>NC_132938.1:10760000-15560000 GCF_034638445.1 Ciconia boyciana
CATTCCATTTTTTACTTTACAGTTGCAAAACATTTTAAAATTCTGTTGCTTTTTGAAGTTTGACAGTTCCTGGCTATCTTATTGTTTCTTGAAGTTACCTAGGGAAAACGCATAGCATTTGCTCTATAAACAGGTTTGCTTTACTGTTCAGTGCATTTTCTATGCAATAATGATTGGAAATTAGGACACCACATATAATAAACATATCAAGATAAAAAGTTAGTTGTGCATCAAATTAAACAGAGCTCCATACTAAATGCACTGATCAAATAAAGCAACCTTCTATGAAGAACCCATGAAGCGCTTAAAGTTTGTGTTTGGGATATTTTTGTAACCTTTTGAGCTATGAGTTATAAAATACTCGACATCACCAAACTGTTCCTCTAGGTTGCTGTGCTGATACAGCTATTTATTTGTGCAGAAACTGATTCTGGAAACAGAACATTTTGCTGAAGTAGCTTGTTTTAATGCAAAACTTTGGTGATGCCCACTCTTGCTTCACAGTACAGAATCATTCACTAAACCTGGTTAGTGACATCACATTGCTTTTCATACTTCTGTCATCTTATGCTTTAAGTTTGCTTTGATGTTTGTTGAGTATCAGAGGATTGAATCAATGATCTCTCTGTCTCTCTTGTGCTATTTTGTAAAAACACCCAGTGCAGAAAATGAAAATGGCAGTAACAGGGTTTTAGAGCTCGTGTCTTAGATCTTGCTGTACTTCTGTTTGGGTAAGATATAGTGTCCTTTTTAAACAAATAAAAACTCATTGTGAAATTTCTGATAAAAATGTCCTTAAAAATAAGTAATTATACTGGAGTTTTCCTACTCCTGTATTAATATGTCTCTTCGTAAAGTGAGAAGTAGACTGTTTTTAGAAACACAAAACACTGCAGTTGTCAGTGTGGTCAAGCGGACAGGAAAACAGGTTAAAAACCTTTCAGTCTCCATAATCTCTGAATTGCACATAGCTGTAGTAATTGCATCATTTTGGGTGGATGTTATTTGCAAGTTACCTGGCTCTCTAGTTTTTGTTGTTGTTACTAGCTTGACTTACTGATTCTGATACTTAGAAATTTATCTGAAGGTACAGTTTATATTACTGAAGAAGGAAGCAACTTAAATCGTCTTAGGAATGAATAGAAGAATACAATCATTGGTTCAGTTCTCTGCTCTGTATAATGCATGATCAACTGTTACGTGAATTTGCTGCTCTGACTGTCCATAGCCATTATAGCAATTCTGACTGTTCAACTGTTCTTGATATTACAGTGGACTAAAGAGGATGGACATAGAACTGCCACCTCTGCTGTCCCTAACCTGTTTGTTCCATTGAACACCAATCCAAAGGAGGTCCAAGAAATGAGGAACAAGGTTTGTAACAGCAGTAAAGTAACTTTTTTTTTTGGTCATCACTACAATTAAGTTGCGTGCTTGTAATGAACTAACTTACTTTGCTATAGTGAAATTTTGGGGGTTCAGTAACACAGCTCTGGTATTGTCCTGCCCCTTTATAACTAGATACTGAAACAATTTCTAAATGTTTTGAACTTGCCTTGGAAAAAGATGGTATTACTGCCCACTATATGAAGACTTTAATTGTCTTATGTTTTGTTACTGTCAGGCCAGTTGCTGGATACCTCTGAAACAGCCACCACTGAGTTTATGGTAGTAATTCTGTTCCCTGAGATCATAGTTTTACCTTAGTGACCTGTTTTCCTGTTTCGGTTTCACCAGTTGAAATTGTGGCCTAGCCAAAGAAGTCTATGGATCTCTCTCCATATTATATTTTATTATAATATAATATGTTGTGATTGTTGCAGAAGTTTTGGGGGCCTTTCGAACTGCATGTTAATATTTCTGAAATGACCTAGTAGTTAATTTTCTAGAATTCAAATTTCAGATCTTCTTATCACCAGTCTTCCAACAGGAAAGCATTGAATGCATTGGGGTTTTTTCACTTCATTTCTTTTAAAGTATAAAATATGCACTGGTATCTTGTTAATACTTGTTCTGGATTGTTTTGCTACTTCTAACTGATGGCCATATGGAACATGGGAGTTAGCATTATGTCACAGGAAAGTCTGTGTGCAGGGGTACTAGCAGCAATACTGATTTGTTCTAAAACAGTTTGTATAAGGTTAACAGAGCTTTTGCCTTTCCTGACTCAGTACTGTAAAATAATAATCACTTGAAATGAGAAGTCTCTGAAATTGCCAAGCAGTTTCTTGGTGTTTGAAACATAAATATTGTTTTATTAAAAACTTGAATGAAGCAACTACGAGGAGAGAAGTAAAACTTCAGCCTTTTTACTTTCGTGATGACAAGAAGGGTAGTAAACTAGAAACAAGTACAGATGATGCAGGATCTTCATACTTTCTGAAATACAAAGTATTAATAATACCTTTTGTTTGTATACTGGTATGCATGTATTTTTATATAAATTGAATGTCCTTTTTAGTTGTAAAGTAGAGGTCTTTCAGGATGCATGGTTTTCTTCATTTATCTTGGAACAAGAACCAGAATATTTTAGAAATAAATTTTGAGTCAGTTGTTATGAATTCTTTACCACTGTAGGATATCTAATTTAAATAGATAATACCTAGATTTAAAGATCCAGTTTCTGTTCCCATCTTCTGTATGGAAAAAACTGGGAGGTATTTAGGATGTAACAAAAGGGATGTCTTTGAGTACTCTGGAGTGTCAGTTTATGCATAGAAAAATCTTTGTGCCCTTTTGAGAATATGGTCCTGACTACATGCAAAAATTGAATGTCATGCAGTGTTGTACATTAAGTCCTGTAGGAGGATGATATTGTGGTGCAATATCAGTGACTAGTGGCTAGTGACAGAAACCTGTAAATGACTGGTCAGGTACAATAGACTTACATGAATATGACCTCTGTGCTTCTCTTCTCTCCTCACTTTTCTTCACAAACTGGAGTTGTCTGTTACCTGATCTGTAGAGTTTTACCATGAGCCAGTACTAAAAAGCAAAGGACAGTACCTGCTGTGGTACTAAAGACTAAATTCTGAGAAATGTGAGGAAACAACTAGGAACCTGAGCACATATCTTCAAGTGGTGTTTATAAGCACAGCTTTAGTTGATCGGTAGGGCTATAGCAATCAACACTAGTTGCAGCCTGTTGGCAGGTTCACCCGCCCCTTTTTCAAATACAAAAATGTGGTTAACTTTTCTCGGTTGTTCATGTGACTCTATTCTGCTGCTTTCCTTTACAGATCCGAGAGCAAAATTTACAAGATATTAAAACTGCGGGCCCTCAATCACAGGTTCTTTCGGGGGTAGTTGTGGACAGGAGTCTTGTACAGGTGAGAGTATAAAATGCCTAAAACTATTAGCTTAAAGTTAATCTACGATATCCTCTGCTTTCACCTAATATATCACTATAAAATTATTCTTTAATTGGCAGAGAGTAACTGTTTATAAGGTAAGTCTTAGAGGTAACACCATTGTCTTTGCGAGAGTGCTCAGGGACAGAAATTTAAGAGGCTTCAGCCATGTAGCCCAAGCATGTCTGTGGAGGATGCTTCTTGGTTTTTTTTGCTGAATGTAATGCATGAAATTCAGGAGGCTTACTTATATGGGTTAGATTCTTGTTCAAAACTAGTTGGGCTTTGTGACAACTTTTTGTTTATTTGTTTTCCAAGTTTATGTATCTTGAAGTATTAATATTGGGCACAGCAGGCTCACTATGGGGCAGTAGTGTTGCGTGTTAAATGTTTTATCATGCTTCATAATATTTTATTTGAAGAGCAGTTTGGAAAAAGCTCTTATGCATCAATAAAACTTAAAAGCAGTATATCTGGATATACTAAAGACTTCATCTATGAATCATAGCTCAAAGTAAAGTAAGAATTAGAGCTGTACAGTTATACTGTATAGCTGAATGACTTTAAAGCTCTATATACCTGAGTGCTTTAACTGCCCCAGATAAGTGTTTTCCGATATCTTTAAAGTTTGGCAAGTCTTATCATGACCATAGCATTATTCATGTTGGGTGTCATATTGTGTGCATGTCAATTCATTGTCATTTGCAATTTTATCTACCAGTTACTGTTTCTTTGCATGTTTTTAGCAAGCATCATAATGCTTTTGGTTGATGTTTTAAAGCCTGGGCTCGGTTTGCTCTGTTTACTCAATTTACTGTTGCAGGATGCTCCCCTCTCAGACTGTACGGAATCTATTGAAGGGCTCGATCTCACAGAGCAGGCCTTTAGTCCCGCTAAATCTCTGTCTGTTAGAAAGGTACTGCCCTGTCATACTGCTCTAAATACTGTTGTTCACCCTTCATTTTACCTCTTCCTTACCCTGACCTCTTCCCTCTGTTAGCTAATGATTTGGCTAGAAAAGAAAAAAATAATAGTTGGATCTCCAAATTATGTATATGCAAACATACAAGCAGCTACTTGTTAAAGTATCTTTTAAGGATTTTGATCTTTTTCTTTGTCTGTAGAAGCTGGTGAGGAAACACTTTTGATGTTAAGGTGCTGATTAGGTTCTGCTTATAGTGGGTTTCTTTGCGCATGCTATTAGTGTTAAATTACTCTAATTTGAGATCCATTTTGAGTTAGCTTAATCTCAGCCTGATTACATCAGTGTAATTCCAAAGATATCCACATGTTCAGAGTGTGTCATGCTGACAAACGCTGTCAACTTTTGATCCTACATTGCTAGATGTCATTTCCTTAAAACTTCCTGTGGTTATCTACAAGAGTTGCTGAGTAATGCCCCACACTTCCAAAATCCATTGGCTTTCAAACATGTAATCATGCTTGTGCTTATGTAATATACTTTAAATGCAGAATAAATTCAAGAGAGGTATGTATGGTTGGGGTGGGCAGTCCTTTGAGGCTGAGTAAACAGGAACAGTTTGCACATTGGAAACAATCTGTCCTTAGCTGTCTTTCTCTACCCAGGTTTTGAAGGAGTTTCTTAGAGGTGATCTAACATGGAAGTACAGTGTGTAAATAAGCATCAGTGTCTCTTCTGCTCCAGTATTTTATCTAAAAGATTCTTAAATCTTGGTTTAGGTTGTGCCTAACATGTCATTATCAGAACAGCTTTCCCATTAAAACCCAGAATACTTTGAATTACATCATTGTTGCAAATCTCCTGACTATAGCACTTTCTAGTGTAATGAGCCCATTTGTATTATGGATAGTTGTATCAGACTGAGAATTTGATAATGATGTTTTTCAGATTACAGTTTGGTTTATCAGTATTCTGAAAGGAAAAATAATAAAATACTATTTCCAGATTTAAGATGAAAAATAAAACAAAGCCAAATTCTTCCAGGCAGTGCATGCCTTTTATTCTCTGCTTAATAGTACCTTCAAAGTGAAAAATTATTTTTATGACAGTCATCCATTGGTTATTGCAACACAGGTGGTTTATTTCATCAGTGATGTGCAAGATATCTTTCAAGTATTATTTTTGAATAATGGCATCATCTTTCTATAAAACTACTCAAATGTTTTACATGGATTTTTGTAGATGGCAAGGAACCAACAAGAGGTGTATTGGTTGTGTGATTTTTGCCTAGTATAATGTTAGGGTTTAGACATCCAAATGATGTGTTTCCTTTTTGAAATACTGTGTAAAATTAGATGATAGTGTTAATTACAGTAGGAGTGGCCTATTTAATAATCTTTATTATCTTAATATAGGTTGTGACCTGAATGCTTAGTAATTTCCTCGGGGGGGGGGGAGTGGGGACGGGGACGGGATGGGGACAGACACGACAACAACAAAAAACCCCAAACCAACCAACCAACCAAAACTCCTACAAAAACCCCAGTGAACCAAACAACAACAAAAAAAAACCACCAGAGAAATTTTCTATAAAGATTATGCCAAAAATCAGTCATCTGTTGTGGAACAAAGTAAGTATAAGCAGTCTTATGATGCCCACATAAACCTCACATGAAACTTTGAATGAGGAGACCTGTACATCAAAGACTTAAGGACTTTTAGGTACCAGATAATTACAAGCTCTCAGTTGACAAATTCTTTGACACTTGATTACGGTTAAAGTAACAAGTTCCACCTGATTGCAGTAACACTTAGAATGAATTATGTTTTCAGTTAAGATTGAGATTTATATCAAATACTAATGCACGCTATTTTGGATGAAAAAAAATCCTGTTTGTGTGCAGGATGCATGTAATGCTTTGAGTCTTCTGTGCCTATGGCTGCAGTAGTAAATACTCCATTTGGCTTGTCACTTGCTTTGTCCGTGTTCTGAGAAGTCCTGGCCATGTTGCAACACAAGCTCCTTGTGCATCATGTAATTTTATTCGTGTTATAGATTTGGTTAACCAAGCTTCTTCTGCAGTCTTGGCTGAATGAGAGGGAATGTTGATTATTCTTGTCAGTGACCATTCTGCAGTCTGATTTAAAAAAAAAAAAAAATTCACATGAATTTTCAAGAATTTTAAGTAAAAGGGGAATCACCCATTTCGTGTCTCTTCCTTTAGAATGGAAATTCTGGGGCTTTGTTCTTCATGGAGAGCCTCTCAGTTCTGCCCCAGAGGTGGCACTGTGTTTTAATGGTGACTCCTACATGAACAGTACTTCAAGAATCTTCGTTTTTTGGATAAAGGCACTGCATTAATGCCAGATTGTGTTAAGAGCGATTGTTAACTTTAGACGAGTATTATGAACCTACTGTCTGACTGAGAGAAAAATTGGCATGTATAAGATGCCAGTTTTGCTCATATCTGTCTCTGAGAACAAGATGAAGTGCTTGCCTGTTAAATGATGGTCACCTCACAGCAGTTTTGAATTTTTCTCTGAAAGCAAGATTTGGTGGAGAAGTTGCAAAATTACTTGATAATCTAAAATTTCCTTGTAGGGTACGTGAGGTCCAAGTTTAGTATGAAGGCATATTGTGTATCATTAGCTATAAGTGACTTTCCCTTTGTTGGATCTTTGTGGGAGAGTATGCCCCTACAAAATTCTTAGGAGTGAAAATACATTCTGTTCCTGAATGTAATCTATCCATTAAATGCTGTTGATATTCAGGTGCTTACACATGCAATCAAACTTCAAATAGTCATCAAAATAGTACTAGAATAATCATCAAAATAGTATCAGCATAATCCAGATGAACTCACTAGAACGTTAGTTTTTTGCATGTCATCCTGTGTTGAAACAGAGTGCCAATCTTTTATATGGGAATTTATTCCCTCTCTACAGGCTCTCTAATAGAGGAAGCAACTCCAGACCAATTTTCCTGTTCAGTTTTTCTGAATGTTCATAGGAATCTCCGAATGGCATGGACAGGTTGATACCTCTGCGAAGTCTTGTCTGTTTTAGTGTCACATTTAACAATCTGAAGTATGTCCTGTACTGTCTTTTTAGCCCTTTGTACTCGTTTTCCTTCTTTCTCTTCATTTTGTGTTGTATATTTTTATTTGAATTCTTGGAAGGCTGCTCTGTGGCCTATTCTGTGAAGTAATGCATCTCTACTTCTTTGATTTGTACATGTTTTAGAGTAATCATGTTGCAGAACTTACTAACATACTACTATAATTTATTTTCCCCATAGAATCAGTCCCTCTATCCTTATAATTTTCATAAGTGGCCTTTGAACTGCTTCCATATTATTGACACTGAGCAAAACTGGGTATGTTAATCTTGAAGCAGCTTTTAGCAGGTCGAAAGTTTGCCTTTCTGATCTCTCGTGTAATTTTTCTGCTTTTACGGTCCAAAAAACACAAGTGCTTTTTCTTTGTAATGCATAATCTGCTTACTGTCGTTGCCTCTGATCTTTTTCAGTATTATTTCTCTTGGGTCAAAGATACTCACCTAGTACAAATACTGTTTGCATTGATTGTGGGTATGGGTTTTGTGTATGTTTAGGTTTGTTTTTTTGTGGGTTTTTTTTGGTTATTTTTTTTTTTAATTTAGTGAATGTGATAAGCTTGATGCGCTGCTTTTATTCCCAGTAGTTAACAAAAGTACTCTCTTAAGGAGGAGAACACATAATGCCAGTGCACTAGTCATCTTGCTGCAAACTGCATGTCTTGCTCTTTGTCATTATTAAATCAGTAGGCATGCAGTAAAATTTTGTTTCATGTGAAAGTTGTTCTACCCAGTCATTTTGGATTTAACTTGCAGACAAGAATCAAAGATTCTGCAACGTTCCAGGGATACCCGTGTGCACTGTATGTCTTGTTCTTCTGTTGACTTTTGTAATCCTAGAAAACTGTAGAAACTCTATCTGAGATCAGTGCTTTACAAGCCCCTGCTACTCATTGCTGAGTTTCAGTTAAAACTATGTATTTAGTTTGAAGGGTGGGCAGAGATAGAGAGGGAAATACAAAATTGCCATGGGCACCAATTTTCTGCCATCATTAAAAGCTGGGACCTGTAGTTTTGAGGGTGTTTTACATTTTCTACAAAACAATTAGGATTTGTACAAAGGTTGATGTTTTTGTGACTTTCTTATGCGTTATCCTGTAAGAAAAGCCATGACTATCAAATGGGAGGTTTTCTGGTAATAAGACAGCTGGTGCTTAATGGAAATAGTTGAGAAAAGGCTTTTGACATTCTACTGACGTTCTGTGTCTGAGATGAGAGTTCCTCTTACTCTATGGAGAAACTGAGGCAATCTGTAATATCTGAGAGATGTTTCTCTCCTGCAGTTCCTTTCAGGACCTTACAGTGGAGACTTGTTGTTATGATGTTTGTTCTTCAGTACTTCTGGCTGGTGTTTGCTTCCTGAAGAGCAGCAGAGATTTTAACAACCAGCTGTTTTTACCTCCCTGGATTGCTCTAGACTAGATTTCTGGAGATCACTCATGAGCTTCCAGAAATACCTAACTACTCTTGTCCTCATTCCATCTGGACAATCTTGTCTGTCACCTTTTTGGCACTGACAACTTGACCAAAGCAGCTCTTAGCATCCAAAACAGTACTCTGTTAGACAAATTAGACAAATTTCATCCTCAGTTTTACAGTGAAAATCTCACTTGTCCATCACGTATGGATGTGGAATAGAATGTTTGTCTCTCTGTTCGGGTGCTATTTATTTTTGAACTGTGCTTTCTAATGCTTTCTTTTAAATATTTCTACACGTAACATTTGAATATGAAGATGACTCGGGCCAATCAGTAACCCATACTTATTTGGTAATGGAACTCAAATACCTCTTTTCAACAACAAAGACAATCAGGTATCACAATGAGACAAGGCACAGACCACACATCAGTCATTTCCAAACTAGTGTCAGTAGAGTTCTGTGTATCCAGTGAAAAAACCAAATGCTTAAATGAGTCACCTGAAAGATACAGCAGCTATCCAGGCAAGCATCTTCCCTATCCAAGACAATGAAAAGCCAGTGGCTTTAGCCTTTACTATATGATTAGAGAAGAAAAACTAAAAACCTTAGCAATTAGAGAATCTCTGATGCAGCTGCTTTTGTCCATTGGAACTTGCTGTACTTAGAATTGCTAATGTTTTATTTTTATTTGTATAACTTTTTATCTGGCTTGTACAACAAATGTTATAGATGTAAATATGCTAACTTGTATAAGATTACAGTTAACCTTAATTACTTAAAAATTGCTTGTAATAAACTGCTAATCTGGTGTATACCAAACACATACAAGATGGCTTTTTACTATAACATCTGTTAGATATTATGTAGTAGCTACTAGAAATGGCTTTTCCCTTATTAAAAAACAAAAAAACAACAAAAAAAACCTAAACAAAAAAAAACCCAAACAAACCACAAACAAAAATACCTATGGGCTGAGTCCTGTGAACTCCTGCAGGTGTCCTGTGCCCAGATTGCTGTGCCGTTGGGCCTGCTGTCCTGTTTATTTTGTGGGGAGAAAAAGAAACTTGATACTTCTCTGACTTCAGATATAATTCAGCTGGACTGCTTGGCTGCTGTTTGATTTACTGCTTAATGGTGGATATTCCCTGGTGGAAACACTGATGTGTCTGTAAGAGTAATTAATGAGACCTGTTTTCCCCTTTATATTAACCTGCTGTTGATTAAATATTTAAAAAAAAAAATTTCTGTAATAGATTTTTTAAAAAAAATCTAAAAGAAAATAAATGTAGCATTTTTCAGATTATCTTTTTGTTTTGTTTTTGGTTGCTTTGTAGCCTCTGTACTTCCCAGGGTTGTGCAAGTTACTGCTCGATTGCAGATGTATCTTAATTTTCTTTTGTCAGGGAGAACTGGTGACTGCGTCAAAGGCAATAATTGAGAAGGAATATCAACCGAAAGTCATAGTGAGCACAACAGGACCAAATCCCTTCAATAAACTCACTGATCGAGAACTGGAAGAATATCGCAAAGAAGTAGAAAGAAAGCAGAAGGGACCAGAAGGTTGGTTTCTCTGCATGTGTTTTTTCTGCAATAGACTATAATAACAGCAAGTTTATTACTGATTGGAAGGTGGGTTACCTGCAAAGGCCATGGATAAGTTATTTGGCTTTTGTCTGTTTCCGTTTTTCCAGAGTGAATTAGAAATTTAAAAAGCACATGGGAGATAGAATGTGCGATCCAAGTGCTAACGGAGTATTCTGTAAAACGCATAGATCTTATTTTAAAAATTATCCTGGTAGACAAACTGGGGTGTTTAGTGTGGCCGGTTACTGCTGCTATTGGGCAGTTGAAAGCTTGAAACTTCAGTCAAAAAATGTTTAGGTACTGCAAAGTATTGCTGACTGTTCTGCTTTGTTTCCCTTAGCGCTAGAGATAGTCTAGGGTGAGAAAATGGTGTTGCTTTTTAGCAGCAAAATGGCAGTTTTCTAACTCATCGAAAATTGTGGATTTGAGAAATCCATTGAATGGGGAAGATACAGAAGAACATTTGATTGCTACTTCGAAATGGCCCATCCTGGGGACTTGCCCCAAATCAGACTTTCTAAATTATGAGAACTGTGCTGTAAAAAGAGATCATTGCTGCATCTGAAGTGGCTATCCTGCTCTATTTCTGTGTAGTTTTAAGGGACGATACTTAGGATGCTCATCTTTTGTCAGGTTTTGAATTTGAATGATGCAGGAACCAGAAGTGCCATTTCTTTTGCAGTGTATGCTCCCTGCTGCTGCTTTGTGATAAGACAATGTAGGAGCCATTGTAGGTTGCGTGTGTTCAGTTAATGAAATATTGGACTGTGTGGGGTGGGATACTCTGCTGTTATGCCTGTATGACTCCATATGTTTATTCTCTCAGTAACATTGCTACATCCTTCTTAGATAAGATACCAAAATATGGAGAGACTGTGTTACTGACTCAGACACCAGCTGGGGAACAGAGTACATTGCTTAGAAATCAGACCATCAGTGAGCAAAATACCTCAGACAAAAAATCCCTGGATTTGAAAGGCAGATCAAAAACCTTTCAAGGAACAGATACGAAGACTTTACAGGATCATGATATATCACCACTCTCTAAATGTTTAGATAACACTCAGTTTGCTGCTGCATGGGTTTCTTGTCAGACCATGCAGCAAGTCATCACACATCTTAACCGAGAAGAGGCAGCTGGGCAGAAGTCCTCCCATAAGGAATTCCATACTGCAGTGATCAAAGCATTAAGGTCCAATCCTGACCTTTTGGCTGAGGCCTCAGGTATTACTAATATGATGCCCTTGGGCTTGCAGCCTAAGGAACAACCTCTTCACCTATGCCCTTTGGAGATTCTGTCAGTTGACTCTCATCTATGGGACTGATTTCACTTTTAATTGTCTAGGTGAATGGTATGGAACAATGTTTTAATATTGTTCCTGATATACAGTGTACTCTATTAATGTTTCCCTTTGGATCTAAGGCTGTTTAAATGTGGAAGCAAGGGGGACCCTCCTTACTAATACCAAATACACAAACCACTATGAAATCTTGTTTTGAATCATTTAATTACTGCATGTTTCTCTGATTATCTGTGCAGTCGTCTTTTCTTTTGGGATGCAATTTTGTTTACTCCGAGTTTCACCAATACAAAGCAAGCAAAAGAGCATTATCTTGTGTAGGTCTGATAGCATTCTCCCTCCTCCCCCCCATTTGTTTATCTTTTCCTTGTGGTTTTTCCTCACAAGTTTTCTGTAGAACAGCATGATAAACCAATTCATAAACAATTATATTATTCACGCCTTCTTATGGGGGGGGGGGGGAACCACCACAGAGCACAACTGTGACTTGAACAGTTTTGTTAATATCAAACTATCACTTCATTTTCTTTTGCTTGTTTTGGTATTATTTAATATCCTGGCAGAATTTTGATTCAGAAAAATGTATTTGTATCTTGTGTGCATGGAGCAGAAGCACACTTTTGTTTTCTCACATGCTGAAAGGTTTTGTCTGCCTGTTTAATTTCTCTTTGCCTACATCTGCAGAACCTTCAGAAGATGGCAGGCAACAGAAAGAGAGAAGTCCCCCTGATCACCCTTCAGCTCGCACTCCTCCCAGTACACCGATTAAAATAGAGGAAGGTATGTTCTTCTGATTTGGGGGCCAGGGGAAACCAGTAACTGCATCATTAGTGACTGGCGCATGAAAATATATGACCTAGTATCTAATAAAGGTAAATCATCTCTTGTATTTTATTTTTATACTACCTAAAATATATGACACTGAACTATGAGTGTAATAGGAGTTATGTTTACAATAATAAAGAAGTGTGCATTAATATAAAGACAAATTTTCATCTCTTCAGAATTGCCTTGTCATCTCGTGGTGTTTCTCAGCTGATTTACCCTTTTGTACATTTTCTGCAAGAAAGAATTGCCCTTATGAAATTAAATAGTGTCTGATGGTGAACCAGACACAAATTCAGATGCTTTGGTAAATCTCCACTGATTGCACATTTCTTAAACATTATTGTATTTGGATTACACCTCAGTAAATATTTTTTCCAACTCAATTTGAATCTAAATATCATTATTTGCTCACCTTATGTAGTAGTTTTAACTAAAATAATAGCAGGGCTGGTAAAGTCTACAATTTCCTCAAAAAAGGATAAAATAACAATCTTGAACAGGTGTAATCTAATTTTTGTCTTGTTTCCTTTACCTTGTACATTGGATATATCACTTGTCTTAGTCTCCCATTCACTACTTCATCTCATTCTGTTTTCTATAAGAATGGTTGCAACCATTCTTCTAACTTAACACAATGGCTGTGATGAATGCATAGATTCTCTACTTGTGCTTTTTTCTTCTTGTGGCTGCGTTACAAACAGGAGATGGATATGCTAAAGAGTACCTGTTACCATAGTAAGTATCATTCCATACTCTGACCTGCTTATGTGCTTTGCTTCACTCTTGCATCTTTGTTTACTAAGGTGTTTTATTGGGTTTGCCTTTTTTTTTTAAAGCAGGCTTTTTCAGTTGAGATGCTGATTTCTTTACTTCTTGATTTCATTAAATTCTAGGTTAGTTACAGATCCTATGTTAAAATGCACTCCCCCTGTGAAAGAAACTGTGAAAGTGACATCATGTGTTTCCATATCTATGTGTCTGATTCCTCAGTTTAAAAAGGAATAGTCTGAAGTTGTCTTTCAGATATAGCTGAAATGGGTCCGGGAGTTTCTGCCCCAACAGTTTGCTGCTGCCTACACAACTTGGACCTGGTAGTGAAATGGAATAAAGTTCCTAATCTATTCCAGTGCAAAAGTGTCACCACTGACATTGATTGAAACTTAACCAGCAGACTTCTGCACAGAAGTGGATATGGAACTACTCTTATGTTATATATCAGCTGTAGGGAGATTCAAATTCCAGCCAAGGAATAGCAGCAACTTCTACAGCTGTTTCGGCTAGCTCTGCAGGGCTACATCAGATTATGCTTTAATAAGGGTGTTTGGCCCCTTCCATTTGTACGTCCTGTTATATCCAAAAGTCAGTGTGTTTGTCGTAGATATGAAAGTCAAACTACGTCATAGACAACTGTGATGTTACTAATAAAGTTCCAAAACCTGAAAATTCTTTTAAACTGAGAATTGTGTTCCACAGACTCTTCTAGTTGTATAAGTTTTTCAGGACAAACATACAAAGCTTATTTTAGAGAGTAACTGGAAGTTCACGCCATGATGACTTTGGTTAGCAGAAGTTCTGTTGAATGACAACGTTCTCTGCATATAGCCACTTCTCAGCTTTCTTTTCCTCGTATTGTTTCTATTTAAGTGTAGACAAAGTCAGAAAAGTGCTTTGTGTTAATTCAGTTATAGCCTAGTTTGTATGTTTGTCCACATGTTTGTGTTGGGGAAAAAAAAACCCCATAAACCTGTATTTTCATTAAAAATGTGAATTGTAAACACACACCAGTATTAATGTTACTTTTCAAACTCTTACGCCACAGTATATATAAAGGGAGAGCATGGATGTAGACGTGATTATTCTAAAAAACTTAAGAAATTTTGAGGTACTGCTGAGTTCTTAAACTGTAAGTAGGTTTTGCAGCAAGATATATTTTTAAACCTTCCTTGTAATGTTACTGAACTCCAAGTAGAATAGCAAGGCGTTTGCATATTGTATGCTTTCTTTATCAAATGTGGAATTCGTAAATCTCCCTAATTCTGGTGAAATACTGCCCTTAGTGAGCTAGACAAATAGATGTTTGTTTGATTCCAGCATAATGTTAATCCGTTTAGTAAAGATGATGGTAACTTGACAGACTGGGAAGGATAGCAGTCCTGGATTAATGAGTTATAAAACTGTTCGTATTTATCCAATGCTTAGGCCAACTGGCAAATGCTGTTTGAATGCCTTTAGCTTCCTATTCTTTAAGAATTTCTGGTCCCTTTTTTAAAACTTTGTTTAAAACTTTATTTTAAACTTCTTTTAAAAAGATAAAATAAAACTGACTGACAATCTAATATGGTGCCTGTTCTAAAAATTGGGCCAGCTAATGAATAGAATAGAACATTTTCAGTTGGAAGGGAGCTACAGCGATCATCTTGTCCAACTGCCCGACCTCTTCAGGGCTGACCAAACCTTAAAGCATGTTGTTAAGGGCATTGTCCAAATGCCTGTTAAACACTGACAGGCTTGGGGCATCGACCACCTCTCTGGGAAGCCTGTTCCAGTGTTTGACCACCCTCTCGGTAAAGAAATGCTTCCTAAACTCCAGTCTAAACCTCCCCTGGTGTAGCTGTGAACCTTTCCCTCTCATCCTGTTGCTGGATCCCAGGGAGAAGAGCTCAGCAGTGCTTTCAGTTAATTCCTGAAAAGTAAAATGAAATCCAAAAAGAGTGTAGTGGTAGTGAAGAATTGTAGGTGGTGCTTCTCACGAGTTTGTGTGTCACACATATATGGGTTAAACTAGAGCTGCAGGAGGCAGCTTGTAATGTACATAATCTCTTTCTCTTTTTTACTCTGTTTTAAATCCTGCCTGCGTTATAACTTTTAAACTGCTAACTTGTGCATTCTGAGTGTTTGGCACTGACTACTAGTGTGTGTTGTTTGTTTAACCTATTAGAAGTTCATGGTGCTCTAGGCAAAACATGTTGGGTTTTCTAGCAGGTATGCACAGAACAGCCCTCTCAAGTATATTAGAGGATTATTAATCCCATCTGGCAGAAATAAAGAACACTCATTGTTATTTCCGTAGGGAAAATGGGAAGATATCGAGTATTTTCTGTAAATTCTTGTGAAAGCCTTCAGTCTTTTCAAATTAAAATGAACAAGATTTTAAAAGGGGAAAAAATAGTTGCCTGCCTTTTGTGCCTTACAGTGAGCGTGGCCTGGATTTTGTTCTAAATTCCTCCTTACGTAACATAAATGGGGATGTATTTGACAGAAAACGAGATACTTCTTGGCTACAGTGCAGTGATGAACATCGCAGGAAACTTGAAAAAGTGCTCGTTGTTAAATATATATGCACGAAGAGGAGCTTTAAACAGAACATCTCTAAAGCGTAGTGGTGAATGAGGGAAGCGTTACAACTGAGGGAGTAGTGGTAAAGTTCACCTTTGGACAGAAGGTTATCACTAGATTTTTGATGTTCCTTTATACAGGGGTGAGCTTTGCTGTTAGACATCACATTTAAAAAAAAAAAGCTGTATCTCATAACCTGCTGAGCTCATGTAATTTGATAAACTACATGGATTTTACTTATAGGAATCCATAATATATACTCATATCTTGCAAAAGAAGTGAAGCCTTTGTGATAGGAGATCATATTCTGAAGCAACATCTGTTAGACCTCCTGGAAAAATGTTATGAAAATCCAAGCATTGTGATTAAAAATTGGCGAGCCAACAGTTTAGAAATTGATGGCTTTGCATGTATTGGATCACTGCAAACCAGCAATTAGTTTTATCCCACCAAAAGAAAAAAGAATCAAGATAAGGAATTTCATGATGCTCTCTTCAATGCCAGTGAAAACCCTAGGTTTGATTCCTGCTTACTGTACTAAAATCTCATGTCACTCGCAAATGTTATGAATAAAACAGGAGAGAGGTCCGACCAGTTACTTTCTTGCTGGTTTACACCCACATGACGGAATTCAGCTGTATCTGTTCTGTGGTAAGAAGCTTAAAACCAAATGGAACTTTTGAGTATCTTATTTCTATCCCTGTGCCCAAAGCTAAAGGAGAACAGACCTATGACAGAGGCTTTTACGCAAAGTAAATATATTAGGTTTTTTATAGAGAGCGCTCACCATCAACTTGCTTTGCTTTCTCTGTCCTAGGGACGTTTATGTCAACTAACTGTGTCATTGTCTGTCCGTCCACTAGAGACACAGCAGGACCAGACCTACAAAGATGACAGTGACGCTGCAACTTTCAAGCAAACCCTCCCAGATCTCACCCCTGATGAGCCTTCAGAAGCACTCGGCTTCCCTCCCTTAGGGAAGGAGGAAGGGAGATGTGATGAAGATGTGCCCAAAAGCCAAACGGAATCACCTGCAGTGGAGAATAAGGAACCCCAGTCTCAACCCATGGAAGAGCCAGTAACACCAACAGCTGAGGAGGGGACAGCAGCTGATGCAGGTAGTGATGAATCTCCAGGGAAGTCCCCATCGAAAAAGAAAAAGAAGTTTCGCACTCCTTCCTTCCTGAAGAAGAGCAAAAAGAAGAGTGACTCCTAAAGGCCACACACTGCAGAAACACTGTCATATTTTAAAATTCATTAACCACTAGAATGTACCAGATCGTACTGCGTGTTTTGTCTTATTATGTAAATGAATGCAGCAAGTAATCCAACCAGCCCCTCAAGTTATGGCTTGATTGTTTAAGGTTATAACCAGAAACTAATGTCCAAGAAGGTGCTAATCCTGTGTTTTCAGCAGCTACCACAGATCTGATCCCTAACTTGTAATCAAATGTAAATGACGTTCATGTGGAAGGCATTGAATCACTATTTTTAATTTAAAGCTGGCACTGCTTTACAAGAGAATAAAAAAGAAATCACAATTAGAAATATAACACCCATTGCTTACCCCAGGGACTGTTCTTTTCCAATACTCTGTTCCAAGTCACAGTAAATTTTTTCTTCAGTATTGACTTTTAGAGAGGATGCTTTTGCAGTGATGATTTCAAGGGGGATGTATTCTTGAACTGACACCTAAACTTCTGCAAGCTTGTGATTACTGATCATGTTTTAGTCGAGCTTTGAGGCTATCCATTCCTTCCTCCCTTCCCCCCCTCTGACTATTGTAACATAATGAAGGTGTTTTTCACTTAGTTTTATTTCATAACTGGCACTTGAAATCATCCTTGATGTTCTAGGACTGAAATAACTGTGGTGTGTTCCGCTCATGTTGTGTGTTGAAAGAGCCCAATCTCTTTTTTTTTTTTCTAGTGAATACAGCTTAAGGGAAATCTGTCCTTCAATCTTGCCTCCCTGAGAATCGGTCATATGGGCATGTGGCTGTTAGAGAAGGTGAAAAGGTAACCACATTCAGAGTCTTTCAGCAGCCTTTCAGCTGGTGGGGTGAAGCATGGGCAGTTGTGTCTGGGGCCTTAGCACAGGGCTTTTTCACCCTCTTAAAAATCCCTTGGGTGCACAGGCAGACCTCTTGCGTATAAACCCCATTTGTGGCCTTTTGTGTTTGTTCCCTCCCATGATAAAAACGTAGATGCATTACACTGAATATTTAACCTTTTTTATATTAATTATTTTCACTTACAAAAACTGGCATTTCTTTAGTTGTTTTTTGTTGCCAGCAGTAAAGGACAGAAATCCCAAGTAACCTTAAAGGTGTGTTTTCACAGTTTGCTATGAATGTTTGTTTAATATGTAGCATGGTAAAGAAGAATCACTTTCACCACTGAATTCACTACTTTCCAGTTATTGCCATGCTTCTGTCTATCACTAATCATAAAAGTAGTTTAAGATCAGATAGGTAAAGCTTGTAAGAATGCTCCAGAAACCGTGCGTAATTACCCCAGCCAAAAGTGGGGAGGGTTGGTGCCCTTTCTGGGTTCGAGCACTAGCGTTTCTGGCGTTAACAGCAGCAACCATTATTGACACCCCTGTGTGGGAGAGGGAAACACATTGACTCACAGTAAGCGTCTGTAACAAAACAGAATATGGATGTAACCTTTTAGGACAATATTAAACATCGCAAGTGGTAAAATAGCAGAAAACTAATGCCTTACGATTCATGCAGCAGGAAGCATCGGGTGAGAGGTGGGTTGAGCGGTTGGAGGCAGCTATGGCTGAAGGAGGCCTGCCTTAGGCTGGGAGGTGCCAGTGCCTCGGGCTGGTTTCAGGCAGCCAAGGGGAAACAGCTGAAAGGAGCAGCAGAGCTGTCAGGCTTCAACTGAGGAAAGAGGTTTCGAGGTAGTCATCGATATGGTGAGAAATGTAAGGTCCCCCGCTGCAGAAGGGGTAGAGGCAGGGTGGGACGGAAGGAGCAGCAAAGCGCTGTGCAGGGAGAGCCCTGAACAGCAGTGCTCAGCCAGGACTGCATGGCACGAATGGCTTTAGCTTGTACTTTAACCTTCTCTGTCCTCTGTACACTAGGAAGTGTACAATACTTATTTTGCTAAATTGTGTTCTATTGCAGGGTTGTAATTAAATGACTAATTGCTATATGTTTCAGTTCTTTTAATGGAGTCCCTCCATTTATCTTGACCACATATGCAATGACTCTTTATTTCTAATTTTGTAGTTTGTTCTTTTAGTTCTTTGTATTACAATATGAAATGTAGTCATGTATGGTATGGTTACACACTTCAGGGCAGAATAAAGTCCTGTATTTTTTCTTTCTTTCTTGTATCATTAAGTTCTACTCACAAATAAAACTCTTTAAAAAAAAAAAAAGTTGTCTTTTCATGCTCTGCTTTTGAAACTTGCACAGTTTTATTCTGCAGCTGTGGCCTGTTGAGTTTAATTTGCTCCATTTTCTTTTAACGATTAATGTGGTGTTAATGATTGCTTTAATGTATTCTCAGGACATACTCAGCTTGGCTACTGCAGGGGGCTGGAGCCCCAGCTGAGCAGTGCGCAGGACCTGGTGGAGGGGTCCTTCCCCCACCCCTGCCCCTCGGGCAGCCCTGCCTGCTGCTGTGGTTGGCTCCCTCCAGGGGGCCAGTTCTGGGCCCTGCTTCTGCTTTGCCCAACAGCGCTGTAACATCTTAACTGTCATTAATGACTGGATGAGGAGTGTACAATGTAACAGTTTATTTGTAATGCAAAAGGAACAGTGCTTGGTCATCAAAAAACCATCACACAGTATTAGAAATATAAAACATCACTCCAAATTTAATTGTAATTAAAAACAGTCCACCTGTGCCAAAATGTCAGTCAGGCTCAGGAAGCCTGTAGTATGCTGCTCGCTTTCGTTGTCAATCGTTGTATTTTAAGGGGGTTGATGCAGCTTTTACCTGGTCTGCTGAGCACTTGTGGCGATCTCGTGACAATTGCATAGAAGCTGCCTGCTGGAGCTGCCTTGTGGAGGTGTTCTCCGCTAGCCAAACCCTGACAAACCAGCCCTCTTCGCAGAGGCCTCAGGCAGCAGCTGTGGTCTGCCTTGTGCTGATGACAAAGGGAGAGGTGCAGAGAAGAGCTCTGTGTATGCCACAGCACCGTGCTCAACAGCACGTGGGGGCAAGTCAGGAGTGCGCTGTGCTGTGTTGCTGTCTGATAACCTTGGTGCTTTACTCGACTGTTTTGTGGGTGGGTGGTTTTTTCCTATTTGCAAAACTAGCCAGGCTGGCTGGGAGGCTGTCTTAAACATAACTGCTGGGGGAGGGCCATAAGAAACCTGCAGTCTGGTGTTGCTGCAAATGGTCATCGCCCATCCCCTCCTGGAAGATCTTCGTCTTTGCTCAGCAGTCAGGTGCCAAGAGTCAGGTCTTGTAGAGGTCCTTGGAAGCTGGTGATAGTTCTGTGGTTACTTCCTACTCCTCCTTTGTCTGCTGTTTTATAGAACCAAGTAAAACCAAGGGGATGAGGAACAAAGCTCCACAGACAGTGAAGCAAACCTCTGCCCCTGCCAGCCAGTAAACTGCAAAGGAAACAAGAGTTATCCGTTAGTATGCTTGTCCTTGCCTCTGTCTGAACGGGCCTTCAAAGCTCCTGCTCTCGTCACCTTACTGATAGGACTGGAGAACACAGAACTACTGCATCCTCCACCACACATCCTTGCTGGCACACCAGTTATAAAGAGGAGGTAGCTAATAGCAGTGCTGGTTCTCTTCCCAGGAAACAGCATGTTAAAAGTGGTTATTTTAAATAGGATATTTTCATTCTTGCCAGTGTGGCAATGGGGAAGTTCCTCTTCACTCATTCAGCTTTACAAGGCAACTATTTAACTCTGCCCCAGCACCTCCTCCACAGCTGCTCCTGGTGCTGTCAGCGCTGCTCTTGCAGGGCTCTCACTGTTGGTACTGGGCTACTAATGTGAAACACTCATGAAGCCAATGCCAAGGTAGGAGGGCAAGGGCAGGACTTGTGCTGCACCCGGGAGCAGTAGCTGCGGCACAGGGCCATGGTCTGGTGAACCAGAGCGAGCCAGTTGCTTGGCACATGGATGCAGTCAGGAAACAGGTGTAGCTTTGCTCAAACTTATGTAACATTAGGGCTGAGTTCCTGGCTGCTTCCCCGTATTCTGTCCCTTCACCCTATAATGGGTTGGGGGAACTGAACCCCATACAGGGGTGATCTGTGCTCCTTAGGCACAGCCTAGGTTTGGCCTTAGCCAGGGCTGCTAGGCACTGCAGACTGCCTGAGCTCTGGGGCACTAGGAGAGTGTGGCCTCTTCAGTCTAGTGTACAGGTTACAGACGCTTTTAATGCTGAGAAGTTCTTTATTGCACGTTATGGACTGTCCCTACTTAATTTGTATCATCTTGGGATGCAGCTTCATGAGATGCGGGGAACCAGTTACCACAGCACAGAAGAGCTTGATCTCACTGACTCCTGCTTACCCAGTGCCAGGGTGGCCCCTCAGCAGCTAAAATGGCTAAAAATAAGACCAGCAAAGGCAAGCGTTCCTGGTCAGCCTCCGGCTCCCTCTGCACACTGGGGCCAGGCCCACTGTGGTGCTCCTCTGCCTGCAGCACAGCTACACACAGGGCTTGGTTAGTTTGATGCTGTTGCTGGACTTCTGAAGAGTCAGGCACCACCTGCTGTCTAGTTTATCTCTGCTTCTATGAACTTTTTTAACTCATCCGTGAGGCTTTCACTGGTGCTAGCAAGGACTGTGTCCTGCCCCTGCTGCAGCTCTCAGGGGTACCTCCTTCTGCAAAGACAACGTCATGGCTCTGAAACATGCTGCACTTCCCCTTCCCAGCCCCCTGGGCTGTGGGGGCCCAGCATGAGGCTGGTACAGGCAGGAAGGAGCACGAGGCCACGCTCACCTGTAGCTGACAGGATCGGTCCCAGGGCTCTGGCAAGGGCGCCCAGGCTCCTCAGGATCCCCATGACTCGTCCCTTCTGGCTGGCAGAGCCTGCGCAAGCAGAGAGCCATCACTCAGTGTGGAGGTTTTGCTTGGGGCAGGGAAAGCATTGCAGGGCACTGCTGTAGCGCTTGGAGCCTTGTTCTTTTGGAGGTATTTCCCACATGCATCTTCCCCTCCTTCCATTTCACACTCACTGCCCAAGCTGCAGTTATTTCCCCTCCACCAAGGTAAATGTGACTGCTTCACTGAGAAAACAAGAGTGCTTGTCCACAGGTGACTTGTAGCACCCCCCCCCCCCCAAAAAAGCCCAGCAAAAAAGCAGCTTTACATTGTACCCAAGATTTGCTGAGGAGGCACAGGTGTACAATAAATACAGAAGCATGGATGCAAGTTAAATAAGAGCAACATATAAGTGACATTAATGAGCAAAGCCTTACTTTTTCACCTCAGCAAGCACTGTAGTGCTGGCAACCAACAGAACCAAAGCTAAAGAACGAACTGTGTCATCCACAGATGGCAACACAGCTACTTCTGCTTTACAAGGTTACGTAGCAACCAGGGCCACAAATCCAGAAGGTTTTAGAAGGTTCCTTGGAAGGTCTTTTTTAAGGAATTGGAAAGAAATAGTTTTACTGCTGGCAGCAATGGCTGGTGTCTCTTTCAGAGAACCCAGGCCATTCCCTGCTCAGTGCTGTTTGTGGCCTTTGCCCATTATATCAATTCTTTTCCCACTCTTCCTCATCATCTTAATCACAACCAGAAATAAGGTTGCTTGAGGTTTCTCCATCACATTGGAACAAGCCACGTTACACAGTACAGAACTGAAGTGTGATACCGATGGTCACTGAACAGGCCATTGCTGTTTGCTAGCTCTGAAACTATCCATCATGGAGGGCAGTTTTCAGAAACAGGTACAAGTCAGTTTGGGGTTTTCCTACACTCCCTTGTGGGATGTTTCTGAATTCCCCAGGGTCAGGATATTGTCCTCCTCTCCCCCGCAGCCCCACTTAGCTTCTCTTCCATGAAGGACATTCAGGGAAGCAAAGGGACTGAAGGCTGTAGCACCTTCAGCGTAACGCAGCTGGTTGGCCTCCCCACAGCAAAGCACGATGCGATTGGAGGGTAACTACAGTCATGAATCACTGGCTATACTGAAAAGGGGCAGCATACAAGTGACTGGGAAGGGCTCTCCTCTAGGCTTTAGCCTCACTCCTGCAGGGGCGGTTATCGCTTCAGGATTACATATGTACAACATGGAGTAGTGGTTCGCTGTAACACTTGGCATTACTGCTTTCCTTGTTAATGCATCTGGGGGGAAAGAGGCCTTTTACAAAGCCAAGCAGCAGCCAGAGTCACCGATCCAACTTTCAGATGCAGGGTGGACCTACACCACGAGCGTTCCTGTTGATGCATCGCTACACTTGAGGTCAGTTCTGTATTTGAGCCAAGTCTACACAAAGGTCAGTTATGTGGCCAAGGGCTGCCGCTCAAAGCAGGAAAGACACTCACCATAGCCTGCCACCACTGCTGACAAACACGGGATAACAATGGCCGCAGCTGGAAAAATCCACAAAAGAGACTGTCAATGAAGAGCAGAGCGCTCAAAACAGTTACAAGAGCAATATTGAAAAACATGTGGCCCAAACTCATTACTACTGCAGAGAAATATGCTGAGTTCTGGAGCACTGTACCAACAATGAATCATCAGGTTTAATCCAGTTCAATAATGAAAACACCCCCTCAAAGCCAACCTGCACGAAGAGCCCAGAGCCATGAGCGCTCTCAGCAGATGTTTCACATTAGTGTCTCTCATTCCGTGAGCCCACGGGAAAGGAGCGGATAGGTCAGGTCAGCTAACTGGTAGTTTTCCAAATGACTGTGGTCTTGTCAGGTGGCGCAGGGAAAGGGAATCGCCCATATTTCAAATGGACAATGAGGTGGCTGTGCACAGAATCACACTGTCCCCATGCATACAGCTTTCCCGTACTCATGGATGAAAGCAGCCGCCACATTCTGTTTTGGGAAATAAGATGGTCAAGTCCAAGAAGAAGAGGTTACAAAATTTTTGGACACAAAAGCCAAGAGCTGTTCAGCAATCACTGCCCTCTTACTGAAACAGGCGCCTTTTCTGCCAAGAAGGAATTGCTTTAAGCATACAAAGCAGAATCTTTTCTGGGAAGGAAAGGACAACTGGAGAGCGGGAACGACAGACATGTTGCCTTAACTGCAGGCACCCTAACTCCTGGGGCAGAGGGAGGAAGAGAGTGGGAAAAGAGGCCCCTCCAGAGGCATTTCTAGCTGGCTTAACTGGGGAAGAGATGAGGTCTTCTGCCCAGGTACAGAGCCCAGGAAGACAAGGCTCCTAACTTCCAGCACAGTTAGACAAAATGAATACCTCCTCTCACCCCTCCTCACCAAGTGGGTTTTCAAAAGCTAATCTGAAGATAAGATGTAGATTTTGAAACTCGTCAAATACACAGCTGTCCCTAGACAAGCAAGCTACTAAACAGATGCATTTTGTGGTTTACAATTTACTCTTAAATCAAGCTGTATCATGCAAAAGAGAAGTCTCCTACTTTTGTAATTAGTCATATTGGAAGCTTCTTAACAATAGTTAGCAGCATTGGGAATATCTGAAATCTCTTTTCAGATAGGCACTTCAGTAGGTGAATCCAACTTCATTCATAACCGTTTCCCTGAATAACAGCTTAAATTGGCAGAATATTATTTATGTAAACACTTAAACATCTTTGAGAATGACCTGCACTTATCAAAAACAATAGGTGGAGTTTTGGTCCCTCCCTGAGCTAGCAGCTTGCAATGCAAGAGAGCAGAGCAGTGTCCAGCCAGCTCAGCACCATGCCACAACATTCAGGGCAATGCTGATTTACCCTCACCCTCGCTCAGCCCGAATGTACGCTCCAGCCTTCAGCTTCAGAGCGTGCAGGTCTCTCCAGCCTCTTGCCTAAGAAATAATGCAGCCACCACAGAAATGCAAAGACATGCTGTCTCCCTTCTTTTCCTGAGCTGAGCTATTTAGTGAATATTTTGCTTCTAGGTCTGATGAGAAGGGGGGAAAAACACACCATCAAGAGCTCCCCAGTGAGACAGGACAACAGGAACACTGGGATGCATCCAAATATCACCATGGCAACTTCCTGTGATACAAACAGCATCAGAAAAAAAACAGACACTATTTCTTCCATATTTTATAAACAGTAACTTTCTGTTACTCACAGTTTGAAATTAGAAGTGCTCCTTTTTTAACGGGGTGAATAAGTATATGAAGAAAAATTATTTGTGCTCAGCTTTCAGTGCATTTTGAATAGCTTACCGAAAGAGTACAGCAACAGTCCAACACTCAGCATGGTCACATTTGCACCCCATCCAATTAACAAGAAAGCTGGAATCAGCAACATAATAGCCTGCAAAATGAATGAGTCACACGGTTACATTTAAACACTGCTTGTTAAAGCTTAATTCTAGGTGTCCTGCCGGTTCTGGTTCTCTTCCACTGATGGGACTACATTTAAGTTAGAAGCAGAAAGCCCTTTCTTCCCAAGTAGACATTTCAAATTCACCTGGATGGCCACACATCAGCACAATTTACTTTTCTGTTCTCTCTCGCTATCACATGGTTGCAGACCACATGCGGGCTGGAGTCACCTGTAACATAGGCTGTAGTTATCCCACCCCCCATTTCCCACAGCTGAGGAAAAACTGATTTTTGCAGTTCTCTCTCACACGATCTACTGGGTTTTGGTGATTTTTTTCTCTTGTTCTGTGTTGAACTGGACAGAAATCTAGCTTTAACTCTTTATCTCCTGAGCTGGCACAAGAGATCAAAAAGCTCGTGTGCAACAGGACTACAGCTCCTCTGCTTGTTTTCAGCAGTATTGACTGATTTTAAGGGCTACATCAAACCCTCTTGAGCTTTCAAATTCCATACTTCTGGAGCCAAGAAGAAAAAAGGGGGGGGGGGGGGGCATTTGAAATTCAAACCCAAAAAGAAAAAACATTCTGCATCTCTTCCAAGAACCTGGACTTCAGTTCCCCTGTGATCTCTCCCTCACAAACAAAGCTTTCGCAGAAAAGACAGATCAGTTAAGATCTACTGCACATTTCACAAAAGAGGATATTCACTCCCACCAAATGTCTCAGCTTGAAGATTCAGTTATAAATGAGCTACTGTAATCACTGTGCGGAGAGCAGCCACATTTGCCATATGATCCAGACTCACAAATTGCCAGAATAACTTTAGCAGAAGGGGGAACTCCCACAAAAGCCACTCAAGGCCCATACATCCACAGAAAGAGTGCCCCGGGGCCAGCGGGTTTCTGCATAGTGCACGTGGGTGTTTATGAGAAGCAATCAGCCCAGACCAACTAAACTAAGCGAGTATTTCAAGTTAACTACACTTCTCAGTGCAGGGAAGAGGAAGGAGTGTAAAAATTAGTGGGGCAAGGCTCAGTTTGCACAAACTGCAGTGCAGTGACAGCAGACACAGCAGGCTGGCAGAGCACATGGAGGAAGCTGATGCAGAGGATAAAGCAGTACTAACAAAGCAGCCTGATTTTCTTTCACAGGGAAATGCTTCCTATGTGACACAACAAACGTGCCATTAACGTCTGCCTGCCAGGGAGCAGGGTGGAGATGGTTTCACCAGCAGAAATAACTTCAAGAAAAGCTGAGTCAATTCACTGGAACGCAGTGCAGTTTGGTAATTTTTTTGCCCTGCCACCATTGAAATCACACTGGCCTCAAAATAATGTGTAGTAAGTTGATGGAGGCTTTAACAGTCCAAGCATACCTATTACCAAGCAGCCAACAAAAATTCAGAAACACTCGAAACCTGCTTTGTTTAGTTCCATGCACAAATGCAAATGACAACACATATCTACTTGTCCCACAGCTGCATAAGCTGCAGGGAACAGTTCCCTGTCATCCCAGCACAGCAGCAGCAGCATCTCCATGAAGAAAGAGGCAAGCAAAACAAAGAAACGCACACTTTTGTCAGTGAAACTTCTGTCTGAACATTAGTACATGCTATCGTTACATGTGATACTGATGATCACAAATCGAAGACTGGAGGAAGAATCTATTTCCCCCTGCCCACCAGTGACATATACTCTAGGGAAAGCCTGTCAAGCACGAAGATGGCCAGACTGATGATGTCGCTGAAAATAATTTGCCAGAGAGTCAGAGATCAGCTCTGAAGCAGCTTTAGTAGTTTCAATGTCTGCACTGCAAGAGAAATCACTGAAACAAAGCATAATCTTCACAGCATTTTACCTAGCTTGCACAGACACTCTGTTCTCATATCCTACTGCAGTTATATATGAAGAACTCAAGGTTTCAATAATATCATAGCTGATATGGTAAGAAATGGCTCTAATGTTCCAAAGTTTAGTTAGACTGATAAATGCCCAACAACCAGGGTCTTGAGAAGTCATTTAGCTGGAGTAATGAGACAGAAATTTCTTTTGATTTGACAAGTACAGTTATAGCCTCCCAATATCTTTTGTGGCACTTTAGATTGAAAATTAACATATCAGATTTGTGGGGGAGAAAAAAATATATTTTTTTACCCTTTTTACAGCTCTTATTTCATTTCCTGGCTTGATTCGGCGAGCATAGCCTCCCTGGATCACAGCCATTGTTATTCCAATGAAGAAAAACATCTTGCCCTGCTGCATGCTAGAAGGGAGGCAAAAAACACAGATTATGGAGTCACGCACAGAGCATTCCACCCTGGGATTCACCGGTTCAGTGTAGACCCTTTCCTGAACCAGAGAGAGAAAACGCTTTTTGGTGCTCGCATGAGCAGTGCAAAGTTCTTAATGCTGACATTAGTTTCCATGGCAGGCAGACAGCAAGAAGATAAACCTCTGAGGTCTTACATAGAGATGGGACGATTGCTCTCAAATGCCGCAATCATCTCTAGACTGCTACAATGCAGTTTAGTTGTTTCTAGGGTGGCCCATCAAAGAGTCAACATATTAATTACCCTGTGCCATGGAAGTCTGTGCCATATGCACAGGAGTTGCTGGTTTCCAAGGAACAAGTGTTTTGCTTTCTCACAACCATTGCCACCACTCATGCAGAGTTTGATTAAGGTCACCACGGCACAACATGGGCACTGGCATGGTGGTGATCATGCACCACACCGGGAAGCTTGCAACATCACTCCCTCCACCCTTAAATATTTCTTCAAATTTCCCTTTCACCTCTCTTATCTACTAAACTACGTGGATATTCTCAACTAAAAGTTCTCACCTCCATAACAAGCTTGTTTGTCACACAGCCTGTACTGTACGCATAAAGTTGTACATCTCACTACACGGCTATCCTGAAAGGACTGTACAGAAGCAAGCTCAATACACTAGAAAACCTTTCCTTGATGCACACACATTAGTCAAGCCACAAACTGTAATGAAAGACAGACAGGGAAAGATGAGACAAACCCCTGAGAATTACTCAATTCTACACACATAAGGAATCAAGCTGCAGGATCATGTTCCTGGCTGGAAATCTTCCTATGAGCTGGCAGGAAAAGTATTTCAAGCTGAGCTGCTGTTAGTGGATTTTGTTCTCTTTCTTCTCTAGTGTTTGACTAAAGAAAATCAAACTCTATGATGTAATGACTGTACACCGTATGCAACACAGAACTCTGATGAGCAAATATAATCACATAGCTATCCCTCCATCCTTTGCCTTTTTTGAGCTTCAAGATTTGTCCTAATACTGAAGAACTCTTCTGGGCTAGAACAGAAAAGGTTTTATTATAATCAATACAACTAGCCCAGCTATACATATTTCAGGAGCTTTAATTTAATCTTGTGTATTGATTTTCTCTAGTTATTAGAAGTTGTAGATTCATTGAGTATTTCCTTTCATGATAAACAGTGTGCCTGTATTTTCATAAATTCTTCCCACAAAACCCAAATATCACTGAACACAGTGGTTGTTTTCTGAGTGTTTTTACTAACCTCATAAAACCTCTCTTGAAAATAAATGAAGAGACCTTAAATCAAGATTTTGGAAAATATCCTAGACAAAATATACAACATTTATGTTCTAAGTGTGCTATACCTGCTGAACTGGAATCTCTGGTGAGTGAGAAAACTCAGCGTATACTCCAAGCCGGAAAACAGGAAGAGGTACAGGAAATAAGCCATGCCCAAGATTTTGAGATTCTGAAGATCTAAACAAACAAAAACCCAAACAAACAAACAAACATCAAGGGGAAAAAAAAAAAGGAAAGAAATACAGTGGTGTTTTTCAAGCACAGCTTGAGAATATAACAATGATAGTAGAGCAACATTTATCAACTGTACAGGGAATAGTTCTCACCTCAGATGTTCATTTTAAATATCCATACAAGACATGCCACAAAATTACTTCTGCCCACTACCTCCCTTCTTACGAGGGGAGGAGAGCCAACAAGGCTCATCTCTCTCTGGGTCACCCTGGTCTCACTCACCCAATCCAGCCCCTCTGCCTCACACTGACACACCCACCTACGCTGGGATTTATTTATTTTTAGTCAATACCCGCATTCTACCAATACCTTGATGCCGCTCTCAGGATGATATTGGCTAATGGACAGCATCCCTTTTTCTAAGCTACAAACAGACTGTGACAGACTACCTTACTTGTTTTTCTGCCAATGCAGGATTTAACAGGTTTTCTCTGAAGTGGCAAATATTACTCTATTCCTGAGGCAGCAGCAAGGAGGACTGAATGATAAGTTGGTGTACCTGGCAAACACTGATTTGTTTTCTACAGCTTAAATAATTTCATATAGAGAAATGGCCAGCTCAAATCCTGCATCTCCAAGTCCTGAATTGAGAAATAAAATTCCAGTCTGAAGTTTCCTGGTTTGCAGCTTGCATAAGCAAACTCACATCTCCCTCACTCATGCCTTGATCTATCTTTTTAAATCACTTCACTTACTGCAGTCTACCCCATGCTGCAGCCAGCGCTTGAAGAAAAAGCAAGTAGCAAGTCAGAAATCTTCAAAACACTAATCTCTAAAACCTTCTTTTGGGAATAATAGAACCAGCATCCAAGGGAACTTGCAATTCCCTGTTCATAAGTTAGTAAGGTGGGTTTTAAATGAGCAAAGAGAGTGCTGCTTCTGAAATGGTTTGAGTAAAGTTTTTACTTAGAAACCATCACCACATACAAAAGGACATACAATATTAATTAAAAAGCCAGCTAACACTTACTCTCCTCTGAAGGGGATTCCTTTCCTCGGGCAACTGCAGAGAACTGAAATAAAGCCAAAGGACTGAGCAAGTCAACTGCTGCCTGAAATCCAGACGTCACAGAAGAGACCTGATCAGGGAAACAGAGAGGTTTATCTAAAAACCTGATGTAATAACTACTGCAAGGAATTGACAGTAACAGTCAAGTGTGCTTCTACACCTACACAAATTATCTGAGATGAAACAAGGCAACTGGCACTGGTGTTTGAGTAACGCCCAATAACATCCCAGACTTTCTGATCACAGAACTGGCTCCAGCACTATAACTAGAAAGTAAAGCGCTGATAGCAGCTTTCACTGAAGACAGAGAACAGATTCTTCCCTGGGTTCTTAATAAGCAGAAGAGGCTCATTCTCCACAGCCTTGAAGGTGGCTTTATTTGGTTCACTTTTTGCACCATCCCCCATGTCCAATGAGCATTTGCTGGGAAAATAATGGCACATCTGCCTGCAAGCTCATGGGAAGCTGGGGATTTGCTTGTGTGCTACAGGTCTGAGAACAGTATGTGTAGCACATCAACCAATGGTCTGTTTTGGTACTGGTTGTTCTTTTAGCCAGCCAGTGACACCTCCTGGGGAAGAAAAGGAAAATACGATTTTTAGAGAGATTCCTTGGAGAGATTTTAGGGAGATTTCTAGAGACATTCTGCTCAGCCACATTGTGTGGTTTTTGAAGAGGAAAATTTATTTTGTAGCACTTCTGGTCCTTGTACTCTGTACATCTCAACCTAATTATGCATCTATTGGCACTGTCCCTGCTCCTTATCAACAGGAGCTTAAGAGATGCTTATTCTTTCATCTGCAGCGAATTTAATTTTTTAATTTATTTATTTTTTATTCTAAGGTATAGAAAACTAAAGAAAGTACTGTCGAAGAAATAATGTCTAAATTCTTAAGGAAACAATTCCTTTTAAAGTAGGATAATTTAGACTGTCACTTTACATGATGGTCACAGGAAGAGGCAAGACATACTCAAGAATCCTGAATAATCACACTTAGTATTTCGCATCTTCAAAGCACTGCACAGACTTTATCTGATGAGCTTCCTTCTCTTCCCAGATAGGAAGGGAGGGAGGGAGGGAGGGAGGGAGCTATTACCCCCTTGGGGGCAGAGATTAAAGGTCAAATTATCAGTGGAACTTAATCTCGGTGCATGACCTGAGGACTCATATAGACTGGATTTAATAAATCTGTAAACAAATCAACCTTCAATATGGTATTAACATGACCCCCGTCTTGTTTTGATAGTCAGAGCTTCTGAGTATCCGACAGCAGAGCTCTGGAGCCTATTAGTCTCACAACAGCAACAGGTTCAATATACCAGGCTGGTTTTGTATAAAGCCATAAAGCTGCTGATGCACATAGAACAAACTGGGATATTTATTTCCCCTTCCACTGCATGCATTGCAGAGAGTAAACAGACACTCCCAAGAAGAAGTTTCCTCATGCTTTTAAAAGGTCTGTAAGAGGATTTCCTGAAGCTGGCTTGTAGCAATCCTCAGTTCCTGCATTTGTTGGCATGATGGTGTTTGTACTACAGCATAGAGAATCTGGTAACAAGCAAGCCACTTCAAGCATGTTTGCCAGTACTAAAAAAAGCTGTAGTTTGTACTTGTTTTGAATTATTATCCATGTCAGACAGGGTGCCAAGCTGCTTTGTACTACAAAGCTGATTTTAGTTTGGTCCAGAGGATATACATTATACATGCATATGTTTAAATCTTAAGTGTTTTATGAAATATATATATATATTAGATTTTTTAATATACGTGTGTGTGCATGTAATTTTCTTTTAATTTCTCCTATCTTTGCCCTAGAAGCAGTAGTCTAGAAGTGACTTAATCCACTGATCGATAATGAGAACATTGTCCTAAAACGGACAAAAGTCTTTCACCACCCCCAAATAGCAAAGCATACACTGCCAATTTCAGTCAATGTCACCAGCTGCATGGAGTTTAGATTTTTGCAGGTTCAAAATCTGCAACATCTAACTTGTATTTAATTCCTATGCTTATGATTTATTACTCCAAAATTGCTCTATTTTACTTCATGATCACCCCAAAAGTCAACTTGAATGGTAGACATTTTTCACAGTGTCTTTGTTAACTGTTTTCCTCTAATGCATAGAGCCTAAGTAACATGTCTTGAAGGCACAGAGTCAGTCCAAATCAGGAATGCAGCCTGGGCCTTCCAAGCTCCAGCCTTACCCTTCAAATCAGACACTGTTTAGTATGCAGTATGCTCTATGCAGAGCAAAAGCCTTGTTTTTCCATAAGTCTGCTAGTGATGCTGCATAGCCCTACACATAGTCCTTACATGATTAGCCGGACAGCAATAAAATAAAGCTGTAATACCCTCCCTCCAGCTAGGCAGTCTTGACCATGACTAGCTTAGCTAAAAATTAACTCAAAAGCTCTTAAAGGAGTTCTTAAAGGGAGGAAGGATAGCAAAAATTCTGTTCTCCTTGGATGAAAACTCATCCTTGTTTCCCCTGTCCCCCTCCACTTTCCCCTTTCTACAAGTTAATTCCAACATGAATGAATGTGAAATACTTGATCTTCTCTCCTGTGAAAAGAGGACTGACAGAGAAACAAGAATATGATGAGAACACAGCATAGTTCAAGGAAACAGATGTCTGATCCCACTGGCACATCTTCCTACCGATTATCATTGTCATTTCCCCTCTTTCTACAGCTTTGTGCTTCCAACGCATCCATTCCTATACTTTGGGAACACCTGCTCCAGCTCAGCCCAGCCAAGTTCCAGAAAAGCCAGCCAACATACCTGCCTTTCCTCTGTCATCCAGGGACCAAGAAAGTTGCCCTCCTCCCACTCAGAAAGTGGGAAGAATTACCCAAGAAAAGAGCAAAGCAGCCTAATAAGTGAAATTACAAATACCCTGGAACACATAAATCACACAGGGCCATGGCCCAGATGCAGGCTGAAAGGAGACAGCACAAAAGCACTGATACCAATCACAAGAAGCTTCAATGCCAGACAAACCCTTATCTCATCAGCAATCAAACACCCTGTGTATTTTGCATGACTGGGACCTGACCCTGAGAGGCACCTATTAATCCACCTCACGCAATACCCACTGCTGCACAGAGACAGAGCCCCAAAAAGCAGGGATGGAGTCTTCATTTTCTGTGTTAGCCAACATGACTGAATTTTGATAAGACTAGCTTATCAGAAGAACTATCAAGAGGATAATAAAAGAAGGGGGGAGATATTCAGTCATCATACAGTCCTAAAAGGCCCTGAAGCCATTTATCTCTCTACAGCAAAGGTGGAATTGTTTACAGAATACAGATTCGCTCTACAGCACTTCCCTAGGTCATCATGTTGCCACCACCCCAGAATGTGCAGCTCTAACCAAGCACAGGATTTTATCTGGCATGTTTAGAAACAGCCAAATAGGAAAGGGGAAAGATGACACATGGAAGAGCTGTTAATAAAATAGCTGTAGCGCTTGGGAAGATAACGTGAGCAACCAGTTTCACGTGGGACGCAACCTGCTAGGAAACACTCAGGGAAGGTCTAAAGTTTTTCCCTGGCAGGAACATTGCAGGCACAAGTTTCCTGAACAATTCTCAGTGTCAAATGGGTTTGGCTATCCAGAAACCAAGCATGCTTCAACACCTGAGTGCTGCCTAGAAACAAGAGATGATAGGAAAGATCCAATCCAGCTGAAAGTCTCAAATCGAGTGTTTCACCTCTGGGTTGGTGTTTCACCTAGTGTTTCACGATCTAGGGCTGAATTCAGTCTCTGCTACACTACCAAAGGAGACTGTGCCAAGAGACTTTTAATCAGATATATCTTGGACAGTGTCTGATCACACAATATGAAATCATAATGTTAATAAATGTTTGGCCCTGCAAATCCAAACAGTCACTGAATTTTAGCACATGTAGATATTTTGTATCTGCGGAAGACAGCATAGCTCAGAGATAAGAGTCATTTGCTACTTGAGTGTTCAAAATAATCAAGCAAAGATAAGATAATAGTTAAGAAAATTTCTAACATATACTGGCTAAATGAAAGAAAATCCAGTCTCTGATGTATTTACTTTTACGACTAGCTGAAATTCATCCCCAGGGAGCCATTGTGATCATAGTTTAAAATTCACCCTCCTTCTCCTTAGTTTTTGAGAAATATAAACCTAACACACCAAAACTAGCAATTAAGCAGACATGTTAGCTATAAAGAATTTCTCATATTACACTGGGCCAGGAGATGGGACCATTATGCAACCACTTTGACACCAGCCTGAATAATAATATTAGATACTAGTCCCAGGAATGAGCTAAATTCCTGAGATACTGGCTCAGCCCCTTCTTCATTGTTTCCAGTATTTCAACAGTTCTCAAATCCTGTTTTTGCAAGAAACACAGATCTTCAGATTGATAGTCCATTTACCCGTTTTTCTTTGGGAAGTGTCTCCGGAAGTAGGAAGAAGATGAAAATTAAATCAGCCACAGCAAACATGAGTGCTAACAATGCTGAACGAAGATAGAAGACTTCTCCTTTCTCTGTCTCCATGGCTAGGTAAGCTCCGATCATGGGGCCCAGGGTAAAACCAAGGGAGAAAGCAACGCCAATCATTGCCTGCAGTGATACAATGAACACAGACACGAAGTTTTAGACACCAGTATGTTCAGGTAGCTCAGTTCTAAAACAATTTGGATTTCCTGGCATTTACCTTAAGGAAATGCAACCAGATACAGAACATAAGCACCCTGAGGATGTAGGCAGTGCACAGCAATGAGCGTTAAGTGTGAAAAAACTATTACTTCCAAATAACTGATTTTATCTTCTGTCTAGTCAGGAAAGTGGCAGGAACAAACTGCAACATGGTTATGAGTGAAAGGAAGCTGGGAAGGGAAATAATGATTCCCATCTCAGGGACTGCGCAGCCAGCAGATCCCTCAGCCACAGGATAAAATTTTGTAGTGTAAAACTGGAGAAGGGAGGACAGCACCATGGTAGGAATTCATAATGATGTCTATAGCTTCTAAAATGATTTGGCAATTTCTGTATTTAGGAATGTATGTCTCAGAGCAAATAGGCTGAGAGGCTTCCCAGAACAACCTGAATTTAATGCAGGTAAAGAGAATTTATTAACTCATTGTGAAACCAGCACATAAGAAAAGAGGTAGAATCTGTACATGCTGGATGGGAGCTTAAAAGAGCACTGATCTGAGTCATCAGCCTCAGTGTGATTACTTAAGAATACAACAGTGCAGGATCTGGCTCATTTTCTTTAAAAGACTTTCAAAGATGTACACTCACATATGCAGGCCCCAAACATGTGTCATCATCCCAAGACAAGATCGTCCTGCTTTCCAGAGTCTATTTGACTATACCTATAGTAATACACTAAACAAGGCCAGGGCACACTCAGGTGTCACCTCATAGTCTCCAGTGTTGTTTCAGCCTGCCCAGCTAGCACTCTCCCAGGCAATGCCCCATCACAGTTTGGGAACAGCATCAGTTGCATGCTATTCTCTTCCCAGAAAGCAGAATGAACATGCCTACTCTGCTTTGGAAAAGGAGAGAGTATAGCCATATGGATGTGAGCCACGCTGTACTAAGTGACTTGCTCTCAAGCCCTAAGAATAGGCTCGGACCCATTTTATTTACTAGTGCTGTATGGCTATCCCTCTCCATAAATAAAAATATATTTTGGCTCACCAAGACTATAATAAATTGCTTGGAAAATTCATGTGAAATCTAAAGCTTTCCCCTCCCAAGAAACAGCTGTCCCACATAGTGGCTTATAACAATCTGTTAATAGAAGTCTGGGCCCCCAAGGTTTTTATAAGATAAAAGATCTAACTGGTAATTCACAGGTAAAGTTCAGCCTGCATGGTGTTTCCATCTGGTCCACTGCCTTGTGGAAGAGGGCAGGGCAGCTGTTCATACTACTTGCTGCTCAGTCAGCCAAATGCCACATCCTTTACCTGTTGAGCTCAGATCCTGAAGCCAGCACAGCATCCAAGAAAGTCAGGAGGCACGCTGTGCAGTGCTGCTGCGCTTCCACAGTTTGGGAAGGTGAGGAGAATGGGTTGTCCTATAACTGGGTTCCAGCTACCAAAATTGGGCCAAAAGACCTTTTGATTTCTAAGCTATTATAACGAGGATTACAGTTAGCAGCAGGAGTAACAGTTATAACACTTACACAAGTAGTTCTACCTCTAGGGATCTGTGTTTCACTTGTAGGTAAAAGTCATTGACAAGTAAAGTCCGAGAGCTCACCAGCAAAATGATCTGGCATCTTTTCAGAGGCGAGGTAGTATATAGAGTCATGTTTTCACTTGATCAATGAATACACACCTGAGGAAGACATTCTGAGCACCTGAAATAAATTAAAAGTTACCCAGCAAACACAAACATACCCCACATGTGTAACTCACCATGCCTTTGCTCCGTGCTTTTGGAGAGTTCAAGTCAGCAATTATAGCTGTGGAGAGGCTGACATTCCCTTTGCTTATTCCACCTATGATCCTGGAGAGAAGAAAAACGCCAAAAGTCCTAGAGGCAGCCCATAGTGCATATGATGTTATCAAACCCATCTGCAGAAGCAAGAAAGGGTTCTTTATAAAGCAGAGCAAAGTTGATCTTATTTCTGCACATTTCCCAGCTAAATATTTGATTTTTTTTTTTAAACAGTTAGTGGAAAAAAAAAAGTAACAAATGTCTGAAAATACTGATACTTCACTGTGTCCTGGACAGTGATATAAAAGAAGTAGAAACAAATCCATAAAAGCTTCATATAAATGTGAGGTTACTAATAAAATTCAAAGAGTAAGGAAAGTTCAAAGGGAGCTAAATCAGTACTGGGCACAAAAACACTTTTGCACCTCCTGCTCCACTTGTTTTCAACTTCAAGAGAATTCTGAGTCCAAAACAAGAAGAATTCACAGTTCTAGCCCTTAAATTTCATAATAAATCATAAGCACATGTGCTTATTTAATTTACTCTCCACAAGCCTACAGGATAGGGGGATTTGTATATAATTTGCTGCCAAGTTTCACCATGTATGCATGCACTTGCTCTGCACTGCTTGTGTAATTAGAACCCCATACTCTGACCAGCAACAGAGAAAACTTTTTAGACAATGTTCATAAGAAACATATCTTACACTGCTGTATAGCACTTCCTAATCAACAATCCCCAGGCTCTGTGAAACAGGTCATGAAGTGATCAGCCGTCATTAGTCACTCAGGGAACTAAAATATACAGGGATTAAGGCTAACATTTGTAAACAGAGCATCCAGAGTCATACCCCCGTACACAGGGGAAAGGGATTTTGGAAAATCCCAGCAACAGATAGGTATTTTTGTGCCTCCTATGTACAATTCTGGACCTGGGAAGCTCAGCTTAAGTACTTGCATTTGGAAGTGTGGCTAAGTGACTTGTCAAGAAGCAGCCAACAACCATCAGATCTAGAATGTTCAACTTCCCAATCCTTTGTGCTAACCACAAGACCATAGTGCATTCAGCTGTGTATTGAGATGGCATGACTAAAATCAGCATGAGACACATACCACTGTCATCAAGATAACAGGTCTTCTGCCCAAGCAGTCTGACACAGCACCAGTGAGAGGAGAGGAGAAAAACTGTAGGATGGAAAAGACTGAGCCAATCAGACCTAAAAAAAAAAATTATATATATATGATTAGACTTGCTGCCTTCATCTTAAATACAAAGACAGCCAACCTGTTCCAGACCTATCACTCCATTACATCCTTTAAAAGTACGCAATTAGATGTAAAACAACAGCTATAAAGAACAGCTTTGTCTCTGAAATTAAGCCACCCTCAAAACAACAATCTTGCATTGTTATTTAACTGAGGCGGCAAATACAGACAGACTAGAGTAACAGGCATAAACTGGATGATTTGCTGGTTACTTCACTGGCAAGAAGCGGTTTGAAACTCACTGGTTATAATGGAATGCTGATTCTCCAATGCTTCCCCAACTGACTACATAAATTTTCTGTTCTTAAAGCAGAGATAACACAGCTTTAAAAATCACAGTTCTTTTAAGATTTTTTTTTTATTGTTTGAACCTGATTCTGTCACACTTAATTAGCTTTTCTTTCCTTCTTATCATGGAAAGAAGGACATGAGCACTGCTGTTAGTGAGGCACCCTAAGAGGTAGGAGTGATTCCAACAGACTCCAAGAGCCTTTTGAAATCTGCCTCCAGCTTCTGTGATCTTTAATTCCTCTTTTCTCTTGCCATTTCTAGCTTCACACACTTATTAATTTGCACTACACTCTCAACAAGCAGGCAAAAAAATGCCTTGCTGTCACAGTTTTTCTCTAAAGGAAAAACTGGGTTATACGTCTTGGATCATGCAGCTATCAAAGCTTTAAAAGGCAGAGGAGAGAGAGACCAGAAGGTCTGCTCCCATCAACTTTGAGGGAGGCAGAATATTGATACTGAACACCTTGGGGAGAACAGCTGCTTATGATAGCTCAAAAGCCAAAAAAACTGCAAAAAAAAAATTATAGAATAGTTTGGATTGGAAGGGACCTTTAAAGGCCATTTAGTCCAACCTCCCTGCCATAGGCAGGGACATCTTCCACTAGGTCAGGTTGCTCAGAGCCCCATCCAACCTGACCTTAAATGTTTCCAGGGATGGAGCATCTACCACCTCTCTGGGCAACCTGTTCCAGTGCCTCACCACCCTCATCATAAAAAATTTCTTCCTCACATCTAGTCTGAATCTATCCTCCTTTAGTTTAAAATCATTACCCCCCATCCTATCGCTACAGGCCCTGCTAAAAAGTCTGTCCCCATCTTTCTTATAAGAAAAGGGGGGTTATAAGCCCCCTTTAAGTATTGAAAGGCTGCTATAAGGCCTCCCCGCAGCCTTCTCTTCTCCAGGCTGAAGAACCCCAGCACTCTCAGCCTGTCCTCGTAAGAGAGGTGTTCCACCCTCGGATCATTTTCGTGGCCCTCCTCTGGACCTGCTCCAACAGATCCATGTCTTTCCTGTGCTGAGGACCCCAGAGCTGGATGCAGTACTCCAGGTGGGGTCTCACCAGAGCAGAGTAGCAGGGCAGAATCACCTCCCTTGACCTGCTGGCCACAGTCTTATAGATTGGTACACTGGCAGTTTATATTAATGAGAGACAAGTTCTCCTTGTATTTCTAGCACTAAAAACACCCAGACATGGCAAGCACTTCATAGCCAGGGAGAAGCAAAAGCGGGGCTGTTGCACACAGGGTAATGAGCCAGGAGCTGAGGGTGACCACAACACCGGCAGTGCCCTCACCAACCAAGGTGCAGTCCCACACAATCCAGGTGGGTCAGGCAGAGCAGGGTGCCACTAGCAGGGTCCATTGACAGTCCCAGACAAGGCAAGGGTTATATATCAGGTCCATCCAGGGAGCCCAGTCAGGACCAACAGGAGACAGGGTCAGAGAAAGGAGTGGAAACAAGACTATGATGTAGGTCCATTCAGGAGATAAGACACCTGCAATGTAGGTCCAAGGTCCATCCAAAAGACAAGGCTATACTGACAATACAGCTCAGGCAAGGCCCAGGCCTGAGCTGAAATACAGCTCCTGAATCACTGGGCAGAAAGTGTATGGGTGAAGGCTGGTCACTGCAACTAAGTGTTGGTGCCCTCAGGGCCTTGATAAGGGGAGGGAAGGTTTCTGCCCTCAAGAGGTTGCAGTCTAAGCAAAGATGAAAGAGAGCAGAAGATGTCCTGCACTGGGAGAAGCAACAAGATGACCTTGCAAGTATCTTTTGAATCCTTTGCTCCTTGTTGCAGATAAAGGCAATGAAGGAATGCAGGCTGCAGGAAGACTGGAGTGGCCTCTGCTTAACATCACAAGTATAATGAACCTTTCCACTATAACCTTTTAAGGTGCAATCAGACAAGATGGACTGAGGCAGGAGCTGACTTACAACTAAGCTGGCTTGTCCATCTTCCCCTGCTTCTGCAGCCTTGGTCAACTCTCCAGTGAGCCAATTCAACTCAATCTGGTAGAAAACTAAGCCAGAAAAAAAGAAAAGGAAAAAAGAAAGTTTTCTGCTGGTTTAGCAAATTAGGCAGCTCATTAAGAAAAGCTGTCAAAGACAGCAGAAAAGACAGAGTCAAATGTGACAGATATCAGGTTAATTCAGCCACCTTGTCTGCACCCTCACTGCCTGTGGCTGAAGGAGCAGGGAGATTTCTCTTTCCCCTCGAAAGCAACTGAGCCAAGTCAAGGAATATAGCACTCCCAAGAGTACAGGACACAGCAGGTAAAAGGAAAGGCAACAAAGTTGGACATGACTGTGAGCCCCCAGCTCCTTGTTTAACAGAGTCTGAGATAGAGAGAAGGAACAAGGAGGAGACTTGCAGGCAGGCCTTAGAGGAGGCAGAAAGCAGTTTCTGAGGGATTAAAGAAAACTGTTTCCTACCATTCAAAGTCAGTAATCTGACTGAAAATTAGTACAGAAACAAAAACATGCCTGCAAGGACACTGTGGGAAAGAGGAAAATTTTTTATAAACTTTCTAATGTCTGTTAAACCCAAAAAACCTACTTTAAATAGTAACAATACATTCATACTTATATTCTAATAAAGTTTTGCTGGTTTTAGTTTAAAAGCCTTTTGCTTATCTTGGGGGAGGCCTCAGCTCACTAAAAGGAGAAGGTCTGGACATTTCCAATTAAAATTAACCCAGACACCCTCACATCTTCATGCTCTGAAATCGCAGTTTCCTCAGAACTCTCTAGATTGCAAGGAGCCAAAAAAGTCTCTGATGTGTAACATGACATACAAGCTGCTGGATTTCCTGCGCTACCTCCACTGGAGCTCACCCACACCAGAGTGTCCTAGTGACAGCAAATGCTTTTGGACCCTACAAGTCAGCAGCTCTTCTGCTTTTAATAGGACTAATGAGATTTAGAAGCAGCGCTGCACTATAGCTGCCCAGCGGGGAGGTGAGACTTGAACTCACAAGCTTCTTATTCCAGTGTTTCCTAGAGATTGATCTCCAATCACATGTGGATCAATTGTGAAGGGAGAGTAATTTCTGTGACCGTGCAGGGTCTAGCCCAGCAGGCTCCTGACCCTCAGCTGGCAGTCTGACAATAAGGAACAGCAGGCCTGTATATCTGTAGAACAAATTGGGCAAAATCACAGGATAATTCAGGTTAAAAGGGACCTCTGGAAGTCACCTCCTCCAACTGCCTGCTCATAGGGTCAGCTACAAGGTCAGACCACATTGTTCAGGGTTTCATCCAGTCAGGGTCTGACAGCTTCTGAGGATGGAGACTATAAAACCTCTCTGGGCAACCTGTTCCACTGGCCATCCTCACTGTGAAAGAGTTCCTTATTTCCAGTCTAAACGTCCCTTACTTCTACTTATGACTGTTGCCTCTCCTTCTCCCACCATGCACCACAGTGAAATGCCTCACTGTCTTCTCGATAACCTCCCCATACGTATTGGAAGGGTGCTAAGAGCTCCAGGCTGAACAAGCCCAGGCTCCCTCAGGCCCTCTGTCTTCCTGGCCCTCTGCTGAACTGATTGCAGTTTATGAATGTCTTTCTTGTACTGGGGGGCCAAAACTGGATGCAATGCTCTAGATGTGTGCCGAGTAGAGAGCGACAATCGCTTCCCTCAATCTACCGGCTCTGCTTCTGTTCATACAGCCCAGGTGCTGCTGGCACTTTGCTGCCAGGGCTGGCTCATGCTCAATTTCCTGCTCACCAGGACCCCAGGGCCTTTACAGCAGAGCTGCTCCCCATCAGTCAGTGCCCAGCCCGTATCACTGCAAGGGACTACTTCTTCCCAGTGGCAGGACTTCGCATTTGTCCATACTGAATTTCAGAAGGTTCCTGTTGACCCATTCCTCCTGCCTGTCTAGATGTCACCAAATGACAGAGAGGGGGCTGTCCAACTCCTCAGTGCTATCAGTGTGGTGAAAACAAAATCACTTATAGCCTACTGTAAGAGACATTTTCTGTGTTATTTAAATCTAATAACAGGCAAGTATGCTTTTTGTATTTCTTGTTATTTTCCTCATCACTCCTCACATCAACACTGCAAATAACTTGAAAACAACATAATTTTTTTTTTTTTTTTAGTCTGTTCACTTGTTTGTTTAATTTCCATACCTCCAAACAAGACACTGTTGTATTTCCGCTCTGGAGGCATCCCAACCATCACTGCAAACCAGTCCACACCATGTTGCAATGACAAATAGAATCCATCCTGCAAAACAGATAGCTGGGAAATAGAAGCAGGAAGACAGTTTCCCTGTTGTATTTCCAAAGACAGCATCAGAGCTTAGTGAACCAGAGGTAATGTTAGATGATTCCTTCCCTCCTCCTTGGGAAAATGTCCTACTTGATCAGTTGTTATAGGCTAAAAATAGCTTAAATTGAGAATGCTAAAAGGCAGCAGTTAATTGGGTGTATGCGTTTGGGTGGGAGAATGTCTGAATTTGAGCTTTTTTAAACCATCAGGCCTGCTACTTGCTAAAACCTGAACTAAACAAGTGGCATGTCCTGAATCCTTCAATTAATAAAGCAACATGAGACACACTCTATCGCTCTGCATGTACACTATTTAGACTGGGAGAACCAGGGGCTTGTAGGTCCAGAAAGAAGAGGTGGTGCAAAAAAGAATGGTTCCTGAAAAGAGGAGGAGGATTTGAAAGGAAGAAGGAAGAATGAAAAGAAGCCCTGAAAAGATGATCTTGGCTATAGGAAATACACTGGAAGTGGGGGAAGATCCTGGAGATCAGAGCCCATGGTTAGGCTTAGAGATAGGCTTGTAAGAAAGACAAAGGCTACAGCTGCAGTTGGAGTGGGGTTAGACAGGCTGCGAGATAAGAGGTGCGGGCTGCAAAAATAATTCTCCCCTGACAACATCTTCATCTTGTCCAGTAACACCTGAGAATGGTAACTATGAGCAGCTGCACAGCAGGGAACCAAAACAACTTTCTGCCCTGCATTCCCAGACCAGCAGCCAGCTCCCTGCTAAGAATGGAAGTTGAGACCTAGTGAACATGATGCTGGGGGTGGAAGCAAGAGAGAGTGTGAAATACTCAAGTAGGGTAAAAGCTCTTACCTCTTTTCTTAGACAAACCCCTGTATGCAGATCCATTATGGATTGTTGTTTACTCTGTCTCACCAGTGACATCAGTGTAAGTCACAAATGCGCTGGTAATTACAAGGATTAGCCCCTAAGAAATACCTGAATTTTCCCCAAAACAAATCCCTCGTTTTAATGAAAAAGCAAGAGGGAAAAGTCTTGTGCAGGTTCACAAACAAATTGAGTCCATGAACCATTTAAATGTGCTGGATATTATTATTCTGCCTACAGCTATTCGGTTTGCCCCAAGGCATGGGATTTTTCTTCCATCCTTCCCTGAAGATCTCATATCTAACATTTTCAGCAGGCTGACTTTCTCTGTTGCTTACCTCAGTCTGGCTGTAATAATCAAGGATGGAAGGAAACAGTGGCAAGATGAGAGCAAATCCCAACAAGTCGATGAAGAGTGCCAGGAAGACAATTGTAATAACACGACTGCAGTTCTGTTCTTGCTTGTCATTGATGGAGCTGCTGCTGGTTTCTCTGTCTTGCAGGGCCATGTTCCCAGGTGCTCTGCTTCTAAAAAATTATATTTATATGCAGCAACAGGAAGCATTTTGCAGGCCTTTCATAAGAGTATCTTGCTGATTCATTCTCGCTTTCTACAGACTTCACAAAAATAAATATAAGCTATGGCTGTATTAAGCTACCTGGTTTTCAAGGGAACAGGAACCTCAACTCTCTAGCCTTGGTTACTAGCTCAGCACCAAGCTTGCTTGCATCAAGAACAGGCTACAAGAGCAGTAAGATAACAAACTCTATTATAGGAGCATCCCAAATAAAACACAGAACTAAGGAGCATTTAAAGTTTGTTAACATGTGAGCAATGCTAACACAACTTTCCTGAATGTTTTCAACTCAACATTACAATAAAATAGATACGAAAAGGCACTCTTGTTTTGAATATCTAACTAATAGCTTATTTATGCCTTCAGTGTATACTAGAAATTACTAAAGCGCTAACAAAAAAAAAAATAAGGCAGACTTCCTAACTATTGTAGGAATGCTGTCTTCAAAATAAATCCTGGAGAGCAACAGCAACTCAAGAAACAACACAACAAAAGTTTGAAACTTGAAATTTCTTTTCTTTCTCCGGATGACAGACACTGATAGGCTATATGAGTTGGGGCATCAAGTGATTAAAGCAGCGTTTTAGTTTGTCAGAAATATCAAAACTATCAACTTTCTTTGATAATACTCCAAAACTGTCTTAAAGACCTAAACAAGGATGCAGGTCATATCACGTTCAGTATTTAACAAATAAAGAATTCAGTCCACATCCTTAAAAAAACCTCAGTTTCAACTGATATCAAAATCAAGGAGTAATAAACAAACCATGAAACTGCAAACTTCAGACTTGTAAAACATTACAGTGTATCTCAGTCATAAAACAGTCAAATTTGCAGTCCCTACTACTGCAAAAATCCCTGAACCTTTGTTGCACTAGGAGAGTAAAAAAGGAGACAGAATTTCATCCAAAGTCAATCAATACCAAAATATCCATTGACTTTGATGAGTCAGGATTGAAAACACTGAGCAATTCTTAATATAAATTCCATTCCAGACAAGACATACTGTATTATGTACACAAGGCATTTGTACATGTAACTTCGTATTACACTAATTGAAGATCATAACACTTTTTTATGCTCAGCAATAAATATTATTGTGACATTTCTTTACCTGTGGATTCAGTTTACTAGCACTGAAGCATTATTAAAGTTCAAACACCATGAGGTAAACGTGGAAGGGGGCCATGTGCAATCCATTTATTAAACTCTTGGCATAATGCTCTTAAATCTGCTAGTGAACAGAGCAGTTTGGTTATGTTCAGGATCCTTTTATTTAAAATGGTAAGTCAACACTGCTACAAATATTTAGCATTACTTGTTTACTCCAATGATATAAGAGCATCTGGAGCCAAAACAACTATTCCTTTAGACAAATACTCCCCGGCCCTAGGTCTATGCAGCCAACAGTTGAGGGATGGGTTCATTGTGGCAGACTATCTTGTTTTTCCTCCAATTTGTTTATTTGTGCACTGAATTGTATGACCAAGCTGAACTTTATTCCAGGGTCATTTACACAGGGTAACATCCTTTACACCTTACCCTTACTACCATTTCAGCTAGTGTGAGGCTTGAACCTACTGATGCTAGCACTGACCTTTCATTCAGCTCCACTTTTGGCTACCTGGTTGTGACTTCCCTTACGCAATATCCCAAAGTACTACATGTTTCTGCCTTTGTGCTCCATCAGTTTTGCTGTTCAAACCTCTCCCTTTTTTTGCGAGGCAGGAAACCACCAAACATTTTGTAGGTCCTGGCATCCTGTCAGCAAAAACAAAACACTTCACCTCTACCATGACATTCGATTTCTGTGGAACATGTTTGAAGCAGGGGGAGTTTAGGGAAGTTGTTTCTCTCGACAGTTGCACCCCTGACACTTGCTCGGCTCCGCTTCGGCTCTCCCCAGACATCCCCGCCTGTCTCATTGCTTCTGCCTTCGACCTCCGGCCGGCAGGGCCGGGGTTTGATGCTGTGCCTCTCAGGGAGGGATCAGCAGCAAAGCTGGCCCTGCCCTAACACACAAACAGAGATTTGTCATCAACCAGCAGGAAGAATTTAATCCTTCTGGTGTTTTCTTCCCGCCCCTTCCCCCCTTCTGAAATTTCCTAGGCGCGGCTTTACCTTGCTAAGCCTTGGGAAGGCTCCTCTGACTCCTTAACAAAGTCCTGATTCAGGTCAAAAGCAGGAGTTTCAATCAGGGACGGGGGGAGGGGAAAAAACAACAACAAAAAAGCAATCTCCCACAGCAGCTAAAGCCCAGAGGACAGAGGGGCCGCCGAGCGGGAAAGGGACGGCCCTAGAGAGATGCGGTGTCCGCGGCGAGCACCCGCTGTCCCCCCCACAAGGCACCCTCCGCCGCCGCGGCTAAGCCCCCGCGGACCCGCAGGCCCGCTGAGGCGAGCCGTGCCCGGCCCAGACCCGCTCCTCCGGCCGCCCGCCCGCCCTCACACGCCGCCAGCAGAGCCTGCTCAGCTCCGGTCCACCTACCGCTCCTCAGAGGGGCCGGGCCCACAGGGTGCGCGGGCGGGTCCCCTCCGCCTGCCAAGAGTCCTCCCTTGGGGATGCTACGGGCGGGCGGCGGCGGCTCCTCCCCGGCCCTCTGCAGCGTCCCGCCGGCCTTCCTCTTCCGGCCAGGGATGGAGCCGCTCCCGCGGCCCCGCACCGGGCACCGCCGAGGAGGGAGCCCGCCGGGCCGCCGCCATCCCCCTCACAGGGCGGGCGGGCTCCCCTCAGCGCGGCGGGAAGCCGCCACTGCTCGGGGCTGAGGGAGCGGCGAGGCAGGGCCCGGCGGTCGAGAGGGACTTAAAACCCAGACTGAGGGAAGTGCCTTGTCAAGATAGCCTCGGACCTCGTCAATTAACAGTTTAACTGTTAATTGGGTGGGGTATCTCCTACCGCAAACGACACCTGTTCCTTCTTCCGTTAAAGATTTTTTTTTTTTTTTCTAATGTAAACACACTTGTTCCAAAAAGAGAGGGATGTTCTTTCCTTAGTTGCTACACATCCACATTACAGCAGCAGTTAGCTGTGGTTTTGATAAATGAAAATTTCCTGGCATCTGACAAACAGAAAAAGATAGTTGCAGAAGACATAACTCCATTCCTAAAACAAACTGCTCCCTTAAAACGGGAAGTTTTTTAACACAGAGAACATGGATAGATTTGATATTGATAGCACCATCTAGCATTGTTCTCTTGTCCAGCCATGCCTGGTATCCAAGCTGCCTAATTAAAATGTGATTAGATTTGGAGGAGCTTATCTAAGCATAACATTAATGTGCCAGTTAGGTCAAACAGGGAGCTGCTACTCTCATGTTTACCTGAGCATTTTATGTACCCATTTTGGCATGAGAAAAGGAAGTTGGTAGATATGGTATATCTCTAAAAACTGAGCAATCACACAAGGATCACTGCTGACTTGGAGCGAACTTCTGCTTTGAGGTGCTCCAGAGTAAACATGAATATTCATTTAATATCTAGAAAATATATGTAGGTACATTCTTCTGTCTCTGAATCATTGTACATAACTGACCAGGCACCATCTGAATTCAGATGCGTTTAAAAAAAAAAAAAATCCAGCTCTTCCTGGTGTTAAACGTACCAGCCTAAAGCTTTTGCAGATCACTGAGCCCAGCCGTGTTATTGCAGTCAACCATGTCATACAATCCTGCAGGTAGACACATGGTGCTGTTTCTAGAACTAGAGTGGTCATTGCACACCCTGGTCCCAGTGGGAGGCCAGTCCAAAACCTTGCAGGTCCGAGAGACAGTAAGTTAAATTTGGTTTTTAGACTACATTTATTAATGCTGATTTTTTTCTTATGGCAGTCTTTTTTTTTTTTTTTTTTTTTTAAGTAATGCCTCTTCTACTCTGGCTTTTACTTCCCTGCCCTATCATGAAAGAGCAATAGTATTAACCCAAATATTAATATTTTAAAGGATTTAATGCCATACAAGGTCCTCATCTTAGTATTTTATACTCAGCCAGTGTCCAGACTGCATGGAAAACTTTAGTTATTCACTCCAAACCTATTTTATTGAAAAAAACAAAAAACCTAAACCCTTACAAATAACCAGTCATTTTAACTATGCAAGATGGCACAGCCAATAAATTTAGAACTGAGGATGTACCCGTTTAGCCTAGGCGACAAACTTGGAGACAAAAGGAGCACATTTGTGGGAAGATTTTGGGCCCCTGAACACCTCACAGTCTCAGAGCTGTAATAAAGCTGCCAGATGTTTTATGTCATAGCTTTTGTTTATCTTTTCCAAATGCCCAGAAGGCACATTAAGAGGAAAGCAGCCCCACCAGTTCCTGTGGCTGGACAGGCTGCAACACTGGAGACACCAGCCTCCGCCCTACAGAGCTCCATTCTTGCTTCACAATAAACTCCACCTGCTGAGGTCAAGAGCAGCCTCAGTACCTCCATACAGCAGAAGCTGATGGCAAAAAGTGATGGCTTACACACAACAGGGTTACACCACGGTAGATGATAGCTTCTCCAAGGCATGACTGAGAATATCAAACTGCATACCAGCTTTCAACTGACAACCAAAAGACCCAACTAATGAAGAACCTTTTCACACTGTCATAAATGAGGTAATTTATGCAATTTCTAGCTGAACAATTTTAATCTTACCCTGTTCTTTACAGTATTCATATTCAGGGTAGCTATTCTCTGGGACAGCTGATGTTGACAGATAAATTACCTTGAACAGCCAGCTGAACTAAAAGCAAAATGGTAATTTTCTTTTTTTGTGTCTCATGACTTGATTGTAGTTACAGAATAGTTTCTTTTTTTGGCTAATTAATAACAGATTTATAATTGGTAACAGATGTGTCAAAAGGCCTGTTATGAAAATTCCTGGTTTAAGAGCAACATAGAGGCAAGAGAATAATTCGTGAACGTGATTGTGTTCAGGAAACTATGAGAAAGGGTTTGCTGACTCCCAAGCTTGTCCAAGCCCTGTGTAGTCCAAATGACCAGACCTTCCTACCACCTTGTAGGATATTAGAGTACCACTGCTACCTAGCTATCATAGTAGCTAGGCAATAGCAGAACTATTGGACCGTATTGATTATTAAGCTGAGACAAGACTAGGTAGTCCTGCTTTTCTAGTCATGCAAATACTGCATGTTAAGTATCACTGTTAGTCCCAGGTTTATAATATTAAATCTGATCTTCAATATTGACAATACCATTTGTAAAAATACACGCAGCAATTTTCATTCAGCATAATTTCAAACACAACTACTTTCAATCTGGCATTCCAAAACAGTCATGCAAGTTTATCAACTGAGGTTTCCCTGTCCTTTATCTTTTTTCATTAGCATTGCAAGATATCCCTTCTCATTCTCTTGTCCCAAAAAACATATTTTCCCACAAACACTATTATCCCATCTTACTTGTGTGTCTCCCTTATTTCTTTCTTACCTCCCTTAGTGAGGAATAACAAGCTGCAAGTGGTATTAAAAATCACCGCCCCAGAATCAAAGTGCAGCTGTTGGCTTCTCTGTGATTCTAATACCCTGCTGGGTAAATCCTCTGAAGCTACTTGCTGTTGCAAAAGTAAAGTCAGATAAATAAACAGTAATATTTTTTGACAGTTTATTTGTGCAAAGGAGAAATATACTGGGACTAAAACCCCAAACTGAAAGTGCTGATTTATAGCATGAAATAAGAAGTTAGCTCCTTCGTCATTGCTTCAGTCTTAAGTTCTTGGCTTGAACTATATGAAAAGTTTTGTCTACTTTTTTTTTCCTTAAGTCCATACTGTGGACTTAAAGTCCATACTGTGCCAAATGGAAATAAAACAGGAGGTACACTAATCTTCTGAGATCCCTTTGAAGTTTCAGAAAATGGCTTTACTGATTTTGGGAAGGTTAACTGAAAATGTGTTTGTTTTCAGAAGCATGAATGGATTTCAAACACAGAAATCTTCCTAATTTTTGTGTGACATGAGTATCTCCTCCACACATACTTAGTATCCAGCCTATTTTAACACTTAATACAACTGGTTTTGCAAGCCAAAAAAGCTGATGATAATCACGCATTACTTGCATTGCTACAGTTGCATAGTCGAGATTCAATAAAACCCCTTTTCTTCAAATAAAGTGCTTTTCTCTTTTAAGAAACATACATAGAAAAACCTTTAACAAGAGTTACCTTTACAAAGATAGTTTTTTCATTAGAATTTAAATGTAAAGCCTAAGTGTTTGAACTCATCCCCTCCTAGTTTTAGTCCTGCTTCCATTACAAGTCTCATTTGAAAAAACAAACAAAAAACAGAACAAAGAAAACATTCTAAGCCAGTCTGAAACAACCAGGCCTAACTGTTAAATCAGATTTACTGCCAGCATTTAAGTCCTTCTTCATGAACAGCAGGTAAGCATTACCATGTCTGAGTTACCTATTGGCCAAAACACAAGAGGTCAGAACTAAGAACAGTGTGTGAAAATGGAAGGCTTTGTTTGTCTGTCTTTGTAAAGAACATGGCCATTAGTTCATTTTTTATAGGATCTTCTTTATAGTTTGTTCTTTAGACTGAAATTGGAATGTTATTATGACAGGGTATTTCATTTTCCTAAGTTTTCCAAGAAAATATTAATTTTCTTCAGTGCATAACAACTGTCACTGAACTTACCAAATAGGTAGATTACAGTGAATACCTGAATAGTGAACCTAGTTCAGACTAGCACCTTTAAATAACTGTGATGCTCCGTGTCTCATTGCAATTAAAAAAAAAAAAGTGTTAGAAGTATTTATTGGCTCTGTTTGAAGAGCAGATGTTTTCCAAAGTCATGCTGGGCAGTTATCAGTAATTAGACATACATGATAAAATACATGGAAGAGAGTTAAGGATTTCACTGTCCACTTAAATCAGTCAGTTATGAATACACTGAAGAATTCTAGTTAACCAGCCTAGATTATTAAGAATTTCAGAGCTGTGCTCAGTTCAAAACTTACTGAAAAGATGAATGGACATACAGCTTTAACAAAGGACTTCTACTTGAAAGCCAATTCCATTACTCCACTGAATAAATGAATTAGAACGTCCCAATGCTACAGACTAATTAAAATGTTACTGCTTACAATGCAAATATATCACCACTATGAGAGCTGCCTGCAATTATTCAATATTTAAAAAGATAACAAAAAGTTTCTGCTGTACAATTTTTTGTGTATGTAGTTCAAGTTAGACTAAAATCTGGTCACACACCCCTAAGAATTCTCATTATTCATCCAAATTTTCTCTATTATTAAAATAAACAGAAGTATACCACATACAAAAGTGTTGTTTTTATTTTCCTTATGAAAACCTGTGGATTTTTCCAATAAGCAGGTTCACTTTTTCAAAGAGATCTGATGATGTTGTCTCCTCAAAAGGAATGCATCCAAAGAATGCAATTAAAATATTTTCAAAAGCCATAGGATTGGGGTGTTTTATATGGCAGTAAAAACAAAGTTTCCTGCTGTAGATAGTCCCAATTAATTCTTCCCTTTTTTCCTTTTCATTGCTTTCCATTCACCTTCCTGTGTAGCAAGGCTACCAAGAAGCTCTTTCACTTTTCTTTTTCTGGCTGAATCTCTGTAAAACAAACAATCAACATATAAAATATTTCCGAAATATTGTATTAGGGAAAATAAGTACTTATATTTAGACAATAATTATTAATTTATAAAAAGCTCCCCAACTCTTAAATTTCACCAACACACTTTAAATAAAAACATTCTGCATATTCTTGAACTAGAGAAAGGAAACTGCAAAGTTGAAAACACTTTAAATTATCTCTATTGAAAAGGTTTGATTTTCCCCAAATTGTCCAGTTTTATTTAAGTTTGATATGGTTGATCATTATTGTCAGTCTTGGCAGGCAGCAAAGACATGAACACACAGCAGAACAACCCCCAAACTGGTGCTGAAACAAAGGCTACATTACCTCTCCATGATTTCTGAAAGCTGCATTCTAGCCAGAAACTGGTTATCTTTACGAATCTCACGAATGGCTCCTTTAAGTTCACGTTTATGCTTCCGAATCAACTGCTTTCTTTCTTGGTCCTTCTTGCTGCCTCCCTGCTTTCTTCCAAACTCTAAACTGAAATTAGAATGTATGTGTGAACACAGAACACCTTAACAAAAACAACTTTTTTATGCTTATAAGGACTGAGTTTTTGTATGAATACTCAGTATTTTAATTCCTGCATATTGTAAGATTAACTTGCAAAATAACGAGCTGCCCAATGAACATACTGGAAAAACATTCACCAGACCTAACTGCATGTCATCCCCCATATGTAGCCTGCATTTTGAACACACTGAAAAAGCGAGAGTGGAAAAACAAAAGACATCTGGAGAAAGATGGAATCTCCCAATATATTTTAAGTTTTTGCAGACCTTCTCTGCAGACGAATTCTACAGAAGAAGTCTGATCAGTTACTTGGGGATAAACGTGTATGGCAGAGGAAAGCTGTCCTCTTCAATTACCAGAATAAGGCAGACAATTTATGCCCCTGTAGATAACCAACAGGGCTAAATAAGTCAGCAGTCGATATAAGGCAGACTTCCTGAATCAGAATACTGTTCTATTATCTACAAAACCAAACTAGTGTTATTAAAATTTAGTTCCAAAACAGAATACAAAAATGCACATGGTCACTGCAAGCTCTGTAAAAAAGGGGAAAAAAAAACCCCATGTTTTTGGTCATCGCTGCTGTTGGAAGGTAGGGGGAAAACTGCTTGGTTGGGGGAAAGAGAGGAATGGGGCATAGAAGTATGCTTAAAGGAATGCTTAATCTAACTGATTATTTGTTATGATCTGTGATGCAGAGCACAGGAATAGCCTGCCTTACGTTTTGCACCAGTGAAGCATCCCTCAGTACTTTCACCATCCATCCTTACCTTCATACAGTTCATATACGTATGAACTATTCATTTGTTCTTCAGACTTGAGTGCTTGACAGAGCATTCGCTAAAGCACCTGACTAGATAATAACAACAACCTCTTTTCATCTCAAAATTCATTAATTTACAATTGATTATATGGGAAAGAGTTGATTTCCAGTGCTATTTTTTCCACAGGGTAATCTTTGCTCTATTTCTTAGAATTCCTCCTTCCTTTTTCTTTCCCTCCCTACCACCCAAGTAGCTGGTCCCTTGTGATTTGTGCACAAAATCTAGCACAAAAACAGTTATCTGTTTTATGTCCTGTTTTCCAAATCCTTCTAGCTTGCTGAAAATCTTAATGTTTAAATGCACTTTTCCTTTGCATCAAGTGTTCCTTTACTTACACTTTCACAATTTTAGGTGTATACTGTTTCAATGGCACTGGCTTCTTTTTCTCACATATCAGTGGGGTATAGTGTTTTACTTTGTTCTCTAGCTCTTTCAGAGCAGTGTGATACCATTCCTGAAAATGCAAATCAAATTACAATTTTAAAAGCATACCAAAGACACCATAATTCACAAACTATTGTAAATCGAATCAACAGTAATGTTCTTCCCATATGCTCTTTTTCTGGGTAAAATCACTGCTATTCATTAGGAAATTGCTAACACTGAAATGCTGTAAGCCTTCCAGGCTGCATAATTTTTAAACACTTTTGGAAGTCTATTAAGATGGTATCATGGACAATAAGAAATGTCTGCAGGTAGTTTTACCTAACAGAGAAAGAAGCAAGACTAAAGCCAGTTTAACTCAGACTCTGCCTTTCAGGGTCATTTTAAGAATCATTGTTAATTTTGTTTATTTTGATGGCAAAAAATACAGGCCATTCTGCATCATTTACCTTACAAAATCTTGTTCTCTAAGGATATTTCATGATGCCTCTTGGAGGAGAGGACAATTCTGCTACATCAGAAGAGACGGATTAAAAATTTGAACCTCATTGCTAGAAAAATAAACAACTGCTTCGTTTTAAGTAAGGTAGCTGACCAGGCATATTTATGTTAGTTTTACTTAGACAGTTATAAATACTACCTCATCAATTTAGTACACGTATTTGGTTATACCAAGGTCTTACAGATTCATTACAAAAGTGCAAGAGCAACTGGATGACTGGACTACAATTCTTATAAATTAAGTCACTCATGGAATGTTATATTATTACAAGCTAAGTGCTATTCTCAACATCCTTGTCTCTAAATTGGAGAGACACAGAAGGGCAAGATAAAAATATCAGTGAAAAAAATCTTTTCTAAACATTCTGCACTCTTTGGTTTTTCCACAGAAACATCACTATGATTTTTGAAGAACACAAAAGGCAAATGCCTGACCCTTGAAAAAAAAATCTCACTGATGCTTGGTTTTTGTTTGTTTAAGCACAGATGAAGATCACATAATTTATTAATATAACAATCATATCAATTATTTCATTCTTGAGGAACACATACCTGCATTTGTTCAGAATATTCATTCACTGGCACATGTTGTGTAAGAAGTATTCTGACAGGATGCATTATTTCATGGAACGATGGTAAAGACTCATACAGAGCTGCACATTTTTTAATAAGGTCAAAACACAGGGCTAGACATGATAACCTGTTAATGCACAAAAGAATTTAACAATTTCACTTGCAAAAATTATAGTGGATTTTCAAATAAAGTGAATTAAATTAATTAAATTTGGGAGCATTAGCAGTGTCTATTATTAAGACTGCCTGAAAGAATCAGTTACAAGGATAGTTCTAGTTGTTAATTCAGACTAAAAATTTCACTCTCCTACTATAAGCAAATAGCCAAGCAATCCATTAGCAACAAATCTTTACATCAGTGCACAAAGCACAAGCCAGTATTGTGTCTTTGCCACTTCTGTAGAGTAAGAAGTTTTTATACTGCTTCTGAAAGTGTTCTGGTACTGGTTCTGAAGTTCTAAAACTTTTTTGAAACAGAATTAGTTATTTTGGTTTTGGGTTTCTTTCTGAACTTCATAACAAAATGCTTACTCATCCCTGAAATAAGTTATACTGTAACATATGCACAAGGTGAAAAATGAGACTGAACATGATTAATGAACATGTTTAGTTGTGGTCTTTCCTAACTTCAGTGTTTTACTACTTAAGTGACACTTTCTAACATAGTGTTTGTATGTAAATACAGTTATTTGCTTCTGAAGAGCTTGACAGTTCAAAGTAGTGAGCACCTCCTCTGTCTCTACATCATCCTCGTCAGTTCACAGCTCTACCAAAAAGGAATGGAAGGGCTGAGCACTCCAACAAGTGCTCTGCATAATGTTCCGGCAAAAGATTAGCAATTTCATGTGCTACAGAGTAGTACCTTAAAAATAAAGCAGAACAACTCACTACTATTTTTACTCCCAAAGAGCACTGTCGCTGAGATTACCCAAAAGATGGTCTGTTTGGGATTTCTTCTGTTCACATTCCCTACGTACCTGATATGATTAATTTCTGTTCTGCTGGTTTCCTTTAACCTAGTGACAATACTCAATGGCAGATTTTGCTTCTGCCAACTTTCCAGATCCTTCTTATCACACACCAAAAGCAGCTCTAAATTCTTCCCCACTGGTGTAAATGGATGCACTACAGTATAGCCTAAAAAACAAGAACAATAATCATTAAACAAGATCAATTCTAAGCATTCTTTCTGAAGGAAGAAAAACCAAGAACTCTTTTTACTTTTTTAATCATGCTGCCTTTAAAAATACTTTATCAGTATTATGTTTTTCTAAAATAATGGAAAGCACTGAAGCATGGGTACAATCATAGGCAAGTGCCCTAGCCATGCCACCCAATTCACAGAATCCAAAGGCAGGGACTGGGAGAATGAAGTACTGTCCACCATAGGAGAAGATCAAGTTTGAGACCACCTAAGGAACCTGAATGTCCACAAGTCCATGGGACCTGATGAGATACATCCGTGGGTCCTGAGGGAATTGGCAGAGGAAGTTGCTAAGCCACTCTTCATCACATTTGAAAAGTCGTGGCAGACTGGTGAAGTTCCCAGTGACTAGAAAAGGAGAAAAATAACCCCCATTTTTAGAAAGGGAAAAAAGGAAGACCCCAGGAACTACAGGCCTGTCAGTCTCACCTCTGTGCCCGGCAAGATCATGGAGCAGATCCTCCTGGAAACTATGCTAAGGCACATGGAAAATAGAGAGGTGATTGGTGACAGCCAACATGGCTTCACTAAGGGCAAATTGTGCCTGACAAATTTGGTGGCCTTCTACAACAGGGTTAGAGCACTGGTGGATAGGGGAAGAGCAATTGACATCATCTACCTGGACTTGTGCAAAGCACTTGACACTGTCCCGCACAACATCCTTGTCTCTAAAGTGGAGAGACACAGATTTGATGCGTAGACCACTTGGTGGATAAGGAATTGGTTGGATGGTCGCACTCAGAGTTACAGTCAACAGCGCGGTGTCTGGGTAGAGACCAGTGATAAGTGGGGTCCCTCAGGAGTCCGTGTTGGGACCAGTATTATTTAACATCTTTGTTGGGGACATGGACAATGGGATTGAGTGCACTCTCAGCAAGTTTGAGGATGACACCAAGCTGAGTAGTGTGGTTGATACTCTAGAGGGAAGGGATGCCATCCAGAGGGACCTTAACAGGCTAAGGTGGACCCGTGCAAACCTCATGAAGTTCAACAAGGCCAAACGTAAGGTCCTGCACCTGGGTCAGGGCAATCCCAAGCACAAATACAGGCCGGGCAGAGAATGGATTAGGAGCAGCCCTGCGGAGGACTTTGGGTACTGGTGGATGACAAACTGAATACGAGCCAGCAATGTACGCTCGCAGCCCAGAAAGCCAACCATATCCTGGGCTGACTCAAAAGTTTTAAGTGTGGCCAGTGGGTTGAGGGAGGTAATTCTCCCCCTCTACTCTGCTCTGGTGAGACCCTACCTGGAGTACTGCGTTCAGCTCTGGGGCCCCCAGCAGAAGAAAGACATGGACCTGCTCAAGTATGTCCAGAAGAGGGCCACAAAGATAATCATGGGGCTGGAGCACCTGTTGTACAAGGACAGGCTGAGGGAGCTGGGGTTGTTTAGACTAGAGAAGAGAAGGCTCCAGGGACACCTTACAGCAGCCTTCCAGTACTTAAAAGGGGGCTTACAGGAAAGATGGAGAGGGACTCTTGATCACAGACTGTAGTGATAGGATGAGAGGTAACGGTTTTAAACTGAAAGAGGATAGATTTAGATTAGGTATTAGGAAGAAATTCTTCACTATGAGGATGGTAAAACACTGGAACATGTTGCCTAGAGAAGTTGTGGATGCCCTATCCCTGGAAGTGTTCAAGGCCAGGTTGGATGAGGCTTTGAGCAACCTGCTCTAGTGGAAGGTGTCCCTGCCCATGGCAGGGGGGGTGCAACTAGATGATCTTTAAGGTCCCTTCCTACCCAAACCATCTATGATTCTACGTATGGGGAGAGAGAAGACACACAGATATGTATCTGCCCTATGGAGAACAGGATGCACAGTTAAACTGCCAGTGAGGATGGAGTATTGGATATGCTTAAGAGGAAAGGGCAGGAATAGGACTTTCCCATGGAGTTACAAGTAGAAGGCTTTGACCAGGAAGTGGTCAAGCAGTACAGTGAGCTGGAGCAGGGAGAGCCCACACTTGCAGTACATCACTGATCTTCTCCCCTGACCTCTCAGCAGGGGCCCTCAAATACATGCTGTAAAGTCCTCTCCCACTGCAGCTAAGTAGTTTTAAAACAACAAGAATAGCACGGAACACAGAATACATACTAGAGCAGGGCATACAGAAAACACTTAAGAATCACTGTGCTTCTGATCATAAGCTGATCTGTGAAATGGTACTTATAGAGCAACATGAAAGAAGCATCTGAGGAGTTTCATGGCTAAGGGAGAAAACTGTGCTGGACCTTTTTTTTTTTTCTTCTTCTGTTTTCCTTACATCCTGCAAGCTTGCGATGGAACTTATTTCAAAACTTTTTCAAATTGTAAGTTAAGATTATTTACATGCTCTAGAACCTGTACACGGCTCTTTACAGACAGGCCAGAAGACAGCATGTTTAAATAACGAGTCATAAGGTTTGAGACTCAAAGTTGTCAGAGATTGACACAGACATATGCAAGATCAGGAACTAAGATACATGAGTTTTATTATCTGCTTTACTTGAGAGGATAACAGATCTCATTAACAATTCCATTAGCTAAGGCTATCAACAATGACAATTCCTTCCCACTCCCTCCACCTCTTCTCCTTTTTTTAAGGTAATAATTGTTTTTTAAGGCTAAAGCAGACTGTATCTCAGTCTTTTATGAAGTTGTATTCCATATAATTTCTTCATGTGAGAAATTTATGGATCAAGCTCATAAGATTAAAACAACAGGAGTTCTATTTGCTGATTCTACTTACTGTCAAAATTGAACCCCAAGAAATTTTTTGGTGTGACAGTATATCAACATTCTAGAGAACTGGATGTGTGCTCATTTTAAAATATTCCGTGTTCACAGCCTAACCATCACATTTATCAGCAATACATCCACCATGAATATTTAAAAATGTGATTGGATACTTTGATAACTTCAAAACATCAACACTGACTGAAAAATTCTCAAAGGGAACATTGTGCCTCTCACATATCTTTTATTGAGCTTTTCCTCACTGCTAACAGAAATCAACACCATGCAAATTTAACTACTGCAAAATCATTAATAGAAATACAAAGGAAATAATAAAAATAAAAAATGGTTAACACTTGATCATCAATTACCACTAAATATTTTAAAATAGCTTATCTGCTTTTGCAGAATCCTATATTTTAACTGTACCAGAAACCTTCGTACATCAAACATTCTTAAGAGATTACACAAAGGAGAAAATACTTTAAGTGCTATGTAACACACCCACTCCCTAACCTCTTCCCACCTCCTTCTAAAAGTTCAGCTGTCTGTGTTTTGAGAATCCACGGCTTAGCTCTGATGCAGCCCAGCTGCGTAACCTTGGCTCACACTTCAGAGGAAACTGCTAAGCTGTGAGAAGCAGCTGGGAGAAAGTCTGTAGGGTACAGCCATACAAGATAATAAAGGTGAAACTGTAGTGCTAAGCTTGTTGAGAAAGGGATCATTAGTAGCTAAAGAATTCAAAAGAAAAAAAAAAGCCAGCAAAAAAAAGAAAGGATCTGCAAGACAACCACTCAGTACTACTGAAGATGTACTGGAACACTGCAGCAAAAGAAGCTGAACCTTCCTCACCAGACTGACAACTACCTAGAAAACAGACTCTTCAGGTGTCTTATCAAGAGTGAGGAGCATATAGCCTGTAGTTCATTAAATCCCAGATGTCTTGTGAGCTTGCCAACAAATAATTGAATTTTTCACTTGAGAATATCCTGCCTGCAGAGTCTCTTCACACATGCTAAGTGGCACTCAGAGTGACCCAGAGATACTAACACATGAATTAGTTACTATGCTCTGACAAAGCTCCTCATAAGTGAATTATTGTCACTAAACTTGTCAACAAAAGAGCTCCACATCTAGAATAACTTTAAAACTAGAAATTAATCCAAAAGAAAAAGTTGAAGAAAGAGGAAGACTGGCAAATTAAAATCATTTGCTAGCACACAGATCAAATTGAAAAGATAGTTTTATCCTCCCTGTTGTCTGTGCAAGTTGCTAAGTTTACACAGTTATGTTACAGCACAGACTAATCCTGCTTGTGGGGATAGCTGCCCTCTGTTACACTACAAGTCCATGTCAAATAAATAAAAAGGAAAAATACCAACTTTGTGATATACTTCTCTCATTTATCTTGGTGATACAGCTATTAGCTGAAGAGGGAGGGTATCTGCAGCATTAGCTGCTGCCTCACTGTGAAAATACAGGGTACTTACTGGGAATCTGTTAGGGACTGTGAATTTCAGAGCACAGTCCAATCACACAATCTATTTAGAACAATATTGCAAAAATACTGCATTGTGGGCAACATGAGTTCATTTCCTTCAATAACTTCAGTTCTTTCCTTCCTGCCAACAACACTAGAGGATCTGGTTCATAACAAGACGCCCAAGAATCAAGGTTGTGTATGGCTAACCTAGCAGATGATTTTGGTCTTTTGTTCAAAACAATAAATTCAGTGTGAAATATTTTTATTGAAATTTGAAAGATAAACCCTATTATTAAAATGTATTACTCATTTACTCTAAACAAACTCACCCTGGGCCTGTTTTTTGGGTAGAGATACGTGAAGTACTCCAAGAAGAAAATTGATGAGTTCTGGTACAAATCTTCTGGAGAGAGATACATATTCCAGGAACAAACAGCATATAAATAACCCTTTAATAACATCTTGCAATGTTGTGATGCGACACTAAAAGACAAAAAAAGCACAAAAGATTCTTAATTAAAAGTCTATACATCACAAGTATAGGATCTCCCAACAAGCAGAAATATTAAATAAGGTGTACACATTTAACATCTGTAAAAATTACACCCTTAGGACTTACATGAAAAACATATTGGCTTTCCCTTGCCCTTACTAAAGAGTATATGCAGAATTGAGTAAGTCTGTCAGAACTGGTTTAGCCACTAGAAGGTGCTAAACCACAAACAATAAGTTCTTCAGAAATGAACCAAGGAAATACAAGGCTCAGAGCAACCTGGATATCTGACAGCAGTAGAACAACTAGCTCAAGACTTTTGAAACATATAAACATAATATTTGGATAGAAAAATAAGGACCTATTTTAACAGCACTGCAAGGCATTGCATTAGGTACATCTGCAAGGAAGACAAATACTGCCATTTTTAAAGTAAATATCTTTCTTAAGTAGGAACAAGTGCAATATATGGAAGAGAAATCACTAATTAATTATTTCAGACTGTATTCAGTCTGTTCTATTAGTCCTATGTAATTTGCCATATAAGGAATTCTTGCGTGACAGCTTGAAAAAGTGATTAGACATGGTTTTGTGAGTTGGACTGTATTCTGCAAGGGTTTTTTCCCCTTCACTTTTTTTTCCAATTAGTATCTGTGACTATACCAAACACAAAGCTGCCTTTTCAGTACATTTCCAATCTATACATTCATGCTAACATGTATATTTGGAGTCCTAGGAAGAAACAAGGAAATGAAGTTATATACTGAGATACAACATCATAGACATACCTTAGTAAGCAGCTGACTCATGTAGATAAAAGCAGGTGTTACAACTGGATGCCAGAAATCAGAAGTTGGAAACAGCAGAGATGTAATTTTCAAATAAATAAGCTGATAGCACATAAAACAAAGTAAGACAAAATACAGTAAGACATTATTCCCAGGATCTTGACTTTACGAGTATGTAACTGATGAATGAGTAACTGCCATGTACTAGTCTAAAAATACTACAATATACATCATTGAGAAATGTGGTATGATACATGACCTATTGAGACGACTGTTTAAGTTACATGAGAAAATGGAATATCTGTTATAGGTCTAACATTGCATTAATTCAACAAGGCAGCTGAAAGAACAACCAAGAAGGAACTATGCCTCCCAACCTGATGGGAGGCTTTCTTACTCCGTAAGAAAATCTGACCCCCTCCAGCTCACCACAATCACATACTCTCACACTACAAACAAATGAGCAAGTGGCCACACAGGACCTGTGACACCTTTCAACAGGTCCTCATCACAGACAATTAAGTGACCAGGATCCTCAGGCACTAGCACACATCAACAAATAACAGTTGCAGCCAAAGAACTAAACAGCAATTAAGTACGCTTTTACTGAAGGGGACTTTTTAGAGAGCTACAAGTGACCTCCTGTCAAGACCGTAAGGGTGTTAAACATCAGTTGCGCGGTAATTCTGAAAGTTATCTAAGTGGATATTTAAATAGTAAGCTAGATGCAAGTAAAATTTTATTGTTTCAGCTCTGTTTCTCTCTATGAAGTTTCTGTCATAAACAAATATTCTCCTGACTGTTTTGGTTACTAAATACCACAGTCCAAGTTCCAGGTTAGATTAACTATAGGCACATAAAGTCTACTAACACAACTGGTGTAAGGAACATTCATTCAAAGGAGAGTGATAGAGGATAGATAGATAAGGAGAGTGATATAATTCCACCCTAAAAGATAATGATGGCTTGAAACCTGAAAAAGCCCACTGAAGGGAATGAAAGTCATTAGAGTGATTGGTGTCATAAGGGTGACAGTGACAAAAAAAAAAATAGAAGTTAAAAGCTCTCTACAATGCATTTCCTGCAAAATCCAAAACATCCTAAATAAAGACTCTTCAAAAGAACTCAATATAAATATTTTCCAAGCTGTAAGAACCAAGCCTTCTAAGCAAATCCTTCAGTCTATTTTCTTTCAATAGCCTAATTATTCCATTAGGCAGCACTGCTTCATCAAGCCAGGAGACAGAAAAGTAGCAGCTCTCTTTGGATTACTGACTTATGGTTTGTCTTTGAAAGTTTTTACTATAATAAACAAATACTCATTTTCCATATGCTCTATTCTTGAATTCCCTAACAGCAATTTACCTAGACACAGAAAAAGGAGTCTGTTCGCATTTGGCATGGCCACTGAAATTTTGAAATATTACTAATATACAAAGGAAAGGTCAATTCTTTCCGAGTCATTAATTTAGTACTTTATATATGATAATTGCTAAGAAATGTTGTATTTTTATACCCATAATAATATTTCATTGTTATTTTTGTTAACCTAGGAGATAGTGCACTTCTATGGAGCACTTTTTAAAACATTTGTACTTCACAGAATTAAAGAAATCAGGACATAACTGACAATATCACCTCTTCCTAGAACTACCCATGTAAGTTTCATCAGGAAAACAAAGAATGTTCTGCTACGAAAACTGAAGTGGCAATTTTAAGATCTTTTTGCCTTATTAGTATTACAGAGTCACACTTCTATTCTGAAGAACGTGTGTGGATGGGGTTGTTTGTTTGTTTCCCAGGATTTTTTTGTTGTTGTTGTGGGTTTTTTTTTTTTTTTCCCCCACAACTTATCTCCAGAGAGGCAATTTAAAATATTGAGAAACCTAAAGAGTCACAGATGCTAATAATCCATTACATACTTTGAAATATAAAATTAAATTTAATGTCATCTCACATTTACTGGCATTTCTGTACTACTGGAAAGAACAAGAGATTTTCTAGCAGTATGCATTCGTTACCGTGTCTAAACCTGGAAATGTTGCACGGCCTTTGACTTCAATTACTTCTTCCATATCATGTGCAGCGTCTCGAAGGATAAACTTAATACTGTCACTGGCTGCCTCAGGAAACATCTGGCAAAGATTGTACAATGGCCTATTAACAAGAAATTGAAGTCATGATCAAGTTACACCATTGATGTTAATAAAAAACTGATTTTTAAGCACCTGTAGGAAGACTTCTTGTGTTCCATCTACATTATAACAATAAGAAATTCCCTGAAACAAATTATTCTTTTTTAGAAATAGCCACTCAGTAGACATATTATTATTGTAATATTTTTAGTTTACAGAGACATGTATTTTTCATTGGCCCTGGTGAGATAATTCATTTGGTAGTTTCTAAATCTTAATTTAAAAATAATTAAAAACTTTAAAATACACTCCCAAATCATCTGCTATGGTTAAAACACATCCTTCTGAATCTCCTAACTCTACATTTTACTGCACTGAGGTATACTGGCACATACTAGGCAGCCCACTAGTCTAAATAGTCTTAGGCAATGTTAAACAACATGTGAGGCAGCAATGTGGTTAACAAAATTATTACTTAAAACAAGAAAAAAAATACCCACAAAGTTAGGTCAGCTCCTGGCCTATGGTTAGTGCCTACAGGGAGATGCAGTCAGGAGTCTGCATCTGTTTTGTCAGAGTTTTGCCCGTATTTTCAGTTAAAAGTGTCTGTAGTGATATTAATAAATCCCAGTTCTAGAAAACAATCAAAATGTGTTTACACATTTTTGCAAAGCCCCAGCATGTGCAACAGTATCAACAGGTCAGTGGTCTTGCTGACGAATGCAACAGAGCAATGAATGCTAAAGCTGCACATTACAGGTTTTTTTAAAACTTACTTCAGCATGAAATAAAAAAAACATATGCTGAAAACTACATACAAATAACTCACTGAAAGAAAGCTGTCTAGCCTGCAAAGTCAAGATAGGAATCACAGACTAATTTGGGTTGGAAGGGACCTTTGGAGATCATCTGATGGAAACCCCTGCTCAAAGCATGGCTAACTTCAAAGCTGGATCAGGTTGCTCATGGCTTTGTCGAGTGTTGTATATCTTCAAGGGTGGAGATTCCACAGCCTCTCTGGGAAACTTGTTTTAATGTTCAGCACCTTCGCTGTGAAGATTTTTTTTCCTTACATCTAATTGGAATTTCCCTTGTTGCAGCCTGCGTCCATTGACTCTCATCCTTTGCTGTATACCTCTGAGACAAATTTGGCTCTCTCGTCACTGTAACTGCCTGTTAGGCATTTGAAGACGACAACGCCAAATTGACAACTTCCTGCAAAGTGTTTACTTGGAACTTTTGTATGAGCTTACCACAACACTCTTTAATTCCATTTTCATCTAGTTCCCTCAGTGAATTCATAGAATGGAAACCCATGGAAAAAACAAAGATTGCAAAGGGAACTGCACACCGTCATTGCAAAGCTTAAAATCCTTAATCAGCAGTCTAAATAACAACTTCATATACAGAAGTTTGCATGCATACATGGTATTACTTATCCACTACCCATGAAAAGCATTTTGCAGATCAAAAATTACATTCTGAGGTTTTGAAAATGTCTTAGTACAATTAATAGCTCAAGCAATAAATGAAAAAAAAAGTTAAAACACTATACAGCTGGAGAGTTACCAGTTGCCTACAATCCCTACAGAACTAGTTGAAACAAACAACTTGCTAAATGCTTTATCCTAGGTGGCTTTTCTCTTTAAATCATAAAGGAGCAAAAGTCTATAGGATTTATTACTTACAGGACCAGTTTGTCAATTGTTCTGAGCTCTGGTAAATCCAGAGTTGCTAACTCCCCAATATACTCCAAAAGGAAGCCAAACAATTTCTGCAAGAAGCATAATATGTTACAATTATTGTGGGGTTTTTTTTCATTGTACATATTCTTAAACAGCATAAAAGAACAGTGATACAGAGGTTAGAAAGTGTAGAGTAGTATGTTTATTCTACTGCTATTCACAACATAGAAGCATGTATGTTTTATAGTGCTTCCTGAACACTTACTAAAACTTACTCTGGAATTCAAAGTTAATTTTAAACCTTAAAAGAAAACAACAAAACTCCCATACTTCCAACTTTGCTTTGTTTCCCTCTGCAAGGCTTGGATGATTGCATTTCTGAATTCTCTCCAGTATAATAAGCTGTTGTTCTATTGTTCTTCCAGCCAATAAAGACTTAAATGTCTCATAGGACTCAGGAACTAGAAAGTAAAAACAAAAATTGACCAGACAAAAATCTCAAACTTAACATATTTAATTCATGTGAACATCTAACAAATTTCCAATTTGAAAGTGTTATTCAGAAAAAAAGATACCATATAGCTTTTAAATAATCACCTTTTAAATGCTAATAACCTATCAGCATATGTGCAACATTATATATAAACATAAGTCAGAAAATAATGTAAACATTTTCCGATGATTAACATTCAATTCATCCTGTATTTGCTGCCTAAGCTGAGCACAACTATGTTGACACACACAAAGCAGAATTAAACTTAAGCACACATTCAACCATAAATTTACCATAATACAATTAGCTCTATGTTTAATTCACACCTAACTAGCTTTTGTATGAAGGATATTAAGAAAAGTAAGAATATTGCCACTAACAATAATAAAAAAACAACCTGGCATCTATTTAGTCTTTTGCGTAAGTTCACATGCTAGAAAACATCCAAACTGGCTAAGTTTATTGAGTTATTTTAATGTGACTGCTTTCTGGTTAAAGCAAAGCCTGAATGCAATTTAAAAGGCTTTGTGTAATATAAGTGATCTCCTTTTGATAGAAAAATGCAAGCACTTAAGGAAGTTGTTTGAAAGGTTGTTTAATCTTGTGACAGATACTTTTGTTAGAGAAATCTATACTAGGATAATAGTTAGATGCATTATGTACTTAATATTAATGAATGTTTTGTGTACTGCTTGAAATGTGCCTCCTCCTTCCCCCTAGGCACAGACCCAAAAGGAGTCAAACTTTGCGTATCTCCACTTAACAATACATAACAGGGATTAAACCTCAGAACACTGCCTCTCCAAGCATCTTCTGACAAAAATATAGTACAAACACTAGAGAAAGTAACCTTTTCTCATTTAAGTATAGATAACAGAATACTATTCTGGCTCCCCTTATGCAAAACACTAGCACTTTGGATTGGATGTGCTGGTGGCCTTCAGAAAGGAGTACAGATCTTTCAATTTTTCTCCCCAGTATTTATCTTTCCATTCTAAGGCTGCTTGGAGGAGCAGAAACAGCTCTGGGGTGAAGCAGATCTGGTTCCCACTGCTCATAGCATGATTAGGGCTGATCACCAAGAACACCAGTTACTGGCTACTCTTGGAATAGTAGAAGACAACTATGAAGCAAAACTTCATGGATGAACAGGAATAAGTAAGATCCTACAGGGCAGAGAAAGAGACTGGTTATAAATACCCTGAAAACAACAGGGATCTCTGGCTCAGTCCTTTGCTTACCAGCAAATGTATAGGGAAGCTCTGATTTGGCAGCTTCCATTTTTGGATCTAGTTCCTCCACATTCTGTGATTCATTTTCATTTGTCTTGTGTTTCTTCTGTTCTTTATTCCCTGCAGCTTCTTCTTCACTATCAAGGTCAGATTCAAGATCAGAGTGGCTGTCTGCAGCACCATCCTCCTCATCTTCATTAGCAGATTCTTCCTCACTTTCTTCATTCTCATTATCTTCTTTCCCACCTTCCTCTTCTTCCTCTTCCTCCTTGTCTTGTTGTTCCTCCTCCTCCTCTTCATTTTCAATATTAATTTTTCCATCCTGTTAGTAGAGAAAATAAGCCAGTTAAAAAACTGATAAAGTGACAGCACCTCGCCAGAATCACCATGCAAAGCTATCATTAAATACACATGAACAGGATCTGAGCCTTGCTACCCTGACCAAGCAGCGAATGGCAGCAGTGCCGGCCAAGAAGGGATTTTAAGGAAAGAACATGCATGCAAATATAAGAATAGTAGGGTATTTCCAAGGGGCTGTAAGAAACTGGAAGAATAAGAGGTAGTATATGAGGACTAAAAGAATCAACACAAAAGTAAAAACTACTAGCAGATGATACAAAAAAAATTCAACATCACTTACAGAAGCATTCTTGGTTAAAAAATATATTCCTTCTATGTATTAAAATAGCATATCAGATAAATATTTGTTCCCATCCTGATTTTATTAATCATCAGTTTAAATTCACATTCCCAGTTTGTATTCTCCCCTTCCAGGGCAACAGCAACTCCCTTGCTACTTACATGTAAGAGGATGAGAAGATCAGTACGCACACATGTCCACCACAGTCAGGGTGACTCACTACATCAGCTTTAACGTTATACTGCTCTGCCACCTTAATCAAAGCTACTTCATGGGGGAAGGGTTCTTTCAGAAACCCACTCATCCTCGGGCTGAAATTTGGTGGAAGTTGTATCAAATACAGCAGAAATTAAAAAAAAAAAAAAGACCAGAAGGACTAAAGACCTCTCTTCAGCCCAGCAGGCTAAGAGCATAGAAGGCTATTATAACAACAGGAGTATAGTCAGTAGGTTGTGGGAAACAACTATTTCCCTCTACTCAACACTTGTAAGACTACATAGCATCCAGTTTGGGGCCTTCAAATACAATAAAGACTCTATAAACTGCAACAAGTTCAGCAGAAAGCCACCAAGATTGTCAAGGGGCTGGGACACCTGCCCTATGAGGAGAGGAAGACCTGGGCTTGTTCAGCCTGGACCAAATAACCACCTTCCCATACCTACAAGGGACATCATTGATAAGGCAGAACAACACCCTTCATCACAGTCCACAGCAGGAGAACGAGAAGCAACAGGCCTAAGTTAAACAAGAGACGTTCAGACTGGATATAAAGAGAAACTTCTTCATGGTAAGGACAGTCAGTGGAGCAGGCTGCCCAGAGAGATGTGCAACCTCCATTCTTGGAGATTTTCCAAGTAAGGACTGGATAAAGCCCCGAGCAAACTGATTATTTCATAGTTGACTCTGCTTTGAGCAGGAGGTTGGACTAGAGGACTCCATAGAGGTCACTTCCAAACTGATTTTCCCATCTTCTTTTCAGAAGTCTGAAAATTCTGTAATTTTAAACCTTACCTTGTAAGACAATAAACGTCTGTCATCTTTATCCAGGATAAAGCCGTCAGCTAGATCATCAGCTGACACGTGGCTGGGTTTCTTTTTATTTGCCTGTTCATCTATTCCACGCATTCGACGTAGTCGATCTGCCTGTGTTTTAGAAGAAATACCACACACATGAGCCATCTAGATCAATCAGGTAACTACACCAGAACGGAAGACTCCTCAAAAACTACAGCTAAGGAAATCAAAGCAAAAAAAAAAAGTTAACTGGGATTACTCAACAAGTTGATGAAAAGAAAAAAACAGCAACTTGACAAATTATGGGGAAAAGGTGATGATGCCTTATTTTTTGTGGGCAGTGCAATCTGATAAGAGCACATAGATAATTGGATTAGCTTATTTGGAAGGCTTTAAAACTGGGTTTACCAGAAGCATTATGTCTCATTTTAAAATTTGTTTTGCTTATGAGACAATGCATCATTACTAGAAAATGTAAGCTTCTAAAGTGTTTTATGATTCTGCAGTGTCTGTGTTTCCCATATGTGCAACAAGTTTGTAGTAAACACAGTCATACCCTAAGATTTTTAAGATAGACTAAATTTGTAAATAGACTCAATGGGCAATATCTGAACCAATCATTTACAAAAGGATTTCCATCTGGGCAACCAGATAGACTGTGCATCAAACAAGATAACAAGAACAGGAATGGAAAAAAAAAAAATCATCCTTCTTTCTGTTCTACTATTAGCTACTGAGCTGTTCTGAGGTAACCTGAAGGTACTGAATCCCTGTGGTTCTAAAAGTGTCCCTAGTATACCAGAAGAAAAAGAAAAAAAGGAGAAAAATATTTACCAAATTATTCATTCTTTCTGTAAGACTCAGAGCTCCACGTAATAGCACGAGCATGCAGTACTTCCCAAGAGAATCCTATTCCTCTGCAAAGCAAAGCTATATACGTGCTACCAGTGGAAGACTCTTGCAACACCAGAAGCAAACAATAAATGACTTACCAGTGTATTAATTCAACTGCTGTGCAACACCATACTCCCCCTTACTGACTTAGAAGCACCTCTCAACTCTGAATAATTTAAAACATGTCAAGGCAAAACAAAGTGATAGTACATATTTATGGAAGAAAGATCAACTCATTTCATAAACCTCAGTAGTCACGTACTAAGCCTATGTTTTTCTGTTGTAAAATCAGTTTGCAAACAGAACACAAACAGAAGATTTCCTGAATTCACTCTCTGACGAATTGCAGTTTAGTACAGCCACTTCCAATCTAAGGTCAAGCAATGAGTATTAGCGGTCACTCCCAAAAGGCAGGCCACAAAACAATCTAAAACCATAAATGGTATACCTCCAGCTTCTGGAGTCGTGCCTGCTCCTCTTTTGCCAATTCTTCTTCTGTCTTCATCCTTTCTGAAGGTTTTGCTTTCATCTCGAATCCAAGTTCTCGAACAATCATATCATATTCATCAGGCTAAAGAAATATTTATATAATTGTTCATTATCTTAAGTTTTATTATTCTGCTTTGCAGCCACCCCTCTGCCAGACTAACAGCTAAGACTGTTCAGATATAAGGAAAAGACTGTTTCTAAAGAAAGCTGCAAGAACATTCAACTCTGTATTAAGACAAGGAATGGAATGAACACTTGAACAGAAATTCTCCTGGAATTCCACCCCCCTCCCCCATTTAAGTTACTTACAACTGAAAAAACTGACAAATAGTATCTTAAAGAAAAACTGGTTTACTCATTAATTGAAAGACTTTAAAATATTCTTTATTAATAAAATACTATTTTCTCAAAAGCAGCTAGAATTAATAAATTTATAGTTTACATTTCACTTTATACTGCCAGACACGAGCTAAGTCTTTGTTATCTTTGTTACATAGATGTCTATGTTAATGAAAACAAAAAGGGATGCTGATACTCAGTGAATTTAAGCAGCACACTTGGGAAAACAGTCACTAGCAGACATTACACTGGACTTGCAAAGAGAGTCTTCTTGATGCCTGCTTAAGTCACTAAACCATACAGCTTCTCTAAAATTCAGGTCTAGGATTTTTTCTTCTTACATGACTAGTTAATTTTCTCTAATTCAACAATGTTATAGAACATTACTAATTCACACTTTGCATCCTCGATAATTCTTAAACTGGATCCACACACATGAAGCAAGGGAATCTAATCTTCCTTTTCAGCAAATTGATGACAAAACTTTTGTCTAAGATACCACATTACCAACATACTAGAGTATTTGGCATATTATGAAACATCTTAAAAACAAAAATCAATACATCAATATATGAACTTTTGATCCAGTATCTTCTGTTCGTTATTTGAGATCAGTTTTAACATAAGATCAGTTCATTAGTTCGATCTTTCAAAAACTGAATTTTACTGTCAAGGGATAAATGGAAATTCACAATGTTCTGCAATACAATACAAAATTTCTACAAGAAAAAAAATAGTGCAATGTGTTACAATACCTATTATTAGATTTAAAAGTTTATTTCCCTAGTATAAAATATGACTGACAGAAAAAGCTTTGAGACCATAAGATATCTATTCAAAAGTTAAATATTTTCCTTCCCTTTTTGTAGAGAAGTACCCAATTTACAACAAGGAAACGTTTGTTGTCAAATAAAAGTTGTTTTATCCAAGGAACACAGCAAAGGCATCCAAACTAAGTCAATGTTCTCAACAATTTTAGTTCTTCAAGAAAATGTATCTGTCGTAAAAATAAGCTGTAGCCAACAGTGTTGTTCAACCTGCAACCTCTCTCAGATACGATAAGTAATGAAAAGCAATAGGTAATTAAAATCAGATAAATCATATAAAACCCTATATTCCTCCTACTAACCAAACTGTCCTAAAACTGTAGCGCTCCTTCAATGTGAATAGCAGGCAACATTTTATTTTAGAAAGTGATGAACTTTGCCTTATACTTTAGCCACTTCAAGTCAAAACCACAAGTTATTAGAACAAAAGAAAGCAGTCTAGCCAAAACCTTACCTTGGGTTTTTCTACTTCTTTGTCCTTTCTCTCTGACTTCGGGGTTTTGTGGGCAATAAGGGTTTGGATTTCCTTCCAGTCATTGTCAAGCTTTTCTGTGAGTTCTAATGCACTTTCTCTCCGAGTTTGCCTCTCTTGCTAGAAAAAAAAACCAAACAAACCAAAAACAAATGCAGCAGTTATGCTCAGAAGAATATGACATAGCATTTACAGCATAAAACCAAAATGCTGTCTTTAGCAATGGAACAATTTCAAATATTTAACGTTATAAAGGTGTAAACATTCTTTGTAGAAGACGAGGTACAGTTACACTGAATGGCACAAGGGTTGCATACAGAAAACAAGTTAGGAGTCAACAAAAGGGGAGATTTGGGGATACAAAAGAATGGCAGGTATTCAATGCATACCCTAAAATGCCTACAAAGTCAGATGGATTTTATTCAAGGAGCTTGGACTCTTCTAGACAGCTATCTCCTTTGTTTTCTATGCCACTACTATTTTATTCCGCAAAGATAGAAATTGTGATGGCTTCTTAATCATGCTCATTTATGCTTCAGGGCTAAAAACTCACCTTTTCTTGTTTAGATTTGGCTATCATCTCTTCTATGAGTTCCTTCCTAGATTTAGGTTTTTCCTCCTCTTCATCTTGCTGCCCACTTGACGCTTTTTTACGAAGGAGGCCTCCACCCCCTCCAAAGTGAGCAGCAGTTAATTCAGCTAGAAAAAAAATAGTAGATTGTGAATCCTTTTCAAATGCATACATGAGATGCTGCTGCTGGGACAATATCTCCCTATTCTTTGCGAATGGGAGCAATTAAAACTATTGAATCAATCATGTACTATTCCTATCCCTATGGGAATGGCCATACCAAAAGAGATTGACACTAACACATAATTTACACTGACACACCTTTTGTATGAGGTAGGAATAGGTTTTTTCAATATTTTAACTAGTATTTAGGTGCAGAGGTGCAAGAAAGCAACCAGAAAACTCACACTTCAGATTCTGCCCAAAGGGCTTGAAATACAGGTACCTATGTATGCTGAAAAGCCCACAGATCAAAGCAGCTTGCCAGGTAGGTAGTTCCAACTTAACATCTGCTAAAATCCAGAGAACTGTTCTGCGTGTGGTTAAGAAGTAATCAAATCTGGCTTAAACATCCCAACCAATTACATAACATTCTTTCTCATTGAAAGACTGAACAAATGATGTACATGTACCAACAATAAAACCAGCAGTGGGATACTAGCTGACATGTCTTACCTGACAGCGTTCCTCTTTCTTCTGTGTCACTGTCACTATCAACAATATCATTTAGTTTTTCAATTTCTGCCAAAGATTGGCCATAATGAGTCAATTCCTCATCTTCATTAAGATTATAAATATTCTTCTTTCCATAATTTTGCTAAGAATAGTAGAACAAACCAATTAAGTAACAAAAGATTTTTAGTTCCCAGGCAACAAATTAATAAAGCCTCTATTTTCAATGCTAGTTGAGGAGATTCTTATTCCAGTGTTCTGCTGGAACAGAGCACTGGAATAACAGCACTATCAGACCATTACTTTCATTCAAATACATTAAACCTTAAGTTAGGGAGTACGATGTCTCTCTTATTCTTATACTAATGTAGAAATGGAGTAACTCAGAAAACCTAAGGAAGCTTAAGTTTTATCTGTGTATCAGTAACATCAATTCTTAATTACTACATTTCAGGCCTAATGAAACAGACTATAACCTATACAAATTATCAGTAGAATATGATATTATACTACTCAATTCTGGAGAACGAGTATGATGGGGCAGAAAAAAACAGTACTGCACATAGGATTCACATTACAGAATGACAGCAAGTTAGAGCTCTTCTAGTCAGCAAATGAAATGGCTGCTGTTCAACAGCTGTACTGGAATCTCAAAGTGTACTTGATGGTGGTTGCCTTCTCCTAATTCAATTCCCAAATCATAGTAGTCAAAGCAGTCAAAGAAAACCACTCAATCAATGAATCTGCTTAAAACTGGCTTTCTTGCACATCAGTGCTCAAAAGTGCTCAAAGAAATTTCTGCTTCAAAAAGTTGTCTTGCAAAACCAGAAAGTTTTAATGAAAAATTTTGGATGCCCACAAAAAATTGCTCTTTTGCAAAAGTTCCAAACATATAAAATCAAAAAAGCATTACCCTGCAAACCCCTCTGTTAAGGGGGACACTTCCAACCTAAAAAGTCAAGAGTTCCTTGTTTGGGTTGGGTTTTTTGGTGGTGGTGGTGGGGTTTTTTTGTTTCTTGGGTTTTTTTTAGTTCCTATACTTTACCTGTCTTTCCAAAGTGAATCGTCTGATCATCTTTTCCTCTGGACTTATTTTGGTGTTGTATTCACCAAAACGTTTATCTTTAAACACATTTGTCTTTTCCCTTTCTTTATATTCTTTCAGTAATGTTTGGGTACGCTAGAAGAAGAAAAAAAAAAAAAGGAGATCAAATTAAAAAACAAAGAGTAACTACTTTCAAAGCCAAGGCAAAAAAGGCTCCATGGTATCCTGGCAACATAATCTAATTTATCAGAATGCAATGAAAAAGAAGGAAAAATTAACAAGAAAAGAGAGGGGAAGCTCATACAATAAATCCAGAGTCATTAAGTTCTCTTACAAGCTGTCCATATGAAGATAAAATATGGTACACTGTATCTCACCTTTATTTTATCACATATAAAAACTCTGCATTGGCACTGAAGAACTCTGATTTGTCTGAAGCTTAGTACACAAGAATGACGTATTAAAGAAAGCAAAAAAGCCCCAGTATCAGCTGAACCTCTTCTGGTCTTGTCATCTAAGACATAAAAAAACCCAAGTGGGTACATATATTTAGCATATAGGTTATGCGTCAAAGCAGTAAAAGGAAGTTTAGCAGACCTGTATGAGGTAGTATGTATGTGCTGTACTTATGGTACAAGTAAGGAGACAGGTTTACTTTTCAATGCCAGCGATTTAATTCATGACAAGCATTTGATTTACCTTACTATTAAATAAAACCCAGTGACCTTAAAATGTGATATTAAACATTAATAAAGTTTTCTAAAATCTGGACAAATAGTCACAAAGACTGAAAGCTAATTTATGATTTCATGCTGAAGGTATTATACAGTTTCTAAAGGAAGAAAATGCTGGCTGCGTTTAGACTGGAAAAAAATCCATGTTTATTTAAAACATGTTACCTGAATCTTATGGAAAGGTACTGTTGCTATTCATATTACCATGAACTCACAAACTGCTGCGCTGAAGGAAAAGGCTGAGTTTCCTGCAACAGGCCTCTGCAGTGTCACTGAGCATTCACAACTTTCAGACGCCGCTGTAACTGACACCAGAACTCAGGTTTCATCTACTACTGTGTCAGTTCTACCTTGTATTTACTTCCTGCACTGAATATATAAATTATCATTCAGCTTAAACACTGTGCATGAACTTTAATAGCTCTTAATACCTTGGATACGGAAAAGCACTTTTGTTTATCAATTATTTGATGTCCTCCCTCATTGATAAAAAGTTATTTAATGCATCACCTCTTACAATGCATGAGAAACTAGCCATTTCCTTTTGCTGCACTATTTTTAAAAAGAACTTCTCTTTTCAGTAAGTGCTTTAAATCCTGTTTGACAACAGATTGTATGTAATATGTCAGAGAGAATCTCAGGGACAAACTTTCAAATTATGCTTTTTTTCAGCTTAACAGAATCTGCAGAGGTTTTAACTTCTTTCCTGGTTTGTTTGAAGGGACAGATAATAAATAATTCCAGTGCTTCAAGGATAGGGTAGGTTGCCGGAATCCCAGATGCACAGTATGACACAATGTTCTCCCTTATGCATAATGCATTTTGGTCAGGTAGCTAGTGATGTCAGTAGAGAAAGAAAAAGAGGCAATTTTAAAACGGCTTAAGGGTGGAAGATAGAAGATTTACTTTTCTTAAGTTGTATGGTCATTCTTATGACAGCAATAAGGACAGATCATTATTTTGCATCCCAACGTATTTCTACAATGCAACTACTTAACCAGTGTGCAAAAAGACATCCGCATGTTTTCCAAACCAATGGTAGTTTCTTTGTATCTACGTATTTCTCACTGCATTCAGACCTTAGTGCCCTTTCAAGCTTTCACTATTACAGCACTGTTGCACAATTATCAAGAAGCTTAACATCCTGCAGCAACCAAAACCGACCAACATAATGTACACTGACAACCACCTGCATTCTGGTCCAGTATTTGCTTGCCAACATGTGCCATTGTATTCTGGACCTGGGTAATTTGAAAAGAGAATCATTCCCACACATGCAATAAGGGAGACTTGCACTACTGAACCCTGGGGATTGCACCAGAGGGAGATGTTTTCAGCAGGCTCTCCATCACCATCTGAGCAACTTGAGGTGACCAGCCACTCCTCCTGTGCACAACAGAGGTAGTCTTTTATCTCACCTGAGATGGCTCCAGGCTTATCACCTCTCCACCACAGCTACATCTACAGATTCCATCATTCCTCCCAACTTTTGATGTCCTCTTACCTTCTTGATGGCCTTGGACCGTGAGACACCAGGCAGCCCCACATCATTCTTGGTCTTCCTCCCCAAGATGTCAAACTTCTGCCTGTTGACCTTCACCTCAAAGGGGTTGCTCTTGACCATGGCCATAGCTGACTTCACAGGGCCCTTGGCTGTGGAGGGCGCTGAGACCTTTCGCTTCCGCTTAGATGCCTTCCCCATCTTTGGTTTGGCTGCCTGAGTGGATGCGTGTGGGGAAGGAAGCTCAGTACTCACTCAGAGTGCGAGGGCCAGGGCTGGAGGTGCAAACAGGCCGAACAAAATGGCGCCCACGGGGGGAAACCCCCCCCCCCCACAGCACTACCCCTCGGGCCTGACTACTGCCCTCCGCCGCTCCCCCCAAACCCCGTGAGAGCCGGCGGGAGCGCGGAGCGGAGCGGAGCGGAGCGGAGCGGAGCGGAGAGGAGAGGAGAGGAGAGGAGAGGAGAGGAGAGGAGAGGAGAGGAGAGGAGAGGAGAGGAGAGGAGAGGAGAGGAGAGGAGAGGAGAGGAGAGGAGAGGAGAGAGGAGAGAGGAGAGGAGCGGTAACAGTACTCCGCTCAAACCGGCGTACCCCAGCGGCACCACACGCGCACCGGCAGCCTCGCACCTCTCGCGAGATATTCGTCCAACTCTCGCGAGATTTACAGCTCTTCTCCCCTCCTGCTTTGGGACGAGCCGCGGGTGGGAGACGGGGAAAGGTTTAAAGAACTACATATCCCAGCACGCAGAGCGAGGCGGGCGCCCGTGAGCCGCGAGCGCTGTGGCGCGAGGCCTGCTGGGAGTTGTAGTCCCGGGGAATAGGGGGGGGGAGGTGGCACAGGAGCGCAGAGGCGGAGCTGGCTGAGGCGGGCGGAGGAGGGCGGTAGAGCTATGGTCGGGGCGGGCGGTTGCTGCCTGCTCCTTGCCTCCGCCCTCGGGGAGGGGGAGGCCGGTGCCGGGGAGAGCAGCGGGTGATGGGGAAGAGGCGAGCGCAGCGCTGAGGTCCTGCGGGGCCGGATGAGCGGAGGCTTGGCGTCGCGGCGGTGGCGGGGTTGGAGGAGGGGGCGAAGGAGGCAGTAGGGGCGGCCTCCACTTCAGCTGCCCTGAGGGGAAGGAGCCCCCGAACATGGAAATCGAGAACATTGTGGCCAACACGGTGCTGCTGAAAGCCCGGGAGGGTGAGAGCCACGGGGCGAGGCGGCGGGGGAGGCGAGGGGGGAGGAGAAGCGAGAGGGCGAGGCGGGGCGGGCTGGGGACGTACCGAGGGGGAGGAAAAGGGTCTGAGGTGAGGGGAAAAGGGGCCAGCCAGGAGGGGAGAGGAAGTGATGGAGGAGGAGAGGGTGGGGAGGGAGGGAGAGGCTGCCGGGCAGGGGGGTCCGGGCGGCGCGGCGGACCCCCTCAGGGGTGGTGGCAGGAGCTCTCCCCGCCGCACCGCGGCCGGCGGTGGGTCCCGGGCAGTGCCCTGAGGCACCTGCCCTGCTCCTCCCGCGGGATGAATTTGGAGTTACTGGCTTGTCGCTTGCTTCTGAAAAAAACCCCTTCCTCCATCCCCCTTCGGGCTCTTGATTCAAATGGTGTTTTTACCGGATGTTTTAAGGAGATCGTTAATCTGTAGTTCTCAGTTTATTTATAAAGATACATGCATATGGATATAAAGGGCGAAGTGACACAAATCTTCTGTGGAGGAACCTTGCACTCTGTCTTGCTGAAATTCCTGCCTGTGAAAAACATAGCTGGTGAATGCTACCTGTATTTTGCAGCCAAATATTTTGCATTAACCTAATATTAAAGTGTGCTATTTTCCATTAGATTAGTAGTTACAATTTGATTCCCCAGAACATCTTGACTTGAAGATTCCTCCCCCAACTAACAAACATTTTTGATAGATAATGGAATTTAGTCTAGCGTGTGGTTGCTGTTTAAAAAGAAGTCCTGAAATAAGATTGTCCTGCTGCTTTTTCATGTATGTAACTGTCCATTAAATGGCCACTTGAAAGCCTCCCCAGATTACCACTGTACTCAGTGCAGAGTATGTTTTTCAGCTCTGAAATGTGCATATTCTTTCTGGATTGGATCCTACTTTTCTTAATTGTGTTAAGAAGTCCCATTAGTTTAGCTGGAGCTGTTTAAAGTGAGTAAGAACAACAGAATCTGCCCCTGTATGTTTTGCAAGTTCCTCCAACTCTAAATGGGCTTGGCACTTACGCCATATGTGTATCCAGTTAAATTTGCCTTAAGCAGCAAGAGAGGAAAATCAGCTTTTTGACTTTGAAGTGGGGTTTAAAAACCAGAACAGTGATCACAATTTTGGGCCATTTCCCAACCTTAGCTGAAAAGACCACCTCAAACTAGAGGACATGTTTTGGCTGGTTTCACTGACGGTAACATGTCTGTGGTGGTGCTGCCTGAATTTGGAGTTTGCATTGAAGTGAACTAAGAAACGAAGGGAAAGTGGAATCTGGCTCAAAACTTTACTGTGCCCAAACCCTCACCACAAAGAGTGGAGTGGTAATCTGGAAAGGCTTTTAAGTGGCCGCTTAATGTCAGGTTGCCTCTTTAGTTAAGGTTTCACTATGTTTAAAATAAATTATAGTGGTAGAACTGACCAAACAAGATATTTTAATGAACGAAATGAAAGTCTGACAGCAGCTGATGTGAAGATCAGTTCTACCTGGTGTGAAACTTATAAAAGTAATGGTAATAAGCTGTTACTCTTTTGTACCTTCCATTGGCCTGGACTCGTTTGTGTAAGCATGCACAAAAATGTGATTTCTGGCTTTGAAACTCTAAAACTCCATTGATCAACTAGTAGAAGATCTTCTACCTTTTCAGCTCTGAGTTCCTGTGCATGGGGTACTTTTTACATCACATTTTTCAAAGTGCTCTTTGAAATGAAAGTACTTTCTCTCTGTTGCATGCTCTGGCTGGTCTGGGAATGTCTGGTTTACTCCATCTGTCAGGACCATTCCATAAAATCCCTGTCCCAACTCTATTCTTATGTGCCCGGTAGGCTCCAAGGGAATGGAATTTGCAAAGTTAGTGTGTGAGGTAGATATTTTACTGAAATACATTCTTTGCTAAAAGGGCCTCAAAATTGGGACAGAAGAGCAGACTTTCAATTGACCTTTTCCTTCCCACATTCCTATTATCTCACTGTATAGTGTATGGAGGGGTGGGATAGCATGGAAAAGTGCAGAATTACTGTTCTCACAGAAGAAGGCGAAATCCTAAGCTAGTATAAAATAACAGCTTAACTTATTTTCATGTATAGGCTTGAGCCACATCAGTAATCCTTTTTCCAATTCCTCAGTGTGTTAAAGATTGGATAAGAGAAGGTGTTGACCTGGATAAATATTTCAGTTGTAAAAGCAAAAGAAATAAGGTGTAAACTACTGTGCTTTTATTGTATAGTTTTCAGTGGCATGTTGAAAGAAATCAATGTAGGCTTAATTATGGCTTGCATAGGTCAGTCTCAGTCTCACTTGAGATTCCTTCATGATGAAGGTGAGAGTAGAAAAAGATTGTACTCTTGAAAGCATCTTATGAAGTCTTTTAACCCTAGAGATATGTCATCTTCATTTTGCAAATACAGAAACTGAATTAAAGATGTTGCGTACTTGTCCTCATCTGGTGAAAGGGTATGGCAGAAGCTTAATGAGATTTCAGAAATGCCTGGTAAACAACACCAAGTCTAAACAAATCATACCTGAGCACATAAACCAGACCTAACAGTCAAAATTATGATCCCAGATTTGTACTCATCATTCTCCTCTAATTTTAGGTACGCTAATACTTCTGGATGTGAGTATTGTTAGGATGTGAACAGCATTGGGGTTTTACATTTGTAGGTGTGCAGAATTAGCACACCTTGAACAGCTAGGTGCATGTCTACTGATTAAATCTGATTTGATACATAGAAAATAAATTTGACCTATTTAATTAGAGAGCCAGGAACTAACTAGTGTGCTTAGACAAAATGCATCTTTTCTACTGCTACTTTCTTCTCCTACAGAATAAAACCTAAGTGGTATTGCTGTCTATTTCTAGATTAACTACGGTCGACCTTCTCACTCTTAGTGTTGATTTATTTCATGAATCTTTTAATTCAATTTGCATGATGGTAACATCAGTTTACAAGAGTTTACTAGTCTCGTTTTTCAGGCCAGATCAAACCCCAGCTTCCTCCCAGCCTCAAAACTTTAAATTTTGTCTTATGATGCTATTCTCTAAGAGGATTTTTCAAACCTTTTCATAAAACATATTATTTTAATAGAAGCCTGTCTCTTTCCAATAAAGACTTGTAATATCTTTGTAGCAACTACTATACTTCTTTATGTGAAGAAGGAAAGCTATGAGGATTCCTTATCTTCTTTTAATGCAACTTTGTAAATAATCAAATGCCAGTTCTTCGCACACATGGGTGTTAGTGATGGCTCATAATATGTGACTCTTGTATGCACCTACTGCTAGAAAATATTGTGATAACACAAAGTACCCTATGGTACTTTATGGATGAAAGATTAAGGAGTCAGGAGCTATACTGGGAGTTTTTTCTTTCCTTGTCCACTTTTCCAGTTGACCTGCTCATGCTGAGAGCTAAACTGTCCATGGAGGGATTTGCCTCCAGGTGAAAACTGTAGTGCAGAGTGTTCTGGGATTCCCTGTCCCAGTTTCCTGGGATAAGCGGCCTTTTGTGCCAATCCAGCTCTTTCCTCTTGTGCATACATTACTTTTTGAGGGAAATCTGTATGTGAGAAAGAAAAACAGAAAACTTCCTCTTAAGGTGAACCCTATGATGGAACAAGCGCAAGTGACTCAGTAGAAAAACAAGAGATTATAAAGCAAACTCAGAGTTGATCTTATGATCACCGTAGTGCAGCAACTGAGATAGAAAAACAGGTAACTGTTAAGTGATAGTGATGTATGAACTGAGAGACAGACAGTGCAACAGCTTGCAATTTCATGATCTCCTTACTGAGATTTTCACATACAGGGATTTTTATATTTAAAATAATAATGTACAGCAATATGACTTCTAGTTTTGTATAAGAGCAGAGGAATCAACACGTTCATTTTTCCCTAGCAGAAATATCTTTGAAATGAGTATCTCTTGAAAGGTGTTGAAGAATTTATCCCATAAATGGGGACAAATAATAAATATGAACTAGGTTATTCTGAAAAAAATCTGAATGTTCACAAAGTGTATTTTTTATTTTTATTTTCTATTCACTTTTCTCTTTATTTATATTTGTATCTTCTGTTTTTTGTAGTTATTTCAATCACTCTCAATAAATCCTTTGAGTATATGTAAGCCCCAAATTCATTTCAGCATCCCACACGTAGCCTGTGATGTTTTGAAGGAAATAAATTAATCACTGTATGTTTTAAACTGCTTAGGAGCCTTCCTTTTTTCATTGCCTAAAGTAATAGTCTCCAAAAATACTTCCAAAGGGTAGATCTGTAGTTCCTTTGAAGTCAGTGGCAGTTTACTCCAATTGAGGATCCATGCCAAGAGTACATTTTAAACATACCTGGTCCATTTGCATCCACTTTAAAATTCATTTGTACCGCTCTGGCAGGAGCAGTTTGTGAATGAGAAGTGGGTCTGCTGTTAGGCATATAATATGCTCTATGTCATGGTTGGTTTAGGCTAAATTAAGGTCATGCCTCAAGCAAATTTTCTCCCAAGCTCTTGGTTGTATTGGTTCTACCCTGTGGTTGCAGAATGGGTAAGATAGTTTCCAGTTGGATCTATGAACCAATCTAGGGTGTGTGGGTTGTTGTGGTGGGTTTTTTCTATGTTGTTGGGTGTTTTCGGTTTGGGTTTTTTTCCCCAAAATTAGTTTTCAGATGGATCAGCAAGCTCCTGACGATTTGATAATTGTTAGGTGCAGCCCAAGAACGGAGTTAGCAGGAACCTTTCAGTAACAGAATGTGGTCACAGTTTGGCTTAAGCAAATCCTGAAAGATACTTGTTTCAGAATTGAAATTGTATTGGTTTAGCACTCTTCACAAAAAATAAGCAGTCCACTCAAATTGTGTGTTTTATCTGTCTAGGTTTAAAAACAACTGGAATAATTCTGCAAGCGAAATATATCCTACTTTTACTTGCAGTATAAGGTAATAATTCAGAATGGTATTGGTGGTGATACATAGGCAGATATCCTATAACGTGTGTATTTGTAACTAGGAAGAAGATTCTGAGAAGATTGCTCAGATCACGGCAGTTTGGCTATTGCACTGAACTGAAAACTTTAATTATTTAAGGAGTATGGACAAGTGGGAAACCAAGGCACACTCATACCCAGAAGGTCCATTCACCAGCAGCAAATACAAATTTTAACATGAGAGTGCCATGAGTTTTTGCAGTTGCTGTTATTTTTGTCTGTTCTTCCCTTATTTGCCTCTTATGTTCTATTGCACTCCCTTATTGCATTGTGCTTTAAATTGCTGTAAACTCATTGTGGCAGGAAACATGTCTTCCTGTGTTTGTACAGAATTATGCACAATGTCTGCCTTTTTGTCCTTCATTTAATGAACTGTAAGAAGAATGCATGTGGGCATGTTGGAATCTAAATAATTACATTTACTAAATAAACACAACATGAGAGGTCTAGTTATTGATACACACTGCTGCTTTGCTTATTTCAAACGTGGCAATTATAAATAGAGGTTTCACAATCTACTTAAAGGAATTTTACTTCTTTTCTATCTGTTGCAGTCATGATGTACCATCATGATAAAAAAATCCTTGTTTGTCAAGGAGTTGTCTGTAAAATTGGGAGTTTTCTTACCATTGGTTTTTTTTTTTTTTTTCTCTAGTAAACCCTGTTCATTAAGTTGTTGTTATGGCCATATCAAAATGAAATGTATACACAGATGTTACATTGTTTGACAGCAAGATTAGATTAATAAATTCTGGTTCAGATTAGTTACATTTACTTGAGTTGATACAAGACTTCCATACCTAATTTCTGAAGAGGTGCAGAAGCTGTTCAGGATGTATACACTAACATTCTTAAATATGCCCATGATTACTGGAATTGTACCTAGAGCTGGTGTGAAGCACCAGTCGTTCAGGTGGTTATAGCTGTGAGAACAATAAATGACTGTGCATATAAACAACCTGCACAAATGTTCACATAGATACCTGGGGTTTTTAACTTCTTACAGTGTTACTGCTCCCACCGTCAGATGAGCAAGGGGGCTGCAGCATTACCTTGCTGAAGTCCAACTTGAGGCACTTGAATCCAGGAGTGCGAGGAATGTTATCTTAAAAATGCCATAACAATCTGTAATCTATAGGTATCTTTTATGTGTTTATTTATTGAACTGCTTGTGTTTTGGCTTCTGTTTGTGTTCAGAAGTGCCTTGGCCTTTATAATGCTGAAGAGTTAGGTGCCTACCTTGTGCTTAAACCTGACTTTTCAGCTAGGTGATTCTGGTAAACGTGCCGAGAGCCAGCCAGATTATATGTATCATACTTCTGGAAAAAATCTTTCTCCATATAAAAGAGATGCTACTCTGTTAAACCTAGTTGTTAAGCTGTGACCAGGCTTGTTTTTCAAGGAACTGAGATGTCAAAAAATATATCTGACGTGTGCAATGGAGAAGGTTGCAGAGACCCCACAAAGCAGTACTGTATGAGCTGTCTCTGGAAATGGAAGCATGACAGCCTTCCTCAAGTGATGGTATGTGTGAGCTTGCCTGAAGTTAGTGATACTTTAGTGTTACCGTTCTGATCTGAAGACCTGAGGTGTCAGTTCCACACTGTTTTGTGTCTTGAAGGTGGATCTTGCACAGTAAGGGCATACCATCAATATTCGTTAGTTAGTGGGCAGTGTTTATAAATGTCTTTGTAGCATAAGGCCATAGTTAAAAAGGAATGGTTTGATTTTTTCAGTGAAAGGTTTTAATCCTTATCATGAGTGGTTTGAAGGAAAATGTGGCTGTAAGTAGGAGAAGGTTTGAATTCATGTGAGTTTAAAATCTGTTAGGAACCTTGCCTGCAACTTTCTCTGCTGTGGGAAAGATGTATTATAAGACAGTGTATGTACCCAGATTATTCTCGTGCATCTCAGTGTAGATGATGCAGAGCTTCTGCATCAATTCTTTTGCATTTTTAATTGAACCAATTGATCGATTTAGACAGTTAAAGGCATGCTGTAGGTCATCTTGTTGCAGTTTTATGCTTTCAGAGCTTATCTGGGTGTGGTCTACTAAGAATTTCTCAGCTGGTATCTGACAATCTGGTTTGTGGAATCAGTTTTGCAAGAATGATGTTGTAGCAATCATGCACCCCTAGTGCTACATAGCCATGTGCTTCTCAACCACAGAGATACATTGCTTGCCCTTTACAGGCAGGAAAGCTGAAGCACAGAGGTCCCTGAACAACTCGATGGCAGAATCTCAGTGTCAGTGTAGTAGCCACTGAATGTTACCACATATAGTCTGTGCACATTTATTAGCCAAGGAGAGTACGATGCTTCTCACTATTTTCATTCCGTAGGACAGAATCCAAGTTTTCTATCTCAAGGAAGACTGACTAATAATGTTCAGTGAACATTGTGCTCAGTGAAATGAGAGTTATGCTACAAATCTTCTCTATAAGGAAGATCACTGTGGCTGTGGGAAGTCCATCTGATGACTTGAAAAATATTCTTATTTGTCTAAATCTGTTTCTACACCAGATCACTTTGTTTTGCCACAGCAGTTTCTTTTTTTGCAACTAGTTGTGTCTTTACTCACTAATAAGCCAACCACCTTGCCTTACATAAGTTTTTCAAATGTTTCTCTGAGGTTTAAAAAGAAATTGAAAAATGAAAACATCTAAACATCTTTCCCATACCATATTTTAATGCAATGACCTAACTGAATTTAGTACGTATCTTTTTAAGAAGTGAAAACATGTAAAGAGGTAAATGCTGAAATTCTAACTCTAAGAATTAATTTGCGGAGGAGAAGGTAAGGTTCTCATGTACCTGAAAATGTAATTGCAGTGTTTCCTCACTGTAATGGTATATTGCTGCATCCACCCTTCTCTTTGTAAAAGATGAGTCGCTTCAAGTTGGACATTGTTCTAGCCAGCAATTACACTTGACAGAGGCAAAAGTGGTAATTCAGCTGAACCACATAGGTCAACCATAAATGGCTTTGTTGCTGCTGTGTTGGAAAGTAAGCTGTTGGTCTTTCTGGAAGAATTTTATCTGAAGTATTTTGGAATGAGATCCAGAATAGAAGCTCTGAAATCACTATTAAGACACTTACAAACCACAACTATTATAATTTGATTTGATACTTCTTTTAAACTGCCTCAGAAATGGAAAAGGATTTTGCAATTAGGGAGTAATATGACAAACAAATTGGCCTCCTCCCATCACTTTTACCAGAAATGGCTAATTTATCTATAAATGATGTAGGTCATGCATTCTCTTTACATTATTGGGACATACAGACTTTCTCTGTGCATTTGCTGTAAAGGTAAGAACAACCAGTTCAGAGAAAAGAGAGAGCATGTTGATTTAGTTTATACTCCTAAGAACTTGATTCTTGTACATCATTAATAAATTATATGTAGTATTTATTGACTTCTATAGGACAGTGAATTCAGTTGCATTCTAGCATGTGGTCTCTTTTTGTAAAATGAAGTTCATAATGGTCATGTTGTAAGTAACTGGCCAAATATTTGGGGCAAAATACAGCAGACTTTCTTGTGTGGGACTTGAAGTATATTGCACCAGTGATCCTCTTTTTTTATTTTGGGTTTTTTGGGGTTTTTTTTTTGTTTTTTTTCTTTGACTGTGCTTCAGAAGGTGATATACTTGGTGTATATCACAGTTCAGTTTTACTTTTTCCAAACAGCATTGCAGTATGAATTTGGGTCAGTTTATTATTCTTGGTCAATACTGATTGTACTGGGTCATGCACAAATGAGTCTTTCTGAGCAGTTTCTAACAGAAGGAGTTTAACTTCTGTGGACCTTGCAGCTTAGCATATTTTTCAGTTGCATGGTTAAAAATTAGGTGGTTGCTTCTGTCCATTGTTTTTCATGATCACATAATAATCTATACCCAGTCCTTTTCCATTTGTTGTATGTGTACAGGCTATCTATGTTAGCATTCCTTGATTTGGTTTGTGTTCAGTTCTGTTAGTAATGCATCCCTTTGCTCTGTGTGGTTTGATTTTCTTCAAGCATATATTCAACTTCTTTTTAACACCAAAAAAATTTTGTTAAAATAGTGGGAGTTTGTTTTAATGATGCTGGTAATTATAGCTTCACGATGAGTTCTGGTACTGCATGAAGTATGAGGGGGGGAAGTAGATTTGATGTATTTGTGTTCTAAAATATTTTGGAAGGCGAATGACTTACAAAGCAACATTAGGAAATAAAGTGCAGAAGAAGGTCTTTTAGAGAGTAGGTCTCAGTTCAAAGAATCTCTGCAAGCCAGATTTTAAGGTTTTGTATTTCTTATTTATTTACTTTTCTAGTGATACTAGAGTTGAGAATGTTTTGTTGCAGCAGCACAATGGTTGTCAATGTTCCTGTTAGCAGAGATAATGTAAATTTGATATAAGCAAAGGTAAGCAAAGCTGGAAATACATTCAAAGCTGGTGAGCAAAGCTGGAACTGCTCTGACTGCAATGGAGGAACTGTATGTTTGAGTGAAGAGGGGTTTTTTTAATACATATTTTATTATTCTGAAGGTGTTAGTTCCTTTCTTCCTAACGATTTAATTCTGAAAGAGTTGAGTACTGTTTGCTGCTTGGTTTCTATTCAGGTTACATAGGGTAACTCCCTTCCTTTCTCTCCTATTGTGGTTAACTGTACGTACTGCTTTGGTACAGTTAGGAAGTTTCTGTGCAGTTTTGCTACTGTTCTGTCATGTGGAAACGCATCTGGCCACATCACTTGGTAGAATCTTCTTTTAAAATATTTTGCAGCACAAAAATTACTCTTCTGCTGAAATGTTTTGCAATTAAAAATGTATATATGTTCCTGTATCTATCTCTTTGCTTTTTCAATAAATATGCATATCTTCTGTAAATGGAATTGGCTTCTTCAAGTCAAAGTAATGTGCTAAAATTCCAATTTAACATAGAAAATGGAGCACAGGTATATTTTTTTGAGAAACAGTGGGAAAAATACTGTAGTAGTTCTTCAAAATCAGTTTAATACTAGTGCTGTGAAATCTGAAGCATTGAAAAGATCTGAATTCTACAACAGCTAAGTTCTTCCTAGTATCCTGTATCCTCCTATAGTCTAGAATAAATGGTGTGTGTTTGAGCAATGCCCACTCATTTATTAGTGGGGTCTACTCTTATTACTATTACTTAAAAAAAGAAAGAGAATATTTATTTACAACTTGATTATCCAAAAATGTGTTTAAGAACTTCATTCTATGTATTTTGTTACTCAACTTTAATGTCTTCCATTCTTCACCATGGTTGAGAGATAATTTTCAATTTTTTTTAGTTTCTGTCTTTGATGTTTCAGTTTTGTTTGTAATTTTCAGAATACCTAGATATTTGCCTCGTCTCTGCAGAGATACTCTATATGCACAGCCAACATGCAAAGTATTTGTCTTGCAAAAGACTTTCTGCATTTGTTAGTGTTTCATATAAAAGTTTTCTATATCAGGTTTGTTATTGGTTTAGATATCCTTGTAGATGCATTTCTTTCTAGGCATGAAAAGCAGTCTGACAGATCTGTGCAGAAGTGACCTAATTTTATGCTGTTAATGTTATGTTTAATTTTATTCTGACATAGCATTGTGTTTTACATTACTCATATTTTTCTTCCAGGCAAACGGAGTGGGCGTAGTAAAAAATGGAAAGAGATGCTGAAGTTGCCACCTGTTAGTCATTGTGAAGGTATTAGATGCTCAATCGGTAGGTGTCCTGTAGAATGGTCTGTCTGATTTTTTTGAGAAGGAAGGATAAGTGTTTGGTGGTGTTGACTGAAAGGATTCTGTCTTGCTTCTGAATGCTAATTAGCAAAAAAAGCTATCAGACTTGTAATATGATGGAGAATTTATGAGAAGATAAAAGCTGTATCACAGCTCCTTGTTTGTTAAAGCAAACTGCTCCTAAAGGATAAGTTCACAAAGCCATAAATTAGGAAAAGGAAGCATGTTGTAATTTGAATGACATTGTAATATATTTCACTTTTTTTCTTCATGTCTTGTAATAATTTTTTAACCTTTTCTGTTATTATCTTGTATTCCTTCTTTCCAAACAATCTTGTTTTCTTTGGGATTGCTATTTCACAGTATTGTTGCTTTCCACCCCCCAACCTAAATGAAACTTAACCATATCATTCAATGTGTTTTTAATAAATGTGATAGTCTATAAGAGACAAATGTGGCTGGAAGTGAGTGTTTCACTATTCTTTGGGATCATTGTGTTTTTGATGTCTTTGCTAAATATGTTAATGTAAAATCTTCACATTTTAGTGATGTTTTTCTGACCTATCTCAACTGGGAGTAAAGACCATGCTATGACAAAGATAAAAATAAAGAAAGATGTTTACTTACTATTTCTTTCTCAGAAAGAGACTATAACCAGCTTTGTGACAAACAGCCAATAGGAAGACTTCTCTTCAGACAGTTCTGTGATTCCAGACCAGATTTGAAAAGATGCATTGAATTTCTGGATGCAGTGGTAAGCAGTGAGAAATTGGAGATGGATGTCAGTAAGCAATAGCTTATACATTTTTGTTTGTAAAAAGTTTGATTTTTGTACTGGTTTTGGCTAGGATAGAGTTAATTTTCTTCATTGTCGCTCATGCTGTGCTATGTTTTGGATTTTTGACCAGAACAGTGTTGATAACAAGGTTGTTTTAGTAATTGCTGAACAGTGATTATTACACAGCGTCAAGGCCTTCTATGTTTCTCACACTGCCCCACCAGTGAGTAGGCTGGGGGTGCACAAGAAGCTGGGAGGGGATACAGCTGGGACAGCTGACCCCAACTGACTGAAGGGATATCCCATACCATGTGATGTCATGCTCAGCAATAAAAGCTGGGGGAAAGAAGGAGGAAGGGGGGATGTTAGAGTTATGGTGTTTGTCTTGCCCAGTAGCTGTTACACAGGATGAAGACCTGCTTTCCTGGAAATGGCTAAACTTCTGCCTGCCGATGGGAAGAAGCAAATGAATTCCTTGTTTTGCTTTGCTTGTATGTGCAGCTTTGCTTTATCTATTAAACTGTCTTTATCTCAACCCATAAGTTTTCTCAGTTATACTCTTCTGATCATCACTGTGGGGGAGTGAACGAGCGGCTGTGTGGGACTCAGCTGCCTAGCAGGGTTAGCACACAACAATTTTATAAAATATTAATTTTCTCTAAACACATCTGTGCACTAATGCTGCATACGTGAAAATATAGTGAGATTTACTCTTTGCCAGCTCTAAAGCTGCAACTTTTGATAAATGTCAAAAAACTCTGGCTCTGTTACTTAAAGGAAGATATTTAATATTTACTATAATATCTCTGCCATCTTGGTATGGTCAGAGCTACAAAAATGGGCATGAGGGGAATGAGAGAAATAATTTTAGAAAGACATGCTGCTTTACTTCTTGAGCCTAAAAGGATGCACGTACAATGGATATTACTTATGATACTCAGACTTGAAAATGTTGCAACTTGTATGGAAGCCCTAGGCTAGATAGAATGTGCTAATTAAAAAAAATACAATGGAGATGGAAATTTAGGGAACCATCTATGGAAGGAGAGAAACCAGATTTTAGAGACCAAGGGAAAAGGAAGTGTTTTGTCTTGATACATTTGCATCTTGGTATCTAACACTAAAGAAGGCGGGGAGGAAGGAAGTGTACCCACAGCCACGTTTTGTAAAAGGTCCTCAGATAAAACCCTCATGGGCAGGGGGAAAGTAATGAGAAGAGTAGGCAGGCACATGACAGTCCTTAAGAGGAGAGAATAATAGCTCAGAGCTTTTTATTTTTTGTCCTTCATAGTTAATCCAAGCACAGTAAGATATAGTCTTAAACTGAGATTGCTGCCAAAAGAACAGTTTTCCTCATCCCACCTGTTGTTTTCTTATATTTGGGGAACAAACGACAAAAGAAGATGGTCAAATTATGCTGCTGCTTACATACGTCCCAAAATACAGTCTCAGAATGCAAGATGGCTCTGAGAGGTGCAGGGTGTAAGTAAGTACATGGGATTATTGCTGTGCCCCTCACTTCACTGTATCTTCCTTCCCACTATGGGAGTATAAACTGAGGCACTTGATCAGCTAAAAAGGAACCTTAGTGTCAAAAATATTTGTGCCTTATATTTGTCAATGAATCTTTGTGCAATTAAGCTTACTCCCCAGGTGCGTTTCACCATACTTTTGTGATGCTTAGGAGCTGTTCTAGCACCAAATTCCACAGACCACTTTGACAGTTGCAGACACAGAATGGATTGAATGGAAATCCAGAACAGTGGAGCTAAGTATCCTGAAGTGAATGTAAACCAGAGCCTTTAATGAGCATCTCACAATGGGGAGACCACTGACAACTGTGGATGTACCCTTAATGGTTACAATTTCTGTACACATTTTTAATCCTTAAAAGCTTAGATAAGGAGTAGCAGAATCTTAGGCAGCACAAAGGAGAAAAAAATCTTAGGCATGACTGTAAGGCAGGCATGTCTTTGCTCTACAGATGTAATTTTTCAGGTGAAATTGTCTCTAAGAAGTAACTGTGTTTTATACTAACTGAAAATTTTGAATTGTTTTGAAATATGCAACCTATAATGTTACATGGGTTGCAACACTTCTTGTGAATTAACAAAGACTGTCATAGTTGAGCTAATCTGCTGTAAGGGATGATTTCACAATTTACTTTTTTTAAAAATTTTTTAACTTCCATTTTAAAAATCATGGTGAAGAAATATGCTTGGGAATCACTGAAACAGAAGTCTCTTAAGAGCTAAGATAATCTCTAATCGGTGACTCTCATGATCTGAAAGCTAGCATGCTGTCTTGATCAAGGAAGTGAGGAAAAAATACCTACTACCTCTTTCAGATGATTCCTGAGTTAGCCTGATTCCCTTTTCTGGACTGGACTTCAGCAAGCTTGTTCAAGTTTTTTTTGGGGTGGGGAGTGGGGTTGTGGTTTTTTTCGTTGGTCTTGTTTGTAAGGCAGTAATGTGGCTAAGGTTGTGGGGTTTTTGCCTCGGCTTTTGCCAATTTTTAATTTATTTTTTTTTAATAAATTTTAGACTTAATCTTTCTGAAAATAAACCTTCTGGCATAAAATGCCATAGTCTTAAGAGCCTTGCATCTTAATTAAAAGAGTTTTCTGACTCTTTTATATGGAGCAATGTAATTTCAGCAGCATGATTATTTCAGGAGGCCGAAATGGCAAAATCAAGGTACTACACTGCTATGTTGTCTAACTGTACTGAGTACTAAGACTGGTAAGCTTTAACTCTTGAGAAGATGTGACCTTAAAGCCTGGAATTCAGCTTGGCTTTACAGAAAGAAGAGTTGTGAAATAATTGAATAAAAGTGACAGAAATCAAAGTGAGGAATTACAGTTATCCAATCATCTAGTGACTCATTTCACTAGCTGGGGACAAGGTTACTCAAGTATGAGAAAGAATGGATGACAGCTCAAACTTCCCTCTTAAGCCCTGTGAGTAACAGAAATTAGTAGACAAGGCTGTCTCTTAAACTTCCTTTCAAATTACAGTATCTGCTTAAAACAGTATGCCTAACTATTACATTAGTGACTACTTTGGCATAATTGAAAATATTAAAGGTGGTAAGTTCACTGCTGTGGTTGATTAACTTTTCTGACCTGCTCAGGTTGTTTGGTAGTTGCAGAAGAATTCCTTACCATTAGACTGATTGTTGTGGAATTAAAGTAGCAAAAACAATAGCTTGCAATTGTTTATGGATTTGGGTCCTGTGCTGAAGTGGTTGATACCATAATGTCTCAGCAGAAAAAGATGTTTATGACTTAGTAGTGAGTCAGTGTGGGTTAGTTGCAATTGATTGCAGAACTGGAGGCCAGGGATTCTGCTATTTCCAGTATTGTGTGTGTGTGTTTGGTTCTTGAACTGTCATTTTTCAGTGTTCTAGTTTTCTTTATAAAGGTACAGAACTTCTCTTCTGACTAGATAAATCACTTGGAACTTCTTATGAGATTCTTCATGATTGTTGTCCCAATATGCCAAACTGTCGTTTTGTATGATACAGTCCTCCATTCTGGAGGTCTGCCATAGATTCTTTGTTCCGAGGTGCATGCATTTACATTCTGACATATGAAATAAGCTTTGATTGAGTTGGCCCAGCTTACAAAGAATACAGGTTGCTGTTTGAGATTGCTCTTTTCTAATCCATCCTTCCCCAGATTCTGTGTTATCTTCAGATGTTGTAACTTCTGATGTCTGCTTCTAGATTATCCCTTAAAATTATTAATAGTAAGTAGTCCTTGGAGTTTTTCAATACCAGTATCTGTTTGATGGTTTGGGTTTTTTTTTTTCCGTAACTAGCTACCTCTAGAGCTCTATTAAGCTGCCAGTTGTTTATCTGCAAAACACACTGCATTGCACAATGGTCTTTTTCCACATCACAGTACCATATATTACTAAGTCAAAAACTTCACAAAATTTTGTATCTACTCAGTTTTATTTTCTCAAAGAATGAAGTAGGGTTTGGTTTAGATCTCACTTATTTCCAGTTAACATGACCTCATAGAAAGTAGTAGTTTTATCCTGGTTTTACCCAAGACTGTAGTAAAGAAAAATACATGAAGGAAAAAGAATACAGTGAAGAAAAAGCTGATTATTGTACTCTTATTTAATTATTTCCCATCTGGATAATTCTGTCCTACAAGACTACATAAATACTATTTCATTGTAATTGATCTAATTTAACCTCTAGGATGCAGTTTCTGTAATTGCATTTAGACTAATTGTTAGTTTTCCTATGTTTTTCAAAGGTTAAATTACATGTGCTTTTTTTCTTAAGACTGTTCTTCATACATGTGTCACTATGTAGCCTAAAAATCTTCAAATAGATTTTAAATGACGAGAACCTTCAGTTCCTCTTATATTAGGAGCATTTGCGTTATTCATGATGAAATTTACCTAGCATCATGTGAAAGAATGTAGTGCCAAATAGCACTGAACATAATTTAATTTTCAATTCCATTCCCCTAGGCAGAATATGAGGTATCTTCAGATGAAAAGCGTATAGACTGTGGCCTGAAAGTTTTAGAGACATACTTCACTAATGGGGTAAATATATTATATTGCAAAATATTGTCTCAAGTGTTTTGTAAATGTTAGATAAATAGAGATCTAAGTGGTTGCATTGTTTTTAGTAAATTGACTTTCAAACTTCATTAGTCCCATTTTTGTCTTACTGGAAGGTATACGGCCTTCTAAAATTGTGAAACTGTTATCAACTTGAGCAGAAACCTTGACTGATCTCTGCTTTTAACACTACTACCGTTATAATTTATTCTCCTATGTTTTCTAATTAAACTACTGGTCTCAAGTAAAGATATATTTTTAAACAAACTCATTTAGCATCTAAAGAAAACTTATTAACAAATTAACTCGGAGTTTTTTAGTCTGAAGACATGAGAATGAGGAATTCCCTACGTTCTCAGGCTTCTTTCAGACTGCTGTGTGATCTTTGTTGGTTTGCTGTATATTTTCAGAATTGCTGCAGGTTTTCACAAAGTGAAATGCTGTTTTGTTTTGTTTTGTTTTGTTCTAGAGCATTCTGTGACTCTGTATTTTACATGGAGATCATTAATAGCTGATCTTTTGTATATATTAGATCTCACTGATTGATTTTTAAGAGTCTGTTCTTTGGTATCTGATAGAAGCTTTTCTGTGGATATATCATTAGGCATTTGCTTTCTATGAGTAGATAGATACTCCTTCTGCTTCTCTTACTTTGTTCATGTTGAGAAGGCTTTACTCCAAATGAAGGTCTTGCAGATGCCTTAAGAGCAGAGATTCCAAGTTTGCCACATCTCTTCTGATAATTTCTTTGGGACTACCATAAGTCACATGCAGTTTTTGCAAAAAAACAGATTTCTTTGGACTGGTTTGAAATAGTTTCCCAAATTGTTTGTGTATTTCTTTCCCCTTCCTTCCGTCCTGCTAAACCAAATAGATAACTTGCTTTTGTGGTGGTAGACTTACGGAAAGAAAAAGAAATTTGACTTATTGCCAAGTTTGTTTCCCCAGATACTGAAATAGTAAATAACTGTAATAGCTTTCAATGCATTTTTCTGTAATAGGGAACAAACAAAAATTTTGCCCGAATGTGACTTTCTTGGTTTTCTCTTTAGCCAAACCATTCCTTTCTTTTTCGTGTATGAGCAGATTTCATTTCACTTTCAATACAGAACTTTTACTCGTTCTATTGATTTACAAATTTGCTCTCATTGTTGCCTTTTTTTGTTTTAATTATGTAAAGTCTGCAGCACACTTGCCAGAAATACCTCAGGAAACAGTAAATGAATGTAAAGCAAGACTGGAAAAGAACCCTTCTAAGGATCTTTTTATGGACTGTACTAGGTAAGTTAAAAATGCGTAGTGCTAAGCTTGAGTATCACAAGATAAATTTGTGTGTTTCTGAGAGAAATGAAAGGTGAAGTTATTACACCCAGGAGTATTTGGTCTCCTGGGAGATGTAGGTAAGATGTAGGTCTCCTGGGAAATGAGTGTAGGTAAGAAATTTGGAACAGATTTATTAAAGGACTAGGTTTTCTTCAGATGTGATGTAGATGTTGGACTTTTGCAGAGCTCTTTCTTTGCTATTTTTGCATAAAATCACCCTATTATCTGCTACCAAGTATTCTTTAAGTTAGAATAGTATTTCTCTTTATTATATTCTTACCTTTTGAGTGGTTTCTCTTTCATGATGAAGGTACTTAGAAAAATATGAAGTTATAAACTGGAGCTTGAAAGCTTTCTGAACAATGTTACACAATTTATGGTTCTTGAAAATGGGTTGAACTGAGGCCAACAGTTATATTCCATTAAGATGGCTGATTAGAGGATTGATTGTGATAGTTAACACAAACAAATACAACTTGTTTTTTTTCTGAAGTCATGAAGTGGTATTTCACACAGCAGCAGCAGGGAAGGCTTTTCTTGAAGGGACGGTACATGTTTACCAGTGTTGCATGTCTTTCTAAAGCCTTTATGTTTCTAATATTACTGGTTCTTCAAGGCACGCTTGATCATGTCTGAAGGATTACAACATGTTTTGTCACTGCTTGGGTCATCTCCCTGGCAACAAAAATAAGCATACTTTATAACAACCTGAGATTATAAGATTGAAAGGGATGTGTGAGAACAGCTAGTAAACCTGTCTCAAATGGAGAATCTGTCATGTAGGTCATCCCTTTTCCTCTGTCCAATAAATATCTGAATACCCACCCCCCCGGTGTATTTAATTTGAGGGGAATGATAAAGTACCTGGTGTTCAGGTTTTGGATATGGCATTTAGTATTTCAATTTCAAATCCTAGAATAAAATTTTACTTACCAGTCTCCAAAGAATGTATGAAAACTTGTAGATACTTTCCTGTAAATATCTTTCAGAGGTCATATTTGTGGGGTCATACATGCATCGCATAGCTACCGAGAGGCTGATGTTTAGGTGGGCTTGAAGACATTTAATGAGAATGCAGAGGTCAAACTTTCTAGTTACTATAAGTAACAGTAGTTTGGCATTCACTAGTGTTTTGACAGGAACAGTTTTCTGTGACAGGCAGTCACTTTGTGAGACATCTAGGTTAAACCATTGTAGAGCACAGTGACAATGTCTTTCTGCCTACAGCTTCATTGATATGTTTAAGTATATTTTAATAGATTGATATCACCTCCTGCTTCATCAGTTTTTTAAGTATAAGATTGATTTTATTTTCCTGTTGCTAGAATTGTCCATGAATACCTAAGCAGAAGACCTTTTGAAGCTTACCAAGAAAGTGTGTTTTTTTCCCGTTTTTTACAGTGGAAATGGCTGGAAAAGTAAGTTTATTTATAGTGTTTGCATTATAATTTTGCTTTGCTTTGTGGCCAGTTCTGCTTGTTATGCTAGAAATGCTATAGAGCCCTAATGAATGACATTGCTTGTCTAAGAAATTATGATCTGAAAGACCAGATGTAAAGGATGATGTTGATGGGACAGTGAGAGAGCCAATACTCCAATGGAAGTATCTGTCCAGGAGTCTTTAACTGGTAAATTTGTATTAGGTAAATGCAAATTTATTACCATATGGATATATGTTTGGCTGTCAAGTGTGCAGTGGGAAACCAATCTTGGGATTGGTTGCATTTCTTGGGATTGCTAGCATTTCTTGGGAATGCTATCATCCTTTATTTGAAAGTTGGTCTAATTAGTGGTTAATAAGCAGATTAATCTAGTTTTATAACCCACTGGGTGATTGGGTGACTAATCAGTTTCCCAGGATGGTGCAGACACAGATCTAGTAATTATAAGACAGCAAGGTTTGCATATATCAGAATCTAGTTTGGGCCTTTAAATCAATACTAAATGAGCGTCCAAACTTTTTCAGAAAGCTGACATTGGTACAAATCGACTCTAATCCAGCACTGCTGGGTATCATGATGACATATTCAAACATTAAAGTGCTTGAGAATTAATTTTATGGTAAATTCCAATTATCCAGTGTCTTTGACTGAATTAGTAGTAAAAGCCAGGAAGAGAACTAGGGAAGTTACTCAAACAATTAAACCAAATTCTCTATCAAATGAATCTCCATTTGTTGTCCTGAGAACAAAGCTGCATTAACAATGAATGCTCTCTTAAAACAAAACAAAAAAACCCCAGCTCACCACCATGAAATAGCCCTGCTCTGATACATGTTTAGGAGTGTTTTAGCATAGAATGGCTGACACCTTTACTGCCTCCAGTTATCTGTTCCTCTTCCACTACATCAATGCCTTAACAATTCGGCTTTTGCATACCACATGCAACTGCTGTTGCATACCACAACTCTTTATTTTTTGAAAAAGCCAAACAGCAAAGCAAAATCAGAAATGGCTTACCTTTTAAATGCTGTATTGTTAGCATGGTCTCATTGAAACACAGCTTACATGTCAGCGTACTGCAGCTAAGGGAGACAACTGGAGGTGATAAATTGACTGCTGATGAGGACAGATAAGGCTCTAACCACAGGCAGCACAGGGCCTAATTGATCAGCTTTTCTTCCTGCTATTGTGAATGTCTGATGACCACATGAGGGAGCCAATGTTTCTAATCAGAGCACCCCTTTCATTTGAAATTCAGTTTATTATAATACTGCCTTCATGAGGTCAAGGCAACTGTTCGGTAAGATGTCATAGAACAGGAAGGAGAAAATGAAGACAGACCTCGGAGTGGGGAGGGGATTACTAACTCTTGTAATTGCTGTTGCAGTAATTGTTTCTTTCTGTTAATCAGGCAACCAGTAACCAAACACACATTTAGGCATTACCGAGTACTAGGCAAAGGTGGATTTGGAGAGGTGAGTACAGAAGTATCTTTCTGCGAGGCAATCCTTAAGAAAAAAAAAAAAAAGGTTAATACAGAGGAGGAGCAGTTTTTTAACTCTTGACTCTAATAGTCTACATTTGACACATCACCTGGCAAACTGTCGTCAATCCAAACTGTTTTCTTTTAATGTGTTAATTTCAGTATTGTAGGTCTTGCACAAAGTTGGAGAAAACTTCCACTAACAACAGTTGCTTCTGTTCAGAAATTTCATTTGGCAATAAGAATGTAGTTTCTACTTAATAACTATGTAGAATATTCATGAACCTGATAGGAAAATCTATAGATTTTATTCATTCTGTTTATAATTCATTGGGTTTTTTCCCCCTACATACTTTCACCAGAGCCCTATATTGAAGGGGAAGGAGGGTTACTGAATTATGATCTTTCTCCCACGTGATTATGGCATGGATGTTTGTCCTCTGTCCTGCTTGCCTAGACATATACTGTAACCACAGTCAGGTGTTTCACCAACACAAGATCCACAGTTTTACTGAAGTATTCAACCCCAACAAAAGTGGGTTTGCTCCTATATAATCACTTTTTCTACTTCTGTTACAGCTTTTGTGACCCTTCAAAGTTGTTTCATGGGTGAAAGCTCTGTATTGATGCTTACAGACCTTCATTTTCTGAGAGCATTCAAGAGTGTGACTAAAGAAAATAAAATTTTATCTTCTTTAAAAAAATTTCTAAAAAAACCCTAGCATCTCTGACATACCTTCCTCCTTTTTTAGGTGTGTGCCTGTCAAGTACGGGCAACAGGAAAGATGTATGCTTGTAAAAAGCTAGAAAAAAAGAGAATAAAGAAGAGGAAAGGAGAATCAATGGCTCTAAATGAAAAAAGAATTCTAGAAAAAGTGAATAGTAGGTTTGTAGTAAGTATCTACTTCTGATCTTATTCTCAGAAGTTTGTCTTGCTTTGCTTTATTTTAATCACTTCCAGGAGCTTGTGGGCACAAGACATTTTTTTTTAATAGATTTAGAGAATGTATGACTGCTGAGATAAATGATTGATATAATAATAAGTATGTTTTGTGTGTGATTGTGCGTACTGCTGTGTAGAGGGCTTTTTTATCCAATATTGAACTGGTTTTAGGCAGCTTGCTTTCTTTCTCACTTACAACCAAAACATTAGGTTGTGTTTCAGCATGCTGATGCCGCTGAATCTTTGTCCTCTGTTTAAAGGTGAATAGATTATTCTATAGTACTCAAACTTGAATAATCACTTAAATTCTATTTCTGCTGCAGCCTATGACTGAGTATGTTTGCCTATGTTTATAAGGAGGATATTCCATATACTTTATTCCATCCTATTTTTCCTTCTCTGTTTCTCTTCTCTGTCTCTTCTGCCAATGCATTGCTCTCTGTTTTCTTCTCTTACCCCCTTCTGCCCTCCCATACACCTATTTTCTTATAATTAATGCTGATTTCTAATTTCATTTTTGGAGGTCATTCATAAATGCACTTACAAAGGGGTGACTTTATGAGCGCCTGCCATTTAATTGCCATTAGAAGTTGCATATCTTGCATTTCTCTGACTTTTAATAGTAGAGTTTTTATAACCTTAGGTATTTTTATAGCATTCATTACTCTATGGCTTATACATTTCAAGATAAACATGGAATTTGACTAGTATATCGATTCAGGTTAGTTATATTGCTTTGCTGTGTGTTAAGGCTTAAAGGGGTATCTTGGATGTGGAACAATTAACATAACTTTTTAATAGAAATTCCATAGAATGAAAGTCTTAATACTTTAACCTGATACTATCTTGAAAATTATAGTCTGTTAGTAGCTCTAATTACTAAGCAGTGAAATAACTTAGAATGATCAAAGATATATCAGGTAAACTTTCCCCCAGGTAATGTTTATTTTTTCATTGAATTGTTGTCATTTAAATGTTAACTTTAAATGCATTTTGCTGTTTTAAAATCCATTTACTGATAAATTTTGTATTACTGTTCAGAGAGGATTTTAAAGTGCCTGTGTTAGAGGATAGTGGAAGTTATTTATAAACAAATATATATAGTATGTATAAAATATGTATGTATGTATTTTCTGATAAGCTTTATGCATTAAAAAACCCCTGTAGAATACTGCCAGTTAAAAGAAAAATTAAGAACCTGCTGGCCAGATACATTAATGTATTTTAAATTATTATAAATAATGTTTTCGTATAAATGTGTTATTTTCTCACAAGGCTCTCACAAGGCTCTCACAAGGCTTGAACTGATTGAAATTGAATCCAGAAGTTACCTGAATTGATCCAGAAATTACTAGTTGTAGAGATACGTGAGATAAGAGTGAAACTTCTATTTTTGAGTAATATTTTTTCAAGATATGTAAATATTATAAATCAATAATAGATCAAAGTTGAATTTGAAATCTCTTTATAGGATTGAGCATAAGTTATTTTCTTCTTGCCATCCAATGTTTTTTTGATGCAACAGAGAATATCTAGATCTAGGATCTGCAGTAATACTGGGTTGGAAGTGGGTAGATAATTTGTCATGCTTGTCTCACAAGTGAAGTCATTAGTAGCTGGACAGGTCAGTTTAACACCACCAAATAGGAATCTTTGCCCTGAGTAGCTGATTTGTATATTTATTTCATTTTATTATTTAGTATTGGATTTATGATTCTGAAGGAAGAGTTTGGACTTATTACTGAGTTATGGCCTTCATGTACTTGTACTGCATTTAAAAATACATTTATTAAGTCAAAAAAAATCCTACTGATTTTTACCTAACTTATACTTAGCTTACATTAGGTAAGTATATTTAAATTCTATTGCTTTCAGTATAAGTTAGTTAATCACTGTAGGTAATTTTGAAGATCCTGCCAGATGATCACGAGCATAGCATAGCTTTTTCTATTGAAACTGAATTTGTAACTTAAACAACATATGTTAAATTTTGCATTCTATTACATTGTTTTAAAATTGTTTTTCTTTAAGTCCACAAGTCTACTTTAAAACTTTAAATGCACTTTAAAACATTTACCTAAAACCTGAAGAAAAAAAAAATAGGGTGTTCTTCCTTCCCTATTCCAAATACAGTGAGAAGAAAGACTATAAAGAGCTATACCAAGTTTTTACTGTTGGCAAGTTCTAAGCCAGGGAAATATGCAGTTATTTGGTGAGGGTGGAGAGGAATAGAAACTACACATTTGATCTTAGATTACTTTTTTAGTTTCTCTAATGTAGGGCAACTTTGAGTCTTGTAGTTCAGGAAGATGGTTTGACAATGCATAATTCCTGAGGTATCAATAAATTAAGGTATATGCACATGTTATCTTTACAAAGAGTAATACAGATAACGTGCAGCTGAGGGGCATCATCAATAAATCTGTTGTCTGGATGGAGCACTATGGCATTTGAACAGATATGTCACTAAACTTTTGTATGGTGATGTAGGGTTTGTGTATACATGCAAATTAGGCTGAATTCCTTTGTGTCTTCAAGTACTGGCCAGAAGCGATTCTCTCCCTGGCTGTTTTGTTCTTTTTTTTTTTTTAAAAAAAGGATTTTTATGTTGCTTGTATTGGAAAAAAAAGAGCTATGAATTGTATTGGGATTTATGAATGAATAATGGTCGTCTTCTCCCCCTGCCCCATTTTTAGGTTAGTTTATCCTATACATATGAGACGAAAGATGCCCTGTGTTTAGTATTAACCATAATGAATGGAGGGGATTTGAAGTTTCACATATATAACATGGGAAATCCTGGCTTTGATGAAGAAAGGGCTGTTTTCTATGCTGCAGAACTGTGCTGTGGCCTAGAGGATTTGCAGAAGGAGAGAATTGTTTACAGGTGAGTGTCATCTACAGTCACTTGAACCTTGAATTTTCCATGTCTGTTCAGCATTGAATGTATTAATTGTTTTCTACTAAAACAAGTTTATACTTTAACTTCATAGTAAAAGAAGTCAAAAAATTGTTCAGTTTTCATGGCACATTCTTCAGAATTACTGATCTTATTTGTCATCTTACTGTTAATTTAGGTCTAGATACTTGCTACATTCTAAAACATTATAAAGTTGATTCAAGGTTTGTTTGTAAAATGATAGTAAATTGTGATTTACAAAGCAAATTCATTAGTAATTCAAATAAATAAATAAGTTTTAGGAACATAGGATTGTATTCCTGCCCACTCTAAAGTAGAAGTTCACAGAAGGCTATAGAAGTCCCTTGCTGCATTGCTTGTTATGCCCAAGAGGGTAGAAAGTCAGTTATAATCTATATTGCCACCTTTCTTCTGTTTTTATTTCAGGTTCCTCCAATAAACACTTTATTGCTTTTGAATTACTGAAACTGTAAGAAGCTTCATGCATTGTAATTGAGATTGTATGATCTTACTTCTCTTTTCTGTCTCTGTACATACATCGTTTAACCCCTGGCATGCATTAATATTACAGAACAAACAAAACAAACTTACTGGTGGACCAAAAATGCTTTCTTTATCTTTCTGGTGTGTAACACCAAGTACCACTTATTTTCAAAGAAGATTTAAAATATAATCCTGCATAACTTTAATATAGTGAGTCTTAGTCTTTTCCCTCCTCGATATAGAAGACTAATATACACACAGCAGAAAGTGGCAGAACCACAGAGTAAATAAGGCTTATGCTGGTTCTTGTACATGGTTCCCTAAAGAATTTGGCCAATCTTGCAATGTTATACTGTGTGTTTTGGCATGCGTGTAGGAGGGAAGCAAGGATGAATGGTTTTGCTCATCATTCTGAAATGGATCAGCTACAAGTAGGTCATTTCACATTGCCAAAGTGAAAACAAAACTGATTGTTTAAAATACAAAACAGCAACAAAAAACCCCCAAACAAAACAAAAAGAACAAAAAACCACACAGCCCTTGTCTGTTAGCTATTTGCCTACAAGACTTTCAAACACATATGTCGAATCCCAGTGTTCTCTGTCTATAATTCCAGATCTTGGAGTGATCGTGGTTTCTTCTGGAGCTGTCTTGGTGTCTGGATCTCTACCCTGTTTTGTGCTATTACATAATAAATTTTAAATTATTAAGAATTTGCATGGCCTTAAATTTATGAGCAAGGAAAAACGTAGTTTCACAACCAACTCTGAGTAAAATTGCCTCTTAATTAAAAGAATGGGAATTATTTCTAGTCCTCTGTTCATAACAAAATGAAGGACCAAGAGACAGTTACCTGTACTTGTGTTAGTAACTGAATAATTTGTATGCTCAGCGGAAAAAGAAGGGCTTCATTTTAATCATAATACCTGAAGGCGTTATTTAAACAAGTCAGGATAGGACATACTAAGGGAGTTCCTGCCCAGTAGGTAAACAGATTAAAAGAGACTCTAATTATGCCATGTCAGCTCAACTACTGAGTACTAAAACTAGAAAATGTTTGGATAATTTTATGCTCTCTGTAGAATCACTGTCAGCCCTGCACTTTTTCATATCGAATGACCAACTTTTTGTAAAACAAATTCTTCTTTCTTCTCTTTTGCTAATGGTAGTTTTTTTCCTGATGGTTTTGATTTCTTTTTTCCATATGTATTTCTTTTTGTATCATGCATTTAGGAGCATAGTTGTAAATTTTACAGTTTTAAAGTAAAGAAGCCAAAACAGGTGGTCATAGAAGTCTTAAAATGTCACCAATTACAGTGATATGTTACATGTCTCTATCAGGCATCTTAATGGAAATGCATTTAGGCAGCAATACAGTGATTATATATGATTAGTGAAACAGAAAGCTTGGGAAAATTTGCCATAATTATTTTATTCTCACCAAAGAAATGCTGTCAGCCTCCAGTCTTAATGTTGTTGGGAGGCGGATAACATAATGAAGCACATTTTCATTGATTCAATGATTTATTTTTCCGAATTATGGTAACTAATATTTTTCATTCTCTGGGGCAAGAAACTACAGAAGGAATGTTCTTCTTATTTTGCTATCATTTTGAAAGCATTTAATACTGGTGGGACCACTGAATTTCTGAAATTGGAGCTAGTTCTTTTTCTTGTTGCCATATCTCAAGATCTATTATTGCATTTGTTTTCCAGCTTTAAAGGAGGAGTTTTAAACTCTCTTTTTAGACAAATAGCTTAAACTGTTAAAGCGGACTTTAATTCTGTAACATACTGTTATAAAATATTTTCTTGAGAACTTGTGGGAAATTCAGAAGGGAAAATTCAGAACTTCTGAAAATAGAAATCCTCAGTGCAGAAGGGTGTCAGCAGATAGCAGTAAAATCAGTTCATCTTATCAGTTTGTTCAGTTCTAGAATGGCAGTTTTAATGTAAGTCAGTCATGTTAAAATTTATTATAAATTTATTATATTTGGGATGTGTTGCCATCAGTAGCAAAATGCCTCATAAAGTGGAAAAACTAGGCCTAACTTTTCTCTCTGTTACCACCAATTTTTATTGTGTGTTTTATATGTGTTTCATACCAGTTATTACTGGATTTCAAGCAGTGGCGTTAGTGCTGTCTTTAGGACCCTGGAGTCAGTTGTGCCATTCTGTTAGTGGGGTTCCCACTGGACTAAAGAACAGGTGCAGAGCTGGAAGGGGGGCCCTGCACTGCCCTGTGATAGCGATTGAGCCAGTTTGCTTGTTCAATGGGAGCTTGTGAAACTATCTGTAACTTGCCATATGTTGCTGACATGAGAAAAATAAGCAAACAGACAGGAACAGGCAGTAGTGGAGCTATTCATCCATCTGCTACATAAAAAGTCTGATAATACTTAGAGCAAAGTCAGGATGTGTGTAAGACAGAGTCGGGAACAAGTGCCTGCTTTCCAAAAGGGACTTAATTGCTGGAGTTTTCCTGCAGGAGTTACCTGACTCCTCAAGGATGGTAGTGTTTTTTATCAGATAAGCTGCTTGGGTACCTAGATTTTCCCCACAAACTCGTGTAGGCGCCCATAGCACTAGTGAATGTGCCTGGAAGGTCAAAGATCAGGCTCAAAGACCTGTTGAAGCTGTAGTGGGTAAACCAAGTAGCTCCTTCCCTGCCTTGTGCCTATGCTCAGAGTAGACATCCTTACAGTGAAATCCCCTGAAGGATTTTTATCCAGAAATTTTCTCTGTAGGAAGGCTGGTGTAAGCTATAGCAAAAATAGACCAGTGCTTGTTTAGTTCAATTTAAAATAAATATATAATTTTTATCTAACTCTTTTTAATGAACCTCTTAGTTTTGTGAGCTTTGCAGTCCTCCAACCTCTCTCTGCTTCATAAGGGAAAGCTGCTGCCTCTGTTGCTAGAATTGCATTGCTAGCTCTCATTCTGAGTTTGGTTTTCAGCTCAAGTAGCCTGTTATCCAGTGCAGGACTAGCGTCTCTGTATTCCAACAGAAACTGTGACTTTGGCGTCTGTCATGGTGAGGGAGGGGAAGAGGGAGAAGGCTGATACCCCAAAGCTAGCATCGCAGAACTAGAATTTGTAGCTGAATGCTTCCAAAAGCTGACTTTTTGCAAACGGCTAGACCTAGAAACTAATAGCATTAAAGAGCTGGAATTTTGGTTAGAAACAAGTTTTACTATTGACTGTTGACTGACCAAAATCATGTCAGAACAGAATTAGCTTCTATTAAGCAGCAGATGTTGCTAGTAAGTATTAAGTTTTAGGTTAGGCTTTAATCAGTCTTTTTGGAGATGAAGCTCTTTAAACTTGTTTACTTGTGTTAACCTGAGCATATATTATGTGCTGTAAAGTAGATGTGTTTCTACCTAAAGTTTGAGCTGAATTTTCTTTTTCTTTTTTGGTAGTGGTGTGGGGTTTTTTGGTTTTTGCTTTTTTACTCTGATCTCTCCTGATTTCTCTGGTATTGTAATCTCATATGTAATGTCAAATGATTAACATGATGGGGAGTGTCTAGCCTTAAAAGTATTAGGAGGAAAGTGTCTTGCTGACTTCTTTATACAGTTAATCTCATGAAATAATGAAACTTTAACCTGAATACACATACTTCAGAGCATCAATTTATCAATTATTGGGGAAAAAAAAAGCATATAGATTTATTGGTGAACAAATGTCTGTGTATATTTCTCTCATTTTGAATGTAAATTCTAGAGTCGTTCTTCCTAAAATTGCTTCTTTTACATTATTCAGTCTTTTCTGCTTGTATATGAATAACTGTTACTGTCACAACTGTACATATACCTATATATGTACATATTGTTTTTAATAATCTATTCCATTAATAACTGAACCTTTAGTCAAGTACTGATTTTTGCTTGTCTATTTCTGGCCTTACGACATTTATGGTGGAATAAATCTAAAAGACTGTATTGCAGTCCACATACTTTCTGATGCATATCACAATTATATGTATTATATATATACTATATGTCTTATACATATATTCTATGCATATATATATAAAATACATAAAAATATGTGTATTCTCAGTAGAATCTGCTAGAGGATAAATCCTAGAAGTAACCTCTGAACAGCTTCTGATTCAGATTCAGTGACTCCCCAAATTTTCCTTGGGGGGGGTGGGGTGGGGGGGTGGGGAGGCAGATCCAAATATCCCATTGAGTTTCTTCTTTTGTTCTTAAAGTAAAAATGTACAAGAAGATGCCTATAAAATGCAGAATTGTAACACTGAATTAATTGACCTTTTTGCTATTTCCTGAGTCTTGCTAGCATTTAATAGCTAAAAAGTTTCATGTGAAACTTTGATGTTTACAGAAAAGTAGTAGAGACTCTTAGAAAGTTGGTTGCAACAAATGCTAACTAGATACAAGTGTCTAGTAAGCTTTAGAAGCTGCACGTCCAAATTAAAGGAATTGATTATATTAAACCTATGCTTAGTCTTGGGAGTATTACTCTTTGCTAATATTCTGACACCCTGGGATGGCATATAGCAAGGGGTCAGCATCAAACTGCAGCAAGCACAGATGTGTTTTACCGTTGTGGAGTTATATGGCTGATACTCTCAGGAGAAATGTCTTTCACTTATGAGCACAAATTTGGGTGTAAGTTGGTGGTTCTTCATATCAGGATTTTAGTGTTGTGTAGAGGAAGTTTCTCATCTGTGAAACATTAATTGCTGTTGTTAATGTAAATGGATTAGAGAGTTGGGAAAAAATCAAGAGTTCTATGGTTAAACTACTTGTATTATAGGTTCTCAACTTCACAACTTTTTTTGTATATAGGTGGAAACTGGAAAAATCGCTTTAATCAGAACCAAGAAGTCTTATGTTGCCTCAGTTGCACTTGATGATGGCTAATAATTTTGTATTTGTATAATTCACATTTCTATTCTGTTTAATTTGTAGAGACTTGAAGCCTGAGAATATACTCCTTGATGACTGTGGTAAGTAAATATTAAAATTAATTTTGAAATTGGGAATTACAAATCTAATTAATACTGTGCCAGAAATCAAAGGGATTTCTTCATAATAAAAGGGACCTGACTTACAAATGTTAACTTTAATTAGTAAAGAAAAAACTGCCCTTGCTTTTTAGAAAGTAGGGGAAAATATTGGGTTTTTGGGGGATGACGATGTTTGAGGGGTCAATTTCCCACCATAAAATGGCTACTTTTCCCCTTTTGCTCCTCCTTCTCCCCCCCACCTTGATTTAAGATGGCTAAAATTTTATATGGGTTTGCTCTCTGTTTGTGTTTTCTTTGGCTATGGAAACATGATTTGTTAGATGTAGGGCCAGAATTTTACTTAGTAAACTATAATTAAGCAATAAAGGAGAAAAGAAAACTGAAGCATCTCTGTTTGTTTTAACATTTCAACTGAAACAGGTCTGATGGTCACTGATGCATATGTGTCTGGAAGGAATTAAGGGAATACAAACAATATGAAGAAGTGTTTTTATTTTTTTTGTTTTTCAAAAGCCAAATTAATTTTCTTTAATGACTTCATATGAAATTTATCAGAATCCTTTGAATTCACTGTAGAACATGTGCAGCAATTACCTTCTTCTAAGCTGTGGATGAATATTACCAGTTTGTTTGTGTAATTGTTGAGTATTTTAGTTAAAGAAGAACTGTTTTTGAAGTCATTAGCACAATTTTTTTTTTAAAGTCAGCATGTTCTGACAGATAAATTTCTAAAAAGGTGATGCTTGGGAGAAGTCACTTTCCAATAGCTAAAGCTTTGCTAGACATCAAATGCATTCTTTAATTTTTCTCTCCAGCAACTTCTTGCAAAAGCTGAAGGCTTCTTTCAGGAAAAATGTGGCCTTGCAGGACTGCACTAGAATGCTTTCTCTCTGCCAGGGATATTCTGATCTTGTTCCAGAGAGCAGAGGGGACTAATTAGAAAATCGCTTCAGGAGCTCAGATGCTGCACTTGAAAAGGGGTTCATCAGATGTCAGGGAATAGAAGAGCATCTGAATGTATTTAAAATAGCATTTGCTGCTCAAGAGCATTTACTTATTTCCAACCAGTATATAGAGTGGCACTTGACTTTCTCCACTCGATTTCCCCACCCCTTGATTATCTATCACATGTAAATAAGAAATTAATATGCTTTTAACTAACATTGATGCTGTAGAGCTTTTTGAATGACAGAGAATATGTGCGCAAAGGACATTTGGGCAATGTAATGGGCTACCCAGAGAGGTGATGCAGTGTCTACTATTGGAGGCTTTCTAGACAAGAATTTAAAAAGCCTTGAACGCTTTGGGCTGACTGCTTGCTCAGAAGGTTGTACTAGAGACCTTCTGAAGTCCCTTCCAGCCTGAAGTATTCTGTGAATCTGTGATGTTTCTGTAAATTATAGTGTCCCTGTCCTTATATCCAGTATTAGAAATTGGTTTTTGTTTTGTTTTGTTTTTTCCCCCTGAATCTTTCAATGTTCTGTTTTAAAATTGAGTGGAAAATGTAATTGTCCTTTCTTCTGTCTAGCCTTTTATATTTTTATTAAGAAAGTACGTTATGTATTTTTAAATTAGAATCATGTCAAAAGACAATTCAAGGCAAGAATTGTAAAATCATTTGCTGTTGAGTCTGTCCAGCAAAGAACTTTATCTATCCATGGGAATGTAAGGGAGGGTGGGATGAACTTATTCCCATTGCCCTTCTTGGACTGTTTCCCCATCTGATCAGTGTTGTTCATGACAAATCATAGTATTCCACCAGACTACTTCTACATTAATAGGTACCAGTGTAAATGCCATGAGTATTGGAAAGGTAGTCAACTTGAGAAGTTTGGCTTATATAGTGAAATAGAAGCTGAAGTTATCTACATTAGACTGATTCATGAGAAGGGGAAATCCTAATATTGAACTAACATGTTACAATACAAATAATTCTAAGTAGGTTATGTCTAGGCTACTTTTCTTTTGGAGTGGGAGTGGGGATAGCAATTCCAGTTACTTGTGCTTAGCATTATTAGGGTACTTTGTTAGAGGAAAACCTGATGTCTCAGTACAGGCTACAGTTTTGTCATCTTTGGAATAAATGGAGTAAGTTCTGATGTTTTGTTAGGAAGTCAGAAAGCTAAGTGTTTGTGGTGGGAACACAGAACGGAAAAATACAAGTGTCTGATGCATCAATACAGAATTTGAAATGAGCAGTCATCATTTCTATTCGTCCCAGAGTAGCAGCCTATGCCAAAGCTAGGAATTGGAGTACTTAACAGCAATTTTTTTGTATGACCTTCAGGAAATCAGTTAGATCTGTGCCTCTCTCTTCCTTTACGTATTTAAGGGAGGGTTGAATAATGATAAAACACTCCTTTCTAGTTAAGTAACCTTAGTGCTATGAGTATATGAATGTTTTGATGTTTTGGGGTGGCTTTTTTGATGAGGTATGCTACAGAAATTTTTTGTTTTAAAAGTGGTCATATTTTATTATTTGCTGACTCTGTATAATTTATTTTAACATAAATAGGACATATCAGAATTTCAGATCTTGGATTAGCTGTGCAGATTCCAGAAGGAGAAACAGTCCGAGGACGGGTTGGGACTGTTGGTTACATGGGTATGTAAAGTATCCTTTGCTAGTTATGTTTTACCAGAAAATTTGCTTCTGTGAATATATGAATGACTTGCCCAAAGAACTATATGTGGTCTGGATTAGTTACTAAACATTTTATGGGAAGAAAGGTTATGCAGTGGTAGATGTTAGTAGTCAATTATAAGCCTACCGATAAACTTGAAAACTTAACTCTGGAAATTCTAGCTTTAGGTAGAATGTTAAGCAAGCACCTATTTTTTTTTAAAGGTTCAAAGAGATTTAGGGTCACAGGTAAGCAGATGAATTACTATGACAACATATTTCTTTACATGCTTTGGAAAAAACTTCATTCTTAGTTTGTAAACAATCATGATTTAAGGGTTAAAGAACTTAAGTGCTTCTCTTGGATATAAACAGAGTCCTCGCTGTAGAAATTAGCGTTTCTTCAAAGTACAGAGGAGTTACGCAAATATCTCTGCACAGAGCCAAAAGACTGCCTGAGAGTTTTTTCAATATTTAATTAGTTCAAGTGAATTGTCATGAGGGTTTCTTTGTTTTTGTTTTGTAGCTCCAGAAGTACTCAAAAACGAAAAGTATACATTCAGCCCAGATTGGTGGGGTCTTGGGTGTTTGATTTATGAAATGATTGAAGGACAGTCTCCATTCAGGAAGCATAAGGAAAGGGTCAAACGGGATGAGATTGACCGGAGAGTAAAGGAAGACCAGGAAACATATTCAGACAAGTTCTCAGAGGAGGCAAAATCCATCTGCAGGATGGTGGGTGAAGAGACATAGAGGTTTGAAAATTAAATTTCTAATCCTTTTAAGAGATGAACTACTTTATTTTAACATCTTCTATCGAAAAATTTTCAAAGCTGGAGTTCGTAAATCTTTCTTTGGTTCAGATGGAAGTTTGTGATTGTCCATGAATTGTTCAATTATCAAACTTGGAGAATTGAGAACTTTTTTCAACATGAAGGCTGCATAAATTGATTTTTCATCACGTGAATGAAAAGGTCCAGTACTCCTTGGACCACATGTAATTATAGACGGAGTACAATAGCATGCTCAACTTTGATACTGTATGGGGAGAAATGGCAGAGTAGTATACTAGTTTTCTTGCCTCAAAGAGTCTGTACAAAGACAACAGCTTTTTTTTATCTTGCATGTTCTTGAATTTAGTAAGAAGCGTGTCTATACAGAAAGCTTCAAAAGTTTTCTTTACTAGTTTATGCAAAATATGTGCATTACTTAAGCCCATTGGAAAAAAAGTTTGTATTTCTTGAAAGTAAAGTCTAATGCAAAGTCTGTACTGTAAAATCTATTTAGTATCAATTAAATTAAATTAATTCATCAATTAAAATATTTTCATGTAACTTTGGGTGTAATCTTCAAATGGTCTGCTTTCAGGGATTCTTTTGTCTGCTGAAAATCTTTTTGCTCCCAGAATGTTGTAGTTTGGATTTCCGATTCATTTTGATACCATGATAAATTTCATCTAATAAAAGGCCAAGTGATAAATTAAACTTATTGAAAGACATTGCATATAGATTTATTTTTTTTTAAATTGTGGGATTATATCACTGGATCAGCCTTTTTTTCCATATCTTTGCAGTTACTTGCTAAAAATCCAGGGGAACGACTGGGTTGCACTGAAGATGGAGCTGCTATTGTAAAGCAACATCCTATTTTCAAGAATATTAACTTCAAGAGGCTGGAAGCTAACATGTTAGAACCTCCATTCTTGCCAGATGTAAGTAGGTGAGACAGATTTGATTAGTATCTAAAAAGGCAAGAACTGTCATAATTCTATGTCAGCAATCATGTGAACTCCAGAGAAACCTTTAAAGTTAAATTGGCAGGAGAATGCCATTGCAGCTATTGATGGCTAGTTGTTTTGTGGCATTTCATCTGAGATCACAAAACAATTTACAATAGTTGTATTGCTCTAGGGAGCTTTGTAGCTGATTTCTTAGCCCTTAGAAGTCTACTTCCCTAGCTCGGATGCTGAACAAATGAAGGTTAACTTTGAAGAAATTACTCTGCAGTTGAAAGGAGGGTGACAGATGAGTGAATTATGACAACCATTAAGAAATCCAGAAAAGTTGCATGCTGTTTCTGGTTTTGGTATTTCTTTTCTGTTAGTTGCAGGATGGATGGAATTGCTCAGGTGCCTTATGACGAAAGTGTTTTAAGTTTTTGCATTTCTGTTTTGTAGTACAGTGTAATTTGGTACTCAGCAATGTGAAATATAAAATTGCAAACATTTCGTTCCCCCTTCGCTCATCTGGGAAAGAAAAAGAAAAACAAACCCCACAAAAAAACCAAAACCCACCAAAACTAAAACCCAAAACCTTAATGAAGCAATCTTGTATTGTACTGCAGCCACGTGCCGTATATTGCAAAGATGTCCTGGACATAGAGCAGTTCTCAACAGTAAAAGGAGTGAACCTGGATACTACAGATGATGACTTCTATTCCAAATTTGTTACGGGTTGTGTCTCAATCCCTTGGCAAAATGAGGTATTGTATATTTCATAAAAGATTATTTTCTTTAGCACAGCAATATAGAAGATTTAATAAGGGATATAATTATAGTATTAACTTTCTCTGTGAGATGCAAAGAAGTTTCTGCTTTAGACTTCTTTGCTGAGAGAGTTCAGAAAAAAGTTTTTCCCAAAACATAAACAACTTGCTAAAAATTGAGATCTGTAGTAAATTTGCATAAATAGAATCTGGCATCTTGTCATCATAGGTACAGCCTACAGAACAGTATTTAGCATCAGTATGACCCCATTTTCCTTGTTCTTCTATCACACGTTATTCAATATTGCTGTTCATAGGAGAGGGATAGAATGCTATTCAAAGTCTTCAAAAGCAAATAGGTGCAGTACAAGCTGTTTGTGTATCATTATGCCTGTGTATCAATAGAGTATCCAAGTGACATAGTAATACAGAACTGCAAATTCACCTTTTCCAAGGTTTCAAAACAAACAGTTCAACATTGGTTGAGTCAGACTTTCTCTTAAAGCTTTTTCATCTGCCTAGTGAATAAGTATTCTAGTATTCTGCATGGAATACTAGAATTTTGCTGCCTCTGCATGCATTTCAGTCTGTATTTAGGAAATTCAAATCTTCTTTATTATTTCAGGAAGAGCACTCAGTAGCAATTATTTTAAATTGTAGTTCTTGTTATGAATGCCTTCCCCCTATTATAAGATGTTAATAACTTTCTGAAATTACTATTGTCTTGAATTCTACTAGTGTAGTTTCTTTCCCAGTATGATTTTTTAAATTTTACTGAAAGTTTGAACATAAAAGATGAGCAATTTCTGAACAAGTCAGAGAAAAAAGTACATTCCCTTTTGTTTCCCTTTTGCTTTTTTTTTGCATTTCATTAAAAAGGAGATTTGAAAGGTGTCATTGACATAGAAAGTCTTCACTAGGAAGCAATGAACCTTAGGCTGCTGGAGAAATAAATATTTCCTATGCTGTGTTGTAATTCTGAACTTCATAATACGATCCAGTCATTAAGAAATGCACTGCGTCTTAATAACTCTAACCCCACATAGAGGGATAAAGTTGAAAGTAGTTGTGGAATTCTGGTGATGGTATTTCCCTTTCTTCAAGGAATAATGGTGCAGACTTCATTTTACGTTTGTGCTTGTTTTCTTTTAATTCATGTTACTGAGCTTTCCCTCAAATCCTTGCTCTCAAGTCTCTTAAGAATTCCTCCTTCCCTCCCATACTATACCTAATATCATGGTTTACAATAAAAGCAGACTGCATTTCTTCTTATTCCTCTTTATGTCCTCTCTCCTTCTACAAGGTATACTCGTTTGGTTGTGTGCCCATCATGATAGATGTGTATCAGTGGCACTCACCGATAAATGCCAACTACATGTGGGCATTAGCCATTCTCCCCCTTCTGACCATGCCTGTTTGTTACATTTTGGCATTTACTCTTTCTGCTGTCCTTTCTGCACCTGGTAATTGTATTTTAAATTATTTTGTTTTCTGTGTACACAAACACGGATTATTTCAAAATCCCTTGCATCTCTCCAGAGACCTGTCTTCATTATATCTTTTTTGTTGTTGTTCATGAAGTATTGCCTTCTCTATCTCATTGCCTTATTTTTAATTATGGTATATGTTGTGTTTGATAGATGGCTGCCCAAAACATCAGAATGATGTTTAAATTACTGTGGTCAGACATCAGCTGCTTTTTCCCCAAGAGTGCAATTCATCCCCTTTGTAAAAAGTATCCCCCCGAATACTATGCAGGTACTAGTATTCTGCATAGAATAATAATTTCTCCTACTCTATGTCCTGTTTGTTAATAAAGTTCAGTCCTGGGTATAGAGATATTATATTTGTTAGGTTAGATTGCTCTGAAATGAGCAGAATAGATGAGAGGAAAATCAAGTTCTGGTTCTGAAAACTTCTGCTTATTGCATCATGGGCAGAAGAAATGCCTTACCAAAGCAAGGGAGCATCTGGGTACTTACCTGCATGATAGCGCTCTCATTGCTATTCTTTAGGTCTCTGGACGCACAGGAGAGTTAATGTAGACTTTGTGCCTTCCTTCATGAAGCTCTGCAAGTGGTGTAGTTTGGCTGATGAATTTGTAAGTTTTTAGGAGTACCCAGCCAAAGTAAATAGATAATACATGGAACATGTTTGAGAGGCTTGTATGGATATTTCATTTATATTTCCTATGTTTCAAAGATGATTGAAACGGGATGCTTTGAAGATATCAATGCATATGAAACTGATGGTACTGTGTCACCAGACAGAGAGAGGTCTCCTAAAGCAAAGAGAGGCTTCTTTCACAGACTTTTTAGTGGAGAGGTAAGGGTATTTCTATTCTTTCATAAGAAAATGACCAGTAAAACCTTAACAACCATTCCATTTTTTCTATCATTTTGCAATAGAAAAATCAAGTTGTTCACTGAATACTGAAACTAATGAAATCTGGTTTATTATGGCTTTGCCCCTGCACTGCATTTCAGAAACTGTAGCAATCCCTATAACTCCAGGAGTTTTTCCTCCCTCAGCATTCTGTCTTCCTCTAGTGTCTGCTAGAGGTTACCTGGGGAAAAGGTAGTGTATGCTGTTAACAGCTGTGCTATAGATCTTTCCTAAAGATATTAATTTTGGTCTTGCTCCTTATGTATTTTGCCAGTTTTTAGAAAAACTTCTGGGGAGATGACTTCAGAGATAATTGAGGCCCCCTCTGTAAAAACTTAAATAAAATTGACTAATGAACTCAGAAGTGAGTGTGGTGGAGCAATGCAAGTCCTAGGACTCGCTCCTTTAGAAAGCTGGGCTCCCAATGAATCATTCTAGAGTATTAAGCAAATAAGTAAAAATATCCTCTAAATGAATGAGTGTGAAGAAGTGTCATGAAACAAATGTTAAAATATCTTAGGAAGTTTAATGCCTTTACCAAAACAACAACATAATATATGTTTACATAGCTTCTGATAATGCACAGCCTTTTCTTACACACATAACTTCTACTCTTTAGTAAACAGAGGTATATGACTTGACTATTTACCACCTAAAAGACACGTGGCATATTGTGCTTGTTTATAGGTTGTGAGAAATAGGCTATTTGTAAAGGTTTTCAGTTGAAGATGTTGTACACAATTCTGCTTGCTCAGTATGCCTGCACTTAGAGTGGAATTATCTTGAGAAGCATGAGTATATTCCAGTAGAGAACACTTCTGTAGAAATTACTTTTGCTTTCAAGCAGAAATGGAATTTTAAAATTGCTAGGAGCATATCATTAAGTAGCCACAACAGGGCCATGTATTAAAATTGCATGATGATATTTTTTTGTCATCAGCTGGTAATTTACCTCTCTCAAATGGTACAATGCTAATGGAATGTATAATACTGTCATTTTTAGTTCACCTTTTCAAATTCACTTTTCCCCCACTTACAGTAATGGAATAGAAAGAATGGTTAAATGTACTAATAATCTCACACAGCTAAAGTTAAATCTTGTGTGTTACTGTCGTCTTTTCAAGCTAAATCAGCAGTGTTCATACTGTCCCAAGATATAGTTCTATGTATTGAGAAAGAGTCCTAAAAAAATTAATACAGCTTGAGAACCTTCAGTTGGTTTTGAAGTAATAAGACTGCAGTTAATTGTCCTAGGAAGTTAAAAGAAGGAAAGATTCTAAGGTTAAATGAAACTTTAATGCCTTGAGATTTGGGGTTGGGTTGTGGTTTCCTTTGATATTTCCAAAGCATTTAGTTAGTATAGAGTAAAATGTGCTGAAAAAAGAGCTACCCCCCCAGCCTTTCTGTGCCCTGTAAAACACACAAACCAACAATACTGTCAGTTTTGCAGCTGAATTGTCTCTCTTGTCTTCTCTTGCAGGTCTGCTTTAAATCTGATTGCAGTGATGATGAGCAGGAGTCCTCCAGACTTTAAATCATTTTACTCTCATCAGAAAGGATGAGCAAACTTTAAATGTTTTGTATCTCTGTAGCAAAGTGTATTATATATATTTTTTATCTGAGTTCAAGGATTTTTGTACATTTGTACTTCATTTGTTTTAAGATGTATATTTTCACTAAAGCTTAATTGTACAAAAAGCAATGAGTGCCATTTGAGTGAGTGTGTTTCTGTATGTATTTGATTTAGCTTGATTTTTTTTTTTCTCCCTAGTGGAATGAATCTAGAAATACTAAAAGGATTTTAAAGCACAGAGATAATATCTATGGCATCAATGTAACTTGACTTTGTATGCTACTGGTAAAAGTCTTCTTGTTCATTAGGATCATTATTAGCAGTTTTCTTAACAGTAAAATTGCTGTACTGATAAATTTCATAATGCCGGTATTATCTGGCAGCATGGCAGTGCTATTACCTAATGTATTTCTCAAGCAACTGCTAAGGAAAAAGGAATTCAGTGCACTGTGGCCAGCTGTTATGAATTGCTCTTTACTGTCTGGCTCTGTAGAATGTCTTTCTGTATTTCTATATATAGAGAATTCTGAACATTTAGCTTAATCCTGTAACAAACTGTATTACCCCATTCTTCTCCTTTCTACCTCTCTTACACATCGTCTCCATACAGTGTCTTGGCATGGACCGTGCAAGTAGACCTATGCCAAAATTTTATATTTTGAGTACTATGTTGTCTTTACTAAAAGTCTTTCTTTTTACCTGTGGGGACACTTTTTTATTTTTTTCTGTAAATGAAATTGTTTACAACTCCATGTAGGATGTTATAGTTTTATAATGGGTTAAAAAACAAAGCATGGGCTCTTCTTACTAACCTCCTCTCTGCTTATCATGTTGTAATACGCAATGTTGTAGGGTTGACAGCGATCACTGCCACTGAGGGAAGGACAAGGTAGTATTAAGTATCAAATTTAATTATGCAAGTAATCTTTTCTTATAAACTTTAAAAACTTAAACATTAAAACCTGCCTTTAATGATTGCTTGACACAGATGTGGAGCTGGTATTGAAGTTTTAGTTACGATTACCTGATGTTCTTTACTAAACTGTTTCCAGCTGCTTGAAAGCTTGTCAAACTTCCGTTCTTCTGAACTCAAAGTATGCCAGACTTTATTTTGTAAAGTTTCCGGTAAAACTATTAATCTGTGTATGAGAATGAATTTAGGGGACACACAAAGCCTCTTCTGTTTTCAAAATTTGAGTTAGGGACTTGAAATATAACGGAATGCTCTGGGAGTTGGAGACATGACTTTTGTTACATATTTTGTTCTCTCTCCTGAAGATTTGTCTCCACTGAGCATGCAGTTTTTTTCCTCTCAGATCTCTAGGGCACCAACCAGACCACACATGTATCATACACACAGAGCAACTGAATATCCCTCTACCTCAAATAGGTTTCTGCTTGTGATCTGCAGACCCACTGGAAGAAACTTAAGCTGCTTCTGAGAAACTCACAAGATACATTTGATACTCAAGCCTATCGTCAGGTTTTAATTCACAGTATTTTTTCTCTAGTGACAAATGTTTTAATGGGTTAGAATTTGAAAAAAGTTGGAAAACCAGTGTGTTACAGGATCCTACTGGGGCTGAGCTGTGTAGAAACTAAAATTGTTCCTCTTGGCTACTGTGCCACAGAAATGAGGAATGAGACTCTTTTCCTATGTTTTCAGTGCATTTTTCCCAACATCTAAAACAGCAGAGAGAACAGCAAAATGACTGCTGTAGAAAGTACAAAGAGAGAAACTGGCAGAGGGAGATGAATGAATGAATTACTGGAAGATAGTCTGATGCAACAGTGAAGGGATGGGAGGCTTGACAGAAAGAGAAATATCTGAAGTAAGGGTGTTGGCTGGAACCATTATGTGTGAGACAATGAGCTGGCATGGTCTGACCTGACCCTCTTTATTACGTACCACAGTAATAGAAGGACTCTAAAAAGATGGGAATGGAGAAATAGGGAAGTAACAAAAGTGTTTTATAAATACCTACCTGGTTGGAGAAGTGATAATGTTTCTCTGAGTAAGGGGTTTAATTTTTTAAGATCTTAGGTTTGCTGCTCTGAGGCAAAGGTGACTGTAGTAACGCTAGACATATGGGGTCACAGTCTGGATTTAATGCCTGCTTAGAGCAACTTGAAATTTGGGCAAGAATACCATAGACACAAGCTGAGTAATTTTTATGAAGAAAATACAGGATTTGGCTTTAACAAATAAAAAAAAAATCTGAAAGTCTATTTATCATGTATTTCAAATTTTCTTTCCATATTGGAGGGGGAGGGATCTTAACTTAAAAAAAAAATTAAAAAATCAACTTTTCTATTTTGGAGTGCTGAGTCTTAACACTTATTCTCCAGGGATCTGTGAAGAAAAAAGGCTAGATGAAGAGAAAAGGGAAGTTGTTCCTAAGAAGTGGTTATTTATACATCCGCTTTGTTGAACAAGGAACTCCAACCATGCAAAAAAGTGGAGGATTTGTTTGTTTTTATGAAGCTTTATTTAATTTCATTTCACAAGTTTTTTCTTACGTTCTGAATAATAATACTATTGAAGTGTTTTTGAGTAACGACATGTTTGCAGGATTAGGACCTAAATTTTGTTGGCTTGGGGACGGGGGATTCTTTGTCTTATTTTGTTTTTTTTTTCCCCAGTAGGCTCAAGATGGCATTTTTCTGCTATAAATTTGTCCCTTTTGTCTAGAAATATAACCACATAATAATGACTAGATATTATCTAATGTGAATCCCCTAATGCATCAGAAAAGACAAGAAACTGGAAGGATCAGCATAACTCTCCTTATATGGTACATGGAGATTAAGATGTTATGCTGTTTAATCTACGGTGACTAACATTGGTTAAATGTCTTACTGGAGTATTAGTAGCTTGGAGATGCATTTTGAAAGCGGGGAAAGGGTAAGGAGAGGGGAGAGCATCTGAAAGCAAAATATTGTGCTGTGATAATAGGAACTTCGCTCTTGATTTTTGTAGGACACAACTGAGACAAAGAAGGGGGAAGGCAGCAGGTTGTGTATACTGATTAGGTAGCCTTTTATTTCCAGCTGTTTAAAAAAAAAAAAAGCCAACGTAAATTCTTGTCATTCAGTACAACTTCATTATACCTCCATAAATTCAGATTCTAGATCCATGTGTTAGAAGGCTTTAATAGCAGTGAGACAATCCAACAATCTGACTGCTTTGTTCTACTGATGCAAGATCTGGAAAGATTTATGGAATTCTGTGGAGTTACTTGCATGAGATCAACCCTCCTTTTCGGTGGCTTGTGTTTCCAAGCATTTGTGTATGTAAATCTTAATGTCTGCTTGTGCATACCTCATGAATCGATACATTTAGCTCAGAATTCAGAAACTGTGAAACAATGTACCAGTATCTTATTGGTTTACTTAATGTTTTTGTGACCAACAAATGTTTGTGACCAACAGAATAGAATCTTCATGCCTCAGGGTTGTTCTCTTTCTATAAAAAAGTCAGCTTTTTTTTTTTCCCCCAGAGCTGTAGTGTTCATAATAGATATGTTGTTGTTTCTAGATTATAACAACAACAAAACAGTCTCAGCTGAAAAAATGAGCACTTAAAAATAATTACTGTATAATAATAAATAGGAAAAAAACTGTGGTATTTCCGTAACAAAGAGAGTGCTATTGACAAATCTTAGCCTTTAATAGAAGATGATGTATGTCTTTTTTTTTTTTCCAAATCATTCTTAAAACAATAGATGTGAAGGTTTTTGATTATGAAAGAGAATTATCTCCATCTCAGAATAAAATTGTCTAATTTGAGAAATCAATGATAGAAGCTATTAAAAACAACTACAAATCCATTTTTATAATGCACTTCAATTATTTTTCAAACAATACTGATGCAAGAAATTTCTCATTGCTGTGTGTACAAACAAAGAATACTTGGTTACAAGTTATTAAAATGAGTCAACAGAAGTAATATTATTTTGCTTTGGTATACAATTTAGTATTACACTAATTTAACATTGGAATGATCACCTTCACTTTAGTATAGCTTTTCAGAACATACTTCTCTTTAGGAAGTACTCAAAAAATGGAATTAAAATTTAAAAATTAATGGAAAGCATCTTTAAGCTGAATTTATGTTTACTTTGATTTGAATTACCTGCCTGGCTCATTTTGGTGATGATGATGTCTCTTCTGCTGAATGTACAATTCTTTTTTATTTCATAATTGTTCTTATGGTGTAACTTAAGTTTTGCACATGAGACGTAGGTAACTTTTCACATGTTCCACATGTGTCCAAAACACCAGAATTCTTTCTACGTATAGCGAAGCTGACTGGTAAATGTGATGCGTTAGTTCCAGTATCTCCAAACGATCCTATATGAGCTGTTTTCCTGGATGTTCTAGCATTGTTATTCCTGAAATAAAAGCAAAACACTGCCGCATAGCTCAACCACGTGTATTACTGTCTAATGTGATTTATTTACCATGTCTATCATGGTAGCTGGGATAGATAAAAGAAAAATTGTAATTTAAAAAAAAATTGCAATTTGTGGAAGCAGAAAATGTGCATTACATGCTGTAAGTTCTTTACCAATGTCAGATTGTCAGATCCAGGAAAAAGTGCCCTAAGTCTGTTGTATTTGCTCAATTGATACTTTATCTCACGGTCTGAAATTTTATTTCTTCCTGAATTTCTGTGTGAAAAGACAGAATTATTGGGATGGGCTGTTTTTCATTAACACCTTTACTGTGATAACACTATGAATGTGAATGCAAGATTGGTCAGTAGCTGTAGCTCTACTTGTCATCAGCCTTATCATGCATATTGAATTTTCTACTGTCGCCAAAGAAAACTAACCAGACTTCACTCTCCTTGAGAGAATTTATACCTTGATATTAATTGCATTTGGGGTTTTTTTGTATCAAATACTTCTGAACAGTAGGCTGCGTGTACTTTCAACATTTTGCCCTGCTTATGCAAAGGCTTTCACTGTAATTTTATGACATGAGTTGAAGGGCTATGCACTCAATTACTATACAAACCAGCTTCAAATTAAGTGACTTTAACAATAATGTAACCGTGCTATGGCGTATTGCAGATTATCTGTGCATATCTTGAACTACATGGGCCAGCAGTCTCATGAAGTCTGTTGGATTGAGTAGTACCAATTATGTGCTGAATTGTTCGTGGAAATGCAGAAATGCTGGCCTAAGCGTGACTTAGGGACAGGGTGAAAAATATTCTTGATGTGCTTGTCCAACCTGTTCTTAAAAACATTAAATCAAGAGGTAACCTATGCCAAGGTAGCCTGTGTTTAGGAAACCTTTCCACATTCATCATGTTCGTGTCTGCCTTACAGACAAGGTAAAAGCATGTTTCTTTTTTCCTCCTGGAGGTTGAGATTAATTCGTCGTCATCCACTAAATTACATATAACCTTCTAGGTATTCACTGTTACTCAATTGGGATTGTGACTTTATTTTTCTTTGTGGTAACGATGGCTTTACAAAAATGCCTGTTCTCTAACCCTGCCTGCTTGTTCTTGCCCCTTGTCAGTTTTACATCACTTTATTTTTGCCAGTGCAGCTGTTTGTGGGGCTGCTATTTGAACAGGATCAGTGACATGGATATGTGACATGCAAAACCGTGCATCAGTAAATTTGAATTGGGAGAACCTATTGATAAGGTACTTGCCAAAGAAAAACCTGATACCCTTGAGTTCTCTTCCAGTTACCCAGCTCATGGTTAATGAGCCAGAGGGCTTGCACTGCCAATACAATTTGGAAAGAGAAGGAGAAGAAAGAGGCGTGTGCTTGTGGGCAGGCATTGCCTTGGCATTCCTGCCAGTGAGTCAGCAGCCCTTAAGGGACTGGCACACATTTGGATCTAGAGCTTCAAAACAGTTTTGCAAAGACTGACTTGGTTGGTGGCTTGTGTAATCTTTGATAAGAGTTTATGCTCTTTTTAATGTGATTAAATTTATTTCAAAGTGTGGAGTGGCACATGCAATTATCAGATAGTGTATGCAGCATTCCAGCTACGCTGTCATCTTTTTTCATGTATCATTTGCTAAATAAAAAATTCATGATCATCCATATGTTCCAGAGAAAACTCTCTGCAAGCTTTACCATAATCAGGAAAAATATTCTGACCTTGAAAGCTCACGTTTTGTTACACATTTATAATGAAATAGGGGTTTTGCTGTAAGTTGGATTGCTTTCAGTACTGTAGATAGGTTTACTTCCAGAGGAATGTTACAAATGGTTCATCTTCTTTTACTAACATGCTAAAAAAGTTAACTGGCAGAGCACTGTTTTACCGAATATTTGGCAAGAATGTGATCAGTAAGGTGGTTCTGTCATGACTTACCGTTGGCCTGAATATCCAAAAACATGAGGTTTGCTTCTTTTCTCCATCCCTGTTAGCAATAACCAAGTTGCATATTAAGTCATTACTGGGAATTTCTTTTCTTAAAAGTTCCAAGAGCTGTTCTCCATTTCCATTGCTGGAACCAATTTCATGTGCTTGAGATATAAGTTGAATTGCCAGTTCTTATCAGCTGTCATTCAAAATGTGTATCCACAACTAGATACATTAAAATCAGTGGTTGTAACTGGAAAGTTCACAGTAGTGTTGATTTTTTTAATTACGTGCTTAGTAATAGAATCAATGATTTAAATCTTGTATACTGCCTCACTTGTGTACTGTGTGTTTAATATGCGCTTTAAGAGCACAAAAAGTGTCCTCTGATAAGGCAACTCCAGCATCACAAGACGAGCGCTGAAAGGCTGGCGGGTACCTTGCCAAGTTTTAAGTGTCCTGTTCCTGTAAGTGTTTCCTCTTTTCTACATGTCAGCCTGACTAAAACTGAAATGCCGGCAGCGCCTTTGGCACGCACCTGACTACTAAGTGGGCTTGCTGGAAATGGGAGCGGGGGAGCTGTATGGGCTACCTGTTGTGCGTACTGGACGCATAGCATATGCAGCGCGTGCTGTGGCGTTGCTGGGGCCGTCGGTGGGTTAGGACGAGGGCCTGGGTCCCGCTGGTGCAGCTTCAGGCTCTCACAGGGCCGATGAGGTGGGCGCTCGGCGCTCTGCAGGGGCAGCAGAACCTGCTGCACCTGCGGCCGGCTCGCTCGCGGGGAAAGGCGAGCGCGGGCACAGCCCCTGCCCGCTCGGGAGCCGCGGGTGGGCGTGGGGCTTCCCCTCCCGGGGCTGTGTCTGGGGCCCCGCCGCTCTCCGTGCGAAGGCAAACCACGACCCATGGCTGCGGGGCCGGGGCACTTGTCACCTCCCGTGCGAGGGGCGGCCGGCTCCTCCCCCGCAGGGGGCGCCGCGGTGCCGGCGGGCTCCAGGACCCCGCGCCCCCGCCCCGGTCAGCCGCCGGGGGGGCGCCCTGCGTCCTCGTCACGCGCCGGCGCCTGCCCCACCCACATTCGGGAAGGGGTGGAGCCCTCTTTCTGATTGGACAGAGAGCCTGTCGCTCTCCTGATGCCCCGCCCCTTACCCGGCCCGCGTGCCTCTGTGTGTATGTACAGAAGAGTGCGCGTGACACCGGGCCGGAGGTTGCGGTCCGCGCATGCGCGCCCGGCGTGGCTGAGCCCGGGGCTGGGACCCTTGCTCCGGGGTGGGCGGGGCAGCCCGGGAAGGGGGCGGGGGCGGGGCAGCGGCGTGGGGACTGATGGGACGGATTCAAGATGGCGGCGGGGCGGCTGGGGAGCGCTCGCGGCCCCCTGCGGCGTCTCCCTCATTCATTGCGGCAGTGACGGGTGGCGCGGCTGAGCTGGCGGCGGCGCTTCGGCTGGCTTGAGCGCGCCGGGCGAGCGGGAGAGAGCGAGTGCGGGAGTAGGAGGAGGTGGACGGGGGTCGGGCCCGCCAGGAGGAAGGCGGGCGCCGCCGGGCGCCTGTGAGAGGGCGGGGAGGAGTAGCGGGTCGGTGCCGCCGGCGCGGGCGGAGCGGACATGGCCACCATGGAGAAGCTGATGAAGGCCTTTGAGTCGTTGCGCTCCTTCCAGCAGCAGCAGGGTCCGGTTGCCATACCCGAGGAGCCGCTCCAGAGACCGTGAGTGACCCGCACCCGGGGACTGGGAGGGCTCCTGGAACGATTCGGCGACATCTTCCCCTGCCCCGCGGGGAGGCCGCCCCGCTAAGTCGCTGCCGCTCTGGAGCTGCTGACAGCCTGAGAGGCAGCTGGCAGTCCCCGGAGGAGTGAGTCCCGGGGTGCTGCCTTGTCCTTGGCAGGAGGCTGTTCCTGTGGACGTGTCTGGGAGTGCTGCCTGCTCTCTGTTTAAGTTTAAGCTAGGAGTAACTTTCTGGGCTAGCACGTTTGAAAATACAGCAGTATGGGTAGTGAATGGGAGATGCAAGAATGCTGTATGGGTTTCACAGGCAGGTTCTTGAAATTAAAACCTTATCTTCAGCTAATACACTGCTGGAAAAAAGGCAAAAGTCCCTAAGCATAACTTAAAGCACTAAGCCTAATAAAGTTAAAGTCTGAGCTTTGCTGCCTCTGGGGGGAGTTGATGTGGATGTTTGTTTATGACAAACTTCATTTAAAGTCTTGTGCTGTGACTTGCTGTGCAGAGACCTAAGAGGAATTAAATATTTCTGATACCCTTTTGCTTTCTTAAACATTAGGGGCAAATGCATTACATCCATGCAATGACATTCGTGTTTCCCATTGGGAAGCATTACTGGAGGGCAAGGGTGGGGAGCTGTTCAGTACCACAGTGCTGCCCCTTAACATTTGCATCCTCTAAAAAAAAAACTTCTGTTGAGCAGGTGAAAAGACTAAGATTTTTAGGGGATAAATACATGAGTTTCACTATTGCATTTTCTCTAGCTATTGGGGGGACAGGAGAAGCAGAAGGGTTGAGGAGCAGGTAACTTATAAATTGGCAGTTGCATAGTGTTTTGGCAGAGGATGCTAAGCAGTGGAGCTGGGCTCTTGGCCACCTGCTCCCACAGTACATTCTGGTATGGATGCCAAGTAAATTATCGTGGTTGATACTGTTTGGAGAGTGTTGTCTCAAACAATCTCAATGGATTTTCACACTTTTGGGGCATAATAGATGAAAAAACTTATCATCTTCATAAGCTAATTGTTTTTAGATACCTTACTGGTCTGCAGGGACTAATTGCTCTGTTATGTGCATTTTTTGTGCTGGTACTTTGTATGATGTGGAGGATTGATGGCCATGTATTTCCAGTCTTTCCTATATGTAGCTGAAAAAAATCTGTCTAGAAAGCTACTGATGAGATAGATCATGGTATTTCAAGAGCAAGTCCTGAAAATTATTTGTGATGCTTGCTAGGGGATGTTGTGCTTCGTTTGTGGGCCTGAATTTAGGCATACTGAACTCAAAACATTAAAAAATTAGGGTTGCAGGTGTCCTTGTTGACTTTGGTTTGTGTTTAAAAATAGGCTGTATTTTTCAGAAAGCTGATGGTATTGCATGTCTCCAGGAGCTATACAAATTCAGTAACAGCACTAAGCCTCATAAAAGCCTATGAAAGGATGTTGTAGCAGTCTTTGCTGAAGTTTCCAAAACTTTTAGTGAAATACCAGGTGACATCTTGAATGTAATTCACAATACTGTCTGCATTTTTTTTTTTCTCTTTGTAATGGACTGGAAAGGAAAATTGCTTCTCTGTTTTCCTTGTGTTTGGGGAGAGGTGTTCATCTTCATTGTGGTTCTCTACTAGTAGGACTTAAATATTTTGTAGTTCTGTGTGGTAACTTCCTATCATTCTCTGTTTACTGTTGTAAAAGGATGTGAGCTTACCTGCCAGTAATGAAAGAATAAAGTAATTGGTGAACGTCATAGCATAAATGCTACTGGTTTGCTCTTTAATTGTTTCATTAGGTATCTATTTGACATTGTCCATTAGATCAAAGTTGTCCTGTTGCCTAAATTAGACAAGTGAGAAGCTGTCATTCCTCAAGTTATAGAGTAATCTCATTACAGGTGGTGTTAAACATTTTTTTTTCTTGGACATTTTTGCTACAGTAAAAGTAAAACTAACTACCCACCTCTACTTTTTTATTTTCCTCCCAAAATAAGCTACCTTAAATTACAACAACACAATGTTACCTCTACAGGATTAAAAATAATAATAATTAAAATATCTTTCCTGATGGAGTAGACAAAAATGGTCTGTTAAAGATTTTTGGTAGAAACTGAGCATTCTACATCTGGTTAGTGAATGAGTCCTACTAAGGACACTGTCTGTCTCCTGATATGAAGTGTTTTAAGATCACAGAGATTGGGGTAGAGAAGACTTGACTGTTTGCACAACATGTACTGAAGTTTTTCTTCACTTTATTGTAAGACAGTGACTTCTAAACTCTTGATAAAACTGATATTCTGGCTTTACTTTTTTAAATTCAAATATTAATTTAATTCAAGCTTTTACCAAGAAGGTAAAAGTTTTTTCTGTTTTGAGAGATTTTAATCAGCAATAATCATGTGTTATGCTTTTATTATGCATTACAGTCAGACATCAGTTTCTGGCCCCCTCTCTTATTTCTTGCTGGTTGGTCGGTTGTTTTTGGTTATTTTTTTCTTCTATGAAAACTTATGTTGAACTCTCTGTCATCATATTGCTTCTGTACACTTCTGCTAGGCACCTTATTTTCTTCCATATCTATTTTTTAGTTTTTTCAGGCCCTTAAATTTTGGTTGGAGTTGGGTGTTTTGTTTTGGATTACAAAGCTCCCACTAACTTAAAATTTGGTTAGTATGATGTAAAAATTCAGAGTTTACTCAGTGAAACTAAAAAACAGATGGGCTGTCACACAACATCCTGTATTTTATGTTTTATTCATTTTTACCTCTTATCACTGAGTTGAGAGAATGATTTGCTAATGTTTCTTCTGGAAAAGTATTCAGCTTTGATTTGGTTAATCCAAAGGTGGATTCTTCACCTTTTCTTTTCTTAACTTGTTCTAACAGTTAATTATAGTAATTGTTTGTAATTGTGCCCTATTTGTGATTTTATTTTTTTCCTTACATTTTATTCTAACCATTACCTTTGTAGTGAAAGGTGCTGCAAGATCCAAAGAGCTCTCCAGCCATATCCATTTTTCTATACTCATGAACTCTTCTGGATTTTTTTATGTTTGACTGAAGCTGTGGTCGTAGATTGGTTTGATCACTGCTATATGTAGAGGTATCACAAATTTTTTTGCTTAACTTTTTTGCTCAACTCACCCCACGTGAACTGGATGGGTAGTACCTATTGCCCTGCTTGTCACTGGTGGTTCTGAAATGTTTTTTTGGAGTTACCGTTTCTAGGGTGTGTTGTAGACCTGTTCTACTTCATTTGACTGTCTGTCATTGTCTGTGTTACTGCACATTGTTTGAAGTGTCCACCATATTAGGGCTTAGTTTATGTCTTGATCCACTCATATTTTTGTTTGTTATTAATAGAATCTTTTTTGAGTTTCCCATTACTTAAGATTAACGTCAAGCTGTTTGACTTGGCCCTTTTTCTTAATGCTTGCTCAGCTTTCGAGCTTCTGTACTCTTTTTACACATCCTTAATTCCAAGGCTTAATATTAGCATCAGTGAGCTGCATTTCTTTGTAGCCAGCTCATCAGGACTTGGGGTGCAAAATTATCTGGGCTTGCTGGCTTTCTTATTTTGTTTATTTATCTTCTTGGCTAGAGATTGTCTGTAGAAGCATGCAGAAGATTAAACTCCTCTGCCTGTGAGGTGAAGCTTTCCTGTAGATAACTGCTGCTTCCAGTATCTCCTGCCTTCTGTTATTCATCAAACTGAAATGACCTTACACTTGGGGCTTGCTACTTCAGCTTTCTTCTAAGAAATATGTGATGCTGTTGTCCCCCTGGGTATGCTCATCAGCAGTTTGCCTGAGGACTTCATAATACTTCTGAACAGAACTGCCTTTTTTTTTTTTTAATAAAAATCATGTGTTCTATCTCCAGATACTCTTCTGTTATCCTTCTCTCTGTAGGCACAGAAAATGTGTGTATGTGCACAATGTACGTTAGCTGTTTTTCTTCTACCTTTTCTTTCATTCCTTCAAAGGCTGATTTTTTTGAATTTGGATAACCAAATAGCAGATGAAAGATTCAGTACAGCAAACTTGGTTGAATTTTTGTTCTTCTTTCCCTTTGGATAGTAACTGATAGTCTTCACTTCCAGTTTCTGTTATTTCAGTTTAAATGTTAACTTGTTAACTATATGCATTCCTTTGAAGTTTTCACATTAAATTTTCTGTATTCAGGCCTTTTAAATTTTTAAAGTTATTTATTTCAGTGAGGTGGTAGATCCAGTATTAGCTGAGCTCTCTGTTTACAGAAATCTTCTGAAGTGATTGGTCTGTACTAGTCTGAGTAGTATTGAACACGACTGCTTGCCTTGCTCAGGGCTATATTATGTGTAGATAATATAGAACTTTATTCTGAAAGCAGTCTCATTCAGCAATATCTTTAATGTGTTTTGTATCTGAAACAGTGAGCTTATGGGCAAGTTCAGATGTGCCTGTTCTATTCTTGGGTTGAATGTGTACTGAAAATGGTGCTCATAACAGATGTGGGCAATGCTAGGTAAAATTATAATAAAAGTTGATATTATTTATTCAGTTTCTTAGGTACCCATTCACATCAATGGTACTTAAGTTGCAAAATCAGTTGGACGTTTTAGGAAGTATTTGCTGTTTTGTTAGAGGTGACCTGAAAGTGCTGTTAAAGACTCTGGTGCTTTTTCAAGATAGACGGACATTGTATATCTTGATCGGATTCAGACTGGCTACTCATATTCTGCCAGTTGCTTAAGAACACCAGCCAAAGAAGAGATCCTCTTTGAGGAACGCTGAAGCTTACCTAAACAAAATACTCCCAATTGTAATGGAAAAAATGTTTTTGTTCAGAACTATTCCTTAAACATTTAAAAAGGGAAAGCATTTCTAGACTGAGATGAGAGGATCCTTGGGAGAAAAACTGAAATCTTGGGAGCAAACACTTTTCAACCTCCCACTTCCAATCTGACAGAAGAAGGAGGACAGGGGTACTTGCAAAGAATTACTTTTCCCAAAAACTGTACTATTATTTGAGCTAAAGCTCTTTAATATTACAGCTTAATTCTTCAAAATTTTTGTCTAACAATGTAGTTTGAGTTAGTTTAATTTAATGTGCTTATTGGCTACTTGCTATTGGTCCTTAATGTTGTATTGACTATATTAATGTCTCTCAAGGCTGTTCACATCGTTTTCCAACTTCTAGTTCAGAAACACTGTTTTGCTATTTGATGGTTTTGCTATTTTTGCTAAGACAGAAAATTAAATGCTAAAAATACAGGTGATCAATTTTCACTTGGAAAACAAAAGGGAAGATTTCCTCTGAATGTGAGTGAAGAAGCAGCTACCTCTTTGTTGTGAAACAGACCCAGGAGAGGTACCTTTGGGTGTGCAGTTTGGCTTCAGTATTGCTATTGGTTAATTATTTATAAGTAATGTCGGCTTTTCTAGAAGTGATTCTGTGTCAGTAAAGTTAAGAGTAGGAGACACTGCATACAATGAAATAAAATTTCATGGTCATAGTTGTGAATCTCTCTCCCTCTCTCTTTTTGTCAGTTCCTTTGTTGGGGGTGGAGCAGGGAAGAAGCTTCTGTTCTGGGCTCAGCCATAAAGGGTTATAGGAGCTTATGTCATGTTGAAGTGAATGTTAAACAGATTTTGCAAAGTACAAGCTTTTCATATTGTGCTCTGCATCGCTTGTAGATATGCATTCTTTGATTCTGTGAATTTTATTCTTTTAGTTTTACACTCGTTTGCTGTGAGTTGACTAAGTTTGGCCTTTCCTGGACTATACCAGGTGTCACTATAGGGACGTTGTTCGCAATGGGCATAGACTGTGCCTAAAGCTTTGCTATTTTTATAGTTACAAAACCATTTGGAAGAATGTGGCATATGATAGGATTGCCTCGGCAAGCTTTCCAGTTCAGATACAAAATAGTCAATTTAATAGAACTGTAAGTTTCAAGAACTGCCAGACAAAAAAAGTCTAAGGTGATATTATGTGTGAGGAATGTCTTTTAAAAAGTGGTATTTTTAGGTCTGCAAGACTTGTTCTTATGGCTTATTTACCCCAACCTTTTTGTTTCTATCAGTTTCTTTTTCAGCTTTGTTCTAGGTCTGTTCCACTTTTTCCTTCCTTTCCCTTTACTCCTCTTCATTCTTCAGTTTTGTTTCCCAAATATTTTCTCAGTGAAAGTTACGGAATTAATATGATATTCCCTGTTAAATGGTTTATTGGTTTTTTTTTAAGTTTGTATCCTTCCCTTTGCTTGTGTTGCCTGCATGCTCTCAGCAGCAGTTAGTATATGAAGTCCTGGGACTAGAGGTAGTTGGCTTACAGCTGTTTATATAATGACCAGCAGAGTGCATCTTTTTCTTGTATAATCATTAGGCACTACTCTAGCAAGAGTGTTTAAATGGTCACTGCTCACTTTTGAAGTCTTATCTTGGACTCATTATCATTGTGTTCTTCTTTTAGAAAGAAAGAACTTTCAACTACCAAGAAAGATCGAGTGAATCATTGCCTAACAATATGTGAAAACATAGTTGCTCAGTCTTTAAGGTAAGACAATGTCTTTAATTTATTGCATTAATATGAATAGCTACTTTGGAGCATTAGTTATTTGGATGCTTCCTGATAATTGCTGATTTTAAATGCTCAACTTCTGTTTAAAACTGAAATAGCACAATTTTTAACTTTTTTTTTTTTGCCAACCCAAAATCTAAGAAGTAATTTTGTTTAAGCATTGGTAGAGTAGGCATTATCCTTCTACCTCAGACAGAGAAACTGAGGCACAGAGGTCAAATACCTTGCCAGATTATGTAGGAAAGAGCAGGGAAATGATCTCCCAGCTCGTAATGAAGTGCTTTAATCCACTGAATATCTTCTGTTATCTAACTGTGTATAATATATATGTAGTTGGATTCTGAAACCCCCTCAAAAATAGCACTGGTGCTTGCTTTTCATAGTGCATATTGTAATTTTCTAATGTTTGTTTATTCAGAAATTCTCCAGAATTTCAGAAACTGCTAGGGATTGCTATGGAACTCTTTCTCCTCTGCAGTGAGGATGCAGAATCTGATGTCCGGATGGTTGCTGATGAATGCCTTAATAAAGTTATTAAAGTAAGAACTTTTATATATTGTACTACCAGATTTTACCTCTTCTTGGTGCAGTATCCTGTATGAATTCACACTGATGTTTTTAGTTGCTTTTCTTATTGTTGATAATATCTCATAATGTAAGAGGTTAAGTAAGCTTCATTACTGAATTCTGTATGTGCTCTTAGGAGAGCTTTTTATGCCCAGATCAAGCTATTTAACGTTGTGTTCTGTCATTCATTGTTCTAATCTATTCTTTTCTGCAGTCGTTCATTAACTTTGTTCTCTTCAAGTTAACCAAAACAAGAACGTGGGCTTTTCTAAAATCAGCTTGATGTGTGGGAGGAATACTCTGTTATTGTTCTGTAAACATAAAGATACTTAACATGAGAAAAGGTAAAAATATTATTAAAAAGCTGACTGAAAGATGTAGTGGCTTTTCATTCCAAACTAGTAGTATGCTGTAATTCAGGTAGTGTGATTTGATGAGACTTGGAGGAAGAGCTTTTAGGCAATAATTAGGATAAATATGGTGTTCTGCAGATTGTTTATTACCCTACTGTGATCCAGAATGAAGGGCTGGAGAACAGCAGGTGGGCATTCATATGAGGTCAGGCAAGGTCTAAATCTTGATTCAAAGTATCTTAAAATGAACAAATGAACTTCTTGAGTAATTGCCGTGAGCTGCTGCTTCCAGGACAGGTTTACCTTCACCTGCCCTTTCTTTTTTTTTTTTTCCCCTGTTTTCTGAAATACTTGACCTTTAAGTCAATGTAATGTACCTGCATAATTAATCTAGTTGATGCAAAGTTTAAGTGCTTTAGAAATATGCAAATAATAATCTTTTTTAGCAGGAAGGGGCGTGTAGAAGCAAGCAAACAAAACATTCCTATTTCTGTAGGGATTTCTTTCAGTTAAGTTCTATTTGTTTGATATCTGAATGAATTAAATTTTGGGCGTTGAGCTTGTGGCTAAAAGTTGTATGGAGAAAGCTTACTGACGATGTAGTGTATTCCATAATGATAGGGAATGACCAAGTGCAGGTGTCTTGCTTTTTTTCTTTTGCCCTGTAGCACTTTGCTCTATTCGTTCTGATTTAAATGTTTTTCCATTTGCAGGAGTTTAGCACTCTGAAATGCATACACCATTATGTAACTTAATTAGCGTTAAAAGAGCTTCTGAAACAGTTCTAAAGAATGCAAACTTACTTCCTTCTTTCCACCAAACTCTTCTGTAGGCTTGGTATAAAATTGACCTCTCTAATTCACTGATCTATTTAATATTGTTGCTTTCTGGCATGTTTCAAGGTAACTTAAACTTTAATTTTTTTCCAAATCTTTGTATGGTAGTTTGTTTTGTTTTGAAGATTAAAGTAATTTTAAATGATGGAGTCTTCTATCAGTTATTAAGGTTGCCAGTTGGTCACAGCTATGAAATGGTAATAGTTGTGATACTCAGCCACGTGGATGTATCAGACTGTTATCAAAGCTGGTCATAGTTTGTATTTTTTTTCTATGTTTTATGCTGTGTGGAAGCAACTTAGTCTTTAGGCAGATGCTCTCTCGTGTGTAAATGCAGAGACAAGAAGATGTGCAGTTTTATTTTTGGTCATGCAAGTAGCAGTGATGCTTGTGATGAGTGAAACAGAGGCGTCGGGCCCCTAAGCTTGCATATTAGTCAACGTTCAGCTTCTTTAGTACCTCAGGCATTTTAGAGACTAATTCTGTTGCTAGAAAGATGCTTTAAATTTTCTCTCGTTAAATATAAGAATATACATGTAAGCATTACTTGAGTAATTGTGTGTCTGTCTGGAGTTTATGCTCATTAGTATAACTAAAATGCTAACACTTCTGTGTAGACAAGGCTGTAAACTGAAACAGCAAATAAGTTTATTTAAACACTCTGTAGTCATCTTTAAGTATCACTACACTTACCTGGCAGAACCTCACAGACAGCATAAATGGCTCAAAGTTTAAATAGCTTTGGTGATACCTTTATTAAAAAGAAAAAATCCCAAGTTGGGAGTTACCAGGTTTCTGCGGGTAAGGTGTTACTGAAGCTGTCTTGTTTCTGAAGCTGATTTACGATGATGTAGTATTCTCTGTGCTAATGATACTGGTGGGACTGTTCACAGAGATTGGAGTACAGTTGGTCTCAGTAATTGATATTTATTACTTGTAATTTAGAGTCGACTGTGCATATAATTTTTTCTGATTGAGTTGACTTTTTAGATTCTAGCCTGCTAAAAATAGAGGTATACACTAGTGAAAAGAGTTGCTCCATTGAGTGTGTTGCAAAGACAACTTACCTTTGAAGACAAAATATTAGCTGGTGCCTGTTTGTGTTGCTTGATACCCTTATATACAGGGGCAGTGAACTTCCCATAAAAATTAATTTTTGTGAAGTAAGTGAGATTTATTTCTACCTACTGTCATCTAGGCACCTGCAGTTAATAGTTGGGGTGCTTATGACAGTATAAAGATACAAGCCAGGTAAGATTTTTCTGGGGAAGGCAATACCATTGATTATAATGACTGGTATAAGTGGGGGGAGTGAAGTTTTGGGGCATACAATTTTAGGCTAGGGGAATCATGCTCTGGAGGAGCCACAGGTACTTCACTGACCATGCTTAAGCAGTTGTGGCCTCTACAGCAGCATATGCCATGTAAGAGTAATCCTGTGAAGATGTGAGCTTAATGGTTGGTGGTAAAGGTGGCAGATAGAAAATTAGAAATTATTAAATTATTGGGCAAGGAAGAAGGAATGAAATAACAAACATTATAGCACTGTATAAATCCATAATGTACACTTGCACACTGTATGAAGCTCTCATTTCATCTGAGGAAGTGGTGGCGGAAATGTTCATAAATAGTAGTATGCACTAGGGAAAAAATGGAAGAGAAAGGGTAATCATATGTATACAAAATATTCCGTGGGAAGAGATTATATATAGCAGAACTATTTTAATATTTTTTCTTCTCTGCCATTTTAAAGATGGAGGGAGAATGATCGAGTTGAGGTGAACAGAAAATGACTACTTCTCAGTGCTTACTTTCATTTCACGTACCCTAGTTCTTAGCCAGACTGCAGGTTCAAACTACAATGCATGCTCTGTTGCACTATGCTTGATTAGATCCTGGGATGCGATACTTCTGGTGTCCAGAACACTTTGTAATAAATGGATGCAGAAAATAGGCTAATTCATGAAAGAAGGGTTTTTCAAGGGCTGTTAAAGGTAATGGTACAAATACAGCCTTAGTTTGAGAAGTAGTAGGAGGCTACTTGATGGTGGGGATGTATAGCAGGGAATACCTCTCACTGCTTGTGAATACTATTTTTGTGTTTTAATATTCTATTCATGTGTATCTATTCCTGGCGATTGCCAAAAAGCATGTTAGCTTGGCTCTGCTTGTAGTCTGATCCCATATGGCCTTTTTTAGGTAGAATAGGTAATGCAGTCACTATCAACTGCAAATAACTGTTAGAATTTGTGGAATTTGTCCACATTTGTTTTGTGTTTGTGTGAAAGATTAAGGCGCCTCTCTCCAGTATTCAGCACTTTCCTGGTTATACATCAAATATAGGGGCAGTTAGATAGTTCTGTGCCTTTTTTGAAGCTGTTTTACTGCAAGTGTAACTTTATTCCTGTAAAGTGTCTCCCCTTTGATACAGTATGTTCTCAATGCATTTTATTGCAGGCTTTGATGGATTCCAATCTTCCTAGGTTACAATTAGAACTGTATAAAGAGATTAAAAAGGTGAGTTTCTTTCCTTCGTGTCCTTTTGAAATATGGTATTTAGTAAGTGTTTTAGTATCACGGAATGTGGCATTAGTGTAAATAAATAGCATATGTCTTTTAAGATCAAGGTCAAAGCTTCACTTTGGAAGGATCTGTCAATGTTTAATGTATTATTCTACCTAGTTCCTCACTATTGGCCCCATTGTTTAGATTTAACCACTCCTGAAAGCTTATCTGGCAGAAAATGAGTGAGCATTTGGTGTGAACAGCAGTCTGAGTTAACCTTAGTGACTGCACCCAAATGAATAAGGCATATTCATGATATTTGCTCCACTGACTGAGCTGGAAAGAATAAGTTCAAGCAAAAGGGTGGTGAAAAGTAGGTGGAGGACAGTGATATTCATAATTTGACATAACTTCTTGAGGGAATCATTTGATCAAGACCTGAAGTGACCTGATACAAGTTTTAACTACTTTGTTTTGTGAATGTGTGATGTGTACTTACAGCTTCTGTAAGAAGCATAGGTAAAAATACTGAAGCATTTCTCTTTGCACCAAAAGTCCCAATTTAATTATGTCCACGGGAAGAATTTTAGTAATAGCTTTTAAGTATATGACTACAAAATAAAAATGCTGTGTTCAGGACAGTATCACTGAAATCATGTCTCTTGCATCTATAAACACATAGCAAGGCTTGTATAGAGAGAAAATATAGATGCTATTTGCCGGACAGTAATGCTATTGCCTTTTTTTTTACATTTTTTTGGGATTGATAGGACTCCAGAAAATAAATAACAAAACCAATGTGGATAGCTTTTCTTCTGTCAGATGTGGACTACTTGTAGGCCATGTATGAATATCTTACTGTATTTTTGTACCTTAATATAATGCAAAATTTTTGAGAGTATAGAAATGGATGTCTAGCTAATTAACAAAAAACAGCCAACAAAAATAGCTCTGAAGTTCCTGCATGTTATGACCAGGTGCAGGAGGAAATATTTTGTTGTTCAGGTGGCATGTGTTTCTTGAATAGTTTCTCTCAGGTTCATGGCAGAGGCAAGAGAGAGAGGTAGCAGGCATAACAGAAGCGCCCAGCAGACTGAATTTTGTTTGTGCATCGGTTGGATCACTTTAGGAGCCATGCCAGAATTTGTTGTTTGGCTCTGAACCTGAAAAATGCACATTTTGTAATTCAGATGCAAGTTTGGTTTTTTTTTTTTTTACTTGTCATGCTAACGAGACCATGAGGCTTTGATATACTAGCTAAAGAAAATAAGAAAGAAATGACAGTTTTAAAATATCTCAGCTCTGTCTTTAGAGGGACTTGATTTGAGAAGCATTTTTGGTTAGGTTCACAATTAGGTACATCATTAGGTACACAATTTCTCCTAGACATCTATCAACTTCCATAGTTTTCTGTATTTCCAACAATACTAAGGAGCTTTACTATATCCTTGACACTGGGTCTAAAGGCATTCTGGCTCAAGTCAGGTGCGCAACTGAAGGTGTCAGTCCAGACAAACAGGTACTAAACTTCAGCATGCAAGCCATTATGAAGTGATACAGATCAATATGTGGATTTTTTTTGGTGTGTTCAGGAGCTGAATGTTATTTATTTGCATATCTCCACTGCTGTCAGTTTTATGCTGCATTTATATCTCTGCAAGTGTTCCAGTGATTTTTAGACTCTCATATCATCAGTGTGTCTTTGTTGGTTGATGACTTTCTCTGTGGTATTTTAAGCTGATTTCAGCAGAGTGGAGATCTTGGACATTTCCTTCTCTTTCTTGGTGTTCCTTAGTATTCATTTTGGGTCACTCGGAAAATTCCTAATACCAGCTAGAAAAATAAAGGCAGTCATGGAGATGACTTGACTTCCTTTTGGCTAAAGGAAATTTATGGCTTCTAGACCCCTTACATTTTTATCTGTTTAAGTAAAATGGTATAAAACTGTATACTATTGTATATTATTGGTATTTTCTAGGAAATGGTTTTGCTTGATGAAATGTAACAATTATATACTCTGTCTAGAATGGTGCTTCCAGAAGTCTACGTGCTGCACTGTGGAGATTTGCTGAGCTTGCCCATCTAGTTCGGCCTCAAAAATGCAGGTAGACACATCCTAGTAATGAACTTTCCAAAGAACATGTAACAAAATATAGATGTTAACAAAATGTTACCGTTCTCAAGTTTTAAATACATAATTAGGAGGTTGGAAGAATTCGTATCACATTATTGTCTCTCAAGTAGCTTTATTTGTTTAGCTGGTTTTCTTTTAGTGGAGTTTTAGTTCTGTGCTCTACATGACTCTGGGGGAAGTGGGGGAAAAACTTGTGAAGACACTGACTTGTATTTTTAAGTGTATTCTTCTCTTTAGTTCTATCTTAATGTCTGTAAATTGTATTCAGAAGATTATTGTCTTTTTTTTCCTGCATTCTATGTAGCTAACAGGTACATTTTTTACGATTTAGTAATATCACAGAATTTAAGTATGAATTAAAAATGTTTAGATGGGTAAAAATGTTTAGATGTTTAGTTGTTCTTGTCTCAAATCAGTTTTTCTCCTTTGCCATACTTAGGCCGTACTTAGTGAACCTTTTGCCCTGTCTAACACGAATAAGTAAGAGACCCGAAGAATCGGTACAAGAGACACTAGCTGCAGCGATACCAAAAATCATGGCAGCGTTTGGCAATTTTGCAAACGACAATGAGATTAAGGTATCTTTCTTTAACCTATTAGTGCTCCCTGTTACATCTTGAAGCATAGTAAGCTATCAGCATTATCAATCAGATGTTACAGAAAGTAGTGTTACAGCTGCATGTCTGAATTAAGGCAAAAGTTGCCCTTGCTTGATGTACGTTAAGTAATGCTTTGAATGAATGAAAAATACACTTGCTGACTTCTTAATTCACTTCTGTCTCCTTTTCTTTCTCATAAAAAGTTAAGTAAGATATCTTTGTTTCTAGGTTTTATTGAAGGCTTTCATAGCTAATCTTAAATCCAGTTCCCCTACTATCCGTCGAACAGCGGCAGGATCAGCAGTAAGCATCTGTCAACATTCACGAAGAATGCAGTATTTTTATGCCTGGTTATTGAATGTACTTTTAGGTAAGAGTCAGGGGAAAAAAAATTTGCTTCAGATATAAGGAACATGACATTTTTTCTGTGTAAGACACTTTTCATATGTGAGAGCTTTTCAGGCAAAGCAAGGATGCCTAGACTACCAGTTACACTGTTAATGCTTTCTCTATTTTGTATTAACTTAGATGAAGATATGACTAAAGCCATTTGTATCTCTGTGTGTGCTGCAATGCTAATTCAGTAATGTTGAAAAGAAACAGCCAAAGCTAGGGAAGCAAGTATCCTGTTGGAAAACGAGGAGGTCTAGGGATTCTGGAAGAACTTGCTCAGGAGTCTGTGGAGACTTGCATTGTTCAGCAGCTTGGTTGTTGGTGCAGCAGGTCTGAGGTGGAGGATATGACTGCTGTTCTCTGGGTCATGAACATATACCCTGTAACCTTTTTTAGGAGAAGTACCATGTAGATTCTTTGTTGAAAACCGAACTTAGACCAGAAATGGAATTTTTTTATTTAAAAGCACACAACTTTGCATCAGGTATTGCTTCCGTATTTCTTCAGCTGCAAAGTTTGCATGGTCTTTGGGGTGTTTTGCAACTCATGATGAGATGCTTGTCTGCACTGTAGTGGAAATCTTTGCCTCAGTTTTGTTACTGATGAGGAGTTCTTTACTATGTAGACTAGGAGAGGTAAGGAAGACCAACAGATACATAAAGCATTATTCTGTTAGCCTTGCTGCTTTTAAAAATGGGTGAAAAATTCAAATGCCGTGTAGTGACTTTCCTCACTCCGTGTGACTTGAAAATGGTGTACCTCTGTGCACACATTGTTCTTTCCTGCCTCAAAGGTGATGTTTTATAACATCCTGACAATGGTACTGAATTCCAACCGGAGCACTAATAGGAACTCCATGAATTGATTCTGATTTCCCCCCGCCCGTCCCACATAGAACATTGCGTTTTCTTATGTAACTTATATTTGTTCTTAATATGTTTTGGGTTTGACTCTGTGATTAGCAGGCAGGTATATGGAACAAGGTTCCCAATACTTGAAGGAGGAGGCAAAAGTGTAAATGTCATTCATTAGGATAGTAGCATGTGTGCATGTGAGGGAATTTTGTTTGACCTTAATTAAACTGCCAAGCGGAGAGAGGAGGCAGGTGAAGGGAGCAAGAGAGTCTAGATCACTTGGTGAAAGCAGCAGGTATTACGAAAAGGACATTTTTTTGTCTTTTTATTGAGCAAAAAGAGGTAGGGAACAGGGAAGGTGAGACAGGGTCCTCTGACCATTGTCCCACATTGCTTAAATCATTGTCATGAATATTAAATAATACATATTTCAAATGTTTCTACATTTAGAAAGCATTCTTAAGTTGCTGCCAGGTTTTGGTTTTGTTTGGTTTTTTTAAAGAAGCTATGATATGGACTGCATGAAATAACATTTGTATTGAAAGTAACCACTGTCAATAAGTAATTTGGCTGCTGCTTTTCTACCCCCAGGCTTGTTGGTTCCTGTAGAAGATGATCATCCTACTCTTTTAATTCTGGGTGTTTTACTTACACTAAGATATCTCATACCTTTATTGCAACAACAAGTAAAGGATACCAGCCTGAAAGGCAGTTTTGGCGTAACAAGAAAAGAAACAGAGATTTCACCTTCACCAGAACAACTAATACAGGTAAAATATGAATAATAACCCTAACCTGAAGAGTACTAATAGGAAGGAAAAGAAATAAACCTTGCATACAGTATGATACAGCACTAGTTTGATGTTGAACATTCTGCATTTTTTTCTCAAATTCCTGTTCGTTTTGGTAAATGACAGTTGGTCCAGTGACTGGAATTATTGATAAATAGTGTTAATGACCAGAAATCCCAGAAAAATGTATCAGCAGTACTTGTTAGGTGTTCCCAAAGGAGCTAAAGAACTTCATAATCATTATGGTGTTCTTTGATGTGATTCCTCCTTCTATAAAAATAAACAGAAACAACAGACTTCTACCAAAAAGGTGGTTGAATGGCTACAAGTAATTGACATTTTCCTCTTGGAAGAGTGTGGTGAAGACTAGATACAGCAAACGTCAGTCATTTTTAATGCATCACTGAAATATAATGTGGTATACGAGAAGAAATGTAGTATATTGTGTCTTCATATAGACTTACTCCAGTACTTTGTTGGGTTTTAGGTTTATGAATTGACTCTGCATTACACCCAGCATCAGGACCATAATGTTGTGACCGGAGCTTTAGAACTGTTACAACAACTCTTTAGAACGCCACCACCTGAACTTCTCCATGCCCTGACCGCTTCAGGGGGCATTGCACAGGTCAGTGTATCCAAAGATGAAACTGCCAGCAGGAACCGCAGTGGGAGCATAGTGGAACTTATAGGTAAGCTATATTTTTGGTAATTTGAGTAAAAGATGAACATGCATCACCAGCTCTATTTCTCAGTGTTAGCCGAAAGAATGAAGGATAAAATGAAATGCATACAGTTATGCTTCACTTCACCCTCCCCCTCCCCCCGCCCCACCTCCAGGTACAGTAAGAGGTTTTTTCCCTCCTTTCTTTAAGTGGGTATACGTTCATTGAGTAGTGACAAACTCTGAGTATTTTTTACAGTTTGCGTTGATGGGGTTTTTTGTTACACAGAGCAAGTTAATTAACTGTGGTGACAGATATTTTTTTTTTTCCCCACAAAATTAATGTTCTTCTCACCAAGCATCTGACAACTGTGATTCATAAAAAGCTGATCTAATCAGAATTTATATTAACGGATAGCTCCTTGCTGAATACCAAAACGAGCATGAAATTAAAGCATGAGTTAAGTTTATCCATAACTTTTAAAATCACTATCAGTGTTCTTGTCTGTGAAGTGCATGTTCTTAAAATTGTCTCTTAACTGCTGCTTACCTGTTTCAAAAGAATCAATCTCTGATTGGATTTCCATAAGGACTTCTGTATTGAACTAACAGATCATTCTAATATTGCTGCTAATAGAAGGTAATTCATTAGCCAGAAGCAATCATAGCAGTGAAATTTAGAGCTGTTTTTTTTTTAAAGCAAACTTTGCACAAGTGGCATAGAAAAATAAAAAGTCATTTGATGGCTAATGATCCAAAAAACTTGGACTTCAAAAGCAACAAGTTTGCTATTTCTTCCTGGCTTTGGGCTTTTTTTTTTCCCCCTTCCCATTTGTGGCTATTGGAATTCCTTCATGATTTCAGCAGCTCGGTCTTTGCCCTGATGTGTTACTTTCTGTGATTTGCAGCTGGAGGGGGGTCTTCATGCAGCCCTGTTCTTGCGAGAAAGCATAAAGGTGATTATTTTCAAAAACAAATCTTGAATTGCATTCCTTTCTGATTTTTTTGTGTTTATTTTTTCTTCCCCCTCCCCACTTCATTGTCTTTCTGAACTTCAGTCTTCATTCACAACTGCCTTTGTGTTATCAGCTGAGCTCAATCACTGTAAATCTTAAAAGAATTCTGACAAGATTTCTGATATTGCAATCAACATATTCTAAAATCATTCAAAGCAGTATAATTCTTATTTTTGTTGTAGTTCACTGGCAAAATTATGGTGATGAATATTGATGCAATTTTCACTTTTAAAGAGCACATCTAAAAATAATCCCTCTGAACAGGGCATTATTCCTTTTGATGGTGATACTTAACCTTTAACAACTCACAAAATAGTTAACCTTCCTGGTTTTGTCAGGCCTGGTTTTTTTTCTTCTTCTGTTACTAATGCACGTGTATGTTTGCATGCTTTGATATGATGCTTTTTTATTTCTTTCTCTGTTCTTGATGATTAATGCTATTCACTTTGTGTCTTACTGTGTATATTTTCATTTCTTTCTTCAATAAGTAACTCATTTAGCAGGATTTTAGATAATACAATTTGCTCTGAAGTATTCTTTTCCCAGTTTGTGCATGAAAGTACTTCATATCTAGTTATACATTTACACTTTGCTTAAAATCAATCATATCAGTACTAGAATCACTCTAGATACAGCTGCGTAACAGTTTCATTGCCTGTTTTAGGTGAGCAAAATGTTGCTACTGCAGTGGAACCATGTGTGAGTGTAGTGCAGTCAGTAGTAGCATAGTAAGCAGAGATGTGCAATACTGAAAAGCAAAACTTCAAGGAAAAATAGTTTTTCCTTGAAGACTAAATAAGATTATACAAACTTTTAAGGACCGTTATAGCAACTAGCTTACGCTTTTTCCAAATATGTCCTCCCATTTTTGTGTGCAAGGAATCTCATAATGCTTAAAGAATATATCTGTATGCTTTAAGAATATACCTAAATGTGAAATAGTGGGTAGAGCTGAATGAAATAGTGCTTACAGATGCAGTGATAATTTCTAGTTTGGAAACAACAGAGTGAAAGAAAGGGTGTTCTGAAAGTAGATACTGCTGCAGCATCTGAAGGTGAGACAGAATGCAACAAATCAGAATAACAACGCATAACACTTTCAAATGAAAAATGGTAAATCATCATTTTCATACTTTGAATTGTTAGTAGTCTTCAGTGTAACTTTGAAGTGTTAATAATAGTGGAAATTCAATTAAAGTACTTGTTAAAACACTAACCTTTCCTTCAGTCAATGGGAAAACATTTATGAGTCATCAGCTTCTATCCTCTTTCAAGATTATGGTATGAAGATTTTGTGGTCTAAAAAATGTCATAAATGAATTTGAAGAAGTCTGTTCACAATTTTGTTTTGTACAGGTTTAATTTCAAATTGTAAATTGTTCATTTCCATTGTAGAAAGGAGGGAAAAATCAAGCCTATTCCCAGTTCCTACTTGAAGTAGTTTTGCAGTCTACTACCATATAGAGTGGTAGGCTTCTGCTGTTGGCTGTGGATGAAACTTCTCTAGCTGTAATACTCCTTTGTGTGTAGGGGTGTAAAGTGAGGCTGATCTACAGAAATCTGTGACCCTGGTCTCAGAACTCAGATATTCCATGTCTTTTCAGTCTTACTGCTTCAGACCAACTTTAGTTTTGAGCAGCTGGCCTGTGTTGGTTTGTTTATGTTTCAGCTTCAGAAAATTATTTGCAAAGAAGGCTGAAAACTCATTTTGAAATGAAAGCCTATGTTCTGCATCCTAACTGAATTTTTTTCCAAATAGTGGAAAAGTATCCTGCAGCTTGTTTTATATACTCATTTAAACATACAAAGCCTAATATGCTTAATAAGCTTTTTTCAGTGTCCTTCCTCTTTCACTTGCTTTTAAAAGGTGGTCAGCTGTGGAAAGCAGAAGAATATCCTGGTTTGTTTCAGTGAAATTCATGTAAATGTGAGAAAGAATAGAGAAGAATATACTCTTTCATGCTTTTTGTTGGGAACTCTTAGCAGGATTTTATTCTTTTGTAGGAGTGTATAGTTCTCAATTAATTACTGTTATTTGACATAGAACATACATGGAAACATCATGGTTACTTTTCTGCCTTAATTACAGGTTTGAATAGCATAAAACATACTTTTCAGAGGAAGACAATTCTGCAGTGTTACTGCTATGTATGAAAGCAGTTGTGATAGAGAAATTAATACAAAAGTCTGTTAAGGCCTTTTTTACCCCTTGTAACTTAAATGAGATGCAAAAGAATTCACCTAGTGTTATCAAAACATTGGTATCTTGCACGGTGAATCTTAGACTACCAGTGAAGCTTATTGTAAATGGCAAAACAGGCTTATCTCAAAGCAATTATCATGAATTCCTCTGTCTCAGCAAGTGACTTGCAAGATCCAGGATGGGCTCAGTAGCTCCGTCTGCACTCTGTATCCTGTCCCATTTACAGACTTCTCAGTGCAGTTATGTCCTTGGTTTGCTCCCAGGCAGTGTGCATCTGCAGGTATCTTTCTCTTGCCACTGCCTCTATTTAAAGTAGATGTTACTTTGTGAGTAAGAGAACTCTATGATGATTGTGTTAGGTTATAAGTGGTTCTCATTTTTCTATGGCAGAAGCCTCTCTGAAGATTTTTGCCTTAGTAGTCCCTGGATCTTAATGGCTCTTGTCCATGGTTCATCACCCTGTCCCACTTATGTTGTCTTGTGCTTCTAGTCTATGCTGCTCTTCCCCCTAGGCATTTTTCATTCTGTTATCATTGGACTCCCAAGCCCCAAACTGCAAGTAGCCTTTGATAATATTCATAGCCTTAAGGAGGGAGAGGTTACTTATTCTATTACTTGTGATGCTTTTAATGGCCTGAGTTGAGAGCAGACATCCAGATGCCAGGTATCCAGCCCTTAGTAATAGGACATACTTGACGAAATTAGTGGGATCTTAAACATAGTCCACAAAAAAAAACCTAGAATGAATAAGGTCATAGGTAGTTTCCTGAATGGTTACACTGTTAAATAAAATTACCTAACTGTGTTTTCTTGTCACTGCTGTTTGTTTCTCTCCTGATCCAGGTAGTGAGGGACTAGATATTCCCTTTCTTCATTCCTTTCTTTTTTCCATCTGTTGCCTGTCATAGCTTTGAAAAATGATTTGGTTAAACTTTTTAAAAAATAGATTTCACATCTAACTGATTTCAGCTGTTCAGCATTTCAAGTTGACTGTAATTTTGGAAAACTGTAAAGGTTTTTCTTATATCACTTATCAGGGAAAATACTTCTTGGTGAAGAAGAAGGTTTGGAGGATGATCCTGAAACCCGATCAGATGTCAGTGCTGCATCATTTGCAGGTAGCTGGCTTTCCCTTTAGCAGTGCAATCAACCTGTGTTACTATACAGTACAAATCAATTCTTTCATTGCTCTATATAAAATATAAAAGTGATGTGTTATGGTGACTAGGAAGTGGATGGGCACTCAAAAGACACGCTAACAAAACTGAAACCATAAATACTCCTGTGTATAAAACTTATACGTACTTAATGAAGTTGACTGCATATTTTTTTTAATGGATAGGCTGTCATACTGAGCTACTGGTATAGATGGAATGGTGTTTCTTACAGATGCTTATTTCCCTACCTGTGGTTTAACTGTTTAGTTACACACTTTCTTTAGCCTATTTTAATATGTGGCTTAGTATGTGGTGTCCATATCAAGAGTGAAACACAAGTTTAAACACTTGATTGACTCATAAATGTCTGTGTTTTGCAGCTTCTATGAAGGGTGAGATAACCAGTGAACTAGCTTCTTCATCAGGTGTATCAACAGCTGGGTCAGTAGGGAGTTCAGCTGCCGATTCTACCGGACATGATATCATTACTGAGCAGCCACGTTCTCAACATACATTGCAGTCAGAATCTGTAGACCTGACAAGCTGTGATTTGACAAGTACAGCTACTGAAGGGGAAGAAGATGATGTGCTTAGTCGAAGCTCCAGCCAGATCAGTGCTGTCCAGTCAGATCCCACTATGGACTTGAATGATGGTACACAGGCTTCCTCACCAATTAGTGATAGCTCTCAAACTACTACAGAAGGTCCAGACTCTGCTGTAACCCCTTCGGACAGTTCTGAAATTGTAAGTGTGCAACGGGCAGAGGGGGGATCCCCTTCTACTGAGGGGCCCGACATATCTCAGAGCTCTTCCATGGAGGGCCCAGACTTGGATTCATCTACTTACTCGTCTTCTACTTTTCCATCCTCAGCTAGTAACAATGGAAAGGTCAGCAGCTCGTGCCTCTATTGGAGAGCTTGACCTCCTTTTAACACTTTCAGCAGTCATTAAAAACTACAAAGCTGTAATCAGTGTGTTCACTGAGTAGGTCATGTGAAGGCATTAATAGATTGTCACTCACTGGAAGAATGTCAATATCAAAGGCTTGACATAAATATATCCTCTTAGTAGCATATCATTAATTTTGTATAGATATTTTAATTGTTTTGATGCAGGAGGACTAATGGAAGTGTTAAAGGGTGAACAGTCTATTTGGAATGATAGAGGAATACTTTTGAAACCTAATGCTTCCCATTGTTTTCTGCCTGTGCTTTTTCACTTGGCAACACAACTCATTTTTTGCCTTTTTATTCCATCTTAAGGATTTCTTCTATACTGAGCAAATGCTGCATGATTTACTAATGTAGCAGTTACATATCTAAAACACCTGAAATGTGCACACAATATAGCTATTTTAAGAAATTTGTCTCTTTTAGGCAAGTGTATTGTGAAGTTGTAATAAAAACAGCAAAAATATAATTACTGGGAGCAAGAGCAGAAAATGCAAACATTATCACACTTTTGACTTACGTCTGCTGATAGTAACTTTGGAAGAGTAATAGTCTCTTACCACCACAAAAAATGGTAAATTTACAGTTATGGTAAGCAAATACTCCTGCAGCTGTGAGGATTCAAGAACCAAAGGAGTGATGATAATTGCACTGCCTCTGAATTAAATGTAGGCAGTGCAGAGCCCAAAGTGAGCAGGCGTTTATTGACAAGTTGCATTTATTGACAAGATGCATTTCTTGCAAATTCTTGTCAGACTGTCGCATATGTCAGTTTGCATACTGTTTACAAGCAGTAATTACAAGTAAAATTATTTTTTCCTAATTGACAGGCTAAGTGGTTGTCCTACTTTACCCACACATGGGCTTTTTAATTAACAGTTTCCAGCTGCTTGTAAAGTCAGGGAGTAACTGAAGAAGTGTCTTCTGATAAACTTACAATGAAATGTTTTTACTTTTACTGTCTTTTATTAATGTTATCAAATTTTTTTGTCTTTTATGGTTATTTTTCCATATACCTACTGCCTATATATTGTATTGGTACCAAGGGTCAAACTTTCTTCTGGAAGTGTCCATTTTAGTAGTCTCTGGTTTAGAATGAAGGAATTAAAATATGTTCACTTACTTGTCATTTTTTGTCCTACACAGTGTGTTCTCAGTTTGACTTTACATATCCAGGACAAGTGTAGTTACGGGAGAGTTTGACAGCAAGGGACAAGTTCAATTTGTGGCAGTAAAAGTGTTGGTTGTGATTTGTAACTGCTGAGATAGAGGAATAGTTGTGTTTGAAATAAGGGAGCAAGGAGGGCTGCAGGGGAGGCAATGCACCAAGTGTTCGACTTTCTTACTGTTAATGTCCAAGTTCATGGCTCAAGTGGGAGACGTTCAGATGTAACTATGGCCTCTAATAGCCCAAATGCTGGAGGAGGAGGGGAATGGCTTTGGGGTCTGCACGCAGCTGTATACTGATATTAATCAGGCTCATATTTGCTTTCAATTTATTTCTAGATTACTAACACTGCATGCTTGAGATTTAATACTGTGTGTTAACCTAAGTTATTTTAAGTCCTGTCCTTGCACTGTGTAGGTTTTGGAGGGTGCTGAAGGACAGTATTCTGGAATGCAAATTGGGCAGTTGCAGGATGAGGAAGATGAGGCTGCAAATATTCTCCAAGATGATTCATCGGAGTCTTTCAGAAATTCTTCTATTGGTATGTTGATAAATGGGGGGGGGGGGTGAGGGAGTGGAACAGAACTGGTGACACCTTTAAGGCAGGTGTTACAAGTGCATCGGCTGTCTAACTTCCAAGGAACTGAAGACTCATGTAATGGATATGAAAAACAAATAACTAGATTGAAATGTAAGATAAGGAATATATTTCAACACTTCTAATGAATCACTTGTTTTGATCACTGCTAATTTATTTTTCATGTTTGTATAATTAAGTTCAATTAAAGTGCTTTTAGTTTGCATCTGAAATGGTATTTAATGAATTCCCTTTTTCTAAAGCTCTTCAACAGCCTCACCTGTTGAAAACCATGAGCCATAGTAGGCAGCCTTCTGATAGCAGTGTAGACAGATTTACATCAAGAGAAGATGCAGCAGATCCTGGTGATCATGAAAATAAGGTGAGAAGTAGGCACAGTGGTCTGGTTTAAAGTTTAAAACAACTAAGTTTGGAAAAAAAAAAAAAAATTGCAGTTATGATCATGTAAATCAGTAGTAAATGTGGGTAGCCTGTATATGTAGTATGCTTCATTATAGGTCAAAATAACTAAGGTTGAATAGTAAATCAACAAACTGCTGAGAGCACAAACCCCTTTTGTCTGTGCATTAGTAGGGTACACTGATACTTTATTACCCAAAATATCTTTGTGCTGGTTGCTAGCTTTGTAGGTAACTTTATGATCTCCTCAAAAGTAATTATGTCGTACTCTTTTTGAGCCTCTCTTTCTGCAGAGAGGCTCATGCCATTCTAACCGCAGGTTACTGATTTCCTCTTACAGTTTTTTGACTTTAGCTTTGGACCTTGTTCTGAGCTGAGGTAAAAGGAGTTTGGTTTGTGGCAGGCAGAGTTAGGTCAGCTTGGGCTACTGGGGAACTCTAAATGTGAAAGTACAGGAGGTTGTCATCCTTCTTTGGAAACAACTTAGGAATTAATTGCTTCTCATACAAAGTTTCCAGACACCATTGTTTGGTGACAAAAAGTGGTTTATCAGACTCCTTCAGATATAAATAGCAAGTCTGGGTAACTCAGCAAATCTACAGAATGACTGTTGTTTCTGTGATAAAGCAATTCTGATACTGGATACAAACTTCGTGAAAGCATTACATTTTAATGCCTTTTTTTGGAATATGTATTAAACACATTTTGTATTACAACTTATATACATTTGGGGATGTGCATTACTTATAAAGCTTGTTATGCTTAATATTTTATTTAAATTGAAGTTTAATTTTTATCTATATAAAAATTGTGATTTGCCTTCGATAGCCCTCCAGGGTAAAGGGAGACATAGGTCACTATATCGATGGAAATTCTGCTCCTTTAGTGCACTGCGTTAGACTTCTGTCAGCCTCTTTTCTACTTACTGGGGAGAAAGGAGGTAAGTTTCTGTTCAAGACTCATTGGTTCATTGTGTCTCTCAATGTACAAAGCTGGAAATGTGATCAGTTTACTCTGTCTGGTTTTTAATCTCACTTTATCGGAGATTTTGGGGGTGGGATTTTTCTGTGAGAGTCCTTATTTAAGTGATCACACCAGAGTAGAGAAAAACCTAAAAACGCTTAAATATTTATGCCATTTTACAATGAATCCCATTTTGAACCATTGGGCATCTAAAGAAGTATTATGGTAACTTACCCTGTAAGTCAAATACTTAATTATATTTACAATTTGTAAATTCTTATGAGACTTAACCTGTGGTGCCATGACAGTTTATAGATTGCATGAAGCTGCGAAGACAATGTAATATCTGTATTTCTTTTTATCAGTGTTGGGTGCCCAGTTTGTCCACTATAAAGTATCAATACCTCAGTAAGGAAACAATTTTCTGAGTTGCAGTCCATTCTGTGGAAACTCTTAAAAACAAGTTCAGAAGAATATAGTTCTTTCAAATACTTGTCTTAAATATTTTTACAATTGATTTTGTTTACAATGCCTAATTTGTTTTCATTAAAACAAGATTAAAAGTATCTTTTTTAGTTTTATCACTCAGTTGTGTTTGAATTCCGTGTTAATTTTTTTGAATGTACGTCAGATAGAGGAAATGTTGTACCCTTTTGTGTTTGGGAAATGTAACTTCAGATTTTAAATGATTCAGCTGTCATGAAGCAGAGAATTGACCTAAGGTTTTCAAAGACCTAGCTGAAATCTGAAGTTGAACTATTTTCTCCACTTTTAACATCTTAGACCATTTGCGTAAGTTAGTGTGGCCATTTTTCATGATTTTTTCATGTGTGACGGTCAAAGAGAAGCTTTTTGACAGTAGGTGATTTTTAGAGGAGTCTGGGGCTCAAAAGAGGAGTTATTTACTTTTTCAGCATAGTGACAAAATGACAGCAGGGATTTTCCAGAAAGTCTTTATGGCATACACTGCTGCTTCCATTTTTTTCAGTGGGAAGTCCGTGTCACAGGCATGTGTGTCATTATATATACATGACTGAAGTGAGCATTTAAGATGTTTGTTCTTTTTCCGTTTTCTAAACTGTTATTTGTTCATGTGCTCTGCTAACGTAATGTTCTTGGAAAGACAGTGTAGTAGCTGTATTCTCAGCAGTGAAGGAAGTGAGTTGGAAGTGTGTGGGGTTATCAGTTTTTTTCTTTTTTTTTTTTTTTTTTTAAAAAAAGCCATCTATAACTCTTGCCTCTGATAAACTGGAACTAATTTCTCTGCCTTCATATTTTTGTCCAGGCTAAGCTATTTATATAATACAGAATTATTTACTAAGTTAAAAACAATTCAGGAAGCTTTTAAATACACCCCCCCCCTTTTTTTGTTTCTTCTCCCCAGCTTTAGTTCCTGATAGAGATGTGAGAGTCAGTGTAAAAGCCCTGGCAGTAAGTTGTGTTGGAGCAGCTGTTGCGCTTCACCCCGAGTCTTTCTTCAGCAAACTGTATAAAACACCCCTTGAAGCAGTGGGAGAAGAGTATGGTATGTTGCAGTTCACATACTCATTTTAATAGTGTGTTTGGGTTTCGAAATTCCCATACAGATGCTGCCTCTGTACTGAAAGCATCATCTGTACTGAAAACTGTAAATTCAGTTTAGTATTTGCAAACAAATATTGCACCAATTGGAATGAACATGCTGTCTGCGCTAGTAGCACATGTGGTGAGATTTTTTTTTATAATAAGAGTTAAGTTTCAGTGGACGAGTTTGTACAGCTTCTGACAAGTTGAAGCTGTTTTAGTACAACTGCTATATAGAAGTAGTTTGTTTATCTTATACATGGTTTCTTCTAATTTATTTCAGGCCATCTTATAGATGGTTTCTAAGCCATTAGCATTCACAAAAATGAACCTACAATATGATGAGCAGGGAACTGGAGCATTCAGCTGGGTTGATACTGAGGCAAAGGTGGAGTGTTGACCAAAACTCTTCTTAGATTTCCCCAGAGCATTTTGTGTACCATTTAAATAAATCACTAGTGGTTTTAATGTGATCATTGGTCTGGATGGTGTGAATGATCTGTAGATTACATGCAAGGGATCTCTGAAAGGTAGAACTAAGGCAGGTGTATTGTGAATATGCTGACATTGATTGTACAATAATTGGTACCTCCACTGAAACATTTTTAGGGATCAGTTAGGTCTAAGACTAGTAATTTTAAAATAAAGTAGTTGTAACTTATTTTCTTAGAGGAGCAGTATGTATCGGATATTCTGAACTACATTGACCATGGAGATCCCCAGATTAGAGGAGCTACTGCCATTCTGTGTGGAACAATTGTCAACTCCATTCTAATTAAATCCCGCTTTGATGTGGAAAAGTGGCTAATAAATGTCAGAAGCTCAACAGGTAATAATTTATTTTAAGGTGTTTTTTTTTTTTAAACGTAACCCAAATTTTCTTTTGTTTCATTGCTCTGAATTCTTTTTTTGTTAGGAAATCTCTTTTCCTTGGTAGACTGCATACCTCTGTTACAGAAAACGCTGAAAGATGAGTCCTCTGTTACATGCAAACTGGCTTGTACAGCTGTGAGGGTAAGCAGAAGTAGTAATCTATTTGCACCACCACAGATCACAGGGGTGTTACTCATTGACTAGGATCCTGCTATGCTCAGGTGTATAAACACGGAGCAAAAAATTACTTCTTCCCCACGAGCTTTATTGTAGAAAACATGGATTCAGGCACAGAAATGGAGGAACAAACAGCTGGAAAGTAATTACGTTGGTTAGACTGCATAGCAGTGTAATCTAATCATTACATTTCTAGTCATAAATGTACTGGTATGAGCTGTAATGTTACATTAACCAGCAATACGATGAGTGTATTGGATAGAAAGGATATCTAGCCTAAACAGGGAAGTGTGAACATGTAACACCTTGTTGTAGCCTGTATTTGGAGAGCAAAATTTAAATGTGAGAAATAAGTAAAATAGCGATTATTTTCTGAAATAATAATTTTTAAGTGAAGAAAGTCTCAGAAAAGTAAGTGTTTCAAGTTGGATGAAAGATCCATCAGGCAATTGTTAAAATAGAGATGATAGCTGAATTTGTGAGTGGAACTTAGAGTATGTGAATTTTACTTTTGTAATAAAATCTGTGGAAGGTGTTCTGTGAAAAAGCAGCGGGGTGGAGGAGTGAGATTTTCCTTGAGGAATTTTCCAAAAAAGTAGAACAACAAGTACAAATTGGAGGCCAAGGGAAATTAATTCACTGGGGAGGGGCACAGGGCGGCTGACTGTATTGCAGCTTATGGGTCAGTGAGGCAAAGCGTAACTTTTAGTAAAATGCAGATAGTTAATGTACGGAAAGTATGATTTCACGTGCTAAGAGGAGGGGTTTGTGATGCAGCTGAGACAAGGAAATGCAGTTAGTTAAACGATGCTATCTTTTAAACCTTCTGTTCCATGATCTTACTGTTTGTATATAGTGGTTTCATGTATGATTATGCTTATGATTATGGCTTTTTAGAAGACTTCACTAGGATTGTTCTGTTCAGGCAACTTACACTAGTCAATTTTGACTTTTTCTTTCTCTCAGTATATAAAGTAGCCTGACATCATACCTTTCAGCAGAAAAGTTCAAAAACATTTTGTGTGGTTAATCCCTGAACAAGAAAGTACATTTTCATGTAGTTAAACAAGACACAGAAATGTAGAGTTCTATAACTTTTTTCAAAGATCACACATTCTGCATATAATTGAACAGTCATTAAAATGAGGAGGTATGACTTTTTCAAAAATTTCTGGAAATCAGAACCAGGTGTCTAAAAATACTCTGTGGAAATTAGGAGAGACTGTTTTTGAACAGATAAGAATATAGTGCTTGTGGTGTTTAAGCGCTGCAAGTTGTAGACCTCACTCTTTGGAGGATTGTCACCTGATCTCTGAGGCTTATGTTCCTCTCCAGAGTATAAATTCAGCAGCAGGTTTTAGCAGTTTACATGGAGCTAGTGTCCTAGCCTTGCAAAGTACCTAGCTCTGGTACTTTCTCCTAGCTCTTAAGCAATAACTTTTTTTAATATTCTAAATAAAACAGATTTTCATGATCACTTACATAGTTTGATTCAGAGAACCTCTTCTGTAATATAACTGAAAGTTGTTTTTTCTTCTCAGCATTGCATCATGAGCTTATGTAGTAGCAGTTACAGTGAACTAGGTTTACAATTAATTGTTGACCTCCTTACACTGAAGAACAGCTCATATTGGCTAGTAAGGACAGAACTTCTGGAAACACTTGCAGAGGTAGATTTTCGGTAAGTATTTATATTTTTCCATGGGTGTTGTAGCTGCAGTGCAAAGATGCTGGGTATAGAAAACTGGAACTAAAATGGAGCGGTTTCTTCTGAAACATTAATGAGTTTTGTAAAACTCATTCAGACCAATCATTCATATAAGGAATGTATTAATTCCTTTGTCAAGTTACCATTGACTTCACTACTAAGCCCAATCCTAGTAACACTGTATAGGAGTTTCTAGTTTAGTAGTCTGTTTTATCAAGTCTTCTGTAGATCTGTGATCAGAGAGACCATATAATCTGGAAACTAACTTGGATTCCATGTCCAGTTGTGTAGTGTTTTTGAAAGAAGTCGTTCCTGACTTGTTCTCATTATTGTCACCTCTCTTCTGTTGCTCAGTTTCTGTTATACTGAAATGAATATGACTTTACTTCCCTTTCTTGCATTCCCTCATTCTCTACAGGTTCTTACAAGCTGAAAGATAAAAGGTGTTTATATGAAAATTCTTCAAGTTATCCTTAGTCATACAAAATTGGACTCTTTCTGAATCGTGATATTTGGAATGTGTTACCATCTTTTCAAAACAGTCTGATTTTTATGTGCATGAGGAAAAAAAATCACAATCGCAATGTGTAAATAATGTTTTTTAACTAAAAGTAAATCTTCTGTTACACTGCCAGACAGTAGTTTAGCACATAGCTTATCTCTTCTAAAGGTAGCCGAAAGTGTGTTCACTTCTTACATTTTCCCTGTGGTGGTGTTTTTAAAAAATAAACAAACAAAAAGAACCCTTAGAGCACTGAAGGGAGAAATAACCTTTTAATGTGAACTAATGTACTCTAAATTCTATTTTACCATAGGCTAGTCAGCTTCTTGGAAGGAAAAACTGAGAGCTTGCACAGAGGTGTTCATCATTATACTGGTGTAAGTAAATTATTCAATCAGTATATTGTGTTTCTGGATTAAGGTACCAGTGCAATTTCAGCACTTCATGTTTAAATTCTGTCAACACTGACAGTTGTTGTAAGTATGTTCTGTATAAGTAGGCTCATGTTCTGAGACTTGTTACAATTCGAAAAATACTTTACTATTGACATTCAAATATCTTGGTGTTCTCTGGGGGGGTGGGGGTGGTTTGTTGTGTGGGTTTTTTTAAAAACTTTAAAAATTTTTTGACATTTATGTATTTAAGTAGTGTATTTGGCAATGTTAAGGTAAAGATTGTCTTACAGACTTTTTAACAAGGGAGACTTCATCTGTCATACTATCTTTTAACAATCTGGTCACATAATGAAAATGTTCAATGAACTTTACTGTGCTAACTTATTTTCTAGCTACTAAAACTTCAGGATAGAGTGCTTAATGATGTAGTAATATGTCTGCTTGGAGATGAAGATCCAAGAGTGAGACATGTAGCTGCAGCTTCATTACTGAGGTATATATGTGGTTCTTTATTTTTTAAAAAAGAAAAGGAGTTTAGAAAGATACTGATATGTTACTGTGTACCTGTAATTAAAATAATCCCTTAGTGGGTTTTTTATATTTTTGTTTAAATAAGGGATGGGAGAGAAATGCAGCTTTATGGTACCTGGAGCATGCATCATTCTGAATCATCAGGCAATTGTGCTTTGCTTTATATTAGCATTTGTCGCGGATGGAGTGAGAGTGCACTTCACTCGCAAGAGAGAAGTAAAAATATAGTTTATTGATACAGAATAGGGAGATAACAAAGTTCAATGTGACAGTGTTTTGACAAGATTCAATGGCGAGGTACACTCGATTATTTACTGCATAGAGGACAGGGTCAGACAAAACTGTCAGGGAGACCCTCCCGTTGAGTCATGAGGTTCGGAAGGATCCCCTTGCTTTCTAAACTCCTTCTCAGAGAGGAGTCTAGGTGCGGCTAGATCCAGTCCTAGTCCCAGACTTGGTCAACGGTTTATGTCTAAAGGATTATATGTGTGCGCAATCAATCCTTTATATCACTTAGCTAAGATTTCAAAGTTTAGCATGCTATTAGTCACTTACCGAGGACCTGTTGCGGCAAGGAATCTCTCAGCCTTGAGGAGTAACCTTGAGAGGCGTCCCTGCTCAAGGGGAGATCCTGGTGTGCAGCCCGCTGCTGTGCAGGAGAGCTCAAAGGGCTCTTGGGCTGCTCACTATTTATGGGGGATAAGATGATTGACCCATAGTCATATTTGCATGCCGACCACAGGTTTTAGTTTCTTCGGTGGGCGCATTGCACAATAGCCCTAGGCTATTGTGTTGTTATCTGTCTCCTGAATCCACTTTGAGCCGATGCAGCCATTGTGACCAGATGCATCCATTACAATCACCACTGGTGGTTAGCACCTGAGCAGGGTTGCAGGAGATAAAGGTTGGGGGTGGGGGAAGCACACTGTCACAGCATTAAAATTACATTTAACTATTACATTCTGAGGGTCACTTTCAGTTTCAGCTTCCTCAAGTGAGTTTTCTGCATGCTTAAGTGATTTGTTCAGTATCCTGACAGTAATTGATGGACTTAAAATGTTGCAGTTCTACCGAGTTGCCCTAACTCCCAAACATGGTAGTTTCCACCTGCTTATAATTAGTGTGTCTTAAAACTTTCATGCTCACTGATTATAGTAAAGTAACTAATTTTGTATAAAAAGCAGCTGTTTGCTGTAACCTAATACAGTTACAACTGCTGTCCAGATAAATGTACCAAACAGTAAGAATTAGTTGGTAGTTTGTTTATTAGAATTTAAGGACTTCAGTTTTATGTTTAAAGAAGTTGGGGGTACCTAATACTGAATTCCTGGAATATTTTATTGTCAGAGGAGTCTCTTTCCTAATTTTTCAGACTATTAGTTGCTGTCCGTTCCTAATAACAAATAAAGGACAATGAAATCTTAAAAATTCTGCCACTTAAGCATTTGTATTGCAGAGACAGCTCAGCAGAGAAATCGTTGCCTGTTGCATCATAGTTAGTATTTGTTGCTTTTATTCAGGGACTTGATTTTGAAATGGAGTTATTTTGTTAACTGAGTGGTAGCAAGTTGGAGTCTTTCCGTATCTTCCTGTTGACTTAATGACAGCGTGTGTATTGAGGCTGGAAAAGACTTAACTGCCCAAGAAATCTGCTACAAGCTTGCAGAAGCCCCTTGAAAAATTGGAAGTACTGTCAGTGAACTTAAAAGTGTGTCCTGTAGTTTTTCACTAAGTTGAAAACGTTGTTGTTCAAGAAAACTGGATCTTATTGTATGTTTAAGTTTTGCTGCATAGAAATCAGATGGTGAAAAATTGTTCTTTTCATGTAGAAATTAGTTTTCAGTTGACACAGATATCCGTGGGGATAATATCTGTGGAGAGAGGGGAACACTGAGAGAGAAATACTTTCTAGCGAAGTGGTCATTGTAGTATGTATAGCTAGGTATCTCTAGAAAAGATTTTTTTTTTTTAAATTACCATGCCTCTAGAGCAGTTCCTTTGTCCTGATTTGAGCTTCTTGATTATAATGAAGAGCAGTTGTATGAAGTGAATTCAGCTTAATATGAGTTTTAGTAACAGTTTTTACTTAGTTTGATATGTCTAATTAGTATATGCAGTTTTCTGAATTGTATATGAAATGTATTTTAAATGTACTTTAAATTGTACATTAATTTCTGAATAATACTTTTCCTTTTTGCCAATTATCATTAAGGCTTGTTCCAAAGCTATTTTATAACTGTGATCAAGGACAGGCTGATCCAGTTGTGGCAGCAGCAAGAGACCAAAGCGGTGTCTACCTGAAACTACTAATGCATGAAACACAGCCTCCGTCTCACTTTGCGGTTAGCACTATCACCAGGTATGTTATGTGTCTTGTCTTGCTTTAAAAGGAACATGGATCGAAATTTCAATTCATAATGCCTAAAATCATACTTAAATCCTTCAAATCCATGTGCTTATGAATTCTTTTTCCAATCTGTAGGAGCATCTGTGGTAATTTTAGGCTTCACAGAAACAGACTTGTGTTTAAAGGATAAACTGGTGTGTGAGTTACTAGTGATGTGCTCACATGTTGATTGTAGGGAGTCATTGTTCTGTGATAAACTTTATCTTCTCCTCATCATGAGGTCACCCTATTTGTCCATTAAATTGTACAAGTGCAGCTTTGCAAGCTAATCATACGTATACGTTATTGTTCTTCAGGTATGTTGATCAGGATTTATAACTGTTCACATCCTGTTTAATGATTGTGGTTGCAGAAGTCTGTACTGCCTTCTAATTTTGATAGTGTGATCTTGTTGCTGTATTTTTGTTGCCAACTATACTTTCCTTAACTCTTTTTTGTTGTTTATATTGTCGTACAGACAGTATGAGTTGTATATGTTTATGGGGGTTTGTTGCTTCTGTCAATTTGTTATACAGGTTTTTAATTATGTACCTTTTCCATACATGATCTTGATCGTGTCACTCAGGATTTATTGTTGTGGTTTAACCCCAGCTGGCAACTAAGCCCCACTCAGCCACTTGCTCACTCCCCCCTGGTGGGATGGGGGAGAGAATCGGAAGGGTAAAAGTCAGAGAACTTGTGGGTTGAGATAAGACAGTTTAATAGGGAAAGCAAAAGTTGCGCGCACGCAAGCACAACAAGGAATTCATTCACTACTTGCCATCGGCAGGCAGGTGCCAAGAAAGCAGGGCGCCATCATGTGTAACAGTTACTTGGGAAGACAAACGCTGTCACTCTGAATATCTCCCCCTTCCTTCTTCCCCCGGCTTTATATGCTGAGCATGACATCCTATGGTATGGAATAGCCCTTTGGTCAGTCTGTGTCCCCTCCCAGCTTCTTGTGCACTCCCAGCCTACTGGGGGTGGGGTGAGAAGCAGAAAAGGCCTTAACTCTTTGTAAGCGCTGCTCAGCAGTAAGGAAAACATCCCTGAATTATCAACACTGTTTCCAGCACAAATCCAAAACATAGGCCCATGCTAGCAACTATGAAGAAAATTAACTCTATCCCAGTGGAAACCAGCACATTTGTATACTGTAGTATGGAAACAATAGAACTTTGTGGACACTGTGTTATTTCAAATACAAAATAGTTATTTTTCTACATCAATCATCTTTTCACAGCAGTAATCCAAAGTTTGTGAACATGCAAAAATGTTAGATGGATTTGAGCAAAAGCAAAGACTAATACTCAGTTGGTGGTGATTTCTAGACCACCTGGTTAGGTATTGAGAGTTGATCTACTGTTTCTGTTTGTTAACAAAGAGATTTGATTTATAAACTAAATTGCTTTTGCTGGTAGAGAAGCAAAAATATTAATATATAATAAGGTGTTATTTAGAGTGTTGTCTGGTTTTGTATTTTATAAGCAGCCTATAAAATACATAATAGTAATTTAAGCCATAATCATTTTTGATTGAGGTGTTTCTTTAAGTACATGTTTTAGTAGTAGAAATATTTTTATTTCAGAACATATAGAGGTTACAATATGCTGCAAAGTCCAACAGATGTCACTATGGAAAACAATCTCTCAAGGGTTATTGCAGCAATCTCACATGCATTGACAATATCCACTACAAGAGCACTTACGGTGAGTTTTCTTAGTTGCTGTCATGGCTGACTCTTTTCTCTTTTTTGCTTGCTTGCTTTATTTTTAATTATTTCCTGGCTATATTGGTATCTGCAGCTTTAGTACTGTGGCAATGGCAATAGTAATGTATTTAATTCTCACTCTTAAGACACCGTGTTGTTGTTGCTAACTCTTCAAGTGATGAAACCGATTCAATTCTTGGTGTTAACTTTTTCAGTTTGGCTGCTGTGAAGCTTTGTGTCTTCTCTCCACAACATTTCCAGTCTGCACCTGGAGCGTGGGATGGCACTGTGGGTATGTTCCCTCATCTGTTATTCAAGCTTCTAAAAGTCATGTTTGCGAAATGAAAGTACACTTACTTAGGTATCAGAAGTTCTGGTTCAGATATATGCTATTAAGCTTATCTTAGCAGTTATTTAAGAACTTTATACAGAAGAGTGTAACACCAGGTTGTCATGATATTAAGTGTCAGTGCTTTGTCATCTCTGGAACCACAGCATATATCACAGGGATTGGCTGCAACTGCTGTAACAGAAAGATACATATGGTCAGCGTCTATCAAAATAAGTAGTAAGAGAAAATTTTTCATGCTTTTGAAATAATGTTTATCTTCAGGATATTGTGTCTTGTGGTATTTCTTTAAAATCAGATAATCATAATTTTCACCTTGATCTCATGTTTATGCATAAAGGAAGCTGGTTCATAATTGCTTTTATAACTATAAAAGTATCAGATGCATTCAAATTGTTCTCATTTGAGAACAATTTGCAACACTGAATGGGAACAGCAAATGAGATACCTGTAATAGTTAACTAAGTGTTATGTAGGTAATATATGATAGCTTCAAAGTACTTACATTCTGAAGAAGCTCTTCAGAATGTAACTGTGTAGTTGGCAACTCCAAAGCTTTGATCTTGCCTCTGATTATCTATGTGCTGTGCCACGTGAGCTGTAAAACTAGCTACTGAAGATGTGCACATGTAGAGCTGTTTGGTTTTTAGATTTAACACCATTTGTGCTGATTGTCTTCACTGCTGTCGTGTCTCTACTCTTATTTTACTCTTCTGGTATCCTGAAACTCTGTTGCAAAGTTTTCTCTTAATTTAAAAATAAACCAAAAACCCAACAACAACAAAAAACCAACCCTCCTCCAGCTGCTTTTCTTGTTGACACGCCCTTTCTTCCCTTGCCAGCCATAAGTGTGGCGTGCTCTGCATATCCATTCTAAAAGATGTCTTTTGAGCTATAGGTCCAGTTTTAACAAACGAAGTAGGTTAGGATGTGAGCAGTACTTAGCTGGAAAATAAAATCAGTGCAGAATTGCAACAAGGTGTCTTCTGCTCTACCCAGCTTAAAAAAAAGCTATTTTTAAGATGCATCCACCAGTGATGTGATGACATAGCCTTTGCCCTTTCCCCTAATTCCTTCTTTACAAATTTTCGGACCATGTTCATACTAATTTGGATTATAACTTTATTTTTGTGGATGATACAAACATTTATCATTCTGGCTAATAAGAATATAATAGCATGAGTATTTTGCCAAAACTCTTTTCTGTCTTAAGTATTGTCATTCTTACGATTAAAAAGCTATTGGAACTTCTGCATTCCAACTCTGTACAACTCAACATGGATTAATTCATGGGTTTCTAACTACATGTAAAGTAAACACTTGCATATGAAAATACTTTTTAAAAAAAGAAAAAAGGAAGGCACTGTAATTATCTTATTTTGACAAAGCTAGAAATAGCTGTACTTAATGTAAATTTTATTTTCTGAAACTGCTCTAGTTGTATTAGACCAGAGTGACTACATTAGAATTTTTTTTTTCTTTTAAATAAGAAAATATCCGGAAAGAATCCCTTTGTTTAAAGTTTGCATAAAGTCTTTTCCTGAAAGAAAGTAGTATTGTGCAGGTCTTACAGCTTTGAAATGTTATGTGTAATTCCCATAGTATTCTGACAAACATCTTTTGGTGATCTCTGCCTGCTCTTTCTGAAACTTGAGTTGTGTGGGAAAATACAATTTTAAAATTATTGTAAAAGAAAATAGAGAATGCAACAGCAAATTACAATCTTGGATAGAGTCTACCCATAAATCTAGATGATTTGACAGATGACAATTGTGTAATTAAATTCTTGTCACTTTAAGAAAATATCTTGTTACATTGCAATACTACAGCCTATCTCTCCCATACCTACCTTGCATACGCATGAGACATAACTGGAGATAGTTCAGGATCATACTGATTAGCAATTAAATACAGAATTCTTCAGTTTATCAGTAGATGTCACTAGCAGCTTTGATATTTGCTATTTAAAAAAAAAGTAATTGCTCTTCAAGAATACAAAGTCTTGTCAGGTCTCTCCTGGAAATTTTTTTTAAGTCCTACTTGAGTGTTAAATGTGTATTTCTGTAGTACTGATTTTTTTTTTTTTCAGATTAGCAGTCTACTTGACTGTTAGTTTTCTTAAGACTATAAACTTACAAAAAGGGGGAAAAAAGTCATGACATTCCAAAATTAAACTTCCAGTGTTTCCCAGCCAAGTCCTTCAGATGAAGCTCAGAAGGGCTGCACCATTGGAATGGCCGGCATGGTCCTGTCTCTCCTTTCATCAGCATGGTTCCCACTGGACCTCTCTGCACATCAGGATGCTTTGATTTTGACTGGAAACTTGCTTGCAGGTAAGGCAGAACAAGAAAAGTAGGATTGTCCTGGTATTTTTACCATTAGCATCAGAAGACCCATATCTCACCCTGTTCTGATTGCACGCAACAAAATACTTGCAAGATTGCGCAGAAGAAATAAAGAAGGAACTTCTTGCACCCAGGAGGTTTGAAAAGATACTGCCTCCAGATTCCCTCTAGTTGCCAAAGCAAATGTGCAGTATGCTTAGTACAGGCAGGGTACAAAGAATTAACATCTGTTGTTGCTGTTAAAAACTATACACCTATTGCTGGTTTTGAAAATATGGGCTCACTTTTCCCTATTTGAATTTCTGTTCATATAGAAATGATATGCTTCTAAAATTTTCTGATACTTAATTCCAAGTTTTATTTTCCTTTTCTTGAAATAATGTGAATCCTGTTGCAGCAAGTGCTCCCAAGTGCTTAAAGAATCCCTGGAGTGCTGAAGAAGATTCAAACCAAGGTGCTGCAAAGCAGGAGGAACCCTGGCCGGCTCTGGCAGATCGAACTCTTGTTACTTTAGTAGAACAGCTCTTTTCTCATCTGCTGAAGGTCATTAATATTTGTGCACATGTAATGGATGATGTTGCTCCTGGCCCAGCAGTAAAGGCATGTATTATAAATAAATAACACTGTGTGACTTTAAATACTGTTGTGATACAGTCCTCTTCAAGGCTCCATATTTTAGAGTTGATACAGGTAGCTATCTAATACCTTGATAGTATGACTCCACTATGTGCAGGAAAGCAAGTAACATGAACATGCATATCGTTCTTCCACATAACAGTTTTTTGTTTAGTTCTGCAGTGTTTGTAATATTACCTTAAACTTTGAACCTTTTATTCCTGGTGACTTAACTTGAAACGTTAATTCAGTGAGGAGTGTATATAGTAAATAGAGTATTGGATTGCATGCTCTGGCAAACATCTGTTGACTTTTGGGTTGGTTGGCTGGCTGTAATGCACTGAGCTCCTTTGGGGGCTTAAAATAACTCTTCTGTCTTTTGAATATCCTGCAAATAGTTTGACTTCTGAAACAGCTCACATGAGGTACTCTTGAGTTCGGGGTTTTGTTTTGAGGCATCTAAGTTTTGAGACTGATTTAGTGACTGTAGGGCAGTGTTACTAGGATTAGTGATTTCTTCATATTTTAAAAATGTGAAATTTTTTTTTTTACACTTTTTGTCTGGAATCAAGAGAAACTTTAGTCATTGAGCTCTAATTCCATCTCATTGGCTTATGCTGAAGTTGAGCAGGAAAGTGGGGAATATATTAAACTTCTTCCTTTTCACTCAGGAAATTCATGTTCTGAACCTGACAGTTAAGACATTTAATTTAACTGACAGTCAAATAAAGGAGAGTTTAAACAAAAGATGAATATGCTTGTATTTGTGTAGAAGAAGAAAAGCTACTTGTGCATGCAAAATTAATAAAGCTTCTTTTAATTTTAGGCAGCGTTACCTTCTCTCACAAACCCACCTTCTCTTAGTCCAATTCGGAGGAAGGGGAAAGAGAGGGAGTCTGTTGAACAGGCATCTGTGCCAATGAGCCCTAAAAAGAGTGGTGAAACAAGTCCAGGTAAGCACACTTACTTCTATTAGCCCTCCCACCTACCGTCCCCACCTAAGTATGGTTACAGGATAGAGAGAAGAAATAAAACTGAGTAACTTGTTTTCTGAAGTTTTATTTCAAAAGGCTGGCAGACCTACTGTCAGAAGTTCTTTTCAGTACTGCATTGCAGGAAAGGCAGCTGTGGGTGGGGGCTTCTTTACTGTTTTGGTTTTTTATGAAAATTAACTGTACCTTTCAGAAGCAAGGTACTTCTGAATCCTTTTCCTCACTGTTTTTCTGAATCTACTCAGCTGTTGACTAAAATTAAGAAGTCATTTTTGCATGTATTTTACTTAGAAGTTTGAAAGTTGCTTTGCAACCTTTGGCAGGAGTAGCTTACATTGGTCTTGGAAACAAGATTCTGTATCTTGAAAACTTTTTTTTTTCCTAGTGATGATTGAAGGAAATGAGTGTTAATTCTGTTTTGTAAATTGTACTTGCATGTCAATAATAAGCCCTCTGGGTTAATTTCTCATCTCAGAGGGCTAGTTTCTTGGAAAGCTAGTTCATTTTTTTATTGTACAACATGTGGTTTTTGCAGTTGAAAATATGCATGCGGATCAAAAAATTCATGCTGTCTAATTATTCAGATATGGTAAACTATGTTGAGTGTACATGTCATGAGCACCCTAGAAAAAGTATGTTGTTCTAATCTATGGTATATTTTTAAGCTACTAGGCAAACTGATGCTACTGGGCCTGTTCCAACAAGTAAATCATCTTCAGTAGGAAGCTTTTATCATCTTCCATCATATCTGAAGTTATACGATGTCTTGAAAGCAACCCATGCTAATTATAAGGTACTGCATGAGATTGTTTGATCGAATTAGAATGTGGTTGGGCAGTCACTTTGTGTTTCTTTTAAACATGGCTCTGCTTGTATTGAGACTCACTTGTTTGCCTGTGTAAACAGTTTATCCACACAAAAAAAAATCACAACAACCACCACCAATAAAAACAAAAACCAACCAGACAAAAACCTCTGATAGGCATTGTCACCCTCTTGCTTGTTTCTCTGCTGTCACTAATGCTGGTACCAAATGACCTTTCACTGGCTTGGCAGTGCCGAATGGATCCCAATGTCTGTTCTCTCCGCAGTTTATTCCAGCATGGGTAAGCTTTTTCCTCATCAGTTCAGGTAATAGTAGATGCATTCCCTAGGGGCTTAGTGATCTGATCAGTACACTTCAGGGGGTATATTCTTGTTACACCTACTGTGTTTCTGAGAAATACATTAGCCCTTCTCCATTACTTGTCAACATCCTAGGCCTTCCCAGATGCTGTAACTTCCTCAAGCTAGAAGATCCCTTTCTTTTTCTCAGTCAAAATGAAGTCCTACCTTTCCAGCAATTCATAAGGGAGTCTGAGCTGTCAGTGGTGTTGACTGAACTATGCTGAAATTTTAGGCAAAAGATCGTTTTGTGTCAATACGCACTTCTTCCTGTAATTTTTACCTCCTTGTCAAGCAATTGTTAAGAAAAAGTGTGTTTTTACTTTTTGGGACCAGGTTACTTTGGATCTCCAGAACAGTAATGAAAAGTTTGGGTGTTTCTTACGGTCTGCCTTAGATGTTCTGTCTCAAATCTTGGAACTTGCTACTCTTCAAGACATTGGAAAGGTAGAAGATTTGTGTGTTTTTTCTGTTGTAGTTAAGTTGTCCAATATCTGTGGTCCTTACTGGGAAGAAGTACATATTGATTTTAAAATTGGTAGTGTTGAGAGAGACAGTAGTCCTAGAAGCATTGTGCTGCCACAATGTTGGGTAAAGTGCTAAAGCAGATTTTCTGGTTTAAATTGCTGCTGTTGAAAACTGGAGTAATTTTTTTACTGTTTAAATTTCATGTGGAGATTTTTCTTTCCAGCAAAATGGTTTGCCTTCAGTCATTCTTACTATATTAATATGTTTAAGTATACTCATGTTAAATACACAAAATGTTAGAAGGCATACTGCTCTCCTTTCTCTCCTGTGTCTTGATGTTTATTCTCCTTAACTGTGGTGTTAGGCATTGTGGTATTTTAAGACTAGGAGGCAGATCTTGCATTTTTATTTTTTTACATACTTCTATGATTTCTCTTAGTGTAGTTTTACTTAGTAAAAAAACCTGTGCTGTTGTCCAGTTTTCATAGTAATGTTTTATATAATGAAGAAGAATGCATTTAGGTGCACTTGTTTTTCTGCTTTTCTAGTGTGTAGAAGAAATTTTGGGATACCTAAAATCATGTTTCAACAGAGAACCAACAATGGCAACAGTTTGTGTACAGCAGGTAGGGAGGTAATTTTTTGTGTGTTACTGGAAGATTAATCCTGATGTCTTGTGATTATCAACTGAGTATGAAGACTGGCCATTCTTTTAAGGGAAGCGGTGTGAGAAAACTGTAGCCCCGGTGGAGCAAACAGAGCATGTTTTCTTTAATTTTCATGACTTGTTCTGAAACTTGATACCATCTGAATAATATAGTTTCTTCTTGAACTGCTTCCAATTCAAAGAACTATTTTAACTTACGCTCAGCAAACAGGTTTGTTTCCTACCTTCCCAAATGTGTTCTGTAGCCAGTTAACTACATCAAAAACCTGGAAAGCAAAGAACTGCCTTAGTGATGGATTTCTTGTGGGCTTCCAGTTAAAAGTTTGGGTTCAAATCATCAAAGCTTAATTTTGGTGGGAGGCGAGCTTTAGTAGGCTATTTTGAGTTGTCCCATGGAAATAGTTTCAGTTGCAAAAACAATCATATCTGTTTGGGTGAGGTGTGTATTGCTTCTTTTTTCCAGCTTTTTTCCTGTCGTCTTGTATTTGACTACTTGATCCACAGTTTGCACTTTGACCTTTCCTCTTAAGTCCTTTGGGAGGATGAGTTGTCAGTTTGTTTGTTTGTTTTTTTTCCCTGAAATGTTAACTTTTTTTTTCCTTCCAATTTTCTTCTCTAGTTATTGAAAACATTGTTTGGGACAAATCTGGCTTCTCAGTACGATGGCTTGTCTTCAAACCCCAACAAAGCTCAAGGCAAAGCTCAGCGCTTAGGTTCTTCTAATTTGAGACCTGGTCTCTATCATTATTGCTTCATGGCACCGTACACACATTTTACACAGGCCCTTGCTGATGCTAGTCTAAGGAACATGGTTCAGGCTGAACAGGAACATGATGCTTCAGGGTAACTTTCTTCCCTTATGATATGATGTTAACTTGAACTAGAATCTCTTTTTATTGTTTTTCATAAATGCAAGTATCATAGGAGAGCTAAGTAACTTGAAATTAGAGTATTGTGTATTATTTATTTCTTGTAGACTTAAGCAGAGTAATTTGTGTTGGTAGTGAGATCCTGAATGCAACAATGTATTGATTATCACTAGTGTGTTTTCCAAATCAAAGTTAAATCATTAAAATGGATATCACTTAAGTTTTTTTTAAAAGCATAATAGTTTTAAATGCTTGTATTCAAAACTATTTCATTAATTTGCTAATTATAGCAAAGAGTCAGTAGTCTTAAAGAAAAGGCAGAAGGATGACTAAGCGAAGACCAGAAATTCTTTCTCTACTAGATGCTTGTTGTCCACAAATCTATGTGATCTGATCAAAGTCTACTGTAGGTAGTCTGTGTTGCTCTTCTGTTTTGCTAACATTCTTGAAGCAGTCAAGTAGATAGATAAAGAAAAGTTGGCATTGGTAAAACAATATGCATCTAAGGAGAGTGTGCTTGTCCCTCCATTTTTTAAATGTGTATGGTTTTTTTTATGACAGATGGTTTGATGTGCTGCAAAAAGTTTCTACACAGCTGAAAACTAGCATTACCAGTGCAGCAAAACATCGTGCTGATAAGGTACTTGTATCTATGTACTCCTGAAAGAGCTGTACCTTAGATTTAAAACATTTTTCCTCCTTTTAAAATGTAATTTGGTTTTGAATCAGAGGCCTGTTCAGATATTAGATTACTTCAAAATCTCTCTATTACAGAATGCTATTCACAATCACATTCGTTTATTTGAACCCCTTGTCATAAAAGCATTGAAACAATATACTACAACAACATCGGTACAGCTGCAGAGACAAGTTCTAGACTTGCTTGCTCAACTGGTTCAGCTACGAGTTAACTACTGTCTTCTGGATTCGGATCAGGTTGGTACCTCACCATTTTTGCAGATTTGTAATAGAGGGATCTCACCAGCAGGCTTAATATTTACAGCAAAAATACTTGCAACAATCCATTCATTGTACTATAGGTGAAAACAAAGACTTAAAGAAGGGCGAGACTCCCCCAACCACAAAGAGCTTCAGATTTCTGGTCTTCTATTGCATAAAAATTACTTTCTAAGCTCTGCAACAACTATTTAAGAACTGTTCATCAGATTGACTTTAGGAATAAGATGATGTGGACGATACAATCAGTGTTGTTAAATAAAACTTCATTTACAAATAGAAATACCTGCTTTCTATATTGAGAGTATGGACTTCCGTATTACTGATAGTCGTGAGCATCATGGTTGACAACCGTTATTTGATTTTAATGGTGGGGGGAAGCTAGTGACAAATACAGTAGTCTTTGTGGTTGTCTATATAAGCAGTAAATTTGTAACATAAAATTTGTGTTTTATTTACTACACTATTTTTGGGTTTATAAACTAGTATGAGTTGCAATATATAACTTACCTATAAGTTTGTATGCAGATAAATCTTTTCAGTGCATGAATACTTTGGATTTTATCTTGGTTTAGAGCTAGATTTTTGGTTGATTCTTAACTTCTTGACTTTAATGCCTCAAATAGTGTGTGTAACATGAGTGAAAGTTATACTTAAAAACATATAGACTATAGGTAAAATGTGGCATAACTTCATGCAAACCGTAATAAGCTCTAACATCAAGATTCTCAAGATCTTCTATAACTGTAGAGGGAACACTTCATAACATATCAGAATGAACTAGAAGTATAAATTATTTTCAGCGCTTGTCTTTCCTTTCTCTCCTTCCAAAACATGCACTTTTATAACTCTGTCAAAATGATTTCCAGTGGGAATTAATGGCTCTGTATCTGTTGTATTCTCTCTTCAGGTGTTTATTGGATTTGTGCTAAAGCAGTTTGAATACATCGAAGTAGGACAGTTCAGGTATGAAATTAGCAAAGATCCTTTGAACAGAGCAGGTTTACAACTGTCTTATTCTGAAGCATGTGGTGATTAGTTTTGCTGGTTATTTCTGCCTTATGAGAAATGTAGAGTTAGGTTCTGGGTAATGTGCTTGTTTATTCTCTGGCTCCAGTGGTAGCCCTTTCAGACGATTTAGGTTCCATGTGGCTGAAGAAGTCAGGAAGTAGCTTAAGATTTTTTTTTCATGCTATGTTGTGCTGTTTCTCCATTTGCTATTGTAAAACCATTCCTTTGGGACACTCCCTGAAGCTGTGCTTTCAGGAATCAGCACTTCATTGCTAGGATTCAGTTGCTGAAGGGAGACCTGCTTCTTTCTATTGTGGACTCGGTGTGAATCCGTTTGTATTGTGATTGCCTGGTACATTTTGTATAGTACCTAATAGATCATAAGCAATGCAGTGGAATTTTTATTGTCAGCTGTTTCTGGTTTTTTCTCACACTTGAGTTTATGTATGAAGAGAGAAGTGGGTTTCTTTGCTCTGTGGGTCTCCTGCAGAAATACTCCAATGTGTGTTGTGTATTAGGTAGTATGTTATAATATTAGTAACCGTGTAATGGTCAAAGCTTGAAAGAAATCCTTTAGGGAAAAAAACCATAGTAAAGAACAGGGCACAAAAATTATAGAAATACTGTATGAAAGCAGAACAACACATTCTTAAAAAAAAAACTTACTGTAAAATATTAATTTTTACTGAACAGAGTTGTGCAATTCAAACTTGACACTTTTAATTTTTTGTTTTCAGAGAGTCTGAAGCAATTATTCCTAATATCTTTTTTTTCCTGGTGTTGCTGTCTTATGAGCGGTATCATTCCAAACAGATAATCGGAATTCCTAAGATCATTCAGCTATGTGATGGTATCATGGCCAGTGGGAGGAAAGCTGTTACACATGGTAATTTAAAAAAAAAAAAGGCACCAAGACTACTATTAGTAATAGTTCAGCAACAAAACCAGTATTTAATACTAAGCTATAGAAAACTAATCATACTGATTGTTCCAGAAGACACTATCTTTTAAATTTTTAATACATGAAATGTCTCAGTTAATTCCTTCAGGAAGTTTATTGTACCCTACTAATGCTGCTACTCCATATTTTGCATCGTACATAATAGCAGCAAAGCTTTTATTTGAAACTTTATTAGGTAATAAGTTTACAACATAGCAGTACTTTAAAGGCTTTGATTTTAATTTTTAGTCCCCTTCCCTCCCTCCACTTTCAGCCTTTAAGTAGAAGCATCTCTCTCATACTTTCCAGTGATTCCGCTGAGAAATACTTTATAAAAATGTCTATTTTAGCTCTATGAGAATGGGAAAATGTGTCCATAACATAAATTTTCTACTAGAAGTAAAAAGATAGACGTCATTATGTATGATAAGTTTGGGTTTTGTTTTTTTTGTTTGTTTGGGGTTTTTTTAGGAATGGGTAAAACCTTTAATAAACTAAAACACAGTTTACTTTTAGTAGCTGAACTGTTACAACAAGAAAACACTGTTTGAGAGTGACTTGTCTCATGCTAAAATAAACAAACATATCTCATTTCAGCAATACCAGCTCTGCAACCCATCGTTCATGATCTCTTCGTGTTAAGAGGAACAAATAAAGCTGATGCTGGAAAAGAGTTGGAAACACAAAAGGAGGTGGTAGTGTCAATGCTGCTGAGACTTATTCAGTACCATCAGGTAAGAGAGGAGGACAAAGTGTCCCTGTTTACAGCCTACAAAAGGGTAACATTGTTCTGACTGCTAAAAATGCTTCAGGCAATATTAATGATTTTTCTGTACAGAACTTGAATAGCTGGACACTGTGTGATCTTTCCTTATAGAGAGAGTGTATGCAAAGATTTTGGGGGGTAGGGGAGAGGTTCTGCACTACAAATTAGTATTTTAAGTCAAATAACATGTCTGTGGGATTTTACGGTCAAGCTTAGGTAACAAAGCACTGAAAAGCTCCAGTTAGGATCATGATCTTGGTTGTGTTGCAGATTGAATAAACAGAAGTTTGTTAGAAGAGTTGTAATAAATTAGGATTCAAGAAACTTAAAAGAATGGGGGTAAAAGTGGGAAAGAGGACAGGATTAAAAGTAGGAAACATGCTGCATAGAGATGATTTAGGTATTGCTGTACAATAGCAGTATCTTCAATAACATTTTAAAATATGAATTATTCGAATAAGGTAATGAAACTGGTAGTTAGACAGTTGTTAGCACTTACTACTTTGCCCCAGACCTCATGGGTCTGGAAAACATGTTTCTGCCTTGTAGGAGTATAAGAATGACTTTCTTCAGTACACTTTTTTAAAAAGAAAAACACAAAAGTGATTTTAAGAGAAGTGACATAATTAACATGGGCTCTTATTGCTTATTCAGGTGCTTAACAAATTTAATGTGCTTTTCCTTTCATCATGTGAAAATACAATTCTAGTGTATGCTAATGTAAGCAGTGTATTTTCTGAGAATAGTTGGAAAAAGAAGTCAGTACATCTTGTCAAAATAATTTGTTAGAACTGCATGTTCAGATTGGGGTAATTTTGTGTATCCACATTTTCTTTTGAATTTGTAGTTTTATAATCATAAAATGACTAATATAACTATATGAAATGACAGTCTGTAGACACATGATGTGAAATAGTGAATAACTTTGTGTTACATAAGGTACCGCAATTGCCAGCAGATCCCCTTCTGACACACTTAACCTATTAAAGACCACCCATGCACTGCACTTCCCACACCATCCCATTTGTAGTTCTTATTCTGTCCTGTTCTGTTGGTGCAGTACATATAAACTAACCCCTGGGCAGTTCTGTTGTTCCCTGGCTGTGGCTGGGATGTTCTGCAGTGGTGTTTCTGTAATTTGAGAGGCTCCAAGAGCTGCAACCTTTAACTTTTTTCTGTTACAACTGTAACTGCCATCCATGGAGCTCCAGAGTTCAAGTTATTCAGCCCAGAATTGCTCTTATCTTCTCTCTCATGAGAAAGCTTTTTGGGAAGAATGTCACCTGGTGATCTGTGTTTTTTTTTTTTTTTAATTGGCTGCATTTCTGAATCTGAACTACTTGAATTTCTTTTACAAGTGTTCTGTCTAACTGGTTTTCTGAACCAGTTTCTTCTGTCCCTCTTCCCAGTCCATATATTAACTTTCCTGCTTGCTGTGTCTTTGGCCTGTCTATCCTTGAAAGTGTGGTCTCTATAACCCTCAAACAGATAACACATTCAGCTGCTAGAAGTGATCCTTGCTGTTGGTGTGCTCCATTATATGTTTTCCTATAAACTTTTACATGGAAGTGACATATCTCAGGTGAATGAGCACCATAAAAATGTCTGTTCTGTTTCCATGACCAAATGTGAACTTCATTTGAGCTAGAGTAAAGAAAGAGTATACATGTGGGAAATTGCTCTCTTCCTTCCTCCCTTTTTTGTTGAGTATGCGATGCAGCATTTAGATTTACTGTCCCTTTTTCCAGCTGTTTGAGTAGTCTTGACAAATGCCATTTAAAAAGGACCAAGAAAGCATTTTTTTCTAGTTCATAAAAGTAACTGGAAAATTCTTAAAAAAAAAAAAGTTATAACTAAGAATAAGCTTTTAACCTGAAAATGGGGTATTAAAAATGTTGTGTGATTTCTCATGTGGGTTTTCATTTCTTTTTGCTTTTTGGCAGATGGATGAAATGGTAAATACTTTTCCCACTAGAGGAAACTTAAATGTTTCCTGTTAGTGTGGGTGTTTACTTGCATTCTTTTGGACTTTTCCTCAGGTGCTAGAAATGTTCATCTTAGTATTGCAACAGTGTCATAAAGAAAACGAAGACAAATGGAAAAGATTGTCCCGCCAAATAGCTGACATTATTCTCCCAATGCTTGCAAAACAACAGGTTATTACATTAATTTTTTAATCTATAAACATCTAAAATAATTGTTATAATGTATGTGTCAATAATGGCTTTGGGTATTTGATTATTTTATATATATATATGTGTGTCTGTGTGTGTATATATGAAGACACATTTTCTTGAAAGTGTGGTTGCCATATCTGAAAAGACAATTACTGCAAGGTAGACTAAATCTTTGAATTGGTGAAGGTCATATTTAAATGCATGAAGTATATGCAGTATCTTTGAGGCTGTTTCCAGAGGAAGCTCATTCTACTTTTCTTACGTACATGATTATGTCAGAGCACTTACTAAATGTTGTGAAGATTCTCCCATATTTATAGAATGTCAAAATTATTTTTTCTTAACTGCAGTGGGTCTAACTGCATTTTTTCTTAGTGAGAATGAAAAGACATAGTCTGAAACCACATTAATAAATCACAGAATCATGGAATAGTTGAGGTTGAAAATGCACCTCTTGGTACTGTCTTCCCCTCAAAGCAGGGTCTACTGGAGCAGGTTGCTTAGGACCATGTCCAGTCAAGTTTTGACAGTCTCCAAGGGTGGAGGCTCCATAACTTCTCTGAGCAACCTCTTCCAGTGTCTGAGCATCCTCACAGGTGGAAAACAAATAAGTAAATAAAAACTGTATTTAAATGGAATTTCCTGTATTTCAACTTGTGCCTATTGCCTTTCATCCTGGTACTGGATACCACTGAAAAGATTCTGGCTCGCTCTTCTGTATTTGTCATCTCCTCCTCCTGCTTCCCCTGGTCAGATAGTTGTACACATTGATAAAGATCCCCCTGTGCCTTCTCCAGGCTGAACAATCTCAGCTGCCTCTTGTATGTCAGATGCTCCAAGCCTGTAACCATCTGTGTGGCTTTCTGCTGGACTCCCTCCAGTGTGTGCATGTGTCCCTTACTGGACTGCACACTGGGGAAAGAGAGTAGGCCCTTTGCATCTGGGAAGAAAAGACAACTCCTTTAAAGAGAAAGATTTTTCAGTGCTGCTCCCTAAGCAACAGAGGATTTGTTGTTGATACGCCTTTCCGGGAATTAGAAACACTTACTTCAAGGATAAAAAGTAAAACTAGTGAAATTGTGCCCTTAATGTTCTTTACTCCACAATGGCAGATCCCCACTCCTATAAGGAGATCTCATGGTTGGGGAGAGTGGGCAGTTTTTGTGGATCAGACAACAGTTTTTGAGCAAAGCTAAAATGCTGGCAAATTGAAATTGCCTTTGTTTTGTATGAATTGGTGCATGTGCTCAACTATCAAATTATTTAGGCAAGATGGGGTCATCCAGATTTTGAGTCCAGCCTTTGCTTTTTGCAGTTGATTGTTTTATAACTTCTCTAAAAAACTGATCAAGTAAGGTGTGCTACCTCTGTTGGTGCAGTGTAATACCATTGTAGCTGTTCACTTTTCTGATGATTAAGATTTTTTTTTTTCTTCTAGTACCTGCTTAAGTTTATTCATGACCAGCTTTGGTCTCTCTAAATATGCCTGGTAGGATGTGCAGGGAGGAGAAAAGTTTTTAAATTTTAAGACAAGTCAGTCTTTTGGTCTCATTCTGAATATGGCATATTTCGCCTAATAAAATACGTGTGGTATGTATATTGAATTTCGTATGATAGATTTTTGTCTGTGTTCTCAAAACTCCTGTGTAAGAAGGTCTGCAACAAAACTTTAATTTACCTTTCATAGGTTTTGGTTGCTCTACATTTTGCACTGTAAAGGACAACTTTATTACACACAGGTTGGCATAGAAATGTTTAAAATATGAAATGGTAATTTTGTGTTGCAGTTACCTTTAGTGGATAGTTACAAATTAGTATTGTGTTTTTCTTTTACAGATGCATATAGACTCTCATGATGCTCTGGGAGTATTGAACACTTTGTTTGAAATTTTGGCTCCTTCATCCCTTCGGCCTGTGGACATGCTTTTAAGGAGTATGTTTGTTACTCCTAAAACAATGGTGAGCAATTGTTTCCAGACAAGAGAGAATCTGGTGTCTTTCATGGAAAACAAAAGAGTGTGTGTTTCTCTTTGTTAATTTGCAATGTGGTGTTAAAGTACCTGCAGCAGATCTTAGGAAAGGATTGGTTAGAGCTAATGTGATTTACCAACTGGGAGCACTTTACACAGGAACATTCTGCTTAGGGATTACTTGCCTTCATTTTGTATTTTGAGCATCAGGAATGTAGAGAAACATACTGTTATAATAAATTCTAGAATGCAATAGGTAACTCGCATTTCTCTTATGCAAGTATTAGTACAATTTTTATAGTTGAGAGATTGTTTTAACAGAGTGAATATAAGCTTAACAGTTACCACAAGAATAGCATTTTGGAAAACCTGAACATAAACGTTATTTCTTGCTTGCTCCATTCTCAAAAGGGTCTGATTTTATACAACAATAATGAATATGGTAATTTTTTAAAATACATTCCTATGTTGTGTTGAATACCTTTGAGGTTAAACTATCTTCTGCATTTTTGTGTTTGTGTTAGGCATCAGTGAGCACTGTCCAGCTATGGATTTCTGGAATTTTAGCTATCCTTAGAGTTCTGATTTCACAGTCAACAGAAGACATTGTTCTATCCCGTATACAAGAGCTTTCCTTCTCGCCATATCTGATTTCATGTCAAGCAATTAACAGACTGAGATGTGGAGAAAATAACTTATCTGCACCAGAGGATCGCACTGACATTAAACAGGCTAAATATCTGCCTGAAGAGACATTTTCTAGGTATGTTATCTTTTGAGTAACTTAGGGGGGAAGATTAAGATTTCTGAGAAATCACATATATATTGTGCAATATATACACTTGTATCGAACTGTTATCTGATAGGAATAAAGTCTGTTAAGTTGATATGGGAGGAGTGCGTGTGGAGGAAGGAATAGTGAGATGAACAGCAGAGGGAAGAGTTGAGCAGTTTGTAGTAGGGACTTTGGACTGTTCTGATACCTCTTCTTGAGCCAAGTGAAGGATCTAATGGAGCTGTTAAAATGGGTGAATCCTGGACCTACTAAAATCAGGTCTAAAAACTTAACTGGTTAACCCTTTCCTTCCTCCCTGTGTGGGACTGAAAGATGAGTCATCCCCTTAGTAGAAGCCCAGGTTCTGTACTAGAATCTTGACAGCAGATGGATTCAAATCTATTAAGTTAGTCCTGCTCTTTACTCCCTATTTTTAAAGAGCTAGCTTTTTCTAGTTAGCTTCCCATGCTGATGTCCTCAGAGAGTGACAAACTTCAGGCATAAGAAGTATGGAGAGATGGCAATGGTATCATGTTGATATAATGTTTGTCATTAAGGCATTAGGTTTTAATGTGGTGGGAAGCATTTGAAATAGCTATTTGCTTAAAGAAAATAAGAACTTTTTACTCAAGTATGGAACTTCAGATAGAAATAAAATGCTGTTTCTTATCATTCAGCTCATTGTGAGGGTGATGGATAGAGGAAAAAGGGACTTCTGGACTCCCTGAATGTGACCTTATGTCCACCAGGAGTGAGTTGAGGAATGATTATGGCCAGGAGCAAGGATGGCTTTCCTCAAATGCCCTTTTTTGGTGTTTCTTTTGATCCCTCCCCGCCTGGAGGTTTGATATGGAACCTGTGTGGTAGAGTGTGGATGGATAGATGAGGCTATGAACAGCTAAATTACTGTGACTTGCTGAGTTACCCCTCCTCAGCTGAGCTGCGGTGACTGTCATGGTGTGTTTTTAGCTCATTGCAAATCACCATAAAGACACCACAGCATTTTGAATGTTTGCTGTGTGAGGTGGGCTGGTGTATGCATGCTATCACAGCTTTAGCTGATGAGCAGATAACCCTGATCCAGTATGTAATTACTGAAGTGCCTGTGATCATCTCTCCATACCTATAGCATCATATTTGTCTTAGGTCAACCTGTTCTGTAGCATTTAATTTAGCATCCTGTTTAGGATGAATGGACAAGGACTTCATATTTTATTTTTCCAACTTACTGAGGTTTCACAGGCAAACCTCATCTTATTCTGAAAGACATTGCATTGATAGTTTTTCTGTTGATTATTGTATACTTGGTTTTTCAAGGTTCTTACTACAACTGGTTGGCGTTCTACTGGAAGATATAGTTACCAAACAGTTGAAAGTGGACATGAATGAGCAGCAACATACTTTCTACTGCCAGGAGCTGGGCACGCTGCTTATGTGCTTAATACATATCTTCAAATCAGGTAATACTTTAAACAGTGCCTTGTGGTGTAGCATGCAGTGGCAGGGTGGTTTTTCAGTTCTGAGACAATTATTGAATGTGTTTAACTACTGAGAAGAAATATGTAGGTGCTGAAGACATTCTATCCTACTTGGTACAAAGAACGTCCCAAACTTTGTGCTCATGCATGCAGGGCACATTTTTCACATTTCTTCTGTCTGTGTGGAACAAAATGTAACTAGTGACTTTTCATCTCTCCTTTTAACTGTTTAAGATTTTTCCAGTCCAAAAATGCAAAGCATTCCAAATTTGTGGCTGTATTTCTCATGGTTTTTCTCAATTTGGAGGTTGGTAGGTATGTCCAAGCTTAAAATACTGAGTTACAGACCACTGGTTCAGACTCATGACAAGGTAGGTTCCTGTTCTTTGTCATAATTAATAAAAACATACAAAAAAAAAAAAAAAACAGAAAAAAAAACCCCAAACAACCAACCAAAAACCAAAACCAGAAGAGTAAGAAAGGTGGTACTGCTCCAGCTAGCTGGTCTTGAGCTCCTTTCTTCAGGTTTGGGAATTCTGTCTTAGGTGTCTTCTGCTAGCTATCCAGTCTCTGGCACTTTAATTCCTTAGTCCTTAGCCTGATTTCTTAGTCTTATTTTCCTAATAGTGGCATTATCTTCACTTTCTTTTATTCTTTTGTTCCTTCATTACTGTGACTGTCCTTTTTGCCTTCTGATTTTCACCCTGCAGCTGAAATTCAACCTTGGATGACAGTAGTTGGCTGCAGTTTAAAAGGTCTTGGCAGAAGTTCCTGGTTCTTTATAGACTTCCTTACAAATATGGGACAAGGAACTCTGTGTTCCGTGGCCTCATCTGTAAAATGGGCATTACAGTACTTCACTACTTAGCAGATGCAAATAACAAAAAAAGTGCATACAGAGTACTATTACACATTTAACATGTTTCTGTGCTCCAGAACATGTGTCCCAACAACCTCTAATCTTTTTTTAAGGTCTTCCTACAGAGTTCAGTTATAAAGTCCTTTCTTGAGGGAAAAAAAACTTAGTTCTGTTCCTGTCATTGCTACCAGCTGCTTCTTGCAAACATAAGTATCATAGGTGTAGACTTAAAGTAAGTAAATAAAGTGCTGATGGAAGCATTCTGGGTCTTCAGCTGGTTCTCTATCAAAGCTCAAAGCTTCTGGATGTAGTGAGCGATAGTTCCCTTTTCCCTTGTGTCTGTTACAATAATAACTAAAGTATGTATTCTGTTAATTGTTGCTATGGAGAAACATTTGAAACAAATATTATAACAAGTAACTTATGCCAAGGTGATTTGGAGTAAGTGATTAAATGGTGTCAAGCCAAGACCAATGAAATCAGAATATCAAGCTGGTGATTGAAATCAGGGAAGTGGGTTCTTCCACAGTAGAAGCTGGGGATAATGGAAAGGGAAGGCTCAGCTAGTTCTGCTACAGCGACTGGCTTCCAAGCTGCACTGTGAGTCTTGCCATGAACTATGTAGAGTTTTTAATGCAAAATTAAATATTAAAATACTCATGCAGAGCACTGGGATATGTGTATTGCATGATCTCTAGAAATGAATTTAACCTAAGACTACAAATCAACTTTAAATACTAATAGTAATGTCGTTACCTGATACGGTGTAACACATAAGAAGGAAAGTTGTTCAGACACTTGGGCTGTATTTTCATATCATAGAATTTTCTTTCAGGTTTAGGCTTAGGGTTGACTAAGAGCCTGGTTTTGTAATACTTCTCTTTTGTTCAGCTAAATCCTCTATAATTTTTTTTCTCTTTAAGTTATATTCTCCTAACTACAGGTGCAGCTTATAGCAACTTGTGTCTGGGAACATAGACTAAGGTCTTCTGTCACTTTTAACCACTATTCTACTAGGATGTTTTGTCTTCTCACCCATTATATTTTTTTCAAAATGTGAGCATTGCTGACTCCTATGTATTCAACTATAGGAAGCTACCAGATTAGAAATGAACATTTTCAGTGTGCTACTTTGAAGTTAGTAGAAATAAAAAGCATAGACAAAGTGAAAAGATTAGCATATAGTGGCTCTCATGAATGTAGAAAATCACTAGATGGTGCAATTACTGCAAAGGCAGGAAGCTGGAATGGGAATAGCACTGGTTTGCTGGTAAGTGGAACCCAAGTTTTGAGACTCAGTTATTTTTCCCATTTTCTGCTGTTTACATTGTATATTTATCGGTCCTGGGGGCAGCTTAAACTGGTTCACATGGCTGTGGAATTTATAGCTTCATTCTTCTGTATATCTGGCAATGCAAGCAAGCAATACTACAGATCTCCTTTATTCTGATTAGCTTTTGGTTTCTAACTGGTTCTGAAGAAACCCTTTTTTACCTGATCTTATTTTCTCATAGAAACTCAAAAAGTCCGGTACCCTTAGACAACTTTGTCTGTTTTCCTGATTTTCCCTTCCTTTGTTTTGGCATATGAATACAGAATCAGCAAGTCAGAAAGCAAAATTTAGCTTTTGTGCTGAGTGTTCAGTATGCAGTGTAATGACTTTTCTCCACTTAAAAACATTTACTTTTTGCACTTCAGAAATTGGACAGAAGGGTATCAATTTAGTTTCAACTACATGTATTTGGGAAGCCCTCATCTACAAGTAGGAGACTTGTAAGTGATCTTCCTTAGCACGTCGAATAATAGTTACAGCATGGTTCTTAATTAGAACTTCTGTGTTTTACTTTATAAACCAAAACAAACAAACAAAAATCCTGGTCTGTAATTAACAATTTTAAATTTGGTAAGTTTTTCATGTATCAGAAACTTTTTGATGTGTGACAGAGAAAAAGTTGAGAAGATAGGTTTCATTACAGTTCTAGTTTGATCTAAAGCATTATTTATTGAGTCTGGGAGCTGGTCATTACTGGTTTACACACTGCCCTTGGCCAAACTCCATGACTTGCCTCACATTTGTAAAACCACTTAGGATATATCTTTCTTCCAGGAAGGGCAGTGGCTCATGAAGCAATATTTGTATTCTTAGGGTACCCTGAATAATTTTAAAACTTCAGAATTCAAACTAGAGCATAGTTACTCTAACATGCTTTTATTGTTTCCAGGGATGTTTAGAAGAATCACAGCTGCAGCCACCAGACTTTTTACAGGAGATGGATCTGATGGTAGTTTCTATACCCTTGAAAGTTTGAGTGACCTTGTTCAGTCCATGATTCCCACGCATCCTTCTTTAGTTCTCCTCTGGTGTCAAATCCTACTTCTTGTCAATTATACAAACTACAACTGGTGGTCAGAAGTGCATCAAACCCCAAAGTAAGATTTGCTTTTGATCCCTAGTAGTAGTAGTGTGTCTCGTAATTATATTTGCTAAAATTAGTTTTAAAGAAATCTAGGGTGTTTTCTTGCTAAGGCTGTCAGCCTGTTGAATAGTACTATTTGGATTCTGAAATAGATAGTTCTGCATTTACTTTAGGTGTATACATATTGTCTGTTCTCATATCAGTACGTCTTTCAAACTAAGGAAATGCGTCCTGCACTCAGTTGTTCCTCAAAAGAACTGCTGGGTAATCTCTCCAATTTAAGGCAAGAAAGCTTAATCTGTGTACTACTTTAATTAAAATCATGGAAATAGCTATAACAAAATATTCAGTATTTCATATTTCATGTTCCTATGGAGACTTTGTATTTCACCTTCTAGCAAATAACCAGCCAGTGCAGATGATATACACTGTTGTGTTTATGAAAATACAGTCTGATCAGTATAACTGTAACTGTAGTTATATCTGTTCTCAGTGAGTCTATTACTAAATGCTATCAAAACATAGTATCAGCACCATACTGATTCATTAGCATCAAGCACCATAGTAACCTCACTTAAGGTAAGTTGTCTAAAATGAGTGTTCTTTTGGTCTGAAGTTAGTTCCTCCCACCTGTTAGGCATTGGAATGATTCAACCTCTGGCGGTAAAGAAGATACCCCCTATGTGGGTGGGTCTCCCTCTGTGTTAACTGTAGAGGGAGATTAACAACTGACTTGGGAGACATTTCTGATGCTTGTGCAGTGAATGTTAGGGAAGGCTAATCTTGCTCTACAACATGAGTGGATCAATACTTGCTCAAATTTGAGATTCTTGCCTCAGTTCAATCTCATGATGTGAAAAAATATTATTATAATTTGAGGAAACATGAGATTACCAGGCTTATGAGCAAAGTAGGGCAACTAAAATAGCTAAGGTGACATCTGCTATTTGTTGCAGGTTTTTGTTTTTGTTTTTTTTTAATTATTTACCAATATAATCTCTTTTTTTCTGGGTTGGGCATCACTTTCTATCTGACACTAGACTAAGTGCTCAAGAACACTGGTTTGGCTTGAGAAGAAAATATAGTATTAGGTTCTGTTATTCTACCAGAGTTGCAGTAGCCCATGTTTTTCTTAAATAATCTGTTTAGTTCTTCAAAGAGTCAAGAAAGCACAGAACAAAAAAGTGATACTACAATTGTTAGAAAGTAAAGAGCTGATGGAAAGCGAAGTGTTTACTTCAGAGCAGTATGATGTTTGAATGAAGTTTCTAGGAAAATAAATATTATGTAAGGACATTGGTAGGATATTCCAAGCAATTTGATTGTTAATGTTTCAGTAGCCATAGTAATAAAATAGTAACAAAATATAATATGCTTCTTGCAGGAGACACAGTCTTTCTACTACTAAATTGCTTAGCCCTCAGATATCTGGAGACAGTGATGAATCAGATTCAGAATCTAAACGTGGCATGTGCAATAGAGAGATAGTGAGAAGAGGAGCACTCATTCTTTTTTGTGACTATGTTGTAAGTTTTGAATTACGAATTTTATAACATTAAACAGTTTATATGACTTGAGTTATTTTATTATGCTGACAGTCTTTTATTACTAATGTGCACTAACTGAATCTGTCTGGTTCACAAGTGAAAAATGAAGACTTGTGAAACCAGTCATTTTATTTTCAGGTAGTGCTTCGGTAAGCTTAGGTATGACCTCATTTGGCTTTTTTTTTCCTATTCTGAACTGAGAGTTCTCTTGGCTTGTAAAGGATACCTAGTGGGTGATAGAATTATCTGCTGGGTATCATATCCCTTACTTGTGAGGTGCCAGGAGCACACTAAGTAGTGTTAGACTTCTCAACATCAGTAGCAGTGCACAGTGTCTAGGAGACAACAAATTTCTGTCATTATACCGTAAGAGGAGAGGTTTTACATTAGCATTTAACTTCCAATTTGGCTCTCTAATGAGAGCAGTTCCTGTGGCTTTGGCCTCTTGCTGCCTCAATATTAGCATTTTAGTTCATTGGGAACTTTTGAAGTTAATCTTCCTGTAATATGTAGTATTGCACTTTGGTTTGCATTGCAGAGCAGTTTTGGGGCAAGCAAACTGCATTCCTTTCAGATTCAGATAAACCAAAAGCTATGTTTAAGAAGCACTTCAAGTACTAATGGATATTCAGTCACCAGAGTCAGATTAGAGGTAGTCCAAGGTAAAACCTTCCAAAACCTCTTTGCTGGGGAGTGTTAGCCTCTCAGCATCACCTAGTTAGCTCTACAGATCTTTTTGTGTTGCATTGCACTGCTTGTTGATATACACATAGCCTCCATAGGTTTTAAAATTAATTATTGACAGATCTCTTTGGATTTGCTTTCCAGAAATTATTCATCTTGTGTTAAGGCCAGTAGTAACAAGAAATCTTTAAAAAGAAGCTTAAATGGAAACCACATTTTACAAGAAGACTCTGTGTGTGCATGTTTATTTCAAACATCATTTCATTAAAAGTGGCATCTTTGAATTGACCTTCTCAATTTACTTGTTTCTAACCTGGTTTTTTAGTGTTTTTTAAAAAATAATTTACTAATTCATTATAAATCTCTTTAATTTGCAACAAGATCAAAAGCATCTGGAAAATTTGTCATGTAAAAATAATGATGGTGATAATAAAATATAGACACTTTATGGCATTATTTTCAAATAGCTACCAGAATTATATATGAAAAACTTCATGTTGTGTCAGATAAAGTTTCTAGTAATTAAATGCTTACATGGGTATTACTGGAATCAGATACTAATTTTTTTCCCCTTTAGTGTCAAAACCTGCATGATTCAGAACACTTGACCTGGCTTATTGTGAATCATGTTCAGGACTTGATTAATCTGTCCCATGAGCCTCCAGTACAAGACTTTATTAGTGCTGTTCACAGGAATTCCGCAGCCAGTGGTCTCTTCATCCAGGCCATTCAGTCACGGTGTGAGAATCTTGCAGCTGTAAGTTTAACTTTTTTAAAGAATAAAGTCACTTATTTCAGCATAAGTTTAACTGATAAGTATGCAAATTCTGACATTTCTGGGTCGTTTATCAACTTCTAATTTTATTTTTAAAGTCATGTATTTAAAAATGGAAACAGAGAACCTTATAATATATTAGCAACTTCAGTATCAGATGTGTTCCAATCCATCAAATCTATGAATTCAACTAGAGTTGGTTAAGCTGCTTTTCTTCCTTCCTGGGTATTACCCCTGCATAATAAATATCTGAAGGGTAAATTAAAGCTGTAACTTTTGTCTTTGATTTCAGTATCTTGGTAGCATACATAACAGAACTACTAACTACAGAGGAAGGAATTAGGAATCAGTCCATCTTCATAGGCCCTAACAGCATGAAAATGATTTGCAAGCTCATGCCTTCCCCATTGATCTGCCCCACAAGTTGTAGCCTCTTGGTGAGGGAAATACTGCTTCAGAAATTCAGTGTATGATTTTTGTTTATTATGTTTTCAAATTAAAAGGACTGGATGATGTTTTATAGGGGTGTAAGGTTGTATGCATCCCTCTTAATCTTGGGAACTCACTAAGTGGGAAATCTCATTTGCTGGGCTTCCTCTAGAGCTAATGGTGGGAGATGCTACCACACCCTGAGTAGCCTGGTAACATTTTCTGTCTCTTCCCATTGTCTGTGTGTAAATCTAGTGCAACTGCATTTGTGCTTTACCCATGTGAGTAAAACACTTTAAAGTTAGGTGAGATGAATCTGGGTTTTAGTGTCTGAGAATCAGTAGAATGAACTAAACTAAATGGGTTTGAATGGAAGATGTAGTCATTCTGTGAAATGTTTGGTGATTATCAGAAAAGTCAGTAAAATTAAAATAGCTGATATTTACAGTCTGCTCTAAAACAAGATCGGTTCCACGAGTCAAACTAGTTTGGCTTTGTGTTTCTCCCTTTAGGTTATTGGTGCTGAATTGGTGCTCATATTTAAAATAAATAAATAAATAAATTTTTTAAAAAATTCTTTGCACCCCCTTCTAATCCTGAGTAGCCGTTGCTGTTTCTATGATTAAACATGTGCTCAAAAAAATCCCTAATGCTTATCTGGATTTCTGTACTGTTTCTTGTCTTGACTATGCTCATATTCTTGCCTTCTTCCAGCAAGAGTTCAAGCTTCTCACTGTTTTCAAAGCTCTCTGCGATTCCACTTAAGTCTCTCTAGCTTTTTTCGCCTAAAACTTTTGCTCCCTACTTTTTGCTTATTCTCTGTAAGAGTCAGCTTTTACAGTTAAACATCAAACAACTTAATGTTCATATTAAATAACCCAGCAACTCAAACCTATTTATTTATAGATGATTAGGTTGATCAGCTAGTTGTCTGCTATAGCTTTTTATAAATGTCTTTTCCTTTAGCTTTAACATCTTTGTATTCCAATTGATTGGGGGTTTTTTTGTCTGTTCTTCTGTTTTGTTTTGTTTCAACATCTAGCCCACAACTCTGAAGAAGACCTTACAGTGCTTAGAGGGAATACATCTCAGCCAGTCTGGGGCTGTTTTAACATTATATGTTGATAAGCTTTTGTGTACTCCATTCCGTGTGCTTGCTCGCATGGTTGACACACTGGCTTGCCGTCGGGTAGAAATGCTTTTGGCTGCAACTTTACAGGTAAGGATAAATACATTCATTTGTAAATAAGATTGGGTAGTGCTAGCTACATAATCAAATGTAATGATTTAAAGTATATCAAAATATGATGGCGTTTAAATTATTTCATTGCAAAGGATTTTTTTTTTATTTAATATATAGGTATGTGAATATTTACATGTCACTTTGTCTATAATTTTCCTAATCTGTTCAAAGTACCTATGGGTATTTTTACTTATTTCTGTCCTATAAAATTCTTGTGACTTTCCTATAGAACAGCATTACTCAGTTACCAGTTGAAGAACTGGATAGAATTCAGGAATACCTTCAAAACAGTGGATTAGCAACAAGGTAAATAATACAAATACATGTTAAAATGCCAAATTAAGTAATGTTCTAGTACTAATTGTGTTAACTCTTTTTTCCTGTGTTTGGGTTTTTTCTTAAAGATAAGATAGTGGGCCCTTTTGGAAGTAAAACAGGAGTAAAGCCTCACGTATGAGATGCAGGCATATTCTGGCACAAGGACAGTCATGTCGGTTGAGTTGAATTTGCAATATACTTAAGAATTCAAGCAGGCTAAAGACTTGAAGTCATCAAATTCTCTCCCTCATCCCACTCATTTAACTTTTGAGAGTGAGCAAACGCAAATTAATTCCTTGAAAAAAGCTACATTACTGAAAACAACTTTATTTTCCTCAGACTTTTGCAGAATCTTGTGAGTCCAAGCTGGGTGGGCTTGTGGCTTTTTTGTGTGTGGTTCCCCCCCCCCCGACAACTGTGTTAAAAGTTCTAACTGTTTAGTCTCCCAGCTGTTTAAAAGTAAACTGCTGTTATAAAAAGGAGCAAATTATTCAATTTTTGAAAAGCCTTAATAGGTAACGTTACATTTGAATTTTTAAAAAACTCCAAAATCTCCCAATGACTTTATACACGTTCTTGATAGCAGTAATGGAATTAAAAAAACCCCCATCAAACAAAAAAAACCACAAACAAAAAAACCCAAACCCTGACACTGACATAAATCCACAAACTGGAATTCTTAATATATTTTTAAAAAAAAAGTTCAGTTTTAGTGGATTCTTTTCCGGTATCTGTTAGAACATATTTGTCTGCAATCAAATAATCTGTACACTAACTTTGATTTTTCTTACTCATTAAAAAGATTTACTGCATAAGGAGAACTGAACAGCTTGTAGTTTATGCTTAAGCATATACAAATTTTAAATCTAAATTAAATTTAAATCTTTATTGTTGATGTTGCTGAGTTCATTTGTTTTGGCTACTGATAGCTGGTGAAATTTGCAGTTTAGCATCATATGACTGCATATATCCAACAAAGAACTGAAGACCCTACTGCTTTTTTCTCCCAGGATTAGAATTGGCTCACTGGATGTCTTTCTATTTTTAAATGATTTACAAAACTGACTAAGTTAGCTCTCTGCTGATGTATTACTCTATTTTCAGACACCAAAGACTTTACTCGCTCTTGGATAGATTTCGTCTTATGGTAGCACCAGACTCAACTAGTCCTTCACCTCTGGTTACCTCACACCCACTAGATGGAGAAGACCAACCAGCTTTAGAGAATGTAATTCTAGACAAAGTAAGATTATGTTTAAAAAAGGCACTAAAAGTGCCTTGGCTGTAGACAAGCTTTTGCTCATTACAGAATATTTAAATACAGATTATTTTTACTATTTGGTTAATGTTCTCAGAATTGTCACTGAATCTCAAATATAGATCAGTGAAATTATTTCATATGTGTTGGCTGACTGTTGAACTTCGGATGAATAATTAGCATATGCATAGATGTTTGTTATGTTGATGGTGCTGTGAAACACTTTTTGTTTCTTTGCATAACTTTAATGGAAGGACTTATTTAAGGTTCAGTAGAGACAGATACATACTCTTACTTGTTTTCTTGCTGTGTTTACTGCAGTGACCAGTTGTATTCATTTGCTGAATTTCATTTGGTTGTCTCTTAGAAATTAAGCATTACTTCTCAGTTTCTACTTCTCAGCTTTAAACTACTTTCAGAGAACAATCATGACTACTTAACTGTTTCTGTCTTTCATGTACCTAGATGCATTTATTTCAAAGTGGGGTGGGAGGCTAAAAGCAAGCCTTTTGGGGCCTGTGTCTTCTAGCTTGTCTCATGGCACAGATAACTTCTCCTTTTCATTCCTTCGTGTTCTACAGTGATACGCAGTAATAGGAAACGTACGTAACTGAGATGGCAAAAATTATTTGATTAGTTGACAGTTTGGTGGAGACCGATAAGTAGTCAAGGAACCCGTTGACTTAGGAGAGAGATTGAGAGCTATTTAGACAGTAGGAGGAAACACTGTTTGTGCCCAGAAACCATTTACCCATGGCTTTCCATCTTCAAATTAACCAGACAATCTCATTCCTCTCTAACTGTAAATACTGCACAAAGGAAGTAGTTTTTGTGTGCTTCCTCCACAACCCCTACATAGTTCATAGAATCATAGAATATCTTAAGTTGTAAGGGACCCATAAGGATCATCGAGTCCAACTCCCTGCTCCTTGCAGGACTACCTAAAACTAAACCATATAACTAAGAGCATTGTCCAGATGCTCCTTGAACTCTGACAGGCTTAGTTGGATTCTAATTAATATCAGCAAATTCAGGATGTCCAGTTATGAGAAAGAGAACACAGAAGAGGGATAACTGAGCCTCTTTGTATTCCTTAGTTAAATTAGTTTTATTATTAACTAATTCCATAGGCTCATCGCTAATAACTTAAGGAGTAAATTTGAGTGATGTGTGATGGTCTTCCTTTATTTCAGTGAGTGTTAAAAAACAGATGTTATCTTCATCTGCTGATTTATTTGAATCTGAAGACTTTTCTTCCTTGGTTATAGTACTGGGTTTTTTGCTATTACTGTTACGTTTGTGTGACTACTGAGTATTCCAGTTTTTTCCTAGATATTCTCCTCAGCTTTAGGGTCCTAATACATACACCTGTGCTATATGTTAAGCTTTTTTCCTCATTTCCTGTCCAGACTTTGTGGAAATAGGCAACTTGCCAGTGAACATCCATTGGTCTAGTTTAAGATGGTCCGTTTACCAGTTGTCTGCTTTGCCTTGCTTTTTTCTTTGAGTTTTTTTGACATTAATGTGGCCTAGTGATCTCTTAAACAGACTGCAATTCAATGCCAATGAGCAATTCTGCCCCTGCCCCCGTGAACTGTATTATTTTGTGAAAACAAATATGTAATAAATTTCTTTTTTTTAATTATTAAAGGACTGGTATGTGTCACTAGTGAGGTCGCAGTGTTGCATCAAGTCTGACTCTGCACTGCTAGAAGGTGCAGAGCTGGTAAATAGGATTCCTCAGCCTGACCTGAACTCCTTCATGACCAGCAAGGTAACTTCTTTGTCAGGTGAAACACAGTCAGCTGAAGAGGATGTAATTATTTCAAATCTTCTTATTGGTAGTATTAATAGATTAGATTTTTTTAAATGTAAACACTTCAAATTTACATAATACCGGTAGTTCACTTCTTGAATTTCAGTTCATTTTGGAAACTAAAGTAGTAGATATGCTTCATTTCTGTGTCTAGCAATGCTGCTAATACTAGCTTTCTAGTAGTACAGGTTGGGCATATGGAGTGGAAGTGAAGGTTAGTTTATTGCAATCACAAAAATCCAGTTTTACCATTTTACATAACCTTCTTGTTTTGCCATACAGTCTCTTACAAGGCCAGATGTTTCTGTAACCTTTTAAATATCTGTGCTAGATGATTTGCAATATGCCACTAACAGGCCACAGATAGTAAATCTGGCATAAAGGACAGTTTGTATCTATTACTTTGTTTTCTGAGAACATATTTTGTTCAAATTCTCTACATTACATTTGCTGCTGGTATGCAGAAGTAATATTGGGAAACTGTTTTTAAAAAGATTTTTGTTTGACTTACTTGTTTGAAAACTTGTTACTTGAAGATTCCTTGTATATAGGTAATCCTTAAGCTTTATTCACCTATTGTTCTGAAAATTTGGAATAAGCATATTGATTTTTCTTTACAGTAGTGTTTGGAATTTAAACATGGAACAAATATGGGCTTAATTATGGTATTGTTATACCACAGTAGAGCAGAGGTCATAATAACAAGTTAGTTAATTAATTAACTGTTAATTTACCACCATATTAGTATGCCAGAATTAAAAGCAATTTCTTTTTATTTACTATTTGATGTCAGGAATTCAACCTGAGCTTGTTAGCACCTTGTTTAAGCCTTGGCATGAATGAAATCTCAAGAGACCAGAAGAGCAGCTTCTTTGAAACAGCTCGGAGGGTAACTCTGGATAATGTGTCTACCACTGTACAAAATCTTCCTGCCAGCCACCAGGTTTTTCAACCACTATTGCCAACTGAGCCATCAGCCTACTGGAAAAAACTAAGCGATATCTTTGGTAATAGAAATAATGGTCTTTTTAAGCTTATTCTCTCCTCTGCAAAGGTACTTTACAGATGTCTTGTGAATACATGAACTTACTATTTTAAAAAATCAAGATAGCTGGCATAAAAGTGCTTATGAAATAATTCTGAAAAACATTTATTGAGGGGAAAAATTCAAACAGCTAGATTTCATCCAGTCTTATTTTATAGGAGATGAGGTGATGTATCAGTCTATGATGATACTTTGTCGTGCACTGGCTCAGTATTTGTTGTTGCTCTCAAAACTACCAGCTGGTCTCCGTGTTCCTCCTGAGAAAGAGGATGATATCCTGAAATTCGTAATTATGTCAGTAGAGGTAAGAAACTACAGCATTATTAAAGATGTGATGAAATGTTGGTAGAGGGGACAACTTTGATTTAAACTGATCACCACTGAGTAACTTTTGATCTGGGCTATTTTCTTGTCTTAACTGTAGAAATTTCTTCAGTGGTTATTTTATTTGACCTGTGCTAGTAAATCAGATGGGCTTATGGGACAAGGGCAGCTTTTTACAAGGAGAGGTTGATTGAATGATGGAATGATCTTGGCATTTGGGAGAATGGCTGTGCACTGATTTTTGGGACACTGAATAAGCAGTATATAATGCTCATAATTTTCTTGTACTTAAATTTTGTTCTCTCAGGAAAAAAATCAATACAACGTGCTAATAAAACTTTACATATTGCTGTAAAGTAAAAAAAAAAAAAAGACACCTTTGGTTATAAGTTACTCTGTTGCAAGAATTTGCTATTAATGGGAAATTTTTATTTTGGCACAGGCACTATCATGGCATTTAATGCATGACCAGATTCCATTAAGTGTAGATCTTCAAGCTGCTCTGGATTGTTGCTGTCTGACCTTACAGCAGCCTAGTCTCTGGAATTTGCTAGCTTCTGCAGCTAATGTGACATATGCTTGCTCCTTAATTAATTGCATTAGATTTATCATAGAAGCAGGTGAGTCCAATTTGAACAGCTATGAGAAAATTTTCTTAATAAATTGTCAGTCATCACTGATCAAATGCTAGGTGTCTGGAATATTTCCTCTGAGTCCTTTTTAATTATTTCTTTGACAAGTTTATTTTTACTACTTTACTTTCTCATTTAAGATTTTGTGTTTACTTTTGAACTTGGCAGATGCCTTGGAAATGTTAAATATTTGACTACTATGTGGTTTTGAGGAGAAAAATGGAATGAGATATGTAATGGTTTATCTCTTAAATATTTTTGTCTAATTTAGTTGCTGTTGAACCCGGTAATCAACTTCTTAGTCCTGAAAGAAAGAAGAATACTTCAAAAGGCTTAAGTGAGAGTGAAGTTGATTCAAACACACAGAGTAAGTAAACGGTGAATTCCACTTTTGCCGTAAACTTTCACTGAAGAAATATTTGTAGGTACCCTTTCTATTACTATTTTTTTGACAACAAGAGTTCATCTGAGACCTTGTATTTGATAAATGTTTATTAAATATAGGTTGACATTTTTAACAGGTATAGTTGTTTTTTCTTTAAAGTTAAACATTAACACAGATTTTTCTTTTGGGTGATTCTGTTAGCTGTGCAGCATGCTGCAGACTGAGCTTTTTAAAGTGTTGTGGGATTTTTAAATTTCATGTGGGAGAGGTAGAATTGTTATTTCTTCTGAAGAAAGGCAGATTCATCATCTGCCTTTCTACAGTATAGGAACACTATGTTGAGATGAAGGTCAACTCTAGTCCGTGAGTGTAGACAGCACTGTCTTCCATATTCGGCTGTGCTGGTACAGTAAGATACCGCTTCCATCTACAGAAATTACCTGCTTGTCAGATTTAGCATAGAGCCAGCTATGAGACTGTTTTCTCATAAAACAGATGAGTTTGGTCACTTTAAATTCTCAGAAATGCTCTATTCAGTGTGGCCTGTTCTTGCTGGGGTTAGCATGTGAGCTGCTCTGCTGGCAGATGTCAGGTACTGGTAATCTCCAGCACTAAGACTGGCAAACAATGCAAGCCATTGCAGGGAGAGTGGTAGTAGTACTCTTCAACCAGCTGAAATATTGTAGAATATTTCTTTGTATACATCCTTATTGTGGTTTTGTCCTTTTTAGTTGACATACTCTTTCATTAAGCATTTTTTGTTTTTCTGTATCTTTTTAAATTATGTGTCTTAATAGATTCGTAAAACTAAATTTCTTTTTCTCCCAACAAAGAAACTAAACACATTACTGCAGCTTGTGAAATGGTAGCTGAGATGGTGGAATGCTTACAGACTGTCTTGGCACTGGGGCACAAAAGAAACAGCAGTATCCCAGCATTTCTTACTCCTGTCCTCAAGAACATCATCATCAGTTTAGCAAGGCTGCCTCTAGTGAACAGTTACACAAGAGTACCTCCCTTGGTATGTTCATCATGCTTTGTTTTCAGGACTTTAGAAGCTATTGAACAACTTCTTGATAACCAGACATGCTGCTGCATCTTAAGTTTTATGTCAGTAGGACTTCAACCTTCAGCTAGTCTGATCAGCCAGTTTGTCTTTTTAAACACTAAGTAGCAAAATATTGTAAAGATATCAAATAAGAGTTCACCATGGAATCAGAGATTTGATTAGAAAAGAGTGTAGTTGCTCCTTACATTCTTAAGTGAAAGAGAGTCCAGGTGGTAGTTTAAGAAAGGAAGAGCAAGCAGTGACTTGGGTATTTTCTTAGGGCTAATATTTTCTCCTGCTCAGTGGGATTGCTTACCCTGGAAAGAGTGCAAAATCTATACTGCTACTTTCTTTATGACATGTGAATTGACAAATTCATTTTTTGTTGTGCTAAGCACCACAATGATGCAATGGTGCTGAGGTGTCTGAAGTAGTGTCTGAACTAAATCTGGTATTTGTGTGTGGTACCATACCATGGTATGCCATGCAGATACTTTTGGATTGTATATCTTTCCTAACTCATCTTGGATCTTTTGGACAAGGTATTTCAACCTTTTCTTTTTTGCCAATGTAACATGGATTTAAGAACATTTCATTATTACCTCTATGTACTGTTAGTACTGTGAGGTGACTTTGTTTTGATAGTGGTTTTGAAGTTTATCAGAAACATTTTTAGATGCTTATTAGGTAGAGCAAAAGGGGGTTTCCTGATATATGCAAGGCTATTTCTCTGGCTGAGTGTTTCTCAGCACTCTGAGAGGATGTCAAAAGATACTAATTTTTTTGATTGAGACCTTTTTTTGCCCACTCTCAGATATATCTTTGTGCTTTTTCAGGCATCAATAGCATGTGAACTATTTTCCCTGAATTACCTTTCAGCATAATTTCTGCACAATCTAGGAGTCACCTGGCACTTAAATTCTGAACTGAAATATATGACAGGAATATATTTGCTTTCATATCCAAACTTGGACAGTAGGACTGAATAATTAATTCATAGTGAGAAATATGCAAACCCCCCCACCCCCCCCAAATTAGAAATATAGTGTAAAATGTGTATTAGCTGGGTTAGATATCTAATCTTTCTCTAAGTTTTTTGTATTTGGAGAATTACTTTATTTACTGATGTCTCATTGCTTTTGAAAGGTGCATATATATTTATAGCTGTCATGTTAATACTATTTCTGTTTTGGATAAGTAGACTTTCTTTATATTTCTTCAGGTCTGGAAATTAGGCTGGTCACCAAAGCCTGCAGGTGACTTCAGCACAGTTTTTCCTGAAATCCCAGTAGAATTTCTTCAAGAAAAAGAAATTTTTAAGGAGTTCATCTATCGCATCAATACACTTGGTATGCAAAATTAAAAATTAATACAGTTGTCTCTTATTCAGCATTTACTTGTGTTGTACTGAATAACTGAATCTGGTGCCATTTGTTTACTTTTGTTGCATATATGGGAGAGAAATAATATTTCAGAGCAGGTTAGTAATTGTGCTGCAATAATTCTTACATTTTGCTCAGTGCAGAGAAAAAATTATAAATTATAGAAATAAAGCCAAAAACTATTCCAAGTCAGGGAGGTGATTTCAGTGTGCTCTTACAGAATGGCCACTTGTTTTCTGGAGCATACACTTCACAGTATGTTTGAGAATATTTTACTTCCCCCCATTTTTTTAATTCATGCATAGTATACAAATAGTATTTAGTGCCCCACACTCAACATTTTAAAGGAAATGCTGTCACTTTAAAGCTTCTGGGTATGTCAAGGTTTACTGAACAAGAGCAGTAGGGCTTAAGAGTTCAAGTGTTTGTCAACAGATGAGACTGTCAAGGGTAATGCATCAAAACTTCTGTATGTTTACCAAAGTTCTTTGGTTTTTTGCAGTTTTTTCCCCCTCTGATCTACAGGTTAATATTTGACTGATTTGTGTTGTAACACTGATTTCTGTTTGATCGCTATAATGCCTAAGATGACATTCTCATTTTTTGATTCTTCAGATATCATTAGTATAAACTGCTGGGTATTATTCAAGAATCCTCTGCAGTCTTTTGTAGGTAAAAATCTCTTTGGAGAAACTTTTTGATAAGTGCTAGAATTTCTTTCCCATGATAATTGGCCAATTTTCTGGATGATTTTCTGTGTTGAGAAAACCTGATAGATCTCAATGCTTTGAAAATTGGACAATCAAAATATTTAAATGTGTATAAGAAACAACCTTAGCAGCACCATTTAAATAATAATGTGCAGAACCCTTCTAAAGGGTTCGTCACTTCCTAAAATAGAACAGTTTAAATTTAAGCTGTAGTGATTACAAAAAATGCCAAATAGAATAGGAAATGGTACAAAACTAAATCTATGGAAACAATGTACCATTTTTTTAATGCCATTCCATGTTTAAATTTGTATTAAGACGTAAATGGTTATCTCTGAATGTTTCCATAGGATGGATCAGCCGTACTCAGTTTGAAGAGACTTGGGCTACATTGCTTGGTGTGCTTGTAACTCAGCCTATTGTAATGGACCAAGAGGAGAACCAACAAGAGGTAATATCACTCACTGATTATTTTTTTTTTAATTAAATGTTACTTAAACTAAGAAAAATGTTTCTATTAATGAACCCGTAAAGCAGAAAAGTAGTGACTAAAACTAAGAAATTATTTCTGTTTTATATTTCCTTGTCCTCATATCCCTGTGAGTTCAGACACATCCATCTTCTGGCTTAAAGCTTCTGCAAGAGTGTAAATAGTATGGTAAAATTTTAGTGAAGCTGTTTCAACTTTATTTTACTATGTCACTCAACACACACACGGTTCAAAGTTTGCTCAACTAGATGTTTGGCTTTAGGCACAATAGGAACTCCAAAAACTTAGAGAAACAATGTGTGAGAGAACTGTGCCTTTAGGAAATATACTAGTTAACTGTAACTAGTATGTATTACTGCAGTTATCTGTGCTATCTAATAATCAAACTTCAAGGGGAGTTTCTTTGGTAAGATTTTTTTGTAAGATTCTTGACTAGAAATGCATTGACCTGGAGATGCATGCCCATGTCTCTCGCTCTCAGTTGTAGACTGTATATTGGATATCTGGGCTTCTAACTTGGATGCCTCAAGTAAGTGTTCAAAATTCAGTGGAGGGCATTTGGGGATCAGAGCTGAAGAAATTTATCTATACAAAAAGCAAAGATGAGAGTGAACTTAGCCATCATGAAAGAGATTTTCCCTCTTCAGATGTCTTAACCTGCTAGCAAACTGATTTTACTAGGTTCTAGCTCTTTGACCTGAAAGGTTGGGTTTTTTTTCCTGGACTCATAGTGTTCACTCCCAAATTGTGAACGGTCCTGATGGTAGGTGCAGAGCTAAAGCATTTTGAAGAATTTGGAGGGTAGATGCCTAAGAATAGTGGATCCTGGGTCGCAGACAAAGGAGTTTGTTTCCCTTGCTTCCTAGGTGTCAGACTCCAAAATCGAGCAGGGCATCATCATCTCTCTTCCCTGGATTAGCATTTTCTGTTAGACTGACTTGGATACTTGTGCAGAATTTTTGGCTTGGCTCTTTTCTACATAATAGCCATGTTGAGTCAGATTTAAGGCAACCTAGGTATTGGTAGTTCCTTATTTGTCATGTAGAGAGCACTTATTTGTAGAACAGGAGTAGTAATGCTCCTTTACTTTCCAAGGAAAACGAATATGTTCAAAATTGCAAACATTTTAAGCACTATTATAAATTTCAATATGTTAATATTTTCTGAAATAAAAATACAAGATTCTTTTTTAAAAAAAAAGTTGAAAATTTGTTACCATTTTACATTTTCTAAAAAGATTCAGAGTCTCTTGTGGTCTGATACTTTCAAGAAGGAATCAGAATCTATACAACGAAAGCAAAAACTAAGAAGCATCCTGCCACTTCAGAGTCTGCAAGTGTTTATGCTGCTGTTCTAATTTTAGTTTGTAAAAAAAACAGATTTAGTCAAAGTACTGATGATAAACAGTTCTGAGCAAAAAAGTTAAATGTACTGTGAAGATTCTTGCTACCATCAACACAGGGAGGATGAGTTACAACCCACAGTGCCAGAAGTTTATTTTAAGAGATGGGGTTTTTTTAAAGGGAAAGAAACAGACTACTACAGTGGTGATGATTTACAGTGGCAAAGTACTTGATGCAATGTGTGTAGTTCCAAATACTTCTATCAGGGAAGAATGGCAGTGCCTCAAGTATGAATAATAGATTGAATCTAACCAAATATTTTAAGCAAGTTGTGTTACAGTTTTCTCACACTTTTACAGTGTTGCTAAATACTGAATGTGTAGCATCTTGGTTTAGAAGAAACATTGGATGCATCTGAATTATGATGCCCAGAAAAATGCTGCTGAAAATTCATGATGAGGTTGAGTTTTGTTCCTAAACAGGCAGTTACTAAAGAGAGTTAACATGGGTCCTTCTCTGAAAAGTTTTGAACTCAGATTTGGTCTTATTTGATGCTTTGTTTCAACAGGTAACTAATGGGTAGATGCAAACAAAGAAACTAAACACTTTCAAAGTTCCAAAATGGACATCTTGAGGTTTTAACGCTGTTGGGATAAGAGAGGATGCATGCAGAATGGCTAATGAGATGGAAGGATGTGTTGCTGCTACAGTCACAGTGCTGCTTTTGTGTGCGTTGCTTATGTCAGCTAGATTTCTGGATGGAAAGAAGTCTAGATGTCAGGCTTGTAATGATAATTTAGTGAAAGGTGACAAATTGATGTTCAGGGCTTTCAGGATTCTTTTTTTTACAATTCAAATTACAGTAAGTTCATTTTACAGGAAGATACAGAGAGGACCCAAATTAATGTTCTTGCAGTACAAGCCATAACTTCCTTGGTGCTGAGTGCAATGACAATACCTGTTGCAGGCAATCCAGCAGTTAGCTGTTTGGAACAGCAGCCCCGCAACAAAGCTTTAAAAGCTCTGGACACAAGGTATCTTTTTACTTGCTCTGAAATGCATAGAAGTTATACTTGTGATTAATACGTAATTACAGTTGCTTAATCTAGCTGTAGCAAAAACATGGTATAGACTGTTTTCTAAGCAAGAGTGTGTACAGATAGATCTGTTTACATAGAAGTTATATGGACTTAGCATCACAAGCCTGCTGAGTTAAAAGACAGTATGTGAAACAGACAATATCATATTGAAATCTAGTATACAGTGTGCAGAATGTATTTCGCAACATTTCTCAGTTTTAGTATCCCTGATAACGAAAATAAGCATAGACATGTAACACTGTAGAGTAAGCTGGTCACAATTGCACAAAAATGTTAAAGGGAAAATCTGCTTAAATTGATTTCTGTTGGGCTTTCAGGTTTGGGAGGAAGCTAAGTGTTATCAGGGGAATTGTTGAACAGGAAATCCAAGCAATGGTATCTAAGAGAGATAATATTGCTACTCATCACTTATACCAAGCTTGGGACCCTGTTCCGTCACTTTCTCCTGCTACTACAGGTAAGTGCATGTGTGTGGGGGGAAGGGGAGAGTGAATTTCTTTTACATTTAAAAAGTAGAAAAGTACTCCTAGGAATTTATTTGAAATACAGTTTGCAGGAAATTAAGCCATTTTCACATCTCCTTTTGTTATGCATGTTTTAAAAACTTGGCTTCTGTTTTGTTACAGGGGCTCTTATCAGCCATGAAAAACTCTTACTGCAGATCAATACTGAACGAGAAATAGGAGATATGGATTATAAACTGGGACAGGTTTGTTAAGGTTTTAACTTTGAACTTGACTTTTATTACATTTCTTCCAGTTTGTGAAAATTCAGTTAAGAGGCACTGCTTAACATCAAATGTAAACTAAAAGCTCTGAGTGATGCAGGGTAGATCATAACTGGGTGACTCCTCTCAGCCAGCTGTTCCACCTCTCATGGAATTTTTGCTTGTCTGTGTGAGGTCTAGCTGTGAGCCAGCTATTGACTTTTACTTTTCAGCCTTGCATGTTAAAGAGCACTTGTAGTGTTAGCTTCCACTTTAACTATTGGATTTTAATTTGCTATTGCATGCTTACAGTAGTCCTTAGGAAATGAAAAATCACTGGACATAAAATAAGCAATGTTGTTTTAATTTTAAATAAACCCAGTGTAGGGACATAAATTTCACTGGATGATGTTAGTTGGAAAATTAGCACTACATACAGTGAATAAAAAAATAGTCCTTATCGAGTTATTTATCTCCCTGAAAAATTAGTCTTTACCTGAAGTTACATATAAGTTTTAAATGTAATATTTGTTTCACTATTTGAATAGAATGTATTAGTGAAAAAAAACTTAAATACTAAACTCAGATGACATTATTTTTCTTGAGAAATTTTTTGCATAGGGAAGACTAAACGGTCACTTGTCTGTCTCTAGGCATCTGTATGTTCTCTTGATATTCTAAATGACTTGAACATGCAGTATTTGCAGGTTTACAGACCCTATGTGTTATTTACAAAAACTTGTAACTCTATAACAATATTAGTCATTAGACATCCTGCTTGAAAAATAAATAAGTGTGTGTGTACGTTTTTGCTTGACATGAAAAAGAATTCTATGTAAGGGTGAATTTTTGTCTAAGAAAGAAGTCTTGAGCTATGTAAGATAAGTAACTTCAGAGGAAAAAGTAATATCTCTATTGACACACCGGAAGTGCTGATTTTGTTTTGGAATCTTCAGACAGATCACTTACGAAATGCTATCAGCAGGTCTTATTGTTCTGAAACTTTGATTTTATAAATAAAACTTAAAGAAGAACTAAGAAGGTTTCTTCTTTGTAGATAGGTGTTTATCTAGCCTGAGTCAAAGGACTTGAAATCTTAGTCTTATCTGGTTTCAGAAGAAAGGTTATATTGCAATCAGATATGCTGAGCTATGGTTTGAGAAGAGTTAGGAATGTGTTTTCTATTGAACTGCAGTTGTTACAGTTCTTTCTGAATTATTTTCTTGCTTGGTATGAATTGTAAATATTTATACTTTGCTTTAGATTTTAGATCTGGTATGTTGACTTTGGGATGATGCATGCACATTTTTAGTGCATGCTTACAGGTTAGCCAGATGCTGCTTTCAGCATCGCCTGTATTGCTGTACTAAGCACATGGTGCTACTGGTTTTGCTGTGCCATACAGTTTAAAGTGAGTTAAACTAAAAGGTTGTAATTTTTTTTACCTTTTAAGTGATGTGCAGTTCATGTAAATGTTGTTTGAGGCTGTGTGCTGCCTGTCATGTAAATGAAAAATGTATTGGGCTTCTAAGTTTTCTAATCTGACTATGAAGGTTTTAAATGTTGTACTTCCTTTCTGTTTGTCTGGGTTTTTTTTTGGTGTTGCAAGGTCTCCATACACTCCATATGGTTAGGAAATAATATCACTCCACTGAGAGAAGAAGAGTGGGGTGAGGATGAAGATGAGGAGAATGACATACCTGTTCCTTCCTCACCACCAACTTCTCCTATTAACACCAGGTGTCTTATTTTTTCTTGTCTCTCCTTTGACTTATCAATAAGCTTTTATTTCTTCATGTTGAGTTCAATAAGGTGGGTTTATAAATTGGATGCTGGTAAATACCTGTATTATTTCAAATCAAGTATTTTAGCGGGGCTTAAGAATAGCCATTTTAACAGTTGCTTATTGTGCCTTACAGGAAGCACCGGGCTGGTGTAGATATACATTCTTGTTCTCAGTTCTTGCTTGAACTGTATAGTCAGTGGATATTGCCATCAAATCCCAGCAAGAGAACGCCAGTCATTTTGATTAGTGAAGTGGTGCGATCAGTAAGTCTAAACTGTTATTCAGAGTCATAATTGAGTATATGTTACCAAATATTCAGAGCTAAGCAGCATTTGTAAAGCATCTTTTAATCTATGGCAAACCCTGATTTTTATTTTTATTTTCTTGGCAGTGCTGTTATATGGGCAGTACAGAAATATAACTTGAGCAACTATAATATTATACTGATTTACACTATATGAGCATCTGGATTGTATATTCTGCTACTACATTACAAACACTTTATTGTTACTTAATGATAGTCAGTATTTTACTTGACTATTTGCTGAAAGTAGATTTCAGGATTTTGCTTATCCTATCTCTTTGTAAGAAAATGAAGATGGAACAACAATGTATTAGAGGATTAAATTGACTTTGAAGTGTAGAAGCAAAACTAAAGAACACAGGTGTGGAATGTGTCTTGATAGCCACTATTCACTATCATAAAAGACTTAAAATGTTAAAAAACTATCCATCCAATAGAGTATGTATTGTGAGTTTTGAGGTGTTTTAGTACACTGTAAATGGTAACATTTGTTCATTTTCCAGAATTACTCACCATAGTGGATTTGTTTTTGTAAAGCTTTTGGAAAAAAGAACCATTTGGAGGTAATTGTTATCTGAGATGGATGGTGGCATTAATTCTGGACAACAATAGTTATTGCAGACACTTGAGTTAATGTTTACACATGTAATAGATCGATTGAGGAATGTTTTGCTGACATAACAGAAGGAAGAGTCAATTTCTGGCTGTCTGCTAATGGGCTTTTTTTATATTCAATTTTAATTTGTGCACAGCTTCTGGCAGTATCAGACTTATTTACAGAAAGGAATCAGTTTGAGATGATGTATACAACATTGACAGAATTGCGAAAGGTGCATCCATCAGAAGATGAGATTCTTGTACAGTATTTGATACCAGCCACTTGTAAAGCTGCTGCTGTTCTTGGAATGGTAAGAAATTTTCATGGAAGCTTATTGCAAAGTCATGAGTGTCTAGGTTAACTCATCCTTAGCTTCTGCTGCAAAATCTGGTGTAGTTGGTAAGAGTGGTTTGTCTCTAAGAAAATTCCTTAGCTGATCTGCATGGCTATAAGGAGTAATAGGATACGTATTCTGGGCTTTCAGAGGTTGCAAACATCATCTCCAGTTGCCCCGTACTCAAACAGAAAGGTTGTTTGGTTTGGGGATTTTTTTTTTGAGGTTTGAGCTTGATTTAATGTGCTTTTTGTTTTATCTTATTCAGTTGAGTGTTACCTTTGCCCTGGACTCATTTGTTCCATTTCAGGCCAGAAATGGGGACACTGAAACAGCTATTGCTAGATTTGTGTTACAGGTCAATGGCTGTAATCTCATGAGAGGCTGGGACAGTGCATGTGATGAATACGTAGCTTGATAGTCAGGTACCCCTTTTCTTTCTCTCACTCTTCCCTCCATTGCATCGTTCTGCACTTAGGGAAATAACATTATTAATGCAAGTTATTTAACAAAATGTGTTGCTGTCTTTAAATCTGTAGACCAGAGAGCAGTAGTATTTTCCAGTGGACATTTCAGAGTGGGATTATTTAGGAAAAAAAAATTACAAATTCTTTTGGAAGAAGTTAGCATTTCTAGAAACTCTCTATGAGACTAATATAAACCTATATGGGTAATAGTGATAAAAGTTTTGAAAGACTTTTGGGGTAGGGCTTCCAGTAGCTATTGTAGCAGCAACTGTGCAAGGGAAGGCTGTGAAAGTGATGCCAAACATGCAGAAGCAGTTTTAGATATGATCTTGTTCTGACTAGGCAGTAATTTCCCACTCAGTGAACTAATAACACCTTTTCAGAAGGAAGCAGCTGAATATAACAGGTTAGTGGGAGGAAACGAAAGTTCATTCCATAAAGAGTTGCTTGTTGTCCTGTGCTCAGTTATATAGAAAATCTGCTTAAAAAGAGCAGCTAGAGAGCACACACTGTAAAACTGGCCTGTATCTTAGATGCTTCATGAATACAGGGACAAGGTAAAACTATATAATTTCTACTAAATACTTAAAATAGATTGTAAGAAAAAGACTTTTCAAACCTAACTGTTTAGAATAGATTTTGTGTATTCCAATAAGTTGTTGTACTTTGATAACAGGGAGTGAAGTATCTGATACCAGCTTGATGTTTGAAGACTAAACATAGAATTGTAGAATCATTTAGGTTGGAAAAGACCCTTATGATCATTGAGTCCAGCCATTAACCTAACGCTGCCAAGTCCACCACTAAACCATGTCCCTAAGCACCACATCTACATGTCCTTTAAATACCTCCAGGGATGGTGACTCCACCACTTCCCTGGGCAGCCTGTTCCAATGCTTGACAACCCTTTCGGTGAAGAAATTTTTCGTAATATCCAGTCTAAACCTCCCCTGGTGCAACTTGAGGTCATTTCCTCCTGTCCTGTTGCTTGTTATTTGGGAGAAGAGACCGACAACCACCTTGCTACAACCTTCTTTCAGGTAGTTGTAGAGAGCGGTAAGGTCTCCCCTGAGCCTCCTTTTCTCCAGGCTAAACAACCCCAGTTCCCTCAGTTGCTCCTCACAGGACTTGTTTTCTAGACCTTTCACCAGCTTCGTTGCCCTTCTTTGGAGACGTTCCGGCATCTCAATGTCTCTCTTGTAGTGAGGAGCCCAAAACCAAATACAGTATTCGAGGTGCAACCTCACCAGTGCTGAGTACAGGGGGACGATCATTTCCCTAGTCCTGCTGACCACACTATTTTTGATACAAGCCAGGATGCTATTGGCCTTCTTGGCCACCTGGGCACACTGCTGGCTCATATTCAGCTGACTGTCGACCCAACACCCCCAGGTCCTTCTCTGCTGGGCAGCTTTCCAGCGACTCTTCCCCAAGCCTGTAGCATTGCATGGGGTTGTTGTGACCCAAGTGCAGGACCTTGCACTTGGCCTTGTTGAACCTCATACAATTGGCCTCAGCCCATCGATCCAGCCTGCCCAGATCCCTCTGCAGATCCTTCCTACCCATGAGCAGATCAACACTCCCACCCGACTTGGTGTCGTCTGCAGAATGACTTAGGGTGCACTCAATCCCCTCATCCAGATCATGGGAGTGGTGGAGGGAAAGATCTGTAGGTCTGAGTGCCAGTGGTCTTGGAGAACAAATTAATGGAACGCTGTACTGTGAGTTGAGTGGATGGCAGAGTATTCGTTTGGATGCAGACTATAAGCATCTACCAGTCAGTTTCAGACAGAAGGATCCTTTGTGGTTAGCTGGAAGGCCAGAAAATTCCAACCATCCAAGTCCTATAGGTAGAGGATTCTTAGTAGCACATAATATTTACTCAACTAATGCTTATCTTGGTTTTTTTGGCTTTAAATCATGAGATAGCTTTTTACAGGTAAAACGAAGTAGCATCAGTTTACTGGTTAATCTGCAAGTCATCTCTTATCTGATTATATTAATCTTGTGACATTTGATTCAAAGTAGTTTCAAGCCAGGCTCTGGTTCATGCTGTATTTTCTGCTCTTTAATTTGTTCCAAGTATTTCCAAGTGACAGGAGTCACCAGTATTGAACCAGCGTTGACTTCTAATGAATACTCTTGTTGGATGTATTAGGATAAAGCTGTGGCTGAACCAGTAAGTCGACTGCTGGAATCAACCCTAAGAAGCACCCATATGCCAAGTCGGATTGGAGCTCTGCATGGAATTCTTTATATCCTTGAGTGTGACTTGCTTGATGAGACAGCGAAGCAACTCATTCCAATTATCAGCGAGTATCTGCTCTCCAATTTGAGAGGAGTAGCACAGTAAGACTCTTTCTTCTCTTCCCCCACCCCCCAAACTGTTGCATGCTTATGTGTGAACAAAAGGGCTCTTTATGGTTCACCGTTGGCAGTACATTTTTGAGCAGGCTGTTTGTGTCAAGCAGGTTTTGGCAATTTCATTGAAAGCATCGGCCAATTTTAGATATTTGAGGGTGAGAAAACTGTTTGATAGCTCAGACTTTTGTCTCTTTGGTAAATTGTGTTCCCTAAACCTTATTTTTCTGTCAAAAGGCATACTCTTTGAGTAGGACTTGCAGGATCAGTAATGAAGTTCGTTGCTCCTAAACGAGTCAGGCAATGATAGCTTGTAATTATATTGCTGAAAAATTTCTTGTTGCACTGGATTTCCATGGTAACCAGTGCTCCAGTGCTCTCTTACAGCATCTTGGTGATACTTCGTGTGATTTTTAAAACTTGCATAACTTTGATGTGAAAAAATACTTAGTGTTTCTAAGGATTGTTTCTACTGTCTCTATTTGTGACCTAGACAACTTTGTAAGTGACCACTAGTGTTTTTGCTTATTTACAGTTGTGTGAATATACATAACCAACAGCACATCCTGGTAATGTGTGCAGCTGCTTTCTATTTGATCGAGAATTACCCACTTGATGTAGGGCCTGAATTCTCTGCAGGAATTATACAGGTATGTTGTGATGGCTTCAATCACCGGTGGTCATGTAACCTGAGATCACCACATAGCTATCTTTAACACTTAACTTGATTATTGTGGCGTAGGTATGCTTTTGAGTTTAGTTTCGTTAGGTTTTCTCAATATCTGATGCAGTTCATTACTAGCTGCAGTAGTATGGTGCTAGAAGATGACCTAAATACACCTCAAAAGCAGGTAGTTGGCTTTTTTCTTTATTTCAGATGTGTGGAGTCATGGTATCTGGAAGTGATGAATCAACGCCATCCATTATTTATCATTGTGTCCTGAGAGGATTAGAACGACTCCTTCTTTCAGAGCAACTTTCTAGGCTGGATAGTGAATCACTAGTTAAACTGAGTGTTGACAGAGTGAATGTGCAGAGCCCCCACAGGGCAATGGCAGCACTTGGATTAATGCTGACTTGCATGTACACAGGTATTTACTTTTTTTATACTTTTGATGTGCTGAAAGACTAGCTTACTAACAGTGCTAATTTTCTTCATTTATTTTTGTTACCAAGGATAAAAAGGTCTTATTTGAGCATTCACAGTAAACTTGTAACAAGTTGTTTTGGTTTAGGAAAGGAAAAAATCAGCCCCAGTCGTACCACAGATGCAAATCCTGCTGCTCCTGACAGTGAATCTGTGATTGTAGCTATGGAACGAGTATCTGTCCTTTTTGATAGGTAAGAGGATAAAACATGTGTAATGGGGCACTGGGAGGGAAATGATTCTGTTTGGCACTGTGGTGTCACTTCTCTATTTGACAGTTCTGATATTTAATGATGTTTCTCTGCTTATCATTGCTTAAAATTGATACTTCTAGTATACACAGTAACACTCACGGAATTGCTGAAGGCAGCACAAATGTACAGGAATGTAAATGGAAAACAGACATGTCCTAACTGATACTGTGTGTTGTACAAACCATAATACTTTATAAATGTATTTCCAGCTCCCTTCAGGTCAAACTCTTAAGTGCTTTTCAGGATGTCTTCTGCATAATCAAGGATATAAATCCAGTTTACAGGAAATAATCTTTCAAACCACCCTAAGAGTTTAAAACCTTTTTCCCCTTCCCCCACCCAAGTGTTGCTCTTTCCAAGGCTGTTAAGTAATTGCAGTGGAAAGGTACAGTAAAACGTCTGTATTCACATGGAATTCATTTAATGGAAATATTTCAAAACCCCTGTTTTGATCTGACAATCTCAAGCTGTCTTGAGTGAGCATAGCATGTTAGATTTTGCATAGTAGTTTGTGGGATAATGGTTTACATTTTTTTAAAGTGTTCAGTGGTTTTTCCATAAAACTGGATGAGGGTTCACTTCTGCGCTCAGTGAGAACAGAACTGGAGCAGTGCTTGAGTGCTTTTGAAAATATCACTCCTAAGAGTTAGCAAAACAAATGTGAATAGTACAAGCAGAAAATAACTTTGCAGGGAATAATCACATGATGGTAACTTGATCTTGCCACATCAACAGATGTAGCCTTTATTAGGAAGATTTTCCAATCAGTATTATTTAAGTAAAATTGTCTTTAACTTGGATTATCTCTTCCCCTCTTTACAGTGCAGCGCAACTTGCTTTTCCTGTTCCATATATTGGTCATCCTGGTCTTGAATAAAAAATGCAAAGATATTATGAATGGAAATTATTATTCTGCTTATAAATGGTCTTTTCTCTGATAATGAGAAGTAGTGATCTCCCTGTCCTTTTTGTTCTTGTTTAGTTTTTTTAGCATTCCTATTATTAAATCTTGTCTCTGATGCAATTCTAGAGCTTCAAAAAATGTTGACTATTTTAAAAAGGGGTGGGGGGGGGGGTGGGGGAAGGACATGACACCTGTAACAACTTCTAATAGTTTTGATAGACCTCTTTGGGTAGACTGTTAGAGTAAGATTACATGAAGACTTGGATTCCTGTGTTGAAGCCTTTTTTGCTTCATCTAGAGATGTAAGTAAAGTGTTCTTTCTATTGCCAATTAAAATGGAAAAGAATGAGATGTTTACTGGACTTCAACCACAAAATATGTTCTTTTTTATTATTTTCAGGATCAGGAAGGGATTTCCTTTTGAAGCTAGAGTAGTGGCTCGAATCCTTCCACAGTTCCTTGATGATTTTTTCCCCCCTCAAGATGTAATGAATAAAGTTATTGGAGAATTTTTATCCAATCAGCAGCCTTACCCACAATTCATGGCAACAGTAGTTTATAAGGTAGTGTTTATATTCTTTTTTTTCTTAAATGTTTCAGAAAATTTCTAAATTACTGACAGCTCAATCAGAGGGGCAAATATCAATTTTGTTAAATCTAACAAACCAGTTGCAGTGAGTGAACTGTACTGCTGTGAGCTTTGTCTTCCGGGCAACATGGAGGGCTAGAATCACCATGTCACCCAGAAGACAAAGCTCACAGCAGTACAGTTCAATCACTGATAATGGGAAAATAAAGATAAAATTACTTGTTGTGATCCTGGTGCTCAAACTCTTTAGATCTCAAGGAGCCAGCCCAGGTTATCTGGCCTTGTGAACTCTACAGTCAAGCCCCTGTGGACTCAGTTGGGCTTCTGGGTATTTTGCTCTTCAGCACCTACTTCTGGACTTGTGCATCACTTGAGGGTGCATGTATGCACCACATTTGATCTATAAAAATAGAGACACCAGACAAGTCTTGCATTTCTGTATGGTTACTTCCGTTTGGTGCAGGTGTCATGAGTCCAGTTGGATCCTGGCTGACTCTTTTGTGAATCTCTTTGTCTAGGCATTGTGTTCATTAATTCTTTAGACTCAGAGTTGTCTCCAGGAATTTGGCTTGTGAACCTCAGAGCTTTGTAGCTGGAGAGAACCTTTACAAGAGAAACTAAACTCTTTCCCGTGTCCATCTACCATGTCTTTATTCCTGTGTAAAATATTTTTGCAGGTATTCCAGACACTACATAGCACTGGACAGTCCTCAATGGTCCGTGACTGGGTGATGCTGTCTCTCTCTAATTTCACACAAAGAACACCTGTGGCAATGGCAATGTGGAGTCTTTCCTGTTTTTTTGTCAGTGCTTCCACCAATCAATGGATTTCAGCGATGTATCCTAAAAAGACTGAATGTGTGCCATTTCTGGGTAAATATAGTGATTCTGTAAAGCACATTGATAGCCTTGAAGGATAAGAGTACAAGTTTAACACACAAAAAAAGGTAGATTTACTGCAGTTAGTAGTGGTGTATATCACTTTGTGCCATTGGTGACTCAGGTTTGAGGGGGAAAAAAGAGAACTTCTAAACAGTTTATGAGAATGAAGTTATCTAAAACTACTGTTTTAAGATTTGTTCCTTGTGACTATGCAAGATGATTGGGAAAGACCTTGCTTTGAAGGACTTACTAAAAGCTTCACCAGATAGCTTTGCAGTGAGCTTTAAAAGCTTTGTTCTATATTCCTTCTGCAAGATAAAATATATTAAAAAAAACCAAACAACAAACTAAAATTAAAATTATCCTCTACGTACAAACTATATTTTGCAAGTGTCCCCTTGGAGGTGCACTGCAGTAATAGTGAGCTTTGGCAATGGAATGTCATCAGCCAAATAAGTTGGAACAGCCAAAAGACATAGGTGGTATCAGTGCTGGGTTTATTTAAAAACAAACAAATAGAAAAATGACTTGCATTTCATGACTGGGCAAAAAAGTGGCCATATGTCATGTTTGAAACTTCCTAATGACTCTTAATCTTAGCAGTGCTCTTTGCCTATCAGCACTTGCGACTGTGGTGCTGATTGCACTGTTTGCTCCAGTGGATAAAGAAAACTATTGCTAGGTGAAAATGAATTTCTGGGGATAAGAAATTGCATGAAGTTAATGAAGAAATAAGATTTTTGCAGTAACAGTTTAATTGCTACATGACAGTATTTTTCACTTTCACATTGTTGGTGAATTCAAAAATACACCATTTTATTGGAGAGCAGTCTTTAAACTGCTATACCAAAAGATGAGCAACTTCTGTCTTATTATGACCTTAACTTATATTTCAGTCTTCCACATATTATCAGCAGAATGGGAAAATCGGAGCAGGTGGATGTTAACATCTTCTGTTTGGTGGCCATAGACTTCTACCGACATCAGATAGATGAAGAACTAGATCGGAGGGCCTTTCAGTCGGTGTTTGAGGTGGTAGCATCTCCAGGAACCCCATATCATCGCTTACTAACTTGTTTGCAAAATGTCCACAAGGTCACAGCATGTTGAACATCTTGATGTGTAATGGAACTGCATGACTAGTGTTGGAATCTGATATGAATTATGGGGAATGCAAGATCAAGAAAGTATCTGGGGTTGCATTTGTGATAAATATGGACCTGCCAGTTTTACCTCCAGAATGCATGGACAAGTGCTCTGCAGCACTGGAAATCACCTGAAAAGTCTAGTGTAGTAATTCTTCTTGTTGACACCAGGCACCTGTGAGCAGAAAGAAATATGTCAGTGTTTTTCAAGTAGTGTTTGGGACTAACCTGAGACACGCTTACTAATTGTAAAATACGAGCAAGTACTACATGCAAGGTAACTGGTATTACTCTTCTTCCTAATGTTCAGCTGAAGCCACTGTGGTGCAGCCAGTAAGAAACTGACAGAAAAACTGTTATTGCAAGCTGCAGTCATTAGAAAACTTCATATTTTTATGTACCTGTATATACTGTTGTGTGGTACAGAATAGAAATTGTTTCCTAATGTCTCTCCCAAAAAGGAAAAGAGAAAATGGCTTTCACGATCTACACTTCCAGCATGTAATTCCTCTCTCTGGACTTTCTGATATCCTGTGGTGTATGTGTTGGTGATATTGGAGATATAGTGCACATACGTAACCACACATTTTTGGTTTTTTTCTCAGGATTTAAAATTTGAGTACAGTATATCAGTAAAAGAAATTTTAACTTAAATATTTCTATATCATGTACAGTATGTAGAATTGTAAGATGTGTGGTGCATGAGCTGTCCTGTAATTTGAGATGAACAGAAGCCACGCTACTGAATGTCTTGACATCTGTATTGTCCTCATTTTTTTTTCCTTGTGCTTGAATTCATGTTCCTTTTGGAAGTCCATCTTAATGTACAGATTACATCTTGTTTTGCATCTCACTTTAAGAAAAAGTGCTTTAAAACTGGAATATGTTGATTAATTTGTCTTGAGAGACTGTACTAAGGAGGCATTCTTGTGATCCACTTTACTGTAGCTTCTTTTGAATTCCTTTATTTTGAGAACATAATGGTAAGAGAGGACTAGTTACTCTGGATCAGCCTTTCGTGTACTTAAGAAACTGCTCTTATTTGCTGCACAGCATTTTAAGAGACAAAATGGTGCAAGCTCCCCAGTACTCAGTAACCATTTGACCTTTCCTAACTGAGACCATGGAGTCATCTGGATTCAAACCACTCTCATGTAAACAAATTTATGCTAGCAGTTAAGAATCAGAAGGCTGCTGTGGTCCACTTTGGGACTGGCTAAGGTGTTAGATTACACAACCTCTTTTATTACCTGTTCTACACATAATGCTTTAGACACAAACACAGTACAAATATCCATGAATTTCAGGACACTACACAGGGCCAGATTTAGCTTTTACTCACCACCCAGGGAACCCCATTGATTCCTAAGCATTACATGGGGAAATCTAGCGCAGCATTTGTCTTTAGTTGTATTTGTTATAATTCTTTAATTATAGAGAAATGATACCTTGGTTCTCAGTCACGTCCTATATTTAACCTCTCTTCATTTTCTTATCACACCTTTTGGTGACACTTGGAAAAAATGAGATAGTGTTGTCAGGAGGAGCATGTACTGTATGTATTTCTGTATATAATGTATATGTTGAAATTATACACATGTGACAACATTTAATGTGTACAGATGTGTATATTTGTATTTATTAAACCCATGTATTTAAACTAATTCCAATCTAGACCAAAAATTGTTGCTTCTGCCCATAAATTGATTACAAAGGAATTGTCCACTGGTGTCACTTCCTTTTAGAAACTGATAGAGGAAACTGACAGTATGGGCAGTAGAAACAACTGTAGATGTTGCTGTATTTAGCTCTCTACAGATCTTATTATCTAGAGCAATTATTTCTGCCCTTAGTTGGGTTACTCTTCTTTCTTGGGCCACAGCACTGTGGTGATTTTTAAAAGAGACTGAACAGGAGTTCATAAAAAGGTTTAATAAAATAGATACTGTTTGAAAGTTTTTGAGTTATATTGGAAATTATCTTAATTCTGATAAGAGACTAATTCAAGGCAGTGAGATATAATGCCCTGTGTTTTCATTAAGGGTAGTATAGATCACTCGTCCCTTTTGTAACCACCAATAATCGTTTTGTACTGTAAACCCACACACCAGTCAGTTTTTGTATGATATATAGTTTAAGTGAAGATATTTTTGTAAGCTATTTTCCAAAATTTAAAACAGATTTTAATATATTTTTTAAGCATCAGGTTAGTCATATTCTCACCATATAACAGTATATGTTATGTTACAAACTGTTAAATTCTTCATCATTTTAAGCTCCTCATGATTTAACACAGAATAGCTGGTTACTTTACCTTGGGATAATGGGAGCTAGACCCTTTATGAAACTTTCCAATCCAATTTGGGACTTGCTATAGAATCTTTCCAGCCAGTGAAGGAGTACATTGAATTAAGCAGTCAGCATGGCTGGATGAAAAACATCAGATGTGACAGACCCTCTTTCCTCAAATGCCCGTTGCTGGCCTTCAAGCAAATATTTGCATTACCCGTTTCAAGTCAAGCTTTAGAGCTGATACAGTCAGTTCTTACCTCACATAGATTCACTGGTAGTAGTAACTCCATCTGTTTTAACCTCTCTTGGAGATTTGTCATAGTATACCTCCTGAAACATGTCCTAAGTGTCTAAAGAAGCGCACCTCCTCTTAAGAAATTCTCAGTGACCTGAAGGGAATGTAACTTAAGGGTCTTCCTGGTGTGGAAACACACACCAGTAGTGCTTCAAATCTAACATTTCACCTGCAGCACACTTTCCTGTCTACTTCCTAGACATGCTTTCCCCACCCTCATTTCTTTTGGAGTGAAATCATTTAAAATCACTCCTGCCTGCTTCTAGTGACAAGAGCCAAGAGGTATGCAATGGGGACAGTAACAGCAAAACAATGGCCACTAAGAAATACTGATGTTGGATTTAAAGCAAAAAAATAAATCACTTGTCCCTTGATTGACTTAAGGCAAAATTTTATTTCACAGAATGTTTTTAACTTGCTGTAGACAGAAAGCTAATTCTGAAAATCAGGCTGTTCAGTTTTTCATTGAGAACAGCATAGAAATGTATTTGGGCTTAAGACTTACATTTGGTGTCCTGGCTAACCAAAGCAAACAGTTTATTTAATGTGCTCTGCAGTGGAACTCTCTTCTTTACAACCTTACAAGATTAGAGGTATGGCATGATTGGGAGCATACTTAAGACAGATTAATGTTTAAAACTTCATTTACAATTCAGTTGTCAAAGAACCTACTTTACTAAATCTATAAGGTGGCCCTCCTTTAAGAACACTGTATGCTAGCCAACTTTTTATAAATAGTTTTTGGGCCAGCTACCCACTGAGCCATTAAATAAAGTTTGATTGCATTTCATTTCAGCATGCCCCCTCCCTTGCACTGAGTGCAAGAGTGAGGAGTTGGAAACTACAACCCATTGTAAACCACTTCTTATTTGTGGGATTCAAAGTATTTTCTTTACTATTTATGCTCTTTGCCAGTTGAAATTGAATGTGAGTTTATTTAAATCTTCTCTAAAGTGTATACTCAGATGTCATTTCTTGCCCGAAGCATCTAGTAAATGATTGTGCATTACTTTTGCTTTGTAGGAATGCCTTCTCAGCACCAAGACATTGCTTGTTTCATAACCACCAGCAGCATTCCTAAAGCACTGAGTAATGAATGAACAGATTTAGATCAAACAAAGTGGGGAACAAGTGGAACCTTTTGGGTTAAAAGTAATTTGTTGATATTTAGTAGATTTGCCTTAAGAGCATTCTGTCTTGCCATTCTCCTTTTTAAATGGCTGTTAATTTTATATAGCAGATAAGGAGGTTGTGTCAAAAACACTGCAAAGACAGTTCTCCAAGAGCAGCAGACCTGGTTTGTCTTAAGATTTTGTGGAGCTGTCATGGCTAAGCATTTATGCTTCCTAAATAAAAGACATTTTAGGGTATAATGAGCAATAAATATAGCAATAAGCTGTTTAATTAAATTTGGTCATTCAGGATCTTACCCAGTGGTTGAAAGGGATGGGGTGGGAGAAAAAGGGGAACAGATTCAAGTACATTTATTGCATAAAGTAGACTTTTTCCATGTACAATCCCAACTAAACTTTCTACTAAAGGTAGAAATCAACTAAGTGACAATGGTAGGTGCTTTGTTCTTTTTAAACAATTTTGGTTATAAGGATACAATTGAGGAAAGTTATAAGAGAGCAAAGTACTTTGGTAGTTTTTAGGTAGTTTAATTATTTTAAAGTGAAAGCAAGCTGCTGTAAGAACTAGAGTAAGCAATGTAGCAAAATTTTTTGGAAGTCCAATATGCAAACTTTACCCAATATTGAGATTTCAGGTGAACTCTGTGCATGCTACCTTAAAGTATCCATTGAAAATCTCGAGAATCCCACAGTCATACCCAGGAGAGCTTCTATCGTATGTCAAGTTTTAGCTGTATTCAAGTTAACTGGGTATAAATGCTGCAGAGCATTTGTGAAGCATGCGCTGCTTTTTGTCATGTGCATTTTGTGTGAGCTTATCATTCCCATCAGTCTGTGTATGCATACCATCAAGTTGGATAAACCTGACGAAGGATAAGGTAACGCACCCTGTGGTGTTGTCTTGTATAGTTTGAGGGCAATGATGAGCAAAAGCTTGGAGCCCCAACCCCAAAAGCAATTGTACTCAAAGGAAAAGGAAAGCATATAATTTTAGATGTATGTTTAAGTTTAAAAAAAAAAAATGCTGAAAATACTGCACATTGAAACTAAAAGAGAAAATAAAATAAAATATAACTATTACTGCAAGTCATTTTTCTCTGGTTATTTAAAAAAAGGTCTTGATTAATTCTTACTACAGTTTTTTCCCCAGTATCTCTTCTTTTCAGCAACTATCAAATACGGAGTATTTTAAAAATACGCAAGAATACTTGAACTCTCGGCAAATGTAGGTATGCTTCACAATCACAGTGCTGTTTGCAATTAACAAAGTAGTATGACAGTTGAGTTTTTAGTTGTATCTAATAGTCATGCTTGCCAAAACTTCTCTGGTGTTCTAGATGAGATCAGAAAATGTAAAATTTAAGTGTACAGCTGTATTTGTGAATGAGGGTGTATTTACCTGCAGCAGTCCTGGGGGGGGATGATGTTACACAGGAGAAGAAATGGTTTAACTTGCCTAAGCTTGGTTTCCCAGCTGTTAGGCTTGCATCTTAAGAAATTTCTGGGTGGTCCTGCTGCTGAACACTGGAGGATCTGTTGCAGTACTCAACTGCTCAGAGACATCTTGTTTTGATTAACTTTGCAGCACTCGGCTGTTCTCTGGAAATTCTGAAATAGGCTTTAAAGTAGTAGCTTAATGTAGAAAGCACATGCTGGTTTCTTTCTCAGTCAAAATAATTTTTTTACATCTTGTTTTTCCTTGTCAGCATTAGTAGTGAATGATTAGCCACTCTTGTCACCTTTTAGTTTAGCTGTGGAGCCAAGGAACAGAACTGTACTGTGGTAAGTTTCTTTGTTTTCAGAGTTGAAGACTTATTTGATAATAAAGTCTTCATCTTTTTGTCACTCAGAAAAGAATACCCATTTAATTTTTTGAAAGATTATACTTAAAGATGAATTGCCAGGCACAGGGAGATGAAGCATTGCACTTAGAAGACTAGAACTTTTAAACTTGTTGTAACTTTTCTACTTTCCCCACTGCCTCTCCTGTCCTGTATAGGTATTGGTTTGTTTCTTCTTTTTAGTCAGTGCAGCTGTAAGAGTAATGCAGGGATCATTTTGGAATTGGCTTGGCTCCACCCCAGTTACAAGACAAAAAGCTTTGATTGCTTGTAGAATTATGCTGTAATTATATCATAAGTTTTGCATAACTATTTGAAGAGATGAAAAGATTTGTAACTTGTAGGTTTGTTAAAAAGTTGGAAGTAGGAACATGAAAAAGTTTATACAGTTTATAGAATGATATCTTCTGAGCCAAACCTCCTGCTCATCTATTGCAGCCATAATTCTGCCTTAATTTTGTTTCTGTTCTTTCCCATGGCATATACATCCAAGTATGGCAGAGTAATCCTCACCCCAGGTGCTGTTTTCATAGCCTTCAAACTGCAAATGTCATGGGTAGATTTTGATCGAATGCAACCTGATTGTTTTACCTCATTATTTACATTTTGGAGTTCTTTCAGCCAGGCTGCAGTGTTTGGGTTCCAAGCAAAATGCATCCCTGAGGGTTGGGTTTGACCATGCCTCAGATGCCTACAGAGTTGCGAGCCAGGTTAAGTCAGACCATTTAAATAGTATGTTTTTGCTAATCTAGCTTATCTTGAATTACATGCACTGTAAACTTCAAGTCAGTGTTCCCCAAACTTGAAATAACGTACCCAAATGAGAAGCTTCAATATGTCTTTTCTACCCCTTTCTCCCCTTGAGGAACAGGCACTAAGTGTGTTTTTATCCCTGTCTTGCTGTTAAATGGCTCTAGGATTGAAGTATCTGTCTTGTCATCCAGAAATGCAAGCGTAAACCTTGCTAACTTAACTTTTCTTTTCTTGATATGTCTTGTTAATGTTGACATTTCAAATACCATCTTTGGCATTTGATTTAACATCTATTAAAATAACACAATTCATCTTTTAACTTTTGTTTCAGGCAGGTTTGGGCAGATATTCTTTTAATTATACTTTGTTCATACTCATTTTTCTTTGCCTTCATAACTGCTTCAAACTAACACTGTTTTAAACGAAGATGGGATACCGGAGAGCTGGGAGGTATTTTTAAGTGCTTTCAAGGCATCCGATCCTTACATCTCTTGGCAATGTGGCTTAAGCTCGTTCCTTCTCCTGCCTTCTTTCCTCTGCCCTGACCCCTGGAATAAATATTTCACCTGGCTAATGCTTTAAAATAAAAGTTGTATGTCATCAATAGATTGGTACATGACTAAGTAAGAGAAGATAAGACTGAGTGATCCAAAGTACCTGGAGTTTGAATGAATTGTGGGTCCTGAAGAAGTGAATCTTAAGAAGGGGACTGAATAAATCTGCAACTTTTTAATACTTAGTAATCTAAGAATATTGTTCAGATGTCTATCTTCATCAGTACCAAAATCAAACGCTCTCACAAATGACATTTCTATCTGTACTTTTGCCTCTTTACTGCTTTTGTGGTTCCACCTATGCTTCACTTAAGCAACATATTTATATACTGCAGAGTTTCTTAAATGTGAGCTTGTGGATAATACGTGTTTCCATTGAAGTGTGATCTGATAATATTAAAAAAAAGTGAGAAACATGATCTGGCAGCTAGGAAACCTGCAGGCAGCACTAGCAGTAAAAGTGAAAGGAACCTGCTGTTTCAGAAAACATTATCTGAGACCACGTTACATTATCAATGGTAAAACAGAGGCTTATATTATGCTGACAGGTTAATTTTCCAATTCTACCACTGGCCTACTGTGGGGTTTGAGAGTATCCCTGAATGGGAAAAATGCAGCAAGCTTGGTCTGATTCAAGTTGAGTTGTCTCAGATGACTGGATTAAGGAAATCTATATTTCTTAGATCCATAAAAATCCAAACTGCATATTATACCTTTGAAATTAACAATTAATCTAGTGCTGATGATGGAGTGTTATAAGAAGTCATGTTGAGTTATCGTGTTGCACTTGAAAAGATTGCTAGACCATATGTACTGGTGAAAGTATGAGGAACTCAATTTGTTGCAGTGACATTTATAGTGCTTAAAATTCTTTTGCATTTTGCTGATGGGTTAAATATCATCAAAGTGGTTATTAATAATTAACTTCTTAGTGAGGTCTGGCTCTCCTTTGTATACGCTGCTTTTGTTCTCAGTTTGACTGCATTAACTCTAGATGAAACATAAATGCCAATCCCAAATTAATGATAATTAAACTGCATTGTTCCCTGTAGCTTGATTACATGAAAAAAATCTCAGAACAGGAGAGCAAACTTGATTATTATTTCACGTGTACTCAGTCACGCATTACTGGCTATAGAATCACATGTAGACAGAGTAACTTTGGAAGCTGAGTGCCATAAACGAGGATTTACCCCTAAATGGCATATTTTGAAGAGAGTTCCAAAGCCTGTCATGAAAGGTGGGCATTCATTCAAAAGAAAATGATCAAGAGTTGACATTTTAGCAGGACACAAAGAGGTACTGATGAGAGTTGTCTGACATGCGTTTTTTTCTTGTGCTTTTCTGCTCTAAAGCTCCATGACATGATGCAGGAAGCAATGCTAGGGTTCTGTGCAGCAGCCTGATGTGTGCTCTATATGAGTAAAGGACCTTTTTGTCTGCTGATGGCCAGTTATGGACAGGGAAAAGTATCAATGTTTATAAAAAAAAAAATAAAATCAAAAACCAATCCCAACCCCAAGCAATTGGATGGTTCATTGCTGTCTGTTGCGTATCATTACTTTTTCTTTGTGCAGCCTTCATGTGGAGATATATATGGTCAAGGCAGTTTGTGGACCTTGAAGATGATATCTTCTCCCTTGAGACCAAACAGCTATGGTGCACCCAAGGACAGAGGGGCACCTATGACACTTTCAAGGACATTGCAGGACAGAGCCAGGCTGACAGCTTCTGAGAAAGGGGCTGAGAGCCTTCAAGCTGAAGAGAGGGCAGTAAATGGCTTCATAAACGTGTCTGCAAGGTACAACCCAGGGACAAAGGAATGATAGGAAGCATCATCATCTTATTTTTCATCTTCAGTGGCTGTGTCCACTTCACCACATTATGCCTGAAAATGTTTCCTGCCTGTTGTTAAAGGTCCGAGAGCATTTTTCCAGTTTGCTTCCAGCTTTTGTGTTTAGTGTTCTCTGGCTCCGTGGGTGTTTACAGAGAAGCAAGGAAAGGAAACGCATTTTTAGTGAGCTGTGATGGCAAGATGAAGGAAGGTTGCAGAACTTGAAACTGCTTCTTAGTAGTGTTTCTTACCCTTATAATTAGGCTTTAACTTGAGTGTTCCTTTATATTCGATTATAAAAAGAATAAATACTTTATTTGTTCTTTGAACTACCCTTTTCCCTGTAAATTACTACTCCACAGTCAGCCAGAACTATCTTTCTTCTTTATATACTGGTGCCTTTCATCTAGCTGAGGAAAGTAAGTGTGTTTTTTTTCTCTCTGACAATCAAAAAAGTAAATTTTTTTTCTGCTTTTTCTAGTTACAGTTGCACTCCTCATATTGCTGCATTTTTCTCTAGTGACAACTTGATGTTTTGAATTTTCACAGGTAATATTCTTGTATTATTTTGTTTCTCGATCACATTCCAGAAAGTTACTGCTCTGAAAATGTTATTTTTAAGTTACAGGGTTGTGATGTACCAGAGTTCAACATATGCAACGTTAAGATTTATCAGACACTGGTTGTTTCAGGTTTTGTAAACTGACCTCTTGATATAATGATTTAAAAAAAAAAAAGCTTGACTGGAGGTCAGTTGTAAAAAGTTGGTATTGCACAGCTTATTCCTAAATATTTAAACGTTGGGTAGTGCTTAGCAGTCCTGCTGTCAGGGAAATCATTAGGAAAAGGGGTTTGGTAGGATGAGGATGGCTCCTGCCCAAAATGCTTTTTGAGAAAGGGATCGTTTTAGAGCTGTGGTACGATTTGATCTTGTCCAATCCTTGAACTTTTATATCTCAGCCCTATGTACGTACAGTCATACTGGGGCTGAATAGAGCCCTGAGAATTGCTTTATCCATGCAGTGCTGTCTCTTTGCTCTTCCCTCGCAGTGTGCAGATCAATTAGAGCAAGTTACTGGCTCATGCTTCACTTGTCCCCCAGGTCTTTTTCTGCAAAACTTCTTTCCAGCCAGTCAGGCCCAGCGTATACCGGTGCATGGGATTATTCCTCCTCAGGTGCACAACGCTCCACTTCCATTTGTTGAACCTCAGGGGGTACCTGTTGACCCATTTCTCCAGCCTGTTGAGGTCCCGCTGGATGGTAGCACACCCATCTGGTGCATCAGCCACCCTTCCCAGTTTTGCATCCTCTGTGAACTTGCTGAGGTGCACTCTGCCCCATCATCCAGGTCACTAATGAAGATGCTGGGCACAGTATTAACCCCTGAGTTATTCCCTGAGCAACTGGAATCTGCTTCATGCCACTGATCCCCTTTGAGCCTAACAGTTTAGCCATTTTCCAATGTACATCATCACTGTCCACTTACCCAGCCCATACCTGATCAGTTTGGCTGTGAGGCTGTTAAGGGGGGATAGTGTCTCAAGCCTTGCTAAAGTCAAGATAAACAAGATATACTTCTCTCCTTTCATCCACTGACCTAGTAATTTCATCAAAGAAAGCTCTCAGCTTGGTCAGGCATGACTTATAGAATCATAGAATAGTTTGGGTTGGAAGGGACCTTTAAAGGTCATCTAGTCCAACCCTCCTGCAATGAGCAGGGACATCTTCCCCCTTCCTAAATCCATACTGATTACTGCCAATTGCCTTTTTGTCCTTCTTATGTTTAGAAATGGTTTCCAGGATTATTTGTTCTCTCACCTTCCCAGGGATCAAGGTAAGGCTAAGCCTGCTGTTCCCCAGATCCTCCTCCTTGAAGACAGAAGTGATGCTTGCTTCCAGTCCTCCGGAACCTCCCCTGATCACCACAGCCTCTCAATGACATCAGCCAGTTCCCTCTGCACCCATGAATGCATCCCATCACATCCCATGAACTTGCATAGGTCTAATTTGTTTAAATGTTCTCCAACTTCATCCTCTTCCATTGAGGGTGAGCATTCATTGCTCCAGACTTTTCCATGGGTGGGACTGGGATTGCTGGAAGAAAACTTTACCAGTGATGACTGAGGTGAAGAAGGCATAGAATGCTACACAGCCATTTCCATGTCCTTTGTCACCAGGTCCCTCACCCCATTCAGCACTGAGCCCACATTTTCCCTTGTCTGCCTTCTGCTGCTGATATACTTCTAGAAGCCCTTCTTGTCCTTCATGTTGCTCACCAGGTTCAACACCAGGTGGGGTTTGGCTTTCCTAAGCCTATCCCTGCATGCTCGGACAGGATGGCTGCAACTAAATCAACGTTTGTAAATCTGAAGGGAGTATCATATGAAGTTAGGAGGAATCATGCTGAAAGCAAGCAAAAGGAGGTATTTTTTTACTTAGCAAGTAGTTAAACTGCAGAACTCCTTTCCAAAATTATGGATGTTTGGATGCTAAGTGTTTAGATGGCTTCAAAAGGAGGCTAGACACGATCAGAGAGTACAGTATTGAGGATTACTAAATACACAGGAAGCACATCTGTCTTGAAGTCCCTGAGCTGTGAACAGTTGAAGGCTGAGAAGAATGCTTTGGGAAATTCTCCTATATGCTTGTTCTGTTCACATCTCTGGATGACCATTCTCAGCCTTTGTTAGAGACAAGGCACTGGACTTGGACTTTTCTTCTCACACAGCAACATCTGGCTCCTTTTGTGCTTGACTGAGTGTGAAAGTTTGGATATCTAGGAAGCCCCTTCCAATTCTTTGTTCTTTTTGTTTCAAAATTGATGTAACCTCACTTCCGTAGAGTTTTGCTTTTTGACTTGTGTATTTCCACCTCTGCAGCGAGTGTATCTTGGCCAGTGAGAGAGGCAGTCATACAGTGGTGGTGTCAAGAAGCCCCAGGCCCCTTTGTGCTAAACATTGTCCATATACATCACTTAAATATGCGGAGCTGTACTTAAATTTGGCCAGTTCAGCTTTGTCAGCTGGAAGAAGAGAGGGTGGGAGAATTGCACATCTTATCAACATATAGCTGTGCCTACTAGAACATGTCTCTGTAGATGTAAAACTTCTTTTTTTTTTTTTTTTTTTTTTCCTGATCTACCTTGTATCTTTGAGAAACATAAATACTAAACTGCTTTGAGGGGCTTGTTCTAGGATGGAATGTTTGCTGGCATATCTAGATCTGCAAGCTCTTTTTATTATGGACAAAGAACAACACAAGGCTACAGCATTACTGAAAGGGAATTTAAAGAATTATTTTTTCAGGAGAATGTTCTGGTGTAAGACTTTTTCTGGAACTTGCATAAAGGAAAACATATGAAATTTTTATGGCTACACCTAGATTCATGCCTAAGTTGAAAGTTTTGCTGTTTGTCCCGCGACCAAAAGCTATCAAGGATCCAGAAGGCAACTTAAGTGTTCACATGTGTGCTGATCTAGTGCTCCTGGACAATGCAATGAGACATCTTTTTCCTCTGGTCACAATCATCTTTTCCTCTGGTCTTCCACCATGTGAGAATTTTGGATCTGTAAAAACATTTCGGAGACCAACTGCAATGCAAATCAGGGTATGTCAAAATAAGTAAATAAATAGTAAGGCTATTATCATAAGCCTTCAAATACATTTTTATGTCAACTCTGAACAAAGTGATGTTTGAATAATTTTGCAGAGTCATCCCTTCTCCACCAAGTTTGGCGCTATATTGGACATGAGCTTTGGTTCTCATTTTTCTTTCAAAAACGTGCTTTTATTATGCTTTTAGTACCTAGCAAGGATGCTGAAACCAGGCTTTTTTAATAGTCACTTGAAATGAAAGCCAGCACCCCAGCACAGTCCAAGCACGGCCCCGTTGGTAAAGCTGTGAGCTGCGTGTCCTGCTGCTACCCACGGTGCCCACCAGCCATGCGGACTTCTCATCCAAGGAGAGGTCTGCTCCGCGCTGGCGTTTGTTCGAGCTGGCACAGCCGCTGCCTTTCAGGCGTGGGGAGGGAGAGGCTGTCAGGGGACTGTTGGTGGCAGATAAAAACCTGAATTCACAGCCAAGTTCTGAAGCGATCTCTTCCCGAGGTAAAGGCTTTTGTAGCTTTTTCACTTAACTTTGAGCGCTCCTGCCTTTCCTTTCTCATGGTTTAGCTTTGACTTTCTTCTCCTTATCTGTCACTAGAGAGTAATTGTCCCTTTCATAAGGACCTTGCTTTAACCTTGAACAGCAGTTCCTGTGGCAGCCGATGTGCATTATGAACTATATATACTGATGGAAGAGCGAGGTACAGTCCTAATGTCTTCCTTGATGTTTCCTTTTTTAATCTGTTTCAAGGAGCCCTTTCAGATGGGACATGAAAGCTTTCCCAATTATTATAAAACTCCTTGTGAAATGGGTTTTTTTGAAATACAGACTTATATTTAGAATAGTAGGGGAAAAAACAGTCTTAGCGGGCTGAAGCAGCAATATCCCAGCTGTTACCAGTTGCTGTTATCTGTCCTTTCATCTGGGTCTAAATGTGAAATGAGTATGTTGTTGTTAAATGCGTACAGAGCCTTTCATTCTGGGGGATACCCGTGTACATAACTCACTGGGGTTTTTTGTGATATGTTCTATCTTGCAGGTGGAAAGTAGACGTTTTTATGACAATACTCTGACAGGGAGTGCTGTAACAGGATTATATATTGGAGAGGGAGAACTCTCCTTTCAGGACATGGTTGAGGAGAGTCAAAGGAATAAAACTGGGGAGTTGTTCTGCAGCAGGTACCTTCTTGTGCTTGCACCCAGTGGCAGATGTGAGGTGGTTGTGGCAAGTGGATGCAAGTAGAAATTAAGAATTGCTTTGTGAATGGAGGGCACGGTGAGGGCTCCTAGGCTTTTTGCCTCTGCTGGACTTGTAGGAAAAGAAACCGGTGCAGAAACAGCTTTATTCAGCTCGCAGGAGGAAAGCTACAAACCTGCCAGACATGCAGAAAAAGGAAATGCAAAAGAAAGAGTAGCTGTGTAATTAAGAAATGCACATTCTCTAGCAGGATTAGGATGGGAACAGGAACAGACTTGCCAAGCTAAGGTAAAATCCTACTTCTGAAAAATGAAGGGGGAAAAAAAGCCTCTAATGAGGTTTGATAGAAGTATTGACAAGTGTTACCAAGAATCAGGAAAAATAACAGTTATATGGCCAAGCTGTGCAAGATGGCTGATGTTCACAAATCTTCGAAGATGAACTCAGCAGTGATTAATGGGAATAAAAACTTGAGCGAAAATTCTGGAGGGTACTTGAACTTGTTGTTGGCTCACTAGCATCTGTGATCCTTGCTGACAGTGTTTGTACAAGCATAACCTGGGCAGATGTGAGCCCAGTGATCGCTGCAAGTGCTGCCCTTGTAGGATCAAGCCCAGGGTAAGAAGTCCCAGCATGGAGCAGGTGTGTTATGTCTGCCCAGCATTGTACTAATGCAGTTGTTTGCTGTTTTGGTGAGGTATGGGCACAGTAAACTTTCTTCTGCCCAGAATATAACGTGTAGATGCTCCTGTCCATCTCCCACAGCCTGCAGGATATATGTAAAACTTCTGGAAAGGAAGTATGCAAGCAAAGAAAATTTATGAGCTAGCTCAGGGACATAAAGAAAAGCACTTTGAAAAGTGCACCTATGTTTGCGCAAAGGCAAGATGCAAAGAGGAGGAGATAAAATGCAATGAGAAAAGTCAGCAGACAAGAGAAACGCAGGGAGACAGAAAGCACTATGTTAAGACACAAGTGGTGACTCAGAGAATGAGATTTTACAGGTATGACTAGAGCAAAGCAGCAAAAATGATTTGTGAAGTGCAGAGCAGCACTGCTCCTGCAAACAGCAGTTGGCAGGGACGCGGTGATGAGCATATGGGGCTACAGAGACTTCCTCGACCTGATGTAAGAGAAGAAGAACTTGCAGCAAGCCAAATGAAAATCGAACGACAGGGTGATTGTAGTATGGTAAGGACAAAGTAAATGGCATACAGGGTGTTCTGGACATCAAGCATGCTGGGATTACAGGTCACGCAGAAAACACAGGACTAAACACAAGTGAAAGTAGAAACTTACCCATATTAAACTTTGGACAAATTGTTTTAATAATACCTATCCAAACAAAATGAATCCAAATAATTCATGGAATAGGGAAAATAGCATCATGGATTCATTAGTTCCTTTAGGCTGAAAGTTCCTTTAGTCATCTCCCATGGGATGCGATAGCTGTACTTGGTTACCAAAAATAAATGCAGAGGGAAGGAAGCAGCACAGGAAAACTGAGATACAGCCACTGCCTTCGGAGGGCACAGAGGTGAAGGTAGCAGCAGGGAATGGGGTTTTATGCAAGTTCTCCAAGGAACTGCAGGGCTTTCCCGTGAAAAGCCTTCTTGACCCAAGGCCAAAGGCTTAAAGAAAGAAGAGACTTCTACTCCTGATACTACCTTTTTTTTCCCCCTCTTTTCTTCCCTGAAGAAAGAGGACTGGTGAGTGATCTAAAATTAAAGGTGCGGTGTTGCAATTTTGGGGCATTATATCAGTTGTGAGAGATCAGACTGTGAATTAGAAAAAAAAAAGTCAATTCAGAGGCATTACTAGAAACCGCATTATTAGAAAACCCAGAAATAATCCTTGATAAGCCCATGAATATTTGCCAAGCAAAGGAAATTCCCCAGTGCATATGAAAACTTAAGAGACAGCAGGCAGTGCTCTGAGCATGGTAAAAAATTACCTGGGGTAGTACGTCCTGCAGAGCTAAAATGCTGATGCCCGGGTCGCTGCAATGCAAGCTAAGCAGCAGCCTGGTTCTGGGGGGAGAAAAGGAGGTAAAATCTGCAACAGATTGTGTCATTTTGCTGCAGGTGTGCAGCGTGGGCCGGGAGAGGAGGGCTGGCATGGAGGACTCCTTCGCAGGGGGAGCCGATGCCGCTGCAGTGGGAGATCATCAGCCTGAAAGGAAAATTGGGCTCTTGTGGAGTTGGATGCTGTGTGCAAGCTGGTGTGAAGCTAGCAATACTGAAAGAGATTCACAGTCAGGAGAAGGTAAATAGATGAAATTCAGGGTTAGAGTTGTACATTTATCCCTGCAGATGGAAGACGGGAATGAAGCACATCTAACAAATGGGGAAAGTTACAGTTTGTAGCATATGCTTGCTAGGATGCTGAAAGACTGTATGTCGCCTCCCGAATCGATGGGAGCAAAACGATTGCTGCATCTGGGGATGTCTGAGGAGAAAGAAGATTGCTCAGCAAGGCAGCAAAAAGTATTCAGAGAACCCAGTTTTGCTATAGTTTCCCCAGAGGCTGAAAGACGTGGTCGGAAGACTCCCTGCTCTGGGAAGTGAAGTGCTCAGAGCTGAGGGAGTATGTCCTGAGCACGGCGGGGCAAATACAGCGCTTCGATCTGTGCTTCCAGCCAGAAGAGTTTCTAATAGCTATATAATGATATATTTATAATTATTATAACAGATATATTGGATACATAAAAAGCCTCACTACCATTGGATTATCACTATAGGCATCCCTATATGTATACTACCATTAGCTTATGCCTGTATATGCACGGGCATGAGCCAATGATAGTTTTAGTCCAACATCTTTGATTTTTTTCCAAAATACATGCAATACAGTGAGGTGTCAGCACAGCATGTTAAAGGTGCTCACCAAAATGTCTGTCTGGGAGACAGGAGGGACAGAGAAACTGGCATGCTGAGCTATGTTGGGAATTGCTTGTCTAGCTTAACCTGTGCCATGGCCACCTGCAGAGCTCTGCTGTCCAAGTATGTCTATTGGGCACGAGGTATTAGTCCTGATAAAGAGCTTGAGAAACTGCAGAAGAGTTTGAGGAAAGTGCAGAAACCAAAGGCTGAAGGTAATCTGGTAAAAGCCAACTTTAGCGAGCATTTTCTGGTACCTTTCATTTCACAGAAGTGGGTGACTTGTGTTCCCCTATAGACTCTGATTGCGTATGATGAGCCAATATGCAGTGGTAGATAGAAAGGGTCGAGTGGCACTCGAGACGGATGAACGCAGCCCCTAGCAGCACAGGTGCCTTCTGATCCCGGCTTTAGGGCTGGCCATGCCCAGGCTGATAAGGCTTTGGGGTGAGGGTACATTTGCCCAGTTGCAGCACTAAAAGGGCAGGCACTGCTGTGGTCCTCTGCTATCAGTAAAGGCGCTATCATTGGTGCAAAGCAAGCTAAGCATCGATATGCTCAAGCAGAGAAAAAACATGGCCTGCTAACTGTGTGAAAGGCTTACTCTTAGCTAAACTGACCTTTTAAGTACAGGTACATACTTTTCATGGTCAACTTGGGTACTGGAATTACTGTCCAGCACTCCTTGGAGATACCATATCCTGCAGACGATGATGTGTCTGACACCAGCATTCCACAGCCTTCCACTCCAGGCACTGGGATGGTCACTGAGGGAGGACAGACACAAAGGTGTCTATGGCCAAATCCGAGCTCTGCCCACCTGGGCCTATGGCTGTACCTGCTCGCTGTCAGCAATACAAACCCTGGAAACACCTAGAGCCTTGCCCCGGTTTGCTTCCAGTTGGGGCTGCAGCTCTGGAAAGGTTGCTTCCATGAAAGTCTTTGACATGGGGAAAATCTACCAGAAGTACTAAGCAATGGGGGGGTGGAGGGAATACGCCCTGAGGAGCAGAGGAAGGCAGCTGCCTTTCATTTCTGTGCTGCACTGGCTGGATTGCGTCTAGGACCTGCGCCAGCTTGAGAGCAGTTTGCTAGGACTGTCTGAGAGGTATCGCTATCTATACCCTTAGTTCCCCACTAGTAAATTTTCCCTGCAGCATTAATACAAGTTACTTGCATTTGAATCTTTTCTGTTTCTTTTATTTAGCCTGATTTGAGTTGCCAAGCAGCTTATTACACTTTGAGCACAGAGCGGCTGTGCAAGCTGCTGAGCGAGGGGACCCCAATCGGTGCTTCCAGCCAGCGCGGGGATCGCAGGCACCAGCCGCAGGTGAGTGTGGATTTGTGAAATGGCTTTGTCAAACCCACAATCATGTCCTGGTCACCAGCGGACTGCCATCTGCTGGGACGATTCTCTAGTGAGCTGCTGCATGGTCAAGCCCAGAGCTACATCACTTTGGTGTTCGGGGAATTTTGCCTCTAGCTTCAGTCAGCATTTACGAGTCCTGTTAAACCTGAATAACCACAATCCGGGGCTCTTGCTTCAAAAACATCAGGTGAAAACGATGGTTCCCAAAGCTTTAGTGAAGTCAATTTGTCTCTTCAGAATATTGCTTATGCACCAGGAATTTTTTTTTGCTTTAAGAAATGGATGGATTTATGGATTATAGTTGTCAGTGTTAGTGTCCGCTCTTAATTCTTTATACTTTCACATGCTTTCCACTGCAGATACTGAAAAGCTTGTGTGAAGGGTGTATTTACACATGTTCACTCCCAGGACTTTTGCAGGGAGGTTTCAGTATGCAGAGTTCCCTGTCCTCTCTCGCACCGTCAGCCAGTGACTGCTAGGTCACATCTGCATTAAAAGTCACATTTGTTTAGCTAAAGTTAAACTTTGAAATCTATTTAATTACACTGGTGTAAAACTGTTTGTGGGTGCTCTGAGTGTTTTAATTGAAATCTGCATTGCATTGGTTTTTCTTTTGGAAAGCTGAATCTGTTTAAGAGTATCCACATGGGTTTGCAACTGGTTTCAATAAACAGAATTAAAACCAGGTTTTGCTTAAATCGCTGCAAGTTTTAATGCAAACAGGGCCTTGGCAAAACTGAAAATCTCCTTGATTCTTTGGGAGTGTTTCTCTCCCCTGTGACACTTTTTTCATGTGTTCAAATGTGCTGTGAACCAGTCTGCAGGTTCTCCAGTATCCAATCTTTTCCTGAAACAAGCAACCTACTTGGAGTTTAGCAGCCTCTCTCCTGCCCCTGACTGGCTCTTGCGCTTCCAATCAGGCACAGAGGAAACATTTAAACACGCAGCCCCTCTGCTTTGCCTCTCTGGCTCTGCTCAGAGCAGGAATCAGCCATGCAACTCAGCCCAGGTAAGGCCACACTTCACGGTCCCCATTGCGGCGATGTTACGTTTAACAGATTTTCCCCTCGAAGTGCCTCCATTTACTCTTTGCCTCCTCACCGCACAAAGAGGGGGAGAGAGTGAAACCCTCCTGTGCCCCGGGAAGGCAGAGGCATGGTGAGAGCAACTTGCACACAGCTGCTGCTTTGCCCTGGTACAGCTGACACCAGCAGCTTTCCCCGGCTGAGAGCCGAGGGCTGGGATGGGAGAGGCTGGTGGGTGGGATAGGAAGGCTGTCAGGGGCTGTTGAACCAGCCCAGGTCCTCGTCCCGCTTCTGCACAAGACTGGTGTCGATGCTTGGGGCGTGCAGCAGCCCTCCAGCTCGCTCTTGTGCAACTGGACGCTGTTCTTGCTGGGCAGTGTAAATGGCAGTGTATAATGCAGCATCAGGCTTGCCACCGATGAACAGAACTGTTGCAGAAAATCCAGGAGGGCATGCACCTCCTAAAAACCTCCTCTCTACCTTTTTCACATGCTGTTAAACTATTCTCATGCCTCAGTGTAATTTTCTGGCTGTTCCCCATGCCCATGAATTACCCAACATGGCATGCTGGATCCTTAGCTGCAGGACAGTTTTTCCAGTTGTTTGTTTTGAAAGCTCTTAAGAGCAATGTACTATCAGCTGAGGTTTCTAATTAACTCTGAATAGCTAGTCTGCTGCCACTCAAGTATAATTCTCATTAGCATCTCAGCTAACAAGCTTCAGTGTTTGCCCTCCTAATTAGCTTCTAGTTAGAAGTCTTTCCCTATCCTAAGATGTGCTGTTGTTAATTGCAGTTCCAATTGCTTTTACAGCAAACTCCTGAGAGACTGCTAAAACTGCTGGTTTATATAGCCTGATAGAGATCAATATCTGGGATACTTACAACTGTGGGTTCTTTATTCTCCTGTAAGTGTGTGTCTATACGGCATGCTTATGCAAAGAGGAGGGGGGACAGAGCTGCAGCTTTTAAAATAAATGAAGAAATATTTTGCTTTTTAGACAGGTGGTATGATCTCGGAGTGAGTCTGCTTAAAGCAAAGTACAACTTTCACAGCAATGCTGTGTGAACTGCTTTCCAGGGTTGGTTTTTTTTTTCCATGCAGCTGTCCATACAACGTCTGATTTTCTATGCCCACGGGTTTCCAAGCGTTCGTGAGTGCCCCGCAAAGTGCCCTATTGATGCTGAGTTGAAAAAGCAAGCGTATTTGTCTGTTGCCCGGACAGAGCATGTGTCAGGTTAGCTATTCCTTCTAGGCTGCTAGCTCAGGATGGTATTTCTGTGGAATGCTCTTAGCACGGTTTAATGTATGCCTGCGAGTTGGATTAACCCCTTAGTCCCTACAGCTTGGGAGTACTTATAGCACATTTAGTATTAGTGGGCTCAAGCAGCTGTGCCTGTAGAACAGGCTAATTGATTCCGCAGAGCAGGGTGTATGCTTGTGCGAGTTTTCACTAGAGCAGAATGAAGCATGCAGATGGAGAAAGGTAAGTCTTACAAGTTTCACAAAATACTTTAAGTTGTCAAGTGCTCGTCCCATGGAAGTTAATCTGTTCTGTGCAGACCTTCCCATCATACATTTACTTCTCAAAGACTGCAAAAATATTGCTCAGCTTGTGAAGCCTTACTAGTGAACTTTTCACTCCAGACATGCCCAGAGCCTTCCTGTTACCACTTTCTAAACTGAAACCCCATTTTTGCTGAGGGTTCTAAAATTGTTTTAATTAATCAGATCGCATGCATCCTACTGCTCTGGGTAGGATATGAAGAGGGCAGCACTGAAACAGAATACTGAATTTTATTGTAGGATACCTTGGTAACTGATCCTGCTTCTCTTTTTCTAAATTGAGTGGTAAGGTCTTGATGTTACCAATACAAATGAACTTAGAAGATAAAGATGAGTCTTTTTTATTTGTCTTAGGAAAACTACTATAATCCTGCAATGCTTTATCATGCTACGACTGAAGGCTCTGGTTGTAGAGGACCCATGCACCTGAGCAGAATCCCCTTAAAGCACCATACAGATGGTGCCAAATCAGATCCAATTGTAGCATCAGGCTTTTAGAAAGGGAGCAATTCTGGTAATGAATACGCTTTGGTTCATAACCCATTGAAAAATGGAATTTAAATATGGCCTGCTCACACTAATAGCAATAGATGTAATTAGTCATAGATCTTTCAAATCTGATTGCTTTAGAAAATTGCGTAAGCACTTCGATGGACCTAAGGTAACTGGGCAAGTTAAAAGGGTGGGAGTATGTTTACACAATGTCGCATATATTTCTGGTTTTGTTCATACAAGATTTAATCTTTTAGTCATAAATTATTAGCATTTTTTAGCTGTAAAAAAAAATAATCAGAACTTAGAACACAACCCTTGACGAGAAGCTGATTTTCTTGATTTGACTACATATATCCAATTAATGTGTTGGAAAATAGGAGTAATGATGGTGAGCAAATCTCAGTGTTTGAATCTATTTCAGTTACATATCAAAGAGGCATATTTAAATGAACTGTTTAACCTGCAAAACTGGATTCCAAATCACAAATATGCCATTTACTGTGCTGTACTTTAGTTACAGATGGCAGTGTAACGTGAACCACACTCAAATGATAAAACTTTTTTTAGAAGCTTTAACATAAAACTGGAGTTCAGGTTTGGGGAAAGAAAAAAAAAAAAAGATTTCAAGTGAGGGATCTGTAGTGTCAGTATTAAATACAAGTTAAGGCCGGGAATTAATCAAAGGTAGCAGAAAGAAGAATTCAGAACAAAGGGTTCTGATGGTAAAACAGAGAAAGACACAAAGCACTTAAGTGAAAGTCCAGCTCCCGAGGGACTTTGGCCTCAGGGGAAAAAAACCCCAAACCCCAAAATAACCCTCTCAGATCAAAATTGTGCAGATGCTACCAACGTGTTAGTGTGAGCCATCAGATGTGAATTTGCATGTCCTACAATGCAAGGGAGGTGTGGATTATTTTCTCCATTTGCGATAATAATATATTTCCTTCTTCTTAGAAGGTTCAATCTGAGGACTTCAGTGCTCTTCGTGTCTGGGGGGAAAACCTCCAAAGACCGGAGCTTGGGCTGTAACAATTATACTGCCCTTGCAAATTGTTGAATAGATAAAGCTAAGTATGGAGGGCTTCTCATGATCTCTGTCCTCTTTAACATGGTTTGCCCTAAGTATTTTTGTCATCAAACCAGTTTATATAGTGCTGGCTTACTGCCAAATTTGTCACATAAAGTATTTTTCTTGATGTGATTGTAAGCTAAATTGGTGTCGTGATCTTTTTGTTAAGGCAAGCAATAAATTATGTTCCGGGATAGAAAAATGGTGATAAAGTACCATCTATGCTGACAGCGTAGAAAGCATAATGTTGAAATAACTCATAAACATAGTGACTGAGCAGGTTTCTCTATAGATCAGGTAGAGCCTTGACTCCATCTGGTTCAGTAAATGTTCCTGAGGTTTCTGAATCTGAAAATGGAGAGGAGCTCATAACCCTAATTCTTTCTTCTAATAAGACTATGATACAGGCCATTTCTTACAGCAGAACAGCCTTTCTGCATAGATTGTTAGAGAGGGCATCCCCTTAATTATTTATACTACACATACCAGGTGTGCTGATTATGAAATTTCCCTTGAGGCTCCAGAAGGAAATGAAATCCTAATAAATGCATGAGATAGTGGAACAATGCTAGAATCTCCTGGATGAAAATCAGTCATCTGTGTCAGTGATCCTCCTTACAGTGGTTTTTAGAAAGCATTACAGAAGCTGATCTTCTTAGACTTGTCATCCAAACTATGCTGGAGGTGTGAAGAAACTGCCCTTCCAGGGAACTTCAGTGCTCTTGTGGGAAACAAAGAATAAGGCGAGGGGAACACATTTCTTATCTGGGAGAGATGTAGAGGTGGCAGTGTTGATATTGGTGTTGACTGTGTTCATAATTAGTATTATTGCACAGGGATGACTGAAATGTGGTCCTGAAACCATCTGGAAAATTCTCTTTATCAAAATGCTGGCTGAGAAAATCTGAGGACTCTATTTTGGAAATATGGGCTCTTCTTGTCTTGGCAAATGGAGCAACTTCATTTGGAGGAGAGACTTGTATTTGTTTGAGATGCTTGTTATCAAGAGAGTATTCAGTGAAGTACAAGGGAAGAAAGGGCCTTTCTCTGCAGAAGTAAATGGAGAAATACCAGTGACACTAAACATAGGATCAGAAAAGAAGGAGAAAGACCTTGATGTGAGAGACAACAGGGAAAGCAATGTATGGATGTGAAACAACTTAATGTCATAGGAAAAAGACAACACTGGTTTTAACCCAGAGCAATGTGCAATGACCCGGACAAACTCAGTTTTCTTGTCCCTGTGCAAACAAAAAAAAATCTCAATGAGGTGGAATACATAAATATAAGAATGATTCTTACAATTTTTTGGTTCAAAGGAACTGCTAAAAGGGTAAGATACTTGCAGAGAACATGCAGCTGGTGAGAAGACCTTATAATATGAGCTCAAGGAAGTGTGTACCTCTCTTCTATCAAAAGGCTTGAGCAGAACTCTGAAAAGCTGGTATTGTTCAATGGAAGAGCAGAGAGATGTTAGAAGTAAAAAGACATCTTTCAGAAAGTGGAGGTCATGTTTGAACAGAGAAAATAGAAAAGAGCATACATTCAAGTTAAATAAGGCAAGTTAAACAAGGCAGGTAAAATCAATTTTGAGGAACAACTTGCTAAACTCACAGAAACAATGAGAAAACCCCTTCAAACACATGAAGAGTAGGAAGCCTGTCCATCAGCAGGCTTGATAGGCGATTGCAGTGTAATAAGAACACTCAAAGTTACATAGGACTGTTACAGAAAGGCTAAATAAATCTTTGCTTTGCTGTTCATTATAAAGGATCTCAGGGAGCTTTCTCTTCTGGAGCATTTTGGTATCTGAAAGAGTGTAAAGAGCAGTTATAAATTGAAGTGTCAGCAGAACAGATTTAGAACAATGGGATAAAATGCATAATGCTATTGATAAAAATAGGTGGTAGCAGTGGTAGCCACCCAGGAGTCCCAAATGTTGAGTGGTCGAATTAATGGTTTTGTTTGATGTGAATTAAATAACTGCTGTGGCAAGTGAAGGTGGCAAATGTAACTGATGTTTAAAAGGCTATGTACACTGGTAAATCTAGTCTTCCTTGGGCAAATTTATGGAAACTAAAATGAAGACTTGAATTCATAGAGTAAATATGATATATCGGGTAAATGTCAGAAGGGATTTTGTAGAAGGAAGCTGTCACAAATCTGTGTGCTTTGAAGCCTAGCGGCCCATGGGTAGAGGTGATTCAGTTGATAAGGTATAGCTGGACTTCTAAGGTCTCTTACTAATGGTCATCAAAACCTCTAAATTATCAAGAAATAAAAGGGAAAGCGCTCCTGTAGTTTTGAACTGGCTCTATGGCTAATTAGTTAAAGGTAGTAACACAGAGGGTAGGAACTGAATCATCAGTTTTCCTATTGCAGGAAAGTCACCAGGCTACAGGAGTCTCTGTTGGTATCTCTGCTGTTAAATTATCTACTAAAGTTTTAGGAAAAAAGGAGAGATTACAAACTTTACATATAAGAAATTTTCAAAGTAGTCAAAATTAAAACTGGCTGAGAATATTCTTCTCTGTTTTCTCACCCAGTCTAGACAACTGCAAAGTAATGCATAAGGGAAAAGAGCCATACCGATGCATCCACAGAGATGTAACCATTCAGGAAAAATATCTTGGTGTAATTTTGAATAGTTTTTGGAAAATAACAGCTCAGTCCTTGGTAGTGCTCAAGAAGATAAATAGGATGTTAAAGACTTTACAGACATTTAAAAAAAAAAATTTGTTTTGTGTGTAAATCTGCAATGTGCCCAAGTGTCCCACAGTGTGATAACTGTGTCTTGAATACAGTAGAAGTAGCAATGGTACACAGAAAAGCTGCCATAATGATAATACATACAGAATGGTTTCTATGCCAAGAGAACTTAAGCATAGGCTTGGAAAGGACCCCTGGGATCACCATGTTCAGTTCTCTACTACTGCTGGCACCATGGCATACAGCTGCTTCATGTAGTTCTCAAATGCTGCCAGAGACTTGTCTGGTCTCTGATTTGAATGCATTACGCTTGTTCTGCTCTGCTTACATCGCAGTAGATAGCTGTCCTACTCTTGTTCATTCCGCCTTTTCCCCCTGTTCAGCAGTGTCATTCGTGCTGAAAACTGAGCTAAATTCTAAAACTGGTAAGACTGCACCGTGTATTGGCATGTGGTATAATTAATTTTGGGGTATTTAATGAAATAATGTGATATTGCAAACAGGATTGGCCAGCATTGCTCTCCAAATGACAAAAGCAATGTTAAACTTTGTAATGTTCCCACACCATTGCAAATACTGAAAAAAATGGCCATAGCAAGTCAGTGGAGACCCAACTGTATGGTATTTCTTCTATAGCCAACAGGTGCTTGGCTGGAAGGACCATAAGCTGTGTTTGTGTCCTTATGCTCAGACTTATAAAAATGTAGGATCCTCTCTTCTTTTATTTCTTAAAATAATAATAAAAAAAATCCTCCAAGGAATTTAATCTCTGTACAACTATGTACTTTTTCCTAACACAAGTCTCCCGAACACTTTCTGATGCTCTGGATACAGGATATCAAATTGCACCTGCAGGTGTCTTCAGAGCTGTGGGAGTCCAGCGAGGAGGTTGTATTCCTTGGCAGAGATCTTTAAATTATCACCTTGTTAAGGTGAGTGAGAAATTCTGTCTAAAAATCACCGGCGTGGAATGATGCAGAATTTTAGCTGTAACTTATTTTGTGGGAGGAGGTTTAGGGGCACTTGCTGTTCACTTTTAATGCTGTTGGATAAACTAATGACTGTGTCACTGAGATGAGTCTGAAATCTAAATCAAAAATTTGTGTCTGACTTTATCTATGAATGGGCCTGAAACAAATTCTGCTGCTCTTACACATATCTACCTACAAAATTATCTTGACAAATGTCTAAAATGAATTGCAAGTATTTCCACTTACTCAGCCTACTCATCTACCCCTATTTAGAGGGATGCCTCCTCTAAATACCTCCTGTTTTGTCAAAAAGAGTCCCTTTTCTACTGCATAGCTCCTACTTTTATGGTTAGTATATTTCAGTGAGATTAAACTGTACTTATTTTCTCAAAAGATTTATTTGCAACTTCCAAATAGTGCTACTTGTCCTTCCACTTCTCTCAAATACATATTTAAAGAATTGGAAGAAACAACAAAATTGAAGAAAATCAGGCTCACAGGATTTAAAACACATGTATAGACTTGCTCTTTAATTACAAACATACTCTTTTCTAACAGTTAAACGTAGAGCTAGCTGTTACTTTGTGTTGGTTTGTGATAAAAACACATTGGCTAACAGCTACTTTAAAAATTCCTTTAAGAAACCCCTTTGGTTAAATTTTTGCAGCTAAACTCTTGGTTTGAGGATGAAGAAGGTGCAGGAAGCTAGACTAGAAATACAATAGTTAGTAAAACTATAGAAACTTTCTATAGCCTATTGGACTACAGAGAGTTTTATGATCTGCTTAACAGTCAAGAAGCCCAGACTACTTTTAACCTCAGCTTAAACAAACACTTAAAAATTCAAGGTAAAGCACTTTGGTGGTGATAAAAGAGATTTTTAGTTTGACATTTTAACCCTAAAGTCATAGGTTAGGACTTTGAACGGTGGGAACTGATATATCTCCGGTGATTTCAAGAGGGCTTGTTTGCAGGATCTTGTTCCCTTGCTGGTACTTGTCCCTTGAGTTCTCTGCACTGATATCTGCGTAGGCTCCCGGGTACCCTTTTCCTGTCCCCGTGCCAGCTATCACGCTGCATCCCGCGAGCGGCTCCCACACTCTGCAAGCTCCAAACCCGGCCAGGGGAGTCAAACCTGCCCCTCTTGCCGAGGCCTCGGCTCACAGCCTTGTGCTCGCTGTTTAAGATACAAATGATTGGTGTGGTGGTTTTCATATAATAACTTAATGGTTATAATACTAGTCTCAGAAGTGGTCAAAGTTGGGTTTGGGTCCTCCTTCTCCCAAGGGATATTCAAATCCACCTGTCCCTTCCCAGGCTGTAGGCAACCTCTCAGCCCTTCCTATTGAAGTTGTGCCACGGTGCGGAGAAGGATTCACAGAGCTGGAGAAGAGAAGCAAGTGGGAGCCTGACTGTGGCCTACTGGTTGGGACCTCCCCTGAAGGGAGGTGGGGAGCAGGTATTTGGCAGCATTCCCAAGGCTGCTTACTACACGCTTTGCATGAAAACATGACTGGATAAAAATCAAAACCGGCCGTGGAGGGAGGCAGAGTCCAAACCCAGCACCTCTCTCTACAGGGAGAGGTTGCAACCACCTTGCCCTGGCGGCGGGTGCTATTTTCGTGCCACCCCAACCACACCCTCTTCCTCCAGCCACGTCTTTAAATGGAAGTCGGAGCGGCTGCTCCCTCGTACCGACGCCAGAGCCACGTTGAGGAGCGTTAGCTGCGCTCACAACTTCCCAATCCCAAGTGGGCTTTCACGGGTGTAAGTTTTAAGAGGTTCAGCTCAGCCAAAATGGTGGGATCGCAGCATGGAGGAAGAAAAACTTGAGGTATCCAAATACCTTCTTTTGGTGAAAAAATGGGTTCCTGTGGACTATTAGGCACTTAATCAGTTATTTTCTTGGAGGAGGGGAAAAGTCATGGCTAATTTAGCTCTGCGTCTTAGACTTGGAAATTGTTTCCCATTGCGATACTCTTTAGGTACCTCTGTGGCTTTGAGGACCTTGCCTTAAGTGAATTGAGAGCATGTTTCATTTTGAGATGTGGCTGAAGGACATGCAAGGTTGCCTTCAGCTCTGGAGCGTCCAATTCTCTTTTGAAAATTACTTCAGTTTCACAGTCATTTAGAAGCTTTTTGAAATTTTTCCTCTTGCTATCTCTGGCTTCTCCTTGTGTAAAATAGAGATAACAATACCTTCAGGACCCACCGTGTTTTAAAAAAGACTTGTGATCCGCTGAAGGACAGCACGCTGAGCACTGAGCGTTAACTCACTAATTGAGGAGTTTGGCAGATGAGAGAAAAGTAGGGAAAAATTGCGTCCACTGGTGGCCTGGATGAGGCTGGGATGTCTTTTAAAGGACACCCTTTGCTGGCAGTGGTAAGATGTGTAGGTGAGGATGTTTGTCAGATTCTTCTGGCTTAAGCTGAGTAGCTTTCAGCACACAGGAATGAGGTTGTTGAAGGCTTATGGGCCAGTTCAAGTCATTTATGGTGGGACTATATAGCATGGGGAATATATTTGTCCGTACTGTTTGAAAGGCTAGAGTTTGCAAACTAAATTAAACTAAACCTACCTCGCTAGACCTTTACAAGATAACCTTGGCTAAGCATGGCTGACCTTTTTCCTCGATTGCTCTGAAATGTTTCCTCGCTCCCCTCCCCGCATGGTGCCTTGTTCTGCCAAACTCTTTCTCCCGCAGACACGAAGTTCTGCTCTGGGTCGGTGATCTGCTGCGAGGACTCCTGCGTCGACTTCAAGGCTCATGGAGGATCTTCTGTTCCAAGGACAGCAGGTACTGAAGATTTTCTTCCACACCATAAAACCCCTGAAGCTGTAAAAGTGTGGGTTTGTGTATTGAGCCTGTGCCTCCCTTCTGCTCCACCTCTGAGAAGCGGGGCAAGGGAACGGGGCAGAGTGTTCAGGGCTGCAGTTTCCGAGTGTGGGGACGTTGCTGTGTTGCCTCCCCTTCAGCCAGAGGAGGTCAAGTCAGTCACTGTTTCAGTCCCTTGTAAGGAGACGCTTCGCAGGTTTGTACCTTGTAGATAGAGGAGTCCACGTTACGCTGCCTGCTTTCTGCGGTGATTGCTGATTTGGGTTTTTATAGGGTTTAACTGATCAGTACTTTGTCCTTGAACCAGTTTGCTTTCTCCTGATGCACTGGCTCTGAGGTCGCTGTGTGACTGGATCATATCAGACATGTTAGCCAGCAGACTGGGAGGGGTGTATTTTAAAATTTGTTGACTTTTAACATTTCTTCACAGTCTTGAGAGTCCAACGTATTTTTGTGTCTTGTGGTGGACATGCCTTCTTATGATCCTGTATTAAACTGACACTCAGTCTCATCATCTCCTCCAGCTTTTACATGCAGAATTTTCTGATGAGAGTATTGCTTAAAGAAAGACAAAATAATTTCTTTTTTTGGTGCTTCTTAAGTAAAACTACAGCACACAGAAAATCAACCTGTGGCATCCAAGCATGCCTTTGATTTTTACCAGTCTTGGATTTGTCCTAAGACGGTGTAGAGTCTGTAGGCACATGCAGTGTGTTTCTGAATTTCTGGAGGGAAAATATAATGCTCCTTCACTTCCTGAGGGTTATTCTGCATGTAGTAAGGTTTCCATGGGTTCTGCTGTGAGGTGATGGCCCGATCTTCCTCCAGCTGTCCCTCCCTCTCCTCTTTCAAGACTTGTGTTGGAATAGTTGCTATTAGAAACCAGCCAGGTAAAATAATGCATATGCACCTCTGTGTGTATATATATTAAAAAAAAAATAAAAACCGAGTGTGTGTAAATAAAATAGGCAGTGGCACAGATGTTGATTCTCTGACAATAATTAACACAGTCAAATGTAAATGAAAACCTTATTCACAAGATTTACTTACTGTTTTACTAAGGTTTCATACAGAATTGAGCATTTGAGAATGACAGCTGATTTTTGACCATTTCTGGGTGTAGTGCAATCTAACTATTATATCATGTTAATAATCTAAACCAAAGCTGATCTTGCTTTCCCATATTGTAGCATGTCGAAAGTAGTAGAAAACTTCTAAATTACCTTAAAAGTGAGAATGATTCCAGAAGCTTTGATAACTCACACCACCTGTAATATTTTAAATGTTTAGACAGGAACTTGCATGTGATGCCTGCCTGAAGGAGTTCTTGTTTGTAAGATAAAAACAACATAGGAACAATAATGTCTCTAAAATATTTACAATAATAAGATGTATAAAATACTCCAAAAATATTCCCAATAGTTGTGGTGACCAGTGTTCAGGATTCTCTTCTGCCTTTACAGCAGAAGAAACCTGAAAATGTGTATTTAGGTCAAAGCAAACACTAGTAAGGATATATCTTATCCTCCTTTTGGGACCATGAATTTTATTACTGAGTGAAGTGTCTGGTTCTGAAATTCCAGGGAGTGTTTTCTGCTGCTTCAAAACCTTTTTGGACCTTTCTTTCGGCTTTCATCTCTGGTTAAATGACTCCTTAACCCTGCAAGGCACTGCAGAAAAAGCGCATTAATTTTTTCATCTGGGGGTCTGCCATGACCCAGCATTACGGCTTTTACCCAGCGGCTGGTGGAAGTCTGGATGTCAGTTGTCGTTATCTGATAGCCTTGTACAATACCCAGAGAGGCACTGTGCAGATCAGAGGTCAGGGATGGAGCTGCAGATCGGTCGATGAAAGAATTTGGTTATTGTGGAAACAGGTTAAAGCAGAGATCAACACGAGTTACAGTAGCTGGGTTCTGGCTGGGTGTCGTGGTATTCTGCAGATTTCAGGAGGCAGAGAAGATCAGAGAGTTTGTCAGGAATATTTCATGTAACGTCAAACAGCTCTTGTCAGACTTGCTCCTTTGTTTTCAGAAAGGCAGGGTGATATTTCGGAAAACGTTTACTGTCGTGGTTTTCCTAGACTGGTTTTTACAGCCAGAAGAAATGGATAAGGGTTTGTCTTGTCCCATTTGTTAGGGACGTCCCAAGTCCTCAGTTCCCAGATGTGTGTTGGGTTGGCCAGCCACTCCAGCTCGTGTGTTCAGTGGTCCTGCCAGATCAGCACTTCACTGAAGTTCTCCATAATGTATTCACAAAAAGTGATAAAACACTCCATAAGAGGCCTCAAGGAATGATTAGTTTAATCTTCAATTAGTTCCCGCTGAGACTTGATGAGAAATCATTTGAAAAGGTATGCATGAGCTTTAATATAATCTGCCTGTCCAGTTGTCATAAAGCATAGTGTGCAGAGAGGAAAGATGTTGCAAATGGAGAAAACCATGGCATTAGGATCAAATATTTTAGACTGCTGCCTGTGATGCGTTTTTGGTCTACTTGAGTGGCTTCAGCCACTGGGATATTGCTACGGGGCATTAAAGACAGCGTGGGGGAAGAGTCAGTGCAAACAGTATGTTCAAGCATGCAAGCCATCACTGTTGGGTTAAAGTTACAGTATATTAGCAGAGAAGAATATTTTCATTTATATGGCTAGTGAGATGCTGACAAAAAGCAGTCATACTTGTTCTGCCCTTGGTTGGGAAGGTTTGTGGATCAGGCTGTTATGCTCTTTTCAAATCCACAGCAAAACAAGAGCTAAAGCCAGTCCAAGTAGTTTTTACAATATCCTTTTACAGTAAGATGAGTGAGGTGGGGGGAGAAGAGGACTGACTTCCGAAGTCCTTTGGAGTTGGCCGATTGCCTCTAGTAAACAGTTGCACAAGAGGGCCTCCCTTGGGAAATGCCCTATTGCTTTCTGTTTGCACAGCAAATGAAAAACACTGGCCACTTTTATTAAAGAGAATGAGATACTGTGTTGTGAACTGGCTTGGGTTTTGTAAATTGTTTAGTCTTGTTTCTCTGCAATCAGAGGGTGGTTCCTTGTTGCTTTGTTTAGAAGATCTCTGGTCCTACAGTCATTAAAGCTGTTTTATAATCCCAAAAAATCCCAACCTTCTGAGCAATTGAAGATTTGCTTAGAACATGGGGATCTAAAAGTGCTTCTTCTGGTTATGCAGAAATCTGTCAATTGAATGTTTAGGGATGAAACAAAATAAGAATTCCCTAGTGCCATTCACATCTGCCACAGACTCCCTTCAGACAGCTTGTCTGTACTTGCATCTTCACACTGGATGTCTCCTGCATCTGTGTGGTTTTAGGTTCCATACATTTTAGGTCTGCACTTCCCCCTCAAACATCTGGGTTAGGTTTCATATTTATGCTGGGTATGCCCAGCCCCCTGTGGAGTTTGGCTGGAAATAGGTAGGCTCTGCACTACTGAAAATCTGGTCTGTAGCTCTTCAATTTTGTTACTATTCAGAATAATCTTTGCTCACCTAATGGAGGGGGCTTTTCTGCCAAAAAAGAGTCATTTGAGTGCTCACTAATCTGCTACAGGCAAACAGAGTCCAGTTAATCCATAATTTAAACTAATCTTGTTGATTGCACTAGCATGATCTACTCAGCAGAGAAACGGATGGTGGCAGGTACTCTGTCACTCCTTTTGGTAGTATTAGCTTTGCTTGCTTCCAAATCTGCGTCAGGGGAAGTTCAGGTTGGGCATCAGGAAAAGGCTCTTCACTGAGAGGGTGGTCGGTCACTGGAACAGGCTCCCCGGGGAAGTGGTCACGGCACCAAGCCTGTCAGAGTCCAAGGAGCATCTGGACGACGCTCTTAGTCATATGGTTTAGTTGTAGGTAGTCCTGTGAGGAGCTGGGAGTTGGACTTGATGATCCTTATGGGTCCCTTCCAACTTGAGATATTCTGTGATTCTGTGAATACCCCTGTTGCGGTGGGTATTTATAGGCAAGCAAATCATGCTGCTTTTGTCTGCACAGACCTACACTTATTCAGGGCACATCCTCTGGTGTACAACACTGAATGCCATGTTGAATGAAAAGCACTGGGGAGGATTTTAAAATCACTGATGGTATTGGACAGCTGATGTTGGACGTGGGAAAGTTTGCACCCAGAAGTGGTTTGTGGGTGTGCGTTAGTTCAGGAGAACTTAGGAAAGGAGGCAGACAGACTTCCTCAGGCTGGCCAGAATGTTCCTGTATGCAACAGCTAGAAAATGTTTCTTTGGTCTGTAAGCTGATGGGTTTGCTGGCAGCATTTCACTGATGCCAAGAGGGGAAGCAAATACACACTCCTTGGTTTAGTGATAGCCAAAACAATAGAATCTAATGCCCAGATCGGAGGAGCACACTCAGGCTGGAATATAAACTGAACTCTGGTAGCTGGAGAGTGGTTGGAGCAGAGCCGTGTCTGATAAACAGCAGAGAGCCATGGATAGGGGAAAAAAACAGCTGGAAAAAGCCAGGAGTCAATGAGGAACATAAAAGCAATTGCAGTACAGGCGTGTACAGTGAAGGCAGCGAGAGGAGACGTGCCCTCCCTGAGCAGAAGGCTGGGTGGAGGGGCACGCTTGGATGTAGGAGATGACCCCTCCTGGCTGTCCCTGGGATGCCCAGGGAGCAAGACGGTGCATGCTGTAAACCAAGAGGAGTAACAAGACCCCAAATACTGCCAAACCACTTTGTGTTAAAAGGGGCAATGTTATATGCATATTGCAATAAACCTTCCTCTGTTGAGATGGGTCGTCCTCCTGCCTATCACAAGATGCAAGAGCTAACGCTTAAGTTCCCAATACTGTGTTTGTCTTGGAGCTGCAACTCAGTGTCCCAGTAGCTTGCTACTTGCGTAGATCATCTGCACAAAGGCAGAAGTCATCCTTTTGGGGAAGCATTTGGAAACACAGACCATGCAGGACTTCACAGGCCATATGGCTGCACAGTCTCTGTGGGACAACATGGAAACACGTGCTTCTACTGGAAACCCTGTGTGTTTTCACTGGGGATAGCAGTTTTTTCATGCAGCGCTCTGACGGGGTACTAAACACCCCTGAAACACTGAGCATGGCATTGGGAATAAAGCCAGGACCAACCGCAACCTGCTGTGTTGATGCTTCCAGTCGGGTCCCTTGAAAGGCGTGCGCGTTTCCCATGCAAGGCAGGGAGATGCCGTGGGACGGCCGACATCGCTGGCAGCCTGTCCCACAAATGGCAGCTACCTCTTGTACGGTCTCAACTTCCGTTAACCACCACTTAAGCAGATAAGCTCTTTGGCTATTGCAGCAGCGCTGGTGGATTTGGTTTTACTTATCTTTTTGGCAGCTCTCAGATCAGGCAGTCTTTTACAAGTATCGTCTGAACTTTATAGGTTGAAACACTTTTCTTGAATTTCCATTCCTGAGGCTGCCTCGCAATAATACCCAAAACACCATTTACATTTTAGTATTTAAATCTTTTATGAACTGATACAAAAATCTCCTGTGCCCTACATATTTTATCTGAAATATATATTTTTTTAAATCTTGTAAATTTTCCTCTGTGGGGCTGGAAAGCCGAGCAAACCTTTGCGAGGGGAAAAGCCCACAGCTGGGAGTAGTCCGGGGTCTCCAAGCAGAAGTGCAGAAGGAGAGTCAGAGAAGCTCCTGCCCTTCTCGACTTGGCAGACATCTTTGATCTTTAATGCTTTTTATTTTTGAAACCTGTGGCTGATTAAACCGCAGAACAGCAGGACCTAATCCCACTGCCGTCCCCCACCGAGAGGAGCGGGTGCGAGGTGTTCCCCAGCCACCTTGGGGTACTTGCTGGGCTGGCCTGGAGCGCGGCTGCGGGCAGAGGGCAGGGTCTGCTGAGGGACCGGAGCCTCCCCGCATCCATCGTGGGCCTTGGCAGGGAGTCAGGGAGAGACAGCGTGGGGATGCAAGCAGCTGCTAGGTGGATGCAGCAGGCTGCCAAGCTAGTAGCAAGCTCCAAGCGGCGAGGCTGGGCTTTTGGCAGGGAATTGCCAGCGACTTGCACTGCAGTTTCTCTGAGGTTGCTGGAAAAGGGCCCAAACCGCTCTCTTTTCTGGAAGAACAGCAAGCTAGAACCCATTTATTCAACGCAGCTCTAATGCTTGCTACCACAACGGTGCAAAAACTTGCTTAGCTGGAGTCCTGTGCCAGTGCCAAGCTCCCTGTGCTTGGCTCGCTCTCATCTGTTTGAATCCGGGGGATGGCTTCTTGCTAATGGATCAATGAATCGATAACCTCCTTCAAGCATTTATTTAAATAGCGCTACCTTTTACGCTGCTGTTAGCAAGGGATGACACCAGCAGCATTAATTCTTCCTGGGGCAGAAATGATGCTGCGTGCAGCCACAGCACCATCATGGTCAAACCAGCTGCCGTCATCTGGTTTTTCGTGACACGGTGTTTTTTTCCTGCCCTGCTGAGTTGTGGGAATGTCGCTCAGCACAAAGCACAGGGCAGACTTCTGTGCAACAGGGATTACTTTTCTTCTTTTGTGATACGTCTCAAGTCCAAACTGGATCAAATCATGGTCTATGTCTAAAGTGCACTGTTTAGAACAGGTTCTCAGAGGAATTTACTTCTGAAAGAGAAATATTTGCATAGCATTTTAGGAGCAGTTTTTAATGAAGTAGACACTTTCCAGCATGTAGCTTGCTAAAATGTGCTAAACCCCAAATATGGGCAGGAGGATTTATTGGCTAACCCCCATTAGTCCAGAAAAGGAGTATGTCTGATACTACATAACTGCAGGGTTGTTCCATATGCTGAGGACCTGCAAGTGATTTCTTAAGAGTAAACAAGTCTCAGAAATGCTCTGTTTGCTATAAATTGAACTAGGAGTATGACACATGTAGAACTGATGTCTTTGCTCTCTATACTATATAACTAAATTTTCAAGAATATTGCCTGTCTCTCCCTCTATGCCTGAAAATTTAGGAACATGTGTGACTGAAAGCCCATCTAGTCTAGCATCCTGCCTCCATATATTGTAAGTGCCAGACATTTTGGGAATGGTTATTTGTAACTTCTGGTCATAAGGGATTCCCTCCCCCCCCCCCATATGCTAAACTAGGGTCTGTAGCATGAGTGTTTGTGTTTCTGCTAAACTTTAAAAAAATACAAAATAATTTAAAAAAATCTTAGTACTGTCATTTTAAATCTAATTACTACCAACATACCAGCCTATACCTGGTTTCTCCAAGCAGTGAATTCCTTGGGTTCCCTGCAGTCCATGAGCTCCTTCTTCTAAAGCCCCATATAATTCCAGTTCTCCCCCTCGTCTGTGCTAATGCTTCCTGCTCTGACCACCAAAACTGCTGAAGCCCCATTTCCCAGCTTGTCTGCGTTCATCTTGCTGTCTCTCGCCATCCTTCTCTCTCCAACTGAATGTCTGTGCAAAGCTGGCTTCCATGGTTACTACTAAAATAGGCAAAGGAGATATTTTTGGTCAGAATCTGCCTGTTCAGCAAGATCAAAATGCTTTTGGGAAATGTTCTGATTACAGTGAAATTCAAGCAGGATGTGGTCTAGCAAAATGAAATAAAAAACCTCTCCAGCTTTCTCCAGCTCACCTGCACCTTCTCAGACCACCGTCCTCCTGGGCTGCCTGGTACCCCGCTCCGCCATCAGGGAAACTGCCACACAGACAGCCCCGTGGCAGGGCATTTGTGTGGAAATGTTCATTTTTCTTGTTCTTTTTGCTCCAAGCATTGACATACCAAAATCTTCTCTGCCCCGTGTCAGCCAGGATGCCTTCCCCTCAGCCAGCTTCCTCCAGAGCACCCATTTCTGTTGTCGGACTTCTTTGCAGCTATTATTTATTTTAGATGCACGTAAAAGCTATTCAACCATGCGATGGTCTTTGCTCAGTAATGTATTGCTGTCACTTGTCCCTCCTGGTCTATCCTGTTTGTTTCCCTTGTGGCGTGTCCCAGTTAGGCTGCAGACCTTCTGACGAACGGGACTGTCCTTTTTTTTTTTTTTTGATGTACCGTGAGACACCTACTATACTTACTCAGCCTGAATAACTTTTTCTTTTTGTCTTTGCAGTAGGACCTTCTGCAGTTTAGATGGTTTTTTGCTTCCCTTACAAACGGCGTTGTACTGTTCCTCTGTTAAACCTCCCTCACAGATATTAGGACAGCATGAGCTGTGGTTCCTGTGCAGTTTTACAGCACTGACCTGGTGGCTCTGTATTCACAGCTCTTATGGTTTTCGAAAGCTTCTGAGCCTTTACAAACCCACACAACTCCATCACCCAAGGAGACCAGCAGACCAAAGGGTGCATGGACCTTACCAGAGTTCCCAAGCCCAGCTCTGCTGTCTGCAAGGTGCTTCCCTACCTCAGGCTGAGCTCCTGGTGTCCAGCACTCCTCAGCGCAGTGGCTTCACTGCCATGGACCTGTTGGTGTAATGCAGGAGAAAAGAAGGCAGCTTCTCCTCTGTGATCGCCTGTCCCTGCCTATTTCCTCTGGCCAAGCTTTTCAGAAGCAGTGGAAGAGTATTTCTGCTCTCATTGCATTTATCCCTCTTTACAAATTTCAGTGTGCAGCCATGAGAGACACTAAACCCATCATTTTTAGTGAGACTTTAGAAAGTGGGCATTTTAGCCCAGTGGACGGCAAAATGTGGGGCAGGAGACAGCCTCCCAATGTGTGCAGACAGCTTTTTTGAACTTAAAACATAGCATCCCACTGCAATGCAAACCCCAGATGCTTTGTTTTTAAACCGACACATACATACCTGTACACCCTTTTAAACAGAGTTGTCAAGGTGTGCCTGCACTGAAGTAGCCAGAGGATGAACACATGCTCGGCAGCCACTATCCAATTTCCAGATCTATTATTGCCCACACGTGTTACGCTCCTGGTGGGCCATACTGGAGTATTGCAAGGAGCAGTGACAAGCCTGTGCTTTGGACAACCTTGCTCTCAACAGCTTGCCCTGAACACAACAGGGTGCAAGAGGCTTTGTTTTTTGAGTTATAGGTAATCAAGACATTACAGGATGCTCTACTGACATACCCATGTGTTTTAGAGACTTGGATCTGTGTCTTTGAGGGGTGATGCATGCTTCTGATGGCCCTCAAGCAGGGACCTCCTCCTCCCAGTGTCACTGCGCAGAGTCGCTACCTAAAGTGGTGTTTGCTGCCAGTGGTGCTAAAACTGGGACCAGACCCATTGGTCTCAAGACTTACCTCAACCAAAACTAAGTACTTCCATTTCTGAAATCCAAATAGGCAGTGACCTGTCAGCACCTCTCTACAGGCAGATGCCCCTTTGGGTTTCAGAAACAGAAGTACATTTAGGAGACGTTGCAGAAATTTCTTGCATCCTAATGGAATAAATTCTGATTTGCCAAGGAGGTGCTGCCTGACTTCTCCTACCACAGCCCCCATCAGCAGGATCAGGCATGCTCTTCTGTAATCAGAGTTTAATGGTTTACAGTTTGTGTGTTGAGCTCTGCTAATTGACTGACTAGAGCCGTTATCTCTCTGCAAATGCAAGAGAAAACGCCCTTCTCTAAAACTTGGCTAAAGGAAGCTTTATTTGGCATGTGTTAGCCCACACTTGCAAAGCTGAAGGCTGTATACGCAGTTGGTTAGCACAGATCACTTGAAGTACAGTTAACAACTGTGTTAGGATTAATGGAGTTGTCTGAACTCTGTGATAGAAACATCTATAGGTGAACTTCATTAGATCTACATCTGCAAATTAGAAACCCTCCTACCCTGTTTGGGGTTTGTTATCTTTAGTGATCACCATGAAATGCGGAACAGCTGTGAGAGCTATTATTCAAGCTGATATATAATGATTGCAAAAAAAGGTAGGGCGTTTAGGCAGATGATATAAAGAACAGATTTGCGAGAGGATCATTAAATTCAGTTCCTCTGAGCTCTTAGGAGCAGGCGTGCATTGAAAGGAAGGGCATGAGTGAGATCCTCAAGCCCACTGAGGTTGGTATTCACAGGAATGTCTTCTAGACTGTCATTCCAGTGCCCGTCAGGGGAGGAACTGGGGCGAGCAGGAGGGTGGAGGAGAACAGCTTTCTCCTACAGAGGGAAGTCTTCTACAAAGGTGTCCTCAGAAGCGCTGTATGTATTTCAGTGGTTTCCAAGAGAAGTAACGTCCTTATTGAGGAGAACAGGAACAGCTTCAGTTTGTGAGGCACTTGGTGCCAGGCTGGTCCTCAGTCTGGAGGAGGCGATGCTGGAGGACTCTGCTGTCAGCAGAGACGTCGGAGCGGAGTGTGTGAGGGATGGCAGTGCCAGGTGCATCACTGCCTTGGGTCTGGCAGAGGCGCAGCCCATCATGCCAGCAGTTATTCTGGGTTTGGTGACCAGCCAGTCTTGAGATAGATGACAAATCTTGTCTGGCCTCCAGCTTGAGAGGGGCAAGAAGCAGCCGAGTGCTAATGGAGCATCTCCTCCGAATGCCCCGGTCCTGGGGAGGGACAGCTCTCCTGCTGTCACAGGGCTGCTCTTCCCCCAAAGGTTTGCCGGTCCCGTCTTAGCTGTTCCTGACTGGGAGGCCAGGACAAGGGGTTAGCGACTCCCAGGGACTGTGCAGGTCTGCAGAACATCAGCAGAGAGGCACAGCCTAGAGAGGTGGTTTTTTTCCCTCCCCTGGCGAGGACTGCAGGGATTATTTGGGGGGGTAAAAAAGCTTTCCTTGCTTTCAGCTCCACCTAGGAAAACAGTCACTTTATCAACCACTCGCCCCGCGTGCTTCAGCGAGGCAGAGGAGGGATGCAGTCTCCACAATTAACATCAATGACTTTCTCGGAGGAGGGGATAAAACCTGAGTCCTGGAAACTTAGATTCCCTTCTGGTGCTGAGGGGAGGGGAATAAGGCAGGTATTATTAGAAAGCATTTCTTTTATTTAACAGATGTTAAATAGCACTACACCACTATATCAATCTGTCAATTACACTAATAGGAAACAGCGTATAGAAAAGTTAAGAGATGCAAATTGTACAGGGAAACACCCCCCCCCTTCTGCAGGATCCCAGGTTTGTGGCCGGGGGCTGGGCGCCGGGCACGGCCCCAGCAGACGGTGCGGAGCGGAAGGAGCAGCCGCACATCTGCCAGGCACATGTGGATGAAAAGGGGAAGGAATCATTGTGGACCATCACAGAAAGAACTTGTTGCAGCTGGACAGGTTCTCTCCCCACCCTGTCCTGGTTGTCGTGCTTGAAGTGGGATTAAAAAAACCTTTAAAGCAGAGACCATTTTTGGGTTTTTTACAGTGTATATATATCACGCTATAGGTTTCAGTGGTGTTAATCAGCATTTTCAGAACCTCGGTGGATTAAAGTCTGGAGGGGGAAAAACAAACCTCTAATGGATGATTAAAGGTTGAAAAGCAAGCTTGGCTTTGCAGTAGCATGCATTGGTCCCAGGTCAGACCTGACACCCTAACAAGAGAGACCAGTGGTGGTTTTCTCTCAGACACTGCATTGCTTCCCTAAACTTGTCCTGGTGATCCCCAGCCCCTGCAGCCAGCCCAGTTTGGTGTGGTTTTATTAACATAGCTGCATGGAGCCCAAGGTTAAGTGATGGGAATTTCAAAACAAAACAATAAATTAATAAAATGAACGTGTCACCAGCTGATCCTCTTCTGACCACCATCTGTCCCCGGATCATGTGATGTCTCCCAGCTGGCCACCCAAGAGACAAACCATGCAAGATCATCATCACAACATATGCTGCTATTTACACATTTTTAAAGGTAATAGTGGCTAGGCTGTCATATTAGTAGTTAAAAGTAGTTATTTGGAAGCTAGGGGATTTTTTTCTTTCTTTCTTTTTTTTTTTTTGAGGAAGCCAGTGACTCAGCAGGTATGTTTCTGACAGAGATATGTTGAGGGTTGGAGCAGTGGAAGTTCCTATGTAGAGTATATGTGATGCCCCCCCTCCCCTTATTCTATGGTATGCTGTTGTGCCTTTTGTAATAAACAATAGAATAAATAAAATGGAAAGAAGGCAACGATACTACAAATGTTACCAGTGTACCTTTTAGGAACATGATGTGCTCTCTGCCATCTCCAGGATGCAAACCAAGCTGTGCATTTTTAAACTATTGTTAAGATCAAGGATGCGGTTATGAGAAGACTTACAATTTATAGGATACTTAAGCATTAAGGATTGAAGCACAGAACATTTCCTGGGGATTAACGACTGACTGGGTGAGCCTCAGGCCGTTAACCCCTGCCTGTCATTAATCTTCAGGAAATGCCCTGCAGTGAGGTCCTTAGTGCTGTTATATGCTGAAACAGAAAATAATAATAAGAAAGGTCCGTGGTTTATTTATTTATATTTTACATAACACGGTTATATTGGGACTGTAGGAAATGAACATCTTTCTCTTTAGCTGGTCCTACTGCTTGAATTAATGCAGTTCCTGCAGCTCACTGTTTTGTGCAAGATTGTTGCCAGATTGCAGGAGTGTAAGCAGGGGCAGAATTTGGCCCACTACTTGTGTTGCACAATATTTAATACGATTAATAAGCGGTGCTTCTCCGGTAGAACTGCTGGCAGAATTTAGCCCTGTATAGAAACCAGCTCAAAATGCTTGTTTTACAGCAAAGCAATTTATTCACAGTTCTAAGCATCTCGCAGCCTTTTTTAAACTCATTGAATAATCCTTTTAGGTTCCCCATAAAGCAGGTGAAATGCTTCTGCTGCAGTCCTAAGGCAGAACACAGGCTGCATAAATAGCATCTAAATTACCAGGCATACAAAATACACATACAGTAATACATACCTACAAAGGCAAATTCATACTGACAGGACTGCAGTGTGTGCTTATCAGCAGCAAAACATCTCGGGGAAAAAAAAAAGTGGCTTTATATTGAAATTGTATATACATTTCCCTCTGTATTTAAACACTTAAATACTATTTTGTGCATGTTCTCAAACCCAGATGCAGGCTCCTTTTTAATGAGCCCGCCTGCTTAAACATTTATTAGCTTAGAGATGTATAGTTTTCATAAAGCTGGCTGAAGCTTTTTCCAGAATATCTTTGCCAAAAAAGCGCTTTTTTTGTGTACATGGCCTCAGTCCTTGCAACCTCCTAGAGAGTCTGTCAAGGCGCAACTTAAAAGCTCGTTCAGGCGACCGTGACCCCCTGCTAGCAGATTGTCTGCCTAAAAGGGAAGGGAAGGCTGAAAAAGAAGTAGAAACTTAAAAGTAGCTTCTCAAAGGCTGCATAGATCTTTTTTTTGTTAAACCTAAAGTGTTTAAAAGCTTTAATATTGATGGCCTGTCAACTTTGTCCTGATTCTTTGGCTTTCAGTTAAAAGGTTTTTGTTGTTGTAGCTTATGCAGTTGCTCTGTTGCTATGGAAACGTGACATCAAAATGACGTTTCTCTGTTTAAAAGCTTTTAACTAAATTCCTGCCTGTCAGATGTAGGCCCCATTTTGTGCACTCAAGCTTCAAGCTGTTGCAAAAAGGTTTCATATGTTCTGTTGTCATTCAAATTCTTTATCCACATATGCATGTCTTGCACTACAAAAAACCTAAACTAAAAACTCAATCTATATTAAGTGTCCTCTTTTAAAACCCTTTTAGGTCAGTCAGCAATGGCTGCAGCAGAAATTCCCAGTTACATTGTCTCTTCTCAGACTGAGAAACACAGGAGGGCCAGAAACTGGACTGATGCAGAAATGAGAGGTTTAATGCTGGTTTGGGAAGAATTTTTTGATGAGCTGAAACAAACTAAAAGGAATGCCAAAGTTTATGAGAAAATGGCTAACAAACTCTTTGAAATGACTGGAGAAATTCGCCACGGAGAGGAAATAAAGATAAAAATTACAAATATGACATTCCAGTACAGGTAAGCTTCAGTTAATTCTTTTTATTTTAAGAGATTTTAGCAGGGACAACGCAGTGATTTTTGCCTTTCAGAAAGAAGTCTCCTAGAGGAAATCTGTCGATAAAAGATTAAAGATTGTTCATATCGCTTTTAAAATTCTCTCTTGCCAGTGCTGTTACGTCATTGTTAATTTTTTCCCCCATTTCATGTCAAACTCCGGGACAACTTTGTTTCTTTACGGTTAGCTAGCGTTGTTATGATGCAGAGGGATAGAAATGTATTTAGTGGGAAAAGAGATTTATTTTTTTTTCTCTTTGCTGAGGGGACTGCTTGTGTTAGCTTGGCAGCACTTCCCTGCAGTGAAACTCCTGCAGTTTGAAGTGGCCAGTGAGAATCGGTGGGGCAAGGCAAAGTTTAAAAAAAATATATAAAAAAATATATATACAGAATAATGTTTTGGGGGGCTGAAGCTCCTGGATTTTGTTCTCGTGAGTTGAAGGGTTACACTTCACGGGGCCAAGAATAATTGAATGTCTTCTTACTGAGTGACACACATTACTATAATTATAAGCAGGAGCAGCGAAGGAACTATTATATCTGCAGAGAGAGAATCAATGTGCACCGTCAATACTGCTCCAAAGGAGCTGGGGAGGGCGGAGGTGTCTACAAGGGGATGATAAAGAACAGGCAGTGTCAGTCAGGAGGGGAAGTTGGCTTTAGAAATTGCCAGGCATTTGTGCATTTGTTGTTTGCAGGGGAAAAAATAATTAGAACTTAACAGAAATATTTGCATATCTCCCCCCCCCCCTTTTTTTTAAATTCTTATCTCTGTGAGGCATAAACTGCCTCATACTGGAAATCCTGAGTGGTGATTTTAGCTATGTGCTTGTAATGCAAGAAAATCAAATATGTGACTCTTTTATTTAATCTCTCCTCAAAGCTTGTATTAATAATAAAAAAGGTTATTACAGCAGGCAACCATGTTAAAACTGCTCGCTTTTCTGTAAGGCACCCTTACTGTATTTAATGCAGAGACTACTCATCAAATAGAAAACTAGGGAAAATCCTGTAAACCCCTTAACTTTGAATGTCCTTCTTCTGCATTTGTATGATCCACAAAGCATAATCTTTAACATCATTTCCCGTAATGTTAAACTTGATGTTTTGTAGCAAATGCTAATGTCTCCAAAATGTTGTACTAACCCTGCTGTAATCCTTACAATTTTCTTCACCCAGACTGTAAACGAGAAAGCTGGAAGTAGGATGAATTTGTGCCCAGCATCACCCAGCGATTCACACTCGGATGCAGGTTTAGAAGTCGGGAGTTGTTGGCTACCAGGCCTTTGCTTAGTCTGCTAAATCCGCAGTCCTCCCTGCTGAGAAATACAGCTCGTGGCACCGAGATTTTACAGGTGTCTAGCAACACTGCATGATATTTAAGTGCCATAATTGCCAAGTGGAAGAGGTTATTTCTGTCAGCCTTTGTTCTAAATTTTCAGTGCTGTCATCAATCAGCCAGTCTCAGGTTTTCTAATTAATGTTTTTACTTTAAAGTTGCACTGGGGGAAGGGAAGAAATAAAATCACTCACATACATGCACTGTGTGTGTGTGTGGGGGGGAAGGCAGCACTTTTTTTTTTTTAAATTCTTCTTATGTTTCTGCGAACTTCTAAGATTGCTTCTGTTGCATGTTGTCATGCTGCCTTTCTATTTTGCAGTGCATTGCAGCTCCCTGCTTATTGATTAAGATGCTAATTTAGGAGAGTTAGAAAACTGCCTTGCACTGTCGCCGTGCTGTTTCATTTTGTGCTCTTGAATATGAAATGCATCTTTCTTACTGTTTGTTCTTACCCAAAGCACGCCTGTGTGCTTTGCTTTCAAGGCGAGGTGGTAGAGAGAACAGGGACAAACGAAAGCTGTGACTTACAATTTCTAGTTTTCTGGGTACTTTTTAGTGGTGTGTGAGGATAGGAAACGTTGTGATGCAACTGTAAATGATGTGAGGTGCCACCAGCTGCTGGCTTTGCTGTGAGGCAGCTGAGTTTTAATCCACGTTTTGGTGCCTGGAGGATACTTGAGGAAGATGCTTTACCTTGGTGTATTTCTGTGCATCATTGCTGCACTGTGGCATAAACTGAAAAAGAAGATCTGGAGAGTGGGAAAATGCTCTATTTTGAGATAATATTTTGCAAGGATCACACAGGGTTGGTAAGCGTGACATGGGAGAACGTAGCACCAGCAGCAGGAGTGAGGGAGGTGTTCTGCACCCGAGCAGTTATTTCTTCCCACCACTTCAGGACCCTTTACTTTTTTAGGAAACTGCTCACAGTGTTGCAAAGATGCTAGGGCCTGTAGCCTTACTTTGATACTCAGAAATTAACTGGATTGGAATATTTAATCAGATAATAGTATTCTTTAGCGATGTGCCACGATTTCATAAAGGAAAATAAAATCTCTGTCCTACAAATTGCTATACATATGTATATGCATGTATACATATTTTTTTTCTATAAAAGAAAAAGCAGTACTTGCATATTTGTACTAGTCCTTTTAACCAAGTTCAGTGTTCAAAGTGGCAAGTCTTACCTTGGGACAACTCTTGAAACAACTATTAAAGAGCTGAAACATTAAAAGACCTAAAATAGAAAGCAGAGAACACATTTATAATGGTGCTTTGCAGTCTGAGGATCCCATAGCATTTTAAGATGCAGTTCTGTAAATATTGTTTTGCTTATTTTGCTCAGTGAAAGCCATTACTCCTTGTGCAGAACGAGTCCAAGTCAGCCAAACATATACATAGGTAGGGGAGGAGTGTTTCTTAGTAATTATTGCAGTTGCTGCAGCTAATGCAACTATGTGCATGCTTACAGTGGCACGGAGCTCCGTACGGGCTAACAGCCCAAGTATTCACCCTGGTTCTGGGTATGTTTGGATCCTACGTGGAATTTTCTGCTGCCAGATAAAGTTAATTCAGGTGTAGTTCAGTGCACGTAAGCATCAGTCACAAAAGCAATTTTAGGGTGATCGTATCCCATTCCTCCACATCTGAGGTAAAAACATTATTCAAATGTTAAAATGCCATTATATAAATCTATTTTATGTCATTATTTCCTCCTTGAATTCTTGTGTTTATTTCTGACTGCCCTATATTTCAACGAGGTGACAAGAGAATGAGAAGATGTTTAGAAAACACAATTAGGCTGAGATGTGGAAAGCTTTCTTTATTAAGAGGAATGGAAAAGTTTGTGACTCGCTTGGAAAGAAGGCAAAGAAATATAAAGGAGTTCTAGAGGTGCATAAAAATATACAGTACTATTTTTCAGAATATAAAGCAGATATTTCTTTTGCTGTAATAAAATAAGTTATTTATTGGAATTGCAAGGCAAGAACGTAAAACTAGTTAAAATTATATAAATTTGTATTACACTGCATAATAAGCATGTGGAACCCATTACCACTGAAAATCATTGACAACAAGAGAGCGGTAGCTTGTTTTATTATTATTATTTTTACTAAAGATTAGATTTACTAAATAAAAATACAGACATTGTTTGTCTTCAAATTAGATAGAGTTATAAAAGACAATGGGTTTCAGGATATTACTAGCTGTCGATGGAAAAGTAAGCGAGTGTCTTTATGGGTGAATGTCCCCCCAAAACCTGTCCATCAAAATGATTCTTCAAGTATTTAGCACTGACCTTTGTCAGAAGTGAGGCAGCGGGACGATGGGCTGATCTGGGAGCGGTTCCTGTATTCCTCTGCATTACTGTAGTCCAAGTGCATTTGGAGGAAACTATTCAGGGAAAAATATACCATGACCTGAAGTAATTCTTACTGGAGTCCCAGTATATTAAAAGACCATGGAAGACTAGGAAAAGACCATGGAAACTGGCTGGGTGGAAAATTCTGCACAGCACCATAGGTAGAAGGAAAATTTTTTTTGCAGGTGTATTTGACTAAAATTCTGCTTTTAGGAATTGCAGTAGAATCTGAAGTATCTGCTGTGGGTAGATCAGCCACCAGCTTTTTAATGTTCAGTTTTAAAGACACCAGTGCGGTGAGCTGCGTGAACCTCCCTATTTATCCGTCTTGGAAGGAGGAAGGGCTGAGTCAAGCCTGCTGGAATTCAAAGTTAAGCTTTCTGATGTGCTGGTCATCAAAAGTTTTGCTGAGATTAGCATGCCAGCTCTTGCAGTTTAGCATCACTTGGAATATGTGCTGAATTCTTTCTATTATGTAGGCTACTTGGGGCATTCATCACATATAAACCTATAATTAGTCCTTCTAAAAGAAAGCACTGTCCTGTCACCGCTAATATGCTGATCTTAAGGCATAACAGTGCACACTGTATCTGTTGTTATAATATTTCCACTGACATAATACACACTGGCTTATAAAAAGGAAGCAGGGTTTGTAAAGCTTGCACAGTGGTCCACAGTTTTAACTGATTCCTTCTGATGTTTAAAAATAAGAACTGTGTGAATGCAAATTTATTATTTTCAAAACCAACACCCTCCCCAAAGCCTAGGAAACAGGATGCAGCTGTTGCTTTTTGATTTGAATCACAGTCAATTAATGTTAATGATTGGTAAATTTGAATCAGTCTCATGATTTGAATAAAAGATTAGTCTAATTTTTTTATTTTCATGTGTACATGATAGCAATTAAACATTGTTGCTTGTGTAATCCGTTGCTATACTCTATGACATTAAGCAACTGGAATATTTGACCTCTGCTACAGCAAATGGTAAAATATAAGTGCAGCCAAATTACTGCAGAAAGTTAAATTTGAATATTTTACTAGCTTTCTCTTTAATTTCAATAATTTATAGCAGATGCACAACTTAGTACTGTACTTTCATACATCTTTCTTTTCCTCACCATTGATTGGTTCATGAACAGTTGCTATTTATTATTTATTTTGAAAGCTTTTCTCAGAAACCCCAGGAGATGGATCTTGTATCCATTCCTTAAGGCAAGCAGTAATATCAAATACTGTAATAATAATAAAAAACAATAGTATTTTGAGCAAAAAGTAAAAAAAAAAGGCAAGTTATAGATTGCTTGCTTTTTACTGACTAAATAATGATGATTTAAAAAAACTCTCTAGAACATAATATTGTAATAATTTTATTTTAGAAGGTGGATTAATAGGCACAGAGAATAAAGTCTGAAGAAAGGTCACCGGCAGCACAAATTACTCAACTGGTGTCTCAGTCCATTCAGTGGAGGGTTTTGGCAGTAGGATCTCAAAGCCCATTAATTTATTCACTTCTCTGCAATAAGACAAGCAACCACCTTGCAGATTAACCGAGTTGACAGTGTTTTTCATACTTCAGATATTTGTCCACTGGAAACTCGACTTTGATCCCTGAGTTTTTGGAAAGAGCTCTCTGTTGCCTCTGCTCTCAGCTGGATTTTAATAGAGCCTCATGAAACAGCAACAGGTCTAGATAAACTCAGCATGAATTTATTTTGCAAGCTCTGCTGACTTTCTCACTTACCCCTGGTTCTTCCCTAGTTTTTCTGCCTGGCTTGCTCACTCAGGCAGTGATTTGCCAAAGTTCAAAGTGTTGAATGTTTGGCTCATCTTCCTCTCTCATTTCTGGACTATTGCATCCCAGCCTTACTATTGTCCTGTTTCTTTTTAACTTGTTCATTTTTCATTCAAACAAACAAATCAACCAAAACCACAGAGAAACAAAACAAACAAAAAAACCACCTTTAAATTTTGGATGCAACTAAGAGCTGCTGTGATGAGTTACGGTAATGGCTGACTTAGGGCAGTAAATTCCTCTTTGCTTTAGACTTCAGTTCTGCCAGGGTTATGCTTACCTGGATGCAGGCAAAAACTCTCAGCTGTCTCCCTAGGTTTTCTGGACTTCTGGCAGTTGTAGAAAAAAAATATTTAAAAACCAGTGAATCCTGAAACTTGATATTAATATTACCAAGCTAGCTATTTGGTTTGTTTTTACCAGAAAGCTAAACCATCACCACTACTCCAGTGACTGTTCTCCCTGTTTGCCTCCACCTGCAGCGTTCCTACTTCTTTTCCAAAAGACTGACACTCCCTTCCCCCTTATCTTCTCATCTCTCCCATCTATTTCATCCTTTTTTCTTTATGTATGAGCCAGACTCCGTACAGGTAGATGGTTGCTGCTGGTGCTGCTTTTAAGCTAACGAAGTTCTCTTACCTACCCACTGGTAGTGATCCCTTGTTTTAGGCCAGAGCTATGGCAAGCAGTCAGCAGTGGAAGAATTAGTATCCATTCAATGTATTCAGAGCCAGAGAAATATCTGGTTTTATATAGCTGCAACCTTACAGCTGTGTGGGCAGAAAATAAACTACAGCTCTTCCTTCAAAATCATGATAGTTTTGTCAAAAATGGGTCTGGGTCCACAGCTGAGCTCAAACATAAAACCCAAGGTACTGACCTACTCAGGCAAAATACCTACTCCTGAAAACTTTTGCTAAGCAGTCAAAGAGTAAACGTGGAAGATGTGGGCCTGCTGGTGAATGGGGTGGGTGATTTAGTGACAGCAGATGCAAGTAATAAGGGTGAGGATACTCCATGCCTTCTTTATCTCAGTCTTCACTGCCTGGGTCTCTCAGGCTGGTGTGCCTGGAGCAGGGTTAGAGGAAATACCAGCAGTGGAAAGGGATTGAGTCAGGGATCATCTCTGACAGTTTGAATAGCGAGGGAGGTCCCTGGTGACTGAAGAAAGGCTGCTGTTGAACCCATCTTCAGAAAGGGCAAGAAGAGGAATTAAAAGTCGATCAGCTTCCCTTCAACTCCTGGGAAGATCACGGAGCAAGCCATCTTGGAAGCAATTTCCAGTCACGTGAAGGAGAAGGTGGTGACTGTAAATAGCCAGAATGGATTTACTGAGAGCGATCATATCTGACCTGCCTGCTTTCTGTGATTAAATTACTATATCTGTGAATGGGTGTAGAACAATGGATGTTTTCTAGCCTGACAGTAGAAAGCCTTTTGACACGGTCTCCAAGAACATCCTTGTATCCAAGTTAGGATGTTATACTCCAAATGGACAGACTACCAGCTGGGTAAAAAACTAGCTGGATCACTGGGCTCAAAGAGTAGTGGTTCATAGCTTGTACTCTACCTAGAGGCTCATTCCAAGTGGAGGACTGCAGGGGTTTGTACTGGGACATGCTCTGTTTAATATCAACAACCCCAAGGAGGAGATGGTGGAGTGCATACTCACTGTTTTGCAGATGACGCCAAACCGGGGGGCTGCAGTCTGCACCTTTGAGGGCAGGGCTGCCCTTCAGAGGGACCTGGAGAGGCTGGAGGAACGGGCTGACAGGGACCTCATGAGATTCAACAAGGACAAATGCAAAGTCCTGCCCCTGGGATGATCCAGTCCCCTGCACTGATACAGATGGGGACGGACTGGCTGGGCAGCAACTCTGTTGATGAAGACTTGGGGGACCTGCCTAACGCTAGGCTAAACACAAGTCTGCCCCCAGAGCAGAGTCAACAGAATACCAGCTCTGAGCTTTTCCTGTCCTTTTCGGCACAATGTTTTGCAGTCCTCAAGGCTCAAACCACGTCTGGTGAAGTCTTAATGCAGCTGCTGGACTTTGCACTGGCATGGCTGAGATGTGCTCATGCATGGCTTTTTGCTATCTCACCCGTGGGGATGACCGACCGTGGTGAATGCATTGCAATGAGCAGCCGAGGATGGTGATGTTTTAACCCCATTGCTTGAATATATTGGGGGTTTCAACATGGGCAAACAAATGTGGAATGTAGACATGGCTAGTAGCTTATAGTGTTTTAATTGATTTGTTTTTAATGCAAAGAGCCTAAACAATTGAACTAAAAATAATCAGTATCAAGTGATGGTTGCTGTCAGCCCTGTATTTAGCTATTTTGTATCTGTGCTTGATGGACATGCATGCATTTGTAGGTTGTGCTAGATATTCTCTGGCTATGAAATTGCAGCAGTAGGTTGTGAAACATGTATGAAATTAAAATTTTGATGCATAGAGGGCTTAAAAGTACGGATGGCTGTGGAGGCCTTGCTATGCAGGACTATGATGTGCATTTCTAAATAGCTGGAAAAGCTCATCAGACCTTGCAAGGACGAGAAAAAAAAAGAATAATCCTTAAATGGCTTTAAAATCTAAGCAAATCTTTCTGCCTTCTTTCCTCACTGGTGGATTTCCCCTTGCCCTAGGCTGAGAGCTGTTTAAAAGGAAGAACTTCAAGTTCTCACTTTTAAGTTTGGCACCATTTTTATCGTGTTTACATGTTATTTAATTCTATCCTTTGCAGGACCGGTGTGGGCAGGATGGATTCTGAGGAGGAAAAACCTGAAAGGCTTCAAGAAAAGGGGGTGGGCCAGGTGTCCAGGAATAGTTTTTATCCTTTTTTTCTGCAAATGGAAGCCTCTTGCTAGCTGGGAGAATCGGATTTGGTTCAGCTTTTTGTTCATTTGAATGAAATCCGGTTTATGAAAATGGAGCATTTATCATTGGTCTTGCCTTTCCTGTTGTGTTCCCTTGCTGCATTTTGATTCAGAGTAACAAGATCCCAACTGGGAAAGGCAAATGAAAAGAAAGTTTGGGACTCTACTGGAGTTTCTTTGAGATGTATAATTCATCCATACACCTTGGTTTTATATTTCTCAGTAAAAGTAAATAAAATAACAATGGGTACCAAGTGGGATAGCAGTGAACTTTGTGTTAGGACTGAATAATGGATCTCATGATAAGATGCATGTGAAAGACACGGTCGTGGTTGATAGTCCTTTCACTGTAATGTTTTTGTGCATGCTGTTTATAATGCATTATTAACTGGGGCTTTGTTGGGCTTTTTTGTAAATTAATGAAATTCTATACTTTTTCCTACACTGATCTTTATTCTGTAACAGATGAACAGACATCTACATCTCGTGGTTGTTACTAGGATGTTTACCTGGGTAATTCAGAGCCTTTAGGCAGTATTAGGAAAAGGATATGAAATATATTTATAGCCACTTGTATTCATCATGGAAAATAAATATTCATTCTTCAAAGCATGGAAGGACAGCGCTGCCCATAGTTTGGTAAAGGCTGCGGTGTGTTGCCTACGCTAGTTGTCAGGGACCACTGTCAGATTGGGCAGTCTGGCACTCTGTAAGGGGAAGAAAAACTATTCTACAACCAACATAGTACTGTTTCCATTAGAAGTTGTAATGTTCTTTATTTGTATTGAATTCCATTTGGGGTTTACATGCAACTTTTAATCATATGTCAAAACTGGGAAAAGAAACTGAGAGGCTTCATGGGAGATTAAAAGAAGAAAGTGTCTAATTCTATTCTCATTAAAAGCATTCAGTTCAACTCCTAAATGTGACCAGAACAAATGTTTTGAGATAGAAGATCTGTATGAACAGTACTTTTACAGGAAAACAAGCTTTCATGTTGTATGCCTTTTCTTACAGGAAATTAAAATGCATGACTGACAGTGAAACTGTTGCACCTGACTGGCCTTACTACAAAACCATTGATAGGATCTTATCCAAAGTGACAGACCACAGCGATGTGAAAATGCATGAAAATCAGCAACCAGGTCCTTCTACATCACAGACGGAGGCCTCGCAGTCTCCATCAGCTAAGTCTACACCTCTGTATTTGCCATACAACCAGTTTACGTATGAAGGAAGGGAAGAGTGCTTTGAAGATGAACATTCAGAGAGCTCGTCAAGCTTACTTTCTTACAAGCTGAGGTAGCATCTATTTTTTCCCCCCTTTCTTGTATTTCACAGAACGAACTGGATCTGCTCTGTAAAGGGGACACCCCAGCACATTTTTCTCTAGCAGCTGTGGTATCTTTTCTGTAAATCACAAATGAGATCTGTTCCCCAGGCTCAGCCACTTCGCTGAATTAGGGCATTTTTTTAATTCCTTTATGAGAGACTGGAAGGGAGTAGGAGGACTGGGCAAAAAGTCATACAATATTGCCAAGACTCCGCACGCGTGTCACTGCTCACATGAGGTGGAGTGTTTGTAATAGGAGTATAGGCACGTTCAGGAGAGTCTTGCCGTGCAATCAGAGATATAACATACTGCTTAGATGATTTCTGGCTTGCTCTAGTTTTGCTTTTGGTACGAGTATGAAGTTTCTCTGGCTTCAGCTATTATTAAAATGGTGAAAAGATGCAAACTAAATATTTCTGTGGACACTGAAATGCTACTCATGCAGTTTGAAAGTACATTGCAACATTTTAAATACAATTGAGAATGTCACTTTTTCAAAGTAAATGCTAGTATCAGAATGCAAACTTGTGTTTCCTTTTTTGATAAGACTGGAGTTCTCTGGAAGGCAGCGTTTTAACAAAAGGCAGGGTTGTACACTTGATACAAATTTTAGACTTTACTGGTCTCATTTTTCATCCAGAGTGGTGTGAAATAAGAGTTGATTGCAGTTTTCTGGCAGGAAAAAAAGTTGGTCCTAGCGATCCTTATCATGAGTCTGTGAGGCTTTAACTATAACAGTAAAATTATGTGTCAGTCATGCAACTGAGAAGGTGTTGAGCTGGAAGAAGAACTGACCTAACAAGTTTGGATTATTGTTTCCAGGCCTACTCTTGGATGAATAAAATGAGGGTAAATTCATTCAGCCATTCAAGCAAATAGTCCTTGAATAGCTGATTATTTTTTAAAACTTTTTTTTTGACAACTGAGTATATATTAGGGTGTATAATTCTTGAACTGTAGCAACCTTTTTGTTCACAAGCAACAATTTTTTTCATCATAGTTCTCTGTAAGTAGTTAATATCCCTGATACACAGTCTCTTGTGATTTTAGGATTTGCAAACTCCAAGATCATGTTTCCGATGCAATAACTTTTTTTCCAAATTCATAATTTGATTTCCAATAATAATATTTAATATTTAATTAGAAGGTCACTTTCCACAAACATGAGGCATAGTTTATTCACTAGACTATTTGATAACATCAGACTTTTTTAAAATGCCAGATGTTAAGTTTCTTCAGCTTAGGGACAACTCCAGGACAACACAGATTTTGTACCGTAGGTGCCTGGTAGGGGAGGGCAGAGGTCACCACACCAGGTTTCATTACAGAGTGTAGACAAGCCATGACAGAAGTCAAGCTAATCAACCATAAAAGCATATCCATTGTCTTTACAGTGTGCAGGTGGACTCCCACATGTAGATTATTTCGTTTACAGGTAAAGTGGACTTAAGCCACTCTAACTGAATTATCTCCACAGTGGTAAGATCTGGAAAATTTAGGCTATAATGCATTTTAGACAGCTTCAGGTTCAGTGGGGTGGGTTTTTTTTTTGTTTTATTTTTTTCCAAGGTAATTACCTAACCTGTTTTAGTCAAATATTTTAACTTTACTTGGCCAGTTTAGAAACTGCAGACCATTTAAATCTAGCCTTTAATGGCACAGGCTGGCTTTCAACTGGCTGCAGGTCTGTAGGGCAGGTAATGACGCTTTGTCCTTGCAGTAGCTCAGGCTGCAGTGCTGCTGTTGCCTGCTTAGGATGGCTGTGCAACAGGGTTTGGGAGCTGGAGGGAAGGGCAGGTCAGCTGTCAGTGTGGTAGGACCTCCATAATACGTTGCTCTCTAACTTAGAAATGCAGCCATGCTCTCACAGTCTCTACTATAAAACAATTTTGTGCAATAGAATATTGTGCGTATCATTTAACAGCAAGGTATGTACTTATTCACAAGTTAAAATACAGTTCTGCTGTGTTTAAAAAAAGAATAAGTTGAGCGGTAGATACCACTTGAGAGATTAGTATAACATTTCAGGTGAGCATCGTGATCAGATTAACAATTAGAAGGCACTTGTGATATTAACGGGGCAGGTATCTGGAAGGAGGAAAAGTGGTATTACAATAGATATAGGGCGTTTTGAAAAGCTTGTACAGCTTTGACCTGTTTAGTTTAGCCTGATGAATGAGAGAAGAGTAGGGAACCCTTTTTTGGCCAGAAGGAAAGACAGCACTTGCTAATGATATCACATGGGTTGAAATCACTTAGAGCTGCCATGGTGAGACAAGGAAGATAATTCTTTTAGAGTTCCTAATGGAAAATTATGAACTGAGAACCAATTTTCAGCTTAAGCAATTAGTGTGTCATCCTGTATTTGAAAAACACTTTGAAATAGCCAACGAGAGAGAAGAGAATTAGCATACAAAATTTGGGCCCATCTTGGCTTTTTTGTAAATGCCCTTGCCTCCAAAGGGTACATAGTTGATCTAACAGATTCAAAAAAGGAACTGAAGACAATACTGGGATCTAAAATTAAAAGAATGTTTCAGGTCCTCAATTTCCCTCTCAATTTTTGTGCTTTACGGCTATGCAAAACAATTATTTTGAAACATATTTTGAAAGATATACAGACATATCTATATGTAAAATATAGATGCATGAAGCAGGCTATACACAGATCAGTCAAGTGTGCAAAGTAAGCTTACGCTATGGAATTTTTTCTTCAGTAGTAAAAATCATGATGTTATGGCAACAATGGATAGTGAAAAAACCCTCAAACAGTAACTTTTTTTAAAGTCAATTTTTAAACTTCTGAACACTTTACTGTTATTCCCTTAAACTCTCAAACACAGCTTTTGAGTCTCAGCTTTGTATTTTCCACAGTATCCTTGAACATAGCAGGAGGCTACTTGGCCATATAAATCACAACTTTAAAAAAATTATTGAATTTAATGTTTAGCTTTCATGGTAGAAAAAAATGTCAAGATTTATACTTCAGTCAATACATACATACTCTCAAGCTAAAAATAGTTGAAATTGGGTTTCTTTGCATTTTATTTGAAATTCTTTGAGTTTGAAACCTTCTTACAAAAAAGAAATTTAGCTAGTTAGTGACATACAATTAACGTGGGATAAAATGAATTTTTATTTTTGTTGCAATTTGCAGACGAGAAAAACATTTGGAATCCCTATTTCCCTTTAATGGGGTGCCTGCTATTTGTTTAGTATTGTTCTAACACTGCTCTTGGGCTTCAGCAAGGCTTGTGTTATACTGCAATGTCCATAAAACATCTGACAATAATAGAATAATTATATTATTGTCAGATAATGTAATGCAATGTGGTGGAGTCTTGTACTGCTGCTTAAACTTTTAAAATCAAAATTCCTGACACCCCTATAAATGACTTTTTATCTAATTTAAAACTGTTTTTTCACCCTATAGATTTATTTATAGTCTTTATTTTCATTGTTAAAGTAATGACAGAAGATAATTATACCAACTGTGAACGTGGTTTGGACTTCATCTGTTCTGCCATTTCTATTGTACTGAAAATGGGGGTGGAAGAGTTACTTTCATAGATTAATAGACCATAATAAAACCACCATGTCATCTGGTCTGACTTGCTGTTAAATACCATCCATCTATTTGAATTCAGTTATTCTGGTGTGGAGCCCAGAAATGTTATGGAGGGGGTTCTGTGACATGCTTCCCTTCAGTAGAGGACTACTGCACTCAGGAGCCCCATGTCTCTGTTGTCCTCCACTTCTTTGTTCCTATGATTCATTTGACTCTTGGAAATTTTTTACTAGACGTCCAGTCTGATATATTCAGAAGATGGAGAATTCACTCCTCCCTACAGGCATCTGTTCCAGTGATTAATCCCTTGCTTAAACCAGTGTCTTGTTTCTAATGTGAATATAGCAAAGTAAACTTTCAGATGTTACTTCTGTTTATCTTTCTTTTCGCTACATTGGAGACCCTTTCAGTATTTTTCACTTTTTGTCTCAAGGTAGTTGTGTACAGTGATCTTCGGTATTCTTTAATTTTTAAATGTAGATTAAATAATTCGGTATGGAAGATTTACACATGGAGAAAGAGTAAGAATTGGTAACATGAATTAACCAAGATATGAATTGTTTAATAGAAGTGCATTAAAACTTGGTGAGGATGCTAATTCAGGAAATAACAGTTTTGGCACAGCCTTTAATCTGCCTGAAATTATGCCATGGCTATTTAAAATCTGAATGGGCAGCATCTACAAAGAAGTTTGAGCTTTAGGCTATGTGCATTATGTAGTGCATCTTAACTCATTATGCAGACTTGTTATCATAGCAAGATGCTTTGCCCAGCCTCCAAGCCATTTTTGTGGTTCTTTTCTACACTTTACTTCAAGGATAAGCCTCATTAATTCCTGAATGCATTTGGCTGTATTTGAATGAGTCTAGTTTACCAGAAGATCCAGGTTGCCTGATCCTCAGTCCTCAAACGCTGAAGATCTTTGTGCCATCTCTAATATTAATATTACTTATTTCTAGATCATTGTTAATTATTTTCCATAAAGATATGGGTTCTGGAGGTCTACTCAGGTTTGTACATAGCTAAAAAAGAACAACCAAGTCAGAAACAGCTGTTAGCTGTTGAAAGCCATAAATTCCAGAAACCAATGGTACAGGAGACCCATTTGCCATGAAGTAGTCAGAAAGGAAGAATTGTTTTTATGGTCTTGTGGAGGTAACATGTTTTGGTAGACAGATAACTCTTTGTATTCAACTCCCGCTTCATTAATTATTCACATACATCCCTGAAATGAGCCTTATTGGGTAAATGTAGGCAATCAATCAAGGAACTTTTAATTGAACAGTGAATTACATTGATCTTAGATAGATAGACAGCAAATGCATTTGAGACTTGCCTAATATCTTGCCCAATTATATCTGGAGGTTTTGCTTTGTTCCCCCTGGTCCCCAATACATACTGTAATTTCTGCTCAGCCTCCTAGATGAGAGGGAACATTTTCTTTCCCTTGGTTTGCTTCATTTGAACCGTTCCTGTCTCTTTTAGAGCATAGTGTGGAAATAGCTTTGCAAGGTTCTGCTTGGAACATGGTCCCAATGCCAGCGGTCTTCCACACTTCACTTGTGTGGTCAGGGGAATACCAGTGCCATTTCTCTTGGAGCAACCCTGCCGTAGATGCTGGAGGCCCAAGAATATCAGCAGATTGTATTTGAGGTCCTGGATTTCCTAGACCTGTCTTTCCTCCAGATTTCAAAATCTACCTTCAGAGACTAGGCTTGGCAAAGAGTGGAGACGCTTCCTTGGCAGAGGCTGTGGATGCTGTCAGGATCTGTTGCACCCCTATTGTCACAGAGGTGTTGGCCGCACAAGAATGCAACATGGAGAATCAGCAACAGGAACTGACTGGTGTTTGCTACAGCAAACATTGATCATTTCTTATGCTTATGCCTATAGATTGCCAAACTAGACATACCCCTAGCTGAAACAATCTGAGGATACTGATGCTGGTGGGTTACTCAGTGCTGAACACATATTCCTATCCCTGCTTCCCTCTTGACTTTCTGTTATAAAAAGTTACTAATACTGTAGAGGTCTCTCTGGCGTGCTACCTGGGAGACCTAGAACTTCTCAAGAAAGATGGCTCAGTATCTGAGGAAACACTTCATTATTCAAATAACTCCTTCAGGTATCACTGGACATTTTACATTGTTTCATGTTGCTGAGGGTTCTTTCCTTGTAAATTAGATTATTTACATCCTTCTTTTGTAGACCCCTTCTCAAGAGCTCTCCTTCAAGAGCTATTTTGCAAGAAGAGAGGATTGTAAATTCCAAGTCCTTACTATGGACTTGTGAGTGATCACAAAACCCTCTCATTGATAGTCACTATGGCTGGAGAGAAAAGGAGATTGGGAACACCACCAAAGCTAGGGGTGTCTGAAGTAAGTATTTCTTTTCAACTAAGGCGGTCTAATTACCAAGTCTTGTTTGTTAATTGTAAACAAACATAGAGAGTACTTAGGAGACCTTGAAGAATCCTTCTGCCCTGGCTTTTGGGGCAACTTCTCTGTGCTGAAACCTGATTTTGAGCAAGCACTTGTCAGTGGGTACTTTCTCAGTTATTAGCAGACTGCAGATACTGCCGATACAGTTCCCCAGGTAGCTGCCATCACCGCCAGACGTTTTGCCTCTCTTTCCTCTCTGGAGCTGCACAAGACAGTTGTTGTCTTGGACGTATGGCTATATGTCTTACAGGTTTTTGATGGACCACATTTGTTTTAACTGAAAAACAGATAAAATCCTGTACAGACTCTAGGACAACACTTAAAAGACTTTTTTTCTTCTCTTGAAAATAAGGCTTATTTTAGATCTTTCAATCCAAATCACTCCATCTCCTTTTTTCATGGGCTTTTATTTTTGGTCACGATTGAAATTAAAGACCAAATGGCAGCCACAGTTGCCAAGAAAGTCACGCAATACTCGGTGCAGCTCAGTACCACTGACATGCCTCAGATTTTCTCTCCTTCCTTATTAAGGACCATTTTCACCAGGGCTTACTTTGACAAGACCAAAGCCCTCTTGTGGCTCTAGGAGCCAGTTCTTACTTGTTTCAGACAAGAGGTCTTGCTATAGTTACTTTCTAGTACTGTATAGGGAAGAGGATAGAGACCCATCAAGTTTTAAATAATTAAATCCTCTGTGAAGACAAGTTTAAATTCAAAAGGTGACTGTGGCTAAAATAATACCCTCATTTCAGAAAGTTTCTTGCTCTGCCTACCAGAAAGCATGCATTCTTTGTGAATGTGGGTGCAGCGATGGGAACCTTGGAATAACAGATTCAGTGTTGCCCTTAGACTGCTGTAGACACTTTCCACTTCCTTGACCTCTTTGAGAACCACATTTCAAATCATTCTGGGCCTTAGAGTTAATGGGTCAAACAGAATTTGCTGTCAGCCAAGACCCATTCTTGCAGGATTGCCTGGCTGTGATAATCTCAGTGATCAGCTGCAAGCTTGACTCACAGTTTGAGCAGAGCAGCATTTATTTTATGCACATTTCTTTGATGTCCAAAATCAAATACAATATATAGGATCTGCAAAGGTGAGTTTATTTTCTGTACCTTCCAAGGTTTTGTTTAGCATAAAGATGACTTCTCTTTTCCCTTAGCATCATTGTAGCAGTGTAATAGTGATAAAGCCCTTTGAATTGTACGAGTAACTTTAAATTCTTGGATAATCTGAAACCCAGCGGTCTTTGTTCACCATGTTAGCGTACATTTATAAAAGAAGATTGTTGTTCTTTCTTACCTGTGCACAGGGGGACAGCATATTTAAATGACTAAACAGTACTCAAACAGTTTCCCTCAAGACCAATTCTAAATTTTTTTCTCTAAGGTTTTAATAGCATTTAATTTAATGCACTTGTTTCTTTTCATAGACCTCACCCTTTTCGGGTCATTGCACTCTTAAATGTCAAGGGGCTTGTGTCTTTTTGTTATATTTGCATTAAGTCTTTCAGGTGCTTAGGATTGTTTATTTCTCTTGCTGAGAGATCTGAATGTCACAGTCACTGTTGCACAAAGCCTGTCAAGTAGGATAAGAACACGAATGAAATTATGATACAAATCTGCCACAGCTGAGTGACCTCCCTCCCTGCGCCCCTTCTTCACATTAATAAAAACACATTCCTCAAGAGTTCAATTTCTCATTATTCAAGGACATCTTGAAATCTGTAAGGTGTTGACATGGCATACTACTCACAACTGTGCTATCTCATTATTGCATTTCACCCAGGAAGGCTACTGCGTTTGGCAGAACACGCCTGAGATTGCTGTTTGTGTGAAGGGACTTCAAGACTCATCATCGGATAACTTTGATGTTGGGGACTCTAGTCTGGAGTTACAAAAAATGTGAATGAACATGTGGACTGTCACTTTAAATTAGAAAAGAAGTTACTGAGCTGTAACTGGAAGTTTTTAAAATGTGTAGTTCACTTGCACATTTGCCTTCTACTTGCCTTTCTTCCTCCTTCAGAGTTCAGGATGCTTCTTTCTTAGATTACAGGTTAAGAGAAACAGATCTATGTGTGTCTGTTCTGACTTGTATGCCGTGTAGGCCAGTTCTGAATTCATGTGTTGCACTGTCACCCCAAGTTAGGACGGCCATGTGAACTACACATCTTGAGAACGCTGTCTTTATTGCTAGGTTTATCTCTTTCTTCCAAAACAGAAACTCAGCATGATGCAGCGTAGAGTGCATCATGCTGAGTTTCTGTTTTGGAAGAAAGAGATAAACTTAGCAATAAAATATTAAATATTACCCAAATTGCACATGGTAGTTCTACAGCTTTCAGATGAGGATGTACAGTTTGATACATGCTTGTCTAACTTTCAGACCCTGAAAGAGCTTGGAGGTGTTCTGCTAGAGGAACATCAACATGAGTGGATACATAGACAGCCTTAGGATTCAGCAATTTGGTGTTATCCAAAGGCTACAAATACTCTTTTTGAATTTCAGAAGAACTTTTTTTTTTAATCCAAATGGATTAATTACTATATCGAATACAGAGTCTTGCCTTTCTATTATGGTGAAAACAAAACTATAGGTAGAGGGTTATAGCGTGCTTGAAATTTTCGTTAAAATGTTAGGACTTTGAAGGGAAGTATGGTTTGTTTTGTTAGCTGTCCTACTTGATAAAACTTGTCGTTAACCTAAATATGAGAAGAAGGTAGCCATAGTATCCTGTGTTTGTGACATACATTTAATTTAAAAAAAAAAATCTTGAAGTGCAACTGGCAAATGCCTCTAAGAACAAATATGTAATGTGATCAATCTGTGACCTGTAAGAAAAGAGGAAATCTTGTAAGCTTTATCCTGCTAGACTTTTATGTTGTTTATAATGTTTTGTGATGGAATATATAAATATGTGGTCAGTGCAACTGCTGTGTCTCAGTGCAAGGACAAATTCTGAGACTAGTAAGCTGTAGCAGGATCAGTGGGATGCTTTAAAAAATGCGCTGTAACTTACCACCACACATAACAGTGCAGCGCTTTCTCCAGATGGGATGGTTATTGCAGCTTTAAAATTGGAGTTCTAATGGCCAGATGAGCAAAATGTCTCTCCCAATACAGTGTATAAATTCAATGTGTAAGAAATACCAAGATATATATTAAAAAAAAATATTATGCCTGGTATTCTGCAGGGACAATTCTTATTAAAAACAATGAGATTTACATTTTTGGGGTTTGGTTTTTTTCAGTCTGTAACACTATGCAATAATGCAGTAAATACTTATGTTTTGGCATGAACTTGAGAGGGAATTTATTGGAGAACACAGCGGGGTTTAAAAATAGGACTAGGTCGTAGCTTGGCCAAGAACGTAGTATAGAATTTTTGGTTCTAACATAGTTTTTTTTATAAATATGAGTTTAATTGTAACAAATATTCACGTTGCAGAGCTGAAGAAAGACCAGTTAAGAAAAGAAAAATGCAAAGCTGCAGCTTCCAAAAGAAGAAGCTAAAATTAATGGAAGCCATGTTGGAAGAACAAAAGAAGTTGAGTAGAGCTATGGAAGAAACCTGTAGAGAAGTGCGCAGGATTCTGGATCAGCAAAACATCATTCAAGTTCAAAGCTTACAGTTACAGGAGAGAATGATGAATCTACTGGAGAAAATGATTTCCAAATCTAATGTGTAGTTTCCCTTGTGAATGCCTCTGAGATTACTATTGATATTCTAGATACCCCTTAATTGCACACCATATGTGTGTCTGTTGCCCTATTCCCAGGTTTTCCATGGAAATTAAAACCCTAGTGTAATCTTAGTTAAGCAAAGAGAACAGATAATGCAGGGTGAGAGCTATCCAGCATGATAAAATTAGTGCAATATATGCCTAAGCTGAATTATTTTTATACGGAAAGGTTAAGGGACGAATAGCTCTGGGAACTTCAGTACTATTTATGCCTAGGTCAGGTATTGTTTTACAAACAGTGGCGTTGTATATTGCTTCACATCAAGGCCTATAGCTTGACCTGTTGTAGGAGAAGGAAATAGTGCATTTCTAAACATGGTAATTGCATCTTGACTTTCCTGATGATTAAACCCTGTTTTGAAACATACGCCGTGATTGTACAAGTGACCTATGGTTCTTGTGAAGAGCTAGTTGGGACTATGAGATACATCGTTTTAAACTCCATGCCTGATATGAATAGTACTCTAAAGTATTAGGGTAAAAATACTCTATTCAAATACACTTTTGATATAAAAGAAAACCCCCAAACCACCTTACTATATACTGAATACTAAAATGTATAGAAGATACTTGAAGTTGCTTTTGATATTAAATGTTTAATTTTTTTCATTATTAACTGGAATCTGTTGACTTAATGAACAACCAGCAATGAAAACTCTCATTTATTCTCTATCACAAAAGAAAAATATTGTACTGTGTGTATATACATATATATATAATCTATCAAATGAAATAAAGAAAAAGAAGAAACTTATTTATTAATGCTTTGGGACAGTGAAAAATACTGGGAGAGAGAACCTCGGTCAAAGGATTTTAATTCTTAATTGCAGTGTAAAGATCTCCTATACTGATGCCTAAAATAAAGAGATGGAAGTAATGAAGAACATTCGACACCTCTACAGTAGTATTTGCTGGTGGCACAACTTCGGTATGCAATTAAATGATTTAAGGTGTGGTCTGTAAGGCAGATCAACATTGATACACCACAAGAGGGAGCTGGAGCCATAAAGGATTGTGTTTAAGTTGTTAAGGTGAAGTACCAGCAAGTGTTTGGTTCTTCAATGAAATATGACATTGAAATAACCATTAACATAAATTCAACAATTCATCAGTTGAATTTCCTATATACCATTTCTTTTTGTGTTCTCCTTGAAAAACTTATTTCTGCCGCTTTCACTGTGTTTGCAAGACTGAAGGTTAGATTCAGATATAGAAAGCACAGAATTAATGTTAGTACAAGGAACTCAGGCCATTTTCCACTCCCACTATTAAATAATGTCCCCTCTTGAAACTTCGTTGTTGAAGGTGTTTGCATTTTCCTATATAATTTAACATATTGTTGCCTAAGATAATGTTAGCTAAACTATTTTAAAACCCAGACCCAACCAATTAACCTGTAATTATGCTTGGTGAACAGGATAAAGGTTATACTCACCAAGTAAATTAATAATATGTGGAAATGTTTCTTAGAAGATCCTGCAGGTATGAAGATTAAGAATGATTAAGTATGTAAATGTGGCCCATTCCTGCAGAGTTTAATTCATGGTAACAGGGTAATGCAAATGTAGCAGAAGACTGAACCTGCAGAAAACGGTGGCTGCTGAAGTATAAGTCAAATAACTTTCCTTCACTCCACCTTTACTACAGTGATTGGGTGACTGGAAAAAGGGCGAGTGTCTGGTGTGATTCTGCAAAGAGAGGGTGACAGCTGACATTTAGCAAAAGTGAAATTCCAAATACTTTTGTGTATTAATTTTATGATTTTTATTTTAAATTGTATTCAATTTATGAATTAGTCATATGTGAAAGAGAATCATGAAACCTTATTCACCCTCTGCCTGCAGAACTACTGGTAAAAGCAAGACTATTCCTAATGTCATATAGGCGATCAGAATACTTGCAAGATCATTGTCATACAGGCATATAAGAGAGAGGGCATATATGTTCTGTGCTTTGTCATGGTTTTGCACGTTACAAATGTAGATCTGTCACAGATCCAGGTAGGCTGATGCATCCATGTTGTAGCACTTCCTGACACTTTAACTTGTTTACAGTAAGACAGAAAGAAACTCTCCCCTGACTCCACAGGAATTAACAATATTTACTGGTAGTATCTACTTGAACCTTATAGCAATTAAATCCAATTAATGAGCAATAACAATGGCAGCATGTTTGAACCTTGCACCATAGAGCAGGTAGCCCCTCTCCTTACATGCTATGAGAATTATAACTCCGGAGCTGTAGGAACACAGGAATGGAGGAAATCCACTGATTCCTTGCCTGCTACCGCAAGCAACCATGTCATGTAATCCCTTTTGTAAATATGTGGACCTGTATCTTAAAATGAATTACATGTTTTGTCCCCAGAATTATAAGAAGAGCTGCATTACAGATGGGTAAGCTGCAATTTAGAAGATTGCTTCTAGGATTATTTCTGGTCAATTTATACCAATTTCTTCTTGTATCAACACTGATTTTGCTGCTTTCTGTAGCGTTTACTCTTGAGAGTCAGAGGTTGTCCCCCATGCAGCCCTTCTTCAGAAGAATAACACTCTTTTATAAGGTAGGGATTATTCTGACGACTGTTTTGCTAATTTTGCTCTTTGAGTTCATCCTCTTTAAAGATGAATGACCAGAACGATATACAGCATTCTAGATGAGACTCTGAACACTGTCTTACATAACTGCATTAAAGGAAGTGGTGTTTTCTGGAGGTTGTGAGATTTTATTTCTATATAAACCATCATTTTTAGTAGTTAAATTTAAAAGTTCAAATTTAAAATGTCATCTTTCTAACAAAAGGCTTTAATTCCCATCCTTCCAGATTACCTGTGTTTTAGCCCTCTTTTTGTCCAGAGAGGGAACACAGCACTGCTGTAGACAAATATAACTAGTTTCATGTATGACAGAATTTTTCTAATGCTCTTTTTGACAACAGGTTGAAATTTCCCTACCTACCCATAGTTTCTTTTTGCTGCTGTTTCGTTTGTTTTAGTAAAGACTGAACATTTTCTGAAAAAATAGGTTGAGTGATTTTTCTGGAGTTTGTTTTTTCTTTTTTTTAAGGGAGGCACAGATTTCTCATCTATATGGGACAGTTAGCTGCAGGTAAAGATATTTGAATGTCTGAGATATTCAGACTAATTATAACTTGAAAGACCTGCCTAGAATTAAAACGCTTGGTAGAATCCCTGGTTTTGCAAAACTGAGGCACTGCTTCTTTATCTGTATGAGTAGGGAGTTTAGAGTGTAATAAGTATTCAAGGAGAGCAGATCAGGGGTTACTCAAGTTTATCATTGTAACGATGACATTAAAGAAACTCCCTCATGGCTTCTAGAAGTGTGATCAACAAATAAACTGTAGCACAGGAAAACAAATTTCTTATTTTCAGGGCAGTAACAGGGTCAACACAGGATGATATCAATTTCACTAAATGAAGCTCCTGTATTACATATACACACACAGATGGTGCAAATGGAAAAAATAAATAGGGGAGGAAATACACTGCCTGGAGGCAGGTGACTTTGAAAGTGATGTAAAAATAGAATGAAAAGGAACCTGAGGAGGCAGATGAGAAAATGAGACATTGAGAAACATGCCAGCAATTGAGGAGAAGCGGATTGTGATGAAAGGAAAGATGGGAAAAAATATGTTGGGCAAAGGGGCAAAGTAAATGCCTCCAAACAGAGCTAGTAATTACAGGGAAGGGAAGGAACACAACATTTTAAAAGACAGGAAAATGAAAATGGAAGAAAAAACATAATGTTGAAGGAGAAAAGTTATGGTATGAATATGAAGAGCTAACACTAGTGAAATTCTGTATCTTTTGAATAGACAGCTCCTGCAGATAACTTAGGCAAGTTATAAATCGAGTACAGCAAGTAGTGACACTTTTTTCCCCCCCAGAGAAAAAATAAGTCCCTGGACAAATATTTCGAAGCAAAAATATTTTTCACAAACTGGAGAGGTTAAGTAATTTGTAGGAGGATCCCATTATAATTAAACAGCATTTTCTCATGTTGTAGTAACAATTTGCTAGTTAAAATAGTTCGTAAGTACTTTTTTTCCTTGACTTCAAATTGGAGAAGCATTTTAAGTTTTCAGTTTATTTCAGGCCTTGCCAAGTTTAACAGTTATCCACAAAAGCAGGCAATGTATTTGTGGACATGGAATGTCTTTTATCATTTTCTCCATAAATGGCTATCTCTTTCGCAAAGTACAAAACCAGCAGAAAAACACACATACAGAATTTTTAAACTATTTTTCCAGACTTAGTCTGCCCAATTCAGTGCAGGCAAAAAGAGTTTACAACTCTCTAGACTTACCCTAAGTTGACAGCCTGGTTCTGTGAATAGTCTCTTGTACTAAAGTTAATGGGACTACTCAGATGAATGCATTTATTGAACTGTGTACATATATGTTTGCAGGATCAGTTCCTACGCTGATAATGGAATGTGAAAGGCAAATTTGAAAAATAAATTTAGGAACATTTGGTGGTGTTATGTCAGCAAGTAAATACTAACCATCTGGTCTCTAGATTGCTAATCTATTTCCCCTGATTTTATGGGTAGCATACTTCCTGTGTGTGCAAGCTTGAGACTACATCATTAAACTTTTGTATTGATCTTTTTTAGTGTTTTAACAGAAACATTTAAATTACTTTGCCATTTTGGGGGTGAAATTTTGTTTCCGTGCATAATTTTTCTGGTTGGAAATTTTTCATTCTCCTACAGCTTATTTTAAGGTGTTTTACTGAAACACATTTCTAATAAGGATGAATAATTTCAGGTATGTTCTTTAAAAACAGATCAGTCATCTGCAGTGAACAACATCCAGTTATCTACAGGTGACTAATTACTACAGATAAGATCTCAGTTTGATCCTGGTTGAAAGTTATGTCTTTGTAAAATATTTGCAATGTAGTGAAGGGTGTTGCTTGTATTCTAAATCTCTTGTTCCGTACTAACATTTTTTTTAAAGAAAGTAGCTCATACAAAAAATCTTTCAAAGTAGCTGCCTTCAGTCATCTGAAAATGAATCCTTCTGTAATTCTGTTTTTTTTTTAACTGTGCTTCTTCCATCAGGTTCTAAGAATTTGGCAAATGACTCTTAAGATGTTTAAGATGTTAAACCATATATATCTGAATTTGGATTTGTAAACGTGTTGGTAACATTTTGTTACGTGTTGGTAAGTTCTGGATTGCTACGAATTGGTGCATACTATTAAAGGTATAAAATTTGCTACATACTTAAATGTTGAGAAGTACTTATCACAGCTTGAGGAAGGCTTGTTTCACTGAGGGAAGCTATAGGAATATCAATTTGCTATGAACTGCAAAGTAAACATATTTAGAAAATTAATTAAAACTACTTTAAAAACTCTTCATGATTCTCATTCTTCCCCCTACAGGTTTAACTATAATTTATCTTTAATTCAATATAATTAGATCAAATGCAATCTCCTTTATGGATGCATAAAACCTTGCCCACATGAACTTGTGTGGTGTTAACTATAACACTATATTTTCTTTAAACTTCTATGAATAAGATTTTATATACTTCTTTTTCAGTTAGCTTAACTTGGAACTTCACTAGATGAAAATGAAATACACCACTGTTAAATCTTTCACAAAAATAAAACTGTCCACATAGGGTTTAAATCTACATCTCACCTGTATACAAGGATTTAGGCCTATTTAGAGCTGGTTCACATTGGTTAACACTCAGTAAAAACTATGACTAAATTTCACCACAGTTGAAATGGCATAATACAGATTACACCAGAAATTATGCACTTGTTTCATGTCTCCTTGCTGGCAAGAACTTCTTGTGATTTGGTTTATGCATTCTCATGAGAATAAGCCATAACCTTATTTTAGGAAGGTGGTTAAAGAAGGTACAATATACAGTGAAGAACTTCATTCTTAAGTCAACTTTCCTTCTGTGTGACTATCTGACTGTATGTGTTCATTTGTGCAATGCACAACTCCATGCAACGTCCCACGTGCGTTGTAGTTCATTTACAGAAGGGTACCAGCATCTTCAGTTGAAGACCGTTAGCCCACATGCTGAAACATCAGGAATGGCATGGTGCCTAGTAAAGTTTAAATTGCCTGAACATTGGCACAGCGTTCCTCAGCGCTAGAAGAAAATTCCTCTCTGATAGTCCTTATAGTCAGTCATCTGTCTCCAGATATAGCTATGCCTCTGAATCTCTTAGCTGGAGACACAGCTAAGTCTTGTGATCTTGTCTTACCCACCCCAAATAAAAAGAAAGTATATTTGATACGTAAGGTATGTGGCTGAGGTTCAGTCTTAAGAATAATATGGCTTATGAAAAAAAGCATAGGCTAATTTTCTATTTCAGATGAAATTAGGATGTTATGCTAGGCATTAACCTGGAGTAAGCCAGTTATCAAGGAAAGGATGTAAAAAGGTGAAAGAGGAAGTTGTCTGCCACAGGTTTAAAGAAATAATCCATCAACATTCAACTTTCACCACGGAATAGAAATTTTAGGAGGAAGCAAGACCTTAACCTAGTTCTGAGAGGAACCTTAAGAAGCGATGGTGAGGGCACTGAGAAGACTTCCACATGTGCTCTCAAGGCCAAAATGACTCTTAACAAATGCACTTAATGGAGAAATCAATTTCTTTTAATTCCAAAAGGTCATTTAGAATAACTGTGAGGTTAGTCTTAAATTAAACCAAAGTTTTGGTGGAGCACAAATAAATTATTCTACTTTATGTAGGTATATCTTAATGAGTTTTTATACTAATAATCATGATGATTTTTACCCAGAATGAGCAGGTATCTTCTAATCTTAAAAGCCATTCAAAATCTAGTTATGAGGTGGAGGAGGATGAAGTCAGCCTGAGTTAAATCAGATTTGAGAGCCAGAGCAGAATCCTGTCATTACACGCTATTAGGCATGGAAGCCGTTAGCACCAAAAGCACCTCTGCCAAGGTGGACCTAAGCATCACTGCGGTCATGTCATGCCTTTTCAGCTGAACTTCAGGAAAAGAGATTGCCACAAGCAGAGCAGTGCCTCTGGCAGGGATCCTAAAGAGAGACTGAACTTGGTCCAAAAGGACCTTCTGTTTTCTCCAAAGTTTGGAGATAAAAAGCTTGGATGAGGAAATGGCAAAATGCTTGGACTTAACTTTGTCACATCCCAAGTGAGAGGTGGTGAAATGCGTTCTCCAGTTCCAGGGGTAACTACTGGGAGTAGAGGATCCCTCCTCACTTTAATGCTACATAGTTTGTCCTGGAGCCAGGGTCTTTTATGAGGGGAATTATGTTAAATAGGAATATGCAAAGTCACTTTCTCTACTACTCACATCACCTCTTCAGTGCCTCAGGCTCTCATTTTCACTCAGTTTCTTTTCATGGAATCATATGTGAACTTGGAGAACTCTTAGCAAGTTTTTCCTGAGGTTTAGGGATACGATACTGACATTTGTGCCCCATCACTTAGGAAATGTGCTTAGCAATAAACCCAGCCAGCAGAGTCCTGATATGTCACCCTTGTATGGTGTGTGAACCTGAGCGCCACACTGAAAATGGCTTTAAAGAGGAAAAAAGGGAGACAGGAGTAGAGCACTGGGAGATGTCACTCATGATCCTAATTCGGCTTGCTGTTTAGATGCAAGGATAGAGCTTGCTCACTCTGTGAGAAGCTATTGCTGAATCGATGATAATGACTTTTTTGGCATGGTACTTAGAGCCACAAGGAATACCTCCCCGAGAGATCCCTTTTCCTTAGAGCACCAAAAATATACAGTGCTTCTTCAGAACATGTAAATTCAGCTGCTAGATGATACACATTTTTAAGTCCAATGGGACTGAAGACACAGCTTAAATGGAGCAGCAAGGCCATGGCAGGTTAATTAGTCAGGCAATTTTGAATTATAAGATTAAAGCTCCAAGGCTTAAAGAATGAACAACAAAACCAACAAACCCTTCAGTAATGTCTCAGAGATATCCCTTCAGAGCAAAAAAAATAGAATGAAATACACTAGAAATTTTTTTTTTTCATTTTTTGCATATGTGTTTTAACAGTATTAGGAGGTGTCCACAACACAATACGAAATTAAAAATTTAAAATCATTCTGGGTCAGCAAGGTATTCCTCAAGAACTGTGGAATTTAGGGTATACACTATTTGACCACAAGAAATGGTGGGTTAGCAGTTTCTGTGCTTCCACTGATACCAGTAAGGCCAAACCCAATTTTTGGGTCTCCAGTTTTTGGCAGAAGTATACTAGGTATACTAGTATACTAGTTTGGTTATCTATATTAGATGTAATATCTATATTAGATGTTTTCTATAATGTATATCTATAATGTATATATATATCTATATTAGATGTTTTGGTTATCTATATTAGGGTTGCTCATCAGCATTGGAGGTTTAACTTGACACCAACTTTAACCTCATGTAGTCATAGGTAAGGGAAGAAAAATGGAGATCAATGAGCAATAATTTGTATTTTCAATTTTTATATACGGCAGCATGCCAGATTTGATTTATGTTAGTGAATTTGGGAAAATAAATATAGCATGTTCTATTGTAGGGAAATAAATTTTGTTAAGATACTAAATAATTTTATTTATATTGTAGTGCTATCCAAAGGAGCAGTCGGGACCATGGCTTAGCTGTGCCTGTTTTCGCACAGAGAACAATGTTCCAGACCGTTTACCGTGTAAACCTTCAAATTTGCAAATGGTACCATTCACATATTTAAGAGTAAGTGCACACAAGAATCTTTCAACAGAAAAACTGCTTAACTATATTTTAATGTTTAATCAAATAACAGTAGGTAAGGACACAATTACAAAGCCAAGTAGATGCACAAGGTATATAGATCAATCCTTTTATGTCTAAATAGGATTTGAGAAGATACGTCTTCTATTGGCCAGTCAAGATTTAACAAGATCAGTATCCCTGTTTAGTTCTACTACTTCACAGCGCCTTGTCAAGAGGTTTTTTTTTTTACATCGGTGTGCTAGGACGGGAAACACCATCATCCAAACCAAAACGCATTTATACAAAAATATTTTCTTCCTTTTCCCGCCGCCAAGAGTGTCTCCCACTAGGGAGAAGACTATGTTTAAAATAAAGGAAAAGGTATTTCTAAAGATTAGGTTAACTAGTAAACCAAGGTAGATATTGATGGCTGTGTTCAACTTGCAGTCCTCAGTGCGGAAAACATGATCTTCACTGATCCTTTGGATTGGACTCTGATGGTTAATGGAAGGAGGACGAACTTTTGGAATTTAAGAAATAAGTTCTCTAATGAGGATTTTGCTCCCAACTACATATTAACTGGACAACACAAGCTAACTATAACGTATATGATATACAAGCTCCCCTGATGTTCAGAACAAAGTTAAGCTAGGAAAATCGGAATGAAGTCTGTATACTGAAGAAGCATTTAATGCTGACGATTATGTACAATTTTATTATTTTGAACATACTGAAAATATTAAATGAGAAAATTGACATTTATGTGAGGATATTTCTGTATGTATAAAATAAAACCTTTTTTTGAGCAACCAACACTTTCATTCCTTTAACCAAGGTAATTAAACAATGATAATTAAAACCACAGACTTTGCATCAGATGCTGGACTAAGTTTATTTTCTGACTTCTCATCTGGTGTTTGTGACGGCAATAATCACACTTCATTACAGTACGCATTGTAAACCTCTCCAGATCAAATCTGACAAGCTGTTTTGTGACAGCCACCCTCGGTGTGATTGAGATGTCTGTACATTCAACATTAAGCTACTTAGGCTTCTAAGCCAAACCTTTTACAGCCCAAAAGCCACAAATCCTTATCACTTTGTTTCACACCCTTTCGTCATTTATTGTCTCCAACAGTGGTGAAAACAGTAAGAAAAGTTACAGCTGAGACCTTGTGTGGATTTTTGAGGGGCCATTAATCACCTTGTTCCAGATTCCAGCATAAAGTCTTAATCACCATTTCCAAAAAATGCTGAAGAAAAGCACTAAATTAATTCACGATGAGTTGGATATTTCTGACTGCAAGTAGTAGGCTGTGTGAGCACACCTGTTTCCATGTCAGTCTGGGTGTTCACTTCTTCCTTGCTGAGCAATACTCACGTAGGAAATTCTGCTCTGCTACAGAGAAGCCTTCTGTGCCATCAGACTAAATACATTCTTCTGGGCTATTACAAAAGTCCAATCAATTCTCTTGGCTATCACAAATAGAACAGGTTCAGTATCTGTGGGAGAGGTAATCTGACACTGCCATGGAGTAATTATTTTATAGTTAGTAGATGCTGACGCCACTTCCTAGCATCCCTCCTCTTCGAAACAAAATAAAGCATAATTTCTTTGTATTAACTTCATAAAGCTCAATGGGAGACCTGCAGATACCTCTGGGGAATAGTTACAGTTCCACTTTACTACTTGTCGCTTTTAAACAGATTTTCTTCTATTACAGCTGTTTACAAGGGTCAGACTGTTTGAAATATATGGTTGACCAATCGTCCCTTCTGGAGGCACGGAGGTAGTGCAAGTCAATGCTAGATCTGCTGAGGTAGCACGGGCAACAGAAATAGAGGCAAAAGACATACAGTCTTGACAACCTCATATGGAAGCTGGAAATAATTGGGCTATTAAGGGATGGCAACCCAAAACACCACCTTTTGTTTGTGGAACACAAGTCTTGTCCCTGTGACATCTCCCCAGTCAAAGGGATAAAGAACTATTGCTTGTTTGGGCAAATTTAGATCTCTAGAGTACTTTTAAAAATTATTGTACCACACCTGAAAGAATCAATCATGTGAGGTTTAAAAGCAATCAATCAATTTCCTTTGTTATGTTTTGAATTTTTAGGCTCCCTAAAGCATCAATAATTACCTTTATAGGACACAGTATGTCTGAAGAAGTTAGGAAGTCTATCATCTTGTAATTTTACACTGATCTGCTAAGATGTCTTCTGTGAGGATGAGGAAAAGAAATAATGTATATTTTATTCAGCTGTTTTCCTCTTCAGAAGCTTTTCCCACAAAACCTGGTGAGAGAGATAACAAAATTGGGATTTAACTTGATCTGAAATGTTTCATGTTGACAGAAGTCTCCTTGGGATGGACTGACAAAGAAAAAACAGCAGAATGAGAAGGCGGAGGTAGGAGTGGAGGAACAGGTTCCTCTATTTTTCCAAAGAGCTTTTTCTTTTGGTCTGTGTTTTTGTTTTTCCTGAAGACTCCAGTATACTGTAACCATTTCAGAAACAGAAGGGGATATTAAGAAAAAATTTCCTAGACTGGATAAAAATTAAACAAATTACTGCAGTTAAACCATCAAGCCACAGTTTTAAAATTCGTAAGTTTTCTTACAGACCTAACAGCAGCAGTGAGTTGTGGGATATATATCCTGCCCTGGAGATTGAAAAAAACTTAAGGAAAAGGTAAGCATTCTCCTACACCTTGTGACTGGTAGGTTCCGTTCCATTTCAGGTTCCACTGCATAGATAGACTGAAATGAAGAAATCCCCTACGTACAAAGGATTTCTGCCAGTCCTTGTTCACAATTAAAGATCACAATCTTCTGCAAAGATCACAAAATCTTTTCAGGCTCCACAGGAAAGTCAAATACGTTTGGTTAATTCTTCCCTTGTTCTGGACTTTTTTTCTTCTGGATTCCTTGGGAATCTCTAAACTGATGTTCACTTTTATGTGTACCATCTTCCCCTCTTCCTATTTCTCCTGTTTAAAATAAGGTTTTCTAGTATTGCCCTTTTGAAATAAAGAGCTGTCCCCAATGTATTTTGAGAACTTGTTGCCCGCGCCCTGCTCCATCTGGGTGGCATAAGTTCCCCTTTACACATACCCTTACCCTTTGGATCCTTAATTACTACGAAATGCCTCAACTACCTCCTCACCCTCATCGGATGGTTTAATGGTTGAACCTAGTGCCAGCCTGCTCCCTCCCACTTTTACCTTTACCTTGTAAGGTCTGTCTCACTCTCTTTCTGGGCTTCAAAGGCACGGCACAGCTGTTTGATGCACCTCTGAACACCTCCCGGCCTGTCCTCCCTGACCAACCTGCCCCTTCTCCTCAGCGCCACTTCAGAGCTGCAGGTTATTCTAACGAGTCTCTCCCCTGCCAGCTAACGTCGCAGTGCTGCCTGTGTACGTCCTCAGACGAGGACTGGCTCCACTTTGTTCTCCCGACTCCGAGAGGACCCAACAAGTTGTCGCTGCTGGGCGATATTGATCATTTAATTCCTCCCCTCGCCCCGGTTTCGGCCGCGGGGCCGTGTCTCCCCGCCGCCTCAGCCTCGCGCCCCCTCAGCGGGCGCCGGCGGTGCCCCGTTGGAAAGAGCGCCGGCAGCCCGCGCCTGCGCACTCCCCTCCCCGCTGGAGGCGAGGGGGCGGGGCGCCCGCTGCCCACCGCGCCCCGGCGAGGCGGCGGGGGGGGAGAAGAAAGAACTACGCGGCCCGGCATGCCCCGCGCGGCCAGCTCCCCACGGCCGCAGGGAGCGGGCCGCTCGCAGGGCACGCCGGGAGCTGTAGTTCTTTGGCGCTGGGTATTGTCTCTCCCCTTTCTCTGTCCGGGAACCCGACCGCCACCCCTGCCGGGTGAGTGCGGTGACTGACAGCTCCTTGCAGCCAGTGGCCGAAGCGCTGTGTGGCGGAGCCCGGCGCCCGTCTCCTCGGTGACCGGGGGAGCTGGTGCCTCAGCAGAGTAGCCGGAGTCCTGGGGGACGGAGGTGAGTGGGTCTGAGCGGGGCAGCGCCCACCCCTGCCGCCCGGCTCTCCCCTCCCCCTCGCCGCCGAGCGCCTGGCCCGGGACCCCGCTCGGGGTGTGGTGGAGGAGGGGGAGCAGCAGATGGGCGGTGTGAGGGGAGCCGAGGGGGGGAGGGGAGCGCGGCGGCGGGAGCAGAGGGGGAGGGCAGCGCCCGCGCCGCCCCCTCTCCGCGCCCCTTGGGCTGCGGCGCTGCCCGCGACCCCCGGCGGGCAGCGCTGAGGGGGGTCCGTCCGCGGCGGGGGGGTCGCGGGTTCTCCTCGCCCTCCCGTCTTTTTACCGCTTGATTTTTCAAACCGTCCCTGCGGGCTCAGGTGCCGCTTCTCCCCTCCCCGCAGCTCCACCCTCCCGGGAAGCCTCTGCCCCGCGAGGCGGTTAATGTGTAACCCCGCGGACCGTTGCTCGAGGCGGGGAGCGGCGGCGCTGACCCGGCGCCCGCCCCTCCGCTCCGCGGCCTGCCGGCTCGCTCTCCGCGCCCAGCGCCCGCGGGATGCTCCCGCGCCCCGCTGAGGGCAGCGCCTGGCCGCGCCCGGCGCCCGCCCGCTGCGGGAGCCCTCCCCGGGAGGTGGGCTGCCGCCGGGTCTCTTGTGCCGCCGAAGAAGCCGGCGGTGAAACTTTTGGAGCGGCTTTCCGCAGCGTTGCAGCGGGAGTCAGTCGTGCCCCTCCTGGCTCTCGCCTTTGCGTGGAAGCGCCGTGAGTGCAAACCATCCCAAGCCTTTTCCCGGTCGCTTTTATCCCTGAGCAGTTCTCGCGTGTCGCTGCTTCAGTCTGAAGTGCTGCCCTTTCTCACAGCGTCCCAACAGTTTTGGAACCTATTTGCAAGAAAAGAAGGGGCAAAAAAAATGCCTAACTACCAACAAAACCTTTTCACGTTCTTAAATACAACAAATAAATTAATCTGAATTGTAAACACATGACTATTTATACAACAGCTTTAGAAAACTTTGTCCTTAGTCGCATGAGTCTTGCTAGACAAAACCAGCAAATGCCCTATTTGTGTTCTTTACACTTTGTACGCTGGCTGCAGTGTGAGAAAAAGTTTTTATTAACAACTATTTTTTAGCCTGCTGTTACTAATTAAAGTCAGTATTTTTTGAATGATCACGCTAGGTACACCTAATTGTTTTTCTGGCAAAGCAGTTGCTGCTTATACAGGAAACATAATGGTATGTTTTCCCAATTGTGAAATGCTGATAAGATTTTTCTATTAAAATATTGTCCCTCCCAAGTTCTCAAACAGCTGGTAGCTGTCTTCTACAGCTTGTGCTGTTACATTTCTCGTGTAACTTGTCTATAAACATGTACTGCATTTGAATAGTGAGTGGAATTCAAATTTTATAACTTCATTTGATCTTTGTAGTGGCATCATTTATGAAAGTCAGTTCTGCCTTAATGAGTGGCACCCATGCTGAAGAGTCTTTTGCAATACTTCAAGAGGTGTGTGAGGGATGAGGGAACAGTCTCTCTCCTCTGTGTGCTTCCACTTTACACGCTTTATCCTCTTGCAGTCTCACTATTGAAAAACAAAATGAAGCCAACCAGTTCTCTGCTTTTCAAAAAAAAAAAAAAGGCACATTAACATGGATACTGTAGAGCTGAGTATCAGCTCGTTTCCAAAGGCTTTTCAAAATGAACTGGTGGTCAGTAATGTAGTCTTAAACTTCACATGCTCTTTCCCTAACTGCCCTCCGTTACTGTTAAGGTTGTAGTCTAATCTAGACTATAAGAGGAGTATATCTCCCGTTTCTGTTTGCTCTTTTTGTTGCTATGAGTTAACAAGAGCAGAAGCAGGAAACAAACCACCTCTCTCCCTTGAAAGTAAGCAAATAAGTATTATTTTCTCTGTAGTAAAGGGTTTGAAAATGACATGAAAAGCAAGCATGGATATGTAAAAACATTACATAAAGAAATGCAGTGTTTGTGGGATAAAGTACAATTTAACTGTAACTGGTATTTTTGGTGCTTTATACCCCAAAAATAATTGATTGAAATGGTAGACCAGAACGTATGCTGGCAGAAAACTCAAATGTTTCTTTTTGTTTTGCAGTCCTGTGACAAAGCTGATGTACGTGGGCAAATTAATGTTGTTTCGCATACTTGAACAACTCTTAATTTCTGTATGTTAGTGTTTCTGTCTGAAATGTTCTGTGAAACATTTTGTAGTTATTAAACTGTATTTGTGCCGTATTACTAAGCTGTGTGGGTACAAATTTTGATGAACTTTCTGAAAGCATAGTAGTAATTTTATATTTGCAGTGTTCTTCAAATGATAGTATGAATTCTATATTTTCAGTGTTTTTAATAAGTATATTGAAATGTCACAAAACTATATTATTTTCTTAAGATTTAGTTACTATGTATTACAAATTATTCTGCTTTTATAGGCCTGTTTTCTCCTATAAAATGCACATATCCTCCTGACTAATACTCACTAATGTGTTTTGGTATTCTACAGACTTTTTTCTTTAAGACTTACTTTATCATACTTAGCGATAGCAGAAAGTCAAAGTAAGCTTGGGCATGTGTAGTATTGTGGTGTAACTGTTTTTCTGGCCTACTGTATATGCCTGAATGTAGTTATGCTATCAAATTAATAGAATTCAGTGCTATAATTATTAGAAGTAAATACAGTAGCATATTATTGGTAGGCTCAGTAAGATTCACTATTTAATTTGTACTGAAAATGAACAGCTCAAATCATTTTATCTTTGGTTACTCGTGGCAATTATCACAGGTTATATAGTTCACTAATGATTTCATATTTTAGTAAACATACAGACACCTACAAAGCTTTATGTCAGTGCAACTGAAATGATGTCTTTGTTTCAGTGGATACACTACACATTTTGTAACTTATTACAGGAAAAGGATACTCAGACATATGGTTACTTTGAAACTGTGGAAGTTTGTGCTGTTTTTGTGACATATCTCTTTAGCTTCATGTTTCAAATCTGCAAATAAATTAAAAGAAAATTCAGGCAATTAGATAATTTGATAATTTAGTTTTGAACTAGTTTGTTAACAGTTTGTGACTCAACTAATCTCTGTTGGAATCTCTCTGGTTACAAGAAATACTATTTTTGTAATTTTTCCGTTTGCCTGTCATGCCATTGTTGCAGTAAAACATCTTTGAATGCTGAGGGTTCTTGCAGAAGAGCTACATTTGTCCTTTGTCTTGAAGTTTCCTAGATAAATTCAGTGAGCTGTTATGTATCAGGGGTGCAGTTGGCACAAAAAATGCGCAATAATATTCAGCTACTGAGGGAGGGAAGAGATGGCTTTTCCAGTGATGTAAGAGGGTTTTTTGTTTGGTTGGTTTTTTTTTAGTGTATATACACATTAATAGCAAAAAGCCCTTTAATGTTGAATTACTTCCTAACTTTACACTCACAAAATTACACAAATAAATTAACAGCTGGAAGTCTTCACACCCCCGGAACTTCATCGTTAGAGAAAAGTAATGTATTAGCAGTCTGATGTGTTGTTTTTATAATGGTCAAGTGTTGGAATGACGTTCCCTTATCAGTGGTTATCATCTGGAATAAATGCATGATGTGTAAGGGGCATAGGTTAGGAAGGCAAATAGATAAATTGACTTGTGAATAGAGTTAAAAGGAATCCTCTCATATCAAATGTGGAATCATGAGGTAAGACAGTGCTGGGGTTTGCTTCTTCCCAAGAGCAGCCTAACTACACTTTCATTGTGTGTTTTTTATAGTTGCATTTCAGGTATTTTTTTAATACATTAAAAAGATAGTTGGAAAAATCTGTTTTTTCTTATCAGCTACTTCAACATTGCAATATTGGATCTTAATTTTTTTGTTACTACCGCTTTTTATTGTATTTTTTCGATCAGATTATTTATAATCTAATACTCTTTTAACTGTTTCCTTTTTTTAATTGTTTCCTCTTGCAAGCTAGTAGCACACTTTTAGGTGCCAGGTAGTACTACAGTGCTTTATGTTGACCAGGTTAGCAGCTCAGTTTTGGAGGGTACCCAAGGGACACATTAGGCTATTCTCCAGACAGCTGAGAACAGAAATATTCACTGTAAAGCAAATGAAAACATGTATATATTCATGCTCCTAGATAGCAGGTTTTTATTTACTGTTGGGCATTTGTTGGTTAAAGAACTATACCTTGAAACGTTTAATGAGTATTCTCAGAAAGTACCAGACCTAATTAGAGATAGCTGAATGCACAGTGATCTCTTGGTTCACAAGTTTAGCCTCATCAGGAAAAGGTCAATCTATGTTTAAGGCACGAGACTGGATGCAAGTTGACAGGGGTCTTTCACAGCAACGTGTTAGTTTGGTTAAATGTTTGCAAAGCATTTCTTATGTTATGATTTCCATTCAAAGGTTAAGTGTGAAGTTTCATTACTTCTTAAAGCTAAGTTATTTTCTCAAATTATAGGGGAACTGTTGTTATTGAAGCTAGATAATTGCTATATTAAAACAATTTGTGAAAACCATACTACATTGAACAGTCACAGCTGCACCATGGAGACATAAAAACCTGATGTGCCTTTGTTCAAAAAAATGCAGACTAAAACCCAAAAGTAAAGCCAAGTGAATGTCTTCTGTAGTATCTTGAAGGCTGTCCTGTTTAGGATTTGGAAGGGTCCTAAGGGAATCACAGCCTGTAGTTGAGTATTTAGCAGAATATTCAAGAAACAACAGTGTTTTCTTAAATTTGGTAATAAAACAGCTCGTATGTAGTTAAGTAGTTAAGACTTTTTTTCTAAATTGTATTTCAGAGTTTGCGTTGTTTTTTTTTTTTGGTGGAACTTTTGAAGTCATGGCCCTTCTGTTTGTTCTATCCCAGGCAGAAATAGTGTGAAAGTAGTGTGCTGTGGATTGCATCCCATTCTGAGTATGGGTTTTTTTGTTATTTCTGTAGCCGAGAGCAATGTCAGAAGGATTTCTTTGTCCTTTTTCTTCCATGCAAGTAATGGGTTGGAGACCACTAATTTAACACTTTAGATACAATAAACAAATGTGTGTCTCTGTGTGTGTGTATCTATTTATCTAAAATGTTGTCCGCATTTTGCTCACATATACAAGATACTTGCTTTTAAGTACCTTATACACTTTAAGTATGTTACAGTGTGACTGAGTTATGAATAAGCCTGTGGACCAGCTCAGAGAAGTAATTATTTTCAGATTAGTTCTCACTTGTGCAGGCCGAGTTTATTGCAATTTTACATAGCTGTAGTCTTCCAGTTACTTCAGTCAGTCATCCTCCAGGCCTGTAGAAGTAAGAGTTCATATCGTGCAACAAGGGGATAGTTACAAAAGTTGAACAAGATGTCATTTCTGTTCTTTGTGTTAAAACATTTTTATGCATATGAACCTGCTTAGTGGAGTAAACCTCTCTAAAACAATGGAATTTACCTGAGTATGATTAGAATGAGACATGCAGACTTCAGCGTCAACACCAAAGTGTACTGAAATCTACTATTTCTTGCTGTTCATATAAAGCTGCTTTATTTTAATTGTAAAGTCATGACGATTAATACTGGCAGCATGTGGAGTTCCTTATTTTTTCTTCTTTTTTGGAAGCTTTTATCTAAACTAAAACACATGGATGTTGGAATGACTGACTGAAATGCATTTTTTTATAGTGTTTGCTTTCTGACAAGTTATTTTTGAGTAGATTAATTGATTGGTGTAACAGAGTAAATCTGATTTTGGATCCCTTTGGTCTAATACGTGACTGACCATTTGTTGTTGCATATGTAACTGAAATGTATGTGTGAAAGTTGAAGTTTGAGGTACTTATTTTAAGCTGCCTTTGCAGTCAGTCAGTGGAGAGATACAGGCAACTCTAGGGGTAATTTATCTAACCTGTTTTACATGAATACGTTTGGTAACTGTTTCTGTACACTGAGTGTAAAGGGGGGTGGGCTATAGCTGAGTAGATACACTTAAGCTCTAATTTTTATGTTGCTGGGAAAGGATAGATGAGCTTCATGCAGGATTTTCACTGTGCTGTAAAATGTGGTGGTATTGCAATGGTGTAGTAAGCCAGAAGTTAACTGAATAGTAGGTAACATGGTGGAGTTGGGGAAGATGTAACATGCTGTAGTATAAAAACACTGGCTGTACATCAGAAGACTTAGATTCTCTTCTTAGCTTTGCCATTCAGTTACTTTGCCATTTTGGACAGCCACTTTATTTGCATTTGCTACTGCTTTCTCATCAGTAAATTTAAGACTGTGGTACCTGTTCTTTTCAAATGGTTTTGAGTGTCGTGTTAATTCTCTAGCAATAGTTTTTGGAAGAGTTCACTAGCAATATTTCTGAACAGTAAAGGGAATACTGGGTACTAAAATCCTGAAATATGACTGAGAATTAAAATGTCTTTTTTTGTCTTTCTTTCTTTAGAGCTTCATCAGATGAAGGAGTGATACCGTGAAACATGACAAAAAACTGGACTAATTAGAAGTTTTCCTATTTTAGGAAAAAACGTCAAAATGTATAGACCAGGGGAAACGGTCAAACGACGACTCAACATGCATGCTCCTCCTCGGATAAGAAGCGTGGAAGTTGCTAGAGGAAGAGCAGGTTATGGGTTTACCCTTTCTGGACAAGCTCCTTGTGTTCTTAGTTGTGTTATGAAAGGAAGCCCTGCAGATTATGTTGGACTTAAAGCAGGAGATCAGATATTTGCAGTTAATGAAATCAATGTGAAAAAAGCCTCTCATGAAGATGTAGTGAAACTTATAGGAAAATGTTCTGGAGTCCTGCACATGGTCATTGCTGAAGGGATTAGTCATATAGATTCATGTTCAAGTGATGAAGAAGTTGGTTTTTATGATGGAAAGGGGTGGCTGAAACCCAAACCTGACTCTAAAGCTCTGGGTATAAACAGAGCAGAGAAAGTTGTTGAAGAAATGCAGTCTGGTGGCATTTTCAACATGATCTTTGAGAATCCTACTCTTTGTGCTGGTAGCTCAGATAATTCTGCACCAAAACAAAGATCGTTTTCAGATTCTGCTGCTATTAAATTTGAAACTGGAAATGAAAGTGTAAGCAATCCAAACCTACTGTCAAAGGAAGAAATATCCAAAGTCCTGAATGATGATTCAGTTTTTAGAATTGGACTGGAGAGTGCAGAAGACTTTGCGTTAGATGCAAGCATTTTAAATGTTGCCATGATTGTAGGTTACCTAGGCTCAATTGAACTTCCTTCAACAACCTCAAATTTGGAAAATGAGAGTTTGCAAGCTATTCGTGGATGCATGAGACGTCTGCGGGCAGAACAAAAAATCCATTCACTAGTGATGATGAAGATAATGCATGACTGTATTCAGCTCTGCAGTGACAAATCAGGTGTAGTGGCAGAATATCCTGCAGAGAAACTGGCATTCAGTGCTGTTTGCCCAGATGATAGAAGATTCTTTGGACTAGTTACAATGCAGACAAATGATGATGCAAGCTTGGCTCAGGAAGATGAAGGGGTTCTGAGGACATCTTGCCATGTTTTTATGGTGGACCCTGAATTATTTCATCATAAAATTCACCAGGGCATAGCAAGACGTTTTGGACTGGAATGTACAGCAGATCCAGATACAAATGGTTGTCTAGAGTTTCCAACATCATCTTTACCTGTTCTTCAGTTTATTTCTGTCCTGTATAGGGATATGGGGGAATTGATTGAGGGAATGCGTGCGAGGGCTTTTCTTGATGGTGATGCAGATGCTCATCAGAATAATAGTACAAGCAGTAACAGTGATAGTGGAATTGGAAATTTTAACCAAGAAGAAAAGAATAATAGAGTTCTGGTGGTTGATTTAGGAAGCAATTCAAGTAAACACATTCCTAACAGTATATGGGAAAATCCAGTAGGAAGGGGACAAAATCAGCCTGCTTCCCATTGGAATGGCTTCTGTCATGAACAAGAAGGAAACATTCCTTTAGAAGTAATTCAGAATGATAAGTCCCAAAATGTTAGCAAACACTTAAGTCCTTCTGGTCGTATTGAAGTTCCACTGGTTTCCTCCCGAAATTCAATACCCCCATCAAAGAAAAACGCTGCAGGCATAGGCAATCAAAGGTGGTTGCCTGTGCATGTTTTACAAGAATGGCAGCATGGAAATGCTAGCGACCAGGAGTCTTACACTGATTCTACGGACGGCTGGTCAAGTGTTAACTGTGGGACTCTTCCCCCACCAATGAATAAGATTCCAGCTGACAGATACAGAGTCGATGGCAGCTTTGGTCAGCCGCAGTTAAAATCTCACAAAAATGAGTGGTCTAAGAAGATGTTTTGCATGCAAAACAAATTTGGCCCTCCGCACAGTATTAGGAAGTCTAAAGAAGATAAAAAGGTAAGAATATGTTGATACTGTTCCTAAAAAAAACCAAAAAAACCCCAAACCCAACAGCCTATGGTATTATTACACCATGATATTTGCATACTAAAATTTAAACATGTATTATATAATTTACAAAATTGCAGATTAAGAAAATAATATGGTTCTTTCTCCTTTGCAAAGGCTTTGCATATTCCTGTTTAATTGAGTGCAGCTCTGGAATTGTGCTTCTGCTGGAAGTGTTGTCTGTTAGAGCTTTCTCACATTTCTTCTTGTCTCTTCATTGTTTCCAAATGTTGCAGTGGCATTGCAATAAAAGGAGACATGACATTCGAGCAACTTCAGTTCCTTCTGACCTCCAGCAGCAAAAGAATGGAAACAGTCTGCATCTTCAGTCTGGTTCCTTTTTTATAGAAGACTGGCTTGCAAATGTTATTATTTTAGTGATATCTATTTTCATAGAGTTGTAGTCTAATCATGAGTCAAAAACTTGCATTATACACTTTTAACTTTAACTGAATAAGACAAATTTATTATAAAAATTCACTCCAGCAAACCTCTCAATACAAGTAGTGTTAAACCTATATCAAAGGATAGTCGTTAGTGGTGATTATAGTGTCCACTACTAGGTCATAAATCTAACATTCTGCCAGTAAGCTGTAACTCAAATTTTATTCCACATTACTACGTCATCTACTTGTTTTGTCTGCTATTAGGCTTCTATAAACCAAAGCGAGAAGATTAAAAAAAAAAAAGTGTGGGAGGGATATGCAACATAATTACATACTGTTCCCTTTGTCAAATACAGGTTTTGCTGTTGAGGGAATTAATCTCATGGGAATCTGTTGTTGATAACTGGGATTCTAGTAAAGTGGAGGTCATTGGTCTTACACTACAAGAGTTAGTAGCAGAGTTGTATCTAAAACATTTGCTGACTCCAGGGAGAGACAGAACCTTATACTCCAAATTAGTCTTCAAGAAGCATTGTCCTTCCATGAGGAAGTATTGCTTATAGGATTGATTCAAGTGTCCATCATGCTCTCCAAATCTGTTTTTGAAAAAATGTTTTTTTCACCTCATTAAAAATATCGAACTGCTGCTCAAGTGGATGACAGTAGAGATTCATTAGTTGTTTCACACTGTTATAAACGACATCTTTGAATTGGTGTGACACTTGGGCATAGACTTTTTGGGGATTAGAATGCAGAACTTCAGAACATTTTGGTTTTGGTGTGGAAGGAGAAATTATTTTTTATTGCTTTTCTTGCACTGTCAAGCCAACAACTTTCACATTAGTAAGCTTTTTGTGCTGAAAATAAAAAAAAATAAACTAGTATATATAATACTTATACACTAGTGTATTTTTCAGGTGAAGTGACTGCTACAGGCAGCAATGTTTTCTAGACCCACAATAATGTATTACATTTCAAGTGATCTTAAATGCAAGGTGATTCACACTTTTCAAAACCCAAACAAATTATCCAAACAGAAACACTTAATTTGTAAACATTGCCCACCCAAACCACCTAACAATGAATTCTGTCTGCTACCCTGAAGACTACATGCTTCATGATCTCTTTGCTGATGGACCAAGGAAAAGGCCTCGTTATATGCAGCACCCGGTGCAGGTGCATTATGGATGTTGGTCCCAAGTGCTCTTTTGGAACAGGACCAGCTGCATGGGATGCTGCTGAAATTCCTTCAGGGTCTCTGCAACAAGTTTTTGTCTGCAGTGTTGTCCATGATAGTAATATGGCTTAGATTTTTTTTCAGAGATTTAAAACTAAAAAAACCTATTTTTGAAATGTTTGAAACATTTATTTAATGGAAGTCAAGAATATACTAATGAAAATCTCACAGAAAATTTTACACTTTAAGATGAAAGATGTTCTCTATGTGGGTAAACAGTAATAATATTTCACCTACTGTATCATTCAGATCACCATATATCAGAAGATATGTTCCAACACTAAATATCTCAATCTTCCCTTTTAAGTCTATTTACTAATAAAATAGGCATTCTGTTCTTTGATTAATAACAAATTTGTTTTCAAGACACATTTAAAATGTTCCTACATGGCTTTAGCATTTAGTCTTGTTAAGGCTACAGAACCTCTTTTGCATTTTAATTTTGTTTGTCAGTATTATTGAAGGCTATTGAAACTGATGAGAAAAGCTCATGAAAGTCTTGAAATCATTTGCAAGAGTGAGTTGCAAGCACTTAGCATTATTCAGAGTAATTCATAAAGATGAAGTAGTACTATGTTCTCATCTTAAATCTTTAACGAAAATAGTCAGAGGATGTCGTTATTGATGAATGTACCTCTGTACTTTAGGTACTGCAGAAGTAGGGAAAATCTATGTTTTTGCATATTAGAGCACTCATTTCCTTTCATAAGGGAAAGACATTCAGAAATTCATACTCTTTTTGCTTTGTGTGAAGAGAAGAGGTAAGACTGTCTATTCCAAAACATTATTCAGATGGGTTAGATGCCGCGTTCTAGAAAACTATATGTCCTAATCTTCCTGTGACCTTTTTAAGTAGTAAGGACTGGTTTCACACAGCATGCTCAGACACATTCCAGTCATGGAATAAAGTATATGAAGTGGCCACATGGGATTACATTCATATTTTTACAGCCTAGTGGCTGAGTCTAATGCTTCATTTGGCAGAGCAGTCATTAAATGGCTTTTTAATTAAGGTGGGATTTTTTTGTCTTTTACATTAATACCAAAGGGTAATATATCCTACAAGTGGGAATGTGCAGAATCCACTAGAGGGAGAAGAGGTTACCAAAGCTAGAGGTTTTTTGTGATGGACTCTGCGCATCCATATTATGTACTGTCTTCCTTGGAGCTTTTGTTACACAGTGGGGAAGGGACATGAGTTCCTGCATGCAATTCTCATCTAGCAGAACTGCTGTGCAGCTGAACAGTGATGATCACAGCATGTAATACAGGAAAATATGTTGTACTGTACAGTGCTAGTGGGGGGTAAGAGTGGCATAAACTCCTGATTTTATAGCTGCACTCATAAAACATTTGTGAATTGTACAGTGCACAAGAGCAGATGTGAGAAAGCTCTTTATGAACATATCTGTTTAAAATTGCACTTTCAGGACTGGACCTGGGAAGTGTTTCTTGTGGGTAGGAATAGGTATGGCATTTCAGACTTCAGGTTACAAGGAAGTAAACATGTTTTCTGAGCTTTGTTTTCCCTCTAGTGTTGTAGTCCCTTTAATGATGATGCTTTCAGCTCACAAATTAGAATTGTGGTTAATTTTGTAATAATTGGCAAAAACACTTTTGAAATATTAATATTCTTCACACTGCTACAAAGCATTTTAAAGTTCAAGTGTGAATAGTTGAAAAAAATTAAAAATGCCTAATTTGATTAAACATTACTGGATGCCATGAGGTTTTTTGTTTTGCTTTAAAATGTTGTAAGGAATTTATCCCTAAATTACTAAACTCATACTTTCACAATTGCTTTATTTTTTTGTTTTTTAATCTTTGGCTTTTAAAATGGTTGTTGTACATGGGAAGAGGAGAACCAAATTGGGGAAATTTTTATTCTGTTCCACCTCTTCTGACTGATATTTACTGGACGGTATCTCTGGCCCTATGCACCTCTAAAATTATTTCCTGTACCAAACTTCATGTTTCCTGTGTTTCTTAAAAGTTTCATATGAACAGATTTCTATTGAAGCATCTTACAAGACTTTTTTTGGGGTCTCTTTGACTAGTGGAAGGCCTGATGGTGTTGCTGAAATTCACTGAAAGGAAGATCCTGGAAGGTGGCTTTGACTCTCAGAATGACTAAGGATGATTTCTGGCAGTAAGAAGCTTCTGAATTGCTATAAGACTGATACTGGGGAGCAGTGTGTGGTCTAATGAGGTCTATGAGACTAGCAGGTGAAGAGACTGGTTGTGGTTTCAGTGGGAATGGAATAATTCCTGCTTTTTTTTTTGTTTACTCCTTTTGCACTGTACTACTTTTGCTGTTGCATTGCTACTTCCACCTTCTTCAGCATCCCACTAAGTTCCAGTCACTTGCCTACTCACCCTTTTGCGTCACTTTGGGTTACGCAATAGAAAGGCACCATAAGCAATATGAAAACATCAGAGATGTTAGGATTGGCAAGGGACTTGAGAAATTGCTGAACAAGGAAGCATTCCTTTCCCTCTAGAGTAAATTAATATAATACGTTTGATTTTGCTCAACCCTCACTCTCTGTTTTCGGGCTAGCGCCTGGCCAAAAATATGTCTACCCATTACTGTTTTAAATTAAGTTTTACTGGGAAAATACTCCTTTTTCCACTGGAAAGCTTCATAACAGTCAGTTTAGTCTCTGAGTTTGCTCTCCATGAGGACAGAATCCTAGGCATTGACCTCTCACCATTCTTTTATTTTAAAAGGAAAGTCTGTTTTAATATTGTGGAGGCAAGTATAATATTTAAGATCACAAGAGGTTTTACAACCTGAGCTTAATAACTAGTATTTGGGTACTAGGTTTATTCCGAGTGAATATGACAAATCTATTAAAAAGTAATTTAAAAGCCTTTTAAATTTTAGGTATTGATTTTTAGAAGCCCTTTTCTGCTTCACATTTGTTGTAAGACTTCTGTCTTGACCACATTATTGTTTGTGCTCATGAAGAGTGTGAATTTGTAAACAGATCCTATTTGTAGATCTTAGAGGAAGAAAAAATAGATAATCTCATTGTCTGAGACTCACTGGACAATAGTATTGTAAATACTTTTTTTTTTTAACCAAAAAATATATCAACTGCTTTATAACCTTCATGACTTAAGATACAGAAAGTATTGTAAAAATGTAGGTGAGAGAAGACAGGTAAGCAGTACTGTGGGGTTCACTAATGCATCTTTCCTTGCTAATATATTTCCTGGGTTACAATTATTGTTACTCTGTTTTGATCAGAAGTTTAACTGTAACTACTTCAGAGTTGTCTTTGTTTCCAAAGCAAGTGTTACTGAAAAAGATATGCTGTTCAAGTTAAAAATGGAATAGGTTTTTTTTTTGGTGAAAATTTGTAATCTGCTTCAAATCCAAGAATTGCAGATTTTAATATTGGTAACTGGATGGTGAACTAACTGAAAGGCAGATATTTTAGATGCAAATACAATGTTGGCAAAGCTGTGTGGTTCCCATATTTGTTTTTTGTTGTATAATTACATGTTTTTTTCCCTTTCCTCTACAATTCTGTTTGCTCACTAGCTTAAATTGTTCCACCCCAGCTGTTTATAAAGCAGAATTAATGGCAGCTGGATTGCTATTCTTACGCAGTACAAATTAATGTTAACCTTTGGAATTATAGGCTTTGATCTGATTTGAGATGTACGTATATACCTTAAAGAGAACTCAACTGAAATGCCAAACACGAGGCTAGATCTGAGAATGTGCTAATGTGAATTAATCTGCAAAGCGGTATTTGTATGAAATAGGTCCTCTGATACATTTTGCTATGAGAAAATGAAAAGCAATTAAATGTTTAGTAATTTCATGCAGCCTTTTCATATGTATTATAATCTTCTAAAATAATGATTTAAAAAATGGTCAGTTCTAGGATCTTTAATAATGTATAAAAAGCCAAAATAATGCTGGGTGCTTTTCTCTGAAAAAGAAATTAGGTAAAATCTGGACAGTAAATGTCTGCAGAGCACCGTTGACTTTGTGAAATTTTCTCATTTCAAATTTATGTGCTAGAGATTTAGAATTTTTCATTACACCTGAATTTAAATATTTTCTAGATCAAGTGCAGGTTTGGACTCCAATTAACATCACGACAATTAAGGGGAGATGCAGGTATCTAAGTATTTCTGAGCTAGTTTTGAGTTGCAAAGTCACAGGAGAAGGTAGTATCTTGAGAAACAAAGAGAAACAATGAAGAAAATAGTGTGAAGAAAAATAATTAGCATAGAATTAATTGAAATAATGAAAAATGGCTTTAAGTTTTAAACGTAGAAGCTTTGAGATAAGAGATTGTAAAATTATTGTCTGAGCTTTCACTTGCATGAAGATAGACCCCAATTCCTTGCAGTTGAGAAGATGTAGAGAAGAAAAGGAGCTGTAAAGTACCAGTTCTTCACTGGAGAAGAAATAGATCAATATGGAATAAAGGTCTTTAATTAACAAAAATGAATATGGAATTGCTAAACTTACTTGAAGTGTCTAAACAGAAACATGGAAAAATGGAGCCTCAAGAAAAAGACTTGAAAATTAATCCCATCAATAAAATGGCCATCAAGACATCAATAAGTTTGCAAAGATAGTACCAGAGAAGGATATTCTGCATCATCAAACCAAGTTCTAGCTCTTTTAGGCAGTCATGCATTATGTCTTCCATACACTTAGCAGTTGTACCTTTGAAAAAAAATGTATTTGCACCCTGCCTTCCCTTCCAGCCTGCTTTCTACAGGAACAATATTCCATCACTATTACGATGCTAGAAACTTTTTTTATTTTCCAGTCTGAAATCTAGTCATGGCCACGTTATACCCATTTCTTCTGCTGCTAGTGTCTCCTTTAGTGAAAGTGACTCTTTCTTCAGTGTTTACCTTTTTGCTTATGCATTTGTTTGATGTAAAGCTCTTAGTCCTTTAGTCTTCTGGGAAGTAAAGTTTTCATTCTCCAGATAATTTCAGTAGCCCTTTTCTGAAACTATTCTAGTTGAAATTCTTCTTTCTTGGAGCCGAGTGACCAAAATTTTATGCTGATTTCCTGGTCAAGCTTTTGTGTAATTGTAGCGTACATTTTCCTGTCTCTATTGTTAATACTTCATACAATACCTCTTCATATATTATTTACTTTTTTTCATAGCACGTAGCATTGATGGTTAATACTTATTTTGTAATCAATCAGTAAACACATCCATATGTATCAGATGAGATATCCAATATTGAGTTCAGTATCCTATTTTGGACACCAGCCAGGAGCAGCTACTTAGAAAAACCATGGAAGAGCAGTGAAAAATATATCCTTCTAATTTTCAGCAGCACGTGGTTTAGAGACTGTCCTCTGGTAGAGACACCATCCACATCATTGTGTGTAATAACCTTAGTGAACCTTTGTTCTTGAATTTGTTGTTTCTTAAACTCGGTTGTACTTTTGGCATTCCTGCTATCACTTGACTTATATATTCTGCAGTTTAATAGCGTGGAAAGAAAACAGTACATAATTGTACTTTCCATGTAGTTTCATTTCATACCTGCTAATATTTGTCATGAGAAACACTGAACAATCTTACTCTCTATGTATTTTCTCTTAGTCATTTTATTTTGTTTTAAACCTCAACCACCAATCAGTTACTTTCCAAGCGGAAGTCAGCTTACTCTCCTCCCATACAAAAGTTTTTTCGTAATTGTAATCTTCCCCCCCTTAGTTGTACTATATTACTTTTGAGATGGGTTGACCAAAACTATAAGCAGTTTTTAAAATGTGTGGGCAGGCAATGCATTCATAAAGCTTATTTCTTGCCTTTTTTTGCTTTTCTGATGATTCTTCATTTGCCTTTTTGATTGTTACTGATTGTTGGGCTATACTGACTTAATGTTCCCAGCTAATGCCTACCTAATGTTCAAGATGATTTGGAACCAATTGTTATGTGTGTACTTGTAATTTTCTCCACGTTTTCCCCTAGTGTACTCAGGTCATTCTGTTCCTCTGCAATTTCCAACTAATAGGTTTCCAACTCATACAAGATACTATTATCTATACTGAGAAAATGATCTTACTATTCCATCTGTATTAATACCATCAACATGTGTTTTTGTTTGAAAAGGGATTAGGATAGTACTGAAATGTAGGTGGTCAGTGTTTTGTGCCTAGTATACTTAGTACAGGAGACAAGCAATACCTTTCATTTACTTGGATGTCCAATGTGACAGGACAGCCTCTTTTCCATGTCTTGCCAGAGGGCATAGAGGTCTTACATGAAATTTTACATCATTCTGATTGTATTATGGGCCTAACTGCCATTAAAAATGCCACTGTAATGGTTAGAAGGCAGTGAAATGTGTCATTATTATCTGATTAGTAATGAGGTATTCTTAAAAGTGATCAAATCCATTGACCAGTAATGGTGAATAATACCATCTGAATCCTTTGTCATACTGGTGCCAAAAAAGAAAAAAAATCTTTACAGGAATTGCGATGTAATTAAAGCCTGTGGAAAAGCTGTCTGTAAAGTTTGAATGATGCTAGAGCTTTTTTAATTAACTGTCCCCCACTTAACCCAATTTTGTGAGGTGATGTCAATCCACAATGATGGCAGCAGCGCAGGGCAGCCTGGAGGGTGTTATTCATTCTTTTTTTGTTCCATAGCATGTGGAGCGCTCTCTGTCAGCATGCCTGCCTGTACCTCGGGACTTACTGCTGCTGTTCCTGTTATGGTCCAGGGGACAGGACCACAGCAAGCTCTTTTCCCATTTACCTCCCAGATTCTTTGATCTCTTTAAGGGTACAAGAGGCCCTAACCGAACATACCCCATTTTTCAATCCACCGTGCTCTCAGGCCCCATAGACCCTCGCTTTCCAAGTCCTGCAAGTCTGCACTGTCAGTTTTTGGGTGGAGGAGCATGTGACGCTGGCTGATAGGATGAGGGGTAAAGGGAGGCCATGGCCTACAGTCTTGCCTGTTCTGCATTGCTGTAGTGGGGTGGTCACTCAGCTCACAGGACCCATAATCAGGAGAATGGGCACTTAGGGATGGTAGTGGACAACAGAGGAAGGTTAAGCCAAATGGTCCAGAGCGGGATTTGAGACTAATATTGATGACAGAATAATATTTGTATCAACTACTGTCATGGTTTAGCCCCAGCCGGCACCTAAGCACCATGCAGCTGCTCGCTCACTCTCCCCCAGTGGGATGGGGGAGAGAATCAGAAGAGTAAAAGTAAGAAAACTCAAGGGTTGAGATAAAAACAGTTTAATAGGTAAAGCAAAAGCTGCGCACGCAAGCAAAGCAAAGCAAGGAATTCATTCACTCCTTCCCATGGGCAGGCAGGTGTTCAGCCATCTCCAGGAAAGCAGGGCTCCATCATGCATAACAGTTACTTGGGAAGACAAACGCCATCACTCCAAATGTCCCCCCTTCCTTCTTTTTCCCCAGCTTTATATACTGAACATGACGTCATGTGGTATGGAACAGCCCTTTGGTCAGTTGGGGTCAGCTGTCCTGGCTGTGTCCCCTCCCAGCTTCTTCTGCACCTGGCAGAGCACGGGAAGCTGAAAAGTCCTTGACTAGTGCAGCAACAACTAAACCATCTCTGTATTATCAACACTGTTTTCAGCACAAATCCAAAACATAGCCCCATACCAGCCACTACAAAGAAAATTAAGTCTATCTCAGCTGAAACCAGGACAACTACTTTATTCTATGATCCTCCAAGACTTGCAGTATTTTTTGAGATTTTGTGCACTGACTATATTGGCATTACTGTGGCATCCCTGTTTCCCATCCCTTTTCAGAAGGCTCTAAATTAGGAACTTTCTTTCTGAAGCCTTAAGCCTGCATTTTTTGTAAAGATGAACTGCTGCTCCAGACTGACCCTTCTGCTGTTTAACATCCGAGAGTAAATTTGGCATGTTTTGAATATCCACAGAAGTTTCAAATTATATGATCTGTGTATCTGGGTTCCGAACTATTATGCACTTTACCATACAAAGTCATAGAGTCAAACCTAAAAACAATGAGAGTTTTTAAAAGCTTCAATAGGTGGAAATAGGAGTAGGACAAATTAAAATTTGATGATTTTGTAGTTAGTATGATTAACCTCTGTGAACACAGAATGTAGCAAATTCTGTATTAGTTGAGCTCCTTAAATTCAGGCCTTTTAAATGGTGCTGTTCCTTTTTTTTTCTTGCGATAAAATCTGTGAATATAAGCATCTTCCTTTTGTTACGTGCCTTTTAGAGGCAATTAATCAGAAATCAGTACTCAAATTGCCACTTGTTGTACAGACACTCATAGACAGAGTTTTTGTTAAAAGAATCTAATTCATTGGACTTTTTAGTATAGGGAGATGCTTACCTGAGGAATTGACTCTGTGGAGCAGGATGGCCGTTTGCTGTCTGAGTAGTGATGGTTGTTTCTGTTGCAAGCATGGTTTAGCTGGATTGTGTAAGACTCCCCAAACTATGGTTCTAGTGAATTTTTCTAATCCAGCTGGCAAGTGGTCGTATGTGACCATTCTAGCATGTACGTGGTCCTTTTGTATTGATTATCTTAAATGGTCAGGACAGAGGATAGTATACTTGTTCCACCTGAACAGGAGGAGGAAACAATTTCTATTACATTATTACCTATCAGTAACTATATTTTTGTTTTAGAGCTCTTAGAACTTTGTTCATGACATGAAATTACTTTTCTTACGCTTTTTTCCTCAAACGTTTTTAAAAATGATTTCACTCTTGTGCCTGTGAATCTTGTGAGAATAACTTTCATTGTGAAACAGTTTTGAAAAGCTTCCTTCTGTAAATGTACATGATCAGGCTTGTTAGAGTAGCATTTTTTTAACTTTTTAGATTACCTCCCCTTCTTATATTTTACTTCTCCCTCTTCCTGCTCTTCCACGTATCAGCCAAAATCTCTGTCCCATAAAATTCAGCCCCTTTAGTTTTCCCTCAAGGTCACAAATTGTAATGTCTTTTCCATGAAAAGATTAAATTTGCTAGATGTTGTAAAGCTAGCGTAAACCTCACAGTTTTTATTTCTCGTTTTTTCCCCCTTTCTGGATTCCTACTGCCAGGTCCCTGTATTTTGTCATTGTCAAGGATCCCTGAACACCTAGCAAAAATCTCCCACTCACTTAGTCCCTTGTACTCCAAGAGCTGCCAGTGTCCTCTCCTTGCTACCTCCTTCCTTCTCCTCCAGCTTTAGAACTGTTGTATCAGAGGAGAGGAATCTCATTGTTGTAGACAGACACAAAGACTATGTAGTACAAAATGGAAATTTCAGGTTGTTATGTCTGACAACTTGTTAAAAAGTTATAATACTTGATAAGTGCATTTGCTAGAATATGAAAGAGCATGATACAGCTCATGCAAGAGCTGGGAATTTCTTTAAGCTAATTGAAGATGTTTTCTAAAGGTGTTTGATTTCTTTGGGTTCTGAATAATTGATAAGGTTTCATCAACGTGCTTCTGTGCACTCAAGCTCCAGGTTAGAGTATTGTATTGACTATCGTAGTTTCACATTGCATTTCTTTGGTAGTACCAGCTTAAAGAGTTCCCTTCACTCTCAGGCCAGAGTTGGCAGTGAGCATCATCAGTTATGTTGTCATGACTGTCTATGGATCTGCGTTAGAAACAGCATTATTTCATTTCGTAAACTATACTGTTAGTGGAGATGAGGGGGCAGCCTGCTGCAGTTTGGGAGCTGGCATGAGTCATCAGAGGTGCATGCAAAGTCCTTTAAGCCAGCGCAGCTGCTGAAAAAAGTGTTATATGGAACTAGTGCCTAACTTGTTTATTAGCTAAAATTACTTCTAAGAGCCCATCCTTTTTCTTTCTCTTTGAAGAACTAGATTTGTGCAAGTCACCTTGTACTGGATCACTTTTGTTCTTTCTGTCCCTCCATTTGCAGTCTAAGGAGTCATGTGCTTCTTCACTGCCACTGTCTTGCTAATACATGAAGTACAACATTTTCCGCTTTCTCATTTGTACTTTTCTTGTACACCTTTCTTGTTATCAGACAGAAACTGTTCTCACTCGGACACATTCACAAACTGCTGCTATATCAATCCTCCTCTGGTGACTTTTGTTTTTAATGCCTTTCTTGTCAAGTAGATTAGGAGGTAACATCCACAAGGCCAAATAAGCAGGTTATAAATTAAATTGAAAAAAATAATTGTATTTGAAGGGAAAGAAAGACTATAGTTTGGTCAGTTATTTCAGGGGAATGTATTTGCACTTGCCATTTCCTGTTAGCCTAAGGAAAAGGGGTGAGCTAGTCATATATTAAAAAAAAATTATGCAGACGCATTCATTGTCCTGCTTTTTGTCTTATGATTATATGTTTAACTGGTATTTCAGTCCATGCTAGTTCATACTTTTTACTTTGTTATAAGAATAGAAAAAGGAATGGATTTTTTAGAGCATCAGTGTTTTAATTCCTTTAATCCTTTGTTGTTTTGCCTTTCAATTTGCCAAATCATAGCAGGATAAAGGCTTTTAGAGATATGTTCTTTTGTACTTTCACCATGATAGATAGTAGTAGCAGGGTTGTAAGTATCTGTATTGCAAAATGCAGAGGATGTATTGCTGTAGCACATGCTTTTCACTAATCAACTTGTTTTCACAAATTTCTGTGCTTTTCTGTTTGTTTCTGGATTCCTAAAATGAAGACACTTGGTGAAGTATCAGATGGACTTTAGTTTCTAATACTGTTCTGTGATAGGATTTCTTAGATTTTCTTGCATATCTAGATACTTTTAGTGTTTTCTTTTATAGATTCAGCAACACAGTGTTTCTGGAAGAGAATCTTAAAGATACGATAGTAAATAGTTCTAGGGCTTATAGGCAATCTGTATTTAAAAAACCCCACAGCCCAATGTTCATGTAGCAAATGTCAGTGTTTTAGTTTGGCAGCTAACAGTGAATGAAACACCATTTTGTTGGTCACATAATGTACTGTTTTGAAATTTTTTTAGGTTCATTTCATATTTTTTTTTAATATCTGTTTAATAGTGTAATAAAGGCTTTTAGAAGTATGATAATTTCTTTATGGCTAACAGACTGCAAGATTTACATTAATATCAGTCATTGCAGTAGCAATCTCTCTCTGCTCAAATACTGTGGATTTCTTTAGCCATGCTGATTAGCACATTCTAGTTGCAGTGGCTGTTCTCTCTTCAAGTAATGGATGCTTTTATTTCCAGTTCTTCAGAGTCCTGTGAAAAACATCTGCCAAAATGTTGCTGCGATTTGCTTAAGCTATGTGATTCTTTGTGTGTGTGTGTGTGTGTGTATGCAGGGCAATTTTTTAAATTGATCTGCAGAAGGAGGTCTGCCTTCATAGTCTGAATGTCTGGAATAGAGTCAAGAAAAGATGAAAAGGGAGACTTCTCAGCACCATTACCAGGAAATTAAATACTTTGTGAACTGCAGTCTTTTTTTTAGCAATGTCTTCCTTAATTTCCTAGATTATTAATTTGATTCTTCAGAGCAAGGAAGAGATTTTTGTCAGTTGAAAACGTTTCCCTGATTGCAATTGTTATCCAAATGGGTTGGGGAAATGGTTAGCTTAGTGAATTTTTATATTTTGTAATCATTTCTTAAGCACTGTTTTATTCTCAGGGTCTTTTTTTTTCCTGCTCTTATCTTTACCATTCCATCCAGGGCTCAGTAGTGAGTTTTGTATAAGAATGTCAAAAACCGTAAATAAAAATTTTGATTAGATACTAATTTACTGTTCTCTTTTCTACTACCACACAATTTGCAAGTGTTTTTTGCCCACTCTCCCTCTTTCTCTTTGTTATGTTTCTGACCGCAAATAGGTAAGCAGCATTTACTTCTAAAATGGGGCATCTGGTGATAATTAATCTTATCTAGAATCTGCTTTTCAATGGAATGTAATTAGATTGGTCTTCAGGCAGTTTGTTCCCCTTCCTTCAATTTGTAATGTTACTGTTTCAAAATTTTTTTGAGTGTATGTTCTCTAGTTGTTGTCTTAATCTCTCAGAATTGTATACGGCAATCTCCACTATTTAAATATATACTGGACAGTTTATATTCTTTTTGGGCTGAATTAGAAAGAAAAGTGAAAATGTATTCGTTATTCAAAATAGATAGGACTGCTATTGATAGTTTTTTTCCTTTGTTTCTTTTCACCAGTTTTCTTTTATGAAAGATGAAGTCCTCTGGGGGATGCATCTTGTTTTGAGAAATACATGAAAGACCATTAAGCAGAATCCATACTGTGTAACTATTTCCTTAGTTTCAAAATACCAGTTGTACTTGGACTAGTGATGTCATTAATTTCACTAGCCTTAGAATTTGCTGAGCTGTTTGTAGGCTGATAGTTTCTTCACTAATTCACAGATTAAAAACTTAAAATTGCAAAACTAGTGTGGTCATACTTGACTAGTAAAACCTAGTAGTTGTACACATACACATATGCTGCTTTAACAGGAACATACTCATACGGGAGGAGCCATGTCAGTGTTTTAATATGTTATGCAGTAATAGTAATGGATACTGCTGAATTTAGTCAGGGATTAATGTGGAGTTCACTGTTTGACACAGATTACTGCATTAGGTATAAGCTTTCAGTTTAGACAGGGAAGACTGCTGTGACTGTAAGGTATGAGCCATGTGTGAACCACCTCAGTGGTACCTGCCTGGATGAACACATGATTTTAAAAGTTGCTCAGAAAGACAGGAACTGTTCTCATTCCACTGGGTGCTATCTGTGAACCTTTATAGAGAGCAACTTTCCTGTCTTTACATTTAGTTGATCATTTTAGCAAAAGCCATTTTAGCTTGTTTTTAAATACTGCACTTTTAAATGTTCTTTAAAAAACTTAGAAGCTAATCTCCAGTTGCCAGATTTCCAGTTTTCCTTGGCAGAACCTGCCCAATTTTCTTCTCAGCCAATAAAAAAACCCCTTAATAAATTGAAAATTGGGAGGGAAGGAGATTTCATATAAAAATGGATCACTTTTAATACTGAATGAAGAAGCTGGAGTCTCAGCCTGTTGCAGTGATGAACCCTGCTACATACTTTGGATCCAGATTCCTGTATGCTGTGTTATGTCTTGACATTTCTATGAGCTTGTAAACAGAGTCTGTTGTGAATACTGGTGACAGAGCCCTGTTGCTAAAGAATAGTGTTGACTCCATGGGAATAAGCAAACATGCAGACATATTCTGTTGGATACCTTATCTTTTAGTGCAGTAAGGAGGCTGTGTAATATTCTCGATGCTCTTCTCTACATTGTATGAGTGGTTGTTAGCATGAGATTACCAGAATGTGAAATTTATAATTGTTCTTTTGGTTAATGTGATGTTATAGACTTTCAAACAAGTGATCAAAGGGATACCAAAATATTTCAGAATTGAGAGCACAGCAACTTGCACAAAGGAAGAAACAAATACAAATAAAAATTTTAATAAATATTACAAAGCTGCCAATAAGCAATTATAAAAGTACTAATAAATGTATTTTTAAGCTTACTGTGATGAAGAAAGATGCTGAAATGAAATAGAATAAAATTTACTCTGAATTAAACTCTGTTATTTTCTAAAGCAAAAAAGCATCAGAAGACAGGGAGGAATTTTCTCCACATTGAATGTTACAGTGAAAGGAATCCAAAATTTCAGGCACATAATCACAAGTTTTCATAATGTAGTGAGTTTATGTACATCTGCTTAGCACCAGTCACTGACTGTGTGCCTACTCTTAGGTTTAAGCTTACACTTTGCCATTTGGCATAAACTAGGTATCTACATATTGAGCTGTTGTAGCTTAATTGACATCTGGTGACTTTTTAAGGAGAAAGAGTATGATTATGGAGAAAAGCGAAAGCCATTAGATTTAATTATTGCAGCACCAATTCTAGTCCTGGAACATCCAAGTGAGGTAGTTTCTTTCCTCAGGACAAAAGTTCCTGCATTTTGTACTGTGTGATTTAAAAGGCTGGACTTCTCAGTAGCAAGCTTTTTTTAAAAAAAAAGAGTAGTGAAAGTAAGATTTTTAAAAGTGTGGAAAAAGATTCCAACAGAAGCTGGGTGAGGTGATTTCTAGGATGGTAATTTCCTATCGAAAGAATAAATATTTTGTCATTGTAAATATTTTCCAGTTAAGACAGTAAAGAGCTAGGATTGTCTTGCTTTTAATTAAGCTCTGTGTACTAATACTGACATGTAGCATGTGTACACTTTAGCAACCTAACTGATGACTCATGTTTATACAGTAACTTAATGCTGAATATTTATGACATTTGACTTGAGACTGGAAAAGTCATAACTTTAATGATTTTAATACATGATTTTACAGGGGCATGGCAAGTGACCAACTTGTGTTGAAATTGTGGTCCTGTTACAGGTTTGCAAATCCATCTCCTTGGAATTCTCTACCTACTGATGCTTAAAATTCAGATGCTGTCACTGTGATCAGCAATGTACTAAAATTAAAGAAGTAAAATAATAATATATGTTTTCTGTTTTGTTTAGGGTGCAAAATTTGGACATCCAATGGGATTAAATCAGGCTGCTCCCGTGCGTTCTTCTGTTCGAAGATCATTTGGAAGATCTAAGCGATTTAGTATTACTCGTTCTCTGGATGACCTTGAGGTAATTAACTTTCACTTAAAACTTAGAAGTGAGTCCTAGAGAGGAACTTACAGTAATTAATGCTGATAATTAATGAAATAAAGTAAGTAATATCTGTAGTGTAATAAAGTTACTAATCATCATATGACATTTATGTGAGGGGAATACAGATTTCAATATCACCTGACTTTTTCAGTGTTTCTTTAATAGTTTACATTGATGCCAGCAGCGGCCATTCTTTCTGTGGGGAATTTTGACTTTATTTTACCCATCACAGCTGGTCATGTAAAGCAAAACAATACAGTCTTGCTGCTCAAAATGTTCATCATATCTTAGAAATCATTGTATCATGATATCATATAAAAAATCAAATGCTCATCACATTCTGTTTTTCATTCAGCTGATGATCATTGCATTGAGAAAATTTTGGGGGGTTAAATTTGTTGCTGGACCAGGCTCTTTACATAACTTCCTAAGGAATGTAGCTTACTGAGTACAGAAAAGTTTTTAAAAATACTTAAATAGCTTTTTCCTCCTTATATGTCAGCAGTTGAGAAAAGGGAATTCCTAATCAACTTGGTGTTGGCCATTGGTTATGGTGATTTTTGAGTCTTTCTGAGTGTAATATAATAATGCTATTTCACATCTGGTATAACATCAGCTGATGCCTGGGCCTCAGTGGCCAAACCTTATTGATTTTGGTAAAAACAAGGAATGGAAAGCCATCTGAATTTAAAAAGCTGCTCCTCCTGCTCTGCTGAAAGCCTCCCTCAACCAGCTGTAGGAATTATATCTTCTCTTCTAGTGTGGTTCCTTGGGAAAACCTGACCCATAGTGATGTGAGGGTGAATGGAGAGATTTTTCCCTTACCCCTTTATCATGCTTATCTGGAAGAAGGTTTATGGTTGGGGAGAAACAAAAATATGTGCAGAGCTCTTGGCATAGGAACCATGTAATACATATTACACTGCTCTTCGGCATGGGAGGGAATGTGGCATACTGATTCCTCTAAATGGGAAGGAGGTGTTTAAAAAGCATTTGAGATGGGAGGAGAAAAGAGGGAGATATTCTGAGTTTCCTGCTGTGGGAAAATGTAGGAAGAACGGCATTTCACTGACTCTGACTGAACTAAAGGAGAGGGGAGCTCAGTGCACTGGATTTTAGGGAACAGAATATATGGAAGGAGCTTCTGGCGTGCTTAGGGAATGCAGGTAGGAACTTTAATCACTTATTTCTTGGATGTTTTAAAGGACGTTTTTCATTGTGGTCTATTTCTATCTTGTTGTCTGAAGCTTTTAAGTGTCTTGCTTTTTTTTCTAGTCATGGAAAATACTTTTTCATTTCTTTGCACTCATAACTTTAATACAGTAAGTGCGTAACTTTAAAAAACAGAGCAAGATCCTCTGGATAAAGCTGTTTGGGAACCATCTAGCTAAATCTTTCTTCATCAGAAAATGCTGATTCTTCTAAATTAAAAAAGCTTGCTACTATATATTACCAGTTTTGACAGAATTTCTGGTCTCAGTAAGAGAGAATCCTCTCAGAGTATCTAAGAGCCTAGTGCTAGTAATTCACGTGCAGTAGGAAAAACATGGTTCACACCACGTTCTTCCAGATTCAAATTTCATAGAGATTTATTTGCCTATCTCATATTTTGAACACCAAGGATATAATTTAATTTCTGTTGCAGGAGCTGTTTTACATTGCATAAATATTAAAATAGGGACTTGGTACTTTCCATTCATTTCAGAAAGATGTCATAGTCTCTGGCCTAAAAAGTCCATTTTTCTCCCATTATGTCTTAGTTGGTATTCGTTAGTGTATATAAATTGAGTAGCACCAACAGGAGGGATTGAGAGGCTCTCTGTATTACCCAATGTCCTAGTTCTTAAGGCTGTTACTTTGGATGCAGAACCTTACATTCTAGGTCATGGTATGAATTGGACAAAGAAACAATCTGTATTAAAATCTGTATTTGGATGAATGCCCTTACTACATGTAGCTATTTGGGTGCGGACTGCTCTCTGTCAATGGCTGCTTTTCACTTTGAAATCTCTTTTTTTCCCTCTGCATGTCACAAAAGAATGATATCCTAGCCACCAGGAGAAATACCAACTGAGAGAAGAATTTCAAAAACTTCATAAGTCAAAGTCAAATAGTGCTGAGGTGTTTCGATTTTGGTTCTAACTTTAACGTTGCTACTGCAGCACTTTTTCCAAGTACTGTTACACTAAGCGTAGTAGAACACAATGTTGTTAGTACATGTTTAGATTATTTCAGCCCATCTATTTAGAGTTGCTGGAAGAGGAAATAACAATACCAGGAAATTCTTAGAGACTCCACCTTTGGAATAATGATCATGAACATATTATATGGGCTACTCGGTTGTTTTTGTGTTTTTTCCAGTTATCTTAGCAGAATGGATAAGGTACTAACCCAAACATGAAGTTTGAAAATGAATATGCTTCTCTGAGCTTGTGGGTTTGATTCCTGCTGGCATCCAACTTAGTCTTCTAAATTGAGCAGTATAAGTAGGTTCCATGCAGTTTCTTTTATGGGCATATGCTGAACACTGTTCACTTGCTTATGGGTCTGAAGAAGGCTGTATTTGGATTTTTTTGTGAAAGTATGAGCTTACTCCTCTTGTGTTTCGAGCTGTAGTGTGTGAAATGCCAGACGTCAATTTTGCTGTCTTCTGCCATAAGGTGGCATGATTTCTTTGCAGTTTGTTTGTTTGTTTTTTTTAAATCTATCTAAGAATAAAACATTTTTATATATATTATTTTAATAAATAAAAACAATGATTGCAAGAGAATATTTCACTTTTTCTTTTAAATTGTTAGATTATGGCTGGCTATATATGTACAGACAATAAATATTCTTATAAGGTTAGAATTAGCTGTAATGATACAGTTGCTCCTCCTTAAGCGTTTTCCTCTTACCTGCAGAAGCTGTATTATACAGAGAAGAAAACAGACAAGTTTGTAGGATTAACCTCTTGGTGCTGTTTTTACTAATAGAACCTGTATACAAGATTATTTTAAATCTGCAGGGATCAAAATAGGATGAGAGTGCAAAATTAATGGATGCAGTTATGCTATGACTATGGTATGGAAAATGTCTCACAAAACACAAAATACACAATTTTATTCCTGCACTGTGGAAATTGTGCTTGTTCACACCAGGGCTGAATATGATTATCTTGTAAGTTGGAACTGAATTCAGAAAATTAGCGTGTCTAGTATATGCCTTAATTATGTTGTTTTCACAAGAAATGTATTTCGAACTTTTTCTTTATTAAATTACAAGAAATCTGTTTTTATTAAGAACAGACTCCTATTTTGTATGTAGTTATTTTTCCTGTGTGAATCATTTGTCGTTATGAAATAGTGTCCATTAACAACCATGTTAAAATTCTGTGATTTCCACCAATTTTACTTTATAGCATGTTTGCTGGTTCGTATTTGCAAGGTGTAGCTTCAGCTAAATGGAACTTGCCATGATTTAGGATTATTTAATATTTGGACTAATCAGAGAGCATGATCCTATCTTTCTTCCTACTTTTCTTCCCTGTAGGTAAGTGCCACTACCCTCATCTTCTTGCATGATTCTGTCCTGGCAAAGACATTGTTTATAGATTTATAAACACATTAAAGGCGACTCTGTGAGACTGCAGAGACTACAACACTGCCTTTGTGAAAATTTACATTAAACAGAGTAATCCTTTTACTCATCAACAGTTTTGGAACCAGATTCTGTAACACTTTCAACTGTAGCTCATTCCATTCGTATCTTAATTTTTCTTGAGGTCTGTAAAAAGGGGGGACCCTTGCAGTATTCCCTTGACAACAACACATTTAGGTTCCTCCTTGCCAAGGAGAACATTCAAAGCTGTTGTGTTTCCTGAAAATCATTGTGGCACTTGTACTTCTGGTATTTCTCTGTTGTTAAAAATAGAGCAGAATGGTATCATGAGAGACATAATCTCTTAGGCAAACAAGTGTCAAGCTCCGAGTATTGTTAAATAATCTTTTAATGTAGAGATCTTTTTAAAATTAAAGACTATTTCATTCTTTTAACTAAATATCAGGACAAAAAAGATGGCTGTTGCTGCTTTTCTTCTTGTCCTCATCCCATTTTGGAAACCTTAAAGCTATATCCTATATGAAAAAGAACATTTGTTCTAGAGTTTAATGTTTTCAAAGTCGGAATGTATCATATATTCCTTTTAAAAATCAGTGTAAGGAATTTTGTTAGCATGTTCTATCTTAATTATAGCCATTAATAATGTAGTATTATTAGCTGTTATTTTAGATAATAATGCTTGATTTTTTTCTGTTTTGTTAATTCCACTGAAGCAACTTTTTTTGCACTTCATCTGCTAATTGAAAGCATACAACACATCTCTTTGGTATGAGGTTTTTATACTAATGAATGTCATGTCTCTGCTGGATATTAGCTTTGGCATCTGTGGGTGGCAAAACCCCCTAAATGCTCATTTGACTTAATAATGAGTTTTTAAGTGGGTACCTGTCTTTGACTGATTTAAATAATCAGACAAAGCTTACACAGGGAGATAATAGCTTATATTAGACAAACTAGTATACTAGGAAAATCAGACAAGAAGAGCTAAACATGCCCCAAACTTTTCCCACCCTGTCAGCTGATCTAATAAAAAGTATTAACTCTCCCTGCAGAGCTTGTTTCTCTGACGTTCTTAGATCATTGCTGCGGCCACAACACCACCACTATGGCGAGTCTAATTATGTGATTTAAATCAAGAGGCCTCTTCATTCTCAGCTTATAATTGTGAATTTAAAATTTGAAAATAATGTATATTTTTGTCGTAGGCTTCACCAATTTTTTAAAGCTATGATAACTTGCCATGGGCTGCCAGTATACACAGGTTCCACCATGTACTACCTTTAAGTATTGCATCTTTTGCATGTATTTTGTCCTAATTTTTATCTCAGATGTAACTGACCAACTGACAGTTTTGCTGTCTGCTTTCATGAAGGTGGAGAAAAGGCCAGATGTGGAAAAAAACAAACCTGCATGCAGGAATAAAATCTCCATTTTTGTATGTAAAAGGTAGTTCTGTATTTTTAGCATGCTAATAATAGAATTCTTAAAGTGCTACTCCTGTCTCATATACGGCTATTCTGAAGTCTGAACGCTAACACAGCCCAGCCCCTAACGCTGCTGTTTTGGAAGCCTCATGGATCTGTGATCACAGCCTAGGCTCTTTGTTTCTCTTTCCCCTTTGCTAGAACCTGTCTGGTGTTGCTCGGTGGAGTAGCAGTGAATGACAGGTCCTGTTTCTTGGAGTGTGCCACCAGGGGTCAGCTTTCAGAACAGTGCAAAAGCGTAAGATGTGTGCGTAGCGATTTTACAGTCTCTTGCTATAATAGCTCCAACCCTCTTGCTGAACTACAATATATAGCTTTAAATAGTGTTAAGTTAGTCATGACATTAAACATTTATTTCTTTACCTTGAATTACGGTAGCATATGTGGTCGTGGAGCTGATCAGTAAGGCTTTGAAAGCATCCAGTGGTTTCTGCCAGGCATTCTTCTGCTGTGTTCAGACCTTTGACTGTTACAGTCCTGGCTGGAGTTGTTTACCTACTGTGCTGGGTAGTGGCTGCACACCTGTGCTGGTAAATGAAGAAGTGCCAGGACACGGGGGCAGGCAGGAGATTGCAATGTTTGTACTGTCACATTATTAGAGTTGTCATTTATGTGGCTTTGTCCTGCGCCAACTAGCGTATTTTCTCAAATGATTTCGGACATGGTTTAGAAGTTGGCCCTAATAGCTACCACCACTGTGCCCAGCAGGCAGTTTGGGTGCAACCAACTTGATTGATAGGAGGCTGGGAGAGCTTGGTGGTATGACAGTGGCCAGAAAGCACCAGCTGTCTTTGGAACTACAGAATAGCTTATGGTGCTATTTATTTGACTAGTACAGACATAGCCAGTGTGTCTGTAGGTTACCACCATCACATTCTGGATGATGCCTGTGTTATCTCTTAGACTTTTTTTTTGGCTGTTGTTGTTCTTAGTGTGTCTTAAAGACTTCCAGGAGCATAATTTTTTCACATTTGGTTCTCTAGACTGCTCTATTAAGAATTTCAAACTCTTTTCAGCGTATTCTAGAGGATCTTCTTCAGGCTTTTATGTTGGCATGTGTGATCTTATCAGGTACTTCAGTTATATCCATTGTTACTCCCTAAAGAAGGAAAACATCATGCTAGCAGTGTACATTTATTTTTCCACAGATTGTGCACTAGCATTAATGTTAAGCCTTTGCTGGTATTTTATACTGTGCCATAATTTTGAAAAGATCACCAATATAGGCTCTTAAGCTTTCCTTACGTTTATGGACTTTATTGTGGAAAGTTCTTAAGCTCTTCATGCTGTTTTGTAAAGTATCTGACAAAGGTGGGTTGATCAACAGATGAGTACAGTTGTGTGTAACCTCTTTATCGTGAATTGGAGGTACTTATTTCTAGATACAATCCAGAATGTTAAACTGTGTGATTTTTTCCCCAGACACTGAGAATAATGGGATTTGTTTTCTGTTATTGCAATTGGTAAAATGACCATGCTTTGGTAATTTGACTGTTTACTGTTTTCTCCTGCTTTTGGGTTATTTCCTTTATTTCAGATTCTGGAGAAATTTGCCATGTAAACTTGCATGTAAAAAAGCGGAGCAGTCAGAGAATGTGCTGAGAGCTAGATATCATCTCTACTTCCTTTGTGAGGTGCATATGGCAGTGCTCATCACGGCAGTCCTCATCCCATACTTTGGTGCCTGAGAAGAAGCCAAGTGTTGCCTAGGATGGATTCCATAGGGAATTCAGTCTCCATATGTGCAAAGACAGTTGGCACTGTATGGAGAAATTTCTCCCTGAGGAAGCAGTCAGCACATTGTCTGACCCTGCCACTCGAGTGCTGTCCAAGCCTTACTGCCTCTGGGCTTGGCTCTCCAACACAAGGGAATTTCTGTCACAGAACCAGAGGCACAGTATATGCTTTCAGGGACTAGATATGAACTTGTATTCTGCATAAATCCTCAGGCAGCAGGCCTTACTTCTTGTCAGTAGCCAGTACTGCCGTTCTTGAGATGTGTGATTAAACGGACGCAGGTGAATTCATAAGCTGTCAACATCTCTGATGCAGTCACGTTTATGGAACTGCAAGGATCAGCCAGGGTGAGCAAGTTAAAGTAACCACCTGAAGCTACAGAGGGGTCATATCCCTTAGTTCAGCAATATCACACCAAGTATCAGACCTTGGTTTTGGCTCTATTCTTTTGGTTCTGGTTTCCTTGAGTGACATTAAGGCAGAATAATAGCTTACTGCACTGGGGTCTGTTATCGAAACCCAGAATTATTTGCCGCTTAAGGCTGGCCCTTGCTTCAGTTTCTTATGTTAGACTTGTTGATTCAAAAGCTTCTTTTAAGGCTCCTCCCAAGAAGATGAGCAGTGAGGTGAAGTTACTCAAGCTAATAAGGACAAGAGCAGTCTCTGAAGATGAGAGCAGGCTGCTTTTATAAGACCGAATGACTGGGCAACAAAATGGCAGAAGAAAATGTATGCAGATAAATGTAAAGCAATGCAAATAGCTTTGGCTATTATAGCCAAATAGAAATGGCAAAATAGCCCTAGCTTCATATATCAAGTGGTATATATGTCTCTGAGCTTCCTCTATTGCTTCTGAGAAGTGAGGTCTTTGAGTTATAAGGGAGAGTTGCATGAAAACATCAGCTCAGTACAATAGCAATGAAACAAAATCCCACATTGTGAATTATTAGGGAAGGAATAGAGGAAAAAAACCACACAATGATTCCATTGTATAAATCTGTGATTTGCCTACACCTGGTCTCTTTATTTCAAAAAAGTTATGATATATTAGAAGTAGAAAAGGTTCAGAAGGGCGTAAGAAAGTACAAAATCATGGGTGGCACAGAAAAAGTAGTTGGGATTGACTGCTCACTGTCTCCTTCGGGACAAGAGGTCGGCACCATTAATTAAGGGTAGCTGGAGCCAGGAGCAAAACAAACAGAAGAACACGATTGTTCATGTAGGAGGTGAGTCGCTCTGTGGGACACCTCACCACTGAGTGCTGTGGATGCAAGAAATTTGCATGTCCTGGGGGGAAAGTGGGCAAGTATTTGGAAAAGAGAGCCACTGGGGATTATTAAGGAGACAAGCCACACCAGGTTCAGGAAATCTCCTGAACTAGAAAACCTGGAGTTGGGGAGAATGTAATTGGGGAAATGTCCTATATGTTGCCCTGTGCTACTCGTTGGTAGACATCCATGTATGGCCACTACTGGAAACATAATACTGGGTTTGATAAACCCATGTTCTGAACTGATTATGTTCTTAGACTCAAGGATGGGCATTGCTTCTCCTTAACTGTGGGATTATGGATTGTGCTCTCGGCACAGGAAGCCGTGTTACCTTTCACTTGGTGTAAACTTGTTTGTAAGTAAAGGGCTTGCTGACCACAGTGTCTCCTAGCGCAGTGTAACTGTCGTGGGCTCTGGGAGCATTTACTGTTTGTGCTACGGCTGTCTGAGGGAGAGCGCACCTGCAGCTTTCCTGGTTAGAGCTTCTGCTGCAAAACAGGTTGCCTGTGCAATTCCTGGGTGGGAATGAGGAACTGGGTGGCTGGTTTCATGCCTCTCTGTTCCTGCCCTCCCTCAGCTGCTCTTCCTGTTACCTGGTATGTCCTTTTGTCATGTCATGTGCTAATGGGGGTAAGGAGGGATTTTTTCTCTGTGAGACCTGGTTAATGTTAGGGAATAAATTAAGGCCTTATTGAATGAACTGAATTGGTATTTCTGGAGTATAATCACAGAATACATATGGCACAATGATAACACTGTAGCTATCCGTGAATTGTTTCTGACCCTCTCTTCATGCTTAAACTGCTGGGATTTTGGCTAGGAGTTGGTACCATTTAATTTTTACTGTCATCATGGATTTATCAGTCCAGTGAAGTTTAAAAAAGAAAAAGTCACCTGTGGAGCTTCTACTAGATGAGCTACTGCTTTTTATTCAATATTAAATCATCAAAACATTTCATCTGTTTTGATACTTAAAAAAACACAGTAAAAATCCCATCCTCTGCTTCCTTCTGGACTGGGGAACTGCAGAAGGATGGTATTTAAGCATTATTTGCTGGGCAGAAAGTGTGTGCATTTCTTTCTGAAAATACACAGATATTGCTGGTCTGTCTGGAGAGTAGGTGTGGTATTGAAAATTACGAGAATCGTGTTTCACTTGGAACGCGATCCTTGTAAATGCCAATGCCCTGCTTACTCAAAAGAACACGGAGCATTTTGGTAGGATGAGATAGATTGCATAATATGCATACATGTGATTGTAATCATAGTGAGACACGTACCTACATGCTGGAAACTGAAAGAAATTTGCTGTGAGTCTTACAAGTTTTAACACTTTTTCTTTTAAAAAAAAGTATTTTTAGATTATATTTTAAGTATTTTTAATAGGGATTGATGACCTAGTTCATTCAGATAATGTACTCATCAAAGGCGAATGCATTAAAAAAGAGAAGACTTTGGAGGAGAAACCGATGTTGACTCAATGCTTAAACAAGTTTGGACAAACATTTAAGGCAGAGTCCTGTAGGCCCTTACCGAATGCGTTTTACATTAGCAGATTTCTCAGCAGCATGCTGTTGTCTTTACAGAAGCTTTATTGTTACACAGGACCTGCCTAAGCACCATTTTAAAAGCTGCCTCTTCCTTTTGATGAGAAGATACAGAACCAGTATTGAGGGCGGAGAATGTGCTGGGGAGGGAGGAGAATGGGAGAGGTGTTGATAGGGCAACAGACAGAGAAGCCTCATTTTTTTACTGGACTCTGGAAGAAGTAAATATGTGTTCAGAAAGAACGTAATAATAAAGTTGAAGGGGCTGTTTCTTAACAATGAGCTATTAAACCCTTTATACATGGAGAAAACTTTTACTGGTAGTCAAGTGTCTGTAAGTATAAAGTTTTGTTTGTCTAAAGTGAACAGAAAACAGGAATATGGTTTAATGAGTAGTCTTCTGAGCTAAATCTTGCAGTGAAATATGATAACTAATGCTTCTAAGGATTCAATGAGGTTTTAAAGAGACAAAGTTCATAAGTATAAGTATTTAAGTTGACTTTCTATATAAGCTCTGTTATGAAATTAAGAATACACCATTTTTATAGACATGTTTTAAATCTCTTTTTAGCATTGTATTGTTTTTAAAATGTGGAGTGAGTTTAATAGATACACAGATAGTTCTCTAATTAAGGTTTTTATAAATCTTTCTGTTAATTTTAACTATATTTGCATGTTTCCGTAAAGCAAGAATGTCATGTTAAAGTTATAAGTTACCTTCAAATTGTTACAGCTTTTTTTTAAGGTGTGCAGCTAAAGCGATTTTTTTTTTTCCAGCTGGATTTGTGTCCAATGAAACAGAATCCAGATGGTATGAGTTATTAAAATAACTGATAATAGATGAAAAGTATTGATAGAATACAAAATTTCTGAGGTGTAGAGACTTCAGACCAGTTTTAGCTTTTTGTTGCTCAGAAAACACATATTTTGTAAATAAAGGTCCTAGCTGTATTATCAAATTTTGACATTATAATCTTATTCTTTATGCCTATATTTCTCAGAGTATAATTGTCTTTAATGCTAAAAGTATAGCAGCAAAACTATCAGTTTTTAAAATGAAAAGGGGAAAGAAACAATTGCAAGGCTTAGGAAGACATATATGCATTGTTTACTTAAAAATTAGTAGTTTTCATGCTCAGTTTTACATTGATTTCCTCAAAATCTATTGATTCTTAGAGGCTCCATCTGCAGTAGTAGGAAATTCAGAAGCGGCTTAATCTGTTTCAGTGATCTGTCACTTAATCATATCCTCCCTAATATGCAATTTAATTTCAATTTACTGTGGGGCTGCAAGTCACCTTCCATCTGGGTGTGCAATTTATGCTGTTTCTGCATGTTTTTGTTAGTGGAGAGACTTCAGTTGTCTTAAAGTGTTGATCAACAGAAGGAAAAAAATAGTAATTATTTAAAAAACATTTTTGAAAAAGTGTATTTTTTATTACCAGTTTACAGTCAGACTCTACAGAAGTATTTTTCGAAGTTTACAATATGGCTTTCAAACCCAAATATTTGTTTTTAGAGTAGATTTCTGGATGGCAAATCTTCCTGAAGTTAACACTTCAGAATGTGTACATCAGTCTCAGAAGTGTAGGCAGACAGCAGGGGGCACTCGGAACAGCAGTTTGCATCCAGCCTCTTTACTTCACTGAATTTATTGCATGGGCAGTCTTGGTATTTATCAAGGCGGCTTGTCTTTCAGTTATTTATACACGAACACATTCCAAATAGTTTGGATTGAAAATATTTTTCGTTAATATCGCCTTGCAATAGGAAAGACTTTTATCTTTAAAATTGATAGAGGGAAACCACAATGTTGTAAATAAGAGAACCTTCCCTCTTTTAATCAGTAGCTCGTATGGGGTCTGTTTATTGCTGAGTACCTGACAAATCATTGACATAAATATATCTAGACATTATAGAAAATTTAGAGAATTAGGAAAAAAACATGTTACTTTATAGCAAAGTTTTCTTAGTTTGTGTGTAGGCTTTTTGATACTCCTGCTTTTTATTTCAGTAACTGGGGTCAGGGAGCTAAATCATATTCTTCACTGATATTTTTTCTCTGTCTTTCATGCAAGTAGTTGTTACTTTCTTTAATATGAGATAAAAAAGGAAATACTTGATGAGATTTACGATTTTTGATGGTGCATTCTGCCAACGTCAAATTTACTTTAGGAATTTGCGTGACTAGGATCTGGTCCAGGGGATTGCCTCTTTCTAGTCGCCTGGTGTTTTTTGTGTGCGTTTTCTTCTTTTAGGAGTCAGGGATATATTAAATCTTATTCATCTTTTGACAAGTTAAAACTTATCCAGGCTTCCTGTCATTCTGTCTTTCTCTTCAGCTTTTTCTGCTCTGAAGACAAATGTACAAAAGAAAATATGAGCAGGAAGTGGAGGGAGAGTAGAAGAGAAAAACAGATCGACCATATCTGGGGTCTCTACCCCTTCCCACAGTTTAGCTTCTAAGCAGATGGATGTGGGTTTACAACTGTCGTCTTTGGTATATCTGAAAAAGGTTTTTAAAGCTGTTGTGTCATATTTTAACACGTTCCATTAATAGCTTTGCAAATTAACATTCCTTCTGCTTTTGACCTTTGAACTTTGAGTTGCCTGCCTGGTTTACAAATATGGTACACAATCACAAGATTCTGAATCTGGCAGCTGCTGAAATAACCTGTGAAAACGTAGAGAGATATGAATTTTTTAAAGGGCTTTCAGAGTCACATGACATTTCATAGCCATTATCATTAACTGGTACTGTCTAATTGGTAGACCTTATTTGCAGTGCTAGTAGAGTTGCTGTATGGAAAAAATGTGGACGTGCAATGCTTAGTTCAATGAAATAAAATCAACAACTCTAAAGGTCTGTTTAAACTGAGGGATTATTAGGTTTATAATGCCAAGTATGAGTGCCTAGAATGTATAAAACATTGCCCACACACAGTGTTCCTAACAATGTTCACTACAGTTGCTCCGGTGAACTGCTAGTCTTGCAGCTGCATCCCCTACATAGTGGGGTTATTTTTCTCCCAATCATTCTTGTGTTCTTGTGGGTAACATCCTCATGGGTTAAAACTCTGCTAGTACATTAGATCTTTCTAGGTGATTCCTAGAGGACTTAGGTTGAGCGTTAAGTAAACACTATTGATAAAAGTCCTTTTTTGTGTTACCCCAAAGGGGCCTTCACAGGAAAGTTCTCTAGGCACTTCTGATCCATTTGTGCTGTTACTTACCCAGTGTAAAGATTATTATGCAGTGGTCACCTGCATATTTGTAATGGCATTGCTGTTTGGTTAAGGTATTGACAGTGAAAATACATTCTGCATCCCACTTGGTTCAGTGTCAAGCAAAATGCAGTATTTAAACAGCTCTGTTTGGCATTTTTTTCTTTATAAAATTATAAAATTTTAATACTTATCCACACATAGTAAAACTGTTCTTTTGTGCAAGTATCATAGGGCACTTGCTTCTTAAGTCCTAAAATAATGGAGGGTGTAATTTGTAACACATTCCTTCCTGTCTACGCACCCATTTGTTTCCATTGCATTTCTTCATGGTATTAAATACTTGCAGAAGCCAGCATTCAGAAGTGCAGTGGTGTGCCTATTCGAACAAGTAATCAATCATAAAATGAACTTTGTCCATTGCAGCAATTTGCTTATGTTTCTGGAATGCTTGTTAAAGTATGCTTCCTCCATTTTAATCTGCAATTACCTTAAAATTTCTTCTCTGATCACTCTAAATTAAATTGAGAAGATTGAGTTTTTCTGTTAATCAAGTCTCTTCATCCTAAATCAAAAAATGGGAAGATGTGCAGACTTGGACTGTCTTTTGCAAGCCAATATTACCCTGAGATTGTTAGTAAAGGCTCTTAACTTCTTTTTGCCTCATTTTCTCTCTATATAATTTCAGAGTAATATTTGCCTTCTTCATAGGGTTGTTTTTATATTAGGGGCTCAACCTAGGAACTGTATGGATGTGGGGGATTCCACATGCTGCACTGAACAAGGGAGGACTCCTCTTTCCTAAACTACTGCTAGTAAGTCCACCTTGGCTTTAAGGACATCCCACTAGCATAAAAATGCTCACTAATCATTCCCAGTTTGCAATTCTGGTGTTTATTTTTAGCAGAAAATTGTATTCTGATTGCTAAAAAAGTAACAGCAATGAATGGTTTAGGTACTATCGCTATTTACTTGTAAATAGCAGCAAACTTCACAAAATCCTATACTTTCCATATACAGTCACTTGAAGACACTGCTGTCACAGGCAAGTTAATAGCACTTCCCTCTTACATTACAAGTAGCCTGTTTGCTGTCTGTTCCTAAGGCGCTGTGCACAGAACTGTCTTGGCATCAGTTGAGCACAGGCTCGGGTAGTGAGGAAGGAAGGGCAGAATATCAGTTGGTTTCTGAAAGGAGAATTTTGTCTTTAGTGACAACGGGCTGCTCCTAGGTTTAACCAAATATGCCAAGTTTCCTGGTACTGTGCATTTTTACATGCAATTTATAGTGTGAACCACTGAAAAGTTAAGCAGAATAGACCGTTTGAGGTCCTACTTTATTCTGGCTTGCACTATGTAAACATCTGAAAATAGTGGTTTACTATGTAAATGTTTCTATAACTAATGTTAGGATGATTAACTAATGTTTTTCTGAAAACTGTCTTGGAAATCTGTTTTATTGAATAGAGGACTATCACACAATTCAACGTCATTTTATTTTCCTGATTTGTTATAGGAAACGTTTTAAAATACAATCAGTATGATTTATATAAAATGATCTAGCTTTTCTGGTGAGAGATAATTGAGATCTAATCTGAATCCTTGACGAACCACAGCTTCCTGCATTGGCCTGTTGCTATGGGTAACATAAAGGGAGTAAAATAGAACTTCATACGAAATGCCTTTAAACTTTACTGGCATGTACAGGCATGGAACAGGGTTGAATTTTTTAGTTTAATCTTTGAGAAGCTTATGTATTAAGGAAATGCTTTTTCTATATTAAGTGAAGATGAATTTAGGAAGAGTGCTGTTAGGAAAAATAACTGCTGTTTCTTACGAAGAGCGGGTAAGTGATATGAATTATATTTAGCTAAGGCAAGGCATTGTTGCAGTGATAAATTAGAAGAGGCTATTGTTATTGTCAAGAAATTAGAGAAGAATGTTATCAGCTTCAGAATGCTTTTTGCTTAGCCTTTAAGCTTTTTTACTTTAAAGTATTTGAGTTAAAATTCCTTTGTAAATGCAAGCATTGGGTTTTATTATCAGAGAAAAGGAATCTTATTGTACCAACTAACATTCAGATTTTGAGATGTATTTATGAACTGTGCCCAATATGTGTAAAGCTAAAAAATTAGTATGTTTATAATCTATGCCTATTTTTTAATTCTGTGCAATGTATTTTGTATATGCTTTCTGTTCCATTATATCAATATTATATCTTTAGGTAAAACTCTATATATTTTGTATATATCTTTATCAAAATAATTTTAGGGATGGATTTGGCATTTAAGGCACTGTGTTTATATGTGATAAGATTGGTTTTGTTTGGGGTAAAAACTTGAACATTTATTTCTTAAAGGAATTCCAAATGTCACATCATTTACTGTTCCTATGTTGGTTTTATAGATTCAAATATTTGACAAAAATATATAACTTCAGAGAAGAATGTATTCAGTAAAATTATTGTACAGTAGTGGTACTGTATTTTTTTTCCTTGGGAATTCTTACATCTGTAATTCTTTTGTATTAACTGTTATAAATGCCCTTCTTTGGTGGTAGAGAATTGAAAAGACAAATTATGTAATAGTTCTCCTTTAAGTGGCATTCTGAAGGAGCATCCTTCTCATAGAATTCTAAATAATGAAATTAATTGCAATAATATTTTGAAATGAGGATAAAAATACTATATTATTACTCTAATGTTTAGGTGAGAAGTACATTTGAGATTATTTATTAGAAGGAAAACCTAGCAATAACTTATAAGTAATACAGCTTTATTTTTTATTTAAAATGTTAGAACAGTGTATACCATATTTTAGAGACATGATCTCCCTCCCAGAGATCATTGGAGTTCATGGCATTTGTACAACGTTAATGCTGTAATGTATTTAAAAGGATAAAAATACATGTATGTAATGTAAGTCCTGGAGTAATGTGACTGAAGATCTAGGGACCTGCTCATAATTCATACCTTGGCAAAAGGAGAAGTTGCTTCAGGTGATTTAATAAGGAGTTTGAACAAAGCTAGATGCAAGCAGACAGTTGACTGAATGATAGGCTTTCCCTGAGCTAAGTGACAGAATGTTTGAAAGTTGACTGTTTGTATTCAGTCTGTAAATCTTCAGTGCTTCATGTCTTAAAGAACACGACAAGTTTCCCAAACTTATTTTGTATATGGAAATCATATGAGAAAATCAGTTTAGAAGGTTGGTGGAGGTAGGTACGCTATTCCAAGCTGAAAGGCTTAATTAGAGGGGCTTTTGTAAAATAGTGAGTAGTATAATATTGTACTAGGTAAGTCTAACAGATTCTGAAGGCAGCAGTCAGAGAATTCTTTGGATGCAGCAAAAAGTCGATGCCTATATTGGAAGAAAGTGTACTTTAGAAAAGACACAGAGAGAGGTCATTTTTAATCCCTTTTTCTCTGAATCTTTCTGGATGCCCAGGAAAGAAATAGATTTTTCTGTTTAGTCTGTGATTTTGTCATCGTTAGGGTAGGAGAAAGGAATACGTCTTCATTCTCCTTATGGATTTTATCCCTCCACATCTCAGGAGTTGGAAATAGATATGTTTTTTGACTCAGGAAGGCACTCACTCACATTCTATTAGCACAGATGATTTCATGTTGCTCCATTTTATTGCTAAGGCCTGGCATTTCCTAGTATGTGTCACCCCTCCTGGTATCGCTACCTTTCCTTTTGTTCTACTCAAGGACTTGAGCATGACTTTGCCTTGAATGACAAATCTTGAGGTGGAGAAAAAGAGCATTTTTGTATTGTGTGGGTAGCCTGTACACATGGATTTATTTGCTCAGTGTAATGTCTGCGATATGGGTAGGGTATTTTTGGGTTTTCTGCATCATGGTATTATGGCAGACTTTGACAGTACTTAGTTTCCTGGGACCAGATCCATGTAAAATGGAACTAAGTGGATTTTCTGGGTAAGTTTCTGTCAACTGAAAGATGTCATCAGACTAGTTTCATGCAGTGGTGCACACATCTAGCAGGTTATAGACCACGAAAGCTAAAAGATATAGGCTGTTTCAACCTTAGGAATTACTCTCCTTTATGCCCTCTCTCCCTTTTTACCCTGTTGTTGGTGCAAGATACTATGTTGTCTATTTCTATTCTGGAAAAAAAAAATATGTACTCACAAAGTAGTTTTCTCCCTGTTAATTATTGTAAGCTAATACTCTTTTAGATTTGTTGCAAGCAGATCCTGAACATGACATCAAAAAACTCATGGGCCCTTCTGGTTTTTCCACCTAGCAAAGAGATACAAAGAGAAATTTTACATGTTTTCTCTTAATCAGAACTTTATGCTATCTAATATATGCTGAAGCATTTGCCAATTTACAGAGACCTAGAACATCTTTTATGGTGTATGGTAACTGGGAAGCCACTGTTCAGTTTGCTGTCCCTGGCACTGAGCTCCTCACTTGGATCACAGGGATCAAGATCTTGCCCTGAAGTCTAAGGAAGAGAGAGTGTCTGTATACCTCAGCTGCTAGTCCAGCTCGATGAGCAAGCAGAATTCCCATGAAGAGATATACTGGAAGACATTTTAGTTTCCTAAACTAGATTTATTTTTTAAATTTTGGTAATTTGTTATCATCAGACTCCTGGCATACACTGTGGGCTTTCTCCTAAACCAATTTGGAAGTCAGGGTAATTTGAAGAACTAATTTCAGTTCTTATCTGGTTGTGAAAGATTTGAGGGTTGAATGCAATTAGATTTTATTTCTGGGTCATAGTTCATATGTACATTCACAAAATTAATACATATATGTCCTGTCATTTGGAATGAAATACTTAAATACTTTTTTTTTTTAATCTTCACATTAGCCCTAACTGGCACAGGGTCATACCCTACCCTTCCTCATCTTTTCAGAAATGGCTACAGATATTTTTTAATACATACCTTTTTTAATAGGTAGTTCTTAATAAGTATGTGGTAAGTGTTAAAGTTCATCAAATAATCAAACTTTATATGTGTAGTAGATAAAATTTTGTCCTGAAGAGCCTCTAGTGGTGGTAAGCATGAGTGCTGAAGAATGAAAAACAGCCCCCAACATATAGTGAATTTTTAAAATGAGATCATCATAGTATTTAAAAAAATCTGGTCTTGCAACTTATACCTTTGGACAAATCTAGACAAGTTTTAGCTGAACAGTTTAGAAGAGCAACTGCTTTGTCTAAAAGTGAACTGCATGCAATTTCTGACAGGTTTATATTAAGATTTCTAAGTACTCACAAACATGTTTTGAACACATTACTGTGAATTCTTACACACTATTTACAAGCTTTAGTTTCTAGTTGGTTTTGTTGAATTAAGTGGATTTAGTTCAGTTACACAGATGAATTTAAAGAAATTTTCTTAAAATAAATTTTATTCTGTGATCTACAGAAGTAAACTGATAATGCTTGGAACATGCTGGGTAGTTTTAGTGACCCTGTAATGTAAAAAAAATACCATATAGTTGTAATATATCAAAACCAAAGGGAAATTTAAAATATCTTAATAGCACAAAAATAGGTGGTTGATACTTAGATAAGAAATTCTGTTATTCTTATGGGTACTATTTTTTTTTTTAATGTTTAAACATAATTACTAGAGCCTTGCTTGGAGAGATTTTAAGATGTTGATACATGTAATGTAACGTGCATTAGCCAAAGCATTTAAAATAAACACACAAAACCAACCCATGGTGTGTAGAAAGCTCACTGCATTAACTTATGCTAAATGGATTGAGGTAAAACTATATCTCATTGTCCATAGAACTTAAGTGGTACTATTACTGTAATGTTTGAGCTTTTCTATGAAATCACACCATTTTTCCTTTAAAATGATATTTTACAATTGTTAACTTCCCAGTTTTTGAAAAAAAATAGTGTAAATATTCTTTTTACTACTATGAGATCCTATTCATTTTACTTGATACCTTTCAAAAACATGAAGGAGAATTGTACTAGGTGTTTGAATCTAGATTCATGCAAGCTGCCAAAGTAAGTGACCATTCCTAATATGTATATATTTTGAAAGTGTTTTTATTTTTTTTCTGTCTCGTGTAAACTGGTACTATTACTTTACTTTGAGTCATCCTTTTCTTCATTCTTTGAGAAATGACATTGAAATTGTTTATTCATCAGCTGTTCTGTACAGTATGTGAATAAGAAATTAGAAGCAATCATAATTATAAAACAGATTTCAGTAATGTAAATTAAATTTTCTAAATTACAACCATGAATTAAGTTACAGCTTCTGAATGCATAATATGCTTGCTAGACTTAGGTGCAAAATACAAGTAGAAATGATGTCCTAAGCCTCACTGAAGAACTGTACCCAAAACAGAAGTGCTTTTTGGATACCTGAAACAGTGCTATTAAAAAGAGTGAGAGGCCTGGATACACTTTTGATTATATTATTATGCTTCACAGATTCAGAAACATTTATTTTTGTGTAGTTAAACAAGAAGTGCCATCATTTTTTTGATCTTTTCTATGAAAGATGTATTTGTGTTTATCTGAACTAACACCAGAGGAATGATGTCAATAGAGACTAGTTTAAACTTTGAAAGTTCCAGAATGCTTGTATTCAAAACTAGATCAGATCCTCTGCTGCTGATGTGAATGGTGAGGCCACAAGAGTTTATAACAAGTGATGTTCTTCAGATAGTGTTAACAGCAGTATGAGATCCTGCAGTGAAACAGAAAAGAGGAAGAAAGGAGAAGATATTATTCTTTTAGGGATTACTAAAGGTTTTTGTGGATTTTGAAGGGGAGAGGGCCAAGGCTGGAAAATACAGACAAACCTTGGAGAGACAGTTTTTTTTCTTGAGTTGTGTATATATGTATGGTTTTTTCTTCTGTGTGTTTTCCTTCTTGAAGAAATTGTAGGTATTATAGGGCATTCTTTCCTAGCTTTTTAACGAGCAGTACCAAATAAGAGTTTCTTTTTAACTGTTTAGAAAGTTACTTAAAGATTCAAGGACACTTTAAATGACCAAGAAAAGATTCCCCGAACTAAAATAATAATTTTTAATAGCCATTAAAAATCAGTACAAACTTAAATCTAAAAATCAGCTGTCCTTCCAGTCTTTCACTTGGCTGAGTGTCAGGGTGCAAGCTCTGAAGTACATGTTTGGGAAATGGTCACCTACTTGGTTTTACAGAAATGTTAGCTGCCTTGAGGTAATTTGTGATCAAAGGTGAGAAGGTTAGGGTAGATAAGGATATAAACTTCAAAATTTCACTAGAAGACTAATTGTCCTTGAAAATTTGATGTAAAATACTAGTAGAGATGGTGAGGAGTTCTTACCTAGCTTATTGGAAACACTCTTAACATTCTTTTGGCTCTGTGGAAGTCAGAAGGGACTGGCAGGGGAAGTTTTCAGTCATCTGACTGACAAAATACCACATTTAATTTTGATTCCACACATCTCCAGATAGTGCAGAAAAATAAAGCATATGAGGTGTTGTTTTCATTTTAAGTCTTTGCAGGTCAGTTTTAAGGTATCTGCTTTCTCACATACACCAACCGATTGATGCTATTCACCTAAGGACTGTTGGAAGCATTGTAGCTGCTCACAACAGGAAGTACTTCATCCAGTAAATACTAGTGGGATCAAGTTCCAGGACAGTGGTTAAAAGGCCTAGGGTGAATTTCATGGTGGGGATGAAACACCTGTGAGAAAGTAACAGCTGGGTTCTTTAGATTTTCCTCTCTCATGTTATCTGTTGTTAATAAGATGATAAAAGTAGCTAACACTTCAAATATTATGTGAAGCTCAGAGATTTCTAATACTTATCATGAAACTTAAGTAACACTTATTTTTCTCTTTCTTATTGCAGTCAGCAACTGTTTCTGATGGAGGTAAGCTGAAGCTTGTTTTTACTTTTATAATTAAAAGGAATCAATTTTCCACATTAAGCAACATAATATGTGGTAAATAAGGTGATGTATTGCAAGATGTGAGTCCAGAGTGGTGCAGAACTCTGTGACTTCTTTGGGAACTGTGCCAGTGAAGATATTGCAGGATTATGTTCACGTACTTTCACTGATTTCATTTGCCTAATTTTTTTTGTGGCACATCTCTCTATGTATGCACGTTTTTATTATAACTAGGCTTCTTCATTCATAATAATAAAGAGGCAGAGCTGGTAGACTTTTGTATAATTGGATGGTAGATAAAATCTTTGTTCTGTTTTACTGTCCTTTACATACCCTGTTTGCTTTTGAAGAGATATGCTCTAGCTCCTAAGTTGTAAGCTGTTGGTGCATTTGTTGAGGTTGAAATTTCTTTACAGTGTGATGCATTTTGAGAAGGGGGTAAGTAATTTGATATTTGTAAAATCCCAGCGTGGAGCTTTTGCAGTCCTGGAGTACTTCTAAGTAAACTCCTCTTTATGTCACCTAAGCTGGTTTGTTTTGATTTTAACATGGCTTTAATGTTTTAAAGGATGTCCACTCTTTGCTAAACATTAGAAGGTAATTTCTCTGAACCTTTGAAGCTAATTGAAACAGTTTAAGTATGCTTCCTTAATGGAATAAAGGAATTTGTATAGTTTAGGGTATACAAGAGATGCCTTTTCTCACTTGTCTTGCTTGGCAGGAGCTGGTTCACTTGATCCTGCAGAGAAACTCACTTACATACATACTACTATGTTTGCTGTTCTTTGACAACAGTACAAGACAATTTTATTAAATAAAAAGGGGACAAACTGTGTTGCTCTAACTAGTGCAGTGAAATTGGAGAATGATTTTGAATGGTAAGGATAATTTTTTCTATTAAATGCAAATGTAAATGCAAAATTAGCAATGCTGTTCACAAAACTCCATCATGTCCTAATTTCTGATTCCTTGCAAAACTAAAACTACATTTTAGTAGTTTAGTATTTTTAGTTTAGTAGTTCAGTAGTAGAGAAACATTACTGTTTTGGTCCTTTTGACAGAGACGTTTTCCAATATCTGGCTGACTTTGTCAGATATTTTCCTTCTCTATTGCTGACAGTCTGCTGCTGTAACAGTACTTCTGTCCAGATGAGAAGATAGACTCTATATTGTATGTCTTGTCTGTAAAGTGACAAAAGAAGGAAACAGAAAATAATTATGTCTATTCTGCTTTCTATTTCTAAAATGTAGCCTATGTTTTTGTGGGAAATATATGTATTTTTTCCCCCAGATGTTACATGTTTGATATAAAAATCAAGACAAAGCACAGACTTTTCTTGTTTGTGTATGTAGCTGAATTAAGTTCCAGGTGCTAAGGGGCAAAAGATTGATCTTTTTTAGCTAAAATGGAATGTACCATTGTCTCCATGAGGGTTCTTGTTCCATGTTAATGAAAAATATTTTACTTCTGTTGCCTATCCAAACTTGGAGATCCCTGTGATAGTACTCATATGATAGTCATTTCAAGCTTTTTATGCTTCCAGCTGAAAATTTATTTTAAAGATCTGACTTATTTTCAGTTCTTCCAATATGACTTTTGTATTTCATTCCAATCCTGTAGGTAATTGTGTTTTCACAATTAATTCTATACAGTTTTGTGAAGTCATGAAATCTAAGGGCCATGTAGGTTGCAGAGGTGAAAGAACAAACAATAAGTTATATGCAGTTTTTGTGCTGAGTTGTATGACCTATTTTTACAGCTAGTGCTGAAAATTTAACATGGACTCTCTCTTCATTGTTAAATGCTACTTAAGGCAGGGTGTGTAATTTATGTAAAAAGCAGTAGTTGAACTATACTGAGTAATACTGAATCAATGCTTAAATATCTAGAAAGTGGATTGGAAAAATAAGAACCAGAGAGACTGTAACCAGAAAAAGTGAAATGAAATAAAATCCTAATTCATTTAATTTAGAGCTGTATTGAGTAAAAAGCTCTGATTCATGTCTGAATTACATTTTCAGGCTTTCACTTTTATTGAATATGTCACAGCACTGAAATTTTTCCAATCTTCTCTAATCTCACTAATTCATTAATAGATCCACATGTTTACACGTCTTAGGGCATGTCTAGATTAGAGAAATTTTCACTAGTGTAACCATTAGTATAGCAGTGCATACTTCCATTCCTAGACTAAATTTTAATATTAGTGTTTGTACGTATAACTAGATACTATAAATACTGTTCTTAAGCTTTAGTCTGGGAAGGGAAATTTATGTGTAAAAAGTAATTATTATGTGTTTATATACATCCCTTCAGTATAATAGGAGGTACGACAGCTCTCTGTACATTTTCTTTCCAAGATCAATGAAGCCTCATGTCATATGGCTTTTATTACATTAGAGCCAGGCGCTGGAAACCATCTACCCCTTGTTGCATTTATTTTACATGATAACTCAGCTTGTGCAAGTCTGGGATGTTCTCATCAGCCAAAACTGTGCACTTGGGCTTTGCAAGATAGGTGACGTGTAAGAGATACAGGTACTGGAATTAGCATTGTTTCCAGAGATGCCGACCAGTAGCAACTCTTAACTGTAATTGATTTGTTTAATGAACTGCAGACAATCAGAATGCAAACTGTAATAATGCTTAGATGCAAGTAACTGCTATAGATCAATTAATCTGCAGCACCTATGCTCTAGGAATAGCAGAAACCATTTTATGTTACTACAATGACCTGTAATTAGCAGATTTCTCCTACTTCCCATCTTGGAAACTGTCCATTTCTGCTGACTGTAGGAATAGCGAGAGTGCATACACAGCATGCAGGCTGTGCCTGATGTTTTGAGCACTGTGCCATCTAAATCATCACAGGGATGATCAATAGTTTCCAGCTAATGTCTGACTTTGGCTATTGCTACCTTAGACGGCACTTTACAAAGGGAAAACCTTAAGGTCAAAGGACATATAATAGAAGTACATCATCATGCATCTCCCAGACGGACAGGTGGTGCGGAATCTGAGCTATTGAGAATGTCCAAGTCAGTTCTTACCTGCTATTCTCTACAGAGATCAGTTCCACAAGGCTTGAAGTCTATTATTTCCAAATACTTAAGCATAACATACTATATGCATGTGTTTTTCCTAAGATACTACTTTGCTGTAGTTTCAGCTGATTTTTGGTTTTACTGTTCATCACCTGGAAAGAATTTTCATAAGGAAAAGGGTTCTTAAAGACTTTTTTGAAAGGGATCTGTTGTTTACAATAATAAATAATGTAAAACTGTATGTAAAAAAGTAACTAAAGAAGGTAGAGCAAAAAATCCGCAGTGAAGTCCAAAATAAAACAAAACACGGTTTACACTTTTTACATATAAATACAGATGGATTATTTCCTCCAACAAGTATGTGACTTATTTGTCAGTTACATTGGTGGTGCATGCTTGCTGTAGCTGTGTTCCACTGTAACATAAATAATTCAAGTTCCTTTAGCAGCAGTGGCAAAAGGTCTTTTCTTTAAATTATTTATGTAGCATTTTATAATGCTTTGTGTTAAGTATACTATTGCTTTCCTCTGCTTGAAGCCATGAGGGTAAAGAATCAATTTGTTTAGAATGGTGTTAGAGGCTACCAGGAATTGCTGAGGGGAAATGCGTTAGCTTTCCTTATCCCAAAGCTGCAGAGGAACAATGTGCTGTACAGTAAAACTAATCTGCACCCAATGGGTTCCGGGACGTTACAGCTGAACTTGGTATGGATTCAGGAGGATGGCTTTCAGTGAATGGCTTGAAGTATTTGATTAAGTGGCACCACAGTGGTTCTTACCAGCTTTATCCAGGTAACGAACTTAGTGATTAACTGGAATATCTTAATTATATGAATTTATGCATTTCGATGATTGCAAGGAATACATGTAGCTTCTCACCATAATAAAAAGTATTCATAGGTCGAAAAATGTATACGGATTTTATGAAAAAATGCATACAAAACCATCCTTAATTAATTGTATTCAGACCTACTGCTTTATATTATTTAAATCAAAACTTTCAGAACCATCTTTTCCTGTATACTTTCAAGATTTTGGCTGATTAAACGCCTGCATTTTGTTACATAATGCTGGATTTGTAAAACAAAACCAAGAACCTCCACAGAATGTGTAAACATCAAAGGTGTAAAAGATTTTTTTTCTGTGGAGTTTTAGGAAACACTCTGTGTCAATTCTCTGTTTGAAGAAGGTAATAAATGAAACTGAATGAGTTTGCACAGAAAGGGGTGCTTCCTCGCTAGGTACGGTGGTTCTTGAACAGAACAGAAATAAATTTAGGTCCCTGGGATTCGGGATGCTTGAGTAAGGAGCTTCCTTTTACAGGTAATGCAAGATGAGTTGGTGCTTCCACACAGTAAGGAAAAAGGAAGGCAGGCGTTAGGAAACTTCGCAACACTGCTAAGTCTTCTGTGCACCTGAGTTGGGGTTTTCACAGTAAACTCTTTTGGCATCCTGGGATTCCCAAGAGCTAATCTTCCTTAAGATATAATCTTCCTTATATATGAAAACTTAACAAGAAGGAGGAGGCCACTTTGCACAACAGCCTTGCGGTTAGAATGTTTGAGGGTGGGATCAGGGCTCTGTTTCCTCTAATGATCATCATCGCAGAGTGATCATTAGATGAAATAAGTGACTCGGTTGGAAAGTTTCTCAATTCCTGCTTTCCAAAGTGGGCTGTGTGTGCCTAGGAATGCATGAGTTGTGAGAGTCAGGAAACCTGACACTGGAGGCTTACGTTGGAAACGTTCCTCTGCAAGGGGAGTGGAGCAGGAGTTATGGCTTATACAGTCTTCATTTAAGTGTGATTTGGATAAAGTGTGTACTAGTGTTAGAGTTGGCGGGGGTTTTTTCGTCCCATCTGACCTTTCTTTTTCTCTGATTCTAAATGGTATACCTGCACTAGGTTGTCACTGTTTTAATTGTGACTGTTGATATATGCGGTAAAAGAAACTAGAATAACCAAGCCTTTTCTGGGAAACAACCTTGTTCTGTGTTGTTTTCACGACAACCGGTACCCCAGCAGAAATCTGTACAGATTTTAAAAGCAAACTGACTGCATTTTTGTTTTAAGGGAAAATAAAGCAGTGTCAGGGTTAAATATGAATTCAAATAGTTCTTTGTGAAAAAATCTGAATTAGCTAAATAAAATCCACCAGAACAGAGACAGTTTAGGGTGAGTGAGTAATCCCTTAATGCTGCTTTAACACTTTGGAGGACCTGTGCCAGTAGCTCTCAAAGCTGTTGAAAATGCAGGCTTATTTTGGTTCATTTGTGTTCATGGGACCTCCAGAGTTGGCAGCATATCAGAGGAATGAGAACCCAGGGTAGTTTAGAGCAAATGCAAGTAACTTTGACAAGCTGGAGAGAGTGAGCAGCTGCTAGCAATTAAAGGTAGTTAGCAGTCACCCACTGGTGTAAACACTCAGAGACTGTAATTGCAGTTTGGCCATCCTGCCTGCCATAGGGAAGTTGAACAGCCATCACTTGGAGGGAGGAAGGCGAAGCTGACCTGCTAATGACTGCTGTGCCTACCACTGTGCAATCCTTTCTGAGTCCTGAGGCGCTGTGACTTGTGGATTTAGAGTTGAGCACTTCATGTGGCTACTCCCTAATTTCCCTCTGTCAGCCAAGTAGGTTTAAACGGTTTGGTATGTGGGATGAGTTTACCTTTCTGATTTTGCCTGAAAGGAACTAGGAAATTTTCAGTATTCATCACTGGAGAGCACTGGGGATTGAAACCTCTAGGAGTGAGGCAGTATCTGAAACTGTTCCAGATATATCAAGAAGTGGGTGTCTATTTATATCCTGGACTGTAAAATAAAACATATCCACCTGCAGAGTTAAAGCAAAATACTTCAGATAATAAATTTAGATACAATTCTCTTCAGATTCACATTAACTTCTTTCACAATAGCTTCACTGTGGTGACAGGTATTCTCTAATGAAGCTAACAGTTGACTTGGTTATGTGCTTTCATATGTCTTAAAGGAAAAAGTGAATAAATATTTCTTATTTAAAAATTTGACATTATCTGCTGAGTGTTTTTGATTAGCTTTGATTAATATGACATTTAGGCAAAGAAAAATATTTGTATACCTGATGTGTTGTTATAGTCCTTAAATATTATCCTTGTTGAAAATATAAAGTTACATTTTCATTCCTCCCTAATCTAATTCTCTGTCTTTGTCTTGCTTTGTCTTACTTTTGTCTTAAACAATAGCTTTGCTTACAGAAATTTGCTGTAGTTAACTGTTACATCTTAGTAAATATTTCTAAGCTATAGAATACATTTAAAAATGAAGTTTCAGAACTATTTTTTCTTTAATTTTTCTTATCTTTATAACTATAACTTTTTCCTATGTTCATAACTATCTTTGAATGGTCCTTCTTTTTCAAAGTTCATACTTCCAAGGAGGAACAGTAATGTTTTGTAACATAGAATTTGGAAATGCAAAGTGCTTTGAAATATATATAGCATAAAAGGAGAACTTGGGAGATCTTACAAAGTAGTAATTTTGGTGAAATTACTCCTTGCTTTAGTTAGTCCAGGTGATTAACTGCGGAAAATAATAAACAATAAAAATGTCGCTGTGAAGAATAGGCCATTTCTTACTGGTTGTGAATTTGGTTTTCTCAATCAGTTTACATTTATAATGAGCTGTATATTTGCTTTTCCATTTGGCATAGAATTATTGAAGATATCACCTATTTTATTTGAGGATATTATTTTCTCACGTCTATTACTGCTAATTTTTCAAAGAACTGAATGTATGCTTTTTTTTTTTTTTTAATCCCTTCATCACAGAATCATTCATTTTGACATCTCTCTAGTGCAACGTCCTGCTCAAAGTAGGGTCTGTTATGAGATCAGACCAGGTAGCTCAGGGCTTTATTCAGTTGTGTCTTCACAACTGATTAAACTTGAGATCACCTCTGTGAAGTGGGTATCTGCGAGTACTACTATGCCAAGTTTACATTTGTGTAAATGGAGATGAAGAAAGTGGTGATTTGTAAAAGGGCATACAAGAAATAAATGACAGGTTTGTGAATAGGACCCTGTTGTATACAGTTCCCGCTTTTACTTAGAGCAGCCATTTCTTTCACCTTTACACTTCTGTGAACAAGCGGTCACTTCTTTAAGAATTTATTGTTTATTGTTCATGCTCTGTTTAATGATGTGTGATAAAGATAATCTGGGTCAATACTTGAAACTATTACAGTCACGCTGCTACACAAGGTTGCGTTTTCCTGAATTCTCTACGGGTTCTTGTTAATTTGTCTTTCAGAATACAAAAGAAATTTCTGTTTTCCTGAGATCTAAAGAATCCGATCATTTATCAACTTGGGGTCTCCAGATTATTGCACTATGTTGCTTGAGTCTGGAAGGGAGTAACAGATCCCTGTTTTTGTCAGAAACTCTGATAAATTTAGGACCTGTGGTTTGATACCTCTACTTTCCATGGATGAGGAAGGCATCCATTACTAGCTTTTTCCTTGATGTTCTTTTTCTCATTTGACTTCTTTCCTAAATTTTCAGCATTTAATGGGAATCTCTCATTTCTATTAAAAACTTCACATAGTCCCTCTCTGCTGATTTAAGAGTGTATGAGATTTTGCTATCTCCTATCACCTAATAGGTTTTTTCTCACTTTCTGGTGAACAGTGGGTCCTTAAAGGTCTACTTTCCTTGGATAATCTTACGAAGGATTGCAGTCCATGAGGTGAGGAATGCAAGCAGAAAATTTTGTCCAAAATATTTATTTTTTGACGCAAGAAAAGAGATTTCCTTCTGTGCTTGCCCTTTTGTTTTGGGTAGGGGATTGCTATTAAGACATTAATTTAATTTTCTTTGCAGTGGAACAGAAGAAAATTGAGAGATGGTTGGGGTTGCTTTATCTATGCAGCTGCTCCTAATAAAAATGGCAAGGGATATTTTGAAGTCTGCACTACTTTCAACTTGAGCAGGAGGTGTGATAAATCAAGTAAACAATGCTGAAGAGTAGAAGTGAATAATATTTTATTGACAAATTTGTTCATTCTGTTTTAACAGAGCTGAATAGTACTGATTTAAAAGACTGCATCAGTGAAAATAGCCTCAGTAGCAATGCTAGTCTTCCCAGTGTACAGAGCTGCCGACGACTTAGAGAAAGAAGAGTTGCAAGCTGGGCAGTTTCATTTGAGCGTCTTCTTCAGGATCCTGTTGGTGTTAAATATTTTTCGGTAAGCTTTGAAGGATGGTAAGAGGCCTTTCAAAATTGCTGCAGTAATTTTTCTGTATTCTTTTTTTCTTTCTTGGCAGGATCCTTACATAGGGCAAGAGATAGGGGTTTGTTGTTACACAGTTGTTATCTGAGCATCTTTCCAAGTTTAAACTGCTTCGCAGTTGAATAAAAGTTCATAGTAATACGCATATTGCCATGTATTTCTGGATAGCAAAAGTTTCAGATAAAAATGGAGGCTATACTTTGCTTTGTATCCGAACTTTTAAAAAGCTTCCCCATTTTATAAAACAATTACATCTGGTTACATTTGTATCTGTAGCCTTTTAAAAAGAAAGAGACAGTAGTTTCAGTAGTTTCCTGAGAATTGGTAATCTATTCATGTTTGCCTATTGAAATGTTGGAAGCTGTGTAGAACATTTTTTCAATGATACAGTTGCCTATCTTCCTGCAAAAGGTTTTTAGAAATACTTTTTGGAAGTAGTTAAGGTAGCTAACAGCACTGGTTAAAGCTGCAGCTTGCAGGAGTAGTGTTGAGTATTTGCAAAGCATACATTAAGCTTCTTCACAGCACATTTATGAAGTTGTCAGTAGTATCATCTGTTTTACATGTAAGGAAATAGAGGTTTATACACTTTTGCATTGTTGCACTGAAAGTCTGTTGCTGATTCTGAATCACAAGGACATTTTGTGCTGGCCAAATAATTTTCACAAACAGGACATAAAGAAACTTATGGTATAAGAGATGTAGATTATTGGACTCCTTTACTTGATACAAAAGTACATTAAAATATCAGATGATTAATAAGCAGACTTCTATATTAAATGGTGTGGAAACCCAGAAAAACATGTTAACAGTGAACACCTGTTTGTGGAAACAAAGAAGGTGAAAGCAAAATAATATATCCTGGATGTTATGTTCCCTGTCTTTCCATTTTTCTTAGTAGAGTAGCCTAAGAGTTATTAGCGTTTCTGCTTAGATACTGAGATGACTTCTCAGACTGAAAGAAAAAATACAATTTTGATCTGATGCTAGAATCCACCTGAAAAATGATATAGTTTGGGAGTGCGCTACTGAAAGTTTAGTTGTCTTTTCTCATTACTTTTAAGCCACCAGTAAACTTACATACACGTAAGAGTGTAAGCCTTGGCATCTGGCATAAAGCAGAGTCATGGTGCCTAAAAAAAAATGCCTTTTCAAATGATAGGTTATCATTCCTTCAAAGGGAGGCTCAGAAAGCCCACGGACTGAGAAGGGAATCACCTGTAACTAGCCAAAAGATACAGATTTCTGCGAGTATTCAAGAACACTGGAGCATCAGCATTTAATTTACGATTGCATAGTAAGCATCTTGGTGCTTTTGGGATTCAGCATGCATAGGCCTTTCCTGAGGACAGCTTTGTCACAGAGCAGGAATTACTCTCTAAGAAGAAGAGATTTTGCATGTTTTGCAAATACTCACATTTTGCATAATAGTCTGCTGATTAGAGCAGTCATCCAGGAAGTGAGAGGCCTGATTGCAAGTTCCCTCCTCAAGTGGTTCAGACCAACATCTCCAGCTTCCCAGCCATGTGTGACAACTGCAAGGCTACATAATGTTCCAACTGGGGCACTGCTCAGTCTTCCTGATGAAGCTGAATTGTTGCGCAGCCAGCTGTGCCCAAATCACGTGGCCAGAAAGAAAGCAAGCAGGAGATTGACTATAAATTCATAGTGAAGACACTGAGCTGGGAAGTAGGCAGTTGGGTTCCAGTTCCTGCTCACTAATTTGATTCTCTTTTAATCTGTAATTACATGTAAAATGCAGAAATGTTCCCTGACTACTCTCTGGATTGTCTTTTAACATTTGATGTCTCAAGTTAGATATATGAAGAACTTTTAGTTTAAATTAAGAGATTGCTAGTGGATTTAGACTTCCTGTATTGTAGTTTATCTCAATTGCTTTCTTACAGTGGGACTCTCTAAACTCTATATAAATCTTAAAAGCACAAATAAAGTTAAGTTTTAAGTATTTCTGTGAAGGTTCCTCTTACACTGCTTTCTGAGACTGCCTTGTATGTTAAGGAAGCTTGAATGATACCACTGTGACACTTAAGTGAAGGTTGTGGCTTGTGGGCTGACTTAAAATAAAATTTCCAATTAAACACTGATACCTAAAGCTCTAAAGTGTAAACAGGCATTGTTCCAGTTACATGAATGCCTAGATAATTTTTTGAGAAGACCAAGTTAATTTTTTTAATATCTCCCCCCACTCCCCTGCCTCAGTTAAAATGCTTTCAAGAAACATATGCTGAGAGAATGTTGAATTATACAGATTTTAATTGAGGACAGTTTTTGGTTGTACAATTTCCCAACTGAATGGGGTCCCAGTCTTCATTTGGAGCGTTGGATGCTATAATATAAATGTCCTGATTATTGTGTGTTGTACTGGGAGATTTTTTTTTTTTCTCTAAGAATGCATTTTCCAATGAGAACCCACGTAACCACATCAGCAAGCAGTGATAAATGATTTTTTGTAGTTGCCATGTGATGCAGAAAGACACTGTAATGAATACAGAATTGATTACGGGCACTTCTCAATAAACATCTACTCTATTATACTAGTAGAACTGCAATTAAAGACAGCTGGTTTGCAGTGTAATTTTTAAATGTAGTTATAAATTATTTAAATTTTTATTAAAAGTTTATTCACTAGTTTACACACTACTTAACATGAACTTTGTCTTTGTATATGCAAATGATTTGATTGTAACTTGATGGATCCTTTTCAATTGTATACGTTTAAAAAGAAAACAGAAAGAAGAGAAGCGCTAGGCATATATTGGACACGCATAGATTTTTACTTCAGAAGAAAACTGGACTGTGAGACTGAAATGTTACCATTATGCAAACTTTAATATTCTATCAAGCATTATAAATATGTTGTTTGAAGTGGCAAGTAACTTATTTTCTTTATGAGACATTTATTTATTTGTTTATTTTTCCCCTAGGAATTTCTACGGAAAGAATTTAGTGAAGAAAATATTTTATTTTGGCAGGCCTGTGAATATTTTAACCATGTACCTGCACATGATAAAAAAGAGGTAAGTCGATGTTGTATTTCAATATGGTGTTGTTTACTAAAAATTGTTACTTCTTCAAGATTATTGAAATAATTGGAGCTGTGCTTGGTCTTTGTACTGTGACTTCACTAAAATAGGGTTGGAGCCTCAGTCTAATTTTCTCAATCCCCTGACAGTACTGTCCCAAGTTTAAGATATTGGATATATTTAGACTGCAGTGAAGTGCAGAGGTAGCTCTGTAAAAATGAGCTAAGGTATACTGGATGTTGAAAAAAGGCTAGCTGCAGTAGTCCAGTGTAAGGAAGTGCAGAGCAAGTTAATTTAACATGTCAAGGAGAGGCGAAAATTAGCCTCTGTTGTGCTCTTTCAGCTAGACTGCCTCCCCTAGCCAAGGTATTGTGGTTATAACTAACTTAGATATATCTGTTGCTGTAAGTGTAGTCATGTTCGCAAATTATGAGAATCTGCATCTCATCCTTTTAAGACAGTCCTGTGTTGGTCAGGCAGTTTTGGTGAATTTTGAATTTTGTGCAGGCGGCAACACTTCTGTCGACACCACGGCCAAATCTAGTCAGGTTTACGCTGTGGAAACAGTTTCATCTTGCAAGTCCCTCTTTGCTCTTTTGTGGACCACTGAGGTTTTTTCCCTACTTTCTTCTGTCTTCGAACAACGTATTTTCTGAACACCCCACCCTTCAGGGCTCTGAGCTCAATTTGGTGTTTTTTTCATCATTTTCAGAATGTGGGTGTTTCAAAGTAAACAAGTTAAAAATAGAGCATGAATGGTTTTGACCATAAATATTAATATATATACTTACCTTTTTCTAACTCCTAGAAATTGAAGCTTAGAGGATTTATTTAAATAGTAACTGTTATGTGAAAGGTCTCAAATCTAAAAAATCTACCCTCCTTTGTAAGACAGCGTTTGATATGCTTCACTTCTATTATTTTCATAGTTTGCTTATTTTAATTTTTATTTTGATGGCAACTTTTACTGCTTAAGAAATATTTGATGAATATTTGTAATTTTAAAGGAAAAACCCTATTTATATGTCTAAAACTAACAAAAGCTGTTACATGAAAAATGCTTATGTATTAAGGAAACTGGAATGCCTGCATTTTGGGTGGAATATATCAGTGTAAGAAATGCCTGTCTAAAAATATGGTTTTAAAGCAAACATACATTTAGCATTTCTTTTCTGTAGCTTTCTTACAGAGCTCGGGAGATCTTCAGTAAGTTCTTGTGTAGCAAAGCTACAACCCCAGTTAATATTGATAGCCAGGCACAGTTGGCAGATGATATCCTCAATTCTCCTCATCCAGATATGTTCAAGGAACAGCAACTTCAGGTAACCGTAGAAAACATGACTGCTCTACATTTATGTCTGTTATCTTTTCCTCTGAAGTACTTTAAAATCTATAAAAGTAGTTTCACATGTTGTATATTTTACTGTGTACAAAAAGACATTGAAGTCAAGATCATATAGGTTCTGTTAGCAGAATAGAAAAAGCCTGTATAATGGAAGGCTGCTTGACTGTTTTTTCTGTACATTTGCATATGTGTAGAAAATTTCCTTTAACTAAAAAATAATTTGAAAAATACTATTATTGAAATTAAGGTTCAGTACAAGTAAATAATTCCATGTGTTGCAACACCATTGCATATGGTGTTTGCGTATGGTTGCCCATTCTTTTCTTTAGTGGACAACTGTGTACACAAATAGTGTCTAATTTTGGTTAAAGTGGTTTGTAAAATATGTCTGTTGTATTAAAGGAGTCCTTCCCTTATGCTTTAATAGAACTGTCAGACAAAGAGCTTGTTAAAACTGTTGGTGTCTGAAGACCTCTGAAGTGGATGTATTTTAAATAATTATTGATGCTCAGAACAGAACAGTTATGTAACAACAGGATACACTTTACATTTTCTGTAGAATTTAAGTTTCTTCTTTTTTCTCCTAAGTAATCTCTTTGGTAACTCTCCCACCCTAACAATTTATTAGTAGAAATAATTTTGAGATCATGTTGTTTGGAAACCAAGGTTATAGCTTTAACTGCATAAATGAAGCAGGTTACAATCTTAGTCTTCGTGCAACCTCAGATCACATGGTTTTGGGGCAATCTGAGCAGGCGGGTTATAGTATCTTCCTCCATCTGCGAAGTGGAGGTAGAAAGGTAGGTCTAACTGCTGGTCTGGTAGCTTCTAGCATTACAGCTACCCTCCATGCACCTACCAAGGCCTGAGGCTTCTGTGGGAATTACCAGCCACTATCTTCCCAGACATTTTTTCATGCATTCCTCATCTTGGCTTTGTGGAGCCCATGCCTGAATTCCTCTTCATCCTCTCCCAGTTGTTTGGTGGAGCAGATGTTGTTCTGAGTCTGGTGGCTGGGCTGATGCAGGTTTTCTTCCTTCTTTGAAAATGTCCTTAGGTTGGAAGGCTCATACGGTGGGTAAAAATGTTGATGTGAAGTGCTGCTGTGGGTCTAATCCCAGCCACGTGGCCTGTCTGGACCTAACCTGTTTATCTCAAATTGTCAATGCTTCTGTAGTTCTCCTGTCACATCCCTCAATCAGGCCTGTTCCTCCCACTGAAAAATTAGGTGAAGCAGGATGAGAGTTACTTCTGCCAAAGTAAGCGTCCTTGGACCTAGGTGTGCCAGTTGAGGTACTAATGAGGTACTGGCTGAGGTTGCTGCTGGGTAATCAACTGCCTTGATGGCCCTTAATATCTTGGTTTCACTAAATGGTGGTTCTGCAGTGGATTGCTTTTGTGGTCCTGGTGGGTGGTATGACCTCGGGAACACAGAACTGTAGGTGTGTGTAGTTAGCACAACACACCCGCAGACTTTCAAAGTTCAGCTCACGGTGGTGACACCATATTAATAATACGAAGGCTCTGCATTTGTGGTCTTTCACGAGATTTTTTTAGGTTTCAGCACTGAGCATAAGAGTGCAAGGGTGCTGATCTGTGGTGGTCCTCCGACGAGTGTTATATGATGCTGGGGAATAGGGAGTGTTGCTGTAAGGCTGCAGTGGAGTTGCAGAAGTGTGTGTGGGAAAGTGCCTTGGAAAGCACTGCTGAAACCATTAGCTCTCAAGCACTGTCTGTTGGGAGTGCTGCTGGAAGTTGCTTTTTGTCCATAGCCTGACAAATTTGCCCTTGAGCCTGTTGTTAGAGGTGTTGTAATATGACAGTGTGGATGTTGCGAAAATATCTAGTTAGGGTTTCACTGTTTCTTATAATACAATAAGAACAAGTATTTTGAGTGTTTCTGGATGCAAGACAGTGTAGGTCACTTGAAGATACTAAAACAAGAATAAAATATTTACTTCATGGAGAGTTGCATAAATGTATGTAATTTTTTCTACTCTTGTTTACTTGTAAAGTTCAAATTATGCTTTTATAAGCTATATTTATCTTTCTCATTTGTAAGAACAAGAAATAGCATCTGCTAGATTTTTCCAATAAGCAGAAATCATTAACATGTGTAAATTACGATAATAATGCTAAATGTAGGAAATTGGGGGATGTAGAGTGGGCTAGCAATGTAGTAGGACAGATGATGATCAGCTCAAGAAAAAGTAGTTAAGCTGTCATCACTCTGTCCAGTAAAGTTAAAAGGTTGGAATGTTTTTGCTGTATTAAGTATATTTAATCTGCAGACTTCATCTCTGCAGTAACTCTCTTTGTGTCTCTTAGGAAGAATAAAGGAAAATACTGCAGAGAACTACCTAGCATCGAATAACAATTTAATCTTCTTTTGGTGCTAGATTCTGTGACAGGAGACAACTCTGAAAAGCTTTGTTTTTCATCCTGAAACTGTATTAAATTTAAGGTATTTAAGGTTAGCTGCATTGTAAAATAGTGTCTTATATTTTGGGGGCACAAATTGCATTTAGCTTAAAATATTGTGATTTGTTGAGCGTACCCTCTATACATTTCACTTCCTTGAAAACCTCAAGGACAAGTGAAGTATTTTGTATTTTTCAGTTAGCTTGTTTTTTGCATTTGTGTTGGTGTGTGCAGACTGCACTTACCATTTTTCCCCAGTAACTAACCTTGTATCAGCAGCTCGTCTATGAGTCTGTGAGATTGAGGCATTTTGATATCTTGTGATAATTGCTCCTCCATATTTTATGCTGTTTTGGCAATACACCACAGTGTTATTCTTTGAGTTCAACAGAATGCAAGGAACGTTTCTGAGCTCTATGCGTTGTGTACACTGAATAGTTTTTTGAGCCTTGACCTGAGGACTACATGTGCTCTGAAACTAGTTGACTTTGAATTTTGCCAGTGTACCTGTGGTCAGAGGATTGTATCTTTCATAGTATGAGAGAGAGATTCCCCCTTGTGAGCAGTTTTTCAAGTGGGAAGAGTAATTGACACTGGATTGTCTCTTTGACACTGCATTGAGGGCACATTAGTCTTTGTGCTGAGCTGTTTCAGCACATTAAGCTGGCAAAAATAACCCTACAAAAGTATTTTTTCCATAGCTTACCATGTGGAAAACAGTTCATTAGAGGGCCCAACAAACACGACGGGTAGCACCTAAGAGGGAATGGGAACACATGGGGGGCAAGGCAAGAATGTGGAAGTCGGCATTCAGTTTGAATTAGGTTTGTGTGACACTGCAGCATCTTGCTGTTTGACAGAAAAGCTTTGGGCTAACAGTTGTTGAGAAGGCTGTCTCTGCACAATCTGAAAAATTATTTCCATCTGCAACTGGGCCACTGTGGCTTAGTGATGGACTTCCCTGTAGACTCTTGGGAATGCCATAACCAGTTGGGTGGTGTATACCGTGCTTCGCTTGTATAGGGAATTTGTCATGTCTGAAGAAGGCGGCATTCATACTGTTTTTTCAGATCAAGTGAATCACTGGAGAAGACATTTTACTTTGTAAAAGTATGAATTCACTTAAAACTATAGGTTCGCAAAAATGGAACAAGAAATTCAAACGTTGTTTAGCATTTAAGAAATAACTTTTCTTCCTTTTACTTTCATAAATTTAGTTTTGGCTAAATTAGCCTCAGACATTTGCTCCAGGCCTGGTATAGAGCTGCTTCCTTCCTATGTAGTTAAAGATAAATGTTGGTCTTGCCCAGAGCAAACATTTTATGTAAACTGTTCTTTTTCAAGATCTTTATTTTATAGCACCTTGATTATTGAATCTTCTGAAGATACTGATCTTTTTTTTCCATATGATTGGGCACACGAACATTACATAATACTGTAAAGGACTCTCTGTTCCTCCCCACATCAGTAATTAACCTTGTGTATCTTGTATCATTGCATACTATTGCATATTGTGATTATATCGTATTCCTGAGTTTTAGACCATAAACTTTTTTTCTTGTTCACAGCTACCTTAAAACACACTTGTATAATTTAATCCTGTCACATATAGTACTGATGTAATAATCTTTAAAAAAGATTTTAAATGGCTAGCTTGCTATGCGCTTCACATGGAATGTACAAAGGCATAAATGCAGTAAAAGATGGCTATGAGGATGGTGTTGTTAAAGACTCTACAGCATCTCAGCTTCTCATGCACTTTGCACAAATCATAGCATTTTTCTGAACCTGTGCTAAGGCAGTAAATCAAATTATGCTTCATTTTAAATTGGTGCAGTTTATTTAGCCAGATCTAAACAAAAGTCATGCATGCTGCTGTTTACAGGTCCATGTCCTAAATTTTGTGGGAGTTGGCTGTTGTGAAATAGCTTCATTTGCCTGATGTGTTATTTAAGCTTATGTAACCATTATCCATTGCATTTTAATTTCAGATATTTAACTTGATGAAGTTTGATAGCTATACTCGCTTTCTCAAATCCCCCCTTTACCAAGAATGCATCTTAGCTGAAGTAGAAGGTCGTCCTCTTCCTGATCCTCAGCGTGTTCCCAGCAGCCCCACTTCTAAACACAGCATCAGTTCAGAGAAGTCCAATATCTCAACACCAAAAAAGGTTACCTTTGTGTTGTTGTTATCTGATAACTATGTTCTTAAATAATGTTTTTCAAGTTCTTTAGAAGATCAAAGTTAATATATTAAAAACAATTAGAATATTTGTTTAGTGGTGCTGGCAAATATAATTACAAAATCTTTATGTACTCGGTAAAATAGTTATTTTTTTTAATCCATACCTTTGAATCAGATTTCTAGCTATTGAATTCCTGAATATAATTTTAAATCTTTGTTATTATTTAAATATATATGTACAAATAAAAGTGAGGATTATTTTCAGAAGCTTATTTTGATTGAGTATTGGAATTAAGATGTGATATTTTAACCTTTGCTGAGAGCAGACATTTTATCAGAAGTTATTGGAGAAAGCTTAGCCTAATCTAACTCAACTTTGCAGAGGATAGTTTTTTAATTTCTTAGCCCCTACTGAACTAAGATAATTCTGTGTAAAACAGATACAGTTGCTTAAAAATTAGACCTGTAGTCTTACTGATCTCCTAACATTATTTAGAGTTTATTTTTTCTTCATGTAGATAATACCACCATAGTATTACATAACTGTATGGGTAAATTATAACTTTGCATTTTTCATGTCAATCACGACACATTAGCCCATCTGCTATTATGTATTTTTATGACTAGGAACCTTTTTAAAAGTAGCATTTTAAGGAATACTCTAATAATCTAAGAATAGTAGCTTGTTAAAAGCAAGTTTAGTTTAATATCAAACATTCCTGATGTTTGTATTCTTTAGCACTAGTAAATACTTTGATTATACCTGTAAATGTTAAACAATACTTTGTCATTGTCTTTAAATGCAGTTCATGTTCAAGCCTAGCCTAGGAAAAATATCTGAAATACAGAAATGAAATTTTGTGTTTTAAAAGCAAGGCAAATGGCTTTTCCACATTAACTTAGGCATTACTGGTGAGCTGTGGAGACTTCTTTCATGTTTGCAGGAGCTCTCTGACTTGTTTCCAGCTACCGTTTTGTAATTCCTACCAAGTAGCACACTTCCATCTACGTATTTCTTTTTGTTTCCACTGGGGTTTTTTTTTTTTTTGATTGCTACTGAGAGGCATGCTGGCATATACACTTGTGAGTGGGGTAAGGAAGATAGCTAACCTGACCATCACACTCTTGTTTTGGGAAGAAGTGTGGGAAGGTTTATTTTAGATAATACACTTACTGTGATCCAACCAATGATTTAACTGTGTTTTGATGATAGTTAAGTGGTAAATCAAAGTCAGGAAGATCTTTAAATGAAGAGTCAGGAGAGGAGGACACTGAGAAGAAAAAAAGGGGAACATTTTTCTCATGGTCAAGAAGTAAGAGTTTGGGAAAATCACAGAAGAGAAAAGAAAATGGTGATTATCCAAATGGTGAGTATTCACGTTCCACTGTGTTGCAAAGTTGTTTCAGCAATAGATGTGACTAATCTCATCATGTTTAGTTTGCATCTAAGTGCATCCTTGGGTGTGACAGACAGAAAAGAAACTGTCAAGTCAGAAGACCATAGTGGGGCTAGTATCACTGGAAGTTTTGTGGAAGCAGATGTACAAATAAATAGATAAATGTATGAAAATATTTAAATTTGGTTTTATTGACTTCCAAGAGACTTTTTTCCTGCTTTCCAGTATACTCTGCATTTCTGTGTGCTGGCAATTGCTTTTTCAAGGAGAGCGCTACTATTTTTATAGTAAGATAATTTCAACTCTTTACAGAGAAGTTCAGGAGCTGTACATGCAAATAGTGCTATAGTTACACCTATTTAAAAATTCCTCCATCTGCATTATCCTACCTTTCTTTCTTTTATTAGTACCACACAGGTATGTTCACTTTTGAACACACTCACTACCTGTTTCCACCTTTCCTGACTAAAATGAAAAGAGTCAGAGTTATGGAAACCTTTGTAATCTGCTGTTTTGTTACTTAACTGTTTTTGAGAGTTTAAGGAAGACTTCCCCTATGAAAGCACCTGTACATGGCCTCTAGAGGAAGAGATGAAAATTTTGCATTAACTCATTCCATCGAGTTAAAAATAATAGAGAAATTCCACTGAAGCACCAAATTTGGACCATATTGTTACTGTGGTTTCTTCTTCTCTATTTTCTAGTAAAGGTCCAGACCCACAAGACATCTTTGATCACATGGATAGTTTAAGTGTTCTCATTACGCTCATTTGTGAAAAGACGTCAGAGGCATTTGCTAAGATTATAGACTTAAACTTCTGAAAGTGACTAGTGATTGTCTTAGATTTTAGTTTTCTAGCCCTATACATGCACTTTTAAAAATATTTATTTCCCTTCAAAATATCTGAAGAGGTAGAATAATTTTTAAATTTTTAAAAACACTTTAAGATTAAAAAAAGGCTTTTAGTTTTTTGGGTTTTTTTGGTTTTTTTTTTTTTTTAAATATAAAAGCAAGTGGGGTTATTCAAGGGTTACATAACCAAGAAATACTTGCCCAAATACTGTTTTGGTTTTCCATGCTTCAGTGAACAGTATGAAGATTTGGTGTTTTTTCCTTTAATGAAAAAAATTATTTTTCTGAGCAGAGGAGCTAATATTTTAAATAGCTTTCTGTATTATAATAAATAATAAGAATAAGCCTTTTTACTGATTGCTGATTCTTTCCACAAACAGATTCTATTCAGTCCAATGGATTATCATACAGACGGGAATCACAAGGCTCCATGTCATCAACTGCTAGTCTTGACTTGGTAATGGCCGGCTCTTAGTAATGAAGTGGGGAAGCAGTGAAAACAGTGAATTACTAATTTTCTAAGTAGTGTCAAGTCATTTGTTTGAAGTAATGCTTTGAGAAAGGGTCTTTAAGTGATACAGTTAGAGGACAAGATGTAATATTAAGCAATTTTAGAATACTAGAAATGTAATATAGGTTGTGTTCGTATATTGCTTCTTATTTTGTCCTTGTAACAGAAAGATACCCTTTGCATCTCGTCTGTCTTAACTTCAGGCGCCAGTAATCTTCCAGAATAAAAATTTGCCTTTCAAAGGGAGCTACTGTAGCTCTTTAAAAACAGCTTTTTCCACCTACCAGAGCTTTGAGATTCTCTTCTGAACAACCACATGTTAAAGCTTTCCCTCTGCTTGACCTGTATGCAAGTTGTGTTAGGCTGATTTCTGTGATACCGGCGTCTGTCATGCTTCCTTACTCTCTGTTTCTTTTAAAGTTGTGAGTTTTTCTCTTGTCATTATGACTTAACTCTGCTCCTAAAATCTGAGAAAAGAGAGGTAGGGAATTTCATTGTAAACACTGTGATTTTGTCATAGTATGTAGGAAAATAATTAGTGAAGACACTGATTTCTAACCATCAGGTGCTACCTTCGCCGTGTAAAACTAATGAAATCCAAAATTAAAACAGTATTAATAATAGAACATAAATTTAATACTTGAAATTTATTTTAACTACGTTGATATGGAGGAATAATATAAAAAAGGAAATTTTAAAAAGGTTTTTTGTAGTCTTGATATCCCTCTAGTAGACTAGATTCTAGCAACTATGTAATTTTGCCTGCGCTACAAACATTGATCAGGGAAGCAAGCATGGCAAAGTCATGTTTATTTCTGTTGCAGAAAAGTCTTATCTTAAAAAACAGAAAATGCAAAGCCTCCCTAAAGCAACAACCCCTATTTTCTCTCCCACTCCAACTGATTAAGTCAGAAAGTTACTGTGATTTGGATGAGAAGCAGCAAGTTAAAGAGAAGAGAAAAAGCACGATGAGTACCCTAAAAGACTGTTGAAAACAGTATAAGTGAGCTTTTTGTTAAATTTTCAAAGATACTTTTGATATTCAGTAGTAGTGTTACTATTCTATTGTTACTCTAGAATAAAGGTTAATGCTGTGTCCTTTAGCCTTAACCTATGACATTGTACTTTTTGTTCCCTTTAATAACAAAAAAGCATGGTCATTAAGTGAAGTATTTTAAAATTTTAATTTATCTGTGGTGTATTGTTGTGTAGCATTCAGATTATGTTAAAAGAAGAGGAAATTTTGTTTGAGGAACGTGATGTTTAAAGGAGTTCCTCATCACTTAATTGTTGATTCATAATATGCCAATGGTAATTTTTACATCAGCAGGTCATTATTGAGTATAGACCCTTAACTATTTGGAAGCTAAATAAGATTTTATTCTTACACTTTTTGATTAGGAGTTCTGTTCTATAGTTTGAGAATCTTGTAACCTGTTTTATACACTCGCTGTCTAAACCTTAATCTGTTCTTGAAATACATTTAGATTTGTGCAGTGCTGTTATATGTATCTAGATATATTTTTTTTTTTCAGGATTTAAATTTATCTGATATTTGTGCTATTTGGACGGATTTCTAAACTGTAAATGTGGTAGAAAGTATGCTTCTTGTCTTGGTTTGATTTGTACAGACTCTAAAAGTTTATGCATATTCCTAATTTTCCTATTGGGCACTGACTTTTGTTTCTTTTTCCTGTCAAGTCTGAAGCCTCAAGATTACCTGCATTTGTACCAGATAAAGAGAAATCCCCCAAATACTGCTGTATAAACCTCCCAGATGGTTCATCCAGCAAAATGGCTGTTAAATCCGGATTCTCTATCAAAGAGGTGCTATCTGGGCTCTGCGAGAAACATGGCATTAACATAGCTGCAGTGGACCTTTTTTTAGTTGGAGGTGATAAGGTATGGTGTATTCCTGTGCTTTTTTTTTAAAGGGTTTTCATACTTATTTTACTAATAAGGAATTATGTTCTCTCAATAGTAATGTGTGTCTCCTGGTTCTACCTATAGCTTTACATTGGCAATGCTAATTAATTGAAGGAGAATTTTAGTGAAACAAGAACTGGTGGAGTACTGTGGTTGTGGTATCTACATTACAGAAAGCAGAAGAGAGCTTCTGACAAGGAATTCCTTATTATTATAAGTTAATTTAGGTATCTAGTCCATGTTGTTTGTCCAGGGGAATGGTTAGCTTGTACTTAATTGAAAGTATCCACAAAGAAAACAAATGTATTGTAGTAGATGGTACTTCATTAGAGCAAAGAAACATAATGACATTCAGTTGTTCAAGGGCGAGTGAGATGAATTCATGCTAGAATTAAGGTACATGTTTTAATATTGAGGAAAATTTTCAAGACAGCAGTCTACGTTCATGGGGGGTGATGGCTCTTATTCCAACAGAAGTATCTCCAATTCAAAAAGAAGCTGTGGATGTGAAACATTTATTGTCTTAAACTTGTGCTTATGATCGGTCTAGATGATTACAATGAGAAAAATCAATGAATGCGCACAGTTATGTGCCTGTTCTTTTAAATCTTTTCAAGACTGTTAACTTGCCATATTTTCTAATGCATCATTCTATGTAATAATTTAAGTTGAAGGACCTAGGCTTGTTTTAAAACACTGAGTTCCTGAATACCTGCTGACTCCAACAGTGGAAGTTGAAGTTTGGTCATTGTCTCACAACTAGCCAAAATAAAATATACTTTAATTGTGTTGCATATTGTAAATTAATATCCACTAGAATGCATACAACCTCTATTAATAATTTTCTGAGTTATCTGAAAAATTTTTTTGACCACTGAGCTGTTCCTTTTTACATATTTTAAAATTATTTTGCTCTCTCTTCTTTTGTTCCTGATGTGCTCTGTAGCCACTTGTATTGCACCAAGACAGTAGCATCCTGGAGTCTCGGGACCTACGTTTAGAGAAACGCACTTTATTTCGGTAAGAGCCAAAAATACTATCTTCCTCTGGCATTTTCCACGCTATTTTCCATTTTACTTTTTGTAAGTGCACTAAAGTATATTGTCAGTTACCTGTGCAGCAAAACAGTAGTTAATGCAGAAGATAATTTGTCTGAATCCAGTAAAAAAATCCAGTTAGCCATGCAATGCAACATCTTAGATTGTAATCCAGAGTCCAGCATTAAGGGATCTGAGGTTACCATTCATTGTACAGGCACATTAGAAGAAATATGCCTTAGTATCAAGCAAAGAGTCTCATGTGAAGAAGGAAGGTGACCTAATGTTTGTAACTGAAAATGATTGACTGCCATGTCTTGCAGTTAACTCACAGTTTGAGTTTCTATTAAAGTCCATTTTTACTTTAGATTGCAATCACACTTGTGCAAGAGATATGCATTTAGCATGGGGATTCCCTGAGTTACACAAGTGCCTAAGTTATATATCCTGCCTATGTTTAGGCACTGATATCCCTTAGATTTAGAGCCAGCTGGTACGTGCTTCTTCTACAGGTAATGGTGAGGTTAGGGTACCTCTAAAAGGTAATTCAGATGAGGGCAACCAGTGTAAGGATCAATGGGAGAAATGTGGGCCTACAGGAATGTTTCAAACTGAGTAGAGCAGCACCTGGTGAGTTCTAAATGCTGCAAGAGGAAGCTTTCTGGATTGCTGTCTTGGATACAAGTGGGAGCTTGATGCCAATGTTCCAGTTTAGGGACATTTAAATATTATTATGATGTCTAACTGCTCAAGCTGAAGCAGTTGTGAACAAGCATATAGAACAGATCTGCAGGCCCAGAGGCACCTTCCACATCAGGAAGACACATGTTTAGTAGGTTGAAGCAGCACGAGAATGAGATGGGAATTGAACTGCAAGTCTCCTAGTCTAATCATAAATGCAACAATAAAAAAATAGGCCTTTAAGATTAAATGGTTATATTTATTGATTGCATGTTCCTATTCAGTTACATCTGTAATTATGTTCCTAATTGTATAGGCTAATTGTATAAATAAAAATTCATCTTAGTATAGATTTATAACCCTGAATCTTAAACAAGTCACTGTTATAATATTATTATTAATATGGGTATAACAGAATTCAGTACATTATTTAGTATTATGTAATATTATTTTATAGTATACAGGTTTTTTTCAAAATAATCTGTTTCTATTTTTTTCCCAAAATGCCAGAAAATGTTTTAATGTTCCTAAATTCTAAAACTCCAAACTAATGCTATGAAAACTCCTGGAATAATTATTTCAGGAAAAAGTAATGAAGTAGAATGTTTGTGTTACATTATTGAGTTGCACTTTTGAAGTGAATAAAATTTATTTTGTGAGGCATTCTTCATTTTGGCTTTATATTACTTTTCTTTAGGAAGTAGGGCTAGTTTCTCTTTAAGGGTACTTCAGATTAATGAAAGTGGTATAGCACATTCAATTTCGAAATTGAGATTGAGCAGTCTTTTATTAGCTGTGAGTTTGAGTTTCCAAATTAAAAAGGAACTTTAAGTAGGCAGTACCATATGTTACTTGTATGTTAATTAAAATGTACAAATGTTCTACGTTATTTCCTTCTGTGAGTAGACACTGTATAAGCAAAAATACTCAAATATTTGGAATATTTTCAGGCATAAGACAAATACTACATGGATATACTTGGTTACCTGAATGTATGCCACTTCTATGTCAATTCCCAGTTAATGATTACAATTGATAATTTCTATTTAGTAGCTGTTGTATTCAAAGAAAATATGAAAGACGCAGTTTCAGTTACTCAGGTTTCTTGTGGAAGGAAAAAGTCAATAAGACTAAACATCTTGTATTTAAGTAATTTGTGTGAGAGAAAAGATGGGGTTACATTTAATCATGACGACAAAATCACTAATAATTTTCATTTCTTCTGATGAAGTACATTTCTTCTGATAGTTTTGTTAGTCATAAGCCTGCCCTTGTTTTCATACTATAGTCCCATTATAGTCAAATGTGGCTGTTATGGAGGAATCAGGGCACAGATGAAGAGCATTAAAAAAAACCAAACCCCCAAACTAGGCTCAGTTCTGTGCAGGGAAATAGACGTAAATGGAATAATTGTTTGGGTTTTAAAAAATTTTTCTTCTTTCTTTTTTTTTTTTTTTCCTATTTTGATGAAATGATATAAAATTGTGTACTAGACTCTGAAGAGGGCTGTCTTTATCCTTTAAATTCCAACTGAATTGCTTTTACAGCTTTTGCTTGTAAGTTTCTCTTACAGCAATTTTTTGTGATATGGTGGCATCTAGCCAGAAATTAGCATCATCTGGAATTCCTCTGTATTTGTTCCTATGCTTAAAAATAAAAATAAAAATTCCTGCCCAAACCCATCTCAAGTAACTGAATAGGATATTGTGATTCTCTCTTGTGGAAGTGGGAAGAAATATTTTTCTTGCATCCAAGGCTATGGTACAGGTATGGAGTCACTTTGGAAGCACTACTGGACCAGAATGGTCAGAGCAATGTCACTGTAAAGATGAAAGTGCTATGGAATGTATTTAATTGGTCTGAGGATCACCATGCCATTAGGTTGGCTCATGCCTTTCCTCAGCTCTGGTGAGTGAAACAGCAGAAGTTTTATTTGTACGAAAAGTGCTTTGTACCTTCAGGTTAGGATAGATTTGTGCTAGTGAAGTTTCAGGGTCACTAGCTGTAAACTAGTATAACTTTTTGCTGTAGATCGGATTTTATATATTTTGTACATTTTGTCTATTGGAATATTTCATCCTTAATGTTACAATTGATGTGTTTCAGGCTGGATCTTGTTCCAATCAATCGATCTGTTGGTTTGAAGGCTAAACCCACCAAACCAGTAACAGAGGTCTTAAGGCCTGTGGTTGCAAAATATGGTTTAAATCTTAATGAACTTGTGGCAAGACTAGTAAGTATCTTTTGATGTAATTCAAGCTGCAATATTTTTTGTCTGGAGAAGATCGTATGATAGTCCTTGAAATTATTCCTATCCTTATAATTAAGCATTAAAATCTGTATTTATAACTACATGTTGAGATGAAAATGCATAGTAGTCATAACCATTATGCTTAATAGTAACTACCTCAAAGCTTTAATCTGCATCTGTTTTATATTCTCCTTCAGAATAAATCCAACATCCTAAATAGTAGAGCCTGAATTTAGCTTCTTCCAGAGCTCAACTTTTCCCATTATTAGCCAGGGAAAGTTGATTGAGATTAGATAAAGTTATCGTTCCATTATCCTGGGAATCATGAAAGTTGCCTCAAATCCCCTTGCAGAAAATTTCTGTGGAGGCAGACTGATTCAACTTGTCTACTACTAAACACTTGGCTAGCATTTTCTCTATTCTATTATGATGGAATATCAAGGAATGAAAAGTTACTTTTGTGGTATTTCTAGAATGTATACTGTCTTGGCTGAACCAGTCCATGCATGTTTTTAAAATAACTGGAAAACATGTTGGTGTAAAGATAACTTCATTTAACAAAATTACAAAATTAACAAAGTACAACCAATTTAGAATATAAAATAATCTCAGACTTCCTCTGAAAAATATGATTAGCTGAACATACACACTAATGGTCCTAGAGTATTTGTGCATGCTTGCAAATTGGATGATTTTTTTCTCCTTGTATCTTCTTTTCCACAAATACCATTCTCCTCACATAAATGGGTTACACTCATTGTAATCAAGGTACTTTTACACAAGTGGAATAAACATTTTTAGAATGGTAGAAGAAAGATATATTGAGGCTATGCTGAAACATAAAAATGCTTTTGCTCATTTTCTTTCAAATAATGTCAGACTGCATAAATTTGTTCTGAAAACAGCTTTTTCTCTATTATATACAAACTGTGATCCGACTTTAGAATGGTGAGCAGGAACCACTTGATCTTGGTGTCCCTATATCTAATCTGGATGGTCAGCGGGTTGTTCTAGATGAAAAAGAACCAACAAAGGGTAGAGGTAAGTTGGCATAAAAGCCTTTATTTATGATGTCAAGTCAGTTTCATAAACCCTGATTTTGGTTAGTTTCTTCTGTTGATGCAAAGGTGAGGTAAATGTGATTAGATTTGGATGTGTCACATATAGCATATATTCTTTTTAACTAGAAAGGAGTGCAGTTTCTAAAGAGTGAAGATTAAATTCCTCTGTTGATACCAAGTACTTTACTGTTGCTGTAAGAAATTTTGGACTAGTAATACTTGAATATTTTACTTGCACTCAGCCATAGATTCACACACACATTTAGGGACATAGTGTATGTCTTCTGTGATAACTGTGTCTTCTAAATAACTTCTGTGAATTTGGCAATTAATTCAAAAGAAATATTCTGTATAAGTAAACCAGATGCAGTTTGTGCAGCAGCTATATATACTGCTATGATAACCCCCTTCTTTAACATGAGAAAGTAGCAGAGCCTACATCTCCAGTTTTAAGTGATGATTTCTGGAGACAATATTAAAAGGATATAATTTGTGATTTCCCTGGACAAAATAATTTGAAAAATAGAAGTTGATCAACTGAACAGCTGACAATCTTTTGGGACAATTAACATGCTAGATTAATGTAAGCAGCCTTGAGAGTAGAGGTTCACTTTCATTAGGAGACCTTTTTATAGATATAGAACACTTAGTTTTAAAAATGAAATTAGATGTGGTTAAATTAAATTGACTTAGAGCAGAGATCCTCTTTGAGGAAGAACTAGGAGAATAAAGATGGAGGTACTTATTGAGGAGAATCAGATTTGTCATTTTTCTAGGAAACAGAACCAATTGTCTTTTTGAAAAAAGATATAAATCTAAATATTCTCACAGCTAATTAGTTTAAGGATTACAAGTAAAACTGCAATCCTATGTGCTGCCAGCTGCTATAAAAGCCTAAATCATAGAGGATCATTCTAGCAGTAGGCTGATTCTGTGGCAATATACCAGTGAAAAAGGGCCACGATTCTGTGTTTGCAGCTCAGTCTTTGGTTAGTATATTTGTTGTAGGCAGATGTAATTCAAAGGAGCCATTTAGTTGCTTAGAAGTAGACAAGGAGGCTATGTTAATGTCTAGAAAACAATTGATGCATGAAACAGGTTGGAAAAGATTCAACATGACCTTTCAATGGTCTTTTCTGCTGAATTTTTTTTTTCTTGTTTAAATTCTTAATTCAAGAATGACAAACTGAGTTATTAGCTGAGATTTTAAAAGCTATTTGATCTAAATCAACTGAAAATTTAGGAGAACTTAAATGAAACTTCAGCATCTTTTAAAAGTATTGCCAGTATTAGGAAAACTTGAAGATGAGAGGGAGATTCTGATAGGTCTTTACTGAAAAGTATCAGGGATATCAAATGTGCTCACTCTTTATTTTCTGAGTACATCTTTGAGAAATATTAAAACAAAAAATCTGTTTTGTGCATCATTGTCACTTAAATATTACTACTTTGGGAAATTATAAATTTGTAGTTATGGAAGGTATGTTTATGTTCAGTGTTTACAGATAAACAAAAAGGTGCATCAGTAAAACAGAGTGCAACTGTAACTACTTCAAGAAATCAAGTATCTACTGTAAGTCTTCTGCAATGATTTTTGTCCCTTAGATTATCTTTTGTTTCCTTCTGGAATTCTGTACTAAAAGCTGCATTCATCCATGATTTTGAATCAGCCAAATTATGTAACTAGATTGAGTGTAGCTATAATTAATCTGATATTTTTCCACTGTCAACAGCATTTATTTGTGAGAACTTTGTCTTCATGGTGAACCAAATAGCCCTTTCACTGTGTTGTATTTGTTGTTTCGTGTCTCGTTGGGTTATCTGTATTTGAAAATGATTGAATTACTCTGAAATTCAAAGGCCCTTTCTGTAATGTGAATTCTTCAGAGTAAATAATATTATATTTATTTATACGTTTTTGGGAAGTACTATGGCAAATGTTATTTGTAATTATCAAGATTAAAACATCTGTTGTGGTGGTGTTAGAGAAATGTGTTTTCAAAATAACTTTTTTATTCACTTAGACCATATTATGTACACAATAATATAGCTGAATGTAAGTAGTACCTTAACTTTCCTTCTAATGCAGGGAGAGGGAAGAACTCTAGGAAAGTCTAATTCTATCAAAATGAAAGGCGAAAATGGAAAAAATGCTAGGGAAGTCCGGCTGTCAAAGAGAGAAGACTCTATTGCAAAGATTGGGAAAAAAAAATGTCAGAAAATAAATTTGGATGAAGCAGAGGGTATGTGAACTTTACAGTTTGTGTATTAACATAAGTAGTTTTAGAAAAATGAGAATTCTGTATCTGTGTAGGGAAAGGTACCATGTGTTTAATACTGCATTGTGAAAATCATAGTCATGATCCTTATATTTTTGTTTGATACCGTGTTTGAATTTGTAAAGTTTTTGAAGCTGAAGGTAAACTTTTAAGAATACCTAAAGATAGATGTAGGTGCCTAGTGAGATTTTCAAAAGTGAAAGCTACCTAATTCCAAGTAAAATACAAAGGAATTAGTTACTCAATTGCAGTTGAATATCCCATTCAATACCCTTTGCAATCCATGTAGAAGTTTGCCTTTCTGTTCACCTTTACATAAGTCTTTTAACTCACTGAAAGGCATTCTGCACCATGGTGTAGACCCTAACTTACTCAGGTAAGAATTTTTGAAAATTTTGTGCTAAAGTCTGTAACAGTCAGGGCAGTACAATCTGATGGCTGTGGAGGAGCCATGATGGGCAAGAGTAAAAGCTTAGTTTACAATCAGTAACTGCTCTGAAAAGGTGGTTAGAAGTAGAAATACGCAAAGAGGTTATTGGTAATCTTGTATATTGAGTCCTATTTTTACCTTCAATTACATCTTAATAGTTTTGGTGATATCATTGCAAAAGAACTCATAAGAGAATTTGCTTTCTTGTAGAAAGATGTCCATGGGAGAAAGAGGAATAAAATGATGTAGCAGTAAAAATCTTGACATATCACCCTCTGCCCTAGGGCATTAACTGAAGTAATTACCTGTCTTGTCAGCCCTACACGTTCCTCCCTATTTTCCCAAGTAGAAAAAAATCAGAGGACATATTTTACCCACAGATTAAAATTTACTGCTGATGTTACTTAATATGCATATCCAAAACCTGGTTATGCACAGTTATACAGCAAATAAATGTTCATCTGTGAATAAATGTCCACTGACTGGAATGGAAAAAAATGCTGTAAAACCTTTATTGCGAAATAGATGTTTGTTAATATAAGTGTTATTACAAAATATTAGTGCATTTTAAATTATTTTCTGTTGCTTACTATTTTGTTAACTTGTTTTCCATATTTTAATATTTTCATTTTTCTTCCTAGGGCTGAGTAAAACATTAACATAATTTGAAAACTTCAGAATTCGAGGCTTTCACATTTTATTTTGAATTTTGTGAAATTTGTCCAAGTTTGGAAAATACATACCAAATGTCGTAGACTGTTTTTTAATGAAAAAACCAAACAACTGTTCTATGAAGTTTGAAATTTCAGAAAGGAACATTTTGTATGACACACATTAGAAATGTTGCATGTTTTAATATGCATACCGCCATTTTGCAAAACTTTGGCAATAAGAAGCATTTTGAAGCTTCCATCTTGGCTACATTCAGATTTTATGGCATTGACAAAGCATGTTAAAAAGTCATTTTTACAAATACATTGCAAAGCCTGCCAAATATGAATAGAGTATTAGGAATAAGGTCATACAAGTGCAAGTATATGACTTCACATTATGCTAAGTTAAAACTGATACTAACATTTTGTGCTTTATTTTGTAATGGCTTTTGCTTCAAACAGTATTTATAAGCTGGGTTGAAACTATTGATTTTAATTGATCTGTTGGAGATGGCCTTTTTAAGCATCTTTAATATTCCGTAGATTCAATGCTCTCTTCTTGAAAAATTAGGACATGCAGAGACCCTATATTAAGAATTACATATTTTTATATTTGTATGTTTTGTACCAAAGAGTTTGTTTATTGTCGCAATGCTTCTTTTTAAAGGAGTAGTATAGTTCTTGGCTTATTATTGATAAGTTTCTTGTTGCCAAGTTTTGAGACTTTCTAGAACAGTGGTGATTTACTATGAGTATTATTTATATATCGAAACATATTAAACGATTGGACATCATTAAGGACATGATCAGAAAATCACTTCTAATTGTGTTAAACGCTCTATAAAAAAAAAGCTGCCCCATCACTTTTAGTAGTGGCTCATTTGATGGTTATTGACTACCTATATGCTACTGATTCACTGCAGCGCAAAGTAAAATGGGGTTACTTAAATAAACATCTGATCATGCCCTGTGATGATAACATCCTGGGTTAAAATTACACCATGAATTGAATTCAAACTGTGATAAAATATTATTAAACTGAGAGAAATTCTACATAACAAGGAAGTTTGCAACATTTTTAATCTTTGAACTTTCAAATGGCATGGCTATTTTTGAGTTAAGATGGGTAAAAACCATCCAGAATATAAAAATGTGCACCCATTGTCAGTAAGACCAGAGCCTTGTTTTGTATAAAGAATTTAAAAATCCTGTGTGTGTGTACAGATTTATTAACTGCATAAAATAGAAGATGTATTCAAGGCTCAGTGAATTGCAGCTGTTCTAAACTGCAAAACTCTTACAATAGCAATCCTGATGGTCTTAATTATAGTGATGCTAGTGAACATTGCTGCAATTGAAAAAGTTCCTAATTAACATGGGATCTTATTTCAAGGCAGCATTGAAAGAATTGAAGATCTTCATGGAAAATAAATGTGCTGAAAATTTACGTTTTAATGACATTGCACTTTCTGACAAAAACTTGTCAATTTTGGGTTTTTCCCCAATAGAGTTTTTTGAACTCATATCCAAAGCTCAAAGTAACAGAGCAGATGACCAACGTGGACTGCTAAGGAAAGAAGACCTTATTCTTCCTGACTTTCTTCGTTTACCGCCCACTGGACCAGAACCATCCTCATCTACTCCTGCAGGCCCTAAAGGCCTCAACAAGCGAGTTTCAAAAAATGATGGCAAGGATGGATGTACATCACCAAATGGAAAACAGGAGTCCATACAAAACTTTAATGAAAATTCAGTTAAGAAAATGGGTTATTCAGAAAGTAAACATAAATCTGCTTTGACAGCACTCCACAGTCAGAAGACTTTCAGTGTTCCTTTTAATACTGCATTGTCTCCAATTCCACATGCACAGGAAAACAATGCAACAATATGGAAAAGGCAGTCAAGAGAATTACAAGCTGAAGGCATACAGATGGTAGATGATGAGAATGTGGCAGACTTGACTCTTGTGGCTGAAGGAGATATTAGTAGCCCTAACAGCACTTTGCTACCACCGCCACCGCCAACACCACCATCAGACATCAGTAAACTCACAGAAGCCAACTATCCACCCCCAACTCCTTTTGCAGGTAATCAGGAAAAATCTGGATATCAAAGATCCAATTCAGGTATTTCTAGATTTTAATAGTCTTTCCTTTCATGTAAAACTACTTTTCCTTGGCACTGTTAATCAGTATTTGGCACCCATTAAAACAAGAAAGAAAATTCTCTCTGCACCTTAATTAAAAAAAAAAAAAAAAATAAAATTTCATTGCCTTAGTCTGTGCTAACTGTAATATTTCTGGTTGCCTTTAACAATGTACTTCTGTTTTGATTTGGCATGTGACCAAAAATGGACACATGCAGACAAACCTTTAAAATACATTTGTATGCTATAATTATCTCATTCTTTACCCTAGGAGTACAAAACAGGATATCAGCATTTTGAGCTGCATAACACTGTTGCATTCCAGATTTTCTGATCCATTTGTCATAATGAGATACATGATTAGCATTTGGAAGTTTAAGTGCGTTAGCAGCAACCCTAATTATGTGTTGAAAATTGCAGTACTGTTTATGATTAAAATTTGAAATGGATAAACCTTAATTTAAAAAAATATTTCTCCAATAAATTAGATATTTGTGACTAAAAGTAAAAATGTTACAGTTTATTTTTAACCCATACTTTGCTACACAGAGAAATAAGTTGCATCTGTGACACTTTCTCCCAGAATATTCACATGTGAAGTAGCTCTTTCTATTAGATAATTTTAAAGAAAATATGTAACGTTTTTTAGGATGTAAGTTTCATGGTCTAGCAATATCACAGAGCAATATTAGCCCAAGGCTGAAGTATGAAGGCCAAGTTCTTTATAAACACGGACTCTAATAATAATTGCTATTACCAGAAACAAAAGTTTGAAGACAATGGGTGTTGTGACATTGACATTTTACAGTCATTGTACTGTACATTTTATTGTAAAATATAAGAAGAGGTATCTATGTGCTACATTTATTTTTGATGTTTTACAAACATATGGTGCCATAATTTGTATGATCACATTTCTTTGTGATGTGGGAATATACATTTTAATTATTTATCTTTTTACACAGAGTATTTGATACTGTTCTTTATCTGTATGGTTGATGATTTGTAAATACTTCTTTGGTTGTTGGATGCTTATAAATGGCAATGCAAATTATTTCAACCTCTTGGTATTTTAAAAACAAATTCCTTTATTAGTAGTATTTGAGAAATGTTCTATAAGCGCTACCACTTAATTTCTGAAACTGAGTATTGAACAGACTTGTAACCAGTGCCTACAAAGAACAAAACCACAAAATGTGCTTCAGACATATTGATGTGTATATGCATAGATTCGTGTTGGTGTCTTTCTGATAATATGACAAGTGTACAACATAGGTATCAATTGCATATTTTTCAGTGAGAACTGTTAAAAAGACCATTTGCACTTAAAAAAACCTTCATGAATTTACAGTATTTTAATGCATGCCATACATTTCTGTGTAACCACTGAACTGTAGCTTTCCCTTTTCCCACTTTCTACTTTTTACTTTGTAGAAATCTTTGTGTAGTTTTCACATGTATTTTGTATCTTTTGTTCTCTCAGGAGTAATAAATTCTAGACCTAGTTACACAAACTCGTTTTAAGCTTTGATTTTCTTCATTATTTAAAAACAGTTCTTTCAGTCCTGGATTAAGAATTTTGATTGAAATTATCTTCTAATAACAAACAGATTAATAGATATGAACTAGCAATTACCATGAGACAAAGTTGACAAACGTTATATTTGTTAATAATCTAGATATCAAAGGGCAAATGCTGTCTTGAGATGCTGATGGGTCACATGTGAAATCCATAGCATTGACATGTGCACCAGAAGGCAGAGAAGACAGGAAATTTCTTTTAAATGAGTCAAACAGGAACTCCTGAAAGGAGAGTCTCTTCTGTCTTTGGGTTCTTGGGCTAAACTTTATATTCATTACTTTCCTTCTTATTTTAAACTAAAGCAATTCTTCCCTGGTCTTTAAGAAATGAGCTGGTGATCTCAGTTCATTTGATGTGGAGTAACCAATATAACAACCTCTTTATTTGTTAGTCTTGGGTAAGAAATGAAGGGTTGGATGGGTGCTGGAGACCGCACTACCCTTTTCGTTCTTAGAGATGGGTCCTACATAACAGTGCTGTGAAGCCTAATTAAAAAAAAAACAACCCAAAACTGCAGAGAGGTTTCTGGTGCTGTTACCTAGGTCGTCTTGTGTTCTGGGGGCTGAAAACGTAATTTTTCCAAAAGTCACTGTGTTCCCGTGTAGTCATGGGCCTCTATGAGAGAAAACGAAGCAGTTGAAAGGCCAGTAGCAGTTCCATTTTTTAAATTATTCAGACTTTTCCACAACAAATAACTTAATATCCTACATATTGAATTTTTTTTTTTTTTACAGATTTTAATTTTCATGTAGTCGAACTGGTCTACTCTACTTTCACTGGTGATTGTGTTTTATTTTTCTATCATAGTCACCTATGAGAGACCTTTAAGTAATCAAATACAATAATTTTTCAAAACTAAAATCTTAGTTTCTCTTTGTGACAAACCAGATTTTATCTGTTTTTTTTGAGGAATAACAAAAATCTAAAAAAGTTGTAAAACACCTTCCTTTTTGGCTGCAACCTGATTGCATACACTAACTCTATTCTACACTCCTCTCACAGTACACTACTATTTTATGGGAACTGTATTCTACAAAAGAGTGGTGATTTTATGGAAAAAGTGTGGGCTGAAACAAGACTTTTCTATTTTCATGATTTCATGGAGTTTGCATGGAAAGACTATTCAATGATGTACAGTAATTATAATAAAGACTGCTGGAAACTATCTCCAGTCAATAATCGATATTTCAAAGGACTAAATCATTAATAATGGTTGCTTTTTAAGTGCTTTAATGGTTCTCCATATCTATCAATGGAAAATGCATTTCTGATTGGTTTGTTGAACTAAAATGTTGGGATAAAAAGAAAAATAATTACTACATAATTTAAAGTGGTCTATAATCTTGGTTTCAAATTGGTATAGAGGCAAATGACATGTATGCTTACACTATGCCTTGGGCTTTTATACATTGGGTTTATATATGCTGGGAAAAGGGCTGTGGGGGATGAAGTAGTCCCTCACGTTCTGCAGGGGGCAATTCTCTACCTGCAGGCTAATGTAGCAAAGCCAGGCCAATATCCATCCCTGTAATGGGTAACTCTTGAGGTTTTTTTTTCATTTGAAGGTCTAGAAAGCAAAATATGAATAATGGAAAACAGCAAAATGAGGTTTGCATCGCTCGGAACTTTTGAGACAAAAACAGATCTTCAAACACAGATCTTAACTTTCTTAATTAAATGAAACGTGTGTATACTGTAGTAATATTTAGCTGTGAAGTCCATCTCAAATCAGTTTGCAATACAAGAATCATTAGTGATTCTAGTTGCGTTACTCATCAAGAAGAAAATGTCTTTATTTTTGAATAAGCCTACTAGTTCTGGCAAATTTCCCACTTTAAAAATCAGGGGTTTCTGGAATCTGAACACTAATCCTGAAATGCACTTACTTCATGTGACTACATATAATGGTGGCGGTACCCATCTGTGGAAGAAATAACTTAATTATTGTGTGGTGTAATTGGCTTGAGGTGATGCATTCATTTTTGAAAGTGTTAAAATACTGATTTAATCTCTGATTTTGTTTTTTTTAGGTTTTTTTCTTCTTAAATTGCATGGTATAGTCTAGGTACTTTGGATGTTGTCCAGGTTTTCCTAGGGGGTTAGGCACATTCATTACCCAAGTGAAAAATAGCTGTCATGAGGAGAGGCAATCTTTCGAACCTTTAGTCCCTGCACAAGCTGTGAATATCAGGCCAGAGGCCTTGTACTAGATTGATTATTCAGTGATATTCCACTGGGGCCATTGAGTTGTTCACTGTGATTGTTGCCTCTACTACAAAGTAGGTGGGCATTTAGTCTTCATAGCAATTGGGTTTTTTCAGGGATTACCATTTCATCCTTAGGACAATTTGCAGCAATCCATACTGAGGGTGCCCAGTCTGTATATTTGATTCCATCAAATTGTTCTTCCTTTTTTGGTTTTTTTTTTGCATTTAGGATGAGAAATGTTCTTAAAATGAATTTACATTTACAGTCAATGGAATTATTGCCTACCAAGTAAGAAGGTATTTTTTTGACTAGACGTATAGACTGGATCCAGCAATTCAGTCGAATAAAGACTTTATTCAAAACTCTGTTTTAACAGGTTAAGGTAGAGAACCAGCTAGGGAAAATAAAAGCATGATGAACTCGCTGGAATTATACTTGACTAATAAGGCTATGGAAGATAAAGGGTGAATTTAGACTATATAAACAGTTACTTAATTTGTTCTGAAGATACCGCTTTGTTTCTGAAATAGATGGGCAATGGTATCCTCAAAATAGATTTGCTTCTTTTCTTACTGGAAAGAATTCTTTCAGAATTGGGATAGTTAGTGCCAGTGCTAGGATTTTTTTGCTTTGAAAGATAAATTATGCAGAAATAAAATGCCCGGTGAACTCTCAGAGCCTGGGGCTGGCTATTGTTCCCAAAGACAAAAAAAAAAATTCCCAACTGGTCTTTTTTGTTATTCACAGAAAGGACGCAGTATGCTGCAACCAAGGAATAGAGATCAGATAATATCAGAACTATTTCTGTGACTTTCACATTTTGGCTACTAAACTTTTCAGTTATAAGGGTAAGGAATTCCAAGTGCAATAAACTGTGTGATAGTTAAGGAGATTAAAAATGATCACGCATATGTCTTCAAAAAATCAAAATAAACCTTCATTTTTGTAATAAATTCTATAATATTTTATGTAATTAGTATTTTACTTATTCCCTTAATTCACGTGGCATATTTTAGAGAAAATCCAGCGGTGTTTCCTATGTAAATCAAGATAGCTACATAAATTAACACATAAATAAAAATTTAAGAAAAGGAAGGGATTATGACTAAAAGATGTAACAATAACGTTAATCATTATTTTTAACAAAGGCTGTTGTCCTGCAGTTAATTATATCCTTACCGGCTCTGTGTAATTTTATAGAAGACAATTGGATTCTGGATCAATATGAAGAAGTACTCGTGGGGATCCAGTAATACTAAGGCCAGAATCTGTTAATCTTCTTTTAATCAGAGCATGATTAAATTGGAGAATTACATGTAGCACATGACCGAGATCAATAATAAACAAAGGAGAAGGAGAGTGATGTTAAGAGTAGACAACCGGGAAGCGAGGAAGGCCTTGAGGGATAATTATTTGAAAAGTATGCTTATTTCAATCAAACAGCAAGATACGCATTTTAGAGAGAATTACAAATTTTATTACTGACTAGATAAAATGTTAGAAAAATTACAACTGCTCTTAGAACCAAATGTACACAGGCTAAAACCAGATCTACTCAAACACATGACTTCACGTTTGGTCGATGAAATGAACTTAGTTGAATTATTAGTTGAAATGTAACTGGTAGCTCTGCTAAACCACATTTTAGAATTTCTTAATTGAAAGATAACATAATGAATGGCAGATTAAATTAAAACTGATTCAAGTAATTCAACCCACTATTTCCCAACATATGACTCTCCGCAATAATTAATCCTGCTGTTACTGAATACTGACGGGAAAGCAGAACCTATGTTAACAATAAATGCTAGAAGGTCAGACTGAGGGCTGAATGCCTTTAGACTGTTGCAGAGATGTTTTGTCACGCCTATTGTGTGGAAAGTATTCAAAAATTATTTTGATTTTACCAGTGGAGAAACAGCAAGTTTAAGCAAATTGCCCAGCGTTATTGAGGGCATGCGTGTCACTTTGGGTTAGAATTCAGAATTTCTTATTTTATTTCTTCTCAGACTGTTCCTGGCTTTTAAATGATGTTGTGCACAGTTTCCTTCAGCAGCTGTTGTAGCCATGTATATAAAAGGTCACTGCCTGCAGCAAACACAGTTTGCAGTGCTTCCTTTTTTGATGATATATGCCACTGGTGAGCAGGAGTAGTCATACCAGCTCCTTCTTCTACGTAATATTCAGAATTTGACTTTCCAAATAATATTTTGGGCTTTGTTCTTCTTGCGAATGCTTTTGAGATGAGCGCAATGAAAGAATTTCTATCTATCTGCCCTGTGTTTCTAAACTTAATGCTGCAAATGTGTTCCAGAAATTCCTAGAACAAAAGTAAACAGACTGATAATGCAGGGTATTGCTGCTTTGTAGAATAGTGCATTTCCTAGCTTGATGCCCTCATTGTGATTGAGTCAGATTTCAAGGCCCTGAGCGTATGCCACAGTTGGTGTTTCATCATGCAAGTGAAATGCAGCTTATAAAGTCAAATTTCCTTTGAAAAGCTTTAGCATAAACTGTAGGTAGGGACCTTTTATTAAATCCTCTTTCTCCTCGGTGTTATATCAGTTAAGAGATAAAAGGAAGGAAACTTTTGAAGGGAATTTAACCTGCAGAATTCTAAATCTTAAATATAAAGTATCCTTTTCCTTTTGGAAGCATAAATCACTGCAAACTTAAAAATACATGGTTACAGTTACAGTACTAACAGTACATCAGGCAGTGTGGAAGTCATTTATCCACCACTTAAAAGAATCCACATCTGGGAAGCCTAAAATTTTGAAGTACCATTTCACAACAGTTTAGGACAGGAAAGGAGAATTGTCTTTCCCAGAGCGAAACTGCCAGATTACATGTATCTTAAGGAAAAAGAGTTACTCGTACTGAAATATTTCCAGGACATCGAAGTGAACACCACTGCAGAAGTGACCATTGCAAAGCTCCTTTTTTATAGTTTCGTGTAAAAAAAAAATGCTCTCTCAGCCAGCATGTTATCACGTTAGGACAGGCTGTTGTATGGAATCAGAGATGAAAACAGTATCTACCCAATCTCCTGCATTAAAGAACACACCAGTCTATGAATCTGGGGACTGAAAATGACTGATTGCATTTGGAGGTGCTATATGCCAGTAAATAACCAATTCCAGGAGTTGTTCCTGAAAACTTTGGTGATTTCTTTTCACAAGAGTTATAAGTATTATGAAATACTTCAAACAGATTCTTATCTGTTGTAAGTCAGCACAAAATCATTAAACTGGAGCTCATTCTTTTTAACTGCATATCTGATCCTCTCTGACATTAGAAGTTGGGATCAACGGTGTAGAAGTCAGCAGAGTATTCTGGTTATCTTTCAGTAGAACTGAGAGCCATCTAAATAGTAAATGGTTTTGACAAGAACAGAAGGATTTTAGCGAAGGTAGAATGCTAAGTCAAACGAATCTACATGGAAGAGGTGTCTGTCTATATGGAAATGGTGTTGTGAAAATTATGGAATTGAATTTAATAGTCTGTCATATATGAAATCCACTAAATATGGACTTTCAAATACAGAGCTCATCTATTACAGTGAAACTTAATAAATGTCTACTTGCTTTTATAAAAAAAGATACTTCTGGTGTGAATGGAACTATATCGAGTATTGATCACTTAAAAATAAAGGTGCTGATTTCAGATCAGATCTAAATTATGCCTTAACAAGTTAATCATAACTAAAATTAGCACACTGAAAATACTTGGATCTAATAATTATGGTATAGAAATAATATCATTGCAAGATGTGGTGGGTGGACCTTTAAATCCCAAGCATCTGCATTGAGTTATGGTTATTTGTTCCTATCATCTACATTTGACAGTTAGTGCTGTTCCTGAAATTTCCAGGTATTTTTTGTAACCTCATCTTTGCCTGGAATTTGGCCAAATGTTCCCTTGGTCCTAAACTACTTGGAAGAGAATGTCTTCCAATATCTTGCTTAGATCTTGCTTAGAGCTTGAGGAATATTTTATACAGAAGAATACAAATTCCCTTTGTCTTCCTCTGTAAAGACACTTTTCCATAATCATACTGTTAAATTCAGAGAGCTTGAGAATAATACACAAAATCAAAATTTCAGAAAAAGAGAAATATTGGTAAAGGAAATCTGATCAGCCAGAACACTGCCTGATCGTTTACCTTTTGAAAAATGCAGACCGGTACACCTAGCCTTCTAAGCAGTCATTTAGCTGTGAGTCTGTAAAATAGCAGATCTCCAGTTTAAAGACAGAAAATGACATGCATCATCCCATCTTTAAACCAGCTGGACCGTATTAATGGAATCAGATGCACAAGAAAATTCCCTTAGAGCTGCGTGGAATGCTTAGCAGGGGAGCCGAAGATTACCTATAGGCATGATTATGCTATTCTGGTCTGTTTGGAAATTAATCTGTGCCAGCTACTGCTCTAAGCACTGGCTTCCTTTCCCTTCTGAAGTTAGGTAGGACATTTGACAGATTAGACTCAGGGAAATGTAATATCATTCCTGACGTGCTTTATGGAAGGCAAAGCAATCTGCAGAGATACCGGTGGAGGTTTCCGTCACTTCAGTGCAAGAATATGTGAAGAGAAATTTTATCTGTGAAAGCTCTCTGCACCTTAGATGGTGCCCTGCATAGCTAAGTTTGCTCAGGTATTTGTTATTCAAAAAGAGCATATGAGGAGGAGACCAGTGCAGAAGTGTTGTAGGCATCATTTAAGCCTCATTATAAGCTCCACTGAGTACATGCAAATCTTGAGTCTATTTTAAAACTTGCAGGATACATTTATACACAAACTGGTTTTGGGACTCTCTCCTGTTATTTGTGCTAAATAGCCTTGCTTCATAAATGCTTTGTTTTTAAAAATGAGAAAAAAAAAGTACATTAAAATATTTTTCCTGTGTAGCGCTGCTCTTGAAATCGTCTTCCTGTTTGGTGTAGATGAGCCAACATCTTTTCTACCCTGCCAGGAAAAGAGGAATCACCTTCACAGTATCATCCCTTAGTAATTCCATATTCTTTTGAACCAGTACTTTACATAAGACCTTCTCTGTTCCTGTCCTGCCTCTAGTAGTAATTTATTAGATGCTTCAGCGGGATTGCTCCTGAGCAGGGCATTAATAGAAAAAGCTGCCCATATTACGGATTTATTCCTCTTCAGATGGGCTTGTGTCCTGTGAAGCCCAAGAGCTAAGACTGACCTTATTTCTGCTTTGTTCCTATTAGACAATTTGCAAGCGCAGTTGCTTCGTGTGGTGACTCAGTGATGCCATAATTCCAAGACTTAATGGCATTTCTTATATGTAGCTGTAGAAAGACTTAGCAACCAAACAAATACAGCAATCCTTACACCTTCCATAGAATTCCTCAGCAGGAGTTTCCAGCTCTTTCATCTCTTCTACCCTGTTAATGCAGGCTGTAACTTTTGACTGTGGAAAGTGTTTCAGCTTAGCTCAAGTCAACAGAGCTATAAGACCTTACACCACCATCAAAGTTGTTTCTTTACATTACATTTAGTAGAAGGATGTATTCTCAATATTAGGACAACTGGGTGACTCATGCTCTGTCAATGCAAACTGTTTGGTGTAATTTATCGTTAGTACGGCTTTTTTGAAATTAGTATCTTTTAAACCAACATGAAAGGAGAATCAGAGATCTTCCTCAAAGGACATAGAATAGTAGATTAAAAAGGTCAAGAGTACAATTCAGTACATTCATGTTAAGACAAACATTTTAGAATAGAAGAATAGCATTTTACACCACAGCCATGCAAACAGCAGTTAAAATTAAGCCAATGTTCGGCTGCAGTAGGAAGATGTAAAAATGAAGCGTAATATAGTCCCATTAAATGTTAGCTGTAGTTTAGTAGGCTGGAGTCGTGCTGGGCTAACAGGGCTGAGAAAGCTTTCTGCCTTCGCTCTGCTATTGCTCAGCTGATTTGTTTGGAGTTTGATCTAATTCCTCTGGATGTGAAAAAAGGCAACCGTTACTGATGTGGAATATCTACATTATTAATGTGGGGCTGCACTGTAGCTAAAGCACTAAAATAATATTGCACTACTTAGAATTTTAACTTATTTTCATTAAATAGAAAGCTTTAACCCTTGAGCAGACCCTGGAGTGATTTGATTGAAACAGTATAAAATTGCTTTTTTTTTGTCCTTTTCATTTGCATTTTCCCCTTCTTCATATCAAAAAGTTCTTGATTACAATGATTATACATTGAAATTTATTTTTCTTGCAAAAAACACTGTACACATCACTTTATGGAACAAATGCAAATAAAAGATTTCAAAGCCAGCTATGGGATTTGTGTGGCTAAATCTGCTAGTCAGACACTTGTGTGTACTGCGGCAAAAAGTTTAAAAATGGTTTAGGTAAGGCATGTTGGACAAGATGCTGTCTTTTAAAAGACCAGCTGGTATATATGGGAAAAAGAAATTAACTGTGAAATGGAAGCCCTTACTCATGTCTGCCTTTGTGCCTTAAAAGTTTTTCTATTTTTTTCTTGGATATCAGTTGGTCTAATAAAAGCAGTTCTCTCTCCCTGCAAATTTTACCCCTTTTTATATCATTATGGTGGGGGCACCTCAAGTACTGAAATCATGTTGATAACCATGGTGCAAATAATGAAATCAACTCATTCTTCATCCTTCCTTTCTTGTTGCCTGTTGAAACACGCAAAACAGCTTTATCTGCATTTGCTTTAACAAGTGCCTAGCAGTTTACAGTGTCACACCTAATGCAAAACCAGCTTTTGGGGAGCTCAAGGTTTTAATCTAGGATTAACTTGGGATAGTAATGACTTTGTATAAGTAGTTCTAGAGAATAAGCCCGAATCCTAACAATTGTCATTTTAGAAGCACTGTGCCAAAAAGAAACTTCTAGGTTAAAAAAATCACACATAACAAGGTGTTTCTTGAATGTTTAAAGCCTTCAGCAGATTAAGTTATTTCTTCTTGTCCTGTAAACCGTGGCCCATAATTGCTCGGTTGCAGTTCAGAACAGTGAACTGCAACTTCAAATCATCCTTTCTTAGTCTGCTAGAGGATTAATCTCTAGCCAAGTAAAAATAATATCTCAGCAGGGATCTGCTATTGGAGGCCAGTTCAAGTCAAGGAACATCTCCTGTTCTGCACCAGTGGAAGCTCTGTATTCTCCTCCTTCACCTTTGGGTTTGCTGCTGTGAGAGTTTTTGTTCTAGAGGTGTACAAATTTATACTAAGTAGTTATTTTTAATGGACTCTTTTTAAAACTCTGCAAAATGCTAAATTAAGACAGACACATATTAACATTTTACATTAATCTTTGAGATCTACTGTTTAGTTACGTACTTGATACATCAATAAATTTCTTTGATGGGGCAGAGGAATATCCCAGATGACTATCTACCATTAGGACCTCAGAGGTTGCAATATTGAAAACTGCTAAAACCAGAAGATACATAACTCTCCTGTTTTGTGTTTTTTTTGTTTTTAATTCTTCTGTTAGGTGCAAACCAAAGAAAGAAAAAAGATTCACAAGGGAATTCAGGAAACTCTTGTGAGCAAACCTCTCACAAAGTGAAGAGCAGCAGAAGCTTTAATCCGCCTGGTGTGAGAGAGAACCCTGGTACAGAGCTCCCTGTAAACAGGATAATCGATGTGGACGGAGTGAAACTGGAAGACACTGGCATATGCTCCTGTGATGATTCTGAAGGGAACCTCAGCTTTGAAGGTTACATCTCTGAACTGAGATCTTGCCAAGGGCGGATGAGGACTGGAGTTTATAGGACATCGGACCTTCCATCTCTGATTACTGTCAAGAGTGAGAAGAATAAGGGCGTTGAGAATCAGTATAAAGCTACTTTTGTTTAAATCTCTGTTTTTAATTAAGAGTTCTGGTATTTTTGCTTGGCATCAGCAGCAATGGAGATATGCCTTAGAGACATATTTCTGCAAGTTATAAGTTGTTTTCAGTACCCGTTGCCTTCAACGAGCCTTCCAGACTGTCTCTTCTGATATGAGTTAGAACCCGTAGAATGAAAAAATAGTATTTCAATGAAAGTATTGAGCTATTTGTTTTTGTTCTATATCTATCATTTCTATATCCTTTTCCCTGGGATGATTCCATTGCACAGTGCAATTAAAATTATTATTTCCACCCCTACCCTTCTTGTCTTTAATAAAGACAAACTCACTTTAAATTCCCCTATCCAAACTTTTTATTTAAGATAATTTCACTTTAATATTCTAATGTTTTTTCCTGGTCTGCAGGATTCCCTGTGTGTCCGTAGACTTTTGAAGTGGAAGTAAAATCAGTTACTGGTGTAAAAAGATAAGGATTATTTTCTTAATATCTTCCTGTCTGTCTCATAACATTTGGGAAGAGGTCCAGGTAGAATTCAGTCTTGTCTAATGCATTGCCTGGATGGATATATGCAGTAAGACCGTTGTTATACAAGCAGTAAGAAGCAAAAAAAAAAAGCTGTGAATTTCCTGTGCTGGGAATAATAGCTGCTCCCGTAGCCAACACTGGTGACGTTTCCATACCAGAAATGTATATACTAATTACATAGTGGTGGGAGGGTCACCCAGGTCCCTCCTCATCACTGCTCTTGGTGGCTTTTAGCTTTGGGGGAAGGGAGATCTTGTTATTGCTCTTTCAATAAGTGGTTAAGTACCCTTTATTCTTCTTGTTGATTCTAGTTTCAGTTAACCTTCTAGCCTTGGGTGGAGTTTTGAGAAAGAAAAGATACTTAATACTACCAAACACGTTGCTTTTGCCACCCACTCCTTTTCCTCCTATCCCATTTCTTCAGAAGAGGTTGTGAGTCTGGGCAAGCAAAAGGGTACATGGCAAAATGAGAGCGTTGGACCTCTGCTCATCAATGTGAAACAATATTGAGTGTATATATTGAGACCTTCTGGTGGTTCACTGCTTTGAAACTATTGTGAGACTCAAATGTCATATTGCATAGCTCCTAGACTGCTGATCCACACAGGCAGTAAGTCTAAAGCATTACAGTAATTATTCACTAACTTTTTCTTTGGTTCTTCTTACTAAAGTCTACCAAGGATTGTGAATTTTCTGAATAGCTGAGAATACGGGAGGCAATAACTCAGTTTCTTAAACTCAAATCTGTAAAATGAGAAAGAGGTTCATGTGATTTTATACAAGTAAAGTAAGATTCCTAAAGCTTAAGAGTTATACATCGAATAGACCAGTGATATAAATGGACACAGCAACCCATTAGCTTTAATACTTTAATTCTTTTCTACTGATAAGTGATTTTGCTCTTGATATTGAGGAAAACACTTGTTAACGTTAGGCTCAACTCAGTGTGTGACTGAATGAGGATATATGCTATGACAATAGCTGTTCTTTTAAAAACTTTCAAGATTAAAACCAATTTGAGAGTGCTGCTAAAATCATAGTGGTGTAACGATACTAGAGACTTGGGGAAACACCGCAGGCAGCAACTGAGATCAGAACTAGGAGTGAGCAAACAGGCTTGGAAACTGATGTAAGTGGGTACCACACTGCAATGGACTGCGCTGTTAAATACAGCCATAGCATGGTGTGTGCAGTCTGACTTTGCAAGCACTCAGACTATACCCGTGCTGAGGATAAAGGGGGAAAGCTTCTATACTGATCCATAGTATATGTTGTTTTGTATTGTACTATATATCACCTGTGTGGGACACAACGTAACAAAACAGTCAGAGCCCAATGATGTGAAAATAATTATCTCTGTATTTTTAAAGTGGTTTTCCCATGTTGGGTTTTTTTGTTTTGTTTTTTTTTTTTGGTAGTGTTTTGCTAATAATTGCCCAGGATAGGATATTTCTTTGCACAGATAAATGGCCACAATTTTTTCCTATCTTCTGGAAAATTAATAGCAATGTCTAATCAAGACAAACATTACACCAGTCAAACTCAAGAGAGGGCTTTCTGACCTGTGATACCCTTTGCACTTTTTGTGTGTCTTGGAGAATGAAATCCTAACATCATACAGGTAAAAGCTTGAAATTCAAATACAGTCATTACAGTCTTTATTAATCTCTAACCAGTATTTTAGATGAAACAAGCTTGCTTCTCTTACATTGTGCAAGTGCGCTTAAGTGACTTTTAGTGAGCAGTAAGGAATTCTTCAGCTGGAAAAAGAGACAGCTGAGGGGAGATACAACAAAGTCTGAAAAACCTTGAGTGCCATGGGAAGGGTGGATAGGGATTGACTATCACACTCTTTTGTAATACAAGAATTAGGGGCCATCAGGTGAAGCTAGTAGAAGCCAGGTTCAAATCAAAGAGCTGGTTCTTCACCTTCTCCTGTTTTCTTTCCACGAGCTGCTGTGCTCAGAAAAAAAGCAAACAAACCCACTGCTTTTAAATTCTGAGTGCAGCAAACTGGATTTGGCTGTGTCAAGGATTCAAAGGGAATTTGACAGCATGGGAGAGTCAAGCCGTGTGCAGGAAAATGAAGGATGTGAAAGAACAGAGTTTGCTTTAACATAGGGAAAAATCTTGGCACAATGCCTGGAAATCCTGTAAACAAAGGGACATGGGAGAAACCATTCCTCCCCACGCTGCACTGTTATGCCAGATATTGGCATATCGTTTAAAAGAATGACTTAGCTAGGACTCGTGGAAATTCATTCCTTAGACTTAGAAATAATATTAGCTCTCCCATTCAATACCTGGCAGAATATAAAAGCTAAACCTGCTGGAATCAGTTGCCACAGATCATGGAGTTAATAAAAATGAATGTGGACAGCCTGTCTCTGGCTGATGTTTTCCAAGATTTTACTAAGGATGTTGTCCAGTTTTAATTACTGTGTGACTTCAAAATTATAATATGATTTTAAGTTGCCTCATTATACTGTGATTTCCACTACTAATGAAATCTACTTGCAATTAAAAAAGCAGCCCGATTGAAGAGCTGCTTTGAGAGCTTAATCCTTTATCTTGCCAGCTAGTTCCTAAAGATAAGCAGATTTTATGTGGCTTTATTTCTCTTTTACTTTTCCCAGTTTTCCCCCGTTGAAACTCTGCTTGTACAGAGAGTTACTCTTATGTCTCCTTAATCCCATGATGATAAAGAAAAGGGAAATTCGGTCTCCCCATCCTCTTCCATGGAGGAGGGAGATCCACCGACCTGTGTCAATACTCAAACCTGAAACTGTAACAATCAGTGATACAAAAAACCCCAACAATTAGCAAATCCTGCAGCATTCTAAATCTTATTTAATATACCAGTTCTCTCATATTTCACTTGTTGTCATGGTATCTGATTTTCAAATGGTAGTGGTTTCAGCCTCATAGTCCCTGCAACGGTCACAGTTTTGTTGTTTTTTTTTGTTTTAAAGTCTCTGTGAAGAATAAGACATATACATGTAGGCAAACTTGCAAAGGGACTTCCCCCTTAGGATTACTCTAGCAGCGTGCCTTGTCAACAAATTTGTGATATAACACACATGCAAAATAAACCACTGTGCAAATTAGCTCTAGGGGACTGCATGACAAATAACCAATGTTTTTTTGAAGGCACATAAACAGGCTTTGCAAAGAGACTTTGCAAGAGATTTACTGCTCTGTGGGAAGGAGCCAATACCTGACTGTACCACATCCTTTCTCATGCCCCTGAAAGTCTTCTGGGGGCTATTGAGTGTCTTCCAAGGATGCTGGGTCCTTCATGCACTACTTCTCTGCCCGAAAGTTTGGTCTGTTTTCTTGCCTTTGCTGTAGCATGTATTGTGTTATTCCTCCTTCTATTCTGATGCTGGAATTTACTGTTCTTAACAGAAAACTGTAAAAAGACGTGGCTCAGCCGGTAGCCTCCTTACCTAGTTGGAGTAGAGATAATCAGGACTTATGAGCTTATTTTGATTTTTTGCAAGTAGCCTGATTTTCGCCACAAAACTGAAATCCTTGCCAGTAGTTGTTTCTCAGTAGTAGTGCTGCCGCTCATCCCAGGCATCTCTGACACAGTATCGATAGTGAATGTTCTCATTTAAAATGGTCTCTCCTAAGGTAGTCTGCAGCTGGGAAACCAGGCGAGTGTGTGGTAGTGTGCTGTGGCATCCGTGATGCGAACACCCGGAGGCATCTTTTCACAATTTCTCAATGATTTCGAAAAGTTTCCAAAGGCTCAGTTAGACAAAGGCCGTGGCCCAACGGCAGGTCCTTATCAAGAAGTGTGAGAAGCCAAAACCGTTGCAGGTCCAAGCCACTCCTCCTAACTCTCAACCTCAGCTCATTGTGTTGGGTTTAGAAACGACCGTATTTTCTGCATCAACAGGCAGATTTCCAAGCTTTGTGGGAATGTAGCAAAGCCGTGTGACAACAGTGTTGCTCTGTGGAAAGTGTGGGTGTTTACCCTGCAGCAAAAACAAGTGGCACTTCCAAATACTTCTCTCAGCCTGTGCTCTTGGAACAGCACCCCAACTTTAGCATCGTAGAGTCAGGGTAATGAACAACTGGGAGATTTGTGAACTCTAATCCAATGCCAATTAAAACACAGGAGAAACTTCCATTGATCTTGCTGAAATATTTCCTTGCTGTAGACCAACTGTCACTTTCAGCCAGGTTACTCTTGATTTTTTTCAGAAGACCTTTGTCTGCTGAGAAGCGCTGGATGATCAGGTGTCTGCAAATCTTGCCTGCATTACTCAAAATGTTAGCAAATCCAATATGTTACAAATGAACCAACATGTTTTCTGAATTGTTTGTGTGGAAGATAAGGAAAGAAAATTGTTTATATTTTTTCATCCCAAGTGATCATTCTGTTGTACAGTCTAAAAATGTTGTTGTACAGAATTTGATTTGTGTTCTTGTTTTATTTGTGGTTTTGTCTTTAGACTTCTATATGACTTTGTAATATGAAAACGCACATTGGATTTATTTCTCATGCCTTGTATCCCCAAAGTATTGAGAAATCCTGTACCGTACAATAACGTTTATAGAATCTTAAGTGTGTCAAACTCATTTAAAATGTTAATTGTGTATGTAGTGAGTAAATAATTTATACCACTGGAACTGATAATGTTTCATTGATATCTAATTTCAGTGTAGGGAAAAGATGTGAAAAAGGTTTTTTCAGTTATTCTGGGACCTGCTGCCATTTGGACAACACAGCTTCAATGGAAGTATGAGACAGTGTGAAACTAGCCTGCATTTTATTAGATTTTGCAAAGATGTCTTCTTAAACCTAGCTTACATAAAGAAATTCCTTTAAAGAGGATTGTTAAGAATTTCTGCCAAATATTTATATACCTTAAAAATAGCTCACCCTCTGGAATTTAATAATAGTGGGTTAGGTTTTTAGCCTTTAATTAATTCCTTTTGCTGTATTCTAGCAACACAAAGGGATTGCAAACCTGAGGTAAGGCAGTAGCTGAATGTTTTCCAGGTACAGTGTAATCCTTCTCTGGCTTCCCTTCTACACAGTCTTGGTGGCTTGTCTAGCTCTGTGGTTTCCGAGTGGACAGACGCACCAGAACTGCTCTGCCCTTGCAGCAGGCACTGCCAAAACGTAGAAATGCTCTGTCTACCAGAGAGCAAGGGTGGCACAAACTGGGGGCCCCAATAGATCAGTGTCCGTGTACACCAACCTGAATCCGTCACACGATGCTCCTTAAATGCTTTCCTTCTCATTCACCATCCTCTTTGCTTGTGCTTTGAACACTCTGTGCCAGGGCAAGGGGCAATGCAGAAGTTTGAGTGCCAATAGTAGAAAAATAACAATGGATGGGAACGGGATGAAACGTAACTCTTCCAATTCCATGCCGACACTGTAGTACTCCCCACAATAATCTTGTACCAGTTTCCAGCGATGATGCTGAAGCCCACTCCTGCAGGTACACAGAGCTGCAAAGCCACTAGAGCATTTCCAAGCCCCCATAGCCTGCATCAAGCTGCAGGGTGAGTACTGTAAAGACCGCTCACCTACCTCACTGGAGAAGGCCCTGAAGTCCAAGTTTGGGAAGTGTATTCTTAAATACCTTGTGTCTGCTTTGCCAGGATGCACCAACCTATACCTTGTTCTCATTCTCTACCTGCAAAGATCTGCTCACAATCTCAAAATGGTATATAACTTAGTTATTGTACAGCTTCAAGCCTCAATTCCAGAGCAGGCTGATAAAGAAATGAAAGGCCAGCTAGAAGTTAATCTAATTAAAGCTAATCCTCTTGGAGTGGCATAATCTTAAATTAGGGCACAAAAATGAAACTAATGCCTCTCCCTCTTTCTGTGAGAGATAACTGGGGTCTTTCTTAACAATTCGAGTCTCTCCTGGAAAGATGAAACCGTGTGATGAGGGGAAACTACCCCTTAATTACTATTCTCGCTCCTTTATAGACTTGCACAAGCATCCTTTTCAGTAATTATTTGCCAGTATTTGCCAGTATACCAACAACATGAACTCAAATACCAACAATTATCTATGTAACTTCAACCTCTTCCATGCTTTAAAAATTTCCAGAGTCAATACTATGGCCAAGATGAAGCCAGGCTGAGATCAGCCCCCTGTATGCAAAGCAGTTAGCTGAAACTTGTTTGCAACCAGGAGATAATCGGTGATGGTGGGCACATATCTCTGACCTTGTCCTTGCTCATTTGGGCGTTGAATAAAACGTGTGTGCGTGTGTATTAGAGAATCCAGAACAACACATGCTGCAACTTCACTCCCTGGCGAGAGGGTGAAGGCACAAACAGGCAGATGTTCATCTTCCTGTTGGAAGGTGCTGGATGGCTAAGCACGCGCCATCGGACTTACACCACCTCCATCTCCTGGAGAATGCTGGTTGTCCCATTGCGTCTTGCCTGTTTGTTTTATGCTCTTGTGGGAAAGGGACAGATACAGAGGTATGAGATTTTGCTGCCATTCATTGCAATGACATTAGCTTATACCATGAAAGGACCCACTCTGCGGTGCCGTGAGATGTAATTTTCCTTGCTGGGCAACCGCGTAGTTAACAGGATGGGGCCTTGTGTGAGCAAAAGAAGTCCAGTTTAATTCAAAACAGACTTAACAAAGCTGATCTGAAAGTCACGATTTCTCCTTTAGGTGATCCTGGCTGTGATCTTCGTGCCTAACTTTAGGTGTCTACTCCAAAGCTGCCTTTGTATCCTAAACACGGGTGTTACTCTACATATTTGTTAGAGATATAGTTAGTACTGTCCATGGATATAAAGAATCATTTGTTTCATCCTTGAGTTGAAACATACTTTTGGACAGGTGACTCGTACCTTAAATTTCGCTCTTCTGCATTTTCTAGGTCTCCGTTGCTTAGGCTGGAAGCCTTGATACCTATCTCAGATGTAAATACATATGCAGCAGGTCCCTGAAGCTAGGTGGGGTGACTCTGATCTGCCAGTTTCTCCTGATGTGTGAACAATGTAAGTCAATGACAGCTCAGATTGTTTCTGCAGCAATTACACAGAGCAGCAATTACATTTCTGCAGCAATTACAAGGAGTGGCACTGGAGGTACAGGGAAATGAGGGGGGGGAAAGAGAGAGAAGGAAATACAGAGAGGGTATTGGCCAGGTTATGAAATCTTTAGCCTAAGCCTGTTCTTGAGGCCAGCAGTGAGGCAGCAAGTGGTTCACAAATAACTTCTGAGGTCAGATTTGTGCAGCGGGGAGAGGGCTGCTCACCAGGAGGGACCCCAGTTTCTTCTTGGTACACCTCTGCCTGCCTTACTTTGGGGATTATGGGAAAAAGGCCCTTTAGGTTTTGTTAGGGACAGAATCCCTGTTGATTTGGTGACAAAACTGTGCAGCAGTCTCCAACAGGATGAGACTGCGGACAGGCGAGAGCAGAGGGAGCTAATGGAGAAGAGGAGGCCGTGAGTAGCGGGGCTTCTGTATGCAGTGAGAGAGGAGCCCTGGTTGAGGGGCACCCATCTCCCTCCCTCCAGGAGGCAAGCTTATCTCTCTGCCTACCCCTTATGTTTACCCACTCTCCCAAACGCACCCCGAGGCGTAGGACTGATGTCCAAGGGTCGGGCTCCTGCCTAGGAAGAAGCGCTCGGCAGCAGGGAGACGGAGGGCAGAACCCGGGGAGAAAGGCAGTGGGAGTAGGAGGCAGGAGGGGAAAAGGGATAAAGGAGATTTGTGTCTGATGGGGAAAGAAATTGCAATTTATTGCTGTCCTAACAGCCGACTGCTTGAATGGAATGACACCTGCCCATGGGGAAAGGTTAGAAATACCCTCTGGGGACAGTCCCTTAGACGTTTGCCACCAGATTTGTAATGCAAAAACCCAAGAAAGCCTAGGCAAACACTATGCCAGATTAACAGGTTGAAAATACAGATTGATAAATCCAAGGAGAGTATCCTTATGATGACACTGCAAAATCCAGTGTCCAGTGCAAAACCCTGCTGGCCCTGGGCAGCTGCCGCAGTGACACTGTGTGACAGGAGTGCTCCCTGCACAGGGCGCAGATTTAGCGCAGGGCACCTCATTGTGAGGCTTCCCCTGGTCACCACGGCCAAAAGGCTGATCAACAGGGGCCACCTGGCACTTCAACCCTTGGCATATGAGTTATCTGCAAAGCAGAAAGGGAATGTTTAATAAGACATGTGGTTTCCATACATATATATATGGAAAAAATTATAAATGATACAGGTTTCCATACAGGATATTATTAGGGCTGCAATCAGAATAATTAGAACACTGTTTGTGAACACTGCTCTCCACCCTGCCGTGGGAAATAACCCAAAGCTGAGGCAGGCTGTGGGGCTGGCATCCTTCCCGTGGGGCTGTCTCTTCCACGTTAGTGCTCTTTCCCACTTCGAAAGGGAAGGCTTCATCTGCCTTCAGCTGCAGCAGTGGAGCCACCTTCCCTCACACATGCCTGACTTATAGACCATTTTAAAGTATGCCATGGGGGCGTCTAATATGCTAATGAAGAAAGTGGGTGGAATAGCAGGAATTTGAGCACAGCTAAAAATGTACGTGCCTAACAATTGCAAATCAGCCTGTGCTGAAGTTACCTAAATGGGTTGGCATCGGTGGAAGGTGGGTGCCTCTACACCTCTTCTTGTCAGTTTTCAGTGAGTACACGGCTAAAAAAAAATCATACGCCTCTGTATATGGGCCTACTGTTTCAGCCAGGGTTATAGGCAAAGGTTTATATCAAACTCCTTGAAAAATACAGTTACCTACTTTCCACTCTTATTCATATACAGTAGGAGGAACAGTCTCTTCATGCAAACACATCCCAGACTGGTTGCAGGCATAGTATTTTAGGTATGTCATGACATCTGGGTGTATGAACAGAACTAAGTATCATCTTGAAATGGACTTCTAAAATCTTGGCGAGTTTTTGCAACTAGATCCATAGCTGGGGTATATAAACAAAAGTTCCATATATTGTGGCTTGTAGCAAAGCCTTAAATCACTCACAGATTTGTGTGATTAGGGGTATAAAATCACAGTCTGGTTTTCTTTCTGCAACTCAAGCCCAGCTCTTCCATTGCTACTTTTATATGATTTGATTTTTTCAGATCAGAACTAAAGTTTTTTGGATGCATTAAAGAAACATTTGTAAGCACAGCTGCAGGTAAAGGTTTTTTAAATATATACCTGCAACTGCAGTAGCTGAATCTGGCTAAAAATGTGATTTCACAGAGAAGAAAGCATGAAGCCATTACAAAATCACTGCACACAAAGGTGATCAACCGAAAAGAGAGAAATCGCAGGCAATATTGTCTGATACCGCATCCTGCCAAGGCAAAGCCACCCATGCCAATGGGAAAAAGGATCCAGGAGATCGTGCTCACAGAGTTGCAGCCTGATCAGTATGTTATATGCCTCTTTGGGAAAGTAAATGTTAGCAGGAGAGACTGGTGTGGGAATGGATGAAACGGGGCTACAGCTGCAGGGCAAGTACAAAAAAATGGGGACAGTCTTCCTAGGAGTGCTGAAACCAGAGGAGGGCATGCCCCGGGTGCTTGCTGCTGCTGCAGAGAGCCCGTTTGAAAGGCTGCACCTTCTGGGTGCTGCGCGGCCGAGGGTCTCGTGCCTGCTCCTGCCAGATGCAGGTGATGAGGAAAGGCTGCGAAGCTCTGGGCTAGGGAAGGGACATGAATACAAGAACCCTCTGACTGGGCAGGGACTCACAAGGTCCGATTGATTGATACTTTTAGCTGAAGGTAGGTATAGCTCTGAGCTCTGACCAGGCGGTGGGGGAAGGGAAGATGCTAGTGGAGAGCAAGACCAAAGAGGCCATGTCTGCGGGGCGGCAGTGAGATAAGGGGTAGAAGTGGCAGATGTGGGGTTTGGTGAAGAGTGATGTTTAATGAAAACATGCCAACGCCAACTGGAGGAACCATGGGAGAAAATTCAGGAGTCCAGGGGCAGGTCCATCTCCATGGGGAGCTGTGATGGTAGCGTGAAGGTCTGCAGAGCTGCCAAAGGAGTGCCCCAAGCCCTGAAGAAGGCAGAGGCGAGAGGAAGAACTGATAATGCAATGAGATCGGCTCGTGCATGGAAGGAAGATGTTCACTCCGCTGCCGTGTGCTGGGGAGGCAGTGCAGGCTGCTGGCAAGGTCATGGTCCAGGATGGGACATCCACAGGCAGCATGTCAGTGAGGGATGAGGGAGGTGAGGGAGTGAGATGAAAAAAATATGATCGGTTTGAGAACAGTTTCAGTCCCTGGAGAGAAGAGAAAGGAAATCAATGCAGAAAACCCCAGAGCTGTGAGCTCACGGGTGAGGGAAGCCAGGAGAGCTGCTAGAGGTGCTGGAGGAGCGTGGGAGGTGAGAGGAGTGAGGAGGAGTAAACATTTGGGTGAAGGCGTATCTTTCTGTCCCAGGATTATCTGCTAAAGTGCAGCAGTGCCAAATCCATGTTTGCTGGATCCCAGCTGCCCAGCAACCAGCCTTTTGCAGCTGCGCTTTTACCAGCCTCGCTGCCTCGAGGAGAGGGGAGGATGGTTTGTAAAAGGATTTCTTTGCTCTGTTATGGTGTGGCAGAGGTTATGCATGGCTTGGGGACTGCAAATGTTACCAGCAAAATCTAGTGCAGGAGAGGATGAACCGGGACTCCAGTCCTCTCAGAAAGCCAAAACCGTGTCTATTTTTTTCCCTGGGGTTTCTGAAGCTCTCAGGGAGAGGAGGGGGTGACACCCAGAGGTGTTTGCAGTTGCAATGTGGTTATGTGGAAAGCTGGGTGCTACACTGTTTAAGGTCCTTGTGAATAACTCAACTTTTCAGTTTGATTTGAGCCAAAGCTTTTCTTTTTTTTGCTGAAATAAGCAAACAAGTGACGTGATTTCAGCTTTCTTCCTTTGCATGAGGCGTTAGCAAGAGGAGCGCAATGGCTTTTCTCTAGGCACCACTCCAGAACAGAGAAGAGGAGGTGGAGGCTCACTTCTTGCCTAACAGTGAAGATGTTGGTTTTGGATGTGAGCGACCAGATTGAGGTTGCACCATTTCCCGAGGCAGGTCTGACCCACGCCCTCCTGCGTTTGGGGCAGCCCTGAGCAGTAGGTGTTAGAGGGAAGGGGAAGGCTCCCTCACGTGCTCCCAGTGTTGCTGCATTACCTTATTTTAAAATCTTTAAAAAGTCACTAGACTTGGAGCCCGTGAGTATTAGCCTCAGTTCTGGTGACTGGGATATTCATTACGTAACGGGGACAGCTGAATTTTGTTAACGGCTCCCAGGACCAGGGGATGGGAATGATTTCAAGCAACAGAGATGAAGGGAAACCCATCTGACAGTGACACTAAGGTCTGCAGCATGGTTTGCAGGTCCCCCAGAGGAAAAGAAAAGAGAGTCGGGAGGGTTTGTATGCCAGTCCCACGTCAGCACTGAGTCCCTTGCTAGTACACCAGGAGCAGAATTGCCACACGTGATTGCTTGCATCCTACCCTCCTTGAAAGGCAAATTTAAAGTTGTATTTTTCATGCTAGAAATACTTCTAATTACTTCCAATTCACATGCACTCATCAGGTTGTATAAACATCTTGGACACAGCACACTTGCAGAGGCTTTAGATCTAGCACTAGTTCTTTGTGCCAACAACGCCGTAGCCTGCAACTGTCTCCTCATCCAGGAAGCTAGCTTTGGGCTTCGTAACAACAGTGTCGCCTAAAGCCTGGACATCAGATCATCTCAGGAGGCAACACTGCCCCCTTAGCTGGCTGCCATGTGCTACCTTCAGCAGGGGTGAAGAACCCGGGTTTCAAAGAAGAAAACCTTATTACTATGAAAAAGCATAGAAGTTTGCAAAAATACATGGGGGAATCAGTCATTAGAAAAGATTATAATTTTTCTTCCATTTTGCAGTAGCTGAGCGGTAGATTTCTCAGAAACATTTATATTGGTCAAGAAATAATGTAAAAATGGAGTACACTGATGAGCTTGCAGTTGTGGGATAACCCTCCCCAGTAGCTTGGTAGCTGGTACACAGGAATGAATGCAAACAGATGCGTGTGTGTTTGAACTTGTCTTTTCCACTTATGTCTAGTGAACTAATTGATGAAAAAAAACCAAATCAATTTTATTATTTCATATTGGTGGCTGACTCAGTTAATTTACTTTTTGTTACTGTTTAATGATTTAAGATGGTTGTTAATACTGTTTCATTATTAATAAGTAGTTCAGAGTCTGGGCTCAGCCTGGGCTTTTCTTAATTATTGTTAAATTTAAAGAAATAATAAACATTGCAGTGTGGGAAGTGAGGACAAGGCAGACGTATGAGGCAGCATTATCAGTATGTGCTATACCCCCTGCAGCAAGGATTTCTGTCTCTTTCTGCTCATTTATTGTGTGTTTATTTGCCTTTTCATTTTCCCATGATGATGTCAATATTAAGGGAAAAATGCTGAAACTGAGGGATTTTAGCCTTTGATACAGAAGGATTACAGCCTGCAAACACAATAAAGAGTTCCTAGGCTTTTTTTGAAACCTTTCATTGACTTCAGCAGTAGCAGAATCTGGCTCTAAATGCATTTGGATTATGTGCACTCCACAGGAAATGTTCAGTATTATGTGCAGCAAAGTTAAGAATCAGAATATGCCTTTCTTTAAAAGGAAAATGGAATTTTCTTAGAAAACAAGAACCAGACTCTAGCTGCAGTTTCACTGGTGGGATGAGCTGCAATACAGGGTCCAGGCCCTAGAGCTGCCAAATATTCTGTCACCGTAAAGCCAGGTCTTTCTCCTAGCTCCTGTTTCCAGATTTCCTCTCTTTTATACACACACACACATATTTATATTTATATTTATATTTATATTTATATTTATATTTATATTTATATTTATATTTATATTTACATTTACATTTACATTTACATTTACATTTACATTTACATTTATTTACATTTACATTTACATTTGCATTTATATTTATATTTATATTTATTTATATTATTTATTTAGTGTTTTACAGAGCCTCATTTGAAATAGATGCTAAATGAAGTCTAAAATCTAATGCTAGGGACTTTATCTTGAATGCCATATGCATTGTTTCCTGTATCTTAATTATTTTTCTCATTGTTGTTATGGTATTTGCTTCATACATACCTGACTGTTTTCTCCCTTTATGGAAAGTTTCCTTCAGTATGCTGCAAATAATGAGTCATAGCTTAATTGATTTGAGAAGGTTAAGGAGAACAGCTCTGTGGGCTCATCAGCCTGACCCATGGGGTTTTGGCATGGTGCCCCGGGTCTTGCAGGCTGGTGGGTTCTCAGCTGCAGCGATACAAACCAAACAGCATCTCCTCCCTACCACAGAAGACATTTCTCTCACGGTAGGCATCCCCAGAGGGCTTAACAACGTGTAGTCTGGTGATATCTGAACGCGAGAGTGGCTCTTTGGTCTTTGGCAGAGGGCTGCTGCAGGTCGACCATTCGACACTCTGCTTGCGGAGGAGGTGGCTGGCTGTGTGCACTGGTTCTGCCTTCATCTCCGGTTTGTCCGTTCCTGAGGTCAGGTGCGATTCCCGTAAACTGTCTGAGCACCAGTGATTGCAGCACTGGTGTACATGAGTAAATAAAAAAGATTATGCTTGCTGAAAATCCCTAAGCTCTGTGCTGCTGATTTTTTCCCTATTTTTATTATCTGCACATTGGAAGCTCTGTGCATCTGGATTCTCAATGGAGAGCCTGCAGAGTCAGACGTGAACATGTGTTAGGGGAAGGGATGACCGCCCTGCTTGGTGCCTCTCTGCCTTTGGGGTCATTCCCAGCTCACCCAGGACCGTGCTGCTGGATGGTTCTCTCTGGAATGGCATAAAACCGGAGCAGTGTAAGGGATTCATGTGTCTCACCTCTCTTTCCCCAGGTTTGTTCCCACACTGTGCCGCCATGCACACTTCTTGTGCTGCTCATGGCCAAAAGCTTCACATGATGACACACAAATATCTGTAGCCAAGACCTTATTCTTCACCCTTATGAACTCCCAGGTGCCCAAAGCCCTGTGAGGTTTATAAGAATTCAGTATCAAAACTGAATCTTCAGTTTTCTGAGTAGTTTCTTGCCAATGAGATGCAATGTTTCTCCAAAACATATATGGTATACTTAATTTTTACTGATTCTAGGAAAAGCCTGACGAAGGCAGGCAGACTTTCTTCTGGTTATAAATAGATGAAAAAGTCCCTGATCATTTAACATAATTTACAAAAAAACACACCTTAAATTCTGCCTTTTCTCTATGGCTGTAAGACCTGTTCGGACACCTCTCTGCTGAACCAATGCAGGCAGCGTACATGTAGTAGTTAGGGTTTTTTAATGATTCATATCTGTCTGAACCCTGAAATCACTGTTCGGTCGTTATTCAGACCTTACTCAGGGGTAATTCCCATTACATGGTGGTGCTTCTCTGGCAGCTGTTGCAACTCCTGGCTTTGATGTCTTTTCCTTTTGCTTTCTGCCAGCACCGTCCTATCAGCTGAAGTGGCTCCCGGTGTTGGTGCTTCTTCCTTTTTCTTATGTTGAGGAATCAGTTTGAGCTAAAAGCTTAGAGTTGTGACTCCCCAGAAAGACACTCTGCAACTCTTGCTTGTAGTTCAATGCATATGCACTACAGCAACCAGGAGCAGACACACAGAATACACTCTTGCTTTTCTTCTTTCTTACTTTTAGGTATGGGAAAATGCTTTCCTACAGCCTGCCTTGGTCACCACAGAAACACAATGTTTCTGGTCCTGGAAGTGGATGGTTTTTATTCTGGAAATGGGTGGAAGAGGGTATTTCTGCAGATTCAAAGAAGTATCTTCCTCCTCCCCTCGCTGTCCAGTCCTTCCGCCCCCGCTCCCCTCTTTCTGCAGAGCTTTTGGGAACTCTGGATGGAATAGCAGCTAATAGCTTTTTTTGCCTTTTTTGCACAATTTCAGTAGCCTGGATGGTAAGCAGATGTCTGCAAGCCATTGTATAGGCATTACTATTTTGAAGCCTGATGGCCAAAGTCAAGAATGAGGATAGGAAGTAGAAATCTATGTTCCAGCTTTGCCAGGAGTCCCCAGGCAGATCAGACTGTCTGTACATCCTATTTCCATGTTTGAAATGAGTGAAAATAAGACATATCTGTTCCCCAAGTCTGTTCTGAACCTTTATTTACTTCAAATCTTCAGGCAAAAACCAACGCATAGAGGCAAATATTTTTTTTCTGCTTGTTTGCTCTTTGCTGGATTTTGGGAAGAAAATTCCAAATTTGCCTGGTTCCTGCTGTTCCATGCCTTGCTGACAGTAGGTAAGTTTTGCCCATAAACCTATATAGGCATAATTGTACTAACAAGAGCTATTACTGTGACGACTCACACAGCAGTGTGACAGCACAGCCAGTGGAAATCCCCTCCAACGTTATAAACCATCATGGCAAAATTGTGCTGGGGTAGCTCCACTGCACCGCTGGGCCCTACTGCCATGGTCTTGTTGCGGTAAAAAAAAAACAAAACAAAAAACCCAAAACATCCACAAAATTCACCAGCACATAGCTGCGCTGTTGAAACTTCAAATGGTAGAGCACAACTTTAGCAGGGACTATGGTATTCTTTGTGTTGTTGTGGCTGTGGGGCTTTTGGGTGTGAAGAGGTGCGGTCCCTGATTGACAGGACATAGCTGGCAAAAGCCTCAAGCAAAGACACATTTGTACCAGCCAAACCTGTGGATTTTGGTTGTGGGGCAAGGTGGGGCTGAAACAGACTCCACTGGTGAAATCTCAGTTTTAGCACTACCCTCCACATCCCTATTAGAAATGCTTCTGCAGTGCAGCTATCTATCTCAGCCAAGCATTTACAAGACAGAGAAGGCTTTGCTCAGGCGGCTGCAGAAAGGAGCTTTTTGGTACACAAAACGTTTTGTCAGAGTAATGTCTATTTTCTTTCTTTTTAATTTTCCCAGTCTGTTGATGAAAGGCTGCTGTGGTAAGTCACAGCTGGGCAGGTAACCATTGTTAATGAGTAATTCTTGTGGCTGATATCGGCATTGATCTGGTCCATATTTTGCAATGTAATGTCATCTCCTGAGTGGGCTTGCTTGGAGCTCCTTGTTATTGCTATACCATGCTTTTAATTAGCTCCTGAAGGGAAAGAGATGGGAAACATCTGGATGGTATACCATCTCTGATTACAAGCAACATTAGATCAGCTCCTGTGGAGGTGCTCTTAAAATACTTGCCGAGTAGACTGGTGATCATCTGCGAGGGTCAGGCACTTTGTAAACTCTTCACTCGCTGTGGTTTAGGGAGAGTATCTCGCTACATAGCATTCCCATCTACCCACAAAGACATTAATTATTAACAACGATAACAGCTCTGCTTACTTAGAAAACTAAAATACCCTAAAGTCAAGTAAATCGCAGTCCCTTGCGAAAGCTTGTTGCTGATTCACCCTCCCGCTTCAGCCCAGCCCTGGAAGTTTCCCTCTGCCAGGCAAAACCTTCATGAGAGGAGAGGAAAGATGAAAGTCTGTGCTCCTTTCACTCTTGTCTTGGCTCTGACTCTGAGCAGTGACTGTGCAAGGATGGTAAGTCTGATTCTTCTGTTTTGGAGTGGTGGATCACCTATGTGCTGGCTGGCAGGAGACTGTTGCCTTGGGGCTGGATGAGTGAAGCCACTGACCAGACCGAAAGGAAGCGTGCTTGAAATGAAAAACCATAGGGATTTGCTAGGTGAAGGCTCACAGCAATGTTGACTAAGCGGGAGGCCTGTAGGATAGCTGGTCCCATACGTATCTGCATTTAAAGAAATTACTTACATCCACGCCTTGTAAGGGAGGAAGAACAGGATGGGAGGAAGTACCACAAAAATTGAAATACTTTGAAAATGCATCTCAGAAATGTGTTGACACAAGCAGGTACCTGCAGTAGCATGGAAGGAGAGTGCTACCCCACCAGACTTCACTGCTACCTGGTAACTGAACATGCCAGCTTAGGTAACCATCTCCTTTTCAAACCTCTCCCTGTTTTCATGCCATGCCCTTTAATGTTTTCATTGTGTGCTTTGTGTCTTTTTTTGGAGTATGTCTGCAAGGCAGCTGCAGCACTGCTGATCATGGCCATGAGGGTTTGACTTCACTAGTTTGCTGAAACCCAACCACGGCCTGGCATCCACCATGGACTAGCACCACAGCCTGGACTCCCAGTTGTGTGGCTTTATGATTAGCCTTTTTTCACTAGCTAGTTTAAAACTAGCTCAGATACACTTAAACGATGCCATAATTCTGACTGTCCCAGTGAAGTCCAGTATCTCCTTAGACATTGCAGGTGGGAGCAGAGAAGAATATTCATGGTGCCTAGGAAAAGACCAGCCCTGGCTGAAGCTGTTGGAGACTGCTCAGTGCTGGCAGAGTCCGTGTAGAATGCCAAAACTGTTTCTTCCTCAGAACTGTTCAAGCCCTCCCTGTATATCTTAGCAACAGCTTTGTCTTATCCCTTACTTGTTATGTCCCCTATCCAGTTCCACATTCATGATGTGCTGCTTCCTCAACTGCTTTTGTGATATTTTTATTTTGCTATAGTTCAGCTGTCAGCACCTTTGGTGGCAGCAGCACTTTATGTGTATTACCATTTTTTATTATTTCCTGTGGCTTAAAATCAGCTCAGCCTCGTGCTCTTTGCTGCTGATTGGCGAACTCAAATGAAGTAGAGGTTGCTTTTTTAACTAATGCCCTGGGAGATATGGCTAAATGGCAGGAGAAGTCAAATGCTGGGATATTATTTGTAGCTGTGAACTGGCCCCAGAATGCATATATGCTTCCTGCCGAGAGAAATAGGAGATGTGTCTCTTGGCAATAGAAAGATATAATGGAGCAGAGCTTCGGCCTTTTTTGTGCTTTGCTGGGTTCTCCTGGTTTAACAGAGACCTTTCACAAGCCAGTGTTTATTTACCCTCTTTCACCGGACTGTGCCGCAGCAAAAATCCCATGCAAATAATGAGATCTTTGCAGAAGCACTGAGAGAAACACAATTTCAGGGCACCCTGGAAAGCACGCTTGTCTCTGTAGGATGGTTCCTAGAGTGAATTTGTGTCTCCAATCCACATTCTTTTTTTCTCTTTGTAGCACTACAAATCTGGGGCAGGAAGAGGCTCAAAACATGAGTTCACTCACCCACAAGGTACAAAGTCAAATCCAATAGGTTTCATGACAGTAAGAACTATCTGCCTGTCTGTATCCATGCTGTGCAAGTCAGTAGTAAGCCTGTCTTTGTTTCAACATGAATAAGGATTATGGAATGGTTATGCCAATATTAATTTCTGTGTAGACGGGAATTTGGGATTAGCTCAGGAATCTCAGGTAATTTTCCTTCAGGTGCAGATTAATGGGAAGGTGCTGATGGGGTTTTAGTTTGTCTGAGCTGGCGTGGCTTATATTCACTCATAATGTAGTGTGGCTGTAGATGTGCAGCTCCCTTTATTTTAATGAGAGCTGCGTCTGCCCTGTGACTTTGTATGTATAGGTTCAATTTTTGCCACAGCCCTTGACCTCCCTGTGGGAGAAGGGTTTGAGCCCCATGCAATTTGCTGGGTTGCATTTGTTTTGATGGCACCTAAACAATCAGACATCCTGGCTGTGTGTGGACATTGCGGACTTCCCTTTTTAAAGCTTTTGTTGTCTTGTGCTTTTGCTGTTACGGATTACATGAATTGGGCCATTAGTGGTGCCTTTATAGCTTAGAATGGTCTTTTATGTCCTTTGGGATGCAATACGTCTTCTGAATGGGGATGTATTTTCACAACTCTCCTAAGCACTTATAATGGGAGGTATCGGACAGAGAAGGTAAATATCTGAACATTTGCTTAATTAGTTCAGACAATGAAAACCAGGTTTGAAAAAGGGATAGCAGAGGGACTGGCAGTAGCTATTTTGCATTGACAGAGAAGAGTGACCATAATTCCAACCGGTTTGGACCACAGGGAGGGGTTATTTTTTCCATAATGCTAATAACTGGCCTCAGGAGCTCTTTGAGACGATGAGTCTGGCCTTGTGAGGGCTAACAGATATCGTAAGGGTGTGCAGGAGCCCCAGTCCTGACTGAAGGGGTAAGCTCAGGCCAAGGAGCAGTCGTACATTGTCACCGAGAAATGGGAAAGCGCTGTGCTGCCAGCTCGGTTGTATGCCCCATTTCTCTCCTACAGCAATGGTTGGCTTCCCATTCATGCTCCCAGCTCTCAAAACTGATTGCTTTTAGTTTAATAGTTAAATAAGCTCTGACAGTTCTTCATTGTCTTTTGTATCTTCAGTCTCTCTCATTCTCAAGACTTGTCTTGAAGGATTTTTTTCTGCTAGACTCCCACTAGCCTTCCTTAGACTGCTCTCACTGACATGGTGGACATAAAACTTGCCCTTTTTAGACACTGGTCCCATCAATTTTTCCCCACTTGCAAGGAATCTGCTTATCCCAAAGGGAAGGTGGTATGATCAAAATTATCTGTCTAACCCCAACCTTTAAAACCTTCTTTCTCCTGACTGTTTCTATTTCGGTTTGTACTGTCTGGTGCCTTAATTGTTTTAAACAGATGTTACAATGTGATATGGAGCCTGAAAGGATACTACTTCAGAAATGAATTTAATATGCTATTACAATACTACATAATTAGAAATGATAATTGCAATTAATGAATATAATTGGCATTTGCTGTACCAGAAATTGCAATATATTTTGAGCTGAAACGATCTGAGATCTTTATTCTACCACAGAGCCCATTAATCTTTGTTGATTCGGTCATTACGTAGGATTTCAAGCCTCTTCTTACGCACTAGAGGTTGCAGAGACACAGCGTCCACAGTACGGCTAAAAACTTGAAGATATCTATCTTCATAATTTCATATAATAACATATAATATATACCTGTGGGTTGGATTTCAGCTGCATGATGAGGTTTTTATTCTTGTATTTCAGTGCTTACAGAGGATGGAAATTTATGCAAATTTCCTTTCCGGTATGGTGGAAGGTTTTATCACTCATGTTTATCAAATCTATTGTCCCAAAAGAAATGGTAAGTTAACATTGCTCATAAATGAAGACAGCATTCAAATGAAAATGTCATCCTTTTAGTGTTTTAATCTTGTTTTTAGAATAATTAACTTGAGCTTGATGTCGTGCCGAAGGAAAGCCATGCAGTTCTCCTGGGTATAGTCATGGCCCTCACGTCAAGACTCGTGCTCAGAGGGGTCTCCAGGGCCACGGAAAGCTCAAGAACTGCAGAAGTTTCCTCCTTGGCCTTCATATTGGAATTGCAACTTATATGGGTGGCAAGAGCTTGTACAGAAAGGGCAGGACTGATGAAACGACCCCATAGAAACGCTCTGCTGAGGGAGAAAGGAGAGATACAGCCACCTGTAAGAGATGACACTCAGTTAACGAATTGTTTGATTTGTATGGGCCATGCCTGTACTGCAGGACAGACCATCTCATTTTTGAGGAAAGTTTGGGTTTTTTTCCCCCCATATCTCTAATTTCTCTCCAGATTGGCACCAGGCCCCTTTTGGACAGTGCAGTACTAACAGGAGAGGTATTTCTCCTGCTTTTAGGGTAATGATTTATTCTGCTAGTGTGTTTAAGGCCAGATCTCCTTATTTTGGCCAAAGGTTATTCTTTTACATATGGAGAAGTTGTTAAAAGTATTCATTATTCATTTTGGGGTAGGGGCTGTCAGGTGAGAACCCTACTGCAGCAAGCACTGAATAAACAAGACTAATTTTGCAGACAAACCTATCTAATGGGTATGTATTAACAGAAATCAAAGGCAACAAAGCAGGGAATACATGGGTACCAGTAATGTGAAAATATATGCACAGATGAGCTATGTGAAAGGCAGATACTTGCATGTTTCCAGGGTGGAGGTAATATTTTATAGAGTTTATTTTACTCGCCCAGGCAGGGCAGAACTCTCATTTTTTATACTGGACTGTCTAATTTTTTCATGATCTAAGATGTAAGAAGATGTGATCTTTCTGATGGCACATCTGTTTTAAGTGTAAGTGCTGGTGTAACGTAAACAACACAACACATACCTTCTTACACAAATAGACATAGAGCTTCCAGCTAGGAGACCACTTCCGAATTTCCCCAACATCCATAGATACAATCCAGATAAGAAAAGCCTCAAGGAAACAAGAATTCGAGAATATCTTAACTAAAGGAAGGGAACTGGTATAATTTTCCAGTTTGAACCCTGTCTTTGATGAACTGTAGCCACAAAGAGTTTGACCTTTGGTGGACCCACTTAATTTCACGCAATGCTTAAGATGGATCTTGTTAATACATGACATTCTGTGTATTTGATTTTAGCCAGTTAGGCCACAGAAATGGAAAAAAATGGAAAAACCCGTGAATGGATGGGATCCAAGGTTAGAGCACACTTTAGAGCTGACCTTGGACAACTTGCTCTGATGATTCCAATTTTTAAAAAGGCATTTACAAGCGGGGAGATGAGGAGGAAGACGGCTGGAGCTGTTTGGTTTTGACAGGCCATTTCACCCCATGGCTGACCTTCTGGACAGTGTTTACTCTTCTTTCATAAGCTAAAAGCAATTTCACGTGTGACTTCAGGCACAGAGATGCCGGGAAAAGAGCCCTGAATTGCACTTGGGAAACCTGCTCTGTGACTTGGCACTAGCCCATGCTGGGCTGATGTTGAATAACTGATCCCAGGGGCCTGGCAGGCAGCAGGCGAGGGCAAGGCTTGTGTCCTTCCTGCTCCTGCCTGCCCGCGAGCTGCTAGTGAGGATGGAGATGATGGGAGGCTAGATGCAACCTGCCTCTTTGGGGGCAAATGCAAGGAGACCAGACCAGGAGAGTGCTGGATTATGCACTTAATGAGTCCATGTCTCTAGTCCTCAAGCCAGACGTGGAAGGCAGGACTACAGACAGGACTCTATGGTGTGAGCCAAAGCCTGCTCCAATTGGCTTTAATTTTATTATACGTTTTCTCATACTACCTATGACACAGATATTGTGTGCTAGCCCATCATATTAAGTTCAATAAAAAGATAGTCCTCCTGAAGAAAGCATTTAAGAGCAATGTCTATCTTAATACAAAGCTGGGTATCGCATTTATGAAAGCTGCTGTGTCGATTCAAAGGGCTAAATGTGGAAGGCAATCAGACCATGACCTTGTCCATTTGTAACATTAAATGTTTCAACATAAATCAGAGTCCTGATGGCAGAAACCTCTCCCTACTTACTCTGAGAGCAACAAACAAGTTGTATCTTTATAAATATTTATCAAAAACACAGGAAAGAAGACAAAATAATTGCAGTATCCAAATAACAAACTTCCTTTAACAGCATCCTGTATTGCATTTCCCTTTAATTATAATCTGTTTTCACAGATAAATTCCTGTTTAGAGGCATCTTACCAGGTACTAAAGATGTCATTTAAAGTTGCCTTTTGTGTTGAAGAGAAAAAAAATAGCTGGAGCTGTTGCTAAAGTTCATTGGTACCTCCAGAAAGACAAAACAGTGTAGGGACAGACAAAATGGGGGGTGCAGTGAACACCCATGACAGCAAATGGGGAGGGTGGTCTGAATTGCAGCCAAGCTGTGGCTGCAGGGATGCTGCCAGCGCCATGCCCCTGTGTTCCGTGGTGGGATGGGTTCCCTCGAGATCCTGCTCAAGGGGAACAGTGGGAGCAGATTTTGGCTCAGATTTTGGCTGTGCCGTGGAAAGTGTTGGCTCAGACCCCGGAGAAGCCTTATCCTGTGCTCTAGTGCTGGGTGTGTGGATCCTCGTTGTGCCAGGTTGCAAGGGTGGGCTTAGGTCTGTATAAGAAGGCATGATCTTACCATCTTCTCTGGAAACAGGAAGATTTGATACTTTGGCCACAGACTGAAAGCAGTGCAAAGGAGGGCTTTTTGGCCAACTGGATTACAAGCTGGAGAGTTTATGCCAGTCCTGGAAAGGAGAAGGACATGTGGGGTGAGCGAGGAGACATCAAGCATCAGGCTCTGGATTTTGGTGGTGCTGGTGGTGGTTGCTCTGGTGTTGTCAGGTGAAATCTGGCCATCTCTCGTGGTCAGGACAACACCTAAAAAGGTCTGAGGGAACCTCCAGGCTTCAAACATGGTGACAGCACTAGGCGTGACAGCAGAGCTCTTTCCTTCCACCAGTCTGGCTCTGGCCCGAGCCTTTGCTTGCTCTCCAAAACGTCCAATTATTAAGGCTCCCAATGCTCCTGATGGGTAAAATAGCCGCTTTCCATTTATCCTGCCTACAAGTTAGGCCTTATCTGTGATACACCATTTTGTCCATTCATTCCCATGTTGTTTACCACACAGGAGTTTAAAATGTTGTTTAAATCAATTCCCAATAGTGGACTTTTCTGGTGTAATTAATTCAGTATCCGTGTATTTAAGTATCCGTGTATTTAAGTTTTCACTTTTTAATTAACAATTTTATGTGACAGGTTGATGTAAAGATATTTGTTATCTCATAAATTTAGAGAGTGGGCCCATTTACAAGTAGCACAAAAAAATACAATAAGCCCATTTGGTTGGTGTGGCTGCTGGAGGTAACGTCCTGTGAGACCAAAATGTCATCACATTTTTGGTAAGCCTCCCAGCAAAGAAAAGATTTTAAAAAGAAAAGGAGAGAGACTAGCGAAATAGCTTTGAGGATGCTCTGAGTTTCTCCCAAACAGTGAGAGATACATGGCGGAGAATATAAGAGGATTATGTGAACATGCAAGAAGCCTGGCCCTGAGGAGGCAGCCTGGCATCACAGGGGAGGACCAACCTCTTTGTAGTCACTGCAAGGTGATAGGGAAGGAGGGGACTGGTTGTGAAGAGCATTGGGTGGGAGGACCAGTGGGTTGTGGAAAGCTGGTGGAAGAAGCCTCTGTCAGGGTCTCTGATGACAAAAAACATTTAAGAAGGGAAAAATTGATTTCTCCACTTGCTTAGAACTTGGCTGCTACTGGACAGACTCCAGAGAGTATTAATTTGCATATAAATTGGTTTTTTCCCACTAATGATCAGTTTGCTTGAATTCTTTAGAAGTACACGGGGCCTCTTCCATTTGCCTCTGCCATGCCGCTCAGCATAACATCGCTCTGCTAAATCAATAATTAAGTCACTCAGAAAAGTTTGGATACTCCTTCCCCGTCATGGCTGGCACAGACGAAGTGTTCAGTCAGCGATGGTTTTGCCAACAGTGACACAAGTAGTGAGCTGCCAAGAACCACTTTTAACTTACTTCTCACCTTAATCCTCATGCCTAATAGTCATCCTTTAAAAAAGCACAATCCACTTCCCACTGAAGGAGCGCAGAGAAATTTCCATTAACTCCCAGCAGACTCGCACAGGCTGTAATGCCTGTGAGAAAACAGCCTCTTTAAGAACGTGTCAAGTTAATCTGCGCTAGCCTACCAAGCACCTTTCTTTTTGTGCACCTTATATAATTGAGGTCACCAAACTTAATATGTGTGGCCTATTCAGATGCTCCATAGGAATTAAAGCATTTTAAATACCACATAGTGTCTAATTAAGAAGCAAAAGAGGGCAGTTAAAATGGTAGACATGATCTACAATAAAATGTCAACCTAGCTTGTGACATCCTAGGGTGAAAAAATATTTGATAACACAACTGTTCAAGTTATGACAAAAACACACATAAAAATAGATTATCAGGCAAGTTAAATAAAGCAAACCCCTATTTCCTCCAATGCCATGTAGCCACTCATTTTCCTGTGTAGTGGCAGCTGATATTTATTATGCTGCATTAGAACTGGTTAGGGAGGATGTTTTGGTGGACGGTGCACTGGGACACAACGTGGACCTCCAAGGTTCAGCCTCAGTTCAGGCACACACTCTCTGTGTGGCCTCGGGGAAGCCTATAAGCCTATCTCTGCAAATGGAGAATAGCAGCTTAATGCTTCTTGGAGTGCTATGAGCATTGGCGATAGCAGACGGATGAGGGCAAGGAAAGTGCCCGGATAAACAGTTGTCAAAGTTTGTCTCAGTAGGATTCCCATGGGCGGTGTGGCGTGCAGGATTCAGCCCGCTGCTCTGCAAAAAGGAGAGGTTTGTTTTATCCATGCATTTGGAAATCACCCCCGTGTCAGTTATTTCCTCATTTAGTCTGGCAAGTTAAAAAATAGAAATACTTTAAAGGAACTGAGTGCAAAATATGTTTGCCACTGAAAGCCAGGAAAAAGTCCCTCTGCGGACAGTCTCCTGCCTCCACAGATTATTAAAGTAATTCACAGGCATAAAAAATGGGTTGGGTCCTGTTTTGCTTGTTTTGTAATGAATAAAGGAGACATAATTTATTTGCTTTGGTTTTGGTTTTTATTTCTGTCTTTCATTTTCTAATCTTAGAAATAGAAAGAAGGTTGGGTTTTTCTGGAGGATTCATTGGAGAACTCAGGTCCTGCTTCCACATCTCATTCTTAATGTGTATTTTGTTTGAGAGAAATGGGGCAGAGCATCTTTAAAAAAAAAAAGAAAAGCATATTTTTCCTCTGGTGTTAAGAGATTTTGAATGAAACAGATGTTAATTAGGAAAAAAAGTATGAATTTCCAGGTTGCCAAAGAATGAAGGCCATATAGTTTCAGTACAAACAGCCAGGTTGTTTAAAGCTGCACTAAACTGCACCTTTAATTCTTTTCAGGTGTTCAACAACACATAACTACGACCGGGACAGGAAATGGGGATACTGCACTTTGCTGCCCAAAGACCACTCAGGTGAGGCGATCCGTTGCTGAGTTGCTCCAGGTACCTGGCTCCTACTTTGCCCCCTGCAGTAAGGAGGGACGGTGCCTTCAGTGCTGCTTTTATTTGGTGCACACAGAAGGAGCCTTCGCATTAGCTGTTTCTGGGATCTCTCTGTGACTCTGCATAACCATAGCATTGGACTGTGAATATCACACCGTCTTTAATTCACTCTCTGTTGACTAACTTGAAGTCATGGAGAGAAATTATGGTAACGCCAACACGGAAACCTGAACTCCTGCTGGAGCCGAGCACAGAGGAGATCATCTTCTCCGCCCTTACAGCTTGGATGTGCCTTTTAGTTTTCCCCTCATTTAATCAGCTACTTTTTCTGTCTCTTTGACCAGTTAATTTTTTAGAAGGTACAGAAACATTTCACACCTTGTACAACACACAGCCATCGCTTCCAGCTGTCCTTCCTAAGATCTCAGGGTACAGAACAGACCTTCAAAACCAGACTGCCTTGGGCTTTGGGCTGCATCAGAGAAGACAAGAGGACAGATGCATTCAGTGCAGGAGTACTGAGGGACAGCAAAAGGGTTACTTAGCTCAGCAGTGCTATGGCTTCATGGGGTCACCACACTCCAGTGCTACAATTACCTCATTGTGAAAGTCTGTCTAAAACAGGAAGCCAAGGTCTGCGGCAAACTCTCCTTTCTATATAAGTTGCTTTAATTGACACACTGGGCGAAAGCATCACTTCCCAAGCAGTTTGGTGGGGAACATGCATCCTTGTCCTCAGCAGTACCTCAAAGGCTGGCTCTTGCTTGTCTCTGTCTCCCCAACTTGATGTTTCATGAGCTGGATGCTGGGGAATCTCATTTTATGAGGAATCTCATTTTATTACTTCTTCTCAATTTATATAGTGACAGACCAGCACTGAAAAATCAGATGTTGCACTGATCGGACTTGATGCCCCTGAGGTTTTTTTTGGATCTGTGCCTAAATGCTGATCATGTTCCTCTTTTCTCCTTTGCACTACTTTCAAATGTGACCTGCCTTGTTTAGTCTGTGGGATATGACCAGATGCCCTTGGATGTTCGCTTTCCACTTTCCAACAAAGGGCATTTTCCACCATCCCCTTGCAGGGAGTTCTCTGTCATGTCAGGAGACTCATTGCCAAGCTGATTACAATCTACCAGAGTGCTTGAAAAGCCAATGTTAGCTGAATCATGCTGAGAGTCTAAAATTAAGCAGTGCACAGCATCATCGTTTTAAACTTAACAACTTTAAATTATTTTCCAGCCTGACTTTAAAACAGATTAACTGTAGATCAGAGACAAATGACCTAACCTCAAAACAAGCAGCAATGCATGTGCCTTTATAATGCAAGTATGTCAGACACAAACGTAGACTTTATAGACAGTTCATGCCTACAAGAGTCAGGTTATGAGGGCTGCACTTACTTATTCATGAGTGCCCTCCCAGAGCTTAAAATGTTGGAAGCGGTAATGTGTGACTGCTTTAATCCTCCATTGAAACACTGACTGTCACGGTGGTGGCTGGCTGACTCAAGAATGCTTTTCCAGTAGCTGAAGAAGGAGCTCTCCAAGCCTGGCATTGCATTTCTGGGGGTGCCTTGTGCCACCTCTGTCCCTCCCTCAGCCCATCGCCATGGCCCTGCCAGCCCCACATGCAGCCGTGTCTGCAGCAAGCTGGCTGCCTGCAAGCCTTTTTGGGCTTTCTGGCTCCTTTTTGCCTTGTTACCCACCACAGCATTGGATAGGGTGGTTTGCAACAAGAAAGCCACCCTGTCTGCCGGCCCCTCGCTGAGGCATATCGCTGTCGATATACCCTAGCCCCAGTGAGGGCTTGCCCTGGCTGCTGTTTTTTCTCCAGAAAAAAAAGAGTTATATGTGTGTGAGAGGAAAGGAAACAGAAAAAAGGATGGGGTAGCTGGAAGAGATCACTGCTGGCTGTTACAAAGAAAAGACTTTACTTCTGAAAGCATTAAGAATTTTGTAAAATTAAATCAAATAAGTCTTTAGCTGTTGATTTACTTATAAACATGACTACTTATTGTTTTAGCAGCAAGCACTGTGTTTGGACTTGGAAAAGGTCTAACCATAGCTTAAAGATAAAGCTTAAAGATACCAACCATAACTTAATCAACCATAGCACCAACAATAGCTTAAAGATAAAAGGTTTATGGTGAGGTTGAAAGGAAGGAGCAGCATAATGGCTGAAGGGAATTTCAAGCAAACAGGAGGAAAGTTTGCCTGCTGGGGAAGATAGCTAGGAAGGAAGAAACAGTCAAACTGAATAATACTGATCTTTAAAATGTGGACAATATATGATTTTGTTGTGAAAAAAATCCACTAAAATATTAAATCCTTAGGGGAATCTCAACCATTTTATAGACACTTGAAAAACAAGAAAAAATGAAATTTTGGGGGGAGAGAGTATCCTTTGGCCATGAGAGATTGGTGAGGAGTGTGTGAACTGGGATGGGGAAGGAGCTGCTTGAAAGCAAAGGCTGAAGCATGACCTCTCTCCAGACCAACAATACCATGTGTACCTGAGGAGTCAGCTTGAAACCATTGGAGCTGCTTACAAATTAGCATTATGTAAGTGTTGGAGGCATTGATCCAGAAAAATACATCTGCCAACTTCAAGAGAATGTTTCACCAAAAAGTCTTTAGCTTCAGAATGAAGTGAAGCTCAGGTAGGAAAGCTCTGCTGGAGGGAGCTGTTAGTACGGCACTGCACAGAGCCGGAGCTCGCCATAAGAACACCCAAGGCACCTGTTCAAACCCCCCCTGAAATCACTGGAGCTTTACTGCTGCCTTCAGGTTTCCAGGGGATCCGCCTTTCCTGCCCAGCAGATCTCTGTGGAGACCGTGTGTAGTATCTGCCCAATGTGACCCCTTCATACACGTGGGCCAACTGGGCTGTGACTGTGTAGTTCGTATATATGTACATATATATGCATAAAAGTGCAATGCCCCTATGTGTGGGACTTCCAGACCTTGGGCAGTCTGTTAGGACTACTGCTCTGAATGTCTGGAAATCTTGGACAAATGGCCAAAACCCCAGGGAGGCCCAGACTTGGGAGAAAAGTGCCAGACAGTGAGTTTTTTAAAGAGATGTTTGGACTGATATGGAAAGAAGAAGTAGAGTGGTGTGGGCTGCGCAGGCAGGAGGAAGAGGCATCATCCCAGGAGGGGCTCTGGGGAAGAGCAGTCCCAGTTCTGAGAAAGGTGGGTGGCAGAAATAGAATGGTTTTGTCAGAAGATATGGTTAGAAAGGTGAGAAAAAGGCTACTACTTGTTCAGCAGAGCCTCAGAGAGGTGAAGCTGAAGTCAAGGTGATTGCTAAAAAGCATGAAGTGTTTTTCCCGTGAAGGTGGGGAGATAGTCCTGGGTGGCTTTAGACATTGGCTGAGCTTGCAGGGACTTGGCACTCCCCAGTTAATGGCTAGTTAATGGTGGGCAGGATTCCCTGCAGGGAACTCTGATGTGTCCATGTGCTTACGAGTAGAAGTTGTTCCTGGACTCCATGGAAGGTGGGGAGGGATGCAGAATACCCTGGGGAAGTCAGGTTGGTGGGGCAGGTGCGATGCAGTGAGGGACTCTGACTGGGAAAGAAATGGAGGACTGGAAGTGCTCTTTGCAGATTTAACGCGGGTACAAAAAATGACTTGAGCACTGCTGTACCAGAAGATGGCCTGGAGATCAAGTCATGGTTTGGATGTGATTGGAATAGTAAATACAGGATTTTCCTTTGAGGAAACATTATACCACTAAAAGTTTCATAACTATCAAACGGCAGAACGTCACTGCCTTTACTTGCTTTCCCTTGATGTTATCCTGGAGTGAAACTACCAGTGAGTACACCCAGGCCTGCTATCTGATATCAATTACATCACTCTGTTCTGAAGTAAATATTTTGATCTGTGCAGGGAAACCTTCACATTTACACCACCACTGTAGCAAAGTTCAAGATGTGCCTTTTGTGCTTCGCTTCAGCCCTGTATGTGTGTGCCTGCGTTTCTGTATGTTGCACCCCGTGCTTAGGACCCCACGCTCTAGCTGAAGGAGCACCTCGGTTGAGTAACCCTACTGCTGCCCTCGCAGAGTTTGACTAGCATTAAAAAGGAGGATTTGAATGCAGACAAGCTGTTGGGCCAGCTCTGCAGCAGGTGTAAAACATGATGTTGGTTGACTTCAGGGGAGATACAGCCCTCGACACTGCCTGAAATCAGGAATGTCAGCTGGCCAGCAAGACTCCTACAACTTTTGCATTGCACATTGCCAAGTAAAGCTTCCATCGCCGGAGTTAGAGGGTTGTCCTGGCACACCCTCTCCTCTCCCACCCTATTTTCCCATGATTTAGAAAATTCCTTAAAAAACAGAGATACGTGAGACTGGTCCAGTTTAATCTTGCTTGGCCTGATTTACTTGGATGTGCCCTTGTTTTGCTTTAAAATTTTTCCCTTTGTTCCAGCTGTCCATTAATTTTAGACATAATCCAAAAATCCATAGCAAATTCTTCTGTCGAGGGTTGTCTTTTGTGTAATTTGAAAGAAGGAGGCATAATCCCGGCCATTGATGTTGAAATGCAAAGCATGCAGGGCAGTAATCCGGGCAGAGGCTGAGCTGCAGCCTTCCCTCCCCAGTGTAAAGGCACAGCTCCATCTTGTGGGCATCTGTCCCAGCTTCTTCCTCACCACAGTGGCAGCTCTGGCAACTTCATGCATGCCTGGACCTACTACCTTCGTCCAAGTTACTCTGGGGGAGAAGGTCCAGCTCAGTGATTTACTATACGGTTTTTAAAAACTGGATAAATATAGCTTCTATACAGTTGGAAACAAAACCAATGTAAATTGGCTGGATAAACATTGTTTTCGATCAATAGGTGTTATTGAAACTGCCGTGCATTGAACCAAAATGGTTCAAGTAACCAAGTCGACGCCTAACACAACAAAGCACGGTTTATCTGGCACCTGTTAACAACAACTTCGTATGCGGCCTGTCTAGATCACTGCGCAAACAACCCTTGCCAAAACGGAGGGACCTGTTCCCACTCTCATGGCCACAGGATGTACCACTGTACCTGTCCCGAGGAATTCACGGGCAAGGACTGTCAGATGAGTAAGTATCTTCTTCCATGAGTGTTACAATATGAAATATGAGCAGTAAATAGAGCTCATTAGTGTTTGCTTGATGAAAAGGTAGTGCTGTGGTGATGGGAGAGACCGCTGCAGCATGAATGTTTCTGTAGGCGGATTTCCAAATGGTTATGACAGACAATCCATTACTGACAGGACAGCTGAAAATAGCTTGATTATACAGTTATAAATCCAAGCATGCTCTCAGCCAGTGAGATATTAAGCTATGGGAAACACAAAGAGCCTCTTCCCCTCCCTTTGCTGTTTTTAAGATTTAAATATCCCTTACATGGATGGCAAGGACTAATAATATCATCCAGTAGGTAGGGCAGGGAGACAGGAAAAAACAACAAAATTTCAGCTGACGCCTTATGCCTTATGTATATGCACACATGGGACTATTACAACGTTTCCTGTGATGTCAGCTTTATATCTGGGCAGCTACCCCACCTTCAAAGTAGTCATTTCCAAAGGAGGGAAGCCAGGCCAAAAGGCATTGCTTGGGTTATTTTTCCAGTTTTATCGTGGTGCCACTCCCACTTTACTGCATACCAAGTGAGGAATTAGGCTTTTACACTGAGGGTTTTCAGTTGCACTTGCTGTTGTTTAATGAAGGCTTTTGCTTGCAGCCCTAGGCTTCTCTCCTGATGCAAGCAAAGAAGCCTTTTTCAGTCCTGGTGCTCCACTGTTTCTAGCCCAGCCCACCATCTGTGGATGACGCAGTAAAGTGGGACAGACACAAGTATATAACACTGATTTGATTTTTTGTGTTTGCTGAATGAACTTTTGGAAGGCCTTAAGTCATGGTGATGCTGTCGTGCTCATAGGGCTTTAGGAGAAAGCCACCTCTGCCTCGAGGTCCTTGGAGCTGCTGCTGTTGTGGCTTAGTGCCTCCACACTATGGAGGCTGGCTTGCTTGAGAAGCACCGTCAACAAACATGTATCTGCTCAACAGGAAAAAAGGGATGAGCAGGGAATGATGGAGATTGTGGTGCTGTTCCTTGCAAGAAATAACCTCAGAAAGCTTGTGTTGTTTTTCAAACTGTGTTTCAGAGAAATGTTTTGACAACAGTCTCTATGAGCTCTTTGATGTGGGCATGAGCTGGTCAAGAGTCCGACAAGGAGCTGTGGAGCAGTGCATGTGTGTGAACGGCCAGATCGAGTGCGAGAGTGTCGAACACAAAAGTAAGGCACTATTTGGTATGACAGCTGTTGGCCTGCAGGGACTGGGGATAAAGGACAGCAAGAATATCAAAGCCTGAGCAGTGTTATACACAGTAATGCTGCTCTCACAGCTCATGTACCCTCCCCAAAAGAGAACATTTTAGCTTACCTTTCCATGTGTGAGCAATAATGCTGACCCAGGAAATCACTTCAACGTGCCCATCCTTATTTGAGGAAGCAATTATATGCATTAAGCTGAATTTTAGGGACACAGCTCAGTGCTTTCGTTACCAGGGATGCAATCCTGAACTGTAACATGTAAGAATATGCAACAGATTATATAGCAGAAGTGGTAAAATTTCTGACCTTCTGAGCTCTCTTCCAAAACTGTAACATGCCTGAGAGGCACACCCTCCTCTACTCTTCCCCTGCACACCTGCAATTGCTTCATATTGCTGTTTCACCTCTGGGATTTTTTCCCAAGCCTATCCCACTCTCGAGTTGCCAGCATCTAAACTCTACCTGCCTCCAGGATCCCATTTGCCCTGCGTCGACCCCAGAGTCCCCATGATTTTTGGCCCGACATACCCATTCTTGGCTGGGGTGATGCTTATGTTTTGAAGCCTCCTCCTTGTTTTGAGGCTCCCAAGTGCCCGACACAGCTGGCCAGCTAGCTGCAGGGCATGTGCTTCTGGTTGTCACTTATCTGATGAAGCCAGCACAGCACCTCCTTTTGGAAGGAGAGATGGTGGGAAACAAACCCCTATGCCTCACCTATGTATGTGCTCCGGTATGGCTATTCTGTTATCCAGTCTGGCTGACTTTTACCCTGCCCTTTGAAATCGGTAGATGCTTTTATTCCTACCTTACACAACTGGAAACTAAAGCAAGGAGAGAGTTGGTGGTTTTCTAGGACATTGGGAGTTCATGGCGGAGTTGGGAAATTTGATAGGACTTAATACTTCCCAGTCACAGATCCTAAATATTTAACTGAGCTCCCTGCTAGATACGCTGTTATAAATTTTAATGCAGCTCAGGGGCAAACTTGGAATTGGCAGAGCCCCCCACACAGAAAGAAATGCTAATGCCACCACCATCACCACTAGTAATAATAATCACCACCCCCATTTTACCTGTTGTTCATTGGTAATATTTTTCAATATCTATGCTGACATTATCCAATAAAAGTAAAAACAATGAGACAAACCTCAGTAGGCAGAAATCAGCAGAGTTTCCTTTTCTTCAATTTATATCAAGTGTAGGTCTGAGATGAGTAAAAAAGGAAAAACTTCCCCAAAATGTATATGCACAGAGAAGGTGTACTAAAGTTAAAATGGACTGGTTCTCTTGAATTGTTTGTATCTTTGCTTTGATCTTTGGTTTCTGCTTGTAGGTTGTGTTCATGATCCTTGCATGAATGGTGGAGAATGTAAAATGGTTACCTTCAGTGGGAAAATAGTATGTGATTGCAAAAGAAATTATGCAGGAAAGTATTGCAACATTGGTAAGTATAACAACCTACCGGTGGGCAGGGAATTTGGAGTTTTCTTCTGGGTGTGAAGCCGGTGGTTTTTGCCTCTCTGTTGCATTCTGCCTTTGCAGACATTTCTTGTGATAACTGAAAAGTCACACAGAACTTCACAAACAAGTGTTTAATGTATTCCGTCAGTGTAAAACATAACACACTCTTCTTCACCAAGACCCTGATTCTAAAAATATTTGCTCATGTACTTAACTCTACGGAAAATTAAACACAGAAGTTTTAATCCAATTACTCACGCCCATAAAACTAAGCGCATGCTTCCATTTTGCAGGATCAGTCGCAGAGTTGTACTCTAGTGCAAACGCCTCCCCACAGATCCATGCATCTTACCCTGTCCCCTCATAAAGTAAGGGTTTATGCTCTGGCAAAATCTAGCAGCTGGCTGCATTTGGTAGCACTAGATTGTTGTGGGAAGTAGATATAAATAAAATGCACACCCTTTGTTTGGGTTACCTTGTACATTAAATTAATAGCATGTTTAGCACAGTACAGCTGACCAAAAAATCCTTACTTTCACTGGTGGGTTAGGGCAGAGAAATCTGCCTTTTGGTGCCTACATGTTAGTTCTGTGTTGCTTCTTATTATAGACTACATAGTTTTTGATATAATTTTCCTCCAGAATATTTAACATTTCTCACTGCATGGGTTAAATCTGCTTGTAAAGCTTACCTGCATGCTAAATCCTCAAGTTATATCCGTGGCTACTTTTCAAATACAGCCGATTGTAGGCATAAATTATAATAGACTTTCAGCCATACCAGCCTGTGATCCCATCAACTCACTGGCTACATCTTTCTGAGTACATAAATCCCAGGGCTCATCAAAATTGAAGACAAGACTCCTGGTAGCTACGGTGGGCAGCTATGGCTAGCTTGTCCGAATGGGTGGTGGTAAAAATACATGGTAATGAACACTGGAATTGGTATCTGGTGTTCTTTTTTGTTATTCTGATGGTTAACAAATGGTGTAGCCAGCTGTTCAAGCTGGAAAAAACAATCCATCTGGGAGACCAGCAGTACAGCTGGAATAACAAATAGCAGGAGTGAACTGGCAAATTGAATGGCGTATGAACTGGTCCTGAACCTTCACTCATGAGGCACCCGATGAATCGTGCGAAATGGGCTTGTGACTTTTTTAAGTCCCTCCTAAGGAGCGATATTGTAGCTCTGGTTTTTTGTCCTTTAGTTGCCCTAGTGAGGTTTGTCCCAGGCTTTGCGAATGCTGCTGCGGTGATTTGGGCAAGGGGCTGGATGTGCACAGCACACGTGCCACCTGGCATCCCGGGGAGGACTGCGCGCTGCTTGTCTTCAAATAAAACTGCTTTTCAGATTCCTACTGCGTTATCAGCTTCCCCTGCCCAAAGCGGCAACACTGTGCATAAACATCCACCCATCACGGCCTGGATTATAAATATCAGGACGACAGTGTTATAGCTGTAATACTGGTTTCTGTCTGACTAGCGTAGAACAAGAAATAAGCAGGTGCTCTTTGATTACTTGAAAATAATAAAGCAAACATTTGGTTTGCTAAACAAACGGCTTTAGATGCTTACAATCCATCTGCACTCGCCTGCCTAACACCCCCACACAAAAGGGGAACTGAAGGATTGTGTTTATGTGTCAGGGCCTTGCAAACAAGTTTAAAAATGAAAAAACCCTCTTTGCCAGGATTTAGTAATTCTAAATTAATGCAAATAAATTAGTGCTGGGGTCTACAGACCTGGCAGTATCATCACATGAGGGCAATGGCATTCTGGTGAAAGCACTGGGCTCAGAGCACATAGAACTGATTTTTAAATATATGTTGGCTTAATTTTTTCTTCAACCCTTCAGTTTGATGCTGTGAGCACAGCTGGCTTTTTTCCTTTGTTTTCCTTTTTACTGTCTTGTATAGTTTCCCTTGTCTACGAGGACTGAATTGTGAGGTTACCCTTTAGTCTGAATAGCTTATGGTTATAATGCTTGATTCAGAGAAAGTTACAGTGTCTCCAAAATACACTTTATTCTAAATTATTCATTTATAGAGGCAACCTTAAACCCAAGTTGCAATGCAAAAATGTCTTCTTTTTTTTAAAAAAAGAAAACAATCAATTTAATAAACAGTAAGTACCCCAAAACATCTTTGGGCTGTGAGGTGTTTGAGGTCTCTGATGATGTCCTCTGTCCTTGACTTCTACAAAGAATAACCAATTTTCATATGTTTCTAATGGAAAACCAGCTAATTTATCTTGACGTCACACTCACAGATGTTAATCAACCAAGTTAATCCATCCTGGGTCAGATCACAAGTCCAAGTACTGCCGTGAGTCGAGCATTAGCAAAGTAGAGGATGACTGAGGAGTAATGCATGTAGCAGGAACTTACTGAGAAATACTTCTGCTTGAGGATTTTCTCAGCAGACGGCTGGACTATCAGATTTAATAGACCTTTACCTGTTTTCTGTGAATTTGTCTAAACTCTTTAGAACTCCTTTATGTTTTTGCCTTTCACAGCATGTTGTGTCAAGAAGTTCCAGAATTTAAATAGATGTGATGAGAAACAGTAATTTCTATTGTTAGCTTAAAACCTACTGCCTGATAATTTCATTCCCCCCCCCCCTTTGAACAGTGAGTAACAGAGAATAATCATAACTTTTGTGATTTTACAGATACCTGCTTATCTCTGTCCAATAGTTGTTTCTTTTTTTGGACTACGGGGTCCCTGTCAGTACTCAAAAATAATCTTTTCATTGTTCTTAAAATTCTCTTGCAAACAATCATTATATATATGTATATATACGTTGCCAAGCCATTATCATAATGGCCATGCAGTTACTGGCAAATTAGGAGCTGACTTAAAAAAAAATATGGGAGGTGATAAATGTAACATAGGAGATATCTATAACAAAGGAGATCAATATACAAAAGACAGTTTCTAATATAGATTTCTATTCTTCGTGGTAATAAATTATTTTCTAGGCCTTGCAGAAGAAACTTTCAGTACTAAAGAAATAACTACTATTTTAAAAAATAGTCTAACACAGTTTATATGCATAAGATTTCAGTGAAGTTTAATTTCAAAGGAAATTAGGTACATCACCAACAAATCCCTCCCCAAACAGATGCCGCTTAAAATGATTCAAAGATCCATTTTTAATTAAGTTTAATTCATAATAATTGCACTTAAATATGCACTTGTTTTCAGAAATAAGGATTTTCTATTAAGAGAGCAACTGTATTCACTTTGGAGACAGAGTTCTTGCTGAGAGAGATCTGAATCCAGGCTTTAAGTGAAAATTCAGAATTAATTATGGAACCATGAGTAGCAATAGTTGTCTTATTCTACAGAGAAAGTTACCAAGAGGGTCCAGACCCAGCCACTTTGGCAGTGATAAATGTGAGGAAGCAGTGAAAACTGAGAAGGATGCGAGTGTGATATTTTATCTCTGGCCCAAGTTGGTATAGGGAGTGGAGAAGGAATTTTTTGGGAGATGTTTAACTTCAGAAATATTTAGCTTCATTGGAGGTGATAACTTATGATAAACAGTTATAAACATGTAATTGTAAAATTACTTTGACATTTTATGTTTCTTTGAACAGATAGGAGCCATGGTAGAGATGTTGGGTGAACACAGAGGGACACACAGCTAGAGAAAGAGGAAGAGCTATTTGGCCAGAGGACAGATAATTCATTATAATAAGCATTTCTGCACGTGTTAAAGGGAGCTGGAGGGTGAAGGAGGGAGATGTAGAATTTTTTTTTAAGGGATTGGTGCCTTTAGGTTTCTGTGGTTGAAAGCCCACCATTGTATTCACACTATCAGCCTTAGTTGACATGCAAGTGCAAACTAATATATATTTTGCCCCATTTCCTGGGTAAAACCACTTCCTTCTCCTTACCATTGCTTTGGTACTGGTTTTGGGTGTGGGTTGTTAGTAAATTTGGGGGTCTCATTTGTATTTTTAGGTTTATTCTTGATTTATTGGAGGGTATGTTAGTGGGGTATCTTTATTTAATTTAATTAGCTGCCAAGCCTTTTCCTGAAACAATTAGTCTATATAGGTGGCTTTGTTGGGTTACTGTTGATCAGAGGAATAGCTGGTAGTCAGATGTGGATAACTGAGGTCTGGTTTAACACTACATATTTCAACGCTTTGTCAGCTTCTAACTGGATTTTTAGGGTGTAGAATTACCTTAATCATTGGGTGGTACAATGTTCTTGATGGCTAGCTGGGGTTTATTTTTGGCCCGTTTGTTGTATTAGGACTCAGCAACAGCTCAGGGTCTGTTCTTGTGGAGCTGTTTGTAAAAATAAGGTAGCCATGTAATGAAGTAAATCAGTGGGATGGATGAGTTGTGGCAGATTTTGGTGCTTTTTGTGATTAAATTAATGAAGAGGTAGAAAGCAGACACATGGAAAGCCTGTTTGGATTTGTGTCACTGTGGTTGTGGGTCACAGTAGATGGTAGGTTTAAGAGTATTGGGAGGACTGCACAGGGGATTATAAATTTTGAAGTTTCTTTGGATTAAGGTTTAGGTAGCAATGATGTTTTTGCTCATATTTTGGTCATGATGAAGCATGAAGTTGTTGAAGGTATTTTTGAAAACTCTTTATGTTTTCTAGTGGGTTTTTTTCTTAGTTAGGCTATGGGTAATGGAATTAGAGGGGTACCATAGCTTTAAAGAAAGTATGAGTTGGAATGCTAATTGTGGAAGGTTTATGGTTATATAAGGAGATGTGTTGTTGCATGTCAGAAGTAGGCTGAAGATTTTTAGAAAAGGAAAATGACAGCATAGCTGAATATATAATTACATACAGGAAAAAAAGCTCTTGGCCACATCTTTGGGGGTTAAACTGGGGGAGTTTGAGGTAATAAAAGAAGTAAAAAAGACAGCAAACCCACCTTTTTAGTGGTTGTTTTACTGAAATAGGGTGTTTGCAGTTTTCTGTTAGAAAAGGTACTTTAGTAAAGGAAATTCAGCCCTGGAGGCTGGAGGGAAAGTTTTAAAACCTTTTATTCTGAAGAAGACAGTGAGAAGAAGATAATGAGTCTTAACTTTTTGGTTTATGTTTACCAATGTTATTCTATAATCTACTAGAATGCTCTTGGATTAGTGTTTATTTTTAATTTTCTAGGATCCCAGGGAGAAAAAAAAGAAATAGGGTGAAGTATAATAACAAGGTCAGTTGCCTGACAATGATAAGTGAGTATTCAACCAGTCAGTCCCCCATTGAGCTTGGACAAGTAGGTCTGCTACTAAGAGTTGAAGAGGATTTGTAAGTGGGGCTAAGATGCTGCTTGTTGTTTACATGTATGGAGCATTGGAATTAGTAATAAAACTAGGATAGAAAAGAATAAGGTTAGTGTTACTCCGTGGTTGTGGAAGAATGGATGGAATAGCAGATAAAAAAGCATCATTATGGTTTGCTATGGCTTGGAGAGGTGACTACATGGTTTGCAGGGGTAAAGTTTTATGGGTGCCCTGTGAGGTTGCATGAGGGCCGGGCAGGTGTTAATAAGGCAAGGTTAATGAAGAGAAAGCCTAGGGCACTGCTGCAGAAATCGTAAGGGCAGGTTGGATTTTTATCAGATTTTGAATTATTTAAAAGTAATTCAAATAATGCTGGAGTTCCATGGAGAAAAAGTAGGTCTAGTAGGCTATCACCTGCAATGGTAAATGGTAGGAGGAATTGGAAGATGAAGAAGTGAGTGAGCATGGCATTATCAACTGAGAACCCACCTCTGATTCATTGCACTAAGATAGTGCCAATATAGGGGATGGTGGGCAGGAGACTAGCGATAACTATGGCTTCACAAAACAATAATTATAAGGTGTCGTTTATGGGGGTGATAGATGTGAGCAATAATAGAGATGCACTCTGATCTCCCAGGTTTCTTTATAGAGTTAGGAATTATAATAAAGATTTTGGCTGATACAGAGAAAAACGCAAATGAAGAAGGGAGCACCATATGCATAGAGGTTATGGATTAGTCCTTTATACTTAACATCTTGGCAAATGTGGGCTACAGAGGAGAAAGCTAATGAGCTATACTGTCAGCAGTATATCATATAGCAAGGATTAACTCTATAAGGATTGAGTGATAAGGCAAATACCAAGGAATAGGCAAAAATTTCTCCAGTCAGAGATAGGAGTAGGTTGGAGATCACCAGAGGACTTTATTTTTAAAAAAAAAAGTTTTTTTTCAGATGTTGGTGGACACTAAGGTTTCTGTGGTGCCTTCTGTGTTCCTACAGTGGTGCCTTTTTAGATGATAAGTCTTTGTTGTAAACCTAGTATAAACTAATACGATTAATATTAGCAGCTGCTAATATGAAGCAGCGGCTTAGTCCTTACTCTTACGATAGGGTGCCTGACTTGGCAGCAGTGTTAGTTATTGGGTGCTGGTTAATTCAAGGCCATAAAGGTGTTTTTAATCCTGTTTTTGATTTATTTGAGACATGACAGTGCTATCAGTTAATTATGTTTAATAGAGGGCACATCTCTTGAAATGCAAAGGGACTGACATCTCTTAATCCATGCAATCTGTTTTGCTGTATAATTGCCAGTTAGGAAGGTGGTTGAAGGGAAGATGCAGTAGCAGCTCACAGGCTTTCAGCTCACCCCTTGGATTACTGCAGAAATCTGCATTGCATTGTTTGTCTCCCCTGTTGCCTGCCTTCTCCCACCAGCCCACGCTGGGTGCTTCAGGTGCTCCGGAGACCCCCCTCTCATTACTGGCTCTCTGCAGAGGAACTGCTCATCCACTGACCATCATTAATTGCTATGCAGTCTGTTTCTTTTCCTGTCCAGAGACTTATCTTAGGTCATACTCTTAACACATAAGGACCTACAGGTATATTCAAAAGAATGAAAGCTTTCAGTATGAATTAGGTACTCAGATACTCTTGAAAATGCTGTAAGGCAGTCCACGCAACAGGTTGTTTCCCTGTCAAAGTAATATAGCACTGAGATTTGCTTGTTGGTCCTGGAATTTCTTTTCCCTACCTATTGACAACCTATTTCCTAAATAGGTTGCTGCTTTTAGCTCTATATACTTACCTATTGATTGCATTTATGACTCTGTAGATCATAACTATTGTGCTAGAATTGAAGATAATCAATAGAAAAATTAAATGGAAAAAGAGCCAGTCCTAATATCTAGGATATTACTTTTCTAAGCTATAAGAAACTATTGCCAGAGTTTATAGATTTCTGGATTTAAACCTTTATATGAAAGAGTTCAACTTACTCAGAAGGTAGATTTGTACATTGGCATTTATAACAAACATAATTCTCTTCAATTTTAGCTCAGTTGACCTAAGTATTTGCAAGTATGAAGGTACAAAGATACTTTGAAAAAGAAATATATTAAAAAATAAGTCTAGTTTCAGTGAATGGAGTGTGCCATCCTTATGTTAGGATGCAACTTCAAGAGATCTTTTGTGCTGTATAAATCACTTTGTTTTCCGAGTCTTAAATCCATCCTTGTTTTACATGGTAAGTTTCTATTAGAATTAATTCACTACAAAAGGATGCCAATTTTTCCACATTTCTGCCTAGTTTTTGGCTCAGACAGATTGCTTGCGCATTTCATAATCAGGCTACAGTTTCAGCAGGGATTTATTTCAGTGTTAGGTGCTGTCAGTCCAGAGGTTTTATTGCTATTCAACAAACCAGAAAGCAGCACAACTATTTGAATCAATTATTTGTTATAAATTAGTGACATGCATTATCTGCTGTTGTATTAAATCATAAGCCCAAACAGAAATATTGAAATCTAGATAACTACTATGAATGTATGATTGAATTATATAGAAATATAGCTATATAGCTTCCCTTATACTTCAGGTGTGGTTTATGTTCATTAACTTGCAAACTCTTAAAGCTATGGTGGGTGCTGTTATTCTCACTTTCACAGACAGATATTAGTGCATGAAAATGTGAAGCAGGTTGCTTCAAGCCAGGAACAGTCCAGTCCTGGGGCTGCTTCCAGGCAGTCTCCTGCCCCTATGCATTAGACTTCACATTCTTATCATTAAAGCATGGAAAAGATGGTAATTGCTTTCTTCAGTGCAGTCTATGCCCACCTGGCCACCTTCCTAGATATTTACAGAGATTTTCAGCGGCACAGGGAGCCACTGAAAGAGAAACCAAATCTTCCTCTGGGAGCAGTGCTAAGTTAATGTGGATGTCCTTCAAAGCTCTCTGTGTGGTGTTTGTTTCATTTTGCACAGGAATATTTGCCTTATTGTTTTCAGAATACCTGGAGGGTTTTCAGTGCTTTACCTGACGAAGTGAGATGCCTGTTAGAGCAATCTCTATGAATACTGGAGACTCCTTTCTGTCACACGTTTATTGCCAGCTCAGACTAGTGGTTAGCTGCACTTGCAGCAGGGGAAGCACAACTCCCTGAAATCAAAGACTTTCACACCTTTCATCTCTGAGGGGATCTCACGGCCACCCAGGAAAGGAGATCAGGGAACTTCTAGGTGAATTAAGAAAAGGTGGACCCTTCTGCAGGTATGTGACAAGTCTGAGCTCATGTAGGAAGGAAACTCGACTTATACCCTTGTAAAGGATGCCTTGGAGAGCAACACACCCTGCAGTGCTGCGGCAGTGTAAGCAATAAGCTTATACAGAGGCATAAAATGTCATTGTTCATTATTATTCATCTTCATTGTTAATAGATGAAACAAGATCAGGTGGAAATATACATTAACAGACGTATTAGAAAGGCTTCAGAGAGATACGAATGCCCTGTCTTGCAAGCCAGCTGCTACCTGGTGAGTGCTGAAGTGCTCGCTCTGACCAGCGTGGGGCACGTAAGGCAGGCACTCAAGCCTTTGGTGCTGGAGCTTTCGGAGGCACTGCAACAGGAGTGGACATGTGCTCCAGGAAAGCTCTGGATGGAGGATGTTCTCCTCATTCCACCAAGGTTTTGCTTTAGTTTATGATTTTCTAAAGAACTCTTCCATCTAGATAACTGATAATTAAGACACTGGAGAAGACCTCTTGTAAAGGTAATTGTAAGCAGAGAGGGGACCTTTGTCCTTCTCCTCTTCCCTCCTCTCCCTTCCTGTCATCAGCTGATATAGAAATTCATCTAACATTGTATTGCATAAAAGCATTATAGGTTGGTCAGGGATAAAACAAAGTATTACTGAATGAAAGGGTTACTTAAAACTATCCTGTCCCAGGATTAGGACCACTGGGGGAAAAATGTATTTTTATTAACAGAAAGAAACAGGTTATGCATATCTGGAAGGAAAATACAGTCAAAGCTCAAAAACATGAGGAAAATTGCTGATGAGATGTTTGGGGGAAAAGAAAATCTAAAAGATACATTGTTTTCTACAGAAAAACTTCCAAAAGAAACTCATAAAACTGTTCATGTATGTAACTACAGAACCTGAAACAAGATCTGGTGACAAAAAGTCTTGTGAAATGTTTTCAGAAGTTAGCAATTAGAACTGGTTGGATAACTGCTATTTCAGGTTGCTTTTAATTTTAAGACCTGAAACTGCTTTCTACTGAAAAATTAAAAGGCAAAGAATTGGTGTGACGTGCTGATAAAATATGCCATCCTAGCACAACTAGAATGTTTTATGTGAGCTATGTAAAGGTCTTGGATTTTAAAAATAAATCATAACAGGAAATTATTTCTAGCTTTAAATTTTAATGGTAGGTTGTTTTTTTTTTAATGAAAAGAAACAGTGGTGATAGTGGCATAGGTCTGCAGAGTAACTTGAATCTGCATTTGCATGAAAACTTTCATCATCTGAAAGTTTAGGCCATTTCTACTCTTAACGTAGTGATTGGCAGTACCGCAGGGAAGTGAATGAACAAGAAAAATATATATATTATGTCCTCCATTACTTTCTTCCACAGAAGAAAATAAATATGTTTCAGAGTTATGAGAAGTTGCAGAAGCTATAAAGAACTGAGAACGAACAATTCCCAGTCAGAGCAATCCATTAAGAACTGCTGAAAGCAGACCACCTACACACCGTTTCTGACAAAGAGGGAAAAAGAGATTTTTCAGTGCTGCAACTGTTCGAAAAAGAGTATTAGAAGCAAAAGATCAATATGACTGCAACAGTTTCAGAGATTTTTTTGAAAACTGTTTGTCTTGAATTATAGGTGATGATAAATTCTATTAGGTTTTGCGTATACTTCTTAATGGCCTTAGATACGTAACAAAGTGCCCTTTAATGAGCTGTGATGTGGGTACCATAGTGCTACTGCAAGCCAGTCAAATAAAGCTTGCTGGAGTGGAGAACAGATCGATGGAAAGCTACTAATGAAACAACTGTGTTAACCTAGATGCCTCTCCACAAGATATGAGATTAAGCCACTTTACTCCTGTGCCCAGAACATTCCTTATAAAACAAAAAAGAAACAAAAAACTGTCTGAGACATATTACTGTTCCTCTCAACAAGTGCAATATGTAATCCAAACTTCTTAGTTACAGGAGGAGAATGTGAGGGATGATTTAGAAGGGGGCCAAATTCTTCCAGTTATAATCTTCTGGCAGCTTTAGCAATGACTGGCAGACCTGACAAAACAGAGATGCCTTGGATTTTAAGCCTGACAAGGATGAGCACAACTTGTAAACACCATCTGCAAGATGTCCAAACCATTGGTATTGCAGAATATGTCCCTGGTTCTGCACTGAAACAGAATCTCTTGTTTCATCCTCATAAAAGTAGTCTAAATAATTTCTGAATGTAATAAATACAGTACAAATAAAAACAGCACCTGGCACTTCCCTGGACAAATCAAAGAATTCAGCATACAGCCTGATGGTGGTATTTTCATGACACTGTTTCAGGCAAACAAAGCAGCGTAACTTGCAACTTGCCCAGAAAATAAATGGCAGGGTTGCCAAGAAATGGTTACTATTGCTAGCAACACAAATGATAGAGAAATTATTTTCTGTGAGCTCCTAGATTATGGTTGTTACAATATGAGTTTGATTTAATGTTATCTTCAGAGTTATTGAAATAAAGGGGGTTTGATTCAGGGGATGGGTGGGAGAAAATGTTGTCTCACCATCTCAGAAGTGTCTGCCAGGCCAAGTTAGAAAACGAATTTTTGCTAAGTATTTGTATGCTAACTCACACTGAAGTTCTTGCACCAAACTTCTGGACCTCCAGCTCCCAGAGTTATGCCATATGCTTGCTTGTGGTTTTGAGGTCTGTTGCTACACTGATGACTTGGAAGGATAATTGACATCAGCAGTTCATCGCTGCGATTCACTATTTCAGTGCTGGTTATATTCCCCGGTTCATGTGTCACCTTATTCTATCAAAATAAACAGATCTTTGGCAATAGCCGTCCACGCTGTGTGGTGTGATAGATCATCCTCACAGTGTGTTTTTCAATGGTAAAGGAATATCATGATGTTATATATTTAAGTATGTTTATAAGTTTAGAAGAAGATTCCAGTAGTCTTGCAGATGTCAAGGATAAGTCACGCTGACATGGCTGGGGTGAGAAACCCTCTGAGGCTTGGTCACAATTAATCCTCTTTGTACATTAGATGGTTTTGTGTTTCCTTTGGGATACTCTGAGCTGTGTTTTGAGGTGTAGACTTTCTGCTCAGTGTAGCTATTTGTATACAAATGCATCCCCATATGTTTTTCAGCCATAATGCTGGTATGCACTGTTGATAGATCTTGGCAGCTGAGTATACAGGTCATAGAATATGTATGTGTCAGACCTATCTGAAGAAATAACCCAAGTGCAGGTGACAAAGAAATGGGTTTTGAATAAGAAAATTCAACCTACTAGTTAATTTTTTGCAAAATTGATATATTTGCAATATGTAGCTATGTATATATAATATACATGGGTATAGTGTATATGTATAGGTATGTATGAGGCAATAAAAAGAGGTATTTTCCAAAATCAGGCCTTTTGAGAACTTGCTGGCAGGGCAGGATTGCTTTCACTACTTTACAACACAGATATCTCTGAGATGGTTGATTTAAGCTCCCTTTATTGTCAAGGGAGATTCAGTCAATGCAGTCAAGAGTGTATGGCAAGAGCCATCTCATCTTAAAAGTCACCTCACCAAGCTGGATCAGTTTGGCACTAGAAATGCCTGTTTCTCTTAATTGACTAAAAAGGGAGTCTCCAGTGATGAGCTCAGTTGTGTCTAAAATTAGATAGGAGGAATCCCAGCCATATTGCTGACTTTGCTCCAGATTGCTGCCTAAAATCTTCCATACGCAGTACAAATTTTAGGTCTAATTTTCTGCTGTACTGCCTGTTGAATAGCTATTTGTGCATGTGTAAAGTGAGGCTAACTCACTACTAATTTTAAACAGAATTTTTAACTGCTTGGGTTCTTTTATTAAAAATAAATCCTCATTTGATGCGTTCAATTCCTGTGAAAGGTAAAAGGCACCATACAGAATTGGGCCCACTGGCTCTCATTTGGGATCTCAGCTGTGAAGTAAGTATTTAACATGTAATTAGCATTGATTCCTGACCAATGTCTTATGCTTTGCCAGTTCCTAGCCATCGGTGCTATGTTGGCAATGGCACGGAGTACAGAGGTACGGCAAAGACGACCATTTCTGGACACAGCTGCTTGCCTTGGGATTCAGACTTGCTTTACCAAGAGCTTCATGTTGACAGTGTGGAGAAAGCAGTACAGCTTGGCTTGGGGCCGTTCTCTTACTGCAGGTGAGAAAAGTTCTCGTTTGCCCTGTGTTTGTAAATCAAGAGATGGATGTATTGTGGAAGGGAGAAGGGCTAGGATTCTCAAAGCAGGTGTTATCCCTGTCTTGGAAAAGCTAGGCTGACTTTAACAGCCTGACACAAGCAATGTAAGTGTACAGAAGACAAGATCTGGTAGACAGGCTAGATCAATAGCTCGGTCTGCCAAGTGAAGCTTGGACACAAAATAATGTTGGAAATTCCAGGTAACTTTTTTTTTTTTTTTCAAATGAGACCATAGTGACTCCATAAATGACTATCCAAAAGGAGAAAAAATGCATTAGCTAAACTGAATTAGTTAACTTTTGATTTCTAATTCTTAAATTGTGAAATACATAACATAAAGGAAAATATTTTCAGAAGTGAAAAGTTATTTGAATATGAAAAATCCAAGCAATATACTTCAATAATGTTGACATGGAATGTCAAATTTCTTTCCTGGATTTCTTTCAAAGCAAAATTATTGCAAAATAAGATTTCACCGTGTTTCGATTTTGATTGAACCACAATACAATAAACTACATTTCTGCTAAAGTTTTCTGTTCAGCTATAATGAAAATAGCTTGTGGTATATAGGTTTGTGCTTTCTTCTCAGGCACTTCAATGTTCCCCGTCTCTGAGGTCTTCATGAGCTCAATGGACATCCACAAACAAAGGAAATGTTTCCCTTTAGAGAGAATCCTGGAGATGAGCAAATGCTAGAAACGGCAAACTTTAGATGCTTCTCCATAGATTACTGGTTGATGGCTAGGTTTTGGGTTTTGGGTTTGTTTTGTTTTTTTTTTTTGCATGGAAGTTAGACCAGTATTTCAGGAAGATCAGAATGTACTGCACTTCCTAATTTGTTTGGTGATAAAAAGCATGCATGCATGCATGCTGAAAGTAGCTCTTCTTCTCTAACACAAACTAATAAACAGCTCCTATACTCTCCCTTAACCCAGATCAGCTTGCTTTCCAAGGTTTGGTTCTGATTCAAGCACTTAAGTATGAGATTTATGGTATCCCAGCATGGCAATTTATTGGGCACAGATTTTATGCTTTGATAAAACTTGATCCCTTCGATTTGCATCATTTAAGCACAATATTTACTTGCAGATTTGAAATGCAAAGAATAAAATGGTGTAGGAGCTGATGTGTTCATGTTCTGTACAGCTGAGAAAAAAGCTTTTCACTTTTTTGTCAGCTTGTTACAATTTCTGGGGATCTCTCTGCTACACTATATAATCCTGCAGATATCTTCTTCTTCAAATAGTCTAATTTAGAAACATTGTTGGTGGAAGATGACTCAACCTGTGTTGCTTCTTCAGTTCTGAGAATTTGAAAGTGCTTTAATCTTTTTCTGAAGAACAGTCAGATTAAAAAGAAAAAAATATTGAAGAACCTTACAATAATAGATAGTGCTTCTGATAAATCCATCTGAAAATAGAATTACTGTTTATCTGGAGCCCTGAATTACCTTGTCTATTTTTCTTGGCCTAATGAAGACCTTTCTGGGTCTTCAAAGTTTCCCTGTATTCTTGGAGGAGTAAACTGGGCAAATTTCTGGTTACTTATACGGCATCAATAAAGACAATTAGGCTGTACCATGGAGAAACCCTAACAGGATCAAACCAAAACCTCTTTAAGACCAAGGTAACAAAGGACTAAACTGTTTCTGATATTCTTTTTTTTTTCCCCTTTTGAGGGAAATTTTTCTTGAGGTAGTCTTTCATTTCCTCAGACTCTCCAGGGAATGTAAACCCGAGCTTCTCACATTCATTTTTGCTAGCTATTCTTGTTATGGATTTTCTATGAATCTACGTGTGTTGGAATTTCCTTGCTTAAAAAAATAATCTAAAAAAGGAATCTCTCCCATGGGATTTAGTCCTGAAAATAGCTGAGCTGATATCTGTTAAAGCACTTCAGTGTGGGCTGTATTTAAACCATGTGAACATGCTCATGCATCCAAATACTTGTAGGCAAATTTTACAGGTGTTTAGTCATGTGTCTGTGTTTCAGGTCCTAGAGAACCTTAGACTTGGTTAGCTTTAAGCATGAAGAACGCTAGTGAAAGCGTGCGCACCCATTTAGGTGTTAGCAGGCGCTTCAGTGCTTTGTCAGACGGCTCGAAACCTGAGAGTCCTGTCAGTCCTCTGCATGGTGCAGAGGAAAAAGCAGAAAACCTCCGGGAAGCTTGGAACAACAATGTGGTTAATGCTTGTAATTCACTCTCCCCCTGAATTAATTAGAAATCCAGATGATGATGATAAACCATGGTGTTACATCATGAAGGACAACAGTTTGTCTTGGGAGTACTGTGACGTTCCATCTTGTGGTATGTAAAGGCTCTCTTAAAATCCATGTTATGAATGAATGAAGAAAGATTTATTGATACTAGAACAAGCTTTCACTGTATAATTTTGAATGTTCTACTGTTCCCAAGAGTTTGAATATTTTACTGTTTGCAGTAAATCAAATGACAACAACAAGCTTCTTTTTGCATTTTTGGAGTTGTGATACAATCTGTGATTTTTGTCCTGAAACACTGTATAACAGTAGTGTCACACTACTGCTTTCAGTCAAAATCATCCCAGTATCACCAAATTTTCTGCTAGAACATGCAAGACGTCAAAAATGATTGATGCTTTGGTACAAATTGTCATCAGGCAGGGAATTACGGGCCCAGAGAAGTGAATGGGCCTCTGTAAGCAAACAGAGGATGGGATCCTGAAGATGTATGAGACATAGTATTTAATTCCGAAAACTAAAGATTCTGCTCTTCCCCTAACTTAATATTTAACTGTTGTTAATGTTGAAGCTGACCTTTAGAACAGAGTTGTAATCTGAAAAGTCAGTTTATAAAGTGGTCCTTTTATTTCCCTTTTATGGTTCTAATGCATTTGATAGATGATATTAACACAAGCATCCTAGTCCTTGTTATTGCAATGGCAAAGCTCAGTCCAGAATCTGAAAATGAAGATGTGATGTATCATGCATTCTGTTGTGCTTCATCCAGTAGTAAAGATTATATTTGTACTGGTAAATGAAACAGTGTCTGGGAATGTTCACAGATGCATTTAATTTACACTAGTACACATGTAGCCAGTGTTGGGAACAGGCATAGCTTTCAGTCTTGCAAGCCTCCTAAGGAACTGAATGAGATTCAGTTGTATGTGAATGTTTAATGACAATTTAACAAACCTTTCTTTTAAAGACTCTTACAAAAGTTCCAGTCCTTAGAAATCACCAGGATTTATAGTCTGATGCCATATCCCTTTATATCTCAGCAAGCAGGGAAAGGAGGCCACCCGTTCCAGACAATGTAGATAGTTCTGCAGTTACCAGAAGACCATGTGGGAGAAGACACAAAAAAAGAGGTTTTGTGAGACCTAGGATTGTTGGGGGATCTTCATCTCTGCCTGGATCTCATCCCTGGATGGCAGCTATCTATATTGGAGGGAGTTTCTGCGGTGGAAGCCTTATTCAGACTTGCTGGGTTGTGTCAGCAGCACACTGCTTTGCTAACAGGTAAACTCACCCATTAGTTTGGCAGTAGGTCCTCTTCTCCTCATAGTCACAGTCTCCTTGTGATTCACAACAAACCCGAACTGAAACGAGTGAGAAAGAAGATGAGATTTTAAAAGGCCAATGTTTCAAAAGGAGTTTCTGGCAATTTGGGTGCAGTTCATGGGCTAACAAATAGCTTGGAATGCTGTTGTCTCACAAGCCCTTATCTTGTTCCTTAAGGAGTCTCAAAGAAGCTAAATAACTCAACTGCAGGAATAAGGTAGGGCTGAGCAGGACATAGAATGGGAGCTTGCATGTGCAGGCATCTGCAAGGGGATATAAGTATTTCTCTTCTTCTCAGTTACCTTTTTGAACATTTATGCCTGCTTTGAGGTGTAACACAGATGACTATGCTCATTGCTGTGTTTTGTCCAAAAAGGCTGAGACTGCCAAGCAATGATTTATTAGAGACAATAAATTACTGTTAGTTGACACAAATAGAGTGGGCTGAGCTTTACAAAAAGCCAAAGGGAAGAACTGAACTGTTCAATTTTTGAGGCTGATTTTCTTGAGAGGTGTTGGGTTTTTTGGAGTTTTTTTGTCCTCCAGCTGTGGGACACTGGAGAGAATATTGACTATAGGATGCTCTTACTTCATTCTAGATATTTTCTTTTCCAGAAATGCTGAACACTTTCCCTGATTTCAGTTTGATCACATTAATGGGAAAAATATTACATCATTTCATACCCATTGTTCCTTTGCATAGTAAAGAAGCCAAGAGAAACAGAAAACCTTGTGCCAGAATACATACACTGATAGCTTGTAGAGCTAATAATACCATTGCGAATGCTGCACTGAAGCATTTGGTGCTCAAGCCACAACGCATTTGTTTTTCAAATGTTGTGAAATAGCTACTAACTTTGGCAGCTATTCAGGACATTTCCACCCACTTCCAGCTGGTGGTTTGGTACATACAGATTTTCCATAATTGCTGCCTTGTAATTTGCACTCTTCCGTATGTTTAGTACCTCTCAGCCACAATTGCAACTGTTTTCCGCTAGGCGACAATAGATACCTGTGCAGCTAACTTGTGGGTTTTTTTTTTTTTCCCTTTTCTGTAACCCCTCCTATTTTATTTCTTTTCCTGAATGAACCACCTGTAAGTCATAGTAGAACCATTCAGTGCCTTTAAAATCTATTCTAAATAGTATCCTGGGAAGCGATCTTCCACTCTGTTTCACAGGCCCAAAATCTGATTTTCAAGGCGATTGGTTTAATATTGCAAGAGCACTAAGAAAATCCTGCCCTTACATATTGATCAAGGAATATTTTATCGTCTTCTTGTTTTCCAGTTACAAAAAGCCAAACTTTGCACTTTCCTTTGTTAATTATAAGCTTAGTTATTGTTGCAGGGTAGCTGCCAGCTCTCTGCCCTGCAATTAGCCAGAATCTCTTTCCTCTAAGTACATTACTGTAGATCACTGCTTCGTGCTCAGTACTGGAGGAGACTCCACAGTGCTTTTGTATCTGATGGATGCTCCTGATGCACAGAAACACAACTAGGGAAACTGCAATGCTGTTGACCACTCTGCATCTGTGCATGATGTGTGACAGCAGATATTTTCTGTTCCTGCACTGGATAACAAAACATATGAGTGCTCTGATGTTGAAGACACTTGCTAACTAAATTCATTGTAGACTTATGCACATGCAGATTGAATTGGTTTTAAAGCAAGAGTGAAATTTTAATTCCGTTGCTTTCAAAACTAGAGAATTTACTGTCTTTCCAAACACTTCCTGATTATTCCTAAATGTCCCTTTCTTCCCAACTGTTGTACTGGTTCTTATTAGTTGTCTATCCTGGATACTGGATATGAGAGGACTGTGGTCTTTTTAAAGTAAACAAGAAATGGCTGAAAAAGATAGTGTGAATTACAAAAACTGTATTCTCCTCTGAGTGTGGTTTTTCCCATTAGATCAGTGTGCTGTTGGGACCTTCCTCCGCCAAGTTGCTTTTGATTCTAGACAACAGCTTTAACATAGATCAATCTTAGCTCAGAACAGAAGTGGTGATAGCTCTTAGGTGGAAGCTGCCCAGATGTTCCTGAGTTGTCAGTCTGCCAGCACCTTTAAAATCTTGACCCACGCCTGTAGTATTTTAAGTGTCTGCTTTCCCAGAGAAATGAGATATCCACCACTGACTCATCTTTTGGTCCCTCATTTCTTCCTCAGTAATTTTTGTACTCATTGGCAAAGTGTGATCAAGGTTGACTCAGTTAAGTTCCTAGAACAAGAAGTGCTTGCAGCCCCTGAAGATGCTTGTTAGCCAGACAGCAGCTGGGTAGCAGTGCATGTGCTTGCCTTTTACTTCTGTCAAGGAGCAGCAGCCTTTAATTAGGCTAATCAGGACTCATAGAGCCTGGGACTTGCTGTAACATTAGTCATCTTTTTCCTGGCCCACAGCAAGTAGGATGCCTGGGAAACAGGTCAAGGCATTATGAGAGGGTAAATAATGGACATGGTGGGGAGCTGAGGTTATTACAGTTCATGGGACACACAGCCATGGGAAATTAGGTTTAGTTTGACCTGCTAATCACAGAATTGCTTGTTCTCTCTTCTGTATTACAGTCCACTAAAATCCACTATTACAGTAGTTCTGGGCCAGCATATATTTAATAGAACAACTGACATAACACAAACATTTGAAATAGAAAAATACATTTTGCATCCTCAGTATTCTGTGTTCAACCCTACTGAACATGATATTGGTGAGTATTTTTGTTCTTACAGTTTTATTTTCTGTTTGCTCAACTCAGTTTCGAGTTTGGTTGATACGTCAAAAACTGCCTTCACAGTGGAACAATCGTAGGCATTAGGAGAAGCTTTCGAGCGCAGAGGGTTCTCAGTTCTACCAGAGTTATAACAGCATCTGAAAGCTAGACAAATTCAGATGAGAAATAAGTTGCAAATTTTAAATAATTATGATAATTAGCCTTTGGAGCAATTTACCTAGATGTATGGCAGATTCATCATCACTTCAAGTCTTTGTGGGATTAGGCATTTTTTCAACTGAAGCAGAAACTGTGGGCTTGATGCAGGAATTACTTGGTAAAATTCTATTGTCTGTATTGTATAGAGGATCTGACTAGATGAATATAATAGCCCCATCTGCTCCAAAAATCTATGTTACTAAGAATCATTTTTTACACTGAGATAGATTTAAAAATCAGCTGTCTTATCAGTCAAAAGTTAAATGCCCTTTTGATTGACCTTATAATATGAGTCAGAATGACAATGGCACAGCAGCTCCTTATTTTCTGATCTGCTCTTGTGGAAGGTGGCACGTCACCCTGGGGTATCAAGCTGTGGGAGCACTTTGTCTATGAGACTATTTAATAGCCTGGCATCGGGGATATTTTAGGTCAGGAATGTACTGGCTTTTTTGCTCCCAGATGGTGAATATTTTCCTGTATGTAGCAAAAAGCATTCAGATTCTGTGTTGGTGGGAACCCTGTCACAGCATACCAGGAGACAAACTGGATTTGGGGTATTACTCTGCTCTGAAATACCCTGGTGTAAACCACCATTGGCACTTTAAGATCTCCTAACTTTATGAATTACTCTGAAAATTGGCATGCTTCACTGATGCGCAATGTCCAAATCTAGGGTCAGCTGAACATGGAGTTCCTAAGAAGTGCCCCACTGCAAACAAAGAAGCAGGCAGAACCTGGGGGGGGAAAGATGTGAGGGCACATTCTGCCCTGTCAGTGATTTCTACTGATGCAGCAGAAGAGTTATTTCTTGCTGAAAATGCTTTTCTAAAGGAAACAAACTACCACATGAGTGTTTGCTGGGCAGTTCGGGGGATTCAGAAACAGGCAGAGTTGGTGGGGAAGAGGACGAAGGTGAGGAAGAGCACGAAGGTGAGGAAGAGCAAGCTGCTGAGAGTTGGAGCACGGTTTGTGTGGGCTTCTCAGCCTGTGAGATCCTCTTTACATGTTCCACAAAGGCCAAAAAAATGTAGCCAGTAGAGAAATAAGACTATCCAGTGGGATCTCTTGCTTTCCACACAACAGTGCTCAGAGAACCTGGAGCTTCCAAAAGGCGAGATGTAAAGCTTTAATAGCTGTGTCCATGTTACCTCAGCTCTGTCCTCTTTGAGTAGTGTGCCCAAACCCAACATGCTGCCCTTGTTACACCAAGCACAAAGCCCCCCTCTGTTGCTCTACACCCAAACACAGGAGGCTTGCTACAGGGGAACCAATGTTTCTGCTACTTTTGACATCTTCTTTCAGTATCAAGTTCATGATGCTGCACAGCTCCATATTTATGCTGTTTTCAGCCCCACAAGGGGATAGTAAAGGTTGTGTAGCTTGTGTAATTCTTTGTACCTTTCAGAAGCTTGGTTTTGAAATATCCTGATTTTTTATTCCTTAATTTTCAAGGTCTTGAATTTTGCTGAACTCAGTGATAACACAGAGCACAAAATACACCAGCTATTGCAGTAATTAATTTTTTAAATCAAATTGGAGTTAGGCAGGTGGCCAGACTTTCAGAAGCAGTGAGCACTTGCACATCCCACTTATTTCAGCTGAAAGTTGTGGATATGTCACTGTTATTTAACTTTAAGGTGGGAGGAGGCATATGTATTTTCTATCTTCCCCGTTCTCTACAAAGGCAGTGCAGGAAAATCTGCTCAGTGAATGCAGCATAAAATAAATATTCCCACAAGGGGAGTAGCTGAATGTTTCAGCCTTCAATTTTCTTTGAAATCAGGTGCTGTTGAGATGAGTCTGTCTGTCTTCGATTGAAATATCTTAATTAAGAGAGGCTTAGGGGATAATTAAAGTTGTATCTGAGACCCATTGCTGCCAATCCCATTAAAGAAAGGGAACAGTCACTTTATTCCTCCTATATTTTCTGTTCTGCAGCTTTGATTAAGCTGAAGAAGAATGGCCAACGTTGTGCCGTCAAGTCCCAGTTTGTTCAGCCCATCTGCTTGCCGGAAAGTAACACCTTTTTCCCTAGTCAGTTCAAGTGTCAGATTTCTGGATGGGGACACAGACATGAGAGTGAGTAAAATGGCAGTTGATACCTGTAGAAAAAACTGATGATAATTAAAACATAATGCTCAAGTATATGTTATACAACTGATAGTTTGGTAAAATATTTTCCAAGGGACTTCTGGTGGGATTCTTTTAATCTACTTTTAGATGTTTACAACATTTACATCTGAAATAGTCATCCTGAACTTCCTTTATAGTCCTTGGAATTTGGAGTGTGGTTCCCTTGACCAAATGTTTGCGTCTATTTTAGGATGAGATGAGCTGTGAGCTAGCTAGATCTCCATGGACTGGAAGGGGAGCAAGTAGCTTAGTTTTAGGTGCCAACAACTTGACACCTTAGTCGAGTGAATCCTACCCCTGGTTTCTCAAGGTAGATATCAAAGACTGTAAACCAAACACAATCAACTTACTAGTCCATGATAGAGGAGATCTTTACCTTTGCCAGCAAGAAACTTTGGAAACATCTACAGGAGAGGGCCAGATAGACTTTGGGCTAAGAAGTGCTTACATCCAGCTTGAGAAAGGTGGAAAAATCCATCCCATCCTTTCAGATGAGGAATTTCAGGATTATGAGGCTTGGCCATGCTGCTTTGATGTGGAGGTAGCAGAGACCTATGTGGATAGCTGAGAAGAATGGGGGAGCTGGCTGCCTCATTTTGGTAAGAGATTTAGTGTGAGCAAATGGAGCCTTTGATAAATTAATGATTTAATATCGTGGAAAGAGGAGAGGACAGGAGTGCTGGGGGAGCGTTCCTGAGTCTCTAGGAAATGAGAGAACCCAAAGTGGATTGATGTCTGGACATGGCATACTGTTATTTTAAAGGGCAAGGGGTCTCACTGGAGGAGTAGAAAGTGATGTGATCACTAGAAAAATTATCTTTTAAAGAGATCCACAACATGAATATGACTGAGATGTGTTAAGTGTGTTTATATGTTGTATTGTGCATTGTATTTCCATGTTAAGATCTTCACATTCTATAAAAATTACTGTCTTTTCCTCTCTGGGAATTTTTTTTTAAGATATAACTGGTTATTCAAATGTCCTGCAAGAAACACTGGTTCCAATTGTTCCTGAGGAGAAGTGCAAAAGCCCTGAAATTTATGGAACAGAAATCACTGAAAATATGTTCTGTGCTGGCTACTTCGATAGCAAATCTGATGCTTGTCAGGTAATGTGTGAGTCATCTCTAGGCAGAGAATATAAATGTATATTATTGCCAGAAACATTGCAGTGTTACAGTGCTTACTTTTGACATTACAATGTTCCTAAAGAAAAGAAATGTTCCTAAAGAAAAAAAGAAACTTATGTGACTGCACTGTTTGCTTCCACCTTCATTTTTTAACCTGTTCAATGTCAAATAAGTTCTACAGAAGGGCAAAAAACCTCCAGGGTGTTATATTCCTCCTGCCTTCATAAAAGGCAGTGGCTACGCACTGGAGGGTGAGTTGCTTTAGCTCCTGGCTGAGCTTGCGGCGTGATGGCAATGGTTTGCTGACCAGCTGGCAGGGACGCACTGGCAGGCCAACCAGCATGTACCTGTGTGGAGCCAAATCCCTGAGCTGCTGCCTCTTGCCTGATGGAATTAAGGATACCTGGGTAGGAGGTGGGGAGCAGTGGTGAGGTTTGGAGGAGGAAGGAGCTGAGGTTATTATAGCGGATGGGATTTAATGGTGTAGAATATCAGTCAATTGGAAACTGTTTCCTGACTTCTGTCCTTCGTGGAATGACCTCATGCTCTTACTACTTTGCATGCCTTTTTGAATTATGTCACACCTTGGCTCTGAATAAGGATGCAGAATTGTTGTGGTGATAGATGAGACTATATTTTAAATGAAGGATCAGACTATTCCTTACATAAACCTTCAGATTTTATCTTCAGTTCATTTTGAAGGAGGAGGGTTATGCTCTATTAGCATAAATTTCGGAATGGGCAGCACATAGCTAATAGTTGGCAGTGAGATTAAGTAAAGCAAAGAATATCATGTATACTGTGTGCTGCAACCCCTGTAGAGACCATAAAGGTGTCCACAGAAAGGTGTCCAGAGTGAAATGGCAGCAGCCAGCAGTGGCTCAAGGTTTCCAGGCCAGGGCTGAGAACTGATTGTAGGTATTGGCTGCAAGTGTTCATACTAGCCAGAGAACTAGAAACTACCTTGCTTGCTCAGTTTTCCTTGCCTTACCCAGGAAGTGCAAATACAAGACGCAGCACTGTAGCTGGTTCTTGCTCCCTGCCCTGGAAAAAGAATTGATCAGGAATGAGAAGGAGAAAGAAGAAAGCGGAGGGAAGGAGAGAGGAGCTGCACAAAGACAAGTAGTCTGGAGAGAATTGCAAAGTCTGAGAAACAGTGATTTAGAGTCACAGATGTTGCTGAAGAACAGTGCTCATGACTTGAAATCATTATTTGTGAATCGATAATTCTTTTTTTTTTTTCCTGTTGGCAGACTTGTAGTGCAGCCTAAGGAGAAATAGTGTAGACCTCTTAATGTCACAACAAATGTAGCTGACCTTCGAGTTTTCTTAACGTATGCTTAGGAAATTAACCTATAAAGCATGTCTATGTATAAAAACATTTCAAGACCAAGAAACATCAAGTAGATAATATGTTCTGCTTGATTATTTTTTAAAGATTTTCCTGGAAACTTTTTTTTTTTTTGATCAGTGCACTGATACCAAAGTTCTGAGAAGTAAATTGATCTCAGATATAAGACTTCATCTGATGTCCCTCATTTATCACAGAAATCTCCTAGTATAAAGGCAACACAATTTTCCTACCTACTGTGCTCTCAAGGATTTTCCTTTTTAAATAGGAAAAAATATATTTCTCCTTAGTCTCAAATAACCAGAAGGGTGGGTCCTTTCAGCAGTACTGTTTACTAATTTATATTTTTCTTTTAATTTCTAACATTTTCATTTCTGTAGAAAGTCAATCTAAGAATAATAATAATAATAATAAACCCATTTCCTGAATGCTTGCAAGCTTTTAAGTAAGTAGAAGTGTTCCAAATTCATCCTTGCTGTAGTGTGTCATCAAACATTAGTTTGGTCTTATTTTTGGTTTATGGTTTTAATGTCAAGGTAAATGCTCAGTAGCATCAAATTCAACAGATGCAAAAACCCCATATGCCACATAAAATTATAGCATCCCATAGTCACATGAAAAAGCATGTATGTATGCAACACCTTTCTTTGAAAACTTTCATGATCTCTGACATTTGCAATAAACTGCATTGAGAAACTCTCCAAATATCCATCCATGCAGAGCCCATGTTATGACGTAGCGTAAGCCTCAAAATCTTGCTTACTCCCACTGAAAGTGACCCAAATCGTCCGTGCTCTTCAGTAGGTGTCTGCATCTGAAATAATTTCAATTCTTTTAAACGAGATCTGATATTTGGGTACTTCTGTTTAATGTGGAATTAAAAAAAAAAAAACAAACCATCATATTAGAGGTGAGTATGATTAAAAAAAAGGTTTCTACGATGAAACTTCAGTAGACCACTGCTTCCATATTAATTTTTTTTAGTTTAAATCTCACCTGTAAACATTCTTAATTTGGGACTTTCCCAAACTGATCTTTTTCCGACTGCTTTCTATCAAAATAGGTAATCTTTCCTTACTTTTAACACAGGGAGATTCTGGTGGACCTCTGGCCTGTGAGAAAAATGAAATCTCTTACCTCTATGGAGTTATCAGCTGGGGAGATGGCTGTGGCAGAGTCAACAAACCTGGAGTATATACACGAATGACAAACTATGTAAACTGGATTAACGAGAAAATAGCCCCCCGTAAAACTAGTTGAACAGTTAAATGTGCTAACATTTGAAGCAGTGTTCAGGAGTCTTTTGGTTTCATTAAAGTAGCATAAAGCTAGTATGAAAACTGTCATGGTAATTCTTAGCAATTCCAAACCAGACCACCAAAAGTAGGCCTACTCCATCTGATGTCAGCATCCTTGATCTAGAATTTTAGGGTTGTGGATTGCTCAATATACGAGACTGTCTTTATTTGGCTTAATACAACAAACATGTTGAGACAGTGCACCAAAGTCTACAAATGTTTGTCTGCTTGGTGGATTACATAAAAAGTTGTTTGAATGTGTTTGTGCAGTTTCTGGTGGAGTGGTCATCCCCCAAACCAACCTGTAACAACATTGTTCTTGTATTCTCAGGTGAGATAAAGAATAAACAAGAGGAGCACCAAAAATGAAATTCCCCCCTGCCCCAGAAGTGATCTCTTGAAGTTCAGGTCAAGAGACACGAGCAGAGCAAGGTGGATGAAGCTGCTCCTCAGCTAACTGCAACAAACCAGTTCTGGGGAAAAAAACGAGGGTTTAGGTTTTGATTCAACCAAACGTGTAAGCACGTTTTTATGTTCCCCTGACATAAAATTAGGAACATCCTTCAGAGCTCTGCTGAATCTGGTGTGCAATTTTCCAGCAAGGTTAATGCAAAACCTCTTGAGAGCACAAAGTTTCTTGCTGAAAAACGTTGGAAGTCATTGCATCTGACTTCAGGCTGATGCAGTTAGGACTTTTGCAGACTGTGAGCTGCTCCTCACCCTGCGGATAGCAGTGGAAATACTTCACCTTGATGATAAATGCCTAAACGTTTCTTAAATTTGACAGTGTTTTGAAGATGTCTTAGGTTTTGTACTAACAAGTTGTTCAACTGTTTAGATAATTCAGAAAGGAGGTTTCTGTTAACAGATTTTTAAACTGGATGGCTTGGGGAGCAGCTTGACATTTTCCTTGGGAGTTGGTGATATCATAAACCACAGGCTTTGCTGTCATGGTCTATGGAATTGTTATGGGAACAATCAAAGAAATTATTACAATATATAACTGTTCAGAGGCTGTGGGCTCAGCTAAGTAACCAAAAAAGGCAGAAAATGATTAAACAAAAAAAATCTAGTCTGATAAATAAGAATGGAAAATTACAACTTTTTTTTAATACTGGGAACCTTTAGCCATGTCAGATGTGTACATTTGGAAGTGTTGATGTGAAATGTATTTCTTCTCTGATAGTGAATGTTTTTGAATTCTCTTAAGTGTTTCAGCAAAGCTGTGCTTTAAGATATAGATTTTTAAAGTGGTGCCTGGGTACTCAGATATGTGTTTTGTTTTATAGTACTGGCAGCGTCTTTATGGGTTTCTTAGTTGTGGTGAATGATTTTGGCAGTTAAAAGAAACTTTGTAAGGAAAAAGAACCAAAACCTGAATTTGTGTAAGTACAAATATATAACAATGCTAATCTAGATAAATGATGTAAGCTGTTTAATAAAAATGTTTGCCCTCCGTTTCTTGGACCTAGTCTGTTATGTATGAAGTCACAATTAAATCTTTGAATCCCTCTGTAGGTTCTTAAACATGTTGAGAGCTGGTGGAAAAATGAAATAACACTTCTCTGTGCTGGAAGGCATCTGAAAAGCCTTGCATAAGGATCAATTTCAGCTGGTGGTGCTCCCAGTTTTATACGTGTCGCACAAAATTTCCAGTAGGCAGATGTAAGAGCTTAGATACAATTTTCAGCTATGAATGCTGTGAATACTAAGATCAAAGTCTTTAGTTCGTTTCTCTGAAGCACTAAACACTAGCTTAAAAAACTGAGATCCACCTCTGGGGTCTTGATTCCAAAACAAGCTGAAGACTCTTGTTGCCTGGGTTTGCCTTTCTGGCCGTTTGCGGTATGAGTCTGGCTTGCTTAACTCCGTGAAATGACTGCGACTGTGTAACAAGACTAACTGTACCTGCTGCTGAAAGACAAGTACTAAACCAGCATGAAGGAACTATTTACTCTCCTTTGGAAGGGATTCATTTGGAACAGGTTTCCACACAAAGCTTATGCCATTCTGAATGTCCGTATATGTCCTGTGACTCCAGTTTCACTTTGAAATTAATATCCATCCACGCTGTGCATGCTTTTAATCTGGTAGTTTCATGTTATATATATTCTCTCAGTCCTCCCTTGCTGTAAAGAAGGTGCCTGTTTGATAGGAAAGGTGTTAGACTGGTGTTTCTGACAATTTGTGTAGAGTTTTTTAGCTGTCCTGTTTTCAAAATCTATCCTGCTTATATCAGTATATAGCAGCACCAATACAATCAATCAAACATTTTTTTTTTAAATATATTGAATGTCCACAAGTGAAATTTTCTGCCCTCAGTGGTCTAAATGACAAATCTTCAGTCAATACTGTCATACTTTGAATGCATTAAAATTAATCTGTGGCTTTCAAAGCAGCCTGTTTGTCTACTGTTACTGCATTGATTTGGTGGAACTAAATTTCGTCATTTGAGCATCTGAGGTATGGTGACTAGCACTGTATTAAATCCACAAACCCAGACTAGGGGTGGCAAGGAAATGTCCAGGTCAAGTGAGAGGTCCTTGCCTGACCTCTCACACCCCTGACGTTGGTCACATTCCTATGGGACACCCCGGCACCTTCTGCCTCCTGCCTCTCTGTTGAGCATTACCCCATGGAAACTCATCCTCCATATTTTTCTCCTCCCTTTAAGTGCTTATTCCTCTGGTTAAAATGCAAATCCAACTTAAACTTATTTGTGAACTTGTATCTGATATTTTTCCTAACATTTATATTGAAATTGGATTAGAATGCAAAGCCCGTTGAACAAACACGTCCTTAATTCATTATGAAACACACTTAAAGATGGTTTTATTAAATTATATGTTATTCCATGCAAACTGACCGATTCAAAGGGAAGAAATAAACGCAAACATCTAAAAAACCCTTCTATTATGCTATTGAAAGAAAAATGTGCTGTGGTGCTGTTTAAAAAAAGCTGAAGAACTAATTACCATCAAATAAGATGCAGGAGGAGTATTTTTAGAATAATGGACTCTAATTAGTCCATTGCTCATTGAAATACATCTGAGGACATCATCAACACATCTTATTCTATTAATTGTAGCTGCTCTGGGTTTGCTGTAAGTGGGGTTATCTGGTGACAGTTGCATTGCAAAGAAGAAGGAAAAAAAAAAAAAAAGAGTATTTTTATCTGGGGTAGTTGGCTGTACGTCTCCTGGGAGCCAAGGGAAGCAGTAATTACAGGTTTTGAAGGAGAAATTTGGGCGTTATAAGGAAGCCGCTGGTTCGGGGGAGGGAGGAAGGGGGCGTTCCGGCCCGCCGGCGCCAGGCCCCGCTCCGCGGAGACGGGGAGCGAAAGCGGTCCGGTCCGGGCTTTCCCGCCGCCGCCGGCTGCCTCGGCGGTCAGCCGCAAAGCCCGGAGCGGGATCGGGGGGGCCGGCGCTCGGCGCTTCCCGGGGTCGCGCCCGGAGGAGATCCGCTGAGGCGGCCCGCGCGGGGCTGCCGCCCCCCGGGTGCCCCGGCTCGCGCCTCCCGCTACTGATGCCCTGGAGAAAAAAAAAAAAATTAAAAAACCGCAACGCCACAATAAAACACATGAATAAAGAGCCAGCGGAAAGCTTCCCGGGACCCCCTTTCCCCTCAGCTGGAGCCGCCCCGGCCCCTGCCTGTCCCCCTGCCCGGTGGGGCGGGGGGCGCCGGGGAGGGCCGGGCCGCGCTGGCCGCTCGCCCGCGTCGCTGCCTGTGCCTGTGCGGGGCCCTAATAAAGCTATTTTGAAAGTGACCCCTCGGCCAGAGCGCGGGGAGGGAGCAGCGAGCCGGGCGCAGCTGTCCGGAATCATGACTGAAGATGACGGATTCCGTGGTGGTGGAGGGTCACGTCAAGTTGAGAGATGGAAAAAAGGTCCCCGCTCCCGGCGCCCCTGCGGCCCGGCCCCGCGGCGGGCCGGGGCCAGGGGTCCCCGACCGACGCCCCCCTCCCCAGGAGGGGAGAGAGCCCGCTCTTCCCTCCTCCGGCCCTGGCTAACCCTCTCCTTTTGCCTCTCGTTGCAGTGGAAGAGTAGGTGGCTGGTGTTGCGCAAGCCCTCCCCGGTGGCAGGTAAGAGGGGGGCCCGTTCTGTGAGGGGGAGGCAGGCGCCGGGCGTCCCTCCCTCCTCCGCCCGGCGCTGGGGGGACAGGGTTTGGGGGCCCGGGGGTTTACAGGGCTCCCTTCGAGGTCAGCTGCCGCTGGAGATCACCCTCGGTGGGGCTCTCCTCTAGCCGTCGCTGCTCCTTCCTCTTTGTTTTTTTTTTTTTTTTCTTCTTTTTAATCAGGGGAGGGGGGAATACATTATCTGGCAACGGGACAGGTGGCCAAAAGTAGGAGGCGGCTATTGCCGGAGTCCCCCCCCGAGGTGTAAAGAACGCGGGGGCGAGCGCGGAGAGGAGCTGCCGGGCTTCGCGTCTCCTCACGGCCTCGGGCTGGCGGCCCTTGACGGCGCGGGACGGCTCTTTCCTCGGCGGAGGCGGCGGGCGGCCGGCGGGGCGGTTGTAGGCCCCGGGGCGGTTGTAGGCCCCGGGGCGGTTGTAGGCCCCGGGGCTGCGGCAGCCTGGGCGGTGACGCGGAGACCCTCCGGCCGGCGCCCGGCTGTAGCGTTTGTCCGTCGGGCTGCCCCCGGTGCCCGTGCGCTGTGTCCGGCGTCGGAGCGAGGGTTTTAAGTAGCTTAATATCAAGCACTGCCTAAAGCCGTCGGGAAAGGTGACTTTTCAAGGCACAGCTATTTGGTTTTGGTTCCTGTTTAAAATGCAATTTTTTTTTTTTTTTGAAAATTATTATTTCTTCAGGGCGATTGGTGGCTGTAAAAAAAGCCGGCATTGTAAGCTCGGTAGTTATTCTTGATCAGTGTTTTGACATAAAATATCACTTCAATTTAAAAATAAAATGACATTTTGAATTAAAAAAATCATTTCCGTGCTTCTGAAGGGGAAATTGAAAACGTTGTTCAGAGTTGATGTTTCACTGCTGGAGAAGGAAAAGTAGGTTTCAGGTTTCCCCATTGCTTCCTAACAGGGAAAACACATGGGCCCAAAGGTGTATCTTTCCAGGGCTAAACGTTGCCTACGCTTAGAAAATGTGAACCTGCATTGCTGCAGAATGGATTATGGCATGTTTTCTAGGTTGTTGGTGGCAGACTGAAGGTTTCTTAGCAATTGAAGCTCTTCAGACCTAACTCTGTTACTTGAGTTGTTGCAGTTGTGTGTTAGTGTCTTAAATGCCGGTATCTTGGCTGAATCTGTTAAACATCTCTGTGTGAATGGGCATTTGTTGATCCTAGAGCTAGTATCTAGACATGTGAATATGGCCTGGATTTCTAACATGAGTAAGCCAAGTCTGAAGGGGAAAATGAGGGAGCTTGATTTGGAAACTTAGTGACCGATAATGTAGCTTATTCATCAAAACTAGTATTTTTGTTCTAGTTAAATTAGCCAGGTTTACCAGAAAAAGCCCCCAGTGATTTGCTTTTCTTGGTCTGTAAACCATAGCTGTTCTTTCTTCAGACATACAACTGTATTGCAGAATGCTTGAATAGCATAGTTGCAGCTGTTTTTGCTAACAGGTGCATGAAAACAATTGGGAGTCCATGCAAAGCTCCACTTTAGTTAGCAGACGGTTCAGTCTTTCAGTCATTTTTCACCTCTTTGGAGATTTGCCAGTCCTTTTCCCATCTGAGAGCCACAAGGCACCTCGCCAGGGCTCAGAGCACCACACCCCAACATTCATAAAATGGTGCATAGCGGGCTTTCTCCTTTGTGGTATGTAGGTCAGCTTAAGCTGTGGATGTTGCAACTTTGATATTGACCATTAATTTCATTTACAACTGAGTGCTGTGTGATAGGAAAGGAACCTGGGGGAAGAGGAGTGCTCTTACTATAAACGTAAAAGGTGGGAGAGGTCTGTCCTCTTTTTCTTGTCTTTTGGGTTTGCTTGTGAAATGTGCTTTTCCCATGGGACCGTGGCACTTGAATTACTTTCTTCCGGTGCATAGTTACTGTGTAATAAACACCTCTAGGAAGGGGTTAAAAACAAATGGTGACACAAGCAAATATTTTAAAAAAAAAAAAAAAGGTGTGGCACATAATGATTATTTAGCAATGGCTACTGTGTAACATTTAGCTAGGAAACCTGAGCTGACACTAACAATCTGGCAGTGCAGTCTGCTCGCCATTTAGTAGTTGAGTAATCTGTGAACTACTGTAAGAATTTCATTTGTGGTTCAGTATGTTCTAATGGAAATAGAGATGACAATAGCCTCTCGGTCCTTAGTGTTTGTAATGTGAACAGCTATCATAGTGTAACTCCTAACGTTCAGAATTAATGAGTTGGTCCTTTCCAGACTTGGGAGAGTATCTGAAAAACCCCTGGATTTTTGAAAAGTAAAATAGGAAAGACTTTTTACTTGCCTCCTTGTTTCTGAGCCTGCAGATTACCCTTGAAACATGCCTGCAATGTTTGCTCCCTGAAAACAAGGACTGCAAAGTATCTGGGGGGGGGGTGGTGGGAAAAGGAAACTGAGTTCTTACATTGACTTGATCAGACTGACCCTGCAGTTGTCTAAAGCACCTTTGTACTGCAGCAGAGTACTGAGAAATGTGTTATATTCTATGTTCTGCCTCATCATCTCTGACAGTTTTGCTTCTTTTAGACTGTTTGCTCATGCTCGTGTACAAGGATAAATCTGAACGAGCGAAAGGGCATAAGGAGAGGAGCAGCATGACCTTAGAAGACATCTGTGGCTTGGATCCCGGTCTCTCCTATGAGGGCTTGAATCACACGCTTGCAATCATCTGTCTCTCTCAAGTTGTGATGCTGGGATTTGAGAACAAGGAAACAATGTATGCGTGGGATGTACGAATCCGCTACAGTTTGGGGGAAGGTAACCTTTGTCTTCTCACACCTTTTTTTTTGGGAGGGGGGGGGGAGGGGGCAAAGAAAAGCATAGCTAAAATGCACATAACAAAGTACAGTTAAGGAAAAGACTGTTGCTGATTTGAGAGTTAAGAGAGTGGTCTTCCCCTTACATCTTAAAGCAGGTGTCCCTTATGATAGGTTTGATTACAGTACTGCCCAGTACTGATGCCTAACTATGACAGCTCTTAACTCAGTTTTTTGAAAGCATGAAAGCTTTCAACTGAAAGCATGTAGCTTTGAAGCAAAGTGATCAGGCTTCTACTTCTGGTCCTGCAATTTACTTGGGGATTTTGACAACAGGGTTCAGAGAGAGCCTGAATTAAGAGAAGCAGAGTCCTGAGTAGAACGTGGCTAGTTCAGTCCCAGTTTTCTGAGCTGCCTACTAACTGTTGCATTGATAATCCTTATTGCTGCTAGTGTCCCCTTTCAGGAAGAGACATCTTGCAATAAGGAGTGACATCAGACACAGTCTTTCCAGCTAACTTCACTCTTATATGTCCTTTTATTTTATTTTCTTGGTTAGCAGCTCTAAAATGTATCGTGGTGAACAAGGAGTGATAATATTGGTAATCCATAGTATCTGTCTTATGTTTGTTTAGTCATAACTGGGGAAGGAGGGTAGGTGTGTGGGAGATACACACATTAGCCATCTTAATCATTTGTTACATATGCTTTGCCATCTGTTCCATTTGTGGACTCGTTCCTTTGCAGTACATGCACAGAAAGATGGTCTGGGAATTTTACAGTAATAAAATATAGAAGCATAAGAAGAGAGATGTATGGATGTACCACTTGGAGCTATCAAGCTGTGAAGCCTTGCATAAGGGCAAGGGTTAGAGGGAGTTTCTGAACAATATAGGCATGAGTAGCTGGAGTAGTTGGTACACTTTGATATAGCTGTATTGTGTTCCATTTCTATTTCTTTACTAGATTTGGGATCTATGTCTGGTTTTCATGATCTTGCACTAGTGCAGTGCTGGGATGGAGAGAGTATTTAATCTCAATCTGGGTGTGAGGGTTATGGTTGTGAAAGGAGGAAATGCAGAAGCAGCAAAGAGTTTTTTAAAGGAAAGCTGCGAGTGAGGTAGGAATAGAGCCTATTGGATGAAGATATATGCAGCCATGGAGTAAAGGTGGAGTGGGAGAGAGAGTGTGTGTGGAGGTGAAGAAATGAAGAAGTAAGAGGACAAATATAATTGGTTGAACTGGCAATAATTTGTAGGATGTTAATTGCAAAAAAAGCTCAGGGGAAGGAGGACAGAGCAGAGTATAGAAAATTTGTTCAGGATTTTATCTTTCAGTGCAGGTTCAGTTAGGAGAAGGAAGCCAAATTAAAGTGAATCTAGTTTGACTAAACAGAAATAGAAATGGAAACTTTTATGAAGAGAGGATGGAGATTGGTGTTTTTTCTTAAAGCGTAGTAAGGATGCCTTTGTGTGCCTTGGAAGTAAGGTGGCTGGATGATAAAAATAGACTAAGGACAGATGACCTCAGAGTCTGGGGAGGAAAAAAAAAAGTGAAAGGAATTGAAGCTGTTCTTGAATTAAGACCACAGAATGGAGATGTCTACACTGTAGTTCCCAGTGTTTTCTCTCTGTTTTTAGCAGATGATGTGGATGTGATTCCTGGAATAAAAGAACCAGGATTGGAGAAAACAGTGGAATTAAGTGAGTTGAGGTATAAGTCTGGTGTGAGAAGAGTGCTTGAGCCCACAGCTCATTCTGAGGAAGTGAGCATACTACAGGTCAGTGAATAGCTGTAAAGAGGAAAAGATTAGCTAAAGAAAATGAGGAACTTAAATAGTACTAGAATAGTACCATTTTGTATCAGAAATAGTGTGGCCAGCAGGACTAGGGAAGTGATCATTCCCCTGTACTCGGCACTGGTGAGACCACGCCTCGAATCCTGTGTTCAGTTTTGGGCCTCTCACTACAAGAAAGACATTGAGGTGCTGGAGCGTGTCCAGAGAAGGGCAACGAAGCTGGTGAAGGGTCTAGAGCACAAGCCTGATGGGGAGCGGCTGAGGGAACTGGGGTTGTTTAGCCTGGAGAAAGGGAGTCTGAGGGGAGACCTTATTGCTCTCTACACCTACCTGAAAGGAGGCTGTAGAGAGGTGGGTGTCAGTCTCTTCTCCTAAGTAACAAGCGATAGGATGAGAGGAAATGGCTTCAAGTTGCGCCATTTAGGGGAGGTTTAGATTGGATATTAGGAAAAATTTCTTCACGGAAAGGGTTGTCAAGCATTGGAACAGGCTGCCCAGGGAAGTGGTGGAGTCACCATCCCTGGAGGTATTTAAAGGACGAGTAGATGTGGTGCTTAGGGGCATGGTTTAGTGGTGGACTTGGCAGTGCTAGGTTAATGGTTGGACTCAATGATCTTAAACATCTCTTCTAACCTAAACGATTCTATGATTCTACCTTTTCTTCATGAGTGTATTCAGCTATGTATCTTTTTTTTTTTTTTCAGAGAAGGGAAGTAGGTGGCTTGGGACGCATTTGGAAAAAAATTTACGATTTACCAGGAAAGCAGCATATGGCAAAAGCTTCATGTCCAGATCTGTTTTTTACTCTACATTGGCTTTGTTCAGATTTGGATACGCTGTTTTTTTTAACAGTGGCCTAGAATCTGAGCTGCAGCTCTTTGTTTTCAGCAGCTGTTGTAACTTGCAACTGATTGTGTGAAGAGTGTGCTCCATTCCTCATTTAGGAGGCAGAACGAACTGTGATGCTTCTGCTCCCACGGTTTAATTGCCAGCAAAGTACTGGGCAGAGGGGTCCAAATGATATTAAAGATTCCTTACTGAACATTATTTGTCAAGATGGTTTTGGTATCTTTTTCATAGTTTATGTTTAAGCAGGTTGTGTAACAACTGCGTGCTCAAAAGGGGCTATCATGTGACTATTGATTTGCTCCCTAGCAGTACTACTGGCAAAGCTGTAAGTAGAGCTGTGGTTAGTTAGATCTATCTCTGTCTCCTTGCACATTTCACTCGAATGACTTTGTGGCTAATTCCGCTGGAGCCTTAGGGAACTTACCAAATGCACGTCATAGATGAGGAGTTGACTTACAGCTAAGATGGTAACTAAGAATATAGCAAGTATTTAGATGAGAAGCAAGACTCAGACCTAGCTGAAATTCATGATGCTTGAAGACGTGTAGGCAAGAAACAGGGAAGAGTGGTTGTAAGAAGTGAGACTGCCTGGGAGTTACCCTGTAGATTTCATAGGCAGGTAGCTGTTTGTATGATATTTGATGGATAACCAAAAGCTAAATCTGTGTGCTTCTTGATAAATGCTCCACTGAAAACCTCTGACTGGAAATGTAACAGTCCTGATGCTTCTCTGTGCCAAGACAGATTTTTTTTCTTTTTTTTGTCTAATCACAAGATGAAAGAAACTAGACGAGTAGTGGAGGTCAAAACAGTTGTTTGAGAATTGGGTGCTTTCTCACTTAAATTGCTCCCTTTGAAACACTGTGAGATTTGAGCACTTGAAGTGCTCCCAATAGCTTATTATTCAGAATGCAACAGCTCTGGAGGAGAAGATGGGAGACCAACCTAGAACAGCTGCTACTTTAGATAAGGACCCTTGCAATATAGGGCATGCTGAACTTGGGATTTTAACCTGAGTTTTGTAAACTTGAATGAGACAGGTGTTTCCTTTTTTCCCCCCACTCTTTTGAAGTTTAGGCTGTGAAATATGAGAATTAACTGACATCTAAGAGTGTTTATTACCTACGAATGACTTAATTTCCCAGTTATTTTAAATGTCTGGGCATCTACCATCACCAACTCCCAAAAGATTCACAAAGGTGGGAAAATGTAATTTTCCCCATTTTACTGCTAGGGAAGGAGTGAAGCAGTTTATTAAAGGTTGCAAATGAGTCAGTGACAGAGCTCTGGTTAGAACTTGCCTAGTTCTTTGAGTCTTGGCTTTTGGGCTCCTTGGGCTGTGTGTTATGCATGTGTGTGTGCATGCATGTAGGAAAGGAGAGGCACAGGCTGTTTAGAGGAGGAGACAGAAAGAAACCCATGTAGTGATGCAAGGATGGAAGAGGTAACTGAAGTTTGGGCTGGATAACTGACTATTTTGAGATAGGGAGTAGCCTGGAAGACTTAAGATAAATTAATGTAGCATTACAACTTAATCAGTTATAGCATTAAGCCAAGATATGTGTGTGTTTTTTTTTTTTCCCAATCCTAAACTCGCATAAGAGAGAGTAATGAGTTTATAGCTACTCACATGGGGCTGTCTGGGCTCTACTTAGAATCTTTATGTTAGAGCCTCGTGGTGTGGGCAGGGGTTGGTCCGCCTACCACAGTTGAACAGAATGACTTATGTCACATAAGTCATGGTACCATACTTCTATTTTCTATAGTAATTTTTTTTTCTTCCTTATCTGATAGTTCATAGATTTCAAGTTTTTGTAGCACCTGGCACTAAACTAGAGAGCGGGCCTGCTACCCTACATTTCTGCAATGACATTCTCGTCCTTGTAAAAGACCTTCCTCCTAGTGTCATGGGGCAATGGAAGCTCTCAGATCTGCGTCGGTATGGAGCTGTCCCAAATGGATTCATCTTTGAAGGGGGTACCAGGTGCGGCTTCTGTAAGTACAAATGGAACCTGTCTTCTAAAAGTTGTTTGAAACCTTTTGTAGAAATATAAATGCGAGTCTCATTCAAAGTGGAGTTTGCAGAACCAGCTGTGCTGCTTTTGTCATACAGGCAGCTTCATATCAGAGTGTCTGTTCTACTGTGTAGATTTCTGCAGGCTTCAACCCTGGTGTTCAGTAAAAATGTGACTATGTGGAGTCCTGACTGAACATTGCCCTGTGGCTCTCCAGAAGATGTTTAGTCAACTGTTGCTATTGGACACAGAGCAAAATTAAGGTAGTGAAATTTTATGGCTTGCCTCATGCAAGAGATAAGGCAAAGTGGTTAATGTTCAGATGATATAAATATTTTGTTGTTTGCAGAGGGAAAATGATACAGAGCTTTGAGGTTACAGGCAGCATCAAGGCTCTCATTGTGTAAATGCTAACGCCTAAATCCCGTAGAGGACTTCTAGCTCCAAAAAGTTAGGAACTTCTGTCTGTTCCCTTCTCTGTTAGTAGCTTTGTCACTTTATGGGACCATGAGATTCGTGGGGTCAAAATGAAAGCAAGCAAGTTGAAGCTAGTTTCTGTAGCCTAGTAGCTAAGATACCCCTTTAGATGGGGAGGAATCTGTTGTTCCAGTGTCCAGTTTAGGACTTCTCACATTCTTACTTCAGATAAAATGCAAAGCTCCTCTGCAAGAACTGAAAAGGAAAGATAATTAATGCACTGGTATAATATCATATTCATCATTAGAAAATGTAAGGTTTTAACTTCAAAAGCAGAGTTTGAAGCCATGCTGAATTAATGATCTGTGAGTTCAAGTGGGTACGCAGATCACCAGTTTGGATGTGAAGTTGTTTGACTTGTATACTGAAATGTCAAAATAATGGATATCTTCAATTACCAAACTGAAAAAATAGAAGGTTTCAGAGTTGATCCAAATCCAAATATATTCTTCCTTGGGACTTTTGGCAAAATCTGGGGAGGAAAGGGAAAAAAATTATTTTGACTGTTTTACTCTGGTGAGGGGTTTTCATTTTGTCTATTGAAAAGTACAGAGCTGAGTTACAAAGATGGTAAGTATGGATTCAACTGTTATATCCTAATTCCTGATTTAAGACACTTGTTTTCAATGTAGAAGATTCTGCTTCAAATCTTTCCCTGCCTAATTCAGAGGCTGGAGTTAAAGGAGGGTTTCCACTGTCTGAAGGAACGGGTTATAGGTATAACCTGTGAGGAAACAAATCTGTTTTCTTTTAAGGTTATTCTGTTTCAGTTAAAAACTGGTATGGGAACTGGAACACAAGTATCTTGTTTCCTAGTGGTGTGGTTTAGACTGTGTGATAGATAACTGGTTATAGAGTATAAGGGGGAGTCAGTACAGTCACCTTTTCCCCCTCTCTTAGTGCAACTGACCCAGGCTAAACTTGAATCTGCAGCTTAGTGTAGGTCTGCCAACACCTGCAGTTTTGGTTTGAACAGGTTTTTTTTCCATGCAGAATAAAGCCAATTGTTCATTCCTGTGTCTGTATGCAAGTACCACTTTAAATGCAAGCTGGACTTCTAATAAATGTGTGCACTGCTATGCTGACATAATTTGGGTCTGCTTTTTGAATTATTAACTGAAAATAAAAAACTTAATTTTGAACTAAACACTTCAAAATGCTTACAAGGAGAAAATTTCCCAAAGTTGAACCACAGTGTGTTTTTTCTCTTTTTAAAAAGCTGCTGCTCTTTCTGGAAAGCTTGCGTGGAGTACTAGTTTTTGAACTAATGAAATCTGAAATAATTTAACTATGGAAAACTTATATTTAAAGAAAAAATATAGGGAGCTGAAGTAGAAATGCTAAGCAATCTTTGTGACATTAGCAGCGGTTAGGTAGATAGATTATATAAATTATCAATGTAATTCCTCAAATGAGAGAATGTAAGACATAACTATTTGAGTAATTGGTAGCTCTGAGACTCTCTAGGGAAGCAGCGCCTCTATAATTTTTATTGAGTAAGAGGTGCAGCAGCACTGTGATATGTTGGATTTGTTTTTTCCTTTGAATCTTGATGCAGGTGCCTCAAAGGAAGAAGACAGTAATTTCTTACTAATAAGGGCTTCAAATGATGGCTTGATTTTTGGAGTATATAGTTGACTGCTATCTGTGAATTCCAAGCATGTGTTTTACACAGATTTTCATTAGAATATGGAAGGAGACAAAATAATATTCTGAGGGCTATCCAAATGTGGAAATGACTAGCAGAAAATAATGATGGATGCCAGGACTTATGTTCCCCTTTAAAAAAAAATGAACAAAAAACCCAATTGTTTTTTTCGTTCATGCTTTTTCCAGAAGCACTGTTCAGCAGTGACTGACAAAGCATTTGCAACATACATTGTCTGAAGAGTCCATTTCTTAGATATACTGCAGTTTTGAGAGGGATGCTTTGATAGGGTATAAAGAACAGACATTTAGGACTCCTTCATAAATGTGCTTTTTATGATAATACTGATGAATGGATATGACTTCAGTTCTGGTTTTCATTCTTGAAAGCATAAAAGTAAGGGATATTTGCAGATCAAATTGAGATGTGCTGACTTATTTATCACCCATTCTGTGTGGAAGGATCTTTCTTTAGTGGCTGCCCGAACCAAAGAATTTAGAAAATGCCTGGTTCAGTACTAGAACTGAGTACATTGCCCGCTTATTTGTGCTTATTATCTTCATAGAATCATTTAGGTTGGAAAAGACTTTAAGATCATCAAGTCCAACTGTTAACCTAGCACTGCCAACTCGATCACTAAACCATGTCCCTCAGCTACACACATCTACACATCTTTTAAATAGTTCCAGGGATGCTGACTCAACCACTTCCCTCGGCAGCCTGTTCCAATGCTTGAGAACCCTTTTGGCGAAGAAATTTTTCCTAATATCCAATCTAAACCTCCCCTGGCACAACTTGAGGCCATTTCCTCTTGTCCTATCACTTTTTACTAGAGAAAAGAGACTAACACCCACCTTGCTACTTTCAGGTAGTTGTAGACAGCTTGCAACTAGCCAGTAAATTTCTGCTGTGGTGGTTACTGTTATAGTCAAACCACCTCAATTTGTAACACTGCTGCAAGGAAGTGCACAGGATGAGGCTGGATTTCTAAACACAGTGCTGTCAGGAATGATGGATGAATAAAGAAATGTCTCTAGTGTTTAGTACAAGACCTTGTTCCCTGGAAAGATTCCCCCAGGATGTAGGGACCACGGATAATTACTCTAGTAATCTGTGTGGCCTTATGAGCTCTGCAGATCAGCAAAGAAGAGGGTCTGCAGGAGGTAAGTAGCAAGAATTTTGATGGCTAAGCCAGTCTCCTTCCTGCTGGATTCTTGTCTGTTTGAAGGCATCTCCACCACAGCTTCCTAGGAGGCCCTGTAGAGCCCTGCTTTGAGGCATGCAATATATGCTCCTCAGTTGTATGGCTTGCATAAGTCTTGTGTTCATCCATTTAATATTTGCTGTTAGAGGATTGCCTGGGTCCAGAATTCTGAATATAGCATCTCCACAGGCACTCTTTTGAGGTCACCTAACTTCCAAGTATTCAGCAACAAGATACTTAAGATATAAGTGTAAAGAATGAAGGTACGTTTCAGTAGGATCTAGCTAATGTACTCAGTCCTAAATTATTGTGTTTAATAAAACCTATCTGTTCTCTTCGTTTGGTTTTGTAATGAAGTAGATCTATATTATTGACTATGTACTGTTATGATCTGTATTTATGATTGGAATGGAATAACTAGATTACTAGTATATCACCCTACAGTTCTATGTATTGTGCATGTTATGTTGTTAAAGACGTATATTTCCCCAAATAAAATCAGACCAGTAAGTAATATGAACTGTTTTTATGTGATATAAAAAAATGTTCAGTAGCCCATATGGTGGATATAGACCACATCAGTTTGTGCATTACACTTTCATTACAGTGTTTAGGGAATAATAGTTTCAGTCTTTTTATTCTTAATTGGGTATTGTAGTAAATGCTAACATATGTTATAACATTACTAATATACTAGGAACTTTCATTTACTGTTAATTGATTTGAAATAAAATTTTATGCTTTAATACATAGAATATCACCAGTTCACACTAACGTTCAAATTTTGAAAGCTAGCAAGTAAGTGAACAAAAATATTAATCTGAAATAACTTTCTGTCAATTTTTGCTAAGTTGTTTGGTAGTACAAATGAATGCTGTAATTTATTTTGAAAGATTAGTGGTGCTTTAGTACAGAGAATTTGCTGTAGCAGTTGTGTTATTAAAGTGTTGATGAGACACTGCTGATCTGGTTATGCAGCAGCATTATAGAATGCTAATTATTAAGTTTCTATAATACAGTAAGAAGCTAATTTTTTTTAGAATGAGATCAGAAAGAAACTTCCAGTTTGGATGTCACACATGCCTAAATATCACAGAATGCTTGAGGTTGGGAGGGACTTCTGGAGGTTACCTTGTCCAACTCCCCTGCTCAAAGCAGGGTCAGCTAGAGCAGTTTCCCCAGGACCATATCCAGTCAGGTTTTGAATATCTCCAAGAATGGGCACTCCAACCTCTGTGAGTAACTTACACCAGAATATGGGAAGATCTGCTGCTCCTCCCAGTTTTGTATCTTCTGCAAACTTGCTGAGGGTTCACTCTGTCCCATCATCCAGGTCATTAATGAAGATGTTAAACAGCATTAGCCCCAACATTGACCCCTTGCATACACCGGTAGTGATTTGCCTCTAGCTGGACTTTGCGCTGCTGATCATAACCCTTTCAGCCTGGCAGTTCAGCCAGTTTTCAGTCCACCTCACTGTTCATTTATCTAGTCTGTACTTGATCAGTTTGTCAATGAATATATTATAGGAGAGGGAGCTGAAATCCTTGCTAAAGTCAAAGCAAACAATATCTACTGCTTCATCCACCAAGCTAGTTCTTTTATCAAAGGCTATCAGATTGGTTAGGCATTATTTCCCTTCTGTAAATCCATACTGACTATGCCCGGTCAACATCTTCAAAATGGCTTCTAGGATTATTTGCACTACCGCTTTCCCTGGTCTGTGGTTCCCTGAATCCTCCTTCTTGAAGATAGAAGTCATGTCTGCTATTTTTGTTTTCCTCCCAGACCTCAGGCACACCATTCCCCCCTGTCTCCATGACCTTTCAAAGATAATATAGTGTCCTTGCAATGATACTAACCAACTCCCTCAGCACCTGTGAATGCATCCCATAAGGCCCCAAGGGCTTGAGTACGTTCAGTTTGTTTAAATGTTCCTTAACCTGATCCTCTTCCACCAAGGAGAAGTTGTAGTTTTTCTAGATTTTCCCACAAGTCTCAAGGGCCTGGGATTCCTGATAAGGGACTTTAATCTTGTCAGTGAAGACCAGGGTGAAGATGACCTCGAATACCTCAGCCTTTTTCATGTGCTTTGTCAACAGGTCCACCATCCCTTTCAGCAGTAGGTTGAAGTTTTTCCTAGTTTTCCTTTTGCTGCTGATATACTTGCAGAAGCCCTTCTTGTTGCCTTTCACATCCCTCCCCAGATTCAATTCCAGATAGAGTTAGGCTTTCCTAACCCCATTCCTGTGTGCTTGTACAGTGTGTCTGTATTCCTCCTGCGTCATCTTGGTCACCCTACTTCTACCCTATGTATGCTTTCTTTTTATGTTTGAGTTTTGTATGGAGTTCCATGTTCATCCATACAGGCTTTCCTGCCATATTCGCTTGGCTTGAACTTGCAGGAGGTGATCCTTGAAAATCAGCCAGCCCTCTTGGATCCCACTTCTCACTAAGACTGTATCACATGGGATTCTTCCATGTAAATTCCTGAACAGGCCAAAGTCTGCTCCCGCAGACTGATTCTAGGAAGTGGGAATGAAGATGTTATGGGTCCCTAGATAAGCAGTTAAAAAACCAAAACTGGGATCTAACTGGAGAGGACACTCTAAAACATCACTAGAAAAGATGAAGTGGTGGTAGTGTTGCTCTGCGTGTCTTTTTCTGGTTGCCATACTTCTACGGAGTGGGAAATACAGGTTCCTGGCCTCCTTCAGCCTGCGGGGCTTCAAATCTTTGTTTTCCTCCTGAGGAGTGGTTGGCGTCCACAGAAAGAACAGCCCACTACAAGGCCTGGAAGTTTCCTCACTGTGTAACCAGGCATGCAAATATCACTGGGATGAGAAGAGAAAAATGGAGTATGTGTCTGTAGCCTTGAGACTGGGAGCACAACTGCAGGGACAGACCCTAGATTCTGGTCACTGCTCCTAAGCTTAAATGCTTAGTTCCCAAACTGAAAATCTTAGTTGTATAAGAAAGCCCAGAAATAGTGAGGTATATAAATAGCCCTTCATTTATGTTCTTTAGTTAAATTGTGGCATTTCTTCTGTAACTTGTTCTAGATTTGATGCAATTGCTGTGCTCCAAGAATTTAAACTAATTTGGGCTTATTGAGTGTTGCTGTATCTTATCTCTACATTGCAGAAAACCTAAACGGTTCAATCCATAGGCCAGGGTGCCAGATGCATAAGGAACGTGTATTATGAAATGTGGATGGATGATACAAATGTGAAACTGTAGGTGATGGAGCTTGAAGCACCTGAATTACCTATGTTATGCTTTGCTTCCCCCCCCCGCCCCCCCCCTTAAGCTTACACTAATTTCTGGTGCAAAATGATACAGGTGTAAAACGGAACAAATATGATCCCTTATCTTTCAAGGGGAACTTCTCTGGTTCCAGGAAGATATTCTGCATTTCTTGATATACCATTAATTAAAATGGTCTTTGAAGTTGTGTTGAGGCATACACAAATAAAGAATCTGACTTCTGAATGACACTCAACTGTTTCTGAAGGTCCAACACTGTTTTGAACACTGGTGTTGACATGACTCTCTAATCCTTTAAAAAGAATCAAAGTGTGAATTAGGCTTAAAATGTGGTCTTCAGTTTTGTAGATCCTTTTATATCTATGACCTTTTAAATATTTTTAAAATTTCCAACCTAAATTTATATGTTCATTTATCCTAGATTGTTGTACCAACATTGTCCTTTAGTGTAATGTTCTCTCTCTCTCTCTCCATGATGCTTACCTCCATAAATATTTAGAGCATTTATTTGTGCTCTCTGTCACTTTTGCTACGTTAAACAAACTCAGCTGTTTATCTTCCCTGTAAGATACAGGAGCTCATCAGTAGCTCTCCTGCGTACCTGTTTTTTAAGTATGAATTAATCTTTTTTTTTGGTTACAGGAGACCAGAATTACAGACAAGTACTTTGGAAAGGGTCCCACTACATTGTTGAGCATTATATTGATGTTTCTTTTTTCTTAAGAAATGTCTGTCTTGATAGCTGAGAACCTTCACTTGCTATGGAAGGGTGTTTTTGCCTCTTCCCCTGCACGCGTGCGTTCAAAGGGAAGAACAGCATATTCATTTTGGTACAAAATAGCCTGCCACGGTTGGAAACTTTACGTATGGAGTTCAAGCTTATCTTGTTAAAGGAGCTGATGCCCTTAACTGAGCACTTAGACATATCTTCAAGCATAACAACATTTAAATATGTGTTTAGTCTAAATATTTGATTTAATATTGCCACTAGAAGAAAATGCGTTTTGCAAATAGGACCTAAATAAAAATATAAGTCTGGTTATTCTTAACAGAGAAGTGTTGGTAAAGGGAAAGGCCATCTTTCTTCAGATATCTGACTCTTTTACCTCATTCCTCTGAAATTCTTGAGGAATAGGACAAACAAGTAGTGTCCAGGAAAAAAGCCTGATACATTATTACGGAAGTTGTTTTAATTCCTAAATGAAAGCACTCTCCATTACCCTGTCACAGAAACATTGTATGATACTATGCAGACTCTATTATTAATGTTACTTTCCTATAGGTTAAACCACATCTTTGCTCCCATTCTTCCTGTGAAGCTGTGAATGCAGAGGATTAGTGAATTTGTTTTAAATACAACTGTATTAAATACCTTACTAAAAAAAACTGATGATCTTGTGGTTAGATTGCCTTTCCTCTCCATAAAAAAACTGTAAAGCTCCAAACAGAAGTAGAGCTTACTTTTGGATATTTCTGTGGTAGAACTGAGGTCTAAAAGGATCTGAATCTGTTTTAGCTTTCTGTTCCTTGTTTCCTCGCAAAACTTTTCATAAATATAAAATACTTAATTATGTTTTTGAATTAGTTGCTCAGTACAGGTTTTGTTAAACTCTGAAGGCTTTGGTGCTCAATCCGGGCAGAGGGAAACCATCTGAGATAATGCTCAGATTTCAAACATTAAATCTAGGTGCATTTTCAAGATGGATAACACCAGTTTATTCTTAAATAGGAAAAAGAGCATTTACATTTTGAACTTCTCTTGCTCTTAACATCACAATTGTACTGCTAGAGATTAGAAAATCCTTTCTTCTGCTTCTGGCAGCTGCAAATAAGTTCATCTCTGGGGGAAAATTTGGCTCCCCCAGCCTCTCTGTAGCTGAAGCTCAATCACACATACCATTTGCAAAAAAAAGGCATCTGGGCCTAGGAGTAAATTGACAGGTTTACTTAGAGGAACAGGCTGGAAAAAAGGACCCCCTCGCTTCCCTAAGTTGCTAGCTCAATTGGTGTGCCCTGATTAAAATGACCAGTTGCTGGCAGAATCTTGACTTGGAGGTCAGTGTGAAAAACTTCGAGTAGGGTAATAAAAAAGCATGTTAATGCTGTGAGAATTCAGGCTCTCCAGTGTTCAAGTACTTCAGGATTAGCTTTCAGAGCCTAGTTTAAATCTGCCTCCTGTTTTCTAACAGTGTCTCCTGGAAGAGCGGAACTCGTAGGACCCTTGGTGCCCTTTGAAAGAACAAATGATACTGCTGCTGCTAGTTGCCGAATAAGCAGGAGTATTTCTGTGATCTTTCTGATGCTTTGATGAAATTAGGTCTTTCTTCCTTTCTTTCTTTCTAAGACTTCTGCAAGTGGCTCTTAAAATCATTCTGAAATAGCGGAAGTGGCTACCAGCATATCTGGAAGGACCAGAGGAGAAGCCGTATAACAAATGGGAATTTATTTGAAAACTAGAAGCAGTAGACGTTGTTGAACTGGGGCAACATCTGGAATTTCTTGAAAGATTCTGGGCTGTGTAGATTAAAACTTCTGTTTATGTGCAGATATTGTTCTGTTGCTACCACAGACGACAAACATTCTTATCTTGTTTTTAGTAGTCATGCCCACGTCTTAGTTGGCAATGATAGGAACACCCGTTGTCATTTTCACCAGAGAGAAGAGCAGCCTGAGCCATGCAGCCTGGGATATCTTCTAAAGGGGGTTGCTCAAGGCCAGGATTGAGACATACTGGCTGAACAACATGGTGATTGCCATGAACTGAACTGCCACGGTTCGTACCTGTCCTGTAGCTAAAAGATTTCAGGCTCTAGCATTGTCTGGCACCTGTAGGAGTAATAATTCATATGAAGGGACTGATTCTTCCTCCCCGCTTTCACACGCAGTACAGAGATTTAAGTAATTTTTGGTTATTGTGCTTTTTCAGGATGTGTTTGCCCGTGGGTTTGCTTTTTTAATATGATGAATTAAAATCAAACAGTAGCAAGATTTAATAATACTTGGAAGTTTTATGAAATTGGCAACTTCTCTTGAACGTTTAGGAGACTGTACAATGCTTACTGCTAACTGCCACAGAGGACTGGCTTAGTGTTTCAGCCTTGTGCAAGTGGCTGCAGGCTGCTTTTCACCAAGTCTCTTACCCCATGGATAGAGTGAGTGAGCTCTTCAGTCTAGTAAACAGCTGCCATGGTATTACAGTGATGCATACCACATATTCCTCAGCTTCCAAATGCTTGTGCACCAAATCTGTTCCAACACATGACTGAGACGTGTAATTTCTAGTAGTGAATTTCTCAGCTTTCTCAAGAAAGCAGAAAAGAAATGTAATTGCTGGATTTTATGTATGCTTTTAAAACATAACTTAGTTAAGACTTACCTATTCATTCATCTCACCTGATGTCTTTTGCAAGGACCCCCAGACTTCTTCCTTCCCTTGCAATCTAGTTCTACCTAGCAAAACAAGAAAGAAAACGTTTCCTGTGAGCAATTACGGTGATCATGTGAATAATAGAATCTACAAAGAACTATTTTATGCATATGTGTATATTGGATTTGTATCTACGTGCACATGTGCATACACAGTTTGTACTAGTTATATAAAGGCCGTCACATTTGTTTTTGGGATTTCCAAATATGTGATAGTTCTTTGCAGAAATCATCCCTTGAGTTAACCAGCCAGCTCACATGCACACATTTACTTTTTTCTTTCCATTAAAGTCAAAGGTTTGTAGAGCCTCTTAGAAGTTTAAGTAAGACTCTTGACAATAGTGATAGAAGAACAAAGTGGTCCAAATGTACAGAAATATTTGAGGAATTTTCTTTTCCTGAACGGCAACATGGATGTGTAGGATTCTGCTGAATTACCAAGCCATGTAGTCCATCATTGTGCTTGAGATATAAATGTCCTCTGTTATGTTGTCTCTATATCCTGCTTGCTTATTGTGCATGGGATGGGAAGGTCATGTGTTCAGTCCAGCAAAGCCTTGTGCTGCCCTGCTCCCTCAAGAAAGTCAAGTCTGCTGGCATCAGTGTGGTTCATGGGGGAAGAGTCATACCATCTAAGATTAGGCAAACTGATTTCCCTATACTCCGTCTACTCCATGGGGGGAGAAGGCAGCTCAAAGGAAGAGCTGAATTTCAAATCATTCCTGAATGCATACTTTGCACCCAGCTCTTTAATACAGAGTTCTCTGACTCTTTGGTGTCTCTTGGGGAGGGGAAATGGGACACAACTGTGAGTGAGTCACCACCAGAAACTTTCATACCTGTCAGACTGCATGATTAGTGTTGTAATCTCCTAGATGGTCTTTGATACTGAAGCCAGGGTGTGTATATGTGCCATGAGGAAATGTGGGACAAACTTGTTTTGAAAAACAATAATAAAAAACAATACCATAGAAGTGCAGAGTTAAGTAGGCTTTACTCTGGTTTACATTTCATGAGCTAGTGTGTGTTCATCTTTTCAGTTGCTTAAACATAGCTTAGTGTTTTAATATTTGTCTGTCCTGAGTCTCAAGGAATATGTTTAAGACCTTGTACTCAGAAATGATTGGCAAGCCAGCCTTATACTTAAGAGTATAAATTTAACTTCTACTAGTTAGTGAATTCTAATTCCAGTTGAATTTATAGCATTTCACCAAATTAAATAAACTGTACTAGGAACAGGATTTCTGTTTCTTTGGCTGGAGAAGGTTTGATCAGTAAGATCTGAAGAGGAACAAATGTGGTGGAGTGACAAAACAAGTTACGAAGATGCTGCTAACAATGTTGTCTTGAATAGATTTAAGCAGAGCAGGCAGAGACTCAGACATGACATAAATTGAGAATGACAAAAGAGCGTGGACCAGAATATGCTTTTCCTAGAGTGCTCAGTTTACTGCTTGCTGGCTATATCTAATTTTCTAAAATAGTTAATTTGGTTTGTGGTCCACTTTTTATTATCCCCTTTGTTTGAATCCCATAGCCCTTTGTCAAGCAGTCAAAAGTGTATCCATGGCTTAAGTGAAATGTGAATATCTTGTTGGATATGACAGGGCATACGTGTGAAAGTGATGGGGATGCAGGCATTCTGGTCAAGACCAGCTCTGCTGCTTTAAGTAAAATTGGCAAAAATATGTATGGAACCCAGAATTGGCTAGAGACATGCTGTAGTCAAATTTATGTCCAGATTAGGGGCCCAAGTCCCTAGGAAAGTAATATGCAAAACCCTACTACAGGTCTAAGATTTGGTATTGTGGTTTTCTAGTGTGCATGGCTCTGCTGAACTGGCAGCACTTCTTCAAGGCCTAAATACTAATTTAATTTCCTTTTGCATCTGGTTATTGTATTTTTTTCCTGAATTCACTGGTTACTGGGGTGGTCTTTTGCCTGGTGTTTTAAGATCATCAAAAAGGTCAACTAGACCTTTTATTTTTTTTCCTGATGCGAGTAATATTTGGACTGACAGTTCTCAATTAAAATGTTCTGTGGAACACTTCTTGTCTTGTGTGTTGTCCATGTAGCCATATATCATGCAGCTCAGAACTTGTTTGTTTATTTAGTTATTCTAATTCTAATTTTGCTTGGGGCTATTCTTAATGAATGGAAAGCAAAACATCAGAATAGAGCAAAGGGTAAAGATCTGATGACAACCTGTGGAGTCGTGTTACATTCTGTTAATAATAACACATAGGACTTAGTCTAGGAAAATGTATAATATAATCCAGCAATATAACCAATTCCTAATTCATTGGGATATGAAAAGCTGCTCTTGGTTAAAATTGGGTAAACGTAGAATTAATTTGGTTCATTTTGATGAATTCACTTTAAGTATCCCTGACACTTGCATAGTTAAGATTTGATCTACAAAATTTTAGGGGTAAATAAGAATAAAAGACCCAGACAGCTGTGAACATATGGCTTGTATTTTGGCATTGCTCTAACTGCCTGAATCTCAGAAAATTAGCATAAAGGATTAGGTAGCTATTGATTTTATGTGTATGTTTATGATATAGTGTGTGTGTGCTGACCTGAATTTTTTCTTTTTATTTCTTTTCTCTGGAGAACATGTCTTGTTGATTTCTTTTCATGGCTTGCATGTAATACTCTCTTGATTGCTAAATTATAAATAGCTTCAGCTAAATATATTTCTAATGTGTCCAGGTAAAAACCACATATTTATGTTGTGCTTTCTTGCAGGGGCTGGTGTTTTTTTCCTTTCTTGTGCTGAAGGAGAGCAGATCAGCTTTCTGTTCGACTGTATCGTCCGTGGCATCTCCCCGACGAAAGGCCCTTTTGGTTTGCGTCCAGTCCTACCAGGTTAATATAGGAAGTATAGAGTAACTGAGCAAAGTAGGAACTTGCTATGTCTAGCACTTACTGCTGTGATTGTAAGAACAGCTTGCAGACACTAAGAGTGTAGAAAGTGCAAAGTGGTTTTCCTTCTGAAATGTCACAGTACAGATTTATGAGTTGAATGTACCCAGTTTTCCCCTGCTGCTCTGGCTCATTCATATTTCTGGTGATATTGCTAACTTTAGCCTTCTCTTATTTAACAGTACTAAAATATGGCAATTTGAATTGAAAGGAACCCTAACCTTAGGTTTCAAACTTACACAGTTCAACTTGGATCCATGTCTGCATTACTATTTTGTTAGTTTAATGGAAAACTAACTTCTAGGGCATTTTGAGTTCACCCAAAACACTTAGAACTAAGTCTTGCCAACCTTAGAAAACTTTGTCAGGCCTCCACATCACATTTCAGTTTTGCAGCTTGAACTTCTTTTCTGATGTGCAAGGATTAAATTCCTTTTCCTATTTCATGGTAAATGCTGCATGAGCTGTAAAGTTCAGAGAGGAAATTAGATGGTATCATAGTAAGCTCTGTTGCCTTTTGACTTTAGCAGATGAAGAAATATAATATTGAGTTGGAATGACTGTGTCAAACAGGGCAAGAGTGTGGAAATGAGATTGCAGAAAAATATATGTGAATTGGCAGTGGGATATAGTGGGAAAGGGCTGCAAGAATGGTGATGGATAAGGCGGGATTTGTGGGAAATACTTGGAGTTTCTGTTTAAGTGTTAGGCAGTTAATAGGTGTTTGACAGGGTTTTATTGCTGGTATACGATTAAGATAATTGCAGGAAGGAAATGTGATGGAGAAGATTAGAACTGGATGCGAAACTTGTGAAAATAAATTATGAAAAGTTAGTTAAGTAAATGCAGTAGACACAAGGCTCACTTCATCTCTTCTTTCCCATAGTTGCAACACTGAAGTAAATAAAATAATCAAGCAGAATAGTGGGCAATAAAACCTGTTCTTCTTATATGATGATCTGTGTTTGCATTCAACTAAGTGGAGTGTTAAAAAAAAGCAAACAACAAAAAACCAGTAACAGAAATCCAAAAAACAGTGCTGATACTTAAAGCTTTGCTATTGTATGCATATTTTTCTGCATATCTAAAACTGTATTACACATATACAACTCCTAAGTCTTCCATTTAACAAAAATTTATGTCCAGAAAAATTAAGCCTACAAGCGACTATTCTGTTGTCTGTTTGTTTTTGTTTTTTTTAATTTTAATTTTAGATGGCACATTCTTTGAAAAATCTTTTTTTAGAGGCATGTAGAAGTAAATCTGCTTTCGCATCTTAGTTATCAACTCTGGCATTTGTGGGTTGTTATACATAGCCACATAACACATTCCCTTCCCTCCTTCAAGAGCTCTGACCTCACTGAAGTGCATGAAGTGGATGTGGAATATCCTGGGGATGATTTGGTGATTTTTGTAAGGGAAGACCTCTTTTCTGCGTTTTTTTCATTTGTCTTCTGTGCGTGATGGACTTGCCGCTAAAATGTGAGGTGAAGATGTACTTAGCCACTCGGTTTCACCTTGTTTACCTGGACAGGAGCAGTGTTCTGTAGGGAACTGTGCTCATGTTCTTGCAGACTCCTCTGCAGCCCTTTTCCAAGCTACTTTGACCCCTCTAACATATATTTCCCTGTATCTTTACCCTTGTCTCTTCCAGTTTGTTGTCACTCCCTATGTACACGTCCCTTCATAGAAAATTTTTATTTTTTATGTTCTCCTTCATTTATTACCCCATGCAGAAGCTTGCACAGACCTGTTTAAGGCACATGCACATGTACAATACTAGTGATTCATCCATAAACTAATTTTCCTTATCAAGTATGCTGTTACACAGAATGTACTGTATTGCTTGAAAAGGTCAAGTCTCTACCAGCTGCATACTGTATCGGGCAAGAGTATTGAAATTCACCCAACCTTTTGAAAGGGTTAGTTATTAAACAGATTAATCATCTGCACACCTCAGGTAACTAGATCAAAACCTCCAGATTGAGAATTCTACCAAGAAACATCTAGTTAATGTTATTCATATTTACTGCAGTGCAGAATGCTACACAGCCTCAACTGTGCTTTATATATGCAATGTTCTGCTTTTGTGTAATTTAAAAGCTTTTATAGGAAGCAGCCTTCTCTCCATGGTTTGCTATTTGAATTTGGCTTCTTGCTCTTGCCTGTACCTTTCCAACTCAAACATGAAATACGCTTGAAAAACTCTTAGGTATTTTCAAGAAAGGAAAACACTCAAAGGGCAGCTGTAAAGAGAAAAGAATGTAATGTGGCGAAAAAAAAAGTCACATTGACAATGTTCTTGGACACCAATGCCCACGGAACAAATATAATCTAGAGATGTTATGCAGTCAACATCTGCTTAGTCTGTCTTTGGAAAAAGGATAATGAATGAAGCCAGTGGCTTCAACAGCTCAACCATATGGTTAAATGGAGAGCTGAAATATTTAAGTGTTAGCATGAAATTAATGGGAAATGATAGACTGGTTTGAAGAGGACCAGAAAATAACCAGTTTTCTTACTTTTACTTCCCGTAGTGATTCTTTTAACAAATGTAAATGGCCCAGTATCCAAAAGGAGTTTGTAAACTGCATGTGCAAGGGATATTTGCTCAAGTACAATATTCACATCTTCTTTTCAGGATTGTAGTTTTAAAAAATATATCTTACTTCATTAAAAGCTTGGTGTTTTTATAACATAGATATATGATTACTGTATGTATTTTATTATGTCATCCATAAAATATGTAATGAAAAAGCTGTGCAGTGGAACTTGTAAACTTGACTGACCATTGCAAGGTATCAAAATCTGGTCTAATCTCTCATAGCTGACCTGCTTTGAGCAGCAGGTTAGACTAGAGAACTCCTGAGATTCCTTCCAACCTGAATTATTCTGTGAGTTTTTGGAAATGGGTATCAAATGAATGTGAATATTCTCATGATAAAAATAATTCTGTTATGTGTACATCCAAAATAAAATGGAAAAGGAAAAGAACATTAGATGTTTTACAGTTTATTACTGTGTGGCACTTATTTTGGGAGTTCCATTAATTCTGCAAAATTGTACCAAAATACTCCTATGGGTAGCTCTATTAGCAGATTGGAGGTTTTTGATTTGTTAAAGGCTGCATGGTCAGTCTCGAATTTAGGACATATGGCATTGAGTGGGAATGCAAAGGTAGTGTAGGTATCTGTAGATGTTTTTAGGCAGCATCGTGTTTTAAATAAAGGACTCAAATGAGTGACAGGATGTCTTTGGATGGCTTGTTTTCCCCAGCTACTAGTTGGAAGATAATTGCTGTAACTGGCTACTTGCAACTTGCAACTTTTTTTCTTGGGAAGATATTTAGAAAACAGACCTGAGAATTTTATGTTCTTGTCTTGACAGAAGTCTAGGTATTGACAGAGTAATGAATCACTGATTGCATGGTTTGTAATCTATACTGAATTTGCATGCATATTATTTGAGAAATGTTTGTTTATCAGGTGTGTGTTGAATTCCTTCTTTTCACTAGCAAAATTCATCATGAATGCCAAACATGAATACAGTGAAGGCCCAACAGCCGATCAGTGATATCTTTGATCAGTGGGCAGATCAGTACTCTCTAAATCTGGCTAAGGCTACAAGACAGTCTAGTCCTGCAGGCTGGAAAGACCCCAAGTGTAATGTTGATAGTCTTGATGCTCTCTTTTAATTTTGGAAGCTTTTTCAGGCTGCTTTGTGACTGACTGGAGAGTGTGCAGTGCTGCTTACTGAGGATCTATCTGATGCTCTTTCTTTTTGTTGAAGCTTGATACACCTTTGGCCATTGCAAGACAGCTCTGTGGCTGCCTTCTGCAGTATCTGTACCAAGTGGATCTTCCTCAAACTTTTAGGACATCTTTTCATTCCTCCAGACATCTTACAAGGTGTGGAGATGTTAGCATGAAGGTGAGGGTCCAGGCCTGATTTGCAAATGTGCCTACAGTTACAAAGGAAGAAAGAAAGGAGAGATGTTCAGCCTAACTTCTCTAACTTGGTTTAATGAAGTAATTAACCAATGTTGCATTTTAAAGATGCATATAATCAAGCATATCTTAGGTAGCTGCTGACTTAACTTGATACTTTACATTTTTTTCCTGACAGGTGCTTACTGAACAACCCTGGAGCTTTGAATTACTGTGACATTTTATTCATGTGTTACTAAAGTATTCAAAATCTCCCACCATGAGCAGCTGACGTGGCTTTAATGAATATCCACCAACATAATATAAAAATAAAATCTCCATCAGAGGTATTTTTAGTCCAGCCAAATTTGATGTAATCCTTCCCTTTGCCCCAAAGCAGCAAGCATTTAAGAAGATTTCAATGGTTGCCTCACACAAAAGATTTTCTTCATAGCAAAGGATCCATTTCTGTTTGGAAAATTATAAAACACTTTATTAATTGAAGGACCTGAGTGAATCTAACTGCCTAGATTCCATGGGAGTAAATCATATTATAGGATACATTTGTTTAGAGTTTGGGAAATGAAGGTACTAATTACTCTTAGAGTTATTGAGCTACTATAGGATGTCGTGTGGGCAGAAGCTGTCTGAACTTCCTTGGACAGCTGTCTCATAACCGGTCATGCTGCTTCTGTCCTCCTGAGTTAGTAATATGGCAAATTACTACACAGATATTTAGAGGCTTTGTATTGTGCATGCACAAGGTATAGGATATTGCCAACAAATCCAACTTTACTGTTGAAAAAACCCTTGTTTTTACCATTTTTTAGGCCATATTTCTACACTCATATGACAGGAGGTCATAGGTTACACCCTCCAGTAAGGACTGGTCTCTAAAAGGTGACTGCCAGTGACTTCAGTCCTTAGTCTGATCTTGTAGAAAAACCTCCTGATTAGTGCTTGGTAGTCTGTAACCAAAAATACCGGTGCAAGAATCTGCTGCTTCTGGAGAATAATATTGTGTGTGTTTTCCATAGAAGTCTTGCTTATTAGCAGAGAAGATTAAAGGCAAAACAAAGACTTCAGTAAGACTGATGGACAATTATTTTTAATATGTGCCTAAGACTTTAAGTCTATGTATGTTTGGCAGGTTTTGAAGTGGTTTCTCTAGATATTTCCTAGTACTTGCTGAGAAAGGATTCTTCTAATAAATCTTCCACAAAACTGGGCAATGAGAGGTCACAGCACATAACTATGAACCCAATTGTATACACACCTTTTATGTATAGGCAATTCTTACGGGGAAGTTTAATCAAGAAATTATCAGTCCTGTTGGACAGACAGTATGCCTAGAGATTTCATGTTGTTGGGTGAAACATGTTCTGTTCTGTAGCTGTGTAGCTGATAGGGAATTTGGGTTCTAGAAGCAATTGAACATGTGAAATGCAAACTTACTGATTTGCTTCAACTTCTCTCCTACCTCCCCATCTTGTATTTTATTATAGGCCATTTTGCAAGATCAGTTGCTTGACCAGTTTTTTTTTAAACTATATCTTTTGCTCTGTAAGAGGGATATTAGTTACTAAAAACCTAATAGTTGTGTATGTCCCCTAGGAACATTCTGAAAATCTATATTTATCAAGTAATCAAATTCTGAGGAAAGTGGAAAGATCTTTCCTACTGACAGTTCTTTGCTGTGGGAAGGGTTAGTGTCTGTTGCATCCTGGTTTGACTAATTTGCTGATCTGTTATGCCAACTTTATACTTAAAGTGCTCATAGAACATCTTTGTGGAACCTTTTTGGACATAAGGGCATTTAACTAGATACAGCAGAGTGACTGGAGCAGAGGACATTCAAAAATAGATTCAAGCAGCAGCCTGTAACACTGTATGCCACTGAGCAGATCCTTGCATAGACCTGTCTGAGTTGCACCATAGGTGCTGGTGGCCAAATCTTGTATTTTCCTTTGGCAGAGGTCCATATAGAAGCATTGGGGGTTTCGTTTGAGTAAGCAGTTACACAGGTTTGAACTAGTCAATGCTTAATATGAGTTGTATTGCAGGAGAAATAGGAATGGAGACCTAACAAAATAATCCATGTCAAACAGTCCTCTTTTCTGTTCTTAAAGTTAAGTTTGGAAGGTGTCAGACACTGACATCAAGCACTGTTTGAGCTGGGAGACACAGAGGCCACAGACCCTGTTTGTCACAAGCATTGTTGCCTTGTTCCTGTTAGAATATCTTTGATTTCCAACATACGCTGTTACAGAAGGACTCTGTGTGTCTGGCTTGTTCTGCTAATCTCATCCAGATTGCAGACTGCTAAAGATGGAAACCCCCTCTACATGGGAAAGAAAGTTCAGCCTTGTCACTTCTGCTCCTGTGACGAACTTGGATCTACCCAGGGCAGGTCAGAAAGTGAATGCAGTTAGGGAGGTGAGATGTGGCAGCTTGTTTCTCAGGTAGTTAATAATGTAGGGACTCCCATAGAACTTCAGCTCACCCAGAAATGTTCCTTCCCCTGATTGTGAGCTTGCTTTGACTGCTGTGTTGACAACATTAAACCCAAGTCTTTTAAAACTGAAAGACCTGGGATGAAAATGAAACTTTTCTTTCATAATTTCAACTGTTTTTTGTCTTACTAACTCAACCACAGCAATGTGTAGCACTTTTCATCCTTTTTTTCCTCTTATTAAATGATGCAGTGATTAAATGTTTTTGAGGTGTGCTAATACTACCCAGTTGATCAGATATACAAGAGCAGCAGTTGTGAGGAAGCTAATCTGTTTTATCTGGCATTAATTCCTTTCCCTATATAATTAGCAAGAGCTACTGAAGCTTCCAATGATGAACAAGTTAGCAGACCATATCTTTTGCAACTGCTGAACATGACACACTTGTCAGGCTGTTTGAAGAAATCTGTAAGATTTCTCTTGGGATAATGGTTATGATTACTTCCAATACCTGGTTTTATTGTTGTGCCTGGTTGGAAACAAAACTGGTCTATTTTTCTGATGCAAGTTCTTCCACATTCTGTATAACTTTTGGCCTTTTTATTGGAATGGAAGGAGCCTTCTTCAGTGAAGTAATTTCAGCTGGAATGGCAAACTCACTAAAATGTATGGGGAAAATCCCCTATAGTATATTTTAGTAGTGGTTTTTGACATTCTAACTTGTCTAGTATTAAACATGGAAAGCCACCAGGTTGCTTATTTCATCTATGACTTCTGAACTTAATGACCTTCTGAACATCAAACTTGAAAGTGATGTCTTTGTAAATAGGTGATCTGGATTGGAAGGTATCAGATAGTTTAATTACTGTGACTCTTATGATGTAGATTTGCAAATTTGTAGGATGAAAAATTTGGTCTTTCTCAATGATAAGATTCCCAATGAGTTCAGTGAAGTCAGGACACATTTTACAGGTCACATATTAGTTTTCAACTCCTCTAGACCTGCTGGATGCTAATTATCTCTGTAGCTATTGCTTTCAATGATGTGCTCTTCAGGGTTCCGTCCCTGGTGGTAACTGTTACAGATATTGGGTATAATCTGTGAAAGCTTTTGACACTTAAAATTATAACTTATTATGTAGCGTTTCTCCAGGATGTGCTTGAAGGCAGATTGTCCCATACATTTTCCGATCAGATTTTTGCCTCTCCTGTAGTAGAAGCATAAGAATGGAGTATCTAACATAGGACTATATCTTTTTTCCCCCTTCTTTTTATGTATTTTTCATGTTTCTTCTTTTTTATTTATTTATTTTCTGTTCCTTTTTAAAGATCCAAGTACAAATCCAGCCTATTCAGAAGAAAGATTGGCTCATGAAGCTTTGCAATTAGAAAAGCGCTTGAGCTTGCTGTCCCATACAAGTCGCCAGGGCAGTGGAGGTAAGAAATATCTTTAATTAAATAAAAATAAATGGTGTTCCTTCCTTCCCAGGCTTCAGAAATGTGCATATGTATATAATTATAAGATGCTGCGGTTAAAAGAAAAATAATAGAGAAATAGTCAAGATATTTGATTTGTCTGCTGTTGCTTGTGGGGCAGTTCTTTAACAGCATTGTCTGACATCCATTGACATCCATTGACATGGATGTCAGATCCATTTTCAACTGAGCAGAGTGAGTTTTGGATCAAACACTATCAGCACAGGAAAATCCTTTAGTATGCTGAATCCCACTGAATTTGTGCATGTGCAACTTCAAAAGAACGGTCTGTGTCAAGTTTGATATCTGCTTAAGTACTTGACTCACTTCAGCCTGTGAGATGAACTGACTTTTATAGTTCACATATCAGGCTTACAGCAGATTTTTGTAGTAAAACCTAAGACTCCTGTGCTTTGATTCTAAGTGTTATTATTCTTGCTGTTCGTGGTGGTATCTGTGCATATCCCTTCTGGAGTTGTTTATGTGTCAAAGTAGAATTGGTGTCTAGCACTGGATTTGTAAAAGAGCCTATGCCCTGAACTGCCATTTGAATTGTTTAATAACAAGTTAGATCTTCAAAACACCTGCTTTGCTCTTGACTCTAAAGCCTACAAGCCTAAAAATGGCCCTGTGAAGATCCTCAAGAGCTTAATTATGTGCTTCTATACATGTCCATTGTTACTTCAGTCTTGACACTGCTGAGTAATGTGGTTTGTGACTAAATTCCACTGAGACTTCCTGAGGTTTTTCTTAGTTAGCGTATAACTACTAGACTTGACTAGATTGATGGAAAACAAATGAGACTTGATAGAGAAGCACGTCTCGTTTTTTTATCCACTCTGGTTAGAAAATGTGTGGCCCAACTTTGTATATATTCTCTGCTTGAGATTACTTGAATTTATGACCTCATTCTCCTAAGAATGTTATAATCCTCAGAGAACGAGGAATCCTAGAGTAAGATTTTCATATTCTGTTATTTGAATTTTGCATAGGAAGATTAAATATTTGTGTTTATGGGAAATATTATAACAACAAGACTGTCCCTGTAGGTTTGGTGGGAGGACATTTGCCTGAATGTGGAAATCTAGGTTCTGCCACTGCCTTGGAGAACATGTAGCTCTATGTAGTTAGAGAATTTTCTTCAAGACTGTGGGAAAGCTTCCCTTCCAAAGTTTTAAAGTGCCTAAAATACTTGTCTAAGAGAAGTGATTTCAAATAAATTCAACAATCTTATTTTTTCAATAAAAATGTATTTTTTTGTAAGCAGAATAACTTTTATTTAACAAGTGTATTTCTTCTCCTGGGCATGTTGCTGAGAACTACACTAATGTTTTTGTAATTCATGCCTTCCGTCTAGACAACTGTATGATTTAATCTCAGTAGTCACACTTATGCAGGGGTCACAAGCCAGTGTCGTGCAATGGGCACTGGGGGAAAAGAAAGGATTAGATTTCATGGGATAAACATTGCTATTTTATGATAGTATATGTTAAGAATTACTCCATGAAGAGCAAGAGAATTGTTCAAAACTTTTCCCTCAACACCTGAGAACAGAAATAGCTTAGTAACACCAGAAGGTCAGGTCACAATTTGCAGTGGAGCCTTCCTCTTTCTACCCCCTCTGGCAACTTACTGGCCAAGGTTTAAAATTAATAAAATGAATTAAAATTAATACCTACAAAATGATCCTACTGTCAGCCTTTTTTTTCACATTGGTTTTATTAAGAAGGAAGGAAATAACATTGTGGACTGCGTGTGCTGCTACAAGAAAGTGGGTGTTTTTTTGTTTGTTTGTTTTTATGTATGTGTTTGTGTGATGTTTGTGTTTTGTCCTTATGCCCTTTCATGCCAATGTTTAATTTTTTTCTTCCATCTTCTGTCTTGGATAGTAGTAGTTACCTGTAAAAGTGTCCTTCTTGCAAGTATCAGTGAGAAAAAAATTCTTGCAATATGTGCATAAATGAATCATGGAAGATCTTTTTGTATATAGATATGTAAACATTTTTATAGTACTAGTATTCTCATTTTTGTTTGTTACAGTGATGTATGGTTGCATTTTGGTATGGATATTATGGAAAGGTACAGTGTAGGAGAGCTCAGAGGAGAGAACAGGACAGTCTTAAGTTTGATTTTATTTTTGTGGTCTCTTTAACATTCACTTTGTCATTCAGATAAGATTTAAATAGAGAAAAAAGTGCAAATAAGATAACAATTTGGTTTATTCAGATCAAGTAGAAACATGGAAATATCTTATATGGCTTTGGGTTACAGTAATAAGGTTTTCTTCAGAGCATCCTCAGCTATTCTGAGCATGGGACTTTGTGACTATTCCTTGTGATATAAGATAGAGGTATCTAAAATAAAACTAATTAACTGTACGGAAGTAAAATATGGTTGAAAAGGGGAGAACTTGGTGCATAAACTCTAAAAATTTTGCCCTGAATGCATTATGTTCCATAATGTGGTAGGGTTATAGCAAGGTAACATACTATTGGCATTTTATTTTTCCCATGGGGACAGGAATTATTGCAGGAATTCTGGCTTTCTGACAGAAGTTCCCCTTACAAAAAACAGATGGAATGTCAGGGTCCTTTCTGTTTGTACATACTTGCCATGCTTCAGTCTGTTGATTGTGTTTTAAACATAGGTTGATGTCTTTTCTTCTTTTCTAGGAGACGATAGAAGTCTTTCAAGCTCGTCTTCAGATACAAGCCACTCAGATGTTAGTGTTGGGAGCAGACTGACAATTTGGCCTGAACAGTCTTCAGCCAGCACTTCTCAAGAGAGTCACGGACTGGCAGCTGCAAAGGGCATTCATCTTGGGGAAGAAAAGACCCTTCCAGAAGGGGCACGTGGCACCACAAAACCACCTCCAAAGCCCCTCCGATCCAGACAGCTACAGGAAATAGGTCGTCAGAGTTCTTCTGACAGTGGAATAGCTACTGGTAGTCACTCTTCTTACTCTGGAAGCTTCTCTTCCTATGCTGGGAGCTTGGACATTTGCCATGGTGATGAGTTTGGATCATTGCTAAGCTTGCCGTTGAACTTTCCTTCGGATCAGAATTTATGTACTTGTCCTCACAGTGAGCCCCAGCGAGGTGTGGGATCAGAGTATCAGGTTCCCAGCTCTCTCAGACATATTTATGATATACCCAGGAGTTTGTTACAGGCAGCTTCTAAAGATGTGCAACCGAAGAGTGCAGATTCCACGCTACCCAAGGACCAGACCGTGTCACCTCAAGGTGCTAGTGACCCAAAACTGCTACTACCACACTTGGAAGCACACAGGGTACCTGAGCACAGCCAGGACAGAGGGAGGCCTTCATCCTTACTCGCAGAAAGCAGCAAGGACTCAAGTGATGAGACATATGTGGATTTTGTTTCGAGGTGGTCAGACACAAAACCACAAGGACAGGTGTCAGACTCCAAAAGTAGTGAGTTGTCACCACCTAGTGGGGCCTCAGCTGACCCCTATGACACATGTAGCCCCCACCTTGGGATGACAAGAGCTCTTTTTTCAGCTTGTCCAATCTGTGGTGGACTAAAGGTAAATACCTAACACTGAGCAGATGCTAACAAGCCTTACTTAATATAGCATGATTAATTTAAAATTACTTAAGTTGCAAGTCATAAATACTATTATTCCCTTTATAATTTGAATTGGTAATAACTTTTGCATTGTTTATGCTCAAGTTGAGAGGCTTAGCACACAGTTTCCTCAAAATCTGTGCCTGATAAAGAAAACACTGAACAATATAGGCCATCAATCATTACTTTTAAATTGGCCAATTCTGGTTTTGGGTGTATGTAAGTGGCTTACAGAGACAGAAGCTTTATAGGCACATGAGAGGGCTGAATTTGTCATATAATAGTAATTTAGCATGAAGGACATTGATCTGTCTTACTACTGGTATTTCAAAAGAAGAAGGGAGGCCAAATAGTATGTGCTGCTCTTTAGGTGACCACAGTACATATTTTTTATTTTACTAAAGTTTTTCTTTTCTTTATCATTGTAGTTTGAGCATGTCTTGCACAAGAAGCCAGGTTAGCGAAGCTTCTCACTGGGGAAAGAGAAGATAGCCAAGTTAGCATGGCAATCCATAGCAGATCAACTAATCCAGTATTATATTTACAACTGGGCAGTGACAGATACTTTAGAGGAGGTGTACTCATTAGTGGTGTACTACCAGGACAGTGTATTTGCAGGAAAAAACATTTTTGATCACCAGTCACATAAACACTTAAAACCTGAAGATTCAGATTCAACCGTATGAACCATGGAGATTCATATGCCTTTCTAAACACATTTGCCAGTATCTGTTACTATGACTGATAGTCCCATAAGTTCTTTTTGAACCCTGCTAAATTCTTGGCTTTTTATGGCAGTAAGCTTTATGCATTAGTTGTACATTGCATGGAGAAAATATTTCTGTTTTTACCTATTCTGGAGAAGACCTTTTTGGTGAATGTGTTTGCTAAACTAGAAGAAAGTAAAGCTGTTTGTGTTGGTGAGCTGTTGAAAGGCTAGGAAGGTTAGAGGGAGTGCTCAAATTAAGAAATGTGTGAAGCAGGGATTCAGCAAGAGAGACTTTTGTTTGAGGAATTAAGTATTGCCACTGAAGTGTGTACATTTTAATTGAGCATGTAGGATTACATAAATCACTGCTATGAAACGGGCTTGAGTGTATCGTAAGTTATGAAAGAAAAATTAAAATATTATAAACTTGAGGGATTATTTTCTTCTCACAAGGTATTTAATGCGTTTGCATCATTGACTGCCTTCACGTGTCTGAAAACTAGAAAATGCTGTCTGCCTGAGGCGCTTGTATAGCCTCTGTAACAGCATGTTGCACGTTAGTTTGTCATGTACTTGCAGCATTTGGGAGGTATGGAGGCACTGGTGTGACAGGCTAAGGTTGTGTCTACACTGATTATTAGGATCAGTGGTCTTCCAAGACCATCCTTGCCAGCCATCAGCACCAAAGGCCCTCACTAGCCCTCTAGCCTAATTCTGAAAGCTTGGCTGGATGCAAGGGCCTGACATTCAGCCTCCCACTTCTGTTCTTTCTGCAGTGCAGGCAGCAGGGTGCACAGCAGTGTTATCTGCTGCTGGCTTTCTGTGTCTGCTGCCTGTAGTTAGAGAGAAGATGGGAAAAATGCACAAGACTGATTCCTAGAAGGGCTCTGCTCTGGGACCAGAAAGCTCCAAGATGGCTTTGTTATAGGAAGCGAGGAAAGAATTAGTTAAGGTACAGTTAGCTCTAAATGTTACTGGGTGATCTGAATTGTCAGTTTAGACATGGGTTTATCAAAGTTTACCCTGGACATCTGTGGCAGACAGGAAGCTGAAAGTGAGTATTCCATTGTATATCTTCAAAGCCATTAAAGGCTAAATTATGTCACTTCTTCAACTGTCTGTTGACACCAACAGCACACCCCCCCACATCTTTTATTGCCAAGTGCTGTCAGGTTTCATGGTGTTTCCAGTTGCCCTAATGATATCAGTTGGCAAGAATTTCAATATTTAAACAAATTTAGTGAGAGGAACATGGCTGCAACACTCTTACTAACTCCTGTTTTAGCATGAGATATGCACAGCTGCTTCTTGTCTTTTTTTTCCTACCCATTTGTAAGCATTCGGGAAAGAAGTCTCATTAAACGGAATGATTCATGGGTTTGTTTTTACTTTTGAAAGAAAAAATAACATTTTGATACATTGTCCTGAACCGTCAAGATTAATTATTTCAGCAGTATTTAATGGACACCATCTTTGGCTTTTCTCATGATGAATACAGTGAAAGCACAAATCCATACGCTGTAACTAAAAAACAATTCTTATTCCTTGTGCTCTGAACAGAATATGTTTAAGATGCAGTTAGGGCCAGGAGGAGTTGATTTATGGATTAATGAAGACACCAGGTTTTCACATGTATTCAAATTCATGTTCAAAAGGCTTTAGTGTGCCAGTGTTTGGAGTTCCTTTGCGATCTCAAGTTAAGCTGTTAATTAAATTGTGTTGATGGTTTTTAAATGCCTACTATTTAAAGTGAGTGAGTGACCTGAGTAGAGGAAAGTCTACAGCAGTAATAAAGGATATAAGCATTGGTTTGTTTTCTGCCCTGTATGTAAACTTTGGCAAATTGAGGTTAGACTTGGGCACATTGTCTGTGCACATTGGAGTTCAGCATGTGAAGAGTTGGAGACAGGTTGCAGGATGAAGACATGCGTATGTGGAAGGCATGGTGGCATTCATGATTGGGATTGACTTGGTTAAGAACCACCTGCTCCACTAATGACAAGGATGATGATGAACATAGGGAGAACATACCCTGGGAAGGTGCCAAGGTTCAAACAGAAAATAGGGCAAGGAAGCCTTTCTGTTTCACTCTGGATGAAGAATAGAACCAGCATGAAGAAAGTCACTAAATATTGCTTCTATTATTTCTATATTGTATTCATATTAGACATTGGGGATTAATAAGCAAGCATGCAGGGTGTTTTGCTTTCTGTTGTACGTTATTGTAGTGTGCTCAAGATGTCCTTCTTTACAAACTTCACAAGGTGTGCCTTTGCTATGTAATTTTTGCCTAGGTGATTTCAGTGCTATAGATGATTGCAGAGATTAATTCTTTGTGTATTGTAAGTATATTTTAAGCTCAGAATGTTGGATTGTTATGGGATTTCTGAGTAAGCTGTAGAGATCTATTATTAGACTTTACTTATTACATTTTCAACCACTTAGCTAATACTAATTTGATGAATAGAATTTCACTGTATGCTGCTCTGTAACTTCATTTGATGCTATAGTTTGAGAAATGATGTCAACCTTTTTTATAGGGTGTCTTTTTTTTACACCACCATTGTTTGTAAATTTTCTTAGAAGTCTGAAAAATAAAATTATTTTCCAACTGGTTTTGTCCTTTTCCATCTGACAAGTACTGATTTTAGTTTTGCTTTGCTTTTTGTCCCCTGACCTTCATCTTCTAGCAAGTTGAATTAATATGGAATGATTATGGCTGTCTCTTCACACTACTTAGTGTTGTACTAAAATCACTGTTGACAGCTTGAAATGGGCCTATTAGTAGGAATGACTTTTATGTATGTCTAGCTCACCCTAAACTCATATTTATGTCAGTGGGAGTTCTTATGTATGTGGAAATATAGGCTTGATTACTGCTTTGGTAGTTAACTTGCCATGATAGAGGAGAAAAGAAAGTGTCAGTTTGTGTGTGGCTGTTATCATCAATCCTGTATTGATATTCAGCCACCTATTTTAGTTGATCATTTAAAAATACCAAAACCTCCTTGGAGACAATGGTCCCAAATTTGGAGCCGGTCTACCCAAATCCTCTGTGAGGTATTTGTATAGTTCCTGCTATCACAGTAACTCTATGCTCAAACTTTGAATTTCCCAGCGTATCTGTAGTAAGCAGAAATATGGGAATGCTGTGGTCACGATGCACAAAAGAGTTTAGGGGTTTTGTCAGGTAGCAGGATCCACAATGCTGAGTGGCTTAGCAACCCTTCCCTACACAATATAGGGAGAGCTGGTACCTGCCTTGGGGCGATGTGGATCTCAGTTTAAGTGGGGAGTTGCTTTGATTAGCTGATAGGAAATTTACCTCTTTTAGTCTGCTCTGTAGAAACTGCTTTATTTTTCATTACAACTTTAAGGGAAGGCATGTGCATGTCTGTACTGTGATCCTTGAGCAGGCACTTTACTCAGTATATTTAATCATGCAGCACCATGTCCCTGCAGGGCTTGTTAACCACATGCAGCCTTTTGTGAGTGCAGAGTCTTTGGGTAGATCCAGGGCTACTATGAATATCTGTGTTTCCATTGTGCATTGTAGACCAGGGAGAGACTAAGCCTAGAGAGAAGCAAGGCTGATGTGTCCTCAGGTAGAGAAGGGGCTTGAACTCTAAAGAACATCTTGCACTGAGGTCTGTTTTGTGGTCTTGCCTGGACTGATTTAACCAAGGTCATGAACAGCCTGTAACTGGGTTGGGAATATAGCCTTGGTCTTCCAAATCCTGTACAAAACCCTTAACCCTGGATTTAGCTGGTGTGTCTCCTTTCATTGTAGACGCTGCTTTTGAAAGTGGTAGAAGAGAAGGCCTATAAGGTGTAAACTTGTGTAGTGAGATTTGAGAAATAGCGGTTGCAGACTACATTGCCACGCCACATCCATGTAACTGACAATGTTTTCATTTTTTTGGCTTTTAATCAGGTACTTTTCTAATGTAGTATTAAAATAGATACTAAAGAAATCACAATATATTGTTATATACAACTTTAATGTAGCTATTTTTTTTCTGTTGGCGCCATTACCTCTTTCCCCATGAGACTGAACACCTTATGTGTTTATCTTATAGTGTGTTTATTTCCCCGCTTTCTCCGAAAGTATAGGAACATGATTATTCGTAATTACACACCTTTTACATCTCTTTCAAAAGTTTTTTTTTAACATTATTGATGTGTGATGCTGTAACATTTTATGCTTCTTCCCACCTTCAAAAAAGCTACAGGCTGTCTAAATTCTCAGCTGAGAAGGATGCATTTGTCATCTTCTACAGCATTGTTTCTACTTGCATTTCTGCTCTAATCTCAGAGCTCTGGGCAGTTAGGCAACACACACGCTGTCAAAACTATAACAGGAACAGTTTGCACCCCAGAGGAATCTGGAAGTCCGTCGTCAGTATTATTGACCTGAGTGACAGTGTGTTTGTGAGGCTCTCCTATGCTTTGATGACCATTGATTCTGGGTATTACTGGCTTTTGGCATGAATTAGAAAACTTGCATTTCTGTTCTTTTCAGATTTAATTCCAATTGTTTTTTTTTTAAAGTCCTGACTGTGATGCATTAACCTGCAATGAGGTGCATCTTCCATAACATGTATCACCACTGAATGAGGTGACCGCACTGGACAATGATTTGGCAGTCTGGCATTTTACTTACATTACAGTTATCGTAAAAGGCTCTGAAATTTTTACAATAAAGTAGTGTTATTTTTTGGGCTTTTCACAGATTCAAAGGCATCTTTAAAAACACCAATTTCCCCACAACATCTTTCTGAAATAGAAGAAATCCATGATCACTGCTGTCTTTGCAATGAAATGCAGTCATTTCTGGAGCTGGTTGTGCTGACAAAAGCGCACATCACTGTGCAAATCAAAGATTGGAGCAAAAGCATGTTCTCCAGTTGAAACTGGCAGAGGAAAGGGGCATAAAAGAGGTGGGTGTAGTGTCAGGCTTAGAGCTTGATTTCTTTTGTTTTCCTTTTGGTAGTTTTTGCCAGGACCCCAAGTCTATCACAGTGTTAACTCCCGTCCTCTTACTAAGGTGCTGTTGGATCTGCTTATGCACTGTGTTGAGATGTTGCTTATCAGCAGTTCACAGGGGAAGGGAGATTTTTTTTTCTTCTCAGTTTACTGCTGTTATTTTGTACAATATTATAATGCTTCTTGGCAATAGGCTTCACTCCCAAATAATCAAGAAGGGGCCCAGCTTCCTTTTACTTTGCTGTTGCTGGTAAGGGCTCATATAAGTGATCTGGCTCTTCCAAAGCTTTGCTTGGAGGAGGTCGCTTAATGGGTGTGACTTTGGATTTCAGACGTCACAGTAAAATACAAGACATGCCAACCCCACCAGAACTGTGCAGATCTGACTCACTTTTGGCACTGTAGGAGGCTGCCTTACCTCTTATCTAAAAAATAATACTGAAGGTACTCTCCATCTATTGTGAAAGAATCCCCACAGTGTTTGTGCTAAGACTAAAGGTTCTAATCTGAATTCAGAATAAGACTTAAGCTCCCAGCACTTCTTGGGATCAGGCACTAAGCTGAACAGATAGCCTATGGTCTGTAATGGGAAAAAAAGTGCCTGCCACAGAAGCACTGGTAAGTGAAATGATATTAATAATGTCAAGAGAAGAGAGCACTTTCCTACATGAGGGAATGCAGACAACTTAGCTCAGCACAATTAATTCTTCTGTACTAAATAGAAATGTTGCTGGATTGCTTTTCTGTCAGAGACCCAGTGCAGATATTGATAAACCACAGTATGGACCTTTTATACCCATCAGAATGAACAAATGGAAAAATCTACTTCCTCCCCTAAATACAATCAAGCTGGATAACAGCTTTTATTATTACTACAACTGATGGCTACTTCTTCCTCTGTTGGGAGCAATAGCTTTTCTGAAGAGAGAGAAAGAAATGTTTTGAAAGAGGAGGAATCTGACAATAAAAACTGGAAAAAAATTACTCCCTTTGGAATGTAGGGTTTGTGGGGTTTTTGTTTTTGATCCAGTTGTAAAGAGACTCATTAGATTGCTTGGAACATGGCCAATGGAAAAAGGAAGGGTTTTTTTTCTGTCTTTCTGTCTTCTTTTTTTCTAAATAGAAATTAATTTATTTCTGGAAAAATTCTACAGAATCCTATAAAGTGTTAGCAGACACTTTCTACCTTCATTTTCTAAAAGGGAGAAAGTAGAATTCACCTGCAGAGGAAGAAACCACAAAAAGAGATTATGAAAACATGGATTACATTGAGCTGAACTCAGAGGGAAGAAAATAACTCCAGTGGCAGCCCTGCATTGAGATTGCTACGTTTGATTCCCCTGTGGTTCCTCTCCTTCTGCAAGATCATAAACAAAGTTACTTAAAAAAACCCCTCCATTCCTTGACTTGCATTTCTGCAAAATGTTTGTAATGTCTACCAACATTATATTTTTAAGATCATGGATTAAAGAAGGCTGTACACAAAATATTCTGTTTTCATTAACAGTCACTGATATCAAAGTAATTGCGTGGCTCAGAAGGAATTGGCAAGTGTCAGTAGGATAGCAATCATTTGGATGACATGTCTGGAGGGTTGACAGCAGCTCACTGTGAGTAGATGAGAAGATTGAAAATAGATGCTCAGTAGGGGTGCGACCTTTCCTACCAACCCTTTTTGACAGAGCCACTTAAAATTGGAAGTATGCAAATTAGAAAGATGAAATGTGTTCCAACAAAATTACACAAACTGTGCTTAAATTTGTCCACAACCCATGACAAGACACATGAGTGGAATTAGTTTTGGTAATTCAAGATGCCCAATATACTTATTACTTCAAGATATCTATGGAAATACTGTCAGTGTGGTTGATAATATCCCATATGGACTTGTAATCAGATTAGATCCTTGAGATGCCAGTTGTGTAGAGGTTGTGACACAGGCAAATTCTTACTGTTTCTACTATACCTGTGCAACCCTATATCAAGTTGTATTACTTGGTTCATAAAGAGCAAATAAGTTTTTCTAATATTGGCTTAGTAAAATTTAATAATATGGTAACAACATCTTCATACAGGTAATGGGATTTTGGCATTTGTTAGCAAGAAAATGGCAGGTGTGGCAACAAATCCACTGAAGAGAAAATTGTTTATTACCTGCTCCACAAAAAAATACACTGAAATCAATTTGAGGAATGAATCACTGAAAAATATTTACATGTTCAGAACAGAATGAGTACTTCCCATAGGCAGGAGGGTTAGAAAATGTGGGAAAGCCATTGTGGTATAGAAAAGCCTGCCGAACAGTCTTCAGGATGGACTGTTTTAAAGTTGCCTTGCAATTTTATGTATTGCTTTATTATGCATAATTATGAATGCTTCTGCTGAAATGCTAGGGAACATGTCTAGAGAACAAAAGAAAGGCAATTTTCTGCGAAAGTCCACATAGCAGAGAGTAGAAGAGTGGGGTTGATTGCTCTGGACCTCAGGAAATACAGAAGAAATCCATACTAAACTTTGGTGTCCTTGCCCTGCCTGGCTTGGTGTTGGATGCATTTTGCAAACCCGCATGCTGTGCTATAAAGCTAGTTGTCTAATGCAGTCTCCTGGCAGGAATTTGTGATGGCAAAGTGCAGATGACAGTGTTTTGGACAGTGTCTCACTTTAAATCAAAGGGGAATCCCAGGGTGTGGACGAGAGGTAAGAAGCTCAAGATTTGCACTGATCTAGGAATTTTGTGTTATGTTTTATTATTGTGGTTGTGACCAGCTTACCTCAGTCTACCTAGTTGTATAATATCTGTGACTGGATAATGTTTACTTCCCAAGGCTATTGTCAGGATTGATGGGATGGTGTTTCTACAGTACTTTGGATATGGACAATTCTGTCCAAGTGATAAAGATTATATTAAATGTGATGTTTTCCAGGCTGCAGTGAGAGAGACAGAAAGTTGTTTGCCTTTCAAGTGAACTGTGGACAGAAAAGGAACTCGTTAATAAGAGTTACTAAAGAAGAAAATCAACCTGCCAGGATGGAGCAGCTGCTCTACGATTATTTTTTTTAAATGCTGGGAAGTCTGTCACTAATTTTTATAATTTCAACAAACAGTTCAAAGCCATTTTCTATTTAATGAAAGATCACAGAGCAGTGGCACTGAATACATTATTTCAACAGATTTTTTTTGTGTGTGAAATTGAGCTTGAAGAATGGTGTCTTTCAAGAACTTCAGAGTTACTGGAAAGAAGTTATTAATGCAGAAATGGTTACACTCCACCTTACAGTGGATTCAGAAAGTCTACAACTGAGGACATGGCAGTTGAAAATCGGTTCTTTCTAAGCATGGGATTAGCGGGAGGGTTCAGAAATTTTTTAGCATTTAGAAAGGACAAAGATATCAAGAACATGCTTGAGGATATGGCTAAAATTTAAGCCAAGTTGTAACACCAGAGGAAGAAAAGAAAAACATAATTGTATTATGTTTTCTTCATATATTCTTTTCTTAAATTCTTATGGAGAGGCATATTGCATCAAATCTAATTTTGCAAATTTTTTTGATGCAATGATTTTTTTTTTATTTTTATTTTTTGAGGTCAAAAGCCATTTTGCCTGAATAGAGATTAGGTAAAACTCTGAGCTCTTCCCCAGTAAGAGGTGTGAAAGCCACAGGGAACTTCTGGAGCAGTTCAAGCTGTCTGAAGATCTGCAGTTAAGTATTTCAGCTAGTCAACTGCCCCATCTTAAGTAAGTAGATACTTACTGTTGCGTTTCTTTGGTGCTGGCTAAACTCAGCTCAAAGTGTAGGACCTCTGGGTCAGAGCCACAGTATCATAATGAAACCTTAAAGTTACTGTGCCTGAGCAACTGAGCAAATCTTTTTTATGGTGTAAAAAATGCTCTTTACCCCACTTTTTACTAGCCTTGTAAAACCATACAGCCTTTTCTGTTCCATTCCTAAATTGTGGAGGGAGGGACGTCCCTGCATTCTGGCCATCCTTGCTAGCGTCGTAACATACTGCCTGTTGAAGGGTCCCTTGAGAAACCCTAACTTGCTTCAGGGAGTAATTCAACCCATGGGTGTAGGACAGATGTGTGGGGAAAAATGTTACGTGGAGCTACTGTTGCTGTTCCATCCCCTCTGCTACAGCTCCAGTGAAGTTTGATGCTTCAATATGTCTGTAACATGTACTTTTTGTATGTGTGTAAAAGACTGAGCATCCTCGGGCGGGATGGGGCTGTTAAGATCAAAACAAGTGACTGTTAATGGGATCCATGTGATAAAGGACAGCCAGGATGGGGTGAGTGAATACCAGAGTCTTACATACAGATTCTAGGCTGCAGTAAAGTGCCTTTACTGCATACAAGCTCTGTTTGTATGTCTTCCTTGGCATTATCTTTTCTGTATTTCCATGCTTCCTTTCCTAAAGCAGGGTAGATGAAAGAAAGCAGTCCTTGAGACTTTCTGTGAAGCAGTTCAATCCCACACAAGTCCAAAGACTAGATGGAAAAGGGGCTTTAAAATTGACTTTGTGCTCCTAAGTCCTGTCACATGAGGATATTGGGCTATTCGCAGTATAAACTGCAGCAGCCAGCTGTCAATCAACTGAAATGACTGTTTCAACAGCTGGGAATCAGTGGGACATGAACTCTGGCTGTATTCCCTCTCCCCCAGCCACATCCTCTGCAGTAGTCTGGATTCTGTGGAATCCTCTGCTAATTCAATGCTGATTGGAAGCAATTTTGAATGTACAAGAAATTTGAGCCCGGAAAATATTAAGGAAATATAAACCTTTTCCAGATCTGGTTTATTACAAGGACAGAGAAGTGTTAAGTGGGCTATATCAGGGCTAGTAACTGTATACTTGAATCCTCTGTAGCACTAGGAAAACATTTCCAGATGAAGTTTGCCAATTCATCTCATTCCTTGAGACACAAAGTCAAGCAGAACACACGTGCTACGGAGATAACGGCTATAGAAAGCTTTGGAAAACTACAGAAATAATTATACCTAATAATTTATAACAGTGTTCTCCAATATAGGAGAAGCCTGTGAGCAGCCCCCATGCATAGTTAAGTATCTGTATCCTTTGAAGCTGTGCAGCTTAATTATAGTTTCATTACCTTTGACAAACCATAATTTCAGTGATGGGTTGGGGACAAAGGAAAACACTTATCTTACTATTTTGAGCTTTCTCTCCCTTATTTGTCCTTCTAGTTCCATCCATTTCTTTCTAATGATGATCATTGATTATCTTGTTAATAATTTTTTTCTGGGAGAAGTTGGCTAACTTTAGCTGTAAATGTGAGGTTGAAAAAGAAGGAAAATTAAGTGAATATGATATTGCAAGGCTTTCATTTTTATTCTTCATAGGCTCATAATTAAGCCCACTCTAGTTCTCTCTCTGTGTGGAGCAGGATGCACCAGTTATAACAAGGATTCTTTTCTTCAGGCCTTTATGTGGAATGGGCTGGAAGGAAGGAATCAAATAACTAGTCTAATGTAAATTGGCATAGCTCCATCGGCTACAAAACAGGCCCAAGTGTATTTTCAGTGCAAGCACAAGCTAAGCTCTCAAACAACTCTTTGGGGGGAAGTAGAAGAAGGAACAGACTTTTCTTAGGGCAGTCCCTAGGTGAACATTCAAAATGGTAATTACAGCTTAACATAAACTTTCTTCATCTCTAAGAATTTGTAGAGGTAGGTTTAATTTGTCTCTAACATCTGAGATTTCACTTTGCTAGCTTTTGAAATATTTTCACATTTGAGCCCTTCTCTATTTACTGTTTGTCACTGTAGCTGTAGAGTTGTAGTTAAATTCTTTATTTGCAGAAAAAGTCCCTTTTCTTCATGAAGAGATGACTTGGATTTAAAGTCTTGTTGCAAGCAGAAAACGAGTAAAAGTGATACTTTATGCAATTTTGCATAATTGGTGGAATTAATTTTCTATTAATCAGAAACTTTTTTACAAGAATAGTCGTGATAATTTAGGATACTTCTCAGTACAGTGGCGAAAGAGCTAGTTTTCATTGAAAAATGTGTAATATGTCTTAAGCGTGTTGGTTGAAGCTCATCCCCTTTCCTCATCAGAGAAGGAATGTCTCAGTGTCAAGAAATGAATGGTTTATTGGACCTTTTGTCTTACATGTCTGTTCTGGTGTAAATTTGCCATAAATCACTCATTTGCTAGTCAAGAGAGCAAGGATATCTGAATTCCTTTGTGAGTACATGTGTGCATATGTGTATATGTTAATGATGGTCCTATTTATTTACTTTCAGTCTCTCCAAGCTTCCTGCTCAACAGTCCTTTTGTATTGACTTTTAAAATCTTGAAATGGGCTAACGCTCCTACTGCAGCAGAACTCTGTTGTTTCTGCTGGTATGTGCTATTCTAAGAAAATGTAGAACAACACTTCCCCTTTGTCAAGCCCTCCTAATTTCACAGGTACTTCTGCAGTACTGAGATGCTCAGTGGTAGCACAGTTAGTCTGGTGAACTTTAAAATACAAAAGAAATGAATCACGTGAGGTGTTGCACCCAGTCTATGTGCACCTTGCCTCTCCTATTTCTTTTACACGCTGACCAAGACGAATGAGATGAGAACACCATGCTGCTTATTATCTGCACAGCAGAGTCAAGTCTGCTGTTATACATACCTGTTTGGGCCCCGTCTGAGCCTTGTTTTCAGTGGTACAGTAGTTTTGCTGGAGTCTCTGCCTTGAGTGGTTTTCACTTGGTGCAGAATGAGTGGAAATTAACCGAGCTATTGTACAAGGAAGCTCAGACTAGCAAATGTGGGGAAACTGAGTGTATTTTAAATATCAAATGTTCTTGTAGTAGTGTAATGCTACCCCCTGTTGGAAATTGGAATATATGGAATATAAACCAGAATACATGGAATTGAAGCCTCTTTGACTTTGTGTACATTACTTTGTTGCACTTGATAGGACTTTAGAAGTGCCAGTCTCTATTTAAAAAAAAAAAAGAAAAAAAAAAGAAAAAGATTTTTTGGGTGTAAACAGGAAAGATGTTTTCCCCCTAGTTATCAGAACTGAATTCCTTTAAAATAATCTTCTTTTCATGTTAAAATACAGCTGTAGGCACAGATGCCTGCAATTCTACTGTCTTTCTATAAGAATACAAATATATAACCTATTATAATTAATGTTCATTTTTATGGATCATAAACATCTATCTATTCATAAAGGCTTTACCACTTCTAAAAGAGAAACACATCCTGACTTTTTGCATGGCTAAAGCTACTGTATACACTATTATTCAGCCACATGCTGAATAACAGCACTCATGTTCACCTGTGAAAATGTGAATGGTTAAAGCAATGCTGAACCTTCAATGGTCAGGACAAATTTGTCTTTGAACTCTTTTGCTTAAGCATTACGGCTGGAATTTCTGTATGTACTTTAGGAGAGGTGGTTTAACTAACAGGAGCCTAGCTGAACAAGGCTCTGAAAGGGGGAAAAGGGAATGTAATGTTGCTATGAAAATATCTCTAAAAAGTTGACAACACTATCTTGAATTAGAAAATCTGCTGGGTGTCTTACACTTAAATGAAAAATCATTTCTTCTCATAAAATTCCAGAACAGATCTTCTGCTACTGTAAATCATGACAGCTCAACTGAGGAGTTAGGGGGAACAATGTAGCTGATTCCTATTACCTGGAGGAATTTTCCCTCTTTATTTTGGCCCCAAGAATATATGATATGCTGAACTTATCAGGGGTATCTGCCTTGGATCTTAGACCTGAATATTTCTGAAGAGGAATCTCACAGTTGGAGAAAAAGAAGTTATAATTTCTGAGCTGAGTATATTTGATGGCTTATTTTAATGGCAATTGTGTAAGGAGTCTTTCATGTCCTGAATGGCAGAATGATTGTTATGAGATACATCTAGTGAAAGATAGGCAGTGAAGGCTGATGTTAATAAATTTTATTATGTATCTAGCATCAATTCACAGGTGTATTTGTTCATGGTTCTGTGCTCTGAAATCAGTACATGCTATGCCCCAGTTGTCGTGTTTGATGACTGTACCCTATGACATTTGCATGTGGTGTTTTTATTTTTTGTGAAGAATTGTTTTTAGTCCCTGTCTTCTAATTTCTGCACCAATTCTGGCCACGTTTATCAAATACACTGAATTAAAATTGGTCTCAGAGGCAATTTGCTATGTCTGGCTTAGCTGTTTCTTCTGGCTGGCTGAATTCTTCAGCCCAGTCATGGCTCCTGCTATGAAAGTCCTTCTGTATCATGAACTGGGAGTGAAAAATGTTCTGATCATATGCAATGTCTTTGTGCTGTGAGGTCTGTCAGGAAGCTTAGATGAGTTCATCTGTTCGGTAATATTCATAACCATTAGTGTCCACCTTTTCATTTGAGTTGCTTATATAGATGTACTTAGAGGGTTTGCTACTGCAGTATCTCTCTCTGCAGCTTGTTACTGTATCTGTCCTTAAAAAACCTCCATGAAATAATGAAGTGCTTCTACTTGTATAGAAACCAGTGCTTCTGATTTTTACCTGTGGTTAAGGAGGGCAGACTCTCAAATTCACAAAAGTATTTAGTAATTTTGTTTGATCTGGAACCATCGTACCAATTTTTTTTGAAGAACCATGAGAAACTCAAACCTTATGAAATTAGTTCAAAAAATTGTAAGACAAAACCAAGATCTGCATTTGAGCGAGGTGGCAGAGTGTCTTTATTTTATTTATATTTCTTAAGTTGTTGTGGTTTTGGGCATTTCTCCGTAACCATAAGCTATCTAACTGATATTGGTGTTAGTACAGTTTATGATGGTTTGGTGTTGTGTGCCTTCAGACTTTGCGATGTACTTGGGGTGAGTGTTATTGCCTTGGGGCAGCTGTACATGCTCTTGACTTTGTTTTTTGTCTAGCCTAGAAGTGTGCAAGGTTGACTTGTAGTAGTGCCTCGAAACAGACACAAACTTCACTGATGTGTTTACACCACTTATACGTATTGGATGGAATTGCATAGCTGTTTCCTCTAGAATTCTGTCTGAATACTTTTGTACATAATGAGATATGTGTGTGATGTTAAAAGGATGTTATTTAGGTTGAAAAGTTAAACCCCTCACTGTTAAGGAATTGACAGATTTACAGTTGCTCATGCCATCTTGATTTTACCCACACATGTCCCTCTCGTGCAGTGAATGAGGCAGATGTCCTGTGGAAAAAATGATATGTGACCATGTAATTGCATTACAGCCCAGTTGTTCATCACACCCCTAGTGTGGCTTTTCGGTATGTAGAAAGTCTCGGTCTGTTTTTGAAAAGCAAAAGACGAGCAAATCATGTTCCTTCTTGCTGTGTCAGCTTCCCCATGCCCATATATTATCAGTAGCAGAGCTTGAAATTTGACCCTTCAGCATTGCAACCGAGACTTCTACCATCTGAATTTCAGGGCTGTTGCTGCTAGCTGGCAGCTGGAGATGGCTTTTATCTCAGGGTGGAGGCTGGGCAGCTGGATCCAGGTACTGGCTTTTGTGGAAGAGGACTCAGCCCAGCTTTTCTTTCCCTCCCTTGAGCGGACAGTTTCGGAGTACGCTAAAGAGAAGGCGTGTCATTTTTGGAGCTAATGGTCATATTCTGATGCCAATGGTCGTATTCTGGATTGGGTGACAAACGGCTCGTGGCTGCAGGCGGCTGGGAAGCCTACAGCAAGCAGCAGAAGGCCCCTCTCAACAGAAGCATATCAAAATCACAACTGAAGAGTTCCTCTGTAAAAAGAGGAGAGAGAGAAGATGGGTACACAAATCTGGACTAGAATGAAACAATACTTTTCATTCTTTCTCATCTCTTGCTGTTTAAACAACACCTGTAACTTGTAGATGAGTTGGGCTGTGATTATCCCACAGGTTTTAGGAGGCGTACTTTGATGTGACACAGAGCATGGCTTGCCAGTGCCACTGAAATCGCCAGCTTCGTGCTTCAGAAAATAGCTGATGTTTGGGCTTGGCTGAGCAAGCTGAGATGTTTCTGAACTGACTTCAGCAATCTTTCTGTAAGCCGACAGTTGGCTTGCGACAGATGAAGCTGAGTAATCAGAAGTCTGTGGCTGAAATTGGAGCCCTGCACCTGAAGCATGCCATGGACAGGAGTTTCTGTTTCATTTGGAGTTGTTACCAAGGATCGTAGAGTTTAGTAATTTTGTATCTTTTGTTCAGAACCTGATCAACTGCTGGGCATTGTGAAACAGCCCATCAAAGCAGATGACCTTCAAAGGTTGCTCCATGTGTCTGTATTTGTTGACCTTTCCTGGGAACCTTTTTTTCCTGTGGCAGCCTGAGCATTCCAGCTTTAAAGTTTTCTGGTGATTTGCTCCAAGAATAAGTTATAGTCTTTTAATCCTCATGAGGAAAGTACCTTAACTGTCAGTTTCATTAGGGACTGGTTTCTTTTTGCTGAAATATCTGGGCTTTGCAGAACTTCGGACACGTTCAAGACTTTTCCTTTTTCAAAAACAATTGACACTTTTCTATTTTTGTGATGCTAATTTCAAAATCTTCATTCAGAGTTTCTCATTGTGTCCTTTGCTCCTTTGTGAAGTTGCTGATAGTTCAAGATACTATTGTCATAAACTATATAATGTAACTGTAATCTGCTGCCTCCCTCTACATACAAACTATGTGAAGCAGTCAGAGGGATCGTGATGAAGGGCCACCAGCTGTATACAGCAGGCACGAGAGGGTTTGTTCATTGTTAGAGAAGTCTGCTTTACAGTTTCTGCTTTTCAGGGACCATCCTCTGGATTTTGAGTCATGATTTTGGTGGTTTGCTCTTGAAAAACTGGATGTTTTGCATGGTCTTGATGCTGCACAATAGATTTAACATAAAGGAAGGGAGAGGAGAAAAAAATCTAGATCATATTCTCCGTGAAAATTAAGCAGCTGACCAATGTTGCAATCCACCCTCTCTGTTTATGTGTGCATTTTTGGTATGTGCTGAATAAAAGTATCACAGTGCAAATAGTTGCTTCTATTACTGTTGAGTATGAATTCCTCTTTCATAACAAGAAGAATCTGTGAGCCTCTCAGTTATGTTGAGCCTTTCTTCTTCCAGTCTGAGGACCCAGACTGGGGCAAAACTTCATACATGTGTTTAGACTAAAGCAAATGACACCTAAAAATCATAGAATCATAGAACAGTTTGGGTTGGAAGGGACCTTTAAAGGTCATCTAGTCCAACCCCCCTGCAATGAGCAGGGACATCTTCAACTAGATCAGGTTGCTCAGAGCCCCGTCCAACCTGACCTTGAATGTTTCCAGGGATGGGGCATCTACCACCTCTCTGGGCAACCTGTTCCAGTGCCTCACCACCCTCATTGTAAAAAATGTCTTCCTTATGTCCAATCTAAATAAACCCTCTTTTAGTTCAAAACCATTGCTCCTTGTCCTGTCACTACACGCCCTCGTAAAAAGTCTGTCCCCATCTTTCTTATAAGCCTCCTTTAAGTACTGAAAGGCTGCAATAAGGTCTTCCCAGAGCCAGAGCCCTCTCTTCTCCAGGCTGAACAACCCCAACTCTCTCAGCCTTTCCTCATAGGAGAGGTGTTCCGTTCCTCTGATCATTTTTGTGGCCCTCCTCTGGACCCGCTCCAACAGGTCCATGTCTTTCCTGTACTGAAAACTCTAACTCTTACTAAGTTCAGAATAATGGAGCTATAAAAAGCTGCCAAACTTGGATGAGCTGAAAGAAAAGCTTTATTTCTAAAGATACACAAAGGGAATGACATAAGCTGTGACTGATGAGGTGTGTCTGAAATGTTGACAGTTATCAGGCAAATGGCATTTCATTCCTCTTGCCAGTGATGATGGAGCCCAGCTCAGCATTACAATCTACAGAAGCTGATCTACTTTTTCTTGGAAGTGTGGTTTCCTCCTTTTTAGGAGGAAAAATATGAAACAAAAATGTTTTGGTTCTTTGAAAATACATGTTTTATATGGAACAGCTATCTATCAGTTCCTACCCTTAGAGCTAGTAATGGGAGGGATTAGTCTTAAGACAATATTTTCCTTCATTTTTTTCTGTCCATCTGACTCGTAAGATCCTGGCTCCTTTTTTACACCACAGAGATGAGACTACAAAGCAGTTGTGATGCTTCTTGTCACTATAAATCTGGCAAACTTCTTCCGACAATAGGAAATTGCACTGTACAGTAATCTTCGCTCCTTGCTTTGGAACTTATACTGGAAGATCTGGACTTTGGAGCTGATCTCATGTCCAAAGACTAAAACTCCCGTTAGCAGCAGTGGAGCAGGATTTGGTACGTAGTCCATGGAAAGTGATTTGAGTATATAGAGAAAGGTAGGCATACTGCCCTTTATATGGCACAGTATTTGTGTCTGGTAATTTTTTTAAAATGAGAACTGATCTAATAAATCATATATTTAATGAAATTTAACGTGAATGAAACTTTGAATGAAATCAAATGAAACTTTAAAAGAAAAAAAAAAAAACAGGGGAAAGATAAAGATATACCAAATATACATGGGCGGGAGGGAATAATCCCATTTTGATTGTAAAAAGGATTATGTACTATGATGGTTATTTGCACACACAGAAATAAATGCCAAGGCTTAGGTTCTGTTTAGCTGTTTAGGGCAACAGAGCTAATCTATGAATAATGATCCAGCATATCAGACTAGTAGGTTCTCCTAACATCTATCATTGAACCCTACCCAAGATATTTGGAAGCAGAACATCAAAAATGAATGTCATCTGACAGCAGCCAGATCACTTCCAGAGTTAAAATAGCCCTGGACATGTAGTTCATGATGTGTGATATACAAGTGGTACATATCCGTTTACTGTGGGTGTTGTAGTGGTGAGGTTGTTTGAACTGACAACCATGCATCACATACTTCAGAACTCAGCTCTTGGGTCACAGTTAAAAGAATCTACATTAGAAAGATACTTAACTTATATTTATGAGCAATATTATGAGATATGCGGGATTTAGATACTTGCTTTGTTAGTTATTGTCTGAATATTATAGCAGGCATAACAAAAGCATGTTATTTGAGTGAGGTCACTTACTCCTTTTCTTCTTCAGTGTCATCGTATGGTAGGTTGAGATATGTATTATTATAGTTTGCATTTGAAAACCATGCATTTACATTTGTACATTATGCCATAATAATTTTAAAAGTTTCTCCTACAGACAAAAGCATGTTTTGTCTGAGTTTTGTAGAATTAAAAAAGATAGCTTTTAAGTCTCTGATACCGTTCTTTCTACTGAGTTGCCTTAGTGGTGGCCACTGTAAGTTAGTGAAGTCTCTTACAAAGGATTGCAGCAGGAGGCCTCAGACTTGCAGAAATAATAGAATATGATATATTGAAATGGAAATGAAGACTACAACCTTATAGTCTGGAAAAATCACTTGATAACAAAAGAGTGGTTTTATTTCTGTTATTACCTCAGACTCATTTTTTTATCTAATCACCTCTGATTCTTTTAGTTATTTGTTGTCTTTCATCTAGTCACTATAATTTGAATGATATTTTATTAGTGTCCCACATCTGATGTAATTTCAAACATCTAATTCCTGTTTGCCTTTTTGCATCTTTCTTTGTCAAGTATAATCTAATCTAATTTGCTGTTTTTAAAAGCAAGAAAGTTGCCAGAAAGTTGTGAGATCCTTTCTCGTTAGCAAGATTTGATTTTTATGCATTTCAGCACTGCAGTCTGCCACTTTCTAGTCCATTAAGTAAGCTAGTAGATGCTACCTTCAGAGGCAGCTTAATCTGCTTTACATCCACAGACATAAAGTCAGGGAAATTATTTTTTTATATTCTGTATTAGTAAACCCCTAATAAGTTACTGGGGGCAGGAAAAAAGCATTTTTCAAGTCTGCTGTAAATAATAGCGACAAAAAAATAATAGAAATTCTATTGTAATGGAAAAATATTTTTACCTAAATATACAGAATATTGCTCATAATGGACTCTAACGTCCTCTGTCCTTTATCTGTGCAGATACTTCTGCATATTCCCCAAAAGAAATCAGTACCCTCTGTGGGGGCACACAGTAACTATAGAAAAAAATAACATCCACTATGGTTAAATTAATAAAATTATCTTTTTCTGAAATGCTGTGGGATGTTTTTTTCTGTTTCAGAAATGAAATCTTTGCCATGTTTCTGATTTCCTCCCCCTTCCTTCTACTTTTACTCTAAACAGTTGCTCAAATTCAGTGTCTCGTATATTAAAATATTCATCTAGCATAAAAGCTCAAGTAAATACTGAAGCTATAGATTCCATGCTTGCAATAGGATCGGGCAGAAACATCCTGTATGTCGTGTGTTATTCCACTGTTGAAAGTTGTTCTGTGTTGCAGATTTCAAAACTATATTTTAAAAAAATCCTTACACCACCCCCCTACCCCAGTTGTTCCAGTTAAGCTCTTTTAATGTATATTTTCTGAAGCAGAATCGGTGTAATCTTTTCTAATCTTTTTCTGGTTCATTGCAAGGTCCATCAAAACCAAAAAAAGCCTTTCCACCTACTTTAACTGAAGTTGGATCTAGTTGATAGCTCTGACAGTTTTTCGTGACGGTCACATGTAATGAGATTTATGTCTTAATATGTTTGTCTTAGTAAATGTTGTTCAGGAATTAGTATGACTTGAATTTCTACATGCATAATAAGTAAATATTCTATTTTGTTTTCTGTTGAGAAATTTTGAGAATTCAACACAGTGCCTGTATAGGGGGAAGATATATGTAAAGTATATGTAAAGTCCTGAGCGTGTCTGAAAAGCCACCACTTTATAAGAAAGCATGGGAAGCAGAGAATTATCAGAGGTCACAAGGCTGTGTATTTAGGTGAAGAAAATTACTGTCAGGTGTTATATAAAATGGAATTTTATTCCTTTGGAATTGAGCAGTGTTATTGCTCAGGTCTAATAGGTATATAGTGTTTTTCTACTTCAAAGTCCAGCAGACACATTTATTTATCAAAAAGAATGGATCGTGATGATGAATTCTTGTTCTTGCCAAGGTCACAGAAATGAGAGAGATCTCTTTGGCAGAGTGGTGGTCAGTAGCACAGACCAGACTGACTTCACAGCCTACCTTGGTGTTGCAGTGCAGGAGCAGGCTTGATACCATCTGGAGATGGAAGCGCCAGAGTGTCCTCCAGATCAGCTTTGAATGACATAGATAGTATAACTGGGGAGAAACCTGGCCTGCAAGCATGTTTTGGAACACGCTTACTCTTAAGTATGAACGGGCACAGGTACTCTGTGCCTGACTGCTTCGATGTGCCCTACCTGTCCTTGTACCACCATGGTACGGGCAATGTGAAGCATCTGAAATGGCACAAAGCTTTTCTAGAAGGACTCTGATGTCACAGGTGGGATTTGTAGGCAGTTTGAATTCAAGGATAAAATATGTTGGTTTTACGGAGCTGAGTCAGAAGCACACCAGGCTTCGATGTGTTTGCAGCACCTACCATTTTAAGCAAATATAGGCATGGCCTTAAGTTACATATGTTACTCCAACTTGGTCTCATCTGCCTCTGAATATAAAATTTTCTTGCTTTTTGCTGTTTAGTTCAAGACTGATTCAATAGTGCTAAGCTTCACCATGCCTGCTACAGTTGTTGCAGAGCACCCCAAGTCAAGTTAGTTAGCCTTTACTAAGGTACACAAAGGTTTTGCAATTTATGCATGTTTGGAACACCTTTAGGTCTGAACACCTTTGTGTCTGTTCTGGATTTTAAAACCATGTGTTAAGCTTTTGTGATGGTGAAGTGATTTCTCTGCCATTCTTCCTATATTTTGTAAAGTTTCTATTTCTTGTAAAGATTTTTCATTCTAAAATTTTCTGTTTTCTTTAGGGAACAGCAATATTACAGTCTGGAGTCTTACCAGCTATACCAGGTAGGAGCCATTTAGTTATTTGCTTTGTTAAAGAATAATGCTTAAATCCCAAACTGTGATGAGAGAAAAACATTTATGGAAGCAGAACTGAAGACTATATTGAGAGATACCCTGTTTGTGGGTGGTTTTGCTGCTGCAACTCATGACTGACAATTATGAATTATGTTGTAACCTGTAGTATCTTTGGTTGCAAAGTTTAATATATTTGTTTTTCCCTTCCTTTTGTAATCTAAAGAGGTGCAAAGTTGTCAGTTTCCATATAAAGTTTTTAGTGCTTTTTCTACTTACATACTCGAAGAACGTCAGGAAAGTTTTCTTTTTAGGCTATATTAACACCAAGGTGAAACTTGATTTATATGTTCAGTGTGTATACCCAGATTTCTAAATAACACAAAAACACAGGAATGCTTCCTTACCAGGGGCAACACGGAGATGCTTCTCTCATGTCAGTGGAACTACTGACTGACCGACTAAATCAGTAAAGGGAGGAAGCTGAGTATCTGGCCTGGAAAGGTTATTTAGGCAAAGATAACACACTGACTATCTTTGCATTGTAAATCTGCCTATCAGTAGAATGTGTTGGTCATCTGGAGTTCTCTGTTTGATGTAGCCAAACTGGTCTGGCATCTTTTGTATCATCATTTTACTTCAAAGATAACGTTTCGTAAGCCTTTGGTTTTATGTACTGTCTCCATCTTGTTCCTTTGAGAGATCTGTGCAAAGTTGTTTAGTATCCCAAACATCTTTATATTCTTTAAACTGTTTACCCGATAATTCAGTAGATCAATTAAATTATCAGGTTGCCTGCTTCCAATAGACATAGAACAGCTTTTTGTGCTTGGGTTTCTTTATTACTTTTAAAAACCTTGGCAAACACTTAAAGAAGTATAGCTGATTGATACTTGTGTGAACAAATCCCGTAAGATACCTAGGATCAGGAGGTGTCTCTGGAGAAGGTCATGAGTAACTCTATTCCTTTGTCTGTCTCGGCAGGAGAAAATCCAGAAGCATTTAACAGATCTTGTTCCTAGTTATTCCACTCGAGTCAGTGGAATTTATCTTGATTTATAGATGTGTAAATAGAAGCACAAATTGGATCGTTAACTCTAATTTTATCTTTCCTTCTTATGATTAAAGTGCTTATGATTAAAGCACTTATGATTAAAGTGTGTGTAAATACAGGGGAACTTGGGTCTATAGCTGTGTGTGGTGGGCACAATATTATTTCTGTATTAATGTCAGTGGCAAATTAATTGTGGATGCAAACAATATCTGACAAAAACTTAATCTCAGGCTATTCATGCAGATGAAGGAGTTAGCTGTTTTGATAAAACCTATCATTAAGGAAATTGGAAGTGTAGAAATACAGGACAGATTTTTAGATCAATGGAAAGGGAAGATACAAGACTGAAGAAATTGGAGTGGGTGGGTTTTCATGTCTGGTACACTGGGAAAACATTGTTTAAGAAAAGAACTGAATACTTGTTGGAATGAGTATAAATGCTTTAGGCAAATGCAGCATCTAAAGCCAGTGACTGAAGTTTTAGCTATCTTTGTGGGGTTTCATCTCTCAAATGCTCTCATATACCTGTAGAACTTTATTCTTAAATAATACAGATAGTATTCAATACTAATACAAAAGAAACCCATGTTTTCTCTGTCTCATCACATTTTTATTATTGTCAGATATTTCATTTTAAAGTATTGTCTTTTATATATGTTAACATTTCAAGTATAATTGAACTTGGCGTTGCAAAGCTTTCAAAATAGTACTGTAGCCTTTGAATGTTTTGCTTCCACCATCTTTAATCCAAGCCATTAACTGAAGGTCCCTGGGTGCTGAGCGGTCATTCAAACAGCTCTGTTGGACTAAAGGAACAGCAGCAGAACCTTTCTATGTTTCTCTATTATGATTTTTTCATCCATTGTTGAGGATAACATAAGGGCACACTAATTTGAGGTAACTACTTTCAAAACCTGTCTTGCACATGTACATGGCAAGATACCTCTACTAGCATGAATGATTGTACGATGATCCTATACACAGTTATAATGTTTGCTAGTGTACCAGTCAACTTAGTCATAAACACATTTATTTTTTATCACAGAAAGGATTGTATTGTATTTTCATTCAAATACACTGTACGAATGCAAACCCACTTCTTCCTGTGCTACAGGTCCCCGCATGTTCTGTACAATATCTTTGCTCTTGAATGTGTCAGTTCTGTAGCAAGAAATGGAGTTAGTGTCAGGATCTATTGTTTAAATATTTTTCAGTTTATTGGTAGTGAATGTGGGTGATGATATTATCTTTCTACTATTAGTTATATATGCTGAGCAATAGACTCAGCAACTTCAGAGAAATGTGTCTAATCCTAAAGGCAAGCTGAAGACTGTTCATAAAAGTGGCAACAATTCTGAATTGTATTACTAGATGGAAAAAAACAAGCTGAGGTGAATAATTTAATCCTGGTTTAAATAATTTGGTTGCCTTTGTTATAAATAACTTCATAAAGATTGATTAGAAAGAGAGACTGAATTAGGTGGCTTGCATTTGTAGGAGGAAAGTATTCCCGTTGTTATCATAGCTTTGTACTAGAGATCAAGGTAAGGGATTCTTTGGAGTTGTATGATGTGGGTATGCCTGCTTTTAAGCATAACAGACTACATTTATGCTTATTATGGACCTTAAAATACCATGACAGGATAGAGTTTAAAAAATGTGATTCAGATATCCTGATTTCCGAGACTGATGGATTCTGGAGGCACCTAGGTTTAGTACATTTAGTCTAAGAAGTTCTCATGGGACCTAAACAGAGTTTCTCATGAATGCTTAAGAAATTTTGTAGCATGATCTAGTGGATGCAACTTCAGACATATGTATGTAGGTCCTTTTCTCAGGAGCTGCTTATGTGTTTTGAATTAAGGGATCATGAATGAGATGCACATTCAGTGTTGAGAGGTGGAACCAAAAGACAGCACATTTCTTCACAGAATGGTGAGCTGAAGAGCTTGTCATTATCTTGGTTATCTTTCTGGAACTATAAATCAAAGTACTGTAGGAAAAACAGGTCTGAAGGGGTTGTCTAGCTCAAGCCTCTGCCCTGAGATTAGGATGTACTTCTGTGTGTATGTCTGACTGGTGTTTGTTTAGCATGTTCTGCAATGAGAATCCTTAAACCACCTTAAATCATCTGAAGTCCTTTGCTATTCTTAGATCTAGAATATATTTCCTAACAGCCGCAGTGTTTCTCACTGTGATTTAGGCCTGTTACTTAAATCTTGTGCTCCTCTAGTTCATTGCAACAGCTTAGACAGGAACCTCCAGCCCTTACTTATAATGTCTCCATGCTCTTCTCCAAAATATTTGGATTTTCTCAGTTGAGTAGAACTCAGTCACAGCTCTCCTGTTTTATCAATGATGTTTAAACCATAAGGTTGTTTTGTAGGGGGAAAAAAATGCCACTATTTCTGTCCTGGGTTGCCAACCCTTCCAAGGGAATTGAGCAGTGTGAATCCCAAGACTCCTATTTAGAGAAGCTAAATTGAGAGCTGGCGTGGGTTTGCAGAAGTGCTTAGGGTCCTTTTGCAGTCCCTGGGGAAGGCATTTCATGCAGGCTCTGTGCACCATATTTCAGAAAATTTTGTCCCTTCCCATTAGCTACTGGAAAGCTGATTACCTAGGCATTCCCAGGAGCCAGACCCAGCCTTGGGCATTTCAACACCCAAATTAAACATCTACAGTGGGAGGTCTGATCTCCCTGTTCTGTGCTGCAGGCTCTGGCCTTACAAAAATTAATAGCTGAATGGGAAAATAAGTTAACAAATATCGTGCCATGGAAGCAGCATACTTTAATATTGTTAAGTTTTGTGTCTTTTAAATTCTCTTTTCTTTTATTTTTGTCTGTGCAGTTCCATTTTTTCCATAGTCCATAGGAGCAAATTCATCAGCATTGCAACAGACACTCTTGCTATCTGACAGCCTCTTTGCTTGTAATACCAAACCTACACAGTGCTTGATGGGAGATGTTCTGAGCCAATGAATTAAGGAATAAACATAAAACAATGCTGTGGATTGGAATTCAGCTGAAATGTCAGCTGAACGCTGATTATGAACGTTATATCTGTATTAAATTGTTCTTAGATAGATAGGGAGTCAAGGAAGGGAGATAAAAAGAAAGAATAAAATGAAGTCTATAACAGGTGATGGGTGCTGAAAATGAACTCAGCTGTCTGACAGCTTAGCTTTTATGATAGAAAAATAGGCTTTCTTTCACGCATTTTAAAAATTTTTATTGCGAACCTATGCAGCCTGATATTTCTATTCCAAGCTTAGGACTAAGCTTTCAAGGAATTAATTGAGAGCAGTGAGAAAGAAGAATCTGGGCCATACTGTGTTGGTTGTTGTTGCTTAGGTTGAAAATAATTTATAATTCACAATTTTTTTTTCAGGAAATGTGTTGTCAGCTCTTCAGATGTAGGAAGGCAAAGTATGCTATGGTACTTCTATTGAGCCAGTAAAGGACTGCGTTCTGAGCAGTGTCCACCATAAATATGTCATACCTCATAGGGCTAAACACTGTAATAGAAGAGCATTATTATAATAAGAAACTGATTAATAAAACCCTGCCATAATATGACATGCTCTTTCTTGATGGTGTTTTATTTTATAAGTGCACTTGAAATAATTCTGTAGGGGAAGAAAAATAGGAGCACAGAAAAAGCGGTTTAAGTAAGCTGATTAAAATACATATCGCATTTACAAGCTAAACCTTGGCCCTAGTGACTCTCCGAATTACGAGGGGCCTGACAGGAGGGAAAAAAAAAAGTCGCTGCAGTGAAACCATATACTAGTGAATGATCCAAATGCTGCTGCTTCATCCTCTGGGCTGAGTAGGTCCAGCAGGTTCCTGTTCCCTGTTTTGGGGGTGACAGAAGGTGGTAAGTCCATGCCACAGTGACCCTCTAGTCCTGCCTTTTCTGTATTCCTGATTTGCTTCCCCATGCCTCCTCTGACAACTGAAATCTGGGGAAATTACATATCCCAGCCTTCTAAAACACAAAAGTGAGGAACCTTATTTGCAAACATAGTGATTATTTCGGCTTTTTTTTTTTTTTTTCTATTAAGGAAACTCATTATGTGACCTTTATTCTTGGCCAATGTAGATCCTGAGCTTCAGTTGCATCAAGATTTTTGGAGCAAATGTATGTAAAGCATTTTTGAAGGTATATTTTTCAAAAAACAGACACTGAGTTTCCTGGTACAGGACAATGGTAACGATTCTACCTTAACACTTTTGCATTTTTAAGGATGGGAGGCTGGGCTGGAGTCGCCCTACAGCATGGGAAGATGAATAATAGCTAGAGGTAGTTAGATCCTCTGTGATTCTTTTGGACACGCTAAACAGGCATCTTTGTGGGGCAACATTTGAACAGTTACTGTGCTTGAATGCCTTTCTAATTTTGAGTGATTTTACCGCTTCTGAAGTTGACTGTTAGAGAGAGAGGAGGCATTTCCGAATACGGTGAAATCTGTAGAGCAAGTGAGCATTTTTAAGCATCCCCTTCAGCTTTTATGTATTGTAAATAATGCCATTTGTATAGCAGAAAATATATGAAATCACTTTGAAAATTGAAGAGTAACAAACTTAGGGAAGTTTTATAGGGCAATTATACAGCACCAGGAAGTCTTTTATTACGTTTACATGAAAAAAACTCCTGGTGTACTCACAGTATTTCTCCTGTCAATCAGTAGCTCTACGCTTTGGATGCTCTTTTAAGCAAGGTATCTGTTTTCAAAGGAGGAGATGGAAATGTTGCTTGGCTGAGTGGATCAAAGTACTTCACAATAAAGGTAGTTTTAATTCAATAAGAAGCAAGGATTTATCGTAGAGCATAGTGTTTTCTTCTGTCCTGACTCCTTGTCAGCAAATTTAATAGCCCAGAGCTGCAGAGTTTGTGACCTACTCCGTGAAGGCAGAGGCTGGGCACTTGGTAAATGCAGTGTAGTATTGCATGTGCCTACTCACTGGCCATGTAATGATAGGTGACAGGATTTGAAAATGTAAACTGTCTGGGCTCAGTTTATAGCATGTATTCCAGCTTCCCTCTCATTTGTTAATCTTTTTTTCATGGCTCTTTCTTGTAGCACATGTGCTGTAAACTGTGCTTATTTTTGAAGAGTGGGCATAAAGAAATTACTATGAAGTTAGAAAAATGTTTCAAGTAGTGGTTGTCTTCACTGAGCTACATCAGACATTTGAGTCTAATCATATGTAGGAATGCAAAATGTTCTGCAGCATATTTTCACTTTGTCACATTTTGAATATCTTCTTCCTCTTACACATTGGGGAAACTAGAACAGAAATAACTCTCTTGATGAGCTACTCAGTTTTAATAAAGACTTGAGCAAGTCAGCTACACAGAACTGGATGGCAGGGGAGACTGAAAAAATTATTCGTAACAATCCCTTGTAAGATGAGAAGAGTGATAGAAGGGAGTGTCTGTCTCCTGCTCGATGCTTTATATGTTCAGAAATTTATCTTGCTAACTTGCTTTTTCCATTCCTGCAAGTGTTATCCTAGGATTCATAAATGAGAAACAAACCAGTTATATGGTAGCTGTGAAGAAGAAGGAAGAAAATATCTAGGTCGATCTCTGTTGACATGTGTTTATACGACGCAGTTCAAAGCTTCAAAAAAATTTCATGAGAGATTCAACTATGTAAATATTTGTTAGTTGCCAGATTTGAAAATGAAGAAAATGCAACAGGTCAAATCCTGAAGCATTAACATAGTTCTTTTAAACGAGCTCCAAAGGGGAAAACTGCAACTTGACCATAAATGGATTGGAATATCTTATTGTTTTAAATCTCCTTTCCTGTCCTGTGTGCTTGTCACAAATCCTAAAAATGTTGCTTAAAAATCCACGTTTCTTCTGGAATGATTTCTGCTGAATTACATTCAGTTTTTGAGGGAGAAAAAAAAACCCCACACGAGTTTTGTGATGAAGCTGCAATTAGTATAAAGCTCTAGTCTTTCTTCAATGTCAGGTAAGGCTTTCAGCTGCATAAAGCGTATTCTGATATTCTTAATGCAGAGACAGGATGCTCTGAGGTGAGAAAAAGGAAAATCAGTTACACTGAAAATATAAGTAAATCAGCTAGTCCAGGGCTGTTGTATTTTTGCATTTATTTTTATCAGCAATTTCGTTAAAAAAAAATTTCAAATAATGTTTTTAGTGGTTAAGTCCTCATCACAGTATGTAAAGGTTCTACAATCTGATCTCATTTGTTAAAATACAAAATCACTTTCTCAGTATGGTATGCTTGAAAACTGTTTTTGTAGCCTCGGATTTCCCTATATATGCTTTTGTGTCCACAAAGACTACAAACCTAAAGGTTTTAGTTCAGTTGTGCACTTCTGAAATAGGTGTATATTATTTTTTTAATCCATTGTCCTCATTAAGTGAAATAATCTGTGGGGTTTATTTAGACTTATTTTATAGAAGTGTAAGAACAATTTTATAAGCTTGGAAAGTATTAGATTTAGGAAAAAATTGTATGAATGTGTACTTTATAGAGGGGAAAAAAAAAGAAATTGCTGTTTTCTTTAGGTTCCTAGGTCATGCAGATTTCTTAGGTATTTGAGAGTGCTATTTATTTTATAGAATTTCTTCATGTTGCATAAGAATTACTGTGATTTTTGGATGCTATTTTAAAAATAATTTGCAGAGAAGTGTCTCCCTTGCTCAGAGACGATTCATCACTTCAGAAGAGAGTGTTAATTTTATACCTGATCCCCAACACCCAGCAGCGCACGGCACGGCTGCCCTGTCACCAGGGGCAGGGCTCCTCACAAACCCAGCCTCCTACCTTATTTCTGTTAAGTCCCATTTACTTGCACAAGAAGTTCCCTCGAAATTATTCATGTGAGAAGTAAATGCCACTCATCTTGAATAAGGTGCCCACAGTGACAACAGTAGTGACAAGACATTCACGGCTGGATAGGGGTAATGCTGATTAGTTTGCTGGTTAGAAAAGAAGGGATATGTGTATGTAGCCAAACCCCACTACGTGCGTACCACTCTGTAGGTTTCCGAGTTGCTAGCTCTTGTTTCCTCAAACTTCCGTACCTAATACTGTACCTGGGACAGGTTTCTGCTAGTCTGAATAGGGCTGGGGAAAGGACACTGTGCCATCTGACATGCCCTCGGTAAAGCTTGCCTGGCTGTAACACTTGGGACGGTATTTCACAAGAACCAGCTATAACCTGGATTCAAACCCCATGGAAGCTAGATCCTTCGCCTACCCTTCACACCGCCCCAGTTTATGCACGTCTAAAACTGGACAGTGGACTAGTGAAGTGTGATACAGTTCTTCCCATTAACTTTAATGGGTTTTTGATCCAGTCTGATGAGATTTTAATGAACACTTTAAACTTTGTGGTTGCCAAGACTACGTTATGGATTGCAAAGGCAACTCCCCACTCAGTTTTCATCGCCATTTTACTTCTCAGTTCAAGACAACTGTCTCTGTGAGTAAGGTAGTTCTCACCACAAACAGGAAGGCCAGTATCCTGAAGTTTTATAGAAGGCATCCTTTCTTTCTAAAGAAAGAAAACAACAAAATTAGATTATAGTGCCACAGTCTCAGGATAAAGAATTTAGCAAAAAAAAAAAAAAAAGGAATATTGCTTAAATGAAGAACAATGACTTGTAATTCTTACTGAAATTTTTCTTGATGTTTCAGAATCATCTACTAAAAATGCTGATGCACAGCAGATATCTAATAATAGCAGCAGGTATTTAGATTTAATGTGAATATCTCTCTCTGAAAACAGGTGGTGCTTCTGTCATGGCAGCTTCTGGGTCTTTGAAAGTACATAGAGGGCACAGTCTCCAAGCTGGTAAGTGTAAGTGGTTACGAGGTATGTGTGTGCATGTAAATTTGAATTAATTTAAACTTAAATTATTTTAAACTTCAGAAAATGTTAAAGGTAATGTATGACTTGATTCCCTATTGTAAGACTTACGTGTTTCTTTGGGTTTTTTGCTTTGCAGGGTTTTTGTTAGAAAGGCATTGACAGATGGGATAAGTTTAGAAGAGGCAGTGACAGATGAGATAAGTGTCAGAGCATAGGCAGTAATCTTATTCACAGCAGTAAAATGCTGCCAGCACTTTAACAAAGGGCACCCACCAACAAAAACCCACCACAGGCCATGAGAAATCCTGTACCCTAGCAATGACGTGGTGGGAAAAAACCCCCACCACATTTAAAGATACTTCTTCATGATAACAGAGAAAGAAACAACACCAGCAGATAAAATTATGAGTGTTTGTCATTCAAAATTAATCCCATATGTTCATTCAACGGGCATAGCTTTTTAGCTTGCTTGCTTTGAACTGGGATGGAGTCTGAGATCATGAGAGAACCCGGGCATCTTTTTTCAGCTTAGTGCTCTGGAAGCACCAGTGGTGTTGTGCAACCTGGCTTCTTGCAAAGATGATGATTTGCACTTGGAAAGCAAAGTTATCTTTGGAAGGGCTAGTTTAAGCATTTTCTACAGAGCTTCGTCAGAAATCAAGAAGTTATCCATCATGCTGGAGGTGGAATTTTAACAGGAGTCTTCCAGATGCTCCCAAGATCACCCATGCACTTTTCCTTGATTCATGCATTCAACACAGCTTTGCTCCCACATCGATGTACAGGAAAATACACTGTTGACTTCAGTGACTTTCAGTGTGAATACTTGTAAAAATGTCCTACCATTTATTTCCTTGGTGTTACAATCACATAGAAAATGCTGGCATCACCACTACAGCAAAGTCAACACTAACCACTGTATATACTTTCTGAGATTATTCAGTACGATTATTCAGATTAGAAGGTTACAAATCAAAACTAGAAAATCATATGCTTTGTTTTCATTGTGCAAATTCCTAAATCCAAAGCCATTGATGGTGTTCCTGTATTCTAGGTCCTAAAGGTGGTTATGAGACACTAACACTTCCTGCAGAACCTGGAACTCCTACTAGCCCTGAGGAACCTGGTGAGTAAAGATCTTTGGAGCCACTTGCATTAGAGGACACTGACATCTGTTTCTTCTTCCATTTTCTTCTTTGTTGTGATCTCTCCTAAATGTTTATTTTCGAGGCGGTGCCCTTTGAACATGTCAGCTTTACCGGCATGCTTACACGCACACACACATGCGCACACACAGACATATCTCAGGGCTGTGTTTATGGTGTTGGTTTTCTTTCAGCGTTATTTATCACACGTTTCTGAGAATGGTGCCTACATAGGGTAGAAAATATGAATAACTAACACTTGCTGAAAGAAAGGCTAAAACATCAGTTTCAAATAGAATTTTCTTCTTCCCTCCCCAATTATACTATCTTTTCCTTTCTTTTCCCCCTCCTTTCAGTGCCACTGCATGTTTTCTTTTACTCTTCTCCTGTTGTTTGCTTAACTATCTTTTTTTCTTCCTACCTTTTCCCCCTTTCTCTTCAAGCAATTGTGATTCTTTCAGAATGTTGTGACCATGCATTTTGGTCTGTTTTTCTCCCAAATTCTCCCTCCATAATGATCTCAAATACTGGTCCTCTGACCCCTCTTGTAAGCATCTTCTTCCTTGGTTCACCCAGAACGGACTGCTGAAAGTACTGCCTTTGTCCATGGCTTTCTCTGTGTGCTTTGTTTTCTTAGTAGGAGCTTTTCACTGTCTTGTGCTTTTCAAATAAACCTTTCTCTTCAAACAAATACAAGCCAGTTTTTAGTGTCTAATGAGGGGGTTTTTTTATTTGAAGGAAAAATGAAAAGCCAAGTATTTCTATGTTTACAAAGAAAGCACAGTTTCTGTTAAGACAGCACAGACTAAACAACGGAAGACTTTTCCTTTCCTTCCATTCCAGTTTGCCCAACTTTGTTCTTGGTTTGTTTTTTTCCTTTGAGTCAAGTTATAGCAGGAATATGTTGTTGTTGCTAGGGGTTTCTTTGTTCTATGTGCTTCTTTTGCTTTTCTTGCACAAAGCCCCACCAATTAATATATGTGTGGTTTTTTAGTTCTCAGGAAAATCACTTGGCTTGTCGGCATCAGGTATGACATTCAGCTTCCTGAAACCTTTCAACTATTTAGCTCTATAGAGAAGTTTGCTAGTTCTCATGCTAGCTAGCTTTGAGGAGACTTCACTTAAACTCCTGCTAACGTCACTTTGACAATGTATAGAAAGACTTCAAAAATTATATTTTCCTTCATGACTATTCATGACTCTGTATCAGTCCTTAAGATTGTCATTTGCTTACAACTTCAACTACTTGGGATGCAGGTTTTCAATGCTATGGTTCTGCTGAATCCCTTTTGGCACAGTCAGGCCAAATTCTTTTGAAATACTTTAGACAGAATAATTGAGAATAATTTCTGAGAATGATGTTTGATGCAGATATAGACATTTCTTCTACTTTTTTTTTCCTTTTCATTTTGTTCCTAACACCTGGCTTTGGAACAACAACTTGAAGTCTGACGATCAGAAAAATATTTGGTTACTTTGTGGATATTCCTATGTTTTCTTTATGAAAATCTGTCAGAAACTTTCCAGGCTTTTAAAATTTTGGACTGCATAGTAGACTCCTTTGATTTAAATAGCTTAATCCTGGAACCTGCTGTAACCTCTGACAACTCTTACTGTTGCCCGACTTTGTACAAGTTATCTTTGCTATTCATAATACAGTCCAAGAAGAAGAAAAATTCCCCTTAGTGGTTATCCACAGCTGCTGTTGGTTGGATAGAAGAAGTCATTCTCTCCTGTGCTATAAGCCTTGATCACCTACTGCCTCTCCATTCACATCTCATCAGTGTCTGAATGGGCAGAAAAGAAAAGCAGTGATCTGGACAAATAAAGTTTTTATATGAGTTTTATGTGGGGACAAGGAAGGGCTTAATGGGAGAACTTCAGGGAAAGTGAGAACCTGAAAGTGATACCGTTTTTCCTCTGCACTCCTTCATCCCAAATTGACTTACCAGCAGAAAGTGTTTTAAGAAGTTAACTGGGCTGGACAGGCAGGTGATTACTGGCCTGCTGAGTAGGACAATGAAAATGTGACTCAAAGCCTTGCCTAAGCACTGAGAGAATACAGGTTTGTATGTGGGTCTCCTGTAGCCCAGGTAATTCTGGGAAGTCCCTTGGTACTCATGGATTGAAAAACTAGATGTAGGTGCCTGATGCCAGGAAGGGGTTGAAGGCTGAAATGCCTGGCTGGCCCAGTGAAAGGAACCTTCTATCTTCTCTCTTAGTTTCACTTCTGAGAAGATTAGAATAATTGAAAGTAGGGCTAGAAGAGGTCTTGAGAATTCATCCAGTAGACAAAACAGTTGTCTTTAAGTCAGAATCACTTTATAGAAAACTCTTCCCTCGTAAGTGTTAGTCTGTTTCTTTTTTCAAAATTTCTAGATGCAGAAATTCTTCAGCCTCTCTGGGATTTCCTCTAGTGGTCTTGTGATCTTTACTATTAGAAATGTTTTCCCACTGTCTAATCTCCTACTTTTTTCCTGCAATTGAAGTCTTTTATGACTTGGTCTGTCCCCACTTGGCATCATTCCTGTCTTTTTCAACTCAGTACAGGGAAGCTGTCAACGTCTCTTCAAGCTTGCCTTCCCCTTGCTTGAAAAAGTTCTTCAGTCCCTGTTTTCGGGACATACTTTCTGAACTTCTGGTGATTTTGGTTGCTCTATTGTGGATGATATAATAGTTCACATCTTCCTAGAACAGATTGCTTCATATAAGGGTTTACTAACCTGAGTTAGAGCTGAAAGCCTTGTGAGGTAGTGTTGCGTACATTGCTTCTGTTTGAAAATTTCTGCATAGTGTTTGCTTGCTGTCACAACACGGTGAGATCACTGGCTGTGGTCTGTGGTCTTCTGCATAGATGCTGACTTGATCAGTCTCTGAAGATCTTTTCTGTAGAAACCTTAGTCTTCTCATGTCCCATCTACGACTGAGGAATGTGCTGTTTGGCAAGCTGAGTTGTTGCTGCTGAATGTTTGCTTTCAGAATATTTGATGGGACAGTGCGTTTTTATGAAATGGATCATTGGTCATTGCAAACAGTGTCTATAATAACATGTTACTTACTTTAGAAGGGGCAGTAGGTTATTCAGCTGATGTCCCTGCATCAGATCGACCCCACAGCGAGACAGCCACCTATGTTAATATTCCTGTCAGCCCTACTTCCAAAAAACAGCTTCATTACATGGAATTGGAACTTCAAGAACCTAGCACAAGCATAAGAGGTAAGGAAGTCCACAATACTATTTAAACAGCAAAGAACGCAGTAATGCAGAATGTATGGGATATGGGGAAGCTTAATTTCTCATCTACCCATAGGCTCTTTCTAACAGAGAAGTTGAACCCTCTGTTGAACTGTGAGGTGGTTCTTGTAATTGCCAACTCTTTTGGAAAAGATTTTTACGTAATGAGGTTCTATAAGATGTTGCATCCTTCTGACAGGTGCATTGTATATACACTCCTTCTAAAGTGAACATTTCTGTGTCTGTGGAGTTTGACAGACAGTAATTTGCTTCGTGTTCTCAAGATTTTCATTGCACATATTAGGACGACACTTACTTAATTTTTCTTGCTTGGCTTCAGAAACAGGGCTGTGGGTGTAGGTGTATAGGGCTTGCTCCTGAAGATACTGACTCTGGAGCCACGCAGCAAATGCTTGAGAATAGAACACAGTGTTCTTCTCTCTGCCCTCCATGAGGATGTATGAAAGTGCTACAGAGAGGAAGCCAGCCCAAGTATTTGATTTTTTAAAAATATTTTATTATTTTGTCTGGATCTGAGTATTTTAATGCTTCTGATGCTTAACTAGGACAATTAGCACATGGACATACATTATAGCTACCATGTATTGTCATTTAGAGATGCATTCCTCCATACAGAAAGCCCCTAATCAGGATCTGGCATTTAGTTGTTCACATTTGGTATTAATGGGTTTTCCATGTATAGTTTTCAGCTATTGAGGTTTTAATTTTTATACTTTTAATTTCAGCAAGTTTCTTATCTTTGAAATGGTAGCACTTTTCCCATTGGGTTTTTTTTTGGATGTTTGGCTGCAGTTAAGTAATTCTAAGCTTCTCCCAGACTTTAATGTAGTTCTCTGTACAACACCCTGTTCAGATGTAAAAGTGATGTTTTATCTTCATTTTAAAGACAGTGAACCAAGGCATTAAGAATGAAGAGCCGAATTCCATAAACTGACATAAACTTTCCTAAATGTCAACTACCCTCCCAAGCTCAACTTGTATAACTTTGAAGGTGCCATAAATGTTTTATTTTTTCATACTGAAGTTTTCCCAGCCTCTGGAGTTGTATGTCTGCACCCATACAGAACTGTTCTGCTCCTGAACAGACTGAGCAGCTTTTATCTCCCTCGTTGCCAATTATTGGACTAAATTGTCATTCTGTCTAAGGCTGAAGGTGGTTGATCCAGTAAACGTTCACAGAGTGCCTAATCCAGACAAAGAAGAATCCCTGCTAACTGCCCTACCAATGGTGTTTTCTTTTCAAATACCAGGTGTTACTCATTTACTTACTAGTAGCCTGCTGGTGAAGCCTCCCAGAAGTGGGAGAGCTGAGTTAAATTTTGTCTTCTCCTGGGAGGAGTAGGGGTGGAGATTCAAACCTGGGGCAGAAATACAAGTGGTTCGTTTGCTTATTTGAAGAAAATCAGAAAGCTAAAATATGTAGATTACAAAGCTTTTGAGGGTTTTTTTAGTTGTGGTTATCTTCTTACTCCTTTTATAGAGCTTGCTTTAAGACCAGACCAAGATCGTCTAGGGAATCTGTGGAAGAAGTGCCTCAATAGCTTAACCCTGGCTCAGTTTTACCCGGGAATATATGAGGGATATAGTCTTTTACATGATTTCATTTGGTATTTCAGGGAGTGGATCATCCCGATATGCGCAAATTGACATTGCAGCCACCGAGACAGCCCACAAAGTGGGAACTCAGCATGCTCAGTGCCGGGAGGAACGCTTGCAGGAGCTAGAGCAGAAGAAGAAAGGGGCTCAGCAATGACCCGTCTAGGAAAGAACTTTTTGCTCACCATAAATTGGTACTAATTTATCTTCCAAAAGATTCACATTTATTGTAAAAACTACTCATACAAAAAGCTGCCATTGCTTATTGCATTTATACCAGATTCATTCCAATATCTTGATTCCTAATTGGAAAGCTGGTAGCATGGGGGTGTGTGTGGTGTGGTCTTTCTTTTTATTTTAATTTGGTTGTAAAGTCCTGTTTTTTTTTTCATATGCAATGACAGATGTAAGTTACCTTTTTCTATAATTCTAAAATCCTGGAGACCCTGGAACCAGTTGCGGTGTTATTAAATGGTGGCATTTTCTTTAAAAATAAAGAACTTGAATGTGTGCAGACAAGGGAATGTGAGTGTGTGCGTGGTAAGTGTACACATATGTTTGCCTGTGTGCATATGTATGTATGTCAGCACACATTACTGATAAAATATATGTATATATCTGAGTGTATAAAATATGTAAAACCTCTATTAATATATTAATGAACTCTTACAAAAGCAAGAAAATTAAGTGCCTGATTTTTTGCAGGCACAGCTTTGTTCAATTTATATGCTTATTTATGGACATGCTTAACTTTACCTGTGGGTAATTCAGTTTTATACCTCACCAAGAGTTCCGTAGCTTTGGCTAAAGTTGCTCAGATTTAAAAGCTGCAATGTCAGGGATGCATATGTGTATGCATACAGACAAGAGCACACACAAACAAGTTATTTAATTTAATTATGTCTATAAAGCAAAGTAATGTGAAGGAACATTTTGGGTACTTGTCTTCTTAAAAACCCTGTGTCAAACCATAGGCTTTGATTTACTAGTTGCTGAGTACCTGTAATTCTTAGCAATTTTCCTGGAGCTGATCATATGTATCACTTTGAAAATCAGGTCTCAGGTTTCTCATACCGAATATCTTAAAATCAAGGTACTCAAAAGAAGCATTCACTTTTGAAAATTGAGTCCTTTATTTATATCTCCAAAACTATCCCTAATGTAAACCAGCATCAAAAGCAGATCATCCACCTTGAATCTAAACTTTCATTGAATAATTCTCTGCTGTCCCTAAGTAGCATAAAACCAGTTCTGTGTAAGAGGATGATGTCTTCAGAGATGCTACAGAATTGAGGCACAGCAGGATGTTATGTTGTAATATAGCTTTATCCACAAGTCTTTGGCATCTTGCTTTTGTACAGTGAGATTGTGATTCAAAACTTGACTTAGTTTCTTGTGTTGCATTGTCTATGTAATTCTTGTGTTCTATGTATTTGTCCTGATACAAAATGTTATTTAAATAAAACGTTATGGCAGTGACACTAGACTAACAAGCCAGTGTACTTATGAAGAAAACAAAATTTTGGCCTGTGATAACATATCAGCTTTGGCTCCCAGAAGTTATCAGGAGTGATATCTTGGGTATTATGATTTTTTGACTGTGCCCTCTTAAGATAAAATATCACAGCCCAATTCTGTTTTTCAGATATGCATTATAATTTATTGGTGAGTCGAAGTTTTGTGCCAGTGAGGGTTTCACTAAGTGACTTAGAAGGAGAGGTGGGTGTTTGTTTTTGAGGCAGAATTTAACCTATAAATTTATTTGAATGTAGCCTCAATGGTAATGTAAAATACCAGAAATCTCTCAAATAAATAAAGATGTGTTTGAGAGTTGGCAATTGCCATTGTCATCTGTCCTGTGCTAAGATGTACTTTTCTGTTTATCAGCCTAGCATATTTCTGGAGGGAAAAGAAATATTTCTTATGAGATTCCCAGTTTAAAAGATTTTTCTTTTTTGACAAATGGACAGTGGCAATCTGCTTTGTAAACATGTATTCAGTATGACTGGAATGGCCTGGACTTACAGCTCCTTGGGACCAGGTTTATCTAACTGAACTGCTATTCAGTTAAGGATCCTCCACTGGAGGACTTGCAGGGTTAAATCTCTTGCTGTGTGCCTATTTATATTTAATACTTAAAATGAGCATAGCTTGCCTGATGCACCGAAATGCAATGTTTTCCATCATAATATATAATGAAGCTGCGGTATTTCTATCATAAAAATCTGTTTACCAGGAAAATATATTACCCAGGTTCTCTACAAAGACTGCCTTTCTGTGTGTTGCTCAAAATTGCTTGCATTGAATCCTGGACTTGCAGCATGGGTAAAGATTTGACACAACAGTAAAGTCACAATAATAATCAGACTGCTGCTGGCCTTACAGGAGGAGTCACAATTTTAAAAATATGTTTTTCAGGTTAAACAGGGCTGTGAATCTGTGCATGCACATGGTTCTTCGTGCATGTGTATTTGTGTATGTCATAGTAACTTCAGCTAGGATTAGCTAGATGGCTGGATATAAATTTATACTTATAGCCTTTGTTAATGTCAACATAATTATCCTATAAGGCTTTCCATAAATGAAGTATTTAACTTTTTAGACTTCTGTTTCTCTTTTTGTATTTCGCTTGAATAAGACAAATAGAACAGATGACTTTCACTTATTTTTTAAATTCAGTTCATATTCTCATGCACTAAATTATATTTAGGCTGCTGAAGCAGGATGCCAAGCCTTACTGTTGCATCTGTTAAAAACTGGTTGGTTGTTGTTTTTGTAGTACCTTGCAGGCCTCCCTGTCAAGTTATAGGCTTGACAATTCTGTTGAAGAAACAAAAGTTTTCTCATTTTGAACAACAGGAGCTCACCGAAATGGAAAACCTTTTCCTAAATAAATAAAATAATGTGCCTTCAACTTCCAGTAGCGAACTGGGGAAAATGGAAGTCAAACCATAATCCTATGAGCCGGCCTGTGCTCACCATGTAGCTTCCACGGGTTAACTCTAGTACTGCTGTTAATGTACAAATAGTTAGGGGTTTATTCACGCGCCTTGCATAAAACTTGTGCATAAGTGATCTAAAATACAGTTTGTGATTGGTACAGAGTGATTCCAGATTCAGAGCTCTTCGCAAAAAAACCAAAAGATCTCCCATGCTTTTGGAGATAAACGTGACTTGTAACTTCTGCTGGTAAAAATTAAGGCTTTGCTCATTTTTAATTTCACATTCTGCCCGAGTCAGATCTCCTCCTGCCCTTAGCAGGAGTATGAGGAATTAATTACCCGAACAGAACAAAGTGATGTGGCTGATACTTCTGTAAGAAGTTCTTGAAATACTTTAACATGGCAGAAGTGCTCTCAGTGATGAGAAAACATACTGTCAGCAAGCGCAGTGTTTGGGCACAACCGTCAGTGTGTTGTGCATCTACCTCTTTGTTTCTGATAGTCCTACTCAGTAGCTTACTGCCAGACGTAACTACTACTTCAGTGGGTTTTATGGCATTGTTCATAAGCTGTTATGGAACGTTTTTATATGCAAGTATTTGGGTGATGGAATCTCTCCAAGTTAACGTGCTGCAGGATGGAGGGCTGGAGTTTGGAGGCATTTAATTGCCCGACGATGCACATAGTAGTTCGGGTTTTAATAGCACTCTGGCACCTAATCGTGGAAAATGCCAGCAGGTGTCTTTAGGCATCTAAATGTGTGTGAAAATCTGCCCCAAGAGTTGTTTGTAGCAAATAGCTTGGAAAAATACCTCGTTTTCCTCTTTGCTGTAAACAAAACTGTTTTAAGTACTGCAGCTTGGAAAACTATACTGGAATCGGAATTATGAGTGATTACATTTTTTTATGAGGTGCTGAAACATGAACCCTTTGGTAAGCACCTTTTCTAGTTTGTCTGGGATAACACACATACTATTGCTAAAATGACCAGAGGAAGAATTTTATGGGTTACAAGCTGCTCATTTCTGTTAAAATTATACACTTTTTCAGATGAAAGTGCTGTTATATTTTTATGTCACCTTTTGTCTGAGAAGATGCTCAGCTCTCATTTGGCCAGTCATACAAACATTATTTTGCAATCGAGGTTGAAAGGAACTGTTCATTTAATGTCATACAGCAATAAGAACAAACAAAACAGAGTAAGGATGGAAGAATTAGAAGTTATTAAACGTATATTTGTAAGGAGCAGCTCTGTTAACGTGTCTTTTCAGCGTAGGTGAGTCGAATTAAGGAAAAGTGCCTTTTTTTAAATTTGGATGGGTTCTGATGGGTTCAGTTTTATGCTTTCCCTGAAAGATGGCAGGCTTTAGGGTAGCCTCACTCTGAGGCTTAGGACAGTGATGATCAGGTGGTTACAGATTAAAACCAACTCTCCTGTGGACTTTTCTTTGAAAGGCTGGAACATAAGTGACAGGGAAATACATGCAATTCACACCCTGGATTCTGATACAATAAATAGCTTTATGAGGCAGTGGGCAGGTTTAGGGAAGTGCAGCTGCCAAGTATACTTTGAGTTTAGTAAAAACTTTAGGGTAAGTGGAAGTTAACTTTAAAACTTACTTGCTTTCAAACATTTGTCTGCATCAGAGCATCTAGAAATAATTCAGATTTATTATCCCACTATGTAGACAGAGGCGTATGTAACATCACCGTTTTACTGAAATAATAAGCATCAACTTATTTGAGGAATGTGCAGTGGGGGGGTGGGATCAGAAAGCAGATTTAGCATGACAGTAATTTGACTCTACAGTACATTATACTGTTGTGAAATCTCTAAAAAAAAAATAAATAAAAAGCCCTAGCATCTGCTATTGTATAAGTTAAATTTTACTCATCTGTGGGCTGAGCTGGCAATTTATGGATAGTTCACATACAGAAAATAGAGCAGATTGCATGCTCAGAGGGAATCTGGCCTTTGGATACTGAAGTTTTATTATGTAATGAATTGCTCAGATTCATCACACATCGGTGTCTCTGTCTGCTACAGCTGGAAGACAGAGGTCTGTCTGCTGCTGCTACAGCAACCCCATGGGCTGCCTTTGGCTGCTGTAAAGGTCTTTGTGCTTTCACTACCAACAGTCAGCGGTACTGGACACAAATTGGGAAGCATGGGAAAAATTCATATTGGGAGTTTGATGGAGAAGTAGGTAGGTGTCAGCAGAGAGCTGGGAAGCAACAGTTGTCCTTTGCCAGCTATTGCACTGACAGAAGAAGGGCAGTGACAGGGTGACAGAAGAGTATTTGAGTCCGTAAAATGTCGTGTTGGGGTCAGTGCTGGAGACTGCCGGAACAGGCAGAGGTTGCTGTTGTGTCCTCAGTCAAACAGAAGGTGTGCTGGCACCATCTCTACCAGGAATGCAATGGGAACTGTGGGATGGTTAATGCCGATGTCCACGCTAAAGAGGCAGACTGTCATGCTGTACATGCGACAGAGTGTGTCTGGTTGTCCTTGCATCAAGTCATGCAAATGGTTCAAGTTTGTACTGTATATGTGGTCTAGACCTTGGAGGGAATTATCCTCCGTGTCTGGTTTTTCTCCTCTGTGGAAAGTATATGAAAGCTTCGTATGCATGTTGGGTAAGGGATGGTGGGAGCTGGGCCCTGCTGTGACACAGAGAGCACCCTGACTTGACACGAAGGTGCACCTAAGTCTGTGTTCAGCTATACCAGTGTTATTTACAATAGCTGGGAGATTTGCTAGAGATGGATCAGGTCTATTGAAAGCCCAGGAACTGGTCTTAGATGATTTTTTGTCATCTTTGTGCTTTTTATGGTGAATACATGAAACTAGTGACCATAAGTGATAGCTGTGAGAAGGCATTTCCTGCAGTGACTGGACTTGAAGTCCCAGGTGGGCTGCGGTTGAGATTTGCTGACACTAGATACTCCTTCCAGGGTGGGTATCTCTGGCCAAGCCCTCCTTTACACGGACAACATTTAACATGTTTAGACCCTCTCATTGCTGTCCATCTGGTGGGGAACTGTCAAGGTGCAAGTTACAGCCTGCAGCTGGCCACATCTTCGGTTTGGACTGTGTCTCTGTATATCAGCATGGTGCTTGCCCTGAGCAGCGCAGGAAGAGCCAGAAGCAACTGGATAAAACAAAACCTGGTGGCCAAGCAGCAAGGTTATCAACGTGAAAACACCGAACTACCTACCCCAGCTCTCAGTCTCTGCTGGAAAGTCACTGGAAAGCTGTAAGTGGTCAAAGCTGAACAGGATGGGTTGCTCGGTTCCTTGGTTTGAAGGAGCTAAAGAGAACTCATGTTTATTCTCACTGTATGCTTGTGGCTAAATATGCTCGCTCTTATTTCTTCTGTAATCCTAGATATGTAGTGCAGCAGTACTTTGATGTGGACTTCTGATCACCCTATTTGGGTACACTGGCTGTTTTTTTTTTCTTTCAAAAACTCTAGCATAGCTGTTTATACAGATGGCAATAAAATGAGAAGGAAAACAATTCCCAAGAATACCTCTGGAAAAATCATGTTCTTATCCTGAATGAATAACTACTCATGAATGAAACCTTTGTTTTGCAGTTCTGCAAAGCTCATTTCTCTGCAGGGGAATGAGGGTCAGTTTGCACAAGACCTGCAACAATCGCTCAGTGGTAAGGGTTTAGCGACACCAGAAAGCAAGGCTAATGCAAACATTGTCCAAGACATATGCACCCTGTATAGATCATCGTTATTAGCTGCTTGAAGAAGGGACTGGAGAAGGGTAACTCAAGTGTTCCAGGCCGCATTTACATGTGTGGAAGGTGTTCAGACTGTTGGAATGTGTTTTTCATGTAAGAATCTGTGTCAGTTTGGTACAGATTAGGAACAGGATATAACCTGAATCTTCCTTACAAAAACTGGGAGAAAATGACAGCATTTCCCACTGCCAGCAACCTGCTGTTGAACTGAGATGAGCAGTAACCCCTGATTCCTAAGCTCTTGCCATGGCAGTCTCTTCTTTTGGAGATGTCACTTTTTGCACATAGTTCTTTTCACTCCCCTTTTGTTTTCTTGAACTTCAAAATGGAGCAAATAACTAGATCGTCAATGGCCCCAGGAACTGGTATGAATGAAGACTCTTTACACTGTGACTGGGCATGTTCAGAATTGCAAACGGGAGTCCCAGAAGTTGGAGCTGAATTGAGGTTGGAGAATGGACTCTTTCCACGTTGAAGGACCGTTTAGTTAATGGCTCTGGTTCAGATGTCTTCTTGAATTAGAAACTGAGATGTGAATTTGGAGGTTAGACTCCCAGATCTGATGCCAAGCATTGCAAATTATTGGGTTTCATATGCAGGTTTCAAGTTCTTAGTGTGTTTCTTCTTAAAATAATGTTGCTCCCTTCCCCCTTTAAAGTAAGTTGCCTGGAAAATTATAACTGCAGAACATTAAATAGCATTTTATTTTAATAAGAAGCTTATTTCAAAGTGATTCAACACTCACTTGCCCTATAGAAATCACCAGGTTTAAGTTACAGTAGACCAATTCTTGACAGGCAACCTTTGAGACTGAAAATGATTAGTTTTATTAAAATGGATGTGTGCAGCTTTCTGGTAAGTTACCACATCAGTGAAGGAACAAAATATCTCCATGCAATATTAATGTATCCATCGTTGTTACGTTCACATGTTAAGCATTAATATCTGTGTACTGTTTTCTTTTTGATTTAGAAGAGTGCTCTTCTGTTGAGTGGTGGGATAATATACATGAAGATTTGGATATGTAAGTGCATTAAGGGCTATTGATAAAAGCATTTGGGCTACAATCATTGCTGTACCAAATGTGGCTCAACTTGAAATATTTACTGTGGATGAGAGTTTATAAATTTATTTTGGCTCAAGTGGACAGATTGTATGAACGCTTCCATTTTACGACTGTGGATACTAGTAAAAGAAATCCATACGGTCTTTTTTTTCCTGTAGATTAACAACCTGCTTCCCAACAGGTGCTGTGAACGGCTGAAATATGGGTTAACTGTGTGTTGTATTTGGAAATGTTGATTCTGGTATTTAGCTGCTGTTTGTTAGGTAACATAGCGTACATGGAAAGTGCAGTCTTTGTCTTTCATAGCTCCCTGTTCTCTGTTACAAGGGTAGGTCTGTTTGTACTGAAAGCAACAGTCTGTTCTATTTATTAACTTATATTTCATGACTTTTTTATTTCTTCTAATTAAATGCTACAGAAAGAAAAATTATATTTAAAAATTATTTTAGAACTGCCTCTGTACTACTTACTGGTAGATTTTTGTACGTGAAGCAGCACCTTTTTAAACAAACGAACCAAACAAACCTGAAACCCAAAAACCTCTCTGAAGCCGTGCCAAATGGTGACAGGGGAGGGCTGTGGATGATGAATATGTTGTGAACCAAGCATGTGAACCGTGTGTTACCTCAGTCCAGGTTAGTCCTGAGCTGAGCACTGTGCTTGGGCTTTTGACACGTGATCCTGGGCTAGGGCCTGCAGAGCTCTCAGCAGCCTGGCTCCCAGTGCAATGCTCTGGTTTCTGGGCACTGTGGCACGCTGGGCCTGGCTGGGGACCTACGCTCTTTCATGGAGTGTCACTGCACCAATTCACCTAAACTCACGTATTGCATGAATGGCAGAATTGAAAACCCGATGAGTTGGGGCCCCTGCCAGCCCCCTTTGGGCCCAGCGGGTGAGATGCAGAGCTGCAGACCCTGCGTGCTGGGACCCAGGCAGCGTACGCACAGGTATGCGTCACGTTCGGGAGCTGGGAGCTGCCTTCTGCTCCCCAGTCAGGGCGCGAAGCTCTTCTGAAGCCCGTCTAAATGCTCAGCTGAGATCAGCTGTTGAGGCAGCCACATCCTGGAAGCTAAGCTGGTTTCTCTGGCTCTTGCTCTTGTCACCTCCTGTGCAAATGCCACCTCACCCTGGCGAGCGGGAGCCCCTCAGAGGCAGCCTGACACGGAGCAAGCAGGAGAGCCCGACCAGGGATCCTGCTTCCACCCGCTCCCGAGCACCCAGACCCGTACCCGCAGGAACTGGGTCACTGCTGGGAGGTGGGGCTGGAAAGTCAGACGGCACCTCAGCTCACAAAATGTAAATGCTCTCTGCTTGGTGAATTTAAATACTCTGGCTAGTGCCTGAGCTATTGGGCATCAAAATCCCTTGGGAGGGGAGAGGGGAAATCGTTACAGCAATGCACCTGCCATAGTGACTGCGCCTTATTTGTCGTGGTAGAATGATGGGATCTGAGCTCCTCTACCAGAATGTAGGACATAGTGTTTATTTTAAGAAAGACTTGGTTATTTTTGTTGTATTTAATGCCTTGCATATTTATGTCCCTCTCATTTCCACCCCCAACCTGTTTAATAAATAAAATCTGTCCTACGTGAAATCACTGACACGTTTATTTAGATTGAGGTTCCTTTTCAGGGCAGAATTTGACAGACCGTATAAAACATAAAACGTTCTGATCTTTTTTCTTTTCCCCCTAAGAAATGCAGTTCTTTCCTCCTTCTTCTACCCTACTTTTGTATTTCAAATTGTTTCTCGGAATGGTTTGAAAAAACTGGTAATTTGAATAATTACAAAAAGATCAGATAAAGTATGGTTAAGGAAGAGGAGAAGGTTCAACCACTGTTTAAAGCTGCTAGTTCTTTCCTATTCGGATGTCTCTTCCATGCAGTCTCACCTATGAACTCTGTTATTCACCTTTCACTAGGTACAGGACTGTAGACATATCTCATTTATACCTTTTTTTGCGGCTTTGAGTTTTTGTTGCTATTTACAGAAACACAAGAGTGGTGACTCAAGCTATTTTTTAACCTTTAATGTCTCAAAGACTACCCACTCTTGTTATTTTGGCCATGTGAATTGTCTTCGGAGGCCTAAAAACTGCAATAATTAAGTGACTTGCACATATATTGATGTGTGTGAGGTGCAGGGCATAGAAACATGAATGAAGTCAGACTTTACCACCCACTAGCCTGTGTACTGCCCCAGATCTCAAAAAGTAGGGAAAGCCCCAAAGGGCCTTGACGGGAATGGAGACCAGTCCGAATGTCCTCTCTATGCTGTTGCACAGTCTAACTCAGCTGCAGACTATTTCAGGGGGAAGTTGGATTCAGGGGGAGCAACCACTGCTCTTTATTACTTTTTCTCCTCTAGGTTTGTGTGAACAATCTTTGGGCCCGATGACTCATTAACATCTATGTTAAGTAACTAACGTGAGGTGACTGTGCTGACCCCAGTCTCCAACTTTGCCACCGATGATCTGACTCGGTCCTAATTTGAAATTACTGTGACATGTAAATATTTTGTCAGTCTCTTGTACTTTGAAGCGTGTGCCAAGCATTCTCTCTGCGGGAGCCTGTCTGGCCTTTGAGCCCGATTACTGTCATGGCACGGTGGGTAAAGACATGGTACAGCCACCACCGCACAGTACAGCCATCACCTCTGTTCACAGCCTGCGCTGAAGCAGCTCTGCCCTTGGAGACAGCCATTACCACGGCTGATCCAGCCCTGGTTACGCTTTCTGTGAATCCAGCCCCTGCACTATTCCAAAATTCTTCAGACATTCTTCAAGAAGCATATTCTATTTCAGGTACACACCTGAAACCCAGCTTTCTGCTATGCCCTCTTGTGCGGAGCATGCAGCTACTCTGCCTGCCTTTATTGCAGGCTGAGATACTCGCGTTGCTTTCCCTTGTGCAACAGATTTCCCCCAGCAGCAGTATCTGGACATGCTCAGTAAAAGCTTTCCCATTCTTGCACAACCCAGCTAGGATTGCTGAGCAGAAACTGCTCAGATTTCAGTGCTTTGCTCAGTTCCTTTCCTCTGCTGATGTATTTAGTGCACGGGTTCAAATCCTTCACCCAGGAGCCAGTGGTGCAGGCCTCTCCACATCCAAGTTACTAAACAAGGCTACAGCCACCAAACACCAAACTGACCTGTGGAACATGGATTTATTTCTTACCCTACCAAAGGAGAAAATGAAGGACGTCGTGATGTCTGCACCTTCCTCACATAGTATAGAATACATTTCTATTGTGTGTTCACCTTGGAAAAAAAATCATGATGAAGATAAACCTGTAAGACACATTAAGGGCTAAAGAAGGCTGAATAGCCCTTAAAGTCATAGTCCGGGGAAGAATTGGTGTGTGGCACCTAGGAAAAATCCAAAACCGTTCTCTTCTCATAAATGTTTTTTTTTAGCTATTTTTGGGTTTACTTTTTTTAGCTTACCAACCAAAGGGGACATACACCATAAACTATGTGAACAGAACCATCCCTCAAATGACTGCTAATATTAACGGTAGCCTCTGTTTCTCGTGATGGGCTGATGCTCTGGAATATAACTGTTAGCTTACATTAAAATAAAAAACTTAAAAAAAAAAAGCATACTGCTGCAGAGGTATTCAGAATCTCAAAGTAAGACTGCTACCACAGTTTTGGTTCAGATCACTTGCACATTATGAAACAGTCTTTAAGTACAGAACCATACTACTTCTAACCCACCCATGGACCCAGGAACTGGATAAATTATACATAGAGTGGCTGATTCTGACTGAATGGATCTCTTCAATATTTGTCACAAATAGGTGTGGCAAGCGAGGCTCAAGGACAGCTTCCTCATGCAGCACACTACAGCGCTGCAATCTGTGAGTGACAGAGCCTCTTAACCAAGCAGCTGTAATGATTTACCTACATCGGACCTTTGCCTTAACCTTGTTCCTGGAACAGTTTCATGTGAAACACTCCTTAGAAATAAAGGGTCAGCATTATAATTAGAGAAAATTTCAACCTAGATGGCTAATGTTTGCCAAAGTTCCGACACACAACAGAAAAATCTGGTCTTGAAAGGGAAAGTGATAATAATCTTTACTGGAGATTGTAGTGGAATATGTGCTCAGAGAGAAGTTGCTTTAGAGAGCCTTCTGCCTAGTCAGAACATAGAAACACATTATTGTGGTGCAAAACTACCCCTCCCGTCTTAAAAACTAATGTGTGAGTGAACTTCAGTTTAAAGGAATAAGCAACATGCTCAAAAAACAGGTCTGGTTACTTCTCACTAAATGAGAGGGAAGCAAAAAAAAGCCTCACCAGTATCTTGTTTTGATTTTTTTAATGACTAAGTGTAACAAAACCAAGCAATCATGAACAAGATAATTGTACACATACATTCAGTAACTTCAGATGTGTTAGTCTATAACTAAATTGTGTGAATTGACCTCAATACTTGTTCCCTCCTTACTCTTCCTCCCCCTCTCCCATGCAAGATTCATACACAGTGCAGCTCTGAGCCACTGCTCAAAGTCAGTAGAAATATTTCCATTACCTTCAGTAGGAAACATAGTAGGCCAGCATTGAAATAAAAGACTTTTCTGGCCTCTGTTTTCACTTTCTGTACCTCAGTGTTTGCTTTCATTGATCAGAATACCTTTCCTGACTATCAGATTAGTATGTTTTTTACTAGCAGGAATCCTCTGAGAGTTCATGTATTTTTCCTTTTGACCTGACTGCTTATTTCAAAGGCTGTTACTTGATTCAGATGCAAGATATATATGATCCAAGACGTGCAACTTAAATTTATAATCTAATCATTTAATTTGATAGTGCAAATACAAAACTGGCTATTAAGTGGACCAAAAAAAAAAATTTCTTACAGGGCAACTCTGTTCAATCCTTATTATTTTAGAAGGACTCCTTGGTAAATCCTGTTCAGAAAACACATTATCTATTTTGTGTTAATAGATTGATCCCATGAAGGGGAATAAATTTTTATAATTCATTGTGTTGAAGACCTTGAGAGATTCTGCTGGATAAGTCTTGCAAGTGCTTCTTTACCTAGCAGGAAAACAAAACACATCAAACAAATTTTAGTAAGACAATGAATTATCGATATCATATATTCTGATTTTGCTATCAGTATATGTGACAACAGGAAGAGCAGAGACCAGGGAGATTTCAGGCATTTTAGAATTAGGTCTATAAAAAACAATTATGCATATCCTGCACTAGACATGGAGCACAGGTGTGCCTTAAACTCCCCCTCTGGAAGTCATTCAATGTGCGTGAAAATTCAGCACTTGCTAATCTACTTACTTACCCTCTACTACTGAGTTAAACTTTCAACATGTATGTACACTGGGTTTATACAGACCTTATATCCTAGTTCTTTTGTCTTTTCTTCCAGCATGGCATATTTCTCTTTGTTTCTGTTCAGATGATCCTTATCTCCAGTTCCCTCTACATGCTTCAGTTTCTGGTGTGAAATCTCTAATTGTTTCTGATAATGATGGTGTTTTTCAATTTTTGCTTCAAAGTGTTTCAGCTCCTCCTAAGACAACAAATACACACAGCTTCACAAGATTTTCTTTCCAAGGCTTCCTCTTTTCTTGCCAAGACATCCCTAATGCTATTTTACTAAGTCAAGCACAGAAAGCTTTTTCAGTTCCCTGCTTCTTAAGGGTGTCTGGACAATACATTATCATCACCACCCAGACACCCTATTTTGAAGGCAGGTGCTGAAAACGTTCCACTGCAGAGTCCTCAAAAGGAGACTGCTGATGGCTGTGAGGTGCTAGGAGATGATAGCAGTGAGTACCAAACAAAAGTTTATACATAAGAATAGTGGACTGGGGGGAGGGAGATAGACAGACAAATTTTAAGAGACGCCTTTTTCCAAAATCAGGTCCTGGATTTGCTATTTTCTGCTCAGACTTAAACATTTTCTGAGTTTGCAGTCTGATATGATGAATCTGAAATAGGATGAATTAATTAACAAACAAAAAGCCCTCTTAGTTTGCCCCAAAGGCAGTAGCCAGACTAACTGTGGTGTTCAAGGACATATCAGAGACAGTCCTCAGATAAGGACACTGCAAGGGCGACCACGGAATGAGTAATGTCTCTACCCACCAAAGCATGCTCTTGTTTTGCTACTTCAAGGCAGTAAATTCAATTTCTCTGTGTCTTAGGACACATCCTCTGTGAAGAGGATATGAACAGTTCAAAGTGTTACACCACCTATGACAGCAGTTCTATGCATTACATCCAGAAAAACTCAGACAAACCCTACAGTGAAATCCCCCTGTTTGGCAGAGCCCACTTAATTTTGGTCACTGGTGTGTTTCAGTCCTGGTGGCCGACAAAGTTGTTCTCATTTCAAGACAATTTGAAAAAATATAAAAATCCATCATCCTAATAGATCTTCTTCAGCTTTTAAAGCAAAGCATTTTTGTTTTCAACATTTCTGATAAGAAAATAGTTTCCTTTTGCTGTAGAACATTCCAGTCTGTTTTACGTACTCCATTCAGGACCTCAGTTTGGGGTTCTACTGCTCTGATGATAAATCATTTTAGCTGCTCCTTTCAGATGACATACCACCAGAGCAGCACTTGCATCTTTCACTATGAAACCCTTATGAAGGCTGGTACTGTGGCCAGTCAGGAGAAGACACAACTTCAGCTGCTCAAACAAGGCAGAACGTCACATGATTTCTTTAGTTCTGCATTCATGGACTTTTTAAATAGGCAGATGTTTCACTGTGATTCTTACTGTCTTACTGTTGTTAGGATGTCCCAACATTCACAATAACAAGACAGGTTTGGTCTGGTGAAGAGGGTTTGCATTAATGAAGATTTCTACTAAAACAGTAAAATTAATAAGCACATATGTGTTCTTGCTTATGGAATTGGGTTTTTCTTTTTCACTGCGGCAGATATGAAGGCCAAATTTACCTCTCATGCAATTGTACAGTCCTGACCAAAATGTCCCACTGAGGTCAGCAGAAGCCTTGTTGCAGACTTCAGCAGGCTTTCCTCTGACACTCTTAAAAGCCGGGCCACTGAAATCAGTGTAATTAAAACATTTGCTTCATAAGAAAATAGGGCTGCATGTGAATTAAAAGAAATAAGATGGATCTTTGACATCTAAGAGAGACAGATTTAAATCCCTGTCCCAGGCAGCGAAAACTCTCTCACTACCTTATCTGGAAAAGAAACTCAAGGTGTCCCTAGCCACATCTTGGAGGGTAAAACAACATCGTAAGTACATGCAACTCCATGAAGAAGCCCTGAAGAGTTACTTCTCCAGGCTATCAGTTAAAATCTATTCTGATAAACAGGCAGAGTCAGATAAAAAAAACCCCCAGTCAGATAAAAAAGTCAGATAAAAAAAAAGTCAGATAAAAAAACCCCCAAGTCAGATAAAAAAAAAACATTTTCTCAATGCAATTTGAATTAAATAAAACCAGTATGAACCCACAGGAATTAATTTCTATAATATTTCCTTGAAAAGCAGTCTTCATCATGGTACTTTTGGGTCAGTTCAACACGGCTCCAACACGGGAAGTTAGCAGTGTAAGAGGTGGTCATAAGAGCAAAACTGTTGGGTATACAAAGTACACTGCTTCCCAAAGAAGTAACTACATTAAGACAGCGGGTAAGAGAGGGAAATCTGGTGCACTGGAAACAAACAAGCAGGGCCTGATCTTTCAAAGATTTAAAATATGCAACACTTGCTAACACAGGATTCAGAATTTTCATTTGGCTGATTATAACAGAACCGTGCATATGACTAGTTACATATATGTTTATGTATTTGAAGTACTAAGAAAGCAGCATGACTCTTTTTTATGGTGTCTGAAGAGCAATATAGAAGTGGCTGCACTCAGAGTAACATCGAGTGTTTCCTTATGTGGGAAAATATCTTTCCATACGAGATCTACTGGAATTCTACTCACCCGAAAAGATTCAAGTTCTTTCTCAGTGAAATTGGCCGATTTGGCCATGTCCCACAAATCAATCACTCTTGGTTCTTCAAATTCTAAACAAACACATACCGCTAAATGAAAATCTGGACACAATGCTTTTCTGCCCAGCTTCTATGAAAGATGAGCACACTTTCTCACATACATACACACAGATATATATAAGCACTGCATTACTAACAGGTCTATTTAGATGAAAAGGGAGAAAAGTCCAAGTACTTAACTTAAAATTACAGTATTGCTGTAGCAAGTATTTTTTAGAAAGCAAAAAACCCCCTAGGAATTGAATAATGGCATTACTTGCCCTGCATGTTGTCTCACCTGCCCTGGGGCTGAAGGTGTAATATCCCTTCTCATGTGGGCATGGAAGACAGAACTATCCTCTTTACAGGTTGTCCCTACCCTTTCATTAGGCTTCCAGTGTTGGCTTCTACATAGAACAGGCTGGCTGTATCTCTTCACCCCATGGTGGTCACACCATGTACTGTGATACTGTGACTACATCTTATTACTTGTCCACTGATTTTAATTTTTTTTTAAATTAAGTTAATCCCAAATAAGCATAAAAACCACTGTATCATACCACTGGTTGTGTCATATCCCTGGTGACTGACTTTACGCAAACGCTCAAACCCCTGATTGATGCTTCTTAGCTTGTCTTTGAGTTCTCTGTGTTTGTTGTGCAAGATTTCCTCTTTCACCAGGTTCTCTTCAGATGGGTTGATAACATTTTTGTGGATATCTATTGAAGAAGAAAAGTGTTATTGATTTTGGGACAAATCCTGATAGGTCAAAAGCTCCAGAAATCCCCCAAATCTGAGGTGAATAAAAGATGGTAAGTTCTTAGCATTTGAGCTGAGTGTAAATAAAGCATCGACACCACACTTCAAGAAGCAGTAATTCCTTTTGCAGGTCGATATTAAGATCAATGCTCCTCAGCGCTCTGGAGGGTGATATTACAGAAATGCCTTTTAACTCCTACTGGCACCAGCCAAGATTTCAGTAAGGAAATGTTCTTATTTTCCCAGGTTAGCAGTATCCCAAGGAAATGGGATAGGGATTGTTGATGAGTCCTGTGCCCTCTTCCCTGAGCATTTCATGAACCAGTCAGGACATCTGATGAAATGACTTCCAGCAGCTTCCAGCTTGGACTCTACAGTGCAAACATCAAACTCCCTATAAGCTTTAGAATACTTTGGCTCTAACAATTTTAGCTAGGATTAGTACAGCAAGCTGGATTCAGATCCTCAATGCTTTAATACACCTCAGGCTCAGTGCCTAAGATATTCAAGTATATCCTCTTGGGCTCCCAGCTGGTGAGATAAAACATGCATGTTCTGCAGACTTTAGGACCACATTTTGCAGCAATGGATCTACGCTTGCTGCATAATTCCAGTAAAATACTATGGCCATCACTGCTAATCTGATGGTATCTTCCCTGCTTGAAATGCAGGCAGAATCAGAAAACTGGCAACATTTTCATTAGCTGGCAAGATTTTTAGCAGCTAATGCAGAACTAAGCCCAGCAAGTATCTGAAAATGTCAGCATCTGCAAGCAGTTCTGACAGAAATGTCAGACTTCAGGAGTTTCAAAGGAACTTGGAAACAATGGAGGCAATGGGCAGAGAAAAGTGTTGTACCAATCTCGAAACATCAGAGAAATGTTCAGGCACCTTCTGTTCTGCTCACGGTCTCCAGCAGAATATTGTATTCATGAATCTTTTCTTTGTGATGCTTAAATTCTCGCCAAAGCTTATCCAACTCCTCATCAGAGAACCTCCCAGAGGTCTTGGCCTGAAAGAAACATGAGCTTATTATGCTTTCCAGGCCAAGTGCTTTTAAGTGCACTCAACTGCCAAAACTTCCCACCTCATTTAGAAAATTATTAAGTCCAGCTTTTCCTTAAGATCTTTTGCTTTAAATCCCTTTATATTAGCATGAGGTCAGGATTTAGATATTGATGGATATGGTGGCTTTATAAAGCTAGACTTGCTATGGACTACCCCGTGAAAAGTGTCTGCCATTTCTATTCCACGGGAAATAATTTAATACAGAAATAAGGGCCACAGAGCTCCATATGCAACCGTAAGGGGACTGCTTGCGTGAGGGATGCAGCATGATATTAACCACAGTCTTTACTTAGTCTTAGTCTACTGACAAGTGAAGATTTTATCACTGCCGTGCATTTGCTCTGCAGTGATTAGTTCCTGACTGGACTACTTGTTAGCAATTAGGGAAGCACTGGTCAGACAGCTGGAGCACTACCCACAAATCTGGTGACTTATTAGCTGTAATGCATGATCAAAAGTGAATGTTTTTGGTACCTATTCAGCCCCAACCCTTTTTTTGCTTAGGGAATATTTCTATCTAATGCACTTTACTGCTCCCCAAAGCACATGACATTATGTCCCTTGCCAGAGCTGTATCTAGTTACAGTAACATTTTAAAACCCAGCAGATATTTTTCTCTGCTTTACTACCACTGCACTAGACTGGTGTAAGAATTCTTTGCTTTACCTGACTACTTGTTTCTTAAAACTTGAATTATTTCATTTCTGAAGATTATTACTTCACCAGTTTTACCTGCCCAGACTGACAGTACACTTTCTATTTTTTATACATTAATGCAAATCCTGGAAATTTTCACTTGAATACCAGGTTGGGAAAGTCCTTATTTAACACCCCCTACTATACATTTCACTTTTAAACAGTCTATGAAATCATTCTATTTTAAATGCATCTTTTTAAAAAAGCCCAGAAATAACAATACGAAAAACAGGAAAAACACCATAGGTATACTACCACACAGTGTTAATAGTCACACAAAGGGAAATCATTACTTCAGTGAAATTTGAGGAAAAACTCTGTTTTCCCTCAGTGGACCCAGGATCTTATCCTCCATGCAGACTGATGCAGGTGTTTTCTTTGGCAAAGAGAAACTGCCACACGTGGTGACCTGGATGCAGGTGGGATGCCTGCAGGGCACAAAGATGTGAGCTACAGAGCACAGCAGCTTGGCTGGTACTTAAAAGCAAAGTAGAAAAGCTATTCAGTTCCAAGTCTGGGGGCTCTAAGAAGACACAGACACCGTTCAATGAAGAAACAGTGATTTCCTATGCTCCAGTTCCTGGAAACCTTACTCACCTTGCTCCATAATTTTTCCAGTCTTGGATCATCTAGTGTATCGCTTTCTGTACCATCTTTAATGTAGTTGGTATTAATTAGTTGAGAATCCTTCTTTCCATTCATTCCATATTTAGTCATAATGACTGCAAGGGAATAGAAGATACAGAAACATTAGAACCAACTATGAATGTATGGAAGATGAGAGACTGGCTACATCCTTGACTTGCAGAGCTGGATTTTGCAGCTCACAGTGGAGAAGTTAACAGTTTAAGATACAGAGGTCCCAGGTTTAATGATCTCTTCTGAAAACATCGGGAGCAAAGGAATCTATTAGCTTCCTGCAGCTCCCTACTGATATCCAAAGAACTCATGCGTGCTCGGTGTCTGGAAAGACAACCTGTTATTTAATGGTTCAAACACAAACACAGGTGTCTAACCATGCATGTGTCTGATGCAAAGTTAAAATCCTTATGCAAAGAAATACCTTAGATTTCAGTTGTGTCTAAGTTTGGCTTCTTTCAAAGATTTATCTTACCATTTAAGTTGCGTCTGAGTTTGGCTTCTTTCTCTCCATCTTCATCTAGTCCTTCAGCCTTCAGTTTTTTCCAGCTTAACTCATCCTTTTCTTGTATTTTTAGATCACTGTGCAACTCTGCCAGTTTCACAGCAGAGAGATGAAGCTAACAAGAACAGAGAAAGGTTTGTATTCAGTTATGTGGAGTCACCTCTTGCTGCAGTGTAACCTCAGAAGCCAGTATAGATGTGCAACCAGTATAGCTGTGCAGCCAGTATAGCACAGCATTTTTTTTTCTTTTACTCTAATGCTATGTATCCATCTGAATTTAAGGGCCTTAAGGTATGAGCCACTGCATACGTAACACCTCTTGCCTATGAACATGGCTATGCCCCCAGCATACTAGTGTTAACAGAGTGATCATGTAGCCTTCTCTGTCAGCTCTTCAGCTACTTGGACAACAGCGAAATTATGTAAGGGTTAAGAATTTGTGTCTTTCTTTGGTGTTCCTTCAAGTAACATTTAAATGGGATTCTTCCCCCACTTTTAATGGGACCGCCTTCTAAAAATGGTTCTACCTTAAAAATGTCCAGTACCAATAACAAAGAATGTAAAAAAACAATGGATTAAATCAATTCAGTTTCACTAATACTCAAAGGCAGTAATGACCGAATTTCTCAAACAACATGCCATTGCCAGCACATGTGCTTTCTTGTGGGCCACCTTCTAACCATATAGTTATAGTGAGTTGGTAAATTTTATTTGTCAGTATGGTTTTGCAGACTGCCAGGACACTGAGGATGGCCTGGCAAGTCAAAGAGCCACTTCATCAGCAATTTTTACTATGATCAAAGTGCAAAATTTTCTAAGATCACTTCTTAACAGGATTTCTGTGCATTAAAAACATACAAAACCTAGAGGTATTCCTGTCCCACATAACGAAACAAAGTGATAAGCTATTGAGGCCGAAGCTATGAAAAAAAAAAATTAAGATTTAAATAAATGATAGGTCAGCTTGAAATTTCGTGAAATACAGCGAAAACAGGAACAGAGACAATGACTAATATGCAGTTGGCTAAGCAGCACTGCTGTAAGTTGAGCCTGAACTTCTAGATTTTAGACACTTCAGTTTAAAACAAAGAAATGTAACATATTAATGCTGAGAGAGAGAGAGAGAGAGAGAGAGTGTACACACACACACACACACACACGTGTACGCACATGTTAATAACAAGAAGGTGAGGTAAGGAAAAGCCCAGAGAAGACAGGAGATCAAAAAACATGAGCAGTGTGACTTCCAATACAGTTCTGCCTGAGCTGTCCGAGTCCTTCTACCTCCGACCACTGAGCAGCCAGATCCTGGGAGCTCGGATCTAGCTCTGAACCACCTGGGATCATCTGTCCTAGGACAAGCTTATTTACTGGTGGGGTTTTCCTTGTCATTAAAATCAGATTTGAGATTATAAAAATTCTCACTTTCAATAAGGAAGCAGCATGTTTAATAAACACAGACTCAGAACTCATTATTTTTAAACATCAGAATGATACTGAAAAGATTCAGCTGTTCATTTGAGCGTCAGCAGGCTATTTGAAAGTAACTAGGAAAAATGTCATTATTTTGAGCTATTCCACTAAATTCCTATTGAAAGGAATTCAGGAACCTATGCACATTATTGTTTCTGCTTTCAGCTTGGGCTGTCCTATTAATTAGTCTTGTGCTACTGAACATAATTATTTTAATTTTTAAACTATGTTTTTTTCCTGTATCTTGCACTTGGCTTACTGAAATAATTTACTTAAAATCTAGAGTAGTTAGAATCATGGGTAAATATAAAATTTATAGAACACATTAAAACTTCTGATCCCTCTAATACTAAAGCAAAGGAGCAACCCTATTGTATTCTTTACTATCTACTTTTGGGGAACTGCTTGACAAAAGCTACGCACTTAGAAGGAACCACTTTATTTATGATTTTTAGTATATGCTAAAGTCAAAAAACCTTAATCATGTACTTATTTGCTTTTCTGGAGCAGGATGACCTGGACAGCCAGAGTATCATTGCTGCGGTGGCACCAAGTAACAATGCTTTGTTCAGCAAGAATTGTGCCCCGATGCTTCAGGAAGAAGACTGAATGAAAAGTTTCCTATAAATTGTGAAGGAAATGACCGATCACCTCAGTAGTTCTGTACTCTAATGTCAGCATTCCAGTAGGGTGGACTTAATATGTAGTTAGGCTGAGCAAATCCAGGAAAAAAATCACCAGCAACAACTTAGATAACAATTAATTCAGCTCCTAAGTACTGCAAAAATAGGAAAATACAATCTTTTAAATGTATGACTTTAACAGAGACACACTATTGTATAAAAGACTACACAATGCCGTTTATGTTAGATACTCTCTGCAGTTAGTGCAATCTCATAAACACATACAGTTTTGTGTTTTCTAAAAGTTCCAGAGAAGAATATCAGAACTTCTAAACACAAAGTTTGGACACATCTTATTGTCAATCAAGCATTTTAAACTCTTAACAAAAACTAAGGAACTACATTAAGCCCATTGTTCCTTCAGGGAAAAAAGAAATTCTATTCAAATTCCTCCGAATTCCAATAATATTTTTCTGATTCTCATTACAATTTAGTATGAAACTCAAGTAACTGTCCTTTTAAACATTATAAATCCTTTGAAACCTGTTGGAATCCCCTTGCCTGTCCCATTTATGTAACACAGAAGTGAATACATAGGCTAATTTAAAGTATATAGCTCAAGAACTGCCTCCTTCAAGATCATCTGATGTAGGACCCTGAATGACACCAGGTAAAAATGTCAACAGGTAAGACTCCACATCACTTTACTAACAAACAGCAGTCATATGTTGCAATAACTAACTAGAAGCAGAGGTGAAAAGCTAAGTTTAATGATTAAATAACAAAGCACCAAGTTCCTTACACTCATTCCTTATGCTGCCTGGACATTAACATCCAAGATATGTACCTGGCGATTCTGGGAATGAGCACTGGAAACCTGTGAAACATTACAACAATTAAGTCGTTTGCTGTTTGCCTGGCTACAATCATTACCTGCAATACCATTATCTACACCCTCGCTTCTGAGAGGAAAGGGTTCTTTACTACAAATTTTTTAGGTGTAACGTGCCCTAGATTCTGGAGCCCACTGCTGCTTTGGGATGGTCAGGAAGCGTCGGTACAAGCAATGCTAAAACTACACCAGTGTCAACAACCACAGCACAATGGATTATTAGAGACTAGCAGGCCAAATCACATACCTTGTGAAACCTACATAGTATTTATCATTGGTTCAAATAACTGTAAAATTAGGGTCTGACTAAGAAGAACTCTCGTATTAAAATAACTTTTTAAAGTTTTTATATAAAACATATACCTATGAAAAGAGATGCTGGAGAAAGATCAAACCCTCCCTCCCTCCCTCCCTCCCTCAGGGAAACAGGAAGGAATCTGGCTTGCCAGCTCCTGGTTCCCACTAAGTAACGTTTTGGGGCTTTCTGAAGGACTGCTTATCCAGCTGTGTGTTGCAATACTGAATTGCAACATCCATCTTTTATGTCAAAGCAAAGGAGTTCCTCATTTTCAGTACTATCTCCACCACTACCAAAATGAAGGAAAGAGAGTTCAGCATTGGCGCACACAAATATTTCAAAGCAGGTCTAACACACAGGCATAGCTTTCCTCTTACTTCAGACCTTGCCCAGACACACTGAAAAATCACTTTCTAAAACACAGGTTGGGTGTCAATTGTACTCAAAGTGAAATTTAGATGGTGGCAAATTTAGTTCAAGTAGGTGTTGCCTCTCTAAAATCTGGCTCACACATACAGAATTTACTAAAGCTTAGTTCTTTACTCTGTCATTTTACATTTTAGCATCTTAACGCAAATGATGTAAAGCATCTCAAATTTTAATTCCAGAAGATCCAGGTATGAAAATGAAAAAAGACTGTAATTGGAAAAATAAGAGGAAACTGACAATCCTATCATTATAGTTTATTTCTAGTCTCCATGTTGTTTATTCTTCAGCTGTCAGTTCACAGGTGGAGTTTCATTATCAACACACTGCCCTATCCCCCATCCCATCCTTCTCCCATTGAAGGAAGGAGTATTTTTGATATCTTCTTTTGGCACGTTGGGAGGCAGCATTATGGCAGGGGCTCTATTTTTTTACTAAACCCAGGGATGTCCTGCCTCTAATTCAATAGCTCAGGCTGGGGAATGCCTGTCCAAGATACAGGAAATCCAGAATTAATGTCAACTATATTCCTTTGCCTGAAAGAACTAAACCTTTACCAGCCATGACCCTAACTTCCATGTTCCACAATATTCAGGGGATGAATATGGTGTGCAGTGTGCTCCTCCCCTCCTGTTGGAACTGTTCTGCTTAGCTGTAATTAAATATTTCCACTGTAATGAAATATTTTTACTGTATTTTCACTTTAATTAAATATGTTTTTAGCTCAGAGTGAGAGAAACTCAAGTATCACTGTCAAAGTTAAGGCTCTCATCTGGGAACGGTGATACCCATTTGCTGGTCCTCCCGCATGTGACTGCATCACTTGGTATAAGTGAAGGTGACATAACCACCAAGGTGGAGGGTTTCTTACTCTCCTGTGCAGGGAGCTCCTGTCCTGTACAAAGTAGGAACTAAGGCCACCGCCTTCAGACAGATGAGAGCATCCCACCCCTTAACGAAAGGGTTAAAGCATTCAACCAGCAAGTGCAGGAGCCAGTCTCAGATCCTCCATGGTACCAAAAGGACTTCACTCTCTCTTCCACTTCCTGGGCATGGGGTTTAACTGCTGGATTTAAACATGGGAAGATCAACACTTCCCATGACACAGATACATATGGCAGGAGAGGGGAAGGAGATACCTCCTGAGAGAGGCCCTTACACAGCACCGCTGTTCCCAGCCCCTGGGATAGCCCCCAGGGAGCGGGGATGCGTGGGTCCTGCTCTGAGCTGCCCGTCAGGGACATCCAGGCCTGAAAACCAAACAAAAGCCACAGCAGCCCAGAGGTTCAACACCAAGCCGGGGCCTGTCGAGGAGACGCCGGGCCGGACAGCCTCGGTTTCTCCTCACACACAAATCCTCCGCTCCAACCGCTACCCGCGCCGCTTCTCCCGCCGCACCCCATCTTCTGAGGCGACTGACAGGGAATGAGTGTCCGAAGCGGCCAAGCCCGACCACGGACCCCGCTCATAGCTCTGCCAGAGCACCCCCTCAGAGCGCCGCCATCGTATCCACTCCTCCCGCGCCGCCTCACTCACCCGCTGCGCCTTCTCCCAGACCTGGTTCAGCCTTACCACCCGGAACTCCCCGGCCTCCCGCCGCTTGGCGCCGGCGGCCGCCAACCCCTCGTTGGCCTCCCGAGAGTACTTGCTGGCCTGGACACCAGCGGCAAGGAGGAGCGCGGCACCCACAGCCGCCAGGGCCCGCGGCGCCGCCATGTCGCTCTGGCCGGGGAACTACAAGTCCCGAGATGCCGTGCGGCTTCCTGCCCTCAGGCCCCGGGCGGACGGCAGCTGAGGGGCGAGCTCCGCGCCCTCCCCGACCAACGAAGGGGCTGTTTGTGTAGGAAAACACGCTTAAAATCCAGTTTAGGTCGAAAATCTAGTGTCTAGTTTGGGGTCTGGGTAGCGTGAGAAAAATTAGGTTTGGGCTGTTTCTCTTCAAGCGGCTTCATGGCATTCTCCTGAGTGCTTCACAAAATGTGGAAATATGCTGAATGTGTCAGTTTTTGTGAGTGGTTTTTTTCGCAGCCTGTAGTAACTACCGTGAATGGTGTCCTGCACCCTCTGTGTCCCTCAGCGAGGTGTTGCGGTCAGCTGTGTGAGGAAGAGGGGACACGATGGGTTTAAACACCACCCCTTTGATTGAACAAAGTTTTCAGATACTAGCGCAATGTTCAAGAGTATGCAGAAAACAAAAAGGCAGCTCAGGAAGGGTGGAAGGCAAGAATGGGGACCAGTTCCCCAGTACTCCCTTTCAGGGGAAGAAGGACTGCCCTCCCTTGGAGGTGGCAGTGGAGGACACCTCTGCCCAACACAGTACATAGGGTTTGATGGTGTGGGGAGAAGGAGGATTGTGAGAAATGTAATGATGAGTAGATTGGGTTCTTATCGAGGGGTGAACTATGGGAATGGCCCTGAGGTCAGTGTGCAGCTCTTGGGCACGAGTGTCCCATCCTGCATGGCGCCAACCTCCCTTCACAGTGCTTCCTCCTCAAGTAGGCAGCCAAGAAGTCCAGTAGGCAACAAGAAATCTTTGGAGGGGATTAAGTCAAGCTGTATTAAGAAAAAAAACATGGTGCTGTGAAAATGCCCAGTATTTAATCCAATTTTGGTATATATCCTCCCCAGTTTTAAAAATATCTGCTAAAATTGAATGCTACTATGAAAGAAGTGCAGGAGATGCAGAGCACACTCCATGTGGGTGTTTCTAAGGGGAAGGCGGTGAAGAAAGCTGTTCCTTCTGTTGTCTTCTTGATGAATCCTCTTCTGCACACTGCAAAGCTTGTGTCGTACAGGGTCTCCGGCATAGTTGGGCATTTCTGTGTTGAGTTTGTTTAGCAAGGTAGTGGTGGGGTTACTTTCCTGAGCCTAGCTGGTGGTGGAGGCAAAAGTTCACTTCATAAATTCACCTCAGATCTCATGTGTGACCTTGAGAAAATTAAAGCATAGCTCTGTAGTATTGTCAACACCAAGTCTTCATACATTATAAATCAGTCCTATGAAAACAAATAGATTGCCTAAACTATAATGAGATTTCTGAAAACAATGCCCTGGAGAGGATTTTTACTGGACTCTCATTTTTGCCTTGTAAGCAATATAAACGTCTTGTCTTTTCTCTTCCACATTTTCCGAAGTCAATGCAGAGATTCTGAGTCACATGAACCTAGAAGCCATTGCTATAAGACTAAATTGCAGAAGTGGGCAAAAGTATTGCAGTATACATTGCATTGAAGAACAATTGAAGTAAGCATTGAAGTATACATTGAAGTATAGTGACCTGGTGTCCTGGTTTCGGCTGGGATAGAGTTAATTTTCTTCCTAGTAGCTGGTATAGTGCTGTGTTTTGGATTTAGTATGAGAATAATGTTGATAACACACTGATGTTTTAGGTGTTGCTAAGTAATGTTTACACTGGTCAAGGACTTTTCAGCTTCCCACGCTCTGCCAGGTGCACAAGAAGCTGGGAGGGGGCACAGCCAGGACAGCTGACCCCAACTGCCCATAGGGCTATTCCATACCATATGGCGTCATGCTCAGTATAGAAACTGGGGGGAGTTGGCTGGGGGGCAGTGATCGCTGCTCGTGGACTGTCTGGGCATTGGTCGGCGGGTGGTGAGCAGTTGCATCACTTGTTTTTTTTTTTCCTGGGTTTTGTTCCTCTCTCGCTTTCTTGTTATTTTCCTTTTCATTACATTATTATTATTATTATTATTATTGTTATTGTTATTATTGTTATTATTATTTCAATTATTAAGCTGTTCTTATCTCAGCCACGAGTTTCCTTACTTGTGCTTTTCCGATTCTCTCCCCCATCCCACAGGGAGCTGGGAGGGTGAGCGAGCGGCTGCGTGGTGCTTAGTTGCTGACTGGAGTTAAACCACGACAAATGATGATAGGAAAAGAAGCCCATTAGCCTTACCCAAATCTTGCAGAGCTCTCCACATCAATTTTAGGACTTAGAGCTTGTTTTAGTCTCATTATTACAGTGTATATATGTATATATACTGTCATTTGACATACTATATTCTGTCATTTGAAGTATTGATTGAATTTTTAGGCTCTCTGCAAATAAATTCATCTCCATGCTATATAAACTCTTACAAGTTCCCACTCTTTTCTTGTATTGAGCGTAGTTGTGCATAGCTTTATGCATTTGTTTGCTTGAGTTTTTGAGCTACACTGGGAAAATTTTTAGAAATGGGTAAGGGATGCCGCACCATTGGTTTGCTTATGCTGGCTTGTTGGATCTCATTCTCCAGTGCCCTTACATCTGTGTCAAGTGACCACCGCTTGGTATTATTCTGTATGTCCTGGCCCAAGTGCTTCACTCCCACAGGTAAAAAGCCAAAATAACTCTATGGACTTCTGTGTAGAGACTTTGGATTTTCGTTAGTGTCAGTGAGGCCAAACTCGTCATATAGTGCACCTTAGTGTAAGTAAGAAACATCCAGTGGGAGGTAATGGGAAATCAACTCCATTGTTTCCCTTTCCTGTGCACTTCAGGTCAAATTCTCCCTTCATTTTTCTGTAGCACAGTTGAAAAGCAGCTCAGCTGAATCCCCGGGACTGTGCCAAAACTGATGTAAGCAATGGATGTGTTAAGCTATTGCGGACTCTATTGTTTGCATTGTTCCAGAGGGCTGTAGCTGAGTTGATGGACCATCACTTTTTGTGTATTCATTCTTTATTGTCCTTATTAAAAAAGAAACATTAACGAAACATGATGTAGACCATTCAGAAGTCTGTCTTCTGCCCTCTGCTCACTTGAAAAACAAAATTAGAGAAATTTGGAATGAGGATGACATTGCAAAGCAATAAAAAGATCAGAGAAAGTCTTAGTTAAAAGAAAGACAGAAGAAAGCCTAATGGCACTTATGGAACAGTGTAGGGTTCCTGGTAGAATAAAAGAGAGGAGGACTTTGAAGCTTATGTTCAGAGGCTTGAATGTGATTTAAATTACATACTTCTACGTCAGTGTAAGAGCTGGACCAGCTGCTTCTGGCTTCAGTTTTACCAAAACCAGCTCACCTTTGAATTTGGGCCTTCACATATTCTATATACATCTAAATTTTTTTGCAAGTGATAGAAACCGCCCAGCATTTCAAATACTCTGTTGCAGAGCTCTAGAAATGAGAGCAGTTGCGGCCTTTCTCATCTCCATCTTCTCTCCTGGCAATATGGTCTGCAGGCTGAGCCTAACCAGCCACAATGTAGGGCGGGTAGGATAAGTGTGGCGGGTTTGCGAGGGTGCTGCTGGATTTGTCCAAATATGCCCTCACTCGGCCTCCCCAGGACCCTGCTGAGGGTGTACTGAAGTGATGTCTGTGAACCTTTTGCAAACAATAACCTTAGCCAAAAGTCTGCCCCAGCTGGAAAGTGATGTGTTAGATGTTTTCCAGGCTGCCCTTCCCTTCCCTCTGGGATACCACAGATATCTCTGTGTAGTAACATAGGCCCTACAAGTTTTAGGATTTTTCCAATGCCCCACTCCTAGCCAAACTAAATTTTAGCAAAGAGCACCACTGCATATTTTTTGTTCCATCCATGTAAGAATGATAAGGTGAAATACAAAAGCTTGTTTTTATGACCCTCAGTCCTCTCTGTAATGAATTATTTTCTTAATATTTGAGTGTTGGTAAAATTCCCACCAAACCCATCACCTCTTCCCAACCACAATCCTCATCCCGTGTATGAAAAAACAGTTCTACAGGCAGTGGGCTAACCTTTCCACCTTTCATTTTTCAAATCCTCGTCCTCGTTCTAGCTGTGCCAAGAGCAGCACTCAGGTGAATCAAATCTGTATCAAAGTTTTAGGAGAGCTGCTTGCTCTTCCCATCCAGTTCTTTCACATTTCGTCTGTATGGCTCCTTATCCTATAACAAATGCACGTCAACCTTTCATTCTCCCAAATCTATCCCAAATCTTAACTTTGATATCCAGGTCACTGGGAGACATATCCTCATAAGCCTCATCCAACCTGGTCTTGAACACTTCCAGGGATGGGGCATCCACAGCTTCTCTGGGCAACCTGTTCCAGTGCCTCAGCACCCGCATAGTGAAGAATTTCTTCCTTATCTAAATCTAATCTAAATCTACCCTCTTTCAGTTTAAAACCGTTACCCCTCATCCTGTCACTACATTCCCTGATCAAGAGTCCCTCCCCGTCTTTCTTGTAGGCCCCCTTTAAGTACTGGAAGGCTGCTGTAGGGTCCTCAATGGGGCTACGGGGACCAGGGCCACCAGCACTCACCCCTTCTCCTCCAACTGCTCCTGTCCTGCCAGGCACAGGCAATGGGCAGTGTCGCAGGAGCTGTGCTGCTGGTAATGGTCATCGAAGGCCCCATCCTCCTCCCAGGCAGCATCCGTGTGCAAGCTAGGGAGTGCTCAGCCCCAGGGGCGAGGAGGACCCCCGCCGGCACCCGGGAAGGCAGGAGGGGACCGGGCATTGCAGAGCAGGAGGGAGGCAGTGGGGAGGGCGCCGACCTGTCAGGAATTTTGATGCTCAGGTGAAACATCTCCGCCTGGAAGGTCTGCGTGTCCTGGCAGAGTGGGCAGCAGAAGTGGTGCAGGGCAGAGCGCAGTGCCTGGCCCTGGGGCAGAGCTGACATCAGCGGCGGGGGGGTCCCACGCGCTCCCCCGGAGATGGGTGATGGGGAGACGACAGGGGTGATGTCAGGGGCTGGGGGCAATGCCGCCTACCTGGATGCAGCAGCAGCGGAACCAAGTGCTGGCGCAGGCGGGAAAGACCAGGCTGTCATAGCAGGCCGCCCTGCCACCACCTCCTGGCAGGTGACGCAGGGGGTCTGGTCCTGCTGCACCGCCCGCACCCGCTGCACCAGCCGGTGCTTCCAGCAGAAGGACCTGCGGGATGGCGGTGACAGCTCAGCCCCAGCCCTCCTCTGCCCTGGCCCTGGCTGCAGCCCTGCAGGGTGGCTGCACTCACTTGAACTACCTGAAAAACTGGGAGATGCAGCATCGCTCGCTGCCGGAGGGGAAGTGGAAGTTTTGGGGGCATTGCTGGCCCCAGCAGGTGACCGAGGCATGCCACAGCCGGCAGATGCAGCACCTCTGGAGATGGCCCAGAGGCAGCTGGCATCAGCGCTGCACGCCCCTGGGGAGCCCGTTTAGCCCTTGCCCAGCACAGCCCCATGACATTTTGGTGGGCCGCCTGGCCGGTGACACCAGACCACTGATAGAGCCATGTACCCTCTCAAAATCCCCAATTTCTGCAGAAATGGGCCTTTTTGGATAAATGAGGATCTGGTGAGCTACTTGCAGATGGCTACCAGAGCATCCCTGGGGGCTTGCTGGCCTGTGCAGCACCGGCCACAGGGCAGGGGACTGTGGTGGGAACACGTTCCCCCCTGGCCTCACCTTCTGTGCCACCCACTTCAGGTCCTGCCAGATGTTGGGGAAGAGGAAGGTATAGAAGCCCTCTTCATCGGCCCCTCTCTGACTCAGCCCACTGGCGTGGTACTGAAAGAGGGGAAAAGAGGGTGTGTGCCAGGGGCTGTCGGCGGTGTGGGGCTGGGGACCGTGGGCTGTCGAGCTCTGGGGACTCACTAGGAAGTTCTCGTGGACGCAGAGCCTATCGTGCCGGCACAGCTGCCCAATGACCTTGGGTCACTGTCAGCCCGCCGCCACAGCCAGCACACTGCCGGGGACAGCGGCACCATCACCCCCAGCACCGCACCGGGGTGCCAGTGGGGGTAACACCAGGAGCAGGATGGGGGAGAGGCCAGAGCACCTTCCCACGGCATGGGGGCCTCTGCTTGCACGGCTGGGCACTGGCCAAAATCCCCTCTGGCAGGTGCCCGGGGGGTTGTTCTGCACTCACCTTCCTCCTTGGGGACCTGATGCTTCATTTGGGGGGAGGAGGCGCACAGGAGAGTCCTGCCTGCTCCTCCAGCAGCGCAGTGTGGGGGTCCCTGCAGCGCCGGGACCTCAGCTCCATCACTGCAAGGGGCTGTAGTGAAGGAGATGGCTGGGCGTGGGGACGTTGGTTTGGTTGAAGACTGTCCTGATCCTCCAGTGTTTGAGGTAAACACATCACTGAGTTGGTGGTGGATGCCCAGCGGGGCTGCCCAGCCTGGGGGGCTTGTGACTCGGCTCCGCACAACATGTGCGGGGAGGGCCCTGGGAAATGGGCAACCCCCAGCGAGATGCCGCCATCACCCCATAGGGATGTCTGGGTCATGCTGGGGGGCAGGAGCTGAGCCTGGGCTGGGGAGGGGAAAGCACTGCGGGAGCTGCCATGGGGCTGAGGCCGCCCTGCTCAGAGGGGAGCAGTGAAACCAGGGTGTGGGGAGGGCAAGAAAGACACCAAAAAGGTTTGATAATCCAAACACTTTATTTAGGCATCAAAAATCCTGACTCCTTATTAAAAGGCATGTCGATACCTTTTAAATCGTTTTTGTATTTTCACTTTCTTAGCAAACAAAATTTAGTTTAGCAAATGTATGTCAATTACAATACATTTTCCTGTTGAAGAAGGATGCAGCTCAAGCACTCTGTTGTGTGCCTGGTGCCAGGGGCTAAGCCCGCTGCACTGGGGTGAGAGCAGCAAAGTCCTTCAGGAGCGCCTGCACCCAGGGTTCCTGGGGGTTCACGCAGATATTCCTTCCCTTCTTGGTGACCACGCTGCCGGGAGAAAACCAACGTTGGGGCGCTCGGCCGGGGCAGCAGGGTGCCTGCTCTGGGCCCTGCTGGCAGCGCCCCGGGTGTTGCTGGCCATGTCCCCTTCCCCCTCCCAGCCACGCTTGGACACACTTGGGGCGCTGCCCTGGCTGTCACACCCTGACCCCCGGCAGTGTTGGGCACTCACACCACTGCTGGCTGGCTGCACCCGCTGCTGGTCTTGTAGGCAGAGCTGATGAGGCTGCGCGGGATGCGGTGCAGCGCGTATGTGAAGCAGCAGGGTCTTGGGACGATGTCTGGGGGGGCAGAGAGAGAGCCCCAGTGAGACCCCCACTGTGGCAGAGGCTCTGCCTGGGGCTCCCAGGGGATTCACCATCACCTGTGCTGTATTCCCCGGGGACACCCCCCGGAAGCCTCCATCCCTGAGGCTGAGTCCCAGCACTGGTAATGACCACCCGCTCCTAGCCCTCCCCATGGACATGAGGGTCCCATCAATGGGGACGGGGCTCTCTCCTGTGGAGGGACAGCAAACCTGTTTTCTGTGAGGGTGCAGCAACGCCGGAGTCACGGCGATGGGCCTCAGCTGGGGAGCAGATGGCGATGAGGAGCAGAGTGGCCAGGGCGACTGCAGGGACCTTCATGGTGCTGCGGGGGCCAAAGGAACCACAAGCGGGGCTGGAGCTGGGGTGGCTGCAGGGCTCTCCTCTGCACAATGCTCGGCCCCTGCTGCCACTGCCCTCCTTTTATCCCCCAGCCTCTGGGTGGGTGCAGGGTTTCATGGAAAGAAAAAGAGTGCATCATACCAGGGAAGTTATGTCAGGATTGCCTGGTTTTGCTGAGCTGGAGAAGGCAAGGAAACCAGAGAAGGGGAAGTGCTGGCCCTGGGGCTGTGACTTTCAGATTCAAGAGAGCACAAGTCTGATGAGGAGCGGCTGAGGGAACTGGGGTTGTTCAGCCTGGAGAAAAGGAGGCTCAGGGGAGGCTTATCGCTCTCTACAACTACCTGAAAGGAGGTTGTAGCGAGGTGGGTGTCGGTCTCTTTTCCCAGGTAACAAGCGATAGGATGAGAGGAAACGGCCTCAAGTTGCGACATTTAGGGGAGTTTTAAACTGGATATTAGTGTCGTGGTTTAACCCCAGCCAGCAACTAAGCCCCACACGGCTGCTCGCTCACTCCCCCACGGTGGGATGGGGGAGAGAATTAGAAGAGTAAAAGTGGGAAAACTCATGGGTTGAGATAAAGACAGTTTAATAGGGAAAGCAAAAGCCACGCACGCAAGCAAAGCAAAACAAGGAATCCATTAACTCCTTCCCATCGGCAGGCAGGTGTTCAGCCATCTCCAGGAAAGCAGGGCTCCATCACACGTAATGGTTACTTGGGAAGACAAACGCCATCCCTCCAAACATCCCCCCTTTCCTTCTTCCCCAGCTTTATATGCTGAGCATGACGTTATATGGTATGGAATAGCCCTTTGGTCAGTTGGGGTCAGCTGTCCCAGCTGTGTCTCCTCCCAGCTTCTTGTGCACCTGGCAGGAGCTGAAAAGTCCTTGATTTCGTATAAGCACTACTTAGCAACAACTAAACCATCTCTGTATTATCAACACTGTTTTCAGCACAAATCCAAAACATAGCCCCATACCAGCCACTATGAAGAAAACCACCTCTATCTCAGCCGAAACCAGGACAATTAGGAAAAATTTCTTCACAGAAAGGGTTGTCCAGCATTGGAACAGGCTGCCCAGGGAAGTGGTGGAGTCACCATCCCTGGAGGTATTTAAAAGACATGTAGATGTGGTGCTGAGGGACATGGTTTAGTGGTGGAATTGGCAGTGTTAGGTTAACGGTTGGACTCAATGATCTTAAGGGTCTTTTCCAACCTAAATGATTCTACGATTCTATTCCATGACCTTCATGGTGCTGCAGCGGCCGAGGGAACCACGAGTGGGGCTGGAACTGGGGTGGCTGCAAGGCTCTCCTCTGCACGATGCTCGGCCCCTGCTGCTGCTGCTTTTCTTTTATTCCCCCAGAGTTTCAAAGAAAGAAAATGATGCATCGTACCAAGGAAATTAGGTCAGAATCACCAATTTTTGCTGAGCTGGAGAAGGCAAGGAAACTGCAGAAGGGGAAGCACCAGCCATGGGACTGCGACTTTCAGATTCCATTTAGGTGCCTGGCAGGGAGTGGCCAGACCCCAAAACCTTGCAACACCAACCCTACCACTGCTGCAATGACCCCACCAGCCAAGAGCCAGGCTGGGGCACGAAGCTCCATAACCAGAGCCCTGAGGAAAATCAGGGCAATGCCAGAAAAAGGAAAAAAAAGGAGGCAGTAGCAAGTTTTGCAGCTTGCTTTCTGAATGTGCACTGGTGGGGGCATTCGGGTGTTATCCTCTGGTAATTCAAGAGGTTTCTTGAATTACCCTCTGGTAATTGAAGCATGTGCTGCCCCTTTTCAGTCATGCTACGATCTCCTCGAGGTTTCATCTGCAAGGGTGCAGTGAGCTGATCTCAGTGAGCACCAGCAGAATCTCTCCTCCCTCCAGCTCCTACTCTTAATGCCCTATCTCCTCCCTGACACTGGTGTATTTGCCTTTTTTTGGGCTAAGCCACTAGAGAGAGCCTAAATTAGATGAAGTTATCCTGCTTGGGAAGAAATGGGCAAGCAGTACTTTCAACAACTTGACTGTCAAGAGGCTGCAGACCACAGTGAAAACTAAAATCCTTAGACAGAGAGGTGTAAATCTTCTGTTTGCCCTGGGAACGGGGAGGGTGGCAGGCAGGGTGGCTGCAGCCTCAGACCACTGCTCCAGCCCTGGAGCAGAGCAACAGAGTGCAGTCATAGAATCATAGAATCCTAGAATGGTTTGAGTTGGAAGGGACCTTAAAGATCAACTAGTTCCAACCCCCCTGCCATGGGCAGGGACACCTTCCACTAGACCAGGTTGCTCAAAGCCTCATCCCAGGTTGCTCAAAGCCTCGTCCAGCCTGGCCTTGAACACTTCCAGGGAGGGGGCATCCACAGCTTCTCTGGGCAACCTGTTCCAGTGTCTCACCACTCTCACAGTAAAGAATTTCTTCCTGTTATCTACTCTAAATCTACCCTCTTTCACTTTAAACCGTTACCCCTTGTCCTACCACTACACTCCCTGATCAAGAGTCCCTCCCCATCTTTCTTGTAGGCCCCTTTAGATACTGGAAGGTTGCTATACGGTCTCCCCGGAGCCTTCTCTTCTCCAGGCTGAACAACCCCAACTCTCTCAGCCTTTCCTCGTAGGAGAGGTGCTCCAGCTCTCTGATCATCTTCGTGGCCCTCCTCTGGACTCGCTCCAACAGGTCCATGTCCTTCTTATGTTGGGGGCCCCAGAGCTGAAGGCAGTACTCCAGGGGAGGTCTCACGAGAGTTGAGTAGAGGGGGAGAATCACCTCCCTCGACCTGCTGGCCACGCTTCTTTTGAGGCAGCCCAGGATATGATTGCAACACCAGTTGTAATTCAGTTTGTAGTTGAAAACTCTGAAAAACAATCGTATCTGCACAATTCCATCACTTGTTTAGGTTTTTGAGGTATGCAGCATCCACCAATTTAAGTTCATAAAGTTTTAATTTCCCCCTTTGCTCTTAGCCCAAGCCTGAATTACATGATTTATACTTTTATCAGATTTTAATACATTTATGAGCTCTTTTCATCACTCCTTCCCTCTCTTTGTTTCTGAGGGTTAGAAGATCCACGAATAATGCAAGTTCTGCTTTCCCAGTTCTCTTTGTTCCTACTCCTGTCCTTGAAACTTAACCGCAGCTATAGCCTTAAATACAAGTGAAACGTATCCATTATCCCTCCTGATATCCCTCCTGCAAAACTGAAGATCAGTTTTGCATATCTGCAAACTGATCATCAGTTTTGCAGATACGCATAATCCGCCAGTGAAATGAAATTACTGATGTTTAATTTCCCAAAGTATAATATATACTGTAACAAAGTCCTGACTTGTACTATGACAAACCTGGACGTATTTGAAAAGATATTCCATTAGTATATTTTATGGTCAACGCTCCACTCTGTGCTGTTGTGGTCTGAGTAACTTGAATTCTGCTAACTTTCAGCCTGCTTCTCTAGATTTAAAAACATGGGAAGGTCTTACAAATATTTAACAGAACCTTAAATGTAATCTCGGGACCACTATAAAGACCAAAAAAATGAAAATAGCTATTAGTATCTGCAGACCTTGATTTTATCCTTGGTTTTGTAAGTCTGCAGTATCCCAACAATATATCCAAATCATAAACTCATATTTCCCTAAATGTTTAACTAGATAACAGCACAAGCCGAAGCCTGAGCTAGGTGACCCATAACTGTTCCAAAACTGATTTAATTACTTTAATATAATATACCCTTGTCTCTGCTGAGAACATCCAACAGCATACTGGGCAACAAATTATGCCCTACTACTCCTCTTTAACCTAACACTAATTGTGAACGACCACTAACCATCTCCTTAAGCACTCCCTTTCTTGTCTGTCATGGTAAAAAGTACATGTACACTTGTGTTTTGGTTGTAATTTAAATAAATTTAGGACATTTTTATGTAGGGGAGGCAAATAATTTTGAAACTACTTTATCTGTGTTTTTTTTGTTTGTAGGCTGCTTTTGAGGTCATGCTCCCTTTTAGTTAAGATACAAGCTGCCCTTTGACTGACCTTTTATCTTCATTGAGATAATATAATAAATAGATCCTTTGTGCTTATCTAAATTGGACAAGTGTGTCCAAACTATAAAAGCAATAATAATTGGCTCTTTGCTATAATATATATGTATAGTTATAGTCCCCCATTCAGAAAGATGCACTACAAAACTCAATGAAAGTTTTGATAATGACAAGCAATTATGAATCCTAAATTTCTTGATTAAGATTAGGTATAAGGCACCTATTATATCTCTGCTATAACTATGCTTTTCCTCATTTAGAAGAAGATTAATTTAGATCCCGGCACTATTTATTGCTTTAGTAAATTAACCACATCATAGCAGGTATCTTGGACAGGCGCTCAATCAAAGACTAACTTTTCCTTCCCTATCCTTTTGGAAGAGAAGCAATAGTATAATGCCTTTCTAAAGAATGTAGCAGCAAATGAGAAAAATAAGCTTAGGTACTATCTAATTCAAAAGTTCCCCCAGTTACAGATTTCTGTACAGTTCTGCTCTCATCTATGAAGTCTTGCATGTTCTACTTTCTGGATTTTGGGGTGGGTTTTTTTTAGCAGTCAGCTTTATATCTATAACAACCTCACAAGTTTGTGATGATTAAATATTGCAGAATAAAAATAGAAGAATATATAAATGGGTCTCCCAATAGTCAAGGTTTGCCTGTAGGTTCATCTGAGATACCACAGTACTTTTGCATACCAACGCCAGTCCTGGTATGTTGGCTATTTTTGACAGTGGGTAAACAATACTGTTTTGGTGGTAACCACTCTAGATCTCACCCTCCTGAACATCTTGACTTTTTCCCTTGGTTTTGTGTGTTAAATAATAGAGTTTAGCCAAGGTTGATCTAAGATAACTGGAGATCCTCCATCCACGGGTTAAAATCAGCTGTCTTGTTCTGCAAGAGAGTATACGGGCTCCCTAAATGACAAGATTCAGTCCCAAAGAAGAAGTGTAAGAAATGTGATGGGAAGGCAAAGCTGACTTGAAAGCATCTGTCTATCCCATTTTAATGGTGGCGGCAAACCAAAGCTTCCTGTGGTATGTATCACAGCAGTTAGCTACAGCCTGATCTACTGAAGAGCCACAAATGTACCTTAACACTATGTATAATCCTACTGGCTCTACTTGCATCTGCAGGATTTTATTTATATTTCAGATTAGGTCTTAATAGTTTAAAATCTTTTTTGCCCTATAAAGATCCAGGTCCGTGCTGGGGAAACACTCTTGGGTTAATGTCAGGAGTTGATAGCACGGGAACCTTCCACATCAAGATGGCTTTGGAGATGCCTGTTTGTCTTTGCTCAGTTGGTGGCACAAAACATTCTCTGTGTCTGGTGTCTGCCTCTCAGTATGGTATTGTAAACATGGAGGGATCCTATTTCTTCTTTTACTTCTTTTAGTAACAGAAGAGAAAGCATTGTTCTGGATCTTATACATTCATTTTCACAGAGATACATAGCTCCTTATACTCTAATTCACCTTAAATTATTCAGGCATGCCTTAGGTTTTCCAGGACAAAACACTCAGAGATATGTATCTGGACTAACTGAGCTGAAATCTCTCATCAAAGACACAATCCTGTTTGTCACGGGATTTAGCCTGTTCCTTCACTGTGTGCTGTTCTCTAAATCTCAGACCAAGGTCAGAGTCAGCTTTTAGACATCAATTTTGACTACTTCAGCAGGGCTAACAGGACCTGGATTCCTCTGATAGTCCCTTAAGGAGTCTGCGATAGCTCGCTGTGGTGGAAAGTCACAGTTGTCTTAAAAGCACTTTACACACTCATTCCTCAAACGGCCCAGAGGCTTACAGCTGAGACATGGTTGTAAACCTCCCTTCTCTGTGCAAACTCCGTTTTCAGCTCAGAGAAGCAGTCTTCGTCACAGCATCTGTCTCTGTGATTCTCTGCATGGGTGACTCTCAGTTCCCTGTCCAAACAAACCCAGATAATGTGTCCTTTTCCAGCATTGGAAGTTTTAGGCCTGCTTTGTTCCAAGTCTGAATTGTAGGAAAACTACTCTGTTGTAGTGTGGATGAAACCGTTTTGGGTTTTTTTTGTGTTTGTTTGTTTGGTTTGGTTTTTTTAATATATAATTTTGTCCGTTTAAATTAAGTTAAGCTATGTAACAGTTTTCTTTTTCTGAAATAGTATCTTTATTTTCCTTGGATTTAGTTCTGTGCATTCAAGCAGAAAGTTAAACAATGTCAAACTGAAGAAAATGAATTGCATAACATGCTGACAAGATGAACTGGGGAAATGTTTGTTATTACATTAACTTCTTACCTATGTCCTTAATGTGAATTACTGGAATGTCAAAGAGAACTAACAAGCTTGGAATTTATTTTAAAATATGTATTCTCATAAAGTGTATCCTTTCTTCTATGCACTTAATTTTAGTGAAAGAAAAGAAGGAAGTGTTTGTATAATATTATTGCAAAACATCTCTCTAGAGTAGTTAATTCTCATAAGTGGTAACAGCTTTGTATTGCCATTATCTTACTGAAATGACTTTTTTAGTTAAACTGTTTAGGGCTGATGTGAAAGATAAGTGTATCAAAACCAGTTTATGAATTCTGCCCTTCTAGAAATGATCTTTGTGGCTGATTAAAGTGAACTGTGACTTGTTTTGGGAAGAAACAACGTACTCACTCGCATTCTTGCCTGTTTGTTTTAGTGCTCCTGACTACAGCTCTAGATGACTTCTGGCTGCTGTGGTGAATCCAGCTTTCCTTTTTATCCAATTCCCAACACATGTTTGTTTAGGCTCTTTCTTTCTTCATAAGTGTGGAGGGGATAATAAGGATTTTGTAGATGGAATCTTGATTTGTTTGAATGAGACAGAGTTTAGGTACTGAATAAGCTCAAGATTTGAAATGAGAAGTGGTTTCTCAAACACTCAGAATCCCAGAAACCATCTTTGTTTTATAATCCTGCTACCAGCATGGACTTTGCTGTTGTGAGACTACTTGCATTTTTAATATTAAATATATAGGTAATTTTTTAACAGAATTTGGCCTGTAAATTATTAGTATAAAATAAACAATTAATGTAAAATAAACAAACATATTGCTAACAGGTATCTCACCTGCCAGTGAAATGCAGCTCCTCTCTGAGATGAAGCCCATCAGTGCAACTCATGGTTGGGTCTAGTTCAATAAAAAATGCAAGAGCAGTTTAATGAAACAGGACATGAAATAACAACAAGGATTCTGAAAAATGCCAAGTGCCATGACCTTGAATACCATATATTTAAGTGCTGTATTTTTCTCTCATAAAACTATTACGAATACTTAATTGTAACTCTGTTCCTCCTGAATGATCCTTTCTGGAATTCTGCAGAGCGCTATAGAAACAAACCTGACAAATGCGCTCCTGTACATCAATTTTCTGTCAGAGTAACTGTGTGCTTTTTTGTCAGGAATTTAGTTAAGGACTCTTTAAAAGTATTGTTGCAGTTTAACTAGATCCCTGTTTCTCCCACAAAAATGTCATACAGCAATCCTGATGGCTTCTAGACTGCTGATTATCACTGTGAGATGTCACAATAGGAGGTCTTCAGTATTGAGCAAGCGTACGTGTGTGTTCGTTTGGCTGTGCTGCCACCTTGAATCATTTCTGCCTCTTGCTTCTCTGCCTCTCTTGCTTCTTCTTCCTCTTCCCATCTCACTTTGGCTATGTCGTTCCTTGGTTACGTACCTTCATGAGCTTCCTTCATTGTTTCCTTTAGTGTTCACATCACAACTTTCAAAGTGTACCTGCAGAATACATGCTTGCATCCCTTTATTTTCCTCCCATTCCTCCTCCATTTTGTATATAGCTTTTAAACGTTACCAAGCAATACCTATACCTTTCAAAACTTATTTGAACTTCTGGCCATCTTTTCCTAGATGTGCAAGGAAGAGTTGTATGTCACAGTTCTGCGTTATTCAGATGTGGCTCAGTATCTCATATCTGTTGAGACATACAGGAAACATTTTATTTTCTGGCGTATTTGTTATCAGAACTCTTGAAGAGAAGCAGCCATATTTTTCAAATTACTGTTATAGGGGGGATTGAATTTTTGGTGAGCAGCCTTCAGAGGTGGCTTGGCATTTTAGAGTATTACAAGCTCTGGCATGAACACTCGAGAGTATAAAAGGAGTAGTTTTCATTCTCATTACTGTTTCTGAAGTTTCAGCTGTTTAGGCAGAAGAAGGGTCATGAGAGCTGTACAAAACTGAGCCAAATAAACAGATGGGATCTTCTAGTCCAGCTGAAAGAACTACTCTTCCTGTGGAAGGGTCAAAGAGAGGATTTCAGAGCTAGAAAAATTCTACATCACCTGCTATGTCTGAGATCTTAGTGCTTCCCAGGGGCTGTCACAGAGAAATTCTTCAAGGACGGAGACACCGCAGTTGTGTTAGAAGGACTTCACCAGCCAAACACTGATTTCAGGGTATTTTGTTATCCTTATTGGCTATGAAGCATTCAAATGTAGAAGGTCTAAGTAGCAGCGTCTGAACATCTGCTCAGGAGGAATGAACCTAAAAGGACAATAATTGTAGAGGGAGATGAGGTTACACCAGTCTTAAGAATGAGAGAAATTCTCATTGGTTTGTTAGCTTGCAGTGTTATGACAGCCTGAAAAATAACTTACGAGCCAGAAGAAAAGACTTACTCCTTGCCTGAAATACACACTATCCAAGCAGAGATGTGCTGTGAAGAAGGAGTGCAGGTAGGGTTATACAACAGAGCAAGAAGTACTGAGCTTACAAATATAAGATAAATGGTGAGCGTGAGCTACAGGAGGGATGATGAAGTGACTTTCTTTGCTACAGTCTGGGTCAAAAGCAAGAAAAGAAGCAGACAAACCTGCATTAGCTGGCGGCATGCTGCTGTTGTACCCAGTTGTTTCAGTTGGATTCTGTTGCTTCTGCAAGATGACCTACCAGCAAAAAAGAAATCAGTGCAATTGTCAAGAAAATTATTTTCTGGGGAAAAGTGGTTAAATGAAAAGAATGGTTCTGGATAGTGTTAAATGTAGCATAACTAATATCGAGCACTACAGATGACAAATCTACCAGCCAAAAATATAAATAAATGGATATCTAAATGCAAGCCACTTAATCATTGCTATTTGTTTTTCCTAGATAGCATCCAAAATAAAAACTGATCAGGAAAGATGGAAAAATAAAGTGAACAATCAAAAATCTGCTGCACTTGGGAGTGAGTAGCAAGATCCAAATGTGGCTGTTCGCTGCCACAGGGTTAGGAAGAAGGTACACAAAAGGAAATGGAGCATGTCTTCAGGGTTCCCAGAATAAATCTGAGTGTCTATCCATCTTCATCTGTGCTAAAGGACATGTTGCTGAAAGATGTGGCCGGTGAACATCCTTGCTGTAACACAGCAATGGAGCTCGAGCTGGAAAAATGCTGTTGTTTTTATATCTCCATTCAAAAGACACTGGTGATCTGCCCAATTAAACCAAATGCTAGCAAGCCTAATTTCTCTAGTGTTGTCTTAACTGGCACGTATCTATAAACATTTATTACACAGAATTAATGAACAAATGAGCAGTGTTCACTGTGACCTTGTTGATAAAACCTTTTCAAACATTCTCCTCCCTTCCAGGCTGCAGTTCTGTATGCTTGGTCTGCACAAAATGTTCGTGGAAGGGAAGCATAGGTAAAAATCCTTTTCAGATATTTCCAAGAGAATGAGAGTTATTCCTTATCCTGCCCTCCCTCTATATTTACCCAGCTGGTAAATATAGTATGTAGTCCTGTGGGTATGTAGTGGGTATGTAGTCCTCGTTTTCCATCACGTTCTGTAGACCCTTCTGGAACCTAATGCTGAGCAGATACTGTTTCTCTTGACATGATAATTAAAATTCATTGATCAGAAATAAATATTGAGCAGCAAGGAAAATTTGCTGTCACTACTTATCTGAAAGAAAAGTTGATTTTATTTTAATCAGAACAAAATTGTTATGGAGTGTGCATTGTTAAGTGCATTCCAGTGCATTGAAAAACTATGGCTATGGCCAAGTAAGTTAGATGTGGCCCAGGATTCCTATTCATCCTCTGTTTTGGGCTGTATGTTTTCCAGAAACAATGTAAAATACTTCTGAGTATTTTGAGCACAGATGTATTCCTTAACTTTCTCTGGCTGTATGGATTATTTGCGAGTGGGTTCTCCAACTTGAATGGGGAACACAAAAATCCTGGTGTAGAAAATACTGAAAAGTAGGTATAAATTGAAGTTGGACTTGATTAAAGCCACACATGTTGTCTTGGATTTCATTCTGACCTATTAAAATTCATAGGGGACTTCCTCCCTATTGCCGCACCCTGAAGATGACATAAATCAGTTCTAGAAAACAGGTCTTTGCCACATTTTTTTAATTAGAGGTAGTGATAAGATTTGGCTCTTCTTCTTTTGCTGTATCGGGGATATTGATCACATGGGATTATTTCTGTTCCATGCCTCAGAAGAGCCATGAGGGTTGGACATGTATAGTTATGGTTAAAAGTTTAAAATTCCATCACCATAATTACTTTTAATACTCTGTTTAATACTCTGTTTAATACTCTTGTTGCAGCACTGACAGTGTCTTTCAGAAAAAGATCGTCTGTGCGAAGGAAAAGGTAAGTCATTCTTGCACTGCATAGCTGGCAATCATAAAAGAAAGACAGAGATGCTTATCCTTATTTCTTCAGCCTTGACAGCTGACTATTGACAGGTAAAATAGATCAGGTCAAGCACATTCCATGGAATATGTCAAGTGCAATTAATCTTCACAGAAACTGTAACTTGATTTTCAACAGCACTTTGACATAATGGTGCAGAATTTAGACTGCTTTAAGCTACATTCATCCTGTCATTTGTCTATATAAATCCTTTATTGCAACAGTTTTCTCTCAGGTATGTGGCTGATCCAATATTTAAGAAGTTTTTATTATCTCCAAATTTTTTAAGCATGAAAAAGTTGTAATTGTGTTGGTTAAGCTATACTGTTGGGCTAAGTTATGGGGATTTCAGAGAGTACTTTATGTATTCCAGGGTGGGATAATTTCTTCTGCTTTGCACATCAATTCTGTAGCCTGGGGGACCTTGGTTTTGCCATGGGGAGCTTCGTGTCAGTCCCTGACCCGCAGTGCAGTCTCTGTTATTGCTGTGTGTGTCTGCAAACTCTTACATTATGCCTGACTAAGTCACTAAGGACCTGATCCAGAAGACATTTAAGTCAGAGAGAATCTGTTTACTTATATGGGTTTTGGGTAAGGTCTGGAAGGCCCATGCCTGCTCCCAGTGAAAGGATAGAGGATTGTCTCTTACTCTGAAAGTGGGCAGGATGTGGTTCTACTTTTGGATTAATAAAAAAGCAGTAAATCTAAGGTAGAAGAGGACTGATTAATTGATGGTGCACAGAAAGAAATGCTGTCACTATTAAACATGACCACTGAAGATGAATGCAGATAATCATAATTTCTGCTGTGAGTAACATAATCAGGAGAAATGTAAGGAGCTAGAGGGACTGACATCATGTCTACTGCTTACTCTTCCTGTTCAGCTACTATGCCATAACATGCCAAACCCAGCTCTGGATCTGTGTTTCGGAGGGGTTTGGAGGTGAGTCTTCCAGTTCTGAGTTCCTTTCAGAAAGATTGCCCAGTTAATCTGAGGTTGTGCACGAGAAACGAACAAATAAATAAATAAAGGGGGACCCTCATAAGATTCGTTTCTTCAGAATAGTCTTTGGCCACAGGAGGGCAATACTGTTCTATAATAAATCTGACATGTTTTATTCACTGAAAATCTGGATTGCAAACAGGTACCTGAGGGGGGAATGGCATTGATCATGTTTAATAGTCATCAAAGTCATATTGATCAGAAAGTGGATTTACACCTTTAGATATGTTTGCAGATGTTGACCAGCTAGTCCTCCCAACACTGCTCTGAATATCATCCTCCTCTTCAGAAGAGCAAATTGCAGCACAGAAGCTGAGAGCTGTGATGAGATGTAAGGAACTACTGCTTCTCCATCCTTGGTTTATATTGATACTGGTTTATGCCCTCCTTCCTTCCACACGCTGAATTGGAGGCCAGAACCAAGAGGTGGCACAAGCAATACAATAGTGAGTATGGCAGTGCCTCATGGTGCTGGTGGAGGGTTCCTTGTCCCTTGTCCTGCAGCTGTTTCAAACTGAAGTAAGGAGAGTTTTAACTGAAAATGATGAGAGTCTGAGAGTGTGTGACTCTCACTAATACTGGTAGAAGTATTTGGCTGGGAAGGGTGGATCTTATTTTTCTTTTCTTCCTTAAGAAAGTTTCTGTGTTTCCCCCAGTGGCCGAGGGCACGTTCTTCTTTGCTAGAACCCAGGTATAGGAGCAGGACTCTTAACTTATTAGGTTATTGATTCATGTCCTTGCTCTTAGCTGGTCAGATAAATCTTTCCTGTAAAGCCCTCTAGGCTTATTAGTTAGAAGATTCTCCAGAGAAGCAAGTGTTGTGGGTTTTAAATCCCCAAAGCAGATGAGAGAGTTGAGTGTGCCTTCTCTGGCTCTTAGATGAATAGGAGATACCACTGTTGGGTCTTACGAGAGAAAATGGAAACTTCACTGCATTCTCTATGAAGATTAATCTGCTAGGAGTGCTTTGAGACTAGTGGATTTAACCTTTAAAGGGAGGGGAATACTTGGTTTATGCAGACTGAGAGCTTACTGTGAGAATGGTGTTTGGCACAGTTAGAAATGTGAGTACATTTGAGTACTTAATACATTACTTAACATACTTCGGGTACTTAAACATTAATATGAAAGTAATTTGTAGAGTCTGGGTATCTCCTGAGTTTGGAGACAGCTGAACTCCCCAAACGAACAGAAAAGGAACAGGAAGCTTTCTAAGGGCCAGCTCTCTCATCTGTGTTATTAGTATGCCAGGAATGGTCTTCAAGAAAAGTTGAAATCATGTTAACAGTTAGAAAAGCATATTTATGAAGAATAGATTGCTAGCTTCCAAGCTAACCTTTTAGGTCAGCTGGAAACGAAAATGTTTCAGAGAACTAATGCTACTGAGCTGCTGCCCTTTTAGCTTCTATTTCTGCATAAAGGTTCAAAGAGGTCCCCTTCTGAAAGACAATTCTTCTGAGTGGTGTTTTTCAGTCTGTAGTTTGCACACAACTTTTGGTGGACCTGCAAAAGCTAACTGAGACCCTTGTCTTTAGCTTCTCTTTAGTAGTTGCTATGCTTCCACTGAATGTACCTAAGGGAAGAAAGAGCATTCATGTCAGGTATATGTTAAATGTAAATTTATTTATTTTGTCAATTATTTATTTTTGTCTATTTGTTTATTTATTTATGTATTTATACTTGTCTAAGGGGAACTGAAACAAATCTGACAGTTTCAAGGTGCTTGGATTGGCAAGGAGGTAAGGAACCCAAGGAAAATGGCAAGTCCTTTGCGGTGCTTGTAACCCAAGCTGGCAATTATCACCTTCCGAACTACTGGAGTCATTCTGGGAGCTGGTATCCTCAAGTGCTCAGAAAAGGAGAAGGATTCCTTCTTCTGGTGAGTGACAATGTCTCTTTGGCAAAGGGTGGGCAGTGATGATACAAACCATGATGTGATGAAGTTTTCCCAACTGAGTAAGTTTTTTTTGGGGGAAACCTACATTTTGCAATTATGTTAGACTCTAAGACTTAGGTAAGACTCTTTTTTATTTCATTTTACACATCACTTAATTTGTATGTATAGTGAAGCTAAAACAAGTGGAGCCAGTCACCCTAGTCTGTTGTGCACTTTTGTATGTACTTAGGTAAATCCCCTTCTCACTTTACTCCATAGTCACTTTTTCTACTTGAACCCACTACATCAAAAATCCCATATTTGACTTTGATATCTTATCCTTAAATACTGAAGAAGAATTAGATTAGTGCTTCTTTGAGTCTTTGAGGGTCAGCTTTCTAACACTTAAAACATGTGAAAAGGGTCATGTTAAAGATGATTCTGATGTTACTTTTTCCTGAGAATTTTTTTCTACTCTCTTCCACACCTATAGTGTATTCCTAGATAGATCTGCACATATTTTCTCTCAGAAGAAGTTGCCCAGCAGAAGTCACGAGCAGTCAAATGTCAACTGAATGTCAGAGAAATGGCCCTTAGCAATCTATTAAGGTGTCCAATAGCCTCATGCAGAAGGCAAGATAAACTTACTTTATGACCTTTAGGACAAATCAGCCAAAACAATAGAAACCACAGAAAATAATGCTCTGCATGGGGATGAAGAAGGTGGGCAAGCATTGGTAGAACTTTTCTGCTTTATTGATGTTTATGATTTTCTACTTTTGAAATAATTCACAATGATTATTACTTCAAATGCTCATTTCTGTCCCACTGCTGAATGTTAGTAGGCAAACCCAACATTTTTCATTCTTTTTATTCTTTCTCTTTAATGTAATCAACCTATTTTTCTGGCTAATCATGGAAATATTTGCTGTTTCTTTATTCACTGATTTAGAGGCTAGAAGAGACCATTAGAATTGGCTCATCTGACCTCTTGTACAAGCTGGACCAGAGAACTGAACTCCATAATCCCAGCGTATATTCTTCTTCTTGAGATGGAAAAGATGGCTTTTAGAAAGACACTACATTTTGTTTCAAGACTTTCAGTGACAACAAACTCACTATATTATCTGGTAAGTCTCCGAAATGCCTAATTACCTTCACTTAAAAATTGCATCTTCTGTCGAGCCTGGATGTAAATAGTGTCAGCTGGCTGCTATGGGATCTGGATGGGTCTGGTTAGTTGCCAGAGAGTACTCCTGAGAGAGTACCTGAGACGAACGACAAAGAATAACTTCACTTGTTGCTCCTGGACCCTGATGCCTTTAGAAGTCTAGCTGAACTATCCACAAATGTTTTTGGTCTAAGCTTGGAAAAAACACACCTAACTATCTACATGAGGGTTTTGGTTTGAAGGTCTGTGTTTTGAAGGTAGGTGGGACAGAGGATTAGCATTCACAAAGGCTAACTTTAGCCACAAGAGTCCAAATGTCCCTCTGTCAGCAATGAAAATAGAGTGGTACTTCCAAGCACCCAAGTTAGAATATTTAAAGTTAGGCTGCTGATTACCCAGGGCCCTGGAGGACCCTCTGTAAATATCCCGTAGGGTCCACATTGTACTCTTATTTTCAGAAAGGTTTAATTCTGTTCCCTCTTTCTTTAGTAGCCCTTTGGCTACATGTGGGGGACTGTTTGAAGGAAATGTACTTCCAAAAAGAATGGATTGACTTTCATTGAAGAATCTGTCAATAAAGAAAAAAATATTTAAACCAGAATTAAAGGTAGTTTTCTTGCCTTTGCCAGATGAATTCCTAGCTGGAGAGTGGTAGGTGATTGTTTACTCTTGTAGGTGAGAAAATAGTTGTATTGATATAGGTCAAGGATATTTAAAGCCTCTAATATTCAATTACATAAACTAAAATCACCTCTGACCTCTGTCTGGAGAGATGCTGTGTACCCTTGGTTAAGGCTATTTTTCTTACTGAATAGATTTATCTTTTTTTCAGAGTTTTGTTGTCATGTTTGTTTTTGTTATATGCTTCCATCTCATTTGGTGATGAAAAAGCATGCTGTGTGTGGGACTGTTCCTGAGCTCTAGAAACATGATAGCTCTTTGTCACTTTTCACTTACACAAGCCACAGTGACATTCAATCTGGAGAAAAATATTGTTCCTAAACATCGGGGCACATGAATTACAGATTTTTACTGTTACAAAGAAGAGTGTACTTTAGTCAGTCAGCTGTCCAACACAACGTATCAACTTAAGGGACCAGAGAGGTTTTCAACAACATGGCCAGCACATACTGGAGGGGCATGATTTTTCTTTTGCTCTCAGCTTTCCCAGAACTGCTGATATTTTACCGTAAAAACTTCTCATATCTTCTATTCAGTCTTTAACAGGATGCTTATTAAATCTCATGTAGTAGGGAAAAGTTCCTGAGCAGTGATCTCTTTGGCTATCTAATATATTGCTCCTAATTAAGTTCTCCTTTTGGCTCATGCACAGAACTATACTGGCTGAGAACTGCTGTCACCACAGGTAGACAAAAAGAACCCCTGTAATCTGAAGTGGAGGAAAATTGTGCTGATGGTAAAATCTTCTTGGCTGTTTCTTGGCCTTCGGGGTTGTCATGAGAGTCTTAGAATAATAGATGCTTCAATCGGAGTTGGAAATAAGGAGAAATAAATAGAATTGACCATTTGAATTGCCATCATAGAAATTAAAAGATGCATGTTCTGTTGCCAGCTCTGTCACTGTCCTGCTCTTTAGCTTTAGCAAGACCTTTCATAGTTTTTCTCTTTCCTACAGTTGTCAGTTTAAAGGGTGAGCCTTTTGGGATTGGAGCCCTCTCATGTTACGCGATTTGGTCAGGCCTGCTCTTTTTTTTGTGGCTTCTAGGTCCTTCTATAAAAAAAATGCTAACAGGAAACTCCAAGGCTGTAGAAACACACAACTCTGTACTCTTTTGAAATTGATTTTTTTTCAGATGTTATTATCATCACAAGATGTAGCTAACTGATCCAACGCTGTGTCAAAGGCTGCTCCTTGGTGATTTACTGCAATAAAGGGTGCTTATTTCTATTTGTTAGTTAGTTATTCCAGGAAGAAAAAAAAAAGCAGCTTAAGTTTTTAAACCTATTATGCAGTATTCCAAAAGGTCAAGTTGCTGTTCTTTTTAAATACAATTTAATTGAAACTGGACAGTAGCCTGGATCTTCTTCAGGCGTAATGAAGCAGGCTATTGATATGCACCATGTGTCCCTGATTAAAATCAGAAGGCTAGGAATGTTCAGCCAATTAGGCAATTTGTAAGACATTGGCCCAATTAGTTTGGGACCATGGAGAAGCAGGTACACAGAAAGATACTTTGCGTGTTCCCTGTAAACGCAGAAAGATACTTTGCGTGTTCCCTGTAAACACAAAAAGAAACTACAAGGTGTCGAATGATGTCCACGCTAATAAGGCCAATTAGTTGGCAGAGCTCTCTTGTTGCACTTTATTTGTCCCCTAGAAAGATTTGTCTGTAGTAGAAATTTACAGTGTAGTTAAATATAACAGTAGGGAAACACAGAGTATTTTTTCCATGAAGCGAGGTAACTATTCAGCTGACATTAGGATTTTGCAAAGAACAGTTTCAGAACATGCACTAAAAATGAAGAGCCAAAGACATTAGTGAAGTTCCTTGTATGAGATTATGAGTAACATTTACTTACTTATACCTGTGCTATGATATAGACAAGAAATTCCTATTCTTGCTCTCTGTTGTTTGCTTTCTGGCTGTGTTGCATATGGTGTATCTGCAGACAAAGAGTAGAAGTTAGTCATTGTAGCTTACTGAAAATAAGCAAAAAGGGACAAAGGTAAGTCTTCATCAGAACACAATATAAATATATATTTCACCAATTAAACATGCCGCAGGATCTCTGAGAACATTAAGGCTTTGCTCTCTGGAGACAAGCAGAAGGTTTAAAAGTGTGAGGATTGTGTATGTGGGGAAAACACAAAGTCCTCCCTGCACAAACAGTTTAGGAAGAGGTATATATCATCTCCAATGATCATGTTTGGCTTTATTGACACCTGAATTATTGCTTTCAGATATTAATGCAAAGACCACAAACCAAGACTATAGTTTAACATCTGTAAAAATCCTCTAATTTTGTATTGCAAATATAGCAGTTTCTGAACACCTCATTTTACAAATCCATCTAGGAGCAGCTACCATCGCCTAATTCTCTAGTTAAAAGAATGACTTATTTAAAGAAATACAGATGTGGTTCTCATGATAAATGGACTTTTGGATCATCTTAAGCAGAAAACATTCACTGTGGAAGATGTTTCCAGACACAGTCAAATAACTCCATATATTTCAAGTTCCAGTTTTGTCTTTCTGGTTTATCAGAAGTTACAGCTTGTAAGGACACTTATGAAGTACAAAGACACATCTAGTGAAGTAGTATTATTTTGCAAGAATATGCCTGATCGTGAATATACCCAAAGTACAGAAAAATCTCTCAGTAGGTTTGAAACATCAGAATTATCTTTTTTAATAGATGTATTTTATTAGAGAAAAAGGAAATGTTTAATTAGCTCTAGTCTAGGAGACACACATGGGATGTTCGTCAGATTTGCCAAATTTGTCAGAGCTGCAGTTATTTCTAAACCAAAGAAAATATTGTTTGACAGTGGCAAGTAAAGATGGGGTAGCTAGCAATTCAGTCTCCCCCATGAAAACAAAAGCCACATTGCAGAGGCTTTAACTGAAAATTAAACCTTCAAATAGTTTGCTTAGCTGGTGTTACAAAACATGTGCTTCTCAGCTCCTGAGTGTTTGAAAAACAGGTTGCTTTAATCATGGACTCAGGGGCTTTATTCACATGAGCAAGGTAATTAAAGTTCAGCTACTTTGTTGTGGGCTAAATGTTAATCCCAAGGTGACTGGTACTGAGGTGCCTAAGAGATAGTACTCAATTACTGAAGGTGATGAAGGTTTTTTGGCAGCCTGGTGCCTATTCATTGCATTTGTGCTGAACAAAGAAGCAACTGGAACAAAAAAAATAACAACCATGAATCCTTCAGGAAATGTATCAAGTCAAAATTAAGGAGTTTACTTCTTTCAGCTGCCAGAAATTTCTGGTGGAAAGTGTGATTCTCATAATGAATGCAGCTGCACAGTGGAGTCTGACAATATCTATCGGGTATTTATATTGCTATAGGGGCAGCAAATATAGGAACGTTTACCTATGTCCCAGTCCTGTCCCAGCAAAGTCAGCTGGAGTCACTGGGCATCTGCGCAGAGGATTGTGTGGCTTTGCTGCAGCTAGCTGCTCTGTGCTGGGAAGTTTACTTTAAGCTGTAGTACATGAGAAAAGGCAGTTCGTGAGGAGAGCAGAAGCCCTTGCTTGGCGAGAGCTGTCCTGACACGAGTACGGGGCACAGCTCTCAATTCCTCCTGTCGCACTTCCACTGTATTTAAAATAATGAAGTGCTTACTAGACCATGGCAAATAAGTGTGAGAATGATTTTATAGCCTAGTAGCTACGGTGTTTCCCTGAGAGAGGTCAGTGCTAGACTGCCTAATAGAAAATACTGGGAACATGTGCTCTGTAAGGGTCTCCTTTTTCCAACAGAATTTTAATTTATTCCTCGAAAAGTGTAGATTTAGTAAGAAGGTCTGAAGAAGCCCTTATTTTCTAAAGAAATTATACATAAATGAGCTGCGTTTTAAAAGTATCTTCATACAGGAGTGGGGAAGGAAGACAAATTACGTATAGCTTAGGTGAATATTCTGACAGTCAAACCAGTGAGTTAACAGAGATTGCATCCTTCTCTGGCTCAGTTTTGTCATTTGACTGGTTTTATTTGAGCATATCAGCCATACTGCGAGGCAGGAAGGGGCCTGTGCTACATTGTGAGTTGAATGTGGCTAAGAGGTGGGATGGGTGCTTGCCTTCATGTATTCATCAAGACATAGGCAGTCCCGGCCATTTTAAGTACCCTCAGGATTAGATGGAAGCTGAGCAGGAGTTTTGAGGGGATGCATTTTGGAAGAAGGCATCTCAGCCGTTTTATAGATGCAGTCCCAAAGCAAACATAGGGAATCTGTCACAAATTTATGAATTGCTCTACAGGTTCCTAACTTCAGCCTTGTACCATAACCATTGCACCACCTTCCTTTCATAGCATTGAAATGCAAACCACAGTATTTTGTCTCACCTACATGTAGTAGTGCTGGTGATGGGACCTTAACCACTCTTCTTAAGTATTCCACAGTGTGTTAATCTTATTTTTGACCATGTCACTATTATGAACCTGCATTTTCTCTTAGTTCATGTCCTTATGTTATTCCAATTTATACAGTCTGAATCAGCCTTTCTAAATAGATTCTTCCTCAGACCCCTGGAAGCACCGATCTCTACCCGTCTTTGCAGTGGGGCAAGAAAAACTCACTGATTCTTAAGTGACTAAATATGCTTTTTCAGACCGCCACCATCACCAAGACATTACTTAGTTTTCTTGCCCCAAAGTGGGATGTGTCATAACTTTATTAGCTTTACATGGACATTTTTCAAGACCGAGCAGGTGTAAGGAAGAAAAGATGATGCTTGTTCCAGGAAAGCGAAATGTTAAATTACAGGTTATAAACACAATTTTAGGATATATTAAACAACACAAATCCTCGTAAGCTGTTCCTGTATCTTCCACATAGAATTCTAAAAACTTGTAAAAATATGTTTTAGCTAGTAAGCTACAAGAACTCTCCACTGTGTAATTTGCCAGTTGTATCCCATCTCTGGGTATGCACCTCTCGAAATATACTCATGAGGTTTTCCTATTCCCTCTAAACACAACTGTGGCATTTGAGGATGAGTTAGGAAGACTCCCTTTACTAAAATGCTACCTGGTAATCCCAGTCTCTGATTTGGGTAGTCACTTGTACTGTAAATTTGAAGGCTGTTTGGATGCTTAGAAAGTATTCAGGTATTAACTTGTCTGGTTATTTTTTGTATTTTCTGGGCTGTATAAGCCAGTACAGACCCTTTCCGTCCACCCTTTTCACTTCCAAATTAAGATGTACATTAAATTGTGTCTTTAACTGGTTCCTGCCTATTCAGATATCAGAACATACTTTACAAAAACCTATTTCTTAGCTTTGCACCGTTAACAAATTAAACATAATTAAAAATCAATCCCACAGCATCATATAATGTACAGTACCTGTGAAGTTCTTATACAAACACTGAAGTCAACAATATAAATATTAGATTAGATAGCAGGGAATTTAGGCAGCCTCCTCCCTTCCCTCCCATATTTTGTTTCCAGTGCCATGGAAAGACTGTGGGAAGAAAAGAAGAACAACCACTTTCAATGGTTAGGAGAAAGAAGCATGCAAAGCAGGTAAACACACAAAATACAAACAGACACAGCAGTGAACATGTTGGTATATGATATGCATTGTTCAGTCTGCTGTTACTGTTTCCCTGGAAGGCACTAAAACATTGAAATGCTCTCTTGCAAGTGAGGGTCAAATCATAGTTTCCTAAATATATCTCACAGCCATAAGCTTCACGAGCTATCCATTTAACCAGGAATGAGCACCAGCACTCACCTGTTGGTAGCAAATTTGCATGACTGATACACTGAATCCACAGAAGATCTTCTTGTGTTTTAAGATACCTAACATATCTTTTGCAACATGAATGATGTTTCTCCAGCACTAGAGTCTTAGGTCCTTTGCTAGCAAGTACTACATGAAGCTTTTCGTACAGCTGGAGAATTTATGAGATCTTTCTGCCTTGCAGATTTTCTGTGTGAGATCATGGTTCACTATTCAAGAAACTGTTCTTCTGGCCACCTATTTTTTGTGATGACAGTAAGAGCATAATCATCTTTGAAATGTCAGCTCTTCTTTCATCTTGAACAGAAAAATGACCAATAGTGCCACAGTTTGTTAGGGAAAACACTCAGGAAATCCAAAGGAAATCAGTTGAAAAATAGACATGAAGTGTCATTAAGAATGTTGAAGTTACAATTTCCTGTTACAAAACTAGATAAAACCACTAATCAGTGCATGTGTATGAAGCTCTGCTACTGGTTCACAGCATAAAATTATTAAATTATATCAATAATAATTACTAGACTATTAAAAACTGGTTTTACTTCCACAAGTACATATCAAGTACATATCCTAACTAGTTTCAAACTGTCAATTTCCTTTTATATTGTCTGCAGCTAAGAAAATTCGGGAAATTTTTGTCATTGTCCATAAAATCTTACTCTGTGGAATTAAATTTGTATTTTGCCTGAAATTTGTATTTTGCTCATTTCCTCAAGCTCACGCTATTCTTTGCATATGATGTACTCATTTATTGTGTCTAAATTTTATGTCACCAGGAAAGTTCATTGGCATACTTTTCTTCTGGTTGATGTCATTTGTGAAAACATTAGCTAACATCAGTTCCAAGACTGATTCTTTAAAAACTACAAAAAGTAGAATCCTGCCATCCCTGTCAACACTTAGGCTTTCTCCAATTCCTTACTTATCTTAGAATTTTTGCCTCAATTTCTAAGTCTCAATTTTAAGACAGTATTACAGGCTCTGCACCATATTCAGTGCTTCACTGAAAGATTAGATCTATTTTATATCTTATTGTGAAATTCTTGGGTCTTAGCTCTCAACCCCAGATCATCTTTATTCTTTAAAAGACACCTGCCACTTACCAAGTGCTTCATGCTTTACCTTGATTGTAGTCATAAGCTGAAAAAGTGTGCCTGTGATTATTTATCGAAGCTAAAATGTTATTCAAAGGCAAAACTGCAGCTTTCGTTTCTAGAAACTCTAAGTTCAATCTACCAGATAACCATGTGTTTAGGATTATGATAACAGATGCATAGTGTCTATGAGTCACCCATATTTTTTTATGTCAGATCCAAAAGTATAGCTCTCTTTTGATACTTTGTACTCCAGAGTCTTGCCTCCAGAGGAAAAAGGTGAAGGAACAGCATCTGAAAATTAAATACCATGTGGAGAACATGACAATTCGTCTTTCCTGTCTTGGAATTAGAGTTTAATTACAATCAAAGAACTCTTCAATCTAAATTGCAATTGCAGATTTTACAGCCACATCTGATGGTTCATGTCTTGCAAGTAGTTTCATAGAATGATTCACATCAGTTTATACTCAGTTTGGTAATAATACTTCTCTAAGAAAGGGCTCCAGCTGAGATGACGGGCAACGTTTTTGAAATCCTCAGGGCTTCACTAGTTTGAGTTTGTTTCTCCTCCAGTTTTCAGATATGATATTGTCCCACAGCTGTGCAAGCCTGATAGGAAAAGTCTGGTTTTTACTTTTATTGGTCAACCCCAGTTGGAAAAATCTGAAACTGTAGCTTTTATGAATTGTCATAGCAAATGGTGCGGTTTATCTAGTCAAGCAGGTCACAAAATATGCACACTCTGTCCATAAGAAACCTGGATGATTCTTTGTTGGACAAAATGATAGTGGGGTATACCAGTAAATGTATTACACCGATATCAGTCTTGCCATACATCCATATCATATAGTTTTAGTTTTTTGTGATGAGGGAGTTGGCTAGGAAACATTATTGTGTTTTAACGACTTGGCCAGCTGGAACTGTTTCAGCTCTGGATCTGCGGTCTTAACCCAAACTGGGTACAGCTGGAAGTGTTTCCTCTTTTCTAAAAGCCAAGCTCCTTTCTGTATAATAAAGAAAAGAACCTAAGCCAGAGAAGGCTAGAGAACAGGAGAGAAAGCATAAGCAGGCTCAGGTAGAATTAAAAATAAAAAGCAAGAATAGTGACTGTAGCGGGTTGGTTTCATGTAGCAATTAAAATATCGATGAATCCAGATTTTTCAGCCTCAGATACAAAGGAAAAGCAAATTTTTGCTTGCATATATTACAAAATGAATTGGCACTAATTTCACCTATCTAATTTGAGGATCCTTCTTTCTGAAATTAGGGGAGAGAAATCCAGGCCTAAATGTTTTGTTGTTTCCACTGTGCTCTTGATTTCGTCTGAATGTATATTTGCATAACAACATCGATAGAGAGCTATCCTGGTTATAGGAAGGGCATTGTATTTCTATTAAACTCATTATACACTGGTATTAGTGAATTATAAACCAAGCCTAACCTTTGTCTTTTCCTCATCTTCAAAACTGGTGTAATACTCAAGTCTTTTCATAAAGGTTGATGAGTAATAACTCATGGGTACTTATGTAACACTTCTGGGTCCTCACAAAGAAAGCATAAAAGAAGCTTAGCCCCTGAGCTGCATTTAAATTTCCTCTGTTGTTTAACAATCTCAAAGCTTTTTATAAATATTATCAGTTGAATGCTCAGAACATGGGGGATTATAGCCTGTTTGCCTGAAGACTATTCCAAGGGAGAGCTCATGTGCCCAGCATCTTGTCTTATTGTTTCCAAGCTGAGAAGATACTGAGATAGATACCCCAAATCCCAACTCTGCTGCCCGTCACATACTGCTTGCTTCACACGCTTTCATAGCAGGTGTGCTTAGTGGTCCACCTGATCAATTTTTAAGTCAAAATGAATACGTTTCCTTGGTCTCACATCTCCAAAGGGATTAGTATCATCAAGATCACCCTAAATGACTCCTACAAGCTGATGAGCACAAACATAATATGATTTGGAGGCTCCAATTTTAAGATTGTTTTAATAGCTTCAAGCTGATCACATCCTTTCACAACTACTTGCATACCAGTACACAACAAATCTAAGTGCAATCCTATTTCTTCTCCCACCTGTTTACATGAATGCCTCTTTACAGCAATCATCTTTTACACAAAAGCAACACATTTCAATGCCCTTACTTCAAAGCGAATGATGCCAGAGAAAACACACCGGTATGAATACTTAGATTGTTATAGGAAATGCTGGAATAAGGAGTTTGACTTAAACCCATCAAACAATTTTGATTTTTGATAATTTTTTTTTTAATTTCCTTGCAGACTATGTGTTCACTTCAATTTACATCAGAGCAGGCTATTTATTAGCAAGAGGCATTACATTAGAGTGGTCAGCACACAAAAGTGATTGTTCTCTGTGTGCCACAGAATATTGAGAATGCCTTTCAAAGATTTGAAGGGCGGCAGCAGCAGCAGTTTGAGAGAAGGGTGGTTTCTTAATCAAACACAGCAAATCCAACCAAAAGCTTCCTTCTGTCTAGGCAAGTGACTTGCCTGAATTTGGTGGGGAGGACCAGAAGACATACTGATATAATGAAACTGTATAGGGAGGCTTCCTTCAAGAAGGAAGAAATGCCATAAATACAGCTTTTACAACACTATATTGACTTTTCAAAGAGGATTCAACTGTGTTAAAAATGAGATATGTGAATGTATTGCTTTTCCTCTGATGCTTCAAAAATACAATTTTCAACCTCTTGACTGGAACAAACATGCAATCGTTTTGCTTCTTATCAGGTCTATGCCTCTGTCAGATGTTCTTTAGAAAGGCTATTTGGCAGATGCATGAAACAACATGTATAAAAAAATCTTAAAAGGTTTCCGGATAGCGTCAGATAGCTATGTAAGCTACTGATCAAATGGGCAATTGCAAACATTTTGTGGCATGTTGTGCTATCTTCTGTTGTATCACCTCTGCCTTTCTAGGTCTAAAACTAGACCCCTGAGGAAAGATTGGGGTGTATGGGTTAATATTCCCTGCTCTTACAAGTGAAGTTTTAGCAGCAAGGCTGAACCCACTTCCATAGCAGGTTTCAGAGCAAAAATGTGTGGCAAAAATAGCTTACTGACACTTTGTATGCATTAAGAGATGTTAACTTTACAGAATATTAAATCTGTTATGAGCAATTGCCCTCTTGGTAAGTCATCCATTTTACCATTTATTGTATTCCGTCCCAGCCAAATTATTACCATTTCAGAACAACATGCCAAAAATCAGCTCAGGCAGAAGTTTACAACTCACAGAAATGGGCCTGTGAAATTCATGAGAGCTTTGGAAACCAACCTATACAAGTCTAAGTGCATCACAATTTCAGAAAGACAACAACAATTACCATTTATTTTATTACTATTTAACCAGCCAATAAATGAGGCCTCTGGTATATTTGAATCCTTCATAAGGCTTTAGACTGTAGTTTCTTGTAGATAACAGGCTTTACTGAAGATCAGCATAAAAAGAGATGTACTCATGATTTACGCCAAAAAATTCGACCTCTGGGAATGTTTAGAGATTTCAAAAGAGAAAAGGCAGAATGGTAGCACGTTAGATCACAACAGCTGTTCTACATCGAGTGAAAGGTCTTTTTATGGTTGAAGTGTTAAATGTAATTTGCAGGAATATGCTTTAATGCTTAAGATACGTACATTGTTTTATAGTTGCTTTTAACCGATTAAAAAAAACGCAGAGTGCTTATGCACGTCCATTAATAACTATGCAAATATGGTATTTTACAAAAATGTAATTTATTTCTTCTAACTTGGTATCACAAAGATCAAAATTGTATTTGGAGTTTTAAATAAATATCCTTTTCGTCATTAGGTAGAATGGAAAAGTCAAATGTGTAAGGTTCAAAGCCACACAGACAGACGTTTCATGAGATAATGCTGTCTAGTAATATAATTTTTGTCAATTCTGCCAGGCTGAGTTAACAAATTAGAAAATCTCTGTGCAATATAAAAGTCTTCACCCCTGTCAATAGTTATTAATGTAATTCTGTTTACTCTTTCTCCTAGGCTTTTGAACCTCTCACTTTGTTATGCTGCTTTTGCCATCTTGAGATTCAGTCAGTAAGTTCCCAGTGAGCATTGCTATGCTGTTAATATATTTAATTATCAGATATTTGTTATTTCCTTATCTAAAAAGGATGGCTTATAACAGTACATTTCTTCTCTGAGATGAGTGTATAGATTTTGGATTTTAGTGGTTTACACAATGTTTTTAGAGGAAGTATACATATAATTTAGAGCAGTGAAAAAGTTTATGCTATTTTGGCACATGTTCCTCTATTAAGAGCAGGCATATATTTTGACTCTCATATACTCGGTCCTTTAGTTCTTCTGCCTATATAGAAAGCAAAGAAAAGAGCAAGTCTATGCAGGTGCCAAAACCAATTTTTACCACAAGACCCCTGCACTCCCTGGCAATGTATGCTGGGTTCTGGCACTAGGGGAAGGCAAAGTGAAGGACTTTTTCCTGTGATGTGACTCTGGCCTCTCAGGAAGCAATGTGCTATAGTTCCACAGCATAGGATTCATCCATTCCCATTTTATTTTGTCTTGCAGAAGGCAGCAAGAGTGCAAGGGACTCCTGTTCTGAAAGTCACAGAGGCTGCTGTGCACTACCCCGTACTTATTCCATCACTTCTGCTCAAACACCATTGACTGTAGCCAGGGCTCTTCTGTCAAGCAGGCAAATAACACTGCCAGACCAGAAGGCTGGAGGTTTGAATGTAATTCCATTTAGGCTAGATATGAGGATCATTGCTGTATTTTGAGTAAGTACGTGTTTGTTTTTTCCTAAAATGAATGAGGACAACTAGCCAATAGAGCAATTTATGAAGTGTTTGATGCCATCACTGGCAATTGTAAGTTGAGAATGCAGATTTTCTAAAGGGTGCACTCTGTTTCAGTCATGATTAAAATCAAGGAAGTTTGTTAGTCTGCCTTACACAGAAAGTTAGAAGTTGGTTTCACAAAGTCCTTTCTGGTCTGTCAGAGTAAGAGCACCTTTTCGTTATCGTTAAAAGCAAAACCATTTCTGCATCAGTAATGAAGTGATTGTTTATAATATTAATTGCTTTGGCTTAGTGTCTAATAAACTCTGCCACTTTCAAACTTATAACTGATTTTCCATTTGTAACAATTTGTAACAATGAGTAATAACATCATCCAGGATTCTTTTTTTTTTTTGCTCTCTCCTGCAAACATCCTTATGTGCTGGTGACTCCATTAACCATAATTTGAGTGTTTTCAATCAGTTTGATAAAGACAACATTCATTTTTAGGTAGTGCCAAATTTTTAAAATCAGACTGTTATATAGGATTAAGTGAAATGCTTTGCAGAGATCTGAACATATTATGTCAACACAATTACATTTATCAGAGAGACTGAAATCTTTTCAGGGACCCTGCCTTCTATCAGATTCACGGCTTCCAGCTTTAGTGAAGAGAAAAAAAATTCAAGATAGCAATTCAGTTTAATGCTTGAAGTCAACTAAAGGATTAACCTGTCCTTCCCAAAAGGTAGGTGTTCATTTACATATCTATATCCACGGCATGTTCATTTTCAGGAGCTTAGACCTTTTTTACGCTGCTTCAGTAACTGACAGATGAACTGGAAGTTAGGTTTCATTTCAAATACTTTAATTGTATCACAGCTCTAGGACCATCCAGCTTGCTAGCTGAGACAGAGGAATGTTGCAGACTCTCATTAATACCTGTCAGAAGTTTTAATTTACCAAAAAAAGTCCTGATTCAGAAACAGCCTGCTGGATTCTGAGTTGTAGAGCACGCACTTGTCCAAAATCTTTCCAGAGCTGATGGAAGTGTGTCTGTTTCAGAGCTAATAAATTTTCCAACTCTCTGAGCAATTTCTGCTTTGATAAAGGGAGACAGCACAATACAAAAGATTTATGTTCAGAGAATATTCCAGAGCAGCAGTTTGGCTTTTGCAAGTTGTCAGAGCTTGATTGACTTCGGCGGCATTATTCCAGTTTGCACTGTCTGGATATTTGGCTCTGCTTCTGATTGCACTTCTCTTTTTTTTTCCCCCCTCATCTAAACCCCTCATCTAAAAGATTTCCCCCCACCCCTGAAACTGCAGATGTTCAAATGCAGGTATTACAAACATTCAACTGTTTGCTTCCTTGCACTGAATCCTAATCTCTGAGCAGAACTCACTGCATCTTGTAGTATCCTATGCGTAATGCAGAGATACCCTGCTGCATTTTTATGGCAATGTCTGAAATTTACAGGTATTTTTTTACTTATCATTGTTGCATAAACATACAGATATCGAGGCTGAGTGTCTCCATTTGTCTGGGATATTCATAACAGAAGTAATTGTATATTCCTGCCTTTGCACTGACAAGTGCTTGGGAGGTACAGACATTTTCAGTCCTTGTTTAGTTAGCATTTAGCACAATCTACATGTTTTCCATTTAGCTTTATTTATGTAATACACCCACAAAGGCAGATATATACTTGCTGTCTGCTTCCCCACACCACAAAAGCTACTGATTAATAAAAAAGGCTACCTTCTCTTCTTAAGGGACTTTGTGCTCTAGATTTCAAACAGGATGAAAAAAGTAACAAAAACACCTCTACAAAAAAAACAGAGAGATACAAGACTCACCACAACCCCCCTTCTGTCTCAGGAGCTAAACCGTGAAAAACACTCTTTCTTCCCTAACCCCAAACACCACATCAGCCAAAGGTTGACATATTCCTGTGTCCTCACCTCACAGGTAAAATGAATTGCCTATTTAAACATTATTAGAGAAGAAATAATTAATTCCTGCGTAGCTGAAGGTAGAATCAGGTTTAGGTAGCCCTCAAAGCAGGAGAACATGTCCACAGTGTCAAAGACTGTGAATACCTACATGTTGTTTATAAGCTAGTGAAAGCTGAAGGAGTTCAGCCCCTCTGAAAACCAGATCATGTTTGCAGAGGGCCTAAATCCTTCTGTTAACCAAGGAAATTTGAACACTTCTGCCATATTTCCTCACTGTTGAAGATGAGTTCAGACAAGCCTGTTTGTGTAACCCCCTTCCATCCATGGCCCCACGTTGAGAAGAAAAATACAGCTACACTTTTCCTAGCAGATACTTGTCTAAGCTTTTTTTAAGACTCTCCAGTGATGTCAAGTCCAGTTTTCCAGGCAGTGTTTTCCAGTTTTTAATTATCCTGAATGATAAAGCATTTTCTCCTTTGCAGCAATTTAAGTTCATTACACCCTGTCCTATCCTCAGTGGAATAACGGTTTGCTGTCTTCATTTTTGTTGCAATCTTTAACAAGCTAGAAGACCTCACTCTTATCTTCTCTATGCACAGCCAGCCCAATCCTTTCAGGTTTTCTTTTTTTATACCTTATATACAACGCTCCTCTTTGTACAATATGACATTTTCACAATTGCATGTTTGCCTATATGGTGGCAGTAGGCAAAGTCAAGTGCATGGAATTAGTAGGAGAAATCTTGCCAGTTGCCTTTTGATGTTCACACTATATTAAAACCCATAGCCAAACCAAACTTTGTCCTTTATGCATTCCCACCAGATTGCTACTGGGGGTTCTTATTCTTGTTGCCTGGAAAAAGGACATGAACAATATGGTTAACAAAGTTTGCAGAAGTAGTAAGTTATTCATGGTAGTAAAAGTGACAGCTGACTGTGAGGAACGGTGGCAAGAACAGGTCTGAATGACCAGTCAACAGAATGTCAGGTAGAACTCAGTGGAGATAAATTGATGAATGCAGGAAAAAGTTGTGTGAACTTCACCTAATGGTCTCCAAATTGGCGTTACCACTTGGTGGGAAAGTCAGGGTTTGGCATGATCAAGTTCAGGGAAGGCAAACAGGGATCAAAGGCATGAAATGGCTTCTGTACAAGGAAAAGTTGTGTAAATTTGGAATCTTCTGACTGGAAAAGAGACAGTTGGGGTGAGAGCCACAAAATCACAGCGAGCTTGGAGAAATAGATGGGGACTTTTCTCTGTCTCTTTATATAAAAGAAGTAGGAGTATTGAATGGAAATAGTGGGAACCACATTCTAATCAGACAGGAAGAAGCAGTTCATCGCATGGTTGGTTGTAGATTTGTGAACGTCCTTGTCCAGGATATTGTGGCTGCTGGATTCAAAGGAATTTACCACTGGCCCAGAGAGAGACGGGACAATTTCATGGAAGAGGGCTTCAATGAGGGTAGCTAAATAGACAGAAAAGCACATTTAGTCCAGGAATCCCCTGAAGGAGGTAGTTAGAAAGTGGGAAGTCAGGGTAAAGCATCCTTGTACTGAATTCTGGTGCTAGTGGTTTGTGGAGACAGAATATTAGGCCACATGGACCTTTGAAGTCACCCAATGCTACCTTTCTTTCTAAAGTCAGACCAGCGCACTGCATTTTTGCCAGGTGCAACCAATATTTCTTCTTCAGAGGAGATGGATATGAAATTCTGGGCTTGTTGAAGACAATGGCAACTTTCTCATTGACGTCAATAGATGGGTACTTCATTCCAGGAGCTTCAGCCACGATAAATTGTCCTGGAAGTGAACCCTGGAACAGAGAAGCCTGCCAGGATGTTGAAATTTCTGAGAAGATAATGCAAACTTCAAGATACAGCACAATGTTAATCAGATTATCCCAAATGCACAGAACAAATGTACAGAATGACGACTGTCACAGAGAAGGACTTAACTAGAACAATATTTTGATTTATCATATTTGAACTTTGAGGTTTTACGCTTTCTCCCAAGAGCCCACAAACATTATTCTAGAAACAACAGTTTTCTGAAAATAAAATTGCTGTGACCATACCATGGTAATATTGTCTCATTCCTGTTTTGAATTAGAGCAATTGAAAGAGACTCACAAGACTCTAGTCAAAAGTGAAAGCTTTAGGGCAGAAAACAGCAGCTCATTCTGGAAATGATTTTCAGAGAGTTGACACTGCTGCCCTGTTAATGGTTTTATTGTAGGAGATAGATATGATGTTACATATGGAGAAACCTAATTAGAACTTTAACTTTATTTTGCTCTAAAAGCCCTTTCTCTGTTCCTGAGGTGTGACAGTCTCATATGTTTGTTCTGATTCTGACATTGATCACTGCAGTTTCAGCTACAATTCCCTGCAGAGGCATAACCAAGTTTCCCTCTAAGGAAGATACAAAATTTGCGTATAACCGTATGGCACAAACACTGCCTTTCCCATCCTGTGGGCATACTACTGGGGACCCAATACTGTATGAAGTGTCACAAATGGTGCTAAATACAAGAAAGTGCTGGCTCACTTAATGGCAATTTAGATGCTTTGTAAAAATCTAAAGCTTTATGTAACCATAATGAGATTACACCAGTTCCCAGATAGGTCTTGGACACCAAAAGAAAATGCATGAGTATTTGAGCGTCCAGAGCAGGGCTTTAATTTTCCAGTTAATCCTCAACACAGAACCATAAAGCCATGATTTGTATAGCTAAGTATGTAAAGTGAAAACATGTGCAGAGATAGGTGGAGTAAGCTGCTGCTGTTATTTATTGCTTGTTCTGTAACAGTGCTTAGTAATCCAGTCAAGAGGCAGAGCCTGGTGTATGAGATGCACTGTATACACAAATATCAGAAAACTTGACTATTTGGAAAACAGTGAGTATCTTCTAATAAATATTTCAGAATAAATTATTCTCTATTTGTGTCTGGAAATTGAGTTGTCCTTTTAAAATAAGATGGAAGCATCAGTTAAAAAACCCTGTTCATTTATTTCTAGCTGAACAGTTTTGAAGGGAATGGAAATACGGCTAAAAAGAAAAGCCATCTTTAAATGGCTTAGCAATGTTTTTGTTATGAGGCTTCAGAATTCTACTTCCCCGTATAGACAGCCATCTGCTTTCCTTTACATTTGGTATGGCTTTCAGTTCCTCACAGAGATTCTCATTCCAGATTTTAGTTTTTGACAAAGTGACGAAGTGTAATGTTGGCTCGTGTGAATATGCTTTCAAATGAATGTGACTCCAGGTCAAAGTGCACAAACCCAAATACTTTTGTGAGTTCTGTCAAACCTAAAACACTCTTTCTGTTGACTTTAGTGGGAGATGAATCAGGGTCTAATACGGCACACTGACGTATATTTTCAATACAGGTGTGCTTTGTATATAAGCTTGAAGAAGCAGTGTGATGCGTGGTTCTGTGACTGCTAAGCAAGCAAGATGATGCTCCTTTCCTGTGATGTGTTTTATGCACAGGGGTGACCCAGACTGCCATTCCTTGGGCATTTTTTCCAATACTACAGATACTTCTGTACATTGGATTAATGTCCTTGACACGTCTGGTAGGATTTTATCACACATTTGTCAAGCAAGGACTTTACTATAGTGATGTGTCAGCAGTTTATGGGAAGAGCAAGGGCACATCAGCCTCAGCTGGAAAATAGGTTACAGCCAACTTTAGTGGGAATGGGGCAGAAAAGAGCTATGCAGCTATGGGCACGTCAGTGAACTGGGACTGTGTATGTTACACCAGTACAGGAATAATGACGAAAGGAGCAGCCCATGTTCCCTTAGTGAACCTCTTGTTAATGATCTTCAGAAATCACCTTTCACTCATCTTCTTTTACAGCTTCACCTTATCCCTTCACAATATATTGGTTCACAACAGCTGACTGTGAAAGGATCCAGAAGTTCAGTCTACTCAGTTTATGCAGAAGGCTAAAGCCTTAATTAGTGTGAGAAGCAGTCTGATTGTAGGTAGCTCTTCAATCTGACAGCGAAAGGTATAACAAGATCCAAGGTTTGCTGGCTGAAACTAGAGGATTTCAGGCAAGAAATAAAGTATAGTTTTTATTTGTTTATCTTTATTTATTTATTTTAACCAGTGAACAAAGTAGCTCCCAGAACAATTTATTTAGGTAAAAGTATTTCTTTTAGCCTTAAAATTGCTAGCTTTGATGGTTAAGTCAGGTAGTTACACAGAATAAGTCACTCCTCCTTGGATTTAATTGTAGATTGTTTTTTGCACTGTATTTGAAATATATTATAGCAAAATTTCAAGTCTGCCACAATGTCCTATCAGTTCTAAACTCTTCATATTTAACCTTGCCAGCACATTCTCCTGCCTTGGCTATTTGTTTTTTTATATTAATTTTAAAAATGTACACACAGCTGCCAAGTAGAAGTACTGGTAAGCATGCTCTGGGGTATGGATAAATAAGATAGAGGCAATAGAAGACATTTCTTTGAGTAAATATGTACGTCAGAGGGTGAAGTGGCTTTAATTAGAAAACTGTGATCAGAGGACACTGGAAGAGACATGGCATTACATAGTTAAAGATGAAGAGGCAGTGAGGGGTAATGCCACAAAGCATTGGTGGCTGGTAGTGCTCTACATCATTAAGTGTCTTGAGATCATGTAGTTAATGTGGAGAAGTGTAGTGTGGAAGAGCTAGAACAGAGGCTTGCCCTACACACTTGCCCTACACCTACATGGCTACCAAAGCAATGCAGGTGGCTCAAATAGTTCTGATAATGCTTCCATTCACCTTTTCCAGCAGCAGAGCACATCATTGCCCCTCCATCAGCCATAGGACTGTCGTGCTTTCTGCATGCCATGGCTTTTGACAGGTTCTTGCTCACATATGCTACCCTGATAGAAATCTTGAGCCTTGGCATTGTGCTGGCTGGCTGCTAATTAGAATGATCCATCTTCCTTCCTTCTTTCTTGTTTTCCTTATCCAAAATTTGACTCCTGTTGGGGTCTGTAATGGAACATCCCACAGTAGGAGGTTATACAGATGTTTGGGAGGAGATAATCCCTTGGGGCTGATTGTCTACTTGCTGTACATAGATATCTACCTGCTGGCTGTACTTCAGTATATCATGTTATATCTAGATATCTAAGTATATCATGGTATAACTATATCATTCATGTATATCAACTAGGTATACCATCATGGTATAACACCTAGGTATATCATGCTGTAGATATATATTAATCTTTAATCTGAAGGCTCTGAAATGGGCTCCTTTCAGAGCAGTGACGCTGGAAAAGATTGACTAATGGGCTAGCAATTCCCAAATTCTCCTTTTTTAAAATTCTTTTGCAATAAATGTTTTCTACCAGACATTCACCAATGCTACTTTTTTGTCCTATTAAAAATGCACATTCAAGTGTCCTGTTACCTAATAAGTTTGCTAATCTTCTAGGACAATCGTATTTGAATGCAATATATTTTCTGTTTCATCGCTGTGAAGAGGTGCACATTCTTTGCTCTGTTGTAGCATAGAAGTGTCTTACAGCCTGCCACCCCCAGAAATAAGTGATGAGACTCACAAGGTTCCCACTTCTCCAAAGTCATTTATCCAAACTGACATGTAGGCTTTAAAAGAAATGTTATAGCTGGTAGGGTTAAAGTTGTATGAGCTTCATATAATTCACTTCTCATAAGGGGCACAAAGCTCTTTGTTATGCAGATCTGTGTCTGTGCCAGTGACGTACTGCATATCTCATGTGCCACTGTTCCTTCCTACCTTTATTCCTATGTTCATATAAGCTGTTTTATATGGGAGTAGAAATTTCCAGGTGGGATCTCGAATGTCTATTAAGCTTGGGAGAAGCAATTGAAGACATACTGAGGGTGTAAAGTGATGGCTGCTGAATTTAGGGCCACATTTGTACTCACCCTGAGGCAGCTAACAGAAAATAATAGCAATGGCACCTATATTTTATCCAGTGCTTTTTGAGTGCAAAGCACTTTGCAAAGGTGGTTAGCAAAGCTATAATGGAAACTGCAGCCACTCTTTTCCTCAGTGACTTGTCCAGCCAGGAAACTACTAACAGTGCAGTTCTGTGCCATGAGCTAATCCTGTCCTTTGAGGTCACTCCCTGTAGGGGACTTGCTGCATTTCATCTGGAAGAAAACTGTAGGTGGGAGGAAAGAGTAAGACATGAAAGATGAGAGAACTGAAGTGGTCAATCGTAACTGGTTCACGTAGATTTTTAAGGGCAGCCTGGCTGAGTAGTACCACTTATATGATGGTTTGAGCAAGTACCAAACCTAGATACCATGGTGAAATTATGCAGGTGATAAGAAAGGTTTTATTCTGCTGTGGAAAGTGGATGCATGATTGGGGTATTTCAGAAGGAGGTGCTTTTCCCAGAGGACAGAGCTTTGTATAGTTACCAGGTGCCTGGTTACTTGGGAAATTCAGATATGGTTGGAGTGGAGGTGTGTGACGGTGTGCTTCCCCCGCCCCCGACCTTTATCTCCTGCAACCCTGCTCAGGTGCTAACCACCAGTGGTGATTGTAATGGATGCATCTGGTCATGATGGCTGCATAGGCTCAAAGTGGATTCAGGAGACAGATAACAACACAATAGCCTAGGGCTATTGTGCAATACGCCCACCGAAGAAACTAAAACCTGTGGTCGGCATGCAAATATGACTATGGGTCAATCATCTTATCCCCCATAAATAGTGAGCAGCCCAAGAGCCCTTTGAGCTCTCCTGCACAGCAGCGGGCTGCACACCAGGATCTCCCCTTGAGCAGGGACGCCTCTCAAGGTTACTCCTCAAGGCTGAGAGATTCCTTGCCGCAACAGGTCCTCGGTAAGTGACTAATAGCATGCTAAACTTTGAAATCTTAGCTAAGTGATATAAAGGATTGATTGCGCACACATATAATCCTTTAGATATAAACTGTTGACCAAGTCTGGGACTAGGACTGGATCTAGCCGCACCTAGACTCCTCTCTGAGAAGGAGTTTAGAAAGCAAGGGGATCCTTCCGAACCTCATGACTCAACAGGAGGGTCTCCCTGACAGTTTTGTCTGACCCTGTCCTCTATGCAGTAAATAATCGAGTGTACCTCGCCATCGAATCTTGTTAAAACACTGTCGCATTGAACTTTGTTATCTCCCTATTCTGTATCAATAAACTATATTTTTACTTCTCTCTTACGAGTGAAGTGCACCCTCACTCCATCCGCGACAAGGTGGGACCTAACTTACCAGACCTTCCTGGGAAGAGGACGTACCAGCCTTACCAAAGCCTCCACTTCTGCCTGGACAACTCGGGACATCTAATTTGTTATTTTGATCTGGTGACCTTTGATTGTCCTGACAAATAATTGCAGGCATGGGATTAGCTTCCCACTTGAGACCACTGCAGCCTGAAGACAGGCAAGCAATTGCTTATGAATAATGCATAGGTAAATGTAAAATGCATTTCCAAACCAGTGAAATTTTTCCTTTCTTTTCTTTCAAATGTCACAAGTTTCAACTCTTAACACTGCAGGCACTTAAAATAGGCACACTCCATGCTGTGGAATCTTTTTACCGGGAGAAAGCTTTCATACCAAAGTGAAAGAGAAAACATTTCAGGAGCTAATTTTCTTCTTGTTGGTTTTTTTATTATAATTATTTTTCTGGTCCTATTTTGTAGATAAAACTCCCCACTGCTTATCTCCTAGATAAAAAAATCGCAAGATTAAAATATATTTCCATACATCCTCTGTGATATCTTTTTATTCCTGTTTGAGTTGACATAAGATTTCTTCTTGCATGTTTTGCGCTGTCATTCATTGCTTCCAGCAGTCTCAGAGGTAGTGCAGTCACCGACTCCTCATGTCTTTTCTGAGACGTCCAGTGATGACAACATTTCATTAAATGTGGTGATTTTATTTTTTTAACAGCTTTTGATTCTGAATGTTTAATTTACCTCCTCTTTCATGTTTTTCTCTTCATTACTTCGACATGAGTGTAACAAGAGTAATCTTGCCTTTCATCCTGGTGTGCAACGGGATGCGGTCAGCAGTGTTGGTATGGTAGGTTGAGGGAGGAAGGGCACGTGCACAATGCTCAGCATCCTTCCCCATGGTCTGGAAAATCCTCTTCCAATACACGTTGCACTGTGGGGATTATAGGAAGGAGTCTGGTCTCCACAGGCCCCCGTGTCAAGTTTCTTTTCAGGTGCCTTCACTGTTGCACAAAGGTTTCCACAAAGCAGCAGACAGGACCAGAGGGAGCAAAGGGAGGGGAAGGGCCTTTCTAGGACTTTATTCCTCTTCTGCAGAATAGGAAGCTGCTGCTCTGAGTGCTTAAGTCAATGAAGCATTGAATTTGCTGTCTCCTTGAGCTCAGATCATTAGCTGTGGTGTTATTATAGGTGTGCAGGTTAATCTGGTCCTGTTTCAATTCTCTGGGGATTTGAAACATGGGAGAAAACCCCCATCCCTCAATGACCTCTTCCTTTAGTGGTTACCTCCCCTTGGAGCATCAGAGCCTGTTTTCCCTACTGCATGTTATTGTGCTGTTGATAAGAGGACAGAGTCTCAATCATGGTGAAATAAGGAGGCCTTTGCACAGCAGAGATTTTGGAAGGTGCTGAGCAGAGCTTGCTGGCTTGTAAAATTATGCACTGTTTTGTTTATAAACTTGCTACTGAGCATGATTGATTATTTTTCTTTTTAATGATTGCATCCAGGATGAAAATGATGGCTGGAGGGCTTGGATGTGGTGATAAAGATAACTCACATCTAAAGCAGGATCACAGTTCAGGGAAAAAGATCTGCAGAGAGGAGGAAAGCTGCAAAACCAAAGAACAGCAAAGTGCGTATCTGTATCAGGCATAATTTCCTGGGAAGGAGGGGTAGGTACAGCAAACAAGAGGGCAGAAATCTTTCCTAATGACAGTAGCAGAAGTGCTGTAGTCCTGATTCTCCACAGTTATAAATAGGTACAGCTCCTGGAGATAAACAAACAAAAGCCTCTTGAAGGTATAGTAGTTTATGCCATTCAAAAACAGGTTCTCAGTGGTTCAAGGCACCCTGAAAGTGAAGCTTGCATTTTATTACCAATAATAACCTTTCATAAGTAAGTCTGGCTAGAAAACCACTTCAAATTATGTGTTTCAGGAATAGGCTTATTATGTCCAACATGGTCATGGTCTGTCATTTGCAGGGGTCGTATTGTAAATTATGATCTAAATCTATAGTGAATGACTTCAAACACTACTGGATGCAACTGCTTTTTGAAAAATCACTCTGAGCGCTTGATGGGGACTGGCTGTCTTTCTGATCATAAGCAGCAGCCAAGCCAATAGAAGCAATCTTGAAATACAGAAATCAGCTACTTGAAACAGTAGGGATGAGTCTGCTGTCACGTGATTGCTGGAACTGACCACTACTGAAATAAAACAGCATTTGTTTTTCACAGGTCAGTTCTGAAACAATAAATAAACATATATAGAAAATGGTATTAAGTATAGAAGGTCATAAAACTTCAAGGCAAATATATTCCCAGCAAGAAGAGAACTGGCAAATGTAACATGGAGAGCTGTCAGAACAGAGGAAGGTTGGGAGATTCTAGTACTGATAATATAGGATACTTTGCACACTGTAGTAAAAAACTTGTTAGGTGAGATTATTAGACTAGATTATGGTATTATTTACACCAGATTCAGTGTAATATGATTTACAGCTGGTGTATTTTGCTCTGATTTATGTTGATATAAACTAGGACAAGAGTTGGCGCAGAACATCTTAGAACAAGTCTTTAAATTAAACCACATGATCTTGTCTTTGTTTCTTTTTTCCGGTGTTGATTGGGAATTCTCTGTATGCTCATCTAACATGGACCCTCATCTTCTTCATGAGTCTTGTGTTCTTCCCAATGCACTCATGGCAAAATTATTTCCAGGACAGTAGAGGATGATGTATTATTTCCACAATAGATAGCAAAAATAATCTCCAATTAAGTGAGTTATGAAGTTGCAAGTAAGGTATTAAGACACCCTAAAATGATTTAGTAGGTAGAGAGTGGTGCTGAAGCATTTGCTGGGTATTTAAGATATGTTATTTCTGTATGTCCAATTGTTCTGCAATCTATGGGCCATTGAACTTACGCAATTATGCATATATGCCTTTTGCCATAGGAATTAACTAGACTGCCGACTCAAATATGGATCAAACCTTCATCCCTCAACCAGACAGTAAGTCTAGAGTAGAAATGTTAGCCTGCTATTTCCTACCACCTGAGAAAACTGCTGTTTGTGTTTGGGAACATATTTCCTACGGGGACAAACGTGACTATTCTGGTAGGCAGGGATGCATCTACTGAGTGTATGTTAACACAGGAGCTTGTGGAGCCCTACAACCAGTGGAAGCACATGTGACACTCAACATGAGCTTCCACCACCATGTGCACTGGTCAGAGAAAAGCTATTAAATATCAGATTCCAGAACCTCTTCATTTTTCTTATAAAATGTATATTCTCTTCAATCTCTCCTTTTCACAAAGGGATATCATGATGTATGTTTTTCTTTAGGTTCATAATCACACAGTGTGATAAATTCTTTGTTTTTCAGCTGCAGTAATACCTTCAGCAAGAAGCTCTTAAAATGGGTATGTGTGATCTGGTGGGCCAGAACTGTCAACGTCAACATGTGAACTTGCTCTAACCATGGAAATGTAATGTGAGTCATGCTGGACAAACTAAAATGCTAGGGACTTAAGTCTATAAACTGGCCAGGTCAAATCATTATGTAAAGAAGGAAAATAGGTCAGAGTAAGCAGGAACTAATTTTCTGTTTATGGATTGTGTATGGACATATCATTGGCCTCAATTTCAATACAAAATGATCTGCTGAATATTGGGCTCTATCCAGAGGCAGCTAATAACTGATTTTCTTAGTGCATGGTTTAGATTATCAGTGGTATCTCAAACTTTTTCTCCCCAGTCCCTAATTAAAAGAAATAAATTTTTTAGCATAAAAATTTAGTACCTTTGGAGCCTATATTATAATAGACTCAAAGTTCACTTTCTTTGAATATTAACTTACTCCATTTTTCAGTCCTAGAATAGCTAGAATATTTGCAGCAGATGAACACAGAAACAGGCACCCAGAGCAAATTCATTTAGTGCCTCATGGCAAGGCTACTAAAGAAAATGGCAGTCTTTCATACCCACCTTGATGGGCTTTGATTAGGCCCTTCAGGAATTTATTTCTGTAGGATTCATTCAGTTCTGTAATTTCTATTTTGGATTAATAAACAGATCCAGAGGGACAGAATTCACACATCACCCACAAAACATCTCATTCAGCTGTTTCTAGAAGTCGCTGCATAGCTTTTGCTTTCAGCTTCACCATTGAATTTGAAGTCTTTTAAAATGTCATTACCTTCTGTGGCACTAAGAATTTTGCAGTAAGCAAAATGTCAGAGAGTAGGTATGCAAATTCCCTCACATTCTTGCTTGCATGCCACTGATGTAGGCGAGTTCACTCTTTCTGTGTCAACCATAGTTTTTCTTTCAATTAGTAAGATGGTTAACTATCAGAGCATATAATCCTCAAATTTATTTTTCTTCATGCATCTCATTGCCCTCTTATCTGCTAATTAAAAAGGTTAAGCAAGGTTTTTGTTGATGAAATGCAGCCACTGCATTTCCTTCTGCCATTTCAGAGAAATGTCCCCCAAATTCATTTATGTTTTATATTAATTTACATTAGCGTAGTGTACAAACTCATTTCTCACCAACAAAACAAACCCTGTGATCCTTCCTGGAGCTTGCAAAACTGTCTGTGGTGAACAGGTCTGTGGCGACAGCTTGCTTTGATCTGTCCATCCCCCTCTGCAGGGTTTAATATTAAGCTACTCACAGCTGTATTTGCAGAAACCTTGACTTTTTTCACAAAGGCTTTCCTTACCCATGTCATGATTTTTGCAAATGATTGTTGTGTATTTGCCAGCCCAGTAGTTTCCTTAGCTGTGTTTCTAACATGGTGTTCAGAATTCATCACTTGCACTGAGTTGCTGGTGAGTTAAGTAATTTAAACCACCCCTAATTAAGTTATTCCCAGGAACCTTTTGTGAACACATCTCAACTCTTTATTCCTGAAACCCATTGATGTTTGGACCACTGGCAGACAGAGGCTGCCGTCTCTCCTGATTTTCTCCTGAATCTCTTGTTTCCATCCATCTGTACCAGGGGTGTTTGTGTCTCTCATTCCTTGTCTAACACTTTGGCTCTAAATTACTGGAGCAGTGACCATCTTTCCCTTTTTCATTGAAGACCTAGAAAAGAGGAGTCCCAACACATCACCAAGGCTACTAGGGTGCAAGATGATTTCATGCAAATGTTAATCCATTAAGTGCTATATAAAAAGCAGACAAAAGGTAGTGATATAGGTATGCCAGCTCAGAAACAAAATCATTTGTATTAAATATAAATATAAAGCTTTCATCCATTTTGCAATCAATTCTGATTGCTCTGCAGTTGTATTGTTGGATTATTCACTCTTAAACTGTAGACAGGTGCCCTTTAAATAACATAGAAAAAAATTCTGAATGGAATCAAATAAGTAAGAGACAAAGAAAGATCCATAATGGAACTGAATTATTTCAATTAACATCTGTCTTGCTCAGACAGTGTTACTGACAGAAGCAGGGCTGGGAAGTTAAAGTGTCGTGTTTCAGCCAAGCAGGATCAGTGGGATCCCTGCACTGTTCTTTCTGGCATTCCTGCTCTCAGCAGGAGCAGGGCTTGATCCAGAAAGTGCTGAGAAGTTTTCACTTGCCAGGCCCATAATCCTTCCCAAAATGCCTTTTTTAGGGGGCTTCCAGTTTCTGCCTTACCTCTTTCCTCTCTTTTGGAGGACCTGGAGAAACCCAGCCTTGCATTGGATGAGGGGCAGCTGTGCAACATCTTGGTAGCACTGAGACTGGGAATTTACTGCCCCATCTAATGCCCCATCCAATGCCCATCATATAGATGTGTGAGCTACAAGGGGATTCCTGACAGACCAGAGGGGCGTCAGGATTGCAGGGAGACAATCCTAGTTTCTAGCAAGTCTTCCTCTTGGTCTACCTAAATAACTGTTGGCTAGCAAGCTGCGAAGCTCTGGTTATTGTGTGGCTGGGTATCAGCTCATGTAACATTTGCAGTCAGGGTTTCAGAGCAACTCTGTATGTGTGCAGCATATAGTACAAGGACACCAGAGTCCTGGCTGACAGTACATTGTAAAAATAACCTAATAATTCACCTATTAGGCCTTACTTTGTGGTATATTTTATCATATGCTCTCGACATACACAGTTTCATTTTACTTGATTGCATTGATTTTTGTTGTAAATACCTCCATATTAGAGTGGAGGGTATGTTAGATATGCTTAATTTTTTTTCATCTGTGGTATTTCACTCTGACTTTAAAGTTCTTGGCATGAAACCAAAAGACAAAACAAAACTCATAAGCAATATAATCCAAGTAAGAAAGACAAAGCTCTCTTCTTAGGAAATCTCTATTAAGGAGCTACTTTGGCCATATGGAGAAATTGTTGTTACTCCCTCAGCACAGAAATAACAAGGCGTAATAGCTAACTGAAATGGCAAATTCTTTCTATTTGGTATTAGAGAGATATTCTGCATTGACAGTATCTCCCTGACTGTGCCATTAAAATGGAGCAGGAAATAACAAAATCAGAGTGATAAAGAACAGTAGTGCTCATAATGGAGAGCCTCGAATTTTTTGTAGAAATAGGCGTTGCTCCACTTGACTTCAGAGACAGCTGCATTGTATTGGTTGGTGGAAGGATGCCAGTGCATGGTATTATAAAGTTTATAAAGAATCCTGCGACCTTTTTAAATCACTACAAAACTGCAGCAGATTAACAAAATGCCTTAGCACTTGGAGTAGAAAAACTTTTTAAATATTTTATGTGCCCTGACTTACAGCAGAAAATAAATCATTATTCCATGTTGTAATAAACTTTAACTCAGTTTTCTAGAAGCAACCTGCATCCAAGAAACTATATTCCTAATGGAAATATTGAGCAAAAACTAGAGAAAGTTATGAAAGCTTCATGTGAACAGCCAAACAGGGCATTGCTGACTTCCTTTCTATTTGTCTTCCTGCAAAGATGATATTGTAGCAATAATAGATGTAGGGCAATAATGGATATAAGCCGAATAGAAATATTCAGAAAATCAAGGAGATCATAAATTTAATAGTGAGGAAATTATGAGTCTGATTCTGACTTTTTCTTATATTCGTGGATAAAATCAGGAGTGTCTCCTTAGCTACCAGTGGAGTCACCTGGGAGAAAGCAATAGAAAAAGCAGTCCTTGTATATTATAGGAAAAATAAAGACTAAAATATTGCACATGTTAGTTCAAATGTGAATAGAATAATGAGTTATACTGCAAAATGAAGAAGGGTGCTAATCAAAATGAGCACATTTTATAAGCGAAGGTTAAGCCATATTTGAAGTATTTTTGGAGGGCTTCACAAGGTTGGGAGGGTTTACCAAGTTAATCTGTTGCTTGTTTCTCATTTCTCTAGTTGTCACTGCGATGGGTAGAGGACTACTGTTCTTAGAAATAAACATTTCACAAATGTTCTTCATTTGACTGAATTGGAAAACTCATTTGTGAAACACAAGAGGCGATCTTCAGGGCTGTGCAAACAGGTCAGATGTTTTCTGAGCAGGTGTTCTACAGCATGAATACTACATATGCCTGACAGCTTAGGAGAGGGACAATATACACAGGGTCCTGGCCTCCTGGCCATGCTGAATCTTTTAAAATATGATGGCGTGTCACCAACCAAAGATTATCTTTGTTGCTTTGTAATTCTAATGAACAGCTTTAGTGATTGGTTAAATTACTTGGGCCATTTCAATCAAATCACAGCTGCTGTTTAATTTACAAAGCAGTTAGGATCATCCTCTAAACCCGTGGGCTTTTGAGCAAAATAAGCAAGTGTGAACACTTTCCCTCTTCCAGATATCATTCAGTAAATATTGCTGTATTACAGCTTTCAGACTTTAGATCAGTATCGTGCATTTAAGTAAATCAGTTAATGGGGTTGTATACATAAGAATATCTGTTTGACTTTCACAAGGCACAAACCTTTTTCTCTCAAGACATTAAGACTAAAATGAGCGCAGTGCAGCTTTGCAGATGCACTGTGTTCTGACAAGGCAATGACATTTGCAACTACCTGCTTTGTGTCATTGCTTTGATGTGTCCACTCACAATGCTGTAAGATGCAAGAGAGGCCAGCTGAGATGAGTTTTACATTGGCATCTTCAAATGATGGATTGGTTGATAAAGATCGTATTTATTTCTTTCAAATACAGTTACTGTAGGATTGTACCATCCACAGTTGTAATCCCTGTTGGCATACCGTACTGGAGAACTGAGCAAGTGCAGCTCTGGCATAGCCTTTCAGCCAAATAAATGTCTGTCCTGTTGTGTAACCATCAGCTGGGGAAGTGCTAGAAATGTATGGAGTGAGCCTGAAGAGTTATCAGTTCCTGAGATCTGATCTCGTGTCTGAAACCTACCGAAGACTGAATTGTTGCTACCGATTCCACTCAGTTTGGCTGCCTATTTGAGGTGAATATGTGAGGGCTGCATTTCCAAACTGTCTAGGTACCCACAGCGTCAGGAGCACTGAGGGGGTAATATGGGATCTGAGCACCGCCTAAAACCAGGACTTCATGTCCCTTGTAGTGTAGGGGTGAGTTTCAAAATCTTATATTTCTTTTTGTATCTGTTAGTTTGCATTTTTGAATGCACAATTTTTTATGATTGTATTGCCAGAACAATTGGTATGTTGAGGTACAACTGTTGCTTCGTATGAAGAAATCAGTGATTAACATGCTAACATTGACTAGTATTTGTGAAGTCAGAAAGGACTGAGAAGTAAAGTTATTTTCAAATGATGATTACAAAAGATTATACAATTCCAGTTTCCTCTAAGGCAAGGATACTTTCCTCCTGATGAGGAACAGAATATTATTTCCTTAACACTGACATTCACCTTACTTACATTGTAGACAGTGAACCATGAATAAGTGACAAAATCATCTATTTGGCATTGACTTTCAGGAATAAAACCCTTTGGTAACTCTGACGTGCAAGTATTACATAACCCACCATGTTTAGCCATGAGAAATTAGTTCAGAAAGTGTTTTGGTATCTTGTTTTTGGAATTGCTGGAATTGTCCAGAAATATTAAGCTATAGCTTTCACAGACTTGGGCAATAACGTTCTTTCACTGGAGGATCATTCCTGCTGCTCAGGCATGACTTATATGCAGAGAAAGATTATAGTAGGCACCTGTGATGTCGCTAACTATCTGATGTACCATAAGGCAAAGTTGCCAGCTACAAGTCATCCATATCTTCTCCCATTACTTTGTTTCTAGCTGACTCAGATAAGCTTGTCTAAAGGCACACTTAGTTCAACTTTTCATTTGAAATGGATGTTACTGATTTCATACCTGACTAACAACTTAAAAACTAAAAGACAATTTAATTATGTGATCTCCTTCCATTCTTGTGTCCATGGAGATGTAACATTTTAATTGTTTTTTCGGGACCTTTAGGTCGAATATATTCTGAGAACAGCTGCATTTCCTCCTTCAGAAATAATTTTGCTACCAATACGCTATAACACATGAGCATCCTGGCAAGCTTCATGAACCTGTGTGAAGATGGAAGTGGAAGTTATTTTGTTTCAAGATGTCCTTTTACCAATGTTCCTCTAAGTCTTGCAAGCTATGGACCTTTCATAGGCAATGCCCACTCAGCAGAGACTTGGAGTCTAGTTGTGTTTTTACATTCAATGGTTTCAGTTTCTTCTATTTGGTTTCAGTTTCTTCTATTATGACTAATATGAAAGAAATTTGGTTTTATTTTCTATGTTAATTCTTGATTTAAAAATCTACAATTTTAAAAGAATAATTCTAACCCCACAAGTCATGCAGTGTTCTCCAATCTTGCTCTATTTGTGTTGCCCCATTCAATTCAGAAAGGTTGCAGATATCCCAGAACTCTACAAATGAGGACTTCAATGACTTCAATGGCAGGTTTTGAAGATATTTGTAATCACTTAATGTTTTTCTTAAGTCAGCGATACTGAAATATGGAAGGCTTCTGTATATATGGAAGTGACTCAGAAAATAGCCTTACTTGTCTGATAGATATCTATAAAGGAAAGTATTTTTTTGCTTTAAATAAAGATATTGAAAGAATTTCAAGATGGCAAAGAAAACACAGAAACGTAGGACATTCTAGAATTAAAACTGCTCATGAAAGCTTAATTTTGCTAATGTGTCCATATGTATTGTGATACTGTTTTAATTACCATCATCATACTTTTTTTTCCCCCTTCAAGACATCTGCCAGTTTCAACACCTATTTGGCAAGTTCTCTCATCTTCATCTTACTTTGAGAAGATTCCAGCTTTTGTGCTCAGGGGATATATTGGTCAAGAGATTTGTTGTTGGCTTTTCAGGTGGTTGTGGCCAGTGGGTTGGAAGACTCAGAATAAGGCTGCTTGTTACATACATAAATAAGGCTGTTCCATACAAATCCCACTTATGCACTTATGTGGGTCTTTCAACCCTCTGCTCTGAGCCGAGGCCACAACTCTGACTCCCAGTGCCGAGAGATGTCCTGCCCTCTACGGGGGCTCTGGTTGGACTGGGATATCCAGTTCTGGAAAGGTCAGAGTTTTTTCTTGTGGGTTTTTTTTTTTCAGTTTTCCTTTCAGTTGTGCCTCCTGGACCAGGCTTTATGCTGCATTTGGTTCTGTAGTGCAAGATCAAAGCTCTACTGTCTAAAATCAGCAACCTCTAGGGTGCTGCTTGAAGGTGTGGCATTGCCTCCACTACTGTATAGAGCCGAATGGATGAATAGTTAGATGGCATTAATACCTCCCAGTGGGGAGCACAGAACGGCGGCTTGCCTCAGTGATGCTCAGTTTCTGTTCAATAACATGTTTTTTCGCATGCTTCCTTTGTTTACATCCCTGCTAACCGGGAATTTGATTTTGAAGTGACAAAGGCTTGTCTGATAATTTCAAGTAACATATTCTGGAGGACAGCACACTGCCACAGCTGTATACCTCTGGTGACCTCTCAGTGCTCATTTTCTCTTGATATTAAGCCAAGACATTTCAGATCCGCTGTGGCATTTTACATGGGTCTTGGTTTGGGAAGTCAGACTGTAAATGTAAGATAGCTATCATGATCATTACACAAACAACCCCACAAAGTTCACATTCTGCTTGGAGCAATTTAAAATCTTTCCCAGTGTTTTCAGGTATGTTGGCCTTAGAGGATCTTTTGAACTCATTTCTAATTCCTCTATATTTAAACTAATTAATTCAGCTTTAACCCCATTCAAAATGAGGAACTTCGGATGGAGCTGTAAGATGCTGCAATCGAATGGTCATTAATATAGCACTGGGACAGCAGAGCAGCAATGTGTTCATTGTTCGTTTCAGTGGCTTTACTTGTGTAGTTTCCTGGTTAATGTCTCTTTCTTTATAGCTATTGTGGAGGCAAGCTACCTGGATTTCAACCTGAAATCCTCTAGTCCCAGTGCTGACAAATGGGAAAGAAGATAGCCTGCAGTAAGACACTGTAGTGTGGGATACCAGGCTTGCAAGTCAGGAGACACAAGCACTCATTTCTCAGCCGCTGACCTGCCATGTCTCTCACTCTGTTAGTGCAATTTCTCCTTCCGCTGTGTCTCATCTGTTTTGTAAGCTCTTGAAGCAGGACATAATCTTGTTTAGCATTTGCTCAGCGTGTAGAAAAAGAGAAGCCTCAAGATAAAATATTCCCTTTCTAAGCTGCTTGGAATGGAAACAAGTATGATGGAAAAATGATGGTAGCAGAAGGGCAAACACAGATAATAACTTTACTCCTGACCACCTGAGGAGGATGGGCCATTTTTGCTTTTTGATTTCTCAAGACAGCCTGGTCATTTGATGCCATATCCCTGGAGACTAATAGCTGACATCTTTCAATGCAAAATGCAGTATGGTTGTATAACTGATGAAAATGATTCCTTGTGAACACCACAAATTTTAAATTATTTATTTATACTCCCAACAGAGGCAGAATGATATTATTTTGTGGTTGAAATACATTCAATTAAAACTTGAGCTGTAGGGGGAGAACTAAGCTCTTTTTCCAGTTCAAATGCAACTTGGTAAATAGTTTAGGCCACAAAAAGTGGAGGAAAATATTAAAGTATCCAACTATTGCATCTCAGTGAATTTGAAGTTAACTTTGGCTTTGTTTCAAAATGGCGTTTTTCTATTTAAAAATGAACCTAAATTAAAAGTACAGATCTACCTTCATATTCTTGTCATCTTTTGACCAAACAAAACAATCTAAGCTCCCCACCTACTTTGCTGCAGCTGGACAGAAAAACATAATTATTTTTCAAGAGGGAAGCCACTTTTGCCCACACTAATGTGACCAATATTCATTCATTTTTCAATCAGCCTAAGTGGCCATACTCATTAAATCTCCATAGTTTGTTTACTTCTAAAACATGTCCATATCTCTTTTCATTAAAGTGAAATCTGACCACCGTAGCAGTCCAGTGTTATTCCCATTTCAGATTTACTTGTAAGGAAATTAAGCAATTATCTTCAAGGCATCTATAAATTAGCAAATGCTTGTCAAAAACTGTACTAAGTAAATGGCTTCATAATTACAGCTATGCTGAGATGTTTGACAGAGAATCTCATGCTGACAAAACCCCGAGTCCCTGCAGCGTTACTATGAGGTCAAAAGAAACCTGACACGGAGGTGCTGAAGCATCAGCACTCTTAAAGCTGCTCCCAGTATGTGAACTGATGACCTTTCTGAGGCTGGAAGGTAAATATGGAATGAATTCATGCACTGTGATCTTGCTCTGAATGTAATTATGTTTAAGATGCAAATGAACCAAGATGTGAATGACAGTGAGGGGCTGAGGGATTGGGATGTGCATGGGGAATCAAGCTTCAACAGATCTCTCAAGTGTTTTTTCACCTTGGCAGAGTATGTGATTGGAATTAGTGTCAAACACCTTTCTAACTCGGACATTGCTAAACGTAATTTGGCATATGCTTGACTAGGTAAGCTTTCAAAACCGACTGTAAATTTGAGGTATGGACACCATCCCCTGAAAGCAAAAGCTGGTTATTTCCCACCTGCTGATATGCTGTGCTCTGCAGACCACAGCAATGGGTGGGCAGTGACAAGAGCAACTGCAGAACTTCTCTGTTCCTGCTCTGGACGTCTGTCTGGAGCCGGTGAGCCAGGGCTGGGTTAACATTGAGACGGAAGTCAAACCTCTTAATTTGCCATCCCTGAGGAACAGGCAATGACATGTTACCTGCCCTGGGGACGAATTCGTGGCTATGTAACACAGGAGGAGACACAGCAAATGTCCACTCAGATAATTGTTCAGGAATTTCTCATCTTGTGAAGTCTTATGATTATTACAGGCAATGAGAGTGCTGGGGTGTGCGCTCACCAGAGACTTGGAAGTATCACTCTGAAAGAGCAAAGAATGACTATAATATAGAAACTATACTAGGACGAGCTTTGAAGCAAGGAACGTGAAATAATCTTATTTATTTTATGGAGTCAGGGCTACAGACTGTTATAGTCCAGCTCTGAGTATATATTTTTAGCTTCATTTTGTAAGCTGGAAAGTGGATAAGAGAGTTCACCATCCTGTTCTGGGAAAGAGCTTCCTTATAGGCCTTCTTTTAAAGTTTTCATAGGGGACTTTCGCAATATTAGCTATTAGGGACCTTTCAAACCCATGAGGTTGAACAATGAATCAGTAATCATTTTGCTGTTTTCTTCTAGGAATTGAACCTCAGTCCTATGGAGTTAATAATATATTTTAGTGCAGCAAGTAAATTACCTATCTCATAGCTGTGTGGTGTTTATGTCTTCATTTACTGGCTTCTAGAGCAGCATGTAGAGTGGATATCAAATTATGAAGGGGTATCTGCAGATTTTCTTTTACAGGATACCTTCTTTGTACTAGATGATCGTTCTAGGTCCCTTCCAACTGAAATAGTCTGTTCTACTCTATTCATCTTTCTCTGCATGGCTGTTCATGTCTCTGCCCCCACGCTGTTTCAGGAGTGTGCCCTCTGACCAGCTGGCTGTGCCTCTGGTGCTGAGTGCCCCTCTTGCAAAGGTGAGCTGCTAACAGCAAATATCTCATTCTGTACTGGATGCTTCTGGCTCCTATGTCTCTACAGAATACAGCAATTCAGACAACTTATTTGTCAAGGCTAAGCCAAGTCCTGCATCCAGTCTAAACATTTTTTTAAGCTCTTTGTCTGTCCTGTACTTTCCATGTCAGAGAATTGGCTTTAAACCTTAGCACTTTAAAGTTCTTGCACTGTAGCTACAAACTGTACAGCTTGCACAGAGGGGCATGGGTCTCCATTGCCGTCACAGCAGATCTGTTGTTTGATGTGCCATAGTTATTAAGCTGTTCCTTCACCCATGTGTAGACCACAGGGGCCGGATTCAGAGTGAAAGCACAAAACATCCTTGCAAAAATGAGGTCATTTGCCATTAATTAATCCACATGATTCAGTGTTTAAAAAATAAAAAAAAGCATTTTCTTAGCAAGGTACTTCCCTAAGAACAAATGCCTCATTCATTTTCAGCACTTCAGCCCCTATGAAATATTAAAGCCTAATAATGACCATTTTATAAAGAATACCACTCATCACATACTCACAAAATAAGATATATTTATTAACCCAATAAGCACCCTATTTATATTTCCTGCCTGCTTAGGCTGGAGAACCATGTAGATGTCCAGTGTGCAGATTGTTCCTCTCTGTATTATCCAGCACTCTTGATAGGGGTTTTTTTGCCAGCCTCTTGTGTTCTGGTTTGCATCTGGGTGGCCATTTGGGCAAAACCAATATTTGGTATATGGCTTCCCAGTGCTCAACATAATGAGTAGAGGCAAGACATACGAAGCAGTTAACCTGTAAGCTGGACTTAAAGAAGCTGGGAAAAAGACAAGAAAGAGGAAGAAGAATATAAAAGGAAGGACAAAAGGAGTAACAAGCATGAATCAATATTCATTCCACTGATTTTCATTTCACAGCTTTTGCTGAGGATTTTGACTTCATCCTGCTTGGATTCAGCAGAAGAGCTCTCTATAGGCAATGTTAAGAAAATGCTGTCATATTTTTCATATGCTACTGTGGTTTATGTGTTCCTGTTTCTCACAGTTCACGGTAATGGGAAGAAATGCCATCCCAAACTTCCAGTGAAATGGGGAAACCATTGAAAGAAGCTCTCTGGCTGACACTAGACTGCAGGAGTTATTTTCTTAACAAAAATGAAGATCTCTAATAAAAGCTCATTATCAGCCTACTAAAGTTTTTTATGCCAGTGAAGAGTCTGACAGTTCATCCAAAACTAACTACAGAGACAGAAGCTCTTACAAAAGAATAAAACTTGAAATCTACTTATTTTCAACTCTTATATTCAATTAATATCATTACAGAGCCCAGAATCCTTAGCCCAGCTTCTTCTCCTTCATGCATACACCCCTCTAACCTCATAGTACCTTCACTGGTGTTCATGCAGAGTCGGAATCAGATGCCTTCTTCCTGCCCCCAGTTTGGGTAAACTGCCTTTCTTGGTTCAGCAATGAGCACTTCTTTTTTTGTGTTTCATGCTATTTCAAATGCTGGCTGCAGCCACTGGTTATTTGGACTCTAATAGCTGTTTACGGTAAGGTTATTAGGGTAACCAAGTGGTATATTTAACCGATGATTTTTTTAAACTTGCGTAAAATGCAATATTTCCAGTTGCTTCCTGTTTGCTGCCATTTGCATGGTCATCACAGTTCGTGCATTATTTGATTACCGATATGGACTTTTCTGTGCTTAGGTTAACTCTCTGAGAACTATGACCTGATAAATGTTGTAACATTATGCATTTTCCAGTCTCAGGTGAATAATCCAGGCAGATGTGTAAGAAACAAACTTTCCCTATCATGTCATTAAAAGATTTCTAGAATCTTATTTGGTGATATTCCCTGAGAGGCAGCTGGCTTGGAATAATCCAAATTTGACATGATGTTAAGGAAATACATATTCAGATCTGGTGCTAATCAATAAAAATATACATGTGGTAAAATTATTCAAGTAATTTTGATAGAACATGGTAACTAGGCTGTGTAAATAATGAAAAGGCCAGCTCCCATCCAGGTAGATTAGTTCACAATGGTAGTCACCTGTGCAAGCAACTGCGCATGTCTCCCTCCGGGCATTTCCCCATCTTCCCTTCTGCTACGTGCTGTTCTTGGATCCTGAAGGCCTTCCTGGGAACAGTCTATTCCAGTGGCATGTCATCTATATCTTGGCATGGAAGTGTCTCAGTTGGTATTCTGTTGCAGTTGCAACATTTTCTGGCCTATTTTTCTTTTTTTTAAGAATCTCTCTCCCCACGCCATCCCCCAGTTAGAATTTTCCTGGAATTTGTCCATCTAGGGTACAGAGACTCTTGAATAACCTGACCCTATGAGGATGTCCTGGTTCCATTGTTTTCTACTTCATATTAGTTCATTTATGCTGGAACCTTCTCAGTAATCTCACAGTGACGGTGCCCATGAGTCTCTGTAGCCATTTCAGTGGTAAGGGCAGTCTGTCTTCAGCACTTTCATTTCACTTCTTAAAAATAATTTCTGAAGGTATTTATTCATTGTGAGGCTGATGGTGCCCTAGAACTGTGCCTTTGAGTGAAAGTATTGCACTGGTGGGCACCGCACAAAGAAAGGTGGTTGTTTTCTGATACCAGATTCCTGAAGCCAACAAATGCAAATAGTTCATTGCATTCAGCTGGTGCTTCTATGCATCTGGGGGCTGATCCACATCCCCACCTGTCCAGGCAAAAATCCCCAAACATCTTTTCCACCAGATATGAGGGACTGGGTCCTCTCCTCCAGTTTGGGCTGTTTTCAAGTTAGACAACCTTTTAGTCTTACTTTACAAGCTGCTCCCTCCTGAAGTCCCCTTGTCCCTCCTATGCTGGGCAACCCTTTAAACCCCAGCCTTTTAAATAGCTAGCTCCAATTCCCTGCACCTACTTATCTTGCCCGTTAGGGCCAGTTGCCTTTGGGAGTCTTTAACGGAGTGGGATGAGCTGGGAAAGGGATACTGCAAAATACTACTTCTGCTCCAAGAAAAGGAAATGTGCAACTCCCCGTATACTGTGAATTCAGGGATTTGGGGCGTGGTTAGAAGACAATGAGGCGAAGTCGCAGTTCCCCTTTTTCATGTGAAATTATGCAGAGCTGGTAAAAGCGTTGCACATTCTGGCGAGTACATTTGTCTTCAACATCCCTTGACAAAAAGAGTAAATTACAAGCTGTTGTGATACTTTGTGGCTTGAGTCTCCTAGCAACAGCGCTTCCTCTGAAGATGACCCTTGTCATTTCAGAGTGCCTGAACCTGGAAATTTTAAATAGCTTTGTATGGTTATAATGAACTTTAAATAAGCCTTTTCTTTAGGAAAGCCTCATTTCCTATTAAGCAGATTTTATTTCCAAATCTCATGACAGCTTAACGGTAAAAAATAATAATAGTTGTGCTTATTGTGAATAGAATCACAAAGGAGGTAAGTGGTTTCTTTTTCATAAATGCACCCGAGTTAATGTTTAATAAGCCAGCTGTTTTTTAAAAACTTGTCTTCTCTGAGGTTGAGAAAAACAGCTCTTATTTACTGTATGAAGGGTTTAAGGCTTTACAGCTGATATATTTTATTAGTAGTATACCTGAGATCCTACTGGGTAAGTGACTGGTAAGTAATTTTACTTGTCTTTCATTTTCCTAAACTTCAAATTGTATTCAAAATTCTTTCCCCACCTGATTTTTTTCCAAACTCAGGCTTTTTCATTTGTTTGTGAAATAGAGATTTGTAATGGACAGACATTTAAGGGGTGCAAAACTGGCTGAAGACTTCAAAGAAGCAGATACAAGTTGTGCACTGAGTGGTGCACAGCTGCGTGATGGGGAACCTTCAGAGATCCGTCCTGGCTGCGATGCTGTTTAGTACTTTTATTAATGGACTGAATGATGGTATGGAAGTGATGCTTACACACCTTGTAGATTCCCTGCATGGCTGGATGAGTATTTAAGCTGATCTTGACACAGTAAGGAAGAGGATGCAATCTGATGAAGACAAAGCCCTGCACTCGTTCAGGAATAGTCCCTTATAGTTATATAGCTAGCGAAAATGTCCTCAGGAAAAGGATCCATCATATAGAATGGCCCACACATCAGGCATGAATCAATAATGCCAGTGTTCTGGGAAAAAACCAAACACTTTTCCTGATAAAATGTCATGTGAAACAAGTAAGTCTTTATTGGGCTGTAGTGGGAGTGCTGTATTCAGTTTGGGGCAGCACGACGCAGGAAGGATATCAACAAGAGCAGCAGCAAAGATTGTGAAGCTAGAAAACATGGTCTCTGAAGAAAACTGAAAAAGAAAATAGGATTTGCTTACCTTCAGAAAAACTGAGAAGCAACATAGTAAAAATCTTCTAATATCTAACTGGAATGCCATTGAAAGTGGCAGTTATAAGTTGCTCCCACTCTCCAGAGAGTGCCTCTCTCTCTCGTATATGAAACTACAGACAAAGGAAGTCACTAGAGGAGGATAAGCTGAGGCTCTGTTTTGAATCCTACGTGCAAGGCACAGATTTAGAGTGATCTTTTCTTAAGAGATAATATGCTATTTTAGAGAACAGCATTAAGAAAAACAAGACATGCAGATAAACTGGTCACAGTTCTGCGTCATTCAGGTTTCAGATATCTTGACTGTCAGAGGTGGAAACATATATTTAGCATTTAACAATATATGGCTTTATTTCCCCATATATAAAATCAGAGATGCAGCTGGGTCCACTGACTGATAACCTGGCTAATGAATCTAGTGTGTTTCTTTACTGTATATGCAGTCTGCACTGCAGTTATTGGTTGTACTGTATTGGCTGAATACATTGCCAGAAAATATATATAGGAATACTCTTCCACCTGCCATGTTAATAAATTCACTTTATTTCCCTCAACATCTAGCAGTGTGCTGGACAAGTCTTAAAGCAATTTGTAAATTGTTATCACATATGATGTTAAGGGATGGGGATGAGGAGGAAAGGGATAGGGAAAGGTTGTATTCATGTAATACAGTTTTGTGGTTACAAGTACAAAAGCCCAACATTCTTAGCTAGAAAAGGAAAGTGATGGACTAGAAAAGGGCTTAAGTTACATACATTTTCTCACCAGCTCTTGTCAAAGTATTTAAAGCAGTTTGATTTGGTCTATGGGAGGATATCACAAGAATCCTTTTGAATAAATGTAGTTCTAGATAGGGTGAACTTGCACAGAAAAGATTATGTCTGCATCTCAAGTGTATAAATGCAAGAAAAAAACCCCCTTTGTGACTCTATTGAACAGCTATTCTTTGTCTTGTATTTGAGATTCCCAGTGAAAGATACAGTGAAATAAATAGCTTGCTTTAGTTGTCATAGGGAACACAGTATTTGCCAGTTGAAGTTTCCTTAACTCTCATTAGGGCCAGTGGTGATAGGGAAGCCCTTCAGAGTTTGTCTGAAGACCCGACTCACTGCCGTGGTGCTCCTCAGGAATTATTTACACTTCCATGGGGTGGGTGGAAAAAGCTGCTATTCTGAGCTGTGGGCGGCTGTACCAGCCTAAGAGGCCACAAGAAGAGCCAGGCCCTAGTAAACCGAGGTAGGCAACAGTGGACTAGAGAAGTTTTGCTTTGGGGCAATCCAGGTCACCAGCAAGGAACAGCCAAAGGTGAACCAATGCCTGTTTAAGTGGGGTGGGCATGGGGGGGAGGTCCCCGGTGTTCTGATCTATTTGAACACATCTGAAATTAAACAGCAGCACTAACAATAACATATCACTAGGTGACAACCACATACTCATCTGATATGCTTTTTGTTAAAACAAAAATCATGGGCATGCAACACATTTCTCTTGCCCTGCTGACATTCTCCCCATCCACTGAAGTACCAGGTTCCTCTGTATTCTTATCAGAGCTATTTGCATGCAACAGTGGCAATGGCAGAGCACACAGCAGCAAATTAATAGAAACATTTTCCTTCACTGCTGGTAAATGCAAAGAAGTCAATCACTCACCTTCCATTATAATTAAATAGTCATTTTTAACACTTGTCTCACCAAGTGAAAAACCACAAACTTCATAGGGAAATGCATGTTATTTTGAAGCATCTCAGAGTGTACTAAATTGTTAAAGAAACAACAGTATTCTATGGAGAATACAAAAGGCATATAAAAGATATTTAGGTGCAACAGGATAAATCCATTCTAAACATGCAGACAGACAGATAAAAGCACTTTGTATCATGTACAGGTTACACAAGGCAAGACGAATATTAAGATACAAGTCTGGTCTGTACTCCTTTTGCTCCATCTCTTGACTGTAGAAATTATGTATAATAGACCTCTCTTGAAGCAAGTGAATCAGTGTCTAGCTCTCAGTGTCTTTAGTGGTGTAAGTAAAAGGCCACTGATATACATATAGGCACTCATGTATGAAACTAAGATGTATGACAACTAAGATACAGTTAAATGGTGTCACTTAAATTTTACAGAAATACAGGATCTCATAAGAAGTCAGACTGGAAGGGACCTCCCTTTCAAAACTGGGTCAGCTGGGAGGTCAGACCAGGATGTTCAGGGACTTATCTGGTCAGGTTTGGAAATGCTCCACAGGACAGGGACTGCCCCTCTGGGCAACCCGTCTCACTGTTTGACTGTCCTCCTAGTGCAAAAGTTTCTCCTTGGATCCAGTCTGAACCTCTCTGGTTTCAATGTATGCTAAACCAGTAAACCATGTCCCTAAGCACCACATCTACACGTCTTTTAAATACCTCCAGGGATGGTGACTCCACCACTTCCCTGGGCAGCCTGTTCCAATGCTTGACAACCCTTTCGGTGAAGAAATTTCCTAATATCCAATCTAAACCTCCCCCAAATAGTGCAACTTGAGGCTGTTTCCTCTCGTCCTATTGCTCATTACTTGGGAGAAGAGACTGACACCCACCTCACTACAACCTCCTTTCAGGTAGTTGTAGAGAGCAATAAGGTCTCCCCTCAGCCTCCTCTTCTCCAGGCTGAACAACCCCAGTTCCCTCAGCCGCTCCTCATAACACTTGTTCTCCAGACCCTTCACCAGCTTCGTTGCCCTTCTCTGGACACGCTCCAGCACCTCAGTGTCTTTCTTGTAGTGAAGGGCCCAAAACTGAACACAGGATTTGAGGTGCGGCCTCACCAGTGCCAAGTACAGGGGCACGATCACTTCCCTGCTCCTGCTGGCCACACTATTTCTGATACAAGCCAGGATGCTGTCGGCTTTCTTGGCCACCTGGGCACACTGCCGTCTCATATTCAGGAGGCTGTCAACCAACACCCCCAGGTCCTTCTCTGCTGGGCAGCTTTCCAGCCACTCTTCCCCAAGCCTGTAGCGTTGCATGGGGTTGTTGTGACCCAAGTGCAGGACCTGGCACTTGGCCTTGCTGAGTCTTATACAACTGGCCTTAGCCCATCGATCCAGCCCCTCCAGATCCCTCTGTAGAGCCTTCCTACCCTCCAGCACATCAACACTCCCGCCCAACTTGGTGCCATCTGCAAAGCTAGTGAAAGTGCACTTGATCCCCTCAGATCCAGATCATTGATAAAGATATTCAACAGAACTGGCCCCAATACAGAGCCCTGGGGAACACCACTTGTGACCGGCTGCCAACTGGATTTAACTCCATTTACTACAACTCTTTGGGCCCAGCCATCCAGCCACTTTTTTACCCAGAGAAGCATATGCCCATCCAAACCATGAGCAGCCAGTTTCTCCAGGAGAATGCTGTGGGAAATGGTGTCAAAGGCTTTACTACAGCCTAGGTAGATAACATCCACAGCCTTTCCCTCGTCCACTAAGCAGGTCACCTTGTCACAGAAGGAGATCAGGTTGGTCAAGCAGGACCTGCCTTTCATAAACCCATGCTGACTGGGCCTGATCACCTGATTGTCCTGTACATGCCATGTGGTGGCACTCAGGATGATCTGCTCCATAACCTTCCCCGGCACCGAGGTCAGACCGACAGGCCTGTAGCTCCCCGGATCTTCCTTCCGGCCCTTGTTGTAGATGGGCATCACGTTTGCTAACCTCCAGTCAACTGGGACCCCCCTGGTTAGCCAGGACTGCTGATAAATGATTGAAAGTGCCTTGGTGAGCACTTCCACCAGCTCCCTCAGTATTCATGCAGGGATCCCATCTGGCCCCATAGACTTGTGAATGTCTAAGTGGTGTAGCAGGTCGCTGACCATTTCCCCTTGGGATGCTTCATTCTGCTTCCTGTCCCTGTCTTCCAGCTCAGGGGCCTGGGTACCCAGAGAACAACTAGTCTCACTCTTAAAGAATGAAGCAAAGAAGGCATTAAGTACCTCAGCCTTTTTCTCATGCTTTGTCACTATGTTTCCACCTGCATCCAATAAAGGATGGAGATTCTCCTTAGCCCTCCTTTTGTTGCTAATGTATTTATAGAAACATTTTTTATTGTCTTTTACGGCAGTAGCCAGATTAAGTTCTAGTTGGGCTTTGGCCCTTCTAATTTTTGCCCTGCATAACCTCATGACATCCTTGTAGTCCTCCTGAGTTGCCTGCCCCTTCTTCCAAAGGTCATAAACTCTCCTTTTTTTCCTGAGTTCCAGCAAAAGCTCTCTGTTCAGCCAGGCCGGTCTTCTTCCTCGCCAGCGTGTCTTTCTGCACATGGGGATGGCCTGCTCTGTGCCTTTAAGATTTCCTTCTTGAAGAATGTCCAGCCTTCCTGGACTCCTTTGCCCTTCAGGACTGCTTCCCAAGGGAGTCTGTCAACCAGTCTCCTAAAAAGGCCAAAGTCTGCCCTCCGGAAGTCCAAGGTGGCAGTTCTGCTGACCCCCCTCCTTACTTCTCCAGAATCAAAAACTCTATCATTTCATGATCGCTGTGCCCAAGACAGTCTCCAGCCGTCACATCACCAACAAGTCCTTCTGTTTGCAAACAACAGGTCCAGCGGGGCACCTTCCCTAGTTGGCTCACTCACCAGGTGTGTCAGGAAGTTATCTTCCACACGCTGCAGGAACCTCCTGGACTGTTTCCTCTCCTCTGTATTGTATTTCCAGCAGACATCTGGTAAGTTGAAGTCCCCCATGAGAACAAGGGCTAGTGATTGTGAGGTTTCTCCCAGCTGCTTATAGAATATTTCATCTGCCTCTTCGTCCTGGTTGGGTGGTCTGTAACAGACTCCCACCATGGTATTGCCTTGTTGGCCTTCCCCCTGATTCTTACCCATAAACACTCAACCCTATCATCACCATCATCAAGCTCTAGACAGTCAAAACAGTCCCTAACATAGAGGGATACTCCACCGCCTCTCCTTCCTTGCCTACCCCTTCTGAAGAGTTTATAGCCATCCATTGCAACACTCCAGTTGTGTGAGTCATCCCATGTTTCCATGACGGCAACTATATCACAGGTTTCCTGCTGCCCAATGGCTTCCAGCTCCTCCTGTTTGTTGCCCATGCTGTGTGCGTTGGTGTAGATGCACTTCAGTTGGGCTGTTGATCCTGTCACCTTTTTTGGGGGAGAAGCCCTAATTCCTACGTGACCATTCTCAGGCGCTTCCGTGGTTTCTAACACATCAATAACCCTTTTGCCTTTGCTGCTGCATGGATCTCCATCCCCTGCCTCCACTGACATGGAAGACCGAAGGACCTCACTAGCACACTGTCCTTCAAACCTTGGCATGCTGCCTCAGGCTTATCTCTAGTGAGCCTGGTTTTATCCTTTTCTTTTCCTTATTCTCTCTCTCACTTGGAAATATCCACCTTAAAGCCTTTCGGGAAATCCTGAGCTTTTCTGCTCCTCACCCCACCCCACCAGCGAGTAGGCTGGGGGTGCACAAGAAACTGGGAGGGGACATGGCTGGGACAGCTGACCCCAACTGACCAAAGGGCTATTCCATACCATATGATGTCATGATCAACATATAAAGCTGGGGAAGAAGAAGGAAAGAGGGGACGTTCAGAGTGGTGACCTTTGTCTTCCCAAGTAACTGTTATGCATGATGGAGCCCTGCTTTCCTGGAGATGGCTGAACACCTGCCTGCCCATGGGAAGGAGTGAATGAATCCCTTGTTTTGCTTTGCTTGTGTGCGTGGCTTTTGCTTTCCCTATCAAACTGTCTTTATCTCAACCCACGAGTTTTCTCACTTTTACTCTTCTGATTCTCTCCCCCATCCCACCAGGGGGGAGTGAGTGAGTGGCTGTGTGGGGGTTAGTTGCTGGCTGGGGTTAAACCATGACAGTGCCTCACACGATATGTATTCATAAGTTTCTGTGCATAGCAAAACAAGTTCAGGGAATTGCAGTAATTTCTTTTGCCACTTTATTTGATTGTGCAGCAATGGAGAGGGAATGAGGTAACTTCATTAGCATTAAAATTATTATAATTTCTGTTTTTCAAATCACAAATATTCACTGAGATGAGGAATAAGAATAAAACATCCCATTGAGGTGTTTATTCACAGTGTTCTTTTGCATCAGTGATAAATGCCAGCTAGATCACATTCTATCAACAGTATATTAAAATGCCTTGTAATAAGCAGATGTTAACAAAACACTCCTAAAAATCTTGTTCAGGCCAGTTTTACAGTGGAATTAGCCAACAGTTGTATGACCAGAAAAACCTTAGGATGAGAAGAACTGGGACCAGACCCCTGCTAAAAGTCTGTATGGGAAGAGGAGTATTTACAGCCCTATGCTTACAAAAGTTATTAAGTCAGAGGCCAAATATGGCACCAGAATAGATTGTAAATAATGTGGTTTTAAAGCAGATCACATCTGAGATTTTTTTATTTGTTTTTCTGGTGTGGAAGCCTTTAGGCTGTACATTTTCCACTTATCTTCCTAAGCCACAGGAACTTGGAAACTTATGTTTTGTTCCCCAAATGAAAGCTGAGATTATTATTTACAGACAAGAGTTAGGAGCTTGGACTCCAGAACGAACACCAAATGCATTGCAAAGCAACTATTGAGAGTTTAAAAAACAGCTTGCTTTCTTGTACTTTTTTTTCTTAAACTTTCACATAATCAAATTACAGGCTTAAGTGACATGGATTGGTTAAATCTAAATATACGAGCGTTTGGCTGAGCACATATTGGTGATAAAATGAAGCCAACACTAAGAACTGCTGCTAAGGACTTTACTGTCTCTCAGACAGGTAAAATCCCATACACTCCTATACAATTGTGTTTCAAATTTGAAAGCAGCTGTCCTGGATCTAAGCTGAATTACACCCCTTTGTTTGATTTACAGCTGTGTCAGGAAGGGTTTAAGCAAGTTTTGTGTGGAGTTATATTTACTTTGAGAGGCTGTTGGACTGATTTCTTCTATGAGTCTCCGTATGTGTGGAGATCCGTATTGCAATGCTGTAGGAAACACAGAGGGACATCATCTTGGACAAGCAGCTGCAAGAAGAGGCTTTCTGGTCCAAACGAATACAATTCACATGGATTGAGAATAAAATTCTGGCTTCTCAGTGCATCCCCAGTCTACACACACTGACCGAGCAGGACTTGTGAAAACAGGGACTGTCCCGTCAGAGCAGGAACATTGTCCTCCTGCTTTGGGTTGTCCAGAGCCCTCCTCTGAAAATGGATCTACTCCTGTCTTCTTTAATTTGATGAGACTGAGTTAGAGCACTCTTTCAGAGCATTCCTACCATGGAAACCTATGGCACAGATGGATTTTGGGTATTTTCCCACACCCCAGCCTTTTTTTTGTGTGTGTGTCTTTTTTTTCCCTGATTATCAATATGTAACACAGTACACATTTTAAAGAGTGTTTTGAAATTTTTTCCTTAGCTTACTCCTCCAGATACTAAAATGTTGCAGCATGGCCTGATGGCTGCCACAATAACTCAGCAAGAGTTTCAGCTTCAAAGAAAAATAGTGACTGAATCATGGCAGGAGGAAGAGCTGAAACAGTAAAAACTCCCTCTGGTGTATATGGAAGAAGCTTAAATCAGACTGCGTGTGAGGGAGAGCTGGGTTGGCAAAGACAGGGAATGGGCTTTTGGGAGACCATGTTCCACTCAGCCACTGATCCCTATGGCTTCTTGAGCAGCTCATTTTACTTTTTTTTTTTTTGACTTTCCTTGTTTTGCTTATGCTGTTGTGATTAGAAACTAGATCTTTTGTATCTGTAGCTGTTAGTGTTCTTAGCAAAAAAAGATCCATGATCTTTGCTAGGCTTCTTAGGCATTATCATAAATACATATATACATAAATTCCTGCATTATCTTTCAGAGTTAGAGCTTCTGTTCTTCCATATCACTACTTGAAGAAACAAAGAAAAGCCTTAATCTAAGCTTTTTTGGTTTGGGTTTTTTTTCTGGGAGGGGACATGAATTTTTTACTGTAATCCCTAGCAAATGCAGTTTTAGTGCAAAATTCTGGGTTTTTTATACCATTGTAAATCTAGAATTACTGCTGTAAGGCTTATGAGACTCAAACTGAGAGCAGAGTGTGGCCCTCCAAATTTTGGAAAAATTCATAAAACGCTTGAAATGAAAAACAAGATTATAGGTGACATTTCAAATCAGACTGCCTTTAGTGTGCCTGTGTGAATGAAAAAAAAGAAACCTTGCTGACAAGCAGAGAACGGTGAGCTGAAATAAAGGAAGATTAAAATGGGGAAGAGCATGAAGTGAAACAGAAAGGGGAAAACTACCTGAGGCATTATGCGGATGAAAAAAGAAGGAGAGGGAAGCACAGCCCACTGAAGAGAGCAAAGGGCAAAATGCCAATTACACCTGGATCAAAGGCTTAAAAGGTGCAAAATGCTAACTGAGATAATAAAAAAAAATCAAAGGGCTTTCTGCAGGTAGTATGCCAGCTTCAGATATTGGGGAAATTTTTGAGCAGGGAAGGGGGAGAGATGGAGACAGTATCCCAGCTGTAATAAAGCCATTAGTTTCTTGAAGTACATCACCCCTGAGGGAAGGCCAGAGTGGAAGTGTAAAGTGGGACTGATAGTGCTCCTTTTTGGTAGTGGGCTGAGGGTGAATTTAATTACTTACAATGCGTTATCAGCCCAGACATCTAGGACATTGCTTCCAAATTTAGAAGAATCTTTTAAGGCACCTAAATCTGTATTTAGGGATCTGAATAAATAGGTTATCTCAAGGGCTTAGCCCTACCATTCTCCTTTCTCAGACAATTAACAGGTGTATATATTTGCTTGTGGACAGAGAAAAGACAGATGACCAATGTTTGTCATGATGAAATGTCTTCATTCTACATACAAATAAAATATCATGAGTCTCACCAGGCTAAATGTGATCTGTTTGGCTACTGTTGATAAGACCTGTACTACTCAGCATTTGGCTTAGACCACTGTTTCTCTAATACAGAAAGAAATGTTTCAGTGACTATATCTCACAGTTCCTTTGGAGAAAACAAATATTTGTATATAATTCCTTCTTTTCCAGTAGTATTACTGCATGGCAACTAAATGAGATTGCTAGAAAAAATTATATTCCTTGTATTTATCCATATATCCATGTCATTCCTTGATAATGAAAATGAAATTTAGAAAAAAATAAAAGGCAGGAAGATAATTTGGGTCACAAAATTTTCGGGAAATTCTTAAGATTCTTGAAGAGGAAAATAAGAACACGGGAGACATTTCAGATTTCAGATTTGGAGAGCAGGAGTCTCCAAATCATGTAGTTGGTAAATGGCTCCGGTCCTGTACCCAGCTGTTCACCTGAGAGCCTGCTGGAATGACACTTGCACTGGTTTCACAAACCCACCCCACAAATAACTGCAGTCAAATACGTCAGGAAGGATTTGCACAGCTGGGGCTACAGACATGAATATCTGCAAAACTCTGAAGTGGTCACCATCTACTGTGGTACAATGCTGGAGCTGTACTTTCTAAGCAGCAGGTTGTTTACTTTAGAAATATGCTATAAAATAAACCTTGAGTTCTAGCAGGTTATTTCTTTATGTCACTGTAGTTGCAGTTTAGACATCCTAGAAAACAAAATGCAAGTGAGAGGTGGATGAATTGATTGTTTTAAGTAGGTTGTTTGGTTTGGTTAGAGTCATTGCTTTCATCCTTTGAAATTTTATGTTAATGAGACATGGTAGCCTCTTAATGCAAGACAGCCTTTGAGAGGTGCATAGCCTTAAACTGTGGTTTTAAACAACATTGTCTTTCTATGTCAGTTAAAAGGGAGCTGTTAACGTAAATGCATATAAAAGTGCCAAACACGCACAGCAGTTTCTGAAAAAATATTTCTCATTACAAATACTGCATGGAGATAATGGACTGCAATAGCTATCTCTTTTTTTTTTTTGAGGGGAAATAGTTTTTCAAGCACTTTGCAAGTTCAATGTTCAACACTCCAGCTATCAACCAAACAGAGGTGGGAAAACATAATACCATAATATAAACCATAATACCATAACATAATCCCAAAACATAAACCATAGGCATCTATTCCCTTCTTCTGAAAAAACAAAGCCCACTCCCCATGGCTTGCAAGGTTCTCCTCCCCTGGGATGAAATAAAAAAAGTGAAATTCAGCTTTCCTTTCATTAAGTACACTGAACTGCAGTAAACTGCTGCCCAGCATTGGAACAACATTAGACACCCCCTGAGGCCCCAGCTTCCATTATTTGGGCATACCATGGTGGAGGGAATCCTTTCTGCATTTTAACATTGTTAGATCTTGTCATCTCAGCAGTAAGACAAGGAAACGGTGAGATACTAATATGGACCCAGCAGCTGCCAGGGACAAAATAGCCCTTTTTGAACGCTGTTGCACATTAAGAGCGACTCCCCTACGCGACATTTGGGAAGAGTTGCAAGATTAAGAGCTCATGTGGTGAGAGCCAGAAAATCAGAAAGTAAAGTAATTCTAAGGAAAGGGCTCATGAAATAAGGAAGTAGTATCTCTTTTTTTTTTTTTTATATCGTATTTTCTATCTTCCCCTATTCAGGGCTGTGCTGTAACGATATTAATGGGCTCTTAAGATTTCACTGATCTAGGAATCTCATTGTAGGGTAAAGTAATAGTATGAAAGCCTAAAAATTAAGAAATTTATTTATTATAATTATGCAATTGCAGTAATGGAGAGCTTGAGAGTGTGTGCCATGAGCACTCAGACTCTGCATTAATGAGGAAGGTGACTGAAGTCCATCAAAGGGCTAATAAAGGCATACACCAGACACCTGTGGGGTTTCATAGAGGAGGATGTGCAGCCTGTGCAATGTCCAACTTTACAGTTCTGTGACCTGGGCTGATTCATCCCCTAAGTTTCCAGTATCAGTATTTCAACAGCTGAACTCGTGACTCCAGTTTTCCTTTATGAAAAACTTTTGCATTTTCAGGGCTCAATTCACCTAACTTAAGACTTCTATTTTAGGATGAGAAAAAATGCACCTCTAAAGTACTTGCTTTTCATCCTTAAAGTATTCATCACTGTGGTGAGTTGATGGTGACGTGTGGTGAGATGATACGTAACCAATGAATACGTGTTACAGTACCTAAGAAGCTGATTAAGTTATAATCTTGTATTTGTTAAACTGAAGCTGCTTGACAATTAAAGACTTCCAAGTGCTATCTGATTGCCCGTGCACAATGGTAGGCATCCTTTAAAGTCTTGAACAACTGAACCACGTGGAAAGGGCGATAGTAAGTTCGGCTGTGTCAGTCAGTAAATTGGGCCTGAGTCAGTCTCATCTTTGAGTAAGACTGGAAAGAACATCTGTAGTCCATGGGTGAGCAGCTGCATTTAGAGACCCAGTTGTGGACAGAGTCCTTAGAGCTCCTGGTCAACCAGTAGCCCTGGGGTGATAGATATATTTGGTAGGGCAGAGGAACAGATGAGAAAGAATGTGCACCATACCAAATGCAGATGATAACCTTTATGACTTTCTGACTATTTTTACTCTTCAGTAAGAGTAATGGGCAGTTGTTGAGATCATAGGTGAACTTCACTGAAGCTTGGTGAAAGAGATGGGGCAGATGGTCCTAGCTGCACTCTTTTCTTTGGTGCCATCAAAATGCATTAGACATTATTTCAGAGAGGATGCAGCTTTGCTGCAAGATGTTACTTTCATGTCATCATTTCTGGGCACAAAATTATTCTTGTCTTCATATTTTTATTGTCTTCAATGCAATCTAGAAAGGTGAGTACTTTTTAAGAGGACTCTTAGCACCGAGACAATTTTTTCCATAATTCTGTTAGGAATTGCAAAATGTCATGTTGCTATGACCTCACACAGAGGGGTTAGGACCTGTTATGTTTTTCAGCTTGCTGCAAGATCAGTGCAAATAGCAATACCTCAAAAACACCATGCAGATTGATATGATCATTGGTTGTTGACTTATGTTTGGTGCAGAACATGAAGTGGGAATTTACTGCCATCCTTGTGAGCAAGATCTTGACTATGATTTTAGAAATTTACAATTCACTTGTGTCTACCTATAAAATAAAAAGCAACTTAAAAGGAAGCATGGACACATAATAGCACTGAGACAGGAGCACAGCTTCAGTTAAAGGTTTAAGAAAGCCTCTCCTGTCAGAGTGTCTTTAGTCCAACGGAACCCTGTTTTCTGTTTTGCTCCAGGTATCTTTTGTATCAGCACACAAAACATTTCATAAAGGAAAAAAAAACGATTGAAAAAACTGTGCCCTTTCTTGACAATAGTAGATCTTGACAAACTGCATTGACTCATGATAAATCAAAATGATTTGTGCCAAGTTAAGCGTGGTCTCCTGGGCAGTGTTATAGAAAGTACCTGGACTTTCTATGTGGGGTAAAGAACAATGAAGAACCTTTAATCACATAGATGATATGTTTATTATTCTACAGACACTGTTTCGGGTGTCTTTAGGATCCTTGTCTCAAAAAAGCATACTTCTGCTTTGAAAATTTACTGTAAAGAAAAGAAAAGACTGAAGTTTGTAGAGTATTTTCCACCTTTTGCTGATCACATACCTCTTGCCAGGAAATCTTACTGCAGACCAGGGAGCTCTGGGTTTCAGAGTAACTACTGAAGGTGGAGAAAGAAAGCTTTTTGCTTATAGTGATCACCTCCTCTAACGCCATACACACAGGCTGCTTCCCGGGGAGGTGGAGGAGCATGCGTCTGCCCTTCTTCCATCCGCACGCGTGATCTCTGTTACGTGTCGTCCGGGGAAGGCTGTACAGTCCATTTCCCTCTCCCACTGCATGGAACACGCCGAAGCTGTGTAGGAGTGTGGCTTCAGTGCTCTGGCAGTGATGGACTTTCTCCTTAAGTAGGTTGAGTGTCAGAGCTGGTACTCAAAAGCTGGAGTCCCTGACTCACACATGCACAAAATGATTAGTCGATTGAACCGTGTTGCCCTCCACATTATCTGGCTTGTTCCCCCTCTGCGCCGGAAAGCACCCTCGCTGCTCACAAGAGGAACCAGTCAATTTGCAGCAAATTAGCTGAGGAGGAAACTTAACGAGGTTCTTGGTGTGAATGTCACTCCCCACCCCAGGTCACCTCCCATGTTCACATCTTTCTGTTTCATGGCCTCAGCTGAGGGTAGGCAGCATGTTTGTTGTAAAATACTCATTAAAGGAAGAACATTTCCACGTATTTCACTAGCGTGACATTCAAGTGGAAAAGAAAAATAACTTATTTTCCTGCCCCACATACTGTGCAAATAGATTAAAGGCAGCTGTCTTGCTAGAAGGTATAATGGTATAAATCACACAGGTATTGTTACTAAGGAAGACTTAATACTGAAGGAGTTGCTGCTATGCATCCAGCATGACACAGACCAGAGGGAAAGGATGAGACATGCACTTCCTGTTAACTACAGACCGCCAAAGTTTTTAAACTGATGTCAGCATTAAGGAAATGAAATCTAATGTTGTTATGGGAGAGGACAGGTATAACTGAAGTATTTGAATGTAAAGTGAGCACAGAGTTGAAAAAGGTTGATGTAGACTGATCAAAGGGAATCCTTCATCCTTCACAAAGAATGGAAAGAAGAAATGCAGCTGAGGAGAAACCTCTTTCTGTTACATTAAAAAGAGTGGAAGAGAGATTTCTATATACAATTTTCTTTATGCAAATCGCAGAACTCATTATGCATTTTCAAAAGTGTTGGTAAGACTTGAATACATTTTCAAACAAACAGACCCAGTGGTATGTGAGAAACCGTCATATAAAATTAAAGAAAAAGCAAAGAATCTTCATCCCAGCAACTCCAGACTTATCAATATTTTAAGAGCTTATTTTAATTTCTTGTTTCTCTCACCTGCTTAATATCTGATGGCAAAAAATTTAGCAGACTGGATTTGATTCAACTCATCTTAGAAGTGTGCAATTCATCTACACATTCAGCTTTCCTTTCCTGAAGAGTAAAATGTTACTTGAATGTGAATTATTGGTTTCCCCTATTGTATTAGAGAAATATGACCCCTTTAAAATCCATGCAGTTTGTTTTCTTTTGGCTATGAAGTGGTAGCTATTGTTATAACCCTCCACATTTTGAGATCTGAATGAAAGAAAAATGCTTTGTTCACAAAGGAATCCCATCCATTTGAATTTATCAACAAATAAATTATCTGCTTCTTCCAGCATGCACTAAAAATTGTAAAGCACCTTTAATGGCCTAAATAGATGAAATTATTAATTTTCTAGAAATATCAACATTTGGCAATTTGATGGTGACAGCCTTAAAAGTGTTGTGGAGACATTTGAACTGCAGCTGTCTTCTGTCTTAAAGCCAGTATTAGCAGCTACCTTTATCATTCTTACAGAGAAATAAGACCAAGACACCTTACTCTGATACTTTCAATTTTTCCTTTCCAGTCTCTGAATCTCTTTTCCACCTCTTGTCAGCTTCACATCTCTCGTATCTTCATTCTGGCAATTTTATTTATATTCTGTTTTCTCCTCCATTTACTCTTTTCACAAAGGAAACTAATCACTTCTTCACACTGATGAGTCCCAAAAAGTCTCAATTTTTTGCTAACTTCTAGTCACCTTTGTTCTTTTTCTAAATTTTCTCTGCTGGCCCTATGACTTTTGACTTTCAGAGCACAGTTTCCTCCATTTGATTGTTTTACTTGAACATTTAATTGCTTCTCTTCCCTGCAGACACTACTTCCCTGACATTTTATAACAAGACTTAATCAGGACATTTCCACTCATTTTTCTAGCAATAATCAGCTGAAACCAAAAGTGGCTGTAGGAGCATACCCATTTTGTGAATCTTTATAGACAAACTTCTACAAAGTTCTGAAGGTATTAGAAGAAACTTTTATTAGCATTTGGAAAAGATTTCTATTTGCCAGCTGAAAACTACTTGAAAATTAAGTTATTAATTTACAGTAATTTTAAGGTGGGATAAAATTAAATACTTAAAGTTATCAAAATATTTGCTAGCTTGTTAAAAGAAGTTTGTTTTTTCAAAACTGCTTATGTTCTCAAGGGAGGGGAGACTAATTTCTACATCCAGCTTGAAACATTTTTTTATACATTTAAAAATGTATTCTAACGTGGAACTGAATTTACAACTTCTGGTGAACATGAAAAGGGGATTTTGCAGTGCATGCAAGCATCTGAGGGACTAATGCACTGACACTAGCACAGAGTGTTACTGACACTTGGAAGGTGGCCGCGCTTCTCCAGCTGCCACCTGCCCCATCACAACAGTGAAAATAAGAAATGCAGGGGTTGAATCCAGGCCTTGTTCCTCCTGGGGAGCAGCATGGATCATGTAGCTTGGGAAGATGTTGCTGGGCACATCACACTGGGGCACGTGGTACCGAAGTGTGCGGCACTGCACCTTTGTATGTTGCTTTTCTTAATGTAAGCCAAACTCTTTATTTTCTTTAATCCAATGAAACAAACATAGAGAAAGATACTTCCTTTTGTGTCTGCCACTTGCATGTGGCACCAGGTGTCTGCAACTCACATCAGACTGGCCTCTCCTATCTCAGTGGCTTGATTCCACTGTAGTGGGTAACTCAGCATCTGGAATAAATCAGCCCTTTAATAAACTTTATCTGAGAGCTCCAGTATCCCAGCCTGGCTGATACAGTCTGTGTAGCTCCTTGGACAAGGTATTGGCTTTTCTTCTCATGCTAGTGAAAGGATTTAGCTCCTTCCCTGTTGCTTGGGCAGGTTCCACAGGCTTTAGGTGGCTACTGGTAAATAAGCCATGGAACTGGGCTCTCCAACAGATCAAATAAGCCAGGGACTGGAGAGAAATAATATTAGAAAAAATGATCGAGGCATGAAACACAGGGATTCCTAAAAGTCACTGGTAAAACAATTGTGTACAAGAAGGCCCTGCAGCATTATCTGGTGTCTGCTTTTATAGAGTAGGAGAGAGGAGCTGGAGAAGGAGCAGGACACCCTGTCCTCTTCTCAATGTCTGTTCTCAAAATCTTTCCTAATCTTTCATCTAACATAACCTTAAATGCAGATTGTTACTCTGGTGTTCTGCTTACTTTTTCTTTTACCCTGCCTTGGCCAAGCAGTTTGCTGAACTTTGGATCCTGCGGATTTGCTTATTTTTCTTTAGGATGAGAAATCTGTGATAAAAGCCAGTGCCTTTCTTTGGTGGTGTCCTGTTTATTTACTGGCCCCAGGAGAAACCCAGTGGGAGGCAATGGAGTCTTTGTTCCCTGTGCTTATTCCAACATCAGTGCTCAGGCCTAAGAGAAGTCTAAACAAGGCATCTGTAGACCTCTCCTGGGGTCTGAACCAAGTGGTGGTTCTGGTTCTGCTTTCCAATGTTTAATTTTGCTTGTATTTCTGTTGTTTCTTGCTCTCAAAGCCAAAGGTTGCCACAGCTTTGGCCTGAGCTGGGGAGGGAAGGAAGAGCTTGCAGAGGTTTTTACATGATGCCATCACATGAAATGCTAACAGAGCAGAGAGGCAGAAGAGGCAGCATGACCATCTTAATGCTGCTCTTGCACCTCTTCTTACAAGTCTGGCCTGAACAGAAATCCTCCATTCAGGTGGGCACTTCTTTTGGGTTATATGAATGCCTATTTCAGCTAGAAGCTATGATTATATAAAGATGGCGTGTGCAGTCACAAATTTCACAGTCTACACCAGCATCTTAGAGGTCCTTGAAATTCATTGTGGCAAGTGAAGAACATGGTAGGAACATTTTTAGGCATTGGAAATAGCTAGTTAATAAGCTTTTGATAATTTGGTGGCTATCATCTTCCATTTTGGATCCAAAAAAAAAAGACCCCAAATATCCTTCTTAGTCTAAAGACAAAAAATAAAGTTTGAGGAAAAATGCTTTCCATACTTGTAGGGACACTAAATACTGCTGTATACTAGGCGAAGGCTTCCAGCCACCAATAATGGATGGCACTTGGTTCTAGACAAGAGGGGTAGTGATATACTAGATTTAGAAACAATGCCATTTTGATTACAGTCCTGCTTCTCTTCTCTACTTGAATTATAATTTTAGTAGATACTATTTCAAGGCCTGCTGCAGTTAGGAACCAACAGCCAAGGCCCATCTCCCAGCCACATGTCCCAACAATGTGGAAGGGTAGCATAAAACAGGGCCACTCTGGAACAAGGAACACTTTTTTGCTGCATGTCTTGCAGGTTGTTCTCGTACAGCCTGGCCAGATTTGCTGTAGCTCCACTCTGATGCACTCCTCTATCTCATACACCCCTGGGGTGTAGAAGGGTCCTAAATAAGAGTTGTTGCTTTGAGACATATTGAGATATTGAGCTGTTGTGGAAGGCTGTTGAGGAAGCGTGGTGGAGAGAGGATCTAAGAGCCAGGGTACATTTGGGCCTTGTGAGGCTATACCAAAAATTTTCCATCAAAAACCTCTGGGTAGCATCTGTTGTTAATCAGCTTTTGGCTTCCATGCCCCCTTTGGCACACAGGCTTCATTTTGTAGGGTGATGATGGAGAAGGGTAACACATTTTCTGAGAAAGATGCTTGGCAGGCATGCTTTTCCTTCCTGATTTGAAGGATGGCTCCAGTCTTCTCTGTGGTTAGAAAGGTATTTTCCTGTGTTTTGTTTCTATTAAGCTTTTATTCCACAAGTAGTTTCCACATTTCTTAGTGCTCCTGAGATAATTCCCATCTAATCATTTGTGACACAGCTTGCTTGCTCTGGTAGTGCCTTGTAGATGCCCTGCTGAGGAGATCTCAGTAGAGCATGATTCTGAAAGCAAGTTAGAAAAGCAACACACCAAAGAGCAATATAGGAAGGATAAACCATTACTGTAAAAAAAATAAAATATGTGGTGGAGCTGGTCTTGCAACTGGACAAAGTTTTCCATGCTAAGCTGGGCTAAGACCAACCAACATCTCTAGTGCCAGAGGCTCAGCACAGGAGCACAAGTCACATCTGCCTGCTTCAGACCTGGCAAGAAATGCTTGCTCAGGTTCAATTCAGTTCAATTTGTTGTTAACAAAAAATGTAGGCTATGTAGCCACATATCTGTATTTATTTGTGAATCTGCAGCTTGTTAACAAATGCCAAATGAGAGTGATTATGTTTACATTCCAGCACAAATCATTCAAAGGAACATGATCAGACAGTGAAACTATGAACTGGGAGTTCAGGTTTTCTTAATGATGGAGGTTTGAAAATACAGAGGAGCTGGGAGCTCTATTTTAAAAACTATTGAGTATATGCAAAACTGACAGGGTGAATTTAGTTGATTTAATCCAGATGTTTGCATTTTAAGTAAGGAAGACGAGACATCAATGAAAATTTATAAGAGTAGTGAGAACGCGCATAATGAGACACTGGAGAGAAGAATGTAAACCAGAAGTGTCAGGGAGGATTAGGGGTATGAGAGTTTTGCTCTATTAGTATGTATTGGTGCAGCCAGCCATGTTTGAATTTCAATTTGACATAATTTGGAAATGCATTATATTGTAACACTTTGTTAGACTGTGTACTGGGGATTTCAAGAGAATTTAAAGGAATCAGACACCCGGGTGCTATTGAAATTCAGTGAGCCAGCTGTGGTGGTTCATAAATTGTGGTGGTTACACATGTCTTTTCCATAGGTCTTTATCAAGTACTATCCTAGTGACTTCAGCATGGCTCATACCCACTCCACCTAGGGCTGTACTTGATTTTTTTCCAAAACGTCAACAGTTAAAAACATGACTGGGCGAAGTTTGCCCTTAACTTTCCCCGCTGTGAAACCAGTCATAAGATGCCAACATATACCAGTAATGCAGCTTTGCCTGTGTATCCACAAACTTTCACTATGTTGCCAGCTCTCCCTGCAGCACAGACTGTATCAGCATTACATCAATATCAAATTCAGATTCAGACCTGGAATTTAGAGCTTGTCATTGACCTGTCACCACTTGAGATACGTTTCTTTGCTGGGTCCCTATTTTTGGTAGGACCAAACACATTTCAGATGCTTTCAAGTCCTCCACAGCATCTCCCAATCCTATTTCATGCTTTTATTTCAATATGAAAATATCATCACTTACCAGACTCCACTGTTTATTATATTTTCAAGTATTTTTCAGCTTTCCCACCTGATACACTCAGACTTGGGTAGAGTTAAATACATATACAAAGGCACCTTAATATTATCTCTCAGTGAAGCTTTCTTTTCCTTTATATCCATATAAAGCATGAAAATGGCCAGTGCCAGGGCAGGGAACAGATTTGGTCATCTGTGTTGTAAAGTCGCTCAAACAGACTGGTCCTGCCTTTTGGCTTGCAAATTTGTTGAGGGACCTGGTCCAATGGATGTGTCTGGAATTATTTATCTTTTCTAGCTACTGGGTGGACAGTATAAAACACAGATTAGATAAATGCACCAGAACTAGTGTTCACACTCCCAATGGCAGGATATAGTCTAGCTAATTCTGTGTTATGGTCAGGTCCCTCTTTTGCTTTTACTTTTCTTCGGTCTTCGTGCCTTTTGTATTCTTAGTTGCCTGATCGACCAGTAAGAAAAAGGAGGTTTCTCCTACCTAGAACGTGTTATAGCCTGTCTGGTCACTAAAAACAGTGATGCCATAGGCAATGGGAGATGTGGATTTGGGCTGGGGGGGACACACCAAGAAAATTTGAGAATATAAAAAATGATTAAGGTATAAACCAGAGAAAGAAAAAATCTGAAGGAAAATGGAGGCAAACTTACGATGCTGAAATGTTTCTGGTATCTTTAAGATATCTTTAAAAGCTGGTATCTTTAAGCAAAATATGCCATTTAACAACTGGGACACATTTTAAAATAAATATTTTCTAGGAGATAGGTATGAGAAATCAAAATGAACAAAGTCCCCAGGTGGTCCCCTCCCCACCTTGACACTGTAGGGAGTTCTTCATGCTCCTGGATGCTGGGCTCTTCTGGAGGCTTGAACTAGATCCTGGTTTGGATTGAAATCATCCTCCAGTTTCTTTGCTTCTGCCTTTTCTCTCAGCTGCTTACAAACCATCCGGAAGAGAGAAAGATACCTTCAGCTCAGTGCCAACCTACTTCCTTTCAAAGGCTTTGAGGAGAATTGCTGGGAGGATGAGGGAAACACTGTCACTTTTTGGATACCACCTGAGGACTTTGCCTATACCTTCATTCTACTTCAGGAGTATAAATTGATCCTGTATCAAAGAAATATATAATTTTCTTCTCATAATTATGAGATTATGAGAAAATAATCCTCTCTCTTCTTTATGTCTGGAAAGTGCAACATGGCAGAGATTACTGATACACATTTGATAGCAAAACCTTGCAGGACATGCTTCCAGCAGTACTCCGGGCTATATTAAAGTGTTTCGTAGTTTAAATCATTTCTTCATGTACTTCTGAGTTTCCTATTTGACTTCCCATCATTAATTCCACTATGAAAGCCAATTTGATGCTGAAAATAAAGAACAACTGCTGAACTTATTCTGGGGAGATTCCCATCAATGTAAATGGAATGGTAAGATCTGACCCTGGATTACTAAGGACACTTGTTTTTGTGTGTGCATCTGTTTTAGGCAATGAAAATATGGTTTGAGAGCACTAATAGCAACTGCCTTAGATAAAAGCACATGAATGATTGCCTGGAGAAGCATTGAGCCTCTCACCTGGAAAACACAATGTTTAAAGCATTATTTTCACCCCCACATTTGTCCATTTAGCCCAAAGCATTACAGACATTCAGTCCCTAAGATCTAGAGCAGTGATTTCAGGTTTTCATTTTTCTGAGCCAGACTGTGAAGATGATTGAGCTAAAGTAATTTTTTTACATCTCTTGTCACAATTTTCATGACATAATGCAACTTCTAGACCTACTTTAGTTCTATCTAGCAGTGATCGGGTTGTTTATTCTTTTAACATGTGACACTTCTAAGTACATCAAAGAAAAGTGCAGCTATACTAATGTACAGTCAGATCTTTTTGTCATTATTCAGGAAGTCAACATATTTCTGGAAAAGAAAGATTGCCCAGGAAGTCTTGTGAACCACTCAATATTGCAATGAAATGTTACTAATTTTATGTCAGTGCAGCTAGCCTTGTCAATTGCGGTCATGGCTAGCAAGCAATTAAAAAAACCATTGGTAATTATAGACAGAGAATGCCACAATACTAAAGATATTTCAAAGAAGGCATTTGCCTTTCTGTTTTGCATGTCCAATTTGCCTGTTTCTAAAACGAAATCCATCTGGCGTTCGTACAGTATTTAACACTATTTCCATCCCCAGTGGGAAAGCATGGGGAATCCAGAAGCCCCATTATAAATGCCAACCAGCATTGCTTTCAGTTTGTCTCTGTTCATGTACAGGTTTTTTTCCTGTTTGAGAGCACAAAGGTTTATTTAGTTGAGTGACTGGATGCACAAGGTTTCACAGCCCAATTAGAAATAGGTGCGATTCACCATTCTTGCTATGCAGTTTTTCTATGGTTTAAAGTGCACAGGAGGGCAGTTTTTGAAAATTTTATATTCTGGTGTCTGCATGTAAAGAGCACAGAAACTGTCCAAACCTCTGTTTAAAGAGGGTTAGTGGAAATTACCTGAATTTATTTGGAGGTTTACCGTGTGATCATTCTTTTAACTGGAGGGCAATTAAATAATCGGTCCCCTTTCTTACAAAAATCTTTTCAATGCTATAAAAAATGCTCCATTGTGGTGGTCTTAGTTCAGTTTGTTTACACATTACATGAACTACAAGAAGGAAATACAATTTCAGAGGTCATAAATCTGTAAATACTTCCCAATTTTCACACATTGCTGTATTCTGTCTGGCATCATCGGTATTTATAAGGTGGATGCTTCTGATTATGATTTTACTGTCTGATGAGGAAGTGAAGGGCCTAATATATCATGCTTCATATAGCGTCACTATGAAACATGATTTAAAATTATACTGTGTTTTTGATTAGTACTACAAATATTTTGCAACTGTGGGTACACGATGACAGTTTATAGCACTCCTTGTGTATCTTTTTTGTAAGTATACAGATGGTCATGCTGGATTAGACCTGTAATGATGTCTGGTTCTATTTTTGACAGGAGGCAACAGCAGGTAAATGGGAAACAGCATGGAGGAAGATATATTACAAAAGCTACCAAAAGCTGTTTTCTTTGGCCACTGTGTTTGGAGTACATGCAGTATTTTTTAAAGCAGAGTGTAAACATATGCAACATGTTTGTTAATGGTTCTATTATCTGTTTTGATGGCTAATTCTTTCTCAGCATTGTTGAGTGTTAAGTGGATGGCTGAGAAAGAAAAAAATGGCAATTTAGAAATAAATTTATGGTCAAAACTTTTCTGAGCATTTTGTGAAGAGGAAAGTTCCCTCTGCTTTGTAGCTGAAGTATGCACTTGAATGCAAAGTTGTGGCTTGAATCCTTTCTCCTTCCACACCTGTGTTGATCTCTCCTTTAGCAGCTATTTTCTGTGACTGGTAGGCTTCCTGCTGGGCCAGACAGAATGAGCTCACAGCTCATTTCGTACGCTACTCGCTTAAGAAGGGGAGGAAAGAAATTAAAATTCTAAGTGGCAGCAAGGTTTTGAACATGCTCTACATGCCAACAAGGTGCATTGCCCAGCATGCTGGTTTGGTGGGACAACAGGTAAAAAATTTTTTTTCTTTCTTTATTATTCACCAGTATTTCCATCATAGACTTGAGAAACCAATTCTGTCAAAACAGGTTTCTGAAGTTCTATTTTAGTTTTCAACAAGCAGCCATTCTCTGATGAAAAAATTGTTCCTCTGATGAAAAAATGCCAAACCAGCCTCTACTTTTGATCTTGGTGATATCCAGGGACAATGGGTTCTTTGGAGCTGAGTGGATGCTGTGCTGCACGTTATAATCGAATGCTCTTTACCTCTTGTATTGTCAGAAAACATAAATAGGAACTCCTGCTATTATTCACTCTTTGCTGTTATTTACATTCTCCCTTACTGAAACAGAACCAATAGCTTTCATAAAGTTGTGTAATGTTAATCACTATGTTTTATTGTTCTGCCTTCAGTTGTTGTTATCCAAAGTCAAACTAGGTCATCTTTAAATCCCAGTTGCCTTGAAACTTCTTTTAAAGTAGGCACAGAATTTGCCTCTTTTAGATGCTTCAGTAGGAGATTTCAAGGAGAGATTGAATGCTTTTGCTAACTGTTAAGCCACTTGATTCTGATGTTGGCTCCCAGGTCTCAGGTGTATGCTATGTGCCCTTATACTACGTGCCCTCGGTAACTTCTTGTTCTTTAATTTCTGAGTTTAAAGTGCCCAAAGCAGAGAAGATAGAACAATAACTGACATTAGTCCTTGTAGGCTACATGAAAGAGTAATCACAAAGAACTCAACAACTGGAGGAAAAGAGGATGCAGATCAAAGCTCAGTGCTCAGATTCACAGAAGTATTTGGGTGTGTAGTACTAAATCCGCAGAGGGACCAGGCTAACTCATTGCCATGCTAGCCGCTGGAGCCAAGGGTCATATGCCACGGGCATCCTCAAAGCACTTGCTCAGATCTTGCTGCCTGGCCCAAGAGATGTTGACATTTCTGCCAGCCAGCACTCAAATTAGCCCCTAATTCAGATGCCGCTGAGTGTCTGGGAGCCTGACTTGCAACAGGAGGTTTTCAAAGCAGACTCACATCCTCCAGCGTCAGGCCTCACACAAATTACAGCTGAGGACAGGACGTACTTACCCCAGTGCCCACAGCCTCAGGGCTTGGATGCTTTCCTCGAAGCCATGAGATTTCTTTTTCCCTCTGCATTGGGCTCTGTCCTTAACATCCCAGCTGTCTATCATAGGTTTTAGGAAAATCCTGTGTAAGGTCAGATCTGGTTTAAGAGATCCAGATAGATAGACCAGCTCTTGCGAAAGCACCCTAATGTGAGAATCCTGCTGGAGCTTAGCTCCTGGGAGCAGAGAGGAGGGAGGTCACTGCCTGAACAACTGCACAAGCTCAGGGTACAATTGGCTCCCATTCAATATCATATCAGGTTTAAACTTCTCTGCATACATAAATAATTTTTCCTTCTTCCTGACCTTGTCCAGTCTAACCGATCCCATTGGTTACTCCTACAGTCTCAGCCTTTATTCCTGCCATTCCCTATGGCTGCGGTACTCTACCTGCTGTGGACCTACATTTTCTAATTCAGGCCCCAATGTTGCATGTATACATGAGATGTCCCAACAAAATCATGGAGCCAAACCCTCTAATGACGGAAATTATCACAGCACCATTGTCAGCAAAAGAGCTACAACAGTCTGTATGATCTGAGGGCTTTAACACTAGAAGTCATGGGCTTTAGCATCTCTGCATCAGAAGCCTTGTCATGAGAATTTAGCACCCTTTGAGCCATCCCTGCACATATCATTCATTAACTCATAACTACTCATTGAACATTGTTTGTACAATGGGCCTTAAAGCTAATATTTCTGCTGTATTATGTATTCCAGTTACACCCATCATCAGAGAGCTCTGCCTTGCTGGGTACATAGTTTATTTTTCCATCCCCTGTCATTTTACATTTGTCAGTTCAAAGATCTCTTTGACCCTGGATTTGTGTTAGCTAATGACACAGAACCTCTCTGCATACAACTCAGCAAGAATAAAGCATATTAGCAAGTAGACAGGTTTGTTCCCAGCAGGAGGTTTGTTTGCTGGTTCTGCTTACAGTGATGTAGAAAGGCTTCCCTCCTTTCTCAGGGATGGTACTGCTGTTTGATTCTCCAATTCATATTTCTGTCAAGTAAGAGTTCTTACAGATGGCATCCAGTCTGACACAACCACATTAAAACTACCAAATTATCTGGAAGAACAAGTCCTTCAGTGTCTACATGTGTGTGTGCAGTCACAGAGGTATTGTTTTAGTGAAAATAGTTAAAATACTTTTATTTTGTTTTTTTTTTTTTTCTTTTTAAATATTTATGGATACGTATTCCCTGGATAGGTTTAACATAATGGTGACTGAAAAATTTTAAATTTAATGGTTAAGTTAATTTCATTTTAAAATTAGCCAGGTTCTTTTGCTGAGTTGCTCTTTTTCTTTCTCAAGTAAGCTGTTGTAGTTTTTTACTTATTGGTTGAAATATGATTACTGGCACATCAAACTAGCAACAGTAGCCTTGCTTTTGCCTTTTTCAGCTTTATAAGGACAGTTTGTTAGACATATAGACCTTTGGGAAGGCAGAATAACTGTTCTGTATCTTGACTGCTTTTCTTCTTCCCTTAAGATGCAGTGGGGGACAAGCTGCAAAGGAGCTGGTAGAAATGTGCTGTGGTAGTTACTGCCAGGCAGTAGCACTGCAGGGGCCGACAGGAAAGGGGAAAGAAAAATTTACTTCAGAAATCATAGGTAAAATGTGTCTTACAAACTGGGTTTGCACCAATGGGATGGATGGGGAAATCAGTATTAAAAACATACTGAAAAGGGAAGCACTTGTTGGCATGTATGAAACAAATGTGAATTTCCCATCAGCCAGCATGCTAATTTAGAGAAGGAATATAAGTAAGTGCACCACTACAGTCCTAATCATGTTATGGGCAAAAAGGAAACACAATCTACATGTAAAGCCAATGTTTTATGTCACTATATTTGAAATCTTAAGAGTCTCATCCAGGAATACTTAAGTCCAAATTTAACTACTACAGAAAAAAAAAAAAAAAGAAAAAGAAAATGAATACTGCCATACAGAAAAAGCCTCAGTAATAACAATACAGTTAAAATTGTGATATACACACTTTCTAGCAGCTACCCCTTTCCCTGGTGTTTTGCTCACCCTTCCACAACCCTGTTGGGTCCCAAGGTCAATGGCTTCAGCCTGGTGCACATGTGGCAGAACGATGAGGTATCAGCATCATGAGACTGTTGCTGAGAGAACAGTGATGTCATGCTAATGGTTTCTTTTTCCTTGTTCTGAGATCTAGTTGGGGTAATTTTTATGTTTGATAACATGCTTTTACACGTTGGTCTTCATTTTTCTGCAGCTCCATGTTACATCTGATCTTACTACTCATGGTGCCTTTTATGTATGCTGGATACTATTTCTTTGTTTTCTGTGTTAGCTGGGGTTTTGTCCAGCTCCAGGTCTGAACTTCTCTAACTGACCATTGGTGAGTCATTTATAGCCTTGGCACCAGCCTGTGTCCCATCTTTTATCATCCCATGCCCGTACTCTCTACAAGTCATCCTGTAGTCCCTACACAGGAGACAGATAGCCTCTGCTATTAAACCAGGTCTGTACTCTATACTACAGCATTATGTTAGACTCATAAATAGCTCATCCTACACAGTACAACTACTTGTTACTACTGTCTATATAAAAGCTATGGTCTTACCATACAAAGATAAACAAAAGTAAAACAAATTATGCATGGCCACCTGGTTGGAAGAAAAATCGCTAAAGCAAGTAAAAACAAAGCTCTAGATAGGTCAAGAAACATTCAGCTAAAGCAAGCATGAAAAGCCTTAGTCGTGAGTTCTTGAGACCTCAGTACAAAGACTTCTGTACTCAGAGTACATACATATCTGAATCAGCCTTTCAAATGTGGGTGCCCAAATTGCTCACTCTAGGTGTTTGAATGCTATTTTGATTTTATTCTACTCAGATGAGTAGTTGCTGTGCAGGAGCAGCTTTGCAGCTGGGTTTAAAATCAGATTCACCAATATGTGTCTCTGGGCCAGCCTGGAAATGCTGGTGGGAACCAGGGACAAATTTACCTTCCATGTAGGTAACCTTGTGCTGGCCAGTCCTCTTGGGCAGTGTGTGATGAAGCTGCAGATCCTACCTACCCATAAGCCACTGTCAGGGTGGCTGACCTCCAGCAGACATGATGGCCCTGGATCTTCTGAGGAGGGCCCTAATGTTCCCTGCTGTTCAGCAGATGAGACTTGCAGGTGAGCCCTGATTCATGTTTCTGAGTTACGAAAAGCAAATGCAAAGTGTAAGGTCAGGCTCAGGGAGGGGTAAAAGTTTGTCCCACAGCAATTTTAGGCAGTAATAATAAGTAAGACCCCAGATTCTGCCAGTCATATGGGATGCATTGGTTGATTGACAGATTAACTATGAAAGAGTAACAAAACTATATACATTGCATAGGGAATGAGTACCTCCTCGGTCCTGAGTTTGCTGGCCAGGCTCTCAGTCACAAGATGAAGGGGACTCCCATAACTTGCTAGATGGTTTTTCAGATTACATGTCACACCTTGCTTGTGTAAGGCACCCTTTTTATTTCTTTTTTTTCTCCAAATCCAGTGTTATTAACACCCAGTTGACTATATTTATGTCTTCTTGTTCCTGAAGAATCTGAGAGAAGCTGTTTTCTGACTACTTTTTAACTTCTTTCTTGATAAATTTGGTATCTGTGATATACTGTCTTTGTTAGTCACAATGGCACTCATACATTTGCTTCTCATCATCTCATATATACTTCTTGTGGTGTCCCATCCACAGTAATCAAGGGTATGTTTAAATTTACATTTCTTTGTATGGAAAGAAAATGCAGTATACGACCTCTCTTCTAAGCTGAATTGGCTCTACATGCACAAAATGGCATTATTGTGGTACGTTCAAGTCTAAAGAAATTGATGCTTCCTACATCATTCCCTGATTAAAAACCACCTTAATATACTGACACAGGAAAAACAAACATCAGAGCTTGAATCCAAATTCTGGGAAGGAATGCTCTCTCCAACATTTTGCTGTTCTCCAAATCCTTATTAGACTTCTGGAAGTGAAACACATACGGTTGCTGTGAAGCTTTAAAGTGGAACCCTAGAGAATTTCATATCACATGGTACAAAATTCTCTGAAGGTGCAAAGCAGGACTTGAGGTGACAAGAAGCCTGATTTTTTCACGTATACGCATTCACAAGGGGAAATTGTTTTCCAGACATGATGTCCTCAGAAATTTTTATATTTGTATATGGATCTGCCTCTTTGTATAGAAATCTGCCTCTTTATACAAATACATGCCTCTTCTATACAAATTTTTATATTTGTATAGAAATCTGCCTTTCAGGTCTACAAAAATATTCCAATTAAAATATTTACTTTTCCATCAGGCTGCGATACCATTGTTTTTTCCATTGGTTTCAAGAAACTATTCTTCCGTGTCATTTAATATGGCTGCTCTGCTCCCCAAAAGGCAAGGATATATTTATTGTATGTTACCTGTTTCCTTGTTCACACTTCAAAGTGTTATATTACCTAGCTGATCGACTTAGTGATCTTTCCAGTAACATGGTTAATATGATGGGAGGAAGAGGGAAAAAGGAACTATGAGGGATTGGGCTGGAGACAGAGATGTTTTGGACTAAATTATAGTCGTTCAGGGTCTGGTTCAATATGAGACTCTGTCCTACTTCAGCAAAAGCAGCCCAGTTTATGGTAGTTGTGGGCTGGCTGAAGTCACGGTTGTTTGGGGTTATATGAATGTCTTGCATGAAAAAGACAATGAGATGCTGTTGTATTGCTGTTTTTCCACTGTTCCAGTGAGCGAACGTGTTTTGCCATTTGTATTCCCTTCATTTAACAGGGGCAGATAAAGACAGAAGAAACAATTTAAGTGAGGAAATAATCATTATGACTCGGTGCATGCATGGTAGTAAGAAATTTCAGTCAGACCACAAAGGTGCACACCATTGAAGGAGCAGATGCAGGCAGGGCAATGGTTCACACAGAAATCGATGACTTGGTAGCTCAGAAACCAGGAACATTGTTCCAGTGATGATGTCAAAACTGTGTGTTGTAATTAATGAAACCTTTTCCATCAGAGAACTAGATTTAAGAGCTTTAGCAGAGGTGCAGTTAACGTGTAGAGGAACTATGTTTCTTTTTCCTGGTGATGCTGGAACAAATAGCCCTGATTTACCCAGTGATTGGCAGAAATTAGAAAAGGCATATTGGATTTTAGGCTTGTTTCCTGTCATTTAGACCTCTAGCTTGTGGTTGAGCAGTGGATTTAAGAATGTGAAGTAAAAATAAAATTAAAAACATCCAGTAGAGAAATAGTCTGAAAGCATTTTAGAATTTTCTTAGGGAGATGTTGCCATCTGTTCTACTGGGACGAGGAGTTTTCCCATGCCAGGAGCATGCAAGACCTGTGGTCTCAACACTCTAGACAGGAACAAGAGCTATTCCCAGGTTGCAGTTAGAGCTATTCTGAGTGTGTTGCTTCTTGCCATCACACTTTGATGCCACAGCTCCAAGAAAACCCTGCCCTCCACAGCAGTGCAGGTTTGGGGTAATTGAACCTGCCAGTGAAAGGTGAGTTTCTCTGCCAGTGAAAGGTGAATTTTCACCATGGGAGCCAGGTATTGCCTTGATCTCCACATCCTCCCATGGCCCTTTTTACTCTCTTCACCATCTTGTATTTTATTAAAAAGGAGGACATTTCTCTTCATATTGCTCTTCAACCATCTACTTCTTTTTCAGGAGTTAAGGGCTGACTTGACAAATGACTTGGATGCTAGAAAAGGTAAAGAGAGCATCCCTCTCTGCAGATCCTTCACTAAGCCCAAATGCAGTGAGGTGAGGCATGGATTCATTTGCACCTCATACAACAGGAGGTAATGCAATCTCCTGAGAAGAGGGAAACTTGATTTCCAGTTACCACTGTCCCTGATTTGGACAGGGATTTGAAACAGCCTTTGCAGAGACTGACCAAATCACAAGTGTGTTTTGGTGGGACTTTCCCAGTACAGTCTGAAGAAGTTGTCTCATTGTAAATGATGTGAATGATGATTAGGAGAGGGGCAAGATCCTGCTGTTCCCAGGGAAGTGAGCTAACCAAAACACTATAGCGTTATTCTCCCTCCATGAATTTGGAAATGATGAAATTAGGAAGATGCTGGTTGTTGCAGTTGCAGTGAGTCTGAAAACTGCAGTCTGGCATCTTGTGACTTTACTGTTTTCTCTGAACTTACCTGCAATGATACATAGTTTAGGAGGAATGTCTCAAGCAGAACATATAAGACATCTGTCTTCATACAAGGCTTACTACTCTTGTTGCTGTTCTTCCCGTATGTTTGATGTGAATTGACAGAGGAATTAAGCAGCAAGAATGAACTGACTGAAACATTTTACATAGGAGGATGTCAGAGGATGTCTCTTCTCAGCATCATTGTAGTAAACTCTGTTCAGTACAGACTTTTCCTCTGATTGCCAACAGGTTGAAGAAGTCCCTCCTTTGTGATTTTTTTATAATAAAGTGAAGATGCAAGGCAGAAATCAAGCCTGCATGAAAAGCTGATTGATTCAGGCTCAGACTTAAACTAGCAAGGTGGATTCCTTCCTGACATCTACCTTAGCAATGACTTGGAACCCTCTTCAAACACTAAATGAGCAAAGAGCACTGGATTACAAAGGCAAATGTATTTGTGAAATAAAGACCAAGAGGGCACCAGAAACTCCATATGGTTAAGCTTCATATTAAGTGATGCCTAATATCACTTAGATCAAAGTTAGGGATAAAATATATACCTTTGGCTGAGTCTGTTAGCAACCCTTCCCCTGCATTAGATCAAAGTAAAGCTTCTCCTCTAACCTTCCTGGCCTTTACACTGACTGTCTTCAGTCTCTGCTGGTAGTACCTGTCCTTATTTCCCACTTTCCAGTTTCTTCCACTGATCTCTTTATGTTCTTCTGAAACAAAACAATTTAGCAGAACCCCAACACTTTTCATCTCCTCTTCTGCTGTAATTCCTCCAGGATGTAATTTTCCAGGAGATATTGGGTTACCAAGTGTTCAGTGATGACTACCAACGTCTTGTTTGTTTCTTTCTCCACCATGGTCAACTCTTTCAGGATTACCATTTTCAATTTGGCTCTGATATAAGGAATGTGTTTTGTTATCCCTTACCCAATTTTAGATGTGTATTTTCAGTCTGAACCTTTTTAATATCTTCAATCTATCCTGTACCTTCAAATCATAGAATCATAGAAGCATATAATGGTTTGGGTTGGAAGGGAACTTAAGGATCAACTAGTTCCAACCTCCCTGCCATGGACAGGGACACCTTCCACTAGGCCAGGTTGCTCAAAGCCCCATCCAGCCTGGCCTTGAACACTTCCAGGGATGGAGCATCCACAACTTCTCTGGGCAACCTGTTCCAGTGCCTCACCACTCCGACAGTGAAGAATTTTTTCTTTATATCTAACCTAAATCTACCCTCTTTCAGTTTAAAAAGAAATTTTAACTCCATTACCCCTTGTCCTTTCACTACATGCCCTTCTAAAAAGTTTATCTCCAGCTGTCTTGTAGGCCCCCTTCAGGTACTGGAAGGCTGCTATAAGGTGTCCCTGGAGCCTTCTCTTCTCCAGGCTGAACAACCCCAACTCTCTCAGCCTGTCTTCATAGGATAGGTGCTCCAGCTCTCTGATCATCTTTGTGACCCTCCTCTGGACTCGCTCCAACAGGTTCATGTCCTTCTTATGTTTGGGGCCCCAGAGCTGAATGCAGTACTCCAGGTGGGGTCTCACAAGAGTTGAGTAGAGGGGGAGAATCGCCTCCCTCGACCTGCTGGCCACACTTCTTTTGATGCAGCCTAGGATATGGTTGGCTTTCTGAGCTGCAAGCGCACATTGCCAGGTCACGTTGAGCTTCTCATCAACCAACACCCCCAAGTCCTTCTCCTCAGGGCTGCTCCCAAACCATTCTCTGCCCTGCCTATATCTATGTTTGGGATTGCCCTGACCCATGTGCAGGACCTTGCACTTGGCCTTTTTGAACTTCATGAGGTTCTCACGGGCCCACCTCTCAAGCCTGTCAAGGTCCCTCTGGATGGCACCCCTTCCCTCCAGTGTGTCAACCACACCACACAGCTTGGTGTTGTCGGCAAACTTGCTGAGGGTGCACTCAATCCCATTGCCCATGTCACTGACAAAGATGTTAAACAGCGCCAGTCCCAATACCAAAACTTGAGGAACGCCACTCATCACTGGTCTCCACTTGGACATCGAGCCATTGACCGCAACTCTTTGCGTGCAATCATCCAGCCAATTCCTTATCCACCGAGTGACCCATCCGTCAAATCCATGTCTCTCCAATTTAGAGACAAAGATGTTGTGCGGGACAGTGTCAAATGCTTTGCACAAGTCCAGGTGGATCATGTCAATTGCTATTCCTTTATCCACCAACGCTGTAACCCAGTCATAGAAGGCCACCAAATTTGTCAGGCACAATTTGCCCTTAGTGAAGCCATGTTGGCTGTCACCAATCACCTCCTTATTTTCCATGTGCCTTAGCATAGTTTCCAGGAGGATCTGCTCCATGATCTTGCCAGGCACAGTTATAATCTCAGTTAAGTACTCAGAACTGCTGTATTTCATACTTCAGACCTGTACTTAAGATAGTTTCTATACTAAGGAAACCTATATTCTTTACTTTTCTTCTGTAAAATGGAGAAACTTAAAACGACTCACCTTTTGGGTTGTATTTGTTAAATTTCAGTAAGATCTCTGCATCATGAAAATGCAGAGACTTTGAAAATCAAATCAGACATTTTGGGGTTCTTACTCTCTTGCGCCAGCACATCATTTCACCCTTTACCCAGGAGTGAATCCATTCATTGTTATAGTAATGACACACAACACAGTATCTGAATTACCTCCATAATGCAACTCATCCAGACAAAATAGGAGCTTATACTATATGCCAGTCCTACTTCTTGTTTCCTGTGCTCCTTATGTGCACACATAAAACCACACAGAAATGTCAATATACACATGCATACACTCTGAATGGATCATGACACACTTTTGATTTTTTCACAGCTCAGGTGTGTATCCCTGTTGGCAGCTGGATACATATGGTTATGAGAGCAAGTGCATGGTACCACATTCCCATTTAAGGCCTCAGCCAAAATCTATTGTAGCCAAGAGGCATGTTTGCACTGACTTCAAATGGGACTGATTAATCAGGCACTTCAATTTTTTCCATCAGTTGCTGACATTCTTAATCTTCTACCTTTGCATGAAATACAAGTGTCTGCTACATTGCTAGCATTCTAGAATACTGGAAAACGGTAATATCAGAGATACAGCAATTAAAATATTTTTTCTGGGTGGGTGAATATATTTGTCTTCATTAAATGTTCATTTCAAAGTGTAACCCAGGGGGAGTTTGTAAATTAACCCAGATATGAGCTTTTATAAAGCAAACAGAAGCCTATTCTTTGAATAAAAATTACATTTCACTGAATTTATTTTCATTGTCAGGGAGAGAAAACACATTATTGAAAGGCCAAATGAAGTGCTAGTCTCACCAGGGTAGTTTGCCTTGGTAGTATCAACCAATACTCAGCCTTACTCCCCCATGCTGTGTAACTCTAGTGACATCCTACTTGATTTGTAGTTTAACAAATCTGGGTAATTTTTTCCATGAGAAAGTCAACAGAACTATGCACAGTGTGATGCTTTGACTATGGAAAATTTACCTTTAAGGAGTTTTTTTAATGCTCTACTCACTGTAAAACATTTGTTTCTATGTTATATCAAAATGCTCCAGAGTAGTTTTGGTTTTTTTTCCACGTTGTTAAAATGTATTTTCAAAAGAGCTGTATTCAAGGAACTTCGATACCGTATCTATTATGCTTTCACATCTAACCATGTTTTGTTCTTGATCACAGCTGGGCTGTTACATCCTTTGGAACAAAATTCACTTCACAGCATTTCAGACCAGTGCCTTGCCCAAGAGCACATTTGCTGTAGTGCTAATGTAGACAAATTAGATATTTTTTAGGCTCAGTTGTATATGAAAAAAAGAACAACCCAAAACCAGTTGATAGAGGTTTTCAGTATTTTGTGCTCTGAATTCTCTGAGTAGGTGACTTGTCAGATTAAAATAATAACAGCTTGCAAAACCCTTCACAGCTCGAAGTCTGTGAAAGACAGACTTTCCAGATATACATAAGTTTAAGGCTGGAGATGGATAAATAAAGAAAACCTGGATTCCCACCTGCTCCTTGTCCCCTCTGCTACTCCTAGTGGTACTCTCATGCCTGTAGCTTGCTTATTTCTTTGAGCTCTTTTAATCAACTTACTGAATGCTTTCATGTTGCCTTCAGTGCAAATACTAGAAGTGCTGATCTTTGGCTCCAAAAGAGCCTTGTGAGCCAAGAATACAAAGTTTGTGTTGTATATTACACTACAAAGCAGAAGAAGCTGGTTCCTTCCCTGACACTCGGGAATATCATCTCTCTCGTGAAAATGGCTCTTTCCTGTGTGTTATAAAATGAAGAACTATTGTCACTTTTATTCTATTCAGGCAGGCACAATAACTAACACTGAAATATTTTCATATCTTTAGTCCTGTTGTATGTTAGAAAGCTGAAGAGAGGGCAGCACTGTTATTCCATTTAAGTTTTAATTAAACATATTAAATACAATGTATTGTTGGATAGGTTTGGCAAAGAACTGTCCAATATTCTTATGTCACAAAGCAGTTCATCTTTTCTTAGTGGTTACATCAACAGCCCAGAGGTTGTGTTTGACTGTGTAACATGGCCTTTGAATAGAGCTGTTCTGCTCCTGTGCATGAAAAGAAGTAACTCTTTCCTACTGGGAGGAAGCACTTAAAGTAAATGTTTTCAGGCTCCTTTTTGCCATAAATACTAAGCATCTGTAACCCACTGGTGTGTGTGGGTCACTGATGGCTGTGGAGACACCCATCAAAGCCCATGACCCTAAAGCTGGCTAGGACCTTCCTCATCTCCAGCTGTAAAAGGATGAGGGCTGCAAGAATGCCTGTCCCTGCATGCAAAACAGCATGTCCTGCTCACTTTCAGTGGGACACATTCATCTTGTGCTCAAAAGAAGCTGTTGGAGTTTCTCTGCAAGCCCAAGATATCTGAAACCCAGAGGAGCTCCATTTCTGCAGCAGCTGATCCGTGGGGAGCTGCGACAGGGACTCGCAGAGCTACAAGGACAAGCTCCGTGCAGGTCCAGAGGGAGAGGCTTTGCACGCACGCTGGTGTCTCTCGCACTTCCCGGTCCAGCCCTGTGAGCTATTTTCCCACAGTGGCACAACTTCAGCAGGAAAAATACTGAATGGTTCTCACTGAGCTCAACTCAGAACCTTTTGGCTAGAGAGGTTTCCTGCGGGTGGAGAGAGAAGCCAGGCTGGGAAGGGACATCTCATTTCTCAGGGTAGTGTTTGATCGCTATGGAAAAGGGATTCCTTCCTTCTCCTCAGGGAATTTAAGAAAAAAAAGGGGGGGGGGGGGGTGTGCAGATGGAGACACTAGTCCAGTTAGTGCATGTGAGAGGGCCTTCAGGGTTGAGGTCCACGGTGGGTTTATGGCGATATCCGTAAAGTTGGGATTTAGAAGTGGCTGCTGGGGAAAACAATCAGTCTGACCTGGGTCAGGATGTGCAGCTGTAAGAAAAAGCCCCAAGGTTTCACCATGGTTTGTGAATCAGGAGAGGAGTACTGATATTGAGCAAATTAAAGAACCATTTATAGTGTGTACATGGGTCTGGAGTCACGTCCAGTGTCTTCTCCAAAGGGTCCTTGCAGCCTAGCTAAGCAAGTGGAGCGGTACCTTCCCTCAACCCTCTGCAGCCAACATAAACCTCATTAACGGTTCCAGCCTTAGGTAATGAAAACTGTAAATCTGTAATACTCCCCTGCCCAGAAAGGAGCTGCACTGGCTGAACAAAATGAATCGGCTCACTGCACTGAGAAATAGTTTAATCCTCCTGCAGTGGGGAAGGGGGGGGAATGAACAAATATCTTCAGGGAGCAGGACTGGCTTGTAGCTCAGCAGTGAACAAAAATGGCTTTTAAAGGAATTTATTTTTCCAACTGTTGCAAGAAAAAAACCCCAACCCATCTATTTAACACTCTTCATTCAATATTGTTTCTTCTATCAGTAAGAAAGCCAAGCTGTAGCCTACACAGTTTCTCTGCAGCTCCTTTTTCTTATAGACCTCGTACCTTCTGACAGGCAAAAGCAGATGTGCTATTTCTAAGATATGCCATGGTCACTGGCAGCAGAGGAGCTCAATACCAGCACATCTTAGCAACGTGAGTTACCAGGAGCAATGACACAGTGTTAGAGTATCCAGTCCTCATTACAAGAAAGATTAATATAGCCTCACACACACTAGAGGGTACAGGTAAGGGCAGAAAATAATTTTTGGAAAGTTTTACACCCATTTCAAAGCTGGGAAAGGTGGAGTACTTACAGATTTACATAATACATCATTACATAGATGACCTATTTTTGATCTATCTAAATGATCATTATCTGTTGTGGTCTGTCATAACCCCTCTGGTCTGCCCAGCTGGCAGAGGAAAATGAAATTCCCTAAATTCAGAACTGATCCATATTCACTTGCCTATTAAGTGCACATTTCTGTATGAACATGCACATCAACTACTTGCGTATTCCAAAGGAAGCACTGTACAGATCTAATTTTAAGGGAATATTTGTGACTAAGCTGACAATTATTCTGAATTCAGGGAGGTTTCCTGGTTTGACTCTCTTCACTGATGCTGTTTGTGGTGATAAGGATGAAGGAACCTTAATGACTTATAAACCTTTCAAATAAACAGGCTTAGGAAGTCGTGTAGCTCACTTTCAAAAATACATTAAACTTTTCAGTAACACACAGGAAATCTACAGGCTTGTCAGATTTTGTTCTGACAAGCCACATGTAAGATTGAAAAAGGAGATTCACTTTTAAAAGATTATTTTAAAATGGAGTCTTTGAGTTCTATAAGTTGTAGAAAAGCCATCTGCATGAGAGAAAGGAAACAGAAATTTTCAAAGGGAACAACCATTTCATTTGATAGAGATAACTTTCCATCAATGCATGGTGGGAAGAAAAAGCTTCACTAAGATCTTTGCAGCAAAGTGTATTTAAGTGTATTTAAACTGTGCTTAAGCTGAGTTATTTCTGGTGACTTACATGTTAGATTATATGTCAAACTAGCAACTCAAGTGTTTATTAGTGATTCAAATATCAGTAGTAATAATACTGACTATTTAATCTACGGACTATTTAGTTTTATATATTCTGTCCTCTTAATACTCAGTACCTAATAGTGAGTTATAATATATTTAAAGGGATTATTTAAGAAAAATGCCTTTTGAATTGGGTTATTTAAGAATTACAATAGCAACTGACAAGTTATTCCAAAGAAATAATTTGAACTCGTATCAATGTAAATGACTTTTCAAAAAATATTCAGGAAGTGAATTACTTCATCAGTGCAAGGTGGTGCAAGATCAATGATAAAGAATTAAAAGGAATATGGAATGAGGCAGTAAAAAAGCTGAACCAGTGCCACCATCTTTCTCTTCCCATTCAAACAGATTAGAATGGAATTTTTTTTTAAATTATATTTATTACTTAAATATTTATTTCATTTTTTGCTGCATGGATCAAACTTTATTAGTACATTCTGTTTCTGAAGTGGGGGTGGGACAGTTTTCTGTGCCCTGCTCAGTTAGCAAACCGCAGGCCAGGGTTTGCCAGCAAAGTTGTACATTCGCCTGTAAATGTGCTAAACACGTTCACCCAAAACAAGATCAAGGATGACTCTCCTATACTTTATTCCCATGAAAGGTGGACATCTTGAAGCTGTTTTGTCTTGTATTTAGCAGACATGACAGCAAACAATGATTTTGTAGTGTAGTATTTGGAATTCCCAGATCTCCAAACTGTAACAGTAACCCCAAACCAACGTTTATTGTGTATATGGATATATGTTACTGGGTTTTCACATTTGATTGTTATTGTGATCTTTATCTTTTCAATCAGCTTTTCCAAATCCAAGAAGAGATGATGGTCATATTATTTAAGTAGTTCAGCTAATTCAGCCAAACTTGAGTCTCTTTTGATAGTTGAGGCCAAGATCTTTCTAGCACAGTGGTTTCAATTTCACCTCTGTTCTTGGCTTTAAGCTTCTAGTTCCCCTCTGGCTACCTCACAGCCCCACTCTATATGAATGATCTTTTACATCCATATCCTCATTTTCTGAGCTAGAAAGAAAGTTAAATAAGCTGTGGCATGTCCTCTGTCTGGAAACACCATGAGCCTTTGTTAGTCAGTAAAGATGTTATGCCCCTGAAGCTGTGGCTATGCAAGTTTGACAAACCATAGCTTATAAAGAATGATTTATTTGTGGAAAAATAAATCCCAGTGGTGGGAATGCAGGACTTTAGAAGTAGCTGAAAGGCTGTATTTGGCCCAAATCAAACTCTCCTTTAGTTCTACTGCATCAGGGAAACCTTGCAGATGGTTACTGGAGTTCAAGACATGAGTGTAGGAACCGCAGTCACTACTGGAGTTTGGTACATGCTTTGCTGCTGTGATGTTCATCACCTCACATCCCTTAGTCTGTCCTTGGCCAAAACAAAACTTAAAATGTCTGCAAAGGTCATCAAAGTATTGTGAGGCTAGTCAATAAGTTAAAAAACATAAATGTACGGACATAGTTCGAATGTGTAGGGCTACAAAATACAGGAATTTCTTTGGACATCATGAACACATATTTCTGAATAATTCTTGTCTGAAATGTTTATCTTTAGACATGTCTCTTCACCCTTGTTTTTTTTAATCCACTGTTAGTTAAATACCTGCTGGGTAAGAAAAGCAGGACTATTTCATGTTTTCTTGGTACTACAGAACTGCTCTTCAGAGGATTCCACCTCATAGTGGTTTTCACCATTTTCAGTGTCAGAAGTTATTTTACCATCTCTAGGAGCATTGCTGGGATGTGTGTACATGTTGATCTTACCACACAGCTCACCTTTCCTTTGTAACTGAAACAGACTCTTACCGTAAAGGAATTTTAAAACCTTGTGGCTTCTTCAGCTTGTTTATAAGACAAAAAAATTGAGTCCTTCCTATCAGTTAAGGAGCTTTTGGAATGTAAGGATGTCTAGACTAAAGGCAAAGGACATTCATATCTTCCTTAGGGTGTGCAGTCTACTAATACAAGATATGCACTAATTTTTCTTAAATTGTCATGGTTTAACCCGGAAGACAGCTAAAGACCACACAGCCATTCGCTCACTGTGCCCTGCAGTGGGACTGGGGAGAGAATCAGGGGGTGGGAGTGGGGAAAGTAAGATTCATGGCTTGAGATAAAGACAGTTTAATAGGACAGAAAAGGAAGGGAAAATAATAATAATAAAAATAATGATAAAAGAATATACAAAATAAGTGATGCACAACGCAATTGCTCACCACCCGCTGACTGATGCCCATCCAGTTCCCGAGCAGCAGCCCCCAGCCAGCTTTCCCCTAGTTTCTATACCGAGCATGTCGTCATATGGTATGGAATAGCTCTTTGGCCAGTTTGGGTCAGCTGTCCTGGCTGTGCCCCTCCCAGCTTCTTGTGCATCCCCAGCCTTCTCAGTCGGTAGAGCAGGAGAAGCTGAAAAGTCCTTGACCAGTGTAAGCACTGCTTAGCAACAACTAAAACATCAGTGTGTTAGCAACATTGTTATACTAAATCCAAAACACAGCACTATACCCGTTACTAGGAAGAAAATTAACTCTATCCCAGCCAAAACCAGGACATAAATTTGTATATTTTCCCCATCATTTATGGTCGTGCCCCCCCATCCCCCTAAGGCTTTAAAATGTATGATGTTTCAAATAAGGGCATTATTGTAGATTCTGATCTGAACTCTCCCCTCATTGTTGTTGGTTTTGTATGACTTCAAAGTGAAAATAAATGGCAGAGAAAGAAAACCTCTGGTTTCCAAGAAGAAGTGGTATGTCCAGAAATGTATCCACTTAGAACCATTTCACTACCAATGCAGATGGTGAAGATTAAATATTTTTATTTAGCAGTAGCAGCTGTTAAACTGAGTGCAGCCTGCATATAGCAAACAGTAACTGCTATTTGCTGGATATCTAAAGGAATTGTTTTTTACAGAACTTCCTTGATGAGATAGCTATGTGACTATCGACCTGGTACCTTGTTCTCTATACTTCCCAGTCTGGCCTGCCCTGGTTCCTCTGGAATCAGCTGCCTTTCTGGAAAAAGTAATTTTAAAACATTTGTATCCTCCAGCTGAGCCACATCATCTGGCTGCAAGTGTGTAAAGAAAAAGTAGATGAAACAGAGCAATGTGTTAACTTCAAGTTGAATCTTCATCCTGATATTGGTTCAATATTGTCTCTATGCTTCTGTTGGGACACAGAGGATATGGAGGAAAATACTGCATATTGGTGCTTCTGTGCTGTGGGACCCCAACATCTGGTGCCACTATTCTGAGTTTTTGAACTGAAATGCACAAGAGTTCTTTTTGGGAGCCGCTTCTCTCAAGACTATATCCAGCTGTGATATTTAAGATTTGTTAGTCACTGTTATACCAGGGCTTCGTAAGTACTTTTGATCCTCATGGTACAGCTGCAGGCTCTGCCTTCCAGAGATGGGTAATAGAGATGCTCTGTAATTCTCAGGCCAAATAGTTCTGGGAAATCAGGTATACTGCCATCCTACCCCAGTTATATGGGCAAGATGCAGTTGATCTTGGAGCTCAAAGCTGTGAAAGTTAAGGGGCACTGGAGACCAAAGAAAATTACTGAAGGAAGGAAATGAGAATACTGTTAGAAACACATATATTAAGAAGAATAAGAAATACTAGCTCTGACATTGGTTGGACAGAAATGGGAAAAGTAGTCAGGTTAGTTACAATACAGACCACGAAGATGTAATTGATAAGTATTTCTTATCTCTGATGTATTAGAGAGTATATTTGAAAGTACTTAATATTCTTCTCAGTTACTGCTGGAATGGAAAACAGCTACTATTAAAACCAATTATTTTAAAAAGCAATCTGAAATAACCTGAATGCAAGAGTTTTTAAACAGTCAGCCAAGAAATTATCTTTAATAAGCTTTGGTCTGTAAGGAAGTTTCAGAAGATAGGTAGAATACTGATGTTGGATCAATATTAAAAAATGATATAGAGGAGGCTTGGGTAATTTCAGGCCTAAGTAATAGCTTAATAGCCTATATAAGTTAAATAATAAAGTGGCTGATGCATGACTCAATTAGTAAAGAATTATAAGGTAAGAATGCAAGTAACAGCAACCAACATTGGTCTCTGGGAAACAGGACTGATAACTGCAATGAGATGTAACAAATTCCTTATGACATTTGACTTTGCAATTTGACCTGGAAACTCAAAGGTAGAGCTTACCATTACAAGTAATGGTGAGATTTAAAATTAAATAACTGACACGTTTTACTGTGTACAGAGGACTGCTACTGACTGGGCCTGGTTGCTCCGGTGGTTTCCAGAGGTGTCTATAGGGTACCCACCTCAAGCAGCATCCAACAAATGCTTCTGTGATTCTACTTCTGAAACCCTTGAGGAGCAAAGGGAGCTCATACTCATCTCCTCCACCCTTGCATTTATGTTAGAAGTAGTTTAGTGTGAAGATTATGGACCATATTTTGGATTGGTTTTCAGAGCAAAAAGAGGATAAAAAATACTCAGAACAATGCCATTGGAAAAAAAGTAAATAAAATCATACATTTGTCAGTGATATGATTGATCAGCCACTGTAAATAGTGGAAGTTTTGCTGATAGTAATGCATATAATCAATTGTGGCATCTAAGCAACTGGAAAAATTAGATCAAATGCATATCTAACTTGCACTGGAGAAAGAAACAGCTCTCTCCTAACTGGTAACCTACAGGTAACCTCATTTCTGTTAGTATCAGAAAATGTAATGGTGTGAGCAAAAATAGATGGGTGGAGACTTCCTCATTGGAGGTGGATTTCCTTTGATAGAGTCACCACAATAATGCTGGAACTTTTGTCTTTATTTGATGTGTAACCATCACTTAAGGTATTTAAACAATTTAACTGTTTCACTGTTTGCAACCATTCTCTTAGAAAATAATTTCAATATACAGTGTATCTATTTCTTTCAGGTACTTTTCTGCATTCTTAGAGTTGCTGTGTTTGGTTGTAACATTTTTAGCAGACAGTCTGTTTAATTTATGTATGAAATTAATTATAATATACAAATGGGGAAAAATTAGCTGGCCATGACTTTTGTCAACTTGCCAGCTGATGCTGCCTAATAAGTATTAGAGTAGGTACAAATAGCAAAAATTAACAGTTTCATATCTAACTCACAAAGAAAAGCCCAAATAAAATATTTCCTGAAATAATGCATGTGCAGAGAGGAATTTCTCCTGAATTGCAAAAGTTGAATCTTGGGGTTTTTTTAATAGTTTATTCACAGTGAGGAAATAATAGAGAATGCTGAAGTAGGCAAAAGAGATTATGAGAGCTGTGAAAAGAAAATATGAAATCCAAGATGAGCTGGTTTGATAGAAGACTAGAGAGATCATGCAATACAAAGGCCAAGTCACAGTTTGGGCTTTTCTGAACTTGACAAATGTTTGGCCAAGGAAATCAACTCGAAGAAGGGTATTATTAATTTGAAAGACTGTAAATATATCTGCTAGCTGTCCTCAGCAAGCCCTTGAAGAAATAAAGATAGTTGCTGGAAATTTTGCCCTAACGTTATATAATGTATCAAAACTTTTTTTTTTTTGGAGTGCCATTAAAAATGACTTAAAAGCTATCTGCCTCTTGCTGCTTCTTCAGTTGGGCAGGTTATGTGGCAGTTGTATCATTAAGTATCAGTTCTGTACACTTTTCAAACTGTAGACCAGGTTTATGCAACTAGGTCACTTATACATTTGAATCTCAGCCAGCCTGCAGAAAGCTGCTGACTTGTTTCACAGAGACCTTTAGTAGGCTGTCTGGCTAAAGGAACATATAATTAAAATACTGCATTGCAGGTAGTGCAACTAGACCAAATATTAATTTGTAAAACTACCAGAGCCATTCAGTGGTTTGCTTTCTTCAAAAGAAATCAAAGTAATGGTGATATTGATCATGATGCACCATAAATCTAGGACTGAAAGTTTTTGAATCCACAACTGGGCATTCTTGTCCTAGGTACCCATGGCTTGCTTTCTTGGCTGCCTTGCCTCATGTCCATCTGTTTGGATGGCAGGACTGGAGTACTAGCCTCTCATTCCTTCTCATACTCCACAATATCTGCTGACACTAATAAGCCAAGGCAGCACAGCTCAGGAGTGAGGAAAAGAAAATATGACATTTGTTAATTCTGGCATAAGGTTTTCTGATAAATGGAATTACAATGGGATACATATGAGAAAACTGTTGTTATTAAATAATTCTGCTTATTTGCTCTGGAAGAATTAACTGCATGCAATGCTGAGCTTTAGAGACTGCCTGACCATAGTGGATGAAAGATCAGTTGTGAGGTTTGCAGCTGCTTGTTGGGGGCAGCCAACACTGGAATGGTTTGGGCTGGATTTATCCATCAAATTATGTTAATTGTCTAACTGGGGGACTCATCTGAGGTTTATAGGTGCAAGGAAAACAGGAGAAAAACCCACTGATGTCATCTAATCAAACTATGGTTTTTTTTTTCCTTCCAGTACAGTTCCTAGTAGCTCTGGTTCCTACCTCTTGACTGGTCTTTGCCCTCATGATTGTTCTGTCTTCACATGAATGTCATACGGTTCTCTCAAATGTAACAACAATTCCTCTACGTTGTCTCCTGTCAATGCAGACAATGCAATGACCCAGTCATCTATCAGCTCTTTAAGGAGTGGTAGATTAATCTTAGACCAAGCAAGGTCAGTCTTCTGGGGTGTAGGATGGATGGATAATGACCTTCCAGTGGTTAGTGCCTGAAGCAAAAATTAAAGGGGCAAAAACTCCATAAATGGGGGTTGGCCTGATATGTCTTGTTTAACCTGAAAAGCAACATCACTTAATGACTTCTACATTTTATAAAAACAAGACAATTTGGAAAGAAAATATTTTGAATGTAGCCAAAATATTTCTGGCAATTTTAAAATAGAATCTTGTGACCTTCTCCTATTTGATTTCCTTTTTTTCAACTTGTTAAAACTTCAACCTAATTTATGAATAATCTTGTTCCATCCCAAGACTGTATTTATTACCTGAGGAGAAAAGATTTTCCCAGTTTTCCTTTGGAAATAAATACAACAGGTAAATGAGTCTACTTGTAAGATTAAAACTAGTCCACTAAACAGCCTTACAATCATGCTGTAATCTCTAAGGCTCGTCAGAGGCAGCCACTATATCTCTGTACTCATCACCTAAACTAAGTGGGATCTGCATAGTCCTTTGCCAAAGAATCTCAGGAATTTGGTGAAATAATCGAACAACCAATACATTCAGATATGATTTCTAGACAGGAAAAAGAATAATTTCTGGACTGTGCTGGCTGTTGGCTGAGGGGTATGTGTAGCCTAAAGAGTTGAAGTTATATCTTGAAATTAAGCTTTGCAGTGTTGGCTCATGGTTTCTGAGAAGTGACTGCTTTCTGCTGCCTGTGCCTGGAGGGGCCCTGCTGTGCTCACTTGCTGTGAAGAAGAAACGTTGCCAGAGTACAACCATTTCCTCATCACTTTTTAATTTGGCCTTTTAGCCCAGACCTGTAAGCCAAGGTCTGAGCTTTAGATTTCCTAAGTCAATGAATGAGCATTGCCAGCTTCCAAAAGACAAACATCCGACACCCTGGGGTGCAGTGTTTAACGCCTGCCGTGGCGGTGGGGAAACCTCAGCTCCCAGGGATGTCAGTGAGAATATCATTAGGAAGCCACCAAAGGGGTTAATGGTAGGAAAAAAGGGGTCTATGAACCAAGAGTGGGTGAATAACATCAAGGACATCTGTTTGGCTATATGTATGCAGACAACTTAAACTACTTTTGATATCCACATAGTGCCTTGAAATGGCTTCACTGTCACTTAAATTTTGCATCTAGAGTTTGAGCTCTGGCCCTCTGGGAATGATGCTCAAGTAATCAAAACTAAGGGTCCTGGCACCGCCCTGTGCAGATGTAAAAACACCCAGAACCATCTAGGATGTCAGTCCTGAGGATTAGTGCTCACTCGGTGTTCCTAGGAAAGGCAGGAAAGAAACGTGGCTGTTTATCAGCTGATGACAGGGAGCAAGGTAGGGAAATTGCTCCCAATATCATCCCTATCCCTCCTTGCTCTTCTGGAGCCTAAAGCCAGGCAGAGCCTGCAAATGCTTTGGAGAACTTGCTCTTGTACCAAGTGAATCCGTGGTCTGCAGTAAGGTTGTAGGTTGTACTTTTTTTTCCCAGATATTTGATCTCTTTTACTTTTAAAAGACCAGCAGGAAAATTTTTCAGCAATTTATTATGGAGGTAGAAGCGGGAAAAAAAGCAAGTTAGTACTGCAGCATCATTTGGGTGTAGCAACACAGAGCTTAAGTCGACCTAAGAAGGTGCTGGTTTTGTTTTGCCCTTCCTACTCTAGCCTACACATGAATTCCCCCATCCAGTGCTGGGTTTTTGCTGATCCCAGTGTAAGCTAGACTGGGGAGATGTAGGAGCTGAAAAATTAACCCAGGAAAAACAACCAACCAACTAAACCAAACAAAAAAGAATAGCTTTCTGCTAGTTATGCAGATCAGCATCAGGAGCAGATAACTGCCAGTGCCAGCACAAGAGAGGAGATCGACTGCTCAAAGGGAACAGCATCACTGATGCAGGCTGGCTCGCTCTAGCATGCTATTGCCGTCTTAAGGCTGGAAACTAGACCAGAGTGCAGGACTTTGTGCAGAACTTCTAGCAAGAGAGAGGTTGAGCTGCCTTGCTTGGAGGCAGCTGCCTGGGCAGACAAAGAGATAGTGACTATTAGAGGAAAACAAAGATTTACACGTGTCGTGGCAAGTTCCAGGCTCAAAATTTCCTAGTTAGTTGCTCCTTCCTCCTACTGTTATAGAGCTCCTTGTAGCCTCCAGGAAAGGTATGGCAACATTTTAATAGAGATTTTCAAAGAAATAAATTAGCAACAGGACTATGACTGGCATTCCCACAGTGAGATGTCATGAACTCTAGTCTCCTGTTAGCGAAAAATTCAATTGAAGCCCTTTTTTTTTTTTTACTAGTTTAGAAAGCTTTTTTACTAGTTTAGAAGCGTTTCCAGTTTACACTTATTTGTGATCAATTTAGGGTCATCTTTTTCTTCTATCATTATCCTTAAGCTTAAATAACTTTCTTTCTTGCCTGGTCTTTACTTCATTGAAGTATTTACAGAGAGATAACATTTTACCCCGTGCAGCTATGGTTTTACAAGGTTAAACAAACTGCTGATTTCTCTCAGAAATTAGCTGCTGGTTACTCTGATCATGTTAATATCTTTTTTCTGCCTTATACTTATTTCAGTTCATCTTTCTTCAACATCAGCAGCTGGGATTACATACAGTGTAACAAATGAAGTTTTACCAGTGCCTTGTAAAATGGCATTAATAACTCCTTGTCTCTATGGAAAATACTTTGCCTGATATATTTTAGAGTTAAAATTGTCTTTTTCATGTCTGCATCACATTGATAGCTCATAGTCATCTCATGATTGACTGATACACCTATCTCTTTCTCATTCATTGTCACTTACAGACAGGAAGCCCATAGTCTGTGGCAAAAAAATCCTTGTTTCTGCTCCCTATGGACATGACCATGACATGTTTAATATTACTCTTGTTTTCAAAGTCATATAGTTCTTCTGTACATTACTCCACTCCTTCACCATGTTGACTATACTTCCCATCTTGTGTCCTGTGCAAATGACACTTACTTTTTTTTTTTTTTTTGGCGAAGAAAATCCTATTTTTCTAAAAAATTCAATTTTAAGCAAGTTCTATGCCTCTGAGTGAAGAAATACCTCAAAAGCTGAACTAACCTGAAATACAAAATTGGGTGTGTCTTTTTATGTGCTAGGTTTACTTATAAAGACTTAATTCTACAGTTCTGCTATCTAAATCTTAAAACCCTAATTTTTCAACTGTTTGTAATTCATCAACAAGAGTGACATGAGAAGCTATGGGAAGGATGACTTTAACAGAAGCTTCCTGTTAATTACAGCTTCACACTTATAATAAAGAACCTTATCTCTTTTAGGATTACTTAAATCTCAGTTGTGAATGACAACATCAGATTATCAAAGACATCAGCCTGAACTATTTCTATTCTCTCTGATGGAAAAAAAAAATATATTTAATTCAAGTTAACATACCTAATTATTTCTAATGAGAATTAGGGACTAGGTAACTCCATGCTAGATAATTGAGTGTTTTAGTTGTTTGACTAGATTGAGCTTGTAGGGGGGTAACCCTGTGATGTTAATATTTGTACTTCATGTAGCTCAGTACTGTATTTTATGTCTTTAGTACTTTTTGATAATAACATACCATTTTTAGCTCTGTGATAAGATATTTTCTAGAATTTACATTGAAATATGTAGTGAAAAATAGAAAAAAACTTGTTGTGCTGCATCCATATTGACAGGTTTCTAAGAAGTAGAAGTGATTTTAGACCACTTTTGTGTTGAGGACAAAGCCTTCAGTGGGGTTTCCTGACTGTCCTCAGAAAGGACTCTAGCTCCTTGAAAGATCAGATTTTATTCTTCCTAGGGTTCCTTAACTCACAGTTATTTTCCCTGAGTGGAAAAAGGGGTTTTACCAAATGCCCTGTTGCACCCCACCCCTGGAAGTGAGCAAGGACTGGGTGCTGAGCAGATGTGTTCCAGGTGGGGTAAGAGTATTGCAAGAGGCGATGATACTGTGCCAGCTTTCTGCATCTGGAGCTTGCTCATCACCACACTGTCAGACTGCAGGGCTCTTGCAGACCCTTAAGAAAATTGGATTAGAGTCAACTGTGCCAAATCCTTCACCATCTGTCACCTAGTTCTCACCCTGATTGCTTGCTGCCAGGCCTGGACCTGCTTGTTTGTCTCCATTAGGTACATATGTTAATTGGGTTTGCTCCTTTCCGTAGTGGAAGGTGTTTTGTGGGCGGTAGGTAGAAGCTTTGTTTCTTGTGATGAGGGGCTTGTTAATGATACATGAGCTGGTGAGGAGATGCTTGATGGAGATGGGATGAAGCTCAATTTATTTGAGGAAGGAAAAAGCTTTTCCTCTCTGGTAGTGAGGTGGGAGAAGTCATTGGGATTAAAAATGAACCTGTCATCACCCTTAGAGGAAGGGGGAGTGGGCTGTTCAGGCTGGCAGCACTCTGCTGGGAAGAGGTGCACACAGAATCAAGTCTTCCTTCTCCTGTCTCTTACATAATAAAAATGCTCTATGTAAGGGCCAATTCAACTACAAATCATTGTGCTTTGTGCCCTGGTAACTGCTACTGAACTCTTTAAAGCAAGATTGTTCCTCCTTTTATATAGGCAGTTGTGTATTCTCAACAATTGCCATTGCAAGAAGGAGAGATTGGAGCCAATCATCAATATTTCATACACTGTTTTTCTGGATGCAAAGAGTTTGCTTAACTACTAGACTAACACTTTTTTTTTTTTAAATCTAAGTGAGAAAGTAGATCATGACAAAATACAACAATAAAAATAACGTTTAGGAAGAAGATACCACAATACTTGCAATGCAGGTAGGAGCTTTTATGGAGGTAATCATACACAATAAAGTAAGTGAACACAATAACACACTTATTCTCTACTTTGCGGGCGAAGACACAGTGCTTCTAAAACATGAGCATGCTGTAACTGCATGTGCAAAAGTGGCAAATTCCTGGGGTAACAATTTCGGTGAGCATGCAGCAGTGTAATAGCGAGCCTATGGCAGTCTTGTGGCCACCTCAGCTTCCTTGTCAAAGACTGCGGTGTAAGCGATAAGATACATACTTTGTCAAGGGCTACAGAGATATTCACTAGTAGGACAAAAATACATGAGGTCTGGCATCACAGGATGTATTCTCTAGTCATTGCAGCCTCTTCTGTCTGTTCATGTCTCTTCTTAGCCTCTGCTAAGGCTAGGTCCTGTTTTCCTTACATATCCCGTCCTAGTCTTTTCTCATTTTTTTTGTGCCAATCTTTTTTCCTAGTCACTCTTAGTTCCCCCACATGGGAAGTCTGTCTAAATAGTGTACTTTCCTACTCTTACTTTGTATCCAAAGAGGCAGTCACTATTGCAGCTATCCAAATTTCTTGTGTAAGTAATCTTTCCTCTTTCTAGACTTGCAGTTCATCTTTCGCTAGGTTCACTAGATGTACAGAAGACCAAACTAGACAATGTAATTGTCTCTCGTGGCTTGAACTCTGTGCACGAATCTCATTCTCATCACTGACTTGTCAATAAAAGTTCACACTTGATTAATAATTGCTTGTTTCACAAGGCGTAAAGAGAGAACTCCTCCGTTGCTCTCATGAGAAGGAAGGCACTGCCTATAAAACAGAGTTAGCTTGTGAAGAAGCACAAAATATTTTTGGCATGTCCCCATTGGTGAGATTTGGATGACATTTAAAAGTCTCTGCTGCTGAGACTAATTGGCCGATGTTCCTGGGAGGTCATCATTGGCACCTTCGTTTTCAGTCCAGCATTCTCATACAGGATAAGGTTGAGTAACCCATATTGCAGCATGCGAACACTCCTTTCAGTTCCTCCTTGAATTAGCCAATTTTGTGTAGAGCAATGAACTTTGCAAGAAGGGCCTGAGCTCTTGCATATGTTTAATGATGTTCTAACATCCGTCAGTCACTTAATTTCCAAAGGGGGCACCCCTTCACTTCAAGAGCACTCTCCCCAGCTCTCAGACTCGTAATCATCATTCTGCACGCTGCACTCCAAACAAAAGCACTCTGCTGTCTTGCTCTGACATCTAATGAGAATGATTGCTTTCCTACCAAAGTGGAAGCATTGCTAAGCAGCACCAAGGCAGCAATTACAGAAGGAAAGGCAGAGATTTCCCTGCTGGTGCTGTGAGGAGGCAGCGGTGGGTCCTTAAGGAACTGGGCTCGACCCTGTGCAGGTGAGGCACAGATGGGTCATTCTGTATTTGTTGAAAACTTCCTGGAGGATTTTAATTTTATCTAGTCTTGCACCCAATCATTTTTCTGACCTGAATTTCCCTGATTTTGCATTTCCTTAATTTCTGGCACTTGCAGGTGAGACGGTGGGGGACACGAAGTGCTGTGTTTACATCAGAGATGGGACAGACAGACCTGAGAGGCTGTGGAAGATGGTTTCAAAACAGCTGAGACCCAGCTAAAGTCTTGTGCCCTTGTCAGCCACTGCCTTAACTGAAGTATTAGAGGAGATGAACTAAAGGAAATTATTTTGGAAAACAGACTAATAAATATCAGGACTGCTCTAAGGTCATACAGGTTTTCAACTGAAATGGCCAGAGTGTAACCTGGCCCAGGTTTGGCCAGTTCAGCTGTCTGTGGTCCAAGGCCTGATCTGGTGCAGCTGAGCCATGCGATTTTTGGCTCGCTTTTACTGAGAAAGTTGTCAAGGTGTGATGAAGTTTGTGAGCTGTAGATGCACACGCTAATAAACATGAAAAAACAAAGACCGAAGTAGAAGCGCTGAGACAGTAAAAATTAGCAGCTTAAGGATCCAAAAGGAAAAATACCACATGAGAAGATATAAAACCCTAAGGGAGATGCAGAGACTCAGAAGATGCAAATTCAGCAGAGTGCAGACGAGCGATACAAGGTGCAACAGAGGGTGACCTTCCTCCTTGCCTGGCTGCTTGGTCAGCAGCGATTCACTAGGGGCTTCGTCGGGGTGGGAAGTCTAGTAATGCTTAGCCTTATAACACCTCACTCCTAGCTGTTTGTTCTGTTTATCAGACAGCAAATAACTACTTTTCACCCCAAAGCTGCATTAATTTTTCCTGCAGAATCTCTTTGTATTTGGAAAAACTGCCCCTCCTACCCAAAGTGTGACCAAGTGATGTCTGTTTACGAGAGCAGAAAGTGAAGTAGAAATGTAAATAATTTCCATAGGCTGCCAGATTATGAATCCTGGAATTTTTTTTTTTATTTTTATTTTTTGTTAGAAATTTTGGGGCATGAGGATATAACTCTGATTCAGCCTGAAGTCAGGACACGGTCCAACCTCTGGTGCATCTCAGACTTTAGGTGATGCTTTGCTGCTCACAGCACATAGCTGAGCCTGGCATCCTCAGGCAAATGTGCTTCATCCACACACCAGAGGGGATTTAGCCTTGTCTCATGGTCCAGCTGGAGCAGGGTTGGATACATCTGATAATAGAGGCCTGTCTTTGTTCTGACACTGATAAGAGCCATATCCCTGCCTAATCCTAAGAAACATACTCCAATGCTTCTATTTTTTTCCCCCTGAAATCTCTCTTTTCTAATTCTATTTATTTTTTTGCCAGTTTTGGGAGAGGGGGGAGTAAAGGAGGAGGGTCATGATGACAAGCTTAGTAGTTTTGTAAATAAATAGAAACTCTGGTATCAGAGTTATGCTCTGCTACTTAAAAAAGAATGTACAACAGTGAGGACAGATTTGATATCTGTAATTTTCCTGGATAACTGTATCCATGGTGTATAACTTCTCTTAAGAAGCTGATGTTTCAACCACAAAAAAGTAATAAAGTGTTGTGCTAGCAAAAGTATATGCCATGTCACATCTAACCAAATCACATACTATAGCAGTTATGCTAGTGATACATCATTTCTACACTCGTTTATATACGTGTTAGCATACTTCGGAGCATTTAGGCCTATGTGCTTGAATGAGGCAGTGATTTTCTTCCCTCAAGTTTTGTTTGTTTCTAAGTGGAATATGAACAGTGGGAAACGTAAGTTTGTTCTTCCTTGTCTGCAAGTAAGGATAAAACAGAGATGCAGATGAGAGTAGACAAGACTACTTGTGCTTCTAGACAAGAGTACAGCATTCACAGGAAGGTTATCTTCATAGATGCTCTGTCACTAGGATAGCCAGAGGAAGAAGACTGCTTGCTTGTTCAAGCTAATCAGGAAATGTTCTAATCATCAAGAGGAATATTTGAAGCACACGGGCACAGCATACTTCATATGATAGCAAACTGTCTGCTGCATACAGATTGCATTTAATCAGAAGTAGTACTTATCTGCTAGACTCAAGGTTTGAAGGCCATAATAGATGTGTTTTACTTTATGTACAGAAAGGGCAAATAAGAGTTTAATTTGTTCTCTAAACAGGAAAAACTGTGCTGTGTCATAGTAAGTGTTGACACTTTTATAATGTAACCTTCTTAAAGAAAATTTCCTACAATGCTGCTTCTCAATGAAGTGACCCAAAATCTAAGCAGCTTCCTGAGGCACATGATGCTCTACAAAATCTTACATCAGAAGAGGTGGTATTGTGCTAAACAGAACGCGAGGTTGGACGTGGAGGATAGGTGAAAACTGAAGAAGGAAGGATTTCTGACAGCAATTTAGCCCAGGTCATAATGTGGAGCAAAATGATGTGTGGGCAAGTTTCTCACTTTAGCCAAGGACTTATTGTCTGATACTGGGCGAGTCCCTTAAACTCTCTGAGGTGGATTGATGACACCAAATTTTGAATTGCCTACAAAACCTAACATCCTAGGCTTGTACGGTCATTGAAGAGAGTATGGGACCACCAAAGGGCAGTGCAACATGCTGATCTCAGTAGGTGCTCCATGGAGCTGTGGCTGTTGGATTTATAACACTGCAGTTCTTAACATGCAACTGGATGGGCTGAGTCTTTCCCTCTGTCACTTCCCTGACTGTCAGTACAGATATTTTAATTCTGTATTTTTATTCTCTGTCCCATTTCTTTAGCTCACCAGCTATCTGATGCTAGGACTGTTACCGTGCGCCTCTTCCACTCTTAAAGCAATAGGATGCTGAAATGCACTAAAGCTGCAGGCACTATGTTAATGCCAATACCTCTACACTATAAATAAACACTTAAATATTAGCTAAAAGACAAAAATCCCAGCTTTTTGCTAGTCATAGTCATATTTTTACCACTGGCTGTTGAGTATTCTGTTAACTGGAAAGGTAATGATCCTGTTCAGTGCAGCCTTGTCTCTTAAACTGAAATAAAGAAGCGAAAACTCTTGCAACTCTGAGCAGCTTTTTCTATCAATTAGTTAACTCTCAGCAAGTCATATCTGCTAAGGAGCTATTAATAGCCGCGATCAAAGAGAAAGATCACAAATGTCAAAATTTCCAGCTGAAGACATAATTACCCTAAAAAGCTTTTTATGTAACTTTTTGCTGCATCTGCTGGAATTTATGAATCACAAAAGAGAAACTAATCATCCCAAGAAAGAAATGAAAATGCACAGGTCTTCTTATATTTTATGCAAACAGAAGATTTGTTATGTTTGACTAAAATATAGATTCTTATTTTTTTAATTAAGTAGTTTGTAAAATTGGTGGAACTAAGGTAGGGCCACATTTACAGTATTCAGGGGACAAACATACAACATCCCAGAAAGAAGTGGTGACCAGCTATTGGCTTGCCTACAAGTTGCCATGGAAACAAGATTATCTTCCATCAAAATGGATGGTGTTGAATATTCAATATTTATATGGTATCTTTAGTATTACAAGTAATAGACTCAGAAGGTCAGAAGGGACCTTTACTTCATCTTATCTGGGCACTGAATTTCTCCTAATATGCCCCTTATTCAACCATTAACTTGTGTTTATCTGAAGTATATCCTCCAGAAAGACATCTTGTATTGATCTGAAGGCAGAAAGTGAACCTAGTGTTAAAAATGCATGCCTAATATCTCATCTCAATTTGAGTCTGACTTCAGTTTAGCCAGTGGTTCTTGTTATAACTTTCTTTCCTAGATTAGATATCCTCTAGTATCAGTGACAGTTTCCTATCTGCTGTAGTCAAGGAACCTTCCAAACTTCTCTTTCTTAAACCTTATCTCCTGCAGTAAGATGTTTATTTAGCCTTTAAATAATTTCTGTGGATTGCTTCTGATATTGAAGAAAAGTAGACTATATGGTGGGATCAAGAAGTTAATCTTTTCCCTATATGTTTTTGTGTGTGCAAACTGAAAGGGGGGAAAACCCAACATCATCGGTTGCATGTTGCACTGTTTCCCTACAAAAGAGCAGTTACTGATTATATGACAAATGCAGTAAGAAACGTGGATGTGGGTTTTGGGGCCTGTCGTGGTTTAACCCCAGCCAGCAACTAAGCCCCACACAGCCGCTCGCTCACTCCCCCCTGGTGGGATGGGGGAGAGAATCGGACGAATAAAAGTGAGAAAACTGGTGGATTGAGATAAAGACAATTTAATAAGTAAAGCAAAAGCCGTGCACGCAAACAAAGCAAAACAAGGAATTCATTCACTCCTTCCCATGGGCAGGCAGGTGTTCAGCCATCTCCAGGAAAGCAGGGCTCCATCACGTGTAACGGTTCCTTGGGAAGACAAACGCCATCACTCCAAACGTCCCCCCCTTCCTTCTTCTTCCCCCAGCTTTATATGCTGAGCATGACACCATACGGTATGGAATATCCCTTTGGTCAGTTGGGGTCAGCTGTCCCAGCCGTGTCCCCTCCCAGCTTCTTGTGCCCCCCCAGCCTACTCACTGGTGGGGTGGGGTGAGGAGCAGAAAAGGCCTTGACTCTGTGTAAGCACTGCTCAGCAATAACTAAAACATCCCTGAATTATCATCATTGTTTTCAGCACAAATCCAAAAGATAGCCCCATACTAGCTACTGTGAAGAAAATTAACTCTGTCCCAGCCAAAACCAGCACAGGGCCATTTCAGATGCATATGCTTTCAGAGGAGCTATAATTATGATCTTTGAAGCTGCTTGGTGAGTCCCCATCACTCCAGCTCCTGGCTTGCCACCCAACACTCTGCTCAGTCTCATCATGCTCCTCTTCTTTTACCCAATGTGTGCCTCAGAAGTGCAAGAACAGTAACTCTGGCAGTGCCCTATAGAGGTGCGCTGTGGGGCAGCCATCGCGGTGTCCATATTTATATGTTAGCTTAAAGTATCGGGATTTATAGCTGAAAGTGAGGCTTCACCAAGCAAGTAGATTTGCGAAAAATTTGACTGGAGTCCCTCTAAAAGGCTCTGTGACGTGGATTTTGCCTCTGTGTCTGCTCTTGCAGCTTCAGAAGCTTAGTATTATGGTACGCATTATTATTAGACTCAAGTGTCTAATATGTCTAAAGTTAATATAGTAAGTGTGTGTAGTGCTGAAAAATTTAGCCACATTAAAATATTTCAAACATCCAAGGATTTCAATATTTTAAGCAAAATGGTGCAATGCTGGAGATTTCTTTCATTTTAGAAAACAAGAAGTGTTATAAAATGTTTGAAGCTAGTGAAATTTTTTTCAGTTTTACAATATGACAAAAATTACCTGGGGTCTGCCTCCCCCTTTTTTTTTTAATTTCCATCCAATTAAGAGTACATTGTTCATAAAAATGTCATTATTGCTTTCAGTTCTGTTGAATTTAATACCATAGCCTCATTTTTCCTCATCAGATAGTAGATACCAAACTGCTGGATTGCAGCCAACAATGCATTGATTTTTTAATGTGATTTTTATGCCTGGAAATACAATCATACAGTTTAACTGAACTGCAATTACCTAAATTAATCAGAACAACCAATACATAAAAGAAAAAAAATCCACAACAAATAATAAGAAAATGATCATGTTAACACAGAGAAACTCTTCTGAAAATTGTATTTACCAACTTCATTTCTTCTGTTCAACGGCAGCTCAAATGGCATCTAAGAAAGCTCTAGGTTATGTAGATTATGTTTCGGCTCTATCCTCCACACTTCTCTGCATATCAAGGATAGCTGGAAAATTAGCAATGGGATGCTTTGGAAGACTGTCCATCTACTCATCTTGCTGAGCATGGGGAAATGGTAGCAGCATCTTTTTCACCAGGAAAACTGAAGCTTTTCCACAGGAGTACACTCATACGCTTGCCATGTACTTACAGAAATGAAACATTTTCATTGGCTTGGGAAAAAAGACCAAATTAAAATGTAACTATAACCACTTCTGTCTTGAGAGCTCATATTTACTTTCTCACAGCTTTTCTTGCTGCATCAGGGGAAAACATATGCATGTAGCTCCCTTTTTCAAATACGAGAGTTTTCCAGTGACTACAAAGGGCTATAAGAATATTAGCATACTAGCTAATTAAGATTATTTTGCATTCTTAATATTTAGTTACGCATGAGGGAGCTATACAGGGAATTTGAAGAATCAGGTATTTTAAAGGAGATTAGGCCTTAAGAACATCAGAAATTAAAAGCGTTAAGTCTTTTTGCAAACATGCATATTTCAAGAATATTGTGAGAAGCTGTTGTCCTCAAGAGGTAACGATAACCACATATCCTCCTGAGGTTGTGCTGGCATTTGCTGCCTAACTGAAGAAGTTAAAAGCTGTAACTCCACATCACTTAATGAACAGTACTGATGGAGCTCAGAAGGGAATTCGAATTCCAGCTGGATGTGATTATCATTATTATTATTAGTTTATGTTCACATGCCTTCTCAGGCAAGGATCTCTCTGTTTAGCTTGAATTTGCTTCAGTCCCATTATAAAGCAAATACCAAAGCAATCCAAACAGTCACGCACTAATTTGGGGAATTTTGCTTTCCCAGTATCTACAGTCATTGGAAACAAAACTTGCAAAAAAACAAAAAAGAAAAGAAAGATGTACATAATATGAGATAGGGGACTCCACCCCACCCTAGCAGCAAATCAAAGCATGTTATACCATTTGGCTCAGCTGCTGTTTCTATGAAGTTGTGCTGTTTAAATTTGCCCTCGCCTTAAAATGCAGTGGTGTTCAAACAAAGCAGTCCTCCATGAGCCCAGAAGCATGTTAGTGACTGCTATATCTCTGTCAGTATAAATAAATGCCATTCTTTCTTCAGTAAACCCAAATTGCTCTCCTTGTTCCAGGCCCTTTGGTGCACTATATAGACTCAATTTCTGCATTGCAAGCGTAAAAATCTCTAAGCCGGCAGCCGTATGATTGCTCTGTTAATTATGTATAATCAGTCCTACTGTCAATCCACCATAAAATGTAGACTTCTGCATGTTCCATAGTGGTGTAATTTAAGGGGCAGGAAAGTATTTGCTGTATACATAGTGTAGACATATGTATCACAGAAAGTAACTATATAAGCGTGTATGTATAAGGGTACGTAAAACACATACTAATCTATAAATAATGTCTGTTTATCTGGAACTAATGTGACAAAAACTGCAGCAATTCATACCCTGCAGATTGAAATTTCATTCATTTTGTTGTACTCCATGGTATCTCAAATAACTGTGGATTCAGAGGCAATTCATTCTTCCACTCGCAGTGTTACCGGGGAGAGACATCGCTCAGAGCCACCGCGTTGCCTAATGAAGTCCACTGCTCTTAACTGTGAGCATGGTCTAGTCCGGACAATTTATGAAACGAATATTTATTTCCTTTGCAGTTGCCCTACAATACGAAGGACTTCCTCAGGAAATCTGGGAAGGAAATAATTTTCCTAACATTTTCAAACAAAGAATAATTAAAATGCTGATGTTTACCCTGTCTGAAATTGAAGTAAAAAGCTGAAATCTCACAAATAGTTTTCAACCAGAAATCCAAAGGAAAGATAAATTGGTCGCATGAAAACATAAGATTTTAATGCTTAAAAAAACTCTGAATTGTGTACTTAGATTTAATTTCATTTAAAAATATCTCTTTCAAGAAGGGATTAATTTAGAAAAATTGAATTAGTGTCTTTCCAAAATGTTAACATTTGTTGAAACTGATTGTAGTCTATAAGAAGTTCCACTTTTAAAAACTGATCAGTTGGCAGGGGAAAGAGATCTTTTTTTTCCTTTAAAGTTACTATTTTCAAAAAAAAAAAAAAAAAAGCTTCCTGCAAAAACCAGATCCTAGTTCACAGTCTGGATCTGCTCTGGTAGCTGAATTCAGCCCCAGTATGCAACTGGGAATCCCTGCCCCAAACCTGCTCCTGCATCTTTGATGTGGATGACTCTCATTTTGTTTTGGTTTTTTTTAGCCCATGTAGAGGAGGAGGAAGTCGCATTGGGAGTACCTTCAGGACAGAAAGGAAATGAGATGAAGGTAAGTTAGGATCAGATCCACATTTTTCAGCTCTTCCGTGAATCTCTTGGCACAAACCGCAGGAGCCGGGCAGGGAGAGGGGCTCTGTGCCTGATGCTGTGCACAGGGCAGAAAGGGAGCTGAAGTTTGTGGGGTCACAGGAAGAAAGTGCCTGGCTGTGTGGCAGCTTTTCATCTCAGGGGAAAGAAAAAGCAATTTCTTCTGTCTGGCCCTCCAAAGGCTGCTCATCCTCCCTCCTAGATGGTGGAGTATTTGGTGAACAGTGCATGCTCCAGCCTGTGTGCTTTCTTCCCAGCCCCATAAATACTTCCTGCATTTAAGCTGTTCTCTGCTGACTGTCAAAGCAAATAATTATAACAATTTATAACGTGTTTCTTTAGCCCTTGAGCTGTGACTGCTTATTTCCTCTTATGCATCTATGATATAACTCAATGGTTATCAAAAAATGCCTTTGCCAGGCTGTGTGCACTGCGCAGTGCAGTCCTCCGGGTAAGGCTCGGTCATCACCATTGTATTGCTCACATCCCAAAGCTAAATGAAGAGGAATCTTCTAATTCCCAGAGAGGTGAATTTCCATCGTAACTCTGATACCCTAATGCTACACTTCATCTAGCAGCCAGCACTTAGCAGACCACCCTGGGGACAGTGAAGGGAGAGGTGGGGAAAGCAGACGTGAAGGATTTCAGATTCTGCGACATCACTGTAAAGCTCTTTATCACAATTATTAGCATGAAAATCTTGTTTGACAGCAACCCTGCCCCTCCTCCAAACTGACAATAATTCTATGACTGCATGGGCGGGGGTAGAGAAAGCAATTTAGAATATAATTTTTAATGCCAATTATTTTTTATTAATGTGTCAAGTGTGGACTCTAGGAAGGGCTTTATGAACATGATGAGTTAAGGTGTATGTGCTGTATTTCTCATGATAAAAGTATTATATGGTGGCACTCTTAGAAGGACAGTGACCTATGAGAAAACCCCTCATGGTGGACGAACTCTGTTCAGTAATGGGAATGTGCCTGTGGAAAAGCTCCAGGGGAAGCTGAAGATACAAACCTTTGAGTGGCGGGGAGGATGAAGCAGCCCATTCTCAGCCATATTTAGAACTGAACGCTGTGAGATTGAGCTGCCTGGCTGATGGACAAAAAAAGTAGGAAAAGAGGCTTGGGCAGGAAAAGGCGCAAGCAGCAATGGGCTTCCAAGTTGTGCAAGGGTAAGAAGAATGATTCATCATTACTAAAGCAACAGGACTTGTGTTTTCGTCCTTGGTGTCTTATCTTGTTTTCAGTGATTGTGATCAAGAACTAAACCCTGGGTAGAGCTTGAATATAGCTTGTTTGGATTTTAAGCTGGCCTAGAGTTTAAGTCTGAAACAGACATATCCAAATCACGTTACATTTCAAAAGGAACAAATCCAAACAAATGATGCAAGCAGACTTTGGGGGCATTTGAAGTCCAGAGCTAGAAAGACTGAAAAACCTCTTGCCAGATTGCAAGTGGTTCTTTGGGGCTAGTATGGTAAATCACTATATAAGCAGAAAGAACTTCAAATAATTTTTACTCCATGTCCCTTTATAAGGGACAGGCAAAAGGGAATCAACTAGAGAATAAACTGTCATTGGTTCCAGTTTTAAGGCAAATATGTTGAAATACTTGAATTGGTCTGACATATATTTAAAAAAAAGTTCTTCTAATGATGCAAAAGCTTTATTAGGATTTGGAGAAATTAGGGGAGATGCTGTATAACAATATGTTATTTCATATAACAGTTTATTTTTTTATAATGTCATAAAAATATTGTCATGTCGTTTCTATGTTCATACATTCCTCATAATTTTGAACTCACTCAAATACTTGAACACACCTCAGATAGTTTCTCAATTATAGTTGTGCCCATGTCTTTCCCTGAACGACTCCTTACTGAAGCTCCTTACTTTGGACCAAGCTCCAAATGTAGTGAAAAGCCTGATTTCTTCCTAACACCCACTCATTGCTCATCTGAGGAGGTGCTGAATTGTTGAGGTGACAACTATATCTGACCATGACCAAACAGTCTATCTGTGCAGCCAGAAAGGTAATGTACCATGCTCTGGGATTCGATTACCGAGCTGAAAGGGAGAGAGCTGATGTCCTTCAAACTTCGTTTAAAAAAAAAAAAAAGAAAAGAAAAAAGAAAACCACACACACACACAAAAAACCAAACAGAAAAGCTCCCCAACCTCCCCTTCCAGCTTGACTTTCCAGTAAGACGAGAACTGAGCAAAGAAACATAAAACTGCCCCCTGCAAAAGAAGCATGTAAAATCAGGTTATCTTTATCTGGAGACTGCAGTGCTGGCTGCTGGCGGTATTTAAAGAGGATTGTTTCACAGCTGGGTGCAATACACTGACAGGAGTGCTCTTATTTCCTCCTCCTCTCACCAGCCCCAGGTTTTCCCTCTGCTACCCCAGTTGTCATTGTGCACTTTCAGATCAGCACATTTATTTATCACAAACTTAAATGACATACCTAACCAGGGAATCAAACCCCGTCATTAGTCCCACTTTCAATTGCCCAGTTTATATTTCAGAGCTGATTTATGATGCTTGCCTGCCTCACTGCCTGAGTGCCCCAAGCAATTTATTCCATAATGCCCTTCTTGTAAAGAAATTATGCCTGAATTGCTCACAGGTTAGTTCTTCTATGGCGGCACTCCATGCCCTGGTACTTTTCGGTCATTCACCATTTCAAATACCTCAAAGGCAAACTGTGATACAGGATTTTGATTATAATGTCCAGACTTACTCAGTTAAACTGGAGAGGGAAAAAAGGAAGACTGGAGGTCTCTTGGGCTATTAAATTAATTTCTGCTGTGCAATACTAGTGTGAAACCCACAAAAGTCCAAAGAATTGCTTGGGATTTAAGCAGTGTAAAGAGGTGAATTTGATGTCCTGTCTCAAGCTAGGAGGAAAGGGAGTTGAAATGCTGCAGACCTTAAAGGACCTTATAGATGGGTTGTTTAAGGCTGCCCTTGTTTGGGGGAAACTAAATCAGTAATAATTTTGTATCGGTTTGTTCATCCTAGTTATTTTTTTCTAAAATAAAAGCTATTATCCAGGGCTGGATTTTATTTTTGTTCCTTTACTGTTAATTAGTTTTGCGTTAACTCCTGCACTGTGAATGCCACTTTAGCATTTAATAGGACTCAGATCTTGAAGGGACTGACCTAAGTGCAATTCCATAAGGCAAATGTGAGTTTTACACCTAAATGCCACGCATTACAGGCCCATCAAGTTGCAAAGACTGGGAAGCCGTCCCTGTTGTGGAAATTTGTTATGACCCTAGAGAAAACAGCAGGAAACCCAAATTGTCTTCCTGCGACTGAATATGTGGAAGTTGATACAGGCTGCCATTTTCATTTTTACCTGCATGTCTTAGCCTGTACGACCCATACAGAAATTAAAAGAAAGAAAGAAAGAAATTTAAAAATACTGTGGCCTGGTCCAATTAAAAAAGAGATATGTAAAGGGAAAGACCTTGATAACATTAGTCTTAATTTTATCCTATTCCATGAGTAGCCCAAATAAGTTTAATGGTATTGTTGATGGTATTAAAAACTACATAAAGAACATTAGGTGTTTCCCATATGAGAATTCAGAATTAAAAAGAGTTACTGCTCAAACAGTAAAGGATGAAAATAAAATATATCACTACAGAAAATAAAATAAAATTTAAAAATCCTGCATAATTAATGCTGGTAGTTACAGTATTACCTTACGCTTGCATATATGTGCTTCTGTTTAGCTGCATATTTTCCTCCTAGTAATATTTCTGTAGCAGTATTTTTACAGTATTGTAAGGCTTGCTGTAAAATCAGCCCTAAAGAAAAATGCAGAGCTGTGGGCAGGTCTGACAAATAGGATGCAGAATGGGAAGTGACAGGGAACATAGCACAAAGTGCAAGTGCTTAAGTGCTGAGTTTCTCTTTCCTGACCTGGGAACTTGTGCACAGTAATACTGATATCCTGAGAAGCAAGAAATCCAGGGCAGGACTTGAAATCTGCTCTTCACCATGACAAACCAGGCAGGAAACACATAGCTCATTCCTGGTATCCATCTCCATCCAAGCCTCATTCCAGCAAAACTCAAACTGGAATTATGAAATCCTTGTGTTGCAGTCTGGAGGCTTTGCTGATGTTAGGGATGACAAAGTGTCCATGCACAGAGAGGGAGGTGCGGCTGGGACCAGCTCTGCGGCTGGACCTCTGTGAGGTCCACCTTCTCCAAGACCTCTCCACCACACGAACCAAAGCACAGGAAATGGGGGCACCTGGGAGATTTACTTCATTCTCCTGGTCTGAACTAAAACACTAGTGCAGGTGGACCCTAAAGGACAATCCACCCAGGGAAAGCTGGGCACATACTTGTGTGCCTGCAGTACTCAGACATGAGTTTCTGCGCTGCAAATGCAGGATGTAGCATTTAGAATAAAAATTTTTACTACAAATGATTATGGACATAGTATTATGCAGTTCTGACTGCATCAAAAGTTTTCAAAATATCAGCCTGTGGAATTTCTGAACCGTATACCTCATGGAAACACATTAACTTGCTAACACATGTCCCCAGTGCCTCACTGCGAGGAAGGTAGCAAAAGATGGGTTGTCTTTTTATACTGGAAAGTCTGGAGAAAACAGAGGTCTCCAGGGAGAGTAGAAAGATCTTTAAAGAGAAAAAAACCTAAAAAACATAATCACAGGAAAGAAATTTTCCAGGAAGGTTTTTAAGGCCCAGGTGGCTCTCTGAATTGCCAAGAAAGCATCATATGTAGGCTCCTATGTGGTATCTTCTGGGTTTCCTGGGGTTTGGAAAGTATTTCTGTACTTTGCTGAAATACAGCTGAAAGCACTAAAGCAGCACTAAGCATGTGCACATCAGATTATTGCAAATGTTAAAAAATCACACAGAAAATAAGGGTGAGGAGGGACCAGGAGGCCGGCAGTGTGGTGACACCACTGACACCGGCTCCTGGGAGTGGAGACCCCAGTGCAACTACCTTGTCACTGCATTAACAGAGCGCTCCTCGACTTCTTTAATCTGGGCTTTCTTTGGCCCAGAAGTCCAGACAGGTTGGGAAGCCAACATAACACATACGGAGTTTCCAATAGATGTAGGCAAACAGAAGAACAGATGCATTTGTATGGGGTTTTGAAAACACCACGGCCCCTTGCTTTCTCTGAGAAAGAGGTCTGTACAAAGAAAAGGCTGCATGCATTTATTTTCCTTTCATTGCTGTCATACTGATTAGGAGCATCCTTTGGGTAGGGTTTATGACCCTTTTGGAGGCAGCTCCTGGATCACGTGCACAACCGTCTTTCCTGACCTCTGCTTGTCTTTTTTTTTCTTTAGGAAAGCCTATATGAAATTTCTTTTCTCTTCTTGTACGTTTCCTTCCTGCCTTTCAGAGGTTCACATCTGTGGTGCCTTTTTAAATTAATTCCCTCTTTTCCACCTTTGCCTCTCCATCTTGTCTGGGAGATTTCAACTCACTCATCACTCCATCCTTTCCTTCAGACAGATGAGAAAAATACTAGTTCTCTAGGTGTCTGTTAAGCTCTTCAGCATACTAATTGCTGTTTGTCAAAGAACAGTTATTAAAATGCACAGTCACTGCAGAGAAATAACTGTAATGACCTGAGATAAAAGTATTGCCTCTGGCTTTCCTGCTGCCCCTGAGCAGGTGGTTACTGCCCCGCAGTTCAGCTGCAGAGGACGGTGGGTTACTCAAAAACTGCTTTCGTGCAAAGCTGGCTGCAGGAGCTTCTTGACTATTGCTTACTCCGGCCCAATATAAGTGATAGTCAAAGTGATGTAAGTTTGCAGACTGACATCCTCTCCTATCACCTCTTCTCAGGTATATGTAATTTTCTAACCTCCTCCTAAGCCTTCCTAATAGCATTAGCTTGAACCACCTGGACCTGTTCTGTAATTTTTAAAATTTTCCTTGAAGTGGGTGAAGCCGATCCCTGCTGTGGGAAATTTTTATGGCACCCCTCGAGGCAAATTAAACACACATTTGTGCTTAAATATAAAGAAAAAGTAATGAACAATTTAATGAACAATGCATTGGGCAGAGTCTTAAAGCAATATGCGGTTTTACATGGAGTCTGCAAAGATGCGTCACAAGCAGATTCCTTATACACCCTTGTACCAGCACCAATCCCAGCGACAATGCTGAGGCTGTTTCTTATCTCATCACGCAGGGAAACTTCCCTCCCTTGCAAGGAGCGGTTCTGTCTCTGGCATTCCTGCTTCCAGCCAGTTTAACCCCTTCTTGCAGTGGGGCCTTCTTGCCCTCCATGCCAGATCATTCCTTGGTCACAAATTACCACTGCTGAGCAGTTACAACTAGAATTTCCCCTTCACTGCTTTCCTGGGAAAGCTGCCTTTTGTGGGGGTAACCTCCAGGTTAGTAAGGGCATAAGCAGCTGGGAGAATTCGACAGCTGGATGGGAGTATGTTGTCCAATATCTCTAGTTTGGAGGTTATATACACACAGGCTATTCAAAGATAAGCAGGTTTCCTAATAAGTTTTCATACAAACAAGAACGTTTGAATTGTGCACAGAAAGTCCATAAATAGCGAGGGCCCAGCAGCACTGTCAGGATACAGACCTATTGCATTAAGCAAGTTTTCTGACAGTAGAAAATCCCTCCATCAAATCAACCTACGGTCTAAGAGATTTCTAGTTTGAACAAATATACCGTACAGAAATGTATCGCAGTCCTATACTCATGAAATCCTTGTGGTTCCCTCATCAAAAGTCCTTGGCTTTCACAGAAATAATGAGTTTGAGTGTGTTTTCTCTCAAAATTCACCTTCTCTCCATCACGTTGCCTTCCACAATGCCAGTTATTTACAACTTAGGCATCAGTGGCATGAACAAAGGTTTCACATGCCAGTTTTGACCCTCAGCATCATCTCAGTTGTTTCAGTGGTTTTATCTCGGTTTAACTGACTTGAACTTAAAAGGCAATTCTGTCGATGGGGTACAAGAAGAAACAAAATCAGCTTCTCTTTGTAATCTTTATTTTCTCTCAGGTTTCCAGAGAAATAAAAAGATGTAGGGAGATTTATCATCATTTTTACTCTATAGCCCAGGTATAAGCAAACTCAGCCTCACAGATTGCCTGTACCCAGGTGCTGGAGGGCTTTGAGAGACTTCTAAATATTACATTAAATCTGGCAGAGATAGAGTTGACCCTTAAGTAGTTATTTAGCCCCCAGATCATGGAAAAAGTGACATTTTTGTACACGTATTACAGGGTTATGAGGGCAAAGACTGTACTGAAGGGCAGATAGGTTAATTTGAGCCTCAGAAAGCAAAATTTGTGAGAAGCCAGTTTTGATTCATTTTGTCTCCTACCAAGATAGTCCTGCAACACTGACACGATGCAGTGCCTGGGAGTACTGGGCTTGCTCTAACAGCACTACCTGATCGTCCCTCCTGCTGCAACTAACTTTTTTCCTACCTCTTCTCCTTCCCAAGACACCCCAAACTGGATGCAGTGTTTGTTAGAATCATTAGAGTTTGTTTGCTGGACTTGGTAGACCTGAGCTCAACCCCAGAGAGGGAACTACTGTATTGTTCATTAATGCCCCCAAATATCCCAGCTGGAATCACCTTCCTTTCTGTAGTGCAGAATATTGAAGATACAATGCTAGCAGTTGTGGTCTAAGGAAGAAAGAGGGGGAAAAGCAGACGGTACAGGGAAGGAGAAGCAAATTGGTTTTGCAGTTATAGCGTAAACTTTAGAAATCTATAGTATTATGCAGCCTGCTGCAATTTTAAGCACCTTTGACTAGACTGCTCAACAGTGGATAATAAAAGGATCAGAAAAAACAGGGAATCAATAAGGCTTTCAGAGCTCTTTCCTCCTACTACAGTGTTTCACATTTACTCTGTGTATCTCTACTTCACAGTATTTCAATAAAGCAGGAAAATGTCCAGTCTCAAAGCTGAGCTATACAATTTACTCTTCACACATTACTAACTACTGCTTCAGAGATTTAGTAAGTGTCTAGTCACGGATCCATTTTAAAAATAAAAATTATAATACTGTATTAAAGAGAGTTATTACTGTGTATGCAAATGTCCATAAGGATTGGTATCCCCCTGTTCTCTAAATTTAACTTTAGTGCAATTTCTGGGATTTTACCCTGTTGGTTTTTCAGAGACAGAAAAAATGCAGTTCACTAGTATGTATGAATACTATCCTTTAGGTTTTTATGTCGTTATCTAGGCAATTAAGAAAACAAAACAAAACAAAACAAAACCCCAAACCTAGAGATACCCTTTTCAAATGCTTAAAGGTTTAATTTGGAAGGTACTCTGTGAGCTGCCCATTTTTGAAAATGTTGGTTAGGACAATTTTTATAACATGGCAAATAATTAGATAAAAGTGCTTCCTACTTTTTAGTGTGGAGCTAGATAGAGGTGGAAAAGGAGAGGAAAAGTGAGATGAGTACTGAAGTAAAATGAATGGATATTTTTGAGTTGATGATAGCAGATGCTGAGCAGCCAGTAAGCCATCAGCTGTTTCCTTTCTGAATTCATCTTTATCTCTTCAGCTTCTTCTAACTAACCAAGAAAAACAGTATCATACTTTTAAAACTGTACCAGAAATCCTGGAGTATTCTCACAGCTTACCTCAGTGTTGTCCGTAGCAAAGATAGGCCGACCTCACAAGACAGAAGTCTTTGACTTTGGACAAAAAAGGAATTGGAGAAAAGGAATTGACCCTTCTACAGGTGTTGCCAAAAACCACCCTTTTGTGTTTGCTGTGAAGTTGTACTGAACTGCAGACGTGCACCTGGCTCTCTGACCTATCTCTTCCCTTGCTCATGTGAAATGCCATCCTCCTTTCCTGTTGTTTATGCAGCAGGGAAATAGCCTGCTCTGCTTTGGCAGGAGTCTCTTTTGGGGTGACACCTACAAGCCTATCTTTCATGGGCGGATAACAAACTAATGATTGTCCAAACTCTACGTGGAGTCCTCTGCTGCTAGACAAAGCAGAAATTCTTCTTAGAAAATAAGTAAGGGGAGAGAGTTCCCATTTTGCTTCAACTGGTAGACTTCACAAGATCTCAGTTATACTTGTAGGACTACTCAGATTATTTTGGGTTTCTCTCCAATAACAAGTGGTTGCTAAGGCAATTTCTAGCTGAGGGTACCTGGGACCTTCTGAATCGCTGCAGAGGTAGGGCAGAAAGGTATGTGTATCTTTTCTCTCCTGCCATCTGTAAGCAGCAAGGTTTTTTACTTCCCATACTCAACCAGAAGATTCTATGTGACTGAAGCAGGGGAGATCTCTTACTTGACAAATATTCTCAGTAGGAAAGTTCTCAGAGAAGCAGCAAACACTCCTGTAAGCAGTGATGAGTGGGAGAGTTAAGTGACTTTAACATGGTTAGAAACAGCTAACACAGGGACTAGGAGAAGAGGTAACCAAGACAGCGAAACACAGATCTGATTCTGTTAGTGCATCTGACCCAGACTACTGCTCAGGTGGATTCAGGGTTTGGAACAGACCTTTTCTACATCTTTTATGAACCGACTACTGTTATTTGTACTGTGTTACTTGCACTGACACTGCCCTGTTATTTGCATTAACAAAACTGCTGTACAGTCTAGTGCTTTCACAGGTAACATAAGTGGAAACTTTGTTTTGGATGAGCTGTTCGTATGTGTCTTATATACGTGAATATTTGTTTGAGTCTTGAATGAGACATACAGGCTGAAACTGTATGATTTGGGCCTTTTTTTAACAGATGAGGGTATGATGGGGGGAAGCGCTAGAAGAAGTAGGCAGAGAATATGTTTTAAAAGGGGGAGAACAATAAGAAATAAGATGTTTTGTTTGTTTGTTCATTTTTAAGCAGGAAATAGGCACTGAAACCCTGGAAAATCTATATGATCTATACTGTCAGACTCACATTCACAAACAGAGACAGTAACAACTGATATTTTTACTGAAAATCTATCAAAATAGGTCAGGGAAAGAGTTACTTTCCCTGAGAGAGATGGGAAGAGAAATGAGGCAAGTGAGTAAGATGTTATTTGTAGTGACTTGCCCTCAAGTTTATATAGTTCACCTGTAAACTCACACTAGAGACAAGCATTTTTGCTCTAAGTCAAGTTCATTTTTAAATGCATAACAATGAACCATAAAACGAATATTCCAAATAACTCTGGTGTGTCAGCAGTTGAAAGCTTCTCTGGTACAATTGAGCTTTTTAGTGAAATGTGAGAATTTCTCAATTACAAAATTTCTTTAAGTGCTTAGGTTATAAATGGTCCGGCATCCTCTGAGTTTTTAATGGCCTTTAATAGATTAAATTAATAGATTTCAACGTGAATATCTGCTCTGACTAGCAAAGACTGAAGTATTTCCAGAGGTGTGTATTGAGAACATAACAGTACCTGTCTTATGCATTGCAAATATTATGCACTTCACTGCAGAACACCAAAGAGCTGAATGTTATAGATTTTCTTTCCTTTTTTACAACATGCTACACAATACTGAACCGCTGTTATCTAATTACCTTATTTTTCACAGTCTTGTTCACTTTGGTAGGAGCCTGAAAGGGATTGGTTGGTGAGGCAGTCTGAAGTCTACAGCGTCTCCCAGGATAATACTGGGAGAACTCATTATGGCTCATGAAATGCTCGCAGATTATGGTATTCAATGCTACAGAAATATCTATAAGAGGAAAACCAAAAAAATTTAAGTGTTGCTTTGGAAGGATAAGAAAAAACGACACCTCCCAATGAATATTGTTTCTTTGCTGAACCATTAAAGCGTTCTGTATTAAATGAAGCAGGTATCCAGAGGAGGAGGGGAATGTTATATCATCATTTAAATAAAGTGTGCTTTATAAAATGGATGCACAGAGGGAATGGATTTCAGGTAGCAGAGTAAGTGATGTGCCACTAGAAGGGAAAAAGCCTGGAGAAACCAAAGAAATACTCCTTTACTTTCACAGGAATGTTGCCACACGCTGAGCAATGTACCTGGAGCTATAAATAAAAGAGGAAAATAGTTTTCTAACCTTAATTAAAAACGTACGTGGCAACATTTTTGCTAGGTAACAAAAGGAGTTGTCGGGCTCCTGACCAGCAATGCCTCTGATGACTAAACTTATTGCTGTCTGCAGCAATATGCATTGATTCTCTCCTCTTCTTTTTAATCTCAGATTTTGGTTGGCATAGAGCTGGCACTGTGGTGGCAGTGAATTTGCTATGAATAGATATACTTTTGCTCTCAGTTCCCACATTTATCAATAGTTTTGACTTTGGTAGATATACTTGGGAACACCAGTTACAAAGAGGGAAGAGAAATCAGATACATTGGATTTGCAAATAGTCTCAGGTATAATCTCAGATACAAGCAGTCTCAGACACAGCAGTTTTGTTCACTCCTTTTCCTTCCAAACCTTCCTTTTTATTTAATATATTTCTGACATCCCCCATGCTGCTACTTATAGATCTTGATATAGGTGGAGGAAAGCTCTGAATTACAGGGATATAATTCTGAAGCTTATCTAAAATATTAGGCTAGGATAAAAGATCACAAAGAATCTGGAAAAGCAATGATGAGAGAAAAGAAAGCATCTACAGACAATATGAAATTATTTTGGTTTATAAACACAAAAGTTGGCCATGAAGAGGTGCAAGAGGATCTAACGAGTCTGAAAGATCTGTAATACACTTGCAGATGAAATTCAGTGTTGATTTCTGCCAAGTAATGGGAGGAGGGGGAGAAGGGAGGGAATCAACCCTAACTAAACTACAGAAAAATGGGCTCTAAATTAGCTATTACCATTCAGGAAATATATCCTGGCATTTTTGTGGATAGTTCAAACAAATGTCAACTCAATGTTCAGCAGCAGTCAAAAAGGCGGACGGTGTATTAAAAAATTAGTAGGAAGATTCCAGTGAACAAATCGGAAAATATCACTATGTCACTGTGTATTCATGTTTTGAATACTGTGTCTCTTCGGTCTTACCCAAGTATAGAAGGTTGTTGAAGATGATAAAAAGCATGGAACAGTTGCTAGATAAAGGGAGGGTGAACAAATAGAAACATATAACACCATAGATATGATACAGAAAGTGAGTAAGGAACAACTGTTTGTTATTTCTCACAGGATGAGACCTGTAGGGCAGCAACTGAAATGATCACATACGGTTTTATAGAACATACAGGAAAGAAAACTGTTGCCAGGCAGAATCATTGCCATTCTTGCATTGATACAGTATGAAGTGGACCTTGAAAGCTTAAAAAGGCTCAAAGATATACTCATGAAAAAACCAAATCATTAAAAATAAGCATACAGATACAAGCTCTGGTTTAAGAAGTCTCTGAATTACATTTTGCCAGAATGTGGGAGTATACATTGGGGAAAACTTCACAGTGCTATTCCCTGTTCATTTCTTGTTTTCTCTGAGCCTCTGCTGTTGGTTTCTGTCAGAAACACATAACTGGGCAAGAGATTTGTTTTGCTCATCTTGGGATTTTGAAAGAGCTGAAAGAAAACTATGAACCAAATTCAATGAACACTTTTGAGTGATTTGGCTTCCCACTCACCTAGGAACCTAGAAGAGGTCCTTGCCCATGGTTCCTGCTTGCTCAGGGACATGCAGGATGCTGACCTCAGTTTCCTTGGGAAGGGGACTCAGATTATTGGTGACGAGGCCAGCTGCCCTCTTTTGATTTCTGCTCAATGGCCTCTCTTCTGAGTGAAGGCTAAACAGCTTAGTACTCCCCTAAAATAGAAATAAGTGTGTGTTACTGGAGTCCAGGTGCCTTCTTCTTCAGATTAAAGCTTTTGCCTGCTGTGCTGCTCCAGGCCAGGTGATGGGTTAGAAGTGCACAACCAGAGGCAATGACAGTGAAACCGAAAAACTGCAGCAGGGTGGGGGTCACTGGTAGACTGGGAGCTAGTTGGCTCAGAGAGAAGAAATCAGCTTCAGGACAGGAATGAATATTTCTCTGTGATTGTTGCAGTTACTTTTCATACTTTGCTTTGGAAAAGGTGAGTTTTTAGCTAGGTATGTTTTCAGATGCAGGAAAGCAATTGGGAATTTTATTTGCTGGTTGAGAGTGGGACAGAGAAGCGAATGGAGTGAGATGAAACATGAGGATGAATTGTATGCAATGCTGCTCTGCCCAGGGGATATCAAAATTGCTGTCTTCAAGGCCAATAAGAAAAAAATTGTTAAGACACGAAAAAGATGAAGGAAGTGTAAAGATTTCCTGAGAGATGAAGTAGAATACCAGGGATGTTCCAAATGTGGGAATAATAAACCTCAAAATCCTGCTCATGTTAATTAAAAAAAGGTGGTACAGGTGGCATCATAACTTCTGTACATGGAAAAATACTGAGGAGGTATTTAAGGATAAACTTAAAGATAAGTAGCACCTAAGAACAATAAAATTCACTCTTTTAACCTCTTTAAGAACTTAAAACCAAAGGCACTCCTGTCACATTGAGCTTTGCTGATATTCAGTACATTTATTTTGCAATTAATGAAAATATTTTCTGTTTCATCTATGAATTTTTATAATTGAAGACTAGTTTGGCAGACCCAGTCAAACACACTTAGTGCTCAATTCATAAAAAAAGCTGAAATAATTACTTAGACATGAAGAGATTTTACTGTGCATATTTGTTTACTATGAAGTCTTGGAACAACAACACAGATGTTGGAACAAACAGTTCCTATTGCAGCTCCATCTCTCCTCAAATTGAGTTTGAACTCATCATTGAATAGATTAGCTCAGCAGTTAAAGTTTGTTGAAATAACCTCTCAGTTCTTTGAATATTAAGATTTCATAATCTGCAGAGATCAGCATTAAATGTCCCATTGCTGTTATACTAATATTCCTCATCGAAGAAGAAATATTTCCATCTAGAGGAACCATAAAGCAAGACTTGCAGGTTTGTTCCCAAGAAAAAGTGACACTTGCTCTGCTTGTTTTGATCTGAACCAATACTATTCAGCCATGAACTACTGCTAGTTTTAAATCCCTGGAAGTCACAACTCAAAGACTGAAACCAGCATATACTGATTCAATGATACTTAAATGAAAGAATGAAGACATCCTGCTTCTGAATGAAATACATGATGGATGTATATTTTATATTTTATAGAGATCAAGCTTTCATAAGCAAGGGGAAAATTGGCCTCATGGTTTGCCATTCTATACTTCTTGCAATTTAGGTAATTTCTACTGTAAGTGGTAAATGCATTCTTTTTTAATTTTTGTAAGTATGTTTCCATCTTTTTTATTCTATAAAACCACTTCAGAGAGAGTAGGATCTCCAACTGCAGAGTACTGCAGTCAGTAGCAATGCAGCCTCCACCATTTTTATTACTCTGCACACAGACTTTACAGCATCCCTGATTTTTCAACACGGATAACGTCCAAAGACAGGGGAAGCTTAGGCATCACCTATTTATTCATTCATTTCATTGCTGATGCTGCCAGAGGGATTTCTTATTATCGGCGCTATGCTAATCATTTTCAGAATGCATGTGTGTCCACTTGGAGCCACGGTAAGACCGTCAGACGCATTTTGCCTTGGCCACTCCGTAGCCATAGACAGATAAGGTTTTATGAGCATTAAGAGAGCTACAGAGTTAACAAATTGCATTCAAGTATGGAGAAAGAAAAGGATAGACATTTCAATGGGAGCCATTTTCATAGATGGCAATTGACAGTGAAGATAAACAGATCTGAGTTTTGTGTCAGGCAAAGAAACTTGGTGTAGTTTCTATTATTTTGCTAAGATTTAGACTTACAGCCCAGCAAGGAATTCTCAAACACCATATATGGAGACAAATTCATTAAAAACATGGTATCAAAGAAGGTAGATAATAATCACAGTGATTTCCTAAAATGATCACCATTTAACTAATCAAACAATGTTTTTGATATCACAGGGGACATCAGCTCTGTTGTTGGGAAAAATTAACCAATTTCTTGTACAGAGTAGAACAATACTCACTAAGAGCAGAGGAGGAGCTTCCTTAATCCAAAATAGTGTAATGTTAAAGCAGCATAATTATATGGGGGTTCTTATGTATAGGAGAAAAGAATGACAAAGAAAGATGCTCTGTACAGAACAAAGGTGATTAAGAAAGCAATCAGGCACTTATGTACTGTACCCTTTTAAATGAGACTTAATACGTGGTTTACAATTTGTCTGATTTGTGCTCACGTTGGAGAGCCAAGAGAATCCAGCATTTTCCCACGGCTGCCAAGTACTCAACTCATACTGATAGGTGAAGTATACTACCATAATTGTCCAAAATTATTTGAAAGGGGGTAAGTATTCAATATATGCTTTCTAGTATCCATATTTTTAAAGCTACAGGGAACTGCCACCCCACTGGATTTCTCCTCCGCAAGCAGGTATGACAGCCAGGTGAGCTGCCAGCGTGCGCTCAAGGCTCTGGCTCGCATGGAGCCTCCTCGCCAGTGAGGCAGTCGTGCCATTTGGTCCCTACCGTGATAAAGGATTACACTGGCTTTGGTTTCTATACTATTAGTTTTTAGTAACGTGGTAGTGGTGTCACAAAGTGAGGTTAGGGTCTGGAGAGTAATTCTCACAGCATATTTCACTTTTCATATGAAAATTACTGTTCTTTTTTGGGTCTGTGTGACTAGATTGAATACAACTTTGAGGTGATGGGCTTTGTGCATAATTAATCAAAGCAAAAATTGTTTTAATATTCATTTCATATTTAATTTTCATGTACATTAATAAAAAATGTGAGCATTTTAGTTGATTTTTACATGTCAAAACTATTTGCTTTTGCTTTCGGAGTTAAGAGAATCCTCTGGAAGAATAAAATTTCATGAAATTTTGATTTCTGGACATCTCTCTGCTTTAATATGTTGACATTTCACTGTGTCTCACTTCAGTAATCCCATAATCAAGGTATATGTAATGATTTTAATTGTTTGCATAAATCCGCCTCAGTATCCATGGTACCATTTCTCTGTTCTTTTCCAGAATTCCTCCAGCTGCTTTTTTGTTTCAGGCGATGTACTTCATACAAGTCTGCCCTGTATTTTACCTGCTGCTGCACTGGAAAACTGCTAGCATGCAACTTCATGATGTTTAACTTGTGTGTGAAACCTGAAATTGTATTCTTCTGCTCTCATCTCCCACTGCAAACTCAATCAGAGTACTTTGTCTGTGGGCATGATGGCTATCTAGCAGTTTTATCTTTCCTTTTGATTATTCTCCCACAATATGCATGACATGCTAATCAATTTAATCTCATTTCATAACCTTCCATTTGCATTTCTAACTTTAATAGGTCCTCCTACATTATTTAGCTTGTTCTTGCTGGTGTTTGCAGCATTGGCTTGCTTCTCAAGCTTGATTTTCTTTCTTCTTGCATATATTCACCTGATATAGAATTGATGAGATCCTGAAACATTCATGTTCTTGGCTGTAAGTATTTTGCAAATACTCTGACAGAACAGGTAAAAACGTTGTCACCTAGCAACTAATAGCATTTTTTTCTATATATATAAGTATGATTTTTTTTTTCTGGAATTGCCTAGATGATTTTCCCCCTTAATTTTCACTTGCATTTTTTGTAAGAAAATGAGAACGTGTTCTTAAAAAGTTTTTAAAAAATTGAAAAGTCAGCTCGCTGTTAAATTACAAAGCTAAGAAATATCATGCAAGTTATTAGAGTCTATAAATTAGCATATGTATTCTCCTGGTATCTTTGAAACTGGTGATGGTGAAAAATTCCTTAGTGAACACGCATTTTCCTATGCAGTATATGGGGCTATGGGGGAGCCGAGTCGTCCTTCTTTTGTACTGCACTGGGGGGGGGAACATTTCATAGGGGCAGGGTACTGTCCAGTGCAGGATCAGTATATTTATTCTCATTCTGGAAATAAAAATCAAGTACAAAAAGTTTGCCCACGATCTTAACTGCTTATATTAATCTCTAAGAAAATCCAGTAGAATATACACTATCTTTCTTCGTCATTAATGTCAGAGAATCTTATGTCAATTCCCAATTACCCAGTTTAGGAGCACAGGCAAAAAGAGCAGACATCACTCCAGGGGAAACCTGTCACTCTGCTCTTGTATTCTGTAAGCAGCCAGATTCTTTAGAGGAAAGCATAAGAAATTCTGTCTGGACAATTTTTAATTAAATATGTACTTTAAAGGGTTTTTTTCCCAGCCCTAAATGATACTCATGTCTGAAACTCTGAAGCTTTGTTTTGTTTGTTTGTTTGTTTGTTTTTAATCTTAAGTAGGGCAATGCTGCCTTTGTTCTAGAACTGCAACTACTGTTTTTGAATTGTAGTAGGGAATTGCATAGGATTAGTCTGATTTTAAAATAAATTTCTTTCAAATTTCCAGATTAACTACATTTTCAGTTACTTTTCAGAAAGTTAGTAGGAGACATGAGTGTCTGCTTTAAAAACTGGAAGTATCTATCTGATACACCTCTTCAGTGTCTGTAGTATTCATTGCTTGTCTGTGACATGTTACTTTTTAATGTCTTCTATATAGGCCTTTTTTACATATTTTTCATCACTTCCATTGAAACTTTTTTGAAGTAATAAGAGATTAGAACTGAACACATGATTACGATTAGAGCTATATGAAGGGCTTAAATAATGGCGTAATATAGGGGCATGTTATCCATTGGGGTGTGTATATAGGTATATATTACCCACATCACCCGATATCCTGTTAACTTTTTTAACTACCACCGTCATCTGAGAAGATGTAGTTCACTGGCTCTTCACAAGGATGCTTTGGTGTTCTTGATATCATTTTAGTCTGTTTGAACTGATCCTAGGACTTAACATCATTCCTCTCCATATACATTACTGTGCATTTTCTGTGCATTGCATTTCATCATTCTGGGCTGAAGCAGGAGCCCTTCTGCTCCCTCCTTTGGCCCCCGCTGTGCTAAATGATCTGAGTACAAATTTCACATTTCATTATTTTTCCCCTTCTCTTGATCATTAATAAACACATTAAATGACATTAATTTACTGTTAATTTAACACACTTACACTACTGTTGTCATTACCATTAGTGTTATATTAATGCACACCACTAAGACCTTCCTCCTGTGATGGGAATCAATGTCTTGTTATTACTGGTTTTTATAGCTTCTAACTGATTTTTAATCTATGGTAGAGGATAAGAGATTTCACTTTTTGATTTGCCTAGTAGGATTTTTTTTCTGTAGAGTTTTATCTAAAACTTTTATTTTCTTCTCTAGCATTCCTTTGCTCCAAAAAATTAAGACAAAACCCAACAAAGCAGTGGGGCCTGCCCCAGCAAAAGTGCTTGAGCTCTCCCTTGTCTTTGGTGTAGACAAACCTTTTACAACTTTTGAGCTCTGAGCTGTGAGTGGCCGCATTACCTGGATATTCCTATGAGTTACCCACAGATCCGCCCAGCTCAGCAGGCAGCACAGGAGTTACAGAGCAGGACTGCAAAGTGCCCTGCTGAACAGAGATGCAAACATACTGTTCCCCATATACAGAAGGCAGACAACTGCAATATTTGTTTGCAGTCAACTGTAGCAGCAGTATGTAGGTGCTGCTTTTTGCTAGACCCATCTGTAGTCCATTACGTTCTTCCTTCTGGAAGGAGAGATATTCACCATTATGCTCCTTTCCTAATGTAACATTCAGAGCCCTAAACATGCCACAGTTTCAGGTGTAAAAATTTGCGACCTTTTTAAAGAAATTCAGCATACAAATAAATGGCAGGCTATGGCTCATTAGTACATGTTTGTGAGGGTAAGCAACTCTTAAGTGTTGTAGAGAAAGCATTGCAGAATAGAAACAGGTATTAAATCAACATGATAGACCCCTATATAATCCCTGACTAGACTAATGCTTTATGGCTGAACTTGTTTCCAGATGCACTCCATTAGGCAGTTTAAGCTTCTTGTTCTGCTTTACTCTTTCTAATGTGAGTCAAAGTTAGTCCAAAGTCAAAAACTTACTGCTAGTTTGTTCTAACCCCCCACTTGTGCTAGTGCAGACTGTAATGTACCTTCTTAAGACTGTTATTTTAGATTAATCTGCAACGAGCACAGCTTGTCTCTGTAGCTGAACAGATGTGTTTCAACAGGATGGCACTCTGCAGAATTGTCCTGAAATTCTGCATTTTATGTAGCTCTTCTCGCTGCTAGTTTTTCACTGTACCATCTGTATCGCTATCATGCAGAAGCAAAGTCAATGGGGCATTAAGAACTTGCTGATGCTACTGTTTCTTGTTGGAGCTGAAAAAGAGCTGTTACTTTGTTCTGCATTTTGCTGGCTTTGTCACCCTTAATCAAAGTGACAATATGGCTTTCTGGGAGAGTTTATGAGGGCAGTAGATGCACAGGGGGGAACTGTGTGTTTGGCCTGTGCATCCATGAAAAGGAGGGATCCCATGCTCAAGGTCTTAGAATTCAGCAATAGCCTTGAGTCTGCTCTGCTCCTTCTGATCCCAATGCCTTCCCTCCTGCAAGGTGGAGCAAGAAACTCTAGGAATGCACATCCACGCTGTGCATCCAACTGCTCTACAGAGCAGGATTTTGCTTATTTTTTTTTCTTGACATCTCCTAATATTTAATAACACAAACAGACTTCCCCCTACCCCCAAGAGGCCTTAACCAACAGACAAAAATCCAACCACCATCTAACATTTTTGGGAAAGAGAAGACAAGGACCATCTTTTGTGGCATTGCTTTAGTATTCAGCATCATGAAAGCTAGAGTACAGTTTATGCATTTGCATGTTTATGTGTGCTTGTCTCCTTGACTCTGCAGTGGAGTGGAGGGGATCATGGTCCTGCTGAGCAGCACAATCCATCGGTCACAGACTGAAATGCTGCTGCCAAGCAGTGATACTTCCTTTTTCCCTGTCTGTCCCATTTAAGTGAGTTAGGAAGCATGATGCAGCCTTGCTGTTTTCTGCTGATTGTTTACATACTGATATAAAGAGTGTCCTGCCTGAGCCCTACTTCTTTCTCTGCCAGTTAGCTCAAGCCAAAAGTCTACATCCCTCTTGGTTGCCCATGCTGAGACCATTTTGGTCCTCTCTTCAAAGTGGAACAAAAAATGAACAGAGCACCAAATTCTGCTCCATTGTTTCAGATGCTTCAAGTCACCACCAGGATTACGTGATTGCAAGGCAGTGTAAAATCTAATTAAATGGCTTGGAGAAACTCACTGGAGCATTGTTGCCTTTTGCCTGTGTTCTGGTTTCATTGTCCTTTGTTCCTGTACACACATCAAAGTACTACATTTCTTTCTTTTCATTGCTGCCTGAAACCAGTAAAAGAATAACCTTTCCCTGAAGATAATGAAGGACCACTTGGGAGAAAAAGAAAAAAAAATGAATTTTGTATGATGCTAATTCCCAGTGGAGCTGCTGATATGCACCATATGAAAGTGTGCTAGGTGGAATCACGCTCTGGTAACTCAGGGACAATAGCACCATGGGCTCAGATGAGGCCAAGACTTCAAATGCTAGTTGCAACACAGCCAGCATAGCAAACATCGTGGTCCTTGTTGTCCCATTTCTAAAATTTGTGGAGTCGTGTCTGGTCTGAGAATAATTTTTTTTCTGAAAGTTCACTGGACAGTTCATAATAATACCATATACTGCATAAACCACTCTTGGACCAAGATATCAAAGGTGTAACAAGCAGAACAGAAGAGTTCAGAAACGCTGGGGGACTTCGACCCTCCCCACAGTTGACATGCAGTGTTTATCACAGGATCCTGCAGCCTGACTTTCCCACTGCTGGGTCATTTTTGTTTGGGCATCGTCACCACATGCAGAGACCAGCAAGCAGGGGTCTCCTCAACCACCCAACAGCTATGTATTGGGTGATATGCACAATAGAAGCTAGGACTAGCATATTGCTAAGCTGAGCGTTAAAATGCTCACTTCTGTATGGGCACTCAAGGAATCTGTGTCGGCCGGGCAGTGAGGTGAGGGGTGTGGGTCTCTATTGCCTGTTCAACGTGCTTATCTGGGGAATACCGTTTTCTGGAATGTCAACGTTTTCTCAGGGATTTATGCCATTTCACGTGATCATTTCTCACTTGAGTTACTATTGTTATCTCAAAAATTTCCCATCTTTCCTGTTTTTTTTTTTTCTTTTCCTATGTGGCTTAGCCTATGTACTCTTTCACAGCCCAGTGACGTTTTTCCAACAGAGGTCAGCAAAGGCCACACGGTTCTGCTTCGCAGAACTGGGCCTTGGGGCTCAGCTGTATTTGACTTGGTCCGGGCTGTGGGTGACAACATGCTTCTGCTGCTTTCAGTGTCACATCTTCTCTCTGAGTGACAACAGATGCTTATTGAGATATCTGCAACAGCCTGAATGTCCTGCTACATTTTTACATTAAAAAGTAATATACCAAATTCTTTATGAAAAATATAGAGTACAGAAGGAATAGTTTGCTTTGACCAGGGTTGTAAACAAAAGATCAGCATTCTTTATAACATGTTGATTTGTTTGAAGCAGATACATTTCTGCTAAAATATGTTGTGTTATTCCATGTCTTAAAAAACTGGGTGAGTTCTGATTGAAATTATGGCTTAAACTATTGATATATACAAGGATTTCTCCTCTAGAAGGAATCCTTAGATAATCTGTAGGCTGAGCTGAGTTATGTTGTTGGGTTGAATGAACTCCCAGACACCCTATGGGAGCTGTGAAAGATATAAAGCCCTTAACATATTTCATTTATTCTTAATCCAAGTCCAAAATAAAAGTGCTAATTTTCATAGTTTTTTAATTAAATTCATTTGATAGATTCTGGAATACAGCACAGTTGGAAGTGGCATTTTAGTGCCTTTTGTGGACAACTAATCAGTACAGCTTGTGGCAAATTGGTCCAGCACAGAACTACCCTTACCTGAAACAGATTATCTGGAAATCACATTGAAGGACAAACACCATTTGTGCTGACTGGGAATTATAGCAACCTCTGGTTGTCTCAGTTTGAGAGGATTCTGCTTAGGTGAGTTGGAGGTGAATAGCAATGTGACCCGCTTATGATATTATTAACCACCCTGACTCTTACTCATGTAATCTAAAATCCCAGGTTTAGAAACTGGGAATATCTCTCAGTATATTTTCATTCCCGTAAAACATCTGAAGAAATCAGTGAATGTAAACACACATAAATATTAAATTAACATGCTTTTTTTGCTAAGGTAACAAATTTCAGATCTTCTGTGTGGGAATACTGCTCCACATGTAGCACTTAATTCAAGAGTATTAAAGAAGCTGTTTTATGCAGCCATTTAGTGACATGAACAGTACATGGAGTTGAGATGAGTGAGTGGTTTAGCAGGAAATTCATATTCAGCACAAAGACACTGATGGCTCTGTGACAGCTGGAATTTAGAGGGAATCATATTAATGAGCAGTGCTCTGTACTGAGGCAAAACGATAGCAGAAAAGACAGCCTCCCTTTATTTGCTCCTCTCTTCTGCCCAGGTTCTCTCACCTTTGACTATATTGTTCAACCACTTGTCAGGGCTTTATTAGAAGAATAAAAAAGTGTTTAGCACTGCTGAGTTTTAACAAACAGAGCACTTAGTTAAATGTGATGCCTTAGCCAGGAGAATGGACTTGAGGAAGATGTTTTGATATTCTCGTAGCAACTGTGCAGAGAAAAGTGGCTGGCATTTCAAGGTGTTGCTTTCTTTAAAAGCAGAATTCATATGTCAGTCTTTGTATTTTTATACTCTAATTGGATATATATACTAATTGGACAGAAGTTTACAAAGACTAAATTTCACAACATTTGGGAAAAAGAAGGAGGAGAAAGAGAATATAGAGATGGCCTTAATGAGCCAGACCAAAGCAGAAAGTGCACATCTGCCTCTGATCAGAGGATGAAGGATTGGCTGGGGATAGTTAATGTGTTTTCTGGAAGTAGACAAGTCTAATGTACCTTTGTCAGGTATATTTTATCTTTTCTTTTCTATAGCTTGGGTGTAGAGATTTAGTGCTTTGTCTCCAGATTCAGCAATAAACTCTTTGTCAGGCTGGTGAGTAAGGGGATGGGGCTGGGCGGAGGATACTCCATGATATCAATTTGACGATGCCTTGTCAAAACATCAACTGCCACTTCCTTTGATGTGTATGATGGTTTAAAGTCACCCTTAGGTTACACATGCTTATTCAGTTCCCCTGATGATGAAAACTTCCAGGAGAAGATTACAGCAGCACAATGAAATGCTGCTTTTTATTCATAGATGGAGGACAAAAGATCCTGAAAAGTGGATGGTAACATCTGGGCAAGGCAAGTGTCTTGAACAGTCCCCGTGTAGCAACACTTCAGGTGATGACTGGGAGAAATACCATCTGTTTATTCATTGAACCTTGAATTATAGTGAATATCTGACTCCAGATCAAACTCTTCCCTGAATCATTGCATTTTACCTGAGCCTTTCCTTCCACAAAATTATCTGGGCATTATCAAGTACAGCCATTATTTTCATTACTGGTTTCATAACTGAAAGTTATAAGATTTCTATATTTTCTTAAGTTAACAAACATGACAATTACAAGACTTGACAGGCATAAAGAGAGATTGTGGAGAACAGCACTTGAGGAGGAGCCCATTTTAATGGTCTCCTTTTTGGCAGACTTGCACTATTATCTGTTACTACTCAGCACACATCACTGTTAGATAAATGCTGTAATTCAGCCTGACATGATTCTGAAGCTCAGATTCTGTCTGTCTCCATCTATGAACGTTTCTTCCCTGCTATTCTCCTTAGTGTAGTAGTTTTTGCTTCTTAAGTTTCAATAAAACTCTGGAACTAACATTGCACAGAAACTTACCTTTAGGATACAGGAAAAGCATAGCACCACAAACTGCTTGCTTCTTGTTAATTTACAGTCTTGAAATGACGGTAGGTAGAGCTTGGCTCAGATGTGGTGCAACTGAGGAGAATAAATGAAGTATGAATAGAAGGTAGGGCCTGGTTTTGATCAGATTTGTACTTCTGTAAATCCAAAATATTCCCTCTTCTTCAGCTGGCAGAAGACTAAAATCTGCCTGGCATGGCATTCTTTAATCTGTTATACCAACCAGGTAACTGGAGACTCTCTTGGCAGAAACAGTGGTCAAACTTCCTATTTGCATGCTGAGGCGATTTTTTCAAACACTTTTCTGAATATAACTATTTATCAAAATGAAGAATATTGTAAATAAGGCACTAATGAAGATGAGCACTGGCAAGGCACCTAAAGAGTATAACATTTTTAGATGATATAAAGTGGATTAATGGACAGGAAGTATTTGGAAGAATTGGAAAAATTGTTAGAAGGCTACATTTCCTGCTAGTAACAATATCACTGAAGACAAACAGAAAACTTCTGAAGAAAAAATGGCATTCTGGTTTTTCCTTAAAGGATAACCAGGTTGCCTATGTTAGAAATGTCAGTCTTAAACAACTGTGAGTTCTCACAATGTGCATTCTTGTAATATGATTTCATTATGCTGTGGTCTACCAAAATCAGGTCCTTTTATATACCGGTATATAAAAGAGACGTTGGTATACATTGTGAGGGGGAAGGTTTTGAGGATAACACATCCAGTTTTTGTTCTTTTACAGATGTCTTTTAAAACACTCATACCATCTCAATTTCCTCTTTACATTTATTAATCAGTGCTCATTACACTTAAATAAAGTCTCCTAATTGAGCATTCACTGTATGCCAGAACCAAGGATCCAGGTACGATCCTCCCTGAGAGATCAGGTGTGAGTAATAAGGCTGTCAGAGGTTCTCAAGAGTCAGTCTTGGTGTGGGAAATTTTAAGCCATATTCTCTACTTCTGTGTCTCTATCACTGGGGTTGTTCAATACGTGTCTACACACTGCTTGGGAAACTACATAGAAATTAGCAGAGATTTCTGTATTACAGGAATAAACCTATTAGGCTTCTTCCTATTAAATATGACTACCATGCTTAATCCCTCTCAGGAGGTCAAGGATAAAATGGTTCATTCATTTTAAAGGCCTATTTGTTAAGGCTAGTTGGGTAGAGGAGTTCAGTATCATCACTTCAGAAGAGGTTTGGATAAATATGTCAGGCAAAGTTGTCTTAATTGCCTCTTCTTGTTCTAGGGCCAAGTGTAATGGCTGGTAAACTGGGGAGGCAAATTGATACCTTCTACAGGATAGCAAATCTTTCCTGTTCCTCCCTCATTTGTATGTCTCTCTCCTACTTACGCATCTCTCTTCCACTTTGGCCAGATAAGAGCGTGACACTGTGGAAAACATTCACCAGCTCTGGATCAGCATATATGTACCATGCTTTGGACTCATACTGTACTTTCCAATCATATGACTTTGATTTGGATAGTCTGGGAATCAGAGAGTTTTTAATCTGTTCATAATTGGAGTTCAGCACAGTTCATCAAAGTCTGGGTGTGCTCAGCTCAGCCTGGGCTCACACGCAGCTTGCAGTGTTCTCCACTGTGGGGCTCTGGACTTCATACCAACTTCCCAGTCCTTCCACCATGAACCAGTAAGGAGCACTTCTAGGGCACAGAAAGAACATAGCCTTCTGATAGACCTGGCAAGAGCTTCCCTTGCTGAAAACTTAAGGAATGAAAGGAGCAAATCTGACATTATCTTCATTTGGGGCCTGGAGGATTCAGCGAGTTCATCACTCCCACCTTCCTGATTTTGATTAATACATTATCATATCAAATTTGCGTAGCAGAGTGTCTCCTTTGGTGCTGGAGAGCATGCCAGTGTCTAAAGCCTGCTAGCCACTTAACAGGTTTTTATAAAAAGTAAGGATTGATCCTATGGAGATGTTCTCAGAAGTTTGGACACCAGTTTAGCCAGTGGGTTTCTCAGACGCCGAATCCCTTCTGTAAAGAGAATGTGAGTCATGTGAGCAATCCTCAGCTAGGAAGATTGTGAGGAGCCTGTCAGCATGTTAGCTGAACCACCCAAGATGAGATTCCCTTAACCTGATCTAAAACTTCAGAAACTTATTTCCTTTTGATTCTGTATGCCTGTGTCTTTATAATCCTTTTTGTCTTGCATTGTCTTGTTTTGAATTTGGGAAGTTGCTTTTTTCATAACCTACCTTGAGTTAAAGATGACTTAAGGTAACACCTACAACAGGTTTTACGCTCCCTAAAACCTCAAGACTGGATAATACTAGCAAGGGCTCAGATTCCCAGATCATTGCAAATATCCGAAATATGTGATTCTGTGTAAGTAGCAGGTCTCTCAGACCCCTCCAGTGGTCACTATTAGTCAGGGAACTCTTTGACGGACAATAAAGCAGTGGGGCTTGAAACAACTGCTGTTTCTCAGTTCCCTTTCAGCAATGATAGGTCCTGCTCACTGTGGTCTTGAGCTGCTGCTATCAGGAACCCTGGGCTGCAACTGGGCTTTGCATGGATGATCCTGTCCTTTGCAGGTGGCCCCTGCAGGTCCTCCCCACCAACTGTAGGTGAATTGTGTTTGCTGGCCCTGACAAATCCTTATATGCAAGGACAGCTGCCACCGTCACAGAGAGACCACATGCATACTAGCTTCAAAAGATGAAACTCCTATATATTTCTGCTTTTGAGGAGAGGGAGGGATTTCTCAGACAAGGGAGGACTTGAGAAACTACCTCTATAGATTTTATGTCGGTGGTATTATCATATGAATTTCATTGTTTAACATGAAAAAGCCAACTGAGCTATGAAAGGATGGGGGAGAGAGGATTTAAAAACAGCACCAGGAAGAAAAATGTTTCTCTTTCTGTTCGCAGCCTGTCTGTCTAACAAATCTCCTTCCCAAGCAACTCTACATAAAGTGAGTGGCACGTGCTGCCAATGGCTCGGCAAGGCGCTTCTGCAGCTGTTGGTATTTAGTACGCAGCTGCTTGATTTTATATTTTCCAGCAGCCTGCTTATTCAGAGAGAGTGTCTTGCTGTAGAAAGAGATATGGGAAGCCATTAGCTGGCTTTTATTCTTCGGAGCACAAAACAGAGGACAATGAGTCGGCTGGGATTGTAATGTTAGTGTTTATGTATGTTACAGCCCTTGTGTGAAATCAGTTCTAATGGTTAGATATTACACACTTAATCTCTGGTTTTAAAAAGATAAGATGTAAAGAAATTTTTCTTTTAGGCTTATATTCTAAAGCTACAGTCATACCTGTGACTTCCCAGAAGAGAGGTCAGTTAGCAACAGGAGTTCTTTGATGCTTTGCTGTTTGCTTGCGTGTTCATATCCCAAATATACATATATACTGGAGGCTGTCGAGTGCGGGGGAGTGCCTTGCCTTTGTAGTACCTATAGGCATGCTTCTACCTTGTCTCTCATGGATTTCATAGGGGGTGTGTCCATCCTAATCAGATTTCCTTCAGCTGTAGGAAATAAAATGCATTAAAATGCAATGTTACAGAGGGATAAGGACAGTGGACAGCATGCCATTCTTCTAAGTCCCCTTTTTTAATTCGAGAGCTTGTCTGTGACTGTAACCCTGGTCAGTGCCTTCCTTTTGCTCAGTCCCAGAGTTATCAAGTGAATGGGAAATTTAGGACTTTACTAGAGGTAGCGTGATGCCAACCTGCCTATATTGTACTGGTGTGACTAAACATGCAGGTGGCCACCTGGCAGGTGCCATAAACCTAGGCAACCCACCCTAAAGCACTCTTCAGTCTGGATGCTATGACTGCATACCTTCATGCAGTCATAGCATACTTTAACGCAAGCAGTCAACCAGACAGTTGCTATATAGGGACTGCTGTACCTTGGGGTGCTTTGGGGTTTGACAGAAACAACTCCATAGAACATTTAACCAAGTTTGTGATTTCTGCACAAAAGTCTCAGGGTGTCTCTGATGTCCAGTGTTTGTGGTGATTTGAGGCAGTGGGCTTCAGGAAGTGCATGCAGATCAGATGAAAGTCAGCTATAATCTTAGGAGGGGAGGGAGGAGATGCAAAGTTTGTATAAGGATTGGTTGTCACTACCAGTTCCCTACTCATCCTCTGATCATATGAAATCTGTCCCCTAAAGCATCACCTTTTGGGAGAGATGAAATGAGCAGGAACTGTGGTCGTTGGCACCTAAGGGAGTGTCAGTAATGCTGACTGCAGAAATGGGTTGGAAAAGAAAAAATTTTCAAAATCAAAGTGAAATGCATTAACCTCATCTCAACAAGGCAGTTACTCATGGAGTGGAGAAGCCAGAACTATTTGAGGTGGAAGAAAGGAGTTAGTGAGTAAAATGGGATCCAAGTAAATCAGAGCTTTGGGAGAAAGATGTGTAACTTCATGCATTCAACTGTCTACAGCTGCTCAGAAAGAGTCTTGTATCATGTCCATCCCCATTGTATTCAGGGTTGCAAGGACCAAGATAATCTGAAATTAGACGCTTTTTGCCTCTTCTTTTAAAGAACTTGGTGAGCCTCTGGTACTCCTCTGACTGTGCTCAGAAAGGAACAAAGTTTGTGTCATGATCATTGCTATGGTGAAAATAAACAGTTCTCTTACACAAAGAGGAAACCATCCTTTGACACTAAGTTCAATGCCTTGAGAAGAGGGAAGACCCAAATCTAAGTCTTTCTCTTCCCAACCAGAGTACTCCAACCCTGGATCCTGAGCAAATTCATCCACTTTCTCAAAGGAAAGATTAGAATGTGGAGGAGCTCTTTTGATTTTTCAGTTTATCAGTTGTTTACCTCAGCTGAAACTGAAAATAGCTGTGGGGATAATTTTGGATTTCTGAAGTTTCATATCTACAATTTTATGTAAACCAAACATTTTTTTTTAATGAAAGAAATGAAACTAACTAATGAAAGAAAAATGCATAAATGCTGTGTAGTGCTTGGATTCTCTAATGCTTTGCTGAAAAAAAGAATTAAGAAGTCAATAAATATCAGCATGTCCTATGGCAAAAGAGAACGGTGATGGCCGCCTTAGAGTTTTCTTCAATTTACTGTCTGTGCTTTATAGTATGATGCAGTGGTATAGAGTAATGCTTTATGCACTGCAATGATGTAATTTTGCTTTGTCAACACAGAGAAAGGCTTAGGCAAATATGCAGTACAATATCTGATAGACTCTGCACAGTTCAAAGACCACAGTTAGAACAACACATTGTGGAGATAACTGATATTCAGTGTAATTATATGATATGTTCTCTTGAACCATCATAATTAAGGTGCAACAGATAACAGTGGAAAAAGAAGACTAGAGATTATGTGAAGTGGGCAATTTGGCTGTATGAAAGGCTGCTCCAGTGTTAAAAATAACAAGTTACTATTAGAAGCAGAGAGAAGACAGCTAAACAAGATGAACCCAATTAGATGAACAAGGAACACAATATAATATTGAAATTACAAATTAATGATAGCCTTAGAGGCAAAAGAATACCTGTTAGCACATGAAGAAAGGAGATAAAATTTAAAAAAATTAAAATCTAAAAAAGTTTTAAAAAAAAGCCAAGCCATTACACAGTCTTACTTACACAGCCATCTACAGGTCTACTGCTCTGCAACAGGGCAGGAGGCTTGACCTCCACCTGTGTGTGGGACCCCTAAGAGAGCCACGCACTCCGTATTCATGGGGACAGTTTGAGTGGTTTCAGCAATACTTAAGTGTGCAGCCAACAGGCTCTGCCTTGATGAGGAACATTGGCTACAGTTTTCAACCTAATAGATCACGGCAGATTATAGGGCAGCAAAGGAGAGACAGAGGGAGAAGAGCAAGGATGTGTAATGCAGCTGCTGGGAGTATAGAAAGCAGACATCACTGGCAGCTGCTTAATTACATTTTGCCAGTTTTCACTACAAAACCCGTAACTTCTCTTTTTTTTAGATGATTGTTAAGGGGCTGAGGGGCCGCAAGGTATTTTGATGAAGAATTAGAAGAAGGGAAGAGAGCAGCAGAGGTGAACGAAGGCAGTTAGCACATATAAAGTTGATTGCTGTGGCATGCTTTAATGCTGTGCCAGAAAGGTTGTGCTGGCTGGGATGTGACAGGTCTTGCCAAGCAGTGGGGCTCAAGCAGGCCCTGTAGGTACCCGTGGGGAGGAAGGAGTGGAGATGGGACATATGGGAAACATTAAGGCAGAGGTGGTTTCCTGAGTACCTGGGAAGAAGAGAAGGCAAGTTTGATATGGGACTCCTGGTCTTTCCATAGTGGGAAGCAGTTCCTGCTCTCCTGAAGGACACTATAGCTTGTTTAGTCTCCCTGGTGAGAACTTATGCCATTGTAGGTCAAAAGTGCCAAGGTCTTTCTTTTAAGGGTCTAACCTGGGGGAAGAAAATGGTTATCAAAATGTCGGAATTTTCTGTGGTAGTCTATTTCCTCTTAAGATCTACTAGTCACTGGGTTTGCGTGCTGGGATTGCTGCTCGTAACACAGAATAGCTGGCATCACTTCTCATTTATAACATGTCTGTAATGAGAAAAAAAGCTCAACTGATCAAAGGAAATGCAGAAAAAAACCCCACCCTCACACAGGTTTATATTGTGGCTGTGCTCTCCTCCCCTTTACATAGTTTCCTACTCACCTTCTCTTTCATCAGCTCTGCTCCTGGGGCAGGAACTGTGTACTTAGCCTGGTTTCCTAAGGAAATGAGATCTCTGTGTATGGGTATAACTGTCCCCTTATTGATTTTTAGAACTGATGGTGAATATTAGCTGAATATAATAAAAGGGTATAATCTAAATTCCTACAATTTTAATGAAATGTAATATCTGGAGAGAGATCTTCCTATTATCCTAGCTGAAGAAAGTAAACTCACCCTTTATTAGATAATTCGTATTTGCATGCTTGCATTTCTTCTCAGAAAGGAGGCAGAAAAAAATGGCCAAATACTTTTTACTTGAACAGGAGAAGAGTGCAAAGCATTAAAAAGGAAGATTTGGGAAATTGTTTTGTTCTTTAAAGGAACTAGCTGTAATTCACAAGGACAGCATGTTTTAAAAAAAAAGCCTAGAAAAACAACAGCATCATATACAAGGCAGCTGTATCATGAATTGAGAGAACTTATTAGAGCCAGATTTTTCACAGACTGTCTGAGAACTGATGCTAGTACCTAGCCTGAACTGGATCACACTGTGCAGACTGCACTTTAGAGTAAATGAAAGGAAAGGAAGAGATTGAGGTCCTGAGACAGAAATAGAGTAATAGAAAAGGAATCTCTAAGGATGAAAAGAGCTGAGCAGAACGTACTAAACCACCTTATATTCAAGCACAAGTAACCCTCAGAATTTGTTCAGGGTAGCCAGATGTATGTGCATGATGTGGAGAGCCAAAGTGGAAGAACTGCATTTTGTAAAAGCAAAACAGAAGGTGTTTTAACTCCCTAAGCCTCACAGAAAAAAAGAAAGATGCTAAGGCATAACACACTGGCAGCATATCCCTCAAAGAGTCGTGTGCTTGCCTAGAGAAGCGTGGGATTGCACCATGTGGAGCATGCACCTGGGCAGCACGATACTCTGATAGGTGTCAACAAAGATATTAGTGAATTGTTGGATCATGACTCTGTGAAGGGGTTTTTAGAAGCTGTCACAAGTGTGCACTGCCAACAAGCCAGCAGTGCATGGCAGTACTGTTTAGGAGTGTTATCACAAGGTGATGATGCCTAGTTGTGCAGTGTTTCAGGGTACGGAGTGGTGCTTAGCTGTGTTGCACTCAGATTGAGGTGTCGAAGGAATCCAAAGTAATGGGACAAATTCTCTGTTTTATGCATTTTTTGAAATTTCCACCTGCTAAACATCTCTGGGGCTTCCAATAAATGTGAGAAACTGTGACAAACTGTGAAGATCTCCATTTACTGTTGTATGAGCATCAGGGCAAATGAGCCTTACCCTGTAAATGCTAAGGCAAGAAGAGGACTGCAACTCGTCATGGCAACAACAGACGGTCCTAAATGAAAGACTATCCCACCTCAGGGCTAAAGGCAGCTGGCCTCCATCTCCTGCCTTCTGACTATCTCTGTCCCAACCTCGGTGATGCTAGTGAGGAGACAAAAAAGACCTCGACTTGGTAACAACAATCCTCCTGTATGCAAAGAGCGACAGCCAGTGCTTTGCCTTTGGAGCACTGACTCTAATCCAGCTGACATGGTTGAGTTTTCAGGCACCTGGCTCAGTGCACCTCTATCACAACACTCCTACTACATTTTGTTGTCATTCTCAATTAAGAGCAAACAATACATACCTCACGCATGATTACTCGTCACATCAGAAGAATTTACCTCTCCAAATTTAGCTCCATCATCATTCATAGCCTCTCTAAGGACAGCCAGCCTCCCACCCAGACTGCCTCAAGCTGACAGGTGTCTCCTCAGTTGCTCATCCTTCAGATAAATTCGGTAAATTAGACAGCAGGCTTTTGGGTGGCAGGTTTCTGAGTCTGCAGGCAGAATTGCTGGATGGGAAGGAAACTGGTTAATGGTTGAATAGCATATGCTACAGCTTCGGGGCTTGACTTATTGGTATCTGCTCAGAACCACTTAATAATCACACCTCCTGGTACAAGGGAGAAATCCTTTCTCCTTTATAACTTAGGAACCGCTGAAGGTACTCTTCATCTTGCAAGAAATGCCTCCAGTAATACTACAGAGGGGAGAAGTGGCCTGTGGTGTTTGCTGCTACAGACTGGCTCTTTGCTGTACCCTGGGCTGAGGTGCATGGTTGCACCAAAGGTAAACTGGGATATAGTCACCCAGCTGGTATCCCATTTTTTTAAAAAATGTGGGTTTAGTAGATGAGTGTGTGAAAGTTAGTATATTTAGATTGCAAGAGAAAATATTAATTCAGTTGGAGAAAACATTGAATATGTCAAGAATTATAAACTGGGCAAAGAACTAACCAAGCTAGTACTGTTTTTGAGGATTGTTTTATAATCCCATTCATTTCCTCTTGAAAGGTGGGATTAACGATGGCTGTTTCACAGTCTTGCAAAGCGATTAATTCAGAGCCTGACTATCTTTACTATCAGGAATTTATTTAATTATATAATTTTCTTCACAACTTGTCCATAAGGGACTTTCAGACAGTATTTTTGCTAGAACACTGCTGCAGTGCCCCCTGCTCAGTTTTCTTGCCTCTAAGCAACCCCAACACTATACAGATTTCTTCAAGGGAAATTTTTTTCCACATTTTTTGTTTCCCATTACTGTCCTCTGGACTCTCTTCAGTAGGTTCTTACCCACCAGTTGTTTCAGGCTGAGCAGCGTGGAAGGATTACTGCCTCTGCCATGAAAGTTTCAGTCCTGTTTATACATTTCACTACCATGTCTGATGTTGCTGACTCTCATCTATCATGAGCCTATGAACTCTCCATGCACTTGGTACGATGTGGCTTGGCATGACTATAGTAAACTGGTGATCTAACAGAAGCCACAGGGTTATCAAAACAGGGGCTTCATATAATATATGTAGACTCAAAATATAGGAAAGTTTTCAAAATGTCTGCTAGACCATTTAAGGAAAAGTCCAATTAGCAATCTATGCTTTAAGCAGGGAGGCAGAGCAGAACTGAAAAGAAAACGCCTTACCTCATTTGCATTGCAGAAGAAAGGTAATGACAACGTTTTCTTTCACTTGATAATGCAGAGGTGGAGAAAAATGTAGAGTGAAAAATCTCTGAAGAAGCTTGGGAGTATTTGCCACATCTTCCTTTTTTGTATCAGTTCACTCTAACATTAATATACTGTATTTCTTTGGATTAAAGAACCAGAGAGGAAAAAGGGGATTTGCAAAGACAGGTCCTTTGAAACCCCTTTTGAAGCAAAAGGAAAATGGGATAACTTTCATGCATATATTTTCTCCCTATATCAAGGTCCTAGTTGTGTGAAGGGATACCTACATGTCAGGAGGTGCCTTAGGAATCAGATTTTCTGCTCTAATGGTTGAATAAATATCCCAGAGGTGGTTCTCCAAAGTATTGTTCTGGCTCAGAGCTCTTCAGTTTTTAAACTGAATATTAAGAAACATCCAGCAGATGAACAGTCAAGGAATGGTTCAAACAACACAGTGATCAATCTTGTTTCATTCAAATCTCACCTACGTAAATAGCAATAATGACCCATGAACCAGAAACACAGTGAACAGTTCCCCAACTTACGATACAGACATACATAGCATAGGTGAAGAGGATAACCTGGGAAAGGTTTAGATCAGCTTGGTGATAATAGTGCCTCATCCCTGATTATATTAGTACTGTGGCTTCCCAGAGCAAAAATATGTGTTGGTGTGGGCTAATGTAAAGAAAAGTCTGACATAAACTTGGTGGAGCAGTACATGAAGGTTCACAGTGCCAGTTCCTGCCATAGTCCTCTTTCAAAGGGCATAGATCTGGAACAAGTATCTACAGGACAGAAAGGAAGAAAGGAAAGGAATCTGGTGCATGGCTCCCCTGCCAGCCCTCACTCAACATCAGGCCAATGCAGATCTTTTCTAGGAGATGTGTTGCACATGATGAATGAGACTGTGTGTTCAAACCTATGGTTCAGTATCAGTGATTAACCTTTACTTCCCATTGTGCTTTAGTACCTCTCTATACACTTCCCTCTATTCCTTAATGCTATTTATAAAAGATCCTTTTAGGTACGAAGTGATGTTGAAATAGTAGGGTTAAGAACATGGGTAGCACAGGACACCTAATTTGGCTAGGCAAAAGCCCCAGCAATGATGAAGGAGAATAGAGCAGCATAACTTCTCTTAGGAATTGAGTCCTTCTGTAGCATCTCTTCTTTTAATCTCAGAATAAAAAAGAGAAATGCCTTATACTGCTATGCAGTGAAACACAAACACTAGCTGAAGAAATTGTTATGTGGAGGAGCTGAGTTCATAATGTTAACTCTCCAAATGGTGATATTTCACTAAGTGCCTGCAAATATGTCTAGCTTTTAAGCTCCTTGGATGAAAGATTATGTGCTCAAAGATCATCCTTTTCTTTAGTGTAGCCAACTCACATCATGAAATCAGCATTTAGTAAGAAGCAATAACTGAGTGAACATTCAGTTTTGCCTGTGATCTCGAAAAATAATATGCTTAGGATATTACAACAGCTGTAACGGTGAATTTAAGGGTGATACAGAATAGAATATTTTCTACTCTGACACCATGGTTATATTGTCAGAAAGTTTCTAATGTACATCAGTTGTCACAACAGTGAGGTCCTTTTCACTATGGAGATCATTTCCTACTACGTTACTTTTATACAGCTCTCTATTGCAATAAGGATAAAGTTCCTATTATAGGAAAAATATAAAGAGTAGCTAATTATACTGGTGTAGCCAGCCTGCAGGTATTTTACATTGGTTTCTAGAGTTCAACTAGCATTTAAAAAATGTATGCATATCTTCTACTTATTTTTCTTGCAGCAGATGTTTTTAAAGTCAGCCTTTCCTTTTGGGGCAGAGAGGACATCTGTTTTTATAGGGTTTCAGCCTGATCTCATCTCTCCTCTTGTTTTTGGCTTTCCTGATGCTCACCCCACATTGCCCACTGACTTGACAAACACGGAACCAGTACGATCCTTTTACTAAATAGTCTGATGATAGGTTCCCTCACACAGAATTTCCTCATGTTATCAAAGTAAATGGCCAATACAATTCCTGTGTCAAAGACTGCTGACCCTCTGCCATGACTGCTCTACCAAAAGTCATTAATCCACAGTCTTCACTGTTGTCTCTCTTCTTTGTCCGTCATGTGTTGAACACCCTCCTTCTCACAGCCTTTTTCTCTTTCATGGGACCCTGAATTCTGCCATACAATCAGTTAAAGATATGGTTTATTTCACACGTGTAAATAATTTTTCGGTATCAGCCTTCATTTTATAACCATGTCCTCACACCATCCAACATTCATTTTCATGTGCCAGCATCACTCTGCTCTAGCTGTACATCACCAGATCACATCATGTGCCTACTGAAAATGCTTGGTATAGTAAAATGTTTGAACATTCCCATGCATAGTGCAAATATAAATTGTCAGACAGGTGAACTTCTGAAATTATATTGGGCAAACATTGCATTTTCTTGATAACTTTTTAAAATATTAAGATTTTATGCTGAGTTTTAGCAGGAATTTGTTGAAGGCTCAATTTCAGTATTCTTTCACAGCAAAGGAGCATAAGCTACAAGGCTATATTGTTTGAATCAAGTATTATAGCTAAGATTAAAAAAAAAATCATCCAAAGAGTTCTCTCTGGAAAACACACTGTTGAGCTGTTAGACAGCTATTGCCCAGTGCTCATCTAAAAAGTTTTAGAGGCTTAAATGGCCTTGTTTGTTGTCATCTTGGGCCTTAATTCTTTCTCATGCCTCTTTGTGCCATGCACATGAAACTGTAACAACAGAATTATCAAATCAAATGCAGGCATTTCTGTCTGTGATAAAGCAGATTGGTTGGCAATACTGGAAAACAAAGCTGGAAAGTTGAATAGTTGGAATATCTCAGTCTCAGCTATTTTCTTAAGATAGTACAATTAAGAAAATCGAAGAACTTGAAATGTTTTAGGACAGAGTCTGAGAAGAGATATTAGCAAGTTTGCCATTGCTTGACATCAATCTAGAAAGTACAGTGAGAATTTTTTTGTGCTATCAAAAGAGTGATTACTGAGTATTTCATCCCTGGGTTTATTGTTTCTCAGTTAATAAAGGCGTGACCTCAATGCATCAAATGATAGTTTCCAGATGCTGCATAAATCCTGAATTAATGGACCCTCTTATAAAGCAGGAGGCTGTGGCCTTGTGACAAGTTTCCCTCATCAATAACTCAGTTTCTGCTAAGACAACCAGTTATTACTTTTTAGCTAAGTAGTTGGACTTGCCATGTAATAGTTTCTGATAGCTGCCTAGGAGAGGGGGAAAACTGAGCATTCCCACTGGTCACAGCGGACAGGACAAAAAGTAAAGTGCTTAATTCTTCTTAGGAATTCCTTAGGATTGTTTACAGTAGGCATTAGGAAAACATTTCAAATGATCGTGCCTGTGCAGGAGACTAATAGATTGTGTTGGGAGGGGAGAAGTGGTGTCTATTACTGGGACTTAGAAAAGCACCTTGCAGGAACGCCCTGGTTCTACATGATTCTTCCTTCAGTCAAGGGTCAGACACAGATTATCAAGATGCAAATAACAAGTAGATGACCTTTTAAGATTTTTTCTAGTTCTGTTTTTTTGATTTTATAAGCAATGCCCACCCACCCACATTTGCATCATGGGGATTTGCAATTGCATCTATGTTATTGGACACAAGCTCCCTAATGTTTGCCCATGTAGAAATTCATGTAGAGCACAATAGAACTTCAGACTGTCATGACTCATTGAATTATGAATAGATTTTTAAAAAGTCCAACCACTTACTGTATGATACAAAGGACTCACAAATCATTTTATTCAAGATGCAACTTTAAAGATAAATGTGCTTTAATCCCTAATCTGCTTTTTGCCTCCATGAAGTCTTTTCATTGCTTGCGTGACTTATTGTCATCCTATAGCAATATGGTTGTCCAATACAAATTCCAAAATATAACGCATTGTACATGACTCATCCTCAGGCACGTGCACCAGAAAGTGAGATTCTAGAGGCTTTTCATTCTGTAATACAGATGTGATGGTTTCAGTTCTTACATCTCATTGGATACTAGAGCGACCCAGATATTTGCTTTTGTGTACAGAATCGTAGAATCATTTAGGTCGGAAAAGACCTTTAAGATCATCAAGTCCAACCGTTAACCCAACACTGCCAAGTCCACCACTAAACCATGTCCCTAAGCACCACATCTACGTGTCTTTTAAATACCTCCAGGGATGGTGACTCCACCACTTCCCTGGGCAGCCTGTTCCAGTGCTTGACAACCCTTTCAGTAAAGAAATTTTTCCTAATATCCAATCTAAACTTCCCCTGGTGCAACTTGAGGCCATTTCCTCTTGCCCTGTCGCTCATTACTTGGGAGAAGAGACTGACACCCACCTCGCTACAACCTCCTTTCAGGTAGTTGTAGAGAGCAATAAGGTCTCCCCTGAGCCTCCTTTTCTCCAGGCTAAACAACCCCCGCTCCTCATCAGACTTGTGCTCCAGACCCTTCACCACCTTCATTGCTCTTCTTTGGACGTGAATTCACCATCCCATTCTAAACAGTTTCCTTGCTTAATGTTTCCCTAAACTTAGGGGATGGTCAGATCTTTAATATGACTATAATATTTATCCTGTGTCATTGTTTTTACTTTATACAGTGCCATAGATACAACATGACACTTTGCTTGAGTATAAAAACTGTAACACGTTGCACGGAGTATACTTGCAGTCTTAGGAGCCTTTTAAATCTCTGCAGATGCCAAGAGTAGTAGAATGAGACAACATTGTTCCCTAAACAGCTCACCTTGAGTAGCAGATATTTTGCAAGTATACTTTGTGCTGCATGGCTGAAACACGGAGAACTGAATATCCCAAAATCTGGTCCTACCTCCCTATTTCTGTGTGAGATTGTTCCCTGTCTAATGCAAGAACAGTTGCCCATTGCTGTGGTTTGGTTAGAGCAGGTGACCTCACCTTCTTCTGGGCATGCCAGTACCAGCCCAACAGGACTTGCCTTGCCTGACTTTTGGTGTTGTTATCAACAGCAATTGTAGCTTGTTAGCAGAGTCATAACAGTCCATTGGGGAAGTTATGGTGACTCAGTGATGACAGTCAAAAAAAGAAAATAAAAAGAGAGAATGATGGCAAACAGGGAAGAGGAATATTTAAGAAAAGATTGCTGGTTTGTTTATTTATCCAAATGACTAGTTTCTTCTCCTGTTTGGATTCATACACACACACACACACACACACACACACATATATTTGTAGTTCACTGAAAAGCTGAAAAAGAACCATCCCTGAGAGCAGATTTTTATTTATGAGATTGCTAGCTGTGACAGATTACTATTCACTCTAGAAATTGAAATTATGCTTCTATGATATTATGACTTAATATTAAGGGGAATATTACTGTAATCTCCTTTTTTTCTCTGTATGCTGGTTATATGCAGTGCTTATTCATGTCTTACTTTCATCAGATGTATGACTGTATAACTGACTCCACTAGTTTGGTCCCAAATTTGCACAGATATGAGTCAGAAGAAATTGAGAGAATCTTTGAGATACAAAACTCAGTTTGAATGAAATGAAGGAGGATCCACACTTTTTTAACATACTGTCATTGATATTATCAATGTTGAGTATACTTTTACCTTCAGACCTCTGTAAATATGTATCTGGAAAGACAGAAATGGATATATAAAAACACATTTATATGTTTATATATAATTACACAAATATAAAAATATTCGGACCATTTCAATGAGGTGCTCATATTTTCTCTCTAGCAGCAGATGGGGCCTACTCTATAAAGATGTTTTTCACAAGCACACCAAGATCTTTTTTCCATTTTGCCTATGGTTTACTAAGACTCCTTGACTTTGATTGAAAAGTCACTTGATAAATAATGTAATTATCTTGTCCACCTCTGTATGCCCCATTTACAACATAGCAGATCATTTGGCAGCACTTCATTAGCCAGAGCGCCATGTGTCTTAAGTGAGCAAAAGAATATATTTTAGAATGTAAATATTAAAAGAGACAATTTTTTTATGAGTTCAAACGAGACATTAGACACAGGGCATATGCATGACTTAAAATCTGCAAAAGCAACCTTCTTTGAAAAGTCCACTGATAAAGGGGTCATGTCTGACTCAGTGTTAACAGGTGGTGTGAGTCTCATTATCTGCTGCGAATAACAAACATTGCAAATATAGTCTGTCTGTGTCTGCAAAGCCATTTCATGAATTGACCTTGAATGGTGGGATGATTGAAAAGTATTCACTGTGAAGACTGGAGGCACAATTTTCAGTCTATGCTGTTTCCTGAAGCTGCTTGCTTTCAGTGCAAATTATTTCTGCTGTATATGAAGTCACTTGAGTCCCATCCTATCATTCTACTACCTATTTAGATAACATTATTTTCAACTGGGGGAAAAAAAAAAGAAAGATAATGTGAGTAATGAGAAAGCAAAAGGAATTACAAGATAATTACAATGTTATGACAATATGTAATAAACCAACTGTTTGTTGCTTGAATCCTTTTATTTTTAGATGCTAAGGGTCTATCTACAAGTATGTATGAAGAAACTGGAAGACTTCAAGAAGTCCAATAGGAGGACATTGCTCTTGCAATGGAGTTATTACATGAAACTTTGTAAAGGTCTTTTTGGCCTTTTATCACCGATACAGATGCCCAAGCATCCTCTTGCAAAATTTTGACTTCTCTCTGCAACTTATTTTTTTAGAGGTGAGCAGCAGCAGAAGGAAATCAAAACTAAAGCTAAAAGTCTCAGCGCGATTGTTTTCAATAACTGAAACCTTGTTTTAGAATTTCCTCAACACAAGATGCAAGGAAATGCTTTAATGCTTCTCTGATTGCACCTCTGAAATGTTACATGGATTTGTGTTCAATGGCAGAGGGGCTAATTTTCTAGACTCAAGGGAGGTCTTTAGTTTGACCTGAATGTGTTTTGTATTTCATGGGTTTGCTGCTGCAAATTGTTTGAATTTCTCTGGTACATGCCTCACTCTACAATATCTTCTTAGAATCATACAGTTGTTGGCTGGACAAGATCACTGGAGGTCTCCAGTCCAACTGCCCACTCCAACCGAGAGTATTGCTAGCACTAGATCAAAAGCCAGTCATGGCTTTGTCTAGCTGAGTCTTGGAAACCTCCATGGCTGGAGGGTCCACTGCCTCTCGGAGTAACCTATCCCAGTGCTGCACCACTCTCCTGGTGTATCTCCTCTTTCTCTGCTTGAGTTCTTCTACTTGTTGGAATTAGCATTAATCAATTAAATGTTGTTCCATAAGCTGATTTTTCTTTCTCCCTGCCTTTTGTAGTTATATGACTAGCACCTTTCAAGGTTCCCTTCAGCAATGTTGCCATTGTGGCTTTAAGGTGGAGGGCATGGGTAGATCTACTGGGCAGGACATCTTGATTATTTCCTTTGCAAGCAGAAGAGGTTCCTTGATACCTAGATGTCAGTTTTCTGGTTTTGGAAAGACTGAGAAAATTGTAACAAGAAAACATGTGATTTCTAATCTTTGCCTGGGTAAGAGCATAGTTTATCATCGTAACTGACAGGCTGCATTGTACTGAGGACTGAGGAGCTCCTTGTAGTAGTGAATAAAGATTATGCATCTCTAATGATAATTCCACCTTTGATATCTTTGATCATCTTATCAAGGAAAAACTGAGTTGATCTTATACACTCTTGTACGTTTCTTCCAGGGAAATCACAATAAGTTGTTACAGGCAATTGCTTTTGTTGTTCAGGAGCTCTGAAACACTACTATTACTGTGTCTTTTCATTTTTTTTAATCTGCTAGGCAGAGGGAGGCTGGTGAAGGTGGGGATTTGCACCAATGTAGCTGAATCTGAGCATTAGCCACTGCTTGAGCTCGTTAGAGCTGGGTTCGAAGGAGTTCTGAATTGAAGGAGAAAAAGCAATCAGTTTTTTGTTGTTATCTGAGGATGGAGCAGGAGCACAGCTCTTTAAAGCCTTAACACAACAGGAATGAGTATTTTCCATCTCTAAATCTCACCATTTCTATAACATCTTAATTTGGAAAAGACTTAAAAGTTAATTGAATGTTTAAAGAGCTAAACAAAGATGCGGGTAACGGAGTTCTGGACAGACATTTAGGCTGATGTTTATTCTTTTCACCTCATAAATATTAGTGGGTGGCAGTTGACACCGAAACAATGAGATTAGTCACCAGCTTTTTTTTCTATAACACCTCTGAGTTTTATATTTAGTGATCTCCTTTATACCACATGCCATTTCAAATAGTATCCATACAAAGAAAAACATATTTTCCTAACTTTACAGAGAATAATCTGAGCATTTTCTGTTCTTGCTGTAACACTAAAGAATAAATTAACATGCCACAAATTTAAACATTTTACATAAATTATTGAAGGCAGGATTGAGCTCCAGATTAACATGATTACATTTAGCTGTCTACATGTAAATGTATCTACATGAGCTAGCTGCCTAAACCTCCATCATAGTCGATAGAGATCTACTCAATGCTGTCAGTGGAGTCTGAAGAGCTATTCATCTCATCCTAAAGTAGACACCTATACTGTAGACACCTATGTTAGGTCAGCCTATTAACTCTCTAGACTCAGACTCTGACTAGATCCCCACTGAAAATAACAGGAGACAGCTATAGTGGGATTCAGCTGTCCATGCATGGGTGTCTGTTTTAGATGTTCTAGGAGATCCTGCCTGATTTGATTCCAAGCAGCAGTCAAGACCATCTCCTTTGTATGACTGCCTGTCAACAACTTCTGACTGTCAACAACTAGCTTGGAGGTTCCTTAATTGAATTAGTTTTGTAACCCATCTGTGCAGGGGATCTGGGTATACAAAGCTCACATTCATCCATATTTAGGTGTCTAAATACTCCACCTTGTGATTAGTAGTCTAGAGGTTTGAATATCTACCCACAACACAGGACACCTGAGTTCTAGCCACAATTTCTTCAAAGGAGACTGGAGCACATATGTTGAGAGAGGGCCTGACTACCAGGCTATCATCATGTAGATTATAAGGGAGCCTGACCCTGGACTAGACTATGGTGCTTAGGTGGTTGAGGAGCAAAACTTACTAAGTCTTTTCCTAAGACTGTCTTTTTTTTTTAGTTCATAATGGTCCAGTATAAAGCATACTCATATACCAGGGTTTTGCATCTGCAAACTCAGTTCTGCTCCCTCTCAAATTAATGCTGATATTAGTAGTTATTTTATAACTCCCATCATATATCCAAACATTTCAATAATGTGTACATACCCTATGTTCTTAACTTACATTTACTGTTTCATAGATTTCATGTCACTTTCAATCACAATGATACAATTAAATTATCCGTTCACTATTATTTATGTCAGTGAAGATGAATATACTCCAGAAAAGATGTAGATGCATCTGCCTACCTTTGAAATGCAAAGAAGAATTGATAGGCACTTGACATAAAGTGTTTTTGTTGGACATTTTGTCATGTCAATGCAAAAAACCTCCCTTGCTGCTTCTTAAACTTAAGTAGTACTTATGCATTTCTGTCAGCTTATTTTTGGTGGCATCAAAAGAAACAAGTCACTATTGGTGAAAAATAACTTTTACTGAACTTGATTAAAAAAGTCTTCAGACTTCTCTGCTGCACAGAATGAGAACAGAGAGTTTGCAAGCCACAGAATAAGTTACAAATTCCAGACACTTCATCTGGAAATATCTGTCTGTAGATGCCTAAATCTTGACACCTGAATCTGTGAACAGAGCTCACCCTCAGGCCGCGTATGTATTCTAGCTCCTGTGTTACCTCTGCCAGCCCCATAGGTATACCTCAGCTCTTCTTTGGCATCTCAAACAACAGTGGGCAGCCAAATTTTTAAATTAATTTAGGACAACTGAAAGACTCAGTCAGTAGCCTATGGAATGATACCATCTACCTCTTTCAGTGCCCTTTAACAGTCCAACCCATACCTGAATTCAGTATGAGTTGGAATGTAAAAAATAAGAAAATCTAGTTAAGTACCAGCTAACATTTTAAGTCATCTCCTTTCTGTGGTTGCCTAAGTCTGTGAACATCTCATGATTTGGCCTAGAAGTTCCTTGAATCTCCTTTCAACCAATTGGTAGTGTGAGAAATTTGTTCATCTGATACAGGAATGACTGACAGAGTGATACTGGATTCAAACAGAGAGCACAGCCCACAAAGAATTAAAAAATAGGGCATTTAGGTATAGGTACAACTCCTCTTCAATAATTTAGATTACTTGTGCAAAAGGTTTCTTGTTCCGAGTACAGGAAACACACAGTACAAAATCAGCTCCAGATGTATAGGACCAGGGCTGTCTGAAAGAGATTCTGTGTTTCAAAGGCAGCTGGTAGAAGAGAGCTTAGCGTGAGTAGGCAATGGAGACCTGGCAATTAAATTGGTTAATTGCATTGCTCAAGTTGGGTTAATTGCACAGTCTCAAAGAATTGTGTCCCTCTTTGGCTGATCTGTGGGAATGAGACTTCCTAGACATCCCTAATGAATTGAGCCAAACTGGATGCCCTAAATCAGTTTTCAACCAAAATTGCCTTTGACAAGACCATTTTTTTTTTGTTAATAAACCTCTGTATTCCACATTTAATGGTCTCAGCTCTTTTTATGTCTCTTAAAAATTATTTGTATGGAACCCTTATGACATCTTCAAGATAACTCAGGAAAGTTAGTTGTAAATAAATCTTTCAAGCGTGCAGATTAACTTATCAATATCAGAAACTGAATAGTTATTCCAGTCCTTCATTTTAGTACAAAATAAATATATTTGTAATTCTGTTTTTCCTCATTATCAAATCATAACAATACCTTGTCAACCACACTTTAGCATAGCCTTGATATCTTTTGTTTATTGGGAACTATAATTTGAAGTGTTGTACCGACAAGGGCAAATGGTTCCTTTGTACAAGATCTTGTTGCTAATTAAAAGTTTAATCTGATAGTGTAGTTTATTTGATCATACTTGTGAGTACAATATAAGCCTGACCTTAGGTCTCACTTTGTACATGACGTAAATTGCACAGCCCATTCATAATTCAGCAAAGCCATAAGCTATAGCAGTAAGAATTGAGCAAGAAAGGAAACTAAGAGGACATAAGGACTAAAGGAAGACCCATCTAGCCTACCCACTTTGGACGGTTGTTTTTCCTCCTCTCACCCCTTGTTTCATTATCCACTCTGTCTACTCACAGACTATCAATTGCCTGAGTCTTTAGTCTTGTTCCTTAACATTGCTCACAAACTCTGGATTAAAGTCCACTCTGAGTTATAGGTTGGCATTTGAGTTTATTGGCAACACCGGCACAGAGCTACTCCGTGCCTTGATGTAAGTGCCTTCTTTCTTGAAGTTTCACTCCAGGACCTTATTTTTTCTCCTTGTAGTTTGTTTGCTAAAATACCCATTCTTCCTTCCAAGGCAAGTTGGAGATTAACAGCACCACTGAATTGGCAGAATTTCAACTGACTAGGTGGTATTCTGACCAGAAACATCTTGCTGAACTCAAACAGGCACCCTAAGTCTGACATGAAATTGGTCCCTATAGTCCAGGCATGGGAGTGCGACAATCAGAAGGTGAACCATTATTACTGACTTAAAGATGATAGTGCATATAGGCTGGAGTTAATTCCACTCTGTCTAAAAACTGAATAAGAAAATGACAGACCATAAGTAGCTATTTGCTATTTTCTTGAAAAATCTTTTTAAAGCATGGATAGGTTAAGATTATGCTTTTTTCAATGTCCATATCAAAACACTTTAATTTCCTAGTGAGCTAGTTTCCCCACTGCAGACATTTGGTATAAATAATAGCTACTGTAAACAGAGCTTTGAAATGATCAAAATAGAGATTCTGGAACTGTACAGAGTCATTTAACACTGTTCCTGCTTAGCAAACTCCTGTTCCTACTTTCTTATGCTGAAAATGTCAAAACAAGGTATTTTAACACTGTCAAAGAGCTTTCTCCACTGTTTTCAAAACACATTTTTGTCTAAATTGATATCCTGCTTTTTAAAATTTTGATATAATAGTACTCTAATGGTAAATTGCTTTGAGAAAATTTGATCAGCATACTATGGAGGTTTTGAGGAGACATTAAAACTAAACTAATATCAACAATTATACTGCATTTAGTTGTACAGATGACATTGCAGTTCTGGATACCTGTAATAGGGGCCAAGTGGCACTGTGAATTGCAGTTCTTAATCACAAATATAAAACAATTTCAAAAGGAGAACAACCTCTGGCACAGTGACCTTCATTAAAATAGGCAATTCAGTGTGAATGTGGGTTTTGACCTCACATGGAGAAATGATGTAAAATCTTGTACAAACCTCACTTTAGATGCTTGTTACCCAGCTCAGAACCTCCTTCAACATTTTTGATGTTGTAGAAACCTCTGTTCTTTTGCAATATGTTAAACTTTTGGGGAACTGCCTTCTTTCTAGCATGATGCATAAATTAGTGCTACTTATACTGGGCAATTGAACAGAAGTTTTATAGGTTATTTACTTACTTATTCTACAGTAAACTGTGTTTGCAATCACAGGAATGTAGCTCTGAGATACTGTAGATGTTTGCTGTTAATAGATAGAAGTTTTAAAATTAACATTCTTTATTTCTTGATTGCAGATTGTATACAAACATCTTATTTTTTCAGGCTTATTCAGTGTTTTGCTGTGAAGATTTTGGAACAGCACATTAATGAAATATCAGATATCAGATACTTAAAAGTCTCAGATATTCAGAGTACAAAATGCTGGTTATTCATTGGGGCTGGAGGAGTCAGTTCTGTTCTCTGCCTTGTACAGTGATTTGCATGTTTACAGCAGGGCCTTGTATTTCATCTCAGGTTTGCCTTGTAAGCCTGTGTAAGATATACTGCAAATTCAGTAAATCATCTAAATACTTGGGCACGAGGAGGGGCCTCTGTTCTGCCTAATTTGGATGTAAATTTAATTGTAAATAATACCTTACTCATAAAAACTGGAGAAAAAGGCAGTTTTTTGTCTTTTAAATTTCCTGGATATGTTGGGGTGCTTGGATTTTTCCAGCCTTACAGTTCTAGGTACTGCTCTTTCATTAGGTCAGCTTTACAAACATGAACAGACATATTGACAGCCAGGAAGAAGTGCCTTTCATCCTGCAGCTGAGGCTGGGGACGGATGGTGCTGCAGGTGCTCTGAGAGAAAGCAACAATTCCCTCTTGTTTCTTTTCCTCCTTCTTCTCATCTTCATCTGCTCATTTTCTCCCTCTGTATGCATGGTGCTGCTGCTTTCTTCCTCCCATTTGTTTTTCAGCAATCTTTTTGCCATTTTTTTTGGCTGTTAAACCTTTTCTTCCACTTTTCACTTGCTATGGCTGCAACAATAGATAACGGGTGATGCAAATCAAACGTGTATTCTGGAGTGTTAAGTTTTGTTCAAGAATTCCCTGCATGTTTTTACTGTTCCTTATGGTGACAGAATTTTTCAGGCACAGATCATTGGCTCATCCTTTATTCTTAGTCAAGCCAAATAATCTTTATATTGGCCTGGAAATGCATCAGTGCGTAGACCCATGGGAGAGAATGGAAGAATCCTTTGGTCTTACACCCCATATTCTTGTAATTTGAATGCCCCCTAGGTTTCCTCTCATAATTTCTACTTAGGGAAAACTTGTAAAGTCCAAGAATTCATAACAACTATGTCATTTGTCTCTTATTAAGAGAACTGTCAATAGAAAGCAAGGGAGGGCAAAGAAAATCCTATGGTTTTTAAAGTATCCAAATGTGGGGTCTAAGCATGTTTCTGTTCTGTACGTTGTCACGAATCCTGATTTAGGATCCTGCCAACTACGCCAATTTGTCATGGATGAGTGATTTAGATCACTTAAAGAATCACCATCAAAAGTATTAGCAAAAGTGGTTTCAATATGATGTTGTAAAAATACGACAACAAAGTTCAATGGCAAGGTTCACTCTATTAATTACTGCATGGAAGAAACATACAAAGGAAAATTGTGTTAGAATCGAGTAGAATGGTTCACACAGAGATCGGAGATAGAAAGGGTAAGGAAGACCCTCCCATTGAGTCACGAGGTTCAGAGTGGACCCCCTTGCTTTCTAAACTTCTCATGGAGTTTAGGTGTGGCTAGGACCAATCTTAGTCTCAGACTTGGACAATGGTTTATGTCTAATGGAATTATCTATACAAAGTTTATAGTAATTAATATTTAATAGCTGCATGGATTAGTAATGTGTCATTAGTTTTAATTCAGCATGCTATCAGTCACTTACCAAAGATCTGCCCTTGGTAAAAGGTCTCTGCCTTGAAGAACAACCTTGAGAGGTGTCCCAGCTCAAGGGGGGATCACCGCCATGCAGCCACGCTGTCTAGCAGGGAGAGCTCAAAGAAAGCTCACTTAGGCTGTCATATTTATGGAATACAGTGGTTGGATCATAGTCCAATTACATGCAATGGGAAAGGTATGCAGGAGGATCCTTGTACCCACAACTTTCTTTGTTCCTTGATAAAGGAGTCTTGGAAAAGCCACCCGCTATTCATGTGTCAGTCGCATGATCGGTGTTCCACGCTCATATGCATCGATGCTCACCGTGCCACTCGTCTCCTTTGTGAGTTCTCAGAGAACAGACCAGAACCAGAAGAGTTCTTGGCCTGGCCACAGCTCAGGCCTTTACCTCCTTTGGAGCCTGTACCAAACTACCGCTAGTTTGGTTAAGAGGTCGAGTGCATCAGTCACATACGTGTAGGTGATATGTGAGTTTGCATCACATATTAGACAAACAGAAATAAAGAGACTGTGAAATGAACACAGGTAGCAAGGAAAACACCGTGAACATTGATTCCTCTCTACTGTAGAAGCTGCTATACACTGCTTTTTGGGTCAACAATAATACTAGTGAGTAAAAAAGGAACATGTCTAATATTTATTAACTGAATAATTTGAAGGGAAGAGTAGCAGAAGCCTGTGTTTTCTGCAGAGGACGTAGGCAGTGCTAACTAAATATAGCTGAGAAATCCATTAGCTTAGTCTTGCCTTCATGAGTAAACCATGTTTACTGAGTCTTCCTCCAGTGGCTAACCCCTTAGGGAACTATAGATCTTTGCCGTATTTGAATTATTCCCATTGAAACTGAAACAAACAAAAAATTCAGAAGCCCTTGTGATAGTTAACATGATCTCAAATGAGAGAAAAAAGAATACAACCCTTTGTTGAACAAGCTCATATTCAAGTCTGCAGCTTTAATGGAGATGATAGCTGTCTACAGTGAGAACAGGTGACTGAGGTACCTGAAACAAGCTACATATATAAAATGACAGAAGGCATGTATTTTCATTGCAACGACCTGTGTCCATTTCCTTATTTCATCCTCAGGATGTTGGTGGCATTTTCATTGCTCTCAATCTGGTTCAAATATTATCTACCAAATGACATTTTGCTTGCACCTTCTTTTCCAGTTCAAATGTGCTATGTATCCTTACATAAATTTGCAATTTATGTGTACGAGATTTAACTCTGTATTTTGGAATACTTTTGTTGACTTTTGTGACTCAGATTTAAGGGCTACAAATGTTTTTCGTTTAAACAATGGAAGTCTCTTACGACATCCACTTGAATGGCAGAGGATACTATGGGGACAATACTCCAGGGAGCAAGACCTTTGGTAGAAGAGACAAACAAAGCTTCTCTCTTTACATTGTGAATAATTTTCCTTCTCACAGAAAAACTCAGTTTTCAAACTCAGTGGGTTTTGGAGACTATGAATTTTTCATGAAATTGCATGAATTCTGGAATAGCAGGATCTGCTGCACTGTTACTCTTGGCGTTGGGGAATCATGATGTCTCCCACTGACTCAGATTATCAGAATACTAATTTTGTGGCTTTTTGTTGATAAATTTAATCTGATTTTTAAGTGTAATTATCTTATCATGCATAACGTTAGCTGTCCCACAGAACGCATAACACCATATCTATTCTCCCTGTCCTCTGCTACCTCTTGCACTGTGTATTATAAGCTGGTTTTGCTCACATGCTCAAACAACACTAATATGGCCATAGCAGATAGCCTCTGCCTATAGTTTTCCATGCTGTAGAGGAATTTCCATATAACTGATAAGCACATGCTTCTAAACTGGTTTTCAGACCTGCACCCTACTTTAATTGGTCATACAAAAAAGCCTTGGAAAATCTTTTGCCCAGCACATGTACCAGATGCCCAGATGAAAACATTGAGAACTTTCTGTGAGTCCTTAGTACCCCAAGAACTCAGTGTTCAGGAATTGCTAACAGTAAGGACACAACAAGAGAGCATGTATATGATTGATGCAGTGATGGTAAATTTTTCACAGGGAAGAATAGTGATGACACTTGCATAGTATGCATTCACTTTATTAGAAGCTGTATGATTGTCCTGGTTTCAGCTGAGATAGAGTTAATTTTCTTCATAGTAGCTAGTATAGGGCTATGTTTTGGAGTTGTGCTGAAAACAGTGTTGATAATACAGAGATGTTTTAGTTGTTGCTAAGTAGTGCTTATACTAAATCAAGGACTTTTCAGCTTCCCATGCTCTGCCAGGTGCACAAGAACCTGGGAGGAGACACAGCTGGGACAGCTGACCCCAACTGACCAAAGGGCTATTCCATACCATATGGCATCATGCTCAGTATATAAAGCTGGGGAAGAAGAAGGAAGGGGGGGACATTCGGAGTGATGGCGTTTGTCTTCCCAAGTAACCATTACGCGTGATGGAGCCCTGCTTTCCTGGAGATAGCTGAACACCTGCCTGCCCATGGGAAGGAGTGAATGAGTTCCTTGTTTTGCTTTGCTTGTGTGCATGGCTTTTGCTTTCCCTATCAAACTGTCTTTATCTCAACCCTCGAGTTTTCTCACTTTTACCCTTCCGATTCTCTCCCCCATCCCACCAGGGGGAGTGAGCGAGTGGCTGCGTGGGGCTTAGTTGCCGGCTGGGGTTAAATCACGTCAATGATACAGCTTTTCATTCCAGGTACACTGCTTTAATCTCCCCTGGAGCTGTGCTGGCTTCTGCAATCTTCTATGTGACTCCACCATCAGTTGCAGTGTCATGGGGCAGCGTGCTGCTGAATAGCAGGACCTGGCTACTATGTTGTCACCACTCTCTACTGGCTCAACATGCTTTCCAGTAAGGAAAGGTGTAGGATTGAATTTATTTTCTTGATAATCACTTTGAGCTGACTGGCTGTCCTGGTTTTGGCTGGTATAGAGTTAATTTTCTTCACAGTAGCTAGCATGGGGCTATCTTTTGGATTTGTGCTGAAAACAGTGTTGATAACACAGCGATGTTTTCGTTACTGCTGAGCAGTGCTTACACAGAGTCAAGCACTGCTTGACTGCTCCTCACCCCACCCCACCAGTGAGTAGGCTGGGGGTGCACAAGAATCTGGGAGGGGACACGGCTGGGAGAGCTGACCCCAACTGCCCAAAGGGATATCCCACACCATATGACGTCATGCTCAGCATATAAAGCTGGGGAAGAAGAAGGAAGTGGGGGACACTGGGAGTGATGGCATTTGTCTTCCCAAGTAACCGTTACGCGTGATGGAGCCCTGCTTTCCTGGAGATGGCTGAACACCTGCCTGCCCATGGGAAGGAGTGAGTGAATTCCTTGTGTTGCTTTGTTTGCCCGCACAGCTTTTGCTTTACCTGTTAAACTGTTTTTATCTCAACCCATGAATTTTCTCACTTTTACCCTTCCAATTCTCTCCCCTATCCCATTTTTGAGGGAGTGAGTGAGCGGCTGTTGTCGGCTGGAGTTAAACCATGACACTGACATTTGGATCTTATAAGCCTATAATGTTTCGTGCAGTTCAACATGCGTGGGTGAACAACACACAGTCATCAGTAAAGACGGCTGCTCTACAGCCTTTGATTTCGCATTGGGTCTCTGCATGGTGAAAACACCATATGGTATTTGAACATGGATCTTCCATTGTGGCTGCATAAAAATATTGCTGCAGCAGTTATGATAAAAGGCAGGAGGCAAATACAGCCTTACTTGGTGCCACTGACAGTGAAATGTATGGTAGTCTGCTGTGATCAGGAACCCTCATCTCTAGGCCATGAAGCTAGTGAGCAGAATTCATAAAACCATCTGGACATTAGGATTTTTGCAAAGACTTCCAAAGACATTCATAACTTACAACCTTAAAGGCTTTCATCTGACACAGACCATATGCAAATCTTTATTTTGCTGCACACGTCACCTGACTTTACCCAGCTGCAAAAAGGGATTGCAACAGTCAGGTTGCAATCACACTGAAAGCTCAACTGCCCTTCAGAAACAGTTTTCCAGCAAGCTCCCTAACTGGGCAGCTGCCTATTGGTCTCACAAGGAATTTTGCAGAGGTTGAGTACAGTGAAATATGATGGTTTTACCAAGGCATAGATGGTCAGTTCTCCAGTTTGTGAGGGGGGGACCAATATTGTTTGCATCATTCGACTTCCTGAGAACTGACCCTTACCTGCACCAGTAATGTGACCATCTGCTGACCACCATCCATGTATCACTTTATAGGGGTACCCATGATGCCTTTTGTCTCACCCAGTGACGTCCATGTGGTAGCTTTGAGAATGCAAATTTGCTAGGGTTGCTAGTTGCTGCTTTGGGGCTTCTTATAACACTTCATCAATGGTGATGGACTGTTTAATAAACTGCCACAATATCCACACCAAGATTTTATTTTCATCAGTCAACTGTATTTGACTCTCACTGCTGAGATGTGGCTTGACACCCCTACCTTTAAAACTACAAATAGTTTTTAAGCCTTTGTAAAAGAACTGCAATTTTTCCTGATCCACAACTTGCTGATGCTTTGCTGTTTTTTTGCCTACCCTTTATCTTTGAAGAGAGAAAGCTTTGCTTGTAGTGAGGTTGGGCTGTCTGGCAAGAAAGTTGCCTTCCTGCTAATTTCATGCTATACATAATGCATCTATAGATGTTCATAAGCTAATGGAATATCCATTTTCATCAAAACTTTCTAGATATTTCCATGTAGCAAGGCCATCCACCTTTGCTATGACATTGTACACTGTGTCCTGTGTCCCTAAGTCTTTTCCATTAGATTTCTTTTTTTTAGAACAACAACAGATTGAGTTTGAGTTGCTTTTTGGCATATGCAATTTTGAATCATTCAATATTTAATCTCTGAGTGGCTTTGACTCACTACTGATGCCTAGACCAACCATCTATACCTTTCATAGGCAATGTAATTCTGACATCATGAACATAACATTGTGGCGTAATGATGCATTTAACAACACTGTAGATCTTGGACTGTGCCTGCATCTGCACTATCTTGTGCTTGCAAGCTTGCTTGCCAGCTGGCCCTCAGCACAATGTTAGAAACAAGATATCATTTAAGTTTCCCTGACAAAATGAGCATACTCTAGGACCTTTCAAAAAGTTTCGGTTCCCTGTAGATGAAACCTCCCTAATATGATGAGTTTATCATTTTGTGCAATAAACTTGATGGTACCATTGAGATCCGATATTCTTTGACCTCAGCATGCATTGTCATGACTAGACACTAGCAATGATCATGCAGGACAGCTATTTGTAATACCATCAGTTAGTTGGAAACAATTTAGGAGTCACTGACTACTGCAGTGAAGAACATAATCATTCCTAGCTATCAACATTCGTATTCGCAGCTGACTATCCATTAGACAACTCCTGTTTCTTCCAGTTGCATTTTTCCAGATAGGAAAACTTGTTTCTGAGTAAATTCATTGATTTCCCTCTCCCAACATGCATAGTTTCCCTCTCACAACATGAAGGTACTTTATTCATTTGAGGAATGAAAGACCCCACTTTTGAGAGGTTTTCATGCTGAAGCACTGTTGTTAGCCTCTGGAGCTATACACAAGGTATATCAGATTTAGAGGCAAAGGCTCAGACAAATACTAGAAAGAGAAGGCAGAGTGGGAACTCTAGTTTCCCAGCAGGAACACCTTGTAAATTGGACTATAATTAGTTTTTTCCATACCTACTGAGACTAGGACAAGAAATAAAGAATTGAATTTATGCATATGGCAATTTAAACTAGATATTTTCCTAATATCTACCTCTTCAGTATTATTTTTGGGACAATTGTGGTGTATTTGATTCTGTCTGAGAGCAGCAGGAATTTCTTGTACTTTCTTGTACCTTGAATCTTCAGTGATTCACGGGAAGATTAAGAACTGACTATCACAAGTAGCACTGACACAGTTTATTCAGATGAGATGTTCCTTGAAGTTGCTGTGTAGCATGGGGATGGTGCCCTACATACTAATGGTAAAAATCAATATGAGCGCACAAGGGCCAACTACAAGAAAACCATTCTGGTACTAACACATGGAGAAACTGCGGCAGAGTAAGCAGACAGAAGGTGTCCTCGGGCTCTGTGCCCAGCAGTGCTCTCTCAGCATGGCTTGGACCACTGAAGTGCCTTGTGACTGAACAAAGGTACAGTCGTACGAAAGTACATGGATTCAGTTAAATGTATTTTTTATGCTGAAATTGCACAGGCAGCCAGCTGTGAATGCCTCTGGCAGGCTGGATCAATGCTGAAGTAGAGAGTGTAGGTGTTTATATTCTGCTTATGCAGCTGGGATGAATATTGTTTACCCCAAATGGCTTGGGGCTTTTTCTGCAACACCCAATTTATTAATCTTTTTTCAAAGCATTAGCTGTATTCTCAGTACTGAACAGGCCAAAGACAGAAAGAGCTTCTATTTCAAAGAGCTTACAGGCTCAGAAAAGTCAAGATAAAACTGGCAAGACAGAAGAGAAGACTGAATAAGGTTTCTTTGTAATTTCTTAAGGATTTATTCTTATCAGATTCAATCCTGTTATGTACAGTTTGAACTCAATATGTGTTAGGTGGTGAATGTTATCAGAGTCTCTGAAAGGCTACTGACCATAAGGGCAAGGCAATATTTTACAGCATAGTGTTACTGTATAAAAACACAGCCTGTATTTTATTCAAATGGCACCAAATATTAAATAAAATAGATGTGATAGGAAACATTGCTGATGTTTCTTATCTGAATCTGCAAGCACATTAGCATTGTTTGCATTTCCTTTCAGAAGTACACCTGCTGATTTATTATCCTTGGAAACCACTTAAGTTAGTCAGTGCTTTCAAACCAAATTATGTCCATTTAGTATAAGATCACTAATCTGCTAACACTATGGTTTCTGTGCCCTCCTGCAGCAATGACAATTAATAAATCAAATTCTATCTCAGCCTAATTTTCAGTAAGTACAACACAAGAGACATTTATGTCTAGTTTGTAAAAGTTCATGCTAACTGAGGAAAAGATCAAGTCTTTATTGTAGTTATGAATTATATATTGAAGACAAAAACTAAGGTTATCTGGTCTTAGTTTGGAAGATATAGAAATGAGATCACTTTTTAGCTGGAACTCTCTTATTTAAGTGTTGCCAAATTTCCCAGTACAATCTGAAAGGGACAGGATCCATCCAAGAGGAGACAAGATTGTCTTGTTTTAGTAAGAAAAATGCTAAACAGCACACCTACAAATACAGACATATGGTGAATATTCCCTTAATGTACTAAATATTCAAGTAGTTTCTAATCGGTCAAGTTTCTTTTTGATAAGAAGTTAACATTCTTCCAATCTTGGATTAATTTGCTTTTTATTAGTCAATTGTTATATCCTTCATGGAGATTATCAGAGATGGGTCCTGCTTGTCTTTATTCTTAAAACATTTCTAATACTTTGAAGAGCTTTGTTTGGAGGATTGCAGAGGAGAATCAAGAACTTACCCTTGTTTAGCTACAGCCTACTCAAGGATGTATAATTGTTCTTGTTTTTCTTTGTTGGCCACTTTCTGTAAAAACTGCATCTTTCAAAAAGACAAAATTGAATATAGAGAAATCCACTTGCTTAATTTCAGCCTAAAATACCTGTTTGTCAGTGTAAATTGTGCAAAGTCCATTTACCAGTGCCTCTTAAAGTACAAGTACAAAGTATAATACAGCTTGCATTACATTAGGAAACAAATTTACCAAGGAATATAAAAATTTGCTTGGGACTCATGCATATTCACCAGTGAATGTATGCATTCTCATTAAATATGCATGTTTTGGTTGTTCACTTGGTTACTCATAGGGCCAGAATCAAAGGAACTGTCCTGATGTAAGACTACAGCAACATCATAAAGGTTCAGGTGCCTATGTCTTATTGCTTACGGTATTTTTTGCTATTGCTCCCTGCAGCAAGGACAGAGAATTTTGCTGCTGCAGAAAGGCTTGAGTGCCCTGAGCCTGTAGTTTTTCCCAATTAATCTCATCTCTCTTGCAGCTGTAGACCATCCCAGCTGCAGTGATGCTGCTACAACTCACTTGCACAAGAATCCAAAGACCAGCCATTCCCCTGACATCACAGATGAGCTCCTTCCTACCAGGCACACCTAAAGTGTGCCTCTTGCGTAGGGAGAAAGAGAGTGGATAACTTTACTCACCTAGTACCTTTCGGCTTTCCACAAAACAGCTTTGATGTCACTTCTTCCATGCAATAGCCTAAATTCTTTTCATTTATTTCTCAAGTTTTATCAATTTATGAGATCTGGAAGAGACAGAAGAACTTAAAAATAAACTAAGTGAGTAACTACTAGTGGATTATACAGATCCTGACTGCTGAGAACTTTTAACCTTGATACTTGAGTAACCCTCACAGGGATAATATTGAGTCTGTCAGATGGGACCCACGTGCAATTCCCAGGCTGCATTACATCAAGTTTTATATCATGTTCCTCCTACCACAGCATTTATTTCTATATTTCTCTACTTGTAATTGTGCTTTCACATATAGATCTCCAATCTTGGGGCTCCTGATCCAAGCTATTAGAATAGTAATCCTTAGTGTTGGAGTCACTAAACATTGACATATCCATAGAGAAATTAAAAGCTTATTTCTGCTAATGCCTGAATGCAAGCAGACAGGATTTCTGTGGATCCAAGCATCCTTTAGTCAAGGCCTTCAGCCCTTTTTTTGCAGGAAGGATATATAGCATAAGTCTATAATTGCAATCTGTAGGATAATCGATAAAACAGACAGCAATCTTTCAGACTGTTGAATGCTTGGTTTTCCAGATATTCTTATGAATCCTGTTAGTATAGCTATTAGGGATAGGATAACTCGTGTAGTGTAAATATACAAGATGGCAATTGATTGGAGTGATTTATACTGCAAACCTTAACTGGAGTTGCATTTAGATATGTAAGCCCCAGGTTTTGTATTGTACTACTAGGCTTTACCAGGAAATAGTTATACCTTTGGGGATTGCTAATGACCTACAGTCTTCTATGGTGTTAGGTTCTTAAAATTAAGAAGTAAAAATTAAAACTTTTCATTTAATAGCTGCTTGGTGCTTCCTGGTTCAATATTCTCTTTTGGAAGCCAAAGAGTAATTGGCAAGTGTCCTGGTTTCAGCTGAGATAGAGTTAATTTTCTTTATAGTGGCTGGTATGGGGCTATGTTTTGGATTTGTGCTGAAAACAGTGTTGATAATACAGAGATGGTTTAGTTGTTGCTGCACCAGTCAAGGACTTTTCAGCTCCCCATGCTCTGCCAGGTGCACAAGAACCTGGGAGGGGGCACAGCCAGGACAGCTGACCCCAACTGCCCAAAGTTTGGATCCACACCACAGAGTCTCTGAGTCTATTCCACACCACATGACGTCATGCTCAGTATATAAAGCTGGGGAAGAAGAAGGAAGGGGGGACATTCGGAGTGATGGCATTTGTCTTCCCAAGTAACCATTACGTGTGATGGAGCCCTGCTTTCCTGGAGATGGCTGAACACCTGCCTGCCCATGGGAAGTAGTGAAGGAATTCCTTGCTTTGCTTTGCTTGCGTGCGCAGCTTTTGCTTTCCCTATTAAACTGTCTTTATCTCAACCCATGAGTTTTCTTACTTTTGCTCTTCCGATTCTCTCCCCCATCCCACCAGGGGGGAGTGAGCGAGCGGCTGTGTGGGGCTTAGTTCCCGGCTGGGGCTAAACCACGACAGCAAGGTCAGCAAAAGACAAAAATCTGTTTGCGGCAAAGACTGTGCTGTCTAAGGCTGTGGTGTCTTTTTAAGCCGTTTAGATAAAGACTTTCTCCCCCTTGTTCTCCAAGGATTTCCTAAGGAAAGTAAATTATTACAAGTTGGTGAGCAGTATAATGGGATCTGGCAAATGTGTGTTGAGTGGAGGAGAATAAGTTTTTGCTCTTTAATGTATTAGTGCTATTATTTTGTTCTTTAATATATTAGTCCTATTAGTGTATTAAATCAGCTCTTTAATGTATTAGTAACAGAGATCCCCAGTAGACATATAATTGACCAAAAGATGAAGAGTTCTGTGGAAGGAAACAAGGGACATTACAGATAATGCTGTCGGGACAGGGAAGTTAAATTAAGTTGTCAGGATTTGCAGCATTAACATTCATGTATGTCTTTTTAAAAATTAAATTCTGAATATATCTAAGCAAGCTGTCTGGGCCCTAAACCTTTACTTGCAAAGCAATGGAATTTCAGTATTGACAGACATGAGAATTTTTTTTAAGTCTATTTTTAAAACTTTACCTCCTGACTGCCCTGATACCCTCTGTTAATATGTCTAGTATTTGACACTGCTACAAATAGTATCCAGCCATGGTTCTCTGAGAGCTTTGTACAAAACACTGAATACTTGATGAGTTGATGCCACGGTGCCTCTCTGAAGTATGATTTCTATCCCATTTTTACAGATAGGGAGAATGAGAGCTGCAAGAACTTGCCCTGGCTTGTAAAAGATCCAGGATTTAGATCCTAGCTTTATTATGTAGTATAATGTACATGACAATCATGAGCCATTAAACATCAGACAAATGAGTTATTCCTGATATGTGAGATACAGACATGAAAATTGTTCTATGGAGACTTATTACAGGAGCTGCTGAAGGTAACTGTGCTGCACAAATTACAATATTACAAATTACAATTTTGCTTCACAAAAATAATATAATTTCATTAAAAATTTGTGAGTGTTTTATGTGTGAAGCCTGTTTATAGTGAAGTGGATTTCTCTTCTGCTGCATCTTTTTTCTCAGCACAAAACTATAAAGCAAATCTGTAGCTGAAATACTGGCAATGCAATTGTCAGTTTCTGTTATATATGAGACCAAATTCTTCTCAGCCTTTTGAAAAGGAGTCACTTAGGATATGTTCCAGACTGTGGAACATTATGTAAGCATATTGGAGCTTTGACTCTCACATTATCGTCTCATATGTCTCCTTAACAAAAGGATGGTTTCAACCCTCCGTAATGTAAGTCAGCATTGTGTGACAAATTACTCAGGTGCTTCCACCTGGTCCCTATGGCATGTTTGACATGTGCAGGCATTCCTTCAACCTCATCGTCTTTGCTGTTGGCTGGTAACATCTGACAAAGCTGCCAAAGTTTAGTGTTAGAGGATACAGTGGTAATTGTCAATTTAACACATGGCTGTGAAACAGGAGCAGCAGTATGCTTAGGTAAACATCTGCCAAAAGTCCACAGACAAACTTTGCGTGCCTCTAATTAGAGGCTATTGTTCTGAAAGATGGATCGTTGTCAAAAATAAATTTGAAGTTGGCTATAAAAGGGTTCCAAATCATTGATTGGTTCAGTCAGTCATTTAGATAAATGATATACATGATTGTTTTCATTCTGGTCTCATTATATAGCAGAACAGCCCCAAATTTCAGGACTGCTTCTGATGACAATTTCAGTATCGTGTATCGGGAATAAGGTTAATTGTACTCCGTGTTAGTGCTGTAGGGTAGAACCATGTAACTGAGATAAGGTCCGTTTAGCCAACAAATACATTTTGTTATATCCTTTTTCCCCTTAAAGGAAAAAAGATGATGCAAGTCAGAGACTGTATGGTTTTGTCCACTTGGCAAAGCTCCACTTTATCTCTGCATTGGCTGATGTCTGGCTCAATACAAAGCAGAATAATTTACTGAGCACCATCAGAGCACTCACTTATCAGTGCTGCATTAGCATCAAAGAAAAATCTGCCACTGGAGGTTGCAGTCAGAAGTTCCAAATAAAACTGCTGAAAATCTTGTCTTACACTCAAAACAAGAAAATTAGTTTCCCTATTCCGCTTCCTCTGTAATCTGGGACTAAGCCCAGTACTATTTTATCTCTGAATTAGGGAGGAAATATAGAAAACTGACAGTTGGTCCCTCTTCACATCCCTGTTTTAAAATTTACTTCTTTCTCTGTTTACTTTTTGTATGAATTAGTAGCTCACAGCATTAAGCATAATTATTCCACTAACAATCCTTTCATCAGCTTAGGTCAAGACTTCAAACCAACCATTCACAGATTAAACACAACACAGTACAATTAATTGGAAGCTGGTAATCCACTTGGCAATTGAGTCTAAGATACATAGATAGAAATATTGTACAATTCTAATCAGTAAAAATGTTTAGATGCCAAACATCCATTTTTCTTCAAAGATTTCTTTTTTCCAAACCTCTTATCATTCTTCTTGTTCTCTCTCTTTCAGTCTACCTCTTTGGGTATGTTGTTTAAAACTGGATACATTAGTCATCGTTGCTGATTCTCTTCCAGTTCTTATGTAGACACTTTCCAAAGACTAAGAGTATCACATTAACTCGTATTCACTTTGTGATCCAGTGTAACCTCCTCTAGCTCTTTTTCTACCAGAAAGCTGCCTAAGATTTTTTTTCTCCATTTTGTATGCATCTCCTTGATTCTTTTTTCTCGAACAAATGCTTGTCACAATTGGCTATTGTTGATTTCAGACCATTTCTTCCAAGTTATCAAGCTTACATTGAAACAGAACCTATTTCTCCCAAATGCTTGCAGCCAGCCCTGTTTGAGAAGATGTGCAAGAGTGTAGACACGCTGTATTTCATCACCCAGATCCTTAACAGAAATATTAAACTGAAGTGGATGCAATTATCCACCAAATGTGACAGAAAAGTGACTTGGTCTTGGTTTTTTTCTGAATCTGTTTATTTCTTTAACTGTTTACCAAACAGCAATGAACCCTAAAAACTTGCTGACCTTTCCATTTTATCACTGAGGACTCCACTTGTGAATAGACCTACCAGGTACCTTTTCTCTCAAATGGCCTAACTTCAGCTAATGCACTTGTCCACAAATGCAAGCACCTTTGGAAACTGCTGCTTGTACTTCCACCTTGCAGAAGGCCTTATACCTCACCTGTATTTGTGCCTACCTCAGCTGGCCTGCGGCAACATGTAGCCTCTCCACAAACCTCCCCTTGTTTGCATTCTTAGATCAATCTGGCTCCGACGACACGAGACTGCTCCTGGGAGCTTTTAACCACTTTTTGCACAATCCCCTAAAATAGATCTCCTCAAAAACTGGATAGAAAATTTTGCTGCTGAGAAATGTCATTTAACAAAAATCAGAAAGGACAGTTTTAGCAACTGAAAAGCTTCACAAGAGTATATCCTTTTTGATGAAATTGTGTATAAAAGGCAGTAGAAAGGGTTCTTTCCAGCTCATTTCATTCCATTGGCAAAATATGTATTTTCTATTTTGTTGCTTCAAGTCATTATTTTAACTTCCATTTTCTGTGGTTTTACCTTACTGAAACAAAATCTTTTGCTGTTTATGAATCACACTCTCTCTTTCTGTTTTAATTTTAATCTTTTTGCATTTTTTTCTCAAATTCAGAATGAAATCCATTTCAAGTGTTAGAATTTCCCATGGGAGACAAATTTCTGTTTCCAAACCCTTTTACTGCAGCCACGAATTAGTTCCATATCCCCGTTTTTATGCCCAGAGCACTCCAGGCATCGCAGTTTCCTCTCCATAGATAAAACCTTACCAGTAAGAACATTTTAGATTCTCAGCAGAGGAGATAAAATTCCAGTGACAAAAAGCCATTGCTCTAGTGACACTTCTTTGAGTGGAAATGGAGGAATAATATGATTTGCAGATATAGTATTACCTTATGCAGATGTTAGAGTAATATCATCATTGATATTTTACTGGGCTAGACAACATGGTTCAAAGGAATTTCAAATATTATGGAGGCCATAGACATTGTGCTTTGTCTCTGTGATGACAGGACAAATAGACATGACCTCTTAGAAGCAACTCTACTGCATCATTACTGTGGATTCATATTTAGGAACAAAAATTTTTTTTCCTTGCTCTTTGTTAATGATAATTCTCTGCTCAGCCCACAGATGTCGAATTAAAGAGGAATAAGGATAGCCATTATAAAATAACTGCTTTAAAACATCCCTTCCCCCCCTTTTTTAAATTTCTTTTTTTGCCCTACCTATTGCACTATAACTACAGTGCTGATGACGAAGATGGGGATTCATCTCCCCTTTTTCCCACACCTTTACATGTCTGCAGTGCAGGTGGCCAAGTTAACTGTACAAACTGCATTTATAAGCCATGGAGAAAACCAGGTATTTTAACCAATTTGCCATAGTCACCCTGGAAGTGCCCATTTATTTCCTGGCAATATAGGGACTGCCAGAACCCCAGCCCAGTTGTAAAAACTTTCCTTTGGAGAGATGAATCCCACCCTAAATGTCAGAAAGTAAAAATGAGCAGTAACTGATGAAAGTACCAAGTCTGATACATAATCCTGTAACATTTCTCACCTTGTGTGACACCTAAACCGTAGCCAGCTCCCATATGTTAGCACAACCCTGGAGCAACCTTTTTCCTCAGGTCCCTGCAGATGAGATCCAGCAATGGTGCATGGCTGTGCCATTGCTGCATGTGTGAAGTGTGGCCTCCTGCTGAATCCTGGGGATGTATTTGGAAGTGCAGAGCTGTGCTACCAGCTTAGTGGGAGTCCTCACCTTCTGTCTGGGCATGGAAAAGACTAAGATGCTATATGGAAAGGAAGTGATAGGCCCTAGGGAGACAAATAACAGCCAGCTCAGGAAGGGACGGAGGTCAAAGTTGCAATTTTGGAATAAAAGGAAAGCTGCACGACAGGGGATGTTTTTTACTGACAATTACAATGCCTGTGCAGAGTGGAGAATGCAATGAGAGTAGAAAACTGTTTTGAAAACCCTGCGCCAAAGCACCTTTGATATCTGAAAGAAAAACCACATTAAAACTGAAAAAGTATCTCAAATTTATCTTAACATGGGCTGTTTTTACTTTGAAATAAGAATTGCTATGAAGATTGCTATGAATACTCAACGGAGCTATTGCCTGAGGCCAACGATTCCTGTCTCAGCCTCTGCTTCAGAGAGAGGCTTTCCTTGAATTTATGCTAGTATCGTTATTTAGTCTGTCATGCTTTTACTGTAGGGAACAATAAAAACATCTTTATTGTTTTAAAATTTTAGTTGTCTTTGAAATAGCTGGGGATTTTGTCATCCAAATGCAGGCACTTGTCTTTCTCCGAGATTTTTATGGGAAGAGTAATCAGAGATAAAACTATTAAACTGCCAGCCTGGGATCATTTTATGGCATATTTGTGAGTAAGTATGATTATGAATGTTACAAATAATTCCTTCTGAATTATTTGTCAGATTTGTGCTGCTGCGTAATGTGTAGAGGGAAGGTTACTGCATGCAGCTGTCTGTTACCATAAATTAATTTAGCACTGCACTTTAAAAAAGTATTGGCCTGACAACATTGGAAACAGAGTCCTTAATTCATGGCCTTTCTCTGCACAGTTGTTCATGTTGCAGTTTTGATGGGAAGTGTTCTGTAATGATTGCTTCAAAGGTGAAGTTAGCACAGTAAGATGTGAATTTACAGGTGTTTGCACTTCCTTGGGCTCTGCAAATTGAACACTGAAATGTGGTGGACTGGTGGGCAATGGCTAGCTTCTCTGGAGAGAGACAGAAAGAGTTATGGGAGGATAACTATGATGTGTGTATTGGGTTAAATTAGAAATATTTTAATCCTAATCTTCAAAAACTTTTATGCGTCTACATTAGGGCAGCCAAGAGACTGAGCCAATGATTGTGAATATAATAACATGGACAATGTCACACTACTGACTTGAGAGTGAAAATCATGATGGTCACTGATGACAGCAATTATATGCTTAGGATGACAAAGTCTGTGTCCTGTCACTTATTTAAGTTGAAGTCAGAGGCAAAACACCCAGTGGGCAGCATAATTGTTTATTTTTGCTCTCACTTTCCCAAGACAATTCCAGATATTCCAGAGGCTCCTGTTTTTCCCACCCATCCCTCCCTTGTCTGGCTGCAGCACAACATTGCTGAAATACCCCTCTGGGAAGCATCTGGGGCTTTGGTACTTCAAAGACAGCCAGAAAAGACTTGGCCCACAGCTTGGCCAACCTGAGGAACCAGCTGGAAAGCCTCAGTAGATACTAGAAACCAATGGAAGCAAAAGGAGGAGGGGAGAAGGAGGTCCTGCAACGGCAGGAGCTGGAGCAGTGAAGAGCGACAGTGCCAAGTGCACAGATGAGTCCCTGTCAGAGCTCTCCCTGGCCAGAAGAGGAGATAGGAGTAGGTGATGTGCCAGGACCTTCCTCCTGGGCAGCCTGCTTCCCGCTCCCATACTCCCTGCCATCTCCATCTGACTCCACACCGCAGGGTTAGATAAGTGTCTGCTTTGGGTACCTACGAGCAAAAATGGTGGTAGGTGAATTATCCTGCTGGGTTGCCTTTGGTTTACTTAGTTATGCTAATGTAAAGTTGTACCTGAAAATTTCCTTCATACTACCATATTTTACCATATTTAGAGATATGGTGCCGCTTAGCTATTTTAAGTGATTGAATGGTCTCCTAATTCCTTGGGAACAGCCTCACCACTTGTTGAAAAGGGATTTTGCTGTAGGTTTCCTTCAAACACCTTCCTGCTGGAATCGCTCCATTTAAAAAAAAAAAAAATTGAGGCTTCTGAGGTCTCTGTCTTGGGAAGCAGGAGATGTAGGTTTGAGCCTTTTGAGCCTTAGAGGAAGGAAACAAATTTAGGCCACACACATCCTAAGAGCTGAAAATCATCTGGGCCGATGGCTATGACTCCTCCTCCAACAGTTTAATGATTCTCTTGACTGTTTTTCTTATAAAGCCTCAAAAAAAAGTAAAAAAGAAAACAAAAAAGAGAAGATTTATTTAGGGTTAATAGAACTTTTATTCACTGTCAAAAGAAAATAGACTCTCAATTTCTGTCAGAAAAAAATGAAATTGCATTTGACCCCTATTGACAAATGATCAAGGTATGCTTCATAATTTTGCATTCTCTTTACTGATGCTATTTCTGATGGTGTTTCAGATGTATTTCAGATGTCTCTTAACTTTGTACTTTAAGGATATAAAATTCTACTTTCCCTTCTACAGACATTTCCTCCTACTCCTTGCTTAATCTTAAGCACTACCCTTATTTTTCTATCTACACCCACACTGAGGAATAATTTCCCTATCTGAAAGTGATTTTTTTAAATTTTCTTTTTTTCCACTCAGCTGAAACTTTCAATAAAGAAAGGCAGCATACCTTGTGTCTTCAGTACCAAACAAGTTCCATTTTCTTGAATTACTTCTTTGGTGAAAAATGTGATAAAAAGGTTTAGTTCTCTCCTTCAAACATTTTCACAGTATTTTCACAGTTGTTCCTTCCATAAATGCTAAGTAACATAAGTTCAGCTTACCTGCTCCATATGTTTAGACTTCTGCCTCTGAAATGCAGCAGAGAATATATTCATAGTCTCCAGTGTGCATCTGTGATCCTGCAAAGACTTGTTTGCACTTATTTGCACTTGTTTGCACTTCACGTTTCTCCAATGGTCCAATTAATTCTGGCAGAGTCTTTGCAGGATTGGGACCCATGAAACTGATTTCTTGGAGTGCTATTTTGAGGGTGATCTTATGACATCCAGTAATAACTTTGCCACTAAGAATAGGACTCATTTGAACTAGGTACTGTACAAACTCAAGGTGACCCCTGCCTGATTCCCAGCATTTACATCTAATCAGAGATTAAATATAGCAAATGTGGAAAATAGAGAAGAGGAGGAGGGATGAAAGAGTCAAAGTCTTGCAGAGACCTAGTATTACATAGTAGTCTGAATCATCAAGATATTTCTTAAAGACAGGTTTGTAAAGGGCAGTTAATCATGAACCCAGTTTATATTTAATCCCTTCTATTTTTCATGTGTTTATTTTATTTATCCTTCTCACTTCCATACCAATAATCTCTAATTATCCATCACTATAGAGTCTTTACAGAAAGAAAAGCATCCAGAAGACACACTTTATGTATTGAAGACTTGATGAGTTCCTCTTACATTCCAGCACATAAATGACAAAGAGTCTAACTGAAAACTCTTCTGAATAGAGCTAGATAGAAAATATTTGCAAGAGCCAGTCTACACATTACAGGCAGCAACCAGAAAAAAGACACAGACCTTAAGTTCTTCCTATTCCTTCTATAAATTCTGACAGCTGCCAAAAGGCAAGAGAAAAAATAATGATAGAAACCGAAATGTAAATGTTTAATAATGAACATATTGTGTGTAGAGTACAACACCCTACTTCAAGAGGAAAATTAATGCTGTCTTTCTTAAAAATTTTCAGTTACACTAATTTATAGTATATATAGGAATATATATCCTATATATTCCTATATTCCTATGTGACTACATCCTAAGAAGTTTGCAAATTTTTTGCAGAGCCTAAACGTGTTTACTCCAAGTTTCAAAAGTGAAAGGAAGCCCCATAGCTAAAACAAACAGATAGAAAAAAATTACTTGTTGGCTCCTGTTTTGAGAAGAAAATTGACTCTAACAAAATAAATTTACAGGACTTCTAACATGTAAGAAGTTCCCTGCAATGAGTTTTGGCTCAGTGCATGACACTTACTTTGCTAAACTTTCCCCGTTATGACTTTTCAAGGGTATCATTTATTTAAAGTGGATAGAATGAAACACAATTCTATCCATCAGAAAAGAAATCTAAACAAGACAAAATGCAGTAGATCCCACTTATTTTTACAGTAATGAATTGGTTCAATTAACTCAGAAATTGCCTTACAAATGTATAGTAACAGCTGTTTTGTGTTGTAGCTACACTAGTCTAAGAACATAAGAGAAAAAAAAAGTGTAGGGAGATTTAACAGGTTTTATTAAGCAGCCTGATGCAGAAATAAAAAGCTTTCTGGCACATGGTTGTCGTGGTTTAACCCCAGCCGGCAACTAACCCCCACGCAGCCGCTCGCTCACTCCCTCCTGGTGAGATGGAGGAGAGAATCAGAAGAGCAAAAGTGAGAAAACTCGTGGGCTGAGATAAAGACAGTTTAATAGGGAAAGCAAAAGCCACACACACAAGCAAAGCAAAGCAAGGAATTCATTCACTCCTTCCCATGGGCAGGCAGGTGTTCAGCCATCTCCAGGAAAGCAGGGCTCCGTTATGCATAACGGTTACTTGGGAAGACAAACACCACAACTCTCAACGTCCCCCCTTCCTTCTTCTCCCCCCAGCTTTATATGCTGAGCATGACGTCATGTGGTATGGAATAGCCCTTTGGGTCAGTTTGGATCAACTCTCCTGGCTGTGTCCCCTCCCAGCTTCTTGTGCACCTGGCAGAGCATGGGAAGCTGAAAAGTCCTTGATTTAGTATAAGCACTACTTAGCAACAACTAAACCATCTCTGTATTATCAACACTGTTTTCAGCACAAATCCAAAACATAGCCCCATACCAGCCACTATGAAGAAAATTAACTCTATCCCGGCCAAAACCAGCACAATGGTACTTTCATGATATCTGACAAAGAAGCAACAAACTCAAAGCTAACCACAAGTTAGAAACAACTGCTCATGTTTTAATTCAATTATACTAATCAATTATATGACAAGAGGGAAAAAAGCAGTAATTAGCACTTTAGGAGTTGGCAGGTATGGAGGTGACAGGCTCAGTCATGGTGGAGCCAAGAGGAGAAGTTGTTTGCACAGGAGGAACAGAGATCAAACAGGACAGACTGAGGGCAATACCATAGTGGTTTATAAAACTGGTGTGTCTTCTGGTTTTTTTTTTAATTATTTTTTTAAGTAGTGAATTTAATTCCCATCTCTCAAAGGCATTCTATGGATCTCTGAAAATGTCTGACTTAGGTCAGGGGCAGTTTTTTGTTAAACTTAGTAGATATAACCATCCTCTGTCAAGGTGCAGCATTAATTCAGTGCCACCAATGTGATTTCCCTGCATGCACTGGATGAAATATATCACTCACTGAAATACCCACATGTTGTATTCAGAGTTCCTGAGTACTTTCTTCTGGGGGACAATTATCATGATGGTTATAAAGGTAGGATGGCAGATATTGCAAGTTTTGTTCTGGAGCAATTCGGTTGCAAACAACATTTGTCAGCTTGTGGACAGACTTCCACAATGAGTTTGAGATATGCTGTAGGCTCAGGTGAATGGTGGGAGGGGAGAAGTGGGAAAATGTATTTCAAAATACAATCTTCTTCTGGTCCAGGTCATACTGACCTGGTGTCCTGGTTTTGGCTGGGATAGAGTTAATTTTCTTTCCAGTAGTTGATACAGTGCTGTGTTTTGGATTTAGGATGAGAATAATGTTGATAACAGACTGATGTTTTAGTTGTTGCTAAGCAGTGCTTACACTGGTCAAGGACTTTTCCGCTTCCCATGCTCTGCCAGGTGCACAAGAAGCTGGGAGGGGACACAGCCAAACTGCCCAGAGGGCTATTCCATACCATATGGCGTCATGCTCAGTATAGAAACTGGGGGGAGTTGGCTGGGGGGCAGAGATTGCTGCTCGGGGCAGTCGGTCGGTGGGTGGTGAGCGGTTGCATCACTTGGTTTTTTTTCTTGGGCTTTGCTCCTCTCTCTCTCTCTCTCTCTCTCTTTTCCTTTCATTACAATTTTATTATTATTTTTATTGTATTTTATTTTATTTCCATTATTAACTTGTTCTTATCTCAGCCCACAAGTTTTCTTACTTTTGCTCTTTGGATTCTCTCTGCTATCCCACTGTGGGGGGAGGGTGAGTGAGCTGCTGCCAACTGGGTGCTTGGTTGCTGACTGGGGCTAAACCACAACGCCTGGACATATATTATGAGTCTTAATAGATTTTGTAGAAGTCATACTAGTTTCTCCATTTCATTAATACGACAGTTTGTCATTGACTGTGGAATTGGCAAATCGATTTTGAAATAGACGTATTGCAGAATGGTGTCAACATAGTTATTACATTTGTGATAGAAACCAAGGCTTTTAGTTCAGATGATGACAAAGTCATCTATAAGTCTTAACTCCAAACTTATGGTGCTTCAAATACAGTCTAAAAATGCCTCAACAGGGGACATAAAGGTTGGCATCCCAGAACTGGGGGAGAGCATTCATTGCCTCTGAAACTGTGCCCTTGTTTTACAGAAAGGATATGTAAAGAAAAGTGAATTACTGTATGGATGGGTTCGACAACAAGCTTCCGTGGAAAACGTGACTGTTTGTTTTGTTCTTGTGGCTGCTGGAGGAAAGGTGTCTTGTCATGACACTGTGGGATGCCAGTATAGGGGCAAGTAACATGGTGGCAAAGCTGTAGTGTGTGGGAGGTAGTCTGTGCTATTTTTGAAAACTCTTGCCCTTTGGCTAACAATTAGGAAGGAGGATGATTTTTACAAATCCTGGCAATTCTCTAGGAGAATTACCTTGGACTGGATAATGACAGGTTTACCAAAATTCCTTTCTTTTCTTTTTTTTTTTTTTTCCCCAGAGATATGTTGGGAATTGTACAATAATGTAAAACTTGTTAAAAGCTCTGGGTTTTTTTTTTTGTTTTGTTGTACAGTTGAAACCATAAAGTGTGAATTATTTGACTTTCAAGGTTAAAGAATTCTAGAGTTCAAGGCAAATAGACCATGGTGTCTGCATTTATGTAGCTGGAGAATCATTTCCTTCAACATTATTTGATCACAAGGTACATCACAGGTATGAAAATAATTACAGAAACATTATTAATACACAGCAAGTATCTATCCTCACTTTTAGCTCCAGCTTCTGTCTCAAATATTATGTCAATACAAAGTGTTTCAGTGCTGTCCTTCAATCATATCGTTCATTTCTTTGTGTAAGTATCAACCCACAGTTACTAAGAAATAGCTCTCCTGCCTCAAGAATACTGCCAGGCATGGTGATCTCCAGCCTTCTACCTGTCCTTTCAACATGCATTTGATTCCAAGCAAGTTTTCAAAAATAACAGTTGACATAGGAGCTTAAATTTCATTGAAAATATCTCTTCAATGATTTGTATTGTGTATTTACACTGGACAGCCCACCAGTTTTATGAACATTAGAATAATCAGTATATGTGCAGTGTGGGGCAATAGGAATTCTCCTTTCCTCTTAGAAAAATAACTTAGTTTCTTTTGTTCCTATTAGCAGATGAAAACCAAATAATAAAGCAGTGATTAAAGGTGTCTCCAATCCTTATCACAGGTGTTTTGAAGTGAGCTGCCAACCAGATTTACATTAACTAAGTTACATTAGGGCTAGGAAAGAAGTATTTTATTTCATTGTAATGACTATCATTCCTGCAGCCAGTGCTTCAGCTTGTGAAGTTGTTCCCTTCGCTCTGTGCGCAGTTAATTTCCAAGATAGGGGTTATACAGTCTCTCTTCTGTCCACATGGCAAAGTCGTCATAAACTGATTTTTGAGTTGCCATGAGCAGGCTGCAAGAGACCAGCCAGCTACTCTCTGCTGGTGTCAAGGTGCCACATTTGCATCTGGAGCAGTACACTGGCTCATAGGCTGCGCAAAAATGAAGGAAGATTTCAGTCTTTTGGTGTTGTAATGGCAAACGCTCATGATTTTTGCTAATGAGTTTCCACTCTGATCCCAACATAATAAGTTTTTTACTAGTCCGTACTTAAGAAAACATAGATGATTTCCACTTTCATTGAGTGAACCTGGTCATGAGTAGTTCTTTGTAATACAATAGAATATAAGACACCTTCTTATCAGATTCCACTTAGCTTTTGCAAAATTAGTTTTTGCAAAATGGACATAAATAGGTACAAAATCTCTTGACCAAGGAGAAGACATATTATACCATACCAACCCCATATGGTACGTCTTACCATATGGGGTTGAAATTAACCTGGAATAAATATATATTTTTTTTTGAAAGAGTTAACAAAGCCTTACCAAATCATTACAGGAAGTTTAAAGGTGACAGATCTATTTAACTTGTCCTTTTCTAACTAGTGACAGCAGTCAGAATAATATTTCATTCAGCTGAAAAAAATGATAGGTTAAAGTTGGGATGGGTAAGATTGGCTGATGAATCCGTTTTGCCATGCAAGACCACATTACTTATGTTAATTATTATGGAATGAGATACATCTGAACCCTCTACTAGGAATATAAGTAACTGATCTGAAGAATGGACAGGTGCATAGAAAAAAGAGTATTGAAGTATTACCCAGCTGATCCTAATTCAGTGCCTTTTCCTTAGAGTACCTAGTACTATGCCTTACACCACATGGAAAGACAAAGTCTCAGTTAGGGAAGTGCCAAAAGCCTCCATGTTTTGGGAAGTTTCTTTGCAATTCCCACAGTTACAGGCTGTTTTGTGCTTTGAAGCAAGAGGGTTGATATCCCTTCAGGACCTACTGCAAATATCTGAGATGAGGTTTCTTGCTCTCTGGACTGGAACCGGAACCAATTACAAGCTGCAAAAAGAAGTTATTCATAAACTGCTCAGTTCATATATTTTTAAACCATCTCTTGATCAAACTGTAATAGCAACTTTACTGCATATGTGAGAAATTTGCATTGCAAATGCACATAACTGTAAGGCTATGAGCCAGACCTCCTACCCTGCCCTATTCCTCCTCATCATGCATTGGGCTTGTTCTTTAGATCTAATGAAATATGCAAAATGAGCATGATGGTTCTGCCCTTTGTTGATCTCCAGATTTTCATAAGCTTGTAAGGTCTCCAGGGCAGGCATGGTTTCTAACCAGACTCTAAGCTTTTTCTAAATATGTATAATTAGGTTTGCAAAATTGCTTATGTTTTAAACTTGGATCAGAAATTATGAGCTGATTTCCATTCAACTTTAACAAAATATTTCAGCTTTGGTATAGATGAAAGCATAAAAAAGCATGAGATTAAAAGAAATTAGTGTATTATAAGCTACTAAAAATGGTTTAAAATGAAATTTTACCTCTAGTGAGACCAATAGCTGCTATCTGTAAATCAGTGAGTTGGCTCAGCATGTGCATGCAGTTTGCATGTCTGCTTAAAGGTATTTCATGGAAGCTTTTGGACAGCTTTAAGCAGGGATTTCCAGGCAGCTCCTGATATTCATGTCTTCTCCACTCCTGGTTATTCCTTGTCCTCTGGAGCTTGGCCACGGCCTTGCCTTCCTCTGTCTTCCTTGTTGTTTTGACCATCCCAACCACCACCTTGTTGCCAGCAAAACATTCGTGATAACCAGTAAAACTTATTAGCGTGGGCTGTGCTCCATGCCACTTCTCCCAGGAGACTGAGTGGACACAGGGTTTGTCTCCATGGGTAGGTTCAGAGGAGCTTCAGAACCTCTGCTGCTTGTCCAACCAGAACGGCCACATGGCAGCCCTGGGAGCCGTATCAATGCGTTAGTGTCTCACCTGAGCTAATCAGCAAGGTAGAGTGACTGGATTAGGTGTTTCTTTATACATGAGCTAGGCTGCTTTTGGATCAGACCTGGTTATTCCCACACAGCTTATAGTGCCAAACAGAGGAACTTTAGAGTCTGTTTTTATCCGTGCATGTAACATTTACCATTTAGGGGAGCTACGCTACAAATATTTCTTCAGATCCTGTTTTACTTTTCAGACTTGTTATATTAGTTCCCTTTGTGAAGGCTAGACTTTGGCAAAGGAAACATATTGCTTTCTGATGAAGTGGCAGGCGGCTTCCCTCAAATCATAACTTTAGCTTAATTGCTTTTGAAAAATGACACAATGTGTTGTTGTATCTTGCAAGACATTAAATGATGTGGAAAATCCATTAGAGATCCTGCTGAGATGTGGATAACACCCGAGGACCAAACAAGCAGCTCTGTATTTGCTAATTTCCAAACCTTAAGGCATGAGCTTTAAAAGTGTTCGCATGTATGGTATATCAGATAGAATTAGATTTTTATAAATAAATAAAGCAAGCTGATAGCTGTTGGCTAAAGAGTAATTCAAAACAAAACAAAAATGCTCTGTTGTTCCTTGATCCGTTGTCTGCACTGGGGTTGTTTAAAGTTGGAGGTAATGACTTTAGTGTCTGTGCTCAGGCAGTATAAAATAAGGCTGCAGGCGTGAAGGAGAAAAGCTTCAATATGTGAGTTTCCACCTGGTTTCTTCCCTTCTGGTAGAAGTCGGTTTCTGGCAAGTGCTAAGCTCCAGATCTGAGGGAACTGTCAGCTGTTAAGACTAGAAAGCTTTTAAGTTGCAGAAACGGGTATGGATGAAAGACTTAAAAGGACAGTAAAGCAAGAGAAAATAACTTTTCAGTGACATGCTAGACTTCATCAGAGGGTCCCCAGAGGGCTCGGAGGCAAAGGGTGCCTCTCAGAACCAAGGCAAAACCAAGCGGCACCTCATTAAACTGCTGTGACCATTTCTTTTTGGTCTGGCTCTTGTGGTCTCACAAACTTTGTACAGCACCAGCTGAAAAAGGAGGTCTATACGTGCAGAAGCAAAGCTCCTGCAGATGTGTAAGCACACTTGTAAGTGCTGGCTGGTTGGGGACCGAGCTGCTAATAGTGACTGGGGCTCCTTCTGCACTTCTCTTTTCTCCATGTTTGTTTGGAGGGGGAATGAACAAGTGCCTTTGCCAGGATGAAGACTGGTTACCCTAAATCTCTTCTGTTTAAGGTGTTCTTTGCCCCCCCCCGCCCCCCCTTTACCTCCTGCTTTCCATGGCACTTATTTTGCAAAGCATCCACCAAGACACTGCTCAAATTATGCCTTGGGAATCTATGCTAGCTAGGAGTGCAAAAGAAAAAGATCTGGGGGGAGGGAAGGGAAATAATGCTATGGAGGAAAATTTCAAAGACTATAATAGACAGATTTAGATTTTTGAAAAATAAATGAAGAAATTAGTCAATTGGAATTAAGATACTGAAAAAGTGTCAAATTAATTTTCACAAGGAAAGGGATCAGATGATGCAAAACAAACAAAATGTTTAATTTAGCAACAATTCTGCCCTGTCTGTTTCCTCAGTACTTGTTAATTGTGTGCCTGATTTGGCAAGTACAGACATAACGTGAAAATGTTAGGAGAAAAGCTGCTATTAAGATATCAACCACCAGTTTGGAGCTGTCTCCGGCTTTTTTTCACATCGTTAGTCCTCTCACTAAGGCCAGGCATAGCCACTGCAGGTTATAGACTCAAAAAAAAAAAGTGAATTAGCCTCTCAATTCTGAGGGTCGCCCAGGAAGCAGTTTCATTAGAGTAGGGAAAATACTGATAAAAAGTGTCACACTGTACAGGGACAATGAACTTCTGAGTACGTCTCAGCTTGCATTGAAGCAGTAGAAATTTGTCTCATCATCTCAGCCTTGAGCACCGCATATTAATTTCCTCATTTAGTTTTCCTTCCTGCAGTAGTGCGAACACAAAGGAGGCTGCAGTCCTGCATCAAACACACCCAGTAAATACACAGCTATTTAAAAAGCCCCTGTTCCAGCTATAATTCTTAATGGTGAATATACTTGCAGGATCCAATTTAGCAAGGAAGTAAAGTTGCTTCATTTACAGACCACTGCCTTTCTTTTCAGTATGCATGTTAGTTTGTCTGTAATCATTTTTACTCAAATGGTTGCTAACTCCCAAATGAGAGGTCCCCTTAGGCAGCAAAATATTGTGTTGTATCCTCCCTCTTATCTTTGTTATTGGTGATACAGAAAAACTCAGGATATATTCAAGATTTTTAATTTTTCACCATCTCAAATTTTGGGCAGCACATTTAGACATACAGAGTTTGTCTTGTTTCTGGCAGGACAACACACGCAGGGGAAATTTATGAGAAATATGCTTTGGAAGAATCAGGATCTACTGTTCCAGGCTTGCGGCCCCAAAACTGTAAACATATTTTAGGGTGTTCACTTATATGACTTCTGAGGTGAATGGTGAGTCTGTGTGACAGCTCAGGCTTCCTGCCTCCAAGCCCCAAGGTGACTTTCTTCAAATTAACCTTCTGTCTTTGTGTTTGGTTTCTCTTTGGTATGACCTTATGACCTTATGATTTTTAGTTCTTGTGCAGTCACTTTTAAAAAAAACTGTTCAGAAAATAATTCATATTCAGTATAAAATAGTTCTAGTTCAAAAATAAAGATTAAAAAACAAATAAATATTTAAAAACTAATACCTATTCAGCATGCCAGAGAATGCAGTTACTGCAACTGATAAGAAAGAAAGAAAAAGCAAAGATATAATTGTAGCGTTTTCAGTTTGTATTCTTTCTCCTAGGCACAAGCTCGGTGCCGGGTCATGAGCTCAGTGTATGACCTTCATCCCCATTAAAATTTAATGAAAAACAGGATGCTCAGTTATTTCTAAAATTCCTAGCTGCTTTTTTTTTTGTTCTGTTGATCTTGTGAAGTTGTTACCTCCCAGCAACCTCATGCTTGGCTGCTGTGATCAGCTGTGATCAGCACTGTGATATTGCCAGATTATTCTAATCACAGGGGAAGCAGAGCCCACAGGAAGATGTGGGGCACAGGGATGAGGAACAGGATCAGGCCTTGAGAGAGAAAGGACCAAAGCAATTTAAAAGATCTTGTTGTCCCCGGTATCCTTTTGAATAATGGAAAAAAGTAAAGCCTGCCAGCTTTGACAGGCTGCTGGGAAGGCAGGAATCGAGTGAGGCAGATACAGAGGGAGACCATGTAAAAGCATCAGATAGAAGCAGGAACGTGCTGTGGAAAGTAACGATGAGTAACAGCATGTAAGGCTGAGAGATGCTTTTTCACCAGTGAATATGTAATGGGTCTGCTAACTGGTAAATGAAGACGCTAACTGGTTTTCCAAGAGCCAGCTTGGAAGCTGTGCAGCAGCAAATGTGGCCTCTTGGGTGCTTCACGTGGTCTCCCATCAGAAGCCATGTGCGTAACTGTCCCTCCTTGGTGCCATGAGGGTGGCATAACTCAAATTCTCTGGTGAGTGGATACTTTCTCTTCTCAAATTTGATTAGGGCAGTTTGGCTTCTTCATCCCTGGCTTTGATGGCAGGGCGGATGATGCCTGACATCAGCTTTCTGGGTTGTCAGGACAATCTGGGTTTGAGCTGTGTTTTAATCCTGGTTCCACTTTAACTCTGTCAAAACCACTGCCTAGAGGAGAACAGCCAACTTTTAAGATAAAGACACAGACTTTAAGAAAGGCAAAGAATCCCTTAGTGATATTTTCTGTTCAGAGAGGAGGAGCTGTCATATGGATCATGATCAATTAGCCATGAAGAGAAACATTTCAAGCCCTTAAATAACAGTGACGTTCTGAATTGAGGAGTAGAATAGATCAATACTGCTCTGTATTTAATGACAGTGAATTTATTATGCACAGCTTTCTCCAGAGATTATAAAACATATGTTCAGCCATAAGTATCAGAAACAAGCATTCTCTGAAACGAACAAAACAAATACCATTCTTGCAGGAATAGTTAAAACCAATATAGACTCTGTCCAATATGTACATTATTTCTGCAGCTCCTTTCTTTCTGGTATTTTAATGGCTGCAGTGACTGGCAAGGAGACTGGCAGAAGGCAGCAACCATATCATGCTTCTGTCTTGGTATCATGGCTAATAAAGCAGTGTTTGACTCTGGGAAATCCAGTCTGAATGAAAAACCTATGGCTGCATCAGCCTTCTCTTCCCCACATTTCAATTTCTAAAGATTTATAACATATCTCAATAGTATTTACACTTGAAGCTTCTTTAAAGCTCTTTTTTTCTTAAGGCAGAAGATATTTTTGCTTGTTTGCATATAGAGGCTTTCTGCTATAGCTGCTTGGCAGTCACCTGTTTCTAATCCTTCTTGATTTACGTAGTGCTTTTGGCGATTTCCCAGCTTTACTCTACTGTACTGTAAAGAGTACACTTAGCACAGGCTCTAGCTGTTACTTTCTGAGAGGGAGGTCGGTGATTACCTCTGCCTCCCAGCCACAACAAAAACAAAATGCTCTATGAAATGCTAAGTGATGCTGTGTTCTCCAAGTAAAGCCTTAGTTTCTGGTCTACTGTGGAAAAGTATCAATTTAGAGCACTGGAAAACAAACCTATTTTTGTATGCCTACTCCTTTTATGGAGCCTAACAATGCCATTCAAATCTTTGTATTTCTCTGTCTTCTGTTAAAGCTTTTCTTCTCCATCAACAGATGTGTTGTTATTATCGAACATATATAAGTAGGCTCAGAAAAAAGGGACAAGAGACACTAGAAGGAGATAGTACCATGTTCATGTTGAAGAATTACTGCCTTTGTTATCAAACACACTCAAGAGCTATGTACTTTCAGTAAGATTAGACTGCATTTTGAGCAAAAGGTGTGAGAGAATGTACAGGATTATAATGTTTCCCTGAAAGTGTATGCATTTCTTCCAAAACAGGCTTCATAAAGGCAGGTCAGCTGAAAGAACATAGTTGAACTTGTACTATACAAATCCACCCAATACAGAGAGTTAATCAGAAAGAGTCAATATATCACACGTACTCCACAGCAACTTAGAAAGCACATATGGTATTGAAAAGATCAAATTAACCCCAGGTTTGATGCCAGGGAAGTCACTGCATTCAGTTTTTGAAGAGTATTTTCACTACCATTCCTTCCATACCTGGATACTCTTGGGATTTTCTAACTCTTTGAATGAACTGCAAACTTTATTTGGAAACTGCCTAGTCAGCCCTATCACCTTTGCCTAGCACAATAAAGAACTGCAACTTTAATTCCTTGGATCTTGCAAATCTAAGAGATGCTTCCAGAAAGCATATGAACTGTGAATATTTTCCAAAAACATTCTGTTCTCTTTATGAAAATTGCATAATTCTTGAAAACTATGTGAGCTTCAGATGTGTTCACAGATAAAATCTGTGCAGGTGACACATCCAGTGCTCAAAGTGAGCCAGTACATGCTGGCACACGAGGACAGCCCTTGAGAGAAGCTTTCCAGCATTTTCCAGAGGGGAAACAGAGCAGGAAAGTGTGTGGGAAGACGCCAAAGTTTCCATATTGCTCCTTCTGGAAGCTCATACCCCTACTCCCAAGTTCCCATTTCAACACTACAAGCACACATTTGGAGAGGCTTGATAGGTCTTGTAATTCAGTATCATAGCCAAAATCACTCAGTATCATGTTCAGCCAAAGATACATTTCAGACATACAAGCAAACATTAACAGGTTTTGCACTCTAAAGCAAAATCAGCTTATAAGTACGGAAAGAAGCTAAAGCAATGTTTGCTCCTTTGTACCCATGTAAGCGGATGAGCGCTAGATGGTTCTCACAGGCTGAATTTTCAGCTGTTACAAGCCCTTGAATCTTCTTTCTAGGACACTGTTGCTAAGTACAAATCCCAGTATGAACCAGAGCACAAAGCCTCAAAACAGTGTACCACACCAGAGCCTGCTGTTGTTGCTGCAATGACCTCAAATAAGCTTTGCCTCTTGATATTGCACAAGCAGCTAGCTTGTTACGGGATCTGCAAAGGCAAGGCGTGAGGATGTGTGATCCTAACACTGTGTGAGCGTTAGAGGAGCTAGTACCTTATCAAGCATTCCCAATTAGAGTAATAATGACGTTAAAGAAGTCATTTGCTGTGAGCCATGCAGAACAGCATCATCATCAGAAGATACAGGGCAAAAACTGAGTAAGAGACCCTGCCTCATGTTGTAAAAGAGGGGACTGTGCATTGACGTTAGGTTACCCAAGGCATATATCCATGGCTGTCCTGTGCCCTTGAGTCTTTCTTATACACATGTATATGAGGTTATAAGATGGAAAAAAATTTCAACAATATTTGTAATTTAGATGTGGTGCTGCCATGACATGTTTGTATCTCTGTAAGGCTGAACTTTCCCATTTTCCTGCATAAATACACACACAATGTCTCCATTATTTTAAAATCTCTGTTTCCTATGTTAACCAGTCCTGGCTGTGGTCAGAGAAGATGGATGCACACTCTGGATTACACCAATGGGCACTGACAGTGCTTTGGCAAGATAGCAGAGGAGCACAGGCCAGTAACAATTCACAGAGGAGCAACTGTTTTTTTTAATTTTTAAATGCAAGATCCTTTCTGATGATCAAAATAGACTATTTTGTCTCCATATTGAATTCTTTCACGGTGTGTTATTGGAAATTCAGTAGCAGTGACAGTCTAAGGACATAAATGAAGCAAAGTTTATAGGGAGAAATAATCTTATATCCAGTACCACGCTTTGAAGAAGCGGATACCCTTTTAGGCCCAAGCCTGTGTTTTCCCCAGGAAAATTCAAAATCTAACGGAGTTTGAGGGGATTTGCTAAGAGTTTAAATTGTGTTCTTGAATGAATGAGACTGTTTGAGAGAAATGGTGGGCAGTTCTCGTGGAGCAAATAGGGATGTTAGTGAGGGAAGGAATGATGCAACCGTCAGCCTCTAAGGGACAGAAAGGGAGAGAAAGGCACCTACTGCCTGCGAAGCAGTGAGGTATTTTCTCAGTATGGTTATTATGGCCACATAAACAACGTCTTCACTGAATTGAATCTCCTGTTCAGTAGAGTTGTTAATTTAATTCTTGGTTTCATCTTTCTGAGACCCTACCTGTTCAATTTAAAAGCAACTCTTTTGCCTCCCATCCTACCCTGTGTGTTTCTTCATGTTTTACCTTCACCATTATTGTCTGATGCTTGCTGTATGTCCTTAGCTCTATTACAGTTTGCTTTCCATCATTCCTGTTCCTGAAGGGACTGCAAACAGTTTCTGATTTTAGATTCCTGTCCCGCCCTTCCCTGACTGCAGAAACCTGCTGGGGTCTCTGGGTATCTGCCTGGGCAGGCAGTCTGGGCTGCTCTCTGTGCCTGTGATGCCCTCTGTACTGTTGCTGCCCAAATTGGCTGGATTAAAGCTATCACAAGAGTGCTTGCTTGGGCCATGGTTACACCTGAATTGTGATGTGAACAGGCTGTGGGCAACAAAACACCTGCATGGGCCAACTCCTCCCCTTCCCTCCTGCAGGAACCTATGATCTCATCCTCCCATCCATGTCTCTCTCACTTTCTATAAGCCCTTCAAACGGAGGAAACCATTTGTTTGAGTCTCCAGAACTCGTCTTGGCTCCTCTGATGTTAAGACTTCTCTATAGCTGACATGGAGATTCCTCACTCTACTTCAGATTGGATGCATTATTTACTTTCATATGGTTTTTCATCATGTTGCTGGAAGATTATTATTTCGGTTTTTAAGACTCTGAAAAGCATTCTCGTAGAGCCAATCGTAATAAAAGAAAACAGGGAAAATGGTCTCCCTTGTTTTGTCTTCCAAAGACCCGCACCCATTTTTCAGAGACAGATTTGCTGTCTTGCCTGGAGATCTTCTTGGTGTTGGCAATCGGTGACCTCAATTCCTCTCCTTGACAAGAATCTACTCTTTCTGGAGGTAACTGAGCTATGTCTCAGTTCCTTTTACTTGCAAAGCTTTCAGGAGGCCCTTTAGAAAGTCTTCTCTTACTCTAATTACATTCAGGATTTCCCCCTTTCCCCGAGAAACAGCCTTCAGGATTTTAACCTGTCTGACCACTGCCCTGTCCCCAGTCGTGTATGTGACTTTCCCAGTTTCTGAGCTGAGGAATTTGAAACGCTAATATTTTTGATGGACAGAATGGCAGTGTTTGAGTGACAATCAATTAAGAAAATGAATTTAAAATGTGCTGATTCATCTGAAGCAATAGGAAGTTAGAGATAAGTGAAGGATGAATCAAACTAATAAAACAAATACTGCACTCCTATTCCTCAAATTCAAAGAAAAATTTATATTCTTCGGAACTTCAGCTCCAAGATCTCCTACTGCCAAACAGGTGTGAATGTCACAAACAAGAGCATGGAAATTATTTCAACAAAGTTTCACATCAAACAGTAATAGGGGGTCCTGAAGGTGGCTGTTAGGCAAAGAACGATAATAAAGGTTAATGGCTCCTAGATCCCAGCTATATACTGCAGATTGGCAATCATGATACTGCTGCTGATGTACACTCCTTTTGCATTGCTTTAAGGGATATATTTTAAATGTAATGTTCTAGAGTACTGTGGAAAATAGATATGATTAAAAACTTGACCATTTATGCAATAAACTCAGTGAAGGTTTTGAAGGAGCTTGAAGTAGGAGTATGAAATAGTAAAAAACGTAGTGATTTATTCTTTGATGTTTTGCCCTTGTGAAGGAATTGCCTGTATTGGAAGTCTATCATAAAAAAACTAAAAGCAGCCAGGTTTGTATGAGGGAACATGTAGAAAAGGGAGAATAGCTTGTAAAGAAAATAAATCTTGGGTGTTAATTAAAAATTGTTTAAGGATTTATTAAAGATTGTCAAAGTCTTCTGAGGGTGGGACATAATGAACATACCCAGAAGCTCCTTAGTAGAGCAACTCCAAACATATACCAACTAATACTGTAATCCTAAAACCAATTTAAGAAAAGGCTGTAATGAACCCAGACCTGAGATGAAGTGACCATAACAATAAATGTTGTACAGGTTGTCTAAGAAAAGGGTAGCAGTAAAAGGTAGAACACAGATTGTTTCCCATGGTGAAATGAATTAAAACAATATATACTTCTACTTTTTTTTAAGATAGCTGTTTTGTTTTAAATGAAAAGTGCAGAAGCCTGAAAAATTGGATACATGAAATGGATAACAAAATGGAAAGTAAGATATGGAATAGACAAAGGTGAGAAAGATGTCATCTTTTTTATGTTGAGACCTCAGAATTGAGAAGATAGGGGCAGAAGAGCTTGCTAGCAGAGGCATCCATGCTATGAGACTGAGCAACAAAGCCAGAGCTGCAAGAAGCCATACAACACAGCTGATGGGTCCTCTCTGCCGTGCTAAGGATTGTGTCACTGTTGTATCTAGGTTCTGTATATAGATGACTGGTATGAATCTAAAACTGGCTGAAACGCTTATATTTGAAAAACTGATGAAATATGGCCTTCATAAAATAGAGGGAGAATGTTCTCTTAAGACTGTTTATTATTATTGTTTCCATGCTTAGAACCTTCTCCACTGCCTAATTTTTATTGTAGTGGTAGTGCTGCTGTCACTGTTATGATCAAGGGATATAAACAAGACAAGAAGAGGTCATATCTTTTATTAGACCAACTGATATAGTTGGAAAAATACACCAGTATTCAGGCACATGAGTTCTTCTTTAGGCCTGAAATAGAGAAAGCCATTCTCAAAGGTAAATACCAATTGTTTGCATCACCTGAAAGAGTAGATAGTTGCTATTTGTGTGTGGGAGAGATGTTGGCAGGAAGAGAAATGATAAAGTGGTCCCTTATCACCTACACGTCACCTCGTGCTCTGGCTCTGGTTGAGAGTGAGCCAACAGACTCCATCAGGAAAAGTCAGATATAACCCAACCTTGCTGCCACAAGCTAAACAGATGCAACTAGCCCTAATCATTGTCTTTTAAACCTGGCTCAAGTACAGCCAGTAACAGCAATATAGACGTAGCCAGCAAGACTTGCAGTAGGGAAGGAAATTAATTTAGGCAACCTTAATGCCAAAGCACTGCAGTGATGTTTTTCTTCTTCTTGTTATTACTACAAACACGTTGCACAGCCAAATGAATGACAAAGCAGTCAGAAGTAGACATAATCTAAGTATCTATCTAAAGCAAGGCCATAACAGGCATGTCTTTCTATCTATCTTTATCAGAGCTCTTTAGTATATAGAATGTACATAACTGATTTTCCCCATACGTTATCCATGCTTATTAGCATGATACAGATTAAGACATCAATATATCTGGGTTATATATAACTGAGAGAGTCTGGTCTCATGACATGGATTTTAAGTGACGGATTTTAAGTTTAAAGTAGTTAGTTAAGAAGAAAAATAGTAATTCCAGTAGAAAAGTAAATGACTACCAAATACACTTATAGCTGAGAAAAACGGAAACCTGAGTCATTAGAGAAACACCATATTCATTGTTCTTATGTGAATTCTCTTGAAGTTTTTTATCTGGAAGAAATATTTTTCCTAAAGAAAATTGATTTTCTGTCTCACTAATATTTCAATCTTATTCTTACCAGTCAAGGTGAGGGTTTTTTTCCTTTGGTAAAGATGACTCTGGGTTTTAAGTGAGGCAAAATATCATTAAATAAGCCTGAATTTCACAGAAGTGATGAGCATGGTGTGTCTACTTTATATTATACTAAGTATCAGGTGAGGAATACATAAAATTTTGGTTTTCCTAAGAACATTTTATGAAACACCTCTCCAATCTTGTTCCAGCTTCACACCACCTGTAGTCATAGTTTCAACCACGTATGTCAATATTGAGCTCAGTTTTAGCTGGAAATGGTGAGGAAGGAGCAAGATGATCTTCAGCTAACAAAACGTGAAGAGAATGCAAAGACAAGTAGATTTCTGACTGCCTTTTCAATCTACTCCAAATGCTACTTAAAAGGTATGTTGCCCCAGTCGTCTTTACTGCAGTGGAATTGGAAGTCAGCTGATGCAGAGGAACTGAGCATGGTTGCTTGGCAAAGGTTTTGGAGGAGGATAGATTTGCTGGTGTATGGTTACTGATAATTAACTTTAATTTTGGTTTAAATTATGTATAACCAGAGCTACTCCGTTGATGTCACTGGAGTTACTCCAACTTTACAGTGTAATGCTATATCTCAAAATAGAAATATGGCTGTATAAACCTGCATTCTGCTGCAACTAGCATGTCACATGATCAGTCCCACAAAGACTGGGTTTTGTTATGGTTTAAAAAATTTAAATAAAATTATTTTAATATCCAAAGTACAAGACCCTGCTGGTGGGAATCAATGAGAAAGAGTTAATTGCCATGGTACATAGTTCACACTGACACTGAGGATTTCATTAGTTGTGTGCATGGGAGCAGGGAATAAGGTCCTGCGGATGTGCCTACATTAGCAATTTAGAGCTCTAGAGGAGTTCTTTTTGGTGCAAATTTGTTGTGCATCTGTACTTGGAGTCGGGCCGTGCACATCTGAGAACTGATGTGCTGGATGTGGTGTCCTTCCTGGTGGAGCCAGGGCTGAAGCTGGGTGGGGAAAAGCCCCCTCCAAGTCTAATTTGCTACACGGTACATGGTGGTCCAGCAGTCACCTCTCTCCACATGAGAGCTCTGCACCCAGCAGAAGCAACTGGTACGAACTTCACTGCCACTTCAAATGCAATGTGGGCATATTGTCTTTGAACCACAACAGGCAGCATCAAACCTAACCCTGCTCCTTCCACTTTTGAGCCACACGAGTAGGTAATGTAATTGCCTCCGTGCATAAATTCTGGTAACAGCAGAGATTAGCAAATGCAGGTAAAATTTAACAAGCTCATTTTTTTCTCTCCTGCCAGACTGATTTATTACCCTGTCAATAGAAGGTGTATCTTGCCTGAATTTGTATTTGTAATATCTCCAAAAATGGGATTCTCCTTTTTCACTATTATTTTTCTTCAGTTAATTAAGGAAAGATTGTAAAAAGCACCTTGTACCCCATAATTCATAAGAAGTCTCAAATACTAGCCCTGAGATAACGTTAACCTTAATAGATTTTCTACAGAGGCCTTGGAGAGATTCCACCAAAACCTACAGTTTAACCTACATATTTGACATCTCTCTTTTAGGCTGTATTAATCTCCGTTTAGTTTTTGCCTTTTTGTGCTATTTATATCTAACTTCATTTTTATAAGATAAACTGGAATTAAATCATGTGATTATCACTTTAAATCAAATATAGTTTGTTTTCAGTATCAGTCAGGGCCATCTCCAAGAACACATTTAAACTGCAGAGGGAATTCAGCTATTCATATCACGTTTGCTTCCACAAGCGAATCTTGCCAAGCTGAAGAACTTTGAGTTAAGCCATATGGTTTTGATAAAACATGGTGACTTGAAATTTATTTTTGCTTTGCAAAACAAAAGTCAGTGCCAAAATACAGTATATGCAAAATTCAGCATCAGGAAAAAAGTTGAGTATAGCACTGTTAGTGTTACACTGCTTGGGTTCAGCATTTCTATGGCTCAAGATGATTCTTTGAAAAGTGCTAGTAGCAAGAAGAGAGAAACCCACAGCATAAAAGTTCCAGAAGAAAGTTACTCTATTTTCTAACATGGCTAGTGAATGTAGGTAACCATTTTTGAGAATCTGATAATGAGACATGCTGAAGGGTTCCCAAAAAGCAGGTTTAAAACTTTTTGAAATGAACTGCTGCTTTTTTGAGTGCCCCAAATTATGGGTTACTTTTAATGTACCTTAACCCAAAGAACTGGACCAGTAAATGATCCTTCAATCAGCTACAAAGGAACCCAGCAAAAGATGTGAAATGCTGCTTTTAGCAGGCATTTGTAATGAGTATGAAAGGGACCTATTTCTGTGTGTGACACACTTCAAGGCATGTATTATAATGGACAGTTTGGGGTCCTACATTGTCCTCCATATTCTGGGGCTGAAATTGGATTTAGAGCTTTCAGTTTCAATTTTGTGAACTATGAGCCTCTCTAAGACTTTGTATTTGAAATTTACTGCCCTTTAATGTTCTGGCTGATTTGAATATAGAGTTTAAAGTACCTAAGTCTAGCAAGGGAAATAAAAATATTTGGGTTTGGCTGTTTAGATTTAAGGCTGCTTTTTCCGGACTGCTTTCTGCTGTATAATCAGAAACTGAAACCACTCTTGAAAAGACTCAGCATGACTCTAAAACATTGGTAACCTGTTCTTATTTTATGAGGCAAGATTAAATCCTGCAATCCATCCTTATTGCTTCGGCCTCTTCCAAGGGTTGGCAATTTTTGCTTTGTTTATAGTCATCCTACTTGCACAGCACTTAAAAAAGCATATTCCCCTTCTACATAGCTAACAAAAAAAGTGTTACGTTTTTCTTTTCGTAAATAAAATAAATAAATATCCTGCTCATGCTAAAGTTCACAGTAAAAATCTTGCTTCTGGAAGTAGTACTGGATATAATGTCTTGTGTTTTATAGTGCATTACCCGCTGTGAGGAGTTGAGTCTATGCCTAAGCTTGTCGCTGTTGGGGATGAGAAAAGTGGGTCAGAAGAAGCATATACTGATCCAAATGAGACCTTCTTGTGAGTTTGGTCTGTAAAACAGATAGTCTAACCTATATATACCAATGTAAATTAAATTTAAAAAGCACCTTTTACAATCTTAAGGAGAAAATACAATCAATATGTCTCCTCTAGGGTTACAGCTCCTGTAAACTGAGCTCCCAACATTGCAGGAAATTTTTGTATTCAATACCTTTTTATCAGCTCCCTACCGGCGAAATTAATATACTTCACCACGGAGTGGTACAGTAAGGGTTTAGTTATCTAGTGCTTGTAAGGCAGTCAGACGCTAAAGATGAATACTATAGAAAATGTCACAGAAGTTTAATAATTCTCAATGCAAACAGTATTTTAATCATGTGTAATAGACCAAGCACAAGGCCACCCTCTGGGCAATGAGGACAAACCGTAATGCCAGAAAGCTGCCTGCCCACTGGGTACCATCCCTTGTCTCGCATTCAAAGGGAACAAGTCCTATGGCCACAGAAGGGAGGATAATGAAACGAAGCAGATGCATACAGAGCAAATTAAGATTGCTCAGGCAATTCCTAATTTTCCAGTGCACTTTTATTCCAGAGGGGTGTGTGGTGGGGAGCTGCGTGGATGGTTCGGTACATCAGTAGCTTTCATTTCTGTGGTACAGTAATACTAATGTTTTTGTTGCTGAGCCATTGGTCATGTTCAGACACTATCAATGCAAGAGTGCATCTTTCTGAAGGATTTTTTTTTTTCTGCGGGGTGTTTTAAGTCTATTTTGAAGGTTTAAGTTGATAGGAATTGAAATCGACTCTGAAATGATTAATGGTAACAAATGCCAGCAGGGAAACTGCTGAAAATAAAGGTAAAATGGTCTGCACTCTCCTCCAACACCCTCCTTGCCAAGCTCATAATTATTAAGAGGTGAATTTAGCCCCAGGTCTAGTACTAGGCTGGCACACGAACAAGTTAGTTAACAATAAACTAGGCCTGCAACATAATGTAGATATTGCACTTTTGGGGATGTAGCTGTCCATGAAGAGGTGAACTTTTGGAAGGTATTCAATGCTAGCGTGCCCTAGGCCACTGCATTGCTGCTCCTGGGCCTGCCCGAGATGAACTGGAGTCTGTGAGGACCAAGGCAGCTCCCTCCTCCTTCATACCTTGGCCCCCAGAGGTCATGTTGGTCCCCCCTGCCCAAATGCCTGGTAGCTAAGGCAGGAGCTGAGCATGCAAGAGGTCCACATTTGCCTCTTCCACACGGGGGTCCTGGTGGCTCCCCCTCCTTCTCGAGGTCGCTTTGCCTGTGTATTGCTCCTTCTGTCACTTTAACCCACCCCACAAAGGGGCACTCATTGGGATGGAGAAATAAAATGCACATTTACCTTAAATCATTACTTTTGGCAGCTGAAAACAAAGTCTTGTGATGGGAAAGTGCCAGACAACTGACTACAGATGGGCTGTCTACTGCATTAGACCTGTGCTCCTGAGCTCTGGGGGAGCATTGCTTTTCATTTTGCTTCCAGCTAATTTTATATATCTACTTTCTTGGAATAATACGACCCACCCTAATATTGGTATTTTTTCCATAAGGAAACTAATCTTTGTGTGTGAAAAACTGTACTGACACAAGTGGGATTTCACCTGACAAACCAGCACACCTGTGAGGAGGACCAGAACACAATATATATTGGGACTGGGATAAGGTAAAGTTTACATGAGTGTTTGGCCGTCTAAAATTTTTTTCAGGTTTTTCACTTTCAGTGTTGAAAACTGTAACTATGAACTATTTATCTGTTTCACAGCAATGTAAACCTACTTGACATATATTTGGTAGCTTCAGCTTTTAGACTTTAAAGCACCCTATACTTTGAACCAGTGTTTCTGACTTTGCCACAAAATAGGAGGTAAAATTTGTTTTCAATACCTATGAAGAACGTTTTCTGTTAGCACTTTTTAGGAGATAAAATTCAATTATAGTATAGCTGTTACTTTTATTATTTTCACTCTTACCCTTAAATTTGAGTTTAGCTTTTTGCAGTTTAATGGTTTTCAGATTTTTTTAAAAATACCTACTTTTGATACACATTTTCATACTTTTGAACTGACTACACTGACTTCTAAGAGTTCATTTTAAACACAGGACATGACCAGTGTATATCATGTCCCACTGTTGGTCAAAATGACATAGTGCTGTGATACATAGTGCGCACAAATCGCATGCAGGCATAGCACCCCACCTGACTGTAACTGGTGTGCTTCTTTGGACCTGCATAATGCAAAATTACAAATACAAAGCTAGTATTTCCATTTGTAGAGCAGCCTGAACTGGAATTGGAGGGCTGACCTCAATGTAATTTTGCAGCCTCCCTTTCCTGAATAGTGGAGAGGTTACTTTTTCCTTCACTGTCTCAACAATTTGTCACCAAAAAAGAAGCTGAACTGCAATTTTATGCCATCTTGTTAGGAGGTTTCTGCTCCTAATAATCATTGGTTTCCTCCCAGTGTGTTTGTTTTACAGTATTAGTTATATATAGTTCACACCCTAGAGAGCATAGAGTAAGGGGAGGTGATCTATATGACAAGCCTTAGAGGACACTGCAATGGTCGAAAAGGAAGTAAACTTTGAACTACAGTTTTCTACTGCTTCATAGAAAGGATGTCTCTCTGTAAGTTACTATACTAGTTGCAGAATAACATCCTCGGATCACTAAAAACAACTGGAGACTTTGAAGTAGCCTGCAACTCAAACTAGCGACAGCAAAGATGCTGATATGTCACCCAAAGCTAAGCTGGGAAGATCAACCACTGTTAACACATTTCTGGAGGTAGACTTCTTCCTCTTTTCCCAGCTGGGTGAGCTCAGAGGAGACGGTTGCTCCTCCAAGGACCTGTCTGACACTTGTAGTAGTAGGGACAGAGAGAAGCAGATACAACAGGCGTCTTTTGCCCATCCTTGCTATTCTGGAGGTTCCTGCTAGCTGAGCAGGGGTGCTCTTTGCACAAGCCTTTAGGCGAATGCCAGCACTCGGGATTTTGGTCCAAGTGCCTTGACATAGGGTTTCCACAGAGGGGGCTGCTGACTGTTGCTTTCTAGTATGAATCGGACGTGGTTCTGTTTTTACTGACCTTGGGCACATTGTTCTGAAACTGTCACCGCTCCTGCCAGCACGTTAATAAAGTGACTACCATGCCGTATGCTGTTTAGCATGGTTTCTGCATGGTGACAAGCACTGTGCAGTGCCTTAGCTTTGGGATCCAATTTTGTCAAAGCCATAAGGAAATGAAGCTTCAGTGACATTGCACTGGTGAATGAGTCTATGCATCCATCTGCCTCTAGGACCTGTCAATAACTTTTTAATTTGCTGGTCAATATTAACTGTAGAAGACAAGAGGTATGAAGTTTCTACAAGTTTTGTAAAAATTAGCCTCTGGGTGGAGGAAAGCATACCAATGCTTATGCTGAGGAGAAGACTGATGAATGTTTTCCTCCCTTATTAAACTGGAAGCCAGCTAACTTTTATCTTCCACACCCAAATCCATGCAAAATTAGCCTTCACCGAGATTGCTGCTTACAGAGTGCCTAAGCAAAATTAATATTTCTAAATCAATCCTAATAAATTGTTGACTTTGCAGATGGTACTGAAAGATTAGGAACGCTGTGCTTGTCCTATATTTTTGCACATCTTTCAAGTATATGTGTATTTACCTAACACCAGAGCAACGGCATGGAGCTGTGTCTATCAGTGTCTGTGGTGTGCAGCAGCTTTTGGTGTTGTGCAGAGCATGCTCCTCGGTGTGAATTGGTGTGCACCCACATGCTGACGGAAGCAGACTGCTTTCGCACTGCCTGGTGATTCAGCTGCACAGTTAGTTTCATCCTTTATGCTTCTCCTGTAAATGCAAAGCCTTCGCATAACTGAGGACTTCTAATCCCTTCATTTGAGGTTCAGCCTCAGTATGAAGATAAACACTCCAAGCTACTAACTGCAATAAAAATATAAATACCGTGAAACAAGACATTATCAAATGGATTGGTTTTATTTTCTTAAAGGAATCACTCTCTGCATAATCCTCACATGTGTTATTCTTCGTGTCACATGGCAATAAAAGAAATCAGTATTCATTCAGGTCCCTCCAAACACAGTTCTTCTCCTCTCTATGTAATGATTATCATTTCATTCTACCCTGTACAGTTTTGCATCTGCTCCTGGTATGGGGCCACCAGTCTAGCCTAGCCAAATTAATCTGGCAGAGGATAAGCTTGAAGGAATTACTTGTTTTCCTCAAAGAACGATAATGAAAACAACTTCAAGAAATACTCGTTTCCTGCCACTCCTCCACCAGAGAAGACATATTAGAAATGTTTGCCTGTTATAAAACAAGTTCCTCCCTCCATGAGGAGGAGAATTAATGAAGCCTGGTGTCCTGAACACTTAGATGCTAAATCCTCTTCACCATGGTAAGACCAGCCTTTCTTCACTATAAAAAATGCCCAACCCTTAATAACCTGATGGCCCACTGCTTTCCACACTTCCACATTCCCCTCTCTGTGTCCTAAACCTGCCCTCGCTACTCCCAGCTCCAAGCCATCCTCAGCTTTACGCTCTGTTCCCTATTGTCGTGTTGTGAACTTGTCAGTTTGTGGTTTTCCAGTGCCTGGCTGGTACTCACCTGCCTGGTGGCCAGCCCTTTGCATCCCTTCAGCTGTGGGGTGGTCACACAGGGTAGGCAAGCGATGAGGTCCTCCTTGCCTTCCCTTGCACAAGACTTACAGGTTTGTAATAGTTTGGAGGATCCCACCACCACCCACACAGAAAATGGGAATCCTTTCCACAATTCAGGAAGGCTACAAATACTGGGGTGTGCTTGTTAAAGGAGTGGGTGCCCCAAAACTTCAGGAGCCAAGAAGAGAGACAGAAGTCACTGTGTTTCTGTATTTGCTGACTTAACACCAGAGCTGGTTGCAGGGCTCTGATTCGGATGGGGAGCAGCATGTCTTGATGTGCCAACACGCAGGGATGGGAGCAGAGGTGAGAGTGAAGTATCTCTCTCCTACCCTTCTCCATCTTCCTACAGGAAATTTGCGTCTGAATAGGGGTTTGCTGAATTTTTGTGCATAATCTGAACTTCTCAGATGTTTAGGTCTAGAGACAGATCTTTTTCTTACATAAGTAGGCTTAGCCACATCGATTTCATGTGGCTACATCAATTTATTCCAGCCAAATATCTAAACTGCTCTTTTCAGGTGTGATTGTTTAAAATTAAGAGCTTTTAACTTTTCCTGTTGCCTAGATGAAAGAATTATAGTGCAGCAATCTCACAGTCAAAACATTTTTATTCAATTCATTCTGCCAGAGAAAACCTCATTCAGAGAATGGAGGTATAGTCCGTACCAAACATTTGAAGAAATAGTTATTCCAGTATTGCTTGCAGGAAAGCCTCTTGGAGATCCAGGGCAATTTTGATTATAGAACCACAACATTTAATGATACTCATCACAGAGTTATTTTTGTGTCCTCTCCAGGAACTACAGGGGACTTTTTATACTTCCATGTGAAATCCATTCTCTCTCTAGTACAAATTTATTTAATTGCAGTTCACACTACAAGCCCTTTTTTCCTGCTGTTTTTGTTCTGCTCTGGTGCCCGACAATCTCTTTTATGTTTAGGGACCTCCGGGACAGCTAGATCTGTAGGGAAAATCTGTCCATATAAGTATCTGAATCTAAAGCACTGCTTGTTGTCCTCTCTAGTCTATTGAATAGTTTTAAAGAACTTCAATAGGTGCCCAAGCAAAGCACATTTGGATAATTTATGTAACTTCTGTACTTCCAGTGACCATTCTTTAAGAATTCAAAATGTTAACATTTCTAAACCATTAGCAAAAAGTCATCCCCAGCATTAGTTTTAATCCTATGAATATGGTTTATAATCAGACCTGATCAGCTAGCCTGGTTTCTTTGTTACTTAGTACTTCCCCTATTTTGGTGTCCTCTGCAAATGTTAGCAGTGACGAGTCAATGTTTTCTTCTAAGTTGCTCATTAACTTAAAAAATGAAGACAAGAAACAGTCCATTAAAGAGCTTACAAGTACTGCCTGCTCGATTTTCTGTTTGTAGCTGTGTTTCAAGATAAATAGATTAGCAGGTATGTAATTTGTTTAATATCTCTACTTTCCTATAGGAACCAAACCTTTTGCAGGAATACCACTGATATTTGATTTAATTATTTTATTAAGACACAGCAAATATTAGTGTTCCAGAAATGTGCATAACACGTCTACAAAAGCTGATTTAAATTGTTGAAGAAAACATTGAAGCAAATCATATTAGACTGGTTGATAAGTATACTGTAGCTGCGAAGAATTTAATTAGAATTTCAGGGTTTCAACTCATCCTCACTCAGGATATGAGTAGCTGATGATCTAATTTGACTTTGTATTACCTTGAAAATTCTTTATCCTCAGACAACACCTCCCAAAAAATCAAGTTATTGTTTAACAAGTCACTTTTGTATTTAAAGTAGAGAGGTGCACTGAATTCTGCTTGGACATCAGTAATACTGTTAGTTATAAAGCAAATCAGATTTCCCATAGATAAACAACCATACACATATTATATGTATACATGCACATGGAAAAGACATGTTTATTGAATTAATATTATTGGTAATTATTGGTCTGAGTTAATATCAGACCAATAAAATTATTGGTCTGGAGCTTTCCAAATTTAGCAGCTGCACAAGAGATACCATGGAAGATCAGCTTTTCTTCGTGTTATTCATTCTTTATCAGTGACTTGACCAAGTGTGGTTGAAAGTGATTTAACGGTGAAAATGAATAACTACAAAAATGTGCAAAAGTGCAAAGCAGTTTATAATGATACAGCTGTATCCATGTGGTGGTTCATTCTGCTGCACAAGTATACAGGTATACTTGTTTCAAATAGGTATAGCTGGAAAAGCAGAAAACTCTTCTAATTTCCTTATATGCAGAAGTTTCAGTATTGTCATTAACATTACAGAATCAAAACCTTACCGTAAGAAACCACATGGTGATTTGGACAAGCTTTTTATGGGGATTTTTATAGGTCAGGTTTAATCATGGATTGCCTTCTGTCTGTGCCTCTAACTTGTTACATCCTGAAATGGACAGAAGAAATATAGCTGATTTTAAACTCTCTTTCTGTAAGAACCATCTGCATTATGCTACGCACTGTCAAGCAGTCTCAAAATTATAATAAATGTACACACTGCTGGTAGTCTCAAGTACATGCAGGACTGAAACCACAAATAGGCAAAAGCTCAACAATGTTGAAGCTCATCATGATTGGAAAGAAGTTATCTAGATCTCACTGTACATTTTGCACGCCATCATTTTAATGCACAACTTCAAGTTTTCAGCAGTATCATTAAAGGAAAATTAGTTTTTCTAGCAAAGAAAAAATATTTTGTACAATATATAATTGCTGTCATCACCTTGTTTTCCCTGTGCTTCCCACCATCTTGTCCCACAACTCATGTCTGACTCTCTTCCTGACTCTTGAACCACTGCTTGTGAACCTCCTAACAGTCTTGTCTCATCACAAAATCTCTCTTAAACACCAAGTTTTTCTGTGAACATCAGTTTTCTCTGCGTCTTGATATTAATTCTACAGCATAACGACAATGCCTCTCAAACAATTCTGTTTCTACTTCTCCATTGTCGAAAGCCCACTCAATTTATTTAATATTAATAATATTATAATAATCTATTTACACAGTGTTGGAAGTATATACAGTGTTTTACTACCAAAAGGCTAAAATCTACCATTAATCATGTCAAACAGAGTCCCTCATGGGCATGGTCTAGTTGAAATTGATAGGAAAATGAGAGGGAGGAAGATGCTGCCTTTAACAAGAGAAAGAATATTTGAGCACTGGCTTTGACGATGAGACAGTGCTCACCTTACTCATGGAAACTGGGTCTGTCTCTACAAATAGTTTCTGTAAAAGGAATGGGACCTCTGGGGTTACTTCAGGAGTCTACAACTGTGCAATGTAATAAAAAATACTATGACAGATTTCAATCAGAGTGAAAAATGTTTCCAGCTTCCAACAGCTTACAGTACGTGAAGTACCAACTAGAAAACCTTCATCTTGGTATGTGACCCTTGCTAAAGCTGGACTTGAGTGAGGATAGTACTGAACAATTTTAATGGGCAGCTTTAAGAAGCTTTTGGTGAAAGATGAATATGAACATAAGGAATTATATAGTATTGTGCATGTTACCGTATAGAAGAATAATTCTCTGCCAGAACAGGTCCATTCATGAGGGATTTATTTGTCATAAACAGGAAAAACAAAAAACAAATGACAAATCATGAACCTGGGCCACGGCGTTTTGCCCTGCCAGGGCATTTGTCATTTTACCTTGTTTGCTCCCCTTTTTATAAAATAATCTTATCTCAGGTCAAACAATACCTTTGAGCTCATGCTATGTACAACAAAGCTTCTGTCTGGTGGAGGGCTACATATTATTAAAACAAAAACAAACTAAATAATAGCCACACGCAGCCTATCTGTTATTGTAGACATTCTCTACTGCCATTATTAGATAGAAAATGGTGGGGAAAAGTGATTTAAAAAAAAATTATGTTATATGATGGGCCCAAGAGCAGAAACTCTGGGGGTCCGTGCGGATATCTACAATGGCCCCAGATGGACTGCAGACAGATATTTTTAGTCCTAAGGAAAGGTTATGCTGTCTCCATGCAGGATAGTCTAGGATCCTGGGATGTGTTCTTCTAAATGCTTGAGTTCCTGATGAACCCAGTGCCAAAAGACTCTCTTCTCACAAGGAAATACTGCTAAATTTAGTAGAGCTGACACAAGTGTTTCTTATAGGTACATAACTTTTATTTTCTCACGATGTTCCAAGTATTAATCCAATGTTATTGTATTGTCTCTTGTTTGTGATGGCTAATTCCTACAGTTACAAAAGGGATTGCATTTTATTCAAGTATTTTTCATTCTTGCAAGTGTAATAAAACAAGTAATATAGCAAGTAAAAGAAATATATGTAATTTAAGGGAATCATATTTTTTCCAACTTGCTTATTCAACGCAATCTAAGGCAAATTACAGAAGCAAAAATACATTAGAGAGGTAAAGGCGGGAGGCTGATAAACCCACAGAGTTCACCTTTAGATTGGTTGTACCAAACAGTGTACCAGGACTGTCTGCTAGCTTTTTAATTAAGGCAGACTCTAATGTCTCACTCTCTGTCTTGGAGGGGGTAATTTGCAGAAAGAATTGGTAATGCTCATAGGCTTTGCCTTCTCTGTCACTTACCTAGCACACTTCACAGGTGTTTAACAAACTGAAATTGTAGTCAACTTTGCTTAAAGAAGAGGGGAGGGGGGTTGTTCAGCTTGTGGTAGCTGGAGTTTCAACACACATTTGTGAATATCTGTACAAAATAACTGCCTGCAATCATTTTGTACATGTCCTTGACTCTGGACTGTTCAAAGCTGTAAATACAAACTGCAGTTTGTCATGGCAAAATGCCTTAGCAACATCTTTTAAAAGACAAAAATCTGCTTAGCACATATTTAAAAAATGCATGTTTACATGCAGTGAGCATGACTGCCCAGTCTCTTTGCACTGTAAGATGCTTACCCACAACACACTGATATCACATCTTTGAGGTGAGGATCTAAGCCAAAGTGCTCACGAGTTGGTACCTCTTGGAGGTGAACTAGGTCCTCAGATGGATGGAGAGTGAGTGTTGGGAGTGCACAAGGGACTGACAGCTGCTCGGGCATGTCTTCAATCAGTTTTAGGAGCATAAGGAATGCCTTAACTGGCTTGATAGATGCTACAGCTACCCTTGCACTCTATTGCTGAAAATGGCATTAGGCAATACTGTTTAAGGAGAGTACCTGAGCCTGCCCATTACTGGCAGACGAAATCCTTCATAATCCTCCCAGCATTCACAGTCATCGGATTAGGAAAGTTAAAAGGGTACATCTTAATTTATTCTCTTAAGCATTAGACCATGAATTTGTCTAATCCCTTTTGAAGCTGTTGATGCCATCTGCCACCAAGCCTCCTGTTGCACCAAGTTCCAGAAGTTCCTGACCTACTGTATAGACAATTCTTTATGTGTTTTAAATTGACATCCAGCTAGCTTCAATCGGTGCTCCCTCATTCTACTTCTGTGAGAGCTGGTATATCAATCACCTTATCAATTGCTTCCATGATTTTGTAAATCTCAGCAATATCTGCTTCAGCCTTATCCTCCAAAACTGAAGATCTCAGCCTTCTTCGTACAATTGATTCTCCATTGCTTTGATCATTTTGCTTGCTATCCTATGTACCTGTTCTATCACTAGTCCAGCCTGTGGCAGGGAGACCAAAAGTGCACATAATATTCATGATGTCATTACACCAAGGCTGCTTCTCAATACCATTCCTGGTGATGCCCAACACTTTTTTGGACATTTGTCTACCACTGCGTGACGACTCCATGATTTCAGAGGTGCCAGTGATGATCCCATAATATTTTTCCTGAACTGCCATTGCCAGTTCAAAGCTCAGCATCATGCTGGCATCATTTTGATTACTTTTCTCTACATAATTCACCTTAGAGTAATCTACAGTGAAGCTCATCTGCCACCTTTTTACTCACTTACTCACTTTTTTGAGGTCCTTCTGGACTTACTTGCTATCAGCACAAAACTTACCACTCAGAAGAGCTTTCTACCACCTGCAAGTTTGGAGATGTCACTGTGCATGTCTTTCTGCTAGTCAGCAGTGAATATGCTTGTGGTGACACACATCCCTTCTTTTCCCTAACATCAGGGTACATGAACATGTTTCTTTCCCAGCTCCATTTTTAGGCTACATGTTAGCGTGGCCAACACCTAAGGAGGCGCACACACTGTGTAGCTGCTGTGGTTGCTTTCCTCCTTCATCAGCCCACAGAACAGATGCAACTGCATCTGGCACATGGGGTTGAAGAGCCAGAGAGATGCAGCATCACTGATTCAGAATTTACTTATGCAATAGCAGAAAGAAGCTGATCATGTTCCCAGAGGAGCATGAGAGAATAATGAGGATCCCAGATGCCCCCCAGCTTTTAGAGTATCTCCACTCCTGGGTCATTTTGTTTCCCAATAATGGACAGTTGCAAATTTTTTTTCTCACTCCATGAAACAGAAAAAGTCAGACCACGTACATACCGTAGACCAAAACATAAACTCTTTGGCACCTTGTCTTCAAGGTGGCTTGACTCCATTCACTGGCTGTAGAGCTTTCTTTTCCCATTGTGTTAATTTAGGATGTCATGTTGGCCAACTATCTGGGGTGAGATATGTTATCAGGAAAGGAGAATGTGCCTTAGAACATGACCTGATTTATAAGGCTTTATTGGGGGGAAAAAAATATATTCCCTTGAATTTTGCTCATCCTTTCATGAAACTCTGGATTCCTGCTTCCTTTTAATCCTGAGTACAGGACATGCAAATTTATTTCTCAGTAAATCAGTGATGGGCTGCCAGGTTTGTTGGCAGCATGAAAAAGGACTGATGATGTGGGACAAGAAGAATGGAAGAAAAAGGAGGCTTTCCTGTGTGCAAACAAAACCTATTTTAAATCAATTATGTGAGGAGTTGGAAAGGTTCAAAGGAAATGGTAAACCACAAGCAAGGAGATATTTACTGTATCAATACAACTAGAAGAGACTTGTCCTGATGCTGATCTGTAGATACATTGCATCTCTCCTGCTCCCCCCCAGTTCGTCTCCTCCAAACAACACTAGTTGTGCTCTGCAATGACTGGAGTCTGACTCACCTTACTGCAGATTTCAGAATGAGCCTGTTCTGCCATTCTGATTCTTTAGCGCACAGAAAACCCAGATGCAATGCAGGTAATTTTTAACGTCAAACGACAAAGATCAGAGTAGCAGGAACAAAGAGCGTAGTACTAGGACTGAGATTGTCATGCACTACCGAGGGGTCAGGATTAGAATCAAAGTCGAAGCATTTACCACTGGGCAAAAGTATGCTCATTACAATTACTACAGAGCTCCTAGAAACAAGTTGTTACCTTGGTTTTAGTTATTTATCTGTCAAAACACAATGACATACTGTTAAACAAGAACTCTTACAAACAGTAAAAACTGGGCATTTTATCTATGTAAGCCAGAGGTGATTAGATAACACCCCAGCTTTGCAAACTTGTTCTGTACATACTTACTTATATGTTAGATGTTTTTCCCCTTTTACTAATTCTGTGCTGCTGCAAACGCATGAAATTAAACATATTATATGCTTTTGCCTTATAGGATCTCATATTGCAAGCCATAATTTCAGATTGAACAGCTGATATTAGATTTCCAAAACTGCATGTCGATCAGCATGCTATTTGGGGTATATTTTAAAAAAGAAGGCAAATGGAATTAACTGTCATTGAAGGCAAAGTAAATTAACTGTCATTATGAACAAAAGCAAAGAAATAAGATTTTGCCACAAGAAGCAAAAGACTATGGTCCTTCCCACTTAGCTCTACACACATAACTGATACACCTACATCATAAGCCTGATCGCTTTAGGTTCCCCCCATAGATCAAGGTAATTTGAAGGGTCAGTTTAGGTGTGAGGTGGGCTGAATCACTCTCTAGAAGTGACTAAGCTCCTAATTTAGGCCTAATGAATCTGGGCTTTTGCAAAGAGGAGTACTTATGAGAGGAGAAAAAAAAAAACCTGCTTTGAGTTCCTAAGTAGATCATGAAAATCATAATGATAACACACATTGTGCTGTCAAAGAAAAATGAGACGTTAATCGAGTTAAGTGATAGACTGAAAAATACCTCTTTTTTGAAAGAAATGGTGAAAAGTAAGAGTTTCAGAGCCTAAGAAGTTGAAAAGGGATTTAGGGACGCGATGATACTAATAGCAGCGCAGAAAGTTATAAGTCGTTAAGAAGTACATCTTAGATGAAAATAAGGTGGTCCATCTTGAACTGAAAAATGTTCATATGAGGGACAGAAATCGTCAAAGGGAGAAAGGCAACTCACTCCCTGCACAGCCTCAGGTGGAAATGAGATGCTCACAGAGAGCAAGCCAGAGCCCTCAATCTCAAGTCAGAGGTCTGCTTCCCTCATTGAGTGTCTGGTTGAATAAGGCCCTGGACACAACTGCAGGATGTGGATTTCTATAGTCTAGCTCAAAAGGGGCAGCAAGAAAGCACATCTATCCCAGAGCTACAGGCACAGTGTATCACTGTAATTATTAACTTGTATCTTCAATAAATTTTTCTGGTTGCTGTGGGTTACCACTTGTCAGTTGGCAATTTTATCAGCCAGGGAATAGAAACAGAGCCCCAAGCTTCAAAGCTTTTAATATTATCTTCTTTCAGGCTTTGTTTTTATTATCCACTAGATGACCATAAACCAACTGACAACACTTGAACAATCATGCTGGCAGTTTTGTGGCTTTTTAGCATAAAGAAGAAAACACCCTGTTCTCTGCTTCTCCTATTCCCTGCATGAGACCAGGCAGGTCCTGTTAATTCTGTTCATGTTGTAGCTCCCACCTTTGCTCAGTTGCCTCACTGAATCTGAAAGCTCCCCGCTTTATCCAAGGGAGCATAGTCAATGCCCATATTTCCCATAGCTTTTGATGAATGTTTGATAAGAACATCTCTAACTCAAATCCTCTTGGAGCTGGATCACACTCTCAGCTCACAATGCAAAAGCCAATGATGCAAACTCTACAGAAACTACTGCCCTTGCATATAAACTTCTGTGTGCTTCCTGTCTTGTCTTTTTGCCTGATTTTTCTGCCTTTTTGAGTGATTTTCTTTTTTAATTGTACTTTACTGAGTGTCAGCTCACCCTCTGACCCTGTGATTTGCTTTACTGTTTCACTTGACACTTCAGTGATACGCAGCTTGTTGTTACTGCCCTGTTCATTTCCATACTCTATGAGCAATCATAGCATCTTTCTGAAAACATTGAGCAACTGCTCAAAGGTTCATTTTGGATCTTTTGAAATTTTTCCTTTTTCTGGGTGCTTAGTGCTATCTGTCCTAGTTCTTTTTATCCCACAGAAAAACCTGATTTGGCAAAGTTTGCTCAGATGTTTGGGAAGGTGAACTGAAAGTAAATGGAGATAAGGGGCTGCCTCCATTAAAACTTTTGGTAGTGAGACCTGAACTTCTGGATCTTTCTGAAGGAAAGACACAAAAATATTAGCAAAAAAATCAGTAGCACAACCTTAACTCAGTATGTGGTCCTGCCACCAAAAGGATCAGAAATCCTCACTGTAAATGTAAGTAAGATCATTCTCTGTTCACTTCTGCACTATTCCCACACTGATTCTATTGCAAAACTAAAGAAGGATCCAGAAGATATCATGCCTATTCCTTAGGACTTCAGCTTGCTCCGTGATTACCCAGATTATGCAAATAATAGATATGCTAATTGTTAACGCAAAATTTCCATCTTTGGGTGCAACTATCTCCAAGCAACCTTCCATTACCCTGAAGCACTTGTATTCACCAGGAAATTTATAATTACGTGTAATTGCAGGAAGCATCTTAAGTCTTCTAAAGTGAGAGTGACAACCAGCTGTAATTCCTGGTTGCAGTTACAAATAGCCTCTTTACCTGGGCGACAGCTTCCAATAACAACTGCTAACAGTTCTCTGATTTAAGCATTTCTCAACATCCTTTGAGTTCTATTACAATTTTTTCAAGAATCACAATTCACAGTATGAGAAAAAATGGAGGAAATTAGGTTTTTAAATGCCTGGTGTAAATCAAACTCAGCTCCTTAAGGACAGATCAGTCACTGTAAAAACTCACAGTGTAAAAATACTAAATGTGAGAGAACATGAAAGGACAGAGGCAAGTCTGTAGTCTATGATATACATAGCCTAATTTTGTAAACTCATATTTTCCTAAACCGTAACTTCTGTCTTATCTTTCATTGGAACTCAACTATCACTTTCTATTCCGTATTTCAGGGTGCCATCTGGTAGCAGAAATATTGTGTTATGAGCCAAGGGAAAACAACCATTTATTTGGGGGTCTGTGCAATCTAACTACAGTCACCTGAACCACTCTTTGCATCTCAGTCCTTGAGGGCTCCTCTTTCACCCCGCAGATGGGCGGACAGACCAAGAAACTCCTCTGTTACTATAGAGATCCAGAAATGTCACTGTGCGCGAGTGGGACATGAGCGAATGCTGACTCCTCTTGTCTCCATAGTAACATCCCCATCTTCACCTCCAAGGGTTGTCCCTCGAGGAGCACAGTCGAAGGAGCTCAGTGTTGGCAGTAACTTCTGAATTCTGCCATGCTATCTGAGATGAGCTAATTAAGCACAATACAAAGAGAGCTGATGGGTGATGCTTGAGAAGGAGATATCTTTATTCACCAAAGAAGGGTGAAAAGAGTGTGAAGAAGACTTCTACTGGACATGTCATCTATCCTGCCAAAAGACATTAATCACTGGTCTTTACCTAGGTGGATGGGCCACCTTTACTTAACCCGGAAAAGGAACGTGTATAATTTTATATATGTTTGATAAATAGTCTCAACCAATCAGTTTGTATAAAGTAAATTGATTAAGCATTTGAGGGCAGAGATAGTTGGTAGAAAAATTGATGCATGTGGTCTTGCCATTTATCTGGTTACAATACTGCACTGACACCCAGGCTGTGTATGATGATTGACGAGCCTTTTAGAAGTGTGTGGAACTATACCTAGTTCAACTCTAACTGCTCAGCTGACAAGGGGAGGGAAGAATGTAATTCCTGATATACGATTTCATTTTATTTTTTTGAACAAAAGTAAGTACTCAGTGATCTTTTGTTTGGGATGTTTTCCGAGTATCAAGTCTCAATGAGAAGCATGCGATGAGATAGTAGCACTCTTCAGCACTATTCATGCATTGACTTCACCTCACTCTCATTAAAGGCAGAAGTCTCCATTCTAGGTGGACAAGTCATTTTCAATGGCACCAGCAGAGTCTGAATCAGGCTTTGTTATCAACAAATGGTTTTAAAACAGAATTCTCATTAAGACATCTTTAGTGTGGATCCTAGTGAAAAACTTATGATACAGTCTGGCTTTGCAATACCTTTATTTATTCTGATGATGTTTGTCAGAAAAATATTTCTTCCCATATTATCAATGCCAGTGACATATTTGTGTTGACAATGGTGCTGGCTATGTGCAGTTGCAGCTTCCTCAGTTTCTAATATACATGATCAGAGGCTGACAAGTTCATTTGCATTCACTTAAGTCATATGTCAAATTTATAGTAATATAACATCTAAGATTTGTTATTCATATTCTCTCACAGAAAGTTTTATTCTTTAAACAAACTTGTGTGCATGAATCAGAGGGAAATCTTTAAGTATGCTTTAGAATGGCTATTTTATGGCCTTTCAGAATAATTCCTTAAGAAGCCTATAGAGCAAATGGTTGGGGTTTTAGAAATGTATTTGTTTATGCTAGTGCGTGACGCAGTCTGATCTGATGAATTTGCTTGCTTTGCAGAGGATGTTCTTTTCCTAGGGTACCTCATGCCTGGCAGAAAAAGCATTAAATGTGCTTGCTCCAACGTAGTGGAGCTTTTCAAATGCAGATCTGCAATGAGTGAGAAGGCACACCTTTTTTTTTCTCACTGCAGACTCATTCTCTTAAACTCTGAAAGGCTTACCCTGATGGTATGCTTAACCGTCCTTATCCTTATGGTACACTCCTTATCTTGTTGAGTCTTCTCTTTTTTCAATACCCATTCTAGGGGGGTTGGCTTAGGGGATGTGCCACGAATAACAAAATTCTAGAAAATTATGTTTCTCTTACACAGGGAACACAGCTACCATGGGATTATGTATTCTGATATTGCTGCAACAGTCTCAGCACTGTACTACAGTGGTGGTGTTTCATGGGAGCTTCACTGGTGGATGAGGGCAACCAAGCATGGGCTCCTGAACAGCAAAAGCAATGTCAGGAATGGATGCAGACAGTGGGAGAGGGTCACTGCTGTCTGGGAGGTCCTGACCAGAAGGTGCAGAATAACTGGTGAGAGATCCCAGCTGGTGAGACCGGGAGTCAGATGTTAGGGGTTTTCAGATGTTCCCTAGCACTGATGGGCTCCTCTCTGCCCTCTTCTCATGGGTGCTGGCTTCCACCCTCTGTTATCCAAGTTCTGGTGTGTCTTTGCCCCTTTTACTTGTTCTCCCTGGAAATGTCCTCCTCACCAGCCCTCCCTTCCTTTTCCATAAGATAATTCCCTCCTTAGACAACTTTGCATTCCCTCTTTCTGCTTCCTCCTCCAAAAAGTCCCAAACAGTTGAATTATTGTAGTATTCCTTGACTCTGCTTGTGGATGGCTCTTATCCCATTTCCCATCTGAATGATTTTAAATGAAAATTCTCTGGGGCAGTGACCACCTTTGATTTGTGTTCATAAAGCACTCTGGTGACCTATTCTTGGGTAGCATTAAACACAACAATGATCAATTTGACTGCTAATGATATAAGCAAAGGAACAGGTTTGCTTTACCGCTAAAAGGCAATTCACAGACAGCAAAAAGCTGCTGGTATTACTGCCACAATCACATTTTCTCTTGCAAAACATAGAAATAAAACTAAGATCAAAATTACATCTTGAGTCTGGACTCCTTTTTATGTCAGGAAAGCTAAACCCTTTAGTGGAAGGTTGTGTCAGGGAACATTGGCCCAGCAAAGAGTAATAACAGAGTAATGGAATAATGATGTTAATGTACTAAGCAGATTTGTGAAGGAATTAAACAGTAAGTGCTGATTTTTGTTCAGATATGTGTGTCTCTCTCTTACTCTTGCAAATTAGACAGAGCTGTGCTTTAGCATCTGAGGGCAGATTTGGAAAACTTAATTATACAGAAATCAAACTATTATGCAGCTTTTTTCACCAGTTTCATACTGCGTTTCTTGTTACTAAGATGGGATAACTTGACAATGCAGCAGAGAAATTAGTAGTGTTTTAGAGTATTATTGAGCATAATGTTCTGGAAATGTAGAGAAGTCATAATTCCCTAAAATAATACAAAATAGATGTGCTAACATCTTAACCCATTTCTTCTGAACTGAAAGGCTAAGAATAAAAGTCTTCTGATCATGATCTTCATTTGATGTATTTGGAAACCAAGAGAAGCTCTTCCGTAGTCCATCATGTTCCCTATGGATTGCATCTGTAGACAGTTTGCTAGAAACATCTAACTTTAATGTAAGCTATTTACTGTCACGTTGTCACATACTGATCATAAAAGACAGGGTTAAGAAAGAAAAGTAATAAGCAAAAGAAAGTAACCTAAGAGATTGCTTTAAACACAATTTTTTTCTTCAGCATTAGTAAAAAAACCCCAAAAACTAGCTTACTTACTTATTTTAAAGGAAATAGATGAGATCTTATTTGTCACTCCATAAAACTGCAATTCTTAGAGCTGTATCCCAGCTCCATTGTTATCACGCCAGTTTTGGAAGAATAAGATGAATTCTTCTATACTGTACAGAGATTCAGCAAACTGTGGGTCTGAATTTTTTAATTCTGGGTGCTTTGAAGTATGTGCTTTCATTCGATATTATTTTTCCTTTTTTTCTTCTCTTATTTTTCCTCTTTGTATATTTCATCAGTGCATTTTCCAATATTTTAATAGTCTATCCAGACAATGATAATTGTCATTGAAAACAAGTCAGAAGAAAACATTCTATGCTACAAACCAGTGACTTTTTTACAAGCAGCTGTTGAACAATAACACTTCTACTTTGTGTGGTGAGTTGAGAGCTAGATTACATTTCTTTCAGTTTAAAAAAAAAAAAAAAAGGTAGTTTTGTTGCTTTCACTGTTGTGAAATATTGTAGGAGGGAAATTAACCTCCCACCACACCTCCATTTCTTATTTTCTTAAACTTTCTAGGCCTGATTCACCGGTGTATGACTTCAGTTTTAAGCGATGCTACAATGGGTATGCACAGGAAGAAGTGCAGCTGGAGTAGCACCATGGAGAATCAGACCTATTATCTTGGCAAGTGACTAATCTCGTGCTCCATAGCACAGCCTTTAAAACAACATCACACTTTTTATTCAGGAAGTAACTTTCTGCTTCAACAGAAGTGCTATTTACCTGCACCTATATGCTGTCTGTGTTTTCCAAGATAGCTATACTGAGGTTTATTTTAAAAAAATAGGTCTCAGAACTGGATAAATACCAGAGGTAATAAGTTTACCCTGGCCATTTTACAGAGTAAATGGGAGTGGAATGGATATTGGGAATCATCAGGGATGTGTGACTAGGACCAAAAATGGACTGCCCAAAATATTGTGAAGAAGGGCTATTTGCAGTGTTTCCAGGTGGAATGAGACAACAAGAATGTTGTGAAATTCAGTAGAGAGATGGAAAGTCCTGCCCCTGGGAAGGAGAACATGACTGATGAGGACTAGCCCTGCTGTAAAGGCCCTGAGGGTCCTGGTGAGCAGCAAGCTGAGCATGAGCCAGCCCTGGCAGCAAAGGTGCCAACAGAACCTGGAGCAGAGCCAGTAGATTGAGGGAAGTGATCATCCCTGTCTACTCAGCACTTGTTAGACAACACTGCATCTGGCTTTTGCACCCCAGAACAAGTCATCCATAAACTGCAGCGAGTTCAGCAGAGGACCACCAAGATGACAACGGGGCTGAAATACCTGCCCTGTGACAACAGGCTGGGGGACCCGGGCTTGTTCAGCCCCCAGGAAAGACAGCTTTAGGAGACCTAACAGCAGCCTTCCTGTACCTACAAGGAAGAGAAGGCAGAGGCAGGCTCTTCACAGTGGGGCACCGTGGGAGGATGAGAGACAATGGGACTAAGGTAAAACAAGAGAGGTTGAGACTGGGTATAAATCATAGAATCATTAAGGCTGGAAAAGACCTCTAAGATCATCTAGCCCAACCACCAACCCAACCCCTCCATGCCTACTAAACCATGTCCTGCAGTGCCACATCTACAAGTTTTTTGAACTCCTCCAGGGATGGTGACTCCACCACCTCTCTGGGCAGCCTGTTCCAATGCTTGACCACCCTTGCAGTAAATAAATTTTTCCTAATATCCAATCTAAACCTCCCCTGGTGCAACTTGAGGCCATTTCCTCTTGTCCTATCGCTAGTTACTTGGGAGAAGAGACCGACCCACACCTCTCTACAACCTCCTTTCAGGTAGTTGTAGAGAGCGATAAGGTCTCCCCTCAGCCTCCGCTTCTCCAGACTAAACAATCCCAGTTCCCTCAGCTGCTCCTCATAAGACTTGTTCTCCAGACCCTTCACCAGATTCGTTGCCCTTCTTTGGACATACTCCAGCACCTCAATGGCCTTCTTGTACTGAGGCACCCAAAACTGAACACAGTATTTGAGGTGCAGCCTCACCAGTGCTGAGTACAGGGGCACAATCACTTCCCTAGTCCTGCTGGCCACACTATTCCTGATAGAAGCCAGGGTGCTGTTGGCTTTCTTGGCCACCTGGGCATACTGCTGTCTCATGCTCAGTCGGCTGTCAACCAGCACCCCCAGGTCCTTTTCTGCTGGGCAGCTTTCCAGCCACGCTTCCCCAAGCCTGTAGCGTTGCATGGGGTTGTTGTGACCCAAGTGCAGGACCTGGCACTTGGCCTTGTTGAACCTCATACAATTGACCTTGGCCCATCAATCCAGCCTGTCCAGGTCCCTCTGCAGAGCCTTCCTACCCTCAAGCAGATCAACACTCCCGCACAACTTGGTGTCATCTGCAAACTTACTGAGGGCGCACTCAATCCCCTTGTCCAGATCATTGGTAAAGATATTCAACAAGACTGGCCCCAAAACTGAGCCGTGGGAAACACCCCTTGTGACCGGCCGCCAACTGAATTTGGGTCCGTTCACCACAACTCTCTGGGCTCGGCCATCCAGCCAGATTTTTACCCAATGAAGAGTACACTCACCTAAGCCATGAGCAGCCAGTTTCTCAAGAAGAATGCTGTGGGAGACAGTGTCAAAGGCTTTACTAAAGTCCAGATAGATAACATCTACAGCCTTTCCTTCATCTACTAGGTCATAGAAGGAGATCAGGTTGGTCAAGCAGGACCTGCCTTTCATGAACCCATGCTGGCTGGGCCTGATCCCCTGGTTGGCCTGCACATGCCTGTTGAGCGCACTCAAGATGAACCGCTCCATAACCTTCCCCGGTACCGAGGTCAGGCTGACAGGCCTGTAGTTCCCCGGATCCTCCTTCCGGCCCTTCTTGTAGATGGGGGTCACATTGGCAAGCCTCCAGTTGTCTGGGGCCTCCTCTGTTAACCAGGACTGCTGATAAGTGATGGAGAGTGGCTTGGCAAGCTCCTCCGCCAGCTCCCTCAGTACTCTCGGCTGGATCCCATCCGGCCCGATAGACTTGTGAGTGTCCAGGTGGCGTAGCAGGTCATTAACTGCTTCCTCCTGGATTATGGGGGGTTTATTATTTTATTATAAGGAAAAACCTTTTTCCCCATGAGGACAGTGAAGCAGTGGGACAGGCTGCCAAGGAGGTTGTGCAGTCTCCATCTTTGGAGATTTTCAAGCTCCAACTGAACAAAGCCCTGAGCAGCAACTTAAGAAAATCAGCTTCTGGTTTCTAAGTATATGCATTAGTTTATGAATTTTCTTTGTCCAGATGGATTTTTCACTTGCTTGCACACTTACAAAGGGTGGAAACAAAAAACACTGTTCCAAATGTACTGACAAAGGTAGTCCAAATTATATTGGTAAGAGACATCTGCCTTCTCCACTGTAGAACAAGTAACCTAACTTGGACAAGAATCAATGTCATAGCTGGCTTTCTTTTTATGCTTATAAGACCAAATAGTTTTAGTTTCTAACAGAGCAAACAGCTGTAAAACCAGCTAGATTCCTTCTTACATTTACATGTAAAAATAGTTGCATTTTCTAATAAACATCTGTAAAAATACTGATAGGACTTCAGATCGAATTATTTATTTTTCCTACCTTTTCCCAAATGAGAGTCCCTGTCTCTTCTCATTGTAGGTTAAACAGAGGCTTAGAAGAGGAGGAGAGCATATTGCTGCATTCACTGTGGTGGTTTGGGTAAGTCCTGGGACTTGTTCAAGCCCTTCCCATGCTGCCTGCATTAGCGTCCAGCTTTGTGCAAACTGTGTGGTCATGGAGATTAGGGGACAACTGATGTTGCTGCTACCCCCTTTTAGAAAGAGCTGGCTTTGCTCCTCAGGAACTTACTGCTCAGGAGAGGGATAGGAAATACTGGATTGTAATTCTTTATGATTCCTACTAATTCCTACCAGTTCCCTGGATAGTCAGTGGAGGAGAACAATGGTTGTTTTAGGGAAGCTGTTACTACTGTTCTTGGTCTTCAGAGATATCCTAGCTACTCTTTCCATTGACTTTACAGAGAACTTAAGCTCTTATTTTAGAAGTAATATATTAACTCCTTCCTCTTACTTCTTCTCTACCTCCTCCTCCAAGGCTAGTTTGGTGCTTTAGGAATCTCTGTATCTCATCAACACTGCTTTTATTCCAAAATCTATTGTTTTATGGCATTCTGTAGTCTTGTTTAGATCATTTTACTGATAGGATTTTCTAACTGTTAACTCAAAATGTTATTGAAACAGAATCAGGTGTTGTCAGCTTTGATATTGCATCCTTAAGCCTTTGCTGAACAGCCACTCAAGGGAGTGTCAGAAATTGGTGGCTTACCAGAGGCATGCTTTAGAAAAGGTCAAACAAAATCATAGTGGAATCTCAAATATATTTTCAAGTGGACACTTAAGACAGGAGCTTTCCTGGACAAAGGGACATTAAAGGACATTTAGGAACAAAGAGTCCTTGATGAGGATTTATTCTATTTGAATAGACAAACATTTAGCTTGACCTGAGAGAAATGTTAGGGACCATTTAGCATACCAAGTCAAAGAGCAGTCTCTATGCCTTTTAATATGTGAAGTATAAATGCATAATGAAAAGAAAAAACTGACTCCAAAAATTACAAGAATAAATTTACTTATAGAGCATCGTGCTTTTAGAGAGGTCACAAACATCAAAACTGAGAAGGGCAAGTTCAGACTTCAAGACTGTGTTCTAGAAGTAGCAATTCTGAAAATACCTTAAGGTTAATGGTAGATAACCTCAATATGTTATTCCAGTGAGATTTTGGGAAATGGAAGTTAAAAAAAATGCTAGGAAGCAACAAGAACATGAGAGTTCCTTGATTTCTACAGAATAGTTCTTCCAGGTCTTGAGCCCAGACATGAAAATAATGTTGTAAAATTGCTCAAAGAGAATTACCAGACTCCAGAATAAAGTCTGGAGGATACTCTATTCTGAGACTGCTGAACAGGGGAATCTTCAAAAGAAAAACAAGCTAAAGCAAGTCACATGAAAAGCAAGTTAAGATATCAGTCTCAACGCAGAGATGCTACACAACTGTAATCTAGCAGGATTCAGCATCTTGATCATACATGTGAGGATTGAAGTTTGCAGTTTATAAAGCAAATATTTAAAAATCTTCCTGTAAATCTGATTTCAATCCAGTAGCCACATATTAAAGCTATAAAAATGCAAAGTGCAGTATTTTTCTCTTTATGCTCAATTAACCAATGAAATACTGGCTAACGGGGGTAGTGAACTCACCGTTTGCTAAATCTTTTGCTCAAGACTGAATTTGTTTCCAAAAATATGTTCTAGGTATGTTAGGTATTTATAAAGCTGTGTTTGCTGTAGAAACTATCAGTGGAATTCAATGACCTGTTTTATGTAGAAGATCAGTTGAATGATCGTTTTTGATTCCCTGTTTTTAAATTAAAAAAAAAAAATCTATAAAATTTAGGATTTAGGCTCTACACTTTAAAATGAGGTATCTTATTTAGGATAGAAAAGATTTCAAATTTGTATTTTACTCATGCACTTAAATGAATTCAGTTCTCAGAAGTAACTGTAACTGAAGAAATCCTTTATTACATGCTTATTTTTCTGTGCAAATGTGCTACCAATTTCCTAACATCTCTGCAGCAGCAGTAGGACTGAGGTGCTCTGGTTACTCTTTGCTCAGCAATCTGTACATTCAGGACCACACTGCCAACTGGGATTGCAGACAGGATTGGCTCCATGCTGCCTAGCATGTGGAGCAACATATATTGTATTATTTACCTTTAATTTAAAATTAGTATTTATAATCTAACCATTGAAGTGGGAAGGAAACTACAGGTTCCTATTTATTTCTAGCAATAAAAATACAACTAGGCTATTTTTAAAACAGCAGCAACCTATAAAAATTTAAATTAGAAAGTCAAATGAGGCTAATTTCCCATTCCATGGAGTTTATCAAAGGCTTATAGCTGTAATCAGTGGCTGAAACAGAAAGGCTGGTAAAAGCTGATTTGCCATCTGAGCACTTCAAATAAGTACCTTGGCACTTTCTGTGGAGAAGCAGAACAGAACAGAGATTTACTATAACTTCCAAATTTTCATGTGGATACTTCTGCATTCCCTTCTGACCATTAGCACAGAAATGAGTATACTTTAAAGGGCTATTTTCTACAGCATTTGTCGGTGAAAAGGATTATTTAGCACTAACAAGAATGGCAGAAGCTGGCCTGTAATGTGTTAAAAAAAGATGTTAGGTAAGGCTCTGTCCTAATTTTCTTTAACACAATTGTCACTGATTTCAGTGAAATTATTCCCACCTTGTGGCTATGGTCAGAATCTTTGTCTTTATTCCTGACAGTGGACATATTTTTGCCTTAAGTTTGCAATATAACTTTAATTAAATATCTGCCTCAGCTGATAAACCTTGGACTTCATCAGAGACAGCAAAAGCAGAGTTTTTCAGCTGAAACCCATTGTGTGCAATGGATTTTGTGAAATGGATTTTACATCTGATGGATGTAAAAGGATGTTCACTCTAATTGCATTACTATTTAAGGGTTTTAACCTTTTCCTCTAAATATAACACTGGTCAATGCAGAGACAGAGAAGGAAATTTCAGGGAATGTCATTAATTGATCCAACATTAACTAGGAAAACAGCAATCATCAATATAGTATAAGAAGAGTGAGGAAAAGTTGCAACAATTTCTGAGTATACATCATAATACATTGATTGGTTGCATTAAAGGAAAATTCAGCAATATGTCACTAGGAATGTGAAGCACCTTTAGTAGTGAGGGTGAATACTCATTGGGACAATTTACTGGGTACACACTGGATTCTCTACCCCTCACAGCCTTTAATCAAGGCTAGATACCTCTCCTTAAGAGTTTGGGGCTTGATAAAGATGCTTGTGATTGTGATTCTGTGGCCTGTATGACAAAGGAGATCAGAGTGGATTATTGTGCTGACCTCTGCTATTCCTAAAATATCTTTGGCTCCTCCACATCTAAGTTACCTTCAGCATTATAAAATTAAAAAAATGATATAATTCATGGAGCTATGCAACATTAAGTTATTTTGCAAACTTACTTCAGAGAGAAATATAGTATTCTTTGCAGAAAGCTCAGGGAAATATTGGAGATGGAAGAATATTTCCCATTCATGGCTCCCATTCCCCTCAGCTCTTTTTAGACAGTTATATACTGATAAAGCAGTAGACTATGAGTGAGAGAGGAAAAGAAAGCTCACAGGATCATACCAAGTGCCTGTGATTCAAAAGGTAAAAGGAAATACGATGAAAACTAGAAAACCCAAATTGGTAGACTAAGATTAGAACTGCAAACAGATTCTTTTTTTCCAAATGTCCACTCATGGCATCAATTAGAGAAGTCCAAATGAAAATTTTATGTATACTGCACAGCCTCTGTCAAATGCCATGTGGACCCATGGACTCTAGGAACTCTAGGACCCATAGTACTCTAGGAATCAGCTAGACAGAGCAACAATTTCTTTTTCAAAGCAAATATTAATATTTGCTAGGTATATTTAATTGCATTGCAGGAAAGAGCACAAGGAAGCCTTTGTGCAGAAGGATGCACTCTGATGTGGCTGTGACAGGCACGGAGGGTCAGACTAGGTCGGCTGCATCTAGCCTGCAGGACAGGAGTGCTCTAGGACACTCCTAACAACCTCTCTCTCTCCAGTCATCTCAGCTGGGCCCCCTTTCACTCCTCTTCCCTAGGGCTCTCTCAGTTTCTGTCCCGGGAGCTGGTTGGGACTGCACTGTGTGCAAGCCTCATCCTGGTGCTGGCATCTCTCAGAACACAGAGTTAAGAAACATAGGTACCAAAGTTTAATAAACCATCAGCTAGTAAGTTCAACAGGAGATGTGCACCCTAAGCACCTTTGAAGATTTGCATTCTTTTGCTTTCTAAACAAAATGGATGCAGGGGGAGGGCCGAGCATGAGTGGCAGAATAATTTACCCCCACAGTTTGTATCACTGGCCAGGCTTTCATCCCCTACTTTCGTGGGGAGTCTGCACTCATTTCTGAAACCAGGAGTAACAACCATTTGCCATTCTGTTTCTTCCAGGTTCTGCTAAGAATTCCTCTGGCACTTACTCTGCTGACACAGAACAGCTCACATAACCACAGCGTGGCTGTTCTTTCCAGGGAAATGCCGATACTGACCTACGCCACAGACTGACATTCTTCTGCACTCCAACAGCTTTGATTTTTTTGCAGTATCATATTTCAAGTAACTGAACGTCACCATAAATGGAGCACATACAGACAACAAGGAAAGGATAGAAACATCCATTACCAGTATGGGACTATTTCTTTATAAAGACCCTTCTCCTCTGACTTTTCAGTTCTGGGAATTAAAATTCCTAATTCTACTGAATAGTGAAGTCATGGAGCGCAGAGACATACTGTTTTCTTGGACCATTATTACCCCTCTCTCTCACTAATTCTTCAGTGCTCTGCAGGTAATAAATGGCCTGCCTCTCTTTTATTCTCAAGAGAAAACCAGCTTATCACCTCTCCTTTTACTCTATAGATACCAATAACCTTTTCTTTCATGTAGTCAGACTGATTAACACTGCTAATTAAATTCAGAGCAGTTGTTCTCAGTCTGCATTTAGCTTTGAACTTTCCAACCCGTTTTGGATACAAAAAAGAATTTATGCTCAAAAACCTGTGATTTTTTTCCAACTACACTAGTTGATCTAATGAAAGATATGACCTCTGTATATAAAACTTGTATTTTAAATTGGATATACTGTAAATTCACATTATTAAGGTTATCCTGCAACTGGAGTCCCCAGTTTTCGCAAGGGAGATTGCATCATCAGGCCTCAAACTTGAGACCTTATATCTGCTTTATCAGTAAACAAACGACCATTTTTCTGCACTGAAGTGACATCAGTTGCTACAATGACAGCTAGTACATGAGAACATAACCACAGTTTATGGCTAGGTAGCTCCTAGGTTTCTGACATACAAATGGACGCCCTCAAAAAGATCTGAAGTTGCCAACATATTTTATACTGCTGTTGCTGTCAATCCTACTACAATTAGTACTACTGCTAAAACACGCTTTTGTGAACTGCAGAAAACTGACACAAGGATATATGTGTTTATTTTTTATACAGAATAATTTTGTGGTCTAAAGTGTCTTTGTGGAAAACAGTAAGATTAGATCTTAGGCTTATAAATCACATACTTGAAAAAATTTCTGCATATTTTCCCTGAGTATGTAACATCTTACAGCTTCAATAGAAAGTCACTGAAATCACTAGGAACGTTTATGTCATAAGGACTGCTGTGGGAGTAGATATATAGCAATTTAGGTACAGTAGATATGTAACAATTTGCTTATATCTCACTGATTTTTATTTTCCATTTGAAAAGAAGTGTTCAAAATTCAAGCACAGACCTTCTGTTTTTCTGGTGGCATTTTGTTCTATAATGACAAGCTATCACACTCCATCATTCTCCCTTATTGGTATGGTAGAGAAGAGCAACTAAGGCAGTCATTCTTAAAACAACCAGGAATATTTTTGGCATTTCAAAATGTAGCTTTTGTTTTAAAGCTTTTGTTTTAAAGTGGGACTACAAATGCAACAAATAAAGTTTCTAGGTCTTAGTCTTCAGGCAGGGTTTGTGAGAGCTGCTAACATATTAATACAGGAGTATATGGCTGGAATACCAATGTGACACTGAGGGCAAGGAATACAATTTAATCTTCAGTCTCTATGCACAGTTATACATTTTGAATTGAAAAAAAAAACCAAACCAAACCTTTTTAAGTAAGCAAGAGCTGCAGGATTAAATGGCCTTTTGAATGAATTGACTGCCACTGAATGCAAATATTCATGCATTCTACATATTATAGGGGATAGGTACCAACTCTGTGCAACAAATGATTACTTCTGACTGATAGCCTCCAAACTCCATGTAGATTCATCTGAACTGTACATTTTTCACAGTCTAAATTTTTACACCAATCTGCATTTTAAGAACGATTTTCTGATTAAGATCACCTTCCTTCCAGCTGCTCTTAGATCTGCAAGCTCTTCTGGCCTTTGGAGCGTGCAGACCTCTGCTTTCTGACTACATTTAGCTGTAAGCTGGGGGCTCTTGGTTGTTCTTTGTGGGCTACGATCTACAAGTCAATGTCCTGTGGAGCCCTTGCCAAAAAGGATGATTCTTAACAGATATTACCTGCTTGGGTATTCTGGAGTGCAAAGAAAACCCAAACCTCCCCATATTGTCAGTGTAACCTCATCATGAGCACATAGACTATAATAAACAGTGAAGTCATAATTCTTCCCTAATACTAATGTACAAATTTCTTTTTAATATTTAAAATGTCCTTGGAGAAATTTTCATATTTCATTTGGTGTATGATATAGATGAATCATTTTATTGCATGATTAATTGCTGTTTCTTTGAATATTATCATGTGCTTCCCATTAGACAGATTTCTAATATGCACAGTAGTTTTTTCTAGTGCAAGGGTTTAAGACTGATATTACCTGGGTTCCTGCCATCATGACCCTTTCTAAATCAACAATATCTAGCAGCTAGAAACAGAAAATTAGCAATCTCAGTTTTATATCTTCTGTGAATAACATCTGCCTTATTACAGGGAGCACAACCTCACCCTGCTGCCCTGACGCACCATGCTCCTTTGTTTCTCCAGTTTCTTTCATGGTGGGTTGAATCAGTGCCATTCTCTGGATTGTATTATGATGTTTATTAGCAAGGAAACAAATTATTTGGATTCAGCTATTTCTCAGCTTAAGCTTACTTCTCCATTTAAAATACACTCACTAATGACAATGAGATTTAAAGTAAAACAATAATGTTCTTCCACCCTGGAGCATTTGTTTTTAGTCTAAATAATTCATTCAAACACAGATTCTATTTCACAATTGTGGCCATCGGTCTTCTTTACTTTTTAAATAACAAATGGTATTTTTGAGAAATGGTTTACATAATGGAAAGTCACTCCCATTCTTCTTCATCCAAGCAGTATGAATTATTGTGCTGGTTTTGGCTGGGGTACAGTTAATTTTCCTCATAGTAGCTAGTAAGGGGCTATCTTTTGGATTTGTGGTGGAAATAATGTTGGTAACATGGGGATGTTTTCGTTACTGCTGAGCAGTGCTTACACAGAGTCAAGGTCTTTTCTGCTCCTCACCCCACCCCACCAGCGAGGAGGCTGGGGGGGCACAAGAAGCTGGGAGGGGACACGGCTGGGACAGCTGACCCCAACTGACCAAAGGGCTATTCCATACCGTATGGTGTCGTGCTCAGCATATAAAGCTGGGGAAGAAGAAGGAAGGGGGGAACACTGGGAGTGATGGTGTTTGTCTTCCCAAGGAACCGTTACGCGTGATGGAGCCCTGCTTTGCTGGAGATGGCTGAACACCTGCCTGCCCATGGGAAGGAGTGAATGAATTCCTTGTTTTGCTTTGCTTGCGTGTGTGGCTTTTGCTTTCCCTATTAAACTGTCCTTATCTCAACCCATGAGTTTTCTCACTTTCACTCTTCCAATTCTCTCCCCCATCCCACCGGGGCGAGTGACCAAGCAGCTGTGTGGGGCTTAGTTGCCGGCTGGGGTTAAACCATGACAATTATGTAGATATAAATGGAGAATGCATACATTTTAAAAAGAGCCAGGATGTTTCACAGCAGCACTCCTCTAGAGAAGACGAGCATCTCCATCTCCCCACCTGCACCTGCGAGGGAGCAGACCTTCCTCCCTTTGCTTTTTTCTTCTCTCCTGGCATAGAACCAGACAAACTTGCAGTGTCCCTGAGGTAGACAGAGCAACTACTGCTCTTACCTGGAAAAAAGTAGGGGGTGATGGTGGGGAGGAAGGAGTGCTGCTGACAGGCCTTGCTAACAGCTTAGTAGGTTTGTGTAATAAGCACAAGCATTCTGCATAGCAGAAATACACACGTAAGAGAAGGCATAAGATTTTCTAATGGTGTAATGAGCATAATTAACCTTGTAACACATTAATATATAATTTGAAATGTTTGCCAACTAGATAACAACGATGTTTTGGCATTGAGTGTCCTTGAAGACAGATTCTATTTTTTAAGATACTTAGGAAAATTGATGTTTGACAACTCTGTGACAGCTGATACTGTAACAGTGGAGTGATGTAAATGCAGTGTTAACAACCACTCAATATTTTGAAAAAGATCTAATTTGCAATTATCCCTTACAGGAGAACATACATGTTGGATAGGTTAAGGCTAGCCACAACTTTGAGATGTAATTGCAGGAGCTGCTTCCACAGCATAAGATCTCTGCTATCTGTCATGTGTTTTATTCTGGACAAGCCAGAGATACTGAGTGTATTTTGTTAAAAAGCTTACTTGATTTTAGTAATAAAAAGTATTTAATATGCACCAGGTTGTTTCTACTGTGAATACAGACAGCATTTCCTTTCATAATTTCCATGTGGCTGGTCAGCAGGATGAGTGCCCAGGTAAAGGATGGCTCTTTATCTGGACTGTCTTTAACTACCAGTCATGGGCAGATAATAGTTAGGTTGCCTGATGGGCAGAATTTTCAGAATATACTGAGTTAATTTATTATCTTAGATGGGACAATCAAAACTTGAGACTGTCAAAATCACTTGCTCCCAGTCACTGGAAAGTCTGAACCCTGTACACACACGTATGGGTCCATCTGCACAAACTGAAGATGGTAAATCAATTTCCATGAAAGCCGGTAAGCAGTTACTGTGCTGAAGGAAACCCACATTTCATCTTGATGAATTACGTGTCAACAGGCCAACCTCGGCAAAACAGTATTAGTACAGATGAAAACCACAGTTAACCAGAAACAGCAGTAAATTAAAGAAGAACTTATGCAAATAAATTGGAATGGGCTTGACTGTACCTGCATGTTTTTCCTGAAGTTATAACACTAAAATATTGAACTTCTAGTTTCCATAGCAATGTGTCAGTGGTGCTCATAGGAAGCAAAAAGACCATCATTTTCTCTCAGTAAAACAAATTCCCAAGGAAACAAGGACAGATGGAGGAAAACAGAAACATCTTGAAACTACACTTATTATTTAAGGATGGGAGAACTTCACAAGTTTTAGGGGGCCGGTTTGAATAAACACCTAAACATCTGAAGTCTCATTTGTGCCTTATTCAAACCGCCTCAGCTCTCAGATGTTAGTACCAACACAGGTTTCCATCTTCCCATTTATTCTTCTTAACAGTATCCCAGTCAGTGCTAGTTCACTCCCCAGCTCAGACTGCCCCTCTGCTATAGGTTAAGGGAAATGACTGATCCCCCCTGCTCAGAGCTTTGGAGGCCACTTCTGAAATACTTTTGGGCTCTCCCATTCAAGAAACAGATTGAGAAGGCGGAGCAAGTCCAGCAGAAGGTCTCTGAGAGGTCTGGGGATCTGGGGCATGTGATGTGTGAGGAGAGACTGAGGACTCTGGGATTGTCCATCCTGGAGAAGGGAAGGCTGAGGAGGGCAGCAGGGGAATGTGGCACCTCACCAATGAGGGGCTATAAGAAGAAGGAGCCAGGCTCTTCCCAGAGGTGCACGATGGCCCTATGCTGCAACAAGGAAATTCTGATGGATATATGGGGGAAAAACCAAATCACCCTTGAATATGTGCCCAGAGATGCTGTGGAATTGCTGTCCTTGAGGGTTTTCAAGACTCAGGGTGGACAGGCCCTCGGTCTAACCTTGAAGTGAGCTCTGCTCTGTGCCAGATGTTGGACTGGATGAACTGTAGAGGCCCTTTCCAACCTAAACTGCTCTGTAAAGCTATGGTTTTATTCCTGATAGGCTTCAACAGACACCTTCCCTTTCCTCAGCTTTCTGAAACCTCAGTGGAAAGACCCAGCAATGGGAAAGCTGACTGAGACATCCCTGCATGCCAGGGGCAAGACAACAGCCTCCCTTAGAAGAGCTGTATGGCATTTTCTTCTTCGCACCTGGCTCCATGCAGTCCTTGCAACAGGGCAGGTTCTCCAGTTTCTTTTTCATTTCCTTGTTTATAATCCTATCACCTTTTATGGATGACGGACCGTGGCAGCTAGATGACATCTGCAGAAGATAAGGTACCTAACATTATTTGACCATGTTGCTGACCCAGCAGAGACCCCAGCTGATGTTAGTTAGTTCTGAAGATCTCACTGCAAAGCCTGGGACTGCTTCTTACCTCTCAACCCCTCTTTGAGATCGTAACTCAGTTGAGACTCTAATCTCCTCAAGGAAGAGGCTTTTTCCTTGTATTGCCAGTGCCTGGGTACATGCAGGGGCTGTGCAAATGAGTAACACTAATAAGGAGGAGTGAATGCATTACTGAACTGAAATGATTAATCTCACTGCGGGTGTTGGATCGTCTGGCTGCTACAGACATCGTGGCACTGAGTGTAATGTGCCCATACACATGGCTTTTGCCTACAGGTAGAAAATAACTCATTCTGCATTTCAAAGTGCAGGAAGCAGAGTGCTAGTGGTGTTGTGAACACAGCTAAAAGATCATCTTACAGGAGGTGGGAGAAAAAAGAAAACAGAGGGCTTCACATATGGCATTTTTTTACTTTCTAATAGCATATTTACAGTGCAGCTAGTTTAGTTGATAGGCACTGTAATGACCGTAATTGGGTTTTTTCTGTGACCTATTACAAGTGTGCTTATTCAAGACTTGAAATCTGCTGAGTATTTCAGCTCTGTTATACATCACTGGCTTAAATAAAAAGAAGGCTGAAAATCAAAAGAAAGTCCATATAATATCCCCATTGTCCTGAGCTAAAATTATGTATTATCCTTGGAAAATTGCAGGTTCAATATAACTGGAGCTTTATTGTTATTGAAGTACATATTCTGGTTTGGGAATGGTGCAGGAATGACTGACAGCCCTTCTTTACTCTCAGGGCAGTGGGAACAGTCCTTGCTCCAGCTACGCACTTGAGTATCATTTAACACTGTGCTGCAGTTTGGAATAAAAGGTGTCAAGTGTCTTTTTATAATTCTCTGACTATTCTTCAGAAGTACACGTTTGCTACAGGTTGCAGGTGACCTGAAGAAATGTGTCTGTACAAAAATATTTGCCTGTATTTTCCAGTAATGCCAGTTGCTTCAGAAGGAGTTTCTGCCTCTGCTTGCTTTGCTTATAAACTCATAAATATCCTGGATCAGGGAAACCAGGAGTCATTATAATATGAATACTACCAAATTATACTTTTCCATGAGAATCATGAAATTTTGGCTTTTGAGTGTGAAATAAGCTAAAATGCAGTGATGATCTAGGTTTGCTTTTCAGTGTGGGTTTTCTTCATACCTGCAAGTGAAAGAGAAACTACACAGAACCAGGTATAAACCTCAGAATATCTTTACACTTGAAACTTGTTGCACTCTTGGAAAGAGAAGCTGGTCCTTGAGGCTCAAAAGCAAGGAAGGTAACACTTAAGGAGATGCTTTGCAAAAGGAGAGCCAGTTGTTGTACCGAAGGAAGCTAAACCAGTCATGTTCATTTTCTGATGAAGTGCAGCCTTTTAATAGAGACAGGGTGTCTGCAAAATATTTATAACAAATTGAATGGAGGAAATTAAATGCACTCTCCAGCACAAACTTGCTAAATCTAAACAAGCCAACGCGTGACGGCCAGATTAAACTCTCAAGTGCAGAAGAACAGGTAGAGTTGCCTTGATAAGATGAACTTTCTGAAATTAGGTAATCTTTTACTTTTTAAGTGTTCCTGTTGGTTTCAGTGGGATGGCTCCTGAAGTGAGTGCCCACTATGAAGGTGTCAGAATCTGGCCCTTTCCAAGAGAAATTTGGGAACTGTTCAAATTGAAAGGGAAAAAATTGTGGTTACAGGACACGGAGAAAATTTAAAACAGGTGAGAGACGAGCAGGATCACCCCTTGAGGAATTGCAGCAGCAGTTCTGTGGATAAGTATCACAGAGTTAACATGAGTAGCAACAGGCACTAAGCGTCTGAGAATTAGCACCAGTATCTCAGGCTAGGTGTGCGATTATCAGAGGACTCACTGTTGCTCCTTGTGAGGGTAAAAAACCACATGCATTACTGACTCCTGAAAAAAGCTCCAGAACATTTCTGTTGTGTCAGGATGAAGCCCCTGTGAGAAGCTGGGGAGACTGGAAGGGATGGTGAGGACACCATCCCTCTGCACCTCGCTGCGGGTAAGGGCACTGCGCTCACATGCGGGGCTTCCCCTGCTGGGAGCAGAGCATCCCCTCTTCCAGGTTGTGAAATGATCCTCCAGCTGAGCTCTCTGAAGGTGAGGGGCAGGGATTCGTTACAGAAAAGTCATAGGGAGAAAAGAAAATGAGAAAGTAAAATAAAAGGAGAAAAACACAAGAGGAGGAAGAATGACAGACAGAGAGAAGCAAGGGGGAAAAAAACCTGTTGATATGGAGAGAACAACTGAACCAATGGCAAAATTCGCTTTTCCTTCCCAGCCCACTTCATATCTGAAAATTTGCTTTTTGAGCTGCTTTATTAACTCTTCTCCTGAAAGGCAGCGTGGTCTCTGTCTGTGCCCACCAGCAAGGTTTCAGACCAGAACCTTCAATGGCAAAAACCAGACATCTCGGGGGGGGAGTCATTTGTTTGTTTTTTTCCACACAAGCTGAAAGAGAGCCAACGTTAGCTGCCAAGACATAACACTTTTTAACACAGGTTGGTGTAGAGGCAGGAGTCAGAGCCCAGGGCTCCTTGCTGGGCACAGGGCAGCTGTGGCCGCATCCCCTCTGTATGCAGTGCAGCAAGCAGCATGCCCCCAGTCCTAGCCCTTTGCCCGCTTCCTTCACCCTCACTGAAATAATAATGCCTTTTTTAAAAATGAAAAAGCCCAACAAGATAGCAATAAGGTATTTATTCCAATAATAAAATTGCAATCCATATAATAATTGTATTTTGTCTAATTTACATATTTACATGTCATATTAAACAGTGACAGTGATCATAAGGGGCAAAAAAAGTCCACTTGCTGTTGAATCCAAAATGAAAATTTAGTTACTAATCTCCGCACCTGTGTCTCAAATCTAATGTGCACTCAGTGCGCAAACGTTCCATTCAGTCGTTATGATGTTTATAAAGGATGAACAGTTCTTGAACAATTTCTCTAATGTATTAGCTTAAAAAGGGCTTTATTCAATGTCAACATAAACTACACACTGCCTGAAAGATGGAAAATGCCACTCCACTGGACTGCAGGCACTGGAGCATGCACTTTTCTTAAAGCTTGTGGCCTGGTAATGTCAAACAGATTTGTCCTATAAAGCGATGCTTTGCTGAATTTGGGCCTGATTCAGGGTACATCTCTTGCCCTACTCATTCAGTGGATTGTAACATTTTTATTTCTAATACTGTTCATCTTGGAAGACTAACATGAAGAAACGATATTGAAAGGGTGCATACATGAAGCCTGGGCTCCAGAGGATTGTCTGCATCTTGTCAGGGTCACAGGCTCATCGTAGCTTATCGGGCTGGGGGTAGCAGGAGCCACAGCACATGCGTGTGGAGGAAGCAGAGGTCGAGGGATCAGCTCTGCAGGAATAATGTAAGTCACCTGGCTGTGGCACTGATGCATAATAGGTAAATAATGAGCTGAATGTCCTGTTTGTCATGACGATTGGAAACACGTATTGCAAACTGAACCCAGCACAACCCTTTACTCCTCTGGCTATCAACTGGAAGTGCTTTATTGATCATATAAATGTAAAATGGTACCTATGAGACACTAGCATAGGAAGAAGTTATGGCTGCTTGGGATAGCTGGAATGACTGCTTTTCTCAGCTCTTTAGCCACTCATTATTTTGGACACTCATTTGATCAGCCGATTGCACAGGGAAGAAGGCATGAAGGTTTCCCACAGCTGGGGAAAGGGAAAGAGGCCAGAGCTATGCTTTTCCCTGACTCGTGGGGGTAAAACTGTTCAAATCTGAATTCTTATACGGCCCAAACAACAGTTCACAAAACCCCTTCTAAGTAACTGGATATAATCAGATTTTTCTTAGCTCTTTTACAGCTATGTCTTCCCTTCTGTTTTTATTGAAGTTCGTCAGGCCAGGTGTAAAGAAAAGGGTCTAGTGATGAGTAAACTATACTCAAGCATTGCTGAGAACCAAACCTTAACAGCTAATCCTGCTGGGGCTACCCAACACCTCTGTGCCAGCATCCTCCTTTCCTCTCCTGTTCCTCCTCCATTCCCAGGTTTGGTCCCAACGACCTGTGCCAGTGCGGGAGCTTTTGATCCTGGGCAGGAGTGAGGAAGAGGGGACACAGCACCCGTTTCCCAAATCAGAGGGAGAGGCTGGTTACAGCAAGGAGCAGAATCGGGTGTTTTAACGTGTGTCTTTCGCACAGGACTCTGCAGTGAAACCCGGGCAGGAAACATTGAAGACTAATTTCTTGTCAAGAGGTGCAGATGGGCAGGAATCTAAATTTAAAACAAGATTCTTCACATTGTCAAATCTGTTTCAAAAATAGTTTCTGCATCCCCCTTTGCTACTACTGATGGAGTGGACTGCAAAGTGGCTGCTGTGTACCAGGGCAGAGCCAGTCGCAGTCCCTAGCACCGGGGACTCCTCGTCTCTGTAATTTCCCTTGAATGCGCAGAGGACACGGGCATACTGTTTAAAAAGGTGTTGGAGCTTGGCTCTGTTTGTCTTTAAGAGCCTTCTAATTTATTTGTTTGTTTATTTATCTCACGACCTTGTGCTTCTCAAACAAGAGCTATGGAAACACTTTTCCCATTTATTAGCCTTGTCTAACCATTTTGAAAGCTGCTCCATGGATTGTATCTGTTGCAGTGAATTACTTTCCTCAATTATTAATTTCTGCCATCAATCACACTTTATCTTTTCCACAGCTGAAGAAATATCTTGTCACTTCTTGTATGGAATAGTACACCAATTAAATTTGATTTATACTGTTATATATTATGTTCAGTTAAATTTAATACACAGGGTATAATTTTCACTTCTCAAAGCCTTAGAAATAAAATCAGATACATTTCCATTGGTAAATGATAGGTTAAGCAGAACCTCCACAACATTAGGCATAAAGAAAGCAAACACCATGATTCCTCTCACTGGTTTGTGACAGCCAAGATACTGAAGCTCAGAGATACTGTTGGTAATTCTCATGATAATTTAAAATTATTGCACATTATACTCTCACTTTATCACTCACCACAATGACTGTGCTGGAATAAAGCACAACTTTACTCTGACTAGAAAACACAAGTGTTTTTTTAGAATTTGACTTAGGTTTTTTGCTGCATTCTTTTCTTCCTTTCTCTCCTTCTCCAATCCTACAACTGAATCTCCATGTTTATATTTATATTCTTACTTCTTCCTGAGACTTCCTACTGAGGGAATATATAACCTTTTTAAAATCTATGTCTGGACACAGAGAGGAATTGCCATTAATATCAGTCTCATGTTCAGTCTACCATTATGAATTCTGTCAGCTTCTGCAGCTACTCAGCCCTTGGATCTGAGGATAGAAAGCAAAATATGAATACAGAAGAAAGGCAACAAAAATAGCTCAATGACACAAACTGCTATATGATAATATAGGAAAACTTTGTGAAAATGAATGGCTAAAATAGAATATTTTGGAACAAGAGGCCACTGCAATGAGAATTGTACAGCTGAGATGAGAATCTTGCCATATCTATAATTCTCTTTCTGTCAAGTTATTGCTGACTGGTGCAAAAGAGAAGCAGAATATGGGCACTATCATCCTCATATATTTCCATATGTACTGGCCACTGCCTAAAAGCATTTTTGCTTTGAGACATGGATGCAGCTGATCATTCTGTCCCAAGGCAAAAAATCCCTTGAGGTTTCTTCCTTTCCATTAGATTACTTCCTCCAAAGCAAGAAAGATAAGTTTGATATCCTCCTCAGACACTACACATTAAAGAGAAAACATCATTTCTTGGGACTGTACGTGAAAAAAAAAGTGATGATCTCTGGGAAGAGTTTCACCCTGTTGGTGTGTCTTATGCGTAAGCAGAACTCCACTGGCACCTTGAATCCCATGGGCCCATGGTGGGACCCAGCAGGGACTTTCGGTCCCTTTGACACTTTCCCTGAAGTCTTTCAGATGTGGTTCTTGCTGAATCTTCCCCAAGGAGCTAAGCCACAACATCACCGCAGTATCTAGGCATGCATCCTCATGTGTAAAGCAATTTAAGATCCTTGGAATAAATGTGTTATACAAAGGTGGCTTTTAATTATTGTATGTTGGAGTTTTGTTTTCTGTCATTATAGTATTTACATAAGATTAGAAAAATCTTTGCATAATGATGCCTACAGATGAAATTATCTGTAGAGTGGGAAGATTAAATGGTGAAGAGCCAATCCGTTAAAGTCAAATGAAGGAAACTTGCAGTTTATAATGGAATTAAGGAGTGGGACAAAAAACCACTTTTATATGGCAAAATAGGTTGCAGTAAAATCCTCCCTCCCCTTCCAAAATCCTGAACAGGGAAAAAATCATGAAGGCTATGAAATAGCTGGCAGAAAATTCAGTCAGTTAATATGCTGCTAGAGGAATAAAGAAAACAGCGTTATTACATGAGTGCTCACTGATACCTTTTGTAGAGATCTGCAAAATGTAATCATGATGCTCAGGATAAAGACTGTCACAGAGGTAACACATACAGAAAAGAAGCTATGTGTGGGGTGGAAGACGGTATGACATGGTTAAAAGCTACTGTGAAAAGGAGATAACACCAAGACTCATTTAAAACCAAATCACTTAATGAAAAGATGCGACAAAAATGAGTAAACAAGCAGCAAGAGGGGATTTTAAACAAAACAATACCACATCTAGGTTAAACAACATATGGTGTGCATCAGGCAGCTGCTTATTGAAGTGGGGGTAAAATAGGGTGATCGATCATATAGATCTGAAAAGAATTGCAACAGTGGAAAACTACAAGGGAAATTAAATGGTACATTGAAAGGTTTAAATGTGCCTGTTTAAATTCATTATCTCAAAATATATTTTAGGCAGAGTTAATATTTTTGTTACTTCCATCTAACAGATGGTATGGGATAAAAATAATGTAGTCACCTCACTAATACACAACTCAGTCAGATGCGATTGGCAATATCTACTTTTTAAAACGCTAATCTTCCAAAAGATAAAAGTAAGCTTTTATACAGTGTCTCATGAGCCTCAGTAACCCCCAGGGAAATCCAAAGAAGGGTTTGTACTCATACATAGCCCCCAAAACCCAGTAATATCATGTTTCTTTGGTACAGGAGAGCAAATAATCAGGAAGTCTGTGGGAGGGGATCTCTGTGCCTGAATCATAAATTAAGAGGAACACCTGGAGCATCTCTGAACTCTTGGAGGAACACCAAAATTAATTGTGTAAGTGATTAATGCTGATCCCACAAGCAGGCTATACAAACAGTACATCTTATGAGCCTTCAGCTCTCAGAAAGTGAGTTTGGTGGACATACCACAGCATGTCCTATTGATTCCTATTCCCAGCTTTGGTTTAATATGAAAATCTAAAATGAAAGTTACATGGCCTTTTGAAATTGAGTACTTAACTCACTTACTTCATACCAGAGCACTGGGTATTATCTAACAACAGATTTTTCTTACTAGGAGTGAACCTGTTACTCATAGTTGTTTGGCAATGGTTTACATAAAAAAAATAAGGCCTACAGAGTTCCAGGAACTTCTCCTATAATCTTTTATTCTTTGCATACTTGTGCTTCAGCTCACTGACTAACTCCTCGAAGAATTGGTATATTAGGGGAAAAAATATCCTCAGTCTTCTGTGGAGTAAAATGTATGTGTGTGGAACAGCCAGTCTCTGGAAGGCAACAAGCTCTCATGCATCTCAGGTTCCAGCTTTTACTGAACTGCCAGCATTTTTCAAGTGGCTGGAAAACTTCATTTTTACTATTGCGAATGCTACTGTTTACAGTCTGTGTGTATATGTATATATATGAATATTTATTTTGTAGTCCTCTCTAATTACGTAAGTTTATTATGAAGTTTTCTGCTTTTCAATCCAGCTACAGTGTTAAGACAACTGTTGAAGATCAGCGGCATTTTCAATTTGAAGATATAACTGGAAAACCTATATGTTCTTTTTCACCTCAGAGCGAGACGAAAATTGCTACTGTCCAGTGTTTTGAATATAAACATATTCATGGAAGCTTCATTCTGATATAATGGAGATTTTATAACTATGCAGCTCCAGTGACTTAATATTTATGGTCTAATTTGTGGCCACGAAGGCAGTTGAAACAGAGGTATCCTGAGTATACAAATATATCTCTTTGGGCTATTAAACTCATTTAAATATAATTAATTCATTAAATTTAATTAGTTTAGATGATTGGAAAATAATCTTTTAATTGATTTGGTGAAGATTAAGGCAGACATGACTCTGTGACCACAACAAAGGAATCACAAAGATATACCGAGCTGAGTCAAACAATAAGGTGTGGATTAAGACTATGAGGCAGTCACAGTATTACAATGACAAGTAGTACAAGAAGAAGTACAAGTAGTACAAGGACAGGGAATTAAACTGTTAAATTTCAGTAAGGGAAGAGGTTTTTGTGGAACACAAACAGGGACCACCGAAACCCATTTTGAAAATATCAGCATGAGAAGAAAGGTCCTGATATCTCTCCATCTGGCATCCATCACAGCTCTATCTGGATTACTTTAGCCCTTGTGGGTTAAAAACCCAGGACTTGGATTCTGTTTTGCTGATAGGAATTGCCTTAAATGTGGTACTTAAAAACACCTACTGAGGTTCATATATTATATTGATGTTTTTTTACAGATTTGTCTTACAAAAATGGGCACGATACCTTCACTCATCATGAAAGAATATTAGACAATTATCTTCTTTCATCCTTAAACCCATGAAATGCTTTTTTTTTTTCCTATGTTGTTGCTTAAGTTTAAGAAATTAGATTTTTAAGAACATTAAATCTTGGAGTCCAGTTGCAGATCTAAAAGTGAGATGAAAGAAAATCTAGTCTAAGTAATTGCAAATTACCCCAAACATATAAATGTATCTATTCATTTTGAACAATCAAGTGTAATTTTTGGTCAATTCATACATTTGGTTTTGGTTGTTTTTTTTTTTAAATGGGTTATTTTGATTGAAAAGTATTTCAGAATCATAGAATCTGGGTGGTCAGATTCATGAAGATCAAGAAAAAACGTTTCACACCTATGAATTTCACTGCTCCCAGAGTAGAGCAACATCAGCCTTGTGACCAAAGCTATCTGAAAGGGGAACTACAATAATATCACTCATTACAGAGAAATCCTTACAGTCAAAAGATACAAAATTAACGGGGATCTGTATTTGATGACAAAAAAAGATGTATCACGTTTCATAGAACTTTTCCACAGGGTTGTTTGTTACAAAGTCATTCCCAAATTCTAATTCACAGAAGTAATCAGTATTGATGCCCATCATAGCACCCAGTAATTAACATTTTGTAGAACTGAGCACTATACTTTCTGGAAGCATGACATTTTTACCACTAATCTATTCTGCTGCAAAAACCACAGATCATTTGGAATCTAATTTGATACTTCAAGTTCTTTTGAATAAGTTCTGTTTTATAAAATCAACAAGGAAATGTTCATAATATAACAAAGTCCTTCTCTTTTTTTCTTTAAAAGTTTCTTTTCTGTCCTGAGGCAGCTGCTTGTGAAGGCATAGATTAGTGTCAAGTTCAATGTTTTTGGTATTTCCCAGGCTGCAGTTCAGATCTTCAGAGCTTTTTCTCTCTAAACGTTCTTGCATTTTCACTCAAGTTTCCCCTCAGTCACGGATCAGTAAAATGTTAGAATTCCTCATGAGACAGAATTACTTATTTCCAACTGTATTCCTAATTTTTTTGCAGGTATCTGAATGAGTGGATTGATTTCCCAGCTGTGCTGCTCCCAGTAAAATCACTGAGGTGCGTAGTGTCACTAGTATGTTTGAAATCCTGGGATCTCTGTCCGGTATGGAGTTATACACCAATTTTCAGGGTTCTGTTTTTTCATGAGCTCAGTTCTCATTGTCCATATGAAACATTAGGAGTTAAGGAAGGCTTTCTTGTTAGCAAAGCTGCAAACAGCAATGGAGCTGGAATTTCAGGAAAAGGTAACCTGAAAATGCAAAACACTCTTACAAAAGCAGCTTGTTCTCCAAAGTTAAAGATCCCTTGACATCACCCGATTCAGACTGAGAAGTATCAGGTGCCACCTCTGAGGGGTTTTGTTTGAGCAGAGTTTGGAAGTAAACTGGGGCAGGGTTCATGTGTGCCAGTCACTGCTTCTATATCCTAAAGCTCCCAGCCTTATTTTTTAGGGGTGGCAACAAGTACTGTCAATTAAATGAAGCCTCAGCTGAAAAGTTGTCATAAATCTTTGCTATGCAAGGGTGCTGGAGACATGCTGAGGCGACTAGCTCAAGCGGGTACCTCCTGGGGTGATATTTTTTTTTAAATGGAAATGCCTCACAGTCATTTCCATTTAATAATCAAATGGAGGCAACACTTCATTTATTCTCCTTCTGTTTGAATCTTTGTACTGGCTTTTGTATAATTACTTGAGAAAATACAGTAAAGTATAATTGAGTCAGTATTCCTTTTCAAGGTAGACTTGTGTTTTTATTTCCTTATGGGACAAACAGAGGCTTTTCTTTCCATTCCATATTCATGTGTCGCTTCTTTAAAGCTCAGGAGGGGATGCACACATGCATGAAAGTAAATTCATAAGCATGAACAAATCAGAAACACTCAGATCTGAGGCATCTCAAATTTAATTAATCCTTATTCAGCTGCTGCAATTTTTGCTCCCTTAACCATATTTCTGCTGCTTATAACTACTAGCAAAGTCTCTTAAGAGCTACTGTAATTGCTACCTTCTGAATCCTGTGGGTTTTAGAGACAATGTGACATCTATTATTATTACAATATAACATCAATTATTATTTTTACCATTGTTCTGTGGTAAAAGGAGCAGCAAGTTTGGTTTGGCTTTGAATGGCCAGATTAAGAATTCATAACAGCAAAATCTCAGAAATTAGCAGGAAGGAAAGAGCTCTGATGTACTTTCCAAGCACCTCATCAGGCTTTTCCAGTATGGATCACTGATTCCATCAAGCTGGAGCTGTGACAGCGATGCAAAATTCCCAGTGCGGGAGCTGCTTTGCCTGTAAACTGTGGAGAATGTCTGCTGTAAAGTCGCTACCGCAGGAACAAGAGCATTTCCATACTTTGCTTGGCACAGAAGTTGCAAGCATGTCCACCATTTGGTTCACCAGACCAGTAGCAAGGCAAAGTTTTTTGCAAAAATAACTTTTCATGTCTGCAAACTCTCATTTTCCCCTTTTCATAATCTTTTGTTGTTCATAAATTTCTGCTTTCATTTCTCTCTCTCTGTCTTCCACATTTCAGCTAGGCTGTCAGTTGGAAAGAAAAAATATTGATAAACTCTTGCCCTTCAGTAATTCACCCGGAGTTGTCTATGGAAGACATTAAGTCAGATTGTGCTATCTTGGCCAGTTTTGCTCATGGCATGTGCCGTCATTTAATGCTTCAACACAGAATCTTGATCCTTTTCTTTACCTCCTAGCCACGCTCGCTTGGAAATGACTCATAGAAACGTGTGGTGGGGCAGGTAAGTAGGCTTTTACAAGTGGCACCTCTGTGTCACTATCAGCAAGGCTGACAGGGATCAGGCTGTCACCTCCTGATAGCTCTTGTTTGGACAGTTTGACATTGTCAGTTTGTCACTTACAGTCTGACAACCTGTCATCTTCGATCAGCTGTAAACTGGCATTTAATTTAAGGATGGGCTAAAAGAAAAACCTAGGTAGCAATACGCGGACCATAAATCCCTAACACACCTCTGTGTTTGCAAGATGAGCAGTCTCTGTCGATAGCCTGGCCAAGTCCTCTTGTCTGTATCTTTTCATTACAGCATATCTCTCCTTTGAATAGGTGCCATTGGTTCACATAGAAATTTTTATTTTTTTTTTTTGGTTTTCAGCTATGGGGAGACACAATGGTAAAATGTACTCCATGCTGACATAGTATGATTTTTTTATCATTGTGATTGTGTATGATGACCAGTCCTATGGGATGCTTATAAGGACTGTAGAGTGAATGCAAGTTGTCCTGAAGCCTTGTTTCCCAGTGTTTAGGAGGTGTTAATAAACTTAGTTTGACACGAAGAGTTGACTGTTCTGTTTGTTGTTACTTTGTTGGATACAGAGAAATCCTGGAAAAACTGATGTGGAAATACCTGTAAAAATTTGAAAGAAGACCACCAAAGACTTCAGCTGGGGCAATTCCATCAGTGATTTTTCCATTAATCCAGTGCCCAGACCTCAGAATCATATTAGCAAAAACAGGGAAAAAAGTGACAATATGCCTTCCCCCAGGATGGGGAAGCTTGCAGTGGTTCTCTGTGCCCACAAATAGAAAATAACCATCAAACCTGTTCTGTTGGAAAGAGAACCCAATTTCCACAAATGCCAACATGATACTTTTCCTAGGCATCTATCCATGTCCAAACAGAAACTGATGGAAAAGGAAATAAACTTAAAAAAAATTATAGAAGTCATTTTCATCATAAAAGAATTATCTAAGGACAACTGTTACATGTCTTGGGAAATAAATGGCTCTTCTCCAGCTTATTTTGAGTTAATTTTGTTTAGACTGGCTTTTTAAAAGAATATTTATGTGCACAAAAAAATAGGAAACATATCAACTTGCCCATACCAAGTCAGTATCTTTCTGAGCACAGAATTCAACAATCTAGTATGGTTATGCGTGGTCAGTTCATCAGAGGTCATGAGTAATATCTGAAATATATACTTTGGCATTCTTCAGGGAAAAGTATTTCTATAAGTAGTGTAATTCTAAGTATATGTCAGAGCCAAATTGTTCAGTAATGTTCTGAAAGCATTCTCTATTCTTTCTCAATTTTCTGTTGTATCTGACCTATACACATCTGTTCAATTATTTAAAAACTGATAGAAGACAGAAATTCCTTAGAGTGGTGTCAGCTCTGTAATGAGGCTCAGGAGTCCAGTAGGATTAGTTTTATGATTGCAGGAAATATTCTGGGAACTTTTTTGAATTTCAAAGTGACAATTAATTCAAAAAAATACAATAGATATCCAACCTCTAACAAATTAGCATGGAAATTGCTAGCCAGATAATTTCAGTAGTTTTCCAGACCAGAAAGGACCACTCTGCCTGCATAGCCTGAACTACGTAATACACACCATAAACTTTCATTTGGTGACTCGTGCATCAGATAAAAAATTTTGCCCAAACTTTTTGTTCTTTACAGAAACATCTAATTCTATTGATCATTCAGGTTTTTGAAACACATGTAAAGATTGGGTGGAAGGGCAGAAAGAAGAGAAGTGCTGGAACTTAAAAGTTACATCTGCATGTCTGCGTATACATATACACACAGCTATGTGTATAGTCTCAAACAAGTATAAATGTGTGTATATCTCTATATATACATTTATATCAGTGTGAAGGGAAACCACCACCATGATCCATGTTCACATCAACTGAAGGCATGAATTACCCCCCTCTGCTACAGCCTCCAGTTTTTCTCCAAATTTCTACTCTTTTTCTGCTGTTTTTCTGCATTTTTCATTGTACCCTGGTATTTGCAGAAGTTCCTTATTACAGATGGTTTGAAAGAAAAGAACAGTTCCAAGAGAAAACATTATTTCATTGGAATTTGGTGATTTACCCAAGCTGGCGTGTTTGATGCAGATCAGTTCATCTCAGACAAATTCAGATGGTGGCGATGTTTTTGTCAGCTTCTCCTGGCACCCTGACAGTCACTCCCCGGCTTGCAGAGGACACCAGAATTCCTGCTGAGACCCAAGGCAGACATCATGACTCTCACAGTCTTTTATAGGAGGAAAATCACCATGATCACTTTGGTTCTGTGACCTCACATCTTTTCATGGAAAATTTCAAACTTGACCTTTTCAGTTATGAGCTGGCAGTTAACCAACACCTGAAGACTCATGAATCTGGGGTGAGTGATATCTTTTTCCATGTAGTTCTGCTCCTCATGAGATACCTCCGCCAGCTAAGATGGTATTTCCAAATATAATCTGGATCCCTACAAAGCTTCTCTAGCACATTTCTCTTAATGTGCAAATGAATAATTTGGTTGTAGTATTTTATCTGAAACTTTTATTCCCTTTTTTATTAGTAGATGTCATTAAGATTTCTTAAGTGATATTTGCTTTAACTTAATATTCCAATTTATGTTCAGAAAAACAAAGAACAAGGCCAAAAAACCCTGGATGAAACAAAGAATGCTTTAAGGAAATTATTGTCAGAACAAAAAAACAAAAAATCAAAACCCAACAACAACAACAAAAAATCCAAAACAAAAACAAACCAGAAGAATGCTGGAGGCCAAGAGAAAATTGATTTCAAGTTACCAATTTGTAGAAGTTTCTCACGACTTTATATTTATTTGGAAAAAATATTTGGAACTACAGCTGACTATACCTCCATGACACTGCTTCAGCTGAAGTACTCTGCAAAGTGTGTTATATCTATTTAAAAAAGTAGACAGTAGAAAATAAATAAGCATTACAGTATACTATGGGAAACATTATCCTTTCAAAGCTACTAAATAAAAGAAATTCCATTTCTCAGACTCAGTGGACATATCACACATTTCATCTAAGATGAAAGAACACGTATCTTTGAAGAATAAACTAAACATTGCTAAATGAAAGCTTCCAACAGTAAAATCCCCTGTGTTCCAGTAAGCTAGGATCTCAGTTTCATAACTTGTTTCACAACAGTCTGCTCAGAAATTACTAGAAAGATATTCCCTATTTTTTAGACCAACGCATTCTCCCTGACATAAAATGTAAAGCAGCAATGACAGTTTCTTATGCAACAAAAGGAAAACTGATGAAAACAGAAGGTGCTGTAGATAAGCTGACAACATCCCACCATATCACTTGTAATACTGAGTCCCACCCAGCTGGAAGAATTCCTCTTAACATCACCAGTGAAACTTTGGATAGGTCTGATCTGTTTTCCTGAATTTCAATAAAAGTTCGGTAGGACAAATGTCATTAACTAAGTTTAAAAGATTAGAATCAAAAAGTTTTTGTCTTGCTAAATACAGAACGGCTTCCAATTGTCACATGGGTTTTGACTTTGAAAACAGTTCCTTTTGGTTGAAAATTCATTTTTGGAGTAAGTCTTTTCACGCCTGTCAGAGTTTTATGTCTTCAGAGGAAAAATCAACACACTTTCCTCTTGCAGTTCTTAATAAGACAGCCTTGACGACTGGAGATTCGAGAAAATCTTCAACGGGTGTGAACAACTAATAACCAGGAAGGAGTTGCATTCCTGGAATAACCTAATCTCCTTTGCAAATGACATCTTGTTTTAATGAAGTAGCGCCAACTGTTCATTCTCTTTACTTTTTAAAGAATAAAATTATTTCCCAGGATTTTTTTCTGAATGTAAAATAAGCATTGCTTCCTTCTCTACTTCGTATTAAGATATTTAAATATGGGGCTGCTTTAAAAATGTAGGTTTGAACAGCAGAGAGGCTCAGTCTTGACTATGATGAGTAAGTTAACTATGTGAAAAGTTTGGTTTTAAACACATGGACAATGTACCTCTGTTCTGTTTTGGAAGAGCTAAGTGAGGAAAAGAAATCATGTTCTTCCATACATGATACATATTTTTGAAATGTCATTACAACAGGTACCCAGCTGGAAAAGAAAGAGCAAGACACAAGGTGCAGAAATGCCCATGAATACTAAAAAGTTCACTGTAAAAAAAAAGCAATGTGAAAGAAACTGGAGGTATTAACTTCCAGACTGGAGTTTTGCAGTTCTCTGAATATATATGTAAAGGAGATTAAAGCATATAACTGTTTATCTCAGAAAAAACTTTGCTTAGTATATAATAACTTCACAGTTTATTGTAAAGGAGAATTGTTATCTGTTTATTCCTTTACACCACATTCATCACTGATACCTTGTGATCTATTGTAGAGGCAAGTGCCCCAGGATAGCAAGGAATATTTAATTATCTGAGGACAACAACGGAGTATCCCTGCAGTGTGTATCTGGGGCCTTTTAGGGCAAAATGATTCTAATTTCAGAAAACATGAGTATAAAGCAAATACTAGCACAAACTAAAGTCACTAGCAAATGAAAGCTAATTTTTCAGTATATCTATGTATGAAATGGTCACTTTGTTATACCTAGAGGCAACAGATGATTTTTTAGGCCCCTCTTGCCTGATGACATAGGTGAGCAAGTGACTGAGCGAGTGAGCGAGAGTCCTTTCCTCTTCTAGGCGTGGAAGGAGTGTTGGTGGATGGTCACTGAGGAAACAGCATACAGAAAATGAACAGTTGGTTAAATCCAAAGACTAACGAAGTCCATGATGAAATTTCTATTGATGTCAGCGGGTCTTGAATGGTCTTTGATGGACCTCAGAAAGGATGATATTAAGGTGAGCCTTCAGGAAGAGAAATGTGGCAAAGGTTGGACTGCCTTTGTAAAGGTCTTATTTTTCTTTAATTAATAAAGTTGCATTTTAGCTAAATGTCACCACCTTCCACACCGCTTGTACAGAATCTGTAATCCACCTCAAAACTCAGCTCAAGGGGTGATCTGTGCTCTCTCTTCCCTTCGTTACATGCTGCAGCTAGTACACTCAGACCTTCTGGGTGCTGCTGAGACACGTCCACGGTAATTTTTCAGACTTACAAAATACTCTTTTGTTCATTAGTTCTTAACCCTTGTGACAAAATGGCCTCTGTATTCTGCTACAGTTGAAATTGCTGTTAGCATGGAGCCAGAGAAATTCAATGACAGCTGGAGAAGGCTTAAAGGCACTTCAAACTCCAGTCCTTTGCTGCTCTTCATTTCTGCAGAGAAGGATTCATGGTGCTGCTGCTTTACAAGCTAGAGCTGGAGACCAGAGGGGAGAGCAATTTGTTTACAGCCCTAGTTTTTCCAGCAAACATTTGGAGCCATTTAATACCAGTTCAGTAGGATTTCAAGCTGTTGCTGTTAATAGCAGGTCTGGTGACTTGAATGTAAATGTTGATCTTTATGGCAGTAAATTTGACTATGGAAGTGTTGTCAAACCTTAATGGGAATCTAAAGCCCACATCTTTGCACTGAAAACATCCATGAGAATTTGCAGAAGGCAGGGAAAAGCTTAGAGGTAGCAGCAAAAGGAGGATTTTGTGTGAAGTATAGTGACTTCTGGCCAATTCACAGATGTAGTAAAGAAAAAAAAAAGTTAGATGATACTGCAAGAGATTATTAATGAGAGCTGAATCTCATAAGGTTCACCTGCAGGTTCAGAGATCATTTCTTGTTCTTGTCAGCTCTCAGAAGCTGAGACACTTCTGCAGAGCTCAAAGTATATAACGCGCTGGATTTTTACAATTAGTTTCAGAAACAACAGCCTGTCTTTTCAATTTCCAGTGCTTCCTCACTTTAGTCGGGATGAAATGTCATTGGAAAAGCTTCTCTTACGTTATTCCCTTTCAGTGCACACCCTCCTGCAGCAAGACTGGAGTGTGACAGGTTTAATTTAGTTCAAAATTTTAGGGTGTGACTTTAAATTTTAAAAATCTTTAAACCTAAAAGATTGCACACAATTGTCTGGGCCTGGTGTTGCTCCCATTTTAGTCTTTCCCTTAGAAAACTTCTCTCCTAGTTGGTGTCAGAGAAGACTTTTGGAGCCATTTTTCTCTTTTCTACTTCAATTCATTACTTGGAAAAGTTGGTGCCAGTAATGTGGAAGGTGGTTATACAGTTAACAAGAAGGAAAAAGGCCTATGAGCCAAAAGACAAATACAGATATTGATGAGACTATGTGGGGCAAACACCAAGAGCAGAAAGGGTGTCAAATATAGGAGCGGCAAAATACAACCACAAACCTGTCCTTAGGAGGTGGGGGACGGCCCAGCTGCCTAGCTTAAAAGGAAATTACAAAATAAAGATGATTTGTGGTGTGTCTGCATTCCTGGAAAATTTAAGGATCATTTTTTTGCATCTTGTATTAAGTGGTCAGCAGTAAAAGGGTTTAACACATATTTCCTGCATTTTGGCCATGTTTTTAACAGATTCCTTTCCAAGTACGTAATTACAATTATCGTCTGCTTATGACTAGGATATGCAGAAATGAAGGGTGAGATGATTCAGAAAATTAGCACCTGAAAATGCAAATTGGTCTTAAATCAAATGTTGTTAGGGACAAATCCTTCACTACTTACTTAGTCAAAAGTCCCTGTTAAATGCCTTTTTGTTTCAGTAGGTTTCAGCACCTTAAGTGTAAATGTACTCAGAGAAAAATCTTTCTCCTTGAAATGATGGGGGTTGGATGCAAATCTATTAGAACCAAAACTTTGTGGTAGAAATGTATCTATTGCAGTGAAAAATTATGGAAAGATATCTCAGCTCAAGGACAAAATCTCTGTTTAGGATGAAAGAAAGGTTTATTTGTCACTCTCACCCACTTTCTGATTTGCCTTTTTTAAGCAAAACACCATGAAAGGTTTTGGTTTTGTGCTTTTATAGAATAAGAAATTCTGGAAATCTTACAAAGTTTTGCAGGAGTTTCAGTTTTATTCAGCCTGCACATAGAATTTTTATATTATCAGGTATAAGAAGAGGTCAATTGTAGAGGTGGGAATCAAGTTAAGTCTTCAGTTTATACACACACACACACTATATGTATAAGCAAGGCTTATAATAATAATTCACATACATTATGTGTGTTGTATGTGTGTGTGTGTGTGTGTTTGGTATATGTCTGTACACACACCGACATACAATAAACAAATATCAGCAGATTTTTCACAGTTAAGATTTTGGAGCCTCAGAAGCCAGACTGGCCAATCTGTGTGTTCACATGACAAATTTTAACTAAAACACAATTGTTGCAATAACGATCCTGCTACTTTAGGGTCTCAGTGCTGTAAAAAATTCAGCCTACAGTCTTGTTCTTCACTGTAATGTTTGCAGTGAATATTCAGCCTGCTTCGCTAAGGGCAGAGCTCCACTGACAAATCAACACCACAGTGCAACACAGTGACAGCTACTGAAATATTTGTACATATGCTGACCCAGGGATACCCTTGTATTTAGGAGGCTGGCAGCTCCTGACTCTCTTGATAAATCAGAATTATGCTGACTGCTTTGAATTGGACTCACTCATTTCCACTCAAAATTGTACCAGTAGCTGGAAAGGTGACAAGTCACTGTTATGTCTTGAGTGATTAAGTCCTAGTCAAGGATAACAACAGTAATAACTGGCTGACAAGAGAATCTTCCACATAAATAAGGGTAATATAATCAGTAGTGCTGTCAGCCTTCTTACATAGTTTACTGCATGGAAATTTCAGAGCCTCAGATGAACAGAAATGAAACAAAACCCAATCATGTTTACTGCCATGCTCTGCATTAAACTTCTGCTATACAATGGTATCATTTGCCTGCTATTGGTTTTACATGATGGTATAGCAATTACTTGTCCATTGCTCCTCTGAAAAATTGCTATGCAGCATTTTTCAGGCCAAGAGCATAATTAGGATTTGGAAAAAGACGAGAAGTTCATATGAGTAGAAAGATACTGCCAAGTCATATAGATAAGCTACACATGTAAGAAATATTTATCCACATGTTTTCAGGCATAAATAAAATATCAGATGACAGCTGCCAGAAAATGACTTCTAAATTTGTACATTGGTGGTTTTCAAGTACCTCCCTAAATTTGATGCTGACCTGTGTCAGAGACGAACAATGTAACTGAGCTACTCTGTGCTTCAGAGTGGCAATTTCTGTGCTCCTATCTCCATTTTTTATCACCAGAAACGTGATAATTACCACTGGTGTCTCAGTGCTGAATCTATAACATGTCAAAAGAAGAAAGGACCACTGACACATGGTATGGGTCAAAAATAAGCATTCTCTTTGGGATAGAAAGAAAACCTGGTATTTCCCAGCATTCAAGGAGTTTGGAAGTTCATTTTTAAATATAAATATTCCTTTTATAAAATATTGCTTTTTACCAATGTCATCACAAATAGACAAATGGGAAGTGATTGCTGGGCCAGCAGGTTACGCAGCCTGTGTGTGGAAGTACCTGCTTGTGAAATGGATTACTACTTTTCCACAGTTGCCAAATGACTCTTCAGTTTCTCTTTTCCAGATGTTTGAGCCATTCACATTACCTTAACTCAGGACAGCAAAGTGAGTATTTGTGAGCTCTGATGAAATGTAACAATGTATGTAGTCTCATATATACGCAGGACCTAAACACGACAGGGACAGCAATTTATTATAAGGATCTTCATGAAACCCCATTAACGCTGGTGAAGAGACTCCAACTGATTTTGCAGGGATTTAAAACTAGACACTGGAGATGGGAGTGAACAAAGATCCTTGGTCCTTCCTAACACAGTAACAAAGCACAGACAGAAATGACCACAGTAGGACTGAGCTCCTTGAATGCTTCCTGACAAGTCTGAGGCTGTATTTTGGTGACACAATATTACCATGTTGTGCTGATACCTAGGCTGATACCCAAACTTCATACAAATGCTCTGTCTGAATTACAAATATCTCCTCTTGATATCTCTGTTTCTCTGCATCCTGACTATTCTGGGGCTATTCTGAGCCTATTCTGGGGGAGTGTATTCAGGCTGGTTGTGTGTTCTTCCAGTTTATGCTACTGGAACTCAAAGCTAATTTGTAACTGATAGAAAAGAGTGTCAATAAATGTCAATGAATGGAAGAAATTATTATTATAATACTGGTTAATACCCCACATCTAAGTTTCCTCCATGGCTTGTTACAGAATTAATTTTGCATGTGGCTCTGGTACCACCAAGCCTCAGGAGACAGATTTTTTTTTGGAGCCTAGCTGCAAATGGGCCAATAATGTTCTGTAGCTATAAACATCAACAGAATTTATCAAAAAATATTTTTTCTTTAGCATAGAGAAGAAACGTTTTCCTTTGAAAAACAAATCCACAGCATAGTGCTTGGTAGGAGTGATATAATTCTTCACTGATCTCTACTGAACAGTTTAAAAAGTAACATACTATAGGTCTTTTCCAGATGAGCCTTTATTAGATGCACTGTAGAACAGCTCTCTATTTTCAGTTTGTTTATGCAGTTTCCAGTAGCATTACACCATTTACTCTTGGGAAGAAGAAGGATTATTACAGGGGAAAAAAAACGGAGAGAATGTGTCAGACAATGACAGGGAAGAGCAAATGCCTGCTTCCAGGTCCTTAAAGGAACTTGTTTGCATGAAAGCCATCTCCTCTATTACCATACTGAGCTTTGAGAAGTGAAGAGACGCTGGGGAGCTGATATGAGAGGCTGGTGTCAAATTCTGTAGACTGTAAAACTTTATTTTGCTAGGGTTGGAGCTGGCAAGAAATCAGATGCTGAAGTTAATATGGGTTAGGGATTTGTGAGGAGTTAAAATTCCAGCAACGTGGGAGACACTTTCTTTATATTTTCCATCTGAGTTGCACTTGCAAGATACAGGCAGATGCTTACAGATGAATGCCTGCATGTATAAAATAAGTACCCTCAGATTTAAAATTATCTATCCATGGATAGAACCCATTTTAACTTTGCACGAGTTAACATTTCCCTCTCTAACATTCAGATGCAGAAGGAAGCCACACTTAGGCATCTGTGTTTAAATCATCAGTAGCTCTTTTGCAACAAATCAAAATGCAGAAGAAACGAGTGAGATAAGCACCAGAAAAATCCACAGCAACTGTTAGTTTTGTCCCTTTTTCAGTTGGGTGAAATTTGGATTGCTGGATTGGGCCAGCAGTGTGTTACTGACATTTTTCCTAAATGGCAGCTGATCAAAATAATTACTACACTTACGAAAATAGGAGAAAAATAAAATATCTGATGTTTTTGGATTTCTCAAGCACAGGACATTGTTAACGAGTGTTCTCAACAGCAAACAGCTTTGCTCTAACCAGAAAACTCTTGTACTTCATTAGATTGTACAAATAAGTGGCTAACACTGTCCATTTGCTCTTCTCACTGACAGCCAAGAATCACAATGATCAGATTCACAGAAGTGCAATGTCTTGTACTTCAAACTTAATACAATCTTCAAGTAAAGATTTTTTTCACTACTCAGTTTTATTGCAGTATGTTTATTCTTTATTTCTCCTTTGGTCTTCAGGTGCCAACAGTTTTGTATAAAAAAAATAAACTAATCATTCTTGTTTGGTTTTCTTTCAGTAATTCTTTGGGCATTTTATTTTAAACACTTCTGCTAACCTTTATTTATGCACAAAGATATTATCTATGCACAAAGACTGCTAGAGTGTTAGTACTGTTTTTTTTCTAAATCCTGCACCTAAACCTTGATCTCTGTTATCTTTTAATTTCTCCATTACATTTCAGTTGAAAAGTGTCTTGTGTTTCTGAGAGTCACTTGTCACAGCTGAATTAGTATCTGCCTATTTGCTGTCCCTCCCCTTTGTGCAACTTCTTCTGGAGTGAATGCTTGGCTCAAGGGAATCACTAGGAGTTTTATCCTTCATGTTGATGGGCTCAAAACTTATCCCTACATCTTGTTTCTCTTTGAATTTTTTTTGTGTGCAGTTCTACCCATATCCAGAATAACTTGGAGTAACAGTGGTTTATGTGTTGGTTATGTTTGATTGAGGGAACAATGTGCTTCTCAGAAGAAGGAATTCAGTGAATTTATTTTAAAATCCTAATCTGTCTTTTAAATTTTTTTCTCTTTACATCTTCTTTTTCCTCTGTGCACTCTGCCACACTAAACCCAGCTGCAGAAGTAGATTCATCATTCCTACTACTTGTTATTTGCATTAATTTTCTTTATGGACTGTATTTTATTAATAATGGATGTGTGTATTTGTTATAACAAATAACTTTGTCAATAACATCACAAGTTATATATATGCTGTTTATATGCACAGTGAAAACCCAGCACAGGCAGATCAAAAACAAGTCTCAGAAATTATTCATAAAGTTTTTGTTCCTTAGATAATGTTTGAATTAGAATCAGTGATGGCTGCACCTCCAAACCAACTTTGATTTCCATATGGATGTCCTTCTGAACAGCCTTCTGAAAAGGATGGGATGAAAAGTTAATGGGATCCATTTTATCAGGTGCCCTGATACTTTCAATGCAAGGTCCCAGGAGAAACCCCTCAAAAACTCATCTCTCACTGCTGTTCAGCATTATACTTTGTTTTTTCTAGTACATTAAAAACTCAGAGGGACAATAAGGAGAGGAAGAACAGGAGTTAGCTGAATATTTCAAATCTTATAAAATATTTGGCTCAAAAAGGTCTCCAGCTTTCTGAGGACAGTCTATTAATTTATTTTTATATTCCTCCCTCAACTGGTTTATTCTTCCTCAAGTGGCATCCTGGAATACTGTTCATAAAGCCACCAGCAGAGCTTTTTTGATGCAAGTGCTGGCAGCAGAAAACCAAGCTTTCTGCTTTCTCTGCTGGGTTTCTCAAGAAGAATCATACTAGTGACACAAGAATGGTTTACATTTAAATATTTTCAATTTTACAGTTGGACTGGCATGTAGACACTGTGGTTAGAAAGGATGAAGAGGGAGATATCAAAAATGAAGACAGGTGGAAATATTTTTGTGATGGTGGTAATGAATATCTTATTTGAACAAAACCCCTGCAGATAGAAAAAAACACAGTGTTGGAGGAAAGACCACACAAGAGTTGTGCATCCTTAGAAAAATTATATTGGTGCTGTCATGGCCACTACATTGTGAAAATGGAGATAAAACATGAACAACAGATGTGAGACTTTTAAAATAAGTCTTTAAAACTTTGGTTTGAAAAAGGTTCAAACTGGCCTTTGCATAATAAGAGAGGCAGTACATTAAGCTGTGCCAGCCCCTTGTTAGGAGACTCTTCAGAGATCCCAGGTAGTTCCTCCTCCCTTTTACAAGGGTGTGAATTTGCAGGAACTCCAGTGAATATATGGAGCTTGCGAGGGGGTATAATGGGTACAAGTGAAACAAAGACATTCCCAAAGAACAAGACTCTTTCAAAAAGATGATTAGGTTGGAGTCCAAAGCACAGTCAGAAGTGCACTAGAGAAGTTGGTTCTAACACTGAAAGTCACAGATGTAAGTCACTTGCTGTTACGGTGACTAGCTTGCTCTCAAGGGACTTATTGGTGACGCACTGCTTATATCAAAGCTAGTAGGCTAGTTTCCTGTTTACCAGTGTTGAAAACTTACTGATGGGATGAATTCTAAATAATTTTGTTGTTTCTAGAGAAGTAAACTTTTATCCATCCTCCGAACCATAGTTGAAATTTCATTGTAATGACAGATCATCAGAGGTTCAGGAATGTTTGCTATCCCTGTATTTTGTCATGGACCAGAAAGAAAAGTCATAAAAAGAGCAAGGTGGCAAACTCTTGCTAGTCAATAGTAGGCTTTAAAGCCTTTCCAGGCTCTGTATTATTAGGATATTTCAACCTCAACCTGTAGTATATTGTGGCAATATACTACAATAGTTGTTTAACAAATTACACTAAGAAATAATGCTATTCTATCCCTAGGAAAGCTTTTCCCCATTTTGTGCAGCTTCTTACAAGCACTGACTAATTACAACTTTGATGTGCACTGGCCTAGGTCCAAATAACTGAAATCCCACAGGATGCACAGACTGTCATTTTTCAGAAGCTTGAGTTAGAGAAGCAAAAATGTCTGTATCTTCTTCTTCAAACTGGCTTCAAAATCTAAAGCCTAAGGGAAAACCACATGATTATACTCTCTTTAGTGTCTAGTGGTCTAGCACATACATAAGACCTTATGTGGAAAACATTTAATATGTGATAACTGTGATTAAGAGCAGAATTTTAGTAAAGTACTTTCAGTACCTTGTTAAATTATCTTCATTTATTTTATATGAACATGGAAAGGAGAAGGGTGTATTCTCATAAAAATATTTGGTTGATGAAATTGCCTCCTTGGCAATGAAAGAGCCCTATCTAACATTTTTCACTATAACCCTTCTAAAAATTATAAGAACAAACATGCTTTACTCAACTAAGCTATCTCATTGTAAAAAATCTTCAGATGTCTAGAAGAGGCATTTTATATATGTTTGTTAAGAAACTGATTGTCTGATATTCAAAATAAATCAACTTCTGGGCATTTAACCACCACAACAAAAGGTGAGCTTATGTCAAATAGATTTCAAGCATGCATGTCTGATTTGTTCTGTGTATTTAGTTTAATACTAGTGGTTTGGAGACTCTGCACAATAGCTTTTACTTGGCACTCGTACATATTCAGTTGCTATAACAATTGTTTTCCATTGTAATTGAACTTGCCTGTTCCTTTTCAGATCAATGCAATGTATGTTCCTGATTCATGCTTTTACCCTGCCCAAGTCTCCCACTGCAATAGTCAAAGGTTAACTGGCTCTCTATTTCTTGATGTCCTCAATCCCTGACAGGATGCCCTCCTTGGGCTTGCTGTGGTTAAACGCAGGGTACCAGCTGCAGCATGGCAGCAGCTGAGAGAAAGCAGCAGCCTGCGGTACGCAGGTCATGTTGGGTGAGGCACGAGGGCTACCCTGCTGCAAAGTTTAAGACCTTATGTTCCCATGAAAAAACTACTCAACCTTTAAGCCTTTGAAAAACCTGCTTCTATACATCAGCAGTGCGTAGCTGGAGGTTAGCAGCTAAATGTGCCGAGGACCCGCTTTGGATTTAGCTTGCTCCATCCTCACTACAGTGCCTGGGAGGGGACTTTGACCATGGGTTTCATCTTCTGTGACACAGAAAATGAGAGTTGAGGACTGCTTTTCCTGTGCTCCCCCAGCTGGAGGGGTACCCCACTGAAAGCAAGTCAGGAGAGGAGAGGAAGACCCTAGGATCAGGCACCATAGGGACAGAGGAATTTTTCTGGAGGTGGGGAGGGTGCTGGGAGAAGAAGAGACCTCGCCATGGGGAGTGATGGAGAATGGGAGCCAAAAACAGTGCAGATAGGATCTGAGGAAAGGAGCGCTCTGTAGGAGGGATGTAAAGGAAAGGAAACTTGGGGAATTAGACAAGGGAAAATGCCATGAGTGGGATGACAGGGCAGAGCCGGCCTGGGGACTAGGGAGGCACAAGAGCAGAAGCCATCAGGGTGAGAGGGGCCTGGGGAATGGAAGATGCTCCCTTGGAGTTAAACCTGAGAAATGAATCCAAGATACCTGCATTTTGGTGCTCAGATGCTGCTGGCAAATGAAGTGGGGCAGTGCCGGGCAGGCAAGACCTCCCATGATGGTGAGTTACTGCACAACCTCCAGTGCTGGGTTTCTGACCTTGCATACTTCTGGCAGGCTCCTTCCTTTGCCTTGTTTGGATGTGGGTGAAGGAGCTACTGGGAGCAGAGGCTGGAGACCTCCTGCCCCATTTACGTGTCTGGTACCAGAGGAGTGAGTAGCAGCCAGGACTGGCCCCTGCATGCACGGTGTCCAAAACTGCTTCCCTGCTGGAGAACCATGGGATGCCATGGAGCGTCATGCCAACTGAAAATAAAACAGGCTGATATCTGCTATTTTTAAAAGTTTATGGATCTGCACACCAAGAAATGTCTCCCCAGAATCTGCCTGGAGACAGAATGATGTGAAGGCTGCGCCAGTCAAAAATGAGGAATTGCCAGAATTAAAAGCATGTGTATATTCAGCAATCCCTTCTTCAAGGCACTAATGGACTGTGCTTTGGGGGCAGATTAGAGTTTTGTAGGGCAGAAAGTTGTTGTCCAAACACCTAATTTTGCCCCACTTTGAAATGGTTTCACTTGCTGCAAGAACTTAGATGAATGACCGAAGGAGGGAGCGCAGGCATGGGAAGGATGGTCTCACATTGAAATGCTTTAACTCCCAAGAGAACTAAAATCTCTGCTTCACAGTTGCCATTACTCTACCTGGGAATTCAGGCTCTGCCAATGAGCTTTTGAAACCAAGGTGGTCCAAGAGACTGTAATATTTCTGGGGCAGTTTAACTTAAATTTGGCCCAGCAGAATAATCATGATGGTAAGTAACCTTCAGAGTATTGTCATGAGGACAAGGGGCCAAAGAAATAAAAATTTACCCCCTTTTGCAGAATGAACAATTCAGGGTTTGGTGTCAGAATACCTGACATCTGTGAACTCTAATGACAATTTTGAACTTATGTCAGGGACATTTTGTGCCAAATGTTGCCTACAGAAGAAAAAGCTCACACTAGTGGTATTTGTTGCTAGTACTTTGCAGGAAAAAGGAACAAACAAAGCAAACAAAAAGCTTCACTGTTCTTCAAGGTAGAATGTAGGTAGAAGGACGGTAGAAGCAGATATTTGATTACTTCAGACATATTAAAGCTGGAATACATCCTTGCAATATCATCTCCATAGGAACAGAGATAAAATAACGACAGAAAAATGACAAAAAAGTGGACACATAATCAGTTAAGAACATATAAGGCAAATATGAGGTGCTAGGTGTCATGGATAATGGAGTACAGTGTCCCCATCTGAAAACTTTGTACTTTAGGATTGAAAAGATTTTCTCTTAAATGGAAAAAAAAGACAACCCAAACCTAATATTTTCCAGCTTTTATAGTTCATCACAAAATGGCATTTTTAGGTCATCGAATGGAGCTGGTAGGAAGTATATGAGTAAGCAGTTTGAGAAGAATCAAAGAATATATTGAAAGGCAAATCCTTCCAAGAATATTCAGCAGTAATATTGCTTATTGCTTTGCAGTAAATCTAAATGCAGCTAGTCAGCTATCCTCCTCAGCACACCACTGCACTACAGTAATTACATCACCAAATGAGCTTTCGAATCAAAAGTGAAAGGTTTACTGAAGACAACAATAAAGAAAGTGAAGCTTCACTGGTGACTTTTGCATCCTGTTTTAATTCATTTGAACCTAATCCTGGCTCTTTTTTCTTCCTTTTTTTTTTTCTCCAAAAAGTTTTTGAAAGTAATTAACGTACTCTGGCAGTGTTTCGAAACACCCATCTGGATGGATTTTGTTGTGTGGGTTTTCTCAGAACTATTCATTTAACTTTCTGCCACAGCAATACTGTGCATATGCCTTGCTGACAAAAAATTTCCATTACCATTTTTAGAGAACTGCCGCAAATGACCCCAAAGTCTCATTTCTGTGTGATAATACTGTATTTGTATGTCTACCATTAAAAAAAAAGAGAGAACTAGATTAGAGGTTTTGTTCTTTCATGTGGATTAATTTCCATGTATCAGCCCTGAATATCATCTGATCTTCACTCAGTCATTCAGTACTGTGAATTTCCTACTTCTCTGCATAGCAGCTTTTGACTTAAATATCCTGAACAATTTCATATCCTCTGCAAAATTTGTTCCCTCACTATTTACCTCTATCATTTGTGAATATGATGTCCTACTACATATCCTTTGAGACTCCCAATAAACTGCTAAAATGTTCATTTACTAATATATGTGGTTACAACAGGGCAGAGACAAAAATTCTTTTGGTTAATAGAGGGAAAACTTCAGCAGCAGCTTTTGCTGAAAGCCCTTGTCAATCTTTTTTCTTAAGTCCAAGTATACTGGATTGACAGGTTCACTTTACCAGTAAACTGCCATCTTCAGAAAACACTTATAGTTTTACAAGACATTCCTGTGACTCAACCCAAATCTATTATTTCACCCATATTTATTAATTCCATTCCTCATTACAGTTCCTCGCCAATCTGGCTGGTGCTGAAGTTGAAAGTAACTGGTTTGTCTTTCCCAAGATGACCTGAGTCACTGTTTGAGACACTGGTACCATATTAACCATTTTTTATTTCTCCAATTCTGAGGCTGGGTCAAGCAGCAGGTTACTTGCTTAGTAGTTTGGCAAGTTCACAAATCTGAAATTTTCTTTTTTAAATAGCAGCTCTCAGAGGTCTGCATTCAGTTTATTGATTTCTGAAATGCCTGCTGTTGATAATTCTGACTGACACAATTCCCCACCATTCTCTTCTCTGCTCTTCTGCATCAGTGATAAATTCCCCACCTTCCTTTACGATAAATGAGGATCAAAGCTTTTCACCTCCATTGGCTATTCATCCTACTGACTCTGGCAAGCTCTCTCTTTCTGATATGCTTGAAGAAGTTTTGATTATTAGCATTTATGTCTTTACCAAGTTGCTCCTATTTTTTTTTTTTGGCTGCCCTGTTGTTCATTGATATTTAATTTGTTACAATCCATTATCTTCCTCTCAAGTGGATAATACTTCCATTTTTAAGGGTGTGGGATTTTTTTCCCACTTCTAATGCCCTCTTTTACTCTTCTGTTCAACTATACTAGCTTTGAGGTGTGGGAATGGTCCTCTCAGGGCCTAAGTTTCTAGTATATGTTTTAATAGCATTTTACCTCATTACCTGCTCCTTTTAAATGGCTCTTTAGCAAGCTTCCTCATTTTAGGGTAGCTTTTCTTTTCTAATGTGTCATTCTACTGTGAGGGATATTCCTTGTTTTCCCTCTCAGTACCACTGTTAATCTGTATACCTTATGGTCCAAGTGGCTCTTCTATATGTACATCCTGAGCCTCTGGTTCTGGGACCTGCTCAGAGCTATTAAGTGCTTGTCCTCTTGTGGCTTTGCTGACTGTTTGCCCAAAAAGCAGATATTAACGGGGTGATTTCATCTTGAAATTAAATTTACCCAGGGTATATGAGGTATCTGATGTCTCCCAATGCTGTTCTCTGTTTCCTGCTCTGATTTGCCTCCTTCCAAAATGATTTTCAGTGCAACTCCCAGACCTCACTCCCACTGACAAGCCTGCGGGAAGAAGACAAACTGTGCTTAGAAACGTTCTTCTTGCCAAGTTCTCTACAAATCATCTCCACAAAGGGAGACAAGCTTGAAAGACTGCAGAGTGGAAGGCAGAGGATAGAAGTATGCAGAGCCTTTACCTCTTTCCTGCCTGCCAGAAAATACCTCTTCTCTCTGCCTGCGCTTCCAGTGCACATCACTTCTGCACTTACCTGATGCTCCAGAACAACCACAAAAACTCTCACAGGGAAAAGCTACCCAGTTCACATAGTTTAAACCAATTCAGGACTGAAGAGGTTTATTAATTTAAGAACATACAACTAACTGGCAATCAGCATACTATACATTTAGGATGAATACTTGCTACTCCCTATAACCCACTGATCGCCATGCTGGTGAGAAAGCTCACCACAAGGTTGCATATGCATGTTCGAGGTGCAGGTCCCTACTTGCTGCACCCCATAATCTACTAGCCAGTTGAACACTACTCACAGCATCCAAAGGGGTGACTGCTCCACCTGGCTGAGCGAAGGTTGAGATGACAGAAAGGCAGCTTCTGACAGGTTTTGACTCCTGCTGTTTCCACTTAAATATCTCTGCTGCTATTAAAATTTTTCATGCTTCTTTTATACTTCTTTTCAGCCTTACTCTTTCTTCATTTCTAAAGTTCCTTTGAAATTTCCTGGTTACGCTTTGATCTGGCTGATGGCCATCTTCCTCCTTAACTTGATTGGTTTGGGGCCAATGCCTCCCAGACAGTTTTACATATTTGATACATGCATACACTGTGCACACTCATACTCCTATCTTAAAAGCTGTGATTATGCAGGCCACTTGCCAAGAGTATACCATGCAGGCATCCCCACAAAAGCAGGTCAGGGATCTCTGGCTCTCAGTCCTGCACTCCGCAAAGGAAGAACAGACAGTGAGCCACTACTGCGCATATTTTCTAGAGGGCAGAGATGAATCAGTCCAGGTGAGCATAAGAAAGGATGCTTCCTTTTGCATCTCTCTGGACTATCCTGATAGTTGTCTCAAACAGTAAGGCTTTTCCTTTGATGTCCTGTATGAACCCAGTGCTCTTCCCCTGATCCTGAGTAAGAGTCTCCTGCAGATAAATTGTATTTGGTGCATGGAAGAGAAGACTGCTAACCAGCTACAAGTTAATTTGTGGTATCACTATGGTTTTTCTAACTTACACCATTTGGTTAGTCAGGAACGGTCAATGGAGAATGGAGACACAGAAGAACTGCGATCTTGTAGCTGTTCCCGGTAGGCTTCATTCATCCCGTGCCAAGAGGGAAAGTGATAGACAATCAGCCTTCCGTCACCTAACGCCACTGGGGATTTCTCCTCCATGAGAGCAGATTTCATTGGCAACTTAGGTGGATCCAGGCCACTTTCCTCAAGTGGATCAGGCATTGACATCTCATCCTTCATTCTTATGGCTAGTTCAGCTTCATGTACTCTCCAAGTTCTTGTGTGACAAAAAATCTAGTGGTTTTTCCTTTTCTTTTAGGCAGAAGTTAGTATTCATAAAAATCTATGAACCCACATGGAAAAAAACATGGAAAAAAAGAGGATTTTTTTAGATTCTTTTTCATTTATTTGATCCATAACATAGAAATTCAAGAAGACAAGTGGCTGCAAAAGTAATAAGGATTTTGTGACATGAAAACAATGAAGTCAGTTATGGTAAACCTTGTGGATGCCCACTGAGGAAAGTAAGGGATTACTGAAACAAAATGGTTAGTAGGCTGAAAATGAACTTACAGTACATTAGTTGATCCACACTAAATCTGGCACAGGGTAGGTTGTTCCAAAGCTGCCTCACATTTCTGTGTGCCCTGAAACAGAGAAAAGCCTCTGAACTTTCCTTTAGAGACTCCTAGCTTCCTTAAGAGACCAGGAAAAGGATTGAAAAGACTGAAAAGAATTGGCTGCAGAAGGAGGAATGCAGCAGCAGTTAACACTGAAAGGAAAAGAAAGTTTTAAGCAAAACCAAGATACTCGTGTCAAAGCTTGTAAAACTAACTGTATTACCAAATAAGGTGCATTGTGGAAACAGGAAATAAACATATTTTTTGTAATCAAGTTTTCTCTCCACCACTATAAAATAATCACCTTGATGAAATGCAAGTGGGACATTTATCTTCTTTCTTTACAAGATGTCGTGTGAACTTCTCTCTCCTGCCAATTAGTATTGATCTTCTTCACTTCATGTTTCCATTCTAACAATGAAGTAATACAATCTGACACATCTGAAATAATTTTTTCATTAGACTGCACCAGATCTTGTCAATACCTTAAGACAGTAGGCAGTCCATTGTTTGCAAAGATATCTATCCGTGTTGTCACATGGCTATAGCTCTTCATTTAATATCTTTATAAAAATAAGCTAGTCTGCAAAATATTCTTTAGAGAAGGTTTTGGAGTTCAAGTTGCTAGAAAAGTTAAGTGGCATGTGGCTAGAGGTAAACACTAGATGATAAATTGCTTTGATATAACTGTGACATTTGATCTAGTTTTGAATTGTTGCTTTTTTTGAGACAGAAGTGCGATGCATCTGCTTTCAGAGACAAGCTAAGCCACGTTTATATTAAAGCCAATTAAAAGTGTAGGCAAGCTAGCATAACAACATTCTCTTTCTGACCTGTGCTTCCTCAGAAAATGTTTTCCTTTTTGTTGCCTTACAAGGGCTGTAATTCCAACATACTTAAAAATGATCTCATCAAATCATTGGTTTGATCTTCCAAGCTAAAGATCAGTGCTAAGCCTATGCACAAACACATATACCATTTCCATTATATAAGTTCTTCCCTTCTGTCTTCAGGGATTTCATTTATACCTTGTCTTTCCTTGTATACTTGCCCGCTTATAATTCTGTCTTTTGTTTTACAGTCAGCTTGTAAGCTCCTTAGGGACAGAAATCATTCTTTGGTCTGAATCTGGGCAGTGTGTCACTCAAAGGGGTCAAGGTCTAGGACTGGAAACACTAGTTGCATGGCACAAAGCCACCAGACTTTCAAGTACTCTCATCTTATACATTTTCTCATGCACCTCAGGAGCAAGGGGAACAAGTTTGGTTGGGGTAACTCAGGTAGAATTGATCCTGCTTTGCTCTATGTGGAGGTACCTACTTCTGAGACAGACAACAAAGCTTGCATTACAGTCAGTAGCAGACTGTGGATACAGTTAGGATCTGATTCATCTGACCAAATAGTGGTATCTGTTTTCGAATTATGTGAATTGCTTCCTGGCCTCTAACGGCCTTTTTACCTAGATCTACAGTGACTACAGAGGAAGTGTAAACGGGCTTATTATATTTAGACATAGATCTATGCAGACATCTATGAGTGCAGGTCCTCACACTCAGCTGAGTAAATGTCACACTTTATGTCTTTCTCGTATCCGCCTGCAAATGTAGGCAGTTCACATTCTTTAATTTTGAACCTGCCAGAATAAGGAGAGTTCAGTTATTCTGCTCCACTATCCTAAATTAATGAGGAAAGACTAAAACCATGACATGATTGGTCTGACCTAATCCCAGTGGAATGATGGAAAGAAAGGTCAGCTGCATTTTTGGCAGAAATATAATAAAAAGGTCCTCTGAACACACAGGTGCATAGAAAAGTACAGCATATGTGATAGAAATAAATGATATTTTTAGAGCTTGACCCAGGGACTCGCTGATCTCAACTGAGACCATTTCCACTGACTTCAGTTGGTGGTGGATCAGAGCTTTTAACATGTTGCATCACAAGTTCCCAACCCTGCAGGCGTTCATGACAAAGGCAAAACCAGAAAAAACCAAGCAAATAAAAGGAACTGATCATACAAATTTACAATATTCTGAAATTAAATAATAACAGTAATAGTCCTGCAGTAGCTCCATGGTTTCCTTGATACACCTGAAGCTATGCCATACAAATTTGTGCCCAGTAGGTAGACCTTCATCATCTGTTCCTGACATGATGCAGAATCTGTGTGTTTTTATAATACTAGTTAACATAAATGCATAAATAAATAAATTTAAAAAATAAATCAACTGTCAGGCAGTCTTGAACATGAATGCATATAGCTGTAGTTATGAAGCGCGCTGGTCAAGATTTCCCCAAAAGACCAAAACCAACATAAAAACAGCCTCAGTAATTACTTTGGCACCGAGAAACAAATGGATATCTAAAAGTTTCTAAGCAAAATGGAGACGCTTATAATCCACTCTGAACATAACCAAAGGACAATTACAGACCATGCCAAGCCACTAATAACCTCACAAAAACATGAGAAAATTTGAAAACAGAAAACAATTAGGGGAGTCTTCTGAGTAGGAAACAACACGTATACAAGAAAAAACCTCTAAACATACAGTTCCATAGGAATCTGTGAAAATTAAGAGAGAAATCTAGCTCTAAGAGAGGGTTAGTAGCACAAAAGTTAGCATTTTCCACTCTAGTCTGTATTTTCTTCTCATTGATGGAAGTCCATCCTCTTCTTCTAATACTACCCATGCGTTCACTAAGCTATTTCCATGACAGATAAGTAGACATCCTAATCATTTCTACCCAGAGTTATTGTTTTTCCCTCTGAAGTCAAACTATTACTTTAAAAAGTCAGTGCTAATAAAGAAGTTAAATTAACTGCTATTAAGTGAATTCAAGCAGCATGAGGCTCAAAAGCAGCCTTCCAGATCAATTATTTCCTCTTTAGGGTATTCAATTGTACTTGCATCATCATAGCACCAGTATCCACAGCACTGCCAAAAGTCACAGGGTTTATCTTCAATTTATTATGACTGCAATTTTTCCTTTGGCTCCTGAAATACTTTATTGGAAGGTTTCAATAGGCAACCACACAACCCCAATGGCCCTAAATGGCTATGGTGTTAAGCAGCCTTAATAACTGGCAAACAAGTAAAATATCTAAGGTCAGTGTCTCCCTAAAAAAAAAAAAAATAGAGACATCCTCACATCTTCAAATACAGCAGCAGCCGCTATTTGAATAGCAAAGCTTCAGACTTTGTGTTGGATCTTAAAAAAATCAAAATAAAAATTTATGGACGAATGTAACCCAAACAACACACCCACTTACTGGCAGCTTTCCTTCAGCTACAAGAAGTTAGACCCTTTACGGGAAGTACCCTAATTTTGAGGTAGACCAGCAATGAGAAACTAAAGCAATGTTCCTGATTCTGTTGAGTATATTAAGACTAAGTTTGCAGCAAGATAGCTTTCTGAGACGGCCAGCCAAAAGGCATCATTAAAGAATGGAAGGAAAGAGAAAATTAGTGTAATATTATTTAACTCCGCACATGATTGTAAGCCATAAATTCTAAATGTTCCTTTCATTTCAAAGGGAATGTGAATAAATCATTCAACAAATCATTCAAAAATATATACAAAACCAAAGATTGTCAGAATCTTTTGATGAACTAGATTTGATGCAAACCAACCAAAACTCTTAAATGGAAATGGACCCAAAAATGTATATCTGGATGTAATTTCTAGGAAAACTGGCTGAGAAAGGAAGAAGAGAGAAGAGCAACCTGATAGGAGAAGCTGCCATCAAGTAACTAACCCTGCTGCAGGATTGGTTAAAAAGAAATAGGTTATTAAAACTATGTAATCTGAAATTAATTACTGTAATTTTACCACTATTAACAAGACTTAAAAACCTTTACTGCATTAATTTATCTTACGTAGTCTATGTATTGCATAATAGTTGTAATTACATGTTTCTGTTGAACTTCTTAATCTATATAAAAACTATTAAAACAAGCCAAGTGAAATAAAATGTTGACATCGGACCTTTGTACACTTGTCATGCCACAGTGGGTACCAAAGCGGTCATTCTGAAAACAAAAGAGTAAGGACTGAGCTCATTCAGGAAGCAAAGGCAGGCATGAGTAATTTAAATATTAAATTAACACATAAAAATCAGTGTAAAGTAGTTGCATATAGTCATGGGAGGATGCCCATGAAACTTCAGTACAGTCAATCAGTTAAAAGGGTAACCAGAAATCTCACCATATGAAGAAAAGAGAGATCAAAGACTTGTTGCATTAGGACATCTGTTTCTTTGATCATAAATTAAGAAATACAGTGTATTGCTCCGAAAAAAAAATTGGGATTTGAGTAATCCTGGGTTTCACCATTCATCTTATTTTCCCACGGATGGAATAAAAATAAGCTTGTTCTTGTAATTGGAAATGTCTAGGAAGAAAATGCTCCATCCAGAAATAGGAGCTGGCTTTCCTTTTTTTGCCTTTTTTTGCTTTTTTCCTTTTTTCATGGGTCCTATTTTTACTTTTGCAAAACACATCGAAGGGTGCCTGTTATGCCTCTGTATAAATTAGAAAGAATTTTTGAAACTAAATTTTTTGCAAAATATAAGTCCTTGTTTTCTTAGCTAGTCTTAATCTCTCTTACACACATATCTTAGATTATTTTTAAATGTTCAGTTTAGTTTGACAAAAATACCTGGAATGAATACCAAAGATGTTGTTACTTAAAGCCTGTATTTTCATTTAATTATTGTATGATCGTAGTTTCCTACATGGGGCACAAACAGCATGTAAATAAAATGTTTTACCATTAAAAATGCTGAGAAACACTCCCCCATTTTTCTAACTCCGAGAAATTGAAACTCTGAAGTCTCTCTTTACCTGGTTTGCCAGTAGCCTGAGTGAGATTCAGCTCCAGATGTAGACTCTAGTTAGCCTATCTAGACTACTCCAGATGAAATTGAGATGTCTACATGTGAGTTAAAGTTTTAAAGCTCCCATTATAGCTAATGGAGTCCAAAAGTCTCAACCCCACGTAAATGTATAGGTAGGTGCCTACTGTGAGGAGGATCTCTCCTGCAAGTTATTTAGGAACCCATTCCTTCCTTCCTTCTCGATTGAAATACCAGTGCCCAGATTAAAGTGGCATTTAAATATATTTTTGTCATTCATGCCCAGTAATTTTATTCTCTGGTGAGAGACAACACTTCAAGATAGCCTGATTTAAGAAGAAATAGCTACCTACATGGTCCTGCTCAAAGTGAGATGTGCAGATGTTCTCAAACCTTCTTGGCTCAAAGGAAAGCAGGATTAAAAGAGCAGCTTCTGCAGCCTTGTTAGGCACTGTTTGCTGGTCTCGAGAATAAAGCTACGAGCACTAGATTTAGAATCATAGAATCATTTAGGTTGGAAAAGACCTTTAAGATCATCAAGTCCAACTGTTAACCCAACACTGCCAAGTCCACCACTAAACCATGTCCCTAAGCACCACATCTACATATCTTTTAAATACCTCCTATCTTTTAAAAACCACTTCCCTCAGAAGCCTGTTCCAGTGCTTGACCACCCTTTCAATAAAGAAATTTTTCCTAATATCCAATCTAAACCTCCCCTGGCGCAACTTGAGGCCATTTCCTCTCATCCTATCACTTGTTACTTGGGAGAAGAGACCAACCCCCACCTCACTACAACCTCCTTTCAGGTAGTTGTAGAGAGCGATAAGGTCTCCCCTCAGCCCCCTTTTCTCCAGGCTAAACAACCCCAGTTCCCTCAGCTGCTCCTCATCAGACTTGTGCTCTAGACCCTTCACCAGCTTTGCTGCCCTTCTCTGGACACGCTCCAGCACCTCAATGTCTCTCTTGTAGTGAGGGGCCCAAACACTGATGCCGGTGATGCCAACACTGGCACCTGCTCAGTGATTTCAGCAGCTTTCTGTGTCTCGGCAGGGGGACTGCACCCGTGAATTATAACTCAGCTGCTGATCACAGGTTTAAGAGCCACAGTAGCCTACAGTCGTTGCCTGGTGATGCTTTTGAGCCACCTTAATAGTCAGGATTTGTAACAAATTCAGAACTAGTCCCCAGTTAGTCACCCAGCTCCTGGTATTTGGAAAGTTACTGCTTTTCTAGCCCTCCTGCTGGGTCCCAGTCACTAGCCAAAACCAGTGCCCTGGGTGGTTATGGAGAATCCATTTCTCCAGTGCTGTGACCAATGTTTGCCAGAGCAGTGTTTTTCAATAAGCTGTGTAAGCACGTTCTTCAAATTCACCACATTAATCATGTTGCATTTTTTTACTAGGGCAACACACTACAGGGGTGGTTATGGAATCAATTTTGACAAAGGGGAGAAAGTTCAGGCTCAGAAACTCCAAAACATTAGCATTTTCCAAGCACATTAGGTTAGGCAACTTTTTCCTTACACTCCAAATATAAAAGAAAAACACGGATGTTTCATGAAACAAAACTCAAAGTGAACTTTGATTCATGTCTTACATTCATGAACTCTGGATTAGCTGAGTTTGAAGCTTGCAGCCTTTATAGTAATCTTTTTGCCAGGGCCCAGACCCTTCTGTTCTTGCAGCAGACAGAACATATAAAATAACAGAGACCATGACACCTCATCTGGGTGGGGAACAGGTCCAAGCTCTGCAACTGCCCACAGCTATTATGCACATTTCTGTAATTTACCTAATGTTTGCATTATTACCAGTTCCACCTAACTCTATTGGCATTGCTAATTTTGATGACTTACAGCACCTAAAAGAAAAGTGAAATTTCTAGAGCAGCACGACTAATAATACAAAGAGGATTTCATAAGGCTTTTTAAAAAAAAAATAAAAAGCTATTTTTTAAACCCAGGTCCTGCAAAGGACACTCTGTAATACAGAATTAATTTATTCACTTAAAATGCCTAAGATCTGCCAAACTATGAATTAATAATGATAGTTAGCCTTTTATGTCAAATCCATCTCACCACTTTCCCTCCCCCAGGAAAGTTCATGACATTTTTGTTATCTGCTTCAAGTGAATTTACTGGACTTTAAGCATGCAAGCTCAGCACTGGCCATTTTTGAACCCTGCATTGCCTTTCTCAGCAAAGCGATAGTGAAGTCTGTGGCATTCATTTGTTTGTGCTTGGATATGGGGATCTCTGGGCTGTTACTGTTTCCCTAGTGGGAACGTTTCCAGTAGCTTCAATGAGCACAGGATCAAGTAATTAAGAGTAAAATAATATGGGGGGGGAAAAAGCATGTGACTTCGGGTAAAAGAGAAATAAACTCTATGTTGTTATAGGCTGCAAAATGGAGGAAGGAGATAATCAAGGAAGAATGAGGATAGTCCATCATCCAGGGCTGAATTTCAAAGACTGACCTTTCTCTCTCCAAAGGGAGAGAGAAAGAGGACTTGGTTTTATTAGCACACAGTCTGCACAGAAGAAAAGATAATTTCTCAAAAGGGAAGACCCAGAAGTAAGAGCAAAGGGTCAGACCCACAAAACAAGTTGGGGACAGTAAATCCCAGACTGTAACCCTAATCCTCCTCTTCTTTCACCCAAAATGACTGCCAGACTCTGTTTAAAGATAGGACTTGTGGTCAGAGTACTCACTTTTTTTTTCCCTTGGTGTCCATGTAATGTAAAGCATGGGCATAGTGCCAGGAACAGAAGCTTGAAGGGTCCCAAAAGTTTTGCTCATTCAGCGATTTCTGCCACAAAAAATATGGGTTTCAGCAAAAGGAGGGATGGAGACTGCCCCTGCCCAGGACTGCCTACAGACTTTTTCCTTAACACATTATCTAGAGGTGAGATTTGTGGTTTGAGCCCCTGAGGCAGTAGAGGACTGAGCTCAACCAAATACCCTAGCCTCCTTCACTAACACAACACACCTGCTAATAAACCCCTAAAACCACATTTCCTTCACCACTGCCCTAGAAACAACCTGGGATCCTCTCCAAACTGCTGCATCCCAGTGACTGATCTGAGGCTTCCCCTGCTGCCTTCACACTCTATCAAAACCATCTCATGACCCCACCCACGCAGACACTAGTGCCTGAGAAAACAGGAGGAGCTGCCTTAAAACACAGTACTGTGACCAAGCAAAACAATTTGGGCTTTTTTAATAGCATTTCTTAAAAGAACTGGAAGGACTTGATCTGTGCTTATCTGCTTTCCAAATACCTATTGCCTGTTCCTCATTAGTGCACATTAACACAAGCTGGGGAGACAACCTGGCATTACGAAGGACACTGAGGGATTATGAGCTGCTATGGTCTGTAAAATGTAAATTTACATTTGAGTGCAGGCAGGGGACATCAGATATCTCTGTTCCCCCTGCAGGGGTTTTTGGAAATTACACAATATCAGATCAGGTAGTGGAAAATGCTTTCAGGCCTGGAGCATGAGGTAGGGAGTCAACTGAGCAACAAAGAACACAAATGTGATATACTTCTGAATGACTGGATAGAGCCTGACTCACTAAAAGAGAGATTTTTTTTTAATCCTATAGCGTGTTTTATTGATGGCACTTTCATATTCACACACATGAAGTCAATGACCTGGTAAGCATTTGATTTATTGTGAGTTTCACCATTGAAAGAAGAGCTATTCACTGCTCAGCTTTGGCAGATGTAGCTGAGGTTTCAGCAAGGGGTGACAGCAATGTACCTTCATGTACCTGAAAAAGCCTCAGATGGATTCCAGAGAAAATTAGGTTCATGTTTTTACTTCCAGTGTTGTTTTCTGAGCAGGTAGGCAGAAATTCTCAAAGAGCACTGTCTGCAGGACATGGGTTGTTTCGTCTGCCCTGAGCCCAGGGGCTCTGCTGGGTATTCCCCTGTACCCAATAGTTTGTGGCAGAGCTGAGCAAATGAAATCTGGAATTAGTTACTTGAAGACCTTTCTCCCTTGCTGCAAGTAGGTTGTTGCAAGAGGTCCTGCTTTTAACTTCCTATGTGTATACAGAGGAAGGATGTCTACCCAGTGAAATGAAGGTACAATGCCAGCACATTTGACTACAGTTATTCTCAGTGCTCGGACAGATAACAATAATATTTGAGTCTTAGCATGAAACAATTTCACTGTGATCTAAGCTAATACGTTTTTCTTTGCATTTGATAGGGGCCGAGCATGCACGAGTACTCCCTTGTATCTGAGCCATGGAAGCTTGATTGCATGAGAGCCCTGTGCAGCAGTGGCAACAAAAACTGTGGAGCAAGGGTGGCATGGCACATCTGAAGGGTTGAGCTCAGACCACAGACATCCCCAGTCCTAGGGAGTTTGGTCCTTGATGCTCAGGCAATAATGAATCCCATCATGTCCTCATCACCACGCAATGTGGTGAAGGCAACAGCTGCTCTGCAGGGTAGATGTCCACGTCATTGTATGCCAGGTTAGGACAGAGCCTTCCCTGCGAGGTGGTGGGTAACAGCCCCTCAGGCTTTGGCTGCACTGACAGCTAGTCTGCACTGGTAGACACGAGTACCCACTTCGCATCTAATTCTCATTATATCCAAAGCCTGTGTTTCTTTTTCATTCAGTGAGAGGAAAGGCAATATGATTTGGCTGTTTTTCTGAGCTCAAGTAGCATAAATCACTGGCTGATGAACATAGTGATAAATGAGTATCTTTCCTTGTCAGGAGGAAATTCTGTGGGGAATGACAGGTCAAGCTGAGCCTGTTTTGTACCAGGGAGCCTCTGAAAGTCCTTCCTCTCTCCTTTCCTATGAGGCTGTACTGCTTTGAGGACACATTGCTAAGGGATTGTTTGAATGGTGACAAAGTACAAGTTGCTTTAAAATGCTGAATAATTCACACGTCAGAATATGGACAGAAACCTCCAAATTATCTCACACTCAGGTGAAAGATGAACACCCTTATTATGAGAAAGTAATTGATGCAAGGTTTACTCATATGGTGGACTCCATGTATGAACCCAGCCTGACCAGATGGATACATAGTTCCAGTTCCAAGTAATGCCATTACTACTGATTTCAAATTATTTCAAGAGAAGCCACCCTTGTAATCTGAATACATACATAATCTACAGTTACAGATCTATATCATACTGCTATTTTTTGCAGAAACTCAGATTTAAACAATAACATTTAATAAATATCATCTCTTGGCATTATCTGGATTGTCATATACTTTGGAAGAATTTCAAGCCTTACTTCATTTAGTTTTACAGTTGCTAGGATGCACAAAGGCACTGTGGAGTCACTGCTCTCATGCTGGAATTCATCTAATCCCCCCAAGGTACAACAAATGTCACAGGTAGCAGCCAGGTCCTCCTCCTCTGAAATACCTCCACTGTACGTTCAGTGTCAGGAAACAGTGCCAACCTGTGCTGAGGCATTTTGACTTTCGTTTGAGGTTGCAATGATATTTCCAGCACCCCGATTAAAAAGCGTGGGCTCAGCTCAGTTCCTGAGCCTGCTCCAAACTGGAGAACACATCTTTTCTCCACCAGAACCTGCTGTGGCCTCCGCTATCATTTGCTAACTTCACATATCTGATTTCAAGTTCTTTGCCTCATTAGAAATTTTTCAGAGCTTCAAGTGGAAACTTGTCTGACAACTGACACAGTTTGGATATATCAGGGAGTAAATCTTCCAGATCCAGACTGCGGGATTAACCTGAAACTATCTGGATCCATAGATGCATGTTATGAGTCCCTCTCCCTAATGCTGTCTAGTGGATCAGATCTATACAGGACCAAAGGTAAACTGTGGCCCATGGAGAAGATAAGAAAATACAAAGGAAGAAATTATACCTCTACAAATCACTCCATTAATAAGGTGGCAAGATTAGGCCAGATCTCCACAAATACCTGGAAAACTGCACAGACACATAAGACTAGATGGGAATTCTTCCATCGTCATGCCCAGTTTCCCAGGCACATGAGATAATCCTTTACACCTTCTACCTTTATGCCTTCTGCTGCTTATTTCTCTCCTTTTGTCTCCTCAGCTGCCGAGTCTGACTTTGCTCATTTCTCATACCATGATCTCCCCCTTATCACACAGAGGGAATTCACAGCATGGAAGGGTGCTTGGAAAGAGGTAATGGGACTTCTGTTTGTGCTGTTCTGGGGGCTTTCCATGTAAGCAGGTGTAGATTCTCTGCCCAGTAAGGACTACTGCTGCAAAGGCCACAGACAATGCCACAGTAGCTGACATATCCATTTTCCAGATACATCCATCTTCCAGATGGCTAGAAGTTCCTCTGGAGAATGATGTCCGTAGGTGTGTCTATGGTTACAGTCCACCCTTATGCAACATTATACACTGTAGGCATCGCTAGTATCAACAGTGCTAATGTCTTGCTATTTCACCACCAATTCTCAATTTGCAAAACACAGTGTGTGCAAATTACCTTTGAATTGTTTGCATCATTTACAACAAACAAACCTCCCAAAACACAGGTCAACGTGTCCATCTTATTTATCACTGCAGTTTATTTTTAATTCAGCATTTTGGAAACACTAGATTTGCTTTTATTGCTGTCTTAGCACAGAGTAATGTCCCGCTATCATACCATTCATATCAGAAAATAAATTACCAAAGGCTAAATTTGAAAAACCAAAGTTGGATAACTATACACTTCGACTAGCAACCATAAAAGGTTGCTCATAAAATAGAATGGCCTGGAACTGCAGTTTCACATTTCCTGATATCACAGATGTCCTGTTACTATGCCTCAGTCAGCAGATATGCCAACAGCAAGGCAGCTACCAGGCTTTATAAACTTACTCCTAAATCTGGGTTACCAACTGGTCTGACCATCATGTGGAAGCCAATATAAGATACGGAGTCTCACAGTTAGTTCAACCAACAAAATGCAATTATTTGTAAGAGGTAGGAACCTGTTGGATACAAGCCAATATTTCTGTATTAGCCAAACACGAATAGCTTCCTCGGTACATCAGATGCCTTAGCATTAAGGAAAGGCCAAAAATAGCCATAGTTCCCACAGGTGGAATGATAGAAGTCTTCTTTCAGACTCACATCTTTAAATTAGCAATTACAGACCAGCAATGACTGAGTCCAGTCTGAGGATCACTGATACACACTGCAGTCCAGAACTCAGGAGTGAGGTATTATTGACCCAACTGAAATCCAAATTTGATCATCTTTGGCAGTTTTAGCAAGGGGGCAAACGACTGCAAAAGATGTGACTGGAACCCCTACTTCTTGCCTGCCGTTACTCTTGTCATGAGGCTTACATTTACTACTGGTTGGCTGAAGGTTAAAATCCCTACAAAATACCTGTTTTGCTTATTTCTACTCCCATATTGGTAGAGCTCCCCTGTTTCTCTATGTATTCAGCTGCTGTGTTTATTAACTGCTAGTAGGGATCGCTCCAGAGAAGAGACTCTCTGCAGTACTTACATGAAACAGGGCTCAATAGGATGAGGTTTAAGTCCTACCAGATGAGCAATATTAAGGACCATCACTGTGTGGTTGTTAACAGTTCCAGCAGGATAATACTACAGAAACATGACTGAAGTAGTAACTCCATATTCTTAACTCCATCTCTGTATTGGTGTGGTTCAAGAGTAGTCACTGTGATTTTGCTTAGTGTTGATGATTGCGCTGTATTCCACTGCCTTAGGCTGAAGCAGCCTCCAGGTACAGTACCAGTTCCAGACGGCAGGACTGCTCTGTTTGCTCAGAGCTAAAATTCACTAGTAAGGGGGCATAAAAATACTGCCTGGCTGTTATCCATGTTATATCTTGCCTGTAATTAAATAGAGAACTCAGGTTTCCAGTTTGGTCAATCCAGTCTTGCAATAAGCAATACATTCACTTTAACTTTTTTCCCCCCAAAGTGAAAGATTAAAATAAACACATAAGACCCATTCCCTCCGAGCTATGCATTTAGCTCCTTTAATGGTTTCAGAAGCCACATTCCTTTCTCCTCCCTCTCCCTTTTCCCTTCAAAATCCAATCTTGCTGCTAGGGATTGATTTTCTTCTGTTATTTCCTAATGTTCTGAAGTGCTATTTCTACTTGGCTTGACTCTTCTCTTCTTGAATTAATGCAGTCTTTTCAAGAGGTAAACAGCATGACTATTTAATAAAAAACACATCTAAATTGAAGGACAAAGCCAACAAGTGTGACAACAAACCTTCTGATACCCCAGGACCCAATACATCAGTTGAAATTATTTAACCACAAGAATTTGTTGTGGGATCTTGCAGAGACTGTGGATACAGTCTTGAAGACAATTTCACTCATTTCCCATAGGGAAACAGATCTCAACTTAATAAGATTGCTCCTAACAAAAAGAGAATAACAAATGCTGTTTTTACTAACAGACTGAGGATATACAGGAGAAATGCCTGCAAGTTATTCTTGACACAGATACAAAAATAATAGGCAAGAGAATATTTCCTTCGCTTATGAATCCAAGCCTTACTTTATTGTGATCCTGGTGTTTTTAATAGATAGGTCAAAATGAGTTTAAATGATTCCCTGTCCCTTCATGGTGTATTATTTTGCATTTGAAATTGGGCAGCAAAAGCCTCGCAAGGAGAATGGCAAGGTGAGCGGTTTGCCTCCCATCCAGGGAGAATTTTGCAGTCCTGCTTCATTCTGATAATAGTGTGCACATCCTCTGGTTGAGGTGGGCCACATCCATTGATAATGTCACCAGGGTCCGCTGCTTTCAACCACTGATGTGCAATTGAGTAACTTTTCAAGGATGCTTCATTGTCCCATTGGATTATGGTAGTAAATCTATTAGGGACAATTAGGATCAGCTGAACTAGCTTCTGTCTTAAAACACCTAATGTATTTGCTTTTCCAGAGTGGGGTGGAGCAGAATCGGTATGTGTCTGTCCCGCACTTTCTCCGACCCAAAGACACATCCCTTGATGGTTCCTCTTGCTCCCTCTGCAGCTATAGAGGTTCTCCATCACCTCCAAGGCCTGCAGAAGGGACGAATCCACAGAAGTCCTTTTCTCTCCTCTGCCAGCACCAAACCTTCAAGGATAGACTGGGAGGAGGGAGCAGAACCGTTTGAGCACCACCCTCTGTTCCTCTGGTGACCCTTCTGGTATCCCAAAACGGGGCACCCAGAGAGAAAAATGGAGGAACATAGAAAAGACAGAAGAAGGATTTCTTCCTGATGTGTCTGCAAAATATAGTTACTGTATATATAGTATAGGCCAAAACTGTGTTTTTACAGCTAAATTATGAAAATTATCCTTATATCTGAATCAAAAGGAATAAACATGAAAAAGACACTTAAAGTTACATGACAACCACACTTCTGGAATCTCCTAACTTGTTACATTAGCAATATTTTGCCATTCCTTTTGTCTTTTCTTTTTTTTTATGTGGACTTATACAGACCTAGAGTCCAACCCTTTCCTACACAACCTGTAGAAGCAAAATAAATTACATATGAAACTCATGTAACGCATTTGCAATTGTGAGCAGAACTGTACTTGCAATGTCGCATAGTTATTCTCATGTATACACAGAAATACCCCATCCCTACAATGCATATTAAATGTACAGGTTATGACTGCCTGCAGAAAGATCAGACATGGAAGGCTCCAGCTGACAACCCCAAATGCTTTTGCATTCTAAGATAAACTCCAGTATTTTTTTCTATTAAGCGTAAAAGTTGCAGAATGAGTTGGTCTGTAAAAGATTTTCTTTAATTGGTCTAGAAGCTTTTGAAAAGGTCATAATTATTTTTCCTCGTGTTGAAATCATTGTCTTCACACATTCGCTTTAAACCATGAGTAGTAATAGTAGTGGACAATTTGATAAGCCAGCTTTTTTGTTCTTAAAGAACACAATCAAATATTTCAAATTAAGTTATTTTCTTTCTATACTTTCTTTTATCTTCTTGAGAAACATAGTGCTCCTCAAAATACTGGCAACACATTACCACAGGAATCACATTTTATGCACTCTAATTCCTAAAAACAAGGATTCTGTGCTGTAAGGAGCTGATCTCACTAGAGAGACTTCAATTACATCTGTCAGAAAGCAATTACATGTGTCAGAAAACAAACAAAATTCTTTTCCCATGAGAATTTCTGACATTTTGAAATTTATTTTAATTCCATAAAATGTCAAATGTCAGTTTGGAAATATTCAGTTTACTGTGATGATCTTGAAACAGTTCCTTTCACTAACACTGAAATAGTTAAATAGATTATAAATATATTAATAAAATAATATTTACATTAATATCATATAGAACTGAAAAATCAGAACTCTCACATGAAATTTCAAGAAAATCAATATGTGGATATATTTAAATTTCAATGAAATTGCATTTTCTAAAAGAGATGTTTTCCATGCCCAGCAACAAAAATAGACCATATCTTCTTATAGGACCAGGGTGGATCCCTGAAAGGGTTAGGCAGTAAGCTAGAGCTGGTGCCTGTTTTACATGCTTAATTTCAAAATGAATATTCAGAACCCATACTCAGTTGCTGCCTAGCCTTGGAAGCATCTCAGTGCATTGAGAGCTAAGTTTTGAACCCCAGCATTTCTCACGCGCCCCAGCATGGATGGTAGCTGTGACGTCTTTCACCTAAGCTCTCCTGGGATACAGGAACGAGGTGCACTTCCACATATATTGCTTCAGAGCCTTGATGCATTAGGTGTCCTCAGAAACTGCTGCAAGCTTTGAATAAGGCTCTATATGTTGCTAATCACTTGCTGCTCTCATCCAATAGTTTAGTGTCTGTAGCATTTTTCTATGATTGGAGAGACTATAGTCCCATATTGTCTTTTGCCTGAAGGGAATCAGATCTACATTTTCTATATGGGTCCCTTTATCACTAAGCTACCAATTATTTTAGGTAAGGGCCAGAGAGGCCCACTCTACCTGTTGAAGAACAGGAGAGGCTTAGGGAATTCAGCTCAAGTCAGGCTTAGCTTACAGTGTTATTAGAGCCTATGATTCTCCTGAGAGGAGGCTGTGGAATTCCCTGAGGAGCAAAGCAATTTGCATTGCAGTCCTTGGCTATTTTATTTTACATCAAGGAGTTACTTGACTGTGGCAGGAAACTGGAAGTGAGAAGGTGCAATGACAGCATGCTGCTGTGTTACCCCTGTGCTTACTTCCTCTCTCTCTGGCCAAATTAATATTTGATTAGCTGATATAAAGTCAAAGAGTTTCAGATAGAAAAACGAGGATAAAGTCAGCTGCAGAAAACAGACTTGATTTATATAGTAGCAGTTGTCTCCCTTCAGCTGAAAGAAAAAAAACCCCTATCTGTGAGCACTCCTACTCTTTTGCAACGTGATGCGTAAAAGCAAAATCTTGAACCACTTTTATTGGTGCTTTAGGAGAAGTATTGCCCATTAGAGGAATCAGTGCACCTGCTGTGTTTGGAAGAACAGAGGGTCAGCAACAGCAGGAAGAGAGCAAATAGTGTTACCTCACACATGCATGAAAGGTTAGTTCAGGAGGCACTCACAGGAATGTTTGTAAAGCCCAGAGGGGACTGTGATGAGTGTGCTGTGTTATGAATTTAAAGCTAACAAAGTGTGATGTCTTTCGAAAATCTAGTTATTTACTTGAGGCATTGCCCAGATGCAAAAGGTGTACCCTCAGGAAAATTAAGGATAAAGGGTTTCGAATACTTCACAGCTGCGGAGTATCTTAGACATTCAATGTTTTGTGGCCGTGTTTGAAAGGTTCATTCCAAATTTATCAGAGTCAACCAGCTTGATGGCCACTGTATTAAAATAACTATTAATTAATAGTTATTAAATAAATAGTTATTAAATAACTATTAATTAATAAAGTATACTGGACCAAAAAGAAAATTACAATCTTGGAGGAACTGGAAAAGGAATGAGTAGTTTCAGGCTACTGGCCCATATTTAAGGAGAGTAACTCATAGCAGTAGGATGTGGTACTTTTATTCTGGGAGATGTGGGCTTCCAATTCACTGGTTTACAATGATGGGCATTTAATAACTTGTAGAATTAACTTCAAAGAGGTACTGAAAACTGAAAATGTGAGTAAGGAGGCCCAATCCAAAAAAGGCACATTGGGTATAACTTAGAATCATAGAATCATAGAATTATTTAGGTTGGAAAAGACCTTTAAGATCATCAAGTCCAACTGTTAACCCAACACTGCCAAGACCACCACTAAACCATGTCCCTAAGCACCAGATCTACATGTCTTTTAAACACCTCTGCAGAGACTTCCTACCCTTCCTACCCTTCAACTTGGTGTCATCTGCAAACTTACTGAGGGTGCACTCAATCCCCTTGTCCAGATCATTGATAAAGATATTAAACAGAACTGGCCTCAATACTGAGCCCTGGGGAACACCGCTTGTGACCAGTCGCCAACTGGATTTAACTCCATTCACCACAACTCTTTGGGCCCAGCCTTCCAGCTAATTTTTTACCCAGTGTCCAAGCCATGAGCAGCCAGTTTCTCCAGGAGAATGCTGTGGGAAACAGTGTCAAAGGCTTTACTAAAGTCCAGGTAAACAGTATCTACAGCCTTTCCCTCATCCACTAAGCAGGTCACCTTGTCGTAGAAGGAGATCAGGTTGGTCAAACAGGACCTGCCTTTCATAAACCCATGCTGACTTGGCCATCACCTGATTGTCCTGTACGTGCCATGTGGTGGCACTCAGGATGATCTGCTCCATAACCTTCCTCGGCACTGAGGTCAGACCGACAGGCCTGTAGCTCCCCGGATCTTCCTTCCAGCCCTTGTTGTAGATGGGCATCACGTTTGCTAACCTCCAGTCAGCTGGGACCCCCCTGGTTAGCCAGGACTGCTGATAAATGATTGAAAGTGCCTTGGTGAGCACTTCCACCAGCTCCCTCAGTACTCTTGTGTGGATCCCATCCGGCCCAATAGACTTGTGCATGTCTAAGTGGCGTAGCAGCTTGCTAACCATTTCCCCTTGGATTATGGGGGCTTCATTCTGCTCCCCGTCCCTGTCTTCCAGCTCAGGGGGCTGGGTACCCAGAGAACAACTAGTCTCACTCTTAAAGAATGAAGCAAAGAAGGCATTAAGTACCTCAACCTTTTCCTCATCCTTTGTCACTATGTTTCCCCCCGCATCCAATAAAGGATGGAGATTCTCCTTAGCCCTCCTTTTGTTGCTATTTGTTGTATTTATAGAAACATTTTTAATTGACTTTTATGGCAGTAGCCAGATTAAGTTCTAGGTGGGCTTTGATCCTCCTAATTTTGTCCCTGCATAACCTCACGACATCCTCGTAGTCCTCCTGAGCTGCCTGCCTCTTCTTCCAAAGGTCATAAACTCTCCTTTTTTTTTCCTGAGTTACAGCCAAAACTCTCTTTTCAGCCAAGCCAGTCTTCTTCCTCACCGGCTTGTCTTTCTGCACAAGAGGACAGCCTGCTCCTGCACTCCTGTGCCTTTAAGATTTCCTTCTTGAAGAATGTCCAGCCTTCCTGGACTCCTTTGCCCTTCAGGGCTGCCTCTCAAGAGACTCTGTCAACCAGTCTCCTAAAAAGGCCAAAGTCTGCCCTCCAGAAGTCCAAGGCAGCAGTTCTGCTGACCCCCCTCCTTACTTCTCCAGAATCAAAAACTCTATCATTTCATGATCGCTGTGCCCAAGACAGTCTCCAGCAGTCACATCACCAACAAGTCCTTCTGTTTGCAAACAACAGGTCCAGCGGGGCACCTTCCCTAGTTGGCTCACTCACCAGGTGTGTCAGGAAGTTATCTTCCACACGCTGCAGGAACCTCCTGGACTGTTTCCTCTCCTCTGTATTGTATTTCCAGCAGACATCTGGTAAGTTGAAGTCCCCCATGAGAACAAGGGCTAGTGATTGTGAGGTTTCTCCCAGATACTTATAGAATATTTTGTTTGCCTCTTCGTTCTGGTTGGGTGGTCTGTAACAGACTCCCACCGTGGTATTTGCCTTGTTGGCCTTCCCCCTGATTCTTACCCATAAACACTCAACCCTATCATCACCATCATCAAGCTCTAGACAGTCAAAACAGTCCCTAACATAGAGGGATACTCCACCGCCTCTCCTTCCTTGCCTACCCCTTCTGAAGAGTTTATAGCCATCCATTGCAACACTCCAGTTGTGTGAGTCATCCCATGTTTCCATGACGGCAACTATATCACAGGTTTCCTGCTGCCCAATGGCTTCCAGCTCCTCCTGTTTGTTGCCCATGCTGTGTGCGTTGGTGTAGATGCACTTCAGTTGGGCTGTTGATCCTGTCACCTTTTTTGGGGGAGAAGCCCTAATTCCTACGTGACCATTCTCAGGCGCTTCCGTGGTTTCTAACACATCAATAACCCTTTTGCCTTTGCTGCTGCATAGTTCTCTATCTCCTACCTCCACTGAGATGGCAGACTGAAGGACCTTGCTCGCCCACCGTCCTTCAAACATCGGTGTGCCTCCCCCAGGCTTATCTCTAGCAAGCCTGCTTTTATCCTTTTCCCTCTCCAAATCTAGTTTAAAGCTCTTGAACTTGGTGTACTACTTAAAACTCTTAAACTTGGTGTACTACTAAATTTCACAAGTTACCACCTTGAAAAAAAAAATATATCGGTCTCATTCAAGACTGGATAAACATCCTGGGTCCAAAGGTAGGCAATAGCTTGTGGTCAGCTGCCAGGCTGCAGAGATCAGCTTTGATTTCAGCAGCTCAACAGATTTTTGTTACACAGCATCAGAAAAATATGGTTTTACAGACAGACTATCCTCGTTTTTCCAGCTCCCCAGAGAAACATACACAAAAGTGCATAATTCCCCTAGATGACCTCCTTAATGCAGGCTGGGAAATAGCTCTGGAAACAAGGCACACTTTGAACAGGCTAATGCATTATTCTTCTTAGGGATGATCTCATCACCTAGCTGAAAATAAATGTAGCCTCAATGTTTCTGGAAATTTAAGCTGTCAGTGAAGAACGGTTATTTGCTATGGGGATTAAAATATTATTACCCTGAGGAATGTTTACAGAAAAAAATACTAGTAGAATTCTATAAATGAGCAGGACCAAGAGGCACTGAAAATTCAAGGGATGGCCAGGAGTGAAATGTGTTGGTCAACTTCAGATACAAACATAGAAATGGAAAGTGGTTGTTAAGTAAAACCCTGTAACATGCTAAAAATGGCATCACAGCACCCAGGAAAGCTGGCAACAGCTTAACTTGAAGTTTGGAGTAAAAACAGCAACGCAAAGCAAGTGCATTTCATCATATCCGTTAGCTGACATGGATGGCTGTTACTCATGGTCAGAAACAGTGCATATGACAAATTTCTGCTGCATACAGTTGATATGATTCAGAATACACTTGTCACCCATATGATGCCTGAAATTGAGAACTCATGAAAATACAACTTTCATTCATGAATAAAGGTGCTTGCAACATAAGAGCTTAAGCAGAGTCCACGTGATTTTTTTTTCTAAAAGTGTTTAAAATGCAAAACAAAGAAGCACAGTTAGTGCTTTCAAAAGAGGTAAAAACGAAAGATTTTATTTACTCAGCATCTGGAACTGTAACCTAAATGTTATGTCATTCTCCAGGCATGAGATTTTTGAGAGATGAGATTTTTCATTATATCAAGCAGACAAGAGCAGTGAATCAGGTCCTCCAGACTCCTGGTGATGTTCAAATCTAAGAAAAGATGAAGCAGTAGTGGAGATTTTGCTCTCCATGGTTTTTTGAAAGACAGGACTTATCATTCAATTTGTGCTGTACTCTAGAAGATGGTTCAGAGTGGTAAATCCTAAACAGCAGAATGTTCTTCTTATGATTTGATACTTGATGGCTAAGACCAGGAAAAGGGCAGGATTTTAGATTCATGTCATATGCCTACTGTATACGTATGGTGGGTTGGCTGTTGTTAATTTTGGTAACAACCCCTAAGAAGCCTAAGAATCCAACAGAGGAGTGATGGATGCTACTTCAGTGTCAAGTTCATCATCTCAAGACACAGCGCTGATGACAACTCTATCCTTGATAAGATTTAATCAGTCTGCTCCCACTGAATCCCTGGAACAGCACTACATATACATATGGCATATGTTTCATATCCTATGATTAAGTGTCTCTTAAAAAAGTAAAAAGGCCTCTTAAATGAAGAAGGGGTGAAGGATCATCCTTCTTCTAGTAGAATGACAGGTCTCTCACATCTCCCAATTTTTCTTGTGGCAGGAACTACTTTCTGAGTGAATGCTTTCCAGTGTCCCAAACAAGGGTACAGACGTCAAAAGATGGAGCTTCTGAACTGTTAGAACTGTTAACACAGAGCTACTCACAGAATCACAAAATCACAGAATCACAGAATTGTATAGGTTGGAAAAGACCTTTAAGATCATCGAGCCCAACCATAAACCTAACACTACCAAGACCACCACTACACCATGTCCCTAAGCACCTCATCCAAACATCTTTTAAATACCTACAGGGATGGTGACTTCTCTGGGCAGCCTGTTCCAATGCTTGACAACCCTTTCAGTGAAGTAAAATTTCCTAATATCCAATCTAAACCTCTGCTGGCACAACTCGAGGCCATTTCCTCTTGTCCTATCACTTGTCACCTGGGAAAAGAGACCAACCCCCACCTCGCTACACCCTCCTTTCAGGTAGTTGTAGAGAGCGATAAGGTCTCCCCTCAGCCTCCGCTTCTCCAGGCTAAACAACCCCAGTTCCCTCAGCCGCTCCTCATCAGACTTGTGCTCTAGACCCTTCACCAGCTTCGTTGCTCTTCTCTGGACACGCTCCAGCACCTCAATGTCTCTCTTGTAGTGAGGGGCCCAAAACTGAACACAGGATTCAAGGTGCGGCCTCACCAGTGCCGAGTACAGGGGCACGATCACTTCCCTGGTCCTGCTGGCCACACTATTTCTGATACAAGCCAGGATGCTATTGGCTTTCTTGGCTACCTGGGCACACTGCTGGCTCATATTCAGGCGGCTGTCAACCAACACCCCCAGGTCCTTCTCTGCTGGGCAGCTTTCCAGACACTCTTCCCCAAGCCTGTAGCGTTGCATGGGGTTGTTGTGACCCAAGTGCAGGACCTGGCATTTGGCTTTGTTGAACCTCATACAATTGGCCTCAGCCCATCGATCCAGCCTGCCCAGATCCCTCTGCAGAGAATTCCTACCCTTCAAGCAGATAGACACTGCCGCACAACTTGGTGTCATCTGGAAACTTACTGAGGGTGCACTCGATCCCCTTGTCCAGATCATTGATAAAGATATTAAACAGGACCTGCCCCAACATAGAGCCCTGGGGGGACACCACTTGTGACCGGCCGCCAACTGGATTTAACTCCATTCACCACCACCCTTTGGGCCCAGCCATCCAGCCAGTTCTTTACCCAGCAAAGAGTGCACCCAGTGTCCAAGCCATGAGCAGCCAGTTTCTCCAGGAGAATGCTGTGGGAAACAGTGACAAAGGCTTTACTGAAGTCTAGATAGACAACATCCACAGCCTTACCCTCATCCACTAGGCAGGTCACCTTGTCGTAGAAGGAGATCAGGTTGGTCAGGCAGGACCTGCCTTTCATAAACCCATGCTGGCTGGGCTTGATCCCTTGGTTATTCTCTACATGCTGTGTGATGGCACACAAGATGATCTGCTCCATCAGCTTCCCCGGTACCGAGGTCAGGCTGACAGGCCTGTAGTTCCCCAGATCCTCCTTCCGGCCCTTCTTGTAGATGGGTGTCACATTTGCTAATGTCCAGTCAACTGGGACCTCCCCAGTTAGCCACGACTGCTGGTAAATGATGGAAAGGGGCTTGGTGAGCACTTCTGCCAGTTCCTTCAGTACTCTCAGGTGGATCTCATCAGGCCCCATAGACTTGTGAATGTCTAAGTGGTGTAGCAGGTCACTAACCATTCATTCCACCATGCCAAGAACTAGGATGTTATTAGAAGGATTATTAGGAAGGCTAATCTGCAGTCCGCATCCCTGTGTGTTTGTTTATACCATAGCAGTGACTGATGGCATTCTTCACACAAAGAGGATTGCTCTTAGGATCAGCTGCTTAACCTCTCTGTAGAAGGTTAGCTGGTGTATTGTCTCCAGCCACTACACGGGGTAATCTCTGTCATAATCCCTGTCTCCACCACAGCTAGCCACTACTCTTTCGTGGTGTACAGCTAGTAATGCTCATACGCCTGGGCTCAGACTTTCTGTGCTCGCTGTGCCTACCAAACAGAAGATGCTGGTCTCAACTGAGTAAGTAATTTTCTACGAAAATTAAGCAAGCTTTTCCCAGCCAAGTCAACAAAACTACTTGCCTGAATATCTGATCATCATCTGGAGCAAAGACTTCTCACCTCTACTTTCACCTGCCTAACAACTACTGGTGGTTGTAATGGGGGAATTCAGAAATGGCACCTCCCCCAATACTTATATATAAAAGTGTACTATGACTTTATTCATTCTGTGTTGACTCATTAGAATAACTCAACTGTAAGGCTACAGAAAAGCTTTCAGCAGCTCTGGAGTGCCTGGCTAGATGTTTTATGAACAAGATAAGAATCCAGTAAGTTCACCAGTTATAAAGTAGCACCTTTGATTTAGATATTCCACATTCACTCTTATCAACATTTTAAGGTTCCTTGACTTTTGTCTGGTTTTTTTTTTTAATAAGCAGAGGCTTCCTCACTCAATTTTTATATTCAGAAATAGAAATTCTTCATTCATTGCACCTGGAATGTAAAAATGTTAAAAAGAAAACTCTGACAGGCAGCTCCTTCAGCATCTTTACAGAGTCCTTCTCCATCCAACTTTAGGAATTTTGAACAAAAAAATTGAGAGGAAAGAAAATCCCATAATGTTGATTAGGAGCAATTTTCTTATCTTTTCAGAAAGGTATTTAATGAAGATTGAATTGACGAGGAGCAGTGGTGGTTTCCAAGGAAACTTAACATGCACCTCTATAAACATCAATGAAACCCCTTTGGTTTTGGGGTTTTTTTTCCTTCTTTTTCTTTTTCCTCCCTGCTGTTGTTGAGGTGGGTTTTTTTCTTCTTATTGGGTTAATTCAAAGCAGGAATTCCAAAACATTTCACTTTTTAAAATATAAAGTGCATTGACACAAACATGTATTGGGAGATGTTGGGCATGTATAAAGTGTGTAAGTCCAGTGATATCCAGGGGTAAGGAGAGCACAGCAAAGTGGAACTGCTCCTTTGGATAGATACAGCTGCAGAGTCTGTACCTAACAGGAGATGGGAGGAATCTGAAAGTATAGACATCTGTGTTAAATAATTATTTTTCCACCTTTTCCTGTCATCTGAAGATCTGGTTGCAGTGATTTGTGTGACCTACTTCATGGAGCAGGCTGTTATAAATCACTCGTAAACAGCTGGAGCAGATAAGGGTGTTTGGGTAGGCACAGCAGTCAGCACTTGGAAGAGACAACTGCTAAGCAGGGGGTTTTGGCCTTTCTTACATTTTCTGTGTGTTGCCTCTCTGGGTTGTGGAATGGAGCAGTGAGCCCTGAGTTAGCAGAAGGAGCTCACTGCGGCATGTTGATGTTGTCAGAACGTAACCTTCAAATCCTCAGTCAACTCTGTGCTGAAGTTTCTGCTCCCCAAAGAAAGGAGGACAAGAGAAAAGAGCAAGGAACTGAAAATTTCACAAGAGAACTTGAGAAGCAGAGATTCATTTTCCTTCCAGAAATCATTCTACATCGTGTAAGTTGTAGCCAGAGACAGATCAGTAACTGTGAATGGACAAGTCATGTTTTATTTCTTCTTGAAGTCAGAGGGGACCTACAGCATATGAAAGCTGAAGAAAATAGGGACAAGCACAGTCAGTAGAGATGATCAGACAAATTGAGGCTAAGATTTTGGACATGTCATTAGCTTAGCAGAAAACAGACTGATCAGGAATGGAAAACAGGAGACATATAAGGGGTAGCTTGGCATACTGTAACATCAACGGGTGTGAGGGTGAGATGACATCCACAGGAAGAGGAACAATATGAACATGGCTGTACTGGGACTACCAAAGTGCAGAGGACATGAGGAATTCTCCATAGCACCCAGGCATTACCAGGTACTCAAAGAAACTACAGAAGTTATCTCAACAGAGCAATATGTTTGAAAGCAGATAAATACCCCATGGCTGACTGCTATTTGATGCAACCTTTAAGCACTCTAAGATTGCATCATGGATGCATAGAGTGCAGATGACTTACAAAGAACCTGAAGGGATGCTGAACATGCAAGGACCATATCCAAGGACCAGCCTTTGCTGTTCTCTGCAAGAAGCAGTGTGTAAGGCTGTGGAAGTGAACTGCTGGGGAAAAAAAGCGAGTTAAACAGAGGATTTTTGTGGAAGAGAGATTTTGTGAAATACTAGTCTCTCTTTAGAGGCAAGTGAACTTTTTGGGTAACTTGCTGCTCACTGCTTAAGGGGGCAGACAGGGAGGATAATTAGGAAGGTATTTAATTAATAAAAGAGGAGGGGATAAATAAGCACTAATTTAGCATAAAATCAAGATGTCAAGAACAAAATTAATCAAGGCATCCAGGGATAAGAGGAGAGAAATGTGCTAATTTCCTATACACCAATGCTAGTGACCTGTGTAATAACAGGAATTGAAATGTATTTATGAGCATAAATTCAGCCTTGCAGGGAAGAATGAAGCCTGGTGAGAAGATCTGCATGACTGGAATGCTAAAGTCTCCTCCTATTACCTGTTTAGGAAGGGATGAGTGGACTAAGAGGGAGGTAAAGTGTTATTCTATGTCAAAAATTATATTGTCTGTTTGAATCACTGCCAGCTCTGAAGCAAACTTCATCAATCTTTACAAGCCAATATCCTAACAGGTAGGACATAGTGCCATAGACCAAAGACTTGAGGACAAGCTGATGGGCTTTATAAATATTTACCTATAAAGTGCAAGCTAAAAGGTCTGTTATCATGGGAAACTTCCATCTGAGTGATACATGCTGACAGTCTCATTCTGCCAAATATCCTCAGATGTCTAAATTTTATAGAAGATAACCCTTAATTAAAAAATGTTGTCTCTGTCACAAGGGAATTCTATATTAGATGCCTTCTTGACAGTGAGAGAGGAATTGGTCACACAGTTCAAAAGCCCTGGGAGATGTGAACGTTGCACTGTGGAGTTTGGCTTAGGGCATGGAGACAGCGTGATCATGTCATCTGAGCAGTCCGGCGGGCTGATACAACTTACTTCTCTGTGTGGTTGGGCTGTGCTAACACAGCTGCATGCAGCACTCGCTGTGTGAGTGGGTGTGGAGGTGGGAGGACAGTGCTTTCGCAGACTTTCAACTCCCAGCTCCTCTTTCCAGGGAGATGCCACTGAGTCACGGTATTTTGCTTGTCACAGAGTTCAAAACTCAACAAAGCTGTGATCTGCTGTCTCTCACCGAGGTCAGGCGCTGCTGATCAGCAGATTGGGGATATCTTTTTCTCGTTGAAGCAGGGTTCCCAGAGCCTTGCTGAGTTTCTCAGGTGGGAAAGTGTGGGAGCACACTGGATTCTCTGTGCACTGAGGAAGATTGCCTCAGCTCTCATAGGCACAGAGGAGAAGGCTGCCTTCTGATCCAGAGCCCAGCTTCACTGAAAGAAGTTAATGATGAGCTCTCGCCTGACTCTATGAGCAAGAAAGCATGTAGGTTAATGAACCATGCGAAATGAGGGAGTCAAAACAAGGGAGGTGAGACTGTGGAGTTGATACTCATTAGTAATAGTTCAAAGCAAAGAAGAGAAGTCATCCAATATTCAGAAAAAAAAGGTACTTACATGACAAGTTATAAAAATGCTAATAGAAGAAAAAAAACCCTAAAAGAGGGGGAAAATAGCAACACAGCAGGATCAAGGATCCTCCCTTTTCAAAGGGCAATATATTGATGACTGATTGGTCAGCACAGACTCATTGGGCACCCAGCAGTGTTCTGTAAGCATGTTAATGGTCAGGCTAATAATGACTAGTTCCAGCCCATTACAATGTATATAAACAGTAAATGAGATGATGGCTGTGTACTCACAAGCTGCGTGCCTGATCTTGCTCTTGAGCCTCTGCAGCTGGTAAGTGCCAGAATAAAGGTAACTTCAGTGTTACACCCTCACTCATCAGTATTTGCCTCTTTGCAAAGCAATTGCACCTGAGCCAGCTTGTTTTGCACCTTGCCAGACTATTTGACATCAACTGCTGAAGAAGTCTTGCAGTTGTTGCTGTTCAGAACATACCTACTGCCTAAAAAAAGATAACATTCAATATTAAAATGTGAACATAGGGGATACTGCTCAAAATCACCACACTATCAGCCTTACACTACTAGCCTGTTCAGAGTAAGCTCAGATAACTCTGTATGATGCTGCATTGCTCTATGTAGATATAACTTCAAGCAATCATGACTTGATCATGTGTGCTCTGCATCTGTGAGCTCTGTGCTTTATATGAGCAGTTTCACAGTGTCACAGAGCTGAGAACAGTTTTGACCATATCAATTGGAGGTAAAAAATCCAAACAGAAAAGCATGAATAAAAATAAAAAAAATCAGAACCCTGCAGCTGACAATGAAATCACCCCAGCTAAAAAGTCAGACTTGGGCAGTAGAATGAGATAATGGTAACAGTAACAAAAGTAATGTATCACATGCATTGCATATATCATAAAGGAAAGAAAGAAGAAATGTATATTAAAGAATATCAATTAGGACATAAAACTGTAGGAACTGGTAAAGGCACAAGGAAAACTACATGGTCAGCAAAGTTCAGGATAAAAAGGAGATTCTGGAAGTAAATTTGGAACAAAAGAATATGTAAAGAAGTGGGGGTTTCTGAAATAGTAGATGATGTCTGTGGAGTTGTCTACAATACAGCAGAAAAGACAAGCTTCTCTACATGTCTCTCTTTTGGGCTTTGAAGAAGTCAATATGCTGTGATGGCAGTGCATCTTCTAGTGATGATGATGACAATGATGCTGTATTTTCTATTCTGACAGTGACTCAAAATGTTAAAAAGCAGCTATTGAAGTTAGATATTTTTAAATCAGCGGGTCTGGATAGCTTGCATCAGAGAGTTTTAAAATGCTGTTTGAGTAGCTCTCTGGATCCTTAACACTGATTTTCAATAAAACTTGGAACAGGAAGCTAGTTTCAGAAAATTGGAAGGAAGCCAATGCTGTAAGAAAATCTGAAAAAGGTAAAGTGAGGAATCTGGTGGGCCTACTGGGCCTTTCAGCTCTAAAGAATGGCCAAAGCAAGGATGAGTTATAAGATTATTTCTCATTGCCAAGGATTCATTGACAATAGGTCGTGCTAGTTAACGATATATTCTCTCAATGAGGTCATAAATTTGGTTGAAAAATTAATCGTGCTGATGCAAGCACAGAGCCTTCTACAATTTCAGACCACATTTTCATTAGAAATTAAAATATTACAAAATAAACAATATTGGGTACTTTTCAAACCTGAATTGAAAATTTAATGCGTGGATCTCTAAATACAAACGGCCAATGAGCATGACACTATTTAGCATTTTTATTAACAACCTACTGAAAGGATTGACAGGTGATATAAAAGTGGCAGAGTCATAAGCTGCGGAGATGACATGCCCCACAGCAAGTCTGGCACTAAGACCCCAGGAAATGGAATGCTGGCCACGTTCACTGTGGCTGAAGAGAACCTGGGGGTCATGGCAGACAGAGGCATGAAGATGAGTTCATGCTCTTACTGTTCTGTGGTGTTCCCAAATATTTCCTCTCATTGGCAAAGACCTGAAGTGTTAACAAATAAGGCTGAATTTTACACTGAGAAGTGCATTAGTGGGACACCATGGATATGAAAACAAGAAAGTTCTTTCAAGAAGGATTTTGTTAAACAGCAGACAGTACAGAGAAGGCACATGGGAAGGATGAAAAGATTGAAAATCATTCTTTATATTGATACAATCAAAGAGCTCCGGTGGCTTAGATTTATGCAGAGAAGATTAAGGGGATGACTTCATGTAGGTTTGCAAGCACTGACATGAGAACAGAAATCGCATAACAGAGTGTCCTTCAGTACAGCAGACTGAGACATAATAAGATGCATTGGCTGGAAGCTAAGGTTAGACGAATCAAATCAGACAAAAAAGATGCATTAAAGCCATTGGACCTATCTGTTGCTGAGGTATGTTCTTGATCCTCAGAAATGTTTAAATCAAACCTACTTTACAGGAAAGACCTCACTCCACTGAATAGTTAAACATTAAATTCATGAACTGTGATTTCCCCAGGAATTTCTAATGCTAATTCAATGCTCTGGACTCAGACTTTGATTTTCCTAGAACTCAAAGAAGTGAAAGATAGATGCTGGCAGGTCTTTAGGTGCATTCCTGAATTTGATTCTATACCTTCAGGGAATTTAATTTTGTTTTTACCTGGTGTTATTTCAGAATATGTTTTTATGCACAGCTTATGTTTCTAGACAGGGAACACATGGCTGGAAGCTCATGATAGCAGAGGCATGTCCTCAGCACGGCACGGAGTGTCCATAGGAAAACAGAAAGCTGAACCAAGGTCTAACTTCCTTGCACACGCGTTGCGAAATTCACCTTTTTCTAAATGTCTCTATTGCCATCTTTTGTGAATGGGCAGGCTGTGACTGTGCCTCCCGGGTTTCCTGTGTTAGTGTTGTGGCACTTATCCACAAAATGGGAGAGGGCTGAGGGGGCTGGCCCACCCTGAGCACACATGTCTGGAGAACTCCAACACTGCACCTCCTGAAGCTGGGCCGTTAGGCAGCAAGCATCTATGCTCAGATGGTGAACAGGCAAGAAGTCATCTGACGCTGGTCCAGTGGAGCATACACCAGATGGGAGGCAGGGAGAGCTACAGCTCTGGTCTCTCATCCTGAGTCCTTTTTTTTCTTCTTTCACAAAGAAATCCATTCAGAAAGACTCCATAGTTGTTTTTTGTTTTTTTCCCATTCATTCACTTGCTCAAGGAGTTGGTGAAACAGAGCCTGGATTAGGCTACTACATAATCCAATTAGGATGCAGCCTAACCCAGTTACAAGTAATCATGGTAAAAGAGGGAAGAAGACAAGGGGACAAGCTGACACAACTGCTCTATGGGAAAAAAAAGTCATAAAAAACATTTCTAAAGAAAAAAATACATCCTCAGTCAGTCCTAAGTTTTTCACACAGGCAGAATCCTTCTGAAGTCTTCCTGGAAAGTGAAAGCAAATGGAAAGTTAAAAACATGAAGATGTGTTTCCCTGATGCATGAATAGCTCACATTAGCGTTAATAGAAATTACCCTCATGCCTCATAGACTGAACAGGCTCAATATTTAAATTCACTCCGTGGGAGCTGCTAGGCGCAAGAAAACTGCACAGGAGGCTCCTGGAATACATAATACCATAGGCTAATAAGAGCTTCCTTTGTTTTCTTAGGACCCCCATGAAGCTAAATATGTACCTTGGAAGATGAATCTAGATAGTATTGCTTATATAGACAGTAGGCAAAGCTCACTTTTTTAAAGGATGGAGACCTTATGTAAAACCTACTGAAAATGAAAAATAGAAGATAAAGAAAAAAATATTACTTAATCTGTGAGATACCTTTTTCGCCTATGTCAGTTACTATGCCAAAAGCAAAGTGATTTTTTTTTTCTCCCCTAGTTCTTTGTTGTGTGGATTTTTTTAATTCTTAAAATATAATGGAGACCTATTCAAAAGCAAGACAGTCTTTGGAGGGAGATTTCCATGTTACTCTAGAGAAATAATCTCATGCAACAGATTTCTAGATTGGTAAAACCCACTTACATGTTTCTGTCTTAAAAACTTGTGCTTCTTCAAATTCATGCGCAAATGCCTGCACTTGTATTCTGCTTGTACAATGAAATCAGTTGCTTCCCAATAGAACTCTGTCATTTCACTCTTTTTTGGAACAGCTGTATGGAAAAAAAAAGTAAATAAGTGAAATGACATATTTTAATTTTGTTGAGGTATTTAACCAATAAATGTGCATTTCTTGATTATTGCTGAATGAATACATTTTAATTGTAATACTCCCAAAAATATTAATATCATCAATGTTCTAAAGAAATAAACTTTATAGACAGAACTACCAGCTGTGTGGTAAGTACAGTCTTTTGCATGCATTTTTAGTTAATTTTTTAAGTATTAATGAATGCAAATGCACAAACTAACATTATATTTTTATTTTTTGAGGTATAGAGTGAATAAATTAGACATTTAAACATGTTTTGATAATTTCTCTTGATCAGTAACCCATACAAGCACTTTCACTGACTCAGAAGGAAGCTATATGAGCAATTTCTGAATAAAGGATGCGCAGCATGCTTAAATTTTAAAAATCACTATTGTAATTTCTATTATTACAACTGAATAATTGGGTCAAAATTCTGCTCACATAATCTTATTGCATTCAGGCTACAAGCTACTGTAAATACAAGGCACTTGTAATCTAACTCTCTTCATTTTCTTTGTTGAAATACTAAGTCTATAAGATGTATCTTTACTAAAGTTTCTCATTAAAGTTTGATGCCAGTGCCAGCAATAGATGCCCAAAGCCTGCAGAAGGATCACAGGTCAGCAGGAGAGCACCTGAAGAGCAGGACAAAGGAATTCCAGCCACTCCAGCCAGTAAGTCAGCTTCATCAGGGGCCCAACTTAAATGCCTCTATGCAAATGCATGTAGCATGGGGAAAAAACAAGAGGAGTGTCCTGGTTTCAGCTGAGATAAAGTTAATTTTCTTTATAGTGGCTGGTATGGGGCTATGTTTTGGATTTGTGTTGAAAACAGTGTTAATGATACAGAGATGTTTTAGTCGTTGCTGCACTAGTCAAGGACTTTTCAGCTTCCCATGCTCTGCCAGGTGCAGAAGAAGCTGGGAGGGGACACAGCCAGGACAGCTGACCCCAACTGCCCAAAGGGCTATTCCATACCACATGACGTCATGTTCAGTATATAAAGCTGGCGAAGAAGAAGGAAGGGGGGGATGTTCAGAGTAATGGCATTTGTCTTCCCAAGTAACCATTACGTGTGATGGAGCCCTGCTTTCCTGGAGATGGCTGAACACCTGCCTGCCCATGGGAAGGAGTGAATGCATTCCTTGCTTTGCTTTGCTTGCATGTGTGGCTTTTGCTTTCCCTCTTAAACTGTTTTTATCTCAACCCTTGAGTTTTCTTACTTTTGCTCTTCTGATTCTCTCCCCCATCCCACCGGGGGGGAGTGAGCGAGTGGCTGCGTGGTGCTTAGTTCCCGGCTGGGGCTAAACCACGACAAGGAGTTAGAGACATGCGCACGCCTGCAGGGCTATGATCTTATTGGCATCATGGAGATGTGGTGGGATGGCTCCTATGACTGGAGTGTTGGAATAGAAGGATGCAGGCTCTTTAGGAATGGTAGGCAGGGGAGAAAAGGAGGGCGTGTCACTCTCTGTGTCAATGACCAGCTGGAGTGCATGGAGCTCCATCTGGGGATGGATAAGAACTGACCGAGAGCTTATGGGTCAGGATTAAAGGGAGGGCAGGGACAGGTGACATTATAGTGGGGGTCTGCTACAGGCCACCCAACCAGGAAGACTGAGTGGATGAGGCCCTCTATAGATAGATAGGAGCAACCTCACATTCACAAGCCCTGGTCCTCATGGGGGACTTCAACCACCCCAATATCTGTTGGAGGGACAACACAGAAAGGCGTAAGCAATTCAGGAGGTTCCTGGAATGCATTGATGATAACTTTCTTCTCCAAGTGATTGAAGAGCCAATGAGGAGAGGTGCTATGCTGGACCTTGTTCTCACCAACAAGGAGGGGCTGGTGGGGAATGTGAAGCTCAAGGGCAGCCTTGGCTGCAGTGGCCATGAAGTGGTGGAGTTCAAGATCCTTAGGGCACTGAGGAGGGTGCACAGCAAGTTCACTCCCCTGGACTTCAGGAGAGCAGACTTTGGCATCTTCTTAGATCTGCTTAGTAGAGTATCATGTGATAAAGCTCTGGAGGGAAGAGGGGCCCAAGAAAGCTGGTTAATATTCAAGGATCACCTCCTCCAAGCTCAGGAGCGATGCATACCAACAAAGAGGAAGTCAGGCAAAAATGCCAGGAGGCATTGGATGAACAAGGAACTCCTGGACAAACTCAAACACAAAAAGGAAGCCTACAGAGGGTGGAAGCAAGGACAGGTAGCCTCGGGGGAATACAGAGAATTGTCTGAGCAGCCAGGGATCAGCTTAGGAAAGCTACAGCCCTGATAGAATTAAATCTAGCCAGGGACATCAAGGGCAACAAGAAAAGCTTCTATAGGTACATTGCTGATAAAAGGAAGACTAAAGAAAATTGTGGGTTCTCTCTGGAAGGAAATGGAAGACCTGGTTACCCAGGATATGGAGAAGGCTAAGGTACTCAACGCCATTTTTGCCTCAGTCTTCACTGGCAAGTGCTCAAGCCACACCACTGAAGTTGCAGAAGGCGAAGGCAAAGGCAGGGACTGGGAGAATGCAGCTCCATATCATCCTCGGCTGCATCAAAAGAAGTGTGGCCAGCAGGTTGAAGGAGGTGATTCTCCGCCTCTACTCTACTCTCGTGAGACCCCACTTGGAGTACTGCCTTCAGCTCTGGGGCCCCCGACATAAGAAGCACATGGACCTGTTGGAGCGAGTCCAGAGTAGGGCCATGAAGATGATCAGGGGGCTGGAACACCTCTCCTGTGAAGACAGGCTGAGAGAGTTGGCATTGTTCAGCCTGGAGCAGAGAAGGCTCCGGGGAGACCTTCCAGCAGCCTCCCAGTACCTGAAGGGGGCCTACAAGAAAGCTGGAGAGGGACTTTTTACAAGGGCATGCAGTGATAGGACAAGGGGTAATGGCTTTAAACTGAAAGAGAGTAGATTTAGGTTTAGATACAAGGAAGAAATTCTTCACTGTGAGAGTGGTGAGGCACTGGAACAGTTTGCCCAGAGAAGTTGTGGATGCCCCATCCCTGGAAGTGTTTAAGGCCACGTTGGATGGGGGTTTGAGCAACCTGGTCTAGTGGAAGGTGTCCCTGCCCATGGCAGGGAGGTTGGAACTAGTTGATCTTTAAGTTCCCTTCCAACCCAAACCATCTATGATTCTAAGGGTTGCTCATTTTTATTTTTTCTTTTGTAAATGTGAAATGCAACCTCATTGACAAATGGCACTAAAAGGTATAGATATTTAACACTTTTCCGCATCTGCGTTCACTAAATAGGTCAAATGGTTAGACATTCAATATCACTGAGAGAGAAATAAAACATCAGCACAGAACAGGAAAAGAACAAGTAATACTGATCTTTTCATAACTGCTGGTCCTGATGGATTTCATTCAAGTTAGTTAGAGAAATGACTGAAGCAATCTCAAAGGCATTTGGGATTATTACTGAGAACTTCTAGTGGGGGGAGGGTAAAATACTGTAAGACAAATATAGCTCAACCTTTTAAAAAATTCTGGAACAAAAATAAAATTATCTGTAAGAAGCCATAGGATAATAAGGAGATGGGTAAATCATGTCAAACTGCTATAATTTTCTTTTGTAATAGCATGATTGGCGTCATGAGACAATAGTAGTAGTACTGAATCACATATGTCTTGACTCATTTCTGGAACCATTTCACATGATATTCTCACATGAAAAGTAGGGAGACATGGGCTAGATTAGCCCCTTGTAGGGTGGATGTAATGCTGGCTATGTACTCATTCTTGAGGAATAACTATCAAAGACCCATTCTCAGAACTAACAGACCTACCGAATGGGATTTTGTAATGTGTTGTTCTTGGTCTAGGCTAGGCTTTGACACTTAGGAATAAGCAGCAGTAGCAGTACAGGATGGGATTCACTTGGTGAATAGGCAGTTCTTCAGGACAGGAGGGAGAGCCACCACTTCATGTGGTGTTACACTGGGGCATTTAACTCAGAACACAGCCTGCAAGGTAAAGGAGGGAGCCCTTCCTCTTCAATAAGAATCAGAGCATGCATTTTTAGACTCTGTATTTCAATACATATGTTGAGATATTGGACAGAGTTCACAGGAGAGCTGCAGGAATAACTGGAATCCTAAAAAATGCAACCTATGAGGAGATTTCAGAGGCTTGTACAACTTGGAGAAGACTGAGGGGAGACAAGACAATGATTTTCTGATTTGCAAGAAGTTGCTGCAAAGAATAATGGAAGAATCTGTTCTTCAGCTCTGTGATGAATTCTGGCAAGAAACATTCAGATTAAGTATCAGGAAAAAGTGCCCAGTAGTAAAGTTAATACAACTCTGGGACAGGTTGCTTAACTATAGTGTTATGCAACATAGCGTACATGCCTGGGTATAAGTAGGAATGGTATAGATACAGGGGTTTCTGCCTTTGGCTGGGGATAGACTAGATTATCTCTGTAGGCTGATATTTCACCTTTGTTTTCTACCATTTCTATGCTCACCTGAATTTGTTAATGAAAAATAGAATTTGATAACCTGGGAACAGTTAGGCTGCTGATGTACTGAAGCCATTGCCCAGCACACTGGGTAAAATTTTTCCGTTATTTTTCCTACTTGTCTATATCCATTTGCAATCTCCTGATTTATTCTAAGCTTATAAATCCTTTTTTTTCTGTGAGTGTACTGTCTAGTGCAGTGGATTACACTACATTAATTCCGGTTATTATAACATATACAATTACTATATTGATCATCATCATCATTGCAGCTGTGGTGCACAGTGTTTTGTGCTGGTACAAAGCATAGACAGGGAAATGAACAATCCAATAACCATTGCTCTCTCCTGAGATTGGTGTGGCCAACAGACTACCATAGGGGTTAGAAGCCATTAGAGAATGCAAACCTAAACTGTAAGAGAAAATTATTTGGGGGGATTCCTTGGGAAACCACTTCTCAACTAATAAACCTCCAGGAAAGTACGCAATATGCTGGCTCATAATAATTACCACTGGTATTGTTTGCCCATGGGACTGGTATCAGGTGGAGAAGGAAGGTGAAAAATCTTCAAATATCAAGCCATGAGAATGGAATTGGAAAGAGGATAGAAAGGAAAGATCAAAGCAGTGTCGCAAGTGCCATATGGACCCTGCCTGAAACCAGACTAGTATCATTTAAATGGATTAGAAATTTCTATCTCCATGCGGGATCTGAGAAAAGTTATTATCTGGAAGACATCCTCTGTTTTGCAATAATACCTTGACCTAAATAAATCTGTCTGATTCTAGAATGAGCATGACAGAGTGCCAGCTCTCAGTGACATCAGTCTTTGAGGTTGGGTTATGAATAAATGATAACAATAATAGGTATAAGAAATTTAAACTGAAGCTAGCTGGGAAAGATACATTGTTTCAGCAGAAATATTCAGGTTTCAAAACTTTTTCATTGTTTTCCAAGAGGAAGAAATATTACATGTTTTATAACTTCTCCTGATAAAATGAGAAAGGTTTGTCACATAATAAGCAGAGCCCCAGGATCAGGGGACTCACCTAGAAGTTCCAGATTCAGGTCTCTAACCTGAGTTCCTTCTGAGGAACTTTATGTTTCTGACAGAAGACAGGATTAGTGAACATTTTTAACACTGATAGCTTGAATCCAAATTATTAAACATGGAGCAAATAATCCATTCTGTTCGATCTTCACTGGAGGAGTATTGCTTCATCCACTGGAGCAGCATCAAAGTAAGTCATTTTTTTCTACCTGAAATATGGCCTAAAATATGTTTTGAAACCAGTTTGTCTTTTTTATTTTGCAGATAGCAGCTTTAAGCCTGAATTTTACTAGAAGCTTGGTTCTTCTTTTCATGTGTTCTTAAGTATCTTAGCTCAGGTATAACTATCAGCCTGAATTTGATCTTAGAATTATTCTACATTGGGACAATACCACTGACCTCTAGTCCTGATACAGACTGTTAAATCATGATCCAAACCACATACCATTTGCATTAATATGTGCATAACAACAGAAACACTCAAGGGGATTCAGTTCTCTTAAGACATCTATGACATAGACATCTATGTCTGTGTCTTCCTAAAGTCCAATTTCTATCCATTAGAGGGAAATCTATCTGACCAAAAGTAGGTGTCTATTTTAGGATGAGATAAATCATATCCTAAGAGCAACTGATTCTGCCCATTGACTGAAAGAAGAGCCCAGGACTGCTTGAAAGTCCACAGACATCTACACTTAATCAGATGAAGCCAACTTCTAAAGGCAATGGCTGAGACTAAGCTCTTATCTGGGCACATGGAAATACATAATGAAAGCAAGCCCACAGGAGTTCACCGCTTGGAGCCCTAATCCAGCTGGCTCCTGTACACACACATTCTGACAGATAAATCAAAAGGTTAAAACAAAGCATGGGAAAAAGACAGTATTATTATCCTTCCTACATCCCCAAAAGATGTTAAACGTGCTAATACTCTGGGTCGATCATGTTCCATGCTAATTTTCATTTCAAGGCGACAGTTGGTTTTAAAGTTGATGCTGTTGCTATGCATCATTGCTACATCAATGATGACTTTGATGTAATTATCAGTGCTGGATTGACTCGAAATGCCAATTTATCCATATAGTTCTGAAGAGGCTTATGTATTTGAAAGTTTTTCTGTTTATTCCAGCTATGTCTGCTGGTCTAATGAAAGATATTATTTCTCTCTAAAACCTTGTGTTCTTTGTATTCATAGACCTTAATTGCCATGGGGAATCTCCATTCTTGGAGACTTTCAAAACTTAGCTGGACAAGCTGTTCCGTCTTTGAAGATGGCTTTGCTTTGAGCAGGAGGTTGAACTAAGTGGTATCCAGAAGCTCCTTCCAACCTATATCAATCTGTGACTTTATAAGGCTTAAACCTGGTAGGTTTCAAACCTGCCCTTTTTAAGCCTGTGTAATGAGGGATCTGATCAAATATTTTAATTCTGGCAGTAGCTTGATCAGTTAAAAAAGGCAGATTCTCAGAAAGCTATGAGGAAATACGAAGCAACATGAGTTGAATTGCCAAGGATACTGTGAGGTTCCTTCTAACTGCCTTGGGCTTCCCAGATGGAGAATGGATTTCCAACTGGAGATGGTTTTCTGCAGGTCTGACAGTTCTGCCCTCAATGAAAAGAAGAGTTCAATAGAGAAATGCAGGGTAGTAGATACATTCAGTCCAAAGAATATATATGAAATGCACATACACAGTAGGAAATACAGCAGCATGGCTTGAAGAGGTATCTGTGTCATATGTGATAATGCCTCTCCCTCACACTAGAAACAGATTTGGATATGGAAGGCTGTGCTGTAAATTGTCATGGCTGTATTACCTGCATGTATGTTTGTGGGGGGTGGTTGGACAAAGAGAAAGAATTTTATCAGAGGATTGGGGCATGGCTTTATTTTTACAGAAGAGCACATACACTATCTTCAATTGCAACACCTATTTGAATTTCCACAACAGAAAAAAACCCAAACCTAAGTTACTTCTGAAGGAAATTTATAGTCAATTTCAAGTAAGAGTTTTCTAAGCTGATACTACAACAACTTTTACACCATTGGAGTTGAAAGGGAGCTTTCATTTTCTGCAAGTGTTTTGGAGTCTAATACTGTGCATTTATAATATCCGTATCATATTTAGCATTCCCTTTAATGGTTCAAATATTTCCTTAATGGAAAAACAACCCCAGTGCAGCAAGGGTAGTTGAGATTCTTACTTTAAATAATATTTTACTTCATCAAAAATTAATGATGACTAGTGAGGGCTTATTTATATAGTAAAGTGTAATTAAAAATGATGCACTGATTTGGGTTTTCTCTATGGCCCTGATCATGCAAATACACATGAGACTAACTTTATGCACAACAGTTTTTACATTAAGTTCCACAGAAATATTCAAGCATATAAAAAGGCTCAGAGGAAGAAGTGTTTTTAAAATTAAGATATATACAGACATGTTCTAGTGCTCAGGATGTTCTGCAGCGCTCATATTGCTCTTACTGAACATCTTTACCTGCTCAGCATCAGTAAGAGTTGGTGTTCTTAGTTCATAGAAAGCAGACCAAACATTACGTCTCCAGCAAGGATAGGAGTTGAGATGGGGGAATCGATGGAAGAATTTTTGTTAACCAAGATTAACTGGTACCTGTGGCTTTGATTTAAATTAAATTAACAGACTGAAATTCAATCCAAAGTCGCCAGCCAAATCCAGAACCTTGTGAAGCCAAGAAGATTTCACTCAGCTCAAACTCCAAATACCTCATGTGAAAAAAAAATAAAGTAAGAAATCCAATGTTAGACATTTACAGATCTTGGCTCACATCTTGTTGTAGTGCAAATCAATTTGGCCTACAATTTATTGGATGAAATATGCCTCCTGACACCTTGTGTAGGTGATGGAAGCTACAAAAACATTTACATCTGACAATATGAGCTGCCAAAGAGAATCAGTTTCAAAATTTTGTCCATAAACTGCAGTAGGATTTACTGTGGGGATGCCATCTGGTGAGGATATTAGGAATTTTTAGGTCATCAGTAATGATCTTTTTGCTGAGGTGCCTCTAGCAGTCTGTATCATATACAGAACCAGATGTTGAATCCCATGCGGTGTTGACGTATGAGCTCTGAGCTAGAAGGCATGAACCAGTGCCAGTCTACTGAGACTTACTGGTTGGGCATGGTCAATCATAAGTTTATGGCTTTGGACAGGAGATAGCCCCTGTAAAACACTCAAGAGACCAGGCACAATTTGTATGACTGTCTGCCTCAGACCACGTAGATGTGACTAATATGTCTTCATCAGCTGCCTTGACCTAACAGTCTGTGCTGGAAGTTTGGGGTTTTGCATGCCAATTCCCTCCCTGGTTTTTCTGTACAAACATGACGATGAGAGGGACCTGTTTTAGCTGATAGGATGTTAAAAAATGCATCTGATTATAACTATTAAAATTATGCTTATAAAGTCATAGACTAAACAGGAAACATGACCGATTCCCTTCTTAACTTAAAGAAAAAAGACCTGCCCAACATATTCTTTTCATTCAGAGCAAACTTAATAACAAGCAAATATGTTTCCCCAGGCCTCATTCTGGACCACTAAGCATGAATAAGTACCATAGTGCTTTTGCTAAATGACCAGACTAATACAGCATCAGTGTAGTTAATGCATCATTTGTCATAGTCACAAAGATGGAAAATACTTTCATGCATTCGTTTTTATTTGGGAAGCCCATACTTTCAGAAGCCATACTCAGCAGGGAAGCTAAGATTATTAGAGCACATTAAGCAATCTTTGGAATCTAGATAAAATATGAGAGGTGTCTCTATGATACGTTATGATCAGGAAACTAAATTCTTTGCAGCTATCTTAGAATATACCTGTGCACCTTCTTATTTTGAAAGTATTATATTATTCTTCAAGATTTACGAGCTTTGGTTTGTGTATCAGCTAAGTCTAGAATCTCATTCACTTTGTCTATATGCACGTTATTCTGACCAATGGCAAATTCTACACTAGTGACACACAAAAAAGCATTGTGTGTTTATTAGACATGGTCAAGTCCATGGCAGGCACAAGTATTAAAGGGTCAGAGGACAAAAAAATTATGTGCATTTTCAGAAAAGCCCAAGCACGCTCAGCCACACCTATAAAAGCACATCACTCACGTGAAACAGTGAACAGGTCAGGAATAACAGTGTTTAAAACACAATCAGAAATTCAGTGAAATTAATAAAAAGGGTTCCATTAATTTCTGTGAGCTTTTTGTAAGGCTTCAGGGTAATATAGCTGCAAACTAAAGAACAGATATTTAACCAGCACCTTCTTCATGGACATAAAACTACAGCTGCTTCCTTAAAGTAAAGAACCTTCCCCTTTATTTATCGCTTGAGCGGAGTGAGGATGCACTGGGTGCTGCAGTAGCCCAGCCCATGTGGTTCAAGCTATGGAGCCGCTTGCTGCGCTTGTCTCCTGCTTGCATTTCAGCATTGCTCAGCACATCTATTTGGAGCAGAATTAAAGTGTTTAATTGCAAAGCAAACCCAGAGGAAGGCACAGGGAATGAAAAGGACAGCAGGATTCTGCTCTGAGCAGTGACTATGCAGTGCCTGCTGCTGGTTTTTTTTCTGTTTCCTCCAATAACTTCTACATTAAAGTTATTTGATTTTAACTTCCCAAAGAGTTGGATGTGTGGGTGTGTGGTGTGTGTTCATGTGTATAGATTCATTTGTGGTAGAGTTGTAGATAAGTCCATTTTCATATGTAATTCCTTCACTTCAGACCATTTTTTTTCCTTTTATCATCCATTTCTCCTTCTCTCAACTTCTTTCACTAGGGCTTTTCCTTCCAGATTCCCAATCAACCAGACTCTAGTTCACTTCTAAAAACCCAAACATCATATTTTTCCTTCTTATCGTCTTTTCCCACTTTCACTACTCTGTCCTTCAAATGATGGGTTTGAAGGAAAAACTGTAGTCCAAAAATGTTATTGTAACTTTTTGTAAGATCTGTCCTGTTGTTTACATACCTCATTGCAACTCCTGTCTGCCTTGTGGGCTGCCTGTGCTGGACATACAACAACATACCACAGATTCCTTGGATCTGGCAGAAAGGTTGGTTTGCTTGCTTCTTTGTTGCATCTGAATTCATTTATCAAAGCCAAATGCTAACCCAGAGATTAACATTTGTTAAGAACTTCCTGAGCCTGACTGGTAAAATGATTAAGGAAAAAAAAGACGGCTTATGATGCTACGGAAAATGCAAATCTTAATTTTAGCAGATCTAAAGCTGAAATGAAATAACATTTTAAATGGCCAAATTGAATGAACTGAAAAATGCACCATCCGGAAAACATTCCATCTGACTCCCTATTGACATCTTAACTAAATCATTTTAGTAAACAAATAAGAAACAGAATTGAAAAGACACAGATTGAAAGGGAATGAAAATGTCTGTATGAAAGCTGAATCCCATAGTTTTATGAGTTACAGCTGATATCAGAGAAAGGCGATAATTGCTAAGTAAATCTCTCATACTCACCAAATGACTGGAAGGTCTTTAATGCTGGCAAAACAACTACTGATCTTCTCCAGTCAGCTACCATATTGCAAAAGAAGGATGATATTTTTCATCTTTGGGCTATTATGCCGTTATTTCATTGCCACTTTGATTTTTCTTTTCTAATCCATTGATAAAGAAACTATTCTACAAATATTGTGATTTTAGAATCCTTTATAGTTAAAGAAACAAAGAGATTAACCACTTTGATATTCCAGTGAAACATATTGTGATTGCAATGAATTCTTAAAAAATCTCACTGACTGTCCTCATTTCCCAGTGCCAGCACCATGTCAGTATGCAAGCCATGGATAGCGATACCCTCTTATAGCAGGGTCTTGACTGCATTTGGTGTATTTGATCATCTGGTCTGTGTTCATGAAATCATCTTAATTTATTTCCCACTAGCTAAAGCAACTTTCTGTAATATTTCAAGGTTCATTTCATTATTTGAAAAATTAGATACTATTGACTACAGGCTGGCAGATAACCTGTTTATATTTTTAACTGCCTTTCTCATGAAACGAGCAAGATTATTTACCATTTATAACATCTTATATAAGTTTTTCTTGGAAGTGAAAAGTGACCTTTCTCTCAGTCCGTAAACTGTTCATCTCTGCCCTGACAATTCATATTCCATTTATACATATGTAAAAGACTAGCCTGATGAAGAGAGTGGAGAATTGTAGTTGTCTGGCATGATGGCTTGTGTTATGTATCTCTGGTTTTCACCTGGGGTAATACCATTTAGGGATTTTCCTTTCCTAAACTTATGGATGTGCTTAAGCCACTTCATATTAATTTCTTTCTAGCTCACCTGAAAACTTTTTAGAGCAAAAGAAAGCTGTGGTTTCTAGGGTTTGTAGTGAGGGTAAGATTGCAAAGGCCTGAACCAGGGGTACTGAAATGGAAAAGTTTCTCACTGACTTCAATAGTCATGCCTACAGCAACACGGCCCAGTGGAAGCTCCCTGAAAGCTTTTGTCAAGCAGCACATTGTTTTTCCTCTGAGGAAAATGCTAGTCAGATCCTCCGGGAACAGAGGCCAGCCCTGTATGCCCATGGGAAAAGAGAGAGTCATGGATGTGCATGTCCCACAGTGCAAGTGCATGCTACACCTACACCTACACCATGGCTGCCACAGCTGGCGTCATTCTACACTGGAGCTGGCCCCTGCGGGTGTGAGGCTCATCCCTGGTGGGAATTGCAGCAAAGGTTGCTAATAAAGCATTGGAGTTAAACTGTGCAGTGGTTCAGAGGGAGAGTGAAAGAGTGCGGGAGGAATAAAGAACAGTTCTTTAATGGGGGAGGGATTGGCTGCTCCCTTCATCATCAAGCCAGATGCAATATGTTCTGTTCTCAACTGTTTTAGTACTCCAATAGATCAAACCTATCAACCTTTGCTTTTACTGGAGCTCTTTGCTAGAATTATTCTCTTTAATTGTGTGTTTAATGCTTGACCACTGAAAAGGATGAAAAGAACAAGTTCACTGCCTCTCACTACCTTCCTCAGTGAAGCAGATGAAGATTTTTCCCATCTTTGTGCTTTAAAAATTACTTAATAAATCTTTATAGACTGAGGAACAGTAAAAGCTCTAGCTCTCTTTTAGGCAGAAAAAACTCAACATATATGAGGATAAATAATTTAGCTTAATACATCTCACTTCTCACTAAATAATGTTAGCACACTCAGAGAAATGCTGGAATGAAAATCAACTGAGACATATTAAAATATTAAACACAATTTTCCTGATATATTTGTTCATCTTTATGTCTTCCACATGATTAAATTAAAGTACTTTCAGGGGAGAATCTGGATGACAGTAATACAGGGAAGTAGTAATCAAGACACTTATGTCAACACTCTGTTTCTACTTCGAGTCGATGGTCAACAGACTTAGTGCAAACACATAGTTCTTTCAATTTATCCTATGTATGGCAAAAACAGGTTTTATATAAGATATTAAGACAACAATGTACTGAGGAAGTGCCATTTTTTTTTTGCAATGGCTTCTGCAGATTAAACGGTTGACTTAAGTATGCATTGCTAGAGGATCATTATTAAAAAATTAAATATTTACCAAAAAATTACCATAATTTAGATCTGGATTTAGTGATCATCCCTCCATTTTAGGTGCAAAGACAAAATCATGGTATTTTCCAGTGTAATACCTGCTGAAATAGCCATGATTTCTGAGATGATTAATATGTGTGGTCTCATTTTAAGGGTTTTAACTCATTTTAACTACTAAAAAGTTTCTTGAAAGGCTTTTTGGATACATTTTGGTAAACAAAATAAAGTAGAAAATCCCTCTTGGGTTTTTCAGGCACCTTCAACTTCAGCCAGAATCAGGAAACTGATGCATTTTATTTCTACATATTCCTCCACTGATAATACCATTCCTCTTTCTTCCTGCAAGTGCATGTGCATTCACACATTCACATCCAACTGCACACAGCCTAGGTTTTTGCTTTGGGTTTTTTTTTTTCCCTCTTTGGAAAGGAAAGGAGGTTGGGAATTCATTGCTGCTAAAGCCCATTTTCTTCCTCTGCCTGTGGGGTATTCCAGCCCAGCGCTCCTCCCTCGCCAGACAGACCACTACCTGGCAAAACCCATGAGCAAGGGGAAGGAAGGGGATTTTCAGCTCCCCTGCTGCAAGTCTTCTGTTTGAGAGCAAAAAGTATCTTGGCCAGGGGACTAAAGGCAAGTAAACAGATCTTTCTAAGTAATATTTAGGGAGGCCAAAGGGGAGGAAGTCCAGATGCCCATTCTTACATAAAGGATCACTGCATTAAAAAAAAACCCCAAAACATAAAAAGTCTTCGAGGCAGGGAATAGAACTCAAAATAGCACCTTATTCTCCAGATGTCAGGCAACAAAATGGTTACTAGTCTGACATAAAAGTATTTACCTAAGACAAAAAAAAAAAAGCCTCTGCCAGAGAATCAACCACATACCTCGAAACCTCAAAGCACAGCTAGAAATAAATTGATAGAACAATCATGATTCTAACTAACGGTGATACCCCACCATCATTTATAGGTAAGCAGAGTTAGACAAATATTTCTGATAGAAAATCAACAATACTATTGTGTTTTGCAGGAAAATATTGATTACAATAGCTTTTTCTGAAGGAAATTATTAAAATAAAACATCTTTATATGACTAAAACAAATACATTTGAATATTTCAAAGAAGATATATAAATTCTGGACTTGAGGCTTGATTCATTTGCCTAAATTTTGGCAACATAGGCCTAAACATAGTGCTGGTGCAGTAAATGAAGGTTAAGGAGGATTTGCTATGGCATCTCCATTGGCACTAGACATCTAGGTTTAGACAACTGAACCAAGCCCTTTTGTCTTGTCCCATTTGAGGATGAAATCAACAATTGAAAAATCTCAAAATATCCTGTAAGATCAATGCTCAAAATTTTAACTCAGCTGTAGAAAATAAGTACTTTCCATTAGTGAGGTGACTGCTTTTTTACTATAATCAGCTGAGACCCACAATATTGTAAGATTACAGATTAATCATAACCATATTCTTTGAGTAAGATACTTGGACAGATTAAATACATATGTTTACAGTAGGAAAATATCTCTTATTATCAAACATTCTATAAAGACATTACATGATTATATCTGTATCCAATTATCTTGGCTGTGATGTTTTTTCTTTCTCCTGAAGAACTAAACTGTCCAGATTATTTTAAAGAAATCTTTCTTCTTAATGAGTCCAAGTTTAAAACATCTTTTCCAGTAAATGCAACCATCAAGGGTTTTACTGCAGATTGCAGGGGACATTAAAATGTCAATAATTAAACCCTGCAGAAATAGGAATTTTGAATGAAAATGGCTCATAAGCCTTGCTGCTTTCCATCTTCAAAGTATTTTGAAATTATTTTCCAATAAATTCAGGGGAGTTGTTCTTTTTATCTTTCACTTTTTAAATGAATGGAGAAGATCCATAAAAAGGATTTTTTTTAACCCCAAGAAACACCAGAGTTCCACGAACAGCTTATTTGTGCTTATTTATACCTATTACAAATTTTGAGATGCTTTATTTTTTGATAACTCACAGCTTCATGTAAAAGAGGTTGATGAATATAGGATTCTTCTACAACATTGATTAGATTTATTCACATTAGAAATGCATTGCTTTCTTCATTGGTCAATATTCATTCTCCTGAAACTTCAGATTTTATTATTTGATGAATTCTACAAACATCATAGAGTTTTCAAATCCGGGAGTACTGCAAACTCATAAAACAAATGTTTGCCTCACCTTTTGTTATCAGGATCAAATACTGAAGATATTTGAATATCATTCTATTCTCTTCAAGGTATTGCAATCATAAAGTAAAGTACAGCCTGCTGACATTTTCACGGTTTTATTCATTCAGTGCCCTCCTTGTGACTTTCAAAATCAGAGTGGGACACACTCAACTAAAATTCACTGTCAGCTTCTTGAACCATGCATACTAATACACTTAACTGGCTTATCATGGCTATTCTAAAATATTTCTTCCTATTCCTTTTTACAGTGGATATAGATCTTTGCATATTGGTCACCAATGAGAAGCACTTGAGATACACTACTTTAAGACAGGATGCCAAGAATAAAGCAGCACTACCTGCAATAAAAAAGATGTATTAGAAATAAAAGGAGATATGGCAACAAAAATGGCAATCTGACTCTTGCTTTTAACAATTAATGTAAAACATGTGTAAGTCTTGTTCATTTCAGTACCAATCAATTCATAAATATACAGACATGGTTCATTAGCATTTGCAAACAAACATTGCCTCTTTTCCAAGAGCTGAGAACCTCAAGTGTAGTGAATGATGTTTTTCATATTCAAGTTCAATGTATTTTTTACATTTCTTTCATATTTGCTTTCAAAATAAACTAGGACTGCAATACTATTAATATTGTTCTTCAAAATATTTTCCATAAAGGTGCATGCCCAGTCATGCAATCTGATATTTTAGTCTGCTCTTAAATTGTTCCCTTAAGTCTCAAAGCTAAAAAAGAAGATAACAATCCAGTATATATTTTATCAGTAACTGATTGTTCACAAGACTTTTTTAATCATACAGTCTACAGGAAGTCACAGCAGAGGCCACTTCTTTTTCATATATGTATGGCCCATTAAATATTCTTGGCAGTCACTGGTACTGTTATTGGAAAGCCTGAATTAAAAAAAGTCTTCTGTTGTAACCTGCAATCATTAAGGGACAGTCTCCAACACTGGACAAGTCAGTGCACACCCCATCATCCTGTTCTCTTCTGGGAATTACAAAACAAAGTACAGCCAGCTGATTTTTCCACTGTTCTGTCTCTTCAGTGCTCTCCTTGTATCTTCTAAAATGAAAGTGTCTCGTGTTCTACCAAAATTCAGCTGTATTTCCTGAGCCTTGTGTTTCCATGTGGTTAGGTGTCTCTGGAAGCTTTCTTCTTATTTAGTCAATAGTAAATTGGGTGGTATTTAGGTTTTCCAAATACAGTCTAGACTACTGACCTCTAGCATTACTCTAAGGAGAAATATTTGCTGCTCTGTTGTTCAGTAATGCTTTCTGCCTGTGGAGCAAAAGCTTGGACCTTCACACTCCAAACGAGAAGAAGAGGCATTACCTTCTCCGGACCCCCCAGCCCCGGGCTGAGTTCCCCACCACGCAGCAGCATACCAGGGGCTCTGCTGCTGCTCAGGGATCAGGAAACTGCCCTCAACATTCTCTCTAGCTCATCTGAGACGAAGCAGGGTGCCATGGCCCTGCTATGCCTTCCGTCTTGGAAGGGACGTGTGGCATGTCTACAGGCACCTTGGGGAGCAGGAGTTGGGTGACAGCAGAGGCACATCAGACAGCACACCAGAATGGCCCAGGGTGTTTTCAGCAGAAAAACACCATGGGCGACATTACTGACCAGTTTTTCACTACGTGGAAGCACACAAAGGGCCTTCCTCTCCTGTCACTTGCTGTAGTATAAACCAGGACGAATCCTGTGGAATGTAGTCAATTTAGGCTGACATTAACCTGGAACAAATGTCTATATCTAGCCTCTTTATGTATACCGAGAGACAGGGCTTTGTTGTTGTAATTACCCTTTTTTTAAGATGTGAGTTGCATAAATCTCATAATCATTTCCTGTCTATAATGGCTGTAATCTGCAGTTCAAGAAGATTCCTAATTAATATTAATTCCCACCCTGCGCACAGTGTGTTTTGGCAAGTAATTAGGTCTGAAGGGATGGCAAAACACACTGATCTTCAAATTTTGAACAATTTAATTACAGGCTTGTTTTCTGTGTGGAGCTGCATAAGCTATGAGTTTAGTAGAGAGCATTAGTGCGGTGCTGCTATTGAGGCTGTCTCTGAAGCGAACAGCAGAGAGTGCTCTGCAGGAGGGAGGGCAGGCTGCTCACGCCTTCTGCCCAAAACCATTTGATTTAAATGAAAGCCAAACTATCAGCTTATGTGAGTGACTGTTTACCTGGAGGCTGCTCTGTCAGACTGTGGAGTTTGCTGCAAATGCCTTCCTGAGAGAAGCTGACTAACAACCGAAAGCAGAAAGTAGCCGCTCAAAAGGAGAAATACTTTACATTTTAAATTAGTTCATCCACAAAGAAGCTGGCTTTGTCACAGATTTACAGAGCAATTTTGCATGACTCTGCACATGAGAAATTATCCTCTTTACTCTTTTAGAAATTCAGCCCTTTCTTAGCTATTTTTAAATTTATTTCTTAGTATATTTTACTCATTAAGCTAGATTGGCTAGTGCTGAGGCCACCTTTAAGGACAAGTTACTGTTCTAGATAAGGAGGGAACCTCACCTGTCCCAACCTGTCATTCACTAGATGTTTCTTTGATGCCAGGTAATGGGGCCTTCACTGGTAGGGGGAGCTCTGAACCCTTTACCCACCCTCTTAACACATCTTGCACAGGAATCCTGAAAATTAACATCAGTAAAATAGCGGTTATATGCCTCACTCCATTTTTCAGAGACAGAAGAGAATCCAGATTGTCTCTGCCCAAAGGTGTCAAAACAAAGTGCTCAAAGTATCAGAAGGAACAAGATTGCTAACTTGTCAATGACTCGATGGAGAATGATAATACAGGCAAACAGTTAAATGTGCAATGGTAAGCAACAAATGCTATATAAATGATTAAATTTGTTTTCACAGGTGCTTCAAAAAGGCCTTACTTGTAAACTCTTTACTTAAAACCTAACTGTAATTGTGGTGGATATGAGCCAAGATTTGCACCTGCTGTAATTGCTTAATATAAATAGCATGAACCAGAACATCTGACTGGGGTGCTCATGATTAAAGATCAAGAGAGAGGGACAAAAAAAAAAAACAAAAAAAAGAAAAGAAAAAAAATCTATGATGCATTGGCATTTCCTCACAGGATACTCCCTGCACTGTCAAGCATGCTTGCCTACTTTGCTGTGCAAAGTACTCACTTAAATAATTTAACTGTTGAAGAATAATTGATCTTGAATAGGTGCAATAAGAATGTGTATCTATCTGATCCACACTGACACTCTTGAGTCTTTACACTTGACCCTGGTACACTGCACCATCATTACTAATGGCTGTGTCTTCCCCTGAGAGCTCAGGAGTGCTCCTACAGGGAGGCCAGCTCTAGGAGGGCAATGTTAAGAGACAGATATGTCTCACACGTCCCTCTGCAATGGACACTAAAATGTGTTTGAACAGGAATGTGAATCTGTTTAAGAGGAAGAACAGTTGACAGATATTACAGGTATTTAGTCTGTCTATAATTACAGTGCATGTGCGTTGGTATTTAATGTTTATGCTGGTACACTATATTTAAGTAAACATTCACATTAAGTAGGGGCCTTTTCTGCACTGGGCTCTGAACTAGGCATTCATGACTCTTAAGGACTGATGTCAATTCAAGAGTTTGAGTTAAATTTTGATTCTGCATAGTATTAATAAAACTTCTTTGGTCTGAATTTTTTCTTTGTACGACCTATAGTTAATTTGTATGGCTCCTGTGTTTTCATTTTCAAGACTGAAAGATTGTTAGAGTTGGCTGAATCTTATACAGCTATGACAAGCAAATAGAATACAAATAAGGGAATGTTAAATATTGTGCTAAACCGGCTTCCATTTCCAATAGCTGCAGTAACTTCAATGATCAAGGACTGGTAACAGATACCATAGGTTTCTGATTGATTATGGTATTCCTACTGCTAATCAATCATTTCAATGACTTATACCTTTTTGATCTCCTGAACTTTCTGTGAACTTGCAATCAACATTTCCTTTGCATGACAGATAATAGCAGGCTATGGTACTTGCTGCTACTCCTGCTGTGCATCTTTTGTGAGTTAAACTATTCTTATTTGGAAAACTCTATGTTCACCACATTCAGTAGATAATTTGTTTCTAAAGGTACACTGCAATTTTTGTCATGTTTTACCTAATATTCTTGATGATTGCCATTAGCCTAGATACAAATGTAGAGTATAAACTACTGCACACTGCAGATGTTGAAAAAATGGCTAAGATCAGAAAAGCCACAGCAGATGAGTCCCTACTCCTCAGATGTTTTGTGAAGAGGGGATGAAAGTAGCGGTTTCACACACACACACACACCCCTTTCCTCTCTCCCTCCCTTGCTTCCTCTCTCCATCTCTTCCTTGCTTCATCTTTCTTACTGGCAAACATGAGTAAGAATGAGTTACATCAATTAAGAATTAATTTTATGACACCTTTTCTGCTTTGTAAGATGCTTCTAATGAGCCATTTTCACTTTAAAACTTTACTGACACTGAGTTATTTACTGATATTTACTGACTTGCCATTTCTAAATATAAGGCCCCATTTATCAAAACACAGAAGGACATGCATAATTTGAATTACATGCTTGAGTCCAAATCCTAAATAGTAAAATGTCAAATGCATCTCTTTGACCGGCAGGTGATTCTCCAGTGGATTTCATAAAATGTACCACGAGATACTGCTATAGCAGGGAGGTAATGCCTGCTAGAAGTCACTACTCCCAACTCACTCCCAATTTTGGGCTTCTTTCTGGACTATACAACTTGTAATACAGGCTGGAAATAGTCTCAAGTCATCAAAGTGAAATATTACAACACAGAGTATCAGAATTGGCAATAATTTAAGTGCATGTGTGAAAATGACTACCATCTAATATCAAGCTGGAACAAAGAAGTATGATAAGGAAAAGAGTAATATTCTTTACAGAGCATTTACTGGTCCTTACTAGCCAGGTCCAGCATAACATCAATGACGTGTTGACTTGACAGATACAGATACAGTGTATATACAGTCAAAGCTCACTTGACAATAGTGAAAAGGCTTCTTGACTGAATTGTCCTTTTTGGTGGAGGGATGCTAGACCCTCAAAATTAAATACATGAAGAAATGCTGGATCTCCTCTGATAGCATTACTAGAAATCAGGTAGCTCTCTTCTGTATATGATTAAATTCACAGACACTGGGGGCATATGAACATTAATTATACATAACCACCATGAAAATGAAAAAATATCAGAAAAATATTGCAAGAAAGATTAATAGCTCTAAAAGGAAGGATGAATACATAAGGAATGATTTTCAATTGTAACATTCAAATAAGATTTCAGATATGGCAGAAACTGTATTTGACATTATACAAAAAGAATGGGAAGCCATTTGTAAATTTTATATTAATACAGCAGAGATCATTCTTTATTAAAACTAGGAAAGAAGAGTGGATTAGCAATGCCACATGGGATGCTATTACAGAAAAAAGGCAGGATAAGTTAAATCTACTCAATACATTAAGGCCAGAAAAGTAAACAAAGAAAAAAGGAATATAGGGATAAAGATAAAGCAGTAAAAAGATCAGCCAAAAAAGGATAAAAGAGGCTCTGTTGATAGACAGGCACTGAAAGCAGAAATGGCAGCACTGAGGAGAGACATGAGAACATTTTATCAAACTGTTTAAAGGCTTACTGGAGATATTAAACCACAACAAGGAAAGTGCAGTGAGGAGTAATGACTGGAAAAAATGAACCTCACCTTATTTTAGAGGAACAAAAGAACAGAAAGGCAGAACATCTCCCAAACACTGCAAGAAAAAAACACCTTATTTTGCTACTGAGAGATGGCAGAACTTGATGCCTGTCTTGAAGAAATTAAATCTTCATGAGCTTAAAGTATCCTCAGAAAGATGGAAAAATGCTAAATTAAAAAATAAAAGTCAAATCACTATAGCATAGATAGGAGGAAATGCAAAGGACAACATGATATTTGGACATGTCCCTAAGGTTTAAAGTGAAGCAGAAATAATACAGTCTGCTCTTGTTCCCATGGAAAGTCTTCAGTGCAGCAAACTTTGAAGTTGCCACTCACAGAAGCCACAGCAAACATGGCAACATTTCCTCTAATTGATCTTATGTACACAAGATCTTCCTCCTGCAAAGCATCATAGAACAACGTACAAGATGGTAGATGCCTCTTGTCCTGAACTGCATGGGGTTTGATTTAATAATGGATTGTCATGGCAAGTAGTTCCACCCTTTCAAATCCCTTGGATGGTGATTCAAAATATTAAGCAGAAGCATGCCATGAAGTAGATGATGCAGCTGGGAGGTGATGAACCTTGGTGACAAAGACTGCATCTTCTTCTCCTCCACCTTCACTAAAATCCATTGGAATGGATTCTGTTACTTGGTCATTACTGTGGAAATGGGTATTTCAATATAAATGAAGAGAGCAGAGATGTAAGGGCTTGTAGCCAAAATCTGTCTCCTAGCTAAATCAGTTGAAAATATGTTGTGAAAAAGGCTGTCTTACACTTACGCCAAAACAGGCCCTACAATTAATAAATTAGAGATAGGCAATGTCACAGATGATAAATTACCTACACAGAATTTTCTCTATTTAGAAGCTGAAGCTTTTACAAACTTGCATAACCTCATTCAAAATGCAAATAAATGCATGCTTGATATAAGTTCAGAACAATAAACTAAGTACTTCCCATACATATTACTGTACAGAAGTCTTGCATGATTAAAAGAACACAGAAATCAAGGGGAAGAGTGCTCAAATGCAGTGCAGAGTCCTAGAAAAATAATGCACTCATCCTGTGCAAATGGCACAGCTATCAGTACAGGTGTCTGTGAAGGCTATTTAAAGTACTGACTAAATAAATAAGAAATGAAGAAGCCTTAAAATGAGTACAGATAATGGAAACAGTACAAATGATAAAAAGGAAGGGAGGGGACATAGATCTATTTTTCATGACTCTCCAGTAATAGGGAGAATCAAACAAATACTTTTGCAGTAGCCCCAGGTTTGGTTCCAAAGGACTCAATCAATGGCACTCTACAACACAGTTATGGTTGACGTGATCCTGTTACAAAAGTGAAAAAGACTTACAGAAACGAGCCAGACAGGATATGGCTGACTAACATTATTTGACTTCTGTTTTATGGTCTTACCAACAACGATGACACTTTAGTAAGAGCATGAAAAAGGGTTACAAATATAAGAGAGAAGAAAAATTGCATTAGGGAGCTGAACCAATAAATTTCTCCATTCAATTTTAGCTCAAGCATGATACTAACTTCAGCATGGCAATTAAGTTTTAGTTCCACATCAAGGAAAAAAATAGCAAATAAACTGATTTTGATTTGGTCTTGATCCCTTAATTGTCAATGAAATATTCTTTCAGGCAGAAGAATGAGTTTCAAACAGACTCATTTCAATCAAAATTTTCTCCTTCTCTGGACATTGTATTAAAAAAATAAAAACTGAAAAAGATGTTCAAGTCCAAATGTTGTTTTTAAAAACAAAAAAAGAAAAGTGGCTTCTGAAAACCATTTAGATTCCCATATTTCTGGAAATATTTCAAATATTCACAAATAAATAAAAAATCCTGTAGTATTATTTTCCCAAACATTCATTCCCATTTTATGGAAGGCTTTAAATAAGTCTTTAGGATTTAAAATGACCTTGTGATTAGTTTTTGGGGGGAACAGTTAACAAAGAAAGAACATAATTGGTCCAAATTATATTTTCAAACAAAAGGTCATCTCATGCCTAGGTTTACAAAAGAATTCAATTTTCATATGTCAGAGGAAAAATGAACAGATGCTGTCATGAGCATCACAATGGAAGCAGGTTGACACTTAGGTCTTTTGAAAATTTGCCTCCATTTGTGGATACTAAAAGTTCACCCTGACTTCTTTTAGGAATTTACAGGTTAATGTCCATTTAATGCTACAGAATTTCACAATCTTTCCCTTGATAACAATATTCACGTTTTGAAGGACTTGAACTCCCCTCCAAAGTAACTGTTGGTTTCCTTATATTTAGTTCCTTTCTTTCAAAATCCAGCATGGGCTATTTATCCTTCACCGCTTATCCCATTTTGCTATCCCATGGTTTGTACTGCAGCTTATCTCTTTAACTACTTACAGAGATTTCAACTAACCTGTTCTATTTGATCATGGCATCCTGAGCAGACTTATAACGCAAATCGTGTCTCGGGAAGTATATAGATGTACAGAATGTTTTGTCAGCAAACAGTTTCTTGTATGGTTGGTAAGACTGCATAATTTTGCCTATTGATATAAAGCTTAGTTTGAGAGATTAGAGAGCACTTCCAGATGTTTAGTAAATCAGGCTGTCCTATAAACCTTTTTGTTTATCTAAGACATATTTTCAAAGTCACAAGGGGGAAGTAAGGAACCCAGTTCCCACTGAAAAACAAATATCACCCACTTTATTAAGAAAGCTGACGTATTTCCTCTATAAATGATAACGTTCTTCTGGGGAGGGAGGGATTATTTTAAAAAAAGTGCACTGAAGAGCATTCAATAGCATGGTTACAAGCATGATGACTTAAACATATAAAATATAAAGAGGCAGGTTTGTAGGAGGAGGTAGTATTTTCCACTAACTCATCTGATACGTTTGGGAGGAAAAAACAGACAAGCTTTCAGGCACACAAGTTTTTCTTCAGATCTTGAACAGAAGAGGCAAAACATGTTTGGAAGCACAAACCAGCTAGAACACTTTTTTTCTCCTAAATCTATGTGTGTGCAAGCACAGTATGCACTTGTGACAGCACTATTCAAAGCAAATGTTCTTATACAACCTAACAGAAGCCTAAAGGTTTGGGTGTCAGCAGGAATCTTTCCACCAACTTCAGTGGCTAGCTGATGTCACCTTTGGTAATTGTCCCCGAGTTTGGACTTGAGTTCTTGAGGCCACCACTGGCCAGTTTCCCAGTGCCAGCTTTTGGATTTCCCAAGACTTAAACCCAGGTGCAGGTGGTGGGTCTCTTTGGCCAATACAGCCTTCTGGTAGCCCAAACTGAACTAAAGGTCTGTCCAACTTGAGAATCCAAATAAAAACCAACAAGAATTAGAGACAACAAGCAATAAGAAATAGTTCTGCTCCTGCAGGACCTTCTCAGCCTGCTGTGATGGGAGGTTTGTAGTGGGATGCTGGATGAGGGAACCAAAGCAGCAGTGACAGTGCACAGCAGATGGATGGGTATAGCACAATATCTACTGGATTACTTCAGGAAGACTGGGCTTGGATCAGTTTAAGCCAGGTCCAGTTTATTGCCTAGAAGAGCCTCATCCACCCTCTAAACGCCCCCCCCTTTTTTTTTTTTTTCATGAGAGCCTGTTAATGCCTACCAACCATGAGCTCAAATGAAGGCCAATGGTTAGGAGCTGATAACTATTGGGAAGCCAGTTTTGAGAGTGAACGTAACATAAATGCAGGCTTTTGGAAGGAAAAAAAGCAGCAAGGTGCCTACCTATCTTGCCAAGTTTCTATAAACCTTAACCTTTGTGTTTTATACCAAACCAATGATTTCCAAAAGCACAACTACATTTGATTTATCCGCTGGCGTTCACCCTGCTCCTACCTTTGTCTCTCAGTAGAACAAGCAGATTTTCATGAGGGTAGATTTCTTGTATCTATGCCCATGCTTCATTCACCTCTATACACATGAGCTGGGGTGACATACTGCTATTTAGGCAAACTGGATCTCAGTTACATACATGAAAACCCAAACGTTACTTCCCTGGCTTCAGTGGAGTTATACACTGAATTGTTTCAGCATCACAGTACAACTTTTGTGCTTTCTTTAGCACTACACAACATGGATATTTTGCTCCCAATTTATTTTTAATTTTTTCCATATCCTAGTTGGCATCTCCTCATTAGAAATGCCAAATAATTGCTCAGACATATGCTTGTCTCATTCTTTTTGTTACAAAACTTCTGCATTGACTTATTTTGAGCAAAGATAAGTCTTGAAAGGCTTCAACTCTTTTAATCTGAAGCGTCAAATCATTAGCTGAAAGTTTATTTCAAGTTCCAGTTCATACAACTTCAAGACATACTTAGTCAGTCTGACTTCTTAATTACCCTAGTAAGAGAACTGAATATCATGGGGTGTATATATCCCTTTTTTGACAGTTAGTTCTTGAATCCCAAGTGTTCATGTGGTTTTGCAGTTTGTACTTACTATATTTTAAACCCAGATGGAACCAGTCAGATCATGCATTCTAGCTTTCTGCCTAATAACAGTCACACCAAAGGTTAGACTTTAAATTCCTGCGCCTCATCCTCTCAGTTCATAGATACCATTACGAAACTTTCAAATATGAAGAACTGACCACAAATATTAGGAAGCTGCTTCAGTGGTTATTCAGGTTTCAGGTAAACAATGTGCCATTTACTTCCTGTTTGAACTTTCCTAACCTCAACCTCCATTCATTTAACCTTTCTGTGGCTTTGTAAGCTTTTTTAAAGAGCCCTCCTAATTAGATTGCTTGTCTATTTAGGAGGACTTGAGGGGGCATCAGATTTCTATTTAATTTTGTTCTATATGTTACGCTTTGGTTATTTAGGTAATTACTGCTTCTGCATTTCAGTCTTATAAGAGTTTGTTACCTGACAAAGTTTAGTTTCAACATTACGTCCTTTCTCTTTTAGATGCAGTCACAACACGTTTGTTAATTAGTTTTCAAATGAAAAAAAACTTCAGACCAAATTGCTTACAAAATAGATTAATTAGATCATAATCTCCAGAGGAATTTTCCTTCCTATCAGAGCCAAGCACATTCACCTCCAACCCTTCATAATCCACTCCATGTACCTATGCAAATGGACAGAGAACAGCGGAGCCAGCACTGGTTGCACCAAAAAGGTAACTGGAATCAAAGTATCCCTTATCACTCCCCAAAGCCCCAGGCTGTTCTATTTCAACTTGTGGACCATTACAATATCAAGTATTTTATTATTTTAAATGTTATACAGTGAAAGAGAAGTTCTCTTGGGTATATGTGCCTTCAATACTCACAGTTTTGTGTTACAGAGAATATGACCCTGGCAGTAGTAAGCAGAACGTGTATACTAGACTGCAACCCTCCCAAGACCTAGGGACGCTGCATTTCTGGGTCCAGATGGGGCACAGGAGGGAGGCATAAACCAGCTGCTCAGACTGGGAATGCTGGTAAGCAAAACATCAGGTTCCTCTCTTTAGAAGTCAGCAGGATGATGCTGAAGGAGTTTAGGCAGCTCCAAAACTAGGTACTAGCCATGGAATCCAGTCAGGCTGTGGTTTTCAGCACCATGGTGTCCTGTGAGTCCTGCCGTAGATATCTACCTCTTTTACTGGATCTTTTACAGTGTCACAATGGGAAAAAGCACCCATCCCACGCAAGCCGGTTACCGTTGCCACACGGCATAAAAGGAATACATTATTCTGGATTAAAAGCAAATTAACTGGCTGTGGATGAATTCATATTCTGGCTCACCTGAAATGCACACAGCTAATCCTGTGGTTCGGGTTACTACTGTTATCAGAATTTTATAAGCATAGGCTCTTTGCAGCGTGGCACAAGAAAAGCAAGTGCAGCAGCAAAGAGAGCAGTGGGACAGTCCCTGCTTTGAAGAACTTACGATCCAAAATCCAGGTACCAGGACAGGGTCCCAGGAGCAGGCGTGTTGCATGTATGGCTGTTCTCTTTACCTTACTGTTACCCTGATCTCCCAGTGTCCCACAGGCAATCGCTGGAGGAGGACCTGGGGGCTGAGGGATGTAGGGAGAGTGGGTGGAGGAAGGGGACTGGGAAGAGAGAACATGTTCTCCAGCACAGGGCAGTGGCTTTTCTCAGGACCACATACCACCACAGACCAGGGCTACACTGAACTACCTTCTCCTACCCTCCGTTGGGCAGGTTCAGCTAAAGAAAGAGGCGTTAAAATGGCCCTGACTTCATTTTTATTGTCAATTCTCAAATTTTCTTTCCAAAGGAAGGTAATGTAACTCACAGGGCTGTCAGCAAAGGAGGTCTGAAGATGTGTCCCTCGGACCCCTCACAGCAGGCATGTGAGACAGGTGGGGACGAGGCAAGCCCACGGCTCCCCTCCCGGCCTGCCTGCCTCTGCTGGGAAGGAGCGGAGTGAGCCAGCCGTCCTCCTTCTGCACCCTACCTCTGGCTACCGACAGAATCAACCTCTCATACACCTTCCAGAGAAAGTCCGAAAGTCCAGACAGTGGAAATACTACTCTAAGTTTCCTCAGTGCTTTCCTTCCCGTATTAGCGAGGTTTCTCTACTTCCACGACTAAAGCCAAGCACCCCGAGGAGTTTTCCTCCTGCTTCCCTCCCAGGCCAGCACTCGCCCGGTGCGGGCTCGCATCAGTTTCCAGCGGAGAAGCGTGTGCCGGAGAAGCAGGCTGTATCCGGGGGGGCACTCACACTAAATCTGTGCTTAAACACCGCCAAACATCCCCAAAACAACCCGAGGAGCCCCCGCTCTCCGCGGTCCCCTCAGGGCGGCGCGGCGCCGCCGGCCGGTAACGGCCGCCCCCTAGCGCGCGAGGCCGGCGCCGCAGGCGGCGACCACCCCGCCGCCGCACTGCCGGGAGGTGAACTCGGCGCCGCTTCTCATGGCACCGGCAACTTCTGCCCCCGGGGCGGCCTCCGCCAGGGTCGTTTCCCCTCAGAGCCGCGCCGCGCCGAGGAGAAACAGCTGCCCGGCCGCCGAGCGGGGCCGGAGGCTGCGCTGGGCGGCGGGGAGCGCCGCGGCTCTGCGCCGCCGCCGCCTCCCCCGGAGGCCGCCGCCGCGGGGAGAGAGGGCAGCCCGGCCGCGCGGCTCCCGGCGCCGCAGAACCGGCGGCAGCGGCGGCACTCGGGGCGTTTTTCCGCCCGCCGGGGTGTTCCGCCGAGGCGGGCGCGGCGGCTTCACCTGGCGGGACTGAGCATGCGCGCGGCGGCGGGGCACGCCGCCGATTGGGAGCGCGATGCAAGACTAGGACGGAGCCGCCGGGCAGCCGCGACTTCGCCGAGAGCGCGCTGCCGCGCCGCCGGAGCGGGGGCGCCGGGAGCCGCTCTCCATGGGATTTGATGCTGCCGCCGCCGCTGCCTCGGACCCTGCTCCCTGCGAGGATCCAGCTCTCGCCGGGGACTGCCGTTGGCCGGGCGGTGTCTTCTCTGGAGTCGCGGGCTGCCTTGAGCCGGGCATGACCGGGCGGGCGACGGGGGCCAGCCGTGCCCCGCTGCCCCCTCGCCGGGGGCCGGGCGGAAGCAGCGCTGCCGCGCTCCCTGCCGCGCCGGGTCGGCGCTGCCCGGCGCTGCCCTGAGGGGCCGGCGGGGAGAGGCGGGGCGGCTCAGCCGTTGGGAGCCGCGCGGCGGGGCGGCCGTTGGACCGTTGGCGGGGGGCGATGAGGGCGGCGGGGCGGCGGCGGCGGGGCGGCGGGGCGGGGCGGGGGCTCCGCGGGGCTCTCTAGGACGCCGGCGCCCCGCACACCCACCATGGATCTGCTGCTGGTGGTGAACACGAGCCTGGGCTCCCCCAACGAGTCCCTGACGCTGCCCCCCTCCTCGCCGTCCTCCGCGGCCCTCCTTCAGCCGCCCTCCCCCTACTCGCCGGCGGCCGTGGCCAGCCTGGCGGCGGTGGTGGGCTTCCTCATCGTCTTCACCATCGTGGGCAACGTGCTGGTGGTGATAGCTGTGCTCACCAGCCGGGCGCTGAGAGCCCCCCAGAACCTCTTCCTGGTGTCCCTGGCCAGCGCGGACATCCTGGTGGCTACCCTGGTCATGCCTTTCTCCTTAGCCAACGAGCTTATGAATTACTGGTACTTCGGCAAGGCTTGGTGTAACATTTACCTGGCGCTGGACGTGCTCTTCTGCACCTCCTCCATCGTCCACCTGTGCGCCATCAGCCTCGACAGGTATTGGTCAGTCACACAAGCGGTGGAGTACAACCTCAAACGGACCCCCCGGCGGATCAAGGCCATCATCCTCACTGTCTGGCTCATTTCAGCTGTCATCTCTTTCCCGCCATTGATCTCCATGTACCGGGACCCTGAAGGAGATGGCTTTCCCCAGTGCAAGCTCAATGACGAGACATGGTACATCCTTTCTTCTTGCATTGGCTCTTTCTTTGCCCCCTGCCTCATCATGGTGTTGGTCTATATCCGCATCTACCGCGTGGCCAAGCTAAGGACCAGGACCCTCTCTGAGAAGCGTACGATGCCAGAGGGGTCCTCCCAGACTGAGAATGGCTTGAGCCGTGCTGCTGGCGGCTGCACGTCCCTGAGGATGCAGCTGGGAGAGAATGGACATTATTCAGTGCACCACTGGCGCAAAGCCTCCGAGCTGGAGGACATTGAGCTGGAGGAGAGCAGCACCTCGGAGAGTAGACGGAGGCGGAGCCGGGAGGAGCATCCCCGCAAAAGCAGCAAGAGCCAGTCCTTCTCCTACTCATATTCTTCCAAGCACTCTAGTAGCCGTCTGTCCCGCTCTAGCAATCGCTCCATGCAGTTCTTCTCATATCGCCGTCGCCGGAAGCGTAGCAGCATCTGCCGTAAGAAAGTCACCCAGGCCCGGGAGAAACGCTTCACTTTTGTGCTGGCCGTGGTCATGGGGGTCTTTGTAGTTTGCTGGTTCCCTTTCTTCTTCAGCTACAGCCTCTATGGTATTTGCCGGGAGGCATGTGAGGTCCCTGAGACTCTCTTCAAGTTCTTCTTCTGGATTGGGTATTGCAATAGCTCCCTCAACCCAGTCATCTACACCATCTTCAACCAGGACTTCCGCAGGTCCTTTAAACACATTCTCTTTAAGAAGAAGAAGAAGAACTTCCGGCATTGAGCTGGAGGGATGGATTTGTCTTGAGCAGGAGTGGAGTTAAAAGAGAATGAGAAGGCTCTATGCTGGAAAAGAAGGGAGAGAAGAGAACATGGGGTTTGGGCTTAGAGAGAAGGAAGAGGGCTCGCCCCCTCGGTGGAGCAGAGTGATGCTGTGGGGTACGGGGATGGTGTCGGGGAGGCTGAGGGCATTCGCCGTGGTACAGAATGGCGACATGGTGCTGGAGGAGCGGTGCTGGAGGAGCGATGCTGGAGGAGCGGTGCTGGAGTGTGGATGGGTGAACGGGGAGGGGAGTGATCATCTTTGAACCCTGACGGAGGGCATGGGAAGTCCACAGAGGAAAATAAGCTAAGACACTGAGTCTGAGAGGTAGTGAGTTTTTATGGGCTCTGGAATTTTGTGGGAAAACAAGCAGAGACATCAAGAGGAAAGGACTAAGTGGCAGTGGTGGTGGAGATTTGAGTTTTTATAAATAGAGCAGCTGGGGCCCATGGTGGGCTCGTCCCAGTAAGAAATTGGCTTTTACTGCTTGTGTGAGGAAAGAAAGTGCAAAGTACCAGGCACTGACAGTCTTTTGAGTTACGAAAGGATTTAAATGTTTGCCAAAAAAAAACCTTAAAGAACAATCCAAACTCTTTTCTAAATAAACCTTTGTACTGTTAAAACCTTCTGAATGATGATTTTACACAGGGCTTAAGTCAAACAGAAAGCATGGGCTTTTTTTTTTGGAGGGGTCTTTGCATGTGGAGCTGGATGGGAAATGTTTTTCCTATCTTCCCATAATTTTTGATTTGTCAGTGGGACAAACCTGGGAGTCTTGCATGTTTTCATGAAATATGAAAAAGAGCACATGCACCCCATGACCTTATTTCCCCCAGTTGGATCGCCAGGCAGTAAATTCCTGCTCCATCCCTGTCAGATCAGTAGCTTAAGCACCTTGCTGTCTTGGAGCAGGTAGTGAAAAAAAATCTTTTTGGTGAACTCACCTAACATTTTCTGAGTTAAAAATCAAATTTCCAACCAGCTCAACTTGCATGTGCCCTGGGGAACTTTTTCCCCCCTCTTTTTAAGTCCCCTTCAAAAGGCTTATCTCAGGGGCTGGATGTGTGCTGCTCTCATTCTCAGACAGGCAGTTGGAGGCAGGCTGCTGTGCAGATTTTCAGAAGAGCAATCACCACACCACTAAGGTCTTTAAATCATTTGTCTTTACAGTCTTAGAGCAACTAAATCCTTTATATTTATTTTTTTAATGAGAAGCATACATTGCAGATTGTCAGTGGTGTATGTGAACAAATCTCAAAAGAAGGTGCAGCTGTTCCAAATCTTTAATATTAATGTTGCTTTCTTTCCCTTTTCCTGTTTGCATTTCTAGTTTATTATTTCAGAGGTTTCTGTTGGGGGGAGGGGAGGGAAGAGGGGAGAAGAGTTTGAATAGTTATTAAAGCAAACTGTATTTCCCATGGGTTTATAAATTGTCATAAACTGTAATGAAGAGAATGAGACAGGGACTGCTGTCTGTACATTCGCCACTGGATGCACACCAAGTGTAAGACCCAGCTGAGCATTTACATCCCTTCTCCAGCTGTGCTGCTGCAAGGTGTGTATTCTGTTTGTGGGGTAATACTGGTCCATTTTATGTGTATCACTCCTTCCATAGGCCACAGGATTTGGCACCTGCCTCAAATGAACCTTTCCATAGTGAACAGCTCTTTGAGAAAGAGAATGAAATCTGTTCTCATATGGCAGGCTTCTTGAAACAGCTAAATTGAATCTATACCTGAGAATCATTAGATATCCCCTTCTTTACTCCCTCTGTTCTGTCTGAAATGTGTCTGTAGCCTCTCTTCTCTTGAAATCTCTATGGCATAAGGAGAAAGGATAGAGCAGTCACTTTGTTTCATCAGTTTTTCATAATAAGCATTTGGTTCACTTAACCCCGGAAAAGGAGCTTGTCAGTGGCTAAGATTCTGGTTTTAATTCAGTAGACAATTGAACTTCAGAGCCAACTCAAGTGGGAGTTCTGCCGAAGTAAGGATTAGATGATTGCACCAAATGCATTAGAAGTTTGCTTGATTTCACTAAAGGAACAACTGAGACATTTCCAAAGTCTTAAGTCTGTAACTTATTTGGATCCCTTCTTGAAAAAAAGGCTTGGAGTTGTGAAAAGATTTGAGCTTTGTTTAAACATTTGCACTGAAGGAAAGGATGTTAAGACTTATTTTCAGGAGCATCCCTTTGTAAATAACAATGGTTTGGTACAAGTACGTACTTGAGACAGATAAATATGAGAAAAAATAGCAACCGAGAGGAGGAAATTACAAGCCATTTTCTCCTTTGCAAAATGGAGAATTCTTTCTAAAGTTACATCAAGAAGAGCTGAAACAAGATCATATTATTTGTAGGTAACGATGTAGCTAAAAAGTTCAGGTTTGTTTAATCTGAAGAAACTATATAATTACCAGAGCAACCAAAGCAACGTATGGTACATAGCTACTACCTCTGAGCTACTGGATGGCTTCATTAGAGATACCCATTCCTACCAAGATAAAGGTCTGCTTTTGTCACTTAATGCTCGTTTAGAGCGGTTTCCCAGTCTGCAGACACACAGCAGTTTCACTGTTGTACTGCTTTTGAAATGAGATTTGTTGCCTGTAAACACAATCCGTCCCCTTTGTTTTTCCTTGTAGAATTCAAGGAGTCTATGGAAATGAAATTTAATTGACAGTCAGATTTTAGTGGAGGTGAAGTATATATGGAATGACTGATGTGCCTTAAAAGTAATTTATTCGCTATAAAATTATTCTGTGGTCATTATAAACATAAAGGAAATAATGCTTCTATTTTTGTTTTGCATTTCCAAATGTCTGAAAGGGATTGATGCAGATATTGAACATCTATGTGCAGCAGCATTCTTAAAAATGGGGCATTTTCTGTGGTTTTAATTTATTTCTCATCACAGTTACTCATCTGATTCAATGCCTCGAGAGGATCTTATTTCTTCTGAGCTAGATAAAAAGTAATATTCATCAATAAAGATGTGCAGTATACACCCCTTTTAAGTGCATTTCCCTCTAAATTAGTGAATACAGAGGATTTCTATTAAAATTGTTTTTAATGTAACTACTGAATATGCTTCAAGGAAGTAAAATGGGGCTGATTTATTTTTTTAATTACAGTGTTCTCATATTACTTGTAATAGCTGAAGACTGGAATTTGTTTGTAACATATTGTGTGGTGTTAACTTTTCATAAAAAGTTATCAGCTCTGCTACTCACACTGTGGTTGTGCTTCCACTGTAAGCTGGCTAATAGCATATACAGGAAAAAAATAGTCAATGCAGCTTTTGCTTAAGAAAAAGGGAGAAGATATTTTATGTTTCGAATGTGTCCAGTTGTGTCTTTGATCACATCTGATGAGCTGGTTGAAACACTCACTCTTTACTGTTGTGGAAGAAGGAAATGTTACTATGAAGCCGTATTGATTTTAACAACGAGTACCTGATCTTTAACTGTTGATTTGCTCATTTCACCATGAAGAAAATTTTCTGTCAGTCTAAAACGAGAAGTTAATGTTTTATTTTCTAAACCAATTTTCTGAACAGTACCACTATTGGTTGGTTATTGAAATATCAAACAGTACAACTTAGCTAGGACGAGAACTCAGTGCTGCTGCCCTTCAGCCCTCTTCTGTGAGAGTTTTGCATGAGTGAGAACTGCAGAATCAGCCTCTTCAAGGCTCGGGGCAGATGGAAGGGGCCTTTATATATAGGAGATTTGACAGGGTCACAGCTTTAAATCATTGTCTAAAATAAGGATCAGGCCCTTGTTGTTCTGTGTGATCTCTGCTCAGAAGAGTCATGGTGCTCCAAGAGCACTGGCAATTTCTGAGAAGTGGACCTGAGATGAAAGACTACATGCGAGCAGCTTTGCCAGCATTGAGCTGTATCACCCTTTGTGAGTAATCCCAGAAAACTTCAGCCGAGTTTACTTGTGAATAAGGGAGCTACTCGGTGTGGGCAAGGATGTTAGGAGCTTCCTTGGACATTGCCTGTTTTTCAGTAAATGTGCCTGAGAAATGTAAACAAACATTTGTGCATAAATGTACAAGAACTGAAAGGAAGGAATCCTCTCTGCTTAACTTTGACTACTGTTTGAACCCATAGAAGGTGTGGGTCGAGGGGTTTTTGACTCTATAACCAGAGCAACAAACCCTACTATATATTTTCAGTATAAGCTGTGTGAAGAGCATTATCCGATTGCATCTGGTTTTTGGAGAAGAAAATTCTTTCTTGCTCTATGGAAGTTGGTATTGGTTAGAACAGCATCTGAGAAGTGTAAGGATTTTGCAGGAAATGTCAGTAACGACATGCAGTTCAGGAGAATGTTCTAACCTTAAACTATGACTACAGTCAAGAAGGAGAGAATACCTACAAGCTGTGCAAAATGAAGGCCAGATGCTATCTGATTTTGTTTTCATGGTTGCTCATTGTAACCTTGTTAGTGAGCAGAAGGCAACTAGATGCTTCAGAGACAAAGCTCTAATTTGGAGGGGGAACGGTGTGTGAGGAAATAACTACCCACAGCACTGGAGGAATTAATATTTGCATACCTTCTTTGCACTGTAGACAAGTACAGTGCAGGAACTTGCCTTTTTCATTGCAAATGTTAATTTGCCTTCCAGATCTGTGGGTCAACTAGGCCATACAAAAGATGACACAGGAGAAGGTAGGGATAAGGGATTGCTCACTTCAGTGTTCAACACCAAGCTTAAGTTTGTCCTTTGTCCTTGAAATTAAGCCAAAAATACAGTTTGGCACTTGGACCCAAAAGGCCATGTAGCATCAATAATGCTACACTGAAGATAGTCTAGTTTTAGCAAAAAGCATCAGTTCATATTATACACCCTGCACATCTCAGTTTCAGGACAGAAATGGGAGAGTCTGACACTTAAGGCATGTGAGAAAGGAGTAATCAGCAGTTTGAAGGGTCATGGGTGTATTGTGATATTTCCCTAGATCCCATTCTGATAACTGAGCTGGCTTTAATTTTGTGGCTTCCCAATCACTTTGAACTCCTAAGAAAGACTTATGGAGGTACGTAACATGGAAACAGTAGAAATACTGCTTCTCAAGGAAGTAAAAAGTGGCAAATTGCTCAGAGAGTCAGCGTTCAGGCGGTTATACCAGATGCCCAGACCTCCAGTGGCTGGATAACTCTACTACTGGTTTAGTGGGAAAGGCTGGGGTATTTGCCACTCATAGTGACTATCATGCTTGGTCTGAATTTAGGTGATACCTACAGTTGGCACATTGCCTTTGTTTGAAGTGGCAGCCCTTAGAGTATGACAGAAGACATTTTAAGTAGTTTCTCTCTCCTCTGGTACATGTCCTTCACTACGCTATCCCAAACATTTTTTAATTCAACTGCACAACAGTTGATAAGGTAGAGAAAGATTGCCAGTGTCTTACAGAAAAAAAAGAAACAGAGGCATGGAAAACATTAGGAATTGAAACCTGGTGTCTTAGTCCTAGCCTAACATCTTACCACAATACCAGTCTTCCTTCAGCACCCCCCCCTTTTTTTTTCTTTTGAAAAACAGAAATTCATGCAAAATTGCAGAATCTTATTTTTAATAGGCTACACTGATGATACCGTTTACACTGGTAAAAAGATATTTTCTGTCAATAAATGGCATTCTGCTGTAAAGCAATTTTCTTTACTATACTTTTCTGAAAAATCTAATGAAAATTAAACCAGCACTTAATTTCATTTGTCTATATGTAACTCTCTTAACAAAAATGCTTTATTAAAGGTCCTGAATGTAAAGTACACAAATCAAATATAGCTGCCTGCTTCATCAAAATCAATTAGTTGTGTTTCAGCATTTTTGTGAACAGCAGTTATTCATTTTGTATGATACTCTTTCCTGATAGCTCTCTGCTGACAGAGAAAGCTGTACACCCTGTTGACAACAGGAAAAAAATGAGGATTCATATTTCCCTCCATTAGCTCTGTTAAGTCTCCTCTAATAAATTAAAAAGCAGGCCAGTAGGATTAGGTCTTTTGGTGTGATGTCTAGTAAGTGACACGAGTCAGAGAAATAACCTGACTGGTTCTGAGATATACAGCACACTTAATAGAGAGGCTAACCCTAGGCTGCAGGGACATGTTTCTCTTGTTTTTGTTCTCTGTGCCTTTGACCCAACATCTCAAATGATTTCCTCTGTAGCAGAACACTTTCAGCACAGCATCCCTTTCAACCTAGTCTGTTGGAGTAAGAAATTAATACTGAGGTCTCCCACTTCCTCACTGAGTACTTTCACCAATAGACTATTTATAAAGGTGATGCAGCTAAAATGCCTTTCCTTTAGGCACATAAATGTTTTATTTGATCTAGCTTTTTGTCTCTCTGTAGACTAACACTCTCATTCCGCAAGGACATTCTGTAGCTGGAAAAGCAACACACGTCAAATACTGGGAATAATATGAGAAATCCTGAAAACCCCCAGCCACTCCAGCGAGGTTTTAAAAGAAAAGGCCACAGCTGAACTAAGGAAAAGGCTTAATCTTGTCTGTGGTGGGGATGCCCTATCTGAGACCACCTACTCAGATGTGCCTTTCATCAGATTTTGGTTGAAACAGTGTGTGGAGCTGTTCAGCTGGGGCCCTCGCAGCTGTACCGAGAGGAGCAATTTCAAGTGTCCAGGAAAGATTAGAGTATGAAAATATGTGCCTGTTGAATCACTCCACATTATAGCAGCCTCTCTCACTTTGTCTTTCTCTTCCCTTTTTGCACTGCCCGCTTGCAATCTGAGTACAATATACAGCACACGCTTGCGGTGCCTTTACCTTGTATGCCTCAGTGTCTGATCGACAAAGGGTAGATAGCACTTCTCCTCCTCCCCGGTGTGCTGGGAGGATTCCCCAGAAGACTACCCGTGAGGTGCTTCAGTGCTGGGTTGCGCTATATGTAAGTACCTCTAGTGGAATAACAGGAGTGATGCTAAAAGTTCTTTACTCACTCCAAGCCATACTGTTTTATCACCGATAAATGCTCGTGTGCAGAGTTTTGAAGTGTCTATAAATGTGCATTCACTAAGGTTGGCACTGATTTGTTTACATCAGCAGCAATTTCTGTCAGTGATTAAAGGGAGACTTTTAGTCAGTCCATCGGACTGCTAGTTTTGCTTTGCCGCATGGTATATCAGAGGAACATGATGCATTGTTTTAACAACACAATTAGCAATAGAAGTGATTAAAGATTCCTGGATGGCATGTTTTTCTGCCAGAAAAATGCCACTTTGATGAAATCTGATCTTTCCTTAAAGAATGTGTCTGTTTTGCCCCATATATAATGGAAACCAGGAGATCTTTAATCAGCTTCTGCTGGCCTGACTGCTTACCAGCTTGTCTGGCTGGCTCCTGGGCAGGCTGCTGGATAAGGTGCCAGAAAGCCGAGACTTCCAGGCTCCTGGATCCTGGGCAGCCAGGCCCCTGGGTTTATGGGCACTCAGCTCTGAGCTCCATTATCACAGTATCTAAATGCTTCATAACCTTTGTTATACTGTCAATGTCTTTATGCATTAAGGAGGGACTACCATGCCCTTCTTGCTGATAAGAAACCAAAAGATTAATGGCATTTAGGTAGGTAAATCTTAACAAGCTTCTACTTTATGTGGATCCTTCCAGTTGCAAATCCACTACTGATTCTCAGACCCCTCCTAAGCTCCAATGTATAAAGTTCTGCCTGTGCTTTAAAGTTCTGCTTCTGGCTCTGTGAATGTTGCATGTCCACAGAGCTTGCATGCGAATCCTATCAGGATACACAAACTAAATGTTTCTCTCCTTTGCTTGTCTCCGTCTGGTAGGTAGATCATGCAGTTTGGGTTTGGCAGAATAAGAAAAAAGTAAGTCACTACCTCCGGTTTGTGAGGAGGCACTGGTATTGCTAGCATTTTTTTAAGTACTGTGTTTGTATATTTAGTCACCAGTGTTGGATTCACACTCCCATTTCTAGATGCCTGTTTTTTCCATGTATTGAATAAGTATCCTCAGGGCATAACTCTGACCTATGATTTACACCCCAAAGGGGTGGGCTTTTTCTGTACTCCTGGCAAAGTACAGAAATCAGAAGTACTACTAAAAAAAAAAAAAAATTACCAAGATTCCCAAAAACTAGTCACTGAATTAGCCAGCCTCATTTATGGGTCAAGGCTCAAATTCAGGCAGAAAAACAGAGATAAACCCAGGGATCTTTCATATCTTCCATTTCTTTTAGTGCTTGCCAAGTGTCTCAGGACACAATGTGGATCACTAGATCATTCTTTTCTCACACTTTGAAGGTCACCTCCCTTGAGATTACTGAACCTATGTCTTCAGTAATCCAGAAATCACCTGGAAACCCAATGAAAAAATAAATGTTATAGAGTCAAGAAATAACATACATCATTCCAATGTTAGGCATGATGGGCTCCCTAACTGGCAATATGCCTGTTGGGATCAAACATTTTGGGCTATTGAGCAACTCTGTGTATATTTTTCAGGCAAAGTGATGACCATAGAGGGAACTTGAATGCCAGGTGAACGTTTTGTACAGAGGAGGCTTCCTGACAGTATTTACCACCGTCAGAAATGCCAGTCAATGTCTATCAAACTCATACTTTTCATAACTAGGGGAAAGGATTTTCCCCAAATATGGTGTCGTGATTTAGCCCCAGACGGCAACTGAGCCCCACACAGCCGCTTGCTCACTCCCTCCTGGTGGGATGGGGGAGAGAATTGGAAGAGTGAAAGTGAGAAAACTCGTGGGTTGAGATAAAGACAGTTTAATAGGGAAAGCAAAAGCCACGCATGCAAGCAAGTAAAACAAGGAATTCATTCACTGCTTCCCATGGGCAGGCAGGTGTTCAGCCATCTCCAGGAAAGCAGGGCTCCATCACGCGTAATGGTTACTTGGGAAGACAAACGCCATCACTCCGAATGTCCCCCCCTTCCTTCTTCTTCCCCAGCTTTATATGCTGAGCACGACGCCATATGGTATGGAATAGCCCTTTGGGCAGTTGGGGTCAGCTGTCCTGGCTGTGTCCCCTCCCAGCTTCTTCTGCACCCGGCAGAGCATGGGAGGCTGAAAAGTCCTTGACTAGTGCAAACATTACTTAGCAACAACTAAAACATCTCTGTATTATCAACACTGTTTTCAGCACAAATCCAAAACATAACCCCATACTAGCCACTATAAAGAAAATTAACTCTATCTCAGCCGAAACCAGGACATATGGTATTAAAGGAAAAAAGTAGGTCGAAGTAATTTTAAAAAGTAGTCATGCATATTAAATGTGGAAGGAGAAGGAACCTGTCTATTCCTGGAGAAAGAGTTCAGCAGCAGTTCATTCTTACCTAATTCTGCCATCTCCAGCTTGGGATAACTGATAGTCACATGGCTTGAGGCTGCCCTCAGGTTACAATGTTTTCAAAAAGTGTCATAACTTTTGTGTGTGTTAACTAGATTTTTGTTGTGGTAACAGTTACTCTTAATGACAGAAATTACTTTTTTTCCCTCCCTTTCTTTCAGAGGAGAAACAAACAGAAAAGATATTTTACAGGACTACAAGAATAGCTGTTCCTTTTCTATTTTGGTAATGCAAAAATAAACATTAAGAATAAAAATATTAAAAAGAGTCATTAGGACGTTTGGATGAAAATTAACCATTTAATTCTTTGATTAATCAAGAACAACTCAATTAACTCAATGCACTTACTTATCCCTGAGGTTTTATATGTCATGTAATAAAATATCTCAGTTGCCCAGAAAGGCTGTGCTGTCTGTCCTTAGAGTTTTTCAAGACCCGACTGGATAATGCCCTGAGTAACCCGGTTTGGCCTCATAGCTGACCCTGCTTTCAGCAGGAGACTGGACTAGAGACATTCCGAGGTCCCTTCCAACCTGAATTAGCCTATGACTCTAGGACCTGTTTCCTCCTAATAATAACCAAAAGGAAAGTCCTAATAATTGGATAGCATCAAAATAATAGTCTATAGAAAGATGCACATATATTGCTATAGGTGGGCAAACTTTGCTTATCTCTTGCTTAGGTCATTTGAATTTCTAGATCTCTAAAACTTTTCTGTACCTGCTATGTGCAAATTCTGTCCAATACACATTTGGCTGGGTTCGGGGCACAAAGCTTTTATTTGTTTAGAATTAATTTAGTAACTAGATATCCCCACAGCATGTTCCCTTCTCCAGCCATCCTCCCTCCCCCTCACATTCTTAACACAGTAGAGGCACATACACATACAAATATTTTACAGGCATTTTCTTTAGAACTCCAGCCAAAATATTGCTTTTGATTTTTTTCCCAAATAAAACAAACTGTGTTTATGTCCAGCAAGTCAAATGTGCCTTCCTGATCTACTCTGAAGTGGTGAAGAATATAGACCATAAAGCACCAAGTCATGATTTATACCATAGCTGTCATGAGCAGGATAAAAATAACAAGGAAATGACTATGTTTCCATACACAGCTGAAGACTTTAGTTAAAGCCGGAGCAATGGGTGTCTCTGACCACGACGCATGTTGCTTCATTCCTCATTCATTTTTGCATGGAAGGTGCCGCACCCTTCTGTAGAAGTGGCATTTCAGAGGATCAGGTGCTAGCTGATGAATTCATGAATATATTGTCACATCTGGAATTGCAAATCCTTTTCTTCCTTTCAAAATGTCAGTAATGTTTCTCTGCAGTTACAATGCAGATGCTATTGTAGGGCATGGCAGTACAGTTGTATATTCCATGTACGTTATAAGGTTTGCTATTTAGTTGCCACTAAATATATCCCAGGGCTAGAAAATGCTCTTAACGTACGGTTATAATCCTTGATGTAGCTTGCACAAGTTCAACATAAAGTATCTATTTCCTGTCTGTATCCACTCAAGAAAGAAACAAGATTCCTGGGGCCAAATCTGCAGCGAGGTGTGAGCAGAGCCAATCTGCAGCTGCTTGCTGCAGTCTCCAACCTGCGGACACTGCTGAGGCAGCTGAAGCCCACCTGGGTGAGGGAGTTGTGAATCAACAGCATCATGAAGCCATGGGTTACATTTGTTCCTCGCTTAACTTGTTCATGGGATCAACAGAGTACAGGTCCCATTGCTACAGCTGATAAATATGCTGTTCTGTTTAGTTATAAAACCCGATCTTTTCTTTCTGCCCACCTCCACTGTCTTTTATCAAGCTCCAGAGGTGCTTGGTACCATTCATGCTCCCTGTCTTCAGAAACTTCAGAAAACTCTTTCAGGCCCTCTTCTGTCATGATGGGAACTCCAAAACCACTTTAAAATGCCAGCAGTTTTATTTAGTCTTTGGTATTATTCAGATGGATTAAAAGTACTAGTTTTGGGCCCAAAACTTTTAAAATTTTAAAATACTGTTTTATAAGAAGTTAACAGCAAACAGAGACATTATTGAGCTCTGGACAAGGATTCATATATAGTTCTATTGCTGGCCTCTAGCCCAGTGTGCTATGCACTTTGAACCTGTCATTTCAATCTCTTGCCTCTTTGTTTCATGATAGGATATGCACAATGTTACTTCATTGAAAGTTGTGAACAAAAAAAAGTGCTACAGAAGTCCTAAATCATTATCGTTAGAAAAACATATAATAAAAACTTGAGAATTGTCATTGCAGTATGTCCTGGTTTCGGTTGGGATAGAGTTGATTTCCGTCCTAGTGGCTGGTGTAGTGCTGTGTTTTGGGTTTTAGTATGAGAATAATATTGATAACACGCTGATGTTTTGGCTGTTGCTAAGCGGTATTTACACTGGTCAAGGACTTTTTTTCAGCTCCCCATGCTCTGCCAGGTGCCCAAGAAGCTGGGAGGGGACACAGCCAGGATTGTTGATCCAAACTGCCCAAAGGGCTATTCCATACCATGACTGACGTCATGCTCAGTATATAAAGGTGGGGAAGCAGAAGGAAGGGGGGGACGTTCGGAGTGATGGCGTTTGTCTTCCCAAGCAACCATGACGTGTGAGGGAGCCCTGCTTTCCTGGAGATGGCTGAACACCTGCCTGCCCATGGGAAGGAGTGAATGAATTCCTTGCTTCGCTTTGCTCACGCGCGCAGCTTTTGCTTTCCCTGTTAAACTGTCCTTATCTCAACCCTCGAGTGTTCTCACTTTTACTCTTCTGATTCTCTTCCCCATCCCACCGCGGGGGTGGGGGGGAGTGAGTGAGCGGCTGCGTGGTGCTTAGTTGCCGTCTGGGGCTAAACCATGACACAGTACTACTTGTTAAGGAGTTCATCTGTCCTGTGGTTTTGCTTTAAATGACTTGAAATTTGAGGGTTGCAATATGCATTGTCAATGTCTACTTTTGTATCTAACTTTTGTAGCTTTCCCAAACTCTTGTACACTGAAGTAGTTGTAAAAACTTTGAGTTTTCTATTTTATGTATCTACAGAAGATATTACAGAACTGATGATTTATCAGTGGGTATCGGTCTCTTGTCCCAGGTAACAAGCAATAGGACAAGAGGAAATGGCCTCAAGTTGCGCCAGGGGAGGTTTAGGTTAGGTAGTAGGAAAAATTTCTTCACTGAAAGGTTTGTCCAGCATTGGAACAGGCTGCCCAGGGAAGTGGTGGAGTCACCATCCCTGGAGGTATTTCAAAGGCGCGTAGATGTGGTGCTTAGGGACATGGTTTAGTGGTGGACTTGGCAGTGCTAAGTTAACGGTTGGACTTGATGATCTTAAGGGTCTTTTACAACCTAAATGATTCTATGATTCTCTGATTATAACTAAAGGCCAGAATGATTTTTAGAGGAAAACTTTTGCCTTATATTTTCCTACTTAGCTTAAGTTCATATTATTTGCAAATATACAGTGCAAAACCTCTCACTGTCTGCGGTATAGCATTGGGAAGGAGGCATTAATCTCTGTGGGAGCTGTGATTCTGGGAACAGCGCTTGCATTGAGACTGTGATGTTTCTGAGGCAGTTCCTGTTTTGGGGTTTCTAATGTGCAAGTTGAATGCCTAGAAGCATGATTCCTGCTCAGGATACAAATAATTGTCTGAATGTGGAAAAAATGTCTGAATGTGGAATGAAATTGTCTGAATGTGGAAAAAACTCTGGAATGATAAATGTCAACGTTTTGTCTACATATATGCCGAAAACTGCACTCATGAGGCTTCTAAATCAGTGTGCTCTGTTTCTGTTCTTTGAAGTTATTTTTATAACTATTTCCCAAGCAATTGCACATCCTACAATTAGAACTACATATGTCCCAAGATTAAAATATCAGAAATAAGCCATTTTTAATCCTTTGATGCTCAAAACAAATGATGAGCACTTTCTTTATATGCTAGCTGAATATTCAACTCAAACAATTAAAATAAATAATTGCATTGTGGATAGACACAGTACAGAACAGGATAACTATATATTTTTATTTTGTATTGTTAAAGCTGTTAATCACCCCCTTAGACTGATTTAACATATATTTAAATTTGTCATGTGCTTTTAAGAGTTTGTTTTGTCTTAAAGTTCCATTTTTATTCTTTTTTAAGGAGCAATCACACACACACACACACACATTCAGGTAAATAATTCCATGAATAGCCTCAGGGTTCCTTGCCAAGAATGTAATTGTCTGTGCACTGACTCTATAACTGAATTGCCTTCTTTAATAATGGGATATTGGTTTTATAGGCCCCTGACTGCTCCCCTTTAATACCCATTAATTATCTTTTTACTTTCTTTAATGTCCCTTTCTCTTTTTCTTCCTTCATGTTTCTTGTTTCTTCCCTGTTGCACAAACCCCCTGCAAAAGTGCAGCTAGTGCAAGAAAATAAAGCAGCAAAATGACTGTAAGCTGGCAGTTACAGACTCCTATTCATTTAAAATAGAAGACTCCTGCACTGCAATTGAATTAACTGATGTTAGAGCTCAGAAACACAAGCAGGCTCACTCTTCTCATTCACAGCTGCCCATCCCAGTTCCTGCTGCCTTCTTGTAATCATTTAGATCCAGAGACCTATAATACTGAAAAATAATTCTTTCTTTAGGTAAGTGTCTCTGGGGGTAAATTTGAGTAATACATAAGAAAGAACACAGAGGATACCAGTTCTGCAGTGTGCACCAGCTACAGATGGCTACTAGTCCATCAACATCAGCTTCCAAATGGGGCCTAGGAGAAACTAACCCATGAAACAGGTATCATTTCATCAGTGATGAAATGTTCCGGTGCGGATTATTTGGGTTTTCTGCTAGCCTTTAGAAAAGCTTCAGTTCTGTGCTGGAAACCAGTATGTGACATTTCAACCCCCAAAATAATTGAGAAAACTGGTGCTTAGATCAACTGGGCTATTAAAACCGTAACTATGGCTTTGCTGGAGTGATGATTGCGATATATATTGTCCAGTAGAAACAAATAGGTTCAGCATATGTGACCACAAAATACAATTCTTATATTACTGGTTCTTCCAAAATCAGGTAGAGAAACACTGAAGAATTTATAGCTCCAGCCTTCTTTTGCTGCAGCGTAGCCTCATGGTATTGATTAGTAAATCCTATGAAGAGACTGTAGAGGAGAAAACATCATTCATTCATTAAATGGAAATACACTGCCACAGAGCATTTCTTTTGCATGGGCCGACTACTCATAATTCCTCTAGAAATGATCCGTCATTATACTTCAACTTGGATTCTGGGGCTCAGAGAGGGGAAAGGGAAGGAGCTCTTACCATATAAAGGTAGAGTTTATTTTTACACACCTAGTAATGTGTTCAACAACCTTAATAGCTGATGCCTCCTCTGCAGGAGAACTGTACGACAAAGCTGATAGAGGGTTTTGCTGGAAAAAAGTGCTCAGACCTTTGTGATAGGTAGCAGCAGATTTCAAGGACACCAAAAGATCTTGCAAAGGACAGGAACTGAACTGAGTGGGCTGCCCAGTTGAATCAAACTACACCTCTGAGCCAGGTTAGCTGGTGATACTGCCTGGCAGGACCAAGCAAGAAAATCCCTTGGGATGGGAGACAGATGTCTCCTGAAACACCTGGATATTGTGAGCAGGTTTGACAGGTGGATGGAGGTGTTACTAGAAGGACCATCTGATCAGTGGATGGAAAGGAAAGAAACAAGCTACCACTAAAGTCACTGAGGATGGGAGTCTTTCAGTCCTGTTTGTATAGGGATTCTTATGCTGTATCTCCCCAGGTTGTGATGTGTTTACTCCCCTGGTAATGGCTTGTTTACATATATCTGTAACTCTAGCAAATGGGGAAGATTTTCCTCTATGCCTCCCCACAGGTTATATTCAGTTTTCAAAGGCATTTTAATGAAAAAAAAAAAATTAACAAAAACGAAACCCTTTTTTGTGGCATTGGCTACCTAGCAGGAGAACTAGAGCTAGTTTTCAACATTATTTTCCCATTTTGACAATGTTTTTCACAGTTTTAATATGTTGTAATTTTTTTCAAATGGAAAACACCAGTGTTGGGAGAAACTCTCACAAACCATATGCCTTAAAGCTCCCTTTTCTATATTTTTATTCCTCCAGACCTGTCTTCATACTTGTACTTTTTTCCTATTTTGCTACAGAAGTATGGAGAAAAGTAAAAATCCATACCTGCAAAAAATTAAGCATTTCAGATTATTTTTTCTTGAAAAAGTTCTTAAAATCCAAACAAGAGAAACAGTAGGAAGATTGGAATGAAAAATTCTGATGACTAATAAGTCACTTGTTGGCAGAGATTTTTGTATGAGATATCAAGGTTTCTAAACTAGTGTTTTCCATTTGAGCTTAATGGTGATAGTGTGAGTACACGACAGGCATATTTCTGCCTTTTTTTTTATTCCCTACTAAGAGTAAATTTTGTAATGCTTTTGTCAGAAGCTGGATTTCACCAATGTTGACGAAACAAACCACAGTGCTCTGAGGGAAAGACTACCCAAACACATGGCTACAACTTAGCAGTTACTGGTTCAGACAATGAGCATCGGTTGTTTTCAGAAAGAGCTGCTCCATTAGCATGGCAAAAACTCAAGTTTGGAATTTAGGTATCTTCAGTCTGGGCTAAAGAGAGTAACTTTAGACAACAGGTTTTGAAAATCTTGGTTCCTTGCATCTGATCCCAAGCAAAGAGCCCTACATTAAATCTCTTTGCTTGGATTATAACCAATTTCTATTGTTATGTTTTAGTAGCTTTTGAAAATCGTTTCAGGGAATCTTTTGTTGTCATAAAACAATACCTTTTACTATTCAGTCCCTGCCATCAGAACTTTTTATTTTCGTAATATGTTCTATCAATAAAGCATTTACTATCATTTAATCAGTGTAAATTCTGTTCAGGTTCATCTACTGTACATTTCTTGATGAAAAAATTTGTGACAGTTCTTAAGTCAACTGATCAGCAAGCTGATTTTTTAATCATATGCATGGGTGAAAGTATTTTACGGAAAAGGAGATATGAAAAAGTAGATCATTATTACTGAAGCAGAGATTGCTTTATATTTTTATCTTCTAAAATGCAGCTGAGAAGATCATTATTAAGAAGAGAATGTCATTTTTCAAACGAATTTGTGGCAGTAACAGCTAGTGAGGCATTTTTTTATAAGCTTCAAGAGGGAATGCCTGTTACATAATACTACAGCAATCATTTCAGGGCACAAAATTCAGAGCTAGATGATGAGGAGAAAACATTCAAGAGGGCACAGATTCAGAAATTTGGTTTAGAAGCTTCTACAGAATTGGCATTTATAGTTTTCCTGTGTTCTGTATAGTGAATAATAACAAGTACTATTGCTCAGATAGAGTAAGTATATACATATACCACATGATGCAAATACTTTTGTTTTCCCCTGATGGGTATGGAAGCTGTTTCTCAGTATATAGAAATGAGATTTCAAGCTGTAATAATAATATATTAGCTTTTGGGGAACAGTCCAAAAAAAACCCAGAGAAGTTTTGTTCTCAGGGCAGGATGTGTAAGAACAGTTTCCATTCCGGTATTGAGGGGGAAAAGTTAAACTTCATTTACAGTGGTGAATGCATGTTTCAGGCTAAGCTAATTGAATTTCATCTACTTGTCTGCCAGTAGTCATGACACTTTTATTTCTTTTTGTTTCATCTTCTCCCCAGTAGGCTTCACTTATTGGCACAGATGGATTCTGATATCAAAGGCAATTTCCAGTTGGCTTTAGGACAGCTATTATTTAATTGTTGCCTTTAACTGTCTTTTCCCTGTCACCAGAAGCTTCTGAAAACTCTTGTATTTAAAAAAGGCTGTGGGCCAAATTCCCTGCTGGGATATTTCTACGGAGCTACACTAGTAACAAATTTCACCTGGTAAATTCCACTCTCAATGCAGTATCTTAAATTTCTCTATATCTTTTTGTGATAGCCTGTAAAACCTTTATGAAAATAACCAACATCAAAACCCTGATCAAACCCCAATACCAACCTAGCAAGCCACAGCATCCATCACTTCTCCCCTAAGCTACTGAGGAGAGCTACTGGAAAGGGGCTTGTGGCCTGGGGTCGTGAAGAAAAGCCTTCTGAAGGAGACAGGCTCCATAGCCTGACTGAAGAAGGACATGTTGCTTTGCACCTCCTTGTGTCATCACTTGCCACAGTAAGAGGGCAGGCACTGGGAGCGACCCTGCAGCGTCCTTCAGCTTACCAGCCACAACATTTTTATTAAGAGAAAGTTGCTCAACAAGGTAAGTTGGTCTGTGAAAAGCGATAAAATCACATAAAAAAGGCTAACTGGGACACCGGATGTCAGTGGCACCTCAGGAATCTCCATACCATGTTCCACAACATGAAATAAATGTGTCCTTGATCATAATTCACAGACTGAATCACTTTGGGGACATTGCTCCTTATGTTGGGACACATTGTACTTATGCTAGTAGGAACGGGTGTGGTGGCAACTGTGTCACTGTAAAAAATGTTGTTTGAGTAGCTGGTGGCAATGAAAGAAGAGAGAGGTTTCAATCCTACCTGCTTTCCTAGTCTAAGAGGTTCTGGAGATAATTTTTTAACATTTGACAAATAGTACAAGGGTATACTGAAGACAAAATTACCCCCTTCCCAACTAGTGGATCAAAACGTGCTTTAGCTTTCTGAGGGTTGAGAGGGCGTGAAGAGGGTTCAGAGTAGGTTTAGACATATCCTGTAGAATATGACTACAAAATTTCTTTGTGTACCATAGTTATTAAAGAACTGTTGATTGACAGATGAGCGGTGTGTGCATTTGTGCTTCAGAGCACTATGGTGTGTAAATAGGTGAGCAGTACCCTGAAATATTGTTGCATTCAGCTGGAAAGCTGCAGGGATAATTGGTCTTGACTCAAAAGGAAATGGAAACTAGAACAGCAGAGATAATTTAGGGATATCATATTAACAAAAGGAAAAGAAGGTCGTTTCTCTGAATATTTTTTTGCACACTTACAGCAACCTAAATCTGACAAGCCATCAGAAATGCCAGAGACAAAGATATTTGCATTTCTAAACACACCAAATGCTTAGAAGCTAAATTCTTTTTCTGTAAGATCATGAGAACTTTCTAAACAAAGCCAAAGCCAAGAGCTGCCTGTAGGAAACATCTCCGTTAAGAGCTCTATTCTGAACCTTTTTGCATCAGAGGTTTGTTTATGTCATGCGCTCTTGCATGCATGTTTTCTGCTAGTTCAGAAGTGCATAATCAATCCTACATAAGATGTATTCCCAGGCCACTAAGCAAGACTCAATTAAGGATACACTTCTGGTGTGTTTAAAATGGTCCTGTAGTAATATTTATTTTCATGCTGACGTATATGTCATCTCAGAAAATCCTTCAATCACACTATAGATATAAGGCTGTAAGCAAAATAATCCTATGGGCAAATAAATGTATGGATTTAAAGTTTAAACCAGGAAACCTTTATACGATAGGGTGGTAACACTCACGGGTATAGCCAGGTGGCATCGTTCATTTACAGCTAGCTCTCTGAAGGGACTTGGGTATCGCAGGGCTCAAATTTGTGCCCTGTGCTGAACTCTGGTGATTCATAAACTCTCAAATTAAGCCATTTTTTCCCCTATACATTATATGAGGGCAGAAAGCTCATGTAATGGAAGTGGGAGAGTACGAATGAGTGTCTGCACAAAATGCAAGCTAAGCACATCGCTGCTGGAAAAATCTTGGTGGGGAGACATTTTCTCAGGGTGTCAGGTGGCTAATTGGGCTTCAGGAGTGTACCTCTCTTTCCTTGGTATTTAAAGGAATACCATGAGGTAAATTTGGGGTAGAAACTGTACTTTCTTTCCCTGTTACTCAAGTTCTCTGTGGAAGAAATTTGACGCTTATTTCTCATGGCTTTCCTCTAACCACAACTCTGCAGGGTAATCTGACAGGGGAAAGTCACTCTCTTTCACAGGTGGAAACTCTTCCTCCATACAGAGAATAATTTAAATATCATTTTGCCCAGAGTAAAGTATAACCCAAGAACTTAAGTCTTACAGCATTCATGAAAAAAAGAGATCTGAGCTTCAGTCCTGAACTCTCTAATGCTCAGTCTGAAGCAGGAAGAAAATCACAATTTTTGTGGCCCAGCAATTGTATTTGGCAGGGAACAGTTTTGACAAAACCGAGTAAGAGCCACGCAGGCACACACACACGCGCGCACACACACACACACGCGCGCGCGCACACTCACACACACACACACACACACACACACAGATCTTATAGCAAGGCTGTCAGGCCAGGCAGCAAGTCAGCTCAAGGGCTGGAAGAGAAACCTTCCACAGCCCCGAAGAGCGGGTGGGAGAAGGGAGATATTAATATATTCCCATATGCTTTTGTGTGAGCAATGGCTGTGGTCCCAGTTCTGGCTGGACTGAATTTGCCATAAAGGGAGAATGAGGAATGGCCACTTTGTGAGCCCCAGCAAAGGGCCCCTGCGGCTCAGTCCGGGTCGTGGCAGAGAATACAGAGAAACGCAGGTGCTCCGGGAACTTCCACGTGAAAGTCTTGCAAGGAGGATAAGCAAAACGTCTCACAATACATTGATTCCTGCATCTATTAGGTGAGATCATACAAGGGCACATCTGCTGAGACGCCTCAGCCTCACGCTGTTTTCATGTCTTATAGGCACAGGAGATGAAACCCGACATCTGCAAATGCTTACAGCAGAGTCTTCACATGCAAAGCCTGTTTGTCCAAACAGACTGTGCACACACAGGATTTCACCAGTGGTCTGATGGCAAGTCCAAGAGGCCCTTTATGAAGGATTTGTTCCACTACTGCTTTAATAAACATTCCCTCTGTATCACAGGGAATATTAACCTCTAATACCAGTTCCATCCCTATATTTTGCTTTCCTCCTCCAGAACAGGATTAGCTGTATACATTAAAAGAAACCATATTAAATAATAATAATAATTAAAAAAAATTTCATTCTTTATAGTCCTATTGTTACTGTTTCCATCCATCGACTGAGGCAGTGAAGTAAGGAAATGAAATGTTCTTTGGTTTTGAGATTGCTAGTGAAATTATGCAGACAGATCATTTTCCAATCTTAAATCTAAATAATTCAGTTGCCATAGGATCAAAGTATGTGTTACGCTGCCCTCAGTTTTCAACGCATTGATTCATCCTTATTCCCCTTAGCACATTTTTCCTTTGATTTGATAAAGCTCATAAAAGCAATTGGCAGTGTGTATGGTCAGCGTCCAGATTGCTCATAATCACGCTTATTGTTCTAAGCCTTATGTTCTCCTCCTCCTCTTGTAACCATTTATACTTGAGAAGTAAAACCTTACCTTGCATGTACATCTGTGTAAACATTCAGGAGAAAGTCAACTCTCTTGCATTCATACTGTAGCATACAAAAGCAAGTATTGCAAAATGGCTTAATCTTTGTTGTCCTGAACTGAAATTCATGAAGTAAAATACAGTAACATAAAAACCCAATTCAGTCACTGGTGATGCTTATACTCAACTTCCTCCGATATATCAGAGCAGCTGCATTCTGCTAGAAAAATTAGACTTCTCAGAGTGAGGGTCTGGTTTATTAGCTGTATTTGAGGGCCAGTGGAGTTAAACACTCGATGAACTTAAGTGTTACAAGTCAAGGACCTTTTATTCACCATTGCACCTTTCACAAAGCATTGTTCTACAGAAGCCTACAGAGTTGCCCCTCATTAACAGGGGTGTGAGTCAGGCCTCAGCAATGTTCTCCAGTTATTTGCTAGCAGGGAGGAAAGTAATCCTCATGTCATTCTATAATTCTGGGTTTTTTAGAGGCTGTACTTTTATAGACAGTCCCACATGGAGGGAGACACTCAGATGCCTGATAGGTCTTTTTTAATAATGTACTACAAAAGTCTCTTTGTTACTCTAATCACCTTACTCTATCCTTCTGTGTGTGGATACAAACTTTTAAATCTCTTTCTATCCTCTTTTCCTTAGCAAAGAATTATTTTCTAGTTGTATCATGCCTAACAACGAGGTCCCAATTATACAGAAGCCTCTTGTTTCTATCACATTAAAGATAAATAGCAATAAAGATAGAGTCTTTCCTATGACTAGTTCACCCAGGTCTAAACATAAGGTACTTGAACAAACATTTTTGGCTATCATAATGCAGATTTTAATGCTTTTCCAAGTTTACAGGTTTTTGCTACTAGCTACAAAACTTATCCTTGTTATACAGAAAGTTTCTAATTCACATTTGTGCAGAAACTTGCAATTCTCTAATTCAACTTATCTTATGGTGTGCTTAAAATTCTTCTGGAAGAAAGAAAAGTGAGACAAAATTTTTATCGGAACAAAATATACTTAAGGTTACAGCTCTATTTTTAGCTCCTGCACCTGGTTTTGTTTGACTAACAAAATTGGTTTGAAAACTGCCAGATCTACTTGGAAGAAAAAGTTCTCAGGTTTCCTTGATTATACACATCAGTTGGCTTTGCCACTGAATTGTCTTACCTGTTTTACCAATTGGTTAAGAAAGATGATGTTCTGCAGTCAAATGAAAGAAAATCCTATTATAGAGGAATCTAGGGGGGCTTGGACACATCGCTGGCATTGCCACAACAGATGTACCGAGATGGAAATTCTGAGTCTTGTAATGCTTTGAGGGAATTGTAACACTGACATTCAAATCCTGGAAGTAGGCAAAAAAAGTGCTACAAGAGGGACTGAAAAAATGGGGAGATTGCTGAGGAGAAGGGAAAAAAGAGAAACTCACAGCTCCACCTGCAATTTGGTATCACAGCACCAGGTATCATCACAAGTATTTCTGTCTAACAAGCAGCCCTCAAAGTCAGACAGACCGTAGAGTGTTTCCTGTTTTAGATCCATGTAAAGAATAACCCTTCTCAGCTCAAAAGTCCTGTAGCCAATCCAGGACACATGAGTGCCCAGAACTGAATTGCTTGTCAAAGTCAGTGCTGTCCTTTCACTGAACAGGCTTTGGAGGGTTAATTTTGTTGGGGTTTTTTTCTCTGAAATATTTAATTGATTTTACACCAGGAAAAAACATTTTTTCTGTGTATGATAAGATTAAACACCAGCTATTTATAGTTTGCACAGAGTAAACTATAAAACCAAAGACAAAAACTCCAAAAGATTGTTTAGGCCACATCCCTGGACTGGTACAGAATAGCTGCTCTTGCATCAGCCCTGGCAGATGCTTGCCCAACCTCTTCTTGAAAGCCCTCAATGACACATTGTCCTGAGTTGGGCTCTTGTCTCCCTATCAGTTACAAAGTTTTTCCTAACATCCAGCCAGAATCTTCTCTCTTCCAAATTAAACCAATTTCTCTTTGTTCCTCCCAGCAGGCATGTAAAACAATTGATCTCTATTCTCTTTCTGTTTGAACAACCAGGGCTGGTAAACTGTTCACATAAACACACACAGTCATCTAAGAAACCTCTCTGATTCATTGTTTCTCTTTTCGATGGGAAGCTGGCCTGGTGCTGGCTGATGATTTTGAGATCTTGCAAGAGTTACAATCCAGCCTGATTTGTAAATAAGGTTTCAAAGTTAGAAAAAAAAAACAACACCAAAACAAACAGACAAAAAACCCAAAACCCTACCTGGGTGTCCCACATCAGGCACCTGCCCTTCTGCAGCCTTGAAACACAACCTGCAATTACATAAATAATGAAATAAAGTCACACTGTGCTGCAGCTATTCCACCCCAGAATATGCCCCGTATTGCACATTTGCTGTGCAAAGCCTGCACAATGCAACCTTGCATCTCTCTACAGCATCTCCTACATCTCTTTAACCTCTGCTCATCAGGTCATCTTGGGGGTGAAGGTCAATGCCACCATGTGAAAGAAAAAGAGCAGATGTGGGTGAGCTGGGATGCCATGGTTTGTTCAAGTCACTCTACAGGGAGGATTGAACAAACGTTTGGAGGCATCTGGTAGAGCTTCTTATTCCTTTTGTTGAGCCTTCGAATATGTGCACTGAGGCAGATGATCTGTGAGTAAAAGTGATTCACACTGAAATGGAATTTGATTACAAAATTCCAACAACCACAAGCAGATTCTGCTTTGCATTGCATTGTAATTCTCATAATGTAACCTTCCCTTTCAAACTATTAAGTACATCTTTTTTAGTGGCTAGGTTCTGAAATTATCAGATCCTTCCCTGTGTTCAACCTTATACATCAGAGCAATAAAGGGCCTGATGTACACAGGACCGAGGAATCCCTGGGGTTTCATGCAAATCACTCCACTAGTATAATCTGCTCTTTCTTCCAAGACTACGGATGCCATGCGGTGGGTGGATGGCTGCTTCTGCATCCAGCTCTATAGGTGTTGGAAGGCAGCCAGGTAGAGGATACCTGTGCCAAGGGAGAGCACATGCATCCTGTTTAAGATGCTCCAGGAGGCACAATGGCTCAAGACGAGGCAGTAACTCATTCTTTCCATTTTTTTACTCAGTCACAGTATACATAGCAATAATCCTTCATTTCTTGATGAGGACTCATTCAGTTGTTTGTAAAGCAGTTACAAACCTGGAATTAATCTGTATTGGGTGTCCATGGCAAAGTGTTGGCAGCAGGGGACTACAGGGATGGCCTTTGTGAGAAGAGGCCAGGGGCTGTCCTGTGCTGGACATGGTCAGCTCCAGCCAGCTCCAGTGGACCCACCACAGGACACAGCTGAGCCCATCAGCCAAGCTGGTGGTGCCTCTGGGAAAAACATATTTAGGAAAGGGCAAGATGCCACACAGTGGAGAGAGGAGTGAGGAAAAAAGTGTGAGCAACAGTCCCGCAAGCACCAAGGTCAGTGAAGAAGGAGGGGGAGGAGGTGCTCTGGGCACTGCAGCAGAGATTCCCCTGCAGCCTGTGATGAAGACCATGGTGAGGCACGTTGTCCCCCTGCAGTCCATGGAGGACCACGTCAGAGCAGATATCTATACTGCAGCCTGTGGAGGACCCCACACAGGAGCAGGTGGATATGCCCTGAAGGAAGCTGTTGCCCATGGAGAACCTACACTTGGAGCAGCGGAAAAGTGTGAGTAGGAAGGAGCAGCAGAGAAGAACTGTTATGGACTGGCCATAAGTCCCCATTCCCCATCCCTCCATGTTCCTCGGAGCAGAGGTATTAGAGGAGTCGGGAATGAAGGAGTGAAGCTGACCCTGGGAAAAAAGAAGGATGGGGGGGAAAGTTGTTTTAGTTTTGTCTTTGTTTCTCACTATCCAAATCTGTTTAAATTAAATTAATTTTTCCCAAATCAAGTCTGTTTTGCCCATGATGGTAATTGGTGAGTGATCTCTGTTGTTATCTCAACCCATGAGCTTTCTTCTGTTATGTTCCCCCTCTTCCCTGTTGAGGAGGGAGAATGAGAGAGCGGCTGGATGGGTGTCTGGCAGCTGGCCAAGGCAAAGCCACCACAGAATCATTGCACTCAGTGCTTGTAAAATATTATTTTTAAGTATTTTTGAAGCTAGGATGAACTACAGGAGTCACTATGCCTTTTTGATTCTCAAGATTGGTTAAACAGTATTTGTGCATGCTATTGCATTTTAGATATTTTTTTTTTACCTACCATCACTTCTACAACCAGCTTCTAATTTCAAGGCATTTTACCTTTGAAGAGGAGACACCCCTCTTCTGATATCTAGTAGATTTTTTCCCTTTGATCATATTACAGGTAGGCTTAGTAACACCACTTATTTCAGGTTACCCAACATCTTGGATTATAAATTCCTGGTTTCAGTTGCTTATGACATTGCTAACCTTCAGCTTCTGGAATACATGATTTCTGTAGTGCATGTATACTGAAATACTTTTAGAAAATATAAACCAATGTATTATAGTCATTTCTGAAAATGAAGTAATGCAAAAATGCTATTTTGTCCATCACAAAAATGGAATAATTCAGAAGCAAGAATCCTGAAAATGGTTTACTAAGGATCAAAGACAGGTGGTTCTGCTTTGTCACTACCCCCAGCCTTTCTGAATCCACTCTTCCTTGTTGACATACTCATTCCCCAACCTCATATCTAACTTCTAGGGGAAGTAATATTTTCTTATGATTGAATGGAAACCAGGAGCTCTCTGTTCATTTCTTGGCACTTCATCAGAATCATTATCTTTTTAAATGATAAGTGTATTTCCATTCCCTGCATTTATTTTAAACCAGCTATTTCCTTTTCCCCATCTTTTATCTGACCTGCCAATTATATATGTATCAGGGCTGAAACGCCATCTGGGTGTTTGTGAAATGTTTATTCCACTAAGGCTGTGCCTTAAATTGATAAGTTTTGATGTTGTCATAAAAATATAATCTGGAAAATTGATCAAGACCTGGAGAGTCTGGATAGCAGAAGAGAGTAATATGAAAGGAGGCGCACTGGAGTTTATCTGAGCTGCATCAGGAAATACATGCAGGTGACATGAAGTGGTAGTTATCACTAGTATGGGTTTATCTCCCTTCTTCCCCTGTAATACTATAGGATTTGATACAGTAGGGATATCTTTCCGTCTCTCACCATGTTGTTAAACCGCACCCACGGCTATCAGATCTGAATGCAAGGGCTCCACAACACAATGTGATGTATCTGATGCCTTTCAAACTACCATTATTAAAAGGAATAGTAACACTGGTAATGTAGTACCATATACTCCAGAAAGTCTTTAGGGTGCTGTAACTAAGGAAGACCCAAGAAGAACCCAGGGCTTTTATGAAAGAAAATGTCTTAGGTTGTCACATGAATGAGAAACTTTATATATTGCAGTTTTATAGACAGGTAAAAATTCTAATGTTAGGCTATAAAAGGATGAAAAATATTTGATACAGTACTTTTTTTCAACTGAGATCTCTGTGGTTAGTTTCTTCATAACCTACATGAGGATGTGGAGCACAGATGGGGCATCTAAAGAAATCCTAGTCATCATTAGTATTACACATTCTTCTGTAAGCACAGGAGACTATAGCCCCACAGCTCAAAACAAAGGCCGTTCATGGATTAGCTAAATTATTTCCTTTGTCAGTTGATGGTAGTGTTACAGTCCAGGCTCTGCTTCATGAAATCTATCTTGAAGTTCAAACTATCATGTATTTACATGGTACATGTTTTAGCATGGCCAATACACAACTATAGAGCACCATACTCATGATTAATTTGCCTTGGTAGTAGGAGTACTGGATGTCTGAAAGATAAAGTCACCAGAATTAATGCACAGGTTTAATCACTCAGTTGTTTCTAACTTTCAACCATACCTCATTTGCGTAATGTAAGCTTATTTACAGGCTCTTGGATATTATCATCAAGGTGCAATAATGAAGAAAGGCAACTCCAAGTTCTGGTAATTGTTTTCTTGGCTTAAATATTTAGTGCAATGTTTTTCCATGCCATTATGTTTTATTATTGAAGCATATTAGTGCTTTTACCAGCTGGTTCCCTGGGCTAAATGAAGTGATTGCTATTTTGTTGGAATGGTGACATTAAATGAGACCATTGTTTGAAAATCGTCCTCTTGTCTAGGGTCAGGAGTACAAAGAAAAGGCAAACAGAAAAGAGCTAGAAAAGTGTTACAAGAATTATCTGAGTTCTGAAAAACAAGCTTTATCGTGAGGGCATAATGAATAACAGTCTATTTAGCCTATTCAAAAGAAGGTTAAAAGACTAAGATCACAATCAAGTAGTATCTAATTGTGGAAGAATTATGACTCTTCAATGCAGAAGAGAGAGATTCAAATTTTAGAGGCTGAAACTTGATGTACTTGAATACACAAATTTTAAATGAGGATAACTAGCTGTTGGAAGCACCTATTAAGGGATGTGATAGCTCTTCTAATCAAGTTAGAGTGCTTTTTTAAAAGACAGATTATAGCTTAGTGTTACAGCCTTGATGCAGAAATGATTGGTGAAGTTCTTTGCTCTGTGTTGTGCAGCGGAGTCAGACTAGATTATCATAATAGCCTTTACCATCCGTAGTAATCTATGCGTATAAGATTTCATCATGGCTAAGGGCAGATGTGGGTGGCATAAGCAAGTAACACCTGCTTTAGAGCCTTTGTGTCAGAGACTTTTCCCTGCATTCTCCCTTAACTCCCATGGGAGCAGTGGGAATGATGTTCTTCACATTATAGGTTTAAGAAGAAACAAAGTGATCAAAAAAAATCCCTTTCATAAATGTCTTAGAATATTTCATAAGAGAAGTTAAGAATATAAAAATCAAAACTGTTTAAAGTAGTTAGCAGTGGTGAGTGCACAGAAATTAAACAGTCTATCCTCAGGGAGGCTTCAGTATGTTCCTCAATCCCAGTTCAGCTACAACTTTCTATAATTCATCTGAGGAGCAATCTTTTAAGTCGTCTAAGGTAAGGAAGGAATGTTAAAGAACTCACCTGCTACATTCCTGACCCCAAAGGAAGAATCACAGCGCACCATCCCTGAGTAAAAACCTGACCTAAATGCTTTACTGAGGGAGATTCCAACCTATTGCAATGTTCAAAACTTGTAAGAAGTTATTTTTTTCCAAACACAGGTGGCCTTTGCAGCAGACTTTATTATTCTTCTAAGTCATTAGTATCTGATAAACAAAATTATGCTTCCAATACTAATTACACTAAATCCGTATGAAATAGCAATGAAACTAAGATAAGGGCACATACACATAAAGAAGATGGATGCAAAGAAGAAATATCATGAAGGATTTTTCTTTTGATCTTCTGTGGAGATTTGTCATAGTTGACCCCATGGCCATCCAATGATGTAATCTATGAAATTCAGATTCTAATTTCTCTGTCTTCTTTATTAGATAGGAAAATTCTTAGGGTTCACTTTCTGTTGCACATCTCATAGACATAAATACACTGAAATGGAAAAAAAAGCATAACTTAGATTTTGGGGTGCAGCTGAATGAGGGTGCCCCAATGGAAAAGGGCTCTGCTTAATGACTGTCAAGTTTTCATGAGAATAAAGCTATTTATTCATTATTTTTCCCCATTCTCTGCAACCTACAGGCTCTCAACTTGAAGCTAACTACTGAAGTGAAACCCTCATGTCCAAGGGTAGGACATCTGGGATCAGTGGTGAAGCTGAGCAGAGAATCTGCTGGAAAGGCAGGTTGAGAAATATATCTGGCTTTGGGATGAGTTTGTCCAGTATTTTTAAGGCTTTCCAAAGGGAAAAGGTTGGTCTTTCCGAGTAGGAGGATATGACCATATTGAACTGTGTATGTAAAAGATGATCAGTGTCCATTGCTTAGAAAAAAGGTTAGAAATCAAAACAATTGCTTTTGGAAACAAAGATATAAATGCTTTCTATCATGTCTGTCTTGTGACCTTCTATGTGAAACATACAACTGCAGGAAGCTCCTAAGATCTAGTTTCACTTAAGCCTTCACAGTCGTTCACCAAGATGACGGCTTGAAGGAAAAAAAGTGTATTGTCAGATAAACAAGCAGTGGCTTCTGTACAACAAAATGGCACTAAATGCTTTCTATTAAGGACAGAGGAATGGAGGCATGTATGAAGAGGAGAAACCCAAACTTGTGTAGCACTGATGTTGTGAAAAGAGAGAAAGGGACAGTGCATAAAGAGCATCTTTTCTCCACCTCAGAAACCACCACAAAGAAACAAGAAGAGATTGCAGCAGCCGTTACAAGGGGGCTGCTGCTGGGCAGGAGGGATGAAAGGGAGCAGCGGTTTGATCACAAGGTACCTGGTGAATATTCTTTCATATGTTTTCTCATCATCCTTTTACCTCCTCTGTAATTTTCTCACCTACTAGGAAGTATCTGCTTTCTATTTTAGGTCTTACCCTGATTATATAAAGAGGCAATTTTCTTTCTACAAGGCCAGACTTCTCTCACTGCCATATAGCCAAGGTTTAGACCCCTAATAACAGGCATAAGCCCATCAAACCAGAATCTCATCCATACTACTATCACGCTGAGAAATTTGTTCTGATACCCAAGCCTTGGAAAATTATTCAAATGGTCTTAAGCACATTTGAGATTGAAACTGGAAGGCTTTACAGAGCAAGGCTGAAAACCTGACAGTCTCTTTCACAAAAGGGCCTGAAATCAGATAGCAAATTACAGGCTTTTGTGAATCATAAGGAAAAAGAGACGGGACTGGTCAGCAAGAGATTGAGTGTCTAACCTACCCAGGATGATTAATGAGGTCTTCTCAGTATTTAAAAGCACTAGGTAAAAGTCTGTGTGATGCTTTTAACATTTCTGAAAGACCAAAATCATGGGAAAGCCAGAGTGTAATTAAAAATTAAGCTTTCCTGTCTATCAGCTTATGGATTTCCATTACTATCTCATTCCTTCATCCCACAGCTCTAGCAACAAGTAACAGTGAGATGATTTGGTTCAGATCCCACCTGAAATCTTCAAATAATTAAAAATATTTGGTCTTTTGGGGAGGGTTGGGAAGATATCAAGCATTTTGTCTCCTGCAGTTCTAGTAATTTTTAACGTTGCCTTTAAAACCTAAGTGCTGGGTGAGATGATATAGTTGGATCACTTGACTTCAGGACATAGAAGATATTAAGGGCACCTTATTTTAAACAGCACTTCACTGTATGGTCAAGCATAAAAAGGCCCTGAAAGCACTCCTGGGAAGGATAATACTGCTTATGTTTATGTCCTAATCAAATCAGGTGAAGCTTTCAGTCCTCACTGAAGGATGCTCGCCTTGCTTTCAAAGAATTTAGGGACTGTAATTTGTGATTATTTCTACCAACTTGGTAACATACTTATCCAAACTCTAAGAAATTGCACTTTTGTATTGATTGTGACTTTCTTTTTGTGAAGTCGAATTGACTTTAGTGATACAAAACCATCATGATGGAAGTAGTTAATTCAATCTTTAAGTTGCAGTGCAGCATTCAGAGAAAGCTTTTAGTCCTTAGGTAAGTTGACAAATTTAATTTAGGGTTTCTGGTTCAGGGACATGTTTTTGTGATTCCTGCTATTCATTTTGTATTATGCTTGTTGCTCCCTGGTATTCTGCATGGAAGCTGAGAGTTAAAAAGTATGTGTTATTTTACTTACAGGTTTTGTAAATTGGAGGGGGTGAGTGAAGGGGAGGAAGGTAGACAAACAAGGAAAAAGAAAAACTAACAAGGGAAACACTCCCACCAGCTCAGTACACTGAACAACCAAAACAAGGATGCTTGTTTGGTGACTATGCACGACCTGGGGCTTTTCCTGTTAAGATTGGTGAAAATTTGAATTAAGTTTGCTGAAGACAGAAATGGAGGGAGAGATTTCTGTGGCACACTGAACTGAATGGCTGGTGTTACAAACGGGTTTGCTGTTACCTCTAGTGCTGGGAGCTAGGTACCCTTCTGCTCCAACAGCCTTTTTACTGTGAAGCTACAAACCACTACACTGGACAAAATTTGGTCTTTCAGTGTCCTTTTTCTTTCACAGTTGAACACTTCTGATATGACCCAATAGAAGCCTTTCCTACATATATGTATGTACAACACATGTACTTTACAAGACATTTTGCCTTACATTTGCATATCATTATACTGTATGCATAGTCAGTAATACACTAAATAGCCCCAGGGAAATCAGGTAAACAAGTACCATCTCTCTTTTAGAGGGAAACAGAATCTGAGAAGCAATAAAATGTCAGGGCACCCACAAATCCAGAAACTGGAATTCTCATTTTGCCTTTGCTGAAATAAAACCATGGAGACCAAAACACTCACTGCCTGCCCCCACCAAAAAAAAAAAAAAAAAAAAGTTTCAACAATCAAGAAAGCAATTTAGGAAAAATGTTCATCAAAATTGTCTCATTTTTTATGAGCTCTCACTACCATTTGCATTCACTGATACACCACCCACAAAAGCCAACTGATCAATCCCAGGGATAACCAGAAATAGTAATGACTGATTTTGAAGCTATTCCTCTCCAGGTGAAATCTTTTACTGATATCAGATTTCTGCTCTGTGTTCTTCCAAGTAGGATTTTTCTGCCCAGACTTTGCATATGTAATTAATATTTATATCTTAGTACTGGCTATTTCTATCAGATAGCTTTAGCTTAGCATTAGCTTCTGATAGAACAGTGCATTGAACTCAAAAATTCAGATTTTGCCTACTAACAAGGGCACGCACTTGCAAATTGATCCATGGCATTGACCTGTGCAACATAACACAAATCAAGATAAACTTCTGCCTCTCTGCATCAGGTTCCAGTCTTTGAAGCCCAAGCCTCCTCTTTCTGCAGTCAGTTTGAAAGCTACCATGAGCTTCACTGCAGCAAGGCCCAACTCATGTGCTTACATATCCTATACATCTGTGCAGTACTGTCATATGGAACATTTCCCACAGGCTTCAGGGAGAAACAGGAACATAGATTCTGTACTGTTGCCTTGGTGCAATTTATCAACAAATCTACTAAAGTCAATACATTTTCCTCTTTATTATAAAATTCCTTGTGAAACTGTGATTTAAATCTTCAAAATATTTGTTTTTCATAGCTCTTCTAGCCTCAAGTTTATTACAAAATAAATTGCAGTTTCCCCAGCAATGTCTGAATCCCTTACAGCATAAAATTCCGTTGTTGGGCTACTAATACAAGTGCTAAAGCTGTCTAAAACTTAAAGCCACTCAATCAGTGTAACATCTGGGCTAAGCAGGCTTGACACTTGAATGCAGGTTGGTGAGCTGGGCCTCCTGGATTCACAGCTCTCCTGTATAATCATTGACTGACCAAGATCCTGCAAACACTGGGAGGCTTGGAAGATTCACTGAAATAACTGACTTGTGGCAGGGTAAGCAGGGCTACTTGCAGCTGTAAAGGCAGAAACATGTAATAATTACTCTGTTCCTCCAGTTTCCATTCTGCTGGAAAACAGGGGCCATGATGTCTGCCTGCTTCTTAAGAGGCTGTGAGGCTTAATTAATTAGAATCTGCAAAGTGTTTGGGGATTTTTGCTTGAGGGCATTTTGCATACAAATGCCCTTTTAGTCCTTTAGTCCTTTTAGTCTTCCGAAATTAGCAATTGTGCTATAAAAGCATCAAATGTTATAAGTAGGAATTGAGCTCCACTGCAATGTCAACTGGATAGTGCACACAACCAAAGCGAGTTGACATCCCAGTAATTTCACAGCAAGATAAAGGAAATGTGCATGGGAGGGAGAAGAGAAACACTCACAGAATCATGCATTTCCTTGGTGCTAGAGCAGAGCTAACTAGTTTTAAGCTGGTTCAGTTGCTTTGGATATGTAGTTTTCCCTGTAAATTAGTAAATTTGAAGGTTGTGTTTTTGTCTTTCCAGACCTTCTGCATTGAAATCTTTCCATTATTAGTGATCTCTGGCTTTGTTCCAAGCTATTGCATGCTTCTTTTTATTCTGGACTTCTTCAGAAATGAGTTATCTGCATAAACTTTACAAACAAATCTACGAACTTCTTTATTGTCTTTTTGTTAAACTTGAGGTTTTAATATCAAGATTAAATTTTCATTCAGTAGTCTCCTGTCAGGAAAGCCATCACTACAATACCTCTAGAACAACATATTGAATCCTTGTTTATAAATTTATTGACTTATCCTGACACATGGCTAAAAAGTACAAACCTCCTACTTTGTTAATGAATGGCTCTGAAGCGATGAAGCAAACCAGCATCAGTCAAATAATTTTCTTATGACTATAAATAAGATTTATGGTCAAAATGCCTGGGCTTTGGCTCAGTTTTATTACTAACTTATTAATATAATACTGCATCACTGTGATTAGACAAAATGAAGATTTTCATGATTAGTGAACAGCAGGCTCTTCATTTGCATTTCTTCTATCACCTTTATATAATTTTGTTCTCTGCTGTTAGAGCTGAATATTTCTTGTTATCTTTTTCTATTTTCATTCAATGTGAGCATTTAGCATTTCACCACAGTTGAAGCATCAGGAGATAAACTTCTACTTCAAAATCAGAGCAGAGGAAACAGTATAAATGTTTTAAGGATTATTTTTCTTAGGATTGGAGACTAGCTTCCCGTTATGTTTTGCCTGTCTTTTTCAAATTGCATCATTTGACTGTTGCAGCCTAAAACCCAACAGGCATGGAAGACAACATTGACAACTAGTTCTCAATTTATGGTCTATAACATTTTGAAAGCGCAACTGAGAAAAGCAGACTTGTTTTCTGCAGATTTAAATTTACCATTCATGTGCCTGCACCATGGTTACAAATTTTAGTGGACATTTAGGAACTCCAAGAAGACTGCACATCAATGATGTGAACAGACTAGGTGCAACACGTTAAAAAGTCTGGCTGAAAACCCTCAGCTCAGTAAAATCAGTCAGAGCTTTATCATTCCATTTCACAGTACCAAGATTTTGGATCTTGAAAGTATTACTTTATTCTTAAAAAAACTAAACAAACAAACATATGAAAGAAGATCACAGAAGTGAGAAATGAAGTGTTTTGCAGTCTGTCTGCTGCTTAATAAGCTCAGGTTGAGTTGGTAGCTTCAAATTATTTCTAAGAATGTCAGGGAAGAATCCTTAGTGATGTTCAGTCCATCACTTTGCCACCAGAGCTGCATATTCTTTGTCAAAAATATCATATATATCCTGTACCTGATGAGAAACCAAAGTGCCTGCAACTAGAGCACACGTTTTTCAGCCTGATTTGGAAATATGACAATTAAGCAGGTGCCAAATACCCTTTATTTTTCATGTAAGAGATTTAGAAAACCATGAAGTCAAGCCTTGTGGAGCAGATTGTCATGGAGAAGACTGTATGCTTTTTATTTTCCTCCCATTGGGATGAAAATGTCAGGTTGTGTTAAGTGGAAACCCAGAAGATATCTAAGCTCACATGCACAGAGATTTACAGGAAACTTGAGGGATGAAAGTGCTAGGATATTATTTCGCAGCCGCAGCACCATGTAACAATCCCCTGCGTTCATGCAACTTCAGATACGTTTCTCAACCTAAAAAAAAAAAAAAAAATCAGAAAAGCTAACAGCAAGACCAGGGTATCACAGCCTCTTCCAAAAACAAGCTCCTCTCCTTCCTACCAAAAAACTCACCCGCCTGTCTCTGAAGCCACTCTGGTTCTACCAGACTCTCAAAACTAACCAAGAAGATCTGAGGGGAAGGAAAGCCAGCAAAATGACAAAATAAGGGATCAGTCATTTTCTTTGGCATCAAAGTTGGAGTTGGGTAAATCCACTGACCTCAGTTTTGTACCAGCTTCATGCAGAGGCATATCAGGTACAAAAGGATTAGACAGGTTAAGTGTGAACACACAGGTCTGTTTCCTTCTTCAGGTATGGGAACTAAGGGCTCACCTTTGACAGATTTAACTGGTTCATCCAGATAGTGCTGGTCTTGTGTACTCCAGCAGAGCGCTCACTGCTATGGCAAACCAGATTATATCTCAGGGCAAGCTCTGAGCCACTGAGTAGACAAAATGTCATGAAAATCAATGGACCTGCATCTATTTACTAAACCTTGATGTAACAAGAGATTATTCTTTACCCATTTAGCACCAGAAAAAAATAACCACAGTATGAGGGAACTTTACTGGCTCAGGCCATGTTTAATCTAAAGTTAGAGCAGAATCCTAGAAAGCCAATTGATTGCTTCAGAGCAGTAAGAGCTAGTTTATTCAAGAAAGCAGTCTTGCCATAAATGTGTTCAATTTTTAAGAGCTTGTAATTTAGCACTACCAGGGCCAGAGAAACAAATATCTCTGATTTCTGTGAGAGGTTCCAGGACGTTTCACAGACTAATCCACATCCACTCACAGACTAATTCCACATCTACTAATGCTTCACAAATGTTAGCAAATGAAATATTGTTTCACATGCTGTAGCAAGATGTCTTGAGAAGAGATGCTAAAAATGTGAATTGAGGATCCCAGGACTATAGCCAGACATCAGCAGAAAGGAAATCATTGTCTCTGTGGGGTAGCCAACTTGTGGTTAAGGCACAGAGCTTCAAAGCTCTAGTGAAGGGTGTGTGACGGGTAGGGAGGAGGGGTACTCTGCCCCTTGCTTGGGGAAGAAGATATCCAAGGGCCTGATATAAAGGCCCTTTGATGTAGGCAGCCCTCTCTGATTTAAGGCCTGAGGAGATTAACAGATAAAGGATTTAAAAGAGCATACAGCTGAAGAGGAACACAAGCAAACGCGAGCACAGCCAACATTGATGGAGGTGACAGACAGAGGTTGAAGGGCTGGTCCCCAATCTTCTGTGCCACGCACAAAATAACTCCTCTAATGAGAAAAAAAAAGAGGGCAGTTCATGCATGCCTGTTTGCATTTGGATTTTGATCCTTCAGTTCTCTTGCACATATTTTAGAGTCCAGCCACTTCCCTAGAAAACTTCAGAAATCAGGAGGTAATTTGCACCCATCCAAATAAATAAGCCAATGGCACAATTGTTATTCTTTGTAAGGGAGAGTACGATATGACTCATTATTTTTGAGCTTGTGGAGTCTGCAACACTATGAAAGCCACTGTATAAAACTCAAGAGATAGCTACAGCATTTGGCTGGTAAATTGTACATAAAAATACTTTTTGAAGTAAGATTTTGCAAGAAGCATTAATGTTATTCAATTACATTTTGAAGAAAAAAAATCATTTATCCCAGATATTTATCTAACATTGTATCATAACCCATGAAATTCAAGCATGGTTTCAAACTATGCAGTACGGAAATCTAGATAATATTATTTCTTTTCAAATAGGCCTGATCTGAGCATCTGGACAGCCAATTTATTTTTATGACGTTCTGTGTGATAAAGCAAGAAATTTTCAGGATGCTTTATAGACATAATATGTTGGCCCACATATTTTTAACAAGGCATTTTTTCTTTTGCATATTATTTGCTACAGAAATGATGGCTCTCAGATTGGTTGCATGAATCCTGTAACACGCACTGTTGCACTTATGTCTGACACAGGGTGCAACATCATGAACTTTTTTGGAAATCTATGCTAAAATGATTAATAATAACATATTTCAAGCAAAACTTGGTATAGCAAGGGGATTTTTTTTTCAGATAACACTCTCTCCTATCAAACTGAAAATCAGACCCTTCTGTGAAAGAATTGGTGAAATAATTTTAGAAGCAATGCCAAACCTATATTGCTCTATCTGTTATGCACTGTCGTTCTTTCATAGTGACCTCCAGAAACCAGAGTGGATGTCACCTGATGTGCTTCAGTTCTGAGGCCAGGTGAATAAATGGCAGCCCTTGGTTCAACTCCATTCTCTGCCTGTTTTAGGGAAAAGTTGGCTAAATGTTTCCCAGATGAATGCCTTAATCTCTGGGCTGTGGATTCACTCCCATTTTGTTTCTCCCCAGCCAACTTAATTGTTGATTATTGAAATAATGTCATTATTTCATGCAAACCAGGGCATGAGGGAACCCTCCCCCAGAAGAAGTGGTAGCCTTCTGACTGAAGTATTCCCAACGGGGGTGTGGGTTCACTTCCCTGAGGCAGGGGAGGAAATTGAGCAAAAGCTTCATTTCAGCCAAAATTATTCAGAGCATTCCACCCACATTTGCAAATATAGGATTCAACAAAATAATTTCACTCCTTTCTGCTCCATTACCACGAGGTGCTGTGAGAACATCTTTTCAAACTCTCCGGCATCCCACACCACATGCAAGGTGTTGAGTAATGCCACTCTAGATGAGACTCATGCAAGCAGAACACCTTTCTCTCCATGCTGATGTTGCCTCCGGCGATAAGATATCACTCAAATAGTGTGATGGCTAGCTGCAGCCTAGAGGTGTATTAAAAAAAATAGTTTCTAACCAGTGATATATCTACGTGAAACATTAAGAGGCCATTTCTGGGTGAATAATAAATAGGTTAATTCTACCCAGGTGCTAAGTAATGCTGCATATTACACTATTTCTTTATTTTTAAAAAATATAAACATAACAAAATACATAATTAAATTCAGTCAATACTTTGACAAATTTAACAGTCTTAAAGTTAGCATATTAAATAAACATTTAGTTGCATCTTCACAGATTATTGTAAGCCATTAAATCCCCAAATTACCATATTAAGCTGGTTTCATAGCAGTGTTTCATTGTTGAGGCAAGCAGTACTGCTAGGAAGTTTCTGGAGCCACATCTGATGTATTAGTGTGAATAAGACGTTAGAAAAGTGACTTTATATTGAAAAATGTTTACGTGATAGATTTAGTATCACATTCATGTTCTCATTTTGTTTTTCATAGGACTACTCTCAGAAAAATTGTCAATGTTAATATAAAATATTCCTCCATCTGGCATAATAAAGCATCTAATTATATCATGCTAAGCCTGTGTAATTACTTCTAGCTGGTATATGGGGTAGTATATATAGCTTACAGTAATGAAAAATGGCTTTCATGAAAACACAAGTGCTGTTTGGGAGATTCAGGTTGTAGTAGTTAATAAGTGGGCATGCTGTTACACAGCAGTACATGCAGATATCTCCACCCACAACAATGGAGATATTTAGCTGGAAAACTACTTATACCATAAAATTGATTATGTTCCTCAGGTAAATAACAGTACTTCCCAACAGTCTGATGGTACAGCAGGTACCACCAGAATTTACAGACCCCTCTCAACTGAATGCTTCTTTAATCTCACTTTCAACGGATAAAATAAGGCAGAGAATTAATACCACCAGAAATCAGTAAACCAACAGCTAAGATTAAAATTAATACCATATCCATCTTTCTGTATTCAGCACATACAGCACACTTTTGAAAAACAATATTCTTTTATCCCTCTGCATCTCTACCAGCACAGGGAGCTATAAAAAATCACTATTCAGATCTATTCAGGGTTCGTTCCTCAAGTCCAGCTTGACCATATCTCTACAGATGATATCTAGTTGATAGTCACTCTGTTAAAGTCAGCCTGACTTGGTCGCAATGAGTAGTAGCACTCATCCTGACTTTTAACTGTGCTATGTAAGGTCTCTCCCTCACTTAAGTAAAGGTAAGGGACAGCTTTCAAAAACATTAAATTGTATATAACAAGTAATCCCCTCTGTCAAAGTAGTCTTTCTCGGGTCACAGACTAAATATTTGAAAAAAGGAAGTTGCAGTAATCCCTGTTGCATTAATTCTTTTCTGTTCTGTGCCTACATCATGTACCAGATGGGATCGGGGCTGCATGGAGAAAATATACCGTCATGCAACCCTATCAAATACCACAGTGTATCCATAGTTCAGGAAAAATTCAAGTGGCATGAGCAACTTTTATGCTTGCTGTTTTATTATAATTTCCTAGGCTTTCTTGTAAAGGAGAAGAAATAAAAAAATTGCTTTTTCAGTCTTTTTTTTTTTTTGGACTCAGAAAAATGTCAGCAGAGACAGCTGTCATTTCAGCCAGAGAACCAACTGTATTAACTAGGAGGTTGTCAAAGTGAGGACAGAACTGGCCCCAGGGTAAAGAGAGACTTTTCTCATTGCCCCTTTTTCAGGTCTCTGTAAAATTTGGGGAAGGCAACAGGTTGTTGGGTCTGGAGACTTTTAGGGGTATTTTTTGTCCACAAAGGGGTCTCAGAGGGGTGTGAACCACTGAAGTACACACTTCAAATAACATTTGATATTGTAGCAAAAGCTGAACACCTGTAACCTGAGCATATTCTAGAAAATATTAAAGATTCATTATTAACATAGGAGGTATGAGTATTTTGCAAAGAGAAAGCAGAAAGAATACTGTATAGAATAGTTCTGGCTAACCCAATATAGATTGGGAGCATCTTTAATAAAAGTGTACACGGCTATAGCAGTATCCCTTCCAGATTATTATATGGCAATCCTCAGAGTGAATCTCATGTTCTGGATATTGCCATATTCAAAACCACAAACTGAGTCATCACACATAATACAAAGAAGTTCTGATCTTCTATATGCTAAGTAATCACTGCCTCTGTGGTAAAAAGCAAAAACCGTCATAAACTAAAGCTGTGGTTTACTCCAGATCAAATCAGGTACATTTAAAGAAAGCTCAGTGACACCTTTCCTCAATCACAGTTAGCCAGACCTTAAAATTGCCTAAATGTGAAAATTGCATATGAAATATTGAACAGCTGCACATTATCCCGCTTTTCTCTTAACCTCTAATGGACACTGATGCAATAAAAAGTAAAAATGCCACCTGTTCTTGTTCTTTTTATTCCTTCCAAAAGAACGTCTTAAGGATTACATTATTTTGCAACATATTTTGATGTATTTATGCATTGCTCTCATAGCAAGATCTGGAGTTTATATAAATACAAGCTCCCAAAGATCTGCTTCTCTGTCTAGTATTTCAGCTATTCATGAACATCTTTGGAGTATACTGAATGAAAAATAAAAGCATCTAAGTGACATTTGCATCATGGTGAAGTCCTACAGCTTCTTTGCTGTAGGAGTAATAAATTAAATATAAAAAAGAGAAGTCTGATGAAGAGCCTGTTGCAGTTTGTTGTTTATGAATGTTAACAAAGGCACTGCGTAAGAGATGAGAGAGATGGTGAGAACTGTTCTTCTCTCACTAAACTAAAAAAAAAAAACAAACCACACTTCCACAGAAACTCAGTAACTCAGTAATTCAGTCAATTTATAGCAAGCAAATGAAGCAAATGGGATCTGCTTGAAACATGACTTATGTGGACTTACTACACAAAAGTGGGACCTGTCAGCTCACTAGTCAGTTAGCCACTTCTTCCCTTCCGCCATTAAGAAAAGATAATACAAAAATGTGAACGTTCAGTTCAGATACAGCCCAAATCTACATAACGAATATGTGAGAAGATTGACCATACAGAAGCACTATGAACAAGATCTGAGACCACTGCTCTTCATGAGGGTGTCATGGCATTGGCATGTCCCAGTGCCTTCTTCAGGCGTTTAAAGGCATTGGTCTGTCCCAGTGCCTTCATCCAAGCATTCCTCCTCCTGGTTCTGCGGCACTTGATGCTCCAATTACCTGTGTTATGAGGCTCCCACTCTATGAGTGGGAGGACTTCAGCGTTGAGGAAAGTCGTGCATGTTCGGAAAGTTTCAATATTCCCAATGAGCCCTTCCTGTGAGAAAACGCGTACTATTTAAATATCAGACAGTAATAGCAGGGAGATGTTCCCATGTGCAAAATGCCACGAGAAGTCAAGATCTATTTTGGAGTAAAAAAATTATGGGTTGTCTTCACCAGGTAGACAAAGACAAATTCTAACAGCTCCACTAAGACCAAAATATACGTAAGAAATTAAAACCTTATTGTCTTGGAAAGTAGCTCGACACTGAGTATTTTGAAAAGGTGTCGCCACTCAGACAATGCTGAATGGGTCGCATTTGGGGAAGGAGTTAAGTTAATGCAAAACTAAATAAGGAAATGGAGCAAGTCTTGCTCTCAGTTAAAAAAATGTAAATGGAAATTGAATGCTTGGAAAGCATATTTTCCAAGTTTTTACATTACAGTCAGGGCAGAATTTGGCCCTGGTATTAAAGCTACCTGGATGTAACTGAGGGACAATATAGCTTTGTACCATTTTTCTATGCTTTTGTTTTGAGAGAAAAAAACCCACTTTGAATGCAGTTTCACAGTTAGTCTTTTCTGTCAACACAGCTGGTCAAAAATAGATAAAATACATTACACAAATATTTTCAGACTAAGTCTCTTTCCAGGTTACTGTTTAGCAATTGCTTGTATGTCCTCCACCAGCCAGATGCTGATGTGCGCTAGTTTTATGTTTTTTCTCAATAGGTCTGAATGTATAGCAAGTACAAGAAAAGGTTGTTCAACCCTCCCTCTGAGGACAGCTGATTGTTGTCTTAATAATTCTCTTCAACAGTAAGTAGCTAAACATTATCCATTAACTTCAGGCTTTCTCTTTCTTGCCTGATTATTTCTGAAGTTCATATCTTTCTCAAAGACCTAAATTAAGGATAACTGATATATTTAGGCTGAGTATCAGACCCCAGAATAATTAGTTGTATAAACAGACTAGTTCAGCTTTATTGCCTGAAGTAGAGCAATGAACAAATGAAATATATTTCCTGTCATAAAAAAAGACCTTTTAGATTGCAATGCTGTTTTGTGAACAGACTATGAGAGATTGAACAAGTCAGTACCATTATTTACATGTCAACATTTTGACTTTTAACTTTGTTATTAAAACAAGAACATGGATATTTCATCTGAGTTCAAAATAATTTCATCTGAGGTTTTGATGACTCTAAATGCAAATTTAAGCCAATCACAATATGTAGTTGTTAGATGATTTAGCAAAATCATTATGTAACCGATTGATATAGGATACAACACATTCCTTGTCATGAGCTTTAACACTTTCTGTGTGCTCACCACCTCCCAGGACTCACAAAATTCTCATGCATCTGTTAATCCCTGACTGATCCATAGTTTCATGGAAGTGGAAATACATACTGCAAGGAGCCCTGGTGAGTCCTACAGCTCACCCTGCCTGCTCAACTCTTGCAGAATGAATTAGCAGACTTTTCAAAAGCATGCAGTGGCTTCAGCACAAGCAAGCTGGGTCACATACTGAATTATTACACACATTATGAATATCCCACCCCAGAAACACCAAGGCAATTTGTTAAAGAGCCAATAATGAAAGTAATACCTGATCAATATTCAATTTGAAAGCCTTGCTACTGCAATTTTTATAGACATGGAAAAATTTTCTTTGACTAACTCTTTGTGCTACGTGCTGTGATGTTTTTTGGTTTGAAATCCCCTTTTTTAGAAATAACAAAGGAAGAGATCAATCATCTTGAAAGTATCTTAAAACTATTCACTAAGAGCATGATAGGTTTTTTTTTTTTCCCATGTGCTCAGGATCTGATTATATCCCCACCAATTGTCATGAGCACTTTGGATACATGTACATGACATGCTATACTACAACAGTTTTGAGGGCTGGTCTTGAACATTGAAGTGCTTTTTACAATATATTGCTTAGAACTGTCTGAGATAATTTTGATGGATACTCACAGGAATATGAGAAAAGTATTGGAAAGAGTCCAGCTGAAACAAATAAATACAAGATTCTTTAAATGTGTAGCTCCAAATTCAGTTCCAAGACTGAGATGTTTCTGAAACACGTGCACACACCCACTCACCCTGAAAGCAACATTAATAAGCACCTCTATCCTAGCTGACAGCAGCCAAACAGTCTCAATTGCAAACCACCCCCAATTACATTAACAGAAACATGAGTAATCCATACCAAGGAATGCATATGAGTCAGTAATGATGTGAAATTATACAGTGGCTCCCTAAAATAGTGACCTTTAGTTCATGAACTAAGTTTGCTATATGCAGTATAATTTTGTTATAAATCCACATTCCATTGTTATAGTTTAACCTTGTCAGCCAAGACGGTGCATGACTGACTAAGTCAGTGCTACAAAAGCCAAAGCCAGCAGATCTTTATTTTTGACCAGAGGACTGGATCTTACATAACATTAAAAGTTTTTAACTACGTAGGAATCACAGACTGAAACACACCAATATATAAACAGCTGAAGACAACACCTTCTCTTCTGTAATTCTCACTCACATGAATTGATTTTACTGTCTCCCAGGTAGGTCAGGGTTATTGTCATATATAAAAACCATTAACCATAGCCAAGACTGAAGAAAAGTGAGGTGGAGGTATCTAACAAACTTCATATTTTGAGAATATTCTTGAGTCAATGTCTACAACATGCCTTGCTAGAGTTGGAATCATGTCATCCAATCCCTTATGTAAATTCATCAAATTCCATTCTAAAGTATCAAGGATTTTTACTTTGCTACTACACTGCAAAGATTGAAAGAAGCTTCTCTTTAAATTCATGGGAGCTTTGTATTTATTTGTTCTTGAAATAACATCTGAAAATACATGCAGGTCTTCTCCATGGCCATTACTGAAAACTACAGTACCTGATTTCTTTGTAGGATTAATTCCTCAGAGTATGACCTGGAATTCTGATTTTCTTGTCAGTATTCTAGTTCTCACATCTGTCTAGTTTCTTTCTGTAGTGTATTTCAATTCTCTACCTATTGATAAAACCTCCATTTTTGTTACCAGAATATTTTGTTAGCGCACACATACCAGAACTTCAGTGAAAATATCAAATAAGGTCTTTCAGACTTCATCCATCCTTCCATGTAACTGTCATTTTCCTCTTCAGCCTGTTCCTTGCTCAATTCAATTTTGCCCCATTCCTTAACTGTCCAAAATATCTAGTGAATCATTCTAAAATTGTTGCTGTACCTGATTTTGTATAATCATGTCAAAAAGGAATAAACAGCAAATTTTTAACATCTGCAGAAGAAAATTAGTTAGGATGAATTGCAAGCAGTACTGAGACTGGAGAAATACAGTGACCAAGATATCGTATTCAGTTTGCACACAAACATCCCGTGAATGAACAGATTTACAATACTGGAAGTGGAGTTGCTTTGAAACTCTGAATATTAAAATATCGCTGTGAAAGTTGTTGAGGACTTCAGTCAATCCCTACCAATTCACAGTCATTCCATGTGCCTATGCACAGACACCCCCATATACAAACAAAATGATGAAAAACTTTGGGCACTTGGGGGAAAAAAAAAACAGGTCCAGAACTATAAACAGTGATTATGGGTAGCACTAGAATTTATGGGATCACTCAGACTGTTCTCCCTAAAATATGCTAGTTCGCTCATATTGCATGTAAACCACAAATCACTGCTCCCCACTGATAGACTTGCTTCTGAGAGGAGTTTGAGACAGCGACTGGCTTAGAAGCACACTCTGGCTCATCCTAAACCATTCATCCTTTAAAGCTGCCAGGCTTCATCCTGCTGTGTTGAACTGCACTATCAAGAGTGAGCAGAGAAAGCAGCAACTTTGGTGATGCAACAGTTGCTGCAAAATGACTAACTGAGATTCCAGGCTGTGTAAACCCATATATAGAGTACCTTCAAAATTAGCCTGCCATATTAAGAGATGCCTTACTGGACTATTTCTGAAATAATTCACGATTTTCATATTGCAGCTTCAGTTCCAATACCTGAAGTTCTGCCTCTGAGAATATTCTGAATTGAAGGCAAAGCTGGCAAAGTAAATACTCCTAAACTCATCTCAATCTTTTATATTCTGTATATGGAAAGTTAAAATCTATCTCTTTTAAAAATCTGAAAAAGTTCATTTGCCAAGCAATGATTCTATTAAATTCCTTTATAGATAGTGTACATTTATACTTTTTTATTACTAGTAATTATAATATATTACCGTTCCTCTCAATAAAAAGATCATTACTTTATTATAGCAATGCCTAGCATATGACTGGAGGAAGGTTTTTTATTAAGAGGATTTTAACATCTGACTCAAATTGATGTATTTTCTTAATAAAATTAAAATGTCAGTCATCTTATCCCAGGCCGACAAGTAATTTTGTGTTAATTGAAATGAGAGGTTTCATTTTATTTTTTCATTAATGGTCCTTAATTTTTAATTAAAACTTAGGTCAACTTTGGTACAACAATGTCTGATCGGTATGAAAACTCACTTCTAGTTTTAAAAGTATTAATATGAAACATGAAGGATTTTGATACTTTTAAGTACCTAGCTCCCCCCACTTCTTTTTTTTTTTTTACCCCTAACAATATTAAATTAACTCAGATAAGAGTCTACAAATGGTTTGAGTATCAGTGGCATTGAATTTTGAGGCAAACTTACCATAAATTGAAAGAAAAGGGAAAAAATTGCCTACTTCTAGCCTACAGGCTTAATTCAGTTTTTAGGTGTTGTTTGGCAGAAGCCATTGTGGAAGTAGATAGAAAAAGGGCAATTTCTCTCTTGAAAAGTTACAGTTTATGGCATGGATCCCACAAAGTGTAATTGCAGTTGATTTTATACTTTTTATTGGAGTTACTTAAACTCTGTGAAGGACCAGTAGTACAAGGCTTTTCCAGATCTACAAGCCCTCACAGGTAGCTTGCTTAGTACAGGTAGTTGCCTATATTCTTTTTCTTTCAATGTAATCATGCACCTGAACTATCCAGGCACTTACCCTGTGCCTGAATGCCTTTGCAAGTCTCAGCCAAAACCCTTCCAGAATCAAGAATTAAGTTTATAGCAGAAGGAGACAGTAGGTGAAGCAGTTACTGAGATGTAGGACTGGGAAAAAGAATAGGATAGAATAACATTTTGAAAATGGAAATCTGATTTGAGAGCAATCTTGGGTATCCAAATACACCTGAATTTGCACCAAATGTCTCACTTGTTGTCCATTATGTCCTGAGTAGAACTGAGCACCTGCGCTTCTTATTGCTTGCAACATGAGCTGTACGTGCCCTACTTTTCAGTATCAAACCCTCAATGGACTGCGCTGGTTATCAGATGCTTAAAATGAGCACAGTTTCTTCAGGTTAGGAGTCAGCCAAGTTAGCATCATTTTGGTATTACCCAGGACAGGACACCATGGGAAAATGTAGTTACTCAGAAAAAAAAAAAAAAAAGAGAGATAAGTCTTCAGATGTTGAGCACGACCAAACAAAGGGGGTCAGACTTTTTGTTTTCCAAGTTCAATGCCCATCAGAAAGCTTTCATTGGGAAATAAATGTTTTACCCATTTTGACTCCTTTCTTCAGAAGAACATCATAGAGTTTCCCAAGTTATAAACAGAGGATGCCTTTCCAATGATCCTGTTTTCATCAGAAATGGGGGTTTTGCCTATTTCTGGGCTCCCTCCTCCTATCTGAGCACAGAGGAATTCTGGCTTACTCATAGTGTCGGAGCTTCCCCCATTGTCGATTCTGGTCCACACTCTGGTCCTCAGGAGTGAAAGAGGAAGGAAAAGTGGTGTCACCTCCTCGTTGTGCCCTCTGTTTTTGGGCCAGCTCTACTCCTGTCTACAGTAGCCTCTGATCAAAAAAAAGGATTGGCTGTAAAAGCCAGCCCTCCTCCTGACACAAGTCTACATGCACCACTTGAAATGAGAGTGGGATGCATTATGACGCACTACTTCTTCACCCAGTTTACACAGCACTGACTACGTCAACCACATTTTAATGGGAGGGGGACAAAGATCTCCAAGTAACTTACAGCCTCCTTGAAAATCAAGGGCCAGACAGGAAGTAGAGCCTGCAGGAAGAATCAGGGGTCTGTAAGAGGAACTGTAAGGGTATTTCTACCTTTTGTGATGGGGTACTAGAAAAAAGGGAAGAAGGGATATTAGATTCATCTTTTTTCTTTGATTAGGCTTAGATCATTCTTCTTTCTTTTATTTTCTGGTGCACCCCTCCCTTCTCAAGCCTTCTACATATCATGAACCAAGATCTCCACCAGAATAGGTCTTGTTTGGAGAGCAGGAAAAATAATGTCTGACAAAATAGCTGTCAAGTCACAAAGGATTTGACCAAGCAAAGGGCTAGAATCTTGTGATAGGAACAATATGAGTGCAGCAGAGGTAAAATGTCCTGACAACTTTCATTTCTCTCTGTGCTGGTTTTGTCTGGGATAGAGTTAATTTTTTCCATAGTAGCTAGTGTGGGACTGTTTTGGATTTGTGCTGAAGATAGTGTTGATAATTCAGGGATGTTTTCGTTATTGCTGAGCAGTGCTTACACAGAGTCAAGGCCTTTTCTGCTCCTCACCCCACCCCACCAGCGAGGAGGCTGGGGGGGCACAAGAAGCTGGGAGGGGACACGGCTGGGACACCTGACCCCAGCTGCCCAAAGGGCTATTCCATACCGTATGGCGTCATGCTCAGTATATAAGCTGGGGAGAGAAGAAGGAAGGGGGGGATGTTCAGAGTGATGGCGTTTGTCTTCCCAAGTAACCGTTACGTGTGATGGAGCCCTGCTTTCCTGGAGATGGCTGAACACCTGCCTGCCCATGGGAAGGAGTGAATTAATTCTGTTTTGCTTTGCTTGCGTGTGCGGATTTTGCTTTCCCTATTAAACTGTCTTTATCTCAACCCACGAGTTTTCTCACTTTTACCCTTTCGATTCTCTCCCCTTTCCTGCCGGGGAGGAGTGAGCAAGCGGCTGGGTGGGGCTTAGTTGCTGGCTGAGGTTAAACAATGACACTCTCACTTTTAAAAAGGCCTGTAAGCTGTGTGAGGGTTTTGCTACCAAAGGTCAATGCAATGACCTGTGAATAGTCACGTGAATCTTGCACAGAAAAAGCACAGTGTGGTTGAAACAAACCTGACCTGACCTGAACTCAGGAGCTGTCACTGCTAAAACAGGCCAGAACAAGTAAAAATTTTAATTGACTCCCAATGGCTTATTGAAAGCACTGTCTCTGACCCGACAACATTGTGGTTCAAAAGGTAATCCTGTATAGTCTGCTGCAGCTCTTGGGACCATCTCAAATAAATGTGGAAATTCATCCTCAATACAGACCTGTCTCTTTAGAAAATTATTCTTGTAAAATAATTCTTTGTCAAAATGTTGCCTTTAGTAGCTCTACTGAGCAGAAGGCGTTATTAAAATACACAAGTTTTTAAAAAAAAAATTGGAAGGAATGCAGGAGTGTACCAGTAGCAAAGTGAAAGAAATTTTAGGAGCATATTCTCAGCTATGCTTATGAGGGTAATTGTATTGATTTACTGGCATCTCATTCTATGTAAATTCCTTTACAAACACAGTGGAGGAAAGTCTCCCTGCCCAGAGCAGCCAGGTATTTCAAAAGGCAAAAACCAGCAAATACGGGGAGAGAGAAAGTTGAATGGCCCCCTTTTATAGCAACAGAGAATTTACTAGCAAAGGGTATCAAAAGGACCTGCAGCAAAGCCAGAAGCTGAATCCTGATCCCAAGGATCCTTCCAGCAAGCAAGGACAATACAAGACAGGGTGAAAAATTGCCTTTTTCATTCTAGAAGTTGTAAGAAAAGAATAAAAGTACTCAAAGCCTAAAAATGTCCCTTTGACCTGCTATGAAAAGGAAAGGAAGGAATTTGTTATACCTCCAAAGATATTACAAATCAACAAAAATATGTGCAATAAAGTTAAGTGTCACACTTTAGCAGAGTAAACACAAGGTCATGGAGTTAAATGGAAAGGCGGGCCAGGCTATGACAAGAAAACAATACAGGTGGCAATGGCTTAGCTAGTGACCTCTATACATATCTTTGTCAAGGAAAGGAACTTAGAGAGAAAGGACACAGCCACAGCAGCTCTTCCAGAGTATAGGCAAAGAATGCCTGGAGAAAAATGTATGCTTTCACACTTCTTAATGTCAGCCTATAGCTTGGATGGTGAGCAGACAGAGCAAAGACTCAAATGTGTGACATGTCTGGAGAGGTGGCTCAGTCAAAGAATCCAGGAAAAAATACCTCTACTTTCAAGAGCTCTGTAAAGAGCAGAGAAAAGGGCCTTAATTAGCCCACTCCAGTTGAGGGATCCACTGCAGCCACCAGCACTCAGCTTTTTGAACTTTTTAATATGGAAATGCTCCACACTTGCATTCAAAGAGCAACTCCATATTTGATACTCATCAGCCCTTCAACAGCCTCGTCACAGACTTTAGCAAAACAAGCATGCTAGCTTAGGTACTTTATTACAAGTGTAACCATAGTCCTTCATTATGTGATGAGTACTGATGAATTTATACAGCTTTAAGGCATGTTTTGTAGAGCTAGTATTCTACCAGCATCTGAGTGCAATATTTTAAGGTGATCTCAGGTCTACTTAGAGGACACTGCAGCTTTGATTGCAATTTAGAGATATTTTAAGCCAGAGAAAATGCTTCCAAAGGAATATTAAGCCCACTGCACTTTCAAAAGCATGAAGATGCACAAAGATGCAGTTTGGGTCCTGTTGGCAGGTTTTAGTGCTAATGCAGATGAAGAGCGCAGCAACTTTTGTTACACCCTAGGCTGCAAAGTGCCTAGGTCAATTGTGACGAACTAACGAGATTATATATTCAATGAGAGAAGATGAGCAGTTTTGGGTCCCACATGTCAGACAAGTTGTAGCCCTTCCCAAAAACTGTGGGGCATACCACAGAGCTTCACTTCCCTAACATATGGAGATGGATTTCATTAGGTAGGGATGTGGAAGCACATCACTAGTCCTCCACTAAGGAAGGCCGGCTGAAAGCTTTGAGTTAAAATCCAGCTTCCATGCTGATTAAGGGTGTTTTTTTAATTTTTATCCCCTTTTTTAATTTTTATCTTATGTAAAATACAAATGACCACAGCAATGGCTAATTACCAAATAGCGACATAGAAGTTCTTCCAAAAGACTATTACAAATGATCAAATAACTAAAAAGATACAAAATGTGCAAAACAAACACGAAAGACCAGGCCACTGTAGGAATGGATAGTCTAAAGATTTCTGTGTTTTTACATTATCCAGCATCTAATAACGAATTTGCTTAGGGAAAACTTATAATACTCAAATAAACCTTTTTATTGCTGTTCATCCTTATTCTGGTGATTTACTTATTATTATAATGTACACCTTCTAGGGGAAGTGTAGCGCTCACTGATGTTTGTTGCTTTAATTAAGAGTTTGTAAGAGAGATTCGAAAGGCCACATCTTTGTGCCTTGTGTTCTGTATTGTTTTTGGAAAGCACGGACACAGCAACCAGAACCACCAAAGGTCACTAGTAGTCATGGAAAATAAATTCCGTTCACGCACATTGTCTCTTAGTCTACAGCTGTGTCTTCTCAAGGAGCCAAGGCAGCATGATCGCTGAAGCACTGCCCTCCAAGTGTCTTCGGCAGGGAATTTCTAACATACATCAACTTACTTAACATCAATCTTTAGCACTGGAGAAATTCATTAACCCTGTCCTCCCAAGTAAAATTGGTATTTGAAAGGTGACTGATGTCAAAGAGGGACATTTGCATGAGAGGTATAAAGTTTAGCACCTCTTAGAAAATACAAAACATCATCAACTAGATTTCACATGAAATTCTCTTGTATTTGGCCAACCAATTTCATCTTATTTATTAAAATCTTTGGCTGTTCCCAAAAGCTTTCTCTGCTTTTTCTTTGTAACATAAGCATTAATACGTTTGCATTTCCCCTTACAGGATTTTTCTCTAATGAGAAAATTTTAATGAGGTCAGTTTTCTGAGCCAATCCATAGATTTCAGCTCAAGAATTATATCCTGTTTCAAAAAGGAATATAATTCTCTGCTGAAACTATATTGGGCAGTTCAGTAAACCCACAAAAAAAAATAATTCAATTAAGAGATTTATATACTAATGGTGTTGTTTTTTTTTCCCAGAAACTTAGAAGCTTTACACTTTTCTAACTTGTTTTTAATTGAAGACTACATGCTGAAAAACAATTCAGTGGTACAGTGCAACCAGTTGATCAAATAGCAATTTTTATATCCTTTTATAAAGTAGGACATAAAAGAAAGGAAAATTCCTTCTCTTATCTTTGAACTCCTGCTCCTCAGGCTTTGCCTTTGTCTGTGACCTCCTTGCTTGGAACTTTGAAAGACCACATATATTTAACCTTTTTTTCCCCAAGTCAACTATCTTTAAAATGTTTTTAAAGCCTTTACGAAATGTTTTTTCCCACATTAAACCTGAATGGTCATTCTCCCCATACTCCTATCACTTCTTTCCCTTCCACCTTGCAGAAACTTCAAAATCATCATGACTCAAAACCCTTTACAAATTCAAGATGTACTTTCTTATGCACCTTGCAGGACAAAATCATAGTAGTACTACTATGTTAGGCCACTACTGCATTTTTACTTGTCTCCTTCTCCTCTGATGAGATTTACAGCACCTTTGCCTGATTGCTGAAGGGTCAGAATATCAAATACAGCCAGTCTCACATTGTGTTGGCATTGCCTGTGCTTTGCATATTTTTTTCTCAGTCTCCCTATTTCCACAATGCCCACGCTACAAAACCCAAACAGGATCCTCCCAGCCAAGAGGAAGTGGGGACAACTCTTTTCAGAGTCTGTTCCCACTAATTCATCTGCTGGTTAGGTTCCTCACAGGACACAGGACATTTCTTTTCCCATCACAGGGCAAATCAGGGACATACAGGTCTCTAGTCAGTGGTAACATTAAAGAATGAAACCATCAAAAGTGTTTTTTTCTAATCAGTTGGTCTTTTACCTCAAAACACCTACTTCTCCTGATTGGGATGTCAAAAGCCAGTCCCTCCAATACCTTCTACTGTAGGAACTCTTTCTGCCAAGTCCTTGAAGGTACGTAACATTCAGAGGTTGACTGTAGTGAAAATTACGGGCGCTCAGTACCTTTCAGCATTTGACCTTTTATTGGGAAGGTCAGAAGACTTTTCGCTATCAGCAGAAGAGCCTAAACCTTTACTATAAGTGAATGCCATAAAACTGTTATTCTTTTTCTACTCTTAGAGTTGCTATGGTTAGAGCTTTCTTCAAAAGTTAAGTGCCTAAAAGTTTGTAGGCAAAAGCCTACTATGCCTTTGTTTTATAAAAAGCTTTTCTGAAGTTCATGGCTGTGCAGTACCAGTATGACTGTGCCCTTGCACAATACTGGTTCTGAGAAGTTGTTTGAAGAGTGCCTGGTTGGCCTTGGTTTGCTCTACCTCAGATGCTTTCAACTGCAATCACTCTCACTACTGCCTCTTACCCAGTTTTTCTGTTCCCCGCAGTGGTACAGTAAGTACAGACACACTGCAAACTGTTGCTTCTTTGCTTCAGATTCCAGTATTTTAAGCTCTGATTTTGTCTGAGGGTTTTCTTTGCACAAAGTTCCCCCTGAGCTGTACCAGGTATTTGAGCACATACAAAGGGACACAGAACAATCCATTCCCTTAATAATTACAGTGAATTGCTAGGAGATTAGATCTGGGTATAAAAAAGCAAAAAACATACCCAAATAAGAAGTTCCTTAATGTGATCCATAATAGGGGAGTTACTATCCTACACCCATCACATGCTCCAGCTCATAGAAATTATATCCTCCAAACATAGCCTTTCAAACACAAGGGATAGCTGTCTGTTAGAGTCTATATGGTGGCAATGGTTAACATTTATCACTGACTGATGCAGAAATCTCTACCAGCATTAATAAAGACTGCTGTCCAAAAATGATGGCATTGTATAGCTCCAATACTTTTTTAATCCAGCACAACATTAGATGCCCATTAAAACATAAGCGTGTGCCTAAGTGCTTTGCTGGATCTGGGCCATAAACAGACCCTTGAAATCAGGCTGCAGAAGGGCCCCATAAATACAGGGCTGACTGACCAGAGTCTGAGCACCAAGAAATATGGTATTTCCTGTGAATTTATCTATAGTCAGGCTTAATCATGTTAACATGGAGACCTTTTTTTGGTCAGTCTCACACTGATTATATGAACTTGACACAAAACACTGTGGTGCACCCTGCACAGCAGGCTCTGTCCTTTGAGGTTTACATAGTAGAATATTCCTTCATAACATATTTAAACTACATAAGGACACCCTTCCCTGCAAAATTTATTTACATTTTTCCTTTTGAAAAGATAGAGCATGGAAGAAAATGAGAAGACGGTTCTCTTGTCTGAAACAGAAGAAGAGCTGATAGAATGCTTCTGAGATGACAAATGTGATTACCGTATTAATCACTTGTAGTATAAAATTATTATCATCTCACTTTGTCTGCTTTACAAAAAAGCCTAAGCGAGAGACAGGGACGCTTCTCTTGGCAACATCAGTGCTTATCTTTATGAGGTTACAGACTCGGAAGTCTGCACATTGGCAACAGGCTTCTTAAATTGGTCAGGAGTGCTATGAAAAGTAATCTGGGAGGATATAATTGAACTCTGATAGCAACGGGATATAACAGAGAAGGAAAAACTATCAAAAAGCAGATTCAGTATTCCGAGATTTTTCCCGTAGTAGGGAGCAGACATTAAGTTAAACAACCTTACTGATGCTATTTTCAAGCAATGGAAGTGAAGCTGTGATCTCCATATCTGTTATGAATAGTCAGGAAATACGAACACACGAAAGCTAACTTTTTCTTCAAAGCGCAGTGAAATGAAAGATTGAAAAATACCAATCTATTTTAACTGGAATGAGATTCACTCCTGATTTAATCTGTTGGTTTGGCTTTATAACATGTGAAAACCACCCAAGTCTTGAAGAGCTTTAGTAGTTCTTTAGCAACTTTAGTTGAAAAGCTTTAGCAACTTTCCCTAAAGCTGACTTCCAACTTAAACAGTAAAAAAAATTTAAAATAAAATTAAGTTAAAAGTTAAAGAAAATGGTAACTATAGTAAGACAACGTGATCTTAAGATACAAATTCATGGCCACTTTAAGTTCTTATGGAAAAGATAGCCCAGTTTGTTTTAAGTTGTTCAGAATATATTGGGTATTGTAAGGCCACCGTGCCTGCCTTCCTCTTGACAACATTATTTTTGAGACACTTGACAACATCATGCTGACATCCACTTTGGCTACTGAAAGGTTTTCTTTACTTTGGAAATTTCTGAACTGAATTATGTCCAGCATATCGGAGGAAAGGTGGAGTGAACCCCTCGCACCCTGATCTGTAACCACATATTTTCATGCTCTCCCATTAGATGGGAGACACAAGTTTATAACTTGTCTGACAAGCAGCATTGCATCACCTACCCCTTTCGTCCTCAGTTTTTCAGATTCCTCTGCCGCAGGGGGCTCCTGCTCCTTGTGCAGGTGAATTAAATCACTTTATTCCCTCCATGCACTGTACAGTGATCCAAACTTGCACGCAGCCTTCCTACAAATTGTTTCTACATAGTTTCTGATCCCTCCAAGTCCACAGAAGGAATCCAGAGGATGTGAATGGCAGTTAAGTTTGGCCCTCTCACACTTAAAGACCCAAAAGTTTAATAAGGAGGATGTAAACATTTTCTCCCACCTGCTGCTAAGGAAGAGAAAAAGTATGATCAATCTGTATACAAAAGGTAAGTGGGCTATAATCTAAACAAGCTGTTTTCTTCCAACTGCTGCTAAGGAACAGAAAAAGGGAGGAGAGGAGGAAGAGAGAGAGAAAGAGAAATTAGAGAAGTTTCAATACCGGTGAGAACTACTTGGATACCATTGCTACAGGCACAACACACGGACTGGAATAAATCAAATAAATCATCAGCATATGTAACTTGAGTCTGATCCTCTTGTTGACCAAATAATTACACAGAAACATTGCCTTTCACAATAGGATAAAATTGTCCCACTCTCTTGAAGTCTAAAGAAGATGGAATGATTTAATTGCTGTTGGAGAGGCTCCAGATCTCAGCTAAATTGCAAAGAAAATAAAGTCTAATCTCTGGTTATGAGTGTATGTGCACCATTTCAGCTACTGCACAGGAAAATGAGAACATGATTTAAAATGTTCCTTTTGCAAAGGAGAGACCGGCTACTCTAGAGTCAATTTATAATCGCTAGTTGACTACAGCCAAGATGTGCTGATGACGTGGCCGATTAATTAAGAAAAATGAATGTTACCTTTGTTATAATAAGGAAGTCCAATTGATCTTGCATTAGTAAGATGCATCCATTTTACTGGCTGGCAATCAGCATTTCATTAACACAGCGAAAAAACCATTAAGATGGATGAAAACCCCACCGCCACATTTACAGTCAGGAGGATTTTTTTCATTCCCCTAAGTCAAAGTAGTTGAGCCCATAGGAGTTTTCCTCTGGGAAGTTTTATTTAACAAATTCCTGTTGTTGCAAAGACACAGAGCACTGGGAAAGCGCGTAGTCTTTCTTAATGCCTTTCCAAATGTACTTTAGCTTCAGCCTGCTCTTTCAGTCTACATCTTTGAACAGGTTTGGTGATGGCATGTGAAGCACATTTTCTGTGAATGCGATAGACATTTATTATATGATTGCTGCAATTATAGAAAGGTTTTTCTAATATTCTAGACCCCTTACAGTCTTATGGTTCTATGATTTTAGATGACCTACTACCTAATAGAAATAAAGCATCCTCAACATGTAAGTAGTTAAGGTGTGTGTGCTCATTTGATTTATCAGAGGAGTGGCTTTAATGGAGTTGACATGCGGTTAGATTGTAAAGGACATCTTGTCTCACATTGTATATTACTATTTTACTTTCTTCTTCTGTCTTGCTTTCCTTTTTTATTTGATTATTTCTTGAACTGGTGCCTGGTACTGCTGCCATGATTACAGCTACCCTGACATTTCCATTAAGAAGTTGCTTAGAATTTGACTGCTCTAATTTAAATTTTGCTAGATTAAGGAATACATCTTCTGCCCACCCACATTATTTTTTTTTGTTTGTATGTTCACACCTTACATTTTGGCTCTTTCTTTATGGTAGCTCAAGCCTGTCAAATTGTCTCATCTTTCATTTTCAAATAATGACTTGTCATTCTCCTGATTTGAAAAACAACCTAAAAATCACCTTCATTTAGAAAGCATTAATTGTGAAAATAGTGTTATGTGGTAGATATTTCCCTACAGGCTAAAACTGATCCTGTAATTGAACTCGAAAATACAATTAATGTACATTTGTGTGAGCTATTTTTCAAAAGTGTTAGTTTACTAATCATCAGCAAGCCAAACTCTGAAATATTTAATTGCCATGGGGACAAATTCTGGTTTCAGTTAGTTATATAAATCCAAAATAATTCCAGGGAAGCCCCATGTGGCCAAAAGCATAACTGAATCTATAATAGCCATACTTCAAATAAATCTTGGAATCTATCATTGCTGAAGTCTCAATATAAAATGTCATCATGAATTAATAGTTCCCAGTGCTATAATACTGCTTTACAAATGCAGCATCCAGAATGCGAAAGAAGGCTGATGTTCAAAGCTTTTGAAAACCTAGTCACAAGTTTGCAGTTAATAACCCTGATGAAAGAGGCCATCAATACACATCTTTGAACACCGGGAGTCTTAATGCAAAACTCCTAAGGCTGAGTTCTAATGGAAGAGCTAGCAATCCATATGCAGCCCAGATCATCTGTTTTAAAGGTAGCTCTGGCACTCTGTACTAGTTACTTACTGACAGAAATTATATCGCTAGCTGGGAAGTAAATACTGGTAGGGTAAATCACTATCCAGGATGAAGAAGGGCATCAGAATCTAATTCGCAGAGTAGTATGGGAACTGCTCAGGGTTATGCACCTCACCTTGGCATCTGGCAGAGGGTGTCGTACACAGACAGAAGGATTGCCTCTCACATCTGAAGCAGAGAAACACAGCTTTCAGACACCTGTGGTTGGTGGTTTGGTCTTAATGGTTGCATTGGTAGGAAATTGGTCAAGAGGCTTCACATGTGAGTGCATTAAATGGGCAAGACTATTTTGTCATTTACACGTAACTTTCTACACCAGAAGTAGCCTTGTAGAAGCTTGGCTTCATTTATTTACAGGAACATAATTCCAAAATTAGACCCATTGACTCAAAAAGCCTTCTGTCCCAAAAATAAAATAATCTCAAAACCAGTGGTTGTAAACACAGAACTGGAATTTATCATCTGAAAAAGGGAAACTCCATTTCTTTCTAAAACCATGTGTGTGCTTTAACCAATGTGTTCAAGATTTAGTTTATGCTTGAATATCTATTAGGTACTCTTAGGCTGGAGGAGATGGAGACATTGAATTTCTTTCTCATGACTCCATTTCATTATTAGTATGAAAGGTCAAGTCAAGTGGATTGTATATTTCAGTATTAAAGTGGTTATATTTGGGAATGATTTCAGCTTGTTTGGAAAGGAGACAGGAATACTTTGCCAAGAGATTTGTTTTCAGGAGCTGCCACTTGTAGTCCTGAGCCGATAGCAGTTGAACCATCAGTTCTGAAATGAACCTGGCCACTGGGGAACAACTGAAAAATCATCTTCTTGACTAACTATGTTTGTCTAAAATGATTTCTGTACCTGATGCTCTCATAGGGTTTTGCAATGGCTCCTCAGAACCCTGCAAAATTTCCAGATACCCCATGACATGACTCTGTGTCTGCTGATTTCTACATTCCTGAAAAATCATCACCCACTGAGCTCAGTCCTCCTCATAATGCTTCAACACTTCTACTATTAGTACCTGGAATATAACAACATTATCTTCAATAGTATTCTATTTCTACTATCTTTTTGATATTATATACTACTCCTTACTTGCAATATGAACACTGATATCCTCATTAGAACTGTATATACATGTTGCCTAAGAACTTGTTTCTTAAATAAGCACAGCAATGTACCCATAGTTTCATTATTGGCATGATTATTATTGATATTATAGACCCATCACTCAGAATGCTTCTATTTATGAGACTTGTATGCAAATCATTGATGTTACATTCTTCCCACTACAATATTGTGTATTACATGATAACGTCTTCACTTTTTTTCATTATCTATACTCTGCCGTGTCTTGCAATAAAAGAAACAAAATAATTTAGAAACAATATCTAACAGAATTTTGTGCAACAGCAACAATTTATGAAAATACATATGTAAACGCATAAAATAAATATGTGACTCTTTAGTTTAATAATGTAAGTGATGAGGAGTGAGTAATCAGTCCACTTTTACTCTACTATTCTTGTTGCTAATGATAATTTTTTTCCAGAAACTTTCTTTGATTGGTGTCAAGTGACTGCAATGGAAAAATGTTTTGTTTATATATAATAAATCATTGATTTTGTTTCATAAATCAACAGGGTTTTCCACCGGAATGGTATGCTGACTCAACAAAGTATTCCTGGAACGTAGGCGAGAGAGATTCTAATGTCTCCTTCCTTAGAAGACACAAAGCTAAAACTGCACTATGAGAACTATCCTAAGAGATCAAAGACCTAATAATCAAAAACCTTGTGGTTTCAGTGAAAGGCTCAACAAAATGGCACTTGGAAGCACATTGTGTCAAGGGACTTCTGTAATATAAATTCCTAATCCTTTAACCCGAGGGCACAAGTACTGTTTAAAGCAGATACTGTTTGCTATAGTGAGAAGCACTTACATATACCTGTTCATCCAGCCCTTCTTTGCAAGATATGCTCTCTCAAGTTAATACATTCTAAGCTGAATTCTACTTCAAGTTCTGATTAGTGTTTTTGCATTAGATTTGAACTCCAGTGCCTGATGGTTACATTACTTGTCTTTAGAAATATTAACCAGTATAACTATAGAAAGCAGACTTTGCAAGGAAACTCCATAGGGAGGAATTACTCTGTTCCATCACTTTCTGTTCTTTACTGGGAATCATCAGGTCATTGAAGCTATGTTATATAGCTTAGTATACCTCTAGCCATGCTTCAGAGCAAAGAGGGATTTTCCTTAATTATTAGGATTGTGCTTTGGATGGGAAGAATACACTGAGAAGGACCATCCTAGGCAGTGCTGTAAGACTTCAGACAGCACTGGAACATCCATTTCATTCTTAAATTAAACAAGTTTCTAAAGGGAGAAAAAGCAACATCCTGATGTTTGGAATTCATTTGAAGAGAAAGAAAACACAAAATTGTATTAAAGAATGCCAGCCTTCTGTCAGCTTTGTGAGTTCATTCGCTGTGTAACATAACTCCGAGCTTTTTAGCTTTGCCTATTGCCTGTGAAATGACCTGGAATAGGTCATTTGGCTCCTTTGCCTCCATATTGTCTGTCTATATTATTCTTCTAGAAGAAGATCTCATCTATCTATTCAAGCCTTACAGATAAAGGTAAAAGACAAATTTTCTTTCCTTCTTTCTTTCCAATCAATTATACTTCAGTGCATTCAGTTGCACAAGTTCTGCCCTACTAGATATTTAAGCATATTCACAATATGCTAGCTGTTCACAAAACAGGGATAATTAACAAAAACCTAGATAGTTCTGCTACTCAGAAATTTTGAATTTTGCCTTCTTTTTCTCTTCCTCCCACTCCCTTCTGTTTATCTCTCTCTTAAACACTTCATGGGTTAATTCTGCTATATGAATTCTTCCTCTGCCTTTTCCTTTTCTTTCCTTCACTGCCTTTTTTTTGGTTTTTTAATCTTTTCTTTTCCTTTCCTTTCCCTTGACAAGAACTCATTCAACAGACTCTCAAGCTGTCATCGGCAAAACTGCTACTTATTTCAGGGCACACAGGACTGGGCACTTTTCTCCGCCTCATCATCATCATCTCTTTATTTGATTACCTGGTAGTCACATATTCTGTGTCTCCTCTTCTGCTTCTCTCGGGCCTCCCACCTCTGCACTTTTTCTGTGCACACACCCCCTTCCTCAGCCGGGGTTACAGGTTGACTTTGCCAGCCAGCCTCTGCACAACACAAGCTGTAAAGTCCCTGATTAAGAGTGCAAGGTTATCTTTTCAAGCTACTGTCAAAACTATGCCATTTTTTACCCCCTCATAGCTAACATCATGTGCCAAGAGCTGTCAGAACTGTGTCACTCCAATGCAGTTAAGTCTTGGATAATAAGTGATCTTAAACAAAGATAAAAGCACAGCTATATAGCTTAGATATATATATCCACACACAATACATAACCATTTGCAGAATGAAAATATGGACACTATTTTTAGAAGTTTAATCTAATCACATGCTCATGCCCATGTATACACACATCCTTCCCATACCATGGATAAAGAGAAGCAGTGCACTAAGCACAAGTAGTTCTAATTTTTGTTCTCTCTTTCATTTCTCATCTTCAATGTCATAGGCTACATGCTGTTCCCCAAGATGATGGTCTCCAGTTCTCTTTTGTACTGAGTAGGGGAGGAAAGAAATAAAAAAAAGGCATTTTCTTTCCTACTTTCATCAGAAGTGGATCTTAGCCTGCTTATTTACATAGTCTACTCTAGCAGAGTTAGAAGCAACTTCATCAATAAGCTAAAACTGTGGTTCTGTTAACATGGGCATCATTTTAGTCTGCCTTACTGAGAATTTTCTGGCTACTGCTAACCTGAAAAGGCTTATATGTTTCCACAGGATGTGCCAGCTAGCACCATGACTATAAAATACAGGGCCAGTTTTCACTATCTTGGCCAGAAAAATCATTCTTCTTTTGCTGCCTCGCCCCACCTTGAATTCTACAGAGCTATCCAGAACCAGAGGTTCTGTCCCCCATCTTAACTGCCCCATCAATATTTGGCAGAAGTTATCTGTCAGATCCCTTTGCCTTTTCATGCTCCAGAGACTCCCTGCATTGACTGTACTGCTGAGCTGCCCCATATGTGGGAGACAAGCAATATTTTTTCGCAGTAGTTATACATCGGAGGCAATATTCTGCACACATAACCTGATCAGTTATAACCATCTCAAATAAGGAGTTGGGGTTTCAGGAAGCTATTTTCTCATCCGTGATAATTTGCACAATAAGAAGCCTACTACCATGCTACTGTAGCTGCTATTGCAGAAATGCCATGTGGCAGCACTGATGTACTGAATGGGGAGGATTGGCAGAATGAGGAGAAAGCAGGAGCTAAAGAAATGCTGAGGGCCTCTATTAAATGATTATATTTGTACTTCAACATCTCCTCCTGAAGAAGACAATGTAACTGCACAAGAAGGAGGAGGAAAAGGGCTGCAGATGAGTCTTGGATTTTCTAAGGAAACACTGTCCTTAATCCCAAAGGGTTCTTGAAGCACTGAGAAATCAAGGAAAAAAAGACTGCTGGGTTTTGCCTATTTGTAAGTCTCTTGAGCTGGTCTAGAAAGGGTTATCAAAAGGCTTGTTTTATCCATTCCTAGAGGCTTAAACTATATAACAGCATTTTTTCTAGTGTGGAGCATAAAGGAGAGAGTGCATGGGAAAGTGGTGTACCTGGGGAGCCTGGGGCATTTGTTCTTCTATGCAAAGAAACCGTCTGAAGGTGGCATGAAACACAGCCTGTGCCAAGGAACTGCACATAGGGTGAGAATCAACCTCCGCTGGCTCAGAAGCCTGCTCAGTCCAACAGGAATCTTGAAACATGGAAGTTCAGAGATTCAACACTAAACATGGAAATGCAGCATGTTTCCTGCAGAGAGAGCTCAAGCCAAACACCCTTCTAAGTTTGGGATAATGATGTTCCTGTATCCAGACTGAAAATAGCAGCTGCATGCAAGTCTGCATCCTCACGAGGTGTATAAGGAGAATATTCTTCCCACAATTTTTATTTGTTAATCTCCTGGGTAATCTGCAAGGCCCCTTTCCTGAAATGGATTTTGTATAAATATTAAGAGATAGAAAAAAATAAAATAAGATCTGGGCTGTGATAGACAAAAAGATAATAAGATCTGGGCTGAGGGCAGAGGAAGGGGAGCAACAGAGTTAGGGAAAATGTTAGTTCTAATGGCAAACATTACTGAAATTGAGCATATGCGTTTCAGATTGGTTTTACACATTTGATTACTTGAACTTTGATACAATTATGTTATTACTTATCCATACTTAGAATGGAGTTGGAATAAGTCTGAGGAAATAATAAAATCAGTCAAGCAAATGTTTCTTTTAAGTTTATGAGCAGAGAAGCAAAATGTCATTGGCCTTTTACTATAGCGGATAAGTATGATGAGAAAACAGTTATATTTTACTCACCTCACTAAAAAAAAAAAAATGCCCAAAGGATGTGTGTGAATAGGATTTTTCAAAAGTGAAATTAATAAATAAAGGAGTGTAACATATGAATAGATGCTCTATTTAATAATGCATGCTGTCTTTACTAAAAAAATAAGGGCTTGTTTTTATTGTGTCTACACTATATGAAGCAAAGATAAATAATTTCTCAACCTGGAAAAGGAACTTCTGCTCCTCTCCCTGAAGGCTGGATTCTGCCTGTCTCACAGTGATGTGCAGTTGAAAACAGTTGGGCTGAAGTCGATCTACTTCAGGACATCTGTGAAAGTTACAGAGATTGAAACCTGAGGTTTTGCTAGTGTTAAACACAATTTCAGCTGTTAGAATTAGTAACTGTTGAGGGTATGTTTCCCTAGGAAAGGAGAATAGCTTCATTTAAATCTGTGGCTGTGGAACTGTGCTTTCACCATCCTTCCTCCTGGTTATGGTAGGTAGCTTACTTGTTTTAACCTGTAATTAACCTAATACCAAACTTCCCCGATCCCCTGATGCCTGCTAGGAGGGTCTCTCCTGCATTTCACTTGCAAGGAGAGAATTACAGCTGTGTAAAGGAACCATGAATTCCACAAAACTGCATTTAGCTCACACTGAAACACTTCACCTGAATTGAAAGTCATCCCTAGTTTTGTTCCTTGCTGCTATCAGAAATGTATAGCACAATCCTGTATCAACAGGCCATCTGTCAGAGCTCTACCAGTCATTCACTGATCCAGGCAGGATGTGTACAGGACACCAGCATCCACAGGCATCAGTCCAATTACAGAGGAAAAACAGAGGTGTTTTAATAGTTTCTCCTGGAAAGTGAAGCTATCCTTAAAGTCTTTAAGCTTCCTTAAAGTCACAAAGAAAATAAATTCAAGACTTTATACAACTCTGCTGTCATCAAAGGATCAAATCCAAGTACAGCCAGTGAAAGGTAAGCCCTCCGAGGCATTGCCCCAGTCATGCTCCTGAACTGGCTGACAAACCATACCAATTTTATCCAATACTTTTCCACTGAGAAAATACCAGTGGGAAGTGCCAACACATTAAAATAAAGTAGTTCAGTAAGTTGCTGTCTGTTGAATAGAATAACAGAGACTGAAATCCTGTGTGTGACAAATTCATGTGACAAACAACAAAAAACCCCAACTAGAAAACATTAACCAGAACCAGAGATACACTTTATCCATAATAAAACACATAAACAGTATGAACTTAATACATTTTATTGGTCTGAAAACATACTTAAAGCATAAAAGTCAGTCTTTTATATCATAGAATCATAGAATCATAGATCATTTAGGTTGGAAGAGACCCTTAAGATCATAAAGTCCAACCATTAACCTAACACTGCCAAGTCCACCACTAAACCATGTCCCTAAGCACCACATCTACATGTCTTTTAAACACCTCCAGGGATGGTGACTCATCCCACCTGGGCAGCCTGTTCCAATGCTTGACAACTCTTTCAGTGAAGAATTTTTTCCTAATATCCAGTCTAAACCTCCCCTGGCACAACTTGAGGCCATTTCCTCTTGTCCTATTGCTTGTTACGTGGGAGAAGAGACCGACCCCCACCTCTCTACAACCTCCTTTCAGGTAGTTGTAGAGAGCAATAAGGTCTCCCCTGAGCCTCCTTTTCTCCAGGCTAAACAACCCCAGTTCCCTCAGCCGCTTCTCATAGGACACTCTCTCTAGACCCTTCACCAGCTTTGTTGCTCTTCTTTGGACATGCTTGTTTTACTTCTTCTGCCATCAGATTAAAAATAAATACAGAAAGTTTCAAGTATTTTTCACAAACAGGTATGGCACATACAATGTTGTTACAGGATCAAACCAGTTCTTTGGCAAAATATTCAAGGTCCACAAAGCATGGCATAAATTTATTTGAATAAAATTTGATACAATAAATCCTCTGTTTATAATTTAGTATTTTTCCTACTTTGTTTTTCTGGAATTCAGAAGTTCCAGTCACAGTCACTGAAGAGTTTGTTTCAATAACATGCCACAAATACCTGATAGTCTAGTTCAATAATTTACAAAGCACCCATAGTCTACAAATAGTTCGCTTCAACTATTCCATGAATTACTTATGAATAATGAATACATTTAAACAAAAAGGATCTAATGTATCTATCTGTCCATATATCTTCTAGCACTGAAACATGCAAGCATTCTTAAATAGGTCACAGTTAAGAAAAAAACATTTGCTAGATTAAGATGTAGCAATTCAATTAGCTCTACGTGCAACTGATTATTGCAAATGATTAAATAAAAGACAAAAATCAGTGCAAGTGTTCTTAAAAACTACTGTAATGGATATACCTTTAAATTGTTGTAAACCATGATTTGATTTGTACGTTATGGGAATTACTATAGCAGAAACCACCTGAACCAATGGAGGACAGGCCTTACAAGAAGCAGTGCAAGTGCAGCAGTGACCTGAGCTGAGCTGAGCTGGCTTCGGTGCCCAATAACTCCACACAACACACCACCTCTCTTGTCCAGAGTGACCACCATAAGAGATGGAACCCAAAGTCATGGAATGAATGAACTCCATGGACATTTTGTGGACATTTGTGGACATCTATGGGCGTTTTATGGACATTTTACAGTGGTGTTCCATAGACTAAGGGAACGATATCTGTGTATTATATCAAAGGATGGGAAGGGTTGTGGTGGTTAATGAGAATGTATTGGATAGTGTGAGACCTGAGCATGATGTAAATTATATGGAAAAAGGGGTGGAGAATGTGCTGGTTTTGGCTGGGGTAGAGTTAATTTTCTTCATAGTAGCTAGCATGGGGCTATCTTTTGGATTTGTGCTGGAAACAGTGTTGATAACACAGGGATGTGTTAGTTACTGCTGAGCAGTGCTTACACGGAGTCAAGGCCTTTTCTGCTCCTCACCCCACCCCACCAGCGAGGAGGCTGGGCGTACACAAGAAGTTGGGAGGGGACACGGCTGGGACAGCTGACCCCAGCTGACCAAAGGGCTATTCCATACCATATGGCTTCATGCTCAGCATATAAAGCTGGGGAAGAAGAAGGAAGGTGGGGACGTTTGGAGTGATGGTGTTTGTCTTCCCAAGTAACCTCCCAACTAACCCACGGAGCCCTGCTTTCCTGGAGATGGCTGAACACCTGCCTGCCCATGGGAAGTAGTGAATTAATTCCTTGTTTTGCTTTGCTTTGCTTGTGTGCACGGCTTTTGCTTTCCCTATTAAATTGTCTTTATCTCAACCCACGAGTTTTCTCACTTTTACCTTCCGATTCCCTCCTTCATTCCACTGGGGGGTAGTGAGCGAGCAGCTGTGTGGGGCTTAGTTGCCTCCTGGGATTAAACCATGACAATTACTAAAGTATTGTGGCCAAACTGCTGAAAGTTAATGCACAAGTGTAATATTATGGGATGCTGAATGCAACTTGTTCATTTAAAAATAAGATTTGATCAAGTAATATCTAACTTCTTCTGTGGGACTTCGATATCCCATTGCACTAAGGTGACATACTGCACAGCTTCACATAGATGGGAAAAAAACATGTAGTAAGTCAGTTTGGATATGGAAAAACATGATGAGCAAATGACTAACCATGACTAACCATACCTTTTTCTCCTGGGAATATAGGGAGGCTGAGTTTTATATGGAGTACGTGAATATGAATCTATGGTTTGAGGTATCAGAGAAGACCTTTTGAGAAAAGACAAGATTTGGGTTTTGGGGGGGTTTGGTGGTTTGTGGTTTTTGGGTTTTGTGGGGTTTTTTTTTTAGGAATAGAGAATGAAAATGGGAGTTCCTAGCTAGCTGTAATGCCTAGCAATTACATCTGCCACATGCCTCAGCCTGAATCCAGACACAAAAAGTCACAGCAATAATGAAATGACTTGTTTAGGGAAAGCTCTTTTTCAGTGAATCAAATGCTTAGAGATAGTGCCAGAATGCCAGTACTGAAATGACTTATTTTTCTCCCAGAACAGATGTATGACAACCCATGCACAGTGCAAGCTTACTCCCACCACCCTCCCAGGACATTTGAGGTAGTGATGAGAAAGCTGTTACTAGTAAGCAAACCAGTAACCCCCCCAACTTCTCATGCTTGATATCCCCCCTGGAGCCAGTGTTCAGCTGTACAAACAAGCTCAGCTTAAATTTAGTTGTGGAGACTGTGAAACATTTGGCTCTGGTTGGCATCATTTTCCACTCACACATGTACATGGCAGACACACAGAGATCTGACTGGCACACTGTTACTTGAAGTAGGAGAATAAAAGGTATCTCCACCACCACATCAAAGTGCAGCTAGCTCTGAAGAACTGTGAGTGCCTTTTCTTTTCAGATATAAAACCTAACTTCTGAGAAAATTTGAAAAAGAGTCAGATAAGCATCCAAACCCTGAAAGCTTGTTCCAGACCACTTTGAACCTAAGCTGATACAGCAGTATGCCCGTCTTCATGTTGATTCACATCACTTGCATCCTGATGTGCCACAGCAAAAAATTAAAGAGAGGAGTCTAGTTGTAAGCTTTCTTTTGAAGGCGCAGGTAGGAAGATTTAAGAATTGAATACAAATTAATTTTAAATACTCTTTGGTGACAGGAGTTCAACTGCCTGCAGAGACAGAAGAGGATCTTTCTCTTGTTGGATTAGTTTACAGTGTCAGATACCATTTTATTTACATCCCCACGTACAAGGGAATGAGCCACTCTGACACCACCATGACCAATGAAGTGAAGCCACATAGTCCCATTCCTTCAGAGAAGGAAAACTTAGGAGAGTGTCTCTCCACGCAAAATAGATGCATGAATAGATTTTTCTTTTGCTTTCTCTTCAGTCTGACGTATCATTTTAAAAATGACAGGTTCAGATAGTATATTGCAAAACACATCAGATCTCTGCCTTGGTGAATATGATTTTAACACAAATATGCAGCATTTATGTCTGTATTAGTAGCATCACTGAATATCATTCTCCTAGATGGCAGGCATGCTGTTATTAAAGTATAATATCTAGGAAGGAAACAGCTCACTTAGGGTTTTCAGAAGGTATTTAATTTAACTCCTCCTCACGATCCTCACATCACATTTGTTGAACTAAGAAAAAAAAGTTATGAATGTTATTTCAGAATGCTTAACCTATAATTATGTTCCTGTTTCAATGGCATCGCTTCTAAGGAGACCTCACTAGCTGCTAAGCAAACCTCTTTCTTATTTAAATTTCACTCATCTCCATCCTTATGACTAACTCTAATTCACAGGATTTCTTCCCAGCCAGCCCATGTTCCCCTCCTTCCCTTGAAGAAAACAGGTGACTAGGAACAAACACATAATTATTGGACTCCGGTTTTGAGGGGGGAGAGAGGTTGTTTTGCTTTGGCTTCATTTTTTAATTTACAACGTCGTTTTTGTTTGCAATGTGAAGAATCATCTGTTAGCAAAGACTCTCACTGAATCCAGTGAGAGCTGGAACAGCCTTTAATTACTGAAGAACAGAAATAAAAACTAACAAGCAGGCTGAGCAGCTCTCTTCTTGCTGCTTCGTACTTTATTCCTCAGAGACCAGCTAAAACCAGGCAGAAGTCACCCTCCATGTGGGTACACACAGTCTGTTCCTAGGACCGGGAGCTTTTTCACGGTTTGGATCCCAGCGCATCTCACACACTCACGTTTCAATGTGCATTCTTATGATAGCAGGCTTCCTGATTTAAATTCCACCTCTCTTACTAATCCTCGCTTTCCTAAATCAAACTCACCTTTTCACTGTCTGACCTACTAAGTGCTTCTAGGATAAGCTGTAAACACCACAAAAAAAACTGGGAAAACTTAATTTTCTCAATTATTTGTCCTTAATACCCCAAGAGGGTTCTGAAGGGTCTCAAATAACAATTTCAATGACTGCAGCAACTGAGCCTTTGCACTCACAAAGAAATCTAGTCTAATGTAGGTTCTTACCTCTCTCCAAAAAGCTTGCCAAGCTTGTAGACAGTCACAGCTGTGACAATATCATTATTCCAGAAACATCTATTCCTTTCTTTCAGACTACAAGCTGCACCACCCCTACCAAATACAACTGCGCTAAAAAGTTGCAGTTACTACCTAAGTCAAAAAAGAAAAGCCCTAAAAGCAATTCCTCATGTATGAGAAGAAAGGATTTATTATGAGGCAATTCATAAGCAGAGACGTAACAAGTGCAGGACACAGCCATGCTGCGTCATGCAACAAGGTCCATCCTGTTGACACCTGGTTTTCAGCACTGACCGCTGTTTAAGATAGTACATAAGCAACAGAGAATTAATAGAGTAGTCCTTTCCCCATCCCTTCCTGCTTCCAGCAAGTAGCAACTTAAAAAGCTCCTTAGAGGTAGCATCCCAACTGCTAAGCTGCGTACTGCTATTGGATCTATGTCTTCATCTCCCTTTATAAGCTAATTTTACTTGTTGTATCCAACAGCACGGGAGAAAAAAATAAAAGAAGGAAAATCCATATTTTCTGTTGACTAAAAGGACATTTGAAAGACTCCTTTAAAACAAGCTCCATCCTCTCAACCTTCAGTTCACAAAACCTCACTGAATAGAAGTATATATTTGGGAGTTATAAAGACTTAATTATTTCAGCTTCACAAAATATACAGAAATGCGTGCCCTAAATATTTGTGTGACAAGCCAGTGCTAAGCAAGCCATGTCCTCACCTGCTGTTGACTCACACCCATGCTGTGCTTCTCTGGAAGCTGCAAATTATGCCGTAGAAAGAGCACGATGAGAAGCAGAATCAACAGAGCTCAGAAAAGGCTTCAGTCTTACCCTCCTGGAAAATAAACACATGCTCCTTTATTGAAAAACTGCTGGGACTTTTGTCTCTGAGTGTATCTGTAACACATTACATTGATGCTGTACACCACTAATGAATTAATAAATCTATGCAGAGGGAGAAGAGAAACACAAATGAGAAGGGATAAGAAAAGCTTACTTAGGGGAGTGTTAATAGAAGGTCTGAGACACTCCTATAGTACACCACAAAACATTATATAGTAGGAAGTCAGATCAGTTGTTTGATGATGATAGACACAGTGAGAGTGAAAAAAATTCATGAGCATCACCTGGGAAAAAGAGCACATAATGAGTACATTGCAATCATGTGCTATTTGATTTGTGGGTTGGTTGTTTTTTTTAAACATACCACATTGTAGTGTTTCACTGCTGGCTTTGGGATCACTAACCTGACCTAGAAAATATGCTAGCAATTTCTTGGAAAAAGTAATGAAAGCATCTCCAACTTGCATTATTTTCTTCAGCCAAAACCATAATAGCTAATACTGACTGAGCCAGTGCTCCAACAGTTTTGCTCACTTTTGCTGCTACATACAGATAATTTATCTAGTACATCTACTACCCAATAAACAATCATTTGAATTAGATGAAAAGAATTCTTACTTTCTCTGATTTCAAACCCATTCTAACGTCTGTCTTAACTCATAGTGGGGTATGGTGAGTGTCAGTCTGTGCAGAAATTGCAGGAACAGAAGCTGGACAGTGCAGGCAGAGGGAGACATCCCAGACTGGGCACCTGAAGAGCAGGCAGGAAGAGAGAAGGAAAAGAGAGATTAGCAAAAACAAAACCAAAACCAACCCACCACAAACAGAAAAAAAATCACCCACACCTACACCTTAAGACATATTATTCATATTATTCTGAATTCTTGTTCTTCATCTTTGTGATTATACCAGTCATTTGAAAGCTGATCTGGGGCCAATAGTCCCCTAATACATCTACTGCTCCCTCATGCTAAGGTTCTTCTCTATTCCAACAGTCTACAATAGCAAAATACTTTGAAACGTACTTGTGATATCAAATCCTTCCATTCAAAAGCTTCTGTTCACCAAAGCAGGGTCAAAAACCCTATGGTAGATGAGAATCAGTCTTCTGATATAGTCATTACCAGTTAATATTTTGTTAAGCACTTCAAGACTAAAGTACTGTGTAAGTGACAGGGCTACTGCTGTTATTCCATAAAGTATGTTCTAGTGATAGTCCAGCTCTGGAAGCATTTTTCTTCTATTCCTAATTTAAAGGCAGTCCTTTAGCTAGGAAATAAATCCTTGCTGATATAAACTTATTACCCTTGGAGAGCAATCCATATGACAGGGAACTGGAGTCAATGATTTCAGCTTGGCATTGTGCACCATGAAGCTAATTTGTGAAGATGCAAGTGGTTGAGCACTCTGAAGTTTATTCTTGTCAGTTTAGAAGTACTCAGCACCCCTTGACATCAAAAGGAATTACATCCAGCTCAAACTCATCTCATTTTTGGACATTCAGGACACCTGTAAATGCATTTATGCATTTAATTCTCAAATAAAATAAAAATCTTCTTCAAATTACTGTGAAAGGCAGGAAGAGAAACTGCAGAGAATGATCAGAGTGTACTGCACTTCCATTAAAAACCTAAAAAACATGGCACAAAACACAGGCGTCACATCTTTTGATGCTAATGAAAGAAACTTTTGAAAGCAAAGGAAAGCTTATTGAGATCACTAAGACCCAAGACCACTCAGGTGCACTTTTGACTTTGTTGTGTCATGATATCCTACAAAGCCTGTTAAGCACTATCAGAACATTGCAAAGCTTGAAAAGTTTGAAAGGCTTGAAAGTGCCCTGCCTAACCTTCTGCTTCCCCCAACCTATAAAATTTCACCCTAAATTTTCTATATGCTTTGAAAGTCTAAAACCGGCCAAAAAAAAAATATCTAGGAATGTTTTCTTCCTCAAAAGGGAAAAATGTAAATCAGGTGAAGAGAACTGATATCAGAATGGCAAAATGAGACTGACAAAGAGGGAGTCAAAACTTGAGCCAATGTATGGAAATGCACTGGGAAATTAGAATGGAAGGGGAGCACGGCTCCCTCTTTTAGCAGAGCCTAGTGCTGAGCATAAACCATGCCAAGTGAAGAAGCTAAGATGGAAGAGTCACCCGTCAGCATCACAGCTGCTCCCAGGCTTGATAAGAAGGAACTTAAAATCCCATCTATTTTGTGATGAAGGCAGCAAAAATGTTTATGTTAAAAGGGAAACAAACTGGATGCTTGAAAGACAGATTTCCGGCTGCTCTTGAAACCCCTGTTCATGAAATCTAAGCAACTGAGGTGGGGAAAAAAATAAAATGTTATCGTGTCATTTCTCTGCTCTCCAAGCCATTGCCGCCCCACACCGGTCTCTGCTCTCTGATTACTGGAGTAGCAGTAGTGGCTCTCTGGTAAGTGCCCCGCACAGTGGTAGAGACCCTGACCTAGAAGAACCTTCCCGTATTGGGTATGTACGTGTACATATATACAGATAGTTCCCACCCCTGCATGCTTTTCATTTAAATTCCAAAGGGGTGAAAACCAGGGTGAACAAGCTCAAGGATGGGAGGCTGTGTCAGCAGAGGTGTAACAAACAGCAATGTCAGGGTTCTTCTCATGCTATATATGTACAATACAATACAATAAGTATACATCTAATAAAGCTTAAAATTTACATTTCTTTCCTTTTTTTCAAATCCTTTGCACTCATGGTCCAAACCTGTGAGATTATGAAGCTCTTGTATTTCAGAGTGGAACAGTTCAGAGCAGTAATGCAGAATGTATGAAATAATGCAGCCCGTGGTGAAGGCCATGGTGAGGCAGGCTGTGCCCCTGCAGCCCATGGAGGCCCACGGTGGAGCAGATATCCACTGCAGCCCACAGAGGACCCCACGCCGGAGCAGGTGGGTGCACCCGAAGGAGACCGTGGCCCTGTGGGAAGCCCGTGCTGGAGCAGGCTCCCGGCAGGACCTGTGGACCCGTGGAGAGAGGAGCCCACGCTGGAGCAGGTTTGCTGGCAGGACTTGTGACCCCGTGGGGGACCCACGCCGGAGCAGCCTGTTCCTGAAGGACTGCACCCCGTGGAAGGGACCCACGGTGGAGCAGTTCATGAAGAACTGCAGCCCCTGGGAAGGACTCACGCTGGAGAAGTTCATGGAGGACTGTCTCCCGTGGGAGGGACCCCGGGCTGGAGCAGGGGAAGAGTGTGAGGAGTCCTCCCCTGAGGAGGAAGGAGCGGCAGAGACAACGTGTGATGAGCTGACCACAACCCCCATTCCCCGTCCCCTGCGCTGGTCAGGGGGAAGAAGTAGAGAATTTGGGAGTTGAGTTGAGCCTGGGAAGAATGGAGGGGTGGGGGGAAGGTATTTTAAGATTTGATTTTATTTCTTATTATCCCATTCTGATTTGATTGGCAATAAATTAAACTAATTTCCCCAAGTCGAGTCCATTTTGCTGGTGACGGTAATTGCCGAGTGATCTCTTCCTGTCCTTATCTTGACCCATGAGCCTTCTTTTATATTTTCTCTCCCTGTCCAGCTGAGGAGAGGAGTGATAGAGTGGCTTTGGTGGGCACCTGGTGTCCAGCCAGGGTCAACCCACCACAAAGAGAGACATTTATGAAGCACCTTTAAGAGTGTTTGTAAAATGCACACCACCAGAGCAACGCAAGAGGTCTGGCAAAGGGCAGGCAGCTCGTGCGTAGGCAGGTAATGTCAGTAGCTAAGGCAGCTTCTTCAACTGCAGCATTTACCTTAGCATGGTGCAGAACTGCCTTTGAGGTTTTGTACCAGTCGTGGGCTACTAAGGCTGGTGGTTGGTAGGCAGAGACTGTTTCATGTCTGCTACCAAGTGCAGCGCTGCTGTTTGAGTGCATTTTTCTATTTGTCTGAATGCAACCATTACCTCCTATGTTTACAAAGCCAATTTTGTGGGGGAAAATAAGGGTATTTTTGTTCTGTTTGTGGACAGTACGCTAGGGACTGGGTCAGTTTTTATTTCATAGTAACCTTTCAAAAAGGGCCTCAGATGGCATGCTTGTTTTCCAATGTGCTCTAAAGAAAAAGTGAGTAATGGAACATTTTTATATTTCATTTGAAGTTTAAGTCTTGCAGTCTGCAAAAAACTAGATAGTTAAGACACTGTAGAATGCAATGAATAAGGTTTATTTCCTTGCAATGAGAACTGATTTTCTTTAGTTTCATTAAAACGGCTCAGAAGTCCTGCAAATATTTTTCTTGCATGAGGTAGGAAGGACGTTGGTTTCCCGCATTTCTCTGAAGCACAAGGTACCTGCCTGCTGCATCACCTGGCCATCCATTCAGTTCCCAAAGCTGCTGATAACTCTGGAGTTAATACTGCTACTTAACAGCACCAGGAGCCAATAAACCATTGTTTTAGCTATAATAATCTAAGGGCATAAGAGAGACAAAACTCATAGGAGAGAAAAAAATATATTGTTAGACCAACCAATGCTGCCAGAGGTGAAAAATACAAACAAACAACAAAAAAGACAGACTTTCAAGAACACAAGCCCTTCTTCAGGCCAAAAGCAGCAGTCATCTTGCTAAAGACAAGCTGAGAACTACTGCCTGAAGTTTGTGTTTATAGCAGATAATGGAACTTCTTAAGGAAGGGATTTGGTTAAAATGGGGTTTTAGTGTGTTGAGCAAACTTAATGATCTGGAGCAATGAACAGGTCAAACCAGATGAGCTAATAAACCCTCTGGCCTTTAAGGATGTGAAATGTGAGAGACAATTCCAGAAAAAAAAGCTGATTTTTTGGTTACCACATAAACAAATTCAAGACTAATCCTTGAAAAAAAGACACCTAATTTATAAAAACTCAAAAAGACAAAAAGCTTTTTTTTCCTCCTCCGTGTTGTCATAGGAAAGATTGATAGCACCATTATAGCCAGCCTCAGGATTGGTAGCTTAGATGTAGAAAAAATAGACACATTTCTGGGCCTGATTCAAGATCTAAGGAAGAAGATAGCCTGAGATAGCCTTACATTACCCTTGATTTTTATAAGGGGGAAAAAAAGAAAGAAGATGGTTTTACGCCTCGTTTTGTAGTTGGAATGAATATTGTGAAGATTTACATTCTTACTCATCCAAAGTCATGTGCAACACTGGTGAGGGAATAGGGCCAGAAAATTTGACAAGATGTCCAACATCAGAACCTATATTTAAGAAGAAAGAAAAGAAAAATTATGTATTTATACTGGCTTTTATTCTCAGCCAGCAAAGACTGAATTTTGGTAGCAGTAAAATTTATTTCCATTAAGAGCCCTGGTTTATGTATAGATGGGATTTGCAAGGATATGACTATACACAAAGAAAGGTATTAATTTACAGAGCCCTATGTTTTTTGCCTTGGTACTCCATGAAGATAAGCCTAACATGAACTAAGAATGACACCAAACAAGGTAACTCACCTGGCTTTGAAAATGGGGTAAGTGCAGAATAAATGCAAAGTTGCCAGGGCTTTTAGCAGGGAGAGTTTGAATAGATGAACTAGTATGCTGCAAAATCTGTGCCCTAAATTTTATCTGTCCTCCATGTCTAAGAATGCAAGGATGAGAGAATGGAAAACAGATATAGGCTTGGGGTTAAGCCTTTCTTTGGCCTTATGGAGACTTGGGTCAAACTTTTCACTTCTTCACCACAATGGTAAGAAGAAAGTCTTGTCCGTATGCATCAAGGGCTCAAGGTGCTGGGGTTCAAAATCCTTGCCCTGTAGCAGGCTTCTCAGAAACAAAATAGTTCCATGAAAAAGCACATTCCTCAAGATGGTAAGTAGCTTACAGACAAGTGGGGAATGATGAGGACTGCAATGAGAATACCCAAGTGCAAACATATCTGTATTTTCAGGCCAGGTGAGTGCCTGCCATTCTGTTGTGTATTATGTATGCGTGCACCTTGGCCCATGGCTGCACAGCGCAGGTCCTCCCTTGAGACCACCTCAGGGTACCTTGACAGGAGTTCCTCCATATGTTTCATCCCAAGGGCAGGATGTGGTGGATGCTGTGCCAACAAGCTTAAATGATCTAACTATGGAAGATGTCTGTCTTCCCCTGCAAAAGGCATGAACCCAAATGTAGTTTGACGAATCAATTCCATCTTTGCCAGATATTCAAAGCCACATTTCTCACCTGAAGGCACCCTGAAGACTGTAGCAAAAAGTTCTCTCTCCTTCCCTTGAGTAAATTTACTTCAGGTGAAAAACAGAGTCAAACTGCTACCCCTCATGGTCGGAGAGGGATAAGATGGGCGGGGGATGGGGGGAAGAAAAGCATAGAAATTCCTACCTTTCTGTAGAAAAATGTTCAGCATGAACCTTAAGACCAAATTGCTCTTGTTCAGGCCTTGAACATGTTTTGAAAGCTTCAGGAATCTAAATCCCAAAGTATAAAACTTCCACCCAGAAAAGGTGGGATTTAAGATGCAATGTAGTCCAAGATGTACCCAACATGAAATACTGAGGACGGACAACTTGGAAACCTGATTTTGCCAACAGTGGGTGTACTGTGTTACAGTTTCCATAATTACCACTAAATCAAAGCTTTTTTTTGTGTAACAGAAAACACAATGTGATATAATCCCATGGTTTTTACAATAAATTTGCTAACAATATTTTGGTAGAAGGTTGCCACTACAGAATTATCACATCAGATTCAGTGTTTTACGTCCTCCTATTGTCAGCGTGAAGCCAACTCTGGGGTCTGGTTAATTGGACAATCAACTGTGTGCCCAGACATTAGAATCATAGAGTCCTAGGATAATTCAGGATGGAAGGGACCTCAGGATGTCTCTAGTCCAGTATCCTGCTCAAAGAACGATTGTCAATGAAATCAGACCAGGCTGTTCAGTGCCATGTCCAGTTAGGGCAGGAAGATCTCCAAGAAAAAAAATTGTACAACTTCACTGGGCAACCTGCTCCAGACTTGACTGCCCTCACTGTGAAAAAAATTGAAAAAAATTTCTCCTTATACTTATGTTCACTGTCTCTCAACCTTCTGCTGTGCACACTGTAAAGAGACTGGCTACATCTTCTCAATAACCTCTTCATTGGGTGCCTCCTACTTAGTCCCCCTGAAGCCTTATTTTCTCCAGGCTGAACAAACCCATCTTCCTCAGCTTCAAAGATCAAAGATGTTACAAGTGAGATGTCCCAGGACAGATTGCTGCAGTAGTCCACGTATCGCAGGCTCCAGGCTGAGTACAACTCCTTAACCACTACCTCTAAGGCCAACCATCCAACCAGTTATCAACCCACCTAGTTGTCCAACCACCAAATTGTGATGTCCCATTTTGGACACAAGAATATTGTGGGAGACACTGCTGAAACCATTATTAAAGTCCAGGTAGGCGACATCCATTGCTCTTCCCTCATCCACAAACCTAGTCATTTTATCATAGAAGGCAGTCAGGTTGGTCAGGTATGGCTTACCCTTAGTCAATCCATTCCAGCTGTTCCAGATCACCATCATCTTGTCTCAATCATATTCATAGCAGAAGACCCAGTGAGACACAGGTCTGGCAGTGTTGACTGTAGAGCTGTAATAACCAGCTCTCTGCTCAGGATCCTAAACTTTCCCATTTCTATCTCCAGAAGGCTTGTTCTCTTTTAACATTCCAAAGAAATCTGACCTCTGACTCAGGGCTGTGGAGTCTGCTGTGTGGATTGCTTTGGGCCATCTGGGTCACCTAGTCTCCCTGTGCCTCAGTTATTTATCCAGCAACACTTCAAAACAGCCCATGAAGATGGACTGATACTTTCAGGGCTCTGATGCTGTGTGTTTGCAGCAGTAGTAGCAATATAAGCAAGGTAAAATCTTACTTCTCCCCCTCTTCCCTAACTGTACATGAAGACAATAGAAAATCTTTTAGTCCATTTTTAAATCCATCCACTTTCTGTTTTGGTCCCTATGAATAAATATTAAAATACCTTAAATAACTGGCTCTGCTTACCTTTGAGACTGTGTTTATTTGATATTTACTGTTACCATCAGTATAAATCCTTTTCCACTCAGCACAGAACACCTGACCTACACAAACTAAAGCAGACAATCTACCTTCAGGCCTTTGCTTTCCATTTGTTTTAAATTATTAACTATTTTTCCACATGCCTCTGGATTTTATAAATTACATTGTTTTTTTCCACGGATCAATTTTCAATTCCTCGCTATATTAACCAAAAAATTAGATGACCTTCTCAACTAATGTGTAGAAGAGTGTTAAAACATTTTATTTAAGAAGACAGAAAATAGAACGCACCTTTGTAACAGTAGTTACTGTCTCTGTATTTTGGATAATGCTTGAGAATTGCTAATGCATCACATTACTCAGGAAACACAAATTAAATCAAAGCTTAAAAGTGTAAGCTGGAAAATAGGGATCTGAAAAGTTTGGGAATTCTACCCCAAGCACAGTATGCATCCAAAGGCCAATACTTAGAACTGGAAGAGGAAGAGAACAGAGATGTTGGAGGCAGGCCAGAAACACACAGTCCATGTTTTTATAGAAGCTGCAGTGAACAGGAATGACACCATTCCAGAGTAGGGGGACTTTAATGTTACTCTTTCAGTCTAAGGTAGCAATTTATGTATATGCATAAAAAACTCATGCATACACACACACGCGCATGGTAGACCATGAAGACCTTTAAGTAATAGGGTTATAGAAGAGAAACAGAGGCAACAGAAGATCAAATAAGCTGCCTGATTCAGAGTATGTTGTAATATGAAAAGGGAATATGTTGGTAAGCAAACAAAGAAGCTATTACAATTGTCCAAACAAGGCATGCACTGAGACGGTAAATATGGCCTTTATTAAACATGGCTGTGTTTGTGCCATTTAATGGAAGAAACTCTTTCCTCCCTTCACTAAAAAAAAATATTGAGACACTGTCTGTAATCTTGGCCTTCAGCTGCAGAAAAGACAAGACGAGACAAAAAGCCACCATACTTCTCAGAAGCACTGCTAGGGGCCTGGTGAGAGGAGGGCCTTTTTAATAGTTAAAATTGCAACCACACTTCTGTTGCAGCTAATTGTGAAATTAGATCATTTTTTCTTGTACCTACTCAAGTGGCATTAAAATAAGGGGGTTATTTTGAAAGCACGGCATCAAAGGTGTTGGAAGAAGTGATGCTCTTGCTCAGATTATCCCCTACAGCCATTGTGAATTTTAACTTGTGTCACGCAATTAAAACTCTTCAGTTTTAATATTTTGAAAGCTGGAAGGGGATGGGAGCCAGGATTAATTTTATCATAATTTAAAAAAATAAAAAGTGTAGTGGAAAAATGGCAAAATTATCATGGATCCCTTGTCTACAGAAGCGCCGAGGGACAGTTTACAAGGACAGCTGGACTATCATTTTTAGCATGTGAAGAGCAAACTCTGTACCTCTTCCACAACACAGGCAAGGTGAAGCATGAAGTGGCAGATCCTCTGGCTCAGAGCAGTAAGCTGTCCTGAAAGCCCAGGAAACAAGGCATTCCCCACCAGAGGCAGCAATGGCAAGAGAGACCAAAGAATGCAACTTAGGGGAAAGCATTGTAAAGGCTAATTTCTGGTAAGAGGTTGATTGCTCCAGATGCATACAATACTCAGTGAGGGGAGGCTAGTTCCTCGGAGGTGTTTCAGAGCACTGAAATTAATCTTGTTCCTCAAATCATCTCCTAGAGCATGCTCCGCCTCCAGTGACTGTTGTGAACCATGGAAGATGAGAGTCCATAGTCTAATGCTTGGGTTTGTTGACTCCTCTCACTGGAGGCTGTCCCTCAGCACAAGGTAAGACAGTCAATCACCCTCAAAAATAGGTGTCAGGAGGTATTTCTGACCTTTCTCTCCCTATCCATCTTTTTCTCTTTCCACATTGCCAGCCATGCTCAGTCACAACTTAACCTGACACATCTGGCAGATGCCAAATGCCCCTATGAACAGATTTGGCTTAGCAGCCCAGCAGAAAAACCTAGATAATGTTTCTGCTGGGTTAGTGGGCTAAACTGGCACATGGGAAGGTGTGACAAGTTCTGGGGCCACTGGAAAGAAGATGGTAGCACCACATAGCTTGGAGTGGGGAAAACCAAAGCAAGTGGTGGCAAACAGATCAGTGAAATAGTTGCCACCTTGTCCTTTCTCACAATGCACTGTGTAACTTTGGGAGCTTCTTTCCACGTAGGGAACAATTTAGGTGTATATATTTATTTTATGGTCAGCCATGAATGGCCCTCAAAACCACTGAGGGGCTTAGAGCAAACCTTGCTTTGTGTATCAAAGCAGAATTGTAGAGTTACTACTCAGAAGCAAGCAAGATAAATGTAACCCCAATTTTAGGACAGAAATAAATTACCATCTTGAAGTCTAAAATACTATTTTCAGACTTCTTTTAAAGAAACAAAACCACAATTGCTGATGTGGAAAAAGCAAGCAAATTTAAATAAAAAAGCACACTTTGTTCACCTTTTTTCTTATTGAACTATGACAAAACCTGTCAGACTGTACTGACAGATAATGAAGATAGATAAAAGCAAACCTTTCCCAAAGATCTCACCTGCCTTTCATTTTACGAATATGGCCTAGTAATAGTTTAACACATTCATATGAAAGGATACAGCTAAAAAATATCATTATTATCCCCTCTTAGAGTTTTCCATTCATCATGCTCCACCACCACCGGACACAATAAATCCAGGCTCTCAGAAAATCCTATCTCTCTGGGGAGGTATAAAGATGGGAGCAGCATTGCTTGAGTCAACATGCAGACAGAATTGGAGAGCAGCTTCCTACAGTGCCCTTATTTCAGTTCATCACCAAAGCTAGGAAAACAAGTGCATGGAGGGCAAATCCCAAGGCGGTAGCTCTGGTGGATACTCACCCTCTGCTATTTCCTAGCCTTTAAGCTGTATACAAGTACTTACAGAAAGATCGTATTTTGTGTGTCTCTTAATAAGCTCTGCGTTGTCTAGATTAAAAAAAAAAAAATGAGGCAGAGAGGCTGGTGAAATGCTTTACTTTTACTATTATTCTTTTTTTTTTTGAGAAGCAAAGCTCATTTACTCAAAGTCTCACACAAAGTCTGCAGTTGAGCAAATTATTTGAGACAGGTCCCCCCTTAGACAGGCACACTTAGCTGTACAGCATCTTTCCTTTGGGCCTGAAAGGAATTGATCCCTGGCAGTTATAATGATAGAAGTGCTGACTACATGGAAACAAGAAATGCGCTCTGATTTCTGAAGTTTTAGATAGGAAATCTTTTCATCTTCACAATCCAATATAACAGTTTTATCTCTTCTTTTTAAAGTAGAACTGTGACAAGTTTTACGTTTTCAAAGCCAGAAAAGACCAACCAAGATTGCCTGTATAAATGTGTGATAAAAGAATAATCCAGTATTTTCAGTGGCAGGAGGAGTTCTTTTCCACCAGTTATTTGGTGGATAAGATTTATTCTTACTGCCACACACAGATACAATTGTGGTACCAGAAATGGCTCAAGGACAGAGCGAGCAGGGGAATGCAAAGCATCCTGTGGCCTTACTTTTCCCTTCCGGCATAATGTTAAACATTAATTGGAGTTCCTAGAGCTTGACATTTCTGCCAAGATCTGAAGAGAATTTATAGTCTGAGATCCTATTAGAAAAACAACAAACAACGTAGCAAAGAGGGGAATTATGTCTTGCATGTGTTAGCTGGAACTTTATTTACACAATGAATTAAACAAAAGGAACAAATAGACATTGAACAGCATAAACATTTCTTGAAAAAGAATTGGTATATTATAGCTACTTATTCCATTTTGCTGTACTACGAATGAGAAATAGTTCAACCAATTCTTAATAAAACCTAAATCAAACTGCTTGAAACTGTTTCTCTACAGGAAACAGAACTGGGGAAAAACACCAAAATGAAACATAACTGTTTATACAAATAAATTAAAGCAGGCACACCCCTAAAGAGCAGGAGTTTTACATGTAAAACATCTTCCACAGCAGTTCAGAAGTCTACATTAAGTATCATGCTGATTGCAGAGGTTTGCAGGAGAATTGGAACACAATTTACAACACAGTAACAAACCTAGAGGCTAAAACACTATTCTACAAATATCTTTTCAAAGGAAGTGCTACTGATAATGTTACAGCTTAGACAAAGAATCAGAAAGGAGGCGGAGAGAGCTAAGACCTAGAAGAAAGAAGACAAGCAATTCCCATTCAAGAAACCAACCTACTATCTTAGTTATTGGACACTTCCATTCTCTAGCAGCAAAAAAAAAAAAAAAGTGGAAATTCCTTAATTTCTAGTTAATGTCAATAAGACAAGCAGACTGTCGTGGTTTAGCCCCAGCCAGCAACTAAGCCCCACACAGCCGCTCACTCACTCCCCCCCGGTGGGATGGGGGAGAGAATCAGAAGAGCAAAAGTGAGAAAACTCATGGGTTGAGATAAAAACATTTTAAGAGGGAAAGCAAAAGCCGCGCATGCAAGCAAAGCAAAGCAAGGAATTAATTCACTACTTCCCATGGGCAGGCAGGTGTTCAGCCATCTCCAGGAAAGCAGGGCTCCATCACGCATAACAGTTACTTGGGAAGACAAATGCCATCACTCCAAATGTCCCCCCTTCCTTCTTCTTCCTCAGCTTTATATACTGAGCATGATGCCATATGGTATGGAACAGCCCTTTGGTCAGTTGGGGTCAGCTGTCCTGGCTGTGCCCCCTCCCAGCTTCTTGTGCACCTGGCAGAGCACAGGAAGCTGAAAAGTCCTTGACTAGTGCAGCAACAACTAAAACATCTCTGTATTATCAACACTGTTTTCAGCACAAATCCAAAACATAGCCCCATACCAGCCACTATAAAGAAAATTAACTTTATCTCAGCTGAAACCAGGACACAGACTTCAATAACTTGTTATACAGCTTGTTTTCTAGTGCACATCAGTGGTTGGTCATATATGTATTTTTCTTTGTCACACAAGTTCTTTTTAAGGTCAACACTGAAACACACTGAATGCAGGTAATTATATTTTTCCTCTTGAAATAAAGGATAAATAAAATAATACATCTAAGACGTGAGACACCATCTCTACATCTTTTTCAGCCAAAACCAAGAGGGTGGGGCATGGAATTGAGATCCATTGATCCAGCAAGCTGTCATTAAAAATTGCTCAGTTTCTTATTCTGGTAATTTAGAAAATTCTAGTAAGTGGGAGACATTCTGGTTTACAACCCCTACTCCAAGCATGGTGTCAAAAAAATCTGAAATATAAACAAGTAATACAAAACAGCAACACATCTAAACTGTCAGTAACCAATAGGATCAAATAACTCTATTATTTAAGATTTCTTCTTCTGGTGCCTGTAAGCTGTTCATGAGCTCCTCACTCCAAGTTTTACATCAAATTCCCCGTTCCAAATGCTTGCTGTTTGAGATGTCTGGCGGCTATTAAAAAAATTGGCAGTTTTGTGAGAACATGTCACTTCTGACAAGACTTGATGGAGAAATTAGAAGTGATTCTATTTCCACTTTTATTGTGATTAGAACTGTTTGGAATTTTTCTGATGAAAGTGTTTTACTACCATTTGCTAAAGCTGAAGTTGGAAACAGGTTTCACAGGACCGAAGTCTATTTCTTCCAGGCAACCTGCACATGAGTCACCACTGAGCTCAGGTCCTCTAAGTTCCAGCTCAGACCCGGACTGTGAAGCATCCATCAAGGCACAAAGACTAATCCAGAGCTCAGGACTGCCTGGACAGCACAATTAAAAGGGTTGGAAATTCCTGGAGTAAACGTTACATAGGCAGTCATGTACATCGTGTTTGTCAAAAAAACCTAACCAGCCTCCTGGGATCTTGGCACAGGACACACGTTTGGGAATTGAATCATTTAAACAGAACTTATGAGAATGATTATCAGAGTTGTCAGAAAGAAAGCTGTAACATGGGTTTGGCGTGGTGACTGGGATGCTCTCAGACAGAGATTACTTGTCTAGACAGTCCTTTGGCCTGATCCACTGTGACCCAGCGTTTATGTCAGCCCTTCAAAACCTGTTTTTCTCTAGTCCTACTCTTCCATGCCCACCTCTCCTCCCTGCCTCCCTACACATTAGCTCAGGAGCCAGTCCTCTGTTTCAGGATTTAGGCAAGATTAGTTCAACCTCAGCATCTGCCCGAAGAGATTCAAACTCACATTTCCTGCCTTCCAGGAGACTTCCATAAATGTTTGGGTAGAGATTCTGGGTACTCCTATGCAGATGAAATTACACTACTATAGAGATAATCAGCTGGGATCCCACGGGACGCCAGCTACAAGCCAGTGACCAAGGCAATCTGGCAGGAAAGAGATATGGCTTCTACTTACTGCTCCAGCCACCGGAGGAAAAATAATGCAATCACGAGTGTTGAAGTGTATCCTATTTCATTTCTGGAAGGAAAGTTTTGGCTCCTATCTTTCAGCCATGAGTTACAAGCAGAGGCACAGTCAAGTTAGCTGTCTTAGGGACAGAGCTCAGGATGTTTCCCTGCCTTTAGCATTTCCCATAGCCTGCCCAGGATGCCTCCGGTCTGTTCTGTGGTAGCCAGCTTTGCCCATGTACTACATAGGGAGTAAAGGCATCTGGCTCTGGAGTAAAGGCAAATGCCAACTGTATGAATGATCCCAGGGACATACTACACAAAAAGCCACCAGTTGGACAATCATGTTTTGTGCAAGACATTCCTCTCTCCAGTTCAGCCATTTTCAAGTTTTTACAGCTTTATATAACACCCACCAACACATAACCCCAGGAAGAGGTGGGACATCACAGGATCACTGTTTTACAGACCTTCTCATTTTAGCTGTGGCCCCATGAAGACCAGATACATCCACACCACTGTGGAGTCAATGTGGCTATGGGCCTGCCCTTAGATAGCAGCCTGCAACCTTGGCAAGGCAATCCTGCTTCAAACCTTCCTGTAAATCCAGTCATTCATGTTTCAGGTAGCATAAGCTGCTACTAGAGAAAAAGAGGAGGAAGCTGTGTATTTCTCAGCTCTAGGACTTTAAAGTCAAAGCTGCAGGACACAGTAAGGGAAGATCAGTCCTGCTGCTTGCGATCAAAGAGTGTTTAATCTTTTCTCCAGATGACTGCATGCTCTCCCTTCTCCCCCCCTCCCTTTGACTAACCTCATTCCCAAACCCAAAAGAGAATCTGACATAGAAATATTTATGTATTTACACTGAGTATGCTCACATGGTCATCTCCCTCAAACATTTAAGGGAACATTAAAAAAATGCTGTCTTTTAGGAATATTCACAGCAAGAAGGAAAAACATAAAACAACAAAAAGCAAATAGCAGTGATAAACTTACAGTGAATCCCCTATTGCATTAATTGTTTATTCACCCAGCAGTCCACAGGAGTTAGCATAAGCAAACTCACATATTATCATACCTAAATCATAGTAGTTAAATAAACACTAGTTCGGGCAGATCTTCACTTCCCCTACTTTACATATATCAATGAAGATGTTGAGATTGTGATGGGTTTCCCATGTAACAGAAGATGGGCTAAAATGACATTCACTGCCTTCTAAGTTTGCATTTCCTATAGTGTTCTGCAGTCTTCCTTGAGATAGCAAGAAATCACTAGTCTCATTAAAATGAAGGCAAATTTATTATTAGTTCTAACAGACATTTTATTCATGTGTAAATGACAGGATAATAGAACTGTTGTTTGACAGCTTGCTGAGAAAATTGTAGCTTTCATCGTCTTAGATGATAAATTATTCCTAAAATAAAATGAAAACCCATGGAAGAAATTGGAATTAGGGTTTTAGACAGAGAAAAGAATATGACAACTATTCCACTTAACTGAATCAGTTTCTGTGATCTCACAAGAGGCAAAAATACTTTAGTTCAGAACAAGCCAAATGCAGACATCACTTGGCAAGCTAAATATTAGAAGTGGGCAAAATAGTGGAGAATTTAAAAGGAAAAGTAGTAAACTCACTTTCAGATTCTTAAAGCTCATTAGTTTACTGAAAACAAGCAATTTTATACTTTTTTGTTGTCCTCATGTTTCTGAAGTCTCACACAAATGTGATTTTTCTTTTGGCAGCTTGATTGCAAAAGCCTATTAAGGCTGCTAAGCAACATCTAGTAATTGTTACAGGATTTTGAGCCTTGGATCTGAGGAGGAATAAGTTTCTTTTTAAAAAAAAGTTATATAGGTGATTTTAAATATTTTTAATAGAGAGGACAAGGAAATGCCAAGACCTCCGAGAGGATTTGAAAAATAAAGTGCTAACCAACATGGGAATTACAAGCTTCTCTTTGTGGAAAGAACAGTATTGGAAATTTCTCTTGTCACATGTCAGTCTTGGCATGGAGAATAGAAAATATAAGCATTTTTACAGCTGCCAAAAAAGAATTTGAGGCTGAAGTGTTTTGTTCACAGTAAAAAAAAAAAAAAAATTAGTTTGACCTTAAGTAAATCATTACCTTCCAAAACAAATGGTTATTTTGCATTTAAATTGAATAGGCTATGAAAAAGAATAGTTTCTGCAAGCACTCCACATCCACATCAATTCAATTACTCAACTTTTCAATTTGCAAAGATGAGGAAAATAAAAGAATTTCCCAAAACTAGCTCAGGATCCTTTAAAAAAAAAAAAAAAAAACACAAACACAAAAAAACCCCAAACAAACAAAAACCCCCACCAATACATTATCCTGTTTTAGGAGCTTTTAAGTTGTTGTAAGCAAAATGCAACCTTTTCTTTCCCCAGGCTTTATCCACAAATGCTATTCTATGGGAAAATGGGAAGTTAAGACAGTCCCCAAACTTGTCAGAAATTTAGAACGATTCATTACAACACTTCTGTAATCACTAAACAATTAATCCAAAGAAGAACATAAAGCATTATTTTATGGTTATTCTATTTTATTTTAGAATATTTATTTTAATTCATATCAATTAAGCAGCAAGTATTGATGTGTAAGCTTATCATATCTTAAAACTTCAGGCCAAGTCTGGGACCCCCAAGCCCATGCTCAATGGCTAGCCTTCTCCTTTTTTGACTTCCTCAGTTCTCTCAGTGATTAAATTTTTGTCTTGGACCCTGCTCTGGTCTCATAACTACTCTGCTCCAGAAACCAAGCAGAGCAAGACCTAGGGCATAATAAGGGTGTCGTTTATCAGGCAGACTCAGTATACCTACACAAAGATAATCAGACCCTTCAGAAAATACAGTCCTCCTGCTTTCCTTTTAAAACACAAATAGGAGGTACCTGCTGCTATTGTTAGTAGTCTGGCAGAGAATCTAAATGGCATTTAGACCTGCTCCATCTAAATGAGATTAAGTTTCCATCATTATATTCTCCCCACTTGACATCTGGACAAGACTCAAATTCTGCCAAAAGGCAGAGTTTAGCTGAAACAACATCTCTGTGACATTTTGCATCTGTTGCTGAATTTCAAAGTTTCATTCCACATCAGAATTGTAAAGAAGCTGAAATTTCAGGTTCCCACAGAACAAATTCCGAGAGAGCGGACTGAGAAATGGTACAGACCTTTCTTAGCGAGTGACCTTGCGTATACTTTCAAAGCTTTTCTACACCAGGGAAGCAGTTAATAATCCAGGGAAGGGGGGGGAAGGAAGAAAAGGAAAAAAAAAAAGACAAAACAGACTTAAAGAAAAATATGATACTCATCAAGTGAGTGAATTCAGAGGGAATGAACTGATGGGACAATTCTCACAAAAAGCAAAGAATATTCACCCCTAGTATGCTCCCCACTCCCCCAAACACTGGAATTACCCTTCCTATTTGGGAGTACAAACACTTTATCTGTCACGTCTAATTTTGTCTTTTCTCCTATTGGCTTTGCCAACCAAGAATGTTACCCATTTCAAACAGTGGATATTTCTTCAACCTGTTACTTATTTCTGACTTGCAGATGGTCTATTATAGAGGCCAATTTCAATATCTGCTAATGTTTAAAATTGAGTGTTATAATGGATGTTGCTTGGCAGGCCAAGGGACTCAGTGAAATACTGCATATATTTGTTGGCTTACTTGAAGTCTTAAAAAACCCACCCAGTTGTCTTCCAAAATCTGTGTTTAGACTGAGACATTTCAGATTTGAAGACATCTCAGTCATTCTCAAATCTCATTCCAAGATGTGAGAGAGTATACTTTTTTCTCTTGCTTTAGAATTAACAATCCAATTAAAGCCAGTCCTAAAAATAGCATTGTTGCAGCTACAGATTTAACTACGGATAACTGGTCTTTGTGCAATAAACAGCCTGAAGATACAAGATCAGTACTTTCCTCCTCCTAGAGTAGGCAGAAGCCTTCACCTTGAATCGACTTGAGGCAAGCCAGGTGACGACATGACATTGCTATCAGCATCACAGCAATGCTTTGAAACTCTGTTGGATTCTATTGAGAAAAACAGAGAAACCCAGTCTCCATCCTAAATAATTTTGGAGGCTAAACAAACAGATCTAAACACAAAGGGGGAAGGCAGTAGCTGAAGGTTATGACTGTCCTTGGCTATAGTCTTCCTCACACATTAACTGGGATTCAGCTTAGATAAGAGATACTCATGTTCAGAAGCAATTTCTCCAGGTGTCATGACACATCACTCCTGGAGGTGCCACTGTCCTAGTTACATGCTGTGGTAAACCAGAATGCAGTTTTAAAAGAAGATTGGAAGTGCAAGCATCCAAATGGAGCTGTGCTTGAAAATGCAATGCACATTTTCATTCACCAAGTCAGATGATAAAAGATACTCAACAGTAAATGTTATTACAAGTCAGGCACTGTTCAAAAAGCCTTTTCAAATCAACAAGACATGGCTCCAAAACTATTTAACCTCAAAATCTCATAAACAAGTTTGCTCAAATACAATTTATTTTCTTCAAACAGAAATTCAGCAAGAGTTCAAGAGAGACATGTACAGACAACACTGAAATAAAGGTTCTCATTTAACAATAGAAGTATTAGATGAATCCAGTTTTCATGCTAATTGGAGTTATTTTTGGCTCAAAAATAATTTGTTTCCCTCACAAGCTATCAGTAAGAACAGTAATCGGAGGCAAGAGAAGAAAAACAATTGTATAGTACCTGTGGCCACTTCCAGGAGGAGGGGAGGGAGGTGGAAAAATTCCCCAGACTCATAAGTCTGAAACAGCACTTTTATAATGGAATTTAGTTTCAAAGTAAGATATGAAGCTACAGCTGGCTGTCTAAGACTTCAAAATGAATTAGCTCACATGATGAGTAGCTCCATTTCAGAAAGCAGAGAAGTAAAGCAGAAAGAGATATTAAGGTGTTCAAACAACAACAACAAAAGTGCCCTGTGCCCTTACTGGAATATTTACTGGGACATAACAAATACCAGAAGCTGAAGTACATTATCCTTCACTCTGGTAGTACTTCTGAAACACTATAACCTCAAAATCATGGCTAGTTCATCACAGCACTCCAACAACCTCTCTTTTGCCCAACTCGTTCCATATATGTAGTTATGCCCCATGGAGGCAATTATTTGAGTGGCCAGTTTCTGCCAGTCTAATTCTCTACCTTCTAGTGCAAAAAGCACCCTACATCATTCCCCATGCTTTCTTAGTACCCACAAAGGCTATCCTTGGATATTTAAACAGAAATGCCACCACGATTAGGAATTTGAAGACACAGCACTGACAAAACCACTGGATAAAATCTGGACAAATCAATAGCAGCCCTGGGAGGAAGATACTTGATTTGATACAGTTCCTCAGTATAAGACAGATTGCGTCTCTTGTAGTTGAAGTCTTTCTCTCCCTCTTTCCCCTAGAAGAATGAGATATTGGTTTTGTGTTCATATTCTCAAAAATAGGATCTGAACTATCATGCTAAACTCATCGGGGGCTGACATTTCAGTCTTCTGGTAGGGTCCACTAATTTGATAGCAGACTTGCCTCTTAGAAGAGACAATAAATACCAATATTCACTTAGAAAATAAACTTACACTCACACTGTCATTCACCAGTCTTTAAGTTAGCTGATACATGAGATTATGTAAAATATTTTATGTATTTTCAGTATCATGAAATATACTGCGATATGGTTGAATTCTACAACTTACATGTTGTAGATTAGTTACAACTGAATGCAATACGACTATCAAACATAACTCAGTGAAAACCATGGGGATGGGTTATTTTAAAAGAATGCTATAGGCATCCAGTATTGTTTCATTTAAGTAAAGATAGATTATTTTTTCATATACTTGCTGTATACCTGCAGAAAACTGGTGTTCAGTTATGTTTCTCACCTGGAAAACATTTCATATAGACCAAGCAAATTACTCATTAAAAATAAGTATATTCCAGTTAAATAGGTTACAATGTAACTCAAAAAACCCCTGAACATTCCTGATGCTTTCTCCTAGCAAACCAGTTACTCTGCTGTCTCTTTTACATATCTGTGAGTGGTTGCATTTTAGCATAGGTAAGTTCATCTGTCACTTGGTGTCAATATGCCACTTCTCTGATGTATGAGTAGCAGCGGCAAAACAACCAAGTCTTGCCGAGTCCCACATATGTCTAACGCTGTTTGGTAAGACTTATCACCACAAGGAATAGATGGAAAACAAGAATTGCATTAGGCAAGACAGCCTTATACTCATGTCCTTTATTCCAGAACATAACAACTAGATCTTTAACAAATGTTCACAAACCAAGGAAGACATTTTTCCATATTAGTTAAACATCCACACCCCTGGCAAACTAGAGGCACGATTCTAGATCTCACATAGTTCTTGTTTTCCATTTCAATCAGGATTTTACACTGAGCCTAAGTTCCTCCCTCCGGAAAGCTGCTGTAATACCTAGATATCAGATATATTCACCACACATCAACATCCTCATAAGATCTGTTCTCTACACAAAGTCCACAAAGTTCCTTTCACCTAATGGAGAATCAGCATTCTCTCAATTTTCCAGCATACATCCACATAATCCAGATAAGAGTCTGAATATAATTTGAATGCATAAATGTATCAATATAAGCTCCCATTTGATATTTGCTAATGACAGAATTGTAAGAATTGTACCTTTTTGTACAAAAACATAATAAAAGACAACTCAGTAGAAATTCTTCTGAACTACCCTTTCAAGGTTGAATGATCCAGACTATAGAGATCCCTGAGGCGTTCAGCCCCCAAGCAGAAAAAACTTCTGCAGCCTCCTGCTACACTGCAGGTCTATCAGATCAGATCAGAGTAAGAGGGAGAACTGCTGCATCAGTGTTTTCAGGGCTTCCTTGTCTTGTCCTACAAAAGTTGAGGCTGATCTGCCACATTAGAAAGCCCTGTTTCAGGCAACCCTTTAGGTAGAATTAAATTGGATTAATTAAATGTTTAGAAGCAAGTGTCCTTGAAAGTGGAAAGTATTCATACCATCTAACTCACTGCAGGAGTTTTACCACTTTAGAAAGAGCGTGTCTCTGGTCTTCTGGAGAAGTTTCCTCCTTACCCTCAACTCTGGAAGACTAACTGACAGTGACATGGCATGGCCACCACTGCTTGCCTCAAATATCCTGTGCTGGGTACCTCTTTCCTCCTTCTGGGTGCAGTGGATCCAGAAATCCTCCCTAGAAGTCTAAGATTATCAAAGATATTAGTCAGATGTCAGATGGCAGTTTCCACACATAGAAAGTTAATTCTGGACAGAACTATTAAAGAAAATTGGGGAGGAGAAAGTAGGGTTACTGGTTAGAAAATTAAGTCCTGTTATAGATCAGGAACTGGTTAAAAGCCAGAGAAAAGAAAACAACAATTTTGTCATGGGAAAATACTGCCAGTAAACATAGCTGTGAACAGACATTCAGATCAACATGGGTCTTGTTCAGTTTTGTGGAGTAAACAGAGGAGACACACGAGGCAGGGGAAAAAAAATACCGTACTGATGACAGAGGTCACAGTAGGGTTATGAAGAAAGCCAAAATAAACTGGGCAGTGAAAATTTAATACAGGGGAACAAAGAGTGGTAAGGAGAAAAAACAACCTGCATACAGATAATTTCCAATCAACATTTCACTGAAAAGACTTGCATGCTATCACTCTGTAGCTCACTAAGGATGCCTGTTTAGTGCATAGCAGTCAAAAATAGGCTTTATTAAGAAGGGAAAAGAGATTGAAAATGCAATGCCACTTACATAAAATCATGATACTGAACACTACTTGAATATTATATTCAGTTCATTACTTCAAGTCCAAGAAAATTAATAAAACAAGGTCTAGAAAAGGGAGGTCTTGGCACTGTTGGCTGGCAGGTCCAGAGTTCCTGTTTGAATACTGTAGTTCACAGGAAGCCTATAATAATACACATTATGTTTTCAGCTACAAACATCCATTCATTAGCTTCCTTCACTCTTTTCTTCTCTCCTACTTATATGTTAGGGTCTTCTAGACACAGCAGTAATGCCACAAACAATGGAACCAATGTCAGAGCCGCAAGGTAAAACAAGGAAAGACAATGTCTCTGTCTGAACTGGACAAATACTTCAGTATGTTTATTCATAAAAGAGCAAACTAAATTTACTTTGGCTATCTTTGCAGCCATTTTCAACGCATGATCAGGCACATCAATTTATGGGTATAAATGTTTATAGAAGGAATTATTTCAAAGAAGTTAAGCACTTGAGAGGAAAAAAAACATAAAATTTTGAATTCAGAAACATGAACAAACACACTTACTCTGTGAATTTTGCCCATTTAAAAAAGGCATTGGCTTAATACAAAAATAAGTAACCCTAAACGAAAATTCCTTTATCCACTATCTGGACAATAGGTGAATATTTCAGTTCTGGGATTCTTCTCTATACAAATTTTTCCAGAAGTTACTTTCCATATTTCCTGGGCAGGGTATGGAATCACTCCAGGAAACTCATTTATTCAGTCAGCTGTCATCTCTGGGGAGAAAAAAAAAAACAAACAAGAAAACAACAACCTACTACATGTAGGCTAGGATAGGCATGTAGATAGGCTACATGTTCCTATCCCAGTAGAGTGATGGAATCTACTGAATAGCCCAGTAGTGCTTAGTATATCATAGAATCATAGAATGGTTTGGGTTGGAAAGGACCTTTAAAGGTCATTTAGTCCAATCCTCCTGCAATGAACAGGAACATCTTCAACTAGATCAGGTTGCTCAGAGCCCCGTCCAACCTGACCTTGAGTGTTTCCACAGATCTACAACCACTCTGAGCAACCTGTTCCTGCATTTCACCACCCTCATTGTAAAAAATTTCTTCTTTATATCTAGCCTGAATCTACCTTCCTTTAGTTTAAAACCATTACCCCTTGTCCTATCACTATAGGCCTTGGTAAAAATCTGTCCTCATCTTTCTTATAAGCCCCCTTTAAGTATTGAAAGGCCTCAATAAGGTGTCCCCGGAGCCTTTTCTTCTCCAGGCTGAACAACCCCAACTGTCTCAGCCTGTCCTCATAGGAGAGGTGTTCCATCCCTCTGATCATCTTCATGGCCCTCCTCTGGACCCGCTCTAACAGGTCCATGTCTTTCCTGTGCTGAGAACACCACACACTTGCATTCATTTCTGTCTTCAAACACACCATCATCATCTCTGGTGGACATCCCAGATAGAGTAGGCTATGAGAGCCTGCAGAAATAACCCTCCATTTGATGCTGTTCGACTCAGGGGAAAAAAAATTGATTACTCATTGTGCTGAAAGTAGGAGGGGAAGAACAAGTCTGTAAACACGTATATTAACTTGGCAGATGACAGCTTGGTCTCAACAGTTATCATTCTGGGAGATGAGCAGCACAGGTTGTTGTGTCCTTCAACAGGGTATGGAATTAAGTCCACGGCCAGTGACCAAATCTCACAATTACAAGCCAAATAAGACTTGCTTCCCCCTTGTTTCCTCTTTCTTCTCTTTAGTATCATTAGCCTTTCATAAAACTGTTCTGTCTCACTTCTAAAAAGGTTTTGTTTAACCCTAAACATAAATTTCATACTTAGAAAAGGGAGGAAAAAATTCCCTAGATCAGTATTATTTGTTTTCTTCTTTTGCTCTGATTAATGGCTAAGCAGAGCTCTTTCCACAGCCCTTCTAATCACCAGCTGCTTTGTGACTCCCACTGCTGGCTTCAAACAAGCCTCATTAACTCCTATTTAATTTCTGAGAGCTTAATCAGTTCCCCTTTTTCCTGGGTGAGATGAGGGGGTCATGACAGAAGAACCAGTTGTCATTTGACTGCTACCGCTTCTCAAAAGTGCAGACAGAGTAGGTGGGCTGTGTCAGGGGACTGACACAAGCCAGCATTGCTCCATGAAATGAGCCTGGACACAAGTCTGGTGAAGCCTCAAGTAAGGGGAAGCAGGGACTGAACTATGACCATGGGCATGTCTGAGCAATGTAGTAATACCCAAGCTTGTTAAACTTTTGGTATGGGAAACTCTAGCTACTGTCCCTATTTTCTAGCCAAAACTATTAGGAGAGTTTAAGAGAACATACAGATACTCCAGAGACCCAGAAGAACAGCTGGCTCTGCTCTAAAAGGAAAGCTAAGCAAAAGTGTTGGCAGATTTAAAGTGGCTTCCAGCTCACAAGGAAGAGAGCATACACTAGATTCTTGTCTCAGACAGTGACTCAAGGAGGTCAGTCACAGAGTAGCTCTCTAGATTAAAAAAGCTCTTCCTAAAGAGAAAGAAGTGCACGGCTGCTTGACTAGCAGGAGAGCAGAATCTTTTTTTGCTTATTGCTGGTGTGTAGACAGACTTGTTACTGTGTTTAAAAATGAGAGACAGACCATGAAATTTTTCATTAATGTAACTGTGGCACTCGCTGTCTAGGGTCAATGGGAAAACCTCATCCACCTACAGTGAGAAGCAAAGTTAGGCCATGAAAAGCACCGAGTTAACATGGCCACCTGCTTCTATGTTACTTTGAACAGCTTTGCATAAAATTGCATTGGGCACAGCTACCTCTGAATTGGCCTTATCCCTAAGAGGCCTAAAATCTTCCTTTTGATTAAATTACAAAATGTAATAATAAAAATGTCAATAACCAAAATGTAATAACAATTTAAAAATTCTGAAGACATGATATATTCTAACTCAATGACACTGTGGTGGCACCACAAGTGATGCAACTGTTTTCAAAGCCTGAAGGAAAATCATACACATTATTTCCAGCAGAAGGATGCTTTTGAACACATTAGCACTCCACTTAGCATCTGTCGCCAGTGACAGCATCCCTCACCTTTCAGGCTGAACCTTGAGCTGCAAGCAGAGAAATCTAAGACAAGTTTTGAGGCTCCCTCACGACAAAGAGTCAACTCCAGTTTTCTGATACTTAGTACCTGACCCATTAATCCATTTGGATTAGGTTAAAAGAACCTCCAAAACATGGAAACATGGTTGCCACTAAAGGTTTGCTAGTCTCGAATAGGTGGAACAAGTGCGTTGGTCTAAACACATGCTAGATACATGAAGTCCTCAGCTCTCCTCCATCATCTGCAATTTTATAATCCATTCCTGTGATGTGGAACCAATCTTATAACACTTGTAAAATGAAAGTAGCAATATGAATGCAGGCCTAATCAATAGGATTTTAGTTGATTTTTAACTCCTCAATGAAATACCTTTAAGAAAAGCTTACTGTGACTAACTTTCCTCTCTTCCTTCATGAGGTGGGGGGGATACAAACCTAAGACAAAGATAGTATAAAACCACTGCTGTTCTGTTAAACACAGTTGTTTTCTGAAAAGAAAAGCTTGAAGACAGAGCTTTTATTGAGGACAGCAGGAGAGCAGCCAGATGTTTATGCTAACTGTGCATGGGTTTTCAATGGATTTATAGCAAAGTGAAGAAACCTGAGGTGCCATGCTGTAAGCAAGATTTCAGTTAGAAGAGCAGCTCAGTCTCTCCCAGGGATGACAATAATTTGTTTATTTACAGCAAGAGTTAAAATGTCCTCTTTTCTACTATCACTGCTACAAAAATAAAAGAGTTTGACAAAAGTAGAAGGAAATTGAGCTTTCCTGTCTAGTAAAAAGATTTTTACTTTTACAGATGAGCTACAAGCATCCATAAAATACTAAGTGTCTGAGATACAGTAGTATAAAGAGGCTCCCATTTCAAAGATATAAACAAAACAAAAAAACAACAAAAAAGCCAAAGAACAAAGAATAAAGACTCAGAGCTAGATAGTGATGTTTAGATTAATCAAGTGTAATATTAAATAGAGAATGTATAGTGAATGTCCTTTAAAGCAGCTTTAAAGTTTTTCCAGCCTTTCATCCATCTGAACTCCTCCCATGTCAAAAAGCATGACTCTAACCACACAATTCCTGACATGTATGGTACGTATTAGACTGAACTCACACAAGTACAAGCCATGCTCTTTAAAGGCAGAGCAGATTACTCTGCAGAACTAAAACACTAAAACTTCTCATAAAAACAAAGCTATGGCACATAAGAACCTTAAGCATTCTCCCTCCTATATTCTGAACTTCAACAAACACTAGTAATAGAGTCTAAGAGCAACTTCAGAGCTCCAGAAAACAGCATGGGCCAAGGTCTCTTCTTACTTACATCATAGGAAATACATGCAAGCCCATGTACTTGCACCCAGTGGAAGGTCAGTGTAGCTTTTCAGGATAAACATCACCAACTTACCCCATCAAGGCAATAAACAAAGAAGGGTCATGTTTCAGTAAACAGTCTCACTGGTTACACCACAACACACACTTATGTATGTCTTCTACAGACTTCAGAGGCTGTTTGTTCTTCAAATAAAAACATGTGTGCACTGAGGCCGCATAGTTGAGACTTTTCAAGAGGTTTTTAATGTAAACTTAGCTCTGCAAATCTGTATATTAATCTGCTTACATAGGCAGTAGAAATTGGTCAAAGCCCATAAACTAGGGAGAACGTCATGCAAAATGTAGGGCATGATGTAGGATGCCAACCTCTTCTTTCAACAAGAATTTAGTCATGCTGTGACCTGGAGGACCAGACCACAGACCTAACAAATAGGCAGTAACGCGGTTTTCTTCTGTAAAGGCAAACCACAGCAGCAGAAGTGAGACCACACCACCAGCTAACATGCAAGTTTGTGCTTCTGACATTTAAAACTGATAGGCACCCTGCCAGGAAATCACAGGTTGAAAGCCTCCACACTTTTCAGGTCTTTACTGGGTAAGAGAGACACAGGAATTCTGGTCCAGGTTTTCACTTGAGCATGCTCTCATTTAGTTCTCTTCCTCTCCTAAAGCCCCTTTCTCTCTTTTTTGCCCCTTTTTAAATTCCATGTCCTCTTCCCTGCAAAATTCATCCGGGGGTAGTTCTGTTTCTTCTCCCCAGAAAAGAGTGGACTAGGAGGGAAAACAGTGGTCCTTATACAGGTGACAGGCTTGTTGAAATGTAGCAGTCTGTCCCTGAACACTTTGGTTGACTACTCTACTCCTAATAAACTTGGACCTCTGAAGGTCATTAGCTGCTCATTGTAACTGACAAAAGCTTTAATAAGCTCTAGTTCTGCTCTAGGTAATGAGGTAAAAGTTAGGTAAAAGTTAATTAAGTCCTCCACACCCAGTCCTCTCTTCTGGTGCCAAGTGATGGCATTAACAGAGATTAATAATTATATACCTGCTTGTAGCCCACAGTCTCAGCCTAGACTGTGTAGTTAGGCCAGCCCATGACAGCTGCATCAAAATGAAGAGATGTGCTCAGCTGAAAGCAATGGATATAAATGCTACTGCTCTCTAGTGACCTGCATACAAACTGTTCTACCTTCCCCCAAGCAGGGCAGGGCAGCGGCAGCATGAAGCCTGGTAACTTGGCCATGCTTCAGCAGACTTCTATCAGGGGGAAAAGAGGTTCATCACTGCAATGTCCCCAGAGCTTAAAGTTCCTGCACCAAATCATGGAAGGACTATATCAGCCCAACAAAACATCATCAATATTCACACCAGCCAAGTACTGCAGACTTAAGTAAGGGCTGTGTAATGGTTTTAGCCTCAGTCAGCTGCTCGCTCACCCTCCCCGCCCACGGTGGGATGAGGGAGAGAATCTGAAGAGCAAAAGTAAGAAAACTCATGGATTGAGATAAGAACAGTTTAATAATTGAAACAAAATAAAAATAATAATAAATCATAATGAAAAGGAAAACAACGAGAGAGTGAGAGTGGAACAAAACCCAAGGAAAAAAAAAAACAAGTTATGCAACCGCTCACCACCCCCTGATGGACGCCCAGCCCATCCCCGAGCAGCAATCTCTGCCCCCTGGCCAACTCCCCCCAGTTTCTATACTGAGCATGACGCCATATGGTATGGAATAGCCCTCTGGGCAGTTTGGCTGTGCCCCCTCCCAGCTTCTTGTGCACCTGGCAGAGCATGGGAAGCTGAAAAGTCCTTGACCAGTGTAAGCACTGCTTAGCAACAACTAAAACATCAGCATGTTATCAACATTATTCTCATACTAAATCCAAAACACAGCACTATACCAGCTACTAGGAAGAAAATTAACTCTATCCCAGATGAAACCAGGACAAGCTGGCTGACCCTTTCTTTTTGGGTGGGCTGGTTGTAACCCCACTATCACACTAGTGTGGAAAAAAAAAATCCTAACTCAGTACATAGTCTAGATACTGTTGTACATAATCTGCATGCCACTCCAGCACATGATGGACACATCGCACATAACGTTATCTGTTCCTGTAAAATTCATGGTGATACCCAACAGGCTTGAAAGAAGTGACCAGGCCTGTACTTTCAGCAAGGGAAAGATATGGAAGCGTGTCTGAAGCATTCACCACCTCATGAGAATCCAAACCAGTAGAAAAGAGGTTCTCATCTCCCTCTGTAGCCTTGCCATCTGAACTGTCACCAGCCAGTGGACAGACAAGACTTACAGCAGCTAGATTGTGATAAGGGTCTGTGCAGGTGCCATTCAAATCATTTGTTTGCAAGAGGATTGTATCACCAGCATATCCCCTTTTTTCCTGCAGGTATCAGCTGCTCTGAGGCCTGAGAGCTGGGTTACACTGTACAGATGCCCCTTATCTTGTTCCTAACATATGCTGTGCAGCTATATACAAATAGTCAGATAGCATACAATATTTCAGTCAGACCTTGAATGATTTTGATAGCATGCAAGGTGGCAAATAGCATAAGGCAGGCTGGAATGCCAGAATTTCCAATACTTTCTCCTCTTGCTGAAAGTACAGGCATGGCCCTAAACTCAGGATTCTCCCATTTCGTGTTCTTCTATTTGGCTGAAGGTCTTACTTTCCTTACCCAGACTAAAATTCAGCCAGGAAGACTCCTAATATCAAGATAAGAATTTTTGCTTAACTTGTTAGGAATTTGTCCCTTATATAAGCTAACAATATTATAATGAAAATTGTTAGACAACTAGTTCTGCATAAAACAAACAAAACCCTGGGCTAAGCCTCACCTCTTCTGTGAGCTTTCCAAAGCAGAGGTGCCACAGACTCTTCCAGCAATCAATTGCAGTGTTTCACACAGTCTTTCCAGTTAGCTCAGGAAAGAAAGGAAATGAAAATACACAGCGCTCTTCCTTCCTATGATTTGAACCTGTTGTGGTTTAACTCCAGCTGGCAACTAAGCACCACACAGCTGCCCCATACTAGCTACTATGAAGAAAATTACCTGTATCCCAGCCAAAACCATCACAGAACCCATTAACAAAAGTTATCATCCTGTGCATCACAGGCTTGATGAACAGATTCACAACAGCTTTTATTTGTTAGAAGACCTGTTGTATTTGGCCTTCTCTAATCCAAGAGCAGCAGTTCTAAACCAGATGATCACTCCAGTCCTTCTCCTCTGGAAAATCTCCAGGTAGTCCATATTTTCTCTGAAGTGTACTGCCCAAAAACTGGATGTATCACTACAACTAAGGCCTTGATAACATTGAGCAGAATGGGAGTACATTCTGTATTTTGCAGGCAATACAAATGTTTATTGATACAACATTTGCTTCCTTCCCATGCAAAAAAAAAAAAATAGCATGATGCTCCCGATTCGTATCATATCCCAAGTTCCATAATTCCCCACCTCCTTTTCCAGGAAGCTTTCTGAACTACCCATCACTCTGTTGATCATCCCAAGGGAATTTAACACCTCACACTTCCCCCTCTAAATTGCAAGGTCCTGCACCTGGGTCAGGGCAAACCCCAGTATCAATATAGGCTGGGGGATGAATGGATTGAGAGCAGCCTTGTGGAGAAGGACTTGGGGGTACCAGTGAATGAAAAGTTGGACATGAGCTGGCAATGTGCGCTCGCAGCCCAGAAAGCCAACTGTATCCTGGGCTGCATCAAAAGAAGCATGGCCAGCAGGTCGAGGGAGGTCATTCTGCCCCTCTACTCTGCTCTGGTGAGACCCCACCTGGAGTACTGCGTCCAGCTCTGGAGTCCTCAATATAGGAAAGACATGGACCTGTTAGAGCGGGTCCAGAGGAGGGCCATGAAGATGATCAGAGGGATGGAACACCTCTCCTATGAGGACAGGCTGAGACAGTTGGGGTTGTTCAGCCTGGAGAAGAAAAGGCTCTGGGGACACCTTATAGCGGCCTTTCAATACTTAAATGGGGCTTATAAGAAAGATGAGGACAGACTTTTTAGTAGGGCCTGTAGCGACAGGACAAGGGGTAATGGTTTTAAACTAAAGGAAGGTAGATTCAGACTAGATATAAGGAAGAAATTTTTTACAATGAGGGTGGTGAAATGCAGGAACAGGTTGCTCAGAGTGGTTGTAGATCTGTGGAAACACTCAAGGTCAGGTTGGACGGGGCTCTGAGCAACCTGATCTAGTTGAAGATGTCCCTGTTCAATGCAGGAGGGTTGGACTAGATGACCTTTAAAGGTCCTTTCCAACCCAAACCATTCTATGATTCCAAGTTCTGTCCTTATTTCTGATTATATCCTGAGTTTATCAAGACTGAAGGACTAACTTAGCAATAAAACCAGTCTGCTTGCTTCTAGCTTGCTATTAAAATTCTAGATAATAGGTTAACTCACTAATCCATTCAAAAGACCCTGTGAAGCCTCATTTGATATCTTTGTTGGGTCAGATATCAGATTAATTTTCTGGGCATGATTATCCAACTGGTTTGGCTTTTCACCCTGTAATTTAATTTACGTGCATAGTTGCAAAAGTGTGATGCAAGGGAGTAGCAAAAGCTCTACTAATCTCAAAATGTGACATCTAATGTGTCTCCTTTATCCACTTGCCAATTACTCTATCACAGAAGGGAACGGGGTTGAACAAATGGACCATGTTGGCGGCTACTCATCTCTCTGATGATTTTCCAGGAGCTTACAGATGGTTTGATTTTTTTCCATTCCAGAATTTTTCTCTTAATTGAAGTTAAGCTGACAAGTCAATAATTTCACAAATTCCCTTTCCTTATAACCTGCTCTTTTCTTATTCTTTCATACTCCACCAGTTTTGTACACTTTCTCAAAGACATGCAGTTACAGCTCTGAGAATGGAAACTTAGAGATCCAGCTGAAGAAGAGATAAAGCTCAGTAAGCCCAGACAAAGTTGTCTATACTGACCATAAAGAGGGCCAAGGACCCTTGGGCTCCACGGCCAAATAGCACAGACTGATTCATATCCACATAGCTAAAAGTCATGCCCAGAACACAGTCATTACATGAAAGTTGTAAATTATTGGTAACCAGCCCTGGCTCAGAGCAACTCTGACATGCTTTGGCCCTTATTAATCCCCATAGCTCCATAGGTGGTCACACTCACTTCGCTCCATTGATGGAGCAGACAGCAGAGTATGAAACCTTTCAGCACACCTTGTTCTATGCTTGCAGGCTGGAAATGTGTGCTAGGCGCTGGGTGTGACAACATCCTGCCATCTGCTGTAGATATTCTGCCCATTCCTGCATTTCCTCATTATGCTTGTCAGACATCTTTAGATGCTTTGTATGGCCCATCTGTAGTCCCACCTCCTTCTTCAGGCTGGAGCCAGGCAAGCTGCCCTCAGTTAGGGGCTTCGTAGCAGATTAATTTCATTCGTATCTGGAGTTCCCATGGGACTTTCTAGTTTGGGGCAATAGCAGTGCTCCTAAGCCTTTGGGATCTATAAGACAGGACATGCTCTTCCTGCCTAGAATTAGAGGTAGTTGCTGGGAACACTGGCTGTATACTGTAAAACACAAAATGTTGCTTTCCCTCTCTGACCATAGGTCCAGTCTGCAACAACCACTGTCTCAGTGGAGCATGTGTCCAGCTGGTTGACCACAAGGTGGTGAACACTGAGGGACAGCCTAGAAATTCATACCATCAACTGTGCTCAGAGTGAGACTGCCTGCTGCACAACCCAAATGGCTCATCGGCATACTCATGCAAGACAGAGGGATCACAGCAGGGCTGGGCCCTCCAGTTCCCGTACACGCTGCCTGGCCTTACTGCCACAGATGGCCATACACACTTGTCTGCCTCTTCTAATTCCAGAACCGGAGGTGGCAATTTGGATGAGGCATATTTCCATCAAAACCCTCACAAGCCCTTAGCAACATTCACCCCTCTCTCCCCCAACACAGCTCCTCCTCTGCCTGTGCCTTGCCTTCCTACAATACTATATAAATGAAATAAATAGATTATATTCAGACTGACAGTCCCTACTGGTAACTCTTCTTTTTCATGAGTCACATTGGCCACTATTATAACTGAGGGTGGGTCTACCTTCTTATCCTCTCTTCTCTACTCTTCACATATAACCTCCTACTGCCTCTCTACTCATGCTACCCCTACACAAGCACCTGCCAGCATCCCACCAGCAACAGTCTCTGTAACTCCCCAGGTGAAAGGCTATGACACAGCTTTTAGCAACTTCTCTTTGCAAAACATCAGTGTGTTATCAATATTATTCTCATACTAAAATCCAAAACACAGCACTATACCAGCTACTAGGAAGAAAATTAACTCTATCCCAGACGAAACCAGGACGTCTTCCCATACCTCAGGGTATACCATTGAGCTGTACATTGTTCATCCTGGTCCTGAGAGGCCTACCAGCTGTATGCAAAGGAGGGAGGCACTGGCAGAGAAAAGTCTCCTGGCTCCTGACTCATGAAGGCTGTAGTGCCTCAGTTATTCTGTCACTCCATCCATAGCTACTGGTTGCATATCTGTGAGCTCGTATTTGAAACCTGTGAGTGAAAGAGATTTGCACGTGGAAGCTGTTCTGATGGTAGTCCGGGCTGCTACAGGCCCCAGAGGACACCAGGGATTATGCTAACAAGCTGAACAGTACTGATGGTTGTGATCCAGTGCTTATATCTGTGTCATGGGCTTGTGTTATTTAATACTACAGGCATTGCCTGTGACTAACTCATTGCTCAACAAGACAGTACGCCAAGCAGTAAGCTATCAGTTAAGAAGCAGACCTAGTCTTTCTGCCAAAAACATCTTCATTCCCGAAGCCATGAATTATAAGTTGTTCTGCAAGAGAAACTGAGACTTCGGAAATCTATATGCAATTCTGGACATTAAATAGGATTTATTAATTTAATTAAACTGCTGCATCATTTAGGTAGGGCATGCATATCATCACCTAAATAGAGATAATTGCCAAAGCAAGACAAGATATTTTCTTACAAAAAGAGTGACAAAATTGGAAGAACTCCTATTTTAAAGGCTTGAAGCTACCAAATGTATTAGACCACTAGCACAAAGGCACAGGCAGAGTCTACTGGAAAGCATCACATTTAAGAGTCCACGGTGTAAGTAGAAGGAGCAAAGTCATGAAAAATACTAATGATTAGCCTCTTTTCTTGGCTTCTGTGCTGACCAAAAGTGTAACTGCTACATCATGGTAATGACAAAAATTGAATACAGATTTGGAGAGTTAGAGTCTAAGCAGTCCTTCAACAAGTGTTTCCCATATACATTTGGCCCACTGACTTCAGGTCTCCAACAGCAGAGAAAACTGTTTGCATTGTTATTCCTCACATGATGCACAATGTTTGTGTAGGCAAAAACAGACAAACAGAAAAATTGCCACTGAAGTCCATCACTGCTGCAAAGATTCACCAGCATCATCATCTCCGTCAAGCCCAAGTTAAACCTATTAAACTGTCAGAAGGTTTTGAATTTTCAGAACTTGGGTTACAGGTAATGCAAAGATCTTGACCATTAAGGTTGGAGTTTATCTAATACTACCATTAGCTTAGGGTACACATTCCTGGCACAGATGATCCCACAGAATGCTGAGATGTTGTAATATCTTTGTTAACTGCTAAACAAGTGAAAAACTTAATGACAGAACTACCTTCACCAAGGGGTGAATACTAAGTATTTATTATTATTTCAGTTAGAGCATATCATCAGCAAATGTGCATGCCCCTAGAATATGCCTTCTCTTGAACTAAGGCTGAAAAGTGGCCAATTTTGCCAGAATTTAAAATTTTTCCACAGAAAAGTCCAACTAGTGTTATGTTTTAACATTTTTCCAGAATTATGTATTCCACTTGTTTCAAAACACACTGTTATTTATCCCCTATCAAAATCATTTCAAGTATAAAATGCATGATTCCCAGAGAAAACCCACACCAGATTGTCCTGCAGAGAATCTGGATTCTTTAGCTTTGCTGGGATGTAGGATGATGCCAAGTTTCTCCCTTCCCCCGCTGCAAAACATGCCCAAAAAATCCACCCAAACACCAAGCTGCCATCCTTCATGGGCCTGTACTCTCAGTTCATGTAGCACTCCCTAGAGTGGCCAACAGCAGATGGTGTGGTGGGGAGGGAATGAGTACAGAGACAGTCAATTTTTTTAAAAAGGCTTGCACAAAGTGCACTGTTGTGCTGACACATTTGGCATTTAACTTACAGACAAAACAAGCTCTGTTTTGTAGGTGAAGCAGGGCTCTTCTTGAAGTATAGTCCTTCCAGAGCCTGCTATCACCTACTTCTCAGAGCTGCTTGCATACAGGACATAAGCTTAACCTACTTCATTCAAAACTGAACAGTCTCCCAAGTCTTTCAGGAGGTCATGTGTTCCATATACATTATTTTTACAGGGTACATTTCCATGAAGTGCTCTTTTTAGCACAGATGGACAGACTAATGTCAGACACCTGAGCTGCACTAAAGCCTTTCTAGTACGCTCAGGATATCTAGAACCCTGTGGATTTTTCCATCAAGATGTGCAATTAAGGTTATGTGAATGCAATGTTTTCAATTCAAAATAATTACATCTCAAGAAAGGGTGGATATTCCTTTTGCCTTATAAGGCAAAAACCCTCTGGAGTAATTTCTGCCTGAAGAAAACCAGTGGACCCTTCATTCTACTAAAACACCTTAAAACGTTTGGGTAGATGAAAAAAGTCATCAATACATTTGTTGTTCAGAACTGGCTTCTGTTTCAAGTATGATAATTCATCTTCTTTTAAAACTTTTTTTTTGTTTTAATATACAGTAAGATTTCATCAGGTCAGAAATATTTTCCTTCTCACACTTCTACTACTTTCAACAGTGTTGGCTTTTGTATAAGGCTGAATGGAAGAAAGCAAGTGTTCACACCTCTAATATTTTACCCAAAGGAGGGGAGACTATGTGGTAGAAAACAAAGACAATTCAGATGCCTCTCAATTTTCATTACATTTGTAGTTTGCTTATAAACATAAGTCTTGCAGTCTTTCTCCTTCAGGATACCAGAGTCAGTAAAAGCCAAACACAAGGATTAAAATAAGTTCATCATTTATCTCTTCCAAAAGGGCTTTTAATGTTTACTATTTTGGCCTTTGGAATAATCTTAGTCTTTTTGAGGGAGGGAAGAGCAGACAAGATTGTTCTTTTTGTTTAGACATACAAGTCTTGCCTTGGATCAGCTTCCCAAATGCAAGTTCTCATTAAAGTGCTGCTGTACTAGAGTAAGATCCCTTTAGCTCCACATATATTCCCTCCACAAAGGCAGTTATACCTGGATTGTCTCTCAAGACTGGTTAAAACCAGACAGCTCCCCAGTGTTCTTCCAGTCACTGGAACATTTTTATAGTTCTCTTCTGATCTATGCAGTTTCTAACGTGCTTAGAGAGCAGCAAGGCCCACAGAGTTAATGAAATACTACTACTTTCTACTTCACAAATGGATCTTGGAAGTATTTAAACACTCCTCCTTACCTGTTTACTTTGATTCCTAGAGACAAGGACAGCATAGAAAAACATAACAAGAGTTTAAAGAGCATTATTACCTTTTCATCTGCCGTTTTATATTCAGAGGGACTCTTTTTCAGCACTTCTGCTTAGGCAATTAATTCTGGGGTATCCATAATGTAAACAGAATTTAAGAAGTTTTACCTAATGTTACAAAGCTTAGCAGCAGCAGGAACAGAACTTGCATCCTTTTCAGTTACAGAGGGATAGAGGATGTATCCCTATATTTCAGGACCACTTGAAGTACAAGCAAATAACCTCTTTCTCAGTGTCTGATACAAGATACAAAAAATATTAATTCCTACAGCCAGTTTCCATTGAGGGAAGAAGCATCTTTTTAGCATCATCAAAGACTTACTGTTCAGGCTTCATTACTTCCAAGAAAAACAAGGAAAGAATCATTGTGTTGTCTGGGACACAATCCCGTCCCAGACACCAACAGGCAAGGCTGGAGCCTCTCTTCTCAGAGGGAAGTGCATTATTTTTCTTCTCTTGCCTGACCCTCCCAAAAACTGGTTGCACAACCAGGGTCAAAGGGATATTCAGCCCTCTGGCAGCCAGACTTCTTGTTTGCTCGAGAGCCAACTTAGAGTGAGGTAAATTACTTGCGATTAAAAGTGCTTTGGTAGAAGAGGACAATACTTAAAGCAGTTTTAAAATACTTAAGTACTTTAATCACTATTATGGAAATATAAACTAAGGTAGAGTAAACGTGAATTTCTATTACGTGATAAATAATATCAATACTTCAGTCACTGAAAATAGCAAGGGCTCCAAAAAGAATGTTAGAAGTGGATTAAGACAAACTTTCAATGACATTGTGGAAGTAAATAATCCATAAAAGAAGGTTCAAACATTAGTTTCAAATATCACTTGAAAGATTTAAGAAGCATAGTTGTTTGTTCCAAATTTTAATCTCTATGCTCCTTAGTAACATTAGGACTAGCAAGAAGTATACCTTCATAAATTTTATTCCAATTGACTTGAATTCCTGCAATGGTCTTTTGCACTGTGGAATTATAAATAAGTATTCCTGTTTCGTTAAGATAAAGAAGGTCCATTCCACGAAATAATCAAGCAGGTTGCTGTGGTGGCACGAGAAAGATCACCTCCCGCTCTTTCTCGTCATTTCCGATTTAACTTCAGAGATGTTGGAACATGAAGTTACAGCAAATGAAGAAAATCCTCAGATACTGGCAAGCCACAATAGATAATTGAAATGGATTGGATTTGAAATTCTAATTCTCCTGAATTATTTGTTGCTTACACCTATTTTATTTAAACTTGAGGCACTCATCCTCCCTTCATTTCTCTTAGCAAATCAATGTAGACAGCTGTTCTTTATATTCCACTGAACAGCATCAGACACATAGTAAGTATGTGGAGCAAGCATTTTGGAGGATTATACAGGTCAATATATTTTGACTTTTGCAACATGATGCTGAATCATAGCAACAGGCATTAGATTAAGGAAGATGTAGTGAGTATGCCTCATGCATTTCTGATTAATTCTGGATATCTGTTCATTCAGTTAAGTAATGAAAACCAAACAGTATTTCTTAACTTATTTACAGATGCCACAGCTGGACACTTCTTTTCCCTATTAAATTCCTAAATCAAGTAGACTACAAGAGCTAATGATCGAAGCCTTCACAGAGTCACATACTGTAGCTTAAATGTTTATTAGCTTCGTCATTAGAACTGTTCAGGCTTCTGATTGTTTTTCAAACAAAAACATACAATAATTTCCCACACATCATTTGTATTTGAAGTGATTACCATATTGGTCAGACAGACAGGATACCAATATAAAGCCTAATTGAACAAGACAAATTGCATGTCAGACCTGCTGACCTTTTCAGAGTTACCTTTGTAATCTAATGTTCCTACTGGCATTGTCATCTTCATAAATACCAAGACACGCCAAAACTAATGAAAAACATCCTGCAAACCAAGAAAATCTGCCTTTCAATCTTCTGGAATTCAGTTTTGAGACAAAACAGCACAGCATCAAAATACATATATGAAAAGCAGCACTACTAATAATTTCGTAGTCTTACAGGCCTCATCTATTAGCACCCACATCTTCATACTTATATTTCTTCACTTCTGATTAACTGGGTCAAACAATTTAAGTAATCAAAACACCACAACAATGGAACCCTGTCAAGAAACCTCTGCTTAACTCCATTCCTCTAATTACATTTGAGGTGCTTAACTAAGCTAGTGCTGTTCTCTTCATGCTGAACTGAGCTCCTCTTCCACTAGGTAAGGTCTCAGGTTTATCCCCATGAAAAACAGGGCTGTGTTTAGGTTCCAGTTTTATGAAAGGAAAATAACCTGCTCAACTGAAAAAAAAAAAAAATTGCGTTGGCCTAAAGGCATAACCCTTGTAGACTACTGGCAAGTAGGTGTGAATAAGCAGCCAGAGAAGAGGAAGTTGGACAGGAGGTAATTTAGAAGTATTCGGTCATTCAATGCTTACAGTTTGAGGTCACCGAGGGACTCATAACATATGAAATATTACCCAGGGAGACCAAGTGAATTCCTTGCTTCAGCATGCATGAAATAAAGTGGAAATCACATTGTAGAAATTGGAGTGCATTTGCATCAAGGAAGAATAACTGCTAGATTTTTTCTACTCACATAATTCCATTCTGGTGAACTTAAGTTATTATGAAGAAGTGCATTACTGAGTGGGTACTGGAGTTAACTGAACAGAGTTTTGAAGTTATAAGGAGTAATGAGGGGTGGGTGAAGGAGATTCAAGGTACTTTGTTTGTTTGGTTTTTAATAGTATGCACATTGTCAGTTAAAGAACCTCCACTCAGGATAATTAAAAAAAAAAAATCATAATCAACTCATTGCTATTTGGTAGCGTGCACACGATGAATCTAGTAATCTGCAGCAGCCCAGCAGATATTTGTGCCAGCTGAAATACTGTGGCCAGCCAATCTGCCAGCACTTTCCTGGAATTCACAACAGACTGAAAGAGAGCAGTTATTGTTCTGGTAATGCTTCTGCTGCAGCTATCAACAAGTAGTTCCTCCCCTGGTATCATGCTGCTGGGTCTCTGGTACTGGAGCTGAACAGCTTTTCCTACCACATGAGCAAAGTCAATCCATCTGTACCTAGCTTTTTGTATTAATGACATTTGTAGAATTTGATATCCTAAATAGCAATGAGTATTTAGAATAGAATAGTTCAGTTGGAAGGGAGCAACAACAACCATCTAGTCCAACTGCCTGACCAATTCAGGGCTGACCAAATGTTAAAGCATGTTCTTAAGGGCATTGTCCAAATGACTCTTAAATGCTGACAGGCTTGGGGCATCGACCACTTCTCTAGGAAGCCTGTTCCAGTGTTTAACAGATACACCTCAGCTGGACCTTATTTGAAACAGCTAGGGGGTGGGAAGGACAGGCAGCAAAGCAAGCAACATTTGCTTGAGCTCGTTAGAAAATGAAAGGTTTCTGCTGAAAAAAAACCCACTGAATTAAGTTGCTTGAAATTAATGACAAAGTTAAAGTCACTGCAGGCCTCAAATATACCTGTGTGTTAAAGTCAGGCAGATAACATATACCTTTTTTTCCATAAATTGTGGTAAATTTGTTCTAATATACATTACCTAGGTTTAAAGCTTAAATTACATTTCATTAACAAACCTGTTTCCATTATTTGTCACAAAAGCAAATAATTTAAAGAAAAAAAACCAGGTATATATTCATGAAAGAACTAATCGTCCATAGTCATGTCTTGTCAAATACACAACAGTTAATTATTTAACTTTCCTTTGATGCAAATAAGCAAGCAGCTTTTCAGCAAGTAATCATTTGTCCGTACAATAGTTAGTCTAGAGTGAGGTTTTGGAAAGAGTTCAGCAGAATTATAGTTAACACTAGTGCAAACTGCTTTTGAACAACCCGAAGTAAGTGTCCACTTCTCAAAGTTTGATCACAAAGACTTGAATTGAAGTGGATGGTAAATAATTCCAACATTCTTGAGTGGTCTTACAGGATAGATTTATTTAAGGTCACTAAAGATAACATTGTTTATATACCTTGAACCCTGTATGTAAAACACTAACTAAAGAGCCCCTTGTATGTGCCTTCATTCTCGTTTATCAAGGGCAGGTCCATCAGTAAGTAACACAACAGGAACAGACTTGGACTTGAAATTCCCCAGAGTGGCTGAGAAGGAAAATGAACTGTTCCCTGTGCACACACACACTGTTTCTTGTAGACTTCCTTAAGCTTCCATCTTTATCACTGCTGGGAGACAGACCATCAGTTGGATCCATAGTACTGCAGTCAAGTCTAAATCAACATCGCTGTCTAAGGTAAACCAAACAGGCTTACCTGTAAATCTGAGCATAACTGTAACCTGTAACCAGCATAACTAAGAAAATTCACATTAGACAGAGGCTGCAAAATGCCACCTGGCAACCATATATGAGAATGGCTCCAGTAATGGAGAGCTCCACAATTTTGTTTTAAAGTCACTATCTACATCAACTTTTACTATTTATTCCCAAGTAGATTTTTCTTTAAAGCATAGCTTCTCCTGTATCTGGTAAATTGAAAAGGGCCCTGATATCTCTGCAGATGTGGTTACTTGGTAAATATTCAAAAATTCGTTTTGACTAGTTTTAGTTTGCATGATATTCCAGCTCTTTGAGCAGAGTGTTATCAAAGCAATTTACATTACTAGTTGATTAATAAGTGTATACCACCCCCCTTCAACATTACTTTTTTTTTAATAAAGAGTTCCATGAATAATTTTTTAATACATACCAACACTTGCCTATAGGATCATCAATAATTAATACTCTGGTGAATCATAATGCCTCCGAACAACATCCAGGCACATGAAAACATTCACAAGTAAGTATTCTCTTTAATTAACTGGCTCTACTCAAAGCCCTGCCAACTCATTCTGAACTTGAAAGTCAAGTTCCAACCTTAAACCAGCATCAAGTGCAATCACTGAGTCCCACTTACAGAACTCAAGAATTCTGGTAATAATGCACAAGCTTGTGCACCAAGAAGTATGTAGGTTTCATAGCACAAGGAACTGTAGGAAAGTGAAAGAACAATTTGACCTCGCACACAGTCTAATCATGGATGCACAAGACTTTTTTCTGTTCAAGAAGCTTGTTATGAGTTTAAGCATGGGAAACAGCTGGCTAAGAGTAATTCTTGAGGAGAAAGCCTGAAGATCATGCTCATGATCTACAGGTCAGTGCTATGACATTATCTAAGAGGAGCACCACAATGGCATGTGTAAACAGGAACATACCCCACAATCATTTTGTTCAGCTAAGTTTTTTCCAATGCAAAACTGGAGATATATTCCAGCATCACTCAACACATGTGAATGCTAGTGAGCCAGAGTCCACAGAGTAGTGGATTATCTGAGCCTAAAAAGCATAAGGGATGCATAAAGGTTTGCTGTTACATATCATTAGAAGAGACAAAGAAAGGACATCACAGCATTCTAGTAAGAAGCAGTAGTTAGAAATAAAAGAACCAACTCCTTCCCCAGCCAACTGCTTTTGCTTATCATGCATAGCTTAAAATTGTGTGTAATTTTTCTTTCCTTTCAAGTTGTTTACACTTGGAAATTCTTCTGGTGAATATGAAAAAAGAAGTTTCACGAACTTAGGCAGACAATATAAATATATCTATAAACTTCCATAGTTTACAGCCAGTCAGAAGTGACACAGGTATAGTTAATCTTGTTTTGTATGGAGAGGGGTCAAGTCTCAAGAGGGTTAGAGCCTAATTATATTTAAATTAAATATCTCACAAAACAAAGCAGTCCTGGAGAAAAGAAATCAGACCTGCAAATTTCATTTGTTCACCTCTCCCAGCAGTCATCTTCTCTGCACAGAAAGGGATCAATACGTTTTCCAAGGTAAGCTATAGGCAGCACAGGGGAAAAATTGCAAAGAAATTGCTTGGCAATTATTTCTCACCAAAAATAGGTAAGTCCAAACTATTAGTGATTTATATCAAATACACAATTACCAAAAAAACAAATGTTGGGAGGAATAAACTCAGTTTCTAAATATTCCAAACAGTCTTTGGAGCTGTATAAATCATTATGGAAAAGCACACTGAGAACTACATCTCCTCTCCCCCTACTCTCATCAGTCTTCCAGCCAAATTAATATTCAGACATTGCCTTTGACCTAAGGTTATATTCTAGTTACAAAACTAAAACAACAAGCCACAGTGTTTTTAGCAAGATACCAAGTAGACCATCCTGGCATATCCATTAGCCCTCTAATTTGGGGCCTATTGTTTAGGTTTCTTCCCAGAGGAACTTTAAAAGGCAAGGGATTGGACTTCATCACTTGTGGTTTAAGTGACATTCTTAAACTGAAGTGCAGAGAAACAAAAGAAGACAATATTACTTTCATCTATTTTGTGAAAGACTATAAATGCTCCTGCAAATTCAGCCTTTTATTTCAAAGCCCTTTGGGTTTTTCTGAAATAAGTGACCAAGCAGGAAGCAGTTTAATCAGTTTTGTAGAGCCGTCTCCTCTTACACAAGAGGTATCCTCTCCTCCTCAGTTTTTATTCAAACACCAAGAAAACTTATAGAAACCCTTGTACAGCTATATTCTTCATGCTGTCCAGTTCGCTTTCACAATTTCTTCTCTCCTTTCCATTGCACCATAGTTATACATGCTGCAGCCTGTGCCAGAACAAAACACTATTTTAATCAAAGAAAGATAGGAACTCAAGGGAGAGATACAGAAGTCCTTACTATGTTTAGTTCTACTGCACTAAACCCATAAGTCCCATTTCCATTTTTATTCAGCCATTCCATTGGCTCCTTGTGGGCTTATATGTCAGCTCAACTTTACTCAAAAGAGTTTTAGGGTAAAAAGTTCAAGAGCAACTATTCTACTCTAGCCCCTTGCGTTCCCAATGACATTTAGAAATTGGCCATTGAGAGTGAGAGTCAGATCAGCCTATCCAATTAAACTCATTTTCTTCTAAGAGCCTTTGAAAATGTTATAGAATATTTTGCCCTTAGGCACACCAATCTGTATTTTACATTAAAGGCTATTTTACTACTTCCCTACAGCAGTTTGCTACCTATGCTATGAAGTTTTGCTATTTAATTAAAAAAATTAACCAATCCAATTACTGGATCACCCGAATATTGTTTAGCCTTGTAATATATTCAATTCTCTAAACCATACAATGATTAGACACTCAAAAGGTGAAAGTTAACACTGTTTCCCAGAATGATGCATTTAAGCAGTTGTCTCAATGTACCCAAAGTTTAATAAAAGAAACCTTATTAGCCGCAATTGTGGCTCTTAGCCCCATATTATGCCTCTGTTAGCTAGAGCCAAACGGTAATTTAGCAACTAAATCCTAGGTTGATTAATCTAAATATGAGTAAGTCTTGGTATTACTTTAGCATTGCCTGACAGCATTTGTTGCTACTTCTGCCTCTACCTGAGCTGTTATGCTGAACTTTGTGGTAGCACCTCTTTGTAAAAGCAGTCCACTGGCTACTTCCTCTTCTCCCTTCAGAGGCCAGTCCTTCATGGAAAAGGAAGGGCCATTTTAGGGGAAGAACCGGGTTGTGAGAAGAAATAGGAGACAGAACTGATTGTTCTCCATCATCAAGAGAAACAGATGCAGCTACTCTCACCAAAGCCCCTAAGACCCAAAGTATATGACATCCTAGCTGGTCATTCAGTGTTTGAAAAGAAAAATATCAAGAGACAGCAACATTGTTCTGACAGTAGAGACTGTACTTGGACTATTTTATTTGTTATTTAAATAATAAGTACTTTATCTAGTGAGACCAAGGGGCCGTCTAGTCTAAATACCCTCCTCTTCACCTAAAGCCACTGTTGAATGCCTAGAGAAGAGCAAGGGTAATGTATTTCCCCAGCACTCCCAGCTTCCTACTACTTTCAGCTCAGCAACTTCCCAATTCAGATATTTTCGTCTATCTAGCATCCCTTTGTGGATTTCTTTTCCATTAACTGGTCCAGCTTCCTTTCATGCCCTGAGTAAACTCTTAGCTTCTACTGCATCCTGTGTGAACAAGGTCCTGCAACAAGTCAGATAAACAGAAATTAGCATCCACAGTTTGCACCACATAAATTAGTTTCAGGCATCCCTACCATCTGTGTTAGAGTTGCACTTTTTGTCATTGGCTTTCACTTTCCTCAGAGACACTAGAGATGAGCTGAAAGAGATGCCATACCTGTGTGCTCCTATGAGCACACCTGGCCAAAAATACCACCAAGAATGCTTAAGACATTTGCAGCACTTCAGTCCTGACAGTGGTGTTAAAGCAAAGTTATTCAAGTTTGCAATCTGTGAATGGAAACCCACAGAAAAAACACATAATACAGAAAAAGAAGAGTTTGGGGAAAGAAGTGCATACCCCTGCTGCATGAATAATGCCAAGGGGGTGGGGAGAGAAGACCATTATGCATAACATACTGTGGGATTAGAGAATTCAGAACCAGCGCATTGTTCAGATGATCGCATTACAGTCAGATGAGACTGAGCCAATTTACTACCAGCTGCAAGGCAAGTGTTGTGATTAAGTATTTCTACAGGTATACACTCAAATACAAGGAGAGAAGTACCTCCTCCCCTGCCCATTACTCCATGTATACTAAACAAGGTCCTGGCCTATAGAAACCCTTACCCCAAGTACTTTTTCAGTTTCCCAGAAGTTTATGTCAAAGAGGGAAAACAAAGTTACAGAACAGCATTAAAGAAATCAAGAATCCTGAAGCCTTTTAAGGTGATTCAGGCACAGAGAGCAGTGATATGAAGAAAAGAGGATACAAAAAAATCAAAACTGAAAACAAAAGACCCCACTCCTTTGTAACAATATCTGTTTAAACAGTAACTGATAAATTTAAGGAAGTGATTATCCTACAAGAACAAAGGCTACTTTTGTTTTTTTTTAAAGAATGGTTCCTTTATCTCCCCAGCTATAATAAAACATGAAAGAAAAGAAAAAAGCTGCAAAAATGAGCCATAATAGACTATACATCAGGCCCTCTTTTGAAGTAACCTAAGTCTAGAAGAACTGCAAATGATAACTATTGGAAAGACCAACATCTTTGCAAAGACTAGTTGCTAACTGGAAGATACAAGAAATCCAAGTTCTCATTACATACTCAGCATTTCCACATGTGTTTTCACATTTGAATTGATGCACTGTACCTAAACCAGCTCAACAAGCCCATATCAAGATGAGTGGGATAGCAGTAGATGCCTCAGATGGATTTCTCAGAGTCATCTCATGTCCTGCTATCACAGGTGACATAGTGCTGTGGGGAAATTCACTTAATTTACTGCCAGTCAATACAAGTGCCTGGTAAGTGGTTTAGGTGTTGAGAAAATCAAGGACAGACACAGTTAAACAGACATCGATATAAACACCTATCCTCCCCCTTCTTTAGGCTCAATTTCTCTTGGTTTTGGTATGGGTTACACTTAGCCCAGGTTGCCATCTCTCGCTCTGACATGGGCCATCATCCCCTCAGGGGCGGTACCTTCAGGGGCGTCTCTACCCTGGGACACCAGCAGTCCCCTCAGGGGCATCCTCCCTCTGGTGTGGCCTGTGGTCCCCTCAGGGTTGCCCCCACCCCGGGCTGCCCGCTGTCCCTTCAGAGGTGTCCCCACTCTGGCACACCACACCCTTATTCCCACAACTAAACAGGACGGGACTCTAAAAGGCTGATATTGCCCCACCAAAGATAGGCTTCATCATTCCCATAATCTTCTGGTTCAGTAAAGCACAACGACTCTTTCTTTCAAGCAGGAGGCCTCCTCAACCGTTTTAAAATTAGGAGTACCATATACCGGAGACCAGACGAAAAGGGACTCATCTCCCACAGCTTATGACAGCCATCCCGTGTTCATGTGGTAGCTTTGATGTGCATTGGGCATCTGCACCAGCAAGGGGGAGAGATTTCTGAAGAAACTGCCAGTCCACACTGCAGAGTAAGCAACTGACTGCAGCTAACCATCAAGTTATTGTTTGAAAAGATAATTGATAGGAAAGAGAAAAAAGTGATGTATTCAATATAAGATTTGACTAAGAGAAGTAAAACATTTCCAAAACAGCACTTTCAGGTATTTCCAGTCTTTTCATTGAGTTTTCCTGCTTCATGCAGTAAACCCGCTGATAAGCACGAGGTGAGTTGGCTAAGTCTGTATTAGCCCAGCAGCCTGTGTAGTTGGGGCTGGTTAGAGACTGTGGACAGCCAGTACCATTTAATAAAGATGATTCATGCTTTGCTTTTTCCTCCTTCTGTTTGTTTAACACTTGCCTCAGATGTTGATTTTTTTTCTTAGTTCAGAGACAGGACAAGCTCTTTACATGCAAGCACTTCACTCTGGTTACTTGAAGTATTTTGGCTTTCTTCTTAAAAAAAAAAAAAAAGCTCTTCCACCTCAGTTACAGCATTCTCCTTGCTCTGCTCAAAGCTCCACGTATCAGCTTCAGGCTCAACAGTGCATGAGCCCCTCCACATCCTCGGTGCCTTTATGCTCCTTCCCACATGCATGTCTTGGGCAGTTTCCGGAGTTGGTTTCTCCAACCCAGGCCTTAATCAAGCTATCAAAGCCTGTCCCATCAATTCTCACCTGAAGAAAGGCCACTACTTACAGTCCTCTATTGCTTTCTGTGGCATTTCCCTCCCTCCATAGTTGACTTCTGCAACATGGCTTCCACCAGCCTCTTTTGGTGGTGGCTGGTCCTTGTCATGATCATTCCCCAATATTCCACATGCTGGAATGGGTCTTCCTAGAAAGCAAGAAAGCAGCACTAGGAGTGGGGCAGACCTGCATGGCTTCTTGCATTTTCTGCTCAAGCTTTGCTTTTTAATGTGGGGTGGATTTTTTTTTTTGGGTGGGGGGGTTAAATAATCTCTTTGCTTCATGGCATTTCTCTCCCTCGTGCTCCCCCCTCCCATTAAGTGAAATAGACTCAAGTGTTTTACTCCCTTGCTGGCAGGGCTTGGTTCCCCACCTTCTCTCTGTGTACTTTAATTGACTTGGAGGGCTACCATGCACCTGGCTTACCATGGCAGAGAAACAGGTTTGTGTTGTGTGTCCCTGGAAAGGTGCAGGTAGTGCTGCAGAGAGTTTTATTTGTTTTCTTATACAGATTTTTGTTCAAAAACTCTTCCCTCTCCTCTCCTTTCCCCTATGTGCTATTCCACATGCCCTCCAGTTCTGTTTTAGTTAGTACCCATGAAGCGCCTGCTCTCTTATCAAAAGCAAGTTAAAAACTAGTGTGTTGCTTCTCAATGGGAAGTTATAGGACAATGATTTTACAGTCGCAGGGCAACAATAACCAGAAAGACTCATCTATATTTCTTTACATTAAAGTGTTGATGGAGAATGCCTCCATGGATATTTCTATGCTTCCAGAGAATTAAATTTACAACAGATCAAGAGCTGAGAATACAGGTCTCAGAAGTCATCCTGTTATTCTGTCACCTTGGGCAACTCCTCTCACAATTTTTTTCCTCTGGCTTCTTCCCACCACTTCCCATATTTCATCTCTTCACATTAAGCTTTGTGGGAAGGGGCATGGTCCAAGTATTAAAAAAACCCTCTGATACTGAGTTCTGGCATCAAGTGAGGCCTTCAGGCACACAGAGCAAGTAAACCAGGATATTCACCAGGAACAGCTCCTCTGCAGGAAAGGAAGCCACGCAATATTACATACCCCCACACAAACTAAAGCCATTACACCATTGATCTCAACTACAAATACTTTCACAGAAGAAATGCAACCATTATCAAGTATGTTCATGCATTAAACGGATTTTATGTCTGGTTACCCATTACTTGTAAAGCTATTGAACTTGGAATCTACCTGCAATTTTCTTCCTCAGTTCCCCACTCTCTTTCAGATAAAAGTTCATGGGATTTAAGGTAGAGCAACATAGAGGCTGTTCCAAGGTGCAGACTGGAACCATTCACACAGCTGAGGAGTTAAAGGAGCAAGGAAACAGGAGCACTGAAACATGGTTTCTGAAGAGCCATAGGACAACACATCTGAATAGACCAGTTTACACGTTTTCCTCCCAGCCCTGCTCATCCCTGATGAAGTTAGTGTCTCACAAAGCTCAGTCCAGCCTCTTAGAAGAGGGGTTTACAATTAGGAAGACGCTCTTGGAGTTCTACTCTTCTATTTCATCAAGAAATAGAGAGATTCATCAACCAAATCACAGAAGAAAAACAGCAGATTATTAAAACCACTCAAATTGGTCACTGTCCCTTTCCTTGCTTCCTGCGAAGGTCCCTGCAATGGTTTAGGCAGGAGAGACTAGACAGACAGTGATTGATAGCTACGTGGGAGAAAAAGGATTCTGTCTTGTGGATAGGAGACCTGAGTTTATTTCTTCCCACAAGAGTGCCTGTTTGCACTTTGGCAAGTCAATATATGCTTTGATTCCTCGACTGAAGGACAGCGATTATGCTGTATCACTAAACCACAAGAAGGCCAGAGAATTAGAGAGTGTGAACTCCCTATATGTTAGTGGGAAGCATTTAACAGTCTTACGCAGAGAATTTCATGCACATACATAGCCTGATCCTTCCAATCAGTCAGCAAGTCTTTGCTCCCTCTTCCCCTCCATGGACTGGAGGCAACTGGCCAGAGCTGGCTAGCCTAATCAGGTAGTGACCTGCTTTTCCTTAGTGCACCCAAGCAATAACCAAGAGGAGCTGCCTGACTGGAACATCTCCACCCTCAGCTACTACAACAGGAGCCCAGTTATACAATAGCACTGTTGGTTTTAACACTCACAGATATCACATGCTGTATTTCTTGATTACATTTATTAGCTGGATTCTTAGAAAATAGCTTACATGTTCCAAGTACAAACCTATGCCAGAGACCAGGTTCTTTTCCCCAAGGTATGCTTGCACTATTATTTGTAATTCATCCAGTTAGTCACCTGCCTTTTCCACTCCTCCTCTTCAGAAAACTCCCTACATGTAGGATTACATTGCCTCCTGTGAGACCACTTCTTAACACAAATGCAAATTCAGTCATGGGGCTTTGCACTAAAGACTTCTTGGCTGCAGTATTATACTTGGAACTGAGAAGAAACAACTGCACACAGAAGCCACGCTCCATGCTCTGCTCAATACAAGAGACTTGCTTACTTGCGCCTTACAAAATGCAGTGCTGTACAGAGGCCCCAGCTCTAGTTCCAGTTTGAGTCAGTCCCTAGACCGTGACAAAACAGTCTTTGCCAGGTCCCTCTTCTGCCCTATGTTTACACAAGTGTACACCTAGCTTGCTCTACACAAATGACCTCAGAAAGCCCCGTGCTTCTGAACTAATCCTCTGACCCAGTTCGGATGCATATATCCAGAGGGAAGGAGTTATAGCCCCAGTTCTCCCCAGTTTCAATGAAGCAAGGGTTGAAGGCTGGTTCTCAGCATCTCAGAGGCCCATGCAAATGTGGCTTCCTTAGCACTGTTTCATCAGTCTGATAAAACATGGCCACAAGGATTTAAAAAAAGTCTATAAGTAAGATGGTTGCTGAAAACTGTGTTGTCTTTGGGATCAAGTTAGATCCTGAAAGCAGTTTTCCAGAGATCCCAGCTTGAATTTTGAAGCTTCATCTCCCTTTTTTTCTTATATCCAAAGCTGACTAGATCATCACAAGACCCTCCTTGGTTTCCAGTTTTATCCTGGCTACACAGTGGAAGTGCTGAGCACCAGGCACCATGCAGTGATAATACCATCAGCAGTATGCACTAGAGTCAGTTACGATGTTGCTCTACAATAGATCCAGTAGAGTGACAAACAGCTTTTATAGAAAGTAAGCAGCAATTAATCTTGGGAAAAATACGGATCAGGTTATGTTCCTTAAATGAGTCAAGTAGCATTTTATTTTGGGCTGCACTTCACTTTTGTCAGCTGCTGCTAATTCACACCTGTTTGTCTATTCCAAGCTCTCTGCTTACAATGCAATAACAACAGGCGACTATTTATTTTATATTAGCCAGGGATCTTGGTCCTTGTGCTGGTTTCGGCTGAGATAGAGTTAATTTTCTTCATAGTGGCTAGTATGGGGCTATGTTTTAGATTTGTGCTGAAAACAGTGTTGATAACACACTGATGTTTTAGTTGTTGCTGCACTAGTCCAGAACTAGTTTCATTCATTCCATTGAATGAAGAGAGTTGTGGGAAACTAATGGAAGATTGGCGAGGAAGATTATAAACACGCTCAAGTGACTTGCAGCTGGGGTGTAGAAAAACACATATATCATACTAATCATTGTTTAGTCTTGTGTGCTTGACAAGTACAACATCTGTGTTTAGATAACATAGGCCTGTGACAGACTCAGAGGCACCCTATCAAACATGTTTGAGATATCTGCCCTGCTGCGGGAAAGACCAAAGCACAGTAGTCAGCTACGCCTGCATGAATCCCTGATATACAGAGGAAAACAGCAGGTTCAGCAATCATCTAGAAAGGACCGAGATTTGCGGTGCCTGCGTTCCCGCTTGTGTGCTTCTGCCCAGGTGCTTCTTCAGGGATCCCCCAGTCTGCGAGATAATGAAAATAAATTTACCCTTTGCATTTAATCCGTGGTTTTGTGGTTGTTCCTGCATTCTGCCTATGTCAGCTCACACACGAGTTTCACCCAAAAAGGAGTGGGAGTTATGGGGACTCCTTGTTTTGGGAGCGGGGTTGGTTTGGTTGGTTGGGGGCATGCAGGTGTTTTTAGGGGTTTTGTTCGTTTGTTTTGTGGTTGTTTGGTTGTTTTGGTGGTTTTTTTTTTTTTTAAGCTTGCTGTTGTCTCATGAAGAAGATCTCACAACAGAAATCTCCATCACCTTGGCTGTGGCTCTTGGTAGCAATGGAATCTATTAGTCACACAAGAGCTGAATACTTCAGATTGCTTTCAGCACATAATGCTGGGATTTACTCTTCAAAAGTCAGGCTTTTTATAGAAGGTATTAAGGGTTTTTTACCCAGGGCTTCTGACACATTGTTCTAGACAGCACTGAAGTCCCATTCTGGAGTTTATTTCAGCAGCACCAAGTTAGTGGTGTCAGACATGACCCTTATGTTCCTTGGGCTACACAGGAGAAATCCAGATATTTGTTGCTTCTGCAGAGGTTCTGAGAAGCACCACGGTGTATTCCCAGAATACAGTCATTGGAAAAAAAGCAGAGAAGGGAAAGTCCTTTCCGCTTGCTTTGACCAGGTTTGGATCCATCTCCACTACACCAAGCCTACAGAGAGGAACCTTCAGAAAAAGTTAGACTAAAAAAATTCTGTCATACTGTACAACCTGAGGCAGATCTCTGGAAGGTGACAGTATCTTCACTCTTCTATTCCTGACATCTCCAGAATAACAATACTGAAAACTATTTTCATTGTAGATCATCTGTGAGAAAAATCTGCTAACAGTACAAAAGCAAGATCTTTCTTAGCCTCCTTTTCTTGCATAGTCAAGAAATAACGGCTCCAGACCTTTAAACTTATGAAAGCTGAATTTTACTCATATGGTAGTCAATAATTTTGAAGTCAATAGCTTTACTCATGTGAGTAATTCTAGATATGTGCTCAAGTGCTTATATGCTCGAGGTCTAAATTAAGATAATTAAGAAAAAGTACTTTGGCACTGAACATAAGGTCTCAACTAAACTGCAGTAGAGTGTAACTAATCATTTGTTCTACATTGGCTGCCAGAGAGAAAGGAGAGTTGAAGCATATTCTGTTACTCTGATCTTAACTTCTTGTTCTTTATCCTTGAAAACCTAAGTAATGAAGAGCAACAACCTGCAGATACAATGGGCTAAATTACTCGAAGTCATGCAAGTCTATACACAGTTAGATTTAACAGGAAGTAAGAGGGGTGCTTCAAAATACACATACAAAGCACCTGCACCATAAACCACCAGCCTGGCGTGGTACCACCCAGATGTGCATATGATCAGAAAGAGGCTGGGAGCAAAAGAAAGAGAGAGGAAAAAAAATGCAGAACAATGAGTTTTTAAATGCCAACAAATTTAAAAGAAAGTCAAAGATAATGAAATTGCATTGTAAATGGTAGAGTGCTTAGACGATTTCTCCTGTGAGTGCTGAATAATCAGATATCCAGGCTGTAAGATTTTGCTATCCTTACTTTGTCTGATGAAACATTTATTTTAAGGTAAGCTACTTAGAAGCCACCGAAGTGGAGTATCTGGCTAAGTAAATGCAGGATTGGGCCCTACCATGTATTGCACAGTACCAAATGCACCTGCATTTGTGAGATGTGTCAGTCAGTGGGGATAAAGTTATGCCCCTATTTTACTCAGCTCTTTGTGAAAACTCAGTTTCTTCTCATACTCCTTAGGCAGCTACGTAAGGTGCCCAGTTGCTGCGAGTACCAGAAAGTTATTTACATTCCTACAAGTAGGATATTCCAGGAATAGCCCAAACTTTTTGTAGCTCATCTTTGCTACATAAAGCCAGCTGCACTCCAGAAGGATGCTGCGGCTTCAGCTGACCAGAGGACAGCTCCTCTTTGAAACCTCCTTCTTCCTGCAGGAGAGTAGGGTCTGCGCAGCCCAGCTACACAACCATCCAAACTAGGATGTAGAGGACCTGGATCCAAGATGTGGCTCAGAGGGATGTAGAGCCAGTCCCAAGAGCCTTACCACCCCAGTGCTCTCCCCTCTCTCCGTTTCCAGATGCTGTATTGTAGAAGAGGATGTATTTTAACTAGACTAAGGTGGAACACTAGTGATACCTGTTTCAGAAAAGATGTCCCTACCTCGTCTAACTATGGGTCTGGGTCTAACTATGGTCAAACACCATCTGAGATGTCCAGAACTACGGGCAGTGCTACTTCAGTATCTTATTTTATGGCATTGTATAGCTATATGTATAACCATATCACTGACAAGGCGTACATCACAGTCACCCAGATAAGACATTTGCTAGCCTTTTTGCTAGCAAATCCTCAGGTTTTCCACATCAGCATAAGAACTGGTGGATGTATGATCCTCTCATATACACACCAAAATTCCCCTCTCCTCCTACAGCTACTTTAAATGTGATTCTTCACTCTTTCACTTACACAGTTTCTATTGCATCACATTTTCCAATTAAATAGGATGTGCACCTGTCCTTTCTCCCTCGTACTACCGTAATCCAAGTAGGCCTTTACCCATACACAATAGAGGAGAAAAGAATAGCAGGGATTCACTCTCCCTTGATCACCAACACAGGCTGATGCACGTTTAACACGCAGTTCCTTAGATGCGGCAGAGGCATCAGGAATTGCATGGGAACTGCCTCAGCAGCCAGGACCCAAAGCATTATGCTCTCTATCAAGTGAGATATGAGTCATTACAGTCAAAAGAGCTAATCAGGTTAGCAGATTTTATGCTGAATACATTTGATATAATTTTTAAGTTTCTCTTCTAAAACTTTGGTTCCCTAGAGAATGATAATTTAAGTAGTTGAGAGATATGATTAAACACATGAAATAATTGACATACAATAAAACTCAAACATTAATATTCAAGAAAAAAAGGTATTTCTTAAAGCATACTCAAAGCTCCTCTAATAATATCGTGGGATCATGATTTTATTTTACTTATTTCAGTCTTGCTGTCTCCCACCTGCTCCCCAATAACTGAAAGCTACTAGACATTAAAAAGAGTTAAATGCAAAAAGCCAAGCACCAAACACACATACCTCAATGGTTTACCAGTTTGTCTTCCACACCATATACCAACACATTCAACAATCCCCATATCAGACTATCTGTTTTAAGTGCAAAACACTTAAAACGGATAAAACACTTCTGAGGCTGAGTTTCCTCAGCCTCAGAAACCCACAATATGAGGATCCAAGTTCACTCTTGAAATAATGAAAGAGAAAAATTAAATTAAAATTTTTATAGATACCCTGATAAAAGCTTTGTCTGTTGTAAATTAAGGTACCGAAACCTCATTAGAAAGACTTCCTGCTTCTTTATATGACTTTAATTCACATAAATCAGAAACCTCAGATCAAATTCCCTAATAAAATAATTTCTTTATACAGTATCCTTACCTTAATAAATCTAAAGTAAAACACAAGCTTACTCAGACAACTATTCACTTCTGCTTTTCTATTCAAGAGAGAACACTTCGTATTCATCTCCCTTGATTTTAAGAGACCAACTTTTGTGAGGCCCTGCTGCACCTGCTTGCTTCAGCTGATTTAACTAGGACTTTCCATCACCTGCTGGGACATAACCCTCCTGCTCTTCAGCTAGGAAGGACCTTTTACCAGGAAATCTCTCATGATTAGTTTATAAATATTCCTCCTTCAGCAGCACTACAGCTAGAGGAATTTCTTTTTGTGTTTATAGTATGCAGCATTAGTTAAATGCATTGCCTTTCAACAGATCTCTGATCTTGGCTCTGCTTTAGGTAAAGGAACACCTCTAGCAGCTATTACCTTTGCCGGATTTGGGAGTTGCGTGATTGCTACAATCCTGTTCTTCAGAGAGCTCAGTAGCAAAGCTGGGAGTCTGTTGCTGTGTATGCTCATCCAAACACATTAACTTAATGTACTTCCCAAATGTTGGCTTCCTTCTTCCTCCATGCCTTCTTTAGCTCTTGGGTTTTTTGCCTGTTAAAGTTTTGTTTAATTTGCTTTCTATTCCTAGTGACTGTTTAAAGACTTGGTTTCCAGGTATGTTCCTTGTTGTTCCTCTGTTGTTTTGCCAGGATTATCTTTATGGGTTGCTGCCCAATTTGTCTAAAACTTGTATTGTTTTCTTGCATGTTAATTAGGCTGAAGAAAGGTCAAGAAGGTTCTCTGGGCATGCTGAGGGATGTAGCCCTCTCCTTTAGCACACAGAGACAGGAATGGGCAGGGACAGAGGTGCTTGGGGAGACAAACAGGGATAGAGCCTGCTAAGAAGTCTTTGCTGCATTTTCTTGTCTCTTGATTCAAACAACATAGCAGAATTCTTAGAGAGGGGTAAGTTTGGAATCTGTCATATAGACTTACTTTTAGAATAAAGTAAGAATGAGACCATTTTCTATGCCTGCGGTGAATTGAATAGAGAATAATAAACCTAGCTCTGCTATATATTTCCTTGGGGATAGCCTGTCAGAGTATCTTCAGAGCATTTTCAAAATCACTAGCTTTTGCAATGGATTGCTAAAGCTGCCGTTAAACGACTGGTGCATTGGAGCAATAGTCTATAGTACGTTAGTGGTATCAGTAGGAACAAAATCAAACGATGTGCCTCATTTGGGTTTTGTGCAGGAGAATGAGAAGAAAATAAGAAACCCTTCTATGTAAGTGATGTGGGTCTTCCTAAGATGCCTGTCAGGAGGGTATAACTGAATAGAAAAACACAAGTCATTAAAATGCTTTAATTAAGGAAGGAGGAAAAAAAAGAAAAAAAAAAGAAAAAACAAAAACCTGCAGCAGATAGAAGTACTTAGATTTGCTGCCTTTTTATTCCTCCTAAGATGCTGTTTAAATACATAAGGATCTATTATTTTTGATGTTCTAGTCTTTAATTCTGTGTCATCGTCATAAAAAAATCTAATGAAAAGATAATACTTAAGCTATAGGAATGAGTAAGCACACACCTTCGAGGATAGGCTTTCAACGGTGTTAAGGTGCCTAAATAAATCCAAAATCTGCTCTTTCTCAGCCTGTCTTACAGATACCTAATGGTTTGGTGAGTGGAAGGGTGCTTTATAAATAACTGAACGGAGAATTGTCCTTGTATGTATATTATACTTGTTTTAAAATATACGGTATAGTCTCCACCATTATTTTTGTACTTACATAAATTTTTACTTCTATCCATTTGATTATTTAAATGAGTCTCTTAAGTCTTTGTTCTGTGCATTTTTTCTGTTCTGATGGGCAAATTCAATCCTGTTACACTAGTAGATAACACTTTTCCTGAGCTATGGTGAGATCAAACTTCACTTTTATCAAGATGCAGAGAGAAAAGGAACAGTAGACAAATATTGAATTATTAATGCAGTGATGTCTCCAATAAATACAATTCAGTAAAGAGGTAAACTTGCCTCATTTGAAGGGGTTTGTTAGTTTTTCTCAAACCATTTCTACCATCTCATGTAGGACAAAACCAGGAAAACAGTTTCCCAAGAATGTTGATTGTGTTCCTGAAACCTTCATCTGCAGATATTTAATGCCTCTTAAACTAAAACTTATTTCCCAGTGAGGAAAAGAAAGGATTCTGATTCTGCAAAAGTCCTAGCCTTTTTTTTGAAGAAAATTAAGTTTATACTATCCACAATCTGTCAGATCTGTCTCCTACCCCCTAGAAAAAGGTTTTGGGTGTTTAAACATGCTGCCTCATTTCAGCAGATTTTGACTGAGTGCTAAAGGATTCAAAGGTTCTCATTTTCTCCAGATCTCCTTTAAGTAGGCAGGCAGTTGGATCGAAGGAGGAAAAAAAACAACAGAACAAACTGTTATAATTTCTACCAAGTGAAAGAATACAGCAGGAACTCCTTTCCTAGCATACATCAAATAAACTGTATTTGGGACTTTCCAACCACAGGGAAGTCTTCAATTTGCACTACATCAGATACTGAAAATCCAACCCCAGGAACTCGACATGAAACTGAGGTTTATTTATTCTGTTGTTTATAGAATTCTTCTGTAACTTAAGAACTCAGGGACAGGCAACTTCAGATCTAGTTGGAAGCAGAGGAACTGCCATTTAAGCAACTGGCTGTGGCTGAGCTGGAGATGGGAACTTGCGTTGGGGCTTGGAGGTAAGGGTACTAGACAGGGGTAGGTTTCTCATGGTCTAAAAACCATGCAAAAAGAGTAGTATTTCTCAAAAATGAACATAAACTCCCAAAACTCCTCCCATACTTTCACTCTGTCCCAGTTTCAGGAATCTATGTTCAAAGCAAAGCAGACACTTTACCAAGCTGAAATTTCATTAAGCAGAAATTTAGCATGTTGCAAAGTGCTCTGTTGAATTGGAGCCTTTATACTTCATCAGCTAAGGACTGCTGATGTACCAGAACACCCCAAGAACTTGCTGAGTTAACAGCGGATACTTTGTAAATCACATATTTCCCAATTTGCTTTTTGAATCTAAGTAATATAATTGTTGCTACAGGTTTTGAATCTAATCTCTTAAATCTATTGCATTCCTGCATTTTACAAGGAATTTGCTGCCCTCTATTGATCAGTTGTATTAAACAGGACATGAAACAACTTTGTTTCAGTCTTCAAGAACTTTGCTAAGGGCGTGTATAGGTGCTTGGGTATTTATTTCTTAAGCTTTGAACCTTTATAGTACAACTCATGAAATGATGTGGTTTGTATTTCAGTAATACTGGCTAAAGAGGATACAGCTATTGTTATTGTGAAAAGCCTGGAGCTGTGCACACCCTATTATTTGTTATCTTCTCTTTATAGAAAACAATAAAATGGGTATATGCATTTGGGAATGATGTGCAATGTTATTCACTATGTCTGTAATGTTTCATGTAACAGCACTCTGTTCATACGGGGGCTTATGCAATATGGATGGCAAATAACATTGTTTTGAGCTAAGGCGGCATAGTTTTGTCATATTGAAGAGCATGAGTGAATGCCCTCACCACTGGACTTTGCGTTTCATGAACTGGGAAGCAAAATCATGCAACTAAAAGCTTTTTAGCAATGAATTAAGTATGTAATACACATACTGCCTCTAGGAGCCAGAAAACCTCCTGCCGATGTCTCAGAAAGCACAAACTGGAAGCCTACAGCAACTTCGTAGTTGTCGAAGGCAGAAAGACTTGCTTTCCTCACCCTTTTTATGAGTGTCACCAATCTGTCTTGAAAGATAAATAGGACCAGTTGTTTACAATATTGAACTGCAAAGTATTGTTTGGCAAAAAATTCTTCTAGTTAAAGTCTCTGTCAAAGCAAGAATATACCCTGGCATGGTAAAGAGGCAAACAATTAGCAAGGCCTGCATTTAACAGATGGATTCAATATTTATGTAGCTACTGCTGGAAAGCACAGCGACATCACTGAGATTGCAGCATGTGTGAGCTTACTGAAAAAGAGTAGTGGTTAAAGAACTGCCTTTTTGTTTTCTACAACAGCTCCTGAAATCCAGGAAGAGCTTCCTTAAATATCCACCCATAGCTGTTCATATCTTAAGCCAAAGGTTTTGCTGCTGTTTCACAGTTAACACGCTGAAACCTTTGATCTTGGTGGGATTGTGACTTTGGTTCAGTATTGCATCTCTGGCTAAGGGGACATGCACAGGACCAGCAGCAGGTTCTGCACTCGCATGAAGATCCTGAAGTTTCTGTTGGGCACAAGTCAGTTCTTGAGCAGAATCTGAGCAGGTCTGGATGATGAAAGCTGACACTAGTTTCAATGACAAGATGAAAAAATACCTTTTAGGAGATCGCTCTATGCTCATCTTTGTGCCTCCCTTAAAACAGGATTTTAGTGATGATAGTGATTGTCAGTTTGATAGTGATAACATGGGATTAGGCATTTAGTCTTTAGGTGCTTATCTGCAACTTATCTTCTTAGAGATAGGGCTCTAATGCAAAGTGGAAATCCATGTAAATATTATTGTTGTTTTCAACATTCAATAGCCCCTTCTCAGAGACCTTCTACAATGGTTTATCAGACCACACTTAAGTAGAAAATAAGTAGCAGCAAAGTTTGTGCTGTTGGTACCGAGGGAGTCGTATATTCTGCTTTCTCCTTAAGGAATAAACACACAATCATCTTGAGCAATTTCTGTAAACTTAAAAAATACTGAGTTTTCTGGCTTACTGTTCGATTTACTCCCTGGACGGTATGTATAATCCTTAAATAATCTCTTGGACTCTAGAGTGTAAGAAGTCAATATAGCTGTTCCTGTCTGGGCAGATCAAACTTACTTTTTTAATTGCTCAGAAGGAATTAGTTTGATTCCTTTTTTTAAAAAAACCTTGTCACCTACTTAATTGCTTTTTTCACTGAAGTCTTTAAATAGGTGTCGTTGAAATCTTTCCCACTCACAAGCCTGTAATTCTGCAGAGAGAAAAAGACTAGAAATGACTGGGGTTTAACATTTTACAAATTGATTTCCAAATGCAAGAAGAAAACCAAAGTATAGAAAACTGAGAAATCTAAAACTAGTTTTAAGCCGAATGTTCTGTCTACTTAATAACGCCATACTTTCCTGTGGTAAGAAGAAACTCTGAAAATGTCTGATGTCAAGTTCATGTGCCTGGGTCCAACATCAGTCAGTGCTGCTTCGAGTAACAATAATCCAGAAGATTTCCACTGAATGCACCACGCAAAGCACCTCTGGGCACAGCTCCTTCAGCTCTTCATTCTCTGCACTCCACAAGCATCCGTGTGCAGTCCCATGAAAGGACCTTCTATGGGCGTCTGGATGAGACCGTGCCGGGCACCAAGGGCTCTTTGCTCAGCTGCAGAAAACAATTTCCTCAGTGTACAGTCACTACTTCTCAGAACAGACTCGCATGTGGGTGCCACTGGCCCTGTGCTTGTCTGGATGGTACAATATATGTTACAGCTACTGGAGGGTAACTATCGGAGATCTAACCAGAGACTGCTTTGTCATTACTCTGTATTAAACCCTTGTATTTGTCCTTTACTGGAGCTCATGAATTACTCTCCCTCTGAATAGCCATCTTTTCTGTGTTACCTTCTCAGTCTAAAAGCAGAGTCCTGCTTTCATTCTCTGGCCCCTTGTGAAGACACTTATGGCGGTACAGGGACTAGGAACTCCAGCTTTCAGATTCTGTGGGGTTTTTTTATTTTGCATGAGGACAGTAACTTCTTTGTCATGCTAAACTAAATTTATTGCGAGCCATCTGCCATTCTGAAAGCATCATCTCTATAACTAGTGGAATATATGAAAACTCACCTCTTAGCGGTTTTCTTCACCTTCTTAATCACCTCTTGCTACTTCTTCTGTTGTTAGCTGCATGTTGTGATGATTAAAATTTCAGTTGTGTTGTATGATTGTCCCTGACCAAAGTCTCATTCCACCATTTCCATGTAAAACCAGTCCCCAACACTTCAGTTAGTCATGAAGATTTTAAGCATAAGTAAAAACCATGAGAAGGATTGATTTTTTTTTTTTATGACAGCTTCTTGTGCTTTATGTTTCTTGTGTGCAAAACAAAAGCAGAAAACTGTAAGAAGGACCCAGAAGCAACCAGAACTTGGTTAATAAATACTCCACCTGCTCCATAGCTTTCTTTGACCTGTGAATGTTTGTTTGTACTGTTTGTGTAGCATGATCTTCCTGTGGGCTTTGGCCTTGGAGACCTACTTGTCAAATTAGGAAACAGGCACATGTTTTAGCTGGTAGCAAGTAGGCACTGTGCGTCTTGGCAGTTGCTTCCTCCTCAGCCAAGACTTTTTGGCCGTGTATGGTTTAAAATCATTGGTTTGAGCTTAGGCTGCAAATGAACAGAAGAGGACTATTCCCAATGCACAGAAGTGCAGAGACGTCAGGCAGTCCAACAAGGCAGCCATAAAGAACACAGCTTTACTCCTTTACATCCTTGGCCACAGAAGCATGTTCATGTACTAAAATGTTGACTTCCAGGGAAAGTGCAACATCTTATGTTTCTTTGTTTAGCCAGAGTCTTTAATTTTGCTTGGAATGACTTTTCACGTGTTATACAAGCAAGCCAGAGAGGAAAGACAAGAAAATGTGCTCAAGAAAATATATTCTTATTACTATTACTGGAACAGCATGATAATGGTAATAAGAATATTAAAAAGTGGGTCAGTTTTACATACTTTCAGCAATAACATCTTTGCAAGGTTCTGTTAACATAAACCATTTTCTGATGGTTCATTTATAGAAGCAAGCAAGGTGTTAAAACCTGACTGAACTTGCCCCATCACGTTTCTGCAGCTACTGCAGAAGACTCCCAGGACCTTTTGCATTTCTAATGAGTAACTGTCTGCCTGATTGATTAAGGTCCTTATAGTCCCCATCAATAAATTAATGGAGCTGAGTCAGTTTGGGCTCTGGAGTCCTTCTTGAAAATGAACTCTTATTAAGGATAAATACTCAGTAAATTGTAAGTATAGTGCAAGCAACCAGAAAGTGCACTAGCTAAACTCTGGAGATGGGCTCAGGCTAGAAATACAGGTAGAAATAAGTATCCATCTCCTTGTCATCCAGGGTAACAAGTGTAAGGAGATGTGATGTGGGAATTGTCACTGTGCAATAGACTTAATGTATCTGCTGTTATTTTTATGTGATTACAAGAGTTGGCTACTGCACTAAAAGCTTTGGATACAACTTCCTAACCATTCCTTACCTCCCACCATTTGAGTCTTAATATATTCTGTATAAGAAAATTGTTTTAAAAAAAAAATGCTTAATAATTCAATTTGGTTTGCTTTAATAGTAGAACAGCAGGTCTTATGGATAAGAAAGCAGTAGATGTGGTATCCCTTGACTGTAGTGAACTTCAGTGGAAGGGTTGCATGACATTTTTCTAAACAAGCAAAGGAAATTTTTGCCTTGATAAAGCTTCCATGGGTGGATATGGAATTCGTCAGTAAAAATATCTGAGTAGCTCTCAGCAATTTAGTGTCAAAATGTAAGAGGTACATCTTGTCTCCTGTTCTGTTCAATAAGTCTATGTATTGCAGACAGCACAAAATTTGCAATTCTTCTTCAGAAAGTTGGAGGAAAGGGTTAGAACTCAGTGTCGTCTCAGCAAAGCAGAGAGAGATGGGGGTGGGTGGGTAACACTGTCTGGAAAAGAACATGTGGGATGATGGTACAGCACGGGGCAAATCTGAGTTAACAACGTCCTGCTGCATCAACAACATGTCAAGGTGTATAAACAATTTAGCCTGAAATATAGGGAGTATTCTTCTCTGCTCCCCGCTGGAATACTCTTTTTGGGTTTATGTGCTGAATGTGACCTATTTGAAAACAGTCTGGGTGAAAACACTAAGAATTTACTCAGAAGCATGAAAACAGACTCAGAAAGGCTGGAGGAGCTGAGGTTACGTAGCCTGAAGGAAAGAAAGCTGAGAGGAGGACTGATACACACACAGAGTCAAATACAGAAAAGCCTGTTGAAGAAAACAAAGGGAACAACCTGTTCTCCATGTCTGTGGCTGACAGGACAAGTAATGGGCCAAAATCACAACAAGAATTTAGGAGTGATCTCTATTATTTGAGGTGACCTTATGCAAAACTGAAGTCATCCTATAACCCCAAATTCTCTTTCTCAATAAATGAGTAGTCAACATCCAGAAGATGCTTCCAAGTGTAATGTGTTTCACTTTTAATAACAGAGATTGCAGTACCACTCACCAGAGTGCTGACTCCTGTCTAGCCTGCTCTGCAAGACCCCTCTTTAAATGCAGCAATGAGGAACAGTCTGTGCAGAAGTGGACTATATTACTTCAACTCTAATTCCTCTTTTGCCCAGGGCTCATCTTATCTGATCACTTTTTCTTCCTCTTGTATCTCTCGTCTAAAAATAATTCCATTTCTACTCATGCACTTGTGGACAAACTAAAAATTATTATCCTCACACTTTGAATAGAGAACTGGGTGAAGCTGCTGCCAATAAATGCATATGAAGAGCTGGGTGCAGGGGCAGGAGAAATATGAGGGTATAAATCTAACTAAGAGGCAGCCTTGCAGAAGACCTGGAGCACAACTTGCTCCTGGCCAGCCAGCCCCAGAGACAGCTCTACTACTGCATACTTAACTGCTGTAGAGAGATGCTGACGTTGATGTTTGGAAGCAGCAGTACTTTCCAGTCTAAAATTCCCTGTTTACTCCTTATCTAGGGTCACATAACTGGAGGAACTTGGTCTGAGCATTTAAATCATGCTGGGAAGGCTGAGAGCGATTCCATTTCAGCAGTTTGCAAGTTGTTGTACATGAGCTAATAATGATGGATGAGTTAAATGTTCCACTGTTCTACTTTACAACAATTTATTGGGGCTAGTACATGAACCAGTAAAGCTTGAGAATTGTTGTTCTCCTTCAGTCATCAATTAGATTAGTAATCATTGCTGGACTGGGCACATAGAATGATCCTATTAATCTTTCAGGGTTCAAAATCAAACAGCAGCTTTTGAATGCCTTCCAAGAGTTCTGTTAGATCTATATATTAAGATCATGCTTCCTTTTTCTTTCATGGACATATGCTGCTTTTGCAAACGCTCTAGAAGAACATGGCTTTGAATCTCAGCTAGTGTTATCAGCTTGCTTTTAAGGAATATATTCTGGCTACTCAGTTGGAGCTGCTACTTACAAAAAAGCAACCCAAAATAGCTGTTATATTCACTATTAGTTTCAGTGGAGTCCAGCTGAAACTAAGGTTTCCTGCTTCATGGAGAAATATGACATTTTGAAATGTTTCTTTCATCTCAACTGAAAATTTAAAGTCAACATTATCTAACAAATGGTAATTCCAGATAAAATGGGAATATCATCATCACAGTTTTCCCTTTAGTGCTGCAACATTTAGAAATCACAGAATCAGAATCACAGAACCACAGAATCGTATAGGTTGGAAAAGACCTTTAAGATCATCGAGTCCAACCGTAAACCTAACACTATCAAGACCACCACTACACCATATCCCTAAGCACCTCATCCAAACGTCTTTTAAATACCTCCAGGGATGGCGACTCAACCACTTCCCTGGGCAGCCTGTTCCAATGCTTGATAACCCTTTCAGTGAAGTAAAATTTCCTAATATCCAATCTAAACCTCCCCTGGCACAACTTGAGGCCATTTCCTCTCGTTCTATCACTTGTTACCTGGGAGAAGAGACCAACCCCCACCTCTCTTCAACCTCCTTTTTATTATATAATATATAAATTATTATAGTATTATATATAAATTATATAAATATTATTAATATATAATATATAACGTATTATATATTATATTATATATATTATATATAAATTATATTATTATATATAATATATACATTTGTATAATATAAATTATATTCTATAGAGAGTTTCAAATTACTTTGGGGTCAAATTTAGATTAAAATGATGCACTCTCAGTCACTAATTTCAATCAAAACAATATTTCCAAGAGAACCTAATCTATCAGAAAACTTTGAGCAAGTATAGTTGGTATCTTCAAGGGATTGCCCCATTACTTTATTTTGCTCCCTCTCATATTTTTATCTGTCTATGACTTTTGTCTTAGACTGTCATAGACTGTCTATGACTGTGACCATAGCAAGGAAAAGGCAAGAGAGATGCTCCTTTGAGGGAGATGCTGAATAAAGGGCGTTATGTCCAAGCTCAATACCACTGATGGATCTTGGAGGGCAGCAGATGCAGTGCAATAAGCAAGAGGAGCCCCTGGGAAGATGGGCTCCAGAGACCAAACTCTTGTTTGAACTCTGTGGTGTAGGTCAGCCTTTCATTGCTGGCAGAGTATCTCACACGTCCTAGTCCACAGCTGGGCCTCCCTGGCACTGCGTCTGTATTAATAGCAAGAACATCCACAAGGAGTAGTAAGGAAATTATTTCCACAGTGCAACTTAGAAAGGAGGTAAAAAGATAGTCAGATGGAATAGCAAAGATAAATTACATGGCCTCTGCTTCTAACTTTTATTCACAGTAAAAGAGAAAAGCAGGGCTCTAGTGCAAGCCAATGGACTTGATATGGCCCCTCTATCTCTGCTTATCACAGCATCGTACTTGAGCCACTGCCCAGGACTGTGAGAGGCAGAAGAGGTGCTTGGCAATATCAACAGAGTAATTCTAAGTGAAGCAGACATCCCTCCTGTGATGAGATGGTCCGTCCCCCATCCTCTTTCTCCTTCTAGCTTTTGTAGAAGATTTGGAAAGCTTCTCAGTGAGAAGTGTTTGGTTTTAGCTGGGAGCTCGAAGTCCTCAATTCATTCTTCTCTTGTTTTTGTAGGGAACGAGTTATTCTTCAGTAAGACAAATTTTGATCGTCAGGAGATTGTACCACTTGATCGTGAATGAGGGAACTACACTATCTTAAACTCTCTGTGTATTGATTCAGCTTCACAGGTTATGAGTTTCTTTGACATTATCGGCCTAAAAATACAGCATATGATGTGAAATGTCACATGGAGTTTTGGGAGAGCCATTGTCACCAGGTCGGGGTGGGAAACTGCTGTGAAATCTTGTCGTAGTTTGGGAAGGAGCGCCTACAGATATTTGGTGGAAACAGATAGGATATCTTTTTTTTTCCTCTTTTCCTTTTCATGCATTTTATAACTTTGTGAAGGATCCGAGGTAGCCGCTAGATGTCATTGGTGTTACAGGGAAGGGGAACGGGGCTGCGGGCTTTCCCCACGCCAGCGACCCTGGAACTCCCGGGAGCTACTGGAGACCGTCTGGAACCTGGGAATACGGGCAGTTCTGATATTTTTCATTATCAGGACTTGCATCTGAGAGATTAGGTGGAAACCACGATGAAGTCGTGAAAACACGTGAGAGTCTTATAGAAAGTATTTTTAGTATTTTCATAATTAAATGGCAATCTTTCATTAAGAAAAATGCAAATACAGGAGTGAAAGTAAAGAGCAAGACTTTTTAAATGGATTTGTTATTTCTTCTGCTATTAACTAATGGTAAGCACATTGAACAGTTTCAGATTGATTCCACTGAGATTTTCATTTATCTGATAACCATTATCTGATGCACACAAATAAGTAAATAAATAAGCAGCCCATTATCTGTTAATTCCCGAATCCTTTAAAATGAGGACAAACCATCCACTGATGAAAAGGGAGTTTAGATTTCTCTTTCTAGAGCGGTAGCAGATATTTGGAGTTGCATTGGCAACACTTACTTATAGGACAGTGGGAAAATATATACTTTCATCCCTGTAAGGACTGGACAACCAACTGAATTTAAGTTTTAGTAAATGTTAACCTCTTTTTGATTTCACCTGTATTAAGACACAGAGTACAATGTGTTTCAGTTCCATTCTACAAAAAATATTGAGCCTCATCCTAGGGCTGCCTCTCCCCTAAGCTTTGCTGAAAGTAAGGCTGGTCATCAGCACTGTGCTAAGATTTGGGGATGCCTGGTTTTATAAGGAAAATGGCATCTTCTGAATGGACTTAAATGTTTATAAGTGGAAATCAAGGACATTCAAGGGTCTTTATTTCCTCAGAAACACTCATTAATTGCCCAGGAATCCAGTTTCTGTTTCCTGGAAAATAATGTACCTACATTAGAGCCACCACACATAAGGGGACCCTACCAGCTTCTTCCCAAGCTCACAACGTACATGGATCTGTGTTGTGGTTGTGTGCACTCACCTGCAGAGAAGAACACCCTGGGATTAGGAAACTATCCCAGCATGCAATTTCTCTCTTCAAATTATTAATGATATGACCATAAATCCATAAGTCTTCTGCAAATTTTATAGGAGCTTCATAGTTCACCAAAATTGTGCTGTCCTTCTGCTTAGGAGAATGGTGGAAGCAAAGTGGACTAGCATTTGTGTTTTAATACACAAATCAGTTGAAATGAGATGAAAAAGAAAATCACCATTGCAAAAACTGCTAAAAAAAAAAAAAAAAGGAAAACAAGCCCACCTTTTTTCTTCCTGTAATTTCACCAATAAAAATTCAGAAACTGTTTTAGGAAAATGGGAAGGTGTTCACAAAAAAAGATCCTCTTTCTTGTAGTGTAAGTCAGAAACAAACCTAGTGTGGCAATAAGCATCATGGGGTAAATACAAGTTACAGAGAGAGACATTTGCTCTGGCAAGCATCGATTCACACTAGTCAGGAGACCACAGACAACTCAGGAGTTCAGCTATAACGGATTGGTCACAGCTAAATATGCCCTTAATCCATTGCTAAGAGTCCCTGGAATGCAGTAAGGTCAAGATTTAAAAAAAAAAAAAAAAAAGAAAAAGATACCCAAAGTTAAGAGTTTTAGGGCAAGATTTTCAGAGGAACAAACAGACAAACAGACAGGTTGTGTCTTTAGTATCTTAGTACCTTGTACCTTTAACATTCTTTAGGGTAAACCAGTATTTTCTGCCCTAGTCTGAAAGACTGCAGAGCACACAGAGACATCCCTAACTTTAGTGGGTCTTTACTGGTGGCCCACCACTTAAAAATCAGACTGTTCAGTTAGTGATCTTAATATTTGTTTATGTCTCCATGTATTTCTGTCTTTCTTTCTCTTTTTCTTTCTTTCTTTTTTTTTTAACTTACTTCCCCATTACCTGTGGAGCTGAGTGTGGAGCTGGCTCTGCCTTTCTAGAATCACACAGAAAAATATCCTCCACCTTCACCGATAGCACACAAACTGACTGGTGCTAATACCAGTGCATGAGCCTTAGCTTCAGGGGTTTGCACACAGTTAGAAATCAGATTTCCACTGATTACTGTAAAATTTGAGGTGGCATTTCCACAGTGCATAAGTATTCTATCATGATTTGTATTTCACAGTGTGTCAGATTAAAATTAAGCCACATATGCAAAGCAGAAATGGCTTTTATGAGTAGCAGCTGAGCACTTTTGTTCCCCAGAATATTATTCATGACAAAGCATTAGACAAACCCTGCCTATGGATTAGGATAGGAGGTGGACAAATATCTCGCTTTATAGCCAGTTTTCTATGATTTTGTGCTGCATGGAATGAAAGCCCTACTGGTCTAAGCAGAGCCATCAATACAGCATTTTCCCAAATATCTACAGGGTTTTCTGCACAGTTACCTGTCTGCACACATTTTCCACCACAGTGGGGAGTGCAGCACCGGGTCAGGGAGTTCTGCAGCCACAGGGGCATTTTCCTTCCTCTCTCCACAGCACAGTGAGTCCACACGGAACTTTATTACGCGGCAATCTTAGTCTGAAACCAATCTTTTCAAGCACAATGATATGTATTACTGTATTTTCCTTGGCAAAAATAGCATGTTGCCTTTTCCATTCTTCTCCTCAGCTCTTCAGGCCCTCACTCACTTTAGTTTGTGCTTTGGATCTATCCTATTTCTGCACATAATCGATCAATTCAGTGCAAGGTAATTCTACTCAGCATGTGACTCATTCTCTTTGGAAAGGAAGCTGTGAAGTGTTGAGACTTTGAGACTCTCCATGTTTTTCAGCAACCCTTGAATTAAGACTTCACCACATGTGTAAAGTACCAGCTAGGTTCCCTCCCTTTAGGTTTTGGGATTAAGACAGGACAGAAACATGGACATCTGCAGTTATAGGATTTGCATTTCCTCTGAGGAGGATTCATTGTGATGATGATGGAAGTCCTGCTACTAGGCATAGAATTTCTCTTCCCTCTGTCAGCAGCCCCACTTCATCCTCTGGTGTCACCTTTCCCTGTGTTAAGTCATAATGCTCTGAAAAAATGTGCCCACATGGGTCTATTGTGGACCTCATGGGTTGGATGACATCATGAAGTCATTTTCCCCTCTCCAGTGCTTCCTGAGAAAATGGCAGGCTTGGAGGGCAGAGCTAAAAATCTGTAAAGGTTGTTCTGAGAGAAACGATAGCTTAATTCCTGAGGAAACTAAGGTAGAATTCAGGTGATGGTAAATGATTCTGGCTGCTTTTGAAAACCTTGGTCACAATCTTTTAATATGAATATCCATGACTGCAAATATGTCCTATTTCTATATTACAATAGCAGGAGAATACTGTGTTATTAGATCATTAGGCATATCATGGTTAGTAAAACTACAAAAGAGTAGTAGCAAGGGACCATAAAAACTGTTAAGAGCTGCCTTTTATATTAAGCTCTTTAAAGCACACATGTAAAAAGACACTCTTACATGTGCATTAAGATCAAGAGTGAAATAATACATTTGACAATGTCACCTTCAGTGGTCTGCAATCATTTGCACACTTGCAAAATGTAGAAGTTGTCCATCTGCATTGGGCTGACAAAAGTAGAGAGCCAAATGGGAATTGTGCAGCGGGCAGGCATGTCACTCCATGGAGGTCCCAGCGGGATCCACCGTCTGGCTGGTTTGTACACACTGGTCTATAGTGCCTCTTACAAATAAAATTGCAGATGATGCTGTGACTTCTGTTTTCTTAAACAACTTGTATCCTGAGTGGGGAATTTTCTGGTATAAACTTGAATACTGCTTCTTAAGAAACCAAATAAAACATTTAACCAACAAACAAAAAAAATAGTGGCTTTGCCTGCAGTACCTGGTTACACATAGATAGGAATTATTGCAAAAGTCCATTTAATAACGGATGCATGGGATTTGATTTTGGTATGTATAATGGTGTAGGGTAGACAGCAATACTGCTTTGGAACTCCAGCACTGGGAAAAAAAAAAAAAGGTACCTGTTATATTTCTTCACTTTTTATTGGTTTACTGAAAGCATCTTGGATGTTGCTGTTTGCCCAGCCTGCAAATGACAATATGTTTCCCCTACATAATCCACAACATCTGGACGCTTCTCCGTCACCCAAAGCATTTGAAAGCCAGGAAGTTCTGCTGCTTTTATTTACATATGCTGGTGAAGCACTGCAAGTCTAAGGGCCAGATTTCAACAGGAGTCTGGCATGAACTCTTGTAAAAATGACTGATATGTTTCTTTGTAACAGTAAAGTTCCAGGTATGAGATATATTTGAGTAGTGCATTAATGATGAAAATTTCACTGCTCCACTTCCATGTGCTTTACCAAAACACATCCTTACAATAATGATTTTTCTATGAAAAAAAATTGTCTTTGTATTTAATAAGTCTACTCCTCTTTGCTGACTGTAAGTGTAGAAATAAAATGGCAGATATGTGGATAACACAAGTAGAACCCGAGTGTGCAGCTCCTAAACTCTGCAGACACCTTGCTTTTAACATCCAAGTCCCTAAACAGCTGAGCTTCTGTATCTGTGCTCAGTGCAACTCATCTCAGCCTTCACAGGACTGGGCTTTTTAGCTTACGCCTAAACTCAGTCAAAACTGTAAAACAGCCATTCCTCAGCCTATTCACCTCAAAAAGGGTTTGATCTATTAAGACACAGCAGAACACAAAATGTAGTGTACACACACTGGTAGTTAATAGGGATTAAAGCTCCCATGCTGGAAGGAGATCCACACACTATTCCTTCAACTACTCGAGGAAATTCAAACCACATTTCTTACCTTGTACATGGGTCCCTAACCATAGTCTGTAGGTTCTCCCCAGCACCAGTGGAAATTACAGAACAGGTCAATACAATAAATGTGACAAATCTCTAGGACAGCCAGTGTTCCCTGAAGAGTCCCAAAGAAATGTATATTTGAAACTCCTAAATCAGCTATTAAAATCAGCCTCATGACCAGAGGAAGGGAGAGAGGTTCGTGTGACACCCAGTTTTTAAAGAATCTGTTGCACGCCTGGGGAACCAGAGATTAGTATGTCTGACTTCTGTCTCAAGCATTGGCAGAAATAGGGTTGAAATGGCTTTCACAGAGAGAAGTTATGTCTCCTAAGTGTAGTAAAGTTCTTCAAAGCAAGAAATATGCCTGTGGATAAAGGTCACATACTTGATGTAATGTTCTTAGATTTCTAAAAAGCTTTTGATGAGGTCAGTTATCGGAATCATTTAAAGTAGATAGGATTTAATGGGATAAGAGGGAAGATCATCCTGTGGATTAATAACTGCTCAAAAGATTTGTAAGAAAAAGTAGTGATAAATGGTAGAAGGTAATTGCTAATGAAGTCCCACAGGCATCCAGATGTTCAACATATTTGTGAATAGCCTGGAAAGAAGGTGAGTAGTGAGGTAGCAGGTTTTTTTAATGATACAAAATTGTCTGGAGTGGTCAGAATTAAAACCATCTATGAAACATTTCAGAAGTATCTTTTGATACAAAATGGACAAAAAATGGCAAATTCGATACTGAAGAATAAAAAGCCATGCACATAGACAATAATAAAACTCTATATATGTATATACACATACATAAATAAAGGCATATATACATGTATATGTACACAGTGCTGGCCTCTCACCCAGCTATCACCATCTGCAAAGGAATGATGAGTCACTTTGCATAAATCTTTGAAAGAATCATTTCAGTGCTCAGCTGTGGTCAAAAAGAAAAATAGGGTGTTAGGAAACATTAGGGAAGGGAGAGGGACCAATATACAGAACGATGCCACTTTAGTAAACCCATCGTGCATACACACTCCTTGAATACCTTATGCAACTACCTCACCTCAGAAAAGATTTATTAAACAAGATACATGAAAGTTCAAGACAGACCGTTGCATACCCAGAATGACTCCCATATGAGGACAGATTAGAGAAAAGAACTTTTGCATTGGAAAAAGAACTAATCTCCTGGTCCCTGTATTTCACATACTCAAGTATACTTGCTGAGCTTAATACAAGTATATCTCAAAAAGAAGTACTTTGGGAGTCCTGGAAGTAGTTTACAAGCAGGAGATTACAATGAGACACCCTACGACTGGATGAGACGAGGACACAGCTGAGGATGTTGTATAGGAAGTTGAGTCACCCAGCTTACAGCTCTGGATTGCACTTTTTAAATCTGAGACTTTGCTAGCAAGGATGGTACTAAATCAGGAAGAACTAGTTACAGTCTCAGCTGGAGTTTTTAGAGCTGCAAATTAACAGTGGGAAGGAAAATCTTTAGACATTAAAATTAAGCATGTGTTTAGTAAGAAAGCAGAAGTACCTCTGAAAATATTATGTTAGGGAGCCATGTTTCACATATGTATTACTTATTTAAAAACAAATAGATGTTTCACCTTATTATGAGGTAGACCATATAGAGCAACCCAGTTTGTTTCTGGTACCTAATAATCATCTCATGCCAACCTTCTACAAAGAAATATGTCAAGACCTTCATATAAAAGGAAAGTCCTAAATTGCTGTAGAGGTCAAGGGCAGCCTAATACAGGCACCTTGCAGATACAGCTGTATCACTGCAGATGATCAGGCTCAAACTGAAGGGCAGCAGTATGTGCATATTTACTCCTGATCAGGAGACAAGGTAGGAGACACAACATGTTCTGACTCATCATTAGACGTTTCTGGATGTGAAAGGTTTATGGCAGTAGTACCAAAACTCCTAAAAATCTCTCAGTGCTATCAAAATTCCTTCTATCAACTGGATTCCGTCACTGTGACTACAGAGAAAACTGGTAGATCAAAAAATGAACCTTAACAAATCTGGTGAAAAAAGAAACTACTAACCTTCTGAAAGGATATGAAAAAAAAAAAGCTAGAAAAAGGGCAAAATAAGTGGATTTATGAGTTATGCAAATCAGTGAGTGCAAATTACAATTCTAAATTTAAACAACTCTGTATAAATAAAATCCTCTTGAGCAAATGATCTGCAGAGGATAGCTGGTTTCTTCCTACTTACACACACACATATATTCCATAAATTTTTCCCTCCACTTATAAAGCTCCATGAGAGGTAATGAAATATTATTTTAAAAGAAGGTTTAAATTCACCTAGACTTTTTTAAAAATTGTATTTGGTTGTATTTTCATAGAAACGGAAGAGTGTTAAAAGTATGTAACACTATCAGTGCATTAAATGTATCGCAAACTCAGTAACCTATCTGAAACTAAAACTAGAGGCACACTGGGAAGGATTAAATCCTGGCTTCATAAATCAATAGCAAATGGATATAGAGCTGGAAGTCTTTCCTCAAATTAGGGCCCATTGCTGATTGATGTATTTGGCTGATCGAGGTATTGCTGCAAGGTTTACAGCACAACTTTCAAAGTTATCTAAAGGAGTTAAGACAGACATTGAAATCCGTTAACTTCCTTTGCCTCCTTACAAAGCTTTGACCTACATTTACATTGTGGTGCAAAAAGAATTATTTTATTCTTCAGAAGAGTTTTCAGGATAATTTTTTTTTTGCACATTTGTTTTTCTTACCTGTTGAACATTTTTCAGTGTGTGATAGCTGCCTGGCTGCTGCCAGCTAACTGTGAACACAGGGTTCCTAGTAGTGATGGTAGTGATATTTTTGCCACTGTAAATCATTCTTACAGTTACCATTATTATTGTTGTTGTTATTTCTGAAATATTTCTGGGAGCAACATCACAACTGCAGGGTCTGCCCAGAAGACATAGTTACTTCATTGCAGCAATCATTTGGTCATTTGCAGTAATCCTCACTGTTTATAATGATATCCAACACATTCTGTTTTCCCTGCCAAAAATATTCCTTTCCCTTTGTGTCAAGTAAAATTCAGGCCAAAGTTCTAAGCACCAGGTCACAGGGTTGTCTAAAAATGGGAAATGTCAGGCAAACTGTCTTCATATCCATTCCACCTGGGGTTTCTCCTTCTTAAAGCATCTGCACAGCAGCCGAGGTCAGCTTTCCTTTTGCCTCGGCTAGTCCTACTAACACCTAATCCTGGCCTAACACACTTGTGATCCTGAGTAAGGCTGACTTTACCCATGTGCCAAATATCAAAAGCCAAGCTTGAAAATTGCCAGCCCAATTCTGGATTTTCTCCATATGATCTAAATAACGAGTCTGTTCGTGTGCTGGAATTTTCTTCAGACCATCCCGCTGGCACCGATGGAAGGCTTGAAAGGCAAAGGGCAGCGTATGTGAACAAGGATGTCAAAATCCAGATTTCCGTGAATTCCCTAAGCAGAACAGCACATATCAAAGCAAATTAACGACACATTTCTTCTAAGCACGGCTCTTAATAATATTTGTGTTTCCAGGTGGAGTTTGGGTTCTGGCACCCTGCTCGGCCGAGGCGGCTAAGTGATGCTCACCGTGGGGAGGCCAGCGAAGAGGCTCTTTGCTCAGAGACTGAGCTGGAATCTGCTCCGCAGGGGCTCTCCGGCCTCTTGGCTCCTCAGTACCAGGCATACCAGTCAGAAAAACACAGGAGGACAGGATCAGGCCTTGAGCAGTCCTTTAATCCTATCTTGTAGGTCTCAGTGAGGAAAATCCATATTATCTTGTTGCCTAATACTGTCATGGGATACAAGAAATCAGCTTAACAAAAAAATCCTCTGTAGGATAAGTGCAAAATATTCCTTTTGCTTTTAAGTTAAAAAATTATCCACTGGGAGGTAGAGGGTAGAAGGAAGAAAGGAATTTCTACCTGAAATCAACACAATTTAACCATATGATGATTTTTTTTGAAGTTGGTTAACATACCAGATACTAATCCAGTTATCAAAGAGAACTTCAAGCCTGAAATTTGGGTGTTTATTTTCCTTTTTTTTTCTTGTATTAAGAAGGTAAATGCCCATTCTTTTAGGAAAATAATATACTTGGAGCTGTCTTATTTCCTGCTGTTGATTAGTTATGAGTGGCTGGTGTATCTTCAGCAACGAAATCACAGGCAGAGACTTCAGTGAAAATCCTGGCTTCACTGCAGTCAGTGGGGGTCTTACTGCGGCTCTCTCCAGCAACGTGTTACACAAGCAGTTCTGCTTTTAAGCAATCATAACACTTGAAAACTCATAAGGTGTATTTTTTGCAGTACAATGTTGTATAGTGGATGTTGTTTTATGCTTCCCTGGATAGTAGGCAAATCTGAGATAAACCCTTTCTGGCAGCCCTAACACCACGTACACTTTACTGAGTCACAGTCTGTGCAAAAGAATTCCCTCTCAAAATACAAGCAAGGGCCTGGGCAGAGCCCTGCAGATGTAAACGTGAACGGTTAGAAACCAACTCTGAACGTGGGCTGGCTTAACACGTAAATACAGCAGGTTACAGCCTTGGCACCTGCAGTCAAATGACCACGTCAGCCTCTAGCTTTGGGGGGTTTTTGTTTATTTTTTAGACTGTGTGGACACAAGAAAAGTTTTTGGGGAAAAAAAGCTGAAGATAGGGGAGCAGGTTCAGGCAGGCAGAGTCTGGAGCTCTGAATTTGGGGCTTGTCTCTTCACACATCAGTTCCAAAGTTTGGGGTGTCCTAAATAAGGCAGAATAGGGTGAGCAACAAAACGTGACCCCACAGAGCAACAGCCTGTCTGTGCAAGCTTCATTTCTGCCCTGGCTGAGCTTGAGGCAAAAAATTTATTTCCCATGTTCTAGCAGGAAAACAGGCTCTTTGCAGACTGAGAAGCCAGACTGGCTTTATGATGGGAGTTCATTTATGAAACGTGATTTGGGGGAGATGATAGAGCTAAACAGCAGGGGACAGACTTACTTAAGGCTCCCTGGGTTGGGGGGAAGTATGGCTCTTCCAGGCAGGGGGGAGGAACATCCCAGGGTCTCAGCCTGACCACAGCACATCACCACATGCTGGCGTGAGCAGGGCCGCAGCGTGTCACTCCCAGGCCTGCTGGAGACCATCCCATCAATCTGTGCTTTCCATTCAGCGCTCCTATTAACGCAGCTGCGACTGCTTTCCTTGCATCTTTGGGAGATGCCCTCAAATCCAAGGCTCAGATGCGCACGTCTCCTTCCCATCCAGGCAGCCTGCCGTAAATCCTCTGGATTTCCCCTGAAAACACACTCCAGGACTGCAGGTCTGCAGGTCTGGAAGGCAGGATCCGGCCCCGGGCCCTGAGCACCTCCCTGGCTGAGAGCCTGATGCAAAGGTCCTGATCCAGTCCCGCTGAGGTCGATGGCGAAGCGCCCGTCCATCCTGGGGAGAACAAAAGGGTTGGGCTTGGCAAATCATTTCCGTTAATGTAGGAGACAATTACTGATGCCTCTTTGCAAATTGCTCTTCTTTGACATTTTTATAACTCAGTAATTTCCAGTTGTGTTCCCATGTTTGCCTCTTTTGTGTATAGTTTTCCTGTTTTTGAGTGCATGGTTCACAACATTTAAACAAGCACTAACAACAAATTACCTGCTCAACTGGGTTCTGTGAAAAGGGGCCCTGAAACTTATTGACAAATGAAGCGGACTCGGGCAGGGAGGGAGTAGTCACCGGGAGCGAGTTGCGGGTGTGCTGCGAACCACGCACGGTTTTCTAGCCAGAAAAGCCCTGCGTCTGGGGAGGGGTGACGGCCCGGGAGCAGACCTCTGTCTTCTACCCAAGACCTTCTTTCACCGGGAAAAATCCACCTGATTTTTTTCTTTTTTTCTGTTGATAACTCTCTGGAGAAATGATCCATCAGAGAAGTAAATCAATACGCGAACAACCCCACACCTGACTAATTTGTTTTCCCGTTTAAAGAAGTCTAGTTTGTACTTTCTTGTTTATTTCTCTCCGACTGTAATAAACCAAGTAATGCGTATTTACCTCCTAAAAATCCCATTTCAGTTTAAAACCCCTTCATGACACGGTCCAAATTTCTCAGCCTTCCCCAACTCTGCGCCAGAGGTTTTTTAACATGGAATTGATCACTCCGAATGCAATTTCTCCTCTCCTCCCTTGAAACATATAATCGTTAAGAGGGGAAGTAACTGCGTGCTTTGCTTTGTTTTGCTTTGTATTTTTTAATTCCGCCAAAGCTCCGCAGTATTTTACTGCACGGCGGTTTTGATGTATTTCGACTCGGGCCGATATTAGATCTCCTGCATGCCAGCGTCTTTGGCTAACACCGTTCTCCCATTTCCATAGCTTAATTTCGTTACGGTTATAAAGAAAACTCACGACGCGCTTTATACATTATTTTAGAGAAAGGAGCAGAGCACGGATTATTTTTAAAGCTACCGACCTCTTAAGCAGGCGGTTGTGTACCGACCAACTTTAAAATTCAGCTGCGCGTCCGTTTGGATGACTTTTTATCGCCATGCCGATACCCTGAAAATTATTTATGCCTCGGGTTTTCGCTGCTCGGGCTTGCAGCTGTTCCCGTTGGTGCCGGCATTTTGTGTTTTCTTTTGATTCCCCGAAAGATAAAGTAGGACCCACCAAAATTTGCAATCGGATTCGGTTGTCTTCTTCTGTCGCTGCATTTCGAGACATCTTTAACACGGTCCCGAACATCTGTAACATTTAAAAGGTCTCGTTGGACAGAAAAGCACCGACATTCACTCCTCGCTCTGCAAGAGGGAATTTTAAACTGGAGTAGATCTCTGCTTTTTTTGTTTGGTTGTGGGGTTTTATTATTATTATCATGATTTTCTGCGCTAATAAAAATATAAGGTTTAAATTGTCGTTATGCGACGTCTGAACTGCAGGTGGAGCGTACGGATCGGGACCGTACCTTCCATTTTTTCTCCCCCTTTTTTGCGGCGGGGAGCCCCGGCAGAGCCGCGGGCCGCCTCTCCGTGCCCTGGAGCGAAGGTCGGCGGCTCCCGGCGTCCAGAGACACCGGCCCCGGCAGCACCGTGACCGGGCCGACCCTCCCGGCCGCGGCCGGCCTCGCCTCGCCCTTCGTGCGGGCAGACGCCCCTCTGCAGGGCTGGGCCCCCCGCAAGCCCCCGCAGGTCGCCTCCCTCCCTTCCTCGCTGCATCCGGTCACCTCCCCACGGCTTCCCCGCTTTGCACCGGTGAGTCGGAGGCGGGCAGCGCCGGTGCGGGCAGGGCGGGCAGCGCCGGTGCGGGCAGGGCCGGGCAGGGCGGGCAGCGCCGGTGCAGGGCGGGCAGCGCCGGTGCCGGGCGGGCAGCGCCGGTGCCGGGCGGGTTTCTCCGCACGCCCCGAGGGGTGGTAGGTAAAAGGAAGGGAAAAAAATCCCTTTCGGTGTCGTCGGAAGAAGCAGCTCCGGGGCAGGACCGGGAGAAGGGTCCCCGGGGCGGCGGCGGGGAGCTTGCGTGACCCCGGGGAGGAAGGAGGAGGGCAGCTGTCCTCGGGCACTCGAGTCGCGCAAGCCTCTTTCATCTTTTCTGTCGCTTTGGCTTAATTTACCTCTGCCCTCCAACGCCCTGTGAGTTTAATCACATCGGATCTCCTTCAAGCCAGAGCCAACGACTGGAAAGAACGAAAGAATGAGAAAGAAAGAGGATGGAAGACTGAAAGGGAGAGGAAAAGGAGGAAGGGAAGGAAGGGAGGAAGGGAGGGAGGAAGGAAAGAAGGAAAAGAGAGAGAGAGAAAGAGAAAGAAAGACAGGAAGAAGGAAAGAAAATAAAGAAAGGAAGGGAGGCAGGGAGAGAGAGAAAGAATATAAATACAAATACGAAATTAAATAGTTCCTTTCTCTTAGGAAAGAGGAGTAAACAGGCGGTCAAACGGTTTCTGGTGACATTGGAAACCTGAGCAGCGATGCCCATGCCGTCTCCCGGGAGGGCAGCGTAGGGGCCGCGGCCGCACACGCAGGACCCCGCGGGACGGGCGCGGCTCCGCGGACGGTGCTTGAAGCTCCTCCGTGGGTCCGAGTGGGACATCGCCGGCTTCTTCTCACAGCTCTGGTGTGAATGAAACACACACCTCTCACAAATGGTGTGTGTGAAACCATTTGTAGCATTGACGTGCCACAAACGTGCCTCTGTGAGAGCCCGCTCCTCCCTGGGCACCTTTGGAATCTAGGGCTGACTGGGGTTTTGTTTTCTTTTGGTTTGGGTTTGTTTTTTTTTTTTTGGGGGGGGGGGGTCTTTCGGGAAGGGTGAGCAGCATTGCCGTTCTCGGCATTCTCCCTTGAAATTAACAGAGGAAAGGCTTGATTTGTCGGTTTTGTACCAATACCGTCATGCCGGCTTGCAGTCTCTTACTCGTGTTTGCTCTGCTGTTCGGTTGCAAAAGGAGAAACAGGAGGATTCACACCGTTTCCTGGAAGCCTCGGATAATGGGCGCTTATTGATTAGTTGTCAGGCAGGGCCGTGCCTGTGTCTGCGCCTTTCTCCCGGCCACTGCACCGGGCAAGCGCCGGCGGGTTTCCCGGCGGCTCCTCCGCAGACCCGGCTGCCCGCACGCATCCCCAGCGCTGCAGGGCCAGAGGAGGAGACGCGGCCTCGGCGGCCCTGGCAGCCCGCGGCGAGCTGGGCGCAAGTCATCCATTCCACCCAAGTCTGTTTGTGTGTTTGTTTGTTTACTGCCCTGTCTCTGTCCCTCAGCCCTCCCCCACCCAGCACCGGGCAAGGGCCGCAGTGCCCTGCAGTGCCCTGCGCTCCCGTCCCCCGCACGTTGCAACGGAGGGGGGAAAGCCAACGGAGCAGGAGCCTTCCACCGGCAGGCACCAGCCGGAGGCCGGGGCGCCTCTCCCCGCAGCGCCCGGGCCGCCCTTGCCCGGGGCCGGCCCTGAAGCCCCGCCGGGGCCACCCCCGCCCCAACCGGGGCCACCTGCGGGGATCCCTGGATGACCCCGGGGGTGGGAGAGACCACCCCCCCAGCGGAACAGAGGGCTCGGAGCAGCGGGTTGACAGACTTCTGTCACCTTTGAAGCCTTTTTAATGAGCAAATGCGCTCCCTTCCAACCCCCCTTTCTGCCCCATCTACTCTGTTCATCCTCAAGCGTGTCGGCTCGGAGGGAGGGACGGGGCAAAGGGGCGGCTTTTCTCGCAGGCTGGGGGGGAAGGGGAGCTGCTGCCCAGCCCGGCTCCTTGCAGGACCCCGGCGCACAGCAATGGTCCCTTTGCAAACCTGGCTAACCCAGCGTCCCCCGCTATTTCCCAGGGATGAACCTGTCGTTACCCCCCCCACCATCACCACCACCCCCTTCTCCTTCTCCCCTTCTCTTGTTCACCCCTCCGTCAGTGCCGTGTGTGCTCACCGAGAGCAGCCAGGGAAGCGACTAGCAGAGATTCAGGCCGACCTGTGTCCCCCCTCCCAGGGGACAGGACCCGCTGACAGTCACGGTCAGTGACAGTCCGGACAGTCCCGGGGGGGAAGCAAAGTCCCGGGAGGAGGGACCAGGGTCACCCTCAGGAAGCTCTAAGCCTCCCGGGAGACGGCAGGGAGAGCACCAGCGGCTGCTGCTCACAGATGGGTAGAATGGTCATTTTTTCGTGCCGCTCCAGCCCCGGCCGTGCTGCAAGACGTACCGACCCGCCGGCGGCGAGAGGCTCCCCAAAGCGCTTGGAGAAATGCCGCTCGGGTGTTCGAATAGGCTGCAATGTAAAACCAAGCAAACAACAACCCCCTATCCCAGGGAAGGCGTGGACAAGGGCTAGACGAAAAGAGGGACCCAGCTCGGATAGACAATTGTCGCTTCTGTTTGCCTTTGCTATTAGTTCACTTTCCAAATTAAATTCAGGTATACTGTCGACAGCGGTGTCGACTTCGTAACCTTCCTGAAATTTTCCTACCGGGCTGTACAATTCAGTTACTCATTCTTCTTAAAAGAAAAAAAAAGAAATCCCCAAATGCGTGGAATTAAGGCTTTACCAGGATTTACGCTTTCGCATCACCGCCGGGCAGCACCCCGACATGGAGAAGACCTGCAGCAGGGAGTGCTAGTAGCTACTTTTCCAAAGGACACTTTTCCCTCTTGGGAAAAGCAGGCTAGTAGTTTAAAGGTTTGTGAAGCCACATGTAGTTTTAAATAGGCATCACCGTTAACAAGAACAAACCCCGCGCTAACAGCCCTTAAATACCGCGCTAATAGCCCCCACGTGGAAAGAAATCCCCAAGTGTTACAAATTCAGTTTAACGACCAGAGAGCAGCCTGGGCAGCGGCGAAATACGAAAACTCTCTTCTTCCAGTTCCCTGCCTTTGATTTATTTTTAACTACAGGCTCATGGGAACGCAGGGCCGGAAAATCACGACCAGATGTACCTAAAGAGGCGCTTTCTCTGCTAAAATGCCCTCCTTTAAAGTAAAAGGAAAAAATAAATCTTTTAAATAGTTTGATTTTTGGTTTTAGCATGGATATAATTGCAAAAAGACGGGGCAAAGCGGGGGCTGTGCTCCGTGCAGAAGCGCGCAGCTGGGAGGGAGCAGCTCTGAAAATAGAGCGCAAAGGAGCTGCGCTCCTCCAGGGCAGAGCCATGCCCTGTGGGGAGGCAGCCCGGGGGCCCAGGGCTGTTGCTCGCCTTTTTATACCGCGGGAACGTGCCCGGCTTCGGCCCGGAGTCGGCGGGCAGGGGCTGTAAGAGTGGGTTTGCAGGAGGAGGAGGAGGAGGAGGAGGGAAGACACCAGCCTTGAGAAATGAACGGGCTTTTTCCAGGTAAGAAATCCTTTGCCTAACTCTAAGTTGGGACGTTTTAGTGCCTTGAAATTTTTGAACGAAAAACTTCTATTTCAGATAGGTTTCATAAAGTTAATTAGTAATTTTGTTTGGGTTTTTTTTCCTCGAGAACTACGTCTGGAATGGAATTGGGAAAAGGAAACATGTGGCTGTGCTCACTGCTTGCTCTCATTTGTGACTTTATTCCTCAATTCTATCTCATATTCTATGTAATAACAGCAAATAATGACGGTACCGTTCATGTCCTTTCGGTTATACAATGCTGGATTCTCCCGGCACAGTGATTTGGGCCTGGATGTACCTGTATAGATTTATTTTAAGATTTCCTTTTCTTTCCTGATGAGAGATTAACAAATTGCCTGAGCAGTCGCCTGTAAGGGGAGTACAAAGCTGTCTCTCCATGCTTTAGTATTGGGTATTACAATTCAAATCCAACCCTTTTCACCTCCTATTATTGGAAAAGGTTATTGGGAGCTGGCCTTTGTTGTAGGAAATCCCATTTAAAAATTGCTTTATAGGCCATTTGCTGCAATCCTCGACATTGATCTCATTACAGCTCCCTCTCACTGCTGTTTATAAATCCTCGTATTTACCAGCCCTTGGCGGCGATGCCTGGTGGCATTGCTTGCTGGGGGCTGTCGTTGGGAGGAGGTTAGGAAATGGAGGTTAGGTGCTAGTTTTTGGGTAGTTTTGTCTGGAGGAAGCATTATTATTTATCAAAACAGTCAGCCAGAAGTAAATGTTGTGTAATGACTCATTCAGTATAATCTCTTAAACCTCGGGGCTGTCTGTTTTTGCAGAGGACGTGGGTTTCTGTGCTGGAGCCTCCTAACGCAACGGCCTAATTCAGCCAGTCAGGGAGAAGCACCCCTCTAAGCAATGGGTTAATTGTCAGATTTAATAGTCTCAAGAAATATGTAAAGGTAAATTAACAGAATGAATCTTGGTTTTAAACTGTCCATTAAAAAAAATCTGAAGAAGATACTCTTCTGGAATATACCTTGGGGCAGGACTGTGTGCTTGCAACTGTGGTTATCTAGCTGATCAGTTAGAGTGTCTTTTGGGTATTAGCAACTGTACCGATAAAGGGAAGAGTTAGACCTTAAAGCTCGACTTTGTCTTGAAATGGGAAGTTGCAAAACACATGTTGGGCAGAGGTGGAACAAAATGCAGTGTCGAGTGCACTTTTCACTTCTGTACTACCAGGTAAAACCACAAATCAAAACCAGGCTGAACACTCCCCTAAAAATCCTGTATTATTTAGTGGCAGCTGAGTTGAGAACCACAGAAATGTGGCTACACTTTTACTTCTGAAATCGATGGTACCATGAAGATTTTAAGCCTGTTTCTGAATAATAATGGGATTATCCCAATGCCTATGTTTAAAAGGTTTCTGTTAAATTCGTGTAAAGACAGAGCTGGTAAGCCTTTTTTTTCCTTGGAGTATCTGTCCGTGATGCCTAAATCCTCAGTGGGATTTGTCTGTTGCAGTGCTGCCAAGTTGGTTTGGGGTTAGGTATCTTCAGAGGAATTGGAGAGCCTCAAGTTCCCCAGCCAGCACCCAGGAAAAAAACAGACTTTCAGGAAGAGCAACAAACTGAGCAGGGAGATGCTTCCATCTTCTATTTATAAGATTTCAGGAGAAGGTTAGGCCTGACAATCCGTACCATATGGGTATCTCCAGGGGCTCCTTTATCCTGGTGTGTCACGTCTGACACAGCTGATGTATTTTACCCAGTTGCTCAGCAATTAAAGTATGCTTTGAAGACCTGGGAGACTGATTCTGCTGCTTGAATTGAAGCATAGGCCTGGAGGGAAGGCTCTTACATCCCCTATTAACTATGGGGTGGTCTAGGGTGAGGAGTTCTAGTTAGCACTGTTCCATTTTAAGAGGATAACTAAAGGCAAAACCTGAGGCAAGATCTCCTGAGTGTGAAGTCTGTCATTGGGTTCTGGAGATTTTTCTCTCCGTTTTCAATTTGCCTGGGTTTTTTTCTTTTTTTTTTTTTCCCCACACTTATTTCTTACACTGATTTCTAATGCATGCTGATGAGACTCCCTATCAGATTGAATATTCCTGTATTATTATGAGTTTGGGAATCTCTGGTCATAAATTGGGATCACATTATTCTGTATACATTGTATATATTTATATGTGTGCATATGTATTATCTCACAGAATTATTGAGGTTGGAAGGAACCTCTGGAGATTGTCTGGTCCAGCCCACCTGCTCAGAGCAGGGTCAACTAGAATAAGTTGCTCATGACTGGGGCCAGTTGGGTTTTAATATCTCTGAGGATAGAGATTCCACAACCTCTCTTGGCAACTTGTTCCCTGTGTTTAACCTGCTTCACTGTTAAAAAACTTTTATATAAGTATATATTTTAAAATATATATATTTAGCATATATTTTAATATATATAGATGGAGCATGTGTGTATATATAGTTAAATGGATTTTTCTGTATTTCAGTTTGTGCCCGTTGCCTCCTGTCCTTTCACTGGACACCACTGGGTGCAGCTCCAGCTTCTTTGCTCCCTTTCCTCACAGAAGCATCAATTACATGTATTGATAAGATTCCCCTGAGTCTTCTCCAGGCTGAACAGTCCCATCTCTCTCAGCCTCTTCCCATATGACAGATGCTTCAGTCCTTTAATCATCTTTGTGGCTCTTCACCAGACTTATGCCAGTAAGACCGTGTCTCTTGTCCTGGGGAGCCCAGAACTCCAGACATGCCCTGCCTCTGCTGAGCAGAGAGGAAGGATCACCTCCCTTGACCTGCTGGCAAATTCAGCTTCAGGTGGGAGTTGGTCCCATCCCTGCATGCTCAGACTGTGTCTCTATACTCCTCCTGGGTCATCTGCCCTTGCTTCTTTATGTTTGAATTTCTTCAGGAGCTACTTGTTCATCCATGCAGGCCTTTTATAGCTTTTGCTTGATATCCTGCATATTGGGATGGATCATTCTTGAGCTTGGAGGAGATTGAAAATCAGCCAGCTCTCCTGGGCCACTTTTCTTTCCAGCCATATCCCATGGGATTCTTCCAATAATTTGCCCTGAATGGGCCAAAGTCTGTTGGGTTGTCATGCTGCCATTTGCTTCTTTTCTTTGTGTCAGGATCCTCAAAGTCTCTGCAGCCAAGGCTGCCTCCAACTCTCTCATCCCTGACCAGTCTTTCCTCATTTGCAAGGATGAGGTCCAGCAGGATGCTCCTCCCATCAGCTTCTTAACTTCCTGACACCTTCTCTGTCATCATCAATGCACCTCAGAAACACGCAGGATCCCTCGTACCCTGTTGTGTTGCCCTTCTGGCAGGTATTACAGTAGTTAAACACCACCATGAGCACTTTATAAGAATAAATTATTAAATAAAACTATTAGAAGAATAGATTATGAAATAAAACCATAGAGCAAAAACATGGTCCTTATTCAAATGGATATTTTAAGGTTTTTCTACTTGCCTACCTAAGTATATAATGAACTACTAAATGGAAATTACCATGTTTTTCTTGGTGAAAAATAGACTCACTTCAAATGAAAGCTGTACCTCCTAATAAAACGCTGTGTTCTAGAACCGCGGGGTATGCCAGAGAACTGTTATATAACAGAGGGTGTTCCAGATAGAGACCCGATTTGGGATACCTGGACACACTTGGAGAATCAAGGTCTGTGGTGGATTGACCCTGGCTGGCAGGTGAGCCCAACCCAGCTTCTTGCTCACTCCTTCTCAGCAGGATGGGGGAGAGAATTGGAAAGGCAAAAAGTGAGAAAACTTATGGGTTGAGATGAAGGCAGTTTAATAAGTGAAGGAAAAACAAACAAGAAAAACAAGTGATATAAATGTAGTCCCTGACTATCAGCAGACTGATGCCCAGCCAGTCAAGCAACAGCTTCTTTGGAAAAACTACCCCCCAGTTTTATTGTTGAGCATTATGTTATATGGTATGGAATATCTCTTTGGTCAATGTGGGTCAGCTGTCCCAGCTGTGTCCTGTCCCCACCTCTTGCTCACCCCCTGCCTGCTTCTTGGGGGGGCAGAGTGAGAAGCAGAGGAGGCCTTGACACTGTGGGAGCACTTTTCAGCAATAGCTAAAACATTGGTGTGTTATCAATGCTGTTTTGGTCACAAATACGAAGAAAGCACAGTACTATATGGGCTGCTGTGAAGAAAATTAACTCCACCTCAGCCAGACCCAGTGCAAGGCCTGACATTGTTTTTTGGGAAAAAAAAATTGAAAAGCTAGCCTGAACATGACAGATGTTGTTAGTTTTTATTTTGTAAGGAAGAAGTTATGGTGACCTCTCTGAATGGTTTCTTTGTGGAAAATTAGATGACAGGTGAGAGTAATGATATCTGATAGAAAGAAAATTATGACTTGACTTCAGTAGCACCTTCTAGCTGATTGGGAACCTGGGAAGTAGGGGTCAAGGCAAGGAGGAGAAGAAATCATCCTGCTCCTGGCACAGGATCCCTCCAGGTCCTGGGATGAGATGACAGTGATAGGGTTCGTATGGGAAGGGCCCAAGGCAGGCCAGTTTGGTAAGACCTGACCTACTCGTTTAAAGACAGTGAGTCAGAGATGCAGGTAAGAGTGGCTCCTGATAGAAGTATAATGCCTAGAAATCTTTTTCTAGTATGCCCTCTATGTCTTCATGGGCAGCTAAAGCTTTTGTTAAAGAATTTCTTTGGCTTAAGTACTTGTCTCCAATACTTAATGCCTTGCTGTGTTTATAGAGAGCATCCCTCTCTTCCTGAGCTGCTGCTTTTCCAGGCTTTCTGTTCCCTGGTAAACTCAAGACAAATCCTCAGCTTCATACAATCATATATCACAGTAGCTTTATGCATGTGAAGAGTCCCACTGGAATTATGCACAAAATATTTTACAAAGAGGCTGGCTGTGAGTTTGCAGCAGACAGGTAAATGGCCCCCATGCCATTTAAAAAGTCTTGGAATTATTTCATTTTCTCTCTCTGTTAGTGTTGTTTTACATTACCTATTATCTTAGTTTACCTTTCACCATTCAGAAACTGAATCTTGTTGAATCTCTGAGTCTCAACCTCAAGTGGCATTACCAGTGCTTTATTATATTATTGAAATGACAGCAGAAGAGAGCTGATAAACTTGTGTTTAAATTGCATGGAAAATTATGCAGATTTTCATTCTGAGACATTTTACATGAGTATGAAATTTTAGTAGGAATTATTTTTCTCTGAAGGTAAAAAAACATTCTGAGACTGTAGCTTAAATCATAATCATTAAAAAGTGGGGTTTTTTTCTTTGAAACTCAGCTCTTGTTTGTTAGTAACCTGATATTTATACACCAATTTAGGGAAGAATATTCTGGGGGGTTTTCTGTGAAAGGAGAAAATGCCCATTGATGTGTTATGTTGGAAAGATTGAAATGTGTTGCAAATGGCTTTTCCTTTTAATGGGGATACTTTATACATTCCTAGCTTCTTTAGTGGGATGAAGCAAACGGAGCTAATGCAATAGCTCTCACTGAAAGATACTCTGATCTTTTTTTTATTCACTATTTTTAAAAGACATTAACATCTATCCAAACACAGAATAAAAAGACAGTTTATTCCCTCTACAATTTACAATTCAATGATTCCAGAGTTCTCAGCAGAATCTGAAATCCCTGTAGCCCTTCAGTTCACTGTCTGGATAGTTGGTATTTCAGCAATAAAGTAGCGCCGCTCTCAGTGTGTGATGCAATGGGAGCCACTTCCGCTTATCAATAAGGTCATTAAAGTGAAGCTGTAATATTGCTTTTAGAAGCAATATTGCAGAAACTCCACAGAAGTCCACAATCCATAGCACCATAGCCCAGCAGTCTGCAGTGGCTGCTGTGTCTCACCTGAACCTTTGCCTCAAGCGTGCCCATCATTTGAAGACATTCAGTTGCCTAATGGCTGACCTGGTTGCTCTGTGGTTTGCAGACTGAAATGCAGAGGAAAATCTGAAAGTTTTCTTTGGCATGTTGACAGAAATACTTTACAGGTAATGTGAATGGACCTCAGGAAGAGGGGAACACCATAACACTCAGAATAATTCTTATACCAAAGTAAGTATTGGGGTTTGTGGCTCCCAGAGCGTATCTGCCCCTCCTGGGCTCAGGTCTGGCTTACAGGAGTAAGGGGCTCTTATGTCCCAGGCTGGCACCCAAACACAGGATGTGGCCATACCTCCAAGAAGGTGGTTGCTTTAGGAGCAGGTACAGCACATGCCTGCAGCTGCTCACCACCTGGGAGAGGCACACACACGAGCAACATCATGGGTGAGATATACTGATGGTTGGGGCTCTTCTGGCTCTGCCGAGGGATGTTGTCTGGCATCATCCCGGGGCCGGCCACACCTACCTTGTGTATGGCAAGAGCCGCACAAGGCTTTTCCCAAAGGCCATGAGCTGTTGGCAACCTGAATGCCAGAGGGTCTCGTTTAGCTCAGTGAGGTTCATGCCTCTGGCTTGATTTATCTCATGAGCCCCTTCCAGATGCCAAAGAGTGGTACCATGATAGTGGGGTTTCTTCATCACTGCAGACAAGCGTGCAGCAGGCTGCCTGCTCCCCTTGTGGGGCACCCACCCCCACGGGCACGCAGCAGAACCCTGCTCACCCTGCAGCTGCTGGTCCTGCAGGCATGCACAACTCTACCAGCAGGAGAGCAGCTCAGTGCAGTGAGACAGAAACACAACATACTTTTTGTCTACCTACCTCACTGATTAAAAAACAGAGGAAAATTCTGATTTCCTGTAGTATAAATACAGCTAGTTCTAGTCCATTGCTGAACATGCACCCAGCACAGTGGGGTTTTATTTGCAAGTATGAAGCATTAGCATTGGTGCATCTGTCCTGGACCAGCTCAGTGTTTCTCAGCAGTTTAGGTAAAGCTGAGGATAATTTCACCTATTTTATACTGATGTTCTCCTGAGCACCATCTAGCAATGACCCCCTCTTCCCACTGGCTGCTGGCACTGTTGCCCTCATGGGGCTGAGGGTGAGCGTTTGGGGTTGGTGTTACTGCCCCATCAGCCTGCCCACAGCAACTGCAAGCTCTGCCTAGGCCTAAAGGAAATGTTATTTTAGGAGGTGCCATGACCCAGCCAGGATGAGAAACCATCCACATGAGGAAGCAAACAACTTTTAAAGTGCTGCATCCTTATATGTGCAATAAACATGTTCATGAATCATCTACAGAAAAAAGACTGGTTTGACAAGATTACGTCCTGCGTAATTAGGAACACCAATACAGTGTTAGCAACAACAGATCAACAGCTAGTGCCTAGTGTAAATGGTAAGAAGATGTCTATTCTAGTACATGATTTACCAAGAATCTTAGTCAGCATTATTTCTTAAGTCCATCAGTGTCATGGTTTAACCCCAGCCAGCAACTAAGCCCCACCCAGCCGTTCGCTCACTCCCCACCCCCTGGTGGGATGGGGGAGAGAATCAGAAGAGTAAAAGTGAGAAAACTCATGGGTTGAGATAAAGACAGTTTAATAGGCAAAGCAAAAGTTGCATGTGCAAGCAAAGCAAAATGAGGAATTCATTCACTCCTTCTCATGGGCAGGCAGGTGTTCAGCCATCTCCAGGAAAGCAGGGCTCCATCACACGTAACAGTTCCTCGGGAAGACAAACGCCATCACTCCCGGTGTCCCCCTCTTCTTTCTTCTTCCTCCAGCTTTATACACTGAGCGTGATGTCATATGGTATGGAATAGCCCTTTGGGCAGTTGGGGTCAGCTGTCCCAGCCGTGTCCCCTCCCAGCTTCTTGTGCACCCCCAGCCTACTCACTGGTGGGGTAGGGTGAGGAGCAGAAAAGACCTTGACTCTGTGTAAGCACTGCTCAGCAGTAACTAACACATCCCTGTGTTATCAACACTGTTTCCAGCACAAATCCAAAAGATAGCCCCATGCTAGCTACTGTGAAGAAAATTAACTCTATCCCACCAGACACCAGCCCAATCAGCAATACAGTATAACATCTGTTACAAAGTCACTGACCTGATAGTATGTGTAAGAAAAAATGGGTGGGATTTTTTAATGTATGAGAGAAAGAAAAATGCCTACTTTGGTAACTTCATCTGTGCGCATTCCTTTTCTCAGGAGCTGAGCACTCAGCGTGTTCCTTCCTCCTCTTCAGCATACATAGCAAAGCAGTTCTCTATCTGTTAGAGGGGCACTCCTGTACAAGGATGCAAACTTAATAAATTGGGGGGGGGGGGGTGCAGACATTTATTATCTCAAACTATTTGGCTTACAGTCTTTGAACCATTGAGTCATTTCATGATCAGCAGGCTCGTAAGAGGAACATTGAGATAACGTTTATATCTTCCCTTGTGGAAAGCCATTGGCACTGGGGCTTGGTAAATAAGAATCCAGCCCAGATTTAGAGAGGATTGATATGCCTGAAAGGATCAGAGTTGTGCAGGGAAATATTTTATTCTAGTGGGCTGTGGAGGGGACTCTCTGGAGGGTGAACCACAGCAGAAGTCTATGAGAAGCAACCTTCAGTGGCTGAGATAGGGTTAGGCAAGGAAAAGGGTAGAGAAATGCCACTATACCTTCTCGTGCCTGGATGCCTGTGGGAATTTAGCACATAGTTTGTTTTCTACTAGTGGCCTTTCTGCTGATGAGAGATACCGAGCCAGGAAGGAAAAACTAGCACTGGATTCTGGGATCCTTCACAATCCCACTGGATGCTGTTGTCAGTGCTCTTGGTTTTGTCTCCAGTCCATCAACCTCTGCTGCTTTTCTTAGGAGATTTCAGCCTCTGTTCAGGGATGGTATTAAGAAAGACTCGAGTAATACTTCTTAGATTTCTGTACATAATATTATACTTCAGTCAAAATCAAATGATTGACAAAAAGAGAATTATAAAAGCAAAAGTTTTTGGTGTTTTTTTTTTTTTTTCCAAAGCGTTGCCTCACTTCTGCTGACCAAAATGCATAAGAAAACTCAAGGGCCAGATTTGTCTCCACAGCTCTCCCAGGCAGGCTGGGTTCTGTGCTCCACACTGGGGAGAGCTGGGGCTTGACCAGGGACACCAGTGCAGCCAATTGCCCTGAAAGAAAACCTTCCTGGTTTTTAACTGATTTATGTCAATGAAGTGCTAAAAGGAATTTTCCAGCTGTTGCTCCTAAATGCCAAAAATCACTGAGCTGAATTCATTCATCTACCTGACTGTATCTGAGAGCAAAACTGATCTGTCATCTCTGATCTTGCCTTTGCATATGATCCACACTTGAGGGCCACAGGTCAGGGAAAGAAAAAATAAATGAGCAGCATTTTTCAAAACCGGTTTCCCTGCCGAGAGAGTTGTTCAAGAATGATGCCTTAGGCTGGGTACCTACTTCTCTGGATGAGCAGCTGAAAATTACATTTGGGGTCCCTCACCTTTGTTGTGTCATGTCTGTATTTGTTCCTTCACTGCCTCATGCTGGACAGGAGACCCAGAGGCTGGTGTCCTCTTTTAAATGCAGCTGATTTCTGACAAGTCCATAATGAAGCTGTCAGCTTCCTCCTGTGCCCAAACCAGGCGGTTGCCCATCAGAGAGGCTTATTATATTCCTTTGGTCTTCAGCTCACCATGAATCAATGATAGGTTTTTGGAAAGTGTTTAGGAAGAATTTCAAAGAAATTGAAAGCAAGCTTCGGTACTGACATAAAGCTTAAATTGGGTCTTCTTAAATGGACCGTCCAGAAGGAAAACTTGAATAGCATTTGCAAAGAAAGCATGAGGTATTGCTAAGATCAGTAGCAATATCTCTGACTATATTTTTATCCAGCAAGGTGTTCTTCCTGGATAAAAGCACTGCAAGGCAATGCAATACTTACTCCTAGGTCAAGTGTCCAGCATCCATAGGTAAAATTCTCTCCTCCAGTGGTGGCAAAACTCTTTGGCTTTAATGGGAGCAGGTGAGGTCTACTGTATTTTCCTTTTAAAGAACCCCAAATGGTACAATGGTTACTTTATGGCAACAGCAAAATGAGTCACTTGTCTCAGTCGATCAATCAGGTTCCTAATGGACACGTGTCCACATATAAAAAAATCCCAATTAGCGTTAATTGGCATCCTTGCCTGCAATTTCTGTGGAGAGTTCAGTAATGGGCATGGGAGCAGAACTCCCTCCATTTCACCCCAAGAAAGGTCCCTTCCCAGCAGACTGAAAGGCTGTTGGTGTTGGCACCAGGAAGGTTTGTTACCATTACAGTGGTGATGTACAGGACCTTGGCTCTTAGGACTGGCACTGGGGTCCCATGGAGAATGAAACATAACCCCTCGTGCTGTTGGCTGTTTGCAGGCTGGTGTTTCCAGTTGGCCCCGGAGAGTGATGGGTGTCTGGGGATGGTGCTGGGGGCAGCTGCCTGGGCATGGTACGCAGCCCTTAGACAACATATGGCAAGAGAAAAGTGTTTCCTCCCTGAAATAGGAAGGCGAAGAGCAGAACAAGAAATAGCTGGTCTGTAGACTTTCCCTGCCTGCCAACCCTTCACCAGGTATTGGCTCACAGGAATCAAAAAGGCTGTATCACTAGTAATCACACTGTGTTTGTTTAGCCATGTTTGGTTGGCTGTTTGCTTTCTTGAAAAGGTTATTGTCCCCTTGACAGCTATGAGCTTAATTTAAGACTGTGGTTTGAAAGCCACACAGTGTTACAGACACAGACTTAGCAGGAAAAGAGCAGAAGAGTGAGCTTAAAGTATCCTTCTCTGGGAAAAAGACTGTAGGGCAACTAGGAGCCCATGTCAACTGCTGAAAAGTTATTTTTGTGATTGTCACAGGGACCAGCAGAGGCCCTTGAGCAACTTCTGAAAGTCAAAGCAAATGGTGCTCTTCCATCATTTGGATGGCTTTACATTTTCAGAAGCTTTATAAAGAAGTAGAGCAGAGAAAACTGCATGAGTAATTTTCCATAGAGCCAAACACCATTTGCTTTCAGACACAACTGTGGGCCTGATTCACTTAATCACTTAACTTTAAGCATATGATTAAGTGAAACGAGCAGGGAGGACTAGAAGCAGACCCTCACATCACACCTGCTGAACCCTCTCTGCTTGCTGGCTGCCAGCTGACTCTGATCCCCCCTGACTCTGAAGGCAGCAATGCCAGAGAGAGGGAAGATGAAAGAAAAGGTGTCCCTTCCTCCCTGGCTTTGGCTGCATCCTGACAACAGCCATGGTCTTTGGTTTTCTCCTGTCTTTATTTTTTTACTCCATGGTGTTATATGGAGGTTTTTTTGTTTTGTTACCTTACAATTTGCTTGTTCAGTCAGCTATCACTGGTTTGTGTCCGTCGGTGGCACTGCTAGTGCAGACCAGCCACATGAGCTAAAACTAGCACGCGTGTGGCAGTTTTGGAGTGACCGGTCAGATTATGGGTCAGACTCATTTCTCTAGCAGTGGCTGGTGAGTGAAAGATGCAATGAGAGGCAGAAGATGACATTTTATTCCCCTCCCTCCATCTCTGTGTTTGCATTTACTTGTCTTATAAGGAACACAAATCTGGTTTCGGTAGAAACATAAGGTCTCAGACAGAGTTTTCTTCTTCCTGCCCATAAATGAGAGTTAACGTTGATTTAATAGGACAACAACAGTCTGTCAAACCGGACCAAAGAGGAAAAGATTAACATAAATGTCACTTAAACTTTAAGTGATTTATTGTGCTTCCCTTTGATTTGTACTTCCTGAAAAAGCCCCATCTCACACTGGCTTATTTAATGTGTTAAATGTTGTCACAGTGAAATTTATACAGTTTTATCTTTCCTCTTGCTCCAAGAAAACGATAGCTTAGAAGTGCCAGTTAAATAGGGTTGTTGTAACATGTTTGTAAATACCTTGTTGTACATTGATATAATTTATAGTTATACCATAACTGCTACCCAGATATACAAATGAACACATAAAAAGCAATGCAGGTCAAAGATATTTATAATTAATTCAATAAAAGAGAAAAAAGTTAATTTCCCCTCATGTAGACTGCTCATTTCACTTAATCCCTGGTAATTTACATTAGCAATTACAAAAATAAAATACTGTATTAAAAGAATTTAGAAATAACCATAATTCACCTTAGTTTTCTGAACTTCTGTGACTGTGAGTCAAAGTGGGAATTCAATCGGGCTTGCGGCTTTCCTCTCTTCTGCGCTGCAGCTGGGATAGGTGGAGTTTCTGACAGTTTTTTCCAAAGCAGTGGTTGGTAACAGCATCACGATGTACAGACAGTCTCCACTGATGTGCTTCTTGTTTTGAGGAAGCCTCTGCTCCACGGCTCTACAAAAGAAGCAGTAAAATCCGTTTGGTCCTTGGGACTACTGTTTCACATTGCCAGACGGAAATTTCAGCAAGGCATTCATCTATCTGTGGAATATGATCTTCATAACAAAACACACATTAATTCTTTTTGTTTGAAGCCAAAAAGAGTGTCTCATATCATCAGTGTTGTCTATGAGCATACTGATTTATTAATTCTTATCTCTTGTCAATGTGCTTACAGTGGTAGAAGTAAGATTAAATTTGGGCTTAGAAAATATTCCACTAATGCAGCTGCAATCAATGTTGTAGCAATGGTGATAATAAGAAACATACAAACCACCCGGTGCTTTCATACTATAAATACTGCACAAATGCTTATTTAAAAGAGAATTTCAGAAGCAGAAATATGAATTTAAAAGCACAAATCTCTTCTAACTGGAGCTAGTTTGAAAATGTTTGGTAGGATTCCTTCTCATGGGGATATTAAAGGATCTGAAAAATGGTTTTGATCTAAACCAGAATATATAATTTTTATTTTTTTTTAACAGAGATCTTCCCAGAACAGCCTAGGTTGAACAAAACCTCTTGTTTCAGTAATTTAGAGCAATATCATTGTTTACCTTTACTATTAAAAAATGAAAAGCTAATATTAACCGAAATATGAAAATAAAAATTCTATCACATGAAAAATCCAACCTTTTTCTATTTTATGTATAGGAACACTGGATATTCTCCTGCATAAAAATTTGATTTTGTTGAATTCATGGTTTTGACTGATTAAATATTTCATTAAGTAACTCGGTCAGCTTTTTATTGGGCAATAATCAGATTTAGACACGTGCTAAAAATTAAAGCTCTTGATTTTTGGGACAGAAGACTTTTACTAAGATGCGTTCAGATATACTTGAATTCTGAATTACTGGATGAATTCTTTGGGTCAGTAGATAGAATTACAATAATGGCTCTTATGGCTGTAAAATTGATTGACCACATCACTTCATGTAAAATCATTTGGTACCTTCTATGCTGAATTGCAAAAGACAGGAGACTCCAGCTCCAAATCAAATACTTTAATAAATACCTGAAAGTGCTCAGAAGGTTTTTATTTATTCTCAGTGGGAGCACTGGGCAATCCGGATTTCTAAGAAACTTCAGGAAGTTGATAAAAGAAGCTAAGTGCATTGGAAAAAATCTGCTACTGCAGGTTATCAATGGCTTACCCATAAGAATAACACACCCAAGGGTAGCTTGGCTTCCCGGCACACATTTGGTGCACTGATGCATCAGGCTTACACACACTGAAGTGAACACATCCTCAACTTCCTACGTAAATTTTAACCATATTCGTGCAGAGTCACTTGTTGTTTTTCCCTGGACATGGGCTTTCTCTCTGTTACTCTTTCCCAAAACTTCTGATTTTTTGAGCATTTCAAGGCTGGTGTTCTTTTTAGGGTGCTAGTTAAGGCAGACACACTTGGGTTTACAGAGCTTTTAAATACTGTAGTCCCTGCGTCTGGGCAGCAGAGAGAACAAATACATAATGTTCAGCAACAAAAGAGGAAAGAGCATTTCTCTTCCTCAGTTTTCTCACCATCTGTAGATTTTTCAAGGTTAAGTCAGCTTTTTGGGGGATGTAACATTGCCCTCCTGAATATTTTTTTCCAAATCTTGGAGTTTCACCTGACCTAACTGGTTTTTCATTCACCTTGGCTGGTCCAACAGTCACAAGTAGTCTCTTCCACAAAAGCAGATCCTCTCTTTTCATTTTCTTGTCTGAAATTTTCTTTCCCTGTGTGTCCTTCCTCTTGGCATTTAGGAGTGTTTTTCTTGGTGTTGCTGTATAGGGATCTCTAACTGTGAAATCCCAATCCCTACTGACAAACTTGCCTTTTGCTAGTGAGGAACACCACGGTCCCTAAATGCTCCTCCCTGTCTGAGTATATCAAGGTTTAACAGTCTTCTGCTGTTCCTGGTCAGGGACTTACACAGCACAGGTCTGCCATCACATGCTGGATCTCAGTTACACAGGAATGCTATGCATACTCATAATAAAGCAAATTCAGAAGTTCACTGAATCAGAATTCACAAATCAGACATAGATTGCCTAAATTGTCTTGTCACCTTTCTTCCTTGGGGAGCAGTGGATAGGAGTGTTTGTCTTGGATCCTAATCATTGAGAAAATTAAGGGAAAAAATTAAAGGAATTTACCAGAAAAAATATAAAGGTTCTTTATGAACATGATGTTGGACCAGATGATCCTTGAGGTCCCTTCCAACCTGGTATTCTGTGATTTTTTTCTGTAAGTAATTTTCATTGTATCGGAGTCCCTCAAAGCAAATTCTTCCCTTTGTTCTTCCGGAAGCATGGGGAAGTCTCACATGTCCAAAGTGAGACATGACTCACTACCATGGTGATAAGGAAGGGTACATTTAATATTCCTTCCTGAGATAGCTTCCCCTTGTAGTCCTAACAAAACAGGGTAGAAGCCCAGTCACACTCACTCCAGTGTGCCTCTTGAGGTTTTTCTTCCACTTATGGTCTAAGATCCATAAGAGTGTTTTCTAACTGGAAATCAGGAAAAAGGAGTGGAGCATATTATAAGGAAATTCTGCTAGTAAAGTGCTGTAGAAGTGCAAAGTATTCCTGACCCCACACAGTGACAATGGTAGAAATAAAATTTTCACCAACTTCCTCTGGCTCTTCACTAGACCAAACTTTCTCCAGTAGAAACATACACATAATTCATGAAAATATTATTTGTCTTTGCTTTGTTTTATAGCCATGCTCATGAGCTTTTCTTTTTCAAGGATATCAGAGATGACAGATGCAAAACAAACTGACAGCCACTCTGCAACTTTCTGCTGGTTTCACAGTCTCAAATTGAGGCAAGTTCAGTCCAGACGTAGAGGTAACAAACACATGGACAACCACTGTAAGGGTCATAATGCAGTAAAAAATATAAAGTAGTCTTTTCTGTTGCTGTCACTTCAGTCTGAGACATGAATTAGAGGCTGGTAGCAAACCATAGTCAGATTTTCTAAAGAGCATGAGTGGTAATACTCTAATATAAATCCTACCCAAATGCATGAGATAGGTATTATCTCTTTTGACCAAGGAGCAGTAAATAAAAACTGAGGGGTGTTTTGTATCTGTATGTAGGGTGCTGAAATCAATTTAAAAAATCCTGTGTCCAGAGTTGGTTTTTACAGTTAAAAGATTTCTGAAAAGTAAGAGGCGGTAGAAAACAGGGGAAGGGAAAAAGAGCATGAAAAGAATAACAAACAAAGAAACGTCTGGCAACTGAAAATGAAGCCAGACAAACTCAAATTGCAAAGAAAACAAGTTTTAACCATCATGGTGATTCAGCAGGAGAATGTCCTACCAAAGGCAGCTATGTGAGGTCCATCTTTTATGTTCTTGATTGAAGACAGCCTGCCTTTCTACAAGAGGCACGTCTGCCCCATAGAAGCTGTGCCTCAGCCAAGCACGAGCTAATTGGTTCAGCAGGACAGAAAGCAAACAAGTGAAGCTTGCAAAGGTATGATAGACTGAGCAGGGTCCCTGACCTAAACCTCCTTGTACTTCTGCATTTAAAAGCTAATAGAATAAAATAAATAGATACATAGATAAAATAGAATAATAAAAAAAAAATCACAGTTGTCCTTGGCTATCAGTCACTGTTGGCAAACAGGGGGTAGATTTCCCTGAACAGAAATTCCAGTCCCCACTGGTTTCATCCAAGAGTTTTCCTGCTCTGGCAGAATAACGTCTATCTTACTTTCAACAAGTTTTTGCCACTTAGACAAATATATCTTGGTTAAGACAGGTAGAGAATAGTCTTTGTATCTTAGGCAGAAAAAAAAAAAAAAACAAACTAAAAAAACAAAGAAAAAGAAATAGTTATTTTGATTCATGAGAACCAAGGAGGAAAGTTTCTTTTGTAAAACTGAATACCAGAGACTGCAATAACTGTATTTTTCAAGAGCATTTGGCAGGTTAGCTGGTGCTGAATAGTGATGACAAAATGTTCAACAAACCAAAAATATTCCATCTGTTCACTAAAAAATGGGATTCCGTTAAGCAAGACAAATAACAGGAAATACAGAATTGTTCCCCTCCTCAAGACATTTCGACACTAGCATCTCAACCCACCCACTTAACTAGTATTAAAAATCATTAAACCCGGTTTTTGAAACCAATTACATCTAGCCCAAGCCTCAGCAGAGCAGAGGTGAGCGGGGAGGGCAGGACATCGGTAGGACTGTTCCCAGGAGACATGGCTAAAAGTACGGCTGACTCTCCTCCACGAGCCCTGTGTTCCCAGGGGGATTTCAGCACAGCAGGCAATACTGCTGCAGGGCATCTGCAGTCTCTGGAGGCGAGAAGAGTTTTACTTGTGAAGAAACTCAAGCTGTTGGGAGGACTGGCTGTGTGGGCTCTGCTGGGCTTTTCCTTCAACCGCTCTTCTCCCCACCTCCCCGTGCTTGCTCCAATGGGAGGCTCTGCAGAGGGACAGTGTACAGCAGGAGAGAAAATGGGCTGTTTATTCAATAATACCCCTTCATGGTTGTTTTTGACAGCAACACTTGCAAAGGCTGTGAAAAATTCCCCCCGGTGAATTAATCTGGGACTTCCTTGAAGAAAAGTTGGGTAAAACAGACCTTTTTTAGATGCTTGTCACTGCTAGACCTGTGAGCTCCTGACATGTCGGAGCTGGGGACAAGCATTAGCTGTCTTTGGGCAGATCAGGCAGAAATGCCTAGCCTTTGAGCTGTTTGTGCTACTAGATTATTTTACCAGGCAAATGTTTCACAAGCCTGGTTTGAGTAAAATCAGTAATTTTCTTTGGAGTACATTGTCTTTGGAGCATATTGTGTCCCCTGAGGAGAGTGGCAGAGGACTGTAGTTCCTGTTTCTGTGATGTTTCTGTCTTTTTTTTTTTTTTTTCCAGGTAGACCTTACCCCTCATTTTCTCATCTTTCAAGCCCTTCAGTTGTTACCAGGGCAGACACACAAACATCTTTCAGCTTTATCCTTACCCTGCCTCTCCCTGTTATGTGTATTTGGGCAAGTGTTTAGGCTATTTCAAAGTAAGGCTAATGAGGGTTATCTTCACTGAGCAATGCAGGAGAGCACTGCTTCGTATCATCACATTTGCATAATTCATTATAAATAAATAAAAATTTTGCATTGTCTGATTATTATCACTGTAAATCTAATTAGAAAACTACTTTATAGAAACAGAACAAAAAGACACAGTCTTCCCTGGTTTGATTTCACATCTCTGCTTGTGGTTCTGCTTTACTGATAGTAGTTTTAAGCACACACATGCAAGCACACAGCTGGTGTGCTATATATTGCGATGCCCTTCTAAAACCTCCCTTGCCACTAGCCTCAATCCCATCTCATACTACTTCTCAGCAAAGACAGTTCCAATTTATACCTGTTTCCAGCCATTTCAAACTGACACTTTCAATTCATCTCGCTGTAGTTACCAAGGACTTAGCAGCGAGATAAAGAATAAAAGAAGAAAAAGAACAGATACTGCAGTCTCCGAAATATCAGGCTCCTGTGACCGCTTTGAGCTGTCTAACCCCAACAGGTATTAATGGCATTTCTTGTGTTTACAGATAAATTGATTTCCTTTCTCCCAGGAAAGGAAAGAAAATATAAGTCTGAAGATTCATCTTCTGCAGTATTTGAGATTTGATTGCAGTAACCAGGTTCCAAACCATTTACAGTGACAGCAGAGGGGACCAACCCAAGGAAGGCAGAGTCACAGTGCCTGCTGGTGTCCGAGTCTGATGATGATGAGGATCAGCTGCCTCCTGACACAAGGTACTACATGGCTGCACATAGCTACAGCAAAGTTGAGAGCTCACTTAAAAAGCCAGATTCAGGCACTGAGGCTTTGAAAATTGTATGGAAATGTTAAAATCAAGTGACTTTAAGGTAATGATTTTCAGGATAAAATTGTAACTGGCCCAAACAATTGACCTCATCCCTCTGGCAGACACTGTTTTTCCTCAGGGAGGGACACCAAACCTCTCCTGAGTCATTTCCACCCAGCCTTGGGGCCATGAAACCCTGTGCCCAGGTAGGACATCATTCTTCCAGGTGTTGCATCATCCCTCAGCAGGGCGTGATGAAGTCAGCTTTTATGTCACATTCAGCCAGAGCTCTGCAGGTAGAAAGAGCTGGTTCTAAATCACTACAGAGTTGTGCTTTTTTTTTCATTTTGGACTCAGAAAGGAGTGTCAAAAAAGGAAACTGTGGGGGGAAAACTCCTCAGCCCCTCTCTGAACTGAAATTAAAGGGAGGTTTCACAAATGACAAGTCACTGGAACATAATTCTATGATGCTGCCAATTAATTGTTCGCATTGTGAACCACTCAGAAAAGTACCCTGAGATGCTACATGCAGACAAAACCAGAATTTTAGTTAGTATAAATGCATTACACTCAATGCAACGATGCTAGTTTTTTTCCTTACAAAACACAATATATTTTAAAGGAGTGATTATAGTTTAAGCGGGGTACTTTTCCCTAACATGTGCATAGAGGTGTCTCTTTTGGGATAAGATCTTGTTTATAAATGAGGCAGGCATTCTTAGCAGGCAGCAACAAAGAAAAGCGTTTTTATTAGCAGCAGGAACCACATGAACAGCTTTGACCTCAATTTAGGATTTAGCTTATCATTTCACACAGAGGCTTGCATCAAGAATTTGACACTGGTGCCCTTTTCTAATTTGTAAAGCAAACTAAAAGGAAAATAATGGAGTACGGATAAGTGCTGTTCATGAACCACTGAGCAGGCTCTATTCCATTCTGCCCAAATTACTCCACAATCAGTCAGAAATCTCACGACAGACTAGGTTGTCTTTTTGTTGTTTTTATTCCTCTAGAAAAAAAAAAAGGCAAATTAAACACCAGGCCTGTCTGTCCCTATCCTGCTGGCGATCAGTAGTATTGTGGAATCGGCATTCCTTGCGCTCATCGCTGCATCCACGGAGGGAAGCGCTGCCGGGGTGCGGGGGGAATATTCGCCTGCGAACATTAGAGCAGCGGTCGTGTGATCGCAGAGCAACCTAAGGTTAGGTCTTAAGCATGGTAAAGCCCTGGCAGCCTTGCTCCAATTGGCTCCATGACATTCCCCGCTTGGCTGTGATCCTAATGGCTTGAGACTGGCTGAATTTTTCTAACCCCAGCAATTAGTTCTTTCATTTTCTAGAACTCCGCTCACTTGAAGTGTTATTTTTTGCACACGGAGGGCGCGTTGGAGCTGGGGCTTAACCAACCCGAATGCACTCACTATGTGAATCATCTTTCAGGCAAAGCCACAATGCCCTACACTCCCTGTGCTGACTCAGCCAGATTTCTGTCCCTGGCAGCAATAAAAAAGGTTCACAAATTTCATTAGATCTTCCTGAACAAAAGACTAAGAGCCGTGTAAGAGAAAAACCGTACAAATGATCTTACCAGATACATGGTATCAACATCTCAGCGAGGGAGAATTTTAGTCTTTCTCTTCTCTAGCTGAAGGATGGCACAAGGCAAGCGCAAACTGCATTATTTTGTGTTTCCCCCCCAGCGATGACACCACCCCTTTACACACCAATATCCCGTCCCTATGCACCAGAGCAGCCTTGCAAATTAAAACTCCTTTCTAGCCACATTTACATGGGCACCCCTTCCCCTGTCCTGTACTCTCCTGGGAGCAACTGCTGAAATAAGGTTGACTTTAAACAAAGACATACATCTACATTGCTGAAAGTAATATATATATATTATATGGGAACTGCTGAGTGGCTTTTCCTCACATTACTGAGAAGCACATATTTCCTCCATACGTTTCATAACGCTGGGCTTATGGCCCCAATCCATTGAGTTACGGAAGGGTTTGCTATGTGCAATTTTATGGAGCACAGCAGGACTAAGGGCTCCCCAGGAGCTCTGCTTTCAGCCTGCGTTACCCTGGTAGGAGGGAAGAGCAAAGGGTGCGCAATATGTGTCTTTGAATCAATTTGTGGATATACAGAAAACACATGCAAACACACAAACTGCCATCTGTTTACATGGTTTTGTATCATCTGGGGGAAGAAGCACAACAAAAGAGGTTTAGGCTCTGACTGTCATTGGGGAAAGCTCAATACAGGAGAGGAGGAGAAAGTGAAGAAAAATTTAAAAACCAAAGCAGGGCAGGGCACAGGCCTAGAGGGGAGAGAAATATAATTATAAATGAATGAATAAGGAGAAAATATACACTATCGCTTTATCCTGTCTGTGTCTGCCTCTCAGTTTGGTGTCCAGCTCTGATGGTCTACTTGGTGCTCAACACCCTTGCGAGTCCCAGGCTTCCCTGTCATGCTACCTCGGCATGACACGTCTGGAAAAGTGTGTGCAACCAGCTGTTCACGCTCTGGATGTGCCAGCCTCATGCCACCAAGCGTCAGGGTGCACTTCTAGCTTCACCTGTGAAGCTCAGCTCTCTCTGAGCTCAAGCACGATTTGACTGCTGATTTTTCAAGAGATTTATCCTCTCTTTGATCTTATCATGATATGTAACATTTTGGAAGTGATGTTGTCTGTGACAACCCATCATAAAGAGTACTTCTGAAGGGTAATTTGGAGCACTTGGAGAATACAGTTGCATTGCCTACAGATCTGACCAAACTGAGATGCCATCACTGGCAACTTGAGCAACGTCTTAAAGTGCTTTTTGAAGCCAAAGCAGTGCACTTCAAATTAAATAACATGTGGTTAAATCTAGCCCTTGTCCTTGACTCAACATTACTATTAGGAAGGCTTGCTCTGGGAACTCCTCCCAGGCAATAGGTCAGTGTGATGGGAGGATGGGGAATCCTTTGCAGGGAGTCCTTAACTTGCGGACAACAACCAGGTGTTCAGAAACAGAGAAGACGAGATTGGAAGGTGACTGAAACTAGCTCAGTTCAAAAAGCCTTCTCGCTAGTTTAGTACACAAACAGCACACAGGTGAAGACATAAAATCAATATGGTTTTCCCAGCTACAGCCTGCCAGATCCATGCAATGAGCATGGCTGAGGAAGCCTGTAATGCGAATCAGGGATGATAGAGAAAAGCTGGGTCCTTTGCCAGCTGGGCAGATCTCATGATGGCTAGTACATACATCACGTGGTGCTGTGGGGCAGTGACAAGAGGCTGTGGCTGGAGTGATGCTTTAGCCCTACATCTCCCATCCCCAGCGGTAGTTGCAATATCATTTGCATTTCCAGGCCCTTTCACAGCCCTTCTCCAAGGTTAAACACACTCAGCAAAGGTAACTCATTCTGCAGCTAGAAGATGGGAAAAGATCAGAAAATGCTCCCAGCAGTTTTGGTGTGTCTGTGAAATGACCTTCTTGATCTGATTCTTCTTGACTCATCACTTGCCTGCTACCCTCTCTGCTGACAAGCTCTGGTAGACAGGACTGAGTCTTGCTGCAGAAAAAAAGAATAAAAACCATGGCTCAGCAAGTTTGACCCGAAATGGTAAAATCAAGTGATAAAGCAATTCATTGCAAGCAGTGCAAGACTGCGCTCAACAAATTGCCCTTTGCTGAAGTCAGAAGGTCTACCTGTGCCTGTGCTTTCACCTCCAAATGCCTGCACAGCTGACTGAAGAGGTGATATTCCTGTTGCTGTAGCTCTTTTCCATCATTGGCTCCCCAGACTTAATCTTCATTCTGCAGCAGATAGGAGTTAATTTTACAATTGGGCAAGACAGTGTAAACAACAGAGATGGGTTTCTAGTGTCGTATTTTGAGATGACGATAGATACCCAAATTTCCCAAAAGAAAGTATTTTGGGAAAAATGCAGCAACATGCTGGCAGAATGGAGGATTTATAGCCAATTATCTGTGTTAAATAGGTTAAACATCTTCCTCATTTTCTCCTATGCAATCCCATTATTGGATTTCTAGTGCAGTTGCAAGTAACAGTCATTCTCTAGGTCTTTGTGCCTGTTATAAGCAAAAAAATGCTAAGAAAATGTTTGTTGAGACAATTCAGGACTATGTGAGACTAAGAGTGATTCTTCGTAGAGGGCACTTCTCACTCCACTTTGACCTTGATAGGCTACAGAAATACCTGAGTAGTATCTTTTCTGTCTCAGCACATTTTTTAAAAGACCCTCAGTTGTGCTTTCTTTTAAAAATCTGCATTACCTAAAAAACTTTACTGGATGGCCTAGTTTCCTGTGGAATTATAAAAAACCAAAATGTGCCTTAGGCAGAATGACCTTATTCATTGCATTCTTATTCCCTGCAGCTCCTCCTCATGCTTTTTACTGCTGTGATGTGTTTGATTGTGTTTTGCATCAGTCAGTGGCTAAAGTAAGGAACTGGATGTGGAAACAGGAGCATGTGGGAGACAAGACCTTTCCAAGATATAAGCTCCCATCAGTGGGTGCATGGGCTTTCCCACCCACCCAACTTCATCTGTTCGACTTTCTCACCAACTTGAGCAGAAGCAGCAACGTGTGCCCTGGCAGCTGCAGTCTCCTGGGAGATGCAGGTTCTGCCTGGGTCTTCTCCTTCCTAGGTGACTATTTCTAATCATTAGGCAAATATATGAAGGGTGGACATCAACATCATCAGCTGTAAAAGAAGATATGTAGGTGACTACCCGTTAGAGATGGGAAAGGTGAGAAGACAGGACCTGCCTCCCTCCATCTCAGGACTCCGCTAAAGAGGAGCATCCAGCCAACACAACACGCTCTCTCACATGCCAAGGCTTTTGTCCATGGGGAATCAAAAGCTAGTGGAAAAATAGATGGACCACTGAGCTACAGAGCTTTTGCAAGGTGCCTGGCTTTCACTTGCTCCCGTTGGAGCTGCTTCACTTTGTATGGGTGATTAAATATTAATTGGGCCAGGGAGAGAAAAGCAAGAGATTGATTCTATTGCCCAGTTGTTCAGGTGCTCACCTGGGATGCGAGAGATGCAGGGTCAAGTCCTTGCTCCGAACATGATTTAATTATTTATACAAAGTGGAACAGCTCCAGCAAGAAGGACGTACATGCTGGCAAGCCTGATGGCCCTTTCCTGCACTGCACAAAGCCTCTTCCCATTTAACCCAGGGGGTGACTTGATGCAGGTTTTCTCCTTGCCAAGTAAATGTTTCCTGTTTGCATCATGATTTGTTAACTTCTCGTTCTTGCTCCCTAAGCCAGGGCTAGCTTGGGTGCCGTGCTCCTCAGCAGGATTCACAGCTGAGGCTCCTCGCCGAGGGAAGCACAGCCCCTTGCCTACCAGCAACTCATTTCTCATGAGTGTCAAGGATTAGTGTTTTACTGAGCCGTGTACCCACCTCACTCCTTGGCATCTCAGCTCTCTTCACTGTCTACGTGGTGGAGGAAGCCCCAGCAGCTGCAGCAAGGGCCAGGCTCTGAGAGGCAGCAGGGAACCCAAATTTCCACGAGGATTTCCAGGGCTGGCAGGGGCTTCTGTGAACAGAGTGGCAGGGAAAATAAGGAACTTCCCCTGTAATAAGGAAGCCTGTAAAATTCTCTCATCCTGCTGGTTTCTCCCTAAGTGCTTGTATGTGGATTATTTATTTTACTAGCCTAGTGTCAGCGTTACTCCTTTTATTTTTTCTGCCAGCTGACACCATTATCTGAAATGAATTGAGATGGAGAACTAATGTTTTCCCTTGCAAGCGCTGGTGGGAATGGCCGATGCCATGTTATCCTTGACACATGAACAATCTTAATTTCAGTAGCCTCCCACAAACTTTAAAAGTGTCTGGATTAAAACAGTGATTAAATAACCTAGCATGCTTTACAGAAAGGATATTTAAGCACCTGGCTACTAACACAGACAGTTTTCCATGGGACATTTAAATTGACTGTGCCACTTTCAGCTCACCAGGCTGTTTCCATTGCTGTTCTGCAGCAAACATCATTAGGTAGCACAGCATGAAAAAAACAAAGATATAGGTATGGTGTTTAAATTTACACACATGGTTGTAACAGCGACATGAGCTCATCCATTTCCTCATTTTACAGAGTTTATTCTGCTGCTGTTGATTTTTTCAGTATTCACAAACAAAGGAAAAGTTTGTCCTAAGGACAATCACTGAGCACAATAAAATACAGTAGAAATATGACTATTCTTTACAAGAATTATTTTTTAAAAAAACAAATTCAAAAAAACCCAAGATTAAAAAAGAGCTATTATAAAAGAAAGTATGTAGTGCTTATACTTGCTATCAAAAATCTGGTTCTGTTGATTTTGACTAATGGCTTATGCACTCAACAGAGATGGCATTGTTTACTTTCTTCCCCAAGTTTACATTTATTATTACTGCTAAGTTTTGTGTTAGTACACGCTGTTTTAAATTAAATGAATATCCAAATACTGGTTTGAAGTTGCTAATGGCACCATATGTACTGCATTAGCTTGCCTACTATTTAAAGAAAAAGTCTTAATTGTACTACCATCGCCTGAGGATATTTTTGTGGTAAGCAATTAAGATTCATTTTCCTGTTCATGTAGAAAATCACTTCATGAAAACATTGGAGTATAATAACTTTTGTCCAATTTATGCATTTTTGCCTTGAACATTTGGATTAAGGGAAAAAAGAACTATCGTTTAAAATCTGAGTATCTTGATAAGCGTTTAATGGTTATTTCTAGCTGAATAGTTCCTTCCCTATCCATAAAACAAAGAATGTAACAAAATTTAAACATTTACTTCTAAACTTCACTAGTGAGTCTATTTGTCCTCTGGTTTCACTGCTAAGCAGTCCACAAAAAGTGTAAAATAGGCACTATAAACCCAAAAGTTGGCTGAAGTATTTAGCATCAGAAAAAAAATGAACCACCCCATAAGTGCATCTAATATTTGGGAAATACTGGAGGCAAGAGCCCTTACTTTAAGCCGGGAGGTGAATCACGGGCTGCCCCGGCAATGTGTCGCATCTGTGCCACCAGCACAGCCACCCACACCCGGTCCTTCTTTTGTGGGGGTCAGAACTCACAGCTGCTGCACGAAGCTGTGGGACTGGCGGGATGCAGAAAAGGGTCCTTGTTCCTCGTCAAGGCTGGACCCATCCCTGGGTGTGCAACGGCGGATGAGGAAGAGGCTGGGAGCCACTGTGCCAGTCCCACACTTTGACATTGTTTCGGAGTGATTTGTTCTTCATGACAGGGTCAAGCTGCTGTGAAAAGGTTAAACAAACGGACTTTGTAAGCTCCTTTTAGGGGAAAGCTGGTCAGAAGACCCCTTTAATCACCAATCCCCTTTAGCCCTGGGAAAAGGCATCGGCCAGACTCACTTGTGCGGCTGTGGGGAGCCGGGGTGAGGGTGGGGTGGAGGCTCCCTGCCCTCCTGCAGACGCCTTCAGCTGGAAAAAAGAAATCCTGCAAGGGAAGGTGTTTGGCTGGAAGTGCTGATGTGCCTCCCCCTGGGCTGAGGTGCTGCCGCAGAGGAGAAAGAGGAGGAGGAGGAGGCGGAGGACATTCCTCTGGGGCCGGTGTGTAGCCCAGCGTCCCTAATGCTGTCCGCACCCATCCTGTCAGGAGGGTAATGAGGGGAAAGTTCCCAGACAAAAATGAAAAGCACCTCGGTCTTCAGCAGGGGCTCGGAGGAGGCTTGTCGTAGCAGCCTCCACCTTCCCTCTGCCATGGCTGCAGGCCTGGCGCTCTGCTGGGCGCCAGACCTGCAGCCATGAGGCGACGAGGAACCCTCATCAGTTAATCCCCGCAGACAGGCGGCTTTTAGTTCAGCTTCTCCTGCCCCATTTTGAGGTGTGACCATCTACTGGATACCCAGTGCATTACACACCTGAACTGCACCTTCTTGGAGATGCCCTAGGGCAGGGATGGTTCCTCCTGCTGTGTTATTCACAGGGTGGCTTAATAAATAGTACTGGCTCCACGCTCCACTCCCACTGAGAGTGGCAGCAGCCAAGGGCGGCATCGTTCCTCCATGGAACAGACAGGTTGTGGAGGCTGTAGGAGATGGCAGCGAGGCTCCTTGGCCCAAAGTGGTGTGTGGAAAAGGTGAGAGGAAGCATGGTGAGAGCCAAACTGAGCAACAAGGGTCACAGGCACTGCTCCCTCTGTCCTCAGAGCTCCCCTGCCCTTCACAGCTGAGTAATTTGTTAACTTGGGCCCTCATCTCCTTCCTGCTCGTCCCCATTAAGCATCCTCCTTTCCCACCCTCCACCCCCAAGCCTTAGCTGTGAATTGCCCAACATCCACACGCAGACATGGGCTTTCATCCCAGGAGCAACGTTTGTAGGAAAGCCCAGGGGTGCTGTGCTAATTCCAGCCATGCCAGGACCATGTCTCTGCCTGTTTCCTCCCTTAGATCCTTACATCCCTCACTTTATTCTCCTCAGATGCTTTCTTCTCATCACAAGCTACTTTAGTAGTGATTTTCCACAGTGACCCCAAACCTATTTGGTTCCTGCTCTCCAACCTGCCACTGTTTCATCCTCCTCTCCTTACTGCATCCACCCTCCTAAGTTTGTTTTCCTCTCTCCACCTCACTGTCCACCCATTCCACCACCTTCTGCTTCATGTACACACTCCCTCTTAACTTTGCAACCAACTATGAAATAAAAAAGCTCCTCCTATTTATTGCCATGCCCTATCAGAGATGCCATAATTGCCTGTATGAGCACTCCTCATCTGTTCCAGTGCAAAATGAAACAAACCAATTCAGCCAAATATAAAGCTGATTTCCTCCAGTTGCCGTGAAAGGCACTGGCAGTTACAGAGTCCCAGCAATAGGACCAGCCGAGGACCATCGCTCCTCAGTTGTTCCAGCTGGATCCTGAAGTGCATGCGTGCGTAAGACGGGTGTGAGTGAGAGTCCCCTGACCGTGCTCTCAGGCAGCAGAGGCTTTTCTTTCCCCTCTGAATCAGGATTTTCTAGATCTTCCTACTTTTCTGAAAGTCACCAGGAATCAGCAGGCAGTTTAATAACTGGAGAACAGCTTCAGGGGATTTGTTCATGAGGAACTTTCTTAACTCCATTCAACCTTTGCCTAAAACATCTTTTGCCCCTATGTTATCCATCACATTATTTTCATTTCTATGTGCAATAACTGTCCTCTGTGACCAAAATTTAGAAAGGCAGTACAGTGCTTCCTACTTTGAGTTCTTCTCCAAGTAATCTTCTTGATGATTGAAATAAAAATGCAGGTTGTCTTCCTATAAGCAGGTCAATTTTGTATCCCTTCTGCACTACTGAGACCATTTCTCAGGCAATAACTTTAGTATCCAAAATCTGGATTAAGATTATTCAAATAAAACAATGAATGAAAAGGTTAATAATTCCATTTGATAACATAGATGTGAACTCAATAGCCTAACCACCTTCCTGCACCCCTCTGATCTCTGACTGTCATACAGCTCATGCTGAAATAGCCATCATATTTCACAAAGCTGGAATGGATTTGGTAAGAGGCCAATCTTGTAATACTTCTCCAAAACATAACAAAATGGACACAGTAGCGACTGCCAGCTAAGGACCTGGTACTGAGCTACTGAAATCAGCAGTGGCTCTGCCAGCAATTTGGGTGTGAATTAAGAGCCTAAATTCCCGATGAATCAACATATTTCTACCACCATGGTCAAGTCTTCAGCTGAATTTAATCTCCATCCTGCATCAGCTGTCAGCCAGCTGAATAGCTGCCTTGCCTGCAGCAATGATAGCTTTGTGGCAATGAAGCACTGCAAGAGAATTCAAGAAATCATCCAGGCCACTCTCCCACCATCCCACCCCTTGTGTGGGAGTTAAGTAAATCACTTTAGATTATCTCTTATGGATATGTCTTCTAACCTGCATTTCTGTAGCACAAGTTCTAGGATTTCTATCAAACCCTTTTCTTGGATACCATCAAGAGACAGACTGTGTTTCTAATATTCTGGTTTTCTTTGCTGTGTATTTAAGTGATTTCTCATTCTTCTTCAGTTGGTCACAAGTGACCACCAGCAACTTTGTAGCAACAATTTATATACAGAAAACTGTTGTCCCCCTACTCTTTTTTTTTCCAGTTTAAACAAAGCCACATCCTTCACCCCTCATGTTTTCCAGATTTCCTTTATCCCATAGACTCTTTCCTGTTGATCCATATGAGGGCAGCCAAGCTTCCCAACTCTGCAAGCAGCATGCCAAAATGCCATTAGGCTGGGAGCTGCGAGGCACGTACCTTGGAAAGATGAGCAGGGAGGGAACCAGTGCTCTGGAAACGAGATGCAGTACAAAAGGATGTGGTTCCTGCGGAAAGTGGTTCCTATGAAAATCCGGAATTCCTACAAAAATCTGAAAATCTGAGGCAGCTATTCCCCAGAGTGATTCAGTGAGTGTGATCACACCACAGTTCAAGACACGTTGTTTTCTCTATTTTGAGAATTCAGATTATTCAGTAGCCCCCAAGCAAGTGAAGACTGATGTGATATGGCCCAGGTAGGAGAGATGCACTTGGACTGTTTAAGAGCAAGAGTGTGGCCATCCCTGTTTAAAGCATCTGCATATCAAATCTCTTAAAAGAAAGAGAAAAGTTTCTTAAAAGAAAGAGAAATAATTTCTTGGCCAGAAATAATGTTGCCACATGCATCATATAGACATTTTAATCCAGATAGTGATACAAATGTTTTTGCATTAAGCTTAATTTTCTCTTCCTCATCAAAGAGGCAGATACCACAAACATGCAATTCTACTGGTGGGGCATGGAATCGGTCCTGTATGTTATCCATAATTACATATAGAATCAGATCTGAATTAACTCAGCTTGATGTTCAAACCTAGACCCTGAAAACATGTGGTTTGTGTATTGGAGTATCAAAATCTGGGCAATGAGTTCAGTCTTCTTTAATTTTGTCATGTGTTCTTAACTACTAATTGCTTGTAGATCTGACTTTCCAAAAACATGATCATAAAGAGCAAATTTGCAAAGTTAATTCCAGCATTTCCTCACTCTGATGAACTTTGTAGGTAAGATTTCATGCTGATATTAATGAGTTCCCAAGCAACCAAAATTGATTTCAGAAAGTAATAAAATTGGGGCTTAATATCTTACAGAACTGGAAAAGCTCCAAAATGCAAAACCTCAGAGATGTTCAGAGTATGAACAGATTTGCATCTCTCTAATACCAAGTCCATTAACAACATATCACATTGCCAGGAGACAGACAGAGGTTACAGTCTACCCGAACAGTGACCTTTGGTTGGTATCTCACAAAGTTGTGCAAGCACAGACAATGTGAATCTTTGGCAATAGTGATATTCTAGATTTGGCACAGAAGAGTCAATTTAGCATCTGTGTTGCTACAGAAGTTATAGTTAGGTGCTTCTTTTCTATGGGGCAGGAAATTCTGTCAGGAATATACTGATATGACTTCTGAGACCCCTGATAACTTAAATACCAACTCAGAATAATATCTTACAGACTCCAGAAGGCTCTCCAAGAAGGGCAAAAGGCAGAGCTCACCTTCAAGAATGGAAGGATCTGGTATATGTTGTATTCTGGTTATCCTTTATACATTTTATTTAAATCTGCCTTTTTAAAAATATTGTTGATGTGGCAATATTATGGGACAGAACAGAGTTCAGAAACAGCTGCTAGCGTTTTCTGGGTAAGAAGAAAACAAAAGCCTGAATGAGTGATGTGAAAGGCAGTGAGAGCGGGGTAAACCAGCGTAAAAACAAAACATGGGGTAGTAATAAACAGGTTTGGCTGGAGAAGGGCTCTGCAGAGCCCCGGTGGTGAGGAGAAGAGGATAAAGGGTGCAGAAGTGAGAGGAGAGAATGTACTGCAAACTGTGTGTGCAGAAAGTCAGCTGTCATTGGCATTTCATGGGGAGTTCTGTGTCCATGCTCAAACACTGTTATCATGGCTCACAGGGAGCAGGGCATATCTCTGTGGGATTTTTCCCAGAGAAAAATATTTGTTCTGCTATTGATTTTCACAAAAAAAAAAAAAAAAAAAAAAAAAAGGTAGACGTTTCCGATGTGGTGGATCTGAGCAAGGCTCCAGAGCAAGGAAATGACCAAGCATGTGCACTCTAGAGAAGCATCAAAACTTATTTTAAAAGACCTTTGCCTTCGTAAAGTCAAACCTGGAAAAGATTAGGGAACGCCAGCACTCAGGGGCTTTCTACAGGACACCTGTGTAGCTGGGTATGTATCTTTCATCTTGCATGATCACCTATCTTTTGTGTATTAATTTAACACCAGACCCTGTTTGGTCCAGTCCCAGGGAGTGCTAACCCAAAAAAATAGTATAAGATCATTATTTGAACAAAACCAAATACTCTGGAAATGTTCTCCATTTCTTTTTCCATTTTCCAAACAGCCAATAAAGACAGCAACACCTCTAAAAATAAATTTAAAAAAAAAAAAAACAACCCAAAACGCGAACAAAAAGACCAAAAAATATCCCTGCTTTGGGATAAAGCCCAAGGGGGGAAGAGACAGATTCCTGAAGTAAAATTATTGGGAAGATTCTCCTTCGGGAGGGCTCTGTGAGGATCCCCCCGCCCTGCATCGTGCTCTGCTCTGCGTTCGCCTTCAAAATTCACGGGATTATCACCATTTTATTCGGGGGCGAAGGGAAGCGACCGAATAAACAACCCCCGGGACTCGGTTACTGCTCACCCAGAAGCCGCGGCTCGGGTACCGCACCCCGGCCGGGACGCGGGGCCGCGCCGGGAAGGGTGTCCCTGGGGCGGGGGTGCCGCGGAGGGGCGGCCCGGCCGGCCGGGGGGCACTGGGCACTGAGCGAATTCACCTCCCAGCTGGGCCAAGAAGTTGATTTGGGGGGGCAGAAATCTGCTCCCCTGTCTCCCAGCCCCTCCTGCCTCTCCGCTGAAGTCTCCCGCTATGCCGACGGGACTGCCCGGTCGGTGCTTGCCCGGCTCCGCGCTGGGAGAGAGGTGGGGACCCCAAAGGCGTCGGGAGGGGTGCGATCGCCTCACTACTTCTTCCTAAGGGAGGCCGTGAAACCTGGGGCTCCAGGGCCGAGAGGGTCTGACAAAACGAAATTAACTTGAAAAAGGGATTTCCCTCAAAAAATAGAATAAATAGAATAAAATAAAATGGACTGGAATAGAAGAAAATAGACTAGAATAGAATAGAAGAAAATAGACTAGAATAGAATAGAATAAAATAGACTAGAATAAAATAGACTAGACTAGACTAGACTAGAATAGAATAGACTAGAATAGAATAGAATAAATAGACTAAAATAAAATAAAATCCTTTCCTCTGCCCCTGATTATTCTCAGGAGTGGAAATAGGCGCCGGGCGCAGCACCCCGGGTTCCCGGTGCCGCTGGAGGGGCGAGGGGGAGCTGCAGGCGCTTCGGGGCCGGTTGTGGGTCCGGCCTTTCGGAGAGGGTTTTGGGATCGCTCCTGCGCTCCCACCTCGACGGCAGCTCCGCTCGGAGGGGAAGGACACGACACCTGGAGACGCGGCCGTGGGGACCCGCCGCTCTGCCCCTGGGCTGGCCCCGGGCCTGGAGACGGTATTGCAGGAGCCGCGGGACCTGCGTCTCCCGTGCGAGCCGGGCCTGATCGACGGGGCGAACACGGACACGGGTGGCATTCTCCTTCCCCAGAAGCGGGTTTGGGGCTGGGCTGAGCATCAGCCTGCAGACGGGCTGGGGTCGCGGGGGGCTCTGCGCTGCCCCTCTCCCCCCGGCCGGCCCCTCCTGCCTGCCTCGGTGCTTTCCCACCCTTCTCCTCCCCTCCCGGCCGGTACCGCAGCCTCTTCCGTCTCCTTAAATTAACCCACAAAGGCGATCTCTCGCCCAGAACTAGGGCACAGGAAAGTTTGGGGCGGGAGCCGGAAGAGTTTTGCCGTTGACTGCAAGACATCAAAAAGCCCCTTCATTATGAACAGCCCAGTTCCTATCCGGGGCGGGGGACCGTCTTGCTGCCCCGCGTTGACGCCAGCATTCATCCCTACGCGCACCCCTCTCCCCGCAACCCCGCACCAGGGGCGAGACACGGCCGTACCGCCCGGCCCGGCTCGGCGCCGCCTTCTCGGGGGCGGCTGGCCCGGCCTCGGCCCTCCCCGCGGCCCGGGGCTCCTCGGGGCCGAGGCCCTTCCCCGTCTCACCCCGGGCCCCCAGGAAAAGCAGCGCCCCCCGCCGCGCCCCGTGCGCCCCGTCCCGGCGCGCGTCCCCCGGGGGCGGCTCTGCGGGCAGGGGGACACAAAGCAGGGGTGAGGAATAACCCCTTTCCCTCGAGAGAAATGCAATGGCCGAAGAGCTCCACGGCTGGCTTCCCACCCACCCCACCCCCAGCTAACACGACCCGGGGGGCCCCGTCCAGGACCTCCCGTCCCCCTCGGACGCCAGGACAGGCCTGCCCCGATAGCATTTGCTCTCTCTTTCATCCGCTGATCGTTTCACTCTGTGGCTGTGTCCAACAAGTGCATGAGTTAAAACTCATGCTGAAACCTGTAACGTGCTGCCTACTGCAATGTTTCCTACAGACGCCATGCAGAGTTTAACCGTAATTTTGATGAGAACTCTTCGATTAAATTATCCTCTTGCTGTAAAACTGTATGTACTGAAAATTGGCAAATCCGGCAGTTTTAGTACTGAAGAATTTTTCTTTCCCAAGTAAAGGCTAACGAAAACCTCAAGTGTCACCACGTTGTTGGTCTAATGATGCAAAGGCAGGAGAACGTGTGCTTTCCCATCAGTGCTGCATGCAAGATGCAGTCCCCACAGCTGAAGGGATCCCATGGATTCGGGGGAAACTTGGTGGAGGAGGCAACGCTGGACGTGGAGACCCTCCCTAAAGTTAAGCATCATCCTTCTCTTTATAACGAGAGGGCAGGAAAGAGGAACTGCATCTTTTCTCCATTTATTACCCGGCAAACAAAGAGCAGAAGGTTTTGTGTTTCTTAGAGGCTAAACATCCCCATAAAGAACTTGAAGTCGCTTTACAACCCACCTTGTACAGAGACCATGGGTGGGCAGTGGGCAATATAAGGGATGGGGCTCTGCCTCTCTCCACTTCAATAGCTCCAGAAAACTGCATAGTAACTGAACACAGATCTGCTGTGCAGGTCTTTGCTGGTGATTTGCCTACGGACTATAGAAAAAAAATAAATTGAGGAATAAACAAACAATGCAAATGACATTATGTTAGGGGAAATAACAGTAGGTGGTTACAATGACATAAAGTGTACTGAGTATTTCTCGTTGCATTTTCTTGTGATTTGAACACTCGCAAAGCCCAGATTTCTTTGGTTTACATATGGAACAAAGACAACTGCTAGAGCCTAACAACTCATCTATTTCTTTTGACTTAACTGGATTTTGCTTGTGTTAAAAACATACATTCAAGTCAAGTAGCTAAGGAAATATAATTGATATAGAAATTACTTTGTCTCTTTCAAGGTTAAAAAACAGGGAATAGAAATATGCTGTTTGAACCTACTAATGAAAATAAAGTAGGTCTTTTTATAGAGGAGATTGAAAAAAAACCACAAGAAATAACTGAAATAAACAGTATGAACAGGTATAATGGTGAAACTGTTTAAAGAAAATTTAAGAGTCCATCTGAGGGAAGACTCGATTGTACAGACACAAAGAGTGCAACTGGGAGAAGGTTGGTTGTCACATTTTGAGTTGATAGCTTAATTTTTACTAGTGTCAAGGCTTAAAGACAGTGCCCAGGGAAAACAACAGGTAAGAACTACAATTACAGCACCAGAAAAAGAACATTCCCAAAGTGAGGAACGGCTAGGTAGCCGCTAGGTAGTTGATAGGTTTTAAAATGTGCCTGAAGATGGTGCTGTTTAGATGGCAGAAGTAAGGTCTTGGACAGCTGCAGTAAAAAATATTATGAAAAAAAATTTGCTCACCCAAAGTTGTGTAACAGCAGATTGCTCCAGCTCCATTTCCAAAATCTAAACAGCGGAGATGCATTGAGAAAAGGCTTAACAAGAAACTTAATTTGAGAGTAATTTCACTGTGATAAAACAATTTCTGGTAAGGCAAAATTTCAGTGCCGCCGCCTATCAGCAGATCTCATTCTCCCACTTCAGCCTGGCCGCAGTCCTTCTGCTCACCCTCCTGACGCCCCACCCTGAGCACAGCCTTTATAAACTTGCATCTCTGCACCGAGCACCCTAAGGAAAAGAGAAGTTGAAGGGAAATACAGCTGATTTTTTATTCAACAGATGTTGAAGGAATTTAAAGTGGAATTTCCCACTACGTACAAGCTTTAACATTATTAAGCCTGATTTTAATGTGAATGCAAAGTGATCTGCTATAGTTTATGACAGTCAATTCCACTCTCTTGGCCAGACTGGAAACCAGATTTTCTTCTGATGGTTTTAATAAGGTAGTTTTTAAAAGGGCACCAGGAACTGGACTAGTAGATTCAGAAAGAAATGCACTGGCATATGTGAGACACTTCCCTGCAATTAGCAGTAAATAATCTGAGGGGAAAGCTAGCTTTCTGGCAAAATACAGTTCTTGCAGAATTTATGTTTTCTCCTAAATTGCACAACGCTTTTTAACACCATATGCTAATCTGGGAATCGCAAGCACAGTAATTAGCTTTGAGTTTTTGGAACACTTCATAAGGCCTGGATTAATCCCAACTGTATTATCTGGTGTCAGTTACTGGAAGCTGGAGACGCAGCAAACCAGGTTACCAGCCAGTGAATTGTGCAATAATGACTATACGCCATATGCTAGCTTGTGTCTTTCCTGTACATACATCCTACCTATAACTTGTGCTAGATCCAATTAAGGGGAAAGCCATGTTTGCTCCTGATACAAAGCAAAGCACGCAGCATTTTGCATAAAGCGGATGTCTCCCAAATGGCAGGCTTTAAGTCAACCCCCTGCTGAGCCATTGTACTGAAATACATGTTGCTTTTTAGACCTTTAAATTTACTTCCTCCCAAGAAAAATATTATCCCAGCGCTATCTAATGACCAGCCATAGGACCTTAACAGCTTGTAGGGTCACAGTCTTGAATGGAATCGCAACCTTGGCACGCATTAAGGCATGGGAAGCCCTTCCTACAGCCTGTTGCCATCTCCTGTGCTCCCTCACTGTAAGAGCTTTGGCTTTGCCTCTCGCATCAAAGTCCCTGGTCTGTGCTGCCCTGTGTGAAGAAGTCCTCAGAGCTGGGTCAGCAGCCTACCTCAGTCTTGCAGTGAAGTCTCCACTTCAGAGAAGTCAGGAGTACCTGAGAGGTTTGCATAGCAGCCTGCCTGTGCAGCTCATTGTCTTATGGTAATTTCATTAACTTTCTTACTTTCTCCCCAAACCAAGTTCAAGATGACCTTCTAAGTATCACTAGAGGGACTGTAAATAGATGGCTAATGCAACTGAGTTGCTCTATGATGGTTGTTTGCTTTCTTGATCCATAGCAGGAGCATGTAGCCCCCACCCCAGGGAGCTTCTGGCCATAGGGCTTACATCCAGCAGGCAGAATCAAATCCAGAGTGAATAATTGCCTATGATTTGATGAATCACTTTGCTTTTCAGTGTGTCCTCTGAAAAAAATACAGACAGTAATGATGGCATTTGTCTCATTGTCTTTGCAGGTGGGAATCAGTTGCCAAAGCAATGCATCTAGTTTTGTTTGAGCCATACAGCATTAAAAGGTCCTGCTCTGGCACTGCCCGAGGCCCCCAGAGGTCTTGTGTCATATGCAAATGTCTTGGATGTCTTTGGGAATATCAAAGGGCACTCAGTAGCCACATTTAAGCAACCTAACTATGTTCTGGGCATGTGTACCTCAGCCAGTCACCATGGGATCTCCTCACAGTCAGTGGAGGGTAGTAGGCACTTTTAGGGCACAGTGCATCTGATAAATGTGTCCTGTGGATGAGACAGACTGTGCGAAGTTCGGATATTTCTGTGCAGTTTAGGGTGTCTAGGCTAGCTGTAAATGGCCAAATTATAGATGTTTTCCACTCCAAATAACCCAAGTTCTGTTCTTCTGCTTTCTGTAATAATAAAAATGGAAGTGATGCTGGCGGACACAAACCATCTGTGTTTCTCATTCTCCAAAGGCCTCACAGATTCTGGTTGGGAGAGAGAAAATAGCTTTTCCAAGTCATGAGAATGCTTCCCAATAACGTGATGATGTTTCCAAGGCATTAAAAGGAGGGAAAAAAGAAAAACCTAAGGAGGAACACAAACTCATTCTTTCAGAAGAACCATACTGGTGGGTTGTCCATACGGAGTGGTTTGCTCTGTGTTGTGGTGGGGTTTCTATTTTAGCACCCAGTAAGACCAAGTGCCATATCAGAAAGATGGTGACCTAAATTAAGACAACAGTAAAAGAAGGAAACATATGAGTCTCAGTTTTCAGGCAGTGGTGGAACAAGGCAGGCTAAATATTTATTAGACCAAAGTCAGAGGTTGTCTCAGGAAGGGTCAGAACTTGAACACAGGATTCCTCTGGCTTTCCTAGCTAAATGACTTGTCCTCATCCTTGTACGGACACATGGTTTTGGCAAGGTACTGTGTAGGATTTTTTCAACTAGATGTGAAATTTGAGGCAGGCTTTACAGCAAAATTCTGTAGGATTTTTTTTACTTATTGTCTTTTTTAGTTTTTCTTTTTTCTCCTTTTTTATAATAGACAGAAAGACTGTTTGGCTCATGAAAAAATCAACACTTGGAAACACTGTTCTTTGAGTTCAGTTATTAACTGCTAAATCATTTTTAAACCAGGTCTGCTTCCTATTTTTTCCATTTCCAAATATAAAATATGTCACTGTTTTGTCTTCTGTGTTAAGAAGTTAGATCAATATCTGAATAATTAAATGCAGCAGGACAATGAACAGTTTAATTAGCCTTGAGGTTTTCAGAGTATTAACTATTAAAACTAAATAGGAAAATTGGCTTGCTCTGAACCCTTTTATTTATAAATTGCAACTTGGCAAAAGTTCAAATCTAAGTTTCTTATGCATTTGGATTGTGCAATACAGGACTGCTAGGAAAAATCTTAATCCGTCTAGACCACAGCAATCATTTTTGTTTGAGCTCGGTTACATGCACTAAGCTCTCACAACATCTGTGAACATCCCGATGGGCTCTGAAGTACCAGGACTGTTTTGGAGTCGTTTAACACCACGGACCTCACCCGTGTTTCACTTTGACTAAACTTTTTGTAAGGGAAATGAGAAAAAGGCAACCATCGGTCCGGGTTGAAAGCACTTGGCAGAGGTCTGTGCTTGACCCGGGAGGGACTTGGCCTCGCGGTGGCACTGTGATAAGGCCGATTTGGTCTTCAGCTACACTAACTCGGCGAGGTAGCTTCCTGCCACGGTATTTAAGCAATTAAACCACATCTACACATCACAACTATGGGCGAGGGTTAACGAAGATGTTCTTCTGTGTCAGCTGGTTTTCACTTATGTTTCACTTACATTCATATTTGCATTTTCTTCCCAGCCAGTAAATACAGGCACGCATTTTGAAAGCAGATTGAAACACCTTGATAGAGCAATCCAGTACAAGAAGAGGAAGCTAAAGGGGGGAAAAAAAAGAGAAATATTTTAATGTCTTTCAAAATAACTGCAGAGTCATCAGACACTTTTTTTATTGACTTTATTTACACAAGGAAAAGATGCAAAATGCTGATGCCTGCTAGCAAAAATACTGTCCCGTATATTGCTTCACAGGTGTACTGTTTCATACCAAGGAAGTCTGGCTAAATGTACACCTGTGAGAAACAACAGATAAGACTGCAGAATAGAAATAAGTCAAGTCCAGAACAAAGACTGGGTGCCCTATGGTCCAAAATCACTGTCTTGAAATAGGTCAGATCCAGACACTTACTCAGAAAATTCCCAACTTAGGGAAAGGCACAGATTTTGGATTACTTTCCTCAGATCTCATCCAGATCCAAACTACTCTTGCTAAATGAAAGCCATATAAACTCACATACCAGCTAACAATTTCCCCAGATTCAGACTCTGTGAAAGACACCCTTAGGACTTTTATACTTCTTTTCTTAAACACTGGTTATGGTAGAGTTTTAAACAGTCTGTGTCTACATATCCTGCTCAATTTCTGATTATGTACAGATAATACCTTTAGGATTTATTAGTGTTTGCAAAAATGGTAGTAGTAATCTAATCTGGAAAATTGATCTGAATTTAAATTGAATCTAAAGAATCCATAAGTCCTCATTAGGTGTCAACAAGGCTCCCAAAGCTCTGTAAGTAACACTGAGGGTTACTTAGGATCAGCAAGATGCAAGTACTGCTTAAATCCCAATTAATCCTTCCCATGCCTCATGCAAACTGTAGATTTGGTCCTTATAGAAGAAAGAAGTTCAAATTCCCCAGACTCAGGTTTCTCAAGGATAATACACATTTAAATATGTACCTCGTCAGGCTAAGGTAGCTTTTCTTGAGCCAAATCGCAGTGGATTTCAGATTTTTTTAAACTGGCCTTAGTAAATACATCAAAAAGGAAAACCTGTATGTAGGAACACTTGGAATAGTGCACAGGAAATGGAATTGCACAGGACAGAAAGCAACAAGCCAACATTAGACAAAAAGATGCTTGCTGTTTCTGAGTCAGAATCAAAGTCTCTCTTTAATCCACTGTTGATCCCAGAGGTGCCCACAAGACTTCACTGACCATCACAAAGTCCAAGGAAATATTTCATTGTCACTTCATGTTTTTTTTTCCTGAATTGAATGCGAGGTTAAGATACACATAACCAAGCATAGTTAATTCAGAATAATATAATTGTTGTGCTTAATAAAAAAATTAAAATTATGCTGGAAATGAAGAGTTCCAGATGAATCAATTGTTTTTTATCCCTGTGGACTAAAATAACAACAAATCTAAGCAAACACTGTGGGTTTTATCCTCAACTGAACTTGACTTTGACTTCACTGTACCATGCAATAATTTGGTCACAATCACACAAACCTGGCCATTTTATGTAAGGGAATGGTGGCTGCCATGCACCTTTGTATGGCATAGTTTTGAGGATACATGCATACATTTTTAAGGATAAGTAAAAGATGGAGTGACGAGTCAGGTCCTTAGTCTGCTTCTGCTGTTCTTCACACTAAAAGGCATGAATGGATGAAGGGGAAAGGCTTATTCCAGCTAAACAAACTAGAAGCAGCTAGAAAATGAAGAACTAAAGGTAGGCTTCACTTCACCCCACATCAACCAGCTAGAAGTTAGGTGTTTCGTGTAACGTTGTTGTCCTCTACAGTGACCTTTGGCAGCACTTGGAGTAGCGTTCATCCCTGCCAAGTAGGGGTGCACGGAGAGGGGATATGGGTCACCCTCTGCAGGTGCACCTCTTGCCCCTCCGCACAGAAGAAGTCAAGATAAATCTATCAGACTTGACATCTGACTTCTGGCTGGCTCCTGCCCCAAGTGGGGATCATGGCGTGCTGGAAACATGTGCTTTGCTGCTGTGGACAGCCACCTTGTTTAACGCACGCATTCTCCAACCCAGCTGAACCCTGTGAAGACCTGTCGGTGTTCGGGCCTTTGGTCTGACAACCAAAAAGTACCAATAAGGTCTCGTGCAGTTTGAATATCCTGATTGTCAGACGTTCAGGAGACATGCAAAAGCAAAGGCTTTGCTTGGCATCTTAGAGAGCAATTGCAAGCAGATGGTGGACATGTTTCTCTTTTGCTAAATATAAGAGGACAGCTTCTTAGGTCTGACCAAGCCTGGATGACCCGTCAGGGCTGCCAAGGGGATTGAAACCACCTCACCCTAAGCAAGGAGCAAGGCAGGGTCAGGCCAGCTCTGCAAAAGGTGGAGACAGAGCACATAGTGTTTCAGCAGCTCTGAGACATATGACAGAGTGTGTTACCTGCTGACAGCTCTGGAGCGGAGGGATACAAAAAGACCCCGAGCTCCTGCTGCAGAGGGGTGCCAAAAGCCCGGAGTGCTGGCGTGGTTCCAGCCACTTCCCCTCTGTTGTTTTCCCTGCTGACCTGTGCAGACAGTGAGACAGTAGATGTGAACGAGGGAAAGCCTTCTTAGCTCATCTGGTTTACCACTTTGACAAGGTAGACATATTCCCTCCATTTTCTGCATGGGGACAGTCAGCTCTGTGAGGAAGCATCATTTCAGATCACCTGGAATAAGCTTCTGAAATGTTCCTCTCGTGCACCTCAACAGCACAGTTGGTGTGAAGAAGAAAAGTAGGTATTTGCAAAAAAGTGGCTCTGGGATAAAAGGAACGTGTCAAACCCCCAACCCCAACTTGCCAAATGTTGTTCTCCTTTACTGCACGGCAGCCCCATTCAAGCACAAGCCTTGTTTGCTTATTTATTAAGTACATATGTTTTATGGAGTCTATGATCTGCAGAAAACATTCCAGCTTTTGGACCCAAGGGCAAAATCCTTCTTTCCAATCTGCACAGCCGATCTTTATGCTGATATTTTGCTCTTCCTAAGGGATTTCAGTGCAGTGAGGGAAAGAGAAATATCAGAGCTCAAATCCACCAGGTGTATCTGAAAGGAAAAGTCTGCTTTGTTGTCCTCCTCATTGCCTCCCTCAGCAAAAGGAGAAAAGCAAAAAGGAAAATGCAATACAAAAGATTATGGCCAATACTGCTAATATTTAATAAACAGATTTTTTTGAACTAAACCTGGTGGCTTTTCATAATAAGATGTCAGTTCCATCAGCATTAGCAGGACTTCATAGCTCAAAAAAGGAATGGAGATACTTGTCTCACACTCAACTTATGTGTTTTCTGTGAGAAAGAGCAACATTTTGGAAAAGGCTTCCTTTCCACTCCTTAGATGTGTGTGATCTTGGATCACCCCTCTAGTTTCTTTTCTTTTTTTTTTTTTTCACCAAGTGTAGTCATTTCCAATAAGTTTCATGAAGGGTTTCTGCTTTTGAAGGTCCCAAATGGCTTAAATCACTCCTAGCACAAATGCACTCTCTATTGTGGAAACTGAAACCTGCCACACCATAAGGTGATCTGTATATTAGAACCAGATATCCCTTCACATCTGCATTTCCAAGCAGCGATGTGGTATGTTTTGAGTTAGCCTCCTTTTAGAGAGTGGCTCATCAGATAGAGATATAGCTATAAATACTGCTAAAGGGCTGGTGTTTGCCAGGCTTTTGTAAGGATGCTGGCTGGCAAGAGGAGGACATGTAGGCAAGAGGTGTCTCCTTTGCAAAGCACACACCACCTACCCAAACTACCATTAACTGCACATCATGATGACAGGGCACCTTTTTTTCCTACTGCCTGAGGAAACTGCTGTCCCTTGACAGATGAATGACAGGATTTTGGGTGCTTCAGGTTGGCCTGAAGCTGGCCGCATCCTCTAGTCCTAAAAGCAAGTGGCATGACATGGCTTGGCTCCGCAGACTACATGCTCTCCCACTGCAAAACAGGGTGGTCTGATACCTACCAGGAGCAGTCCATGGACTTTATTATGCTATAAACACCCTGTCATGGTCTGTGAGGGGACTGACAGGCCAAAATCTGCCCAGGAGTAAGTTTACAGTGAAGGTTACGGACAGGCATTTGCCTAAGCCTGTGGCATGATCCTTTTTAGCTTGCCCATACACACTCAGCCAAGAAAGCCAAGTCATATGAAACATTTGAGCACGACAAGGGAAGACCAAGTCATCTGTGACCTGGAGTGGAGAGCCCACACTATTATAGGGTGCTCACCGAAGAGAGCAGTCCCATCTCCTACTGAGTGCCTTCCTCTTGTAAAATTCAGTTAACTGCATCTTCTCTGCAGGGCTGCTCTTCACCCATCTGCACAATGGTATGTATTGTTACGAAGCAGCAAGAAAGCCTCCCCAGGACCAGACAGTTGGAAGGAGACATGGGAAGAGATTCATCTGACTTTTTTTATATGACAGTTACCCCCTGAACACATGGATAATGTTAGCTAGATATGCTTTGTCTTTAAGAGGAGCATAGGGTGAAAAGGTTAGACATAGAGGTGTCCACTTAGTTTGATTAACCCCCCCAGTAGATGTGGGAGGAGAATTTTGCATGAGAGGAGATAAAAGGGGCATGGGTACCTCTTCCTAATTAGTTGGTAGGACATACCCCTGTGATGCCCAGCAAAGGTGCACCTTCAGCTCTCCTTGCCCATCTCTCCAGTACTGTCTCCATTTAAATCAAGACTGTAGCTTCCTCTGGGTAAGACATGGATTTATAAAGTGTGATATGGAAATTTTCCTGCAGCAAGTACACTTATCACTCCAATTTCACATAACTGCAGTGTAGATTTTATTATTCATAGCCAGGGGCCTGTGTAAATTTCTAGGTTGACTTCTCATGTCCTCGCAAGGGCAGAATGTGGGCCACGGTGTTCAAGTTTCATGAGGAATTACTGTGGGAACTGGCTCGTGCCGTCCTAACACAACTCGAGGAGTCTGTGAAGTCAAAGGGGAATCTTATGAGAAGGAGCTGATACAGCTGGGTTTCCTGCCGAGCCCCACTGAGATTCCAAGGAAGACAGCACATCTCAGTGCTGCTTGCCGAGGGAAAGCAAACAGAGCTTTACCACCAAGTTCACTCAGTGTTTGACCCAGCCTTCCTACTGCTTCAGGGTTTTCTAGAACTAATCAGACTTGATAACAAAATAATTCAGAACAAGAAAGTGAATGCATTTGGGGTTTCCATGGATCTACATTAGGATCTGAGTTCATTACAATATTAATTTTGACTAGGTCCAGTCCTTTCTAAAGGCATTTCAATGCTACTTTCATGCTATGTGAAAATGTAATTTTTGTATACCATAATAAACATATTTGTATGTATGTAACTGTATATATCTCCAGATACATATCTCCACATATGCTGGAGCATTGCAAAACCATTTATAATACATTACAGAACCATTTGAAAATTACATTCATCCCCAGATTTTAATGACTCACATAAGATCTAACTACTCATTGATTTCTATAAAGATTATTTCTGAACTGACTCAAAAGTTCATGGTTTTACATTTGTATATATACTATTGATGACAGAGGGTTTTTGGAGGGAAATCTATATGCCTCACTCAAATATAATTTCCAAAAGTATCCTTTTCACATGGCAATGAAAAGTAGTTTCCTTGATCTAATGGAAGTTTAAAGCTTAATATGTTGTCCTCTTTTATGATAAATAAATTACAAGTCAGTGGAAAGGAGATGCTTTCTGTTTTCTATCTATGCAGAGCTCACTTGCTTCTTATTAATAAAACTCACAAATACAGGTGATTTTTTTGTATAATAAAGCTCCATGTAATTTTCACAAGTTTTCTCAAATGTTTCCCTTAGAATACACCCAGTTTGAATTATTTGGCTATCAAAATGCAAAAGCTAGTATAATTTTTACCCCAATGTTAATGTTATTTGGGGGCTAACTTTGATCTATGCATTAATTTTCCTTTTACACAACTGTAAAAATACAAAGGATGTTTTGTACTGTAAGTTCTTAATACTTTCTTTGATTGAATTTGGCTCTGTCCTGGAATTAATCTAAAACTCCTGAGTCAATCAGATTTAAGAAGGTATGAGTTTCTACTCAATTCACTAAGCTCCAACTGTTTTTGAAGTTTGATCTAAGAATCCAATGTATCAACACATGGGGAAGTTCGTTACAGTCCTTGACAATGGTTTAATACTCCACTAAAATCATTCAAGATTGGATGAGGGAAGGAGAACAGCATTTTAATGAAATTTTACTTCAGAATCCTCAACTTCAAACTCTGGCAGAAAATCTTCAGATTCAAACTGCAGATGCATACAAACCAGAGATAAAGTCTACCTTGTTAATTAAAAAATAGTTTCCTTTTCTTATATTGCATAACACAAAAATCAAATGTTAATTTTTATTTCAAAATTTAAACAGTTATATTCTGTTGTGACAATGAATTTTTTTTTTCCCTAAATCTTTTGTTTTAGGCAAAATCAGGAGTTGTGTACAGTGTTTCATGTCAGGAGACCTTCATTTTCTGAGGGAAAATAATTCCAAAAGTCTTATGGATAATAAGTTAATGTTCAATAGCTCTGAAAAGTCACTTTTTTTTACTGTGTCTCTGTATTTTCCAACTTGATTGTTAACAGAACAAAATATCCATGGTTAGGTCTGGTAAGGATCTCTTTCCATAATGCTCTTTTGTCTGTATAACAATAATAAAAGCTTTATTGGCACCTATTTCACATGACCTCCATAATTCTCCTGTGGCTGACCCTAACCAGTACCAATAAAACCATGCATTCTCTCACTGTACATACAAAAAAAAGTCATGTTAAAACTGTGTAAGGCAATCAATGCTAAAGACCTTTCTGGAAAAGTAACTTTAAAACAGGACTGTATTATAATTGTTAGCTCTTTTCAGTAAGGACTACCTTTTTTTAAGATATCACATAATTTACTGATGGTCTATTTTCTCTCTCGCTCCCCATCTCCAGTCAGACAATTAATAAATATTGCTGAAAGGGCTCTGGAATTTTAACACATGGGAATAGATATTCCCCAAAATCATTGTCGAAGCATTCTCTTCGTTAATATATTCACGTACCCAAGAATATTCCCCAGTTTCATAATTTATCACGGGTTAAAATACTCCTCACTTAGCAAGGAAACAGCACTTAAGCGATGCGAGTCATGCTCCCAATTGTATAACATCTATAACGAGCAATAAATAGGCATCACGGACAGTCAGGGCATGCTACGGGCTGGAAGTTTCCACCCAAAGCACTTAGTGACTGTCTGTGAATAATGACTACATTCATGGGAATCAGCATGGGTTGTGCAGCGTCCTTGAAAGGCAAAAAGTTCTCTGCCAGTATCACTGATGGTGAAGAATTCAGTAGGGTTGGGTTTATAGAGATAATTTACCGAAAAAACCCAAACCATAATTACCAGTTTCTCTGTTCCCCCATCTTCGGAGACCCCTTAAAATTTACTGCAAATTCAAAAAGGCATTCCACAAAGTGTTGCTGCACTTAAGTGCTATTTAACCCACATTTGAAGGGGTTTAGGGCTTTCTACCTGCAGGAAAAAAGAGGTTCCCACTGCCGTGTTGTCCTTGTCCTTTGCAGGTTCCCTGCTGGAAAGGCCACCCAAAATGGGATATCCCCGTGAGACGCGCACTGGACCCTCACCCGGGGGGGCGGGTGGTGCTGGCCGGGACACCCCTCCGAAACGCCCCCTCCGCTTGTCCCAGCAAGGCCCAGCGGGACGTGACCCCCCTCCCCCGGGTCCTGCTCCGCAGCCACGACTCTTGGGGGGCGGCGGGGCCGGAGCAGAGACCTGGCGAACTCCACGCAGGGATGGGAGGTGCCCCGCCGGGGGAGGTTTGGGCGGCTCCCCCCGGAGCTGAGCGGACCCTCTCCCCTTGCACTCCCCGGGAGGAGGAGGAGGAAGAGGAAGATGTTACACAGAGCTTTAGAGGCCGAGCAACCATCTTCTGGTTGATCTTTTATGGTTTTTTTAAAGCAGGTATCCAAACCCTCCCACCACCACCTCTGCTCCTCTACAGGAGCGTTGGACCCGAAAACCGCTGCTTCCGAGGATCAGACGCTGCTTTTTGCGTTTTGGTGGCTCCCGACAGTTTACTGAAGATGCGAATACGGTCTTTATTTGTTTTATTTTTATAGCTAAACCTAATCTGGCTGAAAAACTATTTTTATTTATAGGTATATACATACATATCTGTCTATCTATATATATATGAACCAGAGGGAGTTGTTGGCCAAGAATCTCCTTACCTTCAGCGCTGCGGTCTGATCTGCTAGGAGGGTGACAGAACTGAGCGATCTGTTCAGCCTGGAGAAGGGAGAGATGCTTCCCCTTCCCAGAAAGCCATCTCTGCCCGCAGCGCTGGGGGTTAAACGCCTCCTGCCAAGATCCGGGCTACCGCGGGCCCTTAAAAGCAGAGAGGAGCAGAGGTTAGGTAGCGAGCGCTCAAGCCTGTCTTTCATTTCATTTCTATTTTACGACACATCGAGGCAGTGCTGGTGGGGGGAGAGCAAGGGGAGACATCAAACACCAGCGGAGTAATTGCATTCACGTTGCAGGCAGGCCCGCTCCAGTTCGTGCGGGGGGCGGCAGGGCAGCGGCGGGAGCGGCCGGCCCGGCATCACCCCGGCTCACTGGAGGCACTTGTCGCACTCACATACACGTTTCCGACCCCAAAAGTAGCCTTCCGTCTGCTGATTCCCTCCGGAGCCCGGCCCCAAATCCCCACTCCTCCCTGCCCCCTGCGTGGCAGCCGTGTCGAGCAAAGCCTGCCAAAGGCTCAGGAGCCGTCCGAGATGGTGACGGGGAGGGGGATAACCCACGGGCATCCCACGCCGGTGATCGGCACGGACCGGGAGCCGGGACTGCTCAGCGGGAGAGACCCCACCGGCCGCAGCGCCGGGGCCGCAGGCCGCAGCCGTCCCGCACCTCCCGGAGCTGCCCCGGATCTGGAGGTCTCCAAAGCCTCGGAGAAAAACATCTACCTGGGAGAGAAACAGTCAGAGGTGGAAAAAACAAGGGGCCCGCCACCTATAGTCTAAATCTGGTCTCAAAGCCACCTCTGCCGAAAACACGGGGAAACCCCTTCCGACCCGCCCGAGGCAGGCAGGAGCTTGCTGCCCAGGGAAAGCCGCTCCGCTCGGCTGCCTGCAAAAAAAATAAAGGTTTACCGTGCCGCACAGAGATGGCTATGGGAGAGAAGGCGGTGGGGGAAGGAGAGGTCCTGCCTCGCCGCGGCCACCCTGACACGGCCCGGGCGCCGCGCCGGCACGGCCCTTGCCCGACGGGGGTGATGGCAATGCCCTCGGCACAGGGGGACCCCCCGCCCCGCCTCACCCCCGGGCAAGTGACGCCGAAAGGAGTTAGGGCAGGGGGTCGGGATGTCATTCTGACATTAAATCACGAAAATACCGCCACTGGCTGCTTTTCCTGCTGCCTACACGGAGCCCTGCTGGGTGGCTGCAGGGAGACATCCAGGAAACACACGCCCTTTTTCTCCCCCTCACCATAATAAGCCCAAAGAGTATTAAGCACAAAGTGTTAGTAGTCGTGTCACTATAGCAATGTAAAAGGTATGTAAACATAACGACAAGCTTAAAAAAATACCCCATACACACGGACATGTATGTACAAGTGTTGTATTTGCAGGTATAGAATTATACTCGTCCTGATTTTGTGTTTCAGGAGCATGCCTGAGTATACATGACTTTTCACAAACACAGTTCAGCATTATTGCGCACCAAACAGTTATACGTTATGCTAAGGAAATACGGAGGAAAAAAAGGCAAGAGCAAATTTACTCTTATTGATTTTATTACACTATTTCTAAGTGGAAAGCAAATAATATTACATAAGTTGCATGACCACACTGTAGGAACACTTTATAAAATGTGGGTACGGGATACATGCATATCGTTTGCACATTGTATATAAAATGTATAGAAGTAACCAGGGTCCACGTTTTTCTCTTTATTCCGGAAAAGACACATATCTTTTCTGAGTCTGCCAGTCAAACAGAGCTGACGGTTTATGGATGCTGAAGACATATCGGTCAAACTCGTATTTCCTATCCAGCAACACGCACCAAGATGCGCAGAGCAGAAAAGCAATGGCCGTTAACGTCACGCCTGTGCAACGAGTGACGAACGCGCTTTCGCCCGGTTTACAATTCACCAGACTGCTCTCGGTCCCTGCCCAGGTAGGACAGAAAGCCGAAGGTGTCCCTGTATATTCCTGCTTTTCCAGAGTCCATTTCAGAGCTCTGGCTGATTGTATTTTTTCTGGAGTCTTTGGAAGTGGAATTATTTCTTTTTTTCTTTCTTTTTTTTTCTTCCCTAAATAGGCCCTGACCTCAAAGGTCCCCACCGCCACCCCGGGACCGCTCCGTGCCGGGAAGGCCGGCTCCGCACCCGGCTGCGCCCCGGCCCCGCCGGACACTCCCGCCGGGCAGCAACCGGTGCCCCCCGTTCAAAAGCGGGAGGGGGAGGCGGGGCTTGGGAAAGGGGTGCTTAGCCAGGAGCACCGTAAAGGGGAACAAGTAGGGACGTCCCGGCAGAGGAGGCAGAGCAGAGCTGCCTGCAGGTGACCATCGCAAGGGCGTCTGCCTACTCACCCAAACCTCCCCGGGTCTGCGACGTGCACTCTGGATCGACTCGTCCCTCTACAAACCCGCCCGGTCCCGAGGAAAAAGGCAGAGGATAACCCTCCTGCCCTGCAGCGAGGGGAGTTTTGCGGGGTTGCTGGGGGTCCCTGTCCCGAGGCGGGCGGATCCAGAAGGCTCGGGGAAAGGGGGCAGGCGGAGGGCTGCTTTACGGCTTTCCATGAAGTGGGATTAAGATAGGAATAATAATAATAAAAAAGTCGGGCTGCGGAGGGGTAACGCCAGGAGCCACAGGCGGGGTGCTGGAGCGGGCAGGGCATCGCCGCTGCCTCCCCGCCCTGGGCGGCGGGAGATGGGGCGTCGTGGACGGCCCCGTCTTCGATGAGGGGGGCTGTCTGTTTTTCTAAATTAACTATGCAGCCATAACATGCATATATGTATATAAATATGTATTTATACGTATATACACGTATAGCTATAAAAGAAAAGGTTAAATGTCACCAGCCGGGCCTCGGGAGACCCTGTAGACGAGGGTCCTGTCCCCCGACCTCCCGTGCCGCGCACCCTCCCCTCCACCGGCGGGACACTCCGAGGCCGCGGACACTGCCTGCTCACGGGGGCCGACGTCCCCCCGCCTTCCCCCCCGCTCAAGTGCCCCGGCCCGGGGGCTCCGGGCGGGGAAGGACCTCACCGCTCCGCCGGCAGCCCGCGGCGGTGGCTGCCGGGCCCGCGGGCCGGTGCAGGCTCCCCGGGCGGCGGAGGGCGCGTCTCCTCCGGCCGCCGCCGCCGCCGCAGACCCGAAGGCGCGGGGCGGGGGTGGGAGCGGGGTCATTACTATTAATGATATTAATCCCGCGGCGATCTCCGCGGCGCGGATTGGCTGGCGGGGCTGCCCGCTGAGCCCGCTGCAGCCAATGGGAGGGCCGAGACGTGGAGCGGCCAAGCCCCCCCGGCTGCGGCCCGTGGGCCGGGGCCGGCACCGCCGCTCCCCCCGCGCCGGGATTTGCTCCCTAATTGACCTAAATAAGGAGCTCGTGAGCGGCAGCCCCGGGGCGGCGCACGCACACGCACACGCACCCGCACCCGCACCGCACACCACACCACACCGCACCGCACCACACCGCACCGCACCGCACCGCACCGCACCGCACCGCACGCACGCACACTACACGCACGCTGCACGCACGCTGCACGCACGCACACACGCCCAGGCACCGGCAGCGCCCGGCCCCGCCGCGCTCCGCGCCCTGCGCTTCCCCTGCGGAAATCCCATTTGCCGCGGCGCTCCTCCAATCGCAGGATTCCCCCGCTCGTGTCCGGCGTTTAACTCGCATGACATTTTTATTTCGTTATTATCGTTTTCGCGCAGAATCTGGCGCCTCCGATGGGTTGTCGGGTTGCCTTTTTTTTTTTTTCCTTCCCCGTTCCCTTCCCCTCCTCCCCCTCCCCCCTCCCCTCCTAGCTTGCAGGAAATGATGGCAAACCGCGATCTGAAATGATTACTCCGGAAAAAAACCCTTTTATACCAGGAGAGCATCCACGGGGCTAGGCAGAGGCAGGAGGCGGCCGCGGGGCAGCGGGGAGCCGAGGAGCCAGCCGCCGGCGGAGCCGGCACCCCCCTCCCGCAGTTCTCCCCGACGATGCCGGACGAAGCCACGGAAAACGCCGGCTCCACCTCCGCCCGCGTCTCGTCCTTCTTCATCGAGGACCTGCTGGGCACCGAGGGCACGGCGGGCGGCGCGGCGCGGCGGGCGGCGGCGGGCGGCGGCGGCCGCGGGGGTCCGCGCTGCGGGCCGCGCTCCCCGCTGCGCCTCGGCGCCCCGGGCTGCCCCCTCCGCGACGCCGCCGTCGGCTGGTACCGCCGAGCGCACGCCGCCTTCCTGGGCTGCGCCAGCCCCGACAGTAAGTCGCCTTTCCCTACCCTTGATCGCCGGGCCCGGCTGGGGCTGGGGCTGGGGCTGGGGCTGGAGCTGGGGCTGGGGCTGGGGCTGGGGCTGAGGCTGGGGGGGGTCGCCGCTCCCCCCGGGGGGCCCGGTCCCGCCGCTGCCCCTGGGGGCAGGCGCGGAGGGGGATGCGCGGAGTGCCCCCCGCAGCCCTCGCCTGCCTTCCCGTTTTCGGCCGCCCGGGGCAAATCCCCGGAAATGCTCGCTGTGTGTCAGGCACCTGGAGCCTCGCCCCGCCGCCCCAAACGTACGCTGGGGTTGTTTGCTTGCTCGGGGATTTTTTCCTTTCCTTTTTCTCCCCCCATCTCTTTTTCTTCCTTCTCTTTTTTTTTTTAAGAGGGAGGTCGGGCTGGTTTTTTGACGCCCCAGCAAGCCGGAAAGCTGGGAGCACCGTCCCTAGCAGCGCAGCGGAGAGTTTGCAAAGCCGGGGGAGCAGCTGGGCTCGGGCCCCTGCGCCCCGGCCGCCCCTTCCCGCAGCGCGGCGGGGACGGGCAGCGGCCTGTCACGGCTGGGATGCCGCTGGAAAGGGCGCTGGAGGAAAAGCCTGGGTTCAGGAGCAGAAATTAACATCTGACAAAGTTTACGGGCTGCGATCAGTGGTTATTTTTATCCTGATAGAAAAAATATTGTCCTTCGGCGCATCTCTTTGATTCTGTACGAGCCTGTAGAGTTCGCACGGTTGCTCACTAAGGAAGAGAGGCGTGATCTGTAATCCAAAGAGTCTCTTTTTACAGTGCTGGGCTTATTAATATTTTTAATTTCTCTCAAAAGTACATCTAGAAAGAGAAAACGACTCCCGAAACAACTACCTTGTTTTTCTCGCTTTTTTTTTTCTTTTCTTTTCTTCCCCTGTTCTGTAAAGAGTAGGAAATAATTTTTGCCTCTTTAAAATTGCAAATGGAAAGCACAGTGTTGGAAACTCCACGGAGTCACGCTGAGAGGCAATGTCCCGATATTAGAGTAGCTGACCCGGTCCGTTTGGTTGATCAAGTTCAGAGTAACGCGAAGGGACGATATTTCCTTCTGACTTCCCTTTATATACACACACGCACTGCTATACTTACCCCCTTATGCACACCAATATACTTACATATGTGCTTGTAAGTATATATGTGTACATATGTGTGTAAATGTATCCACGTGTGTGTATAACTGCGGGTACACATGTATTCATATGTGTACATCCATATATTAAAAAGTATATATATTTCTATGCATATATACGTGTGTGTATACATACACATGTACACTTTATGTGTACTAAACATATCTAAAAGTATATTTATGCTACATACATATATGTGTGTGCGTTTAGGTACGTGCGTACGCTTAGATGCGTATACTCATACGCACGTATATGAGTAAGTACATAGATGAGTATATGTACATATACATGAAACGTAATTTCTGTGCTTCTGTGTATGCGTGCGCGTGTGTGTATATACCGACGCGTATTTGGGAGCCCATCACGAGAGGCAGGGCAGCGGCAGGAACCTTCGCCAGGGCTCCTCGCCCCCCAGGCGGCCCCGGCACGCCGGGCCTTCTCTGTCCGCAGCCGCGTTATTTCCGCTCCCGCTGAGCGGGGCGCGGGGCAGGCGCTCCCCCTGGGTCAGCGGGCGGCCGGGCGATGCTCTTCTCCCCCCGGCTCCCCGGAGCGGCCCCACCTCCCAGCCCTCTGCCTCTCTCCGCAGCCAGCGACCGGGACTCGCCCGAGCTGCCCGAGGAGCCGGCGGAGCGGGCGGGCGGCGGCGGGCGGGCGGCGGCGCGGGGCCCGGCGGGCGGGCGGCCGGGGCCGGGCGGCCGGGAGGAGGAGGAGGAGCGCGGCGAGGAGCCGGGAGAGCCGGAGCAACGCGCCGCCGGCCGCAAGAAGAAGACGCGCACGGTGTTCAGCCGCAGCCAGGTCTTCCAGCTGGAGTCCACCTTCGACGTGAAGCGCTACCTGAGCAGCTCGGAGCGGGCCGGGCTGGCCGCCTCGCTGCACCTCACCGAGACCCAGGTGAAGATCTGGTTCCAGAACCGCCGCAACAAGTGGAAGCGGCAGCTGGCCGCCGACCTGGAGGCGGCCAACCTCTCCCACGCCGCCCAAAGGATAGTGCGGGTCCCCATTTTGTACCACGAGAACTCGCCGGCGAGCGCCTTGGGCTTCACCCTGCCCCACATGTCGCCCCCCTTGGTGGGCTTCTCCAGCGGCGTCAGCTACCCCCTGGGCACCTTCCCCGCCGCCTCCCTCCCTTTCCTACGGTCGCAGATGACAGGACTCGTCTGAGCGCCCACCTGTGCCGGGACCGCGGCCCCCTCGCCCCCTCCCCCGGCTTCCAGCTCCACCCCCCTTCCTCCCGGATTTTTTATTTCCAACTTACACGTTTCTCGATTTTCTGCTTTTTGACTTTTTTTTTTTTTTTTAAACGTGCAATAAACTCACTTTTGGGGTTAACTCGGAGCGACGCGAAGCAGCCGGAGGGAACCGAAAGGACTACGAGGACCCCAGCCATGAGCCGGGAGCGGCTCGGCGGGGCTCCCCCCGCCGCGCATCCAAAGAAAATGCAGCCCCGTGGCAGCGGCAAAGCCCTCACTGCCGCCTCGGCCCCGGGGTGACACAGACCGGCGTTTTACCGGGGGGCAGCAGCCCCCTTACCCCCCCCCCCCACCCCCCGCAGAGCTGCCGTGAGACGAATGTACGGAACCTCCGGGGCCGGGGGCTTTTCCCGGCCCCGCCGCTCCCGCCCCACGGACGGCGAAGCCTCCTCGGGGCCCCCGCCGCGGCCAAGGGACCTTCCCCGGGTCCTCCGTTGCCCCGGGCCAGCGCTCCTGCCGGGGAAACCTTTCATTTTCCCCGCTGCCCCGGCTGCTTTCCGTGCAGAGCCCTGCGGATCCTCGCCTCCAGCAGCTTCTCCAGGGCCCTTTGTTTTAGCCTCTGAATTCGTACAGATCCCCCCCCCCCCCGTTACTTTCATTTTCATACGATCGATACCCAAGCATGTCCTGATGCCCCCTGGTCCTTCTCGATGCTGGCTTTTTGATTTGAAACAACTTGAAGGCAAATTGTTGGAATGAATTCGCCCCGCTGAAGTCTGAGCTGTGAGGATTTGGCTTCTTTGTTTTCGTTTTATTTCCCTGACAAACTATCGGCTAAAATACACGGTTAAATATATATATATATATATATATAAAAATTCAACATACTGTGTTTTACCAGTGGGTTTGCTACTTATTTCGGTCTCCTGAGGAGGCTGAGGAAAACGCACCTCGGCTTGTGCGTCCCTTACGGGATCGGTTTGTGTAATCGATTAATAGTTCGCAGTGGCGATTAAAAAGGAAGGAAAGAAAAATAATCAGATGGCGACAGACTGGGGAGTTGTATGGCTAGTTATGCAAGCTAACCTGTAATCTGATATTATATGAAATATTATGCATGCCAAACTATTTTTTTCCTTTAATAACTGTTTTGTTTCCCCCGCTCTACCCACTGCTAAAGTGAATATCGGGTCCATTATTGTTTCCAAAGGTTTGAATTTCTTTTTCCGAATATTAAGGGGGGAATGACCTTATAAAACTCAGCCTCGGTGGAAGGTCAAGCTTTGGTCGTACGTTTTAGGGCATAATCAGGTGTAATTGAACCGACCAGCTCGGAGCAGTCGGTGTCCCCGCAGGGAAAGCCGGGTCCTGGATCTGTCGGGGTACGTGCATGCGGACCTGTCCCCAGTGAAGGAAGAGCCATCTCATTTTTACTATTTCCTACGCTTTGCGTTATATTTGGAGCCATCTCACGGTTTCTTGTTATGAAATCGATCGGCGAGATGCAGCGGAGCTTCAGCTTTGATACGAAACCTGAGCAGAAGGGTCAGGGGCGGATTATAACCTCTCCACCGCTTTTTTTTTTTTTTTTTTTTTTCGCTTTGGCCTGAAACACGGCTCTGGGCATCAGCCTGCACAGTGGAAGTCAGGACGCTGAAAGCCTCAAAACCACTCGAGAATGAAATAAATATATAGATATTCCGGGTTCCTGAGAAAAGCGCTCACTTGCCGGGATGCTCGTTTCGACTTGACCCCCGTTTCTGGGAGCTGTTTTTGTTTTTTTTTTTTCAACTGCTCTGAAATCTCTCGTCTCACTCCGGGAGAGCTTCGCCAGCTGTTTTCTTTGCATATCCGTCGAACACCCCAATTTGGGGGCGAAAACTTCCGAAGCCTGGTCCCCAAGCAGCGTAAGAAGGACTGGGAAGCGGCGGGGTTTGGGGGTGCCGGTGCCCCGGACGGGACCCGCCGGCCGCGGGGGGAGCGGCTGGTGCGGACATCAGCCTTTTCATGCGCAGAGGAGGAGACTTGGGGCGATGGTTCTTCCTTGGGGCTCAAACACTTGATTTGATACCGTTCAGAGCCTGGCTACGCCTGGAAGAAAGCGGCCAGACCGTTTCCCCGTCATATCCAGCTCCCCAGATCTCCCAGTGTTGCTTACTGGAGTAAAATCCTGACTCACTACAGTCATATCAGAGTAGATTGTAATCCAACGCGAAATTTAACACGCCTGCCACTCTCCACATGCCTTTTCTTTGGAGTAACATATGAGATTATTATACTTCTGATTCTACTAAATATTCTCTTCTTGAAGTTAAGGAACTGGCAGGGCTAAATGACCAATTGGATTTTTAAAATGTGTTTTGACATTAGTTTGTTTGTTTTTTAAAGACGTGCTGATTATATCAATAAACAGATTTTTTTTTCATACACTGTATTTGTAACTTATGATGATAGTAAAATATTAAAAAGGTGCAAGACATGAATTCATCTAAGAAAAAGTGCTTACTTATGCCTTATTCTGTACATGCAGAAAGTGCTTTGTAGTGTCTTATTAAAAGTATGTGCTGAAAGTAGGAACATATACACCTCAGGTTTCTTTACCTCGTAGCTTTTTTAATGACGCTTTTCATTGTACCTGATGGTAAGAAATTCCTGCAGGATGCAGAGAAAGAGCTAGCAGAAGGCGTAGTCACTGATGAAGGTACACAGACGATTTCAAAGCAGGCCAAAAAAACCCCAAACCCAAGCCCAAGCCCATCCCTGAAATGGGGACAGCAGATTCTTCACAGTTTTCTCCCCTGTGTATATTTTTTACCAACAAACCAAAGAGGTAAAAGTCACGCTTTGTGCTGCTTCTGCAAACAGAATGCTGTAAGAAAAACGTTGGCGGACTGTAAAGCTCAAAGTAGTTTCGCAAAGGCTGTTTGCGACATATAGAGGCATACGTTGCTGCTTTATAGATCAAAGCAACCTCAGAATAGCTTTAAAATAAATCCAGTTATACTACAGCTGTAATATTATTATGCAGCATAAATCCTTGTCTGTTGACATTCATTTAATGAATGTTGCTACAACAGCTTAGCTAGATGGCACTCCAGAGGCGAGGCAAAGGAAAACCTTGCCAGACTACTCACAAAGATAACTTGTGTTTATTGGACGCTAAGAAAAATAATTAGTAAAAGGTTATTTTTTTTTAAGCAAACCAAGCGAAAATCAAAATACTCTCTGAGCTGACCTTCTGAAATAAACTCCTGGCGTAGCTGCCGTAAGCCGTTATTATTAATTACACTTTAAATGAAAATGATCGATATGCTGAAAAGCACCTTGTTAAATGGCTGCTTTGCAAATGGTACATTGCTCACCGCTTCAGACGGCCTATAACTTTTCTCGTAGGCAAGGGTCTGAAATATTCATGCAGATCAATACTTGATAAATCTCATAGGTGCGCGCTGGCTCCACCGTTGAGCCACATATTTGGATCGATTTTGTTTCTTCTCCCGCATGGCCCCGGAGCAGCCGGTCTCTGCCCCTGCCACCAGGCCGGCGGGCGGGGTGCGCGCCCCGCTCTCAGCGGCGGGGGGAGCGGGACGGCCCCGGCCGTCAGCGGGCTCCGGGGGTCGGTGCCCGCAGCCTCCGAGGGCATCCAGGCGACTGTGCTGCATTTCCCGCCCCAGTCCCGATGAATGTAACTTTGCGTGGGATTTCCTACTGCTTCGTTTAACTGCCCTGAGTTTCTCACCTCTTCTTACGGATCCTACGTTTTAATTTCTATGTAGTGAGATACATGAATGTCTATTAAAAAGATATTCATGAAAACCCAGATGTGCGCCTAAAATTTAAAGCTTGCATTTCTTTTTCTTTTCTTTTCTTTTCTTTTCTTTTCTTTTCTTTTCTTTTCTTTTCTTTTCTTTTCTTTTCTTTTCTTTTCTTTTCTTTTCTTTTCTTTTCTTTTCTTTTCTTTTCTTTTCTTTTCTTTTCTTTTCTTTTCTTTTCTTTTCTTTTCTTTTCTTTTCTTTTTCTCTCTTCTCTTCTCTTCTCTTCTCTTCTCTTCTCTTCTCTTCTCTTCTCTTCTCTTCTCTTCTCTTCTCTTCTCTTCTCTTCTCTTCTCTTCTCTTCTCTTCTCTTCTCTTCTCTTCCCTTCCCTTCCCTTCCCTTCCCTTCCCTTCCCTTCCCTTCCCTTCTCTTCTTCTCTCTTCTTTCTCTTCTCTTCTTTCTCTTCTCTTCTTTTCTCTAGCAATTCCAGTCTACTGAACAGCCGAGAATTCCTCGCTTTATTCGGAAATCCCTTCTAGGATTTTACCGCATGCCTTTCGTATCAAGTGCAGAGGTTGCAGGAAGGCGATTTAGCTGAGGACTTTGAACTGACCTCAGAGGGAAACAAAACGTTTCGAAAAGGGATGCTTTGTCCCGGGGTCACATCACAGCCCCATCCGCCTGTGTCCCGCACCTCTGGGATGAAGGAGTCAGCTTAGCGCGCCCAGCCCCCCCGAAAAGCCTGTTTACGTGTGACACTTGTAGCTGCCTTGCTGTGGGACTCCAGGGAGAGTTGCTTTCCAGCTAGCGAAACCGTTTCCTCTCCCCTCCCTCCCTGCCCGAGATGTCCCCGCTGCCCCGAACCGCTGCCTGCGCCCGGGGGCGGCGGCGGGGCCCCGCCGGGGAGGGGGAGACCTCCGCGGCCATCGGCAATTCACACCCAGCTCCTGCTGAACCGCAAACCCCAGTTTATTTTAGGGACCTGCAGCGCTAAGGTAGCCAAAGGCGCCTGGTTGTTTTGATCTACTTTGCAGACGGGGCTTGGACCCGCTGGCCCGGGCTGTGTCCCGGGAGAGCAGCGGGACGGCTTAAAACCCGCTGCAAGGTGCCAGTGTCACCGCAGTTACCAGGGTCTTGTTTGCAAGGGGACGGGAAAACCAGAGAGGGCCTAGCTTACCCTCGAGTACTCCGGGGGATAAAACAAGCCCGATTCCGTAAGCCAACCAAACCCGGACTCTCTGGTGTTTCTCTAGAATCTAATCAGATTTCACTTCCATCAGATTTAGATTTAGAGTAGGAGACTTTTTGTGCTCTGAGCTAAAATGGGAATAAAGATATGTGTGCCGGGTGATTTCTGGTAAAAAGCTTTCCCAGGTAAAACGTTTCCATTCAGCATGATGTTAGCTTCTAATACAGGAAAATATTATTCAAATAAAAAAGTTGGCACTTCCTGCGCTGCCGCTATGCGGTATCGGCCTCCCTGTCATGACACATCCCGCACGACAAGATTCCTCCCACATAAAATACAAATGAAGCGCGGGATTAAAAACTACCAATGTCGGAAAATCTCTACCTATTGTAAGGAAAATTGTTGCTTTTAAACGGAGTGATTAAGCACCTCAACCGACGGCCTTTCGGAGCCCGGGGAATGAATTGCGATGGTGCGGGGCAGTGCTGCGGGGGACGAGTCGCGCTGGCCCCGCCTTGGGCAGCGACACCCCCTTTGCTGGCTCAGCCCCGGGCAGCTGATCCTGGCAGAAAGCGGAGACGCCGGCCAAAGCCGCCCCTTCCCCGCGGCCGCTCTCAGCCGAGCCGCTGCCCGGGGCTGCGCTCCCCACGCCGCGGGAACCGGTCACTCGGAAAAACCTCTGACTTTTGTCAAGGTCTCTCGCCCCGCCGCCCCGTCGGACACCGCTCCCCCCGCCCCTTCCCAGCAGCTCGGGGCCAAATGCGGGCGGGCCGGGGCTCGGGGGGGTTTGCTGGGGGCCTGGAGGGGGTGCGGGGGGCTCCTCCGCCCTCCCCCGCGGCGGCCCCGCTGCAGAGCGCTCCCTCCGCGGGGATGCACTTTGCGGGCGGTTGTCTGGGTGCTGCAGGATACGGCTCTACCTGTTGGCATGCGAGGCCAAGTCTGTACTCCCCCTAAAGATAAGGGGGACCCTAGCAGAGGGCATGAGGAGCCGGTACGGATCTGGCTTGTAGGACTCGCTGCAGGTGGGACCCCGGAGGCCCCCCATCCTCTTGTTGCTAGGGAATTGTTTCCAACCTGCCTCAGCGGCTGGGGAGATCCGGCACTGTAGTGTGCTCCCTCGCTGCACAGTTTGTCAGGGAAAAAAAAAAATAATTTTTGTAAAGCGGCCAAATGGGGGTGGGAAAGGAGGACAGACCTTTCCCGAGGGGGTGTTACCGGGCCGGTTCTCCCGGGGCTGGGCTTGGACTGCTCGGGGGGCAGAGGGGGCCGCGGTGAAAAAAATCAGGAGATAAAACTTATGTCTCCTTCTTCAATTTCCTTCTTGTTTTTTGCCTTCTTCAAGTTTTCTTTTTTCTTCCAAGAAAATGTCTTCTAGGAAAACACACTGAGTCAATGTATTTGCTTTTTAAGACGGATTTTTGCGGGATTAAAAGGGAAATATTTTGCAGCAAGAATAGATGTGAGCACTTGGGACATGCCTCACTCACAGGCAGCGGGAAGGGAAGCTGAGACAGAAGCACAGGGGCAAAGACCGACCCGACCTGGCATCAAAGTCCCCCATGCTCCAAGTTTTACTAGCTCACACGGAATTTCTTAATTTATCTTTTCAGCTGCTTCTTTGCATTTTGTACCACTGTTCCCTGTCCATTCTCTCGCCCTATCCCTCTCTCTTAATGGGACATTTTCCTCCACCAGAACCACCGGCTTGTACAGGAGATTGCAAGACAAATGCAACAAATTGGGCATTTGGCCAGTAATCGTGTTGATGGAAGATGGATATACATGTATAATTTTTTTTCACTTGGTGGAAAATGTACAGCTCTCCAGCAGATGGGTGCATTAAAATCTGAGTGCATTTATCAAGTGAAACAAATATTCATGAAAAAGAGCTGAAACCTGCTCTCCCAAGAACCAGTGCTTTAAAGATTAACACAGTCCAAAGTCTTAAGATGCCCTGATTTTAGCTCACGGAATCTCTGGCATCACCATATTTAAAAGCCTGTCAGCACTTCTATTGTCAACTCTTTTTCAAGGGCTTCTCACTTGCCCTCAGCAGTTTTCGTGGTGGAAACATCGAGATTCAGCCTAAAAGGCCTCTCTCTTAAAAGCCGGTTGGAAACATTTCCCTGGCTTTACACAGGGGCGCAGGGAAGGAGAGGGTTCCCTGTGATCCACAACTGATGGCAGCTCTAACGTAGCTGGACGCCCTGCCTTGAGTACTGCAAACGGCTTCTAAATCTTTGCAGTGCTGGTAGGTGGTGGGGAGCAGAAGTTATCCAGATAATACAGAAACACATCGATCCTTCCCCAAGTCCCCCAGCATCTCCCACAGCACAGGCGAGGGCTTCTCCATCATCCAACATCCACACCTTGGACGTACTCACACACGCACTAGCCAGCACTTTCTCATCGTTCCCGTACCAAGTGCAGAATCTCATACAAGTTTTAGCTCTTGAAAACTACAGAAGAGCTTTGCAGACCCGCGGGGGGTGGATTTCAGATTTCGGACACCACAGGGCTCCTCGAGAGGAAAGGGGTTCCCTTTCTCCCCAGGGAAACTCTGCAGTCTTGGCCTGAGGGTCCGCAGGTGGAAGGACCACAGGGAAGGGACTCGGGCTGCATGAATTACTCTTCCCCAGGGCCCCCCCATCCCCTCACAACGGCGTCGATAATCTGCAGCAAATGCCCTCAGCAGACTGTCTGGGGTCGTGCCAGGTGCTGTACAAACACATGGAGGGGTTTTGCCAGCTCCCAGCTTCCCCTTTCCCTCCTGCCCTCTCTCACTGCCATCACTGCCTTTCCTTGTCGCACTCCACCCCATTCCCCGGCTCTCATTTCCAATTCTCTCCCTCTATCCTTCTCCTTCACTCCAGAGATCTCCCTCCTGCCATCCCACATTCTCTTTCCCGTGGGCTCTCTTGGGCCTGGCTCTGCCTCCCCCCCAGCAGTGAAGGGTGCGGGCAGGAGGACAGCCAGCCCTGCCCTGCCCCGGCTGCCCAGGGCACTCTCTCGGGGCGAGGACAGGGGCACCTCGGCGTGCTCCCCCCCATCCCTTCCTCCCGGCTTCCCTCCAGCTCCTGCTCCTTTTCCTTCTTCGCTCCCTCTCTTCCCTGCCGCCTCCCCTCCCTCTCTCCCTCCCCTGCACCGCTCCCCCCCTTTGGCTCCCTCTAGCTCCATCCCCTCCCTCCGCCGCCCCGACCCCTCCTCCCTCCCCCCCGACCCATCCTTCCCTCCGCCCCGGCTGCCGCCCTCCCGCCCCAGCCAGTCCCGCCGCGCAGCACGGCTCGGCTCGGCTCGGCTCGGCGCAGCTCGGCTCGGCTCGGCTCGGCTCGGCTCGGCTCGGCGCAGCTCGGCTCGGCTCGGCTCGGCTCGGCGCGCCATGGTGCAGCTCGGGGGCGGCCGCCGAGCCCCGCCGCCGGCCCCGGCCGCGCCACCGGCCTTCAGCATCGACAGCATCCTGCAGCCCGGCCCCCGCCGCCCGGCCCCGGAGCAGGGCAGAGCCCGCTGCGCGCTGCCGGAGGAGGAGGAGGAGGAGGAGGAGGAAGAGGGGCCTGCGGAGCAAGACCCCAGTAAAGGCTCCAGCGACTCGGGTACAGAGCCGGCAGCCCGCCTCAGGCTGTCTCGCCCGTCGGGTCGCAGCTCGGCCCCCACCCAGGCGGTGGCCCCGGCCCGGCCCGCAGCCTGGCACCCGGCGGGGGTCTGCCCCGGGCCTCCCCAGCGCCGCCGGGCCGGGCCCGCGCACACGCACACGCAGACATACACACACGCACACACGCACACACGCACACGCAGCCGCGGTGCCCACGCAGCCGGAGGAGGAACCGAGATGTCACCGGCACACGCACACACACACACACGCACCAACCTGCTCCCAGGGGCTTTTCCAGGGTGTTTTGCCCCCCTCCCGGCCTCCTCGGTTGTTTGTCCCGCGTCCGGGAGCCCCTGACTGCTCTGTCATACAGCTGGCAGAGAGATATCCTTAGATCCTTACGGGAAGCTCCTCGCCCTTCTCCCCCTGGAGGGTGGGGGGGCCGTGGCCAGCTCTCGGCAACCCCCTCCCCATCCTGCCTCCCACCCCCCCGGCCTCGGCCCCCTCCCTAGCGCTCCGCCGGGCCGTGCGTGCATGCGGGGCGGGGGCGCGGGCGGCGGCGGGGGGCTGATGCTGTGCTTTGCCGTTGCAGGCAGCGAGCCCCGCCGGCTCCGGGCGGAGGGGACGAGCCGAGGCCTCCGCCCGGAGGCCGAGGGCGGCGGCAGCGGTGTGGGCTCCCCGCTCCCCGCGGAGGGGCTGCGCGGCTCCCGGCATCCGTCGCCGCGGGAGGCCCGGGGCTGCGGCGGGGAGAGCGGCAGGTCGCCGGCGGCGGGCGGCAGGAAGAAGACGCGGACCATCTTCTCCAAGAGCCAGGTCTTCCAGCTGGAGTCCACCTTCGACGTGAAGCGCTACCTGAGCAGCTCGGAGCGGGCCGGGCTGGCCGCCTCGCTGCACCTCACCGAGACCCAGGTGAAGATCTGGTTCCAGAACCGCCGCAACAAGCTCAAGAGACAGATGTCGGCCGAGCCCGAGGGCCCGGGCCCGGCGCCGGCGGAGCCCCCCGGGGAGCCGCCGCCCCCCGCCGCCGCCGCGGCGGCTCTCTCCTTCCCGGCCCTTTACAAGGACAGCACCCTGCTCAGCCGCTGCTTGCTGCCGCTGCCCTTCCCCCTGCTCTGCCCGGGCAGCGCCATCCCCTACCTCTGCCTCCCCGGGCCGGGCAAACACTTCAGCCTGGTGGACGGGGACGTATAGCCTCTCCCCCCGGCCCCCGGCCTTCCTCTTGCCGGGGGCCGCCCCGATGTTATTTGTGCCCGCGCCGTGTTGGTGGGGTGTCCGCCTTCCCCGCAGTCGGCGACAGCCGCCCCCCCGCCCACGGAGGGGCCGCCCGGGCTCCCCCCACCCGTGTCCGTGGGCCACCGACGCGTTATTAAAGCTTCAAAGGGCGCTGCCAGCCCGCCCTGCCTCTTGCAGCGCTTTTCCTCTGGTCAGGACGGAGGAGATAACACGGAGCCACCAAAGAAACCGGGATGTGTTCTGCCTCCCTCCCTCCCAAATTATCCCGTGCCCGTATTTCAGGGGAGCCGATGCTCTGGCTCAGCCCACGGGGACTGTGTCCCCGCGTCTGCCCCAGCGCCGTGGCCGTCGCTGTACCGTGAACCGAGTCACTTTTAATGCAGCTTGCTGAAAGCGAAGGCTGCGGTGTGCTCCTCTATCTCAAACTCTCCACCTCCAATATTCCCCAGGTTAACTTCTCCCCATCTTTGACATTATCAAAATGTAGACACCTTTCCTCAGGTCTGGTTCTTAAACTGTGGCTTCTCTGATTTTTTTTTCCTCTCCCGAAAAATTCCAAGCTCTCTCTCACACTTTTTGTGCTAACCAGTTCTCAAACTGTGGCTCGTCTGATGTCTTTGCAGAGCAAGACAAGCTGTCTCTCGTACTTCTTGTGCTAACCGCGCCCCCCGAAATCTCGTGGGACCATTTTATCTGCTATCCTAGAGTAGAGAAGTGTTATTTTTTTTCCATATATTTCCAAACGCATTTGTCGTCCTTTGGTTTCCAAGTTCGCACGCTTTATATTCAAAGGTTGGAAATAAACCTTTTCAGAAAGCTGAAATGCATGCCTTTTCAATACAGTTACTACTAGGCAGTACCAAAGGAAAGATATTGCCTAGAGTGCATCCATGGTTTTTATTCTAAAAATAAAGGTTAAAAACACAATCGTGGCATTACGAAATTCACCCGTGCGTGCGAAAACGGGCAACCTGTCGACTTTCCCAGTGGGAAAAGAAAAAAGCGATAGGTGTTTCGGCTAGATAAGAACGGTTTTTCTTTCCTTTTCCCACTCTTCTTCCATTTGTCCTTCCGCGGGCAATCAATACAGGTGTGCAACAACCTCCGTGCAGCTGCGTGGGCCAGCCCGCGGAGGAGACCCCGGCGCAAGCGGGAGCCCCGCGGCTCAGCGCCGCCGTTGCCGTTTCCTTGGAGCCGGGAGAGCGCTGCGGCAGGGACCGCGGCGGGGGCGATGCAGCGGGGGGCCGTGCCGAGGCAGTGCCTGCGGCAGCCCAGCTCTGGAAAACGGCTTCGGCGGCTGTGCGAAGTGTTCTCCCGGCTGCCGTGATCTGGGAGCGTTGTTTGACCTCTCCTCTCGCTTTTTAATCGGTCTCGAATTAGGGTCAAGTAGCAGGAGGAGTCTCACAGGGTGCCTGTGCTCTGGAACAACATAAATATCGTCGAGGCTGTTGCAAGGATAGTATAATGAAGTGGAGACGCTGAAGGGGACCTGCCGGGTGCACTTCAGAGCTCAGGTTGCCCCAAACTGCAGCTCCCGGGAAGGTGCAGGAGGCGAATTAACGCTTTGGGTCACACGACCGACCCCTCTTTTCTGATCTGACTTTATAATGACAGTTAAAGAAATTAAGCTCTTCTGAGTCCGCGAGTTGTTCTGTGGCTAAAAACATTTGGGGACACATACAAGCAACGATGTCCTTATTTCCGAGGATGATGTGACATGGTTCGCGTGTGCCCGTTTTTTCGTAACTGATCATCTATATCGGAACCTCCCTTTAGTTGTTACTTCTAATATTTCCAATGTCGATGCGCCCTTACTTGATTACTGCCACGAGATTAATCAATACCGATAGAGGCAAATCCGGCTTTTCCCAAACCCCTAGCAATGGAAGTTTGATCAGATGCAGCAGCTATACACTAAGGTCCCTTTCTGTAGTTCTTTAATATGGAACTAAGATTCATTTAAAGACACTGCCCTTCCATATAACTGCAGACTCAGATGTGGAAAGATAATTATATAAAGAAGTCGCTATTCGGCAATTAATCTACTTTTCACGGCATTTATCAAGCTATTTTCAGTCTTATTCTTCTCTCTGTTTTTTTTTCAATTTGCCGTCCGAATTGTTTCTGGAGTTACAGAGGCAACTGAAGGAAAATACGGACCTAAAATTCGGAGCGACTTCTTTTACAGTAAAAACAGCAGGAAGAGATCTTCTGCATGCCGTAGTGCCAGTGCACAGTCCGATTTCACCACTTGCTGCCGACCAACTCCGAAGCTACGATCGTTAGGAGTTAATGTTGCCATCGGGGAATGCCTGAAACACCCGGGTAGCTGGGGAGAGTAAATAACCATCCCGAAACATTCATCCCCCATCAAGATATAACTGCTGGTATCGAGATCATTGGCCAAAAATATTAACCGAACTGTTGCTACTCAGTGTAACACGGCCAGTGGCAAGGTGGCTTTCTCTGAAGAAAACCAAGTTCACGATGTATCAGGATTCCCAGCTGAGCAGTCGCTGCTGATCACACTGAGTATTACTGACATTTCTTTTACAGCTTAAAACAATTGCATTTGCAATTATAAATCGTTCCTCCTACAACAAGAGATTGCTACTAGCTACCGTACAGCAGGAGATTAGCACTGGATAGCCTGTTGATGGGATACTTTAAAAAATGAAACAAACGGCAACAAAACTAAACAAAAAACCCTCTGTAAGAGCTTGCAAACAGTTTGAGAAGAAGAAAAAACAAAACCCAACAAACCAAAAACCCAAACAGTGCTAGAACTGATTAGTTGCTGGAACTGAGATTTAAAAAATTGCTGTTAAAGTTTGACGTGATGAAAAGAGATAGTGCAGCTGGGGGAGAAGCGGGTGGAAGACATGATATGCTTCCATACTGAAGGGATTCCCTATTAAGAGCTCATACACAGTGCTGCAGGTTTGGTTTTTTTTTTTTTTTTTTGCATTAGAAGAATAGCTAGAGGCCCTACCTGTGCTGAGAGATGCCTTGTGTTAGGCATGGCACATATGTAATGACAGCCTACCCCAGAATACTCTATAAACTGAGTAGAAAAGAAAGATATGGCTAAGACCTGGCCCCTGAGCCTTCCAGAAGAAGGATCATAATCAAACACAACCTTTCTCAACAGGAAAATATATTTGAAAAGCAGTTGGAGACATACATAAATGCATTGCTTGTGAAACAGTGCAATACAAGGGCTTAAAAGAGCTGCTCCATCTCTCTCTCCTCCATCTTTTTGTAAAAGCCCCAGATGGCTGTTTCTAAGTGCAGCAGCTCCAGGAAACTTGATTTTCATCTCACCTGTGATGTTGTAAAATTCCCTGGGATTAGGATGATCGATCACACTGCTGCATGTGGCAGCTTTTCTTGTTCAAGACCATACCAAGAATTAGAACATCCAATTATTTCTGCTGGAGAGTAAGTCTTCTCACTTGTCTGCTCTGTTGGAAGCTTTTGCAAAACTCCCCCAGGACTGGTTTCTCCCTGGAGTCTCCTGATCAGGAGGCTGAACCAGGCACTTTCTACGGTTTTGTTTTGCTTTGCTGTTCTCTGATCAGTGCATACATAGACATCTTTATGGACCAGCACAAGGACATTGTGCCAGCCCTTCTTCTCATCTCCCCTGCTATTTGGATTTCTGCTCCTAAACAGGCTGATGCTCACCTCCACAAGGTGAGAGAAGGTACAGTACGGACTATAGAGAGAAAAGTTACTCAGCATAGCTCTTAGGCCTTGCCAGGGGTTGATCTAGAGTACAGAAAACTCTCCTGCTTCTTCTTCCCTGCACCTGGATTTGCTATTTTTTTCTTTTTTATTTGGTTAACCTCAATGGTAGCTTGTCATTCCTTTTTTAAGGAAAGTATTCAACTTACTACACCATAGCAGAAGTAGGGCTTCATCTGCCTAGTGGAAGGCGTGCAGCGTTACCTCAAAATGTAGTATTCTTTCATGGAAGTCACCACAGATTTACATTACTGGAATTAGGAACAGAAAGAAGAGTCATAGCCTTACCTTCCAGGGAAGACTCATTTGAGTCTAGGCAAGATTAATCAAATTTAAGGAAGATAAGAATTCATCACAGCGTCACGGAAAAGGCACAACATTGATCATCCAAAATCATCATGAACAAGAAAAAAACAGTTTGGAGTGAGACACAGTAAAAATGCTTTCTGTGCATCTTCTGTACAGCAGAGGTCCAACTGCACTTTTTTCTTGAAAAGCCAGCAGTGTCCCTTCTCTGCTTCTTCATGCGAGTGTATGCAGTGGGCTCATTTTGCAGGTTAAACTTGGGCTGGGCCTGATTCTGCTTTCCTTTACAAACACATGGTTAGAAGGCAAGGGTGTGGCCTCTAGAATATGTCTGATTTAGAGCTGAATTTGTCAGATGGAGTCCTTAAGATCTTTTCCTTTTTAAAGTACATGAAGCAGTAATATCCTCATAGTTATGATGTGAAATAGTAGCCATATTGAAAAAATCAGATATGGATTTACTAGAGAGGCTTGGAAAAGGATGAAACTCATTGCTCCATGCATCTACATTTGCCTCAACACTGATGTTGAACACGCTCTTACATCATGAGGTGTGATTGCCAACCAGTTCATCTGTCACTTTAAAGTAAAGATCATACATAAATTGCTTAAAATAAAAACCCGGAAACTGTCTATTACTAAAAATAAAGGCCACCAAACAGTACAGTATCAGGAATATTCATCTTGTGTCCCATTTTGTGTTGCAGTACCTGTGAAATGCTCTGCCCCTAAAAGCAGGAAGCCTTTTATTTCAGAGAATAATTTAACTCTAGAGAAGACAGTGTGTTCTGGCATGGGAAACAGTGATTGCAATATAATCAGTGCACAGAGAGGAGAATCATACCTGCCTCTTCTCTGCTCTCAACAAATCAATTACATTGGTACTGGCCTTCATATAACACCCAACAGAGACCAGAAAACATCACCAGACATTCTAAGAAAAATGAAATGTAAAGGAATGTCCAGTGTGAAACAGCACAACATTCCCAGCTGTATCGTCAAAATCAAGTTATTTTGCACAAAAAGCGACTGAGAATACATAAGCAGAGAGAGCCTGTAAGATCAGAAAATCTGCAGTAAGCTAGAAGGTACAAAGCAGGAGAGGAAGACACAGACATGCTTGAAGGGGGCTCTAAAGAGGGACGAAGCATGGCAGCGGGTAACAGATTTTCAAGTGAAATTTTGTGTCCAGCTGTGAGCTTTTTAGGACCTAGTGGACAACGGAGGCTGCTTTTACAAGCAGGTATGTGGTCAGAGGGTCAGGAGCCATATCTGGAGTCAGCAACCCAATATATCAGATACAAATCACAAGCCTACCGGGACAACTGGGTGTTGTGTCAGACCAGAATCGATGGGTGGGTTTGAGGGCAAAGGCAGAGCTTTGAGTAAAGACCTCATTGTACAGAACAATGTCTGGATTTCAGTTTTCCACCATCTACTTCAGTCACACGTGTCCTTTGGGACAGCGATGTCTGAGTTGGTCTGGTTGGAGCAGAAGCCACCCTAGTTTGCTCAAACCTTTTTCATCAGGTGTTTGTGAATTGTTATACAGGAAGAAATGACACCTTATTAAGCAACAGATACTTTCCCACAGGTTGGATTTTTTCATTACTTTCATACTCAGATTTACAGAGGTCAGAAGTACGACCTTTACAAAGGATGCACCCATATGAGAGAACAACTGAGGAAGTTCTTCATGGTCTTCTTCTATCTTGGATTTAAATTATTGAACCACTGTAGCTCTTCTCAGGTAGGGATGGCATCCTAGCAATTGATGAAGATCACCACTGGATTGAATCTAGATCAGCTTTCATCCTACTCTCCTGCCCAAATCTGCCAGATCCAGCTCTCCAATTCTTTCAACGGCCATCTATAGGGCAGCTATAAGAACCTCTGTACAGCCTGTAGATTTTCTCTAGGAACATTTCAAAGTTTTATTTGTGACCACCAGTGAGAAAAGTAAAGCTACTCACACAACCAACACAACTGGAAAGATTGGTGTGAACTCTAGCTCTTTCTAAGCATCATGAATGGATATTTTACTGAAAAATAATCTCTATATGTGATTATTAAGTCTTTTAAAAGTAACATCAATATTTAAATCAGAAAGGAGATTTGGCTACCAGCTAACCATAATGTTCTCCAAGTTCCAGGCCTCTAGGAGACATATATCAGTATACACATGTAGAGACTATACTCACTATGGAGCATGTACTTCCTTAAGTTACTCCTGACAACATAAATGTTCCTTATTTCTCATTTTTGTAAATAAGTAACAATTTTAGATCTATGTTGCAAATCAATAGCTGGGACTCCTGGACAGAAGTCTTTTATTCTTTCCTTAGGGTTGCAACGTCTACTCAATCTTTCACTGTTTGTTACTAAGTTGGAGTGAATCCTTTGGATGAACAGATATAGAGCTGAACATCCCCATGTTCTTCCATGCAGACTGAGATTTATAACATCTGTACACTGATTCCTAGTCATCAGCTGAGTAAATAACTGATGCTCATGTATTTTCAGATATATTTGTATGTGTTTTAGCAGATAATAGGACACTGAAAAATGCTAAATGGTTAAAAAAGTTTTATTTATAGCAATCTCTAATATTTTGTACATGTAGGATTGTTTGACAACTTCTCTGACGCATACTCTCTGTCTTTTTGTACAGCACAAGTGAAGTAATCTAGAGCTGTTATGGTATATTACTGTGTAATTTCAATGTTTGCTTAGGCAGTCAATGTGAAATTATAGATGCAAAGAACTCTAATTACTCTGTAGGAAATGTTATGTGGTAGGATGTGCATGTGTTTTTAAAAGAGCCTGTAATTTGTGGATTTGTAACTAAATAGCAGCATTCAATTTCCATTATTAGATAATTACTTCACACATGTGTCTGCTTCCCCAGACTCCTAAACCTGACTTTTTAATGGATAAGGAGAACGGCACTAGTTTATATATCTTTGTGTCAACAAGCTCTTAATAACCATGTGGTAAAAGTTGTAAAATTGAGATCCAGGCAAAACAGATGAAAAGATAGCAGCTAAATTAGAAAAGAAGTATGCTTAGCATCGTGAGCTTACAGACTGCATCATTAAATCCGTGAAGAAGTACCTGGAAAATAAAGTTATATCTTCATATTAAGGAGCTCACAGAACTAAAAACATATCAAGCAACAACGATTTCTTAATGTTTCCATGTAATTATTTTGCTAGATGAATTTTTTCCTAAAAGAATAATTATTTTCTTGAAAAGAAGATTTCTGATGTAGAAATGCAAAATAGTTTGAAAATAAGTATTAAGACTAGCAACTCAGTTATTAAGACAAATCCCACCTTTAATGAAGTCTCCCAACAACAGAAACTCGATCTCTCTTGCATGTGTCAAGAGAGACAGAGAATCTATAACCATCGCTGTCAGAAACAGCAGATGGCTGATACAGTTAGGACATCAGTCCACTTTGCCGTGTCATTGGACTCTGATCTAAATCAATGGGGAAATGTCCCTAATATGTCTACTTGTCCCTTTATTGTATAATCTTTTGCCTTGGGTCAGATGCCAGGATCAATGGATTCTCATGTTTTCTGTTGAATTCACTGACTTCATATTATGAAAGGAGCTACTTAGGATGGTGACAGTAATAGCAGGGGACTGCCCTTGATGAACTGAAAGCGCCTTCCACCGTAAGTCTGGCTGGGGATTACTGTAAGCAAACACCAAGAAACATTGCAAGTGAAAGCAATTTGGGGAGAGGCTCTGGGAACTTTGGAAAGGCATGCATTCTTAAACCTATGGCTTTTCACTCTGAAGCTATGTTTTGGTGAAGCATTGTTGTCAGACTTGATTAGATTACTCTAACAGATCTGCTTGGAACCTGAGGAACACATCTAGCAAACCCATGGGGGCATGATACCAAAGTAAGTCAAATGGCTTGGAAAGAGTCTCTTTTGGCCAGGTCTTTCCTGAAGGAGAATCTGGGTGCTCCTCTCAATAAAAGTGGTGAGAAAACCATGGCTTAATTTACTGGAGGCAAGACCTGAAATGTGTCATTTCAGCACATCAAGCTCTTAGAAATGGCTAAAGAAAATGAGAAGCTATTGCATCTTGTGAAAGGCTACCTGAGCTAATTTTCCACTGCTGTTGTTGCTTTCTGCTACAAGCCCCAGAGGAACATACTGTTTATATTCTCAGATTGTTTTATATACTCAGATTATTCCAAGGACTTTTTTATGAACATGCAAAAAACTACAATGAAATATCAGATTCACAAGTCGAACATAACATTCTCCCAATATGAATGAAATGAAGGAACAGGGACTTCAGCAGACTTTGTAGGTCAAGTCCTTTTCCAGTGTCAGACAGCATCAACTTTGCAAAAATTAAAATTAACACAGTAATGTATAGGTCTGTGAAATGGGGTTGAGTCATACTCCTAAATAGAATATATATGGCTTTTGACTATGTTTGAGAGTATGTACATTCCAGTTCAGTTTTTAATAAAATTAATACTTGCACCTGGCACCACCATTTTCTAGTGGCGGTGGAACAGATCTATAATTGCAATTATTCTCCTCCTGGGTGATTTAGTTCAACTCCTTGCGTCATGCAGGATATTCCCCGACATTATTTCTACTACTTATCTAATCTATTATTGAGTAGTTCTGGTGATTGTGCCTCAATTACCTCCATTACCTCTCTCCCAATGCTTAACTGCTCTGTCTGATACGATTCCCTCCCACCCTACGATGAATGGCTTGGATCATACAACATGTAGTTTTAGGCTATATTCCTTGATTTGATCACTTTCACATTGTTTGAAACCTCCACTTTGAAGAGGTTTACAGTGTCATCACAACTTGTGTAATCTCTTCCATACTCAGGCTTATGAACTGGGATCCCGTCCAATCCTTCTACCATTGATGTGGCTTTTCTTTAGCCTTTCCTGAAGTCTTTATTGTGTGTGTTCTGCTTTGTTTTCTTCCCAAATGCATAGGCCAGAAATACTCATAGTACAGTGAAGTAGTAGCTAAGCTGGTGATGTACAATCAAAGTTTAAAAAAGTTTGCTGTATCCCCTTTTCTTCATATTTAGTGACACAAGACACTGCAATACAATGACAATTTTCTGTATTCTTTTTGTTCAGGATCAGTGTTTTAATATGTTGTTTAGTTTTATCTATAGGATGAATCCTTTTATCTACCCACCTATGCACCTATCTGTCTGTCCGTCAATATATCTATCTCACTTCCACTTCCACTATGCAATCTAACCACAGTATGTCAATAACACCACATACTTTGCTCACAGAAGCAGATCTATGGCTCCTACCCTTATTTTCAAGTAAGCAGCACCTCTCTCAAGAGCATTCGCCAGTGACCCCACTGCCCTAAATATTATGTCCAAGGGAAAATGGTAAAGAAGAAGTATAATTTATTATGTATTTAGCATAGCAAAATGGGACCCATCTTGGCTATGATCTTAAGGCTGACAAATATAAGTGTGTTGCACATCAGCAATGATGCTGATGGTGTGGTTAGCGATCCTCTGCTGAGTAAACATGAAGTAACTTGAAATCTACTCTAGCTTTCTCACTGTGTGTGTGCTGGAGAACAGAGTCAAGCTAGGGAGAGCCTGGACGTCACCAGATACAGATAAGAGAAACAAAACCACCTTCCATCAGTGAAGATTTCTATGGTTACATATGTAATCTCTTTTACATCTGCATGCAACACATACACGAGCATTTTGCCTGTGCATCTTTGTTATGTGTGAACAGATGGGAATGACTGGAAAAGTAGCATAATGCCTTAGGGCAGAAGGTGGGAGGTAGATGTGAGGGGAGCATACATATCACGAGGGCTGTCTAATCTCTAGGAAAGGTATAGTGTGGACTCAGATTTGTGCCAATTTCCTTATATCACTGCTGTGGGAGAAATGGGCTATCAAATGTAAAGTGTATAACCTGTTCACCACTCTAGTAGGTTTTCAGAGCTGGTGCTGGTGTCCTCCCACCACTGTTGCTTCTGACCAGCAGATCTGATTGTCCCCGCTGGAACCGGGGGGCACTTTAGTGGCTTAATGGTCTAATTTGGCCCTAAATAATATATCTTGCCTTGCTATGCATTGTGTAGGTGATAGTGACCCAGGGATGAAAAAAAAGAAAAAGGGACAATTAAAGGAGAGGGATAACTAATCACGCAGTTCAGGGTTATGTGGTTAATCTGTGACAGGGTGAGGATGAGACCCCAGGCCTACAGAAATCTGATATCCCCACAGGTGAAAAACAGTCTCAACGGCTATCATAACTCGAATCTCAAAGTTCATGTTTTCATTTTATTATTTCCCCTCAGACAGGAATACTGGCTGTAGATCTGGTAAGAATTTTTTCAGCAAAATATTTCTTTAATTGTAAATGCTGATTCATCCAAAACCCATAATGGGAAAGGGAGCATTTGACTGAAATACTTGGCTTTTGGGCACTCTGGAAACACTGTAAAATCATCAGAATTTTTAGATGCAACATTTTCAAAATTACAAGTGCTAACTTTGTGATTTGAAATAATGCTTTTTTTTTTCCTAAAAGAGGAAAAAGAATTGCAAATCAGCTGGATAAACTTTCAAATGTCTGAAGTAGAAATATTGACAAACTAGAGAAACTGATTTTCAAATATTTGTGATTTTTTTCCATTTTTTGACAGCTTTATTTGGAATATGAACATTTTAAAAATCACAGTATTTGTGGGGCTGGAAAATTGTTTCATTAACAGAATAAAAGAATCAATAAGGATTAGAGAGGAGCAAAATTCAGATCCTTTTGAGTATTTTTCACTAATTTCACCATTCAAAGCTGTATTCGGTTCTTGGATTTAAGGATGGTTTCTTGTCGTGTTAGAGGCCAACCCAACCCAACCCAAAGTCATGCTTTGGGCTCTGAAGACACCTGGATATTCGCAAAATCCAGACTGTCCCAGCCCCATTCTATTGCACAAGTTAATGCATACAGACTGTTCAACCAGTATTTCCAATAACAATACGGTGAAATCAATACTGATTTTGATTATATTTTGGAAGTACTCCATGGATTAGTTCACAAGCAAAAAGTTGAGGAGGAGTGCAACATTACGTGTGCGGGTGTAACAAATGGAGTCTGACATGACCAGCAAGAATTAGCTCTGAATAGCCCAGCTTTGTGCACTTTGACAAACTTCCACGACTGCTCTCTGGAGCATGAAATAAAAGTCTAAAGTGTGACTGCAACTCTGCTAACTGTGTGCATGTTTCACCATACTTTCTTTACCATTCCCTGAAAAGAGTGAGAAATCATACCCTTCCTCCATGACTTATGCAACCCTGTTGAAGAAGTAACACACACTCACATTTTTTTATAAATAGTTGAGGTAATGCAAGCTCTTGAGAACTTGGAATACAGAAACTGAACTGCTCAGAAGTTGCCACACTCCTGGGGAGGAGACTGAAGCCTGTTTCAAAATGTTTTGGAATCTATAAGTATCAAATTGAGTACCATCTAAGTTCAATTTGTAGATCCTGAGAAGACAACACATTGCTGTTGGAAACAAGGTTCCTTATAATTAAGGGCTCGATTCTGCAGGCTCTCCAGATGGAAAACTCCTGTTGGAGTAATTCTGATAAAAATCTTCCAGAATCGGGACCCTACTTGCCTATAAAGCAAAATAAGACGTACCAACGACATGAAAAGTTACTATCAACAGTATAGTGATGTCCTGGTTTCAGCTGGGATAGAGTTAATTATCTATTGCGTAGTGCTTAGTTGCCGACTGGGGTTAAACCATGACAAGTGATTACACCAGGAACCAAGGAAATAATTGAGCCCTGAAAAAGAAGCCAGATATTCACATTTTTGATTGGCTTTGTAAGAATGGAAAGAGGACCCAAAGCAGGGCAAGGCAACAGCATAGCTATAGCATTTGGAGAATAAGGATTCAGTGAATGTTACCAGTCTGCAGAATTATGAGTGGCCTTTGTTTCTTGTTAGATTAAAACCTGTTTAAGTTACATTATACCCTATGTATTGGATATTACCAATGGTGAGATTCTGGTTTTAAATGAATATGATCAAAATGAGTTCATTAAACCACCATCAGAATAGACCTTTGTACAGAAAGTGTGGAGCAGGTCAAACTGGCTGAAAATGCGTGAAATGGATTAAAGATGATCTCTTCTCAGTGTAGTGGATGACCACTTATGATCAGGTGCAAGGGTGTAAAGCTGTGATAACTTTATTTAAGCCAATGTGTCTGTTCCTGAGTTATGGCAGAAGGATTTGCACCAGAGTGCAGAATTGCAGAGGACCCAAACTTCATTTCTTCAGGCTTCAAGAACAAACAACAGAGCTATGAACTAGATCCTGTGTAAATGATTAAGTTTTACTGATAGCTTAGAAAATTTGTGACAATAGTTATAGATAATTTGGTGTCTATAATCTAATCCGATTTACTAATGAACTCTTGATTTAATGTCTCTTGTGATGTGATATGTCTGATAGTTTTAAGATTTCTGCTGAAGGAAGGACAAATACAAAAATTAAGATGTTCATACCTATCTGCTTGTTTTACAGGCAAACAATTGATATAATCAGCCCCTAGACTCAGAGCTAATTTTTGCTGTAGGAAAGAGACCGTAAAGGTAATTTCATTGTCTGTCTGGGGACTTTCTGGTGAAAGAAGAAGATGTGGTCTGACTTTGTCCTTCAACATGCTCCACCTCTTTGAAGTCTGAACTCAATAGAAATAAAGTTAGTTGTGAGACTTCTCTAAGTAACGCTGCTGGAGAACTGGTCCTTGGTCACTTCTTGACTTATGTCAGTGAGGGCATAAGATTGACTAACACAGGTCCTGTTCTGCACAGGACTTGTTTACATCCAAAAATCTAGTTCTGTGAAAATATGTCTGATAAGGTTCCTAGCTGAACCTTGCATTTGCCCAATTTATTCATTAAATCAACCAAGGAATACACATATGCATTTCTATAATTTATCCTTGTAAAAGTATTCAGTAAGTACTTGCAGGGAAGAAAACCCTGCTGAGCTAGTTAATCATTATTTTGAGAGCAAAGAAAAAAAGAGAGCTAAACTATAATTATAACCTTGGTGATAATGTATGTAGGAATCTTTCTTAATCCAGGCTAATCTTGTTCCATGTTCTTACCTACTATAAAAATCTGAACGATTTTTGACAAGATCCAAAGTTTTGTCAGTTGTTAAGAATTAATTGAAAAAATTACTAGAGCACAGCAGCCATTTCAAAGGGACTGACCCAGAACCAATTAGAATTTTGTAACAATTGACCATTCACCACAAAACAGTTATCATGAGCTTTGGCCTCTGAAGTGTGGTGTTGGGGGTGGGGGAGAATCAGATTAAAGAAACTTTAATTTTTTTCCCCCTTTAACTAAAATATTGTTAGTAGCAGCTTTCTCAACACAACTATCAGTCAACTTATTTGGGTTTTAAAGGCTATGCTCAGCTTGCAGGAACAGCAGTAGAGAGTATAATGGATGATTATCCTGTGGCTTTAGATGATACACAATATAGGTTACTATCTTGAAAAAACAGGTCAGACATAGGAACATTCTTTATCAAATTGCTGTTGACAGCCCAAACAAGAGATTGAAGAATACCACAAAAAGGTTCTTTCATCTAAAGACAACAGAGTTTATAATTGGTCATTCTTTCCTCCTTCATCCTCTCCTTCTCAGCAGAAAAAAGAAAATTCCTAGTGCAGTTTCTTGAACATGGTCAGCACGAGGGTAGGCTGGTGTGCACTGAGAAATAGATTTAGTGTTCAGTCTTTCCTCTTAATGTTCAAACTACTGAGGGGGGAGAAAAAGCCAACAGTGGTCTTAAATATTAAAAATAAATGAGAGCAAGGTAGAACTTTGTGCTGGATTATCAACATTTTGGGACAGCAAATATGTAATTGCTTTGAAAGAGGAAAGAAAAATCAAAGGCATAAATATTTACCAGGTTATTCTATAATATGTGCAATATTCTGTCTCTTACCTTCAGTCCAAAGCAAATATATGTAGTAGGTACATAAGTACATAGAAATATGTGTGTTATCGCATCATATTTTTCACTATATACTGCATATATGTGCACATATAGACATAAAAACATAAAGATATTAGCTAGATTGAAAAGGATGCTAGAGAGAGATATTTAGTGATGAAGACTTTTTCCAGAGGATCACTATGTTTAAGATGAAAAAGAGTACCCTGTTAGTCCGATTTTCTGCCTGTTTCAGGCTGTTGTATTTCACCCAGTTACCTCTCAGTTGTCTTCGGGCTGGTTAAAGCATGTTTCCAGGAGATGCTTGCAAACTTAATTTGAAAATACCAGAGCTGGAAAATTTACTAACTTCCTTGGTGGTTTCCTCTAGTAGTCAATCCTTCATGAAGAATAGCAAAAAAAAAATTGAGATCAGAGCAATTAAATCACTGTCCCACAAACACTTATGCTTTTGCTTACTCTGACACATGTGAGTAGCTCTACTGAACTCAATATAAAGAGAAATCAATAGAACTGCTCATGTGTATCAAGTTAAATATATGAATAAGTGTTTTTAGATTTGCAGCCTGAAATTGGCTTGGAAAAAGTCTACAATAAGATTTTTACAGATTTTATAAATGAACTTCATCTTGAAGAAGAAGATTCATCCAGGAGATTCATAGCATGCATGAACTGATCCAACCATTACCCTACAAAAATACTCAGCTCTGTTCATGTTTCTTTAGCTCTGGCTCAGTGTTCTGACTGGCAACAGCAGAAAAAAGCCCCAAACTGCACAGGATAAAGCTTCATATAGATCCTCTATGCATGTTTCCCAAAAGAAGAAGCAACCATAATTGCTGAACGTCTGCAAGAAAGGCAAAGCCCTTGCAAATTGGTTATACATCTAAATAATCTTAAACTACCTCTGCAGGGACTGAGTAGCATTTGTAGTAGCCATCTAATAAAAACACTTGTTTCATGATTTAGAGAGGGGAAAAGGCTGTTGTGTGCTTTAGTGAAGTATAAAGGCCTTTGCTGACAGGGGCTTCTGTAGGGAAGTTTCCTAGGTAGGAAGCATAGGACTGTACAGCCTTGTTATTTCTGAGAGGTGAGCAAAGCTAGGTCCTGGGTGATGGAAAGTCTGCTGATGTAGAGCCTTGTTGAGGGTGAGTTACAGTGTGAGGTCTTTCAATCTCTTGGCTGGAGGGTCCTTCATGCACACATGAAGTTGGTAGTTGCTACTTTGAAATAGCTAAAGGGAGAAAGTTTGTGGCAAAGAAAGGAGTCTAAAGGAGCTTTACTTCTTTAGGTTTCTTGCATAAGACTTGGAAAGTTTGTGGGCTATGTTCTATGTTGTTTTACTGTACATGGCTTTGAGTAAAAACCATTCGAAGAGAGTAAAGAATCCTGTCATCTCCTTCCTGCGGAATTCAGGATGTTCAAAGGCAGGAGAGGAGATGAAGTCCCCTTTGATGAATATACTTTGATGATGTTTACTGGCATAGCAGGGCCCAAAACTCTTATGGGGCAGGGAAAAAGGAGACTTGCAGAATAAGGACCTCTTGGCTTCCCTGCTTGTGCAAAGACACTATGGGGGAGACTCACTAGAGCTTGGTTTCTAGATGAGTGTAATTCCAGTCACTTCAGTGGATTTATTTTCAATTCACTTAATGTCATTGTGAAAGGAAACAGACACAAAGTTTGCTTTGGTGCTGCACATGTTGTTGCGTCACTGTCTAGCAAGCTTCCCATTGCACATTTTTTCAAATGGATGCATCTGCCAGCCCAATACCAACAAAAATAACTTGCATGTGTCTTACGTTAAAGCTGAATGAGAAATGTGATGCCACATCACTGTTGTCCATTCACCAATTAAAGCCCTAATATCTCATTAAAGACATCACAGAAAGTGTATGCATGTTTTTTTCTTTCCCTATTAACGCATAAAGGATCGGATCAAATCCTAAACAGCTTCTATTCAGATAACTTTTAGAAATCCCTTTATTTTTGCATGGCATCAAGATCCTTTTGTGCCATTTTGTCATATTCCTCTGTAAAACGTGATCAATCTTGGAAGCATTTCTAGCTGCCTTTTCACACAACTGGGTGGTAGCTAACGAGACAAATCCTGAAAGTTTCAGTTCACATGAGATCTGCAATGCTCCAGAGGCTGCACAAACTCTAAAGATCTTGCTATGACTTAGATGCTCTTTTTCCTCTATCTTTCCTTCAATCTGGTTCACCCATTTATCTACCGACTAAATGTTCATTTTTCTGTTGCTCTGCTCTTCCTGTGTCTTAAACCCATTAGATGCTCTACACATTGACTTCCAGTCAAGCTTCCTAGAAAAAGTTATTTCATGCCGCCATGCTGGAAGCAGAGTGCAGTTTACAGGATTCCCTGGTTTTGCTCTCAGCCTATTCAGCGCAACCCTGTTAATCCTGTCTTGAGCTCACACTCCTTCCGTGTGCACTGGACTGTGCCCTCCGAGGCAGGCCAGTAGTTGCTTCCATACAAGTGTTTCAACTGGAAAATTGACTCAAAACTCAACCTACCACAATAAAGTGTGTTTTGTTTGGTTAATTTGTCCTCTGTGGCAATGTCAATAAAGTGATAGCTTGGTGGCAGGCACCACTTCTGTCCATCTTTCTCTTAAATTAAAATTTGTTCTTTGTACAATGAAAATAACACTTACAAATAACTCAAAAAATAACAGCAAAATGGTTGGAGGCCTGCTATTGCTCCCAGAAGATGTTTCACACAACAGCTACTGTTGCTGAGTTTTTTTGTTTTTTTTTTTTCTCCCACAGCTGAATAGAGGAGATTGCCTTTTTTCTTTTTTTTTTTAAAGTACAGCAATGTATTTGTATTATAGTGTATTTAAAGGCACTAGCAAGCCCAAGGGATCCATTGTGTGGCTTTGTGCTCACAGTATAATACAGATTTTACTGTTCATCACTGTTGATCTAAATAAGTGAGACAAATAGTGCGTTTTCCTTAATCTGTAGGGTGGTGGGGAGCAAAACAAATTTCTGCTGAAACTGAGTTGAAACAGGCCCAGCGAATACCAAGTTGTGCCTTAATCCCCAGCCCACCCTCATCCTTGTATTTGTCATTTGTAGGTGGCTTTTTGCTTTTCATGAATGCAGGAGAATACTCTTCATTTGGATTCCCCATCCTCTCTCATCTACCTTTTGCTGTGATTTATTATTCACCAGAAAGCTGAGAGGCTGTGATGGTCTGCATAATGCACATTTCAGCTGACGTTCTGGCCTCTCACTATGTCACACTTCGAGCCAAGGAGAAGATAAGAGCATGAAGGAACATGAGAGAGTTTATTCATAACAGAAAAGTTATAGTCTATGTCTCAAATTATCGTGTTCTTATCCACCTAGCAGCTTTTCCTGGTGCTAGTTTTTTACTGGGGATAGATGAGTCAAGCTGTTACCGGAGTTGTTCAATAAGAGGTCCGTTTTTTCTCATGTTTGTCATCCAAGACATTTTACCACCTTCATCAGCTTCTCTCAATGACATATCTCCCATCTGTAATGCTGACCATAATAGCAATAGCAGCAGTGAATGACATATATTTCTTACTGTGTTATGCTAAGGAAGTAATAAAACAGACAAGGCTTGTGGGTTGATGCAACTTGTAGCTGCCCTTACTACTTTCCCTTTTATAGTGTTCCCTTTTATTGTGATTAATACTGAGTTTATACAATTTAGCAGTGCATGATAGAAACTTTTTCCCCATCTGGCTCTGCTTCTGCAGGTTTGAATTATGGAATGAAGATGTAATGTGCTTTTAACACAATGTCCTCTTGATGTACTTCCAATTGTAACAGAGAGCAACTCACAAATAACTCTCTTGAGTTCACCATCTTTTTCCTTTAAGAGCAATGTCTAGAAAGGGACTATGATTTCCTCAATATTCATTGTAAGAAATCTGCTAGTCCCATCTAAATAAACAGTGTTTGGAGGTTTTTGGTTCGTGTGTTGTTCAGTCCACACGCACACAGTAATTCTCCATGGGATCTATGCTGATCAGTGGTAACTGGTCAGGTGAGTAATGTAATATTGAGTCCATGGTTGTGTACACCACTGAAGATTTATGAATGCAAATAGAAAACTTTGCTCCCACACGCACTCATGGTGAGTCTCAGCATTCGCTTCCCCAGAGTGACTCTGCCCATGAAACCTGAAGGTGTAGATTGATTCTGAAATAGCTGGACGGAAGCATATATGAATTTCCTACAGTGCAAGTGAATTCAGTGCAGTGACTGGAGTGCTATAGGAGACCAATGAAGATCCAGCTTGGTGGTCAACTGCAGATGAAACATTGCTGCTGGAGATACGGTAGCTAGACCAAATTTTTTTGATCATACAGATACCCTTGTGAACTTTAAGGCCATTCAGAACCAAATGAAATGATAGGAGAAAAATGCTGAAATACCACCACCAAGAAAAGGAAATATAAAACCAAGCAGAAAAGGAGCTAACAGATCAGCACACAGATACCCAGAATATGAAACATTCTGAGGCTGCAGAATAACAGTAAAGCTGTGGTGCAAAGCATGGATGCTGCTAAGAATAGTTTGAAATAGCTGAAGGTAGAAATTAAAAATGAGAAGGCTAAATTTAGCAGCATGCTGAGACTACTGTAAAGGTGCTGAGCACCCTTAGCTCTTAACTTGTTTTATTCAAACTGCCCCAGGGCCATTTATGGCCTCAGTGCCTCAGGTTCCCATAAAGGCCATATTCAACTTGTTGTCACCAAGTGTGTGGTAGAGGTATAGACAGAGGATGACAGAGCAAGTTTGGATGAAAGAAATGAATCTGAGGGGTTTTCCTCGTAGCTATTTTTCTTTACCCGTGGTAAATATGAACACTGAATACTTTGAAGACTTTTTGTGCCACCAGGAAGAAAGGTATGACTTCGGCAGCTGGAACAGAGCTCCAGAGGTGAGAGGCTAGAGGCAAGTTCTGGCTTCGCTGCTGACTCACTACCCACTTTGGGGGAAGAGGACAAATTGCTCAGCTCCTCACCTGCCTGTCCATAGGTGAATAGACACCCCATGGCAGTCCTCTGAAGTGCCCCTCAGTCACTGGGGACAAGCTTTCCAAAGAGCTTGGACATCTGCACATTCTACCTTCCTGACTTCAGTCTGAATATCTGGTGTGAAATAACCCATATATGCATAATGGCTGGACTATAATTGCATAAATGTACCACAAAGTGATGGTGTTTGCTTCAAATTGCCTTTGATCTAAGCTGAAGTTCGAGGCTATGATGACAAACAGGTCGGAGAGAGGAACCAAAAAGCCAAGTTTGAAGAGCTAGAACAGAGCGAATGTTGCATATTTTGGTTGCTTTCAGTAACTGCAGATTGTTTGTCCCTGAATTTAATGACAGCAGCTGTCTGACATGTCCCTTGGTTTCTTAAAAATCATTTTAATAGCCTTCATTCTTGGATTGGGTTAATATTGGTCAAGAAGGGAGGGGTTGGACTAGATGACCTTTAAAGGTCCTTTCCAACCCAAACTATTCTGTGATTCTAAGTAAGTATTTACCTTGGCTAAGGTATTGAGTGTAAGACTCACCGTTTTGAGGTAACAAAGCAATTTCCAGTTGACAATTATATGCGGATTAATCACCTATCTAAAATGCATTGATATTGACAGGTTTATTAAAAGGGAGTTGGTAAAACAGAAATGGAGAGGGAATGCACAGCAGAATGGTTGTGTTACCTTTCACTTCAAGGGTTTGTCTTAGATTTGGCCTGAGGTATGAAATTTTGCATGAGAAACACACACAACATTGTTTTGGGAATTTTGGAAGGAATTACCACTCCTGCACGCGTAGGATGCTGTAACAGTTCACCCCAATGCTTGGCTGTGTGTCTCCATGGCCACCTGCACAAACAGTGATTCAGGATATGGTGTGCAGTTATGGAGCTGCATGGGAGAAGGAAAAATCAGGAGCACACAAGGGCAACCTGGAAGTTAGAAAGTGAGGTCAAAATGTTAAAAAGAGAAAACCAAAATAGATTCTATTCAATGACATAGGGATTTCTAGGTGAAAATGTTAAACCGTTTGAAACAGAATTATTATTCCCTGTACTCTCCCTCAAAAAAATTAGTTTTCTGCACTATAAATAAGAAGAGAGGGATCTGTAATTCTTTTTTATTTTTGATATAAGTGAAATAAGGATGTTTGGGGTGAATGACTTCAAGAACAGTATTTTTCCATTCAACCTGAATTTCTGCAGAAAGAAAAAAATATTTTAGCACTTTTTTTCCTGAGAAACACTTGCTTCAGTCAAGAAAACCGAGGTCGAAAGTTTGGTATGTCACTGACATAAACCAATAAATTGTTGTCTTAGAAACTCAATTTCAGAACGTGACTCAGCTGTATTTTCCACATCCAAATTAAAATATTCTGTGGCACCTTAGCTTCTTTCTTTGCTTGGCACAAAGGGCATAACTGTAAGTGCTATGATAATATAAATGAAACAAATTGCGGATTTCTCATGTCACAGTTAGGAAATCTACTTCTAGATATAGTCAGGCCATTTGGCATCAAGTCTAGGCTGAAGGGTTTGCTGAGAATTAGGAGACTTTTAAAAAGGCTGAGTTGCCTTGGATGATGCAGCAGTTTAAGAAAGTAAAACATTTGATTTATATTATAAGAAAAAAAAGAAGTTGATCTCCCCCCATCAATTATTTTTTGCATAAAGGAGAACAGAGTCTGGGGACTTGTGTAGCTGCAGTTTTGGCTGTCCTTGGGGCAGCTCTCCAACTTGACGTGGCAGCGGGAGCACCTCTCACACCCCTTGCTCCGAGGAGAGCAGCTGAAACAAACATGCTCCATCTCTGACTTGCAGTCAAATGTTGAACAGTTATAAATACCTTTGATGTGCTTCTCTGAGTCTTTTGAAGCTTGTGGCTTTCTGGAAGCTCAGATGACCCTGTCCCTGGAGCCTGCGCCAGCTCTGAAGGGGCCAGGGGCCTCCGCTCTGGAGGAATGTCCATAGCTGTGCTGCTCCTTTCAACAGTCCCAGAAACCTATCCTTTGGGATGCTCTGCAGGTTAAAGAAGCCTTTCGTATTGTATTGCAGCTGCTTTCTCCAGTTTCTCCTTCATCAGGAATACGTTAAAAGGCACATACATGGATAGCAAGTTGGAAAAAAAACCCAAAGCAAATACAAATGCTTGTTAGGAACATTTTTACAGACCGTGAACTTGCACATTTGTAAACTGTCTGGACAGCACATGGATGGCAAAAAGTGCAGACTTGCTCCCATATTTGCTCATTGTGTCTTAACAAGGCAACATAACTTGCTGAAGTGAGTTTTCCTGTCACTTCCCCAGCTTTATGCTACCTGCTACTTTTTCCTTTTACGTGTTTTTTTCTATTTAGCTGGTATATGGTCAAGCAGGATGAGTTCAAGCAAGGTGAAGGCAATGCAAAACACCCGGTTATATGGTTGCATGATATTACTAGTTTCCAGTTTTCTTGAATGTGTCAGAGCTATGAAGAGTTTGAACTCTCAAACTAATGTGCCAATGGGTATCAGCGAAGAGGGCTTCAGGAAGCAAAGGCTCCCTTCAATACTGTGATTTGAACTAACATAATTATATTCTGGATTTATCTTCCTTTTCTAAATAAACTAGTTTAATCCCAATAAACTTTAATGTAAACTTTTTTGTCTCTTTAAATTCAGCTAAATTATTAATGTGGATGATATTAGGGTTCTTCATGTTAGGAAAATAGCTGATTAAGGTAATCTACTTCCCCTTTTACCTTAATTAGCTCAATGTGCATAAAAAGTCATCTGATACTTGAATCTACCAACTTTGGCTATTGTTTGCTTTTCTGGTGGAATTAGTGGGTACCTCAGAGATCTGAGAAAGGATTCAGTAAAATCAGCAGAATTAAATATCCTCTGGTATTTTAATCTAGCTGTGGTGACCACTTTGTGGATTTCAAGCTCCAAATTCTGCTTCTTGGGGGCAACTGAGTTAAGTACTTCTTGTCTGAATGAGAAGGAAGAATGTGCTCCCAGTGCACTCTCTCCTTTTCAAAGAGAAAAGTTCCAAGCAGCTTCACTCCTGCTAGAAGCTTACAAAGCAGGTGAGTAGTCTGCCATGACCTATTTCTTATCTTCCCGCTGTGCCTAAAGGAAAGAGGAAAAGAGCTCTGGCTGCTCCCTTGCTTTCTTCCCTTCTTGCTTTCCGAAGCCCTGAACCAGCAGGCTTACTGGACATTCCTAAGGAAAACATTTTCCATAAAGCTGTACAGCCTGCAATGCCAGCTGTGAGCCCAGAGCAACATTTGGAGGTGCAGGGAGAAAAAGATGGTGCCTTTCCTAATGAGCTTCCATTAATGGATAATTCATAGTGCAGATAATGAAAGTATTGATTGGGGCTCTTTAACTTTGAAATATTACATTTAGCTTGAGGCCATAAAGATTGTTGATTATAGCAGTGATAATGACACTGTAGAAGCAGCAATGCTTGTTGACATCTATGGGTTTCCACAAAAAATAGGGAAAAAGTATTTTCACAGGTCATCAAGGTATGGAGGGCAGGACACTGATTTTCACAGGAGTGTAATGATGGTATTTCTACAGAAATCCCTTACTTGATCCCACTTGTGTCTGATACACATGGCAGACCTGAGCATCAAGGCTGTAGGTGATGGTACGGATATCCTCTGGTGAAGGCTGGCCTCTCATTTGGAAGAATCATTCCCATTTGTAGAGTATCCTGATTTAGAAATGATCGTTAGGATCTGAGGAGTCTCCAGAGCCCCAGCCTTGTGCTTGCCAGCAGACAGCTGGCTCTGCCAGGTACTTCACTGTTTGATTGGTACAAAAAGGGGGATGCCATAAGCTCAACTGCAGGCTGCTGTCTTTGGCAAAATGAATCCTTCTGCTTCTGTTTGCCAAAGAGACATAAAAATGTCTCTGATTTATCCTGAAAGGCTGCTGGGAAAGTGCATCCACTGATGTTTGTAAAATGATATGAAATTGAAGCAGCTGTGTTATTGCTATAGTTTGCATTAAACAGAAATGATACTATTAAACTTACTCATGTTTTCAGAAGATATATCTGAATTCTCAATGTTTTCTCTACATAACATATAACCAACTGATCAGTCTTTTTCTGCCATCTTCAAAGCATTCAACAGTCTCTCACAGCCTGGGCATGAAATGCTGCAGTACCTGACACACTACTATGGTCCCACACCGGTGGAGAATGCTGAAGCAGACTGTACACAGATAGAAATGGTGCTGGCTATTAAATGGGAAGTGCTAGATTTATTTCCATCATTCAGTCTCCTAAAGTTTTGACAGCTTGATCAAACTAATGAACACAAAAGTGACAGACATATTGGTTCACTAATATTAAGTTACCAATCTTTGCCTTAAACCCCCATTAACGCTTCTTCCTTTGCCTGCTAATGCTAGGATAACAGATAGCAGCCAGACTTTCTGGCTCTACCCATGTGCAAAACTTCTAAACATTGGGCCATTTTTGCCTCCCACTGCACTTTGCTATAAAACCACAAGGTTAACACGACCTTCTGGCCCATTCCATTTTGTGTCTTGTTTTGAGCTGAGCTTTGTTAGGAACAAAAATCTATGTTATATTCCATCTGATCAAAGTACTTCAGATGAAGACATGCCATCTGTATTCATTTAGCGATATCTAAGACTACAGAGCATTACAGTGGTATTTCGTACACAGTATTGATTGCCTTCATTTGTAGCTATTATAGACACCGGACACTGTTCACTTTTAAACCTGAGCGTCAGATTTCCCATCTGCAATCTCCAGGCACTCTCCTCCCACCCCCCTGCTTCCACAGTAGCTTTCAAAGGCTCTGTTTGAGCAAGCTTCCTTTAAAATGATTGAAATAGTGTTGCATGTTATACAGTGCAGTTTTCTTCTCACAATTTCATATATTGTTATATTGTTAAGTGTCCCAACCCCCCAGTGGAGAAAAGGTGTTTAAATCTATAATTTCATTCACATCTCCCAGATTAGTCTCTTTGCACTTGGTTGCTATTATTAGTGGAAGCTGTACATTCTGCATCACTGTAGAGTGTTGTTATGGAGCAGATCTCTTAGTTAAGCACTGTATTTTTGTTCTGCTCTTGTTCAGCTCCTGCTTCAGAGTTGGAAGCATGGTCACAGACCTGTCTACTTGCATCTTGGTATGAGTAGGTGCTCAAAGCCAGTGTAACTGACAAGTATTTAGATGAGTTCTGGCCATGGAAATATATGTCAGAGGTAGAGGAAAAGGTAATAACTCCACACTTTACAGATGAGCAGACCAGATACCAGGGGTACTGTCCTGGTTTCAGCTGGGATAGAGTTAATTTTCTTCCTAGTAGCTGGTATAGTGCTGTGCTTTGGATTTTAGTATGAGAATAATATTGACAGCACACTGATGTTTTGGCTATCGCTAAGCGGTGTTTACACTAGTCAAGGACTTTTTTTTTCCTCAGCTCCCCATGCTCTGCCAGGTGCCCAAGAAATGGGAGGGGGCACAGCCAGGATAGTTGATCCAAACTGACCAAAGGTCTATTCCATACCATATGATGTCATGCCCAGTATATAAACTGGGGGAGTTGGCCGGGGGTCAACTCCCAACGTGGGGCCCAACATGGGCTCAAAGGGCTGATCTTACTTCTGATTTTAATGAAGAAATTCCTGACTCATATACACAAGAAATTGGTAATGAATATTATGACCAGGATTAGGGGGGCCCTGCCTCCAGCCAGGTGGAGGAAAGGGACAACCGGGTTTACTGGACTGTGTGGATTCGATGGCCTGGCACATCAGACCCATAGGAGTATAAAGCTCTAGTAGACACCGGTGCACAGTGTACCCTAATGCCATCAAGCTATATAGGGGCAGAACCCATCTGTATTTGTGGAGTGACAGGGGGATCCCAACAGCTGACTGTATTGGAGGCCAAAGTGAGCCTAACTGGGAATGAGTGGCAAAAGCACCCCATTGTGACTGGCCCAGAGGCTCCGTGCATCCTTGGCATAGACTGCCTCAGGAGAGGGTATTTCAAGGACCCAAAAGGGTACCGGTGGGCTTTTGGTATAGCTGCCTTGGAGACGGAGGAAATAAATTAAACAGCTATCTACCTTGCCCGGTCTCTCGGAGGACCCTTCTGCTGTGGGGTTGCTGAGGGTTGAAGAACAACAGGTGCCAATCGCTACCACAACGGTGCACCAGAGGCAATATCGCACCAACCGAGACTCCCTGATTCCCATCCATGAGCTGATTTGTCAACTGGAGAGCCAAGGAGTGATCAGCAAGACTCGTTCACCTTTTAACAGTCCCATATGGCCAGTGAGAAAGTCTAATGGAGAGTGGAGACTGACAGTAGACTATCGTGGCCTGAATGAAGTCATGCCACTGCTGAGTGCTGCCGTACTGGACATGCTGGAACTGCAATACGAACTGGAGTCAAAAGCAGCCAAATGGTATGCTACAATTGATATTGCTAATGCGTTTTTCTCAATTCCTTTGGCAGCAGAGTGCAGGCCACAGTTTGCTTTCACTTGGAGGGGCGTTCAGTACACCTGGAATCGACTGCCCCAGGGGTGGAAACACAGCCCTACCATTTGCCATGGACTGATCCAGGCTGCACTGGAACAGGGCGAAGCTCCAGAACATCTGCAATACATTGATGACATTATCATGTGGGGCAATACAGCAGAGGAAGTTTTTGAGAAAGGGAAGAAAATAGTCCAGATCCTCCTGAAAGCCGGTTTTGCCATAAAACAAAGTAAGGTCAAGGGACCTGCACAGGAGATCCAGTTTTTAGGAATAAAATGGCAAGATGGACGTCATCAGATCCCAATGGATGTGATTAACAAAATAACAGCCATGTCTCCACCAACTAGCAAAAAGGAAACACAAGCTTTCTTAGGCACTGTGGGTTTTTGGAGAATGCATATTCCAAATTACAGTCTGATCGTAAGCCCTCTCTACCAAGTGACCCGGAAGAAGAATGATTTCAAATGGGGCCCTGAGCAACGACAAGCCTTTGAACAAATTAAATGGGAGATAGTTCATGCAGTAGCCCTTGGGCCAGTTCGGGCAGGGCAGGACGTAAAAAATGTGCTCTACACCGCAGCCGGGGAGAATGGCCCTACCTGGAGCCTCTGGCAGAAAGCACCAGGGGAGACTCGAGGTCGACCCCTAGGGTTTTGGAGTCGGGGATACAGAGGATCCGAGGCCCGCTATACTCCAACTGAAAAAGAGATATTGGCAGCATATGAAGGGGTTTGAGCTGCTTCAGAAGTGGTTGGTACTGAAGCACAGCTCCTCTTGGCACCCCGGCTGCCGGTGCTGGGCTGGATGTTCAAAGGGAGGGTCCCCTCCACACATCATGCAACTGATGCTACATGGAGTAAGTGGGTTGCACTGATCACACAACGGGCTCGGATAGGAAACCCCAATCACCCAGGAATCTTGGAAGTAATTATGGACTGGCCAGAAGGCAAAGATTTCAGAATATCGCCAGAGGAGGAGGTGACGCGTGCTGAGGAGGCCCCACTGTACAATAAATTACCAGAAAATGAGAAGCAGTATGCACTGTTCACTGATGGGTCCTGTCGTATTGTAGGAAAGCATCGGAGGTGGAAGGCTGCTGTATGGAGTCCTATACGACAAGTGGTAGAAACTGCTGAAGGAGATGGTGAATCGAGCCAATTTGCAGAAGTAAAAGCCATTCAGCTGGCTTTAGACATTGCTGAACGAGAAAAGTGGCCAGTGCTGTATCTCTATACTGACTCATGGATGGTGGCAAATGCCCTGTGGGGGTGGTTACAGCAATGGAAGCAGAACAATTGGCAGCGCAGAGGCAAACCCATCTGGGCTGCAGCATTGTGGTAAGGTATTGCTGCCCGAGTAGAGAACCTGGTTGTAAAAGTACGTCACGTAGAAGCTCACGTACCCAAGAGTTGGGCCACTGAGGAACATCGAAACAACCAGCAGGTGGATCAGGCTGCTGAGATTGAAGTAGCTCAGGTGGATCTGGACTGGCAACATAAGGGTGAATTATTTATAGCTCGGTGGGCCCATGACACCTCAGGCCATCAAGGAAGAGATGCAACATATAGGTGGGCTCGTGATCGAGGGGTGGACTTAACCATGGACACTATTGCACAGGTTATCCATGAATGTGAAACGTGCCCTGCAATTAAACAAGCCAAGCGGTTAAAGCCTCTGTGGTATGGAGGGCGATGGCTGAAATATAAATATGGGGAGGCCTGGCAGATCGATTATATCACGCTCCCACAAACCCGCCAAGGCAAGCGCTATGTGCTTACAATGGTGGAAGCAGCCACCGGATGGCTGGAAACATACCCTGTACCACATGCCACCGCCCAGAACACTATCCTAGGCCTTGAAAAGCAAGTCCTGTCGCGACATGGCACCCCAGAAAGAATTGAGTCAGACAACGGGACACATTTTCAAAACAGTCTCATAGACACCTGGGCCAAAGAGCATGGCATTGAGTGGGTATATCACATCCCCCATCATGCACCAGCCTCTGGGAAAATTGAACGATACAATGGACTGTTAAAGACTACACTGAGAGCAATGGGTGGTGGGACATTCAAACTTTGGGATACACATTTAGCAAAGGCCACCTGGTTAGTCAACACTAGAGGATCTGTCAATCGAGCTGGCCCTGCCCAGTCAAAACTTTTACACACTGTAGAAGGGGATAAGGTCCCTGTAGTACACATAAAAAACATGCTGGGGAAGACAGTCTGGGTTACTCCTGCCTCAGGCAAAGGCAAGCCCATTCGTGGGATTGCTTTTGCTCAAGGACCCGGGTGCACTTGGTGGGTAATGCGAAAGGATGGGGAAGTCCGATGTGTACCTCAAGGGGATTTGATTTTGGGTGAGAATAGCCAATGAACTAAATGGTATGATGTTAACTGCTATATAATACTGTGTGTCATCACTTTTATGGTTACTATACACCATATCAATGGTATTTCAATAAGGGTCACCCAGATTAGTGAAGAATGAACTTCGATGAAAGCAAGCAAAGTGCAGTGGTGATGGAACCAGAACTGGCTTCAGCATGCAACAATCCAGCACCATACACCATCTCTTCTGCCATGAAGGACTATTATGACAGATGGAGCCCAAAGTCATGGACTAAATGAACTTAATAAACATTTTAGAAGGATGGCCCATAGATCAAGGGAATGATAACTGTGTGTACATATATATATATATATCTATATCTATATATATCAACAGACAGGAAAAGTGGTGGTGATTAATTGTATTAGAAAGGGTAGAACCTGGGCATGACGTAAATGGTATAGAATAAGGGGTGGATACTGTCCTGGTTTTGGCTGGGATAGAGTTAATTTTCTTCCTAGAAGCTGGTATAGTGCTGTGCTTTGGATTTTAGTATGAGAATAATATTGATAACACGCTGATGTTTTGGCTGTCACTAAGCGGTGTTTACACTGGTCAAGGACTTTTTTTTTTCCTCAGCTCCCCATGCTCTGCCAGGTGCCCAAGAAATGGGAGGGGGCACAGCCAGGATAGTTGATCCAAACTGGCCAAAGGGCTATTCCATACCATATGATGTCATGCCCAGTATATAAACTGGGGGAGTTGGCCGGGGGGTAGCGATCGCTGCTCGGAGACTGGCTGGGTGTCGGTCAGCGGGTGGTGAGCGGTTGTATCTTTTAATATTATTATTATCCCCCCCCCGCCTTTCTTCCCTCCCTTGGGTTTTGTTCCTCTCTTTCTCTCTCATTGTTTTCCTTCTCATTACAATTCATTATTATTATTGCTATTATTTTGTTCCAATTATTAAACTGTTCTTGTCTCAACCCTTGAGTTTTCTTACTTTTGCTCTTCCGATTCTCTCCCCCATCCCACCGGGGGGGGAGTGAGCGAGCGGCTGCCTGGTGCTTAGCTGCCGGCTGGGGCTAAACCACGACAGGTATTTTCATCAGACATGGATTTTGCACTTAAGCATATCAGCTAAAAATGTAAACTGTTTTCGTAGTTAAGCCTAAGAAGATGAAACCAACTGGTTTTGGTAGAAATTGTTCAAAAATAAAAAATTATAAAATTAATCAAAAGTTATTGATGGATTTTATTGTTGTTGCCTGTTATCTTTTAGCAGAATTTTCTGCGAGGGTTAATCAGAACCTGGCCCAGAAAAGTATTTAAGTGTAAACTCAGGTTTAGATCTGTGGATAGATTTATTTCTGTTCCAAAAAAGGCCATCACCCACACCAGGAGAAAACAGTTGTTAAGTCTATAAGGACGTATTTAAAGTTTCAAAATATCAAGATAAGAAATCTAGCATGAGGGCTGAGAATGGCAGCATCCACGTAATCACAGATAGGATTTCTGTCATTGTCATTGGGAGTGAGACACTACCTGAACCAGCAAAGACTTGGAAATTGCCACTGTAAGAGGTGCTTTACAAAACCAGGGGAAAACATAAACAATTCCCAATAGTAACAGGAACAAGTGGATGTCCTCAACGCACTTCAGAGCATTAACAAACCCCCCCTTCCAAACCAGCGAAAGGAATACTGGTTTCCACAGCCCTCTCTCTAGCCTTACTTCGGGGTAGCAGCTTTTTCATTCGTCTTCCTCTTGTCATGCTCATGTACTACATGCACATCGCAAGGTGCAGTACTCTATATCTGGGGTGTGGAGGCAGGGAATAAGGCAGAGAAGAGAGAGCAGTTCAGAAAACTCTTTGATGATCGTGAACTCACACCCTGGTACATGCAATAGGTTGGGGTTTTTTGAAGCAGCTGGAGTAAATGAAAACTTGCCCTGTGGTGGCAGCAGAAATGGAAGGTGTTTGTTCTCTTCATGTCTTTGGTAGAAGTGAGAGGACAACCATGCCTGTAAATCTGTTGCCTCTAATGCGAATCTGGGCAGTCACTTCTGGAGCATCTGTAGAAGACCTCATCCAAAAATGAACAGCGGACGTTGTACACAAAGTCTGCTTCTAGCACTGGCTCCTCACTGCCATTCATGGCTGATTAAAAACCCACTGGAGTATGAAGTAGAAATGGCAAGTTCTCCGTTTTAATGTCTTGAATGAACTTCAGACTTAAACAGCTTAATTTTCAGAAAAAAGATGAAAAATCAACTGAAAGATTTAGTGAAGATTTGATTTATCACTTATCAGGCACCTGGTCTGTAAAATGAAATTTAGTGCAGGCGGCAACCAGATGCTTCAACTGGGTGAGCTGTTTAGGTCAAAGCCATATCTGCATAACAGAGAGCAGATTTTGTTCTCACTGCTGCTCTATAAAGGGGGATGGATGGCAGGAGGGTGACTTTACAGCAATAAGTCACTGCTACCAGTATGCGTTTTAATAACCTTTAACACAGGAATGACAAAACCAAGAAACAGATCTTCAAGTACCAATGAAAAGATTAGTTTTTCCCGTAGGTGTGCTGCATCATTCTGTAAAGAACAAAAATGCATAGGAATGGTTTGCAGGATATTATTTTCTGCAAAAAGATAAAATTTATGAAAGAATGCCCAACAACAACCAAGCATCTATTTTGATACCGCTGATTCAAATAAGGCTTAAGTCATTGCAGAAATGTGAAAGTCTTCCTGGACAGATGAGACTCCAGACTTGAGCTTGAACTAAAAATAGCACTCAACAAGTTGCCTGACACTGATAGAATAAATCATGCTACATATAATTTATTGGGGGGTTTCAGTAGTGATATTTTGCAGGCAAATGTCTTTTGGATTCATACAAACCATAGACAGCTGTGAAACTAGCCTCTCTTTCCATTTTCAGGTTTTTTTTCCCCTTTTTTCCTGAATAAAGAAGTCTGCATTTCTATTAAGTGATGTTTTGCACTGGGGTAAAACTTCTAGCAAAAAATCTGGAGAAGTTGATAGTAAACACCTGGGAGAAAAAAACCCTTACATAAGGATGCCCTTGCAAATGGGAGTCCATGTTAGCAAATAAAGCATGCAGAGAAAAAACCCTTGTCCGTCAGCATAGGTATTTGTACCAAAGGCCCAGCACTCAGTTCAAAACATGTCATGTCTAGCATATGGCTGCAAGAATTTTGTTTTCTGTCCATACAAAATCTGGCACAACCACAATTCCCATATGCAGGGGAGTACTGAAATAATGGTATGATTGCACACTACTTGGACTCATACTTCCCCTATATTGATGACCAGGAAAAGACCACTTAAAAAAGCATTAAAAAGAAATGGCTGGTTCATTTAGCAAAATGGAGGAATTAAACATGTTAGGAAAGTTATCTTCCCCCAAAAATAGACTCTAAGCCATCTCACAAACATCACTGCTTTGCTGAACATCTTTGACTTACGGCAGCGGAATTGCTCAGTTTTATCATAAGAAGGGTATACTGGTTGGCTCATCTATGATAAGCAAGATCTGGGCAGTGACATGGAGCAAGAGTAAGAACTAATACCTCAGTTCTGCGAGTGATACGGGAAAACAAAGCATGTAAGCTCATCTGCCAAATTCCACAATCTTAGTCTGTGTGTTAAAGGATTTTGTGACTTTTGGCAGACATGAAAGATAGCATTACCAAACTTTTTTTAACTTTTTTTTAAATCATGGAACTATGAAGATGCAAATTAGGAAATAGCTTGTGAACAACTTAAAAAAAAAATGCAGGCATTACATGGGAAAGTTACGTGTGGAATGAGTTGCGTGCACCACTGGGTGGTTAGGACTCACATGGTGGTTAGTGATAACACAGAGTGCAGTCTGGGGTCAGGAGTGATGCAATATTGCACCATGCCATTGACTTTTAGAGGATGAATGCATTTCTTGGTCTACAGCTTTAAGCAGCCGATTTACTCAGTACTTTTACATTCCTCAAACCTCGTATTTGACGAGATGATTGAGATCAAGAGTTTCTCATCAAGAAACTTTCCAGAGGCCTTTTAAAATTATATCCATGGCCTGTATGCTTCCAGTGCAGTGTCAGAGTAGTTTAAATGTCCAGGAAGGGATGACTGAAATGTGGAGTCATGTTCAAGACATCTCCAAACATGGGATGGGTGTTTGCAAGGCTTCGAACACAGGGAACTGGCCTTGGGAGTGTTTTCCACAGTGTATACGAAGTGATTGATAAAATGTCAAGTAAATAATGAATGAAGTAGATATATTGTATATTATGTGTGGTCCAAAAAAGCACCTGAAAGAATTAGGACTGGAGAAAAAAATTACTGGAAATAATGTAGTTCTATTAAAATTTGCAAAGCTAGTTAATATTCTATAATTCTGTCAGTATCAGCTGAGGATCTTGGCCTTGGAGTCATACCCAAGTCTCCTGGTCCTCAGTGGTAAAACCTAATGGCCTTGTTTACAATGGATTTTACATTGGCCTTAAGAGAGATGGAATTGGGCCACCAGCGCTTCATTTATTGTGGTAGACACATTGTTATGGTAAGATGTGATATTTCAGTGTTTCTGTGGTGTGAGAAGAGTGTGAATAGATATTAAAGTGACAGACAAATAGCAAGTCTCTATTTCCCATGGTTCCTGTATGTTTGTATAAAACATTCGTGCACAGTGTGAGGAACAGTGCAGCACAGTCCCTGAACCTTTAATTGCTTATCACCTCTTGGAACAGCAAAACCAACTGGAGAGGGTAGTTTTTGGCTTGAAATACCTTGCTTCTGAGTCTGATTCTCATCTTTGTCTAGTTCCCACCATGAAACTTCAGCGTCGTGATTATAATCACTCTACATGCACATTAATGTCAAATTAGGGAGGAATTCTTTGCAGTGTGCCCAGAACTGAGCAGCATGATTGCATGCTTCATCATCCAGCCTACAAGAGGGAGTGGCGGATGTTTAAAAATATGAGCCATTAAAATGATGGAAATGCTGATATGTAACTCTGGGAAGACAATAGGGGTGAAGACTAAGGATACCCTCTGTGTTAAGCAAGTTGGTTCAATGATGTTGACCTACCTGAAAATGTAGTTGCACCTACTAGTAGAAAAAGAAAAAAAAAAAAACCAAAGAAAATAGCATTCATCCGCCATCTAATACTGTTTAGATAATGGAAAGAGGTCATCTGCTTTCACTTCGCTGTTTCTTGTTTGTCATCATTGAGGGATCTTTAAGGATCTGGCGGAGAGCCAGTTTTCCAACAAAATGACAAATGAGAACAATTAAAAAATGGAAGCAGATGATTGCCTGTATGTTAAAAATCAAAAGGAAATTGAGAACCTCGTCTTTGAGTAATAACAAATATTTTGGCCAGGAGCATGGTATTTAGCTTGGAGGAGACAGAAAGCCACTTCATCAACATTAGCTCAGTGCAGCGCTTTTGGCAACGACCTAACGAGTTATCAGCTGTTATCCTCTGTGGAGCTGGGGGGAAGGAAAAATTCCTCAGGATACAAGTTCATTTCTACATTGCCATAATACATGTCCTCTGTTTCTGATCTGTTTTCCGTCTTTTTGCCTATTGACTGGTTAGAAATTGAGATGTGTGTAATAGGGTAAAACACAGCATTGAACTTCAGGCCTTTTCACCAGTTGCTTCAACTATTTGCATTCTGAGCCCGGTTCTTAGAGGCACTTTTTTGTACTGATACATGTATATAAATGACCCTTAGCACTGGAGGGAAGGGGGTTACAAACAGCGCTCTTTAAAAATCTGGCCACACGCTCATTATATTCACTGTACTTGGCATCATGTCACTTGTGATCTAGTGGGCTCCATTCAACTTCCATCCTAAGGCCTCTGCGTAAAGAGTCACTGTGATTGTTTTTAATGCTGTGGCAGGAACAGATGGCAAACATATTTTAAAGAACTAAAAATATGGAAGGGCAGTAGAAATCTACATGTCAGACATCTATTAAGCTCCCACAGCTGTGACCAATTTTTTTTTAAATAATAAATATATTATATGGAAGCCCAGTCCCTAGAAGGAAAGTCTCCTTTGAAATCAGTTGGCGTTTTGAATTTGCCTGGGCTACAGCAAAAGACAGAATAAACTTCCACTTCTAGTTTCCAGTTTGTCTCAGTCATACTAATGAAAAGAAACAAGTAAGTGTGGAGAGGGACAGCTGAACCCTGGCTCACCGCGGCAGAGCAGCACGTAGAGGGCAGCCCCTATAGATCACTGTCTCACGGACACCGTGTTTCGTCACTCTGAACGGGCTCCTAACATGGGATTTTTATAGCCTTCACAGATGTTTCAAGTTTCTGTCCATCTATCACGCTCTGCGAGGATGATTTCTTTCAGAAGATGCCCTGTGGCTCAAGCAGCAATCTGTATGCGTAGCTGTCAGGCTGAAAAGGCTAACGCCCATCCGCTCTGTCATATGCTGTAATCTTACAAGTGCCAAGACAGGAATCTACAGAAAAAATACAGAATATTTCTTAATGAGTTGCTTGTCACTGGCTAATGACAAAGCCCAAGGAGGAGCCTGAAGGCCAGGGTATGTTTCGTAACTTTTGCTGAGGAGCTCTTTGCTAGAAGCCTGATATAACCAGGAAGAGGAGCATCTTGCCAGCGAGAGAGAGGTTATTCTTGATGAAGACGTGATGTAGGGATGCTGCTTCTGTTCGCCCCAATGCAAGCGAGGGGTGCCTGGTGGCTCATTTCTGAGCGGTGCCGTCACCCAGATGAACCTGGCTGCCCTCCCTGTGCCTTTAGACTTTGGGAGTGGCAGCTTTTCTGCCCCTGCTGTGGCACAGCTACCAGGGCAGCGGTGCTGGTGCAAAAGCAGAGCAGCCCGGTGCGTGGGGCAGGTCAGTCTGCCCATGGGACTGTGGGGCAGGCAGGGCGCTTCCCACAGGGGCAGATGTCTCATTAAGCATCTTAATCCTAAAGAGCCAGGAGCACTCACTGCTCCATACCACACAGTGCCCTGCTCCACCTGCACAAGCCAAAAAAGCCCTCCCAAAGCTGCATCCCCATCGCAGCACTGGCTGTGCGGCAGGCAACACTGAGCGGAGCTCCTCTGGCCGTGGCTTCCTGCTGGCAGCTCTTGGCACTCAGGTTGTTTAAGCCCCTGAGGAACAGCCATACCCAAATTGTCTCCTCCCAAAGCAGGACAGAGGGGTGACTGTCCTGACAGGCAGTGTACCGCCCCAGGGTGATGCAGCCCGCTGCGAAACTTTGGTGAAGAAGTTACATATCTATAAGTTTTCAGGGCCTAATGCTTGCACGTGGTGTTTGACGCAGCCTAGTCTGTGCTCTCAGAAAGGCCCGTGCTGGAAACAGTTTTGGAAACAATCCCATGTAGGCCTTTGATTTGACATGTACAGCCCCCCGGGCCAGCCCCATGCTGCCTGGGGGTAATGATTTCCTCACAGCCAGGGATGCTGCTCAAAGCTCCTCACCCCACTGAGCTGGAGACATCGCTTGGGGAAGGGGTGGAAGATGTAGAGCCCAGCTGTGCTCCCCCAGCTGCACTCAGGACATGGCTGCAGACAGGACACCGTACCCCCTACAGATGTGCCTTGGGGACCTGAGAGTATGGACCCTTCCAGTGCAGCCCCCCCAGTTTTTATGGGACAAGATCAGGTGTGTCTGTGTTAGTACTCTTAAAAACTGGGGTATCAAAAAGCCTTCAAAATTCTGGCCTTTTTGGTCTGTAATGTCACATTCAGAGTTTCCTTCGTGTTACACGTGCTCCAAGGGGAACCAACAGCCACTTCTAATTAATTTCCTCTGTAGGAAATTGAGTCAGGAAGAGATTTTTTTTCCATGCGAGAAATAAAGAGGACAGGATGCAAAGAGGAGGTGGGCTTTAAGGGGGAAATGGTCTGAACAGGGTGTGCCAGACTGGGGCTTTAAACTGCTGCTGCCTGTTGCACGCAGGCAGACACACATGCACACGTCGTGAGCTTGATTCAGTTTGGCTCAGCCGGTAGATCCCAACATGTACTTGAGGAACCCTCCCCAAACAAAAACGTGCTCCTATCAAAGCAGAAAGCAGAACGCCTAGCCCAGGAAAAACTTTACAGCTATTAACATGTTATTTATAAGCAGCCTGAGCTAACAGCTAACATGTGGCGGCTTTGGCCCAGGGATGCTTGCTGGTCTCGGGGAAGGAATAGTACGAGCTAGACCTCATCGTTCTCCAATGTCTGGAGGCAGGAGGCTTGCTGCGCCCGGTGACACAGCGGGTGACCATGAGCAGGGCAGGCAGACGGCCAGCATGATGGATGTGATGGCTGGAAGGTCAATGGTAGCTGGAGGACTGTGACTTCTAGCAGGGCAAACCTGGGCCATACTCAGAACCACAGAGTAGTGTAATGGTATAATTAATAGGTATGCTACCCTAAATCTTCAGTGGTATAATGTTAAGATGAAAAAATAATGATAATAGAGATGCAGTACTCTAGCTAAAGGCAAAATATAAAAAATTTATGTCACAGCTATTTCCAGTATAAGCTTTTCTTCTACCTTTAGGCTCTGTTCTGCAAACACTTGACATAAGTATTTAATTTTGCATAGATATATAGTTCTACTGAATTTGAGGAGGTGTTTAAAATGAGCATGTGAGTAAGACTTTGACTACACTAAGAATGTTTTGCTGTACAGGAACACAAAATCACTGGGCAGGCAGAGCTCCTTTTCTGCAGATCAGCTGTGGTAGAGTAAACCAGTCAGCATAGAAATGCTGGTAGAGTAAAAACACCCCTAAGAGCCAAACAAGCTCAATCACAAAGGCAATTTTTGCTAGCCCAAGTTTATCTAAGCTATGGGGAAAATCTTAGAGGGATATTCTGGTCCCCGTTGCCTACTAGTTGTCTCCTTTTGTTTGCAGGCTCAAAGACATTATTCGTTTCTTCTCTTGCCCCCTTGCTATGGCCCTGGCTATGGTGTTTCAGGGACACAGCACTGCTCCTCGCAGCTCTGACCCATAGAGCAAAGTGGTCTGAAGTCTGCAAAAGTCTTGGTTATGGCTTTGCATACATACAGCATAGCCCCTTCATCTCACTACACAAAGAAAAGAAGGTGTATGGACAACATTAACTATATAGTCTTTACTGAAATTTCAGATAGGCACTCTCTAGATTTAGGGTATCTTTAGCCCAGATTTTTAGGGTGGAAGTTTCTGGGTCTGATTCTGATCCATGCAGTTCACAGAGTGAATTAGCTTTATAGTTTTCTGCTATGCAGACACACTACTAGCCCATGTGGCTCCTTACATTTAGGGTGCTATCAAACCCTCATGTAGCACCTTAACACAAGCTGACAATGGTTTCAGTGCTGATGGCTTGTGTGCCATTTATTGATTAATTTAACCTAATGAAATGATTTCTGCATCTTAGAAATTTCATAACTGAAGTTAGACATATTCTTCAGACTGTGATATTGTTCCTTCTTCAGCTGCAATATTCAGCATTTACGTAGTATTTTTTTTCTGCCAGTGAACCCATTGGGAACAGCATGTGGGTAGTGTAGCCAAGACAGCACTCAGAGACTTTAAACAATATGGCTGAAATCCAGACCCTGTTGAAGAAATGGCAACATTCCCATTGACTTCAGCAGGATCAGGATTTCACGGCTGTTGTGTGAAAAAGTTTTCCCAACACCCAGTATCTGCAGATTTAATTTATGATACAGCTTAAAAACTGCATTACAAGTACTGGGATCCTGTGACGTTTGGCTCAGATAAGGTGTTTAAAAATAGCTTTAAACTTAATTGAAGACAAGATGAATCCCCCTTGTCTCTTCATTCAGGGTCAAAAGGCATGAATTTCATTCACTAAATTATCAACACTTAAAACTTTTTCTGCATGGTTAGATTATTACTAAGAGTCAGGACAGCAGAGATCCTCCCACTGCATTGACCTGTGAACTTTGTTAAATCTTTTGACAGGGGTCATTGTCTATAGCATGATAGTGAATGACTTTCCAAAACGGAGCCATTCTTTCAGTTGTAACATGAAGCTGGTGCTCTTTTCTAATGGGTTGAAAACGTTAATTTACATTGATGACATTTCTTGTCAATTTATGCGCCAGCTGAATTTGTTGATTAGTCACAAATGATGATGTGCTGCTTATGGACTGTTGGTATTGTACCTTTACAAAAAACTTCAGATACTTCAAATACTTTCAGAATTAGAAAGCACTTATTTTCTTCCATGTGCAAAATGTGTGCGAGACTTTAATCAGAAACTAATACTTAAAAGGATGTATTTACCAAATTAATCCTCTGCAGAGTACCGAGTAAGTGGGAAGTTACCTAGGAGAACCTGTTTATCCCTTTCCTCAGAACAGGTACGCCACATTTCTAAATGTTTTGTTATAGCTTAAATCTGTTGTATAGTATTTTTATGGGAACATAATTCTTTTAGGATTCCCACTGTTATGGTCTCCAAGCCCCTTAGTCTGAGCTGACAATTTGTAAGATGTGTTACCATCTCCAAACTCTTTCCTCAGTCCCAGTTTCCTTTCTTCTGTGGTATATATTTCAAATTTACTGGAAGTGTTTTGAAACTCTGATGGCAAAGGACGTGATGGCAAACACCAGTGAAATTGAACGTCTTTGGGATTCCAGGGTCCTTCTGTAAAATATGTGCCCAGTTACTGTCTTCCATATCAACCTTCCTTAAAACACTTATTTTCACTGATGCATACAGGAAAAAAACTGCCATTGATTAGGTGGCTGATGTGCTGGGACTGTTTCTTCCCATGATCTTTCATAATGGTCTCAGCGGCCCCTTTAGTCAGTTGCGTCTTGATTTGTACACTGAAAATATTTGTGTACTTCAGGCACAAATATAAAACCAGTGTGCTTTTAGCTTACAACTTAGCTCTCCAATGATTTAAATGTCTGTTCTTACAGGCTGAGACTTGAAGGCAGTCTTAGCAAGCCAAATGCTGCTTTTATGTATATGGCCAAGAATCTGAGAAACTTTATAGCTTTCACAAGGTGTGAAGGCTGTTCTAGAGCACGAGCCACTCTCCTCCTCTCAAACAAAAGGATGTGTTACAGCCAGCCATGGTTTTTGGATGCGTTAGTGGATGTTCATGCTGGTTACTTACCCAGGGATTCCTGGCCCATTTGTAATGAATTACTATGGTCTCTTCCTTTGTCAGTTCAGCTGTATATGGGACTTAGCAGTATTATTTTGTAGATGGCCTCATTTAAATTATGGATGATTGCTATGTATTATTGAAGACTTGTCTGTCTTATGTTGTTATTGCTGACACAAGTAATAACTGACAATTTTGCTGATAAATGACATCAGGACAACCAGGTTGTGGCCTGAAGTGTACGTGGCGTTCAAACAGTTTGCATCAACCTGTGTGCCAGAATATATAATGTGACCGAGACAAAATCAGTTTGGGAGGTTTTCTTCTGCCCTCCAAGTCTACACATCTTTGTGGAAACTTTCCTCCATAAAGGCTGGGGCGGTAGAAATTTCATCCCTGCTGGTGCACACACAGCCCCAGCATGACCAGTAGGTAGAGCTGACATGGCATTGCTGGATAACTAGTATCCCCCATGAGGCTGCCATGGGACACAGCAGTGCCTCAGCTCAGCTGCACCCTGTGGCGGCAGTGGGTCTCTCCTCCTGGATCTCTGAGGTACAGGGCATGTGTTTCATGGCCCTCAAACATATATGAATAGTTTTGATGATAGGGTCAAGAATTGTGATTGTTTTTTTCCTATGGGATTTAGGAACTGAGGAGTTAAAGTCTCTGTTATAACAAGCTAAATAAGAGGAAAACCTTCCCTCAGATAACCTGCAACAGTAGATCATGCTTGTGAAGTATCCTGTAGATCTTAACATTAGTAATCTATTAATTAAAAGCTAGTGGTCTGCTGCCTTTGCTGTATTTAGCAAATGCCAATAAATTTAAGCATGCCCTGGGATGGGCATCTGGGCATTAGAATGCAAATTTACATTAGTAAGTGGTTAAAATGGTCCATTCCACTCCTTGGGTATATGCTCTCAGTGCCAGCATATTTGCACATGAATAAATATTATTTTTAATCAGGATAAGTTTATGATCTGATTCCTATGGGTTCCAGCCCTGACTACAGATAGACACCCAAGTGTAGGAGAGAGGCTCAAGTCTCTTGTCAGCATTTCCTATATCCATTTGGGACTGCGGGGTCCCTCTGCAGATCCAGGTCCAGGTCCTTCAGCTGTGATTCAGAGTAGCGGATAGGGATTGTTTTCTTCCTGTAGAGACCTGTGCTTATTAGCTCTGCTTAAACTGGTATACTGTTACAGAAAGACTGGATACCTCAAAATGAAGGGTAATTTAAGAGTCACTGGTGATACGAGCAGTTAGCTTGCAGTGTAGTGTTAAGGGTGATACAAGAAACTGCACCTGTACTGTTTGCAAAGTGAAGGGAATGGTCAATTCACCATTGTCTGGAGAACCAACAGGACTGTGGCTTAAGCATTTTGGTCCAAGACCAGAAGCAGTGATTGGGCAAGCAAGGATGAAGAGGATTTTGGCTGAAAGTGATGGAAATTACACCTACTAGGGAACAGATGCTCCACCAATCTGGGTTGAATAATGCTTTCAAATGTTGATGTTTTTGGATGTGGGTAGTAAACTTAATGCCAAAATCAAAACTGATGACATCCAGACCAACCTGATGCTAGTTCTCTTTCTTTTCAACTTCCTCTGTTGTTTCTCAAACTCTGTTTTGGACTTTTGGACTCAAATAAATCTCCCAGATATGTTTCTCAGTTGAAACTCTCTAGTTTCACTTGGACAGATCTGAAAATCTAAATATTTTTATATGGCTTCAATGTACAATAATAAGTCAGATTGACTTCTTTCAGAATTAAACTTATTCTTGTCCAAATTTTCTTATGGATGTCAGTAACATTTTTGTCAAAGTTGTTCTGAGAATTAGATTAATATTCTTTCTCAGATCTTAAAAAAGATAATGCTGAGCATGAGGGAGAGGTTAACAGATAAGTAGAATGGAGGAATAGATGTGGAAATTATTTTATTTGAGATATGAAGAAACCCTCAGTAAATATACCCATATAGAAGGAAACAATCTCAATTTCAGAATATAGAAGGGACTGGAATATTAAATTACGGGTCCAGTAAGAAGGACAGTAAGTGAATCTATTAAATGGGATAACTGGAAATGCACAAACATAATGTAAAAAAGGGCAATTTTTGTGTGATCTCAATAGAGTACAGATTTTGGAAGGCATTTTAAAGAACTGCAGAAATGAGAAGCCAAATGGAAGGTGATTTAAATGCAACATAAGTTTATAAGGAGATTAGTTGCCCATATTACCAGGCAACTTCATTTTTAGACAAGATTAATGCAGTAGATCTTATTTAGTTAGACTAATACAATGCTTATGTAAAAGAATACACAAATTGGAGGCAGCTGGCACCAGAGGAAAAAAAAGTAACTTGGGAAAACCTTGCTAAAACTAAGGTGATTACAGACAGCCCTGTTTAGGCCACAGACTTCCTCAAAGAATGATCTTAAAATGGTCTTCTTTTAGTTACAAATTAAAAAATTTTTAATTAATTAAAACAGTTAATTAACTTTGCTGATACTAAATGAAAGTTGCTTATAACCAAAAGTTGTGAGTTCTTATAAAAACAGAAGGAGAACAGGATGAATGGAATAACAATAAAGAACTGTAAGAAAAAAAATGAGATGAAATACAATGGTATAAATTATGTAGTCTTAAGGGTTTATGAAGTTGATTTCGCTATCAGACAGGCACTTATCAGCTGAAAATGGCAGACATGAAGGAAGATTTTTGTCCATTAGCTGATTAGAGAGTCACCTATGAACAAGCAACATGATGGGCTAAGGAAAAGACAAATGCGACCTCAGGAAAGGTGTTTCTAGCAGAAACAAGGAAATTTTACATTTCTACAAAGTTGTTTGAATACTTCATCTGGCTTACTGTGCGCAATTGCCTCTGTTCCTCTGCATCATGTTCACAGAGGGGCTACCAAGGTGATAATGGGAGAGACCCCTGGCTTGTTTCCCATCATGACACAAAGGTTGAGAGAGGATGTGCTTGTTCTGAGCAAACACCACCAAAGAAGGGCAGAGGAACAACTGAAAAACAGTCTTGGCACAAGAAGAAATGGGTATAAAATGATTGCTAGTAAGTTCAAACTGGAAATAGGAGAAGGTTTCTGTGGCCTGGAGGGGTGTGTCCCAGTAGAAGAACTGCAGCCAAGAGTCTGATTCATTTCATTGTAGAACTTCTTGCATCTATTATCTGTATTATGCAATTTCCTTTAGCAGCAGGGATGAAACTTCATGATGCAGTATGTTTTTGTTTAGTATTCCCTTTACACTAAGAGTACAAGAACGACTCTCATTAGAGTATTATTTTAGTCTAATAGTTATTTTAATTTTAATCGTTTTAAATCTTCCCAGGGAAGATAATAACATGATCAAATTCTGATATTTGGAAAAAAAGAACTTTAGCACATATACAGCCATCCTCCAAATCTCATTACCATGCTCCAAAACAGGTGTTAGACCTTTTCAAAGAAAATGTCACTCAAATTTATTGAAGAAGGACAAATGCTCATTTTGCTGATACGTATTTCCCCTCAGCCTCCTTCTCACAGATGTCTGAACTGCTTTGGTTAATTTTTTTCATAAAATTTTCAGGATTCTGATGACATCTGACATGGAAAATCTTGGCTTTAGGCATTGAAACCTGTTCAAGCTGTAAGCAAATAAAAACAAAGTATTGGAATAGGTGACATTAATCATAAGTGGTATTCCCAGCTCCTTCCTTCAATGCACTTATCTACATCTATGGATATAACTATTTGTATAATATTTTTAGAGATACATATTTTATATAAAAATATCAAGAAGCCTTGCACAGTGTTCACATAAAGAGAAACACTGACTACAGGAATGTGTGCAGTATGATTCAGAATTTGAAAGTTTTCTTGTAATTTTACACACTAAAGCTCCTGAGAAGGCTTTACAAAGGACTGAGAGTTCACTGGGTGATAGATAATTAAAGGGTTTTTCTTTAGAAGTAGCTATAGTCAAATAAAAAAAACATAACTAGGATTTACTTTTAAAAGAACAATTAAAAAAAGAACAAGATAAGCATTTTGGCTTGCTCAGATGTTTTATTTTTTTGTCCAGATCAATTTATTCATTGGTTATGTTTGGACTGTGGCCAGGAATTTATGAAAATGTTGGCAAATCATGGTGTTTTATGAACTTCAGAGATCACGTGAGACCTCGTAAACAAGCGGAGAACATGTGAGAAAACCTGCTATCAATTTCCCAGAAACTAAACTGGAAAAGTGAACTGGGAAAAATGAAATATAGAAAACATTCTTTCTCTAAAGCATACAAATAGTGCAATCTTAATTTGCGAATATGCAGTTCTTAATGCTCTATTGTTCATTATCTTCCTATTCTAAAATGTATTCATGAAGCAGCAATAGTAATATATGCCTCCTGGACAATCCTAGCTATAAATACTGGAACATACGGGGCAGGTTAGCAGTCCAAAGGATAAAAAAGTAGGGCAACGGGATCAGACCTTTACTTCTAACCATAACATTTTTAGGGTTCAGGTTTTGCATGGAAATTTTTTAGTAAGTATCTTAGAAGATATTTTGGACAATGCTCCAATGCTTGTAATGAGCATTATCCATGCTGAACTATTTGATCAACTCTGTTGTCAAAATAACTAGTTTGACTTCAGAAATCCCAAGAACACTAGTCTACCCTCTGTTTGGCTATGGATACTCATTTGTGTGAACTGATTGTTTCCCTAGTGCTGTGTTTATCTACCCCACTGGAGGATCTAGAATACAGTATTTCATCTCAAAAAGTTGCTTCCACAGATAATATGGTATTGTTTTATACATATTTTAAAGAGAACAGTGTTAGGCATGTTTTAACTTCAGTGATTGTTTTTTGGCTTGTAGATTGGGAATAAGTGTTTGTGCACAGCCTCTCACAGACACACATGCCCAGATTGTTAAGTGGCCTCATTCATAATAACGATAATACAAAAATCATCAGCTTTTGAAGTGATATGTGCAGCCCATTTTGATGCCATGCAATAAGGAAAATGGTTACCATAAACTCTTGCTCAATATAGAAAAAGAAATTCATACATGTATTTTATTCTTTATACATGTTTAAATAATAATAGTAATAATAATAATAAAAGGACTTTGTACTATATTTACCCTCTTTGTGTTATGTATTATTCTTTCAGCTGCAGAGAGGCTTGACCTGAGAGCAGGTTCTCATCCTGCCAGGCCAGCAGTGGCCAGTCTGTGGCTCTTGAGGAGTGGGGTTCTTGTGCCAGGACTAGGATTAGGGAAGAAGTTTTGTCTGGTATATGAGCAAGGTAAAGTAATATTTCAAAGCAATGCCTTCATGTTGTGGAAAGAGAGGAATCAGAGGTTTCTGAGCCCAGCTACCATCCCAGGGTCCTCAGCTGTAAGCCCAGGCCAGCCCCATACGACTTCTGAGGAACCATATTTGTTAATAAAAAATTACAAGTCAGTATAAGAGAAATTATGCCAAGCTTCCTCACTCTCCTGATTTAGATCTTCTTTCTTTTGGGGTGGTGGGAGGAGGAGGTCAGGTAGAAGAGAATTAAAATGTTACCATTGTCTGTTGTTTTTAAAATCAAAATCACCATAAATTTAACTTTTGAAATGTCAATTTATACAAAAAATGTAAAATCAAGATTATATGTTTTTAAATTGGACAGGAAGCAATTCAACTGAACCATTCTGAATTTTTGTGTAGATTATTGGTTAATTAAAAAGGTTGATTCAAAACAACATAAGTGCAAGTAAGAAGACTTCGAAGGTCATCACCAATGATATAATTTACTATTTTTTGTAGCTTAGGTAGTATATAAGCATGTATCTAGCCATAAAATACCACTGCTTTGTGCTATCATAGTTTATCCTCCCTCTGGCCATCTAGGAATTTGTCTAGAGTAGGAATAGTTCTTAATTTTCCTACCTGTCGTGAGATGGAAGTTAACATGACAGAGCATGTTGGTGCTACTATGCAAAATAATCATGTGCATGCAAATGAACACAGACTGCATTTCTAAAAAATCACATGCTTTATTTCAGCTTCCTGGAACCTCTGCTTAAGACAGTATCAATGAGATAATTTGCTATAAAAGGTACTGTGATCAAACCAGGATATCTGTTCACCTTACACCAGGCTAATTAAAAGGACTGATTTTTTTTCTGAATAGCTTTTACAAACCCAGCAATGAAAGCATATTTCTGCTTTGGACAAAAGCAAATTAGTCTGATGATGATCATCTTGTCTCCAAAATGTATTTATCTATTTGGGAGCCAAGGACATTTTAAGGGCCATCTCCAAGAAAGTCTTGAAATAACACAACCAATTTTTATTAAAATATGTGCACTACTGTACAACATAAAGGAAAATTGTTCACATTATGTGAGTATGTCCAATGAACCATCAAGTTGCTTAGCTGGGGTCTGGGATATGCTGCCTAGATTTCAGATACCGAGGTATTTAAACAAAGGTTGTCACCAATTTCTTTTATCCCTTTATGTGTGTAAGTGTATGTGCTCTTAACTAACAAAGCCAGATGAAGAACTAAATTAGCTAATAAGTTAAATAGGGAATTTCATCATACTTCATTCAGTCTGCAACATAAAAAATCTGTTTTTCTTATCATGACTGTAATTAGGATGTTGATTATGCACTTGTAAGACATCTAGGAAGTTATTAGAGAGATCTTGTTTCTGCTGTGATGCTAGTTCAAAGGTGGCAATGGTTACATCTTTTTTATGGATGAAACAGATGCTTTACCAGCACAGTCGATGTGACAACAGTGGGATGATTTTGTCACATGAGGTGACTGGCAACTGGGGAGAATCAGTTCAAATCCTCATTCACAGCTTTCCTGTGTGACTTGGAATAAATCATTTAATCAGGTATCATCCCCCTACCTGTGCTAGAAGTCAGTAAGACCTCTCATCACATTATGTCTGTCCTGCAGATCTACTAAGAATGTAGATTCTTGTGTAGGAAGGGGATGAAGGGAATTCTCCAAATGAAGCCTCAATCCATGAAATCAGTGGGAGATTAATCTTTAAGGTATCCATAAGAACAATCTCACAAATTCAGGTGAACAATCATTACACACACAAACACTCTGCTGAAAATAAAGGTGTTGTATAGATGTACTCACTTTTATAGCTCAGTTGTCTATAGTTAAGCAGCTCAGGTGAGTAAGGATTTTTCATAGAGATAAGCATCTGCCTCCCAGTCCCTCATTTATACCCTTACCGCAATAGTGCTACAAAGACAACCTTTCCAACACATGTGAATGCCTCCTGTCAAATGAATCTTAAATACGATAATGATGCCCCTTACCTGAAAATGAAAGCTAATAATAAACAGCAGCGAGTATTTCAGGAATGCATGTTCCACATCACAACTTCATTTCAATGAGATCTTTAGGAGAAAGCACCAACAATCAAACTTGGAAAAACATACAGACTAAACTTACCCTTACCTGTGCCAAAAATAACAATGTAAAAGTTAACTAGGAAAAGTATTCAGCCTTATTCGTTAAAGACAGAATGATTCTTAAGCATGATTAGAGCATCAGTTGCTAACTTGCAGTAGAAATAACTCAAAGCAGCTATTTTATGAAAAGTTAATCAGTTCCAAACTTTCATATGTGGCCTATCAAAATATGTGCATAAACATCTTTATTCCAGAAATGAAGTTTCTATTTCTCATTATTATATTTGACAATTTTTGGAAACACAGATCATGCATTCTCTCACATTTAATGTAAAACAATCACTGCTCTATTTTTCTGTCAGATTAATTTTTTCGCTCCTAATAGCTTATGCACTTATGGGCTCTTCTGACAGCTATTTTTGCAGCAGAGCTGCTCTCTCCTCTGACTGCTGACATTTATTAATCAATTGATCAATAAGTCATTTGAACCCCCCTTGGGAATGTTGAAATAGTCGTTGTCCCTCTCAGATTGCAGAACTAAATGATTGTGTTGTTGTTTGTGTTGTAATGGGGAGTGTTATGGAGCTCTTGTTACAAACGGAGTATGAAATCTAAAGCACACTGGAGGGCTATCAGTCGCTTTCCTACTGATGCAGAAAAGATTATTTGTTCTTGAGAAACTGCCTCTTCTTGCAAATACATCTGTATGAGCTTAACTTACGCATACCAATAGCTCAAGAGTCCTCAGAGGGTGTGAAACTCACGCATGAAAACCTAGGCACATGAAAATGTGTTTTTAAGGTGGGTCCCAGAACAATGCTATCTATTTATTCTATTTCTTCCTGTCCAACCTTTATCTTACTTGCAAAAGTCCATGAAAGGGCTGCTCAAGGAAGAGCAAGTTGGGCTTCTTTTTGCTTTGAAGTTTTGGCATGAGTTGTTATTGAGTATAAATTGATTTAGCTCCACGGAGGTTGCTCACTCGCCCCACAGTGAATATCTGGCCTTTATACTTTCTGAAGTATAATGCATGTTCATTTTCCATTTAAGTAAAAATTCTATTCCCCCTACAGAGAAGACTCAGCTGCTATTTTATTGCAAGAAGTGGTGGATGCCAGATAAGTCCATACTGTAAGGATCATAACATAGGCAAGCGGGATATGTTTGTGGTAGAAGCTCCAACAGAGAGACAGAAACATTGTAGATTCCTGATAAAAAATGAACTTCAAGTTGGAATGGTGCTGTGCTACTCTTACATTTTGAAACATAGTGGCAAAATTAAAATTATTACTTTTTTTCCCTGTGTCTTGTTGCAGATCTAACAATTTGTTAGATCTGCAACAAGACACAGAGCAGGAGGACAGCTCTATCTGGTTTGCTTCTCCTGAAGTCTGGTGCAGATTATTTATGAATGGAGCAAAGGCACATTTGAGAGTCTCTGTCTTGTTCCTGGGGCACTTCAGAAATTCATCATTTTAGTGGCATTATGCCACTAAATGCCACTCCTGACTTTGCCACTGTCATAATGAGCAGAACACTCTAAATATGGCCGTGGCTGGAATATCGACAGATCCAGAGAAGACTCTGATCTTGCACTTGCCACTGACTGACAGCTTCTTGCTGCTTTTAATGGGAATAGAGGTGGAACTGCAAGAAATTTAAGGAAACATTATTTCTCTGTCTGACCTACAGATGAAGTGGGACCATGGAAAGAAGGTGCTTAGATAGGTTAGAGGACTGGGCAGTGTGAATCTTCACATGTCCTTGGATGGCTGATCCCTAGGCAAGTCCCTCACATCTGTAAATAACATGTGCCACTGCTAGTGACTGAGGAATTATGTGTCCTGGTGCAGCACAAACAGAAACTCTAAAACAAGGAGGAAACGAGCACTGGGAAAAAATAATAGAAAGGAAAAAAAGTAGTAGGCACTCCTTAGGAGGTGTCTCTGGAGTCTCCAAATAGAAAAGTCTGTCTCAGGTAACACCACAAAAGGTGTTACACCATACAGTCCCTCTGAGTGGTAGAGGTCTCTAGAAGCTGAGATATTAATTATTGGAGAAATTTCTTCTATTCCCATTAGTAAGATCTCACACAGAAATGTTGTATACCAGGAACATTAGAGTTTTCCACCAAAAGGGTAAAAAAGGAGGAAGATCATGGCGAAGTTCTCTTAAAAGCCAGAGACTCTGACTGTGAAACCTCCTTCCTGGGAACAGTGTGACTACAAACCTCAGTATTTCAATCAAATGTAAAATTAGTCTCTACTGCCTGGCTTTCCTTTAATTAAAAAAAAAAAACAGAGGGCAGGGGTCATCTCAGTCACGTAAAAACTTCAGCTTTTGTTGTTGGAGCTATTTGTATGCTTTAAACATTAAGTATATGCAGGTCTGTGAGGGCTGAGACAGACTGTTGCTTTGCTTCCACTTGTTTCTGTGTGCCAATTAACAGTCGCTTCCTTCCAATAAAGCACAGGCAGCTGAGATGTCTGGCAAACACATCAGGAGAAGCTTGGCCTGGAGAAAGATATTTTTGGGATTGCACTGCCTCTGTTTAGACTTGTCTTGTAAAACAAATCCCACAAATGAACCCTTAAAAAATCAGATTGCAAGGACATTGAGTGATCCTTCAGTTGTGTTAAGTACTACTTCCACTTGCAATAAAATAATCTTGGCCAGAAGGAAAGGTAATAAAACTCATCGGGAAGCCTAATGTCTGGCCCTCTAGCAGAAATCACATGTTAGTGTCCTCTGCTGACCTTTGCAAATACATGTGTGCAAATTGACTGCGTGTATTCTTTAAAATCAATAGTACTAGCTGATAATACAGAAATGTGAGACTAATGGATGAAGAATTAAAATGCCAAACCAAAGGGTTAAAATTCATATTAATATGGACAGCTAAGGCCAAGTCATTCTGCAGAAATGAGGGCAGCGGGTCACTTTGACAGTTTGCCCATAGTTAATGGAAGTTTATTGACCCAACTGTGTGAAACCACAGTGAATATTGCATATCACTTTGTCATACGGAAAAGCCACATTTATGGATTTCTGTTTCATCAGCTAGAGTGAAAAATCTTTTTTGAACCCTCTCCTTTTTATTTTTTCAGATCAATGTGGCGTCTTCATAAACTCCTACTACAAGCATCTCAGTATATCTCCTGGTCTTAGAGATTTGGAGGTTTTTCTCATTTTAGAGAGGCCCAGATCACGAGACCGCCTCCGTAGGACCTCACATAAATCAGCCCAGCAAGGAGCTGAGTCTGTGCAATACAAAATGTAGCTCCAAACCCTGTCCAGGGGAACTTTCCATTGCTGCCATCCCAGCCCACCAAGATATTGTTTGGCTGCATTCAGTGCTTTTGTACATTGCAATCTGTTATTTTTCATGCATTAACACCCTTGTGCTTGGTGATACACAAAAGACCAACAGTTTGTCTCTGCTGGTGAACTTTCATTGTAAAAGGTAAGCAGGAACAGGTGATATATAGTGGTTTTATATAATATCACAATAAGTTTCCATAGTTAGAACATGGTGTTCCTAGTTTCACGTATTGCACAAATGTAGCGTAAGAGAAAAATCCTTTGGTGAAAGAATGGTAACAATAATAATTAAACAACAGACAGGAATGTTTTGACTTCCTGTATAATCTGGATCAAGATTAGTCTATCTTCCACATTTTTACAGAATCAGTCTGCAGTGTAGGAACTTACATTTTAACGCCACCAACTTGTTATAGATTCAAGGAAAACATTTGGAAATCTGGAATTTCTGATGTGATTTTCTTTTAAAATTTTCAGCTTTTAAACCAGACAAACTAAGAAAATTGGAATAGCCATAATGACCTGTTAAAGATCAACAGAACAAGTGAAGTCACTGAAATGTTCCATTTAAATTTTACAGTCTATGAATTTAGTTTTAATTTTTTTAAAATTATATATTTTAAGCATGTTATTAATTTTGGTATATTGTAATAGTGAAAGACAATGAAAAGCTTCCATTTTTCCCCACTGAAAATTGCACTACATTCCTTAAAATAATGTTAAATTAAAACACTTATTTTTGGTAAAGAACTCTTCCGCTGAACATTTTTGCCTCTCTTTTCTTGGAATTATTTATAAAATGTTCCAAATTCTCAAGTTTGGTCTGCAAAGGCTAAATATGTGTGGGGGTACATGGAAAAGAAGCAGTTTTTAATTTAGGAGAATTAGCCACAGTAGGACAAGGCTCTGCTCACTTCAACAGCTGCAGACACTGGCATACACTGAGGTAAACATGTTTAAATTACATAATTTCCAGACCACTGATTTTTTTGCAACTAACTCCAGGGCAGTTCCCTTGAAAGAAAAACTCAAGGACAGATTTGTGATGCAACATTACTATATCTATTAAAATATGCCAGAAACATTCTGCTCTGGCTCTGCATTAAACATATTGTCCTAATATGTGATTCATACAAGTCTTCTGCTCCCTCCAACTGGACTGAATGGTGGCAGGCACTAATAGCCTGGGCTAACAATAGATGCGTTTTCTTTGAATGTAGCATGTTTGTCTGTGGCTTTTTTACTACCAGAAATGATCTGATGTTTTTTGGGTGGTTTATTTCTCTTTCATTTTCTGGCCTGACACGGAGAACAAAACCAGTGAGTCAGTGCAGAAGCCATTAATCTGCAGTATTGACAAGTGCATGAAGTAGCAAAGGAAGTTAAAGATTTTTATCAACTTAAACATAAAGTCAAATCCCACCATTTCTGCTTATTTTTTAAAAGATATGTTAATCTCCACACATGCTCTCCTTGCTTCCTTCCCAACTTATGTCTCCTCAAAATGGAGAAAGCATCTGATTAACAAAAGGGGATTATCTCAGGGCCAGCTTCTGGCAGCCTCACTTCTCTTGGAGGGCGTCTGCCTTTTGGGTAGTCCTTCGGAAAGAAGTCATGTTGATTGAAGAGGAAGCAATATCCTAATTGTGTAAAGGTGTTGGGCCAGTGAGGTATTTGTGAGGAATGCTTCTCAGCTAATTGTTTAGAATAGTCATTGTAGAAGAAATGTTGGTGGTCAGTGAGGTGGAAAACAGGATAGGAAAGGACAAAAGGATTTTTAAATTCAAAATCTAGGCAGCATAGAAAGATACAATCCTGGATTGATAGCTGGCATTATTATTTCAATTGTACCATAAGTTTCTTCAAATAAAAAATGAAATATAGCACAGAAACCGCTTCCAACATCACTATGACCCCTACCCCATAAGTTGTTCATAGACAAAATGTGAACTGTGAGTATATTTGTCTTTGATTACCTGAACTTGGGATCTCTTGAATTACAAGTGATAGCTCTGCTTGGTGAGGACACATATATTGACTTGCAAATAAGGTAAGTCAGCTGAAAGAGAGGAAACAATTTAGATTTCCTAAGGTGGTTGAAATACTACTCGGTAGTTGAAATATGGAAAACAAGATAATTTTGGAGTTTATTTCACCAGTAGCATTCTCAGAATGTGGCACGGTAGCTTTACTACTTCCATGGTATCAGTTTGCCATGGACACACTCTCTTGACTTTTAAAAGCATGAATCAGTTGCAGTCTCCTGATTGCAAAAAGGAGTAACTCAGAGGCTGATGCTGGCGCTAGGCTTACCAATGAGCTTCCACAAACGAGAAGGGATGTGGACCTCTTCCCTCCTGTGCTCGGCCAGTGAGCAATTTCCTCCTGGAAGAGACTTTTTAGGAGGCAGCAAGGCAGGAGCATTTTTGGGGGCAAGAACAAGAATCCAGGGCTCTGTTTGTCCTCCTTCATATGATGTGAGCATAGCTCAAGCTGATATAATGTTAAGAGGTTTTACAACATGATTAATTCCCTAATATGTAAAGTGGGCATTCTTTTGAGATTCACCAGTACTTCTTTAAGTAGTGCTTGGCTATAGCAGAAACACCCATGAGATAATAAAAAAGGATTGGAAGAATTGCACCTTTTGCCCTCTAATACCTTGTTCTTAAGCTGCTGGGTGATCATATTGTCTGCTTCAGAGGGAGAGTACCACAATGAACTTACATTGAGTGAGAAAACACTGTGGGACTCCTTCAAGAAAGCAACTTTTAGTCTCACGCTTCTGGTATTTTATGAAGTATTAGCTTAAATAAAGCAAGATTTAGCAGAAAATCAAGATGCACCACTCAGGGCCACAGAAGATATGGGCAATAATGGAAGAATATTGGACTACTGAATGAAATGAAACACCAATTCCAGTATTATTTTTTTCTATCAATCAGCTCTGTTACTGGTGAAAATGAAAATACCAATGGCAATAGTGAGACAAGAGTTGCCCTTGTGGAGGTTTATGTTGTCTAATGTTACTTGCCAAGAGGACATTTCCAGCCCCATTTTCAGATGGTAGAGCTTGTCAAAACAGTCTGAATAATTCCCCAAAGATGCATCATTTTCCTTTAAGTGTCATGACAGCTTTGTGATAGATGCCTTCATTTTCATATAATAGTCAAAAAGAGAAGAACATTTTTTATTTCTTCTCAATGAGCATGAGATTTTAAAAAGTCTTTGGTGTCCTGAAACTGCTCCAATTAAATTCAAGATGTTTTCTGACTAGTTTAAATGGAAGAAAGAAGTTAGGGCCACTAAGAGCACTTTGGAAAATCCTACACTTCTTTTTCATGCATTATTCAATCCCTTTATGTGTTTATGCAGGCTCGAAGGGTGCAATACAAAATGCTCATATCCACACCCTTGTACTTAACAGCTAACAATCTGCCAAAAAAATCTGAACTATGGCTTAATTTAAAGAACCATTCAATTTTGTCATATTTTCTTACGGTAATTTTTAACAAAAGTAAATCACTACCAACAAACACCCCTTTAACAATGGTCTATTAATTGAATTAAGATGGAGAATAAAGGAGAAATTATAGGCAGTTAAGTGTGAGAAAGCATGTTCGACACTGAATAATTAATTTTCATTCCAAGATAAAAATGTTGCCCATCGATTTACAACCCCTTCTGGCTATAAAGCCTTTTGGTGGAAACCTGATTCTTAATTATTGTCACAGGAATGCTAAGCTTGTCAAAAAGCTATTTCCATCGTGATGATCAGCCTTAACTGCTTGCAGCAATTTTTGTGCCATACTTAACAGCTGCTTCATCATTTGTTATCTTTTCAATTAAGCACTCTATTCCTACATGGCTCATAATCTCTACTGAAGAAAGAAACACACATGCAAACACACACATGCTTACATACAAGTACATACTCTCCTCCGCATAAAACCTCAACAGCTGCCTGTCTCTGTTTTTCTTTATTATGCAGCAAAGAGTTCAAACATTTCTGTGAAACACTAGTGGAATATTTGGACTGTTATGCGGCATGTACAGATACTCTCAAAATAACACAGAAGAAGGCATCAAAGCACCACATCAGCATTTTCAGTTTATATAGTTCTGTCTATGTCCCACCCTATTTCTGTCTGATAAATTCCCTCTGCTCCTATCAGTGACAGAACTGAAAATAGACTGATTATGCCATTAAAAAGAGTAAGCAGAAACATGCTTCTCCCCCAAAACATTATAGTGGTGCATTTACTATTCTGAAACTAGATGTTTGTATATTGTCCTTTCCTTGGTATAGATTTTGTTTTTTCTAGGTATTATTTTATTTGGAGATTTTGTGAGATTGAGTGCTTTTTGCCTGGATGAGTTTAGCAGAAAGTGGAGAGGGAGGGATGTCAGCTGTCTTTTTCTCCTACAAAATGTGAAGGCAAAACAAACGAGGAAATTGGTCTTCCTCATCTGATGGTCTTAATTGCCAGGGTGACAGTATCTCCTGTAAGTATTTTAGTTCTGCACACGCAAATGCACACAAGAAAATTTGCTGGTTCATTGGTTCATGATGTAAATCAATTCAAACTTAATTTGAGATACTTCATTTAGACTTCTTGTTTGAACCAGTGATCTGTGGCAAATCTTGTTTGTGCAAAAGCAGAAACGGAAGTTAATACGTATAGGGTGCCAAATTATGTTGCCAGACCAACCACTTGAAGTTTTTTACCTGCAGATTTGACTAATAATCAAGGATGTTTGTAGAAAGGTATCTTGACAAGGTATTTAAATATTATTTGCTGTCAAGTGAAAACATGAATGTGCCTTTGTGAATTCGCTAAATTGAGAGTTGTGTGCATATGTGAGAGAACTCTGTTATCTGAGTGCAGTTTGGAAGCTTTTCAGGGGATACTTGTTTATTACCAACAGAATCTGGCATTTATGATAAGATTATAAGCAACTGTTCTTCATTAGAAATCTGATCTATCAATGGAGCACATGCTTAGCTCTATTGCTGGAACTATTCCTTTTTTTTTAATTGTAATTTAAATGAATTTTTATGAAGAATTTTATATTGTACGTGTACCTTCTGAGATCAAAATAGTATCATCAGGTTTATTTGGGCAGGACATGATGGTGGAATGGGACAGGAAAATTCAAATCCTTTTTGCCTATATTGTGTATAGGAAAGTCCTTCTTTACAGTTACAATGATGGTAGGCTAACCACAAAAGCGTTTGTATCGTATTTTTAGGTTTTAAGAGTTCCAGATGGAGAAAAGCATCCTTTTGAGCTAGGCATTTTAGAAACACATAGCTCCACAAGAACCTGAATGGTACTTCTAACAACGTAGGCACTCTTGTTAATTTTTACTTTAACGTCATCAGCCTGTACGCAGAAAGAAACACATTTTCTGCAGCCCTTCTGATGATTCACTGTACAGGCATACCAGCCGTGTCTAACAGTCCAGAGTTTCTCCACTACAAATTCAAAACAGACATATCTAAGTTATTTTCTTTCAGCTTACTTAACCTAAATAACTTAATTCTAAATGTATTTGAGGAATCTGAATGCGCTTGAACATTAAAATATCCAGTACTGAATATTGAAAGGATAAAGAACTCAAATAAAATAAGTATATTTTTGATCAGCCTTTTCTGCCCATCACTGAGACAGAAGATGTCTAAGGCTAACTGGTGGGATTCACTAGTGGAAAACTGGCATTGCACAAAGACCCCAACTGTTTTGGGTTGGCCTAGAGGCTCAGCGAGCCTAAAACATTTGCAAGACTTCTTCAAGGCCATTTCGCAATCTGCACTGAGTCACAGGCCAAGGCGAAAGCTGCCGCGTGTTCTCACTGGACGGCAACAGGAGGTCCCACCCTGAGCACTCGGACCAGGGAGTGGCAGGTCTCAGCCCTGCCAGCAACTGCTGTTGCAGGGGAAAGAGGTCATCCACAGCAGTGGAGTGAAAGAGAAATACCAGAGAGATGTACAGAGACAAAGACCAATGAGGGGACAAGATACTCCATATAGCCATGGGGTGTTTTACGTTTTTTTTGTTTGTTTGTTTTTTGTTTTTTTTTGGGCAGTGATCTAAGGGAGAGAATGGGTTTGGTTTGACACTGGGGCCAGGCAAGCAGTGCGGCACTGTGGGAGCACCTCAGGGCTCTGCTTCAAGATGCGGACTCAGCTGGCGTTTTCTGTAGTTACAGACTAGATGGGTTGAGCTCTGCTTGCCTCTTGTTCTACGTTTCCTGCCAAGAGATTATTTTACCTGGGACAAGATGCACTGGGTGCTAGTCACCATGCTTGTTGTAAGGGGTGAAATGGTCCAGGGACCACTCTCTGACCCTGGGACAAGCTAACTGGGCTCCTCTCCCAAACTCTGTCTGGGCATGTTCTCTGTCCTGCCCTGCCAGGTTGTTGTTAATCTTCAGACATGCTCTTCCTTTTGCTAAATAGTAAAGCTTTCCCCGTTCTTTAGGATAGCTGGCAAGAGGACTAAGCTCTTAGTTCTCTGCTCAGAAGAATAGTTTTCCATTGTAACTCCTTTTTTAAATGATTTTACATTAATCTCCAGTTCTCTAACTGATTGTTATGAGCAACTGTAGTCCTGAGCTCAAGTTTCAGTCTGTCTTTGTTTCTTTTAGGTTTGATTACAAAATGCACCGCTTCTTTAAAGGGTTTAATGTTATTACCCTGCAAAAGACAACAAGTTGCATGTGAGTTATTTACAGAATTGGGACAAGGGGCTAAAAACATTCTTATTCATTTGGTCAAATCTGAGTCTGTTCATATACTTGAGCCACAGAGGACTCCATCACATAATGTGTTTGTACACATCACACGGGGTGCTGTAAGCAAAAAAAAAAAAAAAAGAAAAGAAGAAAAGGTTTTGTTTAGAGGGCTCATCTGACTTAAAGCATTTCTGTCATGCTTTGAAATGCTGAACCTGAGGCTTGTGTGCTGAGTCCAGCTGAGGATCCACCCCAGCATTTGGCATCTGTGGGAGATGGTAGAAAAAGCAGTGAGTGAGAGTCTCCAGTTCTTGAATGCCTCTGGTCGGACACTGCTGTCAGCTATTACACATGTAACATACTGAAATCCATGGATTTACTTGCTAGCCCCAGAGAAGGATAGAGGCATTCAAGTGTTGCCGTATACGGGCAAAATGCATAGCCCACACTCTTAGTTGTGTGTGTAACCACATAAATGTTTTCTGTGTATTTCTCCACAATACACAGATGGTGCTATTGTTCAGTAGTACTTTTCACTTAATATGAAAATAAAATATAAAATAAAATTCTAGACTACAAATAATTTTGATTCAATGGAATAAGAAAAAAGCTCAAAATAAATAGATTTCTTCTTGAACAATGTCTCCCTACATATTATTTCACATCCACTGAAAAGTAAGATTAAGAGCACAAAAAACATTTACGGCGTCAAGAAGTCAAGGAATTCAAACATGAAGTCCTGCAGTATTGGAATAACAGATGTGTTGAGATAATCCATATGTGTGGAATACTCATGTAAAGGGATTTAGCTTGTCCTGAGATATTAGGCAGGGAAATATGGAAGAAGGTGTTGGCTTGTACATCTCTTTCTCTCAACATATATGCACACAAAATAATTTGGGGCTAATGTATAGGTAGAGATAAAGGGAGAAGGGAGGAAGGTGTGACCTGTCTTTTTTAGGATTTACAATAAAATAACAAATGAGAAGATCAGGTGGATGGGGCTCTTTGGAAAGTATCTATCAGAGTCATCCCAAATACAGGAGTTGGTAGGAAGAAGGGATTTTAACTGTGTAGGCGTCTGCCAGGAGAGTAATGTGTCAGGATGCACTGAATGTCTGCCAGGTTCTTGGAATGCATTTTGTCAATATTTTGATAAGGCAACCAAAGATACATGGCTAGGTTTGGGAGAAATGGCTAAAAGGTTGCTGAGAAGGGAGAAACTGTGAAATAATAAAGATTGCAAGTTGTAGTAAAGGAGCATAAAATAACTGTAAGAAAAGAAAAACTATTTCAGGAAGGAAATGTCAATATTGCAGAGAATTGGAAGGCTGGTCTAAAGGAAAAAAGAATCAAAGATTGAAAAATTGTTTTGAGAAAACAAATGCAAATCATCTCCTTGTGGAGGAAAGGTAGTGAATTTAGTGAGAAGATGAGTGCGTTAATATGTTGCTTATGAGACAAAAGATGTGGGTAATTTGGAGAGACATCCCTAAGAAAAACATCTCAGCTGTGGGAGGAATAACAAAGCTGAAGCACAGTAATTTCTGAGACTTTTCTATGAGCACATTTCTATCTGTACCCTTAAGTTTATTTTCTAGCAGTGTTCTTTGTCTAGGCTCCAATCCTGGAAAAAATTAATTGAAATAAAATCTCAAATTATATAATAAGAAAATTTTTAGCTGAAGGTTATGGCTTTTTCTCCTAGGACTTCTTCTCTTGCCTGACCCAGAGCTGACATTGTCCTTGACATCAAAGACTGTTACATACTACATCACCTTCACATCTGTCCCCAGGCCACCTTCTTTAACTGACTTTCTCTAATACAAATACAGAAACACTTAGGTCTGCCCAGGCAAGTGTTCCTTTTCTGTGTTTTAGAGTCCCAACTGGGAAGATATTTTATAAATTCAGCTCAGGCTGGGGTGGTGGAAATCCCTGCCAAGAGCCACCATTCTGCTTTGCCTCCGTGAAGGCAGCCTGGGTTGGAAAGGGCTGGCATTACCATCGCAAAACCAGAGACTGAGACCTACAGCACCCAAAAGCAGAGTCTTGTCACTGCATGGCACAACCAGGCACCAGCATCTAGTTGTTCCTGTCTTTCTGCTGGAAATACGAGGCAGCATATCTACAAAGTTTGCCAAAACTGAACATTAAAGTGTATGTGTTTCTTCCTTGAGGAGAGAATGAGGAGGAGGCTACAGGACTTATGAAAGGTTTTGTTCACATTATCTAATACACTCCTGAAAGGTGCTTATATACTGCAGTAAAGAAGAAAATAGAATTGTTATTTCTTAGGATTGTATTACATGCATGTACTTATTTATTCTTATTTTGACTTTTTATCAGAGCTCAGTTTGTCTCCCAGTTTTTGCCCGTAATCTCTTATCTCTCCCCTTCTGTTCTAATTGCTAAGACCTTTATGCTGCTGAATCTTTCTTTAAAAAGCCTTTAATGTAATGTAAACTGAGAGGTCAGCCACAACGTTCAGTGTTAAGGATTTTTTTTCAGCAAAGGTGCCAAGCCATTGCTTCTTTTGGATTTCTCCCTTCCTTTTCTTTATTTAATTGTAGGGTGAAATACCATACTTGCAGAAATGGAAATAAAAGACTCCTGATTGTAAATGGCTTGATACGTGTCTTTCTCTGCACTAGAAAATATGTCGTCTGCTAATACAAAGGGTGAATTTGCCTCAGTAAAAGGAATGCAATTTCTGGGATCTCAACTCAACTTACTGCTGTCTTTTGGCTCACATCCAGGGAAGCACTAAGGAGTATGCTTAATTGTAAGCACGTGAACAAATGAGAAGTCCTATTGATTTGCTTATGGTTCGGGTTGTGCCTAAGTGCTGTGTTTGGCCAGTGCTTTAATTCTACTTTTAAAGAGGACAGTTTCTCCTTTCTGCTAGGTGTTAGACACAACAGGCAAAATCCTCAGTATGAAGCAAATGCTCACTGGCCAGGACAACCTCATTAGTGGGTGCTGAATTGGGCTGGCAAAAAGAAGTACAGAGACAGAAAGGAGAAAATGATAAAAAAATACAACGAGGAGTGACAGGAGGTCAGGGAGAAAGTAAGGAGGGAGATGGAGTCTTGAACAGTCACCTACTACCTGACTCTGCTAGTATACCCTGGCAGGTCTCACTGCAGGGGGATTATATAGCAGTGACCATGTAAGTCCTGGAAGTCCCCTATGTGCAACAGCAATAGAAAGGCAATGACATCCTTTGGAAGGGAATCAGCTATTTTTAAGGCTCACCTTATCTGAGAGCTGCCACAGGGCTGCAACAAGCTCTGCCAGGCTTGCCTTAAGTACCTGGTGTTGGAGGTACTTGTTTCCATTATAACATTTGAAAAACCTGGTAATAGGAGGGTTGGGGCAAAAGGGCCACAATAGGTGTAATTTAATAACTTGCACATATTTTGGGGGCCTTATAGGGAGCCTCCTAAACCTGAAGGAGGTAAACCAAGCCTCTACACATGCAGTGAGGAATGTTATGGATTACAGCTACCATGCATACTGAAATCTACATAGGTCCTATGCAGATCTGCTCAGCTGCACGACCTCAATGGCATGTACCACAAAGGGATATTAGCAATTTCAAGAAGATAAACTCAGACCATCCAAAACCAATATAGAATATTTGTCACTGCTGCAGTCTAATTTGAACTGTCCCTTGTATAGCTGAATTAGCTAAGGGCTGGGTATACAGTGTTATTAAGAACTACACAGAATAAACCTTTGCTGAGATTGTCTTGAGCCTTTAGATAAATGAAACGGTGTGCAAAGCTGATAATCAAGACGCTAGGCCTGTTAAACCAGAAAAAATAGAGTATAATATCCAAAAGGAGTAATTTTCATGGGCAAACCTTACAGGAAATTTCCTCTCCATGTCCCACTTCCCCCTCATTTTATAACCCAAACCCAAACAGCTACCATATTTTTTCATAAGCCGGTGACATCTTGCTATCTTCCCACGCTTTTCTTTTAATATTATCCTTATGTAAGGTCATTGCCCCTTGACTCTAAAATCTATTAAAACATAATAATAACCAGTTTAATTGTAACCTCGCATTCTCTGCCTAGGTGATAATAATTTTTAATATTTCAGGAGTGAATGGAAGTGTTAGCTAACACCAGCATCCATGTTTCTGAGTGATACACAAACACACCTAGATGTAGATTCATTGTTTTTGAATTATTGCACCCAAAACAAAGCACGGGAGAAAGGACAGCAGCATAATAATGTAAACTCAAAACACAAATAAATGTGTTACTTTGCACAAGTGCAAGTGGACAGCAGAGATGGGAATGGGTTCTCTCAGTAATTTTGACTGAAAGAGTTTTGAAGATTTGGCTGAAGAAACTCAGTTGTAGACATTAGTTTTTAGTGAATCTTGGAACACTGTTGAAATTTCAGAAAATGGGAAAAATATTAATTTTGAACCAATATTTGAAAAAGATAAGTGGGAAATCTTGATCACTGATGGGTATTTAGCCCAGCATTAGTCTCAGGGAAAACAGTGAAAATGCTGATGTAAAATGTAGTCAATGAATGATAAAGGAAAGGAGTATAATCAATGTTAGTCAACACTGTTTTGTGGAAATAGGTCCTGAGAGATGCACCATTTTGTCAAGTTTAAACATATATGTGTGATCAACCACTGTTAAGATGAGTATACTCTGATTTTTAAAGGCATTTGATTTAGTAACGCATGATGGTCTGATTAAAGACCAAATAGTCTATAGAAATGATAAAGTAGGAACTAAATGGACTGTGAACTAACAGGTCACAAAAAGTAAGTGTCAAATGAAAAGGAGGAACGACTATATTGAGTCTCTAAAACTGGAAGAAACTTTGATTCGGTTTAACATTTTGTCATCATTTTGTCTATATTCTATATAGATATAGAATGATTGTTGAAAACACTTGTGGATCATGCAAAGATTGACAAAATGGAAAAGAAATGAATTAGGACAGAGAAACGTAGACTGGTAGTTTGCCCTGCATCACTTGGTAAAATGACTCATACAAGAGACTTTTAAATAAAGTCAAAAGCAAAACTAGGAACTGGAATGCAAGATACAGGACAGGAGATTGTCCTAGAAAGGCATGATTATTGAGATTAGAGGGCAAAGTTAGTCTGAATCAAGAGGTATAATCCAAAGATGGTGAGCAGAGGTTGGGGACTGCTTCCCTGGGTGATTTCAATGAAACTAGTTCTGGTGGAATACCGCATCTTGTTCCAGCATCCTCACTTTAAAGAAGATATTGAAAAATTCGGGCATGATTTTTTTTAAAGAAAAGGACCATAGAAATGATTCTAGGGCTGAAAAGATTGTGTTACAATGAAAGGCTTAGAGTATATTGTCAAAAATAAAATTTAGAAGTGATCTGACTGCAATTTCTAAGAAACTATATGAATTGATATTGTTGCTTTCTAAGTGATTTTCTTATTTGGTAACAAGATCAGAAGCAGACAAATCTAAAAAACTAATATTTTTTTAACAGTAAAGAAAAATAAAACATGAAGTAAACTGATCACAGAAAGCAATGACCATGGCAAAAAGATGGAGTCCACAGCTCTGAGTATTCAAATTGAGATCTGTCCTAAAATGCCCAGTTCTTTAACCAAATGCAAATAATTGTGTAACTAATTGCAAATTTGGTAACCAAATGCAAACAATTGCATGTAAACAAATGGTATGTAACATATGGTCCAAAATATATCCTTTTATTGGCCATGAGTGCTGTTTTAGTGCAATGGTTTTTAGTGCAATGGTACTGTTTTACTTGAATATGACAGTAGGTCTCTTTTTAAATTTAGAAAGATAATAAATTTACAAGATAATTTAGAAAGATACTCATTTCCATTTTGAGTGAAATTTAAAACACTCTGGAATATTTGTGAAAAGTCCTATTTCAGTGTTTATTCTTAACATCAAATATCTAATCTTTTCTATTAGTTGATATTGATAATGTTATTGACATTGACCTTATTTCATTTCTAGTTGGGAACCTAAGGCTATGTATCCAAATTCTTTTGGAGTATATTGCTTTAAGATGAAATATTTTTTCCTAACAGCAGCTTCCTTTCAACAGTGTAATCTCTTAACCAAGGAGGCAGACTCCTCTTAAATTAGACCATCTGATTTGCAGGGTGAAGTTCCTGTTGTCTGTAGAAGATATGGCAAGTGATCGGTACCTCTGTAACTGGCCTGGAGATAGAGCTAATACAATCATTTGCCTTTCTTTGGTCTTTTAAATGCTATCTTAATGTGAGCACAGGCACAACAAACACAACCTCTGGGCTTGTGAATACTAGCAGTGTTTTAACAACCAGATATTTTTCATTCTGAACAGCTATCTAACTTTAGTCTGAGGTCTATTTGCCCAGCTGAAGATTTTGCTTTTTTATCAGAAGGATAAATCTTGTGTCAGTGTAATGGGCTGTGTCAAATGTGGTCTGACACACACTAAGTAAGGAATAATACTCTCCAGGGCATGCCTCCAGCACCTGAGAAATAGGATATATTGTAGGAAACATGTCCTGAAGTATAGGATTTTAATCACAGACAAAAGATAAATTTTCTGAACAAAATCAAAGGTGAATGAAATGGTTGAATGTTTTTAAAATCCTACTTCGGGATAAATGAAAACGTCTTTCATCCTTTCCAGGTCAGAGACTCATTTGGTGGAGAATCAGCTTAACTTCACTTAAATCAGTAAGACTGTGCCAGTTTTCATCAGATGATAACCTTGATTGTCTTTTTCATTGATTGAATTTGGTTTCATATATGAAAGGAGCCAAACTGGTAACTGAAAAGTCACCTCTTTTTGGTCCTGAGTTTTAAATTAATTTACATGAAAATAAAAAATGCTCAATTAGATTTAAAGCTCAACTCAAGAATGTAGAATCATAGAATCATAGAATCATACAATGTTTTGGATTGGAAGAGACCTTTACAGATCATCTAGTCCAACCCCCCTGCAAGAGCAGGGACATCTTTAACTAGATCAGGTCTCTCAGAGCCCCATCCAGCCTGACCTTGAATGTTTCCAGGGATGGGGCATCTACCACCTCTCTGGGCAACCTGTTCCAGTGCCTCACCACCCTCATTGTAAAAAATTTCTTTCTTAAATCCAGTCTAAATCTTCCCTCCCTTAGTTTAAAACCATTGCTCCCTGTCCTGTCACAACAGGCCTTGCTAAAAAGTCTATCCCTGTCTTTCCTATAGGCTCCCTTTAAGTACTGGAAGGCTGCTCTAAGGTCTCCCCAGAGCCTTCTCTTCTCCAGGCTGAACAACACCAACTCTCTCAGCCTGTCCTCGTAGGAGAGGTGCTCCAGCCCTCGGATCATGTTTTTGGCCCTCCTCTGGACCTGCTCCAACAGCTCCATGTCCTTGTTGTGCTGAGGGCTCCAGAGCTGGATGCAGTACTGCAGGTGGGGTCTCACCAGAGCAGAGTAGAGGGGCAGAATCACCTCCCTCAACCTGCTGGCCACGCTTCTTTTGATGCAGCCCAGGATACGGTTGGCCTTCTAGGCTGCGAGTGCACATTGTTGGCTCATGTCCAGCTTTTTGTCCATCAGTACCCCCAAGTCCTTTTCCGCAGGGCTGCTCTTGATCACATCATCCCCCAGCCCGTATTGAAACAGACGATTGCCCCGACCCAGGTGCAGGATCTTGCACTTGGCCTTGTTGAACCTCATGAGGTTCACATGGGCCCACTTCTCCAGCTTGTCCAGGTCCCTCTGGATGACATCCCATCCTTCTGACATGTCAACTGCACCACTCAGCTTGGTGTCATCAATGTAGTTCTGCATGTCTCAGTCTAAGGGCCAGATTGCCCAAGGTTGGTTGCTCAAGATGACCAAAATCTGTGAATTTTGAAAGAACTGTAACAAATTCTTCTCCACAGGAATGAGACATTTACCTTGCCTTAACAACCTTCTCTATCCTACTTCCTAGGTGTCGTGGTTTAGCCCCAGCCGGGAACTAAGCACCACGCAGCCGCTCGCTCAATCCCCCCTGGTGGGATGGGGGAGAGAATCGGAAGAGCAAAAGTAAGAAAACTCGAGGGGTGAGATAAAAACGGTTTAATAGGGAAAGCAAAAGCCGCGCACGCAAGCAAAGCAAAGCAAGGAATTCCTTCACTCCTTCCCATGGGCAGGCAGGTGTTCAGCCATCTCCAGGAAAGCAGGGCTCCATCACGCATAACGGTTACTTGGGAAGACAAACGCCATCACTCCAAATGTCCCCCCCATCTGCCAGCCCAGGTACAGACACTAGGTATCTGTATCTTAATTTTCCTGAACGCCTTTGAAAAATGTTGTCCCAAGGATATTTCTTAAAAAGATTGAAGTACCCACTTCTTAACTTTTATTTCTGTGTTGTTTACCATTCTAAAATCAAAATAAAAATGTGTAGTTCAACAGTTAGGGGCTGAGAATAAATATTTAGGGCACAAAGTTTTAACTATACTTTAGGACTTAGATGGACACCTAAATCCTGAAGACTTTCATGAAGTTTAGCACCTTACTCATCTAGGTTTCATTGAAAATCTTCACCCCAGGGAAAAAAGTATTAAATAATGTTATGTTTAATTAGGAAACCACCAGCTGGAGAATGGACTGAAATCACAACTCATCTCACCTGTAGTTCTTCAAGATGCTGAAGACCAGTTAAAGCTTTCAATGGCACCTGTTGCTAAAGAACCCTTTTTCTACTGTCCTGACCTGCTGTCTTCAACTACTAATTTTGACTATAATCTTTTTCATGAAATATAAACATCCTTTATTTCCCTAGGGTTTTCTAAATAACAATACCATTTTCCTGTATCAAATTTTTGTTTCATACATTGTAGCCATTTACATTAAATCTGCCAATAACTTTGTTATACTTTCATTGGTGTGAATTTACATGGGGGGTAGCTAGTTACAGCTATACAGCTATTAGGACAAATGAGCATCATGCTGCATGTGCTGTCCTCGGAGATGTCTTTGACAGTGCTGGGAATTGCAGAACTGAGTGTGAAGGAGAATTCTTTCTCAGAGATATTGATTTGTTTGCTGTGAAATATTTTAAATTGCTAAATGCAAAGTGCTCATAGCCACAGAGCCACAAGTAACCCTAATTTTCTACCCGTTGATATGGCAATACCTGTTCTTGAGAAGTTCGTATTGCACAGACTACCTAAGTCAGCCTTGCAGCATACCTTTCACTTAAACTGCCCCATACAGCAGAGTGCAACCTTTCTTTGATGGATTTTCAACACATTATACTTCTTTTGGGATAGTTCGTGGCCAAGATGTGTGTATATGAAGGGTTGCTTTTAAGCACCCACCCTGAAAAACTACAGGCTGGTTGTTGACATTCACAGCCCTAAATGTTGTGTGTCTGGCTGTGTCCCTATGTGGTGGTGACTTGACCAGTCATTCTGGCTCTGAACTGACCCCAAGTTCAGAGCCTCTGCTTTCAGTTGGGCGGTTCCGGCCAGAGGGTACCAATACACTGGTGTTTCCAGCCCAGGACCATGGAACAGGTTGTGAGAGGGAGCCCTGGAGACCTCAGGGCTGCTCCAAGCTGCCCAGTGAGCTCCTGTCCCCGTGCTGCCACCGCGGCGCTGGGCATTTCTGGCTCGGTGGGAACCTGTGTGGTTCCAGTGCTGCACTGAGACAGTGGATGATGAGGACTAGGGCAGCAAGTGCAAAAGCATCCTAAAGCTTCTTCTCCTTTCTCCTCCCACAGATTTCTTTCCTGACCTTGAAACTGATTTAGAAGCTTTTAAGATCAGTAATTAACAGTATCTATCCAATAACTTGCATCATATTTCTCAGTGTCCAATGCATACCTCACTCTAACATTTGTTTTCAGTCTTCAAGGTATGTCTCACAACACTCAAAAATCTTTTACTTCTTTCCAGTGATCCTGTTTTACCAAATGAGGGGCAGAAAAATCTGTATTAAGTGCACTGCCAGCACAGGAGGAGTCAGGTACGGAGATAACGAGGCCCTTTCCATCTATGTCTTTCCTCAGATGATGTTATAGACTTTCCACACGAAACTTGCCTGATACATTCTAAAAACATGCTCCCCCAAATGACATCATGAAGAATTCAAAATGAGCTGTACGTATCATTTGCATTCAGGAAAATCTTTAGTGAAAATTGCCTACAGCTTTTCTCTCTTTGAGCACCACACTAACATGATCGAAAAGGAGTGTCTTAATTATGGTAATTATAGGATTTAAAATTCATTAAATAAAATATTGAGGCTATTCAAACTCAGATTTTTGAAGGATTATAGTGTTTGACAACACTATGAAAGGTTTAAGTGTGTAGTTTAACTGCCAGAATTGGTTTGTGTTTTGCCCTCATTACTCAGCATGAAAAACATGTTTTAAGTGGAATCTGCAGCCCACTTTCAACTGTCAGTCCAAATATGTCTATTCGCAAGCTGAAAAATTAGCACAGCGCATGATGCTCTGGTGACACCCATCAAGCAAGAACAACTCGTTGGTTTCGGCATGACTATTTTCACTCCATCTCACATCCAATTCATCGCTTTCTATGGTTTACTTCTAAAAAAACAAAGAGGAGCCCTGTTGTGAAGGGTGGATAGTTAAATGACTAAAGTCAGAAGTAAAAGATAGTGTCTGGCTTTCAGAATCTGCCTTTCTGGCCACTGACTGTGTTACAGTGGAGTGGGGCTGGTAGGAGGCAGGTATTGGCTTTTCCTTACCTGTATGCGCAGGCAGCCTCTAGCCAGTACAAAGGCACTGTATTTTCACAGTTCCTGGTGTTTGTTAGGCAAAATTGGGGGGAAGAGAGAAAAGCAAAAATCCCTCTGTTCCTAAGTAATTTCCCAGAGCAGTCTCTTGTTCACAAAGAAAATAACCCTCAGAGGTGGGTGATGTGCTCCAAGAGGGACGGTTCAGTGCTGAGAATTGGTTTATCCTTAATGTCACAGGTGTGCACTGAGAAGTCCAGGGAAACGCTCTGCTTTCCCGATTCTCCTGTAAGGCAAAGCAGCTCTGTTCATGGCTTTGTACAAACTGCATGCTTCTGCCCTTAATGTTTCAGCCTCTCCCCTCCACTCAGTGCTGCTCTTCCATGCCTCAGCTCTGACTCACTGTAAAATACCCACGTTCAGCTTGCAAAGGGAAAGTTTGACCTTGGTGGCACTGGTATTCCAATGCCTAAGGACCTTTTCAATTATTCCTGCTGCTCTGTGCCTTGTTACATTGAAGTGTATACGGTGCCCATGCACATCAAGAAACGAGTGACTAAGTCCATTGATGTAAATGGAACCATGCTGATATAAAACTGGTGTATATAAGACCAGAATTAGGATCTTAACTGTCAAAAATAGAACAATAGGGTTACATTTACCATAGATATCTTTGTGGTGAAAGAGGTTTTATTTCTCTGCAGTACTCATCCATCACAATAGCCACAGACAGAGCAATGCTAAATCTGATTTATGACCACTATATTTAAGATCAGCCCATCTTTCCCAGATAGAGTGCAAGAAGCAAATTTTTTAGTACCTACCTTCAGGTTACTTTGCAACACAAAGCTAAGTCTGTAAGGACAGCTCATATTCAGAAGGGTGCCTTAAAATGTCTTGTGTCCTCCCATCAAAGCCTCTTCATTTAAGGCTTGAGTATTACAGCTCGGGTCCTGGACCTCCAGGAGTTCTAGACATGCACTGAAGACCAGAGTCTTCTTGGATACTGTGTGGATATAAAAAGCAACAGGTTTGAAATCCGCCGCTAAGCCTCTGATGACAATAATGTCCACATGAAAGCCACTCCTGGGAACTAAACATATGTTAGCAATGTATGGCACCAGCTGCATAGGTGTGGCACAACTGCATACATACAAATTGAGCATGCTTGGAAAACGCAAGTTATCACAAGAACGGTATGGCGTGTCGACATAAACAGAGCCAAAGCATGACAATGGCTAGAAAATAAGGAACAGAAAGCATTCTTGAATGTTTTTACAGATTTTTAGCCAAGTATACCAACAAACTTATTGAAAAATAAATTATTTCTTCTAGAAAAATCCAAAAGAATGATGAATTTCAGTAGGATATGCAGAAACAGCTCTTCAAAATGAACACTGCACTACCACCTTTTTGTAGGTTGATGAACTGTCCTTAAATTGTTTGTCATGTATATAATGCTGTGCTTATTTTTGTGAAGGCATATAGAGAAAGGAAGTTGCTCATTAGGATATTGTCTCAGCACTTTTCCAAAGAGGAGTCCACGTAAGAAGAAAACAAATAGAGGTTCTGTCTATAATGGTCTCTGTCTATAGTGTTCCCATAGGTCACCTGTGAGCTTGAGCTCGTTTGCAGCACTATGTGGTTTGGTCCAGCTGTGTCCATCCACTCTATTGGTGGCATCAGGGTTCCCTTCCCTGCTCCTGAGTTTCTTCAGGTAACAGACTCACCCTGCCCTGATCCAGAGGGTGGCCAACATGAAGGTGATGTGAGTGATCGGGGTGCGTGATCATGGTGTGAGCCCAGCCATGGAGATGACGCAAGCACCAGGACGCATGGAATAAATGGGAAATACTCTTCTCCAACCAGGAGAGGGCAGAAACTTCATTGTGCAGTAGTATGAAATCATATGTGCGCATCCATGGACAAAACCCACGCCTGATTTCCTGAAACCCTTAACATTTACTGCATGTATAAGTAATGGAGGACCCTTTTTCTGGTAATCCTCATGTTCAGTGGAATACTTTCCTGAAAGACTGCAACCAGAGATCCATTCTCCTGCTCTTCATTTTCACATCTATTCCATGCCAGGTACCTTTTATAATCCATCTGCTTCTCACCAGATCAGTAATTTTGTTTTCTTTTCTGGCAGACAGGTTCTCAGAAGCCTTGCCAAAAATATCCTAAGTCCCAAGTTATTTTTAAAAGGTGCAAAAGTGGAGAAAAATCAAAGTGAATCCAAGGTAAGTAGTTTGCATTCCTTTCTAATTTCAAATTCTGTAATAGCTCAATAGTAGAGTAAAAATCTTGAAAGCTAATGAGAGTTCAGAGTAGACATTTTCCATTTGAAAATAAATAAAAGAAAGAAACTATTTGAAATTGCCTCATTTCAGGAAGGAGCAGAAGGCCAAGCTTCTTTCCAAAATATCAAGGACAGTCCTTCATTGTATTGGCATCCTAAGGAGAACAGAGAGAGGGCATGAGCTTTTGTAACTGGTATTGAAATACTAGTTTCAGTTTATAAGTTGCCATGCTGAACTCAAACCCAACTGAATTGCTGCTAATGGGTGGAATGACAGTCTCTTCAGTTTGCAGTAGACAGATGTCAACATTGCAGCTGGAACTAATCATAAGTTGTCATCATGACTGGAAGTAACTGAAACTCTTCTTGAATGTAGATAGCTAGGACTGAACGGACATGAAAACTAATTCATCCTCTCACAGTTAATATCTCATTTCTCCAAGCAAATGAGAAAGAGGGCAGAAGTTCCATTTCACAGGATATTGGGCAATTTTGACATTTGTCTTCAAGTGGATTACAAACAGAACTTGAAAATGTCAACATTTTCAGTGTAAACAAAATAAATCATTTGCTCTCATTTGAAATGTTTCATTTCGACAAAATCTAAACATTCAAATTCTTTTTTACTCCTTTTCAGTTATACAGGAAAAGTATTGGGATACAGTATCATTCATATGTTTTATCCCTATGATGAAAACCAGAACTATTTCCTTCTGAGTATATTGAAAAATGAACTTCCTCCCTCTTCCTGCCTTCAAATAAACCTCTGCTGAAGTTAATGCAACTTCAGGGGTGTTTTGACTTATCCAAGCAGAATTCTCTTGATAGAAAATGTCTTTATCAATATTTTCCAGACTGCAAATCTCCTTTGAGGAAGTTTAGCAGTGCTCCATGGGCAGGTATGTAAGGATGCCATTTACAGCACCATTTATGCTACTTTGAGACCTGTGGGTAGATCACCACTTTGGTTTCCAGTTCTTGTCGATGAACGGACAACTCAAACACATTCAAGAATCCTTCCCAAAAGCCCACTTACAGTTATAAGTTGTAGATTTTTGAAGCCATCCAAACAAATAATGTGGTTAATTATTTTAAATTTTAGTTATCTTTAATATGCTTGGGATACTTTGGATAGGTTGTATACTGCTTACAGGCCACCTGCTCACTCTGTACAAGCATGGACTACACTCCTGCCTTTCGGTGTTCCTTGTACTCACTTTTAAAGATTAGTCCTTGAAAAAATGAAAGCTTTAAGAAGCAATTAAAACTGTTTTGCCCTCACTGGAAAAGAAAGTAAATTTTATGAGTATTGAAAATATCAGACATTCAAATACCAGAGAAAGACTCTAAAACAAATTTCTGTGGGAAGAAATTTCAAATTTACTCAGACTAACTAGCTTTGAGACCTGACTAAGCAGTGTGAAGTGGACAGAGGGATTCTCCTCCAAGTACCTGCTTAGTGGTTGCAAAATCAAACATGATCACATTATTTCAGTGGTGTATCTATTAGGGTTCATGTTGTGATAATGTGGTTTAGCCCAGATGGTCTAAGGATATAAATAAGAGAAGCTGCTTAAGGAAAGATCACACTTTCATTAGTCTAATTGCTATTGTTTGGAAAAGGATGCTTGTTGATGCTGAAGACAAACCTTTGTGATCTGAAGAAGGGACAGCATGTTGTGCGACTTGCCTGTTTTTTTCCATCTGTGTTTGGTAAAAGAAAAACTAAGTCTCTCTCCTGACAGACTTACCTTACCAACACCCTTCATATGACTTTAATCAAAATGTGGATTTTTAAGAACTAAGTCTAACTAGTTGCATTTGTGGCTGCTACTCATATGAAAATGAGAGTACGTTTTGATTTAAGGAATAATTTGCGGTGGTGATTATTATGAACTTTATACCACCATTGATACCAAAAAATATGATTTCTTTGTTTGAAACTATACATCAGAATAAAAAGTGCATGAGGATTTTTTTCTTTGTCTTTTGTCTGGCTCTGTGTTGTAGCTTAGGGAGCTCTGGAGAAAAATCACAAATGAAATTTTGATTTTATCAGCGGAATGGGAGATTTACGATGTACCTCCCTGAGGATAAAATTCTATCTCTTTTAAAAGGAAATTAATTTTTTCCTAGGGCTTTTAAAAACTATTATTGTCTACTCAAGCTTCCGTTCAGGCAATAGCAAAAGAAGGCTAAATATTGTCTAGAGTCTTCAAACCTAAGTGCTCCAATGTCTCTTCTCTCAAGCTGCCTTTCAATAAGTGGCATTTCTACCACTTTGCCAAGCAGACCAATGCAGAGAGAGTCTGCAGACATATAAAAATATTGTGCACTTGCCAGGTGGCTTGATTTTGTTATTCTTAGTGACACAGCCCCTCCCTATTTAAAGTCCTGAGAGCCACTGGTGTGGAATAATACAATTCATTTTGGTAATAATATCAGGATTTGGACTGGAATCTGCTCAGGGACTACACATACAAATATCTTCATAAGTCTGTGGGCTTTTTCTTTCAGTCTCACAACAATTCTTTGTATCTCTTACAATGACAAGCAAAAAGGCAGAAATGTCAAAGAGCTCTCCATGAGCGGTTTTATATGACTTCCATGGCCTCAAAGTCTCTTCTCCCTCCACGTGTAAGTTAAATAAGAAATTTAAAAGGAAACGGAAAAGGAGCACTTACAAATGCCCTGTTGAGGCTCAGTTTAGTTTTTCTCCTCTCTCGTCTGCCTTTTCCAGAATGATTCCTGAGGGGAAAAAAGCACTTAAAATACACTCTTGGTCCTGACCCAAGTCCCAGTGCTTCCTCATTCCTCTGATGATCAAGACAAAAAGCACTTAAACGGGCTCTTTGGGACAATTCATGCATCTCCTTTCTCTCATCTACCTTTATGCTCCAGGAGGTAAAGGTGCTTGAAAGGAACGGTTTTGTTGACACTCAGCTCAGTTTCCCTCTCTCTGCCCTCCTCTTGTTTTCAGCTGATTGGGTTTTGCAAATCTCCTCCTCCCCGACAAAATAAATCTCACAGCATATGATATCATGCTAAAGATCTTGAACTGAATGTTACCTTATGGCTTCCATTGCATTAACGATTGCTGCATGGGGGAGATACGGATTTTGCAATGAGCCGGTATAGTAGCTGGCATGTCATTTTCTGTTTCCTATTTATAGCAAAGATATATCAGGATATTCAAAATATTTAGACTTACTCCTTGCTATGCACTGAACCATTGGCCAAGAGCAAGTTCAAATTTGTGAAATTATATAAAGGCCAAGATTTTTTCAGTGGTCTGCTGTAGTGGTGGTGAAAGGTGAAGCAAACAGCACAACACAGAGGTTGGTCGCAGGATTCTTAGGCTCCCTTCAGTTGCTGAAGCAAAGTCATCTGCTACCACTGAAGTGCCTTCAGGTATTCTGCACCCTGTCCAGCTGCCAGTCCAAAAGAGTCCAGGACTCCATAGGTCTGCATCCCATCAGCTGGCACATCGCATGTCCCAGATACTCTTGGGGCATGTAGGGGCATAAGATGTTTGAGCAATCTCACTGAACTCTGAGCTGTTTCCATCTGTCTTCGCAGCATCCAACTCTTCTTTGCAAGAGAGATCTTTAATAAATATAGCTAAGAAGTAAGAATAAATCTCACTGTCTCCTGCTTATTGTTACATAGGAAAAAGGGGAGAGGAAATTAGGAAATACCACCAGAAATAAAGCTTTGCAGTAAAATTGTATTGTCAGCCATTGGCAGTAGAATGAGGAAGAAAAGAGAATATGTTCAGTCAATTTTGTCCATTTCATCACAGTATTTTTAAGCAAAACTCTTTTTTTTTTTACTTAAAAAAACAGTTGCAGACAATTTCCAATCTAATCAAAATCAGAATCAATCTAATCCAATTTAATCAATAAACAGAAATGTTCCACATCAAATTCATGACCCTGAAAATTCCTGTTTTATTAGAGTTTTCACTGAAAACAGTGTTTTAGAACCAGGTCTACCAAAGAGAGCATGTCAGTGCCAGTCTGCCTCACTGGAAGGAGGCAGATCTGAAGGAAACTGCATGTGAGAAAAACATCTCTGTGGAAGGGAGAGACTAGACAACAGGGAAACATGCTGTGGGAGTGAGACTTAAACGGCCATGAGCCCTTTCTCTGAGAGACGTGCAATGTGGCTCTGTGATCAACACAGGATCAGGGTGGTTCAACACCAAACTGTCCTCCCTTATGGCTTCAATTAAGGAATTAACATTGCTAGCTGGTTGGAATGGTAGATTTTTATTCTCAGTATGGAGCACCTCTAACAGAAGAACACAAGACAGCTTGCTAGAGCTCCAAGGAAAACTTGCCACGGTCACATACTCTTGTGAGTATGGGTCTCCAGAGCAATCTTTGGGGCATATGCTCAGGTAAGATATGTGCACTGCACAACTAAGCACAGCCACTGCATCCCAGCTTTCTGTTGCTACAACAGGCAGAACAAAATAGCTCTCATTGATTTTAACAGAGCCATTTGGGGTCCTAATGAGTATATCTAGCACAGCAGCTCTGGCTCGGTACCAGCAATGTGAATGTTAAGAATTATGCATATGTGAAGGAGCGTAGTTTGTCATATATTTCTGGAAAGCAGTTTAAAAACTTGGCTTTAATAATGGGCATGTTGACAGCAACTGGGCTTTGCTGGCCAAGTTCCTCAGATATCAACCACTCTAGCATCAGAACTATTTTGACGTCAAAACAAAACAGGCTATTTACTTTTTGAAGTTAAATTAAATCCAGAGAGTATGATGCCATTAGAGAGCTGGAGTCCTAGGCCATTTCATCCAAATGAGCTGAGCAAGGTATAAGTTATGAACAACTCCATAAAACGCAGGGGCCAGGTTTCATTCCTGTGGAAATCAAGAGCAATAATCAGTTAAAAAAAGAGTGTGTCAGGCCAGTGATGCTAGAGAAGAGCAGCACTAGAGAATTTATGATGCAGAATACATTTCAAACTTATTTCCTTTTCACTCCTCATCATTGCAAATGGGATTGTTGAAATAATAATTAATTCTTCAGCTATTGGTGTAATAAAAGATGATACTTTACAGTGATTTAAATCAGTTAAATAACGTTGCTCCAAGTTTAGGTGCAGGGATTCTCCTGCCCTGTAGTGGGCTCAGAAAGTTTCCTTGGGGATCCCCAAGAGATTCTGGGAAAAGAAAGTACCCTAGAGAGGAAGAGCCATGGCAGATGTCCTGCTGCTTCTGTTCCCCTTCCCAGAGGGTCTTCCTCTTCCTCACCTGATGGAGGCATCAACCCTTCTGTCCCTATGCTGTTCATTTTTTCCCCATCCAGGCGCTCTCCTCACTTGCTCTGGTGAAGCTGTCCCAGGTCCCCTGTATCCTGAAGTGTTGGCACATTCCCTGGCACATGGACCTCTGCTGGACTGCCTGGCAGGGCCCTCGACTTCCCTGGGGTCTGTTCTTACTGGAGAAACACGCTGAGTTAATACAAGGTGATTGCTTGGCAGCCTGATCTTCTCACTTGGCCTGATCCTGGCATACAGGCGAGCGTGCAGTGGTCAGCCGTGTCGACTGAGCATATCTACTGCAGGGGCCCATGTGGTGAGAACCAGAGGAGCTCTGGACACCAGCTGGCTCCAGGAACGTGCTGTTTGTGCCATTGCTCCTCTGCTTAGGCAGAGCGAGTCCCCTCAGACAGCTCCTGGGATCCATCTCTCATCCTTCCCATGCGCAGAAATTTCTCCTCCGAACCTGCTCCCCTCTCCAGATGGACAAAATTTCCTCAGAGGGCTCTGAGACTCCATCTTGAACCAGCTCCCCCTGGGAAGTGGAGGTCTTTCTTGGTGGAGACTGAGGAGGGGGGTCCCCCTGCCAGCGAGGAAGGAGTGCTCTGGTGTTTCCTTGGCACGGGGCAGACACAGCCAACGGGGATTTGTTATCCTGGGATTTGGACTGCCCTGAATCCATCCTGCAAAGCTGTCTCTAATACAGATCATTTGTGAATTAGTATGTGCTAAGTACCTATCAACTTAGACATTAGAAAAGGCTGACTATTTCCTTAAAAAATTAAATTTAAGAGAAAATTATAATCCTTGTGCCCTTCAGAAAGGCTAAAATAAGCAATTTAAAACTTAGTGCAAATGAATCTTCTTGGCTCTTCTCTGAGCTCTACAGAGAGTCATAACAGCTCCCAGTGTTAGGTTTATTTATGCAGAATATGCTTATGTTAGCTGGTATGCAAAGTAAAGGAGAAAAGTAGCTAAATTAGCAGGCAGATCGAACCCAGCTAGCTTGCTGTGTGTCACCAAAAGTTCACATTGTAACAGCTGCTGGAAAAGCCTTCTTCCATCTGCAGCTGTCCAGGAGACGTTACAGTCCCTTCTGCAAACTGCAGACCTGAACTCAGTAATTTATGCTTTTTTGATCTCACGCTTGGCTACTGTAGCACAAGCAAGAGCTTTGGGAAAAGTACTGCTCAGCCAGATTAAGAAATTCCCTTGCTAGATAGCTAGCTCACAATAATTCATGACTTCAAGACTCCATTCAGACCAAAATATTGTCTCCATAGCAGTGTATATAGGCACAGTGCGGGACATTATGAGAATATGCACTTACAGAAGAGTTTCTTCCTCTCCTGCCTGAAGTAATGGAAGCCAATCGGCCTTGAAACCAAAAATACTTGCATATTCAAGCCAAAGGTATTTTAAGACAGTCTTCCCAGAATTAAAAACACTAGTATAAATCTTCCTAAATATGTGCTTTTGGAAAGAGACAAAAAGAACAAATGAGGAAAACTAGAGAAAATGCACTGACTTCACAGAAATGTTACAGAGTGCTCATGTACCATTCAGCGCCAAGAAGTGTAAGTACCAAGTTTATTTATTTCATGTAGTATCTGTATCACTGTGATGGCCATTGTGGAGTCATGGAACAATGCCAGGTAAATAACATGTTTCATGCTTTGAATTGGTGATAAATGCCTCTCAGAAGATGGGGTCTCCACACCGGGGTGACTACCAATGGTCTCTTGCAGGGCTACTGCTCTTCTCCCATCTGCCCAATCTTGTCTGTGCAGAATGGGAAATCTCAGACTTGCTTTATGTTTCTGCCCTGGAGTCTCCAACCTTACCTGGGATTGCTAAATACTAATAGTCTATGAAAACTTACAATTAAGTAATAGAGTCCTGATTCTTTAAAAACACGCTCATGACTGCCTGCATGCACAGAAGATCTGGTGGAACCAGTTCTGAGTATAAAGCTCTTGGATGGTAAGTGATGCAAGAATAGGTCCTGTAGCTCTTTCATTAGTCCTTTCATGTACTCTGTAAGGCTTCCAGCAACCTTTATGGGTTGCATTTTTAAGCTTTGACAGGGTTTCAACTTAAGGAAACCCAGTCTCATAATCTTGTGATAAATAAATGCTTATTGTCTGTGTAAGCACAGGAGAAAAATGCACATGACAGTATTTTATAATCATGCCATGAAAAGCTGTTTTGTAGGTTAGAGCAGAGAAGTTAAATTTTGCAGTATTCAGTCCCAATTGCAGAATAACAAAAGATGATAGTTGAACAAAAATGCTATTGTTTCACTGGGAAGCAATTAGGCTGGTGATGGCAGGTCTCAAGTGAGAATGTAGTTCCTCAATGAGCTATAATTACCTGCTATTTGCCAAAATTGCCATTAGAATAAGAACACTGTCATGATTGAAAACCCTAATTACCTAGGATTTGGAGGTTTGTGGAAACAGTTGTGCTTTTAAAGGCTAACTATGCTATTAATACAGGTTTTAAATTGGAACTAGATTGAAGCATCCCACGAGTTCTATGTGACGTTGTACTACTGTTGCTTAAGATGTTGAAGTGTTGGATTTTTTTTTAATAAAGTCTTGATCATAATGGAATAATTTTTCTGGCTGAATTGGACCCACATTGCACTGTTTTCTTTCTCTTCCAAGGGCCATATGCTTTCACACCAAGAACAAATTTCTCCCTTTACATGGGACAGATCATGAATAAAAATGAAGTGTTGGAGAAAGAAAAAGAGATGTGGATATGATTATACCATGTTTATGTCCACAATGGACAGATGAAAGCAATAACACAAGGCTGTTATTTTAGTAATTATAAAACCAGAATTTGTAATGATTTAAAGGCTAACTTAATAAGAAATAAAAGGGCAATGTGCTCTAGAGAATGTTTCAATGGAAGGATCGAAAACTGAGATTAACTTTCAGTTTCCTGAAATTGCCTGAGACGAGGCTTTTATTTTGTGAAATTCAGGGACCCAAAACTGTGGTTGATCTGAATACTTAAGCCACACTCACACCTCTGGTACTTGAACACTCAGCTTGTGATTTGAATTCAATTCCCTGTGTAGCCATGGGTGAAGGAAATAGTTGTGTTATTTACACACTTAGAGATGGAGAAAGGCCCATAGGCTTCAAGAGCACTAGATGGTCCTGAATATAAAATAAATAACGTGTTCATAACCTGTTAGATTATAATGTAATTTTAACACAGGCAGTTAGGCAGGCACAATAAAAAATAGGTCTGAAGAGGTGAATGGTATGTTTCAAAAAGTACTAAAAAACTTTTAGCAGCTCTTTACCAGGTTTAGTAGAATGAAACAGGTAAACTATGTAAGAGAAGAAACATCTTTCCTCTTAAGTGACTTCTAAAGAGACTTTTTTTGGGCTTAGGAAGATGCATAAAGTGATGAAAATGTAGCTTTTTGAGATGAGGTTCTTATTTTTTAACTTACCAACCATGACAGAAAATTAATGTAGCAATCCTTGTGAGAGTTGTCCTGGGGATGTCTAAAGGTTGCTTGAAATTTAATGACAAGGCTGAGCAGAGAGGAGATGCGGAAAGTGGGATGAGTCGGAAATGAGGGAGAAGAGAGGAAAACCCACTGCAGAAATGATGATAATGTGGATGGACTTGTGAAGGCTGATGTACAGAGAATGGGAGGAGGAGGAGGCTGACACCATTTGAATGAAGACAGTCCGACTCTCCTCTCTTGTACTGGGATCTCAGCAGATTTATACCTCTGCAATTCAATTAGAAAAGAAACTATGCTTTTTGAAGTGTGGGAGGGGGGTTTTGATAGTCACTGGCACAATTCTATGAGTGTCGTAGGGAAGTCCTCACTAACAGAGATTTCTAAATCAAAACTGAATGCCTTTTTTTAAAATGAGGCATTTATTCATTGAGGAGCTCCTGGGCTCGGTGCATGGATCAGTAGAAAGGATGCCATGGTTTGTGTCATGGGAAAGACTGGACTGGCTTATCACAGATTTTCTTTCTGGCCTTACATTTCCACTGGTGAATGTGCAAAACCTGCCAGCTCCTGAATCTCAAGTCCTTTATTTATATATTCTTAGAGTGAACTAGTAAAATCTGTTTGTAGTAAATGAAAATATAAACTGAAGAGCTGAAAAAAATAAATCATGAGAAGTTAAAACAAAATTCTTCTAGCCTTTTGACTTTTGTCTCCCTTCACAGTCATACTGGGGGAATAACATAAGGGCTACTATAAATCGCATCTTCTGATAAAGTTCATTAACGCTGTCACTACCAGACAGTACTTTTGACTCTAAAAATGTACAACATTAGCTGTAAGAAAGTATGTAATCAGTTGTCTCCTGTGGATTTATATCTGTGTAACTTTGAAAACAGTTTGGTCCATATTCAGTTTTAAAACCACTGGACATAATAAGTGGAAGATCGAAACTCTGCCTTAATAATCTGCACTAAACCACTTCCTCAGCTCATCAACTTCACCTCCTAATTATAGTAATTAATTGTTTATTAATAACACATTATGACTATATTAACTTTTTATTGTGCTGCTTAGTATTCATATAATTAAAAATTGATAGCCATATTAATGATTTTATTAATTAAAGTTTAATTATATATTTGTTTTTTAATAATTTCTTAGTGCAGATAGGAATAACGTTTCTTTAGGCTGTGGGGTCAGAAGGATTGAACTTCTTCCTAGGCTCCAGTAACCAAAAGAATCCACTTTTCTGTCACAGGGAGAAATATCTTTTCTGTGGCAGTTAGTTGAGATTAGACTGGGGAAACTTTTTTAGGGAATGATCAGACACACGGTAGGGTATTGATGTCTACAACAATGGGCTTTTGTGAGTAGCACTGGGGGAACACAGTGTGTTTGAGTATCTCTTACTTGAAACATTCACAGGGAAAGATTTTGAAAATTGAAAATTAGACTATTTTTATGCTAGTCTAGCAGAAGGCGCAGGGGAAAAACAAAAGAAGTACTGAGCAGAAGACTCGTATTTCCCTCCTGTACAAAAGCCTTGCTGAATAGGAAGGGTCAGTAGTAAATCTAATACTTTTTAAGATGGTGTGGAACTGAAAAGAAAATTTAGTAACAGACTTGTGTACAGAGGTGTGAGGGCATCCATATAGCACAACAGTGATTTAAGAGAATGATACTGTACAAAAGAAGCACAGTATAGGTCATTAATTTTCAAGATAATATGGAGGAGAAGAATACTTAGTTTTCATATTGAATGCAGAAAAAAATGTCCATTACTTTGTAAAGGACATTGTCATTTTCTCCTGCATGTTCCCTTTTGCACTCAGCCTGAGCTGTCACCTGCCAGCTTCTGCCAGCGTGGTCCTATAGACCCACTGAGGTCTCTAGGAAGGACAGATGAATGCAGCATAACTCTGAAACATGTTTTATGTGGTAGCAAAAAAGACCTCCAAAACCCAAGCAAACTCGCAAGGAAACTTGTTATATGTTGTCTCAATTGTCACTGGATACCTTTGCTGCATTGCGTGCTGCCACTGATGGTCACTATCAAGACAGACCATCAAAGACATGTTTTGGGGAGGCTCGTAAAGGTCCGGTAGCCATGTGCCCTGCTGTCCCCAAAGTAAAAGTCATCCTGGGAAGAGCAAATTTCTATGCTTCTCTAGCTGTCAGTAAAACAGATTCCCACCTGAATGTCTAGCTGGATGGTGAAGAAAACATGAAAAAAACCTACTCAGAGGTAGGTCAGAGTAGGGTATGGAGCAGAACAGTGTATGACAGTCCAAACATGGGCTGCAAATGCAGACAAAATGTATGCATTAGGGGTACCTGGCACATCTTAAGCATGTCTCCAAACCTAGCTGTGAGAGCTGGAAAGGTTTGCAATGATAAAGACCTGACTACCCAGAGAGCATCGGCCCCAAAGTCCCACCCAGCAGCCGTGATGTTGAACCAGACCTCTTGGCTTCAGCTGAGCTGGGCTGGGGAATTTTTCAGAAAGACATATACTCTGAATTTTAAGCACATCATAGGAGTAGCCATGATCAGAAAAAAGCTTTAATTTTAGACAAAAATGTTATTTCAATGAAGCCATGAAGGTACTCTTTTCTTGTATTTTTACTTTTCTATGAGCTAATAACTTCCATGTACCAAATACTGTCATAGAGATGAAACTAAATGGAGTCATGAGGAAAAAGAATGAGGGATTTCCTGAACCAAACAGAAACAGGCTAAAAGAATGCCAAATGTGATTTTTTAGGAATTTTTCACTATGTTGTACTGAGCACAGTCTACAAGTAATGTCAAGTGAGATATTTTCCTGGTAAGTAATATGCTGGACTGCAACCATGAGTTCGATAATTGCTTGTACCTCTTGATGATGAAACATGTTGGCTTTCTTTGGAAAGAAATATGGCTTTCTGCTGTGTAGAGAGAGACAGAGGTTCCTGAACTTCAGTGTCTGAGGCAGAAACCTTGGAATATTAAAAGCTTGTCTGAGAGCCTCAGTCACTCCTGATTGTGTCTGTCTCCCACTTCTGCCTGGGGGAGAGTGGCAGATGGGAGAGACCAGGGAACAAACTGCCGGAAAATATCTCACCAGTGCCAGTGATGTAGAAAAGAAAGATGGGGGAAATGACTGATCACTGTAGTCAAAAGGGGCCAAGTAGAGTTCCTACAAGGTGGTGTAACTGTGGCATCACACAACTGACATATAATCTGGCAGTCCCAGAAGGATCGTATTCCTGTGGCTTATGATAGATGGTTTGTTGTTTGATGTGGTGAAGTGTTGCAAGGTGGTACTTGGGCAATAGCAGCCTCTGAAGAAAAAAAAAAAGATAACAACAAATACCTTTATTAGTTTAAAAAAGAAGAGCTGAATTCCATTGTCAGTCACCTTAGGAAAAAAATGCTTGGAAGTAGTCAAATTTGACTGGTATGACTAACAGTGCTAACCATAGCAATAAACTAGCCTTTCAGAAGTCAGTAAAATTTTCAGAGCAAGTCTCCATTCAAAGGCTGTGTACATTATGTGTGGAGCAGCAACACGGTGAGGGTCTATTAACCAGTGCTTAACTAATGCTAAATAACAATGACATTCACAGCACTACATCATGAATTTATTATGATATGGGCTATTACAGAGAATACAAAATGAAACTGTAATGAAGGGACATATAAGCCTTTATTCTAATTTTTCTACATGCACAAATATTTTTTCTGGAGATCAGCTTCTGCATGGCAGAACAATGTGTTGGCTGGCTGAAACTGCTAAAAGAACCCTAGAAAAACAGATGACAAGCAATTGTCCTCCAAGCAGGGCTCTGCAGTGCACACACTTAGGTTTGAGTTTCAGAAACAAGCTGAGGGATTTTCTTAGTTTCTGCTCAGAAATGACAGCTACATGCAGAACAGCCCAGGCAGCATGATGAGTTTATGTAATGTCCTGGAAATACAGGATTTGATGATTGCATCATACAGGGAAATTTGGTTGTTTCCATTTTATAAACTAAAAAAACCCCACACCAGCTTAATGCAGAGTGGTGTAATCCACATCTCACAAAAGTCATTGTGCACCCTTTCTTTCCATACAAGGAACTTCAGATTAGACCAATTATACAGATGTGAAAAGTGAGATTTGAGGGGCCAGCTTTGGGATTTCAATGCCTGGAAGTAGGTGCCCAGCTCTAGTAAGTGTATTAGGCAAGTAGGTCCCTTGCAGAGCAGAGCCTGGCCTGGGACCTTCTCACAGGCTGGGCTGACATGGCAGGTGCTAGCTCAGTATAAGCAGAAGATGTGTGTTTTCTGTTGTGACTTACCCTGGCATCACACAGGAGAGGAGCCATGGGTGAGGAGGGTAAGAGAAGCAGCTACACTAAATTATGGAACATTTAACAGCTTTGCTTCAATGAGAATCTGGAGAGGCGGGCAGGTGATGTAGAAGAAAAACCTGTATTTCACATTACTTCGGAGTCCTCATGTCCAGGTGTTTGTTCCATCACCAGCTCCTCACCAAGATGAGACCTGACCTTAGGTCAGGTATCTTGCTGCTCTCACTACCATGGGAAGGAGAACAAGACGTGCAGCCCAGATGGGAATAGGAGCGTGATCTGGGAATGGAAAGTCATGGCACAAGAGCGTGGAGCATCCCTTTGCCACCAGCCAGGGTTGCAGGCTGAATCACAATAGTGAATGAAAGAAATAGGGAGAAATTGCAGAATCTTGATTCACTGTGCTCCACTCTGTTCTGAGGAGTTCCCGAGGTGGTATGACACTACCTGAGATTTCTTATGTAATCAATATTTTTTATTAAAGACAGAAACGGTCTCTTAGTATGTTTAACTTCTCAGTCACTTAAAAAACAAAAAAAAACCCAACCCAAAATCCAGACAGTGGAGTCACAGTAAGGAGAGTGAACTGTCTTTTATTCCACTCATCTTCTCAGATAATCAAAAGGACAAAGGTAGCAGAAATAGATAAGCTTAAAGACACAATGGGGTTTTCTTTGCTTTGCCCACATTGTGACTGTGTAACAGCAACTGACAGAAAGAGCTGAAAGTCCCTGAGAGCAGAAAGAGCAAAACGCTCTCCAGGACAAAGCCACAGTTTGTAAACTGAGAGGAGAAAAATATCAGCGCAACTAAACTTTAGATCTACTGTAGGTGATACTTAAAAAGACAAAGGAAATCATTAAAATAAGAAACATATTTGATAACTAAAGAACAGATGTGGTCATTATCTTCAAAGACCATAAAATTATAGGAAAAAAAGAGGAGGGAAGAATTTGAATTCAGAATTAATGTATAAAAGACGACAGGCATGTTATGTGGGATGGATGAAGGAAGGATAGCAGTGAATGGAGGGATAGAAATAAAAACAATATGAATATCTATAAATATTTCTTTCTCGGTTCATCCATCATGGCTGTCAGTGATCACCCAGCCTTGACAGGCAACAGAGCAGGCTTTGCTACAGGAAGAAAAGAAGCAAATCCTTTAGTTAAATGCTCTTCTTGCCACTGCTATTGCTACAGCCCCATTCATTTTAATTCGGAAATTGTTAAGTCTTCTAGACAAGAATGAAAATATACTCCTGTGATCCAATTACTATGAATTTTCAGGTGATCAGCCCCCTAAGAATATAAGCTGGAGCAGACCATAAAGCTGTCAGGTGGCCTTTGAATTAGGTGCTATGAAGCAAATGCACCACTGCCTTATTTGCTCTTTGAAGTTTGCTCTCCGAGTACAGTCCTCCTTGGAGGAAAATGCACTAAATCCAGACTTGAGGTAATAGACACACACCGAGCTGTCACCAAGCAGTCTGTCATAGGAGAACAGAGCAAGTTCTTATGTCCAAGTAGCTGGGGAAAAGGGGCTCCTTGAGCCTTTGTTCGTTGGACACCAGGTGCAGCATTTTCTACAAGAGCCTCATGTTGGAAATGTGTGCAACAAGTGGGAGAGGGACACTTTGCAGGGGAGGAGCAGATGCAGGTGCCTAAAGCTTTGCAGGTGCCCAGAACTGAGTTAAGCCTTTGGAAAATGTCAGTCTTGACCAGCACTGGTAGACAGTATCCATTCGTACCCTATTCGGTGATGTGTGGGTTATTCTACTGAATGGGCTTGACTCCATGGGAAAAATACATTAAGCTGCTTTTCATCAATACATAGCACAATCACAGACCCTATTTTTTTCCAGCCCCTTAAAAAAAAAGCTACAACATGAATTGGTGGTTGCTTAGGTAAATAATACAATGGCAGGAAGGGAAGGCTTGCAAAGTGCTATGACATTTCCTGACTGCTTTATTAATTCCAAGTTAAGCACACGCTTAAGTGCTTCACAGAAGTGGGGTCAGTGGCACTGACAATTTGCAACACTGAACCTTGAGGCAGTGATGCAGAAAGGTTGAGGCACAAGACTTTTTTTCCCCCTTAAGCTGTGGCGTGCTGCATGCTAGCAATGCTTTCCTCATGGCAGGCCCTCCTCCATCGGTGCTTCTGCTTCACGGTAAGAATCACTGTTTTGTAGGATGTGTTGTTTTTTGGATTACTTGCAAAACAGAGGTCATGACCATGTCTGGTCATTAAGAATCCCCAGGCGCTCTTTGCTAGCAGAGTGACAACTTTAGTACCCTGGCCAAAGTCCAAGAAAGGATATAAATTCTACCTAGTCTACCTTAAATTCCCTTAGCATTTCAGTTAGACACTTTATTCCTTGCTTCTTAGCCTCAGAATGAGATTTAGGATTGCTGCTACAAAATGGCTACACCAGAAATGTCTCCTCTCTGACTCCAGCATTTGCAGAGCCTTCTGGATTGACAGCACTGTATGACTAGAAGGCATCACTGAATTAATTGATTAATTGGCTTATTACTGCATATTCATATTCTTCACTCTTCACACTTTCTGGAGGATGTTGAGTAATTTTTCTTGTTTGTTTCCAAGGGATTTATTAAAATACACTCAAGAATACGCCACCAAGGAGAGAGGGAGGGAAAAGATCCTCCCCAGCTATAAGCTATTCTGACTGGTACCAATGTAGCATATAATTGAATGTTATTTCCATACATTCCAGCCAAATGTAGCCATCTATAAGAAACAAGAGCATCTCTTCAGACTTCAGATTGTTCTTGAATGTAAAAGAATTTATTTCTCATAGATAGTTTTCAAACTGGGAGGAATATTATTGCTAAATTATATTTTAATAGCTAGCTTGTTGTTTCTGTTTCTGAAGCCATCATAAAGCATCCATAAAGTGGTATTTCTCTTGCATTTTACATGACTCCAGGGCTTGCTGTTCTCGCCTGTCAGGTCTTTTCAAATCACTTAACGTTTACTGGAACAATTCTACACTGCAAGATTTGCTGCTCATCCAGCGTGGTGTTTGTATCACAGCTGCTACACCATTGCCATCTCAATAAAAGGAAGCATTTCTCACCACTTCGTTAGTATATAGCAGCATGAAAATAATAATTTCCTTTGAAAATAAAATCCACAAACCTTTCATCTGGAAAAAATCAAGCAAGGAGTAATCTTGGTTTTATTTGGAAATGTTTGTGGTCATTAAGGTAAACTTACAACCCGTAGTTACTTTAATAAAAATGTGGCGTAATTGTCCTGGGCTGTGATATTGTTGTACTTTTTTTTTTCTTCAAGAGCAGATTAGAATATTCAGACATATTGAATAATGAAAGAGTTGAGTATTAAGGACATATAATGGAAAGCTTTCAGTGTCATGCCTGGCAGGGCATTATCTAACCCATTATAAATAGTGAAGAAAATATATAGAGAGAGTTATTTATTATCATTCAATCATAAAAGTAATTCTGGCTTATTGACATATTATTTATGTTGTTGTTCATAGTTCACAGACAATTTGCAGACACCAGAATATGCACAAACAAGAGGAAAGCACAATGTTTCACTCATGTCTTACGAAAAACAGTTTTAAGGGCAGTCACATTTTCAGGCTTTGTAGTAGAATGTGGTATTTTATTCATTAGCTTTTTCACTGGAGGATAATAGTTTTTACAAACCTCATAAGCTGACCATCTTTACCCATAGAGAGTAACATTTCACTCCCAGACCGATCTCCCTTAATTCAATGAAGCAGATTAAGACTCTTTTCTTCTTCCCTGCATACTAATAATAAATCCCTTGCTTTAGCATTATGAATTAGGGAGAAGATGTAGTGCCTGTATCTTAAATGTTATCACAATGAATTCTTCAAGTTGTGTTTTATGGCTTTTGCAGAATTCTCTTTACTTGCCTGGAGATCTATGCAGGGAAACCATTGAAAACCATAATCCTGAAGCATTTGAAAGCCATATTCTTCCCTGATACTTTTTGCTGCAACTCCCAGGATGTAACACAGTAACGAAGGTGTTCAGTAAAATGTGTGCTAATGTCACAGCTCAGAAGAAATAAAATGCATGCAGGAAACCTCTGCCCGAGTTTCCCTTCTCAATCCAGTTATATTCACCTCACTGTATATTTCATTTGAAGTGCATATCTAATTAAAAGTTAATACATCATTAAAATGATTTGTAATAATTATATTCAACTCCATGTGGGCATGATATGCTCATTATCAAGTCCAGACTGTAAGTGGGATCCTTCACAATGAAGAAAATAATTATTCATAACAACTACCTTTCTGGTGACGTTCGTTCCATACGTAAATGTGATCTAAATGTTTGATCTTTTAAATGATTTCAACATTTATGGGGACTTGCTGCTGAATAATTTTTTTCTTGGATGGTATCTGTCGTTAAGAGGAGTATTCCTTTAAATGGGTTTGACTGTGTTTTTTCAAGAGAAGAAAATAAGCCTTCTACAGAATTAATGAAGCTGGCTTTTTAGCCTAGGGTAAAAAGCTGGCTAATGAAGTCATTCATAGTGACAGCCCATGATCTGAATTATATGAATTATTGCTTATTAATGGGATTAATTGCTTCTCATGCTATAATACAAAATTTATGCACTTGTCCAAAATCTAGGTCTATAATCTGAAACAGAAAGAGGGAAGAAAGGCTGTATTAATTATACGTCATGTCTACATCTCTGACTGTACATACTATAACAGAGACTGAATGTAAGTAATTTTATTAAGAAATGACATGAAGTGAAAACTATAAAATGTGGATAAGAAAGGTAATGGTAAGTTCTGCTCAGCTGAGGCAGTATGTCAGATTGCATTGCTTTACTAAGGGCTTCAATTATCTTTATCCTCTCTTTCAATGTGTAATAAAAGGAAAATGTATTTCTTTACACATAACATAATTCTATACTAAGAATACACGGTGCATCTGAGAAATCGTTAGAAAAACGTAACATTCAAGATCACATAAAACCAAGATCAAATTAAAATTGTGTTCAACATAGACATTTTCATTTCTTAAACATGATGCTTTGTACTATTGTGATTATTTGCTATTTGCATTGCACATGTGCGCAGAGGACTTTGTCTGGAACTAGAAGCCTGACTGCACTGTGCCTTGACAAGACATAGCAGGAAAATGGGCTCTTATGCCCGGAATTTCTTATGTGATGAAATGGGGAGGAGGGCTGAGGAAAATAAGAGGTCTGAGTTTTTCTCATTCAGAAATGCCATGTCAACTGAATCTGTTTCACCTGACTCTGTGTGTATCAAAGATATTTACCATCAGGTGGTCCTACTTGCCATGGTATCTGAGAGCCACATTTAAAGGTATTTGAGGACCTAATCCTAAATTAGATCAAGTCCACATCTCCCAATTACCAGGAAAGTCACAATTAGCTAAAATAGCCAAGCCCTTTGGCAGAAAACTGGGAAATCTCTTTAGACTGAAGAAGCAATCAAACCTAGCTCTCCTATGTTCTGGCTTGGTGCTCTCACCACTTTGTTTTATACAGAAGATCCCTATAGACCAAGGCACTGCAGCAAAATAGAATATTTCTTCTTTTGCTAAAGGGAACAACAGGGGCTCTCTTGTGATCCTGATTACACATGGGAATATCTAGTTCATTGAGACCTTTCTTCCACTTTCCCAGAGCCGCTAGGACCATCAATATTACTTCAGTAATATCTCTCTGTATGTTTTCCAATTCCTCTCTTAACGGCACATTGGAGAGCATAGCACTAGTGCCAATGGTAACGATATTTTTCTAGATATGATCCTGAGGTCTTAATGAAAACGACCTTTGGGCTTGCACCACTACAACTCAGCTTCAAATTGAATCCCACAGGGATCATCACCATCTTATTTTCTTTCACTGTTTCTTCCCATCCCTGACTCTGAAGGCAGTGGGTGGTCCTGGCCACAGAGATCCCAGAGAGAGCAGAGAGCAGTGGCCATTGCCTTACAGCTTCCTTGGTACATATCTTAGGTCAGAATAGATGAGTTCTGTCATTATTATTTATGAGGGTTTTTTGTGGTTGTAGTTGTGGTTTGGGTTTTTTTTTTTTTTTAATAATTACCACTATTGAAGACTCTTTTTGTTTGGCACTGTACAAATAAAACAAATTAGACTTTTTAATTTCCAAAGTATTTTCTGCATAACTACAAAAGACATACAAAGTCCAAGCAAGAACAGTAACATACAAGAGTGATGGTCTACATGCATTGTAGCAGTGCTATACTTGTGATTAAAGGGGGAAGTTTTTTTACTCTGCATTTTATAGTCACTAGTTACTTTGCATGTCCCATAGAAAGGTGGCAAACGGGAAGAATATATATGACTATTTAACAGGATAGGCAAAAATAAAGTGGTTGAAGGTAAAAGCAGTGGGCAGTTTGGAGAGGGACAGAGAGGGCATCTGAGTAAGACTAAAGAGCAGAAACAATTAACCTAGGTACAAATAACAGCAAAGGAAAAAGAATAGATTACTTCCTTGGATGGGTGATGTTCTGTGTAGAGTGTTCTGTGTTCTGTGTAAAAGAACCCCCTTTTTTTTTTTTACATATGCTTCTGTCTTATTCCTCAGGAATACTCTATTACCTTCTTGGAAATATTCCTACAGCACATGCTGGGACTCTCTCTGGGGAACACCCTTTGTGTAGCCCAGGAGCCACAGCCCTCCTCAAGAGCGATGGACATGCTGGAGTACGCCTTTACCACTTCATTTTTCAGATTTAAATAGATCAGTAGAGTTTTGGAAGTAATTTCTTTCATCTTAAAATTTTGGAAATATTATATATATAGGGTAAAAAAGGTATTTTTTGATGTCAAAGTTATGGAAGAGCTTTGATTTTGTTTTCTGATGCATCAAAGCCCTATTTTTTTCTTCCTTTCTCATTCTTAAAATGCTTAGGCAACTGAGAAAGTAACCAGAGCACAGAGCTGTATTTCTTAATGTATATTATATGTATCTGTCATTTATTTTATATAAATTAGCTATATCTATTAGATATATAGATATCTAGATGTAACTATTAGGCATATTATATATCTTATATAAATATTAGATATAGCTGCTGTTTCTAGATTTTCTGTTCAGGTTCTTGTGCCTATTTCCAAATGTCCATTTCCCTGTGTAGCTAATGAGACTGGCTGAAGTCCGTGAAGGGGTACTCTTTAACCCCTTATTTAATTTCATTGCAGTCAGCTACTTGCCTCTTTTTCACATCCTTACTGCTGTTTCAGTTGTGTGGGGGACTATGAGACACACAACCGAAGCCAATGCATTTCCTCAACAGACAGCAGCTGGCAGCAAGAAGGGATTGCGCTAACTGGGGTGCCTTGCCAAGGCACAGAGCTTGGCTCTAGAGCTCAGTAGCTTTGCTCTATAGCTTACAGGTGAATCAATATTTCTGGGAAGTACCTCGTGACCACAGTAAAGAAATCATTAGAGAGTAGGGAGGGGTAAAAAAGTGTCATAGTCATTGATTGTAATTAATAATATAATTGACCGTGCACCAAATACGTTTAGTTCATATTTCACATACTATTTGCAATTCCTACTTTTCCTGCTTCCTTTTTTGCTGGGTATTAAGCACTAGAAAAAGACCTAGTCTAGAAAAAAACTCTTGGGATTGGGTATGTTTTATATATCTGCCTGCCTTTAAAAATCATACCATTTGACATAATAAAAGGCTTCATAGAGTTAATAAGTACATTTCAGAGTGGTAACACTTTTCAGTTTTATTAGTCAAAAAGAATTAGTTTCAAAGCTTGGGCCACTGTGAAAATCCTCAGTTGACTGCAGCTACTAATATTCCCATGAAATAGTTTTATTGCTAACACAGAGTTTTCATTGTCTGAGAACACATAAAACATAGCCCAATGCTGTGGACTCTTTGGGTATGAATGATGAAGTAAATTCAGGCAAACCTAATAAACAGCTTTCTTCCCACAAACTGGCTTAGATTCCTATCAAAACTTGTTATTTTTTGGGACTGGAGTAAGTTTGATCAACCTTCTTGACCCTATAAACTGCACCCAATAATCTTCACCTGGCAGCCAGCCAGCCAGATTCAACACATCAGCAAACTGCGCTGGGGGGAAATGTTGGGAATGGCTCACTGGCAAGAGAAGAAAAGTGCTTTTGAGTAGTGTCCAGTCTCCATTGGGAAACAGCATTGAACTGGGCGTGAAACTGCCAGGACAAACCACTGATGTTGCCATGACCTTGTACATCCCCATGGGGGGTCTTGGCTACCCAGCATCTCAATGCCAATGCAGCCCCTCTTCCACACATGACACAGGATCTGCCTTTGTGCCACATGTTTTCCAGCCACTTTGAACTTGAATTTAGAAATGAAGGACCTTTTACTTGAAGAGTATTTGCAAAGAAAAAGAAATTCAGAATGTTCACACATTCTCATCATTCTGGCTTGGGTACACAAGAGAGCTTTCAAAACAGTCTTCCAACTATCCTTCAATTAATATGTCAAATCCCTCAATCAGCAAAAGTGAGAGGAACTCCCAGCGTAAGGTGTTAATGCTGTGCTCATTCCCACCAGCTGAAGATCCAATCACCTTCACATGAGCATCAGGTAGATGCTGAACACTCAACCTGCACTTGTCCCTTTTGCATATGGAAAAGTTTCCACTTTTTTTGTGGAAAGCTTCCAGAGGGCTGTGCTGAAAATTTGATTCAACTTGAAGAGAAGCTAGAAAACATTATTCCAACACAGTTTTCTTTAAGAAAAAGACATCAGGCTGAGTTTCTTAGTTTGGTAGAACACTCTGTAACTATACCATTATTAAAGTTTCATAAAAATGTGTTCCTTTAAACACAGGCTTATATCTGGCTTCCAGAGAGCAATTACAGTAACTATAATGTGACTCTTATGGTAAAAAGTGACATGCACAGTGCAGTGAGGCTTTTGAATTTTTAAATCAGTAAGAGCAGCCACTGAGAATATACTTCAAATTTCACCATCAAGGCATACGGAGACATGTGCTGAGACCAACTTACACTCTAGTTCGTGTTTCACTTAGAGGTTTGAATTTTGTACTGGTTCCTAAGCCTTAGTCCGCTGAAGCAAAGAAGCTGCCTCCGGCTTAAAATATGGCAATCGTTCACAGGCTGTGTCACTTTCCTTAGCTTTCTTTATGTCGCTGTGGAAAAAGTTAGCCCATGGTAAAATGTAATCTTTCATTAAACAGTAATCTAATATCATTTGCTTTTTAAGAAGTTTTAGGCTCTTTAGAGCAAGGAGAAAAAAAAAATCTGTAAATAAATTTTTAAGTGAATTTGCTTTACTCCATACATTTTCCGTGTTTTGCTAGAATGAATGCTAAACTCATATGATAATGTGAGTAAATAATATTACAGAATGAAGATGGAAAACAGAAACAAAGTTCTGTTCTGTGGTATCATACAAAAAAAAATGACTGAAATTTTTTTTCAGTCTATCAGGAAACATAAAAAATTACTCTTGCCAACAATTCAACAACACAGCCGAAATTTCAGGTATGAGGTAAATGAAAATTGAAAAAAAACTGTGTGAACTAAGTCCAAGGACCAAATGAACACATGGAAAAAAACCCCTACATATTCAACAAAATTATCCAAACAGTAAAAGAAGCAATATTTGTCACATATTTTCATTATTATAAATTATTCAATCAGCAGTATTTTTTCAAAGAATCCTGAAAACAAATACAGCAGCTTTGAAAACATATTTCTCTTGTTTGTAGGCCAGTGGATAGCTTCATAACTTTGGGTTTGGCCAGTATATTTATAATGGCCTCCAAGTTTTTAATTTGCTTTTTTTGTGGGTGGGGTTGGGGATTCAAGGAAAACTATTCTGTTCATGGAGAAAAAACAGTTACAAAGACAGTTATGCCAAAACCTACAAATGCATCTTTAGGAAGTAGGGTATTTTTTCCTTAGGAGATCTGGGTTCATTTTCTAGTTCTGTGGCAAGTAACATGATGGGACTGGTTGAGGCACGTAGGGTCACTTTTTAAATAATATCAGAAATAGGTTGTCCAAATCTCACTGGCAGCCATAAGTATGGTACTTCCTCACCTTACCAGTGAGGCAGATTGTCTCTTCTTTTTTTTCTGAATATATTCAAAAAACTTAATTAAATAGCGGAGTCTTTGAGACCAAAATAAATGTCTTCTATGCCTCAATGGGAACTATGTTTGGTCTAATTTTTTATTTGAAAATAACAGCATTATTTCTGGGAAAATGATGCTCAACCAGCTCCTTGTGGTTAAAAAAAAAAAAAAATAGCACGTCTGACTAGCAATTAAGCAGGCTCTTGGTTTCCAGTGAATAGGTATCAGCACAACATCATGCCTACACTTGTACACAGCCTCCTGCTCTTCCAGGAGACACACAACTATGAGGTAAATAGAATTTCAATGACTATGACCTCCTGCTTCAGGCAACATTATGACAACTTGTTTTCTTCCCAATGCTCACTCAGGAGTTTTAGAGTATTGACAGCAGAGTTGAAGTGACCAAGTTTCTTATCTGCCATCTCCAGTATTTTTTATATAGCATGATGAAATTTAACAAGTCATTTTGTGTGGAGAATTATACTCGGTAGGTGTATGCGACAAGTGGCATTTTGTTTATGTACCTACAGTGCAGGGTATGGGGGAGATATCTACAAGAGGGTTTGGATAACCACAGTATTACTATCACAATGTTCCCTGGCAAAAGAGGTTAATGGACCTTCTACCTAAGTATGCTAAAAATTCAGGACCATGGGTTGTTCCACTGAGAGATACAGGAGAAGCTCGAGGAAGTCAGTTTTCATGCCGAGAGGCAGATTTTGGCCAAAATCCTGTGAGTATTTCCAACATTCTTCCCAGAAAGCTGAGACACATAATCCACACCACGGTCTGCCTGCACCTGGGAGGGACTGCTACCCTTCCCATTGCCACACAACTGAACAATCCTATTTCATTGTGTAGGGAAGGAAAAGGCACAGAAAGCGTGACACAAGTCTACACCCAATACTGAGCACAGGTTAGAGACACAAAATCAAGCTTTCTCTCTGATCCTCAAAATACCTTGTTAGGAGTTTCAGCACTCAGTCTGTTGATAATCTGGTAGTAGTAGTAGTTCCCAAGGTGCTGTCTGTGGCAAAGGAAATAGCTAAGAAAAACCATTCTTGCCCTGTCAGTGTCTCAGAAAAAACAACTACACAGGGATGGCTGTTTAGGCTACAGTTCTGCTTATTTAAGAATTTTATTTCAACTAATCTGGTTGCAGGCCACCTGGCAGGTATCAGCCTGGGCTCATTCATTCCAGCCCCACTAAGCCTTCCTTTCAGCAGGTGCCTTTTGAAGCTGCAAATTGGCCTGAATTAATCTGAGCAGGAAGTTCGTGCTGAGGGAAGAGCTGCTCCTCTCCAAGTTCTTTAGAATAAGCTGTCTCTGTCCCCTAATAAAGTGGAGTTGTTTAGAGCTGATAAAATGAATAATCACCATCAGAGCAGCCTTCCCGTTCTTCCAGCTCCCAGCCAAGACAGGGAATCAATACAAATGCTGTTCATAAGGTAGCATTATGTGTTTTTTCAAATAAATTGTGTCTTAAAGCCCATGATCTTCTATGAAAATTTTCGTATTCATAACTTCCAACAACATAGGCCAATAGAAACACATTTCTTTTGATCAGAGAACATATATTTGGATTAAATTATTCAATGTCCTACTTGTGCTGGGATGCTCTGTAGAGTGTACAAAGCCTAAGGTGGTTTTGTATCTAGGAATATCCGCTGTCTTACATCACTGCATATCATGCTCAAAGATTTTGATATTTTTTTGTGATAATCAGTACCGTGTTGGTTTTGTAGATACCCTTTTATGGAGAGGCACCATTATTTCCACACTTAAGTTTTCTTTCAACTCCTATTAAAAATGTCATAAACACTTGGGCTGGCAAACTGACAATTATTTTTAAATCTGGAGGGAAAAGAGTCTGTTTCTGTGCAACTGAGGAATATATGCCAAATAGTTTTTCTGTGGTACAATAATTTCCCTGGCTTTGTTTGTCCGTCTGATGTATTTTTGATTTTGCCAGACAGATAAATCACCTCCAGAACATACGTGATACCAGGGCTGCATGCAGCTGGGCTGTGGATAAGGAAAATGCACAATCCATCCCTCCCCTGTTGGGTACACGGTAAATCTGTCCTGTTGTGCAAGTAAGAAGTGATCTGAATGATTTTTCTTGGGAATTGTTTTGACCTCAGTTCTTTTTCCAAACCCTTCATTCTCATGGAAAATGTGGATGTGGTTCTGCTCACATTGAGGCCAGTGAGATGAGGGATAATAGCAAAATTTTCAAGATGGTCCAAAGCTTGGGCAATCTTGAAACTGTCATGGGCCTGTTTTGAGTTTTGCTGGGGAAAAAACACAGCAGAAATACCAAATTTTAGAACAGGTTTGTGAAGAACATGACATGGGGCAGCAGGAGAAACCTCACCTGAGAACATCGTTCCCCAGCAACTCACTTACTCTTATGTGTTTCCTGATAACCCTGAGAAGCAAACCCAGTGGAGTCCCTGGAGTGGTGAGCATGAGGATCACTACTTCCTTCTTAAGTGGCCAGTGTCCTGATTTGCAGTCCTCTTCTTGGGTTTAATATTTCCTATTACTAATCAGAAGAGGACAATGTCTGTTGTGGGAGGCTTGGGACTCCACAGTGCATATAACCTTTTCTGAATAAGGAGTGCCCCACTGCCTGCACCAAACAATTTTGAGTGGCTGTGCCAGAACATCTTTCTGTAGTAGATGCACTAATGATGTGGCAAATTTACATCAGTTATTAAATATCAGACCATTAATACTGATTGCTTTGTTAATGAAATAGTTTCACTTTACATTTTTAGAAATGTGATTTTCAAATGCAGAATGATTTAGTATGTCTTAGGACTATGATTTCTATTAAGTATAATTTGAGTGATTTTATAGTTCAAAAACATTTGATGCATGAGTCAATCTAAACATAATATAGCTAATATACCTTAATCTGTGGTGCATGGTTCTGTAGAAATTTTGTCAGACTTTGGAGATTAAGTTTGCCTATCTGATGCGTCAAGTAAACTCAGTCTTAGTTTAGGATACAGATCTTCCGAAGACACACATCATTATAGCTCCACTGAAAACAAATGGACTTGCCAATTTATACTCACATAGGAAAAAGTTTCAGGAAATTTTAATGACAATGAAGGCCAGTTTATTCTCAATTTTTGCATAGTGTTTGGAGAGTTGTATGTTCCCTAAATTCCTCTTTATGTGACTTCCTTTTAAAGCAGTGAGAAATAAAATCAGTCTAGGAAAAATGTTGTCTTCTCATCCCTACTTGATTAGTCATGCTTATGACAATAGCCCCCATGTGTCCCCAGGATAAAGACCTGTTAAGCTAGATATAGAGGGGAGACAGGCAGTGCTCCATGTTAAAGAGGTGAGGAGAAAAAACAGGAACACAGATATGATTCACCCAGAATCACACAGGAGATCACCAGCAAAAATGGGCTCAGAAATCAGTCTCCTATCTGCCAGCTCAATACCTTAGGTCAAGGTCCTTCTGAGTCAGTAATGACTTAAAATATTGCCAAGCTGAAGAAGTATCTCACAGATATTACAGGGGTTTCTCATAAGAAGTATATTAAATTATAACAAGGATGGCATTAGCCTTTATTCCTTCAGTTGACTATGTGAAGTGGCACTTCACTGATTCTGTGCTTTGAAACCAGTGCTACCCCGAGAGCCCTTCTGAGACCATCATGGAAGACCTGCACTGAGGCAGAAGAGGGTTGTAAAGAGTAGGATGGATGGATACACATACTGTGATGCACCAAATTGACCATCCCTTTACTGCAGTAATTGTCAGTTTTAGACTTTTTAGTTTTTTTGTTGTCCTGACACTGCACTTGAGAAAATACATAGGTATTTAGGCTATAGTATCATCTAATGAGAACTATAAAAGGACTAAGTAGATTCACTCTGAACTTTTGGGATGCCACTGATGGTTGTTTCAGTGGGGTGTATCATCCACACTGTGGGCAGAGAGTGAGGATCACAGGGGGACTGAGGTGTTCTTCTTCCATCCATTTTCATAGGAACTGCATGTGTAAAGCCCTAACCAGGGTAGAAGCCTCAGACATTAAAGTTCTCTGATATGCAAACATTTTGAGACATTAACAATAATGGTGATTCATGATTAAACACATAGATGGCTTTCTGTCACTTTAGTGTGTTTTTAGTCAACACACAGATTTAGATGGGTTGTTCACATCTCGAATTTTCCCATTAGCGTTATCCCCAAACACTTGGTTCTCACTCAGTCAACACTACCACTGACAGCAATGCCAGGTAGAGCTGCAGGGCAAGGACCAATAGGTAAGATCTGAGTACAAGACAAATTCATTAGACTAACTAAATAATTTAGGCACATTTGAAAAGCAAATGAATGTAGAGGTGTTCCCTTATGATTATTGCTCACATAGATTTTTCTTTAAGAGGAAAAACATAAATTAATAAAGGCCAGAATGTCTTTAATGACAATATTAGCGGCTGCTCTGTGGCTATTAAGACATGCACTCATTGTAAACTATATTGATTTTTCCATTGGATAAAATTCTCTGGTTAAATTGTTATTTGCAGCTATAATCCAGACTGGCTCTGTTGGTCATTATCATTATAAAATGTGGTCAGAAAGTTTTTCATTGAAGCTCTGACCACATATTTTCAGAAAGACCCCTTAATAACATCAGGAAGAGTCAGATGCAATCTACAAGCACAATAGTCACTGCTCTTGTGAAGGTGATGATGCTATTGATTAATGGAATGAGTTACAGGCTTTAAAAGACTATACAAATTCTGTGAATCGTACTACATGTATTCACAGCAAAATTAATGGCCCAACTTTTCAAAACTGATTGTGCCTCTGGATGCCACCATTACCACCACTTTCTGTAGAAAGACTCTAAAGGGTACCTTAAAGATTGCCTACTGAGAAAATTCCAAACCTTGACAGTTTAGGATACCGTTATGATGGGCAGGGCACATGAATTTAAGGGACTTTCAGAGCATTGAGAGACCATTTCAGAGATTGGTAGCAGCTACCGAATTCCTATCAAAGATCAGCGTGAACCAAACTTGTGTATGTTTGTGGCTTTCAGTCAGTGGCTTTCCTCTATGTTTCACTAACAAGGAGTAATCTTGCCCTAGCAAGACTTGAACAGAAATGATTTTTTGCCACCTCACATGACTATGCTCGCTTTCCAGCTAGTTAAGTCTGGCTTGTTGTGCAGTGAATCTTATTTGAAAGCTCTCTCTTCGTACATCTGTTCAACTAAGGGGTATAACCACAGCCTGGGAACCTTAACCTTTCCCTGGTCATCCTGAGGCTTCCCTCTCTTTTGCAAGATGAGGAATATGATTGTGGCATTCCTATAAAAGAGGCTCCTCCCTGACCCTCAGATGAAATATTTTATCTTAGAACTACTAGTTCTTTGCCTCATGCACTGTGAGAATTTACTGCATTTGCAAATTAAATGCCCGACCCAGTGAACATTCACATAAGTAGTTTTACAGAGTTCAGCCAAAATCCTCATACATGTACAAAAAGGGTTTGACCTTCTGTAAGAGGAGAGCTTCAGTCTTGGCAGTTTGCTGCTTTATTCAGGAGGGAATGGTCAGTTAAGACTGACGAGGTTTGTTCTGCCTATCTGTGGCCCTGATTTTTTCTTGAAAGAGTTATGTGAAGGAAGATACATTTTTAGAGATTTAAAGGTCATATATGGATGACTAGAACAACTGTTCATAGGAGATAAGAAAATTAAAGAGAAGCTGAAAAATGTGGATGCAAAAAGCCTTTTCCATTTTCTCCATAACCAGCCGATACTGTACAGGAACAAGTTTTCTTATGCTATTTTGAGTCAGAACATTACAATTCATAATGGCTGCTCTAAAGTGACCCTAAAATATTGGGTTGAACATCTTTTCCTTTTATGTGTCACCATCTGCTACCAACTGTAAAGAATATGAGACACAGTTTGCATTTTGCTCATCCTGTTTTGAGGACAGACTAGGTCACATCTAAAGCTTTCTCCTGGTTCAATATTCTCAGACTGTCTGAGGTCTTCAAACCCTTTTCTTCATTGCTGAAGCAGGAAGGAAATCAAAGTCCAGAGCTGTGGGAAATAATTTGGCCCTAACTGGACCCTGTGCATGTGCAATAACCTGTTTCCTGAAACAGTATTTTTCCTGTGAGTATTTCACTGCATACCTAATGTTACAACACAGGGGAAGTTTGGGCACGGAGTTGTGTCCTATGGGACCCAAGACACATCTCACAAGGCAGTGGTTTATTCTCTTGCACAGAAATGCCACAAGATGCCTGAGATACCATTAAATGCACTACACTAAAGTAAAACTTAGAGCTTTCAGCAACTATTCAGAAATGGAGGTGGCGTGTTCTGTTTACAAGAGTTATGTTTTCATATGAATCATGAGAGGGAGGGCAGAATGCATCATCAATTCTTCAGATAAATTCAAAGACCCTTCACTAGGAATATGGGCCTCCTTTTCTATTGATCTCTGCAACTTAATACTGCTTTTCTTCCTCCTCTTTTTTGGTCTTTGAAGGGCTGAGAACCTCCAGGACAGGACTGAGCATTTCAGTGTTTTTGGGGGCAAGCTCCCAGCAGTTTCTATCTCGAGCCACTTCTTACCTTTCAAGAATGTAGCTTGGTATTGCCTAAATTCCAGTTATTCCTGCTTAGGAGCAGAGCAATGGTGGGTGGCTTGGCTTGGGGCCAGGGCACAGAGTGAAATAGTGACTACTGTCTCTGCACAAGCTATTCTCTGCAACCATGCTCCAACCACCCATGCACACAACACACCCATGAAGACCAAGTGTAGTGGCAGAAGAATCCTGCCTTGTGGCTCCAGTCCTGGCTTTCTTATTGCCTTCTTGGATCGCTCAGCCTTGCAATCAGATTTTTAAAAGTATTTAAATATGTCCCATCTAAGATGCCTCACAACTTTTGAAAATTTAGCCATTAAATCAAGATTCCTTAATCCAAGAGTTGCTGGGAAGGTATATACATGATGTTTTGGTAGGCATGCAAATTCTACAGTAATAGGGGTCTAATATGTACTGAAGAGGAAGAGGTACAGTGACTTTTGATGTTCATACAGATCTTGCCTACCAGGAGGATAAATGAGAATTAATGTACAAAGAAAGTCAGGAAGAGCTGCTTAAGAGTTTGCTGAACAGAGATGTCTTTTTTGATAAATTCTTCATGTCAAACGCCGACAAGCTTAAAAAAGGAAAGAGTGCTGTAATTGTGATATCCTGTTCAGGTTACACTACCCTCAGGGAAACTGCTACTAATGACTGAATTAATTAATGAGAAATTGTTCTACGTGTTACAGAATTTAAACCAGCCCCCTGCCCCAATTTCCCTGTCTGCTTATTTTTGCACCAGTGTGAACAAAGAAGCCATTTGCCAATGCTTTGTTAACCTGTTACTCTCGCTAAGCATCTATGTGTAACGCTGTGGAACGCGGGGTTGTGTGTATTACAGCTGGGAGCAATGTCTCCTTGTATCAGATACTCCGCAATCATTGTGTAGAAAAGTGTAAAACAAGTACCTTCAGAATCCATAATAGCAGTTTTAGGCATTATAACCACTTCTTTCTAAGCTTGTCTACAAGATTTGTGCTGTGGCACTGTGGGAACAGATATGAAGAGATAAATTCAGTGATGCAGCTTCCTATTTAACTTCATACTTTTAGAACACCTTGGAAATGTGATCGCTGGTGCATAATTTATATCACAGGTTTTTTTGTTGTTTCACTTAAGCATCTTCTGGGTACATCTCTTGAGCTGCTGAATGTCATGAGGGGCAAGTTTTTCCTGTAATTCTTATTCCTTTGGGATTATATGATTATCCTTTCATGCGAAAATTGTTTTATCTTCACAGCTATTTATGGGTGTATGCTGCTATTACCTAAACTATAAAAATGGACTGTGCAAAAGTACTAGCTCATTTATGTGTAAGATAGTGCGGTTTTATTGGAAAGGGCTTGAGTTGAATAAGCAACCCTGTTTTTGACAGGATTATGTGACAGATGGGGTAGATATAGATAAGGCTGTACAATGCATCTTCAGTCTCTCTTTAACAAACAGAAAGACAGCTCCTTTTCAGCTCAAAATTGCAGGCACATTTTGTTCTATTTTGAAAGAATGCAAGAAATATTTTCTTGAATTTTATCTGCTTTTAATTAAGCTTCTTCAACAAAGAAAGCATTTGTTACATTTTTCAAGCAAAACAACAAAAAAATGCTCTTCATTCAGATACAGACTTGCCTCGAGTGGGAACAGCTAAACTAATGTGCCTTTTAATCATCTCTATCTCTGATAATGGTAGCACTAAGTGTGTTTACAGTTACAAGATTTTGCATAAAAGAAATTATTAAATTTTGTTTGCAATTTTATAGGCAAAGTGATACATATTAGCTTTCTTCCTCAAAGCTGCATCATGACACTGAAGTATTGCCTCTGTGTGCCTGTACAGACAACTGTGTGTAGATGCATACCTGTGCATTCACCATGGCTCTCAAACTATTATCTGTCCCACATACGAGGAGAAATCCCTAATGTTAACCCTATCTGCTACCACCTCATGTATCCAAAGGCTGATTTGGAAATGAGGAACTCTAATGGCACATTTGCTCTTCAGCCATCGCAACTTCTTCTTGCAGTTCCCTGCTCAGGGGTGTACATTGCTCCTGCCGTGGACACTAGTCTCATTATCTACCTCTATGTCTTCATGACATAGAAAAATAACATCACACATAGAAAAATACCAAAATCCCCCATTATCTATTAGAAACTGGAAACGAGGGAGAATCTTAAAGTGAAATCTTGGCCCCCATTGAAATCAACGATAAGCTCCACTTTGGCTTCCCACTGGCTAGAGTTTCAGCCCAGGTTTGTATAGTTTCATTTCTTTTGGAGGCAGAAAATTGGACTGATGTATATTTACAGAAGTTATACTTAATAAGGTATTTTCCCCCTCCTGTCTATGAATGCAGGTGGTGTTTCTATTACCAGAAGATCAATGATACAAATTCTTAAATTGCTATACATGTGATTCTCTCAGAACGCCCCAAAACTGAGATCTAGTACCTTTAGAAAATCTAGTGTTCATTGTACTGAAAGAATCCTTCTGGGAAAAATAAAACCTCATACATAAAATTCGGTCTTCGGTCTTCCTGATGGCTAGGATTTTGTTTTCAAATCCAGAATTTTTGGGGATTTGGTAGGCTTGAGTGTTCCTCTGCCTGGACCATTTGATGGTATCATTTTCATGGAAAAAATTATGCTTTGGTTGAAGAAGAAGAGATGTTTCACTTCTGGACTAATGTGTAAAAACATCCTTTTTGAAGCTGCGGGAGTTTTGTAACATTAATATTATTTGTGTATAGTTGTTTATATGTACAGCTTATACATACTATTCTTATGTAAACAAAACACTCTTTTAAAAGGTAGAGTAACTTAGGTCTTACATATTTAGTATAGAATGAAAGATGTGTTGTTACAATACAAATCTGAATTTTAAATTGCGAGATTTAAACAATTGCAAAAATCTGCGTGGACTCTGAGGCACCAGCTTTGCAACCAAATGATGACACTGCACATCAGCAGAGCCCATGTAAAAATCTGTACACACATTTAGCAAGTGCAAGACAAAGGCCATTGTCATCTGTCTATTTTCAGTGGTTTAAAAAATTATTGTTCTTCTGCTGCTAATTTCTATCCTTCAGCTGGAAATTAGTGTTCCTCAACCATGATTTGGTATTTCAATGCAAAGTAAAACTAGTTAGCTTATGCCACAAAATCCGGCTTATTTGAATTTAAATATTCTACTAGAAGACTGTTTATTCTGGTACTGACTTAATGAGAGCAGTTTAAGGCCAAGGCTAAAAAGGAAACTAAATTATTGCAGAGTAATTCCCCTTAGGCTTCTGAACACACTGTGAACTGGACTAAAACTCACTTATTCTGGACTAGAGTATCTATACATGCACAGCAGAGAGCTTTCCTGGGACAATCTCTTCCACTCGAGTTACTCCAGTTAATTACTTTGTACTGTTGAGTCTTGAAAGTCAGTTCTGCCTTTAGCATTGAAGCATTATCAGAAATACTATGAATTTTCTTGAAACAACTTACCACGAAATAGCACATTAGAAGAAACAGTTGGGATTGTGAAGCATTAGTTTGTGTTGTGAAAACTTCCCTTCCCTTGGCTGTTGGCTTAATACATACAGTGCCAGCCCATCCCACAGTCAACACTGAAAGTGTGCCGATTTGCAGCAGAGATGGGTTTGGCCCCATGTTTGCTGTTACAGATGTTTGCCCAAAAAAGGCCCCCATGCTGCTCACAGTGATGTATGTGGTTTTTACCCATAAGCAATGCTATTGAACTCATAGAGACTTGCCTGAGTAAAATGCACATGCAAGTTGTTCACTGATTTGGGGCCAAAGCATGCAAATGCTAATTGAGCATCGCCCTGTGCACAATTCACACAGTCCGTAGATGCAAAGAGATGTATATTCTGGTGTCTTACTGGATCATATGCTACGTCTCTCTCTGAGGCTTCTCCCTTATTGTTGGGGACTCTTGTTAAATTAATATGGGGCAGCAGCGATATTAGCAAAACAACAGCTTGATCCAATCTGAGTCTGTTTCTTTGCTCATACAGCTTCTGGCTGTGAGCCTCAAGAGTTAATGGAAATTGGCAAAAATGAGTATGTCCCACCAAAGGCAGCTCATGGCATTAAACAATTATGCAAGAATTTTTCATTGGAAGCGATGAAGGATGATGACATTGCTCTTAATATTTGACCTTCCCAGTTTCAACTGCTCAATACTTCTTACTGTACACAGAAATTGCCAAAAACCCACCTAATGAGCTGAAAAATGACACATGACAGATCTGATGGCTAACTGCAGCTAGAAGAATAAAGACTGCTAAAGAACAAAAATTCCCAATCTCACTCCTATTTCTCTATTTTTTCCAATTATACTGAGTGTTTAAATATATAATTTGAAGGCACAGATAATTAAAAACTTCATTCAAAGCAAGCTGAAGTCAGGCAAAGTTCTGTTGTTTTTAATGTCTTTTTGGCTCAAATCTGCAGTATGTTCACTAAATTATTGGGTACTCATAGGATTTCAGGTTTTTTTTCTTTCTGGGAAAGCTGTTTTGGTCTTATTCCAAGGGGCACTGTTTCATTTCCCTGTATTCCTGGGAGATTTACACCCAGTTAACTCTTTTGACTTCAGGCAAAGGGAATGGTTCCTGAATTAAACTGGAATAAGAATATTACTAAGAATAAGAGGATCATGAGTGCAGCCGGCTGTACCATTGAGTCAATGAGTAAGGATCACAGTGTGTTTATAAACGATGTAATTGGCTCTTTTGTCTCCTGCATTATTTAAGTTTCATCTTAAAAGAGCAGCACTAAAACTGCTATAATTACACCAGGAGTGGAAAATAATTTTCAGCAGCTCCAGTCCTGTTTCAGCCAGACAAAACTCATGTCCTGCCTTTGATAAGAAACAGTGGAGGTGAACAAGTGAAGCTTTAAGTATTGGTTGATTTTCCTATGCAGTCCCATAGCCTCATGTTGCAGAGGCCTTGGCATCTCTCACTTCAAATAACATCAATCTGAAAGAATATGTTGCCAAAGGAATGAAATTGAAGACTCTTATGAAGTTGTTTCTATAGGGAACCCCTCCTATTGTAACCAGTGATATAATATAGGAACTTGACCTAAACTCTACAAACTTTGTGCATTTTCTAAGGGACATGAATAAATACTATCAGGTTAGGTTTAGCAAATGAATGGTATGCATATAGCCCTGGGAAAGAGTCTTAGTTTCTCTGTTCTTCATCATGTGTGTTCTTAAATGAGTTTATTATGACTTTTTTTTTCCCTTCTAATTTCCTACTTCGTTGACATAAGATATTTTGGAGAGGGTTTTTGATGCATTGTCACATTTTTATGGAAAAAAACAGATATTATCACTTCTACTATCACTATGTGGTAAATCTTGATTACTTTAACAGGATTTTTATAGGGAGCGAAAACACTATGCGTGTCTTTGGGGCAAGGGTAGACATATGACGTTTTATACTACAGCATCTGAAGTCAAAGACTTGTCCAACCAGGATGACAGAGTATGTCATCTTCAGCAGTCTAAGTATAGTAGAGTATCGAAAGGGTATCTCTCTCCCTCTTCCCATCAGGCACTTAATTAAATTTCTCCATTCTCTCCTTAGAAGGCAGAGAGGAGGAAATAGCAAAGAAATCCATGATTTTAGGAGGTTACAGATGAGGCAAAAAGAGTTGGTCTCAATCCTGACTTTTGAAACAGACAATTTTTCAGGTATACAGAACAAAAAAGCACCGCTTTACAAGACTGAATTTTTTTAGTGTTGTTAAGCTGCATCCAAATAGCTTTTGGATTCCTACACAAGAAATAAAATGTTTTCAAATTATATACTGGTTGAGCCAAATTAAGAGATGAGATTAAATCTCTTAATGTCCTTACAATCTTTTAGATTTTCTTAAAGAATGTATGTGATTGAGGCTTAAGATGTCTAAACTGGCATGACATACGAAGGGAGGGGCTGAGAAGGTTTCAAAGGCTGAATTTAAGTAGGCTACTTCAAGTTGCTGAAGATAAAAGATGAGGAGGGCTTAGAGTTCAAGTACTGACGTCCAGCTAAAGGCAACCACATGGTATTTGTGGCCTTGAATTTGGGGAAAATGTGTTTAAATACACATACAAAACAATATTTATACAAATCTTTAAAATTTTATATAGCTCAGTATGTATAACTAAAAAGTCCGAGTTATTTATGGGCCAGTGTATGCTGGGCAAGCATAGGATATGAGCTTCACACAAATCTTTTGGTAAATTTTTCAGTTTCTATGGTTCTAATTTTACTGTGGTTAAATCATAAAACAGAGCCATTTGGAAAAATACCTGGATGTTTCATGTGGGGTTTTCAGAGTGGAGCTGCTGGCTGTACTAGCAAACAGCACAAAATAGCACCCCATGAAGTGTGGCTCCAACACAGATGAAAAGGGCTCTAAAATCTAGAGTTGTGTGTTGTGTAGCATACACACACACACACACACACACATGCATGCACACACACACAAACTTACACTGAGTTTTTGCTGGTTTGGGAGGGAAATCTGCTTTCAAATTGATTAAGAGGGCACACCTAATTAGAAACATTTATCACATGTACACTCACAATTGCTTTTTTGTTTTCGCTCTTCATTTGGAATTGTATAAATCACAGGAAAATAAGTATCTCATATCCAAAATGTCCATCTCTTTGTTCTTTTTTATTTGATTGCAGTCAGATGAAAAGCGCTGCTTTGAAATAGAGGCAATGGCCAGAGGCCCACTGATTGCCTGTAAACAGAAACAAAAAAGGGGCACTGGTAACATTTAGAATGGTTTATCAGTGATCAAAGCACAGGAGGTGCTGTCTAGACAGCCTAGGTGTGGACTAGCAAATGGCTTTCATTAAGGGTCCTCTACTCTGGTGCCATTGTTTCAGCTCTGCTCTTCTTCAGGCCAATCTGTGATTGATTTCCAGAGAGGTGCCCAAGTGCCTGTGGCAATGGGATAAAGCTTACAGGATTTTGCTTGTTCTGACAAGGCAGAGTAGCTGCCTATCACATTAGCGCAAAATGACACTTTCATTTACTTCCACAGTGCTTTGAAACAAATACTTTCAGCTATAACAATTGCTCTTTGCAGCTTGAGCTCTGGAGTCAACTTCTTGTGTTCCAGAGAGTAAAAGCTTGTGAAATAATTTCTGAAGTATCCTATAGCTAAAAAAGGTCATATTCTGACCTCTCTGACAGCACTGTACTTTCCTCTTCTTGCAGCTTTTGCTTTAAGAGCTTTTGCTTTAAGGCTGTATTTTATTTATAATGTTGCTGAAGTTGTTTTTTAGGACTGAGGAGAACAGCTTCTCTTTTTACCCATACGAATTCCTGTACACATCCCATATGTGCTGTGCCTGTCTGTAAGGATACTTGGCACTCATGAACTAGTGTACTAAATCATGGGACTCAGATTATTCAAATGGTTTCACTACAACCCCTAATGTGAAAATGCAGGACTAAGTTAATTTAGAAAAAGACCTCATGTTCAGCTGGTGCAAATTACCAAATTACTATAAACTACCAAATTACCAATGCGCAAGAGCTGCAGATGTGGTCCACGTTGTCTCAGCCTTTCCACTTTGTGCTTGCTCTGTTTCATAGGTGACCCAATTCCACTGCTCAGCTGCAGCTGCCCCTAGATAAACTCATAGGGAAGAGGGCAGAGATATGTGGCAATCCTGCCTGTGTTGATGTCTTCTGTGTTATTTCCTCAGGATCATTTTTTTTGTCTGGCAGATCCCACAAGTTCTACTGAGGTTGTGGACCTCTCCATAATGACAATATAAGACAAGCCTCAGAAGGCTCCTGTTACTGCTAATAGAAGAAATATATGGACCTCTGAGGCTGAAATCAGTGCTCCATCCCCAGCACTGAGATGCCAGAAGACCTCATGGCCTCTATGCCAGAACTACCCCAGGCACAGTGTGCTTGGGCAGGGAGCTCTGAGCAGGATCACTCCCTCCAAGGCCTCCATGGGCTCCTTATGTTATTTTGATGAAGCTAGAAAATATTGAGCAGCAGAAATCCAAAATGCAGGAGCAGACAGTGCAATTATTTGGGCAGTTGCTGAATGAATTAAACATCATTGGTTTTTTGGGGGGTTTATTATTTTTTAATGTTATGGAGCTATTACTGTGACTGTTGCCATCCAACAAAAGTCTTTGTGAGGCTACATATACTACTGCTAGTAAGATCTCTATTAATACCCTCCAGACTAGGGATAATAGAAGGCATTTACTTTACAGATAAAATTTTGACCAGTGCTTTGGCTTCAAGTGGAAAAGCCACTTTTTTCAGACTTCTTGAGGAGGATCCTGAAAAACAGAAGAAAGAGATCCAGAAAAGAAGAAAACTGGAGAAACCAGCCAGGTGGTAGCAGGGGTCAAAGAGGACATTGAAGAGAAATGGGCTGTAGCTTGAGTAAGGCAAAAAAGGGTTTCACTCAGCTCCAGATGCTGGTAAAATAAAAAGAACTGGTTTTAGGATGGTGATTTTGCTAAGGGATCTCTATCTATGCAATATTAAGGGAAGAGCAACACAGTGTTAAAGGCATGTGCAAAGTCTGTGTGCCATGTGTGTGCCTGCCGTGTAGCTCCTGGAGAGCTAAGCTATAAACCGAAAGACTCATATCATTGTCTTTTGTACCAGTATGTACTTTTGTACATTGTACCAGTTCCAGGCCCTGGAAACAGTATTTTAAGTCCCAGGCTCAGAACTAACCCAGGCTGGATGTAGAGCTGGTGTTCAGGTGTCACCTCTCAGGACAGTGGTCTGACAGCAAATTCAGGTGAAGCTGTACTCTCCTTGGACTCCAGAGGCTTTGAGGACTCATTGGATTCAGCAGATGTAGTCACTCATATTATTTCAGTTAATAATCAGTACAGTTCAATTAAAGGAAATTGCACAATGATTTTTTTTCCCCTAGCATTTCAGCTTATTTTCTAATTTACATTTTTTATTACAGAAGACAGAGACAAGGTTGAAGAGGAAAATCTTTTGCAAATATCTGAGTTCTGCTCACCATTTTCGTGATTGCTTGTGTTTGCTCACACCAAATGTGTGGGTCATTCACACTTGGGATATAAATGTATACACCCAAACATAACTTTTACAAACCTCAAACCATTGTGAAGTTTTGCACAGGCCTATATTACTGAAATTTCATGATATATTATTGCTATTACCTCTCTGGTAAAAGTTTAATATTATGATTGGCATTGTTGAAGGCTGAGGTTAAATAAAAGGTTAAACCAAAAATTTTGCAATCTTAACTAAATGGCATGAACCGGGAAAACTGTTAAAGTTTCTAAAAATGTGTTCCTCTCTTTCTCATTCCCACTCATTCTGTTTTAACCCATTTAATTTCTAGTCCATTGCAGATATGGATTCACTTTGGGTTTAGAACCATTAGAGGAAAATTTTTAGGTGATTGATAGTTGAAAAAGCAAGTGCTGAAGACTGTGGGGTGTAGAAAAGTTAATAAAACATTTTTACAAGTCTGTGTCTAGGTCGATGATGCAGAAGAAGGAAAACTCATACTGAAGGAGTCTCCACATTCTTTTCTTGTAAATTTAGTGACCAGAAATAGCCATTTCTTTGGTCTGATTTATTGGTTTCCTCAACAATTCACTGGTGAAGTGAGTGTAAGCTGAACTGGGAAACTCTTCAAGCCATGTTTAGTAATTATCTGCTATTTTTACTGGAAGATCTTTCCCAAATGAAATCTTCAGAATTAACACATTCCCAAATTAGTAGTTTTATGCATCACTTCCTTGCCATCATGAATGAAATGGGGGTGATACCACAAAAGCAGTCAGTGAATTAATTTGTAACAGGCTTTCACTGGCTCAGTGAAAAGTGTAAAGATAACTTTCTTAGAAAAGGTGTTTCTAACTTTTTAAGAAAAGATGTTCTAACTTTCTTAGAAGTTATCTTTATACTCCAGTTTTTTTAAAAAAATATGTTTATGTAAATACTGCTTCTTATTGAGAGAAGAAAGTGTTTTTCCAAGGAATTACTCTTTCGAATGGTAAAATTGTGTGAATACTCCTCAAAAAGGCACATTAGTAACATTTTGGTTGCAGTTACCATTCCCTATCACCAGTGCTGTGCCTCATTTAGATTTAGACTGTTTCAATGTTTCTAAGTGTTCCTGTGCTCAAGTCAACTTTATCATGACTTAGACAGATCTCATTAAAGCCAAAGCTTCGTACTTACTACAGTAGATCATGCCTGCCTATACGGACCTTTTCAAACATTTCAGACACAACTTTTTAACAAACACATCCTAATGAAATGTCATAGATCTTATCCAGTCAACTTCTCTGAGACCACAATTTTCCAGGCATTTGCTTGGAAATGTCCAACAATGTTTTGCAACAGCAAATTACGTGCCTGCAGCTGAGATTTGTCCAGTGGTGCAAGCTCTGAGTGCAAAGCTCTTCACGCTGTTGCCAAGAGCTGGCTTTCCATCATATCTGATGCAGTTTTCCACTGACTTTTGGACAGGTCTTTGACAGCATTCAGTTAGACCCTTCCTACTTCAGTCAGTGGCATGGTGGCTACCACATTAGCAGACCTGCCTAATTTTTGAGCTGTGGTGTTATTTGGATCAATCTTTGCCTCTTTCCTTCTCTCATTACCTCTTTTCCTTTGCTTCTTTTGGCCAGAATAAAATATTGAGACACTCCATCATCTGCAATGCTCTGGATTACTTCCCTCCTTCCCTCTGTCTGGCCTGTTACTGTTCAGGCTGAACTACCTCATACTGTGTGTAGCCCCTAAGCAAATTTGAAACTTAAATAACCTTGATAAATCTCATCCCTTGCTCTGGCATCTGGGTGTCTTACAAGACCTGTAATGAGATGTTCAGGGTCTCAGCCGCTGTGAGATTCCTTTTGCTGCCTGCAGCTCTCGCAGTCAGCTGGGAAAGGTTAAGAAATGCTAAGCGAACAGGTGTGTCATTTTTTCACTTCTGTGCTCACTTCTCAGTGCCACAATTCACAGGGCAGTTCCTGGCCCCAAGACATTACTTATTTTTTAATACAAAGTAGCACGTCCAAATACATGTTTTTCCTGGGTATCCCCTCTGCTTTCTGACTGTCTGGAATTTTTCTTTTAGAAAAACAATGTCACATTGAATCAGAAAGGTCTATTTGAATGTAGTCTCCAGCCTCACCCAGTTCCTCTTTCTCTTGGCTTCTTTTGCAGAAAATAAATCTTTCCTTCTTACATGAGATTTATTTCTTTATCACTCTGTGGAGGGCAACTTTCCTTTATAGTTTTAACAAAACAATGTCACTCTCATTCTTTGCATTCCAGAACTTTGGATTAGTTGATTTAACAGTGGTTAATTGTGCTAAATGTTACCAAATATTGATCTTCACATAAAAAAGCCAAATGTCCTACAATATGAACCAATGAAAAAGTTATAATTTCAGAAATCTTATTAAAAACCCAAGCTCAAATATAAGTCTATGGTTATTAATGATAAGAATAATACACCATATAATTTATAATACCAGTTATTCACTGCTTGTTGACTGCTATTAATGTAATAAAGCTTTATTCCAATCACCTTTTCTGTAAAATAAGTGACAGCTATTACAAACCAAAGTAATAGTCTTACTCTGATATAAGCCAGATCCTTCAGTGATGTAAATGGAGACAATTAACATTAGCTAGGGATCTGACTCCTTCTTCTTAATTAGGATTCACTTAAAATTCACCTGGAAAATTCTTTAATAACCCTTTCTTCCTAACAAAGAAGCATGTGGTGGAATTTTAATGGCTCCATTATGTTAACAAAACACAATGTGATTATAGTGATGATGGGAATTTGGCTGTACTGCTTGAAGAACATCTGGTTTAAAATAAATATGCAAATTTCTTCATATATGTGTTAATCTGTCAAATCCAAAGGATGCCAGAGTTTAGTGAGACCAAACACTGAAGTGTAGTAATGAAATAGAAGTGGTTGGCAACAACTTAGGTTTACATCATGTAGATCTATTCATTCATATTTACCTTGAACGTTGTTGAAAAAGGCACAGTAGGATATACATCCTATACGCTGGCGATATATACAAGCACATCAGTAACAGAAACCTTGGTGTTCACTCTGATGTTATTTACACTAGGTTAATCCTTGTGTAATGTAACTGGTGAAAGTCAGTGCAATGTAACCAAGGTCAATGCAGCTATACTGATTTAATCCCGTCTCACACACAAACTGATTGACTTCAATGATATTGATCCTATTCATCAAAGCAATGAGTTTGAAATCAACCTTCATATTACTAATTCCTTTATTAGGGGAACCATTATTGTTATATGTCATTGGAGTCCTTTCCACTTTCAAAAACTTCCTGAAACATCAGTCATACTATTTTTATGTGGCTCTAAATCAGGAAAAAGTTCTTTGTTGCAAATTTGGAGGACTTAGTCTACAGCTCCCCAAAATGCAAGCAAAAAACCATTTTTTCTATGGATTTTTTAGAGTGAAGTGTCTTTTCTCAAAATGCTGAGCTATCAATGGTGACTGTTATGACCATTGTCTGGCTTCTTTCTTGTCACCTCTTATTTCATGATGGGCATATTAGTCTATAGAGAGTGTTGGAAAGTAAATTCTTTTCAAAAAGAACCTTTTCATGGGAAATTATGTTGGAGGTCCCAGAAAACAGTGTAGCATCCTTCTGAGCTTCCTCTCCACAACTGTGGTGGCCCAGCTGAATGTCCTCAGAAACAGTGATCACTGTTGCTGTGGACTGTCCTCAGTGAGATTTGCTGGGTAAACCTCTCTGACCTCTGGCAGGGCCGGTGCTGAAGTCCTGATCCACCATGCTGACTAGATGCTGGGCAGGTAGTTGGAGATCAGCAAGTTGGTGACATTCCCTTGTTGACAGGTGTCCCACAACACAACACAGTGGACAAGTGGCATATGTATGATGATGGGGCTTTGTCAGTCCTGAAGTAGGTGGGCCACTTCCCACTTTCCTTGTGGGAAGTCTTGCCTCTTGTGAACCTGCAGGTGATATCCTTGGTTTGTGTAATTCCCAGTAACGGTCAAGAACCAAAACTGTATCGAGATGTTCTCGGTTAGAGAAAGGAATTTTTTAATTGTTTGAGGTTATCACTAGGAATTGAGAAACATCTCAGATCCCAAGTTTCCTCTTTGGTCACACATGTATTGACATTTTTAGTTTAATTGCCTCAAATTATGTGTCTTCATGAGATGCCTGTTTTTCAGTAGCTGTTGAATATCTAGTTTTTCTCTAGGCTATATTATACAGAAAGATGCTGCTTACTTTTAAAGAGCATGAGGTAGGGCTGGTTCTAAAAAAAAACAAACCACACAGTAGAAAATATTAATTTCTACAACTAATTCAGGAAAAATTTATTGTGCCAGCCCTGAACTATACTTCAAATGGATTTCTCAGATCCCCAAAGAGAATAGAAAGAGGTCAGTCTCCTTTACACTGTCCATGCTAGCATGCAAGCATGTGGTTACATTACATCCTATGAAGAGTCATTAGATCTGTTCAGAAAACCCTGTGAGTCAGTCAAAATATCTCCAGATGGGAAGTGCAGCTCTGTCTAGCCTACAGCACCATGCTGTGATTTAAAACCATGATGAAGCCCCTTGTGAGTGGGAGCCTATACACTTAGTTTAGCCTGCGTACTTAGTTTTCAGGATGTTTGCAGTCCCAATGAAATTAAATTTTCAAGGTCTGAGCTTGTCTTCATTTTTATTTAATGGTTATCAGGTGGCTTCTTTAGGTGCTAGACATGATTTACATTATCAGGACCTAGTTCAATAAAATATTTCCGAAAGCTTTCTGTAAACAGAGTTTATTAAAAGAACTAAAATTTGTTCTACTGACAGACACACATAAAGTTGAAAGATTAGCATAAGGATGCTTTGGAAGTGTAAGTTGGCATAAAACCATTCATATTAATGTATATATTATTTGTATGGTGGTCTACAATGTTTTTAGCAATTTTCCTTAGTGAGGTTGAAATGGCTCTTTCTTCAAAGGTGTAACAGTGCTGTCTTCGGTGGAATTATCCCAGGAAAGAGAAACAGTCAATGAAATCTGTAATGCTAACTTTAGTAACAATTTAAAATGTACATTTTTCTGGTAATAACCATGAATTGGTTGTCTTGAAATGTAGACAAATGTTAAATATTAAAGCACCTTCAGGTATGGGAAAATGAGTACATTATGATTTATGTTTCCTTCATTCCTATCACCTTAAATAAGAAAAATGTTAGTTCTCAATTGCCAAATAGCTGTATCTGGTATTTGTTAGATTATGATTAACAATAACCATTGACAGCTAGCACCTCAGAGCAAGCCAGCTTTTCTCATTGAACTGATAATTCAGACAAGATTTAATGAAAAAATGAAAATATACAACATTTATCTTAGCTACTATGCAGGTCTTCACAGATTGAAGTTTGTTTGTACAGATGGGCAACCAAATATAAGAAATGTTCCAGGTGACCCCCAAAAAACAGGTGCAAACCTAGCTTTAATGGGCATCTTAATAGGCATCTTACTTTGGTTGGCAATAGCCTCATAAAGGGCCCCTTTGCCTGTTAGTTTTTTTTCTTTTTTTTTCTGCCAAGAGAGGGAATAATTTGTGCAGATGGAAAGGATGATAGAAGTATTGTTTCTAGGGCCATGTTTCTGAGTGGGATCTCTTTCCAAGCCACTCACAGAGTGGCTTCTGCAACCCCAACCAACAGCAGCCAGCCAGAGAGAAGGAATAACTTCACCTCCTTACTCTTCTCCTTATCCTTTTGTATTTTGGCTGACACCTGCAATGTATTAATCAGTCAGAGTCTGGCCTGCAACGTAATGTGCGAGAAAGCAACTTACATTCTATTGAGTGACCATAATGTTTCACTGCACTAAACATGCTCATTAAAAACAGGCAAACCCATTAAGTTAATATAAAGTAAGAACTGTTCCAAATATTTAAAACTGGAATTGCAGCCAAAATTCCCTCAAAATTGGAAATGATTAAGCTATGTTCTCTATTTAGTACATACGAACACACGTGAGAATGCGAACGCATTCATACACAAGGAAATGTATATGCAGTTTGGAAGCACAGCCTGTGCTTCCCAGTTGCAAAGGGCTAGGAAGTGTTGCTATCACAGGGAAAAATGTTCTGTGATGTTTCTGGTCCTATGGGAGCCCTGACCTAAGAAATGAGTATTTTTACGTTGGCTCCACTGTTCCCTTTTCTTCCTTTTACCACAGAAAATAAAACAAATTTTTTGCTGTCTTCTAAGAAAGGAATATATAGTGTCCAGAATGAGTGACAGCAGAATTAGGACCACTACTAATGAGTTAAAGGAATGAATCTTTGAGTTAGACTTAGCAGCAGTTGCTAAAGGACACAAATGTCTATGAAATGAGCAAGTGCCCTGGGAAAATATTCCACTGCCCACACTAGGCTTACCATGATAGAAAAGAGTAAATTATAAACCCATTTTATGATATCTGAGTGTAGATACATTTCTGCTGCATTTACTCCAAATTCTGGAGTGCTTCCCGTGGCTCCTTCATTGAGTTTCTCATCACGACAGCTGGGTCCTCCTGTAGCGGGAGGAATTGCACAGGAAAGATCTCATCCAAAGCCTGATCAAAGCATCTAAGGGAGTCAATGGGAAAAAATTCTGACTTTAATGGTTAGTAGGAGACAATAGCAACACTAACCTATATAAGCATCACAGAAGATCTGCATTTAAATAGAGCCACACCTCATAAATGCTAACAGCTTATATATTCACTTAATATAACAATTCTGAACCACTCCTGAGGAGACTCTTGTGACCCTTGTTAAGAGACATAGCGCTCCCGAGACGAAGAGTTTTAGAAGTATGTTGCTGTGGTCATATATAATTACAAATGGTCTGCAGAATAAATAGTAAAGAGATTTGAGGACCAAGGCCATGAAGAAGTGAGTCACCTGTGAATATACCAGAGTATTAGCAACATGCAAGTTGAAAATCCCCAAGCATCTGTAGAGTATCCTCATGCAGTGTACAGAGGCTTGGCCATGGTTATAACTAGGCAACAAACCTCATTTGTGTGCTGCAATTACAAGTGAGATGTCCCACAGGAACTTGCACACCAAACAGGAAGGAATGGTGTCGGTTAACTCTCTCAAAGCAATATAAGTTCAAGATTTCAAGTTTTAGAAATGCTTAGGAGCACCCAGTCTTGGCAACAGGAGTAGAGGGCTTGCCTGTCCTCCAGCAGCAGTGCTTTCTTAGTCTTTCTTTGGCTGTATCATGGAGTTCAGCTCTGAGTGAGCTTTCTGTGGCTACTTACTTCACCACCAGCTCTGTCCAATAAAACAGCAGTGGGGATTTTAAAGGGATAATTAAGAGAAAAAAGTAATTCTGATTGAAGCAATATCAGTCTTTACCAGTTTTACAAAGAAACCAACAACTCAGCAGTTATAGCCTTATTAAAAACATGGGTTAGAGTTGTGTTTTGTTTTCCAAAAACCTGCTACCTGCTGTTGTTGGGCTGAGGAAGAAAAGGGCAAGAGGCCTAAATGGGTAACTGGTGACTGTAGTATGATGAAGCCAGAACTTTCTCTGACTTATAAATAGTCCAGCCAAAATCTGGGATGAAGTGTGCTGGGGTCATACAAAGTACTCATGGCACATGCCAGAATTGCACAATCTCATAATTGTAATCCTTGCTTTCACCCTTTCATTTATTAACTGCAATATTTCTTGTGCCAAGTCTGTAGTTAAACTACACATTCTCTGGGAAGCAAATGTGTTGTCTTTATATTCAACAAGGTGCCTGCAACACTTTTGGGAGCCACAATTATTGTAGTATAGGTCTATACATTGCTATAAGTATTCATTTCCCAAAGAACCTTTCTGACACATCAGTTTTACAGTACTCTCCTCTCCTCTCCTTTCTTTTTTCTTTTTCTTTTCATGCAAAAAGTGAAGAGCATAATGTCAGATGTATCAAACTGCTGGGTTTACAATCTGCTTAGCAGCACAAGCAGCCTCACTGACAATGATCCCATCGAGAGGAAACATTTCACAATAAAGCCATTAGCCATGATGTGGTCTGAAGTTCCAGATGCATGTCTCTCAAAGTTGACTTTTTTTTTTCCTACCTGATTTTATATGAAAATCCCTGAGAATTCTGTGCTGCTATATGCACATGTACTATTTCTATTGGCCCATGTATATTGGGAATGATACGCCTATAGTTGGTGCCTGCAAAAGTACTCCTGAACACTTCGGAGAGCATGTGGAGCTCATTTGCATTTCTTTCTTAAAGCTGGGGGAAAAGTATCTATTTTGTGAAAACAGACATTTCCTTGTGAAAAATATGTAATTTTTGGTTTCCCTCACAGTATTTCAGAGAGAAGAAAAACATACAGCCTTTCCCACTTCCCAATTCTCTGTATTAACTTTACATATCTGGCAGAAGAAATGTTCCTCAAAATGTCTTCCATATGACCCATTTCAGCTAATCTTATCCTGAATATCCAATTAATCTGAATCATATCTACTGAGATCTTTAAGGGCCTGATTACATTAGAGAAATGTGTAGCTGTCTAATATTACATCACTGATCTGATGATACCAAATGATGATCCATATCAGTAAGTAGCTGTGAATCACAGGCGTACATACAACCAAGTCTTTAATTTACAGACTATGTATTTAAGTCCACACAGCTAACATATATATACTCTGAAGGTGCCATTACTTAAATATTCTGTCTCTTGATTTGACTTCTGTATTTCACAACAGTTTTTTGAATCAGTGAATATTGTAGTATGTGATTTTAGGGAAATATGACTGAAAAACCCTCTAAGCCATTAAAGCAGTGCAACAGATGCCAGTTTAGGAGGGTCACAATGTGTTTCCCTGGCTTCCAAACAAAATTGAGATCTACAGTAGAAGACCAAAAGCTGTAGTGATACTGTGATTCAGGAAGAGAGCAAAAAAGAACCACGTCCATGTCTTGGGATGCAGCAACAGCAAGAAACTTTGTTACTTAAGGATGCCACTGCTATGAGGGGAATTATGTGCAGAACAGGCTCTCCTCAGCATGAATAAGGCAAGGTGAATTCTTTGATAGGCAATGGTTTTGTTAGAAAACAAAATCCCAGGAAGACTGCATCTCATTTTTTCTCAATCAGTCTAAAAAAAGATAGCTTAAAATAAGACCAGACTACAATAATTCTTTGAGATTTTATTGAAAGATAAGAAGAGAATAAACTAATTTTAAATCTTTCAAAACTGATTACAAACATGAATGCATTTTAGGAATGAGATAGTTTTAATGGAATAAGTATTTTAGCTATATTTAGGATTTATGACAGTTTTCTAAACAAAGCTGCCAAGTAAGAATAAAATTTTACTTGGCAAATTTAAGCTATGTTTTGTTTCAAAACATATGGTGTAGAAATTTGGGAAACTCATTTCATTATACTTGAATTCTCCCCTTAACTTCCCTTTACCATTATATCAGCTTAGAGATGCACAGTATATTTTACCTGAATCTACCAGCTCTTTGTCACAAACCCGTCCTCCCAACACTCTGCTTTTTCTTCTTCTAAGAACTGCTGCCCCATTCTTGTCTCCTTCTGTCTTTATAAATAATTTTTAATTGGTAAAAGCTACCATAAATCTCTCCCCCCCGCTTCTTTCATTTGGCTTCTTTTCCTACCTTTCTCTCTGCATTATTTAGTGTCTATTTTTCCCTAGGCTGCTGCAATTTGCCATTATCCAACCTTTTCTGCCTCCCACCTTAGATTCCCCAAATCTAATTCCCCAACTGATGGATTGTTAGAAAACTAACAGAAGAAATGCTACCACTTTCTTTAAAGAAACCAGGCTGAATGTCAAAGGGGGATTACTTCAAACTCTAATATAATTATGGTTTTTCTTAATTTAAGGTGAAATTCTTTCTTCTGGAAAAACTGAAAAAGCCCCTACATATTGTCATGTAATTCCTTTAAATTCAGCATTGCATAGAGCTACCAATATTATTGTGGAGAACAGGGAATATTTTATTCACAAGGAAGAAACTTATCCCAATAGTGTCTTCATATTACATCCTTCAGTAATCAGGGGATGGCTACTAGCTGTTTACATTTTCTACCATCATTGCCTATTGTTAATACCAGCTTTTATTGCCATGCTTCAAATGAACATACAGCCCAGCAGTTTGTGCTTTACGTTGTAATATGCTGTAATTTAATTTTGCCACATTCTATAAATAACCAATTTACAGAGCTCAGAAAATCTCAGCTGCTAGAAATCTTGTTGTTTCCTTGTGCAAGAGATTAGCTCCCGTTTGCCAAATCAACAGTGCATCATTTAATTCTTGTTTATATTTACTTCTTCTATAATCTGTGAAACTATGTATAATATATGGGATATCAGAAGTGATACATATTGGAAATATTCTTTATAAATCTGAATCAATTCTTCAGGTTTTCTTATATTCACAGCACATTAAAAAATCTATAGTTAAAATTATATATTTTTTTTCTCAGCAACATGTTAGCTCTGGTCCTGGTATTAACCACATGGAATTTTTTAAATAAGTAAGAATTCATTGTCACTGTCTTTTATCTAATTCAGTGGAAGCTTTGTAACCGCTATACTCCATCGGTGGTGGTATCCTGGTATGACTTGGAGCCTTCACAGAAGGTCCTTTGTGCTCTCTAAATACCAGTGGCTGGTGATGAAGGGTGTCCAGGGAACACCAAGTTCAGGCTTGGGTGTAGCCATTTACAGTCTAGATATCTTCAGTTGCCAGATGGCTTGTTGGGAAGTTGTTTCAAAAAACAGCACTGATGCTTAACCATCTTTTATTTTTGTTATAATTTATTATAAATAAAGCTGTGGCTTTATTTTTTCTCTCAAGTGCTTAAATCTGGTTTTGCTCCCTTAGAAATCAACCAAAATGTCAACATCTTGTGGCGTCCCACAGATTATAGTTCTTTTTTTCTATTTAATATTGCGAGAGGCAGTGTCCTGAACAGTAATGCATCGTTACGTTCCCCTGTTGTTTGTCATGCCGAGGTGTTGGTTGTCTCTTGTCTTTCACTTCCATTGCAAATTATTTTGGGCAAGGGCCAGATGCTTGTTCTTTGCTCACTGCCCAACACAGTGTAGTGGCAAAAGACTGGTAAAAGCAATTCTGATGTGTGCTTATGTGCAAATATCCAGTTTGGACAGTTTTTATTCTTGATAAATAGGTTTCTGGAATTATTATTTATCCTCCTGTTTGCATATGCTTTGCAGAGGTGGGACATGACACTGGTGACATGGGTGAACATGCTATAGACATTCATCTACAATGTTACAACGAGGAAAAGGAGCTGTTTGGCTAAAATTAACACCTTCATTGCAAATTTAGTTGATAAAAAAAGGAAAAAGATATGTCATTTATCAATCTATAAGCTATTCAGAGACGGGAAATATAATTAACATTTTCAGTCACTTTTAAAGAACAAAATCTGTATATTCATTAAATCCTTGTACCATACTGAATTTGGCTGCAAAGCTCCCAAGTTCAGTAAAATCATGGTTTCATTATATGTTTTTGTCATGCTTACTGTAATGAAAGAATTTCTTCATTGTTAAAGAATGAAAGCAGAAAACAAAAGAAAATAAACTATATATTATGTTTCTGCAAAGAAAAGCAAGCAGAGCTGTTTAAGCAAACCAGCCTTTATGTTATATTGAGAATATAATGATGTACGAAGTCAAGGTCTCCATTAGAAATATTTGTGTGTGTGCATGCATCTGCAGCCACATCCAAACACAAAGCCTCAACTGATTCTGCAGGAGGCTGTGGGGATTTTCTCTACTTAAAGGTGAAGCTCCCAGCAAAGAAAGCTTAAGGGTACAAGCTGCACATTTAAGGTTCCTCAGTGTTGTATGGGAACATACCAGAGTGTAAATATCACTCATTCCTTTATGCTCCTGATTTAGCACTTTCTATTTATTTATTTTGTTTTGCTTTTGCTTAGCAAAATCCCCAGCTTTTCAAGTTTTGTCCATGCGAGAAGCAAGGGAGCTTTTACATAGCTAATGTTTATTAGTGAACTAATTGACTAGTTCCCCTCCCCAGTCCTTAAGTGTTCTCACATTTTAGACAATCACTCTGTGTCTAATTTGTCCACTTTCCAAATCACTTTCCCAACTTTCGCTGATGAAGTCAATAGGTTGTAAGACCACCATGACTGCTTCTGCCGAGAGCTCGGCATTAGGAGAGCATTGCATGTTTCAGCCTTGATAGCCTGGAGTAACTATTAGTTCTAATTGTTGAATGGTTGAACGCTTTGAAGGACAAACGTATGTCCTAAGGCTGTGGCCCTGATGAATGCAAGGGTTTCTTTCACTTGTCATTAGTAATTGAGGGTAAATTAATATTTACTAAGCAGAGTTTCACAGAAAAGGGAGTGCATGAGAAATCTAAAGAAAAAAATGCCACAGGAGAAAAAGTTGGTTCCTTTAACACTTTGAACTCAGTTGACAGCAATTAAAAAACGGCTAGTGGAAACTTGGGATAAGCTTAATAATTTTATCACTTTTCCCCCCTTATTATAACAATCATTTTCTCTCCCTTGGTATATAAACATTATAAATGTTCCCGATGCATAGTATATATAATTAATGGGTGATACCCTGCTAGCTAGAACTGTAGAACTGCTGATTTTTACAAAATACATTTTATTCACAATATGTGAAAATCCATCATGTCTGTATGTGTGTTTACAGAGGAGATAAATAGGCACCCACTCCTATGTAACATTCTATTTATTTAATAAATCTGAAAATGCTACAGATATATAGCTTGTCAGACCAAACTGTGACCATTAAACATCAGAGGTTCTTGTCATATGATATGTGTATACATACATATTCACACTTTTGTTTGGTGTTTCCTTAAAGCATCGTTAAAGCCCTGAAGTGTTCCATATGTAGACTGAATACTTAATGCTGATTGAATTAAATATGGAGTAGGCACTACTCAGTGCAACTCTTCCTAGTCAGCTCCATAAGAGGATATCTTTTCAGTGTTCAGCTATTCAGTAGCACCAAATGGAAGTAAAGAACTAAAACTGGCAGAGTGTCCACCCCAACAGGGCAACAGACATAAAACAGTGTGTAAGATAGCGAAGGGGTGTCTTGGAATGGGATCAAATCCTAGATTTGCAGATGACACCAAGTTGTGTGGGAGTGTTGATCTGCTTGAAGGGTAGGAAGGCTCTGCAGAGGGACCTGGACAGGCTGGATCAATGGGCCGAGATCAATTGTATGAGGTTCAACAAGGCCAAGTGCCAGGTCCTGCACTTGGGTCACAACAACCCCATGCAACGCTACAGGCTTGGGGAAGAGTGGCTGGAAAGCTGCCCGGCAGAAAAGGACCTGGGGGTGTTGGTTGACAGCCGCCTGAATATGAGCCAGCAGTGTGCCCAGGTGGCCAAGAAAGCCAATGGCATCCTGGCTTGTATCAGAAATAGTGTGGCCAGCAGGACCAGGGAAGTGATCGTGCCCCTGTACTTGGCACTGGTGAGGCCGCACCTCGAATCCTGTGTTCAGTTTTGGGCCCCTCACTACAAGAGAGACATTGAGGTGCTGGAGCGTGTCCAGAGAAGGGCAACGAAGCTGGTGAAGGGTCTGGAGAACAAGTCTTATGAGGAGCGGCTGAGGGAAGTGGGGTTGTTTAGCCTGGAGAAGAGGAGGCTCAGGGGAGACCTTATCGCCCTCTACAACTACCTGAAAGGAGGGTGTCGAGAAGTGGGGGTTGGTCTCTTCTCCCAGGTAACAAGTGATAGGACAAGAGGAAATGGCCTCAAGTTGCATCAGGAGAGGTTTAGATTGGATATTAGGAAATTTTACTTCACCGAAAGGGTTGTCAAGCATTGGAACAGGCTGCCCAGGGAAGTGGTTGAGTCACCATCCCTGGAGGTATTTAAAAGATGTTTGGATGAGGTGCTTAGGGACATGGTGTAGTGGTGGTCTTGATAGTGTTAGGTTTATGGTTAGACTCGATGATCTTAAAGGTCTTTTCCAACCTATACGATTCTGTGATTCTATGATTATTCAGTTGACTCAAAGTCTTGACTCTACTACTAAGCCTCTGCCATTCAGCTTTGCTGACTGAGCCGGCACAGACACCCCTCGCGGGGGCACGCTGTGTTTGCAGGAGCAGTTTTCTGCTGGTGGAACGACCTCTCCTCTGGACAAACACCAGCTTGGATGCTTTCTCTTGCTAGGGCCTCATCACACAAGGAGCTGGGCTGAAAAGTGATAATAGGTGATTTTCCATGCTCAGACACAGCTATTTTAGACAAGTTTCACAGTACAGACCTACTGTAAACAAGGTGGGCTACACTCTTGTGAAGAGAGGAAAGGAAACTGTGTAACCAGTACTTTCCCCCAGCCCTTGCAATGAGAGGAGCTAATATGTCCCCGGCATCATAGACAATGAACCATAGGCTCCTCTATCTTAATTGAAGTGTCAAAGACATGGGGATATTCTGGCACCTGCTAATCCATGCATTTACTTATCTTTATGGTCGCATCCTAATATCCCTTGACAAATGGAGCAGAATTGCAGCTTTATCGAAGGAAAAGATGCTTTCAGATGAAAGAAATCTAGCCTGGCCAGTTAAACCAGATTGAAGGCTGCTATTGCTAAGAAAGCCACATGAAACATCCTTACTGGACTTTAAAAACCCCAAATTAAATGTCATTATACAGCACATACATTGGATTCATCTGTCTAAAGTTCTTCGGAATAAAGCAAAATCATTTTTTTGGTATATATATTTGAGAAGAAAATTTTTTGACAAAGCTGGCATGACATTGACTCTTTAATGTGGAAACAGCAAAAGTTACTGTTAAGACTGTGTGAAATCTCAGCTTAATCCTCTTTAGTCATACAAATCTGTTCCTCATCTCGAGACATTTCTGCTTTTAAGTAAAATGTTTTCACAGGTAGCCCCGCTAGAACTCCACTTCCAAACATGAAAACATGAAATATTCATTTTTTTCGTGCAATATATAACTCCTTGTGGAAGATACTCCCTAGGTTTCTCTAGATTAGAAAGAAAAATACAAAACCACCCTCTAAAGTACCAGTGGAAACTCATTAGACACCAATATGTCCTGCTCTTTAAAAAAACAAATGTTATATGGGAAGCAGTGAAATTTACACCCGGGCTGCTGCCGGCTCCCGCGCTGCCCTGCCTGCAGCGCTCCGAGCTGGCTTCCTCACCCATCAAGAAGTCACATCTGATTGCCAGTATGGTGTATGTCTTTCTGCTCGCAACAACTGATCTGTTTTTTTTCTTCTGATATTGTAAATCTTTTGCTTTAAAGGGGGAAATGTTTCCAAGGCCTTAATTAATTTAGTATAACAAGAAATTAGTCCAAAATGAGGGGAAAAAAAACCCCAACAAAAACCCTTCTCATGTTAACTCCTGACACTGTGCTATACAATTTCAAAGAAAGCATGTCTTACTAGAGGCTTTAAGAGCTCAAATTCCCATTAACACCACTAATAAAAATGTAATTAGAAATGTAGTTTCATTTTCTCCCTCCAGCAGAGCATTACTGCATTCCTCCCCTGCACAGGCTCAGCGTTTTGGAGGTTGTAGTTAGCAGCCAGCAAGATGTGTCCTTTTGGCGGAACTTACCACTTTATGAAAGATGTGGTCAAGATCCCGAGGAACTGTATTGATACCAGATGTAGTCTTGTCACTAAGTCTTAAACGAAGACTCTCATGAATCTTAAGTTTCCATTTTCTCTCTCTGCGCTGTTACAAGGAAAAGAGTCTAAGTGAATTACTGTCTATGTTGCTAGCAGAAGTAGTTCTTATTTGAAAATAGACGTCATCGTGGGAAAACGTTATACAAGAAGCTATGTCGAAACACATTTTTACTAAATTAGGCAAGCTGAAATTGTCATGGCTTAATTAAATGAATGCTTGCATAAATATATTAGTATCTCTAGTCAGAATCGGTAGTCCTCAAAGTCAATGCTGCATTGCCAATTTAGTTTCTAGACAATAAAGGCACATGCTTTTTAACATTAGTGCTGTATGTGTTGCAAAACAAAAGAGAAACAATTCTCATTGGTGAAGGATTTCAATAAACTTTAATAATATCCACATGTACAATAAATATTTCTGGGCCCTCAAGCACTTATATTTCCTTTTGAACTTGTGAACAAAAATTGATTCAAGGTGACAAATTTGTAATCCATTATGATGGATGGAGCTGCCTTTTAAAAAAAGATAATGGTATATCATTTATATTTTCTCTGTGAGAAGATTTGGAAAAAAAAATCTAAAAGAAAGCCAGCTGTAATGAAATAAAGTAAACAGATTCAACTGTAATATTATTTTTTATTAAAGCAAGTGCCACTTAATTAGAAATTCAAAGAAAGGCAAATTATACAAATATTATTTTTGGCTACCACAACTATCCTTGTGGCCACTTGGACTAAATGAATATATTAATTACATATCTAACATTAATTAAGTAAATTATGATCTTGGAATTAAATTTTCAAGCTGGAAAAACAAGTGTCGTAAGATTAAACAGAAACATGTGTGAATATTTCTGAACATATTTGCAAAGTACAGCTTTCCCATTAAAAGCTCAGATGTTATAGTTTTGCAATACATAACAGAAAGCAAGTGTTGCACGTGTGGTATAATAGCAAAAGTTGATTTCTTAATAGTATTTAGTGTATTTACATATTTTTTCCCCATTGCCTTGTAGTTTTATTAAATCCTCTTCCATTAAAATTCAAAACATCATATTAGCAGATTCTGAAGGCAGACAAGATTGTACTCAGAGCTCATGGTCAGGGTGCACACAACATGGTGTTGAAAGCCTTGCAAGGAAAAAAGGACATACTAAAGATATCCACAGGGTGACAAGGGAATAGTAACTTTCAGCCAACCTCTCCTTTTTAGCCTGAAGTGAGACGGAGTGCATGTTGTGTTGGAGTAAAGAGAGGCAGAGTTTGGCCACAGGTTTGAGAGGAGGCACGTTCTGCCCTGTACTTATTTGTTTATAAGAGAATAATAATGAACCTGTGCTAAGGTGACTAGAACGGATACCTGTCAACACAATATACTTTTGCTCAAAGAAGAGAGGAGGCTTTATGGGAAAAGGCACATGAATTAAAGGGTGTTTGCCAGGTAAATGCCACTGGCTTGCTGCACTGACTCGCTCTATGTGAAGAGCAGACATCAGAGAGAGGACTTTTCCTTTATCTGGGTTCCATAATATAATATCCAAAATAAAAAGAGAAGATAATTGCAGACTGTGTTTTTAACTAAGTTATGAGAGGTGCCACACAGTGGTGATCTGAAGGAAATGTATACTTTCCCCATTCTGTAAGGTTTTTACAGGCCTTATGTGAAATATAAGAGAAAGATGTAAAACCAACAATTTTGTGTAGCTAATAAGAGCTAAGAAAAGCATAACAAAAGTATGCAATAAGTAGTCAGTGATATAAACCATTACAATGAGCCCTTCTTATATATCCGAAGCCAGATGCTGTTCCAAATTACATCATTGTAAATCCAGAATAGTTCCACTGAAGCCAATGAATCTAATCCAGATGAGAGAAGAATTTTGTCTGCGATCTATTCACTTCAGATCAGTTCATATCCATATGTCCATAGCTTACTGTAGTATTCTTTTAAATGAAGAAAATACCTGAAATGATCCAGTGATCCCCAGCATAGTGTGTGTCTGAAAAAGCAAGCTTCTCTAACAGGTGAGTTTCTGCCTACCATATTACTATGAGTTTATCGACTGAAATCAACAGACTACGTTCATGTTGAAGGGCGAAGAATAATAAACCATCTCTTCTAATTTCACATATACAGTGGCTTGAAAGCAGTAACCAGAACGGGCTACTTAAAAGGCCTGCCTGTTATACATAGTTGTCAAAGTACAGCAGAAATTAGAGAAGGTTACGGCATGTCACAGCCCTCTACTTTGCACGTGCAGTGCATTTAGATCTACAAAGCCAGTGCAATTGCACCAGATCTGCTCTGTAAGTGCAGGTACATGAATGATGGGCAATCGCAGGACTTCATAGATGCCAGGGGCTCCCTTTTACATCACTTTTGTGTCACAGTAGAAATTTGTCATCACAGAAAATGGCAGATTTTATTTCCTCTAGAGAAAATAGTAAGAAATAGGGTACAGAGTAGAGAAACTCAACTACTTTTCAAGTATACCTGCAGCATACCGATGGTTAGTGATGTCACATTCTGTGTATGTTAACAAAATTATTTTCCCCCTGATTTGCTCATAATGCCACTGCATTACAGAAAGTAATTTGCTTTGTGTTAACTCAGCAGATGAGACAGTTTAGTAGGAGCAGAGACATAGTAGGGGCATTTAGAGTGCTTAGTTAAGGCACTTTTCTCTCCTGCATGATTGATTAATAGTCAGATGTCTCCAAAGGACGAAGGGCTTGTCAAGAGAAAGCAAAAATTGCAGGGGTGTTTCTCATCTCTTCCTCAAGGGAATTCAGGCTTCTGATTCAAGACTGTAAATGTATAGCTTTTACCCACTCAAAACATCAGCTCATCTTGTAAATATAGCTATCTAACTGAGCAAGAATCACCATTTCTAAGACCCACTCAGGTTAGTAAAAAGTTGCTTTTTGCTTAAGAATGCAGGTATTTGAATGTAGGTGTTTGAATATGTGCATGGGAAATGGAAAACATGAGTAAGATTCCTTGCTTCTCCAGAGGTAATTCGAATTCACAGCCTCCTATTACCAGCAGGAAGACGACCGGCCATGCCAGCCCCTGTTCAACCTCCCACCCCTGTTTAACCATTAGAGTTGAAGACCTCTGCCTCTTTCATGGACGGCATTTTTCCTCCCTGCTCTTGAAGGTACCCCACCCTGTAGCCAAGGGGCAGTCCTCACCAAACCAGGAGAAGAGTAAGCAGGAAGGACTCTGTTTCTACAATACAGTGCCAGGGGCCTAATGTGGAAGAGGAATACCAGATCTTTTGTCCTCCTTGCCCTTGACCTTGGGTCATTTGATGGTTTTTCAGCTGCTCTGCAATGCTGGCTACATTTTAGAGCTGCATAACGTGAACGGGAATAGTCCTGGGAGCAGAGCCAGTTCCATCTTTCCAACTGAGTATCAAAACCATGAGGCTGTGCAGTCCAATGCCCTTTAGCTTGCCCTCCTGCTGATGCTTTGCCTTTTGCACACCAGAGGAAACAATGGTTTGACTTCAGCAGGAGGGCTAACAGTCCCTGTCCTGCTGCCCAGTCCAGCCAATAGCCTGGGGGTTTGCCTCTTTCTCTCAAAAAGTGGGCTTGGATTTCCTCAGGGTGAGAAGGTTCCTGACCCTTTGTAACTCTCTGGATTAAAGCTGTTTGGCAAATGTGAGCTCTCCTAGAGAGGTTTCCGAGGGAATGTGCCCATAGCTGCGGCCTTTGGTGCTGATCTCAGTACTGGCTGTGTGTGAATTTGCTCAGGATATGCCAAACCTTGGATCCCTTCCAGGACATGGGTCCTTATATCACAGGGTTGTACCATGAAATCCTAAGCACCTCCCTGTCTCAGGTCTCTAGGCACCTGCCGACACAGACTGAAGCGCATGTTTCCGCACGAGGCTCCGAGGCCTGAGCAGCTCAGGTACTCACCAGTCTAACATGGAAGTGCTGAGCAAAGGTAAGCATTTCTGGGATTATGGATTGCTAAAGACTATGAGTTCAGTTGCTCGCAGCACCTGCACGGCACAGAAATGGTGCTGTGGTGGTCTCCAGGGTGTGCATTCAGGTGCACACCTGATTTGCGAGCTGCAGGTGCAGACTCCAAGTACTTCTAGCTGACGTATCATCTGAGCAAGCACTGACCACCTCCTGCTCCCTGGTTTCCATGGGAAGACAACTGATAACTATAGCCCAGGTGGGAGCTTTGGTGCACTTTGGTGGTTAAGTGTCAGAGAAGGAGGATGACTATTCCAGCTGACTTCTGAGCATTTAAACAGGAGTTAAAGAGAGTTACTGGGTCCACTTCCCTAGTGGTATTAAGTAGAGGTTGTTCCCCTGATCTCTGAACAAGATGATTGTCTAAGCTGAATTTTCTACAAGACATCAATTTTTATTACGGTACTATAATATGAGATGGACTTCAGAGAGAGTTGTGCACAACTGCAGATATTATCTTAAGCATGGGCTATTACTTTTCCTTTCCATTGTTTTGCAGTTTGCAAGGCTCACAGTCAGTTTATCTCCCTGCAGAGCACAGATAATTCCCTTTGGTTTCAGGGGAGTTATATGTAACATATACAGGAGAATAGGACCTTCACATCTTCTTTTAAAAGCGACCAAAGAAATTGCTGAACAGAGGTTTCAGTTTTACGCTGAAAATTAACTGAATCGTGGACTTGTTCAGCAAAGAATGAGACAGGACTCCTAAAGCTGTGATAAACCCCTTTCTCATGGTTCTACTATTAGACTGAAAATTATAGGATTCTTAAAAAGTCACATACAAAACACAGCTTATGCACTTCTCTGCTTTGTTGTGCAAAGCTGTGCTGCTGAACGTCATCTTTGTGTCAACACATGGCAACAAGAACTTACAGTGGAGAAAATAATCTTGAATGCTGCTGTTGAAACAGACTCTACTCATGGTGTTGACTCCAGTTGGAATTCTGGTGGAGCCCTGCAACAAGCAGGGCTACTGAGCAACACCTCTGCGTATTGATTTTCATCAGAGTTTTACATGCTGTAAAATTCAGCTTCGAATTTATCCTCATCTCTGTCAGAACAGTGATTTTTTTTCCTACTGGGCTGCTAACTATAGGGAGCAAAGATAAGGTAAGTGAAATTACCTCCTTAAAACTCTGTAAATGTCTTTTTAGAATAAATACAAAGAATGAACATAATGCATGAGTCTTAAATCACATAGATCCTAATGTAACTACCAGTGACAGCTGAAATGCATATGCTCTATTATATGATGCTATTAAATAGCAGGAGAAAATTCCAAATTTTTAAGAGTTATAAAAGTTAGAGAAGCCAGAAAGTCCTTCAGGGAAGAACTTCTAAATACTTTAAGGGTATATCAGAAATCAGACTGGTGAAGGAGAAAGCAGAGGAAGGAGCACAGCACATTTTTGCAGTGCATTGAAAAGTCTTTTTCTCTTAGGGGATATTTTTATCTTTCTTTTAAACAATATTTTATATCCATAAGTAATCTAGGATAGTGTTTGTTTGGCTAAATATTTCACTGCACATATACTTCAGCATTACCTTTCCCTAGGTATTACCTGCCTGATGAAAAAAACAACCATTGACCTTGTGGCTGGAGGCAAGGGTGAAAAAATGACTACATGTAGATTAAAAATATTTTTCTGAAGCACACTGAGGTCATGCATTTTAAGTAAGTTATTTCACATTTCAGAGCAAAATCCGTTTTATTTTCTTCCAGAGTTTTGTGCAGAACACCTACATATAAGTAAACCCTAAACTAAAACTATATTGGCTTGGAGTTAAACAGCTTGGCTCTCCAACCAATGTGACCACAGTGCAGTAAAGTATTTGGTGGTGAAATGACGTTTTTTAGCTGATCCTTGGCCATTTTTATTTCTGTATGTTTTAACTGTCATAGCTGAAAGATGTCTGTGATGCTTACATTAAGTTCAGTTTAAAGACAAACACACTCATTTTCTTCATTAAAGATCATGGAACCATTTTTTTTCCTAAAGGAAATTTGTATAGATGATGCAATCTGGATGACAATCTTGGCTTTGGGTCTGATTGATTAGGAATATAACTGATGTGCACAGCTATGAGCATCCATTTCATGTGCTTTGAGTTTTAAATCTCTTTGGAGAGCATTGTGCCTTGTTGCCTATGAGTGCTCATTCTCTCACTTTTTCTCAGAGTGTATGTGAATTGTTAATAAATCAGCTGATAAATTGTGCTCAGTAATATGCAGAATATACCCTGGGCTGGCAAGATCAGTCATACTTTTGGAGGTGAACTGAAAACAGTTTTCTGTGGTTGGTCTATTGGAGCACATCTGGGGTGTTCAAACACAGGGAATTACTGTCATTTCAGGCATGGTCATTTCAGGTAGGGTATGCTGGCTGCTCTCCAGAAGGACACATCCTAGATAACACAAAGCATCCAACAATGTTGTAGGTGCATATGCTTGGTAAATCCTGCACTTAAGCATCTCTAAGTCAGCCCTGACTCAGACTAAGACACCCTTATGGAAAGCAGAAGGAAATGATGATTTGGAAATCATGCATCATCCCTTGGTGTGGTGACTTAGCCAGGTCAACACATGCCTACACAAAAGGCCCTTCTTTTCCATCTTTGCTGGAAAGTGACTGAGAAGCTGATTTTGTCTTCTTGTAAGCATCTATGGCTACTGCATGAAGCACTGAATAGAATAGAATAGAATAGAATAGAATAGAATAGAATAGAATAGAATAGAATAGAATATTTCAATTGGAAGGGACCTACAATGATAATCTAGTCCAACTGCCTGACCAGTTCAGGGCTGACCAAAAGTTAAAGCATATTATTAAAGGCATTGTCCAAATGCCTCTTAAACACTGACAGGCTTGGGGCATTGACCACCTCACTAGGAAGCCTGTTCCAGTGCTCGACCACCTTCTTGGTAAAGAAATGCTTCCTAATGTCCACTCTAAACCTCCCTGGGCACAGCTTTGAACCATGCCCATGCATCCTATCACTGGATGCTAGGGAGAAGACCTCAGCACCTCCTCTTCACTTCCCTTCCTCAGGAAGCTGTGAGGAGACCAATGAGGTCACCCTCAAGATGATCAGAAGTTTTCTGGTGTTTCACCTAGTGAAGTGGCAAAGAATCTGCCACAATCTTTTTCTTACTAAGGATCTCCAAAATGCATTGTATTGTATTTTGGGACTTTTCAATAAAGGGATTTCAAGTAAGAAAATGTAAACAGAATTTATCATGAGATGATAACACCAAAGGGAATAGCTGTGAACAGACTGGAAGAGAATTTATGTATGTGACATTCTCTACTCATATCTGGCACATATTGTAATCATCATTATTTGAATTATTCCTTTCCTTTCTACTCAACAGGCCTATCCATTATGAAAATTGTTATTGTTTCAATGAGAATACAAGTTGTTCTGAATTTTGGGAAGCAGATTACAGCTATTGTTGCCAGTTCCTAAAATGCCTGTTGGGCATTACTATTTTATTCAGTAAATAAAGAGGTTAAAAGAATAATTGTTATTTGTTAGAATGAACATATTTGAATCCTTCTTCTTGCCCCTTCAGTGTAAGGCCTTTCAGTCGGCATTTTCTGTTTCTCGGTGTTCTTGATGGAAATACTACCGGCATTTGCAAGCTGAAAATGCTTTAGCAGCTGAGATATGAAAATGAGTGATACCATAAGTCAGCGATGAAGGAATAGTTCATTTTGAACTACTATTATTTTCATCATCTGTAAAGAATGTATGTGGGATTTGTAAGAGCCAAACCACCAGTACTGAAATTAAAGGCCAAACTCTTTAAAGTAGGAATGGAAGCAGCCATCTCCTCTGCAGATCAGGCATATGGGGTTGTTGGTAATGTATACTATTGAAGATAGTATTGGTAGCAGTATCAGCTGTTTTAGCCTAGATTGTCAGTCCTGTGTGTACCCAGCTCTCCTTGATACTGGTGGGAACTAGGCACCATAATATCTTTGAGTATTTCAGTACTTAGGGATTTCCACGCAAGCCTGTAAGCCCTCTGGGCAGACCTCTTGCCACGGTCTGAGGAAGTTCCTTACATAAGAAGTGTGACTTGCCAGACCTTTGAATTCTTTCTGTTTTTAAAGACAGCAAACATTTCTTCTTTGGAGTCATTCAAGGGATCTCTTCTCTCTTCTCTTCCCTTCCCTTCCCTTCTCTTCTCTTCCCTTCCCTTCTCTTCTCTTCTCTTCTCTTCTCTTCTCTTCTCTTCTCTTCTCTTCTCTTCTCTTCTCTTCTCTTCTCTTCTCTTCTCTTCTCTTCTCTTCTCTTCTCTTTTCTTCTTCTCTCTTCTCTTCTCTTCTCTTCTCTTCTCTTCTCTTCTCTTCTCTTCTCTTCTCTTCTCTTCTCTTCTCTTCTCTTCTCTTCTCTTCTCTTCTCTTTTCTCTCTCTCTTCTCTTCTCTTCTCTTCTCTTCTCTTCTCTTCTCTTCTCTTCTCTTCTCTTCTCTCTCCTTCTCTCTCTCTCTCTCCTCTCCTCTCTCTCTCCTCTCCTCTCCTCTCCTCTCCTCTCCTCTCCTCTCCTCTCCTCTCCTCTCTCTCCTCTCCTCTCCTCTCTCTCTCCTCTCCTCTCCTCTCCTCTCCTCTCCTCTCCTCTCCTCTCCCTCTCCTCTCCTCTCCTCTCCTCTCTCTCCTCTCCTCTCCTCTCCTCTCTCTCTCTCCTCTCCTCTCCTCTCCTCTCCTCTCCTCTCCTCTCCTCTCCTCTCTCTCCTCTCCTCTCTCTCCTCTCCTCTCCTCTCTTCTCTCCTCTCCTCTCCTCTCCTCTCCTCTCCTCTCCTCTCCTCTCCTCTCCTCTCCTCTCCTCTCTTCTCTTCTCTTCTCTTCTCTTCTCTTCTCTTCTCTTCTCTTCTCTTCTCTTCTCTTCTCTTCCCTTCCCTTCCCTTCCCTTCCCTTCCCTTCCCTTCCCTTCCCTTCCCTTCCCTTCTCTTTTCTCTTCTCTTCTCTTCTCTTCTCTTCTCTTCTCTTCTCTTCTCTTCTCTTCTCTTCTCTTCTCTTCTCTTCTCTTCTCTTCTCTTCTCTTCTCTTCTCTTCTCTTCTCTTCTCTTCTTTCATGATTAAGTAAGCCATTCAAACAGAATTAGAGGGAATAAATTGCACATGGTATTAAACTGCATGAGGCCAGCTCAAAGAATTTCCATTTTTAATTTAAAACCTGGGAAAACCTTAATCTTCTTCTGTATGTATGACACTATTTTACCTTACTTTCCTTTTCTTCTACAAGGGGGATAAGCAAAATAGCTGTCCTTAGTGTCAACTGAAATTAATCTTAGGCATGAAAAATGGATTTCTGGTCTCTCATTGGAAATCCTCTAGGAGGAAGACAGAGCAAAAATCGTTCTGCAGAACACTATTTCCAATGTAGTGTACCTATGCATGACAATAAATATTTTACTATACTTGTAGCTCTTGTGCTCAGACCAGCATTTTAAGGAATAAGAATATCAGTTTTAAGAGACTTTTTTAAATATAGAGAAAACCATCTCAAATATCTCCATATGCATATGGATGCAGTTTTTCTACCCATTCACACTCAGTAGCACTCTACTTCATAAATGCTCCTTTTATCTAGTTAAAGAATAGTGAAATACTGTTTGTCATGAGTAGGGGTAACACCATCTAACATGTATAACCACTGCTCAGACCACAATATTTCCGTGTAAGTGTGTACTACAACTAGTCTTCCATTTCTGGTTTCACTTTTTGTGGGTGGGGGTGGAAGGCTGTTTGTTTTAGGAGTGGTTTTCATATGCTGTATTTTCAATGCAAATGTTTTCCACAATCTAGTTTAAATATTTTGTCCTGCACTGAATATACGTGAAGTAAATTTTACCTCAGAATATTTTATTAGTTACGAGTTAAGTATACTGACAACAAAAAATAAATACAGGGCTTGTCATTAACCTACTTTGAGACAAAAATGTGAAAATGAATGTATTTATCAATTTCTTTAAAAAGAAGGCTTTAGCAGTATTTCTACCTCAACACAAGTTTGCTTCAATGTACTTTGCAGTCAGAAAACTGCAGCTGTTAAAAGCTGAAGCATCATAAAATCATATTAGGAAAAATATTTTCCATACAGAAAAGGTTGCTTGTATTTTTTAAATCAACTGGATGAAAGCAACCAAGCAGGGATTTATAAAATCTGTGGTATCACAATTCTATCTATCATCTGCTGTGTTTCTACTACTGAAAAGATGACATAAGTACTTCATAAGTTAGATTTAATTCCAGTGTACAATATCACTTAAAGCTTCTCACAGATTGCAGTGAAGCAGGAACTGGGATAGAATATGTCAGGAAAATATCAGGGGAAATACATTTCTCTGTTGTTATTGGTATCAGCTGTTGGCAGTGTGAAATCCTCAGGGGATGATGTACCCTCAAGGTCTCATTCTGTATTATTGCACACAACATACAGGTACATTAGTTACACTGTCTTTCTTCAACACACACCATGTGGTATTCGAATACCAATTAGCATTCTACATTAAGCAGAGACCATCCTGGGGCTGCCTGTATTTAATTATTTTAGTGTGCCATTCTCTCTGATTATACGTCTAGCTGTTCAATTTACCTTGTGACATATTCTGTATGCAATGGTTACTGAAGGTGATCTTCAAATTAAACACCATCCCTGTGAGTAACCATACCGTAATGTGAATGACAGGAGTAGATATCAAAATTTCCTACATGACCCTCCTTTTTTAGCAGGCATGCTTCTGAATACTCACACTTTCCTTGTGTCATTTCTGTATTTCTCTGCTCATGTCTCCTCGCTGGGTATTTGTTCAGTTGGAGTCTTCTGGTTTTACTTTTCCCCACATTGCGTGTAGTAATAGAGCCTTGTACTGGTACACCTTCTCCACTACTTCTCTCAGGACTGATACATTCAGATTAGTTTAGTACCTCTGAAGCTTCATCATGGGCTTCAGCTTTAGCAGGATCAGATGCATTACAGATGCACCAGGTTACAGTGCCCTCTTTGCCCTTGTGCTGGGGGTGTAGCGCCTGTGACACAGTGCCAGCACATTGGAGCTGCAGATGCTGCCAGCTGCAGATGGACATACAGAGAAAATAACACCAAGAAAGTAACTGAGAAAAGATTCATGGAACAATACCGGAGAGAGGATGAATTAGGCTCTTCTCGTTTAGAAGAAAGAAATGTAATCTCTAATTAGAGATGATCTCCACATTAGCCTAATAAATACCTTTCCCTAAAGGACTTTTGCATGTAGGTTGGAAAAATTCTCAACAGCTGGCAGGGGAAAATGCCAGTGCTCAGTAACGCCTCTGAAAGATGGTCCTTAGGGACATGTCTCCATTGATGTCAGACTTACTAAGCCTGTGCTCAGAGCAAGCTGGATCCTGTGTAGCTGCAGCTCAGGCACCAGCATCACCAACTCGTGCTGCAGTGGGGGGATGAAGGTGACCACAGAGGATGGGTCCATGTAGACCTCCTCTGAGCCACCCAGCCTCACCCCCAGGGCCCCAAGGATGCTTTTGCATCAGAACGTTTCTCCAGCTCATCCAAATTTGTGGGAACATTATAATTCTGACAAAACTTGCCTCGGTTCCTTTCTGTCACCTTCCCAATACCACCTATCCTCTCCCTTCCTCGGCAGGCTGGTTATGGAGCTGGGGGCCCCAGAGTCCCAAGTTTCCAAAGCCTGGCAACCAGGAGCATCAGTAAGTACATCCTATATTCCTTGGGGAATGCAATCAGAAGCATCACCATGCAGATCCCATATTCCTGGAGGCATTCCTGGTGCCTGGAGAACAATTTTTAGTTTAACAATGACATACTTTTTGTGAGGAGGAACATTCTAATTTTTTTTTTAAAATAAAATGTTATAGAATGTCAATTCCATAATAGAAATAAGGGTTTTATTCCTTCTTCCCTCCCTCCCCTGCCCCCAGTTTGAAAAGAGAATTCTTCCAAACTCTTAAATGTGTTTGTAGAAGTAATTGTACAACATTGACAGTTTGCCATTTGTTCCCATTTTGTTGGGCCCATACTCTATGTTCTAATGGACAGAGGACTGTTCCATTGTGATTTAATCCCAGCGCAATGATGGGGTATATGGTGTATACCAAAGCATTGCGTATTGTCAACACAAAAGCTGTGGCTTTACTGTCGGTGGGGTTGTAAGTGAAATTAACTGGATGCCACCAAGTCTGGAGATCCTTTTTGAATTGAGTCGCATTATTCCAAATTACCGTTCGAATCTCAGCAGGCAAGGTGCTCTCATCAACTTCCCTTATAGGTGCTGTTACAGTAGATTGCACCTACAGCTGAGAAGCATGTATGGTGCAGAACATACTACAGTTACCATACTGATTAGGACGAATAAAAGAAGTGAGGTTCTCCACCCTGTGGGTCGAGCTTGTTGATGTGTGAACCAAATTTGGTTCATGCTGGCGATGATTACTCCTGTGACAAGGATAAGCAATCCTTCGATGGTTAAGCCGATCTCCAGGGGAGGTGTGCTGGTTATCATTCCCAGTATGGTTCCTGGAAAGGGAAAACAATACAAATCTTGGCGGGGTTTTTCCGGACGGGTTACCCCTTAGTGGCTCAACTTGTTTAACTGCTCAGGCTAAAGACAAAAGTCCCTTTACCCACTCAGAATATCTCTGTTCTGTCTCTTTAAATGCAGTTGAGCTAAACATTAAAGGCCTCTTTGGCTCGCTCTGCCCAGTCTGGACTAGATTGCAATAAGCACCATGTTCTGCAAAACCCCATTCTGCTATAATAGTGTCGTGGAGGTGTACTGGCCCCAGTGACTGATATGTCTTTAATTCCTGTATTAGACTTTTCACTGCTTCTTCGTGTTTTGGATTCCATTTCCACGGTTTTCCCTTTCGTAAAAGTGAGTACAGTGGGCAAGCAATGATAGAAAATCCAGGTAGGTGTTTCGTCCAGTACTTTAGAGTACCTATACGCTGTTGTAATTCTTTCCTAGATTGGGGCATCTGCAATTGTTCTATTTTACTTAGGGTGTCCAGTAGGATTGCTGCACTACCTGCAATCTACCAAGTACCTAAAAATTTTACTTCTCTACTTGGTCCCTGATATTTTTCAGGTGAAACTTCAACTTCTGCTTTGTATAGTGCCTGCCACACTGCTGCTGCTGCTTCTTCCACTTTTTCAGGGGAGGTCCCTCGGATTAGAATATCATCTATATACTGGTACAGTTTCACATCTTGAGGGATTGAGACTGTCTGTAAAAGTTCAGCAAGTGCAGCATGAGCAATCATGGGTGAATGTTTATATTCCTGTGGGAGCCTGTTAAAGGTGTATTGTATACCTTCCCAAGTAAAAGCAAATTTCTCTTTATCCTCTTCTCCAAGGGAATCATAAGGAACATATCTCTGACATCTAGCACTGCCATCCATGGATGTGCAGCTGCTTGTAGTGTGCCTGTTAAAGTTGCAATATTGGGTACTGCATCCGTTAGTGGAGCTATGTTGGCATTTAGGCGCCAATAATCAATTGCCAGACGCCATCTCCCATCTTGCTTTCGGACTGGCCAGATGGGTGAATGGTATGGGGAGTGGGTTCTGGAAATAATGTGCCATTTTTCCAAGTCTGCTATTACATCAGAAATTCCATTTTGTTCTACAGCAGAAATTGGATACTGTGGTACATCATTGGTAATTTTTGAATTGAGGAGCGCAGGGGCTGCGCAGAGTACATGCACTGTAGCCTCCCAATTTCTACTGGGGTTGGGGTCAGTACTTGTACCAAAGAACCACACGCTGCTGTCTGGCAAGCGCCAGTTTTGTCTGGTCAAAACATTGAAACCCAAAATATTTTCATTGTGCTTTTTAACTGCAAAGTGAGTGGACGACATGTGCTTCTCACTGGGGAGCCATAAATTAACCTTCATGGTTTGGCAAATAACACTTGCTCTGTTTACTCCGGTGACTTTAACTTTCTGCCACCTCAGTCACATACCCAGCTTCTCGGCATCCAGTTGTGTTAGCACTGAAATTTGTGCTCCCATATCTATTAGAAAGTCCACCAGTTGTCTTTGAGGGCGAACTGGAATCAGAATGTGTTCTGCTTGAGTCTAGCCTCATATTCAGAGGATCTGAGGGGAACAAGGGGTCATCCTTTCCCTCATCATAGTCATCAGGGTCACCTCAAATATCACCATCCCAGTCCTCTGGGAACACTCTTAGTTTCCTAATTTGCATGGCATTAGGGGGATGTGGGGCCCTCATGAGCATCATCTTGATCTTTTCTTCCAACTTTTGCTTTTTCTCCTCTTCTTCCTGTAACTGTTTCTGTAGCTGTTGAATTTGCAGGGACAGTAATAACTCAGCTGCCTTCCTGCTTTCTGTTTCCTCTCTCAGATCTTGTTTCTTCTATTATGCTTTTTCCTATCCTGACAGGTGGCTTCTAGGCAGGTGCCTAACATCTTAAAAATAATTCCTCTTCCTTTACCATTTTTAATATTTCCTCTTGCTAATTTTAGTTGTTCTTCAATAGCACCCCAATCATTGCAGTGGTTGTGAGCCCATTCTGAGCATTTGGGACTCAGACTTATTCCATGCTTCCCTAAGTAATGAGTGATACTACTTGCCATCCTGCCAACTACGGCAATTTGTCATGAATGGGTGATTTAGATCGCTTAAAGAACCACTGTTAAAGGTATTAGCAAAAGTGGTTTTAATATGACGTAAAAGTGCAACTTAACAAAGTTCGATGGCAACTGTACTGTATGGCACAATCATTTGAACAATGATTCAAAACTACCAAGACAAAATCGAAGTTACCAAGACACAAATCGAAGTTACCAAGGCACAAATTAAAGTTACCAAGACAAAATCAAAGTTACCGTACTACAAGGTTATGCGTGATATTGGTTGCTTACCAAAGATCTGCTGTTGGTAAAAGGTCTCTGCCTCGAGGAACAACCTTGAGAGGTGTCCCATCTCAAGGGGAGATCACTGCCATGCAGCCATGCTGTCTAGCAGGGAGACCTCAAAGAAGGCTCACTTAGGCTGTCATATTTATAGATAAAGTGGTTGGCTCATAGTTAAATTACATGCGATAGGAAAGATATGCATGAGGCTCCTTGTATCCACAACTTTCTTTCTTCCTTGATAAAGGAGTCTTGGAAAAGCCACCCGCTATTCATGTGTCAATCGCATGATCGGTGTTCCAAACTCGTAGGCATCGATGCTCACTGTGTCATTCTTCTGCTTTGTGGGTTTTCAGAGAACAGATTGGAACTAGAGGAGTTCTTGGCCCGGCCACAGCTCAGGCCTTTACCTCCTTCGGAGCCCGTACCAAAATACTGTTAGTTTGGTTAAGGGGTCAAGTGCATCTGTCACACAGGTCTTTGTGGCTGATTTGATGTTTGTACTGATTCCATCACTGGAGGTGACATGAAAGCTCCCATGCATCTGAGTGAAGCAGAACTGAGGCATGCAGCAATCTTACAGCATTGAATATATGGCCTGAGAAAGTGAGTTCTGGCAGACTGAGAATTGAGTGAGGATGCTGGTCCCTTCTTTTCTTCTGGCAAAACCCTTCCTTTAGAACCAAAGCAGACAATGAACAAACCAATTACTCATACCATAGGAATAATGCTTAGGTGGCATAAATTTCTGTCCTAAACCTAGAGATCTTATGGTTAAAGGGAAGGTAATGATGTTGTACCCTTAGTCAGCACTATGGAAAAACAATGAAACACTGGAAAGTCTCCACAGACTAATCTCGCCAGAGTAATTTTTGGTTTCCATTTCTTATAAAAGCAAAATCCCTATTATTGAAAATTGGCAATATGCTCAAAACTTCCTTTTTTTCCAAATTTCCCCATGTTGTTTTATTCACTTTTGATTATTATTATTATTTCATAAAAGTGCATTTTTAGTGGTAGTTAAAAGAATCCTAAAAGCTCTTTGGATGAAGGTTTTGGCTAAAAATTGTAGAAAAGATAATGAAAAAATAAAATCTCACAAAACAAACTGAATTCACTTTAATTTTTGCAAAACATAAATGCTTTCAAATCTTCTCCCAAAATATTTTCCATACTTTGGCCTATTTTAGTGATGATGATAGTCAGCTCTGTTTCAGCTTTTCATTTAACTCAGATTAAACCATTCTTGTAGACTTCCTTGTACTGTCTCCTTTTTTGTACTTTGGTAGAAAAATAGGGATACAGGAATATAAATAGCTATAGGAAATACAATATAGCTACAAATGCTTGTTAACCAACTGCTTGAGATATCTCTGATCAGACACACAAAACCTGGTCCAGGACAGCAGCCCTTTTCAGCTGGTAGCAGGTACTCGTCCCACCAGGATTCATTTCAGGATCAGGCAATTCACCCTCAGCTTTGCCTCAGTCTGAACCTTCTGGCAGTGTTTCTCTCTAAACCTGGAAGATTACTAAAAAACGAGGTTGCATTGTACAGTTCCTGTCCTTAATTTCTCATTAGCAGTTTTCTTCCTTCCCATTCTGCTCCTTTGCCCACAGTCTGTCTACATTTGTTTCTACTTCTGAGCCATTTTGTGCATGTGCACCCCAGAAATGCAAGCTCAATATTATTTTAGTTGAACATAAAAAACCAACATAGTTTCAGCAGACTTGAAACTGGGACCCTGCTTCCCCAGCTGCATGAGCTGTATGAGAACTGAGAGCTGCAAGAGAAGTAATTCAGCAAAGAGCTCTGAGCTTCGAGCAAGACACGATGTCCTTTTTCACCTTTTTGACTTTTTAAGATTTTCTATCACCTCAGTACTTTCCCCAGCTTGCCAGGGCATTTATATTTTACAGGTTTTCCCACAGAGTTATTTACTAAGTAATGTCTTCACTGAGGACATTTAACTTTAAGTCATAAACGGAGACTTGTTGTTTTTATTATTCTGTAAAAGCCTTTTGTCCACTTTGTTTAGCATCACGAGCCTTTGCCTACAGTGAATTCCACTAGCACTACAACCAAAGTATCACAGCCAACAACTCACATTATACGTGAGCCTTGAATAAGGCTGTGGACTAAGCCATGCAAAGAATCAGTGAGTGGTGTTCTTCCCTCTGTTGCTTGCCAGCATTCTTTAAAAACGGTGCCAGAGCATTTTTCACTTAAACCCTATAAATATAGCTCTTTGAACATGTTCTGTTGTTGATTTGAAATTTAAACATTTCATTTAGCTTCCCATTAAAACGAAATCTCACAGGCTCCTCTGAAATGTAACATTCTCTGAGGCAGCTTTCCATTGTGAGAGAGAGTAATAGCTAAAAGAGAAGATTTTTTTTTCTAAATTGAGATTTGGAAATTATTTTAAATGGCATTGTTTAGTGTAGTGAATAAGTAAAAGCACTAAAAGGATGGTTCTGCATTCAATATACTCTGGCAACTTCTGCTTTAAGGGCTTTTTTTTCTGAATCACTGAAATGAAGGACAGGATTGCTACTGATTGAAAAATGAGTGGTACCATGCGCTAAGAGCCTGTCCCAGAGCCTGCTGAAGCCATTGGAAACTTAACACTGGCAGCGATGGCAAAAGAGATGTGCCTCCACTAGATTATTGTGGAAATACATCTGGAGAAGGGCACTGAAATCTGCTGTGAAGGTCCTCGAAGGGGATGAAGGTCTGCTCCTCTACAAATAGCGTGGGAGGAACCAGGGCAGTAAGGGAATTTGGATCAAGGCCACGAGGCAGAACAAAGACCTCTGCCAGGTTTGTCTTCCTCCTGTGGTATGCTCTTGTTGCCTTTTCCAGAGTGCTCTCGTTCTTCTTCATAAAATATAAATAAGCTGCATTGAACATATTGGGTTGGTTTTGTACTGAAACAATTCCAAATCCTGCATCTCTTCTTTTTCCCTTCAAAACAGAGCCATCACAATTTGAAACCCACCAACCTTAAAGAATAGGCAGGAATTTCTTAGATATAGTAATGTCCTTTTCAAAATAGGTGTTCACTTACAGCTGTTATTATTTGCCTAATTTCCCTATTCCCAGAACAATTTATATATCCATCTTGTGTGCCAAGATACAGTGAATGAGCACTGCTTATGCTTTAATGAGTACAAATGAAATTAAAAACCTACATGCTGCATCTTGTTTCAAATTATATCGTGAGCAGAGACCGTGTCTTTCTGTATTGGGAGTCCTTCTGCCAACTCGAACCCAGCTCCTAGTGAATTTGAAGTTGCAGTGTTAGGAACTCAAGCAAGAAATTGTGTAGGAAAATTACTATTTGAAATAAAAGAATGTGAGACTGTGTAAATCACTGAATAAGATTGTTTTCTTCAGTAAGTAGCTCACTAGCAAGTACTGGTGAATGATGAAGCCATGTATCTCTATGTTTTATGCTGAAAAAAAATTAGGATTTAGGATATTTCTGCTATAACTACGGTCTGATTTTCAGAATTACAATGCTTCCAGAATGGAATTTGTTAAGATGAATTCAACCAAATCTGAGACATCTAAAAAGCCTCTATGTCAGCTACCATTTCTCACACAAATGCTTCTTCCATTTGTCCTTCAGAAAAAGTTCTTAGAATGACAAAAAAGTCCTTATAGTTTTTTACTAATTATAGAATTGTATGACAAGGATTTTACACAGCCTTGTTATGCAGCTTCACCCTGGAGAAATACTAAAAAGCTTTTTGACAACATTTCCCACAGAACTGGGTCAGAAAAATGACCACAGTAACAGTAGTTGATATGGAGAAAGACAGCTCATCCACCTCAAAATAAATGGAAAGCATTTATTGCAAAGCAGGAGGGGTCAACTTGGTTTGAAATTCAGCTGTGGGTTCAAGAACTCCTACACCTAACTGCTCCTACACATAGCTGGAAAAATAAAAATAACTATTTCACATTTGTAATTAGGTACAATGAGATCAGGAGCTCTTGGCAATTGCCAAGTCTTGCAGTTGAACCATTGGCATGGACATACCTGCCCAGGGTCCTGAGAAGCTGAGCTCAGCCTGCACAGTTAATCTAATGTTAAAATTTGCTTGGCCCTGTTTAATTTAGAAGTCAAAGTATTTTCATCTCTGATTAAAGCAGGAGAGGGAGGAGGCAGAAGTGGAGAGGGCATTTGGTGGTAGATGCTTCTTGTGTTCTACAGTCTTTTCTTCTAATACAGACCAGGTTGGTGGTTTCAGGAACATGAAGTCTTGAGAATTACTGCTTTGCATACATATTACTTAATAAATTGCTCAGATGGACTAAATGTATACAAATGTTTACAGATATTTATGTGCACCTGGTGTATAAAACCAAATGTATTTAATCCCAAATATTTTGGAGCACACTGAGGCTGTCATTAGCAGTGACATTTCTATTAATGCAAAATAATATGTAATTATCCAGTCAAATCTAACCTGCTCACTCTCATGTACAGTTTTGTTCTGCCAAAGAGCTAAAACCTAAACGATAGTTCCCCTATGTTGCAGAGCTGGAAACACACTGTGTTTTTAAACAGCCAGCCATCGCAGACCTGGTGAATCCAACAGTTCAAATTAACAGAGCACATGACTTGCCGCCTTGAATATAAGCATCCATCGGAGGAAGTCCTCATTTGAGAACAAGTCATGGGCTGAGAAATCCCCCCGGCGCAGGGTCGCCTGCGTGACTCCCTCGCGGGGTCACAGGCAGGAGGAGGCGCGGGGCGGTGGGCACACCTTTCCCTGCTCCCCCTGCAGCAGCTGTCATGGGAATGATCAGCTGCCTATTACATGCATGCATGCACTTCCCTGCCTCACAGCACACAGCCGTAATGCGCTCTGCTCACAGGGAAAAATATATATCCCTAGTTTGGCGCAGAAGGGCAGTACCCCCTTGCCAGGCAGCCCCTGCAACCGCCAGGCAAATTAATTGAGTAATTTTCCCTGCTTTGTTGAGGGCAGTGGGGAGGGAAGGGCAAAATCTACACCATCAGTAGCAAATTTATTGCAGGATGAATTAAGAAGCACAACCAGCCCTCAGGGATTACCATGTTCACATGAGTGTCAACAAACCAGGGTCCACCAGGCTCCCTAGTCATCCCGAGCAGTGGAGAAAAGCATTTTGTTCATGAGCTACTTCCTCAAAGTAGGAAAAAGCCTCCTACCCCTCTTCTTTTTTTTTTTTTCCCTGTATGACCTCCTTAGCAGTATATCATGCCATATAAAGAGGAGGGGGCCTTTTAGGGGTAGTGAGTTTTTTGCAGTAACCTTATGAGACAGAGCTGTTAAAAGGATGCAGCGTGCGCGGAGGCCCCCAGTAATGAATGACAACTGAGAAAAAATGGCTTGAGTGGGAACTTATTTGGAAAGCAGTGAAAGGGGGATATTCCTTTCCTCTGTGAACTGAGATGTCCTGGGGGCCTATGAAACTTTGGAAAATAATCCCTTTTCATAAAGCAATGCTGCTTAACTCAAATCGAAAACAGATATAGGTGTACAGTAACACAGATCTGCCCTCCAAAGGACACGGCCCGAAGACAAAAAATGGTGATCAAAGAAATCAGCTGGGCATCTCCAGTGGCAGGCACGCACCCTGCCAGGTATCTGCTGTCATGAAGTGTGCTGGATGGTGACCATACATCATGGGTTAAGGCCCATAAACTATCGTCAGTGTAGGAAATTGAGCAGAACATGTTTAAACTGCAAAACCAGATGATATTTATGCTACTACAAACTCTGTTTGCACAGTCTAACTTTTTTTTTTTTTTTTTTTTAAAAAAACCTCATCTTGTTGGCCTTTTAAGTATTAGAAAAATATGGCCAGGTATGCACCTTGCACTTACTGGATGGTAGGACTTTGACCTTTCCAGGGATGGGTAATCGTTTGATTCACCATCCTGTATAACCATTTTATTTAAATTGCATCAACATGAGCAGTCTCCATGATCAATAGGCAGCCTTCTCTTTCCATATATAGTTTTAAAATCAAACAAACCTTCCTGGGCTCTGTTCACATATTTCTATTGGTTTCAGGGGAACACTTCCTTACTGGAGAGCTGGCTTTCATGCCATTCTGTAGCTTCAGAAAGCTGTGAGGTAAAGACAAGGCAAAAATTGTATCAGTCTTACCCTTTGTCCTCGTAGTTTATTTCCATGAGAGTGTGCATAGCATTGATACAACCTACTTTTCCAGGGAAAACAAGAGTTACAGGTGTGTATGTTACATGACAGTTGTTAAAGTTGTGAACTAAGTACAGCTGTAAATCCTAAGTTTAAAAAATATCATGTTCTTTTTTTGGGGGACGAAATGCATAAACTATTCAGTGCCTGACTATTCCTGTGCACACTTTTCTTAATGATCGTAGTCCCAGCTCTGCAGATTACAGTGATCTCAAACAACTCAGAGTTAGCAAAACAGCATAATCCTCCACTAAAAGGGTTCAAATCTGGTGAGAAAGGAAAATTTGTGATCTTGACTTCCCTTGATTTTTTTGCTGTTAGTCCAGAGCCGGAAGAACGAGCAGAGCAGCAGTCTCAAAGCCCAGAGTAACATGTGGTTTCTGTCTACCACGATAAGGGACAGACCAGTCATGGCCTGTTCTTATCACCTTTGAAATTTGAAGGGGTTGACTTTGGTTCAAATGAATCTCTGTTTTTTGTAGGAAAGTCTTTTTTTTTTACCCCAGTTTCTCAAAAGTAGTTGGCAAATGCTGCTGTTACAGCAAAGCAATATGGAACCACATGTTTTGGGGTCTGGTCCTGGAGCCAGGGACTTAGCCAGGTGCTTGAAGTTATCATTCGTGTAATACGCACGGCTGATGTGTATGGTTGATTTTGACAAAACCTCAGAGCTGTTGAATTTTTTCTCAGGAACCAGGTAGAGCTTTTTCTTATGGAGCACCAGGAAGCTCTGGCCAGGCAGAGGTTTCCTCTGGTCCCCCAGTTCTATGGACTGGTCCCAGAACCAGGGCAGGACACTCTCAAAGGGATCAGTGGCCACAGTCAGAAATGACCAGCCCACTCTTGGTGATTCCCTAGTTCAGACTTCTTTGGTCTGCAAAATCTGGCAGCTAACTGCGTGCAGTCTGGCAAGCAAGTCTGCTGCAACCTCCTGCCCAGATGGGAACAGGCAACATGGAAAACAGCAAGAAAAGACATTTCTGGGGATCAAGTCCTGCCACTTGTTTCTTGGTGCTCCAAATACTCTTCCACTCCGATTCAGGAAAAGCAAACCAAGCAAACCCCCAAACTCTCAAGAGGCATTTCAGGGAGGGAGAACACTTCGGCATCCACAAACTGCCTCTCATTGCACAGTGATCTTTAGGCAGATAAATATGAGGCAGATAAATATGAGACAGACCGTGGCTGTTTCTTGCTCAGTTCCCCACTTTTGTCCTGGGGCACAGACATTAGCACAGCAGAACATAGAATCACAGAATCATAGACTCATTTAGGTTGGAAAAGACCTTTAAGATCATCGAGTCCAACTGTTAGCCTAGCACTGCCAAGTCCACCATGGAACCATGTCCCTAAGCACCACATCTACATGTCTTTTAAATACTTCCAGGGATGGTGACTCAACCACTTCCCTGGGCAGCCTGTTCCAACACTTGACAACCCTTTCGGTGAAGAAATTGTTCCTAATATCCAATCTAAACCTCCCCTGGAGCAACTTGAGGCCATTTCCTCTTGTCCTATTTCCATTCCTATTCCTGGTCTTGAAGAAATCATAGGTTCCCTTGAAGAAATAATTGCTTCCATGGAAAATCTCCACATGCAGACCAATTGCTTGATGTTACCAAGGCACAGAAAAACTTAAAATATGTACAACTTAAATTCACTCTTTATTCAGCAAACACACTGGAAAATACTGATACAAATATTAACGATTATTCTTTGGAGACTGTTCAGCAGGAAAAAAAGCGTATCTTATAATTTAATTTTTTTCAAAACCAGTTTTAACAAAGCATGGAGAAAGATATATGTCAGTTATATTTTATTGAAAAAGATGCTTACCTGGGCCCAACACTGAACAACCTCATGTGGCTACATTTATTCAGCGAGGTCTTGACTACATTTACGCAGACTTTTGAATTCTGCTAATGTGTCTAAACAAGATATTTTTAGCAGTCCCCAACCTCAGGTCCAGAGCTGCCGGTTTTATGTCCTATGAATTGATCCCAGGCTGCAAAATTTAATTTGGGGCCTGCAGTCTGCGATATTAGAAAAGTAACTTACGGAATTTGCACCTGGAACTACAATCAGATTTTGAAGGTCATCTACCTCTCCTTTCCCTCATTTCTAAAATCTTAAAGAAGAGGGAGGTTCTAGCTTACGATGTAATTTGGGAAGATTTCACCCCAGGTGACCTTTGCCAGACACTGTTAAAGAGTAAACGGGGCAGAAAGGCAGAAATGGTTTGTTGCACAAAAATGGTGACTCTGTGCTAAGCTTCATAGGTTGGAAGGAGCATTTTGAAAGTCCAGGCAAAAATGTGACAAGAAGCCAGTTTAAATACGAGCACATAGGTGTGATATGTTCTGAGGGCCAGGTGTGACTTGGGAGCCTGGCAGCTTTGTGCACGTTATAACTTTGACATCATGGATGAAGAGAGACAGGCTAACAAAAATTACGGATAATAAAGTCATGAAAAGGTATGACTCACAGTGTTATTGCTCCTATGAGACTCGGCGAACAAATGCACTATGAAGGGTTACTTGTGTAAAAGGCAAGAGCATTATTTGTGGCATAGCCATGAGCAGTTTACAAATGCACTTATTTTGTCTTAGTACATCTTTACTTGTAAGCATTTACCTTGTAATAACCAGCTCTGAATAATGCTCCATCCTCCTGTTTTTGTGCATGAGGAAGAGGGCAAAAGACAGAAAACAATTACCATCTTTCTCTTCCTCTTCTGCAATTGGTTGCTGCTGTTATAATTTGGTCTTAAAGAGGCTGTAAGCACAAACACAACCTTAAGGATCATGAAGAAAAATATTCTTATGTGAAAGTATATGTGGGAGGCGTACATTTTTAAAACCCAGATCTGTGGCTTATAACCAGACCAAGTGGTACTGACATCAGTACAGCTCCACAATAAGAAAACCAGTGCAAATTCGGCTGTACAAATCCTCATTTTCTTTGCCAGTCATAGCAAAATTATGTAGTATCCACCTTTGTTACTTCCCTGAAACAAAAGTCCCTGACGGGATAAGTGCATGAGAAGTTGAAGGTATATCTGAGAGGAGCATCTGTTTCTCATGGTAATATTTCCCATGAAAAGCATTATCAAAAAAATTTGCAGTATATACGTGTGTGCGCAGTGTGTGCATTTTCACTTTCCCCTCTATCAACCCTCCTCCACTCTTGTCTGTGTTCAAATAGGTCCTTACAGCAAGGAAGGGCTTTGTCTTGCTTAGCCATTGATTTGCAAAAGTTAGGTGTCAAACCTAAGATAGCTATTTAGGCTCTCTCCCATAGTCAGTGGACCATAAATAAGTGCCTAGAAGACGCTGGAGTAATTGTCCTCTGCAAGTAATTTCGCTGACTGCAGAGGGAGCTTAGATAACCTGCAAGAGGACGAGTGTATGTAGTAGTCAGCAGAAGGCAGGGGAGCTCAAAGTCTGCTCAGAGAGGCTCGACTGGTATTCTGGTTATAGGTACAAATACCCAAGTGCATACAGATGACTAGAAGAGCTTACAGATGACTAGAAGAGCTTTTTGCTGCAAACCTTCTCTGTGCATAGAGCTTAGCTTCATAAAATAACTAAAAATTACTATGAATATATCAAAATCTTTGACCATACTATATGTCATTTTTGATGTCTGCAGAGGAAAAAAAACCCCTCAAACCTATAAGTGTAATTTAGTGAAAACCTATTTAAAGTTTGACACAGAAGCAAATATCACTCATTTTCATAAATGCTGCAGTGATTTTAGTATAGTACATCGTCCAAAATCTAGAATATTTTTATTAGAGTTAGGCTAAGTACATACAGCTCTACCATTGCATACAATTTCCAGTGGTGTAATATATAACATTTATAAATCCATATAGCATTAAATATATATATTTAACTAAATATGTTTTATCCATATGCAAACAGTTGATTGGTCAAGCAGTATGACCAGCATGAGAAAATGAATTCCAGAAGATCACTATGTGGTGCATTTCTAAAAGGACTACATTAAGGAAAAAACACAGGGTTATAAAACACTGAGACATTCCTCCTTTGTCCCGGTCCGTGCACCCCATGCGAGGCCCCTGGGCACCCCGCAGCGTGACCGCACGCAGGTCTGGCAGTGGGATTATAAATGTGCAGCACGTGCTCGCTTGGGCTGGGTCACCCAGGCATCCCTGGGTAAACAGCTCCTAGGTGTGCAGAAGAGGGTTCTAAGGTCTGCTCTCAGTGCTATAGGCTGGAATGGTCCTATTAATTGCAGTGCGCACAGAATCAGGGCCCAGGATTTGGCATGGAACGCAGGCTTTAATTTTTGGTGTGAGTGTGTGCACGAAGAAGAAAAAAACCCAGCAACCCAGCTTACTCAATACATCTGTGCATATCGAGCTCTTTTTTGCAGACTGCTTTTTCATGCTTCAGAAATTCCTGTTCTTTATAAATTCCATTCCATTTTACATGATCTTAAATTCCTCTTTGGCCATCTTCTAGTTTTTATAATGCAAAGCAATGTTTGGTGACTGCATGTTTCACATCACTAAGTATATTTCATTTGACACTTCTTTTTCTCTGCAGTTCCTTACATGCCTTAACATGTTGCTCTCTCCCTCCTGGTGTTCTTCTCTGTCTGCTTAATGCTCTTTTCTGCTCCTTCCTGGAGCTTTCTTAATTGATGCATTTGGCTATTTGTTGCATTAAAAAAAAAGAGCTTTGACTTACCAATTTACAGCACTTCCATTGTCCCATGTTGTGTGGTATTGTCCACTGCTTTCTTTCCTCAAAGAAAAATGGAGTGAAATTAAAATGTGTCTCTTTATCAGACACTAATGTGATTTCCTTAAGCATGGCTATTCTGCATAAACTTTCTGAGGGGTCACCACCAGCTTCAAAGGATTTCTTAATAAGCACACAAAAAAAGTCTGTCTGGGTTCAGTTCCTGTCATGTTGGAAAAAGATGTGATCAGTGTTGAATTAATGAAGCAATATTTGCTTTTAGATTAAAGATGTGTTTAGATTGGAAGTAATTTCTCTTCAGCCCATGAATAGTGGGCAACAAACACCACAGTTACTGTGAGTTATTTGGAAGAGCTCTGAATTTGGGCAATGCCTTGGAAAAAAGGACTCAGTTCATGAGTGGACTCTTCCAATCCTACTAATAATCAGCATTATTCATAATGAACTTTAATCCTTTAAAAAAAAGGCAGTGGTTTCCTCAAGCATCTGGAGGATGGCTCCCCCAGACAGATTGCAGTGGAGAGGCAGCAGCTGGAAACTGGAGGATGAGCCTGCTCTTAACCTGCAAACCCGAGACGGAGCGAAGCAGCGGGCATTCACCCAAAGATGTGAATTAGCTCCTGGGCCAAAGCTCTGGCCAAAATTCCTCGACAGGATTGCCCGTGCCTGGTGGGGACTCCCCAGACACGTGTCCCCAGTCCCAGCAAGGAGCGCTGTGGGGATGGGGAAGGGGAGAAGACAGGGGAACAAAGACGGTGCCACAGCAAACAGCCTTTTCGTTTCTCTCAGCTGGGTTAAGAGAGGGAAGCTAAAAACCCCAGAAAACCCAAACAAGCCCACACTGCTTCCCCTGAGTGGGTGTGCTGCTCAGCGGGCTGTTGTGGGTGGGCTGCCCTGGCACAGATGGGATGGAGCAGACTTGCCCTCAACCCCAGTTAATTCTCCATCACAAGTTGCAGCTAAAAAAGAGCCTGTGGGCCAGGATCCAGCCCTGCAGCATGCGGAGGCTGGCCAGCTACTGCAAGGCTGGGGGCAAGCGGGGTTTGGGGATCCCTGGCTTCAGAGCAGGCTGGGGTAAGCTGGCATCTGCATCCCAGGGGAAGGCTGCGAGGGTCACGGTCAGGGAGAGCTTGGGCAGAGCCAGTGTGTGGACACTGCTCCTCTCTCCCGGAGATACTCAGATCCGCAAGACTCACTTGAGATAACACCAAGCCCAGGTTTCCCTCTTCAGCTGGCCCCAGATTGCTGCAAAGCGGGACTGCATGCCTGCATGCACACGCTGCCCCACGCGTGGGCAGACCTCGGCCTGGGGCTGCTTGCCCATGTAGGATGCTGAGGATGCCCCATAAAAACCCTGCAAGCAGAGGGGCTGTGATTGCCAGGCGGAGGACAGCACCGTGATAGAATGAGTGTTTCCTGGGTGGGTTTGGTAGCCTTGCCGTCTGTGCTTTTTCCTTCTATCCTGTTGTTTACTATTCTATTTTCTTTAATATAATCCTCACCTTTCTGTGTCATTATGCTGCAGACCCATCGGGCCCAGGGCTGCTGCCGATGAGCGTACCCAGCCCATCCAAAGGGATCACACACGGGGAAAATTCCCAAACGCCTGCTTCCATGGCTGCCCCAGTTGTTTGCAGAAATCCTCTGCAAAATCCAAGAATGCCTTGAAAAAAACAGAAACAAATTTTAAACCACAGTTTTACCCCTCAGTTCTAAGCTACCTGCTTTAATTGTACCCATGCATCCATATTAAATCTTTCTGGCCAAAAATCCCTTGTAGGTCAGTTTTCCTTGCTTGATCCTTAAGGCACTCAAAGATTTCTGTCATAGTTATTGGACAGGACCTAAAGTACCTCATTCTGCTTGGTTTTAAGATCTCTTTCTGATTGTCTTTGTAGATCACCATGATTTAAGCAGCTTTGGGTAATGACACATCAATACTAGATTATTTTTATTATAACATGAAATAGAAATACACTACCCTGTCCATATGTACGGTATTGGGAGATCTTCAGTCAAATTTGCTTGTCTGTTGGGACTGCACTCCTGTTACTGTGATTTTGTGGTGTTTAAGGAAAAAATGAACTCCATTTGCACACTTAATTTTAAGGGCAAGAAAATGGAAGCTGTGCTTATATGTCAATAGTGGCATTTTATCCAAGTACAGAAAAGATGGCTCTGGAATATGTTTGTATGAACTCATATGGATTGTTTGAAAATATTAGTAGCCTATGTTTAAAAACATACAGCTAAAGTCCTCCAGCGTGAAATACTCCTCTAGAAAAATACAAGGCATTTTTTACATGTTTAGGTTAGATTTTTAATCTCATTTCTAGGTTTCTCTAACATTAACATCAACCACATGTCACTTACGTAGTCCATTTACATTTTAATTTAGTGTCTGCATATCGAATGTATAATGTACAGCTGGACTCAGCACAATATTTTGTATGAAATGCAAAAGGAGCTATTATCCAATAAGAAATACATCTGGCTTTGGTGTAGCAGAGCTTTTCCAAAGGCAGAGAAATTGCTGCAATAATTAAACTTGAAACCCAGAGAAGGACGGGATTCCTGCTGGAGTATTAGACCTTGCATGAGGTACTGGGATCCCAGTGAGAGGTTTTTTATGGCTAACAATCTATTGTATATTACTAAAATACTTAAGAAAAAGTTCAGCCAATTATTTGCAGCTGTCACTTGGTGACTGTGTCCAGGTATTAGACAATCTCTTACAAACCAGCTTAGGGATCTGTCATATTTTTGCTTACAGTCAACTGAGTCCTGAGCAGATGAATGTGCTAAGCTGTGTGCCCTAGTGCTTCCATACAAAAGGCTTTTAAATTAAAGTAAAAATTCATTTTAACAGTGAGGTTATGTTTTCCCTTGAGGTTTCTAACACTGTTCACTCTCATTGCTGAGGATGTTTCCGCCTTCATGGTAAAAGCTTTTCTTTTTGTTATCCTCGCAGCCCTTGTTAGATTGAATAAGTCAAGGTGCTAGTGCCTTCCTATCGCTGAAGGGCCCGATCCCACAGCCCTTGTGCCTGGCTGTGTAAGGCAGCAGGGGAGCTGTGTGTTAGAGGGGGCCACAGGTAAAATGAGAGAGAAATAAATAGGAAAGACAAGTGGTTTATTTGTCTGCAACTTGTTTGTTGTCACCTACAGCTTCCTCTTAATGAGTTGATGGCTTTCTTCTTAAAGCAACAAAGGCTTCTCTGGAAAAACTAAAATACTTACTTGGTTTTGCTCTCTAATTTAATATGCAAGAAATGTTAGTTTCTTCTCTCAAACACCAGCAGACAGATGGCAGAAAAAATACAGTAGACTCTGGACTCCCACTGAAAGCTGACCTAGACTCACCCGTGGCTTTATTGTTTTTCTTTCATAATTAGCTTTTGCTCAGCTTTGTCATTTTCATAAGCCTCGATATTCTTCAATTAACAAAACAGAACAAGAACAACAAGAGCTTAGGCAGCTCATGAGGTCACTTCTTGCAGGGGCTGGATTATGGCACCAAAAGAAGCCTGAAAAGCATGTATTGATCCAGTCTGACAGTTCCTGCCACATTAAGCCTCACCACAGCTGTGATATAAAGGCGCTTAGAGCTGTTATCATAAATACCATCCACTATCTTTAAAGATCATCAGAATTGCTTCACATTGTATAAGAGTTATTGTCATATAATTTGGTCAATGCATTTTAACAGCATAAATTGGTTTAGCATTTTAATACTAGCTTAAAGGTCAAATGTAGATAATTTAAACCAACATTTATCCTATGAAAGTTATCATATAAGCTCAATTTACTGAATGTGTGGAATGAAAAACAGTCATCTTTATTATTTCCTTCATTTATCCAAAACCTAAATATATCCAATAAAATTTGTTTTTAAGTGTTAAGGCACTTTAATTTAAACTAAAAAGAACATATTTGTGATTATTTTGTGAATGTCTATAATATTTAGAATATGATCTTAAAAGCAAAATAAACTTCCTATATTTCTTTCTGTAGGAAGATGATTATAAGAGAGGCATATTTATAATCTGGAATGGAAAAATACAGCTATAGCTTTTATGATGATCTGAAGATATTAGGAACAAACATGTCTATGATCTCTTAACCCAACCTACAGCCGGGCCTCTGCCCATCCATAGTCCTGCTGTGCACAGAAAACTCCCTTCCAACTTGTGGCTCATTGAACCAATCAAACATGAAAGGCAAATGACTGAGAGAGAGAGAAAAAATTGATGACTGTATGGGTGGAAGGCAATATAGTCAATAGCATCAGCAAAGACAAGCAGGCAAAGTCTTGTTGTAAAAAAACCTTTCCCAAGGGGATCTCCTGGAGTTTTTCTGCTGTAAGCGAGAGGTACAAGACACTGGTATGGCCTATAATAAAATATTTACTCAACAGAGGTGGAACAGCTCTCAGGTCCTGGAGGAAACCTCTGGTCACATCCTGAATGTTGTTGTGGAAGAGCCGGTGGCCTCCTGGTCACACTGTTCTGGGGGGATGGGGTAGACCAAGACCACATCTGCTGAAACTGATCTGAAGCACAGTCAAACCTTACACTTGTGCTGCCAGGGGTTTGTCCTAGAGATGTGGTTTATTCCAGGGTCTTTCCCTATTCTTAGAGTTGTTCTGTTTGTGTAAACAAGTGTTTGGTGGAGCAGAAACTGGAGCAGAGGTTTCCAGCATCGTAACGGGCTTCTCTAGTCATTAGGTTACAGAGATCATTTCTCAAATGACATAGGTCATCTACACACCTATGTTTTTTACTTCATGCTTGGGGCAGAAGGTGGCAGAGCTGTGAGGTGAACCCACATTCATTAACTCTCATAAGACTTCTGAAGCCAATATACAATTTCTTGGATGGCTCTGACTGCATTTTCTTTGGCTGCAGTTTCTAGAGCCAAGATATCTGTCCAATGCATGTCTACAGCTGCAGTGCCATTTAGTTTTCAGGACTGATTGATAGTCAGCAAATTTGCACTGGCCCTTGAGCTGGTATCCCCACAGCCCCCCACAGCCTTGTGGCACCCCTCTGCCCATCTCATCCTCACTGGGAGGGGATGTGGAGACTGCCCCAGGTCCCAGGACCTGCCTTCTAGGGTCATCGCTAAGCTCCTGCCCTCTCGCTCCTTGTTGGGGGTCAAGAAGCATGTGCGCAAGCATCCAGAGCACTAACATCTATTTATGGTGAGGTGGGGCAAAGACCAAAACCAGATGCTTCAAGAAGAATAAGAAAACAGGAAAGTCCGCAGTGATGATGCCCTGAGTACTTGCTCAGCCTCTGATGATTTGCAGGTCAGGGCTTTTCCCAGCCAGAGGCGTTCCCCAGGCAGCGGACAAGGGTAAGGGCATGGCTGCTGGGCACGGGCTGGAGGAGCACGTGCCAATGCATAGCAATCCCTCTTGGAAGGCTCCTTTGCTTCTTGTTTTGTCTGGTTAGCCCCAGTTTCCTTCAATCTGCACAGAGATTTTAAATTTCTTTCTAATCTTTTTCCTTCACTGTTTGAACAGTCTAATCTGGTGAGACAACTCCTAATCTACTCTTAACTCTTCCATGCTTTTTCAAACCTGATGTTTGTGAGCATTTCTAAAAAGCTTCTAACTGTACAAATTAGCTAGCTTAGTAAGTATTATAAAGGACCATAATTGTCTGTATTACCAGAGGACTTGCTGGTTATGATATGGTGAGACAAAACATTGAGTGCATATATTATTTGTAAAAACAAATTTTATTCATTTTTCTATTCATGAACAGTCCAGAAAGCAAGCTAGTTATGTTAAATGATTGTATAATTTGAATTCTTTAGATTTTTTTCTACTTCTTTTTGGTTTTATTCTTCTGGAAACACAGGGGTGGAGGGAATCACTTTCTTGTTTGTCTGTTTTCTTTTTTCCCCACTTATTAGAGAAAAAGGAAACTTTAAAAAATGAAAAACCCACCCCCACTTTAAAAGTAGCTCCCACCTTTAAATTTCAGTCTCAGTGATAAAACAATAACAAAAAAACCCCCACTTTTACCTCTTTATCTAGAAGTAATAACAAAAGGATTGAAGACTTTTATCTCATTGGATAAATAATTCACAGTACTGTTCCTCTTTTTCATTGTCAAAGGAAACTTTTGGTATTGTTCCTTTGGTGTGATTCACAGATAGAATCAGCATTTTTCTAAGGATATGTAATATTTGCCAATATTCAAGTTCATTGAAAAGTCCTTATTTGGTAGAATATTTGTGGAATGCAAATATAAAAGGAAGGGTCAGATAAATTCAACTTAAAAAATAACCAGCCCATTTTTATAAGGTTTTTGTTTCCATATGGAAAACAAACAAACAAATTAGGCTTAATCTAAGGAAAAAAAAAATAAATTATTAAGCTGTGGAATGTTCCAAGAGAAAAGGAAGACCCATTACCTGGAACTTCTAAAATTAGATTAGACAAGGCAATGAAGGATACCATAAGACAATGGATTTTTGTGTCAAAAGACACTTTTCTGGCACACTAATAATTCTGTATTCTGAGTTGCCTAAAATGTAACTTAAAGGTGACATTATCATCTTTTCAAAATACAGATAGCAAACATTTTTGAGATCAGCTTTTGTAAGATGATTCCAGTTAATGGCAGATTTGCCATAATTTGGTGTAAAGGAGTAAAGAACAATAACTGGAAAAACTGAGTAGAAATAACAAATTAAAATAGATAGTATAAACACAATTAATGTCAGTACTGTTTCACCAGCTTAACAATTACTGCTCATCGGCAAAACCAAATTCCCAGTTGCTGCACATGCTCTTTGCCAAAGTCAATGGTGAGATCGCCTGCATTTTCACAGGCTGTGTACTTATGCTGCCTCCATAATTTGCTCCAGGATAGGAACTGTTTTCCTCGGCCAGCTGACCTGGAGTGGCACATATGCACACTGAGTGCTGTGCCTGCTTCCGTGGTGCAGAGCATTTTAACAGTTCCTGGCTCTGCATCTGACCCACACTCCTTTGCGTCTCCTGAGCACCAGGACTGTATCGCCTACAATACGTGCCTGCTCTATACTCCTCACACAACCACACCAGCTCTCCTTGTAGGCTATATTTCATTTTAAGATGCGAAGAGCTGTCTGTGTTGTCTATTTGAGCAGAATCACAAGCTGAGTCTCTGGACCACCCATGAATTTCATTGTGTTTTGTTGCACTCCAGAAGGAGTGTTGGGAACGACCTAGCATGCACTAGGGTTACGATGACCACCTCATTTTTAGCAATTACTGATGGAAAAAACCACACCTGACTTCTTGCAAAGGAAGAAATAGTAGTAAGCGTAAGAATTACTGCAGGTCTACTACTTTTTTTGTGTATAATATTAGTTTTTACATGAAAGGCAGTGTTACCTTTTTTATTATCATTTTTCCTCCTACATCTCAGAAATGGTAACACCTCTGAAATCACCAGAATTCTGCATGGGAGAGGATTATGAGATACGGAGTAAGATGCCAAGCCCTGGTTTCCTTTTCGTCTGTGTGAACTTCTGTAAGAAGTTCATGAGTCTTAGTAGAGTTAATCTGATTCATTGAGGTCTAAAAGAGCTCTGTCTTTAGAAGCCAAAATCAGCTTTGTAAACAGCAGATACTGAGAATAATTTGAAGGAGTTTCTGCCTTAGCAAATATCATCTCTTCTATTTAGAAACACTACTGGTCTAGATGTGTTGCTACTGCTGTATTGCTGTCACTGCAGTGGTAATCCTAAAAGGAACTTGTCTTACATGAAATCCCTTAGGAGTTTCACTTTGCTCTGGTAGGATGTTTTCGTATTATTTGCATTTCTAAACATGAGAAAATCAGAAGCAATGGCACGCTGAAGAGATGGATTCACCCATGCCCTCTCTTCCTCCTGCACAGTGGGTGTTCAAAATTGAGGGAGGCTCAGCCTGTTGAACTCACACAAATGCCAAATGCTACTGACACAGACCTTAAAATTTCAGTCAGGATTGGACCTTACAGCTCACTACTACATTGATTACAGAATGACTGAACGGATGAGGTTGGAAGGGATGTCTGGAGGTCATCTGGTCCAACCCCCCTGCTCAAGCAGGAAAGTAATCTAAGCAATCAAATCATTGCTTCACAATTTGGAAATCTTACGAATGTCAGCTACACTAATTACTGTTAGAGATAAGGTGAAAATAGCCCATATGCAACCAGAGATTTAAGGAAAGAAGTTCAAACCCTGTATCTTTCCTTATAATACCTATGGTTGTAACAACAGGTGAACATTTTGCATGTTTTCACACCCCCCATGCCTTAGAAATACATATGTATGTACACACAACTCCATACAGCAATTCCCTGAGACAGAATGCAGCTTTGACCATCTATGTGCATTCTTACCTACGCCCCATATGTTCAGCTGTCACGTCGCCTACGGCACAGTCCGACATGCAAGGATGAGAGATAGAAGGAGAATGCTTTGAAGCTACTCTGTCAATGTTTGAGAGTGAAAGATTATCCAACTGTTCTCAATAGCGCAACCAGCTGCAATGTATTCTCACTTAGATGTTCTTGAAAGCAAAGGGGTCTGGTCATCTGGAAAGGTGAAATATCCCATCATTTTACTCGCTCACTGAAGGGACACTAAGACTGTGATTGATATGAAAAGAGTCCTAAATGAGAGGTCCCAGATGATCTTCGAGGTCCCTGTTTTTTTTTTTCCCCAGCTTTGTTGACCTAGGAATGTAGGTGTTTTATAACTGAGACAAAGACCCCTACACAAATTATTCATATTTCAGGGGTATAGCAAGAGTACCATGGTCTGGCAGGAAATGTGAGATTTAATTAATAATTTGTACTTTGTTGTTTTGTTGCCTTTATCTTGTAAGCTTTTCATAAGAAATAGGTAGAAATTTTACTAATTTGGTATGGAGTTTGTCTCCAGCCTTTTAGGAGTAAAAGGAACAGACCAGATTGGGCTATTTACCCAAGAAAAAATTATTGCAAAAGATAGTGATTGTCATTTGGGATACTGCCACCTCAGGAAAAAAATTACAGCAATATGACTAAATTTTTTTTCTCTCTAGGGTTTCTGTCAAGGTCAAAGTCATTTACACAATATGTGTGGGATTAAAAAACATGATTTTAATACAGAAAATGGAGGTGACCCAGAGTGATGTTTCGGAGTGATGGATCCCTCACACAAAAGACATCTCCAGACTCATCACTCCTCCATCCTCTTGCAGTGCTCTTTTAAGCACACCCCAAGCATTTCTTATGCTGCTTCCTTGAGCTATTTCAATTTTTAATCTCCCCCTGCCTTTGCTTTCCTCACATCTTCTCTCAGCCTCCTTTCATCTGTCCAGCTCTCTGGCTCAAGGTCTTATACCAAATAAATGATAAAACACAACAAAAAAAATATATAAAAGAGCAGACACTGACTGCAAGCATAGAGCAAATGTGATGTGTGTGTTACAAATTGGTGACCTCAGGAAATTATTTTGTGTAATCCTTGACCTCTCCTTTGCTATTCCAGTTATGCTTGTTTCTGTCCTGGATGTTAAATCATGACTGCCACATGGGGGGGGGGAGGCGGGGGGGGAGAGGCATTTTAATTATTGTTTTTAGCCTTTCTGATCTTTTATTCTGGCTCACATTTACAGTGATGATAATGTATCATTGCTCCTTCCGACACAAATATCCCATTCTGACAAAAGTGTCTCTCCACAGAGCAACAGCGTAAGCCTGAGGCCCTGTAAGTCAGCTTTGCGGGGAAAGAGAAACCAGTGACACAATGTCTGGGTATATTCTAAGTATAAATTGTTTTGTTTACATATATAAACCAGGCCTGGTAGTAGAATTGGTAAAGCAGCACTTTGGGCAATTATTTCTTTAAGGAATATTTACTTAACACCTGTGTTTAGTTGTCAGAGAATAATTATCCCAATTATAAATATTTAATCAGAGAAGAAAGGACATAACAAATACCAGGGTCCTCTACCTTTTTGCAGACCCTCATTCTAAAAAGGCAACATTATGTGTCTTCTTGAATTGAAAATTTGCACACGTGCTAGGAACTTGAAAAGCTAAATGTAAAAGTAGCACCTAGAAACACTTGCCATAATAGAATTTTCTTCTTTAACCAATATTCCAGGGTATTTCTTGCTTGTCATTACTTCAAACTATTGGACTTTGAGCCTCCTTTGAAGTCTGTGGCATATGCTGAAAATTAAGCAAGTTCTTAAGTGTTTAGAGGATTGGTTTCACTTAGAAATAGTCAGTACATTTAACTTCCAGGGCTAATTCTAAACTTCTGTCTTCAGCAAACTGTGTCTCTAGATGACATTAAATGCACCCATGCTGTAATGCCGTGACTTCTTACAGTCAGTTATATCTTCTACTTTGACTGAGATTGTAGCCAAAGTGGCTTATGATCAAAGCACATGGTTGTGCAAAGCCACGGCACAAAACGTGGTGCCACCTTGAGCTGCCAGCTTCCAAGCTTTTAGAGGAGCATGGAGACCAGAGTATAAAGCAAATTACAGCTTTGGTCTGATAATACATGCATGTGATTAGCCAAGAACGAATATGTGTGGATTAAAACTGATTTCTTAGAAGTATCTGATAGGAATAAAGATTTGTGATTAGAATTCTTGGCAGAATTGAAAATTGCAGTCCGAAAACAATGTGAGGAAGATTGGGATCATTTAGCGCTCATTGTTTCAGAGTTTCTTTGGCAGAATGATAATTGTTGTTCTTTATCCCCTAAACCCCTCCAGCCCTGGAAGATCTCACATCAGGTTTTTGCAGGAGAGTTTCTTTACCTACGGAGACAGATGGGGAGCCCGCTTCCTTACTCTAATGGGTTTCTGCTGAGCTGAGATCCTGCTCATCTATAGAAATAATTGAGGGTATGGGGCAGAGGAGGAAGCAGCAAACAGTCTGCACTGATTACCTACATAAATTTTCTCAGGGATGAGCACAAAGGATGGGTGATGGCTTTCCGGATAAATATTTTTACCTTCTTTATTGTCCCCTTTACTGTCATTTCCATCTCTGTGGTACAGAAGATGGATTGAGCCTTAACGGAGGGACTTCAGCCAAAGTGGTAGAAGCGGACTGGAGGATTCCTTATTCCTTGTGCTCAGGAATTTTTTCCATACAAGGATACAATCAGAAATGGAAGACCTAAACTGCAAGCTGCAAACTTAATTTTCTAGCATGATGCATCCTCGTATTATTACATATTAACACAATACTCATACAGAGACCTTGCAGTTGCCTTTAGTGGCTGGACAGTTTAGTTTTATGGGACTTGTTGTGAAGTCTGAAGTCTGTTTGTCCACGTATAAGTTGCCATCAACATGCACTCAAATCCTGCTCTCCAGATTGGTATATCCCATTTTAAAGCAAACTGTTTTCCTCCATGTAGTCACACACCAGCTGAAGAAGACAGTGGGTCATAAATAGTGAGTTGCACGTCAACATGCCAGCGTGTCCTAAGCAGAATACAATGATATGGGAGACAATACAATGATTGCAAAATCCTTAAATCTTTTCCTAACATTAAGCCTCAAATTATCCCACTGACTTAATGGGATTGCTGTCATAATTGAAGTCAGTCATTGCTTAGTTATCTTCATGTTCATCACTCATAATAGATAAGACAGTTATTAGTTACCTTAAAAAATACACTGCATTTTATTAGAAATGTCCTGCTCTTTTGCTGTGTGGCAGGGTTTGAAGAAAAAAAAAAATCTAACAGAAGTTTTTACTCACTTGAAAAGCCCAAGTCAGCCTCAAGCTTTGAGTAGCTCTTCTGTGTACAGATAAGAAATATCTGCTTTTGGAGACAACATGCACAGAGGAGCAAAGTGATTGGTGTCACACCTGGAGGCCTTCCATTTCTTGTCCTCAGCGACCTGTGCCCTTCATACAGCTGGCCATATGGGCACCTGTCCAGGGTTATGCTTAAGATGCCTGAATTTATAACAGGTTGTCTTACCCACTGCAGCACTGCACCTCCTCCTCTTGGGCAGGTTTCAGCAAAAGCATCACAAGGTACAAGAGTTGTTCCAGAACCAGCCATTTCATGAGTTGTTTCATTCTCATTTTGGCAAGTTGAATACTTCAAATGAGTTATTTAAGTTGAATATTGTAAATTGCCTTAATTATCTTAAATATTGCACACCACCCAAAATACAGAAGATCCGGTGTTGAGGTTATAAGAGCTTTCTATTGAGATTCATATTTATTCAGTTACTGGGTAAGTTTTCCTATGTGCAGGGCCTCTCCTCTAGTCAGGGAAATCAGCAACAAATTTCCACACAGAGTTCACTGCACTATAGAGGTCTGCTAATGACTTCTGCTGAAGGCTGTGAAATGAAAGATGTCTTAGACAATAAAATCTCCCTTAGTTCTATTTACATTGAAAGTATGCTTTTTTCAGCACTGCAATACTCCAACTAGGTTTCATTTCAGATGGGTTAATGATGGATTTTTTTTTGTTTTTTGACCACATCAGAAAAAAGCTGATTCATGTCAGAATCACAATGGCTTTTGGTTGCACAAAGAGCAACAATGAACTGCAAACCAATAAAAAATGAATTATGAACCAAGTAAAACTGTTTTGTTCCACCTAAGCCCTAACTGTTTTTCATTTTCTTTTTTATTTTAGGTCTGTTTGAAAGCCAAAAGAAAACCACTTGAACGAAAAGATAATCTTTAGAAACTAAGAACAAAATAATTGGTCTTTTTTAAGTTAATGCTTCTGTATTTTCCAGTTCTTCTATCCCTCTTATTTCCCTGACTGAAATGAGTTTCAGTGTTTAGCTGTTTTAGTATTTTAATTAAGTGTTAATTTCTGCTGCTTGTCTCACTCCAAAATTCCATTTCTGGGAGGATATTACTTGTTAACAACCTCCTTGTCAGCTCTCAATAGGAAATGACATGTAAAATGTGGAGAAAACACTCTGAAAATGATAGATTTCATATGAGAAGCAGGAATAACTGAGATGTGTTTTTGTAAACTGGGCACTCTTATCTTGTGAGTAGTAGGTGAATGGTAATTTTATTAAGTAACCTAAAACCTAAAATCAAGGAGGAAATTAGGAGACTTAGAAGGCCTTCCACCTTTGACAGAACAGCCAAGTACTAGGACCTGACAGGTACAATAAAGAGCTTAGATGTTCTTCTGATATTGTTCTTAGCCATAAGCCCCCAGGCTTTGTTCTACATGCTTAGTTAAACTGTTTTTATCTTACATAAATCCTGGTAAGCTACTTTAAGACCCATCAGACTACCTCAATTGCCGTTTAAGTGTTTTTTTCTGCACTAACTGCTTCTTGTTAAATAGTTTGACATTTATGTGTCTAGACTTGGGTTGTTTTGATATTGATTTTGTACAGAATGATAATGGAGCATAGTGGCAATATTACTTTTGCTGTCATACCTAGTAGCAATATATCTCTCTGAACTTCTTATGTTGGGAGCAAAATCTACACATACGTAGGTCTAAATTTAGTCAGTTTTTTAAAGCTAGGATTCTGCTTTGCTTATTTTTCTGCTGAAACTAACATTTCCTTCCTTATAGTGCCAAGAATCTTTATTTTGAGGGAAATCTGTCAAAATGTGGAGCTTCCAGCTCAGTGTCTGCACAGGAAAGATGATTGTGGTATCAGCTAACTCTCTCCCTCCCTCTCTCCCTCCCTCACTAATGACCTTACTGTGGGTATGGAAAGCTGCTTTCTGTAGATGCTTAAAGTATCCATAATAAGCCAATCACTTTTAAGATAGTTACTGCTATCTGTTAAATGAGATGAGCTTTATGTTGCCTTTTTTTTTCCCCCCATGTCTTTTGCTGTTTGCCTACCTCAGATCAAAATACTGGAAGGACTCTCATTTGTCTGGCCATGATTTAAGTAGAGTTACATAATGTACAACTCAGACAAAGATTTTTAGGCAGAAATTAATTAAGAAGTCACCGATTTTCAGAAAAAAGATGAGGTAGGAAATTTTGTACTATGATACACAGGCCAGTAAAGGGAAAGTCAACTGTCAACATTTTAGGACCAAAATAGCTTTACTCTGAGGCATTCACATTAAATATTGTACTAATTTTGTATGCTAAAATCTTCAGAGCCAAGCTGATGACAGTGTTGACCTTTAAAACTGCCCGGGTATTCGCCTCAGCATTCGTTTCAAGCCTTTGATAGTACAAGGATCTGGAAGTCATCTTTTGTGAGTGGAAGGAAAGAGATTTCACCTGGAAACAACTGCGTTGGACTTTTTCATGCCTTTTTTTCCTCTGCCTCTTCCACCAGTGTACAGGGACGCTGTCCTCCTCACCTTCCTTCCTCACCCCGTTGATAACTGGGGCAGTGGAAGCACGTGGGGATGTGCGCGTGGGGATGGCAGCTCAGCTGCTCGCCTACAGCCGAGACTCCTGATGTCCTCAGGTACACAGTTTTCCAAGGTGCAGTTTGTTACAGCTCTGCCTTCCTGCCAGTAAGTAGATACGAGCAATTTCAAAAATGGCATTTCTGGTCTAAGCCAATAGATCCTGAACAAGCCAGCAAAAAAATCCACCAATATTAAATACAGAAGTTGAGAACATGTAAGATAATAGTTTCATATCATTTCCTGAAAGTGAAGAAAATCACATATAATCTGCTTTTTTCTGTATACCTCCATGCGTATTAACTGGGAAACATCTCTGTCCAAGATTCTCATTATTCTTCTTTTTCAGCACTTGTGCATTTAGAGCTTTTTATCGTAAGGAAATGAAAATACTGGCTGATGGATGAGGTCTGGCCAACCTTGCTGCAGTGATTTAGGACATTTCACATCCTTGGGCTTGAGGTTGCTGCCTCACAGTGTGATGGGCAGGACGGAAATGGCCCTGTGAAGCTACCATCTGAGGTGACTTCAACAGGAGTTGCCAAACTTCATACTCAAGAAATGGAGCGAAGTTTAGTTCAAAAGTACTGAGTGCTGCTTAGCCATGTATTTACCCTCAGAAGATGGTTAAGTACTTCAAACCCCATGTTTTTATCAGTATGAAAATATAAGAAGCACCAGACCATTTTTATATTTATTTAAGAACTTGCTAGTAAGCCTTGGTTAACAATTCCACCCACCATGACACTATCACTCTAGGTGGACAGGTGTCCAGTTTGTAAATTATGTGTTTGTAACTGAAAAGAAAATGTCATGCGTATTTATCTCATTTGACAATGGAAATATATGGCTTACAGTCAGTTCCAGCTAAAGCTAGCTTAAATAAGCAAATCAAACCCTTTAAACGCATAGACTAAGGCCAAAGCCTCCATGTCTATTTGCGCATATTAACATGCCATTTTTGTTGAAACCTGTGATACATATAGAGCTACCTTCAGTTTTCACTGTAGTGATGTAAAATGACTATCCCAATAATCATCATGGCTACTGAGAATTTAGTTTCCCACTAATTCTAACAACATTTTAGGGCTTAAGGACCCTTCAATTATTTATTACTTTCCTTCTCTCAAATATTTTGTGTAGACTGACAGCAGAGTTCACTGAACATTTTTACATAGTTGTACTTCAGACTGAAGGCTTGACTATTTAAAATAGGAATAAAATTTCCAGGGAAATATATCTATTCCAGGTGTTCTGGTGACTACTTCAGTTTCCTGTAATCCTTGTGTAAAATTGATGGTTTTGACTTCTAGCTGTAATTTCTTTTACAGAGGGAAATGCTCATTGCCTCTAGCTTTAGCCCAGAAAATCTTATCTTTGTCCAGGGCTGTCCAGCAATTCTGGTCCTCTCTGATTTCTTCTTAGACAAAAATTTCATGCCTGTGAACTTCAGTACTCTTTATAACTTCAAAATCACAGGCCTTTCTTGTGATGAACACGACAGAGCAACACCATAGGTAGCAAACACATGCAGAAATGTTTCTGTAAGTCATGTTTGAGGGCCATATTGAGACATTGAGGCTAAAAAAGAGTTGTGTGTATATATATATACACATTATATATATATAATGTCACTCTATATAGTAGGAAATATCCCTTTTTGATACAGTTATTTAACTTTGTGCAGCTCTGTACATATACAAATCTTTTTTTCATTTACCAACCAACAAGTGTGTCCACTTGTTCTGGGGTCCCCAGGACTGCAAAGGGATCCAGCCCCTCTTGCAGCTCTGCCTCCAGGGGAAGGCAGCCTCCCATCCACCCACATTTTCCTGACTCCTGCCTTTTCTGAGCTTTCCCTGAAACTGTTTATGAGAAAGCTTCTGTATATTGCACAACTTAGAATGATAACTTAAAATACACCCTAGACATCATGTTTTTTTCTAAATTAGGTGTCTAACCAAGCTAGTTGTCCAGGCTTGCACTATACTCAGCGAGAGATGGGAGCTTCTAGAGGGCTGTTTCACTCAGCTGAAACTAGGTGGCTAAGACAGTGGCTGAATTACCGTCTGGAAACGCATATTTTAAATGGCTATCAAGAAAATTTGGACAACTAACGTAGAATAAATGCGTATCAGCAAAAATTAATTGAAAGGAATCCCTTTCTCAATTAAAATATAAGATACTGGGTGTTTCAGTAGTCTAGGCTCTCTGGAGTGCATTCAACTTGCCTAAATTTAGCTCTTCACTGTAAATTTCCATTACAGTCTGTTAGGTGAAACGGGCATTTCAAGGATCTTTTTCACCTGCTTTAGACAGCTATATTTAATCCCACCTACCAGTTTTAAAAGTTAAGTCACTGCTCACACTACCATTTGATTTAATTCTTTGCTAATGAGAGAAAAGTCACCTACAACTGATCAATCTGCCCTATGTGATAAGAGATTACCCATTTAAATATTAATGTCAGTGTGACTCGATGCTCTAGTCTTTCAGTCATTTGTCTGGAGCATGTCTGTCAGTGGAGATGGGACATCTTCCCCATGTATGATGAGCAAACGTGAATGCTCCTCAGTGTCTTTTCAGCCTGTCTCAGTAAACAGCGCGCTCCATACCTGAAGCTGTATAGTTATGTCGGCAAAGGACAAAGCCCAAATCTTAAAAAACAAGTGAGAAGCAGACTATAGTAAATGGGACCTAGTCCTTTGAGTCAGAATGAGCTCAGGGGCAACATAAACCCATGTCTGTTTAGAGCCTAACACATAGATATCTTTACTGCATGGATAATGGTCTGTTACTGGGGAGTACTAGATGAATAAGTTTTATCACCATCCCTAATTCTGGGCAAAATCTTTGAGTGGTTGCTGGTTGTAATAATTGTGATATTTTATACAGTTGTGTGACTAATTTGACCTCAAATTGTTTTAGCTTAAGTAGTTTTGTTTTCATTGCATTATGGGGGTTTTTTTTTCTATTTAGTTGCTTAATGTAGTTAACAAAATAGATACAAATGGAAACCTTCATGGACCAGATGTTTCTTTCCTAGACTGCAAAGACCGCAGGGTACATTAGAGACAACTTAATAAGCCTAATAACACAGTGGTGGTCCACAGAACCTGCCCATTTTAGTTCTCATAAAGTCCTCTTAAAAGGCCTAGTCCCATAGGCTTCACTGTAAAGCTCAGACTAGTACTTCTAGTCCATAAAATTGCTAAAATATTTTGGAACTTTTGAAGCTGCTTTGTAAACCCTTGTGAAATCAGATGAATGCAGAAACTAGAACAGAGTAAGCAATTTAAAATGGGCTGCCATTTCTGTGGCTGAAAATACAGCCGTATCACAACCTGTAGGCTTGCTGCAACATCTAAAGGTCATCTTACTCTTTTCCGTATAGGAACTGACATGGTATTGAAGCAGCCACACATTGCCAACCACTTTGGTAAAACTTGCAATATAGAGCTGTGATGAGCATGGTAGCAGGAAAGAGTAGACCAGTGAAGAATGGTATGCTTCCTAACAGCTCGTGTAGTGGTCATGTGGAGAACTGGGGGTTCTCAGGGGCTGGGACTATCCTGGTGTCGGGATACCTTGTAGGTCCTTGAACTGCCCACTCTCACACAATCAGTATGTTATGTGGCACCATTATAACATGGTCATGGACTATCCCTGCCTTGGAGGCATCTGCCTACCATCCGCCCCAGCAAGCAATAGGAGGAGCTTGGGAGCTTGCAGGTGCTATAGCCTGGGATCAGCTGAGGTCTTGAATACAGCTGCAACTGGAAGCAGGTTTGGAGAGGCAATGACAGCTTCGGGGGAAGAGACACTTGAGGGTGGGACACTGGACAGAGGAAGAAGGAAAAGAAGGCAGGCAGAAGCCAGAGATATCAGCTCAGGGGTACATCAGAAAAGGACCAGTAAACAGAAATGCAACATGAAGGTGATACCTACTGTGAAATAAAAATGGAAAGGGCAGAGGAAGGTAGAAATTTGGAAAGAGGGGGTAGACAGATGTAAAAAAAAAAAATGTGGTGAGGGACATACATGATAGAGAAGAACAAGAAAAAATGGTATTGTTCAAGTCAATGCTAGCCAGAGTGAGCAAAGGCTATGGCAACAGGGCCTTGCCCAGTATGTACCAAGTGGGTGTCATGGTTCAGCTTCAGTTGGCAACTAAGCACCACACAGTGGCTCGCTCACCCCCCGCCCCGCCTTGGTGGGATAGGGGAGAGAATCTGAAGAGCAAAAGTAAGAAAACTTGTGGAATGACATAAGAACAGTTTAATAATTGAAAAAATTATTATTATTATTATTAATAAATTGTAATGAAAAGGAAAATCTATCCCAGCCAAAACCAGGACAGTGGGTTTTAAGAATGGCTATTTGTCTTCAAAGGAGAATTTGGATTCTAGCTGCCTTTGATGTCTGAATGATCATGCACTGTCTAAGTGAGCCTCAGGAACATGCCAGGGAGATTTTACAACCCAGGAATTGGACAACCATTCTGGCTTTTTAATGTCATAGAGATAAACAAGTATCAAGTGTGGGAATAATTAAATAATAATAAAAAGGAGATGAAGAATATGGTACACGTTCCCTTCTCCTATCAAAAAAAAAAAAAAATCTTTGTTGGAAAGTAGACTTTTTCCAGCAGACTGCAATGATAAATAGGAATGGGTGTAGATAAAATAAAAATAGCTATAAGAATAGCAGTTCTGGTTCTTTGTAGTCCAGTTGGAAAGCACTCTAATTTGAAAACTGGACACATGACAATGGCAAAATACACTAACTTGATAACTCGCAGGCTCTACAGGTGGATCAACTATGGAGTTATGAGACCCAATAAAAATAATGGTTGGACAGATATCGAGTCCATAAAATGATGGCAGCCAGGCACACAGTATAATATGGTACAGATGTAGGTGTATCACTCTGAATAGTTTGCACTCTGTTTCAACAATAAAAATGTGTGATGTTTCCAGTACCCGCCACCAGCCATATGAAAGAATAAGTTATCCAGCTGTTTTCAATACAAAACACACCATCCTACAACCAATTGATATTTCATACTCTTTGTATTCTTCTTTCCTGCACATGCAGGAAGCATTAATGGTGACATGATTGTATGTTACTGTAGTTTAACAAAATGATCAGGAAGACAAGCTATGTTAGCAACATTATTCAGACATTTAATAGCATTTATCCTTTTAACTTCATTATAGTGCAATGCCCCAAGGGAGTTATTTTTAACATGACTTCAGACAGAAAGGAGTAACTTCTTATATGGACATGCACTGGCCTCTTTATAGAGATATATTACCAAGGCTCCAGGGTACAAAAATAAGGGGCTGCCACTTCTGTCTCGCCTCTGCCCTCACTCTTCCTTGCAACCACTCCATGTGGTCAGTACTCTCCGGTTTCTCCCTAAGGTCAGAAACAAAAGTCCCTGGCCCTGAGGCTTTCACAGCTGTTACCACTCTCCAGATGTCAGCACTCGCCTGTCCCTTGTCCCTCCTTCCTCCTCCAAAAAAACCCCCAAATCTATTTAAGCTTGCACCTTTTCCCATTTCCACCTTCAGAACACAGCACAAGCCACCCCGAGAAACTGAGCACGTGTGTGTGTGTGTGTGTGTGTATGTGTATATGCATGTGCAAGAAAAACAATCTTTTTCCCAGTGAGAATCCCCTCTCCCCTCCCAAAAGGGGAGGAGAGGGGATGAAGAGAAGGAAGGAGGGACCTTGTTCCCTCTTGCACACAGCAGAGCCATTGGATGCCATCAGATGCTGTGAATCCCGTTAGTCCCACATGGTACAGTGCCCCATGTTACACTCCCCCCCTCCGGCCCATAACCAGCCCCACCATTACCATTTGTCGTGGTTTAGCCCCAGCCAGGAACTAAGCACCACGCAACCGCTCGCTCACTCCCCTCCGGTGGGATGGGGGAGAGAATTGGAAGAGCAAAAGTAAGAAAACTCGAGGGTTGAGATAAAGACAGTTTAATAGGGAAAGCAAAAGCCACGCACACAAGCAAAGCAAAGCAAGGCATTCATTCACCACTTCCCATGGGCAGGCAGGTGTTCAGCCATCTCCAGGAAAGCAGGGCTCCATCACGCGTAATGGTTACTTGGGAAGACAAACGCCATCACTCCAAATGTCTCCCCCTTCCTTCTTCTTCCCCAGCTTTATATACTGAGCATGACATCATGTGGTATGGAATAGCCCTTTGGTCAGTTTGGATCAACTGTCCTGGCTGTGTCCCCTCCCAGCTTCTTCTGCACCTGGCAGAGCACGGGAAGGTGAAAAATCCTTGACTGGTGCAGCAACACCTAAAACATCTCTGTATTATCAACACTGTTTTCAGCACAAATCCAAAACATAGCCTCATACCAGCCACTATAAAGAAAAATTAACTCTATCTCAGCTGAAACCAGGACACCATTCCTCACTTCAATGAGAGCAAAGCTTACACACAGCAGAGTTACTGCTCTGGAGCAAACTACAGATAATATTTAATCGTGTTTATAGATCTGATTGCATACTGCCTTGTTCTATTTTTGTTTCTCTTCTCCCCTTTACTCATTTAATTTGCTGTTTTTTCCCTTCTGTCTCCTCTACATTTCTTCATCACCCTTTGAGTTTTTCAAACCTTTGCCCCTCAGTTCCTGTTCTCCTGTTTTCCTTTGCTCAACTACTCTGTTGCCTCAACCATATTTTTTCTTTCATCTACCCCTTCACTTCTCTTCCCTAAGTCCATCCTTAATCTTTGTTTATTTATTTGGTGCTGAGGTTGTCTGATGACATTTCTGTAACCACAACCACCAGTCCCAGCAGTTACTCTTTTGCTCTTGCATCCTTTCCTACTTCTTAACTCTTTTCCTCTTGAAACGCGAATTTCAGTACTGATATATTTACACCTTTTCACCTCCTGGATGAGATAAAGGAGATATGCTTCTCTGCTCTCAAAACAGCCACTCTCTATTTTCTCCTTTGTCTCTATAATGACATTCACTCTTGCTGGACTCTTCTTTCATTTCTGTAATGCAAAGGACAAAGAGCGAAGCCCATCTCAGTATTGCTATTCATGGATACTTTTCTTGCTTGTTTTTTCTTTCAGGGATCCACACTGGGTTATCCACTGTCCGTGCAAAGAACTCAGAAGCTTTTATGGTAGCAAAACACCGTACATGTTGCTCACAGACCTGTCTCCCCCCATTCTACTATGATTCTCCTGTATGGATTTCTCAGCTATTTCCCATATTATACTTTGCTAAATCTGTAATTTTCATAATTTCTCTCAGGGCATCCATATTGTTCCTGTTTTTGTCCATCTTCTCACATGGTTCTTCCATGGACTCGACCAGTGTCATATCCATTGTGCCACTTTATAGCTAACTGTCTTTTCCCTAACATCTAGGTTAGCATTAGGTGCAGTTGCATAGCCTTCTACAGCTGTTTTCTAGCCTCATCCCTTCCTACTTCTATGTGTTCAATGCACTTCAAGTAAAACAATCTTAGTGTCTATTGCTTTGCTCAGGTCACCCTCATCTCCCCTCCAGCCTCCATCCTGTTAAGGTTTATCCCCCTCTTATTAAATGTAAAAGGTGGTGTTGTGGTTTTGGCTTTTTTTTTTTTTTTTTTAAGGATCTCATAACCTTTTAAAACCCTATGTCAATCCTCTTCTAGAAAAAAGGAAAATACCGAATGCCACAAAGTCCCTCTAATCCTGCAACACACAGTCAATTGGCTAGTGCACCAATCAATTTATATTTTCAACATACAACACCTCCTTATTCTTCCAGTTCTGCACATTTATTTTTAATAAAAATTACCCTTGACACTGTAAGCTTTTCACCTTGTACATTCATACTAAATTCCCATTTCAGCTATTGGGAGACATACACATACCTGCTAGCTGATCTCAATACAATAATATCCCATTTTTTATTACAGTAGTGCCATAGTATTATTTAAAAAATCACTGTGCCGATCTGATGAGACAGGGAAGGAAGAAATCCCCAGAATGTCAGGATGACAACCTCTTCCATAAACTAGGACTGACCTTTCTCAGGTCGCTCCACAAACTCCAGCACTGGCAGGATTGCTGAGGGATGGGAGCACTTTTTCAAGCAGGCAAACCTTCAGCCAGTTCTGTACTGTACGAGCTAGTCTGACAGAGTCAAGGATATATGTATGAGGCTGTATCACTCTCTGTCTTCTACTTTTTTTCCCTTTGGCTATTATGAGTAATGACCTCTGTCTTCTCCCCAGCTCTTGTTAAAACCTGAACACTTCAAATTCTTTGACATAGTCTCCTTGGTTGGGATTCACCACGCCTAATTCTGGCCATGTAAAAATATGTATTAATTATTAATTAAAATGATGCATTATGTATAAAAATAGCTATTACACAAAAAGAGCGAACATCACAAAAATGTTAAAAAATCCAAACAATTAACTTTGACTATTCCAAAAATACATATATTATCCCTCAAAACTTGCCTACTACACAATATTGTTTCATGTTCATGTCAAGAAATCACTTTAAAAGAAAATTATAAATGTGTAAGAACAAAGGATTAACAGAGGATCATTCCACTGATTTTCATGCAACAGTAAACAATAGAGGCAACAAATATGGTGGGAATAATATGCCAAGTTGGCAGAATTTTACTGGTAAGTGTCCAAAGAAAGAAGGTGGGGGTTTTCACCCTCTTCTTATCTTCTGTTCCAACTGGGAGGTCACATATCATGACCCTAACAGCCTACGCTGCTTGTTTTGGTAAAAGCATTGCAGCATGCTGTCCTCGGGCTTCCATTGTACGTTTGTGCCCAGCCAAGGCAGGATGTTGTAGGAGCTCCCTGCACACCTCTGCCCTTTCCCTCCCAGCTGAATCAGAGAAGTGAATGCATCGCCAACAATGAGGACAACAGCACAACGGGCTGAAGGAGGAAGGAGAAGGTGAGGAGGATAGCTGAGGACCCTGCTGTACAGAACCCCAAGAAAAAGTGCTGCAAAGGGCATCAGAGGCCACCACATCACTGTGGTGCAGGATAATGCCGAGGAAATGAGAGGACGAAATATAACTCATGAGTGGGAAATAGCAGATGTTCTTCCTCAAGGGCATAAGCAGAACTGTAATTACAGAAAGCAATGACATCCTATCAAGCAGAAGAGCATTAGCTGTGCAGCTGAGAACACCACAAATAAATTGACAAGTATTATTATTTGCCTTTGCATAAAGTAAGTAAAGAAAAACGACACAGGGGCATCCCCAGACACAAAGAAATGGGCAGAGGGCAGACAGAAAGGGCTAAGAGCACAAAAGGAGAGAACATTTTCTTTACAAGAATGCAAGATGTCCAATAGCATATCAATAGCAAAATTGTACATGGTGTACTTTAGACAGAAGAAAACTTCATACACACTTCATCAGACCCCAGTGAATTAGTCACAGTCTACCCAAATCACATTTTATGTGAAAGTAACCATTTTATGTGAAAGTAACCAGGTCACAGATGTGTCAGTGCAGTCTCACTGCATTCAGTGGGAACATGCCTGTATGAGAGGCTACTTGGATGTATTATAAAAGGATTAATTTCCAAGACTACAGTAAGCTGCAGTGTTAATGTATTCAAGCACCTACCCCTATCTCAGCTAACCAAGAAAAAAACCCTCCATGATAAATTAACCTGATGTGAAACTGTATAGTTTCATTTTCATCATTCTTTGAATAACACATTGTTTTCACAAAGAAACTAATTCAAAAGGCACTCTCCCACCAGGATTCAGTATATCTATAAACATTTGAAAGTAATTTATTTAATCTCATTTTTTATCAGAGTCCCCTTTTGGTATCAAAATACTGATATGAGACTGAAGTGGTACAATTCAGAGTGAAGCTGTCCTCACTTCTTTAGCCCCACTTCAGCTTTGGTGTAGATAGATCAGAGGTGGGCTCAAGCCCAAGGGTGCTCAAGGTAGTCCCTGCTAGATCCATAATTAGGAAGATGTGCATCCACCCTTTCCTACTCTAAAGCTTATGCAGTAGAAGAAACCAAAATCTTTTATGAATCATCATCTACAGAACTGTTTAGTAAGTTCCAGTCAGTAACAACAGCGATATCCTACCAAACACAATGGACATCTGTGCCACAGAAGGTATTCTCTGAAATTAGTAGGGTTACCCGGGTAAAACTGTTTGGCCTGTAGAACCCTCTTTCCTGATATTAATATTGGGAAAACAAAATGTATCTTAACATTTAAAGCTGTCTTTTTTTGCAAGATGAGCATTACATTTTACTTGCAAACCAAGAAAATTTGATATGGAGCCATTGAAGTCAGAGCAAAAAATATTTGCTTGAAGATCTGATTCCAGTAGGAAAAATGATGATGTTTCTACAAAAGGCATCAACTAACTGAACAGATCTGCCTCTTTGGTGTATTTGGAGTCATACCTGCAAACTTCCATAGGAAAAGCTTGGTTTGTTTATGTTTTATTCTTTGTTGCATTGCAGGCTCAGCATAACCATGGGAGAGGAAACTTGGCTGTTTCACCCATCTTGCAAGGCATAAGGTAGTGCTGAGCTAAAAGGGTGGCCAGATGGCAAATGGGGACAAGGACCCTGAGTCTGACCAGCTGCTGCTGCTCCAAGAAAGCAGTGCTGTTGGTGAGGGATAGGAAGCCATGATGGCTGGGGCTGGAGGAGCCTGGACACCAAACTTATGCGAAGTCCCATGGACTATGTACTTGTGGCAGTAATGCCATGTGCTGGGCTGTATTCTGTTCTCTGTATGTGTGTGTGCACTACTGGTCACCCCAGAGTGATCGGGACACTCACTGTTTGGGTGCAACCTCTCAGCTGGAATGGACATCAACACCTGCTCACAAAAACTTTGCTGGTGTATAAAACAGACAACGACCAAGTGGACTGATAGACCTTGTCGCAAAATTATGGACTAACCAATAGAAAATTATGTACATATTTCTAGGCAAATATATAGTCTTTAAATACGATAAACAGGTAAGCCCATTATGCTGCTTTACAGTCACACTTCAGAATAGACTTTTTTGACTATAAGATACAAAACCAGGTAATAACACTGAGGTCAGCTGAGTTGCATGGGAGCATTGGCCAATTGTCCTTAAGAACTGATGAAGGCTGCTACTGTGCTCTGTTAACCTTCATGTACAAAAACATCCCCCAACAGCCCAAGGAGAAAAACAAACCTGGAGCTGTTGTTTACATTTCACTTCCCTGTCTATCCACCCTATTTTGATGTGCAATTGACAAGTGCAACCCCCACCCCTCAAAAAATATCCATACAGACAAAAGAAAAATCTCTAGTTCCATAAAGTATTAAATCGGCAAAGATTATCAAAACAATATCCTAAGGGGGAGAGAAATTTTCACTGGCATTCTGTCAGCTGTCAATCATACACTTTTATTATCCTTGTCTGGCCTCTATAATTTGCCCTCTATGTGGGTTAGGAGAGAAACTTTACTCCTTTTACTTCCTTTTTTGTTTATTTGTGAAATGGAAATTTTGCTATCAGCACCCATGTGATGATCCCTATGCACCTGAAATGCGGCAGCACATAATGCAGTAGGACAGAAAAGCAAACAAAGGATCCTCAATCTAGAATGGTTCTCAGGTACAAGCACACTCAAAAGGTTCAAAAATGTCCTGTACTCTGCAGTTACTCACTGTTCTTCTTCAGAAACCTCTATCCACTGATTGCTAAACTCACTTTAAAAATCCCTGTTTCTCACTTCCCAGATCAAATATTGAGAGACAAATGGAGCAGTCAGTCTTACATTGCAAACTGGCTGTACAGTGGAAAGAAAGGAAAGAGCTTAAGAAGCACCCACGTTTGCTTGAAGAGATTTGCTTTTCAGATGTTAAAATGGTCTTTGGAAAAAAAGTAATTAGAAAAGATTTTAGAATTATGAAGGAGTATGTGAATGATTCAATTCCTTAAGCTTATTTTTTGTGTGAATGGAAGTTTTGGGCAATGCCACCTTCACAGTACCAAGGCACAAAGGTTTCTTCAACTGGAACTATTATCCTGAACTATATTGGCAATTTATTTCTTCTCTGGCTTTAATGAAACCTAAAGTTGCTGACTATTTTCCATTCATAAAGGGAAAATATATAGCAAAGCCTTTGCATAGGTCTAGAGTGTATAGCAAAAATAACGTGGAAACATACTGTAAAAATCTGTTCATAATATATGTGCTGCATTTTAGCCAAGAGCCTCTGCCAAGATTTAATACTTCTTTGTTTTAAAAAAAGTGTTTTAAAAGAAAGTAGATATGTAAATTGTGGGTTGCTTCTTGGCAAATTATATTTTTAAAAGCAGAGTTGGCAAGTTAGGTTGCCTCCAGAAAGTTTGCATCCTATGTTTGGTTGTTATTAAAAATAATTTAGTAGTTTAATCCTGATCCCCAGTTGTCAACATCACAAAGTCATCACGCAGTCCCAAACTACTACAGTCTGTGGTTAAAAGGAGCACAGAAGTGAAAGTTCAGAGGTGCTATTATTATAGGTCACAACTGACATGGCAGGTACCGGGGCAGAATTACATACACAAGAGATTGCATAACATCTGCTCACATTTTGTGTTCCTCAAGTCCATGTTACTGGTTTTGCTCTTTAATGAGCCCTGAAGTCACCCATTAAAAGGGCAAAACGTAGCTTAGGGAAACTAAAAGCAAGACGGCTTTCCTTTATTCCACAATGAACAGAAGTGCCCCAATTTCCTACTTTATGATGACTCACCACAAGTTCTGATGACCATCTCAATGCTTTTGAGGTCTCCAAGTTGTATCCAGCAGCACTCTTCTGTTGCTCTTAGTCCTTCCCACCCTCAACTTTTCTGATGTGCTGGCAGGGGAAGGGCTTTTCCTTCCCTTTCCCCCTCAGACTGTTTTTCCTGTCCTTCTGCAAATTTCCCTCTGCAAATTCCACCCCATTAACCTGCTTCATCTGGCTATTTCAGTGTCTGCCTTCCCTATCCCTCAGTGCTCATGGAGAACACCTACAGCTTTCCTCCACTTCACGTATGTATTTGCCTAATCCTGTGCTTCCATATTCCCTACAAATGCAATCTTATCCACAGAGTATTAATTCCTCTCCTTGTTTTCTGTGCATGTCTGTTGGGCACTCCTGATCGACAGACCTGCTTGGGACCACTCAAAATTCTGACAGCAAAAGTGATTAACAGGTTAGATTGGACAACTGATATAAATTGCATTGGAATAGTATTTAAAAGCTTTTATTATAGTATATCTAAAAAGTTGAGACTGTGTGATAGAGTCATACGTCTTCGGTGATTAACACCTTGTAGTGCTTGTTTATCATCATATATAATTTCAGTCAGGAGTCAGTAGCAGGCTGCTTTCTGTAAAATATGGTTGTCAACTGCATGTTAATGTGAACTATATGTTCTGGAGAACAGAGGCAGTTTGTCTGATATTTGAAAATTACTTTATCATCAGGCACAAAGAAGTATATCACTTTTCTACAAGTAAGGATCTGTCAGAATTATTGTCAAACATCTAGTTTGCCAAAGACATAGTAGTTATTTCCAAAACACTGAGGAAAGTTATTAGCCTAGAAGTTCAGAACCATCTTCCAAACTGATGTCCAACAATCAGGAGGAAGAACTGAGAAGGGGGAAAATATGGTCATGCATGAACCCTCGACAAACCTCAAGTAAAGAGGAACAGAATTTTGTACACGTCCCAAACTGAAGAGTCTTTCCTGTAAATGCCCTCTGAAGTGTACACAACCAAACTCTCTGGTGCCATGAGTTATAGGAGCACCTACACCTATGCAGCTAGGTATGGAGAGGGAGACAGGTCTCCTGGATTTGATCTTGCAGATAAGCATGATTTTACTTTCTGCCACCAGCATCCCTGTAAACCTTTGTAACACTATTTTGGATTTCATAAATAAATACTTTTAACTAGGCTCAAGCTAACTACACTAGGTTAACATTAGGGCATCCCATTAACAACATGTCCCAATGTATTTTTCCAAGGTGCCCAAAGGGTAGGAAAGGTCCTCTCCATAAAACTGTGGAGCTAGCTTAAAAGTTAGTAGCACTGAGATCAGTATCGGTATGGAATAAATGTCTTCTAGCCACCAAAGCCAGTGAGAAAAGCTCCTTGGTATACAGCAGGACATCCTAAGGGCCTCAAGGGAATCTATAACAGCCTCACACACCTTTTTTTAAAATTATTTTTAATTTTAAATAAAAATCAGTTCTGTAAATGGGCAAGAATGAACACAACCTCACTGCATCTTTTCATAAGCACAAGGTGCTGAGAAGTGCTCATTAAAGCTGCAAGTGCTTGAAGCATGCTGGGATATCCTCTGCCAGATGTATGTGTCCCTTACCTCATCTAGCCTTCCGTAGGTTTTTTTTGTTTACAAGCCATCCATATGGCAGCATCATTAAACATGTCATAAAAAGACTACTCAAGTGGTTGTCTTGTTACTCTAATGAAATTACATGTTTGTTAAAACCTTGCCATTCTAACTGCCATATGTTATGAAAACTCAAGCCTACTGGGATGCCATTTCATGTAAAGTTTAAGTGCCTTGCCGGTGAATATAATTAACCATAATAGCATTTTATTAGCTTTAGTTACGACGGCAACTAAAATAACACTTTGCAAGTCATGCCAGCACACATAATAAAGAAAGTAAGTACAATGCATCAGCTGGGAAAGAGACAGCTACTCCTAGCAATTGCCCTCCTGTCTGGCCTAGCCAGCAGGGGTAGAGGATAATCCTTAAAAATCGCTGCTATAGGGCATAACCATTGCCATCAGGAGGAGAGCGAGGCTGGGAGTGACTGTTGAGGAGTGCTGTGGGAAGCCAAAAGCCAGACTGAGCTGCAGGAGGAACACGCTGGAGAACCACACGGGCAGAGAAAGATATGGCTGCTGTATGGCTAAGAAAAGGGTTTCTTGGCCAATTTTGCAGGTTTGGCTTCTTATCGCTGAAAGAGGATGCAATGCTAACACTAGTTGCTCAGCTGGCGCTGGGAGGATGGTGACATCTAGAAGGATGGCCATGACATGCAGCCGGAGACATTAGCTTCTCCAAATGGCAGAGCTGGAGCAATCACTGCTATTAAAAGTCCATGAAGCTAGATTTTCCACTACACAACTTCATCTTTGCCTCTCCAAAGTAATCTGAGCATCGTGATGCATCCTGATACATCTGGGAGAAGACAAACAGGAAAGAGAAATAAGGGATGATAATACTCACAGAGGGGAAGAGGGTAGGAAAAAGTGGGCAAGGTAGAACAAATGGAGGGAAAGTGAAATGCTTGCACAGCTGTAAGCAGCTACATCAGAGGAGAGCAAACATTCAAGAAAAAAAAAGCTCTTAAACCCTGTGTGCTACTGGTGCTGTCCACAGGTCCTTGCTAAGGCTGCTGAAGCTAGTTACATCTTTCATGTATGTAGGAACCGTAAGACTATATGTGAATAGTTTCTTCCTGTCTAGGAAAGAGCTAAAATATCCTGGGATGGATCCCATTACACTGTTCTGAACCTGGGAATACTCCAGAAAAGAGCAGTTTGGATGTATCTGCCCACTTCCCCTTTCCCTTCCTTGTGACCCTTTCGCACCTTCTGTGGTACCCACTGTAACATATTACTGTCATCACAGGTCTGTATCTGCTTAGCTAGTTACTACTAGTGAAAAACAACAAAAATGACAATAAAAACTGCTTGAAACACTGGAGATAGACTGCACATGGCAAAAGAAGGCAGTATTTTGGCTGAAATCACCCCTCACCTCTTTCAAAATACTCTTTTAACAAAATAAAATTGCTAGTGAATAATATGATGAAATATAAAACTAGTTAAGGAAAAAAATGTACTTCTGTAACTGTTTTAAACAGGCAAGTTTAACTTTTACATTATGAGGAGGGGTGCTATTCACTTGAATGAGTCTTAACCTTTCTTTAGGGTGTTGAAGCATATAGTGGAAGAACTTGGTATTACCTTTGATCATTTTAATTATCAGGGCAGGGTTTTATCTTTATATATGTTCAAAACGCAGAAAAATAAAATAAAGAAAGATATTGATCTTTTAAAACTTATTTTATGTATTATAGCATTGCAATTAGATAGAACCCTGCTGTTAAAGACTTGGCAGTTGACAAGAATATTTTAGTTAAAAGGCAATTGACAAAAAAAGCAGCAGGTGAGGGACCACTAGCCAGTTGGATGGATGAGTATATGAGGCATTTACTGTGTTGTAATTCACTCAGTATTACAGCAGACTTGGGAACTGAACCCAGATGTCTTGATTTCCAATCTCGGAGCAGAAAAGTTGGCTTTATTTTGCATCTGTTTATTCCTTTTAATAAGTTTTCCTGTCATCATAATGTTCCTGGGGAATAACAGAAATCAGATCTACATGATGTTGTCCAAGAGCTGCAAGTTTCTACAAAATGGTGCGTTGGACTTCTGAATAAGAAGGATATTGCTGCCTGTCATGTTTTCTGTGCACCAGTGTGACTGAAAAGCCCAGTGTGTCTATGGCACAATTTCTCACCACGTCTACACATGACATAAAGGGAGATCAGAGCTTCAGTCTGCTCAACCTTTCTTCGCTTTTCCTGCTATCTCTCTTCCTGTGGCTCACTGGAGTATTTTAAAATGAGACACTCTGTACTGAAATGCAATCCTATGTGGGCTGGCTGCTATCAGTACGTCTCAGTGATGTGCAACAAATTTGGTAGAGCTATCATCTCAAAGACCTCATTTGATCTGAAGCTTGATGTCATCCAACTTCTTCAACTCTGATAAATCAAGCAAAAGCTTCCTTGGCTCTCCTGACACCATTCAGCAGCTACTCATCCAAGACAGGGCATCATTCAGGAGTCTGTCACTACAGTAACAGCCTTTGACCTTTTTGGCTGTGCTTTGCCCACTGTAATTATTTGTTCTTTGTATTATCTTAACCAGGATCAGCTAACATGGTGGTGATGTTGATGATTTCATCTTCAAAGTTTGATGACATTTCTTCAGTTTTGAATGATTAGGGGGTAAAAAAACCCACCCTGTAAACTCTGTACCAACTCATCATGTTTTTTTAAATTCCTCTGCAAATTATCATGGAAAGAAGGCTAATAAATTTTAGAGGAGAAGGAGACAAAACAACACTTTGAGATTCTTAGGAACAATTAATTCCACTTGAGAGGCACAAAGACAAAGGCTTTTCACTATTGCTTTGAAGTAGCACCGTGCCTTTTAAATCCATAATCTGGGCGATTTGATGTTCTATGCACCCCAAATTCACTGCTTGCATCCCTTTGAAGCACACAGCAACAACACTTTTCAAGCATCAGAAAGCCTTTCCCGAGACCCTGCAGGACATCACATTTGAGTTCTACTCCCCTTTCTCTCCTCAACCTCTTACCTAGCTTTTGCCATCTTAAACGTCTGTTTTCTTCCTCCACATTTTCTGTCCTGTCCATTGAGATGGCAATCTCTCTGTGTCAGAGCCTGACTGACATATCCTAGGCACTGGTCTCATCTGGACTGCAGGCTGACATCATGACAGATCAAAGCAGACCATTGACTCCTTGGTAATAGACCTGTCACAAGTGGAGCCCTTGATTTCTATTGATGGGCTTATTCTTCAGAAGTGGTCACTAACTGAACTGGGGAACATTTTTCACCAAGAGGTTTCAAAAGACAAGCTACTTAACTATTTGCTGGTTTTATTACAATATTCACTATTTATAGCATGTAACTGGTTATTCAAGGAAGTAGCACTATCACAAGTTCCTACCTGGATGAGAGACTTTCTTTAAAGAAGAGAATAAGAAATAAAGAGTCTATTGTATAATTTATATATAATTTCTCTATGATATTTTGATCAAATACTCCCAACTTTCCAAGGTCCTATCTCCTGTCCATCTCTCTTAACACCAGATGGCACACTGAAATAAGTGGTGTCCGTATCCTTCAAGAAGATGAAAACTCTATACGGCCTCTTGCAGAATCTCAGAGTATTTCTGAGAACAAACAACTTGTACCACACATATCTGGTATAGCATGTGTGACTTTTAAATACAATGAAAGATGAAAAGAAGAGGTACAGAAGGTATTTCAATGTTTGTATTTGTTTAATATTTTAATTTGGCATTCCTTAGCCTTGAAGTTTTCACTGATAAAGAGGCAAGAAAACTTTTAAATATACATTGCAAAAATCTACTCTTCAGTTCTCCCTGTGCTCTATGGCTTTTCCTCAGCCATCCAGAGCATCATTGCAGAATCTCTATAAGGCCTCCAAACTGGGTCTAGTATTTACATTTACATCTGGCAGTACCTTTAAAAAGTCCTTGTACTTTCAGGTTTTTTTCTTTTATAAGTAGCTAAATTCATGGAGTCCCTGTCACCTGTATCACTCCAAATCTCCAAATCTTCCCCTAATTGCTACTCTTGATACTTCTGCTAGAAACATTTCTCTCTGGAATACATGTTTTTGCATCTGCACTACACTGGGATTTTTGATTGAAGTTTCTTTAAAGTATATTCTTAAAAACACTGAATTTCACACAGGGCATAAGGGGGCTTTATCATTAAATTAATTATGGTAGTATTAAACACCTAAATATTAAAGTACTTGGAATGCCACACTTAGGTTTTTTTTCTTTTTTTCTTCAAATACTACTCACAAAAAGGTCTGGATTGCAGTTTCTCTCTTTTATATAGAATAAGTATAAGGAAAGGAGCAAAAGAATCTTCTTACATTAAATACAGAAGAATATTTTACGGTAGTATTGCTTTCAATATTGAGTTCATGCATAATAGGGCATGTAATCTAATAAATGTTTTGTTTAACAGAGGATAATGTAAAACAGACAGAAACAATGTCCTCTGTCTATTGTCAAGCATTTAAATTGGATCTCTACTTGTTGTTATATCTTAGGGTCTATGTGTCTAATGCTCATCCAAAACACATCTCAGGTTTCATGTACTTTCTCTTTTCTTCCTATAGCCTTCCTCCTCCTCTATCCAATCCTACAGTCTTTTTATCCTCATCTTCAGCCAATTCCCACCCATTCTCCTTCTTTGCAGCAATCTGCCTGCTCTGGCTTCATCCCAAGTGAGTAATGAGCTGAAAAATCTCCTCCACAAGCCCTGTTTTTCCAGGAATCTTTTCCTGGCTCTTCTCTTCCCTAGCATTCTCCATAGTCTCCTTCCTGAAATTTATGTGATGCCTTGAATTGCCTTTTGATAGGGAGGGTTGAAATCAGAAAATATTTGTGCAGAGGGACAGATCTGCACAAAATGGGTTCTAAAACACTTAAAACATGTCATCCTTGCATTTCCTTCCTCTTTCATCTGTAAGCCCTATTGAAGATACCTATTACTTTATACTATATAATGACTACAGACATTACAATTTGGACAATTATAAACCTACAAGCCCTACAAAATCTTTTTAAAACCATACCCTGACCTTTCTGAGTATTGTCCATGTTTGCTCCTCCCTTTTTTTTTTTTTTCTGTGAAAGTGATTCAATTTTCCTAGCCAGAGACACGTTAAGTGGCTACAACTCTATTTATATTGACGTATAAACTCACTTCTCTTACTAAACCCACAGTGACAGAACTAAATTCTCAAAAAGATTATCCAGTTAAGGTTTTCTTAATAGTGGAAATGCCACTGGAATTTTTTTTGAGAAAAGTAATACTTATTTAAAAATGAAATGGAAAATTGTTGCCACCCCATTCAACCTCACTTGGCAAGTGGTAACAGAAATGCCCAAACCAAACAAACTGGAATGTTTGCAATGTATCTGTATATTAAAGAAGAGTCTCTATAGTGATATGAGTCAGCAGACTCAGGATTTAAATTAATATTTAGTGTTTTTAAAGAAAACCAATGCCCTTTATTAATTTCATGGTAAAAGACATCTTTGCAAGTTTCACAGTTTCTCCTTGCATAATAATTTCACTGCAAATCTGGGATCTGGTCTAATATCATTAATGCCAGTGGGAAAACTCCAGCTACATTTAGTGGGAACAGGTTCAGCCTCTAAGATTCCCCTTAGGCTTGTCTACAAGCTGACATCGGTAGGCTACTCATTTGTTTCAGTTTATTCTAATTTTCAGTATTTTTTCACATCAGTCTTAGTAACTGTCCTGTAATTCTCAGGCTATACCGATGAGATAAGGATGTAAAGAGTAGAGCTCTCATACCAGTATTAAGCATATCACATTTTGCATCTGTAATTTTTGCAGCCATATAAATAGCATATGCTGGCAAACGAGGAATGACAGTGAATTTTCAGGCACGGTGGCAAATGGAAGGTCAATGTAAAAGGATGGTAAAATAAAAATTATAGGAAGAAGCAGCCTATGAGGAAGGAAAGCTTTTTTATTGGGGATAAGATATCAATCTCAAAGAAAGATAAAAGACTGGCTTTTGAAAAAACTTAGGATGTAGCAAATGTTTCTCCAAACATGTCAAAGTCTGTGCCATGCAGCATGACATGCCGTGTGACTAAGATATTCCAGGTCTATCATCCAGACATTGGAAGTACTAGTCCTTATACTTGCCTGCTTGATGTATGGAAAATATGACTTCTATAAGCTTGTAGCAGTAAATGACATACAAGAAATTATGGGGACCATGTATTTATTTTGTGAAACACTATTTAACAGATACCACCTTTCACCCTAGAGGTGAATTAACTGGTAAGAGGAAGAGAAGAATAAAGTGAGGTGCAAGTCAAGAATAAAATAATCCCAATTGTGTTTTGGGAGTTTTTTGAATCTAAAAAAGTCATAAATAAATAACTACAAATATATATATGATGGCGGTGTATGTGGAATAGTATATTCACAGTATAAGGCTGGGCTGCTTTTGCCTTTCACTGTAAACTCAAAGTGGCTCACTTAATTTCCTAGAAAATGTCTTCACTTATGTGAGTATTTCCAAGCAGAAATGTACTCTTTTTCCAGGGAAAGTAAAAGGATATGTAATCAAAACCAGACTTATTTCTGAAGGAAACTGGCTCATTTTTAGAATGAAAATATGTCTTGCGTTAGGGAAGTGTGATCATTCTTGATTTTGTGACTTCCACAAAGCAAAAACTCCAAACCCCCCAAAATCTTGTTTGTGAAACAGAAAGAATAGGACTTTCCATACTGGATCAAACCAGAGGCCTGGGTAGTTCAATATCCTGTTTGTCACTACCCGAGAGAGCAGCTTCAGAAGAAAGCATGAGAACTCCCCCAGGGAGCATGTTTGACACAACCTATCCCCCCCCCAGGATAATTTCCAAGGGTAATTCTAACTTCTAAAGTTGTAAAATGATATAAGCTCTTAAATGAAGAGCTTTAGTATAAGTTTCAGAAATTTAATATAACTTACAAGACTTTTATTGAAGGTATTTTTGTGTACTTGTGCTATCATAAGGTTATAAGTCACCCTTGCTTAATTTGTTAGTAATGAAGTGTATGCAGGCACATATATTATTTTAAGATTTGTAAGAAAAAGTTGCCAGAAGTGACTCAAATCATCTCAATATCTGCAACAAATTAAAGCATTGTGCTCATTTCTATTGATGGCTCTGAAGTATTCAGAGGGGGAAAAAAAGGGGAATAAAAGGGAAAAAAATGTTACCTGGTCAACAGTCAAGCAATTAAAACAACCCCCACATAGTGGGGGTGCAGCTATGTGATGCATGAATGCGTGGGGATGGCAAGCGATGCTGGAGCGGTTGTGCCGCAGGGCAGACATGAAGAGCCGCTTGGCGGGACGGGGAGATGTTATGTCGCTGCTGTGGCAATTGCAAGCTGAAGAACATCAGTGACTGGCAGTGAAGCATTAACCATGATGGCCTACCTGCAAGTGATCTGATGCTAATGTGAAATGGCAGCTGAGAGCAGCTCCATACAACTTTCTCAGCCTCCCTAAGTAATTGGTAACCTCTGAACCCTGCTCACATGAGTAGCTGGGGAGAGCTGCTCCCAGTTAGGCAGAGAGGTCAAGCCAAAGCCTGATTGTCTGGACCTTCAAACATGTGACCTTCTTCCTCAAAACTTTCTTTCTCACACCTAAAGATCATGCCACTGGCCCCCAGAACTGCACTTTGATCGGTGCTTGAAGTGCGTTGTTTATTTTATGTATTAAGCCCAGTCAAATGTGCTTGAACTGTACAGTATCAATTTTTCCCAGGTCCTTTAAGTTTGGGCAAAGAGAAACTAGCCTGTCTTAGCAAACTTCTACCTTACTTAGTGCTGATCTTGGACTTTTGCAAAACTGACAGTATCACTAATCTAATCCTGATGTCTGCAATGAGGTTTAACACTTGGAACATCCAAATGAAGTTTAACCGGAGCAATTTACTGAACTTTTAGGTCCAGCATTTTTCTGGGGCATATTCTGCTTTTAGATTGAATATGACAGTATGTCCTGATTAGCCCAGTGTTGTGAAAAGTGGAATCAAAGCCTTGTTCCAGGCAGCTAACCAGGTACTACGGCATTCCCAATCACACTGAGCATTTGACCATGCATGCACTAAAGTTTTGACGGGGCTTTTGAGAGGCCAGATCAAGTCTTTGTTTTTTAAACAGAAATGTAAAAGAATGGAAGTCAATCTCTGTTTAGTTTTTATGGGCTTTAAATATTTTTATTTGGAAAAACATCCAAATATTCTAGTTGCAGCACAAAATGTTTATTTCTTTTTTGCTTCCACTACCAACATTTTCTGGAAATACACTTCACTGGCTGATCATGCTCCTACATTCCAGATAAAGCTTTTGCTACATGCTTTTCTCTGTCAGAAACTCTCCTGTTGCCCAGCATCCTCAACTCTGGCTCATGTTAATATCTAATTTCCTTTAATAATTAAGAAGACAGTTTGGAGGCAATTATTGCTGTTTCCTTCCTACCTATTCATCTGCTCTATTATCAGCTTCTTTTCCTGCATTTTGATTTCTGTTTTGGTGGAAATAATTTTCAAAGCAGGTCACTAATAAACTGGCAATGGTCCTGTTCACAGTGGTATTAACAGTAACGATTCTGGCATTCTCTGATGCTGAATTTCACATAGCAATCCCTGGCAAGCCCTAAAATTGCTCTAAGTTTTACCAGTACAAAAGGACATCCTGGTACTCCAAAAATTTGGTACTCACTTAACCTAGTCAAATTCTTTTACAGTTTAGAAAGCCAGCTGCCTTGCAGTGACCATCAATTTTATTGTACAAATCAATTTGTCTCCACTGACGGAAAATAATTGCAAAGCAAACAAATTATCCATGCTACATTGAACCCTATTCACTCCGGGGACGCTGTGCTTACAGCTTGAGAAGATTTTCCTCTGCCTGTCTCAAAAATAGAGCTTGCTATCAAAAAAAAACAGAAAACCATTAAAAAATCTTACTGCTCTTACTCTTACTGCTGCTGCAGAACTTCAGTGTATTAATTTTGCATTTGTCTAAGCATTAAGATGCCATTATGTGGAACTTTTCCGGGTATATTCAAACCCAAGTCTATGATAGGGCTTTATATACTAAAATTTTAGTACAAAGAGCACTGTTGTTGAAAGTGAAGGATTTAGAAGCTGCTGAAGGCTTACAAAGTCACTAAGGATCTTATGTAAAAGCACAGTCCAGCAGCTTTTTATATAGGCCAATATCCACAGAGGGATTTAAACTCTTGAATAGACTGTAGGGTTGGAGTGTGTTTACTCAAATTTCACTCCTCAAAACCACCACCCTCTTTCATGTGCCACTGGAAACATTTAAATTCTGTCAACATGCCTAATGCCCCTGCAGTTCTGCTCCTGCAAACCCCCCAAAGTACCTCTGCTCAGGGTGTGGGTCTGGCTGCCCTGCTTGGAAGGTGGAGAACATCAGCTTGGACTCTACAAAGTGTGGGTGCAGGTGTCATTTCCCAGCAAACACCTACCAGTAACTAGGGTTTCCCAGTAAAGGTGGACAGCCCCTGGAGCTGGTCCCAGCTGGACTGCCTTTACTTGAGCAATGCCATGTTCCTTCTGGCGTAACAAATATTTAAGTACTTTGGTGAAAAGTAGAACAAACTTAACTCCTTCTCAGGAAGACTGTCAGACATAGGTTTCATTCCCTACTCCATGTCTCTATGGAGCCTCCCCGAGGACAGGGTAGCCTCCAAGGTGGTGGCTCCAGCCAGCTCCTGGGAGGGTTGAGATGAGGTCAGCACCAAATCCCAGTAAGACTTTGAAAGAAGAGAAACCTACCTTTAGGGTAAGGTCTGCTCTTAAGCCCTAAGGAGAAGGAGGCACTTCGTCCAGATGGGAAAGTCATACAGCTGCCAGAAGAAATACCTTGTGCCTTCAGCACTCCCTAAGGATTCGGGAAAGTCCATTATAAAAATTTTGTTGCCTTTGGGAGTGAAGGTCATTGTATCTGCTGTAAGTACAGATCATGAATGCCAGCTCACAGTCCTAACTGAAGATGTCCAGCTTAAGACCTTAAGTCTTTATAGGCTCTTGCCCTAAATTCAGTAAGTAGAGAGTTCAGTGGCAGGCCTTGCAGAGTCCTCCAATATCCAGTTGGAAAAAAATTATATCCAGTAAAAATAAAAATAATAATAAAATATATACATATATTTACTTCCATCTGCTTGTATTTCAGGTGCTGAAGGTGAATCTTCTAATTTGAAATACTTTCTCATTTTCCAATTCTAGCTCTGTGGGGCTATTTATAACCAACATTCAGTGGTATGACAGAAAAAAAACTGGGTACTTTCAGTGTTCTCTGCTATCAGTAAATTTCAAAATAATAGGATCACCTTACCTATTTTTAAATAAAAATGAGGCCTGTATAAGCAGGGCTATTGATAATGTTTCCAGTCTGTCCCAAAGATCACCTGGGTGGTAACTTCTTGCCCCAGTAAACCAGTCATTGAGGCTGCGTTTCATTCCAAATGTAACTATTTCATTTCACTGCCTCAGCATTTCAAATGGAGATGCTACCTGGTAAGAGATGCAGCAGTAAGCTGCATTTTTTCCCAGAGATGATATTAACTACTGTGTTTGATGAAATACATCCCACATGGCTTCTGTTTTTTAAAGTTGAGGCTTCTAAGAAATTAGTCCTGTGGTGTCATTCTAAATGGATATTAAAGCCTATTGGATTGTCCATTTTTCTTTATCATTTAGTGGAAAATTTTAGCAAAATATATCAAATTGTATTGAGATAAATTTGTCAGGGGTAGGTTGGAAGAGAACTCAAATTTTCTAAATTGTGGAAATAGGCACTAATTATTAGAAAAAAGTTGTAAAATTACCTCTGCTGAGGAAATAGTTACAGTAAAAACCCTACTTCTTGTTTGGTACTGTAGAATCTATATGAAAGAAAAGCTTTAGGAAAGCTCTAAAAGCACAAAATGGGGCATGGACTGGGGCTGAGCTTCCTTCTTCTTAGGTGTCAAAGCCAACAAACCTTTAGACAAACAGCAGCGAGAAGCCAGACTTCCTCAGTTCCAGTGTTCATCAACCACCTCAAGCTACTTACCAGACATGAAAGAAAAAGAGAGGCCAAGAAGTCAGTGGAGGGAGTTACGAAATACTTGGTAGCATACAGCCCAAATTCTTTAATGACATTTTTAGTAAATGTTCTTGCTGCCAAATGCGGTTTGCTTCACCATCAGGTCTGTCTCCATTAATAACGCGTAACTCCACTTGAAAATTATTCCTATAAAGCACTTTCTTAATAGCAGGCATTAGCTTTGTGCATTGCTACAGAAGTCAGTAGAACTTGTTTTTTGTGAATGTATGGAGTTCTTTATCTGAACATTTGCAATTTAAAACATCACTAAGAACTACGAGAATTCCTGACAGAAATCCATCCCGAAAGAGGCTAAAGTCAAATCACTGGAGACACATTTCTATGATCCTGACCTGGGAAGAACGTTGCCCAATCTAGTCTATTATGGGAAAATATTTGAAACAGGGACAAATTTCTCATTGACCTCCTCTTCCCCCACTGAGCTCACATTCTTCACCCCCACTTCATAATTTTTCATAGAACCAAAAGAACAACACGTATTTTCTCCATATGTTTCTGTTCAACCTCTAGTTGCATTTGCAGAGAGGTTAACTTTCCAAATAAGAAGGGGCAAGAGTATAAGCTCCACATTTGTATAAGAAATAAGAAGGGGCAAGAGTATAAGCATTCAGATGCTTGCAGGAGTAGAAGGTCTGAAAAAAATGGAGATATTTTCAAGAATACACTTTTCATGAGATTTTCATGAGATCCTTCAACTGCTCCCCAAATAAAGTGAAATATTTTTGCCTATCTTAATCATGTGTCCCTTGATATCTACTTTCTGCTGAAATAATGTGAAGTTTTGGAAATTAATATCTGGGAGGGAAAAAAAAATGTGTGAGGAAAAAAATAGACAAAAGGATTTGTTTCAGACACTCATTAACATCCCAGGAATGGTCTGTGAACCACCTTTATTATCACTGTAAGCTAATACTAATTATTATATATGTTAAATTATGGATTAAATATCATAGAATAAAACTTGGCTCCTACTGGGTATTTTAGAAGAATTTCTATTTAAACATCAGCTATTTCTCTCTCTCTTTTTGGATCTCATTTATCTGCTAAACACTGAAAACGTTAATTATGTGGTTATCATAACATCATTATGTAAAAGGAACCAAGATGAGCGCTAAGCTCAATCATGTATAAAGTAAACAAACCGCAAACAGGCAGATGGCACATTTGGGACCTGACTCTGCCCTGTGAAGTCATTTACTGTTTTAAAACTGAAAGAGCAATGTCTGCATGGTCTTTGTCACTCATTTAGCAAAATCATTTTAAAACCACCTTTTTTCTCAAACTGGTACAACTCTGCTTGCAGTGGTCATGCTTCACAGGCTCTGTACATAAATTTATGAAGCACGGCTTTCAGACCTACGCTGATTTAACATTCAGGTAACTCCTTTACCTTTAATGTGTTTCCTCCCAATTCCCACCTGAAACTCGGAGGGATAAGGAAGACCATTGCACTCATTTAATATTTCATTAATTGCATTTTAAGTCCACGGTATAACCACGCTCTGCTACTGGGAGGATGAAAGGAAACACGGTATTAAGATAATATTGATTCATTTAACCAGCGTGAAATGAAGAAAAGGTCAAATTGGGGCAAAGCTGGTGCAAGCAAATACATCCCTGGCAGTTAACTGTTGTGATTCAGTGACTGACAACTGCAGGAAAGGCATGGGAAGCCTTAGTGAGCATAGTGAGCTCTCCAATGCTCACTAAAGTGTGCCATTAGTCTGTTCTTCAGAGTCATCAGACTGCCTTGAGTTGGGTTTTACCCCCTAGGCAATCATCACAATTAATTGGGCATGCAATTTATCATAGACTAATTAAGTGGCTTCTACTGCATTTATCACTGCTTGTAAAGTGAAGGAGCTCATTCTGACTTTTTATTTGTATCACTGGCAAGGCAGTTTAAAGCACATGGATTAATCACTTCTAGACGTGTATTAGATTCCCAGCAACTGAACCCAGGAGGGAACAGCAGTCCACCCCAGTGGTTTTGGACAGATGTGTTTGCATTTGCAAGAGTATTAGGCTGGTTTCTGCAGGAAAAGACCTTGATACACTTATGGGTGTGTGTGGGTGTGCGTGTGCGTGTGCATGCATGCTCATGCAATTATCTCTACTCTCCACTGCCTTTTGGTCAGCTGCAATCAAAATTTGAGAGAGGGAGAAAGATCTCGAAAGAAAGAAATCCTGCTAAGGCTCCCGCTGAGAAAGCAACTTTACAGTGCGTTCAGCCCTGCTTGGACATGGGGGGATCTTCTTGGGAACTCTACCTTGAGACACAAATCAATAGGACACCAGGCATCCTTGGTTCCTGTGCTCACAGAATTATGTGTACTCACCGCTGCTTCTCTGTGCAGTTAGAACTTTCTGCTGCCACCAGAATATTTGCTTTGCTCATGCTGATCTGGGGGTCATTCTGCAGTCATTAAAGAAGGTGGCAATTTCAAAGGAAATCTCCTTTGAACCAGACTCCATATTTACAGCTGTGTTGCTTTTAAAGACAAGGCAGATCAGTAGTACCTGTATAGTCATGGTGGGGTAAGTTTGCTTCTGAAAGGTGATTTTTCACCAGAAAGCTTTTGAGCAGAAGCTCTGCTGGCTTATTCCTACCGACATTGCTAGTTAAGCCAAGAGCATTCACATTTGGCTGCCTTTGCTGGTGCAACACATCCTGCAACGTTGAGCCAGTGTAGACATCCCAGTCTCCCCACCATTGTCTAAGAAAACATGACCTGAGCCAACTCCTTGGCCCACCACTCCAAGGTCAATGTTGACGTAGCCAGTCAGACACTTGAAAAGCTCCAGGGAAGTGTGTACAATATTTTTTGTTATTCCAGACTTTAGCTGTGTGGAATTGTCTATAGAGCAATTAATTACATAAGGTAATGAAGGATGGAAGAATTTGAATCTAAATGATAAGAGGAAAAAAATGTTCAGCATTGTTTCTGTAATTGGCATAAGAAAGCAATCTATTCTCCAGCAAGAGAAGGCAGCTTAGCTACTTCATTCATTTATTAGGGCATCTTAGCAAATACTTCTGAGTCCTCATAATGACTACTCCTATACGCCCCAAAGGGTTGTGTGGTCTCTTCTCTTAGTCTGTGCACAGCAAGGCTGACTTTACACACAGAAAATCAAGATTGCAAAAGCATTCCTCAGCAAGGAGACATTTCCCATTTGGTCTTCAGCTCCTCATTGTATTTCCCACCCACTTAACCACAACATTTATTTTTATAAACCAAGCTGCCAGGAGCAAGCCTGCACCACCCTTTTGCATTTTTAACATGGACTAAATAGAAGGAAACTGTCTTGTGTTATGCCAGCTTCAAATCTCTGCATTTACCTCCCCATTCAAACAGATTTTCAGTCATCGTTAAGGGTGAAGGATGTATTCAATGGTATAGCTATACTGCACACTACTGTGTTGAGTGGTGATAAGTTACCCAAGTTACCTTTATGCCAAATTCATGTGGGCACTGGAAATTGTCTAACCATAGCTGCATTGAGCTCTTCAAAGCTTTTTTTCCCCTCACTTTTTGACATGCCACAAGTTTCTCCCTTTTGCAGCAGAACAGGAGCTGAATGGATACTAGCAGCAGCTGGAGGAAAGCAGAAGAGTCCTTGACCCTTACTCCACCCCAAGATGAGTCCTTAAAGAAATATAAGACTTAAAGTTATCATACAGGCTAGTGTAGCCTGAAAAACTTTCTCACAGCCTAGGGGCCAATATGCAGTATCTGCTCCATGTCCACCCTTTGCCAAAATCCAATAGCCCATTCCTACTCAAGAAAACATTCAAGCTTAAATTCAGTGAGGGGCAAGTGGCTAGTTCCCACCAGAGGGATTGCTGCACCACAGTTTCTGAAAGTTGTTCCTAGTCTCAGCAGTGGGGCTTAGCTTTATTTAGGTAGTAAACTACGACGTCATCTTAATAAAGCTAATAGCGTTAAAATGTCTGCAAACTGTGGAAATCACTGCCTCAGAGTAGAATTGAAGCAAAGTACTTGACAAGAATTTAACATAATGGTTGACATTAAAAAGATCATGAAGACATCCACAACTATATAGTATGTTAAGGGGTTGTTTTAAAGGAGATACTGGTTTTTATACATCAGAACTGTATGCCTTTATGTAAGCTCACAAGTTATGAATTCCACCACTATCCATTACTGCATTTCTTCCCGTAACAGAGAATTTCTGAGAAATCCCTGAGCAGACAGGTCTTTCAGAGGAATGAATGTAGTGTATCATGTTGGTGTTGTTTCCCATCAATGAAGTAGGCAAAGGCTGGATGAGAGGAGGGTGGAGGGGGAAGAAGCAGGGAAAGCACTGCAGAGCAGTGTGGATCTGCCTGGGAGCATATATACTGCATGGGTGGCATTACCGGACAGCAACCTTTAAGGAAGTCTCTCCTCCTACCTTAAAGATATTCGAGCAGTAGCAAGATACACTTGAAATTGGAATTCTCTTCTGGATTTTGTAGAAAGTTACATGGGCGTTCATGATTGTACCCACAAACTTAAAGGCTGAGATCTTCTAAAGGGCAGACATTTTAGGCCAGATGATTGTCCCCATCTCTAACAGATTTATTTATCTATCTGATGTTTCAATCTACAATGGTCTTCTTTGTGTAAAGAAAAGCTAAGCACAATAGCTGATAGACCTTCAGGATTCTGTCAAAGAGTATTTGTAAAAACAGAAACCATTGTACCGCTGCTAAATGAAAATTTGGCTGTACAGACACTAGCCATGCAATGAAAAGACTGCATGCTCCTCGCACAGCTCCTTCCCTGTCTCCTGAACATTTCTACCAGTCAAGTCTTACCCAAAATGCTTTTCTAATCAATCATTTAGGGTCTTCATAAGAAATTTGGAAACACACTCCCTGACTTGTAAAATATTCTGGACTCAGACTGCGTGCCAGTCTGCATGTTCATAAAAAACATCATGGTCAGCCACAGAGACTGAGGTCCATTCTGTTTCTTCTTTTCATGATTGAACCGGACAGTTGTGCTCTCTTACCAGTGCATATATGCTTAATACCAGCAATGGGGTTTTGGTAGAGTTTTTACATATAAGCATATATTTCCACATTATAAAGCAATATAAAAAGGACGTGAAATGGTCCTTGGTAGAATTTGCCAGTATCCTTTAAAGGATGAGATCCTCAAGTATCACCTAACCTCTGGGTATTTGACGACTACAGATTTTTTAGTTTTGTGAGTAAAGTTCTCCAATAACTTACACTCTTGCTTCTGTGCATGCAAGAATTGTGCCAGAAACAGCCCCTGTGTTGCAAAATGTCTTATTCCCCACTTGGGATCCAGCTAGAGTTGGTATGAAGATGTTTGCATCTACGGTAGTCATGTCATGGCCAATGGAGAGAAATACCTGCAATTTTGGGACAATCTATCCTATTTCAAAGCAGACATGAAGAAGACCTCTAGTTTAGATGGATAATGACTTGAAAGTGCCTAAGTCCCTGCATTAGCTATAAACTAGAGCTATTGTCTTGGTTGCATATATTTACATTAAAGTCTAGTGAGATTAAGCCCTCCACAGGTACTCCACCTCTTCACATGTCCAGCCTGGTAAGTGTATTCAACACACTTCAATAAGAGTGAGCTACCCCCTGAAAACAGAGACCGTAGCCATGATATAATGTTCTGTCTTTTTGTCTTTTTTAATTGAAAAAATATTTATACAAAAAGCATAAGAAATATCAAGTAGCTTACCCAGAATGGCTTAGTAATGAGAAAATGGTTCAGTTAGAGGGAAAATATGTGACCAAAGCACTTTTCATGGAGGTAAGAGCTGAACATGTAGCAGCTGTACTGTGAACGTTGGGCTATTGAAGACAGGGCTCTGCCTTCTCTAGCTGGGTTTTCAATGCAAGTTGACACAGCCACTGGAGTTTTTCAGATGAGCAACATGAGTGCCGACTGGACCAAGCTTTTCAAGGGAGGTAGTCAGAGGAAAATCCAATTTATGAGTCCCAGCAGATACTGAAATAGGAGCCATACCCCTGACCATGCCAAGACTGATGCTTTTGAGCAAGCTGACAAGTAGACATTTAAGTGAGCATTATTAACATCAGAAGCAAAGTAACCTGCATACTTCTGGTACACAGATTGGAGCAGCTGAGCAAGGGTGCTGAGATTTTAAAATTTGGATTTGTCCAATTCCTATGCCTAAAATGAAATGGCTTTCTGGTCATAAATAGGTTTTCATACGTCCTCTACACAAATAGGACCAATGTTTTCTTAGTGATTTCAACTGACTGCAGTGATTTATTTGCTAGAGACAGATTGGTCTGCATTCAATTTTTTAAGTAAGTTTCTCCTTTCTCCATTCCTTTCTTAACATTAGTGAAAAAATAGAAATTTTTTCAAAACAAACTTCTGATTTCCTGATTACCTACTGGAGGGCAGAATCATTGCCTTGTGCATTGCAATAGCCACACAACAGTGTCATTTTAGCTGCCATGTCTCTCTGTTTTGTTTCCTTCCTGGTAGCCCTAACCACTAAGCCTTACTGCTGCTGTACCTGCTCACATCTAACCTTTGATTTCACTAGTAATTCTGTTACTGAAGGCTTGCACATTGTGAACTGCTAAGTTTGGTATTTTACACCAATAAAAGCAGCAGAACTAACTAAATCACTTGTACAGTGCTAATTTTTGGCAGAAAACTCACACATTCATATTTTGGCCACATCAATGTTTCATTCATCTTAGCTGATAAAAAATTAATGAAGAAAAATACCTTAGGTTTTGTGACCCACTTGCTTTTGAAACCTTTATCATTTGACTTGAAACAAGGCATATTTATCAAGTCTTCAAAAATCAATTTAAAGAACCAATTTAAATAAAGGCAATATTACTTTTTTATTCCTAATGGCTCAATATCTTTTTGATAGCAATAGAAAATAATAAATAATATATTATGTAACTTATAAGCCATTATTATTTATAAATGCATTATATAAAAATATGCCTTAGTGTATGTGTGTGTGCATGTGTGCGTATATATATGTATGTATGAGTGTCTGTGTATAAATTAAGAGATGTTCCAAAAGAGCATACTAATTTTTGGAGTTCTGGTTTGTGACATTTTTAATTTAATAAATATAAAATCCCTTTTCCAGTCTAGCTTTTCATTTAGAGGATCGTCCATGTGGGTAAGAAAAAGAGTAAAACATGTCGGTTAATAAAGGCTCGTGGCATTTCTATAAGCCTAAGGAGGACTCACACCATGGGCACAAGGATGCAGAGACACCCGGGGCCCTGCCTCACTGCTATCCCAGCCCTGGCAGCGGGACATGATGCCATCCCAGAGCTGAGGCCTGACAAGAGGCTGTTTTATTTGTTCATTTGAGCACAGACACAACTATCTTGCTTTACTCTGCTCTCCACAAAGCAGTGGTAACATACCAATCTGAAGCTCAATCTGAGCATCTTTGCTTGGGGAATGTGGCCAAGGCTGTGTTCAGCAGCACTTTGGCAGCACTGGAATTGTGAACTGAACACAGCCACATCACACAACCTTTGTCTGCCTAACGCAGGCCCTGCCTAAAGCTGCTAATGTCCAGCAAAAACCTCCTATACAGGTGAGGGCTCCCTGCTATGACCTGTCCCACCTGGCTGGGGAGGATTAGCTGCCAGCCACAAGAAGCATCACACGGAGGTGACCACTGGTCCGATCCAGACCAGTGTTTCCTGTGTTCCTCTCTACTGATCTGTCTCAGTGGTTGGTACGACTTCCAGTTAGTCCAGCAAGAGTTTTCCTGTGGATGCAGTCATATCACCGCAGAAGTGCGTTTTTTCTTCTTCCTCCAGGGAAATAGCTCTGCTAGCCTTTGGGCTAGTTCATTCCTTGCTCTTGGGTGGCAGCTGTGCCAGCTGAAGTTCTCACCACCCTCCTGCCCTGTTCACACCACCCTGCCACCCAAAAGGTCACCATGCCCCTGGTCTACTGATCACCTGCTCTGGCTTCTTATGGTCAAAAAGAGCCAGCCTGGATAACAACTCTGTGACAACTCGGATTTGTAAGAAAGATTTACATTTTTGCATGAACTGGCTGATTGGAAGGGATGATAAAACCAGGCTTATCCATGTCGGATAATCCTTACCATTAGATGGATTTACTTCATACTAACTCCTCTGCAGTCCAGTTCCTTAATTTCTCCTTGAAGTTTGTTATATATTTATGATTACACTGGGTATCACTTCCTCTGGACTGCACAGGAGATAAAGTGTTCTCCAAGGCTGAGTAGCAGTCATACCATCCAGTCCTCCAATATACAAGCTATTGTTTTTAGAAGTCACCTTCTCCCTGAATTATATTCATGTATAAATATGTATTGCCTGTATTCCTTTCTTTGCGCATGTACATGATCTATCTCCCAGACATTTCCTCCTCCTATAGGGTAAAGGTTTTTACTTGGCAGTTTGATTTTTTAGTAGATTTATGTACTATTTTATAACTACATTAAGGTCAAGTGAGACATCCAAGGTATGACTTAATAATGTTCATTTGAATGCTGGGTTATATGGTTCAAATATATATTTAGCTGAAATGTTATTACAGACATAAAATGCTACTTAATGTCAGTGTAACAGCTATGCTGTCTTATTTTTGTTTTAGTTAGCGGTACGTTGCTTTCTACAATATATTGCTGCATACTTGTCTGTGATTTTTATCTATGAAACTTTATTTTCTGATGACAAATGTTATCTTTATTGCTGTTAAAGATGAATAAAGCAGTGACTACTGAAGTAATTTTTTAATAATCTAACTTACATGGGTTTCACCAGTCTACTCATCATTAATCATGTATTATTGCTATCACCTGCATTAGCTGTTACATGTGTAGCTTTAATAGGAATTCTCACTTTAAAATGGATCACTGCTATTGCACCTAAACTAATACCACTGTGAAGCTGAGGAGAGCAGGCTATAGTAAGCCATGGATGTACCTGAATGAAGAGTAAGCACAGGGCTGTTTCAGCTAGCCTACTAGTCACTGATAGTCAAGCAAAAGTTAATGGAAATACATGCTAAAAGAACTGTCATTGGTTTCCATGTGGTTGAAGAAGCCAAGAAGCCATAAGACCCAATCCTCACTCTATCATCACCACCATGCATAGTCTTAAACAATCCCTTAGCTTTTTCAGCAGACAGTTTGCTGAAAGGACTGCCAGCAACTCGTTAGGAGACACCTCGGGCCTGCTTATGTAGATTCACAAACAAACTTTGTCCTCATCATTACACCATCTTTTTTTTTTAAGGCCCTGATGCTTAGGGGAATTCAAAACCCATGTTAAATACCTTCTCACAATATAGAGGGCATGTCACTCAGTGCAAAATTCATTGGGATGTGCAGACACTATGTGGTGGGTTAACCCTGGCTGGCTGCCAATTGCCCATCATGCTGCTCTCTTGCTCCCCCTCCTCAGCAAGGCAGGGAAAGAAAAATAAGTTTAAAAAGTTCATGGGTTGAGATAAGGACACCAATCACTGTCATAGGCAAAACAGACTTGACGTGGGGAAGATTAATTTAATTTATTCCCAATTAAAAACAGAGTAGGGTAGTGAGAAAGAAAAACCAAACTAAAACCACCTTCCCCCCCACCCTCCTTCTTCCCAGGCTCAGCTTCACTCCTGACTCTTCTACCTCATCCCTCTGAGCAGTGTAGGGGGATGGGGGATGGGGGTTGTGGTCAGTCTGTAACACTTCATCTCTGGTGCTCTTTGTCCTCATGCTGTTCACTTGCTCCAGCGTGGGGTCTCTCCCATGGGATACCGTCCTTCAGGAACTGCTCCAGCATGGGTCCTTCCCATGGGGTACAGTCCATCAGGAATGGACTGCTCCTATGTGGGTTGCCCATAGGGCCACAGGTCCTGCCAGAAAACCTGATCCTGCATGGACTGCTCTCCATGGGGTCACAGGTTCTGCCAGAAGCCTACTCCTGCGCAGGCTCTCCACAGGGTCACAATTTCCTTCAGGGCACATCTACCTGCTCCAATGTTGGGTCCTCCATGGGCTGCAGGGTGGATAACTGCTCCATCATGGTCCTCCATTGGCTGCAGCGGGACAACCTGTGCCACCATGGTCTTCACCATGGGCTGCAGGGGAATCTCTGCTCCAGAGCCTGGAGCACCTTCTCCCCCTCCTTCTTCACTGACCTTGGTGTCTGCAGAGTTGTTTCTCTTACATATCGTCACTCATCTCTCCCACAGCTGCCGTGCATTTTTCAATGCTTTTAAAATATGTTATAACAGAGGCGCCACCAGCATCCTTTTATTGCAAGCAATGAGGAATAGCATTAAAATCAGGGAAGAGAGTCACAGATGAGAAGCAGGAGCAGGAGCGCTCTCCTACGGAGCTGAACTACCCCTCTTCAAAGTCAATGGCGTAAAGGAGGCCCCTGAGCACGGGGCAGCCACTGCCCTGCATGAGTAATACGGCACAGAGCCTGGCTTATCTGCATGGGCTCAGCAGTAGAAGGAAGCAACAGGCAAAACTAATTTGGGATGTTCACATGATGCGGTGTGAAAGGGTCGTGATGGTTGCCCTGCTACAGAGTGGGCAGTGCTGTGCATGCCAAGCAGCAAAGCTCAAACAGCTACGGCACATTGCTGGCTGTAAGTTAGGAAATACAAAGCCTTCAAAGTTAGGCACAGATTTAGAGCCTTTACTTACTGAATTTCTGTGCCAAAAGTTACAATTATGTTCTTAAAGTTTCTTGTAAATTTACCCCTTAAACTGTTCAAGGTTTAATTTCTAATTATTGCAACACTGCTGGTATTTTTATATATGTAGCTGTAGGATAAACGGCAGTACCCAGCATATATCGCATAGCAAGTATTACGTTGGATAGTCTGAGGCTGCTCAGTGAATTTTTCATGGGAAATTAACAGCTTTTGCATTATGGCAGGAAAAAAACTTTCCTTAAAACAGTAAAACAAATCAAATACTGTAATTTAAGACTTTTATCCAATCATTCAAAATAACAATTACTAATGAGGTAGAAAAGAAGAACAAGCCTGTTTTTCACTGAATCACAGTTCCTAAAAGGGAAGGAATAGAAATTAGAAATATCTTCCTCAAAACATAAGTGGGTGCAAGCTGTAAAATGGTTTTCATCCTGCAGTAAACTGATATTTCAGAATTGTGCTTCTGTGTGAATTATGAAAAGCTAAATGTCCTGACTTCATCAGAAAGGAATTTTCCACTGCCTTTTTCATGTAAATTTCATTGAATTATTATTTTTTAAACACCCCCCCCCCAAAAAATGCTTAATCAGATCCAACATAGAGCAATGCCAGTACTAACTGCATGAAAATAAAGAATATATATCTTGTGGCAGAAAGACAGAACTGAAAGGCATGCATGTGCATTACATTACTGAGTGCACAAAAATATTTAAATATCATTTTGAAAGAAGGAAATTAAAAACAATATCAGCATCCGCTATCATTATTCTTTTAACTCTATTGTTAGAAGGTGATATAACACCTTAAAGAAATATTTAACTTCTAAGTCTCTTCTACCATCATTTAAAATAATCCCTGATAACAAAGATTAGTTACAGATGTATACTGATGATTTTGTTTGTTTGTTTGTTCTTGCCTCCTTTTGAAGTTAGGACCTATATACTGAAATTATAGGTGTATTTCAAAGATATATATGTAAATTTATAAAAATATTTTTAAAATGTTACATCCCTTTCCATAATCCAGTTCCATACAGGCACTGCAATAGCAAGCACCTGCCAAAAATTGCTGTATTTATAAAATTATTTATTTGCCTGTTCAGTGATATGACCACACCTTGCCAGCTGGCCTTATGTGCTATTAACATCTCTGAATGGGATGGGAAAGTGGTGTTATGCTTCCAAGCTCTGCTCATAAAGGCAATCTGGGTCAGTCCCAGTATTACAATGAGATGCTTACTGTCGGTGTGCTGCAGAGGTGCTCAGCCTCTTCCCTTACACCACCATGGCCACACTGACACTAGTGCTGCTGTACCAGTGTGACACTGGTGGCCCCTGGGAGCCAGGAGGAGCTGCCAAACTGGGGGGAAATCCTCCATTCATCACGCACTCATTTAAGCAGACCTGGACCCAGAAATGATGTGGCCACCAAAAAGCCCGTACAGAGAAGCCCTTCTTCTGGTGTCCCCCCATGCATGATGGGTGGCTGGAAGCAGCACACCTCCTTGCTGATGTCCGGCTGCCCCATTAAGAAGGCCGACATGAAACCCTTTGGCAGCATGACTTGAGACTACACAATGTCAGGAAAGACAAATGTCAAACAGGATCTCTCCTCTAACATGCTGTGCAGACAAAGACAGCAGGGGATGTATACTACAACCTCCCCATCCACTTCTTTTACATTGTGGTAGCTTCAAAAGACAGATCTTAGACAGCGAAGGAGGACAGCATAGGAGTACCTCTGACAGGAGCTTTGTAAAAAGGTGTATCAGCTTCGGCTCATATTTCCATTTGAGCCACCTGAACGGCTCCATTCCCTGTTGTTCCTCGTCTCCTGAAGGCTGAATCTTCAGTGCTTCGCTGCTGCGGGGGGGCTACCCACACATCGCAGAGATCTTCCAGTCTGTCTGTAGGCATCACCGCAGAGACATACAGTCTTGTCTCACTTTGACGGCTGCTTTTGTAACAGTTAAAGACATCTCTGGCTTGGTCTTGAATTGCAGTGCAATACTAGAGTGATGGACACAAAGAAATGGCATCAGCTTGGCAAGCTCTGCTCGACAGCTGGTTCGCAGGACTTCAGAACAGACTGCAATGTTGTTTTGGAGTGCTTCCCTTTAGCTGCTAAACTGAGGCATGAAAAGGAGAAGAACTGTATAAACACTGTGAAAAATGATAGCAGGAAGAGCTTCTGTTAGTCAGTGATTTTGACACTTAAAGTTTTGTTTTCAGGCAATTGGATTAAGACACCTTTCTCTTCTATCTTTAGGAAAATATACGTGGGTGGCCCAAGACTGGAACATCGTTTTGTTACAGAAGACAAAGATGTCAACAGTTGCAAACTTTTCTGCCTTTGTTTATTATTGTTATTTTTTATCTAAAAAGTTTTTATGAATGGAACAAACAAATCCAAAGCTTCTTTGGTATAATGCATGCACACAACTTGTAATTTATCTCCTGATACTTTTTGTATGTGTTCTTGAATTTTTTTCTCCAATATGAATGTAAAAGAAATTGCACATATGACATAAGCAGACTTTTCTCTTTGGTCTTTAAGCCTGTAATGTTCTTAGTTAGATTTGCATGCCTTGACTCGTTGGGAAGATTCATTGCTGGCAGAGAGATGAGGTCTGGACAGTTGGCAGGTCAGAATGTTTATTAATGTGATTGCTTTGTGCAGAAAAAGTTTGGCTCCATGGTAGAGAAGATCCCCTCTGAAATGTACGTGGAGACTAGGAAATTAATTATTAAGGAGGATGTTACAAAAACATACATCAATACTGTTCAATATGTGGTTGGAAGGTAATTGAAAAAAATTATGTAGACTGACTTAAAAGGAGAGGGAGTCTCATGAACACACGCTATAATTCCTGACAGCACCGTCTGGCTGCTGAACCTGTCACGCTCCAAAGTAGCACTGGAAAAAGGCCAAGCCCAGTCTGTAAGGCATGGTTTAAGCATGATGGAGACTGACAGGGTACTTTGGTTGGTTTTCACTTCTCTCCTATGTTACTTGTACTTCAGCTGTAGGAGGGCATATTTCACTGAAGCATTTCAATCCCTCTTTCTATTCAGAAAGTATTTAATATGCTCATAACTTTATACCCCATTAAACCCTGCACATGAGCATCTTCCAGAAAGGTGCATAAGAGAGCTGATCACTCTGTTCATTTTCATGCATTAATTACAGAGCTGCCTACAGCTGCTTAAATTTCACCACCACTCACAATCCCTTTAACCATATTATAGTTGTGCAGTGGGTTGTTTTTGTTGTTTGTTTTTTGGTTTTGGTTTTGGTATTTGTTTTTTACAAAACTATCTGATATTAAACACACATTTCTTGATTGAAATAAATATTGAAGAAGATTTATGTAATCCAGTCCAGGATAAAAATTCAATCCAATACTTTCTCTCCCAGGTAAATGTAGAACTGAATCTATATTAATCTCAAGTACAAATGGAAAGGTGATACTAATTTTGGTTACTTTGGTTGCATTGTTATTTGGCTGGGTTTGACCAATTCTTCCTTTGTTTGTTTGTTTCTTTCTTTCTTTTATTTATTTCTTTCTTTCTTTTTAACCTCAAAGCACTGATAAAGATTTACTAAATCTAATCTAAACTTGAATGGATTTCTGATAGCCACCCAGGGAATTCTGGCAGTCTTTTCCACCTCCAAGGAACTGAAAACTGAAGATTTTATCTTATGAGAAAATGAAGTCGTTCCAGAAGACTGAGACATACCTTTTCCCAAGAGCCTCATAGTTGCTTCAATGCACTTTAGTACATGCAATCTATACAGGCTGTTGCGTGTGAACTAGCAGAAGTCTGATCTTAACTTTCTCTCTGCTGGACACCTCTTTTTGTGGAGCAGGTAGAGAGACACAGGGAGGCTACTCTTGCTCTATCATACCAATTTAACATTAGTGGTATAGTAGTATAGAATATTAGTATTTCAAACTCTCTCAAACATAAAACATCTTTACAATCTTTCTAGAAAATCATCTTTCCCCAGTCTTGACTGCCATCTGCTATTTCAACTCGGGACTCAGGAAAGAAGCGGATTTTCTGCACAGTCATTCTGTTTTGCATTTCAGCTGGCTTGGGTTTACTATGATTACTTGAAAACATTCTAAATAGCCTATGAGAATCTAGTAAATACTTATAGGAAGCATCTTTCTACGTGTGCAAGACATTATGTGCAGAAAAAGAACAGCTAATAGCCAGCAATTTGACATACTGTTCTGATTTTGTTAGCTTTACCACTGTTCTCACAGGATGGTGGCTTTGAAAAAATGACCACAGAAAACGGTAGTAATACCTATTACCAGAAATAAAGTCTGGACGTGTATCTCTTGCTCACTTATCTTTGGCATATTTAGGATTCAGGGTTTCTTTAACTGATTGAACCTGGGCAAGGAACACTTATCCATGTGCATGCAGTACATTCACTCCCATATAATTATGTTCTGTTAATGCTATGAAATTGGTTTCTTTCATTTTTACATAGTCTCCAGACCTGCAGACATTCAAGCACATGAATAACAGACTCCTAACTTCAATCAGATTACAACTGGGAATAAGGTACTTAGGCATGTGCAGCATCTGGTTGCAGAATTAAGATCATTCATCTCTCGGGTCTTCTTAGGCAATTATAGTATGAGATATGTGCACATGGACTAGAGGATTCATGCAATGTGGGCTTCTTTACCTCAGATGAGCAAAAAAGTTTTTAGAAATCAAAGGGCAATCCAGATAGCTAATCCAGCAGCTCCTGTAGTAAGTACATCAGCTCCAAACAATCACCCTATTCACCCACTGTGGCATTTAGAAGTGGAAATACTGTGAGTATATGGAGTTCATTAACCAGTTCAAGCCAAAAGGAAGTGTGGGCCTATGTGTTTCATCAAAATTAAGGATATTATTTTGAATCACCCTAAAAAACCATGACATCTGATGTCTGAAAGAGGACAGCATCTTGCAAGACCGCTATTCACCTAGCTTTACCCAACTATCTTGAAAAAGACGTTCATGATTTCTTTGGTGTCTACAAGTTTCATTAACAAGTATGTAGACTCAAAACAGTGCATGATGTTAACAACCTTAGTGTACTATGTCGCATTTTAACCTAAATTCCTCACGAATTGTCTCATATATTTTTCTACGTCATAGGATGTGTGTATTTCCAGCAGTAAAAGTATTTTTCAGTATTTTGCTGAAATAGATTAACAATCTATTTTCTTAACAGATTAAAAGCTGTGCAATTTATATTAACATTTAAACATCATAAATATTGGATATTCACACTCCTTGGAACAGAATTTACTTTCCAAGCATTTTTCTTGATTTGATGGGCCTACTCATGGTGCAAGTGATTTCAAAGGAGGAAGGCCGTAAAGATTTAACACTTTTAATACATATGGCTTCAAAGGATAACTTCTGAAACTTTTCTTGGGAAAATATGTTATTGTTGATACTGACCTGCCTATGAGCAGCCCATCCTGCTGAACATGTTACTTATTCAGATGCAGATTTATTTCCAAATTCCTAATACTTAATGATTTTCTTTTTCTGTCCAAAATCAATGTCAATATCACATAATGGATTTAAAAAAAAACATTGTGAGCTGTATTAGAAGAGCTAATGAACTGAACTTAATATGCTAAAATAATGTAAAAAGAGGAAATAAGAGTTTTCTGAATGTTTCTGAAAGTTGTTTTTAGTATATAGTCATTAATGTGTTAAGACATGTACAAAAATGCATTAAAGGATCAGGAATATCTTCCTGCAGGTACTTAGAACGTAATAAATAATGAATGTGATGATTAACTACATGGGTAGAAGTACAGAGCATTACCAAGAAAAAAAAAAACTGCATAAAATCTGGCCTTTGAATGGGGGTGCACCATTGTTTTTAATATACAAAACCACTTGAACATACTCAGTTGTGTGTGAAGAGAAAACAAAAGAAGTAAGCGTGCTTGAATTAACATTGTATTTTCAAATGAAACAGATTTAAATACCGCCAAGAGCAGTGAGGGCATGTGGAGTCGGGTGGAAGGGCAGCAGAGCCAGGTGAGCAGAGCACCGTGACGCCATTCAGTGCTGCTTGAGTAGCCACAGAGGTTTGTGCAGGTCTAGAGAGCTGAAGTAAGACCACCACCAGGGCTTCTCCCTGCCCGGCGGTGACCCACTTCGAGCCTCGGGCTGCCCGTGTTGGGCGTGAGGGTCAAAAAGTTCCAGTGGGTCGTATGGGTCATACATGTCTTCCATTGACCGGCGGAGGAGCTTGTTGGGCCAAGCCTCTACAGGTCGCAACACAAAGTCAACTCGCCCAGCCCGTTTCATCTTGGCAGGAAGAGTGACCCTCTTCATCACCCGGCTGTATCCCGCTGCTTGGGCACTGATTATGTATGTCCCCGGAGGCAGGAGTCGCCAGTAGTCTCCATCAGCAGCTTGGGAAAGGTAAAGGCACAACAAAACTGAGCTTAGTTTTTAGTTTTGCATCCTTTATAGTTACATACTCACATACACGTGCAAGCACAGATAGCACAAGCATTTAGGGGGCAGGTTTTGAAAGGATCTCAGATTTTGATTCCGATTTTGAAAAAAGTTCAGATGCAAACTCTTGAATGACAAATGGAGACTCCACCTGTGAAAACCTGGCCTTTGGGAGCTAATGGAGTAAAATTCACATACAAAATGTCAGTAACTGCTGTGCCTGTATTACAGGGAAGGGAAGCTTTCCTTCATGCTGCTTTCCCAGGGGTAGAAGGAATAACTCCAAAGAAATCAAATGAACTTAAAACTATGTGAAACTTAAGAAATTGAAAGCAGAATCCAGGCTGCAATATATATCTATATGTATATATAGCATGTCTAAGGAGCTAAGAAATCCCTGCTTTTATTATATTACATTCAATTACTGTGCAGACATTATAGCACGTAAGATTATGGAGTCAGAGCTGCAGCTGGTATAAATTGCCATTAGTGTAAAATGGGTGTAAATTTCCTCCAGCTGAAGGTTAGATCCTGCAGGAAAAAGTAGGGAGTTTTAAAACAGAATATTTATTCTTCATTTTATATTTCCTTTATTTTGAATGGTAAGTTTCTCAACTCAGTTAATACTGCATTAACGCTATTTTCTCATGGAAGTCCTCAGTCTTTTTTAACACTGAAATTAAAAGACATTTTAATCATATGACATTCTTAACCCCACCTAACTCAAGAACAAATACTCCTTTTTCCTTCAATATAAACACATTTTTTATTTAATTCTTAATTCTTTAAAGGTCCACTGCCAATGGAAAGTCATTGTCTGGGAAGAAGTTTGGAAAAAACCTTAATTCATGCCAGAGTCTCCCACCAGCCTCAAGAATCTGCATCATCTCCAGTATTGTATCCCCTCTAATGTTAGTTTTTTGAAAGCTGGAAAGCATCCACTACATTATAAACCATTCTGGCTTTCCAAATTGATTCAACAACTATCATTAGAGCAAAATGTTACCATTCATGTCTTCTATTTTGAACTCCTATGGCCTACCCTGTTCTCACTGAAATCAATAATAAAATGAGAGCATTGATTTCAATGAGAGCCTAAAAGCTCAGAACTTTATGACTGTGAAAATTAACAGTTGCATATGCCTCAATACATGTTTACCAGCTGGTAACAGGTATAAAGTGAACATAATTCCATGTTCTAGGTTTTTGCATTTGATATAACTATTGTTCAAAAATCACATATATTTACGCTTTTCTACATGAACAAAAAATGTTGCCTGCCTGACTCGAGTCACTCAAGCTCCACCCGAAAGGTGAAAGATAGTATAAAATGGTTTAAGAGAAAGAGAATGTTAGGGAAGACACCATCGTGTACCACTCTGACGTTTGGGATCAGTCGACGGGCTGAGCCTCTCTTCCCCCACATCGGGACGCCTTTGGGTAAGAGTCGAACACCTGGTTATATCAAGTGCCTCCACGGAAAACTTAGAAATCTCTATGTATATATAGAGTCACTTTATTATCTTTAACGCGTTTGTGTCCGGCCGTGTTACTCATATTCTTGATATATGCGTTGTGTCCGGCCGTGTTGTATACATGTTTGTGTCCGGCCGTGTTATTCACACTCATATTCTTGGTATTTGCATGTGCTTTGCAGACAGTGAATTTATCACCGGTAATCCAAAGAATCTGTGTGTCTGTTGCTCTAATAAACTGCACTCTTCACTGCTCTGGCCGTGATAGTTCCTTCAACACGACCAGACTGGGGGGTGTAAAAATTAATGCTGTCGCCTTAGCGAAAGCCCTGAACTAGTAAGTGGCTATACACACAGTCCTTAGAAAATAAACCGTTGACCAAGTCTGAGACTAAGACTGGACCTAGCCACACCTAGACTCCTCTCTGAGAAGGAGTTTAGAAAGCAAGGGGGTCCTGTCTGAACCTCGTGACTCAACGGGAGGGTTCCTCCCCCCCCCCGCCACTCCTCAAGTTACTGTCAGTGTTGCGACAGTAACTCTTAACGCAACACTGCCCTTCAATCACTGCAGTTATTCCTGTTGTTAAAGTCAGTGTGGACCCCACTCTAATGTCTACAACTCATGCTCACAATATTTCAACTAACTTATTCTATCAGGGCTCCACGCCTCCACATGCTGAGTTACAGCCCCTGAGCAGGTATATTGCCATACTCCCCCAAACATGACACATAAGGGTGGATTTGTGAATGTCATTGAAGACACATTGGCTTTGATGGACAGCAGACAGTTCCAGGTGGAAGTTTTAACAGCAAGGACTGTGTCATCCCAGAGACACAACATCCCAGAGACTCAACAGCCAGTTTGACGTGCCTTCTCCTGTTATTCTAGAAACAAACCCATAGCTGAGCCTTCAATTCTCTGTTAAGGTGCCATTTTTATCAAATACGACAAGACTTTTGCAGTTTAAGCTCTCAGTGCTTTCACCCTGCCCCAGGAAAACACTCAAACTGAAAATGTTACCTGTGGTGACATCATGCTGGATGCCCCTGACTGAAATACGAGCATTTCTTATTGGGTTGCCAAACTTATCAGATACAATTCCTTTTATCCCCCGATGAACCTGGCAAAGCAAAGCAAAGTTAGATGGGAGTCATTTATTACAGTGCCACCTCCTCATCTTCTACAAGGAAAGCCCTTTAGAGAGGAAACAACTTTCAGGAGGTTCAACCCATTATAGAGGCTCTTGGGCACTAATGCCCCATTATGTCACATCCTCTGCTTTGGGAGCTCCAAGGGGGCTGAGGGGAAGGGATAACTGAACAAGAGCTTTCTTGGGCTAGATGTGTGGCTCTGCATTGAGCATCCCTTCTCTGCACAGACCACTGGCACCTCATGATCTGACCGCAGTATTTAAAAACTGTTTCTGAATGTCTGCCCTAGACCCAGAACCACAAAGAAATGACAAGTTAAGGCTTTAAAAAACAATCTGATGCTCTATACACAATGAGAAGGCATCACTGATCCTATGAGTGAAGTTAATTCTGCATGAAGCAATGGCCCTTTAATCAATTCAAAGTGCAGCACTAAAAGATGTGTGAAATAAATCAGAATCAAGCAGAATTATTAGCTTTCAGACAGTACCACTTATCAAACAATACACTGCTATCCTGGCAGTAGAATCAATTAATGCGGGTTGTATAAGGAAACCAGGTCTTTAGTATTAGTTGAAATATATAGTTTTCATTTTCTTTCACTGCATCTAAAAGGATCCCAAACTGCTTAGAGATAAAGAATCAAAACTGAACAACTGTTCTGTGACAGACAGTTACTAATTTAAAGTAGAGGAGAAGCGTAAGAATAAAATAAGATGGATACTTTTATATTAGTATTATTTAATGTACAATCTTTAACACCATGTTTGTTAATAATTCTCAAATACACTAATGCACATTAATAAATATATAATATTTATAAAATCATTAATTTGTTAATATTTTTATTTCATATCAATGAATAGGAATACATGAAGGAATTCTTTAGCTACTTGGGACTCATCATTGCTCTGCTGCCTACACTTCACTGTATGTCAGAATGTCATGATAGCAGTGTGTATAATATACTTTTTCCCTTCTCTACAAGCACAGAACCCAGCTGCTTGAGCTGATGAGAAACGTGCTTGGTGACAAACTAAAGAGTGGTGTGAATTCTGTCATGCAAGGAGGTGCACAAACAGCTCGCTATATTTGAAGTTCAATAAAACAAAACAAAACAAAACAGAAGAGGAAAAAATCCAAGTATTTAAACATTAAACCTCTTAAGGTTCTTTTTTTGCAACCTTCTGAAATGAAAACATTTTCTATTGGAAACCCTATATGACCTTTTTAAATGAAAAGTAATTCCATTTCAGTTTTTCCCCTGAACTGCTATGATCAACTTGAGCTGTTGTTTACTTCACTTCCACCCACCCTTCTTTCTCTTCTTCCCATTTCCCTCTTATCCTTTGTCACAAAAGAAGAATAGAAAAAAGAACAAAGCATCAAAACAATGGAAAAAATATATTTGCTTTTCTGTTGGAATATAGAGATGTTTAAAAATAAACATTAAAATATCCAACTTTACAGTAATTCTTAAGACAAAGCTGGAAGAAAAAAATCTAGTCTAGTCTGGTGACAGCAGGTTTTTATTTAAGGTGACGCTGTGTTGTCACCGGTCTTGTTAAACAGCCATTCTGTACTGAGTGGAGCTATTCACTGGAGGGTTTAGGAACAACTCAGTATAACAACTTGAAAACTGTCCCTTAAGAACTATTATGATGAAGCACTGCAATTTGCTTTTCAGCATGGACTTGAGGATCTATCATATGGATAGTGGGTAAATCTGGTCAGAAGAGTCATCTCAGACCTAAATTTAATTTACAGTGTAGACATACTCAAAGTAGTATGACCTCATCCAACTTCAATAATAATTTTGCAATTACAACATGATGGGATAAAAATGACAAAATTGAAATTTCTTTAACAATGTTGATTTGTTTTGCTTTAGTAAATATACTATTTTTGATTTTGCCTCAAGTCTGTGCCACATAAGTTTGGGAGAGTGTTTTGATACCACTTCTGATGGGGAGAAGAGATCGGCATTTATGAAAATGAATTCTACTTCTGCGTGTTAAGCCAAGTAGATTTGTATACACGCCAAACAGCCTGGTATATATCAGAATAAGAAAAGTTTGAATTGGTTATGGCAGACTTAATCCTTATCGGGAGTAATTCAGTCATCCTTATCTACAAAGTTGTTTTGCTTACTGTCCTGCATTTACTCAAAAAGCTTTTCCGGCATAGACTTCTACAGTATCTCACACTATAAAAATCTTTACATCTTGAAGACTTCAACTGCAATATATATGGATTTAACCCAGCTCCATTTGGATTCACTAAAACTCATTTTCATCAGACAGCTGTAAAATGAAATGAGTTTGGTGGTCTGTACTGTAGACTTTATTGAATGATAATACTTACCACAATAGCAAAAGGTTGCTTAGAAAGGCCATAAAAACACTCCTAACAATTTTAAATTACTGCGTACTCTATCAAAATAAGGCATGCCAGAAAGCTAATCTACTAATGGCTGAGAGAAAGATGAGCAACTTCTGTTTCTGTGTTCACTTACTTATTGTCAGTGAGGTACTTGTTTTTGCTGAGCTTAAACTTATTATTAAAAATGACTTTTAAATGGCATGTTTCAATGCTCACAGACATACAGTTGTGCTTTTAGAAGATCAGGCTTCAGATCTTTTTTAACTACTTTCATCAAGAAATCAAGCTGAAAAGTGTGGAAACAGCATTTCTAACAAGATACCTAGAATGTCTCCATTTCAGCTGAATCTAAATCTCCTGCTGCTGTGCAGTAGGGTTTGGGCCACAAACATAGAATATGGAAAGGAAAAAGTTCCAAGAAGCTCTCTGGAAAGTAGATCTTGTTGGTTTATTTTTCAAGAGAAAGGTTGATTCATATTTTTCTGAATATGTGGGTTTTCTCTAGCATTAAATTTTGGACAGTTGATTTATAATGTTGCACAAAGTATTTACAGACAATTCCCTTTTTCACTGTTTTCAAGACCTTTACAGTCCTCAGTCTCCATCATTCCTGCAAGACAGGCAAAATATTATCTGTGTGACCTGCTAGACAAACTGAGGCACTGCGGTCCTGAGTGGAGTGTGATGATTGAGTCAGTGCTATCTCGTTGATAACTAACTGGGGAAACAGTAAAGAAGCGAATATTGACAAAGAATGAAGAAGAAATCTGTAAGTACAAAGGTCTGTAAAAGCAGAGCTGTACCATTTCCATGTAATTCAGAAGGGCATCTCTGTTTTCATGCCAGATTGTAAACAGTTCTTCCTCCAAAGGAAACTTTTCGCATCCTACTTCCACGGTAACTTCAAAGCAATTTGTGTGAAGGTAATTAAAATCTGCCATACCTACAGGTTTATAAAGAAAAAGGAGAGATCATGAACAAGCCATTTAACCCTTAACTGGAGCTTTGCTGTTGCAGTCAGCTGAATGTAATCCTTGTGGGTGTGGATATACATATTGTAAAGAGTGTGCATGGCCAATACATAAAAAGTATTCAGCAAATTCAGTATTCCACAACTTGTTTCAACTACAAATCAACTAATGACAATGACACTTCTTTCAGGCAAAAAAAGCATCATTTAAAATTATTATTCACCTGACCAAGAAGTAGCGATAGAGAGATAAGGATTGGTTAATCATGGTAATTGGATAATCGGCTGTATCAGAGATGATTGCCAAGGGTCACCAGCAAAGATATAACCTTTTGCCATTAGTATGTTCAAAACTGTTTCTGTACAAAAGACATTGGATATAATTTTCAGAAGAATGTAAGCCGAAGATATTTAAACCTAATTCTCACTCATGCCCCAAAGCTCTCTAAATGCCTAGTTTCAACATCATTATTTGGGGATCCAGCTGAGTCCTATTTGAAAACACAAGTGAAGCACTGCTGAAAATTTTATGAACACTGATATTTCATCCATGCCAGTATTTCAGGAATCCTGAAGAAAACTAAATACTATTATTGAGGAAATCAAATTAGCAACCTAAGCACAAATGAATGGGATGTTTGTCTCTGTTGTATTTTTTCCTGAAAAAGAGTTTATTTAAACTGCACTTGCAGAGTCTGCAGGATGGATTCAAATTCATGCTGCTAAGGAATGAGAGCATAGCATTAAGCATTTATTTCTACATTTCAGATTTTAAAACTAGAATGGTATTATATGCAATAAAAAATTTGACCCTTGCATAACTTGTTAACTTTTCTCAAGTCATATCAGGGCTGAATACATCCCATGGTATCAGAATATAAATGTTACCAACATATGTTTTACTACTTAAATCCCTTATAAGTTACTTTTTGCAGGGGTCTGACCTAAAGCAAACTGAAATGAATAAAATTATTTTTTTCAAACCCTTGTGTCTCATAAAGGTCATATAGAGGTTTTACCTCACTTGATATGATGGTAAAGTGGTTTTACCTCCAGTGAAGCTGTACCACTCAGCACCATTTATAATACCTCCGCGTTTTACAAAATTTCCACCACAACGAAGTTCGGATCGGTCCGAGATGACTGGATGTGCATCTGCGTAGGCTTTAGCCAGTATTTTAAACATCTGTAACAAGAGGGTTTGAAATACATTTGCTTTTACAGACTGTAAACACTGTCATTGCTGCTAGTAACTATTGCTGTTGTGAGCCCAGACAATGAGCCATCTTGCATCCTCAAGGCCAATGGAGGGTGTGAACCTCCGTGCAAGGATATTCTGCCAGGAAGTTTTCACTTGTCTTCTTCTCCAAGGTCCTTCTCTGCAATCCGATGTATTTAGCCAGAGATAACACTAAATACCAGTGTATTTTGTGATGCTTGGCTTCAAGCTATCATCTGGGGCAGGAGTAGAGGACTTGTTTGGTTGTGTTTCAAGTCCCAGGTTTTAAAGCTGAAATTATCTCTCCCCATTATGTTTTAGCTCTTGCTATTTTTACCCTTTCAAAAATACCTACACCAGCCTCAGCCCAACCAGGTCTTTGCATTGGCCGCTGCTGTTTAAAAGACAGTGTCAATTTGCTTTGCACTTATCCCTCACACAGGACAACCTGCCAGTTTGATCTCAATGACAGTTGCTTCTTTGTAGGGCAGAAACCATTCCTAAAAAGCAAAGGATAGGATGTGGTGATGGAGGATGTCACCACTGATTTCCTAAGAGTGTTGATACTGATGAAGAGCAGAAGAGTCACCACCCAGAAAGAAAAAGTGACAGGTACATGTAGTGAAGACAGAAGAAAGAGCAGTGATCTGCAGAAACCATTTCTTTGAATCAGGTTCCTACCGTTTTTCTCCAATGTTTACTCCAACTTTGTACAGAAATCCCCCCTCTCTTTTTTGTTTATTTGAACCTCACCTAAAAAAGCTCTAATTTCAGATTTCAACATTGAAATGACAGCAATTATCAGATGCTACTAGATCCTACTACTCAGCATCACAAGTTTCATTGCATATTGCTTAAGATAACGTGTGCAAGAAGTTGGGTGGCTAAAATCCTATTTTTAGAAGTGATCCTAAAACTATCCTTGATGTTGTCATCAAGGATAAAGACCAAAATGACCAAGCACACAACTTTGATCTAATATTTACGAATGTTTCTAATAACCACAAAGCTGAGCCAATTATGGGATCAGGTAGGTGACCAAGAAAAGGTGGAAAGAGAGTGTTATGTAAGTGTAAAGGTGATTTACCAAAATACTTCTGATGAACACACACTAAAAATCCTGACTTAATATAAACCACTTTTTCATCTCGAGTTTCTATGTGTCTAAGTATTGCTCAGCCCAGACAATAAAGCCTCCTTCAAAGTTCTGCTGGAAAGAAATGGATGTTAATTAAATATGTTAAGAAGAACTTTTACTGCCAATAGTTTGGGACCAGGCCCGATACCTTTAATTTCTACAGGAATTTGGGTCCCAGTTCTGAACCTTCTGTGGAACATATTTGCTAAAAGTTTAGAAGATGCCTATGCGACTTAGGAGTTCCTCACCTTTCCCAAAGACATCTGCAGATGTTTTATCTTCAGTGACCAAGTCTTTCTTCTCTTGTTTCACACCAAGAGGCATAAGGCTTTTGCCTGGCCACTAGTGCAAGTGAACGAAGATGGGTGGTAGCGAGAAGACAAAGTGAGAAATCCAAAATCAAGTGAACTTGAAAAAAGTTAAACTTTTTTTAAAAAAAGGTTAAAATGTGCTCAGATAGCAATACATTTATTATGACTTAGCAGCTAATATATGACTAGTCATGGACCTCAGAAAAACTTAGACATTTAGGTGTAATACAGTGGAACACAAAGGGAAAAAACACAGAGGAATCCTTGTGAATTTGGAAGCGTGATGCTTCATCTGGTAAAACGGGGCCAGTGCTGTTACCCTGGCCAGCACTTTTACCCACTGTCCGTCACAGGTCGGGTTTTTCAGGGGGAGGGCAGGGAGTGTTTCCATTCACCAAAGGGAGTGAACTTGACTTCATGTGCACCTTTCTGCTCCCATGAACACTGGCATCAATGCAGCTTCTTGCGTAACACAAAGCAACAAGAGCCTGCTAAAAACATCCATCCCCACAAAAGCCAAAAAATGGGAAAGTTCTGGATTAGGTGAGCTGAATGAGATGCAAGAATGTGACTGTAAGGACATGGTCCAGCTTTGAGACTGCTTGGTCTCAGCAGGTACCAGGCCATACTGTGATGCAGGCTAAAGAGGCTTGAAATCTGCAGTGTCTTGGAGCAGTTGCCAAGCGGATCCTCATGCTACCGCACATATACCATGAGGGACACAGGGAGGTGTCAGCACTCAGATGCATTTTCAAACAGGGCAACCTGGTTTGAATGTACCTTGCAGAATTTGACTTTTTAATTTCTGGCCATTATCTGCACTGCAGCATTTCACCCTGGGCTGCAACCAAGGGTGGAAATTTGCCTTGTTTCCCCTTGCATGGCAAATTCGACAGGTCAGCAGTCAGAACAAGGGTTATGGCTAATGTATGGCAGCTAATACAAGCTACTATATTTCAGGATGCAGGTTCCCTGGCAGCAGCAGCTGCAGATGACATTACTTAAATGCAGGTCACTTCACAGGTACAAGTTTTATAAGTTTCTGGGCAAAATTTAAAGTGATATTGGTAGCGTTGTTAAGGTTCCTATGCTGACTCATCTGAAAAATTGGTTTTAATTGAGGACATCCCCAGCCCTCCCCTGTATGTTTCAACCTTCCAAGTTTGTAGCTATCTTCCCAGGCTTTGCAGCCATTGCCTATGCAGCAGCCACCTGTGTCTTACACTGTTGCAAACCAGGGATGCCATTAGGTCTTACCCAGCTGTGCACTGCATTGTGTTGGAGCACTTTGTACGTGTGACTGCATCGTTTCACTAAAAACTCACGTGCTGTCCCTGACTGGAGATGATGTGGAGGGACTGCTGTCCTTCTATCCCACAGGTGAACTGCTTGATAAGGCACACATGGCCATATTCCTCCACCATCTACACATAAATCAGGATACTCCTAGCCCAAGTGATGGGATATAAGTGCACAGGTTTGTGATTTCCCCTAGTCCTCACCAAGAGCTTCTGTAGCTTTCATTACCACCCACCAGACATTTCTTACATGGGCTTTTTACTGTGCAGTGCCTGGTCTATTTTAGTGCTAAATCATCATCACACACGCATAGTCAGTAGGTACTGTACAGCTCAGAAAAAATGGATTGATATAGAAAATGTTTAATAGTCATAAATATTTAAATATTTAAGAAGTGCTGGTGAGAACTGTCATTTTAGAAGAAGTCAGCCCAGACATATGCTCAAAGATAAGGGATGCTTTAAGTCAAAGATAAACTTCTGACTATTTTCAGCTGCTGTTCATTATATAATGAACCACTTTTTCTTAAGAGACCAGGGACATTTTTAACATACGCTAGAAGGCTGAAAAGCTAGCTGTGCTCCTAGTGGGCATGTTGGCAATGAATACTAGATTGAGGAAACCAAAGGGAAATAGGAAAGATGGCAAAAAATTTCACAGAAGATTTACAGTGAGTCCCAAATGGGGAACTTTCCAGGGACAGAGAGGGAAAAAACATTCCCGCTCATCTGACCTGGAATAAATGTTACAAGGCTGCCACCATATGGCAGCCAGCCTTTTTTTCCTACAGATTTCAACAGAAAATAACAGTGCTGGTCAGGCTTGTTCCTTTTCTTCTGGAAATCAGTGGTAAAAATGTCATAGCCTTCAACCTTTAAATAGTAAAAGCCTGGGTTTTCCTAATCTGTGCCTTGTCAAATCATGTTTGGCCTCACAAAACATGGGTAAATCTTTACAGACCAAGCTGATAGTGTGTAAATGATCCTATATTTTAATGCACATCAAATAAGTGTATAAATCATATTATATATGTATATATACATGCATTATATATAAAAACATGTAATTTATTACGTATTTAATACATACTTGCGTACATATACACGCATGTATACAATCTAAATAAATCAAAGTTTATTACTTGTTAAAATAAAAAGTTTCCATAGTTCCACACATGGAAACCATACTGATATGCTCACCCTGCAAAAATCAACATTACCTTCTCATCAGGTGTAGGGGAGAACATTTTTTCTTCCATAGGATGCCTTGAATAGTCGTAAGGATAGGTCACAACCAGCTCACCCCCATGGAGGCTGGCAGAGAGCACAAACGGGATAGATCTCAACCACTTCATGACTGCTTTTGTCTCAGGGGCCACCTGAAATCCAGGAGAAAAAAAAAAAAGTGAGTAGTCATGCAGCTCCAAAGGGATTTGGTCCTGGGCAGGATGAAGCCCAGCAGAGAAGGGCATGTGTCAGGCAGGAGAACCATGAGGTTCTTGGGCTCTTCCATCCCAAAGGTTAAGGGGGAAGAGTTTCAGTTTGCTCCAGGGAACAGATGAGACACGGTGTTCACTGTGGAAAAATTGAAAAAGAAAAGAAAGAGAAACTTTGACAGAAGAATAACTTTTTATTACAGTGACATTTTCAGCAGTTCAAAGTGATGATGGCAGCATTTTAGACTCGAAATATCGTGGTGTTGTACCACTACTTGCAAACCAAACTCCTTATCTAATTTCATTTCTGCATCAGCCAGGTTGACTTTGGATGGATAAACTGGAATACAGGGATCAGTTTGTAATTCTCAGCACTTGTTGGAAATAGATTGTCTCATTTGCTATCCTTTGGTCCAGGTTCATCTGCAAATACATGAAAACTAATGCATATAAAGCACAGCAATGACTGCAGTTTACCTGCAGTGAAATTCTGCAGATAAGTTACAAAATTTGTTTTTCTGATAGTCCATGGTCAGTAACAGCTGCCAAGGGAGTGGGCACCGGGCTCCCAAAGATGCTCAGGCACCTATCCCCCACCCCGACATGCAGGAGGCTCCTTCATCTCCTTTTTCTGGGGAGTAATTTCACGGACCTGCTCCAGTGTTAGTTAATTCTTAGGGGTAACAGTGTCATCTGGTGGCCAGTCCCTGCAAGCCCAGACACACGCCAGTACCCTTGGAGGAGGTGAGGCTCCTTTCCTTGAAGCTTATGAAGTTACCAGGAGAAAACTGGGTGAGGGCAGAGGCTGCTAATCCGAATCTGCTTTGCACAAGTGCAGCTGTGCAGATTTTAAAAAAAATGAACAAGCTCTGTTATGATGGACTTAGTCCAGCATCTACATAGGGCTGCTAACATTGCATATCACCCTTTGCTTTGATTCCATCAGCCGTTAGAAAATCATCCAGCCAGGATCCCAAAGTGCTAATAACTAGTAACAGTGAATCAAGTCAGCAATGTGCAGGAAAAAACACAAAACAAACAAACAAAAAACCTAAAGACCTATACATTAGGGCTGCAATAGTAGTAATTCCTGTTTTCTTCGGATTAGTCCCTATTCTGCTGTTGGTAAATCACAGCTTTGGGGATGCAGTGGGTAGCACAAACTTAGATGCGGAGCAGAGAAAAACAGTGTGAAGCAAAGGTGCGCCATGGATGTATTACAGCTCCCAGCAATGAGGTAGAAAGCCAAGGGCCTCAGGAAAAAGCCATGTCTAAATACAGTTTTACCTGGAATGATTTAAGAAGACATCACCCTGCCCAGTCCTGACCTAGGCAGGAGGCTACCTCCCTTCAGATGCCATAGTTATTAACGGAGTTCTCCTAGATTTCAGGTTTCCTTAAAAAGCCATTCTGTAGTCGTCGAGCTGAACTAGTGCCTCTAGCCACTGCAGCCGTGCTATTTGAAAAGGCTGTACCTTGTACTTAGGAAGAAATAGGAACCTGAGGGTTCCCAGTGTTGTAAGGTGAATCTTTACATCAGTAGTGTGTGGTTAGCATATGGACACAAGTCAGATTGTTCCACTTGTCCTCAGGAGAAACAGGCCAGGTCCAGTTTATCTGTCAACCTAGTGGTAGCCTATGAATCTCTGTGTTGCAACCCTTTCAACCTCATTATTATAAAGAGGCCGCTTAAATAGAAGATGAAATGTAACATGTAAAGTCTGACCAACTCAGGAACACACAGAATGCACTTTGCACACCAGAAACCTAACCAAGGTTTTTTGTATAATTGGGAAGATTAGACAGAGTTTCCAGGAAGGACATGACCTGAAAAACATTTTTTAAAAGGCAGATAAAGGGCACTCTGAAAGGAAAGGACAAATGCTCTGCACTTTTTGCAGTCTCACACACCCACTTACACAACATAGAGGTGAGAGAAGAAAAGAGCCCACCAGGCTTCATGACAAGGAACCTGGCAGTGTCCAAAGAACGCTACCTGCAGCAAAGTATTTGCTTTTCTGGTCTTTGTACAGTGCCCTGGGATGGTCTGATAATCACCTTTATCCCAGGGGAATCTGGGACTGAACCAGCCACTCTCAGCTGAACCCTGAAATCACTTTGTTCATCTTTTGAACCCATCTCTTCTGAAGAGCAGAAGACCTCAGGTGGCTTGTAAGGGGCTGCGAGCGGCACTGCCTGCCCCACGGGCCCCTGCCTGGGGGTTCACAGGGAGGCTGAGGAGCTGGCAACAAACCTGCATCCTCCAAGCCCCGCAGCACCAGCACTGCCCAGGAGGGTGCTGCCCCAAACTCTCAGCAGCTCCCTGCCCTGCCTGCAGCTGCCCCAGCTCCCGCTGCCCAGCCAGAGAGGGCACGGCTGACACCAGAATCAGCCCTGCTTTCAAACAGGAGTCTCAAGCCTCCATAAGAAGATTTTAAAGTTGCTTCTGCAATTCAGTGGGCAAGGGTGAAATGCACAGTTTTACGCAGAGAGCTCCTAAATTCAGTCCCTCCCCCTGATTAGCTAACTTGCTCACTAGGTACCTGCACAACCCACAAGACACCGCTGTGTCACAGGGCCAACGTCTTATTGAAGCAAATGTTGTGGAAAATCAGGAGTTTCAATGTCACTATTTTTATCCTAATAGCATTTCAGTGACATCATGTACAGTGATTAAGGCTTTGAAATGTGCACATCCTGGTTCAGCTCCACCACATGATATCAGATGCTATCTGTATCACTCTGGCCTTTGACTATTCATAGACTTTTCCTTTCATGTGGGTTTTGTGGGTTTTGATTTTTTTTTTTCACCAGGGCTCTTGCTTTTTAGTCAGAGGAGATTCATTTTTAAAGTATCTATCTCACAAGAACAATTTGGGGCACAGTTAGAAAACAGCTAAATTATTTCTGCATAAGTCCAGGGAATGGCCACTACCGTTTTTAAACCTGAATCTCATTTCTGTCAATTATACTGCAATTAGTCACTGTCTCAATGGCTTTCAAAAATTTCTTTTCTCCCTTTTAGAAGCAACCAGACTCATTTTCCTAATGACTATGCCAGCCTCCACTGGCACAGACTTCCAAATTCTGTTTGAATCAAGCCAATTTAACTGACTTCATTTCAGATGAAGCCTGAAGGCTCTCAGTCTGAGCCCTCAGACCACTTATTACAATAATTCATAATAGCGGGGAACAAAACGCACTCTACAGCAAGGGTTATGGGGAGGCAGGAGCTTTCCTGAGTTTATGGGTTTGGCTGGGAGCTTGATTTCCATTTTCTGATCTTTATACAATGCTCTGCAATACTCAGATAATTACTTTAATAAGGCAGGTAATAAACACTATTAAGTAAATGAAAGCTGAGAGGCTGGTGTTGAAACATCCAATCTAATGCTTTTGCATGCACAAAGCCAACTACTGTAAGAGCCACGGGTTCATCTGCCTGACAAAATTGAAGCTCATTATGGGAGAGGTGATTTGGCTTCCTGTGATACCACCGGCAGAGGAGAGGGACTCGAGGCTGTGAGACCGCTTACTGCCAGGTTTCTGAACCACGTGAAACTGCAGTCGTCAAGGAGATTTTGTGGTGCCATCTAGGTCACAGGCAAATTGGTTCCCTCATTTGTTCTGCAAAGCACATAGATTTAGAGATGCTTTGGGTGTTGTTTCGGTCAGGACCCACTTTGGGGTCAGGAGAACATCTAGAGGTTCCCTGAGGCTTGGAATCTTTGGACCATCACCTTATTTCAATTTCTTCTTCAAAAACAAGAAAAGGTTTTCAGGAGAAGGGATGTATTTATAACCCTGGGTCTTCACCCACTGAGGCAGAGCTCAGACAGGAGGTGGTTGTGTGCCAAGGCTTCCTGGTCCCTTGGCTGTGGTGACAGACACCCCGGGGTGACCAGCACACTGCAGCTGGGGCAGAGATGGCTGCAGCAGTAGGGGTAACTGTGGGAGAAATGTTAGGCTGTCTCCATCCAGCCCTCTATAAACTGGTATGATGTTACACAGTGTCTAAGAAAGCTAAATATATGGTTGTAAAAATAACTTCTGCAAGTGGCTGCCTACCACTGACCATCCCAAAGACCATCAGAAGAACCAGGGCAGAGAGAGGACTTGGAAGAGGGAGTGGGGAGGTTAGAGCCAGAAAATCCAGAGAGTTATGGGGACTCTGGGCTGCACAGTGTGAGACAAGCTCACAGCTTGCACTGAGCACTCTTACAAAGAAGGGTCAAAGCCATGTTTGTCCTTCCTCAGTGGTGTTTGGGCCTTCAACCCTGCACCTCTGGAGACAGAGAGAGAGTGAGCACATGGCTGGAGGGAGGTCTCCATCCTTTCCTTCATACCTCAAAGTCTTCTGCGCAGCCACTACGTCCAGTCCAAAAGGGCAAAAGCAGCTTTCCTGGATACCTCCATGGAAAACCAAAGGCATTTTCAATGACTTTTTTAGGTGTGCCAGGCATTCCTGTAGCCTGTCTGCACATAGCTCAGGGGACAATATAGCCCATGAAAATGCTCCCAGGAGACTGGCACCCTCACTACTGATTCTGCAAAGGGCCATGCAAAGAAAGGATTCTGTCTGGTGAGATGTTGCAGACACAATTTGACTCATCAGCCATATCTTTGTGGACAGGCTGGTGGCAGTGCTTGGTGGCTGAGCTATACAGCCTTGGCAAGAACTGAAGTAAGTGGCTGTGAGTTCATGTTCCTAAGACAGGGAACATCTCCCTGTAAGCATCGCCCCCAGGAAAGCACATACATTGATGTGGCTCAAGAAGCCTGGCAGGTAACAGACTTGCAATTGCATGGAATGACCAACCTTGACACGGCTGACAGCAAGACAACACTTTCTCTCAAATCAGGAACCCAGCGTGAAGCTGTGACCAAGAGACATGGGCTCTGCAAGGGGGTCTGAAATAGCACAGTGACTCCCAGTAAGCTAGAAACATATGTATATTTATCATGACTGTTGTTTCATTATATATTTTTGATTTAGCATGTTCTTATGAGTAAACATTACTTTATGTTACAAAAGCTGGCAGGTTCCTGACTAACTGAATAATCTTGTTTTGCCCTATGGGAACAGGACGACAGATACTGAACTAAAGTGAGCCATCTTCAGAGAATTTCTGTGAAACAAAGGCATCCCCAGCTGAAGTCCCAGCTTTAGAGGATGAGGAAGAGGGTTTCCTAAAAAGAGAACAGGGATGGCTCCAAGCCTCAGTCCTACGTAGGAAAGCAAACCCACTGGGAGACCAGGTAAGGCTCGGTAGTGCAGCCAGCTGAGAGCTCACACCTGCAGTGCTCAGGTCCCCTCTGCAAACAATGTGGTTTCACGCCAGGTATCTGCAAAGCTAGACCTAACCCTGCTCCCGAGATTCTTCATATTCGTTCATACACCGTTCATTTGTTGAAGAAAACTTTCAGTTTGATAGCTACATATGGTTCTTAGATGTACAGCCATGAAAACTATTATGCACAAAAGGGGTGAACTAAAATTACTCTCTCTAGAGATTTCTCCTAAAATCCCTTTCTTTTTCAGCTGTTTTCATTTGACCTCAGGCTCTGCTCCACATGCTCTCAGCCCTTCTTTCCCATCTGAGGGTCTGCACTCTACTTGCATTTACCAGCTCACTGTTATCTCTCATTATTCAGTCAAAAGTTGGAAACTGTTAAGCCTCTGACCTTATACTCATGTAGAAATATAGTGACATGAGCTGGGATCTGTACGACTACATGCATAAAATAAAATAAACTTATTGAGCTTAGTTATGTCGAAAATCAGTGGTCTGATACAATGTGCATTACTGAGCTTTTCACAGCCTTGCATCTTCATATGCACATTATCTGGAGAAAGGGAAAAGCTTTTATCCAGATTTCATTACTGTGAAATGGAGTACCAAAACACTGGGGCAGCGTCAGAGATGCTTTTGGGATTTAGACCTGGCCTCATATGAGATCACCTGCAGCAGAGTAGAAAACTGAAGTATGGTCTCTCAAATCTTCTGCTAATACACCAGCTGCTGAAACAACCCTGTTCCCCACCTGTCTGAGGCTTTGTGTTAGCAATAAAAACTGAATTAGAATAAAACGAGTTTAAAAGCAGAAGAAATTTGGCATCCTGTGTTTCTTCTTTTAAGGCAAACTAAGTTCCCATGCGAGTTGCTAGTGTTGGGGGCTGCCAGGCTGCCAGTGACACAGGTAGGACTGAGCTTTGCATTCCTGGACATCGCATAAAAAGGAAGCTTAGTGATGATGAGTGCGAGGCCCTGCAGTGCTGCCTCCATCCTGCTCCCCAGGACGGGAGGCATCAGCAACCTTCCCTTCCAGCACCACTGCAGCCTGACAGGCTGTTTCCATTGATCCAGCTGGTTACAGTCATTTATAACCATCCTTTTTGTGGAAAGCTGATGCCACACAACTTCACATGAAGCCTTTGTACGCTTTCCAAGGCAGAAACCACTATTGCATCAAACCTGTGTAGAGCTTAGTGCAACGAGAACCAAGTCCACAAAGTCTTTAACATGCTACCACAGTAGCATGTTTAAATCAGTAATGATGAACCATTACGCACTTGTGACCCCCTCCTAACAGTCATTATTCTTAATCTAAAATAGCAAAATCCAAATTATCCACAAAGTTTCCCAATGATTTGTGACACTTGCCTCTTTGGCCAGACCTACACCATGATTTTTCATGCCAATTCTGAGCCTGTCCAGGCTCAGACTTGGCTCCTACTATAAGTAGGACTTTTACAAGTCCTACTTGTAAAATCTGGTTAGCAGAGAATAACTTCAGATCAAGCAATCTCAGTTTCTTAATTCCTGACTTGCTCTGTAGTATATGTGATTTATAAAATCTGTAATTCATACCTTACCCCACCAATAGGATTGTGGAATGGGGATGTGGTCAAGGCGGGCTCCACGAATCCCAGCTCTTCTGTAAGCCTCAGACGTCAAATCAGGGAAATTTCTGTTCAGGTCCAAGTTCTGAGCTGTCTGTCGTCCAATGACCCATCCATTGTAACCAGCTCCCTAATTTGTAACATAGAAGCCAACTTCAGAATAACTTCCTGTCTCAAAATATCACTTTGTGGAAATTGTTTAAAATCACGGGGAAGTTTTAAAAGAAGTGAACGGAAAATGTCTATACTGTTAAAAAGCAACACTTATTAATCATCTTTTACCCCCATGAACACTAACGCACTAACTAGCATGCAGGAAGCATTTCACTCACCAGTGATGTGACTCATGAGAGGAACACAGCAGCTTCTTACTCAGCACAGAGCAGCATGCAGAGTGGGTTAGAGGAGGAGAAAAAGAAAATACAGCTGACGCTCCAAGACAAGACCAGGCAGAATGCAATAACCCCAGACTCATACAACAGACAGAGCTCACCACATGAGCAATGCAGGAAAAGAAAGGTCCTATTTTCATGCTAATGGTGCTGGTGATAAAAGTGAGATGAAAAGAAGAATGTCAGGTAACATATAATAGAAGTTTTGCTTTTACTGGTCTCCTTCAGACAGCAGCTGATCTCTGAAAACTGCCATCCATTATGAAAGCATGATAGTACAGAAAATATTCACATTATATTATACCTGCTTTTCTACAAGAGGAAGAATATCTATTCCACAGTATTAAACTAAATTTCCTTATAAAATAATTTAACAGTCATGAAAGTGAGTCAGTGGGCATTTTGTTCTGGAACTGATAGCAGAGAGTACTAAATGTGTGAAAAAGTAACACAGTCATTCCCACGTCATCACATGCAGAGAGCAAAAATGACAAACGTGGCTCTGATTTTCTCTTAGCTCTGTTCACATTGCCTTTGGAAAGCAACCTACCAGCAAACCAGGCTGGGATTCTGGCTGCTGATTATTAACAGTCCTCCCCCTGTGTGACACTCCCCTCCCAGTTTGTCCTTTCCCATGGGGAATTTTAGAAACATGAAGCACTGAACATTTCCTTATAAAAAGTCTTTTACCTCTTCTGCAGCCAGTTCATACCCATCAGGGTTGAGTGAAGGTAGGAGATGAATTCTGGTGTTATTAATCAAGGTCTGGATGCGAGGATTCCCGAGAAGATACTCCGAACACAGATACTGTGCGAGGTATATTAGCAGTTCTTTCCCCACAACTTCATTTCCATGCATATTGCCAATGTACTTAAATTCTGGCTTGACTGTGAAATATGAAGTAAAGAGATGCTTTAATTTGATTATACCTGGATGGCTTCCAAAAGCAGGATAACCCAAATAGCTTACTGATGAGTCAGAAAGTTTTATTTACACTAATTTAATGCATACATTCCTGTACATAGCACACCAGTTCCAGGTGAATTTCTCTCCATTACAAGTCAGTTCAGTGACAATTTAAACAGTGTGAAACAAAGTAAGTCCATACTTTCAGAATCCCAAACCATAAGAGGCAATCGTTGCTCTAAGCTTTTGCTGGACTCATCATTAATTGTGAACAAAGAATGCCGCACAAAAAAAATGTCAAGCCATGGCTGGGAAGGAACAAAATACACCCCTGGCACTCTCACTTACCTTGGGCGGCTTCAATGCCTTATATTGTCACAGATGACCCTAGAAATGACCTGCAGATGTGTAATATATTACCCCTGTGTTTGGAACATAAATTAGGTCGTGCATAAAAAGTGGCTTTTAGGCTAAATAGCCTTGGAATAAGACTATTAGAAACATATAACTTCGCAATTCCCTGCAGTTCTTCTCTCTATTTCCATCCTTCCTTAGAGGCTAATGGAAAGTAGAAAACAGATGCACTTTGGAGCCACCCTTTCCTGTCTAGCCCTTCATCTTCATCATTCATCTTGGCCAGCCTCGAGCACTAAACACTGGAGGAGGGTCGGCACAGAGCTATTACGCCACCTTGCTCAGGCTGGCAAAATCTCCAGCTCTAGAGCTATTTCCACCCTCTTTTATGCTGTCCTGAGAAGCATGAAGCAACAGATTTAGAAGGAAATGCTAGGTAATGTGTTAAACTACCATCTTTTATCAGGCCGTATCACAGTTTTAATTTAAAAGCCTGATTCATAGGCTTGGTGTTTTCCTGGCAAATGGAGTATCAACGTAAAAAGACACCTGCAACTGCTTTTCTTTACACAAGAGAGGAAGGATGATAGGCCAGGAAATAGTAATGTAGGTCTTTGCTCTGTTAAAGACATCTGCTGGGATCTTGATCAAGTTTAAAGGCGCCTCAAAATACTCTACGCCATGCAAGGCAGCGTGGCTGAGAGTAAACAAAGCTAACAGCAGCCTTTGCTGTCTTCTCTGCCTCCCCTGCAGCATAGCACACAGAGGGCACAGTAGCTTGACCTGAGATGATAATGTCAGTAAAGTATTAAGTCAGATGTAGTTCAGTTCTACTACACTGCTGAGGCTGCTTTGATGCTGGAGCTAGTCTGATGAGAAGCAACCTTAGGCTCTTGGTATGCAGCAATGGCCACAGTAGTCCACCAGATTTAGTCAGGTACTACATCTGAGCTGGGAGCTCGCAACTGGAAAATAATGCCTAATACTCCCCAAGAAAACGATCTGCATTTTGAAGAATTTAGAACGTTTAAAAATCTGTCCCTCGCTGTCTCAGTGATGAATCTACAAAACAGACAACAGCACTGTTCCTCTTTGCAGAAAAGTTGTGAGGACACATATCCTAAAGGTGTTCAGACACTACGATAACATAAACTCCTGGTATCATTCACCTGTTACAATGACAGGTATTGCACTGACCTGAACCTCTGTTCAGGAGGATTGTTTTCTGTGCTGCATTGCCCTTTTTTGATGCCAATGTCCTTCTGTATCTGAGGCCTTCTGACAAGTTGCACATATTTTAGGATGTGAAGGACTATGTTTAGAGTAGGCACAGGCATTACTCGTAGGAAGCGTGTAGGGTTTGACAGTACAGTGCTAAATAAAAGGAGACTGAGGAAGTGGTAGATGATGGAGAGGGCAGGTCAGTAACAGAAAACTATCCAAACTTCTTTGTACGCTGGGCACAAATAAATAATAGCCATATCACTGCAACAAAGTACATGGTCATACATCTAGGAAGAAGGAATGTCAACCATGGTCATAAACTGAGGTCATAAAGTTAGGAAATTGCAACTGGACTGTAATTGCTACAGTGAATCATCAGCTATTGCTGTAATTCAGGAACACAAAGGCGGAGAAATGTTTTTGAATCCATGCTTTTTACAGTTTAAGTGATATCCCATTAAAAGGACCTGTTTTCACTCACATAATCTGGAGTTCCCTCAAGCAACCTGATCAACACTGATATAACTCACGCAGTTCATGGTGTCCAGGCTTGGTTGAAAACTCGATCACAAAAAGATCCTTCCCTTCAAAACTGCGACCTATGCTGTAAGTTGTTGCAATATGGGAGCATTTAGAAGCAGTCTTCTTCAATGTGCTCACCATTTGGGAATATGAATGGTGTTTGAACCGAATAAAAGTTGCTGGCAAGTCTGAAGGCAAATCTTCCTCAACTGCTACTTCTCCTGCAAAGAAAAATTGTAACACAGTATTTTAATGAAGTGTTTAAAATGGTGCTCAGAGGATTGTATGAGTGTCTGCACTTTTATGCAAAATGCCTTCCTCAGTAGTAGAATTATAGAAAATACAGCTGCAATCAAAGCTTAAATCTATGCAGTACATCCTACACTGTTTATTGTGGCATATTTTGTTTGCAAAATCATACTAATGCAAAATCATACTAATCACATTGGCAAATATTTTCTGCAACCTCCAGTTATAATTTGGCCTTTGGCATGCTTAGCACATTTTAGTCACAAAATGTACAGTTTTGTCCCTTTGAATCTGGTGGATCAAATTAATTTTTTATGAAATTCAGCTGTCTTCAGCTATCTGGATCTTCTTCATCCAAACAAAAATCTGTGACAATCATTAATGAGATTATTTTAATGAGCTGTTAAGCTTGTCAACTAGTCATGAATTCATGAGTGCATTAAAGTTTCAGTTTTTAAATAAAATATTTCAAATATACAGACAGCTATCACACAGGGCAAGGCTTATCTAAATGCACGCTGGCAGTCCAAACATCCAGCTCTGAGCTGCCTGTCTTGATGCTCTCTGTATATGAGGGAGAGAAACAGATGCTTCTTGAGCACAGTTTAATTAAGTTTTGAAAATAGGTGGAACAAGATGAATCACACCTTACAGGTGTCTACAAAGACGACAAGATGAGATGACAAGTGCAGGGGTTTTGTGCCATAAACATGTCAAGCTGAGTGAGATGAGACCCTTCCCATCTAGACGAGTAAGATGCATCAGCAGAGCTTCCTTCCTTACCTCGCAGCTTTGCCAGCGGGTCAAAACATCCCTCTTCTTCCCCAGCAAAAAAGCGGTCGCAGTCTAAGAAGTAGGGCCAAGCCATGTCTATTGCATCAAAGGCAGGGAGGCAATTTTTTTTCAGGTTTTCACAGACATGCCTGCAGGGCTTTATAACTTTGTCCTTTTCACATTGCGGGGCCAGCACTGAGCAGCCCAGGAGCCTCAGGTCCGGATTGCATTCTCCCTGGAGCAAGTTGTGGAGCACGCTGATGAGGATGTACTCAGAGCTGTACTCAATCACTTCTCGAGACTTCTGATCCAGAAAATTAGGATACATTGTTTGAGTATAGGCAACATCAGTACAAGAACTTAAGGTAATGTCCACGCATTTTGCTATGAAAGGGAGATGAACATATGAAAAATAACTTGCGTCACTGAGACTCTGAATAGTTCAAAGACGACAAAACAAATAACACGTTAAATGAACTTATTTTTTTGTTCACAGATAGACTGAAGGCAATTTGCAATACTCTCAAATGCACTGGATGTCTAAAACCACTTATAGAAAGATGATGAAAAGTATGCTTGGTGTGGAGATTGATTGTGAACAGTTTGATGCAAGTAGATGTCATTCAGAATTCAAATGGTACCTGACAATTTGATGGGGCATCAGGGGTTAGCTGATTGATAAGCACTGTTCCTAAAATAAGATTTATTTTGTTAATTCAATACCTGAACAGCAATGAAAGGACAAATCCCTGGCCAGAAAACACTGGAGTACTGCGCCCACATGGGAGTTCATTTAACAAATATCTTGGAAACCACCAAAATTAATAAAACCTGGTTTCCAAAGGAAAGGCTGTCTCACACTCAATTAAATCTTATCTGATTTAAATTAAGAATACAGTTTGAGCTTATTAAACATCAGCAAATCCATAAGAGAAAAAAACTCCCTGTTGAGGTATGAATTTGCTGGTGTCTAACATGGGAAAAACTCAGATTCCTGAATAAAGTGTATTTGTGATATCATTCTCTCCCCTGGCTTTGCCTTTTAGTACGGATTCACCGATGAGGTGTGAGACCATACAGATTTTTTTCTTTAGTGGGGAAGGTATCAGTAAGATATCTCTCTTCTTTGCTTGGCCCCACAAAATTTGTAAGACTTCAATATCTCTGAAACTGCAGCCCCTCTGTGAAGTTTGATTGAAATTGCCCAAAGAGATCAAAAGTTATTCTGGGACTTGACCCACAGGCAAGTAGGCCCATAAATGTGTTTACATGTATATTCTCATAAACCTAATACATTTTAAGAATCACGTTAAGAGGTCTTAGGAAGGATAAATGTTGGTAATACCTTCAACCCACTCAGAGGTGAAAAGGGAGTAATAAGAGAGATGTCTCTTCAGAAAAATACTGCCTATTACAGTAATGGGCCTATGTTTGAGCCTCCTTCTCTTGCTAATGTTTCTGGCTATTAACAAATACCATTGTCACAGCAGCAAAATCCTGCCTTGTGTGAAAGAGATAATCTCTCTAGGAACAAGACCTACTAGCACCAACATTAGAAAACTTGTCAGGAAATAATGAAGAAATACTTAAGGTTTTGAGATTCTCCAAGGACAGCGAGCAAAGTCACATCATACCTTTCTGTACAGTTTGGCATTGACCTGCAATAAAGAGGAAAAAAAAAAAAGCATTATGGGGCAGGTATCCATGGTACCTCCCTCATGTTAGGAATTGTCCAATCTGGTAGTCCCACAGAGGCTGCTGCAGCTCTATGTCCTGAGGTCCAGCCATACCATGGACAAGCACGTGTTCCTAACAGGCACATATTACATATATCCACAAAGAGAAAACACAGTACAGGCAAACACAACCAGCACTAAAAGCATCATTCCGTTCCCCTTTCTGGCTAATCAGGATGAAAGACCATTGGTGGAAAAGAAGTACAGGTGGATCCCTCCAGCAGCTCAGCTTAGACACACTGGAACCCCAGTAGCAAGGCTCAGTTTACCCAGTAGCTGGCCCCTGGATCCACTGATCTCCCAGCTGCCTCATGCACTGACGCACGTGCTGGTCTCTCTGGTAGATGGCCCAGACCTAGGGTCTCACTGGTAGCCAATCCCCAGGCACTGCGGTCTTCCCAATAGCTGGCTTGGACCTCCTGGTTCCTCCAGTAGCCAACTTTGAGACCCTCCAGCCTCTTCAGTATCCAGCCCAGGGTCACAGCTGCTCAAATACCCAGCTCCCAAATCTTTTGTCCTGTCCACTGCTAGTCCAGCTTGGTGTTTGCTAGCAATTGCATACACTGACGTACACACACAAGGCACATGCACTCTGGTTCCTTTAGCTGCTGCATCCCAGACACACAAGCCCCTCTGACCCATGGTCTCACACCAGTCGCTGGCATGTGGAGCCCCATACACCCCCATTCACACACAAAAAAAGAGAGACCCTCACCCCAGCAAAGAGTTGGAAATGGAGTTTAGTAAGAAGACAGGACAGACTGCAGGGATCAGGTGTAGGGCATGGCCAGACAAGCACAGTGACCAGCCAGTTGTTGTTGATCCACTTTAAAAAGGGAGGACTTGACAATATATCTGAAGTGCGGCTGTGTAAGAAATCAGGCTTATGTTTGAAAAAGACATTGAGCTGCCCAGCCCTGACAACTTGACAATATTTCTAGGGATGCTTAAAAACTGTAAGTTAGGTGCCTAGGAAATTTCACTAATGAAAATGTAGGTCTTTAGCAATCTGGTTTAGTCTAAAAGTCCATGTGAGTCCTTCTGTACATACCAAACTGCCTTATGGATCTTCCCCTAACAAATCTATTGGTCCCACATAATGCTGTGCATACCTTTCTTGTAAAGCAATTAAGCCTTTGGTGGATACGAGGGGATGTATTTCTTCCCCATCCTACTTCATCCTATCTCTAGCAACTGCATTTTATAAACCTTTTAATAACATCTTAAAACTAATTATTTCCCTCCTCAACTACTCTCACGGGAAAGCTTTTCCAAAAGCTCCCTCCTCTAATGGCTAGAAATTGCCTTTTAATTTCCTGCCTAAAAGTATTCCTGGCCAGTTTATATCCATGTGTTGTTCTGCCAGCATTGTCCTTTAGCTTAAATAGCCCTTTGCACTCCCTGGTGGATGCCTTCATCGTGTGTTTGCAGAGAGCAATCAGATCCCCTTAGCTTTCTATTTACTAGGTCAAATAAACCAAGCTTTCTTGATTTTGAAGGAACATGGTTTGACGACCCAGGAAAGGCCTCTTTTGCTCCTGTAGCAAATGATTCTATACTGCCCTTCTCCAATACTGGCAACTAAAGAAAAATATTGCTACCAAGGTATCAGAGCTGTTATCACCAGTGCCTCACAGGAGCTCAGCCATTATGTGCAAGCTTTTTAAACACCAATGGCTCTGTTTGCCTTATGATGGGATCTAGCTATATTGCTATTTCTTCTAACACTTACTGGGGGGACAGGCATCTAGCTTCTTACTCAGTGAACTGAGCATTTGCCCTCATAGGACCAAATTCATTACATTTTCTTTTTTTCCTACTAAGGAAAGTTTAAACTTCTACTCCCGGCATATTTGTTTAAAGGTAATCATCTGCATATGTGCTGCTAATGAGTTGATCATTCTTTAGCCAAAATAAAATCATTATAATGAGAACAAAATTAACCTTGGAATTTTATCTTGGAGGGAGACGTTTAATTGGAAATGAGTCTCGTTCTATATTATGAATTGTCTTTGATCCACATTACCTCATAAAATAGATGAGGGATCAGAACTTGCAGAAACAGCCCATCTCCAACACCAGCAAGTCCTGGTAAGCAGCAAGCTGGAAAAAATTATATCCATACAAACTCCTTTCCTGGCTTGGTACATTATGCTAATAGCAATAAACAATACCTTGTTCATCAACAGTGTCTTGTGTTACAGGATTTCAGTGCTTCCCTTAGTTGGGCACAATCCCCTCAGTGAGTTAGTTATTAAGGTCAAGGCATTTCTAAAAAAGCTTCATCTCAGCCAGATAGTGCATGCAGTTTTACATCTGGGGATAATCAAGCAACAGCATTTTGTACAATGCTAGCTGGGAAACAGAAAGGAGTGATTGCTTGTTAGTAAGAGCTCCAGCAACTAATCCTGCTGATAAAATTGGATGTCACTTCCTCCCTGAATCTAAATAGTCTTATATCCCAACACCATCACACCCACAACAACTTGTGAGGCATTGGACACAAGTCTGGAGCCAGCCAAATGTTCCATACGGAGGGGAAAACTTGGTGCGGATGGAACTGGCTTGAGTTCAGCCACATCCCAACGAGCAGAGTGACACTATCTCTGGTTATCACCAGGGTCATTAGCAATGAATCTCCTTCATTACCTTGAAGAGTGGCTAAGAAATATTTGACACCTTTTTTCTCCTCAGCATAAAATGACTGTATTGTAGCTATTATTTTAGACTGGAGGGTCGTGTGTGCTGAATGCAGTTCTTCGTGTGTTCGTTTGAGGAGTATGAATGGTCTTTCCACAACTGCTCATGTTTCCTCACAGGTAAGAGCCATTTCCCCTTTGCTGGCTCCGAGACCAAGCTACAAATGTCCTTTTTGCTTGTGTCTCTGACATGCGCTGATCAAATAACAAAACTGAGGCACACACAACCTTCCGGACTGCTATTACTGTGCAGGAGTGCCATAGCCATCAGTCAGTTTGATACGTGGCACAAACCTAGACTCAATGGTGTCTCAGTATTCTGCTTATTCAGCTGGAGCAAAAAGGTATTCTGGCGACATGCTGGAACAAGCAGAGGAAACCAAAGGGAAAATGCAGCAGGCAGGATCTGGGCACGGTGCTGCTGCTTCCCCCTGGCTCTCTGAGCAGCAGCAGTCTTGCTGCGTCTAGCAGATGCCTCTTTCTGCCCAGCTGGCCAGAAGGAGAGGTGTTGGGAAGCAATGGATAGCTGATGGAAGAGACATGCGAAACCGCTAAGTCATATGCTGTAGCTAGGTTCACAAGAGGACTGGATCGTTTTGTGAGCAGGAGTAGATGTTAGCACAGGAAAGGTAAAGACAGGTCTGGTTTCAGATTGTCTGCTACCTGGCTTCTACACTTTGTTATTTTTACCATACTTACAGGGAGAGGCAATCTATTAAGCAACATGGCTATTACTCATTAACAAAGATGCTGACTGAAGAGGATAGATTTTTTTTTTTTTAGATGGGGAACCCAAATCCCTATAAATCTTTCCCACAGCAACTGAAGTTGTACATCTCAGTATGTGATAAGAAGGGGTGATTCTTCAACAAAGGGGAAAGCTTTTCCACTTTACTTTTGGCCCAGGATGTCCCTCACAAGCTCAGAGCTACCAAAACTCACTCATTGACTAGCAGCAAAACTGACTCCTTCCTCCCGGGTCCTAAACCGAGGTCTAAGCCTAAACTTAGATCTAAGCCTCACATTTTTGCAGCATACTGTGCTGTTTTCTCCCTGTCTCTCTCTGCCAGAGACATCTATACAGCTTCTTCTGCCATCTCAGAGGCCAGCTCTGCCCAAACTGTAGCACCTCTCCCCACCACAGCCCCCTGCAAGCTGCTATGAGCCATACATCAGCCACAGCTCTGTCATGCAAACACCCAGGAGTGAAACAGCTTGAGCTTTCAGGTTATCAGGAGTTAATATACATAAAAGCAAGAGAGACAAGGTCTGGTTTATACTAGACCTTGCTTTATAGCGAGTCTTAAATGTGTTTGTGTGCTGATGTGGTGTTTGGACTTTTCCTATGTTTCCTAATGCCAATGCTTGCATATGTTTTGGAGGGTGCGGCTTTGCAAAGGCCAAAGATAATTCTCCAGTGCGTGTACTTATATAAATAATGTGGATGCACGTAACTGGGCCAGAGCCTGCCTGCCTGGAGAGCAGGCGGCAGGAAACTCTCGGAGGCCAGCTCCCCAGCTGCAGCTGCACGCTCTGCTCCTGGAGCCCTGCACCCTCGGGTCTGGGTCTCTGCACACAGGAATGACCAGCAAATCCCTGTCCCTACCCATTATAGCTCCTTTTGTTGAAGCTCCAGCAATGCCAGCTTGAAGAGTTCAGCCACTCCCTTTCTCTTTTTCATAAGAGGAATGACAGGCAATAATACACAAATTTTCTCAGGTCTCCAGATTAACTTGGAAGGCTTCAATCGCTGCTTCTTGTGTGCTTGAAAGAGCCTAAACCTCTTCCATTTTTTGAGCAGAGGCTTCCCTGGGCTCAGAGGAAGGCAGTGCCGCCTCCTCTCATAGTCCCATCCGTGGACAGGTTGGTATGGAGAGACCTTTTTCTTCCTGACCCAGAACAGCATTTTAAATTTTTTATGTTTATTTTTGTACTCTAGCTATTCCACCAGAGCTACAAAAGTCCTTTCAGTAGCACAGCTTCTATTTAAGATTATGGATAAAATAACTTATTGAAGAGGAGAAAAGCCATTTCAAGCTTTCTGAGCCCTCTCTATAATATACGCTTCTGGTTTTAATTTGCAAAGGCAAGTTTGAAAATCTACAATGCAGCACATACATATTTTACTGCCAAGCTTACATTTTTTCCCCTTGATGATTCAGCACTGAAAGAAGCAAGCTGCTGTGATTAACCCTAACCCAGACAATTAGAGCTCAACAGATACTTCCAGTGCCACGGCTTGGCTGGTTGCCTTTTTCAAGACCAAAGCCAACAGGAGACTTGTGTGCTTGAGGATATGGAATAAGCCCAAGGGCCAGTCTTAAATGCAAAATATCTAAATCATTCAGTGAGGCTTACCCAACTGCATTGTTATGACTGACAGATCGAACAAGATGAGCTAATTTGTCTTGTACAGACCAGCACACCCCCTACCAGCTTTCTGGGTTTCTTACAATACCGTTTTAAACTGGAAGACATATGTATTCATTTTAGTCTGTTTATTGTAAAAACCTCTGCTTTTTCAAACAAAGCATTTAAGTTTCTGATCATGTTAGCATTACTCTCCTCGCGGTTCTACACGGTTCGTCAAGTCAGTCTTTGCAATGATAATCTGCCTTGTAACACTAAAGAGATGAAACTTAATATCAGTGGTAATATGCAAACAGTGCTGGGCTGTACATTTTGCAAAACATTGCAACAGCACCTGCAAATGGCAAAGCACAGCCTGCCTCCCGGAGCCAGCTACAGCATGAGGACAAGAGCAGAACAAGATCCGTTATAGAATACTATAATGGATCAGAATTGCCAGGAGGAGTGGAGAAATAAGGGGACTAAGTGGCAGAGGAATGAGGGAGTTGAGTAGTTTGGCTAGGAGGAATATGGTTGAGCAGAAAGCCCAGGAGAGAAGGCAGCTACGTATCTAAGGCATACATGCAGGGGCAGAAGTGGGGAAGTTCCCCAGCCACAGAGAAGGAATTCCAGGAAAACTGGAGGAGAGAGGAGTGATTGCAAAAAGCAGCCCACGTGGTTAACTCCTTTTTCTGGATACATCAAAGCTTTTGTGAGTAGAGGACTGAATTCCTGTTACTAATCTTCCACTCCAGCAATTGCTGTAACTGCCCCAGGGGAGTGATGTGTTTGCAAACGGGCAGAAGCAGTATGCAGGAGCCCGACATGCAGGCTGTGAGACAAGCCCTGTTTTAGCCCTGCTCCCTCACATGAAGAAGCCTGAAAGCACCTGAAAGGGATTAACACCTAATCTGCCTTCACTTTGCAGAGCAAGATCACAGCAGGAAGATGCAAGCCAGTGTTCGTTATTAATCACCCCTCTTTCTAACCCACCTGCTGTCTGGCATTCAGTTAAACACCCGTTTTTATTGAATCACTGAAGGTGTTCCCCCAGCAATGACACTGCAGTTGGCTCTTCCAGGACTGTTTCTCTCACAGGACTGGTCTGGGGCCTGCAAGAAGATGTTGAAGCTTTCCCAGGGATGGTGGGAGTTCACGCAACCTGCAGAAAACAGGTCAAAATCTGTGCAGATGCACACCAAGACCTGCCACTCGGCAATGGCTCAAAGCCAGCCTCAGTGGTGGCCAGTAATTCTCCCTTATTTCTAATTGTCCAGATGCAACTCAAAAAGGGCTGCAGTTGTAGGAGCCTAAAAGAACTGACGAGTATTTCTCTCTGCCTGTCTGTCCCCACCGCCTGTCTTGGTGCCTCTGGTGATAGGATCCCTGGTGTCACCCCAGCTGTGTCTCTGGCCAGTAAGTGCTGCTCCAGGGAGTTGTCCCAGCCGAAAATCCTGAACAGAAACATAATTCCCCAAACAAAAAAACACTAAATGTGCTTTTTAGGCCTCAGCTGAGATGTTTTCCAAGTTGTGAGGGAAAAATTACCGCTTGGGAAAACAAAACACAACAAAGAAAATGACAACAAAATGGCCCAGCAGTTGCCAAATTGGCTGAAGACTTGCTGGGCTGCACATGTGGCTGGGCTGCTGCTGAACATGCATTCGCTGTGCACCAAGATGATCTGGAGACATATAGAGACCATCTCTCAGTGTCTGGTCAGTGAAGGAATGAGAAATCAGCTCAGATCTGGGGATGCTGGTGTTAAAAAACCAGCTGGGGTGAGAAGGTGGAATAGGAAATCTTTACAACTATCACCTAAAGGATCAAATTTTTGTCAGGGTGACTGAAGAAGGGTGAAAACACTTATTAGGCTGGTAATCTGGAGCTGTGATGCCTCCATAGCTTTACTTTGTGACCATACACTCTCTACAGCTCAGTTCCCACTAAGGACGCAGTACTCTCTAAGTGCTCTGGCCAACAGTTTATCACAGTCAGAACCTCACCTTTGAGTAAGTTCAACTCTGTTGAATGCCACAGGACAGAGGATCATGTCTGAAAAATTGAGGTTTTCCTCTTTGGTGCTACAACCCTTCCAAAACATTTGCCAAAACATCATTCCATCCTCTGTAAACACAGTCTATGCAGCCCCCTAGCATAACTCTGTCTTTTCATTAGTTTAGATGTATGAGAACTATTGTAATTAACATCACATCTGGTTTTTCTGTAGGCAGTTCAGTTTTAGCCAAATGTGGTATTTTTATGTTACAAAAGATTGGCAGTTAATTCAACAGCCTTGACTTAAATCCATGCCTTAATCTCATATTGTCTCCTAGATAAGGGTGTCCTGTTATAACCCTGTAAAACTGAAATAGTGTCAATTAAATCAATGGAGTTACAACAGGATAAACAAAGGGATTGAAATTTAGTTTTATTTCTGCAATGGGCAGAGCAACCCTAAGTCCTTAAACTCCATTGATCTGTGACAGCTGTGTCCAACTGGGAGCGTGACTCTGTCCAAACAAGATTCAGCAGTCATAAAAGCCCTGGGTCATAAAATCCCAGCAAAGAGACCAGGATGTGGCCCACCAGCCTCAAACACCATGTTCACAACATGATAGGTGACTTCTGCATGGTACGTCCATGCTCATGGTAAATCCCTCCCCCCCCAAACAATGGCACCTGTGACATTTATCCAACATTTGGACCAGGCTTGAGGAGGGGATGGCTCTCACATGGCCTGGGCAGTCCAAAGGGGAGCATGGTAGCTATCAGCCAGCCAGCACCCCCAAACAACCACCGGTTGACTGTGTGAAGGGAAAGGCAATGTCTAGAAATGTTAAAGGGGATCAGCCATTAGTATTACTAAGTCTTGCTAAAAGCCTAGCTGTGCCTTAGGGCAGTGGGAGTTTTGTTCAAGCTTTGACTTCTATGTATTTACATACCCACACTTTAAAAATGTCTGAACAAATATTCTGAAGAAACTTTGCCTTCAGATTAAAATCATGCATAAACTATTTCAGCAGTAAAAGGATATACTTCTGTATTGTATTTTCAATATAAACTTACTTTTCCCACGTAAGTGCCTGTTTCTGATCCCATTTCCCATGTTAAATGTAGCTGAAGATCAGCATTGCTAAAATAATAATTGTGTAGAAATACCCGAGTCAGTGCTGGGAATACAGAGCAGCTCACATGACCCGGTGATGACAACCGGGTTTATGAGAGCTGGAATTTCTCATCTTATGAGCATGCATGATGTAGACGCTAGTTCTGCATTTTTTTGTTTTGACAAGGCCTGGACATATCCATCTCGGGTGCAGCAGGCGAGATTCCTACAGCTTGGGCTTTCCCATACGTGGCGGCTCTGTGTCTGCACCTGCCCATGCCAGCCACAGCAGGATGAGGGACCCAGCCGGCACCACCAGCCCTGGGGCAGAGGAGCAGACCCCAGCCCACTGCCAGGTCACCCAGTGCAGCCACACACCCGAGAGCAGCAGCAGCTGGAGAGGCTCTGCCTGTGCGTGTGCACAGAGACGTGGGTTTCACCAGGAAACAAACATTAGAGATGTCCACAGCTCAGGTCCCATGAAGCTGGGGCCAGTGTGAAGCTCACGGAAGGAAATGGCTTTTCCCTTTTTCCCTTTCACTTAGCAAAACCCATGGCACACTACGGAGATGGGAACAGCAGAGAAGGAGAGGGGAAAGGTATAGCATCTATATGTGAAGCCACTTTTTCTGTCAGTCTGACTTTCCAGAAGACAATCAGTCTTACTCAATGCCATAGCTTAGAGAGGAGCCAGTGCCACAAAATCTGTTCTGGGTTCCAGAAGAAAGTTCCAGAAGTACCTGTCCCCTGCCTCCCACCCTGCTGGTTCCCCCCCCCCCCCCCCGCTCTCTTCCTTACACCTCCCCATTCCCTCCCATCTCCAGGGGTTAAACGCGGAGCCCCTCGGGATGGGGCAATGTCTGGCTCAGGAGCGGAGCGAGCCAGGATGATGGGAAACACCAAGGTGCTCGGGAGAGGAGGCGGCCCACAGGTGACAGGCGTGCCAGCCGGGGCTGCCCCGGGAGCAGCGCTCCAGCTGCTCTCCCGCCTCCGCAGCTTCAGATCAAAGAGCTCCGGCCCTCGGCAGTGCCATCTGACGGGCTGTCCCGCCTACCCGCAACACCTTCAAACGCGCAGGCAGGGAGGGGGCTGGCAAAGGCTCGGGCATCCCTTTTGCGCTGAGCTCGGCCCAGCGCCGCCGTGTCCCCAGCAGCCGTCTGTGCGAGCTGAGGAGCCCACACGGTGGCACCACAGACGGCGGCGCGGCCCCGAGCGGCGGCGGCTGCGCTGCGGCGCCCAGTGCCCGCTGCCGCCCGGCCCCGCCGGAGCCGGGCCCCGGGCAGCGGCAAGCGCTGGGGTGTCGGCCCCAGCTCAGGCCGTAAGCCCTGGGGGCTCGCACACGCACCTGAGCCCTGGCGCACCTCTGCCCTAGGCGTCCCCAGGAAAGCGCGCTCTGAACGGGAGTGACCAGGGAGGTTCGATCGCTGTTGTTTTGCAGCCTTAGCCTGACCCCTGGTAGGATCTCAATGGTAGAGCTGGCCCCAGTTGCAAGGAAAGTCATCTGCTTTTACTATTTTGAGGCGTATGACTTCAGCCTGCTTCTACTTTGTTTTTATTTTGCTGTCAGTGACGGTAAAGTGCTGCATTTAACTAATTACCAGTGGAATACATCAGTCAGCAGCAGAGACGTGCACAACTCGGATAAAACAGGAACCTGTGCTATCAGCTCCCTCCACCAAAGGCTGGCCACCTTTCAGGAGAAACATGCTGAGCTGTACTTTTCTCACCCAAACTGGAGGCTAAGAAGCCAGTAAAACTCATCAGGGTCTGGAAGTGCTGCCTCTCAATGAGGCAATGTAGCATCTTATCACTGGGGGAGACAGTGGCTTACTGGCTCCCCAAGGATACAGGACACAGCTGGGGAGAAGGGATCTGTCCTTTCTCAGTGCCATGGTTCCCAGCTGCTGCTCAAAAAGCTCCCACAGTGTGTGTGATGCCTGTGCCATATTGTGGGGCTGGTTAACAGTAATCATCTCCTTATTTTACTAAATAGAAAAGCACAAAGCATTTTGTAAGGATCATGGTATTGTTAGCCATGTTTCATTTTGGTTTCTTATTTAAAAAGAAAAATGAGTCACAGTAGAGCAAGTATCACCGAGAAGGCCAGGCAGCCTACAGAAACCAGCTCCCGCCTTGCTGGGAGTCAGACAGTGGCACTGGTTCCCACTGCCCTTCTCTCGTGCACGAGCAGCTGGTCTTCTCCTGCAGGGCACTGCAGGTCTGGCCACTGAGATCCACAGAGATCTGCACAAGGGATCCCAAAACAGGGGAGAAACTCCCACTGCTACAGCTGAAGACATAACCTACTGCCCTGGATGTTGAGAGGAGACCCCTGCAAGGTCTATTTGTGAACGTGCAGCACCACAGTCCCCTTTCTTTTCATGTGGCCTAACATGACCATATCTCCCCTTTAGCAAAGGAAGACCCTTGAGAAATCTGGCAGGTCTCTCAAGGTCCAAGCTGCTACTTTATTCCCTGGTCCAGCATCCCTCCAGTGTGAAGTGTGCCCCTTCCTCGCGTTGCACACCATGTAGTGACGTTGGCAGCTCTCCTTACCACTAGCCATCTCCCTAGGGCCATATTCACCAGTCCAGTCCCACCACATGCAAGGTGTATTTCCATTGCCTGCCTTTCCTCAAGCCCTCCCCTAAAGACAGCACAGTTGCCAACACACACAAAACATTCTGCCACAGCAGAGTTATCCCTCAATGATCCCTACATTTGTGGTTCCCGGGATTAATACCCCATGGCAAAACTTTGATCAGCTGGAACTGGAGCAGAATCATACCTCACAGAGAAAGGGCATACTGCAAACCACACAGGCTCTTCCTGTAATTGGCTGTAAATAGTCTACAACACTTCTCTTTGTGCAGCTTTATCCAAAAATAAAATCCCTTCAGGCTGCGGTAGACCTCACTTTGATGTTCGTGGGAACAGCACTCTCAAATTATATGCAGTACACAGCACATGGACTGCATTGTGCAGCAGTTCAATGGCAGTGACAGTCTACAGTTTATATTTAAGCACCGAAATATAGCTGAACTTCCTTGGGTAACATTAAGGTCAGTTTCAGGTTAACTTATCCCTTCCTGTATTCCCATAAAATAAATATTTTTCTGAATCATTTTGAGTTTGAACCCTCTGAAAATAGTTTTCCTGGAACAGACCTTGTCACTACACTGGAATTCACCTCTCCACTGTCCCCACATAAATGAAATCTGAATTAAGTCCACTTGATTAAAAATACCACATATTTTTAAAAGATTCTGTTAATATTTTTTATTAGTCAACTGGTTACTGAACCAAAAGCTTTCAACTCGTTTATCAGCATGTTCCTATCTAACCTTTATTCTAATGGGTAAATCTGCTTTTCCAGCCAATCAACTCATACAAATTCCATATTGCTTATGGCAAGCTAAAACACACCCTACAGCTGTCAGATCCTAATAAATCTTCTCATACTTTGGACTTGAAATAAATGACCTAAAGCTGAATGTAAGGAGAAGATTTTTTCTTAAGCAGAAAAGCGTACAGAAGGTCAAAAGTTCATCTTCTTGCAATCTGACTACCACATTCCTAGAAGGCAAGGCCAGAGATGAGGCGAACCCTCTGCATTCCCCACGACAGCGAGGGGGATCCTACCAACTGGGAACTCCATAAACTGACAGAAAGACACATCTACACGTGGCCTTAAAAGACAGCAATGGGGAAACATTACGTTCCCTTACATCCCAGACTTGTTTTTCTGTTGCAGAGCCACACCACCACCTGCCTTCCCATCCTCGTTTCCCAAGCACAACCACAGTTTCACCACTGGCAGTCTACAGATTTCCAAAGAGCAGATCCCCTCGTCTCTAGGGGAGAGTGACAGCTCCTGCCTCCCTCACCTCGAAGCTGGAGCCCTTTACTCTGCTCATCTCCAGGAGAAGGAGGGAGAGAGGAAGGGGGACTTTTGGGGCGGTTAGCCTTACCTAGGGTCTCCTGGCCGGTTTCACAGCGGGGAGCCGGCTCGGTGGCCCTAAGCAGCCCTCCGAGGAGGAGCAGGAGCCTCAGGACCATGCTGGAGCCCCTTGCGCAGGCAGCACGGTGATGTGGCACTCGCTGCCTGATGGAGCGGCTCCTCTGCTCGGAGCCTCAGCGAGGCTCTGGCTCTCCAAACTGCAGAGGAAATCAGTGCACTGCAAGGGCATGCCCACGTCTCACAGTATATGCAGTCCAGGCGTCAGATTTCAGCTAGCATTTGAGCTTGGAAAGCAAAAGGCTTTGAGACAGAGAGGGAGGAGGAATGAGCTCCCCCTCCCTCTGCCTCCCAACCGCCTCCCTCTTGCAGCCTGGTTTACAATTTCATAAACAGTTTGAGCGAAGGGGGGTCCCTGCAGGGATGTGCCTGCCTACTCCTCAGCCACGGGTCCGACGCCTTTGGTCTTCACGCAGCAGTTTTCCTAAGGGACATGGGACCTTCGTTAAAGTGTGTCTCACTGAAGCCGAGAGTGACTGCCTGGAGAGAGCAGGGGGAAAAGAGACAGAGAAAAGCAAACAATCGAAAGCAATTTTCCTCCCGAGGAATGGTATTTCATAACCCACTTAACAGCAAGTTTAAAACACAACACAACAGCGAAGGGACTTTAAAATGCATCCCCTCCAGCACAGTGAGAATGGGAACCCACAAAATAACCACTAGGATCCCCCTCCGCATGCTGCTTCTGGGCATTTCGCTTAAGATAAGATGCAGTTTACAGAAGCAAACTTGAGATACCAGTCTTTTCTGTCTATTCTTAAAAAAACAACTTCACAAAAATGTAGATAAGATCCCAGAAGAGCAAACAGCACCACTTTAACTGGATGGTAAATCTATATTAAGTTTATCTTAAATTGATTTTTTTTGTTTGTTTGCTTGTTCTGGCATTTATTTTCAGAGAAATATGCATTGTATGTTTTTATCCCTATGCAACAAGTATGGTGGGGAAGCTTGCCTTAGGTAGGATGTGAACTCCTCATTTCTTACCTACACATCAAAAAATATCCTGTATCACAGGAAAAGGAGTTTTGCTTCAAAAATCTAGACCAAAACAGACCAAAGCATCCTATCTTTCCAGGCAGTGCATGTTCCTTTGAGGGCAGATACCTGCTCACACATGAGAGCAGAGGATTTGTCCTTGCAGTCGGAGCACGCTGGCTCCTGCTGATCACTATCAGAGAGATCAGTAGGGAGTTATGGTGCTATAGGATAATGTAATCAAATAAACCCCCCTATAGGGAAACACACTAAAGAGGGCATGAGAAAGCTGTATGTGTCTCAAAAAGCAATTGATGTCTCATCATATTTGGAAGATGTTACACTGCTACATGGATTGGGAAGCTCAGCAGTAAAGTACGTCCTCTGCTGCCAGGCTCTGCAAGGGAGGGTGGCTTTTCTTGCCTCCAGGATTTCCTACTAGATCTGCAGAGTTTGCCTTGGAAGTAAACAGCACCAAAGCCCATCAGGGTTCAAAGAACAAACTTCTAAGGACAAGAATGTTATTTAGCTGCCTTTTTTCTGCCCTGATCACACAGCAGCATGTCTGGACTCTTGAAAAAAAAAAAAGGTAGTACCAACACAACTCTGAAAGTGTGATCTCCAAGGGCAGGAGTACTTCACCTTCTGCCCAGCTCCCCGGCAGTCCGCAGTCAGCTGCTCTGAATACCAATCTGCCGCATTTGTACCTGATGTGCTCAGGTACAGCCGAGGGTGCGTCCAAGCCCAAGGCTTGCTGTGTGCCTGGGCTGTGCATTTTGTGTTAAAGGGAAAGAATGAGGCTGCCCAGATCTAACCTAAGTGATGTGGCTAAATTCCTTACAGCAAAAAAGCCGTGGAGATTATACCTACAAACAGAAGCGGACCCCCAGCCCTTGGAAATGCTGATGTCTTTCTTGTAATTTTCTGCAGCCCTTAAGGATATGGAGTGACATCTCTCCCATACATCCCAGTGCTTTTTGAGGTGAGCTCTGCTGCAGAACTAATTCTTCAGTAGCTGTAATCCCATCAGCTTTCCCCTTTTCTGTCTTTTTCTTATTGACATTTTTTTGTTTCTGCCTGTGATTTCTCACTCTGTTTCCCATCCTTCAGCCTAGGCACTATATCCTCATGAGTGTCACCTCCCCTCCACCGCACTTCAGGCCACCAGCCCCAGTTTATATGCCGCATACTTTAGGACCACATATTTTAAAATACCAGCAAACATAAGTCCACTTTACCAGGATTCCCCAAACATTTTGCAAACCGCTGACACCTGCTTTCACCAGCGCTGTTAGCCCTACTGTGATACTTCACATTCATACGGTGCTCCATACTTTATCTCAAATACTAATGAGACAAAGTCCCATCACACTGGGAATACTGAATTGGTGTCATTTGGGAATGTCCATTTGTTATTTCCCTGAATTAAATTATTGTGGTACACATTATATCATTTATTGTTCTCAAGATTATTGTATCCATCTAATATTATTTGTAGCTTGTCTATGCATTGATTTCCACACACACACCCCAGTTCAACCAGCCTTTGGGTCATTGTATCATATTCATCAGAATCAAATGGAGACAGTATTTTCTCTGCCTTGCATAAGGCAGTACAACCTAGTGATTAACTTGGATGAGCTCTGGAACAAAAAGAACACTGTGTCTCATCATCATAGCAATATGCTCAGCCTAATTAGCCTTGCCAAGGGTCAGGACTCCTTGGCCTCAGTGCAGGCTTTCCAGGACCAGAGCTATCACCTTTACACATGGCTGCAACGTGGTACCTTCATTCCTGTGGGTCACCTTGGGTTTCTTTATGACATTGTCTAGAGCTACGGAGTGCCTTTAAGGGGCCACCATCTCAGATGACAGGAGCAGAGTTCTACCCACTCTTTGTGCTTCCAGGGCTATATCCTGCCCCACACCATAATCGTGCACACTGGGCTGCCTAGGAGCCCTTTAAAGCTCTTGTCTTTCCATTTTGATTTTTCTTGACTTCCTTAAAGGACCAAGAGGAAGTATTGGGCAGGAGGAGAGACAGAGGCTTTTGACACTTCTGTCAGAGATTACCCATACCTGAAGTTTGCACATCCAGGTTTGTTCCAAACATGAGAATGGAAGAACTGGCCTGGCTGAGGGTTAGCTCATCCCCTGCAACACCTGGGGTATGGTGTGCTGTATGGCTCCTGTACACACCAGCGTACTGCCAAATAAGCTCTGCACGGGTATGCACAATGAATGAGCTCTTGGTTCAGTAAGTTATCTGGTTAAGGACTATTCAGTATTACAGAATAAACAAGTAACAAGGAAAGTGATAAATTAAACCCACAGATACTCAGGAATTAACAAGCAGGTGATGAAGGAGACATTAACAGAGACCAGAATATGTTGGTCACTGACTGATGGGCCGTTAAAGCAACGATTTGGGCACAGCCTTGAAGAGGATCAGCCTGAACTTTGTCACTGATAACAAACAAGAAATGTGATTATCATTAATATTATGGGATATTAAAAGTAACTTCAGGGACCATGCAAAACTTATTATGGCCTGCTTAGGGGAAGGAGCAAAGGGAAGGACCAGAGTGGATCAGGGAGGCACAAGAGTAGGAAAATCAGAGAGGAGCGGGATAAAGGGAATGGCTGCATGCAGGCAGGCTGCTGGCCTGTATGCTTATCTGACTGAGTCCTGTGCCTGGTCCCTGCAATCTAGTCTATTTTCATGTTAAATCTTTTCTTAACTTTTTTTTTTCACTATGTCATCTCCCTCTCTGACATAGGCATGAATGCTGAAAGGTCAAAGTGCCAGCAACTGGAGAGATCAAGATGTAAGCTGCAAGGTCTAAGTGTCAGCAACTAGAGAGACCTGGATGTGTTTATATTTCCCAAGTGAATATAATCCTATGTCCATGTGTGTGCATGTGTAGTTTGCTAGCAAACTTCAGTCTGAATTAGCAGGCAAGTAGGAGAAGACTTGCATCTGGAAAGACTCAAGGTCTGAATCAGTGGCTGGGTAAGGGGCCCAGGGTGCAGACATGGCCTGAGAGCTTGTGCTGATATTTGAGGGATCTGTGAATGTGAGCGTACAGGTGAACCCAGAGAGGGGGAACATGTGTGTTTTCACTAGTGAACCTCAATCCTGAAGAGCCAGAGAGGGGCAACAGGACTGGGCTCTCTGTACTTATATTTATGTGAGTCCTGTTGGTAAGGCTGGATTCAGAATCCTCTTCTGGATTCGTGCATGTGTATACATGTGTGTGCATGCCACTGTGGGACTCATCCTCGCTGCTGGCTGAACCTGCAATTGGGAACAGCAGTAACTTGGGAATTGCACCCACAGGTCTGGGACAGAGAGACCTGTGGGCGTCAGAGCACACCCAGGAAGGGGGAATCCCCAGGTCCGATTGCCTGGATATGGCACCTACAAACTTCACATCCTTAACAAGTTCCACTGCACCAACTAAATAAAACCCTCAATAGCTGGCATCCCAAAAGCTCTGAACTTTTGTTTCTCAGCTTCCATGGACATTTTACATTCAAGCAGGACATCTATTTGGTACCAAGTTAAAAAATTTACAGCATAAGTAGGGTAGATGGGGGCCTAAGAATGACATTAAGGTAATTAGCAACAAAGGTAAATTTCACAGAATCATTTAGGTTGGAAAAGACGCTTAAGATCATCAAGTCCAACCATTAACCTAGCACTGCCAAGTCCATCACTAAACCATGTCCCTAAACACCACATCTACATGTCTTTTAAAGACCTCCAGGGATGGTGACTTAACCACTTCCCTGGGCAGCCTGTTCCACTGCTTGACAACCCTTTCAGTGAATAATTTTTTCCTAATGTCCAATATAAATGTCCCCTGATTTATCAGTTTGTCACCACCATCTATAAATGTTTCCATGGTTGCATGCTGTAAGGCATGGAGAACAGAAGGTTTGGAAGGATTATTTCATTTACGCTTACCTTAGTAGCCTGCTCTTTTCCTCCCTTCCAAGGGATTTGATCCCAGGCTTTACAGTGTGTCTTTCTGTGAAGCTCTGTCCATGCCCCTGTGCATGGTTGCCACCTCTGGGTTACCCTGTAGACCCGCACCTTTCTGAGGGGGACAGTAGTTCAGCTACTGCTCCTCCCACCCATACAATATTTCCAGCCATCCAGCAGTTCTACCTTGTTTGGCTATTTTTCAGCCCATTATTACTACTCTGTATATATCACTTGCCCCTCTCATATGTTTGTTGTGTGTTAACACTGATTATATCAAATGGGACTGCTAGCAGGTATTGCACAGGTGCGTGACCAAAGCCTAAAAGCATTAAAAGAAGCTAGGGAAGGGATGAATGGGAAGAGACGGATTTCCCCACCTCTGTCTTTTCATTTCTGGGTTTTAGTAAATCTTGTGGGCTTTCCAGGGAGATGATATCAAGTTCTGGCTTAGGCTTAAATATCATATATTCGCCCCAATTCTAAAAGAATCTTAAAAAGGAACAAACAAATCCCAGAGTGATGAGCAGTTGTAGCAGCATCAGCTGGGTTTAATCATTTGCACTTGAATCACTACAATAAAGTTAAATAATTTTCCTAGCTCTTATTGCTGACTACCTCTTTCTTGATCAGACCTTTCTGTTAGTCTACAGTCCACAGTACAGCAGCAATCCAGAAATCCTCAGACAGGACTAAATACCAAAACTGGTTTATGTCTTTGGCAGGTCCTCAAAGTGCAATTAAATACAATACATTTCACTTGTTTGCATTCTTGTGATTCTTACTATTGTCAGAGAAATTTAATAGAGGGCTATATCAGACTCAGATTGGTTTTCAATACCTGGTTCTTTTTATTTTGACTCTGCTGATAGGAGGTTGAACAATAAACAGAAGCAGTGCTGTCTAGATAACTGTTTTCTGAAGGACATTAACAGACCACGAGCAGATCAAAATGCTACTTCATGGCTTGTTATTCTCTCCCCTGCTAGGTGCTAGTGAAGCTGGCAGAATGGTGTATGGCAGCACATCACATCTGCTCCAGTACAAAGCCAGCAGGTGTAGTTTTAGGACTTTACAGTAGTTTAAATTAATCCAGAAGATATTTTCATTTGCACAGGAGAAACCAATCCCCATCCTGCTTTTTTTTCTTCTTTCAGTTTCTGCAGAATAGGGCAGAGAAGAGGATCTGCTCTCAGGACAGACAGGGAGTGAATTAGCAACTTCCTGCAAAGCAACAGCAAGTTTTTTTAAAAAAACAACTATTCTACCTATCATTGCAAGACCTTACCCCTCTGTGCCCTGATTGTGCTTCATACAACAACAAAGATCTGAGAAAGGCCACTGAGGGCTTCTCTTTCAGTTTCTAGGTGCTAAGTTAAAAGAGGGAAACACATTTGTTCTCTAAATAAATATTTCTAATTCAAATTAACATGCATGTGTATAAGAGAAATGGCTATTTTACTGTAAAGATACACAGACTATTCTAAGCTCTGCATTTAAGAGGAGCAGATATTTTGGGATGTTTCTCTGTGCATTCTGGGACCATCTACATCATTCTTGGGGAGCTTTTAACTTTCTCACAGAGAATTTTTTCAGTAGTGCCTTTTATGTCAACTTTCAATTTGTTCCCCTTATGACCCACAAGATTAAACCAGCTTTAGAAACTGCCACACTTAAACAAAGAGTGCCAGAAATTTGGTGGAGAGACTAAGAGTAGAGAGTAGAGAAAAAGACCACACAAACAACAGCTTTCTTGTTTTCCTACACTGTACCCTAAGATTTTAACCTAGAATGGATCATGGACTGCAACTTTCTACATGTCTCAAATACTTCACAAGTTCTCTGTAGCCTCTAGCAGTTATTTTTGATCATTATTGACCAAGTCCATGTTTGTACCAGCACACTAGGAGAGGAGGACTAATGTTCTGGTAGATCTCCCCAGAGCGAACCAGTCTATCCATGCTCCAAAAATTAGTTTTCCTGTATGGCTCCAAAATTGGACTTGAATTATTTTCTTTTTTATTTCTGACATTTTGTCATGTTTTGCCAATTTCTTTCCCCACGTTTTTCCTAATACACCAGAAACAAAAACAAGTAATGAGTGGGTGGGTTTTTTTTCCCCTATTAATATTAGGGTCACAGATATTTCTTTCCTCCCTGGTTAAATATAATAAATGTAAATAACTTTGCAGCTCTTGAAAAAAATTTAAATCATTTAAATGCAATACAAGTATTGCCAGTGATAATTAAATTCTGTTTTCATCTTCTGACTTGTCACAGATTAACTAAGTCGATGACCCACAAAATTAGTTCCTTATACCACTTCCAGGTGATCCAGTGAACTGATCCTATCATAATGCAGAGGAATGCAATTAAAGCAGGAGAGGGCCTTATCATCCTAGAAAGATTCAACTGAATACATGCCTTTTGTTTAGCATACCCTTCATGTGATGTCTGTGCTTGCTTGGGCTAATCAGTAAGAAATGAAGCCACTCAGAAAGTGTCTTTTGATGACAGGAGAAAATGATGTCTAGTTAAAATTCAGCCATGATCAAAGGCACAAGTGATACAAAAAACTGGAAGAGAACCGGGCACCAGATAGTAGAACAAGACCACAAAGGGACAACAGTAATAAATATGATTTTATATCCAGGAGAACATGTGCAAAATAACATGCACTGATCACCAAACCCTGCTATAAGCACACAATATTATTTAAACTTAATCATTAAAAAGATAGAACTGACACGAGGACCTTGTTATCCTCTCAAAGGCTCCCTCTTATTGCTCCCACATGTAAAGTAGCAAAGCAGGGTTACTGCTAAGGCATTACTGGTAATGCATTTTGTGGTCTTAGTTCAAGATGAGGCCGAAAGGTGACTTTGCCTGACTCCCATAAAGCAAGAAGAATAATACAAATAAGTCAATGAATCATAGAACTGAATATATAACAGCTACAAGGAAAAATAAGTGTGCTCAAAAAAGATCTGTGCTGAGAACTAAAGGTCTTTCTTTTCTTCTGATCACAGATGGAGTATTAAAAATTAATGTAAGCTCTACCAGAAAAGAATTTGACAGTCCTATTTTGAGACTTATTTCACTTTGTCTCTTTTCCCTGTCTCACAGAACATTAATGCCAAAACATTCAAAAGAAGTCCTCTAGGGCTTGCTTTGCACATTAGCAGAGGTGCTGGGAAGCATTTTGAAAAAGTGATTTTGAGTGCTTTCGTTTGTAGATACCTGATGGAGGAAACACTTAACAGACCCCAATTCGTTGAAAGCAGATCCTCCACACTTTCAAAAAAATCAGGCCCTCCAAGGATGACACTCTCCAGAAAACTGGGTGTCAAACTCAGACAACAAGGACCAGTAGCCATTTCAGATGGTATTGGCATGAGAGCTATGAAGATTTCAACTTCACTTTCAGAAATAAACTCCCAAGTCAAATCAAGACCCAAGCCTCACAAAGTCAGGAGAAATAGGTTGTTAAACTAGTTAAAACTGAATGTTTTTAAAGGTATTTAGGCACTTTAAAATTCCATATCAGTATACTGAGAGTCTACGCCCAACTAAATATCTGGGCCGTGATAATTTTTAAGTATCTTAAGATTTGTTTTCTATATCAAGGCTCCAAGTTTTTAGAGTGGCACAGCCTAAATTCCCCCTAAATAGAGAGTCTTTTAACAGATAAGGAATTTTAGTTCAGTTTTTATTTTCTTCTTTCATTCAAAGAATTTACAAACCGTCAGTGGGAACTACAGAGACCAAATATAAAACAACTGTAAGGTCCATTTTTTCCAGGCAATCTTTGGAAGACATTATCTCTAGCCTGCGGTATTCAGGCGAGCTCCACTTGCCATGGTCAGATTGAAGATGTGCTGAACTGCCCACAAAGGACAAAGGCCAAACATGATGGATAAGGACAGCACATGTGGAGAGACCAGGTTGGAGACCATCCTTGGGATCATGCAGGATACTATGCAGCCAGCATATTCAGCAGCATGATACCCAGCCCCACAGAGGCATCGCAAATAGCCTGCCTGCTCTACAGAGAGCAAGCTGACCTCAAGGCTGTTCTCCCAGCTTTATCAAAGTCTACGCAGGCATAACCCATGCCAGACCCATATGCAGCATCTCAGCTCCCTAAGTTATTTGTAAGAAAGTAATTAGTTCCTACATATGGATACCTATTTCAAATGTAGTTTGTACCAATATCTGGGGGAGGATCACTGGTTCAGGGCTGCCTCATGTGACTTGTTCCAGGGTTCAGCTAGAGAGCTAGAGTCCCGCACAGCACTGATATGTGCCACCCTTCTGACACATTATTGTGCATCCAATGACATTAAAAGCATGAGTATTTTTATCTCGGGAAAAGCATTAACAAATTGGAAGGGATTTGGAGAGAGGTAACAAATAGGATGGGGGCTTAAGCATTGACTCATTGTGAGAAATAATTTGAGCTGCTGAATATGTTTTTTTCTTGGCCAAATAATGACTAATTGGATATTCAGGACTCTGAAAAAATAAGTTGTATAGGACAGGCCAAGCCACAGTTATGAAGGGTCAAGAGAACAAGAACAGGGCAGTCAGGGAGAGTAAAAGAAAGGCTATAGGGTCTTAATTACTAACCACAGGCTAAACTCTGGGAACAATACCAGCCATGGGCTAAACTCTGGGAACAGCTCCATCGATTAGTCAAATCCTTCTCCCTGCTTTTCAAAAAAGCCAGCATTTTTGATTAAAGCCTCTGCCAGTGTAAAGTCATCTAGTGCTACTGATATCATGATGTTGCTCTGGTTAAAGATCTGATCCAGAACTGCGAAGTTTTGTACAGATATGAGAAATGCCTTATTGTCCACATATCAAACTAACCGCTATGGGAGAGGTTTCTTCAGCCTACAAGGCTTCAGGACAAGATCCGTAGCAGCTCAAAAGCTGTTGCTGGTCGTCCTAGCCACGCTATTAGCTCCATGAGCTACTGCGACAGTGAGCTCCCTACAACCACTGGGGATGTGTATTTTTCTAATTTCCCTAAACTGCTCATTTCACTGAGTTATCCTCTACTCTTTTACTACGATTAGGGAAGAAAAAAAGAAGCAGTGGCTCATCAAAAAGATTAACTTTACTTGTCAACATTTGTATTAGTCAGGGCCTTCCTTTAAACCACTGCTAAGCAGGACACCTTTGGAGCACAGATATCCAGCAAAATTCCTGCAGGAGCTGAGATTTTCCATTTTGCTACAGATTATTGTGCTAGACACAGCTCTCAATAGCTCCTTCTTTCTCCTTGAAGTAAACTACCTTGCACCAGGAGGCAAGTCCAATCTCCAGTTTTCCTCTGTGAGGAAGTCAGGATGTCAAGACACCTTGCTAGCTCAGAGCAAGCCATCTACATACTCCACCTTATGTTGGACCTGTTTAGCTTCAAGTTGCCAAGCAACAGCTACCCTCAAGACTCATCAAATCAATGCAGCAGCAGTATGGGAAATTACAAGGCAAAAGGTCCTGGAATCCATCTATCTGGTTTTGTGCAAGTTCATATCATGTACAATTGGAAGTCAAAAGGTGACTGACACTCTAAGGGCTGAACCTGAGACCATCAGCATTGGAAGTACAGGCTATGAGCTGCCAGGGCAATAACAGATATTTAGCCATTGCAGAACAAGCTCAGAGAAACCCACTATGCATCCATATTGGGTAGGTTTTATTTCCGTCCAGTCTTCCCTTCATGAGGCTTATTGGGACAGTAGGTGGGAAGTTTTCTTGATGCTCCAAAAATAAGAATTTTATTTTTATGAGGAATTCATGCTGAACACCTTGATTCAGCCATAAATGGATATCTGGTAATTTTATCTGAAAGTGAAAATGTGACAGTAGTCATACTACTACTCTGTGTGCCACCGACTGCAGAAATTGGTAGGCTGTAATCCCAAGGGACAAAATAGATTCATTAAGACTTTTAGTTTGATTCCTTTGCCTGCTTTCTTTATCAAGCACAAAAAAGTGAGGTGCACAGCTTTCTTTCTAGTTTATTTAATTTGCATGTTACTGTCCTGCTCAGCTGCACAAAATTAAAAACTGAAAAGGCTGTCAGTGGAAAACTAATTAAAAAGCAACAAAAAAACTCACAGAAAACCAAAACCACAGAAAAAAAAAAGTGCGAATGCTACCACAATAGCCTGAGGGAATGCATCAAGGAAAGAAGAGGCCTGAATAGCCTGGCTTTCAGGTGACATGAGAAACCAGAGGGCAGGTAGAGACTTTAAAAGGCGATGAAGATGGAGGAAGCATGGGGATTGACTGAGCTTTCAGCAGTTGCAAAGGGAGCACAGGCTAGCAGACATGCAAAGAGCAAATGCTGCTGTTCCTGTGTCCATTCAGCTCTCAGCCCAGAGATGAAAATAACTGAGTAGATGGGAATTTATGAATAATAAGAATAAACAGGATTTTTAAGAAGGAAAGAACAAACCCTGGGTTTGAATCACTTTTCAGAACCACTGTCACAGTGCTCCTCTGGATATAGAAGAAAGGAGCTTACAAGTGCCAAATTCGGTTGGCTGCAGTGATTGTAGATGCTCAGCAAGCCACAGGTATCCATCAGAGAGAGGACAGCAGGGGTATACACAGAGAGACATGAGAAAGCTTAGGAAAAAACAGGGATCAGAGGTGTAAGTGACTGTCAGGGGACTGGAGTGCAGCTTCCTCTTATAGCCATACCATCTGCATTTTCGGTCTGCTTAATATCTTTATGTTATCATTTGAAGAAAAACTTACACCTCTTAGATTACATTTCCATTCAGTGCTGTTAATGTGTTTTGCTAGGATATATAAGAATACAAGGATTTTTTTTTTTTAATGTGATTAATTCAGTGAGTAGACTTCTTAACTGAGCTGGTCTTAAATGGTCTTTTGGAAAGATTTCTGCAAATTCAGATTTGGACTCTACTGATGAAAACCTTCAAGTAAAATCTTGGCTTACCTCCACCTGAAGTCAGCAAAGCCAGGATCTTACCCTTAACGTATTTTCCCCTTCAGTTATGCCTCTACCTGCTAACAAAATGAGTGGGATGTAATACATAGATCGAGTATAAGCAGCCCTCAGAAAAGGAGCTAGAGCATCATCTCCCCGTTTGTAATAAGTGCCCTACCCACTAAACTTCACCATCATGTACACAGAGCCTGTGCTGTCTCATACACAGCATCTCAAATTGTTGTTATACAGAGGGAGAGCAGGACCCCTTGCTACTTAGCTTCTAGCCTGGCCAAGGTGACATTCTCCAAGGAGAAGAGAGATCCCAGCCTGAGGTCTCACACCCAGAGAAGACCATTGAATCTCCATCTAGAAAAGCATAAAAGGGAGCTGTGCCTTCAACACATACAGCTGTGTTTTATGAGTAAGGGGTGTCTGTCACTCCTTTTTAGATGGTGCTGGTGTGGCAAACTCCTCAAGATGGGAGGATGAACATCTTGTTCTTGTATCCTAAATAGCTTTCTCCCAGAAATTCAGCTCCACTGTCAACTCTGAGGTATCCCCAGCCATCACGAGAAGCACATTTTTAAATGTCTGAGAAACTTTGAGCAAAAGATCAACAGACAGATTCAGGATGAACATGTTTGTCTTCCATTCCTAGATATCTTCTAAACCGTGTTTCATGCAATTTGATCTTTTCTTGGCTGTGTGGTCTTTCATCTGTCTGTGCCTCAGGTCTCCTGAGAAAAGCAGTTCTAGTACTTCCCTGGCTTCCAGCAAGGTAGTAAGAATAAAAAGGTAATGAAGTATTCAGACTACTGTGTGGGGAGCCCAAAAGATTTTTTAAATGCCTAAAGCAGGCTTCATCAGCAACGACAACAATAAGAGTCTGATTAGCTGAAAAGCCAGATTTCAAGCTGAAAGCCAGTCTGAGCGATGCACCTGTAAGGAGTGATCAGCAATCATTTGTAAAACAAAGGTCATGTACCACCAATCGACATTTTGATTTACCATGACTAAGGACAAATACGAAACAGAAGACTTAAAACATTCTTAAATATTCTCGTGAAGATACACACACAAACCCAATCTCCAGTCCCATGCCTTGGAGCAAGGACACTGAGCAATTTATTTGGTTTCGATAAAACATTATGAAAATGTGTATCCAGGCTGACAGCTGCAAGCAAAGAGAACAGAGTGATTGGATATGTAAAGACAGGAATTATAAAAGTGAAAAGAAGGTGGTAATGAGCCTGCCACTTAAGGTCAGGCTTCACTGAAATACAATTAGAGTGCTAAGCCTTCAGTTGAAGAAAAAAATTCAAACTGAGAAAGTGAGTTAAGTAAAGCTACTCTAGGGTTAGGCATGAGGAGCAGGGGTCTTCTTGGAAAGCATTTCAAGATTTCAATCCATTTGGTTTAGGAAATGAAACTTGGAAACTTAAACATATGCTGGATAGTTTGCTCCAAATTTGCTGGATACAAACCTGTATATACCATGTGCAAACATCAGGATGCAGTGAAATGGATGAAACATGCACAACAAATAACTTAGGTTATGTCCCAAAGGGGATGTTTTTGGGTTTAGTTTGGAGAGTCTTTACTGGCCACAGCAGGCTGCTCAGCAGCTTGCACAGGCAATATGTGATAGTGGACTGGACTCCAGTTATAGTTTATAACATTTCTGAAGGCATCTGGTTAAAAAAGTGGTGTGAGTGGACTGGAATGATCTGTAGTTCTCAACACTCAAAAATACCTTTAACCGTATGGACCCTATGACATTTAACATACATGCTTTGCAATATGTTTCATTTGCATAGAGAATGTATGAGAAGCCTGGCTGGGAGCAACTCATGGTTCTTGCATTGCTCACTTACAGAAAAGAGCAGAAGCACCTAGTTTGCATTGTGCACCCTCATGTCCTGGCAAGGAAAACCTGCTGGTAAAGGGAGAAGAGCCAGGGATATGCAGAAATGGGACCAGTCACTTGGCCCGTGTCACATCCATAAGACACAGGCTAAAACAGCTCCAGCTCAGAGAAGGAGCTGGTTGCATACACTGTGCCAGTTGACATTTTGGTCTCCCAAGCTTCTGGCACTGAAAGATATTCATATATTTACAACCTTTCTTAAGGTCATCTCTGCTGTGTCTCCAGCTGAGCCATTAAATATTAATTGGACCTGCTTTCCAAAAATAAAAAGCAGAACCTCTAATTTACTTGTGTAATTAACACCTCGCACAAACCAGGTGTCCTCCTGAACCAGACCAAACCAGCCATTTGCACATCACAATCCTGAAATATGCTATGTGCTTTTCAGACAGACACACAGTTGCTTGTTCATTCTGTGCACACAAGTGCACATAATTATTTTGAGGAAAAATAGCCTTAGATACAACAGAAAATATGCCCTCCAGGTGATGTAGTTAAACCTTCCCACTCACGCAGGATAGTTCTCTTCAGTTTGGGTTTTGTTTTTTTTCTTTAAGCACTTTACCTCGAGGAGTCTGAACCTCTTGTCACAGGTCATTTTATTCAACAAGGCTCAATGCTGCTAAATTTCTCAAAGAGTTCAAATTTTAACTCATAGTTGTAAAGAGCACAATCACTTTCTGGTCATATAAGAGCACTTGCATTAAAGAACTTTGGTTCCCACATGCTTAACCATATAATAAGCCTTTACATTGCAATTAGCTCTGAAATTTAAGTTCAGTACCACCATTACTCTTGTTAAGACAAGGTAAATATGTATTCTGTAATCACTGAGCTGTGCAGATTATTCTGCAAAAGTTTATTGGGTGCTGATTTACCCAGATGAATAACGTGCCTGCTCTTCAGTGAGGCTAAGGAATTTGTGGAGTGGAAATTCGCAGAACCCGAGGTCCTCATTGCTCAGCGGCCATCTAAGCTGGGAGCCACATAAGTTTTCAGTATCGCACGACCCAAGAAAACTAGTTTTGTTATTGCACTTGGACTGAAGCACATCTATCTTGTCAGGACTTAGTAGGCTAGGATCCTATCCTAGCGCATACCTAAACCTTTTGGGAATCTGTAGTCTAAGCACTACTTCACCTTTATTGCCTCAGAAACTCAGTCTGACGATCAGTCTCAGAGCTTACCTGCAATATAGGTCCTAGGCAAAAAAAAAAGTTTCTATTTCTTTTGGAAGAGCCGACTCTTTTTGTGATAAATAAACATCAGAGCACTCATCTAGGAAATGGGGCACGCAGACTCACTTCCTTTCTCCGAAAAGGCAGATTCAAAACTCCATCCTGGATCTCGCCAGAAAATATCCAAATCATCAGGCTTGGACATACTTTGGTGGAGATGTGTTAAGAAAAAAAAAAAAAAGTTGAATGTCTCCTCAGTTGCATGGACTCCAAGTTTGTGCTGCAGAATTTATACTCTGACTGCCACTGGGATGAGGGTGTCACCCAGGGAAGGTGCAGCTCTCAACTCCAGTCTCTGCAGCTAAAATACAAGTTTGGAGAAGGGGAGAGGACTTTCTTGCTGGTTCAGACTGTAACCAGAAGCTGAAAAATCACAGCCCAGGATCTTTTTGGGCCCTGCTGCTAGAAGATGATGCTTCTCTTGCACACTCTAACAACTCACCATTGTTTTCCCTAAGCAGCCACAGGTGGATGATAGCTCCTTCTGCTAGGGAAGTCATCGTATCAGGCAATTCCTGCTGACCCCCGTGGCATTTCCAACTCCACAACAGAACTGCCAGGTATTTGCTAGTTTCTTGTCTCCTAGCAAAAGCCACTCCAGGCCGTTGGGGAGGAAATCGAGATAAAGTGTCCTGGAGCACTACCTTGGAGTTGGCAAGAGCGTGTCAATGGCAAGATGCCATTTTGGATATCACACTTCAGCTTTGTTCGAAATCTTCTGATGCAAACTAAACCCTACTGTCAGGACTGCATATCCAATGCTTGTTTTATCTAAAATGTCAGTAATCCACAACCTTGCCACCCCTAGTGAATGCTCCCATCACGTAAGATGGATGTTCTCACCTCCAGTATAGCACTAAATCCTTTTATCCTTTTTGCAGCATCTGAAAAAATGGGGGCAAAGCGTGATTTCCCCCTACCTCCTCCTATCCCCAAATAACCTGGAGCATGGTGAATGAAGCGCCAAGCTAACAGGAGTTTTGCCTACATCAGGAAGCTGGGGGAATGAACTCGAGACCTCTCACTGAACGCTTCCTACTTGGTTGCAAAAGTAGAGCAAGCCCTTCTCTGGTGAGGAGTGGAGAGGGGGTGGAGAGAAGAAGGGAGAAAGAAAAATTTACCTGCAGAACTGTCTGTGCATACTGAGCAGAGGAAGATGTCTTCTGGTAATGCTAAACAAGGCACTTAAACTTCATTGCAAATGAAGATTGAGAGGACTACAGCTCTCCTCACCCTTCCTTAGTTTCTGGTGTCTTTACATCTGGAGCATACTGTAGATCTTAGCTTCCTAATTCTCTGTGGAATTTAAATCTAAAAGACAATCTGGAATACCCAGCACAAGCTCAAAATCTTTTCTTTTTTTTTTTTCCCCCCCATCTAGACCTAAGCACCTCTGGAAATGTTCAATGCTTTGTGAGGCTGACTGGTATTGTAAAGTGGGTGCATGACAACACCCTCAACTGGCAGGAATAAGCTTCATTAATTAACTTAATACCAGATGTAGCAGTTTAACTATGTCCTGTTTTATACCTTTAAAATGTGGCTTATAGTTTAATAGCTTTAGAAGTTTATTACTGTAAAGTTTTTTTTTCCTCCTCTACTATTTTCTTGATACTAAGAGAAAAAAATAAAAGTAAAGATTTATTTCATTTGTATGGCTTGGAGGTGACAATTTAATACACTTAACTATATGTAACATTCATTTCTTAAAGTGAGCACCGTTTTGTTTAGGAAACCAAAAGTAAGCTAACAATTGTAGGTATCATTAAACTCATGTTTATTCATAGATAAATGCTGTAGTCTATCAAAACTTTTTGGCACAAAATTGACTAAAAATAACTGAAAATTTAGCATCCCTCTCACCCCCCACAGAGATATCTGGTCCTTATGTTGCAGCTGAAATGAAAGACTGAAGCATCAGGTGGCAGAGGGGGGAGGCAGGTGGAGACAGAAAGGAAGATAGTAAAACTGGAATGATTCCATAGACAACTTTTTTTTTTTCTGAAATACTGTATTTACACAAAATTGGAGAGAGTACAAATACTTTACTAAGAAGACAAAACCATTCTAGTACATTCAATTTAAACACAGGCAGAATTATAGATGCAAAACACAGAGGCCTAAGGTACTTGCATGGCAAAAAAAAAAAAAGCGCGTCAGAATGGCCTCAGAGATTAAAAGCAGGAGATAAGAGAATATTGTATTTGTTACACAGCATCACCTTTCCTTGACTTCAATGGGATTGCAATAAGATGCTCTCCTTCCTCACTGTGGATGATAGGAAAAACCCGCTCGATGTGCTGACTGCTCAACACTGGTTTTACAAAACAGTTAAGTGTGTACTTAATTTTCAGCATGGGAACAGAGCCGTCAACTTCAAAGGAAATTATATTTGTGCCTAATCACATGCTTATATGCTTAGTTTGATCAGGAATAGCCTTCTCAATGCTTAATAGGGTCAAGTCCATTGTTACATAAAAAATAAGTGTTCTTTACTGTCTTCTTTCTTTTTTTTTCTTAAAATATATTTTAGAATTGCTTTAATTTTCCCCTTACATACTCGATTAGAAAATAGTAGCTTACTGAATGCTATAGAATATTTTGATTCATATCTTATATAATCAAAGGAATATTGTTCAAAAATAATTCCCACATTTTTCCAAAGCCTGTTTAGATTTAAAAATAAATAAAAGAGAAAAATATGTATAATAATAAAGCAGCTTTGTGTTTCTGGGCATTTGGCAGCAGGTCTGTTATAATTCTCTCAGACATCTCTTGGTATCAGTTAAAATCACCAGATTAATTGATCATTATAAAAGAAAAGATTGTACAATATTATTACAATCCACCAAATATAGCCAATGCATGAAATATTTTACACATTATATATCCCTTAAAAAGAATTAATATATTTTAGCCTCTTCTTTGAAAACAGATAGCTTCTGAAGTAATATATCTTAAACACAGTGGTATCTGTCACTTCTACTGTCTAGCTGATTTTTTTTCTGCATAAAAGCTTGTTTGAATAGGACTACTAGCTCAGTGATGGAACTACAGTGCTATTTAACTAAATTTGATATATGTCTTTGTTACTGTTGCTGCAGTTATTGTAATAACATACCATTGAAGTGCTAAATATTAGTAACTCAGATATGTGGACTTTGGTTATGCTTGATAGAATACTGGCATATCAAATGTATGTACCACTTCCTAAAGGCTATGTTACAATCATGATGCCTAGTAATAAATAATAACAATCTCAGATTCAAAGTGCTGACCCATATCACTCACTTGAGGCACCAATACAACAAATCAATCAATTAAAAGACTTATTTGTAATGTTTGAAACTAACAGAGCAGATCCAGGGCTGCCAAGTTACATGCGCAGCACGGCAGACTCCGAATGTTTCCTTCCAACCTGGGCATTCCTGTGGTCCCAGAAGACACTGGAATATCACGTCTGATACGGGACGCTCCAAAACATGCCCAGTCTTCAGAAATGCAACATTAAAAGCTCTCTAAGCTTCTCTAAAGCCTCCAAAGGCTCTCTTAAACTCCTCAAGCCTACTCCGTTCACTCAGGGACAAGGCTTTGCCATATATTGTACTTGGCTGCAGACCAAGGAAGAACCTTTCATGAAAGTCCACAATGAAATGCATTGCATTAATGCAGCTTTCACACCCTGGAGACACTGTCACCACTGTCAGCATGAGAAGGAAAAGGCAGCTTTCCAGCAGCAGCAAACACCTGTCTCACTCAAAGGGGAATGCTTTTCATGTTGTTAGTTTGTTCTGTGCAAGCAGTAATCATTTTCAGTGTCGAGAGAGCTGTTGTACCCCGATGACGGATACAGGTCCCTCTTAAGTATCCTATTGACGATGTTGATCAGAACTTTTTTGTACTGTTGACGTAAAAGTGAGTAAACAAATGGATCTGATGCAGCCTTACTGTAGGTGAGGCACTTGCTTATAATTCCCCAGTAGTAATTTATGGTAACAAAAGGAAGGAGCTCTATCAACCTGTTAAACATTAAAGAGAGATGGAAACACTTGAGTGTTATATTCACACTGAGCCCAGTGCTCAACTCATGCTTCATGAAACATTAAAGTAACACTTATTTTCTTACAGTACTTGGTCCCTGCAGGAGAAGGGCCCTGTACTTACTTACTCCTTGGATTCAATAAAGGCAAAGGGAACTTTCCTAGCAAGGCCACTGGGAGACAACAATCATTCCCTCTACGGAAAGAGAGAAAAAGTGTGTTTTCAATGTTAATGCTCCCATACATCAGAGATAAGAAAGTGCTGCAGTTTATTGCTCACTTTCTGAATTTAGAGAGTTGCGCTGGTAAGGGGTCAAAACCTTGGTGACATAATTGACTGCCCCTCTCCCATGGCAAGCTTGAGATAGACATATGTGACTTGGGGCATCCAGGCTCACTCAGCTCTGTGGCCTAAGTACAGCTGTTCAGTGACACTTGAGGCATTTGGGCATAACCCCCTTGGCATCAGGCTGCTGCTCCTGGAAGCTGTGGGTCTCCGCTAGGTCCTGTGTCATATCTGCCAACCTATGTAAAGGTTTTGGATACTAGGAAGCATCTCAAATGACACCAGAAACCTGGTCTAGATCACTGAATCAACCCCCTCAGGTACAGAACAGTGAACCTGCATTACACCACTGCTGTGAATTATCACATAAGCAAAGAGGATTTATGCTTGACCGTTGTACTACGAAGAGCAACACAGCAGTATCTCAGAGAGATTTGGGTGGCAACTGCAATCCCATAGTATGCTTAGGAGCACAACTGCATCTACTTACCTGTGAAAGTTTCTGTGTGCACTTGGCTGACTGCTAGTTTGGCCAAAGAAAACAAGGAGACAACACTTTTATCATCATTATGTGACCAGCCAGCTGTCTCCAGACCTGTTTCTCCTGGTCTGTGCTTCACAGATGATTAGTGGCCTCAGCACCTCAGTTGAGATGGGTGTATTAATCATGGGTGCAGAAACTGCAACTAAGTTAAAGAGTTTTTCCACAGAAGTGAGAGCAAACCTTCAGACTATTCCAGCAAATGTCTGGCATACAACTCATCTGCAGTGGGCAAACTCTCCCGGAAGGTGGAAAGAACAGGGTGAGAAGTTTTTATTATCTGTACATCTTTTGTGAAACCTTTTGCAGGAGCAAGAATATACTATTTTGCTATATTCATTCCAGAAGAAAACAAAAGTACCATGACATAAAATAGCCCTTTTCTGTACCCTAAAACATCACTGTTTGAAGATGTAAGATCAGAAGCTTTCTCAAGGCTTGAAGAACCTTTTGGACTCTTTCCAAAGTGCAGAGCTCTCAACTTGCAGGGTGTTGACTTTTGAAGCTGTTCCGATCCCTCTGCATAGAAAAGCTGACTTACCACCACTAGGACTGAACATTGCAACAAGTGGTTGAACTCTGACAGGAAAATTTCTCATTTGTATGCATAAAAATGAAATCATTCCTATGGCAAGTGCTTTTAAAAAACAGATGACTTCTGTTTTAAGCTGCTTGGAAAAAAATCCAGTGAGTTCAAAACAGAGACAACAGGAAGACAGAAAATGTGAGGAATAAATAAATGTACCAGACACAAAACTTGAGAAATAAATAAATGTACAATAAATAACACTTGCTGTGTGGTTGCTTAGGTTTATCCCATCCTGTATATCATCCTAATACAAGAAATATATATTTGATATTTACATGATTGATGTTTTTATAAAGACACTAAATAAGAAGAGTAAGGTATCTTTCAGTCATGAAAATAGATGTATTACTATGTGTTCCCTTTAATGTATTATGGGCCCAAACATAATTGCACTGAAGCCAACAGAAGAAAAATTACACAGAATTTAATAAGATAAAGGGCCTGACCAAATCAAGTCAGCCTTAGAAATATCCATCTGAATGCATCTTAGTATCATTCTCTTGTTTTCAGTGCTGTTACAAAAAAGATTAAATTAATCTGTCGGCTCTTAGTGAACAGACCAATATATTGCTAATGATCATAATCTCATTCACATTTCTGAAACGCAACCTGAGTCACCAGGCCAAAGAGCAAAAAAACAGGGGAGGAGATCTCTCACATTGCCTCCATAGAGATCATTTCAGCGCCACCTCCCTAAAAACCAGAATGGGGGAAGAATGGAGAAATGGGATGGCAGCAAGTCCTCCAACCTCACCTCCACCACCACCGTTTATCTAGTGTTGCCTGGACACTGTCTCGCCTTTGGGGCAAAGAGCCTTTGAGGATGTCCTCCCCAAATACTTCCCATTTTGCTGTGACTGAGCCACCTCGGTCCTTGTGACTGAGACAGAAGCTGTACCTTTACGCAAGCATTTATATAAACCAACCCTCAGTCTTCTCTCTAGTGACACATGAGATACGAGTTTGCCACACACAGAAAATGCACCATCTCACATTTGCCAAATGCAAGGTCTGAAGGCAGAAGTCACTTTTTTTTTAGAAGTTTATGAGAAATATCTCCACCCTGAAGAATGTGGCAATGCTGGAATTTGCTGAGCTTGGTAATGTTCAGATGGAAAGAAGATGGCAAAATCCACTTTGCTCTATATAATTATATCCTGATTATGGCAAAAGTGAATAGAAAATGACTCAGAATGTACTGAACAGTGATCAATTAACCTTTTAACTCTGTGATGTAATGTTAATATTTGTAATAATCCTTTCAACTGCAGAAAAAAAATGCAGTTATCCAGGCAATCAGTCAGGAATCCCTTTCAACATATAAATGGGAACTGAAAGAAATGTCATCCTAAAGGTTAAAAAACATCATCATTTTTGTGCATTGGCCTCAGTCTGTCCCCCTACCCATGTAAGAAAAGGGCAATGACAGTGATCATAAGCAGCCTATATATATGTGACTGTGTAGGATCAGTGTGCTAAAGCTGGCCAGTTCCTGTAAGCTGCTGTGGCTGCAGACCCTGGCAGCTTGGCAGCAACCTTGAGGAAGCCATCACCAGGGTGGTTTTGCAAAGACTAGTGCACCTTCCTCGACAGAAGTCAGTTCTCTTCAAGTATGTCTTGAACACACTGTGAAGTGGGAAATATTTTAGAAAATCACTAGTGAAAGATGTAGCCCATTTCAGCTTAGAGATGAAAGGCTAAATCCTGAGGTGCTGCAATTCAGTAGAGTTACACTGGCTTCCAGCTCACTGATTTATGCAAGATTTAAAAATAATAACCATATGTTGTATAAAGACTATGCAAGTACAGAATGAGAATGATACATAACTACTTAAAAGGTGCACACCACCGGAGTGGATGCCAAAGATTCTGACCAGTTGAGGAGCATGGTGTTTCCTATACATTTTAAAAGTCTAATTATTGGTTTTCCTGGAAGATAACTCTCACGCGTCATCACAAGGCCATGCTGCATCATTAGCAATATATTTACAGACATTAATGTTTCCAGACACAAAGCTTATCTGACAAATTATCAGCCTGGATAAATTTAAATTATGTCACCTCAGCTTCCAATAGCAGCAAGTTTGGCCTTATGCCTTTAAAAAAAAAAAAAAAGACCTGAGATAATCAGGAAAAGCTATCTGCTTTCCTCTCTATTGCTTGGGTTGAGCTAATAAGGGAGGGTGGTGAGTCTTTTAAACTGCTTTCATCTCCCACTAGCATGTAATTAATTCCTGGTACTTGTCCTAAAAGCCTCTTGCTCTTGGCAGAGCTGCCCAAACCTGGCTGCAGTGAGGAAAGGAGAACCAGAAGCTGCCAAGGCTTTGCCCAGCAGCTGGGCATGTGTGCAGGGTCAGCGTGTGTCTGAGTGTGTGTGCGCGCGTGTGTGTGTGTGTGTGCGTACTGTGACCCTCGGAACCAGCCCCGGGTCTCTGTCAGGCTCTGGAACCCCAAAATTATCTGTACACCCCCCCCTCAGGGCACCTGCGCATCAGAGGGCATACCGGTCCTGGAAAGTCCCCCACCCCAACAGGCGATACGAACCTGGTGATAATGTAAGGACCAAAACAGATCACGAAGGACCCTATAAAAATACTGATTTTCTTGGTAGCCCGCTGCCTCCTCCGTTTCTGTTCATTAAGACAGCGCTGCTTCACACTGCAAAGGGAAAAGAGCAGTCGGTGGGTTAAGGCAAGAAGCGCGGAGGCGAGATGTGAGCCCAGGGGAGAGGGGAAGGACTCGCTCCCGGCCCGACAGCCCCTGTCCCGGGGGAGGGGAGGGCAGGGCAGCCCCTCCGCCGGCCCGGGAGGAGGGCAGCCCCCGGGGCAGGGGAGGACAGCCCCGGCCCCGGAGGGTGGCAGCTCCGGCGGGAGGGGAGGGCAGCCCCGGCCCCGCCGAGCCTGGGGACGATCGCAGGCACCAAAGCAGCGGCTCCCTGTTAAAGGGAGCTCGGGCAAGCGGGAGCACCCAGCGAGCGGGACTAGCATTTGAACAAAGCAGGCTACAAATGCACAAGCCGCCGTCTTCTGGCACTATAAGCAGCATCTGAAACTAGAGGCAGAAGCATTCGCCATGTGGCCGGGGCAGGCAGGAGTGCAGGAAAGGGTGCTGGGGAGACAGGACATCCTCTCCGCCCGGGGTACCTACCGCAAGTGCCCCGGGCTGTGAATACGAACACGCACGCATTACCTGGGGTGGATATCCACCAGCAAAACCAGAGTCTGCATGGTAATAATGTCTATCCGCTTGCAGTGGAACCGGGCAACTTTCAACACCTTTAAATAGGTGAAACACAAGATCACCAGCGACAGCATGAAACTGGTGGAGTGAAAGACGATGGTGAACACTGTAAACCTTCTCCGCTCCGTCTCTTCCTTCAGGTGCAAGGTGCAAGAGGCATAAACGCTGCTGTAATCTACCCACGAGTAAAACAAGGATACCAAGGGGAACGTGAGGGAGTGGAGCCACGAGTAGGCCATCAGTATCACAGCGTCCTTATACCGCATCTTGCTGGTGTAGCTCAAGGGGAACACCACGGCAATCCATTTGTCAATGCTGAGCGCTGCCATGCTCAGCATCGTGTTGGAAGTCAGGAAAGTTTCCAGGAAACCCACCGCTTTGCAGATGCAGCCCCCGAGGGGTTGCTGGTTCCTCAGGATCCCCAGCAGGGTAAAAGGCATGTTCAGGATGGTGAGGAGCAGGTTGCAAAAGGATAAGTTCACCAGGAAAACCCCGGCGACCTGCTTGCGGATCTCGGTACTGTAGACGAAGCATAGCAGCACCAGGAGGTTGGAGAGCAGGGAGACAACCAGCACCAGCACGAGGAGCAACGCCAGCAGCACGCCTGCCAAGTCCATCTCTCAGCGGGTCGCCTGGAGCGGGCGAGGGCAGGAGGAAGGGGGCATCCGAGCCGGCACCGCAGCCTCGCCTGCCGCCGCCCGCGGCCGCCCGCGCATGTTGCCGGCGGCGCGGGCCGGGGGGCAGGGGGCCGGGGGAGCGGGGAGCAGAGCCGGGGGCAGCGGGGCGCAGGGAGAGGAGCCGGGGGCGGGGAGAGGAGCCGGAGGTGCGGCGAGAGGGGCGAGGGGAGCGGGGCTGGGCGGCCGGCCGGGGCAGCGGGGAGAGGACCCGCCGGGGAGCGGGGCCGGGGTTCCCTGATAGCGGTGCCAGGCAGCGGGGGAGCGGGGTCCGGGAGGAGTGGGGCCCGAGCCGAGGGTAGGGGCGCCGGGGCACCCGGCGACGGGAGCCGGAGGCAGGGAGGAGGTCGGGGCACCCGGGAATCGGAGCCGGAGCTAGCGGGTCCGGGGCGCCCGGGGACCGGAGCCGGGGCTAGCGGAGCCGGGGGTAGCGGGGAGCGGGGAGCCGGGGCCGGGGCAGCGGGGCCCGGAGCCGGGCCGGGAGGAGCGCGGAGCCGGGGCCGGGGGAGCGGGGCCGGGAGCCGGAGCCGGAGCCGGAGCCGGAGCCGGGGGCGCGGTGCTCGCTGCGCGCTGTCCGCGGTGCTGAAGCGGACGCTGCCCCGACGGCCGCGCCGCCCCCGCTTCAGGCCGCGCTCCGCGGTCCGCCCCGCGCCGGCGCCCTCTCCATGGCCCGCCGCGGCTCCCCGCTCCGCCGGGCGCACGGCCTCCTTCAGGCACTGAGCATCTTCCCCCGGTGCCCAGCCCTTGAAATACTCCAGCCGCGGAGCCTCCCGCGGCGACTCATGCGCAGACGAGCGGCTGCGAGGCACAGGCTCAGCCAGGGATCGCGGAGTCGGTCTCATCCATTCCCGGACCGCAGGCGAGAGCAACAGGAAGCCCAACTTTCCGCTAACGCGCAGCTCAGGAAGGATCAGACCTGGCGACGAGCTGCCAGCAGTTTAATCCGTGCGCTGTGGGCAGGCACACCCTGAGCGCACCGGTTGCATCCAGCATTCCTGGAACCTGTTGAAAGACTAGCATCTGTACCCCCTGGAAGGTTCCCCCCCCCCCCATATGAGGGATTACTTGCCATTTCTCCCCCCCCCTTTTATTTCATAGCGCCTAGAGGAGCTATGGTTGCCCTCTGGGTATTCACACTGTCCCGGTCAGATGTTGCTTGGTTAGAGACTTCACTTTGGCTGCTTGGACTCACACTTTTAAAGCCCCAGCTGGCTGAACAAGTGCCCACATTAGGGTGGTGCTCGTACATTCTGTGGAAAACTAAAGTCTCTCTCTTACCATTTTCCATTTACACTGTTAACACGACAGTGTGATAGTAAGAAAGGTTCTTTCAGTTATCACATTGTGGCAAAAGCTGAAAAGACAGACATGAGAGAGGCCAGAAATTCTCCCTCTGCACCTGTCAGGAAAGTGGATCACACGGCTAGTTACCAAAGATGCCATAAATCTTTGTCTTAGATTAAAAAAAAAAGAAATATAAAAGGAAAAAAGAGGTAGTGAGTTTTGGTGCATCAAAACACTGGTAGAGAAAAAAGCTGCCGTGTCTAATCACTGTCACATTTTACAGTTGATTGCCAGCACTGACACGAAGAAAAATGAGAAGAAAAGGTAGCTTTCCCACTATCCAGAATGACTATTAATATCCTAAGGAAATGCTGTATTGTGTATATCGTCCCTATAATGTAGCCTTGTCACGCAAGTGTGACCACTGTGTGAATAACTGCACATAAAACTGCTTGAAAGAGCCTGAAGGTAATGTTGTTGTTGTTTTTTTTCCCAACAGCAGTTATAAGTTTTGGATCAGGCCTTAATTGCTTGCTATGGTAAGACTTAAGGAAAGAGCAAAGCAACAAGACATGAGATGTGTTACTTGGAAGAAAACCAGTAGTGTATTATTTCTCAGGTTGGAAAGAAAACGAATGTTTTCTTTGATCAGAAAGCTGTCTTTTCCAAAGTTAAAAAAGAGCAGATACATTTGACAGTGCTTATGCTTGACAAACAAAAATCCAATATATACCTGGTGTAAGCATTTGAGAAAAAAAATCTATAGAAGTTTGACAATACCAGTTCTCTCAGAGTTCAGTTGTTGCATTTCTATCATCAGGGAACCAACATCGCAGAGCCAAACACTGCACAAGGGGTTGGGAAGAACTGAACCGTCGTGGGAGAAGCTGGCTGTATCCATGCAGAGCAGAAGTTCTGCAATTACTCCCTCTCTCACAGTAGCAATTCTTAAGGTTCCTACTAGTCAGAACCCATCTATGACCTACCTTTCATTTAATAGTATCACAAAGTTATGGAGCTTTTATGTTAGCCATCCGGGATTAGAGGCTGGCTGTGTAGTGATGTCAGGTGAGGCAGATGCTATTTTATATCATCACAGAGACGACCTAGATGTGCTGTTCTCTTACAGTGATAGCTACTTGAGGAGCTCTTTCCTGTTGGATCCAGACAGAAGGCAACTTCTGTCTCTTTCTTTCTCTCTCTTTTCTACACATACACACATAATTTCTGTCATAAAGCCTTTTCAGATGAAGAAGGAATTGTTTCTGGAAACTAATGGAGAAAGAACACATCAAAATAAGACAAGAAAAGAAAAGGTGGCAAGTAGCAGAAAGCCAGGAAAAAAAATTATTCTGCTTTTTCACATGTACAGTGAGTTGTATGGTCCCCTGCAACAATATCCTGGGCTCAAAGAACCCAGTAGGGATGACGTTGTTAGATTTCCCCCTTTGTTTTCAGTGGACCTTTGTCGTTGTGACAAGTTAAGCATATGCATAACTTCCTGTGGGATGTGGGTCCTCTGCTGACCCTTTCCCATTTACAAGCAGCAACCCATAATACTTCATACCAGCCACCTTTCAGTCTGATGTTCAAATGCCCATTTAGAGCTTACAAGGCTAAAAACAGTCACCTGTGTGAGACTAGAAGGATTGAACTTGCCACTGTGGGTTTGCAAAAGTACGCATCTGCCACCTTAGCTCCTGAAAACACATATACTCATGCTACCTTTTTGCATATAAGCAGACACACGTAAATCAGTTCAAATGCTCACAACTGTCATACTAAACACACATATATTTTCCCAATCAAGATCTTACAGTATTTACTTTCATAATCAAGGATGCTGTCTTGATTGAAACTGAGGACTGTGGAGATTGCTGCAATACAAATTAAAAAAAAAAAAAGAGGTACTTGTCATTAATTATCCTTTAATAGACATAGACTATTCAGTTAGCACAGGTTAGGTAAGTACTTGAGACTTTTATTCTAACAACTACATCATTCATTAAATCTACACATTCATCTGTTCTAAATATTGACCACAACTTATTGGATTTAATGGTTAATGGACTGTATTCATTGGAAAGGACGATTCAAATTCCCATTTAGTTTCACTCCAGGAGAGATGCGTCATGCAAATTTCAATGTAGATCACAACTGAGCATAATTCAGCTCTAATCAATGTATTCTGCAACAGCTAGGAACACATTTAATTTGGTTCTGATTTTAAGAAAACACCATGAAAAAAGGAAATTTCAAACAAATTATATCAAATAATTTGCAAGTACAGAGAAAAGCAACCCTTTCCCCCAGATTCTCTTATGATAGGTGAAGAGAGGGAAACTACATTATCTTAACCAATATGGGGGGCAATGGAATGACTCGCCAAACTGGTGTTAAGAACAAAGCTTTTCACTTCTAGGCCACTTGCTAAAAAGTGACCCATTGCAAAAGTGAGCAAGAATGGTTAATACCCATGAGATTCTTCAGTATGCTCTGTAAACAGCTCTGGTACTCGTAGTTCCCAACAAGCACATGGAAATGTCTTCTCACCACCACAATGGCAGCAGGTGTGTTACTGTTGTCGCATCAGTTTTAGTTAATGAAGCTTTAGTAAAGCTAGAGTCCTTCAACCCATCAAGACTCAGCAGCAACTTTTTTTTTATTATTCCCTTGTTCTTTTTTATTGCCTCTTTCTTTTCAGAGTCCTGCTTTATTATGATTTGAACTATGGGGTCTTTGAGCAAGCAGGGCGTCCTTACCTGCTAGACTAACACAGCTTTTATTCTTTCTGGAACAATAAGACAAATAAACAAGTAGATAGTAGTAACGTAATAACTGACATGCTGTTAGTCTCTTCAGAAGAGATGCGAGGCCTGACTCATCAGTCTAATACAATTCTGCAACACTGTTCCCGTGGCAGAATTCCAGTGGGCATATTTGCCACCTGTGGAATAGCTTTGTCATAAAGATCTTCCTAAAATGGAATAAAGCCAAACTGAAAGGTCTACACATTCCTCCTGTAGACTGTACTTTGCAGGGAAAAAACTGGAGCAGTAAAAAGCATGTGTATTTATCATAACTACCTGGGAAAGGAGAAGAGCAAAAGAAATATGAAGCTCAACCATGCAGCAGTTCTGCTGACTGAAATTACTTCAAAATTGCTTAAATATTGTAATGAAGAATCTCGTAGTTCAACAGATATTCTTGCAGTTCTATTAAAACTATACACTTGCAAAAGTCTTTCAGCTCATATTTGTGTTTATGCAAACTAGACATATTCCTACAGTCTACAAAAATTGATCTCAAAATAATTCAAGCAGAAAATATTTTATTTTGGAGGATGGAGCTGAGGTTTGAAGAAACAGGTAAAAATACCACAATAATAACTGGTGAGACCACACTTTGAATACTGTGCTCAGTTTTGGGGCCCTCACTACAAGAGAGACATTGAGGTGCTGGAGCGTGTCCAGAGAAGAGCAACGAAGCTGGTGAAGGGTCTAGAGCACAAGTCTGATGAGGAGCGGCTGAGGGAACTGGGCTTGTTTAGCCTGGAGAAAAGGAGGCTCAGGAGAGACCTTATCGCCCTCTACAACTACCTGAAAGGAGGGTGTAGTGAGGTGGGGGTCAGTCTCTTCTCCCAGGTAACAAGCGATAGGACAAGAGGAAATGGCCTCAAGTTGCACCAGGGGAGATTTAGATTTAATATAGGAAAAATTTCTTCACCGAAAGGGTTGTCAAGCACTGGAACAGGCTGCCCAGGGAAGTGGTGGAGTCACCATCCCTGGAAGTATTTAAAAGATGTGTAGATGTGGTGCTTAGGGACATGGTTTAGTGGTGGACTTGGCAGTGCTAGGTTAACGGTTGTACTTGATGATCTTAAAGGTCTTTTCCAACCTAAATGATTCTATGATTCTATTCTTGATGTTTTTTATTGGAAATGGAAGTGCACAGATACTGGAGGATGAAAGGAAAACAGTAAAATATTCACAGAATTCAAAACAGTTTCAGCTGAGATACAATTCTAAAAATGAATATGTATGGATATGCGTCAATGCTTCCTCTTTCTCCCACCAATTAATTTTGTCTTCCTCTTCCACAACACAAGGCAGCAGGTAGAACCAGCATTCTAGATTGCAAGGTTCAGCTTTGGAATAAATCTGACCAGATTTTTCCTAGAGTACAATGCAAAACTGTGAATGCAAAAATATGCTATTCTACTCAGCAGCAAAATATATTGATTTCAGCAAAGTTTGTGTCAGGAGGTAAAAAAAACACTAACTAGCTTTTACACCCAACAGCTTTATGGCTATAATGCAGGTCTGAAGTATTAATGGAGGAATATTCTTCCCTCGAGCAAATAGCACAAGAACTTGAATCTCTGTCTTCCATAACTCAGTGTCAAGTTCTTCAAAATACCTGGACTATGCCAGTTCTTTCCTCAGTCTAGTTCTACAACAGAGTTACTCCTGATTTAACGGAATATTCAGGACTTGGGCCATAACCAGAATTTTTCATTTTACAAAGGTACAATTCTTCTGCAGTCTTGAGAAAAAATGAAATGGTGAGTGGATTCCTATTGAATCCCAATGTAAGAGCACATGTAGCCTCCTTCCATTTTCATCTATTTTGTCCACTTCTTAAGGCTTTGGTATATCGACAGATTTTAACCTGATAGAAATAAAGATTAAAGTGCATTTTTCTTGCTATTTTTCCACAGTGCCTCACAAACACAGTGGTTCATACTAGCAGTGCTGTACTACACCAGCTTGTTATAAAACTTATCAAAGCTGCAGGCATGAGGATGAAATTCCCAGGAGTCTTTTAGTGGCATTTTCAACAAATGTGACAATGTTTAGCACTCCCAGGGGCCAGCAAACATTAAATGGCATTTTTCAGAAACTGCTGAGGCAATTTATTTACTGTTGCAGTGAAGTTCCAGGAGCCAACATATGAAAAAAACAGCATGTGTTCTGCTGTACTGTAGAAATTCTCCTTTTCCTGCCTTACTTGCTCAAAATCCAACCCCCCATCTTACACAGACAGTTTGATTCTGCTTTCCTTGAGTCAGTGCAAACCCAAGATAAGTCCCTTAAAGCCACTGGGAAAACCAACACAGTGGGAATGAAAGCAATCGAATATAAAGCTGCAGAAACAGTATGAAGCTTCTACGATGGGGGCCATTTTGCTTATACCTATTTATTATACAGAGCACTCTCAGCAAGCACATCAAGAAACAAATTAACCCCACCTTGTGCAGTGGAAGGGCTGATCTGACAGAGATCACCGCTGAGCTACTCAGGGACAGAGATGTGGAAAGCCCTTTGGACGGCTGTAGAGGAAGGAGTGCACACACACAGCCAAGAGCTTTTTCCTAAGTTGTGTGCTCAGGAGCAGTTTGAACAGACACTGAACCAAAGGAACAGAGGGAGCTGGGCTTGTGGGATGGACAAGTCGCCGTGGGTTGAACTCAGACATGACTAGAGCAGCCACAGCAGGGCAAATTGCTCTGTCTCTTGGCTCTGCAAATCCGCTCCTGTGGGACGGACATAACTTATCTCCTCATGGACATGCAGCAGTCCAGTACCCATAATTCAGGGCAACATCCCTGTGTTGTACAGAGTTGACCCTGCTTCCCCTGCCCCAGCCCTTTAACCTTCATGCATTAATCTTTCTGCAGCAGGTTCTTGCTTGAATACCTTAAGCAATAGTTTGCCTTTCCCTAAGCTAGCACGGCAGAGAGGTTTCTTCACACCCCTGCTAACAGGTACAGCTTCTATTGGTGAAGGTAATCAACTGGCACCATCTGCTTTGAGGAATAAATAGCAAGATATTTTCTACAGCAATTCTGTAATATCTAGATACTGTCCTCCCATCCCACCCATCCCTTTCCCCTGCCTACCCACCCATCCACCCACCCCCACATCCATCCGCAGGAACATGTTCTTGCAGAAAAACTCTGGCTCAGAAGCAACTTCACTCTGGAAGAAATGGAATTGGCAGGTAATAAATAGGCCTGTACTATGCTGCTTTCATAAAAATACTCTCTGGGGCTAAGACATTTAAATGTGAACACCGGTTATTGTTCACACACAGCTATCTCAGAGTCTCTATTATCACGCACCTTTCACTGCGTGTTTCACTGAGTGTATAAAAAAAAAAAACCAACACCAAAAAGCCCCCCTTTCATTAGGGTAAAGAAAGAAAATCAAGGAACTGCCAGGACAAAATTGATGCTGTATAATGCAAACTCTGCGCACTGGCATAGCAGGGGTTCCCACAGTAAGTGATGTTGCTTAGGAACAATAATAACATGTAGCCCCAAATCATCCCCTCTGATTATGCAGGAAGAGAGACTCAGTCTCCCACCAGAAGCATAGAAGTGAAGAATATCACACCCCTCCATGGGTCTCACTCTCACCCTTACCTGGGATGGGCTTTCATCTGGAGAACATGGGGCAAGTCGGTCCCCAGTTCTGCCAGGAACCCCGCCACAAACAAATGCTGCCATAAGATCTTCAGAAACACACAGGAATGGGGAACTGAAGCACAAGCTAGGGATGATGGCCCCCTAAAACCATTCCCCTCACCCAGCTCCACACCTACCTTTGCCCACCTATGTAGAAGGCCACAGGAAGGGCTCTCTTCCCCAATACACTATGGTGGAATAACCTTGCCCTGACCTCTCCTGTGTCTGGGGTCACAGGGACTTGAGTAACCCTTGGACTGGACTCTTGCTTGTTTCCCACATAGCATTTTTGCATGTTGCTTCCTCAGACCTTGGTCTGTACATCTTTCACAGGTAGTGAAAGAAGAAATGCCACCTGCTCCTTCTCTCGGCAAGGGCTCTGGGAGATTATCTACAGCTGAAGCTCTCTGTTGTGCCTGGCTAGGCACAGCCACTCAAAAGTACCAGAAAACTTACCCTGTGCTCTGTCTGACCTTCACTTAGGAGCCCAGTGCAAATCAATTATTCTCAGAACAACATTTTTTCCTCCTTATGCTGATGAGGTCCCTTGAGTTTTGTAACCTCTGCAATTTCTTTGGAGGTGCGTTACAAATTATTAATTTATTCTGAATTCTGAATTATTCTTTTTGATAATTATGTTCATTTTTGTGCCTCTTAAGGTCATTTAGGGTTTTGTCTCTTTCCTGGATAATTGTTTTCATTAACATAGCAGTAGTCTTGGAAACAGCTAAGCAGAGCTTTGTACCCATCATCTACCTTTATGCAATGAGTTGAGCAAGTAAGAATACACTGATCTGTTGTCATACACAGAGCAGTTCTGGGCAACTGGTGTCTAGAGCTGCTGTGAGCTCTCCCTGCCACTCCAATACAGGCCCAACTGCTGGTAGTTTTGACACAGCAACTTAAAAAAAAATAATGAAAAGACATCTGAAAAATGCCTGTATTCCCCACAAAAAAGTGTTTCAGGAGTTGGGAAAGCCCCCTCACTAGCTGGGCTAATTCAGGTGTAAGTCCAGGATAGGAAAACTTTGGGTTTAATTCTCTAATCTGCCCAAGTAATCTAGGGTAAAAAAAATCTGCCTTGTTTTAACTCAAACAGGGGTCTAAGCCTGCAAGGCTGGTAACCAAGTTGTTGGGTAACAGAAGGCAGCCATTTCTTGCCTATGGTTTAGTGAAACACTTGGAAAGCTTTCATTTTGTTCTGATGTTGAAGAGAAACAAATTTAACATCTTGAAATTTCTCACAAAATTGCTTTCTGCCCATTTCTGATTAGCAGCCATCAGCCTGTAACCTGTTATCTTGTATTTTTTTATCCACCCTTACCCAAACTCCCACTCCTCTCACTTACTTGCATAATTTGCTGTGTCCCGTCTCATATTTACATCATCACATCTATGTGCAGGAGAGATGACAATTCCTGTCTTTTAGTCTCTGCCTATGAGGTGCCACTCTGCTAGGGGCACCTATACATTACCCTTATAGAAACAGCAACTAATTATACTTCTCAGTTCTATTCAAGCAACATGTGAAATGCACAAATTCCTTAAAAATTTTATTCTATGAGCACGAGATATTGTCATCTTTGGTCATGCGCCTGATCATTCAAGGTCAGTGATGGGAAGGAGGCACCATACCAGGTGAGAAATGTGCCAGGTCAGTGGAGACAGCTTTTGCTCGGAGCAGGAGTAGGTGGCATCCCGCTTGCTGGAGCTCAGTGCAGCCTTTGAGTGCTGCTTTGGATGGAGGGATGGACCTCAAACATGAGTCATGGTGGACTGGGAGTAAACTACATGGAGTACAGGCTCTGCTGCAGAAGGGTTATCACTGACTGTGACAATATATCTACATAACTGATTGCTGGCCTCAGTAACCAGGACACTTATGAGCAGCATTTCACATTGTTTATGAATGGATATATCTAGTAAAAAGTGCCAGGAACAGCTCTTTAAGCTCCTTTTGTAAAATCCTCCGTGTTCTTTGAGATTATGTATGTGCTGTTCCTTTCCAAATTTATTGCATAACTGTATCTGAAAACAAGGTGTTTGCTAACTTTAAATGGGTTTATGCATAAGAGCTTAAAAGACAGTATTGCCTTGAGAGTTGTGTTGTTTTTTTTAATTAGCTAATGTTAAAAATCAATAATCAAGGTATATTAAGAGGATTTATAGGTCATAAAACCAAATAAAGGGAACAGCTGTGATAATTTACTCTGACATTCTGTCAAAAATTACTATGATATTATCTTGTTTGGACTACAGCATAAATAAAAATTCAATCTTAATGACAAAAAAAAGTCTTATGCAGGGAATGTATTGCAGGTGATCTACTAAATTTGTCCTGGCTGATTGCTCTCACTGTTGAAAAAGGTATGGCTTATTTCTGAACTGCATGTGTTCAGCTTTAGCTTTAGCCAGGGGATTCCTTATACATTTCTTCACCAGATGAAAGAGTCAGTTACCTAAATTCTGCTACTGTAAACTAACATATTAAGTTCACCAATTTCCAGTCCTTAATTTGAGCTCTCTCCAGTTGAACATGTGTCTTTCACAGTGGAAATCACAATTAAGCACAGATATGCTCACAACAGGTAATACCCACCACACTGATTATGGAGATACTCTGTTATATGCTGAAGGCTTATATTAAACAACATCACGCTATGGCAGCAGATACAGCTGATTTCAAAGTTACCTGAAAATCCTTGTTACAGTACTTTCTTCCCAAGTTCAGAGGGCTCTTTCGTCTCAATATAAATGAAATTAAATGGCCCTACAGGTATAATTTTACGCTGTCTGTTTTAAAGCATGTACTGTATTGTACTTTTTATTTAGCTGAGTGATCTGGACCGCTCTAGGTTGTAGACCTCTCCTCTTCATTGTTACTTATCTCCATTCTCTTTTTGAGCTGAAGCTTTTATCAGTGATCTTATGTTATCTCCCAAGTTCCTGATCAAAGTATTAAATATCACAGACCAAAACCAATTTCCCATGGTATTTTCTAAGAAACACAATAACTTTATGGTATTTCTCAACCTAAAATTGCCTTTTATGTAAATTGATTTTTATAATAACTAGCTCACAAATAAAAACTGACAACCTTATTCCATTGTTGGAGGAAAAAAATACTTTTATGAAAGTAATGATTGAAGTCTGGCGATTTCTACATTCAGAATCTCCAACTGTTTTTGAATGTTTTTGAATGTTTTTGAATGTTTTTTCACATGTTTTTGAATATGTGACATGCAGGATGATTCTGCAGGCTATGAGGAGTAATCTTGTAACAGAAACAAGAGTTGCAATCTCATAAAACAATGTGTGCTGTTAAAGACTAACGTTTTTAAGATAATGTTAGTGGCTGCTGGAGGCATGGGAGGGCTTCCTGATCTGCAAGCTTTATTGCTGTTCCTTCTTGAATGTGGTAGAAAACCTGTTTTGCATATTTTAATCTGATTAAATTCCTGATGATTCCAGGTAACAGCAAAACAATCTGCAGATCTGAGGGTGGTGTTTCCCCCTCTCCAATAAACAGGTGATCAGCTCTTACCCATTCCCTTTTCTTATTCCAGGCTCAGCTGGTCGTGCAGCTTTCCAGCAGTGCTTAGGCCAGCAGCTCTGCTGAAGCCTCAGTTTCCTGGTTCCCAAAGGCACTCAGTAAGATTAAACTGGAGTGACTAAGCACGTACTTTACTTTTCCAAGTGGGTCTACAGACAAGGACAAACCATCATTTCTGGTTAAACTAATAGTGCTTTCCTCCGATTTAAGTAGCAAAAATTAACATGAGAACAAAATAATAATAAAAAATTTTATAATCAAAATGCTGAATGTAGAAGAAGAATCTGTGTTAATTGGGGAAAATAATGTCTAAGTGATCCATTTTAAGGTTATTTGGTTTAGTTGTTTATTTGCATTTTATTTATCTTTCTGCAGTTTGGTTTATACTTTTTTTTTTGTCTGCTAGCTCTGTCCTCAGTCCTTGGATGATATAAGTAACGGAAAAAAAAAATCAGAATTTTAAGTCTTTTTTTCCCCTCTGGGAATGTATATATTTGGCCACACTGAGAATAAACTGCAGCATCCCAACATCTATTTCTCTCATCATTGATTGCCTTTAATTATTCTCAATTTATAACATTAGTGCTGGAAAGCAAGGGCTGTCATATTCAGGGTTCTTTTCAGCTGGCTAAGCATTAATGGATGATGATTAACAAGAAAACCTCTCTGCCTTGCCAGTCCAGGCTAAAAGCAAACTGGTTATTTGGCCAATGCATGTGTTTATTGTCCACATATCTGAAAAAATGAGTAGAAGTAGCAGTGTAGCTATATAAAGGTATGTTGCATTAATTAGTGGACTAACCTAGACACTCGTTTTTGCTTTATTCAGATTAAAGTTCAGTTCCAAAACTGGTTCACAACCATTCTGTCAAGCTGAATACATTATAGGCCTGTTTGTTATGAAACTATACCCAAATACGGACTGGTAAGTGCTGTTCTCTATTAACCAGCTGGTTGAGAGTTGGGTGGAGGATCGGGCAGCAAACAGTCAGAAGATACAAGTAAGGCCATAATAGATCAAGATACTCAAAGGGTCATGGCATTTCTCATTACCTTGGGTTTGAAACCACTTGGTCCATTCCCTTCATGTCAATGGAAGTGGAGTGTGTTAAGCCATTCACCAGAAAGACTTCACGCTTTTAGAGATCAAACCTACATTTTCTCCCCTCTTTTAAATGTGAAGCAGAAGCATCCCCTGACACCCATCAGTAAAAGCTTACAGTAAAACACCTATGAGTACATGACCACCTGCCAGCTCTTGACCCAACTTTTTGATGGTAAAAGGCTGCATCCTTTGTAGCTGCTCCAGAATTCCCAAGATACGGATGTAACAACAAGTTTTTTCACATGATGAAGAGTGAAGTTAATGGGAGTGCAAACATTATGTCATCGTGCTATACAGTTAACAATTATCAATGGTACAATTATGAATGGCAATATTATTTTTTAGTAAATAACTCCTCTTTCATTGAAGAGGAACTCAGATTTATCACAAGCTGAAGATCTAGCATTTGGGAGGGTCCTATGAAACAACTGGCATATCATAAGGTTGTGTCAGGGTAAAACTACAGTGAAATGATTGTAGAATGATTCTTGATTTACATGCTTCTCAGTTCAGGGATTGCGTTTGTCTTTGTGTTTGCAAAATACTCACACGTTCTGAATGCTAAGGAAATTCTCAATAGTATAAACGATGTTTATTTTTACTCTTAGGTTTTCCAGTGGATTTCAGCAAGCCTGTAATGGAATAAAATGGCTCTAAATATTTTCAAGGAGGAAAATATCTAGGACCTCTTCATTTTTTAGAAAATTCTGCAGGTTTGGCTGTTTCAGTCTTTCCTTGCAGTCAAGCACAGTTCAGTTTTTTGTTTGTTTGTTTTACTTCTCTGCATTTCCTTGGATGTGTTTCGGGTAATATGAAGAATGCAGTCTTTAGGAAGGATACAGTCATCTCAGAGCTATTGAGAAAGGCGTCTGTGTTACTCATTGTATTTCTGCAATGCCAAGAGGTGGCTCAGAGCTTCACCATGCAAACTGCTGTTCCACCACACAACAGAAGAGCTATTTGATTTTTTATGTTCCATAGGAGAAAGAAGATGATTTCATGCAATAATAGTGAAATAATTCTGATCAGCATGGTTAATAGCTAACATCACAACAAAATTAGTCCATTATATCATGACTTTGTATACACATTCTGAAGTCACTGGTTTATTTTGTTCCTGTATCATATTGCAAAGTTTTGTATAATGCACTTCTTGATTATTGTCAATAAATCATTACATTTTTCCAGTCTTTTGCCTCTCATTGCATTTTTTATTATTAGGTTCCTTGGGTGTTTGTTTTTTTTTGTTTTTTTTTTTTTTTTTTTCCCTGTCCAAATTAATCTTATTTCTAATCTCTTAGCCCTGTATTTCTACTCTTTTCCAGACTTCTGATCTCTAGACCTCAAAAAGATTAATAAACCTCTGCAAAGCTGTATATCATTCAGCCTTTCCACATTTGGGTCTCTCTTTTCAGCTAATATTGAAGGTGTTTATACTCTTAATATAATATAATGAGATTTGATTAGTTCCAGTCCCTACAGTATATGCCACTAGACACATATCTTTAACACTGTAGAAGGAGGACTCTTTATCACTGCCACATGTTTACAATCTGCCAGGCAGTTTTCAGCCCACATGAGTATGCTGCCTTCCAAGCCAATCTGAATTAATTTAGCAGTAAGATTTTGTGAAATACAGTGCCAAGTGCTTTACTGAACTCTAAATATGTAACATCCTCAATTTTCCCTTCACACATTTATATTAGAATGGGTGGTGAGGGAAATTTTCAGAGACATGCCTATTTAAGCATGGAACCTATTAACTTTCACTTACAGTTTCACTTTGATTTACAAAGGCATTTAGGGACCCAGTTTCCATTGGTGTCCTGTTGTGAATTGGAAAAAATCATGCTTGCATCAAAAAAAGAAACTACATCTGCAAAGCAAGGGTTAGTCTTCCTAACCTTTCTCTATTCAGTGCCTTCCCAGCTATGCTATAAGAAGAAAACAGACTATCCAGTGGATTCTGGAATCATTTCAACCCAAAATAATGTCTCATATCCCCCTAGGAAGAAAAGCCACCATTCCTGATGGATTGTTTTCCCCATCTGCTGTGCAAACAGCTAATAATCAGTAGGGTCAGTGTTTTGGAAAAAAAATCTCATCAAAGGTACATTTGTCTCTCATCTGTAGTACCGGAGAAAATTCTCATAACTTCAGTGGTCCCTGCAGGGATGATGAAGCAAACTGCATGGTAGTCTTCCAGGACTGGTGTGTCAGTGGGGGATATGCTTCACAGCATTTTGAACAGCACGAGTTAAAACAGGGTAAAAATAATGAAATAATCCCCTGAGAACAGAGTGTGTGTAAGGTCAGAGCTCTGACAGGGCACAACTATTTGGCTGAGAACCGCTGCTGTTCTTGCAGGAAGAGATCAAAAAGAAAAGAGTTTAGCAAGAGTAACTTTTAAACCACTCTGTCTCTTAAAATTACGATAACTCCATGCAGTGGTTCATTATCAGCATGCAATTCAAGTGATGGACTTCACTTACATTTTCAACAAGTTCCCTTTGCACCACTCTGGCAGCATGAAGAGGGTGGGCTTGGAACTGAAGGTACAAGTAATCATTTTATACCTCTTTAACTTCCCAGAGCAGCAGAAAGAGGTTTTGACATAAATGAGAAGCAACACCCTATTTCACACTATCTGGGTTAGGAGAGAAAATATTGTGGAGATACTAGTCGTGATTATAGATTCAGGTGGATACCTGGGGGTCCTGATGGACACCAAGTTGAACATGCACCAACCATGTGGCCTTGCTGCAAAGGTGGCAAATTATATCCTGGGCTGCATTAGACAAAGCATTGCCAGCAGGTGAGGGGAGGTGATCCTTCCCCTCTACTCAGCACTGGTGAGGGCACACCTGGAGTGCTGTGTCCAGTTCCAGGATCCCCAGTGCAAGAGAGACATGGGCAGACTGGAGAGAGCCCAACAAAGGGCCATGAAGATGTCGAAGGCACTGGAACATCTCTCGTATGAGGAACGGCTGAGAGCGCTGGGACTGTTTAGCCTGGAGAGAAGGCGGCTCAGGGGACCTTATCAATGTACATAAATACCTGAAGGGAGGGTGCAAAGAAGATGGAGCCAGGCTCTTTTCCATGGTGCCCAGTGACAGGGCAAGAGGAAACAGGCACAAACTGAAACACAGGAGGTTCCCTCTGAATATCATTAAACTTTTTTTTATTGTGAGAGTGTGAACACTGGCACAGGTTGCCCAGGGAGGTTGTGAAGTCTCCGTCTTTGGAGATAGTCAAAAGCCATCTGGACATGGTCCTGGGCAGCTGGCTCTAGGTGGCCCTGCTTGAGCAGGGGGGTTGGACCAGGTGACCTCCAGAGGCCCCTTCCGACCTCAACCATTCTGTGACTCTGTGACCACTAGAAAGTATCAATCCACTAAACTAAAGTCGTTGGCAGGATTGTGCCTGTTTTGATAAGATTTTCAAGCAAGAAGGTCATCGAGGTTTTCTATCTTTAGCTTTCCTAGGTAGAAAGATCATCCTCTTCCCTCCTCTGCTGGGACTGAGCTCTCAGGCAGGATGAGAGAGAGAGAGATTTAAACTTCTGTTCTGGCCAATTAAGGTGAAGGCTTTATCCCATATCTCACTTATCTGTCCTCACCACCACTACAGGTGAAGTTTTCTTCCTCCACTTTCTCTTAAAAAAATCCCCACAAATAATAACATTTATTTTGAAGACCCATCAGAATGGAGACAAAGGTTGAAACCTCAATTTATGCTTGTGAGATGTTTGTTCCTTGGTCAGCTGTATTCATGACCGATAATTAGAGGCATTGTGTTTTCCATTTACAGGAGGGTCCATATCTGTTTGATATGCTAATTGCTGCTGGGTTTAATCTATGTGTTTAGTACAGTAACTTTTCATTGCATTTTTCCATGGAATTTTTTCTTGACACTATTTAATAATCCTTATATTTCAGCATGATATGCTTTCACTCTGAAGCCGTGTCCTCATTTTTATCACATTCCTTACACTGCATTCCTCCAGCTTAAAAAAAACCCACAATTTTTTTGTGAAACTTCCAAATTCTGGGTTTTAGTTTCTCATAGGAATGGACCCAAAGTTGGGATTAAAACCAACAAAACCCCCAAAGTCATTGATAGAGTTGGTATATATGAAACTGAATTTCATGAGAAGTCAGTGGACTTGAGATATCTCAGTAAAGCACATCTTTCTGATATCTTTTTAAGGTAGAATTCCCAAAACATACTTATTCATGTCAGCATTATAGATAAAGCCGTGTCTTAGAGGAAACTCTGGGTCACTAGTTTAGCTGTGTGCTTCAGCAATGTAAAAAAGGCACAGAAGACACTATTTCCTGCAGAAATAGTGTTGGTGACCACATCTGAGAGAAACAGAAAAAATAAACAAAAAATGGAACAGATTAGTCATAACACAGACAGAACGCTGCTTGACAATAGGTATTATACTGCTTCTAGCAACTTTTACAATAGATTGCACTGGGCAGGGAGTCTGATGTCTGTCCATTAGTCATTCTTTCCAAACCAGTTGCCCTTTCAGTAACGGGAGTTTTCCCTTGGGTCAGACTGCCAGGTGTAGCAGGTTATGGGGATTTTGCCTTGCTGTGTAGTATGAAAAAGGACCCACTCACTGAGGTTGTTCTCCTGGTTATCTTCACCTAACAAATTTCCTGCTGTTGCAGGCCTCTAGGACACTGGTGATGTCCTTGATGTCTCCTCCTCTCCTCCTGTGCTACACAGTGGTTTTGTGGCAGTTGGCCTTTCATGGTAAATATTTTAAAGTCATTATTAAGATTAGGGAGAGTTTTCTGACTGTAACAGCTTTGGGGGGCAGGTATAGAAACTGTGTATTTATGGAGCCTCCTGGACATCCACTTCATACATACGATGGCCAGTGACCGCAGGGGTGCATAAATGGGACATGACATAAACCTGAACAGAACAGCATTCACTCATCTCAGTGCTGATGATCTGATCTACGTTACTCACTAATTCTTGACCTTTCAGCCAACAAGCATTCACTGTGTCACTTAGACATTTCATGGTCTTAATGAAAAATGTTTTTGAACTTCTCCTATATATATGCCTTTCTCACAAACCTGCACTCTCCTGTCTAGTTCTTTGTACATTTTTCCTTGTGATCATCCACCCAGGAAAGTGTTGCCTCCATTGAAAACATATAATTTTTTATAATTCAGATCTTTATTACTTTTATTTTTCCCTTTCTCTCTATTATTCTTGCTGTAATAATAAACACACCCTTCTGTGTCTGACCAGCTTTTGGCATCATGGGTTTCTGTTAGCTGTGCACAGATTGAAAGTTTTAGAGCAGCTAGAAGACATTGGCAAGAATCATGCATACTTAAAAATAATAATAGTGGTCTTTTAAAATCAATTGTTTGAAAATGGGCATATGAACAGAGGAAATAAATATCTACAGCTATAATGTTCCTGCTTCTCTAATTTGACATTTTCCCCCTCAAAATCACTACCGATTTTCTATGCCTTACACCAGATTTTAATAGTTTGTTCTTTTCTCATTTATTGATATTAAAAGCTCTTGGGTTTTTCTTGATAATGCCAAAGCATGTCAGTCCGAGCATGTGCAGACAGACCCGAGCTGGTTGGATATAAATCCATAGCAGATGCAGAGCCTGGTGCTGTACCTAAGCATGTAAGGAAGCACACCTTTGCTCCCAACAGTGCAAGGAAGTATGACTGTACTGACTGACCTACAGTCTACAGCAGAGTTACCTGCTGCCTGTCTTTCCTCAGTGGTGACATTAATTTAGGTTCTCTCTCCTTACCCTCTTTAATAGAACTAGTAAAAACTTAACTATGGCCAAGACTTCTACTCCTCTTTCATTTTTGGTTGAAACTGGCCAATGCAAGTTATTAGATGGGAAATAAGAGACAAGTAGCATGACAGCATTTCCTTAGGAAACCATGTAAAATATTAAGAAAAAAAAATCAGGTAAAATGCCAGGAGTAGGGAATATACATTGCTTTGAACATGCTAAAGAAATCATATTTTCTTGGTTTTGCTCTTCCATTCCCTGGTCTGGAGAAGGAAGTCTGAAATTTGGCAGAGCCAGGAAAAAGTGGGCAGGAAGGAGGAAAGAAATAATGACCCCCATGTGAATATCTGCCAGATATGGCCATCTTAAATGCTTCTGAAAAGTACATTTTGCCACGCCTACTGAACTTGCATTTAAACAGAAATCAAACCCCTTTTGTCTCCCACAAGTTGGGCTGCTGTCCTGCCTCCTGCCCACCGAGCACCCGAGCGCAGAGCGTCCCCCCAGTCCCGCTGCGGTAGCGCTGCAGCCCTCAGAGCATCTCCCATCCCCACTTAGAGCAAAACTTGACTTACTCTGCAGGACAGATGTTAACAAATGCTCTGGGATGTTGTAAAGCCTGGCCCTGATATTGACAGCAGGAGCTTGTCTCACCCATGCTTTAAGCGATGGGCAGCCAAGCCGGCTGTAGGAGGTGAAGCATCTAATTTGGATGCTAAGGGCAGAAAAGCCAGAGCAAGGGAGACGAAGACGAGCAAGTTGGCAGGAAAATAATGAGCCTATTAATTAAATTGATACCACGTAAGATGACCAAAGGTGACAGAATCTGGATTAATTAAGACAGTAATCAAAATATTTCTTATCAATTGGAAAGCCACCAAGTTAGCAGCTGTAAAGTCCCAAGTATGCTAACATGAACACTGGGGAGCAGATCAGTTGCCAGTTCAGGAAGCAGCACTTTCCCATTTGTGAAAATGCCAAGAAACACGTGGCCACAACATCACGCTGAGAAGTCCTTTACAGTCACACAGATTTGTACATTTGACTGCGATTTCATAGTGCATTTCTTGTCCTCCTTATAACACACTTCCCCCCCGCCCCCTTCAGTCAATTGCCTTCTTTTTCTTCCTTAGGTCACTGATATATAAGGGCTCTGGTGCACATCAAAAGCCTCACCTCTGTAGACTGGTGTGAATTGAAGATCCTCTGCTTCCCTTCCTTCTCGCAGAGGTTTTAACTTTTGATTTTTTTCACTCCTTGACATTACACATTTTCAGGAACATTACCACAGAGACACACAAACCTCCTGATAGCTGTTATTAACTTCTGTCTCTACTATATTAGAAGAAACTCCATAGCTCAGAAGAAATATTTTTTTTCTCTGCATAACTATTAAATAATTTTTTTAATGTTATTCCAATTTTTTTCCCCTACTTTTTTGGCAGAAAGCATCCGGTAAGAAGCTGCAGGCAGCTTTTCCCTGTCTTAGACTAATTGCCTGCAAAATCTTATTGAAATAGCTCTCTTTTTTCCCAAGCCCATGACTCCACCCGCAGTCTGGATGCAAACACAGGGCTCTCCCCATGCCACCCATGCTTTTACCCTCAGAATAGACAGACACTGGCTTGCAGCATGTGGGGTCTCATGACCCACAGTACTTTCCCAGATGTAAGATCTAAGTATGCAACTCCCACTGTTGGATCATTTATTTTGTCAGCTGTGCAGGGAGTTTCTCCCCACTGCTAAGACTCTTTGAGAAGGCATCTGGAGGGCCATCACGTTCGCTTTGTTTATTTTCATTCTCCAGACAGTTGTTTAAAGACACAGCTTAACTGTGTCTTTAACTTAAGAATAAATGGAGAAGTGGGGTTATGGGACTGATTGTGAATATATATATATGTATATATGCATATGTAGGTTGTAAAAATATATATATGTGTGTGTATGTGTATGTTTTTGTATATGTACATATCCTAAAGAATTCCTGAAGTTTCCCATTTCCAGAAGATGGGCATTATATTCATTTCATAGACAGCTATGCAAGTTAAAAATAAAGGAAACGGTCAAGCAAAAGAAAATCTGGAAGACAGGACATCCCTATGGCAGGCCCAGAGGCAATAAGCAAAGCCTCCGATCTTGGATGCTAACTTCCTTAGGGAACAGATGCCACTGCTTAGCTATTTTCCGCAGCTTGACACCTGCCTGCTAGAGTTAGCATCCAAGGAGTGGACCATTGCATGTGATTCTTCGCCCTTCCCTTGTGAAGACTTGAGATGAAAGGGTCAAATTCAGACGTGAATCTTGACCATTTAAGAAAAGTAATTGAAATTGTCAATTCATTCTGTTCCCAGAAAGAAAGCTTCCCAGTTCCCCTGTACTGGAAAACTGAAAGCCAAGAGCTCTGCCTTTTTTTCTGCCAAGTTGTGCAGAAAAAAAAAAAAAAAAATTAGAATTGTTCTAGATAATGTTTGCAAACTTATAAAAAAACAGGAGAAGGAAAAACTAGATCATGTGTACAACATTACCTTAATTCAAGAAAATAGAAAGTTAATGTTTCTAATAAAATCAGATATACAGCCTGGTCTCTATCTCCTGCCTTTGAAAGTGAAAACTCAAGTTAACCTTATCATACAGGGCTGTCTTCATTATCATGGGCTTGCAAATATTGAGTTGAAGCAAGAAGATAAAAAAGGAATATCTAAAAAAGCACATCCAATATTTTCCTCTTCAGTCACAAAAATTCCCATTCTTAATAGCAAGTTTAAACAAAGTGTACAGCAGATACATTTATTTTTATTTATTTTAGTTTGAAAATGTAAAAAAAAAAATGTAAAATATTAATTTGGAAATCAGCCCCAAGCTGTTCTATAAATCTGTTTATATTATTGCCTCAAGAGTTCTTATAACAAACCTCAATACACTTGATACCTCAATACAATAGAGCTGAAACATGTTGAAACATGAACTGAAAATTTCAGGAAATTTTTCAAAACATTATAAAGTTAAGTAGAGACCTCTTTTGTTCATGACTGTTTTATAGAAACATTAAATTAAAAATGTGACCTTTTTAATTCTTAAAAAATCCTTATGCTAAGAAATTACAGTAAACCGTAAAAATATGTGAATATGAACACACAAATGTATGAATTTTCAATAGAAAGTTGAAAACCATTTTTAAGGGTGTACAATCTGTTTTATAACTTGTTTCATATGTTACACATTTGACAACAGAGGAAAAAATCAAAAAAATATCAAGAATCATTGGGAGTTTTGCTTTTAAGAGGGGACATTTTTTGAGCAATAAAAAACAGGTAAGCAGTTCCACTCGGCTTTAGACAAAATGTATTCTTCTAAAGAGCTATATCTGAGTCCTTGATACAAGTACACCCTTTTCCTCAATCTCTGTCCTGGCAGAGATTTAGCATATTAAACGACCCAGGAGTGTGTGGGGAAGAACTGCTTTTATCACTCAGCAGCATGCTGGTAGCTATAAGTTGTTAGCAATAAGTGATGCAATTAAGTGTTTCTTGGAGTGATCTTCATGCATAATTATGGTTCCCTTTTGAACTACGCGTCACTAATAACACTGTACCTGCTCTGTAATTAGGTGACTACCTTGTATTTCTGATGTACTCACGAGCTGTACAGCAAGAACAAGCTACTCCGCGGCACTGTAAAAAGCCATCTCTCACTGAGACACAATAGACATCATCTAGTCAATACAAAATGTATTTTAAATACTGTTTCCAGAGTTAGCAGTGATCAGAACAACTTTTTTCCCCCAACAGTATAATTACATTTCAAACTTGAATATCTTGTTGATTTTCAACAAACATTTTAATTACAGCATGCAACCTTTCAATACTTCCCAAAGTGGTACTTATTTTTTATTATATACATCACAGTGGACCCTAAAGAGAGACCTCAGCAACCCGCCAAGGAAGCAGCTACTCACATGGAGCATCAAAGACCCTGTACCTCTCGTGGTGGGACATGACCAGGTGGGACCTACTACGTAAGGAGCAGACTCATAGGATCTATATACCTATGATGCATTATTCACAGCTACCCAAGGCATTTGTTAGATTACAATACTTCCAATAAAAAAGTCAAGAAACAATTAGTCTGAGAAGGGCAAAGATGTTGGAAGATGTATTTTTATGTAGAAAACACCTGGGTTTCATGATAGGGTCTCTATTTTTTTCTGAGAAGAGTAAGGGAGACCTTCATTTTGCTAGAAAAAGTTGATTGACACGAACGTGCTTTCCAGACAGCTGAAGACTTGGGTTTTGTTCCAGTGCCAAACCAGTTCAATTCCTGATCTCAAAAATTGTTGCAGCTTCATATTCCTCCCCATGCCCAGCAATCTCTCGGCAGGGCACCGTCCCCCGCAGCCCTTCCCGCACCCAGAGGAGATGCATCAGCTGGCACCGCATGGCTCTCACCAGCGACTGTTCAGGAGAGCTGAATTACCCCGTGCAGACCCATCTGTCAACATGAGTGACTGGAAAAAAATGTTCCCCAAGAAGTGTCTGGGGCAGGAGAACCTCTCTTTGGCACTAACCCTGTTAAGACAACCGTTCCTGAGCTGAGGAGGTCTGCTGCAGGCAGATGATGTGTGCTTCTGCAGCAGGAACACACCTTTCATCTTGTGATGTCTCTTCTCCCCCGCATTATACACAGCCCAGTGGTGGTCACTCTGACCTGTGATCGCCTGGAGGGAAAAGCATGTCTCTCTTTATTTATATTGTCTGCCTCAGCTGTGTGCCTCAGCCCTGAATCTGAGTGCAATTTTTGTAGGTACCATAAACATTAATAAGAGCAGTGAATATGAAGACAGAGTGCTGCTCTGTGAGTAATTACAGGTTTTTCAAATAACATAATTTCCTAGTTAACATTAGAAAAGTGACTGAGAATTGCTATAAATGTAAACATATGGATGTGGGTGCCTCTTTCCTGATATCAGCATTTTCATGAAAGCAATTTAAATGAGAGAAGTGCAAAAGGAATTTATTTTTAGAGTGTGCTTTCCATAAGTGTTTATAGGGCTGGATAAAGTAATGCAGAAGAAGTTTTCAGAATAAAGAGTGCAGTCACCTTGAAATGCACACTAATATGAATTTTAAATAAAACTCACAGTTCCATATTAGCGCAAACACTTTACAAAATATTGAGCTGAATGGCAGACCAGTATCTGGACCTTTCCAATTTATTCTTTATAACCTGAACACTGTCTTTTTTGTGGGTCCATCGATTATACCTTCACAGGAGAACTTCAAATGACACAGCAGATGCAATGAATCACAGTGCTTGTTTGAGGTGAAAGACACCAATAAAGGATTTTGCTGTGATCATATAAGATTTTACTTTCCCCTAAGCTGTCTGCCTTTCTACCTGCTCTGACTGCAAAGCCCATGTTGCACATTCAGGTGTATTTGCACAAATGCACTTTAATCAATGGACTGTAAGTGGGAAGAACTGAGGTACCAGCTCACACACCCCACCACTGGCTCGGCTGTGATTCCCTTCATCTGGGGCAAGCGTTAGGCTCCTCGTGCTTGGGCATATGGAGTGAAGGAAAGAAGGGCAGTGAGGTCTTAAATCCACAGCTCAGAGATGCTATCTTAGAGTAGAAATTGCCAGAACTGCAGTTTACAGAGATCTTCCCACAGAACAATACACGGGGGGGCTGTCCTCGTGAGGAGGGCAGCCTTAGTTTGATACCATGTGGATTTATTTCATTTCACCAAGAAAGCTCTTGTGGTTGAACACTGACTTTAGGAAAACCCTAAAGGCCTGAAGGAAGAGTTTTGCAAATGGAAGGGGTACAAAATACCCTGGGGACGTCCTGCGATGGAGGAAATGTGGCCAGGTCACTTGTGTTACATATGGAGGTTGACTTATTGGAACAAACAAAACACGATTTTGAAACAGCGTATTCCTACTAATAATTTATATTGCATCAACAGAACTCAGGCATCACCTGGAATATTTACTTCGATTTCAGTAAGTTTGGGATCAAATCTTTCACATCCTCATAAGACCTGTTGAGAAATCAGGCTGACAGAAAGCAAACTCCCCAGAAAGATTACAATGCCTTAGACTTTTTTGAGTCAAAGGAATATTTTTGCCTTTTTTGGTCATTAACTTTTTTTGCCATCAGTGATCAGTGTCAGGTTTAAGTCCCACTGTAAAGCTTTTTTCACTAAAACCAGGGAAGTAAAAAAGAAAAGTGTGACTGGCTTATTAGGAACAGTTATGAGTAATAGCAATGTACAGTGGCTAAATGCAGTTTTGCTATTAACAGAAAAGAGAAACAAAGTCCACCCACTTACTGAGGATGAATGGGTTGATGCTGTACTAGAGACAGCAGCATGTGGCAAATCAAAATTTAAATTTCAGGATGCAGAGATTGCATCAGGGAAGCTGGAGAGGAAACTGCTGTCCTGCAGGTCAGAGCCCTGTTCAGAAGTCCACTGGGTTCCTATGAGCTGCCTTCCCATCAGGGTTGAGGACCTTCAAAGGAAAGCCCAAACTGAGGAAGCCTTACTGGTTTCCAAAGACCTCATTTAAGGGCTTCCACCGTATCTGCCCAAGTGAAATCCGTGTGGGATGCCGTCAGCTAAACCAATGTCTCTTAGCAGGAAGCTGAGTGGTAGGCAGAGAGAAGACTGAATAAGCCGCTTGGTGTAATTGGCATCTCGTAAAGCCAGGGTGAAATCGGAGTCATCACAAACCAGACTTCCTATGCTGAAGGGAGAACAGAAAAGGTCTCTTTCTGGTGACCCCTTCAGATGAAGTTAAGCTTCCTTTTGGGGGATGCAGAATCTGGATTCTTAGTCTGAAAATTAATACTGTGGCTTTGGAGGCATATTGTGGGACACAGAGGAATGGAGGCTACAAGGCCATACCAACAAGACATTAACAAAATTGACAAAAGGACCTTCAAAAGATACAACAGACATGGAGCCCATCTAATGCTCTTTCCCACCAAACTCAACTGTTCTCAGTTCCAGTGCTGAGCTGAGCCAGAGGTTCATGGAGGCAAAGCTGGTATTCATAAATCCAGACTTTGGACATGCCCAGCCCTTCCTGGCAGGCAGACACCTCCAGGAGAACATTCAGAGCATGTAGGTTAGGCAATCATTAGGCTATTAAATGAGGTGCTCTGAATCATGCTCTGCAGGAATGTACCTCTCTCCATTCTCTACCTGCGCAGCCTAGATTCCTAATTAAGCTACAGCGAATAGCAACCTGAATAACTAACAGACTACTTACTGCTGGGCAATCATGAGCTGGGATTTGTTCTTTCAGAGTCTAGTGTAAAACCCAGGAAAATAAAGCCTGCTCCTGAAGATACCAGTGTATGACCCCAGGTATCCAAGTAGCTTTTTTGACTTCACTGTAATGAATTATACGAGTGTCTATAGAATGGTGCTTCAGCAGAAGTTATCAAAATACTTCACAACCAGTAAAATCTGACTGCTTCTTTTCCCCCAGATAATAGCATTCATCAAAATCCACAAGCAAGACATATAACTCAATCTGTTAACCCAAAAGAACATTGCACTGCTCCAGTGACTATTGATAGGGTGTTTGTTGATTTTTATTTTCTGATAAAATTGTATTTTTTCATTCTTTTGTACAGTTGTACAGTTCACTAATGAACTGGACATTGTCCTGGAATGAAAAGAAATCCACTTCTATTATTTCATACTCAGTTCATCCAGTTCATCTTGGTCATCACCTGTTTCTCTCTTTTTTTTGTCTTTTTTTTGAGGATCTGTATTCTCTGTGCATATGCACAGCAAGTTTTCCTGGGATGCTCACCAATGAGTAACTTTATTTACAGCAGAAACAGCCAGACAGAGAGTCTCACGTTGAGATCGGGCGTAGGCAAGCTTTCTTGGCAGGAGCTTGGCATAGCTGCATCACTCAGAAGCATGAGCTTCAGCAGCATTTGCTTATATTTGAGGCACAAATATATTTTTCAGTTCCTGAATTCCTGCTTTCCAGTGTACTTTAATAAACTGTAAAAATAAACGAAGCCAACACAAGATGATTATAAAAATAAAATTAAAAACAATCTTGTCAAGATGGCATGTGGAGCATCCACTTATGCAAAGGGTCCCAAACACCACCCTCATTTATTCTTTAGAGTCCCCATGCTCTCTATAGAAAGAAAATTTTAAAAATGACAGAGATTCTTGGTTAAAGAATGACTGGTAGAAATTATGATTGCTTGAACAGTGCATGCTTTAAAGGTACAAACACCATGATGAGCTTACCTAGGACATTCAGTTGCAGTGACATTGCTCTGTGCCGAATTGCAGCAGTCAAGGAAAAGTTTTGAATCTTTATTTCTGTGTCAGAGAGTCTGACAACACACTGGATGGCCACAGGGAAAAATGTGGTTTTTTGTAACTGGGGAAGGCCAGGATGGAAGTCCTGACTGTGCTTTCAACCTTGCCTGGGAGAAGGGAGAGGTACACTGTCCACTGCCCCTCAGAGAGCAACTGGTAGGCTCCAGCTCAAGGACCTACCACTGCTGGCAAACATGCTCACTCTTAAATGCATCAATCCTCCTTATTTAAAAAAAAAAAGACCAGTAATTTCTGTAGATTCTTCTAGTTTCTTGCATCTTATTGCTTCCAGTGTTTTTATCAAGTCAATTAAAAAGCAGGATTATTGATATCCACCTGCCCTGGCGGTGCTCAGGGCCCCTGTGCCAGCTCTACTGAGAAACCCACCGGAGTCTGGCATAAACACATGGGGAAGCCAGCCCTCCCTTTGGACTGCCAACAGAATGAGTCGATGGCGTATAGTGGCTGACTGGAGAGGTTTAATGTATTTATTGCTGAAGTGGACTTTCAGCCAATTCGTTTGGTTTTGCATGCTTTTTCTGTGAGCTTCACTGAGGCAAAGTTAGTGATCAGCAGCTGGAAATCATGTGTTATGTGATCCCAAATAGCTTAGTATCATTCTTAACACTTAATTCTTAATCTAATACTATGTGCACTCATATTTCTTTAGAGATAAATTAAACCCACTGAACTACTCAAATTTCAAGGGAAGAGGAACAAGTTGGTATATTAAAACTTGCCCTTTCATTTTAGTGTCTCAGGTAAGTCTAAAGTGGGAGCCCATCCATATACCATTTCCTTCCAAGCAGGAGGCAAGCAAAATTGTATAGGAATCTTGCTTTACCATATTTTGACGTAGGTTTAAAAAATGTTATGGAAATGCCTTATGCTGTGAGATTTCCATCATACAAGGTGGTTGCGATCTCAAGAAAACCAAGAAAATAAATTGTCCAGTCTTACAAGAGCTGAAGTGTGATCCAGAAGAGTAGGAGTAAGTATTTATTTGCAAAATAGATGATGCCTCAAAATCTCTGGTGAGCATCTGTCTGCTGCCGGATGGCACCTAAACTGCCTTTCATCCTCGCTGATACCCAGAGGCAGAGTGCTGTGGCAGCTCGGTTCCCTGCCCCATCCAACAGGCATGGGGCACGTCCAGCACAGCCAGGAACACCCCCTAAAACTGGGTTGCAGTTGCTTTCTCCTTACAACCCAGCCAGTAATAGTAAAATACACAGAGAACTGGAGGCCAACGAGGGTGAGATCTGAATCAATGTGGTTTTCTCTGCTTTCTGTTGGGACTGAGCAACAGTGTGGAAAGGGCAATGAGACTGCTCACTTGGCAAAGGAGAGGAAGCGCTTGGCTATCTCCTCGTGATACAGACACACTGGTTCTGTGGGCCTGAATTCAAAACACCCCTTTGAGCATTATACGTTCAAGCGTCTTTGAATACAAAGGCAAAAAACCCACCTTGGAAATAACTTGGAAGAGAAACTCATCTAAGGACTCTTAGTGTCTTGTACTCATATGGAAGACAAGCCTTAAAGCCATTTTCCACTTTTTTCTCCTCAAGGCTATTTTATGACACAGCATCCATAGAGAGATGGGAAATCCTCCTCCCCATAAACATACCTTTTCTCTGGCCATTCTGGGAGGCTGCAGCTGTGGGGCTTTTCCTCCTTCAGACTGAAGTAGGACAATAAATGTACATATTTTATGTAAGAGATACTGCCATTAAACAGCTATAGACAATAAGAAAAAAGGCATCATAGGGGGAAAAAAAAAAAAAAGAAAAACCCCAACTCTTCCTTAGTTCTTCCAAATAACCGACAAGGGTTACTATTTGCATAGTAGGGAGCTCAGCGTAGATTACAGGTGGCTAAAGACCTGAGTCAAGCTAAGCTCTGAAGAAATGAAGGATTTCAGTGACCTTCCTATCACCATTTTTTCATCCTATCTAACTTTAGGCAGCTTCTTACCAGCTGCATAGGGATTTCAGACCATCCGGAGGTTTTCTGTAAACTATATTAATTAATAATTACAGTTTTCTATAAACCATAATAATAAACTATAATAAATAATTTGTAAATTATATATATATAGATATGCAAATTACATACATAAAGATGTTCTCTACCTAACTCTAGATTTTAGATACTGTTTATTGGACTAGGGGTCCAATAAACCAAGGTACTGCAATACTCCGATTTTACCCTTAATCCAATGCACAGTTCTGTTTATCCATCAGATGAAATAACCAAAGATAAGTGAAGCATAATGATGTTTATGAAAACAAGCAGTCCCTCTAGGCTGCATGGAGTATTCTATGTGGAAATTTTTTTCCTCATCAAAAGAAATCTAATAAAAATCAGCAACAATGGAATAAGTTCCTTCACTGCTCTTCCTCTTACTCTGCAGGAAAAATGCACTGGGAGGAGAATGGTGAGAGTTTTTGTCTGACAAAACATTTTTCAGCTGTCAGACACAATGAGAAGTATCATTTATATACAGGTTATAATGTATAGACAGAGTGAATGAACATTTCAAAGTTGAAAACTTTAGAATGGAAGTAATGAGTTAGTCATATGGCTTTGCAAAGGCATAGTAAATACGGTCTGCATTTTTTCAGTCTAGTTTATGCATTTGGCTTTTAATATTAGGATTGAGATTAAATCTCTTTCTTTGAAAAATAAAGTCTCCGCTGTCTGTGAGCCTGATACAGGAATTACTTGCTAATGCTCTGTTGCCTGTATTTTATTTTTGTTTTTTCATGCAGGAAATCAGAGTAGGTGATCACAATGGTCCTGCCAGGTTTAAGATATGAATAGAAATGAACAAATCTGACATTATAATGGAAGTTCTTTTTTTTTTTTTTTTAACTTGAAAGGCAAAGAAATGCAAATTCAGACCTAGGACAGTGCAACATTTAATGTCTGAGCACCTAGCTCTCTTATATCCTAGCTATTTTTTCCTGTCATTTTAAAATAAATTGGTTCCAGTTTTTGCACTTAATAGATTTCTCACATAATAATTTGTTTCTTTAAAACAAAAGAATGCCTACATTGAAACAAACTACTGAAAAATAATCAGACAGTTTTCGTTAAATGGCATTAGGGTAGTCTGTACAGCTTGAGACTTTTTTTGGATTCAGGAGTGTTGAAATCTTCTATCAGTCCCTGGGATCAGAGGCTGGGACCTCAGAGACACATGCAGGTGGACTTCTGTGTCAGCTGGAATGTCACCACGGGATAGTGGCCAAAGTGGCTTTTAGTGAAGGTGTCATTCAAGAAAAGTGCTTCTTGCTGCCTGCCTGAAATTACAGTCTTTTTTCAGGATATTAACTAATGAGAGCCTGCTCTTGTTGTTCAGTGCAACTAGTTCAACAGCTGACTGACACTTGAATCTTCCTTGGGAACTTTACTGAGGACTAGATTTGCAGGAAAATCCATTATTTTATTTTCCTAGTAAATCTAATTAATCACTTGCTAAATACTCTAGCATTTTTTTTAACTGGACATGTAAGCACAATTGATCCAAAATTAAAAGGAAAGGCTGAAAATACCTATATGTTTCTTATTTCACACTAAAAATGGGGAGCACTATCAGTGTTTTCACTGGTAGCACTATTCAGTATTTTCAGAATTATTAATTCACTGTTCAGTTCCTTAACTTGTGTTACTTGGACTCCATCCATTACTCAAACCAGGGATGTGCTTTTTTTTAACTAACATTATGCCACTTTCTTTGGTCATATAAGACTCCCAGTGACTTCAGAGGTCATGCACAATGATGCTAAGACCACAGGATTTGACTCATGAAACATTATCTATCTGCAGCTACACTTGGATGTCTAAATAATGAGACACCTCAGACTAAAACCTCTGCCCCAGGAACCCAAAGACTTTTAACAGTAATAGGCAGATTTGAGGAGGTTTTGCACATTTACAGCTCATGCTATTATAAATGAATTGAAAAGTCAGCTATAAAGGCTTAAGCCTCAATACAATAAAGAGGGACGATCCTAGTAAAGGCTACAATTTATTTCCTTTTCCTCCAGTGATGCCTTTTTCTGTCAAACTCATATTGGCTTCTCAGTATATTCTGCAAATGGAGGCTTGCAGAAGTACACTGGTAATGGGAGTAAGTGAAAAATAATTTAAAGAAATGAAGAACAAATTTTAGAGCGTTTCTGTTGGTGAAGGATGAAATGGAAGCAATAAGTAGAACAAATAAAGAAATGCAATAAATGAAATGGAAGCTGAACATGTCAGCTACAGTCCATTAAAGCATGGGGGGGATGTACATTATTTTAAATAATGAACGTAGACATGTCTAACCCGCATATCATTGACAGCATCATTATCAAATAAAACCTTTAAATTTTAATCTATTTTTTTCTCTTTTTCTAGAAACCTCCTGAATTAACTAGTCACTTCTAAGATGAGCAGTAAGGAGAAAGACTAATACAAATAAGTCAATACCACAGGATCCTTTCTTACAAAAAAAAAAAAAAGGAAAATGATGGCCAGGGACAGACAGGTGCAAAGGCTTATGTTTTGATTCATACATTTTCCTTAGCAGGATAATGCCTCTGAATCAATACTCCTGGAAGTCTGAGTCGGATTGACACTCGGTTTGTTGCACACTTTGCACTGTTCTCCCAAGCTCTAGCAGAGACCGCTGGAAAACATGACAAACAGGGCAGATGTGTTGACATTTCTTCTGATAGACATTGTCACTGGCAGATATATTGTTTGGCTGAAAGTAGTAAGTACTTTTAGAGATGCTATCATTCACATTATGGATAATGTTAATTTATTAAACCTGAAAGAAAGTTTAGAATCAGCTGGTTCTTCATTGTTTATGTTATTTTTTATTTCTTCTTAGTTTACAGTAATGGTAAACTGGTTTATGGTTTATAATCAGCTTTTACTCAATGTGTCTGTAAAACTGGCATTGGAAGAATTTAAAAATAGCCATGTCTGTAAATAGTGCTAAGAATATTGATTTAATAACAAATGAAGTGGTATTAAGTGTAGTCAAAATATAATCTTGCTTGCTGTCTAGGGACGGTTCCAAAAGAAGAAAGGAGACAAGCTGAAAGCAATACATGGTGAGAGTGAGAGTGACCAAACCACAGGAAAATCCCTCCCCAGTCCTCTCCTGTGTGATGCTGAGCAACTTTCACTCCTACCACCATCAAGTGGTGCAAAGCCTCCTGTCGCCTGATGCGAAAACACTTATCAGGCCACATTGCACGGCTGGACTGCTGCTGGCCAGTGTGGGACAGTAAATTTAAATATCACTAATGTCATCAACTGTAATGGGTAATTCATCCACAGGTCTGCCCACAGGCTTTGCTGCCATTGATTTTAAAATGATAGGTGTCAGACTTCCTGCCCTACAAAGCAAACTTCTTTATCTACAGCTATTAAATGACTGTTCCCTGGCAGTCTGTGGGTTACAAATTTCTGGACCAAAGCCTGCTGGTTGGATAGGTCAGGAATTTGTATTTGAAGGTTATAAGATGTTGAAAACCCTTTGCACCCTCTGGCAAGTAGAGGCAGAGGGACTGGATCTTCGGCACATCCTTTTGAGTTACATGCCCAGTGCAGGGCTTCCTGCAGGTGCAGGGGAAAGGGTATGATGATCTTTGTGGTCCTTTTTGTTACTATGTTCTTATGTTCTCAGATGAAAGAGAAATCAGATTTCTCTCCCATGGACTCTTAATAGGTAGTAGGAAGTACTAGTAGGAAGCACTGTTAGATTATCAGATAGAAACTTGGTACCCAACGTGCAGAAGCAGCTAGAAGAATCAGAATTAACCCCCATGGCAGAGAAGCATTTATGGGAGGGAAGACAGGAATGGTCCAGAGGGACTGAGTATAGAAAAGAAAAAGTTAAAATTATACTTTTTTAAGAAATGTGCCAGCACTTTATCCTAAAAATAGTTAAGAATAATTGTATACAATTGCCACTGCTGTAGTTGCTATAAGTTACTGCATGTTTACAAAGAGTTGAGTCTACACATTTTGTATTTATTAAGATACTATCTGCAGTATAGCAAGTTTGGAAATTCCTGACTACCAGCAGCTTTACAAGATGTCAAAATGACCTTGCCACGTCTGCTTATTCATTTGTTCTTCCACTTTGCAAATGCCACTTCACTAGAGAGATGCTCATGGTTTTTATATGTAGTCAATGAGCTTCTACAATACAAATGACAGTCTAAAGCAGTTTTGTGGCACCTTTCATGCCAAGCTCCATAGAATTTATGTAATGAATTTCAGCAGTGACCCCATCACTTCACTGGTGTTGTACAGCCTGAGAAAAGCTCTGAAGTACCTTGTGTTTTATTAATGGGAATTCAGACAGGGTCAAATTTACTCCCTCAACATTGAAAATATTTGATTCCCAGCATGTTTCTTTACCTCCAAATTTAGAATCTACTTTTCACTGCATATTGAATGAACAGAGACCAAATAAAAAAGAAAAAAAAACCAAGCCAAAACAAAACAAACAAAGCACCTGAAGACTTGATACGCCATATGGAGGTTTTATTCACAGTTTTCACAGAGCATGAGTCTCAAAGAGAGACTGTGAGAAAAAGCTGCTACCTGAGCCAATGCAACAGGCAAGCTAATCTGGGGGTGATAGAGCCTCCTGATTTCTCCAACAACTAAAGTTAATCTTATTTTAACATTCCTTCACTACTCACCAACTCCTGGAAAGGCCTCATGTCTTCATCCTTCTGGAAAACAAAACAGAACAAAACAAAACAAAAACTACTTTAAATTGCCATCGTATGACTGAGTATACGTATTTTCCACCCTTTCTTCTTCCTGACATCTTAGAGATACTTGTCACCCTATTCACCAGCAATGTTTTTCAAAGTTATAATCATGTTCTGAATGCTGACTTTAGACTTTCACCAAAACCACCTTAACAGACCACAGTTTTTTCCTGAAACAGGATGAGAATAGATAAGATCTCTCAGCGGTTTGAGGCATCTCACCTAACCTTCCAGTGTATCTATAATTCAGCACACTGCAAGACAAGATGAATTTTGACAAATAAAAATAAATAATGCATGCTTTCAGGGAAAAAGAAAAGTGTATGGAACAAGAAACAGCATGCTTATGAAAAAATTAACCAAAGGAAAAAAAGGGGGAAAGATTGTTTACCAAATATAGGAAGATATTGACTAGTATAAATTCAGAATCCTCAAAATAATCTATTCATAGCCCGGTAATTGGAATAGTCCTTACTACACATCAAAAAAATTTATGTTAGCAACAGTAAGAAATGTATTTAGTGAAAATTTAATCCTTGCCCCTAGCTGGTGCAAAATTCAGCCTGAAATTGCTACCAAAGAATCTGAGCTAAGCTGATCCTTTTGCACTCTCCCAGCATGTTTCTGACTGCTGGTCAAAAGCCAAATGTGCTAAATTCTTACCATTAAACACCAGATTAGTTCCAGATAAACACCAGAAATAGATGCATTATCTTAAAAAAAACCTACTGCATGTTCAGAATTTAAACTATTGCTCATATACAAGAAATCAAGCTGATTCATCCTTTGTGGAACTCTTTGACTACTGTTTTACCTGTTTTCTATGAAAACTCTCTACATAATGGCTGTGACTTTTAAACATTATTTACATATTCAATTACTTATTATTATTCAGTATTAATGCAGATGTACTCAAAAGGGAAATTAGCACCTGGTACCTAGCCCATGTAGTTTATAGTCTAATGTGGATAGGAGAATAGTTCAAGGGTATCAGTCAACATTTTCAGATGTAGACATATTTTTCATATTTAGTTTGCTGAAGCAAAGTAAACAAGTGGTTAAGATTTGTACATTATTAAGATATAACAAACTGTAAAGTCCTCATTTCAAGTAAGTGCAAAGGATAAGGAAAATCAAATAGTTTCTGCATGAGAACTGATAATATAGATCAGGAGTCTATACATTGGAAAAGACATGACTAAGGAAGAAATACAACAGGAAAATATATTTCAGATGGGAGGGAAAAAGTAAACAGAGTATGGATGTTCATTGCCACGTCCTGTAAAAAGACTAAGTAAGCCTAAATTAAAAGAGCAGATGGCAGGATGAAAATCATCTCAAGCAATACCAAAGGAGCTCCTTGTCACAGAGGAGCTATCATAACTGCTAAAATTTTGTCTTGGTTTAAGAGGAGACTATCTGAACAACCTGATGTAGTTGAAGATGTCCCTGCTCATTGCAGGGGGGTTGGACTAGATGACCTTTAAAGGTCCCTTCCAATCCAAACTATTCTATGACTCTATGATCCCAATTCATTGAAGAAAACTGCATTAGTAGGTCTTAAGGAAAAAAAGACAATGCAAATCACTGGAACTGGAGATTAGTCTGCAGGAATATCCACTTCAGGTCTGCCTTATTCTGATACAATTTTATGTTGAGCATGGAAATGACTTAGAAAATGTGACCACTGAACCTGGATTTAACGTGAAAGGCAGAAGAGGCGATTCTAGGCATGATGTGACCCAAGCAGAACATTTTGAATGGATTTGAAGTCCATGCCCTAGAAAAGGTTTTTTAATCAATCCCTAGAGAAAGGGAAGGTGTCAACAGGCAAGAGCCAAGGCACAGACAGGGGAAGGAAGAAGTGGGTTTTGAAGGCAAAGTAAACCTTAGTGGGGACTGAAGAGAGCCTGAATATGAGAGATGTTTTTAGACACTACATTTGCATGTCCAATGACTAAATGGCTGTGATAGTCACTCCCCATGGCGGCAAACTCCAGGAAATAAAATGGGACTACTATATATATAATAAACACAGTGAGTCTCAAGTAGATAGAAAAGACATGAAAGGCACTGGAATTCACAGTGGGTTTTTTCCTCTATTACACACCAAATGATTAAAAAGAATTCAATTTTAGTGAGGTAAAATACCAATGTGCATTGCAGAATAGATTCTAGATTGTATCCATAAGACAATGGTTAGAGAAATAAGTATTCTTTATATTGCTTTATGAAGACAAGTATTTATGCTTACAGACCCATTCTATCCAAACCGAGATTGAATTGAGGAAGAACCAGCCAGTGACCAACTCCTTCAATTTTGTGTCCAAGCTACATGTTAGTTGTTAGATCTGTGCAATGAAGTGCAACCGGCTGTTCCTTCCCTCTGGCCACTGTGAATTATTAATTGCTGTTTATCTCTGAATTTGTCACTCCTTGGAGGATTTCATTAAAGAAAATGACACAATGAGAACAAATACTTGAGATACCAAGTCCTCCACTTCCAGGCCTGTTATTCAGACACATCTGTTCACACAAAAATGTAATTTCAAAGGCATTAAGCTTAGTATCAGAACAGCTCTACATCTATGAATCTCTACGAAAATAGCAATTCACAGGTGTGATACAATATTGATTAAGCCATAAAGAATATACACTGTAGGGGCAATTTTTGAAAGAGCATGAAACAAAATGAATGGTCGGGTATTTTAAAAGAGTCCAACACTTCAAATCCTTTGATAATCCATTGGTATCTGAGGGAAAATTTAGACACTTCTTAGTTTTAAAAACCCACTTTTCTTTGGGTCTGAAAGCTGAACTCCTGGAAAAATTTGGCTCTGTTTGAAAACTCAGGCCCATTGTACACAGATATCTCTTCACATTGTAAGAACCTGATTTAATATTTTAAAAGGAATAGTCTTTCAGCACACGTTATTTTCCAGTGTTTAAGTCATGTTTATTTGTACCTCCATAAGAAGATTAACACGATGTAATGACACGGACTGCAGAAATAATGAAATGCTGTTTACTTGCCAAGCCATTACAGAAAAATCTATTGCCGTCCAAGAAGTAAATATAATTTCAGGTAAAGTTTTCCCAAATGTAACAGCAAAATAAAATAGGATGATTCCAGCTTCAAAAAATATTTTCTTATTGCAAGAATAACAATTAACCGGAGCAGTTCATCTCTGATTTACACTTGACTGATGATACATTTTGAAAGTACAAGGCACTAATTTCATTGTCTTACGTGAAACAGAAAATGCCAGTTGCTACGTTTGCCAGGAAAACTTTCCTCAAGAGTATTTATTAGAAATGCAGTCAGAAGAACTCTCATTCACTTCCTTGAGACCCTAAGAATGACTATGTAAGATATAGGATCATAATTTGCTTTAGATTCCCCTAGTCCAGCAATACAGTTGTTTCACTGCAATCCTGAGGTTGTTAAAACAGCCACATAACTCTCAGTGCTGAAATAATCCAAGCTCCACAGTAGCTTCATGACATCACATCATATTTTATGCAGCTCAGCAAGAACTTGCCTCTTCAAGAACCCTAGGAGATAGTTACTAATTGAATCTTACTCACTGCCTGGTAATTTAAAGACAGACTTACATCTAACCACTTCTTAGACATGCTTATCTTAGCTCCAGCTTGGGCTAAGAAGAAACGATTGACATGGATGGTATCAATGTCAGATCTGTGTCCCTGCTGTATGAGAACCACATCTTCCAACATCATTACCTCACCTTCCTCAAAGTTCATTGTTTTTGGAATTTTGGAATTTTGCCCAAGTTAGAAAATACCAAATGAACACAAATTAGGAGAATTATTCTATCTTTCCACTCAACGCCTCCATAATAGCTTCAGGGATCCAGGTCAGCCTGGTTAAGCCTTTGCCACTGGGATTTATCAGCATGCGTAGCCCATGTTTGGGAGTGCAGGTTGGTGGGCAGCCATACAATACCACCACACTGGGACGCAACTACCATTGCTTCTCCTCCCAGACCCAGTGAACTCTTCCCCTTGCCTGCAATTCTGTTCTTCAAAGGACACCAATTCAAACACCTGTGGAAAACCAGCTCCTGCTTTTGAAATGAAAAGCAGAGCCAAAATTCCCAGTCTCCTTAGAAAGCTCTCTTCTTTATTTATTTTTATTTTGTAAGGAAAATTATGTAGAATCATGGAAACATTAAGGCTGGAAAGGATCTCCAGAAATCTCATTCATCTCCTTCTCAAAACTGTGCTAACTTCAAACTTTCAGCAGCGTAGGGCAGTACTAACTGCCCCATTCTTTGCTGAATACATTGGCAGTGCCTCTGGTGTCACTAAGGATTTAGAAATACAAAGTACAGACCTGGGAGAAATCTTCTTGGTCAGTGCAGCTGGTTCGACAGCACTGCAGAAAACAACCACAAAAATAGCTTCAGAAGTGCCTCAGGCTCTGTTTGGAATCCAGTTTGGTTCCTGCCTCCAGTATTTCTGCTGGAAAGTCACTCCAGAGTCACACTATTATAACCTTCTTTTAATATTCATCATTAATGCAACCATAGACCACATCTACCGATTAGTGCCTTCATTAGTACATTGCCTTCAGCTTAAATAGCCTTTCCTTCACACAACTGCCATTTACTGCTTGTACAGGCTGCCTGTCTCTCTTTAATGTATTTATAGAAGACAATAATATCCTCTCTCAATCTTTACATACTCATATTGGTAGGACAGACAACTGAGAGCATTGAGTCATAAAACAGTTTTGAACTACCCTTACAAGTAAGATTGACTTAAGTATCAACTAAAGGCCTCTATTTGAAGAAGAATGGTCTAAATTAACATAGCCATCCATGTACCACCCATGCGGGATGGAAGCAAGGTCAGTACAATCACAACCCATAAGGAAAGACATTGAGAGGAGCAGACCCTGGATGGTTTCATGACCTTCAGCTGTGGGAAGAGACTTGTGCTTTGCTGCATCTAAGCTCAACTCCGGGCAGGACTGAGAGGCTTCAGCTGTGCTGGCTGCAGAGACAGAGATGGCGGAATATCTGCATGAGACACGTTTGAAACTGCCTCTAAAATTAAACTGGTCCCAAAGGCCATGTGAACCCTTCTGTTTTGTTTTATAATGGCCTCTGTTTTCATTCACCTTCAAACCAGTGTGAATTAAACTGAAATACAACACTTTTGTAGACCGTAGCGTGGGTTTAATGGCATTTCCCAGTGCACTGGTTCAGCTCTGCCAAATAAAAAAGCCCCTGGAGCGTAAAGATAGGGGAGTATCTATAGGGAGGGCCATCTGAAACAGCTCCGAGGGAGAGGGCACTCAGCATTTTAAAACATATGTAGAGGAACCACCTTTATGAGAAATTCTGATACAGTTCAAACCAGGGGTCTGATCAAAGGTAAGTACATTCACCATTCAGGCACAGAGGAAATCAAGCAATACGCCATGAAAGAACAAATTACTTGTAACATTTGCAGGTTAGCTGTACAGGAATTTTCATGGACTGAAATACATTGAAGGAACCACTTGAGAATTTCAGATGTTGAGGCATATGAAGGATGGAAGATGAAAAAATATGAAACCAACAAGAATTTTAATGAAATGGGGAATGCAGTAGTGTCTTTTGACTTAGTCTGATTACAAAACATATGAAAGAAGAAATAAGAGTATAATGTATTTTCTAAGTTAAAGGAACAAAAAAAATTGTTTAAGGTCAGACACTCTGCTGTGTTACAGTGTTGGAACTAACAAGGATGTAAAAGAGGCTGTTATTTAGATCCAGATTTCCCTCAGAGAATTCAGTTGCAAAAATTGACCTCTGAAGTGACTCAAATATGCCACGATCAACTCTTGGGTTTATGGTCTATAGTTTCTGAACAAGAGTGCCACAGAAGATGAGTCACGGAGCAGAGACACAAAGTACCCAATATTAATTGATCACTTTAGAGAAAGCCCACCAGGGATCTGAAGTCTAATTTTAGCTGTAGTTGGCTCTGAGAATCAGCAATTATAAGTGTCTTCCCTACATATTTCCAGCTCTACTATAAGGTTAATGCAGTAAGCTGTGGACTAGACTCTTTACTAAATATGCTGATGGGGGATTGACTTTTTGTCTGTGTGTGTGTGTGTGTCTGAAAGAAATAAGCTGAACTAGTCTGTAACTAATGAATAAAAGCAATCAATCATAGCCAGGAAAGGCAGACATTACCACAGAAAGAACCATCATGGGAAGGACAGAAGAAATTTTTCATTTTTAATTTGATCTCGGCACTATCTTGAAAATGAATAATGCTTTCTTTATCACTTATGTAATGCTTTTTTTATCAGCAGAATGGAGGCAACACCCAAATGGAAACAAATTTTGTGTTTCCAGTTTATTCAATGTAAATCAAGAGGAACAAATTAGTTTTCAGTATTCCTACTTACTGAGCTGCTCAGTGAAACACAGAAGTTGAGTGTTTCATTCTCCAAGGCACAGAACAGCATCCTGTTGGCTGGAATTGGCTAAAGCAATTTCAGAACAACTAATGATGCTTATAAGATTCCAGCAACAATGGCTATAGCACTGAAACACTCTATAAAGCCAAAGACCATGCCTATCTTTGAAAAGAAGAGCAGCGAAGAAAGTATTGATTAGCCAACTATTTCTTAGCAAGGAAACAAGGAACATATAACACAGAGTTGTTAAGTATAATCTTTTTTGATTCTACCAAAAAAAAAAATTTCTTTGTATAGCAGGATCATCAGTCTTTGTGGATGGAAAGACAAAGTAGGTATCGCATATCTAGGTTTTGGTAAGTCTATTAACTTTGCCTTGGTACAGACTCCCAGTGCTCTAAATGAAAATGCTAAAAAAGAGTTTGACTACTCATTTCCAGAGAGTAATTCATTTGGATTCACTGACAAAATTGAAAGACTTGTCAAGCAGGGTTCTCCAAAAGTCTGTACAATATTTCAATTTATAATCTGGATGATGGATGGTCAGTATGCCTATTAAAAGTGCAGATAATACAAAGCTAGAAATAACAGTGCATTGGCTGTAGGATGGGATAACAACTTAATAATGATCCTGACAAGCTGAAGGAATGGTGCAAAACTGGGGCGAAATTCAGCATGTATGAAATTCAGCAAGTGCAAGGTTCTAAAGATAAAGAGTAATCAAGTGGACAGGATGGGGAACAACAGATTGTGTACCTGTTTTGCAGAAACGTTATTCAGAAATAGAGTGCAGAAATAGAGGAAGTCTAGAGAGAAGCAATGAGACTGACAGAAGTCTGGAAAATACTGCCTCTGGTTGCATGCGAGGAACAGTTGAATGAATCAAAGTTGTTGGAAGACTGATGGGGGACTGTAAACCATCTGAGTTCAAAAGGACTCTTTAAAGTCTTGCAAGACAGTTTTCAAGTTCCTTTTGCAAAAAGAGAAGGGTTATAAAGTGTTCTTCATATCTATGGTAGATAGGACAACGAATATTGAGATAAGATACTAGGAAAACTCTTTAATTACAAGCTCTGATTTACAAGGAATTTCTATTCACTGCTTGTTGAAGTCACAGAGTTTCCACCCCAGAGGACAAGTTATAGGTTAGGCAAAGTTCTGTAAAGAATGATAAAGGTATTGTTTATCCTGTCTTTGGGTAGGGAATGGATTAAATGACCTTTCCATGTAATTTTCAGCCTTGTTAACCACAGTTTAAAGTGTTTTTACACATCCTGAGTATTTACCAGAAAATGTTCTACTCTTAAAGAATATTCAGTTCTTTGATGGGTCAGCTGTAAATTAAATAAAACATCATTCACTGGGGTAAGAACAGTATACAGATCTTCTCATTCCCATATTTTGGGAGTCATTGCGAAGTTATCAAAACGTCAAAACCAGTGTGGATGTATAGCACATCAGCTGCCTCATAGTAACCACTCCCAAGAACTCTCCTGCAAGGTAGTTTACATGCTTTGAATTGTAGAATCAGTGAATCATAGAATCATTTAGGTTGGCAAAGACCCTTAAGATCATCGAGTCCAACTGTAAACTTTGAGAAGCAAGTTATCCCAAATTTCCTCACATTTTCCAAGAGTAAAAACATGCAAGTAGACAAGTTCTACGGGGCAGCTGATACTTTTTAAGTGCACAACCTATCTTATTTTGCAGTAATTTACTCGTGTAGCTGTACCCCTGTGCTCAGTGGAGACACAAGGTAATGAATTCAGGACTCACACAAACTAAATAATTAATTAGACTTGTAATACCATACTGAACTCTTTAACGTGCACCTGGACAACTATCAGAGCTGCACAGAAATGTACAGCAGAGGCAAGGAGCAACTCTAGCAAGCCTGCATGTGGTTCACCTGGATTGGAGGTCACAGACCCATTTCCACTACCCCTATGCAATGCTATCACACGGTTATCTGAAAACTGCCCTCGTACACACTCAGTCAAAAGAGGTCTTTTTCTTTCTCAAAAAAAAGAGTAGTGAAAAAAATACTCCATACATGTGAGAAAAGCAACTTTACAAGAGGATTCAATGATGACAGCATGAGATGTTGCCAGGTCACATCTCAGGTATATTCCTGTAAAGCCACTCTTCTAGCCCCCCTTTTTTTTTTTTCATTATTTCTCTTTCTCTTTTGAACATTCTACATTTCCATCTCACTTGAATATTTTCAAATAATTTATCTCAGTTTGTCAAATACTGTCTTTTCCCAGCATACGTGGCTTCTCTGGTGACATAGGGTATTTTAGTATTTTTTGCTATATTTGCATATAGAATGTATTAGAAGGAATTTCATTTAATGACAGTGACAAACTACACATGAGATTCAAAGCCTTATCTAGTATGCTTACATGCTAGTAAGAATCACTCAGGTCTGAAAATTTACTCAATTAAATAACACAAAACCCCTTAGAAATCTGTGGGACTACTTGTTGGGTACAGTATGAGGCAGTAAGAGTATCATGAAAATATAAGAGTCATTCATATGATACATTGCTTTCCTGTAAAGTGATCACTAGCAAGTAGCTATGTATACTACCTTAAAAAAACACCTGAGAAACTTAGCAAGTGTGTTTTCCTATTTTGTTCAAAAGCCTTTTTAAATGCAAGGAAGAGTCCCTCAGAATGATAAAGATTCAATACAGAACTGACATTCTGCCTAGAAAGCAGCCAGGCTTTCATATGTAAATTCTCTGGTGTGTTTTGATTTTTACTTTTAAAAAGTGTATTGTTCCGTGTATAGAATGAATATTTTTGGAACAGTTGCATAACGTTAAAATTTGCCCTTGGTGAATTTTTCTTTGGTTGCCTGAAATACTATTGCTTCATTTTAGTTCTTCTGAAATGACAGATTCATAAATGCCTGAAGGCCTTTATACATTAACTAGTTAATATGAGATGTCACCATGATTAATGAATGAGGGTTTTTTTTTTAAAAAACAGTACTTTCATTACCGGTTTTCATGACAGGAGCCTGACATGACAGTACTAAAAGTTGCATAAGAAGAGGAAGAAGAAAACTTCAAAATTTTGTAGGATTAAGGTAAACCAGAAAAAAAGAAATACATAAAGAAGAATGGCAAGATAAGTGGATTACAGTGTGAGATACGCTTGGGTTTATTCTAAAATATTAATGTCATTTTTGACAGTAGATTAAAGAAATGCTGAAAAACAGGTATGAAATTGTTTGTGGACAGGTGAACTGGCAACAAGGCAAAAATGCACTTTCACCTATAATTATCAGCCATGCTTATTTAAAGATAACTAGAGGAAACAAGAAAACAAGTGTCCATGGAGGATGCTGTGGTGAAAGGTGCTAATGGCTGACATCAGAAGAGTTTAAGCCTTAACATTAGAGTAAGGTATGTACATCTAAGACTGAAAAAGCAGGTTACAAGCTAAAATATTTTCAAACTCAGAACAAGCAGCCAGCCCACTCTCTGCATTTAGAAGCAGATGTGGACAGAAGGACTGATTGTGGAAGGCAATATGCCAGTAAAAAAAAGTGTAGCTAAACCAGGGCTAGTAAAAAAGACTTCAATGGTTTCAAGCACAGGAACCAGGGCTTGCTATTACTGGAGGCAGAAAGTCAGTAAAAGAGGAGCTATCACTATGGGCAGAGGTAGATCTAATGGAGGAGGAGAATGGTCTGACATGTCCAGTCCCGCCACGTACCCAGAGGTGTAATGCAGCAGTCCTGCTTTGCATGACGGGTGGCACCTGGGCTGTTGTACAATTTCTTCTGTTCATCTGCCACGACCCTCTTTACACTTGCAGCCCACATCAAATACAGAGAGATCACAAAGCGTATGCCATCTTCTAATTTCTGTCTTCTCAACCCCCATTATAAATCACTTTGCAACACCTTCTAGCTTAGCGCCAAACACTGAGGCAACCTAGGGGTACAGAAGATGGGACTATCTGACAGTCTTTTCTTGAACTGTTCACTAAAAGGCTCTTTGCCTCACATGGCTTCATATCATTTGGAGGCAAAGGTAATGTGCTTTGCAAAGTCATGCTGCTGAAGAAGAAAAAGATGAGAACGAGAAGTTATGAGGATAATGATCAGAATTCATAGGCTCGAACTTGGGAAAGTCCAAGATCCCAGCCCCCTCCTCCTCTCCAGTTACCCACTTCTACAAAAATTGCTGGAACTTTATTTCCTTTGAGACACAAAATCAGGCTGAAATCAGCTGCTGGTTTTAACATGTTCTTGGCAAGAGGACAGACATCTCAGAGAGGCTGCTTCAGTAGGAGACCACAACAGCAAACTCCTTACAATGGTCACTTGGGATATGAGAATAATTCTCATTATCCCAAGTGGCAGAGCAACAGAGATGTTCAGGTTCCCTGAAAGGAAGGAAACTGCCAATCACTTCAGAGAAATACTCCCAACTAACCTCAACCAAAGCCCCTTTTTTTTGGACAGAAGCTGCTTTTTCTTCCTTTCTTTCCTTTGAGGTCTCATCCCTCCATGCTACACTGGTTCTCTCTTCCCACTGTCATCTAGGACCTGCTACTGCAGCCTGTGTTTTCCTTCCCGCTCCACCAGTGTCATCTCCTGCTCCTCAGGATCTTTGAACCCATGTGACACCTACTTCAATGGCACAGCATCACTATGACAGCATCACTTTGCTAGTGGCAGGGAATAAAAAAATGCCTCATCATCATGGAAAAGCCAGCACTTCTCTGTGCTAGAAATTTTTGTGGGAGGGAAAAGCAGCGGCTGCTGTGATGCTCACTCATCCCCCAGCACACCACTGCTCTCCTCTGGGACCACAAGAAAAGAAAGTTACAGAGAAGCCACTCAGCCTGACTCTGGGATGTTTACTCTTTTCAGCAGTGATTTGCATAGAAGAAACAGTACCAAAAAGTTAAGGACACTTTGACCTTGAAATTACCTTATTTCAACTATGCAATACAAGACTTCCTAGAAATGTAGAATGATGCTTTTTAAAATGGCCCAGACCTTTTCAGAATTTCCAAAGGCATTGCAAATCATTCTGCTTCAGAAGGAAAACAAGTTTCCAAATGTCAGAATTTCCTATGAAACAGAAATTCAGGTAAATTCAGCTCTTACTGCCATCCTCACTCACAATAGCTTAGAAAGTGCAGCTGAATCTGGTGGTACCAGTCTAGGGAAGTGACAAAGACATTTCCCCATTTGATGATCTTGTCCACAAAGATACCCTGACTACCTTTTGAGTTAAAAATTAAAATCTTAAAGCAATCTTCAAAATGGTTCCAAAACAATAATTAAAAGTGATACATGCTATTTACATGCTGCTTAGTCACCTAAATTAGAAAAAGCTCAAAAATAAGTCTGAATCAATGATTACTGAAACTAAAGACCAAGAGAGAGTGAGGTGAGTGAATTGCCACCTTTTTGCAGAAATGAACTCCCTGGAAACCATAATAAGCAATCATGGCTCTGTAAGAGTGCTTATTCGTCCACCTGCATAATGTATTTATGGCAGTTTTTAAAATACAGAGGACCAATTTGTACCTGTACTGCCTGAGGTGCACAATTAAGTTTTTCCCCTGGATTTCAAAAATGCATGAGTGGGAAGGCAGCTAAGGCATTAAAAAGAGTAGTTGTATGCCATTTTTAAATTCAGTTGTTTATAGACACGGTTCTGCTTAAAAAGATCAGCTTAAATCCCATGTTATGTGGGTTTTAACTTGTGTCTATGAAAGAAGTGCTTTAACTCCTTTCTTACACAGGCTACAGTGGAAGTATGAGAACGTTGTTCAGTAGGCATCCTTCATTGATGCCGCCTGCTGTGGTAAGGCAACACTGATCTCAGGTTCCTGACCTAGTCTACGGTTAGGTGCTCTTTCTGCTTTTTAACACCCACAGCAGTGTGGGACCAGGTGCCAGTGCATGCCATCAGTTGTAGTAGTAGGAAAGGCCACTTTCCTTGTCTGGGCATATCAGTAGCCCCAGGGGCTCGCTATGACACAGCAGAGCAGCACCAGGCTATCAGCACACAGTTAAGGTAAAACACGTGCCTTCTGGATGCAAAGCAGACACGCTAGATGAGGTGCTCTCCCTATGGCCTCTTCTTCCTTCCACAGCAACGTGATCAATAGGGAGCACTGGAAAATAAATTGAGTATATTAATGATTCATTTTCCTTGATGGCAAATGATAGAAAAAAGCAACTTTGTGGGAAGACTTGGGACAGAGCTAAATTGATTTTATTTGGGGGATCAACCACCAAATTCCATGGTTTACAAGCCAAGATGTCGCTGTGTCGAGGAAACGCAGCAACAGCTGCGCTCCTTGCACTGCAGCCAAGAACGCTATTAAATTCAGTGGTTTTGTCCTTGTGTCCTTGACCTAAAGCAGGAGTAAAGCTCCAGCTTTAAAGCTGGTTATATTGGCTTCCCATCAGCGTGATGGTCTCCCCTTCACCATTCGGAAAAATGCTGTAAGGGCCTGGAGCACATCCATCCCCTCCTTGAGTTTGGCTGCCGGGGCTTGGGGCCAACTTGGGGACACCACAGCCTGACCAGCTGGTGTCCTCCTTGGCTCCCAGCCCTGCTGACCCCTCACAGCATTAAGTAAAAAGGGTCTGTACATTTATGTAAACATATGTACTTGTTTCTGCCCTCTATGCTTTAATTAAGTGGATAAGCATGCCTTGCTCTGCAGCGGAACAGTAACCATACTGCCGATTAATGTTCGCCTTCAGACAGCTCGAAGACTTAGGTATCACAAAAGGACATGAAAGATAACCAAGGTGGGCTTAGAGCAATAGTCAGAGACACAGCCGAGCTTATAATGAACAAAACAATGCTGGCTGGCAAAAGAAGATTATATTCCTACCTTCACCTCAGTGAACGGTCTTGTCCCAGTGGAAGGACAAGCCAAGGAACCACAAAAATATCACTGGCAACTTGCCTCGGACTAGTTCTCAAGAAAACTTGGATACAAAATTATCTCACCTGGGGGGTGGCCTGTGGTGTTGGCATCAGTGTAGATCTATTTTGTTCACTGATGATATTTTTATACACTGAGAATGAGAAAAAAAAATTCTGACTGAAGTCAATCCTGTTGTTCATCCACAGGTTCTCTAATACACATGTCCATCCTAATGAGTAGTTTACTTTTAGACATCAATTATTTCTGCTTCTTTTCCATGAGACAGCACCCGGTGTTTGAAATGATGTTTCTTTTCCCAGTGCTTGTCATTCTCATTTAGTCTAGACTAGATGAAAAATAAGTAGTCAATTCCCACTTCCTTCCTTTGCAGAATTTGCAGTAATAACCTGGAATTACAGTTCAACATCAAATCTTTTTCAGCAGATGGTTTTCAGCAAATAAATACACTCAACTTGCCAAGCTTTGTCCTGAAGTACAAAAGCTATCCACGTCAAATCAGAATTTTAGGAGTTTTCATTTTCACATCGTGGTCTATACTTTGTTCATGAACCATAATGTGTGGTGACATGTGAACTCTTATTTGTTAAAATTTACATGATGTTCTTCATATTAGGTGCAGATTTTAGGGGTAGGGGGTAGAAGCAAAAGTGTGAATGGGCCAACCTCAGCACCAGTTTTTACAGCACTTACTGTCTTGTGTTATATGTTATGATATGTTACGAAACAATAACCAGCTTCTCTCTACCTCACCCCACTTTATACTAAGGATCTGTCTGCCTTTGTGAAATATAGAAGTGTTTTAGGAGCTTTTCAGGGGTAACAGAAAACCCAAATGCCCCTAAAACACACACAAATGAACTGGGGAAGGAAATATTTTCTTACGTCCACTGCATGAGACTAATGTGTCAAAACAAAAACAAATGAAACCAAAATAAAAAAATCACCCAAGACCATGCAATGGTACTAGTAAGATCTATAAGGCATCAGCTGAAAGCACAGCGTAATTCGATGGCTGGCAGCTGAAAGTGAAGTTCAGAAAACTCAAGGCAGAAATGAGGATTTGAGATTTTCAAGTGAGGTTAACTACCTATAAAACAAATCAACACAGGACTGGAAATTCTCCATCCCCCAACTGGCTTTTAGTTCTGGTCTCTTTACATTGCAAAAACATTCAGGTACTTCCTTCCTTACGAGTGAGTCTCCAAATACTTTTCTATAGTGGTTGCCTACCATCACAGTAAGGTGTGGGGCTTTTCCTTAAGAGGCCTGAGCAGATTCAAGTTTGCGTTCAGATTTCTGTATGTTTACCCAGACCACAATAAATTCCCAAGCCTTCTGCACATCCGCTTCCCTCACCACTGTCCCCAGACTCTCTTCCATTTCCTAGGACCACCTGCAAAATCACTTACACTCTCCTCAGACCATTGTGAACACCCACTCATTTGGCAAAACATCAAAACAATTATCTACCTTGACAGTTATTTCTTTTCTCTGTCAGACCTGCTTCATTCCACTGTGCACTTGTCCCTGCTGAGCAGATCTACTGTCTCGCTGGTGAGTTTTCTCCCTCCTCCACTCCACTTTTGCCCTTTCTGTTTCATCATCTTCTCTGTGGCTTTTTTTGTTTCATAAGCTCTACCTCCAGGGAGGCTATGCTACATCTTTGAGAACTACAGGAGGAGATGTCCCTTAACTTCCAACAAAAGGTCTTGCTAGAAGACAGAGAAACTGTGAACATAGAAAATCCTTTAATTTGATGGTAATGTGAATAATACTCTAGGGTTTAATCGTTTTCTTAAAATGTCTACTAGCACTTGCCCAGAGCTAAACAAGAATGTGAATACAGCGTTAGTACATAAGAAAACACATTCTGTGAGATTCTGTATTATGCCTGCAAAATGCTTCCTTTTAAGAAAAAAAGGTAATGGTCATTGAAATCTGGAATGACAAAAAAAAAAAAATCATGCTCTGTACCTGATTTTACTTGATTTTTAATTGATTATGGAAGTATGTTTGTCATTCTATATCACAATACCATAAAAATTTCTTCTTTACCTGTATCTTATAACAATTTTACTTTTATTGGATATACATTTCATCATGATATACATCATATGAATATTCACCTTACCACACCACACAGAGCCTATGCTGCAGCTGCAGAGATGTAAGTGTGTTGGGCTGGGCACAAGCAGAAGCCAAGTCTCAGGCTCGCCCTGGGCTCTGAGCTGCAAACATCTCCTCACACGTTCCTTTCTTGCTGAAGAGCAAGTGCTTGTGAGGGCGTGCTGTGTTGGTGAGATTGCACATGGATGGCTCTGAGAGACAAATTCGTAAGTTCCTGTATTGGAGTAACGTTTTCCATTCATTTTTAACAAGCATGCATCTTCATGTTAGAGGGGATGTTTTTCTATAGAGGGCAAGCATTCTGGGCATCATAACCTGGAAAAAATGTTTCCCAAAGCGATCAGATCTATAAACTTACTAGTATAGTTTGCCAGCTGTAAACATGTTGGATTTATAGATATATGAGAGATCTTTTTTAATAAGAGGATTTACATACTGGGCCCATAATTTGGAAGTGGGGGGAGGTTTAAAGCAGCAAGCAACCTAAACATTTCAGGATGTGATCAACTGCAGTACACAGAGTAATATACTGGCTTTAAATGGCTCTGTACCTGGAAGGTCCTGTAACCCCAGTACAGGTATATGCTGGGCTGGTTCCTGTGCAGCTTAATAGACCTGCTCTCATTTTCAGCTCAGTGCTCTCAAGTGCTTCTCTAGTTCCCATCAGCAGGAACAAGGGGCCAAACTGCAACTGAGGGTCAGAATGGTTCAAGGCTTCTCCAGATACACGTCCTGCTCTCTCACCCACCTTTCCTTATTGCACTGAGAGAAGAAGAAAGCACCTCCCTGACCTGTATAAACATCAGACACCTTCTCTCCAGAGGTGGCCTTTCCTGAGCTGCTGCACAGGGGAGTGTCACTGCTATCACCTGGGTGTACGGTCATCATGCTTAGATCAGGTATTAGTTGTGCAGAAGATACCAGGGTTCAAAGATATTATTATGCACAAAGCAGATTCCATGTGAACAATTATTCAGATCCCTTTACCTGTAAAGGTGGACAATTGTGGCTGGTAGAGATGCGGTACACCCCCACCGGGGACCGACGCTTGCTGGATATGATCCAGCTCTGCTGTGGAAGTAGCAGAGCTGAGACAGTGGCATGGTGCTCAAGATAACAAACACGCACTGTTCACGTGGTGATACAGCTTCTGTATGATGTGGAAACAACGATGGACTGATAGAGTCTCCTCTGGATTTAGCCAGAGCAAACTGTCACTTCTCTGCTTTGTGTTCTGCTTTAGAAATTTAAACAAACGTTGATCCCAAAGCAGGCAGGTCTAGAGGTATAATATCAAAGTTAACTGTCATGGATACATTTTTAAGAGATGTGTGAGATTACTCTCTGAAGAGCCATTAGCGTCCAGCACTTTTGTCAGGGTAATGTCCATGAAAGAAGAATAGAGACTCTGTGGACTAATCATTTTTGATGGAAAGAATGCTCAGCAGCAGAACTGTGAGGACCTGGCAAAGGACCCCTCTTGTCTCCATCTCCTTTTCATCTTCTTCTGAGAAGATAAAAATGGTCTTTAAGAACAGAAAGGGGAGGGAAAGCTCCACAACTAAGGCACCAGCACTCAACCTCCTTTCATCCAGTGCTGTAACCTCTGCCTTCCAACAGCCCAAGCACAAGAGCACTCACAGTGACCAATTCCTTCTGCATAACACTCTTCCAACACAGGAAAGCATGTACCAAACCGGGCATCATTAGGGAAAGTAATCTAGATTAAGTGATTAATAACAGTGATGGCAATTCAAGTGATTTTCCCCAGACCCCATAGTCAAGGTGCCATGGCAGGAGCAGCAGCACAGCCTGGCGCTGCAGGCAGGAGAGGGACGGTCCTGTGGGTGAGGGACCTCCTGGGGTGAGGGAGCCAAAGAGAAACCGCGGTGCTGCTCCATGGGTTCTCCCTGCCCTCACAGCAGTGCTGCGGCTGGATCTCGGAGGGGAGGGAGAGCATGTTTACAGCCCCCTCCTACCCCTGCTAAGTGTATGCCTATCTGCTGCTAGTCAGGAACAGCACTGTAGGACAGATGTGTCCCCTGCTTTGAGTGAGGTGCTGTCAGACAAGACCTCTTCCTCTTCCTCATCAGCCCTCTGCAAGAGTGCAGCCTGCAGACGGGCTTCCCAACCTCCCCGTCACAGGCTGGCTGTCTCCTACGGCATGGGAGACCTCAGTAATGAGTGCCTTACCAGCAAGATTAGACTAGAGGAAAGCAGAGATGATATTGAGGGTGTAGGGATGAAAACAGAGAAAAAGTAAAGAAAATACATGAGAAGTGCATTTAGAGACATTAAGGTACCAGGTCACATGCCCTCACAGATGCATGCAGTGCCATGCCGGATGCTCTCAGTGAGCAGAGATCTGCACAGGGCTGGCAGAATAGCCTCAGGACCTACAGGAGATGTAGGCATGCTGAGTTGGAGCTGGAGGCTGGGTGGGATAGCCTAAGGCATCCCAGCTGGTCCTCAAAACCTATTTTAGGCAACTGATTCAAGCTCTGAGGAGAAAGAATTTTTTTCAAGCACTAAAAGGAGCTCTAGTCATAAAAAATATATTCCTTATTTGCTTATCATCTCATCTGTTTATTTATTGCTGTATATAAACTATGTGTCCAAGGCTTGACCGAGTTCCTGCCTGCAAATGATAGCAATCTAGTTCAGGTAAAAACAAAACCAAGTGTCTAGCAGGCAGGATCAGTGTTTGCAAGCCTAAGAATGGCTTATTTAGAAACATATAACAAAACCTGAGATAGGGAGAGAGAGCTTCCCAGGGATTTGGCAAGGGCAAAGCCATGCTGGGCCAAAAGTTTGATGTGAAAGGCAGAGGATGACCTTGGCTGTGTGAAATTCCCAAGGGACAGGAGTGTGTCTTGAAATAATCGATGAGCATAAAGAAAAATATAAGCACAGAGTACCTGGAAGACTTCTGGCACGTGCTTTTCAGTTTAAGGCAGATAATGGGAATTACATTCTGGTTGGATACATTTAAAGCAGAAAACGTCACTGAAAAGGAGCTGATAAATCTAACCTTTTTTTTTCCATAGCTCTCACTACTTTTGTCTGGAGTTACTCCTCCTCTCTTCCCAAAGTCTTGCTAGAGAAGAGGGACATGCTTCCGAACATCAGATTAAGATATTATGGCAGGAACTCAATCTGCACCAACTAACACCAGTGAGGATGGAGAGCGAGAACATGTCTGGGAGGAGAGACCCAAGTCTCCGTCAGTTATTCAGGTTTCAGTACATTGATGCTGCATGATCATTTTCTAAGCCAGCAGTTCAGTCTCCAGTGCGCTAACTGTAAAAGTTAGAAATCTTGGTTAGCAAAGCTATCCAAAAGCTTTGCAGACCTTTACGTTTTGGATTTCAATGCTACAAAAAGCCATATTTCTAGTTTTACTTGCTACAGGTCTACTAACCAGCTTTACCAGGAGTTTGCAGAAGCAACTATTGATTTATGAGATGAGATAGTAGACAATGAAAGCAACAAATGGGTGGGCTCAGGAGGACCAGCTCTTGAGAACTAATTAATGTGTGGACATGCCATATGGGCTGGTGGCGCACAGTGTAGTTCACTACCTGCTGCCACTCTTGGCACTGCACCAAGAAAGATCAGAGCATCTGTCAGCCCCAGGATCTGTCACAGCAAACTGCAGTGCAGAGAGCTTCAAAACAAGCCTTGAACTTCAAAACTCTTCGGTAAATCCCTAGAAGAAAAAGCCTAGAAACAGTGTAGAAGTAATTGTATTAAAAATAAAATGTGGAATTGTTTGCTATGCAAAATAAAGCCTCACAAGCCTGCCCCTTTCCCTGTTTCTCCTCTTTGGCTGCAGACTCATCTCTTCTCTTTAACTCTCTTTTGATTATTTTAATTGACATCACAATCATATGTTTTCTCTGTGAATATCTTAAAATAAAGGTTCATATTTTCAGCTTCAGTCTCCACCTTTCCCTCCTGTCTTCCCCAATTCATTTTAGTAAGGTCCAGGTTCTTTCCAAAGAGGTGTTGTAGGAGTTAGGAAAAAATATAATATGAACAAGTTACATCCCACTTAACTGTCATTAGTCTCCAAGGACTTATCTCTTGAAAAACCAACTTTCTCTAGCATTGCTGGTTATTTAGCCAAAGTGCAGGGAGAGACATCGCTATTCTGCTTCCCTTTGCTAGCTGAGAGACACACAGCCTAGTTACAAGGTACTAGCAGGAGCTGATACCATCACTCTTAAAAGGGGACAATTGATTTTTCAGTCTAACAGTGAATCACACAGAAGGAGCAAGCTAACCAGGGCTACCTTGTGCTTTTGCACAAAACCATTGGCTGGGTTCAGTGGACGGGGTTTTGTGGGGTGGGGAGTAAGTGTAAAATCAAGAATCGGTGTCAAAGATTAAGATCTTAGTGCAACCAAAATGCTTTGTCCTAATCACTGTAATCTATATTTTACAAGAGATAATTTGAGTTTCATCTGCCAACAGCTGTATTGCAAAAAGGCAGACAATGCAGAACACTGCAAATAAATTAGAAATTATGAACAAAATTACCATGTTTGCTCCTCTTTCTCCCATGCTTAATCCTAAATCAGACGTTCATTCTGATCTTACTTTATGAATTATCAGACTTAACAGCAGTGGATGGATATAAACTTTGAACAAAAATCTAGCCAGCATTGACTCCGCGTCAGTGACCAGGCACAGCTGCAGACTACGCCTCCGTCTGAGATGAATGAACAAAGTGCTGCTAGGATTTTATTCTGCAGGCCCTGCATTAGCCTTTCTCGGGGCCTGATCCAAATTATTTTATCCTTGTAAATTATTGGAAAATATTCTGTCAGCTACAATAGACATTTGATTGGGTTATCAGTGAAGAAAAACGGCTATCTGCTTGGCTTAAAGAGATAAACAGTCTCTCCAATATTTGCTTCAGAGAATGAATCAAAGAAAATACAGCTTTCAGCTGGGATGTTTATGTCTGTCTTACGCATCAGCAGACTTGATCATAGTGGAGCTTTAATGAGGTATTTGTGCAGAGCAGTTGAAGTTGTCTAATTACAGACTTTTCTAGGAGCATCTTTTGTTCCCACTGGGACCTGGCCTATTTTCAGAGTAGTCTGGCTGGAAAGAAAGGATTAGTTTACCTGTCTCTATTACTGAAAGCTAACATGACTGAAGGCAGTAGACAGTGTCCCTTTGTACTTGCTGAGAAAATTTTCTCCAATTAGACATTAAGCTCGACTTAATGCTTTAATTGTCGGACACTCAGAATGTGTTTGATTGAAGTTCAGCAACAAGAAGAGATGCAGCTGACAGAAGTTTGTGGGCTCATTGAAATTTAGAAAAAAAAATACTTCTGTTATTCTCAGGCAAGAAAATTTGCAAGTCTTATCTGAGTAGATTATGCCATTCCATGTCTTCACAAATAGAGAGGACATCACAGGGTGAAGACACCATGGTGATGCAACATTCTTTCCTATACACAAAATGTTGACCATCTTATAAGCCACTAAGTTTGCTGGGAGTGCTATTATTAGGCCAAATAACTGGGTAAGGCACCCACAAGAGAAGTTCTTGAAGAAAGAATTGAGCATGCAGTTGGGTAGACGAACTCTGAGTTGTATGTGGAAGAGATGAGATGTCCTAAAAGAGTATTCAAAATGGCCATCAACCCAAAAAGGGTTGCTTACAAGAGGGAACAGTAGACCAAGAAATGTATGCCAGTCAAATTTCAATGAAAGCTGAGTACTCTGTGTACAATGGCCCTTCTTCCATCAAAATGTTGGCCTTACCCTGGCCAACTAGGTTGGCAAGCCTAGGAACCTCTTTTGGGAAGAAGTAGAAGTGAGGTCTTACTGCTTGGTTTCCTCTGAGGACTAGGCTTTTTTATCCAAGAGGGACACCATCACTGTCCATGTTTCCAAGGAAAGTTCTTGCAACTAGACTCTGTAAAGGACTCTCTTCTGTGCATGGCTGATTAGGGTCCTCTGGGAACAAGTGAAGAAAATCCCAGTGTTGCAGTGCTCTGTTGGGCAAAGATACTGGATTAGAATAAGCTAGATAAGACTGGGGAAGCCTCATAGCTGTATTAACTTAAAAAAATCCATCCAGACAAATCAAGTTTGCTTCTTAGGAAGTGTGGTTAGCCAGGGTAGAGCAGTACTGTTAAGCGGCTGGAGCTCATCAAGCATCAGAAATGGCCAAGAGCTTGCTCAGCAGCTCTTTGGGCATTTCTGTGTGCCCCTGCCCTGTACTACATTGACATCTTCTAAAGGACACAGGCTCACCTAGAGCTGTTCTGGGCACACACACAAGCAGAAGTATGGGTTTCTGGAGAGCATTACAACCAGACAGGTTTGGCAGCAGCTGAGCGAGATACTCTGGATATCATAGCTTCAATTCTGCTTAAATCATGCTTTTAATGTTTATGTCCTGTGTAAGATTTAGCATGGGATCTTGAAATATTAAGTCCATATGTTTGATCTAGCTAAGTATCTTCCCCTCAGTAGAGATGGTCAAAAGCAGCTGTAATATTTCTGCTAGAAAGTAGCAAGAAAAAGCGCTTGCCAGCATATTTTTTAAAAACAGATTCTGCCGTTATTACAAATTAAAGTAGATTTAAATTAAAATGTACCACCCCATACTAACAGGAATGGGAGCTGAACTACTGTTCATAGATTTTGAATGTCTGATACTTTGCAATCAAGTCTGATGTTTGCAATCTACAAGCATGATACTGCAACTTTTGTCTTTGCCAGTGTGGAGGAAGGAGATAGATGAGGAGATACAGATTCAAATCTCCATGGACGTATGTGCATTGAAGAATGAGCAGAGCAGCTCAGCAGAAGGACTAGGAACCATCCAGAGATTAAGTATGGCAATTACCAGACATGTTCACCAGCTATTTTTGAAGCTCTATGGGAATATCTGATAACAACCATTTAGCTTGACACATCACTCTCCCGCTTTTCCTGCCAGTACAGCCAGTCAAAGCACAGTGGAAAGTTTATAAATGTAGGAGTTAAAAATATCTCTAGCTTAAGGGTTTGATCAATGCAAGACTGAGATGTCTGTCTGGTCTGAGGGCTGAGATGCAATACCTATACCACACTCGAGCAATACAAGTGCTATTTGGGTTTCACCTACCAGGACATCCTTCCGTAAGTGTACTTTCACCCTTCACTAAGAGAAGGAGTTTCCCATGTTTGGAAAACATATTCCATGTTTGCCAGCTGCATAGGCTTCTCCAAACATACCTGGGAGTCAGTCACAAGCTATAGCATGGCTGTTGCACCACAGATGGGATTAATAAAAGACTAATTAGAAAAGGTGGTAGCTGTATATCTAGAGGAATATATGCACACTTAATTTCATTTTGTATTAGATTTTTCTCTAAAACGATTCATAAGAAGTTTCTTTTAAGTTAGGATACGGAAACCAGCCTAACCTACATATCTACACTCTTACAAGTCCTCCTTGCCATGTGAAGTTCTTCTTTCATATTGAGTCCCTGTCCTTCGTGAGGGAGTAGCATTTTCTGAAACTTGTAATCACATTTTTATACAAGCAATTAGTTTTCAGGTAGTCCTACCTATAACAAGTAAAAAATGTCCATCCCATACCAATAGGTATTGTAGAAGCTGAGTTACCAGTACTCGAGTTGAACTCCTAGAAACCTGAACTGATACTTATGCATCCTACCTTCCATATACTGCAACATTAAATTGTGTTTGCCATAGTCTATAGGGGAGATATGGGTTGGAGAACTTGGAGTAAAATCTTCTTTTTGCCCCAGACCATGTCCCAGCCTTCTCTCTCTCCGGCCAACCATTGGCAAAGTGAATTAATGCCCCATTGAAGGTTGTTCCACAGAAGTATGGCAGAAGTAAGTTTTCATGATTTCTGAATGTTACCAACCTGCACCTCCAACAGAAAAGACTGGGAGTCTTGAAAGAAATGAATAAGGAAGATCTCTTTCTTAGAAACACAAGGTACAACATGGTAACAACATTCTTACCAAATACTCTAGGTGTAGCAAAGTAGATTTATATGACCATTGTATTTTACTTTCTCTTTCCAAAGGCACCATACCCAGAATTACAGGACAGTCTGCTGTGAAGGCTTATAAAAATACATATCCTTCAAGTTTGTAAAGGATGGTGTCTTCAAACCACTGCATTCCTGAAACAGTAATTTCAGAACAAGCTTCTTCATAAATTCAAACTCAAAAGTGTTCTCAGTGCGACTGAGTTAAGAGAAAAAGTAAAAATTAGTTTCAGACTATGGCCCAATGGACTTCAAAGTCTTCACTGCCTTTTGGATGCTCAAGGAAGACAGTTCAGACTGTAGATATCTAAATCTGAGTGCCTAAATATAGGTATCATGGTGTCTACATTTTTGCTGTGATCAATATTGACTCTAGCTAGTGAGCTCAATGAGGTACTCAGCTCCCCGTGAGGTGAGACTACATTTGATCAGCTGAATAACTCACTCGCTGTCATGGGCAGCATTGGTGGATCATATGCAGTTGTCTCAGCGAGATCATTGTAGCCTGAAAATATCCCAGGTCTCCCCTCCCCTTTACTAGTTTCAGGTCAAAGTAACTTATTTAACTCTGTGGAATTACTTCCAGTGTTGCCATTTTGAATCAGAAGACAATCAGTTAAATTATGTTACACGGAAAACCTCATTATAATCAGTTAACAGTCTACTTACTCTCATGAATATCATTCATCCAAAACCATGCAGACTGGTGTAATGGCAAAAATACATAGAATTCCTAGTATTGGCATAGATTGCACAACAATGGTAATAAACCCTAAGCACCAATTACTATTAAAAAACCAGAGTGAACAGAAAATTATGTTAACGATAATGAAAGAAATCAGAAAGCTTGGAGTCAACTACAGTGTTTCAATCAGTCTGCAAAACAATATAGCATTAGATAATCAGTACATTATTTCTGATCCACTGAATGAAAGCTGATATCTGCCTAATAATTAAATTGACAGACATGTTTTCATAAACAGCAGCATACTTTTACAAAGGCCCCTAACTCATGTGGAAAGAATAGTAATATCCTATTTTGTAGCCAGAAGCGGTTTAGGTAAGAAAAGAAATTCCCTATGTACTGGCTTTCAGTATTCCTCTGAGGAGACCTAGAAACATCCATCTCTTCTTGACAAGTGATAGTAGGCTGTACAGAGAAAAAAAAAATCAGTAAGCACATTTTTATTGCCACAGAAGTCAGAAAACACTCTCTGCTAGACTTGATAGAGAACCAAATTTTAAAAGCAAGAGTCTTCATTTGAAAATGCTCACTCTCCAGCAGGACTTTTCACTGTAAAAAGCAGTAGTTGTAAGGTCCCAAGCAAGTACTAAGCGATCTCAGAGATAACCAGGAACAACATATGCACTGATTTAATATGAAATATTTTAATTGTTCCCAGAAGAGGAGTAGGAAGCCGATGTCACTGACTTATGAAATATAGTCTTTACATCAAGCAGGAGTACATTTATACTCAGATAAAATAAGAGCTGCGTGGCAGATTACCAAATCAGGAAGAGCAGTTGGGCTCGTATCTCCTGCTACGTTGCCATGTTCAGTGTATGTTCACATCCAGCTCTCCCTGTAGCCAGCACCTCCTCCAACATTCATTAGGTCTTGTAACATGTTTGTCACTTGTCTGTTCACTCAGTCAGTCCCAGCAGGAGAAATATTCGCAGTAGAGTGTCTTCTGTAATAATCCAGCTGGTGTTTAGAGACAGCAGACCACTTTTTCCCTTTGCTGCAGAGAGTTCAGTTGTGTGCGGGTGGAATTCATCTTACCCAAATATAGTCCACAGAAAGAAATAAGCACTGCTGGCTAAGATTTGTCTACACTATTTTAGGCATTGACCTCAGGATGAGAAGGTTTCTGCCATCAAGCACCTATTTCTCTTCACTGACAGTACAGTGAGCCTGTGATGACTCACTCAGATGTAGGAGTCTACATCTGGTCTGATGAATCCTGCCTGGAGTCTCTTGAAGATAAGGGCAAGACCTTGAACTGGAGGCAACCTCTTACGAAAAGCAAACGTAAGAAGCAAATGTGTGTAGCAGGCCACATTGCTGAGGAGATAAACTACATTGGGACTGAGGCACTTACCTGCTATTGGTGGATTTTAAAATATCCCCGATACAAAATGTTCTGTGATTCAGAAATACCTGAGCTTGTTCCTGCTACATTTAATCTTGTTCTGCTGTATATTTCTGTCCAAGTTAGTGTTACACATCGCTAAGTGGAAAGCTTGATGCTTCAGTGATTAACAAGGACTTGTTTAAATTTGATAGCTTCTGATAAAGACAAATTTCATTAATTTAAAAGGCAACAGCTATTCCTAAATAACAGCTTATGTAGACAAGAGGTAGATGGGAGAGCATGTCATTGAACCTCAGCAACGTAGTAGATGGACACTTTACCTGCCTGGTAAATTTATCTGATTGGGAATCTTTCAGCATCTCATTTCTAATGACCTATATCAATGTTTCCACAGAAATCTTTTTTGTATACTGGAGAACAAACAACTACACATTTCAGAGTATTTATCAAAATATTATCTTAAAATGCATTCATGCACCTATTCCAATGTGGTTGTTTGGTTTGGGGTTTTTTTTTTAAATCAAAAATCTTTTGGCTTCCAATCTGTATAACTACAACAATGTCTTTCATGTCTGCCAATTTTTCCCAAATGCTCTTCTGTAGACTGTGACATTCTCAGCACTCATCAAGGCTGTCACTAGTGCCAGCAACAAGAGCTGACTGTAGACAAGCCATTCAAAAGATAAGTTTCTTCCACAGATAGCTGAAAAGTATCTCAATAATCTAACAACTGATTTGAAACTCAGGAGAATCTTGGCCAGGAAAAGGCTTTAGGACTAATACCCAAATCAAAACAATAATGAAAAGCCTAGTACTTCTGAGGGGAAAAAAAAGCATGAGCTGTCCATTCTTTGTTGACTAGCGATGCATATATTCCCTAAATGGTAACATACACAATCTACATCACACCTACATGAACATGCAAAAATAGGAAACATTTCACACAGATCAGCAATCATATTCTATAACTAAAATCTGACTTCTGAAAACAGACAACAGTTTCTTAAATAAAAAAGTTGGAAATCTTTGTGCAGACACTGTGCACCTTTGCCTTATTCCAGGGCACAAAGCTACTATATTTTGGAAAGCAGAAGCTGCAATCACAAAGCTAGATTCCTCTTCCTCCAAAACTTCATTACCAGCTGGATGAGACCTGAGGCATGGCATGGCATAAGGTATAAAGCTAAAATCTGAAATCAAACACTGAAATGTATTAAAAGTTAGATTGAATAGTTAGTTGAATAGTTTAAATGTTTGCATCATTGTACTCCCACACGTGGGCACTAATTGGTGCTCCGGTACTATTAGACAAAAAAAGCTAATTTATTTCTTTTTATTTTAATCATAGCACTTTCTTCTCCAACTGTACAATGTGAGTGGCACTCTTCAAAATCAGTAGGTGTTGTTCCTATTTTGTAGCTGAAAAAGTGGGCCTCATTTTTAAGGGGCTTTTTTAAAGGCTTCTTCAACTGCAGAAATTGGCCCACTTTCCTCATAGTGGAGATATCTGATAGAGGCAATACTTTCTTTGCCATAGCCACAATACAGTTTATAAGATATCTGGGCAAAGAGACAAATTCATTTCCCTAATTGCATGTTTGATGAGAGCATTGCACTCCAACTTAGTTCCTGGAGCCTTGAGATTGTTACAGTCACTTTTTCCAAAATGGACTATATTCTCATAAATAGTGGGGATGACCTGCAATCAATTGATATGATTTGCAGAGTTTTGAGTAAAATACTGGATTTCATTTGCATGCACAGTTGCATTGAGTGCCTGTGGCACAAGCATGATCACGATTGTGCATTCAGATATGATCACTTAGCTATGGATGTACGTAATTGAGCTTTCTTCGACACTAATGAACTGTTGGGGTTTAGTGGTTTAAGACATTTTTGTTCACACAACTTTCTTTGGTGCTTGTACTAACATTTAAAATTGGAATAGCTGAAGCCTTGTAGTCAAAAAATTGACTGCTAGGAAGCAGTGAGTAAGTAGGGAAAAAACAGACATGCAATATAGAATGAATACATGAGCTTTTACTTGTTTAAATCCATGCAGCATTTTGTGCGTGTATTTCACATGTAAAGTGCCATCATTGCATCTCCAGGGTGCTTTAAAGCCACCCACTCACTCACTCTCCTGTCTCTGTGGTGTGTTTCCCTGGCAGAAGTCTTCCCTGTTGTTCTTCAACTTACATGACCATTTCAAAATGACATTTTCTGTGATTTTTGCTTCCTGTTATTTCATGTTTTACTGGCAGTTGACAGGTTTCCCACTTACTTTCTGTTTTAGAAAAAAAGATATGAGGGAGGAGAAGGGAGAAGAGAGGATAAGGGTGAAGGAAGAAAGAAATAAGAAGGAAAAAGAAGAAAGAAAAGGAAAAAAGGTAATTTTATGAATAATTATTAAGATCTGAATGTAGCTGCGTTTTCATTTTTACATGAAAAAAGATGATTCTATACATGACTAGATGGCACTCCAAGGCATGGAGTTGGATACTGGTGTCTCAATATTTTCCCTTAGAAAATTGAATTGAATGAATTCAGCACAATGCAATATTGCAACATTCATTTTCAGTCATCTTTCATATTTTCGTTTAGCTGAAAAGAGAAAATTATTCTGTAGAGCTGAATCCAAATACAAGACAAATGTATTTATTGCATTTGCTTTACAGATGTACAGGTAAATTACTTTGAATGCCCATGTGACAGAAAGTGATTTGTTTAAATGGAAAAGCCTTTGTGGTTTTTTGTGAGACATGAAAATGTATCTCTGAACACATGACTATGCTGAAGTAAGAGATATTTGAAGCACACTAACATTCCACATCTCCTGAATAGGCGATGCTCTTTTATGTACCTACAAACATTCGATATTTCAGAGGTGTATGAACTCCTACTTCAGGTTCTTTTTTAATAACACTTCCCAAGAAGCAGTATCTTTTAAAGAAGCTTTTAGCCACAAGTTAAGCCTCACTTGACAAAAGCAGAAAGCAACTCTGAACTTTCTTCAAGAGCTAAGTTGCAATTCTCCAGTTCTCAAAAACTGAAATCTCTGTGATCATGAGTTGATCCTGCTGACACAACAAATTCACACTGGACAGTACATCAGAGCAGAGCACTCACAGCCCAGCACTCAACCAGCCATCTACAGCCTCAGCAACCACAACCCTGTCAGCAAAGCCCTGTTCCAAGGCAACTGCTTTGTCAAGAAGCAGTATTAATTAGCCCAGTATAATGCAATTCTAACACAGCTCTACTGCTTTCAGGACTCAAATCACTATCTTTGCATGCTAGTTTACTTCAAACTCACTTGGACATCACATTGATTATTGTAGACATATTATTTGGGTTTTAGAAACCACAACCAAATAAAGAACAGCATTTGCACAAACACTTAGATACCTAAATGGCTTTAAAATCCAGCTCTGAGACTTTTGCCAGTTGCTCGTGGTAGTTGGTTCAGTTCCCATGCCAGCAGCAGCATTAACTAGTTCCTCTCTTCCGGCTGTGCATATCAGCTGCTGTCAGGTCAGAGTGATGCTGTTCCCAGAAGACACCCAGAGCAGTTCAAACTGTGTGCCAGCCTTCTTTCCCAGGCAAAAATCAATGTGAGTGATAATACATTTCATTTATAAAGTTCATGCCCAGAGACCCCATTCAAATCAAATCATTAGAAATTATGTTGATTTCTTTCTGAAACAGATCAAACTTGAGGAAGAGCTTCCAAAGCCTACCCTGTAACATGCTTTTCTACTATATTCAAGAGGTTAATACGAATAAGATTTGTTATTATACTATCTGTGTCAAAAGGGGATAGGCCTGGAAATAACTCTTGTCCGATGAAAGGCAGGAGCATGTTTTTTTTGTTTTGAGTAATTCTGATAAAATGACCTCAACACTGTAGATTTAGACAGATTAAAAGCTAGGAGTGCAATGAAAACAAATCTAGGTTAATATTGGAATGTATTTCTATTTTTAAAACTATCCCAGTTAAAAGTGACTTGAGTTTTATGGTCAGACTTTTTCTAAGAAGAGGCATATTCTTGACACATTTTTGAGGACTACATTGACTAACAATGTAGACAGGACAAAATAGGCAGTAAGCAGTAAGGTTCCTGATGAAGTATGTAAGAAAAGGAGCAGACATCTCTGCTTTGAAAAGAATGCAAATTGTTTAATAATTGTTCCTTTGAGAAACAAACATCCAGTGAAATAGGAACCACTGTTGTGAAGAAAAAGATTTTGAATAGTTCAGTTGCACTTCTAAATACTTTTACTCTTGGAATGTCTTGAAAAGACTATCTTGCTAGTTCAAGTTATTCAGGAGAAGTGTGAGATAGTTACTGGATTATGTAGAGGCAAGATGCCCAAAAGGTTGTTCATTTTTTGCTTTGACAAATATACAGACAGAAACAAGGAAATATTCAATGAAAACATTCTTCAGAAGAAGATAAAAGGTACTGGTTCATCACTGTGTGAGACTAGAAAGCTAATAAACAGCTTTCTGGTGTTATTTTCTGTTTTATTTAGTCTTATCTGGACTTTAATAGTAATCAAATGGCTACAACAATTAACCTTAGTAATCAAATGGAGAGAACTTAAGCTTGAATAAGAGAGGGAAAAAGCATGGGGAAAAAAGCAGAAAATGCTTAGATAAATTCAAGCTGGCCCTGTGAGCAGGGATTGCAATAGATGACCTCCAGAAGTTATTTGTAACCTAAATTATACTACATTTCTATAAGCTGCATTTCCTGGCTGAGGCTGATGTGGTGGAACTCACGCTGATATGTATGGGGAACTGAGTGGTGCGGTCTCAGGCAGTTCACAAGTATTGGCTTTGAGAATTATGGGGGACAGGTGAAAACAGAAACTTTGGAAAGAGCATGTGGTGTACCTATTTTAAAAAAAAAAGCTGGAGTAGGAAAGCAAAAGTGTCAGAAGTGTAGCCTAGACAGTCTAACTCCAACAAAAATACTAATTTACAAGCCCCTAAAAAGCCAGCGACAGCAACATGAATTTCTCAAGGCCAACTGATGTCAAATAATGCATTTCATTCTACAATGGATCCAAAACACTTGAAGGAAATGGATGTGGTGTCCTCTATTTTTACTTAAAACACCATGAAAAGCCTACTAATCTAACATTTTTTAAACCAGCTAGAGGAATGTCCTGTAGATCAGGGGTTCCCAGGCTTGGTTTCCTAAGCTACTACTACCAGTAATGGCAAAGAGTCCCTGACTCTCTGCTGAGCAGCATTCAGGTAGAAAGGAGGCATTTTGCTGTCTAACAGTGACGTTTTTAAAGTCGCTTGAATACTCTACTGGAGACACTTACACCATGTTTTCTAAATGACTGCCCTAGCTGAAATTGTTATAAGCTATATACAATTGCCTGAAAACCTTATGCCAAAAATTATCAGTGTTCACTGTCAAACTAGAAGGATGTCGTGTGGCTTTCTGCAAAAATCCAGCTTGCTTCTGGCATTTCTCAGTATTTCCATTAATGACTCATACGAGAGAGGGGAGTGCTCTTTATGAAATTTGTATACAATCTGAAGTTTAATGTGAGTTGCGAGCTCTCTGGATGTAGAATTTAAAGGAAAGAAATATCTTCATTAGCTGGAGTAGCAGTCTGAAATAAATAGGATGCAATTCAGCAAGGAGAGGTGAAAAGGCAGGAATAATCAGCTGCACAAATAGAAGATGGGAAAGAACTTGATAAACATTAAGTTTTGGACAAGAGGGTCAGACCTGCAAATTGAACGAGTTTACAGTGTCACACAGCTGCAGTCTCTCTACCTACCTCCTTCTGGCAGGTAGAGGCAGGTGGGTTTTATGCAGGATGTGAAGCAATCCTCACCTTCCTTCCAGCTCTGGCATGGCCTCAGCAGGAATCCTGCCTCTCATCCAGAATACCATAATTAGAGAAAGACGGGAGCAATCAGTGTGTCAATAAGAGAGCGACAAGGATAATCAGAGCCCGAGGAAACATGGCTTGTCAGGGGCAGTTGAAAGAAATGTGGCTGTTTAGCTTAGAGAAGACTGAGAGGAAACATAACAATCTCGGGATACATAAAAGACTGTTGCAATTACTTTGAGAGCATTTCCTGGTGAGGGATGTATCTTCCAGGACTCTATAGCACTGTATTTCTGGTAAGCAAAGCAAGTATTCACCTAATATAAGCCTAATTTTAGGTACTGAGTGGATCCATTCTCCACAACCTAAATGCCTAAGCTGTCAGTACAGCGGTGTTTCTCATTACGGTTCACATTGAAAGGTGACCTACGGACTGTTGCAAAATACCAGTGTACATGCTCAGTTACAAGCGGGTAAGCAAACAGGCTGGTGAAAAGCAAAATTTTTCAGTGAATGTAGAGTGCTGTGTATGGAAAACATCTTTGCCTCACAATGTGACCCACAGATGGTAACTAGGAAAGGATACATAGTCTGCAAACTTTTAAAGGTTGGTTATGTGGCTATATAGTCAACTGATGGTGGTAGTTGTCTTTGTAGGCCTCCAATCCATTTCAGCTATGTACTTATTAAACTATATCAAATGAAAACTGAGGAGAAGAGGAGGAAAAGGAGAATGAGGAGATACCTGGCAAGAATTCAACTAACATGTGGGATGGCGCAGACTGAGACCCACCTGCCTTTTTGTGGCACAGAAGCTCCAGGGCAAATGCGTTCCCTCAACACCCATGTTTGGTCAGCTGCACAGCCCTCTTGCCTCCATTGACTCTAACAGGCTTTTAAACACCTAGTTCATACAGAGACATCCACGTGCCAGTGATTTAGCTGGGGGCCTGAAACGTACCCTGAGTGCTTGCAAGCACCTTCATGGTCCACCCATACCTGTTCTTCTTGACCTTTTATTGTTCTTACCTTCCCAGTATTTTCTCCTGCTCCTTTTGCTTCTCTGCTCCTTCCATGGAGACAAGCTTTCACATGAACAGCCAAAAACCATCACCCAGATACTCCTTGCTGGTGCTATGTGAGATGCTGGAGTAGAGACCCTCACTAAGCTCCAGAAAGGAGCTGAATTACTTAAAAGAGGTCTTAAATAAATGAACCCAATTACAAATAGACTTCCTTTGCTGTAGGACTTGTGTATTTGTATATTTTAATGGAATGTTTTCTAGTGCTGGGGATGAAGGTAGCGAGGATGAAGGAGAACATGCCTGACAGCTGCATCTCTGTCCCTTCTCACTGCTGTGGAGAGGGAACATCTCGTAACAATTGCACAGTAAAGAGAGTCCTGTCCCCATCCTGAGTTGTCTGCACTCTGCTAAGACGCATCCTGGCTTCCCATTCAATTCATTTTGTGTAACTGAGCAGCATTTGTTTGCTCTTCCTCTTGCCCAACCATTAGACAAAATAGCTTTGCCTCCCATCTTTTGTAAAGAAACCACTTGTGGTTTTGTAGATGTTGTAGGCTTCTGGGGCAGAGCATAACATTTTCCAGCAAAACAAAGAAGAACCTGGTCACTGATTGAAGCATTTAAATTCCAAGTGTTGTGAGAGGGAACAAACTGTAAGCAGAAAAGAAAGTGCTCTTGCATTCAGCGTGCATTTTTCTGCAAACACTTCTCGTAACCCTGGGCTTGAATGGCAGCTGAGTAGCAGCACTGTTTGCAGCTGAGAAGCAGCAGTGTTTATTTCCACAGGCAAATTCTATAGCTGAGGTCTCTTCTTAACTTTTGCAAAAACATTGTCAGCCAGTATGAAGACATTAACAGAAGGATTACAGAATGTGCAGAACTGTAAATATTGGTGTTCTGGCTGCACAACAGACAAACTAAAAAGGCCTAACTACTTCTTTGAAGTTCTTGGAAAGTGAACCCAAGAGCTGTGAACCCACTCAACGAGCTGTTCCCCTGAATGTCTGTATGCAGGCAGTTTGTTTCGTTGGCAGCGCAGTATTAATCATAATGAAAGCTGATTACATTGCAGGCAATAAGGGATACACTATCACAAAACTGCACACACATACAAAGTTCAGTATTTTTCCTCCATTTATTAGATCACTTCCTACAAAACCCATATGCAGAAAGGCTCTCGTCTGGCAATCTTTCAAGCTGAAGTGGGAGCCTGTCCATATAGAGGCCTGCTACAAGAAAACACAAACAGAAATGATCTTGTAGAATGACGTAAAAGAATTTTGCATCTTTACCGTGACCCAGCAAATCCATGCAAAAGCATCTCTAAAACTATCTGAGGGGTATTTGATAAACACTTGGTGGGAAGGTAGTTTTCTAAAAGGACAGTTAGCAATTTTTAATCGGACTTTTTTTCCCCTCACAGGAATATGCCAATTCAATAGTTTGCATATTTGGCAGGGACACACTGGTTTAATTTAGCCTTCCAAGTGAAATGCACCTGCCCTTCCACCGCCTTGCCTGCACTGCCCGTGGCAGAGCCTAGAAGATGCATTTCACAAGGCTGACAGACTTCCCGCCGTGCAGCCAGATGCCTAACAATCCTAGAAGTCTGAGCTTGACTGGTATTGCAGAAATTACAGCTTCCATAAGTTTTCCTTGCAAGTATTTTGAGCTCACAATCAGTGGGGGGACCCCCTTCGTTTTGCTTTCAAAGTCAGAGAATATACTTCTGTGTAAAGCAAGAGCTCTGGTCTTCTCCACCCCATAAACCTCCAAAAATGAATATTCCAGTGCAGACCAAAACCATCTTTATTGCAACAGAATAACCAGTAGGGGATCCCAGGTTCAAACCAACTTCGCACGGCTGTTACGTATCAATAGGCAGCTGATGACAAGTACATACCAGAGCAGTTTGCTTCAGGAGGTAGCAGAATCTCTCCCATAGGAGATTTTTTAAGAACAGGGTAGACTCACATTTGTCAGTAATGATCTAGGAAGAGCTGAGCTTGCTGCAAGGCAGAGCATGGACTACCTGACCCCTGCAAGCTCCTCTGAGCCACACTGCTGTTATTCCAGGTCACTGGACAGAGCAGTGTCTTGTTCCATTTCAGATTTCTGGACACTGTTTACATCCTCTGCATTTGAAGCTCTTGAGATCCAGGAAGCTTTTAAGCACATTCTTTCCAAAGCAAACCTTCAGAAAAGGGTGGACAGGTTGAGTGAGCAGTTTGCAGAGGAAAAGCTGTGTGCAACTCTTCAGCAGATTCTTGCATTAGCACTGGGCCTACCCCTTGCTCTCTCCTCCAGTGGAATACATCTGCTCTGCTCGCCAAGAACCTACAAATGAGAAAAATGCAAGCAATTTAAATGGAAAGGTGGGGATGAAAAGGGAGAGAGACTACAGGGTCAGCTGCCTCAAAAAATGTATAAACGTGTCCTGCCAGCTATTAGAAAGAGCAGGTCTGAGGAGGCTGCAGTGTTTAGGTCTTTCACCCCTAGATATTCATGACTGAGAAACAGCTCGGTGGTATACACCTTGTTTAAATGATACGAAGCTGAAAAACGTATGACTCCCTCTGAGGATGCAGCCTGCAGCGTACTCACACTGACGTCAGTAGGCTCAGAATTGATGAAACAGGGAAAATGCCAAAGATAACGCCTACAAGGTCAATACAGCCCCAAGAACAGCTCCCCACACCCAGTGTCTCTTTAGCCCTCTTTTTCTGGGGACCCTCAGATGCGAATGGAGAGCAGGACATGGTCTGGATAAAGCCACACAGCAGCCCACTGTCTGCCACCTTTCTTGTCTGCCACCTCTTTCATGTTACTAACAAGAAGTGGCCAGAAGTAAGAGACCTCATCCCAAGCCAGACGGGCATGTATTTCTGTGGTGGAAGGATGCATGTGTTCAAATATTCGTGTCTGCCTGTGAAATGCTTATAATTTGGTCATAGAATAGGTCCAGTGAACTCAGTGGAGAAGTAGGAACCTAACCTGTAAGGACCTTAAATATTTAGTTAAAATTGGACCATTCCCTTTCCTCTATTGTAAGAAAGCTCCTTCTAACAAGCTCCTCATGTTAGAAGTAGTTAATTCTTTACTGTTATATAAAGCAACCCATACTTCCTCCCTCAGCTAATTTTTACTAGTATGCCAATTTTTCACCCTTAGGGCCCAGTTCTGATTACCTGCATACTGATGCTATGCAGCTGTGTAACAACATTGCCTCTAACTCAATAGCTCTATAGACACTGTGGCGTAAGCAAGATAGGAATCTGGCCCTCAAAGCACGATTTAAACTTGACCTGGATGATTCATGCCTTTGAGATCTCAAAATGAGATTACTGCAAAGTGCTTTATAGTGGGCTGCCAAAAGGGCTAATCCATTCCCTGAAGCTAATGCACAATACAGCGACTTGATTGTTATCAGAGGTGGGCAGAGAGGGATCTGCCTCCTCACTACTTGTCTGTCAGCATTTGCTGCTTTTTGGTGCCTAGAAAAGGTCTACAGTTCTGCTTTTAGCTTTTAAAGCTATTAACAGGCTGGAAATTGATGTTGCCAAGGACATCTGTAAATGTGCCTTAGGGACTTATAAATACTTTATAATATTGAATTGTTCCTGCTTTTGCTAGCCACAGGAATCCCATCAGACCTACGAGGGTAATTTCCAGTGACTCCTGTCAAAATGAACATGAAAACAAGATGGTGGACTCTGCCATGCCTTTCACTTGGACCACCCCTGCGAACGGCATGCTGTGAATAGGCAGGTAATGAGCTGCCTTTCTGACCAGAAGCCCTCCATCAGTCTTTCATGATGAGATTTAAATTAAATTGAACTTGGATCTTCCCATGTGAATTTTCTCCTTTTGCTACAAAATTGAAACCATTTCTATATTAAAGCTCTCACATTTCATTTTTTTTCTGATAAATGAGGATCGAAACACAAGCTCGCACAACTTTGCATCGCACTTACATGACTCCAGGCAGGCTTTGCAATACGCTCTGCAGAAGCAGCAAGTGCAGCAGAGGTGTATTTCTGCCTGTAGCATGATTTGCCCAGAACTCCTTTCCTGTGAGACCAGGAGGGCAGCAGTCAGCCCCTGTGCAATGGCATAAGGCTGGATGTAGCTGTGAAAGCACTGGGAAACACCCAGGAAAGAAGACAAATTGAAGTATTTGCCACAATACAGAAGACCAGTACAGTGCTAGACACAGGAGCCAGGAACGTAGGTAGAGATTTGCAGATCTATTGTAGCTCACTGAATTTCCCCCACAGCGCACATGATTCCCAGCACACTTTCTGGGAAGCTTAAATTAGTATGCATTTTGTCAGCCGATATTCTTTAATAACGTCTTTTTTAATAGGGATAGCTGGATCCAAGGCAATCCCATCAATCAACATCATCAGCTGTGGCTATGGTTTTTACACTGTTGATTCTCGTCCGCAGTTGCAGAGCTCATGACTTTGGAATTACATGCCCAGTTTCAGGCTTCCAAATTTGAAATGTTTGACAGCAGAAGATTGGTGAGATTTGCTATCATTAACAGGACCTAGGGACAATCATGGGTGCCAACTCCAGGATGTATCTTCACTTCTGCACTCAAGCGAGGCAATCAACTGGCACCCTTTAAAAAGTGGCTCCAATCCTTATACTGACCGGCAGATTGCTCACAGAGGCTGACAAGTGCAAGTGTTGACGGTTACATTAGCCCTCAGTGGAAAATATTAGCAGTGAAGTGTAAGTACAATATATTCCCATGATTCAAAGGCAGAAAAAAAAGATATCTATTTTTATCTCCATTTCATGTATGCCTGAATTTAGGGAATTAAGACTATGCTGTCATATCAGTGATAATGCCAAACATGCAAACTTAACTTTCTTCCACATTCACTGCTATTTTTCCTACTTCAGTGTTTAATTTATTGCATTTTATTGGCAAAGTACAAATCCTAAATTATTTTGATTAGAATTTCCACTTCTAATTAATTTTTAATCATGGAATACCCTGCTTCTGTTATGAAATAAGGGTATCGTGGCACAAACTGTGGAAGCCAGTAAGTAAAGCCACATAATTTACTTCCTTAGATTCATGGCTTGGTTTTCTTCAAGAAGGAATTAAAAGGATACAATTCAGTTATTTATTTATGGAATCAGGTTTTGGATCATGCTGTGGTCTTAAAAGAAAGTCCCAACAACAATTTGTCATTACCCTCTATTTGGCATTGATCAGGCCGCATCTAGCACTCTGTGTCCATCTTTGGGATCCCAGTACCAGAGGGAGCTCCACAAACCGGAGCAGGCTCTGCTACAGGCAGCCTGGGGCTAGAGCACAACGTGTGAGGCAAGGCTGAGACAGCTCAGCCTCTTCAGCCTGGGCAGGAGCAGTCCTAGTTGCTGTGTTCAACTATCTAATAAGGGGTTAAAGAGAAGACAGAGCCAGACTCTTTCCAGAGATGCACAACAGCAGGACAGGAGCCAACTGTGACAAGGTGCAAAAAAGGGAAACTCCAGCTAGTATGCAGAGAGAAAATTCACAAGGATAGAGATTAAGTGTGGAAACAAGTTGTGAGAGAGGCTGTGGAATATCCAGCCTTGGAAATATTCAAAACTCAGCTGGATGAAACCATGAGCTATCTGACCTAACTCTGAAGTTAGCCTTGCTCTGAGCAGGGTGTTGGAGTAGATGACTGCACAGGTCTCTTCTGACCTACATTACTGTATGACACTGTGTATCTGACCTTTTTTGTTTAATTGCTTTTTGATACCACCATATTGGATAAAAAGCAAGAAGTGACATAGGTCGCCTTTCTGGAAAGCATTCACTGTTAATGAAATTAATACCTTTCATGTAAGGAGCATGAATGGAGAACACAAATGTACGCACACGCAGGCACACACCATTACCTTACTGAAAATGGAAACAGGGAAAAAAAACTCAATGTATTTTTAAAAGCCAACAGAAAAGTCCTGTGATTTCATCAAATTCTAGCAAGAGCATAAAGGAGCCTGATCATAACTATCATCATTTTGCTTTGTCAAATCCTCAGATGATCCTTGAGAGTAAGGAGGAGTAATGTCCCAAAAGTAAGAGTTGAGAGAAAGAACTGTACAACTCTGAAGGTATATGATGGATTGCTGGAGGCCTGAGGTTATCCCAAAATGTTATTTTAAGGTGTTTCAGAACTTTTAGGCCATATCACTTTATTCGTTAACCTCTTCCTCCCTTCCCCTCCCATCCCTTACTGTGCATTTTCCTGTGGAAGCTGTACCTTAGCAGTTTTGCAGAATTGTGCCAGTGTCCATGTCTGCAAAGCAGTGAATGCATGGGTCCCCAAAGAATGAATGACCTGCAATAAGCTATGACTGGAACAGCACCAAGTTTAGGAGTCCCAGAAATAGCCAAGATCTTCCTAAGAAACAAGACACAAAGAAAAATACAACCTAGAGGAAATGGCAAAATATAGGGTTGTGAAAAGATCCACGGCATCTCAGACCAACATTTTTGTTTTCTACAGATGTTCTCCTTGACCCTTCTCCAAAAGAATTTTGAGAACTCACTGCATAATAACTATCTCCAAGGCTTAGATGGCATTCAGAGGTTTTAAAATAACCATCTCTTACACAAGTGGTTTGCATTTTCTCTGTCTTCATGCTCTAAATATTTCCCAGTGGAAGCACAAACTCTCACAGTACAGGAGGAACTGAGGGACCCTTGCATAAGCCCATCACATTTCCTTTCACATACGGCTCCATGAAAAGCGTTCAAAAATACCTGAATGTATAAAAAATATTGACTTGGAACAAGAACCAAACTTTAGCTAGACTAATAGAAACAGCACTTCTCAGTTCTTCTCTAAATTTAACTAGCAAGAACTTTAAAAGCATGCGACCGGTCATAACAACTTTCATGATTTTCTCATGGCCTCTCCTGATGAAGCACACAGCAATGGACTCGGCTGTGTTCTGCTCTTCAATGACAACACACAAGCCACAAGATCTTTCAGACAGTGCCGTGTGTCCCAGGTACTGAGAAAATAGCATTGCTCTAGTTTGTGGTGTCTCAGAACCACTTGGACTTTCTCCTGTTCTTTTCCAACAGCTCTTGAAAGGATTTCTCCAGGTTCCTAGATGTATTTTTGCATCCCAGGCACACTTCTCAGATATCCTCCCACTCTGAAGCTATTTATTGTACCAGGCTCTGTGCTTTCCCTCCTGAAATTCCCCCACTTTCTGCAGATGGGATTTTCCTGTAAAAAAGGCTCCTTCATGCCCAGAAAAGGTTAAAGACTTACCATGTGTCAGCTGGGCTGTGGTAGCTTTTCTCATGCATGTTTTCAGCTTGTTCTAAACACAGCACAACTCAGCAGAGCTCAATGCTTGTTCATATTACCCTTCACTCACCATGGGTTAAGAACATGCATGCAATTACTGATAAACTCTTAATCTTATAATCTGCCAGTCCTCAGAGAAAATATTGCTGACCTGCACATTGATTTATAACTAAAGATTTGGACCAGCTTATGCACTTGCCTTGCACTGGGGACAAAGCCAGTACACTGAAATCATTGCAGCTATTCACGTGAGCAACTGCTTGCCAGCCTGAGCAAGGGGTTCATCGCAGGGACTCCTATCAGTCATCATAATTAATTGGTCTCTTCAATAGCAACCTGGTAACAAACAATGTTTTTGCAGATCTGATTTCCCATTGAAATTCAATGTGTTGCCATCTGCTTGCCAGATTTGTACAGCTATGCAAACATACTTTGTACCTGAAAAGCATACATTTATTTTTTCACTGTCCTTGCACTTTCATGGAGTAAAGATGACTTACAGGCATCTGACATTTTTCCTTGATAGAGAAGATTTAACAACAACTTTAGTTTGTGGGCCTAAAAACTCCACAAACACCCAACCCCTGTCTGTGTGCCTTGTATTTAATCCAACACCCCTGTGGAGAAGATTTTTACATCAATAGAGGTGAAGATAACTTTTGTTTAATGACTACTGAAGGAGTTTTAGACTATAACTTTCTTTTAGGTCCAGGGGACCATATATTCAACATAGCTAGGAAGAGCTACTTGAAGCTGTGCTGAAAGTTAATGTTTTTGAACTTTTCAACCCACTGGATCTCCACTGGACCTCAAACCCCATATCTCCATTCACAAGAACTAGGAGGTACATGAGATAAATACAAATACATAGATTGCAAGTTCAGAGCCCAGATTTTCTTCTGCCCATGGTGCAGCTATAATTATGCCTCTCTGATTAAAAGAAAGCCCACAGTAGCCAAGCACCGATATTAGCTTGAACAGCCTAATGACTTCTCTAGCATGTGTCATTTGATAGCAATCTCTCACAGACCACTGATGATACAGATCTCTCTTTTTGGAAGGGAGTGATAAAAACTCCTGTTCTAGCAGATTAACTTCTCCGTACCAAGCCATGATCCAACTGCTTCCCATCCACCTGTGTAAGTAAAATGAGGCTCCACTGTTGTAGTAATTTATCTCCTAATATTTTCAGGCTGAAAAAAACAGACCACTTCAACCAATGGGCAAAATTTACTTTATACTTATTTTTCCAAACCAGCCTGCCCACCTTATATTGCATATATGCCCTGGCTGTGTTTACTACCACAATGAACAACTATATCTCCTCCCCTGTGAAGATCTAATGACACATAAGCATAAGCATGCCCTTCTATTGTATTTCTACAGATAAAAATTAGCTCTCTATTTTAATCAGGAAACAACCCTGTCTTCATCTAGAGAACCAGTAAGTTCTAATAGATCTTAAATTAATAAATAAACTTTGGGTAACTTTAAATTGAAAGTATTTCTTCTATGATAAAGTGGTCGGTATTCACACCTATGCAAGTAGTTACCAACACATGGACAACAGTTCTCACATTTTCAAACATCACTAACAATTCCCATTTGTTTGTGCATGGTTTTCCGAGCAGAAAGCCGTGAAAAAATAATCCCACAGTGGCTATGAACTGACTCATTCAATCCCAAAATGGCTTGAACATACACAGAATGTGTATACAGCAGTCCCCTTGCTGTATTTGCTTCCTAAGCATCAAGTTTATGTTCTGCAAATGTACTCACTTTCCATCATATGAAAAAAATGGGAAAAATCAGAAGTATGGAGTTGAGGTGGGCGAGTTTTGTCCTTCATTCCCATATCCTTTAATATAGCAATAAAATGAAAGCAGTTTCATGCAGGATGACCCAAAGGCTATATGGCAATAAAGGCAATTAAAGTTAAATGGCAATCAAGCCTTCGAGTTACAAAGCAGGTATGTCAAAGGCTCTGAGCTCCTCCGAAGGAGACAAAACATTCAATAATGCTCTATTTGTATATTTTTGAGCATAATAAGCATTTTCCCTGAGGAATTTACACAAACAAAAACTTAGCAATTAACTAAATATTCAAACAAATAAGGTGATTTCAAAAATCAGGCAAATCGAAACATTTATTAATTACACTGTTGAACCTCAAGTGCTGATAGCACATTTTACCTCCTTAAAGCAGATTCTGAAGTTAGCTAATCAATAGTCAAGCAAACCTCTAATTTGTTACATAAATAGAAATGCATTCACTCACTTTGCAGAGCACAAGGAAAAAGTGACGTTCCCAGCAAGTGGGTAGGTTGAAACACTGCAACTCTTGGTAGCAAGAACTTTGAAATTCTGCCAGCTGGATGCATAAGATAACCTTGCATGACTTGATTTCTAGAGGTAGTAACTGACTGATTTCTTTCCCTGCAACAGATTCATCCGAACACAATGTTTTTGCCAATTTTTCTACTGAAGAAACTGAAAAAAAAGAAAAGCCAAGAACTTACTCTTTTGGGGGAAAAGAGAGGAAGTACTGCAAGAAATATGATTAAAGGCAGAGTGGAAATTTTAGAGACAGATTAAATTACGACTGTATTTCCTCAAGGGATTTTCTTCAATAACAGATAAGTAAAAAGTTTCATTCTGGGCCTGACTCTCTGCTGCCTAACAGCATAAACATTTACATTTGGACAAAATAAATGCAAAATGCCACCATTTAAATTTCATGTTATTTTAAAGCCTCACAGATGGAAACAATTCTACAAAATATAAAGCAATTTGGAAACAAAAGCTGCTGTCTTACATCCCCAAGTGAGCATCCAGGCAGACTCACCCAAATGATGACGCTCAATTTAACCAGCCTACCCAACAGAGAGAGATGCCCTTTCCGCCTGAGAAAATCCACCTCCACAAAGTCTTTTAATGAGTTTTTAAAGTAACCAAAACCACAAAGCAAGACTCCCTGTGTCAGAAAGGGCAACGGGTTCCCCCATACTGGGCAGTTAACCCAGGAAGAAGGGCCAGAGGAAATTCGCTTCAGAATCCTGCCACAAAGTGGAAAGCTTTGAAATGCAATCAGGTCTGGTCAGCCGCAGTGGAAGGAAACCATTGGTTGCTGCCTGTAAGTGTGTGTGTGCACAGAGCAAAGCTTTTTGCAGTAGCTGGTGAAATACAGCACCTTCTGTACGCCTGTTTGAGATGCCGCTAAGTTCTTTGCATGGTGAAGCACAAGGGTTCGTGTCAGCACATCTGTGCTTTGTACTTGCCTGGCAATTTTCCAGCTCGCTTCCCACCCAGCTTGGAAGCTTGCCTGCAGCATAGGACACTAGCAAGCATCATTTGGTTCGTACTGTTTGGCTTTGTTGTAAACAGTTGGTTTTTAAAGTCTACCGTACACCTGGCATGGTTTTGCAGGCTTATGCCGCTACTCACGTTCACCCTTCTCTCAGTAACCCCCATGCTCAGCATAGGAAGGGAAAAAGGAGTCTTCTCCTAACCCACCCACATTTGAGCATTTTCTGTTCTTCTCCAGACTGTCATCCTGACAGAGATCACCATTTGTCTTTTTTCACCATGGTATTTCCCCTGCCAGAACGGCTGAGCATCAGGAGGAAATAACCAACACAACCCCCATCTCCATGGACAGGTCCCCACCTCTGGCCCTTCTGTGGCTCCTACTTTCCTTCCCATTCACACCTTCCCCTTTTCCGTCTACCCCACATCTTTCTCATTCTTCAACCATAAAGTATACTTGTAGGAAGTGTACAGTATAGCTGCCCACCATAACGTGCCACCTGCAGGCAAGCTGCCTGTCCCAGCACCAAGCTACAGCCTCCATCTGATCACTGCAAGCACCTGTCAAGAGCAAGGGTGGGTTATCGTCGCCTGGTACCAAGGCATGTGCACAAAAAAGGTCAAAAATTACCAGCACGAATGCCCCAAGACTGAGATGAGGCTCTGAGGTTCACCAGCAGAGGAGGAAAAAGGAAAAGATCACCTCTGAAGCCATGGAAACCAAGAGCAGTAACTGATCTTCCTTTTTTTCTCTCTCGTCAACTGCACAAGACCCACGTCTGTATTGGCTGGACCTGCAAGGACACTTCATTTATGTATCACTTGGTGTCTGAGAGAGGTAGAAAAGATGTGAAGAACCTGCCAAGCCCTCTTGCAGCCCTCCAAGCTGCCTCCCTTGTGGGACCAGCCAGCTCAGTGTGGAGGTGTTTCCAGGGTGAGAAACATCAGGACTGAGGCAAACATTAGCAGTGGTCAGAGCCAAGCCTCTGCGTGGCCAGCAGAAGAGCATATGCGGGGAGAGGCAGCTGAGGATGCTCCTGGAAAGCTCACCCTTTTCACACCCATCTTGGGAGTTTTGCCTCAGCCATGCTCAAACGCTCTTCTGCCAGTGTCAGGAGCTTTGGGGAAGCTCCTCTGACTGGGAAAAGCCACATCAAAAATGTTCCCCCACCCAGGACATCCAAACCACACCTCTGTTGTCCTTCTTCTGACCTCCTGAGCCAAGGGGAGGTTGTTGCCCTGCTGCTCTGGTCTAACAGGTCCTCAATGGCAACCAAAAGCCATGTCCTGCCTGGATGACCCTAGGTCCATCCTGCTCCAGGCAGAGCTGGTTTTCCTCCACACCTTATTTGTGACATTGTATCAACCACTTCCCCAGCCTTCAGTGGCTCATACCATCACCTCTGGAAAAAAACAAAGATTGCTTTGTTCAACTGCAGTGATATTTCTGTAAACTATTTATAAATCTGTATATGAGTATAAATGGCTGTAAATAGCCACTGCCACAAACACAGCTGAGCCACATCTCAGGCTGAAAACAAGGGCTTTCCTCTAACCAGCAGCCTGAAGTCAGTGCTTTCAGTTTCCTAAGTGCCTTTATTTATGGTAGACATATAACTAACCCACAGCCCCCAAATGCTTTTATTTTGTTGGTATGCTAAACCATGCCTGATTTGCAGCACACCTCAAAGTGCAGTGCAATACAGAAGGATGAGTCAATAGATGTTCATTAACACAAATAAATTAATTAGCACACGTAAATGCCTTTTTTCATTTGGATTAAAGTGGAGAACAAAGAGAAGTCAATCAAAACTGGTTTAGGAAAGGCACAGTAGATTCAATTAGTCTTTACTGAAATCAGGTGTAATACGAGTCACACAACTTTGAAGATCCTTATTTTTTGTGAAAAAAAAATTATCATGAGGAAACCACTGTGACTGCTCTGCAAAGCAGTAACTGGTCTCTCCCTTATGAACATTCACTTTGTCCTTTCCTAATAAAATAACTTGGCCATCTTCAGCTGTGAGGTTTTTCACCAACGAACACTGAACATACTCCAAACCAACACGATTTTAACTGTCACAGTTACAGATGGCAGGAGGGAGTGAAACAAATCCCAGGCAGTGAAAAGACACTTCCCAAGCTGAAGGTGAGTCTCATAATAAAGCCATATGTCATGTAGTAAAAGCACATGGATCAAAGCCGTAGGGAGTCAAGCACGGCATGAAGACTTAGCCTTTTTTTTTTACACCACATAAAACACAAGGCACGCCTGCCGTGTGCCTTAGGTGGAGATCAGCTGGGAGAGGGCATCCTGCCAGCAGCCTGAAGTATCACGACTATCCCTGAGCTTCCCACACCCAGCATTAGGTGACAGCTTCTCCTTTCCCAGCACAGATGTTGTACAGACCACTTATTTTTCCCAGCAGTATTGATCAGGAGCTTCCTACCTTGCTGCTCACATCTATCTTCCAAATGCATGTTACACTATGACCCCACAGCTGTGCTGAATTCTGTAATGCTATTCTCTAGCAGCTCAGGGCTTTAACAGAAAACTTAATTTGGATAGGCAGAGATATGCAATATCTGACAGACAAAAAAGGTGCTCAGGGCAGCAACACCTACAATGCTGACACAGGGTGGTGGTGCAGAGGGAGAGAAATTTGCCTTCCGCTGAATGGACATAGGGACCATCAAGAAAAAGGCACCATGAACATTTTGAGAATTAGCAAACTCTATAGTAGGTACACCCAAAAAGCAAACCCTTCACTGTTGATCCAACTTCACTGTGGTCATTTGACCAAGACAAGTTTCCTTAGTTAGTGGTAGCAGATACGAAGTGAGCAAGACCTTAGTGTGCTCCTCCACAGCCATGCAATAGCTCTGCCCACATCTCTAGCAAAACTACCTTTATAACCCTGAAGTTTAGCGGCTGCCACCGGTTACCCCAAGGCTATTGTATAATCCTCAGCCTCATGACTGCAAAATCATAAGAGACAATAAGATAACCTGGCCAAAAAGCATTTGTGATCCCTCTTGTTCCCCTCTTCTTTTAAATTGTCTTCTCAGTATACCTGCCGATGTGATTGCTCATGCTGCTGAAAGTACAAAACACGTTACCAGGCAAGAATGAAGTCTCAAAAACATCCATTTATTCACAGCAGAGCTGGCCTCAGATAATGCCATGTCACAGGAAAGGTGAAGAAGTGAGATTCCCCACATTAAAATAGCTGCCCCTCTTTCACAACCCCATAGGCACATTTTATTCTTTACTATTTTTGAAAACACCGTAGCCTCCGTTAGAAGTCTTAGCCAGAAAGCCTTGCTTCAGCTGTCCTCCTTTCTGCATTTGGTATCAGGGAGAACCATTTTGAGACAAAAGGAAGAGTACATTAATATTTATCTGAGAGAAACCCAATAGACCAGATCCTTATTAATCACAGTCAATGAAGCTATGCAGTTGAGAATGCGATCCAGTGTTTTCAAACATACATTTTGGAGCCAGACTGTTTTTGTGCAGTTTCTCCTCCAGAAATGTTATTCCCATACTTCTTCATTTATTCTGCTAATGAGTTTAACTCAGTATTTAGTGACACAATTTATAGAAAAAAAAAAAAAAATGTCATTGCATTCTCACCTTTATGTGAAAAGGAGCTGTCGTACTTCAGAGAAACAAATAGAATTTGTCCACCCACAGATAGGAGAGTCCTAAACTAATTAAATGGGCGGCTTATCTCATATTTGAAATTCAGGCTTCATCCTTCAAAATGAGAGGTTTGGGGTGGAAAGAATATTACAATCTATCAGCTATATATATATATAAAAGTGGTTGAATTAATCTTTGGACATCTCCCAGAGAAACTGAGAAGGTTCTCGTGTTGTCTACAGAACACAGAGAGTAACCAGAAACAGTTATGATTTGTTCTTCTTCAACATGACCTTGTTCAAGTTCTCTTTGAGAGATAAGACTTTTCTAAGGTCACCCAGCTCTTATTTACCTTATCTGTCCTAATCCTGGAAACTGCTTTGTATTGAATTTAAATATCAGTCTATTTAGATGGCAAATTTCTGATCATCTTTCATGAGAACCAGGAGAAGCATGGTGAAAGACAGTAAATTAAAGCCAAAGAAATATGTCCCCAACACTGTGTATTTAGCCAGCGCTAGGCAGAAATAAGACCACAGTTCAAAAGCATGCAGAAAACTTAGATTAGTAGGGAAGTGAGAGTTTAAATAAGAATTAGAAAAGGAAAAAATTCTAAGGGAGTTCAGAAGAAACTGAACTGTAAGCAATCCACTAATGGCCTTTTTTTGTTCTTTCATTTCCTGGGTCCTCTCTCTGGTACCTGGTACTGTCTATTGACAAGAGTATGTTACTATAGTAGGTAGACTCCAGGTTTTAATGTGGTGTTGAAATTCTTGTACTACTTGAGAGTAACTGAGTGAGCCTTTTAAACTGCCTTAACGCTGAACAATTCTTAACATCTTTTTCTGCTCCTCAGGGCCTCCATCACTGCTTTAGCAATTGAATTGCACCGCTGTTACAGAGATTGGCTCAAAACTCCTAACTGTCATGAGCGTGCCTTGTTTGTTCAGGTTTGAGCACGAGGTTTTCATCCCCCCGTGGAAGCTGACAGGAGAGCTGGTCGCAAACACAGAGGGCAAGCCCACGGGTAGTCTTGGAAACATGAATCAGAGCAAGAAACTGTAAAGCTGCTCTTCAATCACACAGCACAAATTATTATTATTTTTATCTAATCCTGCCTAACACCTTGATGACCTGCAATCAAATAGTAACATTAGTTAAATGTATTAATTTATACTCCGTTTTCAACAATTTCACAACATTCTCTAGATATAAGAAATATGGGCAGGTGTTATTTGAATGCATCGATTCAGCCACCTTGGGAGTTAAATCGGGCAGAAACAATATGAATTAACTTACAGACAACAACAAAAAATGAAATTCCTTACTGAAGTGACAACAAATTATAGATAAGCAGAAAATAACTGCTTAGACTAGACCTTAGCCAAGAGGCTAAGGTAAATAAATATATTTAAAGTTGTTAAACCTTTAACAATCAGAATGATACAGGACTTCAGCATACAATGAAATTTTACCCAGCACCCTCAGCAGGGAACTGCTCTTCTAAATTGGGTCCATGGGTTACTACACAAAGCAAACTGAGGTATCAGAGCTCACTTAATAGCTTCAGTACCATTATAGATATTAAAAATCTGAGCTATATTTAGACAGTTAAATAGGTTTAGAACAAAACAGTACCACCATTGACATGAAATACCCATGGATGGGGACTTGCATCCACCTTTATATACTATGGAGGTACCAGTGGGTATCCAGACCTGCAAAATAGAAGCTATCAAAGAAAAAAGTGCACACACACAAATGGCCACAAGTGGAGGACAAGAGCAAAAGGCAACACGCTACAGCAGAACAAATATCCTCCTAAAAGATATCCTGGGGGAAGATCCATTAAGTTGCAAAAATACTCAGGATTGATGTTTAAGTGCTTATTAGTGAGACTCCCACTCCTGCAGCAGCATGCATCTACTTCTAGGTAGTTCGTGCGAAATCATCATGGAGTTATGCCCACTGGGAGAAGGTGCTTCAATTAGAGGTTACATTTATAATGTAATTAAATACCTAATTTATTAAAAAGAATGCAAATCACATCAGTTTCTAAGTGGTAGCAGTGGCATTTAGAGCACACTACGCAACAGCTTTGTTTTAATAATTAAACTACGTATGCCCTCGATGATAGCATTTCCAAAATGGCATGTTGCTCACAGCTCTCTTGAGAACCATAGTGAGCATAAATAATGAGAAATGGGATCATAACATTTGTGAGAGACAATTGGGACAGTCACAATAAACTGTATTTCGAGGGGGTTCTGTAGGTTTTTTAAATTATTTTTTTTTGTATCAAGACCTCGTTTAGCACAATTATTTAGTGTTTTTTTCTCTTTTTTACACAAAAGCTTTTAAAAAATTTCTTAGTATTGCAGCTGTTTGCAGCTATAGTTGTTTGCCTTAGCTCTAAGAGCAGAGTTGGCTCTTCGAGCTGTTGTACCTTTTGTGCCCATTCCTCAGTAACCCTCTGCTGTGCGAATGAGCATCTGGTTGATAGCCATCATTCCCACTGCAAGACAAATTCAAATGGCTTGTTATAACACTAGGTCCCATAATGTAACAACAAAAGATTAGAGACAAACAACCTTACAAAACTGCTAAAATATATAATCATTTGTACTGGTGTTAAATTCATATTCCATACGATCCATTGTTATCGAGGCTGCTGCTTCACCATAGGAAGTTATTTATGCATGAGATAGGCATGGTGGGAAAAAAAGGCCAGGCTACACCAAAATATCCAATATTAAGATTTACCTAAACAAAAGGGCACCATGTATCTTCTTGGACCACCGTTTACAAATCTTGCTCATTTACTAGGGCCCTTTTTAAATGAGAAGACAGGTCAATAAGTTAGTGGAAAAATTCTGAAAGAAAAAGAAACAAGGAGCAAGCGCTGAAACTGCACCTCTCTCCTCCCAGCCCAGGAGCGAAGTCATGGCAGTATGGAGATCTGCAGTGACACTGCTTCTTTCCAGAGCTGGTCCCTGGTGGAGCAGTTCTCACCACAGATTTTCACCTTTTTCTGCATGGCTGGGAGGGAGTTCTTCCAGGACTGAAGGTGTATGGCTCAGTGGCTTCCCACACAGAGTCCACTGAAGTCAGCTGGACCCTCTGATTTTGTAGGTGAGTCTCTCCTGGCTTGCTGCAGTGTTAAAGCCAAATTCTGCACTCTTCAAAACACAAGTAATATGGGAACCTTCCTTAATGCTTTCTATTTTAATTTCCAACATGTTTACCCTCCTGCCTTTTCTCACTTGATTACTAATAGATGATTTAATAAGAACATAAATAACCCTCACCAAAACAAAAGTAGATGGAAAGGTGTCTGGTTAAAATGTTTTCTTCTTTGAACTCAGTAATCACATCTAAGGCAACTACTGAAATTCTCTTCTCCAGATAAAATGTAAATGGTCTGTTTAGGCCATGATAAGAAATAATTTACAGCTGCCTTTTTCAAGTGCTCTATCAACTGTATATGTAATGTCTATTGAAATATCAAGCTTTCCTCCAACTTTGTAAATGCACAGAGACCTGATAGAGCAGGCTGGGTTTTTTCATTGATTATCAGTTGATTATTTAGGATGCCAAGAACCTTATTGTTTTGTATGCAATAAAGATCATATGTAACTTATGTGTATACATTTACCTACTTGCACACAAGAGTAGAGTATTTTTTTGCATATTTTGGTATATTTCCAGTACAATATTCTTCAGAGAGATAATATTTTCTCTACATTTTTTTATATGTGGTATTTCATTCTGTTACTTGTAAGCAGCGCATTCTTTACAGTATAATGTTGAGATCTAAACTGAGGATATCAAAACTAGTGTGGAAAAATAAGGTTCCTTCATACCTAACACCTATCTGTACACTGAGTTTGGATAAAGTAATTTTTAATATTCCTTCATTTCAAATACATTTTTCTTTGCTTCTTAACTCCGCCCAGGAATAGCCCTAGAAGTTGTGTAACACAAAATGATGGTGAGGGAATACCGGTTTGCTTTGGACAAAACGCAAATGGAGGTGCTGTCATACCTCTGGCTGCTTCCACATGATTCCCATAAAGTAGTGCCCATGAACATCTCTAAACTCGTTTTACCTTAGTTAGGATGTTGTTATCATAATAGACAACTTTGCTGAGTTGAAAATAGACTATATTGTACATGAAGTGGGGTTTTTTTCCCATCCATAAAACACTTACGTGTTTTATAACATCAAAGTGTCTTATAACATCTGTTTGTAGAAAATCCTAGGCAGATTACCTGTTGGCTTCCAGATGGAACATAAACGTTTGGCTTGGGATATTGCAGCTTGAAAGAAAAACCCCAGTGGCATACTACCACCAGAGCACTGAACATATTCCTCTTTATTTAATGGCCTGGCATCAACCTTGGAAAATAACTCCTCTCCTGTTCTGATAAAACCCAAGCAAGTTGACCTGAATTACATGTTCTCACACCTTGCACAGGCAGGGCTTTTAATTTGTACAAACATAATTGAGACCCTGGAGGTTTGTATTGACTAAACAAAAGAAATATGCAAGGAATTTATGAACATGAAGGGACCACAGAATAGTCAAGTCTTAGGGAGAATGGTCACCTTCCCACTGCAAACCTCAGATTTCTGTCAAAGACATGAAAAACCCATCTATTTTCAGGCAAATTTTCAGGTCCAGACAAATCATACATACCAGCCTAAACTACTACATAATTCAGTAAAATCTGCTAAACTTTTCAGACAGCCATGATGGGGGCTTTACCTATACCCACAAACTTGAGGACATCATCTGCTCTCACAAGATAAAGCCAGATTGTTTCCATGGCATAACCAGGTCTGAAAATGGACTGATAGCAATGCAAGATACTGAAGACTATATGACACTGGGAATTTGCCAAGTAACTAATTTTTCCATAAGCAAGAGGAAAACTCAGAATATATAAGAGCTACTAGCACTTTCTACATATTTTCTTATTTCTCAGTGGCATTTACCAATCACAGCAAAGAGGATGGTAACTTCTGCAGTAAAATAGGAGTCAGATGGTAAATAAAAGTACTAAATGCCACTCTTAAAAAAAATTTACAAGGCTTGCCACAAATTTGATTAGTTCTTTGCTGTCATGTGCCTCACTCCAATTAAAAACATACCACACTAAGGGGAGCAGCATTATTTGGTTAGCCAAGGCTCTGGTGCGAGGGGTGGATGCTCTGCCTCCCAGCAAACCGCAGCCATGAGCCTCTGCCTTGTCTTGCAGTCCGGAGCATGGACGCCCTTTCTACCCATGGGGTCTCATAAGGTTGCATTGCCTGCATGTTTAAAAGCTCTGCTACTGCTTTGGCTCCTGGAAGTATGAATTACACCTTTACCATAACACCCCTAATGAAAAGGAAAAATATCTGTCTGAAAAGTAGGACACAGAGCCAGGAAATTAAGGAAATGAGACAGAACAGCAACTTATTTCCAAGAGCACACAGTCAGCTGCTGAAGGCACTGCCAGGAGGACAAATTATTGTCCCTAAGAGATTGCTACCAGTGAATCCTGCTTAGTGGCTGGGGGGCACCTGGGAAGGGTCACTTCCCTTGCCTTAACACTCTAAATAAATTATCCATCTCATTCCCTAAAGAGGGCTTGTAAATTGTCTCATTTCTACCTGAAAAGCACTGGCATTATTTGGAACTCCTCTTTGGAAATGGGCCTGGCCAAAGTGCTCCTGGGATCCACTGGAATATCAACGTTTAATAATAATACTGAGACTTTTGCTGCCAGTAGTCTGTCACCTCTGCCACACTCACATAGCACTGCCCGAAGCAAATACCATCAGTTGTTATGATGCTGGAAATATACCAAACACTTTAATTCCACATTTGAAGGATCCAAAAGAACAGGAATGATCTTCATTAGTATGGTTAAATTTAAAGAATGTTTCCTTTTTCTGGTTCAGTGGGATCTTTGGACTTGACATCAGTGAAGAAACTGTGGCCCCAAAGAAAAAAATGACTGAGATGGAGTATTTCTTCACTGCCCTCTGATTTTAAATGACAGGTATGAGATATGTCTCAAGAGACCGACTGTTTTCTTACTGTAGTTTGCATTTGAAAAGCACTTGGGGTTTGCATTTTAGAGTTTCTTTATTCTTTGTCTTGCTATGTCAGTTGCCAGGTTTGGAAGTCAAGCCTTGTAAATCACATAATTCCTGGAAATGAGTTTCAGACCTCTGAATGCTGACTCACTGGCAGTTAAGTACATTTTCATAAGTACCTCGGTAACTTCTAGAGCCAGGAATTTCAGAAACAACCTTCTGTACTGCAGATTGTTGACAGGTAAAATTATGTGCCAGTTTAAGGTAGAATAGAGGACTTTGCATTACCCATCTAAATTGCATTCATTGTACTGATGAATTCAATGGCTAGAAATATGAACAGTGTATACCATACTTACAAAGACTGACTACGTACTTAATAGAAAGTATCGGTACATCTATCTTAAGCAGCTCATCCAATATTCCCATTTCCAGTACAGATTAGGAGCATTACGTGCAGTCCACAAACAGTCCATCTGGCCTCTCCTGCTGTTGTACTAAACCACCAAAACTCACAAGAACAACTGCCAAGACTGCTCAGGCACATGAGTGGTGGCTGGGAGCTTCCCTAAAGGTATCCCTGACAGAGAGTGACCCTGCGTTTGAGAGAAACGTGGGGGGCAAGGTATGTTCTTTTGTTGAGGTCTGACCACTAAACAAGAGTACATGGTTAGAGGTTCACTTCCCCTGGTTTACAGGTGTAAATTACACCTCACGATGAAAACCCTTCAATGAAGGGAAGGGGCTTGTCCCACTCAAGGCTTGCATCACTCAGGGAGTTCAAGAAGGTCCTCTAGGAACCATTGTGATAGATTTCTCCTGGGTATGCACTGAACCAGCGTCCCTCTCTTCTCCCCGCAGCCATGTTCAGCCCCACAGCCATGACAAGGTGGATGTCATTTGATATAGCTACAACATCACAGTGGATTGTCTGTTGCTGAGAAATTCTGCTGCAGCAGATGTTGCTAGGAGCTGCTATGGACCCCAAGCCATTGCTGGACATCAGCGAGATACAGCATGTACTTTCCATTATTGAAAGGCTTAGTGCAGCTATATATTATAACGGGTTTTCATGCTTGCACTTTCCTCCCTCATCTTTAAACGATTCTGCAGTGGGGAGAAAGTCTGTCTGAGACTGCGCTGGGTAATGATCCCGTTCATGACTGAGAGTGATAATCTCTTCCAGCTGGAATGCCATCTCCAGTCTTGCCAAGCCTACAGCTGCTGTTGGGCTTTCACCCCGAGGACTGACGATCAGTGAAAGGAAGGGGCTTCTGCATGTTGTTGGCTATTCTGACAAAATACAGATAATACATTCATGTGCTCAGCTGACAATTTTTCTGCTACCTCTCTCCCCACCCTCACTTCATAAAAACCCATCCCTGCTACTGCTGCAACATTTGTTTTGTCCATTTAGGAAGAATATTTCCCTCATTCAAGAAACTGTTTTGACTGAACTGGTAGTTCATGTCAAGATTTTGCTTTATTCCGTCTGAAGTTTGAAAAAGCCAGTGACTCACATAGGCGAAAACCTGAACAGTTGAACAAGCAGATGGGTAGAGGTGGCCTTTAGCTTTGCTCTTTTTGGCTAGATCACGTCGCTGTGCCTGAGCTGAGCTGATTCAGATGTTGCGCTCTCCCTGCCCCCATGCTCCTTGCAAATCCTAGTAGTGACAGTGAAGAGACAGAGATGATGACAAGCTACCAGAGGCCTGGAAATAATTATTTCATTACCCTGCAGTCCACATCTTCATATTCCCTAGGGTGTGAACATCCTGATATCGGATATCCTATATTACAGGATATCCTATAATATAGGAATTATCCTATTATCATTATATCCTATATTATACTAATTATCCTATTACTATTGTAATTTTTATTATATATAATATCCTATTACATAGTATTATAAGAATCATATTGTATAGAATATCCTATCCTATAATATTGGATACTATTGACTTCAAGAAAACCACCTCCTTGCTTCCAGATTTCTTTCCCCGGGCCCGCTGTGCCGTGGGACCTCCGCACTCCGCTACGCCCTGGGGACATACATGGTCCTTCCTGGCAACTCCCACACGTGCATTTCCCCTCACGTCTCCTCAGTGAAGCCCCAAGGATTCATGTTTTCTTGGGGCTTGGGAAGGCTTTCCCTCAGACAGCTCCTTCACTGAGAAATCCTGAGTTAAAAGGAATGAAACAGTTTGAACATTTGGATTAGATTAAGCAATTAGTTTCAGCTCAAAGGAAAATTCAGGAAAAACTCAAGTACCTTTTCAACATTTACTTTCAAAATTATTCTAACATGTACCTTTATTAAGAAGTAATAACAAGAATTTCCCCAAAATAAAACAAACCATTTTTTTCAGGGGAACTAAACTTTTACTTGGCCAACCACATTTTTTCCCATTTTGAAAAGAAGGAAAAAAAACCCCTCCAACTTTTAATTTTAAACCAAAGTGAATTATTCTCCCAATTCTCTTTTAGTTTAGCCACAGAAATTAAAACCATTTTTTTTCTTTTGTGTTCTGTGCAGGAGGTAAAAGCCCTAGATTTTTCCCCTTACAGCAAAATCCAAGTCCCATTCACATACTGATAGGCAAAAAATACCTAAATCTAAAACTAGCTCAATCTGGGCCGAGTAGAACAGAATTTTCCATTTGTTCAGCTGAAGTAAGTGCAGTAATAAGGCTACTCTAAAGCCTTAAGACAAATGAATGTCCTTTACAATTAAATGCTTTCTCAGTTTCTATTTAATTAGTTTAGAAAAAGCAAGGTAGTACTAAAATACCAGCATATAACAGAGCTGCTTCATATTTTTCCTTTCACAAAGTATCTGAATTCTCCTAGTCAAAAGGCATTTAATTAAAACAATATTGCTAGTGCCAGGCACGTAAACACAGAAGGTATGGTTAACACCTCAGCAAATAGCACAAAAACAGTACTTACAAGCCAAATAACCCACGGATTCCTTGGACTGTGTTTTACAAGTGTGTAGAACAAAAATGTAACATGTAGAAGGACTACAGCCTCGCAGATGCAGAGGAGAGGTAAGTAGTCCTCTCTGAGCCTTCAGGGACTCTTTCTGGACGGGTCAGAGGGAGATATTCCAGCAGAGCCTCAGCTATTCATCCTCAGTCTGCGCCATATGCAAGGACCTCACAGCCTGTAACCTTCCCAGTGCCCTCACAAGGTAGGAAAGTGCTCTTACGTCCTCTCTTTGTAGAGAAATAGAGAAGATGGATAAGCCATTGGCTAGTGTAAGAAGGTAGCTGCGCCCTGCAGATAGCAAAAAAATGATTTCAGGAAAACCCTGTTTTATACCTTGCTTCTGACATACGACAGCTCTAGCTGGGACATGTCTCTTGGGAATATTTCTCCTCCTTTAACACTTTGGTATAAAGTGGACTTTCAAAAGCACAAAAAGGAATTAACACGCAAATGACAGCCAGCAGCTCTTGGTTGCACTTGCACCTCTAACCACTCTGGGGGCTTTGGAAATCTGAAGTAGTAAGAGAAGGCAGAGGACTTGCTCATATCAAGGTACAACCTGTTCTTAAAACTTCTATTGTTTAAGCACTCTTGCATGTAGAGTCTCACCCATAACTGCAAGGTAGGAGTTGTTAAATTCATTCCCAGCCACTTGAGAACTCCTTCAGGAAGGCAAAGAACCTTACTGATGTCATTAAAGGACTTCACAGATCCATGGGTTACAATGAGAGAGGGGTTTTGCTAGCGGTATTGCATTTTAAAAGTGCATTATCATCTAAAACATTTCTTTGCACCGCTTTCATGGGGAATTATTGCTATACCAATGAATGGAGTCAGGCTGCATGAGCTTTTTAAGTTCTCCCTTTTATTTCTCCATTTAACTTGCTAACAAGTTACCATGGTTTTTGCTGGCTCCCTATAAAATGGGGCTGCCAAAGAGCAGGGTGAGAGGAAGTTTCACCGATCAAAAGGTTCTCCTCTCCGAAGGGTGAGGGCTATTTCTTGCCCTCTATTCCTGCCCAACACTCACATGTCTTGCTGCAAGCATCAGTTTGCCAAAGTAACACACAGTAACTGCTGCGCTTTTTTGGCAGGGTTTAGGAATGTTTTATAGTTACACAGAGCATATACAGCTCAACCGGGCCAGCTTTGCCGAGACCCTTCTCAAAATGCCGCAAGGGGCGAAACCTAGCATGTGGGGAGAGCTCAGGAGCAGCGGGACTTTCTCCCAAATGACCACTTCTTTTGAAAGCTCGAGCATGAATGTTTATCTCTGTCAGCTAGATCAAATTAATAAAGTAAGTTTTTCTGGGATTCCAGCCATAAGACCCAAAGGTAACCATTACATCCAATCATTCCCCATACTGGTTGGATGATTTTGTTTCTAATGGTAAAAAATGAGCAGAGATGTGGGCTTGCCCTCCTCCAAAACAAGTTTCATGGCTGAAGTTTTCCCTGCATATATTATCCCTACATTTGTTTCTTGATGATCTATTATTTTCAACTACCAACTTCCCTAGATTTCTCACTGAGATAAAGCAGACTTCTCCAGCAGCATTTAAAATGGGATTTCAACAAACTGCAAATTAGACCAAGCACGGCAGGAGCTGAGCATCTAAAAGCTACTTCAGTGCTCAGTATTGATTCCAGAGCCCAAACCTTCCCTCCCTGGTCAGCACACTTCTGCATGCAGAGGCATAAACACAAGTATCAGGCAGTCACGGCTCTCTGCTTTATGTTTTGAAATAATAATTTGTGAACCTACATCTTATTTTTGTTATTATTCTAGCCTGTTGCCTTTCAAAGCTTTCCAAATAGAGTCAGTTTCTCTTGAAAGCAATACAAGATTAAAAAAAATCTATTAAAAGTCAAACTCAAGGAAATTTAAATAAATTTTGGATGACACTCAACATTCAAACACTCCATTGAGAAATACAAAATTGTGATACCCAAAGCACCTGCAACTCTATCAAAACAGCTGTTGATAAGTCCCCTTGCACAGAGTTAGCATTTAGATTTATTACAGGAAACTTTGCAGTCTGTGTTTCCCTGTTATTGACTTTAATAGTAGGTTTAAGCTGGTGCCCTTGAAGATTTCATCCATTACATCTCTTAAGAACAGTATCCCAGGGTAGAGGTACTGACTGTTTCGCTGTGGGTCCGCGAGCATTTGCAGCCCCCAGTACAGACCCCAGTAGGAAGAGCTCTGCTGGCTCTGGACTCTGGTTGGAAACTGAATTTCCAGCCCAAAAGCAGCAGAGCCGCCTTGTCAGGCGGCTGCTTGACGAGGCGGCTGGCACATCTCAGCTGCTTCAAGGACCAGGGAAGGACCTACATGCAGTTTCACTGACTTGTCAGTCATCAGCCTTCGGTCAGGTATGCCTGCAGAGCATTGCATGAGAGTACAGTACTACAGTATATTTAATCTCATCTAACCTCAAGGTATTAGGAAAATGAAAAATGATACCATTTTCCTTCCCATACCTTGACTGACAACCTGGTGGAAGAAAGGAAATTAATTTGATTTCTCCACATGAATCTCTCGATTCCTAAGACTAACAGAGTTAATGTTGTATTCCCAGATAAAGCTGAATTTTGACCAAATAAGTGCTTAACCAAAGAGAAACATCAGGTGCTCTCACCCAGTGGCTCCCTGGCAATGTGGGAAATGGGAAATAAAGCACATCAACTCAGGTGCCCGGGGATCCAGGCGGAGCAGCGGGGAATGGATAAACTCTGTCTGGCTCAAATGGGAAGTGAACAAACTCTAATTACCCATATTTACCTGTAGCCACACCATTCCTGACCACCTGATTTTCAGGAAAGCCCCAACCGTGCAGCGGCAGCAGTGCTTTGTTCTCCCAGTACACCCCTGTCAACCAGACCTGGATTTACTGGGCGGTGAGTGATATTTCCTTTCCCATCAGCATGTGTGGCAGTGCTGAGGGTGCTTCTGGGCACGCAGTCAGGACAGCCTGCGCTTGGTCATCATCTGCTCCCTGTCATTTAGGTCACTGCCTGATTTCTGCCACCCTTGCACTCTGTGTTTCACCACTCAAAGGTTCAGAGTCAACCAAAACATTTTGCAGATCTACTCCGATTGCCCTGAACCCTGAAAGCTAAAAATACCCCTACAAATAAATGTGGTTTCTCCTATTTACCTAACTACATGGCTTAAAAAAAAAACAAACCACAAACCACCCCCACACAAAAAACCCCAAAAAACAATCCCACTAAGAATTAAAATGAAAACAGTGCTGTATTGAGCATTTCACATGCAAGTGTGTTTGCTTCAAAGACCATCCCTGCATTTCTCAGTTCTTTAATTTCACTTTCAGCAGTGTTTCCATTTCACTTCCAACCTTTCACTGTTATTTCCTTCCCAACATTTTATGGCTTCAAGAAAGCAGAAATATTATTCATTTTCTCAGGTCTATTTGTGAACACTATGCCCCAACTTGAACTCCCCATTTGCAGTATGCACACTGATAATACTGAACTTGTCCCTCACAAGGTCACCATAGAAATATAATTAATTTGCTCGAAATAAACTTCCTAAAATATCTTTCTGAGAAGAGCCAAGGAGAACATTTTGCATGTTGAAAAAAGATCATATTTTTAGCTTGTTTCGTGTTTGCATGAAAATTGAGGACCTTACTCAGCTGTCACTGAAAACTGTTAAACTGAAGGCACTGGAATTACACTGGTACGTGATTTTCCACAAGCGTGACGCTAATTAGACCAAACACATCTGCATTTCACAAAGTTATAGTATTTGCACTGATGACAGATTGCATTAAGATATTTGTTCGGTTTGATTTGCAGTTACTCCTTATTAATTTGGGAATGCAGGAGTAAAATTTTCAGGATGGCACCACTAGAGGGACTCGTTAGGTGGATGAGAAACTGCCTGGCAGGGTATTCCCACCTCCGGGAGGGAGAGGAGGGCTGGCCAGGCAGCCAAGACACACTCACCTGAACTTCTTTTTCTTTTTTCCTTTTTTTTTTTTTTTTTTAAGAAAACAAACCAAAAAACCCCACAAACACAAAAGAACCCACCACTTTGCAGTTATATGATGTAACACAAGAAATAAATGAACTCGTCATTAAGGAAGGGCAACACTGGAGAGAGCATCCCTGAGCAGGACGCTGGGAACAAGCAGCTTCATCTTCAGTGCCTTGCAGAGCACTTTCTGTTACTCCAAGAAAAAGTCTTGTCTTGTTTTTCCAGGTATACAGGTAATCTTACCCAGCAGGCAAGGCTAGCATCAGTGATACTAAGAGGTTTCCTATGTCATTCTGCCCAGTATTTAAAAGCTGCATGTACTGCTCCAGCCCAGGATGGGCAAGTTCACAGAAACTTTTCCATTCGCTATGCAGCAGCATACAAAGGTAGTGGACAGAAAAGCTGTGTTACTGACTACCGCTGCTCTGAACCAGCACAACGCTCTGATGGCCAAGGCTCCATCCTACCAAACCACACTCCCAAGTCATTTTGGAAGTGATCATTTTGAATCTGTATATTATATCTCATTGCATTTGGCAGGCAAAACTTGGTGCCACAAAAAAGAGTTAGCTCTTTATAATAGGAAAACAATTTCTGAGCAGCAAGATGCATTTTCTTGGTGAAATTATTAAGTTATTGTGTAGCCTTATTTTACAACTAGGCTAGACAAAGCACTAGAGAATTATGTGCTATAGGGGAGAATATTCCACTGACAGTATCAAGAGCAAATTTTCTTTAGGTGTATTTTATCTGCAGACATTTTCATAAGCTTGTAGAGAATCCTAATATTTGAGGTGGAAAAGGCCCAGAAATCTGGCAGTTCTGCATAATATGCTTATTTAAAAAACAGTGGGACTATAAGGTCCTTTGAGATCCAGACTGAAAGCCTTATGAATCCTAAAACATGTACATTTTAATTTGGTATGTTCTTTTAGCATTTCTGTTAAACATTTTCATGAAGTAAATTGCACACTAATTATTTTAATTGTAGCTGAAATTATTGAAAGCTGAAATTTCAACAACCCTTACAATTATTCACATTTTTAACAGAACTGGTTTTTGTTTTTCACAGGATCTCAAAATACAGACACATAATATTGTTGTACAATTTAATTCACCAAGCTCCAATGAAAAATGAGACTCAATTTGTAAAAATAAATTATTAAGTATAGAAGTTTGACAAGCCCCTGGCAATGTTAAAAAATTCTTGTTATAAAACCAGGCTCTTCACATAGTGGTAGGACGAGAGACATGAGGCATGTTGGAAAGAAGGAGAAACTTTTTCCCCGTGAGGACCATCCAGCAGCAGGACGAGCTGGGCAAAGCTGTGGGCAGCCTGGGCTGGTTTCACAGCTGGCACTGCTTTAAGCAGGAGAGTTTTTTCCACCCCTGTGAGACACTGGGTTTCAAACTTTTACTAATGTCAGCTATCACACACAATTTCAAGAACCTTGTTGGATATGCATCTGTGCACTAATTTACTGTCTTTACAACCTGACCTCTAAAATCCATTAGTTGGTTGGAGCCTCCCACTGACTTCCCTGGGCCTTGGTTCATGCCCTGAAAAATCCCTCAAGCCCTGACCTGCAAAACACTCCTGCTTATGCTTCCACTTCATGCCTGTAAGTTGTTTCAGTTAGGTTAGTGAGAAAAATGTGTGTATGGTTAACAAGAAGTTTGCTATACAAGGGCTTTGGATTGGACTAGAGTCTGTCTTTGTTTTGGGGTTTTGTACAGTACTTAGCACGTGTTTGGCACTAAATACAACATAGTACTATAATTAGTCTGTATACCTATTTCTTAAGTATGAGAGGAGCTATTATAATAATGCATTTTAAGAAATGTCTTTGTTGGTTCAACTTAAAACAAAAGAGAAAGGCAGCACTTTTCCCTGAGAGGTTTTGATGGTTTCCCATGGACAGAAACAGATTTGCCTGAGGCATGGGCTGTATCACTTCAGAGGGCTGCATCTCAGTCATTCCCCTTAATGATGGCTTGAGATAGCCAGTTGTGCAGACCAAAACACACACTGGATAGTAAAACCAATGTAGAGTTTGTGGAAGCAGATACGGAGAATTCTTGAACTCTGCAAAACATGAGTATTTGAGATTTTACCCAAGGAAATGTGGAACTGATTAGGGCGCCAAATGTGACAACTCCAAGCTGTTCAAGTTTTTGCAATAACATAGAAAAGCAGTAATGACAATTGCATGCCACATACTTGCTTTTGCCTGAGGTCAAATGCCTTTTTCTTTTGAGACATGTTGCTTTAATCTTGTGGTGGTTTAACCCGAGCCGGCAACTAAGCCCCACACAGCCGCTCGCTCACTCCCCCCCCAGTAGGATGGGGGAGAGAATCAGAAGAGTAAAAGTGAGAAAACTCGTGGGTTGAGATAAAGACAGTTTAACAGGTAAAGCAAAAGCCGCGCACACAAGCAAAGCAAAACAAGGAATTCATTCACTCCTTCCCATGGGCAGGCAGGTGTTCAGCCATCTCCAGGAAAGCAGGGCTCCATCACACGTAACGGTGACTTGGGAAGACAAACGCCATCACTCCGAGCGTCCTCCCTTCCTTCTTCTTCCCCCAGCTTTATATGCTGAGCATGATGCCATACGGTATGGAATAGCCCTTTGGGCAGCTGGGGTCAGCTGTCCCAGCTGTGTCCCCTCCCAGCTTCTTGTGCCCCCCCAGCCTCCTCGCTGGTGGGGTGGGGTGAGGAGCAGAAAAGGCCTTGACTCTGTGTAAGCACTGCTCAGCAGTAATGAAAACATCCCTGAATTATCAATGCTGTTTCCAGCACAAATACAAAATATAGCTCCATACTAGCTACTATGAAGAAAATTAACTCTACCCCAACCAAAACCAGCACAAATCTACTGAAAGCTGCATGGGTTTTGCCAGCCTCCATGTGGCTTTGCTGTTGACTATGGCATTCTGTGATGGGGGGGTTCTGAAGCAGAAGCATTTCTCTTGTGATTTCCCTACTGCACTGTCAACACATGTTACTTGGACTGACAGACTTTGCACAACAGGCAGGTGGAGCAGGACCTTGGCCTGAACACCCAGGTAAAGAAAAGCAAAGCCCTTGTCAGTGCAGCTAGAAGAATCAGAGGTGCATTTTGTGGTTTCCAGCATCCAATCTCATTGTCTCCAGCATGCACCCAATAATGGGTAGAGGGGACCGTGAGCAATGTTTTTCATTTTTCATGAAGTCACAACAGGTTTTAGATTTCAGGATTTGGACACTGAAAGGTGATCCCTTAACCGTTGCTTCTGATAGGATCATAACAAAAGACACCACACCAAGACAAGACATCCTAGTTATAGATTTGTCTGCATGAGCCTTCAGAGGCTTTGCTTAAGTCAGCAGCAACTGTCTTACTACCCAGGCTTCCCCTGCTGCTCCCCCCTGCATTCCCAAGCACAGTTACCAGGCCTGGAAGCAGAGGCTGAAGGTGGGTGTCACTGCACACATCCAGCCTACAGCCTGGTGACTGTGCAGAGCTGTAATCCTCCCCCTCAGGGAAAGGTTTTTGGACTCTAAATTCATCAAACAAAAGGTGACCAGCCCTAACTCCATCACCAGAAGTGACACAGACTAGCAAGGCATTGCATCTATTTGTATTCTGTGTGGGTAAAATAATATAACTTCAAGTATCCAAACGCCAGAGAGGAGTGAGAGTTCAGAACAATTTGTACCTACTGCTTTCTGTAAGCTAGCTGTAGGCAGACCTGAGCTTATAAACAAACAAATTGGGTTAGATCAAAGAATTATCCATTAAAGACTAATAAGCAGCACCTATCAAGAACTGCAAAAACAATTTCTGTAATATGGCTGGGATCACCACATGGGTGTTCTGGATCACTCTGGTCCTCTGTGTCTCTGTACCAATTGTAAAAGGGGTCTGCACCATCCTGCTAAAACCACATCAGCTACAGATGTAGAAACTGTAGGCACTCATATTTTCTCTGCAGATCTTGGTTTTGTCCTTGGGGTACATAAATCATATGACTGTATATTTTGCTCACAAGAGTAAATACTCACGGCACTCCACCAGCAAATGAAATAACTAGTCTCAGAGTAGCACTAAGTCAATATATCCTTGATCCAAACAGGAAGACTGGTGAACAAAAGCCCTTGTGTCGTTGGAGGGAAATGTGCAGCCAGGGCCCTGTGAGTTGAAGGAGCAATTTTAAAGATATTGGTTCTACTCTCTCATCCTCTCTAAAAATACATAAAATTGTTCCTGCTGTTAAATTACCATTTGCTGGTACCTGGCAGACTCCTAATTGAGTAGAGAAAACTAATTTAGTGCAATGAATTATTTGCAAGTGAAGTATCTGAAATATCTACTTTATTAATATTTTTTATTTAAAATTATTATTTTATTCAGATGTTTCAGATAAGAGCTTGGTATAGTCCAGAAAAGTAACTTAAAGGAAGGCTGAATAAAACCAATCCCTGGTGCAAAAGCAGCTCAGCGAGTAGTCACACCATGGATGAACTTGTCCCAGGGTAACTCTGCTTATTTTATTGGCACTGCACCAGATTTAACGAATCCAGACAGTTCAGAGTTATTCCCAGCTGGGGAAAAGAAAGAAAGTCATCAGGATTTGGAAGCAGCTTTTTTCTCCTGCTAAACTATCTTGACCTTTCCTAGGAAAATTCAGAATTTGCCAGTTAGCACGATTTCAGTCAGACCTCCACCACTGTTCTCTGCATGAATTCAGGTTTAGCTTCCTTCCCTCCCGAGCCATGACCTTCTCTGCTGGAAGAGGCCAAATGAAACCCTCCTTCACAGCTTTCACCTTTTCATCCAGCTGAGGACACCTTTTAGAAGAGAAGTGGAAAATAAATTTCTTGTCAGAATCCCTTTTGTTCAGCATCAGAAGTTTCTTCTATTTGCAGCCCATATTGATGGTCATGTGTAAGACACTGATTCGTAAGACAACATAATGAAACATAGCTCAGTGCTTCTGGCTCATTGTAAGAAATCTCTTCAAAACACAGCAGTTTCACTAAATTCAGGGTCTATTTATGCTTCTCCATGAAGACTTCCCTCTAACCAGGCATTGTCACCTTTAGTCAGGGTGGTATAAAGGTTTTCCAGTGCATCCCTGGGATGCAAGGTGCTTCAAAGGATATCTGCACCCTTCCAAATATCTTCTCAGTTCCCAGAGGAATGGGACCTTTGAGAAGAGGTTTAGTAGCAGAGATCACACACAGGATATTCAATCGGGCAAAATACAAGGCTAGGCATTTGATTTTAAACCAGCAAAGAACTACAGAGACAAAAAAAAGAACAGACCAAATTATTGAACTTAGTCCTGCTCAATGACTGACACCACCCAGTTCTGCTCCAGGGCCAGGTCCCTGCACACACTGCACTCCCTTGGCGTTGCTGTATAGGACTGTCCCTTCACATCAGTCACCACCCACTGCTTGTACCCCAGCTTGGTCAGGATGCAAACACCCTGAAACCTGCTATACTTTCTTTTCCCTCCTCCTTGATTAAGAGATGTCACTGAATAGAGATCAACAGCTGTGGGCATGGAAATGAGATGCATTTCACTCCCCTTTTCTTTCCTAATCAGGAATTCTGGTTTCACTTAAAATCTTGAGGTATCTGTAGTACGAACATTCCCCACTCCTCCCCTCACCCATTTTTCTCTCTTGCTATCTTACCTTGACTTTAGTTTTTATCACCTTTTTTTCACCAGCCATTTCAGTCTAGCTTTTTCCCACTTGTTGCAATACATGATAAATAATGTAGCTTGAGAAACGAGAACTAAGAAACATCTCATTAATGCAACAAACCCTGGCTTGTCCCCAGTATTTCAGAGCTCAAGTATCATATAGTGATAAAAGAAATGATAAAATTGGGGATGGGGTGACTGGACTGAGTCATACTATCCCCACACCACGTGGTTTGTAAGGTTCATATATATACTTGATATTATTTCCTATTTATAGCCCTTAGTAGTGACTCACAAAGCATGAGAGCCCTAAGCTGCCTGAAGCCTTCGCTACCAACAGTCTGAGCACCATCCTGTCTAACCTGAGGCAAGCGTGATATCCAGCCTCGCACAGCAAGGCTTGAAAATAGCAACCTTCAGCTCCAAAATGCAGTGGGATTTTGTAGTTTGAGCAGCTCCGAGTAGGAGGAGCGAGACAGGCAATGAATATGCTACAGTCTTGGCATGGCTTCTTTCCTGTCTCTTTATGAGCATCTTATGGACACTCTACCTGAGCAGGACTAATCCCTCCATGACAGATAGTCTTCCATCTCAATTCCTTTCAGGTGGATGATGCCTCATTAGACATCCTTTTTAAAAAAAAACAAAACAAAACCAAACAAACAACTCACATAACTCCTCCTATTTTCCCCCAGCTTTCAGATGTGCAAATTTTTGGTTTAGCCAAGGTCAGTTCCTTGAGACTGTGGATGTGTGTGTATATGTATAGATGATACATTTTGGGTTTTCATGTCTAAGAGCCCCAAAGATAAATCTCTCAGTATCAATTACTGCAACATCCTTTTCTTTGGCCATAGCAAATGTGATCTTGCCAGTCCAGATCTACCCGGGAAGATGAAACAGTGATAGTCTTCCTGCCAATTTCTGTGACTACGTGACACCTTTCCACCTTTTCACTGGCCTCTGCTGCCTCAGACACAGGTGCTTCTGTGTTTACTCCAAAAGGCCTTTCCCTCCTGCCATAACACATCCTATCACTTCAGGCAGTAGCAGGGTCTGCCCTCCCCCAAACCCCCCCCCCCCCGAATCAACTGATGATGCCAGCCTGGTTTTCCAAAGTGGATTTTCAAACAAGCCTTTTCATGCTTTCTCTTCATTTTGATCCACTTCCTTAATGCTTCTGTCTTACCCTCCTCTTAGTCCATCTGAACCATGGTACATCCTTGGTCCATCCTTTGCCATGGTACCAACAAAAGCACTGGACAATGACTGGCATGTCTTGTCAAGTACATGCCATTACCCTTACAGCTCACCTACTGTGACTAATACCAATATATGCTGATGACCATTTAAGCAGAATTTGGATACATTGACCAATGTTTCATGATTTCCTTGATACACCCCACTGGTTTGCTGTTTCTTTTGGCCTGTTTTTGGTTTGGGCTTTTTTTTTTTTGGGGGGTGGGTGGGGGTGGTTTTGTTTTTGTTCAGTTTTGGGGTCTTTTTATTTGGTTGGTTTTTTTGGGAGGTAGGGGTTGAGACTGAGCCTCTGTTTTTATTTCCTGGTAAGAAGTCTCCTCTACAAGGACAAGAAAGATTTTGACATAGAGTCTAATTAAAGAAATTCCTAGTTCAACTGGTGGAAATATGGCAGCACTGAGAAGTTTCAGTCAAAATGAGATACAGCCTCAGGTTGGTCCTCTATCAACTCCCTTTGGTCAGCAACCCCCACACAAAACAGGCATAAAACATCACTATTCAGACTTGCTAGTATTTAGTACTTACATCATATAGGTGCAAGTTACAGCATACAAAGTTGTGTAATGCTCATGCCCAGTTATGCTGTGTTGTGTTTATCCAAGGACATAGTTTCACAGGACATTATGAAACGTCCGGCTATGATCACGGTAGCGAAGCCAATGTGAATAGCTCCCACTGGGGTTTTCCCATGGGACTCTGCATTCAAGCTGCAGTGTCCCTCCTTGTTTGTGATTAACGCAACCAGAAAAACCATGCCATTGGCCAGATTATTTTAACCACTTTTCCTGGCCAAGCCAACACACTGAAAATCCTTGGCTCAACCGCAGTTTCTCCATGTTACTTTCACCTCAACCAGATGGATCAGAATAGTCTGTACTTGAAAAAAATATCAAAGTGCACTCAACCACATTAAGAGAGCAAAATGCATTTTAGTGGGAAACACCTAATCTGGAAGTGACATTAGCCCTAAGTGGTGATTTTCACTCACCAGTGTAGTTACCCTGGCAGCCTAGAAACTATTGCATGGGCAGGATGTTACCTCTCTGAGTAAAGCCTAGTGATGGGGTGCAAGGAGAGAGAACACAGAGGAAAATGCGCTTTTTATATCCTGGAGAAAATCTAAGATAAATAAACTAGTTTCAATGGAAAATATTCAGTTATCCCTAATATTTCATTTCTTTTATGTAAGAGAAAACAGGGCTTATGGCTTTAGGGCGTTTTAAGAGATAATGGTTTGTTTTGTGAAGATTTTTAAAGAAATACCCAAAGCAAAACTATGTTTTCAGAAAGCCTAAATAATCAGCACCAAAACAGTATTTCCAATGCTTATAGGGGCTCCAGTTCATCTTATCTCTCTGTGAATATAACATGAACTTTCATATCAGTGCCTAGGCATTCCCATTATGCCTCTATCTAATAAACACTAAGATTTCTTCAGTTTTTGCCCCCAAATATTAATATATGTCATTTTTTTTGCAAAAGATAAACTTTTCCACTGACAAGAAGAACGTAGGACAATTTTAAGCAGTCTCTAGATCACAGTCTGTGTTTGTTGTAGATACATAGACAGCATAAAAACTGCCAGTTGTGTCAGTACCAGACCTGCTGACTGCATAGTTTACTGAACAGAGGAACCAGCTGCAGAACACCAATCACCCAGCTGCAGTGCAGCTCTGTCGGGATGGGTATAGGCACAGTCTCCATGCAGGAATATCAACAGCACGGTATGGTCCCAGGGTAAGGTCTCAGCTACTTGTAGAATCATATACTTACCTATAAAGAACTGAATAGAAACAGGTCAATATATTAATCAGTGCTAGCTTGACACAAATGACACTTTTTAGCTCTCTGTCAAAATTTTGCAGTTTTGTTGATTGTACGATTAAGCTATAAAGGAAGATTTGATTATAGTACCTCCACTTGGCTGCTAGTGATGAAATCCAGCTGAACTTCTAATTTAACTAATATTGTGCAGGCATAGAAAAAAATCACGTAATTGTATCAAGCTGGAATAGGTGAACATGCTAGTACACTGCGCGGCTCAGTGTCACAGTTTGTGGTAAATTTACGTGTGGCATAAGCTAGCAGACGGTGAGGCCTGAGCAGTGAAATTTGCAGTCTTGACTCAAAGTTACCTCATTCAGGTCTTAACATTTTCTAGAAGTTTTGCTTCGCTTTTTTGGTTTATACCCCTGAATTCAATTGTAGCACTGAATGCTGTTAAGCCACAGACTTTGACAGGAACACTGGGCATTGCCTCCTGCAGTTCACAGCATCGATGCATTGATCTGACTCGGGGTGCGGTTCCCTCTCCTCCTCTGCCTTTTTGTGAAGGGCTGCAGAAGCCAATGTCACAAAAATGGGAGAACAAGGCTTGGAGGTGTTTAAGACAGACATGGAGGAAAGTCATACAGCATCAAACTACAGGTGCCAAACTGCAGTCCTTGAGGTGAGGTCTTCCCACCAAACCAAAGCCTGTGTGAAGGTGCACAATGGCTGAGATGAGCAGGTGACAGTGGGAACAGCTAGCTGCATGGGGGGCTGTTAAATGGAAGACAGTAATGAAGGCTTTATATTCAAAATGGAATAGGAACTAAGGAAATAAATTAGTTTGCCTTTGATCCCTTTAGTAATACCTCAATATGACAAGTTGGAAAGAGAAAAAAGCATACCTTAGAACATGGAGCAGAAGCCATAAATGTTTAAAAACCCATCAGTAATCAGATACTTTTCACAGACACGACATTTCAAAAAGAAGAGAAATATGCCCATAGCCCAGGGCTGCCTATGGTCTTTGTCCATCCATAGATCCAGATCCCAGCAGGCCATGTCATTTAGAAGACTAGGAAATTCTTCTCTTCCCTAACAAAATGCTGAGGTGGCACTAAGTCTGATTCATGAAACCTGCAACCAATTTGCAGTCCTTGTAAGGCACAAGGCAATTCCCTTGTATTACCTGTAGGTTAAAGACTTTCTTTTCCCCCCTCTCATTTTAATTATACGTGTTATCCCATTTTAATTATTTGCATCAAGAACAGTTCTGTTCGCAGCCATGGGCCTCCCTACCCGGTCCTCAGCATACACAGATAGTCTCTGCCCCATGAGCTGCAGTGCATGTGGGCAACAGAGGATGGAGAGAAAGGTTAGCATTGTTCTCAGCTTACAGATGAAAACCTGAGACAGGGAAAAGGATGAAATACCTGTATTCATGGCAGGAATGGCAGTTCTACTATAAATGTTTCTTCAGTTTTCCACCACAACTGCTCAGCTAAACTGTGTAGTTTAATTCCACTTCAGGTTGTACAATGCCTGTATTTGGACAGGGCTCAAGTACTACCTAAAAAATGGAAGATGCAATGCTCTTCCAATCATTGTGCCATGCAGACTACATTCAAATTCAGCAGGAGCCTCTGGAGTTTTAAGGCTCCATTACCCATTTCACCTCTCTGACAGTCTGATTCAAGCAGCTGTCTACTGCTGATTTCCCACATACCTCCTTACCAGCTGACCGCAGGTACCTGCAAGTAACACTGTGCACATAAATCACCTGCAATCAACAGCTGTTCATCCTGAGTGCAAATAGGAGAGGTTTTCCAAGCAGACAGCAATCTCCTATGATAAGGAAGAGTTTCTTTTGGGTTTAGTAAGCAAGAGACACATTTTAAAAACTGAGGAAGGATAGGAGCAGAGAGCTGAGGAAGGAGAGCATCTCTGAAAGAAAATGCAGTTCTGGAAGGCAATTAATGGAGTAGATAAAGTTTTTCATCAGACTTTAAATCTGGCAATATTTTGGGAGACTTTTTAAGAATATTTCCCTTCAGTCAACCAAAAACCTGTTCTTGCAATCAGAAGAGAAATCTATATTCCTGCAAATTGGCACCAACTAAGAAGCACAGTGATGCTGAAACACAGAGTTATTTTCACCAGCGTTGGAGCGCTGAACTTCCCCAGCTCTCCCAAAACTCCCCCTGGCACATCATGGATGCCAGGGACTGATTCGTGCTGACTCCTGACAACTGGGTGGGTGGAAGAGGCTAGTCCCCCTCTTTTTTAAATTACTATTTCAGACATCCCTGAGAAATGAATGTAAAGAGGGAGGAAGTAAAGAGTTTTGAACCAAGAGAATTGCCTTTAAGGCAAGGTCACTGGTCACCTCTCTGGGACAAAATGGCTCTTGAAGTATCAAACCTTAGGAAGGCAGAGATTTATTTTTGCTGCAGACAGTTGGACATGTATATTGATAAAAACACTTCACAGAATTATCCCAAGTGAATGGAGTGACTCAAATGCCATATGCAAGCCTGTAAACCAATCTCAATTAGATACAAGGAACTGACATGACATGTTTTTACCTGATGTCTACCGATAGCTGATTTTTACACCTTCCACTGAAATAGCTGATACTGGCCTCCATGTGACGGTTAGATTAGATGTCGCTTGGGTTCAATCTGCTGTGCAATTCCTGTGCAAAGCAGAATGTTACTTAGCAAAACTAAGATGGAATAAAAGTCAGGGAATAATGACTAAAACCCAGGAAATGTTGATATATGTTGACCATTTATGCTAGCAACCCCCTCCAAAATTTAACTGCAAGAAGGGTCAAATTCCCTGCAGTTTGCTCTGTTGCATCCCACAGCATCTAAACACTGTTTACAAGTGCAGTGCTGCAAATCTGGATGTAACACAGAGCAACACAACTGTCTTATCCGGTTGTACTTCTGAAGAGGCAGTGGTTAAGCAAGCTTCCAGCAAGGTGTTTGGACAGCAAATGCAGATGGAAGAACTTGTATCTTTTTACAGAAAAACTGCTTTCAAGTGCAAAAAGATATTCCATAGCCCTTCAGAGAGCTTAAGCAACCTTATTTTGAGGGGAATGGATGGTAGTAATTTGTTCTTTTGTACTCCCACGATCTTCACACACATAAAACCACCACAGAGTCCAAAACAAAGCCTTAACACCCAGACAAGACACCCTCATGGATTGGCAGCTAAAAAAAAAAAAAAAAAAAAAAGACTAAATAAGTGGTCTGTATTTCAGAAGCTAGGATTTCAGGAGAAGCTGCTGAGTGCTTTTCAAAGTGTTAAGTACCTCTGCTCTTACAACTAGTTATTACTGTGAACTGTCATCATTACCCAAGGAAACTCAAGACTCACACCTGACCCAAGCGCTGCAGCCTTGTGCACTTAACAAGGCAGCAAGTCCTATCCTTAATTAAAATGCAGAAGAGAGCCAGGTTACTCTATGCTGCATCCATGTTTTTGTTGATTGCAGAAGACGCTGGTGAGTGCACAGCATTCTTATGAAGTCAGGACATTTATTTTTGGCTCCTAAATATTAATTCACGGTTCATAAATATTAGTTCAAGGCCCTCAAACATTTGAAAGTCTTGTCTCTTTTTTATTATTATTCATTGCACAATGATATTTTAATTGGAAATAGATCATTACCAGAATATTAATTCTGTTCTACTGTCTTGGAATCAATATGAGTTTATCTGCACACAAAAAAGCACTGCAAGTGCTTGGCTGTATCTTAAGGCTGGCAAATGTCTCACTATACTGTATGTAAACATTATGCAAAATACATATTTTACATCTAGATGTCTACTGTATTATATAAGATGTTTCCTTAGGGCTGGGGCCGTAAGCATTACTGAATTTTCCCCAGACGCAGCCTTTTATAAAATCAGAGTAAGGCAGAAGCTCTAATTAGTTTCAAATGAGAATGAAAAGTCTGTCAGGCTTGACAAGAGCATTTTGCAGAAACCTGATGAAATCTGAAGGTGACTGATAATATGCTAACAACATACTGTTTCAGTGGGATCACTTGATTTTTGAAGGATCAAATTATCTCTGTAAGAGAGCCCAGTTTTGACAAAACCAAAGCAGAAAAATCAACGGAAAGTTGAGTAGCTTCTAGCAGGGACTCCCTGCTGAACCATTCTTCCAAGACCTGCAGTGTTGGAGGAATTAGCAATGCCTGGGTTGTTTCTCAGGGCATCCAAATGTTCGCCAAAGCAATGGGACTAAGATAGCTGTCCTGCAACACTGATCTAAAACATCTCATTGGCATTGTTTCAGGCTTTGTTTCTGGGTGGAAGGAAAAAAGAAGACTTTTTTTTTTTTTTGCAGAACAGGTTTACCTTTCTGAACCTCCCTATACTCTAAAACTTTCAGGATTTTTTACCCTCCTTTTATTTTAAATGCATGTGATTTCTAACATGTAAGCAGAGACGACAGCTTGAAGAAGAGGGGTGAGTTATTCCCCCCCAGTGCTGAACTTTTTATCCTCTAAGAAATGCCTTTTTCCTTTTTGGAAATGGTGGGTATGAAACATTTCAATATTCAGTGGGCCAAGGAGTACAGCAGCTACGGCTGATGCATTCTCCTGATACTCTCCAGCAAGTTCCTGGTGTTACTATACTGAATATCCACACAAAAGGAGCAGCCTCTGGAGGGACGATCAGGAGAAAGACACTGAACTCCCCTGTCCCAGATGATTAAGATGGTCTCCTGAGAGACAGAGAAGAATCACTCCAAATCTTTGCAGCAGGACTAATGAAGACAGATTTCTTGCAGCTACAGTACAATTCCTCAGCTCCGCACCCATCCCTCCCTCCTCCCCTGCAGTAACCTCAGCTCCCCTCCACGTCCTCATCTGCCTCTGCGGGATGGCGAAGGCACATGCCGCGCACCGCTGGAGCCAGAGGTGTGCTGGTTGGCCAGCTGGCTGCTGCCGACATCGACATCGTTGGTGAGCATGAAGCCAACAGCCTCATGGCTGCATGGGGAGGCATTATCAGGCAGACCTGAAATCCATAAATCTTTGACATCCCCACCTTTCTATCAGATTTGATTGGAACTAATCAATGAGTTAGGAGTCTTATTGCTGAAAGAGAAACAGACATTTCTGAGACAGTGCATGGGTAACTTTACTTTCCTTATAAAAGTCAAGGGGCAGAGGGGAACCAACACTTTATGCACAACCTTAATAAAAAGCCAGGCTTTTGGAAGCTAGAAGAACCAGGATGTCTATAGCATTTCTGAGCAAAAGTTCAGGCATCGATCTGCTAGTGCTGCTGCTCCTCGACCTTATTCTCCCTCTGCAATAGTCATTTCTAGTAAAGGGCTTATAGGTCTTAAGTACTGCTGAGTTCTGCACAAGCTATGCTTCAAATGTTGGACTCTTGCTTAGATTTGAAAAACATACGTTTCAGCAGGTCATTCGCATATGGCGAAGAGGCATCAAAAATCTATGCAGGCAGCAAATTAATCACATACTGAAGTATTTCTTGAGGAGAGGCAGCCATTGCTTTCATAACAAGTCAGACGATGCAAGTAAAGACGTGGACAAAATATATCTCCAGTCTCACTTCCAATTCCAAGTTCTCCTCTGTTTTTACAATGAAAAAAGTAAAAAGCCTGACCAAGCCTGGAAGCAGAGCTGTACTGTAACTTCACACATGGAAAGAAAAAGCAGTTGGCTGCATTTGAAGTTCTTTCACAGCTGACATATGGACTATAACTTTTTAAGTCAAACAGAGACGCTAAAAAGTACACTTTGGGCAAAGTGTTAAGACTTTGGTTTTAGTAGTGAAGGTATAAAAGGATCCTGTTTCAGAGCAGCACCCCGAGAAAGTGCAACCTGGGACATCTAGTTTGCTCCCACTTTGATGGCCCTGAGATGCACTGTGAGGGGGGGCTTTGGGAAGCACCAGGACCCCAGTTTGTAAGTAGGGAGCTGCCAAAATGCCAGGTGCTGTTCATAGTACCAGGAGGGGATCCTGCAGGGAAGCAGGCAGGGATGAGGCCAGCAGGACCCTGCAGCCAGAGGCAGAACCAGGCTGGTAAAACCCTGGGTTTCAAGGCTTTCCTGGCACCCCTCACCAGCCCTGCAGAGCTGCCCAACAGTCCTCCCAGTCACAGGCAAACCCCGTGTTATAATGAATGTGCTTTAAAGCAACATCGTGCCACCTGGATAACAAATCACACAGATTTCCAGCTATAGAGTTTAACTCTCAGTAACAGGTCTCATATTTAGTCCTGAAAGTTCCTGATCTAGTAAATACTTATTTGGCCAATGGCTCATCCATCAGATCCACTAACCAAACTGTAAAAAAGCCCACTGGACTAAATTAGATGTTAATGTAGAAATGGCCCAGGAGCTCTGGAGTCAGCCCTGGTGGTTACCACAAAAAAGAGATTTCAAACCCTACCCCAAGTAGAAGCGACGTGCAACAGAGGTGGGGTGGAACAGAGCTGCTCTGATGGGTGTTAAGGAAACACAGAAACAGGTATGAAATAACTTGCAGGTTGAGTTTTAAGATTAAAAAAAACCTACCCAAATAAATTAAGGAGATTTACTTATTGCTATTTTGTGGCTCATAACCCAGTCCCAAGACTTAAAATTGCATCTTAACTTATAAAAGTAGTCTGGAAACTCACATTCAAAAAAAAGTGTATGAAGTCCTGACAAATTCTCAGGAGTTTCACAGTTTGGAAAGCTGGCCTTGCTTCTGCACTAGGAGTTCTTTATCATTTGTCTAGACTAGTTAATAAGATTCCTTTAAAATACCTAAAACTAATTTTTAAATTAATGAGTGCAAATAACTTCACAAAGCATTATAAATTCATTAAAGTATTAAATACAACTTCTCTACAGATTACCAAGCTATTAAAGTTCCCATTTGTGAATATTATTAAAAAATGTATACAAAATCTCATTTTCTATTTGGTTTTAGAAGAACAGATTTAAGCTTTCCAGTTAAATAATCCTCATGTGAATTCCTGTGAGGAAAAAGAGTCTCATAATACATATTTTCAGATGAGGGAAAAGATAAGCTATTTTATATGCAAATATAACTGATTTCATTTAATTGTTCCTGAGGGAAGCAGAAGATATGTATGCAAACCTCTTGCCAACTGGTAGTGACTTCTACCTCCTAATTTTTTTTTCATCTCAAAACGTTAGTTAATAACCGCACCTTCCTAATGGAAGAGAGTGCAGTCTGGCAGGGCACCATATTGAACACCTCCATTCCCCAGAGAAGCCAGCAAAGCCGAGGGTGGTGGGGCTCAGCCGTGGAAGTTGCTCACTGGTCCATTGCAGAGAGAAGTGCTTAACACCTCAGAAGTCCAGCAAAGCAAAAGCAAATTTCCCCCCAAATGGTACTATAAGTAGTATTTCTTAGCCTACCATTAGAGAATTCATTTTAAACAGGCATTCAGTGACCAAAATGATCACGCCAATGTATCCATATGAAACATCCTTTGCTTGATATTTAAGTTCCGTGCTGTTCCCATGGCAAGTGGTAGAAGCACATAACTCACTGGCACAGCCAGGCACTCAGGCAAGACAAATAATCCATCATCAGGAAGCTTAAATTTCATCTCTACTTTTTATCTTGTGGGAAAAATCTACAGGGTGTCTTGTAGGGGAAGGCATTTTAAAATTACATTGTCACAAACACAAAAACCATACCATCTATTTGCAAAGAGACTGGTCTCAAGCTAGCACACAGCTGGGTTTTAGGCTGCATCACAAAGACCCTTTTCAGTGCTCCCTCATCCTGTTGAACGTCTCTGTGAATCTCTCTGAGCAACACATTCTTGTCTCTGCTTAGTTAATTTATCCATTTTAAAATGTATATACAAATCCACATCTCCTAATTTAGCTAATCACTTCATGCAGTCTAAACACTTTACTAACCCCTCAAAAAGGTAGATTTACAGTATACTCTTACATAAACCTTAACCATTAGTTTAGAAGAGGGAGACATCTAAGTAGTCTAGCATAGTCAAAGTTAGGGACACCCACTCAGCATTTTGACCCATTTGCCACAGAGCTTTGCAGTTTGCTGTGTCACACGCCTTCATGTCAGCAGATGTGTAGAGAGACAGCAAATGGTTGGGGTTTTTTTTCTCCTGAATTTGCGCTATAGCTTCCAGATCTCAGCACAGAGAATTTAAGGAGCATGTTGCACTCACCAGTCCTGTGGCTTTAATGACCTGTTCCTCTTCAGCTGCAAATTATGCTCTTCTGAAGAGGTGATTTCATTTGCATTCAGCTGATCACTTGCTCACCCCAGGCACATCCAGGCTCTCGCCTGTTCCCACGCACCCTTCAACCACCACTCACACTATGTTATCTTGCAAGGCAATGGGGTTCAAGTATGACTCACAGCCTAATGGAGTAATTCTAGCTTCAAGAAAACCCTGATGTGTGTTTGGGGATGTAGTGAATTTAACACTAGAGAAACCAAAGTGGTACTCCAGCTGCCAAGTCCATCCCTCCAGCTGCTGACGATCATGCAAACATATACTTTTTGATGCCTTCTGGACTGAAGTGCTAGTACATGTACTAGGGTGTACAAAATGTTATTAAATACCTTGATATAAACTCAAGATCTGTTTTAAAATAAACTTTTCCCTAAAGGGGCCACAACAGAACAGCTAATTAGGAGACTTAATTTTTCTTTTAGATTGTTACCCATAGTAGCCTGAAAGAAGAGTTCTTTCTAGATATGTAAGAGATATCGTGCAACTAATTAAGTATTTTCCAAACAATAGATAACATCAAGCACCCCCTTAGACTTTTTTTTTAAATCTAAGAAATCAGTTGACAGGGGAGAGAGAGGGAACACAACTCAACAAGTCAACACCCCCAACTCAAGTTACTGACATAAGCCAAGAGGAAAATGAAAGATGACATGAGAGGCAAAAAATTTGCATCTTGGGAAGCTCCAAAAGACATTTTGTGGGCTCCCTCTACTCTCAGCAAACAAATCCTTGCTGAAAAAGACTGTTCACTTCCCAGAACCCATTAGCGTCACATCTTTGTTTTGAGCTCTTTTCCCCTGCTTTTTTCCCTCCTGTTAGTGATCAGGGCAGTACTCTAGACACAGGTTGTATAATTATTATTTTGGCATTACCCTTAAAGTCAGACTTATGCAACTCTAGCAGTAAGGTAAAGAAACTAAAGGTGGCCTACACAATTTCTACCCAATTCCTTAACACAAACCATTTCTGAAGAAAAAGTTAAGCAGACTTCTGCTGTCCCAGTGCGAGCTCTTCATGTTATTCCACAGCAGATTCTGTTTCATACTGAATTACCTTGAGCTGCATTTGCCTGCAGGGAGGGAGAGTTAAAGAAATAGAAATAGCATATTTCTGCATGAGAATGTTTTCCTGAGCCTGGTCTAGCAAGACTGTTTGAGGTGGAAAAGCGTTCAGCAAAGACACTGCAGAGCTCCTTGCCTCTGCCAGCATCCCTTCCACTGTTACATGGGGGCATGCAGGTGGCTCCAATGCTGACAACAGAAGCACAACCTAAAACTAAAGCAGTTTGTTCCAAAGCACTGTTTGAACTTGGCCATAGGAATCTTAGAGTTTGTTTCCCCAGATGACTAAAGACTTTCATTCCATGATTGCACTTTTTCTACTCAGAAATAGAGCAGTTTTGTAAATTGTTTAGATGAAAAAGCCAGTATTTTTTGTTAATAAGTAAAGTTAAACTGTTGAAAAACAGTATCTGCTGCAGATGCTGTGCATTCAATATTTCACTCCAATTGTAGCTGGAACATTAGCTGTAGCAATGGTCAAATATAGGAATTGTGTTATATTATTTATTGTTCAAAATTATATAAAGATATGACTCATAATTCAAAATTTTGTAGCCTTTACAAAGTCTGCTACATCAGATCCACAATAATTACCTCAAGCTCCTCCTTTATGACTTGAAGAGCATCACATTGCTGTTCTCAGCCAAACCAAAAAAAAGTGTAGTGCTCTATACAGTGATCTATGGATTAAAGCCTTTGTCAACAAAAGCCAGTATCAAGTCATTAAATGTGTGGCTGAATAAGAGATAGAAATTGCTATTCAGCTGGAAGTGGGAGGAACAAATCACCTGCATGTCTGTCTCAGGCTTTATCACTGATTTCAGGAGTGATTTTTGCATTGTTTGTCAGCTTTCCCACCTATACGCAGAAGGTTTGGAAATTGGCTGAAGCCCTTAAATAAAGTTTAAAGTTCCCATGAATGGAACTGAGCATGCAAAAAGTACTGATGTAATGAAGTGGTGGAAATTACGTTGGTTAATTTTCATCAAAACAGATTAAGGAACAAAAGTGTAGCAATTAAGCAGTTAAAATTGAAAGAAAGAATTGAATCCTAGAGCTAAGAAAATACCTATGTGTAACATCAGCCTTCTGCTTGAAGCCTCTTTCCTGAGTCCTTGCCTTTCTTCTAAAATAGCAGCTGTCAGGACATCATCACCTGAAGAAGGTACTTGCTAATCAGACAGTAATTATAACCCACTCACATTCTAGACCTGTCCAGTTTAATGTGCCAGGTTACATTTCATTTTCATTCCTATCTGCTAAGTCATAACAAGAAGTTCCTCAAAATGGCTTTGTATGCTTTTACTTTTGCACAGTGTTGCCAGTCTGTTGGCTCAGGCTAGTTAAAAACAATAAATACAACCTAAAAACCCACATGACCCAATTACTGACCCAAGGCAAAAAAATCTTGAAGCTGACAAGTCAACCCAATCTGAAAACTGACAGTCATACAGACCAACTCATATAGTTTTGTGGCGATTATAGGAATGAGTTGTCACTAGGGCTAAATGTGAATTGCTTGTAAAGCATTTTAGAAGTCAATAAAACATTCATCAACTCAATAGATATGAGGTTTTTCTAACTGTTCTTTCAGAAGTATCTTATAATAAAACACTACAAGTCTTGCAACTAAGTCTAAGCACTTTGATATTGCTAGATCAATATCAAATGCATCCCTGTTAGTCTGAGCCCACTACATTTAAAAAGGTATTTTGTTCAAAATGGTAAATGGATTTTTGTCATGGATTTCATTATAAGTAATTGAAATGTAATTTGATATATTACTTACGTGTGGATTCATCCTTTGACACCATTTCCCACAGCATTCTCCTGGAGAAACTGGCTGCTCATGGCTTGGACGGGTGTACGCTTTGCTGGGTAAAAAGTTGCCTGGATGCCCGGTCCCAAAAAGTTGTGGTGAACGGAGTTAAATCCAGTTGGCAGCCGGTCACAAGCGGTGTTCCCCAGGGCTCAGTATTGGGGCCAGTTCCATTTAATATCTTTATCAATGATCTGGACGAGGGGATCAAGTGCACCCTCAGTAAGTTTGCAGACGACACCAAGTTGTGTGGGAGTGTTGATCTGCTTGAGGGTAGGAAGGCTCTGCAGAGGAACCTGGACAGGCTGGATCCATGGGCTGAGGCCAATTGTATGAGGTTCAACAAGGCCAAGTGCCAGGTCCTGCACTTGGGTCACAACAACCCCATGCAATGCTACGGGCTTGGGGAAGAGTGGCGGAAAAGGACCTGGGGGCGTTGGTCGATAGCACCCTGAATATGAGCCAGCAGTGTGCCCAGGTGGCCAAGAAGGCCAATGGCATCCTGGCTTGTATCAGAAATAGTGTGGCCAGCAGGAGTAGGGAAATGATCGTGCCCCTGTACTCAGCACTGGTGAGGCCGCACCTCGAATCCTGTGTTCAGTTTTGAGTGCCTCACAACAAGAAAGACATTGAGGTGCTGGAGCGTGTCCAGAGAAGGGCAACGAAGCTGGTGAAGGGTCTGGAGAACAAATCTGATGAGGAGTGGCTGAGGGAACTGGGCTTGTTTAGCCTGGAGAAGCGGAGGCTGAGGGGAGACCTTATCGCTCTCAACTACCTGAAAGGAGGGTGTAGAAAGGTGGGGGTCGGTCTCTTCTCCCAGGTAACAAGCGATAGGATAAGAGGAAATGGCCTCAAGTTGCACCAGGGGAGGTTTAGATTGAATATAGGAAAAATTTCTTCACCGAAAGGGTTGTCAAGCATTGGAACAGGCTGCCCAGAGAAGTGGTTGAGTCACCATCCCTGGAGGTATTTAAAGGACGTGTAGATGTGGTGCTCAGGGACATGGTGTAGTGGTGGACTTGGCAGTGCTAGGTTAATGGTTGTTCTTGATGATCTTAAAGGTCTTTTCCAACCTAAATGATTCTATGATTCCCACAGCTTCTATGTCATCACTGCTGAGACAGGAGTGCAACCAGCAGGGATATTGTCCAGAGTATTAGAGTCTCCATGGGATATTCAGGAGCAGCAGGAGATGGGGCTGGAGACAAGACTACAACATAGGTCTAAGGGCCATCCAGGAGACAGGGCCAAAAAGCATGACTAAAGACTAACACACAACATAACTCAGGCTAGGGCCAGGTCTGAGCTTAAATAAGGTTCCTGGGCTCATGGTCAGGGCATGGGGAGAGGTCCCAGGTGAGGCTGGTCAGCACCATTAAGGCCCATTCGTGCTCTCAGGGCACTAGCAGTGAGAAACCAAAGGATGAGGAGGCAGATTGGCTGCAGACCTCAGGGGTTTATGGAGAATTTGATGTGGTTGGATAGTAAACCTAGGACGAAAAGTAAGTCATAACATGTGGAGATCCTAAATAAGAAACTAGGACTGGAACCCAGATAGCAGGGATGCCAAAATCCATGAAAGAAAGAAGAGATGTTGTACTGGAAATCAAAAGAGGGTTTTAAAAAACACCAACAGTACAGCTAAAAAAATGAATGGAGTTTTATATGCAAACTTCCCCCAAGGGGAGAAGTAGGACTGATGGTGCAATGCAGAGGTAAACCTGAAATACTCAGTAGATGCTCAGGCAGAACAAGTCTGGGCTGTGAAACCATGCTCTCCCCCAAAGTCTGCAGGTTTCTTATCTTTGTTGTTGTTGTTGTTGGGAGTATAGTAGTGTGTCATATTCTCTCTCCAGAGATGGTCCCCAGATAAACTACCAACCAATAAACTCCCAGGTGACAGAGAGCAGAGTAATTGCATAGACTGCACTTTCCGATGACCGAGGTGAAGGTCACCATCATTTCATATTTCTAAATTTTCACATTTTAATTATTTTTTTTTAGAACAAATAACACCCTCTATCAAAATAGAACAATGAAAAGTATTCAATGGTTATGAAATTCCAAAACTTAAGTTGCTGTGCAACTTACTCTTGTTATCTTCATCCCATGAGTTCATGCTTTACGATACATGGATAATTAACATGATGACACAAAACATCTTTTTACCCACGTCAAGCACACAGATGGAACTTTTCTGCTGACTCCTCTGGATTGCTCTGCTCATTTGTTAGGTGATGGAAGGTATATGGTAAAAACCAGGAGAGGAAAATTATTCTTTTGACCAAAATGCAACTAAGGGAAAGCCAGGAAAGTAAATTTGTCCACTACAGTAGTTTTCATATATATCCTGAGCAAGTCAATCACACATATATTTGCCTTAAGTTTGCCTTTACATTTTGTACCTAAGCTCCTTCTCTGTAAAATGGGAAATAAGGGATGATATTATTGCAGAAGATGTACAAGTAAATAATGTTTTTCCAAATGCTTCTTTTACTTCCCAATGCAGATTCAGTCATTAATAATAAGGAAAACTTGAAGCTTACTGACTGAGCACTACCTGTCTTCTGCCCAGATTCAAGCAGGATCCCAGGGGAAAAGCATCTTTATGTATTGTATGTGGCTAAAGAACATAAAAGAAAGCCTGATCATTAAGGCCTGAATTGAGATTGCACAGGCAATTTTGTTCTCAGCGTTTTCTACTACTGAGTGCTTGACTCCACTATCTGCATAATGTTCCTTTGACCATTTCTTTGCGTGTATGATGTACCTAAAGTTATTATGCTCTTCTAGATACTTACAGCAAGATTAATGTAACTCCAGCTTAGGCTGGTGAGCCCTTCCAATATGCTTATTAAAGTTAACAAGATGGCTTATTTGAATAAAAGTTTTATGAACAAGGGGCTGCTATTTAGACATCACAGTATATTCAAAATACTTTTAGAAATGTATCTAACTGTGGAACATTTTTAGAGTATCTTGCTCTAAGAACATTAAGAATTTTTTAAAATTTGTAAATGGAATTTGAATCAACAAACCTGCTCATTTTAAAAGGTCCAGTAAGAAATGTAAGTCTACAGGACTGAGACCTAAATTTTATTTTTTGCCTTGCAAAGACTTCCCCTTGACTTCTGATGAGTCTGAGTAGTCTGTCAAATTAATATACACTTCCTATGTAGGCTTCATTAATCTACACAGAACATATCATCCATCAATATTAAAAGTACCTTAACAAGGACAGAGGGCAGACACTGAGAGGGGTTGTGTCTCATCAACCGCTGTGCAGCAGGTCAACATCAATAAATGATTATGGTATGGAACAGTGTTCATTTGTACAGTGAGGCTGTTCCTAAACCCATCAATTTAGGGGCTAAGAATGAAATGCAATTTTTGTGTTACTTATCTTTCTCTCTACTTGGTTTAATTTTACTTTCCTCCCTCCATCTATTTTCCTCTGCTCTCCTCAGCAGTTGTCATTTCTGGCTGGAAATTCATATCTTCAGGTGATTCAGCTTTTGTCATTCTCCTCTCTTTCTTTCCTCCCTTTTCCCTTTCCTTCACAATACTTTTCAGCTTTCCTTTTTAATACTTTCCAGCTTTCCTTTTTGCTTGTTTTTTCCCCTCCTTTCCAGCTTCCTCCCTCCCGTATGTATTTTTCCCTTCTCAAACTCAATTTCTGCTAAAATAACCACTTTACTCTTATAAAATACAGATGATTTAATTATATTTTTTAAACCACCTGATTGATTTATAATTTCTGGTCTAGTTTTTAGATTGTGGTAAATCAGCAAAATCTTTTGATCACATTGGCATTCTCTAAGTTTACTTTTTTTGCTGGATCTGTCCAGATTTGTCCAGAAAAAATGAACTAGATTTTAGTACAAATTTAACAATCTTTGGCCAGTGTTGCCCTTGGCTGAACATCTGCAGAAGGAAAAAGATTTTCTCTTTGCGTAGTGAGTAAGTGTACAGATGAAATTGTCCCAGCTCTGGTTATCCTGAAATGTCAATGTAACATGATAAACCTTGCATCAAAAGCAGTTTGTCTGTGGAAAGAGTTGTTGCGAATCCAGAAAGACTTAGAAATGGGAGAGGAAAGTGGCAGCGTGTTACTGACATCCCTGTACACCTGCATGTTAATCCATCAGTCTTAATTAAGAGGAACTTCTTTATTCCTGAGAGCTGTCATCAGAAGGGAAAGAAAAAAAGAACCCCATGGGTATTTGTGCTTTTTCTTCTCAGTAATTGCCCTGAAACTTTCACAAGGCAAAACTGGGCCTCCTGAAACCAAGTGATAAAGGTATGCACCCAGCTACTGAACGTGGCAGGAAGAGTGTCATTACTGCCTTGCCAGGTTGAAAATACTTGAGATAACAAAAAAGGAGGGGAGGGAGGAAGGAAAGTAAGGTTTCTGAGGACAGGGTGCTGCTAATCAATCAAATTTTTATTATTTTCATAATGAGGTTGTCTTCCTGCTGTCCAAATGAGGAAGGTAAGGGCTGGCTCTCCTAGCAAACAAGCAACCAAGTCGTCCAACAAATAATACATTTGAAAAACAAGCATTTTTCACTGTGTTTATTTCACTTTATTTCTGGCACAAAGGAGAATTGATTGGGTGGTTTTGAGTTCACAGAGTGTACATATATATTTATAGTGTATCTGTACCTGAAAAATATATTCCAAAGAGCTTCAACTCTCATCAAACGACAGCAGCAAACTATAGTACTACTCTGTGTGTACGTATGTGGGAGGAAAGGTATTGTTGTGGTGGTGGTTTATTAGAAAATATGGGATGTGTTCTTCAACTTAGACAATACGAAAATCTTCCACAGCTACATATCATTACTTAAATGAAAACAGTAAATTTTCATTTTTAGTCGATGTTACCAAAGGTAGACTCTACAGATGCTGTTTGATGAGATCCATTTTAAATAAAGCTTTTTTTGTATCCCATTTCTATGCAAAATGAATTGAACTGAGCTAGGTGACAGCTCAGTCTCCCTGCTTTCTACGCCCACTGTCACAACAGATGGATGGGTGACAGGATTTCTCCAGAGCAGATCGTGTCCTCCCTTACGGTGTAGCTGTTGCAGCCACTTTGATCTGCGTGGGCAGCCAGTGTCTGGGGCCTTCCAGAGGTGTTCCTGTCACAAAATGATACTGATTACACATGGCTCATGTCTTTGATGCAATCTTATTTGTTTACAAAGCATGCGTGTATGTATGCTTCTGGTTCCCTGAAGACAAGAGAGAAACACAAGGTTTCCTCCCTCAGAGTTTTCTTGTGATCCTTCCGAGGGCAAGGAGATGCAGGAAGGAAGCAGCAGAGAAGGAGAGGAGGGAAAGCCTGTTGGTCTTGCCTTGGGCAAGCTTCATCAGTAAGATAGCAACTTATGGCCACTCATAACCTGCTGCAACTCTGTCAGTCCCCCCAGAACAGTCCGAATTTCTGCTCTGACAGCAGCAAACACCCCAACTGCACATTGTTCCATATAAGCTAAGCTTTGTGCCCCTTTAACATTTTGCAAATAACCCACCATGCAGCATTTCATATGTGTGATGAAATCTAGCCAGCTAAGTGTGTCCAGACAGGCATCGCTCCTTTGATAAAGAAATCATTAAAGCACGGCAATTTGTGGGAGTCTAGGCTAGAATAAGTTCTCACATGGAGTTTTAGTGCAAGGCACAAAGTTGAAAAAATTGTTCTCCACACCTGTAACTGAAGTGGAGGAAAAAGCCCTTGAAAAGATTGTGTAATCCTTTAAGTTGCTACTTCATGGATCTTGAATATAAGGTACTTAAAACTGTGAAAACAAGGAGTGTTGTGGTCTTTCAGCCAATACCCTAGTGCTAATATGTAAAATGCTTCCAACATACCCGAGTTCTCCTTTCACCTGAATTTTTAGGAAATATTTTTGAGCAAATATTCCATCTAATGTTACATGTTTATGATTTTCAGGCTAGACTACAGAGCGATCATACACTTGTTACTTTGGTTTTCCTCCAGAGAGTTCTGCAATGTTTCATAAATCCAGATGACTGGTACAGGTTTTAGGGCAGATGTAATTTGCCATGGGCAATACATGCTGGTCACTACCTCCATTCTTAGAGGAGAGGGCAGACTTCCTAAATACAGCTAACAAAAATTATGTCTGACAGGCTGTTTTGGGCTATGTGGGATGATCCGTAATCTCCTCAGGTTCTTGTAAATCAGTGTAGGTCAAGATCAGGGTAAAATTTTCAAATTTGTCTGAAGTAGCTTTAAAGCCACTGACTTTCTACCTTGTAAAAAGTGGCTTAGATAGAGGCTTAAGCTGTTGAGTCCTGTAACCACCTTTGAAATGTTTTTCTAGTCTATCTTCCTTGAATGAATAGAGAACTCTGTATTTACTAAAAGTAAAGAAGTGCCTAACTTTGGCCACAAAGTATTGCTGAAATGTTGTCCATGAGGAACAAGATTTGGAAGTGACTTGCTGAACCAAGAAGATTGGCAGGGACAGTAATGGGTAAATTCTCCAGCCTTCATAATGTAAGTGAGTATGTTTGAAACTAAGCATGGAGGGAAAATGCTCTTGTCTTGTCTCAGGAAAGAAACAGTGAATACTTGAATTATTTTTCCTTCTTCCAGAATGGGTGCCAGAAACAGGAATTTCCTCAAGCAGTTCCATTGCAACAGATTAGGTTTTTATATTAAATGTTCTTGCCCGGGCTGCAAACCAAATCTCATTCCTCTTGCCCTTATTTAATATGGTGGCCATCAAAGATTAATTTAAAAAAGGAAATATTCAGTTAACTTCTTGTCCTCCTTTTGTGATACAAGGCTGTATGTGGCTGGAAGGACAAAGATATGATACATGAAAACATGACTGTTTTCTTTTCAAGTTTATGTCATATGTCAGCTCCAATATACGGGCATCACGCTTTTCATCAGTGTCACAGAAATGCCATGAAGACCCTACATGGATGGTGATTTCTACATGACAGCAAAGGTAACAAACTTAACCGAGTCAAGTTTGTGATACATATAGACACCCACTGCAGTAACTTGCACCAGCACAAGCCCTGAGTTGCAGGTAAGCCGGGTGGCTATGTCTCAGCAGCTAGTCCCCACTTCATCCTGCAGTTAAGCTGCACTGGCTTCTAGGAGGTTATTGCATCTGCGTCAGGCACTTCCATTGGTGCAATGGCTGTGTTTCAGGTTTTCCCTGAACACCGTGGAAACACACCAGCTGGTCCCAGGAAAAGTCTTGTCTGTGTGAAGTTTTGAAAAAAGATGGTTAGATTTCTAAAAAAAAAAAAAAATAAAATGAAAAGAGAAGTAACACGGAGTAATCTGGGACATGTCTTTCTAACTTGGCTTTATTAATGATAGCTTCCTGCTGTGGTTATTTGCATACATTTACTGAGCACAGCGGAGCTATTTTCCTTGCTCTGGTTTTGTCTTATAAAACTCCAAAGTACAGAAATCTCACTCATGCTTGCCACGGATGAAACGTTGGTATAATGTAATCTAACTATAGGCAAGGTGGCTTAATTACTGCTTATGGTTTAATAGGCGGGTTTAGGATAAGCATTTTTGTTTTGTAGTAATTTTCAATTTTTCATTTACACCTTTCCTTTTCCACTGTAGCAGTAATTGCTCATGTGCTCTTTACCGTGGTGTGCTGGTTTTGGCTGGGATAGAGTTAATTTTCTTCATAGTAGCTAGTATGGGGCTATGTTTTGTATTTGTGCTGAAAACAATGTTGATAATTCAGGGATGTTTTCGTTATTGCTGAGCAGTGCTTACACAGAGTCAAGGCCTTTTCTGCTCCTCACCCCACCCCACCAGCGAGGAGGCTGGGGGGGCACAAGAAGCTGGGAGGGGACACGGCTGGGACAGCTGACCCCAACTGCCCAAAGGGATATTCCATACTGTATGGCGTCATGCTCAGCATATAAAGCTGGGGGGAGAAGAAGGAAGGGAGGACGTTGAGAGTTATGGTGTTTGACTTCCCAAGGAACTGTTAATGATGGAGCCCTGCTTTCCTGGAGATGGCTGAACACCTGCCTGCCCATGGGAAGTAGCGAATGAATTCCTTGTTTTGCTTTGCTTGTGTGTGTGGCTTTTGCTTTCCCTATTAAACTGTCTTTATCTCAACCCACGAGTTTTCTCACTTTTACTCTTCCAATTCTCTCCCCCATCCCACCGGAGGGGAGTGAGCGAGCGGCTGTGTGGGGCTTAGCTGCTGGCCAGGGTTAAACCACGACACATGGCCAGGCAGCTCCACAGAGGGGCAGGGAAGGCTCTCTTCAAAAAAAGTCAATGTATTTGGGACAGAACTCAGCAAATTAACTGCAGAGGGGCAGGGAAGGCTCTCTCCAAAAAAAGTCAATGTATTTGGGACAGGACTCGGCAAATTAACTGGGAGCCTGTTTTTCTAAGGCTGATTTACACAAACAGGGAAATCCTCATACAGCATGAAACAGCACTGTGTTGACCTCAACAGAGTTAGTTTATTTGGTAGGGGTTAAAAATCCGTTCTGAAATGTGTGTGATTCTCTCCTTGTGCTGATGCAATTATCACCACTGTGCCTGGGGGAAGAAGGTTTTGCCTCTGTCTCCTCCTCTCCTCTCTTTACAGCCTAGCAACCCTACAATGTACCGTTTATCTCTTTGCATTTGTTGAAGGTTATCCATGCTGATGTGGCAAGCTGGATTTGTGGCTGGGTGTTGCTACCTGCATGAGCTTTGCTGCCACGGGCTTGGTGGCAGTGAAAGCACAGCAGCGCTGGCATTGCTGCCGCCTTGCTGCCTGCACCAGGGCCCCAGGGCTCACCCAGTTTGTCCAGCTCAGCCCACGCTGCCATCTCACGCACCGCTGGCACCTAGGCTGGGAGCACCTCCAAGCCTGGGTTTGCCTCTGCATACCAAGAGTGGGCTTTTCCCCCCGCAGCACAGCACGTTGAGAAGGTAGGAGTTACTCTGAGTTGTGTTTCCCTGCCAGCAGTGGCTTATCATGCTATATTGATCTGGCTTGCTTCTTACATAGGGCAGCAGGAAAAACCCATCCCCATGCTGCTGTTCCTGTTCAGTTTATCATTTTAAAATACATGGTCAATTTGACTAGCACTCCTTCTGTGTTTGTAGGTTGACACAGCTCCCTCTGGGTCAGCTTACATCTCCAGCTCTACAAGTAGGTCAGCTGGCTGCCATGCAGTATGTTCCTTATCCTTTAAAGCACAGGTCCTCACATGCAACTTCACAGTATATTGCATTTGTCCATCTTTTAAAAAAGCTCATTTTGCTAGAGTAGCAAGTGGTTCAGCTGCTCGTGACATTAGCAGTCCTACCAGCATGGCAGCAAAAAATTTTTCAGTCTAGGTATTGCACACTCGTAATGAGGGTGTTTTCTGCTGTTTCACTTGAGGGTTTTCCTGTCAGTTTTTTGGCAAGGAGACACTGATCTCAGCCCTATCAATGAAATTAATTATTATCAGGTGTGGCGGTTGATGTCCATAAATCAAAGCGACTCCTTCAGCTTTTCTGCTGTACTCAGACTCTGTCTGTTCTGAGGCTAAACCTAAGATTTGTTCATTCCTGCATCCTCAAGAGCCCATCAGAGGTTTGAAGTCTACATGTGAAAGGGATTCTCACAAGCTCACAAGGAGCCAGTTGGGTTCAGTTACACTGCTGAAGAACCTGCGGTTTCCTTTACCATACACATTTGCTACATTCCTCAAATAAGGCAGAAACTGATTTACATATACATGCCTGCAGACTTTAATCTTAGATATGACGCTTAATATGCAGTGAATTTTTTTGGTCCCAATTCCCAAGAAATTGAGGCTTATGCAATCCTGATGTAAAAGGAAAAATCCCAAAAGGTTTTCCAAAAAAGACAGTACAAACCAGCCAATGGGTTCACAAATCAGAAAATTTATTTTAAGTTTTGCACAGAGGAGGTGAGTGGTATGGAGCTCCCTTTGTACATGGCTGCAGGGACCCTCCAGCTGTCTGTAGGATCATGATGGGGTACAGAGAGGGTGGGTGCTGCAGAGATCGCTTTAGCCAACGCCATTTCTGTTTCTGTAGTCCTTAGGTAAACGTCCATGTAGAAAGTCATGACACACAGTTTAGTGGCAGGTGAGGGAGGGAACAGGACTGTACCAGGAATTCCTTTTATTCTAGTCAAGGCCTGAGGCTGAAATAAACAGGAGAATCAACAGATGCAGCATCCAACCCCGCATAGCCATGGGCAGCCCCTGCCTCCCTGCGTGGGGCTCCCCCAGCATCACACCAAGGCTGTCCATCCCTCATCTCCCTGACAGCCAGGAGACACTCATCCTGCGCCCACCATGTCACCAACCCCAATGTGACTTGGGCCACCACCAGTGCTCTGCCCGCTGTGACATGGCCAGTACATTGCCAGGGTTGTTGCCAGGCACCCAGCGCTCGGGCATCCAGGGAAAAAGGGTGTGGAGCTCCCTTCTCCAGGGTTCTCCAGGGACCTTCCATCTCCCTGTGAGACCATGACGGTATAGGCTGGGGCTATCTTATCTGTCCTGTAGCGCATTGACAGCTGTCCATCTGAGTGGCCAAGGAGGGAGACGACAGGCGTGTGCCATGGTTTGGTAAAGTCCCTGTCAGTGTCTGGCTGTAATAGGAGAATCAACAAAAACAGCAGCCTCCCCCGTCACCATGAGCAGCCCCTGCCTCCCCGCACGGGGCTCCCCCAGCCTCACCCCAAGGCTGTCCATCTCTCATTTCCCTGACAGCCAAGAGATACCCATCCTGGGCCAACCATGTCACCAACCCAGCTGTAGCTTGGGCCACCACCAGTGCTCTGCCCGTTGTGCCATTGTGGCCACTGCGTCGCAAGGGTGGTTGCCAGGAGCTCATATGGCACCCAGCCACTGGCTACCACCCCTGCTCTGCCCACTATGACATGGCCAATACGTTGTGAGGGATCATACCCGGAGCTCCTTTATGGGACCCAGCCCTCAGCTGGGCAAGGAAAAACAGTGTGGAGCTCCCTTTGCCCAGGGCTGGGGGTCCTTCCATCTCCCCATGAGCCCATGACAGGGTATAGGTTGGGGTAATCTTATCTGTCCTGTAGCAGGTTGACAGCTCTCCAGCTGAGTTACCAAGGAGGCAGGTGATAGGAGCATGCCATGGTTTGGTCAAATGCGTTTCCAGGTATATGTAGAAGGAAGAAAAGAGGCCCTCTCCCTCAGCCCTTCCTCAGCTCTCCTGCGCGCCTGCCAGACTGGGCTGGTGCAGCCTTCTTATACACCCCCTGGGCTGTCTATGTCAATGACTCCTCTGTTACATGACCACCACCAACATTGTGACCACTGTGACACAGCCATGACATCACCAGGGCTGGTTACCAGAGTTAGTGCTGCATTGCTGTGACATGGCTATTATCTTCCACCATTCAAGCAAAAAGAAACAATTAAATAACAATTTAAAAAAACAGCAAATGGTAATGCTGGGGAGGGAAATAAAGTAGCTGTATCAGCAATTTAAAGAACAGCAGCTCAGGAAAGGTTAAAGGAGAGTTAAAAGCAGCAGGTCTCAGGCACTGACCAATTTTAAATATTTTTGTGAGATACTTGCTGCTGAAATTTGGGGGTTTGAGGGCTACATTTGGAAAGAAAAATACTTGTTGAGTTGACTGATGGTAATATTTTCCACCTTTGGAATTAAAGACCTGTCCAATGCCAAATCCTGCATCCACAAGTGGCTGACGGTGCTGAGGATGTGTCAGCATGAGCTCTTATCTTTCTTTTCCTGAAAGGAATGGAAGATTTTGTGAGAGACTGTCCTGTGCTGCACACTTAATTTGGATACTAGGACAAAATACATTAATTAGCTTCCATCTACTTGGCTCACTGCAGCTATTCCATTCCCTAAGGACCAGAGGCAACAGGCACAAACAGAGTTTCCCTCTGAATATCAGGAAACACTTTTTTACTTTGAGGATGACCGAGCACTGGCACAGGTTGCCCAGAGAGGTTGTGGAGTCTCCATCCTTGGAGATATTCAAAAGCCGTCTGGGTGTGGTCCTGGGCAACCAGCTCTAGGTGGCCCTGCCTGAGCAGGGGGGTTGGACCAGATGACCTCCAGAGGTCCCTTCCAACCTTAACCACTTTGTGATTCTGAGATGGCTGGTGTACAAACAGTGCTTCTAAAAGCAGGAATACATTTAAGCAGAGTGACTAAGAAAATTGCAAGATACAAATGATTTTTTTCAAGTGACTTAGTAACCAGTTTTCATGGCATAAGCTGTGGTCAGGAATAAGTTTTATACTTATCATTGAAATTACCTAAACTGTTCTCTTGAGACTTTTGTCTCTTACTGGAATGAAAATGTGAGCAAGATTTCAGCACTGGAAACCACGAAATACTTCACAGATGGGGTATAACTTGAATTCAAAGAGAAATAGTGTTGGGTGTGATCACTGTCCACTGAAAATATGCACACATTAACACCAGTCTATTAAGAAAAAAATGTCAATTAGCAACAGAAGTCAATTAGCAACAAAGCCGTGTATAAAACAACAGTTACTCTCTAAGGATCAAAAAAATGTGGATGACAAAAATGCTTAGATTGTATGTATTTACCAGGGAAGCAAATACAGAGCTATGGAAAAGGCTGCCAATAGTGAATCATATTCATAGCCAAGGCCATCCTTTCACCCATTGGAACTGAAAAGAGACAGACTCTGGAGACAAGGAATTGCCAGAACTGGCTACTGCAAAAAATCATTCTCTGAAAAATCTCAGTCAGGATGTAGACAAATGAAAACCAGTAGGCTAGCTGGAGTACTGCTCTGATCCAACATGTTAGTATTTCATCATTGTAAGGAGTAAGTGATACCTTTTTTAATTACTATTTCTTTTTCTCTGTTTTCTCCCTATAGACTTTAATCCATCAGGAACTATTTGAACTGGAGAAGACAGCAGTCTGATGACTTATACTGAGCGATACCTTTGTGAAATCCATAGTTTATCTAGAAGCTGGAGAATATCTTTCAGAAAGAGAAAATGATGAAGTTATAGGGAGAGACAAATCCTTAGGTGAATTTCTTCAAAGCTTAACTGCTCTCCTGATTAAAAATGCATACATTTTTTCTACTCTGAATGTATTTAGCTTCAGCTAGATCTGGCTGTCAGATACCGTTATACCTTTTATTCTAAAATAGAAAGCCTTATTGTATCAGAAATCTTTTTTTCTCTCTGATTAATTCTAGGCTGTGATCATATTAACCTACCCTCTGCTAAACTGCTGCCTGAGCTCTTGTAGCCTCTCACTGCAAGGCAGATGAGACTCACTCCTCAAACACCGGTACAGAGCTACCCTGGAATACTTACAAAAAGTTTTACAAATGGCAAAGTATTTATAAAGAGTGTTTGGGAATTTTTTTTCTCCTTTTAGAGGTTTTCTGTTCCTCCTGCCACTATCCACATGTCCAATTCCTGTATCTTGGTTGCCCAGGCAACCTCTGCTGGCTGAGCCTTGAGTGCAGTGCTGGGTTTTCAGTTCTCCACTGCAGAAGGAGACTGATATGAAAGACGGAGGAACAGGTAATGAGCCTAAGCGGGTTAGGAAAGCCCAATTAGGTGACTGATGGCAGTAATGGGAGTTTTATTTAAAGGTTAACAGTGCTAATAAATGCATTTATGCAGATAATTAAAAAAATCCTATGACTTGCAGGAAATAGTAGGGGGAGATTTTACATCAGTGCATTTCGAATGTCAGCTGAAGTGTAATAGCTAAAAGTAATACAAAGACACGAGTGACATTTGCTAAGCATGTTACTTAAACTGAAAATGATACAGCTCATGTTTCTTTATGTATGCATGTCCTTGCATTTGGAAAGTATGAGCAGAAGCTACCACCCAGGCAAAATAAGAGCATTTAAGATGTTTTGAAAGTGCATTATATTGAGGCTTGACTTTTAAAGGAAAAATCATTAACCAACTCTACCAAAACCACTTCAGGTAAATAACAGAGATCTATTTGCTGTACAGAACTTATGTTTTTCATTAATGATCAGTAGATGTGTTGCTTTGCAGCTATAGACACATTTGCTTGCTCTTAAAAAAGTAGCCAGTCAGGAGAGGCAACTCACTCCAATAGAGGGAAAGTTTTAACATTTCAAAAGCCCTAAAAGGATGTTCTCACACTAAAACTTTATTCTAATGAGGACTTCGATGTTTCTTAAGCAGGCAGCTTCCTTTTGGTCCAACAAAGAGTTGAACTACATGCAAACAGCTCATTTCCAAGTAGTTATACTTGACCCTGGATCCAAATGGGGATTCCGTCAGTTTGTACCAGTGTGTCACTGTCCCGAGGGTGGTGGCAAACCCTGTGACCTTCTAGGTGTTGCAGGCTCTTGGTATGTAGGTAGAGTGTAGTCTTTGAACTATAAGTTTCAAAAGCTTTTAAGCTTTTGAAAGCTTTTGACATTTTGCACCTACCACTCATTGATGTGGGCATGGTACTTCAAAGATCTCTTGGCTTATTGATCATCTTCATTTGCTAGTACAACAGGTGACTTATTCTAACACAGCAACCTAGAAAAAAATAAATCTCAAAGAAGATAAAATAATTTTAAAATCATTTAAAAATATAATATAAGAGAAAACAATCACATTCTTGAAAGAAAGCTATACTGAAGGTCATTATTTATATAATGTTAAAAAATATTACCATCACTCAAAGCAGAGAAAAAGGGAATCTGCACATGGAACCTTACTACCACTTGATTTGACACATTACTCCTACAAAATAGTTTGGTTTTCTTGGTACAAAATAATCAAGGCTACTTCCAGTTGTCTTGAAGGAGCTCACAGACCCAGAAGCTTTTGAGGGATAAAGCATTAGGAAGTTTCCAGCTAAAGTCCAGGAAAACAAGAGTCTTCAGACAGCTGGGATTTTATTTAGAGCTGAATCTCTAAAATGCCTAACCACCAAAATGATGCTCTGCAATTATTCCCTGTTTTCTGGAAATGTTATTGTACTGCTACAGCTACCACTGCCAAATCATACAGTGGTAAGGATTTCTGCTATAACACAGACTATGCCTAGAGTTATAAGAAGGAATTATCAGAGAAAATGATCAAGAGGAGAGGAAGGAGATGGAGAATGACACAGGGCAAGTGAAAAATGCAGAAGCTGTTAAAACAAACCATGGAAGATAGTTACAGACATTATTGCAGCATTGTCAGCCTTAAGGGTATGTGAACTGGGAGAGATTGAGGTCAAAAATAGTCTCCTTCCTCACCCAAATAATGAGTAGATGCTAAGGGGGCAATAAAGACAAAATAAAGACAATAAAGACAAAAATGCAGCAAAAGAGAGTTTTCAGTGAATACTCTTATTTTAGCCATCGCAGTCTTAAAGCACAGACAGCTTCAGGCTTTCTTCAAAGAGAGAGAGGGGAAGGTGCTGTCATGCCCAAGGCTGGTTTAGAGACCACTCCTGGGAGACCCCACCCCACTTCCAGCTCCCCCAGACACTCTTCCACTCGTCCTCCCCAGCCTCGGTGCTCAGCAAACCTCCCAGAGTGACTTTATCTCCAAAGACCTGAGGGTCACTGAAGACACTCTCAAAGGCTAAGCTTTGCCTGGAAGGAGACTGTTCAGGCTCCTGTTGCGCCTGCTGAAAAGCTTGAGCATCTTTTCCCCAAGGACTGTAACTGAAAGTGCTCTGAATTGCTCCCACTGTATAGAGGAGTGTTCGCTCCTCCCAGGACCACAGAGACATCCACTTCTGTCCAAAGGCATCAAGTCCTGGCTCTGTTCCTACATGTCCTCTCCTTTGCCTTGCACCCTGCACTCACAGCGACGCAGCCGATCCAGGCCAGACTATCTCCCCGATTTCCAATGCATTTTTTTTCAATACCACATCAAAAAGAAATATGATGGGGCATCTTTTGTGAACCTTTTCCCAGGGACAATTATCCCATAGGGATGCTGTTTAGAGGAACATGGAGGACTTCTTCAAGATTAGTCTTTCATTGCTAGGTTTTTTTGGTTAAAATTTCTTTGTGATAAAACTGCTTTCATTGGAGTTCCCGGAAGACAGCACAGTTTCATACTATCCTGACTTCCATGAGCAAATGAATGACTGAGCTTCAGGAAGTTTCAAATAAAACTAATTTAAAAAAATAAGCTAAAATTAAATTAGAAATGGTCATTAATATGTGACTTGTGATGTTAAACTATTACATGGATCCTTGTTTTGCTCAAACATTATGAACAAAAAAGTTAACTGGATTGTTTACACCTTCTTTCTATAGCTGCTTAGATTAATAAATAACTTTAGAAAAGTCATGAGTTTAAATGAAGTTAGTGAATTAATAAAATAAAGTTTTTTTTGTAGTTTCCATCAATAAACTTACAGTTCCAAATTTGGAGGCTGCAGGGAGGAAAGGTTTTTCTTTCCGCTCTTCTGTTGCTCTTTCAATTATCTTAGTTGTAGTAGGGAAATTTAAAAGGTCAATCAGAGAGGGGACAAAGAAAAACAAAACATAAAATGAAACCTGGACACTTAAATCTTCTGTATTTTGGTTTTAATTTTAATTTTCAGTGAAAACTCATTTTAAGTGGAAAGAGTTGCATAAATTTCTAAAGTATTTTAAAAGTTTTGAATAAAATTTTAATCCATTCATTTTCCTCTGATTAGCAAGTGTTAACAGTGTGGTTTGGATTTTATATTTATTTAATCCTTAATTGCTAATTGTCTCTTTCTAAATTTTCAATACTTGTTTGCTGATGACAGTTTTCTAAGACATCGGAATGTTGATTACTTTATTGATTGATTGGTTGATTAAAAGTAGATTCTAAAATATTTCCTTTAAAAATTCTTTAATTAGACGGTGAAATTACTCAGACCATAAGCAAGGCATGCATTTCCCCAAACCTGCTCTTTATTAGAGTGGTTTCCAAACTTTGCAGTTCCTCTAAACTTTCCAGTATAGATTAAAGGGGTCCCTCTGTGTTTTATTTATTTGGTAGTTAAGCATTTTCCAAAAGTTTTGAACAATTTTCCTTCCAATGCAAACATTCATTTCAGAATTCAAGGAAGCAAATAATCAAGACTACCATTAACACAGTATTTACAAGTATGACTGTTGTTTCTCTGTTAACTTGGACTAGTGTGAAACCAGGCTACTAGAAAGCTGAGGGTAGAGTCCGTCACATGAAAGGAGACTGACAGAGACGGGGTTGTTCAGCCTCAAAACATAAAAGGTGAAGAGGGGATGTGATCATTCTCTACAAGTATAGGAGGAGAAGAGCTGTTTCTATTAAAGGGTAATACTGGCAGAGGAATAAACAGACAAATAGATACTATAAGTAGATTGTGAATGCATTTAGGCTGGAAATAAGATGAAATTTCCTAAGTGCTAGAGCATGGAGAGTCTGGTCTGATCGGTGCAAAAGGAACAAGATCCAAACTAATTTTAGGACAGAATAGGTGCAGTATAATCCCTGATATGTTGGAAATATGTATTTGTAGCACAATATGCACACAAATGCCTAAGAGAGATTATATGGTATGACTGTGGGAATGGAGTTGGCAACAGATTCCCTTTTCCTGGTTCTGTTGCGATTTCAGTGCAAAAAAAATCAACTTCAGAAGCACCTTAATCTATCTAACTTACCTAGGGTCTGCTTGTAAGAATTGTCCAGAGCCAGAAGAAAAATTGTTTCTTTTAAAAATGGTGGGAATCCATGATGCCCAAACAGCTCCAGTAATAATCTTTCCTAGCCACCATTGTGCTCATGATTTTATTTTTTTTTCATGAATTTTTATATGACTTTCAATGTTTTGTCCTGTGGTTTGTAAAGGAAAATAGACAACTATAAACTGAGGAAAACAGCTGTGAATTTCCATCTTAAAAGAAAAAAAGGATATCTGGAAACACCTCAAGACATGTTCCCATGGGAATGTTATTTAAAGACCAAATTTTTTTATCCTCTCATCTTGAGATAGAACATCTCCTATACAGAGTTAAAACATACCAGATATTTCTATGATAACTCTTGATCAGGATTAACAAAAATAGTGAAATACTGTGTTAATCTAGATTCTTTCCTCTCCCCTTTATAATAATATATTTTGTCTTTTATTTTCATTAAATATTCTTTTTTTCCCTTCCGGCAGACAAAACAGTTACACATTCCCCAGACAAAGTGTGTAGGTGTGTTGCCAAGGACAACAGTTTCAGACATAAATTACTTTTGAACCGCAAACCCTTTTATTGCTCTTTATTGAAGGCCATCTGTACGTTGTTATGTTAATTTAAGGCTTTCAACTAACCCTTCTGAACATAGCAATTTGGTGTGTTAGCAAACGTCCATATTACAGCCCTTTTTCACGAGGCGGTGACATTAAGTTACAGACTGCAAACAGGTATGCCCTAGTGCAAGTTAAGGTTTAAAACAAATTTTATAAAGTAGAGGGAAACATTCCTATGAGAATCATTCTTAAAATGTAACTAAAAGGGAATTAAAGCAACCCAATAAAAAATTCACAACTCATTATTTCACCTTATCGATTAAATGTGTACAAGAGAAACAAAGCACGGTGCATTACCCAAGATCACCCACTTTCCAAATTACAATTTCATAGCGGTTGCCTAGACTCAATCCTTCATCACTATCAACTTGAGCATTGCTTTTTCCTGCTGAAGGTGGTGGAGCTTTAATGAGCTTCATATTTGCTGAAATGTGGACTAATATTTTACCAAAAATATTTGCCTGACAGTATGAAATTTTCAGTCAATTAGAAAGAAAAGTTTTCAAGCCAGAAAGTTCTTTTTGCTTTGGTATCAGCTTCGCTCCTTGACATTGACTGAGGGTAAAAATGAGTCAGATTCTCAGGGAAAGGGTGTAATTGATGATTTTATGAAGCTGCACTGACTTATGCCAGCCAAAGACCTGGCTGTTGCTCTTTGTTTTGCCTTTTTTAATAGTCCATAGATGTACTCTGTGTCTGGCTGGATCCGATTATATTCTTTCAGGTACATAAACCATTTGGCTTTTGCTCTCTGTATGTTGCCAAAGACACTGTTGAAGCTGAATCAATTATAAACATTATAACATTAGTGGGTTAGTTGCAGAATGCTGCAGAGTTTTGAACACTACCTTCTTAAAGAGGTCATTAAATCGTTGCAGTCCATAAGGACCTTCTGAGATGTTTTTTTTTAAGAAAAAAAAGGTTAAATAACTGATAGCAAGCCTACACATATAGAAAGATTCAATATCCATAGAAGAATAGCCCTCCAAAAGAAGACCTTAAAAGATGGCAGCAGAGAGGAGATGGCAAAGAGCACAATTTTTGCATCTGCCACTAAGTTTTATGTTTCATAAGAACTCCATGTAGTCGATTTGGAGCTTGGATGTCCCTGTTCTGTTAAATACCTGTGAAAATTCAGACCAGAGATCCAAGTGGGTCTATCATCAGGTGATAACCCATACCAACAGGCAAGTGCAGTCCTCGCTTGCTATCTGGATCAGAGCGCAGGCCTGGATATATATATGCCTTATATTGCTGATGGCAGCCCATTTCACAAAGAATCCAATTCTCTGGAAGTGAGAACTATGACTAAAAATAGCCCAGAGAAGCAGACCCTCTCTGAAAGTGACTCTGTCTACTTTTTCCTTGTATTTTCCATGATCCTGAGAAGCTATAGAATTGGTCTTCACGTATCTCCCTTTGAGGTGGGACTTGAGCAGAAGCTCTGCTAAATCACATCACTGGATTTCTGATGCGGCACTCAGAGACAGATTGTTCTCAACAAAGATTTTACAATTTTCTTCTTTTGTTGTTGTCAAAATTGAGCAATGGAGCCAGGTAAAATATACCCTAAAAATATTTAAAATATTTCTAGAAGAACCATTGCATTTCTGAGAGCAATAAATAACAGGACAAAGGCTTCTTGCTTACCTTGCAGGACGTTTCCAGACCAGAGACTGGAGAGTGTATATGTGCCCTTGCTGATCCCTCTCTTTCCTACAGGATTTGGACCTTGATCCCCTAGAGCTCATATACCCCAGAAGTGTTACGGGCATTGCTCAGAATGCCCTGTGCTTTCCATCACTCTTCATGAAGTTACCCATTACTACAGGGCCAAGTGCTCTGCCATGTGAGGTACTGAGACTCCCAAAGCCTTCATTTTTCAGCCTGGGAACTAAGTCCCTGGTGGGCTAAGTGCCTGGCCAGCCACAAAGTCTGCTTTAACAAGAATTTGAACCCATCTGTCTCAAGATCTTATTTAGGACTCTGGTTACTGGGCTCTGTATGGGTTCCTCTGTCTGTCCACTTTCTTAGAGCAAAACTCAGGGAATACCAATGCTCAACTATCTATTCCCCACCCTCCCACCAGGATACGGATTACAAGAGGTAATAAAAGTTAATAAAAGATAAGCCAAAGAAAAATACCTCACACTTAGTAGATAAGGGAAAATGCAACAGAAAGGATGTAAAATAAAGGAAAGGAGAAAATCACAACATAATACTAAGATTTTTACTATCAGCAATAAGAAAAGGTGATGGACAGGTAGGTTGTCAGCAGTGTGTGTGCATCCAAATGTCTGTGGAATTCAGTTTATGTGTCAGAAGGTGATTGAGAACAAAAGGGAGAGAAATGACAGTGTTCAAAAGGGTTAAAAAGATAAAATAGATGCATTGACGTAGAGTTGAAAATTGCAGAATATACCTCTGTTGGATAACATGATTGGTGGGGAAAGACTTGTAGAAAGATTATTTGGAAAGTGCTCAGAAGGAATAAAAGATACAGCAAAAGATATGCAAAGTTACTTTGTGTTTCTGGAGTATCTTGGATAAACTCTTAGATGAAATACAATTACAGGAAAAGAGCCTTGTATAACTTTTCGTGTGGGTATTGTCTGGACAGATTATACCTTTCATATGCACATAGAGAAATCCTACGTTTCAAATTATTTTTCAAATGAGCTGTTTGAAAAGGAATTTCAAAATATTAAGAAAGAAAAATGTTCGAATTTAACTTGGCAGAGATGAAATCTAAGGGATTTGAGGGATTTCTCTAATTCACACCATTGAAAAGGATCAGCTGCCGAACCATCTTAACTCCATTTGATAAAGCAGAACTCCCTAAATAAATGGCTCTGCAAATTTAGCTGGGTAGACTTACACTATTTAAACAAAGGAGATGAATAATTGATGATACAACGATAAGTAACAGAAGAAAGGAAACACAGAGATGACTTTTAAGAAAAAAGTCATGGGGACATGGGGATTAGTCAGTCTGTCAGTCTCCCAAAGGAAGCAAAAGAATATTCAGTAACAGTTAGACTATACAGTACAATAAATGATATTAAAGTGAAAGAGCATTTCTTCATCGGCAAGGGGTACAGCAGAGAAGCAATCTCTTTTCCAGCTCTGATGCTGTAGTTCTTATGCTTCACTTGCTAGTTTTCTTTAGCAAACTGATCACATTCGACAGCTAACACACATCTTGCATGTCCACACCATTTGTACTAGAGCCATGGCTTTTTTTTTTTTAATCTGTGAAAATCTGTATTGTCTTTCATCTTTCCAAGTCTTATACCTCTGTACTGCTCATCACAGTAAAATTTAAGCCCTCCTAAAGTGAATTAGATCTATATCACATGAGCTTTTTAATATTTCCAAGTAAAAAAAAAAAATCACTGTGATATTTTCATAAATATCTGATTCTCTTTTTCAGCCATCCCCGGTTTTTGAAGAAAAATGAGAAGTTTAGGAAGAATTGATTTTTTGGATCGCTAACTAAATAAAAAAAAGTTAAAATAAGAGAATCTTTTTTCAGCAAAACAACTATAAATTCTTTGCCAGTCAACTAAAACATCTAATGGACACTACAACAAAATGTTTTCATCTCATTTACTTGGGGCTTATTCTTCTTTTAATTTACTTTAGGGGAAATATAAAAACAAATGTCATTTGGAAATGTATGGACTTATTCAAAGTGTTCAGTTTAATTTTTTCCTGCGACCTACCTCTGACTAGTCAAAGCAATGTCAGTTTTAACTAAGCCCATTTTCCTCTTTTATGATTCCACTTTTACAACACAGTGCAAATAACCCAAATTTTCCCCCAGGAAAGGAAGCAACGCACAGACTCCCACGTAAGAGTTTCTCACCCTGGCTGAATGTCAGACTTCACCCCGTGAGTCAGAAGTTCTTCAGAAATTGAATTGTTTGGCAGTTGCCTGGATAAAGACAGTAAAAAACAGTCAGAATTTTAGAAGCAGACCCAATGACAATGGGAACAAAATTCCCTTCTTGGGCCCTCTGCCAGGAGAGTTGTGATTGATATTCCCTGGAGCTGCTATTTAGCATTTTGGGGACCTCTAACTAGAGTTGAATCTAAACCTTTCACGTGACACAGACTGTTCATCTAAAAGGAAGGTTAGCAGCCAGCTCTCATTTTGGCCTCTTCAGGGACCTTCTTGGAAAAGCCCTGTGGTGTACGGTCCTGGAGGGAACATGGGTCCAGGAGATTTGGTTTGTGCTGCCATTCAAAGGGACCTCAATGGGTTGGAGAAATGAGCCAACAGGAATCTCGTGAAATTTAATAAAAAGAAATGTAAAATCCTCTGCCTGGGGAGAAATAACTGCATGCGTCAGTACAGGCTGGAGGACAGCCAGCTGGAAAGCAGCTCTGCAGAAAAGGACCTGAGGGGGGGGCTGGTGGGCACCAAGTTGACCATGAGCCAGCAATGCATCCTCACCCTTCCAGCCTCAGCCATTCTGTAATTTTGTTGTCCTTGACACGTTTTTGTGTCGTCATGAAACTTTTTCATGTCACATTTTCCTCAGTCTTAGCGAAAATTTATCAAGTGCCACTCTTGCCAGCTGGCTGAGGTAAGAAAAGCCTAGCCATCAGAAGGGACTTTCACCCACCCTCTTTCACCTGTTTTTAACTGGGCTGGCCTCATGCAAATCTGTGATGCTTCCACACTGGTTACTCTGTAATGCAAATCCTAAGCACCACGAGCATACGAATCAGAACATTTGTAAGTACAATAAGCCCAGCAGAGAAGTTATAATGCTGCAGACTGATCAAAAGATGTCTTTCATTGTGCAGCTGAGAATACTGCAATTCAAGAGAAATTAAAGTCTTCAAAGTTGTGGCTGTGCAGCTTAACAGATGGGCTTCTTCAAAGATTCATTATTAGTCTAACAGAAACTATAAATACCAGAGCATGAATTGAACAACCAAAACACACACCTGCCGGTTTCAATCCATCAGAAATATGGTCAGCTCTCTTCAGCAAAGGCAATGGAAAAAACCCTCCCTGCTGGCTAAAGAAAGCAATATTAAGCACCTTGTCTTGATAGGTGAGGCACTACAGTTGTTTTCACAGTATAAATGATTAGAGAAAATGGGATGTAATTCAATTTCATGACATTTTTGAAAAAACACCAACGTAAACACATTTTTATACAGAGGTTGTCATTCTGGGGAACAAGGAATCTTTAAGACCTGGGATTATCCTACAGGAGAAAATCTCAGACTCCTTCCAGTACTGCTCTTCATCCTCCCTTCCCTGCACAACTCATGTCTCCGCTTCCGGTGCTCAGGTTACTTTTAGGCTGAGACCCACTAAACAACGGCTGATTGTTTTAGGATGGAAAATGCAAAGCAGCGAAGGGAAACATACAGAAAGAGTGTGTAACAATTTGGCACCCCTAGATACAACCAGGGCAGCCAGATGCCAGCTGAAAGGAAACCTGAACACCATAGGCTTCTTTGAAATCACCTCCTACGTCGGGCTCAGAAGAGCCCATGCTGACAGCCATGCTGCTGTGGTTGCACAGCTGTCCGTACCCTCACCACCTAAATTAGCACTAGCTGCAGCATTTGCATGTGTTGAAATCTCACCATCAATTGCGGTAGCAATATAACCCTGCAAAATGGGAAAACCTACACTTAAGAGGACAAAGAGTAAAAGCAGGGGAACAGCCATGTAGAGTATTTATATTGGACCTTCCTGTGCATGGGCGCAGAGGCTTTTGACAAAGAACAGGCCTAGTGCTGATGGATGGGACCATAATTTCTACCAGACCAGACTGCTCCCAAAGCAAGGGGCAGTGATGTCTGTTAACTCCCTGCTGGGCTCTTTGCAACTTCCCTGGACAATGAGGCAAAGGTCTGTTCTTCATCCTGCCAGAAAGTGTCCATTGGCAGAGACCACTGCTGAATGAGAAAGTACTTCATGTCCCTTGCAGAGTCTTGAGTTACCTTGTGGCCCTTGTTGCTTGGTTGCCCGCATCTGGTTACATGCAGCAATAATCTCCATCTTGGGCAGCAAATACTCAGGAAAATCTCTTTCACTTCTGCTCAGCCCTCACCCCACATGTCTGTTTTCAACTGTTGCGCTATATCGTTTCCTTTGATAGAGTTCTTCTGTGTGGTGATTCACTGCGTTTCATCTCTTGGTAGCATGTTGGAGCTTATACTTAAACATTTTAGCTGAAGTTTGGTTTGCTTCACTTTTTTTTCCCCTCACCACTTTTCTCTTCATCTTCTGCTGTTCTTCCTTTCCTTCCTAAGGCCTTGCTATACCATTGATTGTTAAGCCTCACTCTCCTTTGAAACCGAAAGGGAGTTTGCCTAGAAAAAGATGGCTTTCCTTGCCCAGCATGGGTCACCTCTCTTACTCCTAAATAAAAAGTAATCTGCAAAATGTAGACTTCCCCCCCCTCAGAGATGTATTTTGTGCCAAGAGGTCCAGCATCAGTGCCTTGTTTACACAATACAGCAGCTCTGAGAGTCTCTGGGTGAGATCTGGATCCCTTGTGTTTGCAGCGCACAGGGTGAGACTGTCCCAGCTCTGCACTACCTACATTTTAGACTGCAGGAGACACAGATGATGGGTTATGAAGATGCAGTCACAGCTACTCCATATAATTCAGGCTACTTCCATGACTGGGGTCTAGAAGAGCCTGGGATTACACAGATTTTCAGAGTTTGGGCACAGGGCAGTTTACCCGCAGCAACAGAGGGGTCCTGCACATGAACGTAGCTCACGCTCTAACTCAGCTGAAGATACCAGTTTGGTGCTGTGCTGGAGAGGTTCCCTCTTGCTGGGAGGCTAAATCCTCCTGGATGACTACAGTGTTTCTGATCTGAGCTGCCTTGCATCCAGATGGCTCAGCAAGCTTGCTCCTCGATGGCTGTGAAAGACCACACAGGCATCCTCTGCCACCTAGGACAAGCCGCAACTTGGCTTTGACTGTCCATCTGTATAATAGAAATAAATTGCCCGCTTATGTTTTGGGGGTCTTGTAAGGATTGCCACATTGAAGATTTTTATACACTCCATTACTATGGTAATATAAATATGATTGATAAAAATAATATTTATTAATATTGGTAAAATTGCATTAAAATTCTGTCAGGCCTCACTGAGCTGCAGACATTGAAAATTCAGAGCTTTATATTTGATTTCATAGTTGGCTGAGAATCAGTTGTCTCTAAACCCTAAGGTGTGGGACTCCAGCCACAGTAGGAGTGCCGTGACTTCGCCCTCCCGTCTCTAGCATGACCCTTTACATTCACGTTCATACACGGTGCAACTCAGGTTATGCTTTTGCATGAATCCTGGAGGAAAGCAGAGGCTCCCATTTGACAGGGAAGAAAAGGATGGTAAATTATGGGGTAAGATCGATTCCCAGCAAGACACATCTCTTTGTATTAATCTGGAGTCATTGTAACTATAGGTCACAAGTGCAGGAAGGCTGTTTGGTACCTGAGGTATTGTGTTGGGCCAGATGCACTTTCCCCATCGTGTGAGAAAAAGGAGAGAAGAGGAAAAAAAAACTATTCCAGTTTATGTATAGCTGTGCACTTTTCACACGTATCCTCATCTATCTGGTTTCTACCACCTGGGGCTGAGAGCTGCGGTGGCTGGCACTATGCTGCATCTCCCATCTCAGTCCTCATCCCCATGATGCGCCTTCTCTGGCTGACACCATCATTCTGCTCCTTTACAGGGAGGAAGTTTCCGATAAATAAACATTAGTCAGACATTTTTAGCTGGGGTTTTAATTAATTTTTGTTTGGAGCAGCTTTGTCACAGTTTCCTATGCTCATGCAGGGATTCCTTATTAAGGTTACCACAAGTGTGGGGGAAAGAAAGAAAGGAAGCTTTGCGCAAACAGAGTAGGTGGAGAGAGCAAATGAGATCAGCTATTTGAACTCAAAGCTGCCCATTCCCTTCAGAGAAGAATAAAAAAAAAGGCACATGAAGAAAAAGCCCAAAAATTACTGAAGAATGCTGTATACATATATCCTCCACAGTTTCCTACAGCACGTGGTCATATTTGGAAGGTGAGCACACCATGCTTTCACTGGAGAGGAAAGGCAACATGACACATGAGTCAGTTAGCAACCTGCCAAAGTTAAAAATTGCTTTTATAGAAAAAGAAAGATATATTCCTTTGCTCCACATAAAGATAGACCTATGAACCTGAAGAGATCTAGTCTTCTATCTAAACTGCTTGAGCTTTGGTAAGTCAAAAGCCATCACAATGACCCATTTCAAGCAATGTTATTCTAGCAGTGCACTATTATAAGATATATTCTTTACATTTTCTTTGGCTATTGGGTTTTCCACACAGTGTATACAGTTTCCAGCAAACAATGCAGACATACTTTTAGGAAAAGCTGAAATAAATGCTGCTTTCTTCCTATTGTCTTTTAGATATTTTATTTAATAAAATAGTTGTGATTTTTTTAAGGCACTTCATATATTCTGACAATAGCATTCTCAGAACAAGAAGGGAAAAAAAATCTGCTTTCTTCAGGGAAAAAAAATCCGCTTTCTTCAGGAAGATTTATATATCAGTAGGGTTCCCTGTTAATTTTCATTGAGAAGTGGAGAGAGAAGGTTTGTAGACAAGAAACAGAGCCCTCAGTGGCTCTTGGAAATGTGAAAGTACATCCCAAGCATAACCAGTAACCTCTGGAGGTCACACTCAGTCAGTAATACTTGGATGAGCCCAGTGCACGCAGTTTGCTGAACAGGGTAGAGGGTCCACTTTAATTTCAGTATCCCTGGAGAACCTATAAAATCTCATCTAAAGTTCATCATTCCTCACGTTCCATGTGCTTCACAATATTCAACAACTGTGTATCCTATAAATCAGTAAGTCTTGATGTGATTTGAAAAGCCCTAGCTAGATTTTTTAAGAGAGCCGGCTGTGTTTTTTTGGCTCTCATCCTTGTTTCCAGATGGTAACATGCATTTAAAGACATTGCATACATTTCCACCCAAAACATAAACAAATAAACAAAACCTGTGCTAAAAATGTTCCGACATTCGCAAAATCAAGCACCAGAAGCTAAGAAATGTGAGAATGCAGGGTCACCGTGCAGCCAATTCACAGAATATCTATAAATTGGGAAAATGAAATTAGAGTTTCAAACACTCCTTGCCCCTCTTCTCTGTCTCATGCATGACTGATTACATTTGTATGCAGGTTTCAGAAGGACCTACAATACCTCTGATCTCTATCCCTAAAGGACTTTTTTTTTTTCTGAGCCAACCCTAGCTTTTTCACAGCGACAGCACAACAGCAGCTCTCAATCAACCTCAGCCAAAAATACATCTGTGTCTTCTTGTTTCCAGTGGATGATTACTGCAGAAGTCTCATTGCCAGCCCATGACATCACATCCTCCATGACGAAGTGCAAGCCCCTTCCCACCTTCCCAGCTTGACAAGCCACCCCATTCTTTGGTGGATACCCAAGTCCGCCTCCATGCTCGTTTTGCCCATAGTTTTGCTTTAGCTGCACAAAGCCAGCCCAGGTCAGCTCTAAGCATTAGATGCTCAAGGGACTTCTTTCTCACTAAGCTGATACCACCTATTATCATCTCTCCCTGGGGCAGTTCCTTGACAATCTGATATTACTTATATATTAAAGACTTATCCTTATTCTGTCCTCTCACAGCCATACTCAGAGCAGCCTCAGGGCAGGTCTGGACAGATTGAGTACACATATTTGTAGAACCAGTTTCTTTCATAAGATCTCACTTTTGGAAATTTGTGCTAATCTGCAGCATACACACATACAAACTTTTGCTCCCTGGAATTCTTATACAGAAATACCCTCCCATGTTATACGGTTTAGCTTTTATTTGTGATGCTGAACACAAATTTCCATAATAGCATTGATATATCACTGTCTATAAGTCATTACCATGACTGAGTTATTTATGTCCCTAAATATTTACGTATTCCATTTCAGCCAGGAATTATTTATCAAACAAAGGCAATCACTGTGAAACAAAGTCAGCCTTTTGCTTGTGAAGAATGATCCAAATATAAGCACTCTCCTCCTTCTGACTACACATTAATCTTCTATGAAATAAAAAGTCTGTCCCTTCTTCCAAGCCAGGAGCAGCAAAATTATTTCAGACCGCCTTTTTTTAAGTACTCTGTAGAAAATTGTTCTTTTGAGAAATCCTGGTCAACATATTTAGTGCTGTATGCATATTTCATAGCATGATAGAGCAGTATTAAATGTACATAACAGCAGCATGAGAAATATAGTATCAAAATGGCAGTAGTCATTTACTTGATAACAATCTTACCTTCAAAAACCATTCTATTTCATTGGCCAAGTTGATTTTTTTTTTTTAACAAAGGGATGAAAAGTCCGTCAAGAGCTTTGCAAAGGACCTGAGAATAAGACTGAATTCATTGGAGCGGGGCCCAGCTTTTGTCCTGGCTGAATACAGCCTGCAGGCATCCTGCAGATCCTAAGCCCAACTGCACCCTCCAGGCTGATTTTACTACTAATAATTTCAACATGGATTGCTCAAACCATCACATCCAGGCTTTTCAGTATTTAACCTGTTGTATACAAATCTCCTCTCTGCAGAAAGACTCCCAGAAAACAGAGACCTCCCAAGTCCATCCCTCTGTGCTAAGGCGAGATCATCCATACCTAAATCACTCCCCACAGGCTTTTATCTAGGCAATTCTTTAAAATCTCAGTAATAGAAGTCCCTTCAACCATAACACCAGTAATAACACACTTCTCTCATTATTAATAGCAGTGTTAAACTTTGCATTTATAATAGGTGCTGTAGTCATGTTGATAGAAGCTAAGCATTTAATACTTTAAAAATCACTTAAAGCTTAAATGAGGCACATTATTTTAGACTTATTTCGAAAAGCAATCTTGGCATATGAATGTTAATTTAGCAATTGCTGGTATTTCAGCATATCTTGCTGACAACTGAGTTTGATTCTCCAGCTACATCTATCTGCATCAGGCCCTGCTCCTAAAACTAACACCTATCCCTTCATGAAAAGAATGCAAGGTACCTGTGTCTCTAGTAAAAATCACAATAATTGAGAATATTAAACATGCAAACAGTCCTGCACTATACAGTTCATGGTCAGATCAATCTCTGAGTTGTTTATCCACAGAAAATACTCTTTTACTGATTTGCATATGTGCGACATATACATTTCTGGATTTTATTGTCATCATCTGTTTACTGGCAACTGGGAAACATAAAAGAGCTAAATTCAATGAATAAATTATTTGCTGTCAACAGTCCACCAAGCACTCATTTTCTGTTAAATCTAGAATACCATTGGTTAGCTTCAAAGGAATTCTTTTTGTCTATTTTTTCTTTTGAATGGATGGAATTTCTAGAATAAACCAGCTAAAAGGGAAAAAAAGGCCATAGAAATAATTGTTCCACAGTGTCTTGGGTGAAACAATATGTGTCAGCCTAAAAGTAGCCATGGCTGGGGATGTTCCTTTGCCAGGTCCTGCCATGGGCCAGCCGCTCCGGCTTGCAGCACGCTCCTCGCTGTAGCCCCCTGCTAAATTGCACAACAGCACCAGAGAGGCACAGGTTCTCCCATACTGACGTTTCGTGCAACAGAAAATTGAAAACAAGGCGGCCTTTGCTGTGAACAACTGACATCAGTCCCTGGAGAGCTTCAGAAGTACAAAGCAGCAGATAAAATGAAACCAAGAAGTCAATGGGCTTTGAAATCCTGGGAGCTGCTGCTGCTGCTGCCTCGTAAAAGCAGAATGATGTGTCTTTGTGGTGGGAAGTCACAGGTTATGATATGAGCTGAAGGAAACGCTACCTCTAATGATACACAAGCAGCAGTGTATCATTAGAGGCAGCGTTTCTTCCAGCTCCGTATAAGCCTGTCATGCTCTACAGACACAAGTCCTAAGAAACAGATTATACCTTCCACTGCCCCAAGAAGATAGTGCAACGAGTTGGGTTTTCTGTCCAAGATGTCCTTAGAAAGGCGCAAATCCAGCAGGCAGCTGTGGATGAGGTACGGGACATGATTCAACAAGAAATAACAGCTTTTCCTATGCCCAGCAGCAACACTGATGTCTCTACCAGATTCAGAAAACCACATCACCACTAAAGCATCTTAGCGCTCAGCCACTTAAACTGAGCTGTGCTAGTCAGTTTTTAAGACACAGCCACATAGTCATAGTCAAGTAAGTTTTTAATTACAACCCAAATCTATTAATGGATCATTTAATTGCTCTTCATCTCCTGCAGTGCACAGGCAGCTGAGCTGATGTGAACCATTTCAGGGGTATTTTAGCTGGGCTATCTTTTCACAGAAGTAGATGAGGAAAAAATACATGACCTATCCACGTGGCTCAGCCCTGAGATAGTTACCTCCAGAAACTAGCGGCTAAGGACAGTGTTCCTTAAACTGTTCACAGTAATTCTGTAGGAAGACCCCTCTCTTTGTCCTGGATTATCAGATGGACTGGGAACATCTGAAAATTTACATTATGTGAGTGCTACTTGTTAACTATTTTTTCCTCAGTGTGCCTGGAAAAGGAAGACTTGGGAAGCTACCCAGGCAGGATACCGGGACAGGCAATCTGGAGCCGTGCCATGCCATGCAGACACGTGTTATGCCATCCTGATTAGCAACACACAAAACCAAAAAGGTCTTGGTGAGGCTCCTTGGCTCTGAATGATTAATTAACAGTTACTGCTAACAAAGAGCTGAGTTTTATAATAACATAGTGCAGGTCCTATTTCTCTTGTAGTAATGTTTGCTCAATGCAGTGATTCCTACTTTGTTCTAGATCTACTTTTCAGTAACTAAAAAACATACGTTCTTTCTCACGCTCACGAAGCAATTTTGTTTGTTCTGGTAAAACAGCAAAGGATGAAGCAAGCTTATCTATAAATTTATTTTTCTTTTATCAGTCCTACATTTTTCACAGGTTGCTTGTCACAATACCAGAAAGGCACCACTTAAAAAAAAGAAAAAGGAGCCTGACTCACGTATTGGACTGCTGAGATAACACTGCAGAATTGGGTTCAGAGGAAAAAAAGGCAAGATAATGTATCAGAAGTTCAGCTTGCTGGGGGTGCAGCTTGTATTATTTTGTGGTCCTAAAATACCTTACACTTTAGATACCTTATAATTAAAAAACAACTGCCACAAAGCCAACCAGAGTGTAATATTGGAAAAAAAGAGCACGCTAGTAGTGCATCCCAGAAGCTGTGAATATGGACTCTCTGATTACCTCTTGCCCCTTAATTCATCAACTATTAAAACCCAAACTGTCACTATACTTCTCTAAAGCATGCATGTGAGTATATGTGCGTAAATGAAATGCTTTTAACAATCCGTCAGAAATCTCAGAGCAGAAACACTAATTTAGCCCCAGCTCAGCTCTTTTGCTAACACGTTCGGCAGCAGGAGCGGCGAGCGCTGTGGGCTGCCGGAGATGCCCAGCCTGCTCCTGCAGATGACAGCGCCGGGCGGGCAGTGGCTGGGATGGCAGAAGTAGGGCAGGTATGCCCTAAATGCAATTAATTATCCCAGCTGGTAAAGCTAACATGCATCGCTTGCAGTGCCTGACGAGCTGGTTTTCCTGACTTCTCATATACCCATCAAACATGCCCTTCATCAAGATCTGAAAAATACGGTTTAGTTGTACATTATACTGGCAGCCGTAGCCCCTTGCCTCTGTCATACAGGTAACATGAGACTCCAGTATAGCAAAGGTTTTTCGAGAAGCTGAGAAAGTTTTCTGGTTTTATTAATTAGAAGTGGTAAATTACACGCAACTAAAATCATGACTCTACTAATTTTAATGGAAATGCATTTAAATGTGTTTTTTACATTTTCAGTACAACTATCAAAGTTGTTTAAGAGTACCATGAAACATTTTACAAACATCAATGGGACAGCATCTTCCTTTTAGTGCTATTTTTGTCATGTGGCTTTTCCAGGTAACATAAAGAATGCTTGCAACCAACATTGGAAATCAAAATGCTTTTTTTTTTTTTTTTTTACCTAATAAATACATGTGGAATTTACTTCTCACCTTTTGCTGCATGTTGAGATAACATATATCACCTCTTGTTGGGATAGTTTTCTCTAAAAAATGAGGAAAAAATTATTAGTTAAAATAATGATCTAAAATTATTAATTCACAGTAGTTCATGTTGGCACTTTAATGGAATTATGATGAAAGGGGAAATGAAAATTCACCTCTTCAAGGCTAATATTAATAACTGGAAGCAATTACCTCAGTTTACACATTTAAGGAATTAATTTTCTTATATAAAATTAAAAAACAATTTTAAAGCATTAAATTAAAAAGTAGAATATGTTTAAACTATATTATATAGTTACCTTATAAATAGATATAATACTATATTATATAGTATATTTATATTATAAAGTACTGAGGTACTGAGGTTTAAAAACTTGAAAAGTGAAGCAAGTATGTTCCCATCCTCATAAATTCATGCTGAATTTAGGTTTCAGCATGGTTCAGTAGGTTCAAAAGCAATAAATCAGCCCTAGAAAAAATGGGAGACTGGCTTAAAAGAAGAGAAGAGACTATATGAACACACTTTTTGCTCTTCAGACTGCTTTCTGACTTTTAAATTTTTATGATGCATATTGCTCTCCATCCACCTGAGTGGATTACAGGGACTGCAGTTTAGCCCTTGACGTGCCTTTTCATGATGAAGGAGCAAAACAACCATCAACAAGGAGAAAGCACGGAAGCCTCCGGTGCTGGTGGCTGGCAAGCAGTGCCGAGCGGGGCAGGAGCATCCATGAGCTAACTGAAGTCAAACGCAGAGAGAAGAGGATTCTGGCTGAAGGCCTGCCCAGCGCTTGTTTTGCGATGCTGAACAAAAAGAGATAATTTTTCCAACCATTCCCAGAGACATACTGTTACAGAAATCTTTGTCCCATTAAATTCACACTGATTTTCCAATTTTGCCACGCTGAAATTTGAGCATTTCCTACTAAATCTGTGTTTTTCTCTCCCTCCCTTCTTCCCGGCTTCTAATCTATGATTTTTTAAATTGTAGCTGAAGGGTCTCTTTACATCCTGCCCTGGCTGGAGCTCAGCTGGGTCAAAAGGCTACATCCTCCAGTTCAGCAGTAGCTTCTCACCACCACCTCCCTGGGAAAAACTGGCACCCTTTCAAATCACCTGCTGTAAACTGCTCAGCTGACTGCTCCCTAACCTGATTCAGTCAAACCCATCAGGTTCAGCTAAAACATGTTAATATTTGCTTAAGCAAAGCGCCCACCCGGTGCTCATCCCGGCCAGGGAGTTGTCAGCCCCAGCCCCTTTCACCACTCTCACCCTACCTTCCTACCAGAGATCAGCACCTCCTCAGATCTGCCACTTTGAGTGCTGGGGGCTTTTTAATACCAATAATTCCAGAGTTTTTGGTATGCAGTACAGCTAAAGAAAGAAACTGGCCCAAAATAGAAATAAGGGGAGGGGGATGACTTCTGGCCAAGGGTTGGAACAAGCATCCTCGTAGGTGAGGGTGGGTGGCAGTGGGAGCCACTTCACCCGGACCTGCCACTGCTTCAGCAGAGTTGAGTACACTTTCTAACCCAGATTGCTCTGAGCGAGCCTTGCTGTGGCTTGGTGTCAGGTAACAGGCTTTTCAATACCCTGACTTGCCCAAACACGGCCCCCTCAAGAAGAAATTTGAAATGTTTTAGTTGCCTCCACAGAAGCAACATTACCCTTCTCCTGCGTTCATCCAACACAATTGTAACTGGATTTTAATGATCACAGAACTCAGCCTTCAGAGCAAGCAGCTGCTTTTAAGATGAATTTGCATATGCATCTTCTTAACAGAACAGTCACCTTCATTCTTAAATTATTTAACGGCTCTTGGGTGAACCTGTCAATATGACATTTTGCTGGGAAGAAGAGAAAACCGTAAGAGCTAATAATACTGACTGACAGATCTGATGTAGCCCTGTTGCCCAGTAAACACCCTATTGCCACTGCTAGCAGCAGGCCACAGACATCGCACTAACTTTGCAAGGTCACAGGAGTGAGGCTTGTCGTGCTTTGCCCGAGCTTGGCTTGGCCTGCCTGGAGCTTTGTTTTAGCTTGTTTAGCTGTAACAGCATTTTTTTTCTAATGACCAGGTGGCTAATTCCTAACTTGGTTGACTAATCTCTTTGTATATCCATGGAGTATAACTGTGATTTTTATATGACTAGGAGTAATAAGTAGCTATCTGGTGTAGAGTGAAACATTCAGGAGCCCAACACAATGATGTTGTGTAGAGGAATGCGGCACGATGTGATCGGAGTGATCGGGACCCAGGATGGGGTGCAGAGCAGTACAGGCAGGAGATGAGAACGGAGCGGGCACAGGCTGACACGGGAGATTGCAGGCTATGAGCTGCCCACGGTGGTCTGTTAAAGACGGGAAGGACTGGGAACTGCAAAACGTGTTTCAGCTATAACAAAGTGAACAGATGGCAAGTATCCAACACTGCATGATAGTAAACAAGGGATATTGACATGCAACATGAAATTGCTGCCAGTAAAGACAGAAAAAGGTGTTAAGCATGGTAGAAGATGTACAAAGATGTTCTTAAAGACAGTCCCGTGTGGGCTCTGGAGTGAGGCAGAAAAAATCGTCAACATCATGTTCCTGCTGGCAAAGCGGAGGAAGAAATCCCCACCACCGGTGTCACACTGTCCCCAGAAAGGACCTGGGACGTGATAACTCAGCACAGCCCCACCATCTTGGGCTGAAGCCATCAGCCTTGGACCCAGAGGGAGCATGGGGGCGAGTGTGACAGCAGAGAAGGGGTAGAGACTAGCAGGTGTGAGTATAACAATTTCATCTGTATTGTGAATTAGACTCTTTCTGTAATACTATTCATCTCTCTATTTTCTCACTCAACCTATAGCAATTAGATCTGGGCTAGTAAGAACTCCTTGATTAGACTGTTCAGATTTAAAGTACACTAATAATAAATTCTTTCCATGTAAGGTTTTTTTCTCTTCAACCATAAAAGGGGATTTTAAGTCTAACGCTGAAGATGCAGTGGCTATTTGTAAGATAGCCAGGTCAGAACTGTAACAGCTATTTCTATCTATAGGGTAACTGGTATGTTGAGGTGGTGAGGACTACAGTTACTGTGCAATCCCAGAGAAAAGGGATTTGGGGAAAGGAATGAATTCTCTCCCTGGAGTTCAAGGACAAAATAAGATATCCCTAAATCTTTAGAAGTGAAAGCTATTTAAGAAGAGTTATGACTTTGTACTTTTCCCTGGTTTTGTGGTTCCTGTCAATAGTTATATTTTATTTAGTGAGACGTATTTTTTAATTTGTATTTTGCGTGTTTGCAGACTGAGCTGATATCGCGTCCCCATAAAAAAAACCAACACAACCAAAGGCAGTGTCCAACAGCTGTCCTCGCACTCCTACCCAACAAATCCTGTTCAGTCTGGGTTACTTTCTCTGTATGTTACAGATCCGTTTTTAGCACCTCCACTTCTGACAGTAACTCCCCAATATCATCAGACTAGGCTGTACTTATTTAGCTGCTTGCCCCAGAAAAGAGGAATCAGACTTAAATCTTTACTCTAGGTTTCCTTGCAATTTAAAACAAAATACCAAAGGGGTATGCTTTTCTAATTAAGGCATGAATTCTAACAGACGAACATGTGATTCTCTGTGCTACACTGTAAAATAGCTATAAAAAACAGCAAACGCTTAGCTGTTTGATCCATGTTCTGTGCTTGACAGCCAAAAGGGAATTGCTCTCATACTTGCCATTCCATTCCCGAGCTATTTGTTATTGCTAACTTTTGTAGTGCTTTTTTCTTCTGCTGAAACCACAATATGGTAGAGCAAAAAACAAGCTAGGCTGCCAGCACTGAGCAGGCAGAACATATATCACCGAAAAAAAATATTCCTGAAAAATATAGTTAAAACAAGAAATATTTCCAAAGCTTGATCCGCACAGAATAAATACATGGAAGTATTTCACTAGAGGATGTGATTCTCTGAATAGTTATCCTGGAACAACCCCTACTGCAGACATCATGGCTTCATCTACACCATGTAGGAAAAGCAGGCGTGCAGTCAGATTCGCAAGCTGTCACAAACACACAAACCTCAGCCTGCTCTCAGTTTCTAAAATACGTCTTAATGTACCATGGCAGTTTCCAGCTAGCTTAAAACTCCATCCTCCTCCATCCTTAACTCTCACTCTCCCACATACCTCTCCCAGCTGTATTAAGGCCCCAGCTCCGCTCCATGAAGCCTTCCAGTCTTCAACTATTTCTTTTCAGTTTCTTTGTTATACCTCAGGTGACAACGGTTTTATTCTCACATAACTATTCCAGGCAGAACCTAAAAAGGAAAGACTTCCCACGTTAAAATATGTCCCTGGAAGATCAGTCCTTAGACCCACTTATCCACCCACGGAGGGCTACCAGGAACAGTCTGCCCACCCAGCAAACCTCCCAGCTCTCTCCTGTATGCACATTTTCATTCATCTTAAAGAGCACATGATGAAAACTATGTAATGTACATAGGGAGGAGAAAGAAGAGGGGATGCATGTTCAGAAAGTCATCAGGATTCATTGTAAGAAATTATTAAGAAAGCTAAAAAAGTGGAAGAACTATACAGGTTTTTTCCCGCTTCTCAGCAGACACTTGTTGGCTGGAGTAGTACAGCAACATTAATGAGGTGCATAACCACTACAAGCTCTGGGAAAAAAAAAATCACTTGTAGTGCAGATAGACACAACGCATGCTAGATGAATGACTGAAGATAAATTTAGCATGTGAGGAAGCTGAAAATGAGCACAAGAGCTGTACACCCAGGTGTGTAGACCTAACAATTATTGTTTACCTCGTGGGAGAGTCCACAAGCATCTTCTCCTAGTGCAGCCCGAGGTCCATCCTGGCCGGAGAGCGGCACTGCCTGCCACGACAGCAGGCAGGCTTCAGAGCAACCAGGGTCAGGCTTGCAAAGGCAACGCAGCTACAGGGACTGCACTGCAGACTGCCCCCAGCTTCGAGTCACTCCTAGAGCAGCCATCTCGTTACAGTAGAGATGGTATGAAACATCCTTTTATTTTTTTAATTTATCCAAATGAGAAGGACCACACTACCTCTATGCATATTAAGAAATTGCAAACATACATACAAAAGAGCCTGTAGAAACTATGATCTCGTCATGTAAAGGAACATCACTAGGGAGTCCAAAATCAAAGTGACTCATGTGGAAATTTATAAAGACTGCAGAGGCTGGTTCTTACATGATTTAATAACACTTTGTACAGAACAGAGTACAAATGTGGGGTAAAGTGAGATGGCCATCAAGGGCTCCAAGAAAGGAGCAGCAGCTCAGAGCGTGGTTTTTTTTAATTAGGTCACTCAAAATAGTTCTTGTGAATGCGTCGGAGCACGTCTCCTTTCTTCTGAGCCAATGAATCCATTAGGAGCCAACAACTTGGGCAGGACTGTGTAGTTTTGCTGAAGATATTTTCTGAGGCTTGCTGATATGTGAGCTTGGAAGAGGCAGGCAGGTTTCCAAAGGTCGTGTGGGTAGGTACCACCAAGAAGTCCTTTCAATGTTGGGTTTCTAGAAGCTGTAGCTGCGTGAAATGAAAGCAACTAGGGCTGCAAAAGGATATACTGTTTCTTTTTACATGGCTATTATTTTGCATCATCTATCCAACAGCACCTGTGTTTCTGCCTAGTGTGCTAGAAAGATATTCTCTGATCTACCAGCAAATTGAACTCAAGCTGGTTAAAGTATATGGTTTCTTTTCCTTCATGGGAAAAGAAGAGAAATCAATTTTTTTTCAGAAAGTAGAAAATTTTAGCAGAGAAAAAAAAGGAAAACAAACATTTACAACAAACTTTACATGTGGCTCTGTTACGAAGACTGCTCAGCCCCGAGTCTCACTGTAGCATCAGAACCGGCACTTGCATTTAGAGATCCCACAAATACAGCCCTTCTTATCGACTGCTTGGTTTTGCTCCCAGGCAGTGGAAGGCATCCTGGATATTTCCTTCCCCTGAATCAGTAAAGACCATCTCAGAATCACTAAAAAGAGCAGCTAGAAAACTGCTACAAGAACTGAAAGTGTAATAAATCACATAGCTAAGCCAAGGGAAAAACGTTTGCCTCCTCTTGCAAGCAGTGACAAACAAGAAAATATGATACTCTCAGAAAAGTAGTCCTTGTCCATCCCAGTTTTGGCCCTGGTCTCCCTTCTCTGCTGCCAAAAATACGTGCATATAGAGGGAATTTTTAAGCTTCTAAACCAAATTGGTCCTGTGGCCCTCACTGCTGTTGTAATAATAAAAACCCCAATTCCTGAGAAACGTACCAGCTAAATCTTTAAAAGTAGAAGGAAATGTCCCCTTTGTTGTAGTAAAATGTCAGCCTTATGTGCGACTGAAAAAGTCAAGACTAACAGTGCTTATTGCCAAGCCACAAAAATGACTGAAATTGTGGTTTGTAGCCAGCACCTCCACAGACATTTACTTTAGTTTTATAATAAATGAAAAATTAGGGCAAAAGCTATAGTTCTCCAATGCTAAATAAAATATTTTATTGGTATGTTTAACGCATTAAGGTTCTGTTTAATGTAAATAAATGTATCAAAATTTGGCTGTTGCCAATAGCAGCAACAGCATATGAAGGGAAAGCTTGTACTACCTGTCACTTAACCTAGTCACTTTGCTGCTGCACTAGAATTACTTCTAATTAACACAGGTGTGACTGAGAAGAAAATTAGGCCTCATCTCTAGCATGGATCTAAACATATTGCTGGTGCTTAACATATAAGATAAGTGTAGTTAAGAGAAATTAATTTTCTTCCTCTATACAACCACTCTTACTAAATACATCCTTCTAAATGTCAGGCTCCCTGATGAAGTAAAGACAGGGTGAGTCATAAGCTTCTTTAAATGCAAAGCCACTATACTGAAGAAACTGGAAATGACTTTTAATTTTCTCTTTAGTGATACTGAAGAGTGCATATCTGTAAGATGACCGAGTCCGACACCTGAGGCAGAAGCACAGATGCAGTTTCTTATTGTCTGTAAATCATCGCCCATTCAGTATTTCTTATTCTAGTACCTCGCCTGTTTTTTTTTCCTCTCAGAATTCAATAAATCATATCATGAGATTTAATCATAGCCTTCTGTATGAGTTATGAAATAATCATTGTCTGCTACATTATTTCTCCTTGATAACTTTGTTGCATAGTGAAACTCCATACAACATCCTTTTCTTCAAATAGCTAATTCTTTATTAACAGAGAAACAACAACAGCAGCCCATAATAATCCTTTTCATTATGCTCCAACACCCCACAAAGTCCTTGGTGTTTCTTGTATTGTGAGACTCAGATATACAAGACAGAGACCTCCCAAGATTGCCAAAAAAAGAAGAAACAGGAGGGGGACAGAAAAGGAAACATTTATTACTGGAGATTAAACCTGAAATTTAGTATCATGAAGTAGAAAAATTATTCTTTTCCTGGGACCGATTTCTAGAGCTGATCCAAAGCAGAGTCCTCTGTATCTGAACAGGAAGACCAGATTACCCCAGGACTGCTTGTTTGCCTTTATCTTCTTCCAGGATGAAGTGCAATCTCAGAGTTTGCTCCTCTCCCTGGCCGGAGTCTCACCACCTCCAAAACAGCCCGGACTCCTCAGAACGACAAACGTGAAATGAAGATGTTTGAGTCCAACCACACTACAAGCAGGTCTACTGAAGAGAATAAAACAGAGGGGAAGTTAGCTCTGGCGCTTACCAGCTCATTGCATGTGCAGTCCCAGTAACAGGCAGTGGAAGGACCTGAGCAGCTGCAAAACTCTGGACTTAAATTTTGCGTGGGATGCCTATGTATCATGCTAGATAAATATACTAACTGGCAAGGACAAGCCATTATTCAGTGAATCTAGTAGAAGTGTTACTATAGAAAGAAAGGAAAGACAAGAATAGACCGCTAAATCTTATTTATAAATAACTCTCCTAAAATTCATCCTAATTTTTGAGCCATTTACAACTTTGCTAATGTCCTATCTGTCTCTCCAGTTTTGTTTCTGGAGGATGTTTTGGCCTCAGTTGTGTTTGTTCAAGTTCCTCTTGTTCCTTTAACTACTTGGCTCATTTTACTTTTATTGTTGCTGTTGCTGTTGCTATTTTCTTCTCTGTCAGCTTTCCCAACAGTCTGTGTATTTTTGATTGTTTGCCAGTGGATAACTATGTTCTGTGCAAGTCAGGTGCTTTATAACATAAGAATCTTCTGACAAATATTTACATTTGTTTCCCCTGATATACCTGGGAAGCTCAAACTATACACAGTCCTTCTGTTCTAGAGAAAAAGATGGGAAGCTTGAAACATCAAAAGACTATTTAAGGAAACACCAAAATTAGCTGGTTCATGGAAATAGTCTTCAGTTATGGATGGACAGGACAACTGGATGGATTATCTTCCTTCTCCATTACATCTCTCAAACGAAGCATGAAATCTACTTTTTGGCATTGATTTCCCTGCCCCCCTCCACCTTAAAATTATTTTCTGCTGCTGGAATTCTGTTACCTTTCACTAAGGTAGCACTGATTTATCCTGCATGGGACAGGAGGGACCATAGAGGGGATGAATTCACCTCTACTTTTAGCAGAAGGTGTTGGCATTGATCTCACTTTGCAGTGACATCAGTAGCCAGCTGCGGTTACCCCTTGCATGCCATCATGGAGTTAAAGTACTTTGATGTTTGGTAATAAAAGACATAACTTACACAGATGCCCTTTCAAAAATCTGTTTACTAGAGAGGCTTGAAAGGTTGTCCTGCATCAACTGAAAAACCTTGAAAGAATCAGATGCCTCCTCATTTCACAGCTACCATGAGACGTATGGGGGATCAAATAAAAAGTGACCATGACACACAGAAACATTGAGCTCCAGTACTAAAATAAGGACTTGCAGAGCGCTTATATTGCAAAATACAATTTTTGTAAGTTTTGCTAAAGAAATGCATATTTGCAAACTGAATTTTCATGGCTACACCACCCTTACATCAAATTTGCTAGAGCAGCATTTTATATGAGGGCAGCAAGGAAACAGGCATATACTTTAATTTTGGAAGCAGATGGGGCTTCTGCTATGCTAAAAAAGGAGACGGTAGTTTAAGTGTTGTCAGTAGAGCTGGGTGCCAGCTCTCCTGCTCTGTTTTGGGACTGCTTCTCTCCAAATTCAGCTCCGAAGCAATCCCAGGCTCCCTCAGTGACAGTGCAGACAGAGGTATGAACGCAGAAATTCGAGGGGAGCTGTGTTTTCCTGGGACAGCCTGTCCCTTTCAACTAGTATCTGATTGATAGTTGCTTGTTAGGGGAAATAACCAACACGAGGTATTTGAAATAACATTTTCCTACAAAGAAAACGAACAAATGAACAGACAATGAGAGTGATAAGATTGAAAGCTCATCTATTTGGGAGCAGTAAAGAAAGTCAGTCTAAATTAGCGAATGCTATCAACACACAGGCGAAGTACAAGGGGGGAGAGGCTGTGAGTTTAGAGCTTAACTTTAACAACTTTGCAGCTGTGTTCATGCATCCTCCTGCTACCCAGAAAATGGAAGATAATTTACCCCTCTTATTCAGTGTTTAATTGTTAGGGTGTGCACACAGGCAGTTCCCGCTGGTTCGTACTGCCTTGCAAATTCAGTCTTGCTCACCTAGCAGTAATTAGTGCATCTGTCCATATGCTGGCTGCAGCGCACACGTATGGCAGGAAAGCGATCACGCATTAAACTCCTGTGGCAGAAACTCCATATTTTAATTGGGATTAAAATGTTATTTCAGTTTAGCATAATTAACATTCATGGTAAGCTGACCAAAGGCCACTTTAATTCTGAATGTAAGTGTTCACCGAAGGATTAAACACTGTTTAATGAAATCAGTATTAAGTGCCAGTTGAGGCTGGGGGTCTGCTGCAGACAAACCCTCAGAATTCAGGCACTCGGAAGTCATTACGTGCAAATACTCAGAAGAACAAGCAAGTTCAGTGTGGTAGCTTAGCTCGCTCATGTTACTTGCTAAATTATGGTGTCCTATTAAAACATTTTACCTTGTTTGACAGTTAACAAAGTTATGTAAGAACTAGATTTGTGAGACACCCTTATACTGACTTCTGCTTAAGTATTTAATTAAGTGTAAACTAGCTATGAAGCTCTGGACTTCAGGATAAATAAAGGTTAAAGAAAGAAAAGTAAATATCAAATGAAAATTAAATGCAATATAGGTTATTTTTATTCATTGTGGTATTTTCCCTGGTTAAGCTTTTATGAATTTTGTAAATGGCATCATCTGTTAACTACTTAAGCCAGATAGCAACCTCTACAAAATATCCCGATTTTACCAGAAGAACTGTGAAAAATGAAGTGATACTGAAATGAAATGAAATTGTTCTCCCACACTTAGGTAAAAGCATCCCTCCCTTATCTGCACGCAGCCAGAGAAATGGACTTAGGTGTGGGTCTTCAGTGCAGCTGGCATTTTTGGAAGCACATAGGTACTTTAGAAGCAATAGTATAATTGAAAGCTCTTTCCCTGGTGGCTTCTCAAACCATATAAATACTACTGAAGAGTCCACCCTCCAGGAAGACAGACTGAGCTCTTCAATTCAAGCCACCTGCTCAGCGCAGACTTGCACTATGTATAATCAGACACCAAGATGCAGAAACCTTTATGAAATCGCAATTTCCCCACAGGGTGAGTTGTAAAGCCCGTGCCAGGGCACACACACCTTGGTGAAGCTACCAGCTGTTCCTCAGAGGATTGCTATGGCATGGTACAGAAGATACCCATAGTAAGTAATTCGGTGTGTGCTGTCATTACTATCGCTGCCTGGGGATTTTCTAACAAAACAGTTTTGGCTTGGAAGAAGTCTGCTTGTCAAAAGCCAAGCTACCTACTGAAACATAAATGCCAATTTAAACAAGAATGGCATTACCAAGAGACATTTCCTTCGCTCTAGCATGGCTCATGAACAGTCCTGTGACACAAACACCCACCTCAGATCTGAACAGACAAACTTTTTCCCTGCTCTTCTGAGGTTCTGCCTTGATTCACAGCACGGTCCTCACTGACAGGTGGTAGAAATGAGTTTTCTCCTAGCTCCAGCATTGCTGGATGGAGGTTGCTGCCCCAGTGTGCTGGGTGCTGCCCTGCCGCTCGAGGAAACTGCCTGCTCACCTCTGCCAGCTGAGCCAGTTGTACGCCGGGGTCACTCAAAACTAACTGCTATTCCAACAATGTTCTTCCTTTTCATTAAATTTAAAAGGCAGCAACTCCACAAATATCTTGGGCAAGAGACCTCAGGGACCAGTAGCATGCAGTCGAGGGTTCCTGGCAAAACCCAAGACCTCCAACCCAGCCTGAAGCAGAGCTGCCACCTCCTGTGTTCAAGGATGCAACCCCAGCCACCTGGCCACTCTGCATGAGCTTCTGCCCAAGCTTTCTTACAGGAACGATTTTAGTTTATAGACATAGTCAGTCAACCCTTGGGCCCCCTCCTCCACTCCAGTTGACAGGCTTTTTCTATATGACAATATACTTTCTCTGGCTAAATTAATATTTAGTCATATAATAGTAAGTGAAGAGTCTCAAAAAGTGGAAACTAAGGACCAGCAAACATAGAATTTAGTAATCATTATCACAATTTGAAGTTTTTCTAGGCCTTAGAAATCTATTTTTTATCCTTCTCATGTTAAGGCATGATCTGCAGCCTCAGTAAATTACCTTGAGTTTCTGTAACCCAAGCATGGACTAATTATGTAGGCAAACACACCATTTTATGGTTACCATCCATTAATCCATTTGATTGCTCCATCACTATCCCTCCTTGATGCTCATCTCCCCCTTTCCTTCCCCAAAGTTGTGTTCAACAGAGCTGATCTATAAAAGCCTTTCAGTTCTTATCTGCAGCAGACAAAATCCTTTAAAAAGCTAATCTCAGGTTTTCTTTCATTTGACACTAACACATTAAGCCTCGGAGAACTCTCTGTATTGTGCTGTCAGCTTACATTTCTCAGTGCTATAGGACTGAAAAGATAAGAATTAAATGGCAAGCCAGGGCTCCCTCCATCAGCACTGATAGATAACTATGGTTCAATCTCACCTCTTCAGTGCATTCTTGAAGGCAGCTGAACAGGTTTTCTCCCTATATGTGCAAAACTTTCATTTTCTCTATAGCTGTAATACATCCCTGCTCTGAGGTCCTGCCAGCACTGCATGTAACTTGCAGGAACTCCTCGGGCTCTTCAATTCAGGCTACGGCTGCCAGTTCACATCAATACCAGCCACATCCTACCCATGCTGAGGCAAACAGCAATTCTTAATGCTTCTGTCGGGCAGCGGTGTTGTTCGCTACCAGCCAGACAAGGCAGCTAGGCATATTTGCTTTTGTCACTCATGACAACAGCCTGCAGCTGATAAAAGATTGTATTTTCAACTGGTTTTCTTCTGTTCAGACTGCTTTAAGAGCACGGACACGGTGTTCCTAGTTTCTGTCTGTGTATAGTGCTGTCTAATATGCGAGGCAGTAGGTGGTTCACGCTGATGGTTCATGGCCCGACATTGCACGCCAGTGAATCAGAGCAAACACGTGCCAAACCCTTCCGCTGCAGAAGAAAGAATTTTACAGCAACTTTGTGCTTGTGTAAACTGACTGTAAGAGGTGCAGAGCACAATACGTTCAAACTCCTTGTGTTTCATGTTGTTTTCTTGCCAGGGTGGGTAGAAGGGAAGAGAAGACTGCTCTTTAACTTCAATATCCGTATTGGTTTCTCCATGCCTTAGCAAAACCCAGAGAGGGCGAGGGGCTCCCTGTTCTGCGTGAACAGCCTACTCGCAAACCTCCCACCACCTGCGGCAGAACGGCCCCGCTGCTGAAATCCAATAGCTTCCTGAATAGCTTTACTTCTGGTGCAACAGATAATGGGCTTCTGTTAATAACTTGACTTTGTTCCTAGGCAGCTATTATAGTCTAACACTGGTCAATCTTTAGTCTGCTTAAAAAGACATCTGACCAGGCAACATAGCAAATACCTTGGCCTCTGCTTAGCACAAATAAAAAGCTGAGATCAGGTTCATTTCATCTGGCTGCTCAAAATTTCCCCTTGAAAAGCTGCTTATCAAAACCTGGATCAGTATGCAAAAATATCACAAGCAGAGAAAATAGATAAATGTATTTAAATGGAGCACATTTGTTTAATGTATATGTCTCTATACATAACATGCATACATCTGTATACATAATGCATACAGCAAATGTATTTAAATGACATAGATGCCCCTATAATCAGAATACAAATCAAGAATTTTTATGATGGATTGTCTTGTGATTGCTTGAAAGTCCGCCAGGTAGCTACAGGGAAGTTAAGAATAATTCATTTACAATGCATTTCTGAGTAAACTACCTATACGTACATATATACATATATATTCACACACACATATATAAAATGCCAAGAAAACTATGCATTAGACACAGTCTGTGCAACAAACTAACCTGTTTTCAGATTTTAATAGGAAAAATATCACAAAGAGACAATAATCAGTAAGTGCATAATGCCTTGTAGTAATGTAGTATACTCCTTTAAGACCCTTCTTTGTAGGATCTTCAGACTTATAAACACTGATTTCTTGATCAGTGTTTATAATAAACAGGGAACAAAACTTTCTGCAAATATTTACGCTAGTGAAAAGAAAAAATGAAGCACTTCTCGCAGGCTTGATAGTTCCTTAATGTATTGCATGTTGCTTTAAGGAAAATGGACATTAAAAAAGCCATGTTTCCTGCTGCATGGAAAAATAGAGATATCTCCTGAAAATGGATCCCAGTATTATCTCCTAACCCAGAATGAATTCTGGTCTACTCACAGATCACATAACTGGGTAGCTTGCTTTAACTTGCAAGAACTAGCAATCCTTTTTCTACAATGTCTCACAATGAAATGCTCACTCTGTGTAGGAATAAATGATGTACCACTGGGTTTAAAATTGTATTTTAATGAAAACAGGGTCTGGCTTCTAAAGCTGCTGTAACTTTTATAGCATTCACACCAAGAAACAAAACAGCATTATGACTAATTTTTTTCTTAGACTCAGTCTTTTTGTTTACACAGCTTAACCTGAATAGCTGTACTCTGGGTATTAGTGAGCTTGTAGAGGACATTCTACAGCAAGGCTTTGCAAGCATTTTCATTGCATGAGAACTTCACTCACTTTTGTCCTAAGTGATTTTTAGCTCTTTTCCTATTCCTGAAGAGTACCTATAGGGAAGAAATACACATTAGTTGTTTCTCCAAAGAAGCTACAGAGACAGGGGCTGGTATCCCCTGTGATACGGACAGCTACACCTGAGCCAGGCACCATACGCTTCATTTAGAGTTAATGGAGAAAACCAGGCACTTCTGGCATACATTTCCTTTCATCCCATAGCAGACAGCTAAACTGGATTGCAGATATCCCGCTTGAAGTGTTTACTGTTCCCCATTCATTACAAAAGGAATTTAGGGGAGCTAGCTCATATGTTAATCACTATAAACAACAATTAAGCATGGTGAATCCCCAGCACCCCTGTCCAGTTTAATGAACCTGGTTACCCATTTTCATTAGGTTCTTGTGAAGCAATAGAAAACTACTCTTAGCACCATACTCTAAGCTGCTTTTCAGCATCTCAGTAGTGAGTGGGATGGAGAAGGAGCCAGCCCCACCTGGGCAGCCAGCTCGCCACTGAGCTCCACCACGCGCTCCACAGGACGCGCTTTGAGAGCCGCTGTTACACAACACGGCATTAACAATATTTTCATTGCATTAGTGTCTGGGGATGAATCCAGCAGAAAAGATGCACAAAAGGCCTTTTACAAGCACACAGATGAGGCCTACTCTGGCAGATCTTGTGAAAACAGTTTGGATTAGCATCTGAAGGGGGAGGAAAAGGCAAAGCAGCACGGAAAGCCACGAATCTCCAACAGGGAACAGACCTAAAGTTAGCCCCAGTCCACACTTGACCAACAAATTATTTGCGTAAAGGCATGTTTACTTCTACATTCAGCCATTAAAATCTCTTCATGTTGTGCTAAATATTTTGTCTCTGGTACAGCCAGGTCTCAAACTGCACAGAAGCCATTTATTGGTGTTCTTTAATGTTCCTTAATAAACACCACATGTTTAATAGTGCCAGTATTTCAAATATTATGACTATCTGTGACATTTTCAAAGTGCTCCCCTGCTAGCAAAGACTGTCTGGGAGTAGTTAGAGAGCAGTCACCAGGTCCCATCCAGTCAAGCCGGCATCCGGGAGAAGGGGAATCAACTTGAACCTTTGTATTAGGTTTGTAACAGCATTTGGAAAGAAGGTTTGTCCTGACATGAACTTCCTTCAAAACGTAGAGCTCCTGATCCCATGTGAATTGGCTTTGACATTTAAGCAAATTCAATATTCAGAAGAGTTTATACGCGACTTGAGTAGACAAATCAAAATATTTTTCTCTCCATACATCCTTATTCATGCTCACCAAAAATTTATTTTATTTGGCTATGGAGCTGTATTTAACTTCACTGAAGTGTATCAGGCAAAAAACTAGGACAAGAAGAGCACCTTCCCTTATTTTAGATATATGGCTTCAGCTTGGACTGCAGGACTGCAGTTTTGTCTGTGAGGGCAGAGATTTATGTGGCTGCATGCACTCGAGCATGTTCACTTTGTTGACTCTCTGAGGTACACGACAGGTTTCAGAGTGGATAGGCACAAACTGTACCCTAGAGTTCAAGACTCCAAGTGCCGTACCATAGATAATTTTATTTTTTGTGGCCTCGGAATTGCCAATTTACACAACCTGCAATACAAATTCCCTCTCGAGTTTTCTTTCCATCACACCTCAGCACTTAGGATACATGGATGCTCTGCACCGGGATAATGCAGTCCCAGAAGAATCACTGTCATAGTCCCACCATCTCATCACCACTACAGACAGGAGTACGTATTGTGATAATGCTTCGCACGTCTGTTACGGGCGATATTCAAATTCAACCTGATCTGGGATGTGATTCAGTGAACAGTGAACTTCTTCCTGGCAGAAGGAAGCAGGAACATCTAAGCCAAAGCCATTCCCATCACTTCACCTGCATATCTAATGAGGAAGGTGGCAGGTGCTGAGAGAGTGAAGCAAAAAAAGAAAATACAGTATCTTTCCTTGAAGGAAGAGAAATGGAAACGAAGACTGGGATGTTTTTCCTTTAAATCCACATAAAGGGGTCTGTAATCTCCATAAGCTCCCTATCAACTACAGTTAGTGGATAAATCTACTAACCATTAGAAATCCATGGCTTTGGGACAGATTAGGATGTGTGCAAGATGCAAGACAGAACAGGGAAATACCTGCCTTGTTTACTGCTCTCCTTCCCCAAGCATCCACTAGGACCACAGTCCGAGCTAGACAGTCCTTTAGTCTGATACTCAGTTTGTCCCTCTTAAATTCTGATCAAAAGATCTTCTAATTAACACTGTTACATTCTCAGACTTACATCTTGGAAAGATACGCTTAGATCCTTGAAATCAACAATGAGCAAAGCTGAGCATTTTTTTCCCAAGTGAATCCCATCGTAACTGCAGCCATGAGAGAGATGTTTTACAGTATTTAGAGACTAGACTTTATGGCCTAATTTTCCAGGTATAGGCTCCTTTAAGTCTCATTTTAATTAACAAGAGGTGCTTGAATATACTGGTAAAAATAATTACTGCTCCTTCTTTATTCCACTGAAGCAAACAGATTTTCTGTAGGCTCAGAACCTAGCCCCATGATTCTTTTATAGCTGAACAGAAGAATCTACAACAGACAGAGGTCATGCTGACTACAGCCCTGAGAACAACACTATTTCTTATTGATTTCTTTTGTCCTCTAAAAAAAAAAGTAAGTCCTAGTCCACTAGCCAAATGTTTGATCTGGCCAGAATAACAATACGGTAGTTGAATAAATGACCATAAATTTTCAGTAATATACACTCATTTTATGTTTAAAAGCCCTCATATAAAATTTCATTACCCCATAACTTTTCTGCAGTATGTTGGTTAATGTAAGGAAAACTCTAGCCAAGTAAAACAGTTATGTGTTTTTTATTATTCCCCTTCAAATAACCAGGCACAACTTTCAGCCCTGATGTAAGAGGGCATATCTTAATCGCATTCATTAAGGTCTGTCTTTAGCTCTTGATGTTGAAAGCCAGAAAGATGAAACCTGTTAGATGAAAGAGAATGTCAGTGTTTGATGTATAACACTCCTTCTCACTCTCATTCCTTGACCATAAAATTTATATCCATGGAAAATCTGAACATTTTTCTAGAACTATTATCAAGCTTTTATTCCCCAAGCTTTCACCTAAGAAATTACGAGGTTAATTTATATTTACTCTAAATCAATGTTAATTAGTCTACAGCCTTTATGTGTCTAATAGAATTAATGAGAGAAAAAGAAAATACATCTCTCAACCTCTTTATTTTCTGTACATTAAACATCTGCAAAAGTTGTTTAAATGAAATCAAACACAGAATCTTCTTAGAAGTGTTGGTTAATGTGCAGAGGCCTGAAGTAAAGTCAGAAAATCTATTCCATGATTATTTATATATAATAACATACATATATATTTATCTGGGTGAGAATTTAGACAAACATGCACAGTGACCCAACAAAATAAACTCCAAATCACAAGTCATCGGTATCAATGAGGACGCGGCTTCAGTAACAGTTCCATTTCCCGCATCCATTTCTATTGAAGAAGAGACAAATATTCATGTTGACAACCAGTTACACAATCACCTAATTGTAAGCTGTCAAATTCACATCTTTTACAAAGGTACTTCAGCAGAAGAAGGAGCATAAATCAGCTTTCTTACTGATTTGCTATGTATCGCAAATGACTACAAACATACGCAGGATCAGTCATCATGTCTCAGCTGCAGATCCAACTAAGTAGGCTCACCACTCTGTTTCCAAACACATGAACATATCCGACTCTTCTCTTATTCTCTCACCTTGTCTGGCTCAGTGAAAACTGTTTCATACAAAGTAGAATAGCTCCAAAACATGACCTTCAGACAAAGAACTCTTCATCTCCTTCCTCCAAAGTGGAAGCAGATGTGGGTTCAGATCTTTCTTTCAAATCAGTCAGTCCAGGAAGAAGCTGGACCCCAGGCTTACTATACATCTGGGAAGTTCTCCAAGTGGAAAGCTAATAACTATTCTAAGAGGCCTTTCCTTTTCTCCGTATGGAAGGAAAACCAAGACTTAATCAGAACTTAAGCAGGACTTTGGCCAAGCTAAAAAGTGAATGAATCCACTCGTTTCTGTCTGGACATCTTAAGTGCTTTTAAACAGCACTCCATCTGGTCTAAGTTAATTCAGCTGGTTTTGAGGCTACACCTATAATAATAAAATACAATTTAAAGGTTGCCATTATTGCCCATATTGCTAAATTGTGGGCTTTGCTAGTACAGCTTTGTCTTATGCTAACTACTAATCTCCCAGACAATGTCCAGCTTGGGAAATAGATGAGGCCACTCTGGGGAGCAGAAAAAGCCAGATGCAAACAATGCCATGTCATTTGCCACCAAAGCCACAACCCAGGCTTTGGCACACTTGTTCACCAGAATAGGCATAGCCAGCCTGTCTTTCCTTGGGTATTTTACACTGTGCCAGACCCTCTTTACTAGGCAACAGGCGATCTAGAAGTTCAGTCCTGCAAAAGATAAATATCTGTGGCAAAACAGTCTTTGCTTTCTCTGTGTCTTCCTTCATTCTACGTACAAGGGGGTAAACTTTAATTCTTTTCCCTGTTATTCGTATAAATAAGCAGACCGTACACTGTGATGCATACCCATCATCTGGCAATAGCCCAATGTCATGGTTTAACCCCAGTCAGCAACTAAGTACCACACAGCTGCTCGCTCGCCTCCCCCTCCACCCTGGTGGGATGGGGGAGAGAATCGGAAAAAAAGTAAAACCTGTGGGTTGAGATAAAGACAGTTTAATAGGACAGCAGAGGAAGAGAAAATAAAATAAAATAATAATAATAATTAATAATAATAATAGAATGAACAAAACAAGTGATGCACGATGCAATTGCTCACCACCCACTGACGGACGCCCAGCCAGTCCCTGAGCATCGATGGCTGCCCCCCGGCCAACTCCCCCAGTTTCTATACTGAGCATGACGCCATATGGTATGGAATAGCCCTTTGGGCAGTTGGGGTCAGCTGCCCTGGCTGTGCCCCCTCCCAGCTTCTTGCTGGCAGGGCATGAGAACCTGAAAGGTCCTTGACCAGTGTAAGCACTGCTTAGCAACTAAAACATCAGTCTGTTATCAACATTCTTCTCATACTAAATCCAAAACACAGCACAATACCAGCTACTAGGAAGAAAATGAACTCGATCCCAGACGAAACCAGGACACCCAGTTATGTGCAAAAACAGGTGAAAAATTCATCTCAGGAATCTGGGAACACATCTATTATATTGAAGGCTTGGAAAGACAAGAGATGTGAACTACACTTACCATTTGCCCTAGATGCAAGGAGAGATCCTTGATGAGTGACTATTTATGCACAAGAACAAAGTGGTCAAATAACATGATTGGCCTTTTGAGGAACTGCACATAAAAATATATTTGATAGATAAAACAAGTACTATTGATCATGACAGAAAAAGGAATGAGCCCTTTACATCCAGGGACATTTGCCAACAGTGTTACCTTGGTTTAGAAAAAAAGAGTATTCACATATGGGGAAAACAGGTTCACTGGGAACATGCCAACAAGATGAAATTAAAGCAGCAAAAGAGTGGGAAGCTTTCAACAAATCACAGAGTGAGAAAAGGCAGCACCTTCTCATCTGTGCGGTTGCCATCTGGGGAAAATTTTTATCCTGTTCCTTTGCCTTTCTTTAAAGCAACAAAAGATTTTGAAATGCTGACTGAAAAAGCAAACAGACAATAATCACCCTCCTTGCAAAATGCAAGCAGTGCTTGCAAAAGCATTGCCCAGGACTCTCCCTGCTGAGAGAGGTTTCCGAAGGTGAGGGACCAGCTTCTGGGGAAGGGAGATACGCTATGGGGCAGCTCTGGGCTATTTCTAGCATACTGCAATTTATGTCCCTGAGCAGTGCCCCAGGGCACAAAATGGCCCTTGTTTCACAAGTTATTCTGCATATCACTATAAGGCATTCCTTCTGATAGTTTAGTCCTAAACCATGAGATGAAGTTTAGCTCAATGCCCTTGTTCCTCTCCAAGTAACCGCTGCAGGGAAAAGGGAGGGAGCAAGGGAGGGCATTGCATGTCTAGGGTATAGTAGTAGATCCTGTCCTCTGCAGTGAAGAAATGGTCCCAGCAAGATGAAAGTGGGAATGAAAATTAATCAGCAGTGAGGAGCCTTTTTGCGTGTGTGTGTGTGTGTTAAACACTTCTGTGAGCCTTCTTACAAGTAGGTCTAAAACAGAGCAAATCAAATTTAGCTTATGTGGGGGGGAAAAGAACAGCAGATTATTTCCTTTCTAATTCCTCAAAGGTAAAGCACATTGAAAAGAAACTGTACATTTTAGTTACTGTACAAAGTAGAAAAACACCAAGAAGAAAGACTGAGAAAAAGAATACCTGTAGAAAGATGGCTCAGTCACCCCACTCCCAGAACAAAGCAGATTTTGGTTCAAGTTTCTGCTCCAAACTGGATGTACCAGGTCAGGTCACCCATGTGCCTAAAAAGTGCTCTAGCCAGAAAGCTGGTGCCTCTCCTTGGGTAAATGCCTTTTTCTGCTAACTATGCAGCTGAAATCTTGGCTACCTTGAAGTCTGTGGCAATCCCTTTACTGAAACTGAGTAACAATAATGACATAGTGTTATTAGACATATATAAACCACTATTACATTAGGCTTATGAATAGGAGATTTTGGGAGTTGAACAACTTCAAAAACTGTACCTTTTATTTATGTGTTAAGTAGCACAAAATCTTCTTAGCATAATTATTTTTCAACTCTTCTACTAATTCCTGACTTTTTTTTCCTTTAATTACTGCAGAATGGTCTGCCTATTTTTGGTATTGTGATGTCCAGAATTGAAAACAGAATTCTTCTCATCCCAAAAAGTCACAGAAAAAGGAGGCATATCTTTTCAATCCAAAGTTAAATATCCTCATATCTTACCACTGGAGACACATAAAAAGATCTTTCTTCCTATAATTCACCGTCCACTCCATTTTTTTTTAGAAAGATTGAACAGTTTTATGGTTAAAATTCATATCAGGACTAAAGTAACACGACTTCTTTTCCTGATGTGCTGGAGAGGACCTTTATGTGCTTCAGTCTGGAAGAAGTACCATGGCTTCACTTGATGAATGCCTCTTGGAACAGCTTGTCTGGTTTAAGCCAGAAAATTGCTTCTCTTGAGAATGCTCTGCTCTCTGAAGAATTGTCCTAGTTTCGGCTGGGATAGAGTTAATTTTCTTCCTAGTAGCTGGTATTGTGCTGTGTTTTGGATTTAGTAGAATAATATTGATAACACACTGATGTTTTAGTTGTTGCTAAGTAATGTTTACACTAGCCAAGGACTTTTCAGCTCCCCACGCTCTGCCAGGTGCACAAGAAACCAGGAGGGGGCACAGCCAGGACAGTTGATCCAAACTGCCCAAAGGGCTATTCCATACCATATGGCATCATGCTCAGCATAGAAACTGGGGGAGTTGGCCAGGGGGCAGCGATCACTGCTTGGGTGGTGAGCGGCTGTATCACTTGGGTTTTTTTCCTGGGTTTTGTTTCCTCTCTCACTCTCCTGTTGTTTTCCTTTTCATTACAATTTATTATTATTATACCTTTTTTTTTTCCAATTATTAAACTGTTCTTATCTCAACCCACAAGTTTTCTTACTTTTGCTCTTTCGATTCTCTCCCCCATCCCACCAGGGGAGGAGGACAAGCGAGCGGCTGGGTGGGGCTTAATTGCTGACTGAAGCTAAACCACATCTACCTGTGTGCCAGCTTCTCAGCTGTAAAGTCTATAAAATAATGCCATGGTCTTATAACACAATATATTATGAGGATAAGTTCTGTACTGCTTTGGAGTTGCATGAGTACTGATATGAAAATGATTACAGAAATCTAACCATAAAATAACAAAACTTGTTACTCTGCCATTCAGTGTTTAGTGTAAAATTTCTCCCTGCCACTGAGTTTTGCATTATTTGGACTATTTCTTTTTCCTCTTGCATTGGACAGTGTGGAATCAACTCTTGACTATCTTCTGCAGGTATCTGAATTGCTCCCATTTTCCTGATTCACTTATTTCTCTGTCTCTTTCAAAACTCTTTCAAATTTCATGTTATCCACAAATACCATTAATATGGCAGGTTTCCTTTTTATTTGTAAAAAAATGCAGGATAGAAGTACATATCTTCCAAGAGGAACGCATAAAATAACAGACGAAATTTTTTCACTGAAAACTATTTGCAATATATCACTGACCAAAATTATTTGCAGTACTGCATAGGAATCCTGGATGTACATAAATTGTTGATAGGAACACCACAACTGGGTACATTACACAGGCCCATTTCTTACCTGGCAAGATCTGATTCAGTGGGTTTAAGCCAAGGATAAACCTAATCTAGCACATCTTTGCTGACATCCACTGAAATTCGGGGGTCTGACATTAACCATCTGTCGAAATGATTTCACAACATAAGAATAGCCAAAGCTTAAAAGGAGTAATACATTAAATTTATCAGCACATATGTTCACAGAATTTAAGGCCAGGAACTTTGTAAATATTGAAAGCACATTTACTTAGAGAATCCAATGTCATTTACCATAGCTGGGTCTTCTTTCAAAGCCTATGATCTCAGATGCCAAACTAAGCAGCACAAATCTTATTTATTTTGAAGTGGGATTTGAAAGGCCTCTGTCCTGTGTCACAAATTGGTAAGGCAAAACTAAGAGCACAAAACAAAACTAGTTTCAAATGTCTGTATGAAACTTTACCCATGACCCCAAAATATTACTTTAGATTTCTCATTCACAAAGTTTATTATTCATGTATAATTTTGTTGTCATCTGACTTCATAATGCAAGTTGAAGACATAAGGAAACAAAATCAATTTTGTCTCGAAGTAAATTAGAGACAAAGATTATTTTACTTCTCTTTCCACAGGACTACCCTAGTTGCAGAAATATATTTGCATAGTGCTGATTTTTTTTTTCTCCTGTTGTTAACTGGGTAAACGTAATATAGTAACTGGGCTCATTTTGCGATTAAATAGTCCAAAAATGTAAACTAGAATCTGTTCACAAAGCTGTACTGATCTTCATGGATCGTGGGTCTGTTCGACCTTTCTAGATATTTGTGACATCCTATCATTTCCCTCTACACAATTAGCACTGAAGCAATTCTGGATACAATATCATATGACAGCAATTAAATAAGATCAAACATTCAAAAAGTAACAGTGCACATGGATACCATGAGAGGCCTTACAATATATTCAGTGCTATCTAATAAGCAGTGTAGAGAAAATAGAGCAAGATTCTGAGAAAAAATAGCCTGTTCTGACTGTGATACTGCTGCTCATGTCCTCTGCTTGATGCCCTTTCTTTTTGTAAGTACCAGATTACCAATGCTTCAGGTTAAAAAAAAGTTACTTTTAATTATTTTCACAGCTATTTAAATTACGATCAAACAGGCTATAAGTGAGTTTAATTGCTTTAATGCTTCAAGATTTAGAAGATTATCTCTGGAAGCATCTAAATGCACATTCTTCCCTGCTTTCTCCTTGCTCCCTCTGAAGAGGGAGTTATCTACCAGCCTAGCCCAGCAATAAATTAAGGTACCCCTCTACTGTCACAACAGTTCTGAAGATTGCTTCCTTGCCACGCTGCTCCAGAAAGAGAGTAAGCAGGTGCATATACAACCTTCAATTAAGTGTATTATAGAGCACCACCTGTGCGTACCTCAGGACTGATGTTCAGCAATCAGACAGCATGATTCCTTAGCTCAGACAGGACTGCCTATAGACTTAGAGCGGCAAGGTTGGCAGAGAAGTGGGTTTACCCACCCTTAGGATTTTTTCCTCCTTTCCACATTGGGCAGAAAGTTGAGAATCTACACATTTCCTCCAACTAATCACCTGAAACCTCTTTTGAGACATTCAGAATATTTCATATTTGGTCTATCCAAAACATTATCATAAAGATGCCTGAGGTGAAATTAACCAGTCTTTTGCAAAAAAAGTAAAATAAATCAAGGACCTGCTTTTGGAAATCAAGTAAGTGAAACAGGATATTTTGAGAAATAATGAAAAGGTGTATATATTTTTCAAGTTGGAAAAGGTTGTTCTTGAAGAATTTCCCACAGTTTTGATGAACTGACACTTTATGATGGGAGAACAAGAAGTTCAAAGAACATTTTCAAGTATCCCTGGTAGTAGGGTCTTATCCTACATTTCCCTGCACAAGCATGCAATTTAGGTAACTCTTTACTTCTGATTCTTGTGTTCTGTTTAAAACCAAACTTTGTGTTGCCAAAACTTCTCCTATCACTTCTAAAGCAAAAGCTACATTAATTCCCAAATTGGGCACTGATGGAAAAATCTCTTTATCTAAAGCATAATTGATAGCACAGTGCGGCAAGGGTTTCCATTTCATTTTGATTATGTGCCCCCAACTTCACGCTGTTTCTAAATAAAATGGCAATTCTCCAGAGAAGTGTCATAGCTTAATTGTCACTTTTCTCCTGAACTGCGATAAATATAGAGTAATGTAATTAATGCAGCAGCAAGAAAAGTGCTGCTCCTCAAGGAGAAGAATTCGTAAGTTCCCTTGTGTTGTCCTAGCAACTTTGCAGAGTTGACAGAGATTCTTCTCTTTGAAGGAGGAGTAGGTACATGTCAGTTCTGAAACAGTGGTGCTATCTGTCATCAAATTACTTTGAGCACTGAATAGAATAAAATACTGTTTTTGCAATTTGACTTAAAAAAAAAAAAGTCCTGCATGTTAAAATTGCTAAAATAGATAATCAACCAGATGAACTTAGGCCCATTCAAAGTTCGCTGAAGTAAACAGAAACAGGCTTGTCCACTTCAATAAATTTTAGCTGAAATAACAGATTTTTAATGGTATCTAGGCAGCCAAATCCCTTCTTAAGCCCCTCAATTTACAAGGGAAATAAGCGCCAACATACTTCAAAAACTTTGGTCCTGTATCACTAATGAGAAAACAAACATCGTAACTGGCATACAGAAATATGTCTGTTTCCAGAGATCATATAGCAACACAGAAGATGAAGTAAAATGTACAGCGCTATCGCATAGCACTGACTTTGACCATTCCTCCTCCTCTGCTGTGGGTTCTTCTTAGGGTCAGGCTACTACGGGTTGCTTGTCTTGGACAACACCACGTCCTGCTGCCAGCATGACAGCTTCATACACATGCCCATATCCTGGCATTCAAAGTACACAGCCCACCACCATCAGAGCTTTCTTCTTGTTCTGGTGGACACAGGTGACGTGCTTGTGGGTGGTTCTCTTCCTGCTGGGAAGCCTCCATCAAGAGTTTTAGCCAGATTAATTTTATGTTAATGTCAAATTAAGCCTGTGGTTTCATACTCTATTCATAGTTTCATTTTCCTTTCCCAGACCTGCAAGAGCCCTGGGTTCATCTTGCCAATGCATGCTTCGGTAGAAGCATGCTGTTCCTTTGCCTTTTCTAATATTTTGTTTATTTTAAGGATTTCCCTTTGGTACTCTTTTTTCCTTGATAAGGCACCAAATCTCTTGGTGTAGATAATTCCTCCTCCACTTGCGTGACAGCTACAGCTCGAATCTGGTCATCTCTGGGGATTGCCCATTCCCCTCAGTTCCAGGCTGCCTCTCACCCAACCTCTGATGACGCCTCAGAAGGGCTCAGATTTGAATTTCTCCTGCTCTCTCTTTAGTTTTCAGTTGTAAACTGTTGACTTTCACAGCCCCTTTCTGGTTAAAGTAGATTCAGTTTTATTTTCTGCCAATACAAAGACTGAGGTTGCTGCTCTTACCAGATGCTCAATTTATCCTTGAATCAAGGACACATGCTCTGAATTTCAATTATATGCAGGTTGATTTGACTTCGAAGGGGCATGAAAATATGGACAAAAGCAATAATTATATCATCCTCCTGCTCCATGTTTTGTCATCTTGCTTTCACCAGTGATCTGCCGTAAACTATATTTAATGTTATTTATTTACACAAGACAAAGGATTTCATTTAGAGGAAGAGATGTTTTTGTTAAGCTGGCATTAAGCAACACATTAACTACTAACTAATAGTACTTTGGTTCAATTTTTTTCTTCCATTGAAAACAGTATTAAAATAAAAAAGGTCTCATGTGACAAAAATAATTTCTCCAGATTAGCCTTTTTAAATGATAAAATATTTTGATGGCATGTTCAAAATTTTTCTTACACATCAGTGACGTGCTACAGCTACCTGAGGAGATATCTGCCTCTGATGTATATTTTTAACAAATTCAGAAGATTGCTAATTGGTGCACATACCTTCAAGAAAGGCAAGTAGGACAGTCAGCATGACAACAAGCCAATTAATCTAACATGGGCAAATTCTCAATTAAATCCCGTATCGGTTTATGAATTAAAAAATATGTGCTGGAATATAATTACAGCCAGTGATGATGATTTTACAGAAAGCAGATCCAATTGACCAAATCTTATTTAATTGTTTGATGAGGTCACAATTTTCTTTAAAAAAAAGATAACTGTAACGATATATTCAGACTTTTATAAGGCATTTGACTTATGCATAAGCATATGATAATCTAATCTAAAAATTAACACTATACATTATTAATAAAGCACACATTAAGTGAATTAAAAATGGCCCATGAATCTCTAAAAATAGTCACAAAAGGGAAAACACTGTGGAACCCAAGTAATTTTAATATGATTCCTCAGGGTTGTCACTGGACTTTGGAATATATAACATTTTCATAAATGATTTTGAAATAAGGCTAATGCAATCTTAAAACAATTACAGATGACAAAAACAGGTGGAATGATAAAGAGCAAAGACGGAACAGTTAAACAGAATGATCTGAAGTAATTCAGCATATGAAACAATTAAGCCCACAAATTATTTTAATAAAATCACATTCACATTATACATCTAAAAAGAAAAGTGCAAATCATACCTACAGGATGGAGGGTGTATTGGCAAAGCAGTGACTTAAAATGAATATAGAGTTAAAGTGGACAAACAAATGATAAATGGAATTATTTTATCATTAGTATCTGAATGCTATGAAGACACAAGAAACGTTAATATCTTCCTCAGTATATGAAGAAAAGTAAGATTTGACTGGGAATAAGATTTGACTGGGAAAAGTAAGATTTTACTTCAGTGCATTTATTGCTAGCACTGAAACGGAAACACTGCTTCCAATTCTGGTGCCCACATTTGAAAAACATGGCACAAAACCTTCTTCTTGAGAAGCCTACCTTCTCAAGAAGAGACCTACAAGGATGCTGAGTCAGAGCAGGATTTTTAATCAAGCAGAGGCAAACCAAGAAGCAGTGGTAGACAGGTCAAGTTGAACAAATTCAAACTGGAAACAAGACAAAGTTTCAAGTGCAAGAGTGATTAAGCACTGAGACCTTCAAATCAAGACAGAGCACATCTTTGGAAGAAAGTCACGAACCTTTTACAGCCCTTAGTTCTATCAATCTATTATAACTTAATGAACAAGCAATCAAAGGTAACAGGGATCCAGCTTGAAGCTCATTGCCATCTGAAGACTTTTCCCATTGAGCTCAGGACCACAAAAAGAAAAACTGTGACATTTACGAAGTTTTTAAACCTTTAAAGTAACACTTGAAATTGAAACAGAAGGTTCACTTTCTTCAGCTCAGCCCATTCTTTTCTCTGGATTGGGGCATTTATTTGCAAAGAGCATTAAGCAAAGACAACAGACCACACACACAGCCTCTACTCTGTGTATGCCAGAAATCGACATATTAGGCCAGATCCTCTATTAACATAAATCATTGTAGGCACATTGTTTTGGTTCAGTCTCACAGGAAAAGATGCAATTCCCAAAATCAAGGTTTGTCAGACATGATTTTCACACAACCTAGAAGAAGCATGAACATATTCCTCCAAGAGTTGCAAGATGCTGCAAAAAGATTTTGTCACGCTGTTCAAGTGGCTTGGAAAAGGCTTTCCAGGTAAGTAAGAACGAAAGGAGCTAGGAAAAGGTTTTAAATGCATATAGGTTCTATTAATTCAACCAAAGAGTCCAACTCAGTTAACTGCTTCTTGTTTCCATAAGGCCCAGATTACATCAGAAACAGCCCACATCTGATGTTTAACTTGCATGTTAAGAAGTGCAGGAGTAACATCTCTTCTCAGCATCCCATTTTAGGCTATTCAACTGTTACAGTAATCTGTTAATTCTAAAGACGAATCTAAGGAGGATCACCATAAAGAGCCAGTAAGGGTGAAAATCCAGTCTCTCCCTTCAAAAGGTAACATTTCCTAGACCTACCCAATGTTTGAAATCAGCCACAGCTCACATACCTTGTCACTAGAATATAGCTCCAACAGCATTAGGCTATTAGGAATGAGTCACTGAAAAATCCAGAGAGCAGTACGTAGGCTTGGGGGGAAGAAAAGAACTATAAAAAATTAATCATGGTATTAAATCAGCTCAGTTCAGGATCCACGCAAGCAGACTAGCGTAAACCTTTGCTGAGAAAGCCATCCAATACTAATGCAGGGTGGGGGTACCCAATCTTGCTTCCTTGACTGCCATAAGTTTTTGATAAATGACAGACAGCAGCCTCATAGTCACCACACCAGCACCCTCAGGTGAATCCCAACCACCCCCACAGATTTTAAGAACCCCAGCCTGAGTAGTCTCTAACCTGTTGCTCCCCACTGTTGGTTGCCATCTCTTTCCCAAACTGCAGAAGTACATGCAGAAGTCAGGGAGCAAGCTTGCCTATGAACAGTGAGGAAAAAAAGGTCTTGACAATTTCAGTTTTCTCCTCATTGTCTATCACTAGGCTCTCGTTCACTGACACATTTTTTCCTAAACTTCCTTTGGTAGTTAGTATGTTTTTGGAATCCATTTACCATCTTTAATGTTCCCTGCTCGCTTTAGCTGCAGCTGGGCTTTGTAATTTATAATTTTGTCCCTAAGTACCCAAGCAATGCTTTTACAGTCTTCCTTTGTTGCTTTTCTTTATTGCTGTCCACCTTTTCCTAGATCAACCCTTGGAGAAACCTTCCTTCATCCTACTGATCCAACCTCTAATAAAAATTAAACACGTAGGTACATAAAGGATGTTGAAACACTGTGGTGAGGATGAATATGATATGAATATGCAGACAGACACGAATACACAGACAAAAAAAGAAGCTTGCCTTTGCTGGTTTTTTGAATAGCCCTTTCAAGTCACCTTTACACATCACTAAGAGGTTAGCTGTAGGAGCACAGAATTTTGCACAGAATTCAAATTAGGAAAAAGTATGATTGCCAGACTCGTTGAGACCTGCGTCCATCTGCTTCAGTGTCCTCCATCTGACAGGGGTAACAGGAGATGTTTCAAAGAAAGACAAGCCCATTAAGGGCAACTATAGGACAACATGCTCTTTCAGAAACCAGCTTCCTCCATTCAGATGCATAAAGGCTATCTTATGTCCTGAAGCATGTAGCTTTATGTCCTTTTTTTTTTCCCCCAAAGTCTTTTTTTATTTTAATCTCCTCTAATACATCAGGAGATTTTCTCATTATCTATTACCCTTTTTTGATCCTATTAAGCTTCTAGAGGCAATGACAGCAAGAGACAGTAGGGTTCAGAGGTTAATTGTGCCTTGTATTTAAAAAGTACTTCCTTTTTTCCATTTTAACTGTGTTCATTTTTAAATAATGCTAAAATAGAAACTGAAAAAAAAATCTATAGCTCATTTTAAAATAAAAATGAAAGAAAAGAGAGAGAGTTAAAATTATGACACTCAAATAATTCTTTCCTGTAAGCCTTGGGGAAAACTTGATGGCACTGAGAAGTTAATGTAAATTGCCACTGTTAAGGTTAGATTAGAAATAAAATTTAAAAAATAACTCTTTTAATCAGCTCCTCAGCTGGTGTGAATCAGCTCAGTTCTTTGGGAGTTACTGAGCCTGAAGTGATTTATATCACCTGAAAATCATGCCCTTTGATCTTTAAATATCTATCATTTTTTAATGGATCTCCTGTGTCCTTCTTTTAATGTATGTACATCTTTCTTAAGTCACGGTGTACAGAACCGGACCTTCCACTTCACCTGCGGTCTCACCTCCTGCTTCCTATGCATCATCTTCCCGTTCATAAATCCCAGAATAAAATTTATCCTTCTTTTGCAGCAAACACCATTGATCCCTATTCAGTTTGTGATCCATTATAATATCATCACCCAGTCAGTAACTCCCCATGTCGTATTCATAATTCCCCCTCCCTGCCTACAAACACACATCTCTCCCCATGTTTTTAGCACTTGAACTTACTGGATTTCATCTCACTGATTTCAAATCACTTATGCAATTAATCAAGATCATTTTGAATTATAATTGTGTCTCTCCCTTTCATTCTTCCTCCAGAAACTGCCTCCTGCCAGCCAGGAACTGTCCTTTCTAGTTAAAACTCAGTTCTGCATCAGAATAATTTTATTCAAGGAATGTAGCAAGCAGCACGACATTGGCATACTGCTGGCTATACAGCCACCTTGGGACTCACTATACCAAAGACTGTAAGATCTAGTTTCCTCTTCATAATATACATACCACTGCACTGTGCATTTAAAAACTACCTACATAACATGTTTTAGTACTGAACATGTACTAATCCTGCTTCTGAGCTGAAGTATTCACACACACAGTGATTCTAACCATCTCATGAAAAACTGCACATTTAACTGAAGTCATTCACTGATTTTTGCTCATCCCTACCTTTATTCATTCTTGTTATTAATACAGTTGTCAAAATTCACATTAAAAACTCTTACCTCCTCCATTTTAAGCACTCATTTACCACCATCCACTCCAAAGAGCTCACAGTATCTTCCATGTGGCATAGTCTGAAAATGTAATAAGCATAACCTTTATTCCATCACCCTTATGAAGAATTACAGATTAGGATTCCTAGGACTAGGAACTTGTGCATAAGGACTCTTAATGCATCCTTCAGGTTTAATGTGCCTCTAGAGGTTGTATTTCAACCAGCTAGGAACAAACTTCATGCTATTTTCATCTACATGGGCTTAATTCATTAGTCTAAACATAAGTATCTTGTGCCACTTGAGATATCCTAGGACAGGTGATATATTCACACAAGGCTGATAATAAAGGACCTAATGGAGGCCTTATATTCCCCTGGGCCAGCAGCCAGAGACCTGGTGAGATACCAGGAGATGAGATGAGACAACAGTATTCTCGAATGGCACTTCCTGTTTAGGCAACTGAATTGTTATCTATTTCCCTGCCTTATAAGTATGTCGTGTAATGTGTCAGGGCTTGCTTACGTATAAGCCTGGATTCATGTGAAGGATGCTTCCATACGGAGGAAGACTATATGGCAGTTATATTCTTCTTTTCTGAAAAAAAGTTTTATGCCTCCCGTCTACATTTGCTTTTGACAGTTAATGAGTCAAAGGAGAATTGTTCAAAGCTGCTTGACTTGCCCTAAAAAAAGTCTTAAAAAGAACTGAGCACACACAGATCTCATCTCTGCCTGCATACCTTCTACTTGGTAGGGGAAAATGCTGAAATGGTTGACCTATTCAGTAACAAAAAGTGCAATCTATTTTCAGTGTCAGCCAGCCAACAGCCAGAACTACTCCTGCGGACATATACTGTGCAATGTAGGCAGTAATTATTTCTTTCAGAAAGATCCAAGGAATACAAGTGCAATCCTGCTTTTCATCCTCTTTAAAAACCTTTGGTTGTGCTCTCCTACTGGGATCTATCTTATCTCCCTTTCTCTTTAACACCCACTTGGAGGAGGAAACGCAACCTATAGGTTTCGCTGCCAAGAACATACAGCTGATTCCCTGTTTTACTCTCCACTGATGTAGACATTGCTACCTGTAAAATGTCACAATGCTTGGCAGAAATTAGTTCCTGTGCAAAGAGCAGCAGACTTATCCTGACCCTACAGAAGGTCTAACAATGATCCACAGAGGAAAGTACTTCAAAAGAACTAGCTGGGGCATAACCGTCTCTTTCATCAGAAACATCAGTCCCCTATTCATCAAAATGGTGTGAAGCTGCCAGATTCTGTTCCATCGCTGATTAAACATTGACAATCATCATTTGTGGAGGAAACACACATAAAAAGCTATTTCCCATTAAGTGCACACATTTAAGAACAGTATTTCCAGCCAAAGCTGATTGCCTGTTGACAAAATTAAAAAATATGTCTGGATTTTACAAAATTAAGCCCATAACCTACTGAAGTGTAGAGATGGAGTGCTGTGACAGAAGAGTAATGGCAGCAAAGGTGTTCAAAGGAACCTGAACCTGCATCAAGGCTTGATCCTGTATCTCAAGGAAACCAACAGAAAAATAGCTCATTGCCTTTGCAGGGCCTTAATAAAGGGTCCTCTTCCAGACCCAGAGGAGAAAAGAGGTGGTTTGCCCTTTTTTCATAATACCAGAAGCTGGTTGTAAATAAGTGAGGCACGGAAGCAGTGGGGCTTCCCATCCAGCTGCAGAGGTACGTCTGCCCTGTGGTCAAAGCAATGACCAAGGAGCAGATTCCACCCGTGATTCACTGAAGCATGGCTCCATGGACCTGTCTCTAGGTTGGCAGTGACGTGATAGATCAGCACTGGAACTTTCTTTAACAACCATCGAGTGTCATTTATACCGGCTTAAAGTATTTTTATTACTATTAAAGTTAGAATCTCTCTACTCAGAAATCACTCTTTCTCTGGGGTTTTGCTAAATTGCTGTCTGTGGAAGTTCCTTCTCCAGTTGCCTGACAGAGGAACTGCTACTGCTTGGTTGGCTGCTCTTATAGTAGCCAACATCAACATCACCCATTTTATTTCACTCTAATCGTCACATTACTCCTTCCTAATCTCTTTATGACCCTTTCCAAAGCCTTAGCAGCAATACAACATGACACAGTATCATCAAAGAAAGAAACAAACCATAGTAGTACAAATTGAAGGAACTCCAAATAAATCCAAAGAATAAATATTTTCTGAGGAAAGCATCAATGTTTAAACAGAGGGAGTGTTTCAGTGACTGAGACACCATGCAAATCAGCTTTGCAAGCTCTGTCTCAGATGCAAATTGATGTTAAATATCTGGTGGCAAAGAGCAAGAAAGATGACAAGCTCTCTTACACAGTAAGTTGAGCTACCAGTAATTACATGCCTGAGACACACTTTAACAAGGTAACTTGGGCTGTGCTCAGCCAGCATCTTGCTGATCATGCTTTCTTGCTTACAGATGTTCAGCAAACCAGCACTTCTATTATTTTTACTGAGACGCTTGAAGTTTAGTAGTTAGCTACTCATTTAGTCTTATACTACTCTTTTGAGGGCATGAAGTTCATAAATACCTTTAAACACCTTTTCCTATTGCAATGGTCATTTTACCTCCAAAAGTTGACTGAGCAAGAAAAAAAAAGAAAGAGTTTGCAAAGGCACTTAACTATACCGTAAAGACACATCTTCACATAAGGACTCCTAGGAGACAGTAATTTGTACCACTGTGCAGCATCTTCCTGGTTTGTTGTCTTGGCCACTACAGGTACAGAGATTCCAAGAAGCCTTTGAAAAGGAAAGACTGTGACTTCTCTCTCTTTTTATCAGGAGGTATTAGGACAATTCAGGACCTTCTCACTTACCAGAAGAGGAGAGCTGGCAAAAACTGCCCTTCTTTTCCCATCCACTGCAAGACCTAGATCACCACAGGCATTTTTAGAAAAGAAAGCAACGTTTCAGAGGAAAAAAAACCAACAAAGGTGCAACATTACTTAAATACCCAGCTTCTTAATAATAATTTGCATTTCAGATTGCCAAGAAATGACTTGAAATAATCTAGTTTCTTTCATCTGATCAGGGCAATTATCAAAATAACACCACATACTTGTAATATACTTCAATTACTTCACTTTGGCAGTTATATTTATACAGAAAGCAGGTTCTAGAGAGAAGTAAATGCAGGTTATCTTTTCAAGGGAAAAATACCATAATACCCTGGAAGAATGATGCAAGAACCAATTGCCTACAATGTCTAACGAAATGCAAACCAGCCCACTTTCCCCAGCGCTGGAGAAGCGGCCGCAGGACTCGCTGAACCCGGGGATACGCAGCTGCTGCTGGAGTCGCCTCTCTGCAGCTTTTTCACTTTCCCCACCTGCTGGCCACGCTGGAAAGCAGCACAGCACCAGTATATTCCATAACATGAAAATATCCGACTCAAGTGATTCTGCCCTCACACTGAGGTACTTCCACAGGCCATTAATTAAGTTTCTCTGCATTTTTTTACTGGTAAAAAGTGATATCAGCATCTATGATGACACATCCCAGTAAAACAACAAGGAAAGAAAGGGAAAAAACACCTGAACATTAAAGCTTTTCAAAAAACAGAAGACTTCCCTCACTTGAAAGCATTCTCTATCTGCTTAGATTCCAAATACAAGAAAGAATATGACTGATGGGCTAAACTCAATGGAAAGGATCAATATTTATGTTCACAGCATTATCAGATCATAGTAACAGGTGATGTGTTGACTATGGGATTTAAAGTCTCTGAAACAATCTGACAAAACAAACATTACCTAAAACAGAAGGCCAAAACCAAAAGGCCAAAATTATGATGCCTATACTGTTCCATAGTATAACAGAGATAAGGATAGCAATGCCTGTACCGGATTGACTTCTTCATGATGCACCAAAGGCCAGTGAAGATACCGTGGTGCTGCAGAGTAAAAGCATTGCCCCTGGGAAGGCTACACATTCAAAACAAAAAAAAGCACGATGTACTGGCAAAAGACGGGCAACTTGAAAACTCTCTGCTCTCTCAATAGTTTGTACCTGAGAAAAGGGCAAATGCTTTTTCCCTTCCTCTCTCAGTTCCACGTTTATTCTGGATTAAAAACTACTAACCCAAAGCCTACAATCCCAAGCAAAAAGACTCTCATTTCACAGCTGTTGTATCTCTGTGTACACCCCACTCATAATACCCATTAGCGGTGAGGACAGTTTCCTTATTGCTACTACAGCGAAGCAACCACCGAAGTATTCAAAATTCAGGGCAGGCTTTCTGAGAGAAGATTGTTTTGATTTTGTATACAGTGTCTGGCTAGCTGTCAGACAACACGAGTGACTGGCAGCTGGAACGGCAGTGTTTTCAAACCGTGGCAGGTGCGCTCAGCTTCAGCAGGCAACGCCTGCCCCTCGAGCGTGCACAGCACCACGTACCTGGGAAGGGCTGGATACACAGCTTTGTGCGAAGCATGGCGTGACTCGCTGAGAAGTTACTGCAGATGGATCCACTGATCTCTGAACAAAAATTTGCCATGATGTTTCTGCCACAAAGGAATCCGAAGCTACACTCACCCATTTAGAGCTGTTGAAACCCGTTATAATAAAATTGTAGAAGGAAGAGGGGAGCTGGGTTGCAATTGCTGAGCAGATTTCATCTGGCAGTATTGTAGTAGCACCCAGTTAGAAGTGGCTTAAAGCAGCGCTTGTAAGAAGATGGTAAATGAGCACTAAAGCAGTTATGTATTTCTACCTGATAAATATGAACATTAAATTATAATACAAATGAAATGCATGAACTCAGCAGGTCCAAATAACAGTGTTCACTAAAAACTACTCACAACACACAAAGCCCAGCCATGAAACCATTGCCATGTATATACAGTGCTGCTGCAATGGGCTTCCGCAAGAGGAAATGCGCCAACACCCTGGAGGAAAATCTTAAGATGCTACTCACAGGTCCAGCACGATACAACAGCAGAAAAAGGTAACTGTGAAAGGTATTCCTTGTGGTAACATGTTGCATTCAGTTCAGAACAGCATTACACTCTGGGTGAATTCCCAATTAATTGCAATTTTTGTGTGAAAATACTTCCAATTATATAAACAGAAGTTACCAGCAATAACAAAACATAACATCTGACTTCAGTCCATGCCAAATGTTTAGACACTTTAGTGGACACCTGTCTCAATATTTGTTTTAGCTGTCACTTGGTAGGACTGTAACAGATTTTGTATTTCATCCCTGTTGATTCTGAAGTATTTGCCATTATGATGCCCTAAGGAAAGCTATTGATTGCTCACTCTTGCCTACTTTATACAGCTTAAGCTAGATTCCAGCTCATAAAAACATGCTAAGATCACCGAAGAGAAAGAGTTAATTATCATTTAAAACTATGAATCTGAACAAACAAGCCCCAAAACCCATAAGAAGCAGCCTAATTTTATTACAAAGCATACCTAGAGGCCTATATTTGCTGTCAGACAAGCTGTAAGACTTCCCCTAGGAATTGCTCTAAATCTGGGCTAATAATTTATAACATGAAGTAGTGACAGTAAAATCGTAAACAGACAATCCAAATGATGCATACACAGAAAGTTTTCCTGGTTTGAAATGTGCCAGAAAATAGACTGTTCTGAAGCTCTATATAGATATTCCATAATTAAAAATAGTCTTGATTTTTTTTCAGTTTTAGGAATCTGATGAAAAACTAAAATTCAGTCCTTTACTGAGGTTTAAGGGAGAATGTAAATACAGATTTTTTTGTTCTTATTTAATTTAGAATATTTCTATAGACGTAACGAAACTGTAGCTCATCTACAGATGGAAATGCAAAATCTCTAGATCCCAGTATTTCTGATTGCAATCTGACATCTAACTTCTCTTTATATTCTCACTCTTGTGAGGTATCTACAACAGCAAGTATTTTCCCTCTATAAAATAGGCCTCAAGTAAAGCCAAATTAACTAATGGGTAGTGATGCTAATAAACTAAGGAGTAAAATGACAGCGTCACCTGAACAATTGAGACTTCATGCTTGAATCCCTTGTGGAGGAAGAGCTATTTTATCAAGAGCAAAACTGATTCTTAGTCTGTGTAGTACTTCATCCATTGCCAAAGCTGAATACTGTATTAATGCCATTTTAAGACTGTGAATCACAGAAAAAGCAACAATATACAGATTTCAGATAAAGTAGAGCTATTTTACGTGTTCAGCAGTTACCTTCACATTTAAATGCAGAATTATATAAGGCTTGCATTTGGATGCAAAAATGTTCTCTTACCAATTCTCCAAACAACAGGGAAGTTTCTGTAATTACAGGAGATTTGCTGGCTGGCTTGCCACATGCAGTGATGCCAAACAGGAAGGGGAACAGCCATCATGCATCTGTGACAGATCTGCATGCTGGTGAGTTCAAAGTCTATACAATGTCTATACAAAGGAGGCAGTCTACTACAGCAATATATGCTATGCTAGTTATCATAGCATTGCACAAATAATAAAAAAGGTAGTTTTAAAACTAATTCACTAGTCTTATCATGTGTATATTTGTGACTTCAATGAGTCAAGCAGGTATTTCATTCCCCATTTAATGGAAAGAAGAAAAAAAAAAAACCCACACAAACCCACCAAAATACAACCAACCTTCTTCCAGCTTCTTAACCCTGACTTCCTGCAAGCCCATCTGAGGGGCTCCACAGGCAAACTCTAACTCAGAAAATCACCTGTTTCAAATCAAACACATCCTACCCCAAGGTGAATCATTAGGGAAGACACCAATGACTGGAAAAGAATTGAAAATCTGTTTTTGCTCTTTGCACCATCTGGAAACAATCTCCATCCGGAGATAGCATGAACTTAATTTTACAGGGGCCTCCTCCTCCTCAAACAGATTAGTATGTTTACTGTAGAAAATAAGCACCTTGGGGAGCTCTTCTTACTCTGCACGTAGCCAGACAAAGGCTAACTAAGGCAACATCATCACTTGTTTATGTGCAAGTTTATACAATTCCCTGGCTTTTCTCAACTCTTGTCCCCTCAATAAGCTAAATATTTTTCTGAGATTCTTACAACAGTAACTATACTGTCAACTGCGTTCCCTTACTGCACTGCCCTGCTTCGTAGCAGTTGCAGTTTACCTGGCTTATACTATTCTTTCCCTTAGTGCAATAACCTTAACTGAACTACATCCAACTTGCCCCTTGGAATGTGATTCACCTGAGGGTATCTCTTCTTTTTAAAATGTGTAAATTCTGTAGTGACGGTAACACAGCACTGATCAGTGCTAAATTCAGGATGTGGTACACAACACAGCAGACGAGAGCCCTGGGGGAAGGCTCAGAGCCTACCACAGCTGCTAGAGGTAGGCCAGGTAGCTGTACTACGTGTCATATTGGATAACGTGGTATGTGATTCATGAGCAAGGCGCTGCTGCAATTATCAGGGTCATCACTATCCAGCAAGAGCTGCTTCTTCCAGGATCAGAAGAGAAACGTAAAGGGAGAAGGGGGAACATACACCACTTCGGTCAGTTCTTTCCTCCCACCCTGTCAGCAGATTTAGACTCTGCTTCTTCTGCATGCAATGGACTGGAACCTGTTGGCTTAAAGTTAGGGTGTGAGAAAAGTGGCTTTGGAACAGTTTTGAAAAGTGTTTCCAGTGTCATCTTTCATTTTTCCTCTGCTTTGTCTTCAATTATATCTTTTCTTTGTTCTTCAGATTCCCTGAGCGCTTACAGAGTTCTCACATGGCTTATTCACTCTTACCCCTAGACCTCTCCGTTCTGCAATCAGTTTCTATGTCATTGCTCTCACCTCCACATTTCTTTAGTAACTTTTTTTTTTAATCTTGCCCTTTCTTCAGTAGGATTTGGAATCAAAGTCTTGTCTCAGTAGATCAGTTTCCACACTACCAGTATACAAGCTAGGCCAGAACCAACACCAGTCCTTGTCTCAGAGCTTGTATAGCAGATACTGAACTTTACAACTACTTAGCAGTTTACAGATATTAATTATGACACTAGTTCAATGACTGTCACTGAGTAATAATTAGGATTTCTGCTAAGTTCATAGAATCATTTAGGTCGGAAAAGACCTTTAAGATCATCAAGTCCAACTGTTAACCCAACATGGCCAAGTCCACCACTAAACCATGTCCCTCAGCACCACATCTACATGTCTTTTAAATACCTCCAGGGATGGTGACTCCACCACTTCCCTGGGCAGCCTGTTCCAATGCTGGACAACCCTTTCAGTGAAGAAATTTTTCCTAATATCCAATCTAAACCTTCCCTGACACAACTTGAGGCCATTTCCTCTTCTCCTATTGCTTGTTACTTCTACTCTTGGAGAAGAGATCGACCCCCACCTCCCTACATCCTCCTTTCAGGTAGTTGTAGAGAGCAATAATGTCTCTCCTGAGCCTCCTTTTCTCCAGGCTAAACAAGCCCAGTTCCCTCAGCCGCTCCTCATCAGACTTGTGCTCTAGACCCTTCACCAGCTTCATTGCCCTTCTTTGGATGTGCATTTAACTTTAAAAGTTAAACCTTTTAAAGAAAATAATAGTCGACCAAAGAAAATCATAACCTGCTCAAGGTGCTAAGACACTCCTTTGTTACCTGATAAGCAGAAACCCTACCATTCCAATATTATTAAATACATTTTCTACTGTTACTCCTTACTTTAAAAAAGAAGGAAAGGACAGTATGTCCTACAGAACCTTAAAAACCTAAAGCTACATGTGGAGACTTCCACAACAATTTCCCAGAAAGTTATTCTTCAAACCAACACTCATTCTGAATCAGTATGAAAAGGACGGAAAGGAGAACTAGGGTCTCACCAAGAAAGGAAGGTTAATATGTAGTATTACTCCACAGTAACATGGAGAGGAAGCTCTTAGGTCAGGAAAGAGTGAAATCTCTCCAATTTCTGACTCCCGTAAGAAACCATAAATCCTCCTGGAAAATTTGGAATGAAACAGCTAATTTCAGAGTTTGAAAATGCTGCATCATGTACATTTGATCTGATCAAGGATCATGAAGAGTGTCCTAGGAAATTAAGTTTTTAAACTTTTCTACTTATACAAATACATGTTAGACAAGCCATGACAAAATCCAAAAGTGTACTTTACTATACCTTTTCCATGTTAATAAAAAAAATAAAGAATTAAAAATACAGGAGAACTTGTAAACCAACTGGAAAATAAGATGCATAGGAATGGGGAAAAACCCTCCGTATTGTACAGATCGTCATGCACTAGGCAGTCCCAAAGTCAATCATAGATTTAGTTATGTACACAAGCTTAAGCATAAGTGGCAGCATTTTATTACTGTATATGTTTTTTCTTTTTAATAATCTGAGATTGCCTTAGCTCCTCAGTCCCATGAGCATACGGGCAAGATTCAGAAGGCAAAGAACAACCATCAGGATGATGAATGAAAAACCAACAGAGACGTGTTTTAAATGCTTCAGCTGAAAGGTGTTGTTTCACTTCAGGCTTAGTTTTCCTTGATGGTTTCTCTTTTCTCCAGTCACGAATATGAACTCTCCCATTCAGAACTAAGATTTAAAAACAAACAAGAATGCAGCTGTTAATAGACAGCCATGGGAATTGTACTGGAAAAAATAGATAGTGACATTCTGTAAATAAAATATATATTCTACAAATAGATCACACAGGCAAAACCAAATATGCCATTTGTACAGAAATAGAAAGAAGTGCACAACAAACCAAGATAATATAGACACTGTCTAAGGAAGAATTGATTGATTTCCCTGTGAGATGTTTTACTGTGATGCTGAATAGTTTGAGGCACCTTTGTATCATCCTTGTAGAGGTTTGTTTTAAATATAGCAGTTAGGATAATTTAGACTGAATTTCCTCTGAATTTAGATTGTAAGTCCTGACAAAGAAGTTTCAACTTCAAGAACTGTAATCCTTCCCGTGTTCAGAATTTTATTACTCCACATTTAAAATGCGATTACCAGCAAAAATCTATTAAGAGTCTTCTACTACTTTCACTACACAGAAATGCTGTTGCAAAGACAACAGTTCACTGACCCAAAAATACACTGCACCAAAAATACACTGCACCAGAGAGTTAAGTCTAATCCTTCATATGAATCAACAGTGAACTATCATTGGTTAATAAAGATTTGGCACTTTTTTTTTTTAAATTCATTTGCTGTGTTAGGACCATAAACTACACACACACATTTGTGAACCTCTGTAAACTCCTTAAATGTGTAAACAAAACAGAATAAAAGGAAGTTAGTTAAGAGAAAAAGAAAAAATGTAGATGAAAAACAACAGTGCAAATGAGAAGGGAAGAATCTGCCACTTCTAAGTTGCCATGCTATTTTCATATTCTGCTTCAATCATACCTTCTGTATCACACACTTGTGGCTTGGCATAGCTAACTGATACCATTCTGCATTCTGATAACCACTATTCAAAAGGTAATGACTCCAGTGAAAGCTTTAATATTACCTATTGAGACCTGGATGAATTCATCCCTCCAGGTTTCCTTGTGATACACAAACAGATCTAAACTTATACAAAGCCAATCCAGAAGTGCGTTCAGCAGAGCTTTAAAATCTCTCTCAAAAGATGAGGAAAAATGAGCACAGTGCTATTTATGATAAAGCATATTTTTTTCTAGAAAATCAGTCCTGTATTGGACAGGATGCCCAATCAAAAGAAACTGCCAGAGATCAGTTACTCTAAGCCTCTTCTTTTTTGTGTATGTGCATCCATCCATTTTCCATGTCTTTAAAAGAAAAACACTTGAGTAAAGATGACAAGAGAGCTGTAGCCATGTTGTTCTCTGTCCTCTTTGGCGTGAGCAATGTCCTTCCAGACCACCTGCTGGTAAAAGTCCCTTGTTATGGCGACATGCTACCAAAGGAAAAAATCAAATGGTGTCTACTGAAGCTCCAGGGACTTCCCACGTGCTGTAAATTACTGAGAAAGACTTGGCCTTAATCCTAGTCTTTCTTCAGAGGTATTCCATGTAACAGGTTGTAAATCTATTCCACCTATCCCTAATGATAGGGAATCAAATTCAGACACATAACAAATGCAATGTACCAACGCTTTTCAATGGATGGTAATTCAAACAGATTTCAGTATGGCTTCACATTTTATAATTGCAAAGTGTACAGAAATCCTTAGCGGATGCTAAACTTGGCTAAACTAACCACTGGCAGCAACTAGGTTGCATACTCAGGATGATTTGCCATGGATTAGTTGATCATCATTTTACAGCTGATGTAAATTGTTGGGACACAAGAAGTTCACATACTTCCAAATTTGAAGTAGCCTTAAATACTGATAAAACCTTGAAGATCTTGTATTACTGCAAAGCTAGACCTTACTTTTGCAAAACTCCACACTGACAAAAAAAAAAACCACACCAAAAAACAACCAACCAAAACACACCATCACCACATTACAAGACAAGGGGGGGGGAACCACCACCACCACAAAAACCAGCTAACAAACCCAGTCAACCACAGAAAATTGCTACTCAGTTCTTTCTGTCATGCTACCACAGGTGATATAAACTCATCAAGCCTCACAGTTACAGGTTCTTATGGAGACTAGTTTTATTTTGTATTTGCATTTACACTGTGGGACTTGGTAAGGCTAGACTAAGTCTCAGTTAAATGCTTTAGTGAACTTGCTCTGCATTTGACAGCCCCAAAATCATCAGTACTTCATAGAAAAATAAAAATTCCCTAAGTCAAACAGCATTAAATTAGCCACTTTAACTAAAGGGTTGCCTTTTCAGATACAGTCAGTCTAGAACAACTCTTTGCTGATAGATGCCTTACCGATCTCATTCAAAAGAGTTTTACTAACAGTATCTTGGAGCAATGGACACATAAAGAATATTCAGTTTTCCACAAAGGTATAGAAAACAGTTAAAAAAGCCACCACCATAGTAATTTTTCAGTTGAGTTTAACTGAGAGGAAATAAAATAGGTCATTAAAGAAAAGCAAAACAAAAAACCAAAACCCCTTCTTTACCTTCAAATACTTGATGATTGTTCTTGAGTAGTGTCTGCAGGCCTCCATATTCACTCTTTAGCCTTTTTAAAGTCTCTTTATTTAAGTGTTCTGCTACTTCTTTCAAGGAAAGGCTTTCTGCAATAAATAATGGTGTAGCTATTAAAAATGTATATATATAAAATACTAAGAAAATTTAACTTTTATGTAGATTAATGATTATGAGCAGAATCTATGAATTACCTACCAATACTGCAGCAACTTTGTACTCCCAATATCATCAGTGATATGTGTTTTATATGTTGTACAGCTATTGTCTGTAAAATAGCAGCTTTCGTTCTACAGGACTCAAGTCAGAATTTCCACAGTAAGACAGATTTTTTTATTTTCCCTGCTTTTTTTTTTACAGTAGCATATAACTCTTATTGCAGTAAGCACTGTTTACATGCACATAGTTAGAGAGAAGAGAGAATGACTCAAAGGATCTCCTGTAACAGTAACATATGACAAACTACAGTGAGTAAATAATAAAAATGGACAGAGGAAAATGGAAAGATAGTAGTAGTGAGAATTAACTGAATGCTTATAAAATTAACAGCAACTTCTATTCTTTTTCTTCCTTGGACTAAACTAAAAACTCCTAATTGTGTTGTAACCAAATGGCAATTAAAAGCACTTCTTACAGAATTCTTACAGAATTATAGCTAATTATTATATAACTATCAAAAAGAAACTTAATATTCTCCCCAAGTAGATGTAGTGTGTTCTGTTTTGGTCAATGACATATTCTGTTTTGGTAAAGACATCTTCTGCCAGCAAAAGATAATACAAAGGAAAGACAATCTCACCTCCTTGATTCCAGGTATTCATATTTCCACCATGCATATTAGAACATGATTTTTGGGGGGTTGCATTTAACAGCAAGTTTGCCACACTGAGAACCACATCATCTACAAAATCCCGAGGGAGGGAAGCACAATTTCTGATTTGTTCCACTTTTTCTCTAGGTTGAAATCCAGGCATCCAAATTGTACCAGCAGCATTAGTCTCATTTTCAGGAAGTTCTGAGCCTGCTTCTTTGCATACACCATCAGAGTGGTCCTTATGATTAAATCCAACTCTTCTGTCACACGTGACCACAGCACAAGTTTGACGATTATTAATATACTGTGTTATCTGCTTGTCAATCAAAGCACCTTCTATAGGTGGATAGGTCCTATTTTTTCCAATAAGGCATACCTATTTTAGTAGAAACAGGTAAATCACTATTTATACAGAGTCCCATACTTAACTCACAGCCCCCCCAACCTGCAATGCCTTATGCAGGCTTCTAAATCTACCTACAGGAGATACCCATTCAAAACTCAATGCTCATTAACATCTGAGGGTTTTTTAATTTTAGTTTTCAAGTATTGGTGCCACAGAAGAAATCCAGTAATCGAACCATAATCCATCATGCCATACAAGCACAGAACAAAGAGACTGTTCCTGACCCTCAGATTATTTACAAAATTAAATCTGGACACTTCTTCCTACTCTGAGAACATTTCGCAGGACATGAAAAACACCAAAATTAAGTACAAATAAGCAACATAGGCAGCTGGAAAAATTAAGGCAAAAAATCTATCCTATAGGGTGGCATAAGAAATAACCATAAAACCTTCCATTCTTTCTTGCCTTTAGGATTGTACCTATGACCTTATGAGCAGATTACTCAAGAAAACAATGAGTATTTTTAATCTCCCTTCAGAGCATATTGCCTCATGTAACACAACTGACTACAGTCTGATCTTGCAACAATAATAATGAACAAACAATAATAATGAACAAACATCCATATGCTTCAGACAGCTAGCAGCTTTAAAAAAAAAAAAAAGACAAAAGCCCTACACAGTCCAAAATTACCCTTTTTGTTGATGGAATTCTAAGGCAATCTTCTTCCACGTGAAAGCCACATACAAATCCCACTTGGGCAACAAAATCGAGATATTCTCTGTACTGAGTTTTCTTGCTTTGTCTTCGGCTGTATTTTCCATGGAAATCAAAGAAGCAACATGGCAGCACAAAGTAGCAACACGAATAGGAAGACCTGCAAAAAGGGTAACAAACTGCTGAATGGAAAGTTATTTCAGAGAACACACAAATTTAACAAATAACCTGTCAGATACAAACAATAATGAAAATTTTTATTAAGTGACAAATCTTCATTAAATAATATTTATATGTTCCTCTTTCAGTAGATCTATTAGCATAATCAAAAATACTGTTTCAAAGTATTTACTATAGCAAATTACTGTGCCAACTTGGTTTGCAGGACTAAATCTCTAGATATTAAACTGTTGCAGCTGATTGTGAAGAGCACAACAGTTCAAGGAAAGACAGAACCAACAGAAACAAACAAACAAACCAACCAACCAGATTCACATCTAAAGAATAAAGATCAGTTCTGGTTTTTGAACTTCAAAAGCAAAATGCTGTACCGAATTCTATGAGAAAGTAAATACTGTATCTGTGCTTCTCCACAGGAAGAACATCATTTTGTAAAAATCAATTGGCATCAAAAGCAGCAAGTCCTGCAAGGACAGCAGGTGTGGCTGCAAAAGTGACAGTTTTCACCAAGCACACATAGGTAATTATGTTTTGGTTTTTTAATTCCTTCCCTCCTACTCCCCTCCCTCTGCAAATACCTAGCTGCAATTACAGGTATCCATGGTGTTAATTCATCTGAATGGTTTCCTATGAGCCAGTCAGTATCTGGAAAGAGATGACTGTCACCTGGCATGATTGTAGATTCCTAAAAAAAACCCCAAATAATACATTAAGTGAATTTTATTACAGGTTTCTTTATTAACTAATAAAATACATTTAAAGTACTAAGCAACAAAATAAAGTCATACAAGCTGACAAAAACAAGGTGAATGAAAACCACAGACACCAACGTTTTCCTCAATCTGCGCTTTCGCCAGGCAGTAATTTTTTTATAGCTACAAAGAAGTAATTTAGCACCAGCTACCCACAAAATATTGGTCAGTCAAAGAGTGGAGTAAGAATTCTGATTAAGATATCTGGCACCCTAAATATCTGTAAACAAATATCATACATTGGACTATGATTTCTTGCCATTCTCCTTCTGTCACATGCATGTCTGGACTCAATTTTTCAGAAAGTCACTTAATTTGCTATATCTTACAGTCCTAGGACTCACACAGCAATTAAATCAGAACACAGCTTTACTATCTCCTCTTCTTTCACAGGCTCTTCCCAAATCAAATCCTAATACACCACTCTTCACACCCTATCATTCACATACAATAAACCTAACCCAGCCTAACACTTCCCTCTTGTCTATGTTGCCATTCCATCTCCTTCCAAGTTTTGACAAACTACCTTATGATACATGCAAAATCAGGAGCAAAAATAGGAAACAACAGGTTAGAGAAAGAAGGCTTCTTTGTTGGCCTTTAGAAGAGCATTTTGCCTCCTGGAAATTCAATATATATGGATTGAGGAGACATCAGCACAGAAGTTTTCCCACCACAATATTGACTCACAGAAGAGTTATTAGTCTCAAGAATACCCTATTCTGATATTCTTAAAAGAAACCCCAAAAAACCAGAAACAAACAAACAAACAACAACAAAAAAAAACCCAAAACAACCCCACAAACTACCACTACACAAAAACCAAACAAAAAACCAAAACCAACCACCAAATGGGATGAATTCTTCATATAGGCTAAACTTCAAAAGTTTTAGAGTGCCTTCAGTGTTTGTCTTTCTCACACACACATTTTCTTACCTAGAACTAAGTTCAGCAAAGAAAGTACTTAAAGATGTTGATACTCTGGAAGTCTATATACATACTCTTCTCTAAAAAGGTGTATGAATCTCATATACCAATCAAAATAATTATTGGGCAGATTTGCAAAAAAGTTTTAGATTTGAATCTCCACAGACCTTTAGGAAAAGCCCTGACAATGATGACCATACTCTCATTTTATATACAAAATGCATGTTTTATGAGGTCAAAATTCACATGTATATGCAAAACAGTATCTGTATAGCAATTAAAAAAACAACACTTAATAGGGAATTTCAGAAATCTCAGACTACCTCTATTGCATTCCAATTCCCTTCTTCTGAAAGCACTGTTAGGTGTTTTAAGTACCAGTATGGTGTATTATTTTTCACTTCAAACACTGTATCTCAGACCATTTTTAGTTATGTATATACATTTCTAGATAATGTATGTAACAAACTTTTTTTGGCAGGTTAGTAGATGTTAAACCAAGTGTTTGATAAGTGTTTTCTTATGGTTGATTAAACAAGTTACTCCTACATTACATTTCAGTTTTGATCATTCAATTTAGGCATAGCATGAATTATCAGTGCCATACTCCACATTTTGACAGTCACCCATAATCAATTTGTATTCACCATGTCTGACAGCAGTTTGGCAATGCAAAGTGCCACCTGTTACATTCATTTATATTGTTAGCATTGGCACTGAGTGTCACAGATGGCAATATTCATCCCGCAACTCATGCTTTAAGTAAAGATCAAAACAAAATTAGCTTTGAGGGTAACAAAAGGCTGTGAGCAAGTGCTTTCTCCTTCTGTGGCTCCTGTACAGGAGCCTTGCAAAATCATGTCACCCTTCCTGTTCATTATACAACTCCTTCCCATATAAATTAGTACTTTCCTTATATGCATATTTTGGATATTTTTATTGTTTCTGTCTGGCTTTTTCAAGCGTTCTCTGTGATTTTTTTTTTCTTTTAAAAAGATGAATAAAACCCATCCTTTTCTATCTTGTTCCCTCATGCTGCAGAGAGGGACAGCTGATGCTCAGAAGTTTCCCTATGAGTCAAGAAATCTGAAAACCTGTAAACAGCCAGACCTTAATATGAAATGAATGTACAAAATCCAAAGATTTCCACAATACAGAAAGAGGGGCAGAAAAAGGAATATATAACATGAAGGAAAAGAGAAGATGCTGTTTGGTATGATCAGAAGTGTACTTAATAGAGTACAACAGGAAGAAAGGAACACCACAGCTTGATGTTTTGGATCATTTCTTGAAGCTTTTCAGTAAGATGTGGTTGCACACTGCAGCAAAGGAATCTGGCACAGTTTTGGCAATCTACCCAAAAAGGCAGGGTGGCAAAGAGAAGACTGCACAAGACTGTGAAAGCTCCACCTCCCATCTGTGAGTACTGCTGCTCTTTTGTTGATTTAATACAAGTTGTTAGCATTCAAAGATATGTTGAATAAACTTTTAAACAAAACTACTAGAGAATAACTACAGGCGGAAAATTCTTTTAATATAGTGGAAGCTGACAATTTTTGAGAGAACAGAGTGAGAAATTTTAGGAGTCTAGAGAACAAGAAACCAGGAACACCTCACCTCCAAAGGGCAACTGTTCATCAGTATCACACTTTAACAAGTACAAGACCAAGAACAGCTGGAGTTAAAGTGAATGTTCCTGTGCTCAAATTGTTCCTGTTCTCATAACAATGCTAATGTGGAACTTGAAATATAATCCTTATTTCAGACAAATTTTCCTGTTCATTTTTTTGAAGGCTATTATTGCAATTACTTACCACAAGGTCAGTACAGCAGAGGATTGGCTCCTTTGAGGTTCAACAACAATTCTGTCCCCAAAACAGCACATAGCACTAGAAGGTCAGAATCACTTTCAGGAATAAACTACTCACAACTTTGGATACTAATATTTTTTACGAGGTACAGTGGTGCAAACAAAGCTGCTTAATGTTGCTCTTCCAGTAAAATCAGAGATTGTTTCACAGTGTGCATGTCTGTACATGCAGCAGGAAATCATACTAGCCTTCTCAGCTGAAAATAAGTAAGTTGCAAATATGCAAGGGTGTGATACAGCATTGCTCTAATAATCCTCTTTACAACTTACTTCACAGTCCCGCAAGACACATGGGTGGCATCATACCAAACCCACGGATCACTTTAGACAACTGTCTGTAACTTGGTATGTTTGATTACATTTGCATCAACAGAACCTGAAGCAACGAACAAATGAATGAAGTTACAAATCAATAAGATTGACATACATTTGCATAATACCTCTAAATGCGTTGCTGGTCCATACATGTCCCATATTTTTCGTCTCCTCACATCAATTCCTCTACCTGAATGCTGAAATATTTGAACAATAAAACGTATCATTTTTAAGTACTACTTTCAGCAGAAGTTTTCAAAGAGGTTCACTAAATGTATGTATTAACACTGATTATTTCATTCATACTAAAATTTAGACACATAACGAAACACAGCTTCACCATTTCAGCCAGAAGCTGAATACTTTTAATCCCTTCTTTCCCTTCTAAATATGAAGGGAAAGACTAGGAAACAGTAAGAATAATCTGGTTTGAAATTTTACCTAGGCACACCTACTGAAAATGCTCTTGAAAATCTGGATCTCTACAAAAGTAAAAGCAGAATATTGGGTTTTGTTTGGTATTTTATTTTTAAAAGACCAAAACCTTTCAGAAGGCGAGTATTACTGTAGCAAGCACAGGGCTCAGGGAGGAGTGCTATTTTAAACAGCCCTTGCTGGGAAAACCACCTTTCAGCTACTGAAGTCAGTTAGGCTGTTGGAGTCCAAACACGCTCTTCCCTGTGTGAACTGATGGGAAGAGGAAATAGGACTGGAAACTAAAGCAAGAAATAAAGAATGCATAAGTAATAGTATTTGAACTTCAAGAACCCTGTGCAGAACTAACCAAAATCAATTACTAAAAATAGTCTCATAAAACTCACACACATGATTTTTTTGACAGTCAACAATGTTTGTCAGTGCTACAGCAGCGATGACCTAACGATGTATGAAAAGAAACGTCTATAGGGAAAATAGCATCTTGTATTAGATCCATTTTTTCTGGCCACACAAGGCTAGAGAGCTTGTGTTAGGAGAACTTGGGACTTTTTTTTTGCCCAATGACATCTATTGATCTAACAGGAGATATTAATTTCCTCTACAAATTTTACCATGTTCTCCCAAAAGTGGAAAATACAATTTTCTGACACAGACAGACCCAGCTTCACTGGGTTTTGTTCAATCTCACTGATTCTTTTTTGTTGTTTCAGAAACTATGCCTGAAGAAACTGAATTTTGCTGTTGCCACATTTTCACTCCCAAAAGCACAGTATGTTGTTAGGCATTTTCACAATTAACAAATCCCAGGATTGTTTTTAAAAATATAGAAAAACATTTTCAGGACATGACAAGTAGAATTCACCTTCGATAAAATTAAGTTCATTTAAAACATCTCATTTAAAGGCTCTTGTGAGAGAGAATCTCTACGTTAAGATTCCCTATTCCTTTTTGCTTTGTCTACAGCATAACTAAATTACACCATTACTTTTTCTTTTCCATCTTAGTTTCTTACCTCAGAAAAAAAAGCCTTGAATTGAAATGAATTGCACTAATAAAAACAGATAAATAAGTGAAAAGTTTCTAAAGCTCTGCTAGGATTTTTTCCTGGTAACTAGAGTGACAAAATCCTATTTTAGCAACATGAATTAACTTAATTTTGGTTATTTGCATTATTTGCCAGATAAAAGGAAAGCATAACAAGAATATTGACTATTTTTTATTATTATTTTTAAAAGCACTCTATTTACCCCTTCATTGTTTAGAATATGAACTAGTAGACCATTTCCACATCCAAGATCTACAAATGACTGTTTCTTGGTCAAACCTTTTTCCATTCTCTCTTCTTCCCAAAGAATCTAAGATAAGAAAAGAAAACATTTTAGACTTCTGCTCGCAAGTTTCCCTGTAAGAAAGAAGCAAAGGTTATTGGAAATGAAAGGAGAAAGATGGGAGAGAATGCAGATCTGCAGAAGACATCCCCTGTACTCACAGAGAAAATAACTTTAGAGGAGAAAATAAAACCCAGAACACACTAAAACTGTTTATGGAGAGGGGCAGGAATTACGTTGCAAAATATCAATCATTTTCTAAGTGCTAAGCACATCCTCCACTCCCTTCTGAGTTACTGAAGTTGAAATTAATCAAGGCTGTACAACCCTGGGCTAGAGCGAGCATAAATGTAAAATAAGCTGTTAAAACAAAAGGTGCAAGAGATTAACAGAGGAAGCAAGGCAAGTAGTCAGTAAACTTCAACAGTGTCTCTGCAATTAACACCACAGACGCATTTATATCCACTGTATTAAAGAAAGAATTGGTGGCAGAGATGAAAAGAAATAAAAAAAATTTTCTTTGTAATCAGTTGGCTATTGGTACATGTAACATCACTTTCTACTGAACAAAGTGTAACTTACCTAGCAACAGTCAGCTGACCCAAATTCTACATCAGCTAAAGGGACTCCAAAGCTTTTAGCCCAATTCTAGTCCCTGTTCTGTACATAAGTAGTTATTTTTACATAGTTATGCAATTCATAGTTAGTTAATAATTGGATGCTTGTATGCAGGGCATGGATTAGCCTCCTTTTATCACTGCCAAACTTTTTCCTTCAACGAGAAGCTACAGAGCACACATTCATCAAGTCTGCACACTTATTTTTTACTATGACTAACAAAAATCATCAAGAGCATTTAACCACAAAAATTAATATTTGTAACATTGCTGCTTGTTGATTTGTCAGTTTTGCTACAGGGAAAGAAGCTGCAGATAATCCATGAGATTATCAGGCTGTGTTTACATTTTTAAATGTACCAATCATTGCACTTTTGCACTCTAGGCTGTATCCCAGAAATCCCTCATCACCGCCTACACAGATCATACCTATCCTCCATCCCCTGCTGAGTTTCTCATGATGCAAACTGACTAGCTACTTCTTTGGGCATATGCCTAGATAGTAGGTGACCTTAATATGAATGCAGAGTAAAATGAGGTCAAATGAGCCCTCCTCCCATCATATCAATCTAGATGCTGTAAATCCGTAAAAATTTAACACTGGACCTACCTTCTCTTAACCACCTGTTTAATGGACTTCTAAATAATAAGTTATTATATACCATCATATAGATATCTGAAAATTTTGCAAGGAGGTTAGGTTAATACCATACTTGAAGCTTTCATTTATATAAGGCAATTATTAGATGACTTTAATAACTTTTTGGAAATTACTGCTATGTCAGCTAAAACACATTATCACTGTAAACTAACACTCGTGTGCATAAAAATTTGCAAAACATTTTCAAGAGTGTCAGTACAGAATTTTCCTGTAGCTACAGCTATTATAATTCCTAATATATGGGAACTAATTTTCAACATACAATATTATCATGGCGGTAAATATGGTAAAAGATAAGTCTATTATTTAGCTCTTTCCACAAGCCGGTACCATAGAGTAGTTCAGTTGGAAGGGACCTACAACAATCCAAGTATCCGACCACTTCATCATGATCATTTCTCTGATGTAAAGAGTTCTGTCCCACCAATGTGACAATCAAGATTGAGAGTAACCTAGGTCAGTCAGGCTTCCTCAGACAATTTTAGAAATCTTCATGGGAAAAGAAACTGGGGTTCTAAGTTTAAACAGTCAATTATCAAAATAAATTAGTCCTCAACAAGTTCTGTAAATGAGCTAAACTTATTTACAAATACTGATTTAAAGAAGATGCAAGAGGTGTATCTACATTATAGTTCAAGGTAGACGTGCTCTTAACTGCACTCTGGATAGCAGTCAAAAAAATATTGATGTGCCTACACAGTGACAAATTTTGATGCTGTTTAAAAACCTGAAGTTTCTAGTGAGTGCAGGTGGCAGAATTTTCATAGATTCTTAAATAGGTAGGTGCCTTTGAAAACTGCACAAGTATTTATCTGCATTCCTAGCACCTACAGTTAGCCTTATTGCATTTGAAGACAGGATTTGAGCTGAACTTTTCTCAGGGAAACGCAAAGCAGGGAAAAACCCTTAGCATAAAATTAACAAGTCATAGAAATATGTATAAAAAAATAGCTTCTGATCTCCAGATCGGTCCATCTAATCACTATGTTTCTGCTACATCAGTGCTTTTCACTTTATCACTTAAAAAATAAAAAATACATCTTGCCTGTGTAGGTCATAAACTTCCTGTGACAGAGAACTGCAAATCTTCACCATATCTTCACAAAGAAGCCTTAGTATCCCTCTAAACTTAATTTTCATTGTTGTTGTGTTGATTTTTGTGGTATAGGGCAGTAAAAAAACTAAATCAACTGATTTTCCCTTTGCTTTGTCACACTATTTTTTTCCCAATTCTGTTATAAAAAGCTTACCTTCTATGATCACTTATATGTAAGTCCCTGAAATGCTGTTGAGTACTACCAAAGATTAGAATACAAACACCACTTGAACAGTTATAGACATTAATTCCACTTTCAGTTTAAGTTACACTTGAAAACATTGTAATAACTTTGTTGTTCTGCTTAAATGAGAGCAAAAGCAAAAAAAAAAAAAAAAAGCCACCCCCAAAAAACCCCAAAACGCAAAAACCCCATACCCTTTCTCCTACCCCCTTCCTTTTGCCTTGTATGCCTGTAATAATTCAAGGTCATTCTATTTTAAAGAATGCAACAACTACAAAATGAAAATACTGATTTTCTTTAGAGAGGTTCTATTATTAGGAAATAGAACCTTACAGAATATCATTAGGCAAAGCAGTTCCCTACCAGCAAGTAAGTGGCAATGGCAACATCTTCATAAACAAATTTCTCAGGATCTGTCACTTCAGGCCACACCTTCAGGGGAAAAAAAAAAAAATAGAAAAAATATTTTCTGCATTATCTGAAATTACTTCAAAAAGCAGTCAGTTAGAGTAATCTGGATACTCATCCACTTCAATAGGTTCCTGCACTTCACAAATTTTGCATTTTAGCCTCATTAAAAATATGCACAAAGAATGTAAATAAAGACTGTTTGATTTTGTGAGTCACACAAAAGAATAATAGCATAAAGAATGTCTGCTGTCATCCAGTCAATAAAGTTTCCAAGAACATTATGGCTCCATATCCACAGCTCACAACGAGTAAACTGCTGCATCTGATCTGTAATAGAGCATGCATCCTTTTGCTTAACTCTCTCAGAAGAAAAATACTTACATCATTCCTGTTATGTGTAACATTGATAACATAAGCATTTGTAAATTTATTTTCACAACATAACAGGCATAGAATTATCCTGGCACAAGAGAACATGAAGAATCAAAATCTGAAGTAGGAAGACAGAAAGTGGAAGTATTATCCCTATTTTGTAAATGAGGAATTGACACAAAGATTAAAATGCTCAACACTACACGAAGTCTACTGCAGAGCTAAAGACTGAACCATTACCTTACCCACAAGTCCAATTTTCCTCTCATATATATCTTTCTATTAGTACAGAAATATCAACAGTAAAACCTTTCAACATTTTCACAATATGTTTTACAAAAGCATTTACCAATTTTTTTGCTTGTAGCTTGAGTCTGGTGTATAAGGATATAGGTATTACTTCATACAGCACTTAACATCATCACTGTCATTTTTCCAGATTCCCAGAATAAAACAATACTACAACATTGCTCCTCAAACTCAGAAAGACATATTAATATTGCATATAAATTTTAAAAAAGAGCAGTAGGAAATTTAACCTGCTTATAAACCAGTGCTGTTTCCAGACTATTTCAGGTTTTGGACAAGGTGGTACTTTATTTATGCCTTCTAGTGTGGATGACTTAGTATTCACATTCACTGACCTACTGACCTACCCTTACTTGAAGGGAAACATTCTGGAAAGTACTTAACTCCTCCAGATATCTAGAGTGAATTTGGCTCCAAATCTTGCTTTCCCAGTTCAGTTCTTCCAAAAACTAAATTGTTTGTTTCTCACAAACACAGAAAAAAAACAAAACACCAAACCATAAAACATACATTTCAATTAAATTGCTTATTTAAAAAAAATAAAATAAAAAAATCAGTGAAAGAAGCAGTTTCACTAAACAAGCAACAAAAACAATTATAGGAAAGCATATTATTACTGCATTTATTGCCAAACTTACCTTTACCATCTCTTTGTATTTGTCTTTAAGGTCTTGATAAACTTTGCTGTATTTTGCTACAGAAATGAGTGAGAGTGTACTTTTAAACTCACTGGGCTTTTGCTCCACAGACCATTTAGCCAGTTTGGACAAAAGTTCATTTCCAAGCCATGCTAGTTTAGGGTATACAATTCCATCTGAAAACCAATCTTCTGGAAACGGAGCTACAACAGACACAGACCTTTAAAAATAAAATAAAACCTTTGTATAAATACAGTGTATTTCGTTATCTCAGCTACCTCAAAAAAAAAAAAAAAAGAAAAGAATGATTAAGTGAAAAAAAAATCAGCAGATCAGAGGTGTAAAAGTAGACTGGGGAATAACAAAGTATGTAATACACAAAAACAAAAGGAAAATAAAACAGTGAAGTTACTAAGTAATGGAACAGTCTCCCCTGAATTTTGTTAGCTCATTATCTGCCAATTCAAACACTCTATATGAGAGTTCATGCTACATTTAACACAATGACTGAGGACTCGCATATGATGAACAACCTGATTTAGCAGTATATCCAAAGACTAACTAGTAAAAGTGAATTAATGAGTTTCATGAAAACAACAGGAAAATTTAGGAGGAAAATATAACAGTTGGTACATTTCATTATTTCACCATCTCTAACTTTATTTAGATTTCATTACAGCTATGATGCCCTCAGATGCTCAGGACCAAGCTGCAATGGTCTACGTTTCAATGACTGAAGTTCAGTAGGTTTCAAATAGCAATTCCAATTTGACCCTCAACCTTACTAACATCCACAGAACCTGACCTCTCTCACAGGCATAGCTAGTTCCTTGTGATCAGAATATGCATACTTTTTCTAGACCACACACATGTACAGTCAACATATACATTCAGTTAAAACAGATTTGTTTTGTGTTGATTTGGGTACTGCAGATGTTTCATTTTTAACTGAACACTATGCACTAAGATCACACCACTACTGTAATTTACTCATCAAGCAGTAAATTACACAAACCAAATCGCCTAGATACCCGTGCTAAAACATGGTGTGATCCTTGCAATAACTCAGGGTTCGCTTCCTTTCTCATTCCCAGCACTTACCATTCCTCATCTTTTATGTGTGTAAGTTGAATTTGATAAACATTGCACTTTTTAATCTGGTATTTTCCTTCACTGTTTTCTTCCAAAGGCAGAAAGGTCACAGTTCCATTGTAAAGATCTGAAAAGATATGTAAATAGTGATCTATTATTCCATGGTGCAAACCATCCTGGTTAGCAGCAAAATAAACTTTGTCTCCTTACTATGTTAAGTGCAAACTAGTGAGGCAAGATCTAGGACAACAAAGGAACGACAATGCTAAGAATACATCCATTTCTTGGTGTGCCTGGCATCTGAAACTGCTAAATGTTGAGAATTCAAACAGTTCAGTATTCTGCTGCATGATGTTTCCAAAATATCTAAGGCTAACCAGTAAGACTAATAATTTTCTTTAAACCTAACTATTTTAATAAAGTAAAAGCTAGACAATGAGATTTTTTGTCTAGCACAAAACCACTGCTTACCCCTAACCCACAGTAAATCCAGAGTCCTGGGAAGCACATTCCAAATTAACAGAGACCTACATATCACCCCAATATTAGATAAACAATCAGTGCAATATTAAAAAATAATCATTATTATTGTTAGTATCTACCAATTTTGCCATGTTCAAACACAGGATTTATTGTGTGATTATAAATAAGTATAGCTACGCTTCTGTTTTAGCAGCATGCGCCTTTCCCAATTAAGACTTCCTGAACTAAGCACTGTGAAAAAATGCATTATCTATCCCTAAATTAGTATCTCATAACTCTGAAGGGAGGCTATCTGTTTTTAGGTGAAGGCGCACGTATTATGTTAATATATTAAGTTATGTTCAACAACCACGCTAGTGATCTTAACGGTATCTATCACCTGTGGAATAAAACGTTTATGTCCAGTGACAGATTCCAAACACTAGAGATTTTGGAAGAGTTGTGATGGGCTGACAAACAGCTGGCAATGCACTCGAGTGCCTCTACCATATTTCAAGAAGATATTCTGCAACTTTTGTCACATTTCATTCTCTAATATCAATCATGCATGTACCATACTTTTTGATTTTTATGTATCATACTTTTACTTTTACACAAGTAAAAACAGAGAGAGGGAGAGTGGGTCCTTTTGAAATAACTTACAAATAAAAAGAAAGGCGACTGCAGTGAAAAATGAACAGCACAATAAAGCCTAGTACTCACATGCTACTGATTTTTTTTTAATCTTAATATCTTAACTTATTCCCTATATCCTTCCTATAAAGTGACTCTAAAAGCATTTACTATATTCCTTATGGCATATGATATGTATGCATTATGACTTTATAAACCAGTTGCAAAAATCTTTTTAGCTATTTTTTATCCAGGGCGATTTCTTCAGAATAACTTAAGTTCTCATTTTTGAAAATGGTTTCTCAATTACCATCAAAACAAACATTCTGACAACTGCAAAGCTTCAAACTAAGAATGCTGTATCAGCTAAGTAATCAAATTTCAATGGAGTCCAAAATTTTCTGAGTGAGACAGGAAAGAATAATTAGCAATAGAGCAAACATCAATTCTTGCTATCTCGGCCCATCCTTAGCCGATCCTCTCTCTAACATTTTTTTTTTTATTTTAAACATATTAATTAAAAGAAATATTCCCCTAGGCATTTTCTTACAGATAGGCTCTTGAGATGTAGCTCAGAAACATCTTAACATCAAAAGAAAAAATAAATGAAAACTGCAACATATACTTTTTAAGGCATACTTTTTTTGAAGGCATCAGAGTAAGAATCATAGGCCACAAGTGCACCCTAAGTCAGCTCTCCCCCATAAATGACTATAGGTCTTTTTGAATTGTAAATTAAATTGTTTCTGGAATTCTCATTCTTTTCAAAACATTATTATTAGTATTTAATCCAAATCAACTCTTTTTCCAAAATTTATCTTAAAAAGGTGTCAACCTCTACCCTATAAGTTTCTTTATATTAGTAGGATTTACTGCAGCATATTACCATCATACAATGTAAAAAAAAAAAAAAAGTCAAGCTTCATTTTCAAGCAATACTAAACAATAAGAAAATCAACACAAACAGTTCAACTTGGTCAGGCAGGTGCCACAGCTGCCTACTTTTTTTCATTAACTCTGCATTTTCAAAGGCTACCGTCACTCCTTACAAGCCCGTAATTAGGTTTGTGCTATAAGCAGCATTTTTGCGTGGGCAGCTTACTCACGACAGGAGCTTGCACAATGACAGTCCTTCTTGCCTCTTCTTTTTAAGGAAGACAAAAAGATGAGCCATTTTCTATACCTCTTCCTCAGGAGCGGGGTGCCTGGCTTCCCCGAGTGCTGTTCCCATCTCAGCAGTACCTCACACATAACACATTAGCTCTTCCCCTACTATGCTTTCCTAGGGTCGAAGCGGGGGTTGTTTAAAACAGAGTCCTACAGGTGTTTGGCCTCTGTAATTTGTATTTCAACTGCTGACACTTCCTAGCACAAGAACAACAACAACACAAAAAGATAAAATCTAAGCACACGATAAGGACAAAAATTCATCTGCACTCCCACAAATAGGAAAAAAAGTTGTATTTATGTCATCTGCGAGACAGTCTCGGATGAACAGGTCTGCAACAGATGCAGCACCCCCCAAACACTGCGCTCCGGCAGCGGCGGGCGCTCCCGCCGCGCCCCGCGCAGGAGCTGGGGCCCGGCGCCCCGCATCCCGCCCTCTCTCACCGCCTGGGGGCCGGGCTCCCGCTCACCTTGGACCGCCAGCTCCTTCGTCGGCGGGGCAGGCGGGCCGACGGGCCGCCGCCGCGGCAGCAGCGTCCTCAGCACGGCGCAGAGCTCGGAGCGGCGGCCTGGCCCGCCCCATGGCGTGAGGGGCGGCGGAAGGCGCCCCTGCCCCGCCGGCAGCTGGCCGCGCACCTCCCTCCACAGCCGGACCAGCTCTGCAGCCCCGGCAGATGCCGCTCGCCCCTCCTGCCCTCCGCCTCCACACTCGGCGGCGAGGGGGGAAGATGCTTCCCCGCCCTCCCCGAGCGGCACAGTCCCCTCCGCCTCAACGGCAGCGCCGCACAGCCGCCTGTTGGCTACCTGCGGCTTCTCCAGCCAGACGCGCACCGCCGCCCAGAAGCCATGAGGCAGGGCAGCGCCGCCATCCCACACAGCCACCGTCCCCACCAGCCCCATAACAGCCCGGCCGCTGCCGCGCAGGGGGAGGAGGCGGAGCGCGTCGCAGGCTGCTCTCGTCAGTTCCTGAGGCAGGGACGGCGGCGGCCGCAGGTAGGTACCGCGGCGTTTAGCCCCAGGCCGGGCCTCTGAAGCCCTACGCGAGGCGGCTGCGGGCTGTCCGCCTCACGGCGCAACGGCCGCGGCCAGGGCGGGCGGGAAGCGCCTCCTGTCAGCCCTCCCCGGGGAGCCGCACCTGCCGCCGTGTGGGGCGCGGTGAGAAACTGCTGCGATGCAGTACTGCAGCTGAAAAATTTGGGGTACCGTCTGCTCCCAGAAGCAAATGTAGGTTGGAGGATTTTTACCGTATCTATAGCCTTTGTTTGAGGAAGGTTTGTGTCGTTGTGACAGCGGCTACGGTACCTCAGCGTAGAAACGCCTTTCTGAAAGCGGACTCCAAACTGGGAACGCTGACTGTCAACCTGACAGGCCCCTAGCTGACCGACTCTTCAGGGAAACAACTCTCGGTAGATTTTTTGTAGTAAAAAACAGAGCATTATGTAGTGGGATTTTTTTTTTTTCCCCTCCAAGCAGATACGAGGCACCACCCTCAATTTAGACGGTTCAAATCGCGGTTGTGCAACGAAATCTCAAAGGATTCTTAAAGGTGGTTTACTTCCCTGCCTTTAACCTCTCTGGTGTTGTCTTTCTCTGGGCAACTGCCATCACCAGTTTTTTATTTTATTTTCTAGCGGCTCTGCATTTGCGAGTAACGGTATTTCTGACAGAGTAAGTGTACAATATCGTTATTCGTGACAGCTATCAAGTGTCATCATTATGCAAGATAACTGATGATAATACACTGCAAATGGAAATATTCCCTTGTGATTTGCATACCGTTCTTGTTGTCCAGTCGTGAATTTGAATTGCTAGCAGCAGCGGCATGTTCCACATAAAAAGGTTTTCAATTCAGCATTTCTCAGTGAAACTGCAGCAGTTCTCAGCAAATTGAAAATAACATACGTTATTTTTTACTGCCACGTCCACACACAGATTTTGAAATGTCAGCACAAGGCTGAAATTAACGCTGAGTTTATTCTTTAGGGCAGTCCTTTGTTACTTTAGGGCAGTCCTATTGTAACTGCCTGTTTTGGTTTCCTAATTAGTTTTGAAACTGTTTGCTTGGAACCAAATTATATTAAAATATTGTGTGAAGACAGAGAAATTGCAATTTTTTTGAAGTATAGGATCGTTTTTTATGAATGCTTAGGTTTTCTCATTTGAGCAATCTCATTGATTTGCAATGTAAATAAAGTTAGCTGCAATAACTGCAATATTTTGATGTAAATTTTTCTCTGTTCTGAGCCAGAAGCCTTGAACTTCTGCCTGATTTACCTGTTTTCCAGTTAGAAGAGTAATGTCTGTTTATTTGGCTTCAGGTTGAAATGCTCTTTCTCAGTGCCTTTTTTTCCCCCCATCTCTTTCCAAACCTGTTGCTCAGTACTGGAACTGCACCTTCCTAGAACCGATTTGGAGGTCACATGCAGAAATACTATCCTACAGTCCTCTTCTACTATGTCTGTACTGTACTAGAAAATGACCTCTGTAAGAGGATTAGGTCAAAAGAGAAGAAATACAGCAAAGAGACATATCAAGATGATGAGGAAAAAAAAAGTGATAGAAAAAATAGAACACCAGTACTTTATTATGTTCATAGTCCATACTATGCCGACCAGACCCATCCCACAGAGAAGTCTGCTGCCTCCCTGGGGCCCAGGTTAGAGACGTTACTAGGAAACTCCCTGCTCTGGTACTGTCCTCTGATTATTCCCCGCTATTGGTTATGCAGGTTGGCTATGATGAGGTTGCGGAGAGAAGTCCAAAAGTGATGAAAAGGGACTTCAGGGCACTGGGGTGATTGGTTGAGGGATCAGGAGCACAGGTAGTGTTTTCCTCAATCCCATCAGTGGCAGGGAAGAGTACTGAAAGGAACAGGAAAACTCGCCTGCTCAACACATGGCTCAGAGACTGGTGCCATCAGGGAAATTTTGGTTTTTTTATTATGGGGACATTTACACGGCACCAGGCCTGCTGGTGACGGATAGAGTTCAGCTATCTCAAAGGGAGAAAAAGATTTTTGGCCATGAGTTGGTGGGGCTCATCGAGAGGGCTTTAAACTAGGTTTGAAGTGGGAAGGGGATGTAACCAGGCTCACTAGAGAGGAGCCTAAGGGTGGCATGCCAATGTTGGGAGTGAAATCGATAGCCCAGCTCAAGTGCATCTACACCAATGCACACAGCGTGGGCAACAAAACAGGAGGAGCTGGAAGCCATTGTGCAGCAGGATAGCTATGACTTAGTCACCATCACAGAAACGTGGTGGGATGACTCCCATGGCTGGAGTGCTGCAATGGATGGCTATAAGCTCTTCAGAAAGGATAGGCAAGGAAGGAGAGGCGGTGGGGTAGCCCTGTATGTTAGGGAGTGTTTTGTTTGTGTAGAACTCGGCAATTATGATGATAAAGTCAAGTGCTTATGGGTAAGGATGAGGGGGAAAGCCAACAAGGCAGATATCCTGCTGGGTGTCTGTTATAGACCACCTAACCAGGATGAAGAGCCAGATGAAGCATTCTATAAACAGCTGGCAGAAGTCTCAGAATCACTAGCCCTTGTTCTTGTGGGGGACTTCAACTTACCGGATGCCTGCTGGAAATACAACACAGCAGAGAGGAAACAGTCTAGGAGGTTCCTGGAATGTGTGGAAGATAACTTCCTGACACAGCTGGTAAGTGAGCCTACCAGGGGAGGTGCCTTGCTTGACCTGCTGTTTACAAGCAGAGGAGGACTGGTGGGAGATGTGGTGGTTGGAGGCCATCTTGGGCTTAGTGACCATGATATGATAAAGTTCTTGATTTGGGGCAAAGTAGGGAGGGGGGTGAGCAAAACCACTACCATGGACTTCCAGAGGGCAGACTTTGGCCTGTTCAGGACACTGGTTGAGAGAGTCCCTTGGGAGACAGTCCTGAAGGGCAAAGGGGTCCAGGAAGGCTGGGCATTCTTTAAGAAGGAAGTCTTAAAGGCGCAGGAGCAGGCTGTCCCCATGTGCCGTAAGACGAACTGGCAGGGAAGAAGACAGGCCTGGCTGAACAGGGAGCTTTTGCTGGGACTCAGGAAAAAAAGGAGAGTTTACCACTTTTGGAAGAAGGGGCAGGCAACTCAAGAAGAGTACAGGGATCTTGTCAAGTCATGCAGAGAGAAAATTAGAAAGGCAAAAGCCCAGCTAGAACTCAATCTGGCCACTGTTGTAAGAGATAATAAAAAATGTTTTTACAAATTTATTAACAACAAAAAGAGTCAAGGAGAATCTCCCTCCTTTATTGGATGCGGGGGAGAACATTGCCACCAAGGATGAGGAGAAGGCTGAGGTACTTAATGCCTTCTTTGCCTCAGTCTTTAATAGTCAGACCAGTTATCCCCAGGGCATTCAGCCCCCTGAGCTGGAAGACAGGGATGGAGAGCAGAATGAACCCCCCATAGTCCAGGAGGAAGCAGTTAATGACCTGCTACACCACCTGGACACTCACAAGTCTATGGGGCCGATGGGATCCAGCCGAGAGTACTGAGGGAGCTGGCGGAGGAGCTTGCCAAGCCACTCTCCATCACTTATCAGCAGTCCTGGTTAACAGAGGAGGCCCCAGACGACTGGAGGCTTGCCAATGTGACCCCCATCTACAAGAAGGGCCGGAAGGAGGGTCCGGGGAACTACAGGCCTGTCAGCCTGACCTCGGTACCGGGGAAAATTATGGAGCGATTCATCTTGAGTGCACTCAACAGGCATGTGCAGGCCAACCAGGGGATCAGGCCCAGCCAGCATGGGTTCATGAAAGGCGGCAGGTCCTGCTTGACCAACCTGATCTCCTTCTATGACCAGGTGACCGGCCTAGTGGATGAAGGAAAGGCTGTAGATGTTATCTATCTGGACTTTAGTAAAGCCTTTGACACTGTCTCCCACAGCATTTTCCTGGAGAAGCTGGCGGCTCATGGCTTAGGCAGGTGTACTCTTCGCTGTGTAAAAAACTGGCTGGATGGCCGAGCCCAGGGAGTTGTGGTGAACGGAGCCAAATCCAGTTGGCGGCAGGTCACAAGGGGTGTTGCCCAGGGCTCAGTTTTGGGGCCAGTCTTGTTTAATATCTTTACCAATGATCTGGATGAGGGGATTGAGTGTGGCCTCAGTAAGTTTGTAGACAACACTAAATTGGGTGGGAGTGTTGATCTGCTTGAGGGTAGGAAGGCTCTGCAGAGGGACCTGGACAGGCTGGATCCATGGGCTGAGGTCAATTGTATGAGATTTAACAAGGCCAAGTGTCGGGTCCTGCCCTTGGGTCACAACAACCCCATGCAACGCTACAGGCTTGGGGAAGAGTGGCTGGAAAGCTGCCCAGTGGAAAAGGACCTGGGGGTGCTGGTTGACAGCCAACTGAACTTGAGCCGGCAGTGTACCCAGGTGGCCAATGGCATCCTGGCTTGTATCGGGAATAGTGTGGCCAGCAGGACTAGGGACGTGATCGTGCCCCTGTACTCAGCACTGGTGAGGCCGCACCTCGAATACTGTGTTCAGTTTTGGGCCCCCCACTACAAGAGAGACATTGAGGTGCTGGAGCGTGTCCAGAGAAGGGCAATGAAGCTGGTGAAGGGTCTAGAGCACAAGTCTGATGAGGAGCGGTTGAGGGAACTGGAGTTGTTTAGCCTGGAGAAAAGGAGGCTGAGAGGAGACCTTATCACTCTCTACAACTACCTGAAAGGAGGGTGAAGTGAAGTGGGTGTCAGTCTCTTCTCCCAAGTAACTAGAGATAGGACGAGAAGAAATGGCCTCAAGTTGCGCCAGGGGAGGTTTAGATTGGATATTAGGAAAAATTTCTTTACTGCAAGGGTGGTCAAGCATTGGAACAGGCTGCCCAGAGAGGTGGTTGAGTCACCATCCCTGGAGGAGTTAAAAAACACATGTAGATGTGGCACTTCAGGACATGGTTTAGTAGGCATGGAGGTGTTGGCGTGACGGTTGGACTAGATGATCCTAGAGGTCTTTTCCAACCTTACTGATTCTATGACTCTATACTGAGCCCTTGGCCAGCCCTGGGCCTGGATGTCCTCCCAGTAGCTTTGAGAATTGCTTCTTCCAGCCAGTCGCCTTGTTGTAATGTGTCCAGCTTCTGTTCCCCTGCCTGATCATTTTTGCATCTTACAAGCATATCACAGGTCTCTGCCATCTGCATGAAGTGACAGAAATTGCTGGGTGTGATATGAACAGGTAGCAGCAGAGGGCACTCTGACATCTGCTTCTGGAAGCAGCAGAGGCATAAGCCTTTACTCTTTGGGCCAGGTTCTAACTCAAAGGGAGATTGCCCTTCTCTCCAAAACCAGTGCAGTTGTACCTACTGGTAATGAAATTCTGGTTCTGTGAAGTTTTGCAATGCACTTGCGTGACCCATAGATATACACAACAAAATGCTAGCAGACTTCATGGGGCCTTACTGCTTTTGATGACATACACCTGAGCCTGAGGTCAACTCAGCACAGAAAAAATGTATTCAGAAAAAAATGTTTAGTGGGAAGACAGACTAAAAATGTTATAAGCCACCACATAACAGAAATGAAAATTTAAACTTTAGGGAAGAAAGAAGGAAATGTGAAGTTTAAGTGTGGTTGCAAAGTTCGTACTTTGTATTATTTTAGATTTATTCTTGAGTATGGCAATGTGACACTTAAGAGAAATGCATACCTACATGCTTACAGTTTTCCAGAACTGCATCATCCATGTAGAAGAAAAGCCCTGTAGTTTAATGTGTTTTGTAGAAGACACTACTGTGATAGTTTTATTTTACTTCCTTTATGCAGGTTTACTCTGTACCTTTTACAGACCCCTTGCAGACAGGGCCTCCTGCTTGTCCCATTCGCCTGTTCTATTCAAGTCAATGTTAAGTAATGGACAACATGTTGATATTGTTCTAGTTTCATGATTCTAAATGTTCACCATATCAAAGCATTGGAATAGTATACAGGGCTGGAGGTGTTTATGTTTCCCCTCTGTAAAGCCACCTACTTGTTTCTGCGCCATACTCCTAATGGCCTGCGCAGATATGCCCAGGTAGCATAGTGCTCACATAGCCAAGTGGATCTATGGGAGCTAACCCAGTTCTGGACAAGATTAAATTAGGCAAAGGAGTTGCAAATATGCAGAATTTTACAGAAATTTGTTTCTTGCAATTGGTGTACATGAAATAAAGGTTTTATTGCCCACTTACTCTTTCATATCTTCAACCAGTGGAAGATAAGGGCAGAGTTCCTACTGCTTCCCTGTTGTCTTCTGTCTTGTGTTTATGCATGAACAGTGGCTCATCACTTCAGTTATATAAAAACAAACCTTAGTATATAACCAACATGCCATTTAGTTAAAAGTTGTTTAAATGTTGACTAGCAATGTGGAGATAATACAGACATCTTCTGCATTTGAACAGGGCTTTGTATGCATGTTTGGGTGCTTTAATATTTTATTATTTTGCATTTAAGTTAGAAGCGAGGTAACAATTATTCACATTATGTTATTTAAGACATGTTATTTTCTTGCCTGGATCTTTTATCTCATCCTCCCTTTCTTATTATTCAATATTAACCAATGGTGTCCCTGTTTCATATTTTGTTCATTTTAAAAGGTTTAGCTCATATTTTAATAACAAAGACCATGTAATTAATTTACGTTTGATCAAAGGTATTTTTTTTCTTAGCTTGTACCAAGCCAATTGAATTAGAAAAATGGAACGGCAAGCTTTTAGTTGTCTCTGCACTGCTGTACTCATACATTTGAACAAGTCTATGGATTTAATTAACAACCCCTTTGATTTCTTTTTATTATTAAAAATTAGACATCTGCAGTGCTTCAGTTTGTGATGTATCTTTTCTTGTTTGGTGCAGTTTAGCTAACAATGGCATCCACACTGAATCTGAAAGAAACCACTGGCAACCAAAGTTCATGGGATACTTTGCTACCAGATTTCCCTAAAGGACCGCTTTGCAAATATCGTAAGAAAGCTTCCTTCAACTGGAAGGAGATGGCAGTGTTCCTAGATGGTGAAGATATCATCCAGCTTAAGGTAAACTTTGGAAGAATTGTAAACGTGTTTTAATTTTGGAGATACCTTATCAGTAGAAGCAAGTATGTGATTTTCAAAGGGAGACTATTTACTTTAATAATACTCTGTAGATATGGAGCATGAATAAACTGGTTTTGCACATCCGATTTTCAGAACAGAACTGAACTTTTAAGCAACCTACTTTGCTGTCTCATAAGGCTCATTTCATTACTGAACATCAGTACAGGGGACACCAGCAGGTGCTACATTACAGAACTTCAGTGTCCACTTCAAACTGAGAACTATATTCTACCGTATTTCTTTACTGTACTGTTTGTATTAAATCATATATGCCATGGTTTTACAATGCACTTAAGATGAGCTACGTTCATGCCACTGTCGTGGTATTTCTGTCTTCCTTTGACCTGACATAATTTCCTGTGATCTTCTGTGCTTGTATTAATGCTTATGTGGCACTGCAGTTGGACAAATTAGCATGCCTACCTTGCTGAAAGCTAACCCTGCCAAAAAAAGAGATTAATTGCAGCGCAAGAGATGGTGTAGGAATGCATGATTTGGAGATGTAGGAGGAGAAGGAATGGGTTTTTTGAAGCTGGTATAGATTTACATGGAATTAAGATAATCTTAGAAGGTAGGTCAGCAAAACCAAAAATGCCTTGTTCTGCATCTGACTGATATGCTTAAGAGCATGGAAAAAATACAAGTGCTCTGTGTCTGAAGGAGTTTCAAAGCTGTATGGGAAAATAGTGTTCATACAGAGAGAGGGAATGACCCTGCCTTTCAAAGAAAAGCACAGGAAATCTTCTGGTTTTCTTCCTTCTTACTGTGTCATTCTCTTCAGAGAGGAGGAAGGCACTTTAAAAACCTTTTTAAAAGGTTTTGCCTAAGGCACTGCATTTTTTTTTTCTAGATTACATGACAGACAATTAAGAAGATGTGGATATCTTGAAGACACAGAGATCTGACATTAAAAAATGCCATAGTATATAATCTAACGAAAAAAAATCCAAATTAAAACATTAAAAGATGCACATCCCATTATTGAATGGCTGCATATGATGATTCCATTAAATGGAGTACATTTCTGCTTTCATCTGGGAACAGAGCAGTTGTGGTAGCTTAATGGCTTTACCATTATGGCATATTTGTAGCGGAGTGTAACCCCTGGAGTTTTACCTTTATCCTCAGATTGAGGGCCATTGCCCTTTAGATCCTGCCAGCAGCTTCATATAGTAAAATAATGAAGCTGCTATAAAAAGCAAGTTTTACCAAACTGTTCTCTTACATTCAGAGTGAATCAGTCCCACATTTACTACTTCATGACGAAGGAGCCTTCATAAAATTTATCTGCCTGAACTGTATATACAATGACAGACCATTTAACTATATTTTTTAATTTTCTGGAGTTTTGTTTAATAAATTTACATCTTCTATCAAACGATTGTAGTTTGAGGCCTAGTATTAACCAAGAAGAACATTAACTTGTTTTGTTAATGCTTTTAGATAACATTCTCATGTCAGTTTTTTCCCCCTCAAGAACAGAATCTTCTCTGCTCTGGAAAGTGATCCTCTGTTTGCACGTCATCCTGGAGAAGAGTTGTGCCGTGAAAAGTATCAGGAGCTGACATTCCTGCGCTGTAAAAAACTCTTTGAGTATGATTTTGTAACTCAGCAAGAGGTCATAGAGAACCCATTAAAGATATTTAATATGGTGATCTTTATAGGAATGTACGATTGGTCTCCGTGTCTCCAGTATTTCTTACATTGCGGTGTAAGTACAGTTCAAAGGGTATAGTGGTGTATACTTGAATTTAAGTGTCTTGTAATACCATAATTCTGTTGCTTTCTGCCTATTTTATTAAAGCTATATCTTTTCCCAGTCCTTTGTTTTAAAAAATGGAATTCAGTTTAACTGTTTAGAAGAATCAGAGAGCTGTGGGATGAAGTTAGTAGATCTTTGTCATTAAGCCCTGTCTCCACTGGAATCCCACCTGGCAAGTAAAGGTGGAGCAGTACAGACAGAGCTACAAAAAGATATTTTGATGCCTACAGTTCCACCTTCTTTTGTCCACTCCTCTGCCTCCTTCTAGGGCAGTAGCAGCCAAAGAACTTGGTTGTTGGGCCTTATTTGGTGGCTGTGTCTTTGCTACAGATACAGGTATCAGAAACTTCCTTGCCTAACCCCCAGTGTCTTGATTTAGGGCAGAATCCAGAAGGAATGGAAAATAGTGTAAAGTTTCTCACTGACATCGGTGGCTGGGATTCTGTTCATCAGTTGCTCCCTAGATGAGTCTTTCAGAAAGAATACTTGACATAGCTGGTCAAGTAATATTAGTTGAATTAATTAATTATTACTATTCACATGGGAGGGGAGGGTCTGGGAATTATAGGGTTTTTTATGTGCATATCCATCTAGAAAAACTGAAGGTTAAAAACAGTGTTCTTGTCTGATCTTGAAGCAGCTATCTTCAGTTCCCAATCCATTTGCAGTAAAACTAACTAGAACAGTCTTAAAGTTTTACTTTTCTCAAGGGGACATCAGTAAGAACAAGTGGAAAGTGAGCTCATTAAGCATTTTTAAGAGTTTGCAGTGAAGGCTTGAACAAGTTAGAGCTCTGAAAAGTTCAGTCGTCTGTAAAGGGGCCTTGACAAGATCAAATCCTGACTTACCTGGTCCAGCTATAGTCTAAGCAGTAGTTTACTGTGCAGCCTACTTTCCCTGGTCTCTTTAATGGACATCACTGTTACAAATTATTACGCACGTGCAATTTGTGCTTTCCATCACGGGGTCACTGATCTCATTCATAATTCTCTGTTTTTACAGGTATTTGCAGGTACAATTTTGGGTGCTTCTAAGAGGTTTGCAGACTTTGTGAAACAAGTTTATAGCATGGAGGTAAATTTTTTTTTTTATAACTTCTGAGAAACGGGCACCGTCAGAACCATGGCACTACCTGCACCTTTGTGTTATTTCTGATCTCTTTACGTACCTAGGTACTTCTAAATAGCAAAAGAAAAGACCAAGGAACAGATTCAAGCACTGAGCCCTGACTATCTTCACTGCTAGCTATTACACCACTTCCTGGATCTGTTTTAGACTGTCCAAGTTAACATGCAGACAAAGTTTGGGGACTTCTCCCAAAAGGCAGTATAGATGACACTACACCAGTTTAGTCTCCGTCCACAGTCATTTAAGAGTATCCTAGCAAGTTTTGCACGCTTGAAGACTCCCGCCTCCTGCATCTACTTCATACCCTGTGCAATACATACCCTTGCCATGATGCTATAAAAATTCCATTCTGATGCTATAATATGGAAAATAATGATGTCTTAATGCCACAGAAACACCACATGGAGTCCAATGGAGACTCGGGACCAAGTACTCTGCAGAATAAGTGCAGCCTATCTGATATAGAAGGAGCCAATCCTAAACAGTTTCTCCTGTCTATGCCATTTGGCCATGTGGGCAGCATTCACCGTCTGGCCTGACCCTCTTTGATTTTGCAAGATGTACATGCTGAGTGCACCCAAACTGAGCTTCACGCTTCTTTTGTTATTCTTCATCGCTGCTTATCTTTTCTTTTTGCCAACCATTCACCTTCCTTTCTAATTTAATTTTCTGAAATAGTGTGTTTATCTGTCTGCTCTTAGACAACAATATACTGCTACATAGTTCTGATTGGATACCCCATGCTGAAGATCAGGATGAATTCTTTTAATGACTCTCAGTCTAAGCAAAAGCCTTAGGATATGTATTTGTCAGAATAATTTTGCCTGAGGCTTTAGTTCTTTGTTTTGGTTTGGTTTTTTATTCTCACTTGTTTTTCAAATGTTTGTTACTGAAGAGTATGTACTACAGGCCAAATCAGTCTAGGGTAAGGGGTTGCAGCATCCACTTTACAGTATGGCTTCAAGCAGGCAGTGCTCCCAAATGCTGCTGAGAACCAAGTGTATCCATACATTGATCTGATATAAAATTATCCCCTTCAATAATGTAGGCTATTTGCAATTTAAAAAAAAACAGCCTTGTTCTGTTTTTCCCCTAACTTTGGGATTTCCCAGAACGCCTTGTAATGCAAGCAGACTTGCTGATTTTCACCACGCAACAGTTCTTTCAACCCAGACAGCTGAAAATTTAGTCAGTGGATGTAATAATCTGTACCTGCCTGAATGAGTCAGCCATCAGCAAAGGAAAAAAATACCTGTTACTCTACTGCAGGCATGATGTCCTAGCCTTAGGGTTAGATTTGATTGGTTTCTTGCAATTGCAAGTTACTTTCCAACAGCTGAATTTGCAATCATTTGAAAATCTTACAGTTTTAATTGCTGTAATAAAGTGGTCTTGAACTGTGCCTTCTATCTCCTTATTTAGATTTTTGGATGTTTTGCTCTGACTGAACTCAGCCATGGAACTAATACCAAAGGCATACGGACTACTGCCACATTTGATCATAGCACTCAGGTTAGTCCTTAATGCACAGGAATAATGTTTGACACTGTTAAGCTCTGTTACTTACTAACAGGACAGAATGATTCAGGGATTTCTTTGATTAACAAGAAACCATCAAGTTCAACTCCAAATGTAAAAAAAACCCTCAAATATTTATATTATTATAAATATTTACAACAAAACCAGCAATTTCTGTTTTCTTTCTTTCTCTTCTAGTTCTGATATAAAATAAGGATAGCATCCTTCTCCTTTGTTGTCTCTCTTAAGGAATAGTTGGACGTGCGGATTAAATTGTCTTTTGTCTTTAAATATGAAGGCTTTATGTACACAGATTAGGATTATTTCCTGAGGATTAGAAAAATAAATACAAAAAAGACTTATCAAAGAGACCCAAAGAAGAAGACAATAAACTGCTTTTTCCATTAGGATAGTGCTTACTATTAATAAATTGTTTTCTGAAATCAACACTACTGCAGAAATAAATTCATTGTCCTAACATTTTTTCAGTAAATGAATAGAACTCATTGTAGTTTTACATTAAGGGAGAAGAAATAGAAATTAAGAGACGAGGCTGATAGAACTTTCTCTCTCTCTCTGTAATGTACATGCTTGGTTTGTGCCAAGTTGAATTTAAAATGTGTTATTTAATGTCCAAGAAGGTAGGTTTATCATCTCGCCCAAAGATGATGGCATTTTATTGCACTGTAATATACAGAACTAGGTGCTATTACTGTCAACAAACAATGTCACATCATGAAGTGGCTTGAGAAGAATGAGAAATGAGAGTCACAGATTTGAAACAAGATTTTATATTCTTCAGTAGGACAACATTCCCGTCTGCATTTTTTCATATACAAGCAATTCAGTGAGCATTTATGCAACATAGATGATCAAATCCCTTTCCAGGAAAAAAAAAAAAACAACCACAAAACCAAAACTCGTGAGATTGGCAGCATGAAAAGTTCCATTTAAATAAATTGAGTTTTAGGCTGGTGCACTGCAGTAAAAGTGACTGAAATGACTAAATCTTTGTTAAGATCATGAAGCTCTGAGTTTAGATTTCTTTTACATCCAGAAGGCACACTATTTGGAATCTAAAAATCTGAATGCTGAAGCTGTGTCTACATTTCAGGATGCATGTATTCTTCAGAATTCCCACTACTCATGGTCCTGCAGTTGTCCAAACTGGGAAGCGTGCTGCCTTTCACACTGTCAACCAGGCTTCCTTTCCATACAAAACTGCGTGAGGAGGTGGTCCCTGCATAGGTTTCAGCCCTCACAGCTGAAACAGCCCTCACAGTCCCTCACGTGGACTCATACATAGCTCGGCTTAACCTAAAATCCAGGAAATGCTTCCAAGTCCATCACTTTGCTTTCCTTTTTTTAACTGCTTAAGTGAGCAATTAAAAGGCTTAAGTGAGCAATTTCAGGCTTTACAATGAAGTAATTAACTTTTTCAGCTCTAAATTTTTCCTAGCTACATGTATTATCTCCAAAGTTGAACACAATAAGAGAGATCTCAGCTGTTGGAGTGGAGTACAGAATGAAACCCTGGCAATTAATGGATGTTTTCAAAGTATTACTATGGTCATGCAAAAAAAAAAGAAAATAGCCGTGTGTTGATTTTTGATTTATATCATTTGCTCTTTTCTTTCCTGGCTACAGGAATTTATCATCAACACTCCTGACTTTGAAGCTGCAAAGTTCTGGGTTGGTAATATGGGGAAACACGCCACTCATGCAGTTGTGTACGCCCAGCTCTATACTCCTGATGGACAGTGCCAAGGGTTACATTCCTTTATTGTACAGGTAGGGTAGAAATATTGCTGATTTTTTTTATTTTTGGGGGGAGTGGGTTTAAATTAAAGACTTTCTGTTATGCTGTTATCTGGCCAGCAGGTTCTTTAATTTATGCCTTCAACATTTATTGCAATTGTAACAAGTGTACTGTTTGTAAATGTTCACTGATTTTGTGATGGTTGTACAGCCAGTTTTATACTGTCAGTTTTCTGCAAAAAATTCTGAAAAATACAAAAGAGCTGAAAAGCCTCCAGATTATTACCCAACCTATATAGTTAGGACCAACCTATGCTATATGAAGTCCTGAAAGTCTTGGATGAGGCTTAAGATGATTTATGTCTGCCAGTGCTGCAGGCTGATCTCCATGAAATCTGCAAGCTTCTACCACAGAGATCAATTTATAAGATTAAAGGCATCAGAAAATATGGCAATGCAGTAGAGAAGTTACGCATAGTAAAATGAACTAGTTGGAGACTGAACAGAATTTGTTACAAAATAGGGGAATATCTCAGAGCTGATTGTTACATAAAAGTTCCATTGATTCCTACTATATCTGTGTACACCTGAAGAAGGCTTCAATGCAGTCATCAGTGTAAAGGCATATTTAACACAGTGATGTAATTAGCATCATATTGCCAAAGTGATTTTCATTAAGGGAACTATGTCCTGAATGAGAGGATACGTAAGTACAAGTTATATCCAGGATTACGTGCTTGAAAAAAACAGAGAGCTTTCTTTAGCATTAATAACAGAATACAAGTTGGGAATGTTTTCACTGTTTGAAAAGTTCAGCCAATAACTTTTATTGTTCCACAACTGAAATAATTTTTCATTCCACTTCTATGCAGATTCGAGATACTAAAACTCTCCTACCAATGCCAGGTGTGATGGTAGGTGACATAGGAAAGAAACTTGGGCAGAATGGGTTGGATAATGGGTAAGTCAATCATTTGAAGGAGGAAGCATTCTACATTATATCACACTGTAGTGGTGCAAATATTCTGTGTCAGTTCTGTCTTTACTTCTGAGATATTCACTAGTGGTTTTAAGTTGTTAGTATTTCTTAAAAAAACCCCAGATTGAAAAATCTTGAATTTCAGTATATTCTATCTGAATAACCATAGTCTTTCTGCTTCTCTCACTTTTTAGAATATGAAGTGACACTGATACTCTGTGAATATCCCCAAGCATTCTTGCAGTCATAGACTCTGCAACAATAATAATGAAAAGAAAACAATAATAATAAAAAAACCCCGAAAATCCATTAAGTTCTGAGTAAAGAACTTAATCAGCCTGTCCACCCATCTGGGTGTATGCCCTTAATTATTTTACCTGTCAGTTTCCAGCCCACAGGAAGGCTAATGGAGGTCCACAGACAAGGTTTATTGTTAGTAAAGATGTAAGATTAATGAGACCCAAAAGAGAAACTAGGTATCTTGTTTAAACCATGGGATTTCTGGACTAATCCTGTTCACTGCAGAAGAGAAGGAGAAGGTTAGTTATTTTTTTCTGTATTCTCCGTGTACAGTTGAAATAAAAAAGTACTGGGGCTTCCTTTCTGCCTTTCTGAGTTATGGACTTCAGTGGCCTTACTGTGTCTCTGCTAACCAAAGGCATCAGATGGGGAGGAGACACAGTGAGGAAATAGAGGTAGATTTCTGCATTAAAACAGCCATTATGTAAAAATTATGATTTAAACTCCTGTATTAGTTACATAGCTCTGTGTAAAGATAGAGACCTAAAATAGTAAGGGGGGGGTAATTTCTTTACGCCTCAGATTTACCTCTTTCTGTTGATTCAGTTCGTTATAGATATATGTATTGTCCTTCATAACATGCCATTCCAGTAAAGTATAGACATTCCACAAAGTATAGACATCTGTCGTGGTTTAGCCCCAGTCGGCAACTAAGCCCCACACAGCCTCTCTCTCACCATCCCCCCTGGTGGGATGGGAGAGAGAATCTGAAGAGCAAAAGTAAGAAAACTCATGGGTTGAGATAAGAACAGTTTAATAATTGAAATATAATAATAATAATAATGATAATAATAATGATAATTGTAATGAAAAGCAAAACAACAAGAGACAGCAAGAGGAACAAAACCCAGGAAAAACAAGTGATGCAACCACTCACCACCCACCGACTGATGCCCAGCCATTCCCCGAGCAGCGATTGCTGCCCCCCAGCCAACTCGCCCCGGTTTCTATACTGAGCATGACATCATATGGTATGGAATAGCCCTTTGGCCAGTTTGGGTCAGCTGTCCTGGCTATGCTGCCTCCCAGCCTCATGTGAACCTCCTTGTTGGCAGAGTATGGGAAGCTGAAAAGTCCTTGACTTAGTATAAACACTGCTTAGCAACAACTAAAACATCAGTGTGTTATCACAGTATTCTCATGCTAAATCCAAAACACTATCCACAGCACTGTACCAGCTACTAGGAGGAAAATTAACTCTATCCCAGCCAAAACCAGGAAAACATCCTAAGGTATGCTGCTTTCAAATATAATGGCTTTGACTGGCTTTCTAGAAGGTTGTAGGTCTTCTGTAGTTTGTTGTCTGTACCAGCCTCCTCCTGATGTCCCAAATAGCCTGTAGTGGCAATAGTAGCACTGACTCTTATATTTATGTAGATCAGTCTCATTGATGCTCTGTTGCCTGAAGACACAGATGAAATAAAGAAAAAAAAACATACAGAAAATTAAGTTTTATAGAGGAAAAATGTGAGAAAAGGCCTGGAAAAGAAGGGGATTTGGGTTTTGGTAGGCATTTTTGCGTGCATCTGCATTACAAACTAGTAGCCACCAGATGGCACAGTAACATGGGCCTGAGTAATCTAAGTGTAATTCAACTTCATATTTCTGTAGAAATGGTCAAATTCTGCTGTTCGTTCTTAATTTGCAGCATAGTTTTATATGCAACACAAGGAAGGAGAAGAGTGTGCTTGTCACATGACATCAAATGCACATAATTTTAAAATCCATTTATCTTTTGATCTACTGGGAAAAAACAGAGCATTTCTTAAAATATCGATAATAACTGAATAATCTGAAATGATAATCCACATAATACACTGTAAATAAGAGATACCAATAACTTCTTATCTTAATGTCAGATGGAATCCCTTATCTTAGTTATGACATCACATGTCATTTAAAGCAATCATAGGGCATTCTAATATTTCTGTTTACTTTGCATATGCTGCTTTAAAAAAATATTATTTTCTGCTAACAGTAGTGCCTGAGGAGCCCCAGTTATGGATCTAGATCTCTTAAGTATGGATTAAGACAGTCCCTGCACTAGAAAGCTTAAGTCTAAGACAGCACCTGCAGATTAAGATAGAGGGATGAGGGAGCCCAAGGTTACCAATAGATACGCTTCATTCAGCTCAAAACTGTAGGAGCCTGTGTTCCTGATCTGCCTCAACTATTTTCTTTGGAGAGGTCTGAGGCTAGATGGCAACATTGCTCACAAGAAGTAGAGAACTAGTTTTCACTTTCCAAGCTTTCTGCTCACACTGAGCTGTCAAACATGTCAGGACTTGTACACATTGCTTCTCAGAGGTACATGAAGTCCTGGGTGGGGACTGGAGAAGTAGTAGCTTTATAGCTCTGCATTTGTTTGCAGAGAGGACAAGCTGTGCCACGCTAGAAGATGGACCCTTGGTTGCATGATCTGCAAAATGCCAAGATTCACAGGGAGACATTTCATCCTGGGCCACCAGACACTGCCTTGTCAAGGTGTTCTGCTAAGCAGTTTAGTAATCTTATATCCTAGCTTATCCCAGAGAAAGCACAGCCTGCAGTTCTTGTGCACTATAGGAGCCTGTTGTATGTGGTGATGAGAAAACATTCCATTATGCTGTGACTACAAGTATTAGTCTCTACTGCGTGCTTTGCCAGTTTTTTGAATGTATGTGTGAAGTCTGGTTCAACTACCATAGGCACTTAGTAAATCAGATCTATTTCCATGTAGTTACACTCAGGATAAATGGTCAGAGTGAAGATCGGAGTCTGTCATCTCTGGCAGAGATGTCAGGTTTTGCTCCTGCACTTCAAGAAGTTTATGCTACTAATTTTCAATACGGGTATAGAGAGTTAAGCTCCTGAACACTTATGTAGGACATGGGGAAGAAATTCCAGAGCTTCCCTGGAAAATGCCATTGATTTGTGCTATGTAAGAGAACAGAGTAGGTGATTGTAGTTGTCCCTTCTGGCTTTGGAAAACAATTAATCTCTTGGGTCGTTTGGCTGAAGGCTGGTTTCCTGCTAACACAGAGTGTAATGTTTTCAGTAAGAGAAAGAATTTCAGAAGTAATGTGGGAATTTTTGCAGTGTAAATCCAGTTGACTAGCCTGCTCCTTCTAAGTCTGTCTTTCCAAATAATTCTCATAGCTTCATAATTGGGATGTCCAAAAATCACATGGGTTTTGCAAGGCTTTGTAACTTCAGCTACCCTGACAAAAAAGACAAAATCACTTTAGAATGTTTTAAAATATTTTTCTTTCTCTGTCATTTACAACAATTTGTGTAATCAATACATAAATTGTTAAAAATAGAACTCGATTTTTTCTTATGGAGAGTTTAGACTGGTTTTGTGGTTACCAAAAAATAAATCAGACTGCCACCAGGGGATGCAAGTGCTTCAGTCTTTATTTTTATAATATAAAAATGTCCACCTGTTGCTAGTGCTCTGGCAGTCTTTGAAATGTGCTGTTCACTGAGGTCCCAAAATGGAAGTAGCTGAGGAAAAAAACAACCACTGAAAAAAACTCTGGGTATTTGGGATCCAGGGGCTTTTCAGTAAAATGCATGGCAGGCATAAGAGGAGGGACATAAAGCAAGAGCTTGGGTAGGTGCTGATGTGCATTTCTGTTTCTTCCCTTTGGGTTCTTTTTTATTTTTGTCTACCCTGACTAGTGTAACATTACCAAAATTACCTGTTACTGCAGTGCATGTCAGTAAATGATTGCCACTGAATCGGTCGGTGGTGAACCAATTTCATGTCCAGTTGTAACTAGCAGCGAATTGCTGCTTTCCCCACTCCAGAAATAGAAATGATGCCCAACTGAATCTGCATGGCGAAGAGTTTGAAAATCAGTTATCTTTGAGTTCGTGAAGTGGTGCTTAACATGCCTGTCTTTGTAAAACATGCTGTGAGCTCTTTCAGCTGTATTCACTGATAATGTGTATGCAGTTTCTTGAGCAGACAAAACCTATAAGGGAAGAACTAGTGAAATGAAGCTATCAAAGATACAGCAAACCGCTGCCAGACAGAAAGCTATTTATTTTAACTGAATTGTTTATAGGGGAGAAGAGGATCTTTCTGGGGGAAGAAGAATTGTTAGCTGTATCTAATTATAATGATGGACTTTGGAAAATGGAAGTTTTTTATTAGCTGTTTAACAGCCTTTTATGTACAATTAAAATGTAATCAGTCTCCACACATACAACTTGCTAAGACATTCCATACAACATGCTAAGACATTCAGCATGTTCTCTAGCAATCACTGAGGCCAGATTCAGTTTTCTGGATACTGAAGACAAAACAACACCCAAGAGGAAATGGGTAAAGGGAATTTATTGTGCAGAAAAGCTGTGAAAAAAATGGTGTAAAAGAATCCCTTCTGGAAAGAGATTGCAGATTCTGAAAGCCCTCACTACAGTTCCTTGTATATTGGCGAAGATAGCTTACATCACACAACCTCCAAGTCTTTACAGATGACTTTTAAATGGTTAATTCATATTTTTTTTTCTTTGTTACTATTTCAGTATCAGTGCCAATAATACATTAAGATTCTGCTACTGCTAGTTTAAGGGTAGAGGAAATTAAAGTCTAGTCCTTCAAAGGGTTTTTGTCTCCTAGTATTTATCCTCTTAACTCTTATATAGATTTTGCAATGGTTGCAGTTATTTCACTAGGAAGATAGGAGCTGAAATACATGGTTGAAGCCTAAATAGTCTTTGGAGCTTCATCTTACAATCTGAAGCAGTAGTTTGGTGAAGATAATTTCCATACTCAGCTTCTTTGGTTGTTTGCTTCTACTCCCACACTGCTTTTTTCTTTGCACTGGGACAAACATTTGTGTAGCTGTGTAAGGGACTCAGCTAGGGAACTGGAACTGCCTGAAGACTAATCTGACAAAAAAAACCCAAATTTGGCTGTCTTCAACCAGATCATTTGTCAGGTCTGGTTCACTGCAGGGCCACAGAAGAGGCTGTTCCAGTACAGGGAAAGGGACAGTACAGAGATGTGAATAAGAAAGCAAGTGTAGAAATCAGTCCTGCTGCTCAAATAAACAAGCTTATGTTTGTTTAACATTTTTATTGTCCTGCAGCCTCTGACCAGAATCACAAACAATTGCAATAGTAATGAAGCAGCTATAAAATAAAAATAAATGTTAAAAATGCCTGTACCTGTACTTATATTGTCTGAATACGGTACCTTCAATCCTTATGAACAGTGCCACTTTCACAGTTAAACCAAATATTTTGCAGGGCACATCTTGCATATTTGCAATTTAAGTCAAAACAGTGATTTTTGCAGTGGAATCATTGATATTTCCCTGTTTTGCCCTCTCCACTTAGTTTCTACAGTCAAGGTTAGAAATTATATGGGTACATACAGTGCTGTGCACATTGAGAAGATGTAGTCACATTGCTAAAGAGTGCTGCCCTATCCCCTCATTTTTGTCACTCACAAGGACCTCAAAACTGTGTAGCCATAGCCAGCTCATTGCAATGCCTGTCACACTGACAGGCATTTGATGGTGCTAATGGGGAAAGGTAGATTCAGATCTGGTCACGCATTTGTTTTATCACCCACAGAAATACAGCCTCGCATCTGCAGTGAACTTCAAACAACCTTTTTTCTTTCTTAGGAGAGCTCCGCAAGCTCTGCTCTACTGCAGCTTGACAGTTGCAGGAGTCTGCACATGCAGAACTTCCTTGCAAGACTGGCACTTAGACTATGAGAACTTTAGGGTGAGTGGGTCTTTGTGTGTCCATGAAACCCATTAAGATAGGATTAGGGAGGCCTATAAAATGGTGTGTTGTTTTACCATTGCTATTGAGCATTACTGTTGCAGAGCTGCATTCTTAGATTAGAGCCTTGATTGTAGAAACTAGAGCTAAAATATTGCCTTCCAGTTTTCCCCAGCTTCTCTGTAACTCTTCTCAACTCTAACCTTTCTGTGAATTTCAGTCTGGAGCATGTGGCTGTTTTCTTTCCTACTGCAAGTTTTTCACCAAACCTCTGAAGTGTTATTCTTCCCAAGGTTTACCGTGTCCCATAAACAGCCGAGACCACTTGAGTCACAGCCTTCCAATACCATTCACCTGCTTTCTGTTTCTGGCTGGAAGGATTGAAGGAACTGTCACTGCACCATCTCTAACGTAGTCAATAACAAAAGCTGGCAGGAAAGGCATTTTACCGAGTCTGAAATTCACCAAAGCATGTTTGAGCTATTTGTACTATAGGTAACAGCTTATTAATTTAGTACTGGCAAAAGGATCTCATAGCTTTTCCAGCTGTTCCTTTTTTATCAGCATTACTGCACACCAGATGAATTACTATGGCATGATTTAAAGTCAGTAAGATTAACTTTGCTTGAAATGTTCCCTAAACTACTGGCCAAAGAACCCAAACAAGAATGCTACTATTGGAATCGCACTTCACTCTGCTTAGCTAATCTAGGTAGAAATCTATGTGATACAGGTTTTTTTTACCTGTGGGCTACATGATGCAAAATTGCACATTGCTATAGAGCCCCATGATATATATTTAAAATGACAGCTATCTGTCTGTCTTGCTGAGAGGTCTTAATCTTAGTCACACTATTTTCTATGCAGAAGAGGCCCTAAGTAGGGTAGCTTTCAAACCTATGGTCTTGTCATCACCATCTGAAATTTAGCCATTTTCCAAACTTGCTAGTACATAGTATCCCCATGACTGTGTATACAGTTCCATTATTGTAAGATATTTCTTCAGTTCTTTAAGGAGATTTTTCCCCTAAATGCGTTCACAGATGTGGTCCATGTCTATTCAGTATGCTTTCTAGGCTAATAACCATTAGAAATGTGATCGTTGACTTCATTAAATCTTACTATTTATTTTTAATATGTTCTGATATCAAGTTCAAATTGGCCAGTATGTCTAGCAATTTCAAATAGCAAAGTTCTTGTAGAAGGAGCGTAACAGCGGTTGGCAATGATCTCACAAGGTCGCCTAACTCCCAGGTCCTGTAAGGTTCTGCTTTTATTTTCAACACTGGTGCTTATAGGCAATATATCTTATTTCTTTACACATGGGAATTTTCTGTGTGGTTTTTAATTGCTAGTTCCGTCTCTCTCTTTTGCTTCTTAAAGTTTTTGCCATCTTATATGCATTTATTTTGGTAGCAGCTTACCAAAAAAGAAGGAAATAATATATCTGTAATGGACAATATCAAGGGAAAAATCTAAACTTTCAAAAACTGTTATTTGAACTAATTTTGATTTTAAGAAAATAGATTGTTATATAATGATTGTAAATTTAGTATTCTGGTTCACTAGCTGTGAAAAAAGTTATTATAAGGGTATACATGTGGTTTTTAATCAAAATAATTCTAGGTAATCTTTTATGTGGTACAGAATTAGGTACATTATATTTATGTCGGACAGATTATAATAAAACTTTCTACAAGATTTTTTGCCCTTTCCAATAAAAGACTTCCTCTAGATTTAACTATTTGGGATTGTATCACAACAGATGAAAGTGGGTAAAACTGTTTAGGTCAGTTTGGGAGCTGTTTTGTTTGGCACACATCTGCCACAAGTTCAATATTAGTAGGCTTGAATTTCCTAAAAGTGGGTTATTAGTATATAGATTTATATATTAGTAGGTTTGAATTTGCTTTTAAGAACTCTGGAGTTTCAAGCACGTATCAATATAAATAGTTTCCTACAACTGCACAACTTTGCTGAATGAGGTGAATGAATCACTACAGTGTAAAACACAAAAGGACAATTTGCCATCTCGTTCATTGTCATTACTACCACGAGTCTTAACTGTTCATCACACACAGGACTAAACGTGCTCCAAATATGTATTTGCAAAGAGAAAGCCCAAGGGCTGGAGCCCTTTGAAATTTCTTCCTAATCTGTGCCCCAAAGATTGTATCATCTCTCTGTTAGGTCAACTCTTCGTTAGTCTGGCTTATGATTCCAGTTTTTACCGCCCATTCAATATTATTTTTAAAATAATATTCCATTGCTTTCTTCCATGCATCTTTTCCTGCTTGCGAGGGATCCTTTATAAACATCTATGAAGCTCCCTTACTTTTATCACTCTGATTCCTCCTTAAAATTCTCATTTGCTGTAATGGCTTTTAAAAAAATGCCAATGTGCTGTGACTGGCAGGTATCATATCAAGAAAGTATTCTTCAGTAGTTAGTGTCTGCCTCACCATTTGTTTGAACACATTTGTAGCTTCTTGCCTTATGCTTGGATTGTAAGCTCCTAGGAGGAAGCACCTTCTTGTAGTTCTATGGATGTACAGTAACGAGGAAGAGAGAGTGCTAAACTAAGGACCTAAACCTTGCCATACACACTGTCCTGTAATTAAAGTAATGAGTAATAATAATTAAAAAGCTCAAGTTCTGTCTAACATGCATACTATTGATTAAAAATATTTGAGTTGCTATACAGTTTTAGTTGTGATGGATTTTATTTGGGATATAGGGAGCAGAGAATGTGAATTTAACCATAAGATCTTTTTTGAATGAGATTTTTTATTTTCAGTGATATGAAAACAATATCAACAAAGATGGAAATCAGATTTTTGGAAATTCTGAATTTTCTTCTGTTAGAAAGTAGTGTTGTCTCACTGAAACTGGCACTTAATAAAGCACTTTCTAGCATCGTTAAGGCCAGTAAGCAGCTGGTTCTTGGTTAGGATAGTATGCTTTTCTCTGTGGCTAAGTCCGAAAATACTGTGTATCTCTAAGGCTGAATAAATTCAGTATGCAGATATGTTTCCTTGGAAACAACTCGTAATTTTAAAGCACATGCAGCAATGCAGCCCTTATGTAATTTATTAATGTAAAAGACCTGGCTCTCGTGAGCCTTATTAAATAGATCAGCCTGTATTGGCAGGAGAAAGGAATTTGCTTTGATTACAAATACAGCTTTTCAAGTGCTATTAGATACTGAGATATTCGTGAGTGGAGCTGATATTACTGCTATTGTGCCAAGTTGTATTGCCCATTTGGGTGAAACAGTTCATACACTTTCTTCCTGAAGAATATGAATTCTCAGGATATTCTGCCTACTCTAACAACTTCCTTCTTTATTGCTGCTAGGGTGCCACAATTTAGAAAAGGTTATCTTGCTCTTCCTTTTTAAGATGCCACATTCCAGGGAACAGAAATCCTAGTTTGAGTTTAAACAAAGGAAATTCTCCATTCAGTTCCTTCTCAGGGCACTATTTCAGCTATGTCCTCATTTGTATTGCAATAACATGAATGATCCTCACAGATCTATGTTTTAGACTCATAAAAATATATAGTGTCTCTATTCCAAAGCAGTCTCCAGACTGGACTGAACGACACTTCAGTGAAGCACGTGGTTCAGCAGAATTGTTTGTGGCTGGGAATTATTAGGAGTCAGAATGGCCCAGTCAGGTTCTAAGCAGAAGGAAGTTGTTAATCTTCCCAAGCTTTTCGATAGCTGAGATATATCAAGCTAAGTAACTTGCCTAAACACATGCAGACTGAGAATCCAGTTCAGGTTTCTGGGCTGTTGGTGAAAGTGTCTGTCAAACTGCCTCTGTGTCAGGTCTCTAATAAGTAACTTTACCTGTCCCTCCCCTCAAAAAGAATACATTGCTCATCCTTCCATTAGTTGTTTACTTCTTTACTTACAAAGCTGCTGAAATGGTCTCCTAGAGTCAATGACGTGTTTGTTTTGGTTTTGTAAGCATCATCTTTTTTTAAAAAAAAAAACAAACTGAAGAGTTATAACAAATAATTTCCCATCTTGAATTTCCTCTGCTGCCCTGAGTGTGAAAGCCTTTGTTCTGCCAAGCATACTCTCCTGAAGTTACCTACCTGGCTTGATGGGCACTGTTTTCAGTTCACTGATATGCCTGAGATCATTGTGCAATCGTGTCTTTGTCATGACCTTTTTTCTGTGATGTACACTCCTCAGACTATGTTGAGGTAGATTTTACATTGCTTGTGTATTTGTTTAAACAGATTTGCCATGTTCCACAATGTCAGAATACCTAAAGAAAACATAGTGAATACAGCTGGAGATGTGACAGCTGAGGGGAAGTACTCAAGTTCAGTCAAGGTATGAATCAAGGTTTTGTTTCATAAATACAGTTAATTAAATATACAAAGGTATAAATAGGTTAAGAGATAGCGCATGGGCCTCTCATGTTGGGACATAACTAGATACCTGGACTTAAATAAGGCTGTTGACAATTTCACAGGAGATAGTCAGAATGCTGGTTTTTTAATTGCCTTTCAGAGATGTCTCAACTCACCTTACTGATTTTACTGACTTCTTGCTCTTTGCGCTACCCCACTGATCCCAAAGTAGTTTAGAGAAACTACTTTGAGTCTTGCCTGAACGCCTTATCTGAATGTGTCAAGAAACAACATTGGCCAATCCTCTGGGCTTCTGATCATGCTACCAGAGTTGTAGCTTTAAGGGGGATGTAAATTAAATGTTAGCCTCACCATTCAGTCTGTGCCCTTTATTCATGCAGGATGTTAAAGAGCATTTTAGTGCAGCTCTGGGATCCCTGTCCACTGGCAGAATTCTGATCACGGGAATTTCCGTGACCAATTTAAAGCTTGCCTTATCAATAGCCATTCGCTTCTCAGCAGCTCGCCGTCAGTTTGGACCAACTGATGATGAAGAAATACCTGTTCTTGAATACCAAACACAGGTAAATACTTTGGAATTCACATCTACAGGCTTTTATATAATGAAACTCAGATTCAGAGCTACTGCAGATCAAAATAGCAAGACTGAAGTTCATTAAATTGAAGTTGTCTATGTCATCTGAAGTGTCATTCTAGTGCAACTGTGGGGGTTCATTCCAACTCAAAACCTTCTCCTGGCATGATCAGGCTTTTGACATAAGTTCTTGGAATAGCAAAACCCAAAATATTCATGTTCCTCTGAAGTACCTAGAAACATTTGTATTCTAAAATAGTAAGCTTTTCAGAGAAAGACTGTCTTCTATGCACACGTGAAAGTACTGCAGATGTAGAAACTAGTATTTGTTTAAAAATGTTGGTGCCTTTTTTGCTGCTATGCTAATTTTCTCTTTTTTAGCCTTTATGCGTTAAAAGTATAGAAATCAATGACATTCATTGTGGTGAAGTCTCAAGCTAGCACTAATTTTGAGAGGAATATAACCAATGTTTTTCTGCAGAGTATGCAGATGAAAAACTCCTTTTGCTCTGAAAAAATAGAACAGGAGTATGTAGGGTAACTGGGAAATAGAGAAAACTCAGATCTGCTGAATGAGAAGGGTTAATATATTAAGAAGTGCTGAAAACAGACCTGCCCTGTTTTTGTCCTTGCAAAGTGAGTGCTTTTTTCCAGGTTTGCACTTAGTTTTGCAACTTTGAAAGATTTCATGGGTTTCTACAAACTAGTGAAAGCTGCCTTCTTTCTACCTCTTCTGAATAAGCCAGGGTCTGCTTCCCACTATTCTTTGAGTCTCTCAATTTTTCTCAGTTTTGGCTTGTTTTGTAGGCTCTGCTTGCTGAGCCTCTCATTCCCTTCTTGCTCTACCACAAAAGCTTCCTCAAGCACTTTCTCTTTTCCTTCATGGGCTCCGAGTTGCGTGGAGCAGCAAAGATGCTTTTTTCTCTGCTTCCCAGCCCTGTTTTTTTTTTTTTTCACAAAATGCAACCAGCACTAAGGCACATTCAGCAATGAACAAGCAAGTGAAACAGTTACCTCTGTCATGTTGGTACTGAAGAAACACATGAATCATGACTGGCCCCGGCATGCCAGACATTGTATAAACACAGGGCAAAAATATGTCGTTGGTCCCCAAAGCTTCAGTGAACTTTTGCACTGGTTTAACAGAATGTTTATCACAAATTCATAAAATGCATGAACTAGAGTAACGTAACTGTAACTTGTGTATGGAGTAGTTACACTTAATTATGTTTATAGATGGTTATTGTTAAGTTCTCTTCTCCATAAAACAGTTTTCCAATTTGAGCAAAGTAAAAACAAATGAGTTGGTTCAATATTATAAGATAATTACATATATATAACTATAAAAATATATATCAATTTGTGATCAAATCTATTTAATTTTTGTTCTAGCAATGGCGTCTTCTTCCTTATCTGGCTGCCACATACGCCTGCGATTATTTCTCCAAATCCCTGTTTGAGAACTTTGTAGAATTTTATGCAGGCTTATTGACAAAGCAAAGGAGTCAGAGACAGGTGAGATATTTACACATTTCTTCTTTTCTGAGTTCTTACTATAATAAACTGGAAATTGTTAAATGAAGGACCTACTTAGAAGTCTTATGCCATCTTACAATCAAGAACACTAGAGCAATGTCTCAGAAATACGGGACATACAAAGTAATGATTAAAGTTGCATTCAGAAAAGCAACCAAATTAGTTTTGATGGAGTGGTTAAAGTTTTATTGATTTCTGTGGGATTTAAGGTTATGTTCCCTTGCAGGATTGGTTATCATCAATATATGATGATAATGCAAATTCAGCTTATAACTGTTGTAAATGATACTGCAGGGGGCATATATCAAAGACTTTCTGAAATGATACTATTCTTAATTCCTGCACAGACTATGTGAGTCTGGCTTGAGTTGCAATTCATATTCATGCATTAGGATAAATATTTTTGGAGAAAAAAGTTAAGACTTTTGAGTCTTAATGCTGAATTGCTCATCCACAATCACACCATTGGAAGTCACCCCTTTACAGAGGAAATAGTTTGATCTATCTGTCTCTATGCAAGGACTGATTCTCAACCAAAATAACTGCAGTATGCTTTTTTATAGCATTTAAATTTTATTTATTTTTCAAAATTTTGAAAATGTTAATTGTTAGGGCCTACACACTGGCTGTGCATTGCTCAGATCTCACTTAAACACTCAGGCTTTTTTCAGCTAAAATAAAGGTCATGAAATATTTGGTACTAATGGCTGGGTATTCTAATTTCTCCTCTTTGCACAAACCACAGAATAATCTGTTTGATTTTTTTAATCTGATATTTTATTTCTGGAGGTCTCCAGTGCAGTCACTAATCTTAGGCAAAACAGTGGCTATCAGAAAAAAAATCATGATAGAAAAAAATCTGATTGTTGACAAGATTAAGAATGTAATCCTTATGAATTCCTTTTGTTCTACAGGAGATCTTAAAAAACAAACAAACAAACAAAACCAACCAGGGAGTTACTCTTAAATAAGCTTTGGTAGTATCAACCCACTGTCTCCAGAAACTGGAATTCCAAACACATTTTCAAAGGAGGGCTAACAGAGTTAGTGTAAATGCAGGCTACTGGGATTCTCTGGACATTGAGGGGTTACATTTAAGTTTTCCTACTCTTTGCAAAACTGATGCTTGAAAGGTCACTTTCAAGCCTTACTGCCTTACACTGTTCTCAGTGTAAGGCAGTAAATATTATAAATATCCCCTTGCTGACTGGGGAGAGAGTGATTGCTTATGTCACAGAGGGGATAGAAGCTTTCTCTGGACATGCCGCCTTCAACCACCTGCCTCTCCATCTTTGGGAGGAAAAGGTTGGTAAGCAGTGAACTTTCCCATGCAATGCCATGTCAGCTGGCACATCTGAGCTAAGATGTACCCATGTGTCCATTACCTGGCACAAATTATTGCTGTCCCATATAAGACAGTTAGTGCTGAAGGTTTTTCAGTTGTGGCATGGGTTTTTTTGTGGCAGCAAAAAATACGGTCTACCCTTACACACATCTCAGAAAATTTTATGTATGTATTGCCAGTTACTCTTTTCTTCATTATAAAGCAGTACACATAGCTATGGCTTTAACTGGTCACAAACTTACTTTGTATAAAAGTTATTACTCACTTGTAACTTGTTTTTCACAAAGGCTGATTTGGGACGTGAGATTCATGCCCTATCTGCTGCCAGCAAACCACTGCTTTCTTGGATTGCTCAGCAGGCAGCCCAGGAGTGCCGAGAAGCTTGTGGAGGACATGGTTACCTTGCCAGTAAGTTACAGAGTACTGCGTACACTGATGAGAAAGGGAATGGTTATGATGATGTGTTCTTTGACTGTTGTGTCATGGTGTCTGAATTTTAGCAATATGTTTAGAAAGGGTTTTTTCCTCATATGCATATTTTTAAAATTCATTTCATACCTGATACCACCAAAAAAATCTAAACCCATGCAGCATTTGCACCAGCATTTGGACAGACTGTACATGTAATTCAGTCTCAGTTCCAAAAATAAAGATGCAGACTTTATAGATGAAAATTCCCCTTGTAAGATGAATGTCACGCTTTTCTAAAATCTTTACAGTATATTCATTTTCACAAGCTAAACAGTAAACTTTCAAGCTCATCTGTTGGTAACAATAGCTATACATACAGGAACAGACAACTCTCTTGCATTTTGTTACAGAATAATTATTTAATCCCTCTTAGCTTCCATTAATACATTGCAATGTATTAAATTGTGCGCTTGTTCTTATTAAGTGAATCGTCTCGGTGAAATCCGAAATGACAATGATCCAAACTGCACATATGAGGGAGATAACAACGTCCTGCTTCAGCAAACCAGCAACTACTTAATGAGCTGGATGAATTGCATAAGAGGTAAGTTTTTATTGTGGAATTCTGTGCTGGACCCAACAGTGTGTAGCTAATGGAATTAGGAGGTAATTTCATACTGAAAGAAACTGACAGTCATTTAATCATTTTGTAGAGCATGAGTAATGTGCTACAGACTCCATCATATGATACATTCACAATACACAGATATTTGCTGCAAGAAATATTCTTTCTCCTAAGTCTTGGAGAAGCTAGCTGGATGTTTTGCCATCCCTAATCAGGTTAAGTAGTATCTTACTCCCTGAGAAGTGCAGTTTAGTTCAATGGAACTACTCCTAAAGTCGTTGTAAGTCTGGGTACCCTCTGCTGATTGTACTTAAAACAGTTCATATCGCCTAACTTGGTAGCAATATCCATTGGTACATTTTGTAGTTCTCTAGATTTTTTTTCCATTTTCTAGCAGTGAGTTTCACCAGCATCTTACAGAACTGGAAAACTCAGCAATAGGAGTTGAATCTTATGGGGCTTATAGGCAGTGATGTCAGGTTTTTCAGCACTTGTCCACCAGTCCTCATTTGGCTGGACTAGGCCATAATAAAATAAATATTATGGCCTAATTGCAGCTGGCCTATCAAGTGTATGCATGGCTTTGTAATAGGCTTTTAGTTCCAAAGACTCTGATTTCTTTTCTCATAAATAATTTTTATTTTCTTTGGTATTTCAGATAAAGCTCCTTTTGAATCCCCTCTTGGAACAATAAACGTTTTACAAGACTACCATCATATCCTTGGCTGGAAATTCACCGCCGTTAGTGCTGAAGATTGCATGGACTCCTCAGGTAGCCTTCTGCTGTTATTAAACTGATTCTAGAATCTTAAATTCCTTTCCAGAGATTTGAGATTCAAACTCTGCTACTTATTAGATATTTGTCATATTACTATTTGCTGACTTTCTTTGTATTATATGCATTTCAATTTACTAAGAACATAGGACATATTTTGAAATGCAAACTATTGTCCCCAGCCTCAATTCCGGAATGGAGGATAGCATCAGGTATTTTTCTTCCATTTTTGGTCCTCTAAAATAGCATTTGTGATCTTGGTTTTTTGCCACTGTATTGTTGTTTTCAAATGAAACGGTTGTAAGGGGCATTGATTGCCTCTACCTTACATCACTAAAATATCTCATTTTAGAAAACCATACAAGTGATTTAGAAATACGTTGAAAAGACTTTAAGTGTGTCTGCTTTTGACAGTTGCTTTTTGTTGCATAGAAAAAAATGAGTAATGGTTAAAGAAAATTCCCTGCAGTTTTCCTGGCTTACTCTGCTATAATCAAATCAAGTATGACATTAGATGTCATTCCCACTTTTCTATTACTGTGAGCCCAGATTGTCCCTTGGAGGCAAAAATTCACAAAAAAAAGAGCAGATAATGAGAATAGTGACAGGGCATTGAGCAAAAGTGAATCTGTGAAACTGAGAACATACTGGGGGAAGAAACTCCAGTCTTAGTATATAAGGGGCAATCGAGTTGATTCCTAGAATTCAGTAACCGCTTCAGTGCTCAAATAATTGCAAAAAAGCTGAACTTCGGGTAGTGATGCATAGTACCAGGTGAGATAGTATCACAGTAGCTATGGGGTGAAATCTGAATAACTTCAAAATACAAAGGCTTATAAGAAAAATATTATTTCAAAACAACTGCTTGCTTTCTTTTTTGTTGTATGTCTCCAACTTGTGAAATCCAGCAGAACACAAACTGATACCTAAGCGCATGTTCTCTCCTCTCTTGTAATACCTACTGAACCAGACTACAGTTTTAAAAATATCTGAATCTGTTTATTGTTCCATTCTGTTAGAAACTGGACTGTTAGTTTAGGTGCCTAAATTTAGGCAGCATGTGAACACTCACAATTGCCTAAATAATACTCTACATTAAATCTTAAGCTAAGACACAAGCAAGCAAGATTCATACAAGGGCTTTATGCTGATGTACTTTTTTCCTTAATGGTTCCAGGCTGCTCTAAAAATATAATGCACTTATGTAAAAAGCAGGTAATTCAAATGCGATTACATTCAGCCACCTTTGCAATGTTAGAAGTCATGTGCTTCCACAAAATGTGGACTGTCTTCTGTTCTTGTATTCTCAGAAGACACTGAGTACCTTGCAGACCTAAGTCTTAATATGGGAAGAAAATAACAAGCTAAAAAAATTTGATCGAGTCAGAAGTCTAAATTGAGCTGTGGATATACATTGTCTTTTAGCTTGGGGTCAGTTTGAACTAGTGTATGGTCAGGCTTGGTATGTCTTCACTGTACAGTTACAATCTGACTGTCTTACCCAGATGTTATTTATTGCGTCTACAGTAATGGGCAAAGTGTCATGTTAATGGATTGACTAATTAACACTTTCACTTTTCATCTCGGGTAACAAACACTGAGACTGCAGTGGAATCTGCATGTGACTTCTTGCATTATAAATGTGAAGGTTAAGAATTTTGGTTTTCTCTTTTTCACAGTTCCTTTAGCAGCATATAAATGGCTGGTTTGCTACCTGCTCCGAGAAAGTGACCTAAAGCTGAGCAAGGAGAAGCAGTCTGGGCGAAGTGATTTTGAGGCAAGAAACAACTGTCAGGTAATACTTACTCAGCTTCCTTATTTTATTTACTTATTCTCATGCAAGTTTGTCGGATCCTGTTAGTTTTATCTTCTTGTGTCATGAAGTACAATTTCCTCAAGCATAAAGCAGCAAGTCAAATAACTAATAAAATGTAATGTAAACCTGTCCATGCGCATTGTATTGAACATGATAGCAGGAGGACAGTTACCATCAGCAGAAGTCTTCCAGGATATATTTCCCTTCAGAAAAGTTGCAGGTATGTGCTGGGTGATGTCTGTAATTTTGATAGCACAACTTCTAAAGACTAAACCTAGTACTATTAAATCTACTGCAGCATCTGATTATTACATCTCCATCTGCTCTTGCGGCTAAATACATACTGTAGGAAAGAATCTTGCTCTGGCAGGTAGGTAAACTAGATGACCTAATAGGTCTTTTCCATCTCTAATTTCTATAGTGCAAAGTACTCATGAAAGATACCAGACTGACAGCATTGGAACCTGAAAAGGAAACATTGACAATCTACATATAGCAGATCCACTCTCTCACCAGAGAGTTTTAACAGCTAGGAATGGCTTAACTCCAAATTTCAGTGTATATCCCCAAGCTCCCCAAATTCTTCCATTACTTCCATGAGAAAAACTGGCTTGCATCCAGGGAAAGAACACTTGTCATTTGTCACTGAGGAGAGAGATCTGTTCCCTGAAGATGGCCGGTGTCACTCACCTTATCTGCAAAGCTCATTAAAAAACATCAGGAAGGAATATTCAACTCCGCACCTAGAAAAGAGCCAGCCTAGCTTCAACAGGGAATGGTCTGTGTGAAACCACTGGTAGAGTGGAGGAAATCTTTCCTGTTTTTACCCTAGAAGCAGCTTATTAGAGAAACTCTTCAGGGCCAAATGCAGAATGGGAACTGCCAGAAATTCAAGTCTGACTTCCTGTCAGTTGGCCATCTCTTGGGAGGCTGGTGCTGGGGCCAGTGTGTTAAAGAGAATGATTTGCTCAGAAATATGAAGGTTCCCTTCTCTTTTATGTTCAAATGTGCTAAAATGTAAAGATACTTAGGTTAAAGATACTTACACAACTGCTTTTGAGATAGGCATTGATATACCTTAGGTCATTAGGTTTTCTTTTCTCCCTACAATTCATCTTCAGGACAGCGGGATTTTTTATTTTAAATGGCATACCTCAAAAACATCTGAAAATTATTTACAAGCTGTGTTTTAAGGACGTGCACATATTTGATTTAAAACTTTCTGGGCATGAAGAAGCACTTTTCTGTCAGCCCAGTGGCTGACTAATATATAATATTTGTTCTTGCTGTGGGAGATCTGGAAGAGATTCCTAGCCTATCCCTAGGTTATTTTGATTTGGGTATAGCTTGATAGAAACAATACAGAAGTGCAAGCAAAGGTAAAGAAGGTGTCATGGTTTAACCCCAGCCGGCAACTGAGCCCCACACAGCTGCTCACTCACTCCCCCTCAGTGGGATGGGGGAGAGAATCAGAAGAGTAAAAGTGAGAAAACTCGTGGGTTGAGATAAAGACAGTTTAACAGGTAAAGCAAAAGCCGCGCACACAAGCAAAGCAAAACAAGGAATCCATTCACTCCTTCCCATCCACAGGCAGGTGTTCAGCCATCTCCAGGAAAGCAGGGCTCCATCACACGTAACGGTTACTTGGGAAGACAAACACCATCACTCTGAACATCCCCCCCTTCCTTCTTCTTCTCCCAGCTTTATATGCCGAGCATGATGTCATATGGTGTGGAATATCCCTTTGGTCAGCTGGGGTCAGCTGTCCCAGCTGTGTCCTCTCCCAGCTTCTTGTGCACCCCCAGCCTACTCACTGGTGGGGTGGTCTGAGAAGCAGAAAAGGCCTTGACTCTGTGTAAGCACTGCTCAGCAATAATGAGAACATCCCTGAATTATCACCACTGTTTCCAGCACAAATCCAAAACATAGCCCCATACTAGCTTCTATGAAGAAAATTAACTCTATGCCAGCCAAAACCAGCACAGAAGGAAATAGAATTATAGGGGAGAAGAATAGGGAATTAATGCTTCATTTGCGATGTTAAGACTAGGGAATTGACATTCATATCTACAAGAGTCCATCTAGTAAGGGGGAAGTCCTCCCTAAACCTGCAAAGAATAGATGTGTATTTTGCAGTTCATACTTGTATCTGAGTTTGGACATAAGTATGCCACTGAACAGCTATGGAGAGACAGTAATCTTTGGAATATGCCTTTTTTAAATGCCACAGTGGATTCAAATGCAAGGATGATGCAAGCATTTAAAAGAAAAAAGAAAAACTAATCAACTAATTCTAAATGAAAGAAAAAACCCTGAACAAATGGGCTAAAAACAAGCACCAATTTACAGCATTGCAACAAATCATTCACAACAACAATGGTTTCATATTCCCCTTCTGTTCACCAACTAGAATATTTTCAGTCAGCAGTCTATTTCATGGTAGGACATATGCCACGATACAGCAAAGGTGAAGTATATAAAAGTAGACAAGTGTTCCTATGTGAGTATAATCACTGAAGGTTTTGTACTCTGTATTAACAGTAACTGGTGACTTATCTTTCTGATCAGATAGTTGGCAAGGATTAGTTGGATAGTTCTTTCAAAACATATTGCAATCTATTGTGATCCATAAACAGAATCCACTCATGCTAACATGATCAGATTTTTTTATTTATTATTTGAAGGGACTGTAATAAGTTTTCAATAGGTTACTGAACCACTTTGAAGATTTTATCCTCTTTATAAAACTCTGCATTATGCATTTACATTAAATAAATGTAAACCTACCTTTATCTTCTTAGAGTTATATGGGTTTATTAATGATCCTAAAGCCAGCAAACCTGATTTTGCATGGTCTTCTCTCTGATGTAGCTACTTGATCCCATACAGGCTGGAGCACAACTGCCAAATTACACTGGTAATAGGCGTACAATATGCGCTCCCTCTGGATTCGTATAAGAGAGTACCCAAACTGGAACACAGTGGAAAATTAGGATCTTATTTCTAAGAGGCATTTCATGAGGCATTTCATGACTAATCTTTGCAAAGACATTGTAGAAAGTTTTCTCCTAGAGATTCTTCTTAGACTTTCTTTAATCTCAAGCTAGATCAGCAGATCTAAATCAACAGATCTCCACTAACTTCACCAGACCAATGCCATTTTGCACCAGCTGAGGATTGGTTCCTTGTATTTTGTTACTCAGTGTCCTTCTTTTCTGTTTCCTAAGGTGTACTACTGTCGGTCATTAGCCATTGCTTTTATTGAACAAACAGTCTTACAAAGATATCATGACTACACTCATGATCGCAACATACCATCTACTCTGCAGCCAGTGCTTAAGAATCTCAGTGCTCTGTATGGACTCTGGTCTTTGAGTAAACATCTGGCTGTGCTCTACCAAGGTGAGATCAGCTCCCTGAGTATACTGTGCATGTCACTTTATAAAAGTCCTAACTTGGCAGGGGGAGGGAATCCTAATTAGGATTTAGATTAGAGCATTTTCTTATTGCCTGTGTAATATAAAACAATCATTCTGGATAAAATTTTCAGGGACAGGAATCTGGATCGACAAATTAACCCAAAAGACTCTCTCTTAGCTCAAAGATGATGGAGGGCTCACAAGTTTTGCTGTAGTCCAGTGCTTGGGGGAGAGGATAGGGGATAGGCAGCAAGATGCTGTAGTGTAGCTTGTTAATGCAAAAGGCTCCAAATGTCTTAGATTAATGGTTTTGCAGTCAACTCATTAATGAAAGACAGTCAATCCAATTACACAGGAGCATCTATTTAGTCTCTTGAATACTGAACTGATAAACTCCTTTGTAAAAGGATTGTATCAGTGTAATCTTAACTGGTATAAGCTTCTTTGTGAATGTATTTGCAGGTGGCTATGCTTCAGGTGAACAAGCTGGTAGATTTATTCAGAATGCTATTCTGGAGCTCTGCTACAGGGTAAGCCTTCAGTATTGTCTGTTGTGATTAAATAATAATATGGTATACAAATACCAAAAAAGAGATATATCAGTTATTCTGTACTTCAGGCGGTAAATTAGCAGGATATTACATTAATAGTTTCTGAATAACTTTCTGTAAAGTTTAGTAACTCATTGACACTGAATCTAGTCCTAGTTTATTTACCAAAAAATTAAAAACAATATATCTTACAAAATAACACTATCATTTGTGGCCTTGCAATCCTCATTGGAAAGCCAGTGAAATACTGCGGTCTAGTTCTATTTCATTATTGTGTTAGCTCATCAATTTTTTTTCTCAACACAAAAGCTTTTCAAACTAGATTATATTCTTCGCAGGTAAGCAAAATTTCAAAGAAGAATCTGGACATTATGTTTTTAAATTCAAAAATTCATGGGTTTATGTGTGTAAACAGTACAGTCTTGGTTAAAATGTGTTTTAAAACCCATAAGCAAAGGAGGAAGACATTTAAAATACAGTCTCTTTTGGCAATTACCCTGGGAGGAAAAAAAGCAAAATAAATCTAGATTCCTTATTGTGGGTTTCTCTTAAGTTACCAATAGCTGGTACTTTATGAAAATAATCTTTATGCTGCTCTGTAGTTCACAGATAGCCATAGGCAACTACAGAAGTTGCCAAATGTATGTCTTTTGTTTTTTAACAGTTGAAAGATGATGCAGTTGCCCTGGTTGATGTCTTTGCTCCTCCTGACTTCATTCTCAACTCTCCCATTGGTAAAGCTAGTGGAGAGGTAAGAAAACCCATTTTAAAATTTGTAAGTTCCATCATTAAGAAAGGTGTTGCCTGTAAATAGCCATAACATATTCAAGACACTTCACAGTTACAAAAGAAAAGGAAGACACTTTTTCAGTGGAAATACCGGAGTTAAATTGATGTCAGCAGAAAACGACATTTTGCATTTGCTGGAGGTAGGCTTCAATGGGAAACTCATGCAGTATTGCTCTAGTTTGCTCTTGTAGGCATCTGTGCTGCCGAACAAAAAAAATAAATTATACCATCTCCTAAGATTCCTTAAGGAGTAACATGTCTTTAGTATATAGCTTAATATCTTGGAGAGGTAGTAAGGTGTATTTCTTCTCTGCCTAGGACTTTTGCTGCCTTTATTGGTATTCACATTACACCCAGTTTGTGTGATGTGCATATAAATGGTGTAGAAATTATTTCTTTCTTTTAATTCTTCTTATAATTTTTATTTTAATAACAGAAAGGAAAGTTTAAAACTTGTTCCAGTTAAAAATTGTATCAGAAATTGCACAATTCTTTGAGAATTCTGTTTATCCAGAGAGAATTCTAGGATATGACAGAGTATCTTGTACTAACCAGTGCAAGGTACAGCATTAGCCAAGGGATCTCGGTAATCTTAATACAGACGTGAAGGATGCTGTTTTGTTGGCACCTCTCCTTGCTTTAATGAGTATATAATCCGTCCTTGTTAAGGCTGAGAGAGATTTTTTTGTATAGTCTAAACTACACAAAGCAAGAGTTGAATCAAGAGCATAAGAATGGTCATACTGGATCCAGTTCACAGAATACTCTGTAACTGACAGTGGCCAAGGAGAACACTGTATGAAACAGATGAAATACCGACGTGTTCTTCCCCTCGTGTCTCAACTGTTGGCAGTTGGTGGTTTAAGAGATATCTCATGCCGTAGGTTCTATTTGTATCATTCTGTTTAATAGCCACAGATGTATCTATCCTCCATTCATTTTTCCCATCCATTTTCAAATTCAGCTGTCTTTTGGCTTCCATCACACCATAGTTTCCGTAATTTAATTATGAGTATAGTGAAAAAATACTTCCTAGTCCCGGTCCGTATACATTTGCTGTCTGTGGGGGCCTTTTCATTCCTCTGACAGGCCTTGTTTTCCTTCTCTGTATCTTTCCTGGTTCTGCCATATTCTTTCTGAAGTGTCATAACCAGACCTACAAGCAGGATTCAGGATGTGGGTGCACCATGGATTTGGCTATACTAGGTCATGGTACCTCTCTGCTTTTTTTTCCTTGACCTATTTAAAGAGCTGTATTTCATTCCCAAGTCTCAGCAAACCAAAATTCTTGCCTACTGGCCAACCCTACTCAGCAGGGCCAAGCCATGGGATAACTATTATGTAGAGACTATTGTCACAGTATAGTAGTTTGGTTTAGTGTGGATAGACCCTGTAGAGAATCACTAGAGCCTGGGGAGACTGCCAGGAAGTTTGACAGGACTGCTGAGTCAAGTGTACGCAATGCTTTTCAATATTCTCTGTCTGTGTCTTCATGTCTAAAGTTGTCCATCGTTCCCATGGTGATCAAGCAATACAGAAGGCAGCCCAGATGTTTCTAACCAGACTCTGACCTAACAGAATGATTACTTTGGTAACACAGTCTCTACAAATAAAGGAGAAAAGGCTATCTCTACATATCCAGCCATCTCAACAAGAGGACTATAATCATCACTGGAAACTTTGTTTCCGTTTCTGTAGATTTTTGAGGATTAAATTACTGAAAGAGGTCATGGGAGGGAAGCTCCAAAGGTAACTCTAAGAGAAGGAACATCGTCTGTAAGAATTTTAAGAATATCTGTATTGGCCAAAAGCCCATTTTCACCCATTATTCTGCCTCTAACAGAAGCTGTGAGCAGATGCTATAGGCAGGAATATAAAATACGGTGCAAGTACACAGTGATCCATTCCTAGAACACCACCCCCTTTCTAGCAGTCAGCTGGAGATTTCTTACCAGCAGCTGATGAAGCTGACATGTAACACATTTGGCTAGCTCCTCTTTGGCTAGCTCTTAGCTTGCACAAATACAGAAGCCACAGAGGCTTATTAATATTAGAGATTAATATTAGGAATATAATATGTGACACATGCAGATAGGACTCTAAACACTACTGACTTCCTCGTGTGCTAAATATTTGGTAAGTTTTTTGTAAATTCATTGAGAAAATAATTTCAAGCAGTGATATCCAACCCATGTTCTGCAGAATTCAGGGAGGTTTTCTGAACTGCCTCTAAGTCTGTGGTTTTCAACTTGTGTAAATATTTTCAACTGAAATTTGAAGAAGGCTGCCAATCCCTCACTCAAAGAAAATACTTAATAAAGCTCCTTGTCTCCTGGCTGTCTATATTTAATTCTCTATTAATTGCTATCTTTGCAACTTCTAAAAACCAATGCAAACATTTTAGTAAAAATTACAGTATGGTAAAGAATAGATTATCCAAGCGTAACAGGAAAATGAATTTAATTCAGGGTAACCTATATTGTACTGCAGTAGAGTGCCTTGCACCACCAGCCGCAGATCATAATCGGAGCAGAAGAAAAGTTTCCAAATTTGTTATGGGCAGCTTTAAGCACTGAATAAGAATTCAGATTCTCTTTAAAAGAAACTTTGATGGTGTGGACATCATTTCTCCACAGAAGCTTTGACAATCTTAGCTTAAGTATGTGAAGTTATTGCCACATTTATTTCAAGATTAATTAAAAATTGTTAGACAATATTAAATCAAACTTGGAATGGAATAAATAGTTAACAATAGCCCACGTAATCAAGGTAAAATTATATTTAATATTAACTATATTATATTTCAATATTTATTTAAACCATCACTAGTATATAAGACCAAGCCATCTTTTGATGTAAAAGAAAAGCTTTTCACTTTACATCACTGACTGCTTTTATACTACGTTAATATTGTATTATACTGTACTCCAGCTTACTGCTGAAAATATGGCCTTCCTTTCCTCATCTTTCTATAACATTATTTAAAGTTTTAAGCTTCAGTTAATTATGAACTGCCAAATATTGCTAAAATTATACATTTGCAGAATTTACTTTGCATGTACTTTTTTTTAACCATTCCACATAAAATTGCAAATGGATGAAGATGATGAATTAACATTCTGCTTATGAGAGAATTTCTTATGCTCAGATCAAACAGTTCACATCTGGGAGAGAAGTTATGTTACTTTCCAAAAATGTCTTGAAATAAAGGGTAAAAACAGACATGCACTAGTGCTTTCAGACACAGTCTTCAGGTTTCGACAGAACAAAGATTAGCTTAATATAAGCTTGTTTCCAAATTTCTACCTTTGATAACACAACTCATATCCAGTTGAAAACAAGAAATTATAAAGGTCACTAAATGATTTACACAGATACCTGATGTTTACAGTACTTTGACATTTTGTGCTTTGTGTTTATTCTTGCCTGTACATAATTATTCACATTTGTTATCTAGAAATTCAATCACAGTCTTATTTCAACCAATAAATTAGATGATTTATCTTGCAGAATTTTTCTTTGTTTTATTTTCTGTATGAATTAATCCTTTTTTTATTATTATTTTGCAGTTATACAAAAATATGTGGGCAGAGATTCTTCAAGGCAGCAAAGCTCTGAACAGACCTTCATGGTGGGCAGAATTTTGTTTTAATAAACCTCTTAGAGGCAGGCTGAGGTCAAGATTGTAAACCAAACAACTTGTAAGAGGCTGGATGGTCCTGAGATGGATAGCGTATTTCAAACATCAGGAGGAAATAAGACCATATGTCAAACACTGAAAATGAAAGAGATTTTCATAGAGAAGTGCCAAGTTTTAAAATAACTTCGAAATCAAGTCCAACTTGGTCTCAGGGATTGTTAACATAATGACAGGAGCAAGAGCAACACATCTGCACACTATTCGTATTTACTCAATTAAATACAAAAAATGAAGATTCATTATGATCACTGCTTTGCAGAGTTTCTATAAAAGAAATGTTCCAATCAGCCTCTTGACTTTACTGTCATATTACAGAAGTTAAATAATTAAAAAACATTTCCCACCAGGGATTATGAATAAGCTGAACAAAAGCAAAATAAAAGAGAATTTGAAGAAAAAAGAAAAAAGACATCAAGAACACCAACAGTGATAAACCTCTATTAAGGGATGGGAATCATTTCCGACAGCCCCTTTGAAGTCTGCAAAGCTACTCTGATTTACTTCATATGCCTCTGTGTTAAACTACTTGATTGCTCTTTCAGTGCAGGAGAGGATTGGGATTTTAGATAATCTGTCTTTGAAGTGTGTATCAGCCTGTAGATTTTATATATCTTTTTTAAAAAAATGTGTGGTAATGCAAACTTGTAAGTCTTATGTACATTCTTGGTTGGTTATAATGTTTTCAGTACTGCAAAACCAGTATCAAGCCTGGGATATATTGACGCCCATAGAAACTGCATCTATGTTTTAGGTCAGAATATACTCAAATGAATTATTATAAATGTGGTCTTATAAAAACATACGACAGTGGTAGGCTTTATTGAACATATTAGGATCTTTCTCTTTCAGCTATATTAACTATCAAATATTTTCATTCACAAATGGAAGAGACACTAACAAAGCTTTGAAAATTCAGAATATTTTATGTTTTAGATATGCTGTGAAAAACAAATTCATTTTTCCTTTATTGTATCTATGAACTGAAGTACTGTTAAAACCTAATTCCTGTTGCCCTTACTGTTGTGAGCAATCCTATCAAGCCAAAGAGATTATTTTATAAGTTAAAAAATTGACTATTATTTATGGGTAATCAGGGGTGAATTATGGTTTGGGCTGTTAAATAAATAGTTGAGTGTTGAATTCTGCTTGAGCAGAATCAGACCCTTGTCCTTTTGGGGTTTTATAATTTCATCTATTGTTGCAGTGTCAATATATGAAAGTTTGTAAGTCTTTACAGACTGCCACAATGTGTCCAAGTAGTTCTGTAGAGGCTTCTTTGATTCCATGTAAATCCAACACAGCTCAGGAAACATTTCATGGCTGGAGAATGTATTAAAAGGCCACTGTTAAAAAGATTTCTCAGAGTACCTCAAGGTGCATTTATTTACTAAACAGATTTTTTTTTTACACTTTTGTTTGTGTCTTTAGGAGCAGTTTGTCAGAGAATCTGGGGACTCCAAGTGCATAATAACACAAGTACAATTTAGGACAGGCCAGACAGAAGCTTTATTAACTATGATTGTAGTGAGAGAACATTCGGAGAGCATCTCCCCCTCTGCTCCCCTGTTCTCAGCCAACTGATTGCTGAGACCCAACCTATATACCGTTTCAGAAAAAAGAAAGAAAGAGGTGAGGAAAAGCAATCATTTCAATGTTAACAAAGGCAGGTATCCATCCCTGGAGGCATGGACTCCTTAGGTGGCTTGCCAACTGCCACAATTCTAAGGAATCAAAAGTAAATAATATGACTGTATGAAGAGATGGCTCTTGGTGGGGCCTGTAGTAGTGGCACAGCCTGTGTTATCTTAGCTCAGAAGTGGGAAGTTGGAAACACTCACAGACTGTTAGCTTTTAGTCGAAAGTAATATTCTTTTAGTAAAGATAACTTCTTAGCCAGACCTCTCAATCTTAAATGTTAATAATTTTACCACCACAAGTTCAAGGTCAATTAAAGATGATCACCCTCAACACACTTCAGTAAAAAAACAACCAACAAGCAAACAAACAAAAACCGCAAAATGGCGAAACTGTTGTTTATAGTCCCATTGGAAAAATGAATAAAAACTATCTTGTTAAACCTTACCTGTATTTTTCTTCCTGAACTTCATTTTCTTTGCCAGAGATAGTCAGTGTTGCCTGTGTTTTTTCTGCCTCTATTCTTTCTTCTTTTCTAATGACGTGCCCTAATTCAGGATGTCCCAACAGAAGCTCTTTGTCTAGCTATTAAACTGTAGGAAACAGTCAAAAGTTTAGCTGCCTTTACTGAAAAAAAAACCCAGTATAAAGTATTTATTTTCTTTGAACCATTTTGTCTCTCTTAATAATGTCCAATAGGTGGCATCATCCCATGGAAAAAAAAATAGATCAATACAGCTAAATACCTATCATTAGATATTATGGAATCATGGAGTCTCATGATTATCTTCACCTGTTTTCTGTATCTCTAGGGAATCCAGCAAACCTGTACTGCTTGCGTTTGTGCAGACCTGAAGGAAGTAGGCAGAGTACATTATGCCCAATATCCAGTGTGAACACCAGGATCTCTGCCAGTGAAAGGGGCACATGGGGAAGAGATGTTCTGCTACAGAAAGTGCAGAGACCAGTAACATTGATCTGTCACTATCAATTGATCGGCAGCTTTATTTCACTAACACACATGCGATTTCACCATCACCTCTGAGCTCTTCTTAAGTGATATGGTCTTTTCCTGCCTCCTTCCTCACAGCTAGGAAGCAGAGCTGTATATAAATCTTGCATATAGACTATAAGTCTCTTTATGAGGGCTTTGTAGCCCAGAAGAAAAAACAAAGTGTTTGTCATGTAGCTTAAGCCACCGTCATCCAAAAAAACCCCTGAGAAATCAGTTGTGTCACAGTAGAACAGAACTGAACACCCAGTGAGCCCCAAAGATACCCACCAAACACATGACAAGAAAAACAGACAACTCTGTAGAAATACATCCCTAAGCTGTTCCTACTAATCTTATTTATTATGACTATTTAGTCAACATCCAAACTCCCTGATAAAAGCTGAGTCCCTCTGTGCTAAGGACTGTACAAACTGGCAGCAAAGTGTGCTGTTTGTTCTGAAAAGCCTCTGACTTGGACTAGAGCAAGCACTGCAGAGAGTGCATCAGCAAGAATGTGATTATGGGCAGGCAAAATGGGATACTCAGTAAAATGTCACAAATATGGACACTAATACGAACTGTCACACAGCTTGCATTAAGCTTAGAGCTTTATGGGATCCTTGGATACCCACACAGTTAATGGCAGAGTTAGACACCCGAGCACCAAAGCTGAAATAAGTAAAATCGAAGCAGGGGTACCGTGAGGCCTTGGGGATTTACTCTTTGTAACCCCCCACATCTCTGTACCCCAGCCATGGGGTGATGGTAGCTGCTCACCAAGACTGTTTGCAAGCTCAGTGCCAGGTGTTCAGCAGCTGTTGGGCTTTATATGCTGCCAGCAAAGGCTATCTCCGTTTACTCTCACAACTAGTACAAAGCCACGGCACAACAAAGGCAGGCTCATTCTATGGGCCAGAGCAACTCTGCACTCAATGATTACCAAAACTACAATATTTTCTGTACGACTATCTGGATAACCATTCTTTAATCAGTTATCACTATGGATTTCTGACCTGTATGTTAAGCAAAACCTGCATAATCAAAGGAGCAAAATATCCTTTTACTCTGAAGTCGGCAGTAAGCCAAAGGTTCTAGAGGTCTTCTACATCCAGAGTGGCAGAAATTGTAAGTGTGAACTTGCAGAGTTGCAGTGTGGAGGGAGAAAGATGTCATGAAATTTGGGATCCAATTCTCTACTAAATCATAGGGCAATAATTCAACAACTACCACAAGATGTCATTATTATATGCAGTTTGTTCCTTTTTACAGGACATTAAATGAAAGAGGCCTCTGGCAGAACAGAAAAGTCATTTCCCTCCCAGCTCAAATGCCAAATAAAGTTGGATTTGTCATTTTAACTTGGTTGGGGATCTGGGTCAAAGGCTGTCAAATAGCTTCAGTCCAAAACAATTTGGCCATGGGAATCTGTCCTTTCAAGCTGCCACATGAAAGCAGCTAAATCTGTCACCAGAAAGTTGAATCCAAGTAGGCCTGGAAGAGCCCTAGCCTACTGCTTCCCCTGTGCCCATGATGGCTTGTCTCCCAGATAGTGGCATTTTTCTTCTTTGTGACTTTGTCAGACTGCCTACCTGCCAAGAGTATTTCAAACTGGTTTCCTCTGTGATGTGGTGTTTCTGCTGATGTGACTCAGTTAAAGCAAGAAAGCTCTTTTCTATCAGAAAAAACCCAAATTGTTCATATGCATTAGGACACTGAATGCACACATCTGCCTTGCTGATGTGGCAAGATAAATACATGAATATTTAACATAGGAGTGATGGTGTCAGGAGAAAGGCTTAGGGAGCCAGATGGAAGCCCTGCCATCTTGATAGCTGCAGTTCTGTGGATACAGGTTTCCCAGAGGTGCTTGTTTTCTGCAGAGATAAGTAGACTCATACGCTGCCATTTCTGTCTGAAAGCCTCTTTTCCACTGCAATAAATGATTTATCATGTGTTCTGCAGGGTAGCAATTTTCTCTTCTGTTTGCTTTTATTCATGTATTTTCTTTGCTGACTTAATGTGTTTTCAAACCTGAGTGGTGATTTAATACTAGCACATGCAATCGGCATGACCGGTCTCTCTCTCAGATGCAACCATATGGACATCACGGAGGCCTGTGTTTCCTCTTGTAGTGCTGCACCTCCACGGGCTTTAGCAATGTTTTGTTATTTGCAGTTCTCATTAGCCTGAGATCAGAGTAAGGCTCCAGATCATTTTAGCTCGGTTCACTGGCCTAAGGAGCACCATAAGCAAAGGGGAGCTCGCTGCATGAGACATCCATGTGATAGTATAATCTGAGACAGACAGATCCAGCCACGGGAAGGTCAGCTGTGATCACAGCAGGCTGCCCACAACACTGTCAGTGGGAACAGAAGCATAAAGCTTCACTCTTCGCCAAGCAAGTCAAGTCGCAGGTTTATCAAATACAAGCAGAGCATTTCACGTTGTTTGCTTTCAGAGGCAGAAAAAGAGATGAATGCAGTTTTTGCCGAGAGCAACAGTTCTGCTGGCTACCTTGCCTTTTTCTTTCCTAGATTGTTGCGGTCTGGTTGCATTTGTTCAGCATTCCCACAGCATGAATCTCTCTTGAATAAATGCAGTTTCCATCAGGATTTTCTTCACTGTGTTTGTCAAAGAATAGACCAGCAAGAGTGTGGCTAGAACAATTCCCAGTGGATTTCCTGAAGCAAATTTACACTTTTTTTTACATTTTTGTTTGGGGACTATGGTCAACTTTAGTATCCAGCATCTGCTGAGATTTGCAGAAGACTCCAAAGAGCCAGTGTCAGTGGGCAATAGCCCCCCTCACCTGCCCATGTTCTTCCATCCTCCTGCAGAGTGCCCTCCCCAACTCATTTCACCTGCTCGTCACCTTCTCTGTACTCATAGCTTTGCTAAAAACTCATTTTTTTTTTTAGACGGGCAATTTCTTGCCACAGAGAGATAACCAGGACGTGGAAAATAGCCCGTGGAAGGACCAACGTGGAGCTCTAGTTTGGTCAGACCTGTGAGACCGTGATAGAGACATGCCTCGTGCTTTCAACAGGTGGTCCATGGACCAGGACACCTTCTAAAGCATCCAGAGAAAAGCAACTCTACTGCCAATATGCCGTACAGCACATACCGCACACTGGCCCTACCACCTCCACGAGGTCTTTTGGGGCAGCCTGTACATTACCAATGGAAAACCATTGCCTGAGAACAAAACCTCTTTTAACAGTGTAATACATTATTTTTGTAAAATGTAAGAATCAAACCAGGAATCTATAGACAGACATCATTCCCTATAGCAAAAATATGAGCTGTGATGATAAAATTGTTTATAATGAGGCAAAAAAAAAGTACTCAACAAGTAGTTCTGCACTGTATTTACATGCTTTTATCACCGGGATGTGAAGAAATACTTTCCAGTCCCTTAGTAACCCAGGAGGATGTTAAGCAACATGTACTATTGTAAATGTTTTAAAACCAGCAGACCCATATAACTGGCAACAAAAGATTGTGAAGGCTTGACTAGGAAGCCTTGACTGGCCTACTCATACTCATTTCTGTTATGCTTAAGAGTATCAAAGAAATTCCACCAGATTAGAGTTTACTGAATATTATACCAATATTTTAAAAGGACAAAAAAGTGGTGAACATGATTCTGTCACAAGCAAAATAATGGAAAATCTGAAGGAGAATTCAACTAATAAAATAATTAGCATATAGTAATACAATAAATATCAATCAGAAATTTTATAGAAAATAGACTTTGTCAGACAAACCTGATTTCATTCTTGGAGGAGTTCCCAGGTATTCTCAGACTGTTTTTTTAATATATGTGGCATGCAATGTACACATACATTTCTAAGACACCATAGTTAGTGTTATATGACACTGTGAGTAAAAAATCAGCATTCTATCAGTAAAACACACTTTAATTGGATTAGGAACTTCCTGACTGACAACATCTCAGCCGTCAGTGGAGAAATCATTGCATGTGCTTTAGGGATGTTGTTAAGGATAATCCTAGACCTGCCACTGCTTATTATTTTCCTCGGTGAGCTGGAAGTAATTGTAAAATCTGTTTTATTAAAATGTGCAGAATTGGTGGACTGGTAAATAAAGGTGCAAACAGACTTGTCATACAGCATAGTCTGAAATGCGTAATAAGTTTAAACCAGCCTGGTTTTGCTGACCCAAGTATGCAACAGCTCCTTCAAAAATATAGGGATAAGGAGAGATTTTGTCATTCTAGGTCAGACAGAGCTGAGACAAGGTGAATGCTTTCCTCTCCACACTGGCTGGTTGCTCTCATCAACAACTGACCTGCATTGATGTATCTGGGAGAGAACCATGTGTTTTACAATTTTTTAAAAGGTTACAGGAGTGTCATAGGAGGAGTAAGAAAACGTGTGATCCTTACAACCTTGACAAGATCAGAGAATTCTTTCTTGTCCAGCTCTAGTTTTAAAAAAGCCACATCCGAAGTTAGACCCATAAATATGCAGGCCTGCCTGGAAAATGGAAACTGTGTTGTGGAAAGTGAAAATTTGTACGAGTAATTCTCTCTCTGCTTGTGGAAACCAGGTGCCAGATTACTGCTTCCTCAGGGCACAAACCAGCAAAGGATGCAAAAAAGAGCAACCATACTGACTTTAAAGCTGGAGAAAAGTGTGATACAACAGGAAACTGGACAAACTCAATGTTTAGCATGTGAAAGAGGAGCTTAAGATATGATGCAATTACGGTATTATTGGTTTGTCCAAACGTGGAACAAAATGTTGCATGTCAAAACAAATCTTATTTGTGTCCAGTCACTTGGGACAGATTTAAGGAAATGGTTTCCTTTGAAGGAAAGTGTGTGCATGTACACACATTATTTGGGATGACCAAACAATGGTCTATGGTTTTGTTATATGCTGTACCAAGATCCTTTAAATCTCCTTTTCAGAACAGCTGGTGCCATTTGAACTGCCCTCCAAAAAAGTACTTCTCTGAGTGTCATTAAATAATGATTTTTTTTAAGCCCACACAAACACTTGGCTTTTTCCATCTAGTTTATCAATGATGAGTGTTTGCAAAGCCCAGAACTGAGCACTGGCTGTATTTCACTAGTGTGATGGAGAAGCCAGGAAAAACATATCTCCTGGGGAGTATTCCCAGTTGTAAATTTATTTTTGACACATATAGGGTGGAATTGGGTTTCTGTGCTTGTTTTGATCTCTTTACAAATTCTTATTAAAAGAATGTCTTCCAGCTTCACAGAAACTGCATATCCTGTTCCAGTCCAAAGCTGTGGATAAATCCTACAGCCAGAAGCGTGGGGCAGCAGGAGCTCAATTTTCACAAAGTATTTCTGTAGAAAAGCTACCTTTCCCACCTGAGGAAGGGTACCACTATCCGATCTTTGACAAGATCATAAAAAGGAAGCAACACGCAAGTGCCTAAGACACTGAGCAAGCGGCAGCCCAGTTCTTCGCTCAACACACGAATATTCACACAGTTGAGCTATGCTCTACAGCAGATGAAAGCCATGTATTTTTTCACAGCAGTCAGTTGCACTGAGCATTGTTCATCCAAGGCACAACCTGTCGGCACGGATCCAGTCAGAGCCACTCTTTGGTCTCACTGGTGGGCTCTGTTCCACGGTGGCCCCACGACAGTCACCAGATGGTACTTTGGAGGTGCTGTCCTGCTGTACTCTACGTGAGCAGGAGAAATCCACTCTTAGCCTGCACAGTCCATCATGGTTATAGTGAGAGCACATGTTCAGGGAATTTCCCTCTGTGTTTTTGGCTCACTTTTTGTTTTGGGTTTCATTTGGGTTTTTTTTGACAGGGAGGGAGAATTAAAGAAGATTTTACCTTTCTATCTACCAGGTTGTCTGTTTTGACAAGCAAGGAAATAGGCACAGCATTATTTAGCCATGTTATGGTTTCTCCAGCTCAGTGTCCATTTTTCTGGTGTCTCCTCATTATACTTCAGCTGTGAGGCCAGTTCCACAGCAAAAATTGGAGCATTTGCAGTTTTATTTCTGTTGCCAGGCTCCCTGTTCATTGTGGGAGGATTCCATATGCAATCAGAGGATGATTTTCCTCTCTGTTAAGAAATAGTCCTGGCACTAAACTGGTTGAGTCATCTTTCTGTTTGCTTGACTTCTCCCATAATAATATTATCCAAAACTTGATTCACCAGCTAATCTCACAAGACAGGATTTTAGATGTTTAAAGAAAAAAAATAATCTTTTCCTGTTTTTTTCATTTTGACCTAAGAAAGCTCAGAGTTGAAAGAGTCATGCTGTATTTTGCTTCACTTGAGGTTAGAGAGCAAAGACTTCTACAGAAAGGTACATTCCTTAGATGTTCAATTTGCAACATGATCGATTATGGTTTGTTTTATTTGGGAGGAACATGGTAGCATCATCATTAGTAGTGAGGTGTGTCTTACCACTTCTCAGAACCATCATGTTACCTCTGGATTACCAGAATGATTCTGGAATTTTAAGATTTTACCAAATTACCAGAATTCAAACTACCAGAATGATTCCTTCCATACATTGAATGGAATGTATTCAAATTCCATTCAGGGATGCAACAGTAGTTCAAGAAAAACAGTTAAAAGGTCCCATACAGGCTCATTCATAGATGTTCCTACTTCATAAGAGTCAATGTGACTCAAGATGTCATCTGGTCAAATGCTGTTCTTCAAGACAAGATAACTATATCTGTGTTAGTCCTTAAATCTGACATTTTCTTGAATACAGATTCAATGTTAAATTGTAATTAACATACTGGAACAGGCAGGCATGGCTGTTATTCTAGATATCTATTATTTTTTCATCACATGTTTTTGTAGATTCTTGGTGGAGAGAGGAGGAGGGCTTACTGTAATGCATGAGAGATGAAATCACAGACCAGGGTCCCAGCATCCTAAGTGCTGTACAAAGCTCTCACAAATATATCTCCAAAACCTTGCTATTTAAATAGAAGACAAGAAATAATGCACTACAAACAAATTAATATGTCAGTACTGGATAGCACTATGTGCAGTAATCTCAATGTTCCAGTTGCTGGTTTTAGCCAAATTATTTATAAACATGGTGTCGGGGGAGTTTAAGGGGACATGTAAAAAAAGTTAATAGGAAATTTTCCCAGAGCTTCCTAATTTGGAAAGGAAGCTTATGAGAAAATAGGTAGGCAGCACTTGGCATCAAGGATAGCATTGTGGAACCTGGAGTAAATATCTGATCAGTGAATGAAAGATTTCAAAATTAGGATTAGGCTATGATGAGTCTTGAGAGTAAAGACCAAGAATTTACATGTAATCTAATATAGAAGGCAGTGGAAAGACACAGAAAGCAAGGGACAGTGCCAAGGTCCTGTGCTAAGAGGAAGTGCAAGTAATCTCTTGTATTTGGCACAGAAATGATAAGGTGCATTTGCCAAGGACAGAGAAAAGGAAATAATGGGTACATACTTTTATGAGTAAGTTTTACTGTATGAGAGAGAGGGAAGTCAATAGTTTTTGCAGAAAACTTGAAGGAGTTTTAAAATTTAGAGATAGGTCGGACTTAAGGACCAGACTGACTGAGTAAGTTTTCATCCACAGTGGAAGTCTTTCCTTAAACCACTACTTTAAGTAATTACATCTGTTGCAATTTTTTTTGTTCAGTTATTTTTTGCTTCCATATGTATCTAGGCAACACCTGGAATAATATTATTCTCTAAAAACTTCTAAAATCCAGTTGTTCATTGCAACATGTTGCAACAGTTTCATTTTAAAGATACAGATTTCATACACACACACATACAGAAACACAGACACACACTTATTTACAAAACTCAGTCCATGCATGTGTGTTCAGATACAAAAATAAATACAAAAAATAAACAATTTTTAAGCAGGCTTAGTCAAATAGTTTTCCCTCTGGTTGTTACTTCTTTTTGTCAGAATTCAGCCAGAAATGAATGCGTAAAGCTAGGTGTGTGTGTATATTTTTTTTAACACAGAGCTATAATATTACCACAGTAGTGAACTCCTTATGAAAGCATTATGAATGGCAAAGAGATAATAAGGAACTAGTTGTGATATGGTGTATTAATTAGAATTATAATGAAGGTTAATAAGATCATTATCTCAAGAGTTACACAGTAAAATGTGGGAGAAGGAATTCTCTTATTACATTCAAGACTTGCAGCAGAACTGCAAGCATATTTTACATTTTAAGTCTATGGAAAAAAATAATAATTTGTCAAATAATTATCAAATAATTTGATAATCTCATTTGTCTAATTAAGTTACAGTTATATTTTTGAGTAATAAAGTCACATAGGGGAATTACTGTTACTTTAACAAATGCATCCTACAGAAGATATTATCGTTTTAATTACCTCAAGATGTTTAGAGCTATTTCCTCTTAATTAAAAATCAGAGGACCTAATAGCGGTGGTATGCCTAAATAGCCCAGGGGAATCATTTGTTGATCTGTGGTTGCTATGAGAATATTCAGAACTATAGATTGTCTGTGGATTAACATATAGCTATGTAAACTATAAATGCTTTGAAAAGCTTGAAGGTTTAATGCAAACTACATTTCGATGCATACACCCTCTCTAATTACTTAAGCAATGTGTTTTAAATGACTACAATGTACTATTTCCACACTTCAAAGGCAAACTCTGTCTAAAGCCCTTCCTTATGAATTTCCCTACACACTGCACCTATACAGACTCTGCCGTGTCTCATGCAGGTTACAGTGCGTGTGTATGGCAAAGCAAGCGAGTCAGCGTTTCAACCACAGAAAAAAACCCCACCACTGAATAGTCTATAGTAAGCAGTGGCCCCTGAGCCAAAGCTTTGCAGCTTATGAAGGGTCCAGGGACTTCAAGAAGAGGCGAGCAGCCCCCTGGCACGTAGGAAGCTGCCTCCGCAGCACCAGGGCTGTGCACGGGCCGACCGCGCGCACGGGAACCTGGGGGCGGAAGACTCAGGACAACAGCTCCATAAAAGCAGTACTTTGTTATCCTCTAGCTGAGCCATAGCGTACGGACAGGCCACATTTCACACGTCATCTGCTGGTCTAACAGTTTGGGAAATGTCTTGTTTCTTTGTCCTTAAACTTCATAAAGTACATGAGTGATGGGGTGTAAAACTGGTTAAATCTGGCAAAGATCACAGGTATGGGTTAAACCTGAGCAGCAACGGCGTGCATTTTGGAAGAGTCACAAGGGGGGTACTAAGAAGACAAGCTGTTGTTTTCCTCATTGCAGCAAGCATAAAGCATAAGGCATGGCCTGAACCCAGCGCTTCTGGCCATGTGGTTTGACGGCACCTGCCCATCCCCAGTGGTCCAGACAAGAAGAGCATCTGCGGAGGCTTGGGCTGAGACATCTGCACATCACTCCATAAACACAGCTTACCATATGTTACCAAATTACTGAAGCAGCCTGTGATTCAAAAGGACGACTTCCGATGAAAGCAGAGGAAGAGTGTATGCGAAAAACCTTTTTATCTATGCTACAGTGTGACCAGAAGCGACTTTATAATTGCGTTAAATTGTTTATGCAGCAATGTAACAGCTGACACAGCTGTTTTCTCCTCCCACTTGTCAAATTCCATTTTATTTTTGGCTATTTTGACATTTTTTTAATTTTGATTAAATACATTTTACCATATTGCTTTACTGCCTTCTCTGATTTGCCTCATGATTTAAAGATACTGTGAAATGATTCAAGTCCCAAATTTGGACAAATTGGAGTGTATACCTTTACATCTTTCTCAATGGTGAAAGAAACCAGGATTTATAGACAGAATTCATCCCTTTGGGGGGGCTCTGCTAAACACAGGAAGACAGCTCTGTTTAGAGACGCCAGTTTCCAAAACTAAGTAATGCCCTCCAATGACATTAAACCAGCGGCTCAGTATGATGAAGCAAAGTTCTGCCTTGCCTATCACCTCTCCTAAAAATATTCCTATCTCCAGGAAACAACATCTCAGAAACCACCGTCCATCTGCTGCCAGCTGGCATTTTTGTCTCAGTAGAAGAGCCAGAAGACAGCCACGAAGACTCAAAAGCAAGATTTCTGATTTGTGGGCAGTTTTGGTCCAATCTGAGCAATTACCATGGGTTTGTTTCTTTTTTAATTTCCCACAAACAACTCCTCAGAAAATCAGTTGCAGAAATGCTGCTACATGGTCTTCCAGAAACTATGTTCCAGAAGCCTTTGAAACTGGCCTACTGTTGTGTCCCAAGATCTCAAAAGCTTTACCTCTGGGTAAAACGTGGACATGAGAGAACATTGTTCAGCCCCTCTCTTTGTCTCTTCCCTTCATCTTTCGTATACCCTCACCTTTGTATAAGCTTATTTTCCTGTCCCACAGCAATATCAAGGGCAGAGTTGCATCCACCATTCTTGTCAGTGGACCATACTAGTGGGCCACTGGCTCACGCAGCTTGACTCTAGACTCTTTCAGCCAGGTTTCTTCTGCCATGACCTTAGCCCACCCTGTCACAGCTGCCTCTAACCCTTTAAATTCCCAACACAAGGCATCTGTAAACAAAGTCATGTAATGAGGTGGCCCTGTGGGAACCTTATGCCTCAGATCAGGTGACAGATACATATCTATGAGCCTGTCTGGTCACAGGCGACCAAGACGTACTGTGATGGTGGAAGGAGTGTATGGGAGTGGTAGAAGATTTGCATTGCTGCACTGAGGGTGTCTGAGATGCACTCACTAGGATGTGTGGCTCTCTGAGCTAGTGTGTCACCCTGGTTTCCTGTACTTGAGCTTGTATTCTGCCTCAGGAGACCTCACATCTGGCCTATATGAAAAGGAAAAGCAATAAATTCAGTCACCATAGGATTAACCAAGCTACACAGATGCCACAAAACCACTGGGAACGGGGAGCCATAGCTCTTCAGCTACCAGCACAGATGACAGCAAGTATGAACCACTCAACATCTTGCCTTGCTTTATTTCCTATCAAAACAAGTCCTCTCTTCAACCTGATGTGACCCTCTCAACCTCTCCCTCTCTGCTGCCAAACCAAGCCCAAGATTCCCACAGCTCTCCTCTCATCCCACAGCGCTCTATCCATTTCCCCCATTCTCCTCTACTCCACTACATCCTAATTCTCCTCCCCATAAACATTGATGTACAACATTCACTCTATTCTTGTGCCACTCTACCTGAGTGCCACTATAGTTTTTGACACAGTCAAATTAACATACTGGAAATCCTCCTTTGACTCAAGTGCATTTATAGCCAGAGGCTTCTTTTCTTTCTTTCCTGGCTCTGAGGTTTTGCCAGTGGGACAATTTACATTGACGCAGGCTTGGCATTGGTAGGACTCCTGCTCGTGTCCCCTAGAGTCAGTGGTTACGAGGTGGCCCACGCTCTTCTCAACCACTTGGCATGTTAGCATTAAGCTGTCTGTAGCTTAACTCTTTGCTGGGAACTGTGTTTGATAGAGTTCCCCCAAAAAGCCAGAGACAGCAGTAGCATCATCCTGTACACATAAGTAAATAATAAAAGGCAACGCATGAAGAAGCTATTGCCATTTTTCTTTCTACTTCCACCCACTGCGAGTAGCTAACCAAGGAAGGACCTCCTAAATGTCCCTCTGCAAGTACTGAGCAACCCTTATCATATTACAGATCTTCCTCATATAGGATCTCTACAGGCACATTGAGCTGAAATTATGTACTCACGTTTGAAAATCTAAGCACTTGCAAGTCAAACATCTGTACTGAATGGCAATGGAAGCATAACCATGACAAGAGGGTTTTTCCAGCATCTTAAAGAAGCTGATGACTTGGGCTAAGAGTATATAAATTGATAGTTTCTATGGCAAGATGGTTTTTTATTCAAGATAAAGGTCAAGCACATCTGGAAGACATAATAGCTGCATCCTATAGAGACTACATCAACTATTTAGCTGCCAAAATCTACTATAAACAGGCACAAAGGGCCAATCTGCTGATTTTCCCAGCTGTCACTGGTTTATTTAAGAGGCTAAGTCAGTTTTCAATTATTGTTCTGTTAAGAAAAAAATGAAATCTATTGTGTGAGCTCTGTGCCAAATTACCATTGCTGCATGCTACACTTCCTTGAATTTTGAAAAGCTCGTTTTCTGTTGTCCTATTTATCTCTGTGGACTGTATATAATTATTAAATGGTCCTTAAAATCTTTTAGCCATTTCACAGAACAAGACAAACATATTTCCTCAAAACAGTTATAGCAAGAAATCTACTTTAAATGGGACAACTCTTTGCTGTCTCAATCTATACTGTCCAATACACCTTTTAAACATGCCAATATTCATGCTGACTTTATTTTTGAACTGCTAAACTAACTCACTGTAATAACATTACTCAAAAACTGCATGGCACAGCTACAGGTGATAAACGTATCATATGCAAGAACATAAACATAAGAAGCTGTATATATTATGAACAGGAGAGGCGCAGGACTTGCTAATAGAAGGCACCCTGCAGACAGATGCTTCCAAAGCCTTGCTCCTCTCTGCAGCTACAGAGCCTGTTTCAGGACAGCGCACGATACCCAGGAGGCTGCAGAGCCCACAGCCCTCCTCTGTGGGTATTTCTGAGTCTTTGAAACAATGCTGCCAGCAAGGAGGTGGCACTGTCCTTTTAAGTACCAACTCAGGGAAGGGAAGGACCACATCCAGCTCCCTCCTTAGTTTGAGATGTCTGAAATCCGCTTCCCAGGGAAGTGTCTTTACTATTTGCTTCTGAATGGTTTTGGAGTCCCTCCTGTTGAAACTAGTCCCACGTGCATCCCAAGGTGTCAGAAGCAGAGCTACAGCTCAACAGTAGAAGGTTAGACTTGGTCTGTGGGTCCCAGCTCCTTCTGTGCTCAGCAAAGCCCCTGGCACATAATCTTCCTTGATTTCCTTGTCTGAAGCCAAGCAAGAGGCATGTGGTCAACTGCATAATTGCATCACATCTTCAGTGAGGCAACGCTTCTGATCAGGGTCTCCACCAGCTACTGCAATTCAAAGAGCTATCCATTTATAATCACCAGACTGGATATTTGTTGTGTTTAAAATAAAATTTAGAACAGTCTGTCTGATATTGGTTTGTGTATTTCATTAATCGCCTGTAAAGTAATACATTGCTTGAGAGCTTAAAAATTAGCAAAGGAGTATTAAATGCAGAGAAGCATTAAAATGGCTGGACTTGCAGCAGCTGGTTCGAATGGACAGGAGGGAGGTTCAGGACAGCGTGGTGAAGGTGAGGACAGAAACTGGCCAGGTACAGTATAATTATAAAGATCTTTTTCTATTCTTATTCTTATTCTTTTTTACAGACTAGGTAGAGTTAAACATTTGTGAAGATGATGATTCAGCTCCTTTATTTACACAGAACCTCTGTAGATCACCAGAGGTGGGGGACTATTAAATGCCTGCCTTATGAGGTGATTCATGAAGCGTGATTTGTTTTCCTGGGAACCCTGTGCTATTAGAGATGATAGGGTCTGGACGCAGTTCCAGGAGAAAGGGGAAGACAACACCAGAATGCAAGGGGAGAGGCTCTGATGAATCAGCACATCTGAGACAACAGCAAACCCAGACCATAACCAGTATGTTGACTGGGACCTGTTTGAGCAGCAGGTGCACGTTAGTCAGCATCTACCAGGAATATTCACAAATGCAAGCCCCAGTGTGCTTCACTGGGCACAACCCCAGATTCCAAAAAACTGTTGAAACTGCCAATTCTTTGAAAAGAAAAAGCAGGTCTTCCTCAAATACAAGTCAGGCAGAGTGGGACGAAAACTTGGGCTTGGTCTGCAAGCTGGACATTGGCCAAAGGGCCCTGAATACACTGGGGTGTGGAGGGACATGTAGGAGAAACAGAAGATTTACTCTCAGATTTTCACTCTGTGGATAGTGCCGGAGTGAGGAAATCATTTACAGTCTGTGATAGTTCATCAAGCTACGAGCTGAGCAACCCTCCATCTAGACCTTCATTTAGCACAGAGGCTTGATGTCTGAACCAGCCTCTCCTGGCCTTGGGTATCGACCGAATGGTGCAGCTGAGTTGATCATCTCAAATCCCTGTATAATCACCAAATAGAAACAGGCACTTACAGGGTACGGTTCATAACAGCTGTTTCAGAGGTCTACGGTGGGGTGAGATGAGCAGCATTCTATGCTGTGCATGAGGAGATCTAAGACACTAACAAAGGTACTTATTTTCAGACTGGAACGGGGAGATAATTGCACTGTTGGGGAGATACCTGTAAGTCTATATCCACATGTCCCCAAATCTGCTGCACTTGCACCCAAGCAGCTCCGGTGAGATCCAGAAACGAGCCTGTGAATATCCACCTACAGCCTCTGCCCTTAGCTGTCATGGGGAGAAAGAGGAGTATATCCCACTCATGCAGCGATGGTCCCTTCGCTCCTGAAGACCTGCTACTGAGCAAAAATATGAACATGAGCCAGAGAGAGAGGAAGAAGATGAGAGTAATAACAACATTTCAGATTAGTTCATTTTTGTGCCTCAAGAAATTAAACTTTAGGCAACAGCTAAGATTGTTTGGGTAGGGGTGTTTATTTACTTAAGTCCTACATTGGATATTAGACGCATCAGTTAACTGCAGGTTCTGTAGGAAACAACCTGTTTATCCGGTGCCTAACACAAGAGGGATGAATCAATAACATTCCTCTTTAAGTGGTGTTATAGACAAAAGCAAAAAAGCACAGGAACCCAAACTGTACCTGCAGTGAAAGGTACCTCTGCAGACCCCGAGGCTAAACCTCTGCTGGTAAATTAAGCAAGTTCAAAAAGGCTGTCAGGCACTCAAGCCAGCTGGCACAGAGCAAGCCCTGTCTGCTAGCAAGCTTGCCTCTCCTCCGAGACAAGGCAGCTGCATGCGGCCACCACCCATGGGGAATGGCCCCGGGACCTGATGGGGAGAGCTGGCTGTCCCCGGCCACCCCAGCCCAGCCGCCTCTCCAGCAGCTCAACGCCACAAACAGCCGCCTCGGCTCCAACAGCCAGGGGCAGTGCCTGGCATTGCCGAAGTATCTGTAGGAATGTAACCAGTAGGCGAAAATAGGCATTTAGGAAGAAAGAAATAAAAATGAAAATTATACTTTCACCTTTGCCTTAGACTACAAAAAAATGATTTAAGCAGGAATTTTCAAATATGAAGCAACCCATGCCATATTGGCTTATTCTTTGAAAGCAGTGAAAAGTAAGGAAAAATCTCTAATCTATAGAAACGCTCTTAAATTCACTAGGATCATCAGAGATGGCAGAAGGTAAAGAAAGAGGACTGTCTTTAATAGTGTGCAAACGTGCCCTGGTTTCAGAGCTGGAAAAATATCTAGTACTCCAGATGGAGAGCAAATTGAAAAACATTCTTTGTTTATATTTATTTATTCAATCTCATGGTGTCCTTGGTTGCCCAGAGGAGCTACTGAGAGTAGTTTCTACCGGGCTGGTGGTTAGAGTTAGGTTACACACACTTTTAGAAATTCAGCTGTCTGCCACTAATGAATTGTTCAGTGTAGCTTGAGGGTAATGATGCAATTAGCAAAAGTAGGCCAAATCGGTCCCAGGTGAAACTCTACTGATGTCAATGGTTTTATTCTCGATGATGTGCTTGTTCCAGTGTGTGTAGAGGCAATATGTAGAAAGAAGAGTCTTGCAACAGGACTTACATGGATTTAATTTGTCTTTTCTGATACTAAACCTGCAGTACACTGAATGAAATGTACAATTGCAACATTTGCATTGACAGCAACAGTGCATTTCTGTGGACCAACTCACAGGTTCAGCCCATTAATAATTATTTTATATTTTTAACAGTGTCCTTTACAATTCTACCCACAGGCATATAAAATAATGGTTGTTCCATTCCTTGACTACATACTACTTTTTTGATTTTGCAAAAGTAAAAAAAAATCTGAAAGTCTTCGTTATCCCTGGCTGTTTTAGGAATGGATTTGCTTCAGAGGACCCCACAGCTAGGGCATGGCAGGCAAAAAGAAGGGTGAATTTTGCCTTCACTTGCCTCTTGAATGGGGCACTGTGTTAAAACAAAGCAATAGGCTTTCCCGGCCCAAAAGACCATTAACATCCCTTCCATCAATTATTTAAAGGTATATTGTACTGCAGTGAAGTTACCAGGGCTCCATGACTGGTACCCTAATAGATAAGAAAGGGAATACAGGTCAAAACTGAAAGCACAAACCAGCCATTTCACCCAGGTCATGCAAGAAGTATGTGTCAGAGGTCCCAAACCATTCTCATTAAGGGTTACTCAATTGTTTTTTCTGAACTTTGCTGGAAAATTGTATCACTGTCCCCTTGGTAGCAAGCCAGAAAGGCTCTCCAAGCGGCATGGAGCATTTGCCTGCATTAGCATGGGAGACATCAACATCTGAGACTGTGACAAAATCCAAGCAAATCGTGTTCCTGGTCAAGATTTTGCCCAGAAACCACCAGCCCTGGGTTAGTGCCTTAAATAAAAAGCCATCCTTCCTCTTACTGCTTTCTAAACAATGACAGTAATGAGGGCAAATTTATGACTATCAGGGTAGTCCACTTGATACTAATCCAAAGAGTACAACCTATGGTCCTCAGGTTTTTTATCCCTGAAAAGAACAGTGCTTTTGTAATGGATCTGCTTAAGTGTGACCTCTTAAATTATCTCTGCTAGTGGGTTGTAGCAACAGTTCCCCAGCTGTGCTGTTATTCATCAGTAACCATAGAAATTAAAGTGCTGCCAAGTATGTGCTCTTTGGTTTTTTTGACAGGCTGAAAGATGATGCGGTGATGTCTTTGCCCCTCCTGACTTAATTCTGAACTCACCCACTGGCAGACCTGATGGAGAGGTGAAGACGAAACTTGCTGTCGTTGGAAAGCTCTGTCACCAGCAAGCTCAGTCAACACCACCGCTTCTGCAACTGGACTGCTAGTACGTTTTCAAAAAGCCTGCAGCTAGAAATAGGATGTGGTGGAAAGTCATGTCCTGTTATTCAATAATTTCAGTCCTTAATGAAAAACTTTTTTTGTTTGTTTGTGTATTTCTGTTGAGATTGAACTGAAGCAGCACTGGTATTTTTAGCCAAATGATTTGTTTTGGAAAGAAAAAAGTTGTATAAAATCTCTCCTAAAGGGGTGCCTTCAAGTTAATTATTGGCCCACATCATTGGTCTTTGAGTTTTTGTGGGTAATTCTGTTATTAGGATAGGATTCTTTGACTCTGAACTGGCATCTGGGTTTTTTCAGTAGTCAGTAGAGTGGCACACTTCCAAGGGGCAGCACTAATCGTGTTAAGATGGGATGAATCCTCTTTCTCCCCCGTCATAGAGAGAGACAATTACCTGAGACCAGACTCCTAACTGTTAGGCAGCTACAGTTACATGAGAGAACTACTCATGGTGGCTTACTGCCCATTTACTGGCAATTATTTTTTTTTTAAACTAAGAAACCTTGGTATTTCGATTTCCATTCCACTGGTTGCTTTTCTGCCACACTTTGTATTGCCCATTAATTGCCAGCTATCCATGGGCAATGCTTCACCTAACATGCTTTTGCTTCTTGTTGGGTATGCAACATCTGTCCTACAGAAAAGGAGACTGCTTCCCATTTGCCCAGGAGAACTTCTTAGAGAACATCTACAACATGCAGAGAAGTGTGGCGCAGAGATTTCTGTGGGAGCTTTTAAAGAGGGAAATCACATAGGAGGTCTTTCTAGCTGGGTTTGGCAGTAATAAATAGTGTGCACCAGACTCAGGTGTCTCTGAGCACTTCTGGCTTGGGATGAGTGTGGGAGGAAGCAACCTCTGTATCTCTACAACCAGAGTGAAAGTAACACCACCCTGGACTTGCTCATCAAAGTTAAACAAAAAGAAGAGATTTGGCAGAAATATATAGTTTCCCCTGCCACCCTTTGAGGCACTAACGCCCAGGCACGTTCACTAATGCCCAGTTTGTCCTCTTCCTCACAGGAACTTTGTCTAGGGCCAAAACCGTATTTTAAATTTTGACTTGTAATTATCAGATATTCCATGCTGATGTGTACCAAAAGTGTTGGATCACTGAAATGCTTGGAGCCTGGAAAAAGAAAAAAAAAAAGGCAAGCACTTCATATTGTTTCAAATAAGGAAATCAGTACAAATACCATAAAGACAAAACTGCCAACTCCAGATTCCAAATAAATTAAGAAGTCTATATTTAGCTCCTACTATTTCTGTTTCAATTATAAAACATTTCTTGTTAAATACACGCCATCATCGCAAATGCTCCACTCGACATAGTTGCTTGGAGCCCCATAATTCATCCCTATTTTTAGTTTGCTCACAGATAAGGGAATGGCAAAGGACAGCAAGTAAATGATTCAGGCTGGTGTTTTTACAGGACCTTCACAGCTGCTGCTCTAGGAATTGCTCTGGAAGCAATCCAAACCTGGCCCAACTCCCATCAAACAAATTCTCTTACAAAGGTAAGCGTCAGATCTGAAGCAACCCTTTCCCTGCTTTGGGGAAAGGTAGAGAAAAGGAAGGGTGCATGAATCCTTGGTAGAGCAGAAGAAGCAGATTTTCTCAGTAGGCACCTGACATTAAATGCTGCTTTGTGGCCATGAAGGGGAGAGGGAAGAGGGTCACACCTTGAAAGAGAGAGATGTTTAATTTAAATGCCAGGCCTGGACATTACAAGGGGTATTAGGCTGCTGGAATTTTTTATCCCAGCTGTTTGGATTTTCATGAAAGATTTGCAATTCCCTAATTGCACATTAGAAACAAAAGTGTTTCCATCTTCTAATAAATTCTAAACTTCTTTTCAGAATCACTTCAAATGCCTAGCATGTGTTGCATGTGGCCTGCAGTCTGCCACAGAGGATTTCAAATATACCTGTAGCCTGGACTCAGGAAGTGAAACAGGGAGGGGAAACACAGAAATAAGATTCAGTCCCAGTTGTGGTAAATAGCAATGGGCTGAAAAACAGGTTTTGTATTTTATTTTATCTCTGTAAGTAGAAAAATCAATTTTTTTAGCAGCTTGTACAAAGAGAAATAAAATTAATGGAAAATCTGGACAGTCCATGGAGATGTGGGCCCAGGCTGTCAGCTTTCACTCAGGCTTATGCCAAGGTGTGAAGGTGTTCAGGTCTCAGAAATCCCATTCAACACTATTAGGGGAATGTCTTCGCTTTACCACTCTGTCACGTGCATGGTGCTTTTCCAAGCTCAAAGGAAGTTAGACTCATCAAACTTGAACTTAGCCAGCGTCAATTTGGCTGAACTAGATTTGGCTTAGTTGCCTGGCATAATTAGATGGGCTCTTATAGGATGAAGTTAAGAAAACGGAAAATTTAAACTGGAATACGATTTCTACCACTGAAACGAAGTGGGATGTGAAGCAGTCCCATAAGGAAAGAGGCTGACTCTTGTGTCCAAAGTCTTTCAAAGCTGGACCACACAAAGTCCTAAGTACTTGTCCCAGGAGCAATCATCCACTGGTGGGAAGATGGAAAGGATGAGGTAATATAAGATAGATATCAAACCCCTCTTTGAGGTACAAGGAGGGAGGTATATATCCCCAGTACAGAGAAAAAGGCAGGCAGAGAGGTTAAAGGCTAGGTCCAAAAAAGTCAGCTATAATTGATTAATAACCTAAATTCATAAGTGTGATGTGGAAAACTCTCATTCAGCTGCTGTTAATCCTGGAAACAGCTAAGTTTTACTGGTAGCTCACTTTTCTCTGTAAAGTGCACATCCATGCTTGCTGTACCATAACAGCCCAGAGGCAAAGCCCAGCCAGGAGTCCTCTTAGGCTGCAGGAATAGTTGGAAACCTTCAAACAAATAAAAAAAGAGAAAATCAGCCCACTTTTCTTATTTCCTAGCCCGATTTGTAGTCATTAGGCTATGACCTAAAGGGTTAGTGTTGGCTTAATCTTCTCTAACTCCAACTATTCTTTAAAAGTCATCTCTGAGTTGAGTCTTTGAAAGACTGAGTGTCTGTGCTCAGGACAAAAGTCCAGATGATGCAGCCTCATGGGATGACAACATGGTGGTCACGTGTGAGGGCTTCATTGCTCAGCAGTTCCCAGTGCCCGGCTGCAGCACTGGCCACATTTCACCCACCGCGAGCCCTCCTCTGCGGTGCCAGCCCAACACACGCCGTCTCCAGCCCTGCCCCGGACACAAAGGCGTTTAACTGCCTCAGCAATGCCTGCACAGGCAGGATGCCTGGAGGCTGGACACCAGCTCCTAAGGGACAGGCAAAGCCACGTTTCTCTCTTTGCTATGGACAAAATTTGATAAATTCATTGGGAAGTCCGCGATTTCAGCCTTAATTTGGCTACTCTATTAAATATAGGTTTAAATCTCCTATTAGAGCCACAGACAGGAGCAGACACAGCATTGTCATATAGCCAAACTCAGTCCTAAACTTTAAACTACTTAACTGTACTGGACCATGTCTACACAAGCTGTCTAGGAGGTAGAAGAGAAATGTTAATGTCCTAGTGTTTATATGAGAGTAACAGCAGTTTCTTCATGCATGTAAGAATAGTTTGAAACTTACAATACAGAATAAAAATGTTCACAAGTGTGATTTTTTTAAAAAAATATTTATATCAGAAGGTAATTCAATGTTACTGGAAGGATTTTAGAAAGTAGAATTGGCTTGAAATAGGTACACATCAAACAGCTACTCTCTCAAACAAAATTAACGATTAAAATATAAAGCCCTCTATACCACTATGTCACATACAGGCCATGTTAACGAAAATGGTTCAGTGCTTCTATACCAAACTATATTTAAATATAGTACTATTTTTAAAACAATTTGAAAATGAAGAGAATTTGGACACTGTAGGAGATCATTTGGCATAGCAATATTTTTGCAGCAGCATACCTCTTAAAAATAACAAGAAAATTAGAAGAGTCTTCTAGGAAATACAAAAGACCTTTTTAATAAAAGCAACTGACACAAAAAAAAAAGGAACAAGGGAAAACAAAACTGACAACTTCCTTGTGACTGCAAGCTTTGACTGAATGCTGAATTCGCACTTGCAAAGACATTTGTTCTGCAAAGTATAAAATTTACTCTAGCCTGTTCTGAAGCGCCTGTGCCTAGCACATTTGTTTTATCAGCATTCAAATAGCATCTGATGTTGCTGATCCCTTGGAAGATATTTGTTTTGTAGAGCGTGTCCAAGTCCACACACCCAGTGATGTCTAGTAGGCTCCTTCTCCTCCTAGAACAGACTGATTTTTCATTTGTTGCAGCAAATTCCTGAAAACATACAGTGAACTGGAAGTCATCCTAACTCAACTGCTTCTTCTCGGAATGACATGTTCTGACTGGCTGCATTAAGAAGGACTGAAAATATATAACCTCATTTTATGATAGGTTGTCCCAAATGGCTTTGGAACAATTCTCTAATGATTTTTATTCTCCTCAAACTGATATCACACATTCATTCCATCTCAGTGTGAAATCTGAGCAATATAATGAATCATGGAAGCCCAGGCATTGCACATACAGACTTACTAAGAGGCTGGAGAAAAGACCATGAAAAACAACAGAGAAGCATCCACAGACTTCAGTGAACTTTGGGTCAGACCTTGAAAAATACTGCCTTTTTTCTTCTCCAACGACCCACAAATTAAAAAGAAATTGAGTGGGTTTACATCTAACTTATGTTCACTTCTGAGCACAGAAGTAAGATCGTTTGCTATATTAAGAGTAAAATTCCCACTGCTTTAGAAGATGTATTTCTTCACCAGTAAATGCATTCATAGTCAACTTCCCTTAACCATTAGTGGATCGTCTGAGTTGCAAATAATGCCATGGATGGACAGGCAGCCAGGCTGATAAACACAGATTCTTCTGAGATGTCTCTGTGCCCATCTCTCCACTGTGTATCTTTACTAGTTTGGACATGAAACTGTTGCTTCTGGTCCTAAATTAAGTCCATGTATTAGTACAGAAGTACTACCGGGTTTGTAATGCTCTCTCATAGGATGGTACTGACCAACAGTCCAAGTGTGAGCTAGCCAGTCCACATCTAGGTTGTTGGTTTGGGGTTTTTTTATCTGAATGTCCTAGGCTTTCATTACCCTGCAGCTGGATATCTGGCTGCAACTGAAATAATAGAGGTTTCTTGGCTGAAGTTTGATGTTGTTGTCATCTTTCCCCTAAAGAACTAAAACATCAAGGATTCATCAAAGCATGGTGATGCTTGTGTTATCCAAAATCAGATCACAAACAACACATTTCTAAGTGCTCGTGTCAGACTACCAACATCAAACACTTGGCATGCTTGACACAACTAGCTTTTGAAAGACACCGCAAAAAAATCAAATGTTTCCAATGCCTCTACTGGAAGCAAGACATCTCTTTAAACATGTTCGCTAAGGACTATTCCCCAAATGCAGAGGAGAGTAAAGTGATTTATAATTTGTTCACAGAAAATGGTCACCTCTAAACATTAAAGTGGGTGCCATTATGGTGTCTTCTGAAGAGATGAAGGACTTGTGTTCGCCTAGACAAAAGGCTATCCTGCTTCAACTGTGCCTGGTAATGGTATAAACATAGTTGCACTTACATACATATGCTTACACTTGTATAGCTGATTTTGGCCAGGGAAGGAATTATACTGGTAAAAAACTTTTTATTAATATACATTTATAACTGCGTCCAAACCAGCATTATGCCAGCATATATACACTGGAAAAATAATAACATTCTTAAGCAATCCCAGCTACATGATTATAAGCACCACCTGTCTTCTCAAATAGCTTTTTATCACTCTTCTGAACATTTACTTTAAGGATGAAACATATAAAAGTGCATTGCACTCTATCTTTCCTGCAGAAAACAACATAGAGTATGGTCCATTTAATGTCTTGAAATAACATTAAGTGATCCAAAAAACCTGAAAGTTGGATTTGGCATGTGACATATTCTTAAATCAGCTTTCCATTGCATCAAATCCTCCATTATTTTTGGTAATGAAATTGATGTTGCAGCCTTTACCTAAGTAAAACATTCACTTAATTTCACTGAATATTTCAAATGAGTATTCAAGGCAGGAGCTGGTCTGTTACACTATATATGTTGTGCTTAGAAGCTGAGGAAAATCTCAATCAAATGTAAGTCAGTAAGGGACTTCCCAGAGGACTTTGGATGTGTCAGCAGCTATTCTGCAGGGCAGGTGCCATCAGGTGTATGCACCCAGGAGACTTCCCAGGGGCAGAGCAGTCAGAAACGTCCGTCTCACTCTTCCTTTCTTGCTCCATTCTCAGAAGTATGTTTACATATGAAGATGTTCCAAAATTATTTTTTACTGGTTGTAAGAACTATTTAAAATAGAAAAAAAATCAAGTGCGCACATATAGTTTAAACCTTCAGTTACCATTGTTTGGAGGGTTATTTTCTAAGGGGTGCTGGCAAGTTAGGAAATTCCTGCTGCACCTGTGAGTACTTCTATTTGAACATCTGAAATTCCAAAACTATCAGCACATTAGCTCGAGCCTTGGTGACTCGTAAATCTTTCTCAGCATCTTATTTCATGAGGTCTAGTTCAAGCATTAGATGGAAATTACATTTTGCAGAGACCATATTTGAACAGCATTACTTAAAGAGAAGCAAATGGAGTTTTACTTTAACAGTAGTCCAGGTAGATATTAGCGAGTGTTCAGAAAAGCAAAGATCCGGTTTGAGCTAGACAGCAGGTCTTTAACAGAAAAAAAAGACAGAGACATTTTTATCATTAGTAATGACATGAAACATCAGGGATATCTGAAGATCTGAGACAAGAACACATTGTCTAAAAATGCAAACTTGAAGGCAGACACAGCCCTGACACAGCACCTACCTTGCCAATAGCTGGTGACAAGCAGATCCACCCACCCAAAGAATGCTGTTTCAATTCCCACTTCTTCAGCCTCACTTTCAACACACCCTGCAGACAGTGGAAGGGCTGCTTGCAGCATTTTGAAGCTATCAAGTGCTATCTAAGCCTGCATAAGAGCTTTCTAAACATCCATCCTGGGCTGATCTATGATACAGGTAAAGGTATAGCTAGTTAAGAAACAAGAAAACTGTTTCTATGATGTTCCCGATGGTTTTCCTGTGATTGCCACCCAGGCATCCATTTTCCCATATCATTAAAAGCCATGGCCTGCTTGTGCCTGCTCAGATACTCAATTTTTTTCTGCATTACAACCTATTGCATGAGTGCTTTAACTCAGTCTAGCATAGCCCCTAGACTGGTGCTTAGGGACTTCTGCTCAGTCCCATGGATCTGAAACTTCCCAAACTTTAGAGAACCTAGATCAGATCTTCTGCTTCCTATTCCATCATTGACCTATGGATTGCTTGCCACGTTCCTGAAAATGTAGCGGTTTGATCCCCTTTCTTAGGACCCAGGATAACTTTTGCCTAGAATTAGGCCCCAGCTTAGCCCAGCACTTTTCTCACAAAGCACCTTAAATGAAGATGCAGGTCCCTCTCACTGCCAAATATCCACACGATGAGGGCACTCATCTAGGTAGGGGAGCTAGGTTTGTGTTGCCTACACACTGGAGACAGTGCCTTACCAATGATAACAGAGAGACTTTTCACTACTTTCCTCTGCAACCCAGTGATTATTCAACAGCTTATGCACAGTGAAATAATGCATCAAGGAATCTCAAGAGCACCCAAGTCAGTATGTCCACCAACAGCCCAGTGGTTTGAATCCTCTCCTGACAGACTGGTGGGCACTTAGACATGCACGTGCTCTTCTACAGAAGGTGTTCACCAAAGACTGAGGGGAGCTACAGACGGGAGAAGCTTCACTGACCTACGTGAGAATATACCAATCTCAGCAAAAAGTCTGAGCCAGACTAGACACTGGAAGAGGTTTCATCCATGGAGTGTCTTAATCACTGCTCTGTCAAAGGTTAAAGAGAGATTTCACCTCTTCCTCCAAGCTTTGCTCTGGGCAGAATGGGAACATGTCCTGAGAGCATGCCCCAGAGGACAGGGACGTCATGAGGAAGACTGACAAAACATATGGAGCCTAGGAACCCTGAGAGGACTTAGATACTATCAGGATGTTGGAAGAAATCCATATTTCCAACACCAGAAATGAAGACATCTAGAAATCTGCACTGATGGGAATTCAGTTTCTTTGAAAGGTATGAAAAAGTTCCAAGGAACTATGCTTTGGATTTAAGTACCTTAAGCTCCTTTGCAGATCTTGGCCTTTCCTTTTTATCTTTGACACTGATGTTACTCACGGCTTGTGGATTTTTACAGGGCAAGTGACATAATAGTCTACTACATCCAGTCAATAAAAATCCAAATGGAGCTGAAAAAAGCAAAAGCCTTTTTTTAAAACCCTAAACAGGAATTCTGTGTTATTTAATGGACTACCTGCAGTGCAGGGAATTGCTTTGGGGCAGGTGGAAACAAGGTCCAGAACTCCTGAATATATTCAAAGCAAATTGTTTCCAGACAGTGACAAGGTTTTCAGGATTAATAACACAGGTGATATAGTGCAAGTAGGTAGCCTTCAGAGATAACAGTCCTCCACTCCTGCTTCCTGAAAGTCAGCTCTGGAGCTTTTATTGACTGTGTGACTATTCTTTCCAGTGAATTTCCAGGCGGATGCTGCTGTCAGCACATTATGTTTTTCATAATCGGCAATATAAAGTCAGATGTGTGACACTGGCTGCTTAACTGCAAAATGGTGGCCCTTTGATGTCTCCATTTTCACCAGTAACTTATGTACCTGGTCAACACCAGCCACATACGCTCTAGCACTGACAACGCAGAAAAGTCCAGCACATCAGTTACCTCAGAAGACAATGAATATCCTTCTATCTCTCTTACATATTAAGGATTTTTACAGCATGTCTACTGAGCAAGGTTATTCATGGAAATGCCAGCAAAGGTTTTGGCAGTTGTAGTGTTGGTTTGTCATCCATTAATGCAGTGGGCAGAGCATTCACGCAGCCTGTGAAACACCTATTTCCAATTGTTTTCTTAGCCTAAGGAATATCAAATACATGTGTGCCAGGAATGGGATCTAAACATTGAACTGTTGGAGCATGACTTCATACACCCTTCTGGACAGCCAACTTTCCCTGGAGTTATAAAAGATTCACTAGGCCAAGAGATAATCCTTCTTTTTTCATTTTAAAGAATTCCTTTGTGAGAGTAGACTTGGGTTTCAGTTCTTGCTGTAAGACCTGTTTAAATATCTTGTCCAATTACTATGGATACTGTAGAAATAGGATGCACAGTTCCTAAATGCAGTAAAATTGGAAGAGTGTGTTCCCATCTTTCAGGGAAAGGACCCAGCCACTAGATTAGAGTGTTGATTTCATTACTACTTCTGTCTCATTCATTTTTCCTTGGGCAAGCCTGAAAAGTATGATCAAAACTTACTACAGTACCATTGATAGACATTCTTTTCTTCTGTCTTTAGAGCGCCACATTCATACTTCACTTCACTTCTAATTTGCCCATGCCATAATTAGCATAGGAACATACTCCACAGTGTGCTCTCATTGTTTTATAAAACTAGTTAAAAACAATCAAACCAACAACAAAAAAAGCATAACTCTGATGTTATTGGGCTTCCATCTTCTTTCTTGCAAAATATTTCAGAGTCTGAAGAAATTTAATATTAACCAATAATTTTAGTATTCAGCTTTAAGTTACACTGAGTTCATCCTCCTTACTCATACCCCTTGGGCTATCACTCCCCTTGCTGTTTTCATCTTTAAATAAATACTTTTAGCAGGTTTTCTTTTCCCTCTTAGTCATCATTTGGCCAAACTTGATTCTCTTTTTTTGAACTTTCAATATATGATTTGTTGAACTAACACTTTGACTTCTCATTCAATACTGTTACTCTTCAAATTCAATATACATTTCTTTATTATTGTTGCAATTAAATTATTTAATACCTATCTGAGTTTTACATATGAAGCGCTAACACTTGACTCTAATGTTAAAAGCTGATTTTTACTTCTTGATCTCTGTTAAAACTGCTTTATTGACACTAAGATTTCAAAACATCTTTCTCCAGCTGTATATCTCAGTCCAAAGCAAATCCAATGGGGAACATAATTTAACCTTTTTCCAGATTTAATCATATTTATTAATCCTGAAAGTACTTCAGTCATCTAACTGCTACACTCATCTGGGCTTTTTTCCAAATCTATAGAAAGATGCTTCTAGACAGTACATCCTTCCTCTTAGCTTTGTCACTTCTCTTTGAGGTACCTTTTTCTCTTTTTTTTCAGGAGAATTTAGAAAACTAAAATGTTCTAAGCAAGTAATACTCAGATACCTGAAGCTAGAAAAGATGTCTTCTCCATCTTCCATAGATTTTGGCAACTGCTTTGACTTCAGTGTTCTTTAGTTTCCATTAACATAATAAATAATGGCTTTTAGTAAAGCTGGGCCTAGCACCAATTCTTGCAATACTCCTTAAGTTCATCTTCCTTTCCAAATTGGTACATTGCCATTATCATTAACCTTGATTTATGGTCTCTTGTCTGCTTGCCAGCCTACTTGACAGTGTAGTTATCCAAGCCATTTTAATTCATTTCTGAAATGAGACTTCATGCCATGCTGTTATAAAGTCCAGATTCAGCAAATATTCTGAATGCCTGTTGTGTATTAATCCTGCCGCTCCATCTTACCAGAGATGTCATTTTGAGGAGAACACAAAGCCTAAGGAGTGTTAAGAACCAGCATTCCCAGCACAGCAAGAATAGGGGAAATAGGTCTGACAGGTTGAAGAGAGGACTCTAGATTTCAGGAATACTCATATGCCTTTTATGTACAGCAGTACAGACCTTCTATTTTATCATTATGCCAAGGAGCCAGCATGAAATTGCCTTTATTCATTTTCCTCAAGAATTCATAAGCCAGGGCTCCATTCATCCGCATTATTAGAAACATAGTTCATGCATATCAGTATTTGTCTTCTAAATACCTTCAGGAAAGTTGGCATTCTGAGGGGGAATTAGTTTAGTATGATTATCCTTGATTTATTCAATACAGTCCCATTGTATTCTAAGGACTAAATCCTCCTCTTTTTCAAAAGTTTCTTTTAAAATAGTGTTTGTTCTCAAAAGGCTTACTCTGTAATAATCAGTGAGAGAGGGGGTTAAGCTTCTCCACACTGAAAATTAATCTCTGCTTGATTTCTTTCCACCTTCATCTTTGCTGATAAGAGGAGTGGAGGCAATTGAAAATCTGATTCATACGTGCAGGAACTCTGAATCGAGATAAGGAAAAGGCTCCTTTCTGCAGTGGGGCAAACTAACAACCCATCACCCCACAGGAGAGTGTCTGAAGTGCAATGCAGTGGCAGAAATTATTACCATCAAATTACTGTAGAGAGGGAGCTATAGAGAAGTACTTCTTCCCTAAAAAAACAGTAAGAAGGGGAAAATTTTATCCCACTTTCAGGAAGGAAATGGAACAAGTGCCTGCTTTTGTGTTCCACTGATATGAAGAACTAGAACCAGAGTCCCAAATACATTAACTTGATCTTGGTGATGTGCAGCATTAAAGTAAAAGCTCAGCTAGTCCCCTAGCAACAACTGCAGTTAGAAATCTCTTGTAATTTCTTAGAGATAATAAAGAATGTAAATAAGGATAGGAATAAATTATCAAGCAAAGCTTTCTACTTAATGGTATTCTTCATTCCTTCTTCCCTCAGTTCCTGTGAGCCTTGTTGGACATTGACAGTCTTTTAGATAGTGTTAAATACAGTAATCAGCTTCTTCAGGGAAGAAATAGTTATCAACAAAGGTTGGGGCTGGAGAGTTCTTGCATTTTCTAACTCTGATTCTGCAGAATAAACCCACACCAGTGGCAAGAGGTAAAGAAGAGCAAAGCTCCTGTCTCAGTTGCTAACCCTTAGTTGTCATCTCACTCCAGGGCATCTCGAGGACAAAATCTCATCAGACACTCTTTGATCCAACAAAATGATACTTCTGCTGTGACCTTACAGCCAGTGCTTACTGCTGTCTCTGTGCAGTAAGATAACAGAGGTAGTATAGGAGCCTTAGGCAGGCAAAATAAATTCTTATAAAGCAACCAAAAATGTTATGCAAGGGCATAAGGTGGAAAGGGAAAAGGTACATGAGAGAAGAAAAGACACTAGGAACCCAAGAGACGGTTGGGGATTACCTAAAGTTGGTAGAAGAAACAACTGTATATGGTTCTTTTAGGCCTGGGGCAATGAGATGTGGGAGGGTATCTTGGTTGATCATGAAGCATTAAGATGAAGTTGTGGTAGCTGTGAGAGCTGGGTGACAATATGGGCATTTCATGACATTTAATTCCTTTGCCCCATCTCTTTTTTTTTTTTTTTTTGAGAATTCAAGACTTGAAGAAAGAGGGAAAGGGAAATAAGGGAGGAGAGGGGCAGAAGTGAGAGAGAAGCCCATCCTTTCATCAGTTTGTCCACCAGCTCTATGCACCAACAAAACCTCATTTTGACTCCTAACTTTTCATTCCATTCTCCATTTGCTTGCCTACCACAGTTTCAACATAAACTCTGGGAAACATTAGGGGACCTATTTGTCTGAAACAACTGGGCTCTTTCTTCTTTGTTTTCATCCCCTTAACAACTGCTTTCCAGCAACTGAGAAAGAATTTAGGCCTGCTAGATGTTAATTATTACACTGCTCTCTCACTCCCACTTCCATATGTACACCCTGATCCTGCTCTCCGTTATCATAAAAACATCACAGAAACTACGCTACACGGCTAGAGTTACAGTATAAGTGTTTCTACACAGAGAGGTCCTTATTCAGTTATTGCTCAATACTCTCTCGGGGAGACTTGACTTCAGTGGGAGTTGGTCCGTATAATGACAGAGCAGAGATTTCAGGGCATGAACTGCAGAGCACAGGAACTCCCACGGAAATTTTATTTAGCAGATCAAGGTAGTGAGGCTTCGCCAATAGGCTGTTGTGGGAATACTGACACCACAACTGAAAAGCATTGGCTTCTGCTGCTGCTTAGGATATATTGCAAGATCAGAAGCAACATTTACAGATCAGCTTAAGGCTGTAAAGCTTTTTATGACATTTCAGGTTTGATAAAAACTTGTTTGTTATTGTTTTAGTATTACTTTTAGCATGATCTAATTTATAGACCTAATAGTAGTTTTAAGATATACAATAGCTGGAGATGGTAGCACTGCCTACTATTAAACTTTCCTAACACTTCCACTTACAAGACTCTGTATTCAACAGCTTATAGCTTTGCCAGACCTGAACCATTTGGGCTGAAATTTTACATGAATTTAGCCTTAGGCTGAATTTTACTGGCAAGTATCAGCCAAAATTGTGCAACTGTTCAGCTTTCTCCAAGAACAAAACTGGGAAAATTAAACATTTTTTGCAATGTTAAAAGTATACAGACATTTTCTTGGAGAAGCTAGAAGCCTATGCTACAACATGTATTGGAAACACAGTGAAAATAACACTTTGTTACAGGGAGCATGCTTTCACTGTTTTCCACCAAATCTAGACACAGTTTTACAAGACAAACTTCTATGAAACTACAGTTTAACTGGGCTCAGCAGAAACAGCTTCTGTTTTAAAAGCTAAACAGCACCAATTCTGTCCTCACTGAACAGTCTTAAGGTTCTCACTTCTGCTGTAGTGCTGGGCTTTTAGAATGAGAAATAGGGTACCTGTGTCTTCCAGATTCCCCCCTTTTTGGGGCATAACATTTCAGTACAGAAAACTAGCTGATGCAAATGCAGATGAAACATGAACTTGGATGTGAAGGAACAGAGAGGAGAAATGGTCTCCTAAGGATGTGAGAGGGGACAAAGACAGATCAGTGAAGGGAATGATGCTCTGAAAACAAGTGAACAAAGATTTAAACCTTTGCTGGAGGATGGGAACTGGGGCTGGCTGAATTACATGGAATAAGAAGCCCAGGAGAATCATTGCAGTCATAAGAACATGTTGGAGAAGGTGAGACACAAAGCTACAGGTTGGGAGTCATAACATACTTTTTTAGCCTGTAACGGATACCCAGCTTCCTAAGTCTCATCATTTGCTGTTGCCAGATAGTAGCTGTGAAACCCATTGGTGATCTATGTGCATTTTCTCCTTCACAGCTGGTCTCTATAAATTATGCCAATTTATTTCTGCTATAAATTATTTAACTGCTTGATGGCACCCTGCTGAGTTCAGCAATGACATATGGTGAAATACCTCTATTTCTTTTACAAGAAGAGAAATAGGAAATCAGGCCTGGTCAGAAACGGGTACCATAGTTTAAGATGGCACTGTCCTCTATGCCAAAAAGTTGATTATTGTTCCCCTGGTGGCTTTAAGTGTCCCCATGGATGCATCATCACCAGATGAAATGCCTAAAAATTTCTCATCCACATCAGTTTGAATTCTGGTAACTTCTTGCTGAAAGATGCTCAGACCTGTCTGATGTTGCACTGAACCAGAGAAGGAGCATACACAATCCAGTCACCTAACTCATAATGACAGTAATCTCCAGCTAGGACATGGCCTAAAACTCAATGAATAATGAAAGAATTTTAATAGTACATAGTCCAAAACTCAGAAGTCAGTGGAAAAATAATAAATAGGTCTTTGTTAATTCATTTGGTACCATGATGATGTAGTGGGCCTGTGGAAAATGCTGCATGATGTCAACGGAAGAAAAATGCTTGTGCACAAAGCATTATTTTCTAAGATTTGAGTGCCTGATTTTGGTCTCTAAGTTTATCTGTGGCATATTGAAAGATTCCACATGTGCTTACACATATAATTTCCTAAAATATTAATTGTTCATTGTGCATGATTTTTTTCATCACATCAGATTTCATTCTCTGTATGTTCCTGGTATAAGGAATTTTATTCTGGCTACTAGAATTTATGCTGCACAGAGTTCAGTTCAGTGTTCAGATATTTATTTGTGAAACCAAAGTAGAAAATTACAAACCATTCTGTCTACTTTTTCTGAGTTTTGTATACTAAACAAAAAAACCCCCAGAAATTTCTGACTTTTTGGTTGGAAAAACCTAAGGTGCTATTTCACTTACAGTAGAGTTTAAAAAGAGTCAGTCACTGCTTTTTCCACTGTTTGGCTTGGCCTCTAACTTCATACAGTTTTACTTTGTGTCCACCAGTGCCAGCAAAGCTTTCCTTTTCATTCAGCATCAAACACTGAAAACTCAGCTCCATGGAATTAAATTCTTCCTCTTGTCTACGGCAGAAAGGTTGAAGCTTATCTTGAGCTAAAGCAGCTTATATTTTGTCTTTGCTCTCCAAGTCTTCATACTGCAAGGCTCAACAGAAAGGTTTCAGTGACTTGCTAGGATTCTTATCAAGCACTATTGGTTTGGGATTTTCTTCGAAAAGCCTTTTCACCTTCCTGAAATGGAGGAAATCTGAGAACAATTATCAGAGGAGGAAATCATCCACAAACTTAAAAGCCTGCAGGCTGCTTATGAAAGCAGTACTGTACGTTTGAAGAGCAATGGCTTTGTAGTACGGCTGTAGGCTGGACTGAGGTGATCTGGGTTCAGCCCTTGGTTTAAACAGTGTAGATTTAAGCAAGCCATCAAGAGCTACAGCCAGTGAGGAACTTAGACCATGAAGAGAGGATTTTGGTGGAATAAAGGTACCGATGCCCAAAAGTCTCTGGCCTAGATGCTGCCTGCCCTGTGCCCATCTGGGCTACAGGAACAAACCGTTCCTCCGGTTGTGCCCAAAGAGGTCCAAGCAGCTAATTTAGAGAGATTCCTAATCTCAACAAAATCCTAATCCTGAAAAAGACAGAATACTGTTTGTATATTAAGTACAACTTTTCTGCCCATATTCTGTTCAAATAATTTTTAGTGGAAATTTTAGCTGTGCTAGAATGGACCAAAACCCAAGTCTCCCCTCTCCACGCTAGCCACAAGTTGCATAACCCTTCTGGCTTTGTTTCCTGCTGGACCTTGGATTCCTTTTGGCACAGTGGTAAAGGAGAGGGAGAGCCCCAGTTCACAGCATAGCCCAGGGGGCCAGGGCACTGGAATGAACAATACAATCTACATTCAATACAACGCAAGGCCCTACATTCAGTGCCTGTCTGGACCAGCTCTTTCCCTGGTAAGTGCTTGAAGCATAAGACTTATTATATACAACAAGGGTACTGCTTTCGTCTTCAGGAGTCCTATTTTTAAAGAAAAGCATGAGCATTATTCTTTCAAAACCCAGACGTAAATGTCTAGCCACAGAAGACCCTAGGCTCTAAAATGAATGGATACACCATTCTGTAGGCTTGAATCCAGAGTCTATGCTCTGGAGAGGGATAGTATTCATAGCATATAAAAACCCCATTCTTAGTTTTTCCTGTTGGTTAGCATTAATCTTCTCCCTGCTTAATACATGTCTTATGTGTTTTCCAAGATGTCTAATTTCCCCCCTGCTGTTCAAAGGGAGCCTATGTACTTCATACACGCTTACTTGTTGCACTCAGAGGGTCAATGAACTAAAAATGCTGGTGTCTAAAGGCATCAAAGTCCTCTTAGGAAACCAAGTCAGAGACCTATGGGATAGGTTCATATCATCACATTTCTTTTCTATGTATGTAACACAATTTGGTATCTCAGTTTACTTGGCCTATCTGAAACATCCACAGACCACAAGCTTACCCTCAAAACAGAAAAACAATTTATTAGTGTGACAAGCAGAATATTTACAAAGAATATTACAGAATCTAAACACCAATTTTTCTGGACGCAGAAATGGAAGCATAAAGGCCCTCTGTAGCAGAGTCACAGCAAACCACTGCCTGGAGTGTTGCCAATTTGCAATTCCAATTAAACACTTTTCCATCTAACCACTGAAGCCATCCAGCATATTCTGCTGGTCTGTGCAACTGATTTGCTAATACAAGTGGATGAACTAGCTCAATCTATAATCACTTCTCCTTAACGTGAATGGGACTACAGAGACAAATACTATTACACCGGATTCATCCACATTTTCCAATTACTGTCCTAAGTGTTACAAATGCCTCACCACAATAAATGAAATTTCAATTTCAGATTCCCTCAACTACACCAGTTATGGCAGAATCATAGAAATGTCGACTGGAAAGGACCTCTGGAGGTCGTCTTGTCCAGCCTCCCACTGAAAGCAGGATGGTCACCAATGCTGGATCAAGCCACCTGTAATTTTGTCCAGCCTGGTCTTGAAAACCTCCAACAATGAAGGCTCTACAACTGCGCAACCATGAGTCAATCTAACTAAAGAAGCCAAGCAATTTAAGGCTGAATGGAAGGCACCATCCAAAGGGAGAACCAGCTCTGGTTGTGTAATCTAGCATTTTGTCTTCAAGAATACTCTGCAGATCCTTAGAGGGAATACATTAAAACAGGGAGTATGTAGACCGATTCTCTTACAGCAACCAGATAAATTAATGAACGGGAAGTCTTTTTAGGAATATTATTGCACACAAGAATGCAGATACAACCTGAAGCTCAAATTCCCCAAGTAACGGGAATATTTTGCTGGGAAAACAATACAAGGACTATGTATCACTGATTACTTGCCCTGTTTTTACTCTCTTTCTTTATAAGATGTTATTGGCCACTCAAAAATACAGGATACTTGGCTAAAAAGGCCTTTGTTCTTTCTATAGCCTCTAAAGTTCATCATCTGGGTTCTTGTTCTAAAAACCAACAGATTAACCCCCCCCAACACCCCCATTTGGATCACAATCTTTAATTTCATACTATCAAGAAAGCTAAATTTTCCAGACTTTGAGATCTTAATCATATGGATCAAGACAGAAAAGGAGGCTTAGACATTTAAGGGGGCTACATATTTTCTGGCTGTCATCATCTTCAAGCTACTACACTTTGGTTGTTCGGGGTTGTCTTTAAATCTCTCTGTGCATGTGCTTCACAACGTCAGTAATAACACTGCTTAGACATGTTTCAAGAATACATACCTAATATATAGTTGAAACACTCATGTGTCATGCTAATAGATGTCATTAAAAGTATCCAGGTAAAAAATTAGAATTGCATCATCACACATTTGAGGTATACACATTAAAAACTATTGCCCAGATCACCTTACACAGTAGAGAATTACAGAAAAAAATAAGCTGCCTAATTTAACAATATCTTTAAAATGGAGGAACAACAATTATTTTGCCTCCAAGACTTTGAAAAGCAAATAACACCACTTTGATAGTGAATATACTGAGTATTCCTGTAAAATTATGAAGACAACAAATTCCAGCAGATTCTCTTGCATCATTTTCATCTTTCTGTGCCCGTACTGTTTGTACACCCTTTGGTTTCTCTGTCCCTGAGTCAGACATGCATCATCTCTATTTCTGGGAAAATATTATTGACATTTTGTCTTTGGGTGTCTGTCACTGGCGGGGGGCAGGGCGAGACTATCTAATGCATGGAATGTAGGTCATGAAAAGCTGAGGGCACTCAAGATGTTTTTGAACCAGAAAACAGGCTTTACTGGAATGGGAAAATAAGAAATTAGACAGCTTCATGTGATTTAATTTTAGATGCTTCACTGAAACACCACAGCTGCTCTGCTGGTAACGACTTTTCTGGAGACAATGAGCTGAGTGTTCTTACAATGGCTTAGTGCTGGTAGGCAAACTGGGCAAAATTCAGCAATTAAACAGAACTTCTTCTTTTTTTCTCTGCAGAAATACTGGGAACTCATCGTTCCTCTCCTCCAGTTCGGCTTGCGCATGTGCGAAAGCTGCTAGGTACATGCTGAAGCTTAGACACTACCTCACCACCTCCAGCCCCATCCAAGGCAATCGGTAAAGAGCACTTCGCATTACTGACAAAGGAATTTGGGACAGTTGGAAAGTGCTTCACAAGTTTTTTCCATTCCAGTTCTTTCTGGGCGGTCCTTACCAGAGCATGCTCTGGGTTTTGGCTCTTCTCTGCCCAAAGCTGGCCAGAATAATTTCAGTTATATAACATTTGCCAGACACTCTATTCTTCAGACTGTTCCTTTTCACCACATTACCCCAGATTTCCAATTTGCCTAACAGCATTTCCTCCCCTACCTACTTTATCAAATTATCTCCTTGGCTTTCATTATCTCTGGGAATCTACATAATATTTAAAATTCTTTTATAACCCTAACTGTTACTTATGGACTCCAAAGTTAAAGCATAATGCTGCTCTCTCCCTGACCACACTCGAATGGGTACCTAACAACAAGTTACAAAAAGGGAGATACTCATATTCAGCTCGTGGCACCTATCTTAGGAAGCTCTCATTTCCCATAGAGTCAGTGGAGAATAATGATTTTTCTGACTTACATACAGGTACTAGGCGTAGTGAGTATCCTTAAACGACCCAAAATATGCGACACAGAGGCCTTAGAAGCATTCGTGTAGGAAACATAATTTCCTTCTAGGAAAGCAGACACCTCTCTCTTGTGGTTCTCTATTCCAGCTAAATTTTTAAGGAACTAAAAGGAGTGCTGACTTGCAAGGTATAGCTATAATGTTGTTGGTCTTTGCTATTGGTCCTTTTGACGTTCTGCTCCCCTCCCTCTGCCCTTATCAAGTGATGTGTGAGGAGCATCCCTTTGGCTGCCAGCTGTCATGCCAGCTCAGGTGTTGGTCATAGCCTGGGCATGATCCTGAACCCACATGTGGTCACTCATATCCTGGAGTTAGGCTTGTACATCTAATTTCTAATGGTAGCCAGGTGGTTACTGAGGATTTTGAAGACTACTGAACCTAGAGATTTCCAAACCAATGTTTATGTAAATGGGAGGCACAGGATGTTTAACGTCTGTCTGCTACACTTCAAGTGCAGTTACCAGAAACCATGCAATCCTCTATCGTTATTTAATAGCTCATTTGAGACTAACAGGGTGATTCCCTTTTCAACAGTTGTGGCCCAGAAAACACAAGATTACATAACTGCAATCACCTATTGACAGCTTTCATGAGAATAAGTTAAAAGGTCTTTTGGGGTTTGGAAGTTTCTGATTGCAGAAGCCTAATCTTAAACGAAGCAGCATAAAACATTATCGGGAAATAAGTGACATTCTTTCAGAGTTACAGACAAATGCATATTATCGGTAATTTCTCAGTAAAAATGCATACTAGGAATCCTCAAGTTTGTCTGCAAATGTAATAATGTCCAAGAGAGGAAGCAATGTCATAGATAAATGACGCAGAAGGATCTCTGCGCTGGCAGTGAGAAAAATGATACCATTTAGTCATTTGAAAATATGTGATGTTTCTCCACCTGATTTTTAACAATAAGGGGAAACAATTAAGAAGAATAAATTTTAAAGTACCAATTCAGATGTACATACGTTGTAGTAGATCTAATTAGCCCTTATAAGGACTCAAAGGGAACTGTTGCAAAGGGTAGATCAGATTAGAATGTTATTAAAAAGGAGAAGACAAATCTGCCTATAAAAATCCCACCTGAAAATAGCATATCGAGGCCTAGACATTTCAGATTTTCCTGTAATATCCAAAGTATAAGACAAGAGAATGTACTAAACTGACATTCAGCCCAGGGGAAAAAATCTGGATGGATGCACTGGTTGAACATAATGCAACTCCAGATACAAGTGAGGCTGTCAGGATAAGTTTTCCTGGGTAATTAATCCACAGAGAAGAAAAGTTCAGAGGTAAAGCAATTAGGAATGACTGCACCAAACTGGAGAGACAAGTTAAATCAGATGTTTCAATTACTGACATGGCTGTATTTCATGTGCGCTTTATTGTTTGGTTTACTACTCTCAATAAAGAATCTAGTAAATGAAACAATTAAGGCCAGTACAGAATGCAAGATAAACCTTGATCAAAAGACACCCTTTAAATCCAATTCAGCTAAGACTTAATACTTCAAACTCTCAGACTGCTAACTTCTATCCCAGTTGTTCAGTTAGAGCCTGAACTGTAACCTTTGAAAATTAACAGACTCCCACAGGAATGCAGAATTTCAAAATATAGTGCTGTTGCATGTCTTTTCCCCCTCATCTACCTGATATAAAACTAGTAAAGTCAGATTGCATAGGAGCTTGAATTTTAAAAATCTGGATATGTTATTAAATGCAGACAATAAGCAGTAGCAAGCACATAGGAAAAATTCTACACTTCAAGCTATGATTTTTCTTTTCAATAACATTTTTGCAGCTCTGCTCTTTATACAGACTGAGACTCCTCAAGCTCAGTCTGTCCCCTCTGGTGATACAGTCTGCAAACATGCTAAGTACCAAAGCCCTCAAATATACACACCAGTAATTCAAACCCTTTGAAAACCAAGCCTCTTTCAGCTCTTCCCTTGACAAGAACTAGTGTGACAGACACACCAGCTGCTCAGACCTGAATAAGGGCTTTTTGAAGCAAAACCCATGAGCACACCAAACATTCAAAATGAGACTGTAGCAGATACATACCGCCTGAAAATTAGGGATAAGTCAGAGCTCTGACACCTATTTGTATTTGTGTTATACAGGTAATATTAGCAATTGACAGCATCTTGGTTTAAACAATAAATCAGCCATCTCTCTGACTTGGCTCAGCATCAGGTGACCTAGTTAAAGAAAATAAGTGCCTGCAAGACTGAAAAGTTCACAAAGTGATAAGAAGTTTACAATTAAAACCATTTCATGCCAGATTTCGCCACACTGAATGCTTGCAGTAGATAACTTGCACATCTGCTAATGGCATATGTCATTCCTTGACTGTTTCAGTTTATAGTACACTCTCCTCTGAAGAAAACAATCACAGATTTTTAAAGCGTTATCTCTAGAAACTTTCCCCTTTCCAACGGCTTAATTTCTGAAGAAAACAGAAATCTGCTTTCCACTGGAGAGGAAGGCAGGTGGGATGTCAGTATATGTCTGTGACTCTGGAAAAGACAGGTAACAGTCCCTGAAAGGTCTTGCCTGGTCAGTATTGTAGTTGCTCTCCATTTTTACGTGTTTCCTCCACAATAAGCCTGAAAGGCACTGAGAAGATTTCTCCCTGGCTGCTTGCTGGATCTGTGCTATGGAATGAATAAAATCGCTAGAGCAGCGAGATTGGCCACGGCTCTCATGCTGATACTAATGAGGTTCCTGGTATAATTTCCATACCCCCTCTAAGCTGATGTTATAAATAGCAATCAGTGCAGCCTTACATGGCTAAGTCTTGATAAAGTTTCTGATGGTGCCAAAATATCCCATTTCTCTGCATGCCAGATGCTTTTAATAAAGAGACTTCCATCTTATGGAACTGTGTTTGCATTACCCTCGTCCCCCTGAGCTGCTTACAGTGATGCTTAGAGTTGGGTCAGCTTTTTTTCCCATCTTGCCCTTTTGCCTCTGTATAAGAAATGAGATCATTATTCTCTGGAGCTACCCACAAAGAAGAAAGGATGTGTATGGACAACCTCTTTCTGAGAGCATTTCACATTGATTTAAGACTTTGTTCCATTAGGAGAGCCCATCCAGGGCTCACTTCCACTGCTTTTAGAGAAAGCTCTCTAAAAATCGCCAGTAACTAAGCACGATTAAAAAAGAATTGTGTGAAAGGAAAGAACTCTAAAGCTGACAATAACACAGGGACTTTGTGTTCAGGTGATCTGCTGTGAAGTACCTGCTCCCAGAGCTGGGTCCAGAACTCTGTGTTAGGTCCTGAGCACCTGAGGAGCATCCCATTAAAACTGTCTTTGGGTAAAATTCATTAAGACCCAAGGACCAAGCCTAGGTCACTCTGCTAACTAAGCTAAGGTCATGATTCTTGCTATGCCCTTGTTCAGAAATGACAATTCTTAAACCCTTTTTCTCACAGAAGCACAGTTTTTGCTATTTTCCCCAACAGTGACTTATTTAAGCCAATTTACTAGGAGATGAGAGATGTTAGTTTGAACGCCCTTAACCAATTAATGGAATCAAAGCCTGATTCCACATTTCCTGGGCAAGTGGCAGAGTCACAAGTATGGTATATTGAAAGGTATATTCCCTTCTAAACATGTTTTTGTTGTTTGTATTTTTTTAAAGAAAGAGGAAATGACCACAAGGAGCCAGAAAATACCATAGCATAGCACCCCTTCAAGAACACCTACAAGAGCAAGCTGTGGAGCAGAGACTCTGACATCCTACATAGATTTTGGCTTAACTACAATACTTAGTCTCATCACAACTGCATTGATATAGGATGAATGCAGAGATGCAGGTGTAGGTATGCACATCTTTGGAGTTTAGATGTTTCTCAACATCGATGACACTTGAGGAGAGGCATTTCAATCTTGCAATACTGGACCTCAGTACCCAGTCTCAGTTAAGACTTATTTGAGATAACTTCTCAGACCCTAGTCCTCATAATCTAATCCAATCGGGTCTTTTTTTTTCCCCTTGGGGCAGGAATCACACAGCACTCACAGGACACTGAGTAAGAAATTCCAATTTTTCCCATTCTTGCTTCCAGTGCAATTAGCTAACATATTTATTGTGATTCATGAAACGGATCTGTTGAGAGCTTAAAGGTCAACTGGTCTGAATGGAACTAAATCCATCGCCTATGTGGAAAGGAAGAAATAAAAGACATGGAAAAAAACAACCAACAAAAAAAACCCCTTTCCATAATGTTCGTGTTCCAGTAAGTACAAAAGTGAGGCAATTGCTGTCCCTTCTTGCTCTTAATGAGTAAGCACATTGCTGACTGCAGCACATCTGCTGTATGGGCTGGACTGACAGACACTGCCCGCAGGCCACACTGGGATAAGGTCTTCAGCAGAACATCAAGGAAGCTGAGATGGAGATGGGGGTAACATGCAAGCCGTGGGACTGATCCCAGAACTACTCAGTCCATGACTTCTACCTCTGTGGCTCTATTGTTGCATGCTGGTCCACATTAGAAAATTTCACAGATGAAGTCTTTTACTATTGATGAGGGAGAAGTAGGAAAAAAAAGTGTATTCCCACACTCTTGCTTGTGCGTTAAGCCATATGCCAGGCACGCAAAAAATCTCAGACTAAATTCTCAAAGCTTTTGGGAAACCTATCAAACCACGAACCCAGGCTAAGTCAGAGTGAGTGTGCGAGTCAATGCATTTATTTAGAGTTCAGTAGTAGCTGGGCTCTGACTGTAAGCTTCAGGCTGCGCACGCAGAGTGAAGTCGGTTGTTGCTCTGAAGAGGTCCCAGTGCGCAGTAGGAAAGGAGACCCAATTCACTGCAGTACACGCAGCAGTTAGCTGTCTAGCTTTCAAAAGGGGTATTTGAATTCATTTATGCCCCAGAAAGGAAAATCCTAATAATAGTCTTATCAGAACTAGGTCTTCTTTATTTAGAACTGGAAAGCAGGGTTGCAAAGGTTATTTTCTGAGATCTGATAACTCTTTACTAAAGGATAGAATTTTATTACACGCTATTGAGGATCGGATTAAAGCTATTCTATGGGAGCCTTCTAAATCTTCCATTATTGGTCATATTACCTTCTGCATCACCATAAATGGATTTAGAAAAGTGACTGGGAAAAAAGCTGATCTAATTGCAAAAGCAAGTGCAGCCTCAAGATTCAAGGCAACAATAAGATACTATGGGTTATTTTTTCAGTTTTCAGCCAAAGATGTAAGAACCCTCATTTAAAAAAGCATTCCTACAAAAGGCCACCACTAACTGGGAGATTCTCCCAGAGGAACAAAACATCTGTTGTAAAGAAACAGTTTTCACAAATTTGCAGAGTTAAAAAAATATATCCATTTCATATTCAAATCCTGTTTGAACAATAAGATACTGTTGCAAGAGATGTCACGAGAATAATTCCATTGTGTACCAAAAAATGTGTCTCCAGGCTCTAAGAGACTAAGGGTAATCACTGAAGTTAAATCTCTCTATCAATGTATCCAGCTCCACAACAAACGTTGTGAAACTGGCTTTAGCATTGATTCAAATTTTGTCCTGCTTCAGCATCAGTATTGAAAATCCAATTTTGTTAATTCTGTATTTATCTATCTATCTAGGGTAGACCAACTAACTCTCACAGTATTAGAGACTAGGACCAGATTTTGCTATTGCATCTTATTCTAATTATACATTGGGTCTGGTATTTTGAATAGAAGCGTGATAATTTTGATTATTGAGATACACCTTTGTTAGCCTAGAAAAAAAGAAGATGACACCTAGGCCATTTCTGTGGAACCGTGTGTTCTGTTTCTCTTTCAAGCAATTACAGTTACTTTTGCCTTTGTATTTCTCACTTCCACAGCAGCAACAGCTATCTATTTAGTCTAAAAGCCTTCATAATTTAGGAAACGTTAGTGCAAAACATTGTAGGCCACCTCTTCAGTGACAGTTTGGGTACAACTCTGATTCCTCACATACTTTGAATGAAGCTCAAGGTCCTAATCCCTTTACTCCACAATAGTCAACATCTGAGCCCAGCATATTTAAAATTCAAGATACCCCTAAGCTGTTCTGGAATTCATCCTGATCAGGGTAAAACTCTTCTGATTTGAGGGCAACATTTTCTTAGAGGTTAAACTTACTCTGTTTTATGTAGCTAAAAAGTACAGACCATTACATAATCATATTAGTTTTATTGACTTCTATTGAAAAGTAATATTACTTTTATTGAAAAGTATCAGAGAGTAAGACCTCGTGACTGCATAGTCACATTTTTATTTATTACCACATTAAGGGCAGGGCAGGACAGGACAAGACATAAAAAAGAATAGAATAGAATAGAATAGAATAGAATAGAATAGAATAGAACAGAACAGAACAGAACAGAATAGAACTCTCCTCCGTTGGGTTTGTTGTATCTGCAATTTGATTCTTGCAGTGTTTCAAAGGGATCTGAACACTTTTAGCTTTGTTTCTTCATAAGGAGTCCAGATAGTAATTTATACAGATCCTAAAAATGACTATATATTTTCCAGCTGGCCACTTGGCTCAAATCCAGGTCACCCCTTCACATAAAATTATAGCTGTTTCATGACAAATGCAAAAGGATTTTGTTGCTCTTAGTCCAGTTCTCAGCAGCTTGTAATTGTAATGACAAAGACTAGTACCTTGTCCATCTTTGCAACAAAGACGAAAGTGATTGACTGGTGTCTGGATTTACTCTTTGCCTTCTTTACATTGCTTGTCAGTGTCACCACTGAAAATAGAGTTCATCAGTATTTATCAGATAATGCTTTGTCCCACAAAAATAAAAGTTTATTTTGAGGAAATTACTATGTTCCATGCCATAAAGAAGATTTCTTATTTAGTATCGTTTCATGATAAGCTAATGAATACATCTTGCCTCACTACATCCCCCCCTCTGATTTACAATATCGTATATGGGTAATAACAATGTAGGAACTCTTGTTAAAAAGTTAGAATTTCTCCGATTTTTCTGTTCTTAAATCCTCCCTTTCTTTGCCTGACATTTCCCCAAGCTTGTCTGCTGCAACTATTTGGAAAAGACAGTTGGGCAAAAAGCAGTGGGTGGGAGTGGCAAGACAGGGATCACGAACCTAGAGGTTATTTAATTTGACAACCTAACCTAAGTAGTGAAGCACATAACATACAGTTCTAGTATGATCCCTAATGGGTCTTCTGAACGCTTTAGTAGCGGAAAGGCTGGATGCTTTCTTGCATCTTGAGGAATCAAAGAAACTGGAATAAATCTTGTCTTCTATTTTCCTCCTCAAAACTGACTTGCTCAGAAGTGTTGCCAGTATCAAAATAGCTTCCTGATGAGTTTATACTGTATAAAGTGCACAAAGTACTTGCCTTATATTAAGTCACCTGCTGCTATATTATTCCATGCATAAAAATAGAGAATACCAGTCAGTCTATGCATATTCTGCTTTCTAACAGATTTACGAGAAGGCTGACAGGTGACTCGTAGTTAGCCACTTCTAGCACACCTTAAAACCCTCAGCTGGTTTTCATAGCACACACTCCAACAGCTCCCAGATGTTTCAGACCTTCCAGAATCAAACGCATTGTTAACGCGCAAAGATGATTATGGGGATTTTTCCTGTTCCTGGTTGTTCAAATGTTGAGTTACTTTGCAGCTGGCTGATAACGAAGGCTGTTTTCCAAAAAACCCGACGTTTTCAGAGAAATGTCTGCTGTCGTTGTGCAGATAAGTGCCTGTCAACACAGGCACAATTTTTGCACAATAACACATTACTCCACGGCAGAGTCAGTCAGGCCAGTTAGCTACTGACCACGGGCTGACTTCTACCTGGCTGAACACAATTTGGGAGATACATCACCTTTCAGGTACTGGATACAGCTTATAGACATGCGTAACACCATGAACTTCAAGGACGTGCCCTTACTTGCTACTTTTTTTTTTCTTGGTTGACAACGGATCAAATTAATGAGCCTATATGTCTAAGTATTAATGCAAATATCTTTCATCAGTTACTTCAAGTTTTTCGTATCATATAATTAAGAGAGCAGCAGGTCACATTTTGCAAAATGTTTCCCATTGGAAGCAAACTTCATTTAGGTATTTTTTTCCTGCAAACTCTATAAAAAATGGAGAGCACCCTTGCCCTTTGACTTCTCCCAGTTTTGACTCAAGCACTGGACATTTAATCTCAAAAAGTTACAAGAAAGTGGAAGATCTTCTGGCAAGGCTGAATTTATTTTGTTTGACATACTAGCTTTGAGTTTTTCCTATGATACAAAGTATGGCATTAGTTTACAAAGGTTAAAAAAGAAATGTTCTAAGGGATACTTTAATTTTATTTTCACTATTCTGTCTTTAAATTATAAGAACCTTAATATCCTATGAGAATTTTCTAGTTGAGACTTGACACACAAAGAAAACATACATAAAAGAAGAAAAAAAAAACCAAACAAAAAACCCAAGCCCACCAAAATTGATTCTTTCTGATAAAGGGGAAACACAGAGTATGAATTTGAGCCAGGAAAACAAAACATGTTGGAGAATGGATGGTGACTTATCAGGATTTAAAAAAAAAATCATTGAAATTTAAACTTTCAGCTGAAGCCAGTCCAAATTAAACATTAGGATGCTTAAAGACATCACCCTGAGTAACTGGGCACATTGCCTTTGCCCTGCTGAAACACTGAATTCAGACATCTATAAAAGCACATATTCACAGTCATGAACTAAGGTTTCAGTGAAGAGACTGAACATCAGAGAGGAGGCAATGTCCATTTAGACATCCGTCTTCTTGCAGACCACACAGGCTCATTGACTCTCTTTTTTTTTTAATCACGTAGAGACAGCGTTTGCAATTTGATAGTATAATCTTATTTGCCTGAGATTTCAGAGTGCTTCATGTTAGGCATTGCTACCAGTTACATCTAATGGATGCAGGAACTGAAGCAGAGGAGGAGTTGAACAACTATCAATCACAGTCTGGAATAGATTTGAACCACAAACCCCTTACTTTTCAAATAAGTTGCAGAAAACATTTTATCTGTATTAAAGTCAGAGCTTATTTACCACAGCCATCTCCTCCCTCGCCTTCTTACTGCCATGTGACCCTCATTCCTGTGGTCTGCACAAAATGCAACCAAAATCATCCTTTTTTTCCAGACATTTATCATTTCCAATTTCAGTTCATTTTATCAGCTGCAAAGTTGTTAGTCTGACTTAAAAATCCCATCAAAATCTACCCTTTGATGCTTATTTATATGTTCATCAATTAGAAGCCCTTAAAAATGTCAGAGATCTTCCAGTCTCACTTGGAGCTATTCATGGAGCATCACCACAGTTCTAAGGTTTACAAAAAGTTAACGTGAACTATTAGACAGTTTAGACAATTTTTAAAACAGCTACAAGTTATCTGAACGCGATGATAAAATAAGGAAAAAAAAAAGAACAAAAAGAAAGAAAGAAAAAAAGAACCAAAAAGGCTAGCTCTAGATACAGCTGTCTCACTTTACCCTGAGCTACTGGTAAACTGGCAAGTATTTCACCATTATCATATGAATTGACTGCCACATTTGGTATTATCTCATTTGATAATACCTCTGTACTAATCACAGAAGGAAATAGCTGTTAGACAATGTTTTCTGCATTAATGCCGTACTTCCACCATTGTTTTTAAGGGTAAGGACAGCTCTTTGAAAGTTCCCAGGGTCAGGTTTTTTAGTGTCTGCTAGTCACAGAATTCACCTTTCATCTTTGCATCTCCCTGGTGAATATTTCTACAATTTTTATATTCTTATTTATATTCATGTCCGCTTTTTGTATATTTGTATAGACTGCATATGTGCATGCAAAACAAACACATGTGAATGCATCATGTATGTTTTATAGTGTATATATCCTGGAGTTAATTAGGTGTGTGTGCTAGGTCTTCATCACTCATAAGATCAGGGCTACTATGGACTTGCTACCAATGGCAGATGAAATACGTGTTGGACTGGCAAATTGTGATCGCTCACTTGCAGAGATTTGGAGGGATGTTTTAATATTTGCATCACGAGAATTCCAGCACAGACCAGATTTCAATGTTCACCAATGTATTAATCATGTGCTTAACTTCAAGCATATGTTTTCCTTCACAGATTTTAGGATCAGGCCCTAGGTTTCTATGGTGTACTTGTGCTGGACCCACGGACAGTTTATTTGTTAAGCAGACCCAGCTCTGGTGACTGGAACTCTGAGGAGTAGATGAGTATTCATTTAATGGATAATTAATCTACCTGTTTTCTCTTTCAGGTTTTTGGTTGCATTACAGTGTCAATCATTCTCCTGTTTCGAATGAGCCAAAGTGGTGTTTACCAAGGCTCTTGAGACTTAGCATGGAAAATGAGCAGAGTTATTTTGATTCATTGTTGTAACAGATTGTAAAACTCTCCTCTGTTTTTAGAAACATTTACCATAGCAGCTGAAAAATGATTTTTCAAAATACTATTGCTACAGCCATGGGATTAGATCTTGGGTTTAACCCAAAACACCCTCTATGCCGCTAAGACCCCCTTTTCTAATCCTCGTAATCTCTGCGCACAGGCACAAAAAAGAAAGTAAATAGCACACTGACTGGGTTTTTCTTTTCTGTTTTTAGGGGAGAATTTCAAGCTAAACCAAACTACCCTGTGTAGTGCATTACAATCAATATGACTTTCTATTTGTTAATGTTGGCACAAATAGAGGTGGGGAATTACCAGTGAGAATGAGCTGAAGTATTTTTGGTACTAACAGCAGAAAGATTTCTGCTACACATCCATAAGCAGTAAGCTTTAATTTCATGCAGCTCTTTCCTATTTTGTATAAATTTAAAACCTGGACATGAAGCAGCTTCTCAAAATGGTGCGATTTTAGCTTAAGACGCTTACTACAGAGTGAAACCACTTTTTTTTTCCTTATTTTTAATATACAGCTGCCATTAAAAATTTTACAAATTGTGTACAATGTCAAAATATGCTTGTGATGGTTGTCTTTTGCTTGCCAGGTGTTGGTAAGATTTCTTTACCTGCTACTCATGTAGAGTGTGGGATTTGGATATATCACATACTTAATAACAAATTTCTGTGCTTTATAATATGTGAAATAAAAATGTCACCTCTCGCCCTACCTTCTATCCAGGTTCTCTGTGTGCTCTGTGTTGTAAATTATTTTCTTTCTGGCTGAGCTGCTGCTGTGTTTTTAGGGAGATAAATGAATATCAAAATACGTCACTGTGATTGGAAGTGTCGAGATGAACTTGTGGGAAATCTTTGCTTCAAGAAAGATGTTTACATTCTGACTTTTTCTCCTCTAAATCAGGACACAAACCAGTGCTGTGGTGTCAGATATTGCCACACACATATAAATTTTGTCTTATGGTCAGTCTCTAGGAAATATAGTACCCATGAGCCACACACAGTGAATCATGTAATCTATAAGGTATTCATGGAATACCACCTACATCTTCTGGAGAATCTAGACCTCAAATGCCATGGGAGTGGGACTGTATAAAGACATAGACAGTTAATAAACCTCTGCATCATCCAACCACTCCAAACCCCAGGAAGAGCTAGCTGACACTTCAGGCCATGATTGCCTTTCTCTTCTCCCTCTCTTCTTCCTCCATGCTAATAGAGAAAGTGGGATGGTGTGTAGCTCATTTTTTGCTCTTTGACTTCTTCCTTTTTTTTTCTGTAAAAAAAAAGGACCACAGAGGCTTGATTTCACAGAGGATGCATCTGTGACTATAAACCCATGCTGCACATGCAAAATGAAAATGTGTCAAGAGTTCCTTTTGTTCAAAATCTACGACTTTTTTAACTGCACAACTCCTTGCTACCTCACTGACTTTCTGAAGCTTAAGCATCTCTTTGCATTTACCCCTCAATGTCATTGACCTGAACAGGATGATAACTGTAGCAAGTTTTTACATGTTAGAAGAGGAATGTAGGTGGCATTAAACAGGAATCAGAGTTTTCTGGGGAAAAGGAAACTATATTTTATGCTGATTTATCATCTGCAGAAGCATGTTCTCAAACCTGGTCAGACGGAGGTGGATAAGGAAGGTCTTTGCTATCAGCAAGCTGGGGGAGATAACTTCTCCCCAGCTGCTGTAATTACTAGCAATTGCTGCAAACTCTCACAGCCTTCACAGTTACATATAGAGGCAAATGTATGTCTGACCTGCAGCAGCTAGCAGAATTACAGAAATCTACCCAAAGTCTGTGGAAGGGCTTTGCCAGCTGACAAGCTAACTTTCAGGTATCTTTTATAAAACCTCTATGCCTTCGTCTTTCATTTCAGAACCTGACTCCATGCCCGTAGGGTTGACAGCATTAGCAATTGACTCTGTTGGGTCAAATGTCCTCAGTTTCCTTATGCAAAATAAATGTTGTGTTATGAAAATACTGCCCATTTAAAAAATTATCTTAGACAGGGTTCACATTTCTCTTAAGAAATACTGATTTTATTTAATTACCTGCCATGTTTTGGGGTAAAACAGTTTGAAAAGTAAGTTTTGCAAATATTGTTCCAAGTTAAGGCAAATCTTTAATGCCTACCAGTGCAAAATGTGTGAAGATTACTGTTTTTCTTTTCAACACAAATATTAAATTGCTTTAGTGGTATAACTAAGCTGTAGAAAAGCTTGCTTTGTTCTAAAGGGTGGTGGTGATTTACAGAAGTTTACCAGGCTGCTTTCAGAGGCTGCTTTTTTTTCCATTTGCCAGAATTTACTCATGTGTCTTTCTTTTTCTGCAGCTGCCGTTACAGATGTGAAGAAAAAAAAAAAAAAAACCAACCCAAAGCTGCTCCCTCAACTTTCATACCACATTCGATTTCTGTTTGTGGTTGTTCAGTGTCATATCAATAACACTAGAGATACCAATTAGCAAGAAATCAGATATCTTTTCCTTAAAAAATCTCAGAAGCACTCAGAAAATTTACTGCAACAAACCCAGCAAAAATGTAGACCATATGTACAGACCTTTTGGGGAAAAAAATATGAAACAATGGTATATATTTATCATTGCACTTCTCATCACTTCCTCACATTCTGCCCGCTGATTTCTCCTCTTCATATAACATCTGACATCCCAAACCACTGAGAAGCTGTAAAGGGCTTTTCAAAACATCAGAACTCCCTTAACCTGCCACAAAATTTTCTCTGCTTTTCCCTAAATGGGGGATTTCATTGTAAGACTTATGGGCCAGAATGGCAATATTTTAGTACACCAGAATGGCAATACTTAATCCCAGAGGAGTAACATATTTCAGATGTTGAGGTCTTTCTGTAGAGGCATAACTGGCAGCTTTATGCCCCTAATGTCAGTGACAGCTAGTTTTCCAGTGGGATATACAGCTTGCAGGAGGTGACCTGCATAACTTGCAGTGGGAAACAGAGTACTGGTGTCTAACCACAAAGACTACCAACATGATGGACTTTCAAGCTCAGATATTTTTATGTACATAAAAAAGGTATTTGGGAGCATTTCTGGTGGTTTAGGCGTATTTTCCTATGTTCCTTGCATCTGGATTTATAAATGGGAAAGAAACAGCTTTAGAGGTAAAACGGCTAGAAAGGCAAGTGTAATTAACGCATTTCAAACTGTGATCAGATAACTTGGTAGGTGGCTATGGTAGGCACGTCATGGTGTCGTGAGCTTAACACCCGAGTGAGGCAGGAACCATCACTTTGCTACCTTCAATTGAAAAACCTACCCCATGCTCTTGTAGCTAAATCTAGACAATACTATGAAATATCACATATTACTACACTCAGAAGGAGTTCATTTCTCCCATTGCCCCAGAATTTTATGGATTACTTCTGCTGGACATGAGACAAAGTTGAGATTTTTTTCACTCGTTTAAAATTAGAATTGAAATAGGGCTAGTAACCAAAGGCAAAACCTTCATTATTCTGAAACGGGCTTAAGATTGTAGGGTTGAAAGTCACAGAATCACAGAATCATATAGGTTGGAAAAGACCTTTAAGATCATCGAGTCCAACCGTAGACCTAACACTACCAAGACCACCACTACACCATGTCCCTAAGCACCTCATCCAAACATCTCTGAAATACCTCCAGGGATGGTGACTCAACCACTTCCCTGGGCAGCCTGTTCCAATGCTTGATAACCCTTTTGGTGAAGTAAAATTTCCTAATATCCAGTCTAAACCTCCCCTGGTGCAACTTGAGGCCATTTCCTCTTGTCCTATCACTTGTTGCCTGGGAGAAGAGACCGACCCCCACCTCTCTACACCCTCCTTTCAGGTAGTTGTAGAGGGTGATAAGGTCTCCTCTCAGCCTCCGCTTCTCCAGGCTAAACAACCCCAGTTCCCTCAGCCGCTCCTCATCAGACTTCTGCTCTAGACCCTTCACCAGCTTCATTGCCCTTCTCTGGACACGCTCCAGCACCTCCATGTCTCTCTTGTAGTGAGGGGCCCAAAACTGAACACAGTATTCGAGGTGCGGCCTCACCAGTGTCGAGTACAGGGGCACGATCACTTCCCTACTCCTGCTGGCCACACTATTCCTGATACAAGCCAGGATGCCATTGGCTTTCTTGGCCACCTGGGCACACTGCTGGCTCATATTCAGGTGGCTGTCAACCAACACGCCCAGGTCCTTTTCTGCCTGGCAGCTTTCCAGCCACTCGTCCCCAAGCCTGTAGCGTTGCATGGGGTTGTTGTGACCCAAGTGCAGGACCTGGCACTTGGCCTTGTTGAACCTCATACAATTGATCTCGGCCCATCGATCCAGCCTGTCCAGGTCCCTCTGTAGAGCCTTCCTACCCTCAAGCAGATCAACACTCCCGCACAACTTGGTGTCATCTGCAAACTTACTGAGGGTGCACTCGATCCCTTCATCCAGATCATTGATAAAGATATTAAACAGAACTGGCCCCAACACAGAGCCCTGGTCATCTCAACACAGAGCCCTAAGTCATCTCACCTAACTTGGGATCTGTACAGCACAGACGTGTACATCAATTCTGGTCATCTGAGGCCCTCTTTACAGAAAGGAGGCTTTATGGTAAATATTTTTGGGATACAACTTTCTGGACCTGTTTTGAAACTCTGCTTTCTGAGAAGAGGAAAGCTACATAGCAATGTTCACTTGCAGCCCAGAAAGCCAACCGTATCCTGGGCTGCTTCAAAAGAAGCGTGGCCAAGGGCCACATGGTTTGAGGGAGGTGATTCTCCCTCCCACGTGGTCGAGGGAGGTGATTCTCCCCCTCTACTCTGCTCTCATGAGACCCCACCTGGAGTACTGCCTTCAGCTCTGGGGCCCCCAACATAAGTAGCACATGGACCTATTGGAGCAAGTCCAGAAGAGGGCCACGAAGATGATCAGAGGGCTGGAGCATCTCTCCTATGAAGGCAGGCTGAGAGAGTTGGGGTTGTTCAGCCTGGAGAAGAGAAGGCTCCAGGGAGACCTTCTAGCAGCCTTCCAGTACCTGAAGGGGGCCCACAAGAAAACTGGAGAGGGACTTTTTAGCAGGACATGTAGTGATAGGACAAGGGGTAATGGCTTTAAACTGAAAGAGGGTAGATTTAGGTTAGATATTAGGAAGAAATTCTTCACTATGAGGATGGTGAGACACTGGAACAGGTTGCCCAGAGAAGCTATGGATGCTCCCTCCCTGGAACTGTTCAAGGCCAGGCTGGATGGGGCTTTGAGCAACCTGGTCTAGTGGAAGGTGTCCCTGTCCATGGCAGGGAGGTTGGAACTAAATTATCTTTAAGGTCCCTTCCAACCCAAACCATTCTATGATTCTATGATTGATTCTGTGATTGTACTGTTTCTTTCCCTTGATGCTAAGGGACATCTAGACACATAACTGAGATGAAACAACCATCAGTCTCTGTGACACCAACCCTGAAGTGTACTTCCTCCCACAGAAGGACAGACCAGTTGGCACTACTGCTATAGCACTGCACATCTTCTTGACCAACTGAGATGTTATAAAGTCATCTTCAAAAGCATTAACACTATACTTTCTAGCTTCACAGTCTCTCTTTGACATTTTAGGATCTTACTGAGAAGACAGTTGAAGGCTTCTTGTTTTCTTGTTGTGTTGTGTTAGTTGTTAGGGTTTGGGTTTGGTTTTTTCCCAAGCTGCTTCTGGGATTTCAAGCAGCAAATCATTGTGCCCAGCTATTTATAGTTATGGAGGTAGAAAATCATTTCATAGTGGAACACAACTTCAGATGGAGGCAATCGAGAAGTCATTGAACTTAGCAGCTGTGCAGCTGCGTCACCAAACCCCTTGTGCTGACCAATTATTTTCCTTGGCGACTGCTTCCTCTAAGAACTTGTTTTTTCCTGACTATGCCTCAGTTGGCTGTTTGTGAGGGCCTGGCCAGTGTTTGTTGAAGAAAGAAAGAGCGAGCAGTTGCTTCTGTTATTCTCCAGAGATCTTTATAGGGAAAACGCTGTTTAATATTGACATATTCTCACAGTCTCTGGGGGAGCCTTTTGACAGAGAGGGGAAGAGGAAGGGAGGATGGAGGGAGACCTGCTCTGTCTGACCTTTCCCCCCAGAGGAAAAAAATCAAAAGAGAAAAAATAAATATCTTTTTCCTCTTTTTTTGTTTGTGACTGTTGCAGCCTGAAACTCCACTCCTGTATCCATGCCGTGTGCTCCCCAAGCATTAGTTCACTGCTAGTGAATATACTGTTGAGCATTTCTAGTAGAAAAATGCAATAAAACATTGCCTCACATGTTTGCCAGAAGATAAAGAACTGGACCAGCCAGCAAGCTCTTCTAAGCAACTCTACCTTAACTGCTGGTGGTTCTTCTTTCTGCTGAGATTTACATGCCATGGCATGACCTGGAAAGTTCTTCTACAGCAAAACCCCACCAAGCTGTGTCTGCTGACACAAGCACTGCGAAGGTCTAGATAAAAGACCAAATCTACTATTTGCAGAACACCAAAGTTGCAAAAATAATCTCCTGCTGTGGGAAGAGGGATGGGAACAAACACAGACCTGGATGTTTTCCCCAGGCATGTCTAGTTAAATGAAGATTACAGAAACCCAAGTAAATAAGGGGAATAAAATAAAATAAACATGCTACTCCCCCTTTCCCTTCCCTTTTTAAGTCTTCTTCCTACTTCAAAGCAATCCTCAGACTTTAGTGCTATATGTGGGTACAGAAAGCATACCCATACTATCCATACACACCCTCTCTGGGATAAGCTCTCAACCTTGCATGTCTTTGAACACCAGTTCCTGGCTGGTGGTGCCTAAACAGAGGCAGCATCACCTTCTATATCCTGCAGTGTCTTGTGGTTAAATAAACTTTTCATCAACCCGCTGCCCTAGTATTACGCTATGGACTTGAAATGCTCAACATAGCACTCCAGACTTCAGAGCTTGGGAAGAAAAAAAAATTCCTCTTTCTTCCGGATTTCTGCTAAACCAACAAAGCCTCAAGCAAGAAACAAGCAGTCAAAACAAAATTAAGGGAGTGTGAGACTTCTGTCTGGGATATATGGTGGTACAGAATAGCTGGTGCAAAACCAGTGGAGAAGAGCAAACAGAGCAGCTGCTGCGGAGGGCAAAATGCAGAAGTGCGAAACAGCCACTGTGGAAGAAGCCGTGTGGAAGAGCTTTGCACAGACTAGCTGATGCATAGGCAGTCACAAGAGATGTATAGAAAGGAGGGACTGCTGGTTGGGTATGTGGTTGTGCCGAGTAGCTTGTGCAGAACGTACAGAACAGCAAGCAGAGAACAGATTATGCAGAAGAGCTGCTGTGCACTGATTTTGTGTGTGACATTTCTGCAGGCTTTTCAAGCCTTCTCAAATCCCCCACTGGCCAAAATTCCTGGAGCTCCAGCAGGTACGACTGCTGGACCATGAGAGTGCTCTGTGCAGCATAGCGGCCGCAGCCTGCAAATCACCAACTTGCTTTGCCAGCCTTTTACATGCAGGCAAGCCCCAAGACTGATGCACCTCTCGTGTCATTTCCAGGTCCCTGACAGAGCTACAGGATCCCCTGTAAGGGAAGGAATTCCCTTGTTTTTCCTTGCTTGCAAATAGAAAGTGCCTCTCTTTCCAGTGACATCACATTTTTAACTGATATCAGAGGCACAAGTGCGATGGAGCACTTGTGCAGTGGGGAAGCAGATAGCCACAAATAATCAGCCATAGGAGCTGCTACATGGTGCTCAGGGAAGGTGGCAAGGTGTGTGCCACACTGACTGCAGCCTCAAGGCTCTCTCTCCATTATCGGTTCCTCTTGGAGAGAGTCACTGGTGTTTTGGGATGTTACCCTTCGCTCCCATCCCAAACTGCTCTGAGGGTACAGACATAAATACAAGATGCCATCCCTGCAGAAAGGGGCCTTCCAGTACCTGGCAGCTGTACAGCAGTCTGGCCCAGTGTCATGCCCATCTAATTATATAAAAGAAATTAACAGACATATCTTCTTTAAAATTTATTTCCTAAGATTATAGATTTTTTTCTTGTTATTCTGCACTGTTTCCCTTTCTTGTTTTCTGCTTCACCCATACCTTGTCTTCGTAACAGCCCCCATCTCTGTTTACAAGCGGTATTATATTATGCATGGTGTTATCTCATTCCTGTCTTCTTCTACTGTACATTGAGCCTGAAAAGTTGTCTTTAACTGGCTGAGCCCCACAGCAGGCACAGGTGGGCAGGACAGGCGAGAGGGAGCTCCCCGGCAGGGGTTAGCTTGCTCGCAGTGCTGCGCAGCTCCCACTGCAGACCCTGCTGGCCTGCGGCACAGAAACACCCTGAAATGCTCAAGTCTTTCATATTGTCATTGCTGAGCTCTGTCTTTCCTTATTTTGCTGATTAGGCCTTGCAGAAATAGTGAGAAGGCTTTAGAAATCTTCGTGGTAATAGAAGAGTGGTCAGACTAATGAATATCAAAAACATTCATCTTGTTGACCCAACTTTTACTTGGAAAAGCTGCATCTGCCAGTTTCTTCGAGAGATCAAGATCACACTTCTGTTACTTCTTTTTTTTTTCCCCTGAGAGACACACAGCCGGTAACTGCTTATAACAGAAAAGTTGCCTGGACGTTTTGTTTTAGACACCGACTGCCATTTTATTTTATCTTAGCCAAGAAACAAGGATAGCAAGGTTGTGTTATAGACTTAATGTGAACTGCTGGCATCAGTAGATGCTGACTCTATCTTAAGACTGGGCAATTACCCTTTGCAGCTCTGGCCGATGTCAGGGAGACAAGTAGCAATTAATAAAGTCTAGTCTTATATCTCAGCAGTTAAGGGTCACACCACAGCTGAAATGACATAGATGCTCCTGGGGCCAAAGGAAGTGGCAAAGCTTTCTTTCTAGAAGAACCTCAGCTGACCTTTATTCCCTCAGAGTGAAATCTGCTACAATGCAATGGCACTTGCAGACTCTGAGACGTGTGAGCTCCACAAGATTTTCAGAGAAAGGTTAGAAAAAAGGAACTGTTGGTAGAACACAACAGGTTTTGATGAGTAAGGAAACAGCCTTTCTCCCCTCCATACAGTCTCACGATTAAAAGGCCAAGGCACTTGGCCAGTGCCAACGTGTATTGTTTTAATTTTAATGCTGCCACGTCACTTTCAGACTCTATTCAGTATTAGTGTAATAAGAGTTGTTGTGCAATTTATTTCAAAATCATTACGGTATTATCTGGAAGCCAAAAAGCTTCTCTTACAATAAGAGAAGCTAATCACTCTGTGGGTCTTCTTACCGAACAATTTGTTGGTCAAAAATCTGAAAAATTAGCAACAAAGTCATGGAACTTTTAATTTGTCTAACATTAATCAACAGACACAGAGAGTCAAACACCCCTCACAAAATGTAAAATGGTAGTCCTGACATGGTACACATGCCTGGATAGGCTTGACTTCAGCTATGACAGCATCCTTCTGCATGCCACGGCTATCCTAAGTTCAGAACATGCTTTTGCTTTTTGCAAGCTCGGATGCTAAGGTTGTATCTTAATGGAAAGGAGTTGATCCCTCTGAATATGGAATACTCAACAGGTACAACTAAGTATCTTTTGCTGGAGGGGTGAAAACAGCTCTTCTTTTAGTGACAGCATGGGCATCACACAATTATTAAAGACAGGGGCGATAATGTGATGGAAAGAAACAGTATTCATTTTTAGGACGAATATACCCCACCCACCTTTCAACTGTATAGTTGCAGTCACAGCCAGTCAGCAAGTAATTAACAGATTGCTCTTTTCCGCATGCCTGGCGTTGTACAAACCCAAAGGTGCAAGGCTTGTCACAAATAAGTCAGTTGGTATAGCCAGGAAGTCATGATTGCAACCTAAAGGGAAGGTTCTAGCTGCCCCAATGATACACTTTGATGCAAAAAGGAGTTAAACAAAAACACAAGAACCAACTCTAGAAAGCACAGCTTGCTGTAGAAAATGCTCCAGATAGAGACACTCCTCTGTCTCTTTGGGAACGGTAGCAATATTTGCTAAGAAAGAAGGTAGCTGTGTGGTTTAGGGTACCTAGGACATCTGGATTTAGCTCTTGGCAATTTCTGTCCTGGGTTTATTACATAAAAGTCTCACACGCTCTAGCTGTAAAACAGGGTTAAGAGTGCTTCCTTTCTGCTTCTTGTCACGTACAGGCAGAACTGAGGACAACAGGATCCCAACTAGATTCTCTCTAAATGACATCAAAGCACAATTCATAAATATGAAAAAAGTGTAAATAAATGACTTGTGTGCAAAGCATTTCTAAACATAGTCTAAATAAGGGCAACATAATTATACCATAGGGCTGCAAAGGGTTTTTGTAACATCAGGGCCCAATTTTCTGTAAGAAAATTTTCTCTTGGGAGAGTCTATTCCAGTCTGACAGAAGAGGGAGGTAAGACACACTTGTTTAAAACGAGGTTTACACCAACACGTTATTTGTGTAAACTTTAATCTCCTTACAGTAGAAACATACACAGTACAAGCCAAAAGTAGTATAACAATTTTAGAGTAAAGCTTACCAGCAAAATGCAAAACTAATTTGTATCAAATTCTTAAAAAACTGTGCACTTTCTCAAACTTAACTTTGTTCAGCACATCGTTTTGATTTATACATAATAAGGCATTAATTCTATAAGAATCATTTACTATATTCCAAAATCGCATGACCTAGGTGTAACACTCTATAGCCTGATACCATTTTGTTCCTTTCGATATTTACAGATTTAATCTACCTGCATTGACATGTAGCATACAAGCACTAGGAACAAATACAAGCTTTGCCAATTCTAGGTTCACATTGAAAAAGTTATATAAAAAAAGCTCAATCGTTCATTGCAATAGCTTGGTTCTGCTGCAGCCATGACTGTAGTTTACGAATAATTTCCCTTTTCGGTATGCTTCCTCACTTCCAGTAGTATTTTGGTCTTTCAAAATGGAGAACTGAATCTGCTCAGAACCTGCAGAAACTGGAAGTGGACCCCATTTGTTTTCCTCCTCCCCCTCCCCAGAACACAGTTCTTAAATTTCTTTGAAAGTAAAATCTATAAATGGCATAATTGAATTCATTCTAGCTACTATGTACAGAAATGGCTCAGGCGATTAAGTTAGTCCACCTTGTCATTAGTCAACAGGAAGTATAATTACTGTAGCTGTAAAGGAGGTATCTAGTGTTCCAGAATAAGTGAGTTTAATTATGGTGAGAGCTTCCTCAATTCTATTTACATGACAACTTCAGGCTCAATGTTAAATAGCAAGTCATCATTTCCTCTCCGAACTTCAAGTAGTAGAGGTGATTCATTCATCACGGCCTCTTGCAGGTCACTGGAAGTCATCAAAGGACGCCCATTGACTTTAACAATAATATCTCCATCTTGGATCCCTCCTCTGCAAAGATGAGAAGAACAAGGCTGTAAGTATGCATTCTATGCAGAGACAAAGTACAAAGACTATTCACCACCTCTTTGGCTGATGTGATAAATTTTTACTCGTTTTAGTTTCCATTGAAGGGACATTCAACCCTTCTGACTGCAAAAGAATAATCGGTAGTACTTGCTAAGTGCAAAATCAGGCTCGCATTATTTCATTGAGGATTTTCTTCCAAAACAGCAAAAACATACCAACAGTAAAAGTAGTCTAGCTTTCTCTTTGTCTTCCACAAAACCACGGCAAAGGAGAAACAGAAAAGACTTTTAGCCATGATTGATTCACTCTACTCCATCCATTTGCAAACATGCTTTTATCTCTCCAGTATGTATTTCAAGCATTGGAAATTAAACCACTCGCAAAATTTCAAGACAAGCAAAGTGTACCAACTGAACTACAGGTAAATTATTTCTCTCTTGCTGTTCAAATGTAATCCAGAAGAGGTGCTTTTATTGCCTTTGCATTTTCTTAATAATTCCTAAAGTAAGTTGTAGAAGTGTCTTATTTATTTTCCAACTGTTCTGTAAAATAGTCTCTTCCTCCAAGATAAAGCATCATCTCAGATAATAGCTCTGACAATGTCTTATGTGAATGCTATCCTGTTTCCCATTTAAACTCAATCCAAGTTTCTATTTATTAATATTCAACACACCTTTCAAAAACAAAATATGGTTCATTGTATTTGGGGTGTTCCTTAAATTGGCACTGTTAGTGTTTCATAATGTCATTTAAAAAGTTCTGATATTGACATATTTCACTTTTGTAGATGTGAGTAGCATCTTAGCACAAATATTTTAACTTTGATTTTAACCTAAAGGCACAATTTTTAATTGTTTAAATACAAATCAAGACTGGTATGAGGAACTAACTGAATATAAATAAAAATATTACCTACTAGTATCTATTTGGAGATTTATTTATAGTGAAGAAAATAATGTGCTCTACATACCTATGAGAAGGTGAGTTTGGAACAACTTCATGTACATAAATTCCACTTCTGACATCAGGAAAATCAGCATTACTGTGTTTCAGTTCTTCCACCAAGCTAAAAGAAGAACAAGATTATATAGCATTTGATTCTACCACAAAAGAAGTAGCATTCAAAAATTCTTATTCATTTATTCTCAATTTTTTGTGACAAAAAATGAATTACTTAACAGTTAATTGTTTGCTCCTTGTTCTTGTAATCAGAATGTAGGGGATTTGAATTTGGATTAAAACAAGTAACGTGGATTTTAAAAGAGTCAAAACTACTTACCTGTGCAAAACATGCTATATTTAATTATATCTCATACATCTCCTGCAAGAACCTGAATTGCTATTTGTAGCAGTAGCACAGAGGGCACTGTAGAAGAGTACGGGGACAGTAGCACAGAGAGGACAGGGACAGTAGCACTCTCTGTCCTAGGTGCTGTACAGGGACAAAAGACATTCCTGCCCCAAAGAATTCATGCTGGTGATGGGGCAGAAATTTGCTAACGATTTTGCTTCTTTCATTTTGCAAGTCATTCTTAATTCGTCTTTATCTAGAACAATATAGCTTTTGAGAACTTCAGTCATCAGATAGATCGGAACTGTGAGAGTTTTCCAAAGAAACTTCAGCTTCCTCAACTCTTCTTGAGGAATTGTTTGTGTATCCCTTTCTAAAGAAAGCAGACAGGAAGCAGCTGCAAAATAGAGACTCTAAAAACATCCTCTCATTTCTGAGGAGATTACATCATTTCAGGTCTGTGTACAGTGTGCGTTAAAACCCATGTCTAGAAAGAGTTTTAAACTAATGATGGATTACTCTGCTGTCCGCCATGAAAACCTGGGGTCCCTCAGATGGAAAGCAAGCCAAAATGGCTGCATGCAGCTTCACTTCACTTGATTTTGTACTGAGGAAGCTAACAATTAAATGACTAAAGCAAACACACCAAGGGAAGCAGTCTTTTCCTGAAAACAGGCCTGGAGACATCTTACACTGCTTCATTAGACGCCACAAAAGCAGTGAAATCTCACATTGTGTTCACTTCACAATTACGCAGAGAAACATCCTGAGTTTCTCTCCATCGGTGGTGGCCCAGTGATATTAATGCCATTACACTGATTTGTTCCAGCTGAGGATCTGACCCTTTGGGGAGGACCGCAAGAGAGTAACTCAATAAACAAAGATGGATTTACTACAACCCCAGCTGGAAATTGTCTAGCTTAATTTTATAGTCTATTGCCACATTGGAAACATGCCTACTGCTGGGAAAGAACACAAGCGTAAGAGCCCTCATTTGTTATAACAGAATATATCCGGGTAACAGCAAGACACAAAGCAACGTGAGAGAGAAAAGACAGTAAAGAACTGGAGGAGGGTGTTCATATTCTGGCTTTGTTAACATGGAGGCATGAAGCTTTAGTTCCACACTTTAGCAACTACTTTCTTTCCAGTTAATGGTTAGGCACCAAATCTCACATCATATGGCCTCCACTAGCACTGATAAAACTACCACCAAACCCTCAGACAGCTAATCTGTCATTGGCACTCACGGTCACCTGAAAGCAGCAGCTTGTTTAAATGTCACCTAAAACTTGGTGTGACTCCAGACATCCTCGTCAAGAACCCAAATGAGTGTTCAGGCTCTTTCTAATTTCCCTCAGTTATCAACAGGGCATCCACCATTATCAGTATTTAGAGAATGACCGACAGTGATTTTCCAGTTCTTAGAACATATATTTCACCAATATCATTAAAATATTTGCAGGCTTCCTAGAAGCTAATGCACACTTCTGGATTCTCTGCAGATTTGTAATGAAAGCTGAACGATGAAGTTCTGAACCACTATTGACCACATCTTGTGGTCATGCATGATCATACAGATTACATTTCTAAGATACTTACGCAGGTGTTATTGTCAGCATTCTGATGCCAATGAAACGTTTCTTCCCATCTGAAAATAACATAGAGGATATTTAAGAAATTTAGGCAAATACTGACAAAAATAACTACTTTGATGACCCAAAATACCTGTCAATTAAAACAGGATGTATCAGCTTTTGACAAAACTAAACAGAAATCATACACATCTACACTGAGGTCATTTTTTATTTCAATTAGCCTTGGTGTACAAAATGACAATCCCTCTCCCTGCAAGTGAGGGTAAGAGAGAAGCTCATTTACACTCCATAAGACTTTTCCATAAGAGTTTTCCTTCAGGAAATTCAGGAAGATTTCTGTGATCTAGTGTCACATGACTGCGGTAAAGGGAAAATTTCATAACCAACTACCATTTCATCTGAAACTGGTCAAGCCAATTTAATCATATGGTGTTCTCATTAAAATGTAGAAATGGGATTTAAAGAAATTAAAATTTCCACCTTTCAGAGAAAGGACAACCAAAAGACTCACACTGATTCTAATGCACATAGCTTGTTATTTCTACCCCAAAGAATGAAAAGCAAGTTTGAAAAAAACCCATAGACCTTAGCCAAAATGATCACAAAAATGATCAGAGGGATGGAGCACCTCCCCTGTGAAGGCAGGCTGAGAGAGTTGGGGTTGTTCAGCCTGGAGAAGAGAAGGCTCTGGGGAGATCTTACTGCAGCCTTTCAGTACTTAAAGGGGCTTATAAGAAAGATGGGGACAAGCTTTTTAGCAGAGCCTGTTGTGATAGGACAAGGGGTAATGGTTTTAAACTAAAAGAGGGTAGGATTTAGGCTAGATATAAGGAGGAAATTTTTTACAATGAGGGTGGTGAGGCACTGGAACAGGTTGCCCAGAGAGGTGGTAGATGCCCCATCCCTGCAAACACTCAAGGACAGGCTGGACGGGGCTCTGAGCGACCTGATCTAGTTGAAAATGTCCCTGCTCATTGCAGGGGGGTTGGACTAGACGACCTTGAAAGGTTCCTTGCAACCCAAACTATTCTATGATTGGCCAGGACTCTACAGAGTTTTAAATGGTGAAAATTCACTCCTTTAGGAACAGTAACACATTTCTGTTGTTGGCTTTTAGTAGTCATGATATTGCACAGCTGTCTTTAGAAAAAAATGCAGTTTGATGACTTCCTGAAGTGAGTGCTTCAGTAGTTTGTTATATCTGGTATGAAACAATATTTCCCCTTACTTGTTCCAGCATAACTACTTCACAATTTCTTTGAGCTTCTCCATGTTCTCATGTGAGGAAAAAGTTTTAAAAGGAGATGTACACAGTCTCCTCTAACTCTTATTCTTTCCAAGAAAAATAGTCCCAATTAAAGGAATTAGTCCTGAATCTTATGCATGTTCAATATACCACTAGTGTCAGTGAAAATGTTGACTACTAAACATTGGATTTACTACACTCTGAACAATCTTACATCTGTAACTGTCATCCCTGCTCTTCCCTGAAATGTTCTGGCTCTCCTCTATTTCAAAGTGAAACTAATGAGATCAAAATCAGCTATAGTAAGAGTGCCACGAAGAAGTCCAATTACTCAAAATTGGAAGTGTCAAAAGCTTTGGGCATGGCCATGAACTAGGGTGCTTGTAGTGCTTCTCTAGCCTACATGGCATAAATGTAAGTTTTCACTTTTTAAAAATATCCAAACATGATCATTCTCCCACCTGAAAATAGCCTCCCCCATCCTTGCAAGTGCACAGTTAAATGATAAAGTTGTCTTCATGGGACACATAGATGACAGACTCTCTAGTGACAGTTTACTGTTTGCATTAAACAGTTTGCTGCTGGTCATCGCCTGTGCGATGCAGAAATATGCAGAAGCACAAAGCACACTCTGGGGGCTGAGTTAGGAATATTTACATGAAAGAAAAATGAAAATGAAAGAAGGGACAAAAGAAATTGATCTGGAAGAAACAAAACAGCAAGGAGGAGACTGGGCAAGAATGAAAAACCACAGCAGAAATGCCGCTGACCTAAAAGAGAATTATTTCTCCAGTGGGTAATGATACATGTAAAAATAAGGCTTTGGGGGGAAAAAAAAAATCTGGTAACTACAGACTTATTCACAACTAAAAGTCTCATTCTGCCTTCACCCTTGGGCAGGTTGGGGTATTATTTCACTCCTGTTCGTGCATTAAAATTCAAAATGGCCTTCAGCCCTCTCTCCACAATAAGTTTGCCACACTGCAAATAGCGGTTCATACTATAACAGTAGCAGGCTACTGTATAAAGTAAAACTAACAGCTATCAGCTATGGATTATTTTAGCAGCAGAGTCTAGATTCCTCCCCTTCCCACCCTCCAGCCATTTCGTATGTCAGAATACAGGTAAAAAAACTTCAGGCCTTTTGTTTTGGAAAAGTCCATTCCATTCAATTTACCCAAGTCAAACATCTTGCACAAAATCCAAAGTTTTCATCAACATTGATTAGAGGGAATATAATTGTCCAGTTTATTAGAAGTATCAGCAGAGACTGAACAGGCACAGACAACCAGCTGTAGTGCTTTACCATCCCCAAAGGACAGGCATTTTGATATCAGGGTTAAGTCACATTGGCAGAACAGTACGTGGCACCTGGAACTACCACTGTCATATTACATCTGCTCTGTGAATAAAAAGTCTCAAAACTTGTCATTCTGGCAATTTGTGCAATCATGAGGCAGAAGAAAAAATAATTAGGAGAACTGGAATGAAGTGAGGTTGTAAATCTAAGAAGCACGTCACCAGGGTGAAGTCCCAGCAGTAGTTAAAAGAAGGTTAATATGTTGGAACAATCAGGTTGAACAAATGTGAAACCATTGCGGCTTAAAGCTGGAGCAGAGCACAGCAGAGAGAGAGGTTCAAATCGCATTTCATTTTTGTAAACACCAGGCCAGATTAGACACTGATTCCAGTGGTACAAAGTCAAGCAAACCAGCCTCAAACACTAGTTTAAACTTAAATGTTTTGTGTTCATAGAAAGTCGCAAGCAGCTGACCCCAAGTATCTAGAAGCAGTTCACTATTTACAGAGATTTCTGTTCAACAGTAAGGAAAGCATTTGCTTTACTGTTAAACTTTCCTTTTTTTATTGATGCTTGTAACAGTAGAGATACAAACCAGACAGATAAACACAGGCTGAAGGCAGAAGCGTTGATGACTTATAAACTGTGGCAAAAAGAATTGATAAATCCAAATTAAGGGGTGAGGTACTCAAAGTCTTATGGGCATGAGTAACTCTGGCACATGAGTATCCCCGTTGTAGTTGATTCCAGTGGGGCCAGGATATCACCAAGATCTCTGAGTGAAGAAACGAATCGTGCACTTTTTATTCAAGCAGCAGGCAAAACTCCTACTTCTCTGCTCACTCCTTTTGCACTTAGATTGTCTTTCAGATTGCATAAGCAGTCCTGAAAGCATTTAAGATATTCCACTGCCAAACAGAAACCATTAAAACAGCTCGAGTCTATAATGCTGAATTATGTGCAGTGTACCTCCATATAAACTGTATAGCTGAATTTAATCAGTAGTGTGAATCTATACTCAGCAAGCCTCCTAAGCAGCCCTCATGACTATTGGTAATAATTATCAGTAATAATCATACAAATACATAGGTAAGCATATAGTTTCAACACAACTACTAAAGTGTTCTGGGGATGTAAATGAGGATTCATATAAATGACTTGTTGGGTGTGGCCAATGCAGAACACCGTCATTTCTCCTTGCCCATCTGAAACAAGGTTTATTCACTTTTCTGCTAACATTATATGAGAGGCCAGGCTGACCTCTTAGGCTGGATTTTCCCTTTAATATTTTGTCAAATTGCTAACTTACTGTCTTCCATCCTAGAGAATCCATGTTTGAACACTTTCTAGTTTTACTCTTCTGCTCAAGTCTAAACTAGGAATAGATGGCAGAGCCAAGACTGAAACTGAGAAATTCCTATGGGATATTAACAAAAGACACTGAAGTAAAAAATCAGTCAATGCTTAAGTATACAGATGACTTCCAGAGGTAAAGATAGAACACACAGATGGTTAAAACTGAGATATAGATGGAGACACTTAACTTCATGCACCACTTTAGGAATTCCTAACTATAAAAGGAGGTTAACATTATTACTGATAAATTCAAAATTAGCAAAGGCTTTCAGACCATTCAATAGATAAATATCTCCATGCAGCGTGTGGTAAATCTTTGGTCAAAAATACATTAGGTATTATTACGTATTGCCTGTGCATTAGGTAATACAGAATGTTCAGATAATAATAATCAGTGCAAATAATTCATTCAAATGCCATCCTCTCCTTCTTTTTCCCCCTCTCCGTGCCTGTACTTCAGTAGATCATATATTTGCAGTTGGATGGGGCTTCAAAAATATATGCCTTCTACATAAAACTGGTAGTTATCTGATCAACTGAGATTCAAAAGACTAAGATCAAGCTTATTAAACAATATTCTGAGTATCTCCTATATGCCAGAGTAAATCTGGAAAGAGCAGTTTCCTAAGGGAATTTTATCATCTTCAGGCAGTATGATATTTAGAGCAAAATGGTAATACCCTTAAACTTATTTCTATGACCTAATTGTACCATAAGGGTGGATCCCACTGAAACTACTGAAATATAATTGGAGCAAAAGAAAACATGATAAAAACATCCCAAAAATTCTGCTTACATAAATTCCTTATGTCAAGAAATAACGCCTATACAACAAATCTGAAAACTATTACTAAAGGCCTAAAAAATGCAAACTATGTCTCAAATATGGTGAAAATATCTCCTAGAAATTATCTTTCTGTATGCATCAAGGGCTTTAAATGACTGTTCTTCTGCCTGCAGCAAAAGTACAAGAGGTACTTCAGACAAGCAAAAGCAAAAAAATTTTAAAAAATAAAAAAAAATTTAAATTGCCTGTGCCCAGGGTATGCCAAGCAATGATGGTCACACTGACACTAAGAGTAAGTGTGAATCCTTCTCCTTTGATTAGGGGATAATGAGAATGATGAAAAAGATCAGACAGCATGTTACAATCACAAGATAAACTTGAATCTTTCTTTTTTTTTTTTTTCCTTAGGGTTCCACAGGCAAAGTTCTCTGTAGGCCCTCTAGCTGGGCTCAGCAGGTTCATCATTCTCTGGAGGCAAAGGTGCCTGAAGGAGCAAGGTGGCTGATTTCAGTGGTGGCATCTCTAGCCTTCACTGACTTTCCAGCCCCAGTTACCAGGAACCCCCTGGCAGATGGTGGGTTTTCTGCACAAGGCTTGTGTTCATGCCTCTAGAGCCATGCCTGCAGGGTGAGCCATGGTTCCTCCCTGTTTTGAGATGAGCAGTGTGGTTCTGAAGGGTAACATCACTAATGATACAGACCTGCTTCTCTCAGAAGCCAACAAACAGTTAGTAACCTGGGTGAATAAATAGGTTTTTTGACTTGTTGGCTGAAACAAAATTATGTCTGCTACTTTGAAATGTACTTTTCAGCACATAATTAACAATTTTTTTCATCAACTCCCCCTCTCCTCCCAAATCAAGAAGTGAAAACAATCTAATTTGGGGAATTCAGCAACATATAGATGAGGGGACCCATCAGAATTGTGATGTTCTCAAATATACAAGCAGATGCATAACTTAAAAACCTCTGACTAAGGGAAATTTCTGAAATAACAGTATCTGAGAGAACACTGAGAGGACAATGGTGTAGGGAAACAACCCTGGCATCAGCAACTGGATGAACTCAGGAGAAGACAAGATTAATATCAAAAAGATTCAAGACAAGAAGCAGCAGCCAACAGTGATGATAAAAGATGAGATGGGTGTGGACAGATAAATTGGCAAGCAAAAGAGAAAGGAAGGTTTGGCCTGGATGAAGCATTACTAGATCAGCTTTCGCTGTGCAGCACGTAGTATGACACCTAGCACAGTGTGACAGATACAGGGCAGGCACATAAAAAAAGTCCAGAGTACTGCAGTTGTCAGTTGCTGGTATATTTAGATTTATATGCTCTATGGTGTAGAGGCCTTTCTTTTTTTCTGCCTCTCCTCCCTTTCCCCATGTATTTCTCCAGGAATTAGTACACAGCTCTTCTTCCACCGGGATCTGAGAGTCTATCACAATATCCAATTATACAGCACCGACATAGATGACCATGGCAAAATAAAGATCATCCACTGATAGCGCACACACTACACTCCTTCTGTGGAGGAGTGTTTTAAAAAGTTTTTACCTTATTCTCCACAGTACACCTTAATCTCCTTTTTGCTTGGACAATATGTGAAAGAGGAGGATAAGACTCCTTGAACAAGTCACCATCTGTTCTCAAGATCATTTGAGACTGTAATGACTCATCTGTGTCCTCACTATCCTCAGAGGCCCTTTTTCCCAGATTTATACAGATACTGTCTACTCTTTGGGGGTCTGAGTAATAAAACGTCTGTCCCACTTCTGTGAAGTTGTTTTCTATGTCCAAGTCCATGGTGTTCTATACTGTAAAATAATGCTGATCCTTTCAGTAACAGGATCCCAGACCCGTGTCTTTTGGCACTTCATTGACAGATCAGGATAGTAATTGGAAGAGGTCACTGTTTCTTGCAGACCTTACCTTTACTTTGTTTGTCATGCGACTCTGTGAGAAACTGAGTGATGCGGTCTGAAGGAATAGCAAAAGAAATTCCAGCTGTGACCTTCAAGGTGTTAATCCCAATCACTTCACCATCCTGTTGAGAGACAGACCCAATTAATTTGCTCCTAAGTGACAGGGTTCAGCTCACTGCCTAGCATTTCATATTAAAAGCTGGTGTAAGAAATTTCAGAGTGTTGTAATCACTCAAGAAATAAACATTACTTCTAAGGGAGGATCTGGGCTCTGATTCACAATCCCTCTCACATTTAACTGTGATGGCCAGAGAGATTACAGTACAGTTTGTTCATCCAAGGTTCATCCCACCACTCGGCAAGAGATTCCCTCCGCTGAGCAAGCAGTGGAGTCACTACTACCACTACAGCCACAATTCACCAACCTGCAAAATCAGTGCTTGTTTAAAGCAATCTATTTTAAAATCAGTTGTGCAGATTAACCAGGTCCCATCTTTCCCCTGCATCCCAGGTTTTATAGCGTGAACGAGCATAACTGCTCCTACCAAATCCCATTTTCCTCACTGCTGTATAAAATTTCCTCTGCTCTGTGAGGAAATGTTTTTCAATGGTGTATGAACTGAGACCTAATTTGCATGGTTTGTATTAGCTTCAGGATATCTGCCTACCATTAGCTTGAATGACTGGAAGCTAGTATGACCTACGAATCTTTTAAAAAACATATTCTCCCACTTATTTCAAACTAGCTCTTAAAACACAACAAAACAAAGAACAAGTCACCTGGACTTACCAGATTAACTAGAGGTCCCCCAGAGTTGCCATACTGTAAAAATAACATAAGGGAACAATAAATTGGTGCTTCACTGTAGGAAATGCAATTTTCATTTCAAACAGTAAATGAAAGAGAGCAGGTCATTTCTTAGGCAGCACTGAAGGACACAATATTGATCACAGAAGATTACAGGTAGGTCTTACCCTACCCGTTCACACCTCTTACGATAAGATTTTTTTTCTTTTCAGGAACAGGCCTTAAGTTAGGAGCAGAAACTTACCACTCCCAATCGTTAGACCCTAAGTTTAAGAAGAATCATAAAATAGTTAAAATGAGTATTTTGATTCTTCTAAAGACTGTCAGAACAAGGATTTGAAATAATGAATTGCTATTTAAAGTTATATTTCAGTGAGGTGCATGTACGGTTCCTATGTAGTTTTATTCATCACTTTGGTTTGTAACACTGTCAGTCTCTCGTATTCTCCACTGAAGAAGAACACAGTGCTTTACATGTTTAATCACAGTGTATTGCTATGAGGTAGGTACTATGTAAGGATTGATTTAGTAACCACAGACATGCAACCCTCTCTAGGTAGGGCACATAGCAGGTCTGAGCAGTCTGAAATTGCCTAATACCTAATGGCCTTCAAAGGAAACATCCAACAGGACTACAGGAAAAAGGAGTTGGAGAAGTTCCTTGTCCATCTTCACGTTGGCTCAACAAGTTTGTTTTTGAGTGAGGCCAGAGTTTTCAAGTAGGTCTACTGGACAGCCAAGAGCAGCAACTTACCACTCAAAATAAACAAAAGCTAAGTGACGCATGACAGCATCATGAGCCATATAAACTGTTTACCCTTAGATAGCACTGGGCAAACCTTATAGATTCTCAGAAAAATAAAACAGACATTTAAGTTTTTAAAACAGCTTCAAAGTTCGAGTTTAAACAAAGAGTCCATTTCTTATGTTGTATCTTTTCAGTGATCAGAGGCTACACACTTGATTTTTATGTCTGACTGACAAAATGGAACGAAGATAATGATTTTTCAGCCTTCCCCAGCATATCATCTTTCATTCACTTGTCCTCTACTTGAAGGATGTGATAACGGAAGAACTTCGGCACATGCAGTATAGCTCCATTTAGGAATGTATGGCCCTGTTTTCTCCTGCTGTTCTAGCATTTCTCAGAAGGCAGCTGCACGCACATTCCTGCAGGAAAGTCTTGGCTGAGCCACAGGAATGCTCTGAATAGACCAGCTCTCAAACTCCTCCCATTCTCAGGAGAAAACCAGTGCATTAGCTAAGCACAAAGCATCCCTATGCCAGGGACTATCTTCATATTTTGTGGTCTCAAATGGCAAAGCAATTCAAATGTATTGTCATTTTCCTTACCTCCTCTGCTATCACTATTCCATTTGGTCTAGCATCATCTGAAACACTCTGCTATTCTTGTCTAAACTTGCTCATTAGCTTTTGAGGGCAGTGAATGCCTAAGTATATACAAGGAAGCAGTGTGATCTTGAGGAATGTGTATAGGCGTGAAGTCAAGAATCCCATGTTCTAATCCTGTCTGCCACCAATTCAATGGGTGCTCCCAAATAACCCATTTTGCATAAGTTTTCCTATTCTCCTTTTATAACTGAAAAAAGTAATTCCAATTAAATGTCTTAAGAGGTTCAGCTCCTGGATATACAGAAGCTTTTTGAAAAAGCTCATTTGAAAAAGCTCATACCTTAGCACACAAAGTAATTACTCTCTTTTTTTCCATATAATTTCTCTTGACAAGACTGTGATGATAAACATTTGTGAAGCGCTTTGTGTGTGTAAAATGCTAAGCATTATGACTGGTTATATCAAATTTGATATTGAGGTCCAGCAAATAAATGCTGAAAATATTTTCTTTTCAATGTATAACAGATTTAAGCTGTAAAATTTCAGGCCATCTTCTACCTCAGATATGCATGCAGTGCTTTTTTTAGAATCACACCCAAGGACTTTACTTAAGGTCTTTGGATCCCTCCAAGCTGCTCTGAAGGGATATTATTTTCATGTATTTCTATACAAGATGCAGTGCTAGGACCCTTAACTCCAAACTGTATCTCAAAGTTTATGTTATTTTACATCTAGATTCTTACTTGGAGTATGTGATATGCAAAGGGAAAACAAGAACAACAACAAAAAAACCAACCCTCTCAAGTTCTTACCTGGGTGTCCTGTCATTAAATTCAGGCAGATACTATCAACTTGACTACTCCATCTGGTTCTAATGCACGGAGATGAAAGAAACTTTGGCTCTATTGTACAGCTTGCTCAGCCAGATCAGCTGAACAAGCAGAGAGAGAAATGTATTGATTTACTGCTGGTCTATACAACCATGTGTTACTGCATGAGATCTACAGAATGAGAAGGGTCTGTCATATGTAACATCTTCATAGACAACCTCAAAGAGGGCAGTTTTATTTAACATACCTTTCACAACATTAATGTCTGGACGCAACTTACAGACACTGCATAGTCTTTTATGGAAAGAAGAGCCTATCACTAATTTTAAACAAAGCTGCTTTTATTTAGTGCATTCATCTTTCAGAGCACACACTTCCCTGCTGAATAAGTGGGGATTTCAAGGTCCCAGGACTGTGAAGCTCAGCTCCTCACATACCTAGTACTTACATTGATAATAGCATCTGTCTGAATGTAATCCATATCCGAGTCCCGTAGGCCAAGTTCTTTGCCATCTCGCTGAGCAGTGCTGACAATACCTGTTGTCACCGTGTTCTGTAAGGCAAACGGACTTCCAATTGCTACCACAAATTCTCCTGGCCTCAGATCAGCAGAGTGTCCCAGTAACAATACTGGTAGTTTTTTCTTAAATAAACACAGAAAGAAAGAAATAAGCATTAGTTTATACCTGAAAATAACCTGATTGGAAAGGTCAAAAACTAGCGAGAAGTTAGGAACATACACTTTCCATTACATTAATGAAAGAGCCACTCACTATCATATACCCAAAACTTATGCCAGGTAAAATTAGTATACTGCAGGGTGTTACTGCTTTAAACTGTCTTTAGAAACAAACTGCTAGCAGCAGTACCTTTCAATTTCATCCAGAAAAAAAAGCCAGCAAGATTCTGAAACAGATTTCCCCATTTTCCAGCAGATTGTTCCCTCCTCCTCCTAGAAATAGCATACAAACCAGCTATTGACCAGCCTGCCACTCTCCCTACACTGTGTACCGCCTTGCAGTCCATGTATTGGCACAAAGCTAGAAGGATTACCCAAAATAGCCTGGGTCTTCAGGCAAAGATAGCAGAATCTGGCCACATATTAACTGAGCTGCAATTTTTTTCTTCTTTTTTAGCACAGAAGACAAAGTAATTTAATTCTAAGATATGAAAAATTTCCAGGCCTACAGAAACAGTTTGTTCAGTACATTGTTTTCCCCAGATATATTCCCAAATATATGTTCCAGCCAATCACTCTGTGCCAAATGAAACTGAAATAGGGTTCCCAAATTAATTCATTCATCTGTTTACGCCACTCACCTTAGGGTGAATCTTTATTGTTGCAATGTCAGATTTCTTGTCAATGTCTTTGATGGTTGCTTCATAGGTATCTCCATTCTGTAGCTGCACTTTCAGTTGTTGTCTCCCTGATATAGCATTGGTGCTTGACACCACGTGGGCATTGGTCACAATTAAACCAGAATCAGACATAATAAACCCAGATCCACTGGAAAGTGGGACATTGCGACCAAAGAGAGGGTGCCTGTACAAAAAGCAAGTAATTATAACTCACAAGGGAAGCATAACTTAGAGACGATTACATTAGAAATCATTTACACCTTTCACCCTGAGAAATAACAAAGAAACAAGGCAAACAAAACATAATCCAATGTTACAACCCTTACAAAACTTAAATTAAAAAACCTGAAAAATAAAGGATCCTTTTCTGAAAATTGTGACTGCTTTTAGTCAGTCAGGGAGATAGGAACTGAGGTTTTCAGATAGCCTGCAGGGTCCTTTTCCTTTGGCTTCCAATTCTACCTTTATAGGCTTCCTTGCAAAGAGGCTAGGTGACAGCAAGGGAAGGAGGAGGAGCCCATCTGATCCCACTGGTTGCTGCTTCTATACAGGAATAAAATGACAGGAAATAGTAGGGCTGACAAATGGACTGATCCTCTAATGGGAAAATTTGAACAAGAAGGAACCTTGCAGCTGGACAGAGGAGTAAAGGAAGAGGTGATGTCTCAGGGAATCATGAAGCCCAAGTGTAGACTGGCAGGAAAAAGCACGTGCGGAAACTGAAAGGACTGGGAATGTGAAAGAAAAGAAATGAAAAACACTAACAGTGGGTAAAACTTGGTGGGAAACAACATTTGCTGCAATATAGACAGTTAAAAGACTTTATAAACTGTTTCAAGTATTATGACTTTTCTCTATTTACAATTGCTGTAATGACCTTAGATTTGTTAGGAGAACAGAAAGTGCCTGGGCAGTAGAAGATGAGAAAAGGTCCAGAAATTCTTCTTTCTTCCAAGATGTGGTCCTTATTAGGAAATTGTTTGAAAGTTCTGGGCTATTCAGCAGTAAAGAATTGGAGCCAATCCCAGGCAGAAGGTAGTATCACAATTAGCGCCCAGCAGGCTGCTGGACAAACATTTACTTATAGGGAAAGAACAATCTTAACTACATATGCAAAGATCTTAAACATCTTCAACTGTAACATTCTCTCAAAAGACCAATCACCATGTGCACAAAGCTATGTCTCAGAAAACCTGATTATCTTGATTTTGCATATTAAGAAAGCCTATAAAAATTCTCCAAGAAATTCTTAAGTCTGTGCAAAATTAAAGTACCCAAAGCAGAAAGGTATTCAGGTAATGGAGTACATATAATATTTGCAGTAATTTGTTCTGACAGCAGGTTGGTTTGAGCACTCAATGTTAAACTTGCCTCCTCATCTCCAGCTTCAGTAGACTGAATATTGGTATGTTTTGGTCAGCAAATTTAGTACATTTTTTCCTATCAGAAATCATTTCTGTGTTTACATAGGTTACATCTGGTCAACATGCTACCTCTTAATGTTCTCCCTGCCAAAATAAAATCAACTGCCACTGAAAGTGGAATAAGCAACAAGGAGCCATGTTTTTCCAGCTTACCTTCTGCATTTGTTTTTTTGAACTGAGACAATAAACATAATCCAACAAGCAACACATTTTAGTGAAGGCTGAAGAGACCACCAAAGATGAGGTAGACTTATTTTATGGCAGACAATATGTATTGTAAAGGCTCTAAGCCTAATAAAGTAGATCTACTAAACAGGAACAAAACACACAAATGGGTGGTTCTCTGGACAAATTAGTCTGCTGCAATGTTTCAGAGTATGTTGTGAACTTCAAGAATTCAAAATTAAAGTTAGTACACTGGAAAATCTTTGTAGACTTCTGTTCAACAATGCAATTAAAACACAAAGAATTAAAAGTGTTACCTGAGGAAAAGTTCAATGTGCACAACTGCAGGTGCAATCTTTTCCACCACATCTGCTATGAAGTTGAATTTGTATCTTGGGCTGCTGGACTGTAGGTGACCTATACTAGCAGAAAGAATTGGATATGTTAATAAGACAATACCCTTTTTTACCAAGTAGGTGAGATAAATATGCTTTGAATTGGTCTATTTCTCCTAGTGGGACAGTTTCCAAACAGGTATTGGAGAAGGAATCAAAGTCATTAAGATTTGTTCAAAACTTATCCAGCATTTTGCTTGTTCATGACAAAATAAAACCTCAGCATCACTTGGTTATAAATTATTTGACTTTCTTAGAAATCTACAAGCCTTGTCTGGAGTATTTTTCTCAGGACAACTACTAATTATTATTGAAAACGCATAGGGTCATAGGATAAGTCAGGTTGGAAGGGATCTCAGCACATCTCTAGTTCAACCTCCTGCTCAAAGCTGGGTCGGCTACAAAGGCAGACCAGGTTGCTCAAAGGCTCTGTCCAGCTGGGGCTTGCAAACCTCAATAGATGGAGACTCCAGAACCTCTCTGGGCAACTTGTCCCACTGCCTCACTGTCCTCCATGAGGTAAAAGTTTTTCTTTTTTCCAGTCTGAACCTCTCTTGTTGAGATTCATGCCCATTGTCTCTCATCCTCCCGCTATGCACCACTGTAAAGAGCCTGGCTCCATCTTCCTGATAACTTCTTCATGAGTACAGGAAGGCTGCTGTTAAGAGAGAGAAGCTCTCTCTTCTCCAGGTTGAAAAAGCCCAGTTCCCTCAGCTTCTTCTCACAGGAGATATGTCCACCCCCCCCAGTCATCCTCGTGATCCTCTCCTGAACTCAATCTGGTTTGTCAATGTCTTTCTTGCATTGAGGAGTCCAAAACTGGATGCAGTATTCTAGATGTGGTCTGACAAGTGCTGAGTAATATAGCTGCAGCATTTGGGACCTGCATTTAGAACCCAAATTAGGATTTTCTGAAGTAGACACATTAGAAATCTGCTGTAAATGATAACCTTTGCACCTAAAAAGTTTTGCAAATTCATATCTAAGCTGTCACAAGTGGCTAGACATAGCAATAGATTACTAAATACTAAGCGTTCTGATAAAAGCCAGGGCAGTACTACGTTAAACAGCACTATATACCGTATTTATAAATACTGAGTATTCTGTGGAATTAAGATCTTAGAGAGGGAAAAAAGCCTGAAGCATCCTGGCTTCTAATGTCACAACATCCTGCATTCTAACGTCACAACATCACAAAGTAATAATACCGCTTGTGCTAGAATGTCATGCTTATCTGCAATCCCTAATACATGGGGACATACGTTAAACATATGCTAGGGGGGGACATACCACCACACTCAAATAGCAATCCTTCATTTTCACAGCCTGATGCTTTAAAATTAACTATGGGACCTAGGGAAGGAAGTAAACAAGTTGTAATCAGATACAGCAATAACATTTTTGGCTTTTTTGAAATCTGGTGCAACAGCACACTATCTCAGGAGATGTAATTCTTTTACTGCCATTTAGTCAGGAGGGAGAGGCTCTAAATTCTAACTTCTAAATGATATCAACTCTTCAGAAGTGATGCTTTGTGCCAGCATGATTTGCTCTAAGTTGAACTCATGCTGAAGGATGAACTTACTCCACAGTAGCTCTCACATACCAAGTCAACACCTGGTCTTAAGGGTTCTAGATTTGCCTATTTCTAGATCACATAACACAGTAATGAATCCAGATACAGTTTCTGTCTTTTGAAAATATATACTTTTCTTTCATCATCTGCCCTTTACCCAAGTCTTTAAAAGGAAAGTAGGTAGGGGTCATCACACAAAAAGGAAAGATCACAGAAAAGAAAGGAGAGAGAAGTTTAAGAGAGAAGAGTTCCCATACATTTTGGTATTCTACGTACTTCTTAATTCAAAGATAATTTTCACCAATTCATATCTACAGGTGTTTTACTGACCATTAAACCTTGTAACTTGTAAATTACTTGGAATGAATATAAAGATTATGGCACAATGGAGTCTAACCTATTTACAAACAATATGTCTGATCTATTCTGTTCTTTGAATGAATTCATAAGATAGTGGGTGACAGAGAACTAGTTGTTATAGTTCCTGTAGTCTCTCAGAAGGCTTTCATAATAAAGTGTTAAACGACCTATAAAGCCAAAAAGTAAGAGGCTTTAGTTTACCACAGTATCCAAAAGACCTGAAGCAAAGACAGGAACTTAGGGAATGGACACAACACTGGTACCAAGGAAGAAAGTATTGAAGAAACCAGATCAAGGCAATTATGCATTTCTCCATAGAAGTTCGTGAGTTCTTTTTCCTGTTACTGGACATGGGATTTACTTCTGAGAGGAAAGAAACCATGCTTACATTTAGCAAGCTAAATTTAAATGATACAGTATAAACAGAAGGAACAACTTGGCAGGACTAGATTCAGTCTATTATTTTTGTGTGCAATCTCATGCACTCTGAAAAATCCCTCTAACCAACTGCATATGCCTGTTTCAGTATGTAGTTTAAAAAAGACACTGCACAGAGGAATCAAAGAGGACAGTCAAATGTAAGCACAATATACTGTTATTTATTTTGCTTACTGCACCACTGAAGATTTGTCTTACCTTCAGTTCACAAGCAGCTTGCCCCATTATGCAGTATATCCTTTGAAGTCTACTAACACAACTTTAAACACTTGCATACACAGCAGTGTTCACTGACAGGATATAACATTATCATTACATTTATCTTAATGGAAATGACTACACTTCTATGAAAGACAGTTGGCTAGACCCTCAGCTGATGAACTAGCATAGAAGTGGGGGGAAAAGCATGGTGAATACAGGCTTTCAGTTGGTGTAAATCAGCATAGCTCTATGAGAGTCAGGGCAACTAAATCCCTTTGCATCTGCTGAGTGCTGAACTGTTCTGCCCATGCCAAACTGTCACAGCATTGCAGACAGCCAAAAGCAGAGGACGCCTGCCAAAGAACTCAGTTTTGTACCACTCCTGACTAGCCACCAGGAAAACATCATGGGTGGCAGTGGCTTTCCAGGTAAGATTTGGGGTAGGCAGAGAGAAAAAGTCTGAAAGAGGTAGCAGATGAATGTAAACATGGAAAGAGTGGAAGAAAATAAAATGCAGCATACAGAGAGGAGACTGTAAAACTGAAGCAAAGCTTGTCTTCTTTCCATACCATAGTGAAAGCATTTCTCAGTCTGAGCAGAAGTCCAGAACCTCTCTGTTGGAGTCAGAAGACAAGAATACTCAAACCTGAAGGTGAATCCAAAACTGCACTATATATTAAGGGGAAATTTGAAACAAAGGAGAATCAAGAATAACAGGCATGCAAACTTTGTAAGAAAGGTGTGGCTGAAGATCTACTAGCCAGATTAGCAGTGAGCTGGTTCTTACTATTGCCTGGTGAGGACTATGTACTGGTGAAAACTGACTTACAAAGTTGAGATGCCTTCACAGAAACTGATATCTCTTAAATAATTTTCTGCAAGCTGGGAGTGATAAGAACCTTTCAACACATTATATGACATCCCAGGAACTCAAACTGTGGACTAGGAAGATGTAACTGCAAACTAACATTTACTCTCACACATACAGCCCTATTTAAGGGAACTGAAACGTTAGTTATTATTAATAACATCTTAGTGCACAATTATTAAATTGTTGGTTTTCATCAGAAGTTCTCAATATACTTTAAAAGGGAGGAATTGTAGCCTGAGAAACTGAAGAAGGATGCAACATCCAACATTGTGTAAGTTGTATAAGGTCACCCTGAAAACAAGTGTTATAACTGTAGTAGTAGTATCAGGGCTTTATGTCAGACCTTCAATCTATCCTTTAACTTGCATTAGTTGGTAGACAATAGCTGCTGCTACTGTTCTTACTAAAACATAAAATTAAATATGTGTCTTTTTTCTTTCGTGTTTCCCCCCCTCCACAGATGCTCTAGCTGTCCTGCAGAGTTTCATGCAGCTCTCAGACCTCTGCTGGACTGTGAATGTAAAAGCACTGAGTTTACAGCAGCTTTGTGTATTTTGACCTATTGACCTACTGAGATTTGCCACATATTTTTTCAAAGGTCTCTCAATAACATCCATTATTTTCCATGTTATTACTGCATGTTCAAAATCATCTCACACTAACCAAAGCTAATTTATCTTGGCAAAAAGCCGTAATTTAATCCAATTAACTATCTGTTGTATAACCAAGATATCAAAGGTGCTGCCACCAGGTTGTACTTGAAGCAAAAACAAATTTATACTGAATGAGTCTTTAGCTGTCTACACATTTCTTAGTCAAAAGAACTAGATTTTCCCAATCTGCTCCACAGCCACAAATCAACCAGATTTTCAGCAGATCTGAACCCCTATCCTATCATTTCAATTAAGTGATTAGATCTTCAGAAGCTCTCCAGCTCCTCTCACAGAACACTCAAAATCCAGATTTGGATGTAAGTGCATAAACTGAGTTAAAGATGTTCAGCCTGTTTTGTAAAATCTGATCTTACGTTTCCAGTTCTATGGGCTCCAGCTACATTGGATTTACATGGCTAAAGCTAAGTGACTGTCAGGTAGGAATATCGTTATTATCAGCTTAAGACTTTTCTTGGGTAGTAGTGTTATCTACAGGCTATGCATTCATTTAATAGTGTTTTATTTACTTTCTTGCAGAGACAATAGACCCACTCCAATCTCATTAACACTGCTGTAAAACAGGAACAACTCCAACAAATTTGTAGAGCTAACCTAGTACAAAGCGAACTGAAAAAAAATTTCAGCAGAAATAAATCATCATAATTCCAATTAAGACAATAAAGCTAGACCTATTTACAGTTGCAAAAGACTGAAAGCTTCTGCCAACTTACTCCTGTAGAATTAAATCAAATCACATTCAATGCTTTCTTAAAGACAATACGTTGTATTAAAATCCACAATTTTATATTCATTAAGAATTTGTCAGCCTGGGAAACTCATTCTTTTAAGGCTGTTCCCCCGTCCTCCTTTTAAAACCAGCTTCAGAAAAGATCTGTGTGTTCAGCAAAATTATTATGTCTAAGGGAGGACTGCAACCTGGCAGATCTGATCACCAGGGATAAACACTGTCCCTACTGTGCTTTCATGGAAAGAAATGAAAGACAAATAAAAGATTATAATGTCTCTGCTTAAAAACCAGAAACATCTGCTGGAAACATAGGTTCATGGGCAGCTTTTCTGATGAATTCAGCATTAAGATCAAGTTGCATAGCTGTGCACTGACCATAAACCCTTGGTGAGTTTAATGCCACATTATAGTTCAGGCAACTTGTTTATACAATGGATGTCTACCGTGCACAGATGAAAACAGTTTGGTGAACCAACACCAAAGTGGCTTTCTTGTCCACTGCAGCAATCACAACAGCCAGACGGAGACAGACTGGCACAAGCCTTCCAGCACAGACACCTCACTGCTTCATTGACTTCAGATGCTTGTTATTCCTCCTTCCCAAGAGACTCTCATAAGGAGATGCAATGAGAACATCTTTCCTGTTAGCTATACTATACAAAGCAGTGAAGTACTATACTCTGAATATTTACCAAACACTGTACAATATTCATCCTCACCTGCGGGAACTCAAAACAAACTCAGACATAAGGAAAACAATCAGTAAAGGAATGTGACTGGAGTTTGCGTTTCCAGCCAATACCTTGCAATGCATTTCCCTAAATACAGCTGGAGGCAGCTGTAAGGCTTTAATGACAATAATACCAGTAGGAGACTTCAGTATCTCTTACTGGGCCAATTTGTCAGAAATGCAAGTAATGATATGCTCAGTTGTTCCTCTGTATCTTCAAGGTTATGTACAGGCACACTCCATACACGCCACGTAGAACTGTGTGCAATGACTCTGCTCATGCATTAACTGTACTTCAAACGTTTATTTTAGGGAACTGAACTTTTAGGCTCATATCTTGCAAAGATTTGACTGACATGGGTGAGGCTTTACATCATGACCGCTTTCTGAGAGTGACTTCAGTTAAACAATGCAGAGGACAGACATTCTCAGACAGAACCCTGCAAAGGATCAGTGTCAAAGCCAATGTACTTGTTTTCTGGAACTTCTTTGGTCAAAGGTGTTCTAATCAATCTTTCAGTTTTCTTTGTTGCACTGACAAAATAGCACCCTTATTTTTCAAAAAAATAATTTTTTGCTTCCATACCCTAGGTGAGAAAATACAAATCTTTCGACGTCTGAACTGTCTTCACAGAAGCCATTAGCAAAATAACATTGCAGGGAATTATTAACTGTATTAAGAAAGTTGTACTGAGAGATCATAAACAGCCCTTTGTGCAAGAGTCTGACATAAATTGGCCATAGATTGCAGGTGACCTTGTGAATCCTTTGATTGAGGAGTTTGACACTTTAATAGATTGATATGTAGCATTGTTAAATTTGCTGCAGTGAGAAACAGGGCTCTGTAAGAAAGGGTCTTCGATTACAGAGGTTGTCTTCCATAAATGTTTATGCCATTTTTTACACGCTAGCCTGTAATAGCTTGTCTTTCTCACAGTAGGTGACAGAAGGCAGGAAAAAGCTAGCTGCTTCAGAAAATTCCCATATATAAAGGTATCTAGTGTTAAAGGGCGGGAAGAAAAAGTAATATTTGTAGCATAGAGTTTAAATTTGCCCAGGAGTTCTGTAGACTGTTCCTATTAGTATCTCAGAGAAGTCCATGGGTCTGCTCAGATGCATAAGGCTAACTGAGTAATAGTTTTCAGGGCATAGACATACTGAAGAACATCAATGATAGAGTTCCTGTATCTCCATGCAGTACACACCCCCTTAAGTACACTGTAACTAAAAACTTGCAATTTGGCATGGGGTTCTTCAAGCTAATCCAGGCCTTCGACAAGGAAAAAATATTTTAAATTCTGTCAGTTTTGGAATTATCACTCAGTCATCCTGGGCACCTCTTTATTCCCTTCCTTTCTGCATCCTTTACTATCCTTTACTACTCCTTTGTCATGCATTCTTGTTCACCAGACTTCTGTCACTAGGAAACCACAGCTAAGTCTTCTCAGCATATATTGGTTTATCTCAGCCAGAATCTAACTTAGCATCAACATAAGCAACTGGAAATGGACAGGAGTAGATATTTCAAAAGCTGCTCCTCAGGGTCATTGCATGTTCTGAAAATGGCCTAAGTCACGCTATGTAAGGCTACTGTTATCTGAGATTGTTTTAATATATGTATGGTTAAGTAAAACTGGATTTATTTCATAACTAGCTTAGCCCTTCAAACTCTGAGTCATCTGAGGCCAGATTTCTTTCAAGAACAGGGAAAAGAGAGAAACTCGACAGTAATTTTAAACTGTCGACTTTCTTCTAAACCTCTCATTACAGCCATTGCATGTTATTGTTTAAAACAAAAAAAATACCATAATTGAGTTCTATTCCTGGCTCAACCACCAACTTAATCTGACCTTGGGCAAGACACTTGGTTTCCTTTTAGCTTCAGTTTGTGCAGCTGTAGCATTGAATAAAAAAAATAAAACTTAACAGAGAACCAGATGCTTCATCTAAGCTGAGGTTTTCTGGGACAAAAAATAAAGCCAAAATAAAGTGAACACTCAAATAGTTGCTTGAAAAAAAAAATTTACCTCTACCTCACTGCTCCAAATTCCTAAGCCTATTAACAGTAGATTCAGGAGGAATCCTTAAAGAAAATGTCATACATACCAAACCCCAAGCACTCAGTAAGCCCTTAGATGTAGGCTAGCTCACTCATTTTGGTTAAACATCCTGATTATTTCATGTGGATCAGTTCCAACCAAGTATTAGGAGTACTAAAGCTAATGGATGCTGATGTGAAAAGGAATAGGCAAACAGCAACTTATTACTGCAAAATACTGGAGAGACTGATCATTGCAGCTTCAGGCTGGCATCTGGAGCCATTCTTGGCTCTGACAAGATAGTCCTAAAGTAACTCCAGGAATATCATTTGACCTCCTCCCTCTCCGTGCCACTTCTCACCTTCTCTCAAGAGTGGGATATATGAAAGGTCCCCTATTCACAGAAAGGCTACAACAATAGCCCTTTTCCCTCTGACTCCTCGCAATAATTTTGGCAAGTTTGCTGTCTATGAATACACAGGATGGTTAGTGGTCCACCTGATGTAATGGAAACACTACTGCATGATTTAAAACTTCATTATGTGTATGACTTTTCTTTCCAGGAACACTATGAGAAAGGTAGCAGAAGCAAACCCTTAAAATAACATATCAGTAAGTATGTGAAAAGATATTAGCAGCATTAACATTTCCATAAAGTGACCCATTTAAATACGAAAAAAAATTACTAACATAAGTGATTACTAAACTTTCTGAAGTTAAACCATCAAGCCTGAAGTTACCATAGCATATCACAATATCCGAGGTCAAGCAAAGGCCTTAGTACATTACTCCAAACAGAAGACCATTTGATATCCTGAGTGTCGATATTTTAAACTGTAAAGGAGGTTCGCAGGCATTTTTGCCCACTTCAGACTCTACAAGACTACAAAACTTCTTGTGAAAAGAAAACAAAACAGGCAAAAGACTACGTTTTAGGTGTTTTATATACTACTTGGTGCTTTTTCTGCCCTGCTAGAGCTACATGGCTTTAAGAGGCATTTTCTGCCTAGGGATACCTGTCAGGTGAATCCAGTTAACCTCCCATACACCACCAGGGAAGGCCCCAGAGCACAAGCGTTCCTGGGTCCCCGCTCTGCTTGTGTGGACCATGGCGCAATGGATCTGCAGTGCAACCTGCACGGGTGATGCCACCGAAACGCCTCAGCAGCAAGTGTCAAAATTTTGAAACGAACGCAGCATTGGCAAGATGAGAGCAAGCTCGTACCGCTGCCCTGCCAGCGCGCCCTGCCTTGAGAAGGGGCGACGGCTGAGGACGTAACCACTGCCCTGCCCTGACAGCCCAATGCCCTCCACTGAGCTCGCTTCCGTGCTGTCAAGCGCGTTCGCCTCCTGCTCATGGGAGCGCACGCCAAGGCATCCGCAGCCATGCTACCAAGAGGAAACCTTCCCAAACCTCAGCTGAGGCCTCTAGCCCACACTGAGGATCAAAGAGGGGAATTTTTGCCATTCAGAAAGGACCTGAGCACACCTTCCCCATGCCACAACGATCACTGGCAGCGGGGCAAGGTGCCTTGACACTGTAGCCTCTTACAGTCCCTGGAGCCACACAGCCTTCCCAGGTCACTGAAAATCACAACTTTTCTTAGCCTGGAAACCAGCACACCCCACGCCACCCACCCGCCACCCCCTGCCCCAGGAGGCCGTCACCCCATAGGCAGGCCCCGCCATGCTCCTACCCGATTCACAGGCTCCCTTCTGGACCTGGGCGACGGCGGGCAGGCCGTGCTGCAGCGCCTTGCGGCTCACCGCCTTCAGCTGGCAGATGTTGTCGTAGGTCCGGCCGTCGCTGCCGCACACCTGGGCACTGAGCTTGCACTGGCAGACCCCCTTGGCGAAGCGCTTGCCCATGGGGTAGCGGCAGTCGAGGCTGTCCCCACAGGGCGGGTCTTCCTTGCGGCCGCAGGAATCCCCCTCGCCCGCAGCGCAGATGAGGCAGCAGTTGCAGCGGTCGGGGACGTAGCCGCTGGGGCAGCTGGGGCTGGGGCATTTGGAGACATCGCAGCGGGTCGGGCACTTGGCTCGGGCCGCCGAGAGCTCCGCGGCGCCTGGCTTGTAGCTGAGGGACAGCAGGAGCAACGGGCTCAGCAGCGACACCCGCATCCTCGGCGGGCTGCTGGCGGGGAGAGCGGCGGAGAAGGGGTGCGAGCCCGCCGGGCCCGAGGGGAGGAGGCGGAGGAGGGGGGGAAGGTGCAATCGCGGTGCTGCGAGGGAGGAGAAAGTCGGGCTTTATGCACACACGGGTGGGAAAGTCCCTTCTGCCCCGAGCAGGGCTTCTGCAGGCGGAGCGGGAAAGAGCAGCAGATGGAAGGAAGGAGGCTGGAGTACAAAGCCGCAGAGCCAAGGCCAGCTCAGTCCGTCCGAGGCGCGGCAGCTCTGCAGCTCCTCGGGACTAGCTCGCAGGGCTGAGGCGCCGAGCCATGGCCAAGCTGCCGCGCAAGGTGAGCGCCGTCCCCAGGCGGCCGCGGGAAGCAGTGAGGTGGCGGCGAGCGGAGCGGCAGGGTTATATGTGGGACGTGCCCGGGGCCGCCGCCGCCGCCTCTAGCAGCAGCCGCGGGCCCTCCGCCGCAGCAACGGCGGCCAGGCCCCACCCCGGCCGGGGAGGGACGGCTCCCCGCGGGCGGGCCGCCGGGCTGGGGAGGGCCGGTCTGAAGGGGAGCCCTCGGGCGGGCCGGGCTGGGCCGGGTCCCCACGGGCGGGCAGAGCGGGGAGGGCCCGCTCCCTTCGGCTGCGGGGCAGGTACCGCCCGTCTGCTGCTAAATCACCGCCCCGAGGGGGCAAAGGCGGAGCGTGAGCCGGCTGCGGCCGTCCACTCGACGCCAGCAGCTGTGGGTGAGCGAGGTGGGCTAAAAAGACGCAAAGATATACGTGTAAGAGAATTTATGTGAAAAGGGCGGTTGTGACTTCTGTGAGAGCTGGGGGTAGAAAGCTGGCAGCCATTTTGTCTTCCCTCATGCTCGTCTTTAATGTTGTCAGCGTTAATAAGGATTTTTGTCACCACTGCCAAACGGTAATTGAGGTTGGGCCCCTGTTGTGATATTAAACACAACAACACTTGGTCATGAATCCCTTTTTGCAGGTGATGAAACCGAGACACATGGATGAACATACCCCTGGTAGCCACTTGCTCGTACATGGCATCATGGCAAGTTGTACGAGATGCTTTCCGACAGCCACAGGGGATCCACTGGACTCCCCACCATCATTTACTTCAACAAAAGATTTGGTAGCTTCTATATAATATTAATTGAAAGTATTGCCAAAGCCTTAACTCTTGATGTTTTGGGTTTTTTTAATCTGTTAGTAATCCCAAAGTATTCAGTAACAGTGTCAGGTGGAACAGAGCATTGGTCGAGCTCTGCTAACTAGTCACACAGAGTGTTCATAACATGCAGAGTAAACCCTGCCCGTACGTGCCATCCTTATCAACAAAACACTCACATTTGCTCTGAGGTAGTGACTAGCCATAACTTTCAAATTAATTAATCTAGGTATGGGTTGAGCTGGCTTCCAGAAAAGTTCAGCTGACTTAAGGAGAAAGACCTCTGGCATAGCTCACCCGGAGACCAACTTGGCCAGTCTTACTTGCTGCATGTAACACTTCCAACCTTGACTTCTGCCTGCAGTTCCCCCTTCCCTCTTTTTCATGCAAAGGATAAAACTCATGCAATCCTGCAAGGTACTACCTCGGGCTTTCTCCTGTTGGATCCTGTGAACCAGGGTTAAGTAGGCACTGTTTGCTGACCAGCTGCATCTGGCTATAGGGTCATAAAAAGGGAGAAATTATGATGCTGTCTTCTAATTAAGGACCTCTTGAATGCAGTAGGTGGCATCCAGAATCCCCCACTACAGTTAGTGTTTTATTGTTTCCTCTGTTGTAGGGACAGAGTTGGTCCAAGACTGGATTCTCCAAACAGCTGCTGTGTCACTTACAGAAAAAGAAGGTATACGTGATAGCTAAAGACGTTACTTGTCTTGTGATGAGAAAACTGTAAAATTTTGTTGTAGAACATATCTTGTCACTTTTTTGAAAGGTAAGGTTTACTAAATAACTTTATTTATAGAGCAATATCTGAAATGTGGAAAATGTCTATGTATTGATGTAAACTTGCTCTTTAAGGAAACAGGAGACTAATAAAAACAAAAAGTGTTAGCTCTGAAACATGGGTCAGAAAGAAACAAGAGCTCTGTGTGTATGTAACGTGAATATTTTCATTATTTATGATAACCTTAGTTACAAGAAAAAGGTTGGGGAAAATGTTTCAAATTACAAGTAGCAGTCTGAGTTACTGCTGTTAGACTACAGAATCTTTCATAGCTCTGTTGGTATTCCTATTAATTATCTCTTTCTGTAGTCACACTTGGAGACTTCAAACAGGTTATAGGAAAACAGGACAAATACAGACAGATAAATAGAGCAATCTTGACTGAAGAGTTTGCAGTCTAGGATGAGTGTAAGGAGTTTCACAGAATCTTTCATAATTGGCTTATCAGTCTGCATCTCATTAATTTAGGATGATAAACTGAAAGGTATTTTCTGCTGACTGTTGTCTCATAGCTAAAATGAAACAGATGACATAATTTCTCTCAGATAAGCATAGGTATAATATTGTCACTGCTAGGACTGGGTATTAATTCTATTCTGAGGGGTACTGATCAGGATCCTGTTTATTATAGAAGATAAAATGAAGAAATATAGGGGATACGTCAGTCTCTGCAACCATTTATTTTCTTTCAAAATTCATTATTCCAAAAAAAGAGAGTGATGCAGAGAGTGATGCTAGGGAAAAAATGGAAGTCACACCAAGTATTGGGTGTTCCTCTTGGGAATAGTGAGTAAGAGGGTTCATAGCTTGGTGCTACTTGTTGAACACCTTTCACTAGAATTTTAATTCATTCAAAATTCAAATGTGGCACTAAAGGCTATTCAAATGATAACTCATTCAGTAATAGTTCTCCATCACTTGGAAAAATGACCGTTTCATGGGTTCTGAATCACCTCTGTCTGGTGGAAATGATGCTTACTGCATAGCTGGAAGGGAGGTGCCTCAAGACAAATCCAAAGCAATGCAGGAAATGTTCCTGGTGACTCAGTGGGTCTCAGTCTTCTCTCTTGAGGGCCAAACTGTTGATTTTATGCAAGTCTCAAAGGACAGTGAAGTATGTAGTCACCATGCCCTTAAGAGAAAATCAGGAGTTTGCTCCAAAATTCACCTACTGCGTTCTAAACTCTCTTCTTCCCTTTCTCAGAACAGGAAAAAAGTCCTTGCTGGCTTTTTAGGAAGTTAATTGTCCTGTTGTGCCTGCTCATTTGCATCTCCTGGTGTACATGCAGGGCAGGTTTATGGTCCCCGGCTGTTCCTGCTTCTGCCTGGCTGCATATGTGGTGTTGGAGCCATGGATGCTGGTCTCTTCTGTGCTGTGTAGTCCACATAGCTGTGACAGAGAAGTAGGGTGGCACACGACACTGCACAGAATTAATAGTGAAATGATGCCTTATCTTAGTGCTGCATTAGAGATCTATAGGCTGCTGGTAAAGGAAGTGCCATTGGGATGATGTATAAATCTAAATTTATGACCCCATAACCATTAAAATGCATACTTATTTGCATGAGTATAAGAATAGTTTCCACTCTGTCTTGTCCCAATCCAACCTGGGTAATTATGTATGAACTGATTTAAATCTCTGTCTGTCTCTCTCTCAATTTAAATCGCAAAGTATTCTAATTCACACACTGCCCTAATTCCTATTATTCTAATTCATCTCTGTGTATTCATAAGTCTTATAAGTTTGTTCAGAGTGAATTTCTATATAATTCAAATTTCTTGTTATTGTTTCTTTAATATGGTTAAAGTTCAGAAACATTCAATTCTGTTATAACATCACTATACAAATTGTGTAAGTTAAAGACCACTCTGACCTCGCCATTGAGGTCTCTAAATTAGGAGCACATGTTTAATATTCATCCTCAGTTCCTCATAGGAGTATTTTGAAAAGAAATCCAAAGCACATTTTAAACTGGAGTAATAAGCCCTGTTTATTTATCAGATTGTCTGCATCTCATTTCCTGAACTAAACAGCTAAAGTCTGTTTGCACTCCTGACATTGCAAGTCTCACAAGCTGATCCAAAAGAACATCTGTCAGTTTGTTTTCAAGACTGGACATTGCAGAAGAAAAGAAGCGGTGGAGGGAGAAATAAGACTTTCACAAACACATCAGTTCAAAGTGAGAACTTTCTCGGCTGCCTTCATAAGCCAGGCAAGCTGTGCCCTAGAAATATACTTTCTCTTTCTCCCATCCCCTAACAGTACTTGAAAAACAGGGGTCATTTTTCTTCTTTGTGTTCTGCTCAAACTGATGCCAATAAATAATTTGAGGAAGTGTTAATGAGTCCAAAAGTGTATTCAAGAAATACTCTCACAATATACTGAAAGCAAATTAAAAAATCAAGAGCTTGTTCTCCTCTAACATGAGACACAGCTACTCTGAACTCATTGCATTTGGTGCAAGAGAAAAAAGGTAGGCTTTTGGCACAGAGACAGGATTATTTGAAGGAAATGCCACAGCCTGCTCTGTTCTTCACTCTGTTTCTAGCCAAAAGAACAGTTTGTGTTGGTATGTTTAAGGGGAGGAAATTCAGACCATTAATAACAGAACTGGCCTAGAAATCATATGCTTTAAATTCTGTCACAATTTTAACAGGCCTTTTTCTAGCTGTACAAGGGGGAATTGTATCTCATACTGTCCTGGTTTCGGCTGGGATAGAGTTAATTTTCTTCCTAGTAGCTGGCTTATATTTATCATTAAATATAAGGTCTGCAGTGAAAAGATAAGTGTATATTTGAGCAGGTGTTTGGGAACAAGAAAAAAAGTCCATTTTTTTAATTAGAAAATACTGATTCATAAAAGAGAAAGGTATCTAGAGGAACAAAGCATAACAACTTGTGTTTGGAAGAGCTGTTTGATGTGTGAGGCTGCGTATAAGGAGATGGGATAGATCTGGTCAAAATGTGTGTTTGAAGAGGGAAGAATGGAGAAGGAAAGAAGGAAAGAAAAGACCCCTTTGTTTTTCCCCCTCCACGAGATCAAAGAACCAAAATTTTGGTAATTTTTTCTGAGCAGTAGAAGACTCAGATTCAATTTTCTGATCTTTCTGGTCAAGAGCAGGGACTTGGCTTTGGTGTTTTGGTGATGAAAGTAAGTACTCTATCTGCTCTGGAAGATTCAGTTTTCTTATATAGAGTGTTAGAAGCCTTAGTTTTGTGCAGGAGCAAGACAACAAGAAACATCAAACTTACTGTCATACGCAGATTTCCTGCTTTGCAGCCCACCCTCCTGTAGGATCTTCCATGCCATTCCATTAATTGGCCACAAACGTTGCGTGAAGGGCCATTTGGCAAGAGCCACCAGGTCTGAAGCTGCAACACGCAAGCTCAGCTAGCTGCTGAGAGGGGTTAGGTGGATTAGGCAGGCCTAAGGCCAAGTCACTGCTCAGCAGGATACCTAAGTTTGTAGTTCTCTAAAAGCACTGCTGTACTGTTCCTTACCTCCTATTAGCTCTCCAGAGAGAGATACAGTGACACCAACTGCTATCAGTTCAGTAAGTGTGGGGCTGTCTGAAGGAAAGAGAAATTTCCTTCAATTCAAACCATGCTTTTGTGGGTTCTTCAGACAAGACATGTTGCCAGACCTACACTGCGTCTGCTCTAGCTCTAGATTTGTGTGTGTGATTCAAATTTGTGGAACCAACAGTCGCATGGAAATGATTGAGAGTCATTGAAACGCCTTATTCTTCTAATAAATACCTATAGTGAATCGGAGGAAAACATACAAACGTAAATGGGATTTTGCTTTTCTCTGCTCTGTGCTCTGCTTTGCTGTTGAACAACTGCCTAGAATCTCAAATAACCTCATCCCAACTGATGTGTCCCTGTGAATATATATATCCTGCAAAATCTTGCCTCATGCAAAAAGGATACAGTGCATTAAAGAAAGAGGAATTAATTTGAATGGAATGAGTTAAAGGGAAAGAGTCACTTTTGGATGTTTTCTACTCAGCTGGGCCCAATACATTTCACCTTAGGATGCTCTTAATGAACTGTCAGAAGTAACACAGAAGTGCAGTTCACAGTAGAGTGAAAATAAAGTCAGTTTATAAGCCTCCAGAAGACCATAAAGTAATACTTAACAGACATTATGATTAAGAAGGTACCATGTCTCACAAACCTAATTTCAGCTATAATAGAATAATAGGGATTGTAGACTGAGTAAAAGCTGTGGCTGTCGTATAAGTACATACTGACATTACTAATATTTTTGATACTGTCTTTGATAATATTTTTGTAAGCAAACAGTGAAATTAAAGACTGCGTGAAACTTCATGACTTATAACTTCTTGGAATTCTGCTGTCCGAAGAGTCATCAGTCCTTCATAGTCTACCTGAAATTATGTCAGGCGTTTCCACAGGAACCTATCTTGAGTCCAGCACTGTTCTTATTATAACTGCAGCTGACTGCAAGACAAAAGAATAGAAAAATTGAAATTTAAAATTATTTTTTTAAATGGAGAAATGTTTCCAGTAAATAAGATGCAATTCAGTAAGGACAAGTGCAAAGTACTATGCTTTGGCACAAGTAATGAGCAATCCAGTAATGAAACAGGGACTGACTGGTTCAATACAGTTCCGCATACAAGTGTTCAAGCTTATGAGGGACCATCAGCCTACACATTGAAGGGGAAAAAACACACCCCTTGTTGAAATACATAGAAACTGTGTATATCTTACCAAAAAAACCCCACCCCTCATATTTCCTCTTTCCTCACTGCTGGTAAGATCTCAGTTGGAATTCTGTGCCTAGGTTTGCATTTACTGCTTCAAAAAAGACATGAATCGGAGAGAATCCACAAGAGTGTAAAATCATTAGAGGTTTAAAAATATGCCTCACAAGCTAAGCTTGAAAGATCTGAAATTGTTTAGTCTAAAACAAAAGAAGACAGAAAAGGGACATGATAAGAGTATTCAAATATGTAAAAGGTTGCTGAAAGAAGAGGGTAACAAGCTGTTCTCCATGTTCACTGGGGGAGCTCAAGAAGAAAAAGACTCAAAATGCTGCTAGGGAATTTCAGGACTGATACTATGAAGATCTTTTTAAATATAAAGGGACTGATATTTCTAAGTATAAAGGTAGCAAAGCACTGGAACTGAGTTCTGTGGAGAGGATGTGAAATCTCTTTGCATTTTAAGGCCTTCTTTATAAGAAAGCTTACACAGTTATTGTTCAGAAATTACTCTAGAAAGAACTGATCCTGCCTTGGGTAGGTAGGATCTTGAGCTCCCTTCCTACTTTTTTTCTGATTTTGTGACCATAATGCAGGCAATCTGCCTGATTAAAGAGTATATAAACAGATAGCAGAAGTCCTAAAATGAATTTAGGAAGCTCACTCAGAATGTCAAGAAAAAAGAAAGAGATGGATTAGAATTAGAGATGAAGAAGGATTCAGTTAAGACTGTTGTAAACTAGTAGTTTCAGTAGTGTGATAAAACCACAAGGCAAAACCCAAATAGAAATACAATGAGATTGAAAGTGAAAATGGTTGTACAGCTAGAGTTTGAGATCTAGGGATGATCAGAAGATAAAGTGCTGAGGGTGGGGAGATCAAAGAGAAATATATACAGATGGGAGGGTGGGGGAAAGAGAAGCATTTCTTCCAGATGGCGTGTATTATCTCCTGGAAAGACTGGCAAGATTAGAGAATCTTGCCAAGAGGATGATGTACTGTGAATAGAGGTATACCAAGTGTATTATATTAAATTCTATTCAGCAAGTAAGAAGACTTTTTGTAAATGAGTTACTGTTTTAAATGTGCAAATTCCATGTATTAATCCAAATTGTTCCCTTTGTACTATCATTATTGGTATCACTAGGTATTCAGTATATAACTATGGACGTTCTCTAAAATGGTACAAAATGAACCTCCTTCTGTCTTCCATCTCTTCCCTAATTTTTCTTGTTGATACCATCCCATTTTCTGTGACTGTTTTTTTCCTTGCTGGCAGAGTAACAAGGTTCAGGGGCCTGCAGATTTTATGAATCTTTTTATGGTGGCTTGGCGTTGTAGAAGGGTGGTGTGGATGTTGCTGGATATCAGCCAGTCTTTCTGTGAGAGGGTCTGCACAGTGGGTGCCAAGAGGGATGAGGACTGGAAGGCTGAAATAGAATTGTAGAATTAATTACAGAAACAAATATAGAATTAATTCTACAAATCAGAGTAAAAAGTTTAAATTCATGAAGAAAGCTTTATTCTACTTAATCCATGAAAGGACAAATTGTTCAATTTTACTTGGAAAAGGTTAGGGGATTTAGCATAAAAATGGTGCCTGCCTAGGGTACACGATGCTTTTCCCATCAAATTTATCTAATTAAACAATCAGTCCAAAGGAAGACTGCTGAAGAACGGTGGGTTTAGGAGTCTTGCCAACCTCAGGTTTTCAAACTCCTGAGCCTTTTTCTAATTATTAATTTTAAAATTAATAATCTATATTTTGTGTCTTTTTATTGTCTTCTTCTTATAAGCCTTGGGAGTTGTGTTTTTGAGCTTCCCTCCATGAAATGAGAGCTAGAACATTGTTTTATTATGGAATGGAGACTCTCAAATTACTGCAGGAGTTAATGTTTTAAGAATAACACCACATTTTCAAGATTTGCCATAAAATTACAGGAGTTGGAAACTTTTGTTTAAATTACAGGCCTAGAATTTGAACGTAAGTAGAACTGCTTCTGAGGAATTAAAGAAAAAGACAACATAAGCACAATGAGGAAAGTTATAATGCTGCCTGAATTTTCCCTGTGAAGACTGAATGGTGTCAGAAGAGAGGAGCTAGTAGAACTCAAAAACCAGGATAGGGCGGTTGATAGGATGAGTGAAACCATAAAGTGGAGAACAATGGGTCAAGTGTGGAGAAGATAAGAATGTAAGTGTGGTCTTTCCAGGTTGGTCCAAAGGGCCAGTGTCCTCTCATTTATGGTGACTTACAACAGATCCTTGGAGAGGAATAGAGCAAGTCTGAACTGACACTTCTCACACTAGACGGTGCTGCTGATTTGGGAGCAGCAGTTTTCTCACCATCCTGCCACCACTACTACATTTTAAACTGGGACTCTCTGCCTAACTCTGTGACTCAGACTAACTTTGAGCGAAAGGGCTAGACTGCAAAGATGGTCATTAGACCTTCTCACCCGAGCTATGGGCATTGTTATCAGCTTAGCCCTGTGGAATAATTGGCCAAAGCAAGTTAAGAAGACAGGTGTTACTGTTAGACCAAGCTGTTTGCCATAGGGTTTTATTTGCTTACCCTGGCACGTTTTGTATGATGTCAGTACACAAAGAATGTTTCTGCAGATAAAGCAAACAGCAAATGATTTCATGAGCCCGTTTGTGACAAATGTGTGCAGTGTGAAGAAACTGTAGCACAAACTACACTACTCGTTAAGATCGTGTTATTCCAGCTCATTAATCACATTTCTCTGGTCTGTCTCCACGGATGACTGTCTGTGAAAACTCACCAGCGGTCATGACAAGGCTTTCTGCTTGCCACCCCCTCTACATAGATTCCTGTTGAAATTCTGCCTATCATTATCGAAGCCACACTGAGAGACATGGGTGCTGTACCTCTTTCACATCAGCTTCACACGCCTCATCCATTCAGGGCCAAGAGCTGCCTTGTACTGGAAATCTCCTGCAGGTTTTCATGATGAAAAAAATGTTTTAATCGGTATTCTCACCAAATTCTTTTTATTAATGTGTTTTTATCAAATAGGTTAAAATCTGTCATGCTTTCTTGATGATGACTGGATAAAAGAAAAGCAAATAATAGGTGCTCTAAGTTAGACGAATTTGCATAATGAAATCACTGAATCGTATTACTACAGTGAAATCAGAGCATAAAGCGTATTTGGAAATGTGCAGACTTTAAGAGTATTTTTTCATGTGAGGGAGGAAAAAGAGGAGATGCTTGCCTTCTCTCCACTCCAGAGAACCCAAGGGAATGTATATTTACTGCTATCCCCAGGACTTCTGTGTGCTCCTGGCTCAGTCTTTGGAAAATTTAACTAGTCAAGGAGTCATGCATGCCTGTTTTCTCATCCTTTACTTGTCATGGAGCAGCTGCATTTCAGAGTTGTTAGGAAAGAGCAGTGACTACATATGGAAGAGAACAATATATCAGTATTTGCAGTTGAGATCAAATCTGAAAAGAAACTTAAATAATGTGATGTTCATTGTTGCAAGAGAAAACAAGGATTCAAAAATTCCATCTGTAGCAGTGCAGAGACTCATGAAGCTTTTGTCCACAGACAAACCTTTTAATTTTGGATGTTTTTGGCAGGATGAGCCTCAGTTGGAAGGACAGGTTCTTTTATGGATATGCCAGTGTCTTGGTATTCAGGGACAACAGCAGTGAAACAGTCAGGTCCCAAATGGCATGCACTTCTCTCCGTTGAGCTGCCATTCAGTCAGCTCAAAGAGTCTCAAAGCTTTATGTTCCAGTCCCTCTATCCCCAGCCCTACCTACTATTCTTATAGAAGGAAGAAGGCACTGCACGAATCCACAAATCCTCTGTTAGTAGGATTAGGGTGAGATTCAGCTTTGAAAGGTGGTAGAGGAGGTGCTTGGCATTACACAGTGCCACAAAGACATGGGCAGCTGAGAGAAGGTGGAATTCCTCACAACCAGGTAGCTGAAAATTTTAGAAAGAGGCCGAGTGTGACATTGCTGGCTAGAAGTCACTGCAGTGACACAAGTTCAGGACTGAAATTGCTTCTGCACTTAAGGCATCTGGGTGTCCTCTTTGACTGCACTTTTGCCTAATTCTTCTCTTCAGAAGATCTGCTGGAGGAGAGGTTGTATCCATGTTGTATATAGCAATATACTGATGGGAGAACTCACCTGGAAGCAAGGAACAGAATTCTGGACCATTCTCACCCAGAGGGGATTTCAGCCTGCATCTCCCTTTTTTTTTTTTTAGACAAGCTATGGAAGTTGTCTTTGAGAGCTCCCACCATTTTCTCTGACTATAAAAATGCAAGGGTCCAGATGGGAGATGGCTTCTACAGTCTAATGTTTAGGATACTCAGCTCAGGGGGATACGTCTAGTAAAGTTCTCTAAATACTTATGCTTTTGCTGGTACACAATATTTGTGCTCAGCGGTCTAACAGTGCCAAACAATGATCTCTCCTTCAGGGACAGGATTTTTTAAAAAATGGATATCTTCCTGCTGGCCCTTTCTGTGACACCCTATATGGTAGGTGAGTTCTACAATAAACCTATACTATAATATTGCACTATATTGATAATTTGTGTGTGTGTGTAAGAGGGAGCAAGACAATGGTTTTGGTTGTAGTTTTTTGTTTTGTTTTTGTTTGTTTGGTTTTTTTTTAAGTTGAGTGAAGAATTAGGATTCCATGCTGCAAAATCATAGCAAAGGGTTGAGTCCTCAGAAGATGTTTGGGAGCCACTATGTAGACCATGTATCACAGCATAACTTATAGCAATATTGGCTTAATTTCACTTATACAGAAGAGCAAGGGTTAAGAAGGAGATGATAGGTATCCTTTAGACTGTCCCCACATGGGATTTCAGAGGTATTTGCTGTTGGTGCAGAACTCTGCCATTTTTGCTGTGTGACTCCCTCAGCTCCCTCCTCTAAATATTCCAGGTGGGGTCACTGCTTGACTCCTCTCTACCACTGGCCCCTCATTATACACTCATTCTCCTCACTTGAAATTCAAACTTCTCATTCCCATCCCAGTCTCTGGAAATATTGTTATTTCTTTTCACCTCATCCACACCAGCTCCTCATGGCTCCTCATCTAATCTGTCAGTAGCGACTTCCACAAGTTGTTGAGAGGTTGTCTCATCAGAACTACTTTGTTTAACCTCACCTTTGTCTTCTCATCTGGCTGCTTGAAGAATCCCCCCTTCTCCCTCAATTTCCCACTCCTTCCTTCACCCCCCACATTTAAAGAGGTGACTCTTATCCCAGATGTCTGACTTGGATGTGATGATCGTCGCTCAAATAAATTACATGATTTGTTCAAGTCAAATCAGTTCCTTTTCAATCTATAGCTAACTTTCCCAAGGATTCTTTATAAGGATCTAATTTTACAGTGTTTCATGTCAGGCTGAAAAGTTTTTGAATGGCAAAGTATTCCATGGTATAATGAAAAAACTGCTCCTAAAGGCATGTGTCAGATAGCTTAGGGACAAATTGTGCCTTTCAGTGCAAATTCACACTGGTATCTCAGACACTTAGTGCAAGTATCCCAAAGTTTTAGTTTTCCAAACTGATTGGTCAAGTCTGTCTATTGTATCCAGTCCCCAAGGTATAACAACCCATTGAATTGTGACCATATTTGTCCCTACATAATCATACTCAAGATATTTTGAAAAGTTTTGCTTGTTCATATATAAACCAACCTGTCCTCCCTTATGTCCTAAGAATTCCACATCTTACAATACGTTTCACAAAAAATTTTAGATGAAAGCATTTATCATGTTGAAATGTTTTTATCAACAAGTGGCAAGTCATCTGGTATCAATATTTAGTAAGTAAATACGATTTAGCAACACTAAAATGTTTTTTCCCAATTTTTGTGATGCTCTTTTCTTGAAATGCACTAAGTGCCAACAATCTGTTTTTCTATTGTAATTGATGTTTTCTTATACAGGCTTATTAATCATAATGATCTAAAAACATCTGCTTGTGGACACAATCACTTGGGATTTAGGTTGCTTTTTGATTTCTACTTCTGCCTTTGGAGTTCAAATAACTCCCACTCACCTGACAGCATCAAAACCAAACCAGAACAAAACCTCATCTGCTTCTGGTGAATTTCCCAATGCAAAGCTGACATCGGATCTAGCAGGGAACTGATTCTGCGGCCAAATCCTATGCAGCTTTTAGTTGGTAGTACTCTTTTGAATTCAGAGGGTACCAGGAGAGATCCTGGCATGCAGCTCTGAGTGAGGAAGGCAAAACTAGACCCAAAATGTTCTGGACTTGTTTTTACTAATACTGTATAATCTGTCCAGGATTCCAGGTTAATGTCCTTCCCCTTGTGAAATGTTCCATGAGATCTTTAATTGACCACAAGTCAACAAGAGTCAGGTTTATCTTTCTCAGGAGTACAGTGCCTCTTTGAAGCACATCGGGCACTGGTTTGTTGCTGACTTGTACGGAAGACTGCTGTCTTCTGCATCACTACCACCATTTCACTGCAGCACCTGGCAGTTCTTCAGGATCACAGCTTCCATTCAAGAGTTTAGCCGCTCTGAGCCTGCATTGCTTTACAAGATCTGGAGAGATCATAACCTAAGTTTGTACAGTGGCTGACTTGAAGAAAGTGCCTTACAATTTAAGAAACCTTTAAATCAACAGCTGATAACTAGGTTATTTATTATACAGGCAGGCTAAAATTTCCAGAGTATGTACAAGTTCCACAATACAAATACAGCTTGCAAGATACAGCTAGAAAGATCAAACTGAGTTAGCTAGTGAAAAGGGAAAATGTGTAGGGAACTTAGATGTCTGATTAAAAAGTATCTCTTCAATCTGACAGCTCCCTCTTAGATATCTAAGTCTATGGTTTACAGCTTTACTCAATTTGGTGGAGATACAGAAAATTATATGAGCTGGAGAGCCATAATAGTTTTCCGAGGAGAGAAAATCCTTATGTATCAATCTGGAGGCACTGGCAGAGAAACAAAAACTTCAGCGCAGTGTCGGTGGTCAATGACAAAACAAAGTCTCTAGCTATTTTTACTGTTACTGACTTTGAGTTATAGAAAAACAGAACGTTTAGTTTGATGAATATCGTCTATGGAGTTTAAGGTACAATTCATTTGATCAAATGCAGGTGTCTACTTTGAGATGAGGCAAATAATTCTCTGTACTTTACTGATATATTAACTCTATTGATATTAAGATTAGCCTGAACACTCGAGTTACATGTAGACATGAACATTGCAACTACTTAGGACTCAATTCAGTTGCACACATACAGATCTACTGCCATTTGAGCTGCTCCAGGGTATTCCATCTGGTCTGCAAAAGGTCCCTGACACTCCAGAAGGGCATAGCTCTCTCATATGCCCTGTTGTACCTGGCAGCCCTGTGCAGATGTCTTGAATACATTAAGGTGTTAAAAATCACAATCTGCACTGATACTTAGACAGTTGAATTCAGTCCTTGAAGTTAGGTGAGAGGAATCACATGCATTGTGTCTTGTTTCATTTGAGAGCTTGAAAAGGATTTAGTTCATCTTTCGCAGAAGACACCGTCAGTCTTTCCGTGGGTTTTGATGTGAATCAGCTCAGCTATGTATAATAAAGGTAACAGCTTGGGAGACTGGATAGCCCTCCAAACTGACACTATCTGGACTGCATTATTTCCTTTTAGATAAAAGTGAAGCTAGTTAGAATCAAGACTTACTCTCATCTAATGGCTGTTTGGTATCTCAGTCCTGTAGACAGATATCTACATCCCCAATAAAACCAATGAAGTCGATACTAGCTATTTATCCAAGACTCAGATTTTATAATACAATAAATGAAGTTTGCTTCAGCTTGCTAGCTCCAAAGTTCTGTAGAGGGACACTACTTGGTAGACCAAGCAAAGGCCAAACAGGCATGGCAATTACCCTAACAGCTGAGGGTTGAGGTGTGGCAATTGCCTTAACAGTTACAGTTGAGGCATATTGTATAGTGGAAAGATGTTGGTATGGTGAGTCCTGATGAACCTTTTCAGGAATTTCTGTCAGGGACTGAGCATTCACATCGCTTATTGGATTCACAGAAATTTGAGAGGGGCTAGAGCATTCTTAAAGCATGCTGAACAGCCCGACAAACCCACTCTCGCACTGAGAGCAGCGGAGGCCTTCCCACTGACTCCAGTATGAGCAGGAGTGGGACTCAAAAACGTAATTCTGCTGCCAGAACTCTCAGAGCAGAAGCTCTTTACAACCAAGAAAGCGCATTATATGAATTGAAATGCAATACGTGTCATTTTCCTGTTAAAACTTCCTTACGCATATAAACTTGTGCTTCTTGGCATGCATACAATTGTACTGTCCTGACCAAGTTGGGTATCTGGCTGCCTGTTTCCTGATAAAGCTCCTTACGATTCACACTGTTAGTGTCTTTATGCCAAATTCCTTTGACAAGTTTATTTCACTAGGCATGTTCATGTACATACAGAGAACAATGAACAGCAGGCACCATCACATTAATTCATTAGTCCCAAATTCATGCAAAGACTCAAAAAGAAGAATGTGCTTCTAAAAGGAGACCAATATCTCTTTCCTGTTGTTCTTTCAAATTTGGCTTCTCTTTGACAGAAGAGAGAGTAGTAGAACATTTAGGATTTATGAATTGTCCCTAGCAAACTTGTGTATCATCTTTTAGCTACATTTTTACATTTGAAAATAACATCTGCTCCTTCCCTCTTACTCAGTAAGACCTTTTAGAAGAGATTAGATGCAACACTTTTCTAAAAGCCTAGTATAATGAAACAGCTGAAAGAGAAGCTTAAAGGAAGGCAACTGAAAAAGAAATGTATTCCCCACCATGACCATAACTCATAGCTGTATTTTGTGAGAACTCTAACAAGCTAATCCATCTGGTTTTGGTTTTCAGTCACAGATGAACTAATAGCCCTTCATTTAAGTTACTGCATGGAACCACTATGAGCTTAAAGAAGCATTAGTCATTTTATTTGCATTCAAAGAGTTGTGTTTTTTTGAATGTAAGGAATATCTCTTCCCTTAAGAAAGGAACATATCCTGCATAGCAAGGATTACCAGAGAGGCAGGAAAATCTGTGTTAGCTAAAAAATTGATTACATAGACTCATTTGGGTTGGGCAAGAATCCTCCTGTGTCATCAATTCCATTCTACTGCACCAGTACAAAACTGATGATACCAATTGGATTGTGGGATGGAAGAAAGTATAATTTCAGAGAGAAAGAACCTAAAATTATTTCGTGTATGTGTATGAAATTAAGGACCTTGAACTGTTCTGATATCTCTCCTGTAGAAAACACTAGCAAGATTTGCATTATTTTTGCCAACTTTCTTCTCAATATTCTAGTTGGTATTCAAATGTACATTTTAATTCTAAATATTTGCTGTCTCTCTTCTCACTTTTTCTTTCAAAAATGTTACTAAAAGCCCTTCAGCAAGTAGTTGGGAGTAGAATACTTGAGATGTAGCAACCATACTTTAGCCACAGAGCAAAGAAGGTAATGTAGGACCTTCAGTTTGCTTCATTTAATGTTAATGTACCCGCAGCAGTTAATGTACCTCGCTTATGAAAACAGTTTTAACTGTGGAAATATGCATCCATTCAAGGAAAGCCATACCATAAGGAACTTTATTCACAACAGGCTTCCTCCTCCAAGGACTGTTCCAACTCTCACTCAAGTCTGTCCTAGCTTTTCCATTGCTTCTATTTGGCATTGGATCAGGCCTCTTCACTGATGAGTTTGAAACCCTGATAGATAGAAGAGTATTTATTCTATGCAATAATAATTCCAAAAATTACCATGTTACAGTGCAGCATAATGAAGAATTTTGCTGTAGTAGGAATTCTAGTCTTTCATTTTGGTTTTGACCTAGAAATTATCTGACATGCTATAGACAGATAAATTGTTACCATTTTTTGATTGTATACATAGTTTTAAATAAGCTCAAGCAGCTGTTTTTCAGTACGCTCTCTACTTTTTCATATTAGGCTCATTATCCCTTGGTCCAGTGCTATCATTATAGATTTCATAGGAAGGTGGAGATTATGTTAAAAAAAAATAATAAATGACACTATCCTAAACTTACCACCAGTGTGTTCTTCATTTAAAAAAATGTGTTTTTCTCAGAGGCTGATAAATCAGCACTCAGCCAAGCTCGGGATTGTGTTACCTTTTATTCAGCACATATCTAAGTCAAAATGTATCTTGTTTTCTTGTAGGTAGAAAACCAATCAGATATGTATATATGGCAATACATCCTTTTGTTTCCCAGACTCTTACACTGTAAGACATTTCATTTCCCAAGGAACCATAGGAGGTAGCAGCTTTGTTCACAGTAAGCATTTTTAGGACATTGTTCTGTAAGGTCTCAGGGAAAGAGGCTGCATGTGTCTGCCTTCTCGAAGAGCTCATGAAAAAGCTGCCTTATGCATAACTTATGTCAAAGATGCCCAGACTGTTGAATGGAAGGACAGAACGAAGCTCTGAATTTCTGTAGCCATAAACTTCTGTGAAATAGTGATTTCTTCAGTCCATGCTATGGTACTTATGATGGTCATTTGGGGTTTTTCGAGGTTTTTTGTTTTGTTTTGAGGGGTTTTTTAAATGATATGTTCCTTACTCATTCTGCTTTCACTGGTGGTTCTGTGACTTTCTTAGAAGCTTCAGGATGGTATGACTTTTTCTGTGGCCCACATCTATTGTTAGCTGTTGTTTCTAATTCTTACTAGTTGTGTCACCTTTGCTATTAGGCTATAACTATTTAGGGAAGGGGGTTATGGTCTTCGTTCTACAGAAATAATTTTGTGGGCATACCCAGGAGTACATAGACACCTGTGTCAAGGAATTTATTTTCAGAACTCCTAGGGGCAATTTTTGGTTCTCTTTGCAGGTTTCGGGGATCTCTGTTCTGTGTGTGCTCTCTTCTCTGCTACAGTCTGGGTAATACTTGCAGGGATCCCAGAAGCTGTTTATGTGAGAGGTTAGGAACTCATTTACATAAACTGTTATTCTCACAACCAGCTTCATAGTTCTCTCCTACAGAAAATGGGTTTTGTTTTGCTTTCCTTTAGGCCTCATGACATAGGTCAAGATTTTCCATGGACAATATAATTAGCATTGGTATCATTTCGTAACACAAAATGGCTCATAAGTCCACAGAAATTTTCCATTGGAGAGAGATCAAATTGTCCCCAGAAATCCATTTTTATGAAACCCACAGAGAAAATATTCTTGAAGCGGTCTACTTTCATATACATGGTAATAGCCATTTTGCCTGAAGATGCATTTCGAATTGTTAGATTTTCAGGTTACAACTTAATGAAAAAGAGTAAATATTCAGTGAAAATAGAAGAGGGAAGAAAGGAATTTCTCAATCTTCACTCCCCTGTCCTCACTAAGTCACCAGATCTATAGAAAGGCAAAAAATTGTGCACATTTCTAAAACTGAAAATGATACAAAATACTTTATTTTCCCAATATTTCACCAAAAGGTATGTAATTTTTAATTCAAAAATTATTTCCAAATCGTTTCAGATCAAACATACTGCTTATAGTAATAGACCAGCTATTCTTACTAACAGAACCAGGACTACATTCTCCCTCATGCCACATAAGGGCAAACATGATGGTTGCAAACCATAGCCTCAATGTTGTCTTTTCAGTCCAGTAGTCTCAGGCACAAATACGGACACCCATTAAAATTAAAGGAGCTCAGTAAGAGTAATTAGAAGATAGTAATTAGGATCAAAGGCTTCTGACAGGCATATTCTATAAATAACAGCAAACAGAAAGAAAAACTGAATGCAGTAATTAAAAAAAATGCTATTGCTAAATTATGTCTAGCACCTGTGAAAGATAGCAGTCAGCCACCCAGCCTGTAAATTTAATATTTTTTTGTTCACATAAGCAAGTCTCAGTTCTTGCAGACTTGCTTCTGAGCTTTGCCATTACCTCATTGAGGATTTGTGCTCACGGGTGTGTTTGTGTTTGTGTAGCAGTGGAAACTTTTTTCAACAAGTATGAAAATAAAGCCTGCGTGTTTTTCAATTTTGAAAATATTTTCCTTGGCAATGAAAGTGATAAACTCAGTGGCTAAAAATGGTGTACCTTCTAGGGTATATTTCTTGGTTTATACCTGAAATAGGACACCAAACTCAATGACAACAAAGCTCTCAGCTGGCAAAATTAGTACAGTAGCATGAACTCTGCCAATTAAACACAAGAAAGCTCTCATTAGTCTAGATTTTTTGAGGTATGTAGCGATACAGATAATTTATTGCATATATTATTGATTTGATACTATGAAATGGTTGATTATCTTTGTAAACTTCACAGTGTTACTGGAGTAATACTGCAGTCACTGAAAAAGGAGTTGTCTTTTAGTCTTTAGGGTGTTTGCCTGAGTTTTCATCAACTTCAAACCACAGTGCCCAAAGCTGAAAGGCCAGTGTAGGGCAATCAACAAAGCCAATTGGATGTGTAATGGAAGTTTACAACACTGGGATCATTGTACTTTTCATACAACTGAGACCCAGCAAAGGTAGGCATATGGTAATTGCCCCACTGTTTTACTGGTGTGACTTCCTCTTCCAAAAGAAAACTTTTCTTCCAATAAGAACCTGCTTTTGGAACTGCAGACATGATTATCTGGGACCTTAGGAAAAGTACTAAGATATTTAGTAGTGGTGCCCATCAGTTTATGGTAAACCACAAAGCCAGAGAGACTCCATGTGATTTCACGGTCTTATTGGCATGTTAGGAACATACTGATAGAACTTCCTCCATTTTCTATTACCTCTTCCCCAAAATTAACAGTGCCTGATGGTTAGGGAGAGCAACCTCTTTCAGTTATTCTTTTTAAAAGACCAATTTATTAAGCAAGTTTGAAACTGCTTTCTGGATTGAGGTGTCAACCAAAATAAGCAAAGGAATGTCTTGTTAGCAAACCCTGATGAGACTTAAATATGAGGTTTGAGCTACTCATGATGTGGGAACTATGGTCATACCACCGGAAGAACATTTAGTCAAGAGAATCCAGTGGACCAAATTATAATTGTCTATGGACTTCAGACGGCTTTAAGCAGCTGATAAGCATGAGTTTGGAGGGCTGGAGCTTTGGTGTCAGGTGCCTAATATCTGACCTATTCATTCATCTGTCTAACCCACACAATGGTACTTTGAAGTATTTTCATTGAGGATGATGGATGGAAAAGAGGTGTAAGCCAGCAGAAACACATAACAAGAAAAATTACTGGAAAAGATTGTGTCATGCTTGACCCACTATTGAATCTGATTCTTCCTGATAAATATTGTAAAATTTTGGAAGTAGCTGCATTTTTCAGTTAAAATTATGGAGTCTTACATTCAGTTGAAATAAAACTGTTTGTATAAAACAATTCTGCTTATAAAAAATGTTTTAGTAGTGGAAACGGATTGCTGAACAGACCAGTAACATGCAATGGATGTTACATTTCTGTTCTAAATTATGGGTTTAAAGTTGGTGACAGCTGTTCATTAGCCTACACTCCTCTCTCAATCTCAGTTCCTAGTGAACAGGCACTCGTATCAGAATCATCAGTCTTGGTAAGTAATTGTTTCTGCATCAGCCTGAAGACTAAACTATCCTCCCGCAAACTGAGAAAGCCTTTTAGCATCAGCATTGCCACTGTATTTCATGCTGTGCCTGTGCAGATAAAGAAATTATGTCTGTCTCTTTTGCTGTCATATCTGCTTTCATTCACAAGCACTAAGCTTGTCTGAGCACAAGAATAATACAATGAAAAAGCTAAATCTTCCAAAAGATTTTTTATTGTTTAGTTTGGGTAGACCAAAGCCCATTCAGTCACTGTAGGATACAGGATTCCTTACTAAGCATCTATCCAGTGTTTTGGTATAACCACCATTCAAAATCTCTTCTGAACTCTTCAGCCTGATTAAATCCCATGTACGCTTACAGCTTTGGCACTGGTCACATACACATCAGCACTGACAGTGCCAAAGAAACGGCTATACCCTTACAAAATTGAAAGAAAACAGGTTTCTCCTATCTCTCACTCTGGTGATGTAAGCATGGTTTGTCCCTACAGAAACACAACCAAATGACATAATGCCTTTTTAGTTAGTGGTTGGACAGCTAGACATGAAAGAGTCTGAATCAGCATCTCCTTTGGCTTATGTCCACTAGGCTCTGGGACATTTACAGATGGAGGTCTTTTGAGCCCTCCATAGCTTAAGCTGTTCTATTTTGTCAAATTAAATCCTAAAAGCATGCAAATGCAAGGGATCAGAAGGATCTCTAGGGATCCAGTGCAACCCTGGTGCCCTGAGGCAGAAATAACTACAACCAGGATACCAAATATAAAAAAATATTTATAATCTAACTTGTTTTTAAAAAGCTGCAATGAAGGAGACTCTCCTTATGTAACAGATCCTGGTACTTCATTACTCTACTATTATGAAAATACACAATATAAATCTTATTTTCATTTCTCCTGCAGATGAGAAGAGCTATCTTCTTCATAAGAGGCTTTTACATTGTGAAGACTGTTATATCTGCCCTCAGCCTGTTCTAGACTAAACAAACATTGTTCCTTCAACCCTTCCTCAAAGTTCATATTTTCTAAACTTCTTATCAGTCTTATTGTTCCTCTTTGTACTCTAATTTGTCAACATCTTTCTTGTGTTGTGTTGTGCCTAAACTGGATACAGTTCCTCATCCAAGGTCTCACTGGACAGAGAATAAATTTCTCTGTATGCTGTCCGTGACACTTCTACTGATTTGAAGCTTGCCATTTTTGCGCTACAGCCAAAATGTTTATTCATGTCTGACTTGTCACCCATTACAATCCTTCATCCTCTTCTGCCAGATATTCCCCATTCCACATCTATTTTCCATAATACAGGTCTTTAACACAGGTTTCCTTTCTCAAAGAGATTTGAATTCTGATCCTACCCTCAGTAGTGCATTTAGCCCCTTTCAGTTTGCCATCATCAGCAAATTATAGACATCCAGATTTCTTCAAAACATGTAAACAGGCCCAAAATTATCTCTCTGAAGGTTGCCGTTTGAAATCCTTTCCATTTTGATAGTATGAAGTCCCAACAACTTACTTACTTTCGAATTTTTAGTAAATCACATGTTTACATCATGTATTCTTGTACAAGAGGATGTATGATGTGGCACTATTTTACGTAGTTTGGCATTTATTACTTCACCTTCATCCACTGTCCCATTAAAGTAGTTATCCTGGCAAACTCTGACATGTGAGCTCCAAGACAGTTTACCATTATCTTGGTATTTCCTACTGCCAGTCTCACGCCAGTGGCATATATTATGCCTTGTTTTTATTAAATCCCACTTCTGAGGTCCTTGGGGTTCCAGAAGAAAGGTAGCTACCTAAATGACTGCTACGGATTTCACAAAGTATAAGGACAACAGTCATCTAGGAATTGCAATGTGTTTGTCAAATCCAAACCGCAGACACTTTGTGCTTTTCTAGTGGACTCTTTATAATAATAACAAAGTCCATCCAAGAGTAAGCTCTTGGGATTGAACCAAATTTGTGTGTTCTTTGGAAAAGAGTGTGTGAAATAAATCTGTAACAAGATATTTTATTTTAATAAATTCAATTATAAGTACATAAACCTATTTCTAAGGGATGATTTAAGCCTCTATAATAATGAAACAGTATATTTGCATGGTGAGTTCTTCCAGAGACTTTTATTAGTTTGTTTTTATTCATGAAAGATGAAGTTAAAGAATGAACATGATTTTAACATACAGTAGAGTATGGAGCAAATGAAAAGCGATACTTGACTCCACCCAGCATAGAAGAGCCACCTCCCCTTAATGGATTGAGCATTTGAAAGGAAGAAAAATAGCTTCAGGTTATTTTCAGATGTTTTGTAAAGTTGGATGAACTTAATCCATTTTGTTTCCCACCACTTATTCAGAAGTATTGCCTCAGGATATGGATGACTTTAAACATTGATATTCCACCACACCCCATGATACGGGATACAGCAACTAAACATGATAGTAAAAATTCAGACATTGGCCAAGACTGTGTGCATATCTGAGACATTTATACTCGGCTGACTGAACCTGTAGGCCTGCGGAACTCAAGGGTTGTAACTTTGGTACTTTATTCCATGAGGTGTAACAATTATCTTTGTTTTCACATATCTTCTGTAGTGTCCCAATGCTCCTTCTACTGTATGAAAATAAGTTTTGCATTCACTTTAAGCAAAATAAAAATAGGGCTAAAATCTTAACATGAACCGTATGTTTTCAAAATATAAACACGAAGAATTTCTGAGCTGGCATAAAGGAATAAAAGTACCTAAGATCTTGAAAATAGAAATACCAAATCTTGGTTCTACAATCTTCCATCTTTTTGTAAGTTTTTTGTACTATTTTTATACTTGTACATTTTTTTTACTTTTTCGATACATGTAATTTTTACCAAGAACTTCATATGGGAATGTAGCTAATGAATGCTTGAATCTTATTGGCATACACATTCTTCAGTTACCAGTTTGAGCCTCTTCGTTTAAACTGTGTTACTAGTAGTACAGGAGTGGGTTTAACAGCTTTATTCTTTAGTTGCTATGGCATAACTAATCAATATCATGAGAAAAAGTTATACTACTTTTGAAGATGCAATGAAGATATTAAAGATTCTTTGCTCTCCTGTGCTTCTTCAATGCACAGATTTAATTTTTTTCTGTAGTCTGAAAGGAGCTGTTTACATAATTTATTCTAGAGATTATGCTTGATTTTTTGTGGAGTAGAAATAAAGTCATTAAAAGGAGTGTAGTAACACTGTATTAGATAAAAATAAAAAAAAAAAAAAAAAGGATCTCCAAGTGTCATGAGACTGTTTTGGTTATGTTTGAATTCTCCAAACTACTTTGACCACAATGGAAAAACACTGCTGAATATCCCACACACATTGTTACTTTAATAAAACACCAGATGCATATTCTGTTAGATGCTCACAAGACTATTTTAAACTATCTGAGTGACACTGAAAATATATGTACTTGCTTAATCTGAGCCTTTGTATTAAGCTGTTTCAGCTTTTAGTTAAAATTTCTGGAATTACAAAAGAATATGTGAAAATATGCCTTGATACTACTTTTGAGAAATAAAAATCTTTCACAATTTCCCATATATTTTCCCTTAATTCAGGGGCACTGAAGGCTCAATTTTACAATTTCCTGTCTTCCTAATATTCAAAATTTAATGCAGGATAAAATTATAGTCTCATTGATAGTCTCCCATATAGTCTAACTGATATAGTAGCTGTACAAGGTTTCTGCATAAGATGACAAAAGAAGTAAGGAAAAATCCAAGCAGAAATTGTCAAAATCACACTCCAGTAAAATCAGCCAAGTATTAGCTTCATGAAAATGTAAACAAAGCAGACGGTATCTTGGCTTACGAACTATGGAATGGGAGACTAATTACAGAAATATGAATCAGGCAATGAATTATAGATTTTTTTCAGAAGATAAAAATGTCCATAAGATCTTGAAGTATAAGGAAAGCGACAGACTGGTCTTAGACCATGCACTTGTGACCTTCTTCCAGAAGCAGACCTCTCTAATAGGCCTTATAAACCAAATCCTGTAAAATCTGTCCTACTCTGCAGCCCTTTTTCCAGTAGAACCTCTAATATTTTGTAGAACAGTAAAGGGGAGGAGAAGGTCACTGAGAGGACAACCAAGAAGAAAGATGTGTAGGAATATGCAAAAACTTCTACATCCTGTGGAGAAGTGCTCCTCACAGTTTAGTGCAAACACAATGCTGAGGAAGTCTCTCCAGTTTGTCCATGCCCACACAACCCACTTCTCCATACTCTCATGTGGGAAAACACAGCCACACACCAGAGCTGCTCAGCAGCTATCAGATGGGAGGAAGATTGAGTCTCTCAGCCCACATTCTCCATTTCCAGGAGTCCATTCAACCTGGACCTTTATGCAGGACCTCAGCAACTTAGCTTTAATCTCCTGTGGCAAGGGAATGTCATGTTAGCTACAGACCTTTAGCCAAATCTCAAATTCTTAATTTGACCCGGATCTGGGGCTTTATTTCAATGGAGCTTAGCTGATTTATGTGAACTGAGAATGTGGCGTATTGTCCAAATCAGAATTCCATGTCTCAGCAACTGAGTAAAATAAAACCTTAACTTGTGAACACAGAGGTCCAAAGGCAGCAATCTAAATATTTCTAAATGCTCAATGTAAGTTTATATTAGGTTTAACTTGTTATAAACCATATCCAGCATATTTAACACAGGACTAGTTTGTCAAAAGTCATTTAAAAACAGAAGAGAGTTCAGAAAAGATCAACAAATACATTTTGGTAATCCAGGTAAGATTTTAAAGTAAAGTTCAGAAGCACTGAACAAGCAGCTTTCAAAACTGCAGATATTTGCCCATTACAAAGACCAAAACCATAGAGAAACATATTCAGTGCTCTGCTTTAAGTTTTACCTCTTGCCAATTAAAAAGGATGTGTTTCGGGCTGTTTAACAAAAAGCAACAGAGAATTCTGAAGGTTCTAATATATGATTGCTGTGAGTATGGGAGACTGGACGTGATGCAGCAGCATCTTCAAAAGTAGCTCCCTTCCCATTCTTCCTCATTTTGAGCAGAGATTAAGCTTTGTTCGTACTTCTCAAAGCCACTCATTTTCTGTTGGAAGTCTCATAGGTTTATTTGCTTCACCCTTGTAACAGCATGAAGCGTACGCATGGCAGAGCCTGCTCACCCCCACAAGATGCAAGTAGCTCAAGCTTACTCAGTAGGCATACAATTTTGGTGGCATGTGTCAAAACATCTTTCCTACACAAGTTGCAATTTTTTTAAAAGCTTGTAACAGGAATACTTTTTGATAGGAGAAAGTCCATTCCTAAAGCAACCCCACTTTGCTGGTAAATCAGTGCTCCTGGTCACTAAAGCTTTATAGAGAACAGGTAACCAGACTGCGTTTGGTTTAAAATAAACATTGACCAATTAGTGCACTTTTCTCCAGACTCATTCTTAGAAATAGGATTGATTTTTTTCCAACATTAACTGGTATGTGGCAGACACCCAGGATTCAGCAAGGGTGATGAAAAGCCTGGCAGACCTAAACCCAAGTAAAAATGGTGTCTAAAAAAGGAAAGCAGTAGAGCAAACATAATTGGCAAAAGGTGCAATAAGGACAACGTTTCTCTGGTTTAATAAGAAAGTGTGGTCCTCTGTTCAACGACACAGAAAAATCACAGACACAAATTTGTACACTGATAGGCAGAAAAAGTAAATAGATAATCTAACAAAGTGATTCTACCCAAAAATTCTACTTATCTGTGAAAGAAGAAAAAATATGTTGGAAACAAAGACATTAGTTAACATTTGTTAGTAAATGACACATTTTTAGGCTAAGATACTTGCTGACACACACCTCTATTTTCTTGAAACTTCTTGTAGTTACAAGTCTTTCAAGATTTTAAGAAACCTATAGTTATCAGTAAGTAAAGTGGGAAACTTGAAGAATGACTGCTATCTCAGATAATAAAGAAATAATAATATTATAGTCATATAATTATCATTACTTCATGGTGAACAACATATTTACTCAGCTGTATATTTGCTTGTAAGACTATTGTTATCTTTGGTATGCAGGAAGAACAGAAAAAAGAACTTTTATGCAGTGTATAATTGACAGACCTACAACAGAGCATAAAAGAAAAACACTTTTCAGATTACTTAGTAAGCAATTTGCAAGTGTTTTCTCTTGAGTTCAGTTCATCGGTACAAGAGTGCATGAATTTTAACTAAGTCTTTATACTATGTAAGTCTTGGCCAATATGAGACAAAGCTTCAGGATTTCAAGAAAATTGCAGTGCATATCACTTTAAGCTACCAAAGAAATAAGTACAGAATTATGCCAAGAATTAAAAATTCAAAAAGTAATAGTTTCTAGGGAATAGTTTCATAGATAGAGTGGATGTACTTATTTTACTATCCTGTTTCTTTATAATTTGGATGCTTCTGCATAGTTAGTACTAACATCAATTTTGAAAACATGAGACAAAACATCCTTACCACATTTTACAACGATGGTTCAGTAATTCTATTCTGAATGGAGAATAAAATTGCTTCAGTAAACAATAGGTTGTTGAGGGCTGAAGATACTCTTTAAAAGGAAAGTAGACTAAAAGTAATTAATTTACATTTGAATTTCAAGCAAATATGGATACTTTGCTGCATTGCCACTGAACAACAACAGTGTACGTGTATTTGGAAATTTTTGTATGTTATTAAATGGATATGAATTACTAAAAACAAATTATGGAAAAATGCAGAAATTAACTTGGGGGTTCAGTACTTCACTAGACCTGAGCCCCCAATTCTCCTAAAAACATCCCCCAGCCCTGTTTATTCATGATCAAAGGCCAAAATGTACAAGAACTCCAGAGAAGGAGGCAATGTTTTGGTTCAAGTTCACTTTCAGTGACTTCTTCGGTGCTTCCTTGTATGTCCTAATACCTATATGCTATTGCTTTCTGATATTGCAAAAAGTGTCCAGGTACACTGGTACTGTGCTAGATCTCCTTCTCAAGGGAGAGAAAGAAACAGGTGTGTTGTGTCTCAAACATGTAACTATGGCATATATTAGAAAAGGCAGGCACACAGAAATGTATCTGCACTTTCAGCAAAATATGAGCAGGTGGATAATGGTCCGTAATTCTTGATAAAGTCTTTCCCCGGTTTGGGAATGGATTGGCTCTTGAGAAGTTTCTCTCTCCCCCAGTTTATAACCTGACTAATAAAACACAAGTATCTAACACCAGCAGGGATGTTAGATATACTTCAGGAAACATTCAGAAAGAATCCATGTTATTTTTAGAAAAGCAAAAATGCTCCATTTATCATACTCATTCCAACTTTCAAAAAATGAAATATTTTCTGTGCAATGGTGAGATTCCCTCCTGTTGACTTGGCAAAGAAAGGGTACTTTGAGCAGATTTTGTACATCTGCTACATCAGGAAAAGCACCTGCTGAAAATTTTCAAGAGTTTCCCAGCACAAAACTCTCTAAAGTAATTCAGCATCTAAATGGCGTATAAGTTTTATGATATTGTAAGTCAGAGTGATCTTGTTTATTTTGCCTTTTCATGCAAAGATACAATCCATTTAGTATGTCAGTGCACTGCACAGGCAACTTAACCTGCCACTCAGTGATTAAAGTGCCAGATAGAGATAAACATTCTGGGAAATTAAACATCATTTTCCTTCCCTTCGTTATCTGAAATGACAAAATGAAGGCAGAGAAGCATTAGAAGCAAAATATTTAGAGGAACATCTCCTTAGCACATCAGCAGACAATAACACCAGGCAGGCAATTTATATTAAGTGGGAAAATGGCTGCTAACTCTGCTAATATCTTTGGTACATTTTCAGAAAAAGTGGTTTGCTCTGTAGGTTAAATAATTTGAATGTCACTGCCTAGAGTACTAGCAGTGTATGAGCACCAGGCTCATACAAAGCAATTCATATAGCATTTCTCTTGAAAAAACAAGTAGCTGTCAAAAGTTGACCATTTTAAACTAACACCAATAGTTTTCAGCGTGTGCCTGCCTCTAACTTCATTTACTAGGTTTCCTGTTTCACAGTATTCCATGTTTGCACTCCAGTTTTCCTGTTACCAAATAATGCTGTGTACTACCTCAGAGCAGCCAACTTTCTCTAGGTTGTCTGTGGACAAGTCAGTTATCAGAACTTTAAGCATTTCAAAGTAGCTTAGAATTATTATCTTCAACTCTTTTTGCTTCCTGCAAGGGCTCCATTGCTTGCTTAGAGTGTATTTCCTTTGCGACAGAGCACACAGATGCTTGTCTGGGGAAGATCTGTGTTTCTCTTGTCCTAGTAAAGGGGCTTGAAGCCCTAGCTAGGATCTAGGGCATCATTTTTGAAGGGTTTGTGTTTGTTTTGGTTTTTTTCTTTTTGTATTAGAAGCGGTATTAGATTTTACTTGGAAAGGAAGCATAATAGAGGAACAGTGTGCTACTTTTTCAGGTTTCTGAATTGCTTTCTTAACCTAGAGCGGAGGCCACCTATGCAAAGCTAGAGAGTGCCACCGCGTGGCTAGAGGCTCTCGTGGCTGGCAAGCTCTACAGCTTGTCCTGCAAAAGATAGTGTTAAGATTGAATGGATTAGGCCCTAAAAAAACCAACATAAAGCAGGCTTAACTTCTCTGAGGAGGCCAAAGTTACAAAAAATGGGGACATGAGAAAGCAGTGGAGCTCTTACTCTAGTAAAAAAAAGAGACTCATGGGTACCCAAGGACCAGGAATCCTGTGTGCCAGTTTCCACTCCAGAGACTGTATTTTATGCAGAGGTGCTTCATGCAAGCCTTTCACAGCATGGGTGATGGAGCCCAGCCTTCCTTTACTCCAAAGTGAATCCTTAGTCTTGAGAGGACAGGGCTGCACTTGCTTTTACACACACCGAGAGAGCTTGCAGAGTTTGGCAAGCCTTTTTATCTAATCAGGAGAGATGGATACTCTGTGTTTTCCTCTTCAGAAATGTGAGCTTCTACGGGCTGAGGAAAGCACAGGGGTTGAGGTCACCCTTTCCAGTAATTAAGTATTCCATACCATGTTAGCATCACTACCATTCCCTTCTCTGTAATCCCATTTTAACAAAATGAAGGGGTGACACTTGGCAACATATGTCATTCCTGGGTGAGAAACCAGCACAAGTATCTGGTGCTCTGTCTGACAGGGTTCTAGATATGTAGCTGCTCACAGGCACCAATTCATGCCTTCCTGGAAGCAGAACCTTGCTATTTCAAATCAAGCAGAAATACCTACAGTGCGTCAGTGCCTGCAGAGCTTTTAACAGCTCAGCAGGGCTTTTTTGGCTCATTAAGAGTATCAAACTTTTGCTATTGACTAGCTATATAACTAGTTCTGGTTAGAAGCCCTCTGCACCTACATCTGCTTCCTATGTCTTTTTTTGATTTATGATTCAAACATCCCATCCCTCACTGTCTTTTCTAACAGAAGAGATTCTGCAGAAGTATCCTTTTATACCCTATCTAGGAAGCATCTAGACTCCACGCTGTTCTGCCTTTTTGCTTCATTAAACTAGAAGAATGTTCTACCAGTTACCTAGCCAAAATTGATCATTTGCATAACAGCTATGGGAAAACAGAGTTTTATAATATCTCAAATAGTCAGACTTCCATTTCTAAAGACTTGCACCAGGAAGCACACCAGGTAAGATTCGTCTCACCCATCTATAGTATTCTGCATTGTAGACAGTTGACCATTCTCTGATGCTAAAGAGAGTAGGGCCATCTGACAGGCATCTCCTGAAGGGAAGATGAATCCCACACTCCTGATCAAATGGAACAGAACTTAACAGTAAAATGCTTTAGCCCAGATTTAGTTCCTCCCAGAATTTGAAAATGCCAACTTTGCTGTCCAAGTGCATTGCATTTGTTATCGCAGAATCATAAAATGACATCGTGCTTCCTGTAGAAAAAGATATATTTAAAGGTCTAACAGGTTTTGAAGCAGTTTTTAAAAACCTAAAATGCCATATATATATCTAATAGGAATGCAGTTCTTTGAAATCCTATACCTATGACTCACTTTAACCACACTGAGTAGGAAAACACAGAATTCCTGTGTCATCAGAGCAAGGAGAGAATTCAGGTACTGCCTTTTCAAAAGCTGGATACATTTTTTTCAACTGGCTTGAAGGGAACGCCCAGGAAATTCAGTGTGCTATACACTGCCCAAGCACAATTTAACATTAGAGGGTGAATTAATAATAAAGGACTGAATTGCTATGAAAGCAAAAATTCTGTGGAAGCAGGGCAACAAGATGAAGTAGCAATGCAAGAAAGAAGATAGGTCTTATCAGCGGAATTGAGTTCTAGATTAGGAAGTGCAGCTTCCCTTCCCAGAACACAAAGAGACTGCCTGTGATTACAGCAATCACAACCAGAGAGAGGTTATAAATTTATCTAGTCTGAAAGCCAAATGAAAAGGAAAATAGACTGCCAAGTGCTGAAAAGCAAGTTAATGAACAGAGAGCAACATGCACAATTTTCCCCAGCTCTGCAGAGATCATACAGGACTTCTGTTGAGTTTTCAGGTCAAGACAAGGAAGAGAATATGGGATAATTAATTTCCCATGCTTAGTAGGACAATACAACACCAGTCTGAATCTGAGTCTTGAAGGTAAGTTCCTAAGACACTTGAACAGTAAAACTTTCAACTTTAATGCTTAGTTCGAGTCTGATTGTGAGTGCCCCCAAAAAAAATTGTGTGCAGAATTGCTTTGAGCAGTACACACATTTCTACAATCAAGACATTGGAGGTCTGATTCACTACCCAACATAAAGCTTTTTTAGTTTTTAAAAGCAAAGTGCTGAGATATATTTAATGATACAAGCAAGGCACTATCATGTTCGTTAGTTTTAGCCATCTAATCCTCAGCATGAAACTGAAAACATGCGAGCACTTAAGTTCTCTTTACAGTGTCAAAAAAGAAAAACAAACAAAAATGCTTACTGTGCAAGGATCCTTCTAGAAATAGCAAATACAAAAGTGTTTAAGCTCAAAGGTATAGAGCCGAAGCCCCACTTCAATTTCTGCACTTTTGAGCCAAGTGCAGGGCTGCAGAGAGTTACCTTGTCTACCTAAGTCATCAAATCTTCTCTTCAAGGTAATTGACAGGTCACAATTATCACAATAGTGACAACTATCTGTTCTATAGACTAGTGCTTACAGCACTCACCAAGGAAGAAGATGCACTTCCCACCTCCCTGGAAAGTATCCTAAGTGTCAGTCTATCTAGATTGTATATAATTATTCTCTCTCCCTCTAGGGAAGAAGTCAAAAAACTGATGAAGAATTCGCAAGGTCAAAAAGACAACAAAAGTCAGATACCTGAATGTATATATGGAAAGTGTTCAGAGTGCGCTGTGAATGACAGATTTTAGGAAAAGAAAGATTCTTAGGCGAAGAACCAAAGCAATGAGAGTTGCTTTGGTTCTACACAGACCAGAAAAAAAAAAAAAAGTTTTTTTGCACCTTTCCCCACGTTTGACAGTGTAAGCAAATAAAATATAATATGTAGCCAATAACCCCTAGCTGGTTTCTGAGACTGTGTGCCTCTTCCAAAGACACTTCCATTCTTTGTAATGTCTCTTAAAAATAAACTAGCAGTTTCTGTATGAAGTTGTTACAGAGAATGAAAAGGCATCCTTTCAAAATGTATCTGAGTATTTAATTGCAAGATTATCAGACTTTAAGACATTGACATTCCTTCTCAAAATATGCAGCATGATCTAACATGTCATTTCTACCATAGCTTTGGTATGAAAATATTTTGAGGCACAAACATTTAGAACTATCAAAATTAGCAATCTAGAATTTTTGCAACTAAAGTGAAGTAGTACATTTTTCTGAACATAATGTAATTATATGTAAGACAGTAGGAAATGCTGTAATAAGTCATTGCAGACAATACTGACCATTCTGAAAAGGTCAGTTAAAAAAAACAGATAATTTGTCTTTGAAAAGAGGGCCTTCACATGACCACTGAAAGCCACAAAGCTACAACTTACATATTACAAGAGACCTCAGTTCTGGAAACCAGTAAGTTCTTACAACATGTACATAAGTGTTTTCAGGAATTGGAAGATAAATCTTAACTAGTGCCTCTAAGTACTGCAGTAGGTGAATTTGGTAGAAAATGAGGGTTGATGTCTAGGGAACTGAATTCTCAAATACCCCACCTAACATGCTTGTGCACATATTTTTATGATATCAAGTAAATACAATAGAGCTAGGTCATACAAGAACTAGGTCATGCAAAGAAAGCCACAGTTTGTATAGTGTTTTTTTCTCTATAACACTTTATTAAATATTTTTCATTGCATCTATGCATTGATCATTTTCCAGTATCCAGCGAGGCAGAAACAGCTAGCAAAGAAAAATTTAGTTTAAAAAAAAAGACTGTTGGGTTTTGGTCTTAGTTCACAGGCTGATCCTTAAACAAGTACAAGACTGTATATCTTGGAGACAATGAAGTGTAGTTCACTGGCATATAAACTGGTAATTTAGTCTGGGATGCTGAGCTCCAGCTTACAGCACATGCATAATGAGACATTGAATGTATTCTGCATCCTTGTACAAAGCCAGTGCAATATTACTGTAGGTACTTCTATAGTTGTTAGACTGCATTTTCCAAAGATTCTTATGAACTCTTATAACACTGATCAGGAGCTAGATTTATTCTCCTAATGTTCAGCTCTGTTGCAAAAGTTCTTGCCTTTTGATAGAAGAAGAGAGACTTTTCCCGATCCACAAGGAAGTTATGGTAGATAATTGCAAGTCTTGTGTAAATCTTCAGTTGAGCTTTTTTATTGCCCAGGTCCATGGCAGCAGCAAGTGCCAAATGATAATAGCCTGCTGCATCAAAGGGATCCTGAAATGAGAGACAAAGATGGTACCCTCTACAGTACAACCAGTGTAAGAGGACATCCAAGCTCAGTTTATTAGATATCAAATGAGAATAATATAGATTCTGAACTTCAGTAGGTTTTCCCACTTTATTATTTACATTCTAAATGCATAAAAACAGAATGTGGTAAAACCTGATGTTATGAAACATTACTCAGTGTAAGGATTTTCTGCAGCAGTTTTTTTTGTATTTCTTACCTTAAGGTCATAGAATATAATGTCTCCTAAGGTCAAGTACACCTTGACGTAATACAGTGTTTCCTCCTCAGACTCCATTGGAGAGGAACAGAGGGACAAGGCCTTTAAATAAAAGTGTTCAGCTAGTTCACAGTGACCCAAATGATGATGGATGGCAGCCAGCCGATGGTAAGCTATTCGTTCATTTAGCTGATTTCCTAATGAGATAATGTATGAGTCAGGATAAAACCAAAGAGACAGAGTAGTCAAATTGTCTCAAACCAGAATACATCTATGCTATTTTTTGTTTTACTTCTATATGGTATTTGCTAATCTTCTACTGAATAAAACTAATTTTGCTCAAGAGATACATGGCCAAAACCAGTCCTTTAAGAAAAATCCCACAGAATTCCTGAATTTCCCAGTGTAGGATTTGACAGTGTCTGGGATCCTCTTAAGAAATAACTACATTCATATCTCTCATGTATAGATATACACACCCTGTGCATACTTACAAAGAATACAAATAGATTATTTTGGAAGTATAGTAGCTAATGGGATTAAAGACTCCCTTGCCCCTCCCAGTACACACTTTACATCAAAAGTTATGACAAAAAGATGATTTTCAGACTGATAAAAATGACCTTGTCTGTGTGTGTATGGAGGAGTGAGAGGGTTCTTAATCAGCTGAACAGCTCTCACATTTGAAGAATAGCAATTTTGGAAACTAGCCCTATCATTTTTGACTACTTTTTCCTAGGTCAGTTCACCAGCAAGCCTATGAGCAAATCTGAAAGAAATATGACACTCAAAAGCCTCTTGGGGCAATATTATTCGTTACTATTACAGCTTAGCTGTGAGAACACTCAATTTGGACTTGCAATCCCAGGCTTAATTCTGTGCTCTACCAAAGGTTTTCCATATGAGCCTGAGCTAGAAGAGACAGCAATAAAGTTGTTCATTCCTGAATGAAAGCAAAAATAGCAGTGATAATCATTATGAAATCCTGGCAAGAAATCTAACTAAATTCAAAGGAAGAAAGCTTTTTAGAATTCTGCCTTACTTTGGAGATATCAGTAATATTCAGCTGTAATTGAAATTGGTCTTACCTAAATTTACACTGAGCATAAGAGATGCTCTTGCATATTCCAGACTTTCCTCATAAGCCTTCAGGTTCACCAGCAATTCCACCAGTTTATTGCATAATCTGAGTTCGATGGTTTTGTTGCCAGTCTTAACAGCAAGTGGAAGAGCCCTGTCCTGAAACGCATAAAAACAGCTTAGATACTGCTGAACCCCAGGATTTGCACTGATGGGCTTCCATTTATGTCATATCAAGCAATTTCTGGTTTTATTTTGCTCTTTGCATAAGGCATATCTTACACCCAGGAGTTGCAACAGGTGAAATCTATTAACACCATCACAAAGTACTCGCTGCAATAGGTTATAAACTGTTTGCAATAGGTTATAAACTTTTGGTTCAGCATTTGTAGAACACCTGTGATGGGAGTGTACATAACTATTGATGCAGTAGAAAAACTGCACAAACCCTGTAGAAAGTCACTGCTTTCTCCTTTTCCCAAGTACCATTGAAAAATATGTCTCCAGCAGCTTCAAACAATTCCATTCCTAAATTTGGATCTCCTGTGTAAAGAGCAGCATCCTGAGCAACCTGAAAAGAAAACAAGGAATGGGGAAAGAAAGAAAGAAAATCTTCATTACTTCTTGGTGAAAAAATAGTAAGTATTAGCAGCTGAAAAGATCTTGTTAAGGCCTCTCATTAAAACATAGAAAAGGCTATATTTTAAGAGACCATGCTCTGTCTTTTTGGTACCCTGTTTTTGAGCAGGCCAGTGGCAGATGCTGAAGAAGGAACATAAGGACCTGGGCACTTAGCGTTATGGTCTCCCTTTTTCTGGCAATAGTACTCTGCTACCTTTGTCAGCACACAGCGCTCTAAAAACTAATAGTGCATTTGATAGCTGCACCATATTAAATTTGAATTAAATTGCACTTATAGAAATAAATTGTAATTGCACGTTAGATATTGCTAACAGTGCAGATTTAAAAGCCTGTGAAGTGAATTCTGTAAATAAATGCAGCTCCGCTATCTTGTTATTCTGAAATAAGTATACGCCACGTTAGCAAAAAGGACTTTGTGAAAGGCAGCATGCATCCTCCCCAAAGCAAGGATACCAGGACACTCGGTTACTGATAGGATACCTGGTAATGAGAAAGGGGACTTGCACATGAAGCAAGCTGAAGAATCTTGCTTTGGTTTGGGGATCTTCAGTTTAAGTTGCATTCAATTGTCCAGCTCTACTTAAGCACAAGTGCAGCAATCCTTTTCAGCCTATTTGGGCTTCAGGCACCTAAGGAATCTATTGCATCATATTTTTTGGAAGTTGTTTTACATGCAAGTTAAGATGTGATGACTTGCACAAATTACTGGCACAGCAGTCAACCTTTTAGTGGACAGATTCCTACTTTGAGTCTTTCCTCATGGAAAGGCACTGACTCTGCTCTAAATAGCAGGTTCCATACATGCACAGTATGGAATACACATGCATGTCCTGGCCCACTCCTCCTCTTGGAGGAAAGAAAGCAGATGGAGAAAGTAATCCCACATGCTGATTTGGCTTTTGTACAACCAGGTGACTGACTTGGGGGCTATCAGCTAAAATAATTTAGTAGAAGAAATAACAGGCCTATAACACAGTCCCTTCCTGTAAGCACATTTATTCAATTTTCCTGGTAAGTATTCAAAAATCTAACTTAATTGAGAGAAAAAAAATAAAGTAGCCCCACATATTGTGTCTGAGTACATTTTAAACATGAATATGTCTCCTATGTTTTCCTGCTTCTTTGCAGAATTTGTTCAAAACATCTTAACAACAGATGTGTGTTTATTTTATTTGGAGATCATGTTTTGGTACCACTCACACAGCAGCCAAGACTCAGATCTTGCTGTATCAGGTTGTGTATACATCCTGCACTACAAGGCAGCATGGCCCCTTAAAACGGGAGAGAAGTATTTTTAGCCCCTTTACAAAAGCAAGAAACTAATTCCCCAAATACCTAGGCGAATGGCTAGAAGCCATACAGTTGACAGAGTCAGATCTGGGCTGCAGTGCAGCTCTGAGAAAGACCCCAGATCATCCAGCTTCAGCAGCCACAAGGGCTAGATCCCCATTTCAGGTCATCTTTCAGTCTGTGTTAGCCCAGCAGTAGAAGCAGCAGCAGGTCCCAGTAGGTTGCAGGGGGTCCGAGGTGTGAGAGCCACTTGCCTCCTTGCAAAGGCAGCAGCAGCTCCAGCTGGCTCCGTGCCGTGCTATGCACAGCCACAGAAGGAAAGCTTTAGAGGCTTTGGAAATGCTTCCTGAAAAAGCTACTCTCTGTTTTCCTGGGGATCTGGCCCACAAGCCAGCATGCCAAGAGGATTATTATCTGTTATCCACCAGCATGTAGCATGCATACATGGTTTAATTGCTGTGGTGCTGTAGAGCTGGTAGACGATGAATACACACACAGAATTTAAAATAGAGCAGGCACTAAGAAAGGTCACTGCCCAAAATCTTTCCAGAGTCAAGCAACAGATTAAAATGTAGTGCCACCAGAAAATGCTGATACTTTCAGCTGTTAAGCATTAGATAAATGGTGTTACAATATGTTCAGAACATCAGTTCACAAAATCTCTGGGATCATTACATCGAATTACTTACTCTCTTACCATGCCACCTGCACCATGTTGACAACATGTGCATGCCTTAAGTGTTGACAACATACCTGAATATAAAGATCCACAAGCTCATTCTGCCTCAGAACGTAATATATCTTTCCTGCCCGTAGCCAAGCATATGCCTCTTTCTCTTTTGTCTGGAGATCTATAAATATTCCAAGGCTTCTTTTGGTATATTCCAGAGCTGACCTGTAAGCCCTGAAACAGAAAAGCTGCTAATCACTGAGGGGTTCTTCAGAATTGGGAATGTTTTTCTTCATAATGAAAAAAGCTTTATGTTAATGTAAAAAAAAAAAATCTGTTTCCTCTATTCAGTGCACAATTATAAATTCTCAGCTATATTCCATTAGTAACTAGCAAATTTGGTCTTTTTCTTCCTTTTTTTTTTGTTCAATCTATGTTTCCTGTTAGATTGTTACCACATCATATTATTTCAGGATAGTTTATTTTAGATGTATCCTTCCCCTACACCTCAGGCTAGTGACAGGTGGAAAAATCTTTCCTCATAAATGATTATAATTTATGATTATAATTTATGGCTTTTTCCTACAAACCTCAAAGAAATTGTGTCTGTAAGTATTTTTTTTTCTAAATATCACCTAGGCCTCAGACTTAAGCACAATTCAAACTAATCAGCATTTGTAGAAAGTCTTGGAGGGGGATGGACGAGACATGGTCAGTTCTAGAAGCACCTAAATTATCAGATCACTGGGCAGTGCAATTTTCTTGAAGTGTAAGGGCACTGTGCTCTCAGAAGAGTGGTCATACTTTCCATTAGAAAGACCTGTCAGATTGAGCTTACAGTGCTTTGTACCAGACATAGAAGCCCCAGACTTCCTTAAGTCCTTCTCTGTCTTGTGATAGACTCCCATCACCTTGACCTGGTGCATTTTCCTCCAAGCACAAGACACAAACATATTAAAATAACATGAACTGCGCAGTTACAGTGAATTTTTATGCAGTGCATCTTTAGAACAGCCTACTTAGACCTCCAAAAAGATCCAAAATGAATCTACGTAATACGGTCCCTAGTATTTCACGCTATCAAGACTTCAGTTCTGTCTCAACAAGGTATCTCATCTGAGGGGGAACAAAAAATGTTTTTACCACTTCCTGATTCTTACAGAAATTGAAGAGACCTGTCACTCCTTTTATACTCATGAGAGGAAGTAAAGAGCCACTGAACAAGCCTGACATTTCAGTCTTCTCTTCTTTGCTAACAAGCTACTAACATGAGGAAAGGCAAGGTAGTTAAAGTAGTCCGACTCAGCCCAATTACTGAATGCCACTTCCATCCCTCCTTCAGAGTTTTTGCTTTACAGCAGACAGAAGCATATACCAATCCACAACCCAGCACAGCAGCTGGAACGGGTCAGGCCGTGTCCCCTGGCACGGCCACAGTAATCTACGATGGAGATGGTGACACCAAGGATGTCACTGTTTTCGTTACTTCGTCGTAGACACATATCCTTGTTACTTGGGACTGTTAACTCAAAGAATACAGTGATAGTATGGTCTAATATCATATTGAGTATGTGCTATTATCCAGTAGTCTGCTAAGTTTACACAGCCGACATTATTTGGGAACCAGGCTTCTAGGCAAGGAGCAGGGAGTTGGACTCGATGATCCTTATGGGTTCCTTCCAACTTGAGATATTTTATGATTCTATGATAAATTCCATGTACTACATGCACACAAAGCAGCAGCTTCTCCAGCTAGTGAAATCCTTCTGCAAATTCCAGGTAGTTTGAAATCTTAACCAATTCCTTTGTCTTCAGCCTCTCCAAAGGATTTTCACCAACTATCTCATTAAACAGCAGTGAACAAAGCAAAATAAATCAGGTGACATATTAGGAAAGTTAGATGCTTGGACTGCAGCCACTTAAAGCTAAAATAAGCATCTACTCTTCCCACAACTGAGGATATTTTTTCCATCCTTACTGAGGCATGCTTGAAAATACCTGCATCTAAAGTGACTCCCTGAAGTGAGATACAGTAAGAGAAAATAAAAAAAAAAAAAATCAAAAAAATCAATATAAAAATAAAAAAATCAAAGCTGCCTTAGAAAGCCTTTTAAAAATTGTCTAGAGAAACCTGTAAGTTTCCCCAGCACCTGTTAGTCACTATAAATTGACTTGTGCAGTCTGTTTTTTGCAATAAAGCAAAGCAAAAAAAAATGGTATTCTGAAAATAAGAGCAGTATAGAAATTGCTGAAGACTGACACTATGCAGTTTTGCACATAGGGTTTGTGCTTATATAAGTTTTAAGAAAAAGCCTTTCCTCAAAGAGAAACACTTACATAGAGACAATTTGATGTCTGACCTGCTTGGAATATGTCATTTGGTTTCTAATGGAAAAACTGTCTTGTAAAAATCTGTCACTGCAAACCAGTCACCTGCCAGCAATAATCCTAGAGCTATAGCAGTCATCAAGAGTTGCATAACATATAATACTTTTTAAACATATTTACATAGATTTTAAATATAATTTGGCTCTTGAAGTGGTGCTAATCCCTACTGAACATCTTGTCTCCTTTGAGAGATGATAGTTACTTTAAAAAAAAAGGGACTAAGAAAAGTCTCCACTCTCCACTAGTACTGGACCCTTCAATTCTAATAAAGTGTATTGGCAAAGCAGAGTGAAAAAAATCAGTCATATTCAGCTGTTGCAAAAATTAAGATCCTTCAGCATGACAGAAAAGTTACAATCAGAATAAAAGCAAAGTCATTCAGCATGTCTTACCTTTCTGTTCCTAAAGACAAATAGAGCTGACTAATGGTTTCCAGAATTTGTCCCTCCAGAACTTTGTTGGACATCTTTCTAGCTAAAGATAGTTGATATTCATTGTAGATGACACACTGAGCCTCATTGGGAACAACTGTACTGTAGAACTGACACAGCAGTTCAATTGCTTGTAGTTGACCTAGGAGAATAGATTGGAAATACTAATATGAATCTATATTTTAAAATTAAAGTTACATTAGTTTTAAAATAATTCATTCTTACTGTTTCACAAATTCAGAACAGTCAATGAATCACAGTATAAGAGTCATAACAAAAAGATTCCACTGCCAGTTTCTTCACCCCAAAGTTAGAGGTTACTTCAAACTTGATCTCCAAAATAAAATATAAAACAGTCACCTTACCTGTATAAGCTGCCTTAATCATGGTAGCAAGAATAAATAAAGCATAGGCCTTCTACATACAACTATTTCATGCAAAAGTAATCCAGATTACCATTGTTTTCAGACCTTGCTGTTTGTACTACCAATGATATAATAACTATTGTAGATATTATTGAACACAGAAATCTCTAGACTTTTTACCAATTAAGTTATTTAGTTTTTTCTTAACATTTCATTTTCTCTTATTTCTGACAAACCTAAGTGCCACCAGAAGAGCAAGCCAACATATATTTATTTCTCCACCATTATGGGACAGAGCAAAGATTTCAATCACTTCGATACCTATCACATAACTGGACATAAAATGTTGTTTAAGGAACAACTATAACATACCTAGAAACAACTATAACATACCTATGTAACCAACATTCCCAAACAGGGTACATTTCATAACTTTGAGAGAAAAAAAACACAAACAAAAACCGTACTTACTTTCCAGATGACTTGTCTCCATTGCAACTAAAAAAGCCCATTCATAATAAAACCTTCCTTTTTCTCTTTGAGTTCCACCAACATAGTAACATCCCAGCTGAAGGAGGACTTGGATAAAGTCTTGGCCACAGTCCATGCTTGGAAGTTTGGAGAATAGCTTCACTGCCCTGATATAATAATGTTCTGCCAGCTTGCTGGCTGCTGCATGCAGGCAGAGTGTCCCAAAATTAGCCAGGGCTACAGCTTGGTTATGGGTCATATTGGTCTCTTCTGAAAGACGCAGTGCTTTGTAGTAGCTCTCAGCAGCTTCTTTTGTATTGTTTGTTCTTTTCAAAGCAATAGCAAGCATATTATAAGCGATGCCTAGTTGTTGAGGATTGCTCCATGAAGAGTCTACAACAGCATTTAAAATGGCTAAAGCCACATCATATTGCCTGTAAAGAATGTATAACCAAGCAAGTGAAGCCAAATAGTTAATAGTTTCCTCTGGCTTCGCAGAAACATCAGAGTCCAGTGCTTTCATCATGTAAACAATGGCTTTTCCATACCGTTTGTGGTGGCTGTACAGTTTTGCTAAGCTAAGATAGATAGTGCTGCATAGCCCTGGCTGCTCATTAGTAAACACAGAGGAAAGTGCTTGTATGAGGTAAGGTGCAATTTGGGATGGGAGCACTTGTCTGAGTTTTCTCAGGCCGTAAAGCTTGGGAGCATTTTTGATGACTAAATCAATCCTTTTCAAGGAATCCATTGAAGTACTGGAGCTCTGGAAAGAGGCGACCTTTATGCAACTTAATACAATGTGCGGCAAACACTTTTCATTGTAGGACTCTGCTAGTTTGAAATAACAGTTGTTTGATAAGTTGTTTTGTAAACGCAAGTCATTAAGCAACAGCTGAAACCTTTCCAAGAATGGTAGTGCCTCTTCATGCTGTTTGCGTGCACTGTAATGTTTTGCCAGTAGAAAGCACGCCCTTGCCTCTGCATGTTTGTTCTGGCTCAAAATTGTCCTCTTCAGAGCATACTTTAGAATATCTGACTCCAGGTCAGCACTGCAAATATAGTTGGGAATTCCCATGAGAAGAGATGTAGCCTTGTCAAAAACATGAGCGCATTTTTCTTTGTTCTTCTGTGTCAAGTAGATGACCGTTAGATTTGTATAAAGAGCAATTACGAAGTACAAGTCACTAAACCCTCCAGCTACTGCTCCCAATGCTTCCTCAAAATACACCCGAGCTTGGGAAAACTTCAGCTTTTTAACACTGAGCCTGCCTAAGAGAAAGCATAGCCTTGCTAGTGCCCAGGACATACCTGCTTTCTTTGCTGCTTCCCTTGCTAATGTAAAAAAGCTAACCAGTTGTTCTTCTCCTGAAAACCCATAAAACATGCTATTGATAAATGGATAAGAGAAATCATACAGGTTTTTGAAATTTCTCTCATACTCTTTCCTATTTAAGAAGAGTAACAATGACTCAAAGATGTCAAATGCTTGAATATCGTCTTGATGTACGTGGAAGCAAGGTCCTGCAGGTGGAGGAAAGATTTCTGTATTTGGAGAGCTAGCAGAATCCTTTCCTTCAGTAGTTGGCTCTCCTGCCTGAGTGACCTCCAAATTCTTGAAGTTCTTCAGGAATTCTTCTATCTTGCCATTCTTGCTAGTGGATCCTGTGCTAGAATGTGAATATGGTATTTCTGAAATTCAAAAATAAGTTACAGATCACAACTTCACGTGTGCATGAACACAAAGATCTTTGATAGACCAACAAAACTATTTATCAGTGGAAGATACTTTAGGAAAACATTATGTAAACATACTGAACTTTCTTAACAGTATGTCTAGGAGACAAGCCAAAGGTGGGGAAAGAGAGAGATCAAGAAGGATCGGGGAGGAACAAGTATGGGAGACTGGAAGAGCGGGGATAAACAGGACTTGCCACATGTAAGCAGGTTGCTGATCAGTACGCTTGCCTTGCCAGGCCCTGTGCCTGATCCAACACTAATCCAACTGAAGTCCAACATTAATTCAAACAGGCCAGCCATGCCTGTGTAATGTGTAATAAGATTTGTTCTTTCAATCAAATACCAACCCTGATTCTCTGCTGGCATAGATTAACTTTCTCAAAATTACCAAGTTTGTGGTGATTGATGCGGTTACTGTTCTAAATTCTCCTAGTACTGACATTGTTGAATATCTTACAAATGTAAAAAAGACCGACATGCCATCATTTCTTTAGTCCTCCCACTGTTATCCAGCCAAGGTAATAGAGCAGGGACTAGGGATGTCGTCTGCAGTCATAGTCAGTGTAAAGCTTACAGCTGCATATCAACAGGAGCTTATTGAAGTTGCAGATTTAGAGCTTGGTTTCCTTAGAATCTCATTTCTGAAACTGTTCAGCAGAATCATAAATATAAAGATTGGTATTTAGAAATATGTAGTACAATACAAGTAATGATAGTGACAGCTTAGCAACTAAATGCCAAAGGGAAATAATTCTGCATCCTCATCAAAATATCTCCTTTGGGAAATATAATTATGGGATGAAGTTTTCTAGCAGATGGAAATCTGCTGGAATTCAAAGTCAGCACTTGCCAGGTGCCCCGTAAACAGTATTTTGCCCTGTTAAACAACATGGGGGGGTGTCGGGGGGTGCTGCATGTGTTTGCGTCACAGCAGGAAAAATAAGCCATACAGTTTGCAATTGGATAGCAAGGGTGAGGAGAGACATCCGATATCAGTGAAAACCCACAATGTCTTACAGCAAAACCTAGTGAGAAGGTGTTACAGCAAAACCTAGGAAAGCAAACAATGAGAGAAGAAAGTTAGAATGTGAAGAGACATTAGAAAGAAAAGCTGGCAAAGATACCAAAAATATCAGAAATCACATTAATTCTATGTAAAAGTTGTATGCATATGAAGTATTACCACATTCATGAGCTTTCTGAAGTTCTGGTTCTTCTAATTGGTCTGTAAGAAAGAAGAGAATCATGTTAGTTTTGGTATCTTAGTTCTTTTTTAGTTTTAAGTATCCTAAAATACGGCTATTTTTTAGTTCAGAATTATTTATGTCAGAAGAATTGGATGTGTCCTGGAAATTTAGAAGATAAGAAATTTCTAAGTCTGACCCAAAGCTAACAGATACTAGGGACTCACTCTCCTGCTGATACAATTCACTGCTTTCTACATAGTTATCATCATGCACCTACCACTGCTCAGTAAGGTGGGGAGACATCTGCGTATCGCAGTTAGAATTAAAGCCAACCTGTTCTGCATGAGGGATGCATCCCCGCTGCATTAAAATACAAGTGAGTAGCACAGATACAATCATTCACCACAACCTGCCCCTAAAATGAGGTAACAAAAAGCCCTTAATATTACTAAAATATGTTTTAGCATCACTCCTGGGGCGGGGATAATTATTTAGGGTAGTTAGTGTAGATAAAAGTGTCAGACTTTTGTGGCCATTCCAATAGCATGCAGATGAAAAATCCCTCTATTATCTTTTCTTTTAAAAGGTGTATCTAAATTCTGTAGGCATTACTACTATAGATCTGGTTTTTAAGTGTTTAACATGCACATCTACAGAACATTTAAGAATTACCATTTTGTGTAGAAATTTCTCAAAGTATTTCAGTTGTCATGCTGCATTTCAGGATTATATTCAGTCTTTCATACACTAGATGCAATGTAGGTGGTACTGAGCATATGAAGGGTATATCTAAAAGCAGAGGCTCACAGAACTAGGTCTGTTTAAGCTGATGGAAAGCTATTTTACTAGCCTTTAAGAATAACTCTCACTGACTGTCTAGTTCTGGATCTCCTTTCTTTGAATGCTTTCCTGACTTTGGTGGACAAATGCCACAGATGTTTACAATAGTCGTAACTTAATGCTCTGAATATCTAATGGGGAAGTGCTCATAAGTAAATACTTCTCATTAGATTGATGTAGATGGAAGGAATCGAAGACGCATTTACTCAGATCACACAACAAAACATCAGGTGAATATTGAAAACACTTGCTCTGGGTAAGTCAAGTTATGTCGGTCAATTGTGCAGTTTAAGAAAAAAGTGGTAAAGATGGTACTATCAGCTGGGGAAGATGTGAAAAGAAGTTGGCACTTGTAAAGATTAGGGAGGAGATGAGATGTGGTGAAAAATGTGCAACAGGCAAAAATAGCAGTATGTCCATTAAGCCCATGAGATTGTTTCAGGAACTAATAGAGGTCTGAGCTTTTGTTCCCTGGCTTTTCATTCGAGCAAGGAAGGCGAGATGTGAAGTCATTTTGCACATTGACATAAGTTGTATTTTGCAACTCAGGTCTGACACACCTTAGTTATTGTTCACACACACCCCGATTTGCAGAATTAAACCCATGCACCCGAGTCAAACCTACACACCTGCTCCTTTCCAATTGGAGCCTACAGGCCTGTCTCTTAGGATGCCACTAATGGAGATAAAACTTTGTTAGATATTTGACAAGCATACGCATCACCACAGAACAGCCTGTGGTGGGATAAGAAATTGCTGCTCCTGTTCAGTTCAGCAAGACAATTATATTACACTACCTTACACTAAGTCTGTGAAGGTGAAACTAACTGGGATAACTGGGGCTTATGTAAAGCATGAGCATTTAGAGAAATAACAGCTGTATCAGAGATGATGTAGCTATAAGTATATTTTTTTCTTTGTATGAATAGATTTTGCTATTTTTCTATACCTTTGAAAGTTAAATCAAGCATGAAGAGGTGTATGTTTGCATTAGCTGTCAATAATTATTATGCCACCTTTCCTAAGATGAATGAAAAGCCAGCAGTATTTGGGTGAACATACTGCCTTTTATAATGCAGCACTCTGACATTTGAAAGCTTGAAGATCTGTTCAGCTTGATAATGGAGTTTTTAAAACCCTGCTGTTTAATTCACTCAAAAAAAGGACACAAGAAGATTTGTAAATGTTCTGCTGGGAAAAGTCTTCATCAGCAGGAAAGTAGCAAAGATGATATAAAGGATTTTTACATGCCATATCTATGATCAAACTGAATACCAAGATATTTCAAAGTAGGTGTAAAGGCTGGAATCTCATTGAAATAGAAAAAAAAATCAGTTATAACAGGAATATAGTAACTGCACATGTATCTTGTGCAGTAAAAAGGAGTACTACTCATACTTACCTATTCGATACACAGAGCAAACATCTGTGATGGAGGTTTGTTTCAACAAATGTATCATTTCTTCAAAATTTTTTTCCTTTGAAAAAAAAGATAGCTCTTCTGCTTCAAGAAAATCCAGGCCTTGTGGTCTAACAAAGAAAGGAGCAACTTTGAAGGTGTCTCCTGAAAACAGATTTGGCTTGAGGAGCTCATTGCATCAGTGAAATTGGAGCTCATTAGAGAAACTAATACAGTGTTTACGCTAGAGGTCCTGTTGTGTTCAAAATTAGTATCAGTCATGTTTATAAACATGCATATAAACTGATAATAGGTATGATTGCAGCTAACAGTTTCTGCCCTATCAGGGTAAATTTTATGTCTATCTGTGTCATGGTGTAGCATTTTTTATGAGAGAATTTATTAAAAGCACAAATCTTTTAAGTACATTATGGTATTGGTATTCTAATAGAAGCTTAAAGTTGCACATCAGATGGACCTGCAAACAACATTTAAGAACTCCTTGTTTCAGCATGCAAACAGTCCAGACCTATTAATATGAGCAGCCTATTTACATGGTGCCAATGCACACTGAAATGCACACTTTTTACGGGTTTCTTTCTGCATTATGAGTAATTATTTTTAAGAGGAGCCACATTTGAAATAAATTAAGGCCTGTGGTTGAGGGTACTAGCAAAAACAGAACTTGGATGCTTTAACATAGATCTTGAAAGACCAGTAAAAATGGAATCTTCTGCAATAGTAAAACTTCTTGGATCTTGTGATCCAAAGAATAGAGACTGAACCAGGTCTAACTACAGCAACCCCTTTTCCCTTTTCTGCTAAAGGCTGATAACATTTTCCAACATTTAAGCAGACTTCGTATTCCAGTTTCTTTGCATTTGTTTTGACTGATACACACTATGACAATTCTCATTTAAAAAACCAAACAAACAAAACCCTAAAAAACCAAACCAGAGTTTAACATTCAGCATTTTAAAGCTCAAGAGACTGTCTCTTTGCTTATGAGTTAAATACATATCACTTACTTATTTTTACCTAAGTCCAGTTTAACATGACTTGTCTTCACAAAACCTATTTGGCCAGTAAACACATGTCTTCCAAGAAACCATTCCATGCATTCAATGAAGTAGCCGAGAATCTCAATTTTGTCCCCTTCCTGGAAACTCATCTCTTCCAACACAATACTTTCATAATTCATCACAGCTAGACAGGATCCCGTTGCTGTGTAATAAGGAGATAAATAATATTTGCAGATAAAGTAATTTAACAATACAAATACACTAATAGAATAGCAACTCAGCAGAAGAACATATTTAGCAAAAGACGTTCCTGGAACTTGTGAGTTGCACATCTGATGTGGTAAGGTTTAAAGCATCCAAGCCTAATCGGTTTGGTCTGAGCAATTAGAATTGTAAATAACATCATAAAAATCCTAATTTCCCAGCCATGAGAAAGCAAAGTCTAAAATGTTTTCAAAATTCTAGCAAATTCCATCATGAAGCAGCAAAAATAAATGTTTTAAGTCCCTACTTTCCCTCTTATAAAGGGCTCTGAACTTGGACCGGAGTAAAAACATGTGAACCAACTAATAAAATCCCTATTGGATAAATATGCAGTTACATACCAGTCAATACAGTATTAAAACTGACACGTATGGTAGAAAATAAGCCATATTTACTCTCTAACCTCAGACCATCTGTATAAGATTTATTTCTCTGGCAGTATTAGATAAAGCGATACACGTGTGAAAGATCCACGATAATTACATTGGTGCATTTTCTTATTTTAAACTTTGTCATCAAATCTACAGAGGCATCCTCAACTTAATTACTCTTTACTACTTTGTGCATCTACTTAATAGAGTATTTAGGAGGAAAACAGGGAGAGAAGCCTTTAGAGTTTAACTCAATTTAGGCAGAGATTTACGCTCTCACTAACTTTACTGCAATGTAATTTTGAAAGCTGCTTTCCCATCCTAATACAATGGAAAAAAGTTATTGAGCCCTTTAGAGTCTGTCCTAACAAAAGCATAGAATAAATTTGGGGGTTTTTTTAATGCTGATGTTTGAATGGAGTTTCTTACCAACTTTCCTGATGGATTTAGATTCAGTTTTGTATGTAAAATCAATAGGATTAGAATATCCTTTAAGAAACCATCTGAAAGTAGAAAAAGAAATTGAAGTTAGTGTATAAGACACTTCACTAAATGTTGTGACAATAACAGTGATATTTTCAATCCATTTGAAAACAGATGCACCCCTCCCACAATTATCTTTCAATTTCAGCACTGTCCTTACACTTCCACCAGAGCTATGTTTTGAGTAATAGTGGTAGTAAAAGGAGTGTTACTTCAGTCAAACCAACCTAACTGAGAAAGTCATGCTATTTCTCCCTGCCCAAGGTCAATAGTAGTTAAAAAGCTGGAATTTTTCCTAAGAGCACCAAGAATGAATGATTTTCTGGCAATTCCTGAAGTAAGTCCATTGATGTAATTTTGACTTTATAGCAATTGAGCTTGGACATGAACTTGAAACAAACTGCACTAAGGAGGTGGATGGCTCCTGTCAATAGTGTTGAGTAAAACCACTGCTAGCCTGTTATCACCCACATTCCCAAGCATCCCACTTGTTACTATCCATATTTTCAAGCATCCTGAAAAGTGAAAATTCTCACTTTATGTTATTCTAGAAATGTTAATAGATTTTCTTTCAGACTCAGGGAAGAAAGCAGTATTAACTCACAAGATGGTAAACCATCTTTAAATGCTGCTCTGCAGGCATCTGGATTAATTACAGTTGTGTAGTATGGAAGGAAATAGAGCATTTGTTCTCAGTGTTAATAGACGTTGGGTGTTCCATAGCAAGCTACCATTTAGAGACACCTATGTCTAAGCAGACATGTGTACATGTGAAACAGATGCGTATGAAATAGGTAGCTAGAGTCGGGTACCTACTGATGAAAAGGGATCAATGGCTCTGGAGAAGCATTAGACAGCACAGTCACGTCACCATCCACAGATACATCTGTTACATCTTCAGTAAAAGCCCCAGTCTCAAAATAAGTGTTTATTTCATTGTCTGTAGCCATTATCTTTCTTATCAGATTGTCAGGACATAAAACAAAAAATACCCCTAAAAGGAAAGCAGTGGAGCAGATGTCATTTTATGTAATGTTTTAAGGTCATACAAGCTTTAAAACTAGCTTTAAGAGCATCAGTAATATTCAATTAGAGATTGAAAATCTGAGATTTCACAAGAATTTTCTTTCTGATTGTCAGACATTCATACTCTGTCTTGTTTCTCTTTAAAGAAAAAAATGCAGAGCTGAGGTGTTCAATGCAGTGTAGAATCTTCTTCTGCTGCAACATTTTGCATGTTCCTATTGCAGTAATCAACACTCCATCTAGCCTGTCATTCTGTCTCTGATGGTGGCAGCAAGTGATGCTATTTAGGAGAAGCGCATGAGCCTGGCAACTATCTGTAATCCCTATCCTGTACATCTTCAGGATCTGCAATAATATTAAGCAAGTTGGAATGTACATCCCGCCCTAATCCTTATGGATCCATTATGGACCAGTTGCACATGAATTTCTCTGATCCCCCTGTGATCCTACTGAACCCAATCTGTGTTTGTTCCTTTCTCTTCTCTTTCCGGTGTATTTGGAGTGAATAGATTTAAATTTCAACTTCATTAGGTATTTGAATAGGTCTTAATATTTGATTTTAGAATTTTAAAGGAAGGTGCTTCTTTAAATTTAGCCTTAGCATGTACAGTCTTCCTTACCTTCCTGTACTAGCAGGCTTCTGTACATCAAATTTAATGATTTTTCATTTATACAGACTTCAATGCCTGTTTCTTCCTCCTCTTGAGAACAGAGCCAGAAAGATTGATCTAGGAATAAATTCTCCATGCAATGATTTATAAAACCTAGGGAAAAAAAATCCAATTTGTTTTCTTTGCAGTTTCAGTTTTATACAAGAAAATAACCTTTCAGAAAGTCAGAGACTGGGGTAGGCATTCAGATAACTCCATTACTGCTTAACCCACAATGTATAACTAATTTTACTACATAGTATTGGCAAAATTACATCCATTAATTCACATGCATTACAGCTACTTTTAATGCTTAGCTCTCACAAACTACACCTAAAAGGCACACAACTTTTCTGTGCCTAATTCTGCTCAAAAGGCAAACCATGTCCTCCCTTTACGAGGGTTCCTCATCGTTTAGCTATATTTGAAAGGTTTGGAGTCTGAAAGAGGTAATCACTAGCAAGATTTGAGCAACAGGTGCTTAGCACCACTTAACAGATGACTGGAAGTAATCTCCAAAAATAATCTCTTTATAAATTTCTGTTGCCTGATTCAGCTGTGCCAGTTTATGCCGATACTGTGCCTGGGTATCAGATTCCTGGAATTTCTTTGGGACAGAGATGCTGCGTACCAGAGTCACGTAAATCACAAGAAGGTAGTGTTTGCTCTTGGAAAGTGGGACTCCTTACATTACGACTTAGCCCTCAAAGCTATATGATAGTTACAGGGAGATCTGGATTGGTGTATCATAATCAGCATGGTATAGATAGTAGATTATTACTCAAAGGGTCAACGTTAATACATTAGCAAATCCTTTGTGCAAAAAGCTATGATGAAGAGGAAAGGTGGGCATATTAGCCATTAAGGTGCTACTCTGCTGTTTGGAAGATGCTGAATCAATTCCCTGCTAGCCACAGCCTTGCCTAAGAAGAAACTTCATCTTCTTGTGCTTTCTCTGCAAAATTGGATTGAAATGGTATTTTTTCTAGTTCTCTAAGGAGCATTTAAAAATACAAAATAGCAGGTAAATAGCAAACATGAAATCAAAAATAAAATTCATTATTTTAAATTGGTCTGATGGAAACAGGCAAATTCAATAGTAATGCGCACACAGGCTTTCCATACACAGAAGAAAAAAAATCAGGTGAACAAAATGGAGACAAAGATCTGATTCAAATGCTATTTTTCAGAAAAGACCTGTGAAGTTATAGGATATTAAAAATGGAACTCAGATCAATGGAATTGTATGGTTACAAAAGGCATGCTCAGATTTAGAAACAGAACTGAAGCATGCAAAGCATATGAAGCAACCTTTGTTTTACTTGATATTTCCTCTGAGGCCTTACCAAATCTGCCTAGTTTGCTCACTACTATCTAGGAAAGGTGTGGAACAACTAGAAGAGTCCAGTGGAAAGCATGATCAGAGGTCTAGAAAATACACTCTGTGAAGAAGGATTATAGGAATTAGGGTTGATTTTCCTAGTGAAAACAACACTGAGTGGAAGCGTGGGTTAGAAGTCTCTAAATAGGTATTAGCATGGTGCAAAGAAAGAGGAGTAACCTCAACATGTCTACAGTGAGCAGAAAAAGCTGTAAAAGCATTTAAGTTGCAGCACAGGTTAGACTTTAGGACAAAACCACCTGGACTGGAATAGACTGCTTAGAAAGAAGATATGATCTGATTCTGGAGTATCTAATTTAGACAAGACAATCTGCCAGGAACGATAGCTGTTATCTGCGGTGGGACAAAGGCAGGTTCTCCTGGAGGTTGGAGGGTCTCTCCAGCCCTATCACTAGTACCCAGTTCAGGAACATTACTTACTACTATTAAGAGTTAATACAAAGAATATAAAAATCCTGTTCAACAAGTTCCCAGTCAATCAGAAATTGTGTGCAGAGGAATAAAAAAAGCATATCAAACTGTGGTATGGTGAAACAGCTTTACCCAGCGAGTGGTAGGTTAGAAACTTCCATATTTCTTCAAAAGTTTTAAAAGTCACCACTATTAGATCTTGATCGCTATGAATAGACAGCAGTCTGGCAGAGAGCTCCTAAAAAATCACAAACAATATTTTAATTACAATTACTAGACTTGAGCATAATTTCTCACTAGGTAACATGTATGTTAAAATGCTATGTATTAAGGACAAAAAAGTCATCCAGGATTTTACCTATACGAGATATCTGTTCTTTAACACATACCTACAACATACAGTGCATCAAGTTTTAATCTGATTTTTTCTTGCCAATTGTACCAACAGTTCCAGTGAGGTTAATTTACAGAGGAATTAAGAGCTCAGGGCTGACCACACTGAGTGAGACTAAAGGCCTGTCTGGTTTAGGCACATCTATCTACAGTGGCCGGTATCCTCCATTTAGAGTGTGAAAGCCAGGCAAGCAGCTAGTGGTACTTTCCAAGAATACCCTCCTAGCACAGAGCAATTTACAGCTTGGGAACGGCCTTTGCCAGATGTGTGGGCATTAATATTAAATAGTGGAAAGGGTTTCTTTTTGTTTGCTGGTTTTGTTTTTTGGACTTAAAGTTTCTCTAGGTCACTTGAAGCACTGTAAATTTTTAGGATCCACGACATCCTGCTGTAGGTTAGCCTCAGAGCTCTGTACACATATGAAAACACACCTCCTTTGATGCATCTTTGAACCTGCTACCTGGTAGCTTCAGTCTTGTTCCAGAGGAGACATTGACTAGCCATTCCCTAGTTCACTCTTTCCATGGTTAAGACAATTAAATAGACTGGAGTAATTTATTTTTTTTTTAAGATGCAGTAAGATCCTTTTCTCCTCGTTTGTACTGGTTTGTGTTGCTAGAGTAGCATTAAATTGTGCATTTAACAAAGATGAGCAATAATCATTGTAAAGTATAATGATCGATTTTATAAGGAATTTCAGAAATGCGAGAAGGGAGAACTACATAAACCTTCAAATAAGTGAAAGAAATATACATTTTGATGGATTCTAGCCAAAGAGCGGTAATACACAGTCTGGTTGCACTTCAGTTAGTAGCTAAAAAGAGGGCTCTCCGATGATGCAGGCTACTGTCTTTCAGGGAAATAGAGAACTGTGGCAATTTATGAGACAAGTATCTGAACCAGTATCTCAGAGAATAAATCAGATGCAAAGCTAACAGGTATAATGCTACTGTATAATTTCCCAGTACTGTACCCTTGCTCCCATCACATCAAAATTGAAATGCATCTTAAAACAATTTAAGGACTGATTAAGAAACTGATTCTAACTTTGAGGAAAAAAAATTGTCCCTCAAACATTTTCTGTAATCTGAGCAAGATGGAGCTGATCCACTGTTTCTATGACTTATGTAATGATTTAAAAAGATCTGAATTAATTTGTTTAACTTCTATATTTTCAATTCACACAACATGAACAGATTAAAATAGTAATTCCTTTTTGAAAACAAAAGTCAAAAACTTAAGCCTCTTCAACAGGCATGCCTCGTCACTGCTTTGATCTTCTGCATGCCCCTTTCTACATTAGATTAAATATTAACGAGAGCCTGAAATCTATTAATAAATTGCCAACACATGCTAAAATATCTCAGCCTCGAGGGCTTTATGCACTGCTGAATATCAAAACAACATTCTAAGGAAACTTGTAATTATAAATCTTGCTTCCTTCAAAGTCCTTTTCCCGGTCTGTTTCTAACAAGGCCACAAATCTAGTCTATTTGTATGCTGGTTTCCTTCTCCCCTTCTCCATCTTCGCCTAAACAAAAGCCAGAGCAGAGCAGCAGGAGTATAGACTGTTTTCACAGCCACAAAATCAGCAGGCTGGTGATGGAGAGTTCACAACACATGAAAGGAAAATCATGTAGAAACACATGCATCTCAGACAGTCATAAAGCCATAACTAATTAAGATTTCAGTGTTTGGCTTGCTAGTGAAGGAGGCTGGAACTCATGGCTCAGACAAAAAAGGGACACCAGAGGTCAAATGATAGCATCCTGTTTTTTCATCAAGAGGAAAGAGGAGACTTTAAATTGTATTTGTAGCAAACCTCATTGGTTGTAGAGGACAGGTTTCCTATATACAAACCGATTAAAGACAGTAATAAAAATATGCCAGCCCCCTTGTGTGCTATTTAAAGCTAGTGGACTTCCTGGGGCTAGATGGCCATATTTATGCTATTCTCCTTCAGACTTCCTCTTTGGCTTAGCAGTGGGCTTCCTGGGTAACCCATATGCCAAATTACTCCAAGTGACTGGAAACTGAAATGAAGAGTCAATATGAGGGCAAATAAAAAAAAATAATCAGAAAACCATTATTTTCTTTGATGTAAATCAAAGCAGAATGTATTTAAAATAAAACCCTTCAATGCCTTATTTAGCTGGGTTTATTTATTTTCCATCAATTTGGTGTTCCAGTCTTTTTCAATGGTTCAGTATTTCCAATATCTCTAGATGGTTTTGGGCCATGAGAAACTCTGATCACTCCAATTCAAGCATACAGCAGGTAGATGGAAATAGGACCCAAATCTCTCAGATTATTTCAGTAGCACAGAGTGTATTCTCTGAATAAATAAATCAATTCCCAAGCAATAGACTTACACTGAAAGCTGCCATCACCTCCCTGCTGTCATTTTCCAGAAGTCGGAGCTGCCCTCTGAGCTGTCTTTGGAGTCTGGGATCAGGACATCCACTCTTTCGTCTTACCATTGTTAACTTCAAGGAGATATCTGCAGAAGGATATCCATTTACAGTGCTACAAGTTTTGTGAATCAGCTTTGGAGAACCAGAAAATCCCTCAAAATCATAGAATCCACCTTAAGAACTATTTTTTCAGCTTCAGAGACAGACACACAGAAAATTGACCTACTGCATGTTTCTTTTCCCTTTTTATTATCCAGTAGAGATAGCAGCCTAGCATGAAACACAAAATTTTTTCAGTTGCATAATAAAGGCTACAGCTATAGAAAGGAGAGTGATGTGAAAGTCTGTAGAAATTTTGGGAGACAACTGACACACTTGGGGATGGAGAAGAGAGAAGAGGAAAAAAGCAAGCAGATTGGCAAATTGTCAAATTAGACAGCTCTATGGACATTGAGAACATGCCCAGATTTCCAAATATCCCATACATATTTTAAAAATCGAGGCAAACAGATACTGGAATTGAAAAACAAAACAAAAAACCAAACCACAGATAGTTCAGCATGTTACAACAACTCTTTATGCTAATCTTAAATTCATGGTTATCTGACCCCCAGTACTTCAGAAGGCTCCTATAAATTGAATGTTGAAAAGGCTGTTTCTCAGCTAAGCTGGTTGAGCAGTACCAACCAAGATAAACGGTCCAACTAAAAGCTCACTTATATGATTTCCCCAGCACATCTGAAAGAAGCTAGATACCTGTTCTCAGATCTTGACATCTGTTTATGAGAAGCTTTTACTACAGCTAAGGGTACAGTTTCATCAGCTAGCTTTTCTCAGATAAGGAGGATCTTTGATAAAGCTGCTTTCATTCTGCATGTCTGTTAATTTAAGTCAATAACAGTAAATCATATTTATAAGTTTTCAGATACCCAGATGGGCACATATAAGCCAATAATACCCACTCAGGAAGAATTCCAATTGCAAGTGTGTAAATAGGTCATGCTTCCAGCAATAAATGGGATTGGTGTACATCCTAAAATATTCCAGCTCCTCTGAGTTTCACCTTTTAATCAGGTAAAACAGATATTTTTCACATTCTAGTCTAATATGCTGCATCTTAATCTGTTTTCAGAGGGCTTCCTATCTATGTCTCCAGAAGTTTTGTGATGGCTTGTGCCTAAATTACTCATTACTTTAAGGCTAAGAAGGGTGGCTCAGTAATATAAAGCAGTGTTACTGAATTACAAGACCTCTCTGTTTAAGCTGTGGTCATATAATCAATTGTTAGTACAAAGAAGACAAACTAGAGTCTTTAAATGTTACTTGGATCACTGTTAGGTAGCAGTATTGTTGACCTTTTCATTTTACCTGAAGCTATAAAAGATACTGACACAAGAAAAGACTATTACTTAAAAATTTATTTTTTTTTTTTTTACATAATCAGATTGACTCCAAGTTCAATTGTGTTTCTACAGTTACATATTTAAGTCTTATATAAAAGTTAATATTACTGAAATAATAATTACATTGAATTAAAACAACTGAAATATGGCTGCTTCTGCCAAAAGAACTATTAATAATGCCTTATGGACATGAAATATGGTCCAAAACCGCATTGCACCTATGGTAATCTTCCTGTCGGCTTCTGTGAGCTCTGATTCATACCCTGAGTTAAGAACCACCAAAATTCTGCATGGAGCGAGACAAACAGGTACATAAGCACAAATAATTTAACTACAAATAACCATATGCCTGGGGGAGACTGTCTACCACTAATGTGATTTGTCAGGTCAAGCCAGAAAGCAGAGCGCATCCCAGTGTTGGTTTTTGACGGTTATTTCTCTTCCTCCGCAAGCAAGAGAAGGGAAATGTGACTAGACCCTCAATGCACAGAGCAGGCCATGAGCCCTCCGGAAGGGAAGCCTGCTGTACCTACTTATGGAAGAACTGTACTCAATTGCAACTTCATTGAAAATACAGCACTAAAAAAAAAGAAACTAAGACTTGGAAAGGCCACAAACTTAAAATAAGACACTTGAAGAATTGAAACCCATACATAAAATAAGCAATGAACTTTTTATTTCCTTTTTTTTATTAGCCATTGCAATATAGTCCATAAATGGTTTCTGGATTTTATAGCAGTTAATGATTTATTTCTCTCTTTTTATAAGAAATTCTCAACAAATCTTATGTAGAAGTTGGACACTTCAGAGGTACCATGAAGTATGTTATAAAGTTACAGGAGTGACAACTGCAAATGTTGACGACATAGTTGTCTCAATTTAAAAAAGTAAGCAATGAGAAAAGCATTATAAATATAAGTTATGATGGAATAAAGTGTCTTACCAGTTGGAAAATTCTCTGCTTGATTGGGAAGGGTCCTTGAACTGACATTCGTGCATTTTTCACTTTGAGAACACTCTATTATGATAAATGAAAGGAATGGTTAAGTGCATTTTCTAAGTCCATATAAATCACACCGGGGAAAAAAAAACACCCCACACTTTCAAAGCATTTGATGCATTGGATAATTACTGAAAGAAAATAACTATGTTTTTTCCCCTTCCTGCTATATAATTCCCAAAACCCACAAAAAGTATCTGAAGATAATTTCTCTCCTACTGGGGAGGAAGTTAAATCTTGATTTCATCATTTTGATGTGAAGCTTCAAGATGGAGAATTGGTGGAAAGATAGCCTCTCAGGAAACTGAAGTCCCATTTGGGAGGGAGCAAGGGTCAGACTTCATTTTCACTTCTCTTGCACCTATACTAAAAAGCGACCTCCACTGAAGCTTCAGTGGTATAAACTGGCAATGATATGAGTGCCTCATACCAATTCATACATGAAGAGAAATAATCCTTCTCTTTGTTTGTTACAAGCCTAATACTTGGGAAGGGGTAATGTAAAAACAAGTTATTTCAGGTTTTAGAAAAATAAGACAAAATAAGTATGTTTTATGTTAATAATAATCTGCTTTTTTCTTTTTCGGCCCATATTTCTTCCAGTCCTTTTGGAAACGATACATTTTCATGCTGAAGAAACACCCACTCCAACCAATTCCATTTTCTCAAGGTTCCCTTGGCAAAAATCAGTGAAGACAAGGCTTGATATTTCTAAATAAAAGTGGGAGAAATTGATCTTTAATTTTTAAAAGAAAACTTCTGAGGCAATTTTCATGTATCCTAAGACATTTTCCTCTACAGCTTTGCTTTTAAGAAAAGACTTGTAATATAGTAGGACATGGTAATTTCTAAGTAAGTCTTCTGCAGCTTCCCTCGAGTGCATCTGTTGATGTTACATGAACAGAGTCATGCAAATAAATAAGGATACATAAACACAGAGTTTTTCTACTTCAGAAAAAAGGCAGTAAAAACATCATCTTTAAGGCCAATTGTTAGCATATACTAGAATTAGAAATTTCAGTTCCCAAGCACTTTGGTTTTGGTTGAGTGTTAGACAGGGGTGTTGGGGGTTTTTTGTTTGATTTTTTTTTTTTAATCTGGACTCAATGATATTTGGGTTTTAAATAGAAATTTGATAGTAAGCTCACTGCAGTGTAGGCTGACTGTATTTAAGGAACATTATAAATTTAAGTTCCCCACAACTTCTGGGACAATACTTAGTTGTAGTTCTGCTTTTTCTTGTTTTAGTCAGAAGTACAAACAGAGCAACTGTCAAAACTTTGACAACATGTTCTTGATTGCTTTGATCATCATTTAACAGTTGATAAGGACAATTAATTATCATATGTTTTTGGTATGTGAACTTGTCATTACTATTTTTTCCATATTACCAGTTATGGACTTTCCTTGAAAAGTATTTATTGAGACATGAATATCCAGCAGCTAATATTTTATTTAAAAACTAAACCTAATTTCATGACTCTTAGGAGAAAGCAAAAACTATGAGCAAGCATTTTATTACTCATGGGAGTTTAATTACAAATAATAGTTTGCTATTAAATTTGAGCAAAAGTGTAAGAGTTCCTATAAATACCTTTTAAAAATTGAGACTGTTTAAAGTGCTATAATTAGATTCAAAGACTTAACATGAACTCCATGCCCCATTCCTAATTAATGGGATGACTTGCATACTTCTTGGCAAGCTGAAGAGAAACTTTATACTACCCTGGGATACTTGTACCCCATATTCTTTGATGTCAGCAGAGTTGCAGTTGTGAACAGAAAGACATTGTCTAAGCCATAGGATATGTAATTTAAAATGAAATAGTTTTTCCATGATTGCTTTACTTATTTTCACATTCAGAAAGCTCTCGGGCCTATTATAAGGAGTCTGGCCACTAGTTTTGAGACGCAGCCACCTATGCCACTCCACCCTTCCACCCAAAAAGTGTTTCCGACTTGCATGTTTTTACTGCATGAAGTATGTTTTCATTTGCAGAAAAATAAAGATAGTATTACATCTTTTGATGAAAAACAGAAATCTAAGAACTTTATTAAAATAGAAACATGCAGTCTAACTCATCTTTGCTTCTGAATCTTAGAGATTATAGCAAAAAGTGCTAGACAAATAACTTCTATTTCAGTATTCTGGCTCATGTGTTCTGATAATTTTCATCTCAGCTTATTTTAACTAATAGATAATCCATTTGTCTGCCCAAAGTGAATTTCAATGGAGATCGTTTAATAGTCCAATCTATGCAGCATTGCCATGGAGGAAATGCAGCTGTTTGTTTTGTTGCTTTTAACAGTTGTAGATGTATTTAAAAAAAAAAGCTCAACTGAAAAACACGTGACAGTCCTCTGCTTGTGCACAGCAAGCAATGTTTAAAGAACACAGTAATTTAAACACAAAGAAAAGTCAAGAGCAGAGTGACCAGGATGTATTGATCGAGGTCTTACCTATTTGTTCTTGCAACGCGTCCATCCTGAGTCCATCCCTGACCGTGCTGATGGCAGCATTGGCCTCCGCTCGTTTCCAGTCAGACCCGCACCTTCCCTGCTCCATTTCTTTCCTTTCCACGTTCCTGTCTTGATTTCCCTCTAGACTAGGTATGATGGTGTTAGCGCTGAGCACGGACACGCTGCCTGCTGCCGCCGAACTCTCCATAATTTGCAATTCCTCACAGTGATGCAATTAACATTATCAACAATCTGAGGGAAAATTCAGTAATATATTTTTAAAAAACATCAGAATACATGCACATATTCAAGAGCTGTCCCACTCCTGCAGGAGTTATTTTTTAATTGTAATACACATTAAAGTATTTGGTTTAGACTTCTTTGAGAGGAATTGTTGTCTAACACCCAAATTCATCCCAGAAAAAGCTCCTGCAATCAGGTGACATCATTGCTTTAGCAAAGCAGCAATAGATTTGACTAATAGCAACAATCTGAGGCCTGAAATGAAATGTACTTGTGCCCACTGCTAATTATTCATTCTTGGCCAGCTTTAATGCAGAGCCTCCAAGGGATAGCATTATTCACATGAACAGAGGCAATGCAGGGGAAAAACATCATTTTCTAAAGGTGACAAAAATGGAATGGGTACTGCATGCTTAATTCAAACAAACAGGAAGGTTTTTATAAATCCAGCTTTTTTTATCAATCAGCCAATGCATCCGCAAAGGACGTGACTCATGTAGCCAGCACATGCCCCACTGATGTTTAGACCCTTTTCCTCAGTGGGCTCTCACATGCCTCTAATTGGTTTCATAAAGCCACAGGATAGATTTTGCTTTAGTCCTGTCACTTGGACTTCTTCCAAATCCCTCTGTGCTTACTCCAGCTATACTCATTAACGAGCTGTATTCATTATGAGTATACAAACTTGTAATCTTTGTGAAGTTTCCTCTCTCATTTGATTTCCAGCAGAAATTGGTTAAAACTGAAGCTGTTGATGGAAGATTACTTTCGCTCTGCCAAAACCTCAGACTAGTGCCTGGTCACCTAGTATCCCCTTACAATCTGCCTTCAGACCAGTCTGGAAATTTCTCCTTTCTCTGTTCACCATGCAATAGGGTGTCCCGAAGCACATTGTTCTGGCTTGCTCCTTCACATACATGCCTTCCAACACTTCTTGCCCTCCAAGCTTCATGTCATAGATCCCTAAACCTGAGCAAACTGAGCACCAACATGAATAGCAGCAAGAGCTCCTAGCTGTCTGCCATGGTGGGCAGGTACACAGGACAAGGCAGTCATCTCTTTACACAACTTTCACACTCCATTTTGCAGACATTGAGACCTTTAGCCCATGGAGCACTTGAATAAGCAGTAAACTACATATAGACAGAAGCATGTTATGCAATTATAAAAAAATTAATGAGGTATACATACAGGTGGTATGACCAGCTCAAAGAATTAAACCATAACCATCTACCACAAGCATATAAGTTAATGAATCTAGGCTGGATAATGTTTTCCTTGTCCCGTTTTGCCATCTATTCGAAAGTGCCTACAGAGTGGTGAGGCTGATTTTCAAAACATGCTTAGTGGTGTAGCATTGCAATTCTCCATATAAAGTTATGTGTATAAATTCATATATACCTATGAAACACAGATAGTAACTCAAACACAAGTGATTTTGATGCCTTTTCTCAAAAAAAGAGTATTTCCACTAACACATTTAGTTAACATTGTAGTTCTGACTTCAGATCTCTTGCTAACTTCCCTGAAAACTGCCTATCAGACTTGATGACCTAGTTCTAAATGATTAAAAATAAAAGCCTGCCAGAGACCAAACTCACTTTGCTAGGATATGCTTTTCCATTTATATAGCTGATCTTTTCCTTAAAGTAATGACAGTAGCTAACACCGTTCTTTTCAGTACTGTACCAGGATTATATGTAATGCATTGTAATTTTCACACTTAAGAATGAAACACTCTTCTGCATATATTTTGTAAATACTGGTATCTCCTGTTGATGAAGACAAATATTGTGATATTAAGGATAATAAAATTCCAAAGGTGGTTGTTTAAATTACATTGTTCTATGAATCCAAAGCCAGTTGATATTTTTCCTTAATCCCAGAAATGAAATTCAGTGTTCAGAACATTATTTTTTCCATCAGCTCCTATCTACAAGCAGAAATATAATCTTCAACAAAATTTAGGAAAACAAATATACTGTGACTTGAATTCTTAGAATTCACTTGAGTTGGAAAAGAGATACTAACTTTTCATGTCTTCTGCATCAGTGCATGTTGGTAAGGGTAACATAGATAAACAGGGTTGTGAATGAATCTATAAAGTGTGGTGCTGCAAGAGCAAGTAGGACATCTGCACAAATCAAAATGGATGTGATCTGTTTAAGAAGATTCATAGTATCCCAGATCCTAAGCCAAGGGAAAAAAATCAGAATAAGTTAAAGAAAAGCAAAAATGGTATGTTCTTATCGATGTTTTCTCTTGGCTCTTCCAAGATACACAGAATGAAAATTAAAATCTCAAAAACATTTAACAATCATGCTCTCCTCTACAGATTCCTTTCCTATCTTTAATGTTTGCCTTAACTATCAAATGTCAACTCATGCAGCTGTATAAGCACTGAGAACAAGACAGTAAATAACTTTCCTGTAACTAGGCATCTAGTCTACCTAGGCCCTTTTGAATGTTTATTTAGCATCTAAATGTATCCTAAGTGATACAAATTTGGTCCCAAGTGACAAAGATTTCATAGAACTTTGCACCACATCTCTGTCCTTCTACTGTTCACCTTTGACTGTCATGTAAGTACCTCAAGGAGCAAAACTGTAACACATAAGCAATGCTATGGTATAATCACCCTACCTATTATGCTGATGCTTTCTCATCAATTATTAAACCATTCCAGTACAAATTAAAACAGATTCAGATGCACCAAACCAGAGAAAAACATTCATCCACTATAAAACAGATTTAGAGAATATTAAACTTCAGTGCTTGAGTCACTCTCATCATTAGAGATTTTTCATAAACCTCTAATGCTAACTTACCATTATACTTACTAGCAACTAGCCATTAGTTGATAGCAACAAATGCAAGATGAAGAAATAAATTAATCACCTAACACTCACCTTGTAAAGTAAGTTTGTCTTCTATAACTAGTTCTTACAATCTACATTTATGTGCACTGACAAAGCATTTTATTTATTTATATATTTAGACAAAATTATTTTATCTCATGCTCTTTGAGGCTTGACCAAGAAATTCGTATTTGGTGCAGGATGTTGGCCATAAAACTTAATGATCTGCCCATTTTTCCAAACCAGGAGCCAACCTCTATTCAAAGGCCGTGCAGGCAAGAGGTGGCACTCCCCGCTGACCTGGGGGAGCCTCACTGTCTAAGGCAGGAACTCACAGTGGGGATGAGCAGTAAGAGAGGGGAGGCAGATGCTGGACAGCTCACCAGCTCCTACAGGAGTGCTACCGGGTTCACTGCTGTCACCCCTCCCCATGGCCTGAGCTCCCTGGACATGCTGCCCCGCACAGTGCCATTGGTAGCACCTGTCCAGGCTTATGAGGCTCAGAAGGTCACTCCACCTTCCCCTTGCCTTCTCACAGGGCACCGCAGGCTGGAAAGGTCTGTGTTCAACAGCTGTTGAACACAAGGTGGAAATAGGACACTTTTTCTTACTGGAAGTTAAATAGAACAATTCCGTTATCATGCTTGTCCCCCTGTTGCTGCTTCCTTTTCACTGAGCGCTTGTATCTCAGTTTTCAAGACACAGCTAACAGGAATAAAAAAACATATAGCTTGACATTTTCCATTTCCCTAACTATGCAGGTTGAGCATTGTTTTTTTCCCCTGCCTTTTGTCATTGTTTTAGGAGGAGTTGTGGATGACAGGAACACTGTCTCTCCCCCAACTCCTCCCCATTAAAGGGGGTTGAAGAAGAAAACTAGTAATATCCACTGAACAGATTCTGTCTCTCTCTTTAAAAGTGGTTTTCTAAGTATGAGAATAGGACCCAGTATATAAAAATGGGTTATATTTGAACTAGTTGTCTAAAAGCAGCATGCAATACAATATTTCTCTTTCGTTCATCATCTTCCCTCTAGGAGGCTCAGGACAACTTATTAACACCTACCTTAAAGTTATCAGTGGCAAGTATAGTTATTCTAGTTTTACAGAGATGGAAATTGAGACAAAGATTATTTGCTGACATATAGGAGTGCTATAGAAGTGCTGGAGAAATAGCCAAAGAGTCCAGAGGTGAATGTAAACTTGAATTAGTTTATCCCAAGAGGATTATTTACACATATTGGAAACGTCCTGGATGGTACAAGGTTACTGCCGTTGCTCCTCTGTGCATCAGTTCACATCTCATCCAAACAAAATGAGCACCAGCTACTGTTTGTTTCTCTCCTCATCTCATCTGAACCCCTGGTGGATCAGGGGCAACTCTTCTGAATTTAAAGTCTCCAGATGCTTTGAACCACTGCTGCTGTACCTGAGACAACAGAACTTTGGTAGCCCCCAGATTTTTACTCATCTCATGCGGTGTGTTGCATTCCTCCAGGGCTCCAAACCAGGCAAGGCAGCTAGTGAAGCCTGCATTGCCTCCACATAAAGGACATTTGACTGTGTGCACAGCCTTGATCTTCTGCTCTGCTTCATCTCCTGTACATCCCACATGTCATACAATACCTCAGTCTTGCAACTGTACTGTCATAAATTAATCTAGGTAATTTTCCCAAACTGACACTAGAGTAGTTATTTATTTCTTCTCCCCAGTTTCAACTCACATTTGTTTCACATCTTCTGTATTAGTCCACAAGCATCTTACAGCCAAGATAATTATAAACTTTGTCCTCAGAGAGAGTAAATCACAGCCTTGATCTCTATGAAATTCAGTCACAGGCATGAATTAAAAAAAAAATCCATACTATGTACTGTGTAGGCAACATGTAACTTTTTCCTCCAGTGCTGCTACGTGTTACACAGAAAAGTAAAGCAAATCTGTAATCAGGGTAAATGGACTTAGGAATCTGAGTACTCTCCAAAAATGGAAGATTGACTCCTTTATCACTGAAGTAACTTTAGGTTAGTTAGCAATTCTTAGTAAACCATGTTGCAAGCAGTATCATTGTTCACGGTTGGTCTACAAACAAAAAAGTCCTAGCGAGCTTAAAAGAGGCAATAGATTCCTGTAGAAGTTTTAACCCTCTCTTATGATTCATTTTCTTCATACCTCAGTAGCACTGAAACATACTTTCCACCCTCAATCCAGCTCTGAAAGCACCATAAGTCCAAAATTTCCAAGTTTAGATACTGAAAATTGTAGACTAAAATCCACAATTTCATAGCTGATTAAAAATAAGCATGAACTTTAGGGCTGCTTTAAAAAAAAAATCAGATTCCTGTTGGAAAACTATAAAAGGCACCTGTGAATCTCAATACTTCATTTTGAGTGCTAGATTTGACAGAGTTTGGCCTGTGGCAGCTAATGCAGAGGAATAAAGTAGGAAGAATGCTCTTGTTACTGAACGGCAGCTCAGCTCACACAACATTACCTAGAAGAGGGAACGGAGAGCAGCACAGGAACTCCCAGCACATTCTCATAGCCATGACAGATCACATTTACACATGTTTTCCAGTTACTTCATTGTTGGCACACCACTACTGAAATTATGCCCCTTTGGCTGCAATTCTAACACACTGACAATAAACCTCTAGTCAAATACCACAATGCCCCTTTGGCTGCAATTCTAACGCACTGATGATAAACCTACAATCAAATACCACAAGTACCTAAAATACAGCAAAAGATGGACACACAGATACAGAGCACAGGAGTTCTCCTACCTTTTCCAAGTCTGATTTGCTATAACATGCCGGTAAAGAGCAGACAGATCCGTGCCTTCCTCAGCTCTGCTCAAAACTGACTCCAGCACAGCTCTTCCTGTTTGACCTTCTTATCTTTCCTGTTGATTGCACAACCTGGCTTGGATGTGGCAAGTACAAAAAGTTGTCTATTAACCAATAATGTTAATTCAAAAACTTATTTTTTTTTTAAAAAAAAGACACATTCATGAGCATGGAGTTGAGATACTAAAGCTCATTAGGCAAAGCAGGAACGTATCAAGTGCGCTGGAAGGTTCATTCACACACTCCTGCTTTTCAAAGCAATAATTCATGTTGGCATTTTGCATTAGTGGCTAAAAGGCTCCATGGGACACATCCAGGCCATTGTGCTAAGCGAGCATTGTTCAGACAAAGTAACAAATAGTCCTTCGATGGAGTACCAGGCTTTGTTTCCCCTTTGCTTTTGATCACAGAATTAGATTTCTCGCTATCATTCCAGCTACAAAAAGCCTAATGAAGAATTGTTTGACAGTGAATTTGCTCTGATACACTTGGTGTTAGATTGCAGAAGTGTAGAGTTTTGCAAATCTATCATGCACTACGCAGCCAGGAAGCATTAAATATCAGTTTTGGAAGTTAAGCAAGTCTGTTGTGGAGTATGTGCAGAGCATATCTTCTGTGTCACAAGACTTTATCCAGATGCCATATCCTAAATGACCCACAAAGGCAAGGATGAGAGAAACTGAAAATAATCCATCCTATTTCAAATCTGCTTGCTTTTTGCCCTCCATACCTTGAGATGTTTTTTGTATTTTCTTCCTCCCTAACATACTGAAAATTTCACATACAGTTAATCACAGTTATGCTACTCTTCTTATAGGTAAGCACCGAGTACCCCGCATGCCATCAGTGCTGGCCGCATTGCAGCAGGCACTACAAGAGAACAGAACAAATAGACAGTGTCCACCCCAAAGACTGTACATCTGTTAGCTCAGACATCTCTAGTCGGCAAAATCCCAACGGTTGAGATACCAGGCCATTCACCAGTTGTGTGTGTGTTGGCAGGGGGGTGTTGTCCTGAGACACATCAAACAGTTGGAGAGCCTGTAGGATTGGGCAGCACCTGGAGAACGTGGTTTGAGGCGATGGGTTGTCCCGCACAGAACTGCTGCCCTCCTACAGCTCTTGCCAGGGGGAATAGAAAACACTGACCCTTCAGATGCCTTAAAGAGCTTAGTTATGACTCCTGCTAACATGTCTCATGGAACACACAACTTAAAAGTTGTTTTTAGACTTTATAAACTAGGTATTAATTACAAATCATACTCTCATTTACCTTACTTCATCCCGTCACACCATGTTAACATGAATTATAAATGCTGCTTCACACTGATCGGCCAATCTGTTCCTGCAGTATGCTTGGGAACTCTCCATCTTTCCAGAAATTATGAAATTGGAAGGTATTCAAGTCATTGTATAAATCACAACTAACCAATCATCCCACAGGGCTCTCCTCCCACTGGAATTAATTTGATATTGCACTATAATGCAATACACAAAGCATGCCACTTCAGGTTTAATTAATTTATGTAGTAGCTATGCCAACAGCATGAAATATGACATTTCTGCCACCATTTTACTGACCAATTTTCTATGAGTTTCATAAATGTCTAAATCTTTTAATCACATTTATTTTATTTGTATATTTAAGGATAATCTTTGGTCAGATTTATAACCTCAGTTCTTCACTGGTATTCCTATCACCTCTTCTTTTATGTGGACTTAAGATACTTTTATGTGGACTTTTGCAAAAAGTCCTTCTTTTATGTGGACTTTTGCAAAAAAACCCCAAAAAATCATTAACCCTATGTTTTTCCCAATGAATACCAATCTTCCTGGCTCTATTTCTATGGCCTAATCATTGTAGAATCTATCACTGATTAGCGTGTCCCTAAAATCTCAAAAAACACAACCAATTTTTATTTTAGAGAAGTGAAATTAGGAGAGATGCAACTTGCTTTAAGGAAACAAGTAGCAAAATACCAACAACTGAACTCCAGGCTCCTAAGCTCCCTTTTCAATACCTACTTCTTCAGCTGTCCTCTACGATTTTACTCCAAAGGGTATTTCATCACACCATGCATGGTACTTTGGTTCTTGAGGGTGTCTATTGACATGTAGTTTAAGTGGAAACAAGGAAAACAAAGTTTTCAGCTTCAGGGTAATGACAGCAGAAGTTGGCCCTGGACAGCCTGTTGTCTTATTAAAACAGTACCAGTCTGCATTACAGAAGTGTAAGTGAATAACCTTATTGAAGATGTGAACAGCTGCTCTCATGAAATAACTCCAGAGACCAATATATTATAGCAAACAGGAAAAACAAAGGCAGCACAGAGTGACTTCCGTATTAGTAATTGTACCCCTCACACTCCATTTTAATCACTAGAAATTGTGTTACCTGTTCAGGTTTTCTTATGCTAAAAAATAGGCTTGGGAATACTTCTTTAACTGGGAAAATTACATGAAGACTTGATGGCCCTGTTTATGTTTGGTTGTCCCTGATCTTTTCAGGATTATCAAAAGAAGCTGCCAGGAGGCTGAGGAGGACATTGCGTGTTGAAACAAGACACTTCCTCTAATTGTCTCCCTCCGGCATTGCTTTTCATCATCCTGTTTGTCTGCCCTTCTGCAGCTGCATGTTTGTCTGACCGCTTTCCACTACAGCGGCTTGATTTAGGAAAACCAACACATTGTAATATTCAGGCCAAGTTATACCTTCCAGTATAACTGTTATTCCATCACAGCTGGGGACGTACCTATGAAGGAGTAGTCCACTGCCAAAGGGACTAACTTTAACATGTAATCACATTGAAATGTAACTCGTTTGACTATTTACCGATAACTGTTAGCAAATTTACGCCAGAAGAGGTCTTCCTACCCGCTTTAGTAAATTCCTGTCTGATCTTTCATCTCAAGTCCACTAAATGCTACAAAGCTTATTTCCCCTTGATGAACCCTATCATAAAAAAGATCCTCTTCTGCTTAATGTTTTGCTCCAGTTAGCATTCTTCACTATTTATAGCTAACATGACAAGCTTGAAATCACACAAGATACTGCTTTCTTGGCTGAATTAGTCTCTATTGGTTCCTCTTTCATCCAGTGATTGAGGTATACTCACTTAAAAAAAAAAAGTAGTGTAACGCAATCTGAACTGTAAAGCTCACAGCGAAATATCAGTAGAGCCCCCAGATGTGAAATCTATTTAGCTTGAATTGTGAACTTACAGTAGGAACCTTTTACTTAGCAAACTTACCCAAATAATTATATTAATTTTAGCAGGATTAGCAGCATGGATGGATTATTAGTTGTGTTATCATGTTGATACTATGGTTACACAAAACTTTCACAGAAATAGGTTTAGCCATATGTTTCCTTTTGATTAGCATGTTATCTCTCCACAGTAACTGCATATAGACTTAGCTAAAGAGTTAAAGTATTTTCTCATGGAGTCCTGTCGTCTTTTCGTCTGCCCAGTTGGAACCCAGATAGCTTTACTTCCCCCAGGTCTTGAAAAAAACACGACCCCAGCTCCACAGCCTGGTTCAGAAAGGAGAAACAGAAAACATGAAAGAAAAATATACTGCCATCCATCTGTACGGAAATGCTGTCGCCTTGTAGTCTGCAGGAAAATGCTGAGTCAAAACATCCAGCTGTTACACCGCTTGAACAGTTCCTAAGCTATTTACCCAGCTCACTAAATAACAGCTAAGTTTACTTACAATTACCAAATGTTAATAATAGATGTTACTGAGCTTGTTATTCCTCAGCACAAGCCATAACATGGTACACACCTGACAAAGCTTCCTCCTAAGTTTAGCAGCTCCCGAGAGCCACTGTTACTCACTTGAGGACATTTTTGGCCACAGGCCGAAAACCCAACATGCTCCTACCAAGGAAACAATTTGGGCTCATATCCAAATCCCAGCAGGCAAGAAGGTCGTGATAGGATTCCCTGTTCTGTCTCAGCCATGACATGGACCACAGGCCTCTGCATATTAGAGAAAGAGAAACCTTCTAAAACAGTTTCATCAGCTCAGAATAAAAATTGATAATTAGCACTTACCACTTAGAAGATTAATCATCTCCTTCCTTTACTCTCTGGGTCACCAGGATTTATTTTCTGCCCCACAGGGATAACAACCTTCCCTAATTAGGCAGAAACTTTTGAGTCACACATGGCACAGAAAGCTTTTACTTCCCCATGAGCTCAAACAAAAAACATTCAGAGAGCTTGTATTCACAAACTCCAGTACAGGGAATGAACTTTCTCTATTTTATTTTTTTTTTAACTTTGAAAGTGAAATTGATTTCCTTATATCTTCTCTTACCTACTGGGATTAACAAACCACCTGGTAAACAAGGCCTACTAAAACATCTGACAAAGCCTTAAAAATTTAGGTAACGCATGCTGATATGGAAGCAACAATACTATTCTTCTTCAAACCTGCAGCTATTAAAAGGGGAAAAAATGTCTACATGCAATTCAATTTATAGTTAAACTCCCACAGAATACCTGCTTTTTAAAAAAAATATTTTTACCCTCCTCAGTCTAAAAACTCACCTTTTATAGCATTGCAGGTGATTTAAAGGAAAATGGGTACTGCCTTTTATAATCAGGTGAATTGATTTTTTATTAAAGGTTAATTTTTTTCAGCTGCTTGAAGTTTGCAGGTAGAAATAAGAGTTTATTCTTAAGGAAAGATTTGTAACCTTCTTATAGATAGCCAGGAAATACTTATGTAATGATGTATTATTTTGAGATTATTATTTTGTTGTTTGCATTAATTTGGTATCTCTTTTCCTTCTGAGAAGTCTTTTGTTTTCCTTCTTAGGCATTCAGAAAAGTGCAAAAATCAAGGTTTTTTCCTGAGTGAGATTTCTGTCACAGTTTTCCTGTTAGCTTTTAAAACAGAGAAAGCTATGTCAGGATATGTGAAACTGTTTATTGTGAGGACTGGAGTAGAAAGCCATGGCTCCAGGATTTTAAAGAAGAAGGGGGAGGAGCAGCAGCAATGAATATTTAGCTCTGCTTCAGTTCCTTCTCCCTTCTAAGGATTTGCATAAATGTATACTATTTGAAATATATTTTTATATTTCTATATACATGTTCACGCTCTTTTTTTTACTAGGGTGCTAAAGCACTTCTGGGATGGATAAAAAGACTTTCAACAGAAAAGCACTTACAATCCTTAGCTGTACACTGAAACACTTGATTTGCAGTACTGAAATTTTACCCATCTGCTTGGTGATTCTGCTTAGTGCTAGAAAATGCAGGGCGAGGGAACTTTATTTATGAGAGCTTGAATATACATGGAATACAGATATCTCATGAGCTAGGTTTGGTATTGAGGAAGTAAATTTTGACTTACTTAGGCATCCGAAGTGGAGGAAAGATATTTCAATGTGGATTCAGTGGAAACAAAGGCTTGCTTTTGCCTCTGCCGATGTTCTGTGGAAGAACGTGCCTGAAGGAATACCTGGAGGACCCAAAATGATAGATAGCCACCAGGCCAGAAACGATCATAGAATTGCAATTTATCATCCTATAATCTCTGTGCCATTCATGAGGTGCAACACAGTTTAGTGTCAGTAGGTTTTGTGTATAATGAAATGAATAGTGGTGGTAGGCATGCCGCATGAGGGTTTTCCCTTTGATCAAGGCAGCCCAAAATACTATCTTCTTATAGTTTGGGGTTAACATCTCGAGCCACCAAAATGTCTACAGTATAGAAAATCCTATGTTGATAATTCTGACTTTAACAAATCACTGTAAAAGTCCACATCCATGTAAAACTAGCAAAGTAATTGGGATTTTTCCAAATTACTGCTGCCCTCTAGTTGAGACCTGAAGAAGGGCTCACATGTGCAAAATGGTGTCCATGTTTTGCAGCTTTATCTGTAGATCAAAGTTACAACTTCTAGTAACATCTTCCCTCTTATATGTATCTTTTTAGGCCACTTGGCCACAGACACCACAACTAAGTCTATAAAAAGATGGTAATAAACATAACAAGCACAACACTTTTTGCTTCTTAAGCATCCAGCCTTGGCATGCTTGATGCAGTATTTCTTAGGAGAAGAATAGTCTTTAAAAGGTATAATGAGATCAACAGGCTTGAGAAATATGAGGAAAGATTTTCTATTTAATAGAGAAGATCTGAGGCACAGTGGAGTTTTTGTCAATATGGATCTGAAAATTGTCAAAACTCTAGATGCTTCCAATTTAAATGTTGGCCTTTGAGCCATCTTACAATTCCATTTACGGACTTTTGATTAAGTGAAATATACTTTCACTTGCCATCACAGACAATAATGACGTTAAGGTGTGAATGTGTAGGGGCATGCTATAAAAAGACTCAATATGTTTAAGAGTGTGCAACTAAAAAGAAAAATTATAATAAGCCTTAATACATTCTGGGCTCACTCCATTAAATGTACAGTATGTGTCCTATCCATGCATTATATTCAGTAATATTTTTTCCGTTTTTTCCCATGTTTGGGAAACATGTTATGTTTCCATTCCTCCTTATTTTCTAGTTGACATCTGTGCATATGTCACCTACAGACCTCACCTAAAACCTTTAAGTTATCTTTTAGGTAGGCTTGGCCCAGGCCATTACATACAGACTGGGACCTTCACCTTCTATCATTAAGCCTGGAAAGCAATACTGATAGTACAAGGCAGCTTTAATGCAGCAATGCAGCTGGGAACATGGACAGGAGCATCCAGTCACAGCGGCATTTTTCTAGGGCCTGATGTCTTCAAGTGCAGGTATGTTCCCTGGCAGAGCGTGCCGAAAGCTTCTGTAAACTGTCATGCATCTTACCAGGCAAAGCCTCGCTTACAGATGGTGCAATGTGAGAATTTTATCACCCAGGAAGAGTCTAAATTCTGCTAGCATGATACTGTATTTTTTTTTACATAAGAACAGCGTTAGGAAAGCAATGTAGGACAAGCAGAGGAAGTCAGCATACATCAGCCTGTACTGCAAAACACACTTAAATTGACTGAGGGCTGATGGATTGTAGTATCGTCTACTTGAAGTGAGAAGCCGTAGCTTCACATAAAGAGCAATTTTCCAAGGAGTCGCATTTGCAAGAGATCACAATATGCTTAATATGCGTTAACCTCTCCGCAACAGGCACAAAAGGGACAGTATTATAGTTCTTGTTTGTTTACTACAGAAAGCACAACATTATTTACATGTTTACAGCCAGGAGTACAGATATCACTGGTTACACAGACGGTGTTACATTGCACTGAAATCTTTGCAAGCTTCATCTGCTGTTCTCAAAATAAAATTAAATTTTTGCCAATGTTTTGAGAAAAGGTCTCAAGTGTAGTGACTTTTATATTATTCATGCTTTGTCTTGGCTCTTCCCCAAACCATCCTTTGCATTTGTATTTCTGCACATTTCATTGCTGTAACCTGGGTGCTTGTCATTCTTGTGAACAAATTATATATTGACGCTAATCATTACCTGCTAGACTTCCTGTCATATGCCACGGTCGGCGATATTAAAATGTATTTGTTCTGACCAACTTTCCAAAAGCTGACTGCTGACATGAGAGAACAGTCCTTGATTGTCTCACTGTAACAAAGATTTCTTTCATCCACAGCCATTGTTCCCTTTGATGTTATTTCATTCTTTCTGTTTTCAAAGTTTGCCTGGGAGTTTTATTTGACCTACTGATCATAATGCATTTAGGTTTGTAATGAGTAACTGATGTCTAAGTTATAACTGCTGATGCAATATTTATATTCTGCCTACGGTGTGAGAGGAGCTTTGCATAAAAGCTGTTACAGACATCCTGATAGTGCGACGCAGACATCTCAATATAGTGCTACGTTATTATTTCATTACAGCTGCTTCACACTAATTCATTATTTATAAACACGTGCATTTCTGGCTCAGTGAATAGATGGCAATTTATTTCCATACCCAGAATCTCATTTTAAGATCCCAGCCTGTTATTCTTCTGAAACTTCAGACCTGACTTTTATTTTATTTACTATCAATGCCATATTATGACAACACAGTAAGGTGGTAGAGAGGTAACTATGGTCACACAAACGGGTTACAAACACAAGCGTGGCTTATTTTGGCAACTGTCCCAGAACCAGTAATTCCCTGACATAGTAGCTTTAATGTCAAAAAAGTCATAACTCAAATTTGAGATTGGACACAAAATTAGACTAGTTCAGGTCTAGTTACAGGACTGTAACCCAGGCAAAGTAGTCCAGCCCTGAATTCCTGAGAGACATATGACTCAAAAAAAAAAAAAGAAAAGTAGAAATGTTTTTAACATACAGATTTTTAGGGAGAATCAAAGAAGAGAATCAGTAAAAAGCAGAAGAGGGGTCATGACAGCATGTCATGACAGGTTCTTAGTCTTCTGTGATACAAAATAATAGCTATTTTTGAAGTAATAGGAAAATGACACGTTTCTGGAAAGTTATGGTACCCGTTTGTATTGGGTTTGTGTGGGAAGGTTTTGGAAGTGGGGGGGCTACAGGGGTGGCGTCTGTGAGAAGCTGCTAGAAGCTTCCCCCATGTCTGACAGAGCCAGTGCCAGCCGGCTCCAAGACAGACCTGCCGCTGGCCAAGGCTGAGCCCATCAGCGAGGGCGGTAGTGCCTCTCTGATAACGTATTTAAGAAGGGGAAAAAACCTGCGCAACAGCAACTGCAGCTGGAGAGAGGATTTAGAACATGTGAGAGGAACAACCCTGCAGACACCAAGGGCAGTGAAGAAGGAGGGGCAGGGGGTGCTCCAGGCGCCGGAGCAGAGATTCCCCTGCAGCCCGTGGTGCAGGCCATGGTGAGGCAGGCTGTGCCCCTGCAGCCCATGGAGGCCCACGGTGGAGCAGATATCCACTGCAGCCCACAGAGGACCCCACGCCGGAGCAGGTGGGTGCACCCAAAGGAGACTGTGACCCTGTGGGAAGCCCATGCTGGAGCAGGCTCCCGGCAGGACCTGTGGACCCGTGGAGAGAGGAGCCCACGCTGGAGCAGGTTTGCTGGCAGGACTTGTGACCCCATGGGGGACCCACGCTGGAGCAGCCTGTTCCTGAAGGACTGCACCCCGTGGAAGGGACCCACGGTGGAGCAGTTCATGAGAACTGCAGCCCCTGGGAAGGACTCACGCTGGAGAAGTTCATGGAGGACTGTCTCCCGTGGGAGGGACCCCGGGCTGGAGCAGGGGAAGAGTGTGAGGAGTCCTCCCCTGAGGAGGAAGGAGCGGCAGAGACAACGTGTGATGAGCTGACCACAACCCCCATTCCCCGTCCCCTGCGCTGGTCAGGGGGAGGAGGCAGAGACTTCGGGAGTGAAGTTGAGCCTGGGAAGAAGGGAGGGGTGGGGGGAAGGTGTTTTAAGATTTGATTTTATTTCTCATTACCCTACTCTCACTTGATTGGTAATAAATTAAACTAATTTCCCCGAGTCAAGTCTGTTCTGCCCGTGACGGTGACTGCTGAGTGATCTCCCTGTCCTGATCTCGACCCAGGAGCCTTCCGTTACATTTTCCCTCCCCTGTCCAGCTGAGGAGGGCAGTGACAGGCCGGCTTTGGGGGGCACCTGGCATCCAGCCAGGGTCAACCCACCACAACATTTGAGGGAAAATTTCTCATTTATAAAATAAGCACTTCAAAATAAATTACTATCAATTCTAGGATTACTTTTTGTCTTCCAGAGATATAGTAGTTGTCAAAAGACAGCAGCTTGGAATGAATATGAGCCTAATAATTAGATTTCAGTTTAAAAAGTAAAGAAATACCAAAGTTTCTTAGGAGCTTAAGCTCAGTTTTCAGGACTACCTAACAGAATTTAAAGGCATGAAATACAGAGATGCACAGTAGGATTCACAAAAGGAAATCTAATTTATGTGGGCTTTTTTCTGTTGGTTTTTTTTCATGAGATATCCATTTAGGACATTTTTAGAAGTATTTGAACAACTAATAGTATAGCTGGGACAAACTGACTAATTGTTTTTTAAGTTTTCTCCAAGTTGCTATTTGACCTGAATATCTTGTGATCCTATGTCAGCTTTGAACATGAAGCCAAGGGCCAACTTCTTTTCCTTCACCAGGTTAAATATCTACTTGAACTTGTGGTCTTCTATATTCTGGATTAGCATGTAAATCACTTCTGGCAACTGTCTGGATGATGCTTTTTTTTCACAAGTATTTTTTTTGCTGAAGAGACAAAGGTTCTGCTTCATTCCCAGTGCAGAAGTTCTAGTTCCTCTCCCTCTTGCTGGACCCTCCATCACTGAGATGCTTTTAAAATATGTCCCCTTTCGTACTCAAGTACGAATATTACAAAAGTAATTATTCAATATCAAATATTACAAAAGTAATATTTTTATTGTGCTGAAAGCCCATTGTCTCCCCATTGTTGGAAAGTTCTGTAATGTTAGAAACAATCCTTTTTGCTTGCTTTAGCTGGACTTTTTCAAGAAAGTCACTAAATAAAAATATTGTATGGCAACTTTGCTGTGAAACTGAATCTTAAAATACTCGAATTATTAACTGAATATTACCCCAGTTTGATTCCCTGAATTTTGAAGGGAATAAAAGGAAAAAAATGAAGAAAGGGAAATACTTTTTGATATGGTTAACTTCACTTAAATACACAGGGGAAAAAACCCCAAACTTTCTGGCTGCTTGAGCTACACTGGCTTCTGCAAGAATGTGTATTTTGTCAGTCCATAAATCTGCAGTATACTTCACATATAGAAGCACACTGTCAAGTGTAAAGCCAATGTCTGTTAATGAATATACACTATATTCATAGTTCCATGTTGTTTTACATTTAAAGTGCTCACTCTTTTTTCCTGCACATGAAGCCATATTCCCTTACTTGTCGAGGGAAGATATACGAAGATATATCCCCTTACTTGTTGAGGATGCATTTCTGATAACTGAGGTGGCTAGCAATTCAATAGATAGTGAAGACTGGTTTTTTTAATACATCTAATGTAATAGAGAAAGATGCGTGAATGTACTTAAGAAACGCAGTTTAAATACACGGGGACAGTAAAATGCAATGTAAGTTCTTCCATAACACTGTCGAAATAACATTAGTGCAGAAATATTAGAAAACATTTGTATATTAAAAAGTAAACTTTTTTGCCATGCATAGAGTTTTCTAAGCTCTTCCACAAAATAATGATGCTCTTAAAACAATTCAGGATGACATTGAGGATGCGGAGGAAGAAGCAGGATCATCAGGATTGCTACGTGCCAATTCAATTTCCCATAATGACAGAAGTGGTGCAAAGTGCTGACAGTTTAGAAGCTGACTTTTCAGCCTTCTTTGCAGTGGCTGGACAAGCTGATTGCTTTTAAAAATGAAAATCAAGATATGAGTGACTACTTGCCTGAGATTTGAATTGGTAACATGAGACTGAATCTTACAGCGCCCTGATGAGTGTATGTGCCCATTCTCAGGATGGATCATTGTCCTAAAAGAACTCAGCTGTTTCGTCTATGAGACTGCATGCTCGGCGTAAATCGTTTAATGCAAACCATCTTGCCAACTCTTTCTGGATGGTTTCCTGTTGCTATCAAGCCTTTCAAGCCAACTTCCTTAGCAAAAGAGACAATGTCTTTCTGGAGAGCAACAGAGTTCAGAATAAACTCTGGCAACTATTTTTGCCGCAGACCACTCATACAGTGAATTGTGACCTCTTCCCAAGGAATGCTAATGTTATCTATGCCATCCATGACATTAGACTATCTCCAAAAGTCATTCAGGTGGGGCTTTTCCTTACCTCTTGTCTCCTGGATAAGCTTGGAGAAGGTCTCTTTTAGACAGTAAGCTTTGAAAGTCATGATTATTCCCTGGTTCATTGGTTGGAGTAATGGGGTCTTACCAGTGGCAGAACATGACTTTTCCATTGGGTCATAGGGTCTCCTAATTAAGCTTGTGCAAGTGGCATTGTCCTAAACAAGGAGAATTTTGAAGTCCATGACATGTTTCTCACAGTGTTCCCTAAAGTCTGGCATTATGTGGGCACTTCGAGCATTTGTGTAGTAACCTGGGCCTTTCAGTTGTTTCCATGACTGGTAGAGAGAACTTCCAAAATCCTGTTGTGGCCTTGGGGTTCCCACTGCAATGAATAAGCAAAGGCTTTAGCGTGCAGTCTCCTTCTCTACTGCTGCCCAGCAGAAGGGTCAAACTATCTTTTAGCAGCCTTAAAGCCCAAGGCAGTTTCCCCTTCATTGCATCCAATATGGATTGCACGCCCACCACTTTCAATACAACAAGTTATGTCTAATTTAGCTTTTAAAGCAACACTTCTGCATGGCCACAGGCTTACTAGCATCACTCAAAGATTGCCTTGAACTCATGATGGTTATTATATGCAAAGATAATTCATGATTAAAACCACAAATTACTGTGATGCTGGAAGGCAGATCTCATTGGCATGAATGCAGAACAGACAAGATGGATGCTGCTGCATAGCCACAACTGAGATGCTCTACACATTTTACTAGTGCGATACATAACATACATACACACATGGATATTCATGCATCATCTGCATCTTAATGAAGTTCTACAAGGCCAGCTGCAACTCAGCTGGCATGCTTCAGTACAGCTGTGCAGCTCAGGAGAGCTTTCAATGGGAACTGGGTGGTAGAAGATTGCAGGATGGAAAACAGGTAATAAAAGCGCTTAGCAAAGCATGGTGTTAAACAATCGATGATGCAACTCCAAAACAAATGACAGAAAGCAACAGATAGCAGTGTGGTACTGAAGTTACAAGTCGCCAGTTTTAAGGAATGACTAAGTAGAGTAGGAGTGAAGGGTGGAATCTGATAGAGCAGTATAAATTCATGAGTGACACAGAGAAAGTGAATAGGGAATGGTATGTTTGCTATCTCTTCTACTACAAGAATGAGCGGGCATCGGGTAAAGGTAGCAAATAGCAGGTTCAAAACAAAAGCAGGTGGCTCTTCACACCACACATGATGCCGTAGTTGCTTAAAGCATGCATGGTTCAAACAACTGGACAAGATAATTGAAGAAAATCCATGGAAGGTTCTTCAATACGAAGAACATACATCTGGCTCAGGAAGTCCCCTCAGCAGATATCCACTGCTGGTGACTGTCAGAAATGGGAAACTGGGTTGGATTGTCTGATCCTGTATGGCTGCTCTGAGTGCAGGTCCACATTCTTCCCAGTGGCAGCGATTATCTCCAGGGGCTCTCAGTTCGCATCGGTTGAATGACGTGAGAGCCATACTGTACTGCTATACTTACACAGAGCTGAGGATGACGATTCCCCATCAAATCATGGCACGTAAGCACTGCTACAGAGCGCATCTCACTTCAGTTACTGGTGTAGGATGGGAAAGTTGTGTAGGTTTTTATGGTTACAACTGTTAGTTAAGTTTTAACTTTCAGATAATGGCCGGTGGAAAAGAGCATAATAATCGTGCTGATATAAATGGAAAGCAAGTCTTCACACCCCTATTTCCTCATGCTGTTACTGTAACTCCAAGCTGCCCAGAGCTCAGTCTGAACTCAGCATCAGAGGAGCTGTGCAATACAACACGCTTACGTAACTACAGCTGGCTCCTCCCGGGTTTGTTAAAACAGACGTTTGGGGGAGTTTTTTGAAACATTATTTCTTCCAGAACTCTAGTAGATTTTCAGATTGATGAAATACTGAATAAACTGGCTTTAATAAAACATGGTGCGTCCTCGTACTTTCAAACATGAAGGATCAGTGAGGGTTCACCTGCTCCAGAAAGCGTGACCTTCCCCTCCGGAGCAACCGGACTCGCTGCCAAACATCTGTGCGGTGCAGCGCTGCCTGGAGCCTCGGCTGAGCCGAGGGACAATGCCAGCATCCTCATCGTCATTCCCTGGGCGTTCTGGGGACATGCTAAAGCACCTGTGCACCACTTCGCGTTGCTCGGGCATCATTCAAACCGAGCACAAGTAGGGCAGGGAAATGCAGACCTCGCCCCCAGAGCACAGGGGGGGTGGATGGAGAGCTGGCGGGCGAGCAGGTGCGAGCTGCCTGCGGCTCTTGCCGAGACAGCGGGGAAGTTTCCGCTGCGGGGGGGGCTGCAGCAACTCTGCCCGCAGAAGCGGCGGGGCCGGAGCCCTCCCCCCCGGCCGCAGCAAGGCACGGAGGGGGATGTAGTCCGCGGGCGGCGGCGCGGGGCGGCGCGGAGCTGCCTACACTTCCCAAGGTGCCCGCCGCGCCGCGCCGCGCCGTGCCGGGGCTGTGGGTGCGCGGCACCTGCCGGCGGGGGCGGAGCGCGGCGCCGCCTGCCCCGCTGCGGGCTGCGCGGCGGCGGGGATGGTGCCGCCCGCCGGGGCGCGGTGACGGGCGGCGACGGGCGGCGGCGGCGGGAGCGGCGGGGAGCGGCGGCGGGCGCGGCCCCTCCTGCGCGCCATGAGCACCGGCACAGGTAGGCGGGCGCGGGGGGCAGCCGAGCCCCCGCTCTTGCCTTTCGGAAGGGGACGTTGCCGCTGCCCCGCTGGGGTCCGTCGCGTCGCGTCGCGTCGCGGTGCGGCTGCTCGCCGGCGTGCGGGCAGGGGGAGCCGGCTGAAAATTGCTAACCTCGAAAAACAGCGGAATAATCCGTGTGTATGCTTGTGCGCGTACCTCGGAGGGGAGCTGCCGCAGCCGCGGGCGCTGCCGGGCGGGAGGAGCTGCGGCTGCCGCCGCGGTGCCGGGACCCTGCGCGGGGGCTCCGGCGGTGCCGCCCCCGCCCCGGGCGTCGCCCGCCCCCCCGGCGGGGAGCCCCGCGGGACGGGCTTGGCCCTGTACCCCCACCGCCAGCACCCCACGGCACGGCTCGGGGGATGTCTCGTCCCGGCCCCGCAGCCGACGTGTGGGTGAGGGCGGCTGGCAGGCTGCTGCCCCCCTCCCCGCCCCGCATCCCAGGGGTGGGAGCGGGCGGCTCCTCAGACGGGGCTATGTGGGTTAAAAGCTCGGCCTTTTCTGCTGGCCGAGATATCGTGGTGATAGAGAAGGTGAAAATCACGGAGGTTTCATGGAGCTCTGGCTAGGATTGCCACCCGGAGGGATCCAGTTGCCCAGGGCAATAGAGAAGTGATTTATCCTGTGATACATGCAGAATTTGAGAACGGACTCGGAATTGTATTTTCCAGCGATTCAGCATTCATCTGCGTTGTGTGGCAGTGGGGGGTGGTTACTTCAGAGTGCAGCTGATTGCAAAATATTACAGTCTTTAAGGCAAATACAGGGTTGTGCATAGGGGAAAGAGGGAGGCTTTGAGAGTTGATTGTGTATTTCATTTCTGAGGGTAACTGTGGCTGCTAAATATACCCGCTGCCCCAACAATAGGGAGACATTGAATGGCTACAATTACGTGGTGACTCTGTATGTCAACATGCTTAATCATATCACATCCTCACAGCGAGCCAAATGAGAGCCTAGTGCAAACAAAGCTGAAAACGAGCTCCCTGTGAGAACAGTGCGAGACCTGGGGTCAGACACCTGCCAGAGACTTCCACTAAAATGTAGTTTGGCATCTCCTTGTGGCTGGTGAAAATGTAGATATTTCCATGTGTGCCGATCATCCACGTTCCTGCGTGGTCTGTGGCTGAAACATGCGCTGCCAGCGTGCCGGTCCTCTCTGGGGAAGTGCCCAGGTCAAGGCAGGCGTCCAGGAGTGCAGGTGAGAGCAGAGTTTCAGGGTGATTTGAATCGTGTGCTAGAAATCCTGAGTCTGTCTTCTGTCTCTAAAGGGAATGGAGATGGTTAACGCAGAGGGTGACATCTGCATTGGAGATGATTAAACACCAGCACAGAATCCTATCCTCGGTTACCCATCTGTAAATTCGAACAGAAGAGTATGAAATACTGTGAAACATTTAAATTCTGTAGCAGTAGAACTGAGGCTGGTAGAGGGAACGTTAAAGTCCAAAGTTGTATCTCTATAATATTTAAAACACCAATTAAATAGATTGTAAAGTTATAAATCCGGTAGAAAAGTTCATGCATAACAGTGTAGTGCAGAGGAGACTTGACACAATTCTATCTCAGTAATTGCACCAAACATGGTGTAAATGAAATAGCAAAAATGAACAGTGCCAAGATAAAAATAACATCCTGGGAAAAAAGAGAGTGGAAAAAACCCCTGAGAGTTCTCAGCTCTCATTTGAAAGTATAACCAGCAGTTTTAGGAGTATTGGTTTTAAGTATAGGCTTAGCTTTGATGTTTCCAAATTTTGATTTTGCATGTCTGTGTGGACTATGTAAACAATTTACAATCAATTTTTACAATAAATTAAATGTGAGGAGCCCACACCTGCTCTGCAAAATCAATGGAAATTTTCCATTAACATCAATAGGGCAAGTATTATACAGCAAATTTAATGCCACAATTTGACTAAAATCACTGTTTCCAAAAGATTTCCACCAAAATTACTGTGGAAAGGCTGTAATTCAAAGTTTGGTGTTTACTGTAACAGAAAGATGTTTCTCCTTCTGCAAAGAACATAAGGGTGCAGTGTGGTATTAAAATCAGCCCCACATAAGTTTCAAGGAATTGCTGCACTGTTTGGTAATCCAGGAGAAATCCCCAGTCTTCCCGTTACTCTTGAGATGGAGTAAACTGTTGCGGATCTGTGCTTGTTACGCCAGAAACCTTTGCTCAGTCCGTGTCCCCTCTTGTGCTGATGCCACACGTCATTAGCTATCTGTATCAAGAGGGTTTCAGGCAACCCTGTGACCCTGCCTTGCCATTTTAACCATAAGATTTGGCTTTACTTATAGAAATGTGTATATTTGGTAAACATGATTTAGTTTGCAATGTACAGATACAGATCATATCATTAAAGTCACCCAATAATACATACTTTGAAACATCATTCTGTATTAATGGACTGCAGACTCGTGGTATAATTGTAAATCTAGAAAGCGTAGGATCATGTGGCATAGTAGAACACAGCTCAAATGCATTGTTACATATGTTGTAATTAGATTTTTCCACACGTGATTTTCCTCCGTATACTTACCCTTGGCCTTGGCTGACACTATTTCTAAGAAAGAGCCCATTCAGTGCTTTTTATTCCTGGGAGATTTACATGGCATGGCTGTGCTTTTAGGATTCTAAATGTACTTTTAAGAGTTTATGGTACGATTAGCAGTCTAATATTTCAGTTCTTTCCCATCTTGAAATCCTAGCAAGAAGAACAGAGTAGGTTAAAAATGTGAGATTGAGAAAATTAGGTTCCCATCAATTCCCAGAAATAGGGTAGCACGGTATCTATTATTTAGGTGCAAAAAAGGAATCACAGAGCTAATTACATACTAGGTGAATTATCTTAGATTAGATTAAATTAAATGTCATGACACAAATTCACACGGCTCTTTAGTCTTTATTATATTAGAGGGAAAATTTGATTGCGTGGATCAGAGAAGAGCTAATGGAGTGTCACAGCCCAAATGGAGCAGGAACATAGTCATTCTGGTTACAAAAGAGGTTACGCAGGTTGGTCATGCAGGGTCCTGCTCTGCTTGGGAGATGCTTAATTCCTTTTCAAAGTTCACATGCAAATATGCCGGTAGGAATCCTCTCTGGAGACAACAGTACGACTGTTTCAGTCTGTAGTATGTTTTATAGTTTGATACAGTGTTTTACTTTCAGCCCTTCACTTTGGGCACTAGAAGAAGAGAGCATTGAATTACTAGATAGGAGCAGCAAGAGGTCGACTTGCTTTGAAGTTCTCCAATTAATGAATGCGTGCAGGTTATAACGTGCAATCCTCCAAGTTTTGTAATTAAACGGAAGTAGAACTACTTCATTTCATTGCCATTTTAGCCATGTTTCCCTGAAAAAATAAGCAATGACACATATTTCCTGATGGTATTTTCTTCGTCTGAAGTTGAATTGTGTAGCATGTATATAATTTCTTAGGCTGTAAAAAATAAGAAGCCATATCTTAGGATTCTTTAAGGTTTTTGGTTGAAGGTTCTTCTTTACAGCTGTTTAAGAGAAGGACTTCATCTCAGTGTATGACATCTGTTAAACGGCATCATGTTCTTGGATTGTAAGAACATACAGCGCAGTTAGGAGAGGGTGACGTAGGTCAGAAGAGATGATCAGGTGATGGTACATCAGCTGGTCACTCCTGACTGCAGGACATCCTGGCTGCCACAGGCCTTCACCTGCTGCCCCAGCGCTGCAGCAGATCTCTGGAAAGGTGGCTAGTTCTGCTTTAAAAAACCCAGATATTTGGCTTTCTGAGCGAGGTCTATTTCTTGCCAATTTGCCTGTTTGGAGCACAGCATCTGTACAGTAACGAGCATCCTTCGTGGCTGGTATCTGTACGCATCTTACTGCCATTTCAATACTCTGTTGAAGTCGGTATACTTTCAGTTTTGCTTCTCAGGACATTAATGGCTTATGTACTTAATGCCCAGTAATCAACTGCGTCATAAAAACAGAGAGGGCTAAGAAATGTAAAGAAAATTGAAAAATTAATCAAAGCATGGCTATTGAGGTAACTTTTCCCTCTCTTACCTTCTTCTATGCAATGGGCTGGCCAACATTCAAGGAGAAGTGAGGAAACCCTGATTTTAGTTTTGCCTAATTTGACAAATCCTTCCCCCTCTACACTACACAAATTCAGGCTTTTAACAGTGGAAATGCATCTCTCTTGACTATTGTTAACTTTAAGCTCAGCGCTGCATTTTCCAGTCCTGCTAGGGGATTGCTGGTGCCATTAACTCACCTTCGGACCCTGGGTTCTCAAACCAAGCATCCAGCACTCACAATAATGAATTACTCCTATTTTTGTGGCAATGGGCTGGGCTGCTTGGGGCTTTTCGAAGCAGAGCTCTGTAAGTGCTGCAAGGAGAGGGGGCACGGCCAGCAGAGCTGTGTCTCTACACAAGCAGGGCAGCGGATGGGCCTTTGAGATTATTGGACAATTTGCTGGCTCGCTGTCTGCATCCTTAAATATAACCTTAAGGCAAATATTTCTGAATTTAGATTATTCCCCATGTCAAGATCCATTAGCAGTGCGTCAAGGTCCTTAACTGTTATCGTTTGAAATGTTGGAATGGTTTTTTCACAGCTTATTAGTTGATGTTCGTGCTCTGAAATCTAGATGGAGTATTGTTTTGCATGAAGCACGGTTATTTGTTTTTCCATTTCAGAAAAGGAATGTGAGAGGAATATAAACTCAATTCAGTGAATATTTCTGTCAGCTTTAGGAGCTGTTTTTCTCCCTTTCTCTGTAAAAGCAAATCATTCTTCTACTGGTGTTAGTCAAATTGATTGATAACTCTGTTTTGGAGGTTCTCTTGATCCTATAGGACAAGTTGCTTGATCTGTAGTTGAAGGAAAACAAAGTCTAAATGCAGTTGGCCATCAAAAATAAACATTCCTGAATTGTAAGATATCATTAGTGATATTTTAAAAATACTTTAATGTTCTTATAATACAGATTTTTTTTTTTTTGCTATTTAGAAACTGCTAGATTTAAGTAATACTGTCATTGTAAAGCAATAACAGAATGCAGTTGCTGCTCATGGTGGATATGAGAACAAGTGGGGTATCTTGGTTGTTACTGTATGGTAGCTGCTCACAAATACAGCATCCAGTTCCTTGGAAGTTTTCAAGTACCTCTTCTATCATTTCATTTCTAGCATGAGGCACTCTCTGATACTTCAACAGAGGATGAAATGTAATTGTCCCATGTTCTTCCTCTTCCCTCTTGCCAAGTTCATTTGAGCTTCAGGGAAAAAAAAAAAAATTCCTCACCTGCACTGGTTTATGGAGTGAAATAACTGGGTATAGTAGAAACGTGGAGCACTAAGCATACAGTAGATGTGTTCCTTCAAGTCTGTTTCAGAGGATGACAAAGTAAAATCTAATCCCTGTGACATTGTTCATATGGTGAAACCCTTGGTGAAGTAGAAGGAGTTAAAGTTTGATGCATATCATATGAAGAAGAAGCCACAGAACCTGTTCTGCTCGAGAGTGTCACGCAAGAGCTTTTGTCACTTTAGAAAATAGGTCATATACCTCCTTCCCCTCGCAGATATGTGAATTGAGGATTCATGGATAGCAGGGGATTTCAGAAGTAATACATAAAGCAGTTTACTAGTTGATGTCTAAATAGATACTGGGATCTTCTCTGCAGACCAGCGCTAAGTGGGACTAAATGAATAGGCAGCCTTATATGCAGTGATTAATTTGGAGAGTTCTTGATCACAGACCACTTCAGTTTTTTCTTGGCTTATTTTTACCTCTGTCCAGAGAGTTTATTGAGGTACATTTATAAATCCCAGATTGCTGCAAACATTGCAGTTTAAAATGATGGGAATGCTCTAGAAGTAATGAAAAATATTTTTACAGTTTCCTCTTTATTTTCATCTCAGTTAGTTTCAGTTACTTTGCTCTGTTTACAAATTCTTTACCTCTCTTTTCCTGTTGATGTTCTCAGTATTGCAAACTTGGCTGGGACCTGCAAGTCAAACAGGTATTTCTGTTCTTTACCTTGTAACAGACCGCTTTTTGATAGAGTTCAGCTGACAAGTTTGGCTTTAGGGAGTCTTGTAGGGTTTGCCTTGCTCCGGTGTTTCTTTTGGCTTTGCAATACCAGCAGCATTAAAGCAATCACTCGGTTCCAATTTTAGATGCAACACAGATACGGAGGATCTAATCTTTAAGATTGCATATATAATTGTGTAGGGCACAGAGACCAAAGGAAACCATAGAAACAGGCTGTGTTGCCACTATTACCCTTGATGACAGGGAGACGGGAATGGAAAAGGGTTTGCAGCCAAGTCCCGTAACCGGGATACAAGGCAATCGGGAACAGCTGGGGCTGCGTATGTCTGCACCGCGCGTTGCAGCGGGTGTCTGGCAGTGACTCCAGCACCTCACCCCTGTGACTCGCGCATATGCTCTCTCTTCTGCTATCTGTTAGCCTGGCTATAAGTCAGGCTCAGAGTGCCAGTTGTAGGTTTCTGCTTGCGGTCTGAGCCTCGGTCTTCTCGGTGGTTCCTGCCCAGCTCAGGCTAAAGAAAACCCCGCGCTCTGCCATTGGCTTTGGAGCAGCGACAGAAGTGTGCCTGTGTGCAGGCGGTAGGTAAATACTGGTGATAAGAGAGCAGCGTTGGTTTGTGTGCTGTCTTGAACCTCTCCATGACTAATAGGTACAGGTACACTTAGGTACAGTGTTCCCACCCGCTTGGTCAACAGACTCCAGCTCCTAATCCTACGGGGGCTCGTGCAGCAAGTGCAATGAGAGGAGCTGCTGTGTGCATCCCTCAAGTGTGGGGCGGGCAAGGAGAGGTGGAGAGGTCTGCTTTTGTTCCACCTGGAGAAGAGAAGGCCACGGGGAATTCAATTGCTGTCTTCAACCCCCTAATGGGTGGGTAGAGGGAAGACAGAGCCAAGCTCCTCTCATGGGTGCATGGAAAAAGGGCAAGAGGCAACAGTCAGGAGGTGGAGCAAGGGAAATTCCCGCTGGTTGTAAGGAAAAGAAGAATTGCCATGAGAATGCCTGAACCCTGGAGGCAGGTGCCCAGAGAGGCTGTGAAATATCCAGCCTCAGGGATTTTCAAAATGTAATTGGCAAAGGCCTGAGCAACCTGACCTAACTTTGAAGATTGCCTTGCTGTGATTTGGACCTCTGGGCATCTGGTCCAAACTTTTCTGTGGGCATCTGAAGCTATCATTAAGCATGGCTGCAGAGCTCCTGTTGAGCTGCTACGGAGATCTACGGGCAGATTAATCTCGAATGTTTTGCGTGGCCATTTCCCAACTAGTCTTCCTGGCTGTGTTTGGATGGCTCATTCCTGCCTTGGAACATTGTAAAAAAACTAGTGTCAGCTTCATGTATGAACATTTGTAAGCTCCCCTGCACCAGGCCCTGTGGAGAAACAGAGTTTATGTACCACAGATCTGTTGAACAGTTGTCTAAAAGATGCAGACCTCTCCCATGGGTTATGTGCAGCTGGAGACCCCCTCCTTGACTGGAACAGAGAGTTTGGTGTGAACATCTGGCTTCTCCATCACTGCTGGGACTTTGAGAAGTGCTAAGCATCCATCACCCATGGCTGAAATCACTGTGAACTGCAGAGTGTTTTGTCACTCTGAAACCAGGGCATTTATTTGTGCGCCTTAGTACAGAATTACATGTAGACATTTTAAAATCTTTATTCTAATAGCCACATCTTTTCATGGTACAAAACTGAGATAACAAGCATCTCAGAGACTGTCTTAATGTGTCGTCAGCTGTGAGAACAACCAAAGCTTTACCAGCATCTTCTTCAAGGCTTGTCCTTACGAACCGTAAGACCTTTAGAAATAAGCATTTGTGTTTCTATTTGCTGTATGCCACATTTATTGTCATTATTTAAGATCATAACACCGTCTGTACCAGCTCAGATTAAACGTGTGCATGGCCCAGTAGCCTGTGTCCAGCTGTGCCCATCGTCCTGACCTGGGAACCACTGGTAACAGTGACTAGTTGTGTCCATCGTGGTCTTGAAAGTTTTTCAAGATAGTACTAAGCGATGCATCACCTCAAATGCCGAATTTTAGCTAACTTTTGGTAGCATGGCCTAAATTTCATTGTCTGCAGAAAGCCAGCATAACAATAAACTTCTATTTATATCTTAATAGAGCTTAACATCTTAATAGAGCCTACCCAGTTACGCTGCTGTAGATTTGATTGTGTCTATATTACTAATTGGATTTGACCTAAGACTGAAACCTAGGTTGTGCTGAAGACCCTTCACTCCTGTTATTTCTAAACTTTGGGGTTAAGTAATCTTTCTGGACTGAAGTGATATGCTACATTTTCAGGAAAACTGCTGAAGCAATAGGCAACCATTTCATATTTCTTTCCATAGATCTATAATTTTAACTTCTGATATGCCTGAGCTTTTTTTCAAGGTCAAGGCTGATTTTCCGTGGGAACAACACAGTCTGTGTCCTGTAAAGAATATGAGACTGACGTTAGGGTGATGCTGCCAGCTCTGAAGAAATGCTCGGCTGAGCTTTCTGCATCTTGTCTCCGAAGCACATAAGGTCTACATAGATCCAGAAGCGTGCCATAGTCATGCCTATTTTAGAAAGCAGCAAACAGCACGAGCTGCAGATTTAAGTTGGCAGAAGAAGCCTGGCTGTTAAGCTAAAGCTGTCAGAAACTGCCATAACGTTGGTTGGATGCTTGCTTGATTTACCTGTTCTGTTATGAATTAGAAAAAGGCAGCTTCTCAGAGCCTTTCTAAATACAAAGGTACTTAATATTTTTGGAAATACATAGGAATGCTATGTATTGGAGACAGTCCCAGCTTCAGTCCTGGTAATTTTGATCTCATACATGTGTTCCCTAGGTGCTGCAATGATGTATTTAATAGAGTGGTAGATGGTTTCAGTATAGCTGGTTGCACTGTGGACATCAAACAGCTCACCAATTTAAGTTCTGAAATTAATCTTTAATTCTAGTTACTCGTTTAAACTGTTTTTATGACATTGTCTAGGTTATAGGTCAAATTCAGTTGCTAAATCGTCTAATCTTCTACGACTTATCTGTGTAACTGGTTGCTTTCACTCACATATTCCAATACTGAGTTGTTCGCAAAAGCAGAGCTGTCTTCCCTCAAGACGACAAAAGGTAACAAACTTATCACTTCTCCTGATAGTCCATTTCTGTACTAATTACTCCTCTTGCTTAGAAAATGCTGTACTGGTTTATATTTTTTGTAAAAAATAATTTTCTCTTTTTCTGTAATTGAACCTATTTTCTGTAAGTGAACCTGTGAATGTATTTTAAGGAGTTGTGCATGCAGCGTTGCTTACAGAGACCTTAGCAGTGGGTGAATAGCCAACCCTGGCATGTTAAAGCAAGCTTCCTGCTCTCAGCCTGCCCTGTGGCTCTGTGCTGTGGATCTGGGAGGCAGGTGGTGACTCTTGTGCTGGAAGGCAAAGGACTGAAGTTTAACAGGTAGCCCCTATGAATTTTCTAGGGAAATTATGGTAATTATGCTATAGAAAAAAATTATGATATGGAAAGTATTTCCACTGCATTGATATTATGGTTCTATGAAGAATTAACAGTTACCAGAGAACCTATATTGGTCACAGGCTATTTGGCATTTCAACTTGACAGCTACCTATAGCACTTAAGCTGTAGGGAGGGAGGACTCTGGATGGACAGTAAGAGCTACGCATCCAGGAGAGCTGTTGTACTGACCCACAAAGAAGTCACCCTACGTGTTTCGCTCCTTTTTGTCTCTGGGCTGCAATCTCTTCTGCTGCTTCTTCTGCTGAGATGACCTTTGCATCTCGCTGTCAGTCTCTGACAGTCTCTTTTTTACAGTCTCTTTTTATCAATTTATTTAGACTTTTTGTTGCATACTTCTGTGTAAGCATCCTAAAATGTTATGCCTTAAAGAAATTGTTAATACAATAAAAAATTGGAAAACTCTTTTAAATACAAATAATGTAATTAATAGTGTAATTGCTAATTACCTGTATTATATTAATAATATAATGTTAATATTCCCTGTATTTCATCTGACTGCAGTTTACGTTGTTTGTAAACTTTTGGGAGGAGATGCCGTCTCTGGCTTTGTGTACTATATAAACAGCCGTACTATTTTTAGTCCCAAGTTGAAAGATAACATCACCTCTTTAGGAAAATTCTGCCATATTTTGCAGGAACTCCTTCATTTTTTGGTAGGATGTATCACTCTTTATGTTCTCTGATGTCAGGGTTCCTTTTTGATAGAATTTCATTATGGTACTGTTGGTGCTGTGTATTTTTATAAATATATTTAGCTTTTTAATAGTACTTTTGGTCAATTGACTGCAAAGCTCTCAGAAGAGAAGGGAGTTTGCTTGTACACACAGGAGAACTGAAAAGAGATTTGCGACTTGTGTTCGGTAGGATTAGTCAAGAGGAAAAGAATCTGAAATGCCAAAGTGTGAATTAAATGTTGCATCCGTTAGGTCACTCTGACTTCACATGTATAAGGCTTAATACATTTTGGGTTATTTTTGGCATTGGCGTGAGTGGCTGACATTTGTCTACAGGAGTAAGAAAGGAAAATGAAGCCTAATTTGTTTGCCATCTTCCACTAAGTTTTGAAAAATAATATCTGGTCCTTAGCTCATCTGGCAGCTGAAGGAGGGAGGGAAGAGTTAGGCTTGTAAAAACCAACTGCAACAAAGCCAGTTTCCTGCTGTTAACTCCATGCCCCAGGCAGCCTAAATATTCCCCCTCTTGCTTTTTGTTTCTCTCTGGATCATATCCACGAGATTTCATTCCAAAAAGAAATCAAGATTGCAACTGATGTTACCCATCAGATAAGACTGCACATGTAAAATACTTTAAAAAAAAAATAAATCCTAACCCTGGAAAATGTTTTTTTATTTTTACATGCTAGGAAAAAGGCTGCACGTACTGGCACCCGAGCTGCAAGCGTGCGGCCCCACCAAGGAATCTGTGCAGCCCACAGTGACGCCTGTCCCAGCAGACCCCTGCCAGCAGCTGCCACTGTCACTTGCCAGTTGTTTAAAGCTCTTTAAAGGTGACGTAACGCAGCAAAGAGATAACATGCTGCTCTTTCCTCTAGACGCAGGCTTAGGTTAATATTTCTCCAAAGGCCAGTGTTATAGATAGTGCAGAAAAGTGGAAAAGCCCCTGCTTTTCTCTCTGCTCGCCCATCTCCCTTTCCCAGCTGGGTAGGGAAGCTGGGGATGGAGGCAACTTTCCAATTTCTCAGTTTCTGCAGCTTTCATCAGTCATGGTCACATGAATACAATAGCTAATTGGGAAAATATTTGTGATCCATTCCCGATCAGACCGATAACGTGTGTCAGCTTTTGTATCCCCCGATGACCCGAAAGCTTAGTTATTGAGGTGAAGATTATTTCAGTCCTGAGGGTTTGTACTGAGTCAAGCTTTTTTACTGGGTGTGCTTGTCTGGGTAAAGTGGACCTACTCCAAGCCACACATAGCGCTTCTGTTCAAAAAACATCGAAACAACCAAGTTAGTTGTCTTAAGAAACTTTTAAGTTTGTCTTTATCTTAAGAAAAATCTGACTGAAGTGCACCACACTGATTGTCCCCTAATGCTCTCCGTACGGCAGCATCAAGTTCCTATATTCATGTGTTCGTCATCAGATTTTGATCATGTCATCGTTCCAGAAGAGTGTAACCGCTGGTGTAATTTAATACTGGGGGGAAGAGCATCTGCATAACAAGAACCGTTCAAAGGAGACGCGGAGCGGACAGGTCACCCCAGAGGGTGTCCGCTGGGGACCAGTGCAGCACCAGCACAGGGTGGTTATGAAGAACTGCATTGCTGAGCAAACTTATTTCAGCTTTTGTGGTGTTTGAAGCCTTTTCCCAACATTTGGCCTTTGTTCCAGAGGTGGCTCCCAACGGGTTGTGCCTGCTCCTCTCCTGCATAGGGGTCGTTGCTGTCTTGTTGGTGGGGAGTGGTTGACCACCATCAAGTTGAATGGCCCTGGTGTAAACAAAAATGCAGACAGGTATTTCTTTGCAGGAAATCCTCAGTATTGTACAATAAAGGGCTTTAACTGGGCTTCAAACCACAGAAATGCATGTTTCAGAAGCTATATTTTGAAAAGTATACTCCAAAATTTCTTCAAATTTATAGTTTATTTTAACAAATTCATGAGGGTTATTTTCAGAGCTGTTGACATGAAGCCGCTGATGCAACAGCAGCCAGCCCTGAAGCCTATAGCCCCCATAGGGAACGCCTGTCAAAATGCGCCATGGCAGAGCATCAGAGCAAAGCACTGGCAAGTTAAATTTGTCTTATGCGTGCCCAGAGAGTCTCAAGAAACCAGCAGTGCTAATGCTAGGGATGCTGACTTATCAAAGGAGTGCAGCTACGTGCAAGAGGATTAATTTTACTAATACATGCTTTTAGTGTGTCAAGCTAATAAAGTTCCGCAACATCTGATGCAAATCCACAAAAGAGTTAAATTTAGTAGGCATTATGTTGTGCCTTTAGTTTGAAATGGACATTATTCATGTTTATGACTTGGAATTCCTCATTTGTAGTGCTCATCATAATGTTTTAAAAGTTATTCTAAAATTGATTCTTTAAATGTTTTTGAGATGAATAATTTTCAAATTCAACATCCGTACGCTCTTTGTCACGTATAGTCCCATTGAAGCATAAGGAACTACGTACTAATATAAGAAAAAAACTTCATGCTGCAGTTAGTAAAAGCTGCCCCTTACCTTAGAATTGAAAATTTGAAGAATCTTTTTTTGAAAAAGTTTGATTCAAATAAGAATATTTTCGATTTCAGAGATTTTTATTGATAATATTACTCAGAGACCAATTCCAAATATAGGTTTGGTCAGCTTTCTTGTGCAGATGCAGATACTAAAATGTTATTCCTTAAAGTTGAACCCCCAGATCCCCCTCATCTATGAACTATTGTGCTGCAAATTATTAATGGAATACGTTATTCTGGAAGTTCGCATCTGTTTTATGTAATTTAATTCAAATGAACTGTAGATAAAATATGCTAGGACATTAAATGTTTATTTGAGATAATAGCTCTGTTTATTCAGCTTGAGAAAACTAAAGGTGAAGTTAAGAGTGCGCTTAAAAAAACATAGTCAGGAAGCAAGAAAACAGGTTTTAATTATGATTTAAAATAAAGTCAATAAGCAACTACGTCTAGAATAAAATTATAAAAGATTGCTATAGGTTGCTGCAGGGGTACATTAACATACTAAACTATTTGGAGTGTGAGACATTTTCCACATCAGAATTAAACAAATAGCAGCTTAATGCATTAAGTCATTTCAGTGACATCTGCGCTGTCAGTTGCCTATGGGCTGGAAAATTAAGTATTATGGCAAAAGGTATGCGGACGGATCCAGCAGCTCAAGATTCGCTCCAAGTGGTGGGAGGCTGGGGGCCAGTTTTGGGTCCCTTGATACCAGTCGCGTTGGTGAGATGCTTTTGGCCCCTGCCTTGGTTTGGTAGGAGAAGCTCAGCTACGGGCATTGTCACCACCGTCCTGTTTCCCCCACCACAGCAGTAAAATCAGCGAGTGGAATGACGGGGCCATTGCTGGTGTTTCCGAGAGGAACATCACTTGCTGTGGGAGTATTTTTTTCTTTTTTTTCCCTAATATTTTTCCCTGTCATTGGGGCTACACCAGTGAGTGGGACTGCCCTGCTTACTTTGCTCCTCCCAACACCCTGGGAAGGCGGCTTCACAACAAAACTCTTGTGACTGGCGTTCTTGCTCCAAAGCAAGTGTAGTGTATCTCTAGGACTTTAAACAATCTTACACTATTTTTTTAAAATTACTGTAGCATCATCAGTTTACCAGATAGTATACAAGCAGAAGCAAAAACCTTATGCATATCCCTGAGATCTATCAATTAGGCCATGTACACACGCAAGAAAATTAAGGGAGAATTCGAAAGCAGGAGCATCTGTATTCATAAACCAGAATACAAGCTGGAGCCTCTTTTGTACCATTTGGATTTTGTTTATGTTGTTCATACAGGAAAGGGATGAGGAGACTTTTTAAAATGTTAAAAACCTTTAACCTTTTTCTGCAACTATGACAGCTAGAACCAAATTAAAATAATAAAAAAATAAAGAACAGATTGCTGCATAATCACTTATCTCCCAGTGATGGTACTTAATTTAAAACGTCAAGTATTTCAAGGCTGTGATAAAATTGTGAGACTTAGCAATACTTCTTATATTGCAGTCAAAACTCCCAGAGCTCCCACGTCGAAGAGTCAGCCAAAATTCAAAATGCAGCCAGATTAGCAGTGTTAATCACATTGCCTGTTCTTTAAATTGCAAGGGCCCTGTGCAGGGTGTAGAGGCTGGAAGCGGGATACCTGTGCAGTAATGCCTGCGAGCCATGGGATATGTGGGTAGGTGGGATTGGTGTTTACCGTCACAACAAAACCCCTACTTCTAAGGCAAACTGCTATGTCAAATGTGTAACATTGTAAACCAGGTTGGCTTCTTTGTGTATTTGGTGTACGCAGAGATTTAAAAAGACAGCTTGGCTTCTCCGCTTCACTGTGACTTTTTGGTGGTGGGATCACCAAGGTCATTGTATGTCTAATATTTGGTTTGTAGGATTGTAATGAAATTCCTCCTGAATTCTCAGGGTCAGTCCTCGGGCCAGGCTGCTGCAAATCTGAAGGCAGGCAGTGTAAATGGAAATAGGCATATTCGTTGTGATTGACAGCACTATGGGAGAATAAATTTATTCTGACATTTATATCTGAAAAAAAAGTCATTCATTTAGCCATTTATACATGAGTGTGCCTAAAATTAGCTTCTATTCTGTTAGAATCCAATGGTCTAAAGCTACACATTCAGATCAGAAATGTTGACCCCCCGGGACATCCCAAGTTCCTTATGGCAGATCCAGAGAGAAAAGTTTTGCTTTATTACTTATGGTATGTAGTACAATATAATGATGGAAAGTGGCCTTGTAAAAAAGCCTGGATGGGCAAAGATGCTGCGAGTTAAAGGTGTTCAGCAGCACTGAACGCCAGGTCACTTTTCAATAGATGCTAAATATGAGTTTGGAAGGCTAATTTTAATCACCGTGCTTTAAAGTGTGTGTCCTCACTCACCTGTGGTGATGTTCATGTTAGAGAGGGATTTTAGACAGAAGGTCTGCTTTGCTATCATGCCAAGGTCCTGCCACTGGGATGAAGTGGAGCAGGTCCATGGATGGGCCGCCTGGACAGTCAGAGGCTGGGTGTATGAGGAGGGGCTGTGGGAGCCAGGCTCCTTCAGGAGGCTTTGTGTCTTCGTGTCCCTACTGGTGGGCCGTAGAGAAGATGGACCCAGACTCTTCTCACAGGTGCATGGCAAAAGGACAAGAGTCAACACTATGACAGCTTGCAACACAGCAAGTTCTGATTAGATATAAGGGGAAACAAAATTCCCAAGAAGGTGGTAAAGCACTGGAGCAAGTTGTCCAGGGAAGTGGTGGCCTTCCATCCTTGGAGGTTTTCAGATCTGGACGGGACAAGGGCCTGAGCAACCTGATCTAGTGGGATCCGTGCTGAGCAGGAGGCTGGACTAGCTGACCTCCAGAGGTGCCTTCCAACCTAAATTATTCTGTGGTTCTAAATATAGTGTGTGGGAGTGCTAAACTTGACTTTGGCGTGATTAAAATTACATTTAAAGTTAGAGCAGGACAGCAAGGCAACACTTCTGGGACTCTCATATAGCACTTCCAAAAAATATAGGCACACGTACATTTTCAATGGAAACTCAGTTATTCTGTAGCATAATGATGTACCAGCTGAGAGTTACATGACTCTTTTAAAACCATAGCAATGTCTCGGGGTGTGCGTGATGCTTAGATGTACTTTGTAAGGGGTCAGATTTAATTCTCCAGGTCATAAACTGAACAGCTGAATGGATTCAAGGCTTCTATTTCCCATTCTGTGACAGATAATTAAAAGATCTAATCTCTTGTACAGCTGACCTTAGAATAAAGACAATACATTTCCAATATTCTGTAGATTTTCTGCATAGTAGAGTACCCAGCTTCTCATTTTTAATTTACTATGTCGTTACTACAACTAGGCCAATTTTAAGATAGTGTCTTGATTTAAAGCTGAATCTTGGGACCGTTATTTTCTTGTGGACTGAATGTAAAATATATAGTGAATTCCTAGATAGGAGAGGTAGAATCGCATTAGTATAAAACTGTCTGTAAAATGATTGTAAAAGATGTTGAAGAAAAGGAGCTTTTTTAAAGATCAGAGCAATTTCAAGTTTAAAAAAGCAAAATTTATTTTATTTCATTTTCTAACTATGTCCATACCTCATCATACAACTGATAAATGGATTGATACATACCAGACTTTAGGATTAGCATATAAGCATTAAAGCCTTTGAGTAGGTCTGAGTGTGTTTGAAAGGTTTTGGATCAGTGCTTTAAGTAAAATAATTGAATCTTACTGTGTGAGTAGAAGAATACGCTTTAAAGTGATTGTTATAATTCTACCTTTGTACAAATGTAATCTCACTGCTTTGAAAGGGAACGTACAGAATGAATGAAAAACTCTGTCTCAGTAGCTTTCAGTTTGATTCTAATTAGTTTATTTTCTGTCTTTTCCCAGTTTCTAATAATTATTAACAGACCAAATATGGAAGTGGGAAATCTGTCAGTCTGCTGGAGGATCCTTGGGGGCCTGCTGTTACAGTGCTATAGCGTCGGGCACGTATGCTGCCTATCTGGAGAACAAAGAGACGATTTACAGCAATTTTCCTTTACCCTTCCCTTGTTGAACTCACAACTGGAATTGGCCTAATCAATTTGTAAATAAGTGTTGATTACATCTATATAGGTATAACTGTGCTAGCAGTCTGTCAGTAATTGGAATGATGGCGTGAATTAGGTGACAGATTTGACCTGCAATTGGAAAGAAAGTCAAACGGATGCTTAAAAGCAGCAAATTGTAAAGCACAGTAGAAATTGCTCTTGAACTAGAGGTGCGGGGATTTTGCTGCTTTCTCAAGTGCCATACTGAATGGCACTGTATTAGTGGTGTGTTTATTAACAAAGATAATATTATTACTATGTGTATAGAAAAACTCTGTGACACCATCTTGACCAAAGAATATTTTATAAAAAGATCTTATATTTTTAGATAATAGGTAGTAATCATAGAATGACACAGTATTGCTCCTTTTGTCGCAAATGGTTAGCTAGCATTTTGGGCATTTTTTTATTATTTTGGTTAGAAGGAAGAATTGACAACAAATGCAGGTATTCCTTGCAAAATTAAATTTTCTTAAGAAAAGAACATGAAGAAAGACCATTTTTGTTGCAAATAGCAGGGCCAAAGAACAGGAGGCAATCTCCCGATTCAGAAGCACCCGTTTCAGCTGTTTGTCCACTCCAGAGAACCTGTTGCTCTTCTCTTCCCGTTGGGATTAGTAATTGGTGGGGTTTGCCTTTCCCTGGGTCCTTCTTCTCTGTCCTCAGGGCGGTACCTGTGTTTGCCCATGGTTCCCAGCTGTTTATATGCAGAGGTTTTCTATTGTTTCACAGACCTTACTTTAAAAGAGGCAGCTTTCTTTTTCTTTCTTTTTCACTTAATCTGAGTCTTTTTCACTTGATATGAGTCTATATTAAAGACACAGTTTGTGTGTGTATTTAATATTTGGTTATATCCTGAACTTGTGTAATCAGAATCTGGAAATAAGGGTTTGTAACGTTGTGGGAATACTTGTTCAGAAAGAGACTTTCTTCTTCCACTGCCTAATTTTAAAGCTTAATTAAAGATGTCTCATTTTTGTTATAGTGCCACATATTGTTAATTCCTGCCCAAGAGCAACGCTTAAAATCTTATAAATACCTTTGCTTGGAATAAAATATATTTGCACGTAGTCTCAGACACAATGTTCTGGCTAAGAGATTTGGTTTGGGAATTACTAACTTTCTTCTGATTAAACTTGCATAGCTATTGGCAGCAGCATTTCAGCAAACAAAAGCTGGCATCGTATAGACATACAAAGTAATGATGATCCTTCCTCCAAAGAGCTAGCAGTGTGACCCGCCAAACCCATCAAGATAAATATCTATGAAGATCTTTGACTTTATGCGTAGGAATTTTTCAGTTCACTTCAGTACAGCTGAAATACTGCGCTAATATTTTTCATTCTTTGTTGATGTTCATATTAGTATACGCTCTACTAGTATGAGCATCCAAAAATATGAAAGACTGTTAATGGATTCACATCTGTAGAGGAAAATCAAAGAAAGAGGCTAGAAAAAGACTAAATAGCCATTAATTGGGATAATTCACTATTAAAAGTTCATAATTATGTAGAGGTACTCGAAGGGGGAAAATATCACAAAAAGGAAGAAAATGGTACGGTGCATTGCTGAAGTAATGGATTGAAAACTTGATACTGAAGTGTTATCAGCCTCACCAAATTGTTAGAAAATCTGACTTCCAAAAAACATGTTTGTTTAAAATTATTATACACAATTCTCAAATTTTGGGGGGTTAGAAACCTATATTTTTCTTTTCCTAATGAAGGATGAGATTTTCACATGTTTACAGGGCTTCCACGCTGGAATCACAAGAAGCATTGATGAGGAGGATCAGGAGAGGTGGCAGCTGAGTGACAGTGAGATCTAGAAGATTCAGATATGGTTTGCCTAGGAAATAAGGAAACTACAATCCCAACAAAAATTTTAAACAAGCACAGAAAACAGAGTCTGCAGTTATGTACTCAGGTTTAGATTTATCTCATCTGACTTTAGATATCTCAACATTAGGTCTCTAGCCTGAGCTAGTCCAACGTTGGGTGGAATGGAGGCACTTCCAGAGGGCGTTCTGTGCCAGCCTGTGGTGGTGGTGGACTTCATGGTGGGAAGTTTCTGTCTCTTTTATGATAGTGGGAACCTACTTTAAATACTTACCTGATTCTTGGATGCCTGGAGTTAGGTGAGATGACTCCCACCCTAGCAAACAAGGGAAGACTGAAGTTTTACCCGATCTCTGTATTTGCATAAAGGTCATGTTTTCATAGGGTGAAGAACTGAAGACTTGTTCCTTTGACAATTACAATTGCCATTGGAAAAGGTGCCATGTTAGTCTTCCTCATAGTGCTTTGGAAATATACAGCTGTCTAAAAGCATTGTCATAATGAAATCAGTGATAGAATGCATGGTGTTAAAACCCGTCTGCCTTGAGTTGACAGCATGGTGTGTGACAGTGAAACTGTGACATGATGGGGGTCCTCAAGCTGTATGGCTTGGGGCATGAGTGCATGTCATTCCCATCTTCCAGACTGAAATTCAGACCAGACTTTTCAACTCTATTTCAACTCAGTGTTAGAAGAGGCACTAAGATTGAGATAGCACTGGAATTTCCAATGCTTAGTGATATAGGAAAGTATTACTGTGGAGTAGTTTAAAGAGATGGGACTGATTTGTGATTGACAGTATGAAAAATGTTGTTAGAATGACTGAGTCTGGAAGCTAGGTCAAATTAAGGGTTTCTGCAAGCCACGGTGGCTAATTTAGAGATTTATGCTTTTGGCACCTAATGTCTCACCGGCTTGTGTAAGCAAGTTGGTTAATCGGCAGAGAGAAGCACTTCCAGAAGATGTCTCATTTTGCACAGCCCCAATGACAGTTGTAGCTAAAATTATTACAAATGTAAGGATTGGATTGCATTAAGGAATTGCTCCTAGTTCTCTGCTTATTAAATGCGTTAGCCCTTACTGTGTCCTTTTTCTAGCTCTTATGTAAGAAACTGTATTGCTGAGATAATTCAATTGCATCCTGTCATTTTTCATACCCTGAGGACCTCATCAGTCTTTTCATGGAGTTAGGTATCATGCTTTGAATATGAAATGGATACTCACTTCTTCCAGCTTGATCAGATTAACTTTAATAGACTGTGTTTTTCTTAGGTAGCTCACTTAGTGCTACATTCATGTCCCTGTTTTAAGAGAGTACCCAGAAAAGCAAAATAACTTTTTGAATTTCAGGCCTGTTCCTACAGAAACACTATTAAAACCAAAAGGTTTTGAAGTACAGATACTGATAGTGCTTAGCAGTGCAGGAAAACTAGTCATACTAGAGCGAATGCTGATTTCATTCATTACAAAGCAGAATTGTCCTTTTTTAATTCAGTGAGAGCAGGGCTGTCACTCTAAATGATAGAGAGAAATGGGACACCACAGAAAGGGTATTTACTGTCTGAGTCATCATTTACTTTATGAGTATGTGGACTGGGAGGAGAATTATGTTTGCTTATATTCTGTTTTAGAAATAAATACTGGAAATGTGCTGTGGTAGCATGGATCACTTGCTCTTTCTGTGTGTCGCATTAAACACACGTTTAATGCGACACACAGAAAGAGCAACCGTTCTTTGTGTGTTGAGCTTCTCTCTCATTAAAACCAGTATTTTTTGTGTTATACTTCGGGAGTAGAGCAGAGCAGATTGTGCCCTGATGCTTCTTTGATATATGGTCTGCAGTGGGGAGGAGTAAAAAGAGCTCCCATGTTTTACAGCCCTGCAAAACAGTAAGGGAAACTCACCTCCTCCAGCTCCACGGGGAGCTCCAGGGCTGGTAGAAGGACAGTGGGATGAAACTGCTCACAGGAGAAGGGAGATGTCTGGGAGAAGGATCAAAGGTGGGGAAAGGAGGCATCAAGGTGGGTTGGGGAGGAGTATTTGTGGGAAAATGGAGATAAATTAGGGATAAACGGGGCTGGCTGCAAGTCAGTCAGCTGCCGGGCAGTGTCCTTGCCTGGCTGAGCCCAGGACCTGATGGCCACAGCCTGGCCTGTTGTCGTCTTAACCGCTGTGTGGGTTGGGTGGCGGGTGTGTGCCTGTTGGGGACTGGCACCCAGCATCCTTGCCGGCTGTGTGCGGGAGGCATCCCCACGTGCCGTGGTCCACCTGATTTGGCTATGCATGCTTTATCCTGCTTCTGCATGATGCCAACTGGCTGAACAGCAGTCATCAATGCATAGACCAAAACCATATATAAAGCAATCACCCCTTGTGGGGAAGCGGAAGAGAGCTTGAAGTGGTTAAGGAGGAGCGACTGTGAATACAAACAGCCTCAGAGCCATACGTAGAGCGAGAAAGGGATGCGGTAAAACATGTAGGTGGTGTCACGAGCTGAGTCCGTGAACCAGGACGGCTGTGTCAGTGATGGCCCGACAGACCGAGTCTCGCTTCAGTGGGATATAGGTCAAGGAGTAGCATCCTACATAATTGTCGTCTTAGTAGCTTGTTATTAAAGACTTGAATCGGTAGGATTATTGGCAATTGGAGCAGCTTGCAGCCAGATGAAACTCCCCGTTTCCTTCCCTTGCGCAGAGGAGGAGTGACCCATATCTGCCCGGTGGGGTGTGTGGTGGGGCTGCCAACCTCTGCGTCGCAGCGACTTGCTAGGCTTTTCTGTGTTAGGGACAGAGATAAAGGCTTCTCTTCGGATAGAGGAAAATAAAGGTTTTTCTAATACTCTTGCAAGGGTAGCTAGTGTTCACCTAGTGTTCAGCTAGTGGCTACAATTTTAGATTAATTGAATTTTTTGCATGAACTTACCAGGTTTAGTCCCAGTGAAACTAAAAGGCAATTTAGATTAAGAAAGTACCTCAAAACGGTTTCTTTTGCTTTCTTTTGTTTTGACTTGAAAACCGTTCTTTGGTGCTTTCCTCCACTATATTTTACTGTTTCCCCCCTTGGTGATCAGAAACGAATTTCTGAATCACACTTTCCATCATGCAGGGCTGCATTTATTCACAGAATCATAGAACAGCTCAGGTTGGAAGGGATCTCAAAAGATCACCTGGTCCAACCTGTTGTGGGAAAGGTAGCCTAGATGAGATTATCTAGCACCCTATCGCATCTTGAAAACCTGCAGTGATGGGGACCCCACCACGTCCCTGGGGATGTTGCTCCAGGGAATGATTGCTCTCACTGTAAAAAATTTTCTTTCTTATGTCAAGATGAAACCTCCCCTGGTGCAACTTGTACCTGTTGCCTGTTGTGTTCTCCATGTGGCTCCTTGTGAAGAGGGAGCCTCCATCCTCTTTGTAGCTGCCTTGTAAGTACTGGAATACTGTGATGAGGTTCCCCCTGAGCCTGCTGCTCTTTTTTCTTTTCCAGTGAGTTGCACTAAGTAAATACAGGCAATGTGAAGACTGTGGCAGCTCCTGTTTGTGCTCACCACAGCCTCACCCTGACATAGCACTGGGACCAGACCTCAGCCACCAGTTTCCCTCACCTCCTCTACACTAAGGTATCCATGCAAAAGCAACCTGGGTTCAGAGGCTGGATGGGGACTAGCGGGCTCCAGCATCTCCTGCCCCCACAGAGCACATATCCCGCTATTGTTCCTTCGGCACAATGAACATAATTCGTCTGTGTTTCAACCCTGTTGAAATCAGGGGAGTGAGGCTAACTGGGATTTGGCATTGTATTTTCATCCGTCCTTCACTCGATTGCATTTCTGTATTTACCTGGGAAAAAAGGCGTGCGATATCTTTCTTTTATAAATAATACACAATTTTATCAGATGGTGTTGCTTCTTCCCCTTCTGTCTGCAAAAGGCAAATATAAAGTGTCAGACCAAAGTATTCACTTTGATACAAAACTCATTTGCTGTCTGAATAAGGCGGCAGGTTGCAAATTAAGCAACCCAAAACTCAGTCAAAAAGCGTGTTGTATAGATGCTTCAAAAATGTATCCAGTGACAGTAGAACTGTTAGTTGCAGAACTGTGCAAGAAGTAGCAGAGTGGCTGTAGGCTCTGGGGTTGTGTTTGTGTGAATATAACACATTTCTCCTATGAATGCGGTGTTGAAAGATAGTCGATGGCAGCAATTGTGTAGCCTGCATGTGAAAAGGGAGGCAACGTGCTGATGTATCTGATGGGGATGAAGCACAATTAGGTTTGTATGGGTGTAACTGAATCTAAGAAGAAATGCTCATGCTGTGACAACTTCACCAAAGTTAACTAATTTGCACCTGTTTAAAGTAGTGTGACTTTAGATCCAGCACTTCATTAATGTCAGTACCTATATATATTTGGTGTAGCTGTGTGATAAAACAGTAGTTAATCCCCTCTTAATGCCCAATTAAGCAGAGCAAATAAACCAGGAGTTCAGTTTTATATGGTAGTGTAATTATTTAAGACATTTTTATATGCCATAGAATACAGCTTAAAAAGAAAGAACCTTTGGAAAAGTCCTTAAATTATTGTTTGTGATCCTTTTTGAAACACTATTTCATATAGCGTTAGTGGACAGTTAGTAAATTATAATTAAATGGTTGGAGGTGAATCATTGTGGCTTGGCTAGCAAAATGAACTATTGTTTTTTACATTATTTTATCTTCTGCTTTTTGGTGTTGCTATAACAAGCAGGCATTGTTATTATTATCTGTTTGTACCAGGGAATGGAAAGAGAAATGAGCCATGGAAATTCCTTCTAAACTGTTTTTCCCCAGTTCCAAACATTTGCTCATTTCTGAGCCAGGGAACGTGCTTGTTCCCCTCCTCCATTCGATGACACAGATGGAGCAAATATCAGCATGAAGAGCGGTGCCGAGCAGGGGTGCAGCTCGGTCGGTGCTACAGACCTGCGGGGGGGAGCTAGCACCGAAATGCCCGTTTCTGATCTAGGGTCATGGCTCTCTATAGCTTAATGCCCTAAAGATGAGGGAACTGGCAGGAATATGGCTTGAGCAACTGGTGGAGGTGGTAGAAGTGATTATCGAGTAGCCAGGGAGCTGCAGAGCAGTAATAGACGTAGAGTCCCGTGATTTTTTTTAATTGTTTCTTAAAATTTTGGAGCTACCTATGCTGGAACTGAGCAATGAAGAATATCAATTAATTTAGATGTACTCCAAGGAAAAAAAACCTTTCTGCTTTATTTCTTGGTAATAAAGTAATCTCAGAGACATAATTTCATTTCAGATGTTACTGATGAGAAATTGTAACCTTAGGCAAACAGGGGAAAGACTGAACTTTCTGGTAGTGATGAGTAAATTGCTAAGATCAAAACTTGGCTGAACTGAGATCAGAAATTAATGCTGTTGAAAGTCTTCTACTCAGGCCAATAACAGTTTTGCTGGTGGGCTTCACTGGGAACAGGGTGAAGTCCAACCGCATCACATTTCCAATGATGACTTATTTTTTCATCTTTTTTACTTTCAGAACAGCACTCCATGTTGTTGACAAATTCCTCAGTGATCACCAACCAAAATGAATGTATTTAAGTAGGCTTTGGATCTGATCTGCTGCTTTGCAGCTACATCCCTTTATAGAGAATGTTATTTGGAAAGCAGGCAGAAAAATGTTTTCTGGCATGGTCGCTGTGGGCTAAATGCAAGGATTAAAGCACTGGGAGTCAGGCGCCTGCGCACGGGGCACGGAGAGCTGAAGATGAGGACGTGTCTGAAATCCCCTCTGCCCTCTGGGGCAGGTTTCTTGTTCAGGGCTTTACACTTGGGATTCACAGTCTGGATCCTGACCCTGATGTCGGTGTCTCTCTCCTCACCTTTGCAAACCTGAACAGAGCTGTCTGTGCAAAGGCAGGGGTTAAACTCACAGCCGCTCGAGCCCCTGCGCCTCGAATACTGGGTTCAGTTTTGGGCCCCCCACTACAAGAAGGACATTGAGGTGCTGGAGCGTGTCCAGAGAAGGGCAACGAAGCTGGTGAAGGGTCTGGAGCACAAGTCTGATGAGGAGCGGCTGAGGGAACTGGGGTTGTTTAGCCTGGAGAAAAGGAGGCTGAGGGGAGACCTTATCGCCCTCTACAACTACCTGAAAGGAGGGTGTTGAGAGGTGGGGGTCGGTCTCTTCTCCCAGGTAACAAGTGATAGGACAAGAGGAAATGGCCTCAAGTTGCGCCAGGGGAGGTTTAGATTGGATGTTAGGAAAAATTTCTTTACTGAAAGGGTTATCAAGCACTGGAACAGGCTGCCCAGGGAAGTGGTGGAGTCACCATCCTTGGAAGTATTTAAAAGACGTGTAGATGCGGCCCTTAGGGACGTGGTTTAGTGGTGGACTTGGCAGTGCTAGGTTAACGGTTGGACTTGATGATCTTAAAGGTCTTTTCCAACCTAAACGATTCCATGATTCTGTGATTCTAAGTGGAATTTGCAGGTGCGGTTCCCTACTGGATGTAATGGGGTTAAACTCACCTTGCCAGTTCTTCAGATTGCCCTAAATAGGAGATTATAGCCAGTTTTTTTTGCAAAGCGGGGTTTCTGCATGCGCGTTTGGCCATGCGGGCCTGTCCTGGTGGTGCCACGCGTCAGAGACGGGCTGAGCTGCACGGCCTTGCAGGAGGGCAGCCCGGGCTCAGGGGGAAAGTGTCTCTCCGGGTTTCCTCCAACAGATGTGCCGAGGACCTATAGTCATGTTTTCTTGGAAAGCAAGGAAGGTAACTCTTCAAATGGAAGATCCTCATTCCAAGGGAAGATCCTGGGTGACACCGAGTAAAAGCACTCAGTACCCCACACTCGCAGAAAGCATATAAGCTACAAACAAGCAAATATAGCTGCTTTACATCCACTACATATGGAAAAGAGAGGGAAGCTGAAGGCACTTTCTTGCAGTCCTCTGTGGACAGCTGGGAAATGGGAAGTGAAAAATCGGCTTGCTCTGCCTTTGGACGTGCCGAGGAGCAGGCGTGAGAAGGCGGCTAAGAAGTGGGTTTTCGGCCTTGCAGCTTTGGACTTACGTGTGTGACATTTCAGGCACATGAGTCTTTCCTTAGGCCTAGTCCCAGGCCTCTTAACCCTCAAAATCTTCCATTTGCGGGGGGGGGTTGTGTGTATTCATTGCTTTTCTTTTGCTTTATAAGGCACCTCTGAAATTAAATTTCTAGATTCTAATTAAAACACATGAGAGAGCAGGTTGAATCTTTTTTTTTCTACATAGCACCCAACCCACATTATCACTTGATAATCTTGAACAATAGGTAGCTTGTGATTGCAGAATTATGGCAATGTCTGTGTAACTTTCCAGAAGAGAGCGAAGCAATGAAGATCCTTTAAGTCTGTCTCATTACTTAGTTGATACTTCAGTTTATTCTCCATTTAAGCACTCAAAATTTCCATTGATTAAAAATACGGACAATTTAAATTGTAATTTTGTATGTAAAACAATGAAAAATTAACATTTAGTGATCTCTTTCCCTCTGTGTGCATGTAGCATCAGCCCACACAGAAAAATCCATCTTTAAAAACGTACTCCATGCATTAATTTACTCCCAGAAGAAATACCCAAAAATGATCCTGGCGTCTTTGCAATGCCTGTCATCTTCCTTGCACCATTTGTGATCCCTTAAATGTCAAATTCATATTGTAGTTTAATTCCTCCCCTATTAAAGGACATAAATTAGATTTTCTACCTTTCATGCCTACTACGTGCAATTTTTGGCCACACCAACTGACATTTATTGCTTTGTTCTGCTTCTTCGATTTCCCTCCCATAAAATGCTGAGCTCGGATTCTGGGTTTTATCCCAGTGGTTCTTGTTAGAGTACCATTTCTACTGCAGCCGGGATGCTTCCCTCAATACAATACATCCCCTTACCCTGCTTGCTTTCCCAGCTTACCGCCACGTATTCAGCAGGCGGTTTAAGTTTCCCTCTTGCACTCTCAAGTCTTTTCTCTGATTAGTCCCTTGTAGTGCCTGACCTTTTAGAAAGTAATACCTTTTGTTAATTGCTTGCCTCATCCTTATTACATGGCAGTTTTTCTGCGCTAAATGGCACATGTCAGCCTATAACCTCTACTTTAGCAGATCTTTTCTTATCTGACGTCTACTCCATTTGTTACCAGCCATCCCTATCAGTTTCGTAAGGTCAGCAGATTCCTTGTGCGGCAGGTTCATTTCTGGAGGGGCGTGAGCTGCGGTACCGTCGCTGTGGCTCTCATTGTCCCTTCGCTGCTAGCCAGACCATGTCCCTTTGCCCTCTGACCTGTGTCCCTTTGCAAACCGCTTTCTGAACGTGCCGGTACTCTGTCACCTCGTTATGAGACAGGTTTGGTTTTTTTTTTCCCTCAGTCCTCTAACGATTTTCTTGCACCCTATTTATGAGTTTGAGGTACCGCTTTTTCCCATTATAAAATCTCTGCTAATGGCTTTGCAGGCTTTATGTTTGATTTCTGCTCATTATTTCACTTGTACAGTTTTCTGAAGAATGCTAGATGGTGCTTTTATTCTAGTTGGGGGAGTAAAAGGGGATAACGCACCCTCCAGCCTGGATCTAGGTCTGCTGTAGAGTTTCCCCCTGGGAGAAAGGAGGTAGGAGTGGGAGAAGTTCTGGTTTCATTCATCCAACTTGCTGGCCAGCAGACAAGGGCTGTCATCACGAATTTCAGGGCTGAAGGAAGCTCTTTATTCCCAAGAGATAGCAGGGAGCAGAGGAGGACTCATGACCCAGTTACCTCTGGGGCAAGCACAGCTGCCTGCTCTCCGTTATGTAGAGCTCAGAGTGGATTCTCAGCCTGATCTCACATGTTAAGTTTTCCTGCTTCATAAATATGCAGCGTTGTCGGTGTCTTATACTACAAGAGCCCATAAATTGTTATTTTTCTCTGATCTGCTTGTGTGTGTGTTTCAGTTAAAGATGCCCATGTATACGGCTCATTGCCGTGCAGGTGATGAGAAATGTTTTCCTATGTGTGGACTTGAGGATGGAGGTGTTTGAGAGACAGAAGTTTAAATTCAGGCTGTTTCTGAGCGGGACAGTTTTTGGTAGGGTTCAGCTGGTCACTGAGGGCATGGTTGGGTGACTGCAAATCCATTCACAGCAGGGATGGGATTGACGCAGGAGAGGCTGGGCGGAAAGTTGGATGACATGGGTTTATTTGTAGAGCCACCATTTATCCAACTCTCTCTCATTAAGCCTTTACCCTTTTAGTGTTCGTTTTCACTTCTACCATGGGTTCGTCCTCTTTATTTGGATCATAAGTGCTTGAGGGCAAGGACTGTTCAGCAATAGTGCCAACTTTGAACAAAACTACTAAGGAATACATCAGTTCAATTAATAAATGATGATAGTTAAAAGGAAATACCTGTTTCTTAATTTTAGTTTTGTCCTAGTGATCAAGCCTTGCCAAAATCTTTATCATTACATACAGAGATATACTTAATTTTGTTGCATTTTTTTTGTTTGTTTGGTTGAGATCATATTATCCTCAATAGAAAATCCAAATAAACACTAACCTGGATCGAAACCACGGTAAGTCAAAAAGAACATGAAGCAACCCTACAGCCAGTTTTTGCAACTTAGAAGGAAAGATACCTTAAAGCATACTGAGAAAAATCTGTGAAATATGATGATTTCTTGTATTTTCCAGCCTTTTCAAAGTAAAGTTCATTAATAACAGATTGTTTATGAAAAGTTAATGTCTTAATCTGTATTGAGACTGGACTCTGTAGTCTCCATTTGCTATTAAACGGTCATATATGAGGTTAGTTAGAAACTTAGTGAGCGACTTAAAGTCCAAGGACATAGATTCATAGAGTCATAGAATATCCTGAGTTGGAAGGGACCCACGAGGATCAGAGTGTCCAACTCCTGACTCCACACAGGGCAACCTAACAGTTAAACCAACGCGCAGTCCCTGAGCAGCATGAGAATTGCTGTATGCAAGCAGGTACATACATGTGTTGCAAAGTCCCTGAATCTCAGGTGGTTTAGCTCTAATTTTTAAAAAAGTATTGATTAGGAAGTACTTCATGTTTTACAGTGAAGAAAAACTTCTACAGTCTTCCATATTTAATAAAATAAATAATTGTTTCTAAACATTTTCAAAGACAGGCTATGGAAAAAGCTCAAAATGGGTCTAGTGAGGTGCTGTGAGCATGGGAGAAAGGAGCGGGATTAGAACGTATACCATCGCCTTCAGTTACTATTGACATTAACTTTTAGTGGGAAGATAGATGTGAGTACAGGAAAAAACATGAGTTAATTAGGAACGGATCTGAAATCTTTTAAAAATGCCATTTACAACCAATGGTACCATAGGCTATGAAGAGTTTGCAGCCAGCTAATCCATTTCAGCGTGGCCTAAATTCGTTGCTAAGCTGCCTGGCTGCTGTTTGCAAAGACATCAGTGAAGGCGTTGACCTCGGTAACGTAACCTTGGTGCAAAGAAACCTGAAACAGGATGAGTGAGGGCATTGCTGCGGCTACCAGAACTTCACCTGAAGTTGTAAGAGGAGCCAAGTGCCTCATCCCTTTCTGTAGCAAGGGCAGTGTACTGTTACTGCTTTTAAAACAGGGGAATTACAGGTGTTTGGCTTGCGTTGATTTGAGAAATCAGGTTAAAGCTATTTTGCTTTCTGGATCATTTGCAGGAGGAGTGTCAGCAGGCGGTGTCTGAGCTGTCTCGCCTGTGCCGCTGTCACTGCTGTCCCTTGTCATGCTCCCCTGAGTCAGTCCATCACACTAATGAAGTACAATAGTCTCGTACTTTGTGCCCGTGAAGCCCATGACTGGTGCTGGAGTTTCACAGCAACACCATCAAAACCCTCTGAGCTCTTCACGTACTATTTTTCTTTTGCTGTAGCCAAGTGGTGAGACTGCAGGGGAGGCTCAGGGATTGCACCTAGAATTGTAAATACAAATTAGTATGCTATGTGACTGCATTATGATCATATAACGTCAAAATGTGGGTTATATAGCATTTAGCCTTGAAAAGGAGAAAGCCTGGTGAGCGGAGGGAAAGGCTGTGTTAGAGTGAAAGCGCTTTCACTTTTCTTGCCTATTAATTTACATTCCTTCAGAGCTTTGCTATTTAGCAAAGTGCCTTCTGCATTTCTGCCAAGCTGAAGTAGCTGCTGGGAAAAACTAAGTAGGCCAAATCCTGCAAATATATGGAGAGCACAGCCAGGGTGGCTGATGATGATCCAAAAGAGTGCGGGAACGGATTTGACCTCACACAGACAGCACAACAGCATTGAATGAAATATTGCCATAAGGTTTTAATGCCAAAAGCCAGTTGCTGCAAGATAGCACATATGTAATCATTTTTTAAAATGGAATAATTCTTAGTTTTGATTCAATGTGCAGAACCTGGGATCTTCAGATCTGCTCTCTGGGTCTCAGACCATGTCAGCCAGGGGCTATTTAAAGTTACGGGCCACGTCTGGCATAGTGCAGCGTAGCGGTGTACTCACCATATGGATTTCTGCAGTCAGAGCTCCTCAGCTGTCCTTATAGAAATGCTTGTTCTGTTCCCAGTAGTCAGTACTGGACAGACAAAGCACATGGTCATTATTGTTTTGTTTCGTATCCATTACAAAGTGTAAAGATATTTTCTGTAAGTAAGAAACCAAAGGGAAACATTCTGAAACTCGGGGCAATTCTTGATTTCTGCTTTAGTTGATGGGCAATTCTGTAAGATCTACAAACTGTCAGCTATTTCTGGCTTCTCATAGTGGCTTCTCAAACTTGATCATAATTGCATACAGATGTGTTTGAAGCATTGATGATTTCTGTTTTCAAAAAAAAAAAAAAAGAACCTCCACGCCCTCTTTATATAGTGTTTATAAGAATTCATCCATAGTGAGCTGGTAAGAGCTTAAAAAAATTCATAAGAGTTTCACTAAGCCATAACATTTGCACTTTATTCTACACAGATAAGCCCTTTTTTTTTCTTTTTCAAACAAATTGGTTTTAAAAAATTGATTGTTTTTTGATGGAAATTGGAAGGTATTGAACTTTCTGCGAAATGATTGAGCATCGACTGTTGAAGTTGATGGAGACTCAGCCTTCAACAGACATGCCGATTGGGTCAGTTCAATAGATTTTAATATGATTCAGTGCAAAATATTCTTCAACCTGTGTAGCAGAGTGAACTTATTGTGCTTTTTGTGCATGGTGCTACACAAGCTGTGTTGCTTTCACAGCCTTCCCTCAGCAGCGTCAGAAGCTGTGGAGACCTGTTTTCACATTTGCACCCCTGACTAGTTTCCATTTGTCAGAAGAGCAATGGAGGGGGGAGAGTGTTTTGGCTGCTGTGACGCCTGCAGGGAAAAAACCAATCTGCGTTGTGAAAAAGAGAGGTGCAATCCTGTTCCTATCCCAGCACTTTACTCTGGGTTTAGCCAGTTTGTTCTCCAAGCCATCAGTCCCCTTTCCAATGCACAAGCCATGTTACTACCTTCATACAAATTTAGTCCAAAGCAAGTAAGAGCTACAGATTTTAATCCTCGTGGAGTATTCACATGATAACTGGGCAAGCAAGTATTGCTTTAAATAGCTCAACACATTGCTGCTATTCCAGTGATATGCAGTCCAACTCTATATGAGGAGTCAGGGGAGAGATTTTTGGCTGCCAGGTATCTCACTGACCACCTTCAGGAGGGAGATGTGCTTACAGCATCTCCTTCCGAAATCAGTGCTGTGCTCTCTTGCACCAGGGAGAAGGGACCGCCTGGATCTGGGGATGGCTAGAGGGGTTTCCCAGCTACCCCAGCCTGTATTTTTAATTTGTGGCCAGGCAGTCTGCAGGTTTTCCTTCTTTAAGCCTTTTTCCCCAGGTGCCCAGCACCACCCTGCAGTGGCTATGGAAGGTGGCATCACTCAATGCAAGGACAGCTGTCGCTGGCACGTCCTGCGTCCGGTCCCTCCGGGACCCTGCCAGCGGTGGCCCACCCCAGGGACGTGACAATATTTAGGCTTCTGCAGGACGCTATTTTTACGTGGCGGCGAGGTGTTGGCTTGCCTCCCGCCTCTGTGGGTGCTGCAGGAGTCATCTGACCCCTTGGGCGCGTTGGTGTCGGAGCGGCTCCGTGACAGCACGCTGCCGCAGCTCCCGCTCCCCCACCGCTCCGGCTGAGCTCCTCGCCTCCGGCCAGCCACGCAGCGGCCAGCCACGCAGCAGCGGTGCTTCTGGTGCCATTTCCCCTCTTGAAGGGAATTAATGCGGGAATGCCAGAAGATACAGGTACGGTGTGATGACTCCACATTTTGGAGAGCCTAGACCTGAAATGACTTGGTTTTCATCCGGAGCTGCGGTAACAAAATCACTGATACCGTCATGAGAATAATTATTCTGTGTTTATGTGGAAACGCAGCAGAGTGGAGGAAGATGGTTAAACATTGATTTTAAATTATGCTTCATATTCTTTTAATTATATGAATGATGATTTGGAAATTATAATGATACTGACACTTAGCTGACAGCTCAATTTGAAAACTTTCCTCATTTTATTTAATTTAAATTGGCTTTAGAGTTTATATTAGCTTGTAATGAAAAAAAATACCTATTGCTTTATGCAGATATATTGGAGTACTGTTCCTGTACCCTTTCTCATGGTAATCTTGCTAAACCCATACAAAAAGAGCCTTTACACTGCTGCAGTAAAGGTTCCTAAAATTCAGCAGAGATTTTTACTAACTGCCTTTGGATTTGGTAAATATTTTATTTTAATAACGAGGGCAGGAGGTTAGCTTGTGCTAGGCTTGTTTATGTGATGTGAATTTTGCACTGAGCATATGCTGAGATTTGGAGCTCTCGTGTGCTGGGTACTTGTACCGTGTTGCATCTCTTATGCATGGTTGTATTCACATTCTGCTGGATAACACCTCTCCTTCGTCTCTGATCCCATAAACTCTGTAATTAGCAGTAAAAGCACAGGTTGCTTCAGTTGTGTTGCCTGCCTGCTGTTCTGTATCAGCTATAGGTTTCTGGTTTGATTATGATCCATAGGAAGTGCTGGAAAAGGCATGCAATCCTTTCCTCAGTGCCAATGGAAAGGCGCTGTAAAAGCTGTTGTTTGTAAGCAGTAGAACCACGTATACATTTCAAAAAGGAACATGATTCTTGAACCGTGTTATTTTGTATTTCTGGACTACATGAATGAATTGAATTAAATAGAGACCTATTGACATAAAGATTTATTGAATTTGCTAAGTTGCCTGTCTTATGGTATAGGAACTAAAGAGAGAAGCAGTAATAGTGCTTTGCAGCAGGAGCTACAGCAGAGGTCTGGAAAGAGCAGCAAGCATTTCTGGGGGAGCGGCTGGACCCGCTTGGTGCAGAAAAGCCCCGTTGGGCGAGCGAGCGAGCTCATGTGCGCTGGCGTGGGGACAGCTCAGCCCTCTGTATGGCCAGCTGGAGAGCTCCAGGGACTACGTAATGGGGACATTCAAGGCAAAACTTCTTTAGCTTTCCCTTTATCCTTGTGATCTTCTGCTTTGTTGTGAGATGTAGGGAAGAAAAAGGTATTGCGTTATAATGACAGGCAGCGTAAAGCAGGCAAAAATCTTTGAAACGGCTTTTAACACAAGCTGCTAATTGAGAAATACATAAAACAGGTTACCACTAGATACTTAACATGCTGTTGCAGAACATCTGCTTCTAACACGTCGGCTGCCTGGGCAGGTTTGGTGCCCATCCATTTGGGCACGTGTGCTCCCTCCTGCCCGGTGCCTGGACCACCAGGGTGCACGGCTGGGTAATTGCTCTTCCCTGCTGCCGAGCATGGTCGGAAGGATGGATGGGAAAGGCTTGTGGAGTCCCTGTTTCACAGTCGCTCTTTGTCTCATCCTTTCAGTGGAAAGGACCATTGAGGTCTCAGGCCCCTGCAAGGCTCCATAATGAATCACCAGTTCTTAGGGAAAAGAAAATAAACCAAAGCCCCTTATCTAAAGTAAATTTATAGCTCACACCCATGTAGTTCTCTGAACACCATATGTATTACCGTATTACTTATTACTGTGTTATATTATCCTTACCCCCATGCCAGCACTGGAAGAACTCCTAGTCACTGTATTTTACACAGAGACACAAGGCAGGGAGGGAGCAGGGGCCAGCTATAGGCACTTAAAACCAGAAATAATTCTTCACGGGATATTTAGAGGCACTTAAATGCTTGTTTCCTTTGCTTTCATCTGGGTGTTTTTAAATGCAACCCTTAGTGTTTTGACTGAGGCAACACAAGAAGGGTTTGGCAAAAAAAACAACTTGAACTCCAATCTCTAATTCCGGTCGGGTGCTGCTGCGCTCATCTGCTTCTCCTTTAATCCTGCTCAGAGAAGATTGCAAATTTAATTCCCCTCTGGGCTGCTGTGAACCACACCCTCCCCAAATCGCTTGATACAGCATTTCAGCAATCAATACTTTGTCCTCTTTCTCAAATCCTTAGTGAGTAAATGGCATTTGGGTCGCATATTTGTTTACTTTGATTTTCAGTCACCACCCTTAGCTATAGAGATGAAAGGCTTCAGTGTCAACACAGAGATAATTTTCTGCTAATTCCTTCATGCAGAATAATACCCGTTATCAGAGCTGTGCATTTTTGGTTCAGAGTTGGAATGAGGCCTGTGTCTTTGTTGAAAAAACTGAACATTTTTATGAGCTAAACAGCTGATATTGGTAATTTTAGATATTAATGTCTTTTTGCTCAAACAAAATGTTTCCATCTCATAAAGTGAATGTAATGGGTTGTGAAGAGAGCTGTTCCTGATGAATTTATAGAGCAGCCAGTAGTGCTGATAGTTGCTAAAGAAAATTGATGTAGATGCTGATGCTTTTCTGCTGATGGCTGTTGAAGGCAAATGATATTATATTTGTATGAGCCTGAAATTAAAGGCTTGCACTTTTTTAACCCAACCTCAAGAACAGGATAAAAAAAAGCTAAAACAAACCACAAAAAGAACAGGGAGGGGACCCACCCCACCCCCCAACCCCTTTGGTTTTCCTTTTACCGTTGTCTTTAGGCTCTGGTTCTGCACTGTCCATCCAGGAACCTTGGTGAGGAATTAGCACTTTCCCTGGATTGAGAGGTAATGTTGAGGATTACAAAAACTTGTTATTTAGGAATAAAATATTTATTCACATAAATGTTGTCTATCCATTCAAATTACACCTTAGTTTAGTTCACTGTACTCTTTAAAATGCCCATATGAAAAATCACAGAACAGAAGGCACCTGTCAGACCTGGTGTTCAGCTCTGGGGCCCCCAGCATAAGACAGACATGGACCTGCTCGAGCAGGTCCAGAGGAGGGCCACGAAGACGATCAGGGGGCTGGAGCACCTCCCGTACGAGGACAGGCCGAGAGAGTTGGGGTTGTTTAGCCTAGAGAAGAGAAGGCTCTGGGGAGACCTTCTAGCAGCCTTCCAGTACTTAAAGGGGGCCTACAGGAAAGATGGGGACTCTCGATCAGGGACTGTAGTGATAGGACAAGGGGTAACAGTTTTAAACTGAAAGAGGGTAGATTGAGAGTAGGTATTAGGAAGAAATTCTTCCCTATGAGGGTGGTGAGGCACTGGAACAGGTTGCCCAGAGAAGCTGTGGATGCCCTATTCCTGGAAGTGTTCAAGGCCAGGTTGGATGGGGCTTTCAGCAACCTGGTCTAGTGGAAGGTGTCCCTGCCCATGGCAGGGGGGTTGGAACTAGATGATCTTTAAGGTCCCTTCCTACCCAAACCATTCTAGGATTCTATGATTCTAATATTAAATTGTGTCATTTGGCCCTTTGTCATTTCAGGCTTCTGCAATCACCAAGAGCAGTAAATCTAATAAACTATATTTTCAGAACAGGGTTAAATAATGTGGAGCAAATGGGATATGTGGCCTTTTTTGTGTCCATCTATTGAACACAGCAGGTGAAAGTCTTTAAGCTTCATATTTGAGGTTTGATCCAAGACTGAATGTATATTCTTAAGCATGAGACTTCTTAACTTTTCAGTACTTGATTTCTAAGCTCAGTAACAGCTTCTGTGGGTCTTTATGCTAAGTTAAACCAAAAGGCACCAAACTGGAAAAAGCATTAGGACTGTGTCGAATTCTGCAGTTTCTGGCCATATGTTTCTTCATCAGGTCTGTAATCTACCATGAAGATTTTTCTCATTTGGCTACCCGAAGCCTGATAGCAAAGGGGTTTGTCATCCACTGCGTGGACTAGTCCTAGACAGGATCTTTTGCCAAGGGTTTGATTTCCCTCAGCAGTTTGCTCACAGCAGAGAGAAGATGACGAGAGCGTGGTGACATTTTCCGTCCCAAGCTCCAGAGTGGAGCATGACCAGGGACTTGTGAATCTTCTCCCTCCTGCCACTGCCATCAGCTGGTCTTGTGCTGTTTCCAAAACACTCTTGTCTCGGCCAAGTCTCATCCTTAACACTGGCACTTCATCCTGGTCCCCACTACCGTTAAATCCTACTTAGTCTAGCAATGCCGAAGGAGCTGTGTTTATTCAAAGGGGGATTTTTTTTACCACATATTGTGGATTTTCATGGATCCAGTGTGCCTTTCACAAAGTCCATCTCTGTCAGGCTTCAGCCTTTACTCCAAAGTGCTTCCAAAAACAAGGTGCTGTGCTTTCTTTTTAATGTTGAAAACCAAGATATTTTATCGTATCCTTTTTTTCCACCTTTATAAAAAGCTTAAACAGTTTGTCTGAAATTTTCCCTAAAGAAGTGAGCTCAAGAACACCAAACATGAAGAATGTCAATATAAACGGTTGAAGTTTGGCAAAGTTATAAGCACACTGAAAACATCCTTTTACAGTTGCCATAAGGTTGATAACGAGTGACACCACTCTTCCCCATGATACTTATAGCAAGTGCATATGTCTCGAGCAAGCAGTATAGAAGTAAATCTGAGGAACGTATCATATTTGACAATTTGTTTAGCAAACCATTGCTAATTCAGTAAGACCTACTTTATCCAGAACTACAGAATTAGGTACTGCATAGCCTGTTGGACAGAGGTTGAGTCTTGACATCAGAAATATGTGAGCACTGGACATTCGGCAAGATTATCGGCAGTGATGTCCCCAGCAGACAGGTCTTGTATGCTGATGAAGTGCTGGGGAGAGTGTTTGCTAGTTCCTTTCTTGCACTTTTTGTCCTTGTCAAAAAGTATGTGCAGTCAGACCTTTTTAGCATTTAAGGGTTGGTGGAGATACCTCTGGTAGAGCAAAATGCAGTCTGGGAGAAAGGGAAGTTTGGAGAATCAGGCATTCATTTGTATTTCTGTTCAGAAAAAGTCATTTAAAGTTAAGGAAATTTCTCGTTTCGTTAAATTCTGCAGATCAGGGTATAATGTAAGTATTTAATTTTTAATGAGCTCTTTAGTCAGTTATGATCCTGTGAGTAGTCTCAGATCATTACATTCTATCAGTAATTTGCTATTTCACTCGTTAAATATGTTGATTGTATCTTCTGCTGCTTCAAAGACTGATTTGGATACATAAAGGCATAAAAGTAGAATGCTGAAAATTGCCATGTAAATGTATTTCCTTAAAAATGGCTTGAAACATAAGTTAAAATTTTAAATTGACTAATAGAGTTAGCTTGCCAAAATTGTGTCAGTAGTTGCAATTTCAATATAAAGCACAATATATTTTAAAATATTCAAACCTGAACTAATATATCATTAATTACATCATTTTGTTGTGCTAGATGAATGAATAAGTACTTAAAACTGTCTTCAGAAACACAGTTTTATAATGAGCCCAAAGGCACTGCATTCCCACTGGGGTTTTGCGTGAAATATTGATTAGCTTAGTTCTGAACTGAGAGGAAAGCATAATAATTATTCATCTGTCTACCATGCATATTTTAAATATGATTTGTGTTACTTCAAGATTAATGGAAGAATTCCAACAGAAATACTACATCTTTTCCTTTTTAATTTATTTTATAGCTGAGTTGTTAGGTTTTTTAAATTCTAAATCTTGATCCAGAGACCTGAAGAGAAGCAAATGCACTAAATAGTCCTGCCCTGTAGCTCTGGACACTGATCACCACATACAATGTGGGAAGCAAAACTTTGTTTGCTGTCACTTTGCAACAATTTTCAGTTTGCAGCAATTTTCACAATTGTTTCACAATTCACAAAACAAATTTGCAACAACTTTCAATTTTCTGCTGCTTTGCAACAAGTGCGGCATTGAACTCCCGGGTGCAAGAAAACAAACAGAAAAATGAAGTTTTCTCTGGAAATGTGACAATATTTTCATTTTAGGGAAAGGGGGTATGTTTGGCTTGGGGGGCTGCCCTCGAGACTTCTCCGGCGGTGCACCTGGGTCCCTCCAGCACATGCTCTGCGCTGCGGCTGGGACTCCTTGGCCAGGTGACTGCCCTGCCCATGGGACACACCACGGCACAAGATTGCAGCCATCTGCATGCCTCTGCACCGGCCAGGCGCTGATGCCTCTGGAGAGATGCTGTTCAGAAAGTCTTAGCCATGGGAAGAGTCAAACATGAAAAAAAGTCAAATGTTTAATCATTCCAATTAGAATTTTGTATTTCAAATGTAACTTTTTAGGCCAAAACATTCTGGGTGTGGTCAGCTCTTTTTAAGTCAAGTCTTCCATGAATTAAATGCTACAGATTTGATGCTTGTTAGTATATCTGGAGGGAGCAAACCTTCTTTATCTATAGTTATAAACTTTTAGCAGCTACTCTACTAAGTAACTCAGGAAAATACTCTGTTTTGGTTTCTTTCAGGGTTGATTCTTTTTCAGGGTGGGGAGTTTGTTTTGGGCAGGTTACAATAAAGAGAAGTTCTCATGTCAAAAGTTAAGTATTGCAAAGTGCAGAGTTTTCTCCATTTTCTTTTGAGGAATAAGGCAGATGTTCATATTAGCTTGAACTGTGTGTGCCGTTTGCCCTGTGTAAATTTGAGCATCTGCCTTTCCATAAACTTCTAATTGCCTGTCATGCTGTGTTGTTTTTATTGGAGATGTACTTAATTATAGCCAGGGCTTCAGTAATAGCTCCAGAGTTCACATTGCCTTGAGCAGGACTTTTGACAATCCCAGAATGTGTAATTTCAGCAGACAAGGCAGAATGCTAACGGGTGGTGAATAACACTATGGACAGCTCAATCCCATGTATTTCCTTGGGGAAAAAAAACCAAACTGCTTTACTTACAGGAGTAGAAAGTGCCGGTTTGGGCAAAACTTGCAGAAACTCCCTTGGAAGCCTGGGTGGGAGGCTCAGCATCTCATTGAAATACTGGCTCCTTAAAGTCGGTGGATGTGGGAAGGCCTTTTAGGTATCACTGCAAGGTGCTGGCAGTGGGGAGGAGGGGAGAATAGAGCAGGAAGAGCAGTAAGGTCGGATATTAGAGCATAAAAGCTGGACGATGCTCACTTACTGATTTTGGTATCATTTGTTATCATATGTGTTCATAGAGACAGTACCATCACTGCCTCTCTATATCATCCCTACCTATGGTGAAGGTATAGACATTACTGTTTTTCTTTTTTTTTAAATTAAAATCAATTTTGTGGGTTTTTTCCCCATCTTTTTTTCTTTCAGAAGCCTTTTTTCTGAAACAGCAACTCTGATATTACAGTAGGAATAGAAACGAGAGATCTCAGCCAATCTGAGTTTAATCCAGCCTCTTATAAATTGATTAATCATGTTGCAGCAGTCTCATACAAAAAATTACTTCCCAATTTTTTTTTGAATGCTGATGAAAGAAAAGGGTTACACAGCAGTGGTGTTATCCCTTGACTAAACCCTGAAGGGAAACACATCTGATTCCCATTTATATTTAGTGTATTGACCTATGAGAGGTTGCTCCATCTTGACTGGTCGGTTGGTAAGTTTATTTTTAAGCTAAAATTTTAAAAAATTCCATCACTTTGAAATAAGCAATCCAACCTTAGAATAAGCATGCCACATTAAAGAAGAAGAATGTCATTAAGTATGTAATTTACTTATAATGCTTTATATATTTTCTTGTTATTAGTTCTTCTTCACATAGGAAAAAAGCCAAGTCTATTGAGTTATAGTACAGCCCCTTTATAATTAACTGCCTTGATGTTTGCTCTCTAGACTCCTAAGTACACTGCGATAAAAAGTTGATGCAAGTACTACAGCAGAATGGCAAGAATGAAGTCATATCTCACCTGTTCCAAACAGCACTTTGGGATGCCAATTTATATTGTAATTATCAACAGCCCAATAAATGCAATTTCTAATTTACATCACAAGATGGCAGCAAATTTTTAATTCACTTAATATTTTACTAACCTAGATAAACCTAGTATCCTGAAATCATGGTTTTCTTACAAAATGACAGAAATCTTTGTTTAATGATCAGATGCATGTGGTATTTACGGAGATGTCAATGTTTCAGAAGTATGAAGTCAAAACATCTACAGAAGTGTATTTCTGTCTTAAAATCAATTAAAAAGGCAATTACTTTGAACTTTAAGGATCAGTAGCTCACAGTGTAATAGTTACTAAAACCTATTAAAGGTATTTTGGATAAAAACAATAGCTTTTTTCTGTAGTCTTTGATTTCTTGAAGAGAAAATGCAACAAAGCATTTTTTTGAAATTCAGGTGGAGGCTCTCAAGACTTGTGGATCATGTGGATTCTTTCCTCTATAAGCAGTTCTGATTTATGTTTGAAATGTTTGCTGGCATGAGCTTTGAAAGTTATGAAATGAGAAGCTTGGCTCAGCTCCTTTAGCAGATCTTTTCTCCTGTGCTGGCCAATACTAGAAGTTAAAACTGTTTTATCTGTTTGACCTGTTTTGTCCCAGATGTTAATTGTCATTATTTGTAGGTCTTACAGAAGATGCATCTGACAGCCTTTAAAATGCTCTACCTTTTGTTTTCCCTTGCAGTTTCACAACCACAGGCTGTGCATAGCCAACTGGAGAAGCCATCAAGTACTGCAATTCTCTGCAATAACTGTGGAAACCCATGCAAAGGAGAAGTTTTGAGAGTTCAGAACAAATATTTCCATATTAAGTGCTTTGTTTGCAAAGGTAAGTGTTTGTCACAGCTCTTCCTATGAGTGAGGCATTAGCACTGAGCGTGTGACTTCATGGTCCTGGAAACTTCACAAACATATTTTACAATCCAATCCATGCGTGAAAGGATTTACTGTAAACTCTATGATTGCTTACTGTAAGATTATAAACATCCTAAATCCTAAAAGTGGAGTATGTTTTGAATGGATATAAATCCATGGAGTTTACCACGGAGTTGGGACCTGAAGAACAACAGGTTGGGAGAACTGGTAGTGAAACACGGTGCGGGGTTAGGAGAGAATTAGCATTTACAAAGAAATTTGGAGGGTATCCCTCTCCCAGCTCTCTAATGCATGCCATGGGGTGGGCCATGGCCACGTCTGTTCAGACTCTCTTGTGTTGGACTGTGATATTTGAATCCCAGTGTGACCCTCTGTGCTTTTCCATTTTTTGGGGGGGGACTACTTGGTTTGCTCCAGGTTGGTGCCTGGCTGTGACCTAATATTGACACATTGTGAATGGCAGAAGGATGGTCAAGGAAACAGGGAATTAACCGGTACAACACCCCTTCTGTAGATACTTGGTTGTTTGAAAGATTATCTGGAAGTTGCAAAGATCCAATTTGTTTTGAATGTACAAATGAGTAAATGTTAACTGATGTTCACTGGGCAACCTGCTTACTTCGTTATTAAATACTATTTCAAATTACATTTATTAATCCTTGTAGCACAGCCTAGAAACATGAGCATGGCTCTGGTCCCAGCTGTATTAATGTGACTATTTCCACTTCTATTTAGAGGAAACTATCAGAAAGAGAACTGTCATTATCTGTCAGCTACACTGATATTTTTGTAAATGTCATGGGATTAAGTATATAGTATTCAATACCTGAGTCAATCTTTAATGAGTTAGATAGACAGGATTAAATGTTCATCTCAATAATTGTGTTCTTTGCATAATTACACAGCAAGAAAAATAAGCACAGTGCAGTATTGTAAATAGCAAAAATATTTTGGTCACCTATTCAGAACCAAAATGGTATTTAAAGCAGAACACAGCCCCTACATACATCTTTCAGACTCTTTTAAAGCCACTCTTATGGCAAATTTTATTATCAAATTAGTTTTTCACACGTAACTCAGGAAGAGAGCAGCTAATTTGTTATTCAGGAGTCTTGTCTCCTGCATGAAGTCTCAGTAACATACTGGTATGTGCTCCATATAATGATCTTGATGAAATCCAAGCCCCCTTTTATACAGATCTGCTATGAGAAAACATTGACAAGTCCTATGGAAGGAACGAGACACAACTATACATCCACGTTTTCATTTCATAGGGCATCTCCTTTCAGAGGTTGCCAGGTCACCTGCAAATGCAGCAAGCGGATTCTGAAACTATTCACTGATCCCAAATTTAGGCAGTGCGGAGGCTTTTCTTCCCACCCCCATGCAGAAGAAGATGATGAATGTACTGTAGAAGCTATATTACCCCTACCTGTCTGTAAAAGATAAGAAGGAGTTTGTTCGCTTCAGGCAAATCTTGGCTAAAATGAGAAAAAAAAATCACTATGTTAACAAGGAAGAAGCAGGGTAGCGTCTGTCAGCCACCCATCTGCCTCAGCTGGCACAGGAGGCAGTGTCAGAGATGCGTGGTTAAACTGCTTCTTGGTGTCAGGGCTCTCGGAGTACTTCTATTCCTCCTTAATAATCACTTTGCTAAGTGCTAAGTTTGCACCCATAGTTGGGGTTTTTTTTCCCCCTCATTATTTAAATGCCGTAATTCCTTTTATCACTTTCCAAGGGTTTCCATCCATTTACTGGTATCCTTCTAGTATCTGTTTTTGTTTTGTTTCTGGGTTTTATTTGTTACTTAAGAAGCATAAGTTGCTTTCTAGTGTGGATTTACCACCTTGTTACATGAGAAGAGCTTAGGAACAGAACAGAGCACTGAACATACATTTCACTAGCTAACATAAAGGGGAAAAAATCAGGTTAGGCAAATGTGATTTGGGGTTTTCATCATGTGCTCAAATCAATGGATGAAAAAATATAGTTAATGTGTTAGGATTTAGCAAAAAAATGGTACTCAGTTCTCCTGGTCCATTGACCACTTACCTCCTTTCAGCCTTGGAGGAGAGGTTCGTACCTCGACCCCTTTTCTCAAGCCCTTTTCTTGTCATGCTGCTGGACTGTTGTGCATGGGCTGGATGACGATCCTGGGAATATATTTACCTTACAGTTGACTCCTCCCTGCGGTGCATTTATTTTGATGGTACTCAGCGATGCAGTTTGCCCCCTCTCACCTCATCTGCCAAAGATAGCACCTTGACAGAGGCAGCGTGTCCAGCGGCCAGCACAGCCGCAGGACAGTCCCAGGACAGATAATCCCACGTGTGGGCTGGCTGCATTGCCCTGCTAAGCTGCGTGCCTGCTTAGGTTGACTGCCTCTGTGTTAAACTACCTCAGGTATTTAGTCTAGAGGTATTTGAGGTCTGTTTGAATGACTTGATCAGTGGCAGATGATATTACACTGGAAGAAGTCCCACGTACCTTTTGAATATGTGTGAAATGTGAAACCATTTATTTGATAGTGTTGGATAAATTATGAGGTTTCAGGGGGTAGAGACATTTAATTGTTTCTTTTTTTTTTTAGGGTAGAAAGGTAGTTTTGTATATTGCCATGCTGCTGTCTAATTATTTCTGTGGGGACTATGAGTTTCAAAACGGTAACACAAAGCATGTAGGTGCCTTTTGTATTCAAATTAAATTATATAACCAAGGAAGGTTAGTATAAAGTCACTCATTCCCATCCAGTTCTTCTTACATTCCCCAGATAAAGATTCTGAAGAATTCTAAGAAAAGTTTTGAAAATCAAATAATTCTTATTATTCAAGATTGAGATACACATCCAGATTAAAAATTTTAATAGCAATACTGTGAACATCTGCTAGTTTTGCTCAGTATCAAAGTTTAATAGGATTTATGGAGGTACATAGGCATTATAAATAAGGTTTATACTTGTATCTATTCATATATATTGTTTCTTGTTAAAGTGCACGTCTAATCTGCTAGTAAAAGGCTGTAGGGAACACGCCATCTAGTCTCTCTTCAAATTTTTACTTAGTCTCTTTTACTTAGTCTTAAAATATACTTTTAATTGGGTTTAATAAAAATGCAGTTATAATAGAAGTAGGTGCCTTAGAAATATAAGGCAAACATTTTATTCACTAAACTTCAAGGGCTTTGGTTCCCACGTTTGCATGGGAACCAAAAGAGAGGTTGTAAAAAGAGAATAATGATTCTCTCATTTCTTACCGCTGTAATGAAAGCACCAAGGAAAATGACAAAAGGTGATAAAATATTGATGACTCAGACTATCAAATTAAAACAAATTGTGTTGTCTAGTTCATTCTGAGGGTGTCTGTCAGGTCAGGACTGCTTCTCATACGGGGTATGGTATTAGGCAAATACTCACTTGGTGCTGCATTACAACAGCATAATTTAGTGAGCCAGTAGAGACACAGACTAATGTAGAATTGTAGATGGGAGAGATGTAGGTGCTGCAATTATATTATCCTGGATAGCCTCTTTGATCTTTCATAAAGATAGAAATTACCTTGTTTTAGCAGTGTTTGTCAAGTACTTCTTTTTCTGTGATGTGATTGCATCCCAGCATTTCCAAAGTAGCAGTAACCTACGTCAGATACAGTAGTTAGGAAATATTGGAAGCGTGAATCAAAGCCCAATGTTTCTAGGGGGTCTGGATAACTTGATTACGATAGCTTTATATAAAATGAGAAAGTACACTTTCCAGTATTTTGTATAGTCACTCTAGCAGACCAAAAAATGGACAATCCATAGTATGTTTGCAAATCTATTTGCATGCAAAAATCCTGCAGCCCTCACCCTAGTTAAATGGGAAAAATCCATTCAATCCTGCAAAAAACTGTTCTTTCTACAAGATTACTCATATGTGAGAAGAACCATAGTTCATATCTTTGTCCTTCACTAGTTTGGTCTTGATTAAATGATGTAAGCTTGCAATCTGAACCACAGATGTAAAAACATGACCATTGTGCTACAGCAGTGTGGTGAGTAGACCCTGGCTGGACACCAGGTGCCCCCCAAAGCCGGCCTGTCACTGCCCTCCTCAGCTGGACAGGGGAGGGAAAATGTAACGGAAGGCTCCTGGGTCGAGATCAGGACAGGGAGATCACTCCCCTGTCACGGGCAAAACAGAGTCTGTTTTACTGTCACGGGCAAAACAGAGTCGACTTGGGGAAATTAATGTAATTTATTACCAATCAAGTGAGAGTAGGGTAATGAGAAATAAAACCAAATCTTAAAACACCTTCCCCCCACCCCTCCCTTCTTCCCAGGCTCAACTTCACTCCCGAAGTCTCTGCCTCCTCCCCCTGACCAGCGCAGGGGACGGGGAATGGGGGTTGTGGTCAGCTCATCACACGTTGTCTCTGCTGCTCCTTCCTCCTCAGGGGAGGACTCCTCACACTCTTCCCCTGCTCCAGCCCGGGGTCCCTCCCACGGGAGACAGTCCTCCATGAACTTCTCCAGCGTGAGTCCTTCCCAGGGGCTGCAGTTCTCATGAACTGCTCCACCGTGGGTCCCTTCCACGGGGTGCAGTCCTTCAGGAACAGGCTGCTCCAGCGTGGGTCCCCCACGGGGTCACAAGTCCTGCCAGCAAACCTGCTCCAGCGTGGGCTCCTCTCTCCACGGGTCCACAGGTCCTGCCGGGAGCCTGCTCCAGCACGGGCTTCCCACGGGGCCACGGTCTCCTTTGGGTGCACCCACCTGCTCCGGCGTGGGGTCCTCTGTGGGCTGCAGTGGATATCTGCTCCACCGTGGGCCTCCATGGGCTGCAGGGGCACAGCCTGCCTCACCATGGCCTTCACCACGGGCTGCAGGGGAATCTCTGCTCCGGCGCCTGGAGCACCCCCTGCCCCTCCTTCTTCACTGCCCTTGGTGTCTGCAGGGTTGTTCCTCCCACGTTCTTGCTCCTCTCTCTGGCTGCAGTTGCTGTTGCGCAGGTGTTTTTCCCCTTCTTAAATATGTGTTGTGGTTTAACCCCAGCTGGCAACTGAGCCCCACACAGCCACTCACTCACTCCGCCCCGGTGGGATGGGGGAGAGAATTAGAAGAGTAAAAGTGAGAAAACTCGTGGGTTGAGATAAAGACAGTTTAATAGGGAAACCAAAAGACATGCGCACAAGCAAAGCAAAACAACAAATTCTTTCACTCCTTCCCATGGGCAGGCAGGTGTTCAGCCATCTTCAGGAAAGCAGGGCTCCATCACACATAACGGTTACTTGGGAAGACAAATGCCAAACGTCCCCCCTTCCTTCTTCTCCCCCCAGCTTTATATGCTGAGCACGACGCCATACGGTACGGAATATCCCTTTGGGCAGTTGGGGTCAGCTGTCCCAGCCGTGTCCCCTCCCAGCTTCTTGTGCCCCCCCAGCCTCCTCGCTGGTGGGGTGGGGTGAGGAGCAGAAAAGGCCTTGACTCTGTGTAAGCACTGCTCAGCAATAATGAAAACATCCCTCTGTTATCAACACTGTTTCCAGTACAAATCCAAAACATAGCCCCATACTAGCTACTATGAAGAAAATTAACTCTATTCCAGCTAAAACCAGCACACGGGGGAAGCTTCTAGCAGCTTCTCACAGAAGCCAGCCCTGTAGCCCCCCTGCTACCAAAATCTTGCCACACAAACCCAATACAAGCAGCTTTGCTATGTATGTGTCTGTCTTGTTTTACCTCTAATCAAAATTACCTGGATGGCTGTCTTGCTATGGATGCAGCACGTGCAGTCTTCCAAGCTAGCATGGCTAGCAGTTCCAAGTATACTTTTTTCCCCATGAATTTTCATCTATTTGTTTAATTAACCTGTTAGAACATATCACATCTTCAGCTAGAGTTGGGTACATGTTTCTGTGGGTCAGCGTTCCTGATTCTTGTGGCACTACAGTTTCCTGGGAATTGTGGAAAAGCCCTGGACTGGGTATATCACTTTTATACCATTTTTTCAGTAGAACATACAACACAATCCAGAGTTATATCATTTACTTTGAAGCCATGTTAATGGGAAGGGCTAACACAGAATATTTGGTGAAACGGTTAAAAACATCAAGTAACTTGGTAATAGGAGTGATTTGTTTGTTAGATCAAATGCATCTGCTAGGATATAAATATGTTAAAAGCTATGCTGTGTAATCTGAGGGACTTGCGTTTGAACATAGCTACGGGGTTTCACATTTCGGAATTGGGAGTCATTTACGGGAAGCTCACTGGTAAGATTTCTGAGTTCCAACTTTTGGCCAAGCAGTAGTTGTTGATGGCATGTGTGGTATCTTAGGCACTGGGGATGCAGCGTAGGGGCTCTTGTTCATCAGGTGCTCTCAGCAATGTGCCCATCGCTTCCCAAGTACTTCAGGAGTTTGCGGTCCCAGATCATATTAACTCAGTATAATAGGAAAAACTATGCTTTCGGTGCAATACTCTCGGAGTCTGGCTTGGACAGTATGGCTGACTTACCAATGTCACATTAGCTTAATATTTTATTTCATTGAAATAATGATAATAACAGTGACAATTATAATCACTTTTGCCTGTGCCAAAGGGATTTAATGCAGTGGCCAATGGTTCTGTGTTGTGGTTTTGAGATTTTTAAACTTAAACTTTAAAAATCATTAATCACTGACTTTCTAAAAGCAACTCAATAATTAAAGTGTGAAAAAAATTTTCATCGGTAAACTCTCACAATCATAAAGTAATTGTTAATTTTTCTGTTGTTTTGATCACATCCTTATTAGTTGCAACATTTCTTTGGATTTATGAAGAACTTTCTGCAACTCCTCATGTCTTGGTTGTACACCAATCACATCAGCACTTCAGTGAAAGCTTTATTTCATGGCACATGTTTCATCCAGAGTTTGATGAATTTTTTTAAGAGTATCTTTCATGAATTTACATAATATTAGTAAAGTGTGGGAAAGGGACAGGGGAGGAATCACGGTTAAGAGTATTGGTAGAGGAATCTCTTCCTAACATTTCAATAAAGGTTATATATCTGTCCACCACAGGAAGCCAAGCTTCTGCTATTTCTGGTTTCCAACTTGATTTATCTCATTGAAAGACACAAAATTTCTGGGATTTTAGGTTTTTAGGGCATAGTAAAGCTATATGAGAGGTGCTTAACCGTGCTGGGAATGCTGAGATAGATTTAGACAAAGACACCAAATAAATGAAGAGTAGTAAAACTCACCTTGGTTGAAATCAAAGTAGAAGTGGGACAAAACTGAACGCATTTAAAAATTATGCCTGATGTTTGTTAGATAAAGTTTGGGATTGAAGCATAAGCTTTGCAGGCAGTAAAATTATTATTCATATAAAGCAGTTTTGAGCACACATAATTCCAGCCCACATTAGTGTCACCCCCGTGAAGAGCCTGTAATTCTTTTGAATTACTCAAGTTCTCTTCTGTCCTGGCTTTGGCTGGGATAGAGTTAATTTTCTTCCTAGTAGCTGGTAGAGTGCTGTGTTTTGGATTCAGTATGAGAATAATGTTGATAACACACTGATGTGTTAGTTACTGCTGAGCAGTGCTTACACAGAGTCAAGGCCTTTTCTGCTCCTCACCCCACCCCACCAGCGAGGAGGCTGGGGGGGCACAAGAAGCTGGGAGGGGACACGGCTGGGACAGCTGACCCCAGCTGACCAAAGGGATATTCCGTACCGTATGGCGTCGTGCTTAGCATATAAAGCTGGGGGAAGAAGAAGGAAAGGGGGGCGTTTGGCATTTGTCTTCCCAAGTAACCGTTATGTGTGATGGAGCCCTGCTTTCCTGGAGATGGCTGAACACCTGCCTGTGGATGGGAAGGAGTGAATGAATTCCTTGTTTTGCTTTGCTTGTGTGCATGTCTTTTGGTTTCCCTATTAAACTGTCTTTATCTCAACCCACGAGTTTTCTCACTTTTACTCTTCTAATTCTCTCCCCCATCCCACCGGGGGGAAGTGAGCGAGTGGCCGTGTGGAGCCTAGTTGCCGGCTGGGGTTAAACCACGACATCTTCTTAGGGTAAAGTTTTTCCCCACGCAAAAAATGTCAGTGCAAGAATGCCTTTGTGAAGGGGGACTTTCTGTCTGTATCATGCTCTTTCACGTGGGGCTACAGCAGGGATACAGGCAGCACACTGGAGTAGTTACTGGGCGCTTCGATGCACTACGGTGATGTGAGGCCTGCATGGAGACCCAGAGAGAGTTGTTGCATAAAATTCATCACAGCCACAGTGGTGTTACTCCACCTCCCGCTTTCTGCCACTCATTAACACAAGACCATCTGCCATATCTGTGCACAGGCAGAGCAAGCACTTGATTTGCAAACCTGTAACTGGCACCCAAAGCATCATTATGAAAAATCAGAAAATATTTGATGTTGTTGCTTTACATGTTTTTCAAAAAAAAAAAAAAAAGGCAAACTGTTTTAATTAATCTGGCAAATGACAGCAGTATTTTATCATAAACACTTAAGATGCTATTAGGTGGCAAATGGATTAAAAGACATTACTCTGTTTCTTAAATCTCTTTAGCATGCTTCTAAATTTTAAATAACCAGACTGATTTCTTAAAATAATAAATCAATATAAACTAATCAACTTTTCCAGTTTTCCTGGGGGTTGTTTTGGCAGCTTGGAACAGCCATATACCTAGTGCTGTGAGGCTCTCTCTCACCCTTAACGCTATAGGAGAGCTTTTATAGGGCAGTAACACTGTTTTTAAGCTCCTGGGAAATTCTGCTTTCCAGAAGGGAAATGGAAAATGGAAATGCACTTTCTAATGCAAAAATTACTAGATGTGTAGTTCCCATGAATTATGGGACTCAAGTCACATAATGCACAGGAAACTCCCCAAACTCTCCTTCATTTTAATTAGTACACCTGAGTCATTAATGTTTTGTCAGTCTCATAAGAGCACGCTAAATCTCTAAGGGTTTTCCCGCACTGAAGTGTGTACTCTGCAAATTAATTTATGGGTATTATGGCCAGTCTAGCCTGAGAGCTTGTGTAGATGTGCTGTACACTGGATCCTTTATAGCTTTATCAATGCTACACATGCACGGTGAAGTGTCGTAAGATGGATAAGCTATAGCCCACAGTTCTCTGTATCTTACCCACTCCTGAAAGCTGGTATGGTTTTCCTGTGGCAGAACTCTCTGCCTCCCTGCAGTTCCTGGTTGGGAGCTGGGGAAGGGGCCAGCAGGTCTGCCCCAGACTTTCCTGGTGCTGCGTACTCCTAGTTTTGTTTACCCCAGACTGTAACAAACTGAAGTGGGATTCCAGTCCTTGAGATAATAGCTGGTATTTCAGATATTAAAGTTAAAATTGTGCCAGTGACTGACAGGCTTGAGTATTCTTGATTTCATGGGCATCTGCTTGGAAAGACTTAGATATAATCACTCCTGTCTAGGAAGAGTGATTGGATTATATGGATTATATACCATCGCAAGGTTCCTTCTGTCTTGCCGCTGCCTCACCTGTAGGCAGAAGTTTCAGGTGTGAATTGTCCAAGAGGGCGAGTGAGATGATATTCCCATGCAGACTTTGCATGGTCAGTAAACTTCCAGCTGGGGAAGACTTCCCCAAAACCTTCGTGAAAAGCTTACCTGAACTCGTCTGCACCAGAGCACACAACAGAAGGAGTATCACAGTGACAGCTTCTGGAAACAGACTTAGACTTCTTCAAGTTACTTGCAGGTTGGTTTGAAGTTAAGTCAAAGCTGTAGCAGTGGAAGTTTGCCAGGTGGTTGCTGTTGCTTCTCAGAGGCATAGCGGCCAGGAGAAATGTTCCAGATATAATCATGGGCTTTTGGAGAATGGGCTCCCAGACTGCATCAGTGGTGTATGAAGACATGCAGTTTAGCTGCCAAAAGAGAATTATGTCAACAACATACTATGTGTCATTCTTGAGATCTTAGTCAGCCATCAGCATCCATCTCAGAGATGGAGGAAAATACTAGAAATGGACATAAAGCTGCAGTGCTGAGGAAGAAAATTTTTATTTAGTTCTGAGCAAGCAGAGATCTTTTTCTTGGTTTCTCTGTAACAATGTTATGAATGGGTCTTTGTTCCTTCTTTTATTTTCAGGGGCTCTGCCTCTCTCTCTCCTGTGTTGGATTCACGCCTGGTTGCTTACATCAGGCAACAAATCGGGGAAAAAAATAGACTTCATATATGCAGTTGCATGTAAGCAAACCGCTTGATTGTCTGGCAGGCTGAAAGCAAAATGGCACTGTTTGGATGACAAGACCCCAGTGCATTTTACTGTTACAGCCTGCTGTAGTATACAGCAGCACAGCGAGCGTAGCATCTTCCGAGCCTCTCAGGACACAGCTGATTTTCAGGCCCAGCACACAGCCAAAAAATTAATCTACTTTCAGTAGGCTCATTTGCCAGCAAGGAAGATAGAGATGCATTTTATATTCGTACAGTGCAAATGGAATACTGATGACATACAATAGCGGGATAGCAACATGCTTAAAGTGCATTAATTAATTGCTGTTGCTGCTATTTATTTTTATAGGCTGTAGGCAATAAAGAGTTATGGAGTTAGATTGACTGTGAAATCACACAGCATAAATGACAGTGCTCCAGGTGCTGTTACAAACACTGGGCTGGAGGAGAAAGTAGCCTGTTTCTAAGCAAGTAGAGGAAGCCCTCAGATCTATATGAGCTATTTTGGTGTCAGGTAACTGCAAACCATCTTCATGAGTGGAATTAGTGAGTTGTCAGAGAAGCATCCTGAGGTACCCTCCTCAGAAATGGTATGGATATCTTCCATCTCAAGTCCCATAACACATCCAGGTACTGGCTTGCTGCCAAATACCATAAGAGGAGACAAACACTTATTTATTCATTACTTTAAAATTGCTCCTAAAGCTCGTAACTGTTCAGGGTAGGGCATTGCCTTGGTATGCAGGGTAATACCAAGACAATCAGCTGAGTTACTCAGTGTTAGTCTCTTCATTATCATAAGTGCTATGTTTGCAGTGCTTTTCTTGTTTCACTAAGATGAACTTCAGTAATGGTTGGAAACTGTTTCTAAGTTTTAAATAACCCTACCTCCAGATTCTCATTTTGGATGACAAGTGTTGGGTAGGAGTGGATCTGTGACATAACGCTGATTTCCTATCCTAGGAGAGTAAGATCTGGTAGTTGCCTTCAAACATGCTCCCTAGACTTGCTCCAGCTTTCCTTTCCCTGATTTCTTGTTTCTGCAGGTGTGCAGGATCATCTCAGCTGGGCAGTGTCTCTGTCCACGTAAGGAGCAGGCAAGGGGCACAGCATCTCTCCCGAGGGATGGCTAATGGGCCTGTTTTCAGAGCTACTCTTCTCAGCTTTAAATTGGGACTATTTTAATATCCAAGCCAGTATTTAACTGGAATCCCTGTGTTCTCCTCTGGTCAGCTGAGTGTTGAGTTAAATCATATCAGGTGGTTCAAAGAGTGCAGGAGCACACAAGGGTTTGTGACTCAGGTTGTGGCTGGTGGAGCATAGCTGGTGATGGAGTGATGTGTGAAGAGCAGGGAAGGAGGATTTGGATTTTGGAAAAGCTGTGACTTCCCCCAGCCTGCAGAGTTGGTGGGTAAGAGGAGAGACTCCCTCCTGTGCCCAAGATTCACTCATGAGCTAGATTTTTCTTCATTCATGAATAAATATAAAGACTTTGCAGAGGGGAGCACCTCGTGAACTGTCATGTATGTGGTCTCTGTTATAAGCATATGCCAAAACAAGATGGAAAGGAAGGGCCGAAAGCCTGCCCTGCTCAGTTTTCTGGGCCAAAAAATGCATTAATGGACTTTCTTTCTTAGGGGTTTTGCTTATAGCTAATCAGTTTGGAGGGAACTCTAGAAGAACTAATGACCATTGACAAGAACTGAGATTAAGAGGCCAAATGTGGCATCAAGGTCTGATACAAATGATTTTTGAAACTTTTTGGAATGCTAAAACACTAAAAACCTATATCACTGATACGATAAAAATTTGTGTCATGGCCTGTTTGAAATCTTTTCAACCCAGCTTTTTTCTCTGAAGAAATATTTTACAGTGTACCTAACATTTTTGCATGAAAAGCCTCTTTTTGTTTAAAAGCTATAATGAAAAAAATATTTTTCTTTAATATGGCACATGTAAGATTGCTTCAGCTAAGATCTTCACAAGTTATGTTTTTAGTGACATAAAAACGTCTGGCTTTATGAAAGAAATATTTAAGAAAATTACAGTCCTCTGCTATAAAAATGTTCTTGCGCTAAACTGAATCAGTAGTCATACTGATGTACATCAGGAGATTTAATAGCCTTGCTGAGCGGAAGAGGTTATCAAATCTCCGAAGAAGAATAAGCATGTTGGCCACTAGTCTCAATTCAATTTGTTACGGATCTAATTGGTTCCAAATAAATTTATACTGTAACCTATTTATATGTCAGTTTATTTCTACTACTGTATTACACAGACAGTAGTACTGCCAGTGAAGAAAAAGAGCTTCTTTCCTTATTTCCCATGCATTTTCCGCTGTAACCATAGAGTTCAAGGACTTGAAATTTCGTGCAGTATCAGGGAACAGTTGAATAAAACTGTTAGGTATTTGTTATATTGTAATGTTTGCTAAGTGCTGATTTTATGGAGGAAGACAGGTGCATCTGCGTAGTTAAGTAGAAGCATTAAACGGAAGAACTGTATTTTTGAATGTTGATATTTATATTTTATTGATGGTATTCGGTTTAAGGTACTCAAACCCTAAGAAATATTAAAAAAACATTTTTTTTCTCATTTCATCCAAGCTTGTGTGACATTTGATACTTTTTATGGTTTTGTGATCTCTCTGTCATTACCCTTTAACAGACAGTCTCTTTAAGCTAATATTTTAACCATATCTCATAATCCCTTTTAATATTGCTCAGACTTCATTCCAAAGCTATAGAGATTTGAGGCCTTTTTTCCCATATTTCTTCCTTCTTAATGGGATGCTGTTCCACAACCTCTTTCCTGTGATGGTTAGAAACACTTGTATTAATTTGCAGCCTCCATTTATTCATGGCCAGGGTTTCCTCATTTGTTTTTGTGACAACATTCTCCTTGGGTTTAAATAGCTCTTCATCTTTGCTTTAACTCGCTGTGTTTAAACTTCAGATGTATATGGAGATACTAGTTGTTTCCTAAGGCTTATTTTTTTTGTTACACTAAACAAGCCAAGCTCTGCTTGTCTCTTAAAATAGGCTTTTATTCTTTATGTCATCCTGATAGCCCTGCTCTGCTATTAATCAGTCTTTCGTGAAAATAACTGAGCAAGATATACCCTGTGTGCTCACAAGGTATACTGTCTTTAGTACTAGCTAGCTCTGTGCGACCTGCTTGGCTCAGTGCATCCTTACTTATTACTTCAAAACATTAATGACTTGTAGTTGTCCTGTGATCGCCAATATTTCCAAGTCTTTCTTTCCTTCTGCCACTCAGAAGGGAATTTTTTTGTTGTTCCTGTTTGAATGAAAGGCGTTTCACCTTGTGCATTTAAAGTAAATCCCTTCTCTATGTCCCAAGGTATCCAGCTCCCCTTCTATCCGGATCCCCCTCTGCACCGATAGTGCCTATGGGCTTTGGGTCATTAGTGCACTTCATTGTCATGGGTCTGCTTTGTTGTAGCAAGAACATTATTCCTACTAGCATTTCCCATAGTCATTAATCAGCTGTACTAATTGCCTTCCTTGAGGCTGTGCTTCCCCCTTCTTCACAAACCACTGTCATCTCCGCCTTGGCCAATTACCTAATTAAAATCTTATCCTGTTAATTTTTTTTGTCCGATCTATTGCTCTAGAGCTGCAGGTAGGTGAGATTTACAGCACTTGGTTTACCTGGAAAGTGATGTATCTTGCAATAGCTCTGTATTGTGGAGCAAGTATGTTGGTAAGTTGTTTTTCCTTCTCATGGTCCACTTCATTTCTTGTATGAATGCCACCATAGTGTGGTGTGTAGCAAAAGCCACTAGAAGAAACCATCACTTCAGCATGGAGTTCACTTGCAGCGTATCTGCTGTGACTGTCAGGCTGAATTCGTTAATATTAATTGGAAAGTACGGTTACAGGTATTAGCGCAACTTAGGTAGAAAACAATTCTTAATCTTCATTCTGCTGTTCAAATGAACGCGTGCTCTGCTCACGCTTGCCCATGCTTAATGGAGCAATTTGTGTTCCTCCTGATGGAATTCAGGCACTCTTTGGGTACAGGGAGGCTGAAGTGATGGCAATGCAGAGAGCGGCCTGGGTAGATGATGCCAAGCTCAGCTCTTATTTTGAAGTCCAGGTATGTTGTTTATTTGGCTCTCTTTGGGTAAACAATTGCACTGCAGGGCTTCCTGAGAAGCCAGGATTAAGTGCATTAGCGCAAACTGCTTTGGGGGTAATACACAGCAAGCCATAGTAATTGTAACCTCGCTGGCAGCAGAGGGAAAGGCAGATACCTTCAGGGTGGGACAGGGTCCCATCAAACACCAGTGACCGGGCTGTCACCGGCCCCAGCTGCCCCAAACCTCAGCACCGGGGCCCTGTTAGCAGTGAGACGGGGCCTGTGGGGCCTCCCTTAAGAACCCGGGTCAGCAGTAAAAACATATAGATTTGCTTGTGCTTACCGCTCATTTTAGCAGGTGAGTAGTGGCAAGGGTGCTCGACAGAGCAGTGGCAGGCAATTTGTGGGTATGCCATCAGCTCTTCATCTTCCCCTTGTTATGGAAGCCCAGCTCCGAGTCCGTCTTGGATGGCCCAGACCAAAACGCGTAGGTCGGTGCCTGCCCTGTGGCTCAGAATGGTTCTTGCTGGCTTTGTTCAGGTGTGTTGCAGTAAGATCTGCCGCTACTGGCATAAAGAAGTATTCTGTAGGGACGTAACCCCTCCCTGCTCACTTCAGAAACCCAATTAGGTCCTTTAACTTTTTTCTCTCATGATCCACTCTGCAAGTTTAAACACTGTATGATACAATTTAGAACTGCTCTAGTGCATCATTAGTATCAGCTCAGCATGCTGTTCAGCGTCATCTCAAATCTGTAGTTGATTTGTGCTTCTGTCACACCAGTATGTACCTGAGTGAAATATATAGACTGAAATAAACTCACAATATTCAGCAAGTCATGCCATATTTTTGAAAAGTCTGTGCAAAAAGCATGTCCTTAGTAAAAAATAGAGCAAGGATGAGAAAGAAAAATGTTAAAGTGAATGTGTTAAGCCTGTGAGATAAAGAGCATGAACAATGTATTGCAAGATAAATTATATAATCCATAGTTGTGTAAAAATGCAATGCAATATAACTGGAATTATTTTGACTGATAAGAAATGTTAATTAACCCATGGTTCCTCAGTTCTTGGTCATATACTAACATAATTTCAGCATGATTGTTGTTTTCTGTCACTTAGTGGTTGGGGCCATCTCCAGGGAGAAAGATCAGGATTTAAATGCCTACTCAGGGTTTAAAGAGGGCCTTGAGCCCAGGCCTCCTGTGCTGTGGTCTCCAACTACTAAGAAAGATGTTAAAAAAAGGGTGGGTGATTGGATGTGTTTTTGAATGAACATTCAGAATCCTATGCTTTCTTGGGGTTTCTGTGCTGTGAGTATGTGTTATTTTGTGCCTTGAACATGCCTGCTGGATTCATTTCTCATAGGTTAGATGCAAGATGACTGATTCTGGCATTGCAAACAGGCTTTGGTGTGAGTTGGGAGGCTTTACATTTGAAAACCAAAGTGCCTGTGGACTCTCAGGTACCTAAGCAGAAATCTTAGTCTTGAACCTTAAACGTTTAGGTACCTCTGCTAATTTGGGTCCAAGGCACTGAGCAGCTCTGCAGTGTTTTGTACATCCAACCCAAATTTGATAAGCAACATTCCCACTCTTCTTCTGTGTGCTGCATGCGAGGAGTGACACTGCCGTGGTCGTCTGTTCAACCTCGTTTGACTGTAAGCACTGTTTGCTTCTGGAAGGGCTTCCCTACATGCTTATCCTCAGTAGCAGAAGTACATAGTAACAAGTGTGAAGCTGTGACTCAGATGACAGTAGTAGTCAGCACAGCAGCAGAATCACCATTTTGAATTCTAGTTCTCCTTTTAAATCAATTCAAGTCTGTTTTCAAAGATCCTGGCCTATATGGGTGAGGATCATCTTCTACATGTCTGTCTACATCTGTATGACTTCAGCCAGACTGTTGTATCTCTCCTTTCCCATCTTGTATGTTCTCAAAATGCCAACCTAGCTCCATCCCTGGTGCAATGGAGAAAGCCCCTGAAAAGTCTCATAAGCCTTTGGTTAATCAACTTTAACCCTTTCCTACAGATTTAGCTTAAAAAATAAAAATTGACAGATAAGATTAAAAACTCTACTTTTGCCAGGAGCAGGTGGTTCTGGAGATCCCTCCAATTCACGCTTGGTGAGTGATGTTTATCAGGTAAACGTAAGATCTGATTTAAAAAAAGGATCTTGTAAACTTGTGGAAGTTTACAGTGGTTGCCATGCACATCAGACCCCGTGTTTAGAGAGAGCAGATTTTTAACCACTTTTGTGTCCAGGAGCAATATCAGACAATTATAATCCCTCAGAGACGTTTCTTTGTAACATTGGTGCTTTAGATTTTGAAGGTTTTTATCCTTTATGCATTTCCTTTAACCTGTTAAATATGACAGGTGTTGTATGTGCTAGCCCTGAACTCTGTACTAGCAGCCTCTGCACTGAGGTTAATATTTTTACATGGAATAAATCCAAACTATTAGTGTACAAAATACATCACTGATGTAATTTACTATAAAAGTAGTGGTTTTCAGATGTACAACTGTTCTGTGATCATAAGCCCATATATTGAAGTGCTTAAATACTCCACTAGGAACCATACTCATCATAGGTGAAAAATCAGCATCGTCTTAGAGAGTGAACTTTGCTTTTCCAGCCTTCTGAGTCTGCCTTTTCTCTTCCTGCAGCTTGTGGATGTGACCTGGCTCAAGGAGGATTTTTTGTGAGACAGGGAGACTACATCTGTACTTTGGACTACCAGAGACTGTATGGCACACGGTGCTTCAGTTGTGATGAATTCATTGAGGGAGAAGTGGTCTCAGCACTGGGCAAAACCTATCACCCAGACTGTTTTGTGTGTGCTGTCTGCAGGTATGTTTTCTACATGAAGTTGTGTTTCATTTAAAAACTAGATTTTGAAAGACAAATGCCGGGTGTTCAAACTTATATCCTATAGATGGAAAAAAAATAGTACTGTTTTCCATTGTCCACTCCATCAAAAGCAGCAGATTTTTTTTTTTTAAAAAGGCAAATTCTGAGTGCCTCTTTTTGTTTCAAATGCTTTTCTGTGTTATGGTATCTTATGTGTGAGGTTTTCAAAGTACTTGAGAAACTGCCACTGCCTCTACTGTCAGACCTTTAGCCTCAAATGTTGCTTTATTTCTCCGGTGTCTGCTATTTTGTCTTTTGTTGACTGAAGTTACAAAGGATTCAAATGCCAGTGGCTGAGCCTTTGGCGAGCCAAGTGGATACCATATTAATAGATTTAAACCAAAGTTTCACAATGCAGCTTCCCAGAAACTCCAACAGTCATTTAAAATAGGACAGAAAGGTCCTGGACTCACAAACGCTTATGTACGTGTTGGATTTCACCGAGGGTCTCCAGCAGCTGTGGAGGTGACAAGTGACACAGCACACAAGGTTTCCTCCCACTCCCAGCAGCCTTGATGGAGTTCAGTGGGATCATTTCCCACGTGGGTACCTGCGACGTTGTGACCCAGTGTTGGTGGGGATGTTTGCAGGCTCTGCAAGCGATTGATGTCCATTTGACCTGCATCTTAATCCTCTTCTGTGAAAACAGCACAAACAAATCTGTTGAAGACTTCAGGAAGAAACTTTTAAGTCCACCAAATCTTCAGGAGATGCACTGTTATAGCATTTTGGAGCAAATGGAAATGCTCTAATAATTTTTCTGGCTAAACTCAAGCCTTTAGCAGTACAAGAAAAGTAACCCCACGTTCAAAGGGAAAGCACAACGGGGCACTGATGCAGCACATTGTAGATGCTGTATGTGCTGGTGCCACATTCAGGTGACTGTGCAGTCCAAACCAGCGTGTCCCTGTCACTGTGGCCGTCTGCCAGCTGAATCTGCCCAGCCTGTAGGGCTGCTGAGCTCAGATGTTCTGCTGTGCTGATGCAGAAGCAGAACTTCAGATTCCCGAATAGCTGTGTTTCACGGCAGGATCAATTTAGTATATCAGTTGCAGGAATAATTAAACAGGCATGTTAAGGGGAAGACTCTGAGACTGACAAGCCTTTATTATATTAAATTCTGTCCAAGTTTTGCTATGTTTAATAGATTTTTTCCTTTTGAATATTTTAAACAAACATGAAGAGTAAAGATAACAAAAAAACCTAAAATCTTTTTTTTTTTTTTTAAATAGGAGGACAAATTATTTCATTGGCTAATTGTAGATCTCTTGTGTTAACTGCTGGCTGCACATGCTTTTGGCCTGCAGCCTGTCAATATTACAGCTCTTCTGCAGATGAGTACACCTAATTCTTGGTACCTTTCTTCTTAGCACTAGTACCTTCCTAAAGTGATGTACTTCTTCATTTAAGAGAAGAAGAAAAACTGGTTGATTCCATTTTCCTGCTAAATGTGCTTGTATCCTCAGCCACACCGTTAGGGTTTAGCATTGAGGCATAGATTATTTACCTGTGTGTTACTGTACTTAGCAGCTTGGTACCTAACTTAGGTTTCAGTCAGGCCATTGGATATACTAACCTCTTGCTGTATTTAGTCAGTCCTTCAGCTGATAGTTTGGAGCTTGGTGGTACAATTTGTCTTGTTTCCCTGGAAATTCAGAACAATTTTCCGTATGACTAAGCTACTTATTCTTAGGTACCTAACAATTCAGGTGAGCTGAATTGCAATACAGTGAAAATACTCACTAGAACATGCTGCATATATCATGTGTATTGAAGACATGCTAAAGCTTTTAAAAATGAAGTTCCTGATACAATAGTATTTCATATTAAAAAAAAAATAAATCAGAGATGTTCCCTAACCTTCAGTATAACTAAATAGGTGGATTACAAGCTGTTTCACTGATGAAGTTTCTAATTGCTGCTATCTGAAACGTTAGTAGAAAGACACAGATTTGCTTCCGTTGCTTTCCTTAGAAGGACACACAAATTCCTGTTGTCTTCATCAGAGCCAACTAATGCCCTGCTGACTAGCAGGATTCAATTAGTGTCTCCCAAGGGGGTTGTAACACTGACTTGTGGTGCAGAGCAACAGAAGAATTCTGTCATCTGTTTGTAGCAAAAACACTGGGCCAGGTCCTCAACTGCTTTAAATCAGCATTGCTTCAATTACCCCAGTCTTTGCAAGCCAGGCATAATTTATGTTTTTTATGGGAAAGAGTGTCGTATCTAAACATCATCAGCATTTATTTTATTGAGTGATATCCTCAGTAAAAATAAGGTGGGTAGACTGTAAATACATGTGGTTTAAGCAGAAAAAATAACTTTTCTTTTTGTTTTTAAAAAAATATTAAAAGGCAAAAAATAGAGCTCTTTGTTTTGAGGTACAGGATTGTAAAGCACTCAACCTTGGCATTTTCTTTGGTAGGAAGAGTCAGGAGTACCATTTGTGTCCTCATTTCTTACACATGAGCGGAAACCTTAAATAATGGGCCAAAAGCATGCCGTCTGAGGCAGTTGGCTGATCATACTGCATCTGATGTTGCCTTTTACAGACGGACTTTAATGTTGGTGCTCTGTTAGAAATCTGACTTCCAGAACGGTGTGAACTTGAGAGGTGGTGACTGCCTGACAGTGGGGCTGATCTTGCTCTAGTGGAAACGAAGCAAGGCTCTTACCAACTTCAGCAGGAAAACATTGGCAGCAGAAGGCACTTTGCACTCCTGACAAGGGTCTCCAGAGTGGTGCAGGATCATTAGGTGCTTTAAATGAGCACTTTTATAACCTGTATTTCTGTAGCTCTGAAGTAACGCTTTTAAACTGTTCCTGCATTGAGTAGTAAACCAGTCACGGTAGCAACTCCTTTTCTTCTTATTTTCAGAGTAGATAAGATTTGAATAGAAACTGGTGGGAAGTGTATATTGCTTCAGATGGTAAAACCAGTGAGAAAATCTGAAGTGCATACAGCTAGCTGGAGCAGCAGGAAAAAGCCAGTAACACAAGCCCATTTGTTTTCTGAAGCTCCTGCTATTACTACTTTTGAATGCCACGTGGCCCAGCGTTACAGAAAAGAGCTGTATTCCCTGGTGCCCTCTGCACTGCGGAGATAAGCTGCTGTCCTCCTCTGCGAAAAAGCTTGTCTGTCAGAAACCCAGCTCATCCCTGGGCATCCCTTGGGACTCAGATGCTATTGCCCTGGGCTGCCACAGGTCAAAGCGTGAAAAAAAAGAATTGGTATTCAGAGAAATACTGACTAGTAAAAGTACAGTATAATGTATCGTCCTATGTGATTGTTTCTCTCTATCTTGCATTGACCAGTTGGCTCTTAAACAAATTCAGGTTTTAATTGCATGTTTGCTCTGCTCGCATAAAGATTGAGGGTTTAGCCCCTTCTTCTTCCAGCGCTGTTTGTAGTCCAGTGAAACCGTTTTCTGCTGTTGTGTTTCATGATGATAATGCCTAAAACTAGGAATGAGTAGAAGAATAACAACATCAATTGGAAAACATTGCAGATTAACTGCTTACTCTGAATTCCCAGAAAGCAGGTGAGCAATCTTAGTCTTACAGTTTCGTAAATTGGAAGGAGCTGTGTTTGGCAACAGAGGGTTGCCAAAGACATTTCCTCCAAAAGGTTCACGTGTTTGTAAAAGTGAAATAGAAAGAGGGAGAAAATTAGGGCTATCTGTATCAGTAGAAGCTGAGTTTTATTAAAATTGTGCCTGTAGCTCTTATATGGCTGTCAGAGACAGGAGTGTACGGCTCCCAGGAATATCTTATGCAGGAGGGGAAGGGGCAGGAAATTGAGTCTTTCAAAAAGCAATAGGTAATCATACCTGTGATAATACTTTTGAAAATTGAATTTTCAGGAGAAGTCTTAGTGTGATAATAAGTTACATAAATGTATTAATACATCTGTGCAGACCATACATACATAAGATGTATGGTCTCCATAAGGTTGTACTATACAAAGACTCTATAGTTGATTTCAGTGTTACTGACGTGCTGGGTGTACATAGGGTATCAAAAATCTGGGTTCTGGTTTTAAGGGTTAATGTAGTTGGTAAAGTTGCAGGTGTTGTTTATTCACCCAGTTGGAGGAATGTGTGTAATCGTTATCCCTTTAATTTCAGTATTTTTGTAGTTAAAGGTGGGAAAAATAGAGCTTTTTGTGACATGTAAATGATGAAGAGAGAAGGACAATTTGACTCTTACTTAGCTAGGGGGATAAATTAGCACATATGTTCCAGGTTAATAACCAAACAGGTACATGTTTGCTTTACAGGATTTGGATATCTGAGTTCCGTATTTTCTCTGAATTTAGGAAGCTTTGTCTTGAAACAGCATATTGACAGAAGCTGAATATGTGCCATGCAGAGGTGAATAATGTGTGGAGGGGCAAGAGGCAGTTACATATTCTTCAAGGGGTTTTGTGCCAAATCCAGATCTAAAACTTCTCTCAATCCATTTGTATTTCTGTTATCTTCAAGAAGGTAATTCACTGTGGCCAGGCATTTGAATGTAAAAATTCAGAAACCTGAACTTTTTTTTTCCAACAAAGGGTTTTATAATCCTACATACAACACTGCTATTTCTAGAAAGAAGCTGATGGCTTTTGTGTATGTATGTCTTAAGAAATTAAGACAATATTGAAAATTGGAAGTTAAAATTCAGTTTGTTCTAGAACGTAGCAATTATGTCAGACTTTTCAAATATGCTAAACCTTTTTAACTGCTCACTTTTTTTAGTGCTGCTGAATTTTGAAAGAGCTCGGGTCCCACTTAAGCACTACTGGGTACTCCTTAAAGCATCTCATGAAGCAGGCTTCTTCATCTGGATGTTGAGGCCAATGTTTTGAAATCAGACTGAGTGTTCTTCTTGACATTTTGATTCTAAAACAAATACAATGATCAATATATGGTGCTTCCTGAACAAAGGAGTCTTCCTATCCTGCTCTTCAGGTTTACGCATGGAGCATACCTATAGCCCTAGAGTCATGTAAGATGGAGGGGACCTGTGGAGGTCCTGTGGTCCAACCCCTGGCTCAAGGCAAGTCCAGTTCGAGCAGACTGCTGAGGGCATTGTCCAGTCACATTTTAAATATCTCCAAGGATGGAGATCCCACAGACTCTCTGGACAGCCTGTTCCAGCGTTTGAGCAGGCTCGTGGTAGGTTTTTTTCCCCCCTTATATTGAGTTGGCATTTCCCACGTTCCAACTTATGTCTGCTGCCTCTTGTCCTTTCACTCTGTACCTCTGGCAAGAGCCTGGCTCCAATTTCTTATACATGTTATCAGGTAGTTTTAGACAGCAGTAAGATCTCCTCTGAACATTTTAAAGCTGAACGAGTCTATCTCCTTCAGCCCTGCTCACATGTCCTGTGCACCAGCTCTGGACCTAGCCACTTCCACCGGTCTCCCTCCAGTAAATCTTGTCCTGAGGAGCCCAACATGGTACACACTGCTCCAGATGCAGTCTCTCAAATGATGAACAGAGGGAAAGATCAATTCCCTGGACCTGCTGACTATACTAGTGCAGCGCATTATGCAGTTGGCTGCCTTTGCTGCAGGGACACTCTGCTGACTCATGTTCAACTTGGTGTCTACCAGGACTCCTACGTCTTCTTATGCTTTCCAGCTGATTGATCCCCAAGGTGTACTGGTGCATGGGGTTACTTCTGCCTGGGTGCAGGACTTAGCATTTGTCTTTGCTGAGATTCGTGGAGGCAGTAGATAGGAAATAATGTCCACTTTGTCTCATTAGGTTTCACATCCTAGGTCAAATTTGTCCCTGTGGAGCAACCCTGAGGGATGTGATTGTACCAGGTACAAGTTAGAGAAGAATTTGATCCTGTAGGTCCTCAAGTTGCAGTCTGACATTACACCTGACCCAGTGTAAGTGCAGGCTGCTACTGAAATGGATAGCTCTGCTCTTCCCACATCCCTGACCATATGCTTCTGTTAATTTTCTTATATCAAATTTAGTTGACTGTTCAGCCACAGAGTCAGATCAGCAACTTAAAGAACAGAATGCCATCTGTCTGCTCTGAAAAAAATTGAATATTTTCTTTTGGCCCAGAAAGCTTGAATGACATGCCCACAGCTGCATAGGTTGAGGCATGGTGCAGAGAAGGATGAGACCAGGTCCAGACCTTTCAGTGTCAGCACATAGTTACCCTGGATTAGGCTGATGGTGGTTTGATGTTTTACAATATAACTTTGTTGGTCAGCTCCAGACGTTTCTGGGTTTACAAATATTGTAGGCAGGTGGATAAAACAAAGTTCATTGGGAAATGTATCATAGAAGATGTATTAAAATCCTACAAGTCATTTCAGAGAGCTGCTTTAAAGATGCTCTTAATTCTCATTTTAAAAATAGATTATCCAACTGTGAAAATCACGCTGAATATTTTTAAAAGGATAAATAGCCAATTAAAACCCATATCTAGCAATGTTCAGTGGGTGACTGGTTGCGAGATGTCATTATAGTCAAAGGCAGATATGCTGCTCTTAACCTACAATGCTATATATAGTCCTGCTCACAAGTTAAAGAGCTCAGGAACCAAAACCTTGTTAACTGACTGTTACCACCTTCTGTTATGCCTTCACTCGTACAGGCGTTGAAATCCTCGAGTAGGGCTGCTTGTGAAAGGGAGAGGTCAGATGTTACAGAAATACTGGCAAATGTGTTGTGTATGAATTCTGGATTCCCAGTGAACGAAATAGTGAAGCAAGCGCTGAGACTTAATTACAAGTTTAAAAGACCAGTGAGGGAAAGAAACGTCTGCCTGTACCTTTGGGCAGACAACTTCCAAGGAGGATTTCCCTGCTTTTATAGAGCAAGGTATCTTGCAGACATGAAAAACTTAATAGAGAAGTGAAATTGTTGCCCTCTCCCCTCTGAATGGAAGGGCACAGTGAATAGTTACTAAACTTTCAGAAAATGACCAAACAAGATATGTTTATGGGGTAGGAAAGCCTCCACACACGGTCACCCCAAAGGATGCTCTGTGGCATGCTGTGGTGCCTGTGAGCTTTGGCATGATTTGTAGGTGTCATCTACCTGGCTCTGTCTTTGTGCTGTAGGAGGTCAGTTATCCTATTCCTCTCTAAGTTTTGACTATATTTTCTTTCAGACTGTTTAATTGCCTAACGTAGCTGAGCCAATTCAAAGTGAACGGTCCCTACTTCTACATTACTTGATACTTGGTGCATCTGTTTCAGATGAGCTTCTGTGTTCAGCTGGAAGTTCAGCTGGATTTTTGTTAGGTAAATCATTGAGTCAAAAAATATATTAACTTTGCCTCTGGCTTCTACTCCTAATATACTAGATACAAGAATGCTCAGTAGTCGCGGTACTTCTTCAGAGCAGTGAATCGTTCATGGCTTCCAGGACATCACCATCTCCAGGATTATTAATGGTGCAAAGCCTCCCATTTTACTGAGACCTCTCACGAGAGTCCGGTTGGGTCATTAGCTGAGTCCCAGTCTTGTTCCCCATAAAGAGTATGGCAAACCATACTTGATGGTAATATCCTGCCCAGGGCATGCAACTGTGCGTAAGAATGAAAGGTATTAGGGTAGTTGTATGGCAGTGTAGTTGTGTGATTGTATCTGTGGAGCAGGTTACCATTTTTGTGGGGGTTTAATTCAAAATAGATTACCAGTGGTCGTAATAAATATATGGGTGTCTGTAAATCAAGATGAGATGTCTTCCTACAAGCGCATAGGACCCCAATTACAAGTTCTTGTCTCAGTTCTGAAACAGTTGAAATTCCTTGGCTTGTGCCTTTCCAATTCAATCAATAGTGCTTAGTTCTAGACTTCATTTTGTAACATTCTGTTAAACTGAAAGCATGATTAAACGGTATCTTTCACATTGGCAGCAGAAAACTAGGACAGCATTTGAATAATATCACTCCGTTGTTAAGACAGTTTTTGGTAATTAGTCATTAATTTTCATTATCTACATAGAAGTGTATCACATTTGGTAATTTTTATTCAAATGAATGTACGTTCATGTCCAGAGGTCCTTTCCAACCTCAACTGTTCTGTGATGTTCATGAAACCCTTTTATTATTCCATATGTTAGAAGGCTCTGTACTTTAAGCAGTATAAAAATCCATTGCGAATAACGGTTATGACCTAAAAAGAACTTTTTTTTTAATACATAACACAGGAGCTTGCTGCTGCTGGATTGCTGCAAGACAGGGCAGACTTGCTGCTCACTGGAGCAGTGCGGCTCCATCACATCCTGTCTGTTATACTAGAGACAGTGTTGTCTTCGTCTCATCAGGTTATTGAGTAAAATTCATGGTACAAAATCCTCTCTTGAACAGGTGGAAATTTAGGACTCCTGGATCTGTACTAACGTGGTGTTGGGCCTGTTTGTACCAGAATCACACATGGAACGTTTAGTTGTGTCAAAGAGCAGGACAATTTTAAAGGCTATTTCCATAAAATATTTTTCTTTAGCTTAACTTTAGGTAAGTAAGAAGGTAGCAAGTATTTGGAGTATTAAGTCGTTAGTGAAGGGAAAAAAAAAGGTGAAAAGGAGAATTCATTATTAGCTATCCAAAGATGTAACAATATTTAAACTCCATGTGTTCTCATAATTTTTAAAGTATTGCCTATGTTCTAAAATGGATGACGGTGTTGAACACTTAATTAGCTGGTTTAAAATAGATTTTAGTAACATTATTTAGAAACGAAAGACAGCATTGCTTGTGTTCTCTTTTTAAGTAATAAAAATTTTATTTTAAATGCAACACAAATGTAGAATAAGGCACTCTTGCGTGGTTTAGGGAGCACAGTAATGTTTATGCTTAGCAAGTAGTATCTCTGCAGCTTTTGTAGTGAAGGCAACCTCTCAACTGGTATGAATTTGATAGCGTTCGTGGGGGAATGTATATTTTAATGAAATGTTAATGAAATAATCTGATCAGATGGACTTCACCAGGAGGCAGAAGGCTTGCATTATGTTTGTGCCCCACTTAAGCCGTATTTTGATAGCTTGCTTGGGATTTAGTTGGACATGAGCTTTGGGTGGAGTTAAATGTGTTTCTAAATCCTCACCATCCTTTGCTGCATTATGAAGTGATTTGTCCATCTGGTCCTCCTAGAGAAAAACCTCAGCAGTTTCTGTGCCCAGACAAGAAAGCTCACGGCGGAAAGCTTTTTGTTTTAAGGACATTGATAAAAAGGAAGGATTTAATTAAGTGTAAGGAGACCTGTTGTTGAGTAGAGCAAACAAGTATTGTAGACACTTTGGGTTTTATAGCTGGGATATATTTTCTCCTGTGAGAGTTCACTGACATTTGCTTTCTGAGTGTATAGATTAAGAGAAGGACTTTGATATGATCAAAGTTGGGAGGACAAGTGCTGGGTTTTTAATGTATAAAAGTCATCACTCTCATGCAGCATTTTAACAACATAAAAGCAGCTGCATTTGCCTGTACTTACTCCCTGTAATGCCAATTTTATTTTAATTCTGTAACTGATCCTGTTAGTCGTCAACCCTGGCTGATACTACATTACTTAGGTACATAAGGATTTGGACTTGAGTGCTCAGTGTGGTTTTGTATCTTTAGATATTACTGGTTTTCTAAGTAGCTGTAACATCTGCATTTGCAGTTGTCTGTTTGATGTGTCCCTTCGATACTTTAGCCTCCAAATGGCTGAAAAATCGTGAATGAGAACGGGGCAAGTAGGGAAAAAGAAACCAGAGTAATAATCAGTTACTTTATGGGAATATACTTAATTTTGATAAAGGCGTGAGAATGTAACCTGTATGCTTTTGTTTCCTCTGTTGTAGGCTGCCTTTCCCCGCGGGCGACAGGGTAACTTTTAACGGGAAGGAGTGCATCTGCCAGAAATGTTCCCTGCCCCCTTCCAGCAGCACTGGCTCTTTCCCTGTACAGAACCTGCGAAGTAAGTAGGGGTTTCTGCTCTTTTCTGTTGGTACTTCTTAGTCCGCACAGGTTTAAAGAACACAATTTTACACAGATATGGTTAACTGGAATTTTTACCACTATGCTGCTTAAAAGGTGTCAAGAAATACAATGTAGTCATGTGAAAAAGTATATGGCAGTTTTCCAAGAAGTCTGATATTAAAAAGAAATAGAAATGGTGCCATTATAGGGTTAACAATGCACAGAACCTCCCCGAACATTTGATTAAAACTGGAGTAAATCAGATTATCTGGAGAAAGGCGTAATATAGATGTAAATATTTTTGAGGATTTAGTCCAACTCCAGCTAAACTAAAATTCAATGTGATGCTTAATCATTTGTAAGCATTCCAGGGTTGCTTCAGAAAATATTGGTGACATGGCTGCATGGCTAAATACTACACAGGAAGGGTTAATGTATGTAACATGACCAGAGGGACATTTGCCTTGATTACTGTTGTGTGCTATCAGAAGATACAAGCACTGCAGAGAATAAATGTGGTCTTTTCGTAACACGTTTTTTGCACCAGATCATAGCGTGGCATTGTTGCTCTGAACTCTGTTTCTCTGCTGACATGTTCGTGAGGAGCTGCCATGCTTTAGCATTCATCCACTGCCTATATGTAATTAAACATCAATAGCAATTCAATTAAACAGCAAAGACAGAAATATTTTTAATGACTATCATATCGCATCAAGCTGGATTCAGCATGGCTGAGGAAAGACCCCATAGATTGCCCTTCTTTGTGTATAAGGAATCCAGCTCACTTCAGGGAGAACTTTCTCCTTTTTTTTCTTTTTTCTTTGTTTTTCCCCACATCTCCCTTTTTTACAGAAGTTTTCACCATCTCCTTTCTCCAGTTTGCCAGCAAAAGCTGCTGTGTGAATGCAGTGAGAGACGCTGTGCTGATTCCTCTCTTGCTAATGCTGTTCTCTTTTGGGGAGGGGATGGCCCGCTCTCTTAGGTGGTTTCTCTTGTCACTTATTCCAGAGATGGATCATCCTCAGCCATCTTGGCTGGCTGCATTTGCAGATCCATACTTTAATGGCCTATCATCTGTTTGTCTCCTCATCATATGGGAAAAGTGGCTTTGACTTTAATGGAAATTATTTGCCTGGTTGAGTACTGACAGAACAACTTCATTTGATTATCTGTGATACAGAATCCTTTAATGTACTTACATTCCCTTTCTCTGTACACACACACACCATAGAAAGTTTTTCTTGTGTTGCGTTTCCCCAGCTCTCTCAGGTCACTGCACCAAGCCTTCGCAGTGCATGGGTACCTGCAAGCCTCAGCAAAACACTTGCCTCAGAGAGAAAGAGCACTGGAAGCATGTCTTTATGGCAAAACCTGACCTTGGAAAACAAAAGTTTAGCTTTTCCCTGAATAAAATCTCAAACAGATGCAAGTGTTTAAACCTCAAGTACAGGTCTGCTTTAAAACTCATTAGAAATGGAGGAAATCTTGCTTGCTACAGGTTTTAGTGGATTCAGGTAAGAGTCTTGGTTCAAGCCTGGATATCTGCCACACTACACTGGACTGCTAAAAGAATTTGGTTTGGTCTTCACCTGAGACTTACCAGCTCTGCTTCTCAAATGATGTAGTGATGGGGGTGAGCTGATAGATACCATGGCTTCTTAAAGAGCAAACAGGTCCATATGTGGTCTGCAAGGAAGTTGTGCCATGATCTTGCCACTATCTCAGATAAATATCTTCCTTACCTGTGTAGACTATGTCCACTCTTATCTCTTCCTTACTCCATTTCCCCAGGGTCTTGCAGTGCTGCTGCAGGGCAGCATCTTCTGATTGCATGGTGACATGCAACACCCAGCTGGCCCAGGAGCGGCAGAGCTCATGGGCTTCGGGAAATTGGGTAGCAATGGTATAATCCCTCCTTGGTGTGGGGAATAGAGCTTTGATGGGTCAATGGGAAGCACTGCAGCCACAAATACATGGAGGCACATGCATGTATATGTAGCAGGATATGTCAGAGCCTGACCAATGACGATATACAGAAAATTAACCAGGTATCTAAAAAGATAATAAAGAATTTGGGAAACACTCAGATTAATATGTAACATGTGAAATAGCAATGTGTAATAACAGCTGTTTTCCAAGCACTTACTAACCCTTAGGATAGAACCAGTGTTTCAGGAATAAGCAAGCAGTGTCAGAGACATCTTGGTTGAACTGGAAAACTGAAAGTCCAGAATGGCTGTCTGTAGCTTTGCGACATATTATGCAAAGCAATTAATGGCGTTATTGTCTCCTTGTTTTAACAACAGTCTTCTTGGAAAAGACCTTAATGTTTTAAATGAACAATTCTTTTTATAAAAGAACGGTGGTGCACAAAAACACATGACTGCAAGCAAGCTGGGTCAAGGACCAAGTAATAGGTTAACCCACTGTTACATTGGTTTTGCTTTTGGCTCAGATCTGCCTGATACGTGCTATGTATGTTATTCGTCAGCCTATGTATCTCTGACTTGAGCTAAAGAATGCTTTCAGGAGATCTCGTGGGACTCACTGAGCTCCCAACATCACTGCCCCTTCTGACCAGTCCTTCTATTTTCATCCTCCCAGTTTGGTTTTGACCTCCTTTATGCATTACATTTTAAAGAAATGAAGAATCTCAAATATTTGCTTTTTGCCCGAGTCCTTGAATTTTTTATTACTATATAAATACCTAGCTACCTGGTTTGTTTCTTTTCTAAAATGCTAGCTGTGAAAACCTCTTGTGGCAGTGTTGATGTTGCAAGAGTACTCAGGGAAAAACATCAACATGTAGCAGCAAATTGATGTGTCTTGCAGAGTTATTGGTTGAAATTAGGTGAGTCACCAAAGGATGCTGCATCCAAGACAGGAAGACAAGGACATTGCATCAATGGGCACTGTTGGCATAGCAACCACAATGTTTGTTTTTAATTATCTGGAATTTAACAGAGAAAACAGGAATAAAAAAGTAGCTCACAAAGTGCTGCATTTCTGCTCACCCAAGCTTAGACCAGATAAAAGGTGAATGACATCTGAGCGCGCAGTGTTGTATTAAGTTTGTGAAATAAACCCTCAAGCAGTGAGATTAAATTAGATTACCAGATGAACCCCTGGTGCAGGGGAGATCACAAAAAAACATTCTGATTGCAGTTAAAGAGTAGATACTGCAGTATTTATTGTCTTGTGGGACTAAATCCAGGCACACACCCAAATGTTCTCTTTTATTAGCAAAACTCAAATGTTCTGATCTGTGGTGCACACACTTTTGTGCTGGGCTTGTTTCCACATATTAGTGCTCTACAGGGTGGTATTAGAGAGGCATATTATTACTCCCTTAATCCATTCCAAATCCACTAAAGGAAAATAAGAACTATCCTTTATTGTTGTGCACTCAGAAATCAGACATTTACAATTGCACTAACAGAGCGTCTCATTAGGGTCACGTAACCAACTAAATAGAATCTTAAATCAGAAAGTTTTTAAGAGGACTGTTTAAATCTTTTAAAGAGCTCCTATGTTTGAAGTTCTTTCTTAATAACTAGATAAATATTTTTAAATGCTTTTGTGTATCTTTCTTCCATGCAAGACATTGTTGTGGGTTTTTTTTCTTTTCTGGCATCTCTAAATGACTCTTCAAATATCTTTCAGGGTTTCTTTTCTCTAGCAAATTGTTGGTACACATGAAGAATTCCTTAAAAAAATACGTTTTCACATAAGATGGAAGATACAATTGTATGGAGGATTAGAAGGGTTACAGAGATATTGATACTAGAATAAGTTTATTACTGATGTTTATCCCTATTTTTCCACATATTCTGACTATTTGAACACTTTGTAAGAAAATTATGCATAGATCGGAATCTGTAGAGAGTGAAGAGTGTATGAGAGCTATAGGGTAATAGAGGATTCATTTAGGATACAGACAACCAGGTTCAAATCCCACGTCAGTGTAGCTTCCCTAAACAGAGCCCTCACTGGTGGACTGTTCGCATGGAAGCTAAGAGTGGATTTGGCTTTTACTACCATAATCAAAAGCATCCATCACTAAAAAAACCAAAAAAGCAACCAAACCCCCCCAAAAGTCTTGTCCTCAAATACTTTTTCTGAGGAGTGTAGCTGCTTCATGTATAGCCTGTTTAATCAACATAGCCTAGCTTATGTTATCCACTTATGACATGTTTTGCATTTAATTTTCCTTACAACTTTTTGGAGCTTTATATAAGTGAATTTCTATAAATAATAAATATATAGCTAGCCATCACTTTCACATGTTGCAATGTCACTACTACTGAGGAATTTGTAATGCCTCTCAAGTACTGGTGTATTTTTCCTAGTTACAGAAGTTCACATCAGAATTTCAGCTCAGTTTTTTCCACAGCTGCAAAAAGAATTTTGAACTATGAGTAAAGCTTTCAGACCCAGAAGCAAAGTCTAATATGAAGGTTCAATTATTTGTTTTAATCTCATGACTTTTAGGTCTTTTTTAATTCATTTTATTGGGCTGATTTGTGATTCTTGAAAACTTAATCAGCAAAACTTCATATCTTTTAAACACAGTATAAATGAATTAAAATAAAACCTAAGTCACTAGGAAACCTAAGTAATTAGTTTTTTATTTGAATGATTCATGTCTTCTAGCAATGTTAGGACAATATGAGGGCAGCACCACTTGTCATCCATCTGTGAGCAGCCAGCAGCAAGCTTTAGAGCCTCCGTGAGCTGTTAACTAGGACACCGATGGATCCTCATGCCGCAGTAACCAGTATTGTGTGACCATCTAAAATGTGTGATTCACTCATATTGGATTTTTCTCTTGCAGATTGTGGGGGCTGTGGTTCAGAAATAAAAAATGGGCAGTCATTGGTTGCCTTGGACAAACACTGGCATTTGGGCTGTTTTAAGTGCAATATATGCGGCAAGCTACTGAATGCAGAGTACATCAGCAAGTAAGTTGAGGGGAGGAGCATTTTCATTCGTTTTCAACGTTCTTTTAGTACCAAATAATTAATTCAATATTGCATATCATTTCAATTGTGTTTATCAGTGTTTGGAGATATATAAAAGATTAGAGGTTATTACCTAAATTATTATCTAAATTGTATTAAATGCAGAAAAATTCAAATTAAGAAAAGTAGAATTTGTCCATTCACCTGGAATGGGACTTGCCAAAGCTATAGAAAAGCAATGGGTGGAGTATGCCCTTAGTTGTCTATGTTTGACTTTGCTCTATGTGATGCTGTAATGTGAACAAGCAGTTATTATCCTTTGCATGTGTTTCACATAAGCAAAAATGTTCTCAAAAAGTTCATTAAGGCGGTACGTGTCATGCTTTCGTGCTGCTCCAGACCTTCATGCTGTCAGATTTGGACTGAATGTGATGACAGCAATGAGAGGCAGCACAAAGCACACATGCAGACCAAGTCGCATGTCAACACTCATATCAGTCCAGTGAGATACAGGGCTTTCACTGGCCAAGGCACCTGGGATTAATTTCTGCTTCAGAGAAGTGCATTGATATGATGAAATTTTCCTAAACAGCTAAGTAACTCAATCGCCGGTGCCCAGAGATGATGGAGTTTCAGAACCGGTGTCCCACTGACTTTCAACAATTCTTTGGATTTAGATTAATACAAGTATAACATTTAATTTCACAGCTTGCACTGGAGGCTGAGAAAACAATATTTAATAAAAGGGTGTTCTTAAATAAGGTTTTGCATTATCTCAAATGTTATGCGACTCTGCTGTATTTTGGTACGGTGCTTTTTTTGCTTGTTATTTAATAATAAAACCTCCATAAATCATAAAGATACAGTTATTGTAAAAGCCTCTTTTAAAAAAGCTAAATGTCAAACAAAATAACTCAAGAGAAGAAACATCCTTGCTTCAATTAATTCAATTAATTATTATGATAACTTATAGGTTAGTCTCTAAGCAGTCCAACTCGTATGCTATAAAATTAATTTTTATGTTTCTCCAGGGAAATGTCCAATAAAATTATGCCTCTGCTAATAAATCTGTCTGATCATGGGCTGTTTTAGCATAGCACACTAAACATATTTAACTATGTTAAATATGGACCACAAAAATGATCAGAGGGCTGGAGCACCTCTCCTATGAAGGCAGGCTGAGAGAGTTGGTGTTGTTCAGCCTGGAGAAGAGAAGGCTCCAGGGAGACCTTACTGCAGCCTTTTAATACTTAAAGGGGGCTTATAAGAAAGATGGGGACAAACTTTTTAGTAGGGCCTGTTACGGTAGGACAAGGGGTAATGGTTTTAAACTAAAAGAGGGTAGATTTAGGCTAGATATAAGGAGGAAATTTTTTACAATGAGGGTGGTGAGGCACTGGAACAGGTTGCCCAGAGAGGTGGTAGATGCCCCATCCCTGCAAACACTCAAGGTCAGGCTGGACAGGGCTCTGAGCGACCTGATCTAGTTGAAGATGTCCCTGCTCATTGCAGGGGGGTTGGACTAGATGACCTTTAAAGGTCCCTTCCAACCCAAAGTACTCTATGATTCTATCATTCTATATTTAAATTGCACTTTGAAACGGAAAAGTCTGCGGTTTCTTCTAGAGTAATTTATTTTCATTCATCAGTTTAGTGGTCTAAATATAAAATTTTGTAAAATTGTGATCTAAATGTAAAATTAACAGATAGGTTCATTTCAGAGCAATAGCCCAAGTGTTCTGGTTCTGACTTTTTAGAATAAAAGCTAAGACTCTTGTTTTTATTCTTCATATTTTTGAATTGTACATTATCTTAAATCACTTGTGGTGGTGAAATAACTGTTCACATCATGCATGAACGTACATCAGGATCTCTTCAGCTGCTCAGGTTGAAGTCTCTTAGTCATTACTGGCTTCCATGGAGCAAGTTCCCAGGTTGGTTAATCCATGACTGTCTTTAAGTAAGTCCAGTCAGAATGTCAGTAGACTTGAGTGTTAAGCAAAACTTGGTTTACAGTCAGGACAGTCAGTTGAGAAATTACTCTGAAGTCTAAGTGAAGTACAATTAGATGATAAATAAAGAGGAAAAGAATAATATGTAGAAATAAGTATTTTTTCCAGAGTGCGAAACACATGGAAGAATTTAATGAGTAACACTATCAAAACAAATGGTATGAGAGTCTCAGAGACTGAGTGTTGTGACTGCGGGAGAGGTGATAGCTGAATCCAGCGACAAAGCAGGAAAGTGGGATTGTGGTAGACTCTGAAGGGCCAGAATAGTTCATTAACTATTCAATTTTTCACAAAAGGAATAAATACAGGTGTTTGGGAGGGGGAAAATTCCATAAACACCCTGTGAAGTGTTGAAGCATTAACAAATTTTAGCTGTATAACCTCCCAGTAAACCTGTAAACCTACCTAAAGCAATGTCTGTATGGCCTGTTTTTCTTCCCTAGGGATGGCATTCCATACTGCGAAACGGACTATCATGCAAAGTTTGGTATCAGATGTGACAATTGTGCAAAGTATATCACAGGAAGAGTGCTTGAGGTAAGGAGAACCTGTAATTCAAACACATTTCAAAGTGTACAAAGAGACTTGCTCTTTTGGGTCTAGTCATATGCTCACAAATGACTGTTAATGCAGCAGTTTAATGTGACTTTTGTGAAATACTATAATTTTAAATAATACTAAAAAGTATATGCTATACTTTTTTCTATAATTCTTTTCTGTTTCTTCTCTTAATGGTTTGATAACACCCATACTCCCTAAATGGATATCTGTGGTATTGGAGAACGTTCAGGTAGCAGAAGTAATAAGTGAATGGGTTATCAGGCACATTTTAATACTTACACTAAATTTCTTTGTAAGTTCTGCTCTTTGATTCTGTTTTATGTTCCCCAGAGTTAGGGTGAAGCTGCTGGAAAAACTAAAATGAATAATTTGAAATGAATTTTTGCACCCAGAAATGAAATATGTTGCAGGGTTTTTTTGAGTGGTTGTTTTAAAAAGCAAGGAGGTTGTTTAGTGTAGGCGAATGTTTATACTTTATGCAAAAGAGATTTCCACATAACTGACCCAGAGTCAGAAATTGATATATACCTTTGATCTAAATAGAATTTATCCTTGGATCTAAGTGTATGGTTATCCAGTCCATGTTATCATGTATCCATTTTTTCTTTCTGCCCTTTCCCTGTATCTTGTGAAGTCTTAGCAGTAATGTTGTTAGGAAGAGGTTCTCCAGGTCACTCGGTTCACTCCTTTCTCACTCTGCTCCAGTTAAGAAAGCCTGGAGAAGTCCCAAAGGACTTCCACCAGAGAAGGATCTGCTAGGAGTTGTACAAAGACTTAACTATCCAAATGGTGGACAATTATAGCTATGGAAGGGACTGAGAAGCAAGTAGAAGGAAACAGTGAGTCCATACTAGATGGCATGGTACGGTGTTAGGGTTAGGCATGGGAGGCTTCTCCATTATCAAATGTTTTTACAGACATCTCAGAAAACAGACTTCTAATAAGGGATTTGAAAAAGTATAAAGACAGCTTTCTCACTATTTACAGATGGCTCACTCAAGTGGGAGAGGCAAAACAGAAGAAAACATTAAAAAACCTTCCAAAATATAAGGGGTGGCCAGTGGAAGCTGCTACACGTTTTCAGAGAGGTCAGCCTTTGACACTGAATGAAAGGCTTTGGAGTTGAAGCAAATTAACTTACATTTGCTGTGATAAAGGAGAGAGATGTGAATGCAGAGAGAAGAATGTCATGGTAAAAGCTGTAGCAAATTTGGGGTGCATTTACCCATAGCAGGTTACAGGGAGTGATTAATACTAAGACGGGAGAACAGGAGCTCCAGTTTCTCTGCTGACTCTTGGCTTCACAATATTGTGTTTTTCTGTCCTGGTTCTTGCCTTGAAACGTCTGTACAAAAATACTCCTTTTATTTGGTAGTATTTTACCCGCAATATGGTTAAACAATAGCATGTGATGTGATGTGATTAAGAGCTGAGTCCTTACTGTCTCCGTGGATGATGAAAAGAAAAAAAAGTTAAAAAGATTTGCCTAGTAACAGTGCTGAGTTGGATTTGTGGGACCTGGGGGCATATGTGGCTGTATCTGTTTCTTCTAACTGCTTGGTGAGAGCGTACTGAACAGGAGGAGAGTTCCTTGTTTTTATTATAGATGGACCAATAACAAACTCGAGAAAAGTTAATTCTTTAAAGCTGTTGTAGGAATTTTACCATGACCGGTTACATCTGTCATTGTAGTTCTAGGTGATGTTTTCGGTTAGTGCATGTGTGTCCCCCTCCTCTCCCCTTCCCCAGTGTTGCTCTGATGACAGTGCTGTAGCACTGATTCTCTTCTTACTTTGGTACTGGTGCAGGCTGGGAGCGACTTTGATTGAAGTCTGTGGCATTTAACTGTGGAAAAAATACTGATGCCAGATTCTGAAACCTTTTTAAAAAAAAAGATGAGGAGAAAGGACTTTTGCTATCTGTAAAAGCACAGCAGTGTGAGATAGTGTCACTGTCAAATAGCAAAGATAGGATGAAGTTAGTGTGAAGCAGGCAATGGATTTGAACAGATACAATGATATTTAATGTCTGGAGGCTTGCTAGAACAATCTGGAAACTTTATGGTCTATAACCTTCTTTCCATGAGATTGTATAAAAGAATTTGTTGTTTTGTGTGCAACAAAACTAATGAAGCTTAAATATGGGTGAATGTCCTATGTCCTAGCGTTCTGCTGTCACGATAGGTCCTGTTCCTCATGACATCTCCCAAAATACCTGCTCCCATCCCCTCTGTTTCCTTGTGAAATATCTTGAGAGCTTTCTTTACATTTCCACTGCCTGTTTACATGGTCAAGAGGTGACACACAGCGTGAGGCTCCTTCCATGGTGATCAGCCTGTGATTTCCATGAGCTCTGTAAGGGGTCACTTTAAATGGCCATTGAGTTTCAGTGTTGACCGTGGAGAGCAATCAGATGAAGAGGTAGCACGCACACCTCATTTCATTAGGAAGCTAGACTAAAAGTCGTGACCTAAGCAAACAGATTTGAAAGAACACAGAGACCGTATCCATAGGTGACACGGTTAAGTCATTTGCTGTTGGTCTGCAGCAGACGGACTTGTTCGAAAGGCTTGGAATTGGGGCTGATTCTTCTGTCTGTCCGGTATCAAACTCAGTGTGTGTTTGTCACTGGCCAGCTTGCTGGTATGTTTGTGTATCTCCTGGTCAGGAGGACAGAAAGAGAAAAAGTAGCCATGGCTGCTCTTTGTTGCACGAGGTATTTTCTGTGGAATTGTCTGGAATCCTGGAACATTTTTCAAACTTCAGTATTTCTTTTTACCATCTTGAATATAATCTGGAGATGCACAGAAATAATAGGGCAAATTGCTATTAAAGTGGGGGAAAATCTTGACAGCAATAGTTATTAGGCAGAGGAATAGTCTCCCAAGGGAGCTGCTGGAAGCTATGACTTAGATCATGTTAAAACAAGATTGGACAAGGCACTGGAAAATCTACATTAGGAAACAGTCCTGCAATGACAAAGGGAGGGACTATATGACCTAATAGGATTTTTTCCATCTCTGATTTCTGTGATAATGTCAGGACAGCTGCTTCCACAATTATTCTGTGCCCAGATTTTATAATATTGTCTCCCTTTCCAACACTTGTTCGTTTTAAAGTGTTTATTCAGCAGAGGAGGAAGGGAGAGTCAACTAGTGTGAGTTACTGATAACTTATAAAAATATGGCTGTTTTTGTAGGTTGCCAGCCAAATACAATGATGATTTAGTTACTTAAATTCTTCCTTCAGCCCATTTTCTGAGGGCCAGATTAATTCCATGTAGTAAATGGGCTTAAACACAGCATAGCTCTGTTTATAATTCCTTTCTTGTTTCTTTCTTCCCCTCCAGTCCACCTTGGCTTGCCCCAGTCTCCCAGGGAACTTGTACTGGAAAAGCTACAAAAGGAGCTGAGCAGCTAATTTACGGAGACCATAAATTCTTCTATTGCTTTTAAAGGCAACAGTTTTGCTGTTCTTTTTACAAAAACCCTGCCCACTAGTGCTTTTATGGCCAAGGTTTGCTTTGCTCGTGAAGCACGCAGAGCACTGTTTAATGCAACATCAGTCCTCTCCTAGAAATTGCTATGTTTTATCCCTGACCATATATATTGATCAACCTACCATCTTAAATGGTGAGCAAGAGGTAGCTGGAGTTTACATTATAGTTTGACTTAAAATGCAGTGCGACTGGAAACCTTCAGGGAGGAAAAGGGTTTATTTTAGTGCTTACTCTATAGCTCTGTTCCCAATCCAGCAATAGCTAAAATCATGCAATAACAAAGAAAATAAACATGTTTTAAAATAATAAGCTGTTGATTTTTATAACCAGCCATTTACCTTTTGTCATGTTGCAATCTATTTCTCTGCATTTGGCACTAAAAATATTTTTTCTCTCTTTTTCTGTCACAAGCAGTTATTTATTAATTAAAATTGCAACTTGTGCTAATGAGCATATCATAAAAATAGACAAAATAAGTGTAATTGCCTTTTTGCTAAAAATATACTATATTTCGCATGATAATTCAGAGACTGATACAAACCCCTTTCAATCAAGAAAACACTTTCCATTTGTTTCATGATCTTTAATCAGTCTTCTAGCTGTGTTTTGCTCGGAGGAGGCAGAGGAGGGTTGCCTGCCTCCCAGTCCTTCCCACACGACGAGCCGTGCAGAGGCTTGGAAGGCTGTTGAGGTGTGTGGAGGAGCTGTGTGACAGCCAGTGACTCCTGGTCCCCTCCTGGGGAACATGCCTGGGTTTCCTTAACATCGATATTTAGAAACTTAATTCCAGCAAACTCTCAATTTCTAAGTGGTCTCTGTTGTCCTGGTTTCAGCTGGGATAGTGTTTATTTTCTTCCTAGTAGCTGGTATAGTGCTGTGTTTCGGATTTAGTATGAGAATAATGATGACAACTGAAGCTAAACCATGACACTGTATAGCTATTAATTCTTCTGATACAGATTGATTTTTAGCTTTTTCAATCTTCTCCCCTTTAATTGAACTCTAAGGAGAATTTATGTCTTAGTTCCTCCCAACTTCTGTTTTGCGAAACTGAATGAGACAAATTCTCCTCTGCTCATAAAGTCAGCTCCAGGCCCTTCTAGTGATGCTGGTGGACCTTCTCACCATCTATTCCCAGCTGGAACCACCTTCTCTCAGCATGGATAGACATTGCACTCCAGATGATACCTCACCACTGCCTTGTGCAGTGATAGTAACCCCTTCCACAGTTTCTAAAGAAAGTACTTTCCCTGGTATATCTCACACTGAGTGTGAGAGAAAAACTCACACACAGGTTTTTTTTCTGTGGCCTCGTTAACATAGCCTGTAGCAAGATACAACTTGGCGGGGGCATTTCTCTTCATCTGCTTTTTCAGCTAATTATGTTGTTAGAGGAACCTTTCATAACCAAAGATAACCTCCTGGGGATGTTTTGATGGCAAACACAGTATAGGCGGTGAGGGGATCAGGTGTGATCGGACCTGATCCTTGGATAGTTGCCTTGGATAGGCAACTGCAGCCCAGTGATGGCCAGGCTTAGTTGCCTCTTAGCAGGCCTCCACGACCAGCTGTACTGGTAGCTGATGAACAAACTGGATCGCTGCCCCTACTAGCTGGTGTTTTGAAGTTCATGTGAATAAAAGTTAACAGTGTAGCACATTGGAAGTTACGCTTTTGGAAGGGTCTCTTGGGGCTTATTTACATGCAACCCAACTGCTTCTGTAAGCACTGAGGGGTGTTTTCAGCACTTGACTAGACTTCTGTCTACAGCTGTCCTGTGATTTACAGCTACACGGCTGTGGTGTAAATGTGTCCTACAAGTGCTGGTGAAAACGGCTGTATCACTTACAAAACATAAAGATGGGTCTAGCTGCTGTATCTGACATCCTAACATGGCAGCATGGCACTCGGTATATGTGGGAGAAGAAAGGGTTAACATTTTTCTGGTTTACATGTATATGCAAATGTCTAGAAAAGCATAATCAATATATATTTTTTTAAATCTATTAATCATAACTGTATGTTACTTTAAAATAAGGGAACAAATGCAATAGGCACTAGACAGGAATGAGACTAGAAATGTCAATTATTTAGATGTCAATTAAATGCCACTTATACCTCAGTGACTTATTAATTAAAACATTAATCTTATTTTTTTCATTTTTGTAGTTTGTTCTTTGCTTTGCCCTAGTGTTGAGCTGCTTTTTGTTTGCAGCCACATCTACTTTGTAAATCAATTGCCTTTCCCTTTGCAAAAGTCTCATATAGCAGAGAGACGAGACTAATTCTTTACAGCAGGGTGTACAAATTTCTGCCTGCAGTGTGGAAGAATGGTTCATTCTGAAATGTCTGTTACCCTGCTGTTTCGCTAACAACAAAACCTAGTGATGTGTGAAAGGTACTTGAGCAGCTTATAATATAGGCATTAATACTGAAACGTGCAATAAAAGCGGCTCCATCTATACAAAGGAAGGGTTTCCAGTAGCATGGGCAGCCTTGCGAGGGCTGTCAGAGCAGCAAAAGGATCCAAGTGCCAAGTACTAATCTTCAGTTAGAAACTGCTCTCTACGCCAGTTTTCTCCCATCATAAGAGAAGAAGGAAAACTGTTGGAAAAGATACTTCTTAATAAACCAGCATTAGCTCTTGCAAAAGGAAACCATCTAAGGTAGGAAACATTAACTAGCACTTTCAATGCATAGTGTTTGCAGGGATGCAAGGCATTTTGCAGCTTGAGAACAGTCTCTGTTTTGGTGCCACTTGCATTCATCTGGGGCTGCTGGTTTGCAAAGGCAGGGTTAATCATCGTGCATAGTATCTGCACTTGGCTGGGTAAGTGTTAATTGACAGTTGACTTAGACTTTGCTTTAAAACAGGCATCATTAAAAATATTATCAACAAGCATATAAATAGCAATGCAAATGTTTTTGACCTTAGCTTTTAGCCTTTTCTGTAGCCCAATTGTATTGTTTCAGATACATTCACCTTATCTTTCTCCCACCCTCATCCTTTCCCTTTTTCAGCGACCTCTTTTCTGCAGAAAGAGATACAGAGCTACACCTATCCATATTTATTATCTGAACTGTTAAAAACTCATAATTGTTGACATGCCAGGAAAAACCAGTACATATTAAAAGGAACTGTTTGCATAGTTTTTACCCTGTAAATCAGTTTTTAGGTTTATTGAGGAAGAGCACTGAGTAGCATTTGGTGATAGCTTAAGCCTGTTACATTTTTACCAAAGTAAGGGGTTCTGCAAGCTATTTCTGAATAGCACGAGAGAAGTTCAGAATTTGAGGGAAACTGCTTGATAGGGAAGAAAGAATGACTATTGCAGGTTTTGTGGGTTTTTTCAGTTGTTTGCTTGCTTTTCTGTTGAGGATTTCTCTCGTATGTATGGAAAAAGTCCCCGGTAGTGCTGCTGTGCGTTTGTGCCTGTGTGGATTTGTACGTGTTAGAGTTTTAGTGCATAGTTTGACTCTTGAGCCTGGCAGACAGGTAAATGGTGTCCACTGCCTTTTCCCATTATGCAAAAATGTAGTACCAGTTAACTATCTTAAACCATCTTAAATGATTAATTAAAGCATCAAAGCAGTGATTCCAGTAGTCACCCTGATACCTTCTGAGCCTCAGACGCAAACAGCATACAGTATGCCAGTTACAATGCCTTTCTAAGTGATGTGTTGCTGTGGTGATGCATTATTATCTAGTACTATTTGCCGGCATTTGAATATTTTGACAATGTGAAACGTTGCACTTTTTGGACGTCTTCAGTTCCTCATCCTATTACTTTGCACAATTTTGTTCATTTCTGGAGGTCTTCTGACTCAGGCCTTGGGCATGCAGTGGTCGGCCAGACCACTGCTCTGCAGTGCCCTGTACCTGCCCATGATCCAGCCCACAGCACAAGTGTCTCCTTCCAGCTCTCTCCCGTAACCATGACAGTGGTGCAGCAGTAAGTGCACTTAGTGACAATTGGCTTTGTTGATAAAGTATCTGCAGGATGCTCTGGCCCATGTGACAACAGCTCAGTGTGTCTGCTAATAGCAGGAAAGCAGCCTTTAAAAAAAAATCTTTAGGATTTTTCATCCTGCCAACCTTCAGCATTTCTTGTGCTTCTTCAAATTTCTTTTTTCCCCCCAAAGTAAGAACTTCTGAATGGTACCTTGAACTGGAAATGTGTGGATGAGTCTGAAAGTAGCAACTTCCTACTTCCAGGAAGGACTGTTAATATCAGTTCTGCATATGACAGCAGCATTTCCAGTCCCAACTAAACTTGGGGATCCAAACTATCAGTCCTTATTCAGGCACAGAATGAGAGACGGCTTCTGTCCTCAGATGGTTGCAGCCTGGATCACCACAACCAGTGTGAAAAGAGCTGATAAATCATGCTGCCTCTCCAGGGCTGTTCAGTGTTGGTTGCAGCTTCATTCTTCCCATCTGAAATGGGTGGGCTAAATCCACAGCTGCAAAGTCAAAAAGGAAGGGGAAGATGTCTGCAAGTCATCTTCCTCCTTCTTTGCTCCCTCTCCCCTATCAAGGGATGGCAGAAGTGAGAGCCAGCTGCAGCTTGTCTTGGCCTGTAAGTGGGTTTTAAGGAGTGGGAGAGGAAAGTGGAAAAGAAATGAAGGAGGTTGTTGAGCAAACGGAAAACAGAAGCCTCTTCCAGTCTCAGTGGGTGGCAATAAAGATTTGCAAAGCTGAGAAGAAAGAGGCAAAAGGGGCAGATCACTCATCGCATAACAAAGCAACTGAGTGCAAAATCAGTGATTTTAGGCATGACAGACCATTTTGGATTACAAGATCATGTACCAAATTCTGTAGAAAAAATGCACTATTGGCCTTTTGCAGCTTTTGCCTGACTGTGTCAGGGCTGAATTTGCTCCTGAGTCAGAACTTGTTTGCAGGTGTCACAGAATGAGATTACAGTTATAATAGTGCTGATTTTTCTTTCTAGTCTTTCTTTTTCTTAATTATTACCTTTAGGGTTTTTAAATTATGTTTTTATTTCTCCCGCAAGCATTAGAAACTTCTCCTTCTGAGAGTCCAGTATATAGTAAGTTACTATCATTCTGAAATAAATGTCCCCATTGGTACATTCGATCTGCACTTTATACCTGGAAGAATAAAGAGTGTGTGGGAGGCAGTAAAAATGACTCAAATGTGGGTGGGAAGTCTCAAGGCTCTGCAAAGGGATGAGCCAGAACCAAGACAATATGAAATAACCGTACATGTGAGACAGCTAAAGCTGTAAGTAATGCTGCAGGTGCATGTATTGAACATTTCACATGACTGTTTCTTGGCATCTAGTGGGATGATAAATGAATCCAGCAAGGAGAAGATGAGGAGAAGGATTGATTCAAAACATTACACTACATTTACGCTGGTGTAAACCCCGTTGAAAACGGTTCATTTGCCCTGGCACACTGCTGAAGTGACTCAGTGGTGAGTCAGGTCCGCTGTGACTAAGAGAATTAGTAAGAGTTTTCCTCCACATAATTCTCTCTTTGTGTCCTGGCTCTCACACTTTTCTGTTCTCGGCACTGTTGTATAACATAAGCAATAGCTATTTTGCCAAATACCTCTGCCTTGATAATGTCGCCTGTCCCTTCATACCCAGTAGATGACATGACAGTTGTTTACTAACTTAACCAGTTCTTCTGTAAGGTATGCAAAACTCTAGCTTTGCTATAAATGTGAATGGAGATTTTATGTGGTTACACTTAAAGCTGGTAACTGAACACAGTCTTCTACTCCAAGCAGCAAAGGTTATCTGATTTTATGAATATCATCACTATTTTGAAAATACCCCATAGAATCCAGTTTGCAGAGCAAGTATAGTCCACATAACAAATATGCCACTATGTGGATGCAATGGCAGAGTTATGAGTGTGTGGCCATTGCAACACTTGATGGTACCGTGCTGTGCACCTTCTCCAAGGTACTCTTGAGATAAAGACAGAAGGACAAACATCTGGGCCCTAGATTTTTCACAGCCTTTAGCATTAAAGCCACATCGCACAACCTCATGTTCAAGCACTGGCCAAGAACGAGAGGGTTATATTACCAGGTGGGAATAAGCAAGAACAACCCCTGATTTCAGCCTAGTAGGTGGAATAACTTGATAGGAAGATTTTCTGGGCCAGTTTTGTGCTGTTAGGTCAGAGAGTTTTTCAATAATAACTAATCTGGTTCTGGGAGCAGGAACTAGAATCTTAGTTCAGCCAAAGTCAGAGAACTGCTTTTCCTTAAAGAAATTGTGAATTTGCCTCCATAAATCAGTGCAGTGTCTGGTTGGGCCATTTAAAGTTGAAATGCTGTATCTCGTTCAAAAACTTTATTAAATTTCATAAAGATAAATATCTGGAGTTCCTTTTTATACCTGTATTTCATTATCAGTTTCCTGTACATTTCCGCCACCTAAGAAAAAGAACAGTTCATTCACATAATAGTTTAATACCCCAGTAGAAACAGTCATTTGGGGAATGAATGAGGAAGTATAAACAGGATGAATTAAATATCGACTAAAGGAGTTCAGTGTTTTCCACCTTTTTTGATTTGCATACTCTGAAAAAATTTCCCAGTGAAGGTATGTACTCCTCAATGCTGAATTTAAAATGATAGATAATGAACTTCCCTTACCCAGTGTTAAGATGTTTTTCTCCCCAGATCTACTCATATGAATCCATGGACATAAGCTGAAAGTGGTAGGGAATTCATTTATCAAGGATTTATGTCTTGATTTTATGTTCTGTTTCAGTATAACGTACATCAAGCACATCTTGATTTATTTTGATGTCTTCTATTCAGTTATAAGTGCTTGGAGATGCATATGGATATCCGAGGTCCTGGTGGGCAGTCGGCTAAACCTGAGAGCAGTGTGCCCTGGCAGCGATGAAGGCCACCAGCATAGAGGGCAGTTTCAACAGGAACACAACCAGTAGATTGAAGATACACCCTTTTACTGAGCGGTTGGAAGACCACATGTAGGATTGTGCCCTCCCATACCAAAAGATGCTGATTAACTGAAACTAGTTCGGTGGAGGGCGACTATGATAGCTGAGGGGCTGGAGCACATCTCCTGTGAGAAGATGCTCAGGGAGCTCAGCTTGTCCAGTCTGGAGGACTGATAGCTTCGGGGGGACCTAATAGCAGCATTACCATACCTACAAGGAGGCCTTCAAGGGTGTGGAGACAAGCTCCTTACTGAGGTGCATGGTGGGAGAGCAGGAGACAACTATCATAAATTGAAAGAGGGGAAGTTCTGACTGGATAAAAAGAAGGAAAAAAAAAAAATCACTGTAAGGATAACTAAGCTCTGGAGCAGTCTGCCCAGAGCTTGTGCAGTCTCCATCATTGGACATTTTCTGGACATCACTGGAGATCTGACTGGACAAATACCTGAGCAGACTAGTCTGAATTGAACATCAACCCTGCTTCGAGCAGGAGGTTGGATTAGATGACCTCCTGAGGTCCTTTCCAACCTGAGTTATTCTATCATTCTGTGGTGCACTTGCACACTTCCTGACTTCAGACTGAATTATATTTCTACTATTATCTGTATTACAAAGTGCACCTGAAGAAATCTCAGTGCTCTTTAATGAATGAATGTGAATGTTCATATGAATGAAAAGTATTCAGGAAATAGAGACAAAGTATAGAAAAGAGAATAATTTATTGTCTAATTGAAGTTTTAAACTTCTGCCCATCACTACAGTACCTAAGTATTTTTCCCCTTCGCATCCCAAAACTCCCTTCCACTTAAACAGATAACAGCAGTCAAGTCATATGTCTTTCATAAGAGCTTTAGTCCTTCATTTCAGGGTGAGAAGCTGCCTGATGGAAAGGCTTGATTGTCGTTGGTTTTGTGCTTTATTCTGTTTCCCTTTGCTTGAACAGGTGGTTGTCTGGTGATGACCCAACTCTCCGACAAATTTGTTCCATGTGAAAAGCTTTTAACTAAGAATGCTTTATACCAGTCTTCTGTTGGCTTTGTTTCTGGGTCAGGCAACTGCACCGTGCCTTGGCATACCAGCAGGCTCAGTGTTTTGTAGGCTGACTTCCATTATCTTTGTTCAGGATAGGATACAGTTAGAACTTCATTTGGAGATTTTAGATTATGAGGATGGCAGGATTTGGACCTACCTCAAATAGATAACACTCAGTGGTAATAATGCACTATTACAGCAACCTAATATACTCTTAAAATGGAAAATATTCTTTGATATGATTGAATCACTGAAGCAGTCTAACCTTTTCTCAGTTCCACAAATTCTTTACTCCCAGCAGTAAAAGATGTCCATTACTACTGTGCATTTTGATAACGAGATAGATTTTTTAAATTTTTTAAATTTTTTTTCAGGAAGAAGTTTACTGAAAACTTTTCATTCTCAGGAAAGGAACTAAATAGTTACAAGTTTATTTAACACATGAAATTATTTTGTCTACTTTCTTTCTTCCCTCTAAATAGGAGAGGTATGGATTTGATGGGTGTACTGTTCGGTGGGTGAGGAATTGGTTGGATGGTCGCATCCAGAGGGTAGTGGTCAACAGCACAATGTCCAGATGGAGATCAGTGATGAGTGGTGTCCCTCAGGGGTCCCTATTGGGACCAGTAATGTTTAATATCTTCATCAGTGACACAGGCAGTGGGATCGAGTGCACCCTCAGCAAGTTTGCAGATTACACCAAGCTGAGTGATGCGGTTGACATGCCTGAGGGATGGGATGCCATCCAGAGGGACCTGGACAAGCTCGAGAAAGTGGGCCCATGTGAACCTCATGAGGTTCAACTAGGCCAAGGTCTTGCACCTGGGTTGGGGCAACAGCCAGTATCAGTACAGGCTGAGGAATGAAGGGATTGAGAGCAGCCCTACAGGGAAGGACTTGGGGTACTGGTGGATGAAAAGCTGGACATGAGCCACAATGTGCGCTCGCAGCCCAGAAGGCCAACCGTGTCCTGGGCTGCATCAAAAGAAGCGTGGCCAGCAGGTCGAGGGAGGTGATTCTGCCCCTCTACTCTGCTCTCGTGAGACCCCACCTGCAGTACTGCGTCCAGCTCTGGAGCCCTCAGCACAGGAAAGACACAGACCCATTGGAGCGGGTCCAGAGGAGGGCCACAAAAATGATCAGGCGATGGAACACCTCTCCTATGAAGAAAGGCTGAGAGAGTTGGGGTTGTTCAGCCTGGAGAAGAGAAGGCTCCAGGGAGACTTTTCAGTAAAAGGGGCTTATAAGAAAGATAGGGACAAACTTTTTAGTAGGGCCTGTTGTGATAGGACAAGGGGTAATGGTTTTAAACTAAAAGAGGGTAGATTCAGACTAGATATAAGGAAGAAATTTTTTACGATGAGTGTGGTGAAACACAGGAACAGGTTGCGCAGAGAGGTAGTAGATGCCCCATCCCTGCGAACATTCAAGGTCAGGCTGGACGGGGCTCTGAGCGGCCTGATCTAGTTGAAGATGTCCCTGCTCATTGCAGGGGGGTTTGGACTAGATGACCTTTAAAGGTCCCTTCCAACCCAAATTATCCTATGATTTACTAGCTACTTTACTAAGTGAGTAATGCGGTGAGATAGGATGTACTGGTGAGAGAATCATCAGAAATCTTGAGTCTTCTTTCCAGGACTCAGGTCATGCTTTGAGCTCTAGGCTGCTCTGGTTCAGTCGCTCATGTGTCAATCCATTAGCAGTTGTTGCTCATTGGCTGCAGTAAAAAATTACATCAATTACGCTCCTAGCAACGGCATGAGAGGCCAGACAAGCAATGTCACTGTGATAGAGTTACAATTATTTTACATACCATCTTTTATATATTCTATCACTTCATCGGTTATTGCAGCCATAGCCAGAGAATGAGCAGAGGTTTTCACTGAGCTGTCTGCAATAATGTAGTATATTTTTCCTGACTGATGACAGCTAATTTAAAACCCAACCTTAACTAGATAAGGTTATTCTTTCCGGTATGAATTACTCCAGTTTTGCTAGCGTGGCATGCTTCCCAGGCCTGGTGTTCATACTGCTCTGCAGACTTTAGGATAATACCCGTTACTGTCTTCAAATTGTGCTTTAAATTATATGATTCACATTTGTCGCATCAGGTTCGTTCTTCTTTTATCTAGTTCAAGTGCTGAAGTTATGAGAAATGAGAAAAGGTGGTTGTGTGTACTTTGTTGCAGAGCTTTCTTGTCCTGTTTTAAGTGAAGCATGGGTTTACTTGTCAATGGGCTGTGGGACATGCAGCAACAGTGCAGTGCCCCTGATGCTTAGGGCAGGGAATGCAGGGAGGTCCTCGGCTCCGCTCGGAGAACGTTCCTCACGTTGACCCAGCCCAGAAGGCTCTGCCTGCTGTGCAGAGGAGATTTACCATTCAAAGTGGTCCCTCATACCTAATTCATAATACTTTGTCTCAAAGCGTTAAGGACTGTTTTGACTCTACCTTTAAATTACATACCAAGGCTTTGACTTCCACAATCATGTGGAAAGCTGGTGTAGTCACTTGAAGAGAAATTAAACTGTTGGTAGTGTGCTCTGTTCCTAAGGACATGCTTTGCTATTCAGGTTTGAGGAAATCTCAGTTGAGAATTAATCTTTAAATTTATCTTCATAATAATAATATCTTCAGGTCTGGATGCCTGGGCACAAAGACCTGGTGGGGTCTTGAAGCAAATGTAGGATATTGAGAAGGTTTCTTACAATCTACCACTTGAACCGTAAGAGATCTCTCAGAGATGAATGTCACTTCTTCTGTGCTCTGTGTCTGTTGATATTTTACTAAACACTGAGACAACAATCTGTCAAACTAAGTTTTCAAACTGTGCAAAGAAGAAGTAACCATATGGTTAAGAATTTGTTTGCTGCATTGAACTCCCTCACATCAATATAACCAAGAAAAGAAAAAATAATGAGGCCATCATTACAACTGAACTGAAAACACAAAACAGTTGCTGCCCTAAGCTTGTAAAATTTCTGGGTTCTGCTGGAACCGATTGTTCATCTATGAGATGAGGCCTCTGAAACAGTCTAAAGAGAGAGGAGGAAGGGGCACTGATGAAAGTCTCCTTGGCACGTACGCAAGTGGGGTTATAGTTCGCGTTCAGACCCAACACACCCAGGTCTGAATATAATTTATGGTATCTAGTCAGGCTAACTGTATAAACATATGAGGGAATATTATTAGTTAATTCCTGCGTGAAGTCCCTAGCCTCAGATTCACCTATCACCTCTCCTTCAGAAAGATGGTGTAATCTGTTTTAAATACTTACAGTGATGAAGAGTCTGCCGTGCCTCATCTTCTGTGCTTTGGTTAGAATAGGGACATCATAAAAAAATTTTTAAAAGGGGGAACAAAGAAGACTGTCAGCACTTAGAGTTATATGAAGAGTTTGAGTATGTCCCATTTTAATTCAGAGGTAATTATGCAAAATCCATTGGAGTTATGCTGGTGTGAGCATCAACAAAAGGATCACTAGACCTTTTCCCCCTGATTTTTCTGTTACAATTGTATCTAAGTTATAAAAAGAGGTCTCTTTGTGCCATGCTACAGCTAGTTGATATTACTTACTCTACAGAGTGAATTAAAATGATGTATTTGGTTGTGCTGTTAAATTTAGGAAAATAGATTTTATTCTGTGATGCATCCAGGTTATCTGAGAATGTGTTCTGACAGTTTATTTTGGCAAAGGAGTAATTTAATTCCCCTGGAGAGTGTTAGCCTGGGAATTGTATCAGCTGTGCTAAATCAATTGAATTATTGAGGCTATGCATTGCATTAGCAATGCTTGTGCAGTACAAATCTTCCAAGGGAAATTCTATTTCTTTTCAGCTTGATATTCCAAATTTAAGTTTATCTCATGATTGTTAGATAACCTTCTGTGCTTAAACACCTGCACACAGTCAAGCAATTTTAAACCTGAGGTTTAAACCCAGTACTGATACTTCATGGTCTGATACTTTAAGGTGTCAACACAGGTAGTAGTGACCATCTTCCATGTCTAAAGTTGCAGAAATCATCCAATCATCTAGAAATCATCTGCACAAATGACACCATAAAAAGAAGAGTGAACTGGAACAAAACTGTTTTCAAAATGGCAATTCTGATGTGATACGTTGCTCTTCCTTATTGCTGATTTAAAATACAGCAATAGGTTTTCAGGGGTGAACCAAGTTAACACTGATGAAGTAAAACCAGAGATTCTTTAACCTAAATTTATCACACTCCTGTATTTGATATTGTGAATGGCACAATAGCCCCCAGACACAGATTATGTTCTTTAGTATAAATACCTCTGAAGGCTTCGACATTCAGTCAAGGAAAAAGAATAAGACAAGTCATCCCTGTAGTAACAGTGTTACATTTCTAGAGTAATAGAAGGGGGATTTACAGTGCAGTGCTGTGAGACCACATTTACATGCCGAAGACAGCGGGGCAATACTTGATAGAAATTTCTTAAAGGTACACTCAATGCTCTTTCAACCTTTTCCAGATAAACAGGTTATGAGACGTTCTACGTGGACCAAAATTTGCTTATTTTTAACCCCAGGAGAACTTCTACTGAAGTCAGATTTAGCTTAGTTTTAAGTTAAGCTTAGTTTAACTTAGCTTTAGAGTTACTTGGTCTCCTCGGTTTTGTTCGTAATGGAAGTGGCATTGACCTTAAGCCACTTAAACCATGGGCCATTCTGTCTATCACAGAAGAGTGTAGGGCCAAAGAGGAGGAAGGAGGTACCAAGATTTGGCTTTCAGTTCTGTAGGGGTTTTGAAGAGTGAGGAGTGCTGGGAGCATGTGCAAGAGCTGGCTTTGGGCTGTTGAAATCTGTTTTGTGAGTGTCATCTGAAAGATGGGGTAGGGGTGCAGTTTGGAGGGGCTGTCCGGCATCGTTCACGCAGAAAGCACAACTCCCTGAATGCTATTTTTGTCACTAGCTCAAGCCAACATTGCCTTGTGGTGCTGCTGTCCTTGCCTGTGGGAACTAGAGCTAACAAGTTTGCCCACAGTTGGCCATAGAATTGAATTTTGGCCAAGCTACCAAAATTGAGTCCTGCATACATCCCGTGATCCAAGAATCTTGGCTTTTTTTTCTGATAGTCATTTGAGGTTAACTTCACCCTTGTCTCTTTTACACATTGACATAGACAAGCCCTTGCTCCTTTTAGCAGGTAGATGTCTCCTCTTGAAAAACACACTGAGGTCAATGGTGAAACAGTTTAAATTAATGGAGTTATAAGGTAATTGGAAATTTAAATTTATGAAAATTGATGAGTTACCAAGCTGTTCTGAGCAAATTTAGGGCTCAGTCCTATTCTCATTCCAATCAATGAAAATGGTGGTATTAAATTACAAGGATTAATCTCAGAACAATTGGCAAAGCTCCTGGCTTGCCTACATGAGGGATTTAGTGCACAGTACCCAAAAGGGGCAGCTCTGAACTTACAGTCCTATAGGCACACCACACACATTCCTCATGGAAACCCTTTAGTACCCGTTACCTGCAAGCCACTTTCAAAGCAGATACAAACATTCCTTGAACAAGATGGTTCTTGCTGTGCATTAAGAGTATATGTTCAGTGGGATCATGAAGAACATACACTGAATTGCAAATGCATGCTCAAGGTTATGACCTCCAACTTCCTTCTGCAGGTGAGTCCTAAGCTACCTTGCACTTGGTGCACAGCATAGTTGTCTACAGGGAAAATGTGTTCGCTGTATAGATTTGTTTCCATTCTGTAAATTCAGAGACTTAACTATTGCACGTTAACTTTTTTTTGTGTAGGCAAGACCATAATTACATTTTCAATCATGAATTGTCTATAATCAAAAATAAGCATTGTGGTTGTAGGAGATTGTTGAGCTAATTGGCATTAACTAATTTATTCTAATTAGTCATGTTCTAGAGGATGAAAGAAAAACTCCTCATAGCGAAGCTGCTAAATTGATCAGTATACTTAATCATCTGTACCTTTTTTCCCAAACAGGCAGGAGAAAAACATTATCACCCAACGTGCGCACGATGCGTCAGGTGCAGTCAGATGTTTGCAGAAGGAGAAGAAATGTATCTTCAAGGTAAAAACAAACAAAGAAACAAACAAACAAAACTCCAAACCCAAACCAGTTGCACTTGGCAGCATGGCCCTCTTGCCGTACCTGCTAGCATGGCTGAGCTGTTTTGCACATATTCTCACTTCATAACTACCAAAGAAAATGAAGAATGCAATGTGTAGGCTAAAGAAAAGCAAAACCAAACCCTTGTTGCTTCTTACTCACTATTACTTCTCTCTCAAATCCAACAGCAAGTGTGAATCACAGAAAGGGTGATTGGTAGCAGTTATTTCCTGCAGATGGACGTACTTGACAGTGAAGATTATAAAATTTTCCATTTAATAAAAAAATGTGAATTTTTCTGCAGTGATAAATAGTCCAGATGAAAGTTTACACACATATGGGACAGCAGGTTCCTAAGTCCAGTTGTGTACCCATTGCCCACTTGGTTACGAGGAGAAAATCCAAAGGTCCTTACCTGAATTCCCCTCAGTCAGACCTAACTGCCCTCAGAGGGTGGAGAAGAGGACGCCATGGAGCTGAAGCCCTTACCAGACAATATGCCTATACTTTATGCAGCCATAAGCTTGCGTTGCTTAGGAGAAAGCTATGCAGGGAGAAGTTCAGTCTTTCTTGTCAGGGAATTTCAGTGGTAATAGAGAACAACTTGCATAATAGTATATTCAATGGAAAAAAAAAGTTATTTAACATAGATATGAGCTAAAATCTGTATTTCATATGTAGCAACTTTTAGCTGTACTAAACTAATCCAAGAAAACAATGTCTACACAGTTAAATACAGGGTCAGACACCAGAGAAAATGAAGGCTTTTGCCTATGTCTTTGACTGGCAGTACCTTTTCAAAGGAAAACAGAAAAGTGAAGCTCAGTAGGATGTGGGAACTGCAAGGCTGGTATATTATCCTAAAATCACATGCTTGCCCAGATCTGTATTACAACTTTGCAATTGTCCAAAGTTTTCTAGAAGCATACTTTGAAATCATTCATTAAGCTGGAAAAGTTAGACTTTATTTAAAACACAACAGTGGTCTCAGTAAGATCTAATTATAATTTAGTACGTTATTTAAAATGACAATTTTATTGTCACTTTGGTTTGCAACAAGAACTAGCTCATTAAAGGACATAATGATCCTTGTCTGTGCTCATGGATTCTCCCTCAGGAGACAGAAAATGCTGTGGTTCTTCCAATTGCAAACTAGCTTAGCAGTACTAAAGTCCCCTGGGAAATAAATGCTTTAAAAAAAAAAATCAAACTACAGATTTGTTTCTAGATTTCAAACCCTCTGAAACTGGGTTGCAAGTGAATCTTCTTTTTTAGTTCAGTTTGTTATAAGGGTGGTATTTGTTAGGTTTTGTGCTGATTTCTAGTTCAAATAATTGCAAAGTATGCTCAGGTCCTGCTAATTTGGACCCGTCTTACTCACTTCATTTTCTGATGCATGAAACTTTCATACCAGCTTACAATCATATACTTTTTCTCTTCACATAAAGAGCAGTTTCCATTAGAAACTGGTGTTAACTTCATGAAAGCTCTGTGATTAGGTATTTGGACTGCCTGACCTGATGCGTTAGATAATAAAAAATGTCAGAGCCCAGGGTTTTATAACTTGTTCTTCTTCCTCTTAATAAAATACTGTAAAGTTCCTTTAGGTGATGCATGTTCCTTAGCAGAAATTGAGTCACCAGTGGTCATCCAGCAGATGACTTTTGGGTGAAAGGACTCTTTTTTCTTCTGTGTGAAAAAGTTTCCAGCCAGTTTTGCTTGACCACAGATAGGAGTAATTAAAAAAAAGTTGATCTAAATACTTCTTAAAACCATTGGGTAGATTTACATCAACTTATGCAGCAGTTGGGACAAACACTTTCAGTGGGCAAGCTCAGACCCACTCATAATTGGAAGATAAATTAGCACTGAATGTAAAGGTGCTATAAAGATGTTTCTTAGTAGTTCAGTCCCAAAAAAGTGCAGTAACTTAGTAAACATAATTTATCCAGTCTGTACTTACAGATAGTCTTTTACTGGTTGAGTCTGTGTTCATCTGGGTTATTTTTGTGAAATAAATTCCAATGATCTCCATCTGTCTTCTGGGAAATAGACTTTCTGTTTCTATCTTGTTTCCAAGATCCACTGGTTAGAAAACTATCAAACTGCTGTGAAAACAAAGCATTTCCAATAAATCTTCTTGGTGCTCTCCACCCAGTATAAACATTAAATATTTGTAACACAAAAGTTCTCAACTTCCCATTTAGTCAGGCAGAAGTTGCAGTGCACTCACGTTATTCAACTGTGCAGAGCTTTAGCTTGCGGCTCCTCTGAGCTCAGACTGACATAAACATAAACGTTCCTTTTAACTCTTAAAATTTACAAAGAATTCTTTTATTTTATATAGTTACATGCATTCCACTTCCATTGAACACTGAATATTGAACATTGTGTTCAACTTTTTAAAAGGTTTTTTCTTTGCTTTGTGACTGATGCAAAACTACTAAGTTTCTTTCTCACACTTATGGTTACTTGTATCTCTGGAGTTCATAATTCTCTCTTCAATACTTACATGCAGTAGAGAGTTGGTTCATTCTGTATTTCCTGCTTCTCTAGGATGGATATTCCCCTCAATTTATGCAGTTCTTTAGTATTTGACTTATGAGAGACAAACATATAGGAAGTGCAAGATCAGTACAGTGAATAATTCAGAAAGAAAGACTGGATTTTCAGCTAGTGTTAAATGCCACAATGCTATTCCATCCCATCACAGTGTGCTACTTAGTATGACCGGGGTCAGACTATTACGAGAGTATGTATAATAAGAGTACATGAAATTCTGACTATGTACAAGGAAAACAAAATTTGCAATGAGAGTGGAACAGGTTGCCCAGAGATGCTGTGGGATCTCCTCCCTCGGAGATATGCAGAACCCAACTGGACACAGCCCTGAGCCGCCTGCTGTAATGGGACCTGCTCTGAGCAGGAGGCTGGGCTGGAGGAGCTCCAGAGATCCCATATCACACTTCTTAGGACTCAAGTTTTGATGCTGATCTCACGTATTGAAGTCCATGTAGACATCTGAGGTGCACCTAGTCTTTAATATGTGTGCGATCAGGCTCGCTGATACTGAGAAGTTATCAGTTTTAGCTTTGAAAGTATCCATGAAACAGTGACTGCAGTGGAATCAGTCAGTGTGCTGTGTCTTATAAAACCTCATAGGAAGGTTTAATAAGGTTCTTATTTTAAACCTTTTAAGGTTCTTATTGGAGAACTGAATTAAGCAGAACTTTAAATTTACTTTCCAGGTACATCTATTTGGCATCCGGTTTGTAGACAGGCTGCAAAGGCTGAAGAAAAAAACAAGGTAAAAATACCTTATTTTTACCCAGTGTTATTCCATTGTCATATTATTCTCTATCCCTTTTTTTGCAGCAGGCATGGAGGGAAGGATTTGGAATTTTTTCACTACTGTAATTTTAAATTTTAAATGACAGAAATCTAGTAGGTTAATGTAATGTAATAACGTACTATAAATATTCTGCTTATACTTAGTGATTAAAGCTACAACTTCAGGAGAATGCTGACCTAAGAGTTATATGTATAAGCTGAATAAGGAAAAATGTGAAAATATGAGTAAGAAAAAAAAAGTTAATTTTTAACTTCTGTCTGATTATGATGGGATCAGTGCATGACCTCTTCTCTTTTTATGTGGCTCTGCACTTAAAAGATCAGAGGACTTTCACTGTATTTGTTTTTAAAAAAAAAATTCTCCTTGGAATTTCTTTTTTATTATTTGTTTGTAAAATGTTGGCAAGCCAGCCCCAACTTAATTTAATCTCTGGGTTTAAGTACCTCCTTAAGTTGGATGATTTGTGCATCTGTCTGTGTGCAAGAGGAAAAGGGGGGAGTTCTGGCAACTTTAATAATTACAAGGTTAGCAGATGAATAAGCTGCCCCTAGGAGATGAAGAATTAATCTGTAGCTGGGGAAATGATCTCTCTGAAGTGGTGGGACTGAGATGCAACTATCTCATTTAACGCGGAGGCCAAGCATGGGGTTTTTCAGTTCTGCTGTTCTCTGATGCTCCAAGTGGTATCCTTGTAGCCTTGTACCCTGGTATCCTTGTTCGTAAGAGCTCTGCTTTGATTCATCGAGGCTTGGATGCAAGGCACATGGGACAAGTCGGAACAGCAGGCAGCAGCTATAAAAAGAGTGTTTACAAATCTGGTGTGGTAGCAAGTGCAACTTTGACTAAATTACAGTTTTGAAAAAAAATTTGGTTTGGGCTTTGCCCTGAAGGATCTCGGCTGTATTTTTTGTACCCGTGTGTTTGGGAAGCGATTGCTCTGGTATTCTTCATGGCAAGCTCTGAAAATGGCATAAGTAGTATTTCAGTATAAAATGTATTGTTTAATACATGTGTATTTCAAATTGTCAAAATACTTTAATGAGTGTTGTTGATTCAGCCTAATACTATTAAGCAGTATTTCAGGCTTCCTAAGGATTTTATTCTGGCTGAGTAACTGAAATTGCAAGGCTAAAACCCCATGTAATTTATTGAAAATGTAGTAGGGTTTGGGGTTTTTTTCCCCTCCTTCAAAGAAAGACAGCGGACAAGGTTGTACTAAGCTCCTACTTGGCTGCCTTTTCCTCACAAAGAGTACTTGTAAGATATTGTGTAAAGGCTGACTCATTTATAACACATCTCTCCTGAGCGCTGGGAGTCTGCCCCTTCCCCAGCAGAGAGGAAGACATCTGTATCTGAAAGTCAGTGGGAGTTTTGTATAAGTAGGGAAAAAAAACCAGAATGGAGCTCAAAGAATTTTTCCAAGTCTAGTCATTTTTCCTTTTCTTTGGGTTTTTCCTCTTTTTTTGGTCTTTACACTCATTATTGAAAAAATAAACCAAGAAGAAAGGATGCCATTTCAAAGAGGGTAGTAATGGACTTTTCAACATAACTTGTAAAGTTGGGAATGGGATATACTGGTTGAGAAATTTTGTGGTCAACCTTTGCAGTTTGTTGTTTTTAAAAGCTACCTTTCTATATATTTATATAGATATATGCACAGCATGTAATTAAAGTAGGTGAAAAAGGCAGAAGGAGTAAGTGGCAACACACTCCAAAACTTTGGAGATGGAATGGAAGGGAAAAAGAAGTTGTGAAAGAGAGTGACAGCAAAAAGAAAAATGATGGGAGAGTGAAATTGTAAGCAGAAGGGATGAAGCTGGAAAAGACAGCAGAAATCAAAGTAGCAAGAGAAGGAATAAGGATTATCAAAAGGCATAAAGGAAGAAGAGGTAGGTGGAGGGAGAATAAAAATGTGTAGTACAGAGAAAAGAACTGAACAGAAGCAATGGAGTCAACTGAGATGTAAGTTTTTATTGCAAAAGCTAGCAGATTATGTGCAGCAGGCATGGGTTGGGGATGCTAAAAGGGGTAATGGATCATACAGAGAAAAAAGAGCATGTGTGAGATGTGGCATGAGCAGGTTTTAATCACCAGGAGGAGAAATGGGAAAATCTGTGGGAGTCATTGAATAGTGTAAGGAAGCACGGAAGCAATCTGCAGAAGTACCTTAGAAAGATGAGACTCTACACTTTTGTTGCAAATGTTAGAAATTTTAATGAATTGTAGTTCTTAAAACAAGATGGCACCTCTAAGTTGAGGACAGCCCATGAAAAAACTCCAGGAATTTATTAAGAATTATTAAATATATTCAGCCAGGTATGTTATGCGTTTTAAGGTCATGCTACACTGTTTGGTCTTAAAACACACTCCACTGATGCACATGACACAGAAGCTTTATCTGAAGCTTTATCTAGGGAATCCTGAGGTTAATCCAAAACTGTCACTTGACTTTAACAGGGTTTAAAACATTGAGATAGTGCCGTTTTCTTCAGGGTTTTTTTCTCTGCTGCATTGGACCTCCTGTAGGGACATCCTGAAAAAGAAGTATGATTTGCACATGACATCAGTGCATTGATGACACTTTCATGTCATTTACACAAGTTCTGGAAAATTGCAATGTATTTTAACTATGCAGAAGAGCAATGCAATTCCACTGTCCGTGTTGAATGATCATCTCAATGGCAGCCACAAGTATTTCTCAGAGAATACTCTATTTCCCTGTCGGTGTTTGGCTTGTCCCCTCAGACCTTCTGAGCTTGTCCAGAGCCTCAGTGGGAGACAACTGAAAATGAGAGGGAGAAAATTCCAAAATCCCAGTCAGACATGCCAAAACAATTAAACTGAATCTTTTTTTTAAATTAGTAAGTATCTCCACATACTCTCTCAGAGAAATCCAGAGGACTATTTGGGCTAAAGAAGGTCAGTGGAAGGATAGTTGTGATCATTGAGTTTGTTTGCTGTGCTAACAGAGTACAGTACAGATATATTCACATATTGCTTCTAAAAGGTAGCAAATACTTCAGGTAAAGACTGGAGTAGTAGGAAGGATGCTACCTTGACCTGACAGCTTAATAATGCTAAAATCCTTTTAAGGGTTTGAACAGTTGTAACCTCCAGGTGAGAAGTGTCAGCCTTTGGTGAGACAGTAAATGATGGTCATTCTGAGCGCATGGAAAAATATGCACTTTTGTAGTCAAGGACAGGTTTTTTCCATAGATGGGAAAGAATATTTTATGATGAATTAACATATCTGGATAAAAGAGGGTATAAAACCATTGATTTCATAATAAGATTTGTTTAAACTTCAATTATGAATGTCAGGTCTGTTTGCTCATGGTTAATATCATTGTGTCTCACAGCCCTTTGTTATTTAAAAGTAATTATATTTTTCATCATAAAGGAATCTACCAAAAAGAAAGCAATAAAGGTCTGTCACTCTGAATGCCAGAATGATTGAAAACAGAGCAAAACCAGTTCAGTATTAAAATTAATCTGGTAGTCTTACAATCAGAGAGGGGAAAGCTAACCCATTGGGTATCTGATTCAGGATGCTCTGCAGGATGTTGTGCTGTTTGCTGTGAGGGAATGGCACAGTAGCATGACACATTCCAGAAGCAAGATTCGTTTGTAGATTGGTTTGATGGTATAACCTCAGAGTAAAAATGCTGCTACCATATCATCTTGTGATCCCAGACTCAGAGCTGCTGTAACTTGACCTGTCCCTGGTAGTGCCCAAAGGCTGTCCTGGCAGCCCAGAAGTGCTCCAGGCCATTTCATTCTGAACAGAGGGGAAAAGAAAGTAAAAAGTAAAATCATTTTTACATTTTCAAAAGGTCAATTTGATTGACTGCAGGTGTTCTTTTATTTTGAAGTCTTTGGTACGCCTGTATGTTTTTAGCTTGCTGTAATATGCCATTTTTGAGTGGTAAAGGTTAGATTAAATGAAATGTCTTGCACGCTCTTTTTGAAGTATCAATTACATTTTCTTTCCCTCTTCTCTATTTCCTATCTGTTTCACTTCTCCTGCCATAGGAAACGAGGACTTCTTCTGAGAGTATTATTTCTGTACCTGCTTCAAGTACATCAGGTTCCCCAAGCCGTGTGATCTATGTGAGTATTTCATGGTGAAATTCATTTTGGGGAATGGGGAAAACCCTGTGCTTTCTCCTACAATTTAGCGCGTTGTGTGGAAAGCTAGTGTCTCCAAACGACTGCAGTTGGTGATTCCTCTAAAATGGAATTTACTTTCTCATGTTTAAAATGTTTGAGTACTGTATTTACCATAACAGAATTCTGGCAGTTTCCTGTTATTTTTTGTGGTCTATTTATAGCACTTACATTACCACTAGAGCTGGCTTATACCAAAGCATGCAAAATACTGCAGTCCTTTCTAAAAAGAAAAGTTTAAGTAAACGGTACAGCCCACAGGTAGATTACAAGCTTAGATTTGAACACAACTTGTCTAAATTGAGCTCTTGAGCCTGCATCTGATTGCTTGTGAAAACACTTGTGCTTGTGATTGCAGGACTCGGGCCTTGACGAATGCCAGTCCCAAACCTCAGAGGACCTTTGATGTGTTTATGGTTTAAGAAGTGCTAGCTCTGGAAAGCTCATAGGGAGAATTTAAAATAACAAGTATGATAAAAGCTTATGCTAAGTATTTTTTCAATACCAGGTATACCTTGCTTGTCATAATTGCTGTAGCTAATGGTCGTGGCCAAATTCTCAAGGCTACCACCAATAGGTAAAAAACATCCACAAGTGTGGCATGTTCCATACAAACATCGCTTGGAGAGCTTCAGTATTCCCAAGTCTATTCTTTGTCCTGTCCAAGTATCCCTTGGGAAGGCAAGTCGTTCTCATCGGATAGGACCACATGCAGAGGAAGTTGCTGGAGATGCGATTGACTGACAGAAAGATTACTATATGAAGATTAAGGGCTTTTATCTACTACACTGAGACAAGCAAAACATTGCCTTGGAGCCAAACATGTCTTCTTTCTTCCAGTAAAAATTATTTTGAACTCAATATACCCTTTATCTGAGTAAGACTGAGCTAGAAATGTAGGAGCTGCCCCTTATCTAAATGCTCATCAGTGTTTCTGAGTTCTCCTTCCAGCAGAGCTCCATGCTGGTGGATACCAGTGGTATATTCCCAGTAAAAAAATGTCGTTTCCTCAACTCCTATGAAGACATTTCATTGTGCTAGGAGTCTATTATCATGTAAGCACTTTCTTTGGCCAGATGGTCTCTATCTCTCCAGCCATGCACCACTTCATTGTTTTTATAAGCATGAGCATTCTTCTAAGATTTATATGTTTTTAGTGACATTTATCTAACTGTTGGATGGTACAGTTTTTCTTGATGTTAGTGATTACAGATTTAAATATGCTTCGCAGGCTGTTAAGGACAAACCTCCATTTTCTTCTTCTGTTTTTTGAAAGGATATCATTAAATCAGCACACAACTCTTATGTTTGTTACTGTAATATACTTTAGAGGCAGCTGGGACTGTGAAAGAATAAAGTTCTCTAGCAAATGTGAGTAATTAGGAAAAAAGATTCCCCAGAGGCATGCAAGTTCTTGCTATATCTGTCTCATGTCTGACTGCTTAATTGTCAGAAAGCTGTGAGATTGATTAAATCCTATTTTGGCTTTCCTGAATAGGAAAGTAAAAAAAATTAAAAACTTGTTATTGGACTTACATATTATCAAAATGATTCTTTGGCTATCTTTGCATCTGTTTTCTGTTACAGCAGTGTTATGACATACAGGCATGCTCAGGATTTGTCTTGGATGCTTTCATGATTGGTTTTACCAAAACTAAATTCGTACTGCCACTTAAAGGAAGGTCCCACCCACATGTGGCCCTGTCCTTCTCCAGCCATGTCTTCCCACCTCCACTTTGGTGCTAGCACTAGAGGGTACAAAGAGGTACGATCAGTCAGATTTGAGACCAGATTCAGCTAAAAAATAACCCAGGAAAAACCTCCAGTCAACCAAAGAGGCAAAAAAAGACCCAGCCGTCTACATGTCTCTAATGCTAACGTAGAAGGCAGAGCAAAGTGGGAAGTCAAACACAGGACAGCCGCTTTCAGCAGTAGCATGGATTCAGATCATTAAAACCAATAGTAAAACTGTACCTTAACAACTGGTGAGCTCTGTGAAGTATCATGTTGGACAAAAGAGAATTTAGAGAAAACAGTTAAAGCTTAGGAACGGTAAATTCATGGTGCTCATACTTTCAAAGGCATCAAGTCAGAGCAACGCAGTCATTCTGAACAACGTGCCATCTCATGGGAGACGTGTTTCTGGGTCATGGTTGAGTGGTCAGCTAGGGAAAGATGAAGAAAACCTGTTTTAACTAAACCTGAATGTGGTTCATACAGATGGTTTACTAAAGCCATACCATTGTTTCTTCATCTGTTGATATCAGACTTTGGTGTCTTCCTGCACTGAGAGAGGACATAGGCCAATGCCCTTTGAAGTTAATGAGCATCTTTTCATTAACTTTAGTGATGGCTTCACTATATCCAGACTGAAATTCACCCCAGTGCAGGCGTCCCCTGAGACTCCCTAAATTCCACTTAAAAATCAGTTAATTTGTAAATCATGCAATTAAATAGGGCTTAAATAAAAATCCTTCTTTAGATACTTAGCTAAATTTTATGAAGAGAGAATTAGGAGCTCCCTGCAAAGATCTATCTCTCTGGAAGGTTTAGATTAGGTTACATAGCTGTGTTGTACTTTCTCATACTAGGAATAGAAATCACATTATATTTTTATACAGGATCATATTTGCAATTATACAATTTTAAAATTACATATTCCAAATGAAATAGATACTCTAAACTTAGAGCATGGTTTTAACAGAATCCAAAATACCAGATTATTGAAGAAATGGCTTAAAGTCTCTTAGCTGTAATTGGAGCCTTCCCTAGCATATTTGAATTCCACTCACATATTTGAAAGTAGATGAAACAAAATAAAAAACAATGTAGGCTGAATGTTTGTAGAATTGAGTGTTTAGAAAGCAACTGTATCTCTAAGGTGCTTTTTCATCCAAATTTGCCTACATTTTGATGTTTAAGCTGAAAGGAATTACGTAACTAGATAAGTTTTACTCCTGACAGTTCTGAAGTCTAATGGGAGGATCTCAAGTTGCACTTCTATGTTGAGAGATAGGGGCTTAAATTACCGTAATTCACGTTCAAGTATTCCCAATTCTGAACTTCTTTGGGTTCACTTGAATAAACTCCACAACCCTGGATAGCTTAAAAAAGAAATTATTATAGCCTCCTTGGCCTTCCTTGTAGGTACAATGCTGCCCAAAGTCTTCCTGGAACAGACCTGATGGACAGACTCCTCCTTATCTTTGCACAACCTGTCCCTGCATCAGAGCTTGCCACTGGCGTCTCAGTAGGGAGAGATTTATTTTTATTATAGGCTATTTCATTGCTCTTTAGCTTCTTAAAGTAGCTGCAAGGAAGGTGAGATCTATAGATCACTAAAGAATTGCATACTTGATTAAAACACTTTTTTTCATTAGTTTTGAGGATGAGAATGTGTGGTGGTTATGGCAGCTTTGTTCCACTTTCTTAGTTAGGAATTTTCCTCCTTTCCGTGTTGCTTACGTTTGCACAAATTCATACATTGTTTTAGAAAAAAGGATAAATGAAAGTTGTCACACTGAATTTTTCCTGTATAACCTAATAGAAAACTTCAATGGAAAGTCTGTTGAACTTTTCTTAGCTCCTACTAAGAAAAAATATAATCACTGCACACATAAATCCTGGATACTTTCATATTTTTGAATGTGGAAAACATTATTACAGTTTTACAGCTGATCATACTGAGATTTTCAGAGAATAGTGAGATACACTCATCATTTTGTTACCAAGGAAGAGCTTATCATTCTGCAAAGCCTGAACTGGGAACAAGATGATTATGCTGCCCATTTCTCACTCTCAGTGTAGCCACCTTCTCATCATATCTACAAGACAACATGTGCTGGATACAGTTTTGGTGCAAGTTACCATTATCCTAAGGATAATCTGTGCAACTGTGGCATTTTGATAATTATACTTTTGGAATAAGCATAGTAAGAGGAGAATGAGGAGCGACACAGCCCTTGCCCTCTGTTGGCTGTGTGAGTCTCATGAAAGGATTTGAACTTTACTTAAGTGGCATCTGTGATCTTCCAACTAATCCACCATGGTGCAAATCCATCATCTGCTGGTTTGTGACCCATAATTAAGGGCTACTGAGACACAGTCAGGAAAGGAGGTGAAGCTGTGGGACACAGCTGAATGGAAAAAATGAAAGACCTCACTAATGTTTTTCAGCATCTGGAGAGTATATGTTGGAAATACGTATTTGATTATTCACTAGTGCTTATGGTAGGGGAACCCTGCACACCGAAACCGCTTTAAAATGAAGGACGTTTTGACTGAAAAAGACTATGATATCTGTCCCGCATGTCTCTCTGTGAGCTAGCAGTAAGCGGGATATAACCAAGGGAACTGGAATGATGCCATGCTACTCCTATTAGCCAAATGTGAGTGACAAAGAAAAGTAGAAAGCACCAGTATATAAAAAGAAAACAGTAGTAATATTTAGCACTGTGTAGTAAATACAAGAGATTTAAATGCACACAAACAGATGATGATGACTTTTCTACCTACATGAATCTGTCCTTTACTGATTGCATCCTGATCATATTCTTTCTTATTCTCACTGCTTTCTTTCCTCCTTTTCTTAGGCAAAGCTTGGAGATGAAATTCTTGACTACAGGGATTTGGCTGCTCTTCCTAAAAATAAAGCCATCTATAACATTGACCGCCCAGATATGATCTCCTATTCTCCATATATCAGTTACTCTTCAGATGACAGGCATAGTTACGGGGAGGTACTGAAACATGGGTATTTTTTTTACTATGAATTTGAGATTTTGTGTGCATCGTTAAACGTGCTGCTGAACACTCTTAAACATGTGCAAAATTTTAAAAAAAATTTTTATAACTTCAGCTAATTGAGTCATGTCATCCATTCATTCACAAGGCATTTTAGCCTTCCAAAAACAAATGAGATGTTCATTTCACTTTTTAGTTTGTGGAAAATAAAGAATTGCTTTCTGTGATTGTTTTTTAAACAGATGACATGTAATTAAAATATGTCTTTCTGTGAGAGGAGTTCTACATGCATGCAGTAGGAAACAGGAGCCATTGCTAATTATAATGCAAAAATCAGAAGCGAAGCCAAATGTCTTTCATTATTTTTTTTTTTTTTTAAAGTGTACCATGTTATTTTGGTAACACAACAATGGTACCACTTTCCTATGTACAAATTTCTTTCAACTGTCCCTTACTAAAGTTCATCCTCATGTCATGCATGCATTTCAACCTATTCATATGCAGAGCTAATATTATGCAGTTTGTGCTAATGAAATCTAACTTAACATAATCTTACTAATACTAATTCTGTTTTCTGTGAAGCATATTTGTATATAACTCCTGTCATGCAAGTTAGCTTTTCTTCCCTAACCATATCTACCTTTTGTTTGAATTTCTGATTTCTTTTATAATTTTAGATACTTTTTTACAAATCAAACCTCTTATATATACTAGGTCTAGAATGGAAGTCTGCATTGTTCTCTATAGGTGTAAGTGAATGGGTATAAATCAATACTATAAATAATAGCCATACTGTTTATAATAGCCCCAGTCCTGCTATCACTTAGATCTTTTACACTTAATCTACTACTCAAGTCTCAGTACTACTCTCAGGTAAAGTGCAGCACATATGTTAGATCTTGCAGACTCTCTTCCAAACCCTCTCTCTACAATGCTGAAGCACATTAGCTCTGTTATAATACATGCTAAAAGAATTAAGATTGTATCTGGTAAAGAATTTAAATGGTATTTAGGTTTCTGAACTCAAAAACCTGAAAGCTGCTTGCTAGCCCTGAACTTATGGAGTATAAACATTGCCTTTCTACATCAAAATTTGTGGGTGCTGATAATGTTTGTGGTCCTCTTCAACGGCCCGTTTACATCTAGACTTGGCAGAGGTGACATCTAGGCTTGGCAGAGGCGCATAGACTAAACAACCTTCCACCCAGCTCCTGGGAAGACTCACTCATTGCACCCACTCCAAGGTGATGGTTATAAAACCATTGCACCCAGCATAAATCTGTGCTGCTGCTGGAGGGAGTTTCCCCCTGCCTGCCCTCAGCATCTCCTTGGCCACTTCTGCTCCTCTCTTTTGCCAGAGCAAGCGTCCGTGTGGCTGTGGTAGGGCTTAGGTTTCTTCTGAACCCCTGGCGTGATCTGACTCCATGCCATGACTCAAAGGCTGGAGATCCCGCAGGGGGACAACTGCCTGGTGGTGCAGTGAAACTGCCCATCTTGGTGGCAGCCCGGCCTTTGCTGGGACCCAGCGGCTGTGAACTGTGGGAACCTCAGCATCACACTTTCAGGAGTGGGATAAAAGGTAGTTGCAGTTGAGCTCTAAAAAAACAACCAACCTAAGAAATAAAATCACAGCAAAGACGGTATTGCTGCTGTCACCTGCTTTTAGTGGGTAGCGCAGTGATGAGACCACGACAGGAGGGGTTTATTGGTACAACTGGAGTCATTGCCCTTTTCAGTAAACATATAACTTAGCAGAAGATAAAAAGGGACCACATCATGAATGGGGGCCTTTTCCCATGGGGCTGTAGGAGACACCTACAGGGTTTGCATCACCAGCTTAATGCTGTCTTGGGTAGGTCTGTGCTGATACAGGCATTTGTGTCAGCAAGACCTCAGTGATATCTTAAAAAATAAAAAAGTGAGGTCCAGTCATCTGTTTCTAGGTGCCTAAACCAGGAGGGGATTTTGGGCTGTGCTCGCAATCCAACATGCACATTTTCATGATGCTCCAGGTATTTACATCCTTGATGTTGCCAGGGGAAAAAAATATGATAGAATCATAGAATATCTCAAGTTGGAAGGGACCCATAAGGATCATCAAGTCCAACTCCCTGCTCCTTGCAGAACTACCTAAAACTAGACCATATGACTAAAAGCGTCATCCAGATGCTTCTTGAACTCTGACAGACTTGGTGCCGTGACCACTTCCCTGGGGAGTCTGTTCCAGTGACCAACCACCCTCTCAGTGAAGAACCTTTTCCTGATGTCCAATCTGAACTTCCCCTGGAGCTTCACTCCATTTCCTCATGTCCTATCGCTGGTCACCAGAGAGAGGAGATCAGCACCCCCTGCTCTGCTGCCCCCCTTCAGGAAGTTGTAGACTGTGACGAGGGCACCCCTCAGCCTTCTCTTCTCCAGGCTGAACAAACCAAGTGACACCAGTGCTCCTCGTAAGTCTCGCCCTGGAGACCTTTCACCATCTTGGTCGCCCTCCTCTGGATACACTCTAATAGTTTGATGTCCTTCTTATATTGAGGCGCCCAAAACTGCACACAGCACTCGAGGTGGGGCCGCACCAGTGCAGTGTAGAGTGGGACAATTACCTCCCTTGACCAGCTGCCTATGCTGTGCTTGATGCACCCCAGGACATGGTTGGTCCTTTTGGCTGCCAGGGCACACTGTTGACTCATATTCAACTTGCCATCAACCCAGACCCCCAGCTCTCGTTCTGTGGGGCTGCTCTCCAGCCTCTTGTCCCCCAGTTTATACGTATGATGTCCTGTCTTCCAAATTTCAGCATCCTGGCTACAGCTGCACCTGCAATAGTTTGAGTAGATTTCTGCTCAACTAACTGAGTTTAGCCTTTAATTTTGAAAGGAAAATGAACGAACAACAAATTTTCAAATTACATGATGTTTAATTAAACATTAAATAATCCAGGTATTTTTCTTTCCTTTAAAACAGCCAGCTCTGAGCAACAAAGTTCTAGTCCAGATTTTGGAGCTGCTTCAATGCAGATTTAACTAGGGCTTGTGTCTAGTTTCAGGCAGTTGCTTTAAATGTGAGTTTCCCCACTAGCAGTACTAGCAGTACTCTCTGTGGTACAGTACTGGCCTCACCAGACTCCAGGATTTTGTAGTAAAGAAATCAACAAAAGCTTTATGTGAAATTATTTAGATCTTGTTCCTTATTTACTTCTTTAAAAACAAATAGAAAGAAAAATTGCCCTAACTTAATTGACAGGTGGTTTTCGTAACTATGTTATACATGGATATTGATATTTTAAGAGTAGTTCTTCTCACAAGTAACATCATGCATGAATTTGTATCACTAATTTGTTGTGTGTTGCTGTTTGCAGTCACCTCAGTTGCTCTCTCCAACACCTACTGAGGTAATCCCCAATGCCTTTGTTGTCATGTTCTGACCCAGTTTGTGATGCATAAACCTCATCATATTGATAACTAGCAGCGTCTGAAATGTGGGGTTTGCCTCCTGCCTCTGCAGTGCATGGGGTTTTATAATTTATGTTTTTCACAGTGTTACTTGTGTTGAATACGTGCTCTGCTTCTGGATTGTCATCTGTATGCATCTATCTCCACTGTCATCCATGTTTCTGCTTTCCAAAATAAAGGTTGTATTGTGGTCACTTCTTCAAGCTCTACTAAATAAATTACTTTTGGAAATATGATTTATGTTTACATTTAAAGCTGACAGCATGAGTTGACTTGAATTAAGGCTTGGCATAGCTTTCTTTTCTTTTTCTCTTTTTATTTTTTTATTCCACAAATAGTTAAACTATTTATACTACTTGTGCACACATACTGTGAAATCATTTGCACATACCTGAACTTCTAGGTCTGTGTTTTTTGATGTGCATTAATGATCAAAGCCAGTCATTGTTTCAAGAAACGTCATCTTGGAAGCTGCGAAAGCATTTCAGATAGCTTCCCAGATAATAGTAACTCAATTACATATCACAGGCCTGGCTAATTTCTCCATTATCCCAATTTTACATTAAGAGAACTGTATTGCAAAGTTTTGGTAACAGTGGAGAATTGCAAACGTTCATTAAGGATTGTAAATGGCCAGCTCTTACTATGACCATTGGTTAAACAGAAAAGTTAACCAATAGAAATTTAATTTAATTGATAGGTTAAAAATAAAAACATGCTTTATTTAATATTGGATTTCATGAACTTGATTGACTGTTCCTTACAGAGACACAAAGTTCGCAAAAGATAAGGTCTGAAATAATCAATGTGAAATCTTGGTGTTTTGGAAGATTATAATAATTTCCTTTAAATTAGCTATCAGTTAGCAAACAATCATACTATTAAATTCCAGAAGTCACACTGGTATGGAGGTTGGTGCTGCCATGATTCGTGTTACCTGAATTCTCCAGGTTATCCAGCTTTGCCATGCTGTCTTTCTCTAAGAAGTCTATGATTAGGTGCTTCAGGCATCATCATCTGCAAACTTGTCACCAGTTTTGTTGCAGGGATTTTTATTAGAGAATTCCACTGTATCATACAATTGGACACATCATAGACCATTAGCCAACACGCATATGATATTTAAATATCGTCACAAGACTTTCTAGAGACATTGCTATACTGCTTGTACATCTCTTTGCAAGGGTTAAAGTGGGTATTAAATAATGTAGCTACTTCTGGAGGGAAACATCTCAAGCTGGGCATAGAGGAGTTGGTGGCAGAATGCCTACAGAACGCTGCGTGCTTGGGAAGGCATCAGTTGTTCTCATTTTTTCGTATAATTTCTTCTGAAATGAATATTAAAGCAATAATGCTACTTACCACTATACAAAACTGATTTTCCATTTTTGAAAATGCAGTCAGTGAGTCTGGGGTGAGGTGGAAGGGATGAAGCACACCTGAACCAGAGGAGAAAAACTGATGATGGGAGAACATTCTACATCTCTATGGAGTCAAGGATAATCACAGAGAAGCCAAATAAGAAACTGCATTAATCTAAAAATGAATGGATGGATATGATTAGGTTGTCCTGATATGAATCTGGGAGATGATTATAGGGCTAAGTAGGATCTCCTGTGTGTTTAAATGATGAATGATCCAGTGGGAGTCACACAGATGCCTAAAGATGTCCCACTATTCATGACAGGTGACTAACACCTGCTGTGGTATAGCCTATCTTCACTCACTCCTACTGGAAAAGGAGAGGGGAAGCATTTTTTGGAGTATGACTTTTCATAAGGGAGCATCTGCAGGTTACATTGATTTGTTCTAATTTGAAGTTAACTCAAGCCAATTCTTGTTTGTCTTAAAAGAAACAAGAAATGTGAATTTGCTTTTATTGCTAGTTTACAAAAAGCAATTTCCACATCTAATTCACTCAGTAATGCTTTTACTGTTAAGAAGATGTTACATGCAAATTGCAATTGTAATTTAACTAGCTATAGAGAGTGAGGGGTTTGGAGATGGGTCTACATGGTTTTAAGTGGTTGAAGCCAAGGGTTTAGTGGGAAATGGGTTGTATGACTTGCTTTGCACAATGCTGCAGTATTAATGCTAATGCTATATAGGAGCATTACCTAGCTCCTAATGACCATGCTGTAATATGGTACACTGGGCAATTTATATAGCAGGCAGAGTTGTTTCTGTGATGTAACGCAGCCAATAAATGCTGATTTTTGTGTTGCCTGTAACTGTTATGCATCCATTCATATGGCTACAAAGTGACCATTGTATTATCACGCTAACCTGATCTCATCTTCCACCCACCTGTGTATGTTCAGGGAATTGTACTGTCCTCAAACAACACTTCTACAGTGTTATGTCTTTGTCAAATTATGTTGTCATTTTAAATCCATGTATGTGCTGACTTTCCTGGGAACATGACCGTTCTCTGATAGTTGGCAGAGCTCCTTCGGTCACACTGTGGTGGAGGTGCTTACAGCTGAAGGCCACCTCATTTCACTGGGATTGCATGGAGCGTTAACGACAGCATCAACTTGCATCTACACGGCACAGAAATGTGCAAAACGGCATATTCTGCCTGTTTCGGAAGTTATTTATCTTCACTAATGACATATATTTCCTCTCTTCCTCTCAGGGTGACCAAGATGACAGATCTTTCAAGCAGTACAGGCTGTCAAGTCCTAGCTCTGCTGGCTCTCTGGGCTATGGTCGCTACACTCCAACCTCCCATTCTCCTCAGCATTACAGCAGACCAGGTAATTGAAAAGCAGCCTTATTTATTCTCTAGATTTTTCCACTACTTTGTCTTATGTTGTAAGTAGGGTAGACTCTGGTTAGACGGGTTTAAGGTGCAGTAGCAGTTCATTGGAGTGATTTATTGACTGTGAACAGAGAGTCCCATGGGGAGAAAGGAAACAAGTGCTTCAGGAATGAGCATCTAAGAAAACGAAAACAGGCATCTAGAAAGATTGATTTTATGTATCTGTAAACAGAAGATAGAACAGTTTAAAGGACTTAATCCTGGTCCCATCCTGCCTGAACCTACCCATTCAATCCACAGCTCTTTCACAGTGCGACATGGTAGCAGTGAATGCACACAAAGCCAAGAGGGTGACTGAGTGACTTCATATCCCTTCTTGTACTGCAGGGTTATGGTCCGAGTCTTCTCTCCACGGTGCAAGAGCTGGAGGAGTGACTAGTGGTTCTAATGGCTGGATTTTGAAGGCCAAGTTGCTTTAGTTGAGAAGCTTACAGCAATGTTTATTGCAGCTTTGGGCTGTAGTGGCAGCTATGTTGGTGTTCCTGTTGCACAGAAAGGAGGGATCACCCCCTTTTGATCTTTGCATGGGGGCCCCATGCAAAGGCCCATTTGTATTTGGGCATTGTACAGAGTTTTATCCTTAGAAATAATCGACTAAATTGTTCAAAATTCATTCTAATTTTTCTCCACTCCATCATTTGGGTGGAAAACACAGAGCATTTGTATTATTTTCTTGGTGTCTTTTAATTTCATTTGGGATACATTATAATTATAAACTAGTTTGGAAAATTGGGAGTTCTTAATCTTTCCAGTGGAAATGAAAATTTTATGGGTAACACAATTTTTACAGGAATTGAATATTCGTACTACATAAAGTCTTTGACGAAGGGGAAATGAGACTGAGTATCAAAGATCTATTAAAGAGAGGAAAGATTAGTCTCCGCTGAAGGTCTGGCAGCTGTGTCATGCTTAAGCTTAGCTGCACACTGTTAAAGAAAGGAGGAAAGACGAAAGAAATTCCAAATTAATTCTAATGTTTTACAGCTTCATTGAAAATTCAGAAGATAGTCATCATAATTGCCACTTTTAATAATGGCCATTAGTCCTCCAAAATATGTTATCAGGACATTATTACAACAAAGCAAACAAAGATGACTTCTGAGAATGTTTTTCAAAGTACTTAATCACATGTCTAACTTTCAGAGCTCAAATAACTTCAGGATGTTTCTTCAAATGCTTAAATTAGCCATGCACTTGAGTGCCCTGTGAACTAAATCCTACCAGTGTGCACCAACGGCAGTGAGAACTGGACCCACTCATAGCACAGTTCTCAGCAGAGACAAGGCTCTCCCCATTTCATTTCATTAGATCCATTATGAGCATATATCATTCCCTCTTTCAGCTTTTGAATATGCAGATTTTCCCCTGAGTGCAGCTATGCTTTTTGTGATGCCTTTTCTGGAATATTTTCTGATGCATTACATTATCAGCATTTTATATGATACTCTTTCTGTCTGCAGAAAGCCCGTGTCCCTTGGCCAACCGCATAGTATGGCCACTGTGATGTTTTTAGCAATAACCAGAGAAAGATGAAGTCTTAAACATAAACTATATGTTTTCTAAGCATCAGGAGGAAAATGTTCCTGAAAAAAAGGATGGCATTGTAATTTGTGGCTTTCAGTAAGTGAACTAAATAGTTTATTTTCACTTACTCTCTGTTGCCCCCAGCTGGTACTCAGAGTCTTGGTACCAGTAGCTGCATCTCCCTGCCCCAACACCCAAGCCCTACATCTACATTCAGACATCATTACATCCCTTTCTTCAAAGGTAAGGTCCAGGAATGCAAAACCGTGCTGTGATACTGTAGACTTATTCAGATGTGTTTCACTTTTATGTCTGTGCAAGCATGGCTTCCACTTGGATAAAATTTGTCTTAATTTTGTGCAAGTGCTTTCTTGATGTACTGTGTAAGTTTTAAGAACTGAGTGGGTATGGGATATTTTATTTTTGCTTTTTTTGGTGGGTGGTAAGTGTTTTTCAGAGGGGTGGAAGGAAGGAATTAGATTTTCTAATGAAAATGAGGGAGGGAAATATTTTAAAAGTCTATTTGTTCTAAAATACAGTGTTTACCCTATTTTGGTGATGCTAAATAAATATTATAGCAAGCATATACATTGGATCTAACATTGGATGATCAGTTATCTAACCTTCAAATGTACACTTAGGGATTCCTCATATTATTTGTAGCATTACCAAAAATTATGCCAGATAAGCTGGTTAAATCAATATACCTGCACTGATTATCAAATAATATTATAAAACAGAGTAACTGAGTCTAGTCTTCTTGCCATTAAATTTTTTTGCAGTGGATATTAACTTTTAATGACCTCCATGTTGCAGATGTGAGACAGTAACAAGAAATGCCAAGAACTTTTGAGGCAAAGGCTATTTTTTTTTAGCTAGTTAGTTAAATGTCAGAAAGAGAAGACATTCAGCTACCACATGTGTCATCCCCTGAGCCTGGCCTCTCTAGTAACAATACGAGTGGGGAGTAGACATGAATGATGAATGCCAAACATTTTCAGTGCCTGTTCCTTGACTCTCATGTACTGTTTGATTTAATAAAGCAAAACTGTTCTTCTTGCCTTCGTAACCATTACAGAAAAGGAAGTGACCCTCTGCAGGAACCAGACTTGCAAACTCAAATGAATAGCAGGTGTTCATCACCTTTGAAAAAATAACTAATGCATCTTCCTTGGGCCCTAATGCATCCAGAAACAGTTCTGTCCAAAGTCAGCTGAATTTCACTGGTATAAGCAGGAACAGAATCAGGCTCGAGTCTCCCAAATGTGATCCCTGAGAGAAAATTTTGGAAGAAAAAGCTGAGGAGATTAAACTGATTGTTGCCATTTTAAAGGCTACCTGCAAAACTCCTTCCCGCACCCACAAGCGCTCACCCCCCCAGACATCCTTTGGAGGGCTGGCACATACCCTGGTACTCCCTGAGGCACTGCATGAACAATTTTTTGATCTGTCCTCTAAATTTGGACGATATCATCCAACCTGAGGTACTGAGTAAGAAAAACCTCTTCAGTGTGCTGCAGTGCACGATTTCACTGTATGGAAAGCTCTTATTGGAAAGCCCGCCTGCAGTTGCTTAGCAGCACTCCTGTTCAAATGAGTTTCTGTTCAGTGCTACCCGCTGTTGCTCAGAGCAGCAGCAATTACTTTGTGCTGCTGTTTGGAAGAAGAAATCCTCAAGTGGCAGCTCCTTGTGCCCAAACAATTATTAGTAGTGTGATCAAAATTATAATATTTTGCAATTCTGCAGCACTTTTTATCAAGGAGCTAAAATATTTTGCAAGCAGGAGCTCACAGTGCCTCACAGTGCTCCTGTGAGGCAGGCAAGCCGGTTTATAATTTTCCTATATAGGTAATCTTGAGCCCTGCAGAGGTTGTATAGAATATCCACTGTTTTACACTGAGTTAACATCTCCATCTGAAAGGAGTCAGAAGATTTGTTCCCATCCTTTTCAAGTTCTCTGAATTCTTTTCTCTGAGTTGCAGACTGTATTTTTTCCTTATCTTGCGAAGCCTTTTGAGGGCGTCAGTGTGCTATTTTTTTCTCTTCAAAGTGATTAGTGTGGAAAGAGTAGGATTGTAGACATTGTTGCTTTGTATCCAGTAATGTTGCCACTTCAGTTTTAAAAAAGTGAAATCACGCTCATTTAAAAATTTTTTATTAAATCCAAAAATAATGCACTGCTTAATAATACTAGAAGTAGTCTTCGTAAAACCAGCACTCCATAAAAAATATTTCTTTAAGCTTCCAGGAGACAGAAATGTTACTACCCTAGGGAAATTAAAATAGGCAGAATCTTTCTTTTGACTTCAGTAAGTTTGCATCATATTCATCCTGAGAATTACATGGTTCATCATTTTTCCAGAGATAAATGTAATTACTTAGTTCCTGTTCTTTCTTCAGTATACTGTAGTCTAGCTCCCTTAAAGTGTAATAGAATGAGCTATTCTTTATCATGCAGACAAATGATTTGGTTATGCTCTTTTAAGGATTTTTGTCTTCAAAACGTCTTCAAAATAAATCCTGTGACAGCCTTGCTTCAAGGAAGCTTCACAGTTCATGCCTTTGCAAATCATAGGGCATGATATTCCAAGTACCTATGCTTGGTGTAACTCTTCCTCTTGAGGTGATGGAGTCAGTGAGCGTACAGGCTGTGCTGAGCCCTACTAAAAAAATGCGTACGTAAAATGTGGTGGAAAGTATCTTCCCTTTCTAGTGCAGGAGCACAGCTTCCAAAGCCCATTTATTTGGCTTTGAAAGCTTGAAAAGAATTAGTCATCAAACTTCAAAAAACTTTGTCTAGCTCAATGCACCATGTGCAGAGATATTAAAGGATCTGGTTTTGGGAGTAGGCTCTGACATCTCCCTCATTAGGCCAGTGTTTGTTGCTCAATCCCGAATTTAGACAGCTCTTACTGTAACTTGTTATCAAATTTCCCATCCTTCCAGATAAGATAAAAGCTGACTAGGAAGGAGGTATAAACAATGTGATACTTTTCCTGACAATCCTTTGAAAAGGGAGCACGGTCTGAGCTCTGGTCAGTTGGCTCTGCACACAGAAGGTTAAAAGAGCAGCCTACCCTGTCAGCAGCCAAAAGACACAAGGAAGTTTTTGTGGTTGACACTCAAGTTCAAAGTAAACCTTCCCAGATTCTTTCCAAGTTGAACAAAATCCAGGGAAGAGTTCATGATTCTGGTTTTTTGCTCTGCACTGACCAGTAGAGCAGATCACAGCCTGCGGCTGCTTGTGGCAGAAGACAAAACCAAAAGTTTGAAAAATATCTCTCTCTGGTAGTTTTATTTTCTCTGAGACCTTATTTGAAGTTCTTTAGTGTATACCAGGCAAACCTTGAAAGAGACAAATTCTTGTCAAAGTCTCATTTTAGAGATTTTTATTATAGGCTAGATTAAATGACTGTCTGAAGTTCCTACACATGAACTTTCTACACGGGTCTTCAGTTTGCATTATTATTAAATACTTATTTTTGTATGCAAAATGTGAAATACAACTGCTCCTTTGTGTTTGTCCAAATCGGTGTCAGAGTTATAAATATAATTTAAATGTGCAACAACTTGTGTAAATGGGCTGCAAGAACCTTTTCCCTCATTTCATCCTTAATTCTTCCCTTTCGAGCAAGTTAGAGGTGATGGCTTTGCAAACTGCTCCACCCAGGTGATCCTTGCATTGAGAAGTTCACAGATTTGCTGTCCCCTGGTACTTGTGCTTGCATCCTGTTTTCTTACGAGTTTATTCCTCTTAATCAATGCTTCCTCCTGATTCCCCACTGACACCCTACCGTATCCCTTAAGAATGACTATGTGTGTACGATACCAGCACCTTGGGGTCACTGCTCAATGAAGTAATTATTCATGCAAGTCATATATGAATATGAGTTTTTAATAATATGCTAATTTTAAGTAAATGAGTAATTAATACACTGTGAAAATCACTTAAAAACTCATTTTCTTTTTAAATTAAAGAATTCCAATAGTAACATCACTTTGGGATCGAGTTTTTTAAGGTTATTCAAGTTGTAAAGGACCTTACTTAAATAAGTGTCTAACACTGCATTCAAACTTGGAGTGACATTGAGGCTTCTTCCATTTAGTAGGGGTGGCCAAGCATCTGGGCAGCAAGCAGCAAAGAAAGAGGGAATTAATAAAAGGGCAGTGAAAACCTGTCACCACTTCTTTCCTTCTAAGAGCAAAGCAGGAATCAAGAAACTGGATAACCGTCTGGTTCCTTGTCTGAGGACAACTTGACTGCAAGCTGGTGGTGATGCACCAGAATTTTAGTAATGCCACAGTTCTTCCCTTACTTTGTGGAAGGACCATAGGCTATCATCACGTGCAGTTGTGATTTCAATTTCTCAGCTGCTTCGACTACATTTTTTCCAACGTAAAATCACTGTTATTCAGTTCACAGTGGTAATGGGTGAATAGGTTTTGAGTTTTAATTTTTCACCGACTGTGAAAATAACAGACACAAAATTTAGAACGTATTAGTTAGTGTATCATCATGACTTACACAGCACGCTCTTCTGACCTCATCTGGCCTGCTTCTGCTCCCGTTGAACTCAGTGTCACTACCCAGTTGACTTCAGTGGTGCATGTCAAGGCTGGCTTTGGTGACAAACCGATGACCATGCGTCCACTGCTTGTCAACAGAGGCAAGGGTTCAGCCGAGACCACCTCCATGGGCATGGCCTAGATAGTTGTGGTAATCCAGTAGTTTTATGGTTATAAAGCTTAGCCTTCCTGAAGGCAGAACTCAGTTAGAGACCTAGTGCTCTGAGCTGCTGCAGTTTGTTTACCCCAAAAATCTTGCTATAATTTCATCGTTACTAGCCATTAAATTTGTGCTCCATCCACACTAAAACAATAACAGCAAATTAACAACCATTTTATGTTAGAGTAAATGTCATGTTTGGCTTCCAGTTGCTTAACAGTGCTGTAAATTAATTGGATTTTACAAGTCCCAAAAAAGTAGAGCTTTACTTTTTTGTTTGCCAAGCTGCACTATAATGCCATAGAGTGTGCTTCGGGGAAATAAGCTAAGAGGAAATGAATGGCACCTAGTGAACATTTGACAAAACCAGGGGAAAAATGAATACAGATCAATCCTATGTATATCTTGAAATTTGGTGAAGTGACTATGGCATTATAGATCCATGACTTGATAATCCAACCTTGTTTGCATAAATGTAAAATGCTGTGGCATGTTACCTGTGGGAAAAGTTTGCAATTAAGAACCAAATTTCAACATCTGTTTTTGTCACTGATATATGCAGGAATATTTGACTTAACCATAACATCTGTTTTTTGGTCTAGTCCTGCTTTGAGATAATTTAAACACTACCGAATGATTTCTTTACTGGTTTCAGGAGCCATAGCATTAAACTTTTCAAAAACTTGATTGATAGATTATTCAGTTAAGGCTATGCAAAACACATTACAAGATTGTGGATGTTCTTATCTTTATATTTTCTTCTAGAAAGTGTTGTTAAAAGAGAAGCTTTAGCTTCAAAGTGGGGCAGTTTAATCTGATATTATCTATCAGATATTCATTATTGATGAGATGTTTGGAGACTGAGCCAGTACACTGTGCTGAAAAATACTGAGTTTTACAAAAACCACATATTTCAAACTGTTGGATTAACAAGTCATTCTGAACAAGCTTTTATGCTTGAAATACTCTACTTTGCTTTCCATTTTTTCTTTTATCTGCTTTCTTTGCTCTTCCCCTTGGAGGCAGTGAAAGTGGTCGGAGCACTCCAAGCTTATCCATGTACTCAGACAGCAAATCTTCACCTTCTGTCTATCAGCAGGCTCCTAGGCATTTCCATATTCCAGGTAGGCATTCACTGCTTAGCTTTTGATCTTCAATTGCTGGCACCTGTTTATTCTCTTCTGAATGTAATTTTTTTTTTTTTGCATTGATTTGTGAATTTTGAACTGCAAGAGAAGAACATGTCTGATAAGTGAAAAACTGTTACCTGTTAAACTTCATCTCAGAAATAAAGGAGTTAGCGAGCTGTGTGCTTATGTATATTTAAAAAAAAATGCGTTAGAGGAGGCACACAGTGACAAATGTTATTAAGCCTACAAAGATACAGTTATTTATAGTGCCATGGCTGCATAGGTCTGTTGAATTTGTGTGCAGGAGGGAAAGCTGAAGGGGTTTTCGGTTTTGGTTTTTTCCTTATGCATCTCCTCTCTGAATTAAAGAGTCATATTAACATAGACTTGAAAAATAGCTGGAAGACTTCAGAACTCTGGGAAGCTTACTGTGGCTGTGTCTTTGCGTATGTACTATACTGTTTTCAAGTTCACATTCAGCCAAAAAGCACATTAAATTTATGTCCACACTGTTTAGCTTTTTGACTGCTAAGCATATCTACCTGCTCAGTGGAATAGTTTATTTATTTCTGTTTAACTTCTGGGGTTAACGTTTCTGTAAGCACACCTTAATTAGGAATAGTATTTGCTCAGGTCTCTAGTACTAAGTAAATCTGATGTCTGTACAACATGATATGGGAACCCTGGACTGTGGCTCTGGGGGCTTTCGAAAAATTCCTGGAAGGCCAAGTTAGCTATACAACTCAAAATATAGACAAACTATGGGATTTCCTATAAGAATATTGGGCATTTCCAGTATAAACATCTATATCTGAACATGTACACTTTCTTCATAATTAATGGAGAAAGTCCCTTTTCAAGCGCGACTATTATAGTAGTCTGTTGTACCTGTATATGAATTTTAAGTAGTGACAAGTGCAGCCAATTTCTCTTTGTTGTCTATGAAGTATACATTGGTAGTGCAGATATAACCACCTACATTTCACCAAATGGATGCCACTTGAGGTGTCTTAAAGCATTTTGAGGGACTTTGGGGGGATTAAGCTGCATAGGTAGGCATAGCCAATGTTTTAAATATATAAAGATGGTGGGTAAGGCGCCATTCTCTGGTATTAGCCAGTGAATGACAAACCACTGAATGAATGCATAGTCTTTGTTGAAGTGTTTGCATTTTAGTGTTGTTGAGAGGAGACAAGAGCAGCATGGTCTGAACTGCTTGCTTACTCTTTTATTCTTGCCTTTCTCTTTCCTCTTCCTCAGACACTGGCGTAAAAGATAACATCTATAGGAAACCTCCTATCTACAAACAGCATGGTACAGTCTGATTTTCTCTGTTGCAGTTTTCTCTGCCTGTCTTTATAAAGAAATGCATATTGACTTCCAAATTAGTTTGCTGTAGTCTTTGCGTTTCATTACGCCCCTATAATCTCAAATAGAAAAGGAAAAAAAGTACTGTGAAAATTAAATAGCATTTTGTATAACATGCTGTCCAATGATTCAGTAAGTTCTCTAAAACTGGGATAATGATATTTTGATTTGTCTTGGTAATTCAGAGTTGATACTAACTTCAAAGCAGTTTCTTATTTATGGAATGATATGAAACATGTAAATGTAGAAGGTTGCTCTCCTGTTTTCAAACCATGCCTTCGGATATCTAGTTTTTGTAAGTAATTCTTACTTCTACACTGCTGGGGAAAAAAAAAAGTTCATTGATAAGTGGTGTATATGAAATATCTACTTTTCATCTGCAAGTTCTTCAAGCTGTAAAATATCAAGAACAAACGTAATCACACCGTGGCCGTTAGGAACAAATCCAGTAGCTGATAACATCAGCAAGATATGATTGGAAAACCTTTGGTAGACCCAGCAACAAGATTGCTGTCTGAGTTTCTAAACAACAGAAGGAAATATGTAATGTTTTATGCCACTGAGGATCTGACTTAAGACTCTAGTAAATATAAAAAAGAGAAACATAAAGTCTGCATTTTTCTCTTATTATTTTTGCTGTATATTTAATTAACATCAGTGCAATTTCCATGTTGATGTCAGTGCCTATGTATTCTCAGTGATGTTTGACAATGGTCTTGGTTCATGATACAGGCTTAGCAATACAGAATTCGTTTTTCTAAACTGAATTCCATTATTAATCTTTAGAAACAAATAGGTATGGATTCTGCTGCATAGGGTGCCTAGAAAGTGCAGAAGTGCATTTCTGATTAAAAGTCATGACTGGAGTACTCCTGTACTCAGAAGCAAAGGATAAAAAAAAAAAAAAGGGCGTAATATAAATCTGCCACAAACCAAAAATTGTATTTTAATCATGATTGCTCTCCTGCTTGGGAACGAATGAGAGAATAAAGTAAACATGAGAGATGTTCATCACACCGTGAGCAGTAGCTAAGGCACTTTGGGGATGAAACCATGTATCTTTGGGGGTACAGATGGGAGAATGAAGCTCTGCCACTCTTCATGGCAAGGGAAGGTCCAGTCTGTGCCTGCGAGCAGTGTCTCTGTTGGAGCAACTCTTCCCATCCTATTACCTTCTGCAGCACTGTCTGCACAGAGGTGACTTTCCATGTTGTATACAAGAGTGAGAAAGCTCCATGTGTCTGTTCTTATATACTTTGGCTTTAGCTGATAGCTGGTAACTTTCCGTGAGTCAAAGGTTAGGGAACTGCAGATACATCACTGGCTTCATGGTCGGAACAAAGAAAATACATTTTACGTATTTTTCTGTTGTGGTAATAGGGGGCTTTAACTGCTTTTAACATATTCAATTAATATTTAGCCCCAAAAATGATGCTTTTATGTAGTTATCATTTTATACTATCTTTCGTGGAAAACAACATTTATTTCTGTTTTGCGTGAAGTTCTAGTTTAGATCTGATATAGTAATAGGAGAAAGAAAATTGTCAACTGATGTCTCCCAGCTGAGTGAGTCAGCCTGTGCACGGTAACTGGTGCTTCATGCTAAAGTAACTGCACGTTCAAATCATCCAGATTTAGAGAACTTCTGTGGTTTTTCTGGGTATGGTTTTGAACAAAGTCAGACTTGCTGATGTTTCAGTGTGCTTTAGGTATCAGTCTTTGATAGACATTTTCTGCTCACAGTGTCCTAATCTTGGACAAACTAATGTTACCTCTAAGGCAAAAAGATAGTATCTGTTTGGTTTAGTGCTTAATTTAATGTAATCTGCCAACCTCATAGTCTGCCCAAGCTCTAATTCCTTCTTGTCTTTAGATATATAAATCATTTGAGGCAACTACTCAGGGTGAGCAAAAAAAGCTACTGACAGAGGAAGAAGTTGAATATTATGGTGGTGTTTGGAAAGATAATGAGCAAATGCAAAGTTACAATCATCTGGTGTAAATCAGCATGGCTTCACTGATTTACACAAGCTGATGATATGGCTTCGGTGTCCTGTATCCTGGCTGTGTCATTTAGTTTTATAGATATTTTTGGTTTGCAAAGAGGATTCTAAGCAGCAGCTTTTTTTGTTCCAGGCCAGACCTTTTTATATCAATTTTCCATCCATCAGATATGCAGTTAAAGTCTGGATTATGTCAATTTTGCACTGCTCTATAGAGTCATTCCTCATATTCAGTGGAGTGAGCGGAGAATTAAATTACCGAGTCAGCAAGCTCCATAGGTTAACAAGGATATGTGTTTTAAACTGTCTTTTATAGAGTATAGATGTTCTGAAAGGTTGTGTTGAAAATACATGCTCATTGTTTTTCTACTGAAGAGCAAAATATAATTTACTGTAACTCAAAAAAACAAAGAAAATCAATGAACTTCCCTTCCAATTAAAAAAAAAATAAAAATTAAAAATAAATAAAATTTACCTTTTCTTCTGGAAGCACTCCCAGCTAAAGCGTGAACACATGAGCAACTGATGATTCAGCTCCTCAAGCTAACAGGACACTGAACTGATACATGCTGAAAAGGAGCCAGAGAACATTCCTTCGTTGAAGAGACCAAGTTTGAACAAACAAGCACAAAAATGTTCTTTGAAACAAAAACTGCAAGAAGCTCGTCCAAAACATTTGGCTTTAAAAGTTTTCAGTTACAGCAGTTCCCAACAGATTTGCTGTAGCTACAGCTTCTGTGTTTCTATTATAAACACTCAACTTCAGAATGAAAAAAAGGTGGTGGAAAAATGGGCCATATATGAGATCAGGCTGAGAGCCGGTCAGAAAGTGAAGAGTGCGGGAGCCTGCGTGGTCATTCTTTTGTGTGTGTTCATATTTCAGAAATATTTGATAATCATTCAGAGTTTTAAAAAAATTGAAGAGGTTTGCTCTTCAGCGATATTAGCAGTGATCCGTGTGAAACATGCCGTTCACATTGGGGTTCACAGCAGAACTGAGTATCCCTTGTAGCGGTGAAACTAATGCCCAGTACTGATGAAATTCAGGCCACTTGGATTTATCTGCCAACAACGTGTTGTATAAAGGACTCTCAGAACTTGGGAGGGGCAGGCCTTCATGGGTCCTGTTGGTTTTGGTTGTATTCCTCAGGATCTCTTTATAAAACCTTGGTGTTTAAGTAGTTTGAAGTCAGATGCTTTCAAGATCCCGTGGAACATTTGAAAGCTCTGAATAATGCTTTGGATTAAACTTGTTTTTTTGCTTTGAAAACATCAATGTCTTGAAACAAAAAACATTTCCAAAAATGCATCAGATTCTCCATATGGATTTCTGATTTAGTGAGAGCAAGATCCATACATATAGCCTGGAACAACTCGTTGATTGGTGATTTAGGATATGCTCCCAAAATATCAGTGAACCAAGTTTAAGTCCTTCTTGCAATGTAGGGACTTTATTTTTCATCTTTCATATGTGGATATTATTTTCTACTTCTTTCTCAGAGAAGCAGCTTGCCATCTTGGGAAAATGCCCCCTGCTCAGGATGCTATTAGCTAACTGTGAAAACTTCAACTTTTTTCATAATGCTGTTTTTATTTTATGACCCAGCTTTGTTTTGCCACATTAAATTGAGAAAAAAAACCTCTACAGTTACAGATTTTCACCTCTAACCCATAGATTTTTTCCTTACTGCAATTTGTCATTTTTTAAGTATCACCTCCTCAACAAAACCAGTTACGGTCCGGACGTGAGCTCTGTAATGGCACCAGAGAATGAAACAGAATAACACTGAAATGCTGATGGTGGTGGCCTTTTGCCCGTGTTGTTTAGATGCAGGGCAGATCCCCTGCAAACATGCTGGCTGGGGAAACGGAGAGGACAGAGTTGTTCCCAGCTTGCTGGAAGCGTTGCAGCACTTCTCACGGTGCAACTTGAGCTCCTCCTCACCTCTGTCTCTGAGAGTCTAATCTGAGCCTTAACTTTTGTACTATCATACTATTTTTAATATTAATAAATATGTTTCCTAGCTACATTGCGTTGCATGGGGCTCTTGTGTTGCCCTTTTACTCGGGCATTGCAGACAACCCCCTTGTTATGATGGCTTCTCATGGGCTTAAAATTATGCTAGATCATTGCATTACTCCAGTTTTGTACCGTTAAACTCTCCCCAAAAGAACATAAAGTGATACAAAGGCAAGTAGGACTCAAATTTTGGGAATTTATCTGCAATGATGTGAAATTTGGCACAAAATCTTTCTGTAAGATTCTGAGGTGTAACTCAGGTGTAACTCAGAATCTGGAACAATACTCTGGGACATCAAAGACAAGGAAAAACATATTTAATGGTTGGGAACTGTCTAATTAATAGCTTTTAGGTTTTCAGTTTTGAGTTTTTCTTCTCAGCAAGTTGGAAAGTTACAAGAAAAGAAACCAACAGTAAAATATCAGCAATATTTTTTTGTTAAAAGACTCTTTAAGAGGGCAATACAGTCAGAAAAGTGGTTGGTCACAGAATTGTGAATTTTAGAGTCTGACACAGCCTCTCTTGCAGATTTCGTTAAGAGGTAATACCAAATTTGTTCCTATCTTCTTTACCATCATTGTCTATCCTTTTTGGGAATGTAGGAGGCCCAGGTGTGCAGACCACAAAATATCTGTGTAACCATATGTACTTTCACGGTCATCGTAACACAGAATAATGGAGAAATTACTTGCTCCTGTGTACAGTGTTACCATATAAATCTGTCGCTAAGTTATGATGTAGATATTTTCCCACCGATCATTCCCCAAAAGTAGTTTCTTACTAAAAAGATAGGTTCAAAATCCAGCAGGAATAGATTGTCTAAATTCACTGTATGCCTGAAGGATGAGTATTACTGTAATAATTTCAAAATTATTTTAAGTAATTCTGTGAAACCATAGCTCTACACATTGAATTTTCTGCCCAGCTCTGGGGTTTTTTTTAAATTTTTTTTCCACTCTTAAAAATATTTGGAACATAACCACAGTCAAAACAGAAGACAAAAAAGGTGTAATCTGTTCTAATTTTAAAAAATAACTTAATATTCCAGCAGCAAGAAGATCAGAAGGGGAGGATGGAAGCTTGGATCAGGACAGTAAGAAGGTAATGATCAGAAAGAACAAAAGGGAGTAGTTTATTGATCTTTCTTGAAGCAACTGTTTTTTAAAACATGTTCATATGTAAAGTTATTCTTTCATATAGCTGAAATAATCATTACTACTTTTAGGTATTTCCAAGAAGATATAGAAAAGATTAATCTCTCACCCAGAGGGTTTAGAATCTACATTCTACAGTAAATAAAGAAATAGGCATATTGAGATTAAGAGCAATAAGCTCGTGGATTTTCACTCAGTCTCAATATATACATTGGTGATTCAGCTAAGGCTGTGGACTTTTACTTAGGGTGCATATTAACATACACAAAAAAAGTTAACAGCAGATTCATTATAAGAAAATGACATAGTGCATCTTCTAAAGTGGGGCACAGTGGGCAGCTTAATTAAAAGAGAAACTATCTTCAGCCCAGCTGAAAGTTAAAAAGTTTTTGGTAGCTGTGATGTCTAAGTCATGATATAGTCAACTTTTATGGTTTGATAAAGGATGGTACAAGTTGCAATGAGCATAATCATACAATCAGTGCACAAGACTTCCTAGACAGGTGAAGTAGGAGAACTGCATTCAGATGTTAAATCCTGAATCTTGTAACAGGCTTTTACTCTCTCCAGCTAAAGACCAGTTGGCTTATTCTGAAAGGGGATGTGGACACCAGAACTAATTCCCCGGATTCGGACACGCGGTCCCTGTCTCTTACTGCCGGAACCGACAGAGAAAACTTCCCGAGGGCACAGGAGGGCACGACTGCCGGCTACTCCCGTGAGTACTGCATGCCCTGCCCGCCGGCGCTGTCGAGTAGGAATGTGGCAAAGGCAGGCGGCCCTGCTGCAGCCTCGCCCACATAGCTCTCCAGTTGGCTTTATGCTTCATTTCTCTATCGTAACTACACCTATTTGTCAGTTGGTTTTGCTATGGCTTGTAAGCATTCAGTGCCTTCAGACTTTGATAGTGAAACTGCTTATAGTTTCATATTAGTGAAAGAAGCAGCATTGCTTGTATAAAGAAACGGTATTGTCTCTTTGGAGAGCAGAGGTTCCTTACCACAAAAACCTGCCCCTCATTAATACATAAAAGTGCCTATTTATTATACGCTATCTATTTTCAATAGACAGGACGGTAGTATCAGGCAGATTGTTGACTTGTGCTAATTGCTCCTTGATACAAATTATGTATTTTGAATGCTGGTAGAGCCATTTCTTCTGTATCGTGATAAGCGTAAAGAATACTTTGCTCCAAAGATGAACTTAGAATAGGCTTTTTTTGTTATCGCTCACAGTTAAACCTGTAGGTTCACAGAAATCTTCCAGGTGGAGTAATGGGCTAATTCTATTACTAAATACTGGTCTGAAGACCATATGCCCATGCTAGCTGTCAGTACCAAAAGCATGTTCTAGACATTTCTTACTCCACATTTCAGCAAGTCAGGACGTGAAGGAAATGGTCATCAGAATCAGGTCTGAATTTTACTTTTAGATTACATAAATGGCAAAAAATAGGTTAAATGAATTTTAACAGATAACTTGGCCATTCCTCTCCCTGCCTCCTGCACTTTGCACCATAGAGCAGTAGCAGGTCATCTGGGGTAAACAAGTTGGAGAAGCAGTTTTCCAAAAGAATGCATCCAATGCGAGGCATGTCTGGCAGCAGGGCTAGGATGTCAGTCTTGTGGGCATTTTGGTAATGTGATAGCTGGCTCCATCAACTTATATTAAGGAAATTATGGCTTAGCTATGCAAGGAAGAGGAAAAACAGATGCTACTAAGTCTGTCACAAGGCTGTAACAAGATAAAGAAGAAAAGTTATTTTGGATCGTCAGTCTCACTGGTCTAACTTGAAGGGATTTGATTCCTTAGTCCTCACCAGACATCGCATACATGTGCACAAGGTGTACTGTCGGATTCCCTGTGCAGGGGAAACCAAGTCTGACCACCTCACACACCTAACATCTATAAGTCATTGCCCAGAAATGAACACCTAAACCTTTCATTGTAAAGCGCATATCGGGTATGTTTGGAAGCTTTCTGGAGTTGATCTGATGCTTTTCTACATATGTATTGAGAAAATAATCCTCGCGTGCAAATTTTAAGTAGGGAGAAGTATTTAGCACACAAAGAACTGTGTTATACAGGAACAACATACGGTGTCAATTTTTTTCATGAGACTATTGCTATACCTGTCACTCTTCTGTACCAGCATTTCTTTTATGTTTTTTTATTATCTTGGGAATGTGGAGCTATTAAAACTAGCAAAAGATGGTTCACACCTCTGTCAGGGTCAATATCACCTCTCTGCCAATGCAATATATGTTGTGTAGTTCATTTTCCATTGCTTTTTGTCAGCGTTTCTCTGTCCCTCATGAAAGTTGGCCCTGCTACCCAATCAGCAGCTATGCAGAAATGACATTGAGAAATTTTTCTTTTCCTGACATTTACGCTTCTTTTTTTTCCTTTCTTTATGATTTTATTCAGCCACCTGACTGTTTTAATACCCGTGGACAGCCTAAGTAATTCCTTCTCTACTCAGTGTTTCCCTATTTACTTCTGAATATTTGTAGTCTGTCACATGCCCCATTGGCCATGGAAGAGTAGCTTCTCTGCCTCTTGCACTTATGGCTGAGAACTCTGACATTCAGCCCCATCTCTATAGCATAGTCAGTGAGTATCAGAGAAAACAAACTTTTCAGGTATAGGTTTGCTGCCAAGTGGTTACATGCAGAGTGGAGGGGGTTAGCAGGCATGTTGTGGTTTAGCCCCAGTTGGCAACCAAGCCCCACCTAGCCGCACGCTCACCCTTCTCCACCCCCGGTGGGATGGGGGAGAGAATCGGAAGAGCAAAAGTAAGAAAACTCAGGGGTTGAGATAAGAACAGTTTAATAATTGGGGGGGGAAAATGTAATGAGAAGGAAAACAACAAGAGAGAGAGAGAGGAACAAAACCCAGGGAAAAAAAACAGTGATACAACCGCTCACCACCCGCTGACCGATGCCCAGCCAGTCCCCGAGCAGCCTTCACTGCCCCCCGGCCAACTCCCCCAGTTTCTATACTGAGCATGACGCCATATGGTATGGAATAGCCCTCTGGGCAGTTGGGGTCAGCTGTCCTGGCTGTGCCCCCTCCCAGCTTCTTGCTGGCAGGGCATGAGAACCTGAAAGGTCCTTGACCAGTGTAAGCACTGCTTAGCAGCAACTAAAACATCAGTGTGTTATCAACATTATTCTCAAACTAAATCCAAAACACAGCACTGTACCAGCTACTAGGAAGAAAATTAACTCTATCCCAGCCGAAACCAGGACAGTATCCACCCCCTATTCTATACCATATGACGTCATGCTCAGGAAAAACCTTTTTTCCTGGGTTTTTTTCCTCTCTCGCTCTCTTGTTGTTTTCTTTTTCATTACTATTATTATTATTATTATTATTATTATTATTATTATTATTATTATTATTATTATTATTATTTTCCAATGATGAAACTGTTCTTATCTCAACCCCCGAGTTTTCTTACTTTTGCTCTTCCAATTCTCTCCCCCATCCCACTCGGGGGGGGAAGGGTGAGCAAGAGGCTGGGTGGGGCTTAATTGTCAATGGAAGCTAAACCATGACAGTCCTTTTTGGCGCCCAACGTGGGGCAATAAGGGTTTGAGATAATAACAGATTAACCAGAGCGTATTAAGGAATTTGGATCTGTTAATAGTTGCGCATCACAATACTGATTCATCTGTTCTCGATACTGGTTTATCTTATCTGCACCATGCTCTTTTTTTTGCTGTACATGTTAAAGATTGGTGTTGGTTTTTGCAGTTTGCTGTGCTCTGCAGTGATTAGTGATGTTCTGCCTGGGAGATTTGTTATTAAAACAGTGACCTTGAGCTTAGTTTGGTATCTAAGTTTTGTACTGAAGCCATTACTGTGCTTCGGGTACCACCTGGTGGAGACAATTAGCAATTATACTTCTTCCTCTGAGAGGTTTTTTATGGAGGAAATACAGAATGGCAGCTTCGCTACCTTCTTCTATGATGTTTCTTCCTTCATTACAATAACTTCTCAGTATCTTGAACATCCCTGGGTAGTTAAGATACTTCTATTGGTATTTCTTGGGAATATTGTTTTGGTTTTGTCTAGGGTTAATAAGCGATTTAAGAATACCATCCAGAGATCTGCCCCGAGGGTGGATAGTTATGAGTGGCAGGGTGTGTGGGATAGTATGGGCAAGTACCTAGGACAAGGCATCAGACTGCGAATCTCTGGCGATGTGTCCAAACATACTGTGCAAACAGACCTGCATTCACCTGTCCAGCCTCCGAGCAAACCAGACAAAGGTTACTCTGCTCTAGAAGATATTTAGCCACATTACGTTAGCTATATGCCCAGAAGAATATATCTAACAACAAAGCACATCAGTATGAGGCTTGTGTAATTAGCAGGCATCTAGAGTGGAGCTTGTACCTCCTTATATCCACCTGTGTAAATGTGTCTTGTTTCTGTACATGTAGATGTTTAATAGTTAATCATTTACCATAATTCATGATTTTAAGTGTCACATATTTAGGGAAGCAGACATCTAGCAAGGTGTATAACCCTTGCTGTTCATGTGTCCCTGATGTGCTCAGAGGCAACCTCAGAATATCCAGGTTAGAGTGAATGTCGTACTGGAAAAAGCAGGAGCCGTATCCATGAAGAGTGTAGCTGATGTTCAGATAGTGCTTAATTAGAGAGAAAGATTGCTTTATCTTGGCCAGTTACTCCGGAAAATTTACTGTAATGGTACAACTGCAGTTGGATGTGATAATGAGCAGTATGTGATTGTTGGCTTTTGGTGTTATATTTTCCTGTATATTTAAAAAAAGAAGCAAAATAAAATGTGTTTAACTTTGTAACTAAGTTCATGGGAAACAGAAGCTAAGTGAAATACAGCTCCCGCTGGAGTCAGTGGGTCTTGCTAGCTTGTTTTGGGCTATTTTGGCCTTTTTGGCCTCTTGGATTTTTTCCAGCCGGCCACACGATGTCGCCTGTGCCCGCGGATGTGGCTCAGTCCTGGCAGCCTGGGAGGCAGCTCCTCAGTGCTACGTGCTAAAGTGACTTGTGTTTGTCTTCAAACTGGTCTTTCCCTTAGTGCACTTTTCCTTGGTAACTGAGTGGTATTATTTGGCAGTAGAACAAAACCGTCTCTCCCATCTTCTCTGTAGCTAAGGGGCCAAGAAATTGAACTCTGCACTGATGTTCAACACCAGCATCTTTTTCCGGGCAAGAGCAGAGATGTTAGTTTGGTTGCAGATACATGGATTCCATCTCACGGGTATTATACTCTTTGCCCTCTGGTGTCACTGCCATTCAGGTAACAGGCAATGATAAGTTTCTAGTTTCCAAACTGGAATAGCTAAGTGATCCATCTAATTCAGTATTCATCACTACGTCCCTGTATCAGATGTGGAAACCCTCTGCAGGGCTGAAAACAAAAGTTCTGCTCATAGTTTATACCACTCCTCAGATGGTGGCTGATTCTGTTTCTAAAACATCTCTTGCTTTTATAGATCATCTTCATTTTACTAGCTTAGATAAGTCAGGTTTATCAAGCCTTCTTTCCTTTCATTGCCCCAGTTATCCTGTAGGCCACTGGTCTGGTGGAGTTAATTTAAGCCACCTGAACACTGATGGACAAGAACAGCACAAAGGATTCCTCCAGGATCTCCTGTCACTGCCTGAAAATACTATTATTTCCATATTTTATATGTATCAGGACAGACATTTCCAACTTTTGCTTATCTAAGCCAGTCTCCTTCCCCAGCACTTCCAAATTATGAGCTCTCAGCTTAAATAGTAGAAGTTTGGGGTATTTATTAGTCCCCAAGTGCATGAATTTTGCTATGAATTATTAAATTTTATCCCATTTCTATTACTCTAATGTTCAAGGTTATCCCAGTTCTTTATGATATTCCAATCCTCCTCTATATTGGCAGTGTTTTATAACTTTGTGTAGACAGCAAAGTTTATTAGCCCATTACTATTTTTGGTGTCCAGATCATTAGTGAAAACATGAAGCAATTTCAGCTCAACACCAGTCCATGCTGACACTTTTCTCTATCAGCTCTGCTCAGTTCTCACTACCCATTTCTTACATTTCATTATTTTCTTACTGACCCTATAATTCCTCTGATAAACTCCATCTTCTCCAGATTTGCATTTAATTCCATAAGCAGCCAAATACCAAACACTGTAATGATAGTACATTAGATGAGATCCAATAAAAATTATGTTGTGCAGAAATCATTTCTCTTAACAAAGAAAGCTACCAAGCAAGTCTGGCACTGTGTCTTTAACTTATGTCAAACCAATTAAAATCTATATGAATATAATTGATTTTCTGTTTACTTCGATGTTTTTGTTCAGTCTTTCCTTAAGTTTTCTGTTGGAAGCAAACTGGTAGCTCCTCATTATCTTTTTCCCCTCTTAAATATAAAAACTATAGTTGCTGTTCTCCAATGGTAAGAGGTATTGGGCTTGCAATTCGATGTGAGCTTATCGCTCCCTGTTTAAGTACATGAAGTGCTTTGAATTATGTTTCCATCACGACTGTGATTCATTGACGTACCCTTGTTCTGTTAGCTCTCCCTCCTTGCTCAGTACTCTACCTTTTGTTCCTAAAAAAGGAGGTGAAATACTCCTTCAGTGTTGGAGCCCTACCTAGGTTACCTTTCACCTCTGCTGTGCACTGACATAGCGTAACTCCCAGTGATCCCATTTCTTCTTTCCTTGTTCTCTTTTTATTTGGATAGCTGGAGAACCTTTTGCTATTTGTTTTAATATCATTTTCAGTGTTTAACTCAGCTTGACTTCTGGCAGTTCTCACTTTATCTCAGCACATCGTGAACTCTTTGCTGATCCATCTTTTGTTTTTTCTTTCTGTATGCTTATTCCTAATCATCTCCTTAGGGTATTTATTAATCCAGTGGGGTCTGGATTCCCTTTCCCTTTGGACACAGATTGCTAACATTTTTGACAGAAAGAAGCGTTGTACATTCAGTTCTTTGAGCTAACTGACTTCTGTAACTCTTTGCATCAATTTATCAAAGTTTCCTGTACTGGAATCAAGAATGTTTATTACACACGTTTTTGTTCATCTTCTGTTTAATTTAAACTGATTCAGCTTGTCACTTCTATACAGCATTATTTTTATTAACCAAAAACTAATCTGAAACACTTTTTGTCCTTTCACTGACAAAAGGAACTTCCAAACTTTATTAGACTCTCAATATTAAAAGTAAGGCTCTTCAGTTGTTTCATAGTGACTGCACACAGTTCCCTCACCATATTACATCCAGATCGATCATGGTAACACCACTTTGCCAATTTGTCTATCATCTTAAAACTTTCTTTCTCTTGAGTGTTTATACTCTCACTGATTTACTCTATCCATTGCCGTTATCTTCATTTATGCTTTTTTCCACATGAAGCAGTAGAAGTTTTAAAGAAAGCAAAAAAAATTTGTTTTTTTTTTTTAAGTGGTAGGATACCAACCCTTCTTTTTTAAGAAACAAAACCAGAACCAGAGCACATACATCATGATCAGAAATGATGTAACTCTAAAATGATGGTACCTTTAATCCCATTTTCAAGGCATGGTTTAACACCAAGTTGGAGGGCAGAGATTTCACAAGCTCTCAAATCTGCTTTGCATCACGTAGCTGCATGAGGCTTCCATAACATGACTCCCACAACTCTCTTCATGTCATGCCCAGTACGGTGATTGCATCCTGGCATGCTGTTATTTATAGACATGGTTGCACATGTTCGTGCACATTAAATATGGAGAAAAGATGAGCATTGCTTAGTTGTATTTCATCCCGTTAATAGAATGTACATAGTGATCTTGTAATTGCTGTTTCTGGATGTTTTCTTGAATTCTGCATTTTAGCAGGCTGTAAAGGATTTACAAAAAATATAGCTGTATGTTATGTCTTTTACAGGATTTCCATATTCTAAATCTGCTTCTCTACCTGGCTATGGAAAGAATGGCTTACATCAGGTAGGTATACATTTAAATGCATTCTCCAGGCAATAGCATATCATAAATAGGCAGCTTAGTAACTAGTTGAAAATCTACACAGTAATAACACTTCAAAGGTGTTTTGGCTGCCAGCCCTGTCTGACAGATTCATGCCCTATGTGGGTTACATTTTGTCTGTCTGCAAGAGTAAGACAGACTGAGGCTTCTCCTTTTAATTGTGTGCATCATGAGCATTAGGAGTGTTGATTCTCCTCCCAAAACAAATGAAGGTCCAAAATGTACAGGCTGCACATATTAATAGATCACAGTATAGCTTGAATTAATGGTAGAGAGGGTTAGGCCTATAATTAGGCAAGTAATGATCTTAAAGCAAGGGTGGAGCAGCCCACATCCATTGCATTTCTTGAACCATCTGTTCTGGTTTTTTTTCCAGTATGCATGTGTGTGTGTATATATATGTATATACACACATACACACATATATGTCTATATATGTGTATATATATGTATATACACACAGAGTCATCGTACTTTTAAGGTGGGGAGGGAGCAATACAGAGAGAATGGCAGGCAGCAATCTAGAAAGCAAAATGCGTAACAAAATTATGATCAGATCAGACTAGGCGTTCTTTTTCTAATCTTTTTTATAATTTTTGTAAGTCTTTAGGAAAAAGGCATCTTTGACACTGTGGTCTCTCTTTCTATCTGGCATCTAGCGTTATGGATTCTCAGTTCATGGCTTCTATTTTTAGGTACTAACCCATTGTGGTTAATAGTGATAAGTTGGCAATAAATAGATGCACGTGCACTTACATTTTGAAGATTGATTTGCGTCTAAATTACATGGACAGGACTTCATTCAAATTCCCTCCTTTCTCCAAAGGAAGATGTGAAAGCTCCAAAAGTACATGAGCAGGATTATACTTCCCCATTGATAAGAGTCAAACTGCAGGTCATTGGAAGGAGCTACAAGAAGGCAACTGTCAGAGAGTAGCTAAATGAATTTTCCAGTAGCTGCTGAAATGTCCATCCCTTTGAGTTAATATTACAAGACTAACTGTGCCTGCATTGCTTCAATACCTGGCTGCTTGAATTCCTCTCTGAAGGAACCAGTGGCACTGCAACTTGATCAAATGAGATTGAGGAATTTGAAAGGGTCTAGATAAACCTGTCCCCACCTGTGAGTCAACAGCTTTTTTCCGACTTTTCAGAATAACTGTTCCCAGTAACCTGAAGCGAGCAAGGGACCGACTTGCGCCCAGCCACTGTGCTGGTGAGGCACCAAAGCCATCAGAAGGCTTCACACAGATGAGGCCAAAGCAAACTCCAGCAGCGGTGGAGTTGGCCGTGCTTGCAGGCTGACACCATGCAATGTGATATGAAAGCAGCAGATGGCAGCATTTGTCCCACCTAAAAGGTCCAACCTCACAGCCAAAAACTGTAGGAAAGTTGAAAAGGTTGCTCATGGCCAAATCCTTGAGGCCAAAATTCTTCTCCGAATGGATGTCCTCTGTTTGGATTGCAGGTTCATACCAGCTTTTGTGGTTTGTTATTTTTAATCAGCCATCCCAGTGCTGCATAACAAAATAAACCAAAACCAAACAATAAGGAGCCTCGCAGGTTATTGTGAGCATAGCTGTGCACACCGTTGACACCCTAACAGGCAAAAATGAGACTTGGGGAAAAAAGTCATATAATGGTGTTTTTCTGATCTCCTGTAATGTTTTTCATCATAGCGTTTGCCAGCAAGGGAAAAATACAGTGGGTCAAACAAAGCTATGGCACATATGCACAGTTCTCCCTGATCTTAGTGGCATCAGCAGTGTGAAGCAGAATGCAGAATGAGACACGTTTCAGTGCAGCATAAGTGATTCGTGACGACGGCAGTAAGACATCTGCATTGCAGGGAAAGGCATGTGGCAATTTCGATCTAACCTTACTCCCAGGCCTTCAAATAGGGGTGGCTGGTGGCTTTCCGACACCTTTCTGCCTCATTGAAAGCTGCGAGGAATCAGAGCTCAAAAACGTCCCAAGGGCGTAGGGGTGAGGTGGGTTGATACGACACTGCAGTTGCCTCTCTGAGTGACATCCAAGCTCCAGCTTTCGCTGGTCTGTGGGAGCTCATAGCGTAGGCAGCAAACTGCACCTGCAGTGCCTCCGAGGACCCAGGCATTCACTTGACACTCCATCCCTGCCTACAGGCAGAGCTCCATCTCTGCAGTCATCGATTGATGGATGTTGGACTCCTGCCTTGAGCAGTCGGGTCAAGTTTGAATGAGACTTTATTCTCTTTCTCTCTCGCAAGGATCTGTATTTTGATTGTGTGCTACCAACTGGTTTTCTTTTTTCTCTCAACAATGTGCAAGTGATTTTGCGGTGTAGTTTGCTGCTATATTGTTTCTTTCTTTCTCTTTCAGCCTGAAAATATGGGCCAATACGAAACGGACCAGGAGGCGAGCTGGGGGATGAAAGGTACATTGCCATATCATTTCCACTCCAATTCATGTTTTCTTCCTTTGAGGATGCTCATTAACATCTTGCCATAAAGGGTTACTATTCTGAGATCTTCCCATAGTTCACATAATAATGACTAGATAGAGACCCAGCTCAATATCATGGTTATCACAGAGAATCTTCTTTTTATCTGGCTGAACATAAAGGCCTGGCTGAAGTCCTGCATCGTAAAGTGGTGCAACCATTTGAGTCAATCCCAGTATCCTCAATATGTGGCAACAGCCCCTGGTTCTTTTTGCTTAGCAGGTGGTGGTCTCATATCAAAGAGAGGAAGAAATTTAAGATAATCACTCCTTCAAGATGTATCTAATAAAAAAATCCATTGTGCTTCTTGGTTGCGCTACAGTGTGGTTAAAATGTACAGAATTCAAAAAGCAGAATTGATTTGCATTCATTTTTTTTATTACAGTTTAATTGGACTGTGAATTTAATATGAAACTTGGGTTGGAATTTTCAAAAGAGCTGAGCAATTTAGGAACATGCATCTACTCATGAGGAAGAGCAGGATTTTGTTTCCAAGACACAATCTCGTTTTAAAAAGCTTACTCTAATGCTCCACTTCATGCCTCTGTGTTGATACAAATCTTTGTCTCTATGTTTGAATAGTTCAAACTACAGACTTTGAAAGTAGAATTATCTTTTATTTCATTTCAGCCCATAAAAAGGTCTATGAAAACATACTGGCTATTCTGGTTGCATTTAATTATTGATGTGAATAGATGACCTTGTTGTAGTCATAGCATCTATAGTCATATACTGACCTAACTAGAATACTCTTGTGCTAGTTTAGATCCAGGAATCATCGTCCCCACACCCCCAAATCATCTTTTCTTCACTATCGTTATTCCCACTGCAGTCAGCCCAAGTGCAGGATCTTGGCATATCATATTAACTCAATGATTTTCATATAAGTTCACAAACTGACACACCTGTAATAATCCATATATTTTAACTGTTTTCAGTAAAGAACAATAAGGGTAGGACTTTTGGATGACAGACTGACTTAACTGCACAAAAGCCTCCTGTAAAAAGAAATTCCCAGTTTTGCCAGAAATACTTACTGTGTAACCCAACGGCATCAGGAGATGGATTTTCTGTAATAAGCCTTTGATTTTAAGGACTATTGCTTCGATAATAGACAGTGTTATAGGCATTCAGAGCATGGGGGTCAAATGCTTACTATACATGCAGTTATCCAACAACTATTGAAAACCGTAAGAGAAATGTAATAGCATAACAAATTGCTGATGTACCTAGATCGTTACAGTGACTGCAAAAGAAGCCTATAAATTCTAAACTGTGAACCTGTTCTCGTTCTCTTGCAGAATACAAGGTAAGAAGGGCTTTTCCAACACTGGAAGAACAATCAGATTCAGCACTTCCTAGCAAGGTTACCTGTGTTCCTTTTTTTATTTTATTTTGTTAATTTTTGTCCCAGTGAAATATTTGTCAAATCAGGATGCAAGTATGTACCATTTAAATTAGTAAGTTCCCCACACTGTCATTTCCGCACATCAGAATCAGATTTGCTGGAGTTCATATGCTCTTGTCTTTTTAACAGATTTATCCTTATGAAACACTTATTGTAACAAACCGAGTTCGTGTGAAATTGCCTAAGGATGTGGACAGGACCAGGCTGGAGGTAGGAATGGTATTTGCTTGATGTCTTTGCAAGTCTTTGTCGTGTTCGTTTACCATCTTAGATATTCCTGTGCCCAAGTAATAGCAATGAAAGAAGAGAGAAGAGAGGAATAGCATTATGTGTTGTATTTTATTTCAAAACACTAGTATGTAGGCAATTTAAAAAAAAAAAGCCAAAAACCTGGCGAATGTCTGGCCAAATGGATTTTTACAAAGATACTGATGAAACCCAGTAGTTCTGAATGATTATACAGGATATTGAAAGTTGGAATGGGGCGGGTGGAAACTTTTTTTTTAATTCCTATAAAAAACACCCTCCTAGAATAACCTGAGTATTATAAAAAAAGGTCCATTTATCCTGCAAATATACGACCTATGTTTCTGGTTCATTGTCTTATTCAGCCTCTGCTTTGGCTGTGTGATCCATGATCACTGTGCTACAGATTTGCTGTAGCATCCACCTCTCTCAAAGAGTAGTAGTATAAGCTGGAGAAATGCAGATGTAATTTATCATAAAGGAAAGCTTAGTTTCCAAAGGCCAAATCCTGAAGTTGATGTTCAGGCAAAAGTCATGAGGTTGATTTTTTTGACTGAGTAATGACAGGACTGAATAAAGACTCACCTAAATTATTAAACTAATGTATCTTTGTGTGAATTACTATTAGGAAGAAGAAGAGACAGTTCAATAAAAACTATGTGATTAACAATATTGGACTTTTGGGAAGATTTATATTTAAATAAAATCATTGTATTTTTAACTTGATAACGTGATGAGAAAAGAAGACAGAAACTTTAATCTTAAAGCAAAAAAAGAAGAAAAACTATGAAGTAGCTGAAAGTTCCTCACTAAAGATCAATTTTTTTAAGACAATTCATTTACCAAATTCTTATACATGTAGTATATTTTGGAAATGGTGTTATGTTCTTAAATACTTCAATGTGCTTGTCGCTTGATTACCCAGCAAGTGGTATTGATTTGATTGTAAGGAAAAAAGAGCCTCGAACATGTGCTGTTTTAAGCCTGGGGGATAGCAAGGCATGATAGCAATAATAAAAAGCATAGTGAGTCCAGAAAAAGGAGCAGGGAGTTGGAGGGATACTCATCTGGACACATCCTATAAAGGATTCTTTTATATATATGCATATATGTGTATGTGTGTATTAAAGAATAGAGTCTTCGTTTAAACACATCAGACTGGTCTGAATAGCAAATGCAGCTCCAAATTGCTTTTTTAGGACAACATATAGTTTGCTTTGGATGGATCATGCCTGTCCTGGCTGCCATTATCCCTCACTCATACACTGTCCTCAGCTGGGATGGCTGTTTGTTTAACATTGGAGTTGCTCCGTCTGCCTCCCACCAGGTGCAGCCCAGTGCCTGATGGCTCAAGGAGCCCGACTGCTTCAAAGATCTCACAGAGGTTTGCAAAAAAGAACAATAAACAAGATCTGCTCAAACCTGCACCAGAACAGCGATAAGGGGACCAGGCTGATCCTGCTGATTGCTGCACTATGTTAAACATGTGTGTCTGCAGGAAGGACTTCTTTGTAGACCATCTTACATTTATTAGGGATTGGTGGGTTTTTAAACAATTAAATTAGCAGTGTTTTAATAGGATTATAACTACTGGAAAAACAGAGGCAGCAGCTCATCTACACATTCAAACCATATGCAGAGCTGCGTGACATGCACAAACTGTTGCCTTCCCTGCCGGCCTCTTCCCCTCTTCCCCAACCCTTCCTTCTGCATTACAGAATTGCTGGAAACAAGTAGTTTTGCATAGAAAAGCAGTTTATCATTATTTCTTCTTGTGGCAGAAGAAGAAGAAGATTGTAAGTTAGTTGCTGACTTGTGCATTCAGCAGATTTCAGGCTTGGGCAAGACCCAGGACTCAGGGAGCCCAAGACTACATGGATTTCTAGGTTTGCACAGGAACAGACCAGGATTAGACACACAGACAAACACACACACACACCATCTGTTAGTAGAGGACCCACTTAGCATATCTTGGTATCTTCAAGCTTTTGGGGGCAACACTGGGAATGCTGGAAGCAGGTACTAAGGTTAGATTTCACCTTTTCTTGAGCTCTGTTTCACATTTGCCAGAGGATGTGATTCGATGCTCACGGGTCTCTAGGAGGCAAGTGCTCTCTCTGAGCAGAACTGGTTGCCGACTGATCTTCTGTTTTCATCCTGCACAGCCAATGTCACTTGTGAAAGGGCTGGATTGTGCCTACAGAAGTGGTGAAGGTGATAGCACTTCTAAGCCCATGTATTATCCGAACCGTAGAGTGATTTATCTAGGAAAATCTTTTAAGAAAACATCCATGTTCTAATATTCCAGTTTTATTCTGATCAGTTTTGTGGGCTGAAGCCTCACCTTGCTCTCACTGCTGCAAATCAGAACAAGCTCCTGGGTGTGATGGCTGTGGACATGGTACAGGTGGTGTCAGTGAAAGGAGACCTATAACCGTTGTGTTTTATATCAACTATGAAACCTGAAAGCAGTCTTACCATGTCCAGTATGATTAGAATATCTCACACGTGATGTTTCTGATTTCCTGGTCTATTTAGGAGCAATAAGGTGACTGAATCTGCATGAGCTAGATTTATTTAACAGCCCTCTTGCAAGTTGACTTGAAGCGGGCTCCTGTTTGTGAAACAGAGTTTGTTGTGAACTTTGAATGATCTGGCATAGATGTCATGGAAGAGGCTCTGTTGTTTGTCTCTGATTCCCTCTTCCAAGGGAAGTCTCCCATATTGAGTGTTCCTGTCATGAAAAATGAACTCAAGTAAATGGTATTAGCTCCTTGGGTCAAATTAAGGGAGGCTGCAATGAAGGCCTCGGCTAATGGTCAAGGACCGCCAGGAGGGTGGGGTTTTAATGGGTGGTAGTGTTTTCCTAACTTTGCTCCCATTGTGAGTATTTTTTAGATTACGCTGTTGTGTAAGAAATTAAGGATTATAAAAAATATTTTCATGTAAAAATGCATATTTTTCTAAGCCCAAGAGCTTAGAAAATAAAAGCATTCAAATAACAGGAATTCTTTCTTCAAAAGCCATGTATCTAAGCATAGAAACACTCGGCATGTTTTTGTTTGCGTGTTCTAACTCAGCAGTGAGGCAGAAGTAGCCCAGTTCCTTGTGCTCCTCGAGGAGATGTTTATGCCAACAGTGAACTAATACATGCAGCATCGAGAACTAGTTATAATAAACGACCTGCTGATTTTTAAATACGTTACTGGCACGCTGGCTTTTGAATGAATAGCCTGGATCTTCATTTAGTATAAGCTGATTAGAAATGCAAGGAATTTACACTTGATAAGGATTTGGCCCAGCATTTTTTTTAGAAGTTTCTCGCTACCACAGTGCTGTTTATGCTAATGTTAGATGAACAGAGCAGCATTCCCATGAGCTATTCTAACGGGAAATGGTGAAGAACAAGTTAATTCAGATAATGTTGCAGAACAACAAAGCAGTAGGACAGGAATGGATTATACAGTCTGGGTGAAGAAGGGGAATTGCACCTTCACCACGTCGGCAGATGACACAGCCTGGGGGGGACAGCAGTTGATGCTCTGGTGAGCAGAGCCTCCGTTCAGAGGGACCTGGCCAGGCTAGAGGAATAGGTCAACAGGGACCTCGTGAAGTGCAGCAAAAGTAAATCCAGATTCCCGCACTTGTGACAGAATAATGCACAAGATGGGGGGAACAGCTCTGCAGGAAAGGACCTGGGAGTCCTGATGGAAAACAAGCTGAACATGCGTTGGCAGTGCACCTTTGCACTAAAGGGGTTATGAAGGAAAACATACCCTTCTCAGAAGTAGGCACTGGAAGGCCAAGAGGCGCCAGTCACAAGTTGCAGGAAGGGAAATGACATTAGATATAAGGAACAAGTTCCTCACTGGGAGAATAGTGCACTGGGACAGGTTGCCCAAGAGGCTGTGGAGTCTCCATCCCTGGAGGCATGCAAAACTCAGCTGGACATGGCCTTGAGGGATGTGGTCTAATTTTAAAGTTGGCCCTACTTTGAAGACCTCCATAGGTCCCTAATTTGCTTAGGTTGGTGTATTCTCTGAAGACAAAGCCTTAACATAATATAATTCCAAAATAGGATTTTTTGGTGCTCTTGCTGCAATAGGAGTTGAAAAAATACATAATTTGGTCTGTCTCTGAATATTTTATCAAAAGGATCATTTTATTATGCAGGGGCTTAAGTGCAAGTGTCCTGGAGCAAACGTCCCTATTTTGGACAACTTAAGTCCTGAGTTTCCAGGGACTAAGACATCACCTTTGGATGGTACACGTTAGCACATTCCTCACCTGCTGGTTTCCCGGTGGTGTTCCACATGGCCTGTTTTTTTTTTTCCAAAGGAAGCTGGGCTTATGGACACTTTTGAAAATCTTGATACCTCTTTTAAGTACTTTTTAAAGTACATAAAAGTACCTTTTATGGTTTAGGCCTTGGGCTTCTAAAAGCATGCACTTGATACTTTTATCTTAGATTGGATATTGTTTGCCTGTTATTCAATCATAGCAATGTGATTCAGTGCTTGCACATCCAAATTGATGGTTCATGCCCAGCTGCATAGACTTTTTTTTTTTCCTCCTGAGGTTGCTTTTATCACAGAATATAAGATTTCTTTTGTGGTCACAGGCTGGTAGTTTTGAAAGCCAACATAGTTAGAGTCTTCCATTTGGAAACCATATTTTAGTGTTTTCATTTGATTTTCTTATCTTAATGTATCTTAGTTTCTTTAGCCTTTTCTCTTGAATGTCAGAGAGTTAAAAGCATTATTCATTCATGCCTATCAAACACAGTAGAAAGTAAATTATTCCACTTGTGTTTGAGCCTGTTCATTCTTTGCTTAACAGGTATACACCGAAACAATTGCTAAGGAAAAATTCTGGCATGTCAAGTAGCAAACCTTCATCTGCCACCTTGTTCTCTTGTAAACAGAAGTGAGAGATTAAACATGGGTGCGGTCTTGTTTGAACAGAGCACTCATGTTAATTCAAACATGCTTCTCCTCCTGAAACTGCTTGTCTGGATTTGTTTTAGGGATGACATTTTTTCCACTATTTTTTATTCAACAATCCCCCTGGGTTCTAGCCACTTCGGCTGCAACCATTTTAGGACTGGTTTCCAGTAACCAAGCCTGAATTTATAACAGCCCCAGCTCCTAGATGTCATTCATAAAAGTAATGTTGTGTGTCCCACCCCCTCTGGAGCTCCAATGGGGAAAATCTGAGCAAAACTGGAATGCTGTGTGTTTTAACATAGAGCAGTGCAGTTTGTCGTTTGGGGCTGGTTTTGAGGTTACGGGCTCACTTGACGATGAAGCTGATAACCTGGAGTGAAAAATTGCAGGTCACTGGCTTCGGTGGAACTTCATGCTGTTTAACTTGAAAAACGTTTGTGTGGTGTTTCTTATTCTAGGCACATGCTTGTGTTGTGATCAGTGCTGGATGTCTATATCAGTTTTCAAAGCCCTTACGAAAGGAGCTGTTGTAAAATGAAAATATGCATTAGAAATTATGTGATATGTATGAAAGCTAATTCCTATCAGTCGAAACGCTGTGGGAGTGAAGAGAGATTAGATGTGGAGCATTCATATTACAGATGCACTAAAGCCCAAACTAAGGGAAACTGGAAAATTTGCTTTAAGAATAAGGTATTTTGTACCTAAATCAAATGAAATTTTTGAAACTCAAAATCTTATATATATTTCATAATTCATTATGGATTCATAGTTTTAGTTTTATTTATGAATTATTTTCTTAATTATATAATATTTTTTATCAGGAGTCTGCTGAAGGCAATTACTTACATCAGTGTCAGTATGAAGCAGCTCATTTGGTTGAATGACAGAATGATAGGACAGGTTATCCTCAGACATGTTCTATGTGTACTGCTGTGTAGGTAATATATTGATATCCCTGAGAGAAATACTTGTATCTTTTCAGCTTTTTGCATATTTAGGGATGACTCAGCTGGGGAAAATACTGAATGTACAATGCTACTACAGAATATTTTGTGTGTCCCTTGTGATATTTCACAAGAGGTTAGATTGTAAGTACCCCACAGCAGTAGTGCTGAGTGGAATGCAGTTTCTTTGTGAAGTTTCATGATGCCCTGAGGTACTGAACGATATATATCCACAGATCCAGGAGCCTTCCATAGATGCCTGGGGTGACATCGGCATGGGGAAGGGTTTCAGACTCCTTTCCTTGCTGCTTCTGTTGCACTGCTTTTCCTGGGAGCCTTTTTGGGGACCCCCATTGCTATGTGGAAGCAGAGGAGAGGGGGATCTCTACCTCCTGCCAAGGCTCCGTTGCACAAGTGCCCCAACTGTTCAGTGCTGTGACTAAGTGCCCTCATCGAGCGTAACCGCAATTGTAGCACCGACTGCCACATCCCCTGGTCAATGGAGTTGCTCTAGTTATCTTTTGATACCTTTTGAAGTTCATTAGGTGGCAACTCATGCTGTTTCTTAACTTTCCCTCCCCTATCACATAATTGCTTAATAGTTTGAAATATTTATTGAGCGTGAAGTTTAATTACGTCGTAGATGAGCGTAACATTCAATACTCCCTTGGGAACGTGGCACATGGCTAATTACAGCTTTGTAATTAGGCATGCAGTAGGCTTAGAAGAAACCTCTGAAAAGCCTGCTGAGCCCCAGCAGTACAACAGAAAGAAGGGGGAAGAGTGCAAACCTTGTGAAAGCAAAATGAGGATTCAAAATTCAGTAGATAATAAATTTTCCAGAAAATAACAACTGGGCTTCCGAAAGTAATATTTGGGCTAACTTTGAGAGGCACAGGAGAAGTGAATGGGGTGGGAGAGAGGAGAAAAACTGGAGAAGGGAGGAGGCTATAACTGTTCCAAATATATTCAGTTGAGATACTTTTAACATCCTAACGAATACAGGAAAAGTCTATGGTCCCACCAGCAAAGCCTCTGCACTAACTACCCTAAAGAGCTAAGCTCTGGTTATTTACATGAATGCTTGCTTAACTGTGGATAAACCTTTCCCAGTAAATCCCAGTTTAGTTTGACTATTTTGCATTTTGAAGACTCTGGAAAAGATCCTGTAGGTCTTACTTCTGGATTTTGTGGATCAGAGGTTGGAAGTGTTACAAGGATTCTGAACAAAAATGAATTGAAGTGGACAACTACTTAAAATTACACTCTATAAAATGGAGTGCACAGTAGTGCTTCAGAGAGACTATCTGAAAGATTCACTATGGATTCAAGCAAAGGCAATGTAATGCTCAGCTGTCATTTCCTATGAACATAATGTAACAAAAAGCAAAAGAGAAACAAACCTGAGGTTTTAAATGACGTCTAGGAGTTAGGACTTTGATTTTTCTAGTCTTCAACTCATCACCTCCTGCCATCCACTGTGTTGGTTCATTGGTTCAATATGGACTCATGAGGAAGTGCGATATCCTCTGAATTTCCTACATCAGCAGGTTTTCACATGAGGACTCCCATCTAATTACTGACACAGAATAAACATGCTTGTGCAGCATGACCTGGTCACAGCTTACTGCAGGACGGCTGTAGGTTAATTGCAATTTTCCCTTCCTGTGACTTACTCACACTAATGCCATGTTCCTAAGTATTAGTTTTGAAGATCTCTGAATTTCATTAAAAGCACAATTATTCTCCGGGAAAAGAAATCTCATTGAATTAAATAAACATTATAAGTCTGTTTAGAATGATTAGTGGCTTTTTAGCAAGCTACAGAAAAACAGAGGCAAGCCTCATTAATTTACAGCAAAAAGCATCACTTCTTTCTGAGATAACACTGTGGAGCAGGTATTTGAATGTGCAATTAATTACTTTTGTTCTGAGAGACTCAAAAATGAGCGTGTATCTGTACCGCTCATTTTAATGATTGTGTTTCGTAGAGCATGAGGATTTTCCATTATAGTGGTTGCGTTGCAGTAGAGAGGCTTAGCTCAGCCCTTGCTTAGTTCTATATATCTTACTAAGAAACATTTGCGTTTTAATTCTTCCATTGTGTGTTTGCATGTTTTAGGAGAGCTAGCTACATAACTACAGCAAGGTGTGGTGACCCTTCTTACACAGTGCTGTGTCCTATGGGTAACACCCAGGTGAGGAATTACAGCAGCAGCATTCGGTTCCCAAGCTGCAGGCCACCTTCGGGCTTCCCAAAGTGGGATCCCATGGTTGTGATCCCATATCTCTAATCCCAAATGCTGTCAGTGCAGGTGAGAGATTGTGCTTCTGGAGACATGAGTCTCCTCTTCCATACAAAGCCACCGCTGTGACCCATGGATGCATCTGGTGGATCCTCAGCACTTTACTGAACTTGAGCCTCACTGTCTTTTTCTGCTTTCCCGTGCAAGCTGACACAAAATGCTATCCAGAACAAAAGATTGAGCACTATTGACTTTACAAGCCTCAGACTAATACAATTTTAACAAAACAGTACGATGCAGTAGTCCTTTCTAGCGTGGCAATTTCACACTTAAATATATCCAAAATGCTGATGTTCTGATGCTGCGAGCTCCGGTATAGCAGTCTTTTTAATGAAGAACCATTTTTAAACTGTTTACCTTATCTTTTAGCAAGGTTTTCAGGTAGCATCATGTTAACATCACTATGCAGCTTCCAAACTGAGCTCACTTAAATACAGTCAGTTCAGAGTGTGGGCAGAAGGGAACCTCAGTCTGCTCCTCTGTACTCTCCTCAGTGTCTGCTGCGTGCCCAGCTTTGTCATTGATGCAGAGCAGAGAAGTAAATCGAGTTAAGCTGCCTGAATATGGCCAAATTGTCACAAAGGGAATTAAGAAGCGGTTACTAGCACACTGTAAAACACCCAGACTTCCTATGTAAACAAGGCCAACACTAATAAAAAAAGGAATGAATGCTACTTTTACTAATAAGTTTGGCCATTCCTTTAATGGCCCAATGATGCACTGTTAACATAGCTGGATATTTTAAGCTGATCCAATCTTAAAAAAAAAAAAGAAATCATGTTCTTGGCCTTATAAAGCATAGCTTTACGTACACATCGTTTCTCATACCTCAAGATTAATATCCTCCCTATTCCCTATGCATCATTTTCAATTTCCCTTCTTTTGTTTGACTAATGAGACAAGGTAACGCTTCAGTTAAGACAAATTAATATTCAAATAGCTGAGAAGAAAGATAAATCAATCTAACATTTCTTAGGGGTGCATTTTTTCTGCCTTTGTTTGGGAAGAGCTCTAGGTCTTAAAGGTATAAGGTTTAGGAAAGTCCCAACAATAGTGCAGACAAAATTTAACATCATACATACAAAGAAAAGTATGAACATAAACTTCCCACACTGGTCTATTCCCATGGTGTTTAGACCCTTCAAATACTTGTAGACATTTACCATATTTTCCCTTAGTCATCATTTGGCTAAGCTTATACATACTTAGGCCTTTTAGTCTTTCTTCATAAATCAAACTCTGCAACCCATGATTACTTTTGTTACTTTTATCTGAAGCTTTGCCAGTTTGATGACATCTTTCTGGGATCAAGGTTTATTCCAAAATTTGCAGACAGAACTGTAATCATTGCTGCTTCTAGGGTCGTTCCCAAAGCTAGAGCCCATGATGCTTAGGAAAGGGATGGTGAACGTTTCTGAGATGCAGGGAAAACAGTGGGAATTATGCTACACTGGGCACACACTGGTGTCCTCAGAGAAAGTTCAGACAAAAGGGGAACTGTTCCCTTCTACTAGAATTGATTTTGCGTGTGGATAATGCATTGATGGAGTAAGAAACTTTGCTAATATTGCAGTCTGGTTGTTAGTCCTTGAGATGAGGGACAGCATGTGGAGGAAAATTAAAAGCAAAGAAACTGCCTAGTGGAATGGGAGGTGGAAATAAGTGAGCTCGTGCTTCCCCCATCTCAGTCTCTGCTACTGCATCCCTGGGCTGGAAACTCTCAACTCATTTTGAACCAGGTGATATCAACTGAGAACTTCTGTGAGGGGAAAAAAAAATGTTGCTGGTGTAAAACAAAACTTCAGGATAATTAGAAAATGAGTGCATGCAAGGAATGAAGGTGATGTCATCTGGATACAAGCAGAGGAGCAGAACGCGTATCTGATTCATACTGGCTTGGATAGGTGCATGCAGACTGAAAGCTTGCTAAGCCTGAGGGCGAAGCAAAATGATAAATGGCAAAGTATGGCCTTGGAGAGGAAAGGGGGAATTGCAGAGCTTGTGCTGAGATTGGTGGCAAGCTTCGTCAGGAGGGGAAGTGTAGCGAGTATTCACACCCTGCAGAAAAGGCCCGAGGCCTGACATAGGGCTTGCTGACTCTCTCTCCATTGACCTTCAGTATTGAAATAGATCTGATGAGACCACAGCAATTTCTAGGAAGAAATGGTGTAATTTACCTCAAGAAAAAAAATGGTGAAATTGTTCCTTTTAAAGTTTTACATCTGCTATGGTTTTGGATGATTGGCAAAGTGGGTTTACCTGCAGGGTATAGGCTTTCTGATTTTCTCTTTGAGTATGACCTACAGTTTGTCACTGCTGTCTCCTGAGTGAGGGGACATCTCAAGTCTTATCCACAATCTGGAAAGTAAGATAAAATAAAACATGATACACTTTGCTCATCCAGACTTCTTTTTCAATCCCACAACTTACAGACAGGTTCCTTGCTGTGAGAAATTGCTGAAGTTAAGCTTGCTCACATTTGTCCACTGGATTACCAGGAAAATATGAAAAAAAAATCAGTGCAGAGAGAAGTTACTTCTTCTTTCCAGACCCAGTAGAATTAAATTCTGTTAGTGAGAGATTGTTTCTAAAATACATTGTCAGATGTTGCTCATTTCCATGCGATACAGGATCTCCTTTGCCAAATATGCACGGTGTGTTTGTTCCATGCTATGCATAGTGCTTATGGTGGGTTGCTATCATTGGTCAAATGAAAAATGAAGGCTCAGTTCCAAACTTTTAGTCACTGTTGTTCTGAATACATGGGTTTTCAAGGGAAAAAAACCAAGGCTGTCCTTTTTTAAGAAACCACAAGGGCCCATAATGACCATTCAAGGTAATTAAATGTAGTGATTTCTTAGAAACAATTTCATTAATTTTCCTTGAGTAATTTACATTACAAAGATAAATGCCTTGTTAATAAGTGGAAAGTAAAATTTTGCTTTCGAATTTGTCCAAAAAATAGCTTTGTAAGGTAGGCCAATGGGGCTGTGTCCATCCTGGTCAGGTAGACCATCATGGGATTACCAAGGCATGTTAGCAAGCTCCCAGCCACAATTTTGGCTAATAGCAGCAAGCACTCTTCCAGACAATGCTGGGACCTCATTCAAATGATAGACAACCTTGGCTTATTTGAATTACCAGAAAAAAACGTAGTCTAAATGACCCAGTGGCTCTCTGCCTCTGAGGAGTGCTGTGCTCCCCTCTGCCTTCAGCATCTTGCGCTCAGCATTTGCAGGCAGCATTATTCACATTTGTGAGGACTGTATCTCCTTTAAAATTACCCTCCTGGCTGGCTTGCCAGCATGCATCTTGAGAATGAGTGATGTGGACTAGATGGTGTTTTTGAGCCTCCTCGAAATGACGAGGACGTTGACCCCAGGTTTCTCACCTCCTGGGAGGTTCTGCAACCAGGAGGCAGTGAGATGAAAGGAAAGGGCCGATATCCTTCCCTTGAAATAACGCAGTTGTCTAATGTGTGATGAGCCTGATTCTGCTGTGTGAGGCATGTCCAAGTGTTTCTTGCGCTTAGCAGCTTTGGGAGACCTCGTTTCTGGATGCAGGAGGTGCTTCAGCAAGCACTGAGGTGCTCAGGCTGGGGCTGCCTGGAAGGAGAGCTGTGCCTGGGGACTTTCAAGTCAAAAGCTCGGTTGGGGAGGAGAGGGTTAGATTGCAGGGCTGGTCCCAGGTTTCAAGGAAATCTTTATGGAAGAGGAGAGGCCGTGTTTAAAAATTTGTAATTCTCTGCATTTGCACTGTAGTTGCAGAGTCCTTGAGAAACTCTGTAATTGCACTGAATCTGTCCCTTTCAGACAGTGTGTGTTTAACACGTCGGAAACAGAGAACCATAGCTGATACTACTGAAATGCTTGGACAAGAGTTAGTCCACAATTATCAGAAGAATTTTATAAGATAGTAATTTGTAATTTAAACATTTCTCTTTTCTGCCTTTTCTGTGTGTATATATACTAGTAATTGTTAGGCAAACTGTATATACTTTCCTTATCCTAACTCCTTCCAATTTTTTATGTTGGTATTCTCCCCTCTTCATCTATTTTTTTTTTTAAATATTGAATCATGAAAACATGAAATAGAAGCATAGTTCTTGGCATTTAAAAAAAACCATATATCCAGCTTGGACTTCTGATATGAGTTTATCCCCATGGATAAGCATATTTTGGATTTAAGAATTTAGCAGTGTGCTCTCTCCTTTGTTACAAGGCTGCTATTAATGGACCAGTGTGGTGTCCACCACTCTCATTAAAGATCAAGGCAAAACAAATCCAAGTCTGAAATTACATTGTTATCAATCCCTTTAAAGTCCTGGAATAGCTTGAATTTGTTTCAGCGTGCTCTGTCATCAAGCACCGTGTATAAACACATCTTTTTGCCGAAGACCATAGCTTCTGCTCGGTCGGAACTATATTGGAAAAGATTATTTTTTTTCAAAAGTCACTACTGCCATCAATAATTTCATTTCCCAGCTACTCTGAGCTCATTTGGTTTTGATGCAGTCTTTTCCAGAACCAATTTGGGAATTTAAATGCAAATCCTAATGCATTATTTTGTGGTGTGTTTTAAAACTTAGGAAGGGCAGAAATATTCCTGTGCACAGAAGAGCTTAATAGTACCTTTTGTATTTTCATTTTCAAGAGGCATTTGTCCCCTGAAGAGTTCCAGGAAGTCTTCAAAATGAGCATTGAGGAATTTGATCGTCTGGCACTTTGGAAGCGGAATGACCTGAAGAAGAAGGCCCTGCTTTTCTAGCCCCTCCCGGATAAAATATGTGCTTAATCAAAACAAAAATAGTCTTGCCAGAACTATCACATGCACTTGCTGTTGAACCATTGTCCAGCTTCATTGTGTTAGTATGTGTCGGGGGAAACAGGACAGATTAGATGGCAACGCGTTGGAATACAGAGAATTTGCTAATCTTGCATGACCAGATGGTTTTGTCAGTAACTCCTGGTCCTACCCAGTTTACAACGTGCAAAAAAATCTAGCTTTAAATTTATTGTTGCTTGCAGTTATTGCTTGATGCAAATGGAAGTTATGAAAGGAAGAGAAAAAGTGTAGCTGTGACAAAGGAAATGCATCCAACATTTCGTTCCATTGAGTTTTACAACACAATTTTTACAAAATCAAGTAAGTAATGAATATAAAATTCTCCAACAGGGGATCACATGCTATTAAAAATATGGTAAAAGCCAAAGAAAAGCATGTCCGCAAGCAATTATTGCAATTGTTTATGTGTGGTACTTTTTAAGAATGAAAGCAAAAATATGGAAGCACCTTAATTCTACTTCTTATACTTTAGACACAGCCTACTCTCTAAAAGGTCATATTTGTCTAGAAGGTAACTAGCTATCTTTAATTACAACACAAGAGTTTTTATTTTATTAAGAATATATTGTGACATAAGACAGTTATAATGACTAAAATGTATACAGACCTACTTAAAAAGTTAGTCCCATTCATCAGGAAAACTGAAGCCTTATTCAAAACTGGTTTAAGAGTGTATTGTGCCAGTTAACTGTGTTTTCCTACTAGTTTGGGGTGTCTGGAGAACTTTTTTTACATTTCATGCTGATAACAATACCATGTAATCTTAATTATATGCAGATAGATATATCTATCTATAAAAGAATTGTTTTCATTAATATATGTCCTAAGTAAAGACATTCTTACTTTCTCCACTTTCTGGCTTTACACAGTAAGCCATGAGAACTGTGATGGCAATTGGTAGGTGTGGAAATGGAACAGTTCAGCATAAAATGTAACAAAAAAAGCTTGGTGTGCTCTATCAATAATACATCCAATTATAATCAAATGTATAAAACCCTCATGCATTACTATTTGCATGTTTCTATACAAATCAATTTAAAAAAAAAAAACAAACCTATGTGATACTGGTGCAGTACCTTGAAACTATCTTAAATAACAAGCAAAGCTAACAAAATCTAAGCGTTTGATATGAGCGTTAGACCTTAATATCTCTTCCAGCTGAAAGACTGTATTAAATTTAATAATTTCATATAGTCAGAAGAATGGTTGCTGACAAAGAATGTTTTAAAGCGAGTTGCTAGTTTTGTGTGGTACTAAAAGAGCATTACAAAAAGTACATTTTTCAGCCATGTGTCAGTATTCTGCATTTTTACTGCCTTGAATGTTTGTACTCATTTCCTACTTCACTATGTCTTTTTGCATTTCCTCAAAGTAACTGGTTAATATATGCACTACAACACACTGTTTCAACTGGCCCAGCATTGGAAAAACCATAGCATTGAACATGCCTTCTTCCAACTAACTTTCAAAATCCCTGCTGTTGGAAATAAATATTTTCTCATGACCTAAATGTTTTGTCTGATGATACAAATGTTTAAAAAACTCATTAAACAAATACATAACTGAATGACTTTGCTAACGTGTGTATAATTTTTAGATTGCACTGCTGCTCTGGATAGGGTCTTCCCATGATATTAATGTAAATAATATGTAATTTGCATTAGTTTTGCTCAGCGAGGAGAGCGTTAAGTGTACCTCCGAATGTCAACTTACTGTAAAGTTGGTCATGATTTAAACCATCCACCTAGCAACTGGAACATCTCACCAAGCAAAAGCTGCTCCACTGGTGATGATCAGTGTACAGAACCATTAGCCAGTCTTAACTGAGAGCTCCTGATCACCTGTAGACCACATCCATAATGCTCTTCAACCTCAGAATAGCTTGTTATGTTTTGCCTACATGTGAAAATTGGCAGCCCACTGAAATGGGCCAATCTAAAATGTGATCAGCAAGGCCCATTGGTACTATGAAAATTTAAATCCAAGAGAACAGTTGGTTGGAGAATGATGATGAGTAAGTTTGACATTGGTGAAGACCACTCCTCATCTACACCTTTCTGGGACGTCAGATTGATTACAGGCATCTTCTCCATGAGTAAAAAAATTGCAGGTTGATCAAAGAAATCCATATACCAGTGCAGATCAGGTTCAATGTGGATCTTCATAAATAATTTGAAAATTGCTTAACCACAGCAGCTATTGTACCAGTGTAGGATACAACCTATGCTGCAAGGAAAATGTGCCTTACTAAGCAACACGTGGTCAACAGCTCCATGCTGCTGTGCTGTATTATGCAGATGTATAGCTGATGACAAGTGGGGACAGTGAGATCATGTGAGCTCTGTTTGACCCATTTATGCTGTTTTGAGCCAGTTAGTCTATTATAACATCAACAGCCTTAAACGTGTCTCCTGAAGATCCTTGTCCTACCTGAGCTAAATCAGATATAATTCTTGTTTTACATACCCCCATGTAGATGTTCTAGCTCATGAGCATCAGTTCTTATCACAACGCGTAACTGTACCTAGGAGTGGTACCCATCATCTATCTATATTTGCTTACAAGTCAGTTTGTCATTCTGTGCTACCTTTTATGGTCAGTGAAGAGAAAAAAAGCACTTCAATCACATCCTAATGTTCAGAACTAGTTATATGAATTGCACCTATCATGTTTCTGTCCACTGAATATAAAGCAAGCTAATCCAACTGCAGAAGTATACATTGCAAGCTATCTAATCTTAGATGAAGTTAATTCTATGCGTACAGTCTGTAAGTGAAAATAATAAGCCAGATTTAACCAAGTTGGTGGAATACCAGTCTTGCAACCATTGGCAGTTCCTAGACCATGTTACCAAATCACTTTCAAGCCATCAGGACGGTACTTTGAATTGCACAGATCTCACAAAGCGCCTTAACACAGTAATTCTTTGTGTTCATTATACTGTTCACCAAACAGGCATGTATTCGATGCCAAACACGCAAAAATGTTTTAGAAGACAGTCAGTTTATCAACTTACGTTTCTACTACCAGCCAAAACCAAAAAGGAATTTTGGCTTCCATACACAAAACCTTTGCTGACGTTAGATGAACAAGTACTCTTGTGTGCCCTTCTTATTTCGTTTTCCTGAAAGTTTGAAATGGTCTGTGGATGTCTGTTCTGTGCAAAGGTGGCATAACTCAGTAAGCTGTTCTGTTTTTCAGATGATACATGTCGGTGTATCACTGTATATTTAAAGCGTCTGCTGTCATATGGTGTAGGGACCTATTTAGTTAGGCTTTCTAGCCTAACTAAATTCTAATTTACGATATGATATTGTATGCCTGACTTGGCACCAGCCAAATACATCACTGTAAAAGGGCCATAAAGTGAGTAGTGTTGTAATTCACTTCACTGCTGTTTTCTGTACGTGACCTAAACTCCATAAACCAGAACATGGCATACCAGAGAATACAACATTTGTGTTTCAAAAATTTATCATATTTTCCCCATTTAAAAACTGCAAATTGGAATTTTAGTCATGTAGTCTTTTTTCAGGAACTTAAGAGTGTCTTTTTAAATGTGGATAGACTAACATGTGCATAATCAATGTTCTGGTTTATTTCTAGAGTTCCATATGCTAATCTTAAATAGCATTATGAAATGGAAAATGCATTTCAGAGTAATTAGATAAATCTTTGCCAGAATATTCCATCTGATAGTGTGGTCCAGCATTGGCAGTAACAAACTGAGAGTCTCAACAAATCATCGGCTGTTTTTTAGATAATTCTCTTTCGAGTTATTAAGATACTGTTCCATAGTCCTGTGTTCAAGGAACTGCTGTCTTTCACCATTTTGGTAAGTATGGCTATGGCTATGCAGCTCAAAAGGATCAATATAGCTCTTGAAGGATCCTATTTTGATATGTATACAAGAAGCAAAGGAATTCTGTCAGAGATTTCATTTTCATACTTGGATCTGAAGTGTATGTCTCAGCTGTTCATGACAACCCTGACGTATGACCTAATTCTCACCTCATGTATTTTAAAGAAGGCATGTCTCAAACACAGCAATGAAAGAGCCAACTTATTTCATCATCATCGTCTTTGAGACAAAGGAACACATGGATTTTTGTGGTTGCTGAGGAATATCTGACCCACAATTCCAGATAGGAAAGCAGGCGTGCCAGATTACCAGCATAGCTGTCTGAGAAGGCTGGACATTTTTGTCTGACCTTCTGCTATTTCATTTCCTTGTGGTTCAGGGGAGAACTCTGAAAACTGGAACTGCAGAAACAAAAATACATAGTTGTGAGGAGCTACCTGGAATCTAATAACCCTCTGAGACAAGGTTAGTTCTACATGAACAAAAAAGATAAGTTCAGACTAAGAGAGGCCTTGTCTTACATTCCTCATTTTGATGAGGAACTGTCTATTTAACATTTCCCAAGCGTGACCAAGCCAGACCATTAATTTTATTAGCCTTTTCACAGATCTGCAGGAAAATGCTGTTCTGCTATTTGCAGATGAGCTAGGTGACATCCCAGGCACTGCCATCTGTGTGGCACATGGGCTCCAAGGTGTCCTTGCATTCTCCGGTCCCTTTGACTCGGGCGTGTGAGGAAAAGGGTCATGTTCTAAGCTTCCCAAGATCTAGACTGACCCTTGACCAATGTGATTACCTGATAGCTCACAGGCATGGCTACAATTTTTCAGATATCTTAAATATCTGAAAAAAACACAAATGTTTTTAATATCACAATGACAGACTGCAACCCTCTTGTACATGTAAAATTATACTGGAGGCTTGCATTTCTTCTTCATACCCAGGCCACCTCTGAGGTATGGCCAAATCCTCACAGGCTCACGGGAGGTGCTTGGAGTCTTTGCAGCCCTTCTCACTTTTTCTATTCTGTGAAAAGCCGTGTTAGAAAAGGTGGTAGTCAGTAAAAATGCATGCCTTTGAAACATTAGATCTCAATAGTTTACTTCTCTGATAATGAAGCACACACAGCAAATTGAAGCTTGTCGGGTTATTGCGGCTGGTAGTATTCCCTCCTCGCAACCACCGTCTGTGGGGTAGAGCTAAGAGAAGCAAGTAGTTTTGTGTTTTTCTAAGTGCTCTTATGTTCATGATTTAGCACATTTTCTTCCTACCACCAGTGTTTGACATCTTGAGTACTATGCACGCAGGTATTTGTAAGTAGGCTCCATTTTTTTTTTTTTAATGGTGGAACAAATCTATGCAGAATTCAAGCAGTTTGGACAAGCCAGTAGTCCTTCTGTGCCAGACTGCCCAACAGCAGCAGCTCCAGAGTGATCAGTAGGAAACCAAAACCAGACAGAAGCAACGTGTCCCACATATCTAAATTATAATGATTCAAGGCTTTAGGGAAGAGGTTTACTGTCTCAGCTATGATGTATTTACCATTTGTTAGAAGTCTGGATATCCTTGATTTCTTTTTCTCGATCTTGTTACATTTGTGTCCTGAATGATTTGCTGTTGACCTGTTGTCTCCACTTGCTATGATGCAGTCCTTTATTACATCCTGTAACTCTTCTCTGCTAAAAATTGCAATGTTTTCAATTTCTTTGGAGATTAAAACCTTTCTTGCCCCTGATAATTCTGCTGCTAGCTCCTCTCAGCCCATTGTACCTTGTATGCAGGAGGTGGTCTGACAGAATAAAGGCATTACAGTATTTGCTTTATATTCACCGCATTATGTCAAACATTATAACATCTTTTTCTACAGGGAAAGAAGAAAGGTAAGAATGACTTTGACTTCTTTAATACAAATATACATTATGCTGAAGCCCTGCTAGAGCTAGTCTCACTATTGTAAGCTGTTGGGTTTTTTTTCCCCCGAGTCGACATGCTCCTGAACTCTGACAGAAGAGTAATTTTAATTTTTTACAGTATCTATACATTTTTCTATTAACTGATAATTAAATAGGTAAAATGATTAATAGCAAATTAAAAAATTGAAGTTGACAATGGTCATCTGAATTTTTGGTCATGCCAGTGGTCATCTGGAATAATTCAGTTGTGGAACCAGGTTAATACTCTTCACGCCACTTGACAATTTTGCTAGTCAGACTTTAAAAAAAACCTCTCTCAATTTAAGGATCTGCAATACAGACACTTTGGGCTCCCCAGTTTTTGCCAATTTTATACTAGACATTTTTCATCTCCCAGCTAGCGTCTGATAGATGGCAGTGCCTGCAGGACTTTATGAGTCACTGTATAAGCATCAAATTGTTCAAATTGCATTTTTTTTCCTTATCCTTTTTTTCAGTGTAATAACTGGTTATTTTTATAGTGCAATAAAAATAACATAATAATCAAAGGCTACTGAAATAATTTATTCTATTTTAAATGGCACAGAAGAGAATAAATACCTAATAGAAGCTGAAATGTATCTCTTATTTTGAGTAGGGGCCAAAATTACAGGGTTCTACAGAAGAATGTACTCCTGTTGTCAGTAGTGGGAGGACTCTGCTGCTGTAGGTTATTATGAGGTGCTGAATTTCAAGGCAGACACTTTCCTCCAGGGTCTATAAATGTTTTTTAAAATATTCTATAAAAATATAAATATCAGATTATGTGCTTTCACATTTACTTTATCTTTGTACCTCTGAAATAGGCTCACATATAAATTAGCATATTTCAGGCCTTCTACGCTCATGAGATGACTAAAATTAGTATTTCTATACTAACATCAGTTTGGCAACACTTCTGTTATTCTGAAATTAAAAGTTTTTATGAAAATTTTCTTGAACCCTATCATGCTTACTAAAAAATGGTGAAACTTCTTACTGAAATTCAGTAAGAAATAGAGGCCTAATACTTGCAAAACAAACCTTGTAAGTATACTCACTCTATATCATCAGACCTTGATTTCCAAACACTGTACAGAAGGCAAGCATTAAAGTAGCACATGCTCAACCATAAATAAGGTATTTTTCTTTCAAAATCCTTCTAATTCATTGGCTTAAATAGAAATATTGGAAAGGGAGTTTGGAGCAGAAAAAGTATGGCTTTGTTACTTGTGAAAGTATCATTAAAAGCAAACCTGGCCAAGCTTTCTTGAAGGGATAAGAAAATTACTCATGTAAAAAAGTGACATTGTATCACAGTGAGTCAACTCGAGAGTAAATAAGGGGTGAATAAGGAGTAACTTGAAGTAGCTTTCCCAGTGCTTACGTACGTGTGTTTCTGTAGGAAAAAGTGCAAAGTAATGCACAAGTAAAACAACACAGTGGGTTTATCTGAATAATTGAGATTTTCAACAGAATTGCACAGGCATTATTTTGACAGAGGATAAGTTTAAGACCTGGCTGTTCCCTGATCTTGATGATAAAGGAGAAGGAAGGTATAGAGTTTCATATGTTGTTGAGGCATGCAGGGGGAAAAAGAGGCAGGGAAGGGCTGAGATTCCATTTTTGGCCTAATCTTGCTTGAATTCAAAGAAAGCAGGAGCAAGGAGGCGAGATTTACTGGAAATCTTCTCCCAGTGTATTCAACCTTAATATAAAAATAAAAATAATGAGACTAGGATTATTTTTTTTTTTAAAGTTTGTACTACCCAAAGGTAGAGCTACTTTTCAGTGATGCTGGGGGTTTAATATGCAAGTAATAAAAGCAAGTTAGCATAGCATTTTGAAAATGTCAGGCGCTAAATGCTAAGCCCACTGAAATCAGTGGCAATCTCACCTGCGCAAGACCGCAAAGGTCAGGTTATATAGAAATTCTTCTAAAACTGAAATCAGAAGGAGGGATTGTTTGTTTATCTTTAGCTCAAACAGAAGAATATGAGTGGGAAGTAACCATTTTTAGCTACACATTAAGATTCCATAAAGTATATATTAACCTTTTGTATGTATTCCCTCCTTCACCCGGATGCAAACTCAAGTAGCAGTGGAATGAAGAGCCTAATTTAAGATATTTTACATCTCTGTGAAGAGAAGATAGTTGCAAATAGTTTTGTTACACAGGAGAAGACCTATCTGTGTCGAGGGTAAGGAGAGGCCCGTGCATTATGTAAAAGCTGCATAATCCCTCTTCTTGAAGTTTCTGTAATGCACACCTTTTTCAAATTTGCTTTCTGCAGAAAGGTGAATGGCATTTCTGTAAAAGTAAGTTTTACCTGTATCAGAAGTCCTTTTGGGGCACATATATACTCAGTGCTGTGAGATTCCTGAAACAGATTTTAAAAGTATATCTAAAATACGATTTTTTTTCCCCCAGTGAACCTGGAAAGTATGTGGGACCCAAGAAAAAAACAACTCATTGAAGAGATACTTTAAAAAGATACTCTTAAAAAAATCAGAATTATGCTGAGGATTAGAGTATTAATAACAATATATTCTGCAGTAACAGGATCACAGTATAGGATAAGAAAGGGAAAAAAAAAACCTTTATCAAGAGCTTTCTGCTGTGGGTAGGAGACATTTATTCCTAGTTTGTAAATGCCTCAAGCATCTGAGACAGCTGTAGAAACACTGGTGTTTTCCTTACAGAAAAATCACAGTTTCAAAGTAACAGAAGAAGATTTTTGTTCTAAAAAGCTGTAACTTGCCTTCTGGTTTTGAAATCCTGCCATCATTATGTTTTACTGAAGAGAGTGGTAATTACCGTAGTGTCACTCCATCTCTTGACAGCCCAGCTTGCACAGTAGTTTTGCCTGCTTTTCGCTATTCCCTGAGACCATCCATGCCCCCCATGCCAACACGATGCGAGAGCCGGAGGCCGGACACGGCAGGCAGTGGCCGCAGCAAGGCTCGCTGCAGGGAGCCCTCATCTCCCCTGCCCAACACACCAGTGCCTTCTGCACAGGGCACTGTCTGGTCTCTGCATGAGGTCAACATTTTGACAATTGTAGGTTTTTATGTCTGCTCCAACAACAAAAATCCCTCAACGCCCACCCCCTCCCAAAAAAAAAAAAAAAAACAACCCAAAGAGGCAGATTGTGTTGACAGCCTTTCTGGTACCAAATGACAAGAACATACCGGCTCTTTCTTACAGCTATGATTTCACTTTAAGATACTGAAAAAAACCCCCATCTTCTTATAGAAACATCTTGAAAGGTCTTACTGAAAAGTATTGAGCAGACTTTTGGGGGATACCAATCATCACTTATATCACCCAATAGATTTTCTTATACTTGTTTTCTCACCGGGATGTTGCTGAGGTTTTGGGGCCTCTTAAACTAGCAAATTCTCTGCTTATGGACGCAGTCCAAGGCAGATTTGAAGTGGAATTGAGTGTATCTTTAAAAACTGACCCATACTTTTAAATGCTTAAAGTACTGTTTTCCTGCCTTTTTACATTATTTAAGTGAGCCAAATCCAAATTGCCTGGAGTTCCTTACAAGGCATAAATCACAACAAATGGTTGGAGATTTTTTTTCTCATGCCTGTGTTTCTCAGATTTCATCCAATGTTGATTTGCCAAGGGAAAAAAAAAATCTTAAAACATGCATAATAACTCTTCTAAGCACATCCTAAAGATAATAAATATGGCCTGTCATTGTCATGACTTTTCTCCTTCAACACGCTGGGATTATCTGATGGTTAAAGTCCCAATCTTGTAAACAACGATATTTGGATATCTTACTGCTGGGACTACTCGATTATTTTGGGGTTTTGGTCTGATTATTTTATTTTTTTGTGATAACCAGTACTAAGAAGATTACGGGAAGATAAGTGCATCCCTATGGCTAAGCTTCATCAGGTCATGCCTAAAGCTTGTGAAGACTGTTTCTGTGGTAGTGAAGTTACCCTTGATAGAGTGGGAATTTATTGTGAATTACTGAGAACAAAGATAATATTTGGAACATTGCATGGATGTTTGGTCTTAAAGCTAGAAGGCACTTTGTCAAACACGGAGGACGTGTGTTTCAAATAGGGAGATTTATACAAAATTGCCTTCTACTACTTTGTGTTAGAAGATGATTAGTTTAAGAAGTTTATTGGGTGCAAAGTATGACGTACAGTTACTGTGAACCACAGATTTCCTATTAATGACGTGACTTCAGTTTCCATGCAAGAAACGCCTTAGTAATCAATTGATTTATTTTGGTCATATTGTGTTTGAGGTGAGTTATATACTGTTCCTTTTAATTCTATAGAATAGAATTTGTATTTAAATAGTGTCATTAAGACTCATGGGAAAGAAATTCCCTGAATCACTAAGGTCTATTTTGCAGCTGAAGTAGCTTACAGAAGGCATATGGCCAAACTCAGAACTGGGGGGGGGGATGCCATTTTAAAATGCAGCACTGTGGAAACCAAGAACTCAAATAAGAAAAAAGTTCTTTTGAAAGCTTCAGCTTTAGAGAGAGTTTGTCTTCAAGAAGAACTGGATGTTTGTCTCTTTGATAGATGGCCCATTCTTTAGTCCCTGTGGAGTTACCACCAGAAGACAGGAAGTCCTCACCAAGCTGTCCAACAGCCGAAGGACAAACCCCTTGTTATCTCACTTTCTCATCTGGCGTAGGGCATAAAGTGCTCATTTTCTTGCCTGTCTAGTGATGACTATTTCTCATCTTTGTTTCTTTGCTGATCAGCTTCCTAACATCTTCAGGACACTTCTGTGGAAGAAATACTCTGCAGCGTTGCTGGAACCAAGCACCCTGCTTAGACTGCAGAGGGGCCACACAACGTCGTAGGGCAGGCAGGGGCTATACACTGAAGCGTTACTTCATGTAATGTGGGCGTTAAAATTTATCAAACCGGAGGCAGTAAAGCCACCAAATCCTTGAAGTGCTCACTGCAAGCATAGAAATCAGTGGTGCTAGGCACGGATTACACTGCATGCGCCAGAGCAGCCAAGAGCTGTGCTTTTACAGCAAACTTTTGGATTATTCTCGCTAGCGATCATGTTTCACAGATTGTGATACAAATCAAGTAGCTCTAAGACAGCAATAGCTGAAAGCAATTGAACTGTGGAGAAGAGGAGCTACGGTTTAATTTTTCAAGGCCGACTAAGCCCTTTAATATTGCCAGAAAAATCACTACTTCAAACTACTCCAAACCCCACTCCTGCCAGCTCCCAACAAGCAGAATGAAAAAAAAGGCAGGTAGGAGCAGGCTGCTGCTGTCAGAAGAGCTCATCCAGCAGGCAAGTCCTTCCCTGCCCATACCCAAAGGCAATACAAGAAATAGAACAGCTGAAAGTGAGATTTTAGGCTAAATAATTTGTCCTGACAGTGTTGGGCTGTGAATTCAGCACTCCTGGTTTAGGCTACAGAGATCTCATGCATATCCTAGCTGGCCACGCAGTGTAAATGCTGAATAAATGGAATTTTCCCTGGTTGAACCTGTTACTTTGGGTACCACCCTATTGGAATGACTGAGGATGATGAAACAGGACAGAAGACCACATTAAACTTGGCCAGATCAAACCAAATTTTATTCACCAAAATTTAAGATGCTTAATGAGTTGTATACTGTAAGATGTACAACAACATAAGCGACAAGCTTGTACAGAATGATGAACTTGCATGTAGAATGCTCCACAAATACTTCTCGGAAGAGAACATTTGTGCATCCAACTATTATAGTTGGAGTAAAAGAAAAGATGCTCTAACACCCAGCTGGACTATAGGTGAAGAAATATTGTTGCCTTAACTAATCTTCTTCCTTTAGTAGCATGGCTCTGTGGCCTCAGTTTTCCAATTTCTTTATGGACAGAGAAGAAAATAAATATGTGAACTTGTCAAAGTTGGAATGTCTTTACCCACCTTATGCAAGTTTGCACTGGTTCAGTCTGCAATTTTGTGGAAAACTGCAGCCTGCTTTAGGCTCTCAGAGGGCACTTTTAATCAGTATAAACTTGTACCAACATAAACTGACTCACTTTGCACTCTTGATTTAAATCTGGCTTGTATCGAGCTAAACTAAGGTGACGGAGCCCAGTTTTAAATCAATGTTGGGTCTGTGCACGATTTTACACCATTTAACAAAAGGGCTTAAATTGTGACTTTAGATGAATGGCAACACGCTCCCTGTGCTCCAGGTTAACCCTGTGCTGCGGGTTATTCCCCGCAGCTGCCCGCCACAGTCACACCATCCCCCGGGCACAGCTGGGGAGGGGACGGACCGCGCCGAGGCTCCGGCTGGGATATCGCACTATTGCAGCATTTACTCGGGGAAAAAGCCTCCATCCACCACGGACGCTTTAGTCGGGGCAGGAAACCCGCGTCTGAACTGCCACCATCTGCCTCGCAGGGGGGGGCACTTCGGCTCTCCTGCCCCCGGAGCCCCCCTGCCCGGGGGCTGCCGCACCCCCGGCCCCCTCAGCCCACCACCCGGGGGAAGCCGCACCCCCGGCCCCCTCAGCCCTACACCCGGGGGAAGCCGCACATCCCGGCCCCCTCAGCCCTACACCCGGGGGCTGCCGCACCCCCGGCCCCCTCAGCCCACCACCCGGGGGAAGCCGCACCCCCGGCCCCCTCAGCCCTACACCCGGGGGCTGCCGCACCCCCGGCCCCCTCAGCCCTACACCCGGGGGCTGCCGCACCCCCGCCCCCCTCAGCCCTACACCCGGGGGCTGCCGCACCCCCGCCCCCCTCAGCCCTACACCCGGGGGCTGCCGCACCCCCGGCCCCTCCCGGGGCCGCTGCGGGCCCGCACCGCCCCCCGCCCGCCTTTGTTCCGCTCGCTCCGCCTCGCCCCGTCCCCTCCCCGCGGCCCGCGGCGGTGGGAGCGGGCGGGCCGGCACCTCCTCCCCGCCCCGGCCCCGCCTCTCCCCGCCCCCGGCGCGGCGCGGTGCTGGCCCCGCTGCGCTGGGCTGCGCGGCGCTGGGCTGCGCGGCCGGAGCTGCGCCCGCCCCCGCTGCTGCGCGGAGCCCGCTTTGTGCCGGCAGCCGCGGCAGGACGGCGGAAAGGTAGGACGGCTCCCGCGGCCCCCGCTCGCTCCCCTCGCCGTCCAGGCAGCATCTCTGACCCGGGCTCCGCGGGCGGGGAGGGAAAAGAGGAGGCAAAAGAGGGAGGGGAAGGGCTGGGTTCAGACAAGGGCTTTTTCTGCCGAGGCTCCGCTGCTGCTCCAGGCAGCCCCGTGCTAGCAAAGCGGTGGGCTTGCTGGAAAAAAAGCCTAAAAAAAAAAAAAAAAAGAGGCTCGCTCGTGTTCTTGGCCGGGAGAAGCACATGGGAAGAGCTGCGAGGGAGCCCGAGCATCAGGCGGCGGCGGCTCCGGCGGCTGCCGCCCCCCTCGGCTCCCCGCCGGGCCCCGGCGTCGCTGCACGGTGCGGCCCGTGCCCCGACTTCGGAAGAGCAGAAATCCGGCTGAGATCCTCCGGAGCGAAAGCCTCTGTTTGCCGTCCCGAAACTCGCATCCCTTCCCGGGGAAAGGCGGCAGCCGGCAGAGCCCGGGCTGCTGCTTTGTACAGCTGAGAGTTTCATTATTTTCTGCCTTTTAGGGTGGGAAGAGGTGGTCTCTCTCCAGACTTTGCCACTTGAACCCGTTTCATCATAGCGGAGAGATTGCATCATGTTACAGCCCTGGATTCAGTCAGGGCAAAGGCGAAAAGAGCCATCCTTCCAGATCTGTCCCATTGGCTTCCCCATCCGACCCCCTCCTTTTTATTTCCTGTCTAACGCAGAGGTTAACACCAAAGAGCCGCCTGCGATTGGTAGGCAGCGGCTCAGTTCGCAGCGACGTATTTTGATTTCTTCCACTGAGGGGTTTTTTGGAAACTCAGTTTTCACTTTGTCGGTTCTACGCGCGTTATGTATCTTGGGCGGGGGGGGATAGAGAAAACTTGCCAAAGATTTAGCCGGTAGGAAAATAATAGGTGGCAAAAGAGCCAGACAAACAGCCAAAAGCTCTGGAGTCGGAGGAGGTGAACGGCTTCAGGCAGGCAGCCCTCAGAAACCGAGGCGTTCACCTGCCCAGAAAGGCAGCGTAGATGAATGAATGCACACTTCTGAAAGGCAAGACGAGACAGATGTCAGGAACAGAGGAGTATTTAGCTGATCTCCCTTCTGGATCCTATATGATCAGTTTGATGCAAACACTTGGTGTGTCCTTGCCTGTTTTATTTATCATACTTTCGCAATGACTGATCTTTTCAGCTGAGATCCGACTAGAAAATAATACATCTCAAAGCCAGAGAGATCTAATTAAATATTGTGCTGCAGTCCGGGACTTCCTAAGCCGATGGATTCCGCTGTTCTTTGTGCAGGTCTTTGTTTTGTTCCATGGGGAAAAAAAGTCACAGCACGCTTGGTTCGGCTCTCGGAGGTATTTTCCAGAATTACTGTCTCGCCCTCGCAGGTGCCCTGTTGCTGTTTGCTCCGAATGTTACAGGGCCACTTTTTTCTTTCACGCAAATAGCAGTATTATGAAGTTCTTTTTCTCTGCTTCTTCGGGAAGGGTCAGTGCAGGGAACAAGGGAACAGCTTGGCAGCCAGATGGATCCATCCATCAGCGCTCTCCTATATGGGCACTTGGTGCCCTTCAGTCATCCCTTATGCCTCCTGGTGGTTTCCATAGGAAGAGCTGCACAATTACTTTCTCCTTTTGAACAATTCCTTTTTCCTTTTGGAACTGGCGTGAAACAGGAGGAAATCCTGCATTATAGCCGGAGGGAGAGCAGTCCTGTCTTTCTGCGGCTATAGGGCACCAGATGGGTTTAAGAAGAATTTGAAATGGATTCTGAAAAGGAGCATCTACAGTTTTCTTTGTGTGTCTGGATACCCTGTGATGGCGGTGACAAGCCTGCGCACAGAACAATGAGCAGATATTCACTGCCTTTGGTGATATGTGCCACTGTTTGGTGTTTTCCAGGAAATATGTCAGCAAAATTCAAAGTGTTATGTAGTGTTCCTGGGTCTCAGGTAGATTTTTAGATGAAAGGATTTGGAATATCTGTGGGGTTGAAATCGCAGTGTTTCTTGAAGCAGTGGCAACAAGGAGGGGTAAAATGCAAAAACAGTTCAATAGGTCAGCCATTCACACTGTTTAAAATCTTATAGCCTTAGTGGAGAGGTTTTTCATTTTCATCTCCTGAAGCTCTCAGAATTGAAGGGATACTGTCAGAGACATAAAACAAAAAATAATATTGAAATCTCGATGGAGGCAGGCTGTATTTGGTACACATATGACTAATTGTGCTATTCCTTTCAGTGGTGCAAAGAGAACCTGCTGTAAGGGCAGATCAGGAATTGGCTTTGCCCTGCTGCTCACTGCAGACTTCCTTGAGACATTGCCCCAGGACAAAGAGCCAGCAGTTCAGGGCTGGTTTATGCAATCTGGAGTCGACCAATTTAATTTCCGGCCATTTTCAAAAGTTTTGTATCTGATACGTCAGTCAATGGGAGTATGGTATCCAGGAGCCCGCCTGGTTAACCGCATTGTTCAAAGCTGCGCTCTTTGTTTTGCGAGGAGGAGGAATGGATGTGCGTTATATTCACTTGCAAGAGATCTCTTGCTGAAGTGGGAGGGTGGGATGCAAGGACTTACGCTTCCAAACTCCCATACAGTTTAGTTCACTCTATATTATTGTCAGTCACGCTAAAGCCTACTGGGTCAACTTTTCAAAAAATTTATGCATCCCTTCCAGTTACACAATTTAACTTGTTTTACATGTGAATGACACCCAGCTACTGGTATGACCCTGAATTTCCTCTGATTCACCAGTTTATTGACAGATACAGTGTTTCATCTGGCACAGGAACTGACTGACTGGGCTGGGCAGGAGAGTGTTTTACACACTCAGTAGATACGTTCCAGGTGAATATACTCTAATATGAAATGTTGTTAGGCTCACAGTTGAGCTTTAAGACTCAACCCCCCCAAAATAATAGAAGAATTGATGTCAACCAAAGGGCTAGAGTTACTGTGAAGTCTGAACCAGGACTGAAAAAGCTAAGTCTTGAATGTAGTCCTCCCATTCTACGTCTATTAAGGTTATCTATTGAAATTCAGGAGGATTTAGCTTTCCTACTATGAAGCATCCTAAGCTGGCCTTAGAGCAAATATAAGTTTTTAATATCATACCAGATGTCTTTTTGGGGAGTGTCTGTATAAAGCAATACCGAGAATAGTCTGTCAGCACTATGAGCAGGTAGGAAAACATGCAGCTGCAATCACACGGGGTGACCCTGCATGCGGCGTGCAGGTGTTACACCTGTGTGACTGTCGGACTGCACCTACCCATCTACCTATACATGAAGGGCTCGTATTTATATTGCATATGCAACAGCACTGTAAAATGCTATGTATAGATTAAATTGCTCTTACTCTCTGATTAAAAGTTAACTCTTGACTCTCCAGGTCATGAAACACGTGTTGATGCTAGTAATGCTAATGAATAGTATTGCAGGAACATGATCAGGGTTTGTGGAAAGGGGAGATATCTCATAGCAGATAACAAATGAACCTTTTGGGACACAAGCCCTAATTCCAGAGATATGGTAAGAAATGAAATCCTGAATGGCAGAAAAATAGAGTTGTCTGCCGTCCATTATCCCTCTGCCACCTTGACAGAAAGTCGTTCATGAAATACAAGGCATAGTAAGATTTGAGTGCTCAAGGTGCTGAGCACCCTTAACACATAGCAATGTCCAAATGAGCTGATGGTGATCATGTCTCTTAGAGTAGCCCTGGGATAATACACTAGGCTGTGAAAAGGATGAATCAATATCTGTTGTATATTTTATCACTGTCCATCAAGAAATCTAGGAAAGAAACTCCTAAGAGGACTTTTTTATAGGTTTGGTTTTGTATAGGTACTGCTCCTTACATGTAGTGGTATCTTAAAAGTTGATGGTGTATATTTGGTGGTAAAATAAGCAGAACTGCATAGGACTGTTCTCTTTAAATCTCTTTCCTAAACTGAAAAAGAAAGAAACATTGTTAAAAAAATCAGTGCTTTATTCCTTTCATGGTGACATAGTGGTGGGATTTTTTGGCTATCTGGGGGATTTCTGCTGCCAGCATCTCTGCCATCATGTCTTTTTGAGCTGAGTGATAAAGGCTGTCTTTCTCTAGGACAGATGTTGGTAATGTCCTTATTGTGCCAAAATTTTTATGAGTACAAAATGCTGAATAAAAATATTTCCATCCATTAATAATAAGTGCCAGAAAAGAGTACACAAGTGGTTTCAAATTTAATCTGTAATGTAGCTGATGCCTCAAAGATAACAGCATTTTATCCCCAAGAAATCTAGCACTTTGTGAGGTAATTGCTATGAGTTGCATTAATATATATTATTCATTAGGGGACTGTTATTATATCATGTTTGTGAATTCCCCAAAGTCTCTTATCCCTGTCCTCATCACATCTAAACATTTATGGAAAACAAGATTTTGGTGTCCTGCTCGACTGACTGATGTTCTAGCTCACTGAATTTATCCTGAGCTCATAGCCACTTTTAATGAGCGTGCTTGCTTGGTTCATGTAAAATGAACAAGTTTGGGGAAAGGAGCTTAATTCATGTATTCGCATTATCTGAGATAGCACTCCTTCACAGAGAATGCGTAGTGGTAGGTTATCTGAGTTTTGCAGAGAAGCAAATAGTAAAAGCTCTTAGAAGCAAATAGTAAAAGCTCTTTAATATGCCGCTTTCATGCTAAACTACTATGCGCCGTCTTCAAACGTATAAAGGCTCAATATCTGGCCAGTTGCTGTGGGTGGCTTTTTTTGTCCATTAAAGTATGTTTGAGTGTCTCTTTGAAACTTATCTGGTCTCTCATCAGTTACACATGCTTATGGCATTTCTGTTGTTCAAAACTGGAAGAGAAGAGAAGGCAAGGTAAGGAGGGAATTTCCGTCTTAGTAGCAATTAGTGGATCCAGATTTTATTTAGCTGTAGCATTTCTTACCAGGAGCAGCTGCAAACAGAGAATTACAGTGTGACCTTCACAGCATTTCCTAGTGCGGTCATCAATCAGATCTGGCAGGAGCTTTATCGCATCTATCAGTGTGGCTCATAAGCCACATGCTGTCTCGTCTGGGGGAAAAACAAACAAACAATGGGAGCTACTGTAGGTTTTGTTTAACAGAAACAACCAGGAGTGAGCTTTTCCCATATGTGCCAGCTTTGTAGGCAGATTGCAATTTTTACTGTGTGCTGTTGGGCTGATTAATAAAATATGATGATTGCAAAGCAGTGGAAGAGTCTTCCACTAAGTCTCAGTGGCACTGGCAAATCGTTCACAAGCCGTTGCAGCTTCAGCCTTTCGCAGTCGATACGCTCCAGTCTCATTCTAATCCCGAGTGTTATTTTTACTAAGGAGTTCATGCAGTTAGATTATTTTAGGTGTTTTCTGTACACATAAATGTTAGTGAATAAAGAAGTGTTTTCAGACTTCTCTGAGTCTTATATGAAATACCGTAGCTTTCTCAGATTAAGCGGTTTGCTATATTTTGTGGGAATGTGGCTGCCTTCGCAGGCTATTCTAGGGCTCTTTCGGAGGCAAGTTTATAGTGTAGTGGCCAAGGTCGGCCCATCAGCTGCAACATCCCACTTTTAAGCATGCAAAACATTATTAACACCCTGTAAATGTTTTGTTTGTTTGGTGTCTGTGGGTTTGGTTTTCTCTACTGACCTTGGTCTGGTTTTGGAGTTTTACTGAAATTTAAAACATTTTGTGTTCTTAGATGTTTTTTTCACTGTTACACCAAGTTCACTGCCTTTTTCAAATTCCTTTGCTCTCCTTTTCTTGCCAGCTGCAGTAAGTACAACTTTCTTGCCTTCCTTTGCAGGGCTCAGTACGGTGACAGGTTGTCACTTCATGCCTGGCTTCCTTGCAGGCCAAGTCCTAGCTGACGGCTAGATGGGAGAGCAAGAAGCAATGTGGACAGGCAGAATTGCTGGTGTGTAATTCTAACTTCCTTCATGGGCATATGTTTGTGGGTATATCTGATACATACAGGTATATATGTAGATGTATATAGATATATGCAGAGAGAGTGCATATATGTATAGGTGGTATATACTAGAGCTGCCTTTGGCACACAGGTTTTCTGAGAAAAAAGGCTAATTGAGTGCACCTTCAGTAAGTTTGCAGATGACACGAAGTTGGGCGGGAGTGTTGATCTGCTTGAGGGTAGGAAGGCTCTGCAGAGGGACCTGGACAGGCTGGATCCATGGGCTGGGGTCAATTGTATGAGGTTCAACAAGGCCAAGTGCCAGGTCTTGCACTTGGGTCATAACAACCCCATGCAACACTACAGGCTTGGGGAAGAGTGGCTGGAAAGCTGCCCAGTGGAAAAGGACCTGGGGGTGCTGGTCGACAGCCAACTGAACATGAGCCGGCAGTGTGCCCAGGTGGCCAATAGCATCCTGGCTTGTATCGGGAATAGTGTGGCCAGCAGGACTAGGAAAGTGATTGTGCCCCTGTACTTGGCACTGGTGAGGCCGCACCTCAAATCCTGTGTTCAGTTTTGGGCCCCTCACTACAAGAGAGACATTGAGGTGCTGGAGCGTGTCCAGAGAAGGGCAATGAAGCTGGTGAAGGGTCTAGAGCAGAAGTCTTATGAGGAGCGGCTGAGGGAACTGGGGTTGTTCAGCCTGGAGAAAAGGAGGCTGAGAGGAGACCTTATTGCCCTCTACAACTACCTGAAAGGAGGGTGTAGTGAAGTGGGTGTTGGTCTCTTCTCCCGAGTAACAAGTGATAGGATGAGAGGAGATGGCCTCAGGTTGCACCAGGGGAGGTTTAAATTGGATATTAGGAAAAATTTCTTCACCGAAAGGGTTATCAAGCATTGGAACAGGCTACCCAGGGAAGTGGTGGGGTCAGCATCCCTGGAAGTATTTAAAAGACGTGTAGATGTGGTGCTGAGAGACATGGTTTAGTGGTGGACTTGGCAGTGGTAGGTTAACAGCTGGACTTGATGATCTTAAAGGTCTTTTCCAACCTAAATGATTCTGTGATTCTAATAAATAGATATATATTTACTGTTATACTACCAAGTAAAAGGTTAAGGCCCTGAGCCTCAAACTGGTAATGTTGATGGCCAAGAGCGGGCTATGATCTATAATTTTTGTGGTTTTTAACCAGCCAATTCTTGGTAGAAGCTACCTTGGTACCAGATTTGGGTAAGGAAGCTTGAAATGCCATAAGAAATGTGCAATAGCAGGTGCAAGGAAAAAGCTCATAACATGTGAAATAAGTTTAGCAAAATGGTTATCTACTTTGTCAGGAAAAAAATCACGTGAATTGGCTAGCTGGCTATGGAAAGGATGACTTTTGTGGTTTCCCTCTGTGTGTGCCGTGTCAGCTTGACAGGTTTTATGGCCCCGGCTGCTGAAGTGGCACTAGGCAGGGCAGCGGCCGCAGCTCAGCCCCTGCCCCAGAGACCAGCAAACCCACGTGGAAAGGAGCCTGCCCAAAAACAATGCTGTGCATCATCTGTCTTCAAACGCTGGAATCCCTGAGGATTTTGGCAGCCAAGGGGAAGGGTTTGATAGACAAACATCCTTGGGTGGTTTTAGACAGTGCTGTCAGCCACTGCGTGCCAGCGGTGCCCGTCCTCACTGTTGAGCCGGCATCAGCCCCTGAGTCCCAGCCCAGCATCTCTGCCCGAGCAGGAGTTGGGGCCAGGAGAGGCTGAAACTCTGGACCACGAGCTCCAGCAGCCAGGCACCGCGGCTGCACAGCTGCTTGGTAGAGGGGTTTTAGAGGCCAAAGCCATAAGCTGTCCCGTTCCAGCAGGAGGATGATGAGGAGAGGGGAAGCTGCCACCCCTCGGGAATGGATTCCATCCCTCGGGGTGGAATCGGCCTCGGGAACTGAGTCCCATGTTGTCATTCGGGGCCTCCTGCTTCATGAGCACGCAGCAAACCAGCTGGCTGCCTGCTGGTGGCGTAGACCAAGCGAAAAGACATAATTTCAGCCCTGCAAGCAGAGTGGGCTGCAATGAGGAAATGATAAAATGTCAGGAGTTGAAAATAAGATAGATAATGTAAAAGGCAAAGTCATTAGATAAGGAGAAGCAGGGCTGCTGAGTGTCACGGGCACGGGGGTGGCCAGGAGCTGAGCTGCAGAGGGGCCACTCTTTGATGCTGTTCTGCTGCTGGGGCTTAGCATAGATCAAACTGAAAGAAATTGCCCCTGTGGAGAGCGGGATTTATTCTTGTAAGCCAAGTCCGTACAAGGGAATAGAGTGAAATACTTACTGGGTGTTGTTGCTGGTAGGAGGTACAGACAGAAGAAAAGAAATACCTGAAAATGTTAGGAGCTAAATGATTTTCAACTCTGTTAACACATAACATTATCAAAAATACCCTTTGGAAAATGAAAAGATCTGCTTCTTGTGGGGGGGGAATATTCAGGGTGAGGAGCTTCTGTGAACATACAGAGCTCTTCTCCTTGCTGGATCCATCTGTCTGCACCATGTGTTTGCCATTAGGACCATGAAAAGCTGCGAGTCTCCTTGGACAGGGGATGATGGGTGCATGGTGGGTCCTTCAGGAAGAACCAGGAGAGCTGAAAGGAGATAGAGGCTAGGTCAGGCCACGGCATTTTGTTTTCAGCTTAACAGGAATGAAATCCACCCTGAAGAGTCTTGGGGAAAATTCTGGATGAGGGCCAGTGTGAATAATGCTGAGTGCAGATGGGTGGGACCCCACCTGGTTACAAAAACAATCCTATTTCCAAGGTTAGTTAGTTCTGCTGAAAAAAGGGATATTTAACAAGTAAGGTCTCATTTAAAAGGAAAAAAACCTGTTGGAGACCTTAAAAAAACAACCAACCAAACAAACCCCCAAACCCTAAAAGTCTCTCACTTCAGAAATTAATGAAAACAAGCCCCCAACATGCAGACAGCTGAAAGCACACACCATAAACCTCAGACAAACAAAACAAGTGTCCTCTGGGGAAAGGAAGAGCTGTTCCCTCTCTGGGAAAGTTTGTCTGTTCCTGTGGCTTGTGAACTTTTCATCTTCTCTGGGACTTTCTGCTGTCCTCGGTTCACTTTTGGCAGCTTCTTGGTCTCCCGCACTTCTTTCCCTGGAGCTCAGAGAAGTGTTTGTGCAAGCGCTCAGCTTTAAATAAATGAATCATCTTATTTGATGTCGGTGAGATTAGTGCTTTGGGTTGTGCGGCGTGTGTTTACGCTGCTCTGCTGGATGGGAACGTCTGCGGACAGGAGTCGGCCGAGGTGCATGAGTGTGCCCACCCCACATCAACCTTTCTGATCGCAAAAGGAGCCCTCCCACTGACCTCCACTGCTGCGGCTTGGAGCCACCAAGATACCTTCCACCTTGTGACAGCCACGTCCTGAGCCTGATCTCAGAGCTGATCTGGATCAAACCGTATCCAACAAGCCAACAGGACGCAACAGTTAATTTTAACCTGACTCAAGTCCCAATTAGGCTCTTGGTGACTGCTGTTCCCGTCTGTCTGTCTGCAATGACTGAGCCTCACAGCCTCTCAACGCTGCAATTTCCTTCACATCCCTTTGGATCTGCTCCTTTATTATTGTTTACAAAATGCCAAGTCTAGATTTTGCATATGGGGAAAATCTTGCTGAGAGCTGTCAGCCCTTTAACCTCATCTTCTCCAGATCTCTCATTTTTCTCTCGTCTTGCTTATAGTCCAACTATGTAACTTCTTTTAAAAGTAATTTGAGTGTTCAAAATAAGCTATACTGAAGGCTTCCCTGTAAACAGTAGCTCTCTGTACAACCTAAAGGCAATTACAGGTACGTGTAGAAGGCCCATGTGACTGTCTTCCCCCAAAGAAACAACTGAAATATTGATTAAATTACAAGGAAAGCAAAAGCTGTCTTGAAGAGGTATGATGTTTGGGGATTTTTAGATTTCTTCAGCCCTTTTCAACTCCTTCAACTTCTTTTTCCTGCCACAGTAATATCTTTTTAAGGATTATGGGACTAGCTCTGCTGTACTTGCACTTGGGGATTCCTTTCTTGTTTATGGTCAGCACATCTACGGGCTCCAAGATCTAAGTGCAGACTCAGATTGCCCAGAAGTTTATTGTACTTTATGAGAGCAAAGGGTGAATTCAGTCTTTGAGACTCGGGGTCATTTGGGCTAGGTTTCCTGATATACCAACCCCTACAAATAAACCAGCTGTTCTGGGATTGTTACTATGCCAGCTTTAAAGAAAAACAACCAAATAAAGAAAAAATACTCTGCCAAATAGGGATCAAACCTTAGCTTGGTTTGAGTGTGCTTTAAGTAGTCTCAGTCTTTGCATTTACACTAGTTAAGTTCTTTCCTGTCAGGGAGGTGACTTGGAAGCAGTGTTTATGAAAGAGTCCAGTCCTTTCCCTGTACATCACTGGGAAGGGATGCTTCCTACTGAGGTCTAAGTGCTTTCTTCTGTGAGTCAGGATCTGAGCAACCCAGAACAAGATCTAAATGTGCATATCTGAAAGTAAAGATAGCTGAAATGAAGGTATGCAGCTTTCGTAGGTGTGACTGCGGAGCTGTTCTGGGCCAGGAGGCATCACCTGGATGGTGCAGTCACCTGGCTGAGCCAGGACCAAAGTTGCCCAGAGACAACATAGCAGGAATGTTCCCTTGCTTGAGCTATAGCTTGAACTATATATATATAGCCAAAGAAGTGTGTGCCCTTCTAGTAGGTTGTCATCAGTGACTTAGAGAGTACTTGGTACCCTAGAGCAGCTCTTTACATGTTAATAACTCATAAAAAAATTAATGACTTCATGAGGTGGGGTGGGGAGTAGGAACTGGAAATGGCAGATGCTCAGGGCGCAGAGGGAAGGAGAGAACTGACTTCGTCTCCCTGAATGCTTGAAACAAATGCATAATAAAGCTGTAAGGATTTTGGTACACTGGTCATTTGTGTCATCAGCCCTGCTAGTGCCTCAACGCTCCTGAGATTTCAGTACAAAACTGTAATCCATCTTCACTTCAATCAAGTCCATAGGAGGGAGAGTAGTGTGTAAGAATCTTACAGCATCTTTTCCCTTTTCTTGCTATAGTCACCCCTGTTTTATAAGCTTTCATCTTAACTCCTGCAACTCAAATGAGTTTAGGAACACTCCTAAACTCTGGGACAAACAAGCATTTATCTGCTTTACCTGGGAAACGTAGTTTTTGGAATAACGCTAGGTGTTATATGCATAGGACCATTTGTCACACCACTTTTGAACTGCAGTTTACAGCAGTTATCTTACCTTCCCCTTCTGTCGAGCAGTCTATGGAGCAAACATCTCGCCTGCTGGTTTCCAGCCCTGTACTCCTTATGTGAGCAGTGTCACGTAATGCTATGCTATTTGCTATTAAAATGACAGACTGCACTCTTCTCCCAGTGAGCCAGCGTAGGAGAGCCGTGCAAGTTATCTCACTGATGTGAGACGTGCTGGGACTCTCCACACATACGTGCACTTTTCTTTGATTGCATTCACTGGGGTCAGCTATAGGGGGTCATGACCATCCTGGATCAGTTCACTTCATTACAGCAGTCTGCTGAAATAATCCTTCCCCTATTCAGTTCAGCTGCACCCAGTGCAATGAAGTAACTAAAAGTGTGTGTATAATTCTAGAAGGCTCTTATCAGCTCTGGGAGGGGTGGAACTAAGCATGTCTCTGTGTGTACCATAGCACTTCACAGGGGTGGTTTTGCTACAGTCAATAATAAAGAGCATTTTTGCATAGTTCAGAAAGGCACAAAATAATATTGAGCAACTGAACCTTGTGATAATAGAGTCTATCAGGGTATAAATACATGAAAGCAGACAAAGGGCATGACAATAAGGTTTTTCCTTGGATTGGAGAAATTGTTATTAGTGGCATAATTCTCCAAAATTGTAATTATTGGACATTTTCTGAGGTAAGCCAACCTAGGAAAATGTTAAATTCCTTTTGCCGTTGTTTCTTCATTACAGTGAGAATTTCTTCCCAATGCAATTTTTGTAAGGAGGAAACAGATACTCCACATTCACCAGTGGAAGTTGTCCAAAGCAGAAGGGGAAAATGTCATTTCAAACTGTTAAGAACAGAATGATAAAAGCCACCTGGAAAAATAAATGTTCAGTGGTTGCTGATTTCACATGTAAAGTGCATTTTCCTATGGAATTATTGTTTATACTGTAGTAAACCTAATACAGCATTCAATAATTTTATTAATTTTTTAATTTGGCATTGTAATCAGAGTGATGCCTCTTTCTTCCTGTGCTTAAGAAATAGCATCCATGCCCAAAAGGACTCTTCCTCTGCCTGTAGGCAAGTGAATTTTTGTCACTGACTAATAAGAGAAAGATCAAGAACTTGGGACCCTAATAATAGGACTGCTGGGAAATCACTGAACGCCAGCAGAGAGCCCTTTGAGTGAGAATTTTCATTGTCTGCTGCCATTATCTTGTTTTACATTCAGCTTGTCTGCTGGCTTGCAACTAGTAGCGAAGATTACTAGAATCTAGGCTTTTGAGGATACCATTATTTTCCTTTCTTTATGTGATGGCACCATGGAATTATGTCATTGAATTAAAATTCTGATGGTGGTAGACTGTGTATCCTGGATGATTAAAAGCTTCGTCAGCATAAAGTTGCATGTTCTTTAAGGATCAGAGGGCTGCATCCCATCTGTTCCATGTGTGAGGGCTAAGAAATGGCATTATTAAGCTAGCTAAACAACTGTGAAATGTATAATAAGACTAGCAAAGGGATTGATTTGGGTTGTTTTGTATTGCCCTAGCTTCTTTATCTTCCCAGAGGTTTTCTTCTACCTTCTTCATATGTGCACCCATTTTCAGAATCCTTCAAGGCAAGAACTGTGTATTCTGTAAGATAAGTATAAATAATGTGTCGCCACTCTTTTGCTGTATTGCTATTGTAGGATTTTTACTAAGATACGTGTTAGGTCAGATTGCTATCAGTTTCCAGATTAAAAATATTAACTTCTGAAGGGAAAATTTAAAGTGGTGTGTTGATTGTGACTGATAGCTGCTTTTCCAAACACATTTCCAAATGACCATCTATCAGCATCTACTCATACAGGGCACTTTACAATGTCGGGTGAGCTTAATCTAACTGCATCATCCAAAGATGACAGTATTTCTGCTGAACTCAGAAAACATTAAACTGGTTTGTCTCCCCAGTGAAATCACTGCAGTTGTAAATACCTACCCCAAAATAATAGTATTAATTATTATTTATGTTTATGCTTGTTCTTAAGCAAAAGCCTGCCCCATCCTGGGGATTTTTTGGATTTGGCATGTATTCATGACTGAATGGTACCTTATCCTGTATATAATTGTCTGCCATCCCTCTTTTTTTTTTGCCTTGCCTTACTCTGTATTTGATCAAATACCTGCACCTGTTGTGAACTTTCATGTGAGAGGAGATGATGATAGAGTCAGTGACAAATCCTGACAAACTGCTTTAGAAGAGAAATGGTGAGAAAGTCCCTCCTTGTAAGAAATGAGACCAGAGTGCTCCAGCATGGTGATTTTCAGTCCCACAATACACAGTCTTGCCAATGGGAATTTGTTTGGGTCTGCTTTCTTATCAAAAGACCATGGACAGCAATTATGTAGGGAATTTAATTTCAGATTATTTTCAATCATAGTCCTTCAAGGACAGAATGCAACTCAACATGTGCAACCAAAGGCAAAGTGAAGCAGAGGGTAACCAACTTGGACATTGATCAAAGAGGAGAATTATTTCAAATAGTAACAGGACAGATTTGTGAGATAAATGCATTGATGCTTATCTACATAGAATCATAGAATCATAGAATGGTTTGGGTAGGAAGGGACCTTAAAGATCATCTAGTTCCAACTCCCCTGCCATGGGTAGGGACACCTTCCACTAGACCAGGTTGCTCAAAGCCCCATCCAGCCTGGCCTTGGACACTTCCAGGGATGGGGCATCCACAGCTTCTCTGGGCAACCTGTTCCAGTGTCTCACCATCCTCATAGGGAAGAATTTCTTCCTTATAGCTAACTTAAATCTACCCTCTTTCAGTTTAAAGCCCTTACCCCTTGTCCTATCACTGCATGCCCTTGTAAAAAGTCCCTCTCCAGCTTTCTTGTAGGCCCCCTTCAGGTACTGGAAGGCTGCTAGAAGGTCTCCCCGGAGCCTTCTCTTCTCCAGGCTGAACAACCCCAACTCTCTCAGCCTGTCTTCACAGGAGAGGTGCTCCAGCCCTCTGATCAGCTTCGTGGCCTTCCTCTGGACTCGCTCCAACAGGTCCATGTCCTTCTTATGTTGGGGGCCCCAGAGCTGAAGGCAGTACTGCAGGTGGGGTCTCATGAGAGCGGAGCAGAGGGAGAGAATCACCTCCCTTGACCTGCTGGTCACGCTTCTTTTGATGCAGCCCAGGATATGGTTGGCTTTCTGGGCTGTGAGCCCACATTGCTTGGTCATGTTGAGCTTCTCATCAACCAACACCCCTAAGTCCTTCTCCTCAGGGCTGCTCCCAAACCATTCTCTGCCCAGCCTCTATTTGTGCTTGGGATTGCCCCGACCTGTGTGCAGGACCTTGCACGTGGCCTTGTTGAATTTCATGAGGTTCGCACAGGCCCACCTCTCAAGCCTGTCAAGGTCCCTCTGGATGGCATGCCTTCCCTCCAGCCTGTTGACTGCACCACACAGCTTGGTGTTGGCAAACTTGCTGTGGGTGCACTCAATCCCTCTGTCCACGTCGCCAACAAAGATGTTAAACAGCGCCGGTCCCAATACCGACCCCTGAGGAACGCCACTTGTCACTGGTCTCCACTTGGACATGGAGCCGTTGACCGCAACTCTTTTGAGTGCGACCATCCAGCCAATCCCTTATCCAGCGAGTGGTCCATCCATCAAATCCATGTCTCTCCAATTTAGAGACAAGGATGTTCTGCAGGACAGTGTTAAATGCTTTGCACAAGTCCAGGTGTAGAAGAGTAGTAATGGGATATAGAAGGGTAGTGATGGGATATATAACTGCATTATTCAGTGTACTGCTGGGGCTGGAGCTAAATCGACATGGCTGAACTTGTGTTGGTAGTTAGGAAAAGCAAAGGTACTGAGTGCAGTGCAAACCCTTACCCTGCTTACCCGTGGGACTTGAGGGAATAGGCATGTTGTTTGTTAAAACTATTTTCATTATGTTTGTGGTGGCTTGTTGCATTGCTTCTTCCTGATACATGGGTGACAGCTACGAGCCAGAAGTGCTTTCTTTCCCTCCTCCCTTCTCTTGGGACAGCAGGATGAAATCTTTCATTTGTACGTCAAATCTGTTGTTTTTCACACCAGAGTTTTGAGGCTGGGAGAAAAAGACCCGTGATGAGGCTGCGACAGGAGGAAGCCAAAGTTAGAGTGAAATGAGAATGCATTTTTATGAAGTAATGTTACATTTACTAATCTTGAACATTAGCACTTGGAAATGTGCTTTCTAACTGAGGAAAAACAGTTTGTTTTAATCTATTCACTTCTAAATTAGGACTCAACTATTGGTACTTGCAAGGCACTAAGAAAAGCACTCACTGGACCATCTGTATTGAAAAAATGGGAATGTGAAGCTAAGTGTCATCATATGTTCACAAGTCCTGCCTGTCCCTGGTGCTTGTAACAGCAGCCTCATGTGCATGCTGAGTGAGTCAGAAACCGAGGAGACTATGTGAGCTCCGCTGTGGCTCCCAATGGTGCCGGTTAATGTGTACTTCAGAAAATGTAAGTCTAGATATTTCTCTTACTTCTATTCTCAGTAAAAGTGCTTAAGCACAGGTAAAAGATGACATAAAAATGATAAGTGATAATAGCACTATTAAATATGTGTGTGAATATAACATATGACTATATGTAAACAACTTTCTGACTGTATTTAAATAGCTTTACTGTAATGAGAAAGCTCTTTTTCACTTTCGTATTAGTAAACATGGGATCAGATTTTCAAATTAAAGGCATGTGAAAGCCAACAGGCATTTAGGTGGGATACATCCTGCCAGACTCGAGCCACACACGGGAGAGCAGGTCTACAGCTGAGCTCATTCCCTGTAGACTTCCCGTACAATCAGGGGATAGAAATCTGCTTCTCTAGGATGTAATTAATCTGATCTGTTCTAGATGTCTCTTTTAGGAAGCCTAAATTTCTCCATTGACTGTGCATTGAGCCTAGGGCAGCTACCTGAGATACAGATGAGTACCTCATAAGCATTGGCATTTAGTCAGAGGAATGTCACCTCTAAAGCTCAAATGGTCTGCCTCCCTCCTTTCAACCATATGAAATGAGTAATTCTTCTGAAGTAAAAGAATTTATTCAGGAGGTTTAAAACAAGGTGATCGTTCTTTGGATTTGCACAGATAGGTGAATTATTTGTACTCTTAATTTAGGTTTACTCAGTGCTTACAAAAAAGTCTGTCATAACATCTGTGCGTGGCTCCTTCAATGCTGTGAAGACTCAGGGGACTCTGTGAAAACAGCCTTGAAAAGAGAGTGGAGATGCAGGAATGATGACCAAGACAGATTCTTGGAAAATGAGTTTTATGATATAAAATTGTTAGCTGTGTATTTCTGAGAGTTGCTGTATGATATTAGTTCTCTCTTTTATGAGAAATTTGCCATATTGGTCTCATATAAGATCATTCGTATACCAAATGTCAGTTCATTCAGCTGTGAGATTTTTATTTAGACTGCCGTGCTTAGTGCCTTACTCATTAAGATGTCTTGCGTTGGCTGACTGAGGCTCTTAATCTTAAATAGACCAAAAATAATTAGTTTTATTACTACTGTTTAAAAAAAGAAAAAATTGTGCTGTCAAATCACAGAAAAACATATTCTGAAGACAGAAAAAATGAAAAAGAAACTGATTGTGTAGTGCCTTGGGAGTCATTACTTGAAGGTACATGGGAAACTAAAGCTAGAATTTGGGGAAATGTTGCTTGTGTCCTTGGAAAAGGTGCCCATTGGAGAATTTCTGGGAAGGAGAAGCATCTGGGTTTAACCAATAGTTTACTAATCCATTTCAACATGAATTCTACATCTGAGTAGTGCCAGGGATTTGGGATTTTGAAAGGAAGTCCAGGGAGGACCAGTGGCTTGAATTTATTACCAAAACCTGATTTTTTTATAAGCATACTTCAGATTTGGACAGGAAGTATAGATATAGATATAGATAACTGAGAAATATGGCTTTCTTTAGCAGAAATCCATATATAAACTACTGTATTGCAAGGTGATCTCCATAAAGGCTGTTTTTTAACCAAAATTTTATTTGGTTTGGGTTTTATTATATACTATATACTATATTCTATATTAAATACATTATATATATTATCTGTATATCTCATTCTCAGGTAGTTTAGTAGAGCAATCATTTCCATAGAATTTAGTGAGGAGATTTACGTAGAGATGGCTGGAAACTGTAAACATGCAACAGTACTCAAATGGCTCCAGTAGGAAATGAACACCTATAAAAATAGAGTTTTGCCCATGAGACCCAATCAAGCAAAGTTCTTTACACATGTGTGTGTTTGCATTTAAGCCAATGGGAAAATTCAGAGACTGAAATATGTCTGTTAATGCACCAAAAGGTCAAATAAAACTGCAGACCTAGAAGATGCAGAGCGCCTTGTGAAGCTCCTTCGTCCTGGGGTTAACTGCACCCGTCAGGCAGACAGTGTACATAACCCATGTTCTGTATTTCTTTTCCTGTTGATATTTGTTTACTGGCATCAGCCTTTGTCTGAGTTTTTGGTGCTGTTTAAGTCTTAAAAAAAGACTTAAAAATAGTTTATAAAAAAATAAAAATAGCTTTATAAAGAATGTAGTTCTTCATCTCTGCTTCAGGCTGAATAATTGCTATCTGGCTACATCGTGCTTATAATACCTACTGTTGGTGACCTCCCAGAAGGATTCATTATTGTTTGAAATGTGATGATTATTGCTGTATTGTTTTACCTAAATAATTTTTGTTGAAAGAAAGAGATAAGTTAAATATTATTAGGAGCTGGAGAGGTAGAGCATTTATTAGAAAGTGCTATACATAAACACATCACATTCACTCAAGTGTACATGACCACATGGTTGCTGTTTAGTTTAGGCAAGCATGCATTTACATGTTCTTTACAAGGGCTTATGATATGCTGAGCAGCTGGAGTTTATGTTAACATTCTGTATTAACCACAAAGGCAAGACAGAGCTAAAAGAGGGCATCAAACCTTGGTAGGTGTTTCAGTGCTTTCCCCGAAACTGTACCCAGATCCCTAGCAAAACACCATCAGTTGCTACAGATGTTGGCAGAAGATATCTGTAGTACATATTCACACAACCCTCCTTACCTTACTATTCAGAGAACTGGTGATACCTCTTACAAATAAAGACCTTAGATACAACAAAATGTACAGGACTGGGCAGGGATTAAGAATTTAAGTGCAAGGAACAACCTTCTGGAGATGCCTCCCTTTCACTGTTGACCTTGATTTGGAAGAAACTGGTTTGTACCGGCAACCATATAGTATATAGGTGCTTATACCTCTTCAGCTCATGAGGATATTAATAAATAGGATTTCTTGACTTAAAACTAATTTGAAACTAGTCTTCTCCCCTGGGGAGTAGTGAGGTCTGACCTAGTAATCTAGTAAAGTATATTGCTAGTGTAATTCTGCAATAAAACCATATACTGTTCAACAAGCCTATGTCAAGAGAGCACAGGCTCTCAGTTTCAAAAGGGTGGATGCATCTAAATTGTTTTTCTTCAAGCAGCCTCATTTGCTGACCACAAATAAATATCTGGGGAGAATTGGCCCCATGAGATGACTAGCTATTAGATGACTCCTCCCCCTTCTGTTGCTATAACACTATCAATATGTATATGTATATATATACGTAAAAATATGTACTCCAGGGGCTCCTCTTGGGTCAATGAAGGATGGCTGAGAGAAGCCATGCTGTGAAATGACTCTTAAATCAACCCTTGCACTGCCCTGTCTCATCTCTGGCAGTGAGATTCCCGAGTAACATGTATACCCTGGGTCTTTGCAGTGGACCTGATTCTTTTCCTCCTAATTTAGGCAAGCTTCCCCACTTTTTGTGAGTCCATGATGGAGCTGTGGGATTTTGCTGGAGAAACACTAAGTAAAGTTAGATAGTGCTTCCAGCTGAGGAATTGTTTTAGCTTAAGCTGTGGCATTGGAAAGACACAGTTACTTAAACTGTGTTAAGAACAGCTGGTCTTATATATGAATGCATATGTATGTAGTCTCTTGCATTAACACTTCTGCACGCATCTATACTGTGTAACAGACATTCATAGATGAGCAACTAGAAATACAATATTGTCCATAACCTGTTGCAGTGGAATTCTGACAGCCTTCAGGAGAGATTTCTTCCTATCATTTCAGATACATTTCCATTTTCTCATATATTGGAAGCACCAAAGCTTTCCACCTTCCCATACTCTGTCCTTAAAGGGTATGGGTTCTTTTTTTTGGTTGTTTTTTTCTTTTTTACTTATTTATTTATTTACTGCATTCATTTTCCATGCTGCTTGTGGATTCCAAAACCTTGCCAGGAGGTACTTTAAAAATGCTGACTTCTCTTGGTTGTTACATGTCACCACAAATCAAAATAGGTGTCATCTTTTTTTCCCATAAATAGTTTTATTAAATTCATCTTACAGTGTAAGAATATGTATGTGTTGCATGTTATTATTACTGCTTCTGTAAGGCTTGAGTAATATGTTTGAATGATACTTCTAGGAAAAAAGAATGTAGAAGGAACTGTATTGTACTCTATTTCATCTGGAGAACAATGTCCTGAGAGGTAAAATACATCAAAAAAATTAAATAAGTCCCCTTGAAATGGAAGATGTGAATACCTCTGTGCATTCCTCCATTATAACATTTGCTTATCCAGTTTCAGTCTCTTCTGTTTAATTATCAGGTAGAAGCACAAAGTAAAAAGGATAAAAAGTAAAGGGTAGGTGTGGTGCCCACTGGTTCATTATTTTTGTAAAAAAAAAAAAAAAAGTCTCTACTGATGTTGTATTTATTGACCTTAAGACAAATTTCAGAAGGGAAAACAATCTCCTTAATGTAAAACATTAAATACTACTGGGCTGTTTAATTCTCACAGAAATATTCAGAATGAACTTTACTACTCTTTGCATGGTTGCTTTGTAGTCTTTAAAAGCACAGAGCTGCATTGTTATCAGAGTAGCTAATGCTTTCCACAGAGATGCAGGATAACACCCCTGCTAGGAATGCACTGCCCCAGGGAGGAGAAAGCTAAATGTGAGCCTACTTGCAGCTATTGCGTTCATTTGAAAATAATTATAACATTTAGGCTATTGGTGACATTGCCTCCAGTAATTTCAGCAGTTTAGAGTGCCTGAGTGTGTTTCACATATAATACACACAAGTATTTTGCATATGTGTTTAATAAATACCATTTTTTACCTTCAAGTGTTTTGTTACGATACAGTCTGTGCAGCCCAAAATTTCTGTGTCCGAGTCATGCATGCTCCAAGAAGCTGAGTATACTGCATAATAAAAATATCCTTATTCTTGCTTCCACATAGCTACTGAGTCCTACACACAGATGAAATCCCACAGGAATAGGGGCTCTTCTCTGAGGAGCTCGGGGTGAGCTGCAGCTTTCCTGCCATACCCCGCGTGCCTGACCCAGGAGACAGAGATGTTTTCTCCCACCATTCGCCTCCCGATAGCTGTCATGCTTCCACCCACAGCAACATGAGGAAAGTCACATATGTACACATATATTTGTGTGTGTGCAGATATACACACACACACATACATATGCATATATATAGGACTAGACCATGTGCAGAGGTCCCTTCCAATGTTAACCATTGTGTGACATCTACACCAGAGACTGTTTGTTCCACAATAGCTTTAAGTCGAAATGTAGGCTGCCACTCAAAGAGACGATCCAACTCATCCTCCCTTCCTTGCTCGAGCCCTGCCTGGGCACCAGCAGAAGCTCCTGCAGGCAGGCGGGGAGCTGGCTCACCCCGTGGCTCAGAAATGCTCATGTTGGCCCAAAGGAAGGCATGAAAATGAAAGATCAGAGTTGAGATCAGCCTCTCAGCAGCAGCCCAGACATAGGTTAACTTAAAGTTTTTGTACAACCGCAGCTTGCAGGAAAGGCAGGGAGGAAAAAAAAGCAGAAATAACCATCTAATTTGAAATACAAACATATTTGCACACTTGTACATGCTTCTTTCACTTGTACAGACTGCGCTGAAAGTCATCTCAGTATCTCAGAAAGTGACTCTCCAGTTACTGTTTTCTCAGAGCATTGGTAACTTGTTTTAAGGAGAACATCCAGCCTGGCCTAAGGATTGCAGGTTCTCTAATTAAGAAATAGTTAAGCTAAAAGCACCCCGTGAGCATCTTGGAAGGGAAGGAGGGAAGTGGAGAGAGCATCAACAGGAGTTTTTTATTTGTGTTCAATTGTACATGTCATCCTCTCACAGAGTGTATTATTCATCTGATGCTAATCTAAAAGAAGTAGATTAATACATTTTGAATTTAAACTCTTAGCAATGTCAAAATTACCTTTTTCTAACTTTTCGGGGTGTATTACTTGGATGATATGTTACAGCTAACATCTAAATAACTGCTACTCCATGACAAGCATCAGACAGATTCCTTAAGAACTTGATTTTTTTCCTACTTAAACAGCACTCTGCATGATTAGATCTAAATCATTAATGAGAAACACTTATTTCCTGTGAAAATTATATCATGTGATAAACGAGAAAGAAGAGGAGAGTCTTGGAAAAAGATCAGTTACTTGAAGCTCTGCACAGGCTTCTTCACTAGTAAACGTTTGAAACCCTACTTGATTAAGAGCTCTGGCGTACCCTTCATGGCCAACTGAAGTTAATACTACCCTTGCATGGCTGAACTACTTGTGATTCAGCTGCTGAACTGCTGTGGCATTTAAATACTAACCAGAATTCAGGATCTTTCACATTAACATGACTCTTTCAGCCACAGTGCCTCATCAGCTGAAATAAGACCGGTGCAGCTTCCATACATGGGGAGGAGGGAGAGTGATACCCTTGGCAACTGTGCCAAGGTATGTCCAAGCCCTAGGAGATCCGTGGCATTCTTTTGAGATGAGCTGATTTTGAAGGGCCTGTACAGCATCTCATCCTGTAAATATTCTGCCTCTTTTTCCTCCTGCCCCAACTTTTGTAACAATTCAGGACATACAGAAAGGAGCCTATAACCCATTATCTCCACTCTGTAATTAGGCTTTGTCATGTGTCCACTTCTTTGGAACCTACGAATTTGTCATATTAGTAAAGCAATGCTTCCTCATCCCAACCTTTTTTACCATGAAAGGATAAGGTCAGCTGGGCTATGTATATATTGTCACTGTTAATACTTCAGACAGACGCAGGCTGTTTCTCTGATTAAAATGATGTGCAGTAATACCAGGAGGGGATAGATTATGTCATGTTCTTTCCCCCAGTGCTGACACTGTTACTCAAACATTACTTAAGAAGAAAAATAGCAAGTCCAGGCTGAAGGCTGTTCCTGGACTCCTGAGCACCTAATTTGTATCATCCATTTGCAATCCTTCTTTCCATCATTCTGCTTCTCATAAAACTGGCTTTTATAACATGGAGGAGGAGTTAGCAGGTCTTCTCTAAAATCTTGGCATGTGGGAAGGGGTCTCTCAACCTGGAGCAAAGCAGCTTCTTCAGACAGCTACCAGCTGGGATGTTTACAGCTCTTCTGTTGTCTCATGCCCAGATGATAAAAAAGATTTATTATTCTAGGCAATTACGGTGAGTTTTCCCCACTCGTTTTTCATCTTTGGTACGATGAATTTGGTGATGAAACCCTGAAGACTTTTTTTTGTGTTGCTTATACAGAGGCTGAAGGCCAGTATCATCATAAAATGTCATCCCTGCCCCTCCCCTCCATGTTTTTAAGTAACAGAAACAATTTAAGGTAAAAGTAAGTGGTATCTTTCATTTTGTTGCATTACCTATAGCAAGAATAAAACAGCTGTATGCTCTGCAAGATGTCTAGATGTGACAGCCACATCTTGGCCAAGTCTGAAGGATTGATGTCATGCTGTTGCCAGAAAAACAGGCAAATGTTTTACTGGGAGTGTGTCTGGAAGAGATGTGAAATGATTCCCCGGGCCCACATAACCTTGGGAAGGCGTCAGCTGGAGCAGCGTGTCATGTGGAGCGCCGTACGTGAGGGGTAATACGGACCCGTGGAGAGATTTCAGAAGAAAGCAACAGGAATAATCAGAGGGCTGGAAGATGCAGACTGTGAAAGATTGGTGATGGGATTTCAGTTGTTTAGCTGAGAGAAAGCTGAGGAGAGACATGATAATAGTCTTTGAATATGTTAAGGCTGCTACAAAGAGAAAGGGAATGTGTTTCCCGTGTCTTCTGTGGACAGAACCAGAAAAAATGGGCTTAAACCTCAGCAAAGGAGATGGACAGTGCACATTAGAAACACTCTTTGTTATGTTAGCAATGGCTGAAGGTTGGACTTGATTGCCCGCAGAGGTCAAAGGTTGGACTGACTTCCATCAGGAATGAGAGAGGCATAGCTGATCTCACCTTGGATGAGAATGATGAACATCACTCCCTCGCTGTTTCTTTCAGCCATATTCTTTGGTTGAACAAGACCTATTTATGGTGTGTGCATTCTCATATTTTTCTAAGCTTCTCCCACCCAAAAGATCGATTTTTCCTCTGTTTTTGAGTAATGGCTTTCCTCAGGCTAATGCTTAATGATGTCTTAACAAAGTAAACTTAAACATAGTGAAGAACATTTTTTTTGTTGTTTTTCTGGATTTCCAGGATTTCCTGGAAATCCAGGATTTCCTGGCTGCTCTCTTCAGACAATGACCTGACACCTTCTGTTTCTCCATTTTACCTAGAGTATGATGGTCATACAGTAACTAACTAGTGCAAAATGGTTTTGACATCTTGGAGGAAGCTTTAACTGCTAAATACCATTACTTCACTTTCATATCCTTAGTTCTGTCTTCTCAGATCACAGTTTCATATTCACCCAAAGCTTTTCCATATAACTTTATGTTTGGAATTATACTGTTCTTTTTTCTTTTCTTCTTTTATTGTGTTGAAATTGAATTCTGCAATTTTTAGCAAAACTGACATGGACTTTTCACCTTTGATAACAGCTGCAGGGTTAGTTGCTTTGTCACCTCTTCTTGACAGCAATACCTTCCCTTTCTCTCCCTCCCATCTGCCTCTGAAATGGGCAGAAATTGGAGAAAACCATCTGATGAAGCTGCTGTCAGGCTGGGACATGCTTACTGTCCCCTTCTTTCAGTTTTCAATGGCTGGCACTTCTCACTCCCTGATGAGAGTATGTCATTGTACAGAGTCAGCCCACCACTCATCCCTATGAGATACAGCCTTTGAGGGATATGACTTGCAAAAGACAGTCCACTCAAAGGAACGTAGAAGTCTGTGATTATTAAAGCCTAACTTTTTAGGAGGAATATACCCAACTGAGCATTTGAAGGAATGAACATTGGAGAAGCTCCGACTGAGGGGACATCTCATTCTGGTGTTGTGGTCTGTCCTTTGTCCCCTCTGTGTCTGTTGTCTCATCCTGCTTCCTCCGATTGCTGCCGCTTTAGAAGTGGCTTTAGTACAAAAAAGGTTTTCTTTGAAGTACTGTGGAAATACCATTTCTAAGAAAACAAGACCAGCAAATGTCCAACTTTCTTTTTTCAGCTATCTTGTTAGAATACAGCACCGATATCTGTGGTTTTGCCCCTCTGGTGTAACATGCAAACTTTCAGTGACTTTTACAGTTCAATTACTTTTGGCAGACTTCGGTTCTCCATGTTAGACCCACGCACTTGTATAAACATAACTGGCTTCAAGCTGTGTTAAATATAATCACTTAGCTACAAAAACAAAAAACAGAGATAATGACTAAGATTAAGATTACACTTTTTATAAACATTTTTGGGCTGAAAATGATGATTTAGAGTGGCAATCACGCCCTGCTTGCTAGTATTTTTCTCCTTTTGGTTCTTTAGGTCTTGCATCTTGTCCTGTTGTCATCCTCTTTCCCTTCGCCAAAAGTGCATTTTGCCTACTTTAAACCCCTCAGAAATAGATTCTGCCTAAGTTGTGTCTTAAAAAACATGCAGAGAGCCATGACAACAGGAAATATAAAGCAAAAGCTGAAATGTGACACCACCACTCCTTAGGGAGAGGAATACTGAATATTAAGTGAAATCTTGAAGTTCCTTGTGCTGCTGCCTAAAAACAGCTTGATACGGGTGGTGAGAGTTAAAATCAAAATACGTTGTAGAATGAACACAAGCAGCAAAAGAATTCAAAGAATACATTTGCTTTATGTTGGTGTTTGAGAGTAAACATTTGTTCTACAGTCCAGTCAAATAAGAAAAAAAGAAACTAAAAAATTAAAAAAAACATCAGTGTGCAGACAAAAAAACTTAAGTGATGGGACAGAAGAGGTTGCAGGTTTTATTTTTAAAGAGGATCTTGTGATGTTTGTTAAAAACACCTCCCTTCCACACAGTCCTCCAAAGCAATGGATCACTTCAGTCTTTGTTTGAAAGTCAAAAAAATTACCCAAAAGAAAAAAAAAACCCCTCTGCTTTTTTGAAAACTGACACGGAAAGCATGGAAATGTTTTTCCTTACAAATGAGGTCAAAACAGCCTCATCACTCCCCCGGCACTCCTCAACCTTGAACTCTCTAAAAGACGCTTCCTGAAATTCAGAAAACCCAGTTGCACATTACACGAACATCACAAGCTGTAATAAGAATTTAACTTGCTTTATATCTGTCTTTGTAATTCCAGCCTTTAGTTTAGACAAAAAAATAACTGTGCCAAAGAGTAATATTAAGCCGTACCTCCCATCAAGCTGCAGCTCTGGGACTGCTCAGGCTCCAGGAAGGACTGAAGGACATGAATTAGCTGCCTCTTCTTCTGCAGACTTGACTCCTACACTTGCCCAGGTGTGAAGTTGTCTAGTTCACTTCCCGAACACACTTTAAAACCTCTGAACGGAGCTTGGTGCTGCTTTCAGTATAGGCAGGCAGGTCGACGTGAGCAGATAAGCTCATAGCTGAGCGGGCGTCGATGCGGGCTGCTATTCTTGCCACTTCCCCGTGAGGATGGGGCCAAGCTACAGACGACTTGTTACTCTCCCTGTGCATTTCCAGAATTTCCTATATGTGCCTGAAAGGATGTGGTGAACCTACGGAGATGTGCTCCCAGAAGCTCTTGCAAAACCCATCTGGAAAGGCAAGAGGTATCTTACGTATACTTGATAGACCTCCCGCACCTGAACCGGGTTAGTCCTTTGAGCAGTAAAGCAGATGTTCTTGCAGCAAAAGACATGTTTTAGCAGATATTTAAGTATGAGTTTCATGATGATTGGTTGGTTGATTATATGGAAGTTATTAACTACTGAACAGCCTCTAAAGATTTGTTTTAACTGTAAAACTCACAGAGAACTTCACTGAAACATTCTGAGTAAGAATAAAAAAATATTTGAGGATCCTTTCTAGCTGTTTGTACAACCTGGGTATAAATTCAATTGTAAGTTACATTATTGTCTTCTCAAAGGATAAAAATACTCCAAATTTCATAGTAATATAGCTGAATTTTTGAGAAGTCCAAAGGGTCGTTTTCTCTGTGATCTAATTTGCTCTGTTGACAAAGAGGAAAGCATGTGGTTAATATTACTAGAGAAAGTACACACTTCTATTGATGGCACTGCTTTAGTTTACTTGGTTTTGGAAGACATGGATTTACTTAGGGAAAATCCAGATGCAGATGATTAGATGAAAGGGAAAACTACCAAAAACAATAGGATGAGACTAAATCTGTGGAGCCACCATAATATATCTGCGTATCTGGATCGCTCTTTTCTCATAATGAGTAACAGGACCCGGAAACCCTTTAACATATGTTACATTCACAGTGAATCAACCCACGGTTTTACTCATATCCTTTTTATACTTTCATAAAACAAAATTTGGATCTGGTTCCAGCAGTTTAGAAACTTTTTATGGCAACTGAGTCAAAGAATTTGGCAGGTATTGCAGTTTGGAAGGCCACTGGAAAGTTTTGCAAAAGCCATGCTAATGTCTTAGTAATAACGAGGTAAGAGTAATAAATTTTTCTGCATTGCAGAAAGTAGGATTCTTTCTAATTTTTATTTGAATATTTAGAGGCTATTCACTCTCTAGGAGATTCCTATAGTTTTTCCCTTTGACGTGATAGATGCTCTGTAAGGGTAACGCTGGAGGAGTCCATGGGGAGCCTTCTTACTTTTTCTTGTATTTACATGGGGATGGATGGTTTGATTTGACTTGGCAGAGATGGACTGCACTGTTTTGTTAATATCTTTGTTTAGAAAGCTTTGTTTAGAAATGATTGCAAAAATTTATGGTTTCTTTACTTATAAAATTAGAAAAAATAATGATAAATAAGTACTGGTTTTCTAATCCCAAACATAGTTTTTCAGGGAAGTAACCATGAGACAGCATAGGATAGAGTTTGCATGTTTAATATAAGGGTCAAGAAGGTACGTAGTGCTCCCTGGAAATTGTGGGAGTGTAATAACATCAAAAAAACTCACCACTCTTCCTTAAATATGTAAATGTCAATGTGAACCACCATGTCCAAACATTTAATGTGGCCTACATGATTTTGACATAAATAACATGATGTTTTTTCTATTAAATTTGCTCCCTAGCTTTTTTCAGTATGTGTGTTTTTTGGCAGAAGTATTAACAATTCCCGACAAACAGAATCTGTCACTGATGCTGCACTTTTCCAGAAGCGCTGAGATGAGGAATGAAAGAACACACAAATGCAAAGGGTCAAGGAACTGATTTCTTGCTGCCACTGTGTTGTGCTAAGGATTTTAGGAATATAGCTGGATCTTCTCGTAGACAGGAGTAAAGCAAGGAGTAAATGCATCAATGCTAACAAAATATTATGTGTTTAAAATCAGTGTGTTAGAAGTGTTCGTTTATTTATTCCATGATACCAGCTAATGTGGCACCTGAGGGCCTATTTGTACAGGAGCTGTTGGATAATTTCATATCTGTAGAAGTTATATTATCAGTAGGTTGGCTCTGGTGTCCTTTCTGAGAAGCAGACTGTGTTAAACATTTGATGTGATGGTTTGAAGGGGCATGTTGGCAGTCTGACCACTTCTTGCTTTAATCAGAGGACTTCAACATATTGCAACACTTGTGAAAAGAAGGTGGCAATGTGTTAGTGTTTTCATGAAGAACTGAGACTAAAATGTTGCAGTCTAAATTTCCAGCTTCCCCTATCTGATCACTGAAAACACCGGTTCCTGATTTACCGAGGAATAAATCTTGAAAACCACCAGGAACGCAGCAGCGTTATTCCATCTTTACATCGGTTTAAGTGGAGCTGGAGTTATACTGAATTCTTGTCTTGTACCCACCCCAAGGGCCACTTCTTACTAGCAGTAGAGAAACGATCCTTTTTTGGCTCTGTTAGACCTTGAGACTCAACAAAAACCTTGAAATTTTGATTTCCTTGCCATCTAGTATCTGTCATATATATGCCACTGGGACACATGCAAGATGTCTTTGGGGTTTAATATACCTTCCCGTATACTGCCATGATTAAAATACACTTGTGGCATTCTGGTGTGCAGAGCAGGCGTCCCGTCTGCCGGGGACAGCAAAGATGGGCAATGGGGACGTGTTTCATAAGCAACAAATGTGTATAAACATAACTATGCAAAAAAGAGGAACGGTTTCTCCTTCTGTTACTTACAATTAACAGAGCTTTAGGGAAAGCCAATATTTGTTCAGCATATTTGTATTTTGTCATAAATTGTTAACGCCTTTAGTCCAGGTATGCTCATAAGTGATTAATTTATCACTTTTTTGTACTCTTCTGTGTCTCCATCAGTTTCTCCTTTCTGTGAGCACGTTTATTTGCAGGATAGAAAGCATGTTATCACTGCAGCATTAAGAAGGGAATAGGTCCAAAAATAGCAAGAGACTTTCATAAATTTGAAACAAAAAAGTTAGGGAAAACAGAAGAGAAAGCAGTCTTAGACTAACCTTTAGTGTTTAAAGAAAGCTGTATTTACTTCAAAACCTGTCATTTAAAATATATAATAGTAGATCATCATGCAGTTCTCTTTGTTTTTGTTGTATTTTTAGTTTTGATTACTCTCTTTTTGGTGCCATATAATCTTCAGTTATTTTAACTAGCACTCACATCATAAACAATCTGTACAGGTTTTTCATTCTCGCAATTCATATTTACCAAATACTGCTTTTTCTGTTAAAACAGTTTACTCGTGAATTATCTACTTGTATCAAAACAGAATGTGAAATAGTTGGTGTACTTTTTCAGTAGATGCTCAAGAATGAGAAAGGAAAGTTGGACCACACAGCCACCATTGGGAACTGTTACAATTATTATTCTGTATTACAACTTGGTTTTACTGAATATCTTTTTGATTGGCCACCAAGCCTTTCCTGGACTTTTAAGATATGAAATTTGAGTCAGGCCTGTCATTTGAAAGATTATAGTCAAAATTTGGAATTAAGATTACCATTTCATGTATGTTTGACTTCATGGCAATTCTAATTTTTAGACTATCCTTTAAACCAATAAATCTACTATTTAGTTCAGACCGTTGCCAAATAAATGGTTTCTGCTAGCCTGGCTAAGAATTTTTTCCTTTTTTCTCTCTGAATACAAAGATGAGTATCCAGTTAGTGTCCATTTGAAGGGACTCAGTTAGTAAATGGATATGTAGGACTGTTCATCTTTAGGTTATTAGTTGAAACCCAGCCAACCTCCAAGTCATTAACATGGCTGAGGCCATTTGTAGCTAGTGTAAAATGAGCTGGAATTCTCATCCAGTTATTGATAGGCATCTATAGTAAAATGCTTTTGCTGCAACTGGCACAGAACATATCTATCTAGCGGGTATCATTAAATACATAAATAACAAAATAATGCAACTTCCTAGGAGGTGAAAAGCTTTTTACCTGGAAAAATTTTTCTCCGTATCATGTTTGAGGTCTGTTAGTGGAGTGTCTTTGGAGTTTTCCTTTATGTTATCATGCTATAGCTGCTGGGCTTTTAGAAAGAAGGCTTCAGTTTTCACGACTGAGGTACATTTCAGACACAGTAGAATAACCCTCACTATAATTACTGTGTCTATGTCTGAATGAAACCTTGAGATGAATGTAATTTTGATCCAGAATGGAAAGGATATAAGAACTGACTCTCTCCTAACACTAAAATAAATACTACAGGCAGGTGAGAGTATATGTGGAAAAAAACAACCTGAGCATCCAATCCTGCAAGTAGTGTTAGTGTCTTCTTAGCTATAATAAAATCTCAGTTAATTTCACCCCATTTTGCAAATTTTTGGGTACTAGCAGAGTGAAAATAATAGAAGTATTGCCAATATGCTATAGCTGTCAGCAAATGTTACTGAGGCCTGTGGCTCTTCTTCAAAAGGCTTGTTCTGAGGACATGAGCCTTCTGCAGAAAGATCTCTGTGTAACTCACAGCCCATCACTGGCATTCAGTTAAATGAACTTAAGCAGATTAAACTGAAAAAACCCCACACATTTGCCAGTGTAGTTGCAAAAATGGAGAATTAAATGTCTTCTGAAGTTTAGACCAATTAACAGGATGGGATCTTTTACAGCCATGTGAAGGTTACAGGCAGTAGCGGGAAAAATTGATTTACAAATTGGATGTGTCTTTCATGCAGCTTCCAGAGAAATTTTTACATACAGATCCAGTCTAATAGCAGTGATGTAGAGACAGCATATTAAGCCTGAGGACAGTCTGTGGTGTGCGATGGGAGGACTGAACCACATGACAGGGTCTTGCAGCAGTTTTCAACCACCAGGACTAGAGGAGATGGGGAAAACCTATAGCACCAAGGACTGCCTCCTTCCTTGACTGAGCAGGAGCAGTGCTGGGACAGTGGAGAAGGGTTTCAGCTCCCCAGCCTCAGCCTTTTCCTGGTGCGTGAGGGAGGGGCAGGCCGTGCTGCCCGGTGCGGTTTAGTCCTGGGCTGGGGAGGGGAGGATGGGGAGTTTTGCCCGGCTCCAGCTCCGGGCAGCACCTGAAGGCCTCAGGCTCCTCAGGCCAGCACTTCCCACTCCTGGGGGAGAAGTGCAGATGTGCTGGATTTGCTCAAGGTGTGAGTACTGCGCTGATATATTTGGTACATTAGCTGTCCTGGGGGGGACGGGGTGACTACAGAAAAGAATGGGAAGGAACCTCTGTCAGCATGTGTCCTGCTGCACTCGGATGAAGGGATGCCTTCCTGCCAGAGTATGTACCAGCCCTCTGAGGACCCAAGAGAAGGGTTTACTCTCTGAGTAACTGAGTCCAGAAGGAGCATGGGCTGAAACAAGTGACTAGTCCCATGAATTCAAGCAATTATGCATGTGTCTGGTGTATTTTGCTTAGTATCTTGTAGCAGCAAACCTTAACAGAGAGTAAAGACGAAGATTCCCCAGCTGCCACCCACCCACCAGCAGTTGTCCCGCAAAACATCTCAGGTCTAATTCTATTTCTAATTTGAAACTATGTTTTTCACTTTTAGAAACCTTTTTTTTTTCTTTTTGCTTAACTACTTCAGGAGCAGGATAAAAGCAAGCGCTGGCCCTGCAGCAGGAAGGGTGGTTTCAAGGCACGGCTTTGTCTGTGGACGCGTGGGCTCATGTCTGTGGACACAGAGGGCTCCGAGGGGCCTGTAGGAGAGAGGCTCAGACCCTGGCAGAGTTGTTTTGTGCCTCAGGAGATGCAATCTGTACCAGGATCAGGCCTGTAGTTTCCAACAGACAGAGGCCTAATGGAAAACTGCTAGCAGGAAATATTTAATAAAAAATTAGAAATCAGTTCCATGAAGGCAGCTCCTAATTTTCTGTATCTCCGTGTTAGCAAAACATTCTCTTAAAATAAGAGTGACCTGCTGAACGGCTTCTGGCACAAAATTTAACTGCCCTCTGTCATAAATTATCGAACGAAATTCAGGGCAGTACAATTGAACAAATATTGGAGGAATGCGCTTTTTAAATATAAATGGGTTTTGTGATTAAACCTATCAAAAGATTGCATTCTTGACTTCAGAGTAAGACATGAGCAAGCAGAACAAAAAGCAGTTGGAAATTGAGTAGCTGCAGAGTCATTGTAAGATTAAAGTCAGCAGCCCTGAAGATCACAGCACCTGACTGGATTGCTTTACTAGTGACTTGGTTGGATTGGATGGATGCACCAGATCTAACAGTCGTGCAGCTGTAGGGTGAGATGGCTCTTACTCAAGGAAGAGGAATCCTTCCTTTTGCACTGAATCGAGGCACCCTGCAACTGCTCAGTCTAGTCCGTGACGCAGGGAAAAGCCAGAAACTCGCAGCAGAAAGTGGGGGACAGAGCAGCTCCATCCTTTCCCAGCAGCCCACAATCACACTGGAGTAGGAGCAAGAAGAAATTGCGTTTTTAGCTAGATGTGCCATAGGAAGATGATTCAAGTTAACTTTTGGGTTTGCTGTAGGTTCTGCACATCTGGGCAGGGCGATGTTTCCCACATGCCTGAAAGAAAGAGAAGGCTTTTTAGGACTATATCTTTTGTTATAATTGTCTCTTTGATGTAACGGGGATTTTTTTTTCACATTAAACCGTATAAAAGTAGTACATTATGGTATTGGCACTAATACTATGTCCAAATAAATGTTTTTATTTTATTTAGAAAATGTTCCAAACCAAAGGCAAAATGCCCCGAATTAGCTTAAAAAAAATATAACCCAAAGAAAAAATTGTCCCCGGGATAAAGCCCAGCTCTGGGAACAGAGAGAATTAGATTATCTTCCTAACTGGCACCAGTTCCTGCACAGTGTATGGCAAATTACTTAGGTCAGACTTTAGCTCTAGTGTTTATGATTAAGTGGAGAGGCTCTGGTTTCCAAACATGTTAATATATAATGATATTTTAACTGATATTAGGGGCCAGTTCTTAAAAGTGCTGAAAACTTTGAACTTTTGGGGAATTTCAAAATGAATCAAAAAGATATATAAAATAGTGATGTAAATACATAGACTTCAGTATCTTTCTATTTACAAAATTACCTAAAGGTATTGTAATGCCAAAAATTAATAGGCATTTGAAAAGAATGAAATGCATTGCTGTTAAAGAGGCACAAAACAGCCAAAAATAATACCACAATGTTCATTTTTTACCCTCCAAAAATAAATAACTTATGTTCATTATAAACACTACAATTAGGGAGGTAGTGCAAGTTACAAAATCTTCTATTTACTTTGTTTTGAAGTAGAATTGAAATTGATTTCTGCTTCAGAACAAAAGTTTAGAGGAGAAAAAAAAAGAAGTTTCTTATGACAGACGATTTTAATTTACTTCTAATGAATCTGACTCGTAGCATACTCATTCTTCTGGGGTCTTATTGGAAACTGCCTGAGCAGAAAGTTCATTTTTCCTGAAAAGTCACACTTCCTTCTGGATGTGAGTAATAACGTGTGTATGTTTATGTAGTAAAAAAATTCTTTTTTTTTTTTTTAACTAAATAAAAGACCTCTCCAAATACACGAGGCTGCCAAGAAGCAGATATTTGCTGGTAACCTACATGGTAAGTTTCCAGAGCATCTTTTTCTAACATTTAATACTGTATTATTCTGAGGTGAAATAAAATGTTCTTGTGCCTTGAAGGCATGAAGAAATGGCTCTGGAGCACTGGCTATAAATGAGGGGACCTTCTGACTCTATCTAAGTAGCTCCAGTTGGTGGGACCTTATATTTTGGCTTCATAAAAGACTTCTGAACAGGTCTTTGGTTCTCGGAGGGGGCCTCTTGCCACCCCGCATGATCCTGCCTTTTATGCTTGGCATGTTGCAAATATCTCCTTGGTGTGGCAACTTCGCATGCACTTGAGGAGAAAAAGGAAGGATGGTCGAAGAAGTGCAGAAGATCACCTGCTCCTCGTCACAGCATGCAATTCCTGCTGAGGAAATGGTCATCTAACCGCTGACAGCCTCCTCCTCCTTGTATACCAAGACATACCTCCGTCAGAGTGGGATGTGAGGCTGAATTCAAATGATGCTGAAGCTCCTAAAGACCCTTGGCTGTGATCTGGTATGTATGTACTTACATACAACTGTCTTACACTGGAGGGTCTCACAACTGCTCAGTTAACAGGAATGTGATGTTACATACTGGGAAACTGTATTTCTGGGCTGCAGCTCCTTTTCTTCCATCCCTGTTGGTGCCACGGTGAAGCTGGTGTCTATCACATGCAGTTCAGCATCTCTTTTTTGCGAAGAGCATAGCTGAACGGCTATACTCCCACCAGGCTACTACATAAATGTTCGTCAAAATTACACTGTACCTGCTTTAATGTACCTAAATCCTACTATAGAGCAGACTTCTGTTTTCAAGAACACAGCATATTCTTTTACAATGCCAAAATAAATAGGGGGTAGGAGACAGGGATGAAACAGAGCTAACGAGGATTTTCTGCTGAGTGAATGTTTGGATTGTAAACTCTACGGGGGTTTGGACTGTATCCACACTTGTGTTCTGAGAAGGCTGATCTCACTACCAGTGTCCAACAATAAATAAGGTTTTGCAAAGAGAATAAATAAAGTTTTGCAAAGAGAGATAAGGCTGCAGCCTGTCCAAAACCAAAAGGCAGCAAAAGAGGCTCATTAAGAAGTGAAGAATCTATAAGAAAACACAAGGATGCAAATGCCTTTGGAAAACGTGCATATTAGAAAAGAACTTCATAGAATTAAGTGAAACAAAATAATAAACAAATAAACTATGACCCAGACTATTCCTCGTGCTCAGCTTCCCCTTTGTCTTCTCTGCTGATTCACTGGCCCCAGGGCATGCTCCAAGTGCAGGGGCAGAAAGAGGGACAGTTAGTGATGATGGAATCAAATACTGCTAAGATGCTCCCAAAGCAAAAGCAACACTTTCCTCCTATCTGCCCTTGTCTGAGTGCGCTATTGCCAGAGATCTAACAAATGCACAAAAAGAGGATGCCTCACCCTGTCTGTTTGGCATAACCAGACTTGTGGTCTTGGCATAACCTGCCCTTCTGGGAAGTTTCTTCGTAACCCCTGAGAAATAGATAACCCTGTTTGATCTTTGTCCTACCCAGTGATCCAGAATTATTAGCAAAAAATATATTCTTTGCATCCTTGCTAATATTCATACTTTTAATGTGGAAAATTTTGTTTAATTTCCTTTTATCTGTTTGTTGTCTTTCAGTATGTCTGTCTTCCTGCTGTTTAATTATTAAGAGGAGTAAAGAGAACCGCAGTGTCCTGTTTTACATCATCTTTACACTTTTTCCTTTCCTAAGGCAAATGGATTATGTTTTTGGGTTTTCTCTGAAGCAAGTCTGCCAGATCTTTTAATCATCTATATGTGGGTTCTGTGAGCAGCATGTAGCGTTATAAAAATCTGTGTTGTTTCTGTCCCACTGTTGATACATTCCCTGTTCTGTTGCTGGTCGTGGTACATGAAGTAGATGTGTTCACTGAATTTTCCTTTGTGTCACACAGCATGGAGTGTGGAATCAAGATGGCACGGACAGAAGAGGATGGGGAGGTGCTGCAGGGCACATTGGGAGGGTGTCACTAAGAAGTGACATGGCACTCTCTCCTCCGTGTGGGCCATGCTGGGGAAGAGCAGGAGGGAACAGCGGGGGAGCCCGCAGCCGGCAGAGCTGGTGGGAATGGGCATTTCTTGGGTTCTGCATCAGCTTGTGGGTGAATGCTGGGAACACCCTTTCCCAGCAGCATCAGGCAAGCCCGCAGTTAAGGCACCCTGTACAAAAGTGTGGTGTAGAGAGCAGCTTTTCAGAGCTCCTTCCTAAACCTTCTTCCCAATTTTCCGTTTCCCAGACTTTTCATTGTTCGGGTTTCTACCATCTGTAGTGCCTCAGTCTTTTTCTTTTATTTGTTTTTACTCTCCTTAAAGTTCTTATGTTACTTAGCTTCATATTGTTTACTTTTAAGCGGGAAAGGCTTGAAGATATATATTTATTTGTTCATTTGGAAAAACTTCACCATTATTTAGACCACCTAGAAGATTAAACCCTGCCAGGGTACCAGTGACCCTTCCTGTGTCCTTTACTCAAAGGAATATACTGTAAAGGAGGATAAATAGCAACTTCGTTTCTTCTAATACAGGGAAAGTTAGAAATGTCTGAACAAATAAGACAGGTATGTTTGGTTGCTCGCTGGAAGACCTTTGAGATCATACTCTGATTTGCTCCATTTGCAGCACGTTTTCTTGTTGTCATGCTTTCAGATTTGTATGGTTGTGAAACCATTAAACTGCTAGATAGCATACACAATAATTCTTATGTTGCTTTCATATGTGTCTATTAAAAAGCATAGTATAATGGTATCTAACTCTAATGTAGTGTCTTTCTTTAGCAGATATCAAGGCTCAAAACAAAGGGGATTAAAATTATTATCTTTATCTCCAATGATGGGGAACCTGGAGGCTAGAGGGGAGATACCAGTTGCTTCAGTGCATCTCACAGGTCCATGAAGAACCAGAAGCTGGTCTACTGAGTCATCTAGTACCTTCTTTTTAATCCTCTATTTTTTGGGGAGCAAAGGTGTTGGGGCACAGCATATCATTTGACTACTTCCTAGGCTTTCTGCACAGACTTTGCAGCCAGGATTGTGCCTTCTCTAAATAGGTTTTTGAGCTGAAGCAAAGCTGTTTGCCCCAGTGTTTGGCTGAAGGGTGCGTATTCTGTAACTTACTTACACTTGAATAGGTGCCCATCTCTAACTTACACTCGGGGAGGTGTTTGCTGTGGTAGTCCTCAACTGCAAATCAGAGTATATGGGGCTTGAAAGACACTCCCTGACAAAATGTTGTTTTCCAAACTTGAGATATTTTCTGAAAAATTCTGTCTGACTGTGGTAATTGCCAAAGAGCAGTGTTTTTGAGGCACTGTTGCTGAACCTAAATTTTATGTCAAGTGCTAAGTGAACCCTTTCCTTTTTGCTTTTAATTTGAAGCTCTGCTGACAGCACTGCTCCATTGATCAGCTGCATGGATCATTGAACTGTGGCCTCACTGAGCACGCTTTGGGAAACTGCTACCAGAGCTCGGAAGAGTGATATTAGCTCATGATTTGCTACACTTAAGTAGTGTTCCCGAAGGACCAGGGTACTGGACTGAGTTTTCAGAGCTCTGAATTCATCTCTGGCTTTGCCATTTATTTTTGTAGTGGTCTTGGGCAATTGCTTTTCTCCACAGTCACTTAGTTGTTGCTCTTTTTACCTTAAAGAAAGATAATTGGTAAAAGACTTAATGAGGCTATGGAGAAACTACAATCCTCAAGTTCCACTTTGCTGTTGGAAGCTGGGCTTTTATGCATTGTTTTTTCTTCCATAAAGTGAAGACATCAACACTCCAATCTGAAACGTCCTAAGCTGGGAAGCTTAATGAATATTCATGCAGTGGTCTGAAGAATAAGTGCAGAAGAATTTTCCAAATAATAATCACACCTGCTGACTTTTATTCCAAGCCCCCTTGCACCCTTGCTCTTTCATTATTTCAAAATATAGTCTCCCTGTGCTGCAGAACTGAGACCATTGCTTGGAATTTTATAATGAACATTTCAGAGTTGTGCATGTGGTTTGCTTGAATATGATGACAATTTTCACCTCTTGTTTTACTTCTCCATGTTCTTCTTGTTTCAGACTTGTAGGCTAAGCAGGTACAGTGGGATACAGTTTCACCGCAGCCTGTGAAATAATTTTTGTCAGTGTCACCGTGTCAGAGAATTACACTATTCACATATGGCCAGGCTGCACCCTGGCACGTGCAGCAATCAGTTGGTGGCATTGGTAGAGGAGATGTATTGGCGTGGTTGAGCGTTTTTACTCTGAAGCATTTATTCTTTCTCAGTATGGGAGGGTAAAAAGTGAAATCTGAGTCGTTTTAATTAATCCATGCTGCAAATGATCTCTGGGTTGGCTTGAAATCCAGTCCTCTTCCTCACTACTCCTGGACTTAGGTAAGCCATTTGCCTGCAGGCTAGTGCAAGCCAGGAATGTAGATCTGGGGGCCCAACGTGGCCTGTGATTGTCCTCCCAGGCAGGACTCCTTGGATTCGGTGAGGAGCACAGTATGCTGAAATGGGGTGTCCCTCTGAGCCCACACCTCCCCATTTGGCAGCAGCACAGCATCCTTCTGCTCCATGTCAGGCTAATTAGGTGAGGGGCCCCGGGGGCTGAGCGCGCTGCCAGGATGGCTGTCAGCATCTGACTTCTCGCCAGCCATCTGAGGCAGTTTGGCGTTAGAGATTGAGGAGAGGCTGGAAACTAGAAAATCATGAACGCTTACATGGTTCTGCCATCATCATCATCGTTATTATTATTTATTAGCATCTGCACATCTGGTCAAGCCATGCTGCAGCATGCGCAGAGGCAGCTCCTGCCATTCATGGGGCTGTGGCCTTGGGACAGCCCTGTAATGTCAGGGAAACCTGCAAAGTGGTGTAGAAGTTTATTAATAAAATAAAATATTATTGAAGTTATCAATAGTGTAATAGTAAATTCTATATGCTTTGAATGATTTTTTCTAATTCTCTCATACAAATATGTAATCATTTACTATATAGGGGTTTGGGCTCTTATAAGGTTTAAGGAAAGCATATCTCTTTTTCAAAAAGTCCTTAAGGACTTCCCACTGCATCCAGGTCACATGATTTAGATCCACATTTTAATTCAAAAGCCAAAGACAAAAATAGACAACACTGTCAAAAAAGGATAAAATTAGTCAGATTATCTTGAGAGGGCCACAGCTTGATTTTGTTTTTCAGATGTGCTAAGGGTTAGATTATCTCAGCAGCCATTGACATTGGGAGAATTTTGCCATTAATGGGAATCATTAGACAAATGCTGTTTGGATCTGAGATTGCATCTCAAACATTCAGTGTTACACATTCAACGTGGATATATTTGGTCTATAGGGCTAATTTGATGCTATAGCACAGAAATGATTCTGACACCAAATTTATGGATTTAGAGAAGTGCAGAACGTGCACTTTTCCTCATCTTTTGCTGGTGTTCCCAGGAGGGCACTGTCAGGTATTCCTGCCGTAGGATGTGCACAGAACTGCTCCAGCATGCAGTGTGGATGGGACACCAGCCCTCGATGTGTCCTGTCTCTCCTTGTGATATGTCAGGAAATGGGACAGTGAAGACCACCTGATTCTTTCATACTGAGATCCCCCCTGTTGCCTCATACTAGGATAAAAGGAATTTCTAAACAGCCTGAATTTGGGACTACAGCCCCATGGAGCTCCACGGAGCGTGAATTTAGGTACAAGTAGATCTATGGTGGTGTTCCACCATAAAGTTACTCTACCATAACTGGGTACCGCACCTAAAAACTCTATCAGTCCCCTGCTCCGGTCCGTCCTGTGGCTGCACGAATACATGTACCAGCCCAGAGCAGGGGCAGCAGTGACAGCCGGGGAAGGGTACGTGCGGCTGCTCCTTTTGGAGGCAGCGCTGCGTGATGATCTGTGAAGGTCACTGGGGTGCTAAGCCTGCCTCAGTTTCCCAGCTGTAAACCAGAGAGTGCTACTCTGTAAACCCAAAAGGGTGGTAGGAAAATGAAATGGTTAATCGGTCTACAGTGCCTTGAGAATGTAAATTACTTTCTAAAAGTTATGTGATGATATTTGCTCTCCTGCTTCTCTCACTTGAAAAATTGCAAAGGCTTTTTTTAGAATCCATGCCTTCCTCATAATTCATTTCTTGATTTGGCTATTAGTCAGTTTTCATCAGTTTACCATCTGGAATGAAAAGAAAGTGTAAGATGATTTTTGCCTTCCTTTGTATGTCTCTTAAGAGAAACTGGGGACAAAAAAGTGTAATCATGGGAAAACAGATTAAAGCAGCATAGAAGAGAAAAAAACCTCTTTACTGCAAATGCATGTTTGCATCTTTCCTATAAACAAACTATTTAACTAAGATAAACCTTTTTGTTTTTCTTCAAGGAATACTGTTAAGGTTCATGGGCTCCGAATGACCCATGCCTCTCTTGTTTTCCTTCTCATGCTCCCTCCTATTCATGGGACAGCCTTGCCTTTTTGAAGCACCTTTCTGCCATTCTCAAATGCTCCAAAACAAAGGCTTATTTAAATAGTTTCCATTTTTCCACTGGACTTTTCTGCCTCTTGCCAATTGTCTGTTGTTGTCTTGCTGCTAGGAGGTGAAGGAGGTCATCTTGCATTATTTTATTGCTAATGTGTATATGTGTCGTGAGCTTCTGCAAATAGGGGAACAGAACTGGAAAGGACTAGGACATGATGGAACATTTTATCCTTTCTTATATTTTTTTTTAGTTTTAGCAGCTTACTCACTATAACCATGGTGTTCAAAGTATAGCTCATGAAAAAAAATGGTTGCAAACTTTCTTCTTAGAAGTTTCTTCACTGCATTTTCAAACTGCTTTGGACAGGAGGGAAGGGGTTTGGGGTTTTTTGGTTTTTTTTTTAGATATATACATTTCTCTAGAATTCCCCTAAAAGCTATCAAAGTGGATTTGACTGCTGGCTTTCTTATTGTAAATAGTTTCTAACTCAAATGGTGAAAAGTACATGTAGGGTAAATCATTTTTACTAGGAGGCTTTTAAAAATATTCAATTTGATAATGTTTCTATAAGCAGTTTCCAGCGTGTCTTACATGGGAAAGAAGAGAACAGATTTCTGTCTCAGAGTTTTTCCCCTGAAGCCTGTGAAATTAGTCCTTCTCTAAAACCAGCATGTTGCAATTTATAGATAGGGAATACCTCTTCGAGACTTTCTCTGGATTAAAGACTGCAGAATTAAGATTTGTGTGAGCATGCTAACGTCAAGGACTTTATGGCAGTATATACTTGATTATCCTCACATTTCTGCTTTTCTTCATGCAGTGCAAATCAGATGCAAATAGGAAACTATTAGGAATAAATGATGGAATGATAAAATGCAATTTTAGTTGTTTCCTTAATGTCCATGATTGGCGAACAGCCCCTAGAGATTGGGCTAGGAGATGTAATTTATACAAGCAAGACCAGCCCTGAGTTTTCTGTACATTTGCTTGTGAAAGACCTTTTTATGTTCTTTGAATGAGATTTACACTTTATTAATGTACTTTTGAGCTCTGATTAAAGTGTACGGGGGGAAGAAGAAGAAGGGAAAGCAAGGGAGCACAGACTAGGAAGAGGATGATTCAGTCCGATTTATTTCAGGGTCTGCAACTGCAAATGAAGCATTTTGGTCTCTCTTGATGAAGGAAGAATCCTGTCAGATTAGAGGCCACTGTTGCCCCATTTGAGTTGCAAAAAGGGTTGCATGTGTAACCTAATAATTATCTGCAATGCTAAGGAAGACAGATGTAGCATTAGCTTCTGATTGAAGCAACCACCGTATTAATTTTCAAGTGAGCAGCAGCAGAAGCAGATGGTGAGATGAGGCCAGGATGCAAATGTTTGCCATCGATAGCTTTTACCTTTGTGTAATGGCAGTGGCTGATGCCGAGCTGAGCCGGCGGGGCCTGATCGCTGCCCAGCCACACCAGCTGGTCCTTCCCCAGCCTGGCTGGAGAGGGATGCTGCACAGGGCTCATCTGCGCACAAATGCAGGCGTGACACGGCTTGTTTGTGCTGTGATGCAATGGGATAACTTTTACATAGAGTCAGCACATTTTTGATAATAACCGAGACCAACAGATGCAGCAGTCTGTGGTTTCCTAGTTAGGTTATGAGTCTGTGCAAAACAAAGGACATAAACCCAGGAAAATATGCAAACTTGCTATAAACTGAAATCCTTGCTGGTTTTTTTTTTCTTGGGGGAGAGTGCTGGGTTTTTGCCTTTGAGATCTCAGTGGGAGGACATTTGGCAGTGCATCTTCTTTGTTACTCAGGAATACAGGAAGAACTGGGAAGCACCTTTTGGCAAATATTGTTAAACAAGCCATCCGGGACCTTATCCAGTGATACAAGGCACAAGATTGACGGCACACCCAGCCCTTGGTGAAGCTCATGTTGATCAGGATATTCCCTCAGCTGTGACAGAAGACTGGTGAGGACAAATGGAGTCTCAGTGATCCTCCTAGTCATAAAATGTGGCTTCCTTGCCCGAGTGATATTGCTGAAGTATGCTCAGAGGTAGCTGCATAATTTGAATAGAGGGTTTTGTTCCAGATCCAATGGTCCGTTTCTATCTTTATGGTATCCATCAGCTGACACAAGCGGGCAGTTATGAGGAGAATATGATGAGGATATGTGTAAAGTGCATTTTTTCTCTCTCATGACCAGATATGAAGTTTTTAGACACCATAACAGTGAGAAGCTGGTGTTGCTTGTGCTGTTCAGTTCTGTGGCAGCACATTATAAATGGTAAATTAGCTCATTGACCTCAAAAAATGGACCCAGCCTCAGGGTGAGTAAGACTATGGGCTGATACCTGTTACACTTCTCCTGGAATTACTTTTTTACCCCGGACTTTGCTTTCTTGGCTTCTTTAGCTATAAAGTGCTTAGAGTGCTATGCTATGCCTCTGGAAATGGTAACATTTTGGACATATGTCCTCAGAGCTTTGAAATACTTTTGTGTGGGAGAATAATTTTAAATGTCACCTTCCCGAGGTGAAGGGCAGCCGTGAGGGGGGGTGCCCGTGCTGGTGCCAGGGAACGTCCCGGCAGCTGCCCTCTTCTCCCACCCTCTGCACTGCATCCTCCCGCTGCTGGCAGGATGAACGGATATCTGACTCTTTGTCTACTTTGCTCCTGTTGCACAGGAATGAAATTACTGCCTTTTAGATGTTAATAACTAAAACATGGATTTTTTATTTTTTTTTTTTCTCTGAACTCATCCTGTTGTTGTGGTTAGTGAAACCGATCAGAAGGATCGTGACTTTTTTTTTTCTTTACCGTGGGTAAATGTTTGCAAGGTCTGGCCTAAAGGTAGATAAAAAAACCAGCTGCATGACGAGACACGGCGCAACTGTTTGGCGAGGGGGAATGTGAGGATTATTGTTGAGGGGACTGCTGAAAGAAAGAGGGGTTTCATGGGAGAGAGGGAGGTTGCTTGGCAGGGAGAAGGGAGGCTGTTCCAAACATATGGGGCGGCATAACCAGATGAGAAAAACTGGATAATGTGCAGAAAACAGAATGCAGCCAAGGGGAGTGAAAACCATGGAGATAAATCTTCCCTAAGATCTTGTAGGTAAGTCTGTCTAGCACAGTCTGTATTCCAAAGAGGTGTGAAGGTGATCAGATAGAAGAGGAAAGGTGTTGGAAGCAGTTTATTAGTGTTTGTTAAATATATGTTTTCTGGTTTCATGATAAATTCAAAGCACATCTATGATTAAAATGAAATCTCCGTAACATACAAGTATTAGCTGTAAATCCTAGGTTGCAGTGAATTAGTTGAGCATCACTGAAACCATGAGAACTACACCAGATAAGGACCCAAAGTTTTTAATCATTTTTTTTTTCTATTTTGTGGTGAGGGGAATTTGCTTATTTATTTATTTTATTCTGTATCCTTAGAATACAAATATAGATTAATATTTATTTTGTTTGGTGAGGGAAATTAAATTTTAAGTCTGTCCTGGTTTTGGCTGGGATAGGGTTAATTTTCTTTGTAGTAGCTGGTATAGTGCTGTGTTTTGGATTTAGGATGAGAACAATGTTGCTAACACACTGATGTTTTAGTTGTTGCTGAGCAGTGCTTACACTGGTCAAGGACTTTTCAGCTTCCCCTGCTCTGCCAGGTGCACAAGAAACTGGGAGGGGGCACAGCCAGGACAGCTGACCCCAACTGCCCAAAGGGCTATTCCATACCATATGGTGTCGTGCTCGGTATAGAAACTGGGGGAGTTGGCCGGGGGGCAGCGATCGCTGCTCAGGGACTGGCTGGGCGTCCGTCAGTGGATGGTGAGCGGTTGTATCACTGTTTTTTTTCCCCTGGGTTTTGTTCCTCCCTCGCTCTCTTGTTGTTTTCCTTCTCATTACAATTTATTATTATTATTATTATTATTATTATTTGTTCCAATGATGAAACTGTTCTTATCTCAACCCCCGAATTTTCTTACTTTTGCTCTTCCAATTCTGTCCCCCACCCCTCCGGGGGAGGAGGGCGAGCGAGCGGCTGTGTGGGGCTTAATTGCCGACTGGGGCTAAACCACAACAAAGTCCAAGTTTTGTATTCAGACAGGTAGTATATAAAAATCCCAACACAGTAGTTAAGTATGTTTGTAAGAATCTGCATTTTTTAAGGCAAAGTTTTCTGCTAGAATTTTGTACTCTAAAGAAACATCCCAGCAAACAGAATTAAGAGTGAGTGCTGTAGTCCACTTTGGTGTCCAGCCTCACACTTCATCTTTCTGCAGATCCAGCTCACCATGAGTCTTCAGAATAACTGCTGGTAGTACGAGAAAGATGGAGGTTTCTTTAAAAGCTTGTGCAGTATCCAGTATTTAACGTTTCAGGGATCTGACTGTGCATTTTGAAGGCTACCATGAAGAAATAACTTCACTAATTTCAGTGGTTCTGTTCATCTTATGACTCACTATACAGTCAGTAATTAAAATGATGTATCACTTACTGATTTTTAAAGGAGTTCATGGTTTGTATTTCATGCCATTAAATGCTCAAGTCTTTTGAAATGTAATGGTCTGATATCTTGTTTTCTGCCTGATCAGTGCTGGAGACAAAAACCACCATGTATCAGTACTCTGGTTATTGAAAATAGTTGGCTTTACAATTAGCGTATTTGATATAGTTCACTGGGTGGCTGTTGGTGACGTGGTGACAACTTCTTACATCACATTTGTGGGGTCTAAATCCATTCATGAAAATTGTTCCAGAGTGTTTGTGATCCTTCTGCTACAGCATGCTCAGTCTCAGGCCCCATCGTGATAATATTGCCCGTGTTTTGCCAGGGCAGTGAACCTTACATACATACAGCTGCATTTCTTTAAAACTATCGTAGGCACCTCCAGTATTGTGCTAGAATATTTACATGAGGAAGTTTCTGCATATTTTTGAAGCTGGCAGTATGAGATTTTGTGACAAAATAGCATTTTGAATTCCAGCACAGTCCTTAGCTCAACTGGCAAAATCTCTGTTGACTTATTGAACCAGTTTATCACTAGTGTGTTCTTTAGCACCTCTTCTTTTCTAACAAATATGTAAAAATGTACTTTTTGGACTTGCAATTCTCCTATTTTAAGGAAATATAAGTTAGTTTCTGGGACCTAAATTTTCATAGATTTCTAAAAGGTACTTGCTAACTTTATCTGCTTTGAGAGAGAAAGTGTAACCTTCACTTATAAACACATTTATGGAGACAAAAAAGGGGCCTTGAAGGTTGCTCTGTGGAGCTCCATTAGCAAGTGTGAATTCCACTCTTGGCTGATCCCTTACCTCTCGTTAGTGTGTTTGCTGTGACCCTTCTTTGGAGCAGTCTCTCTCCAAGCCTAGAGGCACCTGGACCAAATCCAGGCTCCCAGCACCGACTGTGCCAGTTGGCACGGTAGGGTTACACAGGGAACCTTTGGTCAGTCTTATTTTGGATGCTGTAGAGGTGTGCTGAGCGAAGGAACTGAAAGGAATAATTTGCCTTTGGGTGGCTGAGCTTGACTTTTTGGGTTTTTTTGGTCAGAAGCTATAAAATTAAAAGTTTGTTTAATTTTCCTGTATACACAGTAATCATGAAGGAGAACCAGAAAGAGGAGAAATCAGAGACACACTGATGTATTTCAGAGAATTAACTTGAGGGCTACAAGGGACAAAGGGAATTGAAATTCCCCATTTTAGAATGGCAACTTTCCTACTTTATCACAGCTAGCTGAATCCACTGTTGAAATGCATATATTGCTGTTTTCAATAGGGAATATATTTCATGGTTACATTTACAGATCATGTGTGTCAGAGACAGGTCCAAGTGAATGGTACACCAAAGTTCAGCAAAGTGATACAAGTTGTGTGTGTGCATGCTGGAGAAAAAGCTTTGAAGGTATAGCTTAGGAGAGCTGTACCATGTCACCCATTGATGGATTTGCTTAGCATATAGGCTCTGTCATCAGCCCTACCTGTGTGACACCAAACAGAAGGTCCTCACTTTCATTACCTGCCTGGTGCCTCAAACCCTGCTTTCTATTTTCCACTGCAGACTGGTGTCAGATCTGGTACCGAAAAATTTCTCCATTGGTACCCCACAATTCCAGTGCAAGGGGCTAAATACCAAATACTTTATATTATTATTATTATTATTATTATTATACGTGTTTCTTTGTGAACACTTCATTTACTGTTAGCATCTTGACTGTGTCTTGGTTTCTGAGCTGTTTTCAACATGTTGATTTTCAGTTCTCCATAAAACCATTAATGTCCTGGGACAACGTGTCTAAGACATTGCTCCTTTTTGAGCATCAGACTGTGAAAAGCTGTTCTAGATGGGTGCTTGTGAGAGAGGGCCAGTGTTATGAAAGAAGATACTGCAGGGTATCCTTCCTTAAGGTCCCATACATTTGCAACTGCTTCTTCCTTTGGCCTCTAAAAGTCTATGTTGGAGATGTAGCAAAGCTCACTTTCTTTCTGGCCTGGAAAATCTGTCTAAGGGTACAGACTAATTCATTGGGAAGTTTTATGGTGATATTTATCACGATGGTGGGATTTTATGAAATTTCGATTGCATTTATGTCCTTATTCAGAACAGAGGTCTAGGAATGAGTCAACATGCGTAGTGGGAGAAGGTGTTGATTTTAGGCCCCCTGTTTATGTGTCCTCCAGATTTTTTAATGAGGCAAAGAATTGCAGCAGAGAAAGGATACTCTCATTTTTCTGTCAGTCTAACATTGCCTTAGAGCACTGGATCCTCTGTGTCTTCAGAGTAGCATGATGAGCCAAGCATTTTAGATTTGACTTCCCAGGAAGCTGACAGTGAACACGTAGTCCTCATTCCCTATGCATGGAATCAAGGTCCGGTGAGCCACCCGATAGAAGTGTGGAGCTCTCCTAATCAGCTGATGTCCAGGAGAGCTGTGCTTGCACGAGTCAAATTCTGCATGGTTTCAAGCACTGTGAAAAATTGGGTATTTCAAAGAGGATCCAGAATCAGGAGCTCCTTCTATCTCTACTCTATCTTAGTTCCTTATCTAAAAAGAGGTGATACTGCCTATGTAATTGTGCTTTGTAGCAAACTTAATTTGTGAATCACTTGGACAATCTAAGGGTGAATGCCATCAAAAAGCTCCTAAGAAAACTAATATTTCTGTATTCCATGCAACACATAAAAGAGTGTGAAGTCCCTAAGGCCCAGAGCCACCCCTGGATAAGGAACAGAGCATACAAGATATTAAATAACTTATATATCTATCTATCTATCTATCTATATATATCTCCACGATATTCACAGTGTTCAAGCATTTTTTGCTATGAAGGATTTGTTGAAAACTTGTGGAGCATTCCCTACAGATTTTTTTTTTTTAAAAAACAAGATTTCAATTTTTATGTTAATGGTTCTTCACCTATGGGACTTGAGTTTCAAAGCTACCTTAAGCTGTAATATTTTTTTTCTGTTGACTATGACCTACCTCTCACATAATGAAATTCTCCAAAATAAGACTAAGGGGTGACAGTAAAGGAGCGAGATGTTTCTTGGGGCACTGGTGTGAGGTGGGAAATGATGTATTTTCCACTTGAAGAGAGATTTCAGCTTTTACCATTCTACTCTCTATCAGTGTAAATTACGTTTCTTTGGTCTTATTTTCTTAAGATAAATCCGTATCAATGTGTACATCTATTTAAAGAAAATTCCAAAAGCCTGACAGGAAAAGCAGAACATGCTTCCCACCTTGGGAAGAGCATCAGACAATAAGCAATGTATGGTAGAAGTTATTCATTGCATAATGGACCCAGCAGTGAGAAGGATGGTATAAAAAAGTGTGTAGGATACAATAAAAATTGATAGTTTTCCATCTTCACAGACGAATGTGAGGACTTCTGGATCTGTTCTTATAAAATGCAATATTATCTCATTTCTGGCTTTAAATTACCTGCAAACTGGAAGCCTAGAGCACCAGATTCACAGAGTGCAAACTATTATTGGATTGTACTGCACATATGGCTGATATGATAAGACTTAGGACTTCTTGAACAATATTTAAGTTTGGTATTTGACATGTATAATAAAAATTGTATTGCCGAATACAAAAAATACCAAATGCTACTCTGCAGTTGCCATTGCCATATTTGTATTTCTTTGTCATTGTTTTACTATTCTGTTTTTCCATTCCGTTAATTTCATTAACTTACTGTCTCATGTTTCTGCTGGATATGTAATTATTCATAACTTTGAAAGAAATCCTAACCTAAAAACAGATCTGTGTGCAGCTGAGGAACCAAGTGAAGAATTCACAAGGTGTACTGCAACGCTTTGGTTTCTTTTTATTACCGCAGGTTATCTGCTTCAGGGTGTCTCAGCCTTGACTGAGCCCCATCTCCTCGTGGGACCAGCCTGGGGCAGCCTTTCATCTCCTACCACAGATTTTCTGTCTCCTTTTTGCATCATGAGGGAACTGCTTTTCTTTTGTGGAATTGGAGCCCGTTTATTAATCCTGTAGTGGCTGCTTATCTTTTGTGGTTTGGAGTAATGGAGGAGTTGAGCTAATGCAGGAACCAGCGAGCAAGACCTGGAATGTCTTGTCCTGACAAGTTGATGTCAGCTGATACATTTGGAGATGGCTGAACGGAAGAAATTTCCATTTGCTGCCCTAGTAGGGTAATGGGAGTCTGAAAAGAAAACTCAACCTGAATGCCCACAGTGAGCACAGACACGGCAGGGTGAGAGTCTTGCCCAGGCTGCTGGGCGTGCAGTTGGAGTGAAATCCATGTTCTTTTGCTTTAGATGTGTTACATTTATTTTGGGAACAAAAGAAAAATATACTGAAAGAAAATATAGAAAGAACAAAAGAAAAAATATACTAGTGGAAAATATACTATTAGAGAAAGCCTTCAGCAACTTGATAAAGTCCACTGTAAGTTTCTGTAGTTAGTTATCAGCATTTTTTTTTTGGCTAATGTATTATGAGTTCAATGTAGATAAATAATACTTAAATAAAAATAAATGCCTGTAATACTATTTTTTCTTTTTTCTTTTTCCCTTTTTCTTTTTTTCTTCTTTGTTCTTTCTTCTTTCATTTCTTCTTTACTTTCTTCTTTCTTCTTTCTTTTTTTCTCTTCTTTTCTCTTCTGTTTTCTTTCTTTTTTTCTTTTTTTCTATGAGTCTGTGAACTTGCTTAAAAGGAGGCATTCCTCTCCAAAGTCTGTGGCAGTGCTTAAACACTGGTTTGGACTTTAAAAAATAAACTCTTTATCCATCTACCTTATGCTAATGGATTACACTCCTGCATTGCTGTCAGTCATTGCATGGCTGTAGCTGATTGAGTAGGATTTTTGGCAGCTTGTTTCTTGTCCAAACATTCCTTAATGCTTTCCCACCTCTTGTTTTATCACCCAAGTATTGCAACAGCAGCATTTGGAGCTCTGATAGCTTTTTCGGAAAGCTGGTTTTGTAAAAGCCAATTCCTTGAAAACTGAAGCAGAAGGAAGAAAGAAAAAGAGGAATACCTGTGGGTTGTGGCTGAAATGATCCCTTGACACTCATTGAGGTTGATCATAAATATGCATGAGACAGGAGGAGTTTTTAGTAGCTGTGTTTTGCCTCTCTTGCCCCAAGCTGTCTGGAAAGAAAGCTTGTGACAGTCTGGGGAGCTCCAAATTTTAAACAAAAGATTATTGTTATGAGTTTTTAGAGAGGCTTAAATAGAATTATTTTTATGTTAAAACACTCTGATGACAATCTTTGTATGTGTTTTACTTGCTCCATGCTAATTCTTCATCTTTAGGGCTTCATCTGTGATTTAGGGTTCACCCCTTTTTCATACACTTTTACCATTGCTTCCTGTAATAGCATGGACCCCCAAGATGATAATCTCTCCTTTCTGGAGTGGGTCTTGAGCATACTTAACAGGTAGAGTTCATCACACCTTATAGACCATCATTAATAGGACAGCGAAGAAGGGCCAGTGCAACCATGAGAAAACTCTTCTAGTGAAAAGTCTTGTCTTTTCACTCTGTGTTCTTCAAACAGCATGCCTTTTCATTTCTTGCTGGATAGGATTTTGATAGAGTTTTCAAATATGTCATCTACTTTCCGGTAGTGTACTGAAGAAAGTAAAAATTTTTCCTAGTGCTAAATATACTACCACTGCCTGATTCCAGATTTTGTGTATTTCTGTGCGAAATTCTTTTCCTAGATAATGATAATGTAGTCATCAAAGGAACTTTTCCATTAATTACTGGATTTTTGTAACTGCATTACAGGATTGAGTGGAAGCAAGTCAGAGTGATTTTGTGGTTTTCTTCATCATGTAAAGATTTTTGTCTTCTTGTGGCGCTATATTCTTCATAATGTCTCTGATATTTTTATCTTTATAAAATACAGACATGGTTTTCCCAGTGGTATTCTGTTATGAGCTTTTTAATAAAATATTCAAATGATGACATCCAAAACTAAGGATGATGACACTATTTCAATAGAAATGGGTATAAACACGCAGTTCATGCTCTGCTTTTTATTCAAAACTAGATCATATGTCTGGTTTCTCCACTGTTGCTTTTGTACCCAGATGGCAATGAGGTTTTTTTGGCAGGGTGGGAGAGTCTATACGTTTCAAGAAGTTTTTACACATTGGATCTTAGTAGGCTTTAATCAGATTTTGAAACAGAATAATTTTTAATCATTCAGCCAGCCAGCCATCACCAGCTTTAACGTTTTTTCTGAAGAATGCCCCAAAGTATCATACTGCTAACAGAATAAGGAGGCTTAGATTTTTAAGAGGTGAGAACATAGATGCATTGAAATTGGCCCATGTGGTGTATGAGTTAGAGAACATCTTTATGTAGTACAAAAATGCAGCATGAACATTTTTCAGAGAATAAATACTATTATAGGATTAGGTATGTATTCCATTTAATATAGCCTTGCAATAAATGACCATAAAGGCAAGGTTAAGGCTGAGACATGCATTTTGAAAACCTCGTAGTGGTTACCAAATATAGTGCTTTCGTGTATGTGTGTGTGTGTATGTGCCCATGCATGTGCATCTGCATATCTGCATGCTTGTATTGGGTTGTATTTGGATTGAAGCACACCTATTCTCAATACCTGATTTTCATATCTGGCTTGAAGATTGGCATCAATATTATCCAAAAATCCAATCAAATTTGTTTCAGGAGGTTAAATGGGACCCCCGCCCCCCTCCCCCCCCTGAAAGTAGGGCTCAAAATGCTGACATAGATTTTTTGCTTTCCTGGAAGATGTGCTTTAGGTAAATACATGTCTGTCCACTAATAGAGGAGTAGCTCCTCTAGATTAAAGTCTCTGGCGTGTATTCTACAGAAAGTCAAATTAGGTGATTTCTTCTAGTGGATCTCATCGACATGGTCTGTTCTGGCCTTTACCATCTGTAAATGACAAACTAAATGGAGAATGGAAGATTTAAGCCCAGAGAAATTTGATTCAGCAATGTGCAAGGAACTGATCAAGAGGATCTTCTAAAAATTTGAAGCTCAATTTTAATTCATATTTCTATGATAGATTTGTATACTGACATTTTTGTATACATGCATTTATAATAGACACAGAAGCATGGAAGTGTATTTACTTGGGGGGGGGGGTGTTTGTATTTTATGGGCAAGACAATAATTAATAACAATTCTTCTTGTCAACCTTCCTGGATTTGTCTTTCTTTTTCTTTAAAGGTTTTTCAGCAGATATTAGTCAACTGGAAAACACTTTCGGGTCATGTGTGATATGGCAAGGTTAAGAGATACTGTAATTGCTGTGAGTGACCAAAAAACAATCTGACCATTCTTTTAATGAGCTCATCCTTGTCTTGTCTTCTGGTTTAAGCAACCTTGAAATCATGTGTGTGATATAGCACTGCTCCTACGATTTTTTTTAATCAATTGGAAATGAAAACTTTATATTCTTTAAAAAATGGTTATAGGCTAGTACCCGTAAATGTAGATTTGGAATAATTGCATCATCATGCTCTTTCAATCCCAGTTGGTTTTAGTTCTGGTTTGGAACAAAAACTACAGTGTGATGTAATTGCCTTCCTCTGATTATTTTTACCTTGGTGTATTCCATTGCTGGCTTGTGTATATAGTTTTTATGTGCTGTCATTTGAAAAACTTGAGAGCTAGTCTTGGAAACCCTTCTGGATGTATCATTGTTTTTTATTTGTGCATGGCAATTGCAGCAGCTCATTAGGGGCCTATAATTCCTATCGAGCATAGGATGGACTTCTCATCATTTAATATGGAATGTGATTTTGCTCCTCAGTCGAGCTAAAATCTGCTTACTGTTGTGATTACCATCCCTGGGCTCCACCCTGCCTTTCACCACCTGCCACTTACAAGTAATTCCTTTGGCAATGAGAATACAGCCAAAACTGTCAAATAAATTGGCCCCTTTTTGAGAGCCTTCTGATTATTATTCTTATTTTGTGGTGATGTCAGATTTCCAAGGGTAATCTCTCACTGGAGGAGTATGTTTTTCTTCGGGACTTGCATCACCCTCTCATTTTTAGTCTCCATTTCAGAAGTAATGATTGCTTACTGAAAATATGCATTATGTGGATTTTCTATTATTCAGTTCCATTGCTTTTTGCGAGCACATCATTACATTTCTAGGAAGGAGAAGAGAAGATTCTTTAATCCAGAAAATAAGCCAAGGATTGACAACAGGCAAACTTGTTTTTTCCCCGAGTATGTACAAGCTTATTTGTTACCATCTTAGAAAAAAGAGTTGTCAGTTCCTTATTTAAATACTTTAAATGCACTCCATGGCAGTATTTCTGTTCTCTGCTTAAGCAGCAAAATATTAGAAAAGTGCATTTTTAAGATATGTGGAAAGAGTGTTTCTTACTGGCTGAGAACAGTGTTTCCCTTTTTTATTTTTGGATGTTGACATCATTGCATCTATGTAAAGTGAAATTCAGAACTTCCTTCCTTCACACTTTGATGGTTGTGATGTTATCAGCTCCCACAAAAGAAAATACAACCCCAATTTAATCCTGGTAGAAAAGTAAGAGAAGCGATGTCTAAGTATTTATGCCTAGCAATTTAAACAGCTGCCAACAATTTTATTCTGTTGTCATACTAACATTTTAAAGTAGCTTTTACAACTGCTTGGTGGAAGTCAGTGTCATATACCTGTCAGCCTACAAAGGCAGGAGGAACAAGCCTTCTCACGCTCCCTATTCCTTTATGATGCACCATTAGATATTTGAACCACAGTGCTGGACGCCAGGCCAAATGTAATCAGTGACAGTGAACGCGTGACTAAGGCAGTGGTTTCAAGATGTTTTAAGCATTGTCTCACTGGTATCAGCTTTCTCTTGTCATCCTCTATCAGTCCTAACCGAGGCTTTTTTTTTTTTTTTTAAAAATCCTCTGCTGGGTGCAGTTAAACTGCTTCCAGTAACTTTGGTGGCTTTGTCATTGCAGGTCAATGAACTGTGGTCCCAGTGGCTGCAATGCAGATTTCCTCCAAAGACACGGAGGAGGAGGAGAAGGCCCCACGTTGACTGATGAGGCCTCAGGAGGGATTTGGGCTGATGCCAGCTCCCAGGAGTCTCTCCAGCAGCAGTTTCCCATCTCCTCTGCTGTTCCTTCCCCGTCTCTTTGCCTCGTAACTCCCTCTTGCTCTGTTTTCATTTATCATCTGTTTATATTAGATTATAAGCTCCTTAGTACAAGGATCTTATAATTTTTAATAACTGGGAACAGTTATGCACACTGTGCACATCAATGGTATCTGATGCTTTCATCCTTTTCTCTCTTCCTTCCCAGAAGTGAAGGTTCAAGGCAAAGACAGGGGCTTACCGTGGCACAGGGTATTCATTGGCGAAGAGGAGAAGGGAGAGCTCCCTTTCAGCTTATTTACAGTCCCTTGCCTTAAAGAATCCAGAAAACATGTCATTGCAAAGAAATTTTATTGCAGTAATATATGCAATTACTGACACTAATTTATATGGTTATAGAACTACTTGAAAAATATACATTTCTAGTACTGTATACTGATTAGATTTCACAATGACTGCCTAGATTCTATGGTAATGATAGCTTTTGAAATGCATGTATTATAATAAATAAGTAAATATGAAAAGATTCATAAATTCCATAATTAAAATAAAGCTTATAACAACAATATTAATACATCTTATATTCAAAGCATACTTAAAAGCAAGAGACCACTGTACACTTAATGGAATATACATCCTGTTTCTAAAATCTATCATTTACAAAATAAGTCAGAGCTGATTATTTGGGTATTATTGGGTTTTTTAAGTCATAGGTCCTCCTTTTTTCCTCCTTGAGACTTGTGATCATTTACAGCTTTGCAAATCTGAACCTATACCATTTTGCTTCAGAAAGCTGAATGCTGTGGGTATGTATATTGTTGTTCCATAATGTGAACAACACTGGAAGTAATAGGGTCGTCATGAAATACTTTGGATTTCTGACGGACTCCTAGACAGCTCAGACAGCTACAAGTGTGTTGGAAAAAAAATGGCCTGTAGCCATGGGATGTTTTTCATGAGCTACATTGTGAAGTGATGTAGGCAGTTTTGCTGTCATTTTGGATAGCCTCTTTCTGCCTATATATTGTAAAAATCTTTGGGAAATGTATTTCTTGAAACCATGGACAGTTGATATAATGGCAGTGCTACTGCTCAGTTGAATAGAAGAACGTACTCACCAAGAGAAAACTTGGGCAGGACGGATGTACATGTACAAATTAATGGTGTCTTCCAGAAAAGATTCGCCCAAGTGTATTTCTTATCAGGGATTTCTTTGTTAAGACGCTATCGTGCCTTAGTGTTGCAAACTGGCATGTCGTCTGTGCCTGCTAGGAGTGTGTCAGGTTTGCCAGAACAGCCTGAATGTACTGGCAGGTACAATCAGCAAATAAATGGGAAAATGTGCATTCACTGAGACAAGAAGGGGCCACCAGCCCCTTGTAGGACCATAGCTGACATCTGCAGGTTTCCCTGCACGGTCCTGTTTTCAAGCGTTGGAAAAAACAAATGCATTTTGATCAAGAGTTGTTTAAACATCCAGACACGTTCTCAGAAATGGAAAAAAGGATTCCAGGTTCACTTGGGTAAACAACCGTATCGGAAAAGGTTTTAGGAGTAGGGAAGAGCTGGTAAGGGAGTAGGCAGCAAATAATGTATTTTTTAGAGGTCTGAAGAGGCTTAGCAGCGGTTGCCCTGTTAGGCCTTGAAAAGACTATAAAACCAAATGTGAGTAAGTAGAGAAAAATTTAAGTAGAGGCATTTTGGAATGAGGATAGCACTGAGATTAATCCTAGGTGTGGCCCTGAAGTGAAATGGATGTTTCTCCTCATCTTTTAATGAGGATAATGTCATCAGATACAGAAAGTACAGAAATGTGAACTGTTACATCCAAGATGAAACTTAAACTAAAAATAGCAAGTCCGCTTAAGCAAAGGGACCAGAGAATCTCAGAATTATGAGAGAACTGAAGCATGGAAATTAGGTTGAATACCATGGGTTTCTCATAAATCTGAATAGGTACCATACGATTAAGCTGTTACAAATGTGTTATATGTATGGTCTGAGCTACTGCAGTCATCAAGACAATGCAAGACTTTAGAGGTAATTTGAAAGGAAAAAAGTAGAAATATGCTTATAAAGTTTGCTGATAAAAAAAATTGAGAAGCATTGGGAATACAGAGAAGGAATGCTGTTTTTTCTAGAAAGAATTGGAAAGCCTTGAGATCTGGAATCGTAGAAATAGGATGAAATATTAAGTGCATCATCGGGAATCTGGGGAGTAATAAGAAATTATGTGACGGGTTGGGAGCTTGTCTTTGGAAGTTACAAGAAAGACAAATCACTGTAAAGGAATACCTGTTCTTTTTTTCCACAGCAAACAGAATAAATAAGATGAGGAAAAGAGAGACTTTCCCTAAAGATTTATGAAAATATCGATGTGTCTAGAAGTTTTATCAAACTTTAAATTTGTTCTGCAGTTAGTTAGAAATTGTTTGTTAAAGGGAGAGGAACCAGAGTGGCACTGCTAGAAAAGGAGACGGCCACCACACCTGCACTTACTTTTGTGTAGTACTGGCTTGATGATATGGTACATGAAAGGAACTGTCTTTTCTGCATCAGTTTTGAGATAAGCGCTACAAATGCCAGTAGTGCTCACTAATGGGCTATTCTGTTGGTTTTACTAATGAATAGTCTGTTTCCAGCGGGGAGGACCATACATTTTTAAGAAATGCTGGAAAATAACTATGAATGTGAATAAAGGAGAATTAACTCTGTCTTTTTTCTAATGGGACTTTTTAGAAAAAGTAATTCTCTTTTTTTTGTCTTTCAGCCATGGAAGAGTTAATAGTTGAGCTGCGCCTGTTTCTTGAACTTCTGGACCATGAATATCTAACTTCCACTGTCAGGGAGAAGAAGGCAGTAATAACTAACATTCTCCTGAGGATACAGTCATCAAAAGGTCAGTGTCAGGGGTGGGTTTTCTCGCTTGCAGAATGTACAGAATAAGTCTGTGCTCAGTGAAATAGCTATAAGGGCTAAAGACAAGCCCTAAATTGAAGCAAGACAGAAAGACGGGGTGAAGCCTCGGTGTAACTTTCCTGAATGCTTTCCTTCATGTTCAGCAATAAAATATAGCAAAAGGCATACTGGAAGTATCTTGGGTGCGCATGGGTGAATCCAGCCACAGAATTACGTGCTAGATAGCATGTTTTCACTTCTGCTGATATAGTGGTTACTTCATTTTATTTGTGGCGGCAACGTTATTTATGAGTTTTGATGGCAAAGTAATACTGTGTCAGGGAGTGCTGGCCGCAGCACCATCTTATGGATGCATGGGTGCTGCATGCTGCATTTCTGTCAAATGACCCACATCCATCAAAAGGCTTGATATTGAGGCGACTCTGGTGCGTGACTGATACAAGAGTGTCAAGCCAGAGCTAGGAAATGACTGTCAGCATGTTTGGTTTGCATTTTGCAATTAGAGTTATATTCACTTTCCCCTTTTCTCCCTATCTAAAACCATTTTGATTGCACAATGACTTTTATCTCTGTCAAGAATATAGAACTGAAAGCAATATAAATGATTCACTGTGTATAGCAGCCTTTCCACAGAGCTTATACAAAGAATATTCCTTACTATGTTTCCTAACAGTACCCTTCTATTTCCTTACAGCACCTTTATAAATAAAGAGGCATCTGGGCTATAAGACCTCTGTCTCTCCTACATTTGACAGAAATACTGTCAGTGTAAACCCTCAGTGTTTAGATTTTTGAAAAATACCAGAGTGTGTTGAAGAGAAATGCCACATTGTGAGCAGCTGCATTTCTCGTGATTTGTTTCTTTTCCAGTGCTAAAAAAATATGGTCGTTTGATGCAGTGTTTCCCCCCTTCACTAAAGAAATCATTTTTGCCACAGAATTCAAGTCCAAGGAGGTCAACTTGAAAATAATGATTGTCTTCCTTTCTGTTTTGACATTCTTAAAGACCTGTCACTATTGTTACTTTACTACTGAGAGAAGAAGGCAGGTACCAATTTCACATATTGTGGAAAGAGGCTTCCTGCTCCAAAAGCCGATCAAAATACACCAAACTCTCCAAAACCAAAATCTGTAGGTGAGAACCTTAGAAACAGCTGTATTTTACAGGAGTTCAAAATAACTTCAGCAATGCTGATCTGACACTGCATGTTCTTCTTGTAGTCTTTTCAACTAGATTTATTAAGAAAAACACTTGACTTCCTCAAGAAGTTGGACAACATTCTGTTGCCAGCTTTGCAAACAGAGGGAAGGGTTGTCATATCCTTTTCTCTTGGATTGTGGATGGTGTTTCAGGACACAAAAGCTACAGCTCTACTAGTAAATTAAACAGTGCTGGGTATGTTTCTGTACCCTGGAACTCAATTATTTACAGTGTTAAAATTATGGAGCGGTCCTTGGCATGGGTTTGGCCTGAGCTGACTCGTCTCCTCCATCAGTTCCTAGGCATGATTTGGGAGTTAGCACAGGCAAAGCTGTGTTCCCAACAGACAGTTCAAAATCATCACCCTCGACCCTGGTTTTGAGGGGTGAGAGATTTTAACCGTATGGATATAGATTTCTCTGCACCAGAGCACCTTCCCAGGCATGTTTAATTTATGACTACAGATGTGGCCAAGGATAAAAGACTCAAGGACCATAGCTGTCTACCTTTAGCACCTACCATTTAGGTTTTAAAGCCTATTACAGGATCTATAACAAGATCCATTACATCCTGTTACAGGATCCATCCATTAGCAAGATCCATATGAGATCCATATATTAAATGGTGGAGCTTGGTTCAGTGCAGTTGTCACTGGAATGTTATACCCACTTCTAGTGCCTACATTCAAGGAGATAAAATTCAGACATTTCGAAGCAAAGTCATAAAAGTGATTAAAGGATCCAGAAATACGCCTTCAAATTATCCAAAACGACGTATCATAATTAAACTTGATGTAGGAAAGGAATGACTGAGAATGAGCTCTTAGACTTACACAACAAAAAGCAGTGTGCAATGGCGGGATCTTTGTTTCAAAGTGGAAATAAAGCACATGTTTTGAGCATTGAAGCTATGAAGTAATGGAAGAACTTCGTAAGGTCTGCATGCCACTGCTGGCATTTTATCAAGATAGAATATTTTGCTAAAAGATATGCTCTACAAGAATTAATTCAAGGATATTCCATAGTTCAGTTAAGCAAGAGGTCATAGGACTATGCTTTATATGTCTATAAACTCTACTTTATGGAACTGCAGTTTAAACAGGGTTTAAGCCAGCATGGCCTCTAAAAAAAGCATCCTGTTTCTCATTCTTGCTCATCATGTATTGCATCTTCCTTTCTGCTAGCACAAGCATTATTTGGGTTTTTTTGCTGGTTCAGTCCTAACCAGTGTCACTGCCCTGGTCTGGTTCAGCCTGAGGCCACACACATGCTTACGCTGGCACAAGGCAGAGGTTGGTGCAGGGACAGGAACAAGGCAGGGAAGGAGAGGAGCTGCCTCCTTGGGAGCTCTGCCATCCCGTGCTGGCTTCCAGTGTGTGTGAAACTACCCGGGGAGTCATGTACTTTAATGGAGCTGACCCTGCTGCTTTTTTTATCAGTTATAACATTCAGTACTCCCATCCCTTTGAAACTATTCATCTCTTCATTAAAATTAAAAGCAGTAAAAGATGCATAGACCCACAGTACTCTGTAACTAAGCTGAACTGTCATTCCGAGTCTGTTTTTCTAAATGTTGTTTTACTCCACCCACGTAACTCCACGAGAGCACTTGGGTTGCTGGCACCGTTTAAGAGGCCCGAGGCCTATGCTGAGTTCAGACTCTTTATATGCATTTGCAAAAATCAACTGTGTGAATCCAACAGGATATTTCGATTGCTGGAGCAAACCATTTAAGATCAATGGGGAATGGTAATGAAGGATCTGTGCAACTGGGAATTGGCTGGGTTCTTTATAACATCTGGAAATGAACAATTATGTTTTTCTTTGTAAAGGTGTGGAAATTATTATAATGGGCTGGTTGGCTTTCAGTAAAACACTTTAAACTCAGTAAGTTCTTACTTGGGGAATTCTTTAGAAACCTTTTGCCTTGTTTTGCTCCATCTCCCAAATGCACACTGTTTTCTTCTTTTAATATCTATTAACCAGAGACAACTGGGCCAGGCAGATGTGTTCTTCAGGTCGTAGCTGCCTGGCCTCGACCTGCCCCACGTCCAAACCAGCGGTTACTCTCAATAGCTGGCAAAACTATAAACACTATTTTTCTTCCTGAGCCTTGGCATGCCCAATGGATTGTAGGTCTGAACAAAACACTTGGCATTTCCTTCTGAAACTCAGACTTTCTTCTAAAAAACAAAGACACAAACAGTTTATTTTGGAGTAAGAACTGTTGGTGGATTTAGTCATTTAATATGACTGTCAACATTGCCTGTTTTCCTTAAAGGGACCTGATGCCATAAACCTATAATGGTGACTTTGCTGTGTAATTTGGTAGAAGAAAGTAAATGTTAGAGCAGGTTCTTGCTTAAGCACACATAGTTTAAAACTGGGGAAAAACTAGTTTTACAGAGTCAATAGAATTCACTTGGAATACCTTGTTTTGCGGTAGAAAGCCCTTCATATTTGACTTCTGGTTGTTACGGAAAGCATGGCAGACTTGGATATGGATAGCAGTCATAATATGGATTCATCCTGCATAAAGAGGAACAAGTGAAAGTTATACTGAGGCAAAAAAAAAAATTGGAATGTTTCCCAAGACTAATCCCTCTCTTGATTTGTAGGAAGAAAGAAGAATCTGTGGCCCTTAGAGCCAGTTTATTTTATCAGTGTTGTTTTTCAATCCATGACTTCACAGCCAGTGGGACTGGGTTATTATGACAAGAAACATTTCATCATTGATTACATTTTTGAGAATTATATGATCTTGACCAAAAGACATCCATTTGACTATGTAAATATATATTTTAAAAACTAAACTAAACACTAGGAGCTAAATTCAGTCTAGGGGTAAGCAGTGTACAATCCATTGACTGAATTTTTGCCAGAACATTGAGGAGATGCACCCTAATCTCCCTTTTGATATTTAGAAAAATAAACGATATCATGTTCCTATGAAGTGAGTTCAACTGGGATTTAAATTATTGTGCCAAAAACTCAGAATGAGTGGGTCACTCCTCTTTTCCCCTGGGAGGGAGATGCAGTAGTGATACAAAGGACCCTCAAAGCAGCTTTTATGTTCGGCTCCTTTTCCCTTTTCAAATTCACCTGGAAAACTATGGGATTATTTAAAAAAAAAAGAGAGGAAGAAGGAGATAGTGGGAAAACATGCTCAGTGTGCAGTTCTGTTAATGGTGAGTTGGTTAGGGCAATGTGCCCCCCAGCAGCAGCGTGCTCCAGGTTGGGGTGTCGTAGCATCCTGCATCTCCCAGGACTTGCGCAGACTCACACCGTGGCTCTGTGATCGGAGATGGTGGTGGCAGCGGGGATCCCAGGGTACATGGGCGCTGTGGACTTGCCTGAATAGCTGTCACCACTGCTTCAGGGGAGGGAGAGAGGCAGGGTCTCTTCTTCGTCCCTCTTCCCCGCTCTTTTGGCATGAAAGGTGGTATTGGACTCATTTCTGCATGATAGCCTTACCCATCCAAAATATGCCATGGGAATAACTGTTGCTCGTCTCCGCTGGTAAAAGGCAGCCAGCCACATACTGCCCACAGGCTGACTGTGTTTTATGCACTGTATGGTGCCATTGAGACGTTCACAAGTGTGGTATCTACCCTCATAAGTGGTTTTATCTGTATGGTAGTCGCCTGGCAATGTGTTTGAATTATAGCCGTTTAAGTCTTTCAGTTCCAGATGGATAGGCAGTTCAGAATGATTTCCTGTAAATTTTTTCTATGTCTGGTATTTGTTGATCCAAATACCATATATGTCATTATCATATAGAGTAAGTATGTGTTTGTTCTGCTTGATTAAATTCCTGAATTCCCAGCATTCTTCCAGTCCTGCCTCAGTAACCGCGCTGGGGAGGTAGGTTGTGAGCAGCACTGCCTGCCAGATTTTGGTGTGTGACAGTCAGATGTGGTGGCCGCGTGTGGAAAAAATGTCCCATTTGCATCCACTGAAGTGTTAAGCGATGTGTGTGTTGCTCTTCCACAGGTTTTGAAATAAAAGAACATGTACAGAAGCAAGAAGTTGCCAACAGTTTGCCAGCGCCTCCTCAAATGCCTCTGCCAGAAATACCTCAGCAGTGGCTGGTGAGTGTTAATTTAAATATATATAGGAGAGAATATATTTGTGATAAGCACTAACAGAAATGGTTACAAGGGGAAGGAGCCTGCAGATCCAGGGCAATGATTATTCCTCTCAACTCTGCTCTGGTTGAGGGAATTGGGTTCAACTTGCAGAAGAGAAGGCAAAAATTTCCCTTTGGTGAAATGAGCCTGGGAACAGGTCACTGCAAAGGCTGTGGAATTGCAGTCTTTGGTGATTTCCAAAATTCAAGTGGCAAAAACCTGAGTAACTTAATCTTAACTTCAAAGGCTGACCTGCCTTGTGTTGGAGGTCGGCCTGGCAAAGCCCACAGCTCCCAGCAAGTTTCTTACAATTTTAAGGATCAGCTTTCCCTGGAGCAAGCCTTATGAGAAGACTCCCTCTTGATAGCTGAAAAATGAAAGTACAGAGTTTTAAAATGAAAGAAGAATACTTCCTTTTTTTATAAAGTCTTTAGTGCTTTTCTGTGCTCAGTCTCTTGGTAGGAAATTCCCTGCAGAAGAAGTAGAAGTGTATGTTCTCAGAGATGTTTATAGCAAAGATACTGATTGAGATCTGTAATTCAATTCCTCCAGTTGGGGGAAGCTGTCTTGTTACAGAATAAACTATAAACAACTTTTAATGCTCCTCTGTTACTGACTTTACAGTAGATTTGAAGAAAACATTTTCAACTTTTTTTTTAGAGAAGTGTAAGCAAATCATGGCTTAGCCTGTTGAAAGGTGAACACAGTCTTAGCCCTAACACTGATAATTTTTCATTCATTTCATTCATCTTTTCATTCATTTGTGGAAAATGTTGTGCATGGTGACAAGGGCAATCCGTGGAGACCCGCATTCATTGGCTGAAGCAGGAAATACAGATGCAGCTTACGGGGGAAGAACAACTGGGTGGCTGATGTTCTGCTACATTTTAGTGTGTTACTCTGCTATCACATTTATGCCCAGTTCTAAGAGATACATAAGCCAGTAGCATCTTATGAACATAAGAACTAATTTATCAGATCAAACACTTGGCCAGCCTTTCATAATAACCTTTATTTGATGGTGAATAATGCTATGTAGTGCAGAACAAAGTAAAAAAACCCAACAAACATATGTTATATAGAATACCTTAATCATAGTTTCTCCCTAAGCGCTGCCAGCTTTTGGTTTGTGACCTGAACAAGATATTTTTTTTCCCAATTTTAATTCTACCTAATATAATGAGATATGCTCAAATAGTTATAGGAAGGGAATGTTTATGCTAGAAACATTCACATCCAGAGTTGGTATATATACTGTAGCAAAATTCAACTAAAAGGGATGCTATAAAATAGTTATGTATAAATTTGAAAGGATGCAAAAGTGGTCTTATTAATATGCTGTAAAACCTGGAGAATCCATTTCATGGTTATCAGTGCCTGAAAATGATTATTTTTCTTTAATTCAGGATGCATATAGCATAAATTACAAGGGATGGGGTTGATGAGAGGCAGGAAAATTATGCAAAATGCACATGCCTTTGAAATGCAGACTTCAGGTGCTAGCTTCACAAACTGAAGCCAATTGAGATCCTCGTTCTTTCATATTTATGTAGGTTCAGTTTAATAAATTGGCTCTGAAGATTCAAGTTGTTTTTCTAAAGACAACTGACCTACTTTTCCTTTCTCCTATACTAATGTGTAAATTCCCTTAAAGTTGGTACAGCTGCAGTGAGTGAAATCGTGTGAAGTATGAATTAGGTCCAGGAGGTCAACGCTGTTTTTTGCAGTAGTTCAGTTTGGATTTTGGAGTAACAAAAATATTCTCTGAGATACAGTGGGAATTACCATGGAAGCTGACACAGTTAGAGCTGGCTGGTCTGGAGCACGGTCTTGCCATGTTGAGCCTGGCAAAGAGGAGTTTGAACATGGCCCTCCCCTCTGACCTGCCCCTAACGCTGCGGATGCTTTCATCTCAGTGAAGTCACCAAGCTGAGCTGGTTTTTCCATAGTGGCGGAAGCTGAGTTTTGCCAGTTTTTCTGAAATTCTGCTGCTGCTGTCAGGCAGGGGTGGTTTTCGCTTCCCTTTCTGATGTAGGTGCCACTTTGAGATCAGCCAGGAAATGTCCCAGGCCTCTCGTTGTCCTGCATTATCCAAATACGGGTTATGACTTACGCTATTTTAAGACAGTAGCACATCGTAATTTGTGAAAAAGATAACAGACTGCTGCTGTCCTGCAAAAGACCAGGTGGAGTTGGAAGGGAAGGACAAAACCATCAGCTTTTCGACCTTTGAACACCACAGCAAGCTCAAACCCCAGTCTAACTGTTTAAAGATTTCTCCTGAAGTCATGTTGAACTAATGGAATTGATCATTAGCTGTTTTTTGGAAACCTTTCTCTATTAGATGCCTCTTTGTTAGCCCCTCATTATTATTAGATATGATCAGAGACTGTCATATTATCTTTCTTTTTACATCAGGCTGGACATCAGTGACAGTGGCTAAGATCTAATTTTCCCTTCCATTAATGCTCCTGCATGGTGATTTTCAACCTACCCTGAATCAATGGACTCCTAAAAATTTGTAGCTGATGCCAGTCTCTATAAAAACTGCACATAATCAGATTTCTCAGTGACACAAATACTGAGCTACCTTTCCTAGCCACTTTTCATAGACCATGCTTTCGTAGTCGAGTGGAAGAAATCCCCTGGGCCCACCAGAAGCTAGGAAATTCTGCTCCAGATTGCCCTTGTCACATGGCAAGTTGGAAGTCGTGTTGTATGGCACCTCTTTTTGTCAGCCATTCAGGACAGAAACTTTTTCCACTTGCTGAATAACATCTAGCGGTGGTCTCAGCCTCCAGTGGAAACACAATGTGCTGCTGGAACACAGGAATTTACTGGAGGTGGAATCAATAACTTTAAATAAACTATGCACTGTTTTAACATCTATGGTTTTAGCACATCAGTTATTGAGCGTGATGGAAATTAAAGTTTCATTTACACCACTGTTTCTTTTTATGGCACTCAAGGGATTCTGCATTCAAAAATGTTTAGTCTGAATCGATGTTTAAGCTTTTACTTATGTAAAGTTGTGTGGGTGGTAAGGAATTCAATACTCCTTAAAGTAGTGCCAGGAGCCAGACTTATGTGTGGGCAGGTGCTGTGCAAGGCTTCCTTTGTAAATCTGTAAATAGACCTGCATATTTGTTCAGGCCAAATCTTTTATCAGTTTTGTTATTCATCAGCCCATGAACAAAGAGTATAAAATTAATTTTATTTAGAGACATGCTGCTAATAGTTTAAAAGAAGTCTCTAGTTATTAAAACTCATTAAAGCCCAGAGAGTTTTCCTGGAGTCAGTGGGCTTTGGACCAGGTCTTAAAATCGAGAGACAAAGCTGGACCTTGCCTATACCTGAATGAAGCGAATCACTAAGGACACAATCTCTTAGTAATTCTCTTTTTCTGTATACATTCCCTTGCCTACATCTGGTCTAGCAGACTTTCTGTCAGGCTTAGAAAGCAGAAATCCTCGCTTGCTTTAGCCTGTGCATACAACTCCTTCAGATGGCCAGCAAAGTAAAAGCTGAAGATAAAGCACGTGAGCTTAAGGGCAACTCAGAGTCCTCCTGCAGACCCGAAACACCACTTACCTGGGTGCGTTAGTATGTGCTTGCTAGGGTGAATACAGTGCCAGCAGCTGGTGGAGCTTTGCCTGGGTCAGCAGCAGAGGAGGAGATCACTGCGTCTGAAGGAGTCACACTGGTTCGCCCCTCTTGAATCTGCTTACTGCGAGGGCTTGTGTCTTTTAGCCTGCTGTCTCCATCTCTACATCAGCAGCTACTTTTATGATATTTGCCTGTGCTTGACAGGCAAGATGCCATGCTAGGTAATGGGTTTGGAGGAACAACAGAGTCATTGCTCTGTGTGCACCTCGCAGTGCTGCTGGGGGTTTAACACCTGGGATCCCATTGTTGCACTATCACCAAGTTGCCTTGAAGTACATTTTCCACTGAGGCAATAGAATAAGATCCAGTGTGTCCTGCTGCTTAGATGCGCCTGAGGATTACTGGCATAAATTATCCACAGCATGACAGTGACAGAATACTTCTAGCCTCCAAGCATTTGGTTGTCATATTACATCTGACAGTCAGTGATTTCAGTGCACTGTGCAGTCCAACAAAGTCAAATACAAACAGCACAGCTATTTTGCATGATTTTAACAGTAAAATTGAGTATACATTTTATTTTCCTTGGAATAGGGACAATTTAATAATTATTTAACTGCAACAAGTGTCCAGCAAGATGCCAGAACCCCTGTAGGTATAAATCAAAAGGATAGGTCATCATCCTCCAACCCTTTCCTGCAATGTACACAGTCACTCTGTAGGAGTGTTTCATATAAATGGGTTTCCTATTGTGGAGAAGCAATTTGACAGCCTCCCTTTATCTGGCTGCCTGTCAGGTATACTCTCAGATATTTATTAGAAAATGCTGAAAGGAGAGAGTGTCCTTGGAGAAGAAAAAAATCATCCTGAAATCAAAAGGATTTTTGAGGTGATACATCACCAATTATATTAATCATTCTTTGAACAACAATCAAAAAAGTGCCAGTCTGAAAGCTTCTTCTAAAATGTGCGGTGAGACTAGTGCCGTAACAAAAGCAAGGGGCTCATGTGCCAGGTTGGTACCTATGAATCCTTATTTCGTCTTGCTTTTTCTCCCAACACTGAAAAGCAGTTGTTATTCTCTGCTCTTCTTAAAAGATAATCTTAAAATAGTATTAGCCTTGGAGTTTTTCTCCTTGCAGAAAATTTTTAAAAGCAACAAAAGTAAATTCAACAAAAAATCACTTGTTTCATTCAGAGCTGGCTAATCGCTTCAGTTTGAAGAAATCTCAAGTTCTTCTGTAATGAAGGAACAACTAAAGGGGCCTTTTTGATTATTCAGTGCAGTCACTCTTACTGCAGGCCATTATAAAATATTAATCCTTTCAGAAACTCACTTACCAAAGCCTATTTACTAGCATTTAGGTTTCTTTAACCCACTATTTCAATTTGAAAGGCTGTTCCACCATCCCAGTGTTCATTGCCAGCCTTTGTCTTTCTGTTTAAGTAGCTTTTTTGCTCACCTTGGTACTTGTGGCTCAGATATCCTTTGAGATCACAATTATATTCCTCTCAGGCTTCATTTCACTCCACTGTGTGTAAGAAAGGCTCTATCTGTTTCATTTTGAGCTATAATTTAATTCTATTGAACTATATCAGTGTTTCTCCTATGCATCTGCTGTGGGTTCATGTTCTGGTTTGATCACGAGTGACCAGAACAGCAGAGTCTTCTGGACATGATGCAGTTGGTTGTGGAATACTTTTGGTCATCATATATGATTGCATAAGGATTAAGGACAAAGAAGTGTTTGCAGCCCGTTTTTTGTTGGTCGTGTCTTGCAGGACACTGTAGTTGCCATTCCCATTTCCCCTGAGTGGGGTTGGTGCCTTATTGTTGATTATTTGTTTCACATTTGCAAATGGTATCACAGAAAAGTTTTAGATAAAGTACTTTCCTTCTCAGTTCACTTGTATTATACACTTACAGCAATGCACATCACTGTGTTTCAAAGCTTTCTTCATTTCTGAGCTGTCAGAATGAGCTGGAAATTTGCATTTAAACTGGATGAGCTCAGGTCAGATTTAGAGTAGGATTGAACTGCTTTACCAGATTCTTTCTGTGATCATTGGGAAGCTGTATGCCCTCTCTTCTGTCTTTACTAGATGCTGATGGACTTTGACCTCCACAGACGAAAGCTATTAGATTACTAATACCACAGGTTTGATAGGATATTATCCCACCATTTTTCATAACATACTCCCTCAGGTTTTTGGTTTCTTGTTTCTATGGTATACGTGTCCATAAACCACCCTCCTTGTGCTGATAGTTAGGAACCAGCCTATTTACTTTTCTAAATGTGCTCATTAATGGGCTGTGCACAAACACATGGGAAAGGAATTGGGCCTGTAAGTACCAAAGTCTTTTCTTGTTTTTGTTTGATGCAGTGCTCAGGCTGTTAGAAAATATTGTTCTGGTAGAAATGGTGTTGCCGACACTTTTCTCACCATACTGCTTTGTCTTGTCCGCACTGTCATGTTGTGTACCTGGATGAGCTTATTAACTCCTGGAATAGGAAGGTGATTTTGTCTTTGCTGGGGAATACAGACACTTCTTTGAGCACAGTTACAATAACCACCTCTGACTGAGGGCCCATGCTGCTTAAAATTCAGATTCATCTTTCTCATGTAATATGCATGAAAGTGTTCCCCAGCATTAATTAAAGCCCATTTCTCTTCTTGGTACACCCAGACCCTTTGCTTGACATGAGTCAACTCTATTGTTTTGTCTGAGTGATGCTTCCAGCTGGCTGTGCAATAATCTTATAAAATCTGAATGATACAGAGATATTGTGGTTTTGTTTATGGCTCATTCTTTTTCACTTTTTAATTATTTCCTTAGATCTTCTGTTACTTCATGGAGTCTGAAGTTTATTTCCACTCCTGTCTTCCATAGAGTTTGGGTGTAACTTCTTCCAGCTATCTGTCCTTTCAGTGGTGCATTCTGTGCTCCAGTCTTTTCAGTTTTATTTAATATCTCAAATGTTAATTGAATACAATGCCCAGAACTGAGATTTAAGCTTATGCCTGGCTTCTGACGCAGGCTGACGTTGCCATGAGAGAGATGCAAGAACCAACTGGGTCCTCTGCTCGGTTGATATACTGTGTTGGTTTCTTACTGTTTCCATTTGGTCCTCTTAATTGCCATCTTTACCTTCCTGTTGCTTAGGTAAAGGGGTTATCATGTTATCTAAAGAGAACTCAGATGTGCTGTATTTTGTGAAATGGTAACTCATTTCCTGGTGAGGTTCCTCTGTAAATGCTCTCCAGCCAATCTTCAGATCAAACTGTGGAGCCATAGTAGGCCCTGATTAATTCTTTAAATGCGAGCAAGTCTGTTCAAATCCCTTTCCCATCATCGGGCTGTGCTTTCTGAGGCTGTGATCTGTTTGTAGTCACTATACTTTACATACTAAGCACTTTTCCAGAGATACCTTTAATTAGGCATTCACCCCTGAGTCAGCAGACACAATCTTAGGCTGCGTCAGATCTACCTCCACACCCTGGAGGACAGCGTGCAAAGCGTGTACCTTCTTTTGTTCTTAGTCTTAAACCTACTCAAGTCACAGTTCAGGATCACCCTAAGGAAAAGCTTCACTTGTGCTTATTCTCATCCTCCGCCTGGTAATCACTTCAGCTAGCGTTTCCTCCCTGCCCTCCTCTGTGCAGCACTGCAGTAGGAGCTGGCGGGTTACCAGTTCAGCTCTTCCTTGGATTGCTGGGAGTTGCTGGGCCTCCCATCATGTCTGCCTCCAGCCGCTGATTTCTTGGCAATTCCTTTTGGTTTTTTCCTGGTAGCACCAGTGTCCCAGAGGTGTGTGCTGTAATTGCTTGGGTACACTCAGCGGTGGTTGGGTGGGACTATACCAGCATCCTGTTGTGCAGCTGTGGTACCCACGTTGTGGTGGGACTGACAGGGTTACTCTGCTCCAAAAAGCTGAGTTTGGTGCCTGGCTGGTCTGCTGTCTTTTGTCACGTGTGCTCAGAAGCTGAAAAGAGGAGTTGTTAGACTTCTTTCACATTATTTGGCTCCCGGTTTTGTAGGGTCCAGCTGACAACCTGAGAAATTTATAACTTTGGAATACAGAGCTGAGGTCAAATGAAGAATTCTTCTTAGCTTCTGCTTGTCTATGCTCAGGCTAATATTTCATTCCTGCACAGCTCAATATGGTCTTAACATCCCATATAGTCAGCATTTTTGTCCTGAATAAATCCAATGTCCATGCAGGTCCTCAATAGCTGGCAATAAACAGTAATTTCTTTTTAGTGCCTTAGCGATTTTGAGTTTATCTAAAGGCTTTCATACCAAGTGTGTGGCAAGTACTGGCACCCCATTTCCAGCCTTTACAGTGGTATGATGAAGCCTGGTTGAAATGTACAGTCAGTAATTTTGCCAGTTATATTGGTACTCAGTTTCTTGATGCATCTTGCTTTCTGGACATCCATTTTCTTATGTGTGGGGAGAGGGATCATAAATGTGTGAGGACTTTTCCCCCTCCAGGCTGAGGATGCGGCGGGGTTGTACAGAGGTCAGGTCTAAGCTTGCTCCAAAGCAAATGGCATATGCATGTGTCAAGGTTTCTTCGTGATAGCCCCCATTTGCCTGCTGGCTTCTGAATGGCTTTATTATGCATCACCAATGTGTGACCACTTTTCCAGTCTCACGTTGCTGCTTTCACTGTTGAGGGGTTACGTAGCAGCTGGCTCCACAGTCCGACTGGATCCGAACTGGTGGTTGATCTAATAACACACGTGCGAGCATGGCCCTTGAATTGCTGGCAGCCTTTGCCTGCAGCACGAGTGTGCTGGCAGTCTCTGCTAAAGTCACTGCTTTGCACTGGAAATCTCCACGTCCTAAATCATTGCATAAAGGGAGGTGTTTCTTTCTATTTCCTACATAGTGTAAGTCTTCATTGGGGTGTAAAGTGATTTTATATCCTCAGGCCCCTATATGATGACATTTATTTTCCTCTGTCCTTCGTACTGCTTTCCACACTATATACTTCCATATTGTCAGCAGATATCAGCTAGACTATCCCTAAGAAAAACAGTTACTGCCTATCTTGGTAGGTACCCTTGGACAGAAGGGGGAAATAAAGTATTTTATCTCCTAGGACAAAGAAAGAAAGAGTTTATTTGTGGTCTGTGGAACACAGAGGGTCAGGTGGAGGGGAAGACCATAATACGCCATAAAATTAATATTTCTGTTTCATAGCGTCCAGTAGAATAATGAGTTTTACGATCCAGGTGAATATGGCTTATTACTTGGAGATATTTGTTTCTTTCTCTCAGCAATCCCTCCTGTAAACTGCGGTTGGGCATCCTGTGCACAACCCAGTCTTTCAGAGATCTCATCTCTGTAGTATAATAATCACCCCATCCACTTCTTCATTTCAAATAAAGCATCTCTTATTTGGTCTCAGACCCAGCACCTGACAAACACCTTTATCAGTATTGTTTCAGTATTACGGGTATTATTCTGGGCAACAATATCTCACTCATCTTTGTCCCTTTTCCTTAAATGAGATAAAAATAATGGTAATTTTTTTTTCTGACTCAGTTCTTATTCCTGTGATTGAGCAAGGTTATTTGTCTTGAAAGGCAGCATTTTCTAGTTTCCTTCCCTGTGGCCTGTTGTAAAAAAAAATAAAAGTAAGAATTCATGCTAATGCCTTCTTTGCAGGTTGCCAGGTCTTTCCTCCTGATACCACTCAAACTACACATGTTCTAGGGTTTTTTGAGTTTGAATCCTTTTATAGAATATGTAAATAGTTTTGTGGGTTTTATGGCCTTTTTATTTTTCAGGTAAACTAATGAAAAGTTACTGAATCAACAATTGTTTCAGTTCATAATTCATAACTTCATCAGAATTCTTCCACTAAAAAATCACCAAGTTGAAAGAATTAAACAATACAACTAGCAACGGTAAAAAAATTAAAGCACTGTAAATATTCGTAAGTAATATCAGAATCCTCAGATGCACTTTTTACATTTCTTGATGCTCAAACTCTTATATATTCCATAGCCCCCAAAAGATGCAGCTGTTTATGGTACAGATTTGAGTGAGGTATTTTTATTTTGTATTTAATCAGTTGGATTTTCTTTCAATATTAAAGCATCCTTGCTTTAATCAGAAAGTATTTAATGTTGGATGTTTCTGTTTCTCCTAATTATTTTTTTTTATCTTTTTTGTAATTGTTTTCAACTTTGTTATGGCAAGCACTGCAAAATGCATTTCAGAAAGGAGGGCCTGGTTAGTTCAGCAATAGATTCCATCTGTGTTGATGTTGGCTGCACAGCCCAGCCCGCCCCAGCTGTATGAAGTAACTGGTGCTCCAGCAGGGTCGAATTCAGACAAGCACCATTTGTGTTTCATTTCCTTTTTCTTTCTTTCTGAATAACATTTTGTCTAAAAACAAGGATTCCCTCCCCCCCGCTCCCCCCCCTTTATTGGAACCTCTTATTTATTTCTGGATAAAAGATAGCTTTGAAACCTAGGTGCTGTGTCAAGTCAAAATTGGAATGACTCTCAGAATGGGTATTTCCTGGGTGAATTAGGTTTAATAATGATAGGAATTTCATATATCGTATGTACACCTGACGGGGAAAATAGTTTAAGGCTAGACCGAGATATTAATATATCTGTATTATGAAAGGGGTGGGATGAATCTACACCGCCCCAGGAGCAAACCTTGACCCCGACTTACTTGAGCAAGGCTCTGCCTACCTGCGTGAAGGGAGGAAATGCAAACTCTTTGGAGGCAGTTCCCCCTCTTGCGTCTAGCAGTTCAGGCCACACAGAGCTGATGTGTGCAGGTGTGTAGGGCAAAATTCATAATGTGCTGTCAATTTTCCAATATTAACGAACATGTAACATTTTTTCATGTCCCTTATGCCTGTTGCGCGGCAGCAGCTAACCTGGAAAGACTCATTTATTTTGTGATTATGTGCAGATTTGCAATTTGGGGTTTTTTTCAGTAGAATCACAGAGAAGCTATGCTAAAAGTCATATTTTTTCATTATTTCACTTCTTTGACAGATAATTTCTCTGGTCTGTGAGGAATACTCATTTGGTTCACATTGTAGATAACAGTAATTGCCATCTCTTATCTGTAATTGAGTGTGACATATGAAGTTGGCTATATCATTTGATACAGAAGCAATATTAGTGTAAATCTTAATCTGACCAAGAATTTCTGTGTTCAGTCACGAATCGGTTCATTGTTCTTGAGGAAGTTTCTGATTTTACTCAGTGCACAAAGGGAGGTCAGCGCTGGATGAGCTGAAGGGCAGGTTTATTGGTTAGCTCCTTGCCTTCCTGCACATCGGGAATACATGAGCACTTGCCTGCAAGGTGGAAAAACCCAGTCGATATGAATTTAGCTACAGGGCACACTAAGGGTGGGACTCGTTTTGCTGATGTTGTTAAGCATTAGGTGTCCAGCGTAGATGGGTAATCAGTAATGAGATTTGGAGATGTCTAGCTCTGAAATTTGCAAAGATTAATCCAAGCCTGAAAGTGCCCATGGAAGTAATTTCATTACAGCTAATGCCACGTGTTATTGAAGCTCAGCTTCCTCCCAGGTAACTTTAGGTCTATAGCAAAAGAGCAGTCTAATCACTGTGGCTTCATATATATTATGTGGAAGAAGGCTCTATGCCTCTACTAGACTGTTCAGCCCACTGAATTGCACTCCAGAAGAGTCTGTATCTGACCATGAGCAAAGCTCACCCAGCCTGATTTCTTACTTTGGTATCTCTGTTCAATTCTCCGAGTTTAGACTGGATCAGTCCAATGCAGATAAACACCATCACATCTCTTTCATTACATGAAAAAAAGAGAAAGATGTATTGAAAAAATGTTACTGCAGAAATGAGACTGCTTACAAGTTATATTTTTGTAATCATACAATAAACCACTGGTGTTGGAAAAAGACTTCAGTATTTTCTCCAATATGAAAATATGGAACTAAAAACGTGTGGCAAATATGAATGAGTTCTATAAAATACAGTTGTTTTGGTACTTGTTAAGGAAATAGAACAGTAAAGTCATATGGAAGAAGTCATAGAGTACTAAATTTACTTTGTTACTATATCAACATACCAGCAGTTGGTCAGTTTTAAATTTAAAACAGGTTTATATTTAGAAAAGAAGCATTTTAGAATTTGACCTGGTATTTGAAATATTTATTTTATCATATAATAGTTTCTTGATGTTCTAAACTTCTCCTTGGTTGTAGCTCAGTTTTCACTATGTAGAAAGAGCATTTTAAAAATTAATGTCTATATGAAGAATTGATTTGCCATTGAAAAACAAAATACATCATGAAAATATGACCTAAATTATCTGTCCTTTATCTCTGCCAGCCCAGGCTATTTAGCTTTTCTAAACTATCCAACCAAACTGTTGTTCGCTGCTGTAATACAAATTATTTCAGATGTAAAATACTAATAAAGAAGCCTTAACACTGTAAAATGGTCTATGCACAGAAATCTCTTTCCTACATAGACCCTTTAAGTTTCTAGTTCTTAAATATAGAACTATATCTTTTCAACATTTTTACCACTTAATGCTGTTGTAGAAAGAACTTATTTTAATGTAGTTGTCTTGATTTTGCCATCCTTAACAATGGCAAGTAAGGTTGTACTGTTTATATCCCCAAAGGACTTGGATTACATGCAAGAAGGTTCTGCTTCCTTATCATGAGTGATAGGTGTTCACTTTTTCTTTTTCTTTCTGTTTTTCTTTTTTTAGCCACCAGATAATGGGCCTCCACCATTACCAACATCTTCCCTTCCTGAAGGCTATTATGAAGAGGCAGTGCCACTTAGTCCTGGAAAGGCTCCTGAGTACATCACTTCTAGTGAGTAATATATCTCCAGACCAGTGTCTGAGCAATTGGTAATTCCAGTGTCCTTCAGCTTTTTTAGTATTTGACACCTACATCTCTATTAGGGCTGTGGTGACATGTCGTAAGCGTGCGTTTGACCATTTGGGGCCGGTTCTGGTTATCCTCACTGGCCATGCATTGGTTTGGTTTGCAGAACTGTTTTGGTGTGCACAAACCAGGCTCCTTTTAGAAGAAACTAAACCTGGCGCTCAAGTTAGGTGCACATAAACATGTTTCAGCTGCTGTTGGAGACAGAGGGTCCAAATCAGCCACTGGTCTTTTGGACAGCTTTAAACCACAGACTTGGTGGGGGCATTGGACCAGGACTCCAGAGTTAAGTATCATCCAGAGTAAACCCCTCTAGACTGGCGGTACTGTAAATGTAGAGATGTCAGAAACTGGTGCTGATCTACTGGTATGCCTCTATTGCACTGAATTACTTGCTAAAGTAGACAAATAAAAATGAAAAAGGAATTATTGAAAAGATGTGATTTGCATCATTTCTGATGACACATTGTTGATAGGGATAAATCATTCATACTGGTTCCCACAAGCCATGTTTGATGCACATGACAGTATTTTTGTGACTACTCGTTTAGTGCAAAAGGCAGAGGGCTGCCTCCTAACTGACCATCAGAACATCCTTCTGCAACACACAAATGCTCTTTCTCACATCCAAACACTTATCCAAAGACCTATGCACTTAAGTGGGGCTACGCTGAGAGCACGCTGGTGAACCAATGAAATGACTGCTGTGAGCATTTACACAGGGTCAGTCAACAGGACATTATGTACCAAAAAATTGCAAAGATTTTCCTTTTTGCTGCTTTTTTTTATTAGCTGGGGTAGTTTATTACTTGTGTATGGCTGATTTATCACTAATCGTTATTTTCTATGGGCCAAAGATTAAAGGCATATCTTCCCCCATTTTATAGCCATTTTTATTATTTGAACCAGAACAAATTAATAAAATGATATCTCTGTTCTTAAAACACATGCATAGGAGTCACCTTAGAATATTAATTATTCACTTGTACACTGCACAAACTGAGGTTATCTTAATTCACCTAAGAAATTCAAGGTAAGAAAGAGTTTCATATACTGTAAAGCAAATGAAGGAACATACAGTCTTAAAGCAGCAAAATCACTCCTCTCTTCATTTCCTCCCTTGCAATGCTGCAGGGTGGTCCTGCTACACCCTGTAATCCGGTGAACTGCTGATTTGTGTTTTGTCATTAAACAAGAGCCATGCTCAGGCAGAAAAATATTAATAGAACAAATATTAATAGCACTGCTAAAGGATCACCTAGGGAAAAAAAGGACAAAATATGAAACTGATTTCTTATTGTACTTAACCATCCAAATCCATGAAAATATTTAGGATATCAGCCTTAAAAGTTCATTAATAATTCCATAATTTAAGTATATATATCCAGACTTTAAAATCTCTGTTAGTGTAATGTATCATCTCACTTGCTGTGATTTTGCTATATTTTCTTATGTCCTGAACTCCTTATCATCTCTTTTAATTTGTGTTAAAAGTATTCCGCTCCTCATCGGTAATAAAGTTGCTTTTAATTCAATATACCATTAGTAATATATCTCCACTTAAGCAAAACTTCCACTAAATCCAGTGTGTGTGGTAATTAAAATAAGACACCAGAGCAGTGTATTAACCAAAGATGTAACCTTAGCTGTTCAGACTGTTTGAGGTGGAGATGACCATAACAAAGAAGTGCTAAAAGTGTAAGAAGTGCAAGAATAAACTGTTAAACAACTGTTGGGATACATATAATTATCTTAAGTAAATACTCATATGGAATATTTTTGTAATGTCATTAATAGCAAGGAGGCTTACATACCATGTGTCCTACCTATAAACGTGAACAGCAGCAGAAGAAAATTGCAGAATATAGATCATGAAAATGAAATATCCGTAACTTCCCCAAGTCCCTGTAATCTGCTTGTAAATGAACACTTGCATCTAGATGAAAACAAGACTGTATATGCCTTGTCTGATAACTCTCTTTATTAAAACCTACTGGTCTGTACAATATGCCTAAATTATTACAAGACTGTATATGCCTTGTCTGATAACTCTCTTTATTAAAACCTACTGGTCTGTACAATATGCCTAAATTATTACAGACTAATCTTTGGAATATGCTATTACAAATAATGTGAAAGTCCACTGTGATTTTCACCCCCTAACAGTGGAAAATTTTGATGAAGATAAGTGTGAAAAGCCAATGTCAAAAGAAGCTAGGATAATCAGAAAATGCAGAAGATGCAAAAAAAGGTAGATCAGCAGCATTGGAACATGTTGTATCAGTGAATCTCAGTCTCTGACACTTTAGTAGACTTAATAAAATAACTTTATTTTGGAGAGACACCTTTCACTTTTTCTACACGTTTTGTATTTCTCTCCTTTCTCTTGCCCCCTTCCCCACTCCAAGACCCAAAGAGTGTGTTGACTTGAACATATACACGTTTTTCAGAAAGACTTGAACATATACACATTTTTCAGATTTCAAGAATTTTTCAGATCTTACCTATAGTTTACTGTCAAGCCTCTTTCATTACCCACTGTGATGAGACAATAAGAGACGAGAGGATTTAGTCACTAGTAGCCTTTCCACAACTTACCTTTACACAGTTTGCTTCCACAATTTAGCATTTTTTAATAGGAATTTTACTGCTTCCCAAATTCAGTTCACAGTGAGTATTAGTTGGAAGTAATACTGCTTCAAAACCCTTTGAAACTATATGCACATGCTGGATTTCTCTGCATAACTTTCTGCATGTCTGCTAAAGCTGTTAGGTATGGGTAGTAGACCGCCAATGCTATTTACGTTAGAACAGTCACTTTACAACGTGAGCAGAAGCTAGTTTGTGTCCAGAGCCTGAAAACCTTGTTTTGGTCATGATACAGCAGTTTGGAGAAACAGAGAATAGAAGCGGGATGTGGCAAAGAGCAGGAAAGGTTTCACCCGGATGGTATGAGTGCTCCAGGGTGGTCATCCTTCCTGGTGTGAGTCACACAGCAAACTGCTTCTGGCCAAGAGTCCCACAGCCCAAGGAGAAGGGAAACACAGGGAGTAGTTAATGGGCAGGATATGGCAACAGGTCCCCAGAGATCCTGTTAGACTGTGCGAGGATGGCAGTCCGCAAACGTCAGCCTCAGAAGCTCCTGTTGGCTTTTATCCTCCTATAAACAGAGATTTGGATGAACCTGCAATGGCTGTGCCAGCAGAGTCCCTCTGCTGATCACACAACTTACTGCTAACATGGAATCTGCACTTGGACTGCTTGTGAGCCACATAGGAAGTACCTGTAGCATATTTAATGTGCAGAATTTCAATCTCTACGTTGAAGTCTCAATCAGCACTTCCTACAATTAATTTAATTAATCATCTGAGGCTTTTACCACTTGCCCCTATGCAGCTGCCCCAAACCAAACACTCCGTAGCAGAATTGACCAGAAGATGGCAATTAAATTAAATTCGAAAAAAAGTTTCAAGAGCTTGAAATTTTATTTTCACTTCACTTTGGAAAGAACATAAACTGTTTTGTAGACTTTTGTGAAAACACAGATAGGATCAGAATATCTAGTCTTGATTCAGAGATGTGAGGGCTGGGTATATCCCATTCTGTCTCTGCACATAGGGAGGAACTGATTTAGAATGAGCTTTCCAGCAATCCTCTCTCTTGTCCTTTTTCCAGTTGTCCCAGGCCTTCTTCCTACATCCCAACTGTGTCCTAAATACCTAGCTAAAGCAAACGAGAGGTTTTTCTTCCACCTTCTGGCCTAAAAATATATCAAAGTCTACTATAAGTGTTTGCATGAAATTTCAGCTATTGAAAATATTCCAGTCAAGTCTCCTCCATGGGAGCATGTGCCAGTGGATAACAGGCGTGCCTTCAGGAGCTTTGCTTATATGCTCACGTAAACAAATAAATAAGTATGGATGGTGGAAGAGAGGGTTCTGTGATAATGGCAAATTAGTTTTGTAGTTGAGGGGACTGCTGGAGCTGATTGCCTTGTTGAAAATGAAAGGCCTGAACAAAGATTGTTTAATTAAAAAGGAATCTTGCCATTACATCGCCAAACTTAGAGCAGGATTAAACTGTTTAGGCTAACATAACAAGATGTTTTTTGCAGAATGCCTTTAACTCCAGCAGAATCCATAGTTCAAGGAACAGCATTGTCTATTCAACGTTAATTGTATCAGTGCAGGTGCTGTATTGTATGAAATACTACGATAGGTAGATAGTGCCCCATAATTTACTCTTGTGACCTTTGCCATATTCAGTGTTTGTTTCCTAATATGCTGTACTAATATTGGCATTTCTGTGTCTACATTTTGCATTATGCAATATGGCAAGATGAAGATGTTTCTCTGTAAAAGAATTACAAAAGACAAAGGTATCTGCTAAGTAATATTTTGAAGATAAGAAAAAACTACCTAAAATTCTAACTATTTATTCCCAGCTCCTTCTTTCAATTAAAATTCCCAAGGTATCAGTGTGGGTCTTCTATAAAATTTCATAATGGAACAGCATCTCTTATTCAATTAACTTAATGTATTGCTATTACTAAGCACTGAAACAGTAATTTGTTCATGGCTGACTTTCAAAAGCCTTAACTTAAAGTCAACCCTGTTGAGATTTTCAGTTATTTCAGTACGCTTCATTGCTAAATGTTTTAACTTGACACTTTTATACTTTTCCTAAAGATTATGACTCAGATGCTATGAGCAGCTCTTATGAATCCTATGATGAAGAGGAGGAGGATGGAAAGGGGAAGAAAATGAGACATCAGTGGCCTTCCGAGGAGGCCTCTATGGATCTGGTGAAGGATGCCAAAATCTGTGCCTTCCTCCTTAGAAAGAAACGATTTGGGCAATGGACCAAACTACTGTGTGTTATCAAAGAAAACAAACTACTGGTAATTTTTATTTTAACTAGCTATATTTTCTTTGTACCTTTTGGATGATATATTTATTTTTACAGGAATCTGGTTTTTGGAATATGTTCTGCAAACAGTGGCCAAGTCTACAGTAACCTTACAAAATTAGTTTGGTCATGATTTACCCAAGAAGCAGAGAAACACTGAAATTATAAGTGTATCATTTAGCAACTTAGAACTTTGATTTTTATTGCACTTAAACTTAAACCCAGGCAGTTCCCTGATATTGGAAAGAAAGTCTGGCCTATTAGCTTCTACATATTTCATTTGGAAAAAAAATTGCTGAAACTGTAAATCCAATCTTTCATTCCCTGCGGACCAAAAATCTCATAGGGAGCTTTGTGTATGAACTGTTGGATCAGACCGCTGGAGAGAAAAGTCCCTTGTTAGACTGAGAATTCACTTGGCAGCATATGCCGTGGTAATGTATATACTTTAAACTAAACCTTTGCCATCTGTTCTGCGGTAATTACAGATGCAGTATTCACATGATGCACAGCTGCATTATAGAAAGGAGAGAAACAAGTGGATGTATTTGTTCCTTAAGCATATGTGTTATGTTTCTTTCTGATTGGAGGCACCAGTAAAAGATTCCGTAAGTTAGTAAATGATCTGCTCATAGATGTCTTTTTGTTTTCTGAAAAGAGACCTAATTGAGGGAAACACTCATTTCTGTGCCATCATAAACGAACTAATGCTTGCAGTAATAAATAAGTTGAAGTCTTAGGCACTCCCTGTCTTCCTGTCTGGTGCTTCCAACAGTTGTAACTAAGTATGTGACTAATAATTACTGCAATATCCCAAATGCTAAAAGCTGATTAACAGGTGATAGAACGTTTTCTGTAGAACCTCATTATTCTACACTCTTACAACATAGCTTGGATGTGTTCACTTCCCAAGTACATTTATGCTCGTGGCGGTATAGGAAATAACAGGGTATGAAATAGAGATATCTGAGTAAGAGGTTTCTGAAAATATAGTTGGAATTCATTTGCTAGTTTTCAGTGGTTACTGGGGATTTAATTTTTCTATCCTCCTCTGTTTAAGTGTCGAAAAGAATGTTGATTCCGATTTGGTTTGTGTTATATTGTTATAATGCCATTATGCTTAGTCCATATTTTTGTCACCATATACCAGGATCATATCAAGTTTCAGGACCATCTGATAACAGCTTGAAGAAAAGAAAGAAGGGAAAAACCAGATTTTCTCTGAAGTCACACAATATTTCTTCCACAATTATGTTTGTTGTTCTGTATAGAAATATGTTATTTTTCCTATTTTCATTTCCTTTAGCCACATGTGTGGTCTGAAAAGCTTTTTTTTTTTCCTTATAGGGATTGTCTTTCAATTCTATTAAGAAAATAAAAATCACAATAGGAGTCTAACAACCAAGTTACACAAGATTGGTTTATTGTTTGAAGGAGGACTTAGACATTTAACTTATGAGATATGCAAGTAAAACAAATATATGTTCTTAGGGATTAGCAATTGCTTGTGTTATAAATGCAGCTGTCATCCTAAACCCAAAATATTTTAATTAGAATTAGATATTAGAAATAACTTTTAGTAGGGAATAATTTTTCACTTAAAGTCCTTTAATATATAAATACTTCAGATTTAGTAATGTATAATTATAAATAAAATATTTAAATTAATATAAAGGGAATTACATGCTGTTTATTCCTTGTTAAAGTGACTGATGTTGTATGTTTTCAAGATTTCATAGCTTGAAAACTTAATATTTTTTAAGGTTACAAACTTAAAATCTGTGACCAAGCTAGAGAAACTTTGAGTTAATGGGCTTTGGAGAGGGAAGGAGGATTATGAGTGATTTGCAGAGGCTGGTTTAGAGTGGCTGTATTTGCTCAGCCTAAGTTGTAGTGTTTATAACATACTTTTAACAGCTACTGTCTTCCTGACAGTTGCATCATGACATGAATACGGCCGCAGACATGCAAAAGTTCCTGTGCTTTTCTCTGTTCACATTTATACTCAGCTATTCTATGTATGCATATACTAATAAGTCTTCTTTATTATCAGATACCTTTTTAGCCTTTGTGCTTATTTGTATGAGTAAAAGCCCAATTTCCATAAGTATATAAAATAACTGGACATTCATATACACAATTAAATGTTGTTCTGTAGTCTGGCACTCTATGACAGCATGATGAACCTCAACTATACTGATGTGTTAGAAGACAGGAATAGGGACTAGGTCCATAGGACAACTGATGTAACGTGAAACCCTTACTCTTTAGATCACCAATTTAAACATAGAGCAGGTCATCAATGATCCAGCATGTCAATGTCTGTTCATTGACAGCACTTAATACTGAGGGAAAAAACATCGGGTACATCATATAGTTTTATCCAGGAGCTTACAGTGTAAACTAACATGGAGATTTATGCATTTGTGTGCAGTGACTGATTAAACTGAATTAGCTAAAAAAGTTACCGTCCTGCGACTTTGCCCCCTTTCCACAGTGTGACAATTTTTTTACTTATCTCAAGAAAAAGAACAGCTGAGTAGGGCATGTGCCAGCACCTTTGTAGCTGCACCGTGTAGGCACTGGCGTAGGTTTGCCTTGATACGCTGGGCTGTTGCTGCAGGGCAGGGTAAGCATCTAGGCTTTAAAGTCGTTAACTGTACAAGTTTATTCTGCTGCTACATGTGAGCAGATATCCTAACTCACCCTCTTGCTACCTGATCAAGGTCAAGGTTGAGTCATAAGGATAACGCAGAGGAGGTTAATACGCTCCATATGTTGTACCTGTCCTGCAATAAAAGATATCTATTAATGTCAGTCTGGAAGTAATTTTGCTTTACAGAGGGGATGAGGAGGAGAAATGCAAAGTTGGTGTTGGCTGAACTCTGTGGTATGTGGTAAAGGGGTGCACAGAAAATAGTAAAAATTAAAAAATAGCATTTCTATATAATAACAGCTTTCCCCCAAGGTTCAGAAAGGTGATATCTAACTTCTGAACTTTCCTTACATTTATTTAGTGTTACAAAAGTTCCAAGGACCAGCAGCCCCAGATGGAGCTGCTCCTGAATGACTGCAGTATCACGTACATTCCCAAAGACAGCAAAAAGAAGAAGCATGAGCTGAAAATCTCGCACCAAGGAGCGGATGCCCTGGTTCTGGCAGTACAGAGCAAAGAGCAGGCGGAACAGTGGCTAAAGGTAAGGGGGGATTTCTGACCAGGAGCTATTCCACTCACAAAGCACTTCCATTGCCTGCTCAGTTGCTGTTAAAAACTGGGATACAGACAGTAACATTCAGGCACATCCAGACCACTTAAATCCCATCTAATTTGGGACGGCAGAAATACAGACTTAATGTTCAGGCCTCGAAGCAACTCCTTGAGCAACCAGCAGCTCAGTATTACACAGCTGCTGCTGCTGCTGCTGCTGCTGCATGGGGTTTTCACTGCTAATTGCACAATAATCTGGTACTGAGAGCAGAGGTGGCAAATTCCCTTCCATTTTCATCTCCAGCTCATTTTCCAGAAAGCTTTGCTGTTTAGCACACACTGGTAGTGAGCTGAAGGTTCAGATTCCTTAAGGTGTAGGAGTCTGGCACCCAGGTTGGTTTTTGGAATGGTACATATGCATAACTGCCAGAGGCTACCCTGCAAAATTTGGGCATACCAACACCACAGTCACCTTTTAAAAAGAAGGATCTCTGAGGAGACACCTGTTTTAATTGCTCTGGATGGAGAAAAATCCTTCAGCTTCCTGAAGTCCATTCAAGTTTGCTAATCCTGGTTTAGCAGAATATCATCTGTTATGGTTTGTTCTGGGAATGCAGACTTCTGAGAAATGGGATTTTGTCATCTTCCACTCCTTTCTGTTCAGTGTCTGCAAATGTGGAAAATCCCAATGCAAGGGCTGCAGTTTTAGATCCTAATGAGATTACTAGTATTTATGTTGAACTTTGCCAGTCTCAAATGTGGAGGTCAGTGAAGTAGTGTGGGAAACTATCACTGCAGTTTCAGTAGCTTGTTTTAAGACCTTGAAATCCCGCCTTTTAAATGCATGTAAAAGTCTGAATGCATAAGACTCATCGGGCATTCTCCGTGCTGTGCTCTGACCTATCCTTATATGGTACTTATTTTTCTAAGAATAAATTGTATTTTTCCAAATACAATCGAATTAAACACATAGGAATTTCCTGATGGCAGATAGTTTTTCTGCAGAACAGGGAGACATAAAATGCAGCTTAAGAGGTATGAGTTCTGCTGTGGGCTAATTTACTAAATGGAAAAATAATTTGTAATCTCCTATTTTGTAATATTTGAATATACCTTTTGGGGGTTTGTGGTTTGTGTGTGTGTGTGTTTGGTTTTGACTGTGAGTTTGTGTCTTAGCTTAGAAAGTGCACTTTCTATTGTCTTTTTAATAGAAACTAATCACAGCCATGTGTTTTTCAGGCTTCTTCTAACATCAGTATCTTGTTTTAAGTTTTAAAATCTAGCACCATCCAAGTGTCCCACGAACTCACCTAGAGTTTCAAAAACACTGATTGGAATGAAAAGAAATTCATAAGTCATTTTCTTTTCCAAGGGAATTCCACTGTAATTAGATCATAGTAACTGCCCCATTATTTCCTGTGGTGTTCTAAACTTGGGTTTAGTGATGCTGAATTCATTGGCATTTATCAGACTTTCTTTCATAAAAATTGTTTTCTTTTTTCTTTTTTTTATTTTTTAAATTGTACATAGAGCATTCCCCACACAGGCAGACAGAGCAGTGCTAGATTTTTCCGTATCCCAGATGCATTGCTGCTACTTTATTTAAAAAAAAAAAAAAAGAAAAGATTTTGTACAGTTGCATGTTAATGAAATTGTGTGCGCAGAGGGTGAATGGCCAGACAGAATGTTATCTGCAAAGTCTTTGGAGACAGTCTGACAGCACTTTATTTAGTTCCTTCATGCTGAAAAGCTGTCTATTAATAAAACTCTTTCAAGTACATGGCAATGCTACTGTACGCTCAACTTTCAAGTCCTCAGCACTGCTGCAGCACTCTCTGCTCTGTACAGTAGAAATTGCCTGTCCAACAGCTAACCAAACATGGTCTGTGCAGCTCTTGCAACAGCTCCAGTGTTTTCAAGAGGAAGTATACCTTTTTGAGATAAAAGCATTGGGTTTTGTATTTTTAAAAATGTATCAAAATTTAAGTTTGGGTTTTTTTATTATGAACATAATTATTTCTTGTCATTCAAGCCTTACTTAAAATGACCATCTGAAAATCATGTGTGGCTTTGTGTAGGAAGTTTCTATACTGAGAAAGAGATCACTGCTTTGTCTTGGGAGAAGCAGTTTGAGCTTTCCCTGCCTGTCACTCAGAGGGGCAAGGTTGCCCCCAGCTCTGTCACCTACGTGTGATTTCTCTAGTTAATAAAATGGGCAGATTGAGAGACTGACAATGAGAAAGGTCTCTGTAACCACATTTTTGTAATAGTAACATACCTTCTCTGTCAAAGATACTGTACCAATACATGCCAGTGGAGCCAGGTTATCACTCAGGAACAACAGGTTCTCATGAACTCACACATAAGTGTCAAATTAAAGCTTTGGAGGCCAGATGGCTTTGGAGGCCAGATTTTCCCATGAAAGCTAAACCAGATGATTTTTTTTAAAGTCAGATGTAATCAGTATAAAATACATTTACTTAAACAAATAATTTTAAAATATCTATTGGAGGACAAGTGTGAAATAAATGCAGAATATTTTAGACCTTTTTTGTAAAGATGACACCAAAAAACCCCAGCTGATAAACTTAGTGCAAATTGAAGTCTAGACTTGAAACCACAAAGGGAGTTTCAGGTTTACCAGCTAAGAAATGCTTGATGAAAAAAAGATAGCTGATGTCACCAGAGAGCCTGTCAAGCTTTCAGAGCAAGGAGCGTAACTAGTATAAATTCAGGCTAGAGCTGAGATCATAGCAGTAATATGGTGTGCAACATCAAGTGGTGGAATTTTCCAGACTTGAGTCCTAAAATGTTCCCACAAAAATGTACATGAAAAAATGCGTGCAGTTACACACTCAGACCCAAACATGAGCTTTTTCCATGCGCGCTTGAGTGTATGTGCGCTTTTGTGCATTTGTGGTCAAGGTCTTAAATCTGCCTGTTTGTCTCAGCACATCCAACGGACTGGTTGAAACTACATTTATTTGTCAGCATCTCTGGGTAATGCTACATTAAAAATAAAAGGACTACTAAGGACATGACATTACAAGAAGATGCTTGTTTAGTGGCTTCATTCATACAGATGAATGTGTTCTGTGTGCAGGATCTTCAGACTAGGCCACAGAAAACTTCTTTTAATATTAAAAATACATGGATGCCAAATAAATTAAGTTCTGAAGTAGCTTCTTTTAGAGGACGGGCAGAAGAAGGAAAGGGTCATGGTGTCTGGTCCCAAGGCCTTATCTTCCTCTTAGCATTGCCTCCTGCAAAAATGTATTTCTGATGTATCATGCATGAGAGGTAATCTATCATTTTGGAGTACTGGCCTTGATTTTCATTTTTCCCTAACATTAAGCACCCTTTGTTAACTTTTATTCACTTTACAGTGTGCAGCCATTTTGGAGCAATCTCTTCAGTTGAGGGTCTGTAATTGAGCAGTGAATCTTTCAGGCATAAGTAGACATTTCTGCATCTAGCATTTTGACAATGTTCAGTCAGTTCTGAACTTGTTGTATAAGAGGGATTTTTTGCCCTGAAGAGAGAAGAAAATCAAGGTTGTGACTGTATCCAAAGACCCTGCAGCACTCCTCGTAGGGCTGTTAATCTGGTTTTCCTGCCCACTTTCCATCTCTGATAACTGCATGTTGTCTCTCGTAAAAGTCTTTGAAAACATCTGTTTTTTTCACTGCCCTGAGCTTAGTGAGGGGAGTCAAGTAACTTCTGGGCTCTGCTCTTAATGTGGACTGAGTTTTACTGAAGAATGAACTACTGACAGAGCTCTTCTTTTACCAGTTTAAATCCACACAAGACTGAGCTTGTAACTGTAAACATTGTGTGGCTGGTTTTACTTTCTATGGGAATTTCCAGCTAGAGATCTCAAAACACTTCAAACATTACTTTCTTGGCTTAAGTAATGTTCTCCAAAGAGGTTATTATCTCCATTTTGTAGCTGAGTAGAGTCAAGTGCAGAATGATCATGCCTTAAAACTGACTGGAAAAAGTGCGTTTGGGGATGCATACTCGGTACAAGTGATTTCCATACAGTGTTTGTTAGTTTATAAGTAACTTCAGGACCATACTGTGTCCCAAGACAGTCAGGCTGGGTTCTTTCTCCACTGCACATCATCACCAGCAGTGAAGGCACTGCAAACTAAATTAAACCTCCCAGGACTTACAACCCTATTGTCTCAAAGAGGTGGTTTTAGATACCTTGGTACAAAGCACGGCAAGGTCAGTATGTTTGCATAAGAACTCTTTAGGGCATGATCTGGAGATGCAACAGACTGAGCTGCGTGTGAGGGCTTTGACCAGCCTGCAGGACTGCTGCCAGCCTGCTTTGACAGAGCCGGAGGACCCCATCCTGGCTGTGAACCAGAGCGTGTTTGTGTGACCAGCACCATGGAAAACAATACATTACTTAAAAAAAGCAGATGCACGTGTAAATTTAAAAAAAAAACAACACCACCATATTTGCTTGTTTTCTCAGGGATAAGTTTTCTTTAAGTTCCTGGCTAAAATCATAAATGCAAGCTGTAGCAAATCTCAGAGCAGAACCCAGGAGGGCTGAGACTTGATGCCTTGCTTTCACCACAGGATAGTATTCCTCCTCTCTCCTACTCGCAGCTTTGGATGGAAAATTATTTAAATCATACCTAGCTCAGATTTACGGCCTAAAGTGCGGTCTGCATCTCTGCACCGCCTGGGCTGGGAGTGCAGCTCCCCTTGCACGGGGTACCTCTGCCCTTGCAGCAGCAATGCCTCCAGCTGCCCTCCCAGCCACCCAGCACCTCCTTCCCTGGGCTCTGCCCCATCCAGTGGCCATATATGGCAATAGACTTCATGGTAATAATGCAGTAGAAAGGATACAGGGGTTGTCTTGGTTAAATGTGTCAGAAAAGTATTTTTAAGGGGATATACAGGCACTAAAGATAGGCTTGCTGGCTGCTAGTCTGCTAGAATCTCATCCCCACTTTGCTCAGACAAACAGCAATAGAGGCAGAAAGATTAATCTTTTCAGGCTAGGCGATGTTTGCGAATGATGTTTTCCAGTACAGAAGATAAAGGGGGTTTCTTTTTGAGACTTAAAGCATAGGCTATGATGTGAATAATTTCTGCTTTTCCTCTAATTTATCTGGGTAAACGCCTTGGGGCCTTTCTTCTCTGCAAAATGCTAAGAGCATTTTGGTGCTCTCTTAAGGAGGAGGAGATTGATGCTAATGTATGTAGTGCGTAAGGGTCCAAAAGAGAGAGAAAATGAGAATTTAGTCATGCCAAAATGACGAAAAGTCTCAGAAAGTCAGTACTCCTCCAGCACTGAAAAAGGAGTATGAGAAATACTGAGTTACATCTGGGGCCAAACTCTTTTCCCTCTGCTGTGTTGTGCATAAGCAGATTCCAGCTTTACCATATTCCTATCTTCAGACTTAAGCAGCAGAGACAAGAGGTGGGGGATCTAGCCCATCCCATTTCTAGCAATTCCTGTATTTGTGAAACACGTGGGTAGATGGGTATGAGGGGGTGGGTTGGCTGGATAGATTTCTAGCCTGGTTACATACAGAAGTGAAGCAAATGTGCAGTCAGGCCGTCAGCTTTCTCCCTAATCACTTTTGAACTCGTTCATACGAAAAGTGTGATCTTCTCCTGGGACTTTCATGAAAGCATGAGGCGAGATGCTGTAATCACATCCCCGTGGTGAGCACAGCCTGTAGCCTGAACTCGTCCCATGGTATCCACCAGGAGAGAGGTCTGCAAGCTCCAGTGCAGGAAAACTCAGTCTTATTCCTTATCGGGTCCCAAAGAGATCAAGTACAAGGAACCAGCTACAAATTTAGTACTTTAACTCAGAATTTGTTGGATTTCTGTGTGGCAGGGTCTGGCTGGCAAGCAGCTGGCTTTCTGCTTTTACTGCATAGCCTATGCTTTTTATCTGAAGCCTGCATCTTTGAAGGTAGCTGGAAAAATCTAATTTGATTATTCTGACTTTGCGTGTAGGGTAAGTATTTTGCCTCCAGTCATCACGTGTCATTTAAAATAAGATATAATAACTATAGAAATTTGTAGGTGACAGCAGGTATGAAGGTTTTATAGTAAGTGTTAGGGCTTGTGTAGTAAGATAGTTTTAAAGAGAGAAATACTCCAGACACACCACGTGGCAGAAATTCCACCCATCAGTCAATGGCTTGGGGCAGGGAATCTTTCCAGCTTTGTACCTGCAAATATTTCCCCTCTGTTCCTCATGTCACTGCAGTCAATGCGATACACTGGTGTATATCCCGATCCAGCTGGGGATTCAAGACCTTTCTATGACATAAATAAGGAATAATAATATAGTTCAGGCTGCACAAGGTTTTTCCAGGTCTGCATTTGAAAGAGGCAGTTCTGAAGTCTACTAATTGTAATATTGTAATGGTAATTGTGGTGTTTAAAATTCTTGCAATGGAATAACAGAAGATTCTTTTAAATGTCTTTAGTTTTGAGGCTATCCAAAGAAATGAGAGGTCTTCAGTTTTCTGATTACATTTGCTTATATATTTTAAATATTTGAATACATAGTCTGTTTATGATCTCAGTTTTATTTTCCTGGCGGATCACCCTGTGTGTGTGTATATGTAATGTACAAAAGCATTTGTGATGAGAAAAAGAGCATGATTTCCCTTTCTAATGTGTGGGAAAACTTAAACTATTCATGGAGTATGTGCCATTACAAAGTATTCTCAGTACAGCCTTCCAGATTATGCCATTCTATTAAAAATAACGCATTTGGGGATTCCTTTTATTTGCTTTCTAGTTTTGGAGCCATTGAGATACATTAATTCATATTTTCACACATTTAATTGCAATGGATTTTGCAAAGTTTGCTGATCTCCTTTCCCCACCCTCACTCACAACTATTTTTTAATGAAAATAGCGATCTTTTGTTTTCATATGACTCCAGGAGACTCCATAGAAAAAATTGACAAAAATGCCGAGTCTTGTGATTGAAATTATGCAAGTTGGCAGCACTGGTGGAATGTTTTATCCTTAAAATTTTGAGTTAAAGCTATAAGCATGTGAAAACCACATTTATAATGGTGGCTGTCTGCAAACGTAATTATAGAGAGTGCATCCAGGCAACCATTATATATTAAAGGTATTTCATCCTGGTGAGCTGTGGAAATACGAGTTTTATGCTGTGCATCAAACACAATTATATTGCACACAGAAGGTGATGAGCAAGTCTTTGCCAGTGAACCCCTTGAACCCAAATGAAGTGTTGGATCCTTGAATACACATTTACTTCAGATCTTGCCATGAACTTCCATTTGATAGTGTGTCATTTTTTTAATCAAAATTTAATTACAACCCAATTAAACACTTTAGCTTCTCCTTAAATATGTGAGGTATGATAAGAACCGGATTTACTTGAGTGCATGACTTTGCACATACTATTCATTTAGTGCTGCCAAATCATTTCCCTCTGTTCTGTCTGTAACTCCCATTACTATCTGCCTTTGCCAAAATTAACTAACTGTGTGGTGTGAGCAGATGCTGAAAACATGAGCCATTGAATCAGGGTCATGCAGGAGACAGAAATGAATGTTCCCAGAAACTGTACGGTCACATTTCTCTAGGAAGAAAACAGCAGTGTATTTACATCATACTGAGGACCAGCAATTGAAAATAAAACAACACCCATAAAAAGAATTCTTATGATTTTGGGGAATTTAGGGCTACGTTTAACTCTGAGGTGCAAATGCTCTGCAAAAGTTACACCTAAATTTTATGTTACAAAGGATGCCAGGTGCCATGAAATACTGTGCTTATGTTTCTGGGGCAAGATACAGGGAAGTTCAGTCAAGAAAGGATGCTGAAATGTTTTAAGATACTAGCTCAGAAATAAAAGTGTAGGTTCATTTCCCTGCTCTGCTCAGGTTTTTTTATGTGACATTGAGTGAGTGATTTAATCTTTCTTTTTTTCCTGAGTTCTCCATCTGTAAAATGGGGCTGGTGCTCTTTCTTTCTTTCTGGCATATAGTGCCTGTAATTTATGATGTGCTCATGAGTTGTAGCAATAGGGTCTTTGTAAGCCCATAAACATTTGATTTGTTTAGCTTCACCGTTAAAGGGAACTTCAATGCTGTGAAAGGACTGTTTGGTGCCATCTCTAGCTCTTTAATGGTTTCCACATCAAAATTGTTCAGTTCAAAACTGAAAAGATGTTGTTTCCTGTTTTGTTTTTCCTCGCCTTTAAAGAAATCTGGATTTTGACAGTTAACTAATTGCTGTTTTCCCTGGAACTGGGAGTTCTCAGGCCAGATCTTCCTCTCTGCCAGCCAGGCTTGCTGTAAACAGTGTGAAGGGAGGAGCTGGATATGTAAGCATGTACATGTACATGGAAAGGGGAAAGTTTGCATGTCTAGCAGTAATGCTTGCAGCAGAGTAGGATCCCTTTCTTCTTAGCCCGCTTGGCTCTGCTGTCCTTGCATGGCTGCATGGCTGTAATCAGAGGTGTGGAGCTCAGCACCCCCCTCGGCATGACTCTGGATGGAGAGTTGGGACCTCTTCTCATCAGCACAAGCAATTTCAGACTGATAATGGGCTGGTGGTAACCTCACGAGAGATAAAAAACTTAATTATGCCCATAGGGAATCATCAAATGTCTTTACTCATCACATATTTTTACATTTATATAGTTTCAGGTTTTGAAGTTCTTCAAGTTCTATCAAAATCTCAGTGAATTAAGTTCTGGATTTTTCTTTAACTTTTTAAAAGCAGACGTAATGCCATTCCCATTTCCAAGAACACATTTACAATTACTTTGACCTATACCTTTATGTCAATGTGCAAGTATAATACAAAAATGCCACAAAATACCACTGCGCAGTATTAACTGTAAGTTGATCAGCACTTCATTAGTTCTCCAACAGCAAAAAAAGAGCAGCTGGGTAGTGTATTATGCAAAACTCTTGTCCTTTGACATGCGGGACCTTGGATCTAATCCCACTTTTTCATCATCATAATGAAATTAATTTGGTGGTGTCAGCTGAGTTCGTATTGCAAAACTAGCACATGGAAATCAGCAGCGCTGTTGGTTTCTTTACTCAGGAGAGCCTTGGAGCTTAGCTTGTCTAGAAGCTGAAACCTTCCACCTCTAGGCATTATGTCTCCTCCAGGTTGTACATGAAATGACTGAGGGAGGCAGTGTGGAGAAGTTGGTGTAGTGGCAGCCTGCCTGACACCTGCCAGCCTAGGAAATGTCTGCGGGATTCTCCTTCCCGTCTCCCTTCACATTCATATATAATTACTCTGATTTGTATTTTATGAAAAATGTATAAATTTTGCCTTGTCTCCTAAGGTTATAAAAGATGTGTGCAGCAACTGTATGGGAGCGGTAGACTCCGATGGGCCATTGTCTAGTTCTCCAGTACACAAGACAGAGCTGGAAAAGGTAAAGTTATCAAAATGTTGAATGCAAAATTCCTTGTGATTACTTATTATAGAGGCACTGCTAGGCACTGCATGGTTTAGGGGATGTTCAGACCACAAAGCTGAAATTCAATTTAGGTTCTGGATTTCATGTATTAACTTTTTCATGTTAGACCATTTTCTGGGGCAATCTTCAGTAACTATTTGCTGACTCATGCTACTGTTTTAGACTATTAGCCCCTGTGTCGTTTTTGTTTGTTTGGATAGGTGCACACATCCTACAGAATTAAGACTTCTGCCATGTCTATTCATTTGGTCACGAACAACCAGCAGACTGGCTTGTATCCATTAGCAGCTTCTCGTTAGCCATTGAGGGTGAAGACTAAGCAGGTCTGATACGCCTGCTGTGATTCAGAGAGGCTCTCCATCAAGTGCAAAGAGCAAGCAGGGATGTGACCCTCAGGGAAGAACAGCTGAAGATTATACAAAAGTTTTAAGGGGAAGTCTTTTATTTTTGAGAACTAAGTTCTTGAAGAGCTCCATGGGCATTCTGAGGTCACTGTTTTGGCAGACCCTTTCAAGCATTCGTGCCTCAACACAGAAACTTGGCTATTCACTGTGGTTGTCTCTGCTGCCTTGACTCAGCAGGATATGAGAGCAAGAATTAGAAAGAAGAACAACCCTGCAGTGAACGATTAGTACATTACCAGCACTGATTTAAGCCCCTGCTCTGTTAAGGCATCCATGTGAGCAGAACCCTCTGCATAAAGGACTCTGCTTAAAAGTCCCACTGACAAAGGTTTCGTCACCAAATTCCCGATGGCAAGTTCTACCCACATGGTGGGAGGATGCTACAGTCAGTAGTGTTACATTGCATTGCACCTGGGATAGTAAGAGCAAAGCATGTTCCCTAACAGCTCAGACCTCCTGATTTCACAAGGCAAAAGCTGTTGTGTTTGCATGCTTGCACACACCTGCAGAGTATTAGCAAAGTAACTGAAAGTGTCATAAACCAGTTGTTTTCTAAAATGCATGCCATGAAAAAGGGTAGCAAAACTTCTCGTTCGTTTCTTTTTGTGATAATCTGTACATCTTCTTCATGGCTTCACCACTCGTGAGTAATGTGGTTACCAAAACTGTGCCAGCATAAGCTCTTTACCACGTCATCCTATATCTCATACGCAACCATTACAGAATAATCGGTGCTAAAAATTTATTTCAAAAGCCTCTTTTTTGCAGATATTGAAAGTACTGAAGCACCATGTAGGAATGCACTATTTTCTGATAAGTTGTAATTGTAAATGCATACGTGAAGCAGTTTTTAAATAAATAATTTTAAAATTATTCTTAACTGATCCATGTAATTGTTCATTGCTTAGAAGATTAATAAACAGCAACATTTAGAGTCTAGAAATTAATTAAAAAATATATTGTGTAATAAGAGATATTATGATTATTTCACTGTTTTGACTGTACTTTCAAATATAGACCTATTTTGTGGTTTCTGTGCTTTTCTAAAGCCTATATGGCAATATAAAAAACCCCTCTAAACCTGAATTTTTTACTATCTTCTATTTGTCTTCCAAGTGGATGAGAGCTTGAAATGTGTTTTATTTCACAGTAAGCGTACTTTTAAATTAACTCATGACACTTCATTTGGTGAAGGTGCCAATACGGTATGTCAGCTAATCTCTTTGTCCCTGCAGAAGTTGTCATCTGAGAGGCCAAGCTCCGATGGGGAGGGTGCTGTGGAAAATGGCATCACTACTGTGTGCAATGGGAAAGAACAAGGTACGTCTCAGATCCAGAGGTGCCTGGTGTAAATAATATGTGCATATAGGGAGCGACAGGTAGTGAAATACCTGGCTTTTGTCTTTTAAAAATAGGCAGTAAAGTTTGTGAGTATTTTTATTAGGATTCAATTTAACTTGACAGCTGAATTATGTCAAGAGTGAAAAAATTTTTGCAGTAACAGAAGGATTTGATGTTGTCATGCAGGTAAAATCAATATAATTACTATAAGGCAAAAGAATATCAAAATTTTGACTTGGCCTTTTGTGTGTTCAAAAGTAGAGTTTTTTAGAGCTTGGGCAACCACTATAGGCAACTAACCGTTGCTTTTAGTAACTGTAACTGTATAGTGGCAACATAAATAGGGGGTGTATAGCTTCTAAGCAAAAAAGCTATCATTGAATACTAGAAGGAAATAATAATGAGTATTTTATATATGTATGTATGTATACACATATATAAACAGTTTATATATGTGTATGTATACACAGATGCATAGATATATAAACTATTATGTATGATTATTTACATTAACATACTAAAATGTATATAATAACGTAATACCAGTGGGTTTGTGAGTGTATATGTATATAATTTTACATATGCTACTGTGGAGCCATGCATGTTTTGTAGTCCTTATAATCTGAGGCACATCCCAAACCCAGAGGGAATTTTGTCTGAGTTATATCTAAAAAAACCTCAACCCCTATGCTCTCTTCCCCACCCCCTCTCTGCTCCCCAAAGCAGAGGAAATTCTATGACTTTGTTAACTTGCCATATAGCAATGGTATCATTTCGATAAGGCATTTTTCTGCAGCTGTCAAGCTGAAGGGTAACGTGAGCTGCAGTGAGCACAATGTCAATACTGGCCCTGGTGCCAGCGCTGTCTCGCCTTTTGACTCATTTCCTTTATCTTCTCCCTGGGTCGTTTTCCAACATTTCCTGACTATACAGATCTCTGACATACCCAACAGTATAGAACGTCAGGTTTTGTGGTTTCTAGAACTTGTCATACATGGTTAGATTTCACCCTATAAAATCTTCTCCTAAGCTTTCAAAAAGCGCACTACGGTTTTAGCCTCTGAAATCTGCTGAGAAACATCTGTGACCCAATAGCTGTGTTGTCCATGATGTCCAAAAGTGCCTGGTGGCTCAGGTGCCCCACAAGAGGCATGCTGATGGAGCATGTGCTGCTGGAAAACCAGCCCGGCTTAGATGTCTCAAGGAGGGTAATTAAAAATACCAGTTGCTTTTGAAAATTGTGACCTTCAATATGTAGTAATAAAAATAATAGGCAGTAATGACTGCAAGGAGATTAAAACATCGCTGGCATCATTTTAAGTGGTTCTGGATGAAGTTACACTATTTTTTTAAACAATGGATAGGAAACGCTTAAGGGAGTATGTGGGAAGGGACACTCCGGAGAGCGGTCATCTCCAGCCGGCACCCATCAGCCAGCCTCTGCTCCGCTCTTAACCAGCTGCTCATTTTGCTGTGGGGAAGGAATTGAGAAGAAAAGGCTTTTGTGACAAAAATCACTGGCAGCCAGGCAATCAGTATATTCTTTAGACTCGAAAAGATTAGGTCATGAAGGACTTATTTCTGCTGCCTCTCAGTTCTGCAGGAAAATAAAACAGCAGTGTTAAGGGAAGATAGGACAGAAAAACAAAAAAGCACTGAAATGGGCTTATTCCACTGTCTGTTCGTGCTCCTGAGAATGGTTCCTTTGGGCTTCTGTCTCAGAGAGATGAGTTTTTCTCAATCTCTGGCTTTTTTCAATGCTGTTCATCTCCTCCCCACTCAACAGCCACAGCCGGTCATCGGCTGCCGCTGCGTGGGCTGGAAACCTGCCTGCAGGCAGGTGCTGCCTTCGGGTCTTCCCAAAGCAGGTGACACGAGCAGATGGGACGGGTGGCCCTCCTCCCTCGAACACGGGAGCTCGTTGCATGTTTAGAGAGCACAGTGTAAGTTGTGAACACCCTTCCCTTAGGAAGAGAGAGTGACACCTTTGCTTGCACACGCACGTTGCTGTATTGGAGTTTGCAGGTGAACAGCTATCTGTGCCTGAAAAGCTGCCTTTCCCCCTCAGCACCGAATGCAGCAGGTGACAGATTTGTACAGTTTTGGCTACAGATACAATTTCTAAATAATGTTCCATGATTCCTAACAATTAAACTAAATATGATAAATTATCCCATTGTGAGTCCCAAACTGCTTCTCTATTTTCCGTGCATTCTTCTTCCCAGTTCATCAGTTCATACAGTCATTTCTCATATGAACATTTTGTCCTTTTTTCCTCAGTTTACACAAGTCCATAACCACTAAATGTTCCCTGTTGCAAAGGGAATTGATATGTCGGGGATAAAGTTACAGCAGCTCAATCAGTAACCATCCTACATGTATTTTTCATCAAAATCATGTATCAGGGCAAGTTGGTGGATATTTTTGCTGCCCTTTCAGTTAGCAGAGAGACTTGCTCTCTGTTGATGGAATCCGAATTAGGCCACTGAATGCAATTTCTGGAAGTTCATTTCATTTGTTCTGTTTTGCAAATAAAAGGTCTTTTTTTCTGATTCTGTTTAATCTTAGAAACGTATTTTTTTAATTTGTTAGGGTTTTAGTCAGGTAGGCACTTTTAAAAGTTATATCCATAGTCCTTGCCATGTTACGTTCAGCAGCTCACCATGCCTCAGTGCACAGAGCCGTAATATTACTAGTATTGTATTAAGTTAATGGAAGCATAGACTGGATGGTAGCAAAATACCTCTTTTCAGCAGAGCTTTTTCTTTCCAAGCCCTCATGATCACAAAAAGTGCCAACTTCTAACCATTGAATGCTTACACTGATCCCACTAATTTAATTGTTAGTAGTTAATTTGTAAGTCTTGTCTTTCTAAAAGGTCCTTTGTGATAAGATACCTTAACCTAATTGTTGAAGTATTTTAAGGTAAATGTTTAGGAACAAGGAAGGATCATCTGGCTGGATTTTTATTTTTGTGTATATGAGCTAAATTTATATGCAGGTACCTCAGTCATACTGATAAATTAGATTATGACTGCTGTGGAAAGAGACTTTCAGCTTGATTAGATTAAATTAAATTAGAAGCTTGATTTTTGTTGTTCTTATTGTTCTGAATGCCATGATTTTTATAGCACAGAGGTTATTTATAGGCATCTGCATTAGAGAGGGCATGTAATGTTTATCTCATTGCAGTCTGCGACTTTTGTACAAATGTTCATTTTGCACAGGACTGATTGTCTGAACTACTGTTTTTATTCAGGTTATCTCTATTCATTGGTTAATTTAAACACACTAAAGTACACACTTTTGCTTTCTTAATAGTGAAGAGGAAAAAAAGTTCAAAATCAGAAGCCAAGGGCACTGTGACTAAAGTAACCGGGAAAAAAATAACGAAGATCATTGGTTTAGGAAAGAAAAAGCCATCAACAGATGAACAGACCTCATCAGCTGAAGAAGATGTTCCAACATGTGGTAAGTGATTTTTCTCCTTAAGTCTTAAATGCACATTGCAACTAAAACTATAAAATTCTAGCCTAGAAATTCCTCTAAAATTGCTTTTACTGCTATAATTCTTCCCCCAACATCAGAAGGATGCACTCAGACTGAAAGAGGAGTAGAGTAATCAAGAACTTATAATTTGAAAAGAGGCTAGAAAAACTTGACTTTTTAAATAAAACGGTAGCACAGGCTCAGAAGGAATATCATTGCTCTTTGCAAAGGTGAGGGGGAAGAGAAGGGTGGACAAAAAGCAGAAACAAGCTGTTTTCAAATAAATGGATATAAAATGAATATAGGCTGGACTATGAAATAAATTTAGGCTAGGAGTTAGAAGAAGGTTCTTGGGAAGGGATCAAGTCCTTTATGATGGATTGTGGTGAGATTTTATTGGGATAGCAATGAAGACAGCAGTTGACTGGCCTCAGCCAAAGTGATTTGAGTTTAATTGTGGGTTCCTAAAGTGGTACACATTGGGCAAAACTTGAATGAAGTAACAAATTTCTAGTAAGCTATTTTAACTCCTAATGTTGATCACTCCATGTGACAGCTGAAGTGCTTGGCAGCACCAAGGAAGTATATAAAAGGCATGCAGAAAATGCTTATGTTTTGTATCTTAGCTGTTAATGTTTGCTCATAATTTAGTACTTTGTGCAATGTACGTAGCTGATGGCCTCACAGCTCTGGTATTTTAAAGCAGTGCAATGTATTTACATTCTCCTGTTTGCCATCTGGTGCTCCAGTATTAAGTAACACTTCCATACGTGAATAAGGTGGAACCAACCCTTCTTCCAGTCTCTTCCAAAAAAAACATTTCCATAGAAAGAAAGCTGTGAAGCAGTTGCATTGGATTCTGAATTTGGATTTGCCTTTTCCCCTTTAATTGACTAGGAAAACTTTCGGAAACCCAGAAATCTGTGATTAGGCAGCAGTTGGCAGAACTCATCAGTGCATAAAGTGTGATAGATGCTTGCCCAATGTGAGAGAAGCAGATCCATGGACCACCAGCGAGAACTTCACAGATCACAGGTGGCTCTCAAGCCACACTTTGGGAATCATTCACATAAGCAATCTTTGATTAAATAAGTGTGTGTATATATGCCTATACATCAGCTAAGTACAGATGTGATTTATCAACCAAAAGAACAGCTGGGAAAAGCTGTGTCCAGCCAGATGCATTGTCTGAAGCATCTGGCTTCCATAAAAGCTCAAACTTCCGGGGTCTCATGCTCCATTGATTATTCTGTATTATGTGAGACATTAACCACAGCTGTACAGTCTAATTCCTAGTATTTCTATCATTATTTCGGATACGGACATAAGTATAGCCATTACTATTGCCTGCATTTGGCTCTACTCAACACCACTTGCAGATTTTATAGAAAAATATATAAGTGTCTAGGCTTTGGTCATTGCAGGAAGTCTTTGCAGAAGGAGTTTCTCAGCACCAGAAATTTGGCTCAGTGCAGTGCCCTCTGGGAGGTTGCTCCATAGTTGAAGGCTTTTACACTTTAACAGGCTCTGCCTCCCATGAACAAAGGGAAAAGCTCAGCGGGGCTGCAGGGGACACCCAGCTAGAGTGGAAATGCAAAGCCACCTGCACTCGGAGTCACGGCAAAGCCCTTCCCTACAGCATCACTGGTCTTTGACCGCCTGGGCTAAGCTGAAGTGCTAATGCCCCAACTGGGAACACACTGAAGGCATTTTGGTCATGTCAACTGTTGAAGTTTTAAGTAGGGATATGTGGGAGGAAAAGCATGGGATCCTGCTTAGTTCAAGTGAAGTAGGAGGGTTTGGAAGAGCTTTTCTGAGAGGTGTGTTGGGAGCAGAGGGGGAAAAAAGTACTGTCTGAAAAAGAGGACTCTCACTCCAAAACAAGCCAGCTGGCTTGCACGTGAAGCGTTTTCCATTTCTAGGGATTATATTATAATGCACAGCTATACAGGGTTTTGTTACAGGAGGAGGGAGGAGAGCTGGAGTGTGTGATCATCACAACGAGCCAAAATCAGAGGATTGTGCACATCCTCCTTTTTTACGGCACCTTCCAAGATGTGTGCAATTCTGATCTGCTATATCCTGTTGGATCAAGCTTTGACATTGGAACCATAATGTTGGAAGGGAAACCCAGAAAAATTAATGATAAGTCATAGTTTTAATGAAAACCAAAAAGATGGCTATCCAACAGGATTAAATGAAAATCAGACCTGAGACAGAAGACAATTTTTTTACATAAATTCTGGCCTGTGCAAGGTATCATTTGTTTCCCTCTTCATAGCCTGTTTGGAAGCAGCAACATGCTGAATTCATGTCCTGTTCATAATGCGGAAGCAAAACTCAGAGATCTTTTTTTTTTTTTCATTCCCAAACTAAATAAGGCAGGAAAATTGGGCATTGTCTTGATTTTAAGGTTTGAGTCCGGACTGATTTTTCCTATGGGACAGAGAAGGAAAAACACAGAACACTGCCCATTTAATGATATTATATGCCTAGACACTGTATCCAATATAGAGCATGATAAGAAAAGCAGGGTTTTTTAAAAGGCACTTTGTTCATGAAAATTTGATTTGTTGTAAGGGTACTGTATTATCCCTGGAAAAAAAAATCTTTGTTTAAACTTTTGTCTTAAAGCTTAGCTAAATTTCACATTCATTTAGTTCTTGAATTTTAAACCAATATGAATTTTATTTTTATTGGCATCAGTAGCAATCTTTTAAATTCTGCTTTAAAAGTGTTGCAAACCAAACCTGCATTCTTCTTTCTAAATGAAATCAGAACATATAACATCAACGCTTAGGAGGTCTTCAAAACACTGATTTTGGAAGTTACAGACAGTAGCTCATCACCTAATTATATATGAGCTGTGGTTTTCCCAGAACATTTTGGTGAGCCACAGTTATCAAAGCCATTACACATGGAGAAGGTGGGGCTTCTGTGTGGGCACATCGGCTGTGTACATACCTTTTTATCACTGTCCCTTTCCCATTCTTACTAAAGTCTTGGGGATCGGTGTGCTCCTGCTCATTCAGCCGCCGCAGTGAGTAGCAGAACAGCCATTTGCATGTGAGTGGGATCACATCTTTATATGCTTTTTTTCTAGGTTATTGGCACAGTGAAAGTTTTCATTAAAAGAAGTGGGGCAGGGTCATTTATTTGTCTTCCTAAAATCCATCTGGACTTTCTATTATAAGAGGAATAAGTTGTTTAAGTGCTAGCATTACATTGAAAAGTAAGTTTCTTTTTTTTTCTCCCCAAAAAAACAAGTCAGGAGTAAAATATCTCAAATTTCATTTTATTGCAGGATATCTCAACGTGCTCTCAAATAACCGTTGGCGTGAGCGCTGGTGCAGAGTGAAAGATAATAAACTCATTTTCCACAAGGACAGGACAGATCTGAAGACGCACATTGTTTCTATCCCTCTCCGAGGCTGCGAAGTCATCCCAGGACTGGATTCGAAGCATCCCCTGACCTTCCGCCTGCTCCGAAATGGGCAGGAGGTCGCTGTGCTCGAGGTGCAGTGGTTGCTAATGGCTATGACTTGTAGGAACACCCACAAGCTAAATTAGAGAAGCACTTTCATACAACCTGGCTATTCAAAAAGTTTTTGGAATAATATTATTGCAGAGCTGGATAATAAATACTGGAAGGAGAAAAAAATTGTTAAGAGTTGTAGGCAAAGAGAGCACTGAGATTTAATGCAGTTCAGAAATCTTCTCAGTAAGATGCTTTTCTCTACACTGACCTTCCCTTGACCTGTTACTAAAATATCCCTGCTTCTTCTCTATACATACTTTTACATCAGGGATATAATTACTTTGGGTAAATAACTTAGCAATTATTAAATAATGGATCACTGTTGATGGGAACTCTAGAGCTCTTAACTCTCATTTGTATGTGAACCACTTTTGCTCAGTCTGTATCTGTATGACGGTAATTCTGCAGTTCAAGAATAGAGCGTGCCAGCATCCTGGTGAGTCTCTTGACACACCACGTGTGTACACACCGGCACGCTCCTCGCACTACGAAGGTCATACCTTCATCTATATTAGGTGGGTCAGGATTTTCTGAGGGGATTTATTAATCATATTTTGAAAGCTGAAATGAGAAGACCCTTAAAGCCAAGTATAATGAAGATACAGGAGGAAGCAACCTTTTGTTTTCAGTGGCAGGATGGATACTTTGACCAACAGTTGGATTTCCAACTGCAGGTCACGCTAGTCTCCTGTCCTTGCAGCCAGGCCTGTTATATGTGTTATATTTTTCAGAGAAGTTGAAAAACTAGAAAGCAGCTCAAGGAACTGTGAAAGGCAATGAAGTATTTAAAAAGAATGAGAAATTCAGAAACCACGCAGTTTCCTTCCCTCCCCCCTTTTTTCCATTATTTATTTTGCTACTGTTTAACTTTGCAATTGGTGACTTGAAGCAAAATATGAAAAATTAAAAATTATTTTAACAGTATTCATGTTTGTACTTGTGCCATTAGGAATATAAATGCCGTCATCTAGAAAAACGTATTGGAATTTTTCAAAAACCAACACTAAAATTTCTTCTACTGTTTCTTTTTTTTTTTTCCTCTCATTTCTACTTAGGACTAAGATTTTATTCTTAGGAGTCATCCTAATTAAAATTCCCAAGCCTAGCATAGATAAATAATTCTGTTATAGCTTTCAATTTTCTGAAGTCTAAAATAAGCATGACTTGAATCTAAATCCATGAGCCTTAAATGATTATTTTTCCTTCTTTTTTGGAGATTGCCCACTTCGTATTATATCATAACTGATGAGCACATAGCTTACTTAAAGTGCACTCCTTCTAGCAAAGCAGATTTAATAAGAAATCCTGGAGTTTTTAGGAGTTCAGCAGAGAGAAACCAGAGCTTCTCATACAATGTGGTAGCAATTTGTCAGCCAAGAAGAATGAGCCGTTTTGAATAATGCTCAGCTCAGTGGCAGACTAAAGACCTGACGTACGCCCTTGCCCTCTCCTCGCAGGCATCCTCCTCCGAAGACATGGGCAGATGGATAGGAATTTTGCTGGCGGAAACAGGGTCTTCGACAGACCCTGGAGCTCTGCACTACGACTACATCGATGTGGAAATGACGGCAAGCGTCATCCAGGCTGCCAAACAGACGTTCTGGTGAGAGGCGTTCAGCTACCTGGGTGTTTCCAGTATTGTGAGAATTTATATCCGTATGTTAACTCCAGTGCCAAGAGAGCTTATCAAAATCCACCCCCCTTTGCCAGATATTGAACTCCTGAAGTGTTTCAGCATCTCAGCATGTTAGATGTATTTATGATTATCATGTTGGCATCTTGCTAAGTTCTGTTAAAGATGCAGACACCATCCAACTTTACTCAAATCTTTACTCATTTTTTCAGTAAGTCTCCTTATCAGATGCTATATTTTAGTATTGTATTTTGCCTGAAGAGTTAGAACTATCCCTGGAAGAGGACAAATATGCTGAAAATTAAATAAATATGCAGCTACGTAGTTCACATTTATCTATTGGCTGTATTTGCTGTACACATAGCCAATATGGACAGCATATATTAGCCAATGTATGCTGTACACTAAAAATGCACAGCAAATTTAAGTCTTGGATAGTCACATTCTCAGTGTTTCCTTCTCAAGTTCTTTTTTGATTAATTAAAAACTTCACCAAGCTCACACCAGTCCAATTAATTTCTGGGCTTTAATTTAGGATGTGGAAATAGGGAAGGTGTCTAGGGTGCAGCTCTGTTTAAATTGCAAATCAGTACAGTGAATTCCCCATCACCCATCCTGTGCTAAGAAAAGTAATGTATACTTAGCATATATAGTGATTTACATGTTCAAATCAATTTAGGCATTAAAGCAGTCTTTGGTGAGAAGAGACTGTCATTGTTGCTTGGCTAGATGATGTTGTTCAGAAACTGGAGTGAGAGAACAGTTGGGACGGGCGGGATGCCCTGCTGCAGACGTACCCTGTGGTTTCCTGGGGTCAGAAAACGGGTGGCCTGAGAAGACAGCTGGCAAAGGCGTCATCCCTCATCTCGCTGCAAAATGAGACTACCCACACAAAACTGAAATTCGTGTGACTTGATATATTAGAGAATCATGCCCCATCTGCCCATCATAACTTTAAACAGACTGAAAATGCAAAAAAAAAAAAAAAGGCAAAAGCTTCAGAATTTTCCAAAAGAAGACTCTCCTGCCATTAGCGAGGTGTTAAGAGAGCTTTAATGAGAGCAAATGGGCAGCTTCATCCAGGATCTGGTTTGAATGACTTCTGATAGAAACCAAAGTGACTCAGGGTTACCACAAGCCCAGTTTTGTGAAAACCAGATAATTTTGATAGAATCAAAATGCACTTAGCTTACAGACTTACATTAATATTTGTTTTGAAGTTAATAGGGCTCAAAAAGTTTATCCTGTGTTGACATGTATTTTTGCTTCTGTCAGCATCTAGCAATAACCACATTTAAGAAAGAAATAGAATGGAAACCTTTCCCCCTGAATACTGCTTGGCTTTCCTTTTCTGAACAAATGTGATATTAATTGGAGCCAAGTGAAAAAACATATGCAACTAGGCCACATGTTAGAACGGAATGTCAAACAACTTGCAAAATAGCAGAATTCCCCTATTAAGAATTAGTTAAAATTCATTCGGTGTCTTTAAAAGACTGTAAGAGCTTGTCAATAAGCAACTAGAGCAGCTGTCTGCTGATTTTCAGCTACTCCTAGAAAATTAGGAGAAATTACAATGATACTTAAGTGTTAATAAAATAGTATTGCTGCCCTTTATAGAATGAATATTAGTATTCCAAATTAACTGCAGTTATCATTAAAGCTTTGGTAATTGCAGTCACTTCAGGATTATTGATTATTCGTTTCCTGAGACTGATGCTTTGCAAAACAATCGGCTCTTCATTAATAGTCCCATCAATTTTCTCCATCTAAATCATTAGGTGTCTAGGAAAGGCTGAAGAAAAAATACTTCCAAGCAGGTTTTCTCCATTTGCTTTCCCATCTAGCAGTTTCAGAATACAATTAACTTACATGGATGCATCTGTAAACAGGATTAATGAGGCTTAGTGAAATAATGTGCTTATGAAGTGCTTGCAGATACTTAGATAAATCTTAGCTTCCTTTGGTGGTGGAAATAGTTACTACAGGTGCATCAGACGTCATTAATGAATATCCCAGTTTTCAGACATGGTTATTATGTATCTCTCTACTTAAATAGAAAGAAATACAATAAGGGCTCCAAATGCAGTCTGTCAGACTAACCAGAAACACTTGAGTAATGTTCTTCATTAAGAGGAACAGTAAACAAATGCAGCCCTTTAATAATGTCTAATAAAGTGTGAGATACGATAAAGTTAAAAATATTTTTATCATGGAATTTATCTTGGGCTTTTTGTTGTTTGTTTGTTTGAAGTAAGAAAAGCTTCCGTCTAATGATTATTCCACCCCTGCCCTGCCCTGAAAAGTCCACACAGAACTGGGCAGGTTGATCCCTCCTGTGAGCCGGGGTCTGCCACGGCTCAGGTGAGACACAGTTGGGTGAGGTCTGTCCCCTCTGAATGAGAAATTCAATGGACTCCATGTTATTCCAAAGCCAAAAGAAAGCAGCTGTTGAAACCACAGCATTCTTGAGCTCCGGCCAGCGCTACAGAAGACCCTCTCTACTTTAATAGGGCTTTATCATATTTTATGAATGTCAGCACAGAGTCTGAATAGTTCCATTGTTTGGGATGGAAAGCTTTGTTTTCCCATTCACGTACACCTAAAGCTATAGAAATTATTTGGGATCTCACTCTATATCTTGTTCAATTTCAGCAGTTGCTACAAAGGAAGACTCACCCTTGGGGTCATCATTGCTATTGGGCCTGATTCTGTCATTCTCTGCATTGTTAGGTCTTTGCTCCCAACACAAAGCCTGTTGTAGTCTGTGATATCTTGCATGTGTTCTGCAGAATTCCAGTAAAACAAGCTGCAGTGTTGATTGGGGGGGGGGGGGATAAACTAACAAACATATATATATATATAAAGCAGTATATATAACACTGTATATAAGTAACAAGTGATAGGACAAGAGGAAATGGCCTCAAGCTGCACCAGGGGAGGTTTAAATTTGATATTAGGAAAAATTTCTTCACTGAAAGGGTTGTCAAGCACTGGAACAGGCTGCCCAGGGAAGTGGTTGAGTTACCATCCCTGGAGGTATTTAAAAGACATGTAGACGTGGCACTTAGGGACATGGTTTAGTGGTGGACTTGGCAGTGTTTGGTTTACAGTTGGACTTGATGATCTTAAAGGTCTTTTCCAACCTAAATGATTCTATGATTTTTATATTTTTATATATCTCTCTCTATATATTTATATATATCTCTCTCCCTTTTGAAGTGTCCAGAGGGCTCAGATCCACCATGTGAAAGAGAGCAAGAATGAGCATATAGAGTATTTGCATGCAGAATTACCCAGACAGAGAGTTGGGAAGCATACTGCCATTGTGCACACTCTACCCAGCCAAAAGTTCTGATATGGAAATGAAAAATTCCCAGATTTTGAGGAATAAAACGTTCAGCAAATTTTGATAGATATGTGAACTTAGATTCCGTCAAAGAAGTTCCACTTTTTTTTACAATTTTTTCCTGGATTTGATTCTTGTTTCTCCTAGTTCCTAAGTTCGCATCCCCCCCGAATGTGCATGCATGCAGAAACACCTGCTTCTCCCCAATGCAGACAACAAGGGAACTTTTATGGGACACTGGCAAGCAGGTTCCCATGTAAACATGCCACTGAGCAGTTACAGCTGTTGCCCTCCTGGCTTTCACACAGTCTTACTCCACTGTAAGAATGGAGTACAGGAACATATGTTGTAATATTGGCTGCTAGCAGCAACATGTGAGTAGCAAAGAAGGAAAACAGTCCTCAGCTTTCCTCCAGAAAGTAGGAAGATATGTGCTTCCAGGCTACATAATCAGATACAGGGAACATACCACTGGAATCATGATTTCGTCTTAGGTTCAAGCGCTGTTTTTTATTATTTTTACCTTGCTTTATTCAGTTTTATGAACAGGCGAGTTATATCTACAAATCCGTATCGGGGAAGCACTGCCAATGGCTACGCCTGTCCGAGCGGAATGGCACTTCATTACGATGATGTTCCCTGCATAAATGGATCGGTAAGAATTGAATTTGCACAGAACAAATGGTTTGCATGTGGTGAATGCATGGACATCTGAAAATTATATTATCTAAAAAGCCCCACTGGGCAGTTTCCAGATGAACTCCTATTTTTTTTGATTGGAGGCTGCAAACTTCTCTCACACCTACAGAGTATTAGGGGTGTGGGACATACTGTTTACATTAACCTGCACGTGAGCCAACGTGCATTTAGAAAGCAGTTGCCTGTTGATGATTTGTTGCCAAGTCCTTGAATATAATACTCACTTGAGGGGGTATTTTTTAGATCACACCGGACCTGGCAAAATTAAGGACTCGGTTACACCAGGCACTTTTTGGTGTCTGTTGAAAAAAAAACAAAACCGAAACACTTCTCAGTCCCTGGGGCTGCATTCCTCATGGCAGCAGGTACTGCTCATCCCAAAGGAGAACCACAGTGGTCACTTCCATCTTGATAAATTGCAGAGCTGATCGTACCCAGATGTGTAATAGGGTTTAACACATAGTGGATGTTAACCCATAGCAATATGTGGTCCTCAGGAAGATTTACATAGGAGCTACAGCCTGTGTCAGTTCTTAATTTGGGTTGCTTCAGAAAGGCCCCCACTGAGGCTGAACTCAAGAGAAATTCAGAGTTTCAAAGTGTTAAGTGGGCTGGAAGTTCACTCCTCCATCATGTCTTAGTAATGTCAGAAAGATGGTAGAAAAATCCCCTTGGGAACAACACACGGCCACATGTGTGGTGAGTAGTCTGTATGTGTAGCTCTTGGATGTGCTCAAGCCTTTGTATGAGTAGTGTACTGCCACAGCCAGGAAGGATTAAGGAAGGATATTTGGCAACCAGGTTGGTTTCTTTTAAGATTAATTGAATGAATCACTGCAGTATTGTTGTTGAGCTTTCCATTTTTTTGAAAACAAAAAAAAAAAGGGGGCGGGGGGGGGAAGGAATGGCCTGTAGCTATTTTAGCTGGTTAGCTTAGAATAATAATTCTCCAGCAAATAAAATGTAATACTAGCATACTAGCAGCTGGTATTCACTGGAAAGACATATAGCCTGAAGAAAAAAAAAAAAAAACAAACCTCTTGGCTTCTGCTAACTGTTAGGCCATATTACTTTTAACAACTCATATACCAGATGTTATCCCACAGATTCATCTGTGTAGCCTGTGAGTATCCCCCTGTTAACATAGTCTGCTTGTGCCCCCTCAGTGCTAGGGCTAACAATGGAAGGTGCCGTCTACGAAACAGCCAGGGTGATAGGATAGTACTGGTTTGCTCATGCTATGGAAAATGCACAGGACTGAGGCTATGAGCTATGTATGTAATGCAATGCTTCCTTTCCACACTGTGTCCTCCCTCCCTTTCTAAATAGTTTGACTGAAGTGTAAGCAATAAGCATATGCTTGCTAAACACCGAGGGCTTGCTATGGTCAAAAAACTTACTAATGTTTGAATTTCACTTAGGAGGTTCTGCATGGTGTATTGTTTACTAACTGCCAAAGTGTATGTGTTGCAGTGGGAACCAGAAGATGGCTTTCCTTCTTCTCGTAGCAGGAACATTGGAGAAGAAATGCTTTATGATAACGCAGGCCTGTACGATAACTTGCCATCTCCAAAAATCTTTGCGCGCTATCCGCCAGCTGACAGAAAACCCAATAGGTTATCTACTGACAAACTCTCCTCTAACCATTACAAATACCCTGTCTCATCCAATCTGTCTTCTGCTCAGTCTGTCACTAATACCTCTGCTGTGGGGAGGGGATCTGGCTCGCAGGTACTGTACTATTTAATACTTCACAAAGCTTTTTATTTTTTGTCTGTTCTGTTTATCTGGTTGTTATCTTAAGGGCCTTGGGCTATTTCAGTCCCTTAGTGTTTGCCCTGAAGTGCTTAGAGTTTAGTCATGAGTCCACTGCAAATGAAACATGTTTGCTAAGTTGTAAATTCTGATGTGGAAGTTTTGGCACCTGGGAAACGCTTTCCCCACAAGCTCTTGATGATTTACAGATTGTGAATAATAACAAAAAAAAATAGATGTGACCTTCCAAACTTAACCTGAATGCATATCTAGCCGCCTTCTGTCTCCTTAGGCAGTGATGACTTAAAAAAAAAAAGAAAAGTGAAATATGACGTGGCTATGACAGCAAATTTGCCTCTCTAGAATTTCACTAATCTGTATATTGTATCTACTATGGTTATATATATTGTGAATATATATATATCATAACATATATTTTATATATACTAAATGATATTGTATATAGTGTGTATATACCATATTTAAATTACTGCCTGTTATTTTCTTCCCCTGAAAAAAAGCTAGGCCTATGTCTATGCTACTTTCTGAGGATGGCCTCAGGCTTCTGGACCTCAGCTGAAATTAAATGAAGCTAAAGAGAAATGAAATCCTGTATGCTCAGGCTCAATAGCAGACAGGCAGACCCCAACTGAGGAGCAGAGCAAACCTTGCTCACAGCCACGCCAGGGACCTTCTCTAGAGCCCATAGCCAGTCTCCAAAAGCTGGTCATTGGCATAAGCCTGTGAATGTATCACAAAGATGGGTGGGTTTCAATCTAATCTGAAATGGAACAGTTAGTTAGATGAGTGGTTCCCTTGAATAAGGTACCTGCCATACTGCGTGTTAACTCAGTTAACCCCTATAAAAACTTGACATCAGAATATTAGAATTCAGTGAAGTTGCAGAATCAGAGGTGGACCCGAGCAATAAATTGCCCTGGTCCTTGGCTGCAGCAGCAGGCTTCTCGTTGCACTCCCAGTTCGGTCCTCAAAAGCTTTTGGAAGCAGGTGAGCAGAGCATGGCAAATGTAGGCCCTGGGCTCGCCCAAGGCACCCCATGGAAACTCCGGTTAGTCAGGACAGTGTTGATCTTCCCAGGGTTCAGTTCAGCACAGGGCAGCCCTCTAAATGGAAACCTCTTGGACACGAAATGTGCTGTTGCTGGTAATCTTGTGAGCTTGTCTGGCTACTGTGAGAGGTTTTTTTAAGTAAGAAAAATTGTAATTAGTAGCTAGAGGTTGTATAAGAGGAAATTGGTATGTTAACTCCTAACATTTAAAAATGTGTAATAATTGTATTGTTTTGAAAAAAGACCAAATCCATGCACCACAAGGATGGCAAGGTCATATAGTAAATAAGAAACAGTGTTGAATTTTTGTGTGGCAAACCCTGTTGGGTTTTTCTGTATGAATTTAACTCCAACAAACCTATGTTTCAAGAATCTTTACTGTATAAAATTATTCAAAGGTACAACTTTTCTGCCTCGCAATCGCTTTCTTAATATAGTAAATGCCACAGTTTTAAATAACTTGGAGACTGTGCGGCCACCAGAGAAGGGGCGTTCATCCCCTTGTTATCCTGTGATTGCCGGTGTGGCTCCCGCTGAGCAGGCAGCTCTCGGAGACATCTCTGGAGGAAGCGCCGTCTCCAGCTCAATCAATGCGCTCTATTAAGGCTCTCCGAGCAGGCAGCTTTTTGTCAAGCTTTGCCCTTGATGAAAGGGTGACTGTAATGCCTGTGGCACAGGAATAGCTGGAGCCCATTTGTACTTTTGTTTTCAAACAGTTTAAAGGCAAGAAGCCTCCTGCAACTGCTAACGGGATCACTGGAAAAGGGAGAACTTTAAATAGCCAGCCGAAGAAATCTGAATCGGTGTCATGTGTGAAGCGCACTGCGTCCAGTAAGTATCTCTCCTCTCTGCTGCTTCACTTGTGAGTGGAGTCATGAGGATACCCAAAATAGTTGTCTTAGCACACAAGATAAAGAACCATTGTGGTTCTTCTGTGGCTGAGAGGCTGAGCAGGAGATGCCCACCAAGACTTTGAATAGGAGATATTGTGTGCATTGGTGACTCATTAGTACTCCAGCCATGCCATGAGATAAAGTCTTGTCATAGAGAATGATAAATACGAGATGTGGACTCATGGCTGCAAAGTCATGAGGGCAGTAGGAAAAAAAAAGGGTAATGATTCTTCATTTGGAGCAGAGAGTAACTCTGTATTCCTGTTGGAAGAGGCATATGAGGAGCTGAGAAAGATGTGAGAACACTATATTGGTCAAAAGGGGAAAGCACTCCTATCACTAATGAAAAAGAAAAGGTATAACAAAATGATAAAGACAACCACACAGCTCAAAAGCTTCCTCAGAGAGAGGAGATTTCAATTGGTGAGTGGCATGTTCAGAAAGAGTGTTCTTCTGGGCAGGCAAATTGCCTCTAGGAATCCCTAACAGGGATTGCTTTGCTTAAAGAAGAAAAGACAAAAAAGAAATATAATTGTTTTTTTTAAATATGGATTCAAAAATACGGCTTCTGCTAGAGAAGGAAAGAATGTGGGTTTTTTAATCCCATGATAAATTTTTAAGAAGTCATGTATTTAATTGCAACAAGAGATATTTGGGTTAGACTCCAGGAAAAAAGTATGTATATCTTTCTAGCCATGCAGGTCAATCGGTACTGGAATAGATAGTTCCGGGAGTAAAGGCATCTCCGTTACTGAAGACCAACTAAAACTGGTTTGACGACTATTTGTCAGGAATGCTTTAGTTGACTTTGCCTTTAGATATGCAGACAGACAAAGTGATCTGTTAGCTGACCTGTTTTCTTTGAGTCTGCAACTGGAGCAGAGATATAGAAGGGGCTGTGATATAAATCAGACCACAGATACATGTGAGCCATGAAATGAAAGCATTTATATGAGAAATCAAAAAAAGAAAAAGAAAGCTCTCAAGTATCAAAAAAGTGAGAACATCTTTGTATTCTCTAATGTGAGGTGAGAAAAGACATGTGCTTTAAGGACGAATGGAAACCAGGCAAAAAGGGCAAACAGGTAGCTTTTCTGCTGACCCCTTCCAATTAAAAATCAAGGGTTCAGAGATGAAGAGGAGCCTCCTTTCCTTCTGAACTACATAGAAAGGCAAGGCCATTTTTCAAAACCAATGTACTACAAGGTGACTGGTATTTCTCATCTTCCCCATCTAAATGTAGTGAACAAACTATCTATCCCGTACCATTTCCAAAGCTGTGCTTCAGAACTCAGCAGGAATCACGGACCTTGAGAAAAAGTGGGTGGAAGAGGGATGGTAAACTGGTTTCTCACACCATGAAATGCTTCATGTGATGTTTGGTTGCAGGGAATAGTTTAGAGTTTCACTGTTAATTTAACCATAAATAACCACAATCCAATACATACAGATGCAGAGCAGTACAAATACGGCAAGAATCGTGTGGAGGCAGATGCAAAGAGGTTACAAAGCAAAGAGGAGGAGCTACTAAAGAGGAAAGAAGCGCTCCGGAATAGGCTGGCCCAGCTCCGAAAAGAAAGAAAAGATCTACGCGCTGCCATTGAAGTCAATGCTGGTATGAGGTGCTTTTTTGTGCTGAATTCTGCCCTGGGTAGGCTTAATTATCCAAATAGCTTTGTATTTGGTGCTGAAGACATGCCACTATATGAGGTTTGGTTTTGATGTTAAACAATACTCTGTAATGCCTATATTTACTTTCTATATAGATATAAAATATATAATGTAAAAATATATATTTATATTATATATATGTATAGGTGTATATACTTACTTTGTATACCTATTTTATATATGTGTGTGTGTGTGTATATATACACACCTATGAAATGACACTGAAGGGGACTTCAGACAAGCAGAACATGGGAATAATTTTATTGTGACTGCCCAATTATATTTTCTTGACATGGAAAAATAGCAAAATAAATACTGATTTGAAACTAGACCAGAAATCTAGGGAAGGGACCTGAAAGAAAGCATTTCATTTCTGTTGCTAAACTTTTTACATGAAAGAAATGGTTTTTGCAAAGTACATAACTTTTTGTGATGTCACTGATTTTTAGAGACCTTGTTCCTTACTTTTTTTAAAAGAAAATAATTTCTGTAAGTGTCAATTTAAGCTTCTTATTGAAATAATAACGTTGCTGTGGATGACAGGCAGGAAGACCCAAGTGATTCTTGAAGACAAGTTAAAGAAGTTGGAAGAAGAGTGTAAGCAGAAGGAGGCTGAGCGTGTAAACCTGGAGCTAGAACTGACCGAGGTGAAGGAGAGCCTTAAGAAAGCCTTGGCTGGTGGCATCACACTGGGCTTGGCTATTGAGCCCAAGTCAGGAACATCAAGCCCGCAGGTATGCAAAGCCATTAAACACACAAATCCCAGTACCATGAGCTTCTCAGCTCCAGTAAAATGAGTGGGAACTGAGAGTTTTCAAAAGGTTTATTAAACCCAGGAAATAAGAGCAGAACTAAATGCCTTTCTGCATTATTTGCATTCCTCACCTACATCTGGTGTACTTTCTGCAGCAACGGGGAGCAGGTAGACATGGGAATCACAGGCAGTATGTGTTAGGATGATGTACAAAAACTGACACCTCATTGTCCTCAGTGATTGTGAAAGTGCATGAACTGAGACATTGCTCCATCCCAGGGAGATTTAAATGTATCAAGTCATCGTGCAGTGATGGAGACCTACTTGTGTCAGTCCCCTGTCAATCACTGTCACCCTTTGCAAGGGCTGCATCTCACACATTCCTGATGGAGCATGGCAGCCTTGGCTTATGCTATGGATCTGTGTGAGAAGCAACTGGGTAGCTGCATCAGAAGTATCAGAGGGATGTGTCAGTTCCTCCAGATGACCCAATGTTGTTTAATCCCAGAAAACAAACTTGAATCTTCATCACCGAACACACACTTTGTTTTGTTTTCTTTTGCTCTAACCTCTTTTTCATTTATCCATCATTATTATGAATATGGTTTCTTTAAAAAAAAGTCTGCAGTTCTAAGTCTGGATAGAAAATATTGCTCATGTGACTATTTGGAGGAAACTCAATGGAGGGTTTTCATTCTTTATTAGTCTCCAATTTTCAAGCACCGAACTTTGGAAAACTCTCCAATCTCCAGTTGTGATACCAGTGATACTGAATGCTCAATACCTGTGAACAGTGCAGCAGCGCTGAAGCGACCTCCCTCATCAAATAATTCTCCATGTCGAGGCCATGTCCTTCGAAAAGCAAAGGTGAGAAGACTTATGTCTAGTTTTCTTTGTCTGTCCTTTTTCTTACTTTTAAAAAAATCTTATTTGCTTGTGGCAAGACAAAGACAGAGAAGGAGAGGAGGAGAAGTTGGTTTCTGCTCCTTCTGTGGGTGAAATTTAGCTTTAAGAAGAGAATGTGCCATTTCAATTATTCGTATTACTACATAAATACTGCTGATTTTGGTGAACCTTTTGCAGAAGAATTGGCAAGTAGTTTGGGAGACAGATTTGACTCTACTTTCTCATTCCCTGTTTTTCTCTGTTCCTTTATAGATTTAATTTGCAAGGTAAGTGGTCTGTAGTGTAGACAGCCCATCTAAAATTCATAGTTACATTAATTTGTGTAGCAGAGAATTGGTCAAAAGAGCACTGTTATAGTAAGTGTTCTGAAATAACACAAGATCGGGTCTGAGCTTTGCCAGCTGGTGCAAGAGAAGAATAGTTCTACATTATAATAATCCACCATATGTTGTGCAAGTATCTACTCTTAATGTACATTTAAAGTAGAAGTTGAATTAATTTAATTTAGTCTCAAAAGTACCAGGCTGAAGTTTGCGTTCCTCTTGTATTGTTAGAGTTTTCTAATTATTGTGCTTTAGTTTAAATGAGATTTTTATGACCATTCTTTCAGGCTAAATTTGCTAGCAACATAAGCATGTGGGCAGCATATAACCAAGGGTGACAGTAATAGTGTTGGCCCAAGCTTTTGTTGATTTAGCAGTTCACTGCTAACTGTAATTATAAACAATAATAAAAATAGACATTTTTCTTTCATTTAGTCCATTTATTTTTTCAAAACAATTAAGTGTTCTGTATAGGGATTTTTTTTAAGTAACTTTTGTTACATGTCTTCACTGATTATATACATTTACAGTGACTGAGCATGAGCCTGGCACCTACATGTAGTAGATACTGAAAAATCATCATCTCAACAAATTATTTGGTTTTCTGGCACATGCTAATCTCTCCATTTCCTCCCCCCAGCCCCTTTAACCTCTCTACCTTGCCCAGGCCATGAATTACTGCTCCGACTGTACCGTATGTGAGAGCCTTCTCACCCTTCTTCTACCACCATTTCCTTCATCTTTTCCATGGACATCAACTGCTTTTTCTGCCAGTTAGCCTGAATTTAAATGTAAATCCAACTAAGAATAATTAAACTCAGAGTAACAGGTTTCAGTTCTATTCAGCTTTGAAATTTGCTGCTTGCATTTCAAAGCTGAAGGATTCCCGTGCGCTTATCTGTGTATTCAAATTATACCCTAATTTGTCTCATAAAGATATCATCTCTAACTGTACACTCCATCTTAGATTCGCATGTTAGCACAGCATTACTGGGAGGAATGTGGTCTAGCAGTTAGAGCACAGTCCTTACAAAAGGGAGCGTGGATTTGTGCTACACGCTGGGCAGGCACATTAAAGCCAGACATTTAATCTTTAGAGCTGGAGAAACCAAGGCACTATAAAAACCTAAACATTTTTGGTGTAAAGAATACCTTCCAGCTGTGGTACATTTTTTATGCTCAGCATATACCATACAGGAAAAACCCTGCTGTGTTGTTTGATATCGCTGTGCTTTGGATGGCACGATAGGTTGGTCAAGCTCTTTTGTAGAGGAGTCTTGGATATATGATTAGGCTAATCAGAAAGGATACGGAGCTACTAAGCATATTTCCCATCCTGGGAAAAACAACTCAAAGTATCCAATTCAGCTTTAACAGCTTTTTCCTAAAACCTCATGCACTAAATATTAAGAGTGAAATTCTGCTGAATTAGATAGTGCAACCCAAGCTGTACTCAGCCCATTCGCAAGGAGCTGCAGCCAAAGTCTGCCATCAGGTACACATCTGCAGCACACCCCGCTTTCGGGGGGGTTAACTGTACATGTGCGAGGGTGGAATCTGGCTCTCAATTCTTTTGGCCTTTTGCAGTTATGCGTGAGCCCAGGCCTTATAGATGTGACTAAGGAAAGGGCGTCACACGTGAGTATCCCAGAGCAGAACTTACTTGGCTCTCCACGCATGGATGTCAGTGTAATACGTGGGCGTGAAACAGGTTTCACGTTCGTGCTAACGCTTGCATCTTCAGCAACTGGCAATCTCCCAATGTTATGAGGGAGTTGTATAAGCGTTCCAAATGCCAGATTTTTTCCCCCCAGTATGCATTTGAATGCACTGAATGCCTCCCTTCTTGCTCTTTCCTTGCACGAAGGATGCCGAGTCTGTCACCAGCCAGCCTTGTGTTTGCAGCCACCCTCACGTCACTGTCACGAGCTCACAGCCCTGCGCCGCGCTCTGCTGGGGCTGCTGCTGCTGCTGCCACACGTGCGCACCGTGCCGCCCGCTCTGCGAGAGCTGCGTGGCACAGCAGTGCCTCGGCGGGGCGGCGGGCACCTGAGCCAGCAGCCCTGGAACCTGCTCCGCCGAAACCTCTCTCCTCTCAGATGCGCTGACATTAGAGGGAAGTATGGAGAGAAGCAAGAGGACAGATCTAGTGTTAAATCCAAGAACTAGCAGCAGTTTGGGGATTGACTGTTTAGGACATAAGCTGTATGTATACACATATACGCATACATATATTTGGATCTTTTAACTTTTATGTTTGTAACATGCTTTTAATTTTTTTTTAGAAAGTAATAATGCATATTTTTAAGAAGTCAGAAGGTGTTTTAATTGCAATTTTGCTACTCTCTACTTGGCTGGAAATGGAGACTGTATTAAAATGTGGAAAACAATATTCTTCATTAGCATTCCTAGAGAAGTAAAATACTCCTAATAACCTTGCTGTACAAGAAAAACAATGATTTTAAATATTTCACATTTCAAATGAATTTCTAAAACCAAATTGTTATGTGTAGCAAGGAAACTGCAATGAGTATTTCTGATCTGTTTTCAAAACTGGGGACTGGTGCATGTCAGCAGCTTACATTTTGTTTATGTTCAGGGACTGGAGAAGAAAGGGAGCTCTCCCAGTTTCCCAGCTCCCAGTCAGGCAGTCAGTGTTGACTTAAACATTCTTTCATTGGCGTGAACCTGCTGGAGAAATGGAAACAAAGAAAAAGTTCCCTCTGCACCTGCAATTGAAGCTACTGCTTTCAAGGCTTATTTAACACTTAGAAAAATTCTCCTCCCAGTTGCTTAGCCAACAACTTCCTTTAGAGCTTTGGCAGTGTATACATAGAGAATATACATTTAATATCCATTTTTAAGTAATTTAGTTTTTACCGATACTGTGTTTGAAGTTTAGGTTTACCATAATTTGAAGTGTAAAACGAAATATTTAAAACCTACTGTATTTTAATAAAAGTACCATTTAAATGAAGAAAAAAAACCCCACAAGATTAAAAAAAAATAAACTACTGTCTACCTGCTTTAAACCCAAGATTTTTTTTTCTGTTATTGCTAAAGCAGCCACCAGCTGTGACCTTCACTGTTGCTTTACAATGGTTGAAGAGGTGTCATGGTCATGCAGCTGTTTAGCCAAACTAATGCTATTACTGCTTTCAGCAGCAGAAATAGATACTTACATGGATAAGTAACAAGTCAGAGCTCTTAAATGTTGTGGAATGAGTGTTAAATTCAGGAATTCGGGTTGGGAGCCAAGTCAGCAGGCTGTCTGCAGAGTATCTCTGCGGAGTAGATGGGTGGGAGAGGAATCTGTAGACCCCAGTGCCTGGCTGGGGACAGCTGGGCAGTTGCTCCCCGGGGATTACGGCAGCAAGAGGCCAACTCCTTCGTATCTTCATTATTTTCTGATCGCTGTAAGGGCGTGATTCAGGGAGTAGGTACAGTATGGATGTCCTAGGCTGAGCCCATCCCTCTTCAGCTCTTCTGCTGCTAGGTACTGTTGGGAAATACTGTAGGTATCACTCAGTAGCCACAGGTTTGATCTACCTGGGTATTTAGCGATAGCAATCTCACGATTTTCACTTCTGTGGCAGAAGAAAGGCCAATACCTTGCTCTGAGACATATGGGTGAAAGCATTATAGATTATGTGATTTGCTGTGCATGGTAGGTGCCATTGTCCTCAGCTAACAGGTGGGGAAACTGAGGCACAGAAAGGCAAAGTGATTTCTTTAACTTGCTGAGCAATAGTTCAACTTGGATTATGTATACGGGAAACAAATGCGATGTAAACTAACTTGTTTTTCTTTACTCTGCCTGTAAGTCTCTCTACCTCAGTAAGTTGCCTTTTTTAGCCATAGAAAGTGTGACTGCCATGAATTTTACAATAAAAAATTGAAGAGTAGTAAAGCAATCACTTGGTGTCAGCTGTGAGAGATATCGAGTACTTCCTGCTGTCTCATGCAAGTAAGTTAGAAAGCCCTGTATGCTAAATCAGCCTCTCTCTTATTCAGCTCCAGCTGAGTGTTTTAGACCAACTGTGGTGTGTGAATTTGCTCCATAAGTACCCTTTGCAGAAAACAAACACGGCTTATTTGCACCGTGCTAGAGACAAAGTTGCCGTATATAGTTGCGGAGAGGTGGAAGCTGTGCACAGACGTTATCAGGACATACTTGTTAGCGTTCCCTAACTAACTTGTGGGCAGAAGGCTGGATCCAGCGGCGTGAATGGAAAAACTGTAACTGACCTCAGCTGGCTTTGGCTTAGCAGATCTGATGACATCAGTGAAATATCCTGATTCCTCTAACATTTTCCATATCTTCTTTTCCCCCCCTTCCAGGAATGGGAGATGAAAAATGGAACATAAATATAGCAAAACCACTCACTTTCTGTAAAGGCCTTACCTGTTATGGACCAAGACCTAGGCTGCAAAAGACTCATCTGAAAGGTGGTATCAAGCGATACAACTTAAGAGGTTTTATAATTCTGTTAAGTTAATGGTAGCTTGGCGCTAATTTGCCTGTATTCCCTCTACTGTATTGCTGTGTAACTACGTGTGCCCCTTTTTATTAGCTCTAACTCTTTATTTCCAACTTCACTGGTAAAGAAAATGAAAACCAAAAAAACCAAACCAAGCATAGTAAGTAAAAAGGTGCATAAAGTCGCAGTTGAAAGTTTACTTTGCTGAAACAGCATAGACCAGCAATGTTAATTCTATCGCATCAGATGGCCTGAACACCACTGAAGACTGGTGCGTTAAGACCGATGTGAAATCACTGTGGATAAGAAGTACTCTTACAGGTTAAAACTGACTTTGCGAGGTCTGCCACAGAGGTGGCTGAGTGAAGTCTTGCTCATTAGCAGTCGCCTTGCTGTTAGCGGTTCAAGTGGCAAAAGAAAACTGAAGAAAGGTATTCACAGAAATGGCATAGCTGGCTTGGCTGAGAAGGCAGGAGCTCTTCAGTGCCGCTGTCTTCTACGCTGGTGCAAGACCGTGGGATGACACGACTCAGCTGTGAAGCATTTTTTGGATACTATTTAGACAGATGCTTTTGTCATTGGGAGATAAAAAGCTGCCATACTTTGAAAAAAAAAAAAAAAAGAAGCATTTTAGTACGTTCTCTTTATTAGTATTCCGAAGCACCAGTCATTTTCAAAGGTCATGTTGTCGAACTATGATTTGTTCCTGATTTTTTTAAAAGGCAAAAGGTATTTTTAGATACTGCTTCTTTTCTGTACTTTTAGAAGAAGAAAAAGGAAACGTAATTCAAATTAACCCTCAACAGATAATGGCAACTCAGTCAACTCAGCTTATGCAGTCAGTCTTGTTTTGTTTTTTTATAATATAGTATTGTTAAACTTGAGTTATAGAACACTGCTGTACTTAGTTTCCTTTGTCTTTTCAGACCTCAGCTATTATTTTTGAGGAAGATGGATTGAAAAGATGATCGTTTCCAGACTCTTTTATAAACAATTTTACAAAGAATTGGGGATTTTGTCAGACAGGAGTCTGTGTCTGTTTACTAGGAAATAGCATCTTGCATTTTAGTCTGTAAAATTATAGAAACCTGTTCTTCTTTGTCTCCATCCATGTCACTCCTGAGAACTTACATGCAGTAAATTGCCAACTAAAGTCCTTCAAAATCTCAAAACTGGCTTTAAAAAATCAGGAGAGAGAGAGGGAAAAAAACATATAATGAGTTGGGTTCTTTTAATTTTTCCTCTGTGGATTTTTTAAGCCTTTGGAGAGCCTTCAATCACATTCTCAAGATTTTTTTTCTCCTCAACTGTGAGGACTAGAAAATCACTTTAATTAAAAAAATTAAAATACTACTCATACTTTGAGATAATCACAGACGTTAGGGCTGGAGTCTTGATAATTAGTTAAGACTTGCAATTAAAACCACAGCAGCTGGCACCACAGCAGATAGCAAGGATCACATCCCTTTATGGCCCAGCCTATCGTTTGTCTCTTAACTTCAGGAATAGGTGTGTGTAACTCTTGAAGGGTACACTGGGATTTGCAGCTGAGCTGGATGCCAGAGGACTTCCCGCAGGAGCTGGTGGGATTTGAAGGCACAGAGCTATCAGAAGGACCTGAGAGCTGATAAGGCGCAGGTCCTGTTCCCAAATGCAGTTAGTGCCAGAGATCCCATTGACTTCAGCAGAGTAGAAATGGGGCCCAAAATGAGAAAAGGCTCTTTGCTTCTTGGGACTATGCTTTGTATAAAGTGCCGCAGGAATGCAGATACAGTAGGGAAGCAAGTGTCAGTGTGGTTTTCATTGAAAACAGGATTTTTTAATATTATTTTAGGTAATCTGCTTACTTACTAACTCTATAAGTGGAGGGCACATTCTATGCTGTATGACTATGGACTAAACAGTATCAAGTTCCCATAAATATGAGCAGAAACAAATTTGAAGCAAAAGTAAGTTCATTTAGGCTTTTTATTTCAAATTAAGTTATTTATTTGTATATTTCAATAAATATTTAATTTATATCTGTACATATTTATGATGCAAATTAGGCTTCTAGTCAACATTTTCAATGATGTATCAGTTGCTATTAAGAAGTGGTCCTGCATCAAGTAATGCAGAGTAGTCAAAAGCCAAATCATTTGTCTTGTTTACCCAATATTGGCGTTGTATCTTCCACCCCCTATATCCCATGGAAAAAAAAACCAAAACCTTGGCAAGGACAGGTTTTAATCCATTCCTGAGACAGAAGTGTGCAAATTTCTGTCCAAGCAAACAGAAATAGCGTGGTGCTGGGGCCATGCACGCAACCCCAGCCCCGGTGCCGCAGCCTTCTGCTCTGCCGTAGATGTCAGGTGCCCTCGGCACCTATAGCGCCCTTGGCACCTATAGCGCCCGCTGCAGCAGTGGCTGCCGGCAAAATTAAGCATCTTTCACCCTTCCTCAGCAGAGGCTCCATAAAGCTACCACCACCTCCTCACCCCCAACCCGGCACGTGCTGTAATGGTGTGTCTCTAAGGTATAAGTACATTGGTCCCATCACACTTTGCATTAGGGACACGTCTATTCTATCTAATGGCCAAGGTTTTGAAAGGAGGAAAACAAAAAATCTCGGGAAATAACCTCTCTATAGACCACATTCGGTGCTGTGAAATATACTCTGTTTTGTTGAATAGTACTATTGCTGTACAATTTTTTATAAAAAGCAACAGAGCTTGTATTTTCACCATTTTTTGATTTCAGGATCACCAGGCAAAGTCAGCAATAGAGCAGCATGACTTTTGTTTTAAAGGAAAACTCTTGTATTTTAAACCATTGCATTTCTATGTCTTGTAAGAAAATGTTACACTTGTGCTTCCTCAGCAAACTCCTGTTACTGTACCAGGTGCTTTTTTTAATTGTTTTTTTTATGGGTGATGCTTTTTTAAAAAAAAACAGATCATAACTTTGGGGGATCAAAGGTTTTTTTTTAATGAGATGATTGTGGCAATTTGATTTTTCGAATGGAGAATACTTAATTTAGTATCAATTTTTGTTCAAGACACTTTCAAATTAATTGGCCCAGACTGTATGTTGTAAGATAATGTTCTCATATTAAGAATGTAATTATTTCCTTATTGTATTTTTTAAAAAACAAAATCATATTTAAAAATCTCTGTGAAAAAAAGCATGAAAGAAACATTTTAAAAGTTTTTGTTTTATTTTTGTTATTGGATGTGTTGGCAGTGCCCATTATAATTGACTGTAAATATAGTCTTTCTACTGTTTTTCTCAATGTATTTAAGTTTTTTAACACACATTCATGGAAACTTCTGTTAAAAAAAAAAAAAATCCAAAGCAGACCCACCTACAAATGTGTGTCTTAGTAGCTTCAACTAACGTTATGCCTTTCTAGTTTATTCTTCAGAAAGTCTTGCAGAGTGTGAAAAAAGACTGGCACCTGGTAGGTGCGACAGATCCAAGATCATTATTAATAAAGTTACCTGTCAAAAAAGAAGTATTTGCATTGTTGTTTCTTGGTATTTGTCAGTATAATAAGTAGGTGGCACTTTAGCAGGACACCTGCAATAGTCCTCCTCGACCAACTACCATTCTCTCATGCCAGTCGGTTGAAAAATGCTTGGACAGATTGGAATTAGTATTTTTTTGGTATCAGTTCTGTCCCCATTTAACTGCGATGGCCTTCTGCAACTTGAATGCAGTCTATCTAAGGGATCGTCCAGCAATGGGACATGGAAGCTCGATGTATTCAGAGCTTATAGCAGAACTTACCGCTTATTGAGGGTTACTGCATCAGTTTGCTTAGATGTCAGCCCCGTTAATAAATAATGTAAAACTGTAAAACATTAAAAATTACCCTAAGAAATTAAAGTGGATCAAAATCAAACTGAGCTAATTATCAGGCTACTTAACTAGGAATATAGCAATTCCTTACAGATGACTGACAGATTAGATTGAGAACTGATAAGCCATAATTACTCCTTGTCACTTTTCCTAGATTTATCTCTTGCTCCCATTACACTAAAATTATTACCAAATATCATACTTAAATAGAAAATAAATTTCATTTTGCCGGACTCAGGAAAGCAGTATTATAAGGTAGTCTAATTGGTTTCCTTTCTGTATTCACAGCCTCCTTGACCTCAGGAGAAAAAGGTGGTCAGCATATGTGAAACATGTCATGGTGGTATAACTACAAGAGTTGTCTCTCAAGTAGACACAGCATTTTGTCCGCTTAATCAAAGCTTATAACCTTCACTGCCTTTTGTCAATTAAAAAGCCTTCAAAAGCAAAGCAAATTATTAGTATTTCTCTAGAGAAAGAAAGAATGTCTGTAGAGAAGATATCTGTAGGACGAGTTGTATTAAAAATATGTTATATATAAATATATATATTTAGAATAGTTGTACTATATAATATATACTAATATTATAGTATAATAGTATTCATGCAAAAATTAGAAAATTAATACCTTAAGTTACTCAGGCTCATGGCCTAAAAAAAGGCTTAAAGAGGATTTTAGTGTTTTTCTATAAGCTACATTTAATATTTGGTCTACCCAGTTGCATCCCAAGGGCATTCAATATGAAAGACCCCACCAACACCTAACTTACTCCACTGCGGTTTATTCTTGCAGGTGGGCACCTACATTGTAAGCATTGCAGTGCTTGAAGGTTAGGTTCTTCTTTTTCTATATATTTTTTTAAATTTGTGCATAAGTAGTTGAGCACCATCAGACCCCTCATTACTGTACTTAAGCACAGGGCTTTATAAAGAAGGGCTCCTTGCGAGAGGATGAACGATGCCAAATGTGACACCACTTTTTGAATGGAGAGGGAAAAAATCAGGAAGCACAGACTTACGGCTGTACTGGGCAAGCTGACGGATGGTATAATAAAGTGAAGAATTAGTGAACAGACTGAGAAATCACTGTACTGGGGTAGAGTCAATGCAGGTTTTATACTGGGGTGTCATTTTATACTGGGGTGTCATTGCTCATGAAGTGCTAAGAGGTCTGTGGGGCTGTTAATGAGCATCCAGGAAAAGAACATACTCTGCTTGGATTTCTTCAACACACTTTTGACAAGGTCCATCACTAAAGAGGTTTAAGTAGCTACTGGAAAAAAGGAACAGACACAACAGGATAAAAAACTGGGTGGTAAGCAAACAATAAATAGGGCATAAATTCTCTATTTCCAGTGGCATTGGCCTTGGGATCCCACAGGGCTGGGGTCTGAGCCTTGTGCATATCAGAATAATTGGAAAAAAAAAAGAGATGAAAAATTTGCTGTTACTAATTTATTCAGGATAGTAAGCCAACTACAAGGATTTCCAGAAATACCTTTCACAACCTCACCAGTGATTAAAATGTCCGAAAAAATTCAGTGAAGATAAATGGAGAAAGAACTGTCTATGGTAAGAAAAGAAGACAAAAACTCCAAAAAAACATCTAGACAATTATGAGCACCGAAATAGCTCTGCTACACCCAAAGATGATCATGGAGTTTTAACAGTTAGGTCCAAGAAAAATATCCATGTACTGCATAGTAACAATAATTTTTAAAAAAGCAAAAAACAAAAGCAAAAACATCCTGTGGCAAATACCCTGTGGTCTAAAATGCAGTACATAGCTCTAGACCCTGCCTGACCAAGACACACATAACATCGCGGCATAGGCTCTCGGCAACAAAGCATCCTGGGCTGTAATAATACCTGTTGTCCAGGGCACCAAATGCCCCCATTGATAAAGATAACACTAAAACAACTGCTACGGACAAGAACTTGCAGAAACAAGTGGTAAAAGAAGAAAAACACCCACCTACCACCCACCGATAGCTCCATCGTCTGCTTTAGGACCTACAGAACATTATCCAAAATCTGGGCACCGAACGTCATAAATAGATAAACTCATATGGGTGATGGTACAAGAGCAAGAAAGAGATCCAAAAGTACAGAAACCTCCCCATACAGGGAAAAATAATACTGATTTTACAATTAAATTCAAAGATAAGGGCTTTTCAGTGTGGAAAAAAAAGATCTCAAGGAGGGGAAAGAATATATTAAAAGGTTATAAAAATCGGCAGCAGAACGTGACATGGGAATGAAATAGTCCTTGTCACTAATGTACAGACTCTGAGGGTATCAAAATTAATGGGGCAGGTTCAAAACAACTACACGGAGGTACTTTCACTTACTGCCTAATTCAGCTGTGGAACTTGTTGCCACAGGATTTTATGGATGCTAAAAGCTTATACAGGTCCATAAACAATAAAGCAAATTCATGGCAGAAAAGAATTACTTAAGGCTATTAAGCACAGAGCTACCAGCTCCGAAGCAGAAAGGCCCAGCTCCACGGTGGCTGGAGGCTGGAAGCGCACACTGGGTAAGTGTCCTCGTCTGCTTCCCCCTGTTCCCCTGCTGTATTGCTATTGATAAATGAAGCTGGTTTCTTTCATAAAAGACTATTTAATTTTTCTCACCAGCAGTTGCAAAAGCATTCTTTCCTATAAAATAATGTATCGTCTTCTTTTCAATTTGATTTTTAAAGCAAGCATCTGTCTTAAGATCAAGACAATGCAATGTCGTTCCTTCACAATATATTAGATTATTGAAATAATTAAATTACATCAAGAGTATTCCTCTTCAATAATCTCTCCTGACGACAAGGAAATAATTTTCCTATTAGATTTTGTAGAATTATAACTCAGTAGAATTATAGCTACACAGTCCTGAGTTGAACTTAAGTGAAAAGCTTCATTCCTGGTTTCATTATTAATTTTTAAATAGACTGATAATTGCTGTCACTGAATTATTTCTTGGAATTATGGCATTTTTAACCTGTTTTTTTTAGCATGTACTGCTGCTTCTGATTTTTTTGGAGGTCAGCTTGTGGTGTGATGCTGTAATGGTGAGAATGGATCCTTTTATGCTACAGATGCTGCTCAGTAAAAGTACACTGAGCAGCATTTGTAGCATTTTGCTTCAGCTTTTGAAAACACGAAGGTCAGCGTACAGTAACATTTTCACCACAGCAGCTGGATTCATATGAAAGCAAAGCATCTTTCAAGGCATAAATCACAAAAGGAAAAAAAGGGAAAAGAAATCAGTGTCTTAATGGAAAACAGGAAAAAATATTGGCTGGTGTTTATGACTCAGAAGTTTTATTATAGAGAAATAATTTATGATGATGTTGAAACCAGCTAGGCTTCAAAATAGTGTAGCAATTAATATGGCTTTGATAAGGACAGCAAAGGAAACAGAAGTGAAGTGATTATCTTCTTTTTTCCACGGAAATTGGTTTCTGAAGTAAAGAAGCCCTTCAGGTTAAATATTAGCAAGTTTCATTTGGTGTCTCACTTACGGGAACAGCGTGTCTGTGTCTGTTCTCACTCCTGCCCTTCCAACTCGGGAGCCTTCCTCTGAAGGAGCTATTGGAACATCATTAAAAATAAGAGACTTTAGGGTTTCTTTTCATTTTGCTTTTATTTATATCAGAGCACTACATTTAGGAAATGAAACGTAGTCACTTGAGATTCAACAGGCGGCTTTTTTAGTAATAAATTGCAGTTTAAAGTCTCAGCTAGCCACAATATAGGATTAGAGAACCTAAAATGACAACCACCAGAACGTTTTCTAGCTGAGTTACACAAGTAGGGAAAGCCTCGAGCTTCATTTCTGAACCCAGCCTCACATTTAGCATGATGTGCCCCAGGGTAGGATCATACAGCCCATACCGCGGGGCTCCTCTGGCTGCTAAGTCTTTCAGCAGGGACTACAAGGAAGTGCTGAACTAGGGTAGACTGAGAAAATGAACTTTAAACTTATATTTTGGAAATTTTTCCTTCTCTTTGCCCATCTTCTGATCCTCAAAAATGTACTCACTCCATGAATAAATATTCCATTCGTTGTCCCATTAAAACTTCACGGTAGTCTATAAAATTTCTGTGGCTAATTAAAAAATTGGTAGATAATGTTTTCTGTTGTGCTTTGTTCCAATGTGAGGTTTAGTAAGACTTCACACTGCACATATGCAACCCTCAATTTTGCAAGGAGGATGCAGCTTCTCTACAGCCCAGGAAACTCTTCAGGAAGAATGCGGGATAAAGGAAAGACCAGACAGTTACTAAAAAAAGAATAAATAAGGAGCAAGTAGTGTGTGTGAAGAAGCTAATGAAAACGGAAGAGATGGGAATAAAGACGGGGAAGGGCAGAAGAACACACACAGCTTTGTTCTGTTTATGGCTGTTTCTTACAGGGAGATCAAGGTTAAAGCCTGCTGAATTCTTTAACTCTTTAGCTAGACAGAAATATCCAGCCTTTGATTCAGCAGAGTTCTAGGAGAACTTTTATTTTTCTTCTACTGCAGTTGCATGGCTTCAGTCTCACCACCGAGTGTCACCCTCCACCAGTTATACCGGACTACAAAAGGACTTTTCCCTTTTTCCCTAGGAGGGGAGTTGAGCTGCAGCAGAGGAGGGTGAAGCGGAGCAGCTAAAGTGAAGGAGGGTGAAGCTTCGCTGCAGCCTGTGAGTTCAGCGCTGCTGAAGGTGAGGAGTTTGCTGCTCATTACTGACAAATCACCACACGCACAAACTCTGGGGACTGCCTAAACCATTTCCCCTCCGCAAATCCCATGAAATGCTTTCACAAGAAAAACAAAGCAACCAATAGTTTAAAACCAAATTTTATTAAAGAAAAACCTGTTGTGCAGGTTCTCAGGACAAATGCATACCTTTGGATGCAGTGGAGTACACAGGTACGTATACAGTAGTTTGCCTGCTACGTTTGGAAGCTGAAAGAGACCGTGATAAACTGTACTGCACAGTTCATCACCATCGTTAAAAGTTGCCAAAAACTCGGTTGTGGATCACTAACAGATAACTTGGTTATGTGTGTGCACTACATATTGCACAGGACTTTTGATTAAGCTATTAATTGTGCAATTGAATCACAGTTAAGTGTTACATTAAGCATATTCAAACATATATTTGATTTTTTTCTCAAAACCAGCACGTCACTACAAAACTGCCATTAAATGTTACATATTTACAAAAATATACAAACAACACTTTTCCCCATTTATGACAATGCACCAGTTATGGATTAATTTCATTCTTCCCTTGAGCCCTGATACCGTATACAAAGCAACGTGCTCAAAGTCAAGGTCTCCTGAAACAAAATTAGGAAAAGGCATGTACTGCTTTCACAAATACTAGAATGTGCAAAGGCAAAAGGAGAGGACTGCGTAGTCGTGTATGCTAAAGGTATGGCCTATAGCATACTGATGACTGCTCAGAGCCTTACACGGATTGGAAGGGCCCCTGTGTCAGAAATCCGGTTAGAAAACACAGTGTTAAGCATTTGCTGATCATATTCTGGAAAAGCAGTTGCAAGTTGTTCAAAAACTAAGTTCTACCTTGGTTGTAATTAGCTTATATCTATCCGAAGTACTCTCTTGCTAACCACAGGAATAAGAATTACAGGTGAAAATCAGCCCATCACCTGTGTGAGTACAGATGCAGCGAGATGACAACTGATTTTAGCCTGCAGCTACATTCCACATTCACCGTGGGTGAGCGCCTTTCTGCCGTAACACAAAGCTGAACTGACAAAGTCTGTGGAACTACGTGGCCATAAATTAGGGTAGAATTTGGCCCCGCAATGCCAAATAATGCTCCACATGAACAACAGGGTAGCGAGAAACGCTTTGTGAATCTTCACAAGAAGTATGTCAAGTCTAGTTTTTATTTGATTGGCTTTCATATCTTTACCAAGAGCTGCAGCTCTAAATAGCCAAAAAATATTATTTGGGCTTGGTTTAATAGCCAACTTTTTCTCCTTTTGTTCACATGGATAATGCCAGCAAAATCTATGTGATTTATCTGTCCGAGTCTGAAATTAGAGATTTTGGACCCGCCTGTGCTGAAACAGCCACAGATGCACTGTAAATATGCCAGTATCCATCCTTTACTCTTAAAATGTAAAGTTTTCCCATTCCAACTCTCATTATCTCTCCAAATCTTCCTCCAATACTTAATCCAGGGTGAACTGATATTCCTAGTGCAGCTTCATAAATACAGAGCAATGATACTATGATAATTTTATTTAGGTGAGGAAGGGTGATAGTTGATGTCTCCTAAAACCACACTTGCAATGCGCAGGTGTGGTATTCTTTAGAACCACCTCCGCTTTTGCAAAAAAACGTATCTATGGTTAACGGAAAGGTAAATCACAGTAGCTGTACCTATTTGTAAAAATAAGTGGCAAGTAAAGCACAAAAGCGGAAGCTTCCCAAAGCACCCTGCCACCTGATCAAGTTCCCCACCTCTTCCAATCTGCTACTGCTCTGCACAGTTTTTCTTCTATTTTTTTCAGAGCCACACAGAGGAGGATATAAATGAGTTAATCCCCTTTTGACATCAACCCAGCTTACTGGCAGAACCACAATCAGAGAAAAGGAACTCAGAAGAGACTGGGATCAAGAGGGGAGAATTCAAGTGTACTTCTCCATTTGATTACGTTTTCCCTCCAGAGCCTTCTGCACTGCAGCAAGCGCAGCCCATGACTTACACCCATGAGGAAATAAATCATAGCTTGTCAGTGACAAATAAAAAAAGGAGCTGTACTCAAATGCTTGGTGTGTATATGAAATGGAGGAACTCTGTGTTCCTAAAATTAAGATTTCTAGTCACATGTTCAGCAAACTCCAGTGGCTGGTGTTTACCCTCAGGAATACTATGCCAACTCCATTCATCCTCTCTAAACATTACAAAATTACAGCTCATAGAGTGATTCTAGCAAACTACATTTAAGCAGTATAAATCCAAGACACAGATGCTATAAAATAATTATTCTCCCTTGCCTCCTAGCTCAGTGCTGTGCTAAGGAGGAAAACCATTAGCAAATGGCCTACAATCATCTCAGAAGTCAACCTACATTGGAGCTACCTCTGGAGTGCACACACGTGCATCCGGGCTTCTGGGAAGCAACCTCTTTTCCATGCACCTCAAGTGGGATGTCGCTGTGAGTCAGATCCCTCTTAAATTACAGGTAGAAATGCTGATAATTTTGCATGGTGCTACATCAATTTAGACTCATGGTTTAAAATCTCTGTATGCAACCAAGAAAACAGAAAATAGTCGCCATTATGAATTAATGTAAGCTCCATGGCTTAAGCAAAACAAAATCAACAACTCATGGCAAAATCATAGACACTGGTAACACTGACTTTCTCCCTGCTTTTCCTTGTCCTGTTTAGTCTTGCGTTCCCCTCCCTCCTGCATCTCTCTCACATACACTCCCTCTCTAACACAGGCTCTACCCTACAAAGATATCGCTAAGCTTTTCAATGATCTTACTCCCATCAACTTCTCCAAGCTCCTCCAACAAGAAGATTCTGCCAAAAGTATCTGGTGACTTTACTTAAACTTGCATTTTATGGGGCTTGAAAGCAATGGCAGAATGCCTCTGCCTCTAGGAAAGGTTGCATACAGACCCGTCCCACAAACCTGACAAGTCAAATTGCTCCCAAGAGGAATGATCCCTGGTCCTGCTCCTCTGTTAGCAATGGACCCTCTTTACCTCACCCATTCTTCAGCTTCAGGTTGTAACAATTTATCTAAAAGGCTATATACTAGCTTCGTCCTCAGTATTTCCCACATTGAAATACAAATGCAGCCCAATGGTCTGGCAAGGCGTCTCTGCCCAGCCTTGCTTGCAATTCTGTACCTGCCAGTTTGAAGGGCTGGCAAAGCAAGCCAGCCCTTGCTGTGCTCCAGGAAACTCATGCAAACACCATGTCTCATCCCCATAACGCAAAATGAGGTGGAAGGAGGCATTTGGGAGATAATGGGTATAGCTGTCTGTCAATTAAATATATATTTTCCACTACAGAGAGACAGCAAGGTCAATATCTACATGGATGAGAGAGGAAAATGCTAGTTATAGGCTTATTATTCTTCCAGGGAGTACAACACTCATCCACATCTCGGACTAGAAGTATGTGCTCTCTGGGAGAAGCAGCTGAGAGATGACCTGGAAAGGCAAAAGGGAAGAGCTCCAGAAAGATTTAGAGAAAATGAGAGCCAAAATTAAAAGTGAAAGACTTAAAAGAACTGAAGGTGGGAAAGAAACAGGAAGGACAGACTGCAGAGGGACAAAGCACAGGGGAACTACATCAACCCAGGTAATACAGCAGAGCTCAGAGGGGAGACAGGGATGGGGAAGAGACAGTGATTCTTCTTGTTATCACTCAGGACACAGTAGGGTGCATATCCAAAACCACAGACAGCAACAGAACAAAGCAAAACAAAAAGCAATGAAGAAAAAAGAGGAGGCGGCAGGCAAGGCGGAGCAACAAACAGCAGCAATAATGAAAAAAAAAAAAAAGGACAAAAAGGGAGAGGGAAGAAACGAGGAGAAACAGAAGAGAAAAAGAATGGAAATTCAGACAAGTTTTTCTATAAAGTACCACCAATTACTTAGCAAAAAGTTGGAAGCATTAAACAATACAGGTCACTTCTCTGAAGAGTTCAGCATCTCAAAAAGTAAACCACAAACAGAGGAGTGTATTTACAAGCAAATGGAGCCAGTGAATTGGGCATCTTCCCATGTTTGTGATGATAGTCTGTAATCTTAACCATTTACATGCCCTTCTGTGAATCAGGGCCATATATGTGGTGTATTAAAATGTTCTCCTTTAGACTAGCTTTGTCATTTGCAAACTGCCTGTGTGCGTGTTATTGATGTTCGGGTTGTACACTTCTCTTTCTGCACAGTCCTGCCTATTGATAATCCATAACAAGAATGTCTCAAAAACCATGTGGATACAAGTCTGCTGTTTTCCTGTATGAGCCATTCTCATTAAAAAGCATCTCCTTCAGCATTTCAGAAAGATTTCCTTTTTAAACTGTTTTAATTAATAAGCAAATACTGTGAATTAATACTTTTTTTAAAAAAGAAAATAAGCCAATTCTTGCCCTTTGATCTGCAAGAGCAGACACTGTCAATAAGAACCAAATATAAGTATCAAAAGCTGGCTAAAATTAGCAACAAATAACATAGAAATATAAGACATGCTAAGAAAGTTGTTTGGAACGCCTGGTCTTCCTGGTGATTAACATACTCATTATACCATTAAAAATATGTGCAACAAAAGCATATTATTTAAGCAGCGCCATGTACTGCTGCATGTATTATCGCTGCCCAGCAGGGCTTTATGTCCACTGTATCGCAACAAATCAGTGTAAAGATGCAAATTCTACAGAAACTCAGAAATCAAGTCCGATCAATACAGCTCAAGTTTGTGTAATGCTTTCAAGCGTTGCAAGGAAATAATTTTAAACAGAATTACTTGTATAAAGGAAAGAATCCACTTTTTTCAGGGCTAGTAAATGTCACTCCTAAAAGAAAATCAATCCGGAAGATGAGAGAGACAACGAGTATGTAATTAAGAACATGTATTTTTAGAGACACTATTAAAAAAAGTATTTTAATACAAAAAATAACAGCTCTTTGATAAGGATTTTGCTCACATAGCTATAACGTTGCACTTCAGGGTACATATTTCTAAGCCTTCCAGTATTTCTTGTCTTAGATGCTGTCTTCCAGAAGAACACCTCAGCTACCAGCACATAAACTAGCTGAAAATAGTAATTCTGACAAGCTTCACGTAAGGAGAAAAAAAAAAGATGAAAAGAATGAAAATCCTTCATTTGGTCATACATGGCTCCACAATTCATATTTTAAGTAATTTGCTACTCCATTTAACAGGAGGAAAAAGACCAGGACTGAAGACTTAATGAAATGAGATCTCACACATTAAAAATCATGAAACTAACTTGCTGTATGTATCACTTTCGGGGAAAAAAAAAAAAAAAAGAAAATTCTAAGAGGAATGCATTCTTTAGTTTTCACACCATCCTGAAGTACTGTTACAGGTCCTTATTTCCCTGATGGTGTGTATAATCCTCTCTGCTCTATGCACCATACTTGAAAAGAAAGAAAAAAATAAAAACTTTGTCCACACGTCCTTCCCGTTCAGATTTGAGAAATGAGCTGTTCTAGTCCATCTTGGCATTGAGGAACCCTTCTGCACTCCCTCCAGCTTAAGGTTACAAAAAGAATTGGAGGAAAAGCTGCCGAGGTGATCAATCAGGTAGAAGAGCTGACTTAGGAAAGAAGATAAAAAAAATTAAGAGTGCTCAGCTTGACATTTCCCAAAGACTGCAGGGTTAGGCTTTTAATTGCAAAAGCTAACTGGGGGTCTGAGTTATTTCAAAATTTGTCACTTTGATGATTAGAGTCTGAAAATAAGTGAAAAACACTACCTATATACCTGTGACAGGAATAAATGCTCATTTAAATGACACTGAGAGGGCTAATACTGAAATACTGAAAAGAAATAAGGAACATGAAAATATAGACTTAACATTAGGAAAATGGTCTGAGCAGATCCTGTAACTACTTCTAGGCAATTAAATGCTACTCTAATGGAAGTTTTAGAAAGACTTTCTCAGGCAAGTAAGATTAGGCTATATGCCAGTCTCGTAAAGAAAGTTGTAGAAGCAATGTACAACTGGGACTAGAACAGAGAAAATGAGCCAGGAAGCAGCTTTTTGGATGGACTTAGAAGACACAACAAAACTTTGCATCTCAAAAATCAGTATTTATAAAGGTAAATGCTTATAAACTTCTTCCTGGTGGAAAGCCAGTACTTTGAGAGAAATGTGCACTTACTTTCATCTAAAACTTGAAATAAAAATGAAGATGGAAACAATACAGCGGTATCAATCAATATACAGTAACAACTCCAACTGTCAAGGACTGTGCAATGAAATAAAAATTTTAGTCTCTCTTTTCCCCCCAAAGTCTCATTAATGAAAAATTACAAAACATTGTTTTATAGGAAACATAGGAAAAATCTATGACAGAAATTGTCATCGATCCTATCAACTTAGCAACATTGTATTCGACTTGAAATAACACTAGAAATTCAAAGCTTATCATAACCACTGGTTCATCATCAAAAAGTTACTGCAAACAAATGCATGTATTTAATTTCTTAAAAATAATAAAAATCCCCCACATCTCTCTGAGCATGTATTTGTGTAAGGAGGATGAAAACCACTACAGTTCCATTCTCTATTAAAGAGACAGCATACAGTCGTAGAGTATTCCCACTAAAGGGATGTCTCATTGGACCTAAAACACAGCTAACCATCATAACCATGTCAGATGAAATCTGCTTTGCACTAGGACCTACTAATATCAAAGCACTAATTTGTCTCTGTCTGTCCAGAGGACAGTAATTTAACAAATAATCTACTTCATATGAATAAACATTTTACTCCTCTTTACACTGGTCATTGAAAGCAGAAAACTCATCAAGAAGGATATAATTCAATGAGAATATCCTAAAAGAGTTCAAAGAAATTGGTCGTGAATTGGAGATAATAACAACATCTTGCCTCAGGCTGGTACCTTCTGTTTCTTCACAGCCATTTCTACCACCCTCTTCTACAGGCTATAAAAACATACATTGGTTTGTAGTGCTTTTATTTTTGAGAAATTAATTTAGACTATGTGTGGATTTTCCCTAAATATCTTCTGAGCATTTCTGAGCACTTTATATGGATGGACCACTCCAAAGCCGTATAAAACGTTCAATGTCAAAAGGGAAAGCAAAGATAACAGCTGTAAATCTTGATGACTCTGTTAGAATGCTTCAAATCAGTACTGCTTGGAGCACTCTGAAAAGTACAGGGTGTTTTTGAAACTGCAAATACATCAGAGTTTAAGAAGGCCAAAAGATGTAAATGAGGCCAATATACCGCCAGTTTTGTTGGTTTCAGTATAGTTCAATATCAATGTTGACAAGTATCACCATACCCATTATTATAAGGCTTTTGACCAAATAACACTGCAGAAAAGTAAGTTTAAGATAACAGCAAAATCACAGCCAATGTTGCAATGCTACCACGTAACAATATGTTCCAATAACAGTTTTAAAACAAAATTAGCCTTTTTTTTTTAAAGGTACAGTGATGTACCCTTTTCAGATTATGCATTTTTTACATTTATACATAATTGCAGCTGGTTTCAGTAGACTACCTGTAATAACACCGATAATTACAAGTAAAACAAAGAAAGAGAAACTATTAATGATTTATGCTCACAAAATTCTTTCACTCTGAAGATCCTGAACAAACAGTAATTAATTTAGCCTCACAATACCCCTGTGAGGTAGGTAATTACTATCAGCCCCATTTTACAGCTGGGGAAACTGAGGCACATACAGGTTAAGTAACTTGCCCAAAGTCTCGGTACAGAATCCAGGTACCTGACAGCCGTCTTCTCCTTCTTAGCCATCAAATCACCCTTCCTCACTAACAAATTTAACTGGAATATGTACAAATACTGCATGGGTGTGTGCATGCATGTGTGACTAGAGTTTGTGCATAGAAACAACTCTGTGCTTCTGTATACACATGTATCGGGATTTTAGATGCATATAAAGGATAAAATGTTAAGATATCATGGACGTAGTTCTAGAGATTCAAAACCTAGCACTAGTGAGATTTTTCCTTTAAAGATAAACCAAGACACCATGAATGGGAAAATGGTAATGGTATTTTCTCAGTTTTAAAATAATTCATTTTGAAGTTATTCTTGCCAGGGAATCAAAGGCTTCCTTTATTATCTGCTGGGTATTCTTAATACAGTTACGGCAATACTGACAACTCTTTAGAAAACAATTTTTTTAAGACATGACAAACCAACCTCACAGGAGTGCTGCATGAATCAAACTAATAAGCATTGAAAAACATTATTACAGGCACTATATTGTGCTACGTGTTAATTAGAGTACCAAGCGGTTAAATATTCTACAGTGTTCCAAAAGACTCCTGTTATCAGAGACACAAATCACCCTGCATTAAATGTATAAAAGTAGCTGTTGAAGCATAAATTCGATGTCTGACCTAGTTCCAACAGTGTCCTTTGCCAATCAGACGAACTGTGGGAGAACAACTCCAGGCTAGACCTTCCATCCCATCCCTTGTCCACTAGGCTAATCTGCCACTACCTGCCCTATACAAATAACCCACTTCAGATTTATTTCACGGGAACAAGTAAGCTGTTTGCAATACTATCTTACTCTCTTCTCCAGCTCATTTCCACTAGAAAAAGCATAAAGAGCCGGTGAGGAGGAAAGCCTCTGGTGCAACGATCCCGAGAGATTCCAATGCACAGCACATTTTGTATTTGCACTTCTCTTCAAGAAACCCAGACGCAGATACATGTAACACCTTGGATTTCGACACAGTCTGGCATACAACAGTCAGCTAGAGCATTTCTTCTCCGTAAATCAGTTTGCATGGCACTCTACAACTAAATAGGCAGAAATTTTAGAACAATTTTTGAAATTATTTTCCTGAGCAGTTTGCAAGCGCTTTTCAGAATCTTCGCTTTAACTTTTCCACCTAGTTCCTTACAGTAGATTTATAATCTAGATTTTCTTGTGCTTTACGCGTATATCCTGTGGGGTTTGTGAGAGCCTACAGTACCACATTGAATTATTACATCCCAGTCTGTTGCATTTGATGACAATATGCTCTAGGATATCCACTACATGGAAGAATGACTCCAATGCATACGATAATTTTAAGACAGTTCTTTTCTGTCTTACCAGCATTCATTATTTTCTGTTTGTTTATTCAGAAAGATGTAGTTAGCTATCTGTATCCTCCTTAAGCAAGGTGGTGTGCGAGTTTGCCACTAGCATTAGTATGACATTCAGTGAGTAAAGAGCTATTTATTCTCTATCGAAGGCAAAAAGTGCAGAGATTATATAGGTTTCTGAGAGAAGCATCCTAATCCCAGGCAGCTGTGACAGGTAGGATGCTAGATGTTTAAACTCATCACACCACAGTCCGTTTCCTACATGGCTCCATAAACCACAGGGAAAACACCAGCGGGGTGTGGATTCACCGCACTGCCGTTCCCTAGGGATGCGGAGGTCAGGCCTAGGAAACTCTGACCCAATTTACCAAACTGGGATTAGGAAACTCTGACCTGACTCACAAGCCTTTCTGCAGGCAGCTCCTTCAGAAGCCCACCGCCTTCCCTGCAGAAATAGGGGCCAGCGCTGGTAGGGACTGAGTGACACCCCGCGCTGAGGGAAAGGAAATACGAACCCCTAAATCACAGGCCGTCCTCTCCATGGTGCTCTGGATTGTCAAACCAACCCCAGCAGAAAAGGTCAGGTAAGATTTTGCCCACCCCTGCCTGCCAAGGCCATCAGCCAGGGAAAATCCCAAAGGATGTGGGCGGGAAGGGGATGGCGGTGCACCCACCCAGTCCTGCCCGGAGGAGAGCTCTGACCTACCCAGCACCTCTGCCCTCATAGGAAGTTTTAAAAAAATAACCATACAAAGAAAGCGACTTGAAAGAGGTATTTACACTCTGGAAATTTAAAAAGAGACAGGCCACCAGCATGGGGTTTTACAGGATAACTCATCCGGCAGCTGCCATCGTCCTAGAGGTGCTCGCTCAGGAGACAAGAAGAGAGCAACTGAAATGACTGTCCACAAGTGAAGGCACCTGGTCTGGAAATAGCATCAAGCTGGTGTTTTTCTTTCACATGGGGTAGGATTGGGGGAGATACTGGTGCTGATGGTTTGTCAGGACTTGCTACACTTATAAGAGCATTATCCTATATTATGAGATATCTTAATTAACACTTTACTTCCTTTAATCCACAGAAGGGCCTAAGCCTAAATTCATTAGATTGTCTCACACATGTTTAAGTTAAGAGCTTGTATCGACTAGGAGTGCATCTGTCTCCTCGCTCAGTCCTCTCCCGGTACAGAAACACTTGGCCTCCTGAAAAAATATCATCATGATCAACCAACCATCTGTTCTGGTCTAGTCGCTTGTGTAAAAATCACCTTTTCAGGCTGAAAAGTCCCAGCCTTTCGCTGAATACCTCAATTAAAAATATAATTGAAAAGTTACAGTCAATCCTTCTAAAAATAAACATAAAGAACTAGAGCATATACAGAAAAGAAATAAGGTGGCATTGAAGGTGCCTAGGGCTACAAATTCGCTACCATAGTTTGAGTTTCAATCATAATGAGTTCCCAGGCCATAGAGTGAACACAAGACGTATTATCCTCCTCCCGCGGTAACTGACGATGGATGCTTTTTTCCACGGGACTGATAAGAAACCTCCTCTCCACCAGCATTTACAGCCATATTTGCAATTTTGTGACATCACCAGGGAAAAATAAAACGATACAGAGAAGAGTCTTTCGGTTTTTGTGTTCAGCTGTAAATATCAGCTAACCAGGTAACTGTGCATCTCTCTGGAGTTGATGCTCAAAACCACGCCTGAGTGATTGCCTATGAAAATACAGAAACAAAAGGCCAACATTAGTGTATTTCAGGCACTTCACAATAAATCCCCCTTTTATTGCAGGGACAAGTCAATCGCATAAAGAGAGTGGCTTTATCAAACAACAGGTCAGGTGAAGGTTGGTGCAACAGCTCCATGTACCTACAGCATACTTCCGCGCAAAGCTTTTGCTCATGATGGTGGATTTGTGGCGAATTCCTAGGGTTTCTATCCCAGTGACAGCATAAGTTGGTTCTCTTTGTGGCTTAAAAAGGTGTAGTTGTCTCGAGGGGTGCAGGTGAGGGAGGAGAATGGAACCTGAGGCGTCCATTCGACATGCCACTGACCTGGGACTGGACACTGACCGGCATCAGCAATAGGGGAACTCTGTAGCTGTTCAAGTTGCCACTTCTCCCAGAAGGAGTCACTGCAAGGTAATGGTGTTGAGGAGTCCCAAGGTGGGGGTTGCGATAAAGTAGGCAACATAAAATATATAGAAAACAAAAGAAGTGGATGGGTGAGTCTGGAAATACTGTACTGTGGAAATTCAAAAGTTATGAGAAGAGAGAGAACAAACAGAAACCCAGGCCTGTAACTCCCTGCTGTGCATGGAGCGGAGGCTGCTACTGGCATCTCCCAACAGGGAAGGAGAAAGCTCACCAGAACTAGAAGGGATCTCCATAGCATAAGAACCTTCTGCAAATAATGTCGTAAAACAGAATTTAATATAAAGCAGGGATTATAACATGTTTCATACTCTAGCCAGATAAAATAGAGGAGTATCATTAACAGGAATATTTTCTTGGCAGTACTGAGCAATACCGGAGCTAGTGGAAAGTATTGCAAGTAACAAAACAGTACAGCAAGCAGAAGTATAGTTTTATGTCTTAAAGTCTTGTGTCCAAAAGCTGTACAGTAGCTGACAAATATGGATGATTATGAGCCACAGAAATGAACTCTTTACGCTCCGCTGGAAATGCTGCTGGTGTTGACAACCTGGCAGAAGCACAAATCACCTCGAGATCTGCGTTTGCTAACTGTCTTAAGTTTCACATCAAAACATCATGATCTTGCACTCTTTAACCCTAATAATGCTCTGCCGAGATAGAAGAATTTTTTTTTTTTTCTCCGAGTAAGGGGTGCAGGGCAAGTAGGGATTATTTCTGAATGCGTTACAAATCAGGGTAGCATTTCTTTATCCCAGCATCCCAAGCTGCCTTATATAAATAGGCCATAAGGGATTTCCTACCATTAAAAGTAGTTATGCTTTTGTGCATTACTAGAGGTGTTTGAATGCTCCACTTTAATAGGCATGCCTGCAAGGACTTCGTTAGCATTCAGCCTTCGCCTCTAAAGACCCTGGAGATAAGTTGATCAAACAATTTTAACATAGACTTTGTTTTTCCAGGGTTGTTTTTGGAACTACCTCCGGTAAAGTCAGGAGTGCAATCAAGGTCATCTTGCAAAATCTGAATGAAAACACAGTGATACTCATACACAAAGGTTGTCAAAGAAAAGACAGAAGTACACAAAGCAAAGCAGGAGGCTGGATTCTTCCCTTGTGCTCAAAGATAACACCTCCAAGAACCTAGAAGTGGCACACAGTTCAGCAAATGAAAATAAAGACATCAACAACAAATTATAAAGGTGAAACCCAAGATAAAGAAATCTCTCCTCTGCCAAAGTTCTGTCCTTCCCCAGGCTACCTCTGGTGCAGCTAAAACACATCTTCTTCTGTGAGTTCATGAAGACATTACAGTTGCCTGTTGCTATTGTACAACTGTACAGTTGCCATGAATCTACTGCTACAAATCCCAAAGGCTTTGGGTTATCTGATTTATTTTCACAAAACGTGTAGAAACGGAACTGGGGAGCTTTTTCCATTGTCCTACGCTTTTCAGACTGTGACCTGAAAGCAGTCTGAACACAATGGTAAATTTTACAAGAAATGAATTTCATAGATCAGCACTCCATGTTACATTAAAAATAACCACAGGGTGCCAGGATATACACTTCCACCTGACACTGAAATCATTTGCACTGAGAGATAGTCACAGAAAGTTTCCCTCATTGGTTCCTTATGACCACCCCATGAATACTAGAAAGTTACCAGCTAAATTATGGAAGATAGGATACTTTTTATATAGGAATAAATTTAATGTTTCTAATTGCAAAAACTTTAAATGCCACTGGAATATGGATCCACAGCAAATATAGCAATGGATCTAGATACAATCCATCTGAAATCATGGAAACATTGACTCTACAAATCCTTCTGGCCCTAAACTCCATTTTCCACTAATTCAGGGGATTATTGAGTTAATTCAACTGTTACCTATTATATCCTGTTCTGCCAAATATAATTTCTCTCTAAAATTGTCCAAGTAAGTCTCCTGACATTAAACTGTACTGTTTCTCTACTCATGCTCTATATAGTGTGTCATCCATACATTAGCCTGTATCACAAGCAAGCCAAAAGAAGATAACTGAGATAATCTTTTGTTAGTGGTGTACTATTTGCTTCTTCCTGAGACTGAGCAGAAAATGAAAAAAAGCTAAAATGAAAACAAACATCAATTAAAAATAAATTACTGATGAAAATTTATAAACTAAAAATGAAGTTACCTCTTGCGTTACCTAGTGTTTGAGAGTCCAGATCATCATCAATAAACTCCTCACCCTGGATGATGTTCTGGGTGTCCTCACTATGATTAACAGGGCTTGTCATCTCCTGCTCTTTTTCATTGTGCATCTGGGCATAGACATTTCTGCCTGGCAGTTTCCTAAATCGGACAAGGAGAGAAAGTCTTGTGATGGAGTTCCTTCGTGGCGCACACACACTGGCATCAGAACAGAGCTTCAGCAGAGCAAAGTCGCACCAGAATCACAAAAACAGCACCAATCCCACCCTTCCTTAATTTTGTGTTCAGAACATAAACTTAACTCCCTATTCTCAGTCACAGTTTTATGTAACTGTCTTATCACGATGTTCATACCAATGTAATAATTAAGCATCAATTTCTTTACTAACATTGACAGACAATGAACAATACTAAAAAAAAAAATACTAAAACCACAGAAAAGCTATTTTTAAGCACTCAAGCAATAAAAAGGCCCAACAGGCATTCATTCCTGGTTCCAGGTGTCTTCACAGCCATTAAGCTGAGTCACAGTCATCATCTCTCGTGAGACCCCACCTGGAGGACTGTGTGCAGCTCTAGGGCCCACAGCATAAGAAAGACATGGACCTGCTCGAGCAGGTCCAGAGGAGGGCCACGAAGATGATCAGGGGGCTGGAGCACCTCTCCTACGAGGACAGGCTGAGAGAGTTGGGGTTGTTTAGCCTAGAGAAGAGAAGGCTCCAGGGAGACTGTATAGCAGCCTTCCACTCCTTAAAGGGGACCTACAGGAAAAATGGGGAGGGACTCTTTATCAGGGGAGTATTGTGACAGAACGAGGGGTAACCGTTTTAAACTGAAAGATTTAGATTAGATATTAGGAAGAAATTCTTTACTGTGAGGATGGTGAGACAGATTGCACAGAGAAGCTGTGGATGCTCCCTCCCTGGAAGTGTTCAAGGCCAGGCTGGATGGGCCTTTGAGCAACCTGGTCTAGCAGAAGGTGTCCCTGACCATGGCAGGGGGACTGGAACTAGATGATCTTTAAGGTCCCTTCCAACACAAACCATTCTAGGAGTCTATAATCGCATCTCCCTGGTGAGGTGAGCTGACACTGAAGGTGGGGTGATAGCATCGAATAGCACTCTCATACTCCACCAGGGCTGAGGAGAAAGAAGCAGGAGAAATCCAGGAGACAGGGAATGGAAAGGGAGCAAAGAGTGGAGAACCAGGAGGCCAGGAGCAAGGGTTAAGGAGTAAAGAGGTAAATAGGCATCGACAAGGGCAAATAAGAAGATAGGGGAGGTTAGTGAAGTTAAGCAGGCAGCACTGAAGGAGACAGAGTGTAAATCTGGGCCCAGGACTAATGGGAATTTCTGAATTAGACAAAACTTTCTATAGCAGACAGCATTTAATTCATTCATTCTGTTTTGAATCTAGAAAAACAAAAGGCATGTTATTAAATGGCTCTATCAGCTCTAATGGACAATTATCACCATGAATGAGCCTGAGAGGCTTCAGAGTAAGTACTGATAAAGAGCTCTTAACTAGATTAACTTAAATTAGACTTTGTAAAATCAAAGGGAGTAATCAGGGACTTCTAACTTTTGCAACAGAATTTATGGTTTCAACATTTCTGGAGAGCCAGACCCTTTGCTGTAGCTGCATTCACCTGCAATCTGCCTGGGCACATAAGGACATCCTTTCCTAGGCACCAAGCAGACACTTCTGATTAGGGAGTTGCAGGTTGTGAGCTCCGTTTCCCACACCACAAGGAACAGCTTGACAGCTTGATCAGCATGACAGCAGATCATGGCTGTCAAAGTCTGTGCTTAAACACCGATTATTGCAACGGGCAGACAATGAGAAGAAAAGAGAAAATGGGATTGAACTGCTGCTCTTAAGTTGGGGTTTCTGCTGAGCTCCTTTAGACAGTGAGAAGATAGAAAAAGTGACACATTTTTAGGCATGTCTCTAAAAACGACCATCTTTTGCTCCATATTCTGGGAGCAGTATGAAAGCTGGATAAATACATAGGTTGCTCTGTTTTCTCTAGGTTTTTGAAGATGACCTGTCTTTAAATGTGATTTCAGAAGAAAGATTCTTTACCAGGTGGCACCATCTTAGTTTGAGATAAAAGTTACTGCAGCAAACTATTTTGAACAGCACCTTTCATTGCATCAAAGTAATTAGAATAAATAGAAACTGCTAAACAATGAAAGATGACTGAAGAGGATCTCCTCCCTTTAGTTTGAACTATCCAAGAGATGAATTGCATCCCATACACGTACACACACACACACATCTGTATAGGTACGTTTATACACACACACACAATTATATATATATACAGAAATCAGGTATTTTATCCCATTATTTATAAGCGGCACAAAGAAAGAAATCTGATTGCTCTTGCTCTTTTCTGTATCTCAGTGAGCATGGAGTAAATAAAGCACCGGACTAACCAAATGCAATGGACAAGGATGGAAAGAAGGTCTGATAGCACAATGCTGTGCTATTATGACCACTTCAACAGGTCCAAGGGCTCCTCCAACACAAACATACACATAAAGGCAAGCCCTGCTTCACTCTCCTCCCTTTAATTGGATGAAAAAAACCATGTTGAAAGGGGGAAGGACATTCCTCATTACAAAACAAATACATTAAGTAATTAATTTTGATTTTTTTTCTCTAGGGCCAGTAACTCCAGACTGTTTTTAATGTGTCTGCTAATGAAACTTGTAATGCGGAAAACAATAACCCTCTCAATCAGACCTGCATCAAACCTGTCAAATTGCTCACTTTCAGTCCACCACCAAATGCCTAAGGGAAACAAAACCCAGAAGAATTTCTTTGCAACACATCTGCAGAATTAGCACATATGTTTCTGCAATAATTAGGGGACCTTCTCAAAACTGTATTTCTGACAGATTGTAGAAGCATCAATAGCATTATCAAAATATTGTTGACATAATAAAAATGTTATCCATCTCAAACCCATATGGCACATCAGACCTTTGCAGTTAAGTAAAGGGAGCAGAGCTGCTAGTCTAACTGTTGCCTGCCCAGGCTGAAGGACCTGTCTGAAACGAGGTCAACAAGGTGTGTCCTTTGGTGTAAATCCTGAGGCTTCAACACATGTCTCCAGTAAGACTTACTAGTTAGAGATGGCCACAATCACAACACACACTATTAAAGATATTAAAGGGTTCCTGAATGAAGAAACCTCACAAGTTCACAAATAACCATTAAACATATTGTTGTTAAGAGCACTTCCTCACGGGTTACGGATAAAAGGAGAAAAGGCATAAACTGTTATTTCTCACTCACCTAAACCTCATGAGCCCAGTCCTGCTAAGTACAGATCCTTCGTGGAAGGTATAAAGTTGAGGTACTCAGTGAGTCTTCCATACTTTCCTTTGCTCCTCACACTTACAGAGGAAAACATCTTAGATTGTAACATGGAGTACGGATGGGAGGAAGGAGAATACTACAGGTCTTGTGAAGGCATACACTGTAGGCATTTGACCTTTTATATATTATAGAGATCTCTACGTGTTTCATATTGGTTCAGTTTTACAAGGAAGAGACTCAACGAGACTGAAGAAAATGATAGTCCAAGCCTTTTCAAGAGGCATTTTTAACACTGCCAGATGTTCTGTTTGTAAGGGACAACCACACTGTGGGATGAAACAGGATGTGGATACTGAATCCTTGCTAAAGATGGGCCGGATTCTGGCAATATTCCAGTTGCTCCTCACTGCTCTAACATGTAGGAAGGAAGCTGCTACCCTTAATTATACAGAGAGAAACTCTTGTGTACCCTGATGTGCTTTGCTCTTCGTAAGGAAGCAATTTATGTTGAGTCCAATGTAACTGTTTGAAGTAGGCAGAGCTGAAATGCTTGGGTCTACATAAAAGACTACTGTGAAAACATGACAAGACATGAAATTTGACCCAAGAGATTTATATCAGCAATATGAAAATTGAAAGCACATTTATAAGAACAGAGAAAAAGATTATGCAATAGTTTCTTTTGGGGGTTTGTTCTTCAGCTGCAAAATGCATGTGCTTCACATCCATCACTGGAGACAATTACCTCTGCTGAGCAGCACTCCATGGTTTACATTTTTAGTTCCTTTTGTTTTCTCTGTAGCATTTTATTTCAATCATGAGGAAGAAGAAATATTCATGCCTGCTTTGAGGACCATAAAAATACAAATTGGAGACTTAATTCTGCACAGAACTACTAACAAACGCCACAGCGCATGGCTTTCACCAAGCTCTCCAGGTCCCACACCTTTTAGAAGATATTCCAGAAAATATTTTTTTTCCTCCCTATATTCACAAATTTGAATCAGTTCATACCCAAAACTGTTTGCACTTAAAAATGTTCAGCAGTAAGGAGCAGCAGGAGGGGGATGAGATATTGATTCCCACTCATTTAAACTCTCTAGTTTATTTGGCTTTCAATTCCTTCCTCGTGGAGCCAATATTCATTGGCCTTTATGCAACTTCATTCATTTTCCAGAGGCTTGATTAAGATTCTGTTTAGTATAAAAAATAGGAACATATTCACATGGCAAAGGATATGGAATAATGTAGCATTCTCTTGGAACTTGAATAAAACTAACAACAATAATAATCCATTAAATTGAATACTTTATTGTGGTGTTGGCTTTATTATGTTTGGAGTAATGTTCAGATGACTGACTTCTTTGTGCTTTAAGGCACTCCTGATTTACTTGCCTCTTTCATTTCAGAAATCTTTTCTACATGCTATTACTTTGATTTCTGAGGAAGTTTTTATGAAAATAGTATGGATCATTAAATTAGTGCCTGTTTTTTTATAACTAAATGGCACGGATTGGGACTAAACTTGCTCTCATGGAACATAAAAGTAGTATAAGCAAGGTGGGGAAAAAAGATAGCTTTTCTTCAGAGACTGGAAATGAGATAGTAAGTCAATGAGGCAGAAAGATAACACAGTTCTGCTCCAGATTGTGGAAACGACCCAGGAGGGGTTCGTTTACCAAAAGTGGCACTTGATAGTAGTGGGGGAAAAAGGAATACACACAAAATGGTATAAAGTTGGCTGAAGTAGATTCACGGTGATTTGTGAAAACAATGTATGCAGCTTTAAGTACCCTGGCAGTAGTTTGCATACAAATTAAAAGATGAAGATTTTAATACCCTTTTAGAGAATCAGATTTGCTACTATTAAGCAGGTAAAATACCTAAGCGGAAAAGCCAACTATTTGCTCTGGTTTAGCTGCTCTGATATCCTGTTGTTATACAGAAGTAAAAAATAAGAAAAGGATGATTTCAGATCTTCCACTAGTAACATGATAATTGCATGGCAGCTTTGATGTGGCTAAAATACAATTTTCCTTTCCTCCACTTTGCCTAGTGCAGACAGCGCTATTTGCCTTCTCTATACCGTTGCCCAGGACCCCACACCACAGAAGCGTGCTCTGAAAGGATGAAGAAATCTTTTCTGGATGGCAACTTGAAACCCACAAAAAATATAAACATTGTTTCAAAGGGAATGGAAGAAGTGTGTTTTTACTGAACCAGATTTAGTAAAGATGGTAGGGTATAGAAAAAAATATATGCGGGTCCCAGATCTGCATTAAAAAATAGACCTGATTTCTCAAAAATATTTTCCAGCTGCTTCATATTGTTCTGGTCAAAAGAAGCAGCTGTAGTCTCTTTTACCTGGATGCTTAAACAACTGAAGCATACTAGTGAGTATTGTAACATATTGTTTGCTTGAGGCATCAGATCGGTGATTTCCATACTGAGAAAGTAAGAGCAAAGAAAAGGCACATCATTCTTGGCTTGCCCGCCATCCGTGTTTGCTGTCTGCACTGCCGCTTGTGCCACAGCCACAGTCAGATTTAGCAGCTGCGGTATTACCTCTCGCTCCTTGCTGCCATGTGGAACGTTTCCCCCCAAACTATCTAAACCAATCTTTGTTCATTTGTGGGATATGACTAGAACTAGTTTTTAAAACCATCAGCATTTATCATTTAAAACTTACTTTTCATTTACTGGGTAAAAATAGCCCTAATCTGAATTGCTTACCTACTCTGATCACAAAGGATCAACGCCCTGCGTGTCTCAAGACTTTCTGACTTTTTATTTTTTTTTGTCTAAAGCAGCTAACCACTCTGGGGATTGCCAGGAGGTGCTCCACGAGCTCTGGGGACTCCAGCACCAGTTTTCCGAGCACATGTTCCTGGCGGTAAGTGGCTGGATGCACAAATAGGCCATTAGATAAAGTGTGTGGGGAGGACGACGACAGGGAGACGAAATGATAAATGCTTGCAACGTTACTGCATATAAGAACAGAGGGCAGCAGCCTTCCTAGTCAGTGTTTAAGTATTTGGGATTAGGGCATATCAGAACCGATGTAACCTACAGGCACCTAATCATTAGCTAGACAGCCGTGACAGCTCTGATTATCCAGCAGACCCTACAATTTTAGTTTTGATTGCAGTAGTGGGCAATTATACAATTTTAATCTCTTCTTTTTAATGGGCATTCCTTCAGGAGTGATGAGACAGCATTGGTTTTTACTATGCACATAACTAATCAGCCAAAATCCCACTACCTCTATATGAATTTGCCTCTGTTTTTCCCCTACCCCCTACTTAATTAGATAAAATACTCTCTTCGTTTTCTGCATATGAGGCATCTGACACAGAATCTTATGCAGGATTGTTATTTTTAGATTACTGCTTCCCCCCAAACTAATTTTGTGAGATTTACATCTTGCGAGGGACACAAATTTTTAGTGCTGGGTATTGTAGTTTTCAAAAACTGCGAAATTAAACAGGAGCAGCAAGTTTCATCATAGCTGTCCTGATTGCCCTGAAAGATTCATCAAAAAGAGGTATTAGATTAGTCCCTGATGTCTTGTCAACACCGTCTTTCATCTCGCAATTCTGCCTGACAAAAATTACTGTAAATTAAGACCCAAGTTCTTACGACGTGAACTTCAGAAATAATCCGGGCAGGGAGGGCAGGTGACCATGCCTGGGGACAAGGGGCCTTGGAACTCAGAAACCATTGGGCAGTTTGGGCAGGTTTCTCCATTTTCTGTCAAAACTGTACTATGGTCTACACAGAAGTCTGCTATTTTCTCTTTACTTTTCATCACAAGTCCTGAGCAGTGCCTCTGCTCATTGCAAATGGATGAAATGCTCTCACGTATGAAGCTGTAATCTCCCTGCCAATCCAGCCACCACCTTATCTGCAAGCCAGTCTTTCCATCTTGCATCTTTCCAGGTATCAAATAACCTTAAGTAAAGAACTGTCCTTTGGGCCGGCAAAGAGAGAGAAAGAGAGAGAATATTCCAAGGCATGTCCATGCAGTCCTTTGCAGACCACCCAATGCCAACTGCAAGTCCTGTAGACTCAATTAGTATAGTGATAAAACTGAGATTAATAAACATTTCTCTGACTTGGGGAAAAAAGGAGTTTCAACCCTTTTCTGAAGGGAGTATCTGACTATCAACTTACATAAATGAAAGGAAAGCACCACCAAACGCCTTCCATCTCCTCCTCAATTTTGTGAATCTCGCATAAAAATTATGGACAGTATTAGCATTTGAACACTTACACATGTCTGTAATTTCTATGTGGAAATAATTCATATTTATATTTGCATGTGTTGTCTGAGTTACCGTAGGGCCCAGTAAGTGTTACTCTGCTGAAATTATCTCCTAAAATTGAACAATTTTTGTTGCCTATGGCATTCTTTCAGCAAATTAATTTTTAATATACAGGCATAAAATATTGACAAGCTGCCTTTGTGCATTACGACTTGCAACCTTTATATCTATAAAGGACACTCATAGCCTCAGTCCCTACGGACCAGTTTGTAAACTTACATACTCAGTGTACTGACTTTAAAGGGACTATACTCGCAAGTAAGTACTCCATGGGGATCCAGCAATTCACCATCCAGCTTTATAAACACAGGAAAGACGTTTTTTAAGGGATTAAAGATTTGGGTGGGAGAGGAGTTCACAGAGAGCACACCAGGAAAAAGTAATTTTTCAAAGGTATCACCGATTAGGCGCTCAATATTCTTTGAAGATCAAATTGCAAATGAAGGATGCAACCAAAAAACTGTAATCTTGGAAAAGCTTAGCAGGAATATTTAAAAATAATTCTGTCAAATATCTCAGAAACAGATATGATACGGACTAAAATTGAATACTACTGCATGATCATTCATCAATGCCAACAGCAGTTTTCAGGCTACTGAGAAACATTTGAATATATCTCACAATTCTCCTCACTCGCACCTAAATTAAATTCCCACAAAATTTAAATGCAAATGATTTTCACAAATTATATATAGAAGTGTGAGAGACATTAAAGCTTGCAATTTGCAAACCGTAGTATAGTTTCCTCCTTAATAAAAGCTCTATTTATAAAGCAATGATTCATTGGGCATTTTCTAAAGAACTCAAGGAAAATAATTTTTTTCTTCCTTTCTTGAATATTTTATACTTCTTTTGCCATGTAGTAATTGTGTCTGTTATTTAATTGCTCTCATTTAAGAGCTAATAAAAGATATAAATCATACAGCTTTCGAAAGATACCACAAGCAAGTTTTATGATCCCACACTACGAACAGCAAATCCTCCATGTATTGCTACTGAAATAATATAATTACATCACATCAACCATTTTTATGCTTTTCCTTGCTGCAGGCACCTAAACTAGCAAAATGGATTTTTATTCAGTTGGAGACAGTCTGATACAGCATTCTGTGCTTTGTCCTTTAGAGCAATCAGCCACTGTGAGCTCTAAGAAACTTAAGTGCTGCAGCAAGAAAATGAAAAGATTCTTGGAAAAAAGGGGTTTTCTCTATTGACTTAAAAACTCTTTATCTAAAAAACCTCTTACTTAAACGCTATCTACGCTTATTGCTATCACACACTCAGTGCCGCACCCATTTCTATAACCTCATGTTTATTTCAAATAAAAATCAATCTTTAAAAAATGAGACAAATCAATAGTAATCCTCACTGAATAAGGACACTGGGGTTTTATGATGATGAAGGCTTGTTTCCAGTATGCTCAAACCCAATAGCTTCTAAATGCCCCAGAGATACAAAAACACCAAGAGCGTAGCAAATGATAACACAGACTCATGAACAAGAACAAAATTCTTTGAATTGCACAGCGCCCTAGTAGCTTTGATTAAAATCAATTGTGGACTGAAGATATATTGGACTGCCAAAGGCTGGCATGGCATCCCTTGTCAATTTTGAGAATATGTCTCTCATAAGGGCCACTTCCAGAATGATTTCTTCCCTCAACAGACTCTAGTGTCAAATTAACGCTAATCTATTTCCATCAGTCATTCTATGTGGCATTGCCCCAGCAATTAAAATATAATGTGTGCAAAGAGAAACTCCAGAGTGCTACGCATCTTGATAAAACTACTTTTTTAAGCAAATCAGCATTGCAGATGTACTCCTTGTCCCGATAGCTTTACTTTATTCATAACTACTAGGAATAATGAGGTAGGAATTAATCAGGAATAATATTTTAACTCAGCTCTGATTCTTGATGATATCATTTAGATAAGCTGAACAAACTCTCCAAAGTTCCCATATTGCTGCTATTTGTCTTGGAAGACAGCAAGTGAAAGCAAGCATCAGTGCAGTACCTTGCTGTCTGAAAAGTTCAGAAAAACACGATTTTCAAAGCGGTGGACTTTTTGCAATTCTTCAAGAAACCTCCTTTTCAAATAACAAACTCTGGTTTGCTGATCTGTGGATAAACCTAATTCTTAAAATGTGTATGTTGTTGATTAAGGTTTACTTGCCTTTTGAACTTGTAGAGGATGAAAGCCCCAACTGCAACTAGACAGATAACAAAGAGAACCACAATAGCCCAGTAGCCACTGCCTCCTCCAATCCTCTGAGAGTCTGAAATATGAAATAAAAGAACAGCTTAGCATGTCATCTTTCAGATCAGTCACATTCTTGGGCTTTCTTTTCTATCTAATTGCCAGGTCAAAAACATTTGTTGTTATTTACGTAACCTCTTCTTTTCACTCCATCTGTAGTCTCTTCAAAAAGGCAGCAAACCAAAATTAATTGGTGACTTGTGACTAAAGGACAGAGGACCAATTAAAAAAAAACCCAACAAACAAAACCAAAACCCCAAACCCACGAAGATTTAATTATTTGCATACTCAGTGTGTTTTTTCTTTTGGGAATCTGAAGTTATTGTAGGAAATGATCACATACCCTAAGTACATGTGTTGCAAAAGCAGGGCTGTATTAATTTCAGAGATGGAGAAACTAAGGCTCTGAATAACAAGTGAACTCATCAAGATCATACATTGGTAAAGGCTGCAATGAACGTGGGCTTCCTTCAATCCCAGCCTTTTGTGCTGGCTAACGCATGTTAGCCCTTTAAACCAGATGAGGTACCACAGCAAGACTGTAGCACAATTCTACATTAGAGACTACATAAAAGAACTTTGTCTTCTGCAGAGAGCTGACAGATAAAATATCACACCAGTATTTACATAAATTGATTGCAGTCAGATAAGCTGTTCTCCCACAACACATTGAAATGAGAAAGAAGGATATATTATGGAATAGGATACACAGATAAAAATTACTGGACGTTTTTAAACAAGGTTCAAGTCAAAGCTGAACTTACTGGTTAAAATATCATTTTAACATATCTCTGTTCAAAGTACACGCACATGTATGCACATATATTCTCTTCAACAAGTTTCCAGGTACATCGTGAATCTAGACATGCAGGAAATGCGTGCAAAAAAACTGTTTCCATTTGTTTTAAACACAGAAAAAAGATATAATTTACCTCAGGACAGGATTAGCAATGTGGAAACCCCTACAGCAAGCTTCACGTCAATTGATTTGAAGATCAGAGATACAAGGCAGAGATGCAAGGCTACATCCCAGACCCCTGGAGTTAAATCTGGCTGAAGTAAAGCAGCTCTGCTTTCTCAGCAGCCAGTGGAGCCAAAGTGCTTCACCAGATGGTTTTTTTGAAGCCTGGTTGGCTCTTCCTTCAGGGCACTGTTTTGTATAGTAGAGGTATTTAGTTAATGTCATGGTTACACAGAAAAAAGCAAGAAGCTTCTGATACAAATCATGAGGTATGACAAAATTGAAATATGTAAGAAATATTTATTTTGTGGTGATTGTTAACAAGTACCAAATGAAAATATATCCATATATACATGTGTGTGTATCTATCTATATTTACATACACATATATACACACATATATATTTATGTGTGTATCTATATGTAACAAGTACCAAGTAAGTATGTATATATGTGTGTATATGTACATACATATATTGATATGAAGACTTTCTCCTTAACTTATCAGAACTCAGACAAACATCCAAAGGTTGGTCTGTTGGGAGCCTTCTTTATATATTTACCTGAACCGGAGTCAGCTAAAGTCACTAAGACCCAGTATCCTCCCCTCAGAAAGAAACTGATGTTGTGTGCATTCAAGGCCTGCTTTATAGCCGCTATTCTCTGAAAATACAACAGAGAGAATGTCAGACATCTCGAACTCTGTTCCACTTTGAGAGACTCAATGTTCTAAAAAGGAAAACCTCTGGTTCATTAAATGGTGAGAAACTCAGAAAGCATTTGTCAGTGATGAGCTGAAATCTTAAAGAAATTCCATATTTAAAAATCATGCAAAACTCCACAAGCCATAAAAGCTGAAAATGTCAAAACTTTATAGCCAAATCTTTCTTTCTGCTTACCAAACCCTTCACCCAGTATGTGACAGACAGCATGTCATTTGCACGCGCTATTGGGTTTACCTGGGTCATAACTCACACAATGAATAATCCGTATTAAAAACTCTCAATTTTTCTAACCTTTCAGAACAAAACCTGCAATGTCACTTTAGATTTCTTGCTATGAAAAGTAACTGCTATTTGATAATGAACTACATGTCATAATTTACCTCACCTCCTCACCTATAATGGGATGGATTCCATTTATACCTAATTTTTAACAATACTCTGTAGAAATATATACATCCATCCATGTGGAAAAAATCAGGATTCCTCCTATTTTTCTCCAGTGGATAGAGCATAGTAAAATATGGTCTCTCACATTTTTATGGAGCAGAACCATTAAATATACCATTATATCCTAACCCCAGATGACAAATTGTCTGAATTTTCCCTTCTACTTGCTTGTGTCTTCAGCATGGGTAATTTTCTAAAAGATCAAAGCTAGTTTTATATTCTATGACTTATAATTTAGGATACGACTTCCCACAGGATGCCAAATTAGAAATATGCTTTATATCCGTGAAACCTTCACGAGCAACTCCTTCCATGATATTACCAATTAGGGTGTTAATCTTTGACAAGCCTTTGCAGTATAATAGATAGAAATCCCTGTAGTCTCTCTCATGTTATGGACCGAGACTACACAAAAGTTCAAATTCAAATATCCTCACTCATATTGAGGAATATCTAACTTCTGAAGCCATTCCACTGACTTTATTACATTTTTTTTGCGGGGGAATGATGCAACATAGGGTGATGTGAGCATGGCCTGTTATTTTACAAGACAATTGCTCCAGACAGCTCCTAAGTGTTTATCTGTTTGCCCAAAGTCTGAAGAGAGAATGGATATGACGATGATATTGATTAGCAGCCTTTAAAGTGATGCTGGCACCACTGACATAGAGTTACTTAGTCTCAGGCCAGGTTCATTCACATGTTCATGGTATACAACGCAAGAGGGACCTCTACTTTAGGCTAATCTGACTTTCAGCCAGTAAATGAAATTACTGAGCCCCATAACTTTGGATACATCATACTTTCCTGGCAGGTGTTTGAAGAATTCAACATTTGCTCTGGTTTTTGCTTAAGTGACTAACACTTGTTTGCTATTTCTCTCCCCAACCCTGGGTTCCCACCCAAACCTATACAAACTACACTTCCACAGGTCAAAAATTTGAATCTCATGTGAATCCAGCCAAAGGTTCTGGCTTATTTATTTCACTGCTAGATTGATGGTTGTTTCAGTACCCATAGGGTTTCTTTTCTGCCCTAAGGTAGTTATTGAGCACAGTGCTGCCACCTCTCCAACTGTTTAAAAAACCAAATCTAGTGTTTGGAGCTCCTCTCTACACTCTCTAAGCTAAGGTTCTTATGCCAGCATTTGAATTTTCTATCTTCTTTTTCTACATCCTTTCCAATGATAATATTTGAACATGTGAACACAATGCAAAAATAATGACACTATTCAAACTCTTACCCACTTACTTATACATCTGGGGGTCTGATTTGCCCTTTTTGCCAATGGCAATTTTCATGCACTAGTTTTTCTAGATAGAGCCCCAAATCTTCCTCAGAGCCACTGCTTTCCAGGCTATAGTTTAAATGCACTTTAATTGACTCTTTCAACTGGACTCATCCCATCTGGCATTAGACATGTAATAGGTGTGCATAAATTAAGCTACCAAGTCTTCCTCTAGAGTCAATGATTAGAATAAAATACTTTTGAAATTGCTGTGTTCTTAAAACCAAGTTAAATCACACTCAGCTTTTACTTCTACATGAACAAATTTGAAGGAAAAGGGCTTTTGTCAGAATGGAACCAAACTTTAGAATTATCCAAAGGGCTCCTACTACTACAGTGCCAACTTACTTATGATCTTTATTATTGCTGGCTACTTTTAACAGTGACTCCTATTCTAGACCACTAATTTAATAAATAGCATCACATCACAACACTTCATGTAAAACACCAATAGAAACTCCACCGAGCGGGTGTTCTCTGCCTGACCAAGAAATTATGCCTTTAACAATCCTTCTCAAATCAAATAATATCCCAAATCTAAAAGGTTTTCAGCCAAGAACAAATAGGTTCTCTCTAAGGGAAGACATTTCATAACTATGTCTAAGCTAAGGATTGCAGGGACACCTCCTCCAAACATGCAGAAAACGTTCTGCGTTGGTGAGTCCTTGCAATAGTGTCACAACACTGACTTTGAGAACTGGCACTAGCAGCATGGCAAAGCACATCCTTCCAGTGAAACATGATTAAGACCTTCAAGATTCTCTTCTGGTAACAGAAGAGAATGTAACGAATCTTTGAATAAGTGGGGCTTAGCGACCATGATATGATAGAGTTCTCGATTCAGGGCAAAGTAAGGAGGGGGGTGAGCAAAACCACTACCATGGACTTCCAGAGGGCAGACTTTGACCTGTTCAGGACACTGGTTGAGAGAGTCCCTTGGGAGACAGTCCTGAAGGGCAAAGGGGTCCAGGAAGGCTGGGCATTCTTTAAGAAGGAAGTCTTAAAGGCGCAGGAGCAGGCTGTCCCCATGTGCTGTAAGACGAACTGGCGGGGAAGACAACGAGCCTGGCTGAACAGGGAGCTTTTGCTGGGACTCAGGAAAAAAAAGAGAGTTTACCACTTTTGGAAGAAGGGGCAGGCAACTCAAGAAGAGTACAGGGATCTCGTCAAGTCATGCAGAGAGAAAATTAGAAAGGCAAAAGCCCAGCTAGAACTCAATCTGGCCACTGTTGTAAGAGATAATAAAAAATGTTTTTACAAATACATTAACAACAAAAAGAGCCAAGGAGAATCTCCCTCCTTTATTGGATGCGGGGGAGAACATTGCCACCAAGGATGAGGAGAAGGCTGAGGTACTTAATGCCTTCTTTGCCTCAGTCTTTAATAGTCAGACCAGTTATCCCCAGGGCATTCAGCCCCCTGAGCTGGAAGACAGGGATGGAGAGCAGAATGAACCCCCCATAGTCCAGGAGGAAGCAGTTAATGACCTGCTACGCCACCTGGACACTCACAAGTCTATGGGGCCGATGGGATCCAGCCGAGAGTACTGAGGGAGCTGGCGGAGGAGCTTGCCAAGCCACTCTCCATCACTTATCAGCAGTCCTGGTTAACAGAGGAGGCCCCAGACGACTGGAGGCTTGCCAATGTGACCCCCATCTACAAGAAGGGCCGGAAGGAGGGTCCGGGGAACTACAAGCCTGTCAGCCTGACCTCGGTACCAGGGAAAATTATGGAGCGATTCATCTTGAGTGCACTCAACAGGCATGTGCAGGCCAACCAGGGGATCAGGCCCAGCCAGCATGGGTTCATGAAAGGCAGCAGGTCCTGCTTGACCAACCTGATCTCCTTCTATGACCAGGTGACCGGCCTAGTGGATGAAGGAAAGGCTGTAGATGTTATCTATCTGGACTTTAGTAAAGCCTTTGACACTGTCTCCCACAGCATTTTCCTGGAGAAGCTGGCGGCTCATGGCTTAGGCAGGTGTACTCTTCGCTGGGTAAAAAACTGTCTGGATGGCCGAGCCCAGAGAGTTGTGGTGAACGGAGCCAAATCCAGTTGGCGGCAGGTCACAAGGGGTGTTGCCCAGGGCTCAGTTTTGGGGCCAGTTTTGTTTAATATCTTTACCAATGATCTGGATGAGGGGATTGAGTGTGGCCTCAGTAAGTTTGCAGACAACACCAAATTGGGTGGGAGTGTTGATCTGCTTGAGGGTAGGAAGGCTCTGCAGAGGGACCTGGACAGGCTGGATCCATGGGCCGAGGCCAATTGTATGAGGTTCAACAAGGCCAAGTGCCAGGTCCTGCACTTGGGTCACAACAACCCCATGCAATGCTACAGGCTTGGGGAAGAGCGGCTGGAAAGCTGCCCAGTGGAAAAGGACCTGGGGGTGCTGGTCAACAGCAGCTGAACGTGAGCTGGCAGTGTGTCCAGGTGGCCAAGAAGGCCAATGGCATCCTGGCTTGTATCAAAAATAGTGTGGCCAGCAGGACTAGGGAAGTGATCGTGCCCCTGTACTTGGCACTGGTGAGGCCACACCTTGAATACTGTGTTCAGTTTTGGGCCCCTCACGACGAAAGACACTGAGGTGCTGGAGCGTGTCCAGAGAAGGGCAACGAAGCTGGTGAAGGGTCTAGAGCACAAGTCTTATGAGGAGCGGCTGAGGGAACTGGGGTTGTTTAGCCTGGAGAAAAGGAGGCTGAGGGGAGACCTTATCACTCTCTACAGCTACCTGAAAGGAGGTTGTAGTGAGGTGGGGGTCGGTCTCTTGTCTCAAGTAACTAGCGATAGGAAGAGAGGAAATAGCCTCAAGTTGCACCAGGGGAGATTTAAATTGGATATTAGGAAAAATTTCTTCACCGAAAGGGTTGTCCAGCATTGGAACAGGCTGTCCAGAGAAGTGGTTGAGTCACCATCCCTGGAGGAGTTCAAAAAAACATGTAGATGTGGGACTTCAGGACATGGTTTAGTAGGCATGGAGGTGTTGGGTTGACAGTTGGACTAGATGATCCTAGAGGTCTTTTCCAACCTTAATGATTCTATGATTCTATGATAAGTGACACCATGAGTATTTTCCTGTTGACTTAACCAGTTACTGCTTCTAAGTTTATTTACATGGGGTATATTTTCAGGATATCTCGCAAGTCACACTGGATTCTTACACAACACAGATTTTATCAGTATTTGTGCCATTCAATTCTAAATCAACAAATTTATATGCACACATCAATAGCTAAAGTAGTGTCCCTTAGCAATAATATAAAAATAGAAATTTAGGCAGCTGGCACTAGAAGAGTGGCTCTACAGCATTGTACTCTATAAAACAATCAGTGTTGAAATGGGATACTAGCGTACCTGATTTTTTATCATTGGACAGCACAGATTGCTGTAGTTGCTCCTGTCTCCCTTGTTCCTGCTCAGACCAAATGGAGGTTGTACCATATTTGGTATTTCCATACATGTAACTCCCAACCACCACTGGTCTGACCTGGTCCATCCTATCAATGTCAGAAATATACATCTGTTCTCCAGATTATACAATTACTTTCACCTTTCAGTGATCCTCAAGTTTCAGAAAACCTTTGCAAGGTCTTACTGGAGGACTACTTATTACAGAAACTGTGCCCTGCTAAACTACTGTAATTTCTCCATAGCCCTACTGAAGAGAAGTTTTCCCAAATCATTTGCAACATGTGATTGTTGTTCTTTATGCTTTGGAGTACCTCACAGAGTATTTCATACACAAACATGAAAAAAACCCCTTGAGACAGCATTGATTATAATTGATGATATTCTTTAAGCTGCCTTGAAGCACAGCACTAATAGAACAGTTGAGATTTAAAGGGAACTAATATGCATAACACTTTGCACTGAAATAAAATGTTTGCACAACCTAAGAATCTATCACCATCAGTTCACATAAATTATTAAAGACATCCATTCCCTAAATACTTGGAATAAAGAGAAAGAATTTCCTTTAGAAGCTGCACCTCGCTTCTTCAAGAAGTGGAAATATGCAAATAATTGTGAAGTGCTCACCTGGCTGAAAGCCATAGTTCATGAATGGCTCTCTACTAAAGAAACAACCTACTAAAATTAACCGTTTCCTGCAACATAATCAGTATTTCAGGCTCCCAGGAACTCCCACAGTGATTACAGAGGGAGAGCACTATGGGTTTGGGATTGCCACAAAGCAGAAAATTTTGTGCATTCACACTGTACTCTGTGCATTTTAAAGACACCTGTTCAAGTACTTGGAGAACATCAACATACTCCTTTGGACATTCCAAAGTGTACCGCATCAATTCCAAACACAATCTACTGGTTTTGTGTTAATATGAAGAGCTGCTTCTTACCTACTTCTCCAGCTCTTTGGATATTGTGACCTTCTCTCAAAAAGTTGTAAAATGCCCTTCAAAATTAATGATACCTTACATTGTGATTCTTTGTAACTGGCAGGACTTGAACTGCAAGATACAGGCACAGTTGGGATATGTTCCTTCTCTATCACAGCAAAAGGACGAATATCATAAATTATAAGTGCCAGTCTTCTGATTTTCAACTGGCATAAGGTCTTTTATTATGGAAGAAATATGGTTTGGAAATAAGTAGGGAGAAACTAATATCTGATTTTCATTCCTGTGTTCACTGTATTTGTTTCTTGCCAATTGAAAAGGACATTTGCTCATAAAGGCAGAAACTACCTGCTTGATGCTCTTTACATTATAGGTCAACTATTAAGGCTCTGTTTCTGTTTGACCTGAAATCTAATTTGCTTCTAAAGACAGTGCAGAGACTCTTTAGAGTTTCATCCCTCTTTAGAGACAGTTTCATCCCTCTTTAGAAATATCAGTGTTCTAAACGCACTCTTTGCTCTACTGGATCTTCACAGACTGACATGCCATCACTGTTGTTTCTGTTTAAAAAACAGATCAATATTAGTTATTCTTGAGAAATACACTAATACCAGTAAGCACTAGATTATGCTGGTCTAGACACTGTCAAACACAGCAGTCATAGCTGTTGCTAGCTTTTACATGTCTCTTGTCAGGTGGGAGTGAGATCTTTACATAGTTAGGGAGCACCTTTTAATTTCACATAAAGACAATGAGAGTACAGCCACTGATTGTAAAACAGGAGGAAGATTGTCCTAACCAGACATGCATTGCTCTGGTTACCTTATCACTAGTTACACTTCTCTTCCTTTTTGGTTGGTTTGCTGGTAGTAGAACATGCAAGTCAGCAGTTGTGGGCAGACCAGGTTTCACGACTGTCAGGAGTGTTTCTTTGGGTATATTGGTTTCCTGTGAAGACAAAGGCATATGGCAAATTATAGGACAGTGTGCTTTATATTTTATAGAAAATACATAAGTAACTCCACATGTGTCTTTTAGTCTTTGGTGTTCAGATCCTTAATATTTAGAGGAGATTCCACCAGAAGCTAAAACATGACCAAAGCCAAACATAAATTAACTGAAATGTGAGCTGAAGATTGGAAGAGCTAAGAATTGTTATCGCATTAAAGAGATTCAGTGGCATCATGGAAAGAAGCAAAATGGAGTACGCGGTTTTAGCAAAACTCTGCAATGGCTGTGCATTTCTAGGGTAACATTAAAAAAAATCCCTAAGTGATTTAGGATCCTTTGTGGGCCATTCAGACACTTAGTAGACTTAGAAGGGCATATGCATCACTGCTAACTTTAGCTTAGGGAGGCTGCTTTTCCATCTGTATTTAATGGACAGAGAGAAGTTTTCCAGGGTGAGACTAAGAGCACCTAGGTTCAGTTCCTGAAATTGTTATGAATACCTGCGGCCCCCGGTAAAAGTCAAATGCGTTCCTTTTCAAAATAGTTTGTGCAAATTTTGCTTTTAGTCCCAAATTCCTTCATGTGTTGTGTAATACAGCCACACAATTCGAATTACAACACCCTAGGCACTTCCCGTAGCCTTCCTTTCTCAAACAGATTCTGAAATTCCATTAAATTGTTCATATTCTTTTGCAAATGATTTAGTAATTACTAAAATGCAAGGGCAATTTTACATAGGATTAAAACATTTGCTTGACTGACACTGGTTATGGTATGGGTTTAAGTCGAGAAAAGTGGGAATTTACTTGAATCTGACATTTGATGTGAACCTTAAAAAAAAGGCAGGAAAAAGTATAAAGTCAAAATTCCAGCACCTGATCTGCACTACTGTAAATCTAGGAAAAGTTAAGTGATTGCAAACACAGGCATTTTCAAAACATTATCAACCTGCACCTCAGTGCTATTGTCCTCACAAAAAGCCCGTGTGTGCACACTCGGCTGCTGGCAGTGTGTGCACCGGAAGAGCACAGCTCCAGAGCTCCCAGTTTTTATGGGGTGCTTTTACTTATCTCACAGAACTGCTGCATGGCTTTGTACTTGATTTAACCTACAGGATTCAACTGCTCCCCATCCACATTTCTTCTGCTAATATGATCTAAAAAACCCAGCTGTATGAACTGTTTGCCCATATATTATACATAATTTTCAAAGTTACGTAACTGACATTGTAAATTTTTTCTTTCTGCTTTGTTTTTTCACAAAGTCTATGTCTTTTATATTACACAGCATCCTTTGCTTAACTTCTAAATATATCGCATTTAAGCTACTCTTCCTGTCTTGGAGTCAGCAGTATTTGCCAATATGTCTATCCCTAATCCCAGAGAGCAATATTTAGCATTAATTGCCAATTAGGCTGTGTTAGACCTAAACTTTCTATGTTACAATATCATCATCTACAGCCTGCATGTAAAAGCGACACTAGGCTCAAACTTGTTTGAAATGTGGCTCATGAGGTTCACTTTATTATTTTGTTCTGCCTCCTTTTTTCTAAATGAGAAGGCACTAACTTAACCTTCAAGCTTTACGACTGGCGAGGGAACATTTTACGAGCAATCTGAAAGAGCACCTTTGCAAGAAGTCGTGTTACTAGCCGCCCTATGTCTTCCCTCCACTCTGGTATGTCGGGGTTGTACATGTCTAGGTGCTTAGTAAACTTCAGAGGAAGAACATGAAAATGATCTAGAAAAACAAAAATAAACATTTTTGAACAAGTAACAAACCAGGTTGCAAAAACAGTTTTGCAGAAATAAAACCTGAAAATATATATTTGGCGTTATTTGCTGTGCAGCACTGTAGTATCTAGGAACCCCACTGCTCTGCGTTGTGTACTCTTGCACGGAGCAAGAGTACACTCCTGTCAGGCACTCCATTTCTTTCTCTATTTTCGTCAACATCATCATATTTGTGCCTAAAGATAAAAAAGCAGGAAGAAGAAAAAATAAACAAAGCAGATTTACATACGTGCACTGGGGTCATAACCTTCCCAATAATTTTTCCTTAGGACAATACACCACACAGATGCGGTTGGTTTCTTTTATTTGTAATGGGAATGCGCCAATGGATTTTATTCTCACTGAATCATAAACATGTGTTTTTTGCCCATTACATGTTCCTGGTTTTCATGTAAAATGAATACTTGATGTATTCCATCAACTAGCTATAAAAATAAGAACAGAAATGATATACCAAAGGCTAACTACTGCCCTCTTCAAAAAAATAGAAACAAGGTACACACACAACATTTCTCTGGATATTGTCCAAAATATCTGAAATACCAGAAATGGGCTGTTCCTCAGTAAACAGTCTCTAAAATCTTCTCTTTCTCCATATACGCTCCTTGGATGAACACCTGGGGAACTTAATGCAAAGCAGAGAAAGAGATCCTCTGGAATGCATGAGTCAAATCTGGCCTCCCCAGTGCTTCTGACAGAATTGTATTTTAATGTGGTTTTCTTTTCCAGAGGTTTCTTTATTTCCCCGATGACCAGTACTTTCTTGCTCTTCCTACCAGGATTGGCCAATGCTAAGAGCAGAAGCAGCGTTTGAAAGCCAAAGTCATTGATCTAGTCACACTAAGATGGATTATACTTCTAAAGATTTCTAAAAAAGGGGATGCACTTATAAGTGGTAGCATAAACGTTAAATCCATTTATCTTAGGAAAGGAGAAGATTCATAAAAGCTGCATTTAGCACGAGTGTGGTTTTTACCATTATTTTAAATTAATAAGTATACTAAAAGCAAAAATAACAGAATCTTCTGCAGACAATAGAGATGTATCATGTTGTGTATTTCATGATATCTGAAGGCTTTTAGCTCTGCATTAAAAATAAGCTTTTTCACTTATCACAATTCCCACATGTGACAGCACAAACACAAATGTAAATAATTCGTTGGCACTACATTTTTCACAGTATATTATGCCTTGTCACCACATTATAAGGCATAACAAAACACACCAGGGCACAATGTGAAACAAGAGTTGAAGGGTTATTCAATAATTACAGCGGAGCTATATTTGATCCAAACTCTCAGATAAACATCAAAGGAACAGTGATATATTGTGGTAAAAGGCAATTATTTCACATTGTTTTTAATGCTGAGTATATAGACAACTAAATTTTCTTTTTTTCAGAACTACTTTATTTAGAAACTCTAGTCATAGGCCAAAATACTACCTAAACGCTATTGCTACATATAGCATTTGGGACCCACAGTAACATTTAAAATAAGCAAAGGAAAAAAACCGTTTCAGATGAAACCCTTCCATACTGTTCAATTTCATGGAGTTACCTAGTGACAGTTCATCCCTCTAATTTTAACAATTAAACATGGCATTAGATATAATTTTACAACAGGGTCAGTTGTGTCAGGGCTGGTTTAAGAGGTATAAGAAACAAGTACACGTGAAACAAACAAAAAAATTAACAAGATAAACGTCTCACCAAAAACATGGACAACTTTTGAGTCCTGAAGCATGGAGCTCCCACAGGAAGCCTGCACTGTAACTCTGATGTCTCCTGTCTCAGCAAACTTTGTCACCAGAAAATTGTTCAATGTAAGGAGTGGCTTTAAAAAACAAAGAAAAGTTGAAAATAGAATTTCAGCAAGAACCACAAGAACAGTGGCCGAAGAGACAGTCACTCAAAATATGAGCAAAAAAGGTTTCACATCAATTATTCAATTAATCAACATTTTATCAAATTGTTCAATTACAATTTTCAATACAGGATGTTTTTTTCCCCAAATAGAATGTTTATAAACAGAATAGCTGCCAGATGGGGCAAAATTTCTTTTAGAATAATTGGTAGAGTATTAGGTTTTCATTCAGATAGCACTGAAATAAACAGATTTTGAGTCAGGCTCACAAATCTCTACAGGATCATATATAGAAAGCCATTTGTCTCAAAAAAATGTGGGGTATAGTCAAGGTCAAACGGGTTAATTCTGTCAACTTAGAGCATGACCCATGGAAGTGCACCAGCCCACCGTAACCTCCAAGGCAGAACTGAGATACCCTGTTACCTGACCACATCTGTATGAATTACAAAACCCTTCACAAGACTACATCGATCTGCAGTGCCTGTTCTAGCAATGGCAAAGTCAATAACAATGAAAAGATACAGGCTGGGATTATGCTAGACAGCACATTTACAAGAAGAAAGTTCACTGTGCTTATCTGAAGCATTCCTCTCTCATACTTAGTCTCCCTCATAAAGAAAATATTTTACTTATCTGTTATTGAAAGATTTACCTTAAAAGAAATTAACCCAGCTAGACAAGAAATATTCACAATAGAAATACTTGGATATTTATCATTCTAGGATATGTTTATCTAGACTTTCTATCCCCAAATGAATATCACTAGATTGTTTGAGTGCTTTCAGTGTTTTGATATCCTTTTAGGTATCCCAGTTATTTTTGATACACCAGTTTATTTCAGACTCCCAGAAAATATTTATCTGTACAATGAATATATATATATTTCTGTACAGCACTTAAATTTACAGTACTCACATTATCAACATGGAAGTGCATAAATCCAAGTTTCGTCATTCACCAATGCTATGATCACAAATGCATCCCCCTCCACAAGTTATTTTCCACAGGTAATGAAATAGAATAAATTGTTGTTCCCCCCAAAAGAAAAGGGTTTAGAAATTCAAACCAGTTCTAGAAGAGGAATTTGCATTTCCACATAAGTAGCAATAAAGGGAAATTAACACCTTAAATGTATATGCTAAAACAAGGGAAGTGAGATACTGCTTGGCACTAGATATAACTGGCTATTTGGAACAAAATATGGTCTAAAAGAAGTCGTGCAACATGGTAGTATTTCTATTAAAGTAAAAGGTGTCACTCAACCTTTATTGGAAAGAGATTGAAAATAATCTCAGTCAAAACCATACATGTACCTGAAGATTGTTTCCTATCCACCAGTAGAAGACTGTCAAATTAGGGTTCTTGGGCAGTATGATGGCTGTCAGATTCACCTCCTGGTTTCTCCCAACAACTGGAACCACTTCTAAATTTAAAGCCTGCAGTGGAGCTGAACAAAGTTCCCAAAACATCATTGAACAAGAATCCATCAATTTATTAATGCCTCTTTGCCCAAAAGCCTCTCACCTGCACACCATAAGGTCCTGAATTTATTTTTCCCTCCCTCCTGCTTTTACATCTGTGTTGAAAGCTGCAGGCATAATTGGAAGGACCTTATTTCAACCAAAAAAAACCCCAACCCCCAAACCCCACAAACAAAATCCTAGAGCAATGTGATGGATCAGCAAAATGCACCTCTCTGATGCACTTTTTTTGGTGCATGTCCTACTCTAGAAAACATAAGCAAATATCCCAGTTAAAGGGTGGAAAAGGTAATCTCAGCTTTTTTTTTTCTTAAAGTAATAAACGATCTAATTAATAAAAATCTAACAAATCTCCAACTGCTAAGGGAAAAGCAGAAAACTGAAAAAGAATGTTGCTGTCTACTCATTTTCATTATAAAATATCAGCTGTTAGGCTCACACCACACATAAACTCTCATTAACGCATGCTTTAAAATAAATGTGTACGTCAGGGGAGCATTTATTTGCAAATCAAAATAGATAACCTCTGTACTCCAAAATGTGCCTTACAGTAAGTTTATTTCTTTCTGAACTTTTGCCTACGAAGGTTGTAAACATTATTATTTGTATAAAAGAAATGCATCATTACAACGATTTTATCTGCTTCTTAATGTTGTAGTTTGCTTCATAGTACAATAACTTTATTGAAAGAAAATCTTTCCCTTGGAGGTTTCCGAGTATATCTTTTTCAGCATGTCTGAAGGTAAAAGCTTTATAATAGTATAATGTGATAACTAGAATTTCTTAACCTCAGCTGCACCATCTATCCAGGATACCAAACTGCTGTATGGTCCAACATGCATTCATTACACAGAATGAATGCTAACCCATCCATTTTTGTTCCACTAAATATCTTTTAACTCATTCAAAGGTCTTCCATCTTGGTGCAAACTTAAAGGTAATTAACACTGGTCCAAAGTATTTCTCCTGCTCTCTTTCATGAACTGAATCATTGCCTCTTCACTTCTAATTCACTTTGACTAAACTGATAGAACTTCTGTGAGAGCAAGTTGTCCAAGCAGTGCACACCCTTCTTTTCCACCTCACTTCAACCAGCCTGTGTGCTGCTTCATCCAAATGTAAGGCTCTACTTTCATTCCGCGTTTTCCCCGATGACTCTTTAACCACTTACATGAATTCAAGACATGTTGGGTGCTTAAACAAATGGCTTCTTCACAAGCTTCTTTACCGAAACAGAGTTAAAATGCTCCTTCAGTTGCTGGTGTCTTGAGGAAAATTCAGAAATTGTAGGAATTCCATTAAATTTATTCCTCCTAGAAATAGATTTTCTTTCTGATGAGGCAAATGAAAGAAGTCTGGAGGGATCTGCATAACTGCTTTGATTTTGCCACAAATTTACATTTTCCTGTAGGAAACTGATCATTTTGAGATACGGTTTTCCTCCTGAAGAAGGTTACTTTCTTTTCCAAAATTTTTAGAGGGGAAGCTGTTTGGTACTTGAATGATGACTGTTATTTCAAGTTTGTCATTCCTATATATTAAAGAGCTAAAAATAATTAGTGGGAGTCCTTCTGCTTGTCTCAGTCTCACAATTCCATAATGCATTTGAACAAGCTTTGTAGCACCCTTGAGTGTGTACAATTAGGAATGAAGTTGACTTACATGATTTCTGTTTAACGGAGCTACAATTTCAGTACAGTTTTCATAGCTCCCTGATTATTCACACACTATAGAGATTATGGTTTCATGAAAAAGAAAATGTATGCCAAGTTCTTCTTCAGTTCTTTTCACTCTGGGTTACCTACTCACGTTTATACTATCAGACTTGCTCTAATTTCTCTTACAGTTCATTAACAAGTTGTAGATTGTGTGATCTGGATCAGAAAGCATAATCTGGATGACAGACCAAAGTTCATATAATTGTCCTGCATTACAGGGCATCCCATAGCAACAGAACTTGGCAGGAGTAAAAAATATTCCCTTTACCATTTGTCCCTGAAAATATTCCCTAAGAATACATCAGCTGGAGATGGAGTGAAAGCAGGACGCTATGGACATTTCTGCTTTCATTCCACAGTGAAACATGTCCCTGAATGGCTATCAGTGTTTCTCTAGGACGTAGAAACTGCAGTTTAATTAGTGCCAGCTAATTTCCTCAAACCTTGTAATTTACCTAAAAAATTAAACAGAGCAAGTCACATAGAAAGCATTTATTCAACTGGACCGGGTAGCATGCTTCCATAAGTCTTCTAGGCCTTTCGCAGCATCCACAGACAAGCTCAGGAATGGACCACGTCTGCTTCAGTGCTCTGCCGCCTCTGCTCTGCAGCACCCAAGTCCTCTTAATGCACCACTCATTTTACTTGTGAAAAATACCTCCGGCTTCTGCAATTTGTAAATCCATTGCATAAAACACAATTGACATCTTTTATTTTTACTGTTTATCCTGATGTAGGCCACACCAGAAGCACATTTTGAGAAAGCGGTTGTTCTGCCTTCCATCAGGGCTTGCTACTGCTCGCCATTCCCTGAACAGTAAAAAGTTGTTCTCCCCAGAGAGGAGGACGTTACACAGAGGGTTTTGCTGTTCGTTGCTTGTACAGATCTACTGTTCCTCTGTTTAACCTACTTCTCAGCACCTAGAAGCTCCTAAAAAGTAATGGTGAAGCCCTAAGTAATTTATCTGAGCTCTCTGGAGTTGTTTAAAAAAACAAACACACCAAAGAAACAGATAACGAAACTGAGGTGGAGAATTTAGTTCTGATCCTTTCCATTTGATTTTAATAGGATATTGGCCATTAGCATTAATGGGTTGGGCTCCATCTACCAATCAAAACAGAACCGGGAACTCTGGACTCAAGGACTCTGACTAGCCAAATACATAAATATCAGCAGTCACCAGACAGGCTGACATAAAGCACACGGATCTGTGCACAGCCTTGTATGTGGCTCCAGAGATTTCCATTGCTTTGGGATTAGGATGGAAGACACACCACTCACAACTGAGGGAAACGGACACCTGGCGAATGCAAGATGAGTATCTTTTCTTTCGTTGTTACTTGTTTCTGAATTTTTGACACATCTGAAAACAGGCAAAGCAATAGCTGTCTTGAATCTCAAAGGAAGAGGAAAATTCAGTTCTAGTTATGAGTTTCCTTCTTCATTTCAATTATGAGATGACTGAGGTACATTAAGCTTGCGATGGTGCATGATATTCCCTGTGCCGTGCTATTCTTTTCTTTTAAATCTATTTGATGGGGTTTTTTAGGTCTTAATTAAGGAGAAGGAGAGAAGTCTAAGTCAAGTAATACTGCCTGCCAACATGAAGTTATACCCAAGTACCACTTTAAAACTTTGTGAGAATTAACTACCTAAAATCTAGATTCTAGTACTTTAATAAGTAGCCTTTTATAAATGCTGAGATTTTGATTCTTTTTTAAAATCATACAAGAGCTCATACATTTCTCAACATGTCTGTTCACTTGCTTCACACAGCACCTAGAAGCTCCTAGAAAGACATAGCTTGAAGTGTTAAATTTTAGCTGCTAAGACTGACAACAGGGTCTTGAGTCAGGAAGATGGATCAAACTTGAGATTTGAACTGAGGCATGCTTGCTATTTAGAAGATTAATACACCATCCTTCTCCCAAATCCAAACAAAACTAACTCTGACCTCCTAATACATTAGGTGTACAAGCCTCTGCATTAACAACATACAGCACTGCAAGACTGAGTGAGGTTATTGAAAAAAATATGCATTTTTCCTAATTGTGGCTAGTAATTTTCTCTACTACTTCATAGTTGTCATGAGGTTTTTACACAGCAGCAAAAGTAAGAAAACCAAAGAGCTGATTTACAGTTGACTTGGACGAACACCACAGCCTCATCATGCCCAGCCACATTCTCAGCCTTCACTGAGACACGGTAAATCCCAGGATTCTCATAGCGGTGACGGATGGGTTCTCCAGTCATTGTAAGGTTCACATATATCGCCTTAAAGCCATCTCCAAGATCTACCTGGTATTTGGTATTCAATATATCACCCTAAAAGGAAAATAAATAAAAAATATTTAAAATGGCAAGAACCGAAATAGACAGGATACATGATAACCATTTCCTGAATCACAACAGCATTTCCAGCCCCAGCCAGATATTTTGACTCAATTGCAGTAGCTGCAGTAAAACCACTACACCCACAGCAAAGATTTTAGTGCAGCAGGTGTTGTGTGCATTAATAGAGATAATACTAAATTTCCACAGTAAGATGCCACCTTAAAATAAGACACCCCAGACCACTAACCAAGTTGTATGACACAGAAACCATCACTCCTGTCTTAATGCAGCTGGACATTAACTAACATAATGGTGCAGGGCAGCCCCAAGTTCTGGAGTGAGGCTCATATGATTGCAAACAACTGGATATTGTTATTTTAGCGAATTACCACTCATCCAGTGAACTTCTAGCCTATGCACTTATAAAGTAAAATTAATTGGTTTAGATCTTCTTCACAGCACCTTCTAACCACACCCTCTGAGTGTCAGCCATATGGCCTTCAAGATCCAAGCTGGGATCTTCACACAGAGCTGTACTGCATTATACAGAGCTACCAGCATGTCTAGAACTAACATGCTCTACTGCAAAATTGGATGCATGCTTAATGAAGCAGATTATTGAGCTGAGTTTGGGAAAGGGTTTAAAAGTCCAGCCAAATAATTCTGTCATGTCAAACACGTCACAGAATTTATAATTCATTGCACTTCTGCTAAGTGCTCCCTTAAATTACACTTCTTCCTAAACTTAGGCCTAAAATACTGCAAGACTGATACTACTGTCAGAGGACAAACATATGCCCATCACTCATGTTGTCACAGTGCGGCTGCTCAGGAGAGAAGGCAGGCCTGTGCTATGTGGACTGGCGATGTGGATGGAGTCAAAGGAAAATTCATTTTAGCTGCGAGCAGCAACACTTCCTCAATACTACTGGCAGCACTGCCTTAGCGAGCTGCCCTGCTTCCTCGGTCTTCAGCAATATGTTCCTGCTCACTTGTCATCACAGTCATGCAATTAAAACAGGTTGCAGGGCCAGGCTTGGTAGAAAATCCTCCATATTGTGAAAACACAGTGTTGTTTTAAAAATCTTCATTGCCTCTAGGAAAGGAACGTATCCACTCATATGCTAGTCAGGTAACCTGAATGGCCATCAGAGCAGAGAAGGATTGACACCCATCAAAGTATTCAAAAATCACTTCACTTCCCCATAAACCACTCTCTGAAATAGGTTTATATCAAAATCTAATCCCAAGAGGCAGCACTAATGTAAAATCAAAGGAGGCAACAAAGCTTAGTACTTACATACCCTGGCATTACAAAGGGAAGGAAAACATAACATTATTTCCTCCTTCTATTACTTTGCAGTTTGGTTGATTTTCTTCCATGTTGTATGAGATGAAAGAGCATTGCTTATAATGTAAAAGAATACCCATAATAAGGAACCTGTAGGGTTATCAAATACCTAAACACCATATTTCAACACACATAAAGGACCTTGAAAGCTTCTTCACTGTGAATACTTTTTTCCAAGTAACATCTTTCTTTTGACAACAGATGGGTAGAATTTAGCAGAGGAGATAATATGTTATTAAAGTTTAAAGCAAGAGAGATGTCTTCTTGCCAGCAATGTGCCAGTAAGTGGAATCTCTTTAGACAACATGAGCTTGCAAACAGTTCTTGTCCGCTCTTTCTTATGCTAACAAGTATACATGCATATTTTTTCCAGGTGAGACAGAAACCAGTGTTGAAAGCTAGTAGATGCAAGCTTCTCAATGTTTTATTCTAATAGCTTCCCTAGCATAAAGATGAGGGTGCTGTCTTCAAAACACCAAGGCACTTCTGTTTCCCTGACCAGGAAAGACAGAGTGCAGTGGACAGGTAACAAAAGAGTCACATAGGGAAAAGGAATTAAATTTAAAAGGAATTGGGGCTTCCACTTCCATGCAAAATAGATGATTGTCATGACATTATTTATTCAGTCAAAAGAATTTGGGGAAAAAAAATAATTATAAATTATTATTCTTTCTAAGGTCACTTGCAAACTGCCCAAACATACCTGAAGGCTGCTTTCTTTACTCTCTGATGTCTGGCATTCCTGCAGCTAGTAACATGCATTCACGTAAACTAGTAAATTAATTTTGTTGAGCAGAGAAAGTGGTAAGTTTTGGTTTATACTAGTAGAGATGTTTCTTAAACTCAGTAATTTTTATGAATTCTTATTAGACTTTGTTGTACAGATTAAATCCTAAGCAATGCTCAGGACATTTGAATATAAATATTATTCTTAGCCATAGGGGGCAGCAAACTGTTACATTTCTTCTAAATCTGCCTTCCAGTTCGATGTACCGAGCAAAGACTTCATCAGAAAACACAGCACGGGATTCCCTTCAACATCCCTGACTTCCAAAGATTTTTGAATAGTTTTAAATGTTTTACGTATTGCCACAGAGATTCATGAAAGCTTCAGGATCTACATGGTAGGAAAAAAAAAAAGGCAAACTGCCAATCAAAAGCATTAGAGTCCAAATTGCTACCAAATGCTCAATTCTTACAATAAACATTTCCAAACAAATTATAAAAAGAGAAGGCAGCATAACTTGCCACACAACTGTTGGGCACTGCAAGCATTGGAACGCAGAGCCTGCAAAGTGTTAAGCAGCCCGGTGATCTGCACGTAACCTTCTCGATTCCATTACAGAAATAAATCCCAAGTGCCTGATTTATATCGCACAGGTTTGCCAAAATGTGTGAACTTTCTTCAAGTTCTTGCAAATCAGTGGGGCTAGCCAGGAAGTACAATACTCTGGTAACCTGAGCACAACAGTTAGAGCCTAATACTAAAAAGCAAGCATTAAGAAAGATACTCACGGCGAACGATTAATCCAAAAGTTACTCACTGCCGTTAGTCAGAGCCTTAGGGCATTGTCTCTCTCAATAAACAGAAAAAACCCCGTACCTTTGGTAACACAACTAATGTATAACAAATGTTCTTATGCTGTGCTATTTGCTGTTTTCTGTAAAGCTTTGCCTGATTCCTTTCTGCAAGGCAGATTCTCAAAACCACTTAAACCAGAATATTAAATGTTCTCTGCATTTGTGTTCTTCTCTGATACAGCAGTTGAAATTTTCAGTCCAAGGAGACTTTGGTAACTTAGTTCCTTTGATTTTCAAAGAAGCTGATACCTTTAAAGAATCAGGACTGACCATGCTGCTGAGGAGACAAATCCCATTCTGTGGACAGAACCTGGTGGTTCACTGAGCTTACTGGATTGTCTGATTCACTTGAAAACAGAAGTTTCAATATTTAGTCTTTAGTTTCAATATTCATCTTTGTCTTAAGCACAACTTAATCTCATTCAGAAGCACAGCACTTAGGAGAGAAAGGAACCATAAAAACAGTGAGGAAACTTTCATAAAGCCAATTTTCATTACTACCTGGTCTTGTCTGACGATGAAGGTGATGTCTTCCCCAGGCTTAACAGCCAGGCTTTCTTCTCTGATGCTGATCTGAAGTCCCTTGGGAGCAATCAATGGACACATATGCTGTGCTAAGTTCTGCTGCAGGTCTACGCCACCTTCACACACATTAGAAACAACTTTCCTGTACCTGAAAAACCAGTAAGCAGCAAGCACAGTGAATCAGAGGTGAGCAGGAGAATGCCATCAGAGGCACTGAATGCGAGTGTGATGGTAATTAATGAATATTCCTTGGGTTCACGAACAGACAAGATTGCAGACGATCAAAACCAACTCATGATGCAAATACTTTGATGACAGACATGGCTTTTACTGAGTAAAACCTGCTGAAGAAAGAGGGTGTGGAGCACAATGAGGATTTCACTTGTACGCATTGGAAGAGTCTGCATTTTCAAATTTAGAAACGTGCCTGACCAGCCCTCCAGGAGCTAGACAGTCTGCTCTCCTTTCTGCCATACCCATTCCTAGCATTCAACAGTCTTCAATGCTCTAAATGGTCTTAGTTCAAACCTCAAAGATCAGGAAGAAATCAGATCAAGCAGCTTCTGCATTAACCCAGAACCAACTGTTTATTTGCTGCTCTCAAACCTATGCATTTCTTAAAACACTTAAAGCATTTATTTAACATAAGAGTATAAAAGAGTGAAAAGCCTAACACTTTCAAAGAACTAATAATGAAATACTTGGATGTGTACAGTAATTATTTACAGATCAGTTTCACTCAGGTATGTTATTTTTAAACTTCCTTTAAAATTGGAGTCAGATTTCACTCTTTTGAATTCCTATTCTGTATATGACAGCTGTCAGCCGCAACCCAAAAGGCATCATTTTCCTTGGTAAGGCAAATATACACAGAGATCGTGATTCTATTGCCAGATTTGACATTTCATCATTTGGTTCTCATCTCCACAACCGACAGAGATGATGTTATGATAAGCCAGAATAGATGCCAGCTGCAAGTTATTCTCAGCACAGACGTCAGACTACATTGTAGTGTATATTCTATGGGGTACTGTTTACAGTTACTAAAGCTTTCCTTTGATTCTGAGTGTCCCATATGGTCAGGAAAAGAATCTATTCTCCCCAGAACTCCTTACCCCTATGGAAGTGAGAGACTGGGAAGTTCTGCGAGATGTTACTGGCTCCTCAGAGTAATTCATTGGATTCGAACTGAAAACTGGTCTGAACTCAAGCAATGGGCTAAAAAAAAAAAGCCTTTGAATGGACATTCCTACCAGAAGTGCAGCAATGGTTACAAAATGCAGTCACAAAATAAAAAGTAAAAGTAGTGGGAATGAGACAGCTCCCCCTCTTCTCAAATGGGTTAGTTTTTGAACTGCTGTGAACATGTAAAGTAACATTTCTCTTTCATTAGTCTGTAGGAAGCTTTTGCACGTGCTCTAAGTCAGAGTCAGAACTTTTGCACTTCCCATTTTTTTTACAGTTTGCCTTATTTACATTTCCTTAAACCCACTTTTGTTGCCCTTGGTTGGAATGTTCTCCCCTGCTCTGGAAGCCTCTGCAAGCCAGTCGAACACAAAATCAGCTTACCCAGTGCTGCTGGTGTACGCCTGCCCCAGCACACAGTCTTCAGGAGGTGCTTCTGGGTTAAACCAAAAGTCAGCAAAGCATTTGCTAGAGTCCGACTTCAGAGGTGCAGAGCGCTCAAACCCATAATCACTGAAAAACATCAATACCAAGTGTGTTACTGTCCCCACTTCATTCAGCAGTCTAATTTGGGGTGGATGAGCCTACTTTTTCAAGAGTAAAAGGATTTTTAAAATATTATTCTACCAGCTGAACATACAAGTTGATGAAGTCAGTTCTGTTCTAAGTCTAATTTCAACAGGAGTTGTGTACACCTGGGGGAAAAACTGGTTGTAATTACTTTGTCAGTTCTGCAAAATTAACTCTCTTGGTAGCTTAGATTTTTAAAAGGCTTCCTTTGCCACTCAGACCAATACATTTCTTCTGGTTTTTGCTGCATTTGCAAATAGAAAGGGTTTTCTTGCCTTATAAATCAATCCAATGGTCATTTTTCAAGTTTTCATCAATAGAGAAAAACATCAGGATTTGTTCAGCCAGGTGAAACAAACACTTAAAACATGGCAATGTTTTTAAACAACGGCAAATGTAAAAGCAATCTGTTATTCAAACTACAGGTTGCCTATTTGTTTATACATGGCTATGTGGGGAGGGGGGCAAAAGGAGGAAAATAAACTCAGCTCAAACTCTAAGTAACTATTTACTAGCAATAAATCAAAAGGTCCACAGACAGACTCACCATAAGAAATCAGAGTTCACACATTCACAAACTTTGGATGTGAGAGCTGATGTGAAACTTCTCCCTTTAATGCACCACGATGAAATCTTCCTCTTCCGAAAGGTCCTCTGCTGGCCCATGATGCAGCGATCACCCTGAACATCAAAGCATCGGACTTATTGCACACTGTAACCTACACCACACAGATGTGACCTTCTGTTGTCATGAGAAAGGCAGGTCTCTCTGCCAAGACTATAAATTCATATCAACTCTTTCATATTCAAATATATAGGTATACAAAGCTCTCATAGCCACTGCCATCCACTAATGGGCCATTACAGAGTTGTAATGTACACTATATTTCAGGCCACAAATCCAAAGATGTACATGAAAATTTCAAGTGCAATTTAACCCATGTTTCATGTGTGCACAATCTAGGCACAACCCTACAACTGGCCATTTAAAAATTCAGTGTGGATGCAGATGGCTGAAATTCTATCTAAATCACTATGTCTTGTGTCAGCAGTCAACATGAAGCACCAACCATGTGGGTACAGGTAGAATTAAGACTACTTGAACACACTCTGCTGATAACTGGACAGCTGCATGTACTCTGTCAAAATCACTTTAGTAGTTTCTAATACCTGAAAGACATTTCAATGCCAATATCACAAGATACTGTTACTCTTTAGGCTCAGATCTGCATGACATTCTTAGTAAATACACAGCATTCCCAAACAAGAAGTATAAAATTAGGCATGAGAACTAGCAAATGAGAGCTGAAGAGCTGGAGTAACACAGAGTAGCGTGCAAAAAAACCCCAACCCTGCAGAGAGCAAGAGAACAAATGTACTGGAAGAAGCACAAACATAATAATCAGAATTATTATGAATAAATATGACACATTCCATTTAATGTAAAAAATCCCCTCACATTGGTCTTTTTAATCAATACATTGTATAGAGAATGTAGCTTCCCAAAATTGGATTTGGCCAGAGAATCAGGATTAGCACAGCCTTAATGCATTACTGCAGAAATGGTATTGCCCAAAACAACTGGACTTCATTACATGATCGGTCCACTGAGATCCTAAATTACTTCTGGAATGGGCTTTACTTATGGCAATTTATATATGAGTACAGTATGTGGTCAGGAAGTTGGCAGAACATATGGCTGCATGTTGAAATTGCTTCAATCAATATCACACACTTTAGTTTATGGTATGTGCTTCACAATCCAGCAGGACCACCTATTATTATGGCAGCCCACCAGATACACTTCCGCCTTTCCCCAGGACACAGATCACACAACAAAAGGGAACACAAAATCCTCCTCCATTTTAAACTATTGTAAAATCAGCAAATAGCAACATAAGGAGGACAAAGATGGGGATGTAGCAACCAAATTATATTTGAAAACATTTTCCTAGCACACAGTTCTACATGAATCTGAAAGCTATGGAAAAGTTGTGGTAGTTAACATAAGACTGTGAATACCTGTAGATTTGTGAGCTCCCAAGATTCATAGTCATCATCAGTGCACTCCCTGGGGAACGATGGTCTGAAGTCCACCTTCACCAGTTCCCAGTCCGAACGGTAGCTAATATGTCCAAAGACTCTGAACAAAAAGATCAAGAGTAAAATCTTACTGGAAAGAAGTAAGACGTACATCTTTTCCATAGGTCATGTTTCCCTACTAAAAGGTCCCTGGTTAATTTTTCTTCCACTTTTATTCCTCTTCATATGCAACATGTCTAGTTAGAAAACATTTGCCAATTGTCTATGAAACTTGACAATGAAAAAATATCGCTCAGAGATTAGAGATTTTTTTTTCCCCAGCAAACTATCCAGAAATTTAATTGGAAATACACTACCTTTTCTAATCTGGAACCTAACATTTTTGTCTATTATCTTGTTATATGAAACGTACAGAGCTCTCAGATTTTGACAGGGAGCTCAGATGAGGGAGCAGAACCCAGGACCACCGGGTTCAATTTCCAGCTCTGTCACTCATTCCTTATGATTATGGTGCAACTTCTTCAGTTGTTTTTGTTGGGTTGTTTTTTTTTTAACTTCTACAGATTTCAGATGGCAATTTGCTATTGTTTAAACTCACAGCAGTATCATGAAATCGTATTAATTTCTAAGGAATACACTGAATCTACACATTGTGCTGAGGAACTCTCAGACTCCTCTCCATTTCAGATAGTCCAATGTATAACAAAAAACAGCCACAAACTGTAAATTTATTTTTAAAAAAAAATTGAAATCTCATTGCTTTAAAAACCAAGCTGCAGTTTCAAAGCAGCCAACATTTTCAAAGTCAGAATATTTATTTCAAAAAAAAAAAGGGTAAGTATGACATCCAGCAACAAATTAGAAAGGATAAAGACTCTATTTGGGCAAAAGTCAAATGTATTTGTGGTTTGTATCAGGCTTACGCGGCTTATTTGCCAAAGAATTTAAGGCTGATTCTGAAGCCAACAGTGTCTGTGCAGTTCATACTGCACAGAGTTCATATTCCAAGCTTTAGCAGCATTCTCCAAACTAATTCATTCCTTTTGTTTTGCCCTCAGTTTTGTTCAAATCCAGACACAGCAGGAATGGTACAGTCTTGCTAAAAGCATTCTGCTGCGCGCAGTCATTTCTCTTGTCCTAAATACCAGGTTCAAAGTGGAACTAGGGTAGATCAGAAGTGAGGAAATGGTGGATTCTCTGCAGCACAGAGGTAACACCATCACACTAAACCTCCTCGCTGGTAGATGGATGTAGAGCTCTGAAGTCTATCAAAGAGGCTGAAAAACAGTCGCAGAGACTAAAGATATACAGTGATTCCCCCCTTTCTTTCCTGGCATCTTTGCTTCTCAGCCATAGCACAAAGATGTAGATATCTATAGACTACTGACCATACTGCCCGCATTATAATGACCAAACAATCCATCAGAATCCAACTTCACCATCAGAAGCGCACTTAATTAAACAGAAACATGTGCATTTAGTTTGTATGTCTTACTCTTTTCTTAGTAAGGCTCTGAGATTAAAGGACTTGGATCATCTAACTTTCCTTGCTTTTCAATCTACCCATGGCTCAGAAGCAGAAACAATACACAAGAACTAAAAAATGTGGCTGGGTCCACTGGCTGTATGTGCACATAGGTGTGTGGTCCCACTTCTCTCATCAAGACCTACAGATTTGGTTCCTTTTCTGGTTCAGCTGGACCCTGAGAGCTGCCGTCACCATATAATCTTATTCACTTGTAGTTACATACTCAATAAAGTGACTACTTAGGTGGTCTCATGCTTTTTCCACAATGCCTGCTTCAATATGACTGGCTTTGCTGACAGGCATGAAGTGTCTTTTGCATGCTAAATACCTGTACCTCTTGGTTTTTTAAATCTTTTTTTCTCCATACAAGGTACTAATATAAGGCAGACTTCACCATGTGCTTATGCAGCTACCTACCTCAGCGAATGCTTCTTTAGACACCACATAACTTTACAAATTAGTTACATTTATTTTATTAACTCATTTATCAACAAATATGTTGAAGTGCGAGGAGCCAAGTCCTGTCAAAGCTTCACTCCTGCCTCAAGAGAAGTATTTTCTACAGAACAGATGAAATTCTCTTCATTCATGTTACCTATCTCAGTCAGATTAGTCAGGAAAAAAGAAAGGAGATGGTTGTTTGAGTTCAATGCAGAACAGAATAAGGAAATTCTCCTGAAAATATGAAACAAAATCTCTGAACTATTAATAATCATCTTTGAGACCTCACAGAGGATGAGGGTGACTCCAGATGACCATGGAAAGGGAAACATTTCATCTATATATACCACACACACACATATATATATGTATATATAAGCATATATATAAATCAACAAAACAGAGCCCAGAGAGTCACAGAATTAATTTTGATATCCACAAAGATACCAAACAAATTATTAAGCTATCCTCTTATAAGCACCTCGGAGATAATTAAAATGATAACAAACAGCCACCACGGATTTGTCAAAACCAAATCATGTCAAACTAATGTAATTTCCTTCTTTTACAGGGTAACTGGCTTAATGGAAAAAGGAGAGGAGAACATGTAGCATATTTTGACCTTTGTTAAAACCGTTACGCAGTTCTAGCTCACACTGTCTCAACTTAAAAAGGAAAACATCAGGGCAGATAAAATCATGGTAATGAGAAATGGGAGTACATCTCCAATTAGAAAAATACGTTTTCAAAAAGTAGTTATCAAACAGGGAAATATTTTGATATACGTATCACAAAGATACGATGGATCCACAGTCAATATTTTCATTAACACCCATGTGGTCAAATAACAAACACACACAAAATTTTGCAGATACCACAGAAGGAAGGGAGAGGACACTGACTGGTGGAAGCAATGGTCAGAAATCAACATGATGAATTACTCCAAAATCAAATGCAAAAAGTACACCTAGGAAAAACACAACAACAAAGGTGCAAAACCAAAATGGAGAATAACTTTCAAACACCAAAAAAAGGCTTGGGGAATTCCGGGGAATTAAAAGAAGGCGGCAATGTTGCTGCAAAAGAAGAAAGACTAATTCTAGGTTGTATTCAGAAGTGGAAAACAGAAGACACAGAGGCAGTTATTTTGAAAAACTTGGCACTGGTGGAGCCTCTGAAAGACTTTGGTGTCTAATTTTGGATATTATATGCATATTTACACACCCACTAAAAAAGAATTTGAAGAGGGGCAAGGATGACTCATAAGCTGCTTAGAAAATGTAACCAATGAAGACAGATTGAAAGAATTGGGCTTTTCTCTGGAAAAGATAAAACTGAAAAGTACAACAAAATGTCTCCAAAGAGTCTTGCTACGGATTGAAGACTTGTCTTCAAAGAGACCTGGAAAAGGGGCAAAAAGGAGGAAAGACAAGGATCAATAAACAATACAGCTACACAATTCTCTAATTCTTTCTCCTCAGCACTGGCAAGGCCACACCTGGAGCGCTGTGTCCAGTTCTGGGCTCCTCAGTACAAGAGAGACATGGACAGACTGGAGAGAGTCCAACGAAGCGCCACGAAGATGATGAAGGGACTGGAACATCTCTCCCTATGAGGAAAGGCTGAGAGAGCTGGGGCTGTTCAGCCTGGAGAAGAGAAGGCTCAGAGGGATCCTGTCAGCGTATATAAATACCTGAAGGGAGGGTCCACAGAGGGCAGATCCAGGCTCTTTTCAGTGGTGCTTAGTGACAGGACCAGAGTATATGGGCACAAACTAAAACACTGGAGGTTCCCTCTGAATATCAGGAAACACATTTTTTACTGTGAGGGTGATGGAGCACTGGCACAGGTTGCCCAAGGAGATTGTGCAGTCTCCATCCTTGGAGAATTCAAAAGCCATCTGGACACAGGCCTGGGCAACTGGCTCTAGGTGGCCCTGCCTGAGCAGGAGGGTTGGACCAGATGACCTCCAGAGGTCCCTTCCAACCTCAACCACTTTGTCACTCTGTGATTCTGTAATGGTAATGATACAAGCTATTGAGGCTGTTTATTCTCCCTCACTAGAGCAAGAAATTAGTGAAACATCAGGATTAGAGCTAGAGATTAGATAAACTTTTGAGATATTGCCCAGTCCTGCATCCTATAATTATATAAAAATTATACAAATTACTCCAGAAATTATGCAAATTCTACTAGAATAATATAGAAGCTATGTGCAAACTATATGTGTATACAGCAAAGGCGCTGCTTCAGTGGGTGAACTACAAGCCTCTCCTCTGTGGATTTTTAGGAATAACCTTTCTGCCTGTTAGTTCAGCCTCTTGCAAAAAAATACTCATTTCCATTATGGCTGTTCTGATTCTACAGACTGAAAACCATGTTCTGACAGAGCACAGTAACTGCACCACTGATTCCACCATTCTCTGGCTTAAGTAAAATTCCTGAGATTCGAGGAATTGTCCCAGCACAGCCACAAACCCCATGAAAAATGCAGCCATACAACTTCATAATTCCCAGCCATACAGCTTTGTAATTCCTGGGGCAAATTTCCTAAGGAATCCAGCACCTTACATGCACCCAGCTTAGCAAACTGTTTGAAAACATGGCCTCATGATTATTAACGCTGTTGCTGCAATAACACTTGTTGCCCTACTGAGGACAGGGGTTTGTAGACACATCAGAGGAACCCTAAATGCACTGTCAAATATCACTAGAATTAAAAAGAATTATTTTTCCAAAATAAGGAAGAAAGGCATGTTGTAAGTAGCATTCAATGGATTAGACAATAATATGAGCTACAATAAAGCAATACATGACAGCAGCCACAATCTAATTGCTCAGGTGCAAAATATATATGTCCAATAAAATCACATGAATGGAAAAAACTGGAACAGTGCAGCAAGTGTAACTGATGATTAGAAGCTAAATATCAAGATGATAGTAATTCATAAGCTGCTAAAACCTTCTTCTTGATTAATTATATTTCATTAGAAAGCCATCAAATCAATTCTGTTGAAACGATGAAAGATGACGGTGTGATAAATAATTTTTGAAAGAAATTCCAATTACCTTGGAAATTCATTTACTTTTATTTGCAAGAATTTGGGATCCATAATTTTAACTTCAGTGTTTCAGTTGCCATAACAACTTTGTACATTTGTTCCCAGTTCATTTATGAGCACATCATTTTTTAATTTGATTGCATCATTTGATAACTAAGACAGTTTAATGCAGTTGTTAAGCTAACTCATTTAAACTATTTGCTAGAGGATTGCTGGTTATTTCTGTTCCTGATAAAGCTCATAATCAGGGGGAGCTAATTTAACAGAAATTATATGCAATGATAATCTCTTCCAGTAAATTCACGTTTCTATTCAATAGGAAAGAGCATCTATTCAATAGATGTTCTTAGTTCAGATGAACAGTAATAGCTGTGTTGCCTGCTGTCTGTGCAAACCACCTGACTGAAGCTATGACGGTGCTAAAGCTGAAGTCTCCCAAAGACTTACCAGGTTAACAGTCAGCTTCCATGGCTTCATTCAGGAGAAACGAGCCTGATTTTGACAACACGCTGCTCATCTCAGATGACACAGATATCTTTTTATAACCACTACACTTGCCTTCCTCTTTAGCTTTTCTGCATGTTCTTCAGGATTTTGTTCACACATTCAAAACATTCTTTGCCAGAGCAGACGGATTTTAGCTACAGTATCCCATATCATGGATGTAATGCCATATAAATTAAGACACACTTTGAGCAACTTGTTGTAGTGTTATGGTGGTTTACCTTTGAGCTGTTAGCTGTTGTTTCTGGAAAAAGAAAACGGCTTTGAGCAGCCTGATGTCCGATACACCCACCAGATCCTCAGAGCAGCATAGCTGAACCTGCAACGGTTTTGCTTTACTGCTGAATGTCTGAGAACACTCAAAGACCTCAGAGTGGCGGGAGCAATCCTGCTGTACTGCTGTCACAAAGACAGCACATGTAGAATTTATTCACACATTTTATGTAGCAACTTAAATTGTCCAAGTTTTGCAGTTGTACTGAAGACTAGTGATGACAACTGTGTGATGCACAGCTACTTTTGTTTGAAATCAGATGCCTCTCTCATTCTAGACACGCTGCTTTAATCTCCCAAGTGCTGCATTGGCTTTTGCTCTCCTCTGTATGACACTGTCATCAACTGTGATGTTCGAAACCGCCTGCTGCCAAGGTAGCAGAATTTGCCTGCACAGTCCTGTACTGCCCTGTTGACACACTCTGCTAACTTGACATGCCAGTTGGGGGTGGAACAGGACCTCTAGTTTTTTGGGAGAGCCTTGAAATGTATAAAACTACTGACAATAAAACCTCGGGTTTGAATCAGGGTCAATTGAGGTGATAGGGGCAATCTCAGTGGCTCTATTTTGGATAACATGTCTAATTTCTGCTGGGCAGCACCTTCTAATTTCTTTGGGGGGGGTGGGGGGGGTGGCTACGGGGGGGGCTTCTGTGAGAATCTGCTAGAAGCTTCCCCTATGGCCGATAGAGCCAATACCAGCCGGCTCCAAGACAGACCTGCCGCTGGCCAAGGCTGAGCCCATCAGCGAGGGTGGTAGCACCTCTCTGATAACATATTTAAGAAGGGGAAAAAGTTGCTGCGCAACAGCAACTGCAGCCAGAGAGAAGAGTGAGAACATGTGAGAGGAACAACCCTGCAGACACCAAGGGCAGTGAAGAAGGAGAGGCAGGGGGTGCTCCAGGCGCCGGAGCAGAGATTCCCCTGCAGCCCGTGGTGAAGGCCATGGTGAGGCAGGCTGTGCCCCTGCAGCCCATGGAGGCCCACGGTGGAGCAGATATCCACTGCAGCCCACAGAGGACCCCACGCCGGAGCAGGTGGGTGCACCCAAAGGAGGCTGTGACCCTGTGGGAAGCCCGTGCTGGAGCAGGCTCCCGGCAGGACCTGTGGCCCTGTGGAGAGAGGAGCCCACGCTGGAGCAGGTTTGCTGGCAGGACTTGTGACCCCGTGGGGGACCCACGCTGGAGCAGCCTGTTCCTGAAGGACTGCACCCCGTGGAAGGCACCCACGGTGGAGCAGTTCATGAGAACTGCAGCCCCTGGGAAGGACTCACGCTGGAGAAGTTCATGGAGGACTGTCTCCCGTGGGAGGGACCCCGGGCTGGAGCAGGGGAAGAGTGTGAGGAGTCCTCCCCTGAGGAGGAAGGAGCGGCAGAGACAACGTGTGATGAGCTGACCACAACCCCCATTCCCCGTCCCCTGCGCTGGTCAGGGGGAGGAGGCAGAGAATTCGGGGGTGAGGTTGAGCCTGGGAAGAAGGGAGGGGTGGGGGGAAGGTGTTTTAAGATTTGGTTTTATTTCTCATTATCCTACTCTGATTTGATTGGTAATAAATTAAACTAATTTCCCCGAGTCAACTCTGTTTTGCCCATGATGGTGATTGCTGAGTGATCTCCCTGTCCTTATCTCGACCCAGGAGCCTTCCGTTACATTTTCCCTCCCCTGTCCAGCTGAGGAGGGCAGTGACAGGCCGGCTTTGGGGGGCACCTGGCGTCCAGCCAGGGTCAACCCACCACACGTGTGCAAAAAGGCAGGTACCTGAAATTCTTTCTGGATCTAAACCTCAAAACCCAACAGTGAGCACGTGATCAAGCTGGGAAAGGAAACCAGACTCTCAGAGATGCTAGTTAATGATTTTAACAACTTTCAGTCTGTCTCTTGGAAAGTATTAGTTTAAATGGAAGCAGTCACACAGCTATACTAAAAAGTGGTATTTAGATCCTGTCCCTCATATAAGGCTTTCTCTTCTGTAGTAAATCATATTAGTAGCAATCACAATTGTCAGTGAACTTACTGTACTGTTAAAATATTTTTTTAACTGTCACACCTCCCTGATTATTTTTATAACACAATTGTGATTTCAGATTGAATGCTTAATCCACTTTACAGTTCACCAGATATCAGAGGCCATTTACGTTAAAACAGCAGCAACTTTCTCAGCTGTCTTTTGCCTAAAAGGAATGGTGTGTTAGGAGTTTCTTGTCAATTTATGGTGAGCTGAAAGAGCCAAGTCCTTTGCTTCACTTAGACCTTTACTACAAATGATGGCACTACAACTGAAAAAGCAAATAAATGTGACAATCTTCTTTTTGTTTTGCCTATTGTAGTTCATATTATTACAGTGCCTTTGAACATACAGCAAGACACATAACCTCCCCATGCCAAAATCTGTAAAGAAATTACCAAGCTGAGGGAGTAAAGTGATGAGGTCATGGCACGGAAGGATGCACTTTATCTCTAGCGCAACCACTGCCGACAGGTAGTGTTCTTCTTAACTCACAGAAGCAGTAATGTTATTAATGAAAGATTTTCCAAGGGGATATCGGTTGGAAGAGCGGGTTAGCTGTGACTATGTCCTACAGTGCTATTTAAAAGCTACCATTTTCAAAAAGAAAACGACAGATGAATCTTTACAGACATGCTTTCCTTCTAACAGTTGTCTTTGCTTCCTTTACACCATTGTAAAATCAACAAAAACTAGATACGTTAAAGGGTTCATACTAGTAAAATGGACGAAAGTTATGTAAGATTCAAGCTGCAGTCTGTTATACATCAAGAGCATAATTCCGCATATTTTTCTAATTCCCCAAAAGAACGTAACAGAGGTCACATTTTCAGTGGCCTTTCCAAATTGCAACTACAGAAATGATGAATGCTTCCATGAGCAAAAGTAGACACCTGCCTACATAAAGCAAATACACATAAACAGTACTTGTGTACACAACAGATCATGTGCAAATATGCTAAGACACTTATGATTTAAATGCCTTAAACTACAAACACATGCATATACTTAGTGCACTAAAAAGAAGAGTTGTTTTTCTTCTTCTTTTTTTTTTTCTTTCTTTTTTGGTTTGGCTGCCAAAGTGAAAAACGAGGGGAGGAAAAAAAATTAGTTGAAATTAAACCAAAATCTATTTTTTCATTGTTTCCTGCCCCTAAAAAAAAATAATAATTGCCAATCATTCTTTTACGCCAAAACATCTTGGTTTCAGCTCTTTTGGGGAAAAAGAACGGAAATGAATGCTTAGGTTCTGAGAAGGGCTGGGGAGGAGCAGGATGTGTGTGTTCCCATTTTATCCAGAAGCTCAGTGGCTCCATGATGTTTGTGAATTACCTCCAACATTTTTTTTCCATCTATTTGGTAAATTGCTGTCCAAGAGCAACCTTTTAACTTGTAAGCTGTTTGGAAAAAATTGCAGATCGAGTGCCTAGCCTGATGCTTTATGTAGAAGTAAATACAGGGCGGACAGCGAACAAAATGGATTAATTTAAGGAGAAACATATAACTTTATAAAGGACAGCTTTGCATCATTCTGCTGTCTGCTGTCATCTTACTTGAAGATCAAATTAATTTGGGATACTTACAAAATTTTATAATTAATTTTTTAGCTACTAATTTTTTTTTCTACTCGCATAGTTAAAAATCAGATCTCTTTTGTCACAGGTAGGAAATTCTTCATTCAGACTTAATCTGGCAAATTAAATAGCCAATGTCACCTAAATTGTAGCTCCTTTGTTCTGAGAGCAAAATACAGCAAAATGGAGTTCAAGGCCCCACCAAAATAAAATATTTGAACAATTTTATTGTTGGCCAAAGTTTCCAATGTCTACCTCATCATCATCATTTATTAGAACTAGACACTAAAATGGAACTGGCTCCCTGAAAGAGAAGTTAGAGCACCACAGGCGCGGGCACTCACTCAGCAATAGGGGCTCAAAATGACGCGAAGACTCTATCTGAATAAAAAAGTCACATGTCACCCTTTTTCTCTCCTTCGCTCCTCCTTTAAATAGGGACAAGGTGATAAAAGATTCTTACAGGTCATGGATTCTTAAATTTTCAGTTCCTCTTACTCAAATATATTTCCAGGTCTGCTCTCAAAATGTACTAAATATGGGCTTCAGCAAGACACTGAAAGCATCACGTTCCCGTGCTTTTGAATATGTTATGAGAGCTTTATTGAAAGAAAAGAAAAAACAAAGCTTTAAACACTGGACTTCTTCTGAGCAGAGGGAGAGACAGGGGCAGTCCCATGGTCTTGGTTCCAAGACCACAGGTTGGCAGTGACGCTACAATGCATTGACTTGATCTGCTAACATCTGTGTCCACAAAGATGCCAGCAAAAGCATTTGACTTGCCACTAAACAGGCATCTATACATCTGGATTAGCCAATATCTAGATCAGATTGAAACAAAGTAACCCGTTTGCTTTTTGGATGCTCTTTTAATCAAGGTCACCATTCTCTTCCTGTCTTTCTATATGTTTCCTCCATCTATTGACAGACAGAAATGTTCTTCATTATGCAGAGAGTAGAACAATCATTTAATGACTGAGCAATGCTTCTCAAACAAGAGTTTAACTAGCTGCAAATAAAACAGAGAATTTGCCTTGGAAAATCAACTATTCTCTGACATAATGAGGCTTTATGTACCATTTATCTACCTTTTTTAAGGGTTGCAGTATGAGAAAGTTAGTAGCGAAGAATTCACAACACCTCCACCTCCTAAGATACTCAAAGACAACAGGAAAGGCAGTGTGCTGACATGTGTGGCACAAGAATAAGCCCCACAAACTACATGTAATGTAGAGTGTTATTGATGTTGTTAAAGGTGAGATTGACATTCCTAGCAGAATTGACAGTTGCAAAAATCCAGATGGTTCTCCCTAATATCTAACACTTGTTAATATCATATCCACCTTGTTTTGATTAAGTTTAAACTAGACTATTTTCTTGCTTCCATTATCACCTAGGAACCCAACAGGAATGCAACAACGGACTTTCAAGACAGCAAAATGCACATGCAGGAGTTCTGCAGTTCAGAGATGTCATAAAGTTCCCAGCAGCATCTTAAGTTGTTACTCTACAAGGCCTTAGAAAAAAAAAAAAAAAAATCCCTCTGGAAAAAAATACAATTAACGATAAGGAAGATTTTGATTCTACCTGACATAAAGAATCATAGAATGGTTTGGGTAGGAAGGGACCTTAAAGATCATCTAGTTCCAACCCCCCTGCCATGGGTAGGGACACCTTCCACTAGACCAGGTTGCTGAAAGCCCCATCCAACCTGGCCTTGAACACTTCCAGGAATAGGGCATCCACAACTTCTCTGGGCAACCTGTTCCAGTGCCTCACCACCCTCATAGGGAAGAATTTCTTCCTTCTATCTAATCTAAATCTACCCTCTTTCAGTTTAAAGCCATTACCCCTTGTCCTATCCTTTTATGTAACCTCTTATTGGCCTTTTAAAAGGAGCCGTGGTCTATGGTACCATGCTTATCGTGCCTACTGGGTTTACACTGCAATCTAAATAATCCAGTTTGGGAAACACTCCTAGAAGCTGAACTGTAATTTAGAAGTCATTTTAACAGGTTTAAAACTTTCATTATATGAACTACTTCCTCTGAAGAGGAACATCAATATTTCAGACACACAAAAATCCTTTCTTTTTCCACTGAGTTAGGCCATTACTCAATCCAGCGTTATTAAGTAATTTTTCCCAAATATAATATATTGTTAACTATAACTCTGGGTTACAGTAACTTTCATTCTTAAAGAATTTAGAACAAAATAAAGCCTACTAGACTATGCACTATTTTGATGAATATATATCAATTAGTTGAGAAAATTTCTTAGCAAACCTTACTTATTCATTTAGCAATAAATGGTGGAGTTGAGCTCTTCATTTAGAAATTGATTTTTACACAGATCGAGTTTCCTAAACTTTTTGAATACTTTATTGCTTATCTTTCCTAAAACTCTTAACTAGGCCTATTTAGAAATTGATTTTTACACAGAATGAGTTTCCTAAAGTTTTTGAATACTTTACCACTTAAAACTCCTAAAAATATTACCTAGGTCTATTGCAGAGCACAATGGAATAAAATATATTTTCCTTGGCATTTGAGCGTACATATTTTGAATACTGCAGGGGATTTGGATGAATGATTTAGATTAATGTCGACTGGCAGATGACAACTCAGTTTTATGAAAACTTTTGACAAGTCAAAATTTGTTTTTTCTGTTTTGGAGACAACACAAAACTTTGTGAAATTAAGATTTGAGGCAACTAGGTTCACATTCCCCTGTTTCTTCAGTAAAGCTTTCCAGACCACTTCATTTTGGATAAGTTAGGACAGAACAGGAATTCAAATGGAAGTCCCTTATGAGTCAGGTCAACATCCCACTCACCATGCTGGAGAATGAGAAGTCTCTCTTACACGCAGTGTTACCAGGTCCCTTAATGTCTTTCCCAGACAATCTTTTGGGGAACTTTATTTTATTTTATTTTTAAATAAAAATTAAAAACCTTGAAGGAAATCCCTAAGCTGGTTTCAGTGGAAGCAGAATTTTACTCTACGGTAACAGCTGCTTTCCATACCAGTACAATATTCTTTGACTCTTTTGTGAGTTTATTCTAGAAGCTTTAAATGAAACAGTCTCTATTCCACAATTTTGCTGTATACTTTTGCAGTTATTCCCTTCCCACTTCAGAATTATGTTATCTCTACTAATTTATGCAGACTTTGACATTGGACTCTCTACTCAAAGTCCTTACTCAAACAAACTCCCTACCAAAGGGAGGAAATGAAATTCCTGTACAAGTAAAAAATGTCAGACTAGGTCTTTAGTAATGGATTTGGGGATTCTTTAGGGTGAAAGACACTGTTAATTTATTCCCATTACTATACACAAGTTCATCTTACCATGTTCTACCCAGAAGAAAAAACACTTTTTAAACTAATAAAATGGAAAAGATGGCATAGTCGATTTTTTTTTTTTCAGGGAGTGCGTATCAGTGGATGACATTTCTCAAAAGCAGCAATCACTGTAGATTAAATCATGCACAGCAACTCAGTGCAAGCATGAAGTTTTGAGAGAAAATGACCTAAGCCAGACAGAACAACAAAAGGTCTTGATGTAAAGTCAGACAGAGCACCACTGGGCAGACAATGTCACCCTGAAGGTAAAACCCAAGCAAAAGCAGTAGGAGAGACAAGGAAGCTGATATAATGGTAACAAGGAAACACATACTGTAAGTTTATTCTTCTCGTTATCTTTAGAGCCTGGTAGGAAGGCTGCAAGTCTTTTCAGGGCCAGTCTGTGACAGTAAGCGGTTGATGTCCTCCATGTTCAGTAGAACTAGCTGCAAAGTAAGATCCTACGAGCCTGGCATTGAGATGCTGGAGTCAGACACTTGTTCTGCCCTCAGAAACATGCAAGCCACATGATGCTTTTTTGCCAATCTGGGCTCATGTACCAAAGCTAGTTTTATATATTTCAGATGGACCATTTCAAAAAGGTATCATTTTACATGAGCTCTTTAGCCCATTCAGCCACATACTTAAGTACATCTTCATAAAATCACTGTTTTTAATGATACTTAATAATAAAAAAAGCCACAGAGCATATAGTCATCACACATCGTTTTATCTGCCAGTAAGTACAGTTTAGGATAAGCTTTTGATCCCTCTACTTCCACTGAAATCAATGGAAATCCTTCATTCAGAGGCATAAGTATCTCTGTGTGGCATATATTATACCATAAAAATCCCCCTATGCTTGAGAGAAGGGGATGATGGTGGAGTAATACTGTTCTTCTCAGGTCATATATATATATAACAGAGGATAAATGGGACAGTGGAGAAAGAAAGAACAAACTAACAGACCAAATTCACTCCTGCGCAGTACAGCGTTATGAACTTGGCACAATGCTTTTAAGCACATTGGGTAGGATTTCCGTTTTGCTGAGGATCCTTTACACAACTCCGCATTGGGCTATTTTTTTTTCCTGAGGAAAATGCTACTGGTACACATCAAAGGCTGCTCTATTTGTAACTCCTAGGAGAAAAAGCTTGTCATGAAAACACTGAGCTCCAATATAAAGGATCACACAAGCTGTTCTGATAGAGCACATGTAACAACCTGCACATCTCTGAGTGCATTCCCCTTTCCTTCTGCAGTCAGCATGTGCCTTTCTCTCTAATTGTACAGGTGTTTTTTAGACTCAGACACTTCTAAAATACTAGCATTTATCCTAGAGATGGAGCAAAACCTGCAGCTCAGATCCAGATGTCCCTGGCCCTTTTGAATAAGATGAACAGGGGCCTGAGCTGCAGAATTTGGTTATTTTAAACTCCATTCACAGCATCTGCCTCTGTCACTGCACTGAATTAAAACGTGTATTTGTTAGCACAGTGTTTAGTTACACAAAGTACTGCAATGCTAGTTACTAGGACAAAAACATAGTCATTTACACTGCGAAGACAATTTTCACAAGAAGAAGGGATAGATATTTAGCATTTTTGAAGTCTGCCTAAGAATCTGTAGAAAGCAGAAAAAATGCAGGCTATAGTTATTTTTGTTTACCTCTGTTTCTCAGATTCGTATTCGCAGTCCTATTATTCCACCCTCCCTGGTGGTGACTCTGTGAAATTTCATATGAACGTAACACTTCATCTTTACAATCTGAAATACTGCACTCGGATAATTTCAAAGACAGGTTGCATACTAGGGCTGGTTGGACACCAGTGTGAGTCTGTGTGATAGCAAGAAACTAAAGCCACTGACTCGAGGACTCTCTCAAACATCCACAATTAAAAATATCCTCAAGGGCATAAGCAGAGAGAGCCCTGAAAAAAGAGATGAAACCAGAAACTTACGTCATGACCAGTGTCTCATCTCCAGGTTCACTAAGTAATCCATCTACAAAGACTGAAGTGCTGGTAAAATTATGTGTACTCCAAGTCTGGCCTTCATCTATGCTGAACCTGTAAAAAAGCAGAAATGGTTCTCATTTACAACTATTATTACACAAAACAGAATTAATTCATTCATAAAAAAAAAAATCCCCTCTCTACTAAAGCCCAGGATTTACGATCACCAAAACACAATATGCCTGGACAGTATATCATATTAACGTGATCTTTTTCTCAGCAACGTACCCAGGGGCTCACATCTTTATTAGAAGGTGTATAATAAATTTGCCACAACAATGGAAATTCTCAGGCAGATAAAAACTGAGCTCTGTCAACAAACTATCTTGCTACCTTGTAGGTTCAAGAGCAAGTTAATTTACACTTCATTCTTTCTAGCAGTCTCTGAGCTAGAGACCCGTTAAGCAGAGGTCAGTGAAACATGAGAGGCAAAACAGCCCAATTGCTAAAACCTGTAGGAGGTGCGGTAACTGCAGGCACCAAGATGACGGCCCTTCACAGCTGCTACCATCCACTTGAAAATTTTCAAAAGACGCTGATGAATCAGCAAAACATATTTCAAATACTCTGTGCACCCGAAATTTATGAATCAAAGTCTCTTTTCTTCTGTACATTTCCTCCAGGTCTTTGGGATAGTAGGTTAATGATGGCTTTCATTCTAGCTAACCAAGTACATAGGCTAGTTCCTATTAGTATATACAGCATTATGCAAAAACGAACCTAGTCGCAAGTGATAAAGATCTCTTACGTTTTTTATGCCCAAGATGATAGTTTTGTATGCCGTTACATAAAGGTACCATATTTTGCTTCACTATCACGCAGTTTAAAACTTGGTATTTTATAACAAAATGCTTTGCAGCATCTTTCCTGCCAAACAAGCTGAGAAGGCCATTTGCTGCATTATCACTGTATGACAGGATCTACACATACCACAGTTAATTTGTGCATGAATACCTCAGAAGAACTGGGCTTCTTGCATACTGTACTACACGGCATGTAAGCACACATAAGTCCTTTCCCCACTGGCTCCCAAAGTCTACATTATATTGCTCTTGCCAGAGCAACTCAGGGTTATTCTCCAGCGTCTTCATTCACTGTGGCCCTTTGAGGGGACAGAGGTTTATTACAGTATGAATGAACTATCCTGACTGGATACCTAAGCCTTATATGCATCATCAGTTGAGCATCATTGCCATGTACTGCTGGTGCAAACCAGCAGCAGATAACAATCATGCTGAACATGGCTTGTACTGTAGAGTTCCTGGACAGCCTTTTAAGCAAAAATATCTACACTGATGCAAGAAAATTTCATTATGCTTAATGCATTATGCCATGGTACCTTCAGCACCATGAAGTAATCTTTAAGAAAACATCCACCTGCATTTTTTTGACTTAATGAATGTTAAATTAAACTAACTGCACCTGCATTTCATACATGATCACATTGAAATGCTCATCTTAAACTCTGAACTTTGCCCGAGGTCTCGAATACACAATAGCTCTACACTAATTGGCTGTAGGATTACTTGAGTATTTTCAGAGGGATAGAGGTGTCTTTGATGGCCACAATCACTCCACCATGGTCCAGGTACAAGATGTGATGCTCTTCTTCAAAGACCTAGAAGTCGGACAAAAAAAGGCCAGCTAAGCAAATGTACAAAACAGCAGAAATAAAATGTACGAGCAAACCAGGATTAAAAGACTTATATGTTTTATAATGCCTGCACTTCAAATTGAAAAGGACATAAAAGTCAGTTTAACTCTTATATTTCTCCCAGCTGTAAAAGAAAAGAAAGTTAAGCAGGTGAATCAGAAAATGTTCAGGTTCAAATCACAGTCAGATTAAACTGTCTAAAATGATATTAGTCCAAGCCTATATTTCTCACAGTATGCATTCTGCATTCCTTCCTATTATATATCACCAAGTGACCTATCACCTTACTTCGGTATGTGCCATATTCTGTGTATCTTGCAGAATAAAATGCTTTGTAGTCTACTTCTAAGAAAAATAGGAAAAGTATTGCTGTCCGTGACTTTCTCACATGTTCTCCATACTCTACAGGACTTGAAATAATTGGTGCAAGCATGTTTTCTACATTTCCAGTGCCAGTGATCTATTTAAATTCAAACTTTATATGATCTCACACAGAGGCCGCTCTGAGTTCTGAACCAAAATACAACATGTAATATTGATTTAATAGTATAAAGGATTCAAAATTTCCTAAATTCTTTTCATTCATTTTCTAGAGGTCAGCAGCAGTACTAAAATAAATGAGCAGGTAACTATGTTCCCTTTTTTACATCTGAAATCTGTTTTAAGACAGGGTTTACTCATGTTATTAACCTGTGAAAGTTCATTTAACAAAAGAGCAGGTGATAAAGTGAGAGTTACTACACACACTTAGCACTTAATAGACGAATACGCAGCCTCCTACATGCTTTGACAAAGCAAAGGTGAAAAACATAAAGGTTAGCTTTACTTTGCCTTGTGAATGAAAAATCCTGACAATACTAAATGCTATATTTAGAGGATTTATCAGCAAGACTGAACCGGAGGAGGGGAAAAGTATCTTACAGCACATTCACAATTACTTCAAAAATAGTAAGCATTTAATTTGGGTTCAGAATTCAGTCTTCCTCTCATCTAGTAAGAGCATATTTTATGGGAATCCTAGGGCTTCAAGTGTCTGATCAGCTTTTCAGTGTTGCCAATTTACAGGCGAAACCCTGATATGAGGCATTTACAGTCCTATCTACTTGTTCCACACAGCTGCATATTTTAGAAGAGAATTCAGTAAAGGATAGACATTAATTTTAGATGTACTTCAAAAGGATGAGATCAGCTGGAGTCAGATAAGCAAGCAGAGTTTTGATTCTCCTCTAAACTTTGTTCGAACTTTTGCTCAAATCAAAATGAAACGGTATATGCTGGGACACGAAGTCTCCAAAAGCTTCAGCATCACATTGAAGATAAAGGAAGCTGGTATCTGCATCACTTATCCAAATCAGGATTTCCAAGAAAAGCACCATGGCACTTCCGCGTGAACCATGTCGGTACCCCAGCTTTACCCTACATCCACTTGGCCCACTATAAAGCACAGTGGACACATTACAGGCACATTAATGCCATCTTTATATCATGCTCTTCTTGCACACTTTTCAAACATTTAATAACCAAAATGTATGACATCCCTGATGAAATGAAAGCAACTCTTCATCTTCAGTACATTGAAAAGAATTAACGATTTCATGCCTGTGGAGTTCAGCACAAAAGTAAATATTTATGTCTACTTTCTAGAAACCAAACCAAGACAAGCAGTTTGCAAGGGATTTAGGCAAAGGTGGTCCCAGTGTCAGAGCTGAAGTTTGAACGCAGGAACAAGCAATATCTATGTTCACAGTCAGCCACGAATTCTGATATATGTCTCTCCACTAACTAAAGTCAGGTAATAAATTTACTATGATCTTTACTAGTAGCCAGCAACTACAGAAGTAGACTTTTATAACCTATTTCTACGTTTTTTCCTTCTGTAATTTTTGGACCATGATGTTTGGAGCATGACAATTGTAATGTCAACTCCTTTTCTCTCTCTCTGCTCTCCATGTTTTTTCCTGTGTCTGTACTAACAACTTCAGCAGCTATTTCAGGCCAGGATATCTGTTGGGAGCAATTAAGAGAGTTCCATGAAATCAATGAAAACGTGTTTAAATGATTCTGATTCTAGAGAAATATACTCGACACAATTTTACTCTGAAATACATAAGTTTCAAAACTAACCAAAAATGCCCAAAGTCACTTGCTTCTCTCACAAAGTGACATCCATTTCTAAATTCAAATCTGGAAACAGAAGTTTTCCTACACCAAATAAGCCGGTTGGACCTCCCCGGGGCAAGAGGCTGGGGTTGCAGCCTTTACTGTTGTGCTTAAAGGTGCTACCATTCATCTCTTAAGATGTCTGCAGAAAAACAAGTAGTCTTGCTTAAACAAAGGTTTTCCAAGTTGCTTTGACACAAAAGGATTTGACATAGAGAAATAATATTCCAACAAACAAAGCACTGGACTAAAGCTCCAGAGATCTAGATTCCATTCCTAGACATACAACAGACTTTCTGTGTAACCTTATTAGCTTAATTGAGCATTTTGTTGCTACACTAGCTACTTGGGTAGCAGATCAAGTATGAAAGGTTCTTTGTTGCTGATTTTTTCCTTTTATTTAAGCCATTTCTCTTGAAAGCCAGACCTTTCTCTTACTCTGCCTATTTCAGGCACAGTGTTGTAACAGATGCTGTTGAAATAGCAATAACAACCATAACTGTGAACAGAAACCATTTTTTTTTTTAAATAAATAAAACACACTCAGATGTATACACAAGGTCATCCTTAGCATTTGAAAGAGTAGCCTAATATTTTAAAAATCAGGACTGAAAAAACAGGGCCCCTCGGGGGAAAAAAAAGTTTAAAACCTGTATGGTCTGCAATTGTGTTCAAGGGTAGCCCATTTCTCCCAGAATGCAAGATTTATTTATCTATCTGACTCCTATCATGTTCATTAACACACTTTATGATATTGTTTTCCTGGTATAATAGACATAGAAATCTTCCAAATAGACATATCTGTCCCACAGTTTACCTTAGGCTACATCTTCGTGGTTCACTTAAGATGATCTAAGCCCATGTAGTTCAGGATAACGTCAAGGTGAGATTCCCTTCTCCTACAGGCCAGATCACTGCTGCTGCATGGATGTTTAAGCTACTTATCAATCATTTCCTAAACTAGTGCTATTTACAGTGCAATGTTGTACAATAGAGTCACAAATTTAAGTTTGCCTTAAAATGGTACACAGTAGAGCAACAGTTACAAGAGATACCAACAAGCAGCTCAGGCATCATGCAACAAAATGGCAGGAGAACAACTGGAGCCAGCCCAAGTGATATCATGGCTACTTATAATCAGAATCCTTGTTTTACTTTTCCATTTATCACCAGTATTTACTTAATTTCACAAAGGCTGCATATTCTACCACAGTAAGTCTTCCTGAACTTTCATGTGACCTTACCATATGCAAGCTATGGAAATATGGGCTCAGTTTAAATCTTTTTAAGTGTATACAGCTACTTAAGAAATTATTGAAGGAAAGTGATCAGTAGATTGTTGTTAAATTGAGAATGTATTACAAATTCAGGAACTCAGGGACTGGTCCAGTTATGAATCACAAACTAAATCCGAGTCAACAATGTGATGCTAGCACAAAGAAGAGAAATATTCTGAAATGAGGTGCCAGTAATGTCAAGACATCAAGGGCAATCATTTCATTCTATTTAGTACTGATAAAATTTGTAATTTTGCATCCAGTTTTACCATGCTTCAGGAGAGAGATGTCATATTAGACAGTCCAGTCAATGAGCAACAAAAAGGAAAAGCACTTTAGAAATTGGATCCATTAGGAAAATCAGTGGATCTGAGTTTGCTTTTTTCCAAGGGAAAAAACCCTATGCTCTGGGTAGACATGATAACCACCTTTCAACATCTGAAAAGTTATTCAAAGGTGACAGGAAACCACTCGTCTCCAAAGACAAGAAGAAATCAACTTACCTTGCAAAATTTGTGACACTGCAAGAATAACAGCAAAAAGCACGGCCAGCTTTTGTTTAATATTCAGAAAAATCTATGAAGAATGGTGAAACACCACATAGGAAGACTGCAGAATCTCCTGTGGTGAAGGATTAACAAACAGGTCTGGCAAACCTCTGTTAGAGATGTTCTTTGTATGTTTGATACTGTCTTAGAGCACATGGTTGGATTACATGATCTTTGACCTTCCTCCCAGTCCTGTATTCCTATGAACCAATACTGCTATTATTTCAGGAAAGCTTTTAATGAATTCCTTGAACTGCCATTTCTCCAAAGTCCTTTATATTTACTTTTCTGCATTGCTCTGTCACTCTACTCAAGCACAGACTGCTGCTCTTCCAGTCTGTAGACAGCTCTGCAACATCATGTGTGGCATGTGAGAAAGGTGACAGGCGCTCACTAATGACAACCGCAAAGTTTCCAAGTCAGTGACTTAAACCCTCCTGAAGAGCTGTGCCAAAACATGAGCTTTGCTCTGCTTTTGCCAGCTCAGGAGACCTGTAATTTACTGTCTAAATAATTCCCATATCATCTGACTGAAGCTTTGTCTTTTGTTGCATGAACTCCAACAGAGAAAGGAAATGTATCGCTGTCCTCTGGAAGAACTGTTTGATCATGAACAGTGAGGCCATAAAAATACATACAATAATCTATGTTTTCATTCTGATGGCAAATATTAAGATTGAGTAAGCTCTTTCAAAGGCTTTGTAGCAGTTTTAATTAAAACAAACCTAGCAATGGTGTTTTTCATTTTGACTGTCATAATGAGGAATCAGTTTGTGGCTGGTTTTACAGCATGAATAGACATCTAAAGGTCAAGTTTCATCACATATCATTTGCCTGAGTGTCTCACAAAGAAAAAGCAGTGAAAATATGAATTTGATCCCCTTCACTCTTTCCTTCTTATTTTTCACCCCAGAAAAAACATAGAACTTTGGCAAATGGTGACAATGAATTACTAGAGAGGTCTCTGTGAAGTATTAGACAACACAGTACCCACTGTAAATCCTGGAAGACTTTTTCATTCAAACATCTATTTATCATCTGCTAGAATTCAAGAAGGAATTTGGCATAAAATTTGGCATAAAACCTCAAAGGACATTATCATGACAAAAATAATGTATTTCTTTTTAAAAGTCCTTCTGTGGAGTATTAATGGCACCCTACAATAGCAATATAAGAAACTGTCTGTATTTTTCTCTTTTTTTCTCAAACTCCCTGAGCTCAATAACACTAGTGAGAGCATTTTCACACTTACTTCTTCTCAAATAATAACACAACCGAATTTTATTTTAGCTGAACACTAAAAGACTTTTTTAACTGAAATTAATGACTTTTTGAAACACTTTGGCGGTTTGAGGGTTGTTTTTTTCCTGGATATGAATTATAAGTAGATTCCAGAACTTCCTTATATCTTATGATCATGATTGTTGTTGCTATTTACACTCAAAAAGAAAATATCCCTGTGACTAAACATTGCTGAGACAGAGCAATTGAGGAAAAAATACATAATAAAGGTGCAATGTTTAAACTGACACTAGGCACTGGAAGCAAAAGACATCCAGAATTCAAATGGCATTACAGCTACTACAAGACTCTTATTTTTAAAATAACTTTAAAAACTTTAATGTTTGTAGTCCCAGAATTGATTAAATCATACTAAAAGACATTCAAAGGTTTATTGCTTTTTTCAAACTCTTTTTGCTTTCTCAGTTTCAATGGAGAACAAAGTTTAAGCTTAAATACCAGTTTTCAGACTATGAAGAAGAATTTCTTCCTTTCTACCGAAACCATGTCTTTCAGATTGGAATACTCGTACTGCCAGATCTAGCCGAAGTCCACTTCATCATTAGCATAGGAAGATTACCTAATTTATTGAAAACCTAAATAGACTCTATGCTTTTTTATGCAAGATACTTCTAAAATCTTTAAAAAGACCAAAAAATTCAAGTTTCAGCAGAACCTGACAGCCCGACCAATTTGAGTCTTTGCAAATCACCTCCTTAATCTCTCCCAGTTTCCAAGTGACATGGGGATAAGAACAGCCACCTCCCTCAAAACAGTGGGTATACAAAGATTAGTTAAGCATTATAAAATTAATCATATTGGGTACATTAAAATTATTTCCAGGTGCCTTTGACGATTCCCGTTTCCTACCTGACGCCACGTGTTCCCACAGTCAGACGTTATGTACATTTCTTCTTTATACTCAACCAGCTGGGACCCCAGGTTACCTGTCACAAAACAGGAGGAAACAAGGGTTGCATCCACACGCGCAAAAGAGACTGGATCTAGTCCTGACGCCAGTCAGAGTGACAAGTTTCTAGGTCAGAGCAAAAACTAAACTCAGATAATCAGCAGGCTTATGTGATTTCTGGTAGCACCCGAGAAATCCTTTTAAAAGCATGTATGTACACTTTTGACTTCTTCCTTTACATTGCTAGCTATCCATAGGTGGGAGCAATGAGGCTTAATTCTAATCCTAAAATGCAGATGCCAAACCAACATTTTAGTTTTGTTGCTGCATGCTGAAAAATTATTATAAAAGAACACATATTTAAGAACACTTTTCATTTAATATGAAACGCCCATAAACTCAGAAGCCTTACCTTAACCTTAATCACATTCTGTAAAATTATTCATCTTGAACTTGAATTGCTAAAATAAAACATGTTTTATCTGTAAGACTTTATGAAGTAGTAGCAAAACCAAGAATCTGGAGAAATACATAACACTGAAAAGAAGGGGCAGAGGGTTTGAAAAAGTGTGTAAATACAAAAGAATCTAAAGCAGAATTACTTGATTTACCTAAACATTGACCAGGAAGCTACTGAATATTTTGACAAAAAGCACTGAGGAGCAGCAGCTAGCATTCAGATTACTGCAAAGCAAACAGAAATGTTAAAACAAACTTGTGGAAGATGATCTTGGCAGATGCAATCCCAAATACTGAGATCTCCATCTTTTAACATGCGGTATTTCAAATAGCAAACTATTAAACCACCAGGCAGTTTACAGTATTCTAGGGGAGAAGCAATCATAGCACAATATTCCTTCTAAAAGATATCCTCCAGGGGATTTTGATTTAAATATATGGTTTGCATGTTTTTACAGTAAAAATAAGATCGAAGTTATCAGAGACGAGGAAAGAAAACACTTGAGATTAGGATAGCGGTATGAAATTTCACTTGTGTGTTATATAAATAGCTGTTTTTAACCACCAAAACAGATCTGTTTATGCAGAGGATGCTCATTAGTGCTGAAAGGTTCCTGAGAGGAATGACAGCGCCCACTGCCCAAAATACACCCTCTATTTGGACTATCAAGATTGCATGTGCTCCACATTTAATGGTATAACTCTACATCATTTAACCCTAAATACAGCCTAGACAGGATTAGGATATTTATGCTGAATCAGGGAATTTTTAGGAGTCAGTTAATTTCTTTCAACTGCATCTAATGTTTCAGAAGATGCCACTGCCCTTTCTTGGGTTTTCATCTTTCCAACCCACTTCACGCTCTCTCATTTATCAAATAATTCAGCACAGATTTAGTTGGCAGTGTCAGTTTGAAAATAAGACCCTATTCCTGTAGGCAATGGGGAGATTTGATGAGGTCAGTACTGTATGGATGAAGGCGATGCAGACTGAACACATACTTAAGAACCAAGCTCATGTGGATAAAGTAGATGTAAGACCTGTAAGATTAAAAATGTGCCAAAACCAGCTTAGACTCAAAGTGCAGGGATGACCCTCATGACTTCTATTGGATGTGACAGCAGTTGTGCCAAGTGGGAAGGAAAGAGAAATGGGTAATTGTGGAGCAAACAGCCCCTATTTTTTCCCTGCAAACATCTTCATCTTCAAAAACAGCCCACCATTAAGTCAGCACCGAGGCCACAGGGTGCTCGCCCAGGAGGTGCATGGTCTCACCTTCCCACTGCTCCGCCTGCTGCCTTGGTCCATGCAGCCAGGGTAGCGAGGGCCATCATATGGCTTCCCAAAAGGGTTATCATTTATACATAAGACTGTCTAGTTTTAAGAAACAAAGGCTCTACTGATACCAGCAATCAAAATGAAACCTCCATGGCAGAAATTACAGAAAGTTACAACCACATCATCAGTGTTAAGGACAAAGGACCACAGGCCTAACATAAGGTTCAAATTTTTAAAAAAATAGATTAAGCTTTTGGTTTTATTCTATCCAACAGTCCTTGGGAAAGTACATGTTTTGGTTACAGTTACGTTGCATTCTTCCAGTGTAAGAGAAAAAAACCCAACAATTAAATATGATTAAGTTGTGAATATTATCTAATGAGACAGATCTAAAATGACAGCTTCACATCTGAATTCAGTTGTATTTTCTCCCCAAATTCAAGTTTATTTAAATCTATTTGGTTTATGGCCATTTTCAATTTATTATCACTTTGAATCCTAGAACCCCATCTAAGCAAAGATCAGGAAATATGATGTGATTTTTCCCAAGTCTCACAGATCTCACCAGCAAGTATGACCAGATCCCATCAGCCTTGTGTAGCAAAGATTAATCTGGTCACTAGAAGGAAGCATGAATGAGAAATCACCTTCTCAGGATTTGTAGGAAGGGAAGGGAGATTTGATTTGCTGTTTATACAAAACATATTTCTTTTGCTATTCTTACTTTCCTTTGTATAGTTTTCACTGGTATATGTTTCTGCAAACAGGTATATTGTTGTGCTTCTGCAATTACTCTGAATTTTTTCCTTGGGATAGCTGGGGATAGAAATATTTATTTCCTTGCTAGAACCTAAAGTATTGCTGTCAGTCTACACCCTTCTTTGCACAGATACCTTTAATGAATGCATCATTAGTTTTGCTCCTGGATAAAGGCTGTTTATTCTACCTCTTTTTACCACTTACTGAAATCTGCTTACATGAGTAGGTCTTTATTTTGAGAATTGCTATGGATCTGCACTTTAAAAAGCGCAGTGGTAAATTGCCTTAGCTAATGGAGAATTAGTCTCTAAACTAAACAGCATCAACTTGTGCTTCATTAGAAAGCCTTTTATATCCAGCTGATATGGTAATGACTGAAAGATATTAGCAACAGCTTTATAATTGCAGCTCTGTAACAAGACACACATGACTTCTAGTTTTGGTTTTACCTTTTCTTGGTAAATGAGCAAAAGGAGTTGGTGGACTCAATTATAATTACAGAGAAATGCCATTCTGTCAGAAACCCCAACTGATGACAACCTTGGCAGAGAGGCTAGTGTACTGCTTTGGGACAAAGAACTTCACTGCTCTTTGACCTTTGAAAGTAGTCCGTCCCCAGGCCAAGGGTGAAAACCCAGAGGTGATGCATGCAGGAACTTCTGATTGCTGCCATAATGTTCTGTGCCTTAACGAAGGCTGTAATTTCCACTACTTCCAGATTCTTTAGGAGATGCAACTATATTACATAATCTTGCAAACTTTATAAACTCAAGTCTTCAAGCACGTAAGAAAACCCTTTCCGTAAGGGAGGATAAAACTTTTCAATTGAGCTGCAGTTTGCTATGTGGGTACTGCAGGCAATGTCTTGCTGAAAAACAGCGTCCGTGGATTCAGAAAGAAAAAGCAGGTGAGGCAGCAAGCAGGAAACCCGTGTCACCAATGGAGACAGGCAGGCTCCTGCAAAGCGCAAGGGGTTATTTGCAGTGGGAAGCAGCCACATCTCAGGGGTGACAGGCAGAAGGAAATTTCTATAGAAACACATAGGGATGTGTGATGAGTTTACGCCAAGGGTACCTTTGAAAGCTGCTAGCCTGAAAAAGTAGAACTGGAATAAAACTAAGCCCTTCAAAGAACTTAGCACACTCACCACAGTTTTATTTGCAAACCTTTCTATTTACCGTGTGTCACACAAGAGTTATGAGTTTTCTCTATTTAAAGAGTTACGTTGTTTTAACTTTATTTTTTATATTCTATTAAAAAATAACTTCAAAGATTTTTGAATCTCAAAAATAACAGAATATCCCAAATAAAGTGCACAATTTTACTTCGAGGGTCTAGCTACCTCACAGTGTGTCATGTTACTGGATTAAGCTAGCTAACTAGACAAAGCACATGTAATAGCACCTCGTAAACCCCTTTACAACAGCTCCAATTGACATCAAATGAAATGCAAAAACCCCTGACATTAATAACATTACAAACAAATGACTACAAAGTTACAGGAGCACTCAGAAAGTACAGCTGAAACATCCTGAAAGTTTCCATGCCGTATCCGAGTGGAATTACAAACCTTATTTGTGTGTGGCAGCCAACAACACACGTGCACAACTGACAACACGATCAAGTGATACAGAAGGTGAGAAATGGCCAAGTTATGCTCAGCCCCAAGACTAGAAGCCAATACTTACAGTTTCTAAGTACCATTCCCACCATGTCTTGAAGTGTTCAGACTGTACCGCACACCCACAAACATCAGTGTGCTGCTTGCCTGGTGAATCACACCAAAATCTGTGCTCCTTATTACAGCTGTAAATGTCTGCAGTGACTCCTCAAGTGTGCCACTACAACATGGAAACTTTTTATCATTTTAGTGGTTCTGTGTTAAATCTCAAAATCCATCTGTGGTAACAAGTAAAGGTAATATAATACGCTGAAGGCAATTCAGGTTCATACCAAAAAAGTTACTGCATGTGGAATGGGTAATCAACTGCAGACTATATTAGCCAGAGCTATAAATGGTATCATTTTAACATCACTTTTTGATCTAAACGGCCTGAAAACTCCTGTGACACATGACACTGAGTGTTCTGCCATCTAGTTTCAAGAAGTTTTGTCTGTAATACAGAAGCTTCTTGTTGTGGTTTAGCCCCAGTTGGCAACCAAGCCCCACACAGCTGCTCACTCACCTTCCCCCCCGGTGGGATGGGGGAGAGAATCAGAAGAGCAAAAGTAAGAAAACTCATGGGTTAAGATAAGAACAGTTTAATAATTGAAATAGAATAAAAATAATAATAAGTGGTCATTAAAAAGAAAATTATGAGAGAGAGAGGAAAAAAACAAGTGATGCAACCACTCACCACACACTGACTGATGCCCAGCCAGTCCCCGAGCAGCGATTGCTGCCCCCCGGCCAACTCCCCCCAGTTTCTATACTGAGCATGATGCCATATGGTATGGAATAGCCCTTTGGGCAGTTGGGGTCAGCTGTCCTGGCTGTGCCCCCTCCCAGTTTCTTGTGCACCTGGCAGAGCAGGGGAAGCTGAAAAGTCCTTGACCAGTGTAAGCACTGCTCAGCAACAACTAAAACATCAGTGTGTTAGCAACATTATTCTCATCCTACATCCAAAACACAACACTATACCAGCTACTAGGAAGAAAATTAACCCTATGCCAGCCAAAACCAGGACACTTCTCAAGTTCGTCTTATATTATTTTATATTCTTTTCTTAGCTAAATGACATGTACAGGAAAGAAGACTCTTCAAATTACTGTGAGTGTTTGCTTCAACTTTGCTTTCTATGCTTCTCCTACAATTTTAAATATATTGGTTTTAAAGGCAGTTAGAGACTCATCTTCTGTCCCTAACAAAGGGATGGCATTATTGCAAACACCATGCATACATAAAATAAGGGAAGGTCAGAGACTGCCCTGGAGCCCTGAGCTGGTTGGCATGACCTGACCATGTTCACAGCACAGAGCACTCGGCCCCAGCTCTCCCCAGGTGGTGCTGCAATGGCCAGGAGATGCATTACTGTGAGTTCCCCCTGACCCCCCCACGTTCACATTACCTGAAATAACATGAGGGTTATTTTATAGGCCATGAAAATGGTGTTTTCATGTGATGAAACTGGGATGTGTGTGGCATGCCCTCAGCCATGATGGATGTGTCTGAGGGAGTAAGGCCAAGGTATGCTAACCTTGTTGGGCTGTATCGGTCAGGAGTGGTAAGCCTGGTGCTGCCTTGATCCTAGCACTTATCAGAAACAGTCCCATGTGTGTGTCTTCTACCAAACCATGGCCTGGGGGCACCATATACACCTGAAATGTTCTTAAACACTTCCCCAAAGGCTTTTGTCACCAACAGAGCCAGGATACTGTGCTAGATGGACTCTTGACCTGAGCCAGTATGGCTCTGCTGTTGTTATGTTCTGATGCCTTGTTTCTTAAAATTAGCAAACAAAAGGAAACATTTTGGTCTGAATTTTGGATTCTTTGATTAAGCACAGTCATCTTTTATTTCTCTTACTTGCATTCTTATAAACCTTTTCAAACTGTGCTTTGGGATACAGGAAATCCTCTTCTGCTTTTTTACTTGTCCTGAGTAAAAGCTAATTTTAAAGTAACGGGGTAAAATCCCACGTTCCATCCCTGCAGTGGATGTCCCGAAAACTAGAATACAGGGGTACTAACTACCCTTCAACATATTTCTCCAAGCTATTTGTAACTTTGCACATGCCAGTTTAGCAGTTGGTAGCACAGGGATGTGAAAGAAAGCAATTTTAGTGGTGACCGGTGGCCAGCCGAGCTCTCTGGAAAGGTGGTATAGCTGTGAAAAACACATACAGATCTCAAGAGAGTAATTAAAAGTTTGTCTTTGCTCAAGCATTTTGGCAGGTTCCTACTGGGCCACACAAATATGGGAGATTACCTTCATTTAAGATTTGCTATTAATTTACATGTTTTAAGCGCTACTTATCACTGCATTTACCCATATTTTTATATGGGATTTTAGACATGCTTACTGTGAGAAGAAATAATCCCCATATGCAACACTTCGATAATCTTTCTAATATGGAAAATCTTTTCCAGCCACTTAAATTTAGCATACAGGCAGATACCTATTCCAAAAAGAGAGATGTACCTTGCCTAGATTACTGGTAATTAATACAGTTGTAACATCCCTTCAGTCAATGCACAATAAGCTAAAATTTCACGGTATGTAAACTTGTAGTCACAGTGTAGAACAAGCATACAACCAATTTGTGTTTAAATGTCCCAGATAGACAGTTTTTGCCTGGCAAGCTGAAGATGTGTTTAGCTGAGGGCTGAGGGAGTGATTCACGCCATCAGAAGGGGGGAACATGTTGGTACGAAAAAAATCCAAGTGAATTGCAGCATCTTCACTCCAAAATACACTGGGAAATGCTCAGTCATCTCCCTGTTCCCTCATCCTTTTTATAGTGGCATCCTGGTACGCTACTTTTGTGAAAAATGATATAAATTCATCACAATGTATGCAATGTATTTGGGCCTGATATGACAAAAAGTAAATGGAACTTTCCAGCACTTCCTCAATTCATGTGAATGTGCAGAATTTACTGCTTGCTTGATTTGCCATCTGGACTGGAAGCTAAGCAGACAATTGTTGTAAACTAGCACCTGAAAAATCTACGCTTCTCTAAACATTTTTCATAGAAAAGTCCTTCGCAAGTTTATAGTAAAAATTTACACATCAATTGACACACATTTCATAGCTGATGCTGTGAGAAATAGAAGCTGTTGCCAAGATTAAAATGCACAAAAATCAAATGTAAATGCAAAATCCTATTACATTTCTTAAAGGGAGCAAAGCAGTTATTAAAAAGAACACTTTAATATGCAGCTATAAATTTTAATATTCTGTCTGCACAATTTATATATATACATAAGCTGAAAATATGCATTCCTCAAAACTATTTATGCAGCTTTAATAGAGTGGAATTTTTATTTTTTATGGTAAATATGAGTTTAAAAAGATGCAATTTTAACATCCTATTATTGCATTTTTCCCAAATACTCTAGGCATTAATGCTGTCCACCATTTAATTATTTTTTAAATTAAAACAACATTCAGTAGTCTCTGTGTTCTGATTTTCAAGCACAGTATCAAAACTATCCTTAAGTCACAGGTTAGGTTTTCCATTACCACAAGCAGCTGTGTTGTATAAGCTTTCTATAAAGTAGCCAAACCCCATGTTAAAGGGATTTTTTTTTTTTTTTTTTGCCATTTGATTGATAGCCACACTGCTCCTATTGAGAGGATGAACATCATGGCTCTTATGGTTAGAAACTCTTTTCTAATTTCTAGTTGACTTGTTTACATCACTTGTTTCTACCCCATGGTTACACTTTCAGGGAAAAAATCATATTCTTTATTGTCCTTTATTTTTCTTAGCTAATGAGGTTCCTCTTGTAAATATTCTCTATTTCCATCAACTGCCAAGTAGACCTTCTTAGCACCTGCTCATTGGTCCTGAAAATTGATGATCAGAATTGTACACATTCTTATTAATAAGGTCGCTGTACAGTATTTTGCCAGAGTATTAATATTTCCCTCTCTCCATTGGCAGTTATTTACCTACTTCACCCTCAGAATACATTTCCCCTTTTCACAGCACAAGGCACTGATGGCTCCTAAACATACTGTGATCAACTGACATTCACAGATCTATCGTCTTCAGTCATTTCCAGAAGACGTGCTCTCCCTAAATCTAACAGTAAAATCCCAATAGTGTGAGGTGGCCCAAATAATCTGGTTTCCGCATGTGCCAAGATCCTAGTACTTCTGTTGATTTTCATAAGAGTATCAATTTCAACGATCAGGCCAGAAGAAATTCAGGCTCATTGTATGTAAAGTATTTCTGATAAGAAGTGTAAGTTTACAAGGATATCAGGTTTGCCAGATAAGACTGAACGTGTGCACTGAATCCAGATGACCTGAGCATCCAAATAATGTAAATGCAAGTCAAAATCAGAGTTGGTTCAGGTCCTCTGTCGGCAAGGGGATGTAGTTGCTCTTCAAGATTTTTAAGACTCCAAAACAAGTCCCTTGGCTCTGCTTGCAACTACATGACCTTCTACCAGAGAAAGGACATACTGCACTACTCTTGGGCCCATTTTTCTCACTTTCACACCATCCCTCCTAGCTTTTTAGCCAGCTGCTACGAGTGATGGTGCCTCTCTACTATTTCCATTACATTATAGGTTGCTCCACAATCCAGTCAAATTTAACATCAGTCCAGTTCTTAATGATATCTGGATGTCATCGAACAGGCTCCCTCATATTCACATTGAGGAAAGCTGTTGACAAGTTTACCTACCACTAAGGTAAGACAATGTCACAGTGATAAAATCTCACCCCATTCTAGGAAGGAATTGAGGGCAAAATACTCTTCTCCAACTTGCCATCCCTAATATCACCTCAGAGAACAGTGCACTTAAACTCCACAAAACCCAACCAAATGAAAACAACCCAATATCTCAAAGAATATCTGTTCACCACATCAGATTATGATGCAAGGACAGAGAAAAAGGAAATAGAAGTAATGGACTAATTAATTAAACCTCATTGCTTAATTGCTACTACAAGGCATTCAGCCACAATATGGTGAGGCTAAAATTAAGAACCTACATTAGAATAGGAGTACCTTTATGTAAAAAGAAGATCCCTGAGATGGAAGTTATTTTTTGAAATATTAGAATTAATAAAATGTGAATTAAACACCTAATAAAAATGTATCTACAAGGGCACTGTACAAATTCTTAGTCTCATTCATGTCAATAAAAACATAGCAGCATTTCACCAGGTAGGTCTGCCTCCAGTAAAATACTTTAAACTCCATTTACACTAGGGGAAAACTTGAAATCTTCAGTTATACTGAAGTAATGGCAGCTGTCAGTATCTTTCAGCACCAAATATGCCCACATTGATATTCTCAGGAAATTTTTAATTTAGTAAGCCATTTATAAGAGACTAGTGTAAGCTAAGGCAGAAACCATTATTGATCAAAACCAGATATACTTTTGGGAAAAGAGAAGCAGTACATGTGTGTATTTCACCTAAATGTGATCCATAATGTAAGAATAAAATAATGCAATTTTAAAAAACTCTTAGAACAGTTAACATTTCAATAATTTTGAAACAAAGAAACAGAAAATTAAATGAAATTAATAGATGAATCACTAGGATACAAAGTAAAACAGAGTTATGTGAATATCTTTCTTGATGAGTAGTCAACACCAATGGAATTTTTTTTATTAAATGCCACTTCACAGAGCCATGGCTCCATATGTATGTTATAATGGAGAAGCCACAACCAGCATTGGTCTCATCACAGACACACATTTGCCTCTTTCACTTCATCTCTCTTTAGGCAAAAAGGGAATTAATAAAAATTACAAGACAAATTATCTCTATCCAATCATAAAGAACAAAATCTTGGCCGCTGTTTACATCAGTTGATTGGATTTGCTGGGCTATTCATGATGCTGGAGGACCTACACCCCACTTCTAGAGAAAAAGAATGCCGGACGAGTCCTTCAGCCACCGTCACTCCTCCACACTGCCCTAATGGGGAAGGACATATTACACAGCACAGAGAAGCATAATGTATTCTGTTATGTATCTGTCCTAGAAGACACAGCTCTGGGACTCCAATTAACTTTTATTAAATTGTTTGATCAAGAGATCCCATAAAGGGTTATTCTGCAGGGAAAGCCTTATATTGGCAATGTTTCTAGCATGGTATTGTTATAAACTAAAAGACTAGATCTACAAAGAACTGCTGCCACATTTCAGGTCTCAAAAAATAATTTTATGCATTTACCTGCCCCCATTATGAGCCCTGGTGCAGTGTCCTTCGTATGCACTGTTCCTGACACATAGGGATTGTCTGCCCAGCGGAGATGGAGGTGAAGGTAGCAATCAGGCTTGTGGGGGAAGAAGATGACAGGTTTTAAAACAAAACAAAACAACACAACTGGTAACAGTTATGCTCCTACAATAATGAAAGCACAGTCAGAGAGCAGCTTCAGCAATGTATGTCTTTGTAGAGAAAGAGAACAGCTGTTTCCCATGGAGCCAAACTCCAGTCTGAAATATCCAGTTAATATTAGCTATCTAACTAACAAGAATCTCTGGTGATGTCTGCGTAGTCTGCCACTGTCTCAGCAAACAGACTTCCAAACTCAAAAAAGTCAGGATGAAATTACTGTATAAAAAACCCTTGTGACAGAACAATCGCTTAAAAATCATAACTAACAGCAACAAGTATTGCATGGTTTTTGGTCCCAGGTAACTGGTAAAATTATGACTAAAAACAAGTGTTTGTACTGAAATTTCTTTTTTAGAAAAAAAGTGCTATGAAAAATAGCATAATGACTTTTGGACGCATCTATCACCTCTCCTTGCTAAGCAACTTGCTCTTTGTGCAGCGGCACTTGAAGGTCATATTGCTCACAGCAGTCTGACCATGAGCTTTACCAGGAGCAGGCTGCCAGCACCGCCTGGGAGCTGCTGCCACTGTGATCCCTCCACTCGTCTCACAGAGCTCTGCGTCAGGCCCTGCAGGCTTGAAACATATAGCACAGTCTTACACTCTTCAAAAGGGAACCAGCAGCTCCAGCCCTCCATTTCCGCCACACGGAGAGGGATCAAATCTCTGGCAGTGGCAGGACTAAAAGCATTTCTTTCACCCAGCCTGGAGTCTCCAGGAGCAGAGTCAGTGAGAAAAATACAAGGTTTTCAGTACAGCCTCACAAATAACAAAAATTTATGGGTAGGCATCTAAACAAACTGGAACATCTAAACAGGCTGGAACATCTAAACAAACTGAAGTAACATAATCTTACAAAAAGAGAGGACTTTTTCATGCAGTTAACTGTGATGTTTGTTTCCAAGCAACTCTCAAGAGTTCCCTTTAACAGAGAACCAAGGGTTACCTTGGTTTAAGATGAAACAAAAATAAGAAAGATGGAAAGAGAAAAGGTATTGGGTAAGCTCTGTTTGACTGATGATGCGCCCCTTATATCCAGACACAAATGACCGTTGTCGTGACTATTCTGCACTGGGTTGTGTGGTTGACACACAGGAAAGAACGTCCTCTTTGTATCAAAGGAAGCTCTACACTAAGAAATGCAGCGCAACAGAGAGTCACAACTACTCACTCTACAAGATGACTGGACTAACAGCTTGTGAAACCACTGCTCATGCAATGCAAGCAGATTTGCCTGCTAGTTTGGCTGGTAAACTTGGTGCAAAGCTCTGGGGCTGTCGGAACTACTGCACATCCTACCATAAAGTTCTTCTGCACTTTAGAGAAAGGATAGGCTAAAAAGAACCACTTACAGGTTTGCAGTTTGTCGGTTTGCCATTCATATCAATGCCTGGAGGGTTTAGAAAATCCCAGTCACGGCCTTTGTTGTAGGTTATCAGAGTTGTAACTTTCCCATCAATTTTCTGGTTGGCCAAAAAGACTCCTTTTACACCTCTGACCTGAAGCATACAGGAGAGAGGGTTAATGACCAGCACATACACATTTTTTTCAACGCTTATCCCTGATTAGCTGCTCTTTTGTGGCTCTGAACTGTGTACCTCAGGTAGTTTCTCTACTAGGAAAGTGAATGATACCTTAAAAAAAAAAAAGGGAAGGCAAAAGGATAAGAGGAACAGGAGAAAGGGGGAAGGGGAGGATAACTACTGATTTGTATTTCTACACGTACTTAAAAAGGATATACAGTCCTCCCAATGTCAGAAGACTAACCAAATTACATGTAGTTTATACAGCAAAATACAAAAATTACGATAGCATGGCCTTACTGTACACTGTTAAAATCACAGCTCTGCATTTTTTTTAAATACAGACATCTCTAAAATGTTATTCTACAAATGAGGTAAGCAATTTGTAACAGCAACCTGACTTTTACATTGAAGTCATATGACCCACATCATATAAATAGTACACAAATAGGTTACAATAACAAAATACAATACAATCTCCTTTAAAATAACACTGAATTAGGAAGCACCATTGCCTTTTGTAGGAAATAAATGCAGACAGATCATCTGGGGAAGAAACAGTGAGGGCTGAATCAACCTCTCAAGCATCTGAAATGCTTCCACACCCAGTCTACCTCCACATATGTAGCCTCCCTTCACCTGTTTAACCTCTGGGGAAAAAGAAAAAAAAAGTTTATAGTCTCTCTCTTCTCTTGGGCAAACTTAGTTATTTTATTTCCAAACAATCTGTATTAGAAAGTTATTACAACTCAGAGTGTCAAAGTTAATGGGGATAATTTTTAGAAGCAACCTGACAGTAATCACACCTTAATATGTTTAGCTCTAGCCCTAACATTTATGTTATGCGTTAATATTCCACCCAATGGCATGAGATAAGATCTTGCATTAAAATTGAAGGTTTCCTTAAGAGTGCTTGTTTCCCTCACAATTATTTATGAGGCTTCTTGAATTTCTGAAAAACTCTTGAAAATTTATATCAACTCATATACCCTTTCCAGTATCGTACAGCTCTCTAATCTGACATTTAACAGAACTGAAGCATTCATTACAACTAAATGCACAAGATAGCCAGCTCTTTGCATGATCAGGAATATTTGCCTCTTGCTGACATGATTCATTCCTGGAATTACTATTTATTTTGCATCTGAAATATTTGCTCTTTTCTTTTGCCCAACTACCAGTTATGAACTCCCTTTGACGTTCATTTAACAAAAGTCTGCATTTAGGGTGAAGAGAAGGCATCCATTCCAGCAGGCTGCAGGTTTGATACCTATTATTTATAAATACAAGCTTTTTTCTAAGGAACTGACCCAAATCTACAGAGAACAAGAATGCTTTGCTGGTTATGGTAACAGCCTAGAACTTGGAAATATATTTACATTTAGATAACCAAATTTTGTATAGACATTTTAATTCCCCGCTCTTTCTTGAGTTCCTTCTTCCTTAAACGCCATGCATGTGTGGTTTGGCTTACTTATCCAGGATGCTGGAAGCTCAGAATGACCTCCAAGTCAAACATACTATAGAAGTCAACTACTTTGCAGTGCAGGTGAGAAAAGGAAGGGGAGGGAAGAAACTAGGAACCTGCTTTCTTTACTTTCAAAGCACTTTCATCTTGCTGGGGCTTTATTACATATTCTATCTTCCAGAGACGGCACAGCCGCGAATACGACCAAAAAGCCTGGCAGTTCAAACATTTACTTGGGAAAGTAGACTTGGGGTTCAATTTCTGTGCATGTCTTTCTTCCAGTGAACACAATATTAAATATTTAAACAATAATTAGATCAGGGACTGCAACTGAGGTTTCTGTCTTCATTTGTGGATGGCAAAAACAGTGCTGCATCATGAATATTTTTGTTTCCTCTCTTTCTCTCTCTCTGTCTCATTCTTGTTTAATGAATATTTAATCATTCCATATAATCATTCAATGGGAGTCAGGCTAAAATTTTTCTCCATTCCCACTCCCATCTCTAACCTAACCGAGTGCTAGGGTAGCCTCTCCTCTCTACAATATGGGACATAAGTGTTTGAATCTATCAGACAGAAAGGTTATGAAAAAATTTCTTCCAGTGTCTCAGTTAACTTCTCTCACTGCTGCTCTAAAAAAAGATAAAAGCTGACCAGCACTTCAACAGTTCTATGTTGAATGAAAGGCATAATGCCTGCTGGAAATAATAAATAAGTTTCAGGCATCTATCTTCAGAGCAAGTTCAGAAACATTATGTTTGGAGCAGTGCCTAAAAATAGCCTAAAAAATAATAACTAATATAAAATGATGGTGTGTAAAAAATGGCAGCTTTAAAACACCCCACCCCCTCTGTAGCATTTTCTATTTTATTTGTCCGGTGACCTATGTAAATACACGCCTGACTCTTTCTGTAAATACTGTAAATGCTGTATGTCAAATCTACCTTCTGCATTCAACTGTGATGCCAAGGCACCCAAATTCTTCTGTACTTTCTACTCCTTGACTCAGTTCCCTAATCTAAAATTGGGAGATTAGTATCTTTCTACCAAGAAGGGAAAAGATTCACATTAATAATAAGGTGCTATGGAAAAGACGACACTTCAACATCGTGGAGTGTTCAGTTACTCTGATGAGCAGCCCAGTAGCTACCCAAGACAGACAAACACAAGGCAATTCAAAAGTACCTTTCCTTTGATTTTCTTTTGGACTTTTAGATTAGTTCTCAGAACACCTATTTTCCAAAACAGTTCAGGGGTTAGTGGTTCCCCAGTACTCTTAGAAAAGCACTTTGTACCTTACAAACCTATTTTCTAAACAGGTTTTCTTCTATGACTATGTATTCTGTGACACATTAATTGCTGCATTGTTACACTACTGATTTTACAGCCAAACAATATTCTATACTACTTGGGAGCAAGCAGCACTGTTCAGATGGCCCCACAGTGTTTATTAGCAGCAGTTACTGAAATACAAAAAATGCAGCTATATAGTAGAAGTCTGTGATTAAAATTTAAATATATATGATTTGTTGTTTGGGAAAAAAAGGATGAAGAATGTGTACTGCAACTTGTGTAGCTCTTACCCATAGGAGGAGTCATAACATGGTCCAACCCAGAAGTATTACATTAGTATGCCCATTTTGCAAATATGCCTATGTCAAATTCGTGACTGGTTCACATCGGCAGCACTTGATACAATTTCAAGGACATGTTCCTTTTGTACAGTCACAGATTTCAAGGGCATGCTCTTTTTGGACAGTCACTTAATACTTTACCTTTCTTTTTCTTTCCTTCTTTGTACAAGTATTTGGGAATTATTCCCCTTTCACACACGCAACATGAAAAGAAATATGGTACAAAAAAAAGATAAAGCATATAAAAGAAAATGAATGCAGACAGGTAGAAACCTATAAAAGGTTTTATAGCAGATGTGCAAGTAAAAGATGAAGTGAGGTCAGCAGAAGATAACGAAGATGAACAATGCAAATTTTAAGGAGAATCATGCAGTGGTGGAAAGAGAAATTGTGAACCATTAAGGACTGTCTCTGTGTTGCACTGAAGATTCTTCTTCCCAAGATGGGATACTTGCATTAAAATGCCCAGAGAGAAAACCCAGACTAGACGAAAAAAATCCCATCCTCGAGGACTGCATATATCTTATATTTAGGAGCTATTTTGTACTGTGTAAATAATGCACACATCACTTGTAGATACAAGTACTTGATCACATTCTAGTAAAGAACAAGTACACTAATTATTTATCATACAAGCTATCCGGAAGCTGTAGGCTTTCTTATTGTAAGCATGTAAGAGTGTTCTCCTATAATGCAATTCTATTCCAAAAATAGCCCTAAAAAATTGAATTGTATGGCTCCATGTGTGTTGTCTTTCAATTACTCTTTATCATGTGCACATTTTCTTTTTAATGCAACCCTACAAATTAATCCAGCACTCACAATAATCTAGGATCCCTCTCTTGTGCATTATCAAATATGCCCTCAGTAACATTGTGAAATTCTGAAATAATCAGTGAAACTGAATTAAGTAAATAACTCTTGTAGACAAAAGGACAGCCAGGGGTGGCATCTCTGTACAACTTATCTGAAATTACATGCTACAGGTGACGCAGGGAGAAGAGATTGCACCTGACTCCCTTTTAGCTTTGCCTCCTGCAGGAGTGACCCGGAGCAAAGAGCTGCAAACTAATGCTCTCAATAAATCACCCCATGGGAATGTGGCTACACACAATACCCAGCTTCACTTATTAAGAAGCCTCATTTCTAAAAAGGTAGAGTCTAGAAAATTATCATTGGTAATGATACACCTTTTTGTTTTACTACACTCATTTGGAAAGAAAAAGCTAAACAACGATGGAGGAGATAAGGGGGAAACCCGATCCTTTTCCCCCACCAAGAGTCTATTTACAGCCATTTAACGGCTCTGTAAGCGTATGACTCGTACCTTGAATTACTACAAACCTTTTCCAGAGAAGTCTGGTGCACTTATAAAGATTTATTTTTTTTTTTTAACTAACACCAGGCAGATTAGAGAGTAACAGTGGCCAAACTGTGTCAGAGCAAAGGTCCATTAGTGTAAAATCCTGTGCTATTTGCTACAAGAAAGAACAGAACCAGAGCAAATACACACCTTATAACATTTACATGTCATCATTAACAGGAACGGATAACAGTTTGTGCTACTCTTCCAAAACGCTATATTCTTCAGTCGTTTCTTTTGCCAAGTGTGCTGATGTTAAAATCCAAGATGGATTTGTTTACAGGAGAGTTTGTCTCATAGCAAATGCTGTTGGCACAAGACACCTACTGAAAGCAAGTGGATTTGCTGTCCAATATCTAATTTTGTTGGTTCTTCGCTTGTCAGAGCTGACACAACCTAGCACAAGGCTCGCAGGATTACTATTTAAGACCCTGCTGGCTAAAAGATGTCCTGCTCTAAGTCAGGAAGTGTAGCACTGAGTCATCTAGAAGAAAAAAGCTGTAGTAGGCAGCTGCATAACTTCTTACTTCAATAATAAATTGTGCTGCCAGCTTCACTTTTCAATATCTTAAAAAAAAAAAAACAAAACCAAACCTCAGCCAGTTCTGGTTTTGCACATCCATGGAACCCCATACAAAGAATCTGGTTCTTAGAGTGCACAGCACATTAGCAAGGCAAAAGGGAAACATGTAAGTAGTAATGATGCAGTATCAATAAGAAAGAAATCCTAGTCTTTTTACGTTGAAGATAACTGTGAAAACATAGTAATGTAAAATTAATTATACTCAATCGAAATAAAGAAAATTAAAACTCCACCCAGACTACACACACTGGAAGAGATAAAGACCTACCTCCAGAATATCTATCAGGACATTCTCTTCTGGCTGCTTTGTGCTCCGGACGTTCTCCAGCAGGATAGAGTAGTAAACACCTTGTGGGTCAGACTGGTACAGGTTGTACGTGTCTGTCTGGTACCACTCCTGGACAGCCACAAACACCTGGTTTTCATCTGTACTGATTATCTGTAAATCCTGTAGAAAAATAAGATTCAAAATGACTAATTTTCCCATAATTTCTATTTTACAAACAATAAGCTGTCCAGGAGAGTTGGATAGGGGGAGGGGGGGAAGTGCATCTGAAAGGTCAGCGACAGTAATATCTCAACACAGTACTAATCAACATGCTGTATCCCACCACTCCGAGGTGGTCACTCACTGCCTTCTGGCTCCAGGTTATCAGAGCGCAAACCAGCTTAGTGAAGACCAAAAACCATGAACGTGCAAAAGCTGTGATCTGCTTTGGCTTTTGCGGGAAATGACTTCTTGAAAAGAAGGGAAAAAAGGAAAGGGGGGGAAAAAAAAAGTAAATTATTTTCCAAGATCTGGATGAGAATCAGGGAAAGACTGAAACAACGTAAACAAAGCTAATCTAAAAAATAATCCTCAGGTACCTAGAGAATTAAGAACTATTTTGTCCAGGGTAAAGCATAACATAGTACAAAGAGGATCAGATATAATTTACAGCAGTTACACGTCGGAAGTAGTACATATCATGCACACAGCTCATATATATTATAGTACATAACGCTAATCTATCTATCTATGTAGTCAGATCCACTTAAATATTCAACAGTAATAACATGAGAGTCAACATTCTGCATTCATTTCTCAAGAATTTCAGGCGTGGATATTGCAACAGCTTGCTTTCAGTTTTCCCAGCTTCTTCAGTCCAAACTTCTCAGACAAAAAATGCACAGCTGGGGAAAATAATTTAACACTAATATTAAACAGAAGAAATAAATCAGGAACTAGCAAGACTGAACTAAGCTTAGCAAACAGAAAAAAAGGACATGAGTTTGCAATAGGATATGGCAGCATAAAGGCAGATGTTGGGGCTGCATATGAAATGACATCTAGTCACAGAGAGTGAAAGCTTGTAAACTCTTTATGACCTTGGTACTTAACTGAGAAACTGTATACAGTTCTGGTCACCTTATTACTGGAAAAATAACTAAGGCAATGAAGTGAATATGAAATAAAGCTACCAAAATGTCAAGAGAATATGAGTTTGGGGAAGATTGGCTTTAAAAAATAAATATATATATATCTCAAGAAAACAACTTTGTAGAACTCTAAGAGAGAAATAAAACAAATTCTGTAAGAATCCAGTGAAGACTGAAGAAAATGTGAGTAACACTGAGAGACACTGAACCCTTGGCGAAGCATGGCAGTCATGCTTTAGGCAACATGCACGATGCAATTGAGGCACTCAGATTTAAGAAAAGACATTAATAAAAATAAAATGAATACACTGGAAAGATTTTTAATATGAACAAAAGATGGTTATTAAATAACTAATCCTTTAGTTAAATTTAAAGTGTTTTTACGTATCTGACACATCTCAACACAAAAGAACCTAAGTGAAGCTTCCTATCAATGACAGCTCAATGCTGTTTTCAAAGACTTTCTTGTTGAACTGTGGTCTAAAGTAGATTTTTGTTTAGCATCCCATTAATAGATCTCTTTTCTTGTGTTCTCAAAAATTACTCAGAAGCAGACAGTCTGCCAGAACTTTAATTCTTTCCATCTGAGTATGAAATAGTAACTGTTCTGACACAGAAATGCCAGCAAAACACAGCAACTGATCCCAACAGGTTCTTTAAAAAGCCTCTTACATGTACAGAATGCTTCACCTCCTGCCTTAAATATATGGCTGGGTAGCCCACATTACAGAACATCTAATACTGAATTCACCTTCTCTTTTGCAGTGTTAGAAAAGCCCCCATGATTATCCATTAAGTAAGGATGGAAGTGAAGCAAGGAGTAAAGAAACAGTTCTTTTTGTCACATGAAAGCCTCTAGAAAACCCTCCTGTGATGCCAGGAGCTTTCAGAAAAATTATCATCGACATTATTATAATAAAACATTTGTACAGTGCCGTTAACAAACACAAAACTCCAGTGAAGGCTTCCCTTGCCCCACGCGCTGGTGGGCGGCAGTGGTTGTATGGGCGGCCCGCGGTGGCAGAGGCGAGAGCCGGGAGGACGGGCACAGTTCTGGTTCTCCTGTCTCAGGGTGGGGTAGGAGCTGCTGAGCCAGCAGAAGCAGCGCACAAAGAGCCAAAACGCACGGTGCAGAAGGACAGGAAGATTAATTTGGGGCAGACTGGAGGGATCCGGTGAAAGAAAGAGGGGTTGGAGTGGAGAAGTTTACTGCAACAAAGGAGAGTTTACTTTTGGCAGCAACTGTTACCAAGGAAGAGGTTTGTACATGCAGACTGCTGGATGTCAGTTTTTTTCTGAGGCAAGTACTTAACAGATCCTGGTTTTAGCAAGAGAAATTGCCCTTCCGCTGCCTTGAACTTTGTTCCTTCCATTCAGAATTTATGCTTTCAGATTTCCAGGTCATCCTTACCGTTATTTTCCTTTCACAGTGATTTCTTCTCCCTCAAGAAGCAAACCAGTCCTTCAGTTATACAACCTTGCAATAATCCTGCACAACACTTTCTGCCCACTCATGATATAATCTTCTGGGAAAATTAATTGACCAAGTAAGGAAAACTGCAAAATTCATGCCAGATTCTTAAATGTATCTTTTACAATCCTGGATGATACTGACTGCTGAAAATCTAGCTAAAACAAAGCTAAACTGTCATGTCACTCTTGCACTATTCTTATCCTGGAAAGCTGAATTTAAAAAGAGGAAGAAGAATTTGATTAACAAATACAGAGGCTGGGTCTTCAGTGTGCCAAGTCCAACCCTTCAGCCCAGCTACCCACTGATGACAAGCACGTGAAGATGAAGATGGGATGTCAGCAAATATTGCTAGACAGAACTTACTGTCACTAAAGAGTTAACTAGTAAGGACATCTGAGAAAGAATAAATATCTAGAGTGAGGGAATGCAATTTTTTATTGCTTTATCTAATTCATGGCCACAGATACTACCTTAGGCTGTAATCTCAGCAGATCCTATAAGGACAGCATTTATTCTTTCATGATTTCATGCTTGGACTACTGCAATTGCCTTCTTGCTGGACCTCCTGCTTTCTCTCTCCACATTCTGCAGGCTACTTAATGTCCTGCTGATCATCTAGTTTTTCTGTAATTATGCTATTCACATGTGATTTATTCAAATTCATTTATGAAGATCTTCTTTACTGATGTTAGACACCTTCAGGATTTGGAACATTCCTTATTGTCCCTACTCAGATTTTTGTTTATCTCCAGGCTGCTTTTTTGTATACATTCAGTATTTGAGCTCTTGTGCTTTCTTTTAATTTTCGTGCTCAAATAAGAGAGTCTGTGCACTTTCAGGTGTCCCAAGGCAGAATCTTTTTCCAGATCTGCCATAGCAACCATGTTTCCTCTGTGGCATGCCCATTCCTCCACGGACATCCTTTCTCTCATCTCTACTACTTTACGTTTGCTCTATCCAGTCTGCCATGTCTGCTCTGTTCCATGTCTTGCTGACCCAAGCATCCATGCTCTTGCCATTCTCACTTCTCTCTTTTTTGTTTTTGCAAAGCTCACCAATGGCAATTTGTATCAACAATAGACAATTCACAAATAACAGTACTCTCCATTTACTTTATCTCATCTTCTTAGGTTGTAAGCTTTTGTACAGCTCTGAGATGCTACTAGCTGTATTGTCCAAAACTCCTTTTTTTAACTTCTAAAACCCCATGAGATTTCTCTGTTTTGTTTGCCAAGGTGCTTCTTGTGCACTATATTCTGTGAATTCCTTTGTCACAATGTTTCCTTCATCCTCCTCTCTTTGCTGGGTAATGTTATACCACACTAAGCACAGATGTCTGTATTTCATCATGAAAAATCTGTGGAACCACTCATAGGTTCAAGACAGTGGACTAACCCAGGGCCAGGGCCAGGTCTACCTATAGGTGGAACCAAAGAAGCCTGCGAAGTGATCTAAAATCCACTATGCAATGAAGTCCAGGGGGGCATTTCTCTGTAGGTGGATGAGAGCAGCCAGACAACAGCCTTCAAATAATGTGAACAGGCACCCCAAGGAAAACAGAATAAACTTCTAAGTCTACTTGGAGTTAAATACTGGGTATAAATCGCAGCAAAGGAGATTTAGGTTAGACATCAGAATATCCTTCTATAGTAGGGCCTGGTCATACACACCGAGATAAAATGCTTAGGGAGGTAAAGTAGTCTGCATCCTTGGGAGTTGTTAAGAGTAGATGAGACAAATATCTGCCAGGACTGGTTTAGGCAGATGACCACACTTTGGAAAAGAACCTCTCAAGATCCTTTCCATGTCTATTGTCTATGATTCTGTGAAAACAGGGGATAATAAAACCACACCTTTTTGAGATAACTTGAAATGTTACACATACAAATAGAAATATCATTAAAAAGACAGGATTTGGTTTTTGGTTTTTGTGTGGGGTTTTGGTTTTTTTTTATTCAAGAGCTATAATTTCTTAACTATGCTTAAAAAAGTAAACAATTTCCAGACAAATATGAACTTCAACATGACCATGGAATTAGAATTAAGGGCAGCTGGAAATCTGTTGAATTAGAGTTACTTTTCTACAAAAATGCTAGATGAGTCCTGAAAGTGATCAAAGACTACATAGTTAAAAACTGGTATGATTAAACAAGGCATCCAGTGACAGGTCATACCACCGCATGCCTAGCCAGCTCTCTCAGGGACTTGCAAGCTGCTATGTTTGTACCTTACGTCAGTAGCAGAGAACACAACTGTTCAGATAAACATAAAGACAGTTTCAAAGTGATACTAGAAATAATTAGAAATGTGTAGAAGGCCAAATTGTGCCAAAAGATGAGCACCACTTCAAAGAAACTTCATATCACATGGACAGACCTGGTCTATTAAACAAAATAAATGAGTCTGAGGGTGTACGCGTGACATTGAAAGAACTGTGCATGTTCAGCCATGCAATGGAGAGCAAGCACCCAAGAACTCTTCCACCAAGTATAGAGTAACAATCAAATATTACTTCTTAAAAACATCCACACTGCTTGAGAACTATTTTTTTACTTTTAACACAAAGATACCAACGTAATCAGTCTACGTTTTTGCAAAACTATCTGCTTTTAATGCAGTTGAGTCTGTTTTCACATAAGGATGAATGAACACCAAATAAAAAACCAGTCAAGAAGCCCAAAAGCATTAAACAATTAAAAGAGTTGAGTTTTGGGGGAGCTGAGGATAGAAGGGAGGAAGGAAAGAGGTTTAGAGGAGGAAGGGAAGAGAAATGCATTGTTTTCACTGTATACAGCCCCATACCATCTACATTTAGTAACTCACCAGCCTGTAAGTCTGCTAATACTCTATAGAATTTTATATTCAAGAAATGCTCAATATGGTTTACTATATTACTAACTGTGATAAGAAACCCTACGACACAAATAAATACAATTACACCCTGAAGACAGAAGGATATAAAAGATGACAAGGATCATACAGCAAGCCAGTGCTCCTTTGTGTAGTAAAACGCGCTGATGACACAGGAAATATCATTAAGTGAAAACACTGTAGGCAACGTTCGGCATAGGCGGTATAATGCTACGCAGGCAGGACTGTGGCACTTTAGTCAATAAGGCAAATAATAAAGAAGCTCAGAATTCCTGTTTTTCAAATCTTACCACTTTCAGTCCAGTGTCAGAATTTTGCCCCTCTGCAATCTTTTAATGCTGTGGTTGGGCAATACGTTAACCTGAAGCAAGTGATAAATTAAACAGAGAATCACGAGGAGTAAATGTTTCAGAAGCGCAACAGATGGAAGTACTCAAGGCTGCATAGTCTTGGCCTTGACCTCTAGTTGCACCACATTTATACCCCTTTAATCTCTTAAGTACAATCAAGGCAACTGGATGGCACATATCCCAAAGATAATCTCCCTAATCTTCCTTGACTGGCCGAGTAAAACGGTGCAAGGAGAGAAATCAATAAGAAGTTACGCTGTGAAGAAAAGAACAGTTCCTTGGATCCACCTCAGATGGATTTGGATTTGTACGACTGGGGAGCCAGACAGCTGCTACAGCTCAGGTTCACTGGCGAGTGCTGTGACACCGCCCGGAATACTTCTATTGCATCAAATGCCACTGCTACCTGCATTTCTATTTTGTTTCCCTTTATTCTTTGTTCAGAGCCACTCCAGTGGACTTTCAGAAGGATGGAGCAGTAGTCCTCCTGCAGCTGCAAACCGCTCTTCTGCCTCGCACAGAGGAACCACCTCAGCCTAAGCGTCCCCGAGTGATGGACAGCAGAGGTGGAGAAGGGGCCACCCAGGCAGAGAAACCATTCTTGGGAGACTAAGAGCCTTGCTAAATGAGCTCTCCCAGCCTCAGTACTTTGTAATCCAACCATCACGCAGCCAGAGCCTCAAGAGAACTTTGGCTGCTGACAAAAGGGCTGCAGGAATCTTTCCTGCCATTTCTGCTGTTAATGAACAGACCCATTTAAGGAATCCTTGAAAATGTTATGGTAAGAGGGAGCTTGACAGAGAGGGGAATACATGCTTCAAAAGATTAATGGCTATTTGGGGACAAAGAGTAACATTGCTCAAAATATTTTACTCTTGATAGTGTTATATCTATTATTGGATGATACAGACAAGTCTGGAAGAAAACCTGTGGTTAAAATAGTGATGTATATCTCAGACTGAGGCAAGGAAGAGGTGGGCCTGTTTCGCGCCACTCAGAAGGGCACTAGGGGATAATCAAATAAAAAGAATATATGGAGTTGATAAAAGGCATATATAGGAGATTCATATTACCATGAATACTTTAAAGACTTTAACTTATTTCTAAGGCAATAGGGTTTTTTTTCTTTTTTTTCTTTTTTTTCTTTTTTTTTATTTTTCCCCTGTACTCTCTTTTATCTTGGTTACCTGCAAAAATTTACGTTATTGCCTATTTCACAAGATTGAAAAGACATACAGAGATCAAAATACATGGAAGAAGCTTTTTCTACACCATATCTTTTCAGAACTAAACTTTCTGAATTGCTGTAGGATATAACAGACAACAGAGCTCTTGCATTATTAAGATTTTGTAGCTGGCATGAACAAATGCAGAATCAGTGAATGCCTTGTATCAGTTCATAAAAGGAGATCATTATCAATGGAGTTTATTTACCAGAGGTGGGAAGGGGACTCAGAATAATTAAATTCTTCCAAATTGCAACAGTAAAACTACCATGATTTGTTGCAGATTCCTTGGTTTGGTCAGCAATTTTGTTAACAAATTTTTTGCTTAAACTGTCAGAAAGAACTAGTTCCCAGTTTTATTGTATGTCACATTAGAGCATGACTCAAAATCCCGAATAAGGACCAGAACCCAATGTACTCCTCCACACCACACTTCTCCAGGCAAGGGCAATCAGAGCTGCAGGAAGTTTTATGCAATACAGGTGTGATGACTCTCCGGATGGGGCTGCAGCCTGCACCCCCCGGCAGCCCTGCTCTCCCAGCAGCACCGGCTGAACCCCCGCTCCAGGCTGGAAACAGCCCAAGGGGGATCACTGGATCTCCCTGGGTCTCACTAGATCTTCCTGGAACACACCTGCATGCCTAGCCAGCCATCTCACAACACAAATGCAATCCTGCTGCTCTTGGCTTGGTTTTGGTATTCATTTCCTATGACTTATTCACTCCTGATCTAGCTTTAGCAGCAGAGAATAAGCAATCTTGGTAAAATGGAATAGAGTATAAAAGCCAATTCAGTTTTAAAATCAGCTCCAAATTCCCTCTTCTGTTTCAGGGAGCATACAGGCAGTCTTTAATATGGTCTCACCAACCTTTGCTACCACTCTGCCTGGCAGCAGCCGGCACTTGACTCCTGTCAAATGCAGGAGACAGCTGTGTCATTCAATGGAGTGTCAGGATCAAAAATGCTACTAAAAAAAAAAAAAAAGTAATAAATCCTTCAACAGCAGGCAAAAAGCTAAAAAAAAAATAATCTGAATTCTGTTTGTTAGATGGCCCCCAACAGTTCTGCTCTCTGTACATATACAAAGCTATGGTGTGTTACAAAAAGGTGATCTAAGTGGCACTGTGGAGCTGAAGCCTAGAAACTTAGTACACGTAGAGCTTGCCTGGAAGCTGCTTTTAGCAGCCTTTGATTCACAGGTAGGAGGCCTTGAGATATGTCCAAAGACAAACCTTTATCCTTTTCTATGTTCCTCTTTGGGGGTACATTTGGACAAATACAGACACAAATGCAAATACAAACAATATAAAGCAATTGAATCATTTTTTTGCAGATTTTCAACCTCTTCATATCGAAAGGAAAACGAGATATCAATAACATTTTGTAATTACTCAGTCTGAAAATGTTCATTCTATCTTCACTTATAAAATCACCGTGAAACACATCTGTGCTGCAAAAGAATAATATCTGAACAGCCAGCACTATTCCCTGAGGCTGGAGCCTGGTTTTCCAGCACAGCTTTCCTAATGTTGTTAGACACATCCCTGACCAGCCCGCAGTATCTTCTGGCTCGGCTGCAGTTTTCCTTCCTTGTACACAATCACTGCTCAAAACTCTGGCCAGACATGAAGCACTTTACAGGGACCACTTGGAAAGAGATTTTTTTGAAGCCTCATTCAATTCTTTTCAGAAAAATGAAATATAGCTTATTTCAGACCCGCTTCATCTCCTGGTTAGGCAGAATCTAATACTTAAAAAACCCTGAAATGCAGTTCTTTCAAAAGCTATTGTTTTTAATCAAACTTAAAAACCAAATCCTTTGTAAATTCTTCCATTGTGTTTATCTCCTACCGCCATAAAAGTAGCAACTCCACAGTCACATGTTCTAGATGTACTCTTAATGTGCCAGTGCCTTTGCCGATATCCTGCTGCTTTGCAAAATTTCATCAGTAATTTGTTCATATGAATCTCTTCCCTTGTATTCAAACTGGATTGGAAGACACATTTCTATTGCATTCTGATGATTTTCACTGAAATATGGTGTGAAGAAAAATTTCAGAACTGTGTTCTTATTTACTTCAGTATCTAAAATTTCTGCTGTAATGTGAAGGTACCAAATCACTTCAAAAAAATATATCTTTTACAGAAGAGGTTAAAATCTCTCACATTCACCACTCTTCTAATGGATGTCTGGCTTCCAGGCCCTCTTAGTGAAATTTTCAGCTCTGTTGTGTGCAGATACCCAAGAAACTTCTCTTGGAGGCATCATCAAAATGCTAAAGAGATACAGTTTATTTCGTTCCACTCATCGGGTACTGCCTGAACTAGGAAGAACACAAAAACATCCCTTTCCAAATGACACAGTCATCCTGTTCCTAGCTTGCTATTGACTCTATCCAAAATGAAACCATTAACTTCTAATTTATTTATTCAGTCAAGCCTGGAGTTAATCTGCTTAGCAAAAAAAAAAAAAAAGAAAAAGACAAATAAACAAAACCCATATTTTCCAAGACAAAGAATTCAGCATGCAGCACTATTTCAAACAATCCAGACTACATATGACAGAAATACTAGTGAGTTATGACTGACATTTTTTGAGTATGTCAGAAATGCACTCAGTAAGAGCATATGGCCAGTAAACTAAGCACCCTTTGCAGATTAATGGATTTTAAGGCTAAAAGTGATGATTAGATCCCTTAGGTCACTCTCTGCTATCTTTCCAACCAGAGGATTTCCAAGAATTATTTCTGCGTGTTTTATAAGATGCACGAGGAGCAAATAACTTCTGTATGGTTAGAGCAAATCTCCCAGAAAGGCACTCAGTTATGATTTGAAAACTTCAAAACCTAGAATATCTGTCCCTTTCCTTGGCACGTTGTCAAATACATAATCACCAATACCATTAAGAAGTTGAGCTCAGTTTCTAATTTGAATGCGTCTGGATTCAGCTCCAGGCTATGGTGGGTCTTTCTCTACTAAAGTGCTTTTGAGACTTTGTATTTTCTCCCCACGAGAAGGCTTCTTCACTACAATCAAGTTGCCTCTTGATCTGCCTTTTTGAAAAACAAATTACACTTTTTTCAGGGTTATTTTTCAATGAGATTGCTGCACTGATCTTGTTTATAGTGTGGTCCCGCAAACACAACACACGCCATAGCGGACTGCAGAAGAGTAGTAGAAATAAATGACTGGGGAGGACTTCTTAAACTGCTTTTGCTGCTAAGGAAAGCTCCATGGAGCAGAGATCTAGGTCACCCACATGTGCGGTGTCTCCAGCCCTCCCATAACATTTGCTGCTCTTCACAACTGCTGCAAGCTCACCTATTACAAATGTGGATGCCTACAAGACACTAGTCTCATACAGCTCTTGAGTTCTGACAACCTCCACCCATTTATTGAGATATGTCAGACAGCTAGATCTGAACCCACATAACATGCCTTTTATTAATATAGTGTACTGCAATACTGATATTTAAATCAGAGGCACGTGTCATTAAGGAGGTATAGTACGCATCCAACTTTTTAAAAAAAAACAACAAAACTTTCCTGAATGTTTGAGTAATTATCCACACGTGGAATAAGAATTACTGTGTATAATCATAAGACTCTGTGCAACTCTTAAAAATTTGAGTTAGTATGTCTGTCTTCTACATGACAGCAGTATCAGGAAGGACAAACAGTGCTGCATTGGCCAAATGCAGCAGATTACTGGAAGTGAGAAGGAAACTGCAATGGAAAGGTACAGATTCCTGCACAGGCCATCCAGAAGCAGAAGGAAGAAATGCCCAAATCTCTCTTACAAGATTTCTGCCCTTTCATTTCACAACAGACGACATTTTCCCACACAAGTTAGCATACTCAACACTTGCACTAATGTGCTGACACTTCTTTAGGAAATTTGCCGCAGGCAAAATATTCTCAACTTGGCGATCTTTACGTGATTTAATTTATTGCCAGTTAACACACACTTTTAACTACTGATTTGGCTATTTGAAAAACTACCATAAATAATTAAACATTTAGGGAAACATCCTTCCTCCCCCTTCTCCAGGATCAGCTTAATCAAACACCTCTTCTCCCCCCTTCCTACTCTCAAGTCCCTTGTTTCCACCTTGTTTTAATTTGGTTCCTCCCAGCTACTTCAGTGAGGCAATGGGCTGTGCAGGAGGTTGGGGTCATCTGCGGAAGGGTTTCTTTCTGCCGTTCCTTGCTTATTCTTTGCTTTCCTCCACTGCTCCTCAGTTGTTTTCTTCTGTCCCAGCGTAGGTCACCCCTGAGCTGCAGTCCCTTGAGGTGTCCCTGCCCCAGCAGGAGTTGCCCAAGGGCTGCAGTCCCTCAGGGTGTGAACATCTGACATGTTTTAACTTTTTGAACTGGATATTCTCCTCTTGTTTTCCTCATCAAAATTTCCCCAACAAAGTATAAAGGCTACATTGAAGGCCTTAAAAGCACTGAAATAATTATGTGGAAGGTTTGCTATATTTACCTATCCTTGGCTATACATTTATTGTCAAAACTTTCAGGAAAGTGATAAATAAATAAATAGCTATTTCCATAGTGCTACTGTAAGCATATCCATAATAATATCTGAGGATTTGATTTGAGGGTTTTGTTAATATGTTGTATATTTAAAACTAGAAGACTACGGACCACCGCTTAGATCTAAAAAAAAAAAATCAAAGATGAAAAAAACATTAAACACATTCTTTGTTTTAGAACAGTAACAACAAAAGAAGGAAATACATTGTACTCCACTGTCCTTCATTAGATGAGCAATGAATTAAACCTGTGCATTTTAAGACATCCAAAAATAATATGTCTTCGTTCTCTACTAAGTGACAGAATCACATAGAATCGCATGAAAAGGCAGGAACCTGAGGAGGTCTCTAGCCTGACCTCCTGCTGGGAGCAGGGTGAGCTGTGAGGCCAGACCAGGTTATTCGGGCTTTATCCGGCCAGGTCTTTAAAACCTCCAAATCATTTTTCTTCAGGACTGTAGAAGCCTTCTAACTATACATAAAGTTATGAAACACAGTAAGTGCAGCACAAAAATTAAATTGCTTCAGTTAGACCGTATGTAAATATCTGTCTGTGCTTTATTGCTAATTTACTATGCAAATATAGAAACCCTGTCACTATAAAAATATGCTAGACTGAAGGAACCTCTCAACGAGCCTTGCCATTCTGTGAAGTAATTAAAGTTCATATTGGGATTCTTTAATGAAACAGAGCACCATCAACTGGTAAAATTCTCTTATATTACTATTCATGCTTATACCAGAAAGCACCATGTGGAATTAAAGTGTAATTGATTCTTGAAAGAACACTCGCTCAATATCATTACATTGCCATTGGGTGTGTAGCACTGCTTCACGGAAGCAAAGCTCTAAAACTACTGCGGTAACTGATGAAAAATAAGCTATCACATGTTCTTGCCCTCTTTGGTTTATGAGCTACTACATTCCTAGAATAAAAATAGAAACAGTAAGGTAAGAATATACCACAAATGGGATTCAGAAATCCTTACAAGGAGAAATTGTGATCTCAGAATAATGAGGTTTAAAAAAGAAAAGAACAAAACTAGTTTAGGTAGAAAGAGAAGACGGCAAATATATAAATAGAAAAATGTGTATACTTACTTTTGGCAATGCGTATTTTGGCAACTTCATCTGTACAAAGCCATTGCGACGGTAAGACACATAATACTTGGTCCGATTTGCTGATGTTGTCTATACAAAGGAAAAACAGAACTCTGATAGTTTATGTTAAATCTAAAAAGTCTGCGATAGAAGAAATTTTTTTCTTTTTAACCTGCAACTGAAATACATAGCTATTACTTTTATTGCATGCGATTAATTTGCAGAGTGTACTCCTAAAAGAATAAATCAAAAGTTGTGACAAAATAGACTCAAACTCTTTTGCTCTCCCCCCCTTTAGGAAGAAAATAGCGATTTACTTCCCTCTTTTGCCATTTCAGCTGTCTTGGGTGATACCCGAGACGTCGGCATTTCACTGTCCCCAGTCCTTATTGATACCTCTGTACTCATTGGCTTCCCACATTTCTGCCCTTTCGTAGAAAGCCAGGCTGCAGCACCCTCCAGGTAAGAGGTAGGGAGGAGGTACACTGGCCACGTTCACCAGGTACCTCCAGGGCAAGCGGTACTCCAACCGCGCTACTCAAAGCAAAGCAACAAAGGCTAAATAAATCATGCTAACGTTATGTTAAGCGTTCGCTATATTTGACTAATATTTTCTATACAGGATAAAACACTTCCCAGTGCAAGATGCTGACATGCCACATGGAGGATAATGATGCAATTCTGAATCCATTGGTGGGTCACATTGAAAGTCAGCAATATGTTCCGAAGACACAACTATATGCTTAAATAGAGAGGTAAAACACGTATTTCAACTGCTTGCATGTGTGGAACTGAAGATAGATTAGGCTTTATGTAAAATACTTGGGGGCTTATGAAGATTTTCACTAAAAAAAGCCAACAGAATCACTCATTGAAAGGAACACCTCTGTATGACTATTACCCATTAGCCCCTTTGTCCTCTTTGTAATAGCAGATACAGCGGTCATTTTAAGACTTTTACCTTATTCACACAAAAAAACCCCCAAAACAATACAAATATTGTTCCAAAGTACCAAAAGGAAGATTCTAAATAAACATCGATGAAAACAGTCAACTAACAGCCTCCCTAGGTTTTTCTAGTCAGAAATGTTACGACAAAATCTGTGCTGGTATATAAATGGGCACATTTCCAGCTAAGCCTCTTGAGCACCATCAGATGAGATTACCAAAGGTTTTAGCCTCTGGTAAATAATGTTTCACATTTTTTTTCACGTTTTCCCCCCAGAAGATCAGCTAGATAATGGCTATTCAGTCATTTTCACTAAGTTTATAAAGGGTGGCTGCTTTGCAGGAATGGCCTGGTCAAAAATAAAATGGAAGAAGTGAAATGAGATGTCCAAAATTTTTCTCTGGTTGATTTCAGATTGTGGAACAGAAGCACAAACAAACTCGTCTTCTTTCTTTGACTTAGGAAACCCATTCAAAATCCTACCCCAATCTCACTGCTTTTCTCCTCAACTTTGGTGTTTAAAAAGGAAACCTGATTTGGAAGACAGCCTATCCTGAAGCATGCAAACCTGACTTGGCTTGGTAAAAATAGAGTTGATGCATGACAGCAGGTCCATCTGCCTGACTATTTTAAAGATATCAAAGTATTTAATACTGTAATCATTTTCACTCTTTCTTTAAAGCAATTTCCTTTTTTTGTGGTAGAAAGAATGTGATGCCCTTTAGGAATGTGATTTGTTAAATGACAGATTAAATCAAAAACCTCACCATTTATTTAATTAGTGTTAAATAGCAGTCTTATCCATCTTTTCATAGCCTTCTTGTTCATTATGCATTTTTTTTGTCACTCATTTTAAATGACTGAAGATGATGCAAGGCAGCAGAGAATTGGAGTTGAAGCAGCTAGTCACGTCAAGCCTCACTGACATTAAAGGCTGGTCTTTGCTTAAAAACAGTGTTGAAACTTTAATCCTCCTACTAAAATCACCTCTGAAACTGTCTGACTGTCAGTGCAAACTGGAAAAGAAATGAGTATAGAAAGTTCCTGATCTTCATGGATGCTAAAGAAACGGGGTTGAGCTCATGCTCTAAGATGGTAAAAGTCTGAGATTTGGACCAGGATTAGCAGCGCAGACCTGCAACACTGATTCACAGCTGCACAGCTCAGGGGATGTGAGCAATGCCAGGGGCAATAAGACAGTCTCAAACTCCTCTTCTTTGGGATGATTCTGTTCCATCTTCTTTCTGACAGACATCGCTGTGATATTAAGAGGAGTCCCTGGTCTGATTCTAACTCATATAGCAATATTCGAACTTATATAGCAATATTTTAGTCTAGTGATAAAAGAATTTCTGTTTCTGTATGGTGTCAAAAGTATGCTGTTTCTCAGATGTGCAGCTGCTGTGTGGTTTCACTGGAACAGGTAAGTAGTGTCCTGCATCACACCTCAGGGGTGGCTGCGCTTCAGATGTGACTATAGGATCCCAGAGTCATCTTCTATCCTCCAGTAATATAGATATGGCTAACTGTAAACCAATTTAGCAATAAGAGAGATTTGTATTATATACTGGGATTTACTGCAGATAAGTCTGAAAGGAAAAGACTAGAAATGTTTCCCCTTTAGGAGGAATTCATGCACACCTCACCTGCTAGCATTGACATGTCTCAAATCTACACAGATTACGTTACCAATGGCATCATTTTGCTAGTAGTGACTGTCTATTACTTTGTGTGTACATTTCCAGGTTGCACTACCATTTCATGTCTGCCCATGCCTGGCATGAGATAGAACAGCAACAGCTCGAGATGCAATTATACAGGATGTCCAGCAAACCAAAATGCTTGAAGAAGAAGCAGCCAGTGTTTTCCTGAGCACAGCAGTCTGGAAGTTCACATGGTGAGAAGCACTTCTCACCATCTACACACCGTGAAATAGATTTTAGAGTGTGCCTGGGGGGAGCCACAGATAAGAATACCTCTGAGCAAAATGAGTGCCATGAGTGCTAGAACTCAGCTGAAAAATGCTTACTTTAATTCAAAACTCATTCCCAAATCCATTTTGCTGTTTCTTTGTGGTGCTAAATGTTCTAAGCCATGTGGGCCCTTGAAACTGCTGTGCCAAACAAGAGGAGGACAGATCTTTTGTGTTTCTATTAATTTACAGATCCTTTTGGAAGAAACAGCCACAAGGGGGAAAAGCTGCAAGGAAGCCAATCTGACATACACTGAGGCAGCAGTGGGAAGACCTATCCATTGCCACGATGTTGCTTCCCTGCAAAAGTCAATAAATAGACAAGCCTTGCAACAAGCAAATCATATCAAAGTAAGGGAAAAATGATAGCCAACCACTGAGGAAAGTACAAGCAACTTCCCTAGTAAAATTTTAAAAAAACAGGGAGGACGTAACTGTTCTTTGAGAAGTTTGCAGCTCTGATAGATTCAAATCACAACCAGTCCCAAGCACATAAAACAAAATTTTCAAGTGTGCCTGAGCTGTACTGGTGCCATAAGGCTGACAGAGTTCCAGCCCAGGTTTCTGCATGCAGGTCTTGTAGTTTGGGAATGAAATAACCCCAATGTAATTTAGACCATCACAAGTTGTAGACATGGCGTTTAGGGACATGGTTTAGTGGTGGACTTGGCAGTATTAGGTTTACGGTTGGACTTGATGATCTTAAGGGTCTTTTCCAACCTAAATGATTCTATAATTCTATTCTATGTTGCTCCAAGCTCCCCAGCTATGGCCATTTCACCCTTTCGCTTCCTAAACACAGCCATATAAGTTCTTTCCTGGCAAAACCTCTTCAGAGGAGAATCCATATGAAGAAGCTGAGCCATTACTCTGTCAGCAGCTTTCCTTGGATGCTCTTCTCAGGGAACCTTTTTGTGCTATGGAGGTACTGGAAAGGACCCAGAAGAGGTTGTAAGCACAAGAACAAAAGGGTTGCATTTTGCCTAACACACAAGAGTATTTATAAAAAGTAACTTTGAACCACACAATCCACTTGCAAATTTTCATATAGTTAAAGCTAGGTCAGTGATAAATTAAAATCAACCATATAAAGAGGCAACTGGTTGCACAAATTAAAGATGCATTGGTTTTTTTGACTGATAAAGGAATGCTTTGTTCCATGTAAAACTTCATAAATCATCATTCATACTCTGGAACAGGTTTCACCATGCTCCTAAATTACAGTGTTGCTGCACTGCTCAAAAATTTTATTTTTGAATTTGAAAATGGGCTGTCTCTCCAGAAAGTGGCAGTACCTGAAGAAATATGTAGTCATCCTGCACAGTCAGGGAATCCCGATCAGTGCCACCAGCAAACTGGACTACCATTGTCTTATCAGAGCAATTTTGAATCTGGCAAGTGATGTAGCGATAACCTAAGGGAAGAGAGACAGAAACATATGACAGGGTTATTAAGGGAAAAAGAGGCAAGCAGTATAAAATGTTATTCATGTAGGGAAAGCCCTGCCTTTCCCAGGTGAGTTAGTTGTGAAATTATTATATTAAACCCACATACAAGAGTTTTTCAATCTCCAGTGTACTGAGAATATACTAACTGCTTACAGTTCAGATCATTCCCGGGAGGCAGCCTGTTATTATCCAAATTCTGCTGGTCCAGAGAGATTAGGGGTTAGATGAATGAGACAGTCTTGGGTGGGGATAATAGAAGGAGACTCTCCTCTCACTTAACCTATGCACAGAGCCGAATCATTCACTTGGAGAAATGGCAGCCTGACACAACATAACTGAAATCAATAGATCAACCCCAGTATAAAATTGTGATGAGTGAGAAGAGAATCAGACTCCATTTAATAGACAGCGTGCAGAATTTTAAAGGCTATTTTCAAAGCTCTGTAGGAAAGTTAAGACACTGTAATAACACACTATTGGAACTGCTCTGTTGGGGCAGGACTTCTACACTCCGAGTTAATACCTTGCTGAAAAAGCCTGGACTGATTTGTATCAGTGGAGGCTACGGCCCCTCTCTTCCTCTCCTGTTAGCAATGGACAAGGAATATCCTCTCTGCCTGGGCTGTCAGAAAAGCATCACTGCATCTTTGATGCAATCTGCTCTTATCAGAGAGACAATAATCATAGCTTATACCACATGTGGCCCAAAGACCTTCTTCTGGATTCAAGTCCTTGTACAGCTCACCCTTCCTCAGAAACTTTTGAGCACAAAATACTTGAGTGACTTTCCCGGATGCAGTGAGAAAAATGTTATATACACAATCCTGTGTGCAGATCGCTAATTCTCCCCACACTCCAGATAAAGTATGAAGAAGCAACTAATGCACCCCATGCATGTCCTTCATTACTTCTGCAGTGTGATAGGAAATGCATTCCACACCGTATGACTTTCAATTAGAAAAGGCCAAACCAGTATACTAGATACAAATATTTGTTTTAAAATCTGGATCTGTTTAAGAGGCAGCTAGAGTCAATCCAAGTTCTCCTGCTTACGTCCAAATCACCACCACAAGGACATTTGTGCAAGCACAGCAATGGGCCATAGAAAAGTCTTGCAGCTATTCATAATTCACATGACAAGCATTATAGTTCTTCATCAGACAGGTAGTACAGAGATGCTGTTTCCGCTAAAATCAATGGCAATGCTCGTACTGACCATAAGTGCACAAAGTCAGTTTTTTGAGAACCCAGCCAGGAGATATTTCATGAGAGTTTTTCTTTTTCTGCTAAATAAAAAAAACCTCTTTCCATCCAGCTCCTGAAGAATCTTCTTACACTGCCTCTAAACAGAGCAGTTGACAGGGCTGTGTAGGGCTCACCAAGTCTCAGAAATCTCACTGCTAAAAGATTTAGAAACTTTGTCAACCAGATCTTAACACGGTAACTTTGATTTTTTTAATACGGCTGAAATGAAGAAAAGCTGCTGGATCAGGGAAAGTCAAACTGTGCATTCTTTACAACTTATTTTTAAGACTGCACAGGAACTTAGGTGATCTGATTCAAGGAATTAAATTATCTTTCAAGAGTACAACTGGTAACAAGAAACTATATAAGCTTTTGGAATCATGGTGACTCTTCAGTACAGCATCCTGACTACTAATCTGCTTTTTCGTTTATTTTTCTTTTAAAGTCTCAAAGTATACTGGATACTGTAACATGAGGAAATTCTGGGAGATGGCGGTTAGCGCAGTAGGACTGACATATGCAACGATTCACTTTAACAGACACTTACCCAGCACTAACATTGCATTGCCAGTTTTATTTGCAAATCAGGAAAAAATGTTCAATGTTTAACTGCCAGAATAAATGGCACTATTAATGGACATTTTCAATGGAGCATAGCATCTTGACATCAATTCCTCTTAGAGTGGAAAACAAGTAAATTTTAAATTATACTATATTTTTATATAACAGGACAGCTTTGCTGACTACAGATAAACAGAGAAAGAATCTGACTTGCACAATTTCTCTTCTGACTAGTTTTAAAAACAGTCCAAAAAGTACTCTCTAAAACAAAGAGAAATGATTATACACTAGGGTATCACTTGATAACATTTTCATTTGCATACCTCCACTGGGGTCCTGGATTTCCATATGAACTAAATCAGGGTCTCCGTCAACTCCAGCAACAGCCCTGAGAACATAACATAATCATGTTACACAGAGCCAGCTACAGAATAATAATTATGCAGATGGAAGAAAAGAGAGGATTTCATACTAATCAGCTTTAACATTCTAGCTGGGAAATTAAAATAAACCCCATTTATAATGTCCTATTACTAACATTTAGATGGAAACTATTTTTTCTGTACTTGACATTATGTTTTTCTTAAATTTCTTTACAATCTCTTACTAGAATATGCAAACAAATAGGATCAATTGGAGAAAAGAACAGAAATAGGTATGAAATTGGGAACAAAACTTCATAACCATAAATTGATATATATAGAGAGAGATATATATACACACACAGATATGCACACACTCACATGCACTGGCAAGCGCTAGAGCATCTTTTTACAATTACATTTGACATTTGAGACTACAAGGCAGATTTAGTGCTAAAAAAGACTTGGATTCCATTCTTATTAGAAATATCTTAAACTTGACACACAGCTTCCATAACGAATTGATGTATCTTTGGTTAGTATATTCAAAAGAAGAGTAGATTCTGCTTTGACAAAGGAAGAAAGTGAAGAATAATTTTGAGAATATTCTGAGAAGGAAATTCAGTCAGAATTGGTCAAGGTGCAGTTTAACTTTGAAAAGGTGTAATGGGAATACAGGCTGATTTTCTCTTAATATCTCCCATGTCAAATATGCTCAGCCAAAAGATGAGTTTTCTACCCTCAGGGCTTCCATCCCAACCTGGGAACGGCAGCCCCAGCTGTGCTTTTTTCTGGCCCTTCCATCGTCACTTCTCAGGCAGATTCTGCAGAGAAAGCTTTGAGCTGATAGTCGTGCTGTCACTAAGCAAAGCAGACTCCAGCCCCACTCCCATGGCTACATCACTCTTCACAAGCACGGTAAGAGTCCATCGAGTCAGCAGATGCGAGTTGAAGACACGCAAAGGAGATAAATTGAGTGATAAAGTGCAGCTGGATGCAGATATTAAAAAAGCCCATTAAAATACTTAAGAGTAAATGATCATTTTGATACAATTATTAATAATCAAATGCAATAAAACGATACTTTGGAATGAAATTACATCATTGCTTAATGATTTTAATAGCATTGATTTATGAGGAGCAGTTAAAACTCAGACTCAGTAATTGGTTGTTCCTTGGGAACGTAGGCCAGGGGGAAGAGAGTGGATGATTTCCACTGCTGCGTAACAACCAGAAATAATCACATATGCTGTTCTTCCCTAATAAGATAAATGATCAGTCTGAAGAAGGAAGGGGAGGGGGAGGGATGAGCCCCTGCCAAGCCATGAAGATGTGAAGTGGGAATTTTTTAGTAAATGCATGGAAAAATCTTGCGTTTACTAAGAAATTGGTCTCTGAAACACGAACTATTCTAGCATTTTGGAGGCAACGCATTAAGTCAGAGAAGATGTTACATTCATTGAGGTCTGATAAGAATATATCTGAGCAGAGGAAAGGGATCTGTGAACCTCTTTGCTGTGTGCTCTGTATCTATTTTTCTAGATATTCACAACACACCAAATCAAACCTGCTATCAACTCTGCAGTCAGCTTTTTGAAGGAAGAAAATGATGTTTGCTGAATATTTTACTTTTTGTGCTGGACCTCATGCAGCTGAACCACAAACTAACAGAAACTTCAGGGTTGAAATTTTCCGAGGCTTAGCCTGACATGCTGATTGGCATCAATAATGCAAAGATAGTTTCTGCCTACTTTTGAAACAACTTCTTATATCTATAATTTATCACACATTATTTCATAAGCACAGTTTGAGATATTTGTCAATACCTTTACCTTCTCATATTTCTTTCAAGAGCTCAGAAGTGACAATGATCTCCTAACAGTGGCAGCTGGCACAATAGCCTCTAATCTCATTTCCAGTGTAAACATTTAGTGCAAGAGGTTGTAACTGATCTGTTTTAATGAACACTGCGTGGACACAGAAAATGAAAGTTTCCAACCCAGACTACTTTTCTCCTTTAGACTTTTAAGTGGATGTGAATAAACCACAAGGAAGGGGTTTTTTTAACCCAGCCAGACAAAGTCACTTAAAAGGAAGGCTCAATGATATGCTTTTCATATTGAAGGAGAAATGTAAGACAATTTTTTTTTTACCTTGTCATTTACAAACTTACTACTCCCACAACATAAATGCATTGTATCAGTGTGAGGATTGTGCCCACATACCCATTCACAAGCAGTTTACTGTTCCTCAGCTGGCTTTAGGATAGGACCTCTGCCATCTTATAAAGCACAGATGCAATGGACCCTGATAATACAGCAGCTTCTTCCTTTTTAGTTGACATTTCAGCATCAATTTTTAATTTTTTTTCCCCAAATAGAACAAGCACTTCCTCAGGAACTACCTATTTTTCTCAATTTCAGCAGGGTTTTTAGTTTGGTTTGGTTAGAATTCCCCCACTTTTCTTCTCACAGTAGTTTGCAATTAAAATGTTCATATCTTAGCAATTTGGGACCATTTCTTTGTTTATTTGTTTTACTTGGGTAAAGGAGGGCTCGCCACTGAATTTAGGGTTTTCTGGTTTGGGTTGTTTTAGCGTTTTACTTCAACCGTTAAAATATCCACTGAAAATTCTGACTAAATTTCAGCTTCCTCTAGGAAAAGAAATATCTCTTGACCAAGTATACCATATTGGATAAAGCAAGTGCAACACGCTAGCCCTTCAGATCACCGAACAGCATGGCTACAACACTTCAGAATTAAAACAGCCCAACTTGATTGTAGGGTGGTGTAAATATAGGCAGCCTCAATATGCTTCTCCCCTTTCCTGTGAACACAAGTTCCCATCATCTCCCTTGTGCTTGTCTGACACCATGTTGAGCCTCTTGGGAAAACTAATCCAGCAGAATGTAATTTTGGGGGACTTTTTGGAGGGATTAGTTTTCTGTTTCGTAAATCACCGGATCATGCTGGCAGTTGAGCACCAAACCTGTGGAAGAAAAGTGGCAAGATATCCCCTTTGGTCATGCACTGAGATGAAATTGCCTCAGCCCCGGTGCAGCCTTTGTGCATGTCCAACCCCGTTTACGTCATAGACCTACACCTAATAAAACACAACGAGAAGCAGAGGGAAATCAGGACACCTTTGTTTCCATAGACACACAATGCGGGCCTGAATGTGGTCTCCTGTGGGACACTAGAGCCCTTTCTTATGCATATGGTCTTTCAGGGAAGTTCTCCTGGAAGGTCAGCTGTTGTATGATCTAATTCTTCACGTCTCTGCATTAGTGCTCCACCAGGTAATTCCACTGACTTTAACAGCAGTACATCAGCATAAATACAGTGCGATGGAGGGGACTAACAAGCCCTCTGCATCTGCCTTGGTCTGTGTATAAATATATACTCCATGATACCAGCATTTTGGTCTGTGTATAAATATATACTCCGTGATACCAGCATTAGGTATTTTATACTTTTAAATAACAATGCCAAAATTCTAAGAAGTGAGAATTCTCTGTTAAGAATTCTAATTATCAGACCTTTAAAAATCAGGCGTTATTTTAATAATAATTTTGCTTTTATTCAGCTACTTCTCTTCTGCACAAACTGCCCCAGTATTTTCTTACTCCACTTGCATGCAACATCAGAAAAACACCAATGCTCACCTGGCATCTGATATTATGTTATATATGTGAACAAATTTACCACTGACAGGTAACACTACACATCTCAAAATGTGCATCATAAGCATCAGTCCCTTACATGATAATTATGAGTCTGTATTTTACTTCAAACAGGAAACGATTCTGTGTTTCCCGTAGTCCGAGCTCATTTTGCAGGGGAGCAGTTGTCTGCAAACACTAATCAAGTAGAGTCTCCTATGGACATATATCTTCTCTCCTCCTGTGGATCCCTTCATTGTTAAATATTTGATGCAGTTCACTTGGGTGCGTATTAATGAAGAGACATCTTCAAATATGACATACGAAAACAAAACCAAATCAAACCAACCCTGCTTGCTGACGTGCAAGAGCCTCCAATTAAAGGCCATTTGAAAACTTGCCCGTTTCCTCAACCTGCCCCTCTCAATCTCTGAATACAAAGTTTATCCAGAAGGTAACAATTCCCAGTTTATATTGATTGATTACTAGTAATTCACATTATTGGTTTAAGGGCACTGCCTTGCTTAGAAAGCAAGTCAAAAGCATGCAAACATTTTCACTGAACAGCTTAAAATGGTATTGACTCCTGGCAATGTGGTCACTCAAGGAGACAAAACAATGACTTGATTCATACAAGCTAAAAATACGGTTTATTATGACTGATTTGCGTTTCAGGCCTTGCCTTCTTTGCATCTGCTTTGAAAGACGCACCTTCAATGATTCATCCAATGCCTTACACAGCCAGTGTGTGCTGCTACTTATTTACTCCTTATGTTTAAAAGCTTTTGAACAAAACCAATTTTCCTGCCACCTTTATCCAAATAGCATAGCTGGAGTGGTTTGTCATTGCCATGGGTTGACCTTGGCTGGCCACCAGGTGCCCAGCAAGCCACTCTATCACTCCCCCTTCTTGACAGGACAGGACAGGGGGAGAAAATAAAATGAAAAGCTTGTGGGTCGAGATAAGGACAGGGAGATTGCTCACCAATTACTGTCACAGGCAAAACAGACTTGACTTGGGGAAAAATAATTTAATTTATTGCCAATTAATAACAGAGTAGGATAGTGAGAAACAAAACCCAAAACTAAAAAAAGCCCTTCTCCTCAGACTCAGCTTCACTCCTTGACTCTTTTACTTCCTCCCACCGAGTGGCACAGGGGGACGGGGAATGGGGGTTGTGGTCAGCTCATCACACGTTGTCTCTGCCGCTCCTTCCTCCTCAGGGGAGGACTCCTCACACTCTTCCCCTGCTCCAGCATGGGGTCCCTCCCACGGGAGACAGTCCTCCATGAACTTCTCCAGCGTGAGTCCTTCCCAGGGGCTGCAGTTCTTCATGAACTGCTCCACCGTGGGTCTCTTCCACGGGGTGCAGTCCTTCAGGAACAGGCTGCTCCAGCGTGGGTCCCCCACGGGGTCACAAGTCCTGCCAGCAAACCTGCTCCAGCGTGGGCTCCTCTCTCCACGGGTCCACAGGTCCTGCCGGGAGCCTGCTCCAGCACGGGCTTCCCACAGGGACACGGTCTCCTTCGGGTGCACCCACCTGCTCCGGCGTGGGGTCCTCTGTGGGCTGCAGTGGATATCTGCTCCACCGTGGGCCTCCATGGGCTGCAGGGGCACAGCCTGCCTCACCATGGCCTTCACCACGGGCTGCAGGGGAATCTCTGCTCCGGCGCCTGGAGCACCCCCTGCCCCTCCTTCTCCACTGCCCTTGGTGTCTGCAGGGTTGTTCCTCTCACATGTTCTCACACCTCTCTCACAGCTGTTGTTGCGCAGCTTTTTTACCCTTTCTCAAATACGTCATCACAGAGGTGCCACCAGCGTCACTCATGGTCTCAGCTTTGGCCAGCGGTGGGTCTGCCTTGGAGCTGTCTGGAACTGGCTCTGTCCGACACGGGGGCAGCTCCTGGTCTCTTCTCACAGAAGCCTTAAACACCCCCACTACCAAACCTTGCCACATAAACCCAGTACAGTCATACGCATTGCCACACAGATAGAAATAGAAACAAATACTATCCCAAGTGATGAAGTCAAATGTAAGAATGACTGCCCACGCAGATTCTTGGCGTCCCACACAAGAGCCTTTCACACAAGATTCAGTGTTAAAGGCTCAATGAAATCCTCTTTGCATTTCTCTCTCCCCTTCGGGCATAACATCTCTGAATTCCGCTCTTTCACCTGACACTTGAATAGCCAGGAACTCACTACACTTGATGCTAATGAGATGGCTGTGATTGATTACTCATGTGGGATTTCATGATGAGAACAGAACTTCAGTCCCCTGCTCTACCCAAATAAACTCATGATTTTTTATTTTTATGTTCTCACCTCTCACAAAAATGGAGAACCTATAGCTAAAATTAAGAGTAACAGATACCCATAGCATAGGATCTACACGTCCTAGTGAGTTGAGGATAAAGCATTTCTAAGGCTCTAGACACAGTCATAAAGAAAATGTGCTGGGTCTAATTCTCTGGTAATTACTGATTCATGACTTACTGTCCTGGGGTATATTTGTGCTGGTGTAGACAGCTGATTCACAATCTATTCTTCGCTTATGTATTACTAAGCTCTATTTTAAGAAATCAAAAGGAACTTAACTGGTGCATAAGCCTTGGGGACTGAGAAGAATAGCAGCAGAGCCGAAGGAATCCCAAACCGCACTACTCTTCTTCTCAATGATTACCACATAATACACCATTCTTTTTTTAAAATGGGCTTGATATTTAAAACCAATTACATACCATGTGATGTGTGGGTGTTTAATGTTTGGCTGGGATGGGTCATATAATTCTATTTCTAAAGCAATCTCTTTGCATTCCCTCCTACAAATACACCAAGAACTAGAAAAAGTACTTATAAAGGTTGGGTACTATAACATCCCTTAAACAAAAATCATCACATTGGGGCAATACTGCATGGCCAGTTGCAGTTTATATGCAGCAGTAAAACTGGGCACATTAATCAAAGTTCCTTAATTTTAAAGCACAAGAAAATTAAAGCACACAAAATTAAAACTTTTCACATTTAAAAAAAAGGGATTTGAATCTTCCTAGCTAGTATTTATACAGAAATAAAAGATTTATTTTCTAAATGTTGATACAAAATGATTTTTTTTTTGTTTTGAATTATAGTGTGACTTCGTATTTCATTTTATTAAATTAATTTCAAATCCGCATTTCATGATTTTGCTTTGAAAATTAAAAAAGCTTTATAATGAACAATGTCAGGGCATTTATTTTCTGAACAGTTTTTTTTTCTATATTTTGATTTTTTCATTTCAACTTGAATGAGAAAACAATCAAAGAAAAATAAAGAAATTTCTAGAATGCATCTGTCTTGCAACCACCTTCACATCTATCTGCAGCCTTACAGCTCTTTTATTTTTAGAAAATAATAGACTAGAATATTTTCAGTTGGAAGGCACCTCCAACGATCATCTAGTCCAACTGCCTGACCACTTCAGGGCTGAGCAAAAGTTAAAGCATGTTCTTAAGGGCATTGTCCAAATGCCTCTTAAACACTGACAGGCCTGGGGCATCGACCACCGCTCTGGGAAGCCTGTTTTGCCTCCTAAGGTGCTAAGAGAAGACAAACTGCTATGAGGGATTAGTCAACTTTCCTTTCCAAAAGAATAAATGAAACAAATTGGGAAAACAGCTGGGAGGGGTTAAGAAATTGCCACACTATATCACAGATGGGAAGAAAATATTCTGTGCTCCTAAAATAGAGATGGTAGTATACACTTTCCACTGATATCAATAATCTTTCCATTAGTTCCACTATCATGAAAGACCACATTCCATACATTAAATCTGCAAAGATACTTAAGGGACGGTCCAGAACACTTGAAAAGCAAATAAAGCCTAGAAGATGATTTTAATATATTGCTTATAAACCTACAGTGTAAGATCTAAACATAAATAGTTTAAAATACTCAGTCCCTACTGACCTTCCCTTAATATAAATATATAAGACATTACATTAAATTAATTGCATTTAGATTTTCATTGAGTAAAAAAACATGCTTCTTCAGGAAATGCATAAAGATCCGGCTGCTGCTGGAGGCACAGGAAAAAATCGTTTTTACATAGCACAGGAAAATATTATGACCGATAATATTTGTAGTTACAAGGCTGAAATAAAAATCTTAGGCTGTATTATCAACCTCAGTGGCAAAGCTCGACTGAAATCAAAGAAGAAACATCTGCTAAAGATCTGCCTCGTGAAATGTTCTTGGCACAACCAGGCAGTATCAGCAAGACACATGCCCCTGTTTATAGTGAGATGTACAATTAGTTTGAATTCATTTCACCTATCTTTAACACATCAGATGTTATATATTGCCAAGAAAACAATACTGGACTTAGTGTCCTAATAGTTAAGGTATAACAAAGCCCTTATTCTTACATCTGTTGAAAACTACACAAATACTTGTTTGTATCTAGTACTTGGATAACTCGGGCGATGAAGGCCATAAAGTAGCGGAAAGTTTCATATAATGACAGAATAACTCCCACTGAGAGGCCATCACATCCAACCCTCCCCTTGCAGCAGATCCGTTATATATTGCAATGTCCCATATGATATTAGAAGTAAAACATATTTATGTATCTTTATTTCTATGGAAGTTTAAGAGAAGGATCATTTGGTACTGATGAGGCACTAAACTTCTGCTCCCAAATCCTTGCTGTTGCTGGCTGATACGTTTCTTGTGAGAAATCAGAATGGTCTATATACAGAAAAGGGGAAAACAAATACCTAGAAAATATTTCTAATGGTTATAAATGTACAGACTCTTAGAATTTATTATTCTTATCTGAGAAGAATGTGATGTTTATGAACAACCATGACTTTGAAGTACTACATGGGAGTTATTCCTACGGAAGCTCCGGGACGCTTCCCTGGTTGTGTCTGAACGATGTAAGGAAACATAAGGATTCTGAAACACAGCAAAATACAGACTTAATATTTAAACACTCACTTGCTGGCTTTAATTCTTGCGTCCAAAAAACATTGACAGATTGAGTCAGAGCAAAACTGACACATATTTCAGTGCTATGCTATGTTTTTCATAATTTAAGTGTGCTAAATATACCTAGACTCAGATAAGAAAAACATCATTAAACAAGTCTGCAAGAGAGAGGCTTCCACTATTCTTTCTTACCTGTTAGTGACTTTGATGGTTTTCAGACCTAATACATTTGAAAAATTTATTTGATTAAAGACAGAGAGCCACATGCCCTCCTGATTTACACCCTGTATAATCTTGCTAAGGAGAAAGGAGTTATAAGGCAGACATGACATTTCTGACCCACTGTGTTACTTCTAAATTATTATACCCTTTCACATAGTAGTTAAGAGACCTGTAAAGAGTATTGCCTATGAAACTCCAGCTGCTGTGTAGAAATAAGTTCTTCAATAAGGCTATATTTTGCAGGAGCAAGTAAGCAGAAAGTGTCAGGCTAACTCAAGTCTTTCAGCAGAAAAGGCTGAGACAAACTGGACTAAATCAGATGGGTGTTACTACAAACCAACTGCAGGCTGGTTTTCTAAAAGTACGGACAGTAAGTTGCAGGTTGAAAAAGAGGCACTTGGAAGTGCAAAAAAGCTCCCTTGATATGGCCAGGGATCATTACACCAACAGGGCAGCGGGGCAGGTGAGGTCCTGTGCTCACAGCTCTTCCAAACAGGGTTTAACCTGTCCATGTGTCCCTGTCCTGGGTGACAACCTCCCCCCCGGCCGGGTTCAGCAGCAGCACGCGTGCCAGCGCACCTTTAGACTTGCCAAGTTACATTTTGGGCCAGTGGCCAATGTATCTGTAGGTACCATAACAGCTCTGCATGCTTTGTAGCCTCCACACCAGCAGTTTAAGCAGGCTGGGGTTTTGTTTGTTTTGTTTCTCCCCAAGTATGGCCAGGATGAGTATCTATTTCAACTCGAGATAAAAGCAACTACCTGAAGAACAAGGAGGATCCCAGTATGAATGCCAAACACATCGCAAATCTTGCAACCAAGATCAGGTAAATCCATTTCAATACTGGCAACACCACTAGCAAGCCACAAAATATTGCTGAAAGCCAGATATTGCTCCATAGACACACGGATAATTATACTTTACGTAACTGACACAGATCAGAGTCCTTCTAGAACTAAAATCAAAAGTCATTTAGGGAATGGAAGTGTCTACCATGTTATGACTAATCCTGTAATAAAAGATACCAATTATTGGTAATGATACCATTATGCACAGTCCATACTTACACATGAAGTAAAATGTGAAAGCGGGAATTCTCTGGCTTTTTCAATAGAAATCAGATAAATGTCAAGTGTACAAATTGACCATTTTAAAATGCAAAATCAATTAAAAACACCATCAAAAGGTTAATTTTGGTGTAAAAGAAGTTATACACTTTTCAAATTAATTTAATTTGTATAAAAAACAGGCATTGATTTATTCTTCATTTTGTCAACCTGCTTAAATCATTTCTTAAACATTTTGAGAGACTGCAAAATATTTGAGCTGAGAATGAAATAATTTGATATATGTGTACTCGATAAAGTAATATTTTTCACCAGTTTCCTTAATAGTGTAAGTTTATATATGACTCCAGTTAATAGGTCTGATTCAACCTCTCTTAAAAAAATGTTATAGATTTTTCTCTGCAAAAAGACTGCTCTCCTTTCTAAAGATCAATTTCATCAGTAAAACGAAGAGCAATTTCATTGGACATTACAGCTCTCTAAATCTTGGGCTCCATAGATCCACACCTATAACCCTTATATGTGCTGACACTCAGTATGATCACTAGCATGAGTATGGATTTGCAATAGTGGACGCAGCAACACTGACATACTCAATCTGCAAAAGACTCCAAGGCTCGTACTCTCCCCATCAGTACCTCTGGAAACATCTTTCTTGATTAGAATGAAATACTTTTGCTGTTCATTTTTTATTTGGAAAATAACAGACTTACCAAAAAATATGATCTTTTGAAACTCGTTCCTGCAGAAGGGTCCATTTTTTCCCCAAGTCAATGGATACATAAACCTACAAAAGGAAAAAAAAAACCTTAAAATTAGATGATAGGAAACTGTTAATTATGTACATCTTCAAAGACAGGTCCCCTGTCACTATTAAAATGACAGACTGCACACCAGTAATAATAAAAAAAATCATTACCAGGAACTGTCTACAATGTTTTTCAGAGTAATAACCTTTCATAGAGAAAATCTTTTAAAATATAATCTATAATGAACAAAACTCAGTGACAATGTCTTCTTGTTTATGATGAAAACAATTCACAGTTCATTTTGGGTCAGATTCTTTTTTACCTCAGCATGGTTACACAAGAGGGATGGTAAAAGGACACTTTTCTTCTCCTTTTTCCCATTCATTGACCAAACAAGCACAAATATGCCCTTTATGCTTCGAGCCTTAATTTCATCAAAAATACTTAAGCCAGGAAGCCAATGAATTTAAAATTCTGCTAAAACAGGACCAAAAGATATTAGGGAAATGCTTAAGAGATTTGATGAGGAGAGAGGCACTTAAGGGCTTGCTTCATGGATACCAATTTGTGACCCATGAGAAATGGTCACTCAGCAGAGAGGCAGAAGATGGCCTGGAGGAGGACGACTCCAGCTCCACCTTCCCTCTGAACAGCTCACCCCTGGTATAAAAGGAAATGCTAATGAGATGGATGGATATCAAGAGTGCAGATGAAAGCTGTTTTCCCCAGAATAAAGTGGGATATAAAATAGCTATTCAAAAATTTCCCTCCTTCAGCATTTGCTTTCATAATGCGTTTCCTCTAGTTAAAACAGGAAATATCTATCGGACTTCTAAAAGACAGATTTAAAACCCCCTGCTGTCTGTATGCATTTCTTGTTTGATCCAATTTACGTATGATGGGTTTTCTCTTAATATCTCTTATAGGCAAGTAGAACCGTTCTTCTCTGATGTGGGAATAAGTCGCCAGTTCAGTCGCTGATTGTTCTGGGGGAAAGTCTTATGAGGACTAGTAGGAAATGTTTTTGTTTTAAAATGATGTTCAATAACAAATGAAAAAAAAACCAAAACCAACAAACCATGATTATGCATTATGTTTTGCTGAAGAAAACCAGCAATATTAATATGTAAAGGCAGAGGTAACTTAGCATAAGCTCTGTGAGTAAATTTGCTAAAATTGGAATTAGAGATAAAACAGTATTTCCCAGTTACTCTGCACTTCACAATGACTGGGCTTTGTTCCACTGCGTGCTCAATTCAAGCAGGTAGACTGCAGCTCAGGTAAGAAACTACAATCAGGACTCAGATTGCTTACTTTAGCATTCACCCAGTCAATAGACAGAAAAGATCAGGGATCAAAAAGTCTTCAATCTTAGATCTAAATACTTTACTGATGGGGCTGCAAAGCCAGGCTCCCAATTCACCTGCTAACTTTCTGATCTTAGTTTTATTAGGTGGGTTAGGGTTTGCTGCAACCAGTGTATTTTATAGCATATAGCTGAGAGCAGCCTCCTGGGAGGGAGGGATGTGGCTTTGAATGGGCTAGACTGTGCAGGACGGAGAACCTAAGCTGCTGCTTCAAAGATTTGTCACCACAGGCATTACAGAAAAGATAACCCATTGGTCTGACCGTCTTTCTAAAAGGGTGGACCCTGCTCAGCTAGTTACCTGCCTCAGCAGACTGCTATAAATCTGGAAGAGATGATCATTTAAGCCACTGCCCTAACCCTGGTGTCCAAGCTGCGAAGAAAGCCAAGAATTCAGAGGTTCCTGGCAAGAGCTATTTAGGATAAGGCACAACACTGGCACATGAACAAAGGGATGTAATTTTGTCATGGACGAATTTCAGAAGAAAATGAGAGAAGATTCCCGCCATTAGAACAGTGATGCCTGTGCAGTAGGGGCCAAAAAAGACCAAACCAAACTCAAACCCGCACCACCAAACCCAAACTACCTCCCCTCACACACATTTAAGACTGAAGTCTGGGAGCTTATGAATGAAGAGTTTGGTTTAGTGTAGGGGGAAGCCCTTGCAATCTTACTGTAAGGGAGAGTGAAGTAGGACAGATAAGGCATATTCAAGCTGAGAGAAATTTTTAACTGATGCACTATTTGAAATAAATAAAAAATAACGTGTAACTAACTTATGCACACATTCAACTCCCTTTAATTAAAAAAAAATGACCCATATGTATTTTAACAGCTACATATGATAAGAGTACCAAATGAGATTAGATATGAGATGAAAACAGTTATATTAGTGGACAGCTAAAATCTCCAGCTTCAGCAAACACGTCTAATAGATGTTGTAACTGTTTATTGCCACCTATGTAATAAACGTGTGGAATCACTTTTTAAAAAAATTGAAAATGCTTTTCTCAGTTTTGCCATTTTTTCATCCTTTCAGCTTCCAAATGAACAATGAAAATCTACTGCATCCCTGTCGAGCTTTAAAAAAAAATCTAGAAGCATTTATATAGACTCAGTGAATAGCTGATTGCTATTCATTATAACTGAGGTAGCCAGAAAAAGAAAGTATATATTTGAGGCAGTAAATAGATTAATCCAACCACATTGACTGGATTTGCATTCATTTATAGTGTCAGCTAGAGGCTAGAGCTTTATTTAAACAAAATCTAGGCTTCTGAATGAAAGAACCATGCATATTTTGCAATATAAAATAAGCCCTAAATCAAATCAGAAGTTGTGAGAAAGGCCGTGATGTAGACAGAGAAGGCTGATTGCTGTTTATGAAGGACATGATCCTGTATTCCTTGTATTTTCAAAAGTGCCCTTTTAATAAATCATTTGAGTTACAGGAGGTAACAGCTTCTCCCGAGTTTTAGATTGTGTTACATCCTGATACTACTTTCTTTCAGTGAAGGTAAAGTTACTCAACTCAAAAACCTAGAGTATACCATCTCCCTAGGCCAAATTCAGATCAACACTATCTCTCAAGACCATTGCTTTTAGTACAGTGACCTCTTTTTATGTCAAGTTGCAATTTTCATCTTCATCTCCTCCTCTGCCAACATCACTTCATCTTCCTCTCCCCGCTAGGCCAAATATATCAGAACTTACACAAAATTTAAGCAGGTTACTGACCCAGTTATAGTCAAAGGCATCCTTCATTCCTACACATCTTAGGTAAAGATGTAGGACTTGTCCAGTAAGTCTTTATGGTGTCACATTGAAAGCCTGAGAAAAGTCTATCAGACTGCCTAACCCTTCAAGCTAGCAATGCAGAGCTGTTCTTTACTGAATATTTTGTAGGTTTTTTTGTCCAGTCACATTTAAAATGTGTCAAGTAATAGTATCAGTCCATTGGAAGATGATCCAAGTAAAAATCGCCTGAAAACCTCCCTATCACGCATAATTCATCAAAACACAAAGCAAATGCTTCACCTGGTGCTCCTGCCCCCTTCTCTTTCCTGGCAAATATTTCTACCCACTTGTTGTGGCTGGTCAACTTCTTCAATACACTTCTTTGGACTCCTACACCTAAAAGTTTCTGCCATTTAGTTTTTTAAGACATTTGATCTTCTAACTATACAAAATTCAGGAATTATATCTAACCTCAGAAACAAAAGTCAAAGTGAAAAAAGAGCTTTTCATAAGATAGGCTTTTCATAACTTCAAGCTTCCCTGAAGTATTTTGTTTACATAACATGCATTCAACACATTTGTAATTGTGTTAGGATTTCAAGTTGAAGCTGCTAAGTAAAATTTTTCATGTAATTTGTGACTGAGTTTGGTTTGCTATATTTTTTATTCTGGTTCTAGCCTTATTTGCAAATGTCTGTAAACATGAATTGTTTTGGGATCAGCTATTAATTTATATATCCCAGAAAATATCCCAAAGAATGATGACTTGATACAACATCACTGAAATCAGTGCAGTATTTGATTGCAGCATAAAAAACTTCCTCCAACTACTCTCACCACCAAAATATAAACCTTCTGTGAAGTCTGACAAGGATTAAAACAGACTGGAGTTTATCTAATTTCAGTTTATAACAGGAGTAACAATGGAGGTGAGTCAAGACCACTACTAGGACCGGAATCAAAGCGACTTTACAGCTGCAATTTTGGCACCATGAAAAAGAGATGAACTACACACTTACAGACTGTGTGCTCACTCATCAGTGTTTAGCCTAACCCATCCAGAAAAATGACTTTATAAATTAACCAGAAGAAATCTGAAAGATGGTAAAAATTTACAAATCACGATACAACTCCTGAATCTGAAAGTGGTATAAACACATAATGAGAGAGAGAATTATTCTACATTTCTACAGATTCAGTGATTCCCAAAATCCTCTTCTGCTGTACAACTGTGCAGTTTACTTTATATTACTTTATTTTACATCCCACGAATGGCCTTTGGAGGCACTATTTCAGCTTCATTAACTTTCTACTACATTATAAATTACAGAGCAATTGCTTATGGTCACTTTCTAGGGAGGAGCACATTTCAGAGGTAGTATTTAACTATATTATACAGGAGGATAAATATTACCAATATCCATATCAACTGAAAATGCCAGGATTGAAATTACTGTAAAAACAAAGATTTGGACATGAATACAATGAATATTTAAATAAGCCTCTCAAAAAACAAATATGGTTCCCTTCTAGACAACTGATATTTCATAAAACCCAACACTAATCAGTGTAACAGAACTGTTTTATATCTCCTTAACACAGTAATTCTTAAATTTCAAACAAATCAGTATCTTCAAGCTTTACCTTGCCTTCCTTGGTATAAGCAAGTACTTTATCTTCTTCTTTTGGGTGAAAAAGGAGAGTTTCCACAAAGAAAGTAATGGCTTGTTTCTGGAAAGTGGCTCCTTCATCCGTGCTTATGAAAAGGCTTTGGTCACGATCATTATGGGAAGAACTTACAAGAATTATCTAAAAGACAAAACCGACAACATATATTCAGAAGACTGTTTCCTCTGTGACAGACAACACAGCCTTATTTTTCTTGTATAAATGTCAGATTTTGTACATACCTTACCCAGAAAAATTTTGTGGACAAGAAACTCAAAAGCATCTAAGAGATAAGGACTGCAAGGTCCTATTAATCTTCCCTGACCAAATCTGTGAATTCTATAACTTCTCTTGCAAATCACACCAAACTGATCAGACTCCTCATCTCTACTCAAAATGACTGCCTTGGAATTTGGTCCTTGGGCAAGGTTCATGAGGCCACATGAGAAAATCTTCAGACTAAACAAAAAAGAATTAATACTAGTAATGACTCATTTTAACATGTCCATATAAATACATCACTTTATCTAGCAAGGCTGCCTTTATAAATACTAAATGTAAAAATAATCACTGTTATATCAGAGGAATGACTCAGGAGAAAGAACTAGTTTATAACATCTCTCCGTTGCTTCACCATTCTCCTCCTGCTGATGCATTTTGGATAAAACAGCAATTCACTTTGATGCAGAAAAATATACCCATCAATTATTTGCACTTCCTTCTCAGGTCCAGATAATACCTTGACTCAAACACAGTAATAGCTTGAGGTGTCTCCTTGTGTGAACTTCATGTCAGGCTTTCAGCAACAAAGAAATTCTCCCCACATAATTTAATCAGAATTTTACTCTTTTCAACTTCTTCACCTTTTGCAGTTGGCCTGCATGTTATAGCATAGTTCTAAAAATGCCAATGTGAGGATCCATTTTTATTGTCTTTCCAGATCAAACAGGCCTAGTTTGCATTCAAAAAGATGCCTTTATCAACTGATAGCCTACAAACAAAACATGGATTTTCAAAGCCCAGCTGGGCTCTATTTGGCTCACACTTCAAAAACAATTAAAAAATAAATCTTGAATTCAAAATATATGTAGAATATTCAGCAAATGATGCAGAAGACACCACAGAATCCTGATCACTGTGATACAGTGACTGTAAATTGCTTACAGAGGTAAATGGCAATGAGTTATGCAAACAGAATTACAATAATGTGAATACAGAGAAGGAAATATATTAGACAAACAGTGCCATTTTTATGTAGCCACTTTTTCAGAGTAAAGCTGAAGTTAAAAATCTGAAATTTCTAATGAATTACACAGATATGACAGCTGGACTCAGCTTTTACTGCAATTGGTCTTGGGGGAAAAAACTATAAATACAACATTTGTAGATGCTCTAATTTGACAGGTTAGTTAACCATGTGTACTTGTACTTGAAGCACATACACAGTTGCACTAATTTCTGCATAGATTTCATATGCCTAAAATGGGGCACAAGTTGAAGTACATCGTTGAACAAGAGAGAGAATTGTACATACTTGAGGGTCCATGGTTCACCGCTGAAACCCCACACGAAGGCATATATTAAGCCAAACCTACTTCTATTAGCTGTGTGACTAGGTCAGTAGGAAGAGCAAGATAATAGCCCATAACCTTGCTATGATTTTGCATGTTTTTAATGCTATACTTTACCCAAGAGTAGGAAACTGTGTCATTTTTATTGGAAAGCCTCTATAAATGACACCTTCACAAATGCCACCTCTTATTCCTACTGGGTCCAATGGCTTCCTGTCCCTTGGTAGTATCAGTTTAATTTATTACTATATACACTCCAAGTATGCTGCTGGTGGCTGAGATATAGCGTACAAAGATTCTTGTAACACACTCATTTGGCAAGTTTTCTGTAGAGGACATGACACCAACCTAAAATTGAATGTGCTGTCTTGTGCCCTGTCCCTTTGCTTGCATCACAAGGTAGATGAAGAAGCGTTTATGCCCAGCACAGATATTTGTACTTTCTTTACCATGCTACCATCTGCAACAAAACATCTCGTTTTTCTTGGAAATGGATGAATTCAAACTATCTGCATGCTGAGCGAGCTACATAGCGCTCAGATCCTGACCAGATCACAGAAAGAAGGACCCGGTCCTGTGCTAAAGTAAACTCCACAAGCAAGGCTGCAGTGTGAGCTCCACAATTCTGCTGAAGCTTGTGTCCAGGCACGTCCTCACATTTTAACGCGTGCACAAAGCTGGTCCCGAGACCCATGCTTAGCTTGCAGTGTGTACAAGTCCTTCCATGCTGTATCACTAGAAGCAGTACGGCAGTAAGTCCCTATAGAAAGCTTAATATCTTTGGATACAGTCTTCTAGTCCAAATACAATTTCTGTAAATACCACTATCTTCATTCTCTCCTGTTAGTGTTTTTAAAAATGAAGACAACTAAGACAACAAATCAGTATGGCACATACTCCAGAAAAGGCATAAACGGCACTTGTGCAGAACGGTAATCTCTGGACTACAGCACTATTGTCCTGCTTTCTTTTTCTGGCCCAATAAATCTTAAGCTTCCAAAAATACCAGAATATTGAGTTCAAAATAATAAAGGAATAAGGTTTATAAATTCGGGACTGGTTTTCACTGTTAACGAGCCTTGAGTATAGGCATGTCTAAGTTTCATAATGAGGACCCAAGGGAAGCTTGCAGAGAACATCATTCTAGAAACTGAAGTCATAAGAAAAATGCAAACACGCTGTGATATTTGCTAATGCTATCCTTCAGAGTTAAAACTATGAGAAAAAAAATAGCCTAAAGATTGTAGACATCTAAGCATATATGGCAGAGGCCCTAACTATACTGTTACCCACACACACATCGTAATTCATTTAATGAAATATTTCTGAATTTCACTCAGTGTTCTGATTTATATTTCAATAGTTTAAACTGATCATTATGTGCCAGGCGTACAGATTTGCTTCCCACAGCTAACACACTGGGTGCTCAGACTTGCCTGCTGGCTAATGCTACTTATTGAGGAAAATATTCCAGAGTAAATATTATACCCACATTAAATGCTTTCCATAATAAGTTTTATTTACTTTGTAAGTGGAACAAATAGCAAAACCTTCCTGCTAGCAACTGATGAAGGGACACAACTGGGACGTACTATCTGGAGAGCTGACTAACAGTGATTGCTGAGGGTTTTAACTCAAAATAAACAACTACTTGCTTGAATAACTGTGTATCCAAAAACCTGAATAGATTTTAATCACATCTAAATTTCACTTAAGCTTCTTTTAAACAACTTTTTACAGAGCATTTCCCCCCTTGTGAGACTCTTCTAATTTTTTTTTTTAGTAAATTGTAACTTCATATTATGCTGCTTATCCCTGACCTCACTTCTTACTCTCCCATCAGCTAAATAAACCACAATAATACGTGTGGCTACATTCAGATCAGATGTAAATCTACAACTTCCAATAGTTAAGTGGAGGTAAAATAATATTTCAAGGAGATGAACTATCCCATGGATCGTAAAGAAAATAAGTAGAAATAGGATATGGTATAGATCAACAGGGAGGAAAGCAAAAAAGATTTCTAATAAAAATGAAAAATACTACACCATGCCAACATATGAATTAAAACATTAAAAAAATAAAGAAAAGCTATGCTTTTCCTCATTTCAGGAAAAGTTAGTGAGGCAGGAGGTAATAGAAAAGCCAAATAAATCTGAAAATAACACAATTAAATCCATTTATTTAATCTATATTTCAGGATTCATTGGCCAACGTGCATATCTAACCATTCCCTCTACTTGGTGGAATCACAATCTGAGCACCCAAAGGATAAAAATACTCTGACAGCTTAGGCTACAGTAGCTTGCATATCATACTTCTTCCACTATTACCATGAAGACTTGGAATAATCATAGTGATTACTAGGGAGTCTTAACTGTAGATTTGGCAGCAATTCAAAGCTATGCTGTAATTTCAAGTGGCAATAAACACAGGACATTAACATGCATCATTTGCACTGTGTCTGAAATATAACCCCCCTCCCCTCAGTTTAGGTCCAATCAAAATGTAAACTCAAGATAAATTTGATCTTAATCAGCACTTTCTCTAAAACAAGGCAATCTTCTAACATATTACAATTGTGCTGTCTCTTTCAGCTTCAGCAACTGATCTTAATTTGAATTCTAGCTTTTATTTTCCTTTCCGTTTCTCTAGTATTAAAATAGGAAAAAAAAAAAGTCAAAACGTCCATCACGAAGAAACTTCTAGACTCACAGCATCTGGCTTGCCATAGGAGATTTCTGCAGTAAGTGGTGAGAGAGATGAGACACACCATCTTTTAATTCTATAATCCTGCATACAGTCAGAAATCAAGACATCTCATATTCCTGCGCACTCTAAACTGACCTTGAGGGAAAAAACCTCCTTTGGGCCGAGTAAGAAACCAAAACATGGAAATTCTTCATTAAGCACACAGCAGCCATACACTGAGAGGCCAAGCGTGCCCAGGAACCACCTACACCTCTTCAGTCCCCTCCAGTAGACTGAACTCCCATTGGGCATAGAGGATTTGGCTATGGGGATTCAATCCTAAAGAGTGCTTGACTCACTCCAGCAAAAACCTGAATGATGCAAACTTATGAGCCATCCCCACTAAGGTCAATTAATTTCCGTTAAGAACATGTAATGTTAACGCCTAGATGAAGGTTCTCGTATTCTTCTTCATCTTGTCTAGATGAAGACAAGGCTGCTGGGCACAGGGTAGCACCAAACTCTTAGTGATACCATCACATAAACCTGCACAGCTATGTGAGTTTTGAAGATAAATATTCTTTGTAGCAGTACTGCCAACGTCAGGGCAGTATTTGTAGAGCTTCACAGCACTACAGTCACATCCTCAACATTTTTCAGGTTAAGTAACTAACTCATCTCTTTTTCTTGTTTTTACAATTTACATTATTTATGTGTTATTAGATACGCTTGGCTGATACAGAAATTACTCTAGCTCCTGGTCCCAATTGTAAATGAGATGTTGCTTCTCAGACAGCATTCATAAAACACACAAAGTGGACTGCCAAGGGTTATGATTTTTATCTTGGATGGTATGAAAGACCTGATAACTCAAGAGTGGCAAAGCTGCAGAATGAAACATAGTCCCTTTACTCTCACAATGGTAAAAACAATATCTAAAGAATCAACCCAGGGTAATTCCAAGCAGAGAGCAAAATCAAATGCCTTCCAGATACCAGTTTAATCTTGTAGATTTTCCCTGCAAGTTGCACCCAAAATCACTCCTCATAAATGTTAGTTATTAGTGAATCTAATCACTAATGAATTGCTGAAAATTAACAAGAGCTAGAAAATCAGCTTGTGTGCAACTGAATTGCATAAATGCACATTGATGGAATACATATATATGTGAATGTACGTACATCCCAGAACAGTATATTACTTTTCACAGTAAGCATTCACAGCTTCCTCTGGACTCCGTATTTACTTCCTCTTGCATAGCGCCTTTCAAGGGGTCACACAGATGCATTTCAAAACACCAACTAGTCTCTATGAGAACCACCATAAGGAAAGGGAAGGTTGGAATGTCAAGGATGGCTCCTGAGAAATACGCGCTACACCGATCACCTAATCTCAGGACGCAATCAAAGGCCATGTGAAGCAATCCTGGCGGGGCTAATGAAAAGCATGTATTACAGTTTCGTCTCCCCTGTGTTGTGGTCAGGTCATTAATCATTTGGAATATCACAAGTGAAGCTGTAATATTATTTGTCTAGTACCAGTGATGTATTAGGCACTTTGGGATGTGGAGTGAATATTAAGAGGTTAGGATCTTAAAATGAGCTGGTTACCAACTGGAGCAGTTGGTAACATGAGACCTGCTGAAGAAGGAATGAACATCAGAGTTAGCACCTTAACAGAAAAATGTGTTCAGAACAACTGGATGGAGAACAACTGGCTCACCTTGCAACTAGGCAAGCCTGAAATTATATAATCCGATCGTAAAAGGAAATAGTTTTGAAATAGTTGGCTTTTCTCTAGGGCATTCACCATAGTGGAATCAAGTCTAAGGGTGGTTACATATCATAATAATGAATGCTCACAGAGGAACAGCTACGAAAGTTCTGACTGATGTTGATGACCAGCCTGAAAAATCCTGCCCTGCTGCACCTGTTGGCAACCTGTATATATCTCAATCTGCCTGATCTCTATAACTGAACACCTCAAAGATGCTGACTACGCCAGCTCTCTAGGGGATATCAGTTACAGCTCAGTTCTTCAGTCTTCATATTTAGAGAAGCGTCGGGTAGGATAAGCAAGCTGATCACTACCTCTTCCTCTGCAGGAACAAATCTCATCTATCTGTAACCTGCTGGAACCAAAAAATTGTTGCCACTTGACTAGCGTGGCAGGCCGAATTTTCATGAGGAAAGCTCTGTTCAAAAACATTTCAGAGCAGTAACTCGTGCTGCCTGCCCAAGAATTCTAAAAATCTGGCACATATTAAGCAAATTTGGTATTCCTGCAATATACTGAGAGAGGTAGGAATATGCCAAAGGTCACAGTAGAGGGAGAGGAGAAACAGTACTCAACATCTTCATACACAGTCCTTTCTTTAATAGCTAATTTTTCTAGTGTTATTTGCACCTATCTTGCAGACCTAAGATACACATACAGTGTTTATCTTCTGCAAAATACGTTGGTACTGTTATGAGCAAGTAATTAATGAATAAGGAATATCTTTAATATATTCAGTGGCTCTCTTGGCACAGGCTGAACTTACACTGAGAGGAACAGAAGCTTTATTAGGTACCTAAGGTTGACATAAAGGAAACTAATACTATTTGTTATGGATAATACTTTTTTGTCTCTGTTTAAAGTGAAAACAGAAGAGTCCTTTGGTCTTCCTGCAAGGTCCAATGTTAGCCTGGCTATTGCTAATTCTTCAGCAGAAGTGATCATTTAATGTACCCTTTGTACAGTTCCTACATCTAAAAAGAGCAAAACTTAATGTTGAGATGTTTTGTGGGATGATCATCATATTGATATCTTTACATATTCAAATGGTTTCATTTAAAATTATGCACTCCAGTATACCAGGAACTAAATCAGACAGCCTTTCCCAGTATGCTCAAAATCAGTTTGAGCAGGGAACAGCACTGGGGGAGGCATAGCGCCAATTCTTGTCACAGCAGGGGAATGTTCCCTAACCAGGTTTTATATTTCCCATAAAAGAAGGACATTTTGCGTGACTTGGAGGAAAAAAAAAAAAAAGGGGAGTTGGATTGCACAGCAGAATAGGCAAGTTTCACTCTTTCTCACCAACATCTCCACAAACATTAGTATTTCCCAGACAGAACAGGCACACACTGATCTTTTTAGCTTGGGCATTCACAGACTAATCTAATTCAATAAGTTATTTTGCAGACCTCCAATAAACCTGCAAATACTTTCTGCCTGAAGACATCACAGAGCAAAAATATAAAACAACGCTTCCCAGACAGGATAATGGATGCACAACAAATTACTGCATATATCTGTTCATCTGATTTAATGAAGAAACAGGTCAAACAGTTCCTAATCGCCAGCCATTAATTTGTCGGCAGCAAAAACTACACTAAGCTCAAAGAGAAATTACATGGACAGTAATTAGTGGATGGGGAGAAAATATGAAGGACAGAAAGGTAGTTGTGGTGGTTAAAAATATCAGTCATATGGGATTGATCAGGACCTCATCGGCGTGTGTAATAGGTAAAACACTTGTCTGCCTTAAAAATATTACAAATGTGCCTTTTGGTCTTTTATTATGAAACTCAGTTCTATTATAAGGCTGCGTAGGAATTTTCTGGGAAGACTGGAAAAGGGAGCTCTCAAAACATTACCCTGGGGAATTTAACTTTGCACAAATTGTCCCCTCCAATCCCAAATAGTGAACAGGTTCCTGGCATTCTCACAGCCAAAGGCCATCCCATAATGTTCCCAAGATATCTCTAACACCAGTTGAGGCACCAACTTCAAGCACCTCTATTCCTCTCTCAATTCTATAGAGCACTTCTTATGGAGATCAATGTACTTAACAACTCTGTTACAAAACATAAAGCATAAGTAGCATTTTCCAAACTTGGAGATGTGTGTGTATATATATATACATATATATATGTGTGTGTGTGTGTGTGTATACATCTGTAAATACACACAGGTTCATGCAACCAGATGGGCTACATCCAAAGTTTCTGAAGCAGCTGGCTGAAATCTGAGAGCTTTGAAAGGCCCTAGTGATTGGCAGAAGAGGTTCCTGAAGAGTGGAAAACAATAAACATCATGCCCGTCTTAGCATCATCTACAAAGTCTCTCAGACGCCTCAGATTTTGAATTTGTCCATTCCCATATCTAAAGGGGTAGCTGGCACTACGAAGCAAGTTGTTAAAGTCCTTACCCTTCAGGAAGCACCTGCTTCCTTTTGAGAACTGTAGGCGCTCTCCTTAATGGGGGTCTGGGTATAGTTAAAGATTGAACAGCTCTTCTCTCCTAGACCACAGGGGAAAATACAAACCTGGGGGAAAGGGCTGTGTTGAGCAAGTCTCTCATACATAAGGCACAACTGATTATGTGGTTTCGAAGGGGAAAATGGAAGGGGGAGAAGAAAGGGAGGCAGAGCAGCAGAAGCAAGCCCTGGTAAAACAGTAATAATTTTTCACTTGAATTTGGCCATATCTCCATTATGTAGGCTACAAGGCTTAATTATAAAAGCTCTTACTAGTGAAATATTTCCCCTTATCTTTGATATCCAGTCCAAATGGACTGGAAAAAAGCCCTTGAAAAGCAGAAAGGAAATGTCTTTTAAAGTAATTTTTGGTCCCATTAGGGCAAATCTCATTAATAGAAAAAGGACTTTACTGAAGAATAGGGCTTTTATATTCGGAAGCATACAGTAGCACTGTGCCTGATTCTAGCAGCACTGTAGATAATAAACCTTTCTCCATCAGGGCTTAGATTTTTGCAGTTGTAAAGTACCCATTTTATATTGAGGTAGGGTTTTAGTAAATGCACATACCTGGCACTCATTGTGCTAGTTTTCTCCAGGTGTACTTGGGATGGGTGTTGACTGGAGCTTCTGAAAGATTATGTATAAAACATTTTTTTTCTATTGAAAAGCACTGTTTTGCCATAACTGAAATGTAATACTGAAAACTTCCATCAGAAGATTTACCAGCATGATTCCTAAGGCCCATGAGGGAATTAGGGAGAGAGGGTATTCCTTCTGGGGCTGTTCCACCTTATGCACATAGATAGAAAATATTTGTTGGGGCAGAGACACTGACTTTGTGGATCAGTTGCTAGAGCACTCACATGTGTCGTTGCAGGAATAAGTCTTGGTATCTCCCCAGCTGAATGCTGTGATTACTAAACCTTAGGCAGTTCTGTCCATATTCTCATATATATGAGAGAGAAAACGCTGTACGTCATCAAAACCAAGACAGAAATAGAAACAATGTTCTTTTGCTCATTTGCTAGATTGGTAAAATTTAGAGGCAAGGGTTATTGTTTCTATGTTTATTCCCAAACGTGTTATTTTGGCTGTTTTTCAGTACGTTTTAATGAAAAGTTGAAAAGTGAATAGGAAAGTAAATTAAATGAATGCAGAAACATTTCTACTAATCCCCTTTCTCTCACTTTTGCTAACATTTAATCCTCGTGAAAAGTTTGTAATTAACCCAGGGGATTTTTTTTTTTTTTAAACATAATATTTTACTGAAAATGAGAAGTTGGAGTGCTCACATCCTGGCAGTGTGTTTGCAGACATAGAAAGCAGCTAGGAAGATTTCAGGAGCTTTCTCTCTTGGCAAGAATATTGCTAGAGATTTAGCTATGAATTATGGCTGATACTGAGAAAGAAAATCCAGGTGATATCATTGTTTTTCCTTCTAAGACAGACAGCTACACAGAGCTCTAAAAACATCAGACCGAGGTTATACCTGGGGTACCAATTCTGTTCTCACTCAGCAGGAACTTTGCAAACTGACCGTTTTGCAGACCCTGGGACTGACCCCATCTAAAGCAGAATCCAAACAAAACATTAGTCTGAACCACTGGGTTGGCACTTACAAGATTTTGTATTAGTTCTTGAAGCTGGAACACAAATTTCTTATGAGACTTTACATATATCACAGTTCCTCTACATTTCACATCAATACCAACAGGATGGCAATAAAAATATGTATGTGGCTTTAAAAGGGAAATGGAGGAACTACAAAACCAGAGATATTCAGGAACAGGAACAAAATATTGAAGAAGATATACTGGCAAGAACAATTGCATTTCAACAAAGAAAGGAGGAAAAAACCTCTCTGCCACTCTCCTCAAAATCTCCATATTGTTCATATTTTTATATCATTAGTATAAAGTACCAGACACCATAGAAATCATTGGATGTCTCAAGCATTTTGGAAGTATTTATAGGGCTACTGGAAGCAGCCCCGTATTAACAAGATTAATTTTAGGAGTAAATAAAGCAACTCCTCCCACTTCACCCCACAGTGCTGTCAATGAAGTAAGTATTAATCATGAAAAAATGTTCATATTAATACCAGGAGTTGCTCTTATGAAAAAAAATACCTATTGCAATGTAACTTCAAACTTTCAATTTAAAGTACCATCCACTTCCAAATGACTGGATAATAAATTTCATCCCTTTACTATATATTAAGACCACACTATATTGATGCTTCCAGTGGTCTCAGTACTGTAGAGTTAACTTTCATGAGGGAAGAACACCTTACTGCTCCAGAGCTGATTTCCAGTCTCAGCTGTCAAGATGTGTATGTTTTTGATTAAATCAGCTGGCATGGACATACACAGCAAACAGAACATGGACCTATATATGTCTTCAGATCTGAACAGGCAGTCATAAATAACCTGGGTTAGACAGAAAGAATAAAAACAATGCATCTCAGTTGGTAATTAGGCATCATTCTGGGAGATGCAGTTCCAGTGTTTGATAGACCCAGATGGATGCTGCCCCGGTCTTGCATTACAATATAGATCTTTGACTTGGAAGTTGCATGTTTTTACAGCCTTTCCCTTTCTTTCTTTCCTTTCAAATGAACATGTTCTTATTCCTAGGCAAGAACTTCAGCTCATCTCACTGTTTTTCCCTCTCCTTTGCCTATGCTCCTCAGATCATCTGTGGTGCTAAGGGACAGGCTATTGTGGCTACTGGGAGTTATTTGTCCAGTGTAACTTCTACAATGCTGAAAAGAAGGGAATAATACAAACATATAGGTAGGAAGGGACTTCTGGAGGTCATCTAGTCCAGCCTCCTCCTCCAGGCAAGGCCAAGTAGAGCAGATAGTGCAGAACCATGTCCCTTCCAGTCCTGAATATCTCTAAGGATGGAGATCCGACAATCTGGATGGCCTGTTTCAGTGTTCAACAACCCTCATCATAAACATTTGTTTCCTGTTAAGCCATTGGAGTTTCCCGTGATCCAGCTGGTGTTGTTGGCTCTACCTCCAGTCCACACCACTGAGAAGAGTCTGACTCCAGCTTCATGCACAGCCAGTTTTAGACAGCAATAAGATCTCCCCTGAGCCTTGTTAAGGCTGAACAAGTCCAGCTCCCTCAGCCTCTTCTCGTGTCTCTTGTGCCCCAGCTCTGGATCCAGCTGCCGTTCCACTGGGCTCCCTCTAGTATGTCAATCCCTTTCTTGTCCTGGGGAGCCCAAAACTAGAGGACCTATTCCAGATGCAGTTGCAAAATTCCTAAACAGAGGGGAAGGATCACTTCCCTGGACCTGCTGGCTACACTCTTTCCAGAGTATGCGGTTGGGTTTCTTTGCTGCAAAGGCACGCTGCTCCACCCTCAGGACTTCAACGAGGAACCCCAGATCTTTCCTGCAAAGCTGCTTTCTAGCCAGTCAGCCCCATTCACACAGTTGCTGACATTATGCCACACCAGGTAGAGGATTTTTTTTTGTATTTGCCTTTGTTGAACTTCACATGTTTCCTACCAGCTAATTTTTCCAGCCTGCACAGTGAATGTGACTCTGAAAGCACCATCCTGAAAAAAAATGTGCGTAGATGGAGGCACCTAACAATTGCTGTTGTCTCAACAAAGACCACCTCATTGTCCTCCACAAATGCTGCTCCCTGCACAACTCGTAGCGAAGTGCGAGCACTGAGGCTGGGAAGACGAGATTGCCCTCTGGATTTTTCAGAGGTTTCTATCTTGTTGGAGAAAGCTAGATGCCTAGGGAAAGCGGGGTCTATTGCCCCAAGTAGTCCAAGCCTATAACATTTTGACGAGGCAGAATCTCAGATTCCTAAATGAGAATGATGAGATTCCACTCCTGATTTTCTAACATCAGTTATAATAATTAGAAGTGTTTAATTGCTCACCTCTGTTCTGGAATACATGCAAATGATCTTTTCTGGTCCTCAGATTTGTTTCAAAATTTGCTTTTTGTTCTTTTTTTTTTTTCCTGTTGGTATTAGCCCTGCAAACAACATAGTGTATTTTCTTATGTTTATAAAATCCTTTCCAGTATAACTTTCTAGGACACCTTGTCCTTCACCTCTTACATTTTAATTCATTGTAGCCCTGGACCATAGCAGCTACTGATAAAAAGCGTAAGAAGATTTCTGGTCTTTTATATCAATTGTATTTCAGGTAACACTCCTAAAAACTTGTAAGCACCATCACATTCACTGTAACACAACAAAACTAACTGGGTGGAGGCTGGGTGGTGCGAGTTAGCCATAAAGGATGAGACATAAAAAAAAGAAACATTAGGAGTTATGGAGAGACTCTTTCACATAATTAAAAGTTAATTAAAAGCTCTCAGTGTAATCTATATCCAGAAAAAATGGCCTTTTGTCATTTCTACAAGTGAGTTTCCTGAAAGAAACACTCATCTCAGACTGCAGCCCATTCCAGAAAAGTAAATAGAAATTGCACAATAATCAACAGCCTGTCCCAGGTGGCATACTAATTTACTACCAGTTCTTGATAATTTATTGCAAGTTAAATAGTTCAGTGACAGGCAGGGGGGAACGGACATTAAAAAAAAAAAAAAAAAAAAAAGAGAGGGTTATTTACTCTCTTGCCTGACAGTGTCTCACAGTCAAATCTACCTCGCTTCATCAGCTTGCTCCTAGGCATTTATTTGAAAGAATTAATAAGCAGACAAGAAAAAGTTCATAGAGGAATAGGCTATAACTCATTTATTGCTACTGAAAACAAAGGGGCTTACGGGACTTAAAAGACATCAAAGATGCTACATTTACAAAAAAAAAACCCACCAAACCCCCCAAAAAGCCAAAACCAAGAGAAAAAATAAGCCTCATTCAAGAAGAAAGATGTCCCAGGTGGACGGCTAGTCTTCCCAAATTGCCTCCAAACAGACCCCTGTGGTCTGTGAAGTAATTTGTCTTTGATAACTAAACAATATTGCGTGTTTATACAGAACCAAAGGATCCTAAATCAAAATGTTTTGGAAAATAATAACCAAAATTTCTATGAGTTTTAGCTGAATAAATCAAGGTGGTGATTGGGGATGCAGAAATAATACTAAAGTTAGGATTCATAAACAACGCAGCAATAGGATCCCACTACCTAAAACACAGTCAGCATGCCTGTAGTCCTAGCTAAGTTTTTAAAAGGCTTTAGCACATCCATTTCTCTGTCAGCCTGATTACAAATTGCCTAGGGCAAGACTGCCTCTCTGCTTCACATCTGGACAGTGCCGAGCTCAATCATACCTTTGCCTGTAGGTGCAACTATGATAAAAGTAAATAAATACAGCTGCAAAAACCAGACTGGTCACACCAAGTGCTGAGAGCTGCTGAATGTTTTCTGAACTCAATTCTATTTTTTTAATCCCTAAATGAGAATTTGGTGATTTTTAAAGAGACATTAAATATTTATGGCAAATTAATTCAAATGAGCTACACACTGCCCTCATTACCACCATCATATACAGAAAGCAGCTCCATTAATTTCATTCATTGTACTACTGCTGATACACTAGTGGTGTGATCTGCAAACTGCTTAGCATCAGAAATTCCCAATTGTATCATCGTCTTTCATGCTTTCCACAATTTTCGGAGATTTTAAATCTATGCCTACAGAGAAGCCCGAGTCTGCTTAGCCTCCTATTCTGAGCACCTTTTCCAAGGTTTATCACTAGGAAGAGTTTTCAGTATCCTGAAGCTACGAATGTGACTTTGCAAACAATCACAGCAGTGGGTATTAATGAAAGGTTAGATGTAATTCAGGCTGTTATAATCGCTGCAGCCAAGGAAGAAGAGAGTAAAAGAGAACAACGCAGGTTCATGCCCGAACAACATGTTGTGGCACCATGCTAACTGACAGTAATCACTGCAAGCCATTGAGAAGCTGAACTGTTCACCTGGAAAACAAGCTCTGACTAAAAAACATCAGATTGCCAACAGCTAGTTGAAACAGGATGAAAGAAGAAGTTGAAGCTATTTTTTTGGAGTAGCCCATATCAGTTCTGGGGAATAGTAAATCCCTGCAAACTCTCAATGACAACATACCCAACCTGTCAAGCCTCAGGTAAGACCTGCTCATCTCGTTCCCATCCCTCTCTCTCTGTGACATCTGGGGACTCTCAGGTCCTTCTGCTGAACAGGGCACAGGCCATCACTGCAAGTTTTTACAGAAACCCAACAAGGAAGTGCAGCTGCAGCACAGTGCCAATATTTTTCTAATGCAAAACAATTGTTAACATCTTTTTAAATCCACATTCATACCTACAATTAGTGACTATGTTTAGTCTTTCAGTCTTGGGAGAATTTGCAAATTCAGATTTAGGCCACTAAGTTTCTTATGGAGTATGGAACCTACATCTGCTACAGAGAAGCGCTTTTCTGTGAACTGGGGCCATATGGCTCAATACAGCGCAGATTTGGTTTCCAACTAAAACCAGTTCTACAATAAAATAATGCCACTGAAAAAAGTCTGCCTCATATTGAGACAGTTCTCAGAAAGACACGAAACAGCTAAATTTTGCAGCCTATCCACACGTTCACATAATAACCCATTACGCAGAGGTTATCTCTATTTTTTGTCAGTAAAATGAGCACGGACAGTCTTTACATGTCTGCAAGGCTTTGGAAGCATTCATGGGATACAGATCACGTTCCAATATTCATTTTGAGTTTGTATTGTCATTAGTGTTCAAGATTTACCATGCTCAGGCTGGGAATTTATGTATTTTTTTTTTCCTTCAACCCCCAGGTACATCTTTTGACTTCTGTCCGTTTTTTATGTCTAAGTGAAACTGCAAGTTGATGAACTATCATGGAAGCGGAAGGAGAATGAGCAGTGTAGGTTACTGGCAACTTCAACATTCATATAAGCACCCCCATCAAAAGTTGCAGTTAAAGTGATTTCTGTGCTGCCCTGTATCTTTATCAGATCTGGGCCACCCAGGAAAGCATCTGATGGTCTGTAGTTCCCATTACGTAGCACAACAGCAATGGCTGATCCCGTGATACTCTAAATTCTCATATCATGAAAAACGGTTTGGTTTTATGTCCGCATTCTGTCTACACCTCCCTTCAGAACTTAGGAATGCATTACATTTTTTCTATCTATTCCCAAATCCAGTTATTGTATTTTTAGGCAAAATAATCAGCTGTGACCTTTATTAATCCATACTCACTTTGTAAAACATAAGGGGAAAAAAAAACACATTAAAAATCTTAATTCACTGAAGAGTACTTTTTGCAATAGAGTGATGGTAACAAAACAATTTGCTGTGAATGCTGTAACATAATTCAAGCTGACAGGGTACAATAACTGTTTCCCAAAGCACATTGGACTACGCAAACATAGATCATGGCTGCAAAAAGCACACAGCCTTTTCTCAACAGAAGTTGTAATAAAATTACATGCTCACAAAGCCTTCCCCCTCAACACAAGACCCTAAAGCTATGCCATCTCTGCTGTATTTTGAGATGGGTGTCTGCAACCTCTCTGCTGAAGGTTACACTCTAGCAAAGGAACAGCAAAAATGCCTGCTCTGGTCATAGACCAGTATATTATGACAAACTGCCGCATTGATAGTTCAAACAAGATTCACCTGAAGATGGCTCTTGGATCCCAACAAGGAGGTGGCTGTGATAGGCAGGCAGCAAAACCAGGCATTGGAGACTCAGGTTCCCAAGCTGTATTTGAGATTTTCTCAGCAATTCTCTGTAAGACGTGGGGGACTGTTTACCTCACCTCTCTGTGCTTTATAATACCCATCAACATAATGGAGATAATACTTATGTGCATTGTAGGACTAAGATGATGGAATTAAAATATGACCTAATATTAAAACATATTAAAATATGTCCTCTGCTGCAAGTACTTCAGAATATCCCTACTTACACTTCTCCAAAAAAGCACACAGGTTTCATCCTGTGTGGGTTTCTTCTCATTTTACATGCTGGCATTTTGACCATTTGATGTAAAACTGTTGTTGTAATGGCCATAATGTAGATCAAAATAGTAGCCACTGAACAAGGAAACAAACAGTATGGTGAAGACAAATAAACATTAGCTGTGCTGTCAAAAGGCTCAAAAGCAGCTTTTCCATAAAGTAAGTGTAACCTCCACCTATTCAACTTCATAGCTGCCTCTAGAAATGACAGAGCCAAATATGAAGACCATTAAATCTGCTGAAGTTCCGTCTAACAGATACAAATCTTTACCCTGAGAAATAAAATCCCTTGCTATAAAATCTGGTTCAATCACATTTGCCAATGTAAAAATTGTGGCTAAAGCTATGCAGTCCAGATCTATTTTGACCTTTCAAAAAAAATAGAGAGTTGGAGGTAGGGATCTATACAGTCCTTCTTCACTTTAATATATGAGGTGTTTTAGTGAAATAAATAATCCTTTCTTATTTAAGAGCAGGCTGCAGAATCAGGTTTACTGTGACCATCTGATGAAGTAAAACAATTTGTGATGAGTGTCTTGGTTTTCAGAGGTGTAAGAATTCAGGCCTCGGAGCTGGTTTGTCCCCTGTAGAACACCAGTATTCTGTGACTTTCATATTATCAAGAGGTGCTCAATTCAGTGTGAAAAGTTAACACTTGTATTAGCACTCCATTCTTCCCCCCAATTTCTGATCTGAGAGTTAGCTAATATATCTATTTTTAGATTTAGTAATTACCACTAGCAGTCTCACCACTATGAAGAAAAAGCAGAATCACAGCATTCTCCATTATATTACAAATTCTGAATGGACTGTACTTGTACTACTCAGTAAAAAGGAATCAAAAGTCACATCATGTCAAATCACGCTGAGTACAAATCAGCATAAACCATTCTTTGCCCCAGAAAAAAAGGTCACTCCATCAGCATTGTGAGTTACTGGTGTTTCTGGATGCTGACTTCTGTATTGGTTTATTTGAGCTAATGGAACGATACAGTCTGATCACAGAGAGATCCTTAAAAATACTTTTCAAGGAGGCACTTGTGCACAGTCTCCATCTAGAGTTTTAATAAAATATACACACTTCTGTACTCTGGACAATGCAAGATCAAGAGTGCCCCTTGCAGATGGAAGAGAAGACACAGAGGTTGCTGGCGGTTCTTAGCCTTCCCTCAGACCAAATCCCAAGAAAGCTTTGTCTTCTGCAAAGACAAGCTTCACCCGTTGGGCTAGGGAGTAATATGATAAAGCAGGACTTCAATACCCATGGAGTCCCACTACAAATAAATAAATAAATACATGATGTGCAATTACTGCTGAATTATCAGAATATTTGTCTCCCTCACTCCCCAATATCCATCCTGAATTCAATCCAGTCAATTCCAAGCAGCAATTTGGAAAGCATTAAGTGTGTACCATAGCCTCCCACCTTGAAATTACCATCTTGTAAAAAGACAAATGGCTAAAATGAAGGAAAATCAAGTATGATTCTTACTTCAAAGCAGTACTAGTGTGTTCCAATACAAGTGGGAATATGTACCATGGCAGCAAAATATGGCAGAGAAATACAGCAATGCAAATCATTCTAAGATTTAAGTTATTTTCTTTTTATCTACATAGAAAATGTATTTACTAGAGTAATTTTAAGAACCTCTGAAGAACAGTATTTGACTGCTTGAGAAATATTATATCCCAGAGTGGCTTTTGTACAATTCGTGTAGACAAAAATTGCAGGAAACCTTACAAGTCCTGCTGCCTTCTGAGTAACCATGGGGGATATCATCATTACTCACACCACATAGCCAGCTTCTCCCAAGTCATAAACTGCTGTAATTAAGGAATGATTGGAAAGTGTTGAAATTTATCTTCAGACAGGACTACCAAAATGATTTTCTTAATCACCTGAAGTATAAGAAAAACATTGCCAGTAATAGAAAAGATCTTTCTTTGCAATTCCTCCTCTATACATAATTCCATTCTCACCAAACTGGATCTCTATTTGCCTTGTTTTCTTTAACAAGTACAGATACAAACTGAATCTCAGTCTTACCTAGGAACAATACAAGCACCTTTTTCCTCCTTCATCATCTCTTTACTATCTGTCAAGTCTTGTCTATTTAATTACACCCAGAACAGAACTTGCTACATTTTACAGGGACAAACCTTTTTTACGGTTCAGTAGTGGCTCTTAGTAGTTCGACCCAGCTCCCTGCTATTCAGACACATTTATTTCTTTATTTTCATTACAATGCTGAATTAACCTATATCCTGGCATTCAACAAGGGGCAGCACTGTAGGTGGCTCGGTTCGACATGGCTGAATTATTGACATGACAGTTGCTTCCTGAACCACCTGTCAAAAGCAAACGCCAGCTCCAGCTCCTACAACCTTGTGCTCCTGCTCTTCCCTTCTCTCCCTGCTCCTACACCTTTCTAGATTGCCCTTGGAGGGAACTTCTTCCTTTTTCAACCCACCCTGACTTGGTCCTTCCCCTGTTAGAAGCAAATCTAACACTCCTGCTCCTGCTAACATTGACTGGCACACATACTGGTCATCTTCTCAGAAATCCCCAACAATTAAAAGTGGTGTGATCCTGCCCCAGAAGACTAAAATACAAGAGATGGATCTGAAGGACTTCTGAATACTTCTATGACTCTGTACCAACCACAGCAGATCAGAAATGTGAGCACAGAGAAGGGGAGACAGATCCTGACCATCATTTGTAATGTAAAAAAGAAAACAGACTGAAGTACAAGGGAAAAATAGTACCATCGCTCTCCATGTTGTGAATTGATGGAGAAAAACAAAGACCAGCTTTCAAAAAAATTCTATTCAAGCATGTAAATAAAGACCTGGTTTTCAAAAATGCTGAGCATACAGCAACTCCTGTGGCGACCCCATGAGTACATTTTCCAGTTATGTCAGAACTCGGTACTCTAAGCTCTTGAAACTCTGATCTTAATCATAGGCACTAAGCAATTTTGGTCCTTTCTCTCCTCTCCCACCATCCCCCAAATCCAATCCCCAAAAGGATTTTGTAAATGTGAAGTCTGGTGCAGAGCTGGGTATTAATGCAGTGCATTTTCTTTTTCACTCAAGAACTTAATACCACACATTTCTTCGTTTCATATATGTATTTTTTTATATTTACAGCAGTTAAATACCTGTTCTCAACATGTGTCATTAATACCAAGCACCTACAGTCTGGAGACATCACTTCAGAACACCACACTGTTCTTATGAGTAACAACTCATCCTTTCCATCAGATGAAAGAGAAATAATAGTTTCTGATCTCAGATTACAGCTATGATGTCTCTGATGGAAGAATATGCTGTTTAATAGAACGACCTGTGTTACCTTTTGTTAGGGAAGTGTCAATTATGAAAGGCTTCATTAAAAAGAGAGAACGCACGAGCGAGACAGAAAAGCCCTTTAAGAAAGTTGGGCTGTCAGGTTTCCTCCAAGGGAAGTAACAGTTCTTTTCACACTGCTGTGTGAACTGAATTATATTTGACATTTATTCCAACTCAAAAGTACCTAAAAGTTACACAGTCAATCAACATTCATTAGAGTCAAGAGTTAGGATTTATTAAAGTGTTTTTCTCTTCTGAATTTCACCCTGCCTTTATAGATCCTCTGTCAGTAACTTTCCAACTCAGGATCATACAAGACAGCCAACTTTTTCCTGAGCTCTGTGCATGGAATATCCTTGTTTAGGATGTTTTATGAAGGTGGTATGTACCCATGAAACTTCAGAGATAAGTGTAATTGAGAGGCAGGTATCACTGCTGATACACAGCTGACACAGATGTGCACCGCTGCCCTTTACTGGCCGTGTTCAAGCCTCCGCGATAGCAACCGACTGCTCTCAGCTATTTGCTGCTGGGGTTTTCAAGTGAGAGTTCAAAAGGTATAGCATTAGAGATTCCTATCCTGCATCCCCGGTTTCTACCTCTTAATCAAGTTTTGATAAGCTATTGCTTGTACAGCATGTTGTGAATGTACAGATTAGACAACAGAACCAACTCAGCTGTGCTCAAATCATGACAGTGTTGGTTTTCGTGCAATGCACTTGGATTGCAATATGATAGCATTAAGCAGTGTTCCTGTTCCAATGCAGGGCATGCTTGAGAAAGTCAAGCAACTGAGAAAGCTGAAGGACAAAACCCTTTATCTCTCTTTCCGTGATATAAAAAAGACAATGTATCCCTGTAAGAAAATCATAAAATATTTTGATGTGTTCCTTAATATTAACTCTGAGCACCACATAGTGCTCAAATATATCTATTATGAGGCTTCCATTTATTGGAGGAATTGATCTAAAAGGGAGACTGCAACCCATAAGTAAACAGCTGAGTCAGTTATACATTAAATTATTGACACCAAACAATTTTTAGAATTACTTATTTACCAGAAAAATACAGAGCAATTGCTGTATTTTCCCTAACTATAAAAAAACCTCACAGATTCACACCTTTTAAGGCTAGAAGAGGCCACTACAACAGTCTCTTATGACTGCAACGCTGCTGCAACTGCATGTGACAGTACTGTAGATTTCTAACATCACTTTTACACTGGCATAATTTTTCTGGCTTGCTGGATTTTCCCCAGATCTCTGCTAATTATCTCTTTTATACTGTGCTGCCTATACTTGTTACATAATGTTGTGGTTTAACCTAGCAGGCAGCTAAACACCGCACAGCCATTCGCTCACTCCCCGCCACAGTGGGACGGGGGAGAGAATCAGAAACAAACCAAAACAAAACGAGTAAAATTCGTGGGTTGAGATAAAGACAATTTAATAGGACAGAAAAAGTAGGGAAAATAATAATAAATAATAATAATAATGATAAAAGAATATACAAAACAAGTGATGCACAATGCAATTGCTCACCATCTGCCGACTGATGCCAGCCCGTCCCCGAGCAGCGCTCGCATCCCAGTTTCTATACCGAGCATGACGCCATATGGTATGGAATAGCCCTTTGGGCAGTTGGGGTCAGCTGTCCTGGCTGTGCCCCCTCCCAGCTTCTTGCTGGCAGGGCATGAGAACCTGAAAGGTCCTTGACCAGTGTAAGCACTGCTTAGCAACTAAAACATCAGTCTGTTATCAACATTCTTCTCATACTAAATCCAAACCACAGCACTATACCAGCTACTACAAAGAAAATTAACTCTATCCCAGCCAAAAGCAGGACTGTTTTTATGTAGAGTAAAAATTCAAAATGATGCAACTTTATTTCCTTGATTAGTGTTCACTGCATATGTTCTGCTTTTGCTGTAAAATGTAGTTCATCTCATGAAGCAGAACAATCCAAAGATCAAGAAGGGCTGGTGAGAGTCATACTAACACCATCCTACTCAATATCATAGCAAATGAGTCCCCTATGGGGGAATGTAGGAATATTTCAGGTCTTATCAGGAGATATTGGGACACTATTAGTATCTAAGTAAACTCAATGCATCACATTATTAATGGAACCATATTTCAACTGAAGAAGGCTCTACAGCTGTCAAGGAAGAGCATTACCCACATTAGGAATTGCAGAGGTAGCCGTGGCAAATAAATGGTGCTCCTGAAGTACACTATATTTTTTGCCCAGGGCCTATTTACAAGCAATTTTTCAGTGCCATTAATGACACCAACAAAATGAAATACTTTGTTTATATCACCCAGACCTGAAATTCCCACTCTTTAAAACAAACAAACAAAAATTCTACTTTACATAGCTCCTTTCTTTAATCTGTATCTCAGATAATGACCTCTGCACAATCACTCCAAAACATTCTCTCTGGCTTTAGAAGAACACCTGGGAAAAAAAAAATTATACAGTAAGATACCAGATACATATGGCTGTCAGTTTGCCATCTGAACTGTTCACTAAACACCTTATCTTGGTTGAAATCCAAAGACTTTCCATTAATTTTAATGGAGTGACTTTGGAATTAAACTAGCATGAGAGCACAATTTGCCCCTTAATGACAGTTATTTGCAAAAGGGAAGCTGTTTTATGTAATCAATCTGAACACCTGCTTTTGTAATCAGCCTACACAATCAGACAGATTACATGATTACTACCAAATATTGTGCAGATACTTTCTGAGAGAAGAAATCATTGCCAGTTCACATTTTTAATCAAGGTGGCACCAAAAAAACCACTGAAGAAACAAAAATAAGATTCCATCTCAGCAGGTATTCTTAAAAAGAGGAGGGAAGACAAGCGAGCAGTTTGGCTGAAGCATGTTTTTGGAATAGATTTAAAACCTTTAAACCTAATTTTCCCCCCATAATTCCAGAGAAAAATTCATTGTTTGACATATAGAAGCTATACACAGGGCCTGAAACCAACCAGCAATCCACTGAGCACATCCTTAACTTTAACACCATTTTAGAATAGCAAGGGAAAAAAAAATGGCCATGTGCAAGATAGCCCCTCAGACTCACAGTAGGATGTGAAGGACTTGAGTGAATGATGGAAAATTAAGACACTAAGCTCTTCCCCATGAGCTCTGCTATGAGAATCCACCATCAAACAGAAACACTTGCTAGGAAACCTCATGAAAAGTATAACTTTGGCACACTCTCCACCGAGTTACTGGGCATTAGTATCATTTTTGTTGCTCTTTTTCATTTCTAATTCTGCTGTAAAAACAGCAAAGACCTGCAAAGACCACACTCATCAATATCTAGGTAAAATACCTGACATCAAACAAGTTGAGAAATAGCACCAATTCAAAAACCTCACAGACAGTGAACTTCATGTTGGATTTGTATAATTAGTTCAGAAGTAAGGATATAGGACACAGCAGCAATACAGAGGATCAACTAAAATATCTGATTGTATGCAACTCAAATAACCACTATAACACCGTTATGAACATTTTCAGTATGACGAACTTTTAACACTGAACTCAGTACCCTATATACAATAGAAACCTTTTTAGTATAAGAAGAATATTAGTGTCCTGAAGGTATAGTATGATTCAAACCTTGAAAATTGTATTATGAGCTTCTCTTAGCATTTTGAAGATAGACGTATGATGTTTGGGCCAAATTACTTTGCTTAGAAAATTAAGCAAAATGCAAGTCTTGGAGCTTGTTAATGTTGTGGACAAAAGTTTTGCAATAAGAAAGATTCAGCAAAAAACACTGGTTATTTTAAGCCTTTTAACAAAATTCCTCTTGTTATAAAGAAAACAGGAGAGGATTCTATCCTTCTTTTTTTCAGCTTGGTTATAGACTATGGCATGGAAATGTTACTTTTCTGCACCTCTTCCATACAAAAAAAACCCCCAAAAAACCAAAACCAAGCAAATGATGGTTCTCCAAAGAACTGGTCCCCAAAGGACAGATACATTTCCAACACTTGAGTTCAGCACAGAAGGACATAGGTATTCACACTTCTAGATCGCTGCCTGCACCATCTACAAATAATCAGCTTTCCCAGCCATCTGAGGACAGAAGTGTTTCTGTAATCATAAACTCGCTAGCTGTATTATACAAATGGGCATACTGTCAAGCGTGCTCTTGAAACATTAAGATGAATGACCATTTTGTTGGTGGCAGAGTAAGCAAAATTATGAATGACCTAATTTTTAAAAAGTTGCATGTATAATTATGCATGCAAGTAGATGCAGATATGTAACTGGATGTTTACAGGAGCAACTACTGAATTTTCACCATCACTATGAACATAGGTTAGAGTTTTGTGCTCATAGAGATCTATATGCTTTTATACATACATGTTCCAAAACCAGGAATAAAGTCACTGAAGACTGTTACTGAAGACAAAATATAGTCTTCTGATTTCATATATGTTCAGAAGGGGAAAAAAAAAAATCAAGAACAAAGACTAGAAAATGCTAAGATTAAGATTAAATGACAATGCATATTGGATTGGATAGTGGTTTGAGGTTTATAAAAATGAAACACATTTCACCTGACAGAAAAACAGATGCAGAAACCTCAAGCAGAAATACAGCTACAGTATATTTTCCTTAGTATTTACAATAGAACCACTTTATTTCCTATACCAAAAGCATTTCTAGGTTGATTACTGGCCCATGCAACGTGGCATGATGAAACTGCACATCGTGCCTTGCTGGAAAGGAACACATCATGTGTCACCATTGCATCAGGTTGACCGAGCACAATTATATTTGTTTGGTCAAGCATGCACATAACTGCTCACATGGCTTGTGCGTTGCTATATTTGCAGTGTGCTGAGCTATTAGCATCAGACTATCTCTTTTTCCCCTTACCAAGAAAAGCCAAATCTGGATATGCTACCTCAGTATTTATTCCCTCCACATTCCTACAAATTCCTACTAGTTTTAACAGAACTTGCTAGAAGTCAAAATTAAAAAGAAATAACGAAGACCTCAAATTTTTTCTTGCCAGATCTTCTGTTTGTTCCAGTGCTAGAGAACCACTTCTCTACATTTACTCATGGTGAGAGACCTCTTGCTCTATGAGCAGACCCAATGAATCCAGTAGGGCTACTTCTAGAGCTAGATGCTAACGTACATGAGTCAAGTCATCAAAGTTGGCCTCCAACATGTTATTTGTTGACAATAAAACCACACTTGTTTTCACTTATACTTCATGAGAAAGATCAAAGAGATAACGTCTACCACATAATTGTTCTTCTGTGTCAAAAAGCTAAATAGTTCAGCAAGGGATGTATTTTTCAGAAAACAGCCTAAAATAATATTAGAATCAAGTCTCCAATTTGGGGAGTGGGAGGAAGGAGGAGCAAGGAAACCCAAATAATACTGCTATTACCACATGTGCGTGGGAGGGTGAAGCACATACAGCACATGAGGAAGAGAGGATTCAGCATTGCCTTCTCCGGCACTGCAAGGAATGGGGAATGCCTCTTAGTTATCTCAGGCACAGCATTGCACTTCAGGTGAGAAAGGCCTCCAGGATTCACGTTTGGGGAACAAGGCACAGAAATAACCGATTGTTCCCATGGGACAAAGCCAGAGCTGAATTCACATGGGACTGCACAGACATGTTTACTCTGAGCTCTTAATACTCCAGCACTCTTATCCCAGAGATAGGGACCAGAAACAGTGGAACTGTAATTGCCAAAACTTAGGCTGACATTGCTTGCGCAACCTTGGTTCAGCTTCTTGGGTATATATTACAAGTGGGTCTTTGAGCCTATAATCCTTTCTTGCACATAGTTCCACGAATCTCCTTCATTCACTGGCAAAAGATGCATACCTAACCTTCCAAGGCCATTTACTCCCTAATATTACAAAAAAATGATAGAACTTCCACAGTAAATTAAAACAATCACATAGCAGATATGTAAAACAAAAATTCAGTCTTAACTTTACCAAACTAAAGCCAGGCAGAGTTATAAGCAACTGAAAAGTAAGTCCAGTATTAGGAAATACTAGGCAACTTTCATGACAACCACAAATACTTGGATTATCCTTTTGACAAACGTGATCTCATGGTTCTGGTTATCTGTGCATTTTATTTTCTAATGCCACAGTATCTGCTGGCAATAATGCACTCCCATTAATGGGTTATGAAAGATGTCTGGTATGATTTGCTTCAAACCCTTACTATCTAGTCTGTACCCAATATTAGCGGGAAGTTTGCTTAGGATGCTGTTGCTCAGTGTTTCGTTCATAAGCCAACTTAGCTCCATCAGCTTGGAGGGAACGCAGGGAGAGGACTCTTACTTTGCACCACCAGAATCTTTACCAACTTCTTCACTTCCACTTAAGGAAAAAGTAAATTTCTAGCTGTTCTACCTCACTTTACAGACTGTAACATATATCTCCTTTCACATGGACTGGCTTTATTTCAGCTTTATTTTAGCTTTATTTTATGCCTTCCTTACTGGCCCTTTTACAGACATGTTAGGGCCAGATCACATTTTGGCTAGCAAGAACACAGTTTAATTTGTTACTATCATGCTGAAAAAACCCTTTATCGACCATTGCTATCAATATGATGCCATCTCTGGTTTTTGTCTGATCGCTGTGTATATGACCTGGTGCATACTCCATATGTAACAAGCTACATTTGGTGAATCTCAGGTTTGAGAGGACTCATGTCTTCTTTTGTTCATGTTTGAGTGCTCCTGTCCTAGGGTATGTCCATAAGGAGGAGGATGTTTGTGCCCTCTGGTTGTATTTGTTCTTTATCATGCTCTTGTTGCAGAGCTGGAGATTTAAGGCAGGGAACACTGGTTTTTTTGTGGGCATTTTTTATTTTACTGGATTTCAGCTATACTTCTGTTTTAAGTCACCAGAAGCCTTTAAGTTACAAGCCTCCAGTAATACAGTTAAACATTGGGAAAGTGCTACATAAGCATTAAATGCAAATGTTAATATCTTCTGGGGGCTGCAAACAGCTCAGATCACTCCTAACTGGCCCCTCTGGCTGCCACACAGGGCTGCATTATTCATTTCTGGCAGGAGATGTGTCCAGCTGACTTTATCCACGGCCAAATATGTTTTATTACAGCACTTCAGTGTGTTCTCTAAGCTCTTCTTTTCAATTCTCAGGCACTTCTAGTGTAAGAGGCAGGATTAAAAGAATGCTTCTCAGCATCTTTGGTTAACTTTAAATTTTTCTGCAAAGACATGTATAGAGACAGAAGCTACCCCGTGGCTCTTAATAGCACAGATGATAAGTGATCCTCTTTGGCTGTAAAACATACCTTGCAGCTGTCCCCAATTTTTACCTCAAAAGTTCACTATCCTCCTTGATCTCAATTGTACTTTACTAAAAAAGTGAGGCAAAGAAATGACATGTAATAAAACAAGGGAACATCCTTTTGGCAACAATTTTCTGTTTAAAAAAAATCTACAACAAAAAAAAAGGACTTCATGGCTTAGTGCAGAGTTTTACAGTATCTCTGCTTCCAAGCAAAAGCATATCAAAATATTGTTTAAACAATTAATTTTTCTGGTGCTACAGGCTCTTAAGGTAATCTCTACCTGGAAGGGACAGAGAGAGCAGGAAGCCAAGCATCTTTAAAGGTACTCACTAGTACATGAAAATTAATGTGTCACTTTTTTCCTCTCTTAACATGCCCATAGGGACTGCTCTACAAGCCCAGAATACTGCTAACTGGATTCACTATTCCAAACAGCATCACCATGTGAAAGCACGGTTTCCTCTGAATAGTCTCCAAGTCCAGCCCTCTCCCGTCTTCATCATCCTCCCTTTCTGGCTTCCTCCCCCAAAGGGAATCCTTCAGATTCAACAGCTGCATATTATGACTGGGAACCCAAATGAAATGGGGCTGTATTTATTTAACTTATGGAATAAACTGCCTTTTACAGGAGCCAACCTGAAAGCTTCTCACTCCCTGATGCCACCTTACTCTTACAGCTGGTCTTGGACATGCTTGCAAATAATAAAATCTTCTGCCTGTCTAGAATAGCTTAGGAAGACAAAATCCACATGCTAGCATCACCAGTTAGCCTAGACGCAGACAGAAGCATTCACCTTGAATCCCTAATATTTAGGATAGTTCAACAATATCTTATCTATACATTTGCTCAAAGAGAGTAATTTTTTTTTTCCCCCAAAGAAACAGTTCATTTTTATTAAAGAACAGTAAAATCATACTCATGGGGTACAAGGAGCGTGAAATGGTTGTCTTCTCAGAGGCTAATGCTCATTAAAATTTTTGGAAGGCTTGTTTCAGATAGGATAGATTTATTGGATAAGGAAGATTAAAGAGGCTATAGCTCCTTGATTATCACTAGACACAACGGTATATATTCCTGAATCACATGACATGGTCACGGTTCTGTAGATATGTAGCTTGCCTCAACCTTTCACCCTCCCTTCTCTCCATCTATACCTGGACTACAGCTGCTTCTAAATTCAACATATTCACTGGGTAAGGACTACCTTACATTTTCTCTGCACTGCACAAACATTAACTTATTAACCTTCATAATAACCATGGGAGATTCATCTGAAACCTATTCAAAACCCAGTGGCGGATATGGGAAGATTCAGCTTCGAATCAGGCTCTCATATAGCTGATAAGTAAAGCAAAACATAAGATTCTGTTTAACTTAAGACCATATAGCAACCCAAACTTCAGTCAAGGTCAATTCTATTCTCTTGATTATTTACGGATGTTTCAACTTCTCTGGTTGTTTAAAACATTCCTGTTACTTCTGGTTCTGCTTACAACCAACAGTGAGTGTTACAGCAAATCTCACAAAAAGGACAAAATGTTCAACGCTCCGTGTGGTTTCATCAACTCATTTTTAATATTTTTGATGTTTTTAAAGCAATGCTTATGCTCTGAAAATGAAGATTTAATCAAAATCATTACTGAATGCATCAGAGTGCTTGATTTGATTGTAGCACGTTTTGCCCTATGCATTTGTAAAGTTCACTATTATCACAGATTACAGTAAACACAGGATACGATATTGTCAGAGGTATCTAAGCACACCATTTTCACTGCTATATGTTCTTGTTAGTCATTTAGTCACTTTAAAAAATTCTCCTTGTTATAGTTAATTAAGATGAGCAATAGAAAAACCAAACAGTGTGACTCAGTGCTATATCTACTGTAATTATTTAATGAAGTTTTTAAAACTCAAAATGAACCTAATATTTAAAGTAATCAAGTCCTAATATAAAGGTAATTTCTCTTTTTTTCCTTTGTGTTGGTTTAGGGGTTTTTGAGTTTTTTTTTTTTTTTTTTTTTTTCCTCCAGAAACAATGGTAGGAATCCTTAAACTAAAAAGCATATCACTAAATTAAAAACCCAGTTAAACCACAACCTTATCTTAGACAGCATAAAGATACACTGATTCTGCTCACTAAGGCAAATCACTTTGTGCCCAAAATAGTTAAATTCTTCAGGTTCCATATGAAAATAGAGAATTTATTTGCTAAACGACTAAAAAACTGCCACAAACTCCAAAAATCATGTAATACTAAGAAAATCAGGCCATCATGAAATGGGCCACTGTGACTATATCATCAAACTAAGCAGCTTTGTACTCGTGTTTTTCCCCAATGCTTTGTTCAGAATTCACGAACCAGAATGGTTGGACTGAGATAACCTGAGCCCAGGTTCAAAATGAGAAAGTTCTCTTGAAAACTCATATAGCCATCTGGTAGTCGAAAGGCTTTAAATTGTTCTAGCAGGACTTAGTACCAAAGAAGAACAGATGCTTGCAGTATACATTAGACATGTCATCTAGGGTTTCCCTGCCAAAAAATCAATTATGTAAAACAAACTTTCAACTAGAGGCCAAATTTGAAAAGGAAACAAACATTTGGAAGAAAATAAAACACCTTTGCAAGAAGAGCAAAAGAAAAGCTCATCTGCTTCTGCACCCTCTTTTCCACTACTTTCTATTACTAAAATAACTTTTCATTCTCTTCTCTTTCAGTGATGATTATTTCAGGAAATTCTGAAATTTCCTCAGTAGACAGTTGTACAATAGATAAATGGCTCAGGCAGAAAAACACGGCTGTAAAAATCTTTCTGTTGGAAGATCTGTATTTCTGATTCATTGGGAAAGAATGTGCCTATTAGAAAAAGAACACAAGGCTGAACATAAAGTATAATAAAGAGCAGTTATTGAAAAACTTCTATATGTCATCTACAAGTTAAAGACTGTATCACGAACACAGATAGAGGCAAGTTCCAACCCTGAAGAGCTGGTAAAAACAAGTATGATGAGTACTTGAATAAATATACTGGTGCCCCTCTGCGGATCCTGGTTTAAGATTTTATTCTCACAACCAGTCATGAAACAAATTATTCACAAGAATATATCAGAAATTTGGCAGATTGGATGACCTTGACTCACAACATGAGATGGTATCCTGGGACAAACCCACGGTCACAATTTTAGGCAACTCTGTTTTGACCTCAAACAGAACTACAGAACTATAGAACTAAGGAACTATAGAACCTCCTAGGGTTGGTTTATCATCTACTTTATTTCATCATTTGACTTTTCACACACATCGAAGCTTGTCAAGGACTGAACCAATTGCAGGCTGTATTATCTGACAACTACAGATAAATGGTATATGGGGATTGGGAAGAATTTCAGTGGGTGACTGGGTGATTTTTTTTAATGATAAAATTTCACTATACAAAGTCCTTAGGACTTTTCATCTACAGGAATCCAAAACACTGCACACAATTTCATATTGCCCTTCAGCTTTTCTCTTTTAATATGGTACATACTTGAGAGGCTTATCTTTTACAGAAAGGTACATTATGCAGCTTCAAGAAATTTGCTACTACTTTTATGTCATGTTGGTCAAACTAGGATGAGACATAAATGTGTCAGACTAATAATACAGGTTCTCAAATTAATAGGCTAAATGGGAAGCATTTATACTAAGCTATCATTTACATAATACAGTTTTTCTTTATAAGTAGTGTAGTTGATAGAAAATAAGATACTATACTAATGGCAAAACACTGGGATTTCCTTAGAAAAAAATTGAAAGATTACTCTTTTCTGACGCTACTATTATTTATGATGCTTTTGTCACAATGATTGAAAACGCAAAAAGATCCTTTGGGGTTAGTCAACTTTTTCTTAGCCTGTGCTTTATTTGTGCTTAGACTACAAAAAGGACATCAGTTCTGGATTTCATTTTTGCTTTCATGTTGGACTACTACTTCTGCTCACATCACTGAGGTTTTTCCCTCATCTGGTTTTAGCTGGAAATATGACATCAGAAAGAAACACAAATTACACCATATGAGCCCAAGGCATGGTACATGTGCTTCACATTTCAAATGCTAAAGAATTTAGATAATAAAACAAATGAGGAAAAACTTTTGTAAACTGGATAGGTGGCCTTAAGTCTGAAAACAGACAAGACAACAGACAAGACAGTAAATGAATGTGAGCTACTAAGGCTACCGTCCTCAGAAGAGTGAAGGGAGAAGACGGAAGAGTGCTACTTTCAGAGAAAAGTAATTTTTTTAAATTAGTGAGACAAAAAATATGCATTTCTATAGCTGAGATGAGGCAAGACAAATTCTTCAGAACAAACTTAGCAAAGATTTAAATGGGAGACCTGCACACAATAAAAGGGAAATGACTCCATTTCATGACCCATGACTTGAGTAGAGGAATTTCATACTTTTATAGTCCAAAATCCACAACTGTACAATCCCTACAGTCACACTTGTTTTCACCTATCGTTCCCTTACACACACGAACAGAAAAAAACCAGAATGTGTCACACCCAAAATGCAGAAGACAGGAAGACACAAAACAAACATTTGCTTTTTAACCTAACTTCTAGTGCTTGATTGCCATGTATCATTAGTTTTCAGTTCTTTATTTCTTCACCTATCAGTAACAAAAATATTCACTGTAACACAACAACAGACTGAAAGCTAATGTGAATCAGAAGAAATCTCCTCAAGCAGGACTTCATTGGAGTCAGAAAATACAGGTACTTGAACATGTCCAGAGGACGGAAACAAAGCTGGTGACAGGGCTGGAAGGAACGTCCTGTGAGGAGCGGCTGAGGACTTTGGGCTTGTCTAGTCTGGAGAAAAGGAGGCTGAGGGGCGACCTCATTGCTCTCTACAGCTTCCTGAGGAGGGGAAGCGGAGAGGGAGGTGCTGAGCTTGAGCTCTTCTCCCTGGTATGCAGTGACAGGACACGTGGGAATGGTTCAGAGCTGCACCAGGGGAGGTTCAGAGTGGACATTCAGAAGCATTTCTTTACCAAGAGGGTGTTCAAACACTGGAACAGGCTTCCCAGAGCGGTGGTCGATGCCCCAAGCCTGTCAGTGTTTAAGAGGCATTTGGACAATGCCCTTAAGAACATGCTTTAACTTTTGCTCAGCCCTGAAGTGGTCAGGCAGTTGGACCAAATGATTTCCAACTGAAAATATTCTAGTCTAGTCTAGTCTAGTCTAAACACTCACACAGGCTCCCCAGGGAGGTTGTGGAGCCTCCAGCCTTCAAAAGTCATCTGGACACGGTCCTGGGCAGCCTGCTCTGGGTGGCTGTGCTTGCGCAGGGGGGTTGCGCCAGATGAAATTGTGGAAACCAATGTCTGGGAGCCCGACAGCATTGCCCCAGGGCGACCCCTGGGGAGGTGGACATCACGGCCTCTAAGTGGTGAGCCCTCTGCACAGGGAACAAGCACCACGAGTGTGGAGTGGGGCTCTGGATGCTCTGCTTGCTGCACCGGTGGGAGGCTTGGGCATGAGCCAATGCAGAGCAGCAGCTTGAGAGCTGGAGGCACAGCTAGGGCAGGCGCAGGAGGGAGGAGCGTCCTGCAGCACCAGGCACCTCCCCTCCTGCACCCCCTCATCACCATTCAGAAATAGAGTCTCTTTTGGAACACTGATCTCCCACCAGCACAGCAAGGACAGAGATCCTGCCATGGAGAGGCCTCATCCCACCACAGGGATAGACACCATCACCACCCCCCCATCGGCGCCACAAAGGCACCAAGAGCACCACCATGTCTACATGTCACCAAGGGAGCCGATCCATCTCACAGGGTGGCAGAGCAGGAGTAAACCATCCACGGGCCATGTCAACTTCTCTCACACGTGCACACTTTGAATTCCTTTGGGTGGCCTGCCCATCAGGGTTTGCCCTGGCAGAAGGAATCCAAGAGGAGTTTTGTCTCTGCCCAAGGGCTCGTAGCTCTTCTTTTCAAGACAACTCGGAGTCAGACCACCTGGCCCAGAAGACTTTGCACCTCTCTACGTGAGTCAGGGACATCCACCTACAGTCCCTCTTTCCATTTCAATTACGGCTTTGGGGGCTGTCTGCCCGCTTTGGCAAGAGAGCCCCTGGGAGCTCGCTCCTGCCGGGCGGGTTCGTACTCGGTGTGATGGCCAGGACCCGCTGGGCCGGGCGGTGGGGACGAAGGCTGGGGCTTGCCGGCTGGGTGATGCTGCTCTGGTGGCTGTGACATCACAGGGGACAGGTCACAATGGGAGCTGTCCTCAGGGACATCGCCAGGCAGCCCCACTGCTGTCTGACCTGGGCGATCGGTGAGTGCAGCATGCAGGGGGAAGGCTGGGCTGGATGGGGGCCGGGGCAGAGGGCCAGGGGGTTTCTAACCCAGAGCGAGAGCCGAGCGCCTCAGGGCAGCGCACGGTACCGCCCTCGGGGCTGGGGGCAGAGGTGCTCGGGGCTCCCAGCGGTGGCAGGTGCCCGGAGAGGCTTTGGGGATGTGCCGGGTGCCCGTGGCTCCGTGGGACGCTGTTGGGTGGCAGGGATGGGGCCTCGGCAGACTCTGCTCGGGTGTCCCTTGCCCTTTCACGGGGCACGGCCCAGGCAGCGGCTGGCTGGCCATGAGGGCGTGCTGCGGCTCGCTGGCTGGCCGCAGGGCCTGCAGCCCCTTCGAGCCTGTCGACACCAGTGCCCAAACGCTTTCCTGGGACAGCCCGTGGCTCCCGTCCGTGCAGTGCTCACAAGCCCTGCCCTGGCTCCCTCCCACCTCCCTCACCCCCTCTCCTACCGGCCCCCAGCTCCCGGCGCCTCCTGCCCCGCTCCCCCAGCCCCGTGCTCCCTCCCACCCAGCCCTGCTGAGCCCCCTTTTCTCCCACCTCCTCCAGGCCATGGCTGCGGCAATTGCCCTCGTCCTGGCTGTGCTGGCCATCCAGCACGGGCTGAAGCACGATCACCACATAGATGTGGCCACGGCCGAGCGGATGCAGCAGCGTGAGGAGTATCTGCATCAGCAGATGACTCGGCTGCTGCAGGAGATTGAGCAGACCAGGGGCGCGGAGGAAGCCACGCTCCCTTCTGTGTTGCAGCAGTGGACATTTTGGACTGCTGCAGGAGCCCTGGTCCTGCTCGCCAACGCCTGCTGGCTGGCCAGGGAAATGAAGCTTGCCTCTGACAGCTGCAGCGAGCAGGACAGCTCCAGCAGCGAGGAGGATGACGACGAGGAGGAGGAAGACCTCAATGGTGCAGACAATGGTGCCAGGTCTTTGGCTGTGTCCACCCCATTGCCAATGCACGGCCTGCCCGACACGTGCAAGGTGCTGAAGGAGCTGGTGGGTGACCTCCTTGGTGTCTGTCGAGTGCTTTGCAAGAAGACTTTCATGCCGCAGATGCACCCAGCCAGTGGGATGGACGGCACCTATGAAGCCTGGAGTGTCCACGAGAACAGCATCGCCTACTCCCTGCTCGTGCTCCTGCGGCCACCCCCCGGGCACTCCTTCAGCCTGGAGCTGGACACCACGGGGCAGCTGCCAGCAAGGCGCTCCAGCATCCAGGTGGTGCTGGAGTGCACGTGCTCGAGGGAGCAGCTGCTGGGGGAGAGTTGGTGCTTTCTCCACCACCCCGACGACAAGCTGCCGAGGGATCAGAGCTCGTACCTCCTACGCACCCTCTGCACATGCTCCTACTTAGATGCGGAGAAAATCGCCTGCTGGGTCCAACTGTTGGTGAGATCAGCCTGGCTGCTTTTGCCTCAGTCGCAGCACTGCCAGCTGACGGTGCTGCCCTCCTCCCAGTCCTGCAGGTTCCAGCTGACAAGCACCTCCAACGTGAACATCTGCACTGAGATTATTTTTGCAGTGCAGCAAGGCAGCTCAGGCGCCTACCCGAGCCTCGAGTAGGCGGAGGCCGGCTTTACCGGCAGCACACCACGGCCGGAGAGAGAGCTGCGCCGTTGTCGAGATGCCTGCCGCTTTTCAGACTCACGACGAGGCACACCCAGCAGGACAATTTCCACCTCAGAGGTCTGCGGCTCTGCACCCATATCCTGGTGGTCACAGGCTTTTCCACCCTATTCCTGTGACCCTAAGGACCTACACTTCCTTCTCACGCTGATGGGGCACAGGGGACAATTTCGGACACTGGGACAGAGAATCTGCTCATCTCAGAAACTGCCTGAGGAGTCTCTGCCACAGATCTGAGCAAACCAGGCACGGAGATGGCACCGCTCAAGAGGAGCTCAGCATAAGCAGAACTTGGGGAATCTCCACCGGTCCAGCTGAAGATGCCATTGCAACTGGGGCTCCTCTTACCACCTGTAACAGGATGGGACCACCCATCCTGTTGGAAAGAGTCGATTCCCTCTGGGACCTTTATGCAATACAAATAGGACAATAAATTAGCTTGTTTTAACCAACCCACTGTCTGCAAGTGTCTGTGCAACACTTTGTTGGGAATGTGGGCAGAGAGGAGGTTGCTACCTGCTCAGATCCAGAAGAAGTGTGGAGGCATTTTGAGGTAGGTCAGTAGTACCAAAACAGAATGCTTCCCCTGGCCCCTTTTTCCTTCCTCTTCCAGTTTTCTGCTCTGCTTCCATTTAAAGGGGAAGGGGCCTCTGTGCATGTTTACCTGATGGGAGGGAATGAGGGCAAGGGAGCCAGACCCTTCTCAGTAGTGACCACTGACAGGACAAGAATGGGCACAAACAAAAAACCATGAAATTCCATCTGAACACAAGAAAGCATGTCCTGACTCTGAGTGCTCAGACTTGGTGGAATGAGTCCCACAATTGGAGTGCTGGAGTGGAGGGCTACAGGCTGTTCAGGAGGGATAGGCAGGGCAGGTGAGGTGGAGTTGTCGTGCTATATGCAAGGAAGAGGCTTGTTTGTACAGCCCTTACAGTTAGCGGTGATGTGGTTGAGAGCCTCTGGGTGAGGATTAGGGGGCTGGAAAAGAAAGGAGATGTAGCAGGTGTCTACTACCAATCGCCCAGCCAGAACGTAAGCACTGTTGAGTTATTCTTCGGGCAATTAGGAGAAATTTCTGTATTGGTAGCCCTTGTCCTTATGGGAGACTTCAACTTCCCAGACATCAACGGGGAATATCCCAGTGCTGGGACAAGCAGGTCTTGGAAATTCTTGAAGTTAGTAGGAGAGAACTTCTTGTCATAGGTACTCAGTGAGCCAACTAGGAAAGACGCCCTCCTAGACTTTCTATTTGTGAACAGAGAAGGACTCATGGGAGATGTGATGGCAGGTGGCTGTGTTGGCCACAGTGATCATGAAATGGTTGAGTTTAAAATTTTCAGTGTAATGAGAAAAAAGGACGGCAGAGTTGCTACCCTGGACTTCAGGAGAGCAAACTTCAAGCTATTCAGGGAGCTATTTAGCAGAATACCCTGGGAATCTGCTTTTGAGGGCTTAGGAGTCCCTGAGTGCTGGTCAGTTTTTAAGAACCACCTTTTAGAAGCACAGCAGCAGGCAATCCCATTGTGTCAGCAGACAAGCAAGCGGGGCTGAAGACCAGCTTGGCTGAACTCCTTATAGAGCTCAAGAGGAAAAAGAAATTGTAGAATCTCTGGAAGCAAGGTCAGGCTTCGCAGGAAGGGTACAGAGCTGTGGTTCGTCTATGCAGGGAGAAGACATGAAAGGCCAAAGCTCAATTAGAGTTGAAACTGGCCAGTGTTGTGTCAGATCACAAGAAGGGCTTTCTTAGGTACGTTAATAGCAAGAGGAGGTCTAAAGAAAACATTGGACCGATACTCGTTGAAGACGGTCACCTGACTAATAGGGATGAAGAAAAAGCAGAGGCATTCAATGCTTCCTTTGTCTCAGTCTTTAATAATACTGATAGACCTTGGGCTGCCCGGTCCCCTGAGTCGGAGGACCACGACTGTGGGAACAGTGACTTTCCATTTGTGGACACTGGAATTATAAGGGACCAGCTGTATCAGCTGAATGTTCACAAGTCCATGGGGCCTGATGGGATTCATCCCAGAGTACCGAAGGAGCTAGCGGATGTTATGGCAGGACCTCTCTCGATCACCTACCAAAGGTCGTGGGAGTCTGGGGTGGTCCCTGCCACCTGGAAGCTAGCCAACATTATGCCAATTTACCAGAAGGGCATGAGGGAAGACCCAGGAAACTACAGACCTGTTAGTCTAGCCTCAGTTCCTAGAAAAATTATGGAAAAGATTATACTGGGTACTACTGAAAGGCATTTAAAGAATAATGCAATCATCAGGCATAGACAACATGGGTTCAGAAAGGGAAAGGCCTGCTTAACTGATTTGGTAAGTGCGGGATGAGCAGGTTCACAGTGTGCTGGGTGAAGAACTGACTGAAGGGCAGAGCTCAAAGGGTTGTAGTGAACGGGGTTACATCTGCCTGGCAACCGGTCACCAGCGGTGTGCCTCCGGGTTCAATTCTAGGGCAAGTTCTGTTCCATACAGCTATCAATGATCTGGATGCAGGACTTGAATGCACCATTAGCGAGTTTGATGATGATACCAAACTGGGAGGTGCTGTTGACTCTCTTGAGGGACAGGAGGCCTTGCAGAGGGATCTAGATAGATTGAAGCATGATCTATTGAGGCTATGATCAATGGGATGAAAGTTAACAAGTCCAAATGCCAGATTCTGCACCTTAGGACGGAGTAACGCCGGGCACAGGTATAAAGTGGGAGAGGAGTGGCTGGAGAGCAGCCCTGCAGAAAGGGATCTGGGGGTGCCGGTGGACAGCAGGCTCAATACGAGTCAGCAGCGTGCCCTGGCAGCCAAGAGGGCAAACCGCATCCTGGGGTGCGTCAAACACAACATAACCAGCCGCTCAAAAGAAGTGATTATTCTGCTGGTATTCAGCATTGGTGCAGCCTCACCTTGAGTACTGTGTGCAGTTCTGGGGCCCACAATTTAAGAAGGAGGTTCAGGTACTCGAATGCATCCAGAAGAGGGAAACAAAGCTGGTGACAGGGCTGGAAGGAACGTCCTGTGAGGAGCGGCCGAGGACTTTGGGCTTGTCTAGTCTGGAGAAAAGGAGGCTGAGGGGCGACCTCATTGCTCTCTACGGCTTCCTGAGGAGGGGAAGTGGAGAGGGAGGTGCTGAGCTCGAGCTCTTCTCCCTGGTATGCAGTGACAGGACACATGGGAATGGTTCAGAGCTGCACCAGGGGAGGTTTAGAGTGGACATTCAGAAGCATTTCTTTACCAAGAGGGTGTTCAAACACTGGAACAGGCTTCCCAGAGCGGTGGTCGATGCCCCAAGCCTGTCAGTGTTTAAAGAGGCATTTGGACAATGCCCTTAAGAACATGCTTTAACTTTTGCTCAGCCCTGAAGTGGTCAGCCAGTTGGACTAGATGATTGTTGTACGTGCCTTCCAACCGAAAATATTCTAGCCTATGTTTGGTGTGCAACCAGATTTCTTACTGAAAAAGTGAGTCACACTACCCACCACTTCCATAAACCATTTCCAAAAAAGCTAACTGGAAACTGGTCACCTACCGGGTGAATTCAAAGCAGGAAAATAGGACTAGAGTGATGAGGAGTTACAGAAATCTGATGCCTATGTTTGATGCATATCCTGTATAAGACAGCAGAATATGAGAGGGAAGCTGTCTTGCAACTAAAAATGGCCATTCTATTCACAGAGATTTAGCTCCCAACAGATTGCATAGTCACCTTAACTGGATAGGAATAATTAGAAATCTGGCTGAATATTTATGCTTTCACTTCCCTGGCAAGGAAATACAACAGCCATGTGCATCTTGCAATAAATACTGCCTCATTTCCTAATGTAGCTGCCTACGGCCACCTAGCAGTTCTTAGTAAATCCTTTTTTACCTCTCCTCCCAGCAAGGCAGCATGGTTCAGTAGTCAGAATTGCACCCTAGTGACCACCTGCTCTACTCCGAGCGCTGTCATTATCTGGGGCTGACTCTGCTAGTGAATCGTGATGAAGAAGCCTCTTCACTTTTCCTGTCTGTTAGACTTTTCTGTAAAGATGATGACGACGATAATACCTTTCTCATCACAAAAATGAAAGGGGAATGACAAGGACTGTTAATGATTTGTACAACACTGATAATGTGGAGCACCATTTAAGTGTAAAGTGTATTTGAGTTATGTCAGCTACGAAAAAGAGATCACAAAAGCATATTGGAGCACGGAGTAACATTTTATGCTAATTACGGGTGGAGAGAGAACGAAGAAACTGGCCTTCCTATATCCAGCACTAATCAGACTCAATTTATGCCTGCTTTTACATAATCTACTTATGAGAGCAAAGAAAATCCCCACCCTATCTGCTAGATGTATACTGGAATAAATCTCCTCCCACAGAGATTTGCCTCAATCATGGAAGCAATCAGAATGTTTAGACTTTGATGTGAAGATGGAGGCCAAAGAGGAAAATCATTCTACAAATTAAAAACTGTTCCTTCTAAAATAACAGTTACAAAAATTCCTATAATCAAACACGGCATGAATGATTGGTAATGATGTCCCAGACCACAAGCTAGCCAACGCTTTTCCAGGGCACAACTGTTTTGCTTTAAAGTGCTTATATGCTCTGAATAAACGTCATTTGAAGTTAACCCACTAGTTTGTCCTCAAAATTACACACATAAGGCTGGACATTGACAACTGCGGTTAACTGAATCACTCCTTCATGTGCATGTATTTGAAGAAATTTAAGAGTGTGCTATAAAATATTCTCTTGCAGCATCGATACCTTTCCTAGTCAGATTTTACTTAATAACCATGTTTTACAGAACCAAACTCACTAGCTCCATCAAGCTCATAATCAAGCTGCTGCTCTTTCCTGGTTGTTTAAAAGCATAAATTGCTCTTTAGCCTCAGAACAAAAATACTAAAATACAGAAATTCACTAAGTAGCTACAATGTAATGCTATAAAACACTGAAAAAGCAAGTGGAGACAACATCCTATACAATTGCAGGAGGCATATTCAAAGAAAGACCAGTAAATACTGGACAAAAACTAGTCAAAGTTTACCAAAATATATCCAAGAAAGATAGTTGATCACACATTTATTGAAAGCTTAAGCCAAAGTCAGACTGGGGATAGTCAATGACAGTTTTTTTCCAAAGGATTTTTTCCAAGCAGAAATCAAAACAAGTATATACCATAATAATAGCTAATACAAAAACCTTGTTCTTCATTGCACCATTCCAAACACTAATCTTTTTGCCAAGGTATATTCCCTTGAGGTACATACCTAATGGCGACGTTCTCTGAAGTGGGACTCAGAGCTGTCAGGAAGCAAAGCTGCAGGACTTCTTGGCCAAACATCTGATTAACAGATTTCTACTCTTATATGACCACAATATAATTTTGAGATTCATGTGTATATAAATACATATATGGATATATAACTATTCATACACACACACATAATATGTCAATAGTATTTACTGACATTTATGCTACCAACATCAATGCTAGCTAGGCAACTTCATGAAAACAGCAGCATTGTAAGTTCATATCTGGTGCATAAAAGTTGACTCATTACATACATCTAGATGATTTAAAGGCACTTGCTTGCATCTACTAACACATCTGCTACTATTACTTGCATCTACATGCATCTACTACTGACTTAAAAACATGTAAATAGTTGTCTTAAAGTGCCTAACATGGCAATCAAATCTGAAATAATATAAAATTTACCTGATTTGTAGGCACAAAATTTATCTATTATTTTCAGCCAATCAAATGAACCTGAAACACATTATTCAATTATCCCTATGCATTATAAATTCCAAATAGAAGATGATGCGTTGCAAACATGCTAAGATTTAGAAAATCTTTGTTTCGGTAGTAACCTGAGTGGAGTCAACCTAGGTGTTTTTTCCTTGAAATCACTTGAAATACGTATTTCTGCGTGAACTCAGGTAAGTTGAGCAGTTTTGAGTTTTACTATAAGGATCTATTTTTTTTTTCTACTGGAACATTAAGTGAAAATTGTTTATTGCTACGCTTCAGATCCAAAAACTAGGATAAACTCTTTAAACAGATGTAGAAGAAATAAAATCTCTGAGCTTTGCTCAGCCATAGTTGCTAAGCAATTAATATGTTATCTTACTTGTAAAGTGTTATTTTTATATATACATCTTTTTTGCATGCCATTCCTGGATGTCCTTTGCTTTCTTTGCTGTCACCAGTTAGTTCTGCATATAGAAATCAACAGGGTAAAAACTTACTGACCAACACTTCCACAGTAAAGCAAAAAGACCAAGGTAAATTTTAGTTATTTTCTATTAAAGTTTTAACTGATTAAGGTAAGCGATTACACGATTTGACCTCTCATTAAGAAATGTGAGCAAGTGTTTCTTTGCAGACAAATTATCAATAATGTTTTAATTAAGGTTTGATTGAGCCAAAGCAATTATCAGATGGCGGCAGGTAGTGAGCAGTGAGGTGCTCGGGGTATCATTCTCCCTCTGCAAGGGCTGGAGGTAGAGGGAGTAATTACTATTGACAAGGCTAATCTTCCAGTCTTCTAACATCAGGCATGCTCAGACGAGACAAATCCCACTCAGCATTCCTTGTCTACAAATTGGTCATTTACATAAACGCGTTTTCTCTCCAACATATGCTATTGTAGTCGATTACCCAAAGATGGCAGCAGTCCAGCCACTTACTTAGCAGCCAATGTTCATGTCTTTTGCGTAAACATATGTACTTTTCTGGCCTTTTTCTAGCCTTTACGTACAAGTCTGGAGACTAAACCTTACTACGGGCAAGTGGAGCTTTGGGTCAAAATCAATTAACGAGGGTCCCTGCCTTTGAAGTCACTTCCTATCATCATAACAGCATACATCTATAGTGCTTTTTTTTCTGCTGGACATATCCTGTCCCCCCCAAGGAAATTTCAAAAGTTTTTTGAAATAAAATTAGTTAGACAGACCATACACAAATTTTTACATACTGGTTTAGCTGTCCAAAAGCATTACTTCAACACTGCATCTCCATTATCCACACAAAGCAGTAAGCCATGGCGTGCCTTCCTCACATTGTTTCAATGCAGCCTTTATATCAGTTTTCCACATACCAGACTAAAACTGGGGAATGGCATTATTCCATTCAGACTTTTTTTTCACATGCAGATGCTGTATTTATTACTAGTCACCTCCTTGTTCCCACAAAGATCAGACTGATTCTGTTCTCAACAGATGAGAGAACCCTGCCAGGATGGTTATCTGCAGTGTGACTATGTAGATTATTTCAGCAACAACTACTGATAATAGGAACTGCCCATCCAGTTCCTACATATTTTTGTGGTCTTCTAGTTGGCTTACACTGTTCTGTGCAAAGGGACGGGGTATTGGGAGAAATAAAATAAATAATTAAAAAAATCCCTGCATCTACCTCTTATTTAATTCTGTCTTTTTTTTGACACTAAACGAACTCAAATGCTGCAGTATAAAACCAAGTGGCTACACAAAAATGTTGACAGAACTTAGATTTTTAAAAAAGCGACCTCTGTCATGTCCTTCAAAGATACTGCTAGCTATCCCTACTGACGAGCAGCTATCATGTCTCACAAGGCTTCAGTCACACTAGAAACAGGATATCTAACTACTCTGCATCCATCACGGGAATGATTTATCTTGTACTAAGAAATAAGCACCAAGCCATCTCATTTCATAGTAAATATTTTTAAAAGACTGATCTCTACAAAACAGATTTCCTTGTACACACACACACAAAAAAGAAAATCAAACATTTCTGTGCATCCAGTTTAAACATTCTGCATCTTCTCTATTATTTCCACAAGGAAATTTGCAAATACATTTGCAAATTGTGACTACAGTCTTCCAAAGTCTAAAATTCCAGTCATCTTGCATGGGGTTTTTTCTACTTTGCTGAGTAAATTTCCCTGACCAAGTGTCCTTGACTTCTCACTGCAGGTCAGGTGAAATTTTGTTAGTATTTATCACTTGCACAGTGTCAAAAAGAAACAGTAATGTACTTCTTACAGACAGATAGACGCTGTTCTGAAGGGCATAAAATCAAACCAGATAAAGAAAGAAAAAGAGAATGGAAAAAAGCATGGCTAAGCTCAGTACACATTTTGTTAGCTCAACTATATTTGCTTTTCCTTCCACATCTGCACACATTTCTTCGTAAATAAAGTCATTGCCTGACAAAAGGTAGGCAGCAATGTTTACAAATCCTGCAATATACGGCTCCTCTGGTATCATCCATGCTGGGACTAAATGGTAGAATAGTATCCCAGTGTCTCACCTGAATACATTCCCAGGCTGCCTATTACCACAAAACCCCCTGTGTTTTGCTCAAGATACATTACTAAGGATTTTACCTACATTTTACATTACGAAAGGAAAAAAAAAACAAAAAACAAAACATCACTGGATCAGTTTTTGCTTTCAAAAGGGAACTGTAGAAATTCCGTATGGTGACCAGTGTAACAAAGACACTAGGCATCTTTGGATACAGGTAGTATCAAGGATACAGGTAGTCCTGCAAGGAGCAGGGAGTTGGACTCGATGATCCTTATGGGTCCCTTTCAACTCGAGATATTCTATGATACTAAACAAGTGAAACTGGAAAAAGTAACTAACTGAAATATAAGATGTATTTATTAAACTTCAACTGATGATTCAATCCCTTTTGTCCTTGAAAAGTTCAGTTACAGCTTAAAGATGACAGCTGTAGATTTCTCTCCGTGGTGTTTCAGAGGAGTTTTCTCTCAATATATTCATCGTGCATTGATACCTTTGTAGGGCTAATGCAGAGATTACATTTTCTCATATCTGTTGTCAGATACTAATAAAACGGATTCTAGTAAGTCTGTAAGGATTTGGTCTGAAACTTTTCAGTCTGTGTACCAGTTCCTTACAGACTCCTAGGTGGTGGGGTCAAACAAGGAGGAAGGGATAACGCACTGGCCGCTCAGAAACCCCAGGCTGCTACCACCTTGCTCATCTGTTTGCAAGAATGGTTATGAATTTTGACGTTACATTTCTGCACTAATGAAACCAGAGAAAACCTTCGCAAAATATCCAGTTAGAAGTGAAAAACTTTTGCTGTCAGGTTACAACGCTGGCCAAGGGAAATACCCTGTAAGGTGTTTCAGAGGCACCGCCTGCCCCCAGCCCTGTGAGACCAGACATTGGTGGGGCAGCCCCCTGGACTGTGTCCTTAGTCCGAATCCGACCAAAACACCACTGATAAAATTTGCTCTGCCCTGACTGTCGTAGAAGGTGTTGCTTCATGGGCTGCATAATTAAAAAAAAAAAATAGGGAGTGATACGCTCTCCTAAACCAAGCATCACCTCAGTGGCAGGCGCAGGTAGATGGGATTAGTCACCACGCGGCTCCAGCTCTCTGCAGCACTTCGTTTACCAACATGACTGTAATTAACCTTTCAGCGAACACATTGCTGTTGCCATGGGAACCCACCCTGGACATAAAGACAGTTTCATTATGTACTGCATATGCTGAGTAAAAGTTACGCTTCTGAAAACCACGTCGTCACGAAAGGGTGTCAAAGCGGTTGTGAGCATCATCACGCTGGGGAGAGATGGGATGACAGCTCAATAGGAAAGTCAGGACCAATCTACAGAAACTAAGGCCACAAGAGGTGCCAGGGAACCCAGAAAGCCACGTCACACCAGTTCAAATCACCTTTCCTTCCACTTCTCCAGAGTAAGCAGTCACTGCAGAAAATAAAAATTTCAGAGCAGGAGGAAAGACTGAAAGAGAGCACTCCTCTGTATCTCCACATATAAATGGAATCATATTAAAACAACCCCATGAATTAAAAAAAAAAAAAAAAAGAATTAGAGCTTTAACCTAATGTACAATAGGCACAGAAACTCCATAACGCTATTTATTTTTAAAATTAATGCAGTAGGTTTATCTGAGAAAATAAGAATCATAAAATCTAAACAGAATAGCACCTTACTAGCTAATATTTAGTTTGCACTCCACAATTTGCATTATAATCATTGTCTACTTTCTTCTCAGAAAGGATTTCTAAAGACCGACATAATGAGATTTGCAATTTACTGTACATTAGCCTAAGAATCTCAAGCTTTACTGAAATTTATCAAATAATATTTATTAGCATTCTAGGAAGCCTTTAATTCAATATTAATCTACATTTGTCAAATAAAGAACTAAAATACATTTTGAGTTGCATTATCTTTTCTTTCTTGAAAAAATTTGAATTTGTATATTCACTAATTTGCAAAATTCAGTGCCTATTACATCTTCAGATCATTAGCTCCTATTGGATCCTAACACACTTGTCATCAAAAGGAAGGTAAAAAAATTCCATCTGTAGATTTGAGAACTAATTTCTAACATAAAACATTCTACAGCAATGTAAATGTACTATTTATGTGTGCCTCAGTTTTCCCCAAGACATACTTATCTGTCCATATTTGGGGGGGGGGGACGGGGGGACTCAGGCATCCAAAATTCAAATCAGGCAAAATTTAGGCAGTCCAAGTGTGCGAACAGAACAGAACAACTTCAGTTGGAAAGGACCTACAAAGATCATCTAGTCCAACTGCATGATTAATTCAGGGCTGGCCAAAAGTTAAAGCATGTTATTAAGGGCGCCACAAAATAATTTTCATCATAACACCTTCCATACCTAGTGGTCCCTCAGAACTTCTCTTTTCCCCAGAAAAATTACTGGGGTGCTTCGAGTTCGCTGTTGTGCATTTGCTGTCTTTCCTCAGCTGCGTATGTAAACGCATGCCAGCTCCAGCTGAGATTCCTAAGTTCAGGCACCCATGGGCATCTACTAATGTGGGAGATGTACTCAACACATGCTCACAGGCATGGACAGCACCAAGCTCAAAAAGCAGGAAAATACAGAGCAGAGAGCAGCAGCGGTGCTTACATTTCCCTAATAGTGTGCGGGGCTGGGGCTCCTGCCCAGGAAATACAAAACCTGTCCTCTAGACCTTCGCCCGAAAACCGCCAATTCATTTTTCATTGAACAGTAAAAATAGAAAATGCATAAACCATTGCCAGACAGAAGCTGCAGCCTGATTTCTTCGCTGCCCTCTCTCCTGCCGGCCGGCCCAGCTCTCACGGGGAGGCCGGGCTGTGCCGCCGAGACAGGGGATGCAACTCGGCCTGGCTGCCTGCTCTCGGGGACGGGGTGCAGTCATGAGGCCATTGCACAAATGGCAGAATCCTCTTTCTTTCCATCCCAACAGATTAAGAAAACAGCAATAAACGTAATTAAATTCCTGAAAATTTGAAACAACGATTGCCCACCCCAGAAACACTCCAGTCAGGCCACAGACATTTTGTTCACCTTTTCCTGTCAAATGACTCACAGGTGACTCCAGGCTTCAATATTGTTAGCAAAATTGAATTTTGCAGTGGCAACACAGTGGGTTAAGAACCGCAGAAGAGGCAGAAGCAGCCACCAGCATTTCAAGGGCTAGAGGGGCTAGTGGGGCTTGTGTGGGAAAGACCAATGGCAGGATGCAGGAAGAGTATTGGGATCTGCCCCATTTGGAGGAACTGGGTTTGAGGGACGAGGGATGAGAGTTATTCAAGCTGCAGATCTCTCTCTTTCTCCTCCCCCAAACCACGTCCCTTCTGGGATCTCACTCTCTCCCCTCACTTCTTCATGATCCAGCTGACAGCCTGCAATTGCTGCCGAGACACATTTGCATTACCTCCTGCAGCCCCAGGCAACTGGCTACAGCTTTGAGCTGGCTTAGACATTCCTGCACAGTTCACATGCTTGGACACCTGACTCTATTCATGCGCTTTATAAAGAGCAGGAAGATGGGCTTGTGGGCTCCGTTCCTGGAGCTGGATATTCAAAAAACAACTGTGATGATATTCAGCAATGCTGCAAGTCCTCTCGCAGGTCATCCGCAGACCTGCTGGGTGATACAATATGCTTTGAGGAATGAAGGTGGGGATGCTTCACTGTCCCTTTAGGGGATTCAAGACTTCAAGGTCCTTATTCTAAACTTGTTTAAGTTGAGATGAAAATTGCTTTTCTGCTCTTTTTGCTTTTTTTCTGCTAGGAACCTGCTCCCATTCTCATGGGGTTGGTCCAAAATTCACAGAGGTCAGGAAGACCTGTAGTGACAACGGTTTCTTTGAGCAGGCTATTTGCTATTGACCTCAACAGTGGTGGGATCAGGCCTTCTCCCCCCCCATTTTTGACCCTCACAGTACAACAAAAAAATAGCCACAACAAAGAGTTAAATTTGCTCTCTGTGCCAAAATGAAACTGAAAGGAAATACATGCTATTGCCTTCATTACTTCACAAATACATAAAACACCCAAAACCATAGGATTATTCTGACATCACAAAAGAAGAAACTGATAAGGACATGGTTCATTTGTTTATTAGCAGTATTTACTCTCTGATAATGTGGATTATTGACTCATGAGAAGCAAATCAGCAACAATCAATCCCTCTCTAGGCTTTCTGAAGTCCACTCTGCTCAACGGCTGCCTGGTTCAGACTGAAAGCTTCGCAGAGAGTTTTTTGCCTTGTCCAGCACAGACACTGCTCATGCTTAAGAACAGTTACTACAGAGAAGGTATCAAAGGAGCCCTACCACCTCAATTACTAGAGGATATCCTTTACATTTAATTATTTTCATGCTTTCTTGAAGGCTTAAGTATGAAGGCAACCAATGGGTGTCATAGTTGAGTTTTTCATAGTTGGAAGCATTTAGATATATCCACTGCGTTTACATATTAAGCACAGTTAATGTACTCTACCACTAAATAACTTCTTCAGTTTAAGATCAAAACATGATAATAAATTTGTGCTTTCTTCAAGGCACTGTTGCAACGATAATCCAGGAGGGGAGGCAGGGTAAACATATTTCACCCACCCTCACTATGTCAGTGCTTGAAAGGCACTGAGCTACGTCATACGATAGCTTTTATCACTTTGAGTATCAAGTAATCATTTTCTGATTACCAGTTATGTCCTCCTCAAATGAAAGTGTTGGAAAGCCACTGCATCTCCATTTAATATTAAAGCTTACCATTTGGCTAGCGTAACTTTCCAAATTGCAGCAGTTGTTTTTGATAGGATTTCTGTATGTTCTTGCTTCTGGTTCATTTTTAATGAGACCATGCAATCAGGTACTTAAATCAGAGGATAAAAAGCCTAGGGAAAATTAGGCACTGAACCATGAACTTTACTGGGTGACCTTAGACAACTTTTCCTTATGATTCATCCAATTTATCTGATGGAAAAAAAAAAAACAACAACAACAAACCAAACCCACAAAACACCCCCACAAAAAAAAGCACCACCAAAAAAAACCCCCAAACAAACACCAAACCTGTGTAAAAAATCTCAGGTCTTGCAGAAAATTGGAGGTGACACATCAGCTGAGCTCACCTCCCAACACCATCCTACTGTGGGGCTGAGCACATTGCTGGGATTTCAATTTTATAAATTATGTGTGCTGTAAACTGGAAGAAGATGTAAGTGTAATCCTCAGAAGTCAGCAGTGCCAGCTTGCTAAATCACTATATTTCTTTAAACTTACATTCTGAACTTAGAAACCACTGTGAGAATTTCAATTAGTGCAAACTATGGTTTACTAAAAAGCTGAGTACAAGTAAACATCCTTCTAGTTCACAGTTTTGATGTAAGAAATTCATGAGCTTACCACTGAAACACAAATAATGTTGTAGTACTGGATGTAGATGCTCATCAAAGAGAAATCAATCTAATAAAGAATTTACTCAGTTAACACAGCAGTGCCTTTTTTGAAGCCATGTGTGCAATGTCTCTTTAAAAGGTGCAGCAAGGATTTAGGACATCATAACATGACCCATTGTTTCCAATCCATGACTTGAAAAGATGTCTTATTTCTGGAAATATTTTTGCTGCTATTTCTTTCCCTGTGTGTCCCCACTTCTTCTTCACTTGGGTTTTAAAAATTTATTGCTTGTCCTCTATTCCTCCAAGTGCCATTTTCTGTCACTCCCTGCTGTCTTCCTCTGCACTTGTCAGGAGCTCCGAGTTGAAATGGATTATCTGAACTCAGCACTACCTCCAGAGGAGTCACCAAGATGACAAAATTCAAGGAAATAAAAACCATCTCAGTCACTGATTAGCAGGAGAAAAGGGTCAGACAGGACAGGTGGGGAGGAAAGGGAGATGATCACAGATTATTATAAACCTTCCAAGTGAGTCATGATGAATAAAACCCCGCGCCCAGCTGAGAACTAGGAATTTAGGAATCATGGACTTTAGCAAACTGATTTGTAAAAACTGATTTGTGTTCCCCATACAAATATTTCCCCTTGAAGCACAACAGAGTTGCAAAGGGAGTATTTCTGAATTGTATTTTAAAATACCTCACTGACAAGTACACAGCAACACACCTTTACAATTCATCTGTTTGCCTTAATTTACCAAGAAAATCCAAGACATGAAGGAATTCTGGGTTCTACTGCTATGTAAAAATGATGGAGTTCATTTCCAAAAACAACTGCAGTGAGGTAGCAACAGACTCCTCAGCCTTGTTGAGAATGACAGGCAGTTGGAAAGAAAGCTTACGGATAAAAATCCCAGACTGCATCCCTTTGCTCTAAATGGGAGTCAATACTGTGTTCTGCAAAGGGTCAGGGGAAAAAAGAAAAATCAAGAAGTTGTCAGGGACTGAGAGTGAACAGCACTGATTCTGTATGAATGTAAAAAGCAAACAAAACAAAACACAAAAGAAAATGTCTTTGTGCAGACGTAGAGCTTGGTGCTGGATTTTGTCCCAAAATAGACAGTTTCCAGATATAACAGCCTAGCAGTACCAGGAAATCACACTGAGAACTTTCTTGTTTGGTTATTACTCATTCTTTTCTATGGAAATTATAGATGTTCTGAGTTACAGAAACCTCTGTAAGAAAATTATATTTAAACATAAAAATAAATTATTTTAAAACCTAAACAAATGCCTGCAATGAGCAGGAAATGTCTCTTACTGAAGAACAGCTATTACTATTATTGTCTCATGCTATAGCAGACATTTCATAATCCTCACGTATATTATCCAAAGTACTTCAGCATTTTAGGTATTATACGCCTCATAAATCAGAATGTTTTAGTAAGACTTTTCTGATTTAATAATCTAATTTTGTAATAATACTCAAGGCATCTCATAAACAAACTGTTTACCTACAGACTCCAGACAAACTCTTCAGCTCATCACACTGGTGACATTCTGTGATCTGTATTACGCAAAAAAGTTCAATGGACCTTCAGGCCTAAGATTCATTAATTTATGCATTTCCCTTAAAAAGCAACACAATAGCAGCAGCAGCTACAGCTTCCCCACAAACTGTTTCAGGTCTAATATTCTTCACTGATCCTAAGTAACCCCCTCTACCCCAAAAAGGTCCGAGTTTGACCTGGTAACTTGGTGAATTCTAGTGGTCAAAAGCAATCTTCCTCCAAAACAGAAGAGAGAGCTCTGACACACTTCACTAGGTTTTTTTAATACACAGCATGAGAATGGTGGAGAATCCTCCTCTCCTTCTCTTGATGTCTTTATTGAATGACCGTCACTTTGTTTCATTTCTTGGATAGCTTTTTATGTTAGACACAAGCATTTTCTTATGAAATCTCCTCTACGCCCGTTATCTCCTGAGATATTCTGCTCTTACCATTAATTTAGTATCACTTTCCCTAACCTTTACAAATCCAAAAAATCCTCCCAATGGTGTGAAGAGGAATAGATGGGGATGACAGGAAAGATTGGTGTTCAATACCATACACAAATGATCAGGCAACTAATAAATCACAACATTATTACAAACGTTTGCAGGAGAAATATCCCTGTTTAGGCTGATGAATATGAAGAAAACACCAGTGACTGGCAGAAAGTGACCAAAACTTGACAGATTGACAGGCCTATTCTAGCAGCTGCAACTCAAGCAATATTACCCCTGTAAAGCTGATAACATATGCATGAATAAGGTAAAAAAAAAAAAAGTTAAACTCTGAGGAAGAGATCAGGTGCAACATCTAGTGATGAGAGTGACAGCCATGCTATTACAGGATCAATTCTTAACATTATCATTAACTCAAAAAGATTCAGAATAACGTAATTTCTACAAGAGATAATTTGGACAAATTTGCAGCCATCCATTTAAGTCAGAGTTGGTCAAGTCTGATAGAAAACAAATGAAGATTAAGAGATAGCTCACCATTAGACTTGGAAAATTTAAAACTGAAAACAAAATGTTCAGTCAGTTCTAAAGAACTGGACACAAAGTTTGGGATAGAGTCCACTAACAGTGACACAGACGGCTCAGCTTGCTTAACAAAGATGATGTGCCAGCTGCTTATTCTGTTTGGGATGTAGGAGTGTAGAACAAGCCAGATGTAACTGCCAAGATCTCATGAAAAGTTCATGATTTTCAAGTCCCCTATTTTTCCAGATCTACTGAAGAAAGGCTTTCATTCTGCAAATGAAGCTCAGTTTCATTTTTTGGTCTAACTTTGCCAATTTATTTTTAATAAGAATTTGAGAGGTCAATGTTAGCTTAGTTTTGCGAGAGCTTTTTTACTACTTGGGAATCATTGATTCACAGGTTTCTAAGGGAAAGGATGATCAGAACTCTTAGTCTGAAATCAGTGCAGTAATGACTATGCAATACCACTTACTATTCTCAAGTTCAACTAGTATTTGCCTACAGTACATTTTATATTATAGAATAAGGCACTAGTTTCAAGCCAGGAACCTCAAGAGGTGGAAGTCACAACCCATTAAAATTTGCATGCAGTATAAAGTTTAAATTGTCTGGCTTAGTGTTTCCCGAATATCTTCTGTTACTATACTCACAAATCACAGTCAAGTCATATCTTGATGTTTCTTTTGATAAACTAATGAGATTGCACTACTTGAAAACTGTTTACAAAAAAAAATTCCCCCAAATATGCAGCTTTTAGCAGCAAAACAGTCACCTAATTTGTGACAATCTGGACTTTTTATCATGCTGCAAAAGATTCTAGCTCTGCATGAACTTATGAGCTGCAAGGTGAACCACAGGTAACGGAAATCTGCCATCTAATTCCCAAGTCCATTGAATAGTAATGGAGGTTACTAGAGATTTTTACTCATTTGAGAGGATTACTGGTACAGTTTAAAAAAAATTTGCAGACATTCAGTCTAGGTGCCCCTCTTATCCTACTTTCTGAGCCAGATAAAACAAAGATATGCAAATATTTCTCTAATGCCAAAGAGAAAAGGAACTGAGCTTAGAGAAGAAGGAAATATTGGGGTATTGCCTCTTATTGAATTGCTGACATTAAACGCTGATAGGCTTTTAGTACACTGGTATCACTTAAAAGCTTGAGAAGCCATCACCAGGATGAATAACTGCAGCTGAGAGAGAGACTATGAATGAGGGTGGACACTTAGAGATGCTGATAACAACACACAGAAAACCACTTGAAAAATACACCAGAAAGATTTATTGTTAACCTGCCAGGACTGAAGAACTGCTGCATCCTCAACCGCATGCTTAACTGGTGTCGACCATTCAAAGCATACACGCAGTACGTTGCTAGCACCTTTCCTCCTCTCTGCAGCTCCTAGAGCCCAAGAGCAGCAGCTGTTACTCACCCACCGCCCAGTTGCCTAATCCAAATGATTTGGCTACGCTCAGGTTCTGAACTCTCCTGCAATTCCCATCTGCCTTCTCCCATACCCCTCTGCGATCTTCTCTTACCAAACGCCCAACAGAAAATCCATCTACCATCAAGTACAAAAAAATCTCCATCCAGCTGTAGTATTTTCCATTCTTCTAATCCAGCTGTAAAGATGGTCAACGTTCAACACGATTTGCCTTGAACCTAGCTGAAAATCTAAGGGTTAACAGCCTGTCATCATGCACCCAGATCCCAAAAACGACATAGCATCCAGATTCCTGCATATATTTTGCAGATGTGATGTCATACAAGTGGTGATACTCTCATGCCCATAAGGAATTGTAGCTCCTTTGATTTCTCTCCAACACACTCCTTTTAATTGAAGCTGTACCTTAGGCCAGTAGCAAAGACTTGTTAAGAGAGGAGAAGAAATAAAATACCTGCCAATACGTCTGACAGAAGAAAACTTTAAGATAAGCCATAAGCACAAGACTGCACTCTGGCATTGTTGTTGAGTACATGCCACACAAAAGGATCATTTAAGATATGCCGGTCTCAGAAAGTGCCTTTTACTTACTTATTCATTTTTTAAAACAAACGAGATGCAGAAGTCTCAGTAAAAAATTCTTCAGGTTGAAGAGATTTTATCTTCCCACCAATAACACTGCTCATGTAAGGCAAAGTCACGATAAAGCATTAATCGGTTTTTATCCAGTCTGCAGAAAAATTTCCTTAATGTTCTTAGGAAGAGTCTGACGAAGCTACATTTAGTTAGTTTTTATGTTTAACTGCTACATATCAAGTACTGAAAACTGAATTCTGCATCTTTATTAAAAAGTATGAAAGAAGAAAAGAAACACTATATTAAGGATAACTTTATAAAATTCTCAAAATACTATGCATACATATTTCTCAATGCTACTGTCAATTAAAAATAAATTTTATTTCTTCTGTAGTAATGAGCCACTGAGCTCCTCCTTATCTACAATTTAATTTATACAATAAAACTTTTAGAAGATCTTCTATTATTTACCCTGAGAACACGGACAGCAAGAATGGATAGAGATGTCGTATAGCCTCTAAAATAACCATGCGTAAACACACACAAAGCCAGATGAGAGAGCAGCACATACTTTTATCAGAAATCCATCATGCGTACAGAATACAACAGGGACTCAAGTGTCAAATCTCACAGTGGTGGACTTCAAAGAAAGAATTACAGCTTTGTGTCTTCTTTGACTAGTAGGCCAGGATTTTCTTCAAAGCTTTCCATGAAATCCACTTCTAACAACCCCATAAGTCACCTTTAATCTTTAAAGTCTGAACCAAAAAGGTGCATGTTGTGGTTTAACCCGGCAGGCAGCTAAACACCACAGAGCCGTTTGCTCACTCCCCCCAGTGGGATGGGGGAGAGAATTAAAAAAATGAAACCCCAAAACAAAACAAAAAAAAACACACCACAAAAAAACCCCCACCACCAGAAAACAAAAAACCCAGCCAATTCGTGGGTTAAGACAATTTAATAGGACAGAAAAGAAAGGGAAAAATAATAATAATGATAAAAGAATATCCAAAATAAGTGATGCACAATGAAATTGCTCACCACCCACTGACCAATGCCCAGCCAGTTCCCGAGCAGCAGACCCCGGCCAGCTTTTCCCCCAGCTTTATATGCTGAGCACGACGCCATACGATATGGAATATCCCTTTGGGCAGTTGGGGTCAGTTGTCCCAGCCGTGTCCCCTCCCAGCTTCTTGTGCCCCCCCAGTCTCCTCGCTGGTGGGGTGGGGTGAGGAGCAGAAAAGGCCTTGACTCTGTGTAAGCACTGCTCAGCAACAACTAAAACATCAGTGTGGCACCAGCATTATTCTCATCAGACATCCAAAACACAGCACTATACCAGCTACCTCAAATTACAAAATTAACTACAAAATTTACTAAAAAATTTACTCTATCCCAGCTGAAACCAGGACAGTGCAATTTTAGAGATGTTACAGATACAAGAGTGAGTTCTTTAAGCAATTGACCATTTTCACTAACACAACTGGATTTTAACACAACTTCCTCTAAATCTAAGCAATAGTAAGATCTAAGAATCCAAGCTTTCTCATTAAGAGGAGGAGATCTCAAGGCTTCGCCTTGAAAACAGTACACTGAATGACATCTGCTACTGCAAGCACATTTGTTCTCCAGAAGAAAACAAAATCTGATGTCACTGTAATGTGATTGATAATGCCTTGTTACCACAGAAGAAAACCTGTGATAAGATAAAGGAATTTCCCTGTAGTGTAGGATAAATCTGTCTGAACAAAGAAAGAACTTTCCTGCTTATCCTGAAGTACACATATTTAGTGAAATCTGCATTATAAATATGACTGCAAAATTTCGTTGAAGACAACAGAAGACATTCTCTTTCGGAGATTTTCACAACTACTTACTGTTCCTCCACTCCAAACTCAATCTGGGATCTCAAAGTCAAGCTGAATTGCTCAGAAGTCTGTCACCACCAGAAATACAGCTTCATATATTGGATTATGATTATATTTATTCAAACACATAGTACTCAACCCTGACTTTACTAATATGTCAAACCAACTGCTTTTGATGGATTTTTATAGGTACAACTGCTTTCTGGTCAGTAAATAATCTGACTGACATATAAACAGAAACACCAATGAGTTTTCATTAAGATAGTGAAATTTAGTATGATACAGTATAAGAGTGATGTTATAAATAGGGCTGTTCAGCCTGGAGAAGAGAAGGCTCGGGGGGGATCTTATCAATGTCTATAAATACCTGAAGGGAGAGTGCAAAGAGGATGGAGCCAGGCTCTTTTCAGTGGTGCCCAGTGACCAGACCAGAAGCAGTGGGCACAAACTGAAACACAGGAGGTTCCCTCTGAACATCAGGAAACACTTTCTTACTGTGAGGGTGACCAAGCACTGGCACAGGCTGCCCAGAGATCTTGTGGAGTCTCCCTCTTCAGAGATATTAAAAAATTGTCTGGACACAGTCCTGGGCAACCGGCCCTAGGTGGCCCTGCGTGAACAGGGGAGTTGGACCAGCTGTGACCTCTGAAGGTCTCGCCCAACCTCAACCATTCTGTGATCACTACCAAGAGTAGCTATAACCCTGAACTAGTGCTGGGCATGAAACTTTTCATTACACACCTGACTACCCAAGATCTTCCCAAAGTTAAAGCCTCATCAAGGCAGACTGCCCAATATACAGAGGTTAGGGCACTCCTCTGCTGTATGGGAAGTAAACATTCATATCTCAGTTCTATGTGCAGGAAAAAACTCAGATCTCATTCTCTCAGATTACATACATTCCAATTTTATTTTTTTTTTACATGTGCTTTATCATGAGATGTGAAATATATTTCTGTTAAAGGCTATTGCCATAGCATGGCCTGAACAACATAATTCCAGATTTCCTTATCCAGTGAACAGGAGCTCTTAATTCTGAGATTAAACAGAATTTTGCGTAATGATGAAAAGCCCTATCTTTAAAAGCAAAGTTTATTCTGGAATTTAGAAAAACTAAAGAGACTTGCAGATGGTCACAAAGTCTCAAATGAACAGTGTCAGCAAAGAATCAAAGTGTGTCATATGTTCAGAAAAAAAACACAGGCCAATTTCAGTGAAAGACCCAATGTTAATTACAGAAAAAATATTTCCCACTACTGCTCTCACCTTCCCTGAGCAAAGAAAGTTTATATTTGCCAAAAGACTCGACGTATTTATCCTAGACTACTTCCAGTACCTTGAAATGTCACCACTGGAGGATACTGCAGTCGAGGCTCAGCTACATACTACAGATCAGTTCAAAATCAGAAACTCAGTGAAGCAGCACCCACCTGCCTCCTGCTTGCCTTTGAGTCACTTCTGAACAGCCCCGGTTGTACTAGCAATTCTGTCCCAGCTTACAATGCATACAGTACTAGCTAAGCTAGTGACAAATTGAATTTTGAGGTAAGTAAGTATTTAGAAGACAATAAAGGTGAGAAATTCATTCCAGGTTTAAAAATTAAGTCTGTGTTGGATTAGAAGAAAACACCTTGTATTTTGGACCTATGCTAATATTTAAGTAGACTAATAGTGAATATTCTGGCTAATACTGAAATTAGTGAGGTTTTCCTATTGCAATGCTGCCTTTTTTTTTTTTTTTTTTTTTGTAATTGACTGCATTAAGCTGTTTTACAAATATGCTGAAACTACTGCTTTTAATGGCTTTAACAACATAGGAGCTATCGATTTTTGCACCCAATTCCTAGAGCTGATGAATGTCCTTTTTCCACTTAAAGAGAAGAGAGATGACAGCTCTTCCATCTGTTGGGACTGAGAACCTTTGTAACTGAAAACCAGCTAGGTCTTTTTTCCTCCTGAGGAAGGAAAACAAGAATAAATTGGCTATGTAGATGCTCTTTAATAGGCAGTGCTTAAATTGAGAGTCTATAGCAACATGAACTGCTTTCTATAGCTGGTTTGTTTGTGTCTCAGGCACAGGAGCCAAGGGAGACGGCTGCATTATTCACTGGATGTTGCTGTTACTGCAAGATAAATACAGCATCCTTCTTTTTATCTCTGAAGTGCCTTTCAGATAAACATTCTGACCTGAAGTGAAGCCCTTTGCTGTTTAAAAACAACACCAGAAGAGATCTATTTTCCCAACAAAAGCAGGACCAAGCAGAGAGGTGGCTTTGGACCTGACATTTAACAACAGCATTTGATATGATCCCAGCCAGGGTTACACAAGCCGGGGAGCGGGGAGAGCAGCTCAGTGGCTGCTAAAGAAGTTATGAGACATAGAAACAGGACTATAACAAGGCTGGAAGTTGTAGGACCTTTGCTGTCAGGTTCTGCAAAATCAAAGTCAATAACAAGCACTGGCTAAGAAGCATTGGGCCCAGCGGTGCCATTAGGACAGGGTTAGGACAGAACTACAGCTCTCCAGTGGAACTGTCGTGCTCTGAGCTGCCGAGTGCTGAACCAGCATTTTAGGACGAAAAAAAAATCTGTAAGAAAAGCAGTTCAGATTTGTTCTCTGTTTCACCTTTGAAAGACTAACAGGTAGAAATGCCTTTGCACAGAAGAACGAGAGTGGAAGGGAATAAGTTATGCTCCTCTTCTCCAGTTCAACGCATATTTAACTGCATTACATCCTAGTATTTTCACACATCAGTATCGTACAACAAACATACAATTACAAACACGTTGTTTCCAAGACTCAAAACCAAAGCTAATAGATGTTACTCCACGCATCAGATTTGTATGCATCTATTACCCTAGGTCAAAGAGCACCCCGTGCTCCTGCTATATTCCCCCAACACCAAGTACAGATACTAGTTCTTGAAACCTCAAATAATGGAAACCTCACATTCTCTCCAGGCTACCTGTTTCAAAGCTTCACCATCCTTATTGTTGGAAGTTTTTTTTCTGACGTATAACCTAAATCTTCCTTGCTGCAATTCAAGTCTGTTTCTCACTGATCTCCCTGTGAAAGACCATGAATGTATTCTCTACCTCTTTGTAACAGCTTTTATATATTTGAAAGCTGTTATCATGACACCTAAGTCTTACCTTCTCTGTATTCAAAAAAATCCAGTTCCTTCAACCTTTTCTTATTAGTCTTTTTTTTTTTTTTAAACAGACTTCTGAGTACTCTCATTATTTTTCTCTGAACTCTCCTAAATTGGTCCATATCCTTTTTGACCTTAGGAGGTTCAAGGAGGGCTAAAGAATTTCTTCTGCTGTTTAACACAATGTTCCTGTCACACATTCCAGATGGTGCCTGACATCATTGACAAGACATTGTTTACCTAAGTTCAAGTTGAGATTGACTATTAACCCACATTTTTTCTTCTATTGCTGATGCCTAAGGAGTCATTACCCATCCTGTGCTTGTACAGTTAATTATTCCTATCTAAATATAGAAGTTTAAATCTGTCCTTTCTACATAGCAACCCAGATAAGCTTGTTTTATTTTTCCCATAGTGTTTCAGGAACAGAATGACTAGAATTATTTTACATTCACAGAATTCAAACCTTGCCTCTGAAATATCCTTGTACATTTTCCCATGTTGTTGTTACCTGAAGACTGAATAAGCAGTCTCTATCCTTCATCCAAAGCATTTAATGAAAAGGCAGAACAATAATTGGGCCGAACTCAGGCTCCTGAAAAGTCCCATTTGATGTATCTGTCCATTCTGACAGATTTTCTAATGTGTATGTATACAGACATCTACAGCTTCTCTTCTACTTACCAGAACTGTTAAGCTGTCAGAATAGAGAATTAAATTCATGACTTTTTTTCTTGATTAATCTTGATTTCTTGATTACAGTTATTAAGCACTGTTGTAGTCTTCTAGTTGCCTACAAAGAATTTATTTATTTGTTCCAATGCTTTTTTAAAAGAAAAAAAAAAAAAAAAAGGAGTTAAACTGACGACCTTGTAATGCCAAGACTCCTTCCTTCCCTTGTTTTACAGATGGTATTATGTTTGCCCTTTCCACCCAGGTTTTGCTGAATATTGTGGTAATGAAGAACAGCCAGTTTAAAAACAAAACCCCTAGATTATTTCTGGTCTATATGCTTTTGGAGCCTCAGTCTGGTAGGCGTTCTCAAAGTACAAGTAACATTTGCCATCAGCCTAAAAACCTGCACAAAATGCAGTTGTGACAGAGCAGAAGATTGAAGTCTGATGTCTTCCTCTACCTGAAGGGATTCAAATCCAGGTCTCCTATCAAACTGGCTGCAGCTATGAGATTACTTATGAGGAAGACGGAGGAGGGAGGAACAGGGAGTATGAAGCCTTGTGTCCCTGCTTAGAAGACTACTCGTATATTTTATAGCAAAAAGTCTTTGCTGCTTAATACAGAAGCCGAATCAGAAGGATTCCTATCATTCCTGTGTTTTCTTTCCTCCTCCCTTCCTCTCTTCTGCAATGGCAGTTTCACGAGGAGTGGAGAGTCACAGCACCATCGTGCTGACAACAGCACTGAATCCGTCTCATCTCCTAAGCAAATATTCTACTAACAAAGACATGAGTATCTTCCGAAGGTTCCTCCAAGTGACAGTTAGAAGACCATTATTTGATTTAGAACTTCTTTTCCTCACTGTTTTCCCATTAGGCTGCACAAAACAACGGACAAGTGAACTTGTACTTCAACAGCTCCTCCTGCCCAACATGCTCGATACTTAATTTGGGACACTCAACTCTTCCTATTTTGCTAGTCTTCCTATGGTGCACCTAGCAGTATGGCTTCTATGCCAAAGACAAGGAGATTGAACGCGAGGTGCTAAAGCTCAGCTCTCGTCCTCAACCTTCCCACACCTGGCCCCATTTCCGTTGAGCAGGCTGCTGCAGCAACTACTGCAGTGTTACTTTCAGGCTGGGCAAGAAATCCAGGCATGTGGTTAGTGTACTGGCCAAATTCAGTGAGTGCAAATACTGCAATGTATGGTAACCTGCTTAAGTGCTTTCTTAGCAATCCTGGTATTGGTTCTTGCCATGATTCACCACAGTTCCTTCATTTACAGTTATGGAGACCATATACTTAAAGGATCCTGAAAGTTGAAGTTCTTGCTATAGTGTGGTTATCTAATAAGGTTTCACGTGTTATATGGTCTGTCTGAATTATTATAATTGACAATATTTAAAAATATCAATTATTATACATGTATATTCTTAAAGTTAATGCTAATATTTAGCAATTCCCTTTAGAACAGTATTTTCTGTTTCACCTCAGTATATTAATTTATGTCAGCAGAACTGAAATCACTTTGCTAGAAAAACACCGAGTGAGGCCATACGCTTTAAAGACTTACTGTGTGCCTAAAACCATCACTGCAAGAATGCTTACTCATTCCTTAGATAAATCACAAGAACACAGACTATATTAATGTCTGAATACATAAAAATACCTAGCTCAATGCACCCATACACACAAAGCAATGATTGCATTCAACAAGCATAGCCTGAGAAGTACTTAAATGACCAAAACACCCCTATCCCAACAAAAACACCTTTTAATGGTATCTGCCTATGGTGCTTTTAATTTGCTTCATAACAGTGACAAAAAACCCTGCATAACAGAGCAATTTTCTGAACACCATAGTCATCCTCCATGATGGATTGCTTTAAATCTTCGGAAAAAAACCAACCAAAACCAGAAGATTGCACCTATTTAAATAAAACTATGTGGAAACTATTCAAGATTCCTTACTTCAAGATGGACAGAATTCGTACAGGCAGAGCAAGGAAAGCAGGTAACACTGTCGTGGTTTAACCCCAGCCAGCAACTAAGCCCCACCCAGCCGCTCGCTCACTCCCCCCCGGTGGGATGGGGGAGAGAATCAGAAGGGTAAAAGTGAGAAAACTCGTGGGTTGAGATAAGAACACTTTAACAGGGAAAGCAAAAGCCGCACACGCAAGCAAAGCAAAACAAGGAATTCATTCACTGCTTCCCATGGGCAGGCAGGTGTTCAGCCATCTCCAGGAAAGCAGGGCTCCGTCACGCATAACGGTGACTTGGGAAAACAAACGCCATCACTCCAACTGTCCCCCCCTTCCTTCTTCCCCCAGCTTTATATGCTGAGCATGACACCATATGGTATGGAATAGCCCTTTGGGCAGTTGGAGTCAGCTGTCCCAGCCGTGTCCCCTCCCAGCTTCTTCTGCACCTGGAAGAGCATGGGAAGCTGAAGAGTCCTTGATTTAATACAAGCACTACTTAGCAACAACTAAAACATCTCTGTATTATCAACACTGTTTTCAGCACAAATCCAAAACATAGCCCCATACTAGCTACTATAAAGAAAAGTAACTCTATCCCAGCCAAAACCATCACATTCTCCACCCCTTTTTCCATACCATTCATGTCATGCTCAGGTCTGTCACTATCCAATACATTCTCATTACCCACCACCACCCTTCCCATCCTTTGATATAATACACAGATATGATTCCCTTAGTCTATAGACCACCACTGTGAAATGTCTCTAAAATGTCCACAAATGTCCACTAAGTTCATTTAGTCCATGACTTTAGGCTCCACCTGTTATGGTGGTCACTCAGGACAGGAGAGGTGGTGTGTTGTGTGGAGTTATTGGGCACCAAAGTCAGCTCAGGTCAGGTCACTGCTGCACTTGCACTGCTTCTTGTAAGGCCTGTCCTCCATTGGTTCAGGTGGTTTCTGCTATAGCAATTTCCTCATACAACTCAAATCATAGTTTACAACAATCTAAAGGTATTTTAATTACAATCTCCACCCCTGGTCCCTTTGGACCAGACCATAGGGTTTAACATTGCAATGAACTCCTCCCCTTGCCCCTGCTCTGGCTTGGATTTATCCACAGACTGCAGGTGTACCTGCTCCAAGTGGAGCCTTATCTAAGCCACAGTCTCTCCAGAGTTATACCTGCTGCAGCATAGACTTATCCACAGCCACAGTCTCTTGGAGGTGCACCTGTTCCAGCGTGGCCTTCTCCATGGACCACAATGCCTTCAGAGATATACCTGCTCCCTTGTGGCCTTACCTACAGCCAGAGTCCCTTGAAAAGTGAACCTGCTCCAACATGGCCTTACCTATGGGTGCAATCTCTCCAGGGCTGTACCTGCTCTGTCATGGGCTTATCCATGGCCACACACTTTGAGGTGCTCCAGCATGACCTCATGCACAGCCACTGATGCTTCAAGGTGTACCTGCTGCAGCATGGACTTATCCACAGCTACAGACGCTTTGAGGTGTACCTTCTCCAGCATGGACTTATCCTTGGGCCACAATCCCTTCAGAGGTATACCTGCTGCGGCACAGACAACCACGGCCACAGACGCTTCAAGAGGTACCTGCTCTGGCATGGGCTCATTCGTGGCCACAGACGCTTTGTGGTGTCCTGCTCCCACATGGGACTCATCCATAGGTCACAGTCCCTTTGCCTCGAGTTCACACTGGAGTTCCAGCCTGTCCAGTACAGCAGCACAGAAACAGCAGCAATGCCCTGGCCATCTGCCAGCCCAGGCACATCGCCATTCCTGTTACCGAAGTGCTCCCAGGCACAGGAGAGTAAGGTGATCAGCAGTACAGCAAGCAGTGAAAGCAAAAAGCAGCCACTAACAAGCATTAGACTCTAATATACAGTAAGGCAAGCAAGCCCCATGGCAAGCACAGGAGCCTGCCGATTAATAGCTAAACAGAAATAACAGCTATAAATTCGATCTAGCACACTCCACTCAAACCTGTTGTTACCTTGAACGCTTCGAGTCCCATGTTGGGCACCAAAAAGGACTGCTGTGGTTTAACCCCAGTCGGCAACTAAGCCCCATTCGCTCACCCCCGCCCCGGTGTGATGGGGGAGAGAGAATCGGGGGGGGGGAGGTAAAACCCATGGGTTGAGATAAAGACAGTTGCATAGGACAGCAGAGGAAGATAAAATAATAAATAATAATAAAGTGATAAAAGAATGTACAAAGCAAGTGATGCACGATGCAATTGCTCGCCACCTGCTGACCGATGCCCAGCCAGTCCCCAAGCAGCGATTGCTGCTCCCTGGCCAACCCCCCCTCAGTTTCTATACTGAGCACGACGTTATATGGTATGGAATAGCCCTTTGGGCAGTTTCATGGCTGTGCCCCCTCCCAGCTTCTTGTACACCCAGCAGAGCATAGGAAGCTGAAAAGTCCTTGACTTAGTGTGAACACTACTTAGCAACAACTAAAACATCCCTGTAATATCAACACTGTTTTCAGCACAAATCCAAAACATAGCCCCATAGTAGCTATTATGAAGAAAGTTAACTCTATCCCAGCCAAAACCAGCACACATAAGCATTGAAATGTACCGTAACTAAGTTAGAAAATAATAAAAATGGCTATATTATAAGGTACAATGCATCAGTAATTGCTTAGAAAAGATGCTTGCAAAAGACATGATCCTTATGGTCATAGAACCATATTACACAGGAACGCCTGTGAGTGTTCCCCTTATACCTCTGTTATTTTGCAGCAATGAAAATGAATACAAATAAAGGAATAAGAATCCTTTCCAGACTTTGGTTTAGCCCTGCATGGCCGCCTCTGTCACTCGACCTGATCAATTGGCTGTTGGTGTTAGTAAAAGGTTATCTTGGATTGCATTTGCATGTTTCCAGGCTTATTCAAACTGTACCACAGCAGAAACTGTCAGCACCTTTGAAGCAAGAAGCTGACAAGCTTTTTGGAAGTAACCACGAGATATATATAGCTACATAGTTTATAAATCCAGGCCAATTATAAGTTCTTCAGGCTGTTTTAACCATTCCTCTTTGAAGTCTATACTAAAAACCTTTAGCTCCAATTTAACAAAAATCAATGTAAGTTACCTCTTAAATTAATGGCTCAGACTGAGAGCAGCTTCAACACACAATGGACCAGGAACACACGTCTCGTCTTTGAATTCCACACATAGAGCAAGACTTCCGAGTGCAGCAAGAAAGGACCAAACCTAAGCACAACATTGTCTCCATATTGCAATGGAAGAAGAAACAACCACATCTGTTTTGCAGAAAACAGAAATGCCTATATTGCAATATAGACACGTTATTTCCTCTGCTTTGCTGTAGTTCCTTTAAAATGCTGAAGTTATGTCGAGTTCACCACCATTTCATTAATAACAGACAGTTATTTGTGGGGAGACCTTGGGAGCAGTAAAGCTGGTAAATCCCAGTTTATGTACGGCCTGATCCCACGCAGCACACTCAGTGCTCCAACTGGAACGCTGGCAGTAACCCCATTTAACTCAAGGGAACTGGCAGCACAGCTAGAGTTCAGCTGATGAGTAGGTGTTACGCTGGAGCGAGACCTTAGTCCCCCCCCAGTGTCATTAAAATCAATTAGGTATAAGTAGAACCAAGGGTAGCTCTTCCCTCAGGGTAGATCCCAAACAAGTGGTTGTGTACCCACTTGTCTCCTTCCAGTCTATAATACAACAGAGTCTAAAATTCAAAGCAAACTGATTTTTCTGTAAGTTTTAAGCAAGCACCTACAAGACTTGCATCAACTTTATATTGAAACAGAACTTCAGCTGCACAAAATGATCCAAGAGAAGCCTTCCACTCAAGGACTCTATGTTCTCCGCTCACAGAAATACTGTCCACGAAAACAACAGGCTACATGCAAAAGGTTACACAGCTCCAACTGCAACTTTCACTAAACGGCAAAAGTCACTGACTTCAGTTAAATACAATAACCCACTGGAGGTCAACAAAGAGTCTCTGGTATAAATGTTGAGTACCTGTGAGCAGATAAAAGCCGCTGTCAGATTTCCTAAATTTACACAGAGCAATTAGCATAGAAGTTCCTTTCTTTTAAAAGGATAGTTTACATTTCTACATTGATCTCCTTTTCCTTGGAGAGAACAATTCAGCCTTTTCCACTGCATCCCACAAGTACCAAACTACCTTCTCTTGAATGGTATAACTGATATCATTGTAAATAAACCTTGACAAACTGTCCTCTTTGAAGTTTGCTACTTCTCTTTTGAACTGAACAGCCTGAAAGCTTGCCCACCTCTCCCAACTCTACGGTCAGCGCAACCAAGTAACCCAGATATGCTCTTTTCACTGAGCATCCACCCCCCATGAGAGCTCAAATGTACCGCTTTTTCATGGAGTTTGCATGTAAATTCGGGGCATGTTTAATATATCATTTGAAGAGTGATCGCTGACAATATTAAATCAACCACCAATATATTCATGCTACCTCTTTTTTAAGTCTTGGACAGAACAGGCAGAAGGCCAGGTCTGTACTTTACCAAGGAAGGTTTTCAAGTTCTAAGTAGAATTCCTGCTTCCAGACTCGGACCACGTCAGTTCCGCAGCTCAGATCTTTGAAGCATCAATACAAAAACTATCACAGTAGCTCATCGACCAGCTGAAGAGTGAATCAGTGCTTGAGTACACCACAGACATTCTGACAGGTAGATAAATAGATAAAATTTGCAATTTTGCTAATTTCTGCTGGGAAATTAGAACACACAGTATAATAACCCAGGCTTCACCACAGCTTAAACAATCAGCTTCTTTCGCAAAATAAATTTTACACTGTCTCATAAATGCATCAAAGGCGGAAAAAAATCATCTACAGTCTGACTAACCGGAATTTTTCCTTTCTTCTTACTATGAATAATGTTGATAATGCTACAATAAATTCAAATGCCAGGATCTATCAAAAACTCCTTGCTGGAGAAGGCTTGATTTTTAAGGGAAAGAAATCCATAGAGATTTGACTTATTAATGGTTTATTAAAAATTAATTCATGCCAAGAGCACATTAAATGCTCATCTTATTAAAGAAAATATTATTATTTCAGTGAAAATAAAACAATCTAAGATGGTAAAACATATTAATGGGATTAATATTAAAAATGTATTGTCTAGAAACACAACAAATGAAATGTTAACATTGTAACTAAACAGCAGTTTTATATTAAAAAATATATTCTCCACAGTTATTTTGAAGTTAAACAAATTTTGGAAGCATTTATTTTGCTGAGACTTGATCACTTAAGCCCAATAATTTTGACACGATGGAACAAAATGTTCAGCAATCCTTTACTTAACCCCACAGTGCTCTGACACTTAATAGAATTTCTTTAATGAGGTTAACACAACATTATTAAGGGAATTGGGATTTGAGTTCCAGTCCTTCTATATTTCTTTTGTGAAAGTAAGTAAATAATTTTCTTAAAATATTGGTAGCTTCCTAAAGGAGGCTTTAAGGATAGACTTTTGCAAAATGTAAGGCTCTCAGGTATAATTAACATGCATACAGAGATACATGTATAGACAGTATATTAGAGAGGGATATACAGATATTAATATGCTTCTATAAGAAGCAATATATGATATAAAGACAAAGTAACAAAGTGGATAGCATCCTTTTAACAACTATATTAAAATATGATGCTAAACTACTTTTATCAAGGATATTTGCCTTCTCATTGTTACAGAGAGACAAAAATTGCCTCATTACAGAACTTCTATTCTGTTATTTTCAAATGATCAAAGAAATTGTATTTTGCCCACTTAAATGATAAAACATGAGCTAACATAAGAAAAGCTTATGGCTGGGTAGAGTGGAGGTATCAGCTGCAATCCTGAAATTGAAGTTTTTGGCAGCTGTGATATAAAATAGCTTTAAAGTTTTATATAAAAGATTTGTACTTTTCTCAAACAGATATTATGTCCCTTTTCATTTGCATGGACTCTTTCACCCAAATCATTAGATACAAATATCACACCTTAAGTGCTAACATTAATACTGAAAATCAAATCTTTTTCAATTGTAATCATCAAGAAAAATAGCAAAATGTAATGATCTGCCATGCTTTTTATTCAACCACAATTTATTTTAAACTTTAGCAAAACTGAGGCATTCCTACTTATTGCAACATCATTATATTTTCCAGGTACCTCTCCCTATGTAATCACAATATAACTTTTTTTCCTGATCTTCTGCTTCACTATTTTCCAAGTACCTACAGTACTTCTCAGGTTGGTGTCATCTACGGATTTAATAAGCACATTCTTGACACACGCTTCTTTTTGACAGTGAAATATTAACAACACTCCCCTATTATAGCTTTTTCAACATTTTCTATCCACCTACAATAATTTCTTCTGCTGAAGTCAAAATATATGACATCTACTGCCTGTCCTTTACCCACAAGGCCTGTTATTCTATGAGAGATGAAAATTAAATTGGTTTGACACATTTTGTTCTTGGCAAATGTATGTTTACCATCCCTCATCTCCTTTATTTTTCTAGGTGCTTACAGGTACTTTTAGTGACTTCTTCCAGTATTTTTGCAGGAATTGAAGTCAAGTATGTAATAAATCTCACTGAATTGCCAAAGTCCTGTGTAGAATGCATATATCGAGTATTAATTTAAAATTAAGAACATTTTTAAATGCTTAGTTGATTCAATTTTCATACAACTGAAAATAACTAGGCTTCTTAATCCAAACTATTTTCTTCTTAGAAATACAGTTATGACATTTGAAGAGTTGGACAAAATGACCTTATTCAAATATTTCACTTATTCAAGCATAATAAAAACATAACACTCACAAACCTACCCAATTTTCAGTGACACAGGTTTCAGCATGCTGCAGCCAATTATTTGTTGAACTTTTTAATGGATTGATTTTATTGAGTTCTAAATTATTATGGTTTTTACTAAACTCAAGACAGGCTTTGAAAGTGCTAGTACTAAAGACACTCAAGATCGTATGCATATTTTCTGCCCTACAGCAGACCAAACAGCTGTTATCACACCATGGCTTTGAACAGAGGGGTAATTAGCACAAGCAGCAGCTCAGGTGATGTGTTTTGCATCAGTTGTAACCCCTTATCTTTCCCAAGGGAGACAACTCTCACCTTGCTTTATTTACAAGAGCTGTAAAAGAACTGTACTAAAAAGATGTCAGCAGAACTGTGTTACTACAAAATACAGTGAGGCAGATCACTTCTTCCCCATTATTTAAAAACAAAACACCAAACCCCCCAAAATACCCAGTTTCTTAGAAGTTTAAGATACTAAACTAGGGACATCACAAGAAGGAACAGAAAGTTTTTCATTTTCTACTTTAGACCTCCTTCCTCAGCAAGCCACCTAACTGCATGCTTGACAGAGAATGTTTAACACATGTTCTACTTCAATTTACAGCAAGGCACTTCAGGTATGATGTGGCCAAAATGCTACTGTAACATCTTCTACTATGATTATATCATCACTTCTTCAGGTGAAGAAAAAAATAATTCTGGAGAACCTGTACTATTAGATTGTTCACAAATCCAGCAAGTTTTAACAATATTTGTTATGGTTTAACCCCAGCCAGCAACTAAGCCCCACACAGCCACTCGCTCACTCCCCCATTCCCCCCATGGTGGGATGGGAGAGAGAATCAGAAGAGTGAAAGTGAGAAAACTCGAGGGTTGAGATAAAGACAGTTTAATAGGGAAAGCAAAAGCCACACACACAAGCAAAGCAAAACAAGGAATTAATTCACTCCTTCCCATGGGCAGGCAGGTGTTCAGCCATCTCCAGGAAAGCAGGGCTCCATCACACGTAATGGTTACTTGGGAAGACAAACGCCATCACTCCAAACATCCCCCCCTTCCTTCTTCTCCCCCAGCTTTATATGCTGAGCATGACGTTATATGGTATGGAATAGCCCTTTGGGCAGTTTGGATCAGCTGTCCTGGCTGTGTCCCCTCCCAGCTTCTTCTGCACCTGGCAGAGCATGGGAAGCTGAAAAGTCCTTGACCAGTGCAGCAACAACTAAAGCATCAGTGTGTTAACACTGTTTTCAGCACAAATGCAAAACACAGCCCCATACCAGCCACTATAAAGAAAGTTAACTCTATCCCAGCCAAAACCAGCACAATATTAAATGGCATAACTGCATATCAACAATTGGCATTTCACTTACTTGAGTAATATTTTCATGTATGTGAAGATCTGGCTTATTTGCAGTTGACCATGACTTATGTATTGCATTGATATGTAACATGCTTAAGTCACACAGTTTACTACAGACTTACAACTGCAAATAAAAGCAGCTAGGTGACTGTCTTCAGTGCAAAATCAGGGAAAGGAGACTATATTTCTAGCAGAAATATCCTTGTTCGCAACTAAATTGTGTCTTCCAGGCTAAAAGCTTTAAGAAGATGCATTTCCTTTTCACAGCACCAGGATTTGTCGCTGTGACGGGTATATTAATACCAAGCTGCAAGAAGTGATGAGTAATCTTCTGTGGGTGCAATCAGCCCTGCTTGTGCTCACTTCATCTAGAATGGGGAGAAGGAGTGAAAAGAGTATTACCCCTTATCCTGCGGAGCAGGAGAGAGAACAGCTTTAGCGGAGGAGCTGAAGAGCTGAAGGGGTCTGGGATGTGTTGGAAACCTGCCCAGTCTAGCTAAGTCTGTGACTGTTGCTGCTATGTAAGCCAGTTCAGAGAGAGGCAGTAACATATACGTGTTCTTGTTTTGCTGTTAACCAAGGACTCTGTATCCCCTTAAAAAAAAAGTAAATAAAAAAATTCACCAGCAGCAAAAGCTTCTGAAGAATGACCTAGAAAGCCCTAAAGTTTGCAAGGAGAAACCTATAGCTAGACAACAGGATTGTCTCCAAATTCCTGCCGTGCTCTGAAGCAAAGGCACCTGAGTAAGGGTTTAGTGGCTCCCTCCACTTGAGATCCAGGTGCCACACCTGCAGGTAGGACTTGTATCTATAAGCCACATATAAGCAGGTGACAATCATCACTTACACAGTGCCCTGTAGGTTAGCATATATAACCAGGAATGGAAGAGGTGGGATCTGGGTCTTCCCTTGGGTAGAAGAAACTCAAACCCACCTGTCACACATCTCAGAGAGGCAAGTCTTCCTCCATCTAATTCTAGGTGCTTTCCTAAACTTGGAGAAAATTTGTTGTGGATTTCTCTGGGTTGAGTGGGTGTGTGTGTGTGTCTACATCCCATGGGCAATTCACCTGTAAATGTGTTTGATGGAGAACTGCTTCACTCTTTCCATTCATCACTGAGGTAAGAGCCTGAACTCCTTTTAACATTTCAATTAAGTATCTAGAATTTAGTGGGAGGAATACAAGTCAGAGTGCCTGTCCACCAGCCTTCACGAGAGGCTGGTGAAGATGCATTTCATGGCTGCACATTAGAGGGATGAAGGTATTTGCAGGCAGAGTGAGCTGTTTCTATGGCCTCATACTCAAGGTACTCTGTGGGAAGTGGGAGAAACTACTCCCCTCTTAGTTTATGCGTTGTACATTACACAGCCACCATATGAAAACCAGAAATAATCCCAGGAGCAGGGCTCTGAAGTCAGGTCTGAGTCCCTGGACGTTTGACTATGGAGCAGCTTGCGAAGGTGACACAAGTCGCACCGCATTTCCATTAAATATTTGTGACTGAGGTACATGAAGCAGAACAGAGTGAAAGAATTACATTGCATCCCTCACCTTTTATTAAAGGATAACAAAACAAAAAAAGTCTTACACTTTTTGTTTGCAGTCTGCCAAACATTTAATTTTTGGAATACCATTTGTCCAAGAAAAAAACAGAAATCCATTAAATAAATGTACTCATTTCATGGCTACAAATGCTAAATGCATATTTTTCTGGGAATTGTTCCATTAAGTGCCACAGATCATACTCATCTCTTTCCAGCTGTGGTCTAATGCTTTAGAGGAATGCATAAAACCTCACGCACCTGGAGATTAGGAGATTTCTCTTACTCCAGTTGATCAGCTTGCAAACCCAAAGCTGATGATTTCACAGAATGATGATTTCACATGCACTAAATTTTACTATACTCATTTTCACATTAAAAACAATTCTTCATGTTATTTTCAGATTACTAGTTACAAATTATACCTTTCGAAGCGGTGGAGAGGGTGAGAGGAATCCTGCAAAACAAGCCTGGTATTGTTGCTATCACAGAAGTGTTCCCCTGCCTCCTTGAGTCTATTTAATAGGTTAAGTCTCTCTACTGAGACTAGAGAGTACCATAACAATATTAAAAGTCATTAAGAGAGTTCTGAAAGATCCAAATGGCCTGCAAATAAAAAAAATAGAGAGGAGGGAAAAAAGGAAAAACATAAAAGCTATTTTTACTGATGTACTCACACTCACACACTTACTTTATCCTCATTTTTAATGCACACTTGGTGAAACATTGCCTTATGGAAGCTGATGGCAAAACTCCTTTGATGAGAAATATGTTGGAGAGAAAGTAAAAAGGGAAAAAAAAAAAGGGGGGGGGGGGAAGCTGCATTTCTTTAAACCCAGTGCCTGCTACTGGAATGTTGTGGTGGAATGAGGTTATGCAGAAATAAACTGGGATGTGCTAGAGTTAAATGCAGTGCTCAGAAAACACAAAAGAAACTGGAATGTTAATGAACCAGAGAGCACAGTTAGAATGCAGAATTAATTTGTAGTCAAGTGAAGCCTGAAATTTGCTATTGAATTCTGCTACTTGTTGACTCTGGTTTGTGTTAGGTTCTGAGGCTTGCTTGCTTTTTTCCTCACTCTACTGGGATTTAGCTTTAAAGAATAAACAAAAAACTTAAGTATATGAGTTACACAAGTGACCAAGGAGCAGAAGGCTTTAAAATTGCTGTTTCTTGGCCAACTGAGGTTGATTATACTCTCAATCCTTTGGTAATAAATAGATGAACAGAAAGAGAAGACAGAAAGTCCTTGAAATCAAAAAAGCACAGGGTGGACGTGATGAATGACAAGAAGCTCCACATAGTTCCAGGCACACCAACACACTTGTACTTGTCAGCAGTTCCTCACAAACCTGTCATTTTTGTCACATTTTCCAAGTTTAGCATAGGTAGCAATACCAGACATACCAGTGCATACGTTATGCTTCTGCATATGACACTACTTCCCCAAGCACAGCATTCAAAAGTCTGAGGCTCGTACCTGTCTCATTTCTGCAGTGGCACTATGGGACTACTTGCTTATGCTAATTTATTCACCCTTTCTTAGCAGTACCAGTATCTCATCTATTATCAGCACCAATTCCCTGTTTCACCACCCTGGGCTCACTCATAGATGCTCATTACACAAACAAAAGGTACTAGAGATTCTGAATTAAAAAATAAACACTGGCTGCTGCAGGGCTATATGGCCCTTGGAAGCATCAATAAGTATTTTACACCACTGCCTCTTTGTTCTGCCACTAGATAGATGTAGCACCTCTCTAGCACACTGAATGCATGGGGGTAGGTCCTCTCCTCATGAAAGTAATTTGCAATTCTTGAACATGATGAAATGCTGCCCTCAGGCCTCACTATTGCACATATCCTGAAGGTTATTCTCTGCTCTCCATGGTGAGCTGCATGATACATGTCTGCAGCTCGCTTACAAGATTGGCAGTTGATCTGTAAAACAAACACTGGTTGCTGCTTGGTGTTTAGGTGACCGAAGCTTTCATTGCAGCCCTACCACCACTGCCAGGTTCTGTTAGATATGCAAATCTGTTTCTTTTATTTTGTGACTATGAGGTCTCCATGAAGACAGTTTTCACCTTATGTCTTACCCATTGCTGGACATGATGTAATGCCCTTGCTGAACTTGTGTAGTCAGACTGTCTGAAGTTTCATAACCTGCTAAACTTAGCTCTTCATCTCAATTCTCAATTATTTCACTTCACGGTGTAAGTGTTTGCTGTCAAATATGGTTCACATTTAAATTAATGGAATCCCCAAAAGAAAAATATAGCCATTAATTTTTATGGGTCGTTCATGTTGAACAGTACTTGATAATACAACTCCTTCCCACTACTCACTCACAGTGATTGGCAACGACAGGAAGACAAATCAACTAAAAAATTTGGGAACTGACTGCAGTGTGGAGAACTGAGCTGGCATTCAGACTAGTGAAAGTGATCTGGCAATGAAAGAAAACCCATCACAGATTACTCAGGACTACAGGTACTCTTGATTTCACTAACAGGTACTGGTTTTTATTCTTAGCAGAGAACCATATAACAATTACTAGGTCCAGAAGAAAAGCTAAGAATGGGAACAGGATAATTTAAGATAAAATATGGAAGAACTCATGAAAAATTAACATATTTTTCCAAAAATAAGTATCAGAAAAGTGTTGGCAACAACTTAAAATATTTAGCTGAAAGAAGTAATGCATATTACTTTTGGAACAGAAAAGAAATAATGGGAAACTTAAGTCCCATGCTAGGTCTCCTTTATTTGTAAAATTTTATTGAATGTCCATGTTTGCAAACAAATAATAATAAACCTGAGCATTTTTATAGTCGTTTTCATCCATAAACTGAGGTACTCTTTAGTACGCTTGTCTAACTATAGCCAATAATTTTACCCTCTTGACTGGTGTGGAATGCTAAATGCAAGTGTAGTCCTTTAAAAAGGAAATGAGGAGAAAGATTGTCTTGTGGTTAGTGCCTATGACTGGGAGTAATAATTCTTTGGTTTTATTTCCAGCTCTGCCATTGACTCACAGAATGACCCCGGGGCAAGTCACTAAGGCCAAGAGAATAAGAGAGACCAGAGTTAAGTTCCTACATTTGGTTTAGCCACTCAATAAGAAGTTGGATTTTCATAACTGCCAACTATCTGGAAATTCTCCTCGTGGAAAAACTCTGCCCTAATCTCTTGTTCCAGTAGTTGACAGATCTGTATTTCGGTCTTCATGAGAAATTGAACTGGTTTAACTTGAACCAATTTTAAACTTCTCTCATTAATTTGTTATAAATCTCAACTGTATAGGTGCTTAAGCCAGCTAAACTCTCTCTTAAGTAACAGTTAGGCTTACTTGGTAAAATACACGTTTTATTAAAAAAACCTCAAAGTTCAGCAATATGAGAGCTTCTGAATTAGGAGATGGCACTGTTTTATCCTGGTTCAGGCCCAACTATCCACTCAGATACCTTTTTATCATGCATCTACATTTTGCAGGCACTGTGTGTCAAATCTAAGATATGACTTTCCTTTCATATTAGTCTTATTCAATATATTACATTGTCAAACTATTACTACAGATTCCTTTTTCCTGGGCTTTGCAAATGCAGCCTTCTCCCACTGATACTCATCCAAACAACTTTCTTATCCTCCTCTTCGCTCCCCTCTCTGGCTTCTTTTTTCCTATCCCTGTGAACTACAGCATTCCTGGCATCGCTTTCAAGACTTTTAACTACCTTTAGCTCAACCTTGACCATTCAATGACTGTTGAGACGTCTGCTCCCAATTCCAACTAGCTGATCTTCCCTTGCAAATGTCGGGAGGGAGGAGGAAAAAAAAAATCAAACCTGGAAAAGATTCTAACTGGTAACATTGGTCTGACAGAACTTCTCTTGATTAATTTACTGTCAGTCATAAGAATATTACAAGCTATCAACAATTTAAGGTTTTTAGATTTTAGATCAAAATTTGAACTATGTGTTTCCTCAATAAATGGAAAAACAAGACAAAACAATGTGCTAATACAAGTGACGTTGCTGCCAACCTTTTCTATTGATTACTAGTAAAACCCAACAGAATATCAATAGCTCCTTATTGAAATGATCTCTACCTGCTCTGAGATAGAGTGCCTTGTGTGTGTTTAACACATTTAAAAGGAAATTACCATTAGCGAGTGTATACATTTTAGCATCAAATTATCCACAAATGGAACCTTCCTGATTTTCACAGTTTAACCAAAATTAAGTCACGTTTATTAACATTTCAACACAGTGAAATATTGTCTGCAGCAGAATGACTTCCTCTTCTTCCTTGCGATGTACTGCACTTGGGAGAAGTTGTTCATGCACTGAATGCAGTGGGTATTACTACAGACCCTGACTTGAGAAAGAGATTACCAACAACTGGAATTTTTCTAGATGCCTTTCAGATCTTCTCACTGTCCTCAAATCATACATATAACAAAGTAATTTGTTTGTTAATTGACACAGCATTATCCCCAGTAAAATCAATGGTCTTTACTTCATTAATTCTGAGGTCAGCAGAGCCTTCAAAGTCATTTAATTTCTTCATTGTGAATTCTTAAGAGTCAATTTGTCAAACTGCAGAACAGAAAATAAATAATACAGAGATATACAAATCATTTAGCATTTTGACTCTAATGGAAGGATTTCATGCTGGACATTTGTGCAAACAGGGTAAAGAAATTTTGCTTTCTGCAAAGCAAAGAAACACTGTTTCTAAAGAGAGTATGCAGGGCTGGATATGACCCAACTACTCAGCAGATGGGTCAAGAGGGAGTATCTGCCTGTATGTTAAACAGAGAACAGGAATTTTACTTCTACCTCCCTCCATTGTAGTTGGTGTAAATTTTCCTGTAAATTCATGACTCCAAACAGAATGTGAAAACTCTGAGTAGGTTGTGGAAGGCTGGCATGTTTTTACACAAATGAAAATTCCATAGACAGAAAAGAGGACGAGTAGAGGAGGATGGAAGCTGATGGTGAGAAAGGTTTGGGCACCACACAAGAGAAGAAGCAGCAGTAAGGATAGATGGAAAAAGGAGAGGCAGGCTTGAGGTAGAAGAACTGAAATGTTGAACAGAATTCTGTTCCACAAACCCAACAGCCTTCTTAAGCTTTAATTTGCTCATTGAGCAGTTTTACAAGGGGCTGCAAAGTACCAAATAAATTATTGAACACCTTTGTGAATAAAAAGATTGAAAATACATCCATCTGTTAGGCTTTCTACAGAAAAAAAAACATGTGCTTATAACATTGCTACAGCATGCTGACATTAGAACTTCACCAGGAAGAAAAGCATTGCTTTGTAATATTTAACATTCATAAGATCATGGAGTAATTCGGCCTTTGCAATATGTACATACAGCAGTTTCAAAAATCAAAACTATATATTTTATACCATTATCTAAAACAAGTGAACTCATTTCACCAAATTTGAGCCCTCTCCATCAAGATGGTTTTATCTCGAACATCGCAGCATTTACCTGCTCTGTAAGAGAGAGGAGGAAAGATGAAAGTAAACATCTGAAACATTACTAGTATGTTACTGGGCAAAAATATAAAAGAACCAAAATGAAGTTCAGTGCCACTCTTCTAGGTAGGTTAACAGCAGAACAGGCACAGAAGCTACCGATGTTTTTTAATGGCAAATGGTACCATAAGAATTTAAAACTCTAATACAAATGAGCATGTGCAGAGAACTGAGTCTTGGCTCCTCCCCTAGCACTCATTTCTTTCTGCGTATTTCCAGTGGTCTGCATGCAGCTATGGACTGTAAATGAGAATAACTTAAAAAAAATAATCCCCCAAATTATACATTTATTGGAGGCTTTAGCTTTTAGCTCCTGTAGTCAGATTCATGAAAATATTGAAAGCACTCAAATATAAATATGTGCTTAGAAAGATCTACAGCAGTGCCCACAATGGTTTAGCTAAACTTCGGTTTTCATCACCAAATCGTTTAAGCATTTATGCAAATTCTGCAAAAAGTCTGTCTGCTTCCTATGGTCCCTTAATGTCTTTATAAACCTTAATCAGAGTCTCCAGTTCTATTCACATGGTTTTAAAACTTCATGCAGTCCTAAAGAGATCAACAGATCTATGCAGAAGGGAGCCAGATTAATTCCAGAATCTCTATTGAACTATTTATTTGATTCTCCCTGTATGGCATGATATTAAAAAAAAAAAAAAAAAAAAAGAAAGCCTGTGGTTTGTCCCTACAACATTACCCAACTTTGTCCAAGGCTGACAAGACACCTCATTATACAAAAGAGCATGTGTATAAACTGCATATGGGCACAGAGATGACATTTACAAGCTCTGCATGAAGTTTTCAGTGGAAAGCCCAAGGGGCAAGCCCATGTTATTTGCTATGGTTTGGAACGAATTTAGTTCATTTTTAAGCAAGTATTGGGTCACGTTGCATGGTAGATTACCTTTTCCCTTCTAATCTAGGTAGCATCTGGTTAATGAACAATTCAAATACACCGGGGATATGCTAAATCACTGAGAAAGAAGCATGGAGACAGGAGTGCTCTAATTTCTTTAGAAGTTCTATTAAGGTGAGAAAATGGTAATTACCCTTACAGCACAGGATCATCAGCATCTATGCTTGAGTAGCTGTAAAAAATTCAGTCTAAAAAGTGGTTGGACTTAAACAGCCAAGACAATACCGACTGCACAGCTCTCTTTGGGGTTCAGACCTAAGTGGGAAAAGTAAAAGCAAACAAACATAAGAGTATAGCACTCCAGTTATAAGAGCATGTTGCATTTAACTACTTCCAAACAGCCTTTTCCCCGGCCCCTTCCCTACACAGCACTAATTCCAAAGCCAGGCTGATTTTAAAAGATTCCCAATATGCCACTTGACTTACACGTGCTATGAGATACTATCACCACTTCACACTACTTCCCTCCCCCCCCCCCTTTTTTTTCTTTTTTTAAACAAGCTGCAATTTGGTACTTAGATTGGAATTAATCTGACTTCACCCTAGCAATCTAAAAAGGCAAACACGTACTTTCTCTCCAATGTCAAGGCAGAGAGGCAGGCACCTTGAAAGGGCAACTCCTACTAGTCACCTTAGACATCTGTTTTAGGACAGAACAAATCATCCTCTGTAGATGCCTCTGTCCATTCACTAGACAGAAACACTAGAAAATCAGCTCTAGCTGGATGCCTACATTTATACTGCTAACTCTAAGTCAGATACGTTCCAATCTTTAATATTTGATGTTCAGAATTCTGATGTTTACGGACTATTAGTTCTAGTAACAGATGTTAAAGCCCTAACTGATATTAAACTCAAGCTTGCCTTTTTTTTTTTTTTTTTTAAAAAAAACCTGAAGAGTTAAAGCTCTTCCACCATTTTTGTAGATATCCAGATGGCTGGAAATATTCTCAAAGGCCATCCAATTAATTGCAGTATATGGTTCATAATGGAGAGCAGATAGTCATTTTAAGCATGTACGGCTTAATTTTGAATGCCTTGAAACACCATCATATTCTCATTTAATGAGCCTCTCTCCTAGTGTTGCCAGTTTGTGGTGTCTCCCTTTGGAAAGTGATGAAAAAAGAATCACCTCCCTTGCAGGCAAAGATAAAGGTGATAAAGGAAAGCTTTGGTCACCATTTCAAAGAGAGTAAACAATAATTTTGAAGTTTTCATTAGTGCCACCACGAACATACCTATGACTATTTCTGCTGATTCTCAAGACTTAGCCATTAAAGAAAGCAAATCTTTTATGACATTTCCATTCCCAAGCCCAAACCTTTTTTAATTTTTTTTTTCCTTTTTGAGGAAATTAATACAAGTTTCAGGCTACAGTCACTGGTACTCCATTGGTGACAACAATGACATAGGAATAGGTTTCATTTTACTTTAAACACACTTTAAACCAGACTTCCATTCAGTTTGCATCATTGGAGCACACCAGGCACTAAGAAGATACAGATTCTGCTTTCTCACAAATTTACATCAATATCATTTACATTTTAAAATAGCGTGAAAAAAAAATTAAATCCAGTTATCTGGAAATCAACCTTCATTCGGCACCAGCCATATGTTTTTATTGCTCCCACTTTCACTTCTGCAGGCACACTGACATTTTTTCCTGTTTTTCTCCACGTTGGCTGTGATCCCTTTGTGTGCTCTGCAAATCTGATCATATTTGAACTGGCACCAAAAGCATACTTAAAACACAATCATGAAGCAGGCATACAGATAGCATCAAAAAGCTTCAATATTAAGTGGTCCAAAAAACCCTCTGAAAAACTATGCCAGGGTTCAATTCAACAGCAATTAGCAACAAGCATCATTTAAAAAAAAAGAGACAGACAGATGCTTCGCTGGCTCAACAGACCAAGTGGACATGCTCTGTGGCCTGCCAGTCACTATGACACACAGAGGAGCACTAACAATTGCAGATAACCATGCTACTCATGATCTCTTAATACTTAACACTTGCCATGACACGCTTCTCTCTCAGCCTACCTGTGGCAAAGCACAGGTTATTACACAGGGTTGTTCTTTTATTTTGCTCTAACTCAACTCTCTTTTTTAAATGCATGTTTCCCAAATCTTCATTCTAAAGCATTTCTTCTGCTACAAATGTAAAGCTTTTATTTTTATATATATATCTATATACACATACTGATTATAGACAGCTTCTGACTGCCTATTAGGCAGAATAGATTTACTATGATTAATATATGCATATACTAAAGTATATGCATGGAAAAACTTTGCCAAGTATCCTCATTAGCTTCAGAGTTTGGGTTTCGTGCAGAGTTATAATCCTACAAACTCTCTCCCCCTCCATCTAAACACACTTCCTCCTCAAGAACTATAATACAAAGAGCTGCAATGAATCTAGCTGTCTGTATTCGGTGCTTGCAGAATTCAAACCAAGTTCAATTTAAATATGCATCCACTCTTTTTTCACTTGGCAGCTACCAAGTAAATATAACGTCTTACATAGTGATTATGTTTAAATCTCCATCACTTAGGATCTGAACGCAGGAATATTTACAATTTTTGCATTTTGTTTACTTACATTATTATCACTCTTTACTTAATAATGGAGCATAATAGACAAACATACATAAAGTGTATTTTGCTGTGAGAATGAAATAGTTGAGTGAAAATGATTATTATTACTTTAGAAATTATGCATCTGGCAGCAAGAAGGTTAAGAAACTTCAAGCAGAGGCTCCCACTAAGTCTAACATATTTGCATTAAGGCCTGGAAACATAAGGATTGATTTTAGGGGAGATAACCAGCATTGCATCCCATGGAATCCCTAAGAAACAAGACCTCTTCAGGACCCTTGCAAATCCAGGCATTATTTGCTGCGCACCCACCCCCCAAAAGGATTTAAGAGATTTAACATAAGGCCCCAAGACAGGTTGGCAATGCACAAAGATAAAGAGCTATTGTGCCAGATTGTTTTGCCCTGACAGGAGTCATTATACCTAGATCAACAGTATGAAGACATATGAGAAAGAAATATAGCCAGAAAGGCTGGAGAGAGCCTATAAAAGCAGCTGGAAGGGGCTGTGACAAGTTGGAAACCAGAATCACTCAGGCAAATTCTGTACTACTACAACTTTTGCTGTTCTGCTTCTGTTTTAAATTTAAGATTAAGAGAGAATGCCAAGAAATACATATGGACTCTGGTCCACAGTGCTGTGGAGAAGGGCACTAACTTTTGCCCAGCCACATGGAAATGCTTTTTGGGTTGGTTTAAGAGAGCATAATTATATCACTTATTCCAATGCCACAACAAAAAAGAAAGCTAAGAAAAATTAACATACTTCATCAGTGAATATCTGATCATTTGCAAGCTCTTTGTTTTAAATCTGTTTTATGAAAAAATAAGTAAATGGAATGATCACCACTGAAATTGAAAAAAAAAAAAAAATCATTTCAGCAAATGGTCCCCAAGATGTTTAGGGCACAGCTATCCGCAGTATGCACATACAGTATCCAGCACAGTCTTTACATGTGCTCTCCAGTTTTTACTGTAAGTCTGTGAAAAATAATAATCCTGTCAGCAACATCCTTTTTCCCAGGGTTTAACAAACTAAATCTAAAGGACGAATAGCCTTCCTTTTTCAAACAGGCCTCAAAATTACAGGGATTCACTAGTACACAGCAGTCTCTCTGAAAGTAACAGAAAGCAACCGTAAACCTAGTTTAATCTCCTGGTTTGATGATGTTTTCATAACCTTCACATCAAAACAGAGCAGCTGGTATGCACTAATGAACACAGCCCATCACTCCCGGTTTTAAACCCCCTTCTTGCTCATTCCAAGTCACATTCTAAACCAATTCAACACTCACAGCAGCAGCAGCTTCATGGAAATTTTTGGTTAGTAACAATGTTAAGCATTGGACCACCACAAACTACACTGAGAAAGGGGAGAGAAGTGCACGCAGACAAATATAATTCCAGATTAGGAATCAAAAAACCCCATGCTTTAGTTCCAAGCATCTCATTTTCTGTTGCTTCCCACCACCTCTAATCAGTGTGCTACCTCGTAAATATTTGTCATACCCTTCTGGAAGTGGGCTCTCCATACTTTTTCCCCATGGACCACAAAATAACTGCAGGAAGCTGCTGTGTTGCCTTCTCACGCCACCCCTGTACAGCCCCAGCCCAGCTTGAGCTGGGAATCAGGGAATTTCACAGCAAAACGCAATGCCACCAAGAGGAGGGGGCAATGAGACAAGGACAGAAGTTCCAGATCTCCTTGGCCAAAAAAGGCACAGAGGCACTTAAAAGAGGGTTCAAGGAGCACCTTGATGGCAGATCCTGGCTAAAACCGTCTTTAGGCTATCAGAAAACTTAGTTGTTCTTAATTCAGGAAAACAGGACTTCATATAATCCTTGTGGAATAGGCCAAAGCAGACATGGAAATGGACTGCATTGCTGTGTTTCATCCCACAACTGGAGCAATCAACAAGAGATCACATTTTTTGCTAGCTACTTAAGTAAAACAAACACCAATATTTGCATCAGATATTTAGTGACCTTCAAACAGAACAAAATCTAAAGCACTACATTGACCGCTAGACACAAGATTGAAATGAGTGAAATGGGTTTTATAAATCTAGACTTCAGGAAGAAAAAAAAAGTACATTGCCCTTTAATTCACTTCCTCTTCCTTCGGTTATTCATACAAAGAATAATGAATTCTCATTCTCTTCCTTAGAGGCTCTATCAATAACATTGCAGACAAACCCAATTAGCATTTAAAGGCTGCAACCTGCTTGAATTGCTTTGAGATTCCTTTGAGCTCATCTCCCAGCCAGACAATGTACTGAAACTGATTTAGCCCACTCTTTTTGAAATATTGCTGCTATTTTGCCCTTAATATATCACAAACAAAAATATGCCTTCATTCTGATAGAGGGCCACAACAGATTTTGCATAAAGTTGAATAAATGAGAGCAGATGATAACCAAGCAATATCCAATCTGATGGTTTCAAACAGTACATTTACTTTGCATAAACAAATTAACTATTGAAAAAAAATCCTCAAAACCATTTACTTTCTACTTGGTTCAGAAGTGTTGAAATATGAAATTATCCCAAAGTCACACTGTTCTGGGAGCACTGAAATTGCTTTGAAAACACTCAAATCTCCTCTCTTGTTTTTGAGGGGAGATATTGCATATTATCATCACTGTAGATGTTTCACTTGTTCCCATATATATATTTCCAGTCCCTTTTTCCAAGGCTGGTAAAAAACTCAGTGCCGTCTTAGGGAAATGACTGCCATGGGTTAATTATGCAATGTGTGAATAAAGTCTTTTCTTTCATCAGTTTTCAATTTTCCCCTTCCAGTTTCAATCAGTGTTTCCTTGTTCTTCTATTCATGCTTTAAAAATAAAATACAAATTCCCATCCTGCTTTTCTTTACTGTAATCATTACATTGGCTAGTTTTACTGTTTCCTTCTTATTCATCTCTCCCTAAATAGTCTAAGTCTTTTCAATCTCTTTTCACATGAGAACATTCTCTCCATAGCCCTGTCATTCTCATCTCCTCTCTCAACCACTCTGTTTCTCCAATGTGTCTTCCTGATGCAGCAATCAGAACCAAACATGATACCCCAGGTGAGGGCACAGCACTGACTTTTCGGTTTTTTAAAATAAAATCATAGCAATACTGTTTTCAGCATTCTTCTCTCCCCCATTCGTTTAACTTTTGAATATTTGTTTATTCTTTGGCAGCTGTTGCACAGTACATAGAAGCCTGAATTCAGCTGTCTACACTGATGCCAAGGTCTATTTTTGACTGGATGCTGTCAAGTTAGAGCATAAAATTAATTTCTAAATTTAGACATCTACATACATACCTAGACCTGAGTAAGATATCCAAGTTTCTCTAGGCAACGAAGAAAAATAGGCACTTTTAAGGTACAAATTCAAACATCCATTCTATGAACTGAACTGCACCCTAAAAGTGCAGTTCCTTCCACCAATTATAACTGAGATGTTGACATCTACACCTTACACCTGAGGAATCCTACCCAAAAAGTTAACTATCTGTCCTGGTTTCAGCTGAGATAGAGTTAATTTTCTTTATAGTGGCTGGTATGGGGCTATGTTTTGGATTTGTGCTGAAAACATTGTTGATAATACAGAGATGTTTTAGTTGTTGCTGCACTGATCAAGGATTTTTCAGCTTCCCCTGCTCTGCCAGGTGCACAAGAAGCTGGGAGGGGACACAGCCAGGACAGCTGACCCCAACTGCCCAAAGGGCTATTCTGTACCGTATGGCGTCATGCTTAGCATATAAAGCTGGGGAAGAAGAAGGAAGGGGGGGATGTTTGGAGTGATGGCGTTTGTCTTCCCAAGTAACCATTACGCATGATGGAGCCCTGCTTTCCTGGGGATGGCTGAACACCTGCCTGCCCATGGGAAGGAGTGAATGAATTCCTTGTTTTGCTTTGCTTCCGTGTGCGGCTTTTGCTTTCCCTATTAAACTGTCTTTATCTCAACCCACGAGTTTTCTCACTTTCACTCTTCTGATTCTCTCCCCCATCCCACCAGGGGGGAGTGAGTGAGCGGCTGCGTGGTGCTTAGTTCCCGGCTGGGGCTAAACCACAACACCATCCTTAGTGTTTACAGTTCTATCCATTCATATTTCTAAAAACATAAAAAAATTGAAATAACTAAAAAGCACGTGAAAGACAAAATTCACAATATTAATTTTAGGGGACTTTCCTCCCAGACTTGAAGCCAGAGTTTTGCAAAGTGGTCGGTACCCAATCAAAGAAAAAGAGGATTAGCAGAATGGGTCAACACTGTTTATTTTGATGACAACATTTACTAATGTTATTTCATTCACAAATTATCACAGCTTTGTCACATTTTTCTGATGACGTGTTCAATCAATTTTTTTTTCCTTAGAAAAAAAGCTGCCATTTCAGTTTGACAATTTCCAGCTTGAATTACAGAGTTGAATCCTCTGCTACTTTGTTGAGTCAGTAACGCTATCTGAGTGCAGGAGGGCACACAGATAAGACACTCAAAGTGCAAACCAAAGAGAGATCAGGAGTTTCTCTGAGACAATGTCATTTAAGAATACTTCTCTGTTTCCTTGCAATTCAGTTGTCATTTACGCCACTGTAAAGAAGCGGAGTTGGGGATAGGAGCAGTGGAAGAAAAGGGGAAAAGGAGCAAGAACACAGAGCTGAATGGGAAGGAAAAAAAAAAAAGAAAAAGAGAGAAAGAGTAAAACCATTCCATGTAGAAATTACTGTATTGGTACAGCACATATGAAAATGTGTGATTTATATTCCACAAGAATAGTATGTTATGCTTTCTGTAAAGAAAAAAAAATAATTAGAAAGGTCCTAAAGAGAAGTCAAATTTAATGTAAAACTCCAATGCCATTGCTGCCCTTTTGTGCAAATGCTGAAAGTTGAAGGAAGATTTCATTTCCCAATGGCAATGCAGGCAGCTGTGCTCAGGAGCTTTCTTAGGTTTTCATTTTGCTTGTTTGTTTTCCAATAAAGTACTATTGATTCACAGTCAGGTGGTACAAAAGGGCTGTATAAAATAGTCTTTGTGAAAATAACCACAATGTCTTTACTTGCCTCTCGCCCCCTCCTTCCACTTGACTTAAACAAAGGACACTTAATGATTCTCCTGCTTGATGCTTTGGACAATCGGAAACTGCATGTAAAACAGCAACTGTCGTTGGCTTACCAAGTCTTTTATCTTAAATACAGGTCCTTTAGGAATCTATTGAGTCGATTTTAAAAACTACAGAAAAATTTTAGAACCTCATTCTGTATAATCAGACATTAAAGTTTGATGTGGAATATGGTTTTGCAATAAAATTTTGTCCTCCCTCATTTGCATTTCAAATAAACCATTAATATATTACAAAAGGACTGAGAACCAAGATAAAACGTACTTTTCACTTTGATATGTCAGGTGTTGTTCACCCCTGTGGCTTCAACTTTTTTCTGCTACTAGAGTTACTACAACTTCACTCCACTTTTTTTTTTTTTAAGTTTAACCTTATGCCATCACCAGTATCTGAAGCTGAAAAAGCTGCCCTGACATGGGTTTCTAAAGACCACAAAATCCTATGATAGAGATGGATTATTGCTTTAAAAGCTTTAAAATGGACTTGCAGCTTATTCTTCTCTTTATCCCTGTTTAGTGTGCTCAAACTCCCTTCCAGCCCCCTTTTGTAGCAGGCAGCACCTGCTGCTAGACTCCACGTCCACCTCCCGCCACAGCCTTCTGTAATTCAAAAACAAATTTAAGATAAAAACCAAACAAACACCACCACCCCCACCCCCCCAATGACAAATCATTAGCTTGAGTTGTTTCAATCAATGTTGCCAAGTCTGCTGCTCTAATTTAGGAATGCCACCAGGAAGGAAAGGAGAGGTCAGGTCATCACGGTGCTGCTGGTTCCCACCGTCACCACACGCTGTATGAAATACAAGCGAGTTCGTATCAGCAAGGTCCCAAAGCTGCAGCTGTAAGTTCACGTCACTAACTTATACACAGTTATGCACACCACATCAAGGAGGGTAGGCCAGGAAAGACAACACATAACGATCCAGAAAAGATCTGTTTCCTGCCTACCTGACTTGTTTCAAAAAAGCACATTTTTAGGGTATAAAGACTGTGATTATTCTGGAGATAGTCTGCCTTTGATTCAGTGAAAGGTCATTTCTGTTTTGTGTGCAGCATGGATAGAGTCCTGTGGGAGAGATGCACATCTTAGAAACGCTAATAGAAAGATGCTTGCAATGCATTAGGAAAACAAACAAAAAAAAAGGACAAATACAGTCACACCTCATCCATGTTTCCCAGGTGAACGACCTCTGTTCTCCCCACTCAACCACAACCTCATCCTCGTCACCGTAAATAGAGATCGTTACCATCACGAACACAACTTTTGCCAGAATATTTCTATCCAAAGCCTGTATCATCAGAAATATATCAGCCATAATGAGGACGCGGACTGCAGAGAGCCTTGGCGTGCCAGGCATTAGGTTAAAACAAGACTTCCCACAGCAAAACCCACCAGAGCTCATCCCCAGACGATGCTCTGTGGATGGATGTTAAAGGTCAAGTTGAAACAGCATTCCTCACTTCTGACTGGGTCCTTCCCGTCATGTATACCTCCTCAAAAAGCATACGTCTGGGATGATCTTTCTCCTGCCTGGTCTCGATTCCAAAAGAAAATACTTTGGAAAGGTTAACACAAGATCATTTTGCCAGTTTTCAGTTATTTAAGCACAAGGGAGAAAGCAGTTGTGTCTTTTTAAAAAAAAAAAAGTTATTCTGTACTTTTCTGCACACTCATAAATCTAAGCCTGATATTTTATGTGTAGTTACTACTTATTGTTTATTGGTTTGTTGTATTGGGTTTGCATGGCAAGGTTTTGGCAGCAGGGGGATACAGGGGTGGCTTCTGTGAGAAGCTGCTAGAAGCTTCCCCTGCGTCAGTAGAGCCAACGCCAGCCGGCTCCAAGATGGACCTGTCGCTGGCTAAGGCTGAGCCCATCAGCAATGGTGGTAGCACCTCTCTGATAACATATTTAAGAAAGGGGGGAGAGGCGTGGGGGAACAACAACCTGTGCAACTGCAGCCAGAGAGAGGATTTAGAACATGTGAGAGGAACAACCCTGCAGACACCAAGGGCAGTGAAGAAGGAGGGGCAGGGGGTGCTCCAGGCGCCGGAGCAGAGATTCCCCTGCAGCCCGTGGTGAAGGCCATGGTGAGGCAGGCTGTGCCCCTGCAGCCCATGGAGGCCCACGGTGGAGCAGATATCCACTGCAGCCCACAGAGGACCCCACGCCGGAGCAGGTGGGTGCACCCGAAGGAGACTGTGGCCCCGTGGGAAGCCCGTGCTGGAGCAGGCTCCTGGCAGGACCTGTGGACCCCTGGAGAGAGGAGCCCACGCTGGAGCAGGTTTGCTGGCAGGACTTGTGACCCCGTGGGGGACCCACGCCGGAGCAGCCTGTTCCTGAAGGACTGCACCCCGTGGAAGGGACCCACGGTGGAGCAGTTCATGAAGAACTGCAGCCCCTGGGAAGGACTCACGCTGGAGAAGTTCATGGAGGACTGTCTCCCGTGGGAGGGACCCCATGCTGGAGCAGGGGAAGAGTGTGAGGAGTCCTCCCCTGAGGAGGAAGGAGCGGCAGAGACAACGTGTGATGAGCTGACCACAACCCCCATTCCCCGTCCCCTGCGCTGGTCAGGGGGAGGAGGCAGAGAATTCGGGGGTGAGGTTGAGCCTGGGAAGAAGGGAGGGGTGGGGGGAAGGTGTTTTAAGATTTGTTTTTATTTCTCATTACCCTACTCTGATTTGATTGGTAATAAATTACATTAATTTCCCCGAGTCGAGTCTGTTCTGCCCGTGACGGTGACTGCTGAGTGATCTCCCTGTCCTGATCTCGACCCAGGAGCCTTCCGTTACATTTTCCCTCCCCTGTCCAGCTGAGGAGGGCAGTGACAGGCCGGCTTTGGGGGGCACCTGGCGTCCAGCCAGGGTCTACCCACCACATTTTTTTAGAGTGCTGACAATATGCTCTGCACTGTCATGGATGAGAAGTAATCCGTGCCCCCAGAAGGAGGGTGATGTGCAGTCTTAAACTCACAGGTAATCCCCACTGAATTAAAAAACAGATTACTCTTGTGTAAAGTTACCATTTATACTAAGGGGAACAGATATTCAGAGCTTAAAGGCTGACAACAAAAAACCTAAACCAAACCACCAAAAAAAGCCACAAACGACCACTGGAAAGGGCAGAGGATGGAGCAGAAGGGGGAAAATGAGAAAGAACTTCCTACCCCTAAGGAAACCCCCTGAAAACATGAGCCTGTGCCACTGCTCAGTTATTCTGTAGTGTAATTAGCCACAAACCTTGACACTAATAGGACTCTTCACACGGATATGGTTTCTCCAGCTGAGCTCTGGTATTTTCAGTGAAACATACAGAAAAAATTATGGTTGGGAAGTATGTTTTATTTAAAATAAGAATAAAAATTGTTCTTTAAGTGAGCACTTTCATATTGTTGGCATTGCACATAATCTAACTCCTGATGTATGTATATGGGGAAAGAGTGAATAGGAAATTATTATCCTTGCCTATACAAATAGTCCCACTTGAGACACACCTCACGAGTCAAGTACAGGATTAGGCCTTAATACGTTGTGTTTGGAAACCACCTATTTCTCTGCGTTAGGAAGGTGTTATATCACCTTCTCACATGGAACTCCCAGCAGTGTTACCAGGACTAAGATGCATTAAACTTCATTTCTCAGGATGTTATAATACAGGACAGCTATATGGTTTTCTGCGCACCAAAATTTCAAAATATTACATCTTGTGCATACATAATAAATTATTCTGAGATCACAAAGCATCTTGCGATCAAGATTACTCTCCTATCAGTTATGCATGTTGGCTAAAAGGTTTGCATTTGCTTTTGAGAATTGCCTCTTTACCAACTCAAATACATACTGTATCTACACAAAAATTCAGAGTCCTCTCTGTCATCATATTTCCAGATGAAATATGATAGTGTGTCTGCTCTCCAGTTCCAATGTGTTTTGTATCTACATTATGCTATTAATTCCTAATTCCTGATCATGAATTTCTAAATCTCTAAATTAGAGAGATTTAGAAATTGCTACAAAAAAAGAAATGGTTCTAAGACATTTCCTTAATTCCCAAATACTTAAACTAAAAAAGGGATTAAAAACTAGTGCATAATATAATCACCTACCTTAATGCATTTTTTTATTCCAGTTAGGACAACTTAACAATGAAACTCAATTTTAAAAAAATAAACCAGTACCTCACAATATTATAACCACTTTTTTCAACCTCTAATAATGATATTAATTCAACACAAATTTAAAAGTAGTTTTATTAAGCAGAGTTCTGCATTTTTCACTGGCTACAACTATTAGAGGCAACATAATGCCTCCCAACTCTACTAAACAGTCATAAAAGACCTTTCAGAGGGGCTGACATGATTTAAGCATTGTACAGGGAGACTGTCTGAACTATAGTTCCATCTGAACCTGAACAGAGGGTTTTAATAGCCAGCGCTGTCAGCCTGAAGAGATGTTGCTAAATTCAAGTAACGGGGAAAAATGAAAATCAATATTATTATAAATTGTATGTTTTCTTGGAATTTGCAGTCATTGAGAGACTTTTCTAGGGAGCCAGATATCCATTTGTTTGTAGCACAGGCCCTTGCGCAACAAGGGTGATACTAATAAAACACGCACATGTGTCAATACTTGAATGAGTAGTTACTAAAAAGGTTACAAGTGCAACAATTCTAATCCAATTATAAAAGCAAAAAAACTCCATAAAATCTATATCAAGAACTGAGGTATTAGTCTAAAACTTCTTTTCATTCCGCAGTGACAGATGAATGTGATATTGTCCTTAGCAGTATCTACTGAGTGATGCATTTTTTGCTATCATTTAATAGCCTAGTTACATAAAATCAATACTCCCACACATGCTGTCATTCTTCTCCTTCTGTCCCATTCAGGACTGTGGAAGCAAAGAAACCCCATATGTAACTACAAATCCATTTAAAACAAAATATTGAACCATGTCTTCAAATCTTCTTCATGCTATATGGCATTTTCAATGTAATTACTTCTAAAACTTCCACAGCTTAAGTTACTTTCCTTATGGAAAAGGCTTAGGCATACTTTAGAAATGCAGAAGAGGATGAAAACATGTGTTGAATTCCAGTATAGGTATCAACATCGTCCTTCAGTCATGTCCGCAAGGGGAGTCAAGATACCTACTTGCCAAAGCAGAATTAACAACCCTGTTTTTTTAGAAGCATAAAATTTTGTCTAACCAAGTGCCCTAACAGGGATTCCTAAGCCAGCCCTGTAAGCAGAAGCATGATGAAAGACACTTGAGTTGACACACTTACCCATCATGCAAACAGACATATTGATTCAGGGGGGTGGGGAAGTAAACACTTATTGTGTCTTGTCATTTGGGTTTTCCTTGGGTCTGTGTTAATTTTGGAATTATTTTTATTTTTTTAAAAAACACTCTCTGAGGCATTTAGAGTGGAATTCAACTACTGTTAGTACACTGAAAAGAGCAGAGGATCTAAGGGTGCACCTAAAGTAAGTGAGATAAAATGGTGAAAAATACCACCTCTTTCTAGAGATTGTACGCTGAGCAAGAGCCTCCAGTTTGATACTGACAGAAGACTGGGATTATCAGCTTTCCCCTAAATTAAATGTTTCACTTCGCATAGACGGAAGTGACATACACTTTTCTTTTTAAGTCAGAGGAAGGGGTGTAATAATTGTTATTTACTATATGGTAAGCTACTCACAAGGTTAAAAGGCATGCCACCCATCAGCTTTCAGCCAAACCGGACAAGGGCACACGTTAATGCTTGGCCACTATGCCAGCAAGAAGAGGAGATTTAGGGAGGCAAGAAATGGGGAGTAGCAGGATCCTGTCTTTAGCTCCCCTCTTTGGGGAATCATCTGGGAAGGCAAAGTCCTGGATTTGGCCCTCGGATTAGAAGTACATTTTATATTCACTGATCACTTAGTATAAAACAGAAACTCCTAGGAGAACGGAAATCTATGGGACACCTCTGAGAAGTGCAAGCTCTGGCTTGAATTCCCTCTAGCTAAAGCAGTCCTAAGATCCTGGTTTTCCATTCCCTGGACAGATGCCCTTATCCCTTACCTACAGGTACACAGGTATAACCACCACTCGTAGCAATGACAGCAGCCATAGCTTTGCAACACCTTCAGTATAGGTTAGACATGTGCTGAATACACCTACTAGATTATTTGCTTGGGGGATTAAGCAGTGAGATGCCGGGTGTGTGAATCACACGCTGCCTCAGGCACCAGGTAGGTGCCAAGACATTCAGCTCAGCTGAGGCTGAGGCACCTCTGGGATTGCATGGCAGTAAAAGCCAAGGTACTTTAATAATTCCACTAGTGAAAAAAGTTGGACTTCCAGGAATTGTAACTCACTCAGTGACAGTCTCAGGAATGTTCTCCTGCACTTTGATTCCATCAAAATTGTATTTAGATGCTAAATTTTGAGCTAGGCTTAAGAGAAAGATGATGAGTGTGCTCTAAGAAGCAACAAAGAAATGAATAACCGGGGAGATGTGTGTTCTATTCGCATAGAAGACCGTATCCATATCTATCTGCTGAAAGAAATGAGAAGATTTAGAAAGCTATGAGAAAGTTTAGCACCCAATATCATGTTCATCCAGTGAATCCATCACTTAACAAAGACAATATATAGAAAACATCACATGATAAAGCTATAAGAGAATTCCATTCAGAATGTTGAGGGAGAGTATGTTGAATCATTGCAGGTGCATTCTGGTACATCTCCTTCTGAACAGAATCATGAACTGTGCGATACATCTTTCATACTACTGGAACGGTTTTAAATTAAGTAAGTATTTGCAGTTATAGGAGACTAAACATTCAATAGTAATCTATTCAGATAATAACTATAATATTTAACTTATATTGGCTGCATTTATCATTTCACATAAAAAAATATAGCATCTTCCACTGGCCAGCGGAAGATGCAGATGCTACACAGGGGCTTTTGCAGTTTTATACTCTTTAAGATTCGCCACACTGGTGTTGACAGAGGGTCCACATCAATGTCTTTTCTCCACGACTGGAGAGGAATATACTTCTAAGGAAAACTAATATAGGAAAGTAAATCTTTGCCCTATGCTTTTTGCCCTACAGTTTTTCTACGCTGCCATCTTCCCACAACTCATGGTTCAATAGTTTCCAAGATGAGAGTGGCAGCTAGATGTACTTTTTTTCCATTAGTTTCTTGATCCCTTTTTAAAGCAATGCAAGTTTTTAGCATCTACAGACTCCGGTGCTAATACTGAAACACACAAAGCAGTGGTGGAAGCAGGAAAGTAGGACCATTAGAAAATCCAAGTAGACTATCAACTGGATCTCTCTTGTTCAAATCAAATATTGGTTCATAAAAAAAAAAAAACCAAACAAAAACCACCAACCAACAACAAAAAAACCCAACAAAAACCCACCACACCACAAACTAGCAGCTAACATTTTTGAGCCATTCAGATTCATATAGAAACCCTCAGATATTTTTTTTCTTCTTTAAAAGTGTTTCTAATGATTAGTTGTGGGTATTGGGCTTACTGGATAGTTCCACAGATCACACATCCTCCCTTTCCTTTTTTCCTCCAATTTTGAGGTATATTTGACACCTTCTAGTCCACTGGTGGCACATCAGCAGCAGGTTACAAGGCAGAGCTATTGAATCGCTAAGTTTCTTTCACCTCCTGAGTGAATACTATCAGCTACTGGCAATTTATTTTAGTATCACCTCTACTGGCACTTCAGTTTCACCCTCCCAGATGTCCCCTGTGAACAAGGGTGCTGGTAGGAGGACCTCTTGACTCACTTCAAGGAATACAAGTTTCTTCTATTCTCTTAATTATTTCAAAGTTTACTCCTGGCACAGTAGACACAATCAAACCAATTGATTATCTTCATTGTACGCCTGTGAAATGGGGAACAACATGATGCTTACCTTCCCATTGATGGTTATAATTTAAAATCAGAGTAATCACTATTAAGTGTTCTCACTCCAAGATGCTATTCTACTGCAAAAAGGACATTATGTATTACAGTACAGCAGAAAACAAGTAATTACCCTGAACAGCAATTAAGTTCTTTCACAAGCTCAAGTTAAAAAAAAAAATCTACTTCATCCATGCTAAGTTAAAAGTGTTAAGGAAATTGGTCCAATCTGAATGGGAAGGGAGAGATCAGTTTTCTTATTCCTTGCTGCTGAGGAGTATAGGGGACACTACAACACCCACAGACATGTTGGAGCAGCTTTCTCTCCTGAACTACTTCTTGCTCTGGACATTTGGATAAAGCAATCACACTAACTGTGCTCTCACTCTGGTTCCATATATTCAAAATGATTGAAGAAAGATATTAAACCAGTCACTCTGATGTAAACTGGAGATACTCCTGGACGAAGAAGCTTAGTTTGGACACATCAGTAGCTTTGAGAGCTTAAATACAAAGATTCATATCAACCAAGGAGTATTATTAAAAAACATCAAACAACTGGATTCGACCTTTGTAAAGGTATTTCCATAAAGAATCATATTTAAGCCAATATTTCATGTTACATTTAGGGAAAAAAATTTGAAAAACCAGAAGGTATTTGGTTGTTTGGGGTTTTTTAATCACACAATTTAACCTTTCTTCTGTTAGAATATTTCTGGACTTTCAGAATTTTGCCCCAGAAATCCAATGGCCTATGGAATCCTTTAGTTTCTTCAGCAGATTTAACTATATAAATTTCTCTAACGATATTACTGTAAAGCCATGTTATTTTATGGAGGGGAGTTTGTTTGCTTTATGTTTTTGTAAAGCCAAAAACTTTCCTTGGCAAGACTGCAGCTGCCCATATAAAACGTTTATTCCCTTTAAAATACATTTTATCACATTAGTAAACTTAAATTGGAGCCGTCAGATTTCTTCAAAGCATCCTGAGGAATCTGTCAGCAGTGTGACCAAGTGCATAAATTCTGGCATTTCTTTTCACAGTAGATCAAAAACTAGATGGATGAATGATCTGAAACTGTTATATGAACGCTGCTGTCTGAAAGAGTTGAGCTGTTTGGTTTAATGCTAGACAAATGTTCTTCCAGCTGCACTTAAATGACATAATCGTGATGTACAGTCAATGGTCAGATTTACAGTCTGTGATATAACACCTTTAGATATGTGAAAGCACCAGGCAGCACGCTGCCCATTCAAGTTTCTAGTTCTAAAAGGCAGCCTTCAGTCAAATACTTCTCACAACAGACACCGCTCTTTTCTAACTCAAAGGTCTGCATCAGCCATCAGCAAGGAGATGGTTAGAAGACTCGGTTTGAACACGGAGAAGTTGGTCCTGCCATTAGCCCTTGCTGTCAAATGGTGATTTCAGGGAACCATGCCTGTATTTACTTCTAGAGTAGAACAAATAGAAAGACATGCTCAGTAAAATGCACTCAAATACAACAACCATCTACTACAGTCACAAATAGCTTGTTAACCGAGTTGAGCAGCAGGAGTGCCTTCAAGTGCATCAGCTTGACCATCAGAAGTATATGGCAACGCAACCAAAAAGGAATTGCAAAAAGAATAGAAAGGGGAAAGGCAAGTTGCCAAATATTATCAATTTTAAGTATATTAAGATTTAAGGATATTTGCTATTCTTACAGAGAATTTTGACAAATAAATCAATACTTCATATAAACAGGAGATACATGAGTAGAATAACACACAACAGCAACCTGTTGTGGGGTTAGCAAGTATCGTCCTCTTTAAACCCTGGGTTTGGGCTTTTGCTACTCAAATTGTACTAACTGTGATCTGGCCTCTCTTCATCTGGCCTCTGCTAAGAGAAACTGATTCAGTCACTTTAAAATTGTCCAGCCATGGAGGAAAGTGCTCCAAGCAGAATTAACTGCTGTTGCCTTTCTTCTTTTAAAAAAGTTCTCTATTTTCTCCCTGTATGAGAATTCCAAAAATTATTCCCAAAGTTTCAAATCTTGTAGCTGCTGGTTAACAGTGGAGAAGTCTTAGAAAAGAAGAAAGAAAAAAGAGAGAAAAAAAATAACTGACAATTACATTCTTAGATATCTTTACTACTGTCATACTGAAGTATATCAAATGCATTATACTTCATTATAGAATAAAAACCTATTCTAAAGTATCCTACTACCAATGTTACTTAATTTCTCAAGCATTTCCATGCAGCTTCAGTATCTTTTAAATCATTAAGTAACTCAGTAATTGCTAGAAGAACTGTTCAAAATCTCAGACTATCTTGGGAAACATTTGAAGTTGCAATGATTTCTCCATTACTAAAAGGAGATACTACCCATGAGAAGCACTAGCATTATCCTTGGGATCTTTATAGCAATTAACGCTCATATCTTTAGACGGCAGAAATGGAACACTGATCCTTCAATTTAAATGGTAGCCAGACATCAGCTATACCATCCTAAGTCCTGGGCCCAAATATGTGAACCAATATGGAAGCAGACTGCCACGGTTTCTTTCCCAAACAAAGGACAGCTGCACAATGATTATGGATTAACTTAACTGTACAATTGTGTGTACTGAATAAAGTAGGTTTTTCACTTAATATAATATCAATGAGAAAGGAAGTGCAAGATTTAGTAAAGGAATCTTTGCTAAATTTAAGTTAATTAGGGAATATGCAAAATTGGCATTTATTCAGCCTTTAAATATAAAAATAGAAGACACTGTTTTTGCATTTTCCCACCAAATTAACTTCCACTGTGTTTTTATTTTCACTGACAGAAGAGAAAATCTTCTAGTTATCCTTCAACAATTATTTTCTTGCAGCAAAATAATACTAAGAAATATAACCATGATGAAAAGTCTAAAAAATGCATATTAAAAGTTGAATTATATTTATAGAACACAAGTTTGAACATGGTCTAATTTGGACCCATTTTACCTGAAATTCCCTGACCTAATACAAAATTCAAACAACCTCTACTGTTATTCTACAGCAGCAACAGCAATACATTCCAGATTACAGTGGAAACGTATACTCAAAGACACAGTTAGTAAAGATTAAGTCCTTCTTCGCTCTCTTCTTTACTATGTAAAGACCCCTCAAACAAGGTATGTGCAGTCCCTGCTGCACGCAGCCGTGCTCTGGCAGCACAGGCACTAGTTATGAAAGATACTCGTTCCCCTTGTAGCATCTTCTGACTCCCTGACAAACAATAAAAAGCAGTATATAGGCAGACGTACCAACAACTTTTGACTTGCCCCTGGGCTGGTCATGAGTTGCCTCTTTCTGACCTATCTTTTCGTAACAGTTACAAGGTTTTGACTAAGATTCCTTACATGGAATTTGACAAGTTAGAAGCAATTTTTTGAATGAACGCTGATATATGGAAACAACTGCTCCTATCAAACTTGCTTTTTCAATTTTTATATAAATGTGTTTCATCAAGTAGTCAGACAGCTCAGTTCTATCTCCCAAATTGAAAGCCAAGTTTTGAGATGTACTTAAATCTAATAATTTTCCAGGATGCAGTAATTGTTAGGCCACAATTCTGCAAGGACTCAGCAAGTTTATGTTTAATTTTATACCGCATAATTAATTCTAATGACTTTATTTGTATTGTAAAACAAATCATCTATCGCTATGCAAGAGATGTATTAAGCTGTAAAACCTAATTTAAAATTACTCTAATGCCTTGGTCCTTTCAGAGTATCATTGTGCCTGTGCAACAGCAAACTAAACAAATCTTGTGATTTGAAGAACATCCTGACATGCATTCCAATGCTCTCAAATGCTCTTTCATCTGCAACAAAAAAATTGAGTGCCAGTGCTCAAGTTAAAAAAAAAAAAATTATCTAAAAGACCACCATTGGCATAAGAGACTCCTAATTGAAATATTAAAGTTTAGAGATGTGGAAAAGAGTCTGAGGTTTTTTACAGAGGAGCCACTGTGCTGTTCAAATTCGTGATATGTATGCCCTCATCCACCCTCACGGTCACATAGCTCTCACTGCTCGTTACATAGAAGACTTGGGCTCTAACTCCAGTGCTCTGAGTCATAACTACCTTACAGGTCCTCCATATAGCAAAAAAGTAGCCTAAGGCAAACATTACTAGGGGTATTCATACCATCTCAGAGTATGTTGCAATCATTAGGCAACATAAATTTTTTAAAAATTAAAGTGTTAAGTATGAAAAAAGATGCCTAGACAACATGGATGAGAATGACTTCACCAGTATTAATTAAGAAAAAGATGAAGACAGATAAAAAGGGATGCTATACTTGGAAGAAGCAACTGAGACAGCAAAAAAGAAGTAGTCCAAATGTTGTCCTTATTTATTCTCATAAATATGTAGATTATCTTTGTTCCTCCAGTGACTGTGCTGCCTGGTTTATGCTTCCCTTTGTTATCCGATTCTAACACACTGCTATGGAACTGGACAGTCCAGCATTTCCATTCAAAAGCCCGAACACACAAATTGCAGATTTTATAGGAAATATGTTGCTCTTTCCCTATCCTCCAAAACATAACAAGATAGATTTTCTCATACTAAACTCCAGCTATTTTCAGTCTAAAGGTAGCAGCAGCAGGTCAGTGAACAGATAGGGCATTATTTTCTGACTCCACCTTTTTCCACGATGCTGTGTTATAACAGTAATGTTACATTTATCAAAGGGTTTGTGTCTGGAACATACTTTTAAGATTAGCCATATTTTTAGGAATTCTTTGTAAACAGAGCTTCTTCCTTTGAAGTAGGATTTGATAGTGTTTATCCCAGAAGGGAAATAAACAAGAAGATGCATAACTAATGTATCAAAAATAATGAGTTATATTGAGAGGGAGCTTTAGTTCTCTGTCTCATGACAGAAGAACAAGGGTCATTCAACAAAACTGACTAGCAGTATATTTAAAATTAAAAAAAAAAGATAGGAAACAAACTCTTTCCCCTTCACTCCTTGTTGAGAGATATGGATGTTTTTCCCAAACAAATTTCCCTTGGAGACAGGATATTAAACTAAACAGATCACATCTACCTACCTTAGATCACATCTATTAATGTAATTCTTGGTTTCTTAGCACACAGACACCCTAATAAAGAAGTTCAATAACAACAATACTCTTCATGCACACATTCATCTAGGGATTAGATTCCAAATCCAGTTATTACAGTTTATTCAGCTACCAAATATCAGCTGACCCATGGCAACCATCAGTGTGCATAGTCTTAGACCATAATAAATGCAAATTAATGCACTACAACTTAATACACAGTAAGAAGTGGTTAAAGATAACTTGCATGACTTTGTCAGAGGCAATTTGTAAGCACAATAACTTGATTGTGTATTTGAGCTGTTAACACCAAATTCATCCCACCTAATTGTAGACAACCAAGGGTAATACTTAATCTACGTGTATGAAATGGCATGTGGTCCTTCTACAGTGAGTGACAAGACCAAGCAGAGGACTATTCACATCCTAGATGGAAGGAAATGCACCCTCAAGATGCCAGTCCTTCTCTACAGGGGAAGACTATGATTTACCTTCCTCACCTGCCATCTAAGATAGCTATGAAGTTTTTGGAATGAATCCGGACCCCAATGTACAAATATCACCCTCCCCAAATTTCTTCTCCAAGATTAAAATAAACCAAGAAAAACTGAAGGCTGGCATTTCCAGTGGGTATGTATTTCTACAAGGTGTGAGCCTTTCCCTTGAATAAGCTGTCTGCTAACTCTTCGGCTGGAGACCACCCCTCCTACTGTTGACTGAGGAGCTGATTGTACAAAGGTTCCCCCTCTTCTTCAGCACAGACTCAGAGGGCTTGACTTGGATAACTAGTGTGACCTGATTAAACAAAGATAGTTGATTTTCCAAAAAAGCTGCTGAACAGCACTTGGACGATTTGTTCTGCAACCTCCACTGTCTTCCAGCCCAGTCTCTGACCCAAAGGATGAACAATTCAGGGACAATAACACCTCAAAACACTACAGCTGTTTCTCAAAGGTCATTTGACTACAGCTGAAGTCCCACTGATTTCACAGAACAAAGTCCTATTCCTCCAAGGAGAACAGGACCCAACCGTGGATTACAGACACACTGTAAACTGGCAGCATCTCTGCTAAAAACTGTTAATAATTCATTATCACCATTTTATACCAGTCAGCCCCTGGAGAAGAACAAATTAAAAATGCTGCTTGAAATATCACCCTTATCGGCAATACTGGGAAAAAAATTGCAACTCCTATTCCCTACTCGTTGCATGCAAACACACAAACAAAATGGCCGCCTTTAAAAGAAAGCAGTTGCTGACATTTTACATTTCTGTTTTTAGTTTATTTACAGCGGACTCTGTCTACCGGGAAATGACATTTTCCTTCAGCTAAGAAAATGAAAATATATAGGAAAAAATGGTACAGCTGGCTTTTACAGGAAATGCAGCTAGAAAATTACAGGGGACAAATAACCACCTATGTTTTCTATAATTACACAATAATATGAATTAGACTCCGTATTATTGTGGTATATTTATGATTTTATTTATGACCTCCAGAAGGCAAGAATTGAATCCTTTTCGTAATCTACCTTTTCTAGCAACAGTCACCAGTCTACCACAAAGAATGTTTCTTGAAATTACAGTCTTAGAGTGTAATTGTAAATTTTTGTAATATGGTGACAGAAATATCATATTGCATAATGATGAATACACATAAGTGTAGATTTAACATTTGATCAAAATTACAAATGAATTCTTATCTCTCATCCAGGAATTACCATAGATTTTTATTGTAAGATAATGTCTAAATGATCACATGAATTTATTTATAGCCTTGAAAATACAGGCAGAAAGATGAAATACTAAACTCAAAACAGAATTATTCAATCAAATCTATTCTATTCCACCCAGAAATAGGATATCATGCTAACAGCATACTGGGGTTAGGCAGCACAATTTGACTAAAAATGCATATTTTTATTCATGACTTCTACAAACTGTCAGCAGCTGTAGGAATACAGACTTTATGTTGCCAATGATAGCTGACAGCACAAGTGAAGTAACCAGCTTTCCCTCCTCTACATGCTTGAAGAATTGTAATATCATTTATCCACTGCAAAGGTTTACAAAGGCCTGGCAGAGTGAGATTAATATGCTTCTTTATGAAGGAAGCAGCTATGTTTACATCCTTCCTTCTCCCCAAGTAGCGTCTGACTGCAAACCCTTCACATAATCAGGCTTGATGTGTGTTACTGGAGGCTCAAAGTAAAATAAATGCCAAAACCACACTTTAAAACAAATGGAAGAATATTCTCCTTGTGAAAGAACTACAGAATTCAAGTAGGATCAGCTATGTTTCTGGCTTGGGATTTACCTTACACCATATGGCCAGCTTTTCCAGCAGAACAGCAGCAGGGCATTGCAGACATCCCCATGCCTTTGCACTGCCAGGCCAACGATACCCACCCTGAAAAGCTGAAAGACTGTGTTCCCAAGTCCTTCAACTCAAATACACATTAGAAAAACTTTTCTGCACACTTGCCACATAGACTCTGAAAACTGAAAGCAACCAACAGGTGACACACTCAGCCTCCTAGGAGGAGAAAAAAAAAAAATAAAATTAGATGCCTTTTACCCATAGGAACTTGGCCACCTCATTCCCAAGTGACATTTTCGCCAGCCTCCTACAATGCTGCAGCCAGGGGTGCAGCAAGGGGCAGATGCACTACTGGGAGTCACAAGTCAGCAGCAACTTGGGTGCTGAACCTTGTTAATCCACCCACGAGTAAAGCCAGCAGTAGGACAGCATAGGTTACATTCTGCTCTCACATAAACACACTACGAAGTTAGCACGGATTTGGTAAATTCATTGGAGCTGATTGGGACCGACGTTGGTGTAAGTGCTGAGCACAACATGGTCCTGTGTCTATTGCTCTACTTAAAGAAGCACCTCAGATTCCTTCTGAAAATCCAGCTTTTTCTGCAGTTCTGCTGACAACGATTCACTTGCTTGTATCAACAGTCTCATTATTTTTACAAACTGTAATAAAATACTTCCAACAACTTCGCTAACAATAGTCTTAAAGAATTACAGTAGTTTGGGTATTACCTATACAAAAAAAGTAACAAGGATGCTGAAGAAGCGAGTAATCCAGATTCTTGAATAAACATTTCTAATTAGTCCCAAGCAAAAATTGATTAAGTTTCTGTGTATACATCCAGAGCACACAGGCACATGTTTGCATGCACATATTCTCTTTCCAGAGCATCCAACACTTATTTCTCAGCCCTGGAGGCCCAGAAATGACAGGCCTACAACTGTGTCTTTGTTGAGGCACAAAAGACCTCCTCTGAGTTATTTTTAGGTTCAATTCCCCCCCCCCACCAAGTCATCTTCAGAGTCCTACAGAATCAAATTCCCAGTGGGAGGCTTAGCTTTAAAAAACAGAAACCAGACACAGCCATTTGCTAGAAAATTATTTTTGGTTGTAATTGTAGGGTGGGATTTTCTAAAGCTCTCATTGCCTGCCTAACTTTGCTCCCACTGGCTAGGAAGAGAAGTTTACTATGGTCTCCAGCAGGAGCAGAATTAGGCCAGCAAGAAAGTCTTTGAAAAGCCAACCTCACAATTACAATTACATGTTTTGTAAGGCACTCAAGAAATAGTCAGCTGCCCCAGTTGTAGCATATATAGTTAAGCAGTATTCAGGGTTCTTTATCTCCCACTAACTAGTCACCATCACTGATCATATAGATTCCTATACGACCAGATTTTTTGCTGCTATCGTTTGTAGGTGACAAGAAAACCAATAGAGAGTATTAGGTAGGTAGGGCAGGGTATAATTACCAAATACATTTGCTCAAATGTGAAATGTGATAATGCCACAGAACTGCAAGGAAAAAAAAAAAAAAAAAGAGCCACAGAAATGCTCTAAGGGCTGAAAAGTCAGCTTTACCATGTAAGGCCTCCAGAGCTCAATCTGTTCAGCAAGAGCAAACTGTTGGTACTTAGACAGGGAAAAGATGTAATGGAAGAGAAACGCTCAGTTTTGATGACGTATATATGTTAGGATATGAGAGCTGAGAGCAGAAATAAAAAGACATGATGTTGTGGGAGTGAAAATAAACCATTTTTTAAGTTCATGGTTTCGTCTCCTCCATGTTCACATGAGATTTAGGATTGGGAAGGAATCTTACCCCAGACCATGCTGACAGAGAACTGTTCAGCCAAGGTGTGCAGTGCAGACCTGGAGCAAGTACCACCTTCTGCCACTGCTGAAGCTTCAGGCAGTGGCCATGCCCGAGCCTCCCCTGTTTGCTTGTAGTGTGCAGTGCTTTGGGGCAGAACTGGTTTGAGCAAATCTCTTGAGCCGAGTACAACACTACTCAACACAATTTAATAGCCAGTCTGAACTTTGCATGATTTTATTCTCCCCTTTCTGGTCTCGGACACTGTGAAATAATGATGAGTCTATGGTCAGTCCCCATGCAATATGCAGCCCTGTGCTTCCTGTGCTAATAGCATCAGTGCTCTGGTTCTTCTTCTTACGCATCTATCCTTGCTTTTTTCCACCTCCTTTCAATTGCAATTTTACTCATTTCTAAATACAGAGATGAACTTTTTGCCTATGGCTTCCTGCCAAGCGCTCTTTCTTTCATGTTCTTGAGCCCTGCTGTTATTAGCCTTGTCTATCAGTATGCCCAGAAGATGCTCTCACCAACGCACCTGACAGCCTGTTCCTAACATTTCCTAAAGTACCATCAGCAATGAATTGTCTTGCTTCTTACTTTGAAAGAATTTTAAGTTTCTCCTCTCTCCTTTAGCCTGTCAGTGTGAAGCATTCCCTCCCTGGCATTAGGCATTCTGCTGATTGATCCAGTGCAATAAGAAGAATTACAAATGTTTGGAAACTGAGTTACTTAAAAGTTCAGTAATTGAAGTAATTCAAAGTTCAGAATATGAAAATTCACCTACAGTAATTCTTTAAAATTTTCTCTAAAGGTGTTAATGCCATCTGCAGCTGCTGCTTTTATTAAGATTATATTTAATACATTTGTATTTTGGTGCAGATTTGTATAGTGCTCCAGATGCAATCAGGGTTCCCCTCTGCCAGGCATTCTGTCAAATTTTGACATTCCGGACCACCGAATCCAACACGGTCATGCACTAATATGCAATATCACTGCTTTCCAATAGATTTGCCTTCCCAACTTGTGCTCCTGAGGCTCTAAGAAGGACTTTTTGAAGGGTGACGCTGGGTTACTTACTTGAGAAGTGAGACTTTCTGGTGACTTACAGGTGGTCTAGGAAAGGGATATAGGGGGTCACCTGCCCCAGACCATGGATTACAGCAAAGGTGGTACACTGCCCGGTTTGCTTTGCTGTGTCCCAATTCGCTCTTGTTGCCTCAGCAAGAGGATTTTTTTTCCCCCCCTCACATGGAAGCTTCAGTAGGTTGGCTTGTATTCTGCCTACAATTTTTAATCCAAGAGGACATGTCCACCAAATAGCCCACCATGCAACCCTCTCCATACCTCCTGAAGTGAGACAAGCCTTTTACCAAAATCTCTGACACCAATAAATCCTAGTGCTCTTATTTACATTAGGCTTTTTCCTTGCTTCCTAATTCTTCATTTCTGCACATTGGCTTTTATCCAACATGACAAGAATTTCTATAACCATTCAGATAAACACTCACAATTCTCTTAAGATGTACTCTCCCTCTACATTGGATATGCCATCATGTAGCAGATCTGAGGTCAGTTTAACCCAGCCTTTTTTTTTTTTTGTCCTTTATCAGGTACCTGAATACATCCGGAAAAAGAAGCTTAAGATAAAAGACATTATAATATCGGTATACACCTGTCTTCTCTTCCTGGAAGATGAGCTGGTGTGCATCCATGCATACAGTAAAGACTCCGCTCCAGTCCCTCTCTCTAGTTTTTATCAAGTCTTTAGATTTAGGTCCCTTCCAATTTCTTTCATAACCAGTCAGTACCAATTTGTGGTATCTGTCTTCTCCTTAAAACTTTTACTCTTTCCCCCCTCCAGGAGCTCAGGTGGTTCAACACATGCATCATGGGACGGACACTTGGCAGATCCATGGGGTGCTGCTCCCACAGATCCAGAGGGGCATCGGCAATGGGCTCGGCCACCTCCCAGAAAACAGCACCAAAAGGATTAGCCTTTCAGTTCTCAGGAGGAATAACAGATCTGTATTTTTATCATCAGCACTACCAGTAGTCAAGCTTTAGCACAGAAACTGCTGATCCAATTACCAAACTGAATTACCTGAATCTCAGTCATGTACACATTTGTTGGAGAGAAGAATTAATGTCTTTCAACCTACAAAGTTCATTCTTTTATATCACTGTTGTGGTAGAAATTCATATCTTTGCCTGATTTATTACTGAGTAACCTCTTGAATGTCCAAGGATATCACTCGCTCACCTCCTACTATAAGCCTTGAAGCCTTCTGAAATCCCTATTGATCCAGCGTTAACTCCCCTGAATTTGTAAGTCAACAGCAGCAGCAGCAGCAACTATAGCTTGCAGGCCTTACTGCAGAAGCCCATCTGTCAAAAGCCTGGTAGCACACACAACTGTTTTCTCAAAGAATTGTCAATTTCCCTCCTGCCATCTGTGACACTTTAAAGACTCAAAAGCCAGCGTTGCTCAGCTCAATACCCAAATCTCTATCACTGCTGCTCCTCACAGAGGTTCACCGCATAGATCTGCACATTCTGCAGATCTGAATTTCCCTGGATAACATGTCTTTTGGTATTTACATTTTTATTAGCAATACTTTAACGCAGCAGTTCTGCTCACCCCAAAGGACTTCAAAGTCACATACAGTGCCAACGAAAAGCTCCAGCTTCTGCAGAGTGACATCTGACAGCTAAAGAATGTGCCTAACAATTACAGACTTCAGCAGATTACAATCTTAATGACAGAAAAAAAATCCACCTTCACTAAAAGAGCCATGGAATCTAAATATCCTCATCAAGCAGGTAGCACTCTGATATTTCACTCTCAGCATAAAATACCTATGTGTTAAACTGAATGACTGACAATTAACTTGCTTCAGAAAGGAGATGACAGTCACACCTGCCGCCAAATCTGATGTGTACAACACCGTAGAAGTCCACTGGTTATGTATTTCAGAAAGCATGTATTGGTATGCAACTGAGGAAGACACTCAAGTTCTACAAATATATCACAGTATTTTTCAGTACATCTTAATGTTAATACTATTAACATGTAACATTTATGAAGAATCTCCTTTCTTCATTAATCACACCGAGACTTTCATTAAAGGTCAATTCTAAAAGAAGTTAATTACTTCAATCATACCTTATTGACCATAGTTTCTTATTAGAACTGCCACCTTTCTTAGGCAACGTACCACTACGCTCTATTAAAACAACACTGACTGCAAATTCTTACCTAGCTCAAATTGACCAGCAAGCGGTTTGGATCTACAAATGCAGAGCTACCTTTATCAAGAGACCACCTAAGTATTCATTTTTAACATCTCTATTTGATTAACATTAGACACAAACCTGTTATTCTCCTCTATTTGCCATGTCTACAGGAAAGCCTGCTTAATATTAATATCACCGTGGTCTTGAAAAAGTGACAGATTGTACTTCAATAGAGCCCTTCTGAGGGGAACTTGTAGTAAACACTTTTATGCCCTTGTAATCAATAGGAAATGGCCATGGACAATGAAGACTATTTAAAATGTGGTCACATCATCTTGCTGTGATTAAGTCTTCCAAATTCCAATTAAGTTTTCCAAAAAATAATTTCCAATTAAGTTTTCCAAAAAAACACCAACCAAATCACTGTTAGTAGGAGTGAAATGTCACTTAAGTAGAGATGGAGCTCAAGTCTAATCTGCCATGTGTGTACATAATTGATTTTTTTTTCCCAGGTAATTTCTTCCTGAAGAAATTGAGAAAGAACATAGCTTTTCCAAAGACAAAAGACCTGGATTGTAGGGAGATCAGCTATTAAACTAAAAGTTAGAATAGATATCCCCAGTTCACTTTGTTCATATCAGGCATGCTATGATCTTGCCAAATAAAGGGACCCTTCTAGTTTTACTCTCTTTTCTGTACTGCCACACCCTCATTACACCAATTTGCAATCTGTATCACAGTTCCCCAGGTTCAGAAGTCATATTTTACTGCTTTGAGAGGTGTTCAACATGGTACTTCCCCTTGCACCAAGAGGCAACAGCAACAGACACCCAAATGCCCACCTAACATATCCTTAAGAGTAACAATAAAAGCAATTTATGCCAGAAGGCATGAACGACTGAGCAACCAACAGCATCAATCTATCATTTCAAACCAGTTTGTGATGCGCAGTAGAAATGCATATGGAAGTTAAGAATTCCTCATTAATAGTTTTCATTTGTCAGACATGGAATAAACTCTACAAGCAAAATTCTCCTTTGGTAGTATTGATTTAGAAATGCAAACTTAACACAGGATTAGATGCTTAAGGTTTTAACAGCGAACACACACAAAGAAGTAGTCAATAATGACAATGAAAGGCCAATTTCTAAATCTTCTTACTGGTTATTTCTAAAAATCTGCCTCTCCGTGAAGATATCCTCAGTCTCTAGACAAAGCTGGCCACCCCCACACTTCAATGATATATCATTGAATATGGAGGTGACCAATATATTTCAACTATCTCTCACTCCAATTCTATGATGTGACATGTTGAGATGCCATTTGCTTTTCATTAATTTTGACAACTAAAATGTACTAAACACCTAACTTTTTGGATGGCTACAGTTAAAGGAAGCAAGTCCCTCATTAATACCAACATTCGTATCACTTCTGGATCTGGCCTACTGTGCACAAGATTACAGAACTACAGTAGCAATAATTTTATTTTTTCCATTTTACAAGTCACCGAGTCAAAGAATTATGGGGGAAAATGCCATTCTTTAAAAAAAACCAACAACAACAAACATATACAGTTCAAGAATTTCTCCTTTTCCTAAATCATGAGAACTAGAGACCTAGTTTAACAAGCAACTTTTCCTTCTTCCTATTCGCTTTTTCTTTAATATTTTGCAAGCTACTTCTCTGTACAACACACTTGATCAGACAGGGCCACCAAGTCCTTGCAGAGATTACAAATAAAGGACAGAGGAGTATCAATAACCGTGTTTAAAAACTGCAAAGCTAAATGAGCCAGAAACACTGGACTGTTATATACCAACCCTCGAGTTCAACTTGAGGATAACACAGCACACAGATTTTAATACAATAAATGGTCTAGCAGGAAACAAGATGAGCAACGCTCATTGCTGTGAATATAAAACCAAATACAGGAGCAAGCTGGAAACACTGGACACACACCGCTGGTGCAGACAGCACAGCCCAATGGACAAGACCTCAAACCAGCGCCAGGAGACCCATGTTGTAATTTCTGTCTCCACAACCCAGCTCCTGTCTGACTTCAGGGAGATCGCTTCAGTCTCAGCTTCAAAAGTAAACACCGTAACATTTAGAGAGGGGAGCAAAAAAAACATATCTAAAATGGTTTGATTACTTTTTAATAGAAAGGTTTGGATTTTTGTTTTAAATGAAGGGACAGTTGAACCTGTGAGTCAATGTCTGAAGTCGGTGAGTGCATAGGAAGGTGACAAACCCGAACCACTTTGAGTAGTGCGTGCCTTGCACTTAATGCAGGGAAGGTAAGAGTCACCAAGGTCAGGTCTGCTTTCCCCTGATTGCCATGAAGGTGGAAGCTGTCAGAATTAGATTTTCACTGGTTGTACATATGCATTTAAGTGACTTTACAGTGATACTGGCTGAAACATCAGTCCCGGTTCCTGTCCATTTAAATAGCTGTCGGCTAACTGAAAGCTTAAAAATCCAATGACCTTTTATAGTTGCAACGATGAATGTGTTATACTGCCAATATCTAGTCTCTCATGAACACCATGCTCGTTAGTTGACATGACATGACAGCATGTTAGTTGACAGTGTTGATTGTCACAAAGGTGATGTAGCTGAGCTTTAAATGGTACCTCCATTGTCCTATGGATACTTATTCCACAGATACTCTGTAATTAAAGGCTTTATCAAGCCCTCTGAGAAATTCACTTACAAATAGAGCTAAAGAAATGTGAGTTGTTCTAAATCACTGTATTTTCACCCAGCAATTCAGCCGACTGCCAGAAAATGCAGCCAAAAATCTCAAACACTTTTTAGACCAGGAAATGAGATTAGCAACAATCAGATCACACTACTACTATGTTATTTTGAGAGACCATTCAAGGTACTGACCTAAACATCAATTACTATTCTGTCTCACATGCATACAAATAAGTGTCTCAAATCCCACAATGTGGAAAACACAGCTGGTGATTCCGATGGTTGAACAATATGTTATGTTCAGGAAAAACATTCTGAATTCACTTCCTTGCAGCAAAACAGAATAAAGTCTACATTTCCCACTCAACCAAAATGTTGCCACACCGAGAGCTAAGAGACAGAGCTAAGCTCAGTCAATAACTCTTTGATATGTTATCTGGGTAACAGTTAAGCCCACTTCCTACCCTTTCATAGCTAATTCTTGCCATGTTAAGTGTGGCTAAAATAAATCCACAGCAATCAACCCAATATAAACATGAGATATCACATAAAGACAAATCACCTGAAGTCTACAAAGCTCTCATCCAACAAATCAACTTATTGTCCCAGCCCTTGATTTTAAAAGTAGTGACAGGTTAAACATGAGTGCTGAAGGATGCAGACACATAGCACATTATATCTCCATTTTAACCTTTCTTAAAGGCAGCCTTAGGAAGGGCAGTAAATTCAGTTATTACAATGAAGTATGCTATACAGATGTAAAAGATTTATTTCTTTTTATATCCATTGACATTCATTTTTAGTGTAATTAAAACAGCTCTCATGGATCGATGAGCACAGATAACAACAGCAAGTAGAGCAAGAGCATCCACCAGCAATCTTTTTCATTAAGTACATAACCAAATATTATTTGTTAGGCTGAAACACAAAATGCATCCTAAGGATCTCATTTTGTTTGAAACCTGAGGGACAGCCAGAGCATGTGACCTTCTGAGAGATGAGGACATACAACTGAAGCATCCAGGAGCAAACAAGTCAGTCCTTACTACTGCTATGAGGTTTAAATCTAATTTCTACAGCTGAGGCTATAATGAAAATATAAACCCAATAAAAATGGTAGATCTTCGAATTAGGCCCTTGGCAATAATATAATCACAAAATAAAATAAATCCAAAAGCTTTAACAAAAAAAAAATCTAAATATTCTGGATGTGTATAAGTAAATCCAATTTCCAAGTTTTGTCATATTGACAGTTCTTTAAAATCATCATATAATCAGGAAACTAAATAGGAAGTATCATTTAGGAAGCAGAGGAAGAGTAATGAGAGAGAGTAAAGAGAAAGTAATGTTTATTTTTTTAATCCAGGCCCTTGACATGTTATTTTTTCCCCTGTGTGTTGCTTAGAATATTATCAGCACTGTTTGCAATACAAAAATCTGCTTCTATAACACTACCCCCGCCCCCAAAACAACAACAAAAAATTGCTTCTAAATACATAGGACACAAATTTTCTCAGAGAAACAACATCTAAGGATATCTAAGTTAGTCCACCTACCAAATTTTTCAGTTTTTGGAGAACCTGAATTTGGATTTTGGTGTTATCTTCTGACTCTGTCCCAATATTAAACCAATTCTTGCACAGAGCTATCTTATAAAGGTCTATGTATTAAAAAAAAAAACCACAAACCCTTCACACTGTGTACAGATCCTGTGTGAACAGCCTTTATACCTGGGACAGCGACAGCGGAATCAGCAGAGAAAGCACAAAGCATCACAGCTACACAATACATAGACCAGTAACTGATGATGTCCATGTAAAGCTTTTAATTGCTCTTTTTTCCCCATAAAAACCAAAAGCCATTTCAGTAAATTCTAGAACAGCAATATTTTAGTTTTCAGACAATCCTGGCCAAAAAGATACATATTTCAGATCAGTTTGCATATTTTTACATTTGAGTACTAGCAGAATTTATAAGCATTACCATCATCGGTATTAGTAGACTTTGCATGCTTAAATCCCACAAAGAGAAGTGAGAGTATTTCCCTTAGCTTCCATTATTCAATGCTTTAACTGCTAAAACTTCCCTGTTCCACTGCCTCTGCAAGAATAACTGTACTAGGCAAGAGCCTATTTGAGTTTTAGAAATCTCAAGAGGCAGCATCCTATTCAGTTGCATCATCTGAAGATATTCACACTTTACCTGTGAATGACATGGAGGCCAAGACAAGGTTAGGACAATGATCTACCATTAATGGCCCTGCACCACGTCTGCAAGCCTGCTCTCAACACACAGTGGCAGAAATGGTTATTCAATTTTTCAGGATGACTGGAAGCTTCATATTCCAGGTGTAAAGAGACTCTCAGTCCTCAGCATATCTTACATTTCTAATTATGATAAAAATATTCTTCTGCATTTCTGAAAAGGAGAACTATAGTTGACAGGGTAATCCCAGTGGGCAATACAATTACTTGTGTTGGTCCTCTCTTCCTTAACTGTTGCTCATTAGGAGCCCTGATGCTAGTGAAAATTGTGTCAACATTTTCCCTTAACACAAAGCAGTAGCTTTCCAGTCGCTGACTATTTTGACATTTCTAGCTGAAAGAAAAAACATTTCAAAGTCTGTACTGTCTGTAAGGGATACAGGGAGTGGACAATCTGTTTATTCTTGCACATTTGCTTTCAAGGTTTATCACTTGGTCCATGTATGAAGGGGGGGAAAAAACAAAACATGCAAGGAAATCACAAAGAGAAAATAAAGAGGAGCTTATCTGCTTGTGTACACTGTGAGCAAACTGTACAATTGGAGCAAACCAGGACGCAGAGAATATGGGGCACTGACCCCATTGCCTTCCTCACATCTAAAGCAGGAGCCGATCTGGACAGAAAACTGCCACTGCTAGGTGGGCTGCAGATCTGGCTCTGCTCCCTTTGTTTATTGTATCTAGATTACAGACAGTATCTCTCACAGGGTAAGATGCATCGGCGGTCTCCACAACACCCCTGCAAAGGTAACTTACAGGACCCATTTTGTGACTCCACGCTGACCAGTCTTCTGCAATCAAAGAATACGTGCAACCCGAAGGCAAAGATGCTGTGGTTCCCACCACAAGGCTGCCACGCTGAGCTATGCAGGGGAAGGCAGAAGAAAGCCTCACACAGGCTGGGCTCTGCATCTGCCTCGCATCCCTGGGTAGCCCCAGACGAGTCTCTTAACTGGTCTGGGTTACAGTTTCACCCTACAGTGCTTGGAAAGTGTAAGAAAATTGTACTGAAATGCTTGGATGGAAAGTGCCACAGACAAGCTGATAGCGGCAGTCAGCAAGAGCTACACGTGCACGGGGTTTCCTGCCACAGGACTTCAAACGCTAGCTTACCCTTTAAATGTGGGGATTTATGGAGAAGGCAACAAAAGGCTATCCCAAGCTTAGTTTCTTTGCACTAATGTATCTTCCTTTTTTATCATCTTTTTCAGCATTTCTGTCTCCCACAATTGCCCTGACCTGTTCCTTTGTGCTGCCCTTGACCCTTTCACAGACTTAGCCAAGGAAATATTACTCAAATACATAAAGCTGTTTTCTGCCACTATTACTGATACTAAACAATACCATATAACATACAATTCTTCCTCTACGGCCTTATTCAGTATGAGCAAAGGAAATAAAACCCAATCCACAGAATTTAGTATTTTCTTTCAAAATACTTTTCAAGCTTATCTATACAATTTTATATAAGGAATAGAATTTATCTAATACAGTACAATTACTCCACAGAGAGACACCAAAGGGTAAGGAAAAGCAAGAAAGTAAACAAAAATAACCCAGGCAGGATACATTTAGATCTCACCCTGCAACTCTTCCCACACATAAAGAACACATAGCCACAGAAGTAAATATCTACTATACAATATTTATTACCAGCTTATTGATACAAATATTATTAATTTTTTAAAAATGTATGTTTTGCTTTTATGACCAGTTAACATCTAACTGAACTTGATTTTAATACAAAAATCAATGATTTCTAGAGGGTTACAGTCTTGCAGTGACTGTTGTGTTTATTATTAGATTTCCTAATCTTAATTTCCTAATCATGGCATTTCTCACAGATCAGTCAGTGGTGGATGTCGGCTACTCCGCACCTCCTTTGAGCTCACCGAAGTCTCAGGAAGGCAGCTGACCCACTCGAGAAAAATTCTCACATGTGGCGAGTCACCCCAGCTCCACTGACTCCATCAGTCCCACCAAAAAGGGGTCTGGTTTTCCAGATGTACACAGATGTATTTGACAGAACTCTGGTACAATGGTGGCCTTATCAAGCTCTCCAGCATGCTTCCCCATCCACACCTGCTCTTCTCAGATGCCGCTCTCGTTGCCACCACTCTCCTCTTAACCTTCTCAAGTCACCAAATCAGCTCAGAGACAGCCCTATTTTATTTTGCTGCACAGTACAGCAGACATGGGTGCCATCTGTACAGCATCTGCTGACAGCTCAGAGATGCACCACTCTCCTTCTAATTAACTTGGGCTAAACACTAGGCCGCTTCTGAAAAAAGATTGTGTGTTCATTCAAAATGACTACTAACTTGTAACAAGGAAATGAGTATCTGTACCCATATTCTTAAAATTTGTCTCGCTTTTAACAATCAGTTTCTACTTGAAGTGTTAAGGATCTGTTCTTAAAGAAGAAAAGCAGCAGCTCCAACTGCGACAATGCAGCTATTGTGCCTATTCACCAGTTAACGTGCTGCAAAGACCTACACAGAGATATTTTATATTCTTTAGTAAAACAACTAGCTGCTCCATCTATTCATTCAATCTCCAGTTTAGCATCATTGCTTCTCTAACATTTCTAGCAGTGAATTAACCGGCCTCTTCAGTCCTTACAAATGCATTAATAAAGCTTCCCATCAAAGTATCACCCAAAGTACTATTATTAGCTTAGCTTTAATATAGCACAGAAATTAAGAATGGCTGCAGCTAGAAAAAGCCTATGTAGATGTTACTCGTCTGACAGCTTCAGGCTTATTCTCAACACGTTAAATAACTCAAAAATTACTCAGCCAGCTATTCACTGACATCAACCCCTGCACAGCTGAGTAAGTAATGGTAAGGGCCTGTAAATGGAAGGAAATCCTATTATGAATGCCAGGAGGGGCATCAGTCTTTTCTTCCAAGCCACTGCTCCCTGTGAATGAGGGGAACAGCACTAAGAACCAAACACAAAGCCTGATCTCCAGCAGCTACAGTAAAGCCACACATTCTTCCAAGGTGGGGACACCCGGGGGAAAAGCTCCAAAAGCCTCGGGAGCTGCGGAAATACAGAAGTTTTCAGAGGCAAATCTTAAACATTAGAACTTCTACAGCAATAGAAACTTCACAGAAACTATACCGCATAAACAACACCTGGCTGTTCAAGCTTCCTGCAGTTTTTAGCTTGTTAATTTGCTTTTGCCATTTTCTTCCTTCAGGTCCCAATAACCCCAATGCCATTGGCCAGTCCGCAGCCGGGCAGGCAGGGAGAAGCTGGGCTCTACAGCCCTTGGTCTGCAGCTGAACCACATCTGCACTGAAAGTTATCTTTTATGAAGAAAAGTAAATTGTATTCCTGGGATTCCTCCATCTGCTATGCCTTCTTCTGCTGGATAGAACACATCCAGAAACCCAGCAGATGCCTTACATATCTCCAAATAGACCAAAAAAGGGAGTAAATGGATACAAAAAGAGAAACTTTTAGTCACCACAAAATGTCCTGCCAAAGAACATTTAGCAAATACTGTTATTGAGGTGCATATAAGCGTAAGCAGATCCTTTCTGTCATTCCAGTGACTGAGGAGAGGGAGGAAAAAGGGGACGAAGGAGGTATTACAGAAGGGAATATCCTTGCAGAAATGGCAGCTAGTCTGGGCTAATCAGAAAATGCTAGCTCAACCTCAACGCCAAAGTCTAACTCACCATTCAAAGCCAGGGAATCGTATTCCATTCTGGCTTTACCTTGGCACAGATCCTTCGGTTCTAACTTTGAATTACACCATTTTCTGTGATTAGGACTCAGGGCCATTATTTTTGTCCCTTAAAAAAAGGGCTGAACTAAGCTAGAGTAACTACATTTGTTGTATTAATACAAGTTGGGCAACGGGTAAGTTTTAACTCAGATATATTTCTCTAAAAAAAGAAAATTAAAGCAATGTAAAAACATCTGACAATACACAAATTAGTAAGAGTAAATTTCTTGCTTCTCACACTAATTGCTTCTGGAGTTAATGAAGGACCTTTTCACCTCTCAACTGCCCTGAAAGGTTTGCATTCTCCTCCCTTCTTTGAATCTCTCTAAGGTATTGCTATAATGACCATTTGTCCTGGAGACTGCTGGACAGATTCAGCATGTTTTGGCTATCATTTCCATGTGACAACAACTACATTTCATCAGGAGAGCTCACATGAGCACCACTGCAACTTGCTGCACTTGCTGAACGGGACCACAGTTCAGTGATGTGTTAAAAACGGGAATGTTGCAGCTCATCCCCTCTGTGGCTTCTGCCATCCCAGGAGACCAGAGATCAGCCCTGCAACACAGCACTTACCTGCAGGCCACCAAACTGGCCTTTACATTATTTTCCTCATTAACTAAAGAAAGAGAAAGATGCCCATATAGCGCAGGGAGAGCCATATCTCTCTAGATTCACTTGGAAAATAAAAGAAAAAGTCTCTTCAGAGAATTACATGTTTTATAATGACATCTATTTCTCTGTCACAAGAAGCCTGACAGAGGGTTTTCCTCTTTACAGAAATTATAAATTACTGACTGCATATTCTCTTAAAATAACTCTACCCTTAGCTCCCCTTACAAGCATTTCATTCCTCCAGTGCTCACACACAGCATGAACTTTATTTACACCAGTAAAAATGAAGAGTATTTCATTTCAAGATTATCTGAATCATACTGAAAACAATTCACGTAATTGAAACTAAATCACAGCCATTATCTCACTCATAACTTCAAATTTTGGTGTAACTTACATGAAGTAACATCAGAAGGCATCACCTCTGAGCGAGAGATACTCAGACTCTCAGATTACTCCCCATTTACCACTAGAGGCCAGCAGTTCACCTGCTGCTGCTATACTATGGAGTACCTGGCCACCTGAAGGTAATTCTGCTCCCTCTTCCACCTGCTAAGCCATACTAAAATAGGCTAGAAATACATACACTCCTATCTCACACACAAGGAATAGCTCCCCTTGGTCATAAGGGATGCTATATATTGGGAAAGAGAAGTAATTTAGGCAATCATAGATTTAAAGGAGGTACACACACACACACAAAATCTTTAAACAAAACTATAAAAGTATTGCAATGGGGGGGGGGGAGTGTGTGCAGAAATCTTGGTGTTTGGTTTTGGTCGTTGTCCCCCCACCCCCCAAAAGCTGTCAGTCCAAGGAAGGGCACTAATTTTTCCTGAATTTTAGTGCTGTCTCTGAAACTAGTATCTATGGCCTTAAACACGTGATGCAACATTTGGCTGCCCTTCCCTCTAGCTGTAACAGGCTGTCTAAGAAGCAAAGACAAAATGGATTTGATATGTCATTCCAGCACATCCCCTTGGAGACCATCCCTACTTCAGAAAATGGCAAGCAGTAATCGCCTGGAAAAAAGTCTCAGTTTAAACATCCAAAAAAGTGAAGATGTTCAAAACACCTTTAGCATATATTTATTATTTCTTTTGAAGGCTTTTACTTCTACATATAGGAGTAAGCAAAGACTACTAAATAGCACCTATATCATAGAGCTACTGCTTCACAGTGCTAAAATAACAAGGGAAAATCTCAACTCATCACAGACATTGCACTATTGTACAGATACTGAAAAATGCAGTGTTAGACAAAAGCAGTTTAGCATTTTTTCAGGTCCCTGTGAACTTAGATAGCACCCATCTCCTAGGAATTTTATAATTTAAGAGCACTACAAGAAAGCTACTTAAAGAGATTAAGCTATTCATTAGAAACAACTAACCAACTGATTTCTAGATGAGACAAATCTGTGTAAAGGAGAAAGCTTTAGTTATAGTTTTCCTAAACAGCAGGCAACCTGGAAAAGATGAGCCCACCAATTTCTTCCCCTTATATCCACCTACCTGCCAATCAGCAGCTAAGACCACGATGCAGATACTGCTCACGCATAAATATCTTCAACATGTGACAATACAGTGTCTCCTTGAAAAGAGGACCTCCCTTTAAGCATTTACACTATGAAGCGAAATAACATATTGCATGTATTTATGCCTACCTCAGGGAGGTTCCACATCTGTGACCAGCTGGTGCACTTCCAGCCAGACAAACAGTTGGCACGCTGCACTCTTCAAGAGCTGGGAAGCATCATAGGTGGCAAAAGGTCAGATTCAGGAGACTCTTCAAAATCCAAGAGAGGAATCTCTAAGACTAAACCCAGATATTTGCACTATCTCACAGTAAGCAAAACAGCACAGCACAGCACATGGGGAAAACAGCAGCCTCAGAAAAGCCCCAAATACCACATCCTCAGGTTCACATAAGGAGCAGAGCTCCCCTGAACACAATGTAATTGCATCAATTCATACCAGCTGTGAATCTAGCACATGCTTTTTTTCTAACTTTCTATTAACAGCTGGTATAATTCTGTTAAATCTGTGCCTTAGCACAGTTCAGCTGCAGGTCAGTCTGTTTCAAAGAAAGCAAAGATGATAATTTTGGTGAAATGGTTGCCTGAAAGGCAATAAAATACTCATTAGGAAACTCAGGCTGTTTCTACCCTTGAGAACATTTATTAACCCTGGTATTAGGATCCGCAAATCCTTTCTGTTTGCTGTGTAAAATCAGTCCCGTTTCTCTGCTGCCTCCATTTTGTGTTGTCACAGAGTTGATGGAGTACTTGTGTGCTTGAAGCTTCTCCTCACATTTCAGAAGTCACTAAACAGGTTTCAGGACAGTGGAGAACCAAGTCCCAAGAGTATCAAAATCATGTAGAAAAAAATACATAACTCCTAAAAGAGGGCAATTCCAGCTGTTCAGCGTCATTGAATCCTTCCCTTCTTTTTCCATGGATTTTTCCAGGGACATCAGGTTTGCACACCCAGCGAGAGGGAGGGTAAAGCCATTACATTTACCGAAACAAATTATGCAAGCTGATGAGAAGAGTTTCTTGCAGCTGTAACAACTGAAGTGCAGGAGAGGGCATAGCAAAGACAGGGCTCAAAATGGAATGTTGTTATCAACAAAGCTTTGTCTATCCATCTCAACAGAGAATCTGTGCTCCAGAAGAAAGGAAACAAGGAGGGAATGGCTGTAATTCCCTAGTAGGCAGTCAAATTAAAGGAGGACATACCTCTAACAGAGCTACTTATGAAGTAACTTCAGTAAGTACACCTTAGTCCAGTAATTGCAGCATTCTTACAGCAGTAAATAGATTACTAAAAAGCAACAGCAGTTCTGGGGAAAATGTGATTACGGGAATGGAAGTTCTCATCTAACTGTTTGGTGTTATTTAGCACGTATTTTCCAAGTCATACATGACCTGCATTTTCAAAGAGGAGAAGTACCTGCTTTACTAAACCCAGGGACAAAAGGCAGTTTGAGAGGCTGCCCATTAACATGTAGCACAGTGGTTTGCAGCCATCCAGATAGGCTTGATTAAATGAATTAATTACCCTCAGCTTCAAGACTTTAACTATCAGTTTTTCTTGACTGGCATTTAGTTTGCACAAGAGGCCCAACACTTATACTAAGCCCAGAGTTTGTATGTGTACTGGAGACTCAAGGCTCCCCAAACTTAAGACTGACATGTCTGTCAACGTACAAGAAAAGAGCAGGGATCCAGTTGTAGAGGTAACAATACATAATGCATCTCACAGTTCCTAGCATAGCCTTGGAAACAACAAAAAGTATATTTGTATTCAGAAATGAAATTAATATCAGTGACAGTGTAGGTCAGTTGGACATACTATAATACCTTCATTTGTTATTATTAATTTGTAGGATTAGTATGCTATACTGAGACAGTCTATCTCTTTTTTAAGGTAGCACACTCAGCTGTCACAATCTACCCTTTTAAAATCTTAAAACATTTGTTTCACGTTATGGTCACTGAAGACTGCAGTGACAGGCTCAGATCGTAAAAAGCATGTTTCTCCTTTTCTGCTGAAGAAAGTCCACCAGCTCACAGCAGTGTGGGAGAAGAAAGAGATCTGAAGCGATCTGAATCCTGTCTTGTGACACATGCAAACTGACAGGTGTGGTTGGATGTAGCTGCTAGAAAATATAGTACGCTGAGCAATTACGAACTCGCTGTTTGTCTCGGGAAAAGAGAATTGTGTAATCAGTAAATCTAACTGAGTTTTATCGATCGAGCTAGCAATGTTGCCTCTTCAGAAACCTGATGAAAATGCCAACACAAAGTCCATCAATAGGTGCTCTCCTGTTTACGGGGAGGGCTGAAAGGGGTCACCAAATGTGCTGTACAGAACGTACTTTGCCTATAGGTACACTGCAGATTCTCACAGCTTGCCTGCTTTAAAAAGACTTCAGAAAAAAAAAGAAAAAAAGGTCCTGTACAAGTCTACCTTCAATACCCTGTGTGAAAAGCCAAGGACTCGGCAGTTCATGCCCTAACAGTGAGGATAAACGCCTAAGAAACTAAAGGTTGAGAACATGGTCTATTAATTGGCATGCAGACAGCACTCTGCAAGCAATCCCTGATGCTGTCACGCATGGGGTGTGACCTGCCTCAACTGACTCTACCTTTCTCTCTTTTTCCATGAAAAATTGTATTCCAGCATCTCACTCCCAGTTTTGCCAAGGGTTAGATACAAATCTCTAGTATGCTTCGACATTTTTGTACGAAGTGAAAAGTATAAACCGGTTTACCCAGATAGCCACATTCTAAACAAAATTAGGCGGAAGAGGTGAAGAAAATCCATCAATAAACAGCAAAGTATGCAATGTACAGAAACAGAAAAAAAAAAGTACAGAAGAGTGCACCGCTCTGGAAAGGGGTGAACACTCCATGTGCACGCTACGGCTTTCTGTTTTGCCAGTGAACTTGGTACAAAGGCACTTGCAAACCTTTTGCTTAAAGGGAAACCATAACTAATGGCATCTGCCACAGGAACTGAGCAGCATTCACTGAATTGCAAACCACAGCTCCAGACACCCTTAATTTCTGCACAATAGATCACCAGTGCCTCTCGGGTTCAACTGGTCTCCAACATGCCACTTTGACTTCAAAACAGGGAGGTTGTTAAGTGACAAGTCAGCCAAGTGACAAAAGAACCAGTATCAATATACATAATGCAACAAAACCAAATGAACTTGGGTCATCTTGCTTACAACAGCAAGGCTTTCCATCCCTGGAGAATTCAGGATGCTCTCAGCCTAACAAGGCACCGATTCTTGTCTCACTCGAGCTCCGGGGGGCACGGCAGGAGCAATCTTTTGTCCTATCAGGGGAAGGGGAGGCAGGAAATCTTCAAAAGACTAGTTCAGATACATACAAAGAGGAAAGGATATCAAGGAAATGAGAAATAAATGTTTAAAATGGGGTCTGTAGCCAACTGGAGGATTGAACCAACACATTTTTGGACTGTGAGCTGTGAGAAATTGGTGACTTCAAGACTCAGAGGATCTATTTTAAGGATTTATACTGCATGCTTCATAGCATTTTACTTTCTCATGGTGTCTTTAACTCTACAATATATAACCAGAATGTATACATAAATGGCACAATTCATACTGCTCATCTTATCCGAAAAAGAGTCTTAAGCAGTTTTGAATTTAAGTTGAACAACTGGACATATAAAATAAAAACACATTAAGTAAATCATAACCTCTGACTGGAAGAACCATGAAACTGAATTCTGAACGTGTGTGGCACTCAGTAACCACAGCAGCCCAGCAGACCTCAGGAGGTCTCCACTCCAGCCTCCGGCTCAAGCAGACCAGCCTGGGGGCTGACTGATGGGATTAGCAGAACAGCTAACTCAGGTTGAAAATATTTGTGAAAATTTTGGGGTGGGAGGGAGGAAGAGGCTCCCAGATGCCCTGCGGGGAGGCCACAGCCAGGGCTGACCCCCTTGACCGCGGCTTCATCACCATGGATGTGCCTGGCAATCTGTGTCCCTGCCCCACCGGCCGCGGGATCCCCTTGGCTCCCAGCTCCGCGTCCCACAGGGAGCAGCCACCCACGCTGCGCCCTGACACTAAGCATTGAAGCTAGAAGAAATTTCTAAGGCTTCCTTAAGCCAAGGCTGTCACTTTGTATGGTGGAAATAAGAACTAAGTAGCACTCTGTAGAATTTACGTATTAACACGAGGGTTAAAAAGATGACAGTATAACTACAGTAAGTAATGAAGTGGCTTCCCCAAACCTGCATGCAAAGGCAATAGCAAGTTCTATTGTTTAAGATCTAAGGAAAGTTTCAAAGTGAAATAATTGCTTTTTAAAAAATAATTTTAAAAATATATTGTAAAACAAGTTAGTAGTTCATAGAAGGTATTTTAAGTAATGCAAAGAACTTAAAGCAACTTGAGTCTGGTTCATCAACATTAGACAATACATGCTGCGGGGCAGAAGCACATCTCTACTTACTGATTCACATTGGTAATTTACCCAAAGATTAATAAAATAAACCTTTATTTTGCAGGTTGGTTACATTACCAGACCAGTAGAAGCAAGTAGATGTGTTCCAGGCTTTCTGGGGCAAGGTACCTAGTCTACTTATAAATGGCATTTATGAACTACATAACCAAAAAAGAAAACTGAAAGTATATTTCTTTTTAAGAAACATATTTCAATAATTGAACAAATATCACATTCATAGAAAAACAGTTGGACTTCTATAACAGGCAGCTTTAATGAGTCTATTTCCATAAAAATGCTTGATTTTCAACTTCAAACCACTCCAGTGCCCTCCCTCAACTCCCTTGTTAGGCATCTTATTAAAAAAAAGTACTATGAAAAATATTCACTATTTTAGTCATTTGAGTCTTGTTCCAGGACTATTCCCTGATACTAGCCTTACCTGTTTCCCAGGAAATACTCTAGGGCATCCATTGCTGATTACCAGACACATACACCCCCACCTCCGCCCCCATTTCAAGAACATGGATTGATTTATGGATTGCAAAATGGTCTAAAATTGCTTACAAAATCTCCTACCTTCTATTGCAATGAAAGTAAACAAAGAGTCACCTTCACAACAGAGACCATTATTTGCCACTTCCACAAGAGATGGAGGTTCCATTTCTCTACTCCCTGACTTTCAATTTAGTCATTCACAGCTACGCAAAGCTAAACACACACCACCCTACCCTCTCACCAAAAGCCGCTGCATCCCTACTGAGCTCCTACAGCCTGAGCAGAGCAGCCAGCCTCATCTGCACCATCCCAGGCGACAGGCACCACCGCTCCTCGTGCAGGAAGGCTGCTGCATCAAGCTTTATTTTAAAGCCAAACTGAAGAAACACCAGGACTCACCCCATTTAATGTCCCTTGGGTCTGCAACTTTGCCCTTCAGTCATTTTGGGGATACATCTTCCTCTTTGTGAAAAGAGCTCCTTTGAGCCCAACCTGCTGCTCCCCCTTTTTAGGGGGGAGGCAGAAGGGGAAGATCCTTTTCTGGAGCTCTGTGCTGGCCTAAAACCATATTTAAACCCACCGACTGCGAAATGAGGTCCTGGGAAGGCTCCCCAGCATATACGTGTCCTTTCATTGCAGAGCAGCCATGGCACCTCTGCATGGTCCAAACCCAGTCATCTTCCCTATTTTGGTGGTGCTTCTCATAACAGCAGCTTAAAGCCAGCCCTTACTATTGGCAGCATTTCAACCCCCTTCACATTAGATTTGCCTGCGTTTAAACAGCACTGAGCCATGCAGTGAAGCTACAGCCCAAAATTCAAGCTCTTCCAGAAGAGCCCCCAAGGAACAGCTGACCCGGAATGGAACAACATTACGATACTCCTTAAATTCCTCAAGAAAAAATAAGACAACGCTTTTTCTCAATCATTACTATGGTCATAACCTATACTACTATATTTTAGGATTTAACACTGCCCTGATTCACAAGCAATACAGGAGGGACAGAAAAAAGCAGGAGTTCTGCCAGGTCTGCTCTGGTCTGGTTTGGGTTCTTTTCTGGAGTGTGCAGTTGCTTTCAGAGCGATGAATTGCCCATCACTGCTGAAGATGTTGCTTCAGGAAAATCCACTATGGTTTTAGTCCTTTTATCTCAGCAGAGGTCACCCTGAAAGCTGCATTGAAGAAACGAAACAAAAGCACATCTGATGCAATAAGCCTGGCTACTGAGAAGGAAAAGCCCCACAAGCTTGAAACAAAGCTTCCAGCAAAAGATTTTTGTGTGCCCTGTGGCACACACAGCCATCAGCAATTTATGACTTTAAAAAAAGAGCTAAGGGAAGGCTTCAGATAAACTGCATTTTGCTAGAAAACAGTGATTTAATTTGCTTGGAAAAAAGCTGCTCATCTCATTTACAAATTAAGATATGGAGAGGTTACTGTCCCACTCCTCTGGTGAAGACTAATTTTTGTGCATTCCATTTTATTCCCCAGTTCCCAAATGCAATTGTGCAAATGCTTAACCTTATGCACTGAACTGAAGTCAATGGCATCATCCATGCACCTAATGCCAAACATGAACAGTTTAAACTTCTGCTGAAGCAGAACTCAGAAACCAACTTGAAATTCAGGTCTCCATTCTTAAGTTTTGATGAAACTCTGACTGATGCTGGACGCTGCAGGATGAGGGGACTGTTAAGGAAACCGTCCTTAATACCCATCTTGGAGACACAAAACAACACAGCAGCAGAACAGAGAACAGAGCCCAGGATCTGTAGGTCCTCTTCATTTCAGACTGAGTCTTTAATTTCTCAGACGTATATGCTAATGGAGTAGTTTGTTAAGCTGTTTCAGTACTGATCCAGACATGTGAATGCATACCTTACTCCAGACCTTTGCTGAAGCTGCTTGAATTAAGCTCAGTGTAAGTGGCATGAGAAGCAGAGAGTAACAAAAATGAATCATGGGTTCCTTAAGCCAAATTCTTACTGATTTTACAGGACACTCTTGAAAAGCTGAAAACCTAATTAAGAAAAGACATACATGGATGCTATATAAGCAGAAACAGAGTATCTTTCGTAACTGAACTCTTAAAACAATTGTATTATCCCAATTTTACAATTTAAATCTATGAAAATATATAATGCAGTCTACGTGTATATGCTGTATAAAGCTATCTGACACACAAATATGACTTTCTAAGGCAATGAACAGCAATCATTTCCAGAGGAACCGATGGGAAGAGATGCTGCCCAGCACCTGTGTCAGATGAAGCTCATGATCTACGGGATCATCTCCCTGGAGCTCCCAGAGCCTCCCACCCCTTCTTCCAGGGCTTTCTAACTCAAGCCTAGAGTAAGGAGATGTCTTTTTGAAATAGTGAAGCCTCGTCTGAGAAGGCAATGGGTAAGGGGTGCTAAGCAGGACCCTTCATTAGCAGTGGTTATAAGACAGAACACTGTTACACAACGCAATGATCTATCACAGCAACAGTGTACAAGCAGGCTTGAAATATCCAAATATAAAGCAAGTCTACACTATAGATGAGCTTAATATTCCAAAGATTTTGAAAATTAAATTTATAGCCATTTCAAAATACTGTTTTCCAATAGACAGGCCAAAACTTGCAACCTTAGCACAAGCAAAAGATTACTGCACTTTAGTACAAATACTTGTTCATAACTAACTGAATACCAGCAGCTCTTCTCCCCTTCTTTTACTGAAAAATCTATTGTTTGATGAGGAAAAAACATGTGCAAGGAAAACATTTGAATCCCTATTAAGAAAAGTGCAGAACATTTCACTTTCATAGAAAAACGTGGACAAATTGGGCTATTCCTTGTAAAGATTTATAAATCAGTTAGAGATTGTTGTCACACCAGGCCTAAAACATTTTTACTGCACTTAGAGGCTCAGGAATGCTTTTGTTTGAGCACAGAACTTTTCTAAACACACTGCAGCTCTGCTAACAGCCACCAGCCCTCAAGTGGAAGCCCTTGGAGAGGTATTACCCTGAAAGCCATTTATCTTTTACTTCAATTTGCAAGCAAACACCAACACAGAGAGCCATTAGAGAACAAGTGCTCTCTGGATGCTGAAAATCAATGGAGGAAAATTAAAAATCAACAAAGCTCTCACATACAGCCTCCTAAATGAAACGGCCTGTGATCCAGTCAATCCTTGTTAAGAGGAGAGTAAAATAAATTCTTAATCAAGGATGAGCTCTAGTGACACTTCTTATCATACTTATATTGCATATCATATATCTCTAGCTATATCCTGTGTCATAAGGATATAATCTGATAATAAGGATACTCATAGTGCATAGAACAATTAAGAAACTATTTTCAACACTCAAGTTCTAGTGGCAGACAAAAGGTTTAGGCTCCGAGAAGGGTGATGATGTGTGAATGAAGTGACACAAGTAAACATAGCAGAAGTTTTGTACAATATTTTTATAAATGCCCCCTTGCTTACATCCTGAAGAGTAAATCCACCTAATTGACATATTTTTTTCTTTTTTTTTTACAGTATTAAGCTAGTTACCAGTCTTCTTAGGTCAGCTCATAAAGCAGCACTGGGAACAACACACTGCCTGTGATGCTCTTCCATGTTGCTCACAGACATGGAAAAATTTAAAAAGTAAAAAGTAAAAATATTTAAAAGATTTGACTATGCCATCTTACCTACTAATCACTGTCACTCATGAACCAGTCAAACCACCGCCCCTGAGAACGTGACCAAGTATTGATATAAAGATGTCAACAGAACGCAATGTCACATGTACAAACCACTCATTTACCTTGATAATTGCAATAAACATGCAACAGCATGAGGTATGCTAACAAAATAGGATATCATTCACTGAGGCAATTATTAGCCTTCCTAATGTAACAATTTCCCCATGATGTAATAGCCATGGCACAACTAAGCAGTTTGAGCCAACATATATTGAAATAATATGTATTGATTAATTTAATTTTCCATATTTTTTCTGAATTAAGAAGAGGTCAGTCTTTCCACTTTTGCTGATAATTTCTCAACATGGCAAGAAGACAAAAGATGAAAAGGGTCCTTAAATCCTTCATAATTTCCGTTATAAACATGACTTCTGTGAGGAAAAAGGAATTCTGGGGTGAAAAATCTTCAGAAATGAGACGCCTCACATCTAAGGCTCACATCCATTTGCCTACACCCTGTTCAGCAAGCACTAGTACTGATAAATTAACGCAAAGGATAAGGTAGGAAACTAAGCACAGCAGGTTTCACTGAGATCAAGCGAAATGTAAACAGGATCAGGTTTCTAAGTTATCTACCTTTTTACATGATGCTGCAATTGCTTCTAAATGGATGTTCAAGAGTACTGCATGGCACCATGATAAGAGTTGATGGGTTCACAATAGCACCAGGTGGATATGTTCAAACGATGAAGCTGTTAATTACTCCAGAAGACCAGCACAGTCTGAGCCTTTGATATCAACATGGTTATGGATTTCTCCATTAATGAACGTGTCATAGTCCCAGCTGAGGCTCTTCCAGTGAACCATCCAGTTAGGTGTTGTGGAACCAACCTCTCCTTCCAACCACTGCCAACCAAATCCGGGCAGAACACGGTTTCTCTTTTCCTGCGCTTCCAGAGAAGAATCGGTAGTTCAGGCTCTGCTGTGAAACTCCTTTACCACACACCTTTTAGTCAGACAGCATAATGGAATTACAGATCCAACCAAAGCATGTAAACCCTCTGCATACTTGACTGTTACCTCTTTTGACCAGGCTGTTTTTATCACCAGCAAATGAAGTCCCTCATCCTTGCCTAGCGCTGGTGATGAAATTGCTCAACCTTCTAGAAAACATATGGTCTTTGAAAAACATTTCAAACACCTTTCATCTTTATCTTGTACAAGGACTATTTTCCACAGTGTTTGCAAGCTGCTGGGCATAAAAAGTCTCTAATGATTACCGTCTTTTCTTCTTTACCAGAGTGAGGGTGCTAAAACTGTGGGCATCGCTGATATCTTCTACCACAAAATACAAACTCTAAACTACCCAAAGGGTTACATGTAATAAGCTTCTTACAGCCATGAAGACAGATGGCATGGCATATCTGAACACAAGCATGACAAATTTAGGACTACGTGCATCTGCAGAATTGACTCTTCAGGATATTTGTTTGGCAGTCAAAGTGTTCTTCAAAATGATACAAATAAAAATGGACAATTTATTTTTTCCAGAACAGAGACAGGTTCCACAGGTCTCCCCTCTGGTGACTAACTCAGTAATTTTTAATAGGTAAGAGAACAGAAGCAAAAATACAAACTGTATTTTAACTTTTTATTTTATTTTCACTTCTAAGGTTAAAATTTCAAGATGGTTGGGTGTGAGAGAGAGAATAGCTCAGGGCATCTTTCTTTATTGTAAAGCTCAAGAAAACTTGTGAGAAATCACAGTGGATTTTCTCTGATTAAAAAAGGCAAAGGTAAAATGGCAGTTGCCAAAATTTTGAATATGCTGCTTGCTCTTCCCTAGCAAGGCTCATTTGATTGCAACTTGACTCATCAGATGCTGTTTTAACACCTCTTGAGATGCACGAAGTTGATGTCTGTGCTCCCCTGAAGACAAGAACACATTTTTCAAGGCTCTAAGCTGCCAGCCACACTGCAGTGAAACATATGCTGTCCTGTTACTTCAGATAACAAACGGCTTCTCTTTTGTTCAGCAATTCAGCCACACAAATAACTTATTTTGTCTCCTGAGACTTTTGAAATGAGTGAGGTCTCTTCAAATAGGCATCAACTGCATTGTGTTACTGGGTAATATACTTGAAACACAGGGCTAGATTATTCCAACCAAGGTGTGGTAACTGAGCTGGCTTTTATAAGTAGCAGCTGAGGCAATTGGTTGTGACTCCGCTATTCCCAACGGTAATCCTTATGGAAAGACTATAAATATTGCATACCCACCATTACATGTAATGAACAAATATTGACAATATACTGTATTCTGAAATAGTCAGTAAGTAACCTCATTCACGTGAGAGAACCCTACTTACAGAGAGTCTTTTAGATCAAGTAAACGTATTCAGGGTTACAAAGACATCTGGTGACATAGCTTTAGAAACCTGGAGTACCAACATCGGTCACCAACTCAACCCCGTAGGCACCACTACTCCCCGTATTGTCGTTCCTTTGGCATGGAGAGCATTTAGTCTGGATCATAGGTTCTTCACATAGAACTAGTCTCATATAAAGAGGATCATGGGGGGATTAAGAACACTACAGCAACTGTTATCACACTTCTTGTTTTTGGTATTTGGAAGCCACCCATCACCATGGTACCCCAGCGTGAATGGGATTCATACCCTAGAGTTTAGAAAGGGAAGAAATGAATTTACATAGAGATTTGAACAAGATAATACCAGCACATTTCTTTGTCCAAAGGAAAGAAACAATACATTATGAAAGCAGAGCACCATTTTGAGGTGATTCTTGACCAAAATTGCATCTGATACACAATTTTGCATCTGACATTCAACCCTCTCAGCTTCTGATGCTGCAGCTATTAGCAGTGCCTGTGCAAGGCCGCCCAGCAATACAGGCTGAGCTGAAGGCTGCTGCTCCTGGGGTGAGAGTGCCGGGAAAAGCCCCCTCCAGGCTGATCTGCAGCTGGAAGGGTCGGAGGGGAAAAAGAGAAGTGGAATGGAAATAAGCTGGAAAGGAAAGCTGGAGGGAGAGCCAGTTACCCCAGGGAAACTCTTTTTCAGGGCTTTCACACAAGCAAAGTGGGGAGAGATGTGCTGTTTCCAGCAGCCCACCGCTCCCGGGAACTGACTGCTTTGCCTAGAGCCATAAGGAGTAAAAGCAAACCAGGTCACAGCGATGCCAGACCTCCCCAGGTTATTACTGCAGTTCTCCTTATCTGGAAAATCAATACTCAAAACACATGAAAGCCCAGATTACAGCACTGTAGCCTGTTAAACAACAGCCCTAGATGAAAGGTCATCAAGCTGGAGTACCCCTGATTACCATGTAATATACTACAACAGAGCTGGGCAAGCCTAAATTGGAGGTTTCCTCCTGATTTTTGTGGTTCCTTAAGAAATCAAACTAAGCTGGAAACCCAAATCCTTCAGGGAAAAAGCACAATAACATCTTACTGTGCAGCCATCAACATATATTTACTGGATTAAAAAGTGGACTAAAAATTTATTGTGCCTTCTTATGTTATTCTTCACCTTTCTAAGATCTACTAAAAATGGCTACAGCCTTGAGAATAGACCTTTTTTTTGAGATTTCTGGTAAAAGCCTGTAGCCCCTACCACAGTAGATGTCATTGCCAGTTTACAACCGCAGTGTTCTCTGGGGATAATTTTGTTGGCTGAAGCTTATAAACGGACCTGCAGAGAAGGCAGAAAGGGGGACTCCTGGGTTCTGCCACCGCATCACTTGGTGATTTTTAAATAAACTTATTTGCTAGCATGAATGCTTAGAGATTTAGCCTCTCTCTGGATTTTAACTGGGTGATATTTAGCTTACGCCTGTGAACATGGCTTAAATGCAGTGGCAGGTGACACGGCAGTATTAAGGAACAGCAAAGTGTCCAACCTCAGCCACGGACAAGCTGCACTAGTTGCTCCAGTCAAAGAGGGCAGACAAGAGAGAAGGTAAAAAACCACCACAAACAAAACCCAGTGTGCTATCAAAATGTGCAAAAAAGATAAATAACTGGCAATTACCTAAATCATGGACCACTGAACACAGGAAAAAAGAAAAACATAGCAGTGTCACCTGCAGACTGTGAGCATCAGCTTAATGAATTTGCCTCTTAACATCTTAGTTTAAAAAAAGGGGGAAGGAGATAATCCCCTTATTAACGAATCAAAGAATCCCATGGAGAAAAAATATGTAAGTAAAGCGGAATACATTATAGCTTTGAGATAAACTCAGAGTCATATAAATATTATGTAAGTCAAAAATTTACCAGCTATCAGAGAAAAAAAAAGTATACAACTCTGTGACTTTACTGGCTATTAAAATGCCAGGGCATTTTCAGAAAAAATAAATTTTGGTCAGAAAATGCTGAAGTGGCAAAGTCAATGTTTGCCAACACACATTTTAATTTTCACAAGTTTCCCAATTCAAATTTAATTTCAATTTGGCATATTTATTATTTTTATAAGTAAACCTTGACATACTTTTAAAACACATTTAAGAGGGTCACAATTTAAACAAAATATTTCAGTTAATCTCATCTATTTTTCCTTATTTTGGCTCCATCAACTCTTTTCCAAGTTTTTCATTTTCATCTGTAAGTTGGGATATAATTTTTTTCTGAAATTTTCAGAGCATTGATACACGTTTCTGACTTTATCCTAACCTAGCCATGTTTTACATGGTAACTGGTTTATAGTAGAAAAGTGTTAATAAAAAGTGAATTCTATGAATTGTGCAGAAACACAGGGCCAATGTTTTCCAAGAGAGTATCTAAAATTAAGGTCCTAGATGTAAATTTAGCTCCCTTCTTTCTTCCTGAGTATAACTTTTTAAAGATGCAGTTCAAATTGCCTCTAACACTTTAGAAAAGCTTTAAAACTTTCTTCGTTATCATCACACATTAGCTTTCTATAAAGTTACTATGAAATTTGGCTCAGAAGTCACATCTTCAAATTCTGTGTATTTATCTATTCAGTCTTCCAAAACAATAACACAAAAAAGTGTAAAAATCTACTTGGTCCTTGCTTAAAGCTAATTATGATCTTACCATTGAAAATATTTCCCATATTTCAGTCCTTCATTCTGGAAATATTAACCATTCTGATTTTTTTCAAAACTGGGCTTTCATATATGACTGCTGATAATATTTATGGCATCGATAGACCTTCCACAAGCCCATACTCTACGTTGAACTGGTACAAATGCATTTGATTTAACTAATCCATTATTTTGTTGAGGGGCCAAAGGGTAGTTCTGTGCTTGAAGCTGAGAGGCTGGCTTAGACGCGTGGCATATTATTAAATTTCTCTCGTTTCTTTCCCAGACAAGTCATTTACATCTTTCTGTTTCCACATCTGTGAAAGGGGAATCCTCTAACCTCTTCAGAATTCCCAAAGCTATTAACAGGAGACACCAAATCATCTATGCACATATAAAATTTTGAGATCTTATGGCACAGTACAACTCACAAGTGGTTTTAATATGGTCTTACAATAGACCAAGCAATATTAGAATGGAACATTACTACCTTCTGAATGGCATTTTATTCTAGAAAGGACAGCTTTATAGACTTTGTCTGCTTAAGTCAAGTGAAAAGTTATGGCTGGACCTTGCAGTAATATACAGTGTGGGAGAGTTTCAGAGGAGCCTTTGGGCTTCGCCATCCCAAAGCCCAGCAGAAACCCTGTATCCCTGAGCTCTACCTAGCAAAGATGTAAAAAATGGAGGCCCAGATCTCCTGGCTCCTGTGTTAGAGCACCTTGCAGAGCAGAAAATAATTTCTCAACCCTTCAGATGCAGTAAGTAAGAAAACCATTGCCTTTGCTGGAGCCCACCGAAAGAACAAAGTGTGAGACACTATTATTCTCCCGGTCAGACTTGAACCTTTAGCCAAACCCACGCTAATTTATGCCTGCCTGTGCTGCATCACAAACAAACTGGAAAAGCACTTAAACACAGAAAATCCTATAAAGTGACGCAATGTGGAAAAAACCTAGTTCACAGGTATGGCTGAATGAAACAAACAGGGCATATATTAGCACTAAAGAAGAACGACTCCAGTGCATTTAATACCTTAAATTGACAGATGTTTGCTTATTCCCAGTGATCCCGGTCTGATTCCTGTAGTCATAGATACACTGAAAGCACAGCTTTTTATGCAACTAGCAGTCGTCCGCTTTTGGCACCGAGCTTTACAAGATAAACACTCCACAATCCCTCAGCGCTACCTGAGGCACTTCCCTTGCCAGACCTTTCCACTAGATCTCCTTGCGTAGACTTACTGTCTTCTAGAAAAGAACGAGAGCATTTTAAAGTCAAATCTGAATGCCATTTCAATGTCCAGACTGGTAATATTGTTTAGAGGACTGAGAATAGGATTGTAAACCCATAAATTGTAGATCCAGCAACTGTAGCAGGAATTAATCCTGTTCCATTTGAGGCAAGTAGCTTAATTTCCTCATTCTTGTGAGAATAGAATTAATAACGTCATATTCAAATTATTACCTATGTCCTGAACCAGCCATGCCTGATAAATGCTAAACAATCTTGGAAAACATAGGAACATATTTATAACAATTATTTTCAGCATGCTGCAAATCTTAAAATGCTGTTCAGTACTGCAGGGATGTGACACAAAAAATACTTTATAAATATGCATCCCTCTCGAAATGGGACCATAAAAATACACAGCATTTATTTAGGGATCATAGGTGCTCTGCAGACTTCAGTATTACTGTCTTAAGTTTATAAATAAGGAAATGAAACCAGACTAATTCTGTACTTTATTGCAAAACCTTGTAATCTGACCTCAAGGTAGACTGTCAAATCATGTCATGTCACAGTGTTTTTGCAGAAGGCAAATGATATTACAAGGTGCGAGGCAATGGGAAGCCAGGTTTCAGGGAGGCTCAGGCTTGCTCAAGGTCATAGAAACTGAAGTCAGGTCTCCTGACTAACAGCTCCCTGATCAAATCATCCTACTAGCGCTGTTGAAGAGATTAATTTTATGAGTTATAGTTAGGGATGTGTCAGCAGTTTTGTTATTATCCCCATAAAGAAAATTATGATTTTTGAATAGAAACATAGACCATTAGCTACATTCTTCTAAACAATATTTTTCTTTAGCAATTGTAACTGTGAAATAGCAAGGTTTAATTCGGTCCAGAAATTACTTGCGAGGTGTAAAAAGGAGTAACGCTCAGAAATGGAAGAAAGAAAAGCAGGAGAACAAGAAAGCACTGGAAAGAGATTAAGAGACGGAAGGACAGAAAGAAGTGATGAAAGGCCGCAAAAACATCATTGTGAAGAAAATGGGGAGAGAGAAATACTGGTTAGACACAAAACAAAACAGGCTTGCCGAAGATCCCACCTCAAAACCAAATCAGGAATTATGAAGAATCCACCATTCATCTGATAGCAATTTTCTGATATGAAGGGACGACAGCAGCCTAGTGCATTACTTACTCCCACACATGGAAAAAATCTGTCTCTAGCACAAGCCTGAAAGAGGCCACCGTCAAGAAGGCTTCAGAGGTAGCTTCGTTAAACACAAGAGATTTCAATTTCCAGGAGTAAGAATCTTTCTCTACCTGACAGAAACACATAGCGTGAAATGGGGAAAAAAAAAAATCCTGTTTCATGTTTGCATGAATTTTTGAAGAATATATTCAAATAAATGTGTACAGGCTGCATGAGAAGGACATGATTAAAACGTATTTGTCACACAGGTCCTGCCTTTTCAGTAGAAGTTTGCTGCTGCAGGGTTCTGGGGCCACTGGGAATCAGGGCTAATTTCAGAATTAGAAACAGGTAAGCAAACAGTTACATTCATCCCTTCTAGTGAATGCCACAAAGAGGGTGGAATAAACAAAATCACTGGCATACTTAACTGTGAGATTCACAGTAGTTTAGGAGCCCTGTACAAATATTTGTGCCGGAACAGCAAGACTGCAGCAGCTGAGGGGTTTAAGCAGCAGTGTCACTCCTAGCAGGGTAGGGGGTAGCAGCCACGGGGATTCTCAGTGAGGCAAGCACGCTGCCAGCCCTGCAAAACGGTTGTGGCAGCAATTTAAACCCTGCTCATTTCCACTGTGCTTCCATGCCAACCCCAGGGAAAAAAATCCTGCTGCATCTCTGCTCCTGAGAGAGCAAGAGGAGTTTGTGCGGTCAGCATGAGCAGAGGGAAGTCAAACAGCTGCAGTGAGGAGAAGCAGAATTTGACACATCAGTAGATTGGAAAATGCTAGCAGAGCATGAAGCGTGGAAGCTGGGACTCGTGCTGCCGCTCCATCATTGGGGAAATGAGGAGGAAACGCACAGGTCTCCAGGAGATGCAGAAGATCCATCAGCAAGCATGATGAATATGTTTCAAACACATTACACCATTATTTTTGGGCTGTCTCGGGAATATGCCTGCTGTATGTTGTCCTTGCAGACCTCCTGAACAGTATTACTCATCTTTCTTCAAATACTGTTTAGAAGTTTTCATATAAACTCCTTAACATTGCCCTAGTGGTTAGTTATTGCTGCGGTTAGACTTTGAGTTAAGATGAAGGAGTTCCCAATTTCCTCCCTTCAGTAGCACGGGAACCTTGATACATGCCTTTAGGCATGTTGTGATGCTCAGTAAATAATTAGACAAAAGTAATCTCAACACACAGGATAATTGCAATAGATATAAATAATCTAAATTAATCACAGAAAAACCTCATCTTGTGCATGCCAGTTTTAGCAGAAACTTGACCGTTCTATAGACTTAACTGTACCCATTTCATCCTAGCACACTGGGCAACCAATTAAACACTTATTAAGTATCGTAAGATGCTTGTTACTAATCCTTTACCATTTCCTCTTTACAATTAGCTTCTCTATCTTTTCCCCTCTTTCCTTTTGCAAAGACTCAGCATAGCTGATATAATCACCTCTTCCTTTCTGGTTTTATCCGCCATACGTTTCACACAACCCTGAATCGGTAACTCTCTATTCACTCTTCATATGGACACTTTCTCCTTTGGACACTATCCCATATATTATAATTTGACTCTTTGTTACATTTAATTCTGCAAGGTCCATATTGCATCAGCTTTATATTCTCATGGGAACACATAGCCCTCACAACAGATGTGCATGATCCTTGCAGCTATTGATTAGAAGACAGTTGTAGCTCTAGCTAGGACACAAGAAAGTGTCTTCCATGCTGGACAAAAGCCTAGGTCTCGCTCAGGTCTAGAGACCTACCACAGACAATTTTGGTTGGTTAGTTGATTTTGGTTTTCCCCTCAGTACTTACCTCACAGAGGAGGAATTAAGAAGTCATTTCAGGCCAATGAGCCCATAGGCAGGCCGGACGAGGGAAACACACGACCTGGCTAGTATCCTGCACAGCAAATCTACCACCACCCCCCTAAATTCTTCTCTGGCGTATGGCTCAGATTTAGATCTGGGCCTAAGTATAAGAATCTATATTTTAAAATAAAGAAATTTGAAATGACAGCCTGGTCTAAGTTTTGCAAAATTGTCTTTATTTTTAGACATACCAAATCAAAATCCTAGATCTTAAAAACCGCTCTGGTGTGGAACATCATGCTTTCCAGTTTACGGCTCCTCTCTGACCAGCCACCCACTCAGCAGCACACGTGACCGCAGGTGCTGAGGGTAGCTTCAGACCTGCTTTCTACTGTATGCTCTTGATTGACTCTTCCTATTTCTTCAAGCAATGACCCCTCCTCATCATAACAGGAAATAAAACCTTGCTGCAAATATGAGGCTCGGATTCCTTCTCTTCCCAGAATTACCAGGAGGAAAATGGATGTCTCTCAAGTGCAGAACCGTATGCACAATGGTCTCTTAACACTTGCTCACAGGTCTTTTCCATTTTCACATAAATCTTTTTTATGTTGTACTCCCACCAACTAGTCTTTTTATTTTTGACTTCACTACAGTAAACTTAATTTAACATTACAGCTTTTTGGTAGTTGTTGGTCTGCTTTTATGATTAATGAGTTTTAGACAGGAAATTCATAAAAACAGAACAAAAGAATCTATAATAAGCATGCAGTAAAGACAGGACTATTTTTCCTTAGAATAATTGTACGCCTGAGCACAAAAGAATGTGAAAGTCGCACATTAGGCTACAAAATCACAGCAGAAGGTCAATCTCAAAAACTTCAATTGAGATCTCTACATTAAGCATCAAATAAATTATAGGATAGAATAATAACACAGAATGCCTGTTCAAGTGTGCACCCATTTAGCCCACACACCCTCTACCTTGATGAGTAATTATCCTACATACTATGGCAAACCTACACACTAGTCATGGCAGTCTCCTGTTCACTTCTATTGTTAGCCAGGTTTGTTGGCTTGGGGTTTTTTGTGGGTTGGGTTTTTTTCCTTTTTTAAATGAGGTGCAGCCTTTGACCACAGTCTAGTCCAGGTGCTGGACTATAAAACATTTATAGTTCAAAGGGAGCAGAACTGAAACAAAAAGGTTTAGAGGCAGCTTCAGACTGCATGGTTCAATGTGTTGGTAGACATGCATGCAGAAAAGTATTCAAAGACAACAATGCACCTAATCAACAAGAGCTGGGGATTCCTTTCTAGCTCTGTACGTAGAAGCCCAGGATGGAGAAATGCACAGAAAGTGTCTTTAAAATTTTTATGGAAACCAAACCAAACCTTTCTCCACCACACTATACGGAAAAATGCATTCATAGTCTACTGTTTAAGAGAGAGGGTATATTTAAATAAAACAGTAACACTGCTACTACCTTTGACTTATTGGAGGTGTTACAAGGAGTTAGAATATGAAAATCATGTAAAAGTCATACATTTTTGATGAAGCCCTGTTTACATACAAAGTGTGAAAAAGCCCTGGTTTCTCAAACATAGCAAGAATCAGTCAGACAGGGCAAGCTGCAGTTCCTAGCCTCCATTTAGCCAGACCGTACTTAGCCCAAATACTTTTCTAATAGACAGATTCCTAGTGATTGTTCCATGTATGTTTTTAATTTTCAACTGCTCCACTCTTTGCTTCTCAAAGCATTATCATACTTTTTGCATATATACGTACTCACACCCTGTCAAATAGCATCCATCAAACCTCCCTGTATGGCTCGGTTTCAGTGGTGCTGCATGAACCTCTGACTCCTAGCTAACAGCTCAAGGAAAGCTCTGACTGTTTTAACCTATTTAGTTTCACTTGCATTTAATAGCTTCCTAGACTGACCATCAATTAGACAACTGCTCATCAACTGCGTGTGAATAAAATCTGGGATTTCTTCATAGGACTGCGTCTCACCGCAATCCACTTACCAGCAAACTATGGGTGGAAAAAAATTTTTATTACTGGGCATACTTCTGGAAGCATCTAGAAAATCTGAAGATGAACTGAACCGTCCTGGACAGAAGTCTTAAGCAAAATGATGCAGTCAGGTTACATCAGTGCTCTGGTGGTGCATCACTAGAATAAAACTGAATGGTGACACTGCTTATAAGGAAAGAATGCACCACGGTAGAGAGATGATGCATACAGACTCATATTCTGCAATTTCACAGCGAAACCTTCCTGAAGTAACTACTCGGGTTATTGAAAGGAATATCCCATAGTTGACAACTTCTGCTAATAAAAGTGTAAGATAATTTTGCTCTGTATGTTTGCAGATGCCCTGGAATGGTCTCTAAGGAAATTGATACTTGAGTAGAATTATTCCTTACAAGTAAATACAGTTGTACTGCCTTTTGACAACTTCCACTACCAATTGTTTTGCTCTGAAAGACAAATTTCAAAATTCTGTAGGATTGCATTTACTTGTAAGTGCTTACAAACATTGCTCAAGCCAGTTGCATCTCGGGAAATGCTTTTATAGCTGTGGCAAATACCCTTTTGCAATCATGTGTAATTTATACTATGTTAAAGTATCAGGAGTTAAAATACTGTACAGGATAGCCTATATCCTTATTACTATCTTAAGTGTTCTGCATGGTTTGTCAAGCAAGAATACACGTTTGTCATCTTGCCTTTTAGTTTGGACAAACATGCAGCTATTGGTTCTTGTGACAGCTGGGAAATGTAAGTGTTCAACCCATTTAACTAATAAGTCAGTGTATGCACAATCAACATTTATTTTCTCTTAATATGAAAAGCCTGAATATACACTGCTTAGCTGCCTCTTTTCCAGAAGCATATAAACAGAAGGATGGATGCATCAGTTGCATTAGCACCAATGAAAATTAAAATATGCACTGAATGTGGGAAAAAAATCAGTGTGTTCATTCAACTCCTCCCCAGCAACATTATAAAACAGAATTAAAGCAAACATGTAATTTCTACATTCAACAGCATATATGCCTTATAAAAATGTTAAATATTTTGTTGATAATTTAGCTTAGTGAAGCTGAATTCTGCTAACTTTTGTCTTTTGTAGAAAGAATTTACTTTGTTCAGCTGACTCCAGATTGACACTATGGAACGCACAATCCCATACTCCATGAATCATGTGCATCACTTCCAAACCACAATTATTAATGCTGTTTTGGAAAACAGAGGTTACAAATCAAATTATTTCCCCCACATGGTACAGTATGGGATGCCTGCACTATTTGATGCTATCGGCATAGAGTAATTACTGAAAAGGAGATAATTACATAAGTTCCTTTGTTTAAAGTGCACTGATCCCTTATCAGTGCACAGCACTTCAAGGCCTGCATAGAGTAAGGCTATTTTATGTCACAGATCAATGAAAAAGTGCTTCAAATGGCAAAGTTGGCATCAGAGAGCTTACATAGGAGAACTCCCCTTCATTACTCTACAACTTTCCAAAACCATGTCAGAAAAACAGTTTCAGTATCTTTGGTTGCAGGTTTATACTACACTGAAAACAGCCAGAATCCAAAGCAAATATTACTGCATCCTTAGGAAGCGTGAACTCTTAGTTACAGTGTTACCTCACCTATTACTCTATTGTTTCACAGCATTTAGGGTGAGCCTACGTGGTCTTTTGCAGGTAGGTGCAAATGTCTTCTCCTTGTGCTGCTGGCTGACTGCAATTCAGCTCTGAATCACAACCAATACAGCCACAGTTCACGCCTCCATCCCATGACTTCATCAGAAAGGCCCACTCAGAGTGATACAGACAGCCATCTAAAGCTCTACCCTCAGAGGTTTGTCATCATTTCTTGTCAAAACTGAGTTTCATAGCTTGAGTCCTGTGGTAACCGCAGCAACACAATTTCTGCATCAGAGTTCTGCTGCGTTCAGCCAGAAAAAGACCCAGACTGAGTGAATTTACCTCAATCATCAAAAGCTTATGTAGACATGACCTTGACACAATTCCTTCTCGATTCATCTCTTAGACCTGTGAACAGTACTCATCGCAACTTGTTCATAGAAGGGTAAGAGATAAAAGGAATGTGCCGCTTCTTTGCATGGATTTAGTAGGGTTTATAAATTCCTTCCACCAGCTAGTTCAAAGTCCTCAGCATTCCTGCAGTTTACCTTGTAATTTTGTTCTTTTTTTATACAATCTCTTTTCCATGGAGCACTATCTGAAAAGGATGCTGTTCTACCCTCTGCACCTGCTAATGCACTTCTTCACAAATGGCACTGTAATTCTGTGGAATTTTAACTTCTTAAACAACGGGGTAGGGATGATAAGATGTATAAACTTTTTTTCCTTTTCAATGCATCTTAAGAAAATGTACACTAGAGCAATTCATAGGGACTGAAAATTTCCAGTGCAATTTCACATTTGCTGTATAAAGCTCACTTATAAGTCCATTGGTCTGAACGGTATATAATTGCAGCTCACAGAGTGGAGGCATGTTGAGAGAAACTCTAAGTCACTCCAGGAGCTGGTATACCGGCAGAGATAAACTGAAGAAATAACGTCAGTCCAAGAACTAGACTGGAGCATTCTAGCAAATATTTTCTCTAATTGCATTCCAAAACAAAAATGGTCTTCCACCTGTTTGTATGTCTTTGTAGGAAGCTGCAGTGACACTCTGTTCGGACCCACGATAGTCACAAAGCCATTTATAGGAACCTCCACAAGATCATTCAGTCTTACACAATTACAAAGAACTATGACTTTAGTAGGATGAACTGCCTGGAGGTACCCATGTTTCTCCATTGACTGCAGAGGGACAGGGCTTGACTAGACACCTAAATTGCACAGAGCTAAAACCAGGTGAGGTTAATGCTCTGATGACATTGAGGTGGAAATGATAAGCATTAAATTTGCAGTATCAGTTCTTCCGCAGATTAGGTCTACAATGGGTAAACGGAATGAAAGCACAGAATAACGCTTAATATGCAAAGTATTCAAAAAATCCCTATCAATGTCTTTTATCTCTGCTTTCGTGCATATTCCCAGTCTCTAAATGCTAAGTGGTAGCATGGGACTACTTATTCTTTAAACCTAAAGTGCATGCTCAGTTCCAGTATGCACAGTCAGCACTCCAGCACAGTTTCCATTTTCAGCACATTTCAAAAGAAGTGAACTGGTTGACGAAAACCCGTACCAGAATGATCTGAAGTGTGGTAGCATCAGGAATGATTGAAACCCTGAGATTTTTCTCAGCTCAGAAAAGGGAGTCAGAGCTCTAAATGTTCTATCCCACCTTACTGCAATTGGACTGAAATGGATGGATAGGGACACATTTTCTTCCATCCTAAATAACTTCTGTGAAATCAGCTAGTAGTCTTAGTTAGTGTCCTAATCAATTGTCCAACATCAGAGAAGTTACTATTACGACTGAAAAGTTCTTATGACATGGAGACTTCTTCCTTACCTGCCACGTGTGACTGCAACACCTCCAAGATGAGTTTGATGCTGTTGGCTACAGAATTTAACTCCAATGCTTTCACCGTTTTTCTACCATGTATGTGTATATGTATGTATATTTGCATGTATAAATATGTCTCCCTCTGGCATCATTTAAAGCCCTAGAAATCCTTTCTGCTCTGCTGTTTTTGTTGTTTGTATGCTATTGAACAACATCTTCGCAGAAGCAAATCTCAGCATAAAAACAGAGTATTTAATGACTACCCAAAGAGACTTTCTGTAACAAATGTATTACAATATGATAATGGTTTACTAAGCAGGCTTTGTATCTCTAAGAACTTCAAACTGTCTTGAGCAGAATATAGATTTTTCTAAGATAGGGTTAACATGAGATTTTTTGTGAACATTGGTGTGTCCTTCAGGCTTGAAATTCAGCAGTGATCGTACCACTGTTTATTTTGCCAGACAACTGGCACAACCACATTGTCACTGACCTCCCTGTGCTTATGCAGGCTTTTATATTGTAGCTGGGTGAGCTGGGAAAAATCCTCCACAGAGCTCGCATCTGCCTCTTAACTTTTATTCACAAAACTGAAATGGGTGAAGATTTTTTTTAATTCTTTTGGACTTGAAATCACCAGCAGATCTTCTCCCTGAGACGCAGAGTCTATTAAAACTTTGTGCTTGGTGGTAGTTCCACTTCAAGAAACAAAAAAATAATTTTTGACTTTGCAGCGGATTAAAAATATATCACCGAGCTCAGGCACAGCATAGCTCGGGTGCAAAAACTCCAGTGACAATGCAAGAGAAATAAAATATGTACTTAATCATCCAGGCAGCCTCGCTGAGTTCCACTGATTTTTGATTAAGCAGAACAGACAGATAAACACAACTAACATTGTCCTTCCAATCAGTGGCCTCTGCATGAAATCAATGCTTCTGTATTACACTGGAGTTAAAAGGCCCTTATCAAGAGAAAATTCTTATTTCATGAAAGACCTACTGTGCTTGTGTTATTCACAATGTATTGCACAATTCTTGCCATTTAAATCACAAGCATTTTGCAGACATAGAAGGGTTGTTATTGTTTTTTTTCCTCATAATCGCTCTTCCTGTTGCTTCTAATTTAACATCTATTGTAAATACACTCAATGGGTCGATTTCGCTCTCACTTATAAAGTCCACTTAATCTTCCCAGGCTCCATGAAAAGCTTTTCGGTTCGGTAATGATGCAGGAACATTTTTAAGAGAGTTTCAAGGAGAGGGTTTTTTTATTTTTTAATTAAGGTTTTAGACAGGATAAACATCATTCTCAATGACAGCCTGCACAATCCCAATGCTTTATATTAAGGAACGTGCAAAGGACTTTATGCATAAAGGATGAAGGATATTAAGGAATGTGCAAAGAAATTGTGCATAAAGGATGGAAGAGGTTGAATGCTAGTCCCAGAATTTAGGTTGGATGTGTGAAAACCTACAGGAGTGGCTTTTCCATTTCTGTGGAAAGCTCCATGGAAACTCCATTTCCAGGAGTCAATGGCCTTAAAAGTTTTCATATTCCAACAAGGCATTTCTTTATTTCTGTATTATTCAGCAAGAATAAATATGCCACTTCCATACGTCACAAATTCACCTAAAGGTGACGTGCAACTTTGTGAAAACCACTTCCCTATATTTTGAAAACCTGTAAAACACACTTCACATAGTTGCAGAGTCTCAGCTGCACTATGAAAAGTCATTTTTTTGCCACATACCTTTTTTTTGTTGGTGGGACAAATGTAGAAATTGTCAATAACAGTGGCAATCCCAGGCTGTAGATTCAACTTTGTGTATAACGTCCCAAAATCTGAGGACCTGAAAGAAATCAAACATCTGTAAGTGCTCTCTTCTAAAGGTTTCCGCATTGAAACTCTGCAAAAAAACCCCACTTTGTAGCAGTAACTATCACTTTTCAAGGGTCCTCTGCCATCCTGTTGTTCTTTTCAGTGCTCATTAGCTAAAAGAAATTAAAAGAAACCTGCCACTATTAAGAATATTTTTCTAGGTTTGAAAAAACATGGCTAGTTCTGTCTGTATTTTGCAGTTCTGTGCGGTGCTAGTTTTCATCCTGACACCGCACCGCGCAGTGGCAGAAGCACAACACGTATACCTTTCCATCACCACCCACAAGGTGGGAAAAAAAGAGCTAAGCAGAGCAAAGGCTCGTCTGCAAGTACTAACAGCACCTCCTCGGCTATGCAGAAAAAGAAGAGCTGATTTCAGAGCCCGGTGTTGCATAAGAGAGCAATTTGGCCTGAGATCTGGAAGACTTGCAATGGACCACTACCAGCTTTTGTACTTGATAAAGGTATCCATCCACTCCTCCAGCTCTTTTTCAGAGGATCACATAATTTTGAATGAATAAAAACAACATCAGTACTTGGCCATCAGTATGTCATACACACAAATCTATGAATATTTCAAATGTGGGCACTCTGCAGAAATTGTTTCATATTCCTGAAAAACCTGCAGTGAAAAATGGCATCTGTGCTAAGCACCCGTGTCTGCAATGTCTAGTATAAAAAGAATGCACAAGTAAAATGTTAGCATAGGAAAACATTCGTTAGTGAAACTCCAAGCAAGTCACATCCAAAATTAAATCCCTTTGGATGAAGCCTCATTTGTTCTATATAGGATCAAATTGCACCATATGGTCTCTCCATATTTACAGTTTTTCCTTTCTTGTTTGGAAGGGGACTCAAACACATCTAAGGTACCTGTCCCTTCATCACCAAGAAGCCGTCCCTAGGACAGACGGTTGGTGGGAGGACTTCCAGTCTATATGTCCTTTTCTTCACTGGAATAACAATCTCCTTTAAGAAACGGGGCTGAAGGTGCCCTGCCCGGTACCTCTGTGTTATTCAAACAAGTGGGAACAAGCAACAGCTCTCATGTCCAAGAAAGCCAGGATGAGACCTGTGTCCCTGCCAGTGTGACACTGAGGACTGCTTATGCAGCAATTTCTGCCCTACAGCCCCATTCTACCATGTTCATTGCTCCCTGGGTGGGCTCTGTTGCCTCACACTCCTCGCCCAGGGCAGTCACTGCTGAAATTGGTAGGAACATGGCCGAGTACAGTGAGAGTGAAAAGTGAGAAACCAAATCCCTGGCTGAGCATGTACACCTTGACAGGTGGCTCAGAGCCTGAGGTCTCCTCCAAGCCACCTGAGGCAGAATGGTCCCCAAGGGGCTGCTGCCCAGAGGAGGCTGCAATGAGCACTGTGTGCCCACCCTCCACCCGCCCGTGTCCCAGTCCCGCAGGGGATGTTGCTTAAGTCAGAGGGCATGTGGTATGCAGCCAGAGGTGGCTACTTTGCAATCACACATCCAGCTTTCCACGTGATATAAGAACTTTCAGCTGTGGTCATGGAGCAGCTTTCTATGCCTTTGGCATCACCAAGAATATCGGGCACAGAACTGTATGCCTGGATCAGGCCCTAAGGGACACCAAGTAAAGAAGGGTTCATATTCACCTTGCTTTCCTTCCCTCTCTACCAGTCAAAAAATGGCTGGGCATAAGCCTATGACACACAGACCACACTCACAGCCTAAAGTTGAGAGTTTATCTATTTTATAGTGACATCTGAATGGATTTGATCTGGTTTTCTTCCTCCATAATGTTGCTTCACCTGCCGATATACAGCAATACATTACAAAAGTTAATAGAATCACAGCAATTGAGTTTTGACAAATAATTATGTAGAAATCAAATACACACAATTGCACTGCACTGGGTGTTCAGCACCGAGCTAATTAAAATTCTAAGGGGAATAGGATGGACAGTGCTAAACCTAATTTGCTGGAGGTGTTTGACACAAAAGAAGTTAAAGCAAAGACTAAAATACTGACTTCAGCCAGATGTACTGAAATCATGCAGAACAAGTATGTATGATGGAAACAGAACCTAGTCTATTCTCTTTGAGGAAAGAATATCAGGTCAGTGGCTTGCCCAGTAATAACACCCTGAAATAATTCTCTGAACCTTGAAGATGATCCAATTTACTTTGAAGAGGCAGTTCCAGGATTAATACTATGGGATCACTGGAGAGTGACACTGCAGGAGGGATGGTGGCGGCAACTGTATCAAGGTATGAAAAGAGTACAGGCAGGAAGCCCAAAGAGGATAAGCCCTTTCAAAGATAAAAAGTTCCAGTCTAAATCTTCCCCTTCTAATTCTCATGACTTATATAAAGTACTACAAGAAAAGAATAAAGTTGTAACAAAAAGAGTATGCTAAGGTAACTAAGGTATTTTCAGACAAAGGTAGAAAAACTATATAGACAAAAATCTTTTATTTTCTCATACAAATTAGCTATCTCAAGGTGAAAAAAAAAATCCAATTCCAATCTGAGACAACAGGCTAATGCATATCCATAAAGGTACACCATGCCTAAGCAGGAAGACCTGGATTGGCAGAAGATCTGTGGATCTGTGGAAAAATTTATTCAGACTCCCGAATCTTTTTTACTATAATCCAACCTTGAGGGAGCCCAGGAATGTCAGCCCAAATGTACTCTTTGAGACATTTACATACAAGAGGGCATAGTTCAAGGACATCATTCAGGGGAAGCACTGTCCAAAATAATTGGTTTTCTAAATCTGCTATAATCCAGAGAAAACAGGTCACCATGACTTTTTTACTTGAGATACAAATTTCAAGTTCCTGACTCTGCATATATAAAGAATTAACATTTTGTAGCACACAGCTAGAACAGAATTCCCTGTAATTGCACTACTGGTTACAGACAGGGCTGGGGAGGATGAATTCTGGGATCTCAGAGCATCCCTATTTCAAGAATATATTAAGAAGAATCACAAATTGTGTTTTGCACCAAATTCAGGAGAGGAGGAGCCCTTTATGCCCTTCCAGTCACAAAGAGATTTTTTTTGTGTGTTAAAACCAAACTTGTGCTGCGTCAAAAGTGTTAAGGAGAGGGAAAAAAACCACAAAGGAACCATCTGCGTTTATCAGGATAAATACATTCTCTTTCCTCCCTAAAAATTCATTAAAAGATATTTCAAGGTATAATGCAAAGAGGATACACAAGTACCTGATAAGAAGAGTAAAACATCCTTCTATAGCATGGTTTATTTGCAGTGGTAGCTCAACAGCACAACTCCATAAACCAGAGCAAGAAATTTAAACCAGAGCAGATTTCGTAAAGATGGACCTGACCTGTGGTTCTGAGTGATCTGGACGCAGTTAGTGCCCATTTCGGCTTTCTGGGAGACATTCCAGAGGATACAGCAAGCTATCCACGGGCTGCTTCTGGCTGCTGCTTATCCACCTGTGCACTACAGGCTACAGATTGTATGGATGTTTCTAAGCACAGCAAAACTCAGTGAAGGACTCACAGGAAACACACCTTTCAGTATTCCGGTGACGGGCCATTCAAGACAGGTAGGACCATCGGGTGCTGGAATGCCAGGATTACTCATGTACTGATGCAGGCATCACACAACCTGTTTCTGACAGGGCTTGTGGCTGGGTAATAGCTTCTTTGAAAGTGTGTACATCTGCTGAAATATGTGCCATTCTTTTTTTTTCTTTAAGGAAAAATCACTTGTCACTGTAACAGCGGCGTGTTGAAATAACAATTATCAAAATCAAACAATGACATTACAGCACAGACAGAAGCATGTCTTTTTAGCTTGTTTTAATACTGTGAGCTCAAATGATAGTTGGGAAAACTTCCAAGTGGTACAGAAATGTACCCTGATGAAACAAAACTTCCAAAGCCCCTAAACCTGAGGGAATTTGGGTCTCGTCCTTAAAAATGTAACTTTTTTATATTTGAGCTAAAATAAGTCTATGCCTAACATAATTTGGAACTGTACCTGAACGCTGAGTCTGGATATCTTCCAACAGAAATATTGGGAATGAAGAAGAAATTTAACAGATACCAAAAAAGACATGAACCAAATGTTTGCCTGTCTAAACTTTGCTATCATTATACAGCTCTCCACTGATGACTCACACCTATGATTCAGTATTGCTCACTGTTAGTTGTTTTTCCAGATAATATTTACAAGCATATATTAAAATATATATATAAGAAACATTAAAATGTATATGGTAAGATGTTAATGAAACTTTTGAGAGAGATCAAAATTGCATTCCCCAGTCAAATTCAATACTCAAAGAAAATGTCAACTGCAAATGCTTCCTTCCCTGTTTTCTTTTATTTTTAATGAATTGAAGAGATGCACTGGAAAGAGAATGTTTGCAACACTTAATACACATGTTGATCAGATTTCCTCTACCTTTTCTCCTTGAAAATTAACTCAAGCTCCTTTCTAGCCAAATGAGCCATACTGTACAAGCTCTAGTAACTGAAAATCCTGGAAGACAACAATTGAAGATATTTCAAATGACTCATGGATTATTTAACTAGTAAAACAAAAATAAAACATTTGGAAAAAAACCCATAGGAAAGATCTGCTGTTTAGATTATTGTAAGTTGTTGAAAAAAAAAGATTCAATTGAGGTGCACATGACAGTATCAAGGAAGAGTGGATCTGTGCATAACACTCACTGGACTACTTCCCACTAAATTTTCTCCAGACTGTACTTACATTCTTTACATACTGTAAAACAATCCAGTATTTACATCATGAACTTTAAAGTGCAAGAGAAATTAATTCAGGTTCTTGCTCTATCACATACTTCTGTCTAACACCAGGATTGCCTTTGTGTTCTAGTCCCTCATCTGAAAAATAGAGACAACACTATCTCCTATATCTCAAATGTCTGTAAGGAAAATAGATATCTATAGGATAAAGTAATGAAGGACTGGCTGACAGAGTATCTAAAACAGATATATCAGAAGTTCCAACAACAAATGCCAGGACAAACCTACTGAAAAGAAAGTAAGCAGAGGAATATCATTAAAGAAGTGGTACACTAATGTATCGTCATTACTTAAACAGCACAGCAGGGCTCTTACATGTACAACGTGGAAATTGCACAGACAATGGTTAGCCTCATACAATCTTTTTGAACAACAACAACAAAAACCCCAAACCCCAAAGCCTTTCTTCAGAGTAGAAACACATTGTAATGTCGGGTTCCAATATCTGACTCACGTATTGAGGAATGCATGCAGATGAAAGTTTCTCCAAAGGCTGTAGAAGAGTATGACTCCTAGCAATCCAATTAACAGCTTACTCATCAGCTATCAGCTCTGCTGGAGTACTTTCTGAAAATACCTCTCTCTCTGCTTCCCAGAGAAGTTCAGCCTTTTTGAAGTTACATATTTTTCCTCTCAAAAACAGATACATAGAAAAGTTTATTCCTTAATCCAGTTTTACACTAAAGAATCAATGGCATAGGCAAGAGCTAACAGATAAACAGTTTACCAACTTCAAATTTAGGCAATACAGAGTTTACCTTTTTTTCCAAAAGCACTACAAAGATGAATGGATCCTGTTTCTACTTACCAATCCATTACTGATAACATATATTGATCACATATGCTGATACCACAAATATTTTTAAGAAATGTGAATTATCACAACAGCCTTTTTGGCTGAAGTGATCTGCTCTGTAATGCTCTCATGAGTACAGAACATGGTGCAACTCTGCATTTATACAGTTATAGAAATTCCTTCCCATTTTTACAGGTATTATGTGCACATGAAGAGCCCTATAGTCTCAGCCACTACATGGGAGCACAATAAGGGACAGATGGCCATTCACAGTGGCTTTTTAGGGACCTGTAAATATATATTTGATTGTGAAATACTGACTTAAAAAATCCACAGAAAAAAACCCAAATGAAATGAGAACACTGAACAGCCGTATTCATATCGAGTGAGAACTCAAGGAGGATCAAAATGTCACAAATTCTAGAACTGGACTTTTATTCAATGCATTAAACATACCCAATTCAACTGGCTGCACCAAGGCAGAAAAACAGTCCTCTGTAGCTGATAATAAAAGCAAGGATTACCCTGCTAGGTGACTTTAGGGAGTCAGATCCTTTCTCGGGAACTATGGTTACCAACTTCACAGTGAGGAATAGGACAGGGCCTTATTTTGCAATGTACTTGAAAATCACAGAAGACAAATGCTGAACAATGCTACTCGGTGGCTTCTCCCCTGACGCTACACAGTACCTGGGCTGACTGTGCCCCATACTGGCATGCCAGGCTACAACTTTCTATCTTGATGTTGCTATTACCTTTGCAGAAAGTGTTTCGAAGCCCTCGTTTTCCAGGAGTTACCCTGTCTCAGAGCTGTCTGGACACAAACCTTCGCACGGTAAGGAACCATTCATGGTTTTTTATGAGTGAAAGTGGAAGGTGATAAACAGAGCTCTATGTACGGATGGGGGTGTTACTTGGTGCAGAAATTCAAGCTATATAATATGTACTTATGTACTGTAACATGTTTTCTCTTACTGGTATCTTCTGTCATGCCTTTATTGAGTACTGGTTTTGGTTAATTACTTAATCTGTACAATACACACACACGCTTAAACTCCAATAGTTAGCACTGTGATTTTAGTGTATACTACGTATCTTTCAGCACTGTATTTAAACATTCCTGCTCTGCATAGTCTCACTGTACACCACCACAGTTACCTTTTGCAGCCCTTCATTAGTCCTTCAATATACCACAACCATCCTGCTCATTACCCTATAATTGCACTGCTCATCAGTTACATTTTCAAGCTCCTCATTACTTTGCTCCAATAATTAGACTTTGTATTTTACAGGCCTGTAAAACATTGCATTAGCTTCTATTAGCTGCAGCCATCACCTTTTCTCCCAGAAACTGTTAGTTTAGGTAGGACACCTATTTTGAAACTCCTGCCTTGGTGCATTAATTCCATCATGAACACACAGCACTCGCTGACGGCACGTCTTGGAAGGTACAGCCTGTAGCCACGCTTGCAGTACACAGATATTTGTGATTAATCTGTTCAACCATGAAACAAGCAGTGTCACAGTGACAAAGCAGACAAGATGCAGCCAAGAAGACAGGGTTATGTCTTACTTTTGTAAAAAGTAAAAGCTCTGTGTTATTTCTTCCTTTGCAGCTTTGCAACCCAGGTGGGGCTGGGGCAGGGACAGGGGCTGGGGCTGGGGCAGGGGCAGGGACAGGGGCAGGGGCAGGGGCAGGGACAGGGACAGGGGCTGGGGCAGGGACAGGGGCAAGCAGGGGAGCGTGCAGCCCTCGGGGTGCAGTTGCCAGACACAGCCAGGCCTGGGGGCACCTTAAAAATTCCCCACCATCGTTCTACCCCAGCCATTTGCTCCTGTTAAAACAACTGAAATGACCCACGTTCAAATGAATGGTTTTGAAGACTTATTTTTAACCGGGATCATTTCAGTAATCCTGTTTACAACTCACTCCCACAAACAGTTGTAGAGGCCTAAATAAGTGAGTAGAAAATGAGAATGAAATGGTGGAAAATTGGAAAAGATAAATTCCTTACCACATTTTCTTCACTGAATTCAATGTATCATGTAACTAACCCTTAGTGTGCAAGCACTTATCCTACGAAACAGTCCTGTGTAGATTTAGTTTCAGTAGCTGCAAATCCTGCGTTGCATTAGTAGGTCTCAGCAAGGAACGGAGTATATCATGGAGTGTTTGAGGGGTTTGCTACTGAGAGACAGCTCTGGCATATTAGAAGCATAAATAAAACACCAGAACTGATAACTCACACAGTGCTATAATAATGATTAATATTAATTTGGGGGGTTTTGTATCATAAAAATGCTATCTGGATTGGAGTACAGGAAGAATTTTACTGTTAGGTGTATATTTTTTAATAAAAAGGCTTTCCTTCACAACCTCAGTTTATTATTTCTGAAAGTGCTGTGTTGGCAAAAAAAACAGTGGCTTCACTTAACTATTTAATTACTACCCACAAAAAAAAATGAATGCTTCACTTCCTATGTAGTGTTAACTTCCTTCCACCAATCTGAACAAACAACAACCTTTGAAAAAAAGGTGTGTTTGTTGAAAATTTAGGGAAAATAAGAAAGAAAAGCCTTTGGTGCTAAAATGCAATGCTCCAAAATTATGCTTACCAACCAGATTGCCAAAAGTGGAAACATCCTTATATCACTTGCAGTACCATTCCTCTTTTGTGAGTGCTGTGATTGGAAATGAATAATTACAAAGGAAAATTTCTCATCTCACATACTTGTGTTCTTTAGAGAAACAGGATGGTTTAAGAACATTTTCTTGAGGTTTCCAAGGCGCATTAAAATTCTCCACCATGGAAAAATGCTAGGTATTTTCCACAGCCCAGGCTTTTTATTTAAACCACTACACACAGCTGAAATATTTCTGAAACAACTTTATTCTCAGTCAGGCAGCTCCTTGGAAGGCAAGAATGATGTTGGGATGTATGAGAAGAGAGAATTTGGCCTTGTGCTTTCTGACCAGAACAGCAAGTTCTCTTGTAATCGCTGGATAGATCCGGCTACAACAAGAACATTTAGGAAATTAAAAAAGAACTTATAATAATTTAATAAATTGTATGTGCACATTCACATGTGATTATGTATTCCTCTACTAATGGGCTCTGCCAACTATAATAGTCAGCTACTTACTCTTCAATAAGTGGAACTCTTCTTTAACTCCATTTGTAGAAGTTTTTGCTTTTGCTGCTGAAGTGCTGACCTCAACTTTATGATTGCTCCGGGGGAGGTGGGAGGGGGACTGAATTATATGGCCAGGTTGTAGCACTTTATAAAAAGGCAAATGAAGTCAATGTTTTCTCAGTAATTTGACTGTAGTACACTGCACCTGAACCCAAATGCTTGGCAGAACTAAGGGAGTAACTGGACATTTCTATAAAGAACGAAAATATCCTAAACAGTAAGAAAATACAGATAAATAGACTCTGGACGGTATCAAGCCTTGTGCTGAGTGTATTAGAGACCCATCAACTGCCCCACGGTTGTCTGTTGTGGGTTTTATGGCATGCTTCTCCAAAACTGCTAGTACACATCCGAGATGGAGGCTGGGCAGTGCCCAGATGCAGCCCAAGTTCATCCACGATATAAGTTCCCATGTCCCCAGTGTCAAACGAGTGATTATTCTAAGTTATTACAGTTGCATCAGGAACAAAACATTTACAAGGAACTTTAAGGCATCATTTTGAATTCCTCTCCTGCAATAGAAGTTCACTGTTGGTGTCGAAAACACCACCTGCCTCACCCATGTCTGTCCATGAACGAGGTTGCCATGATGTGTCTGAAGTCATGAAAACACTCGACAGTTAAACAAGATCAGGTTTTCCTAACAGCCTTTAAAATCACCGTGTGTCTGTGCCACCTGAACTGGCAGTTTGCAGAAGGCAGTGGGAAGCTCTGCAGTTAGCGGCAAGAGGCGGCACACCTGAGGGTGCTTCCACTGGGGGGATTCAGATGCTCACAACCACGTCAGCAGGATTTGTTTCTGTTACTTGCTAATAACCCCAGTCATAATCTCCTAAGAGCCTTCTACAATTGCTGAAGCTTTTTTTTTTTTAATTTATTTTGTTTAGAGCTTTCAGCAGCCAAATTTCCCTTGCAGCCGTTCTCCTGTAACTGCAGTGACACCTGGGGAGGGCCAAGCCCATCAGCTGTAGTTTGGCCTGCTGTTGAACTTGGCAAGCCAGCAGCACATAAAGCCCCAGCAGATGTTTCTGCTTTTATAGCAGCTCTTCCAAACCCTTGGCCAGACATAAATCCAAAATAGATCCAGAAAAGAGACAAACAGTGCCACCATCATGGCTCTTAAAATTAGAAGGCAGAACCAGCCTTTTCTGCAGGACCCCAAGAGACCATTAGCAGCAGAAGGTGCCGTGAAGTGTTCCCATAAATTATGCAGACAGATTACGAGGGCCAGCCACAGCAAACGCAGCACATTTTGCACTGCCTCGCAGTTTGCTAGGAAACAGAATCCTAAGACAAATACACGCATTTACATAGGAGTTTCCAAAGTGAGAAGATCACACTTCATAGCAACAAGTACAGGAAGCAGGCGGTTTTAGGGCCATTAATGCTTTCACATCGATCTATGGTGCTTCCATGCCATGGTAATGAATGTTCTAAAAATAAAACAGCAAGGAGATGATCCTTGGCAGAAGAAGTCTTCTGAATACATGCCATGCTGGATCTATTTTGTAAAAAGAAAGTCGTGCTAAGAGTGTGTTCACAGCTGACATTGTGCTTTACAAGAGAGAGGGTTGATATATGCCAGGGTGACATGCTAATACATTCGTTCACTTGATGATGACTAACTGCTCTTAACAGAAGCTCGGTCCACTATGAATTGTTGCCATGTAATTTCAAATGCAAGTGAAAACAACCCCCACAGAATAAGATTAGCTCTCTACATTCAAAATAACACAAAGTACTCAAGGAGCTGAAAACGTCAATCACATTCTTTTCTGGCATTAAGGGAGACTAGGAGAAAAAAGTGACCCAGCGTCTAAAAAGGAGGAGTTCTTTTCGTAGGGGTGAAGGTTATTACATGTTCTCCTGCTTTCCCTAGCTTCTACCATTCAAGCTCAGATGGAGTTGCCAGCAGAGGAGGCAGCTCTGCAGGTCTAGGGCTGCAGGGATGTCTGGGGTCTCTTGCTGAGGATGGGACAGCCGGAGATGGGCTCCTTCCTTGCAGGAGCTCTGTGGTGGCAGAGGATCTGAGTCAACAAGTGAAGAGCTGCAAATGAAGGTCAGCAGACTTCACAGCATCCGAGATGACAGGAAAGAGATCCATGGGATCCTCTCTGAGACTCTGCAGCTTGTAACAGCCTGAATCCTCCCATGATGGTGAAGGCTGGAAGCTGGTAAGTCCTGGCACCAGGAGGAAAGCTCCTGCTCCATCTACAGATCTGCAACTACAGAATACCTTCAGTGCCCTGGAAGCACATGAGGGGCTGGGAGCAGTGTCCAGCAAAGCACTGAGCTGGCTGAGCCTGAGCTGCGCAGCAGTGCCAGGAGGAAGTGTCTGGTGATAGTAGTTGAAGACTCCCCACTACAGTGGACAGAGGCCCCCATCTGCTGAGCTGATCCACTGTCTACAGAGGTTTGCTGCTTGTCAGGTGCTTGGATCCAGGATGTGGAAGACAGACTGCCAAGTTTTTTCTGTCCCTTAGATTATTAACCCGTGCTGCTCTTCTTCACGGACACCTACATGGGTGAGACACAGGGGAGACCTGGACTGTACCAACCATGACTACATGGCTCTGGGGGCAAGGCCAAGGAGGGCCCAGGCTGTTTTCTCCTTGATCCTGGTAGTGTGGGGAAGGGGCTTGAGGAGGTGTAGAAGGATCCTGTAGGTTGATGCCTGGTTGTGCCCCTGGTGTTGACCATAGGATCCTCCTTGGTGATCAAGGACTGCTAGGGAGAGATGAGAGCCACCTGACAAAGTGGAGCAAAAGCGTCTTTGCCAAAAGGCTGGGCAGTGCAGTAAGAAGAGCTTTTAACTACAAATGACAAGGGAGGGAGATTAGTATCCACAGTCAAGTGAGGAAGTGGTGGACAAGTGTGTGCACACAGATAAGGAAGGGCCCACCGGACAGCATGATGGGGGAAGCTCCTCACCCTTTTCCTGGGAAATCAGCATGACTCGGTGCCCATCTGAAGTGTCTGTACACTAATGTGTGCAGCTTGGGGAATGAAGAGGAGGAATTTGAGGTCTGCACGCAGTTGCAGGGTTATGATCTCATTTGGTATTACAACCCCAGAATTCAGGAGAGCAGACTTCAGGCTATTCAGGGATCTGCTTAAAAAAATCCCATGGGCTATGGGACCAAAAGATGGGTGCAGGACAGCTCTTTGATTTTCATGGATAACCTCTTCCAAGTTCAAGAATGGTCCAGTCCGATTAGCAGGAAGTCAAACAAGAGTGGCAGGAGGCCTGCATGGATGAACAAGATGCTCCTGAAAAAATTCAGACATAAAAAGGAAGCATACAAGAGGAAGACTAGAGAAAATGTGTGCCAGCTACTGAATGGAGCACGAAACCATGACAAAGGACATGGCAAAGGTCAAGGTACTCAATACCTTCTTCGTCTCAGTCTTTACTGATAAGACTTGCCTTCAGCAAGCCCAGGTCCCTGAGACCAGTGGGAAAGGCTAGAGCAAGAAAACCTTAACTTCCTTGGAAGAGCATCGGGTTAGGCAACATTTAAACAAACTGGGCAAACAACATGTCTATGGGCCCTGATGGCATGCACACATCAGTGCTGATGGAGCCGACTCATGTCACTGCAAGGCCACTCTTGATTATCCTTGAAAGGTCACGATGATTGGGTGAGGTTCCTGAGCGCAAATCTCACTCTTATCTTCAAGAAGGAGGATCCAGAGAACTAAAGTCTGGTGAGCGTCATCCTCATCCCTGGGAAGGTGATGGAGCAAATACTTCCGGAAGCCATTTCAACATATATGAACAGAAAGATGATTGGGAGCAGACAACAGGGATTTATGAATCTAATTATGTACCCCAGGGATTAATACTAGCACCAATACTGTTGACCTCAATGGTGGCAGCAAGTTTTGAGATGATACAAAACTGTGGGAAGTGGCCGATACTTCAATAATACATCTTGTGGAGATATGGGAAAACAGGAATCTCATTAAGCTCAACAACAGGAGGTGCACAGTCCTGCTCCTGGAGAGGAATAACCCCATGCACCAGTACATGCTGGAGGCCAACAGGCTGGAAAGCAGCTTTGCAGAAAAGGACCTGGGGGTGCTGGTGAACATCAAGTTGAATGTAAGCCAGCAATGTGCCCTTGCAGCAAAGAAGGCCAACACTCTCCTGGGCTGCATCAGGAAGAGCATTGCCAGTAGGCCAAGGGAGATCCTTCCTATCCAGCAGGTGAGACACATCTGCAGTACTGTGGCTCCTCAGTGCAAGAAAGATGTGGATATACTGGAGTGAGCCCAGCAAAGGGACACAAAGATGATTAGGAGACTGGAACATCTGCCACATAGGGCAAGGCTGAGCGAGCTGGGACTGTTCAGCCTGGAGAAGAGAAGGCTCAGGGGGAACCTTATCACTGTGTAAAAATACCGGATGGGAGGGAGTAAAGATGGAGCCAGACTCTTCTTGTCAGCGCCCACTGAAATGACAAGAGGCAATGGGCACAAATGGAAATACATTAAATTCCATTTAAACCTAAGAAAAAATCTTTTTTACTGTTAGGATGGCTGAACACTGGAACAAGATGCTGAGAGAGGTTGTGGAATCTCCATCCTTGGACATACTTGAAACTCAACTGGACAAGGTCTAGAGCACCATGCTTTGAGCAGGGGGGATGGAATTGATGATGTCAAGAGTTCCCTTCCAACCTCAATGAATTTGTGATTCTGCACTTACTCAAAATTATGTAACATGATTTGTCTTTGCTGAAGATTCTGTGTAACAAAAACAACTTTCTGTAGACAACCAACACAATTACATATCACCAAGTCACAAAAGGAACTTATCTGAGTATTTGCTAGGAAATCCGCAACTTCACATGAAGTCTTGACCATACTAAAAACAAAAGCTTTGTCATTTTGTTTTGTCTTTAAGTTCAGTGGAATCAGAACTCTGCCTGGAGTCTGCTTGTGCCAAAGAAGTGCCCAACTGCAGCAGTGTTGGTTAAGCCAACAAAAGATACCCTCACATTTACTGATAAGCAAAGTTCCTACAACATAGGGCCTGCACAATCTTTGGATATGAAATCTAAAATTATAGTCCTATCCCAATCTTTACATTTGCAGTTTGAAAGGTGGCACAGCAGCATTTTACCTACTTCTCTTCTTGCATGCATATAACTAAGTCCTATTCAACTGCCCAAAGCAGTCAAGCTTACATGCAAAAAAAAAAAAAGTGGGTTTGCCCAATGAAAGCTTTTTTTTTCTCTCTTCTTCTCTTGTTGATTCTACTCAAAACGAACACTTTGGGGAATTTAACTTATGAAAGCTTTGGCAAACCTTTTGGTATATGTGGTCAAGCCTCAGGTTCATAGTGAAAGTTCTGCACAATACCACTACTCTACAAATAAATGTACAGATTCCAAATGCTAGCCACTAGTCCCACCAGGCATATTTTATTAAGTACCTTTTATACATGACTCAGAAACCAGCTTGATCTTAGATCAATAAAATGAAAACTAACGTGCTAGTGTTTGGGGAGAGACTAAGATAGATTTGCTGTTCTTACTTCCAAATCACATCCACTCCAAGGCAGTCTTTTTCAAAGAAATTAAGACTCCAGCTATCATTGGAGAAAGCAAAAGGAGGGTGGTTAGGAGGAGTCACTCAATGCAATGCCTATTGCCCCACATTTGTGGGTAATCCCATGGAACACAGCAGACTGCAATCTGCCCTCCTTCACTCAGCTTCATACAGTAAATTTATATGTAAATGTATCGTGTGTTCAGACTGGATCAGACTGGATCTCCAAATATGAACTGACTTTTGTTTTCTTTTTATGGAGACAAACTCTCATTTTCAACATGAGACAATGACCAAGTGAAAAAGCCTCACAATACATCTTAAAGACACATGTAATATCTTGACTGTTGAATGCAACTGAAGTCCTTTCACATGTAGGCATTTTGTATTTTGTCTAATTTTTAATATCCTGTGCTAATAAAAATGAGATCTGAGTAATAATTTTGTTGTTCCTATACATTTACTTAGTAAATAAAGGGAATTCCTTCTTCTAGAGCCATCTGTCTAAATTTAGACTGTGTCCTACTATTAAACTGGTAGACTGGCTGTATTTAACATTACCACTGATTAACCTGTCTGTAACATCTAACCCTGTAGATTAAATGCCACAGACGATTTAAGGAAATGAAACACGGTGGCACCACAGGGCAGGCTAAAAAGTTCCAAAAACTTTCAGCAGAAAGTTAGAGGAAAATGACCTAGCTTCTGACCTGTGTATTTGCCGAATGCATTGAGAGTGAAGCTTGCAGTCATACCACAGAGTATTTAATAACTCAAACAAAATTGTTTTCAATGGCTGTAAATGACTATCCAAGAGGTATCGCTACTAAAGCCTGATAATTCTTAAATGAAATTTAACCATCTTGCTTATTTTAGTTACTTTAAAACATCTTTTTCAGAAAGTTTTGGCATAATAGATTTTTTCAGTTTCTGAATTTCAGAAGTTTTAAACTGCAGAAGAGACTCTCCTATAGGAGACTGCCATATTTCCAGACCATATATAACAGTTGTTCTTCATTAACTACTAATCCAAGGATACCAAAATAGACGTCATGCACATATATTTTCCAAGATACAATTTTGTCATGTTCTGATCTCTTTTCTTTATTAAGAAGTTGCTAGTAAAACTGATTGATGGGTAGTCTTATTGTACCAGGAGGACTTGTCATTCAACTCTTTGACCTTGTCTTCACAGTAACAGTCGAGTGTCTTTGAAATCTGTTTACTTCAGAATTTACAAGAGTATTAATGACAGGATGTCAGCACTTCTCAGGTTTGAAAAGATCTAATAATAGTAAATGAGTTTGGACAGTAGGGTCATCTGTAATGTACTTTAAGCAAGAGAGACAAACTTTATTATTCCACCTTATGATTAACGACAAGTACAACAATTCTTAAGCCACTTTTTATTCTTTGGTGGTTTGTTGTTTTTTTTTTAATTGAAGAATGGTCTCTGTTTTTCGAGGCCAACATAGACCACATTACGTGAGAACAAGAAAAAAGCTATACTGTCAAATAAAGGACTTAACTTGACAGATGCAACACCCTTTCCAGAAACAGCTACAGAACCTAAAAAGCTTAGTCACCTCTTATTGAGCAAGCTCTGGGCAAGTTTGAGAAGCAGCCTACATGACTCAAAGCTGTTTCACTCTTTCATGTTATATACAATGTATAAAAAGGGGCTATTTGTCCCTCTGTTACTAGCATGGGGCCTGCATTCCTGCACTTCAGATTCATGAAAATGAGGCATCTAGATTTAAGGAGGGGGATGGAGGAAAGAAATCTTTTCCAGCGGTAATACTTTCCTTCCTTCATGAGCAGTATTACATAAAAAATTACATATGGCAATAATTTTCTCTTGTGTTTGCTAAAGACCCTTTGCTTTGCTGCATAACTGTCTCAGGAGGAAAAATGATCTTTTGTTCCAACTCCTTCCAATATAGTTGCATGCTCCTTATTTACCTTCTCACAATTTAATCTATTCTACAGCATGACATTAGTAAGAATAATACAAAATATGATAATCAGATGACCCATCAAATCCCAGAGAAATTGTCCTCCAACATCAGTGCTGTGTCTTCAGGAACTGCCTAATCTACCAGAACAACAAACAGTCACGTCACACCTGTATTTGCATTGGCCACATGTGGCCTCTTAGGCAGCTATGTGTGGACAGCATTTTGATTAGCACTTAAAGCTTCTAATTTATTTTTTTTTGGTTACAGCTTTTGGATCTATCTCAGAGTCTTCTAACATTTCACATATATTACATAGATAAATAAATATGCATTCAACACAACTGAGCTTCAGATTCCTCAAATTTCCTCAAATATTACAAGAGGTCAGAGAAACTTCTGGTTTTGCCTCAATAAAGCATAAAAATAGAACGAAGTTGATACCTGTTGCCTCTAAGACACTGAAGGATGTAAAAGAGAAGGATAGTACCATATGATCAAAGGAAGGTGTAAATGGTTATAAAAAGAAGTAAAATAAGAAGTAGCTTTGAGTCACTTATTCTGTTATGAATGCAAATTATAAGTAAGGGATATTAGCTGATGGATTGATAAGAAATTTCAAGTGATTCCAAACCATTAAGTCATTCACACTGATATTCAAAATGTAATTACTTTCAAACCACACGATAGAGTTGGATTAATGGAACAAATACTTTATGAGCAACCCATGAGTCATGCCTACTTATTATTATGAGGTTTTAGGTACTTATCATTTCAGCTCCGTGGCTTTACTAAATAACAACAACAACAATAATAATAAATAACACCACATTCAGACTCTGACATCTTTACAGACATACTGTCAAGTGTAAGAGGAAAGAAAAGAAGAACATTTATGTCATATTTTCAATGGAGTGTCTTAAAGAAAATACAGCTTGGGTTGTGCACACTGTAGGTAGATTTTCAGGCTTCAATTTTATGCTTTGCAGTTGCCTCTTCAAATCTTTAGATATAGATTTTGGGGAAAAAAATAAGTTGTCTTTGTTAGTAAATGTGTCAAAGGGCATAGAAGAACGTGGGAGGGAATTACTTCTGCTGTTCCCCCATCCCTCGAGCAGCAGATACACAAAGGCAGGGGTATGATGAAACAGCAGTGGAGCAGGGTCATCCATGCCTTGAAGCTGTAGTGAATAAGCAATACTGTCAGGTACATGATAACTAAAGATGTATGTGATTTCGTCATTAGAAGATCTAAGGTCCTGAGGAGGAAAAGATGATCTGCTATCCTCTGCTGCCCACCCCATCCCTACTTGTTACTTCCTGTAAGCCTCCTGCTTTCTGTCCCCCTGCTCTCCCCCCCAGCATGCAAGTCTATGAGAGCAGAGCAAAATTTGCCTTTGGAAATGGCTGACCTTTAGTAATTGCATTTCAAATTAGTATCACAGCACCAATTGCACATACAATCTTTCTTTTATACCTATCTGTTCTTTGCCTTCCCCATCAGAACAGCATTGTTTTTTGCTACTTTTTCTTCCCTTTTCATTCTTATCTTTTGGCAGTGATTACAAAAGTCTCTGTGTGCAAGGAGAGAGAAATGCATTATTCCTTATTTTGAAAGCTGGACATGCCAGGCACAGATTTCATCTAAATTGCAGGTAGAGCATCACTAACAGTACTGGTAGCAACGTCAGGAATCCTTGGCACGCAGACGAGAAGGCCTATTTGTATTTGCTTTGGAATTTTCTATTATGTTCTCTTTTAGCATATCAGTGCTCAGTGTCAATTTACTGTCCCATCTCAGAGAAGAGAAAACAAATGCCTTACATATCAGGTATGCTGTCTGCAGGCAACTGGTTCCAAAAATTTTGGATAAGTGGACCTCTGTCAGAATATTTCAAATATCACTATACTTTACGCTTCCAATTGAAAACAACATACCTGCATGTTGTTCCACAGCTCAGCTGTGAAGCACTGGCCCACGAACTTGCAGACCACCAGTGGTCCATACCCAATAGGCAGCTTACAGATATCTATAACAGCTATTGCTAACTATTCAACAGTTTTGATTCCCTGCCATCAATTCTGGAGAGAAAAACAGCACAGATGGCTGGAAAATTGTTCATCAAAGCCTACAGTAGTCTGCTTATTTAACTGCATCATCTCTGTGTACTTACTCTGGATTTAGCCTATCCTTTCTGAATTCACTTGCCAACCTTACCACCCTAGTTTCCATTACAATAGAGAAAAGGTGAAGCTCTGAGAATGGTGAGACAAATTGCATTCCCTGAAAATGGTACATATTCTGCAAAGATGTATGCAGGGAAGGAAGAGATGCTGAGAGGTAGAGAACAATCCATCCTCTAAGTCCCCAATAAAAAGACACCTAAGTGAATCACTTGGAATCAAGCCCTGTGCTTTCTATCTACATGAGCAATAAATTCATCTCAATACACAAGAACATCACAGAACGTTGCATTACATTATTTATTCAGACAAATTACTCTTCTGTTTGTAAATTATCTGAAAAATCAACAATAGTTGTCTCAGATTATTTGTAAAGTAATTCTTGGCTTGTAGCTTGTTAGCTATAAAATACCTTGAGCTCTGACAGGGCATAAAGTAACATGTTAAGTTCATTTTTGCCTGACCAACTTGCGACTTGTAGAATCAGACTTCTGTCCTAAGCACTTGTGATTATAAATTCCAATTGCCATCCCTGAATATTCTGTAATATACAGTTAAAATGTATTGATTTGGCAAATCTAGCCATTTGCTGAAGTCTATTTGTAGAAAATGAACACAGGACGGGTCTAGACAGGATTGAAATAAATTAATTCTCAAATATGAGCTAATACTCACAGAAAACTTGCAATATTCTGTTGCTCAACTCAAGGAGAACAAGAGATTCAAGTACTCGTGGAGCCTCTTCTGTGTGTTCTGTGTCCCAGCAAAGTCTTAGCTCCCCAGCCCACTGCCATATGCTTCCTGTCTGAAACCAAACGCAGTCGTAACCTCAAACACACTCAAATATAGGGAAGACTTCCAAGGGAAAATTAATGGCCACAGTCACTCCTCTGGGTTTCACCCTCACTGGTTCCACAATGGTATCGTTTGGCTTGTCAATTAATCCTCAATGTGAGAGCAATGCTACCATTGTTGCTGCTGGTTTTGCTAACAGGCTCTGCATTGCAGGGAATATTGTCCATCAAATCACACCATCCACAGAACAAAATGATGCCAGCTCCTAACCTCAGAATAAGCAGCTGCAGACAAAAGCAGAGTACCACCACTTGGTCTGGTCTGCTCCTAGAAAACACTCAGAGTTAAGAAAAACAGTGATATAAAAAACAGAATTGGCACTACATGCCATAAAGTACGTGGTAACTACTAGCAGGGCTGATTCTGTTAAATGCCACGCTGAATCCTAAGTACACATAGGAGCTTGGAAGAACTTGCAGGAGACAAGATCTACTGACAGCAGCTCTTCTCAGTCGCAGAGGTTTATCGTGGGAGCCAGAGCTCCTGGCCACTTTGTGCTCCAGAGGAAAGCCACTTGCTCCTCCAGAGCCAAATAAATATTCCAGCATTATCCTTCCCTTTCTCTAACAGCTGCCACTATCCCTGCTGATACGGAACAGCAATACTTTTTAATTTAACAATTCATTCTCTAAAGAGTGCTTCAAAATGTAAATGTTATTTTCTTATTGTCATTCAATATATAGAGAGACATCTATAAATATATGATTTCATCCTGAAATCTGCTTATCCAAGTGGTTAAGAATCATTTCAATTGAGAACATATTCCCATTCAAAGCAAAAGTTATTTCCGTAATCACAGAGCATTGTTCTCCCCAACAACTTGAGCCCAGCTCAGGAGTGCAGGGGGAGCAGTTCAAAAGGTTTCTTAGTTCACCTGATGAACCACTTGCAACAGAGCTTTCTGCCCTTTAATAAGGCCTCTCAATTAATCCTCGTGCACTGCATATGCACTAAATAATGCATGCCCTTTTGCCTAAGTACTCCCCAAACACACTGCTCCGCTGTCTGAAACTAACAGTGACTGAACAGAAATATAAGAGATAATATGACTGAACAGAACTGTAAGACACAGGAGCAATGTGTGCTGCATTTACTGGAGATGCAAAACTGTCACCATACCTGTCCCAACAAACCTAACCACAGAACGGGTGCTTCTTCATCTGGTCTACATTTGTGCCTCTTTGGCAATGTTTTGCCACTTGGAAACATCCCGAATTCAATCTTAACCTTGGAATTACTTGTTCTAATGTATTTTGGAACACTCCGGCTTTCATAAAAATTTGATTTCACTACAGAAAATTACAAATGTCATCAGTCAGTACCACAAACACTTCTTGGCTCCTCTTTTTCACATACATTTGGAGAGCGTTCATATTTGTCTGAAAATGTTTGCAAGTGGTAATGGTTGTAAAACATAGCAGTCATGTAAACCAAGCTCCAACTCTGGTCCTGCAAGTATTGCCATACACAATGCTCACAACCTCCAGTAACGGCAGTAGGCTACTGTCCATACTAAAGCCATTGATAGCTTTTCTTTTTTTTAAAATGATAGTGAGCATTATGTTCAGCAATAACGGGGTCTGATTTCAGTGTTGTACCTTTATAATGGAGCTGACATCTGTGTACAAGATCAAATTCATTAACAACTTTGAATAGGGACCAAGCTAGCGAACAGAGCTAACTAAGTGTTTACTATATCTGATGGGATAAAACCATGAGGTAATGCTGCAACTCGGCACAAACGAGCCTGGTGGAAATTGTCTATTCTTCCAAATCTAAAAGATGTGGGACATTTAAGGTAACAAAAGGAATTGAAAATGCATTAGGGCAGAAATGTGAACGTATGCAAAGCATGAAAAATCTAAAAGAAGCTTCTTGATTTGAGCATAAATCACAATTAGCAGTCAGGATTCCAATTTCCTGTCACAGTGCCTATAAATATTTATCTCTTATATACAACTACTATAAAAATAACTTTCTTCTCAGTGAAAGTGTTTCAGTCCTTGATCCTTCCATTACTGAACTGTGGAGCTAAACACAGGTTTCCAGCATACCTGTAATCCACAATGAAGGAAGCACTAACAGGGTCAAAAACCTGCTTTCCCTCTGAAAAATGAAAGGTCCTGGGGCAGGCAGAGTGGCTGCCGATCCGTGGGATTACCGGCGAACTGCTCACCTCTACAGAGGATTAGTTGCGGTGTCCCACCTCAATCAACGCAGGGTGCCCTGCCTGCTCTGCCGTGCCCATCTCCATCGTGGGTAAGGGACAAACGAAACTGACTCCTTTGCCTCTCCCAACCTCCCATCAGATCCTGCTGTAGGTTATTCCTCCCTGTGATAAAGATGTCACGTTACTTTCCAATGTGAGTTTGTACTACTTTACACAGAAGTATCATGCCACATAGAACAGCACATCAGTATGAATGAGACCAGAGGCACAGAGGCAAATTCTGCTTTATTGTACAAACTTCTGCTGAAGTTAGAAATAAACTCTAATGCCACGTAGGCTACTGTGCCTATGGAGCCTATTAACATTCTTACCGTGTTTTCCAAATTACCACTTTCAGCGGGCCACAGTAGTAATCAGAACAAATCTGACAATTAAAAAAGAGCCATAATACTAACAATATATTTCATTTACCATCAAGATGTCAGAGCAGATAAAAGTGTTTATTTTAGGCATGGTCATAAAAGGAAGTTCTCCAGAAGGAAGCTACAATTTACCACATACTGAAAGGATAATACCATCTGATTTTAGCCTACTGCAGATATATTAAATAATTATCAATCAGCATACCAGTATTGATCTGCCTAATTTAAGAAACCCTCTTATCACTTAAATATAAGCAATATTACCTGTAGGTGTGAAATTTTTCAGGCTTTAAGTACATAAAGCAGTGAGTAGCCCTAAACCCCAAAGTTTACTTTCTGATATCAATTTGTCATTAGAATCACAACAAACAAACAAAACCACTCTGAAATCCAGACAACAGGGCTGCAAGTTTCTTAAAAAGAAGCCTACTTCATTTCCACCACTGCGAAGGCTGCTGAATTATACCTTTGTCATCCCTAACAGATGTTTGTTTATATATTCATTAACCTCCAGTAATGAAGATCTTATAACCTCCTCAAGCAAATAATCCAAATGGCAAAACATTTTATAAAGTTTTCCGTAATTTCTAACTTGTGTTTTCTTTGCTAACATGTAAGCCTGTTTTTCATCACCTAGCACTATGCATTTGGAGACTGTATCCTCTTTGATTACATTTTTTAATATAATTGAAGACTGTTAACACATTGCCTATTGACTTCTCTTCTCTAAAATAAATAGCCCACATTCTTCTGATCTTTGTCATAGGTCATGTGTTAGACCCTCCTTCATCCCTGATGCTCTTCTCTAGGCTTGCTTCCATCTGATGCCCTATAAGGCTGAACTGATCAGAAGGACTGCTTTGCATCTTTTGCCTGTAAACTCAGATATACATATATTCCAGTGTGAAGTTTGGCTTTTCTGCATCACTAAGACAGGACTGAAGTCCAGTTTGTGGTCCTTTTAATACTCAAATTTTATTTCTGTAAAATTTCCACTTAATCAGTATCTGTGAAGCTGGCAATTCCTGTTGAAGTGCAATAGTTTGCACTTATACCTATTAATTAATCCTGTCTCCTTTTCCTATCATTTCCTCAGTTTGCCAGGATCATTTTGAATTCCAGTTTTGTCTTCCAACATGCTTACAACCCCATCAGAAATGTAATACATATACTGCCTACGCCATCAACCAGATCACTAATAAAAATTGACTGACCCCGAACACAAACAGATCTCTAGAGACTCCCATTCATTTCTGTTTTCCCAGTGAAGCAGTAACGACTTTCTGAGAAATTCTCCCGATCAACTATCCATCTCCTCTGTAGTAGCTTGATTTGATTATCATCTCCTAGATGTTGGTTTTTTTTCAGGAGGCCACCAAAATCTTTGGACAAAAATAAAGAACTGGATACTCCAAAATTACTTCTTGGAAAATAACTGAGTAAAGCAATAAAATGTACATGCCTTTTACTCAACTTGTACTGATAATCCCATCATCCTACATGCCAAGTTTCCATTGACTTCAGTGCTCAGCATTGGAATATTAACAATTCACATTATAATTCTGGCATTGTACTTACAAGAGAGATGTGGTACACAACAGCAAAGGAGATGATTTACTGTAGTCCTTTGCACACTAACCACAGAAAGGGAAATTAAAAACTGTAGCAACTGTGGAGAAAATGTTTTCTACACACTCAAGCACACTTCATGACTAGAATTATTTTTGGTGGAGAAATCTGATAGCAGATTATAGAGTTGTCACTTGTAACAAGTATAATCCCTCGTAGTGCGAGCTCAGGAGATTTCAGATTTGGGACTGCAGAGCAATCCAGCTCCATATGCATGGGAGCCTTGTGCCCATGGCCAGAAGAATTGTAGTCCTGGACATTCAGAAGCCAATTTTGAATACGAACAGGCTGCATTAGAGTATCTACGTGAGCTAAACTTTCACAGTTCACATTCCAAATGCATCACTTTATTCAAAAGAATTATTCACATTAATTTGTCTATATCAATGCTTGTAGGATGCATAACAGAAGAAACAGCAAGGCATTTAGAAAAAAAGAAATAGAGAGCAGATGTAGTTTATCCTAAAACCAAACAGAACAACCTAATATGAAGGTAGGCCTGAAGAGCTGAATCCATAGCTTGGGAAACAATGAGTTGCAGAGGATTTTGACAGAGCAAATACAATGCCAGCCAGTATAGCACGCCAGCTATTTAACAAAAGCAAACAGCCTCCAGTGTTGACATATTTAGGCCTCATTAAATCCAAAATACCAAAGCTTCTCCATATTTAAAGCAGAGGCGGTTTATTCAGCACTGAAAAGGCATCTTCTCTCACTTTATCTTTACTGGGAGAGAGTTTCCCAGGTTTCCACAGTGCCACCAGCATATGCTCAAACTAGAAAGCTTAAACAATTCTAAACACTTCCTCAGCCTACCTCTTTCTGTACATCTGGGTGGGGGGTGGGGTATTTGTCTCAAAGCTAAAGGGAAAGGAAGGACTTTTTCATATGACATGGGAAATTTAAAAGTGATTTCTAAGAAGGTGCTTCATGATGCAAGTTCAGGAAAAGGCAATGTTCTTTTTCCTTCCTGTCTGTGACGATGCAAACCTAAAACTTGTCTGAACAACACAATTGCATTATACTTGATAATGTTCCACCATATCCAGAATCCAAACTAAAAGAAAGGATTAACAGAAACAAAATTTAGGAAGTGAGAGAACACTGCAAGCAAACATTTCTGCAGCGCATCTCGTGCTTACCTTCTCATAGGACAGTACACTGCACAGTACAAAACTTTTTTTGGCAAATACAATATCATATATATATATAAAAATGTATGTATTTATGTCATCTCTGGCCATGACCTGAGAGGAAACAGTTGGAAACAGATAACAACTACCTAGAACATACGAACAAATGACTGAAAAAATGACAACTGCATTTCTGAAATAATACAAACCCAGAGCTATCACATGGCAAAAGAGGAACAGTTTTAAATTCTTGATCACCCCTGTAATTAAACTTCCCCGCTATACCTATACACCACAGGATGCATTCTGCATCTACAATGTGCAAGACAAGTCTTAGATACACATCTTTAGTCTGGCTCCCTAAGGAAACTAGACTTACATGATCGTTTGTTTCCTCTTCCAGTTCCTTTCCCCATCCAAAATGGCTTTTGGACCCAGATTCAGAGGAAGAGAGACTTCAAGAATCCTAAACTCCTACAAGTTTTATGAATAGCAATAGCTGGATAAAGGATACAGACCCAATTAGCATCTCCACTGAGGGAAAGGCAAATGGAAGAGGCCATCGGGGGTCTGGCAGGCAGCAGCCGGCTGGCCTGCTAGCAGTCACAGCGGCTCGTCATCGGCCACAGCAAGTACTGCCTCATGCCCTTCCAAGAAACACGTGGAGACGACCACAGGGTATTACAGGAGTCAAAGAGAAAGGTCAGGGGAATACAGCAAGGAAGTTTGTTATTACAGTGGCTAGAAGAAAAACCCATAAGCAAAGTGTTCTCTGATTCTACTACCAGAGCTACTTCCATGTGAATGTGGTGTAAATGACTATACAGTGCAGAGGTTTACTACAATAAAAAGTAAAATGCCTTAAGATATGGGGAGAAACTTCCATGGCCTTTCTCTGCAGTGAGTGGGGTTATCTGATGTCCCACTCGTACGCAGCAGTCTATAACCACAAACAGTAGAAGCCAAGCATTCTCCTATTTGTTTATGATCTCCTCCTTAATAAGTAGTTGCAAAAATAGCTATAGCAAAACCCAGAAATAAGCAGTTCACCTGTGTTTAGTCATCTCTTTCAAAAAGTAGTTATTTCACCTAATATTAAAAATACCCTTTTAAAACAAAACTTTCATACACTATTTTGCTGATTAAGTACCACCTGCAAACCCACAAGAAAAAAAAACCAAACAACCAAAGAAACAAAAACTTACTTATGAACAATTTCTAAACAATGAATTTTTTTTCTTTTTTTTTTCCAATCCAGTCCAGAGAACCACAGTATGATGGGTCTTCTGTACATGTTACTTAGTGTAGCACATTGAATATACTAAGCTCCTTTAGGCTAATTCAATGTTACATCACATATCTATCTAAGTGGTTCTGCTTGATCAGATCTCACAGCAAGGTGGTCTATGTTTTTATTATTAATTTTGAAATTGTGTCAACCTACCCATACACGCTTAAATTCCTGAGATCGTATCATTTCCTTCACTAACATTTCATAATTTTTCTCACCTTATAATGATGCCTCTCACAGCTAGGCAGGAAACCATTTTCTTGTCATATGAAAGTTTTGAGACTCCATAAATTGCCACGGTTTGAATTCGGATGAAAATAAGGATGAAATAAGACTTGCCAAGGTTTTCTCAAAAAAACCCCAAAACAACAAAAAACAGAGAAGGAACAACATCCCAGAAGAGAAAAAAGCCTTATGGTGAAGATACCCACTAGTCCTGTGGGAACCTCTGGTTCAACTTCATGATCCTACGCTGCCTACAGGAGCACTTTGCTTTTTCTGAGACAGCTGTTTGCCTATACGTGGCTCCCTCTCCTTTCAGGGTGGAATCTCCAGTCATAAAATAGAAATGCTTGTAAAAGCATTCTTGGTGAAACCAGTACATTCCTGTAAAAAGCTTTCATTTCAGTAAATGTAAATGTACATTCTAAAAAAGAGACTGTCGGCCACTTTCAGACTGACCCTCATGTTATCTTCTTACTGAAAGCTGGTGAAAGCACAAAACCAAGACGAGAGTACACACACATTTTCTCAGTAACTGTTGGCATAGTACTAGTAAATTAAAATGGGAAAAACATCTCTGTTTAAGTCTGTAACTCATCATTTTGCTTTAAACCTATTCACAGCAACTGACTGATAATAAGGAAACAAACACAGTTTTAGTTCAATTACTAAAATATTTGAGTTTTCACATAGTGCTTTTTAACCCATTTATTTATTGTTAGCTTCCAAACCTGTAAAATCTTTATTTGTGAGCTTTTTTATTTTAATCACTCTAGCCATCTGCAGCACATCTGTTACTTGCTAGTATACAGTAATTAACTTAAATGTGGACTGGGTACTATTCTGCATTAACAGATATCAAAGCACCTGCTTTGATAGAGACCAACACCTCTTTATCAGCTCTAATAGTTGGTCAGGTTAGAGTCAGATTTACTATCCATCCCCTAAACTTATGTGATATATCTTTATGTAGTAATTGAAAGCAAATCTGTTTTTTTTTAATATTCTCCATTCCAGTGGCAAAACGCTGTTTCTTGAGGAAGAGATCTCACATTAAAAGACAGATACTCTGATACTAGTATTTATTTGGTTTTAAACACAAAAAGTGAATGTTTCACATTCACTCAATTAGAAATCTTGTGTCACTGCAGTTTTTCTGCTGAGTGTGGAGAAAGGGATACGTCTCTCTTTGTGATCTCTGCTGGAGAGAGAACATTTAATGAATCCATTATGAAAGTTCTCAGGATTGTAACCAATTCATTAGGTTTTGAAAAACTCCTAATGATTATGCTGAATCCACATAACTACCACCACTTGGGAACTTTGTAGTCAGCCTTGAACTGGCCACACGACTGCAGCCATTAGACTTCCAGGCCAACTGGACCCGTCTTTAATTGCATACTTAGTACAAGTCAGTTTTGACAATCCTGTTACAGTTTAAACAAGACATAACTGAATCCATCATGAATCCCTGGATAATTGCATTTTGTTACCTTAGAGGTCTGAGGCTCCTATAATTAATTGCATTCTTTTTAAAGTCAGCCCAGAAAAGAATGGCTTTCTGCCAACAAAGTTTTTCTAATGTTCAAAGACTCATTCTGAGGAACAGCAGGTGCTCTTTGTTTTTATTTCTCAGTGTGCTAATGCCAGAGAAGCAGGGCATTCAATTGCCATGTGTCCACAACCTAATGCTCTCTCCATCTCCATAAAAGAGAGAAATTATTGTACCATTCAGAGCAATACCCCAATAAACACAGTAAGGATTGGACTATTAGGTAGGCTGTTTCGGGAAGTTGTTCTCCTGGGGAAACATGGTTCATAGGTGCATGTGAAGAAAGTCTGCTACAGTATTTGTGCATCAAACCTTTCGTCGCATGTGTTACATCCTTAGTGAGGGTGCTCAGCCTGTTATTTCTCAGAACACAAAGCATTTCAGGCTGCCTTCCCTGGGCAGCAGGGAGCTCATTAGTATCACCAGCTCACCATCTGTCTCTGAAGGAGGAAGAGACGGAATTAATATATGATAGAGGGGAAAAATAAAAAAAGGCAAACAAAAAAATGGTGGGGAAGCAGCAGGATGTCATCCAGAAAGGCATAGAATGTTTCCTTTGAAATCATCTCGCCTTGTCTGCACAAAACATGGAGAACGGCTTCAGCATGGCTATGAAATGTTCACAAAAGCATTTGTAAAGACTGAATTATGATCATTTTAACTACAGGATCTTCCAAAATCCACAGAAGAGCATCATTAAACACAGCTGTCCACAGAGCAGTCCTGTGAAACCTTCCCGGTTCTGTACTGTCTGAACCACAGGAGCAGACAGCGGCTGAAATGCTGCCTTTCTGGCTTCGAGGCATAACGAGAGAAAAGTAACAAACGAGAGCAGCTCCCAGTAGGGACCGAGCAGCCGTCCTGCAGCACAGACCACATGTAGGGTGGGTGACAGAGGGGAAAAATTATCTACAACTAGGAAGCGTCACGCCTGGTCTGCATACTCAAAATGAAAGCTGTAATCACCCAAATGCGGAACAGTCTCCTTTCCAACTCAAGCCTTTACAAATGATTGGGAAAGCAAGAAGAGACCATAGGAGAAAGCCAGGGCAGGACAGAGGCACTGAGGACAATGACAGGAAGGAAAGGACTGCAGAGGAAGAGGACTCCATGGGGCAAACGCAAGGCAGAGCACAAAGCTTTGAGATAAAGGACCAACCTTCTGAATATTGAATTAATCTCAACATTCCTAAAACATCTCTTTCATTAGACGTTACCATTTTAATACTACAATTATCTTTATAAGAATATTTTATATATACATATAATACAATATAAAACAATGCAGCCTCTGGAATACCCAGCTAATAGGACACCATCTCTCTGAGTACCTGAGAATTTAAAAAATCATATTTAAAAAAACTAACCTCAACTTATTTGGATAAGTTTTTCAATTCTCAAGTGGAGCAATTATGTTTGTAACTATGCTCACTATATATCTACTTTGTGTCTTGAAACTCTAAAGAACAATGTAGACTTCAAATCTGAAACATATTTAAACTAACCTACTTCGTTAATATGGTCATAAACAGTCACAGCTAAAACACAATTGAAATCACAAATTGTAAAGTCCAGGGCAGCCTTAAAGTCAGTCACTAAGTGAATCCTCGACCATCTGGTCCTTCAGAAATCTCAATATAAATATTCAGAAAGAGAATCCATCTTACTGAAAATCAGGAGTGGTTGCACAAAGCATTTAGGGCTTTTTTAAAACTGTGACATAAATATCAATCAGCCTATCAACTGATCTCACAGACCTCTGGGTCAATGCAGCAACTTCGCAGACAAAGATGAACAGCTATCGTGGTTTAGCCCCAGCCGGCAGCTAAGCACCATGCAGCCGCTCGCTCACTCCCCCCTGGTGGGATGGGGGAGAGAATCGGAAGAGTGAAAGTAAGAAAACTCATGGGTTGAGATAAAAACAGTTTAATAGGTAAAGCAAAAGCCGTGCACACAAGCAAAGCAAAGCAAGGAATTCATTCACTGCTTCCCATGGGCAGGCAGGTGTTCAGCCATCTCCAGGAAAGCAGGGCTCCATCACCCATAACGGTTACTTGGGAAGACAAACGCCATCACTCCGAATGTCCCCCCCTTCCTTTTTCTTCCCCAGCTTTATATGCTGAGCATGACGTCATGTGGTATAGAATAGCCCTTTGGGCAGTTTGGATCAACTATCCTGGCTGTGCCCCCTCCCAGCTTCTTCTGCACCTGGCAGAGCATGGGAAGCTGAAAAGTCCTTGACTAGTGCAGCAACACCTAAAACATCTCTGTATTATCAACAATGTTTTCAGCACAAATCCAAAACATAGCCCCATACCAGCCACTATAAAGAAAATTAACTCTATCTCAGCTGAAACCAGGACAACAGCTCAGATATTAAATGTCCAAAATCTGAGACTCCTTCACTTTTTTGGTGGTTTCTACTTAGACACTCAGATGCGAGTCTGTTTTCTTTAGTTGTTAACTTCTGTGTCAAGGAAAAGACCCTCCAAGCCATAAAGAAATTATGGAAAAAAAAATACAAATAATATAGAATCCTTAAGTCAGACGGTGGCATTTACAATCATGTACCTAAGCAGATGCCTTGATTTTCAGGATGGCTGAGCAACTGCCGATAGGTATTGTCAGGCACCACCATTTTTTGGAAAATCAAGTCATTGACTTTCAAGGTACTACAACTGGCTTTATGGGGTTTTTTAAATTTATTTATTTCAAAGCCGTGTTCTGTTAAAAGGGGAAAAAAATGTGTCTAGCTATGAATGCCAAAAACGTTAATGGTATGACCTCAGTTTTCTGATCATGAACTATGTGGAACTTGTCCAATAAACATAATAGAGTGGGAAGATGAGTAACTGAGTTCTTGAAAAAACAAAGTGAGTATGTCATCAGCACACAGAGTAAATGCACTTCTGCGCTACTTTCTGGGTCACAGACACTCTCACAGCCCACAATATCCTCCTCTTGCCTATCTCATACACCTCTGTGGGTCTGACCTACCTTGACAGTACGTCATTGTCATATATGCAACTTCAAAGAAACGAAAGCAAGCACACTAGAGTAGCACATCAGTGAAATCAAACCTTACATCTGAAGAAAAACATGTTAATGAGTCAAATTCAGCTCTGTTTTACAAAGCTGTATAGCTGGTGTAGCTCCCTGAATTTCACTGGAACTGCCCCAGAAATGCAACCACAGAACCCTTTTTAACATTGGTGTAACAAAGAGGTGAGGCCAGTTCACTGCCCAGGTGCTCTTTACATTTCCTTGAGAAAAGGGTATCCAGGTTAGTTACGGAAAAAAATTATTTTCATTTCTGAAGTTCTACTGTCAGTGATGAGCAGATTATTTGCTTGCATTACATTATTTTCTGCTTGTCATGGCAGAATGTATAGCAATGGGATAGAGGAACAGCAACTATTGGATGCAAATTCCCTGCTGTAGAAGAAAATACAGATATACCAATCCCGAGACAGTAAGACAAGACACAACTGTTCATACTGGTTTTGTATCAAGGAATGGAGTGGCTACAGCACTGTAAGGCATATGTTCACAGGGTGAGGTATAGATAAATGGAACTCATGGAAATGATAAATATTTGCAAATATGGAGACACAGGACAGGTCAGGACAGAAAATATGACTGTGCTTGTTACAAACAGGTATTTACTTCTTCTGAAGACATTAACATGAGGTTTATTCATATTGCCACTGTACACTCCACTTCCATTGTTTCAGTGTTCATAAAAAAATAAGTAAATGAATACTGGCCTTCATGATATATTTAACAAGTCTCTCAAGATCTGAAATCAATAATCTTACGGCTATCCAACTAAATCACCACACTGCCTGCCTCTAGCACAGAACAGTTAAGATTCTCTAAATACAGTAGTTGACCATGACAGCTGATTAGCACCCAAATCTCTTGTATCTGTTGGCACGCAAAAAGCAGTGCCATAGTAATTTATGACAACTGATGTCCTCAGCATTAATATTTTGGTTCTGCTCAGTAAGTAGTCTGTTAGGTAACAAATACAACATGGAATATGATGTCTAAAGATGAACCTTCCCCTTTTGGTTAATGGTGATGGATGGTAAGTTTGAAGAAGGTGGTTGCATTTTTTGAGTTGAGAGTTTGACTAGATAGATGACCTCCGAAGATCCCTGTAAGGGCCTGGAAAGTATCCATCCTCCTGAAAAAGAAGAGGAGCATGTGCCAACCCAAAACCAACTTCCTAGAGTAATCGCTGCTGTTGCAGAATTTTATCTGCTAAGTAGCATACACAGGTGCCCCAAAGATGGAAATACAATCAGACACACAAGAAACAGGACAGAACTACTGCCAGTCCTGAAGGTAGAAGATGTTCACAAGGAGATTCATATACAAGTTCATAACATGTTTTGTTTTGATGAACCTCTAGCAAGCAAAAAACTACATATACACTTGTAGACCATTAATGTATTGCTAACATACCCGGCATAATTTTTCAAGAGGGAAGGTACTCTCCACTTTACTGGCATAGTCTCAAAGTAGAGTGCCTTCTTTTTGTTTGCTGAGCTCTTGCCTTGAAGCATTTTTCAAGGTTTTTTATTTATCTATAATCACACTAGGCCTCCTAAAGGTTTGGAATCTTGTTTGTTTTAACAAATTACACTCATAATGAATGTGCTAAACCTGCTATCAACCTAACTGATGAGGAAAATTTGACTGGGTCCTAGCAAGGAAGGATTTTTCTCTGTTGTGCCTTTTTAAAAAAAAAAATCTACTTCTGGTTGAGGACAGAGGTATTGAAATGAGAGAAATTATGTAGAAACATTTTAAAACCCCAAAGAAGTTGAAAAAGGATAGGATTTTAATTTTAAAGTCAAACTTAAGGCAGAATTTAAGTCATGACTGGAATCGAATTATGCCCTTAGAGAGCATTAAAATAGCAAGTTGAAAACAAGAGATGATTGTCCTACTTTACGTGCACCTCTCCAAGAAACAAACTTCTGCCTGATCTGGTCTGCTGATTGCCCACCATATTATTGTTAGTATTTCTTTCTCATGGACATCTATTACTCCTTTTCCCAGAACTACCTAATGCCCACCTATGAGTGTCATGGAGAAGGGAGAGTATTATCTCCATTTGGTTACCCAGTGCCCAGAACTTTGCTCATGGGGCAAATGAAAGGCTGACAGACCTGACTGATATTGCAAAGGCACTAACTGACATAACGGAATCAAAAAGTGATGGTGTGTTTTGTAACCTTGTGCTTGACTTGCCTGTTTGACAAGGTAAGCCTACCTTCAGTACAACTCCCTGTATATAATCTCATTTTATATACTGCACCGATTGCTGCACAAAGGAAGCTGATTTAAAGCTAATGCATAACCACAGTGAAGACTCTCAGACTTCATCAAAAGGAACCCACCAAGAGCTACACCTGTTAATATATTCAGGCTCTGTAAAACCAACATTAAATTAGGAACATCCATAGGTGCTAGCAGGCTAACAGACAGTTGTGCAGAAGTGCCTTGCAAAGGAAAACTTCCTAGTGGAAACTCTATGTAAATGAGTCTTTCAGTGTTAGGGGAGTGAACTGTGAAGTCCTCAAAGAAAAAATGACAACTTAATATGAGTGGTTTCACCGTTACTGATTTTAGCAGAACCATGCCAGCCCAACCATTTGTCAGTTCAAAATGCAATGCAAAGCTTGAGAGGGAAGTACCACCAAGCACTTTGGGGGTAAGGAGACATATCATACGAACTTTATACACTCGGAATAACAATTACCCTCATTTCTAGGGTGAAGAATAAGGAAAAATAAATGGGAAAAGGAAATATAACTGAAAATGTAACACTCCGTATCAGGTGTCAAAAATCCCATGTGCTAAAAGCCCAGCAACACCATTCTTGGCTGTTAAACTTGTTAGGATTTTCACCAAACACAGTGCAATAACTAGTCATCAACAGATAACCACGCTGAACACTTAGGATTCTAAAATACAAGGACAGCATACATGTGGTAAATACTAACTTATGCATTATTGATATATTATTTAATTGATAAATAACTTACTACATTAATTAGGTGGACTTTAGACCAGGGTTCCAGTGGTAATTGTATTTGTCAGGATAAACAAGAGAGCCATACTCTACAATTTCAGCATAATATTCTTGAGAAGAATGGGTATTGATTCAATCTAACTGTGGTTATCTAGTTGTGGCTATAGGAATTATGGTACCATCTTCAGTATAGAGATTGACTGTAAGTAAATGAAGAATATGCCAGTCATACAAAAATAAAAACAATAATGCTATTAGGTTACACGCGATGCTTTAGAAGCTTGCCTAGAGAATTCCCTCAAGTGAAGTTGGGGATAATATTAAAACCAGTGAATCGTAACAGCTACCACAGGGGACTTATCTGGTACCGTATCCTGTTCCGGTAACCTTGCACCCCATGGACAGCTAGGTACATGAAAACACCCTCTAGGGAAAAATACTCTTTATTTTTCTTACGTGCTATTTTGTAAAAGCCTGAGGTGACAATTTACTATTTGCTGTTCCACCTTTTTTCCCCCTTCATAACCACTAAGCCTCTCTGATTTCACTTTCCATTGACAATGCTTAGCTCAGGGCCATAGAAATTAAATTCTTGAAGGACTTCCTTCACCTGGAATTTCCATAATTAAAGCTATGACTTTGCTAGGAAAGTCAGTGCAAGTTTCTGACTTCCTAGTCATGCTACTATGCACATATTATTTGCGTCTCCTCAAGCTCCATCACAATACCTTGAGTTAAAATAAACTATTGGGTCTGACAGCAATGCTTAGATATCAATATAAGTATTGCCAGACTCCACATGGAAGGTATAGGATCCCCCAGTTCCAAAGTATCCGTGTTTCTAAACAGAAACGTGGCTGAGTAATGCAATATCTTCAAATGCCCCAGAATATGTATCTTAAAACAGTGTTAAGCAGAAAAGTTACACTGTATTTCTACTGGTGTTTTTCAGTATAGTCTATCCCTGCTAAGAATAACTCTCTGCTCTAGTAACCCAGAAAGTGGGGCAACATACTCGGCTTTAGCCCTAGCCCTAACTAGCTTTAGCTAGTTATCCTATGCGGCATTTACACAGGCTTGTGTTTAATCTCTTTGCTCGTATACTATACTCACAAATGAAACGGGGTAGTGCAAACAGGACAGATGTGACAGGAGATAAAGAAAAACAGAAAAAAAATAGCATTTTTGCCATAAAAGCAAAATGCCAAAAGCATTTTTGCCATATATAGCAACTATGTGTAAGAAAGGAACAAAATTTTAAGAAAGAATTACTCCACTGTACAGAAGTTGTAATCGTTGCTGCAAGCTGGTGAGAATCCACTTTGAAATTCCTTCTTTTATTAACTTTCTCAGCAGCTTTAAATATTTTTCCAGTATAATTTTATGGCTAATAAATTATCATTATTTTGAATTGCCTGAAAATCATGAATCAATTTAGTCACAAAGCAGATCCGTTCGATTTAATGTTCTTGTTACCTGCTGCCTCAGTGTTGCAATTTTCCCCCTTTGCTTCCTTTACTTCTCTGCCTCTCCTCACATCACCCTGTTGTAATGCCTTTAATATAAAAGATGGCCTTCATTCTCATGTACTATTTAAATTCATCATGTCTGACCTCTTCAAATGCAATGAATGCATAATTAATTTTCATTATAAATTTAGAATACTTCCTCTCTTCTTGCCACTTCAAGCTTCCTTTAGCTTTCAACAGCTATCATGTTTTATTTTATATTCCTTTAAAAATTCTTTCTTGCTGTCTTCTTTTCAAATTTCACTTCACATACAGTCTGACTCTTTGGTACACACACACAGCAGGGACCTGCCTGGAACCCAATGCAAGAATCACCGGTAAAAGAATGGGTGTTTGGTCCATCACTAAAACACAGACTGTACTCATACGGCTGGAAAAACAGCTGGCATAGCAGCCTCTGTGTGCATCATCTTCCCAGTAAAGAAAGGTTTTAGGATTAATGTGCAGAGTCCTTACTGTTAATACCAAGGATTTAAGAAACAGATACAGCACAGAGCTAAAAGTATACATTTATTTCTCTCTTTAAATTATGTCGTTACTTCAGCATTTTTTCTTTTTCACAGTCATTACGAATGCTCTTACTTCATACTCGCACACGTTTCCAAAATCCTGGTACACAGGCTTTATTTGGATATTGGTTCTCTTGTTAAAATAAGTTAACAATTCTCTTTCTCTAAAATGCTGCCAATTGCATCTTCAGCATGAGAATGGGTGAGTAACACGAATTCACGGAGACAGGATTATCAGCCAGAGACTACAGGAAAGGAAAGCAGCTTGCTCAGTTTTGATTTCAGCACCTTCCATGTCACGGGCACTGCTGCTTAGGGGACCTTCCTTGCAACCTAATGGCACTCCAAATTAAGAACTTTGCTGAGCAACATCAGGCTTATCACTGACTAGAACTGAAATGTACTTCAAGCTGAACAAATAGACTTGTGGAACTGCAACACTCAAAATGTTTTCCCATGAAGGACACAGAGGTGGAAGACTTGGTTGGTATACATTTATTTCTGCTCAGTATTCCCAGTTTGTAGGATAAGCGTAACAGTACACTCCAAGAAGTTTTATGATTTGACTAACCAACATATTTCTTCTATGACAACTGCATTAACTTTAGTTCCTGGATTTCTTTTTTCCTGCAAAATAGTCTTCAGAAAAGTTTTTTAGAATATCTAAAACTATTGCCAAAGGAAAAATAAAAAAACCTTAAAAACTGGTGACTAGTCATCACTAAAGATCAGGAGATCTCCAGAAACACTGGTCAATTTAGCTGCATTCCACTCTGTAAAACGCACCATCTTAAGACTGATGCTTTAGTGGCTGCATCAGATCTACTGTAACTTCACAGGAAAGTTTTCTATATGCACATTAAACTACAGGAAAACTGCAGTTTAGTTGTACTGCTTTTTCAGGACACCTCTCTATCACACCCCTCCGTCTCTATCAGCACATTGACTCGAAGAGAGCCCTGTTTCAGAGCAGTAAAGCGTGAATTGTCCTTGAAGTCTTTCCAGGCTTGTTTTGTTAAACCACTTTTGGTGGAAAATATGTAATTTTGCTGGCATTTCCATCCTGCTGTCCAAAAATATCCCATTTTAACAAATAGGTAAATTCTTGCCAAATGAGGTCTCAACGACATGACACAAAGGCAGAAAGGTCACACACTGAGAATGCAATAGCGGCTGCATTGTAATTGTTGTTTTGATGGATTGTCTTAGGAGTGGTTTTGTTAAGGCATGAAGTGTTGAAATTCCTGTTTATCCATCAAAATAAGAAAGCGAGGAGAGTGCACAAATACTGTGCACTTTACCTTTTGAGTATAATTCAGATAAACTGATCATTTCCTAATGGAAAGCCATCTGCTACGCGCACTATTATCACTGTTCTTATCTACTTTGCTTGGATTTTAAAAAGCTGTAATATGGAACTGAATGATGTTAAAAGCAAGCAAATGGTACAAAGTTCAGAGATTTAACTTATGCAATGGAGATTACTGGAAAATTGGAAAGATGGTTATTTCATATGCAGTATCTGATATAATGAACAGATATAATCCCCCTCAAAAAAACCCAAAACGTAAGAGTCCTTAAATAAAGTTATCCCAGTCTCTTAAACATGGTTTAACAAAGTGCTAACACACTACGTAGACTACAGTCCTGAAGGCTGTGACTACATGCAGGAAGTTAGGTCCATTTTCCTGGTCCTATGGAGAGATGGTGAAATGCTTCGTAAGGAAAATGGCATTCCTGTATGGTTAGATACTGAGACAACTAACCTGGAAAATATCCTGGGGAGAAGGAGGAGAAAAAAGGGAAATCCCTTAGTGGCAAGAAGATTTATTGGATAATTTAATAGGATTTTCTCATCACTAAATTCTATTTTTCTTCTGCCCCTAATCACCTTTCTTCTACCTCATTAAATCCAATTTCACTTCATCATATCTTTCTTTCCTCTCTAATTTCATAGATCATCATGTGATCTCTCTCTCGCCAAACAGCATACCTTCTTTTTGCATCATTCTTTCCACATCTACTCTTGTCCACCTTATCGTTATGCTGCCTCATTCCCTGCTCATTACCTCTCTTACCATAAACTGGTCACTCCTGTAATGCTGTCCACCCTGTCTTTCTGCAGTATTGTGAAAACACTGTGCAACTCTACTTTGCTCAATTTCTTCCTTTCTTTTAGCCAATTTGTTGACTGAGCCATTTTGAATTTCTTAATTTTTCTTATTTCTAGAAACATATACATATAGAAATAATAAAACCAAGCTATACAATCATTAAATTGCATTATAGGGAGTTACATCCATGCTTCTACACACTTTGTTAACTACATTGTGGGTTCACTGCACAAGAATAAAAATAAATTTAGTACTTCCACATAGTTTGGACTGATCTGCATTTTATTCATGCCCCTGAATTATGCTTTATGCTTCAGCAATGAACATTTCAGTAATTCTGCACATTTTCTGATTTTACATAAAGAATGAGACTAGTTGAACATTATGTCATCTGGGGAAGATCCAACGACATACTTGAAGCACCATTTAATCTTGTCTGCATTGGAAAGATTGAATCCTGTCAACTAATGCCTCAATACCACATTTTGTAATATGTCCCCCATATATTCTTAACGAAAGTGACAATGTCTTTGTACATACACACAAAAAAAATCCTTCTTAGGCCCTGTTCCACATCTCTCAAGGTTGTAAAGGAAAATATGAGAAAAGAGAATGACTACCAGCACCAATAACTGTTTGAAAGAGTCCCTAGTCTATCATTTTACTAGATCCTCTAAATGATCAAATTATCATCTAAGGCAAGGAAGGGGGCTGGCACATTCCCAAGAAGGGCAAAACCCCAGATAATCAGACACTCTAGGAGGTTTGACTTGTTCCTGTAATAAATACACCTGCCTGCAGGAAACCAGCTTGGCTTGGGTGTTTGCATTGCATTACCATAGGCACAGTATCATGAAAGCGAGCAAATGAAAATCCTCCTAGAAATGGGAGCATGGGAATGCACTCAGGGTCACCCTAGCAGGACCTGGATAAGTATCAGCTTCATGACATTTGGCTCATATAAACTGCAAAATTAAGCCCTACCAAAGGCCCCTAGACCTGGAGACCAGGGGTGTAGGGCAGAGGCAAGGGCTCCAGCTGGTCAGTGTGGTCAGGATTGAGGTGGAGTTCACAACCCATCTTTGATCCAAGCTGGTGATAGAATACACAGAGTTTGAAGCCAGGTGTCATGTCCTCCCTCCCAAAAAAAGTATAGATGCATTTGTGCAATGTGCTCCTGAAGTCCTAAACTTTGATTGCTCTGAGCTGTCCCTGCACAAAGCTAGTTGCCAGGAGATAACACCAATCACCAACCAGTCTGTCAGCTCTTCAGAAATCTGTATATTCAATCAGTTGCCCCCAGTGGTATGGGCAGCCTGGGAAAGAGAGTATGTACTGACCTCTTCCCTAATTATATGTAATGAAAGAGGGAAAAGATGTTTGGGGGACAACATTACCAGCAATTATTAATTAGTGATGACAAATGAATAAATGACAGTGAGTCTCTTCTGATTTAAAACCAAAAAAGGGCCTAGGGATGTCCAACCATCAGATGATCAACAGAATATTTTCAATAGGACAAGCAGAACTGGACCTATTCTCAGTTGTCTTTGGCGAAAGCCTAAAATGTAAAATATTAATAGCCTGGTATCTTCAATGTGTTTGCATGCTCACAAAGGACAATTTAAACTGTAGCTCTCCGACAGAAATTGGCATTAAATGTTTAAACATACCAATTTCAAAATAAACACTGTACACCTTTTGCAAGAAGAAACCCTAATTCCTCTTAGATCCTTTGGATGAATCTGCTTTGTATACAGAGGACTGACTGGACACAGCTACAGAAGGATGCAAGTCCAAAAGCATCTGCAGAGGTGTAAAATGGTTTCAAGAACATAATAAGAGGTGAAGGTAACATAAATTTTAGTCAAATTCATAGGTTAAAAAATGCAGCATATGAATAAATGGGGTTCTAGGGCAGGCATGTCATTCGCACTATTCTTTCTTCCTGCTGAAAGTGTCCATCTGCTTGTGTTACTACTTCTTGACTGTCAGACAAAATTTTACTACTATTACCACCCTTGTTATCATACCATCTCCTTAAAAACAATGCTCAAAAATCCCTGTTTCTCGGGGACAGTGTTACAACCTTGATGAAAAGACAACTAATGACCATTAGAAGGGCCTGCTGCACAGTACATACAGTTAATTAACTTTACCATTCTTTTTCCCTTGAGTTTTCTGCAAGGACATTTTAAAAAATGACAATCCAGTATCACTGATTATTTTTATGTTCCTAGTTGTTTCTGAATAGGATACATTCAACCAGTAACAAATCTGATCCAATGACACTGCAGAAAGGCAAGCTAGCCAGCTGTCCAGCAAAGGCTGTACCTGCATGAAGCTGATCCAGAGGCAAACATTTCATTTAAGTGAGAAATAACAAAGTCAATGCTCAACATACTGTTGATATTTATTAAAATCAATGATGACATGTAAAATGGTACACTGTGGTACTGCACTGTGAATTCCAAATATATAAAAATCACAAGTCAGGTTTCTCAAAAGTACAATTTTATACAACTGCTTTTAATAATAACTTAGGGGTCTACTTTTTAAAAATTCTTTAGTTTATTTTTGTTGCATTTAAAGTGTTTCATCTTTTCAAGGTTTCACCACCACCACCACAATGCCTATCAGTTCATGAAGACTGATGACTATGATAATGATACTATGATAATGAGCCTATGATCATAATACAGTGTAAAAGCAGAGACTATTGGGATATGTGTGACAGTACTGGGATATGTTTCACAGAAAACAAACTCCAAAAACAAGACCACAAAGTAAGGACCGCTGATGAACCAAAAGAAGGCAGGACCATGGAAGCAGGACAGGGTGCAAGATATCAATGCACTAAAAAAAAAAACTTTAAAAAAATTCTTATTTACTACTGGTGTCTGCCTGCTGGCTAAGTGATGTGGTTGTGGCAGGCTTAGTATGACCACCAGCTAATGAGAGTGATTTATCTCATAGTTGTATTTGCACTTAAAAGAAAAACCAAGGCAAAATTAATTTTCTTGGTAGTATCTATGTAAGATTTCAAGTTAACTCACCTAAAATCATGCTGCTCATATGTAAAATGTGGGTGCAGAAAAAAAACCCAACAAATCAATTCCAGTTTGTTCTGTACTGTATTTTCCAGTCAAGGGTCTAATGTTGTGTTTTACCGTATTTAACAATGTACAACTCTATTGGAATCAACTTAACTAATGAGATTTCAAAAATATACTTTGTTGCATTTATCTAACTTAGTGAGAAATTCAAAATTCCTTTAATGACAACCTAATATATTTTCATTTTGCTGTCAAAGAGTCTTTGAGGTTCTACTATAAGTGAACACATCTGTTGCATTAAAATTCTTGTGTAAAGCTACATTCATCATTTGCTTTAGAAAAAAACCTTTCAACCATAAAAATGCTTCATCTGGACATAAAAATGCAGAATACCAAGGACAGAAATAGGAAGAAGAAATCATTTAGATATAAAGATACAATAGTAAAACCTGATGCACTTCTACATTAAAACATATTGGTGCTCAACTTTATTTTTGAGTTCGCCGTACCAGTAGCTAGTGATTAAAAAGCAAAAAATAAAGATTCATTACACTTGAATACTATACACCAAGAAAAGCAATATAATTCCACATATCTCTGCTCCTGATTTTATCTATATAATAAAGAAAACTTTCATATTTTAGGGCATAAGAGCCTTGAGCATGTGAAAATCAACATACAGATGGCATCAGTCAATTCAGAGCCAGCACATTGACAGCTTCTCTGAAGAATGGATTTTGTCTGGAGACAGATACTAGATTCAACAGTCTAAGAGAAATTCTTATACAGGACCAAGAAGATGGAAACCCACCCTATAGGACTTTGAATTGAAGAGGAAATGAAAAAATCCGTGAAACAAATGCAACACCTGTGCTTCAACCTTGGAAAATATTTTGGATTTAGGGCCTGATAGTACTAGTACATATTCAAACATCATATGAAAGCCCTCTAGTCTACTGGGCATGGGAACTGATAGTCAATATTGTAGCAACTACTAAATGGAATGAGTGAAAACACAGAAGCAAATGGGTTCTCATTTGTCACAAGCGTAAGAATATGACAGAATTTAAACAATATAATTTTAATATTTTATCATGCAATTTAGATTTCGTCAAGAATGCAGAAACTTTGAAGTCTAATATAGAGAAAATGTTAATTGGTGTAAAGCATTAACTTGTCATTGCTGTTTTCTAAAAGCACGTGAGCAAAATATCAGTGGGGAGAGGGGAGGGACGCAATTTTTCAATTCGTACGTTGTACGTTAAATCTGCTCTGCTTTCAGGTCATCTACTGTGTTCTTTTAAAGCGTCATTCATAGTTTTCTATATTCTGCTTTCCTTTCCAAGCCTTTTTTTCAGCCACAACTTTATATGCCTCTGGTGCATCAACATTTTAGTAACAGCATAGGGCTGGCATTTGCCATTTTCATTCATTCTGTGCAATATCTTATTATTCAAACATGGTCATGAATCCCACTGGCCCTGCTCACAGTCTTAACTGAGAGTAGGACTGTAAGTATTTAAATCTCTGAAACTGTCAATTTATTTGGAGAAAACTGATGATAAAACATGCAATTTATGCCATTTGAGGCACCTTGTTTTCCATAAAGAATTTACATGAGCACTGAAACAACAAGCCAATCTTCCCTAAACCAAGGGTAATTAAAAACATAAAATCCGTAAGGAGTACCAATCTTATATTAAAGACAAGTTTAGATTAATCAAGACAAGACTAGATTAATCAAGTCATTGAAGAGATGGGAGGCAAGATGACAACACTGAGGACGATGTTGTTTCCTAAAAGTTGAAGTATTTTATGATATGAATCTTAATAGCCCTGTAGCATGCCTCATGGACAAGATTAGTCCAAGGCTTGTCATTCTGCAAGTGGAGAGCTGGAGAAGTGGCAGCAATAACACTCCTGCTATGGAGGGAAGTTCTGGGCTCAAAGGGCCCTAGTTCTGTCACCAGAGATTAGTTCTGTGGCCTCAAATTGTTTAATTTCTCTGTTCTTCAGCTTTGCACCTGCAAATGGGGGTAAAATTTGGGGTTTTCCCACTCACAACTCCTCCTGCCTGATGAGAATACAGAGTTGCACACAGACACACACACACACACATATATATATACTTGCACACACCTACACACTCTGGCATAGAGGACTCCCTCTCACACAGAGAAGCACTTCATGTCAATGTATATTAAGAAATATTAACTAATGTGCATCAACTTTGTAGTGCAGCACGTGGGAATCAACATTGTTTTCACAGCTAACAACACTATTTTTCTCAGAGTATAGCTCTACTCTACTATGAAAACAAAAGAATACTAAATGAATTAATTGCATATGGCCATATTTCTTCTTCTTGAGATAAGTGTCTAGTTTGGTGATCTTCTCTGCCTTCCCACCAATACTGCTTTTCTCCATCTGTGAAAATATGCTATTTTGCATGACTACAGTGCAATGACAGCCAGACTGATCTGCCTTGGAAAGGAGAGAGGCTGTATTTGAAAAGAACACTGCCAGAATACTTAAGAGGATATTACAGAAAAGAAGGACCATGTAGAGACTTTATCACTGAGGAGGTCTCTCCTTTGGTACTATTACCATTCTCTAGAAAAAGGAATTCATAAAACTGACAGATATTGAAGGGTTCAGTTCTACCATTTCTTCCTGTTACATACCCTACTTTCATCTACCCTTACACACTAATTTCCTTCTCAATCTTCCTTCTTTTTCCCTGTTTCACCTCTATAGTTGAAAGAACATCACCTCTTGGAATACAGTGTGTTAAACTATGCTTTGTATGGAACACTGCTGTCTGTCTCTGTAACTGCAGTCTTTACCTGTACAGAAAAGGGTGTGTTTGCTTATAAATGGACAATATTTTGTTCTACCACAATAGTTAACAATAGTTAAATATAATAAAAATATTACATATTGTATACAAAAAGACAATGAAATGTTAAAATTAAAAAGGCCAACATGCTTTTTGCATATTCATATTGCAGATGTAATTTTTTTCAGAACTATTCTAATCAGTGGATTTCAAAGAGAGTGGCATTTCTGCTTATTCTTGTGTCAATTTTATGCCCTTTTCCTTTCTTCACAACCAATTAGTTTATGTAACAAAGTTCTTTGCCCCTGCAGAGATTAAGATTTCAGAGTAAAGTCTTACGGAATGGAGAACTGCACAAATATTCAGATGACAAGTATTATTTAAAGTTGTAACATTAAGAATCATGCTAACATTTTCAAGAGACCAGACTTCATAATTCTTCAGCAATAATTGGAATATATTTTCAGCTTCCTAGGCAAATGCTATCTTTATCAACATTTAACTTTTTTTAATGTCACAAGTGGTATTACCCCATTAATCAAATTGCTAGTGGTGGCTTGAATTTCATACTGAAATCAAAAGCAATAACTATACAACTGTGAAGAAATTCTAGATTGCATGTCAGTCATTCTCTGAAGCAAACACAGCATATCATTCACTGCATTTCATTTAGAAATCATTCAAAATGTCTCTTCTAAAATCTTCTAAATCAAGATTCAGTAGTTGTGCCAACAGTACATTTTATCTAAAATGCTTCTGCTGACAAAATACCTTGTTTGTTTCCATTGGGCTGAGAATAAAAGTAGCTGTAAGATAATTTTTAAACAGTTAAAAAACCTTTCACACAGGTTCAAATTAAGAAAACAGAGAAGAGAAACGCCTCATCTATTAGTCAATAACAACATGACTTGTTTAGTGACAGTAACATGCTCAGAGCTGCGTACAAAAGAAACGAAGACAGGAACCCTGCCTGCCCCAAGGCAGCTATAATCACATACAAGACAGACACATAAGATGTTACAGAGCTGAAGATGACTTTATCTCAAACTGTGAATCATTTTAAGAATACCTAAAATCATTTGCATGGCTTATCAGTATCAATCATACACAGGAGATGAGTCCTCAGAAAGGGTATGAATGAAGACAGCTTATTTCCCCACTGAATGGGGGAAACCTTCCAGGTGTAAATAAGAGATCAAAGTTCAGAGTGGAGAAATAAAACAAAGATAAATGATTTAATATGAAGACCATGCTGTGGAAAAAGAAAGTGAGAAAATCAGAAATATAATCAGCAGCAGAGAGTAGAGTATAAATGGATGACATTAGTTTTGCTAGCAAAGAGATCCAGGGAAAAAGAAAGTGAGCAGTGGGGAGGGCAGGAGGAGGCACAAAGAACGGAGAGAGGCCAAGGGCATGTCAACAGAAATGAAGATAAGGAAAGAAGTTCTAGTTTTGGGGAGAGAAACACAATTCCATGCAAGAAATTACAGCCGAAAAAATGCAAAAAATCCCAGAGGCTGAAGGAAGAGAACTTAAAAAGAAACTCCTCTTGTATATAGGACCTTTCCTTCAGTATTTATTGCCACAACAGGAGACTCATCTGTAGATATTGATCCATAGGTATGCTGGGTAATTGAAACTTTAATTTACAATTATTGTTGCTTTTGCTAGAAAGGTCACTTAATCTATGCCAGCTTCTGCTTTCTCCAACATTATTTATGCTTGTTTTCACCAGCTGGAGAATATTTTCTGTATGTAGCAGAGTAGATTAAAATTTATTGTACATGGGCCTAATAAGTCAAAAACTTTCTACTATGAACAGAGGAGTGTGTAGGTGCTATATTTGCATTTTTATCAAAATCTTATATTTCATACAGCAATTTATATGAGTCTAGAGAGAAAATTAGTAAGTACCTATTATGCTTTAGCATAAAACAGAGCTAATGACTGTGTAAGGCTGCTAAAACCATTAAAAAGACTATTTCATATATGAGAGTGCTATTTGCTATGGGAGAATTATATTGTTTGGATCAATGGCTAGAATAAATTAAACAAATTAATGTATTTTAAAGCTTATTTTCAAGGCCTCATTTTTTCTATTCCTCCATGAGGTACTGATCTTTCGTGGAGAAAGGAAGCTGGGCTGGCAGGACCCCTGCCCTGACCAGAGCAGCAGTTCTTATGTTCCTTCCTGAGCAAAATTAGGACATCCTAAGCAAAAAGAGATGACACATTCTGGACAGAAAGGCTGCTTAGAGGCTGTTAAACTTCAGAATTACTAGAAGGGGAAGGAGGAACTGGCCAATGCCCTTGCTAGGGATCTTGCAGTTTTACTGAAATGGGTCAGGATATTTATAAATCTTTAAAAAGTAGAGGTATTCCAAAGAAAAGCAAACTTGAGACCGAGAGAAACAGATACCAAGTCCTAGCCCGGTTTACTGCTAACCAGTGCACACAAATTCTCCAGCTATAAAAGGGAGCTAGAGAAAACAAACAGCATATGCCACAGAATCATCCGAGCTAGAAATGGAAAAAAAAAATCAAATTAAGAAGTCATTCATATTTCCAATACAGTTTTCTAAAACAAGTTTTCTGATATTTCAGTGCTATATCAAATTCAGACTAGTAAAATGCCCTATCCAGGTCTATCTCTTCCCTTGGGATCACTGGTAAGTGATCCCAGAAACTACTGGAGTGAAACTACTAGAGAAACTACTGGAGTGACTAACAGAAGAGATGAGCAGGGGTGCTTTAAACATTTTTCCCCTTCCCAAAGGAAAGGGATTACAAAAGCTATGGATTGGTTTTGACAGTCACCTGGGGGGCTGCATGTAAATCCCAGCCCAAGGCCCCATTTTCCTAATTACAGCCAAGAGAGATCCTGTGTCTTTTGGAATGAATGGTATCCTAAAGCCTATAATGAAAATTCAGCCTTCTGATTAAAATCCTAAGGGTAGAAAAAGATATTGAACAGCCAACTTAGATTAGAAAAAGTCAACCTGCCCAAAACAAAAACCTGTCTGAAGTTCATCAATAAAGGTGGAAAGAATTTCATGTATCTGACAGGATGGTGGTTTCACCTGAATTTTAAAAGAGAGGATGAAAATTTACTGCTGGTTGACTTCAGATGCCTCAGGTTAGGACTTTATCAGTTTTAAGAAAAAGTAAGATGGAGTCTAGGTATAGAATATAGCAACTGATATTACATGACTAACTGACTGTAGTAAAGCAAGGAAAACCTATCAGTAATTTATTTTATAAAGGTCAGCCAGAACCTCCTCTGTATCTGGGTTTTACCCACAATATCGTTCTTCACTTCATAAATTCCAGCTGCAGTTGAATTCCATGCAGTTGAATCCCATTTCTGTTATAGAATTATAGAATCATTAAGGTTGGAAAAGACCTTTAAGATCATCAAGTCCAACCTAGCACTGCCAAGTCCACCACTAAACCATGCCCCTAAGCACCACATCTACATGTCTTTTATATACCTTCAGGGATAGTGACTCAACCACTTCCCTGGGCAGCCTGTTCCAATGCTGGACAACCCTTTCGGTGAAGAAATTCGTTGGGTGAGAATGACACCCACCTCTCGACAACCTCCTTTCAGGTAGTTGTAGAGAGCAATAAGGTCTCCCCTCAGCCTCCTTTTCTCCAGGCTAAACAAACCCAGTTCCCTCAGCTGCTCCTCATAAGACTTCTGCTCTAGACCCTTCACCAGCTTCGTTGCCCTTCTCTGGACATGCTCCAGCACCTCAATGTCTCTCTTGTAGTGAGGGGCCCAAAACTGAACACAGGATTCGAGGTGCGGCCTCACCAGTGCCGAGTACAGGGGCACGATCACTTCCCTAATCCTGCTGGCCATGCTGTTTCTGATGCAAGCCAGGATGCTATTGGCCTTCTTGGCCACCTGGGCACACTGCTGGCTCATATTCAGCCAGCTGTTGACCAACGCTCCCAGGTCCTTTTCCACCAGGCAGCTTTCCAGCCACTCTTCCCCAAGTCTGTAGCGTTGCATGGGGTTGTTGTGACCCAATGGGTATGAATGGGTATGACCAGCATTTCCAAAAGGAGACTATAACTGTTCAAGTCTTCCTGTTACTTAGACTTTTGACAACTTTCCTTGATTTGCTGCATGTAATTCTATTTGTGAATATCACATAATCACAGAATCACAGGATATGGGTCTAAGCAGCTTTTACTCGTGTGGCACTGTGGTCAGTGGCTCTCACATCGTAGTCACTTCGATGACTTCTTGCACAGATGTGATTCCCCAATGGTTTAGAGCCTTAACAACTGAACTCAAAGTTACTCTTCTGTACAGCATGTTATGAGATGCAGCCCATTTCAACACAAGCACAATGTGTCACTACAATAAATTAACTTGCAATTTATATTCTACGTGGCCTTTATATAGCCTTCTCAGCTGAGAAGGGAGCTTGCATATTAAAATCAGCAATCAAGTAAGGTTTGGGGGTTTCTGACTTTGCCATGCCAACAGTGGGACTCATCATGCCAGCATTATACCTCTACGATGTAAATGCCAACATCTGAGACAGTCATCTGGGCTCCCTTTATCTCTAATGAGGAGAATCAGGCATTCAAGGGCTCTTCATACAAACACATAAAACAGAAATCGAGACAACAAACACGGACATCTACATCACTGACATTTAAATTAGGTCACCAACTATCTGATGGCAATACCCTTACACCAAAAAGGAGTTTTTGGCAAATATTGCCAACTTATTAATGCTTATTTAAATTACTTAGTTGGGGTAAAAATACCAAAACGTGGCCTTGAATAATTTTGACCATTTTATGTTTAGAAACTTCCTGTGCCTGCAATGCTTTCCTACACCACTACAACCCATGAGATATTGTTCCATGCTAAAAATTCATGGAAGCTGTTGCCTGCATGTTGTCAGTGAGCCCTAGAAATGCGGTAAACATTCACAAGCTTTCCAGAGTCAATCCACAGGCGCTTTTTTCTCAGAAGCACTTGCAAAGAAGATCTACTCTGAAGGACTGGATAATTTTACAATTACAATTCTCAGCCATTTGTGAGCTGCCTGCTACAGTTACACTGAGAGCATTTTGCTTATTAAAGCAACTGGATGAAGTGCAGTGTAAGAAGCTTAACTCTCATTTCATTTCCATCACACTGTATTGTGAGAACTCTACGGATCTTGCAGTGAATCATGCCCAGATCCTCAAAGGGATGCAGTTAAAAAATCTGGACCGTAGATGTTTTAGTAAAAGGCAGATTACTTAAAATGCTGTTAATGAACCCAGAATATGGAATAAACTTAAATAAGTATGCTTCACAACTAAAATTATGTATCAAAAAGATAGGAGAAATATTCCAATATTTGTAAGGACATTTCAGTAAGTGAAAAGACTAAGAGAAGGCTGCCAAATAACCAAGGTACTGAATATGTCTCTAAAATCAGTTAAAAAGTAAATCTATGCCTTAAAAGACCCTACAAGGAAGGCACTGAAAATGAAATAAAGTTAGTCTTGAAAACGTGTACTACGCTGAGATGTGTAATTAGAACTTTTAATGCTAAGAAGACTTACATCACCAGATGGCTTAAAACCTTAATCCTTTTATCATTTCATGGCATCTATTACAGACATCTGGAAGAACCAATGGAGGTGGGAAAACAGAGAGACAGAGAGTTCACTGAAGAATTAAAGCCATTGTCCAGCATAGTAAGACACAACAGAAGGAAGGTGTTAAATTATTACTACTGTACATACACATATTTAACTGAATTATAACTGAAGGTATGTCCAGAAGAAGGTAATTCTTCTCTGAGCAGCAATACCATGACTGCAAAAGTATTTTCTAAGACTTTTTCCCACCTGGGATTATAAACATTTATCCCCTAAAATCATGACCCCTGTATAAATTAGAGCTCTCGTCTGTTGCACAGACTTTGGACCACCTACATTTCACAGACTTTTCCCTTCTCTCCAAGACAGAACGAATGTAATTTATACTTTCCTTGTTTAAAAGATAGATATGATTTTAGTTCAATTTATGGATTCACATGAAACTTGAGCGTTGTGACTCTAAGCCCATGTGTAGATTAGATTAGGACAAGCAGACTCCTGTAAAGCACAATTGTTTTTCCATTCAGAAACTATGAAGACAGAAGTCAGTAATCTGTTTACAGATTTTAAAAAGGACCCAACATTCTAAATGCCCACCCTGACACTCCCCTAACACTCTCCATCTGCGTTCCCAGTTCTTTGCTTTCTATCTTGTAATTTTAGGAGGCCCATGGTTATCTTTCCTTTCTTGACAAGAAATAAAAATTAAATAGAACGAACAATATTAACTTCAACTGTTGATCATGACAAAGTTGAAGTGTCTTCATAGGTGACAAATGAGTATCCTCAGAAAGAAATTCTTCTTACTGAGAGCTGAAAAGCAGAACTCTTGTCTCCCAACCACACAATGCTTAGAGCTTCTCTCTCCAAATAATGTGGGGTTTTAATGAGAAAGAAGTTTGGAAAAAAATGCACAACCCACAATATGTGCTGGTAAAAAGAAAGTAGAAATGAATCTTAAAGGCAAATAATTTTTGCATCAACACAATTCCTATTGAAATTAATGAGGAATCTCTCCACTGGCTTCTAAAGATGACAGACATGTTATAGACTTCAAGGAATTTTAGGAACAAATTGCATCTCACCACAGTTTTGGCAGTCAAACAAATGGAAACATCCATAAATGAGAACAACTCTAACTGGAAAAAAAATTAATGAATTAACAACGTCTTAGCAATACACCAACTGATGGAAACTTACTCTCTTTTGAAATTCCAGCCAAATTAATGGGAAATATTGATGTTTCTTACTAAATTATAATAGCTGTGTCTTATAACTTTCACTCATAACAGACCATTTGGGGGATTATGAATGAGGGCCACGCACCTCTATCCATTCTGATGGATTACAGATACTAAAACTGGTTTGCAGGGAAGAAAGCCTCCACCGTTTTGTTTTCCTCTCAAATTTCCACTTCTCCCATCTTTTCTTAAAGCTGAAACTCGAAAATTCTATTTAATTGTCATTTAAATAAGAAGAAAATAAAAAAAATATTTTATGACAACTGTCTTTGTTGGCTTCAGTAAGCTTCCTCAAACGTGAAATTTTGGCCTCTCTGAAAGCAAAGGGGCTTTTGCAATTGCCATCGTCTTCTACAGCAAACTCCAAGCAGAAGAGGAAAGGAGATATATATCTTAGTCTGATATATATGTAAAAAAATATAACTAATAACACCAAGTACAATTAAAACTGGTTGAAGGGTATATTTTATAACATATGACATAAAAATAAGTGAAGTTATCCTTAAAAAATACAAATGAAAGAATGTGGTCTTTTCCCATAACCACCATACTTGGAATGCAGAGTGCACAGCTGTCAGGGCTGGGTGTTGTCATTTCTTCTTTAATTTGATGCCTAGTAATGTATTTCACAAAACAAAAGAAACCTTCACAAACATTATTAGGTACTGGCATAATTATAATGTGACTTCTAACGGTAGAGACGTAGAGATTAATATACTTAATCTCTACATTAGGTTACACTGTTGAGATTTACTATACCAGTATCAGCATTACTGAAAATTACTGCACTTTTAACAGGCAATAAACTACACATTTGTAGAAATGGGAAAAATAAGCAAATCAGTGTGAAGAGAAAATCACAAAAAATTCCGTCTGTCCAGATTAGTAGCACTGGAAAGTTTCTGCCTAACAGTACAATGAAAACACAAGTTCATATTTAAATCCTCTGCAATTTCAATTTCAAGACCATTTTTCAAAAAATCCTCTATAAACACCTCACATTTTTGAAGCTTGTTAGAGTAACTATGGGTTCAAAAGCAAGTTTCTAGTCCATGTTTCTGATCCTTTGATAGTGTTTCCTCATAATATCCTAATACAATGGCACTTCCTTTGAGCATTTCTCTCATATTCTCCAAGTAAAGTTATTCCTAACACCACATGTCCAATGTCTGCATTGGGGGAATTTCATTTTCATAGTGAGGGATCTGAGAATTCAGAACTCTGAATTATGCCTGCAAATTTATATTCATCTTAACTTCTTTTTTACATCTGATTCAAGGTGCATATCTTATTAATCATAGGACTATAGTGGAAAAAAAACAGCTGAAGGACAGGAGTGGCTCTTAGGACTTTTACATACGTAGAGTGAGGAAAGAGTGGTGCAATTACCTGACTTGAGACAGGTGTCTTCCTAATGATAGGCCTTGAGATGCTTCATAGGGAGCCTCTGTTGAAAAGCTTCATCAGGATGCTATACACGAGCTTCTACAAAGGGCATCTCTTGTTATTGTTCTAAATACTTCTAATAAAATCCCTAAAACTGCCCAATGATAATGAGACATGAGATCCTATTGTACGCTTGCTAATATTAAACAGGGAACCTCCTGGAGCTGAGAAAAAAGCATTATGCTTCACTTTATCCCACAAGACTAGGGTCTGAAATTAAAGGTCAGACCCATTATTTCACATCAGTGCTAAAGGCAGGAGAATTTATTCACTACAGAATTAAAGATTAACCAGATGCTTCACCAGGCATATGACTGTTCATAACTTAGCAGATAGTAAGAGAAAGCAGAAATCTGAGAGCACCCTATAAAAGCTGATGCTGTCTCCATCCTTTTGCCAGACTACAGAAAGGGACTGGAGGAGCTAAAACAGCAAAGAAATTATTTGTATTTTCAAAGCCAACTTTTTTAGCATCACCCAACTCTGGCTGCAATTTGCACAGTACATCAACTATCAGGAGAAAGAGGGCACATCTGCATATTTTGGCAAGTGGCAAAACGGCACAAATCCTAAAATTACTTGAGTTACCTTTATATGTAGTATGGTTAAACAAAATGAACTCCCCATGTTTTCCCTCCTTCTCTCATCTGGAAGACGAGTAAATAGAGCAGTAAAATATTCTGTGTTGTCTAAAAATACTTCAGGTGTTGCTTCCCTTTCTTTTGTTTGTTTTTCTTTGCCTACTAGATCCCTATGGTCTAAATAGCTTCCAATCTAACTAGTCTGCCACCTAGCTTTTGCCCAAACTTTCCATAATGTTTCCATCCGTAGCCCCCTATAGTTTAGATACTGAACCAATGACATCAGTGCGATCAGATTTAGGCCAAAACCCAGTAAGTAATATCATTCTCTACCCAGTCACCTCAGCCTGTTTTCAGCTGGGCTGCCTTCTTCATCTTCCCACATACGCAGCCTATAAAATTCTGTCCCATGTTAGCCTTTGCTTGGGTTAAAGGCCAGAATTTTAGAAAACTTAATTTAATGCAATTTTATAAATTCAGAAGGATGACCTTCTTCCTGTTAACATTCTTGTTCTCATGCTCTGACAAGAGCATCGTTTCACACAACTGCCCTCTTCTGCATTCAAATGTATAACCTCCACAGAGGCTAGACTTTGCTTCAGTCACCTTAGTAGAAATGGCAAGTATCTCTGCTGAACCAAACAGATTGACACTAAATTTGCACTGGGTTAACTGAAAGCATAATCGAGGCATGTATGATTTTACCAAGAAAAGCCTACAACTTATATTTTGGGAAGTGTGTACAAAAGGACTCAACGCCAAGGCCTTAGCACAGGAGAGCTCTACACAGTATGTAGCTCTTAATTCCCTTCAGTTCTTGTTGCACGTGTCTTCTCTTGCTCTTGAAAAGTGATGTATTAGCTTTCTGCTGCAATGGATGAGCAGAGCTGCTCCATCCATAACCGTGTCATTACATAACCATGTCATACATCCACCCGAGAGTACTGAAGGAACTGGCAGATGTGGTCACCAAGGCCCTTTCCATCATTTACCAGCAGTCCTGGCTAACTGGGGAGGTCCCTGCTGACTGGAGATTAGCTAATGTGACGCCCATCTTCAAGAAGGGCCGGAAGGAGGACCCGGGGAACTACAGGCCCGTCAGCCTGTCCTCGGTACCGGGAAAGCTGATGGAGCAGATCATCCTGAGTGCTATCACACAGCATGTAGAGAATAACCAAGGAATCAAGACCAGCCAGCATGGGTTCAGGAAAGGCAGGTCCTGCTTGACCAACCTGATCTCCTTCTACGACAAGGTGACCCGCCTAGTAGATGAGGGAAAGGCTGTGGATGTTGTCTGTCTAGACTTCAGTAAAGCCTTTGACATGGTTTCCCACAGCATTGCCCTGGAGAAACTGGCTGCTCATGGCTTGGACGGGTGCACTCTTCGCTGGGTAAAGAACTGGCTGGATGGTCGGGCCCAAAGAGTGGTGGTGAATGGAGTTTACTCCAGTTGGCAGCCAGTCACAAGCGGTGTTCCTCAGGGCTCTGTGTTGGGGCCAGTTCTGTTTAATATCTTTATCAATGATCTGGACCAGGGGATCGAGTGCACCCTCAGTAAGTTTGCAGATGACACCAAGTTGTGCGGGAGTGTTGAACTGCTTGAGGGTAGGAAGGCTCTGCAGAGGGACCTGGACAGGCTGGATCCATGGGCCGAGGTCAATTGTATGAGGTTTAACAAGGCCAAGTGCAAGGTCCTGCACTTGGGCCACAACAACCCCATGCGACGCTACAGGCTTGGGGATGAGTGGCTGGAAAGCTGCCAGGCAGAAAAGGACCTGGGCGTGTTGGTTGACAGCCGCCTGAATATGAGCCAGCAGTGTGCCCAGGTGGCCAAGAAAGCCAATGGCATCCTGGCTTGTATCAAAAATAGTGTGGCCAGCAGGAGTAGGGAAGTGATCGTGCCCCTGTACTCGGCACTGGTGAGGCTGCACCTCAAATCCTGTGTTCAGTTTTGGGCCCCTCACTACACGAGAGACATTGAGGTGCTGGAGCATGTCCAGAGAAGGGCAATGAAGCTGGTGAAGGGTCTAGAGCAGAAGTCTGATGAGGAGCAGCTGAGGGAACTGGGTTTGTTTAGCCTGGAGAAAAGGAGGCTGAGGGGAGACCTTATCGCTCTCTACAACCACCTCAAAGGAGGTTGTAGGGAGGTGGGGGTTGGTCTCTTCTCCCAGGTAACAAGTGATAGGACAAGAGGAAACGGCTTCAAGTTGTGCCAGGGGAGGTTTAGACTGGATATTAGGAAATTTTACTTCACTGAAAGGGTTATCAAGCATTGGACCAGGCTGCCCAGGGAAGTGGTTGAGTCGCCATCCCTGGAGGTATTTAAAAGACGTTTGGATGAGGTGCTTAGGGACATGGTATAGTGGTGGTCTTGGTAGTGTTAGGTTTACGGTTGGACTTGATGATCTTAAAGGTCTTTTCCAACCTATACGATTCTGTGATTCTGTGATTTCCAGCTCTTAGACGCTTCTTGGATACTCCCTCGGGCATTACATACTGTTGCAGAGCATGACCCATTTCCATAACCTGCTTTTTCCACTGCTGTCTGTCCAAATGGGACATGTTCTCCTCTTGTCTGAGAATCCGCAGTAGACCTCCCATGCATATCCAAAATGTTCTTCTTGCTTACAAGTTTCATCACTGGCTCACTCATATGATGTACCAGCACCATTACTCTGACAAACAAAAGGACTTCTGTGACAGTCAAAGGTTTCCCTAGTGATCTAAGGCTGACTTAGCCTTAGTCCCAAATGTGTAGACTGTAAAATGATGACAAATTGATTCTGTACCAATGCATGTACATCATGCATAGCATCTTAATAGTCTGTTTTCGAAAGCAATCGCTTAGGTATTCCGTTCATTTTTACAGATAAACTTTGATATCAATTAAGAAAGCATTTTTTCCCCTTAAAAACATGTCAGAAAACATTACTGTTTCCCATTCGTTCAAGAGAAGTAGGGTACGTGCATTCAAACTTGATTTAACAGAGCACACTATTGGTAACTCTTCTCATTTTAGGGCCCAATCCTGCCTTTCTCCCTTGTAATGCTAACAGAGTGTCATTATCCATGCCCTATGGCAGGTCTTGAAACCACCGCGAGCAGGCAGGAGTAGACATATGCAGAGCAATGTACCCCAGCCTGCCCCACCACCAGATGCGATCACAGAACACGTTTTGGTCTGGAAACTAGGAGCATGACGATTTAAGATGGAAGTTTTACTCACAGCTTCTTCACTTACAGGGAACTGGACATCAGTCTTTGTGACACTAAAGGCAGGGTCTATCTGCTGTTTAATTTTTCCTCTCCATTTATCTTCCAGCTCATTAATCCGTTTCCCAGCAACCTGTCCCCACTTTCTATTCTTACATGCAATTCTTCTCTGAGCTCCTGCTGGGAGGCATCCATCTTTCAAAGCAGTCAAGCTTTAATTTCTTCTTGTCTAGCTTGAGCTACATCAATCCTCCTTCTTTTTTTCTGTCCTGCAAATTCAGGCCTTGTTCTCGGATTAAGAAGATGGTGCTGGAATTGGGACAACTAGCCTGAGTAACGGACACCCTTCCTTAGAGAATAAGCTTCCAAGTAGCTAGAAAAGGAACATCCCATTTTCTAGCAGAAAAATGATAGCACCTCAATAAATAGAGCCTCATTTAGCATGGCAATTCTTCAGAGAACAGAGCAAGTCTCTTCAGTGGCAAAGCACCTTCTAGAACACAATATATAAAAACACTTTTTAAATTATCCCAGCTAAAAAACTAATATATATATACTATCAGGTTCCTACATTTGACGCTTTTTATTTATCCAGAAAACAACTAAACAATTCAGACGTTATTAGTTTCAATTGCCACCACACTGACAGCAGTGAATATAAATAAATGAAAATTTCTTTTTAGAGCATTTGCATATACTGCCAATGCACATTAGCATCTTGACTGCTGTGCTATGTTGTTTGCTATGCTTATGCTAACAGTGGAAAATATTTCTAACACAAAGTGCTCCAGGTCACTTCTTGTACCTGATGCAGAGAGAGATAATAAAAGGTGTTCTCATAAAGACTCCTTCACTTTCAGTCCCAGTTCAGTTAAGAAATGTGTTTTCTTCACACACAGTTTTCCTTTCTGTCCCCATATCTCATTTCACACACTTAGGGACAGCTGCCAGACTAAGCAAGCCAGTCCTACTGCAATCATAGTGATTGTAAGGAAGGTAATGTGACTCCTGGTTGCTTCAGTGAAAGATATTGCTGCTGCAACATTTTACTATCTCACTCTTGTACTACTATTTATATTGTACTGTTTAGGCAGACACATGCCATATATTTGGAGGTAATTTTATCAGCAAAAAAGGGGTTTGCTTTTTTTTTTAATTTAGGGGATTTTCTTCTCTTGCTGGCAGTAACTCCAATGTAGGGCTGTGCCTACAAACAAAAGATGGTTTGGAGAAGAGTTAGCAGATATGATTAAGGGAAAAGATTGATTTCCCTCTCCAGTACTGCTTTTTTATTACTATTTTAGGGTTTGAGGCATGAAATAATTCCCTTATCTGGACCGATATATTTGGCCAGAAGTAGCTCAAATAATAGAAGCGGCAAGGAAAGCTACACAAAAGAATACAGTGCAAAACTATTAGAGACAATACACCTGGGGAGACTCTACAAAGGCAGAGAGATGGTGGATGTGGAAATCCACAGGAGACATCATATCGAAAATGAAAAAACGAGAGAAGAGGAATAAGAAGCAATAGTCTAGTTTGAACCTTTTTATATTTCCTCTATACTTCAAGGCTTGGATGGCACACCGCCTCTCAACACCAATTCCTTCTTTGTTATTATTGTTTCTATTTCATCAAAGATTCTGGTCCCAATAGAGGTGCTCCGGCCATGCTTATACTTAGGCTTGCATCATCCTTCCACGTTTTCTTTGTGGACAGCCTGAACAGAAATCAGATTCTGTGGACAGCTACCAACAGAAATCTATCTACATTTTTGGCACATAAACTTGGTGGCCATTTAAGAAGTACTGCATGAATGTCTGTTGCATGTGTGCCAGAGACACAGGAGACTGCCTGGCTGCATACAAATAAACACACGCTTGAGCGTGTGCTGAAACAGGAGTTCCCAGGAACACTACTGGGTTACCTCAGAGGCAACCCCGAAGGCACTGGAGAAAATGAAGTACATGGGTGATGAATTTAGCCTCAAGTCTGGCCTCGAGGCTGCTCCTGCGCAGCAAGAAGAATGCAACCTGCATGTACAAATGCTTCCTGTTGTAGAAGTGATCCCACATACTTCTAAAGCAAAATTTTTTGCAACCTCAGGCACTATTAATGGATGCGGTGTCTTTCAGTATTGCACAGCCTAGTCAGCCTCCAATGTTGGGTGACAAACGGTGTTAACCATGACAGATATGAAGACAGGAATATGACTTAGATGGAAGACTTTTTTTTCCATGTATCTAAGCTAAATGATAATTCACAGAGGATGCTAGGCATTCAATGCCATGTTTACAGATATAAACTACTAAGAAGCTAACAGCATCTATGTTAGAGAATACTTTTTTCCACAGCTAACTAGCATTAGACGATTCACTGACCTTGTGTTATGAACAGTTCACTGACGGTTTCATTTGGAACATCATTACTACGAACGAGCAGTTTCTGGGGAATTTTTGAGGAAGAAATCCCTCCAATACTCCCTAAAAGTTGCAAGGTCATAATTATAACTAAGATGGATGTCCTGGTTTGTATTCATTTATCACTACAGTCCTCTGGAGAAGACTTCTTTGCTGTGAACAACAACAAAAAAAATGAACAGACGAGAGAAAGACCTGGGAAGTATGACAGAGTACCGGATTCAGCAGCCTGAAACAGTAAAGACTAAGCAGGCATGCTGGAGAAGAACAAGTCTATTTCAGTGCTTGATGGAGTGACTCTCACAAGCTCTGTATCTTAATTTTTCCTTTTTCCTGCTTGTCTTCCTTTTACTGTTTGTTATAAACCTTTTTGTGCTCGATACTCAGTATCTCTCTTCTCCCCTCCAAAGGTATTTTTTTGTACAATGTGGAATCAACTTACCCTCATATAACCTGTAAAGGAAACCAACAAAAGCCCATGATTCAAGCTGTGAGTCTTTGAAAAAACACAGAATCAAATATTTATAACACAACTGTGTGCCCGCATCTATATATTTCATCTTATGACAGCATCGTAAGTTTATTGTAGAGCAACTATCACTCCACAGTAGCAGTTGAGATTGGCTTTCAGCTGTAAGCACCATAAAATATTTCTTATAGAAATAAAAGTTAAAGAACTCATCTACCTCTCTACTACAATGTAACACGTTGTTTGCTTTGCACACACATTATGTCCCCTGAAAATCACAAAATATATGTGCCACCTTCAGTAGAGCTAATTACTAGATCACAAATACTTCCAATTGAAGGGTAAAATATACTGGAGGCATGAAACATTTCATTATCAATAACTCATGTAAGCCTGGAAGGACCCTATGTGGCCACTAAACCACGCATTAGTCAAATCTCTATTTGCTTACATGCAATCAATGTACTTCTTAGCACTACCAGCTGAACTACTGCCACTTCATTCATCAAAACCTATTTCTGGCCCATGTGAAAATCTGTGGCTCATAAATGTAAAGCACATCTTGGGACTACATCTCTTTCAAACTTTTAAATGTTTATTTAGGATCAATTCCAGACCTTTCTGAAGTCTTGGAAAGATTCTTATCTAGTTTTACGGTGCTCGTTTAACCCATTGGGCAGTACGCGCTGGCCCAGTCCACGGCTGCTACGGTTGAAGACCTCGGCTCAAGCTGAGGTTGAGGTTTGAAGACAAAAGTGTGAAGATTTCCATTACCATCTCCTGCACAAGCCAACAGGGAGCCATCACACTTCAATCAGACTCATAAGAAACTCTCCATGCTATGTTCCAAAGTGTAACTGTGTATTTAAAAGAAAAGAGGGTGAAAGGTAAGCCTTGACAGACCATGTATTTCCTTGGCATAAAGTGTAATGTAAGAGCACGTAATAATGAAAAGCTGGCTGGATCCCTCAAAGCCCAGACATCTGTAGAGCAAGTTTATTCCATCTGATTTTTACAATTAAAAAAATAAATTGGGGAGAGAAGAATCAAAGCATTATCCACCTCGAAATACAAATACGCTGAACTAGCAGAAGCCAAGAGCTAATTGTTAGTGGCTGATAATGAGCTAACCATCACCTTGGGCAGAGAGCAAGTGAGGGAGAAACTTTCTATATATTAACAAACAAAACTCTGAACTAGTTTAAAGACTATAAATGCATTTTGTCTTTGGCTCAGAGAACTGAGCTATTGCTTCTTAACCTTCTCAGATCATAAGGCAAACCAAAGAACAAGAATACTGTTATCTTTACTATAATCAATCCCACCTTGAGTTTCAGAACAAACCATGCAAAGTTACTCTCAAACTCTCATGGGCTCTCAGATTGCAGTCTCAAGCCTGCTTATGCGTCGGTCACAGAAACATGGCAAGCTTCCATAGCTGATTCAGAAAACCATGTTAAATGGTCATTTCTAATTTTTAAAAAAGTGTTCATAAGGCAGCCCAAGTCAGATGAAAAAGAAAACACCTTGAAAATGTAAGTTCAAGCATTACATACAGCAAGATTCAAACAACATTATACTGATTTGTGTCTTACTCTCTTAAATAGCCCCAGTGAAAGCAACAGGATGACTTAATATAAGGTGCAAGCAATATGGTCTTCAGGTTAATAAAAGACACATATTCTTCTAGGTATTCTCTTATAATGATGAAGCTCAAAAAGAGATTAAGTGATTCTGAAAGGCTTTTTTCGCTCTTCCAAAATTCATACTCCTCTTTTCAATTTCACTTCAAGTTACACACTTCATACATTAAATTTATGAATACGAACGTGGTCTTACACTTTTACGCTACCTTGGCTACTTGGCTACCATGGCTACTTTGAAATCAATGGCCCCTCTGTATCATGGCCCCTCTGGAGGGGGGCGCAAAGGGGCTGAAAGAAGATTGAGAATTGTTAAGCAGCAATCTGCAAAAACTCAGTTCTTCCAAGGTGGAGAAACGAGAGCAGGCTGTGGTAAGTGACTGCACGTGGTTTCACTAGCAGGGGAAGTGCTCACCTAGTGCAATTGTTTACAACAGCTCGGATCCTACAAAATGTTTGAACAAGCCAGTAATTACAGCTGCAGCTCAGTCTTCACATTGTCTACTCAGGGGGTCACATAAAGACAGATAAGCCAAAAAGAGGTCAGGTATTTCAGTCTGAAAACTGTAGTGTTTCCAAGTAGTCAGATCAAATATGCTGGAAGTCTACAAAAGGAATTATTGCTGGGCCATACACAATGATTCAGATTTCCATAAGCACAAGCGACAGGGGCTGAAAGTCAATGGGAGCTAGGTTGCAATTACACATTCAGTAGCAGTACTGCCTATAGCAGGTAATCATCTCCTCAGTCCCAGCCACTTATTCCTGCCCTTGCATGGCATATGGCGCTGTGCTCAAGGAGGTGTTCATGTGCCCGTCTGATGACTAGAATGGGGAAACTGGTCAAGCTGTAAAACAATTCCATTAGAAAAGTAACAGTGATTATTATTACCAGGGCAGCGGCAGCACACAGAGAGAATCAAGGAGACAGCCCAGAGAAGGAACTGATTAAATTATGCTGCTAGCACAAAGTTGTTCAGCAGCTACATCCATCGAAGAAGAGTTGCTGCATCTCCCTGAAAAGCTCTACCACATTGCGTGTCAGCGTCCTGGATGCCAGATTTCCCATTCTTGTTTTAACAGGAATATAAGAACAAAGAGTAAAAACAAGTAACACACTGAAGATGCCTGCAGCTCAATATATTGGTCTTTACATATTCACCTATCAAAATCTCCATGGATTAGGCTAAGAATATATTAGTATTTAACCTGGATTAGAAAGCATGCTGTATCTTCTACTATAAATCAGCCTAAATTGGCATGATCAATGTAAAGTCTCTCTTTGCAAACTGCTTAATCATTTACTTTTCTTTCATAACAGAAACCTCTTTGAGTTTGTTTGGGTTTTTTGTGTTTGCTTGTTTGGGTTTTGTTTTGTTTTTTTTTTTCCAGAAACAAAATCAAACCCAACATCCCAATGGGTTTACAGAGTCACACAACAAAATAGCAGAAAAACAACAGAGGCAAAATACCCTGTAAAGAAAAAAGTTCAGCCATCCCTGGCACTGTATTTACGTAACAGATGCAATTTTGTACTTACTGCAGTTTCGATATTGGAAAATAAGTCTTTGACTATGATCTTCTGAAACTCTTCAGCCCAGCATATTCTCTCTCACCAGATAGGTTGACCTCTTTCCATTCTCAGATTCGTGTTCCAGAAATCAACAGGACACACAGCACTTTTCCCAGCAGGAAGTTAATTATCAGTATAAGGAAAAGAGTTTTTTCAGAATTCCATTTTCAGATAGGACATTCCCTTTAAATTGTTTTGCAGAAGCAGGCAACAGAGTGTGTAGTTTGTGTATTTTGTCTCCTTTCCTCCCTCACCAGGATTTATAATAGAATGAACCTAAAGCAACTATTGAAACACCAGATTGCAGTGTTTGAATTCATGCAGAGGTAATTAATCCTGTTGTAAAATACATGGAATTATCCTTAATTTGTCAAGGAGCAACAAGGGGTGACTGCTCCCTGAAGGACAAGGTCAGCAGGGCAAGAACCTCACCGACCAGGGCCCCATCCTACCACGCCAAGTGAAGTGAGCTGGACAGACTATAGATGGTGGCCAGGTCCAACCCTGAGTCCAGATCATAAGGCAATGTCATGGTGATGAGGCAGGTCTGAGGTCCAGCCAAGAAGTCAGCCTGCGTGTTGGGGTCCAGATCATCAGGGCCCATGGCCATGCAGGGGCATGTGGTGGCACAGCTGGAGACAGGCACACCCATGGTGGGGCTCAGGCAGGGGCTGATGATCCCAGGCTGAGCGGAAATGGAGCTTCTGGGCCCATGGGCAGGGGATGGGAGAGGCCCCAGCGGAGGTTGGTCAGGGACACCAAGGCCCATTGGTGCCTTCAGGGCACTCAGTTCTAGGAGGACTGAATGGTTTTTGTTGTTGCTTTGATTTTGGTTTTAAAAACACTGAAAGATGAGGAGATTGTGCTTAAGCTCTTCTGAGTGTTTTCTTGAACTGAGTTCTTAACATCCATCTAATCTGGAGGATTGTATCTGCTTTGCTTATAATATAATTATAGATATAATTGCTTGACTATGTTATATTTTAGAAATAACAAAAGGATATATGTGTTTTCCTACAGAAGATGCTACTATTTGTTCCTCTCAACTCATGATTACATAACATAATCAGTACAAAATTTCAAAGACTTGGTTGTGAAAATAACTCACATACCATCAGGTCTTTAAAAGATAATCATGGGGCATTAACTAAATATTATCTTTAATCAGGAGAAAAGTCTTGCATTATTGTCATTCTGCATTTGAAAGTCATTGTTTAACTGTTACTAAAAGATTCTCCAAATGACACTGAATCAGTAACACTCTCCAGAGACTACAAAATTGGGCCCAGTGGGCAAAATGGGGAAAATTACTTTGCCACAAGTAAATTAGGCAATTTTCTGTCACCTACTTAGACCAGTTCAGCAAATAATACTGCTCACAAATCTATGCCTTAACAGTAAATATTTTTATCATCATCAAACACAAAGAATTCCAAAAAAGCTGATTTCTGGTGTGCTGGGAGCTGCATGCCACCACAGATATGCTTCAAGCAAATCTTTGAAGTGGTTTTTTTTTAAATCTCGGATAACTATGAAAGGATTCAAATGTTGCTCTCTGTTTTACTTCTGCCATTTCTGAATACTTTCAAGTTCCACCTTTTTTCTCCTGCAATTTTATTTGCTTTTCTCTATTTGTCAAATTGTAATAAAGCCAAGCTACACTTCTATACTACCATTCAGTGTGACATGCTTGGTTTTCATTAGACTGACCTGAAGTTTCTCAGAAAACTATCTCAGGAACAGCTCTCAGTTATTTAATTCCTCTTGGTGCAAATATGAATACCTCTTTTTACTCCATCCCACATCTTCCTTTTGATATGGTTTCTCGTCTTTATGCCATAGAACAGACTTTTGTGTACTTGCCAACACTTTTTCAAGTTTTTAAGCTATCCACACCTCTTTCAGGCACAATGACTGAGACACAAGGTACTTCTTGGGACATTTAACCTTTGTTGACAATCGATTCCAGAGAAATGACTTGTACTTACTTTATTGCTGTCATAAAAAAAATCAAATGTGATAGACATATGGCTATTTTGAAGCAATGTGTTTTAAATGGACTCTAAAGAAGAAGTAATAAGCTGTACACTAGCCAATCAAATATCTTGATGTAACTCCAGATATTCTATTAATTCTGAATTATTGTCCTCCTTACTAAATCTTCTTTCAGATCTCAGGTCCGTAATATACAACAGAAGAGCACTTATGGGTATTGGAAATAGAGAGTTCATAGTTATGGCTGCAATTCATTTTTTTACTAGAAGTCAAAATCAGCCCATCAGTCAAAGAAATACCATCTCCTATAACTGTTCGTGAGGGACGGGATAGAATTTTTCTACTACTTTTGAAATGCATTATAAAATGGTCTCTTTAATTGAGAAATCCTAAAATCAGAGATAGCAACCAAGACCAGAATGATGTTTCACTTCGTGGACAGAGGAATTACAACTGATTTGCCTAGTCGATCTAACATTCAGGACCAAAGCCTGTTGAATTTTCCCTTCAGAATATAGTATCAGAGATATTTTATCTCTGAATTCAGATATATTACATGCTGCAAGACTGTTTTAAATCTATAGTTTGATTGTTTGGCTTTTTTTTTACTTAGAGTGTCTGAATTAAAAAATGGAAATTATCTATAGGGCTAAACTAATACTGAATTTCAGTACTACTATGCATCTGTGTCACTACATTATCTGTATCACCAAACCTGAGGCAGACAGCAAAGCAGAGAAGAAGAAGATGGTCTTGACACAATGTCTTACAGTCTAGGCAATTAAGCCATTGAATAAGAAGTCAAAATAACAAATTGCTTGTTAAATAATTTTAAGTGATACTTTCCTTAGACTATTCTTGTAACAGCTTGTTACAAGATTCAATGTCCCTGTCAAAATTCAATGTCTCCAGTCCCACAGACTGTGGCAAGCAGATTAATAACAGAAAACGTAAAGCACTGTTATCCTCCATTGACTCACTGACAAATGATGAGGTCCCAGCTACATGCTTTTTTTAAATCTTGTATTTTAAAAATGATATAATCATGAATGAAACCACTCAAAATTTTACTCTTGACACTTAATCTGTGAGAGACTGTGCTTATGTTGTCAGATACTGCTTCTGCTTTAATTCTTGGAACAGGATTCAGGTTATGATTATTGGAACAGATAAAGGATTCTAGTGATAACTCCCATATTTGCCTGTTTTGGAAGGCCTGCCTTGGTTTCTTTTCACTGAATGGCACTCTATAATCCTATTTTCTTGCACTCACAAATCTCACTCCTGCAATCCTGGCTCATGGACGGGACTGGATTGCAGTATTGCACTGCGTTTCTGCAAGGTGTTTGTACCTGTTCTCATTTCAGCTTAAGCCATGTATTTATTTCAGTTTAGCTGAAGTTGCTTAGAAACACATTTAAGGTAAATTAAGTTTAGACATGCAACCAAGAATACAAGATGTATGTACTGAAACGTCATGAGCAGTAATAGCTGTACTGAGGGTCTTAGATTAAACCTGTTTATCTGAAAGGGAGGCAAATATCTCATCTCACATTTGTGATGGACTAAGAGCATAGATTCAATTGATGAAAATGAGCTGATGAGCTGAACCTGAAACACTACTAATACTCAAGAGCGTGTCAAAGTCCTCTTAAGACATAAGCCCTTTGCACCAGTTTAACTGAGGAAGACTGTGATAAGACAAGACCTTATGTTAATAGTCATATACCACCAAAACCAAACAGCTGAACTAATCAAGATCACATCACCTGAAATTTGTTTGCACAAACAATTTGGCACACACTTATGAACAGTGGATGCTTCTGTGAAGGCAGGATCAGTTCATTAGCAGAGTATAGACTGAATTATTCATAGAAAACAAATTATTTAGCACCTGTGCTTGAAAGTACTACATGCCATTTTGGGCACTTATTACAAAAAGAACATTAATAAATCAGAGAGAATCTAAAGTAGGCAAGCAAAACAATGAAAGGGTTGTAAAGATAAAGCCCAGAGGAGAGGGAATGAGAATGCTTCATTTCTACCTGGCAAGAAAGGTGAGAGTACACCTTTTAAGAATAATCCCTTCTCGTAACGGATTATTTACAATGGTAGAAGAGAGAACTAAAAGGAGTAATAGCTTGAATCTAAAAGTGGTCTATATTAAAGCTGATCAAATACTCAGAAGGAGGCTAAATAGGTTAAAAAAATTATTGATAATATAAACCTACAGTTAATAGAAATGGAATCAGTAATAAAATTGTTAATGACATAGAAATACAGAGACATGGGGAGATAAGTATTTCAGATATTCTACAATATTCTACAGAGAAATGCAAGCTACAAAGCCTAGGTTACAATTAAAAAAAAAAAAAAAGGAAGAAGAATAACCTTAGTAATCATCTGCCACGAGACACTGGGGAGAAGAATCTAAGTGACAAAAGTCTAAAAGGAACAGATCAGAGAGTCTGAGTCAATGTCATACTCAATAAAAGGAGACATGTGAAAGGAGGGGGAAAGCTGGCCACAAAAGGCATTAGAGGGATTCACTCTACACAAAGACTTGTCTGTACAACATATAGAACAGGCTGTCAGGCAGCTACAGGATCTCATATAAGGGTTAAAACCATAGTATCAGAAAATATGCTGGGGCATAAAACTCGTAATACAGCTTAATGAGGGAGGGGCAGGGAGGGGCAGGGAGCAAACCCCTAGGCTACAGATTCACTTCGTTTGTAAGAAATCTTTTGTTCTACGCACTTTCCCAATAGGTCTGGCATCTAGTGAGAGGTGACAATATCCTCTTCTCCGTTACAAACTGTATCCCGCTTTACTTGACTGTAATAATTTCTTTCATCAAAAGCTTTGGGATGCAAATAAAATTGTATTTCTAAAACAGATTTGAATTCTTCAGATGACTTCTTATTGCAAGTTCAATACCTCTATTAATGCTCTAACATTAACAGTAAAATATAACTTTCAACGGTGTTACCTTACCCCATCCTTACCATCTGACAATAAATTTTTGTTTGGGTTGGCCAGAGTGCTTTCCTTTTCCTCTTTCAGATAGAAATTGTGCTACTCTGAGTTTGTATCATTCTAATGTTAACACAGTCCAATTAAAAAGCAACAACAACATTCTGTTGTCTCTTCAAAGAACGGGACTTGAATCTTGTTCTTCTCACTGAACTCTATTTACCTCAGGAGAAACTCTGCCCCACCACCACGGAGCAGTTTGCATTCTGAGTAGTATAAAGAATGAATGAGCCATTTAATCATTTAATGCACCGAAAATTTGATAGAGCAGATCAAGAAATGTAATATTACACAGCAAGTCTGTTCAGTTGGGTGTTTTGTTACAAAGTAGGTAGGGCTGAAAAATCATTACAAACACTTAGCTAATTCTCACTTTGGCTCAAATTTTCCAGTTGGGGAAAGGTCTTGCCCTATTAAAGAGGCCCCGGCTATGCATTAGAGTGCTGGAGTTGTGAAATGAAATTCCCTGCTGCTCCTGGAGCTTCACAGCAGCAATGTACGCCAGTAATTAAGAATGGTCCTGATACATCAGCTTGGTAAAGGCTGTTCGAGCCCTTTGCCTGGCAGGATGAGTTGCTATTGCCAGAGAGAACTACAAAAGACATTTCAGAAATATTCCAAACCATTCTGTATCAGCTGATTAAGCAACAGGGGAATTTTCATAAGAGGACATAAAGAAAGGCTGGGAGTGAGCTAGAAATCACTCTTTTCCTAGAGGATGCTGGCAATGTTAGCACTGAAATTTGTATCGTCGTGCTCTACATTTCTAACACCTGAGCTTGCATCCAGTGAAATCCATAACAATTATTTCACTAACACCCAAAATTTTACAATTCTGTTGTTGCATTCTGTGGTTGGACTGTTCAACATCCTCAAGTCTGAGCCAAATGTCTGCTGTGGTATGTATCAATAGCAAGTCACCCCATTCTCGGGAAACATGAGATTACAGCAGCAGCTTGCAGAGCAAACACTCTGACACGGGCTGGGGAAGAAAAAGACTTTCTAATTGTTCCAGGTCTGGACAAATCATCCCAGAGGCTGCAGTCAAGCCATGGACTGTAATTTAGACATTTTGCAAAGGCATAAACACCATTTGGTCAGCTCATAAAGCCACAAACATGCCCGCTCCAAATGAGTTGCAAGTTGTTTCAATACAAGAGCCACAGAAAGATTCTCTTTGGTGCAAGGTGGGAACCTCATCAACTGCTAATTCTGTAGATTGTACTTTTGTCCCAGGGAAAGTATGCAGAGCCATATCAAAGGGAAGTGCAAAGTGACAGTGATTGTGAGAAGTCCTGTACCAACATTTTTATACCCTATCCTCTAGCAGTAACTTTTCCACCTTCTCATGTGTTGTCATTCAAAGGTGAAAAGTACTTAAGGGGCCAAATCCATAGTGGATGTGCAGAGGCATTGCCTCAATGACCTGAAGTTTTAGCTATCATGACTCATTTATTATTTTAACACATTTTTTTGTTGTAAAAACATTTCAGAAAATTTACTCTCCATATCGTTAGAATGATCAATTCAGCTTTCTGCTGTACAGAAATTTCACATATGTTTCTGCTTTTTACTGCATTTGAAAAAAAGTTAAATGCAAAGAAGTAGCCTTAACACTTGCAGTCGTTAACTACCTCTTAGGGTTTTTTAAAGGCTTATTGTCTTGAACACTGCAGTCTGATAAAAGAAAGAAAAAGTATTCTGAGTCTTCACTCATAAACAGGAAGAAAGGAACTCTACAGACCTTTAAACAGAGTTTTACAAAACCAGAAAGTCTTATTGTTATTAAAAATATCGCATTAAACTTGCTCTACTGACAAATATCATTTGACAAGCAACAAGTTCAGCTCATTTAGAGACTATCGTTGCCTAGGGCTTGCCATCAACCCTGACTCAAGCACCACAGTAATCCTTCCATTTGTTACAGTTTGATCATAGTCTAATTTACCTGAAGTAAAAAAATCAGAAAATTACATTTCAATTTCATACATTTCCAAAGTAAGTAACAGGTAAAACCAGAATGATACATTCTCCCATTTTTAATGCTTTCAGTCAATGAGACTGCAGATCCAAGAAGTGCTGATTGCGTAACACCCTTCTACACACATTATAATTCCCTGCAGCGATGCCTCTTGCTCCCAGTATAGCAATAGTGTAACCGATTTCATGCCAGTGTTGGAAGAATCAGTATGCATGAAGTGTTGGTTTCCTACTGAAAAATTAATTAGTGCTATTTGTATGCATCACTCAACTTTTTGTAACAGTGAACAAGAACTGCATAGCGATTTTCCTAAATTTTGCTCTAACTTTTTTGCACTGTTTTAAAATTCAGTAAGCACAAATCACTGCTGTTTTATACAGCTAAAGAACAAATTGCTTTGCTATGACTCCTACATCTATTTACTTAATGGAGACACTTATAATGGAAAGCCCTTTGAATACCAATGCTTGTTTCCATAGAGCCTCTGTCCTAATTATAAAGGTTGTGAAAGAAGTATTACAAAAGAAAAATATAAATTACACTGTACCCTAAATTCCTCTACACTTTTCATATATCATGCCTGTAATTTCAGAATTCACACTTCAAGCATGGATATGGCTCACCCGAAACACCAGACACCATGTTGAGATGTTGAGACAACTGACAGAGTTTGTCCATGTCTCTAAGCATGATTTGGATCTGGGATTATCTGGCACAAAGAGAAGAATGGTGCCAACACGGACTGATGAAACTCTGCACAAAGCAGCATTATTTTTATTTTACAGGTATTAAAAAATAATTCCTGCCTCACTTAGCATTGTTAACATTCACAGCATTATAAGTAGCGTAATAAAATACTGGATAGCCAAAATCAGCATCCTTCCCAAGTTTCTCAGCAAACAGACAAAACTCGGGCAACAAGAGGCATTTCAATAATGAAATTTAAATACAGTACCTAGAAGTACTATGTATGACTGATTGTTATGTTAACACAACTGTAAGACATGAGTTATCTATTTAAGCCTTTAGTAATCCTGTATCATATCACTGATGGCCTTATCCCATTCAAGATCAATCCCAAATGCTTAAACCTTTCAGATGGGCTAATGTTGCCTCTCAGTCTTCATTACAGTGGGAATGAAGGTCAAACTACATGATTAATGGAGCATTTCATTAGTTTTTTCATCGCAAACTGTGAATAGGAGTTTCCATTTGACTGCCCAATTTCAGCCCATTTGGAAAAAGGACACAATATTGGCTAGATCAGCTGGGATACATGGTGAGTAGCGATTCACATGCAATGTGTTTGTGGAGAGAAAAACTCAGTGAACCAAGACGAAGGCATCGACCAGAAGAGTAACAACCACCATTCTCCGACCACTCACTACCTGAAGGTCAAAGTGGCAGAATTTCTGTGAGGAATATTAATGTATGGCCAGTCAAGGATTTCCAGTATTCAGTTTTTTCAAATATGCCATTATAAGAAAATGCTGCTAACATATTCACACACAAAGCAGGTTTAACTCTCTAGACACAGGCTACTGCAGATTTCTAAAGCAACCTCTAGTCTGAAATATATCCACGCAAGCAACACAAAAATTAAAACCCTTCCATTAGCAAGTCCTTAAATTTGTGAAATTCTGAATATACCAGCTGAAAATTCTGTCCATGAAGGCAATTGGCAAAGCAAGTACAGTTGAAGTTAAATATTTGCTTAACTCTGCATTGGTAATATGTAAATGGTTGAGCTGATAACAATATTTTGTAACAAAACAATTCATTGCCTGATAATATCATTCCTCTTTTCTGAATCTCAAGTTCAGCAAAGCTTGTGGAAGCTAAAAAATTAAGAGTTAAGGCAAACCTCTGAAAAGTTAAACTCTACTCCCATTAGAGCAGAATACTAGGATTAATCTGCCCGTGTTCCAGATACAGTCAGTATTTAAGCAATCACCAGGTACTGCATCTTATCAAATCAAAATCCAAAATTAAAAAGGTGTTAGGATTAATCTGTGGTCCCGTATGATTGTGGTGGTATCTGTCATTCCCAAGAAATTAATATTGAGATAGATACTGGGCTAATTCAAGAGGGTTTAAGGTTTGGGTTCCCCCCGCCCCGTGCTACAAACTTTAATATTAACATCAGGAAGAAGAGGAAAGTATGTGCTATGTCGTACATGTAAAGCTCCAAGCGTTATTTATCAGCAAATATTAATGAACAGCTCTTCTGGGAAGAGGTCTCAAATCTCAGCTCAGATTTAAATGGCACTTATCCCTGACAGGCAAAATGAGTATTTCAAATGCTTATTAGTTAGTGTTTGTATCTCAAGAAAGGAGACCCTGTAAGATCATCAAAGCCTCAGATGACATAGATAAACATGTGACCACATGTAAACACCCACTTCCTTTTATGTATGCATTTTAAATCATGCTGTCCCTCCATAAAACACATTGCTATGCACTGCTTGCTTTCAGTACAGCCATTTGGTACTGGCCAGCACCTGTCTATAGGGTATTAGATGCTTCTCTCCAGGATCCCTTAAGTTTTACCCAAAAGGAAGGCTACTGGTACGAATTCACTTCACCTCAGGCTTGGCCACATTGTCTCTGTAAACCACTTTTGAAATTCCTAGAACAGAGGAACAAGCAAGCTGACCATGCAGCGCAGCACCATCTTGTGTCTTGCAAGGAAACCTCTCCTACTGCCCAGATTGCCTTGTGATTCCTCACTTGCCCCCTATCCAGATCCAGCTGACCACTGGAAGCTCTCAGTTACAACTTCTTCCTTTCATTTGCAAAACATCCCCTTACCTCCATGGGACGTTTCATCACCCCAGAGAGGTGAGGCTTTCACCAGTGCTTTCAGATTTTAGGACCCAAGACCAAAAGCCAGTCTTTGTGCAATTCTGAAACGCTCCACTAAGTTACATCATGGGTTAAAGCAGGGCACTCTGCAGTGAGGTTCATTATCACAGGACCCTGCAAGTATTACATCTTCCCTTCTTCCCTCATGCCAAGTAAAGATCTGAAACACAAGAAGAAAGCAAACTGATCCTCGACTGAGTTGGCTGCGAACACAATGCCTAAACAGCGTGACCACCAGTGTGCCATATCTCCCTTCATGCTGGTTACACACTTCCACCCTATTTTCCCTTGCTTCTGCTCCATACTGGCCAACTGCAAAATTGCAGATCTGTTGTTGGTCTGATGACTTACGCCCCAACCTGCTCTCTATCCACTGCCAGTCATTCCAAGTATCAGCACGAAAACCTGGGGGAACATCTGGAACAGTCTTACGGACAGAAATACCTAATGAGTATCTCTAGCACTATAGCAACCTTCATTGGATTCATTTTCAAAGTGACTTTTATCAGCAAAGACGAGGGACTGCTAATTAAGAAATATTAATTCAGGCCTATTACTTTGTTCACAAAAAAGGGCTAAGCAAATTCAACTATATTCAGCTGAGCCATAAAGCATTTAAAATCTACACAGAGGACAAAAACAAAGTAATAATTTCATAGCAACTAAAACAAGGTGATGCTTGCTCCTCCTGGAATATGAACTAGCAGAGCATAATTATAAATTTGAAAAAGGCTCAGATGAAACACTGATGCCTGATCAAGAATGTATCAGCTGATGGGTACAGAGATACTTCTAAAGAGATCAAAAGAAGGCGCGTGAAACTCAAGGAAATAACTATATAACAGAGTACCTGGCAAATCCCAAATCAGAGGGGATCCTACGCCACTTTCCAGTCAAATACACCAGAGAGATGTAGGAATGAGAATATCAAAAGTGCCAAAGCAGTGTTTCACTTTTTTTCTGTCAACCAATATATTAAAATACCAGTCTAGCAAACTATGCATCAACCCTGATTAGTAGCTAAATTCGTTAGCACTAATACTATCCCAAACATCCTCTCTTACCCATCCTTTCAGCTGCGTTTGAGAAACCACAATGCTAACCTACTTCTGCAAATAAAGTATTGCTTGCTGATGCCTTCAGAAGCAGACATGCAGGCTGCCCGTAGCCCTGCTTTCCTGCCACAGGCCACTGCTCCCACCTTTGTACAAAAACCTCCGGCGAGAGAAGTCAGCTAGAGCAAGAAACTGCTGCAAAAAAATCTGGCTGCAAACCGCTCCCCTTCCCAAAGCCGTCGGCCAGCCCCACGCTCTGCCCTGCTCACCCTGTGGCTGCATGAACACGAGCACCCACACAGGCGACGATGTGGGTACGAGTGGCCCATAGCTGGGGAAGGGGAGGGAAATGAGCTGCCCCTTTCTGTGCCACAGGAATTTCTGATCATTAAAATACCTGTGCAACCCCAGCCCTAAGACACCAGCAGAAAGCATGCGGGATGTAATGAGGACTAAGAAACCAAACACAGCACCTGAAGTGTACCCCGGCTTTGCACTTGCAGTCCACTTACAAATAGTCTGAAGCCATTCATAGTAGTGCTTTTTATCTTTTTCAAAAAACATACAGCAATGTGAAGGCAGTGCTGCTGTGTGGAACGTTGTCCACACAGATGCTCCATTGTCTTGTAGAAGGGAAGCTGTGTAACGTATTATACTCGGAGACAACTGACTGCACATTATTCTAACCCATACCCTTTCATATGCCGCTCCCCCAGATATATATGTGTGTAACAAAGCAAAATGTCCACATTCATCGCACAAGCAAGATTATATTCAAAGTCAGACTTCTTTTCAGAAAGATTAATTTTAATGAACTTACAAATAAAACCAATGAAGGCCAGACAAATTGAAGAGATTAAAGTGTAAGACCAAGACGGGCTAGAGAAATTGTGCTGTGAATAATTAATCACAAATCAAAAGTCTTCTGAAGCCAATTATTTTTCTAGACTTCTTTCCATTGTGGATACCCACTACTGAATGACCTATGCCTTTCCCATTGATGTTTCTCTGAAGCACCTTACGGGTACCACTGGCTATATCAAAGATCTCCTAATTCAGGACAAAAATCCTTGTGGTAGTGGCCGGGGGTAGAGGGGTGGTTGTCGATGATTGATAAATCTTACAATTAACTCCTTTGGAGAGATTTTCAGCCATGAAAAATCTGTGAGTTTTCAAAAACCTACAGAGCACAATAAATCTTGGGATATCCCATCAGTTCTCAATGACAGGATAGGCAGAGGCTGAAGGAAATAATTTTATGCAATAGAACGATGGTGGAAGGCATCCTAATTTCAGCAGTACAGAGGGGTATTACACACTGCCATGCAAGTGCACTGATTTCTAATGCAAACACACACAACTGTACTCAGGTTCTCAACAGCAAATTGGGAACGCTGACCTACTTGCTGGTGGGGTGGGGTGAGGAGCAGAAAAGGCCTTGACTCTGTGTAAGCACTGCTCAGCAACAACTAAAACATCCCTGTATTACCAACACTCTTCTCAGCACAAATTCAAAACATAGCCCCATACTAGCTACTATGGAAAAAAATTAACTCTATCCCAGCAGAAACCAGGACAAAGACACATTTTCTTTAGCAATTACTATCTGCTGTCTTCTGAGTACTAAGCGTTTGGACCAGCCTGCTTTTTTACCTCTCCAATACATCTTCAAAAACAAGGTCTCAGCAGAATCTTCTCTCCTTTAATTGCCTAGTTCGATGCTTTAGTCTTTTCAAAGCGCTCCCTGTGTTCTTTAAATATTTAAGGAGGATAGAAACCCCTTCATCTTTTGAAAAGGCCAGACTATCATCTGAAATTCCTCGTTCCAGTTTGAAGTTCCATTGAACTTGGAGCAGAAAGTCCAGGAAACCATCCTGATCTCTCATGAAGTCACTCCCCTGCCTCCCTCCTCCACTGACAATGCATCTTCCTTCCCTTCCTTCCCATGCCCCTTACACAAGAAGCTCTCTGAAGCAAATGATTCCTCTACAGATTTTTCATTGCTCACATCCTTCCCAAAGACCCGCTACTGCCATTTAAACTATAAAAAAAAAATCTTTCTTTTCTAGTAGGGGCTTTTTTTGTCCGACATACTGTGCTTGTATGTGGTAAACTCTTTAATCGATTGCTTTCTCCAGTGGTGCTTTTCAGCCTGTAAGTTCTCCAAGTGTCTCTACTGTATGAACAAAGCACACAGCCCCAGCGAAACAACGCAGGCTAAATACTGAAACTCAGAAAGATGATTTTATCATTAAGCTGGGCTCTTTCTTCTGTTGTTTTGTTTCATTTCTGACATTAGGGGATCTCGGAGGAGGATTGCTCCTGAAAGGCTTTATAGAGTCAGGATAAGGATGCAGGTGAGGTTATTTGATGCTGAAAGAGAACAAAGGAATTCAAATTAGAAAGGACAGGGGGAAAAGACACAGAAAAAGACACAAGGACATACAGAAAAGATATATTTGGGAAGGAAATATGAAGGCTGAGCAGGCAGGGAGATGAGAATAGGAAATGCAAATAGTAATCTTAGCCAACTACTGAACATCAGAGGAAAATGTTCATAATGTAAGAGCCTGTCCAAACACTTTGAAAGGTCAGTACAAATTGGCTCATCATGTTTTAGCCATGAGACAAAGCTCATATCCTATCTCTACAGGTTATCTGATCACTTCTTCCTGAGCTGGAAACATGCAGATGAAATCAAATGTTGTTGCACAACATGTGAACAAACCGAACTCACTGCGTCACTGGACCTACGTAGAAAAAATCTGCTGCTAAATGCGTGATTAGGAAAGGATGTGTATGAAATATGTTTGCTTAATGTTTAAAATATTGATATAGGATCTACTGCTGTTTTCTTTATTTTTCTGTTATTAAAGTACCTCACTTTTGAGTGACCAATAACTCAGATCCACTCTCGGTTTGTGAAGAAACTTACAGCAGCAGCAAGTAAACTTTAGATAAATGCATAAAGTGGAGTTGGTTTTGCCTTACAGATATAGGGCAAGCATGGGGGAATCTGATGATTTCCCAGCATGGCAACACCTCTCTCAGCAATTCACAAAGCTACTATTGTCAAATCAAAAAACTGTGGACTTCACAGGTTTCTTTGTTTGCTTTCCTGTAACTATAATTAAAACACACATTGCCTGATACATTTTCCACACTGTGGCAAATTTTCAGTTTTACTTCTAGTATCACTTCTGAAGGTTTACTTAATTGTCCAAGCTGCTTTTTTCAAGTGTTTACCGAGGAAAAATAAAACAATTCTCACCTTTCAGCCTCCTATAAGGTTCCTCTGTGAAAACCTTTCATAGCCGGCAAGCCCAGCTTGCACCCACTCCTCTTAACAGCAGCTCTCAGGAGGCAGCTTGGGAGGGAAGACAGAGGGCAGAGGCAGGAAACAAGGTAGAAAGAAAAAGGAAAACCGGGATGAAAAGAGCAGGTTCAAAAACCTGAAGACCTAGCTCCGTGCACGACCAATTGCGCCTGTCAGCCCAGCGGGAAGCAGGTTCAGGAGGGCACCGCACCGTGCCTGCGAGCAGTCCTGGGCACTGGCTGAGTGAGGGAACGGCAGAAGCAAAAGGTGTCCCTGCTGTCCCCCCAGCACATCGCCCGCCCAGCATCCCTATCAATGTTAACCTCAACATGCAGCTCTTTGTTAAGTATAAAGAGAATGAAGTGCAGGGGCAAAATGAAGGGTAAAGGAGGACAAAAGAATAAAAGGGAGCATGCTGGATTTACTAAATGGTATTTTTAAAAGAATATATTATGTGTACAACCTGGCAGTCCTTGGCCAAAGGAATTACACACACGCACACGCAAACACTACAGACAGAGAAAGAAAAAATTCATCATGACCTGTACAAGTCTTCACAGGTGCTGGAAAGTAATTTTTTTTTGCAATGACTGGACCCAGATTTACCTCTCCCCCACCCCTTTTTCACCCCTCTTCCTCAGCATTTCTTGTGAAGCTCTAAAGTCTGGTCAGTATTGCTCATCCCTGCGCACTGAGTGACATAAACTGTCCAGGAATTGAGGCATCCCAGGTATCTGCTAGTGCACTGCTGACTCTGAATAGGAGAACAGATTGCCAAGAGTTTCTCCTACTATTGCATCATTTAGCACTGACAGTGGCGGAGAAGCTGCTAACACTTTTAGAAGGTTTCGGACCCTATTCCCAAGTCCCATGGTGACAGGTCTGGGGCACAGAGGCTGTCCTCTAAGGACTGACTGCTACACACTGGTTTTCAGCAACCACCTCCTCTGGAGATGTTGTTCAAGACAAAAACAATTAGAATTAATAACAGAGACAGGTAGGGAACTCCTGAGGGAGAAATCTCTTAGAGTGAAAGTTCTGCTTGAGCTAAACCCAGATGAAACAAATCAGTGAGGGATATGCTTATAGTTGGTTGTTGTTGTCATTAATATTGAAGTTAAGTATGATATCATGTTGTCTTTTGCCTCCTTAGCGTGCTCAGAAACTATACACTGGAATAGAAACACATACAATGTCCTGCCTATCCCAGATACACAGAATTTTAAAATATGTAACAATGGTATGTGGTATTTATATGGCAGTTTGACAAAAAGAATGAGATATTTACCAAAAAATTCCCTTTAAGTGTTTTGATGTGTTTTGATTAAAGTGTTTTGAAAGTGTTTTGATTAAAACAGACCTCCTCTCATGGGAAAGAAGCTATCAAGACATGAGGCCATTTTTTTAAAATGGATTAAAATGAGAAATATGAAAAGTCATCAGACATAATAAGGGAATCCATTAATCCAATCACAGAGATCCTGTCCTTCAGAGGCATTGCCAAAACAGGAGTACCCCACCCGAGGATGCACAAGAAGCCAGAAGCACAGAGTAGTGAGTCAGAAGGCTGACCAAGCCCTACAAGGGGTCTTGGCAACAACATCTTGAAGATCTCCAAACACATTTGTCAGCATTACTCTTTTTGTCACTCATTAATGGGTGACTCAACTGGAGAAAAAAAATTAGAAAGAAGAGTGCAGATGGGCAACGCTCAGTATTTGAATAATGGATCATTTCCATTAAGTTGTAAAAAGAATGTAAAATTGTATGGTGATCTATTAATCTGATTTAGTGATGGATAACTAAAATGATGAATATGGATTATATATTTTTAATGAGTGTTACATTTAACGAGCATGAACATTCGTGAGTGTGAACATTAGTGAATGAATAGCAAGGCTTATAAAGTTTTGGATCTTACATATCTAACTAGAGCTCATTTTAGCATGCGTATTATTAGTATCTTGAGATTAAACAGTACCTATTGGAGCACATAATTGTTGACAGATAAAGAGCTCTTAAGTCACGTAAGCAGTATGTTTCCTCTTGTTTGATGAATATATTTTAGAGCCCATGTTGCACTGCATGGAAATATTTTTCCCTCAGCTAAACCATACTGATCTCTTTCCTGTCATTTACCAGGCTGGCAACAAAAAGAAGAATGAAAAATACAGGGGTTGCTCAAATGTTAGTACAGGCCAATTAACAGGTATGAAAGGAAAGCTCAGGAGAGGCAATGAAGCTGAGACTCTGAGTTTCATTAGAAGACAACCAGATGTCAGGCTGTCCACGCTCCAAGTAAACAAGTCGTGGAACAGAGACCCCCCGAACCAATCCAGCCACCCTTCCAGCTGCCAAGCTCGCCCTCAGCTGTTGATTACCGCATAACCTCCCAAGCGGCTCATATCCAAATTCAAGCATGTTATTTTTCACCTACTCATGCACAGTGCGATAAAGGTCCTTCCCAATAGAGCTCCACTAGTTCTCTACCCACTTTTGCAGCAAACACAAAATCCACTTTTTTATCACCTACTAACTGCTTCACTTTGTGGAATCACTCTTTCTAGAAGAGCCTAGACTTGAGCCTGTTCAACACTGTCCTCTTTCCTTTTTTCTCCCTTTTGCAGTCTTATGTAGCTGCCGCAGTAGTGTCAGCAGGTGAAACACAACATCCTCCTCCTCCTCAAAGCACCAATGATCCCTTTTGAAGCTGTATCAAATAAATAACGTTTTCTAGACAGCTTGATAGCAATAAATTACAAAGAACTTCCTACACTTACAGTTACTATTTCACTTCAGATATTTATCCTTCACCAGTCCTTTGCTTTCTGTTATTCTCACTACTTTTTGGTATCATGATGGTTGCACGCTACAAGATGGACACATGAGAGCAATGATATAAAATTATACAATGGAAAATACTTCTTTAAAAGAGAGAGAGAAAGAGATCTTTAGGCAAAAGGTGGAAGACTATTCCCTCTTTGCAGACAGAGCACACCAGAAACAAGGCATGACAGGTCCTGAGAGGAGCCTCTTGTGGAGCCAGAGATCGAAATTCAGATTTCTTGGCTTTCAGTAACAGGATCCCATCACTCGACCTCCTTGCGCAGTACATTTACATTGCAGCTGACATATGCGGGGCTACTTCTCTGCTTTGCTACTACAGAGCTTTTTAGCCCAACCTTCCTCTCAACTTTCCCCATGTATTTTGATCTTAAGTCCCTTTTTTCCCCATCAGCTACCTCAGTCTGCCTAAAAGAAGTTAGTTACAAAAAGCTGTAAGACTTGGCTAAATATCATGACAGCTCCAACTTTGTTTAGTTCCCCAATTTTGTTAATACAGCCACAGAGCTCACTCTGCAATGATAACTACGATGCAGTGCTTTGTTTCACGTATCAGTGAATACTCTTTTCAAGAAGGTGATTTTCATTTTCTTTAGCACAACTGAGGTTTGTTTCTTTTTAGTTCTCCCACCCTAGGAAGAACAGTCTGTCCTGAACCTCACTGGTAAGCAATTAAAATCTGGAAGCTTGCCAGCCTCTGTGGTACTGTGAATTCATTTCCCAAGTAGACATGTAATTCTTGGAGCTGAAGTCGAGACAATAAAATGTGTAAAACTTGACTATAATATGACTTCTCACTAAACGACAAAGCCCCTTTCATATAAAGAAATTGGAGCAAACCAGTCGATAATGAGAAAGTGCAGGCAGTAATTATTTTATTACAAATCTGGAAATGATGCATAATTTCATTTTCGGAAATTAAATGTTCTACTGATAGTATAATCATTTTTTCAGGCCTGGCGTCATTAGGACTCCAGTTGTCTTTAACATCTCTCAATAACATACTTATTCTCACCATTAAAGCTGAGCAATATTCCAAATGTCTGGACTTCAAAAGCTCGTACTCAGTTTGCAACTATCAGTTTGATACTCTCCAGATACTGCAGAAAAGGGGGAAAAAAAACAGTGGATGAGGGGAAAGGACATTGTAAAAGCAATGTTTTAAAGGTAGCATAGCCCAGCAAATGCAATTAGTGAATCTTTGCCACATATATTGAATGAAATGCAGAAAAACAGCAGTAGACTTGTTAGAGGGTTCACAGGAAGGTCACGGCCACAGATGTGGTGCCCCAGACCAGCCACGTTTCACTGGAAGGCTAAGCGACTCCAAGCAATTTGTCCCTGTGGATTGGATGTGGATTTGGGAAAGCTTCAGGTTTCGGGCTGGGAACTGAAGAAAAAAGGGGAGGGGAGTGGGGGAGAGAACGAGACGCACCAGCCAAACCGCATTACATTTCCCACTGCACTCCCACTACATAGGCAGCTCAGGCCTTGAAAGAAGGTAATCCTAACAAATCCACGTTATAAAACTTTTTTCACCTAATTCACACAATGATTTTATTGTTTGTGTATGTGTACCTATCCCTCCTGAAGATTTAAACTGTGGTGTGCCTTACATATATTGGAAGATTAACAAAGCTTCTGCAGCATACGGCTTGTTGGAACCAAAGCGAACAGATTTGTTCCAATGTCCTAAACTGTTTTAACATAAATTAAGTTATTTCACCTGAAATCCTATATAGTGTTCTATGCTATATAGTCATGATTATGACATTATAGTTAAAGGTCAGTCAAGGTTTCTTTTATAGCCTTTGATAAGTGGAGGACTTATTTTCTCAAACTCTTTATATGCCAAAATTTAGCAGTGTATGATTTGGGTCCTACACTAAATGCAAATTTGTTTCTGAAATGTGGTGTTGATCCATTAAGGAGCAAAAGAAAACTTAAGAACTGAAAAAACCCTCACATGCTTAGATGGCAGTGCACAAGAGTAAAAATATTAAAAATAGTCCTTTATTAAATGCTCAGTAATTTTATTAACTTAATCAAAAAATAGCTAATAAGAAATTAATATTCATTCATCAGTGTCTGCATACTAATTAAGAAACACTTCTGATTTAATCAATGTATTCATTTAGGCCACGGTTCAGCAAAACATTAAAGTACAAGTTTAAATCCATTTCTAGCTGCAGAATTAGTCTGCTTTATGCTTAATCCAAATGGCTACATCCATTTATTAAAGAGCTGAAGGGGGTTCAGGAAGGGGGGCGTATAACATTAATTATAGAGTGATAGCAGTACTCCCTCAAAAAGAGTGACTTAAAAGACTGAAAGATTATTTTACGAAGATAAAACCAGAGGAAACATGATAAGCGTGCTGTATAACAAAAGCACAGGCTACAAAGGGCTGATCGGACACTTTTTTTAATGCAGCACCGTGACAAAGGTATACTGAACGAAACAAAGAACATATCAAATCAAACCCAATCAAGCAAAACAAACTTTCTCAAGCAACGAATCCACGGATTTCCCTGTCACATAGTAAAGAAATCAAGCAGAGAAAGACTAAGAATGATATTTGGGTCATGGCATGATATTTAGAGAAATAACCATTTCTAGAGTTGCCGGCAAGTGTTCCAGCACATTTTGGAAACCTTATTGAACCCAATCCTTCAGGGTCTCAACCAGTTTAGATACCAAAGAAACTTCTAACATATTCTGCACTTTTTCTGAAGCATTTGGTCCCCAGATATTATACACTGGACTAGTTCGATCATTGGTCACCCAGTAATCATGAGCTGCTTGAAGATCAACATACAGGTTTTCTTTTATCAGCAGAAGTAATTTGGTTATTTGAAAGTAACTGCACTGTCGCAAAATTCCCTCTTTCTCCTTTTCTCTTTCTCTTCTTATGCCCATCCGCACTCTTGTATCTGTTGCTCTTAAATACTTGACTTTTTTTCCAAGGTATATCACTAAAAGGGAAAATTTTTTGTTGTTCATAGTTTGTTCTTTTGACTATGGAAGAATAGCTGCTATTCAGACACGGGCCATAAACATAAACCAGTCTCCAAACGAGATGCTTACAAAGATCAGTGGTCACTAGATCAGGTATATGCAACTTAGCATTTGGATTTTTTTGTGACGACAGCATGCCTTGCAACTAGCTTTAATTATTTCTTCTGAAGTAGACCTGACAGCTTTACTCATAATATATTCAATCTATAACATGTTTCATGCAGCACTGCAGACTGAATACTGATTTTGAAAATCTGAATATCAACAACTCATTTCTCGTAACCTAAAGTCAGCACAGAACCAGTTATAGTGCATTTCACAGAGTTTCTTTTCAGTGAGATGCCTAACCCCACTGAAAGAGACCAAAGCCATCACTGAGCAGATTTTTGTTTTTATATTTATTTTATAATTATTTTTTAAACTCAGTATTTTTCCTTTTACAAAGCATCACAGTGGTATGAAGTAATAGCATTTTCCCAAAATCACTAATGGCAGAAACAAGATTTGTGTTAGCACAGGTCTGAGGACCCGAGGAGCAGAGCACCCTTCTAGGCTATGTTCTCCACAGAGGCTACAAAATAGTCTTTGTTTCCTGCTCTATCACTACAGCAATGTAATGCAATGAACTTGTGCAAGGTCTACATTAGAAACCCATACAGCACGAGGTACCTTTCTTTCAACAGTTAATGCAGAAGATGGCAAGAGCAGTTGGGTTGCACCTTTCTTGTCTTCCAAAATGTGAAAGCCATCATTATTATTTCAATACAGTACAGACCATAAATGGAATTGGAATTATCGCTCTTTGCTGAGTAGAAATCGAGAATAAAATGCCCTGTGCTAGATGAAGAAAAAAACCATCATTTAGACACATAATCTCTTCACGATAGTTATTTTCTTTTTAATACAGCATTGCTTTTTTGTGATATGAAGCTTAATTTTGAAGTTGTTATACTTCTTGAGAAACTGATATAAAAACATCAAACTAAGCTATACACTTAATTTACAGCAGAATGTTAATTATTGAAATTATAACACTAATTTGAACTTTCATATTTTTATAGCTCTAAATACAGAAAACTCCTCACATACAGAAAAAATGCTACAGTAGCATAATTTTGGTTATGGAAACAAAGCATTTTTATATTCAAGGACTAAGCTTGACTCAATTAAAAGTGTCTATTCTCATATGGCTGATATCTGTTTGAATATGCTTTATTCTGCACAGACTAATGATTTGAATCTCCTCAGAGATGCAAAAATTGCATTGTTCTATATTTCCATATCACTTGTGTCAGCCCTGGTTGGTAGTGCTTGATATCATTGCAGTTGAACAGTTAAATACTAATCTACAATTCAAATGCTCACAAAAGCACTGCATGTAGTTTTATTTTTTGTAATACCATAGTGAAAAAATAATATAGAAGATAACCGTTCTTATATAGCCCTATTAGCAAATTTTACTTCTACTCTTTCAAAAAGAACTTAAAAAAAAAAAGATATGAGAAAGAGTCCAATAAAATTAGTACATAATTCCATAAGCACTCACTCATAAAAGCTACTCGTCTATCCTATTCCCCCTGTTCATATAAAGGAATTCCCATGCAGTGAAAAACATTTGACTGTGTTAGAAGATTTATTTCACTTCTCAGAGACCAGGACCCATAGGTTGTATTTTCACTCTGCCACTGGCTTGTTCTATAACCTAGGGCAAATGACTCAATGCCTCTGTCTTCTTTTATATGGAAACTGGGGCTGTGAGTACTTTCTTTAAGAGGGCAATTGCAAGGATTATTAATGCTTTGTGAAATGCTTTAAGCTCTTCCAATTAAAAACATTGAATAAATACTATCCAGGGCATAGTGCTGTAGTATAACAATTGCACACTAGCATTATAAATGGAAATTATTGTTATTATTTTGAGAACTAACAAGCATAATATCACGAAGATTTAAATTACATCTTGAAAAGAGCTTTGTGAATAACTTCATTTAAGAAACTAGGCAACTATCGTTTATGATCACTTGGCTTCCTAGGTTGCTTTAAGACTAAATTGTCTCAAACAATTAGTCAATAATTAACTGTTCTCAAACCAAGCTCAAGTCACAGAATCAAAGCAAACAACATCCCAGCCCCCTGCCAATGCCAACAAAAATCAAAGCTCTGTATTAGGAAAACACATACCGGGCCAATGCAAAGAATGTTTTTGTTTTGATCTTCTTTTGGGCATTTCTTGGTATCAATTTTGTCCATTAGGCAAATTACTAAGGAGATCAGAAGAGGGTTGCCCTTAGTGAACTGTAAAAACCCACCACATTTTGGAAATTTTGTAAAGCTCAAGAAAAAAATCTAGGAAGCCTGTCATCCTAGAGTCACAGTCTTCAGACCTAATGTCTTCCTGTCCTACAGAGGCTGATCGAACCTCCCTGGCCAGTCCCTTCTTTAGGGTCCACAGGAACAGAGATGTTTCAAAGACATGTAATTAATGAAACTACATGTAATTCACTAACCTTTGAAATTACTTTACAAGTCTCCTCTAATCTATCATGTCTATAGAAGCTTTTTGCCTTATCTTTTCCCATCGAGGACAGGGAATGAAGAGAATAATTTGTGTTTTTTCATATTATTGATAAGGATGACACTCCAATGCCTTGACTTCAAATCCAGACAAGGAAACATTTGTCCACACTGGAAAAAAACACCCTTAAAACTTAGTTCAGTCATCAGTTGGGAAAACTCAAAATTAATAGAAATTATGAAAACAAACAATAATAGCAGTTCGCTACTGTGGCTTAGCCAGGTACAGAAGCTGCAGTCACTCCCTGTCACACTGTATGTGTTTTCAAGGTTTTAGTTCTTAGCAGACAAGAGCATCTGTACGTCCTGCTGGTGAGAGTTCAGGCCGCTCCCACTTAAATGAATTAGGCATTCTCCTCTTTAAACATTATATCTACAAAATAAAGCCTGCCAGATCCATTTAATACCATGTGCATTATGAGAATGATTAAATGCATCAAAAATAAGTTTCACTGATCAATAGCTTCTTTTTTTTTTCCCAAACATCTTCAGCACTTTTCTGTCCAAGTTTGAGCTATTTACTCTACAGCTCCCTAAGCTGCATGTCCTGTTGGATAACGGCTTATCCATCTACCAGAGATTACATTAGGCAGTATAAAAACCATCATTTAATTCAACAATCACCATTAAATTCTGCAGCAAGCCATGCTTTTTCTAGATAATGAGATCGAATGATACATTCATGTAACTTACAGCCTAATTTACTAAAGATTTGTAAAGCATTTATGAAGTTTTCCCTGCAGATCTCTCAACCAAAATCAGGAGCAAAGATGCAAAAAAAAGACATGTACTTTAGCACATGTACAAGTCAATCTAAAACAGCTGTGCATTTCTTAGCAAAACAGTATTTGCACTACTTTGAAGATACAAAACAACTTTTAAAATGAGGTATCCAGTAAATATTTTCTTTTCCTATTGAACTTGACCCAGAGAAGAACTGCAAATATGTTGGTATGAAAACCTGTGTTTTGTCTTGATGCATTCAAAATTCTTTGATTATGTAATGAGGGATTAAAACTTCATGCACTTGGCATTAAGCAGACACAAATAAGGAGGTCAGATGAACCAACGGACTTAGGGAGATGAAGCAAAAATACAGAAGATGAGACAGTATTGCAGGAGCGAAGGAAAAGGAGAACAGATGCCATCAAACAATCATGACTAGTAATTATAATAAATTGCTGTTAAAGCACATCAGTTCGTTATCATCTCCACTTCTGGCCCCATGAATCAATAAGCACAGTATAGTAGGAGACACTGTAAGTTACTGCACCAGCTTTTTCACTCTGAAGGTCAAGAATTAAAACATTTCTCAGTTTTGTTCATGGAGAACTCAAAAACCGAGGCTGTTCAGTTCAGTGTAGTTCAGTCCTGAGCTGGCACAGAGAAACTGGCACAGCAGCAGCTTTGCACTATTCCTGACTACATTGTTTGCCGCATTTAAACTCAGTGTTATCATTTAAGGAATGTAGTATCATTTTAAAAACACAGGATAGAATAGGACAGGGTAGGATTGGAGAGAATGCATCATTTAGAATAATGCAAGGGGAAACAATACAATTTTGACTCATTTACCACAACAGTACATTTATTTTAGTATAGTTGTTTTTCAGTTATTTTACACCACGACAGAGGATGAATATCCATTTTAAAATAGCCAAACAAGCGAGCGATCTTTCTTTCTGATGTAACGTTCTATATTTTCCCAATCTTCTAAAAAATGTTGCCATCACAAAAAAGAATCACCCCGTGAGGCAGGAGGTGGAAGCAGCAGAAGCTATAAGGAGATAACATCCTTTCCACATTTCAGATCAGGGAGAATGGATTCCTACAGGAACCTTACATCACGATAGAGGTTTTTCTTATTATTACATTTGAGTAGTTAATTTTAGAAGCATTTGCTCAGCATCGCCTACATGCAAGTAGCCACTTATGCCAGTTAATGGGAATAATTTTCTCTGTGCGCTGCAAGCACACACCCATTTTAGTGTGTGCTTTAGACCAGAAGAAAACATGATGAGAACCAGCCTCTTGCACTGTACTTCAACTTGGAAATAAATGCAATAAATCACAATTTCTCTGACATGTTACAAGGCAAAAATATAGCTTGGCTCTTTCAACAGTTTCTAGAAGAGCTGGAATCAGCAAACTGACTTCGGCATGCTAGGTCGGGTAAGCAAGCAAATATGGACAGTGCAAGCTGGTGGAACCAAAGGGCTTTTTACATTTTAAGAATGAGAGCAAAGCCTGAAAAAAAAGGGGTTTAACACTTCATAAGAAAATTTAGAGCACATTTAACCGTCATTCCATAGGAGTCAAGTTCTTTGCAAGTACAGATATGACGTAAAGAACTTCTACTTACTTCTACTAAAAAAAAACCCCACAATGAAGTGTTGTTTAAGTAAAAAGCTCAATGTATTTCAGATGTATATTTCTGAAATGCCAGACAAAGCTATTCAGCTGTGTACTGAATTTTCACCACTAGGTAAATTTAAGCTGGCTCCCTTATCTTATGATCTTAGTGTACTATAAGCTTTATTCACTGTCCAGTTCATGAATAAAATGTTATGATATAGTGTGGCCCTAGTAAAACATAAAAAAAACTTTAAAAGCATCTCTACAGAAAAATAATATTACCTCTGCTTCCACAAAGGAGATAAACAGTCTTGTCCAAAATCAAAGTGAATCATTGGCAGAGTGGGGAATGAAGAACTTGGGACACACACTGCACAAGCCAAACCTTTGTCTTTAAAGAAAAGATAAATCCTCTTGAAAAATGTGATTTGGAAGATGAGGTTTCACATAGCAAAATCTGTATGCATAAAAGAGGGATGATAACAAAGTAGGTTATAGAAAAAGGTGGACAGCTTTCCAAAAAATGTGCTCATAGCCAAGGCAGCAGATTCCTATGCCTGTGGGTAATCCGGGAAGTGCATAGGACAGACTTCGACCTTACTGGTTCTTTTGTAGGTCTTCTTGTGCGTATTGCATCAGCAAAGGAGGATTCATGAATGGCTGCAGTGGCTGCAGTAATCCCGATGCAACCTCTGGTTCACTGAGTCTAAAACGTTGATTGTTGGCAGAGGCAGGAGGTGTCTCTGAAAGTATAACCTATGTTTGTTTTCATACTGTTTCCTAAGCATCCGCTGTCGGTCATTGTTAGTGAGAGGACGCTGGGCTTAAAAACTCCTTGTGCTGAATGTTTTCCAGTTTTTACAAGGATTTAGGTTTCTTAAATCACTTACAATTGTGTTGCCTTAGTTTGGGAAAAATTAACTTCCTATGAAATTGGGCACGATGCAAAGATTGTAATTCTCTTGCACACTGTTGGCACAAAAGTGCACCCATCTCATTTTCTGCTATATAATCCCATTTAGGTGTCAAGACCGTTTAGGGACAGTATCATGAAGATAACAATTCTGTTATAAGGAACAAGAGTATGATCCAGAAAAACTGCTGAGAAGAACTTAAGACAGCTTTTCATATAAAAATTGACAGGGCTGTAATCACATCTGCAGTTATTCAGTATTACCTTCTGCAAGAGTAACACTACATATATAGCTAACTGACTCTGAGAAACACACATCTCCTGATTATAGAATTTCTTCTTCCCGGGAAAAGGTTATCTTGAGATGTAACAGTGATTGCTGGAGCACGGAAAGTATTTGCTCCAGGGATGTCATTATCTGCATCAAGACTGCGGCATATAAAAAGTCTTAACTGTTGGGAGATGCAAATGTTATGATGCTAAGTGCTATGTGTTTGTACGAAGACACTAAATAACAGGCCAAAACCTCCACCTAAAAACAACTGTTCAAGATCGTCATCTGACTCCTGTTCAACTTAACACCTGGCTGAATTTTCTAACTGATGGTATTAACACACTGCCTTCCCGCTGAACATAAAGCGCAGCAGAACCGACAGCCGTACGTGGGTACCACTGAAACAAACCCATTTGTGCAAATCCATGAGACATAACAGCACCTGCTCACAACCCAGACGATCCCGTGCTCTCACATGACCAGCTCCACTCATCGGCAATATCACCCTCGAATTTGGTGCCACCATCCTCCCATCTTCCTCATGCTCTGCTTGCTTCAATAGCTGCTACCAAAGGCTGCTACTTCTGAGCTATGCAAAACACACTTTTTTTGTTTAATTATTATTTTTTTGTGGAAGGCTACACTGAGCGGCAGCCTACCCCAATGTGCATACCACACCACCACAGCATTTCATCTTCCACTCCCGGGGATGGATTCAGCCACTGACACCCAACTACTTCAACATTTGTGCTCTGGCTTCGTAGAAAGAGATTTCACAGACCGTGAGTTATCTTACCATTGTCTCCTAGACCGACCCATTAAGGATATGCACAGTCTGTCTGCTTTGTTGGAGTAGCTACTGTATTCATAACTGTAAGTGATGGAAAGGAAAGCAAGTCTGCAAGCTTCAATACGTTGCTTTGTGGGCCACCATGTTCCCATTATGCATGGGCCTCCTTCAGTCCTCCCTGCTCTAATAGAAACAGGAATGACATGCTAAGAGTCAAATGAGCAGAACATTTGGACAATGGGTGGTGTTAAATTCTGTGAAATACAAAACATCATTTGTGTCTTAGCTGTACATTAAAACCCAAAGTTTTCCATTAAATGCTTAGCTTACTTCAATAGAAGTTTGGTTAGACTTAATCCAGTAAAAGGGAATTATTCACCAGCGCTCACATGCAGGTTGTGGAATACACTGGAGGGTATTTTTAGTTCTTGTATAGTCCATTTACCATGACTACAACACTTACTGAAAGAATAATGCTGATCCCTTCATCAACTGATTTAAACACATGCTAATTTTGTCACCTAAAGCATTCCAAAACCATATAACCAGACCTCAAAGAAATCAAAATAAATGGGAACTACCATTTAGGGCTCATTTTTGCACCCACGTGTGTGTGCTTCAGCATTCTGCCCAGCACTCAAATACACAAATTTCTGCTTAATCTGTGTCCAATTCACATTTTATTACAGAGAATGTGTGTGCATTCACGAGATCTTTCATATCTTTCCAACCCGCACGCCTAAGATAAAAAAATTAATGGATGACCCTCAGCTAGATACGGGGCTTGCATGTAAATTGTTAGCATGGCATTAATAGAAAAATAGAGGAACTGGGTAAGTTTGCTCAAAGGGAACTCATTTTTACCTAGTTACAGTTTTTCAAAACTAGCTGTGTGTAGCATGTTGACCATTTTTTTTCCATTACAAGCAGGCTTTATATGAAGGGGAGGAGGCAGGGAAAAACAGAAGCAGATCACAGGTCATCATTAGAACAGGTTTTATTCCCAGATTAGAGCAAAAGTGAGTATCAGAACCAATTTTAAAAGATTAGTTGAATCAGAGGGAGGCCTCAGAAGGCAGTCATTTTCCAGATACCTACCTCCTATTTGTAAGATATCAAAGGACAAAGCCTAACTTTTGTCTTTCTATTTTCACCTTTACTTTTATTTCCTTTTTAACCAAAGGCCCTCAGTGACAATTCTGGAACATCAGAAAGATTTACTCATAATAAAAATCTATATCTATATCCACATATGGATATAGATAATGATAATGTGCAAGGGTGTGATACTATCGTCATCCTTTAGATTCTGAATTCCAAGAACGTGAATTTCTTTTTGTTAGTGGAATAGGGAGGAAGAAGGTAAGGCAGTATCAGAAAACTAACAGAAAAGAAAATGTGTCAGCTTTAATCAGTAAACTTATTTACATAAACATATGCAAATAATGCTATACAATAATGCCCAAATACGGCAAAAAATGCTGAGCTATGGAAGACGTACTTTTCACAAGGATTTGCTTAGGGCAAAAGTATACATGTAGAAGACCATTTCCCTTTTTCATCATTACCTCTGCCTTACACAGGGCTTTCAAAAAAAGGAAGCTTTCTGACTTCCTAACATTCCCTCTTTTCCTGTCTCATTAGTACAAGGCCAGGTAAAGCTCCCACAGAGATGACATATTTTGGATGCTGTATTTGGACAATGGTTTCTGCACCAGGACTTAAAGGTGGAGCAGCTCACTTCTCTGAGCTGCAAATGCTCTGAACTCAGGGCAGGGGCTCCTGTCTGCACCGTCTGTAAAGCAGGAATCTCAGACAAATGAACTAAACTAAGAAATTCCAACGAGACTGAATTTTTAAACAAAAAAGCCAGATTTTTCCAGGAAATCACAGATAGGCGGGAGCCTGACCTACACCTAGGAAACCACAATGTTTTAGGAGAAGGCTTCCCACTAAGTCTGTGTGCCTGAGCATCCCTGGCATTAGCACACCCCACAACCCCGCTCCCTCCCTCCTACAGCTGCTTTCCCAGGGGAGACCTGCAAAAGCCATTTTCTTCTCCTTGCTCCATCTCCACACATAGCTGAAGTGAGTCACAACAGATTTTATTGGTTTCACCAGCAGAAGATTTACAAAGGCGGTAAGAGTAACCCGGCAGTTTAGCCAAAATTAGTTTGGGATTGGGACTGCCCTGCCCTGCGTGGAGAACTCATGGTCTTGGTGCAGGGTTTCTGTTACGCCCTGGCACCACGTGCCCGCTGTGGGTACCACAGAGGATCTGTGGTGCCTACAGAGCCCACCGGCAGCCTCATGCTGTACAGCCTCCCAGAGGCTCTCGCATCCCCTAGAGTACTGACTTTTCCCTGACTCCCTGACTCTCTCACATCATACCAACTCTCCAAGATTAACCTGAAGATCGCTTCAAATTTTCATGTTAAAATAATCAGTAATTACTAATGCATTCCAAACATTAAATATAATTTCCTATATTGAATATTCATATCAGTTAGGTTTTTAATTGTAAGAAATTAATGCTATTTTAAAGGCCTTAAGTCTGCAGAATGTAACTTTAAAGAATGTAAAAATTCCACAGACTGACTAGTTTTCTCTTATTATGAATGACATTTTATATTGCCCTCAATGCCTGCCATAAATGTATGATGTATCTGACAATCTTAACTTTTTATAGCACGATCGATTTTATCATATAATAAGTAGTCAGTGCTACAAAGTGACACATTCTCTTACTGCAGATACAATTTAGGTCAAATTAGAGTTGGATATTCAAGTTTTAGTTTCAGCTTCTTGATGTTTGTGTATGTTCTTTTTCACCCTTACTGAACAGAAGTCATGAGTATGTGACTTGCTTATTTAACAGTATCATGAGTGCGCAGAAGTGAGAAAAACCTAGAGGGGAAAAAAAAACCCCACAAGCAAACACATTATGGAATAAATAGAAAAGGAGAAAAGAAGCCTCAAGTTGTTCTTCTTGCAGAACAAACAAACTACCCTGGCCTTCACAGGCAGGAGATATAAATATCTTGAGCTCGAACATTCAGACTTGAGGAGCTTATAAGAGCCTTGAACCAGAACTATTCAGTTTGCAGCAATCTGAGCTAAGTCATCCTGAAGTGAACTTGTAACTTCCATGACACAATATACTTACTTGACAATATATAGCTCATGGTACACAGAAGCATAATGAGACAAACTCTTTGAAAAGATCACAGTCTCTCTGTATTAAATCTAATCCTATTTCATACTTGTAATATAGCTATAAAATATAGTAATGCTTCTTTTAGAAAATCCAAGACAGTTTGGTAGAAACATAATCTTTAATTTCAAAAAGATTTCCCTCCTTTTTAAATTAAGGTTAGTCAAAGCAGCACAACATCACTCCTCCCGGTTTTCCGATAGCCTGGCATATCCAAAGCAGCCACGAGGACCATGAAGACATTTTCAGGTGGAAAGCAACTGTACCGAATGAGCTTCTTTGCCACTCAATGCAGCACTTGAGTAACAGCAGTAGGCCTGTGCTATTCATAAAGGAGAGGAGGAATCAAAGATTTTTAGGAAGAAAATGTCCCATACCCACCTCAAAGATACATCCTTTATATCTGATCTGTATAGTACATCTGCTAAAGATGCTGAAGTGAGATAATAATAACCCTGTTCAGGGCTAGAAGTGAATTGCAGCTCAAGTTAGTGAGCGTCCGTTGCTGCCCACCACAGCCCTGCACGTGGGGAATAACCTCGCTGCAGGCAAGCACCATGTACTGCGGGGAAAATGCCTCTATTCAAAGATGAGAGCCTAGCATTTACTGCAATGTAGGGGAAAATCTTGTAGCACACTGAAAAATAAAATTTTAAAGTGAACTAAATATGAAATGATTGGGTCTGCATTTCACTCCCATATTTAATTTTATACTACATTTGATTAACTTGGGTGGCTTTGAAGATTTAAATGGCAACACAGAGAAAGTTTTGCACTGAAAATGCACGAGGACATTATAAATCCTGTCAGGAAAGGCTATAGGGAAAGCAGAATATTTGACAGATGGAGAGGAAATACTGGAAGGTTTAGACACCTGAGGAAGCTGTCTGAGTTTGGAAATCAAGCATATTATTTAGTTAATTATTCCACTGCCTAATCTAGGCAATGGAATAATTAACTAAACTTGAAAGAGTTGCTATTCACACTAGTATCACTTGATTTTTTTTCAAGTCTGGCATCTCAGTGAAATATATGTTTACACCCCTTAAAGACTATTCTTACAGTCAGGCTTTAAAATCAGGCAAGCAAAGAGTTGTTGGTTTACACTTCTAACAACGGAAAGAAATTACTGAAGAGGAGCTTGATTGGTTTGAGGGGTTTTGTTGTTGTTTCGGTCTGGGGTTTTTTTGGTCTTTATTGTTGGTGGTGGTTTGTTTTTTTTTTAAAATAAAAGCTTAGCTACAGGACCAGATTTAACCCAAGGAATCAACTGCAGCATATTACGTGTTGCACAAAGAATTGTCGAAAGTGACTGAATTATCCATGCATGGACATACACTCCAACTCCAAAGCATTTACAGGTCAAAACAACCTTTTTGTCATTCCTGAGGAGGAAGCGGGACGCAAGGGCAAAAGCTTCTCCTGAACTCCAACATACGAAGAAGGAGATAAAATCAATGAGATTTAGAATCATGCAGCTGACGTCTTGCAGCTCCTTTCCATTTCACTCCCATGTCTCAGGCACTGAATTTTGCCACTGACTTTGACTCTCAGCCTTACTTCAAATATATGCATTGAGGCAAGAAATGAAACAGTACGGAAGATTTTCTGTGTTTGGGGCTGCAAGAAGAACAAAGACCACTGGTGAGTACACTTTACATTCAAGCTGCCAGGACTCTGGTTTTAATTTTCTTCTTCTACCTTACTTGTATAGCAAAAACACTGCAAAGTGAGCCCCTCTGGCAAATCAGAAACTCCCTCTCAATAAATGACGCACATTATATAAAGATATTTTGCCTATATCTGTAGGTTTCCACACCACCGAGGCAGGCATTGTTTCCTAAAAATTGTTTTTTACTGAGTTAATTAGAATAAATAGGTTTTCCATTTTTTCCTCACCTCTTCGGTGCCCACAAGCATTTTACTGAATTTTTAGCTGGATTTTATCAATTAGTTGATCAATCACTTCTCTACTAGACGCAAGCATTGAGGACGTGGTTGAAATAGAAGGTTATTTAGTCCCCACACATTCAGTGACAGCTAGAGAACAAAGTCCATCTGTCAGCAGCCAACAGCTCAGGGAAGGGAAGTGATTACAGTGATTAAAAAGGGTCAAACAAACCATAAAGAACATTTGTAATTGTATTCATAATAAAGTCATCTTTACTACAGCAGTCAGAGCAGTCGAGGATACACTGATAACTGCAGGAGTACGAATGAGCAAGAAGAAAACACAGGACTCGGACCCAAAACCTGAAGATGTGGACAAGATATATAGAACTTATTGTGGTAAATGTGTCAGATTTTGAAGGAGGCAATTACGCTTAGGACATCAAATCTGCGCTGTCTTAAGTCTCTACATTTCAAATTCTAGATTTTATCCCCAACCGTTCTCTAGGGGCTAAGAACAATATACATCTATGTGAGCCACTTCTACATTAAATAGGTATTAAAGATATGTACCCACAACTCAGATATTGGAGGCAATCCTGTCAGAGGTACAAGAAGATTTGTGAGACTGAGCTGCTGTGTGCACATGAGCTTCCCCAGTTCAGATGTGCCCTCTACCCTCAACTATCAGCCCCACTTCTGCTCCTCTCTGCTTCTTCAAAAATCTCAACAGACATCCTTTCTCCAAGGAGCAGATTTCCTAATCAGCCCCACAAAACCTCCCTGCACACAGCGCTTTCTCACCATGGCAGCATCCTGAGCCTACCTGGGCTCACTGAACACTGGAGGAGACGGAAAGAGCAGTGATTGAAGCCCCATCATGAGCAGACTCTGCCGCAGGGTGGCCGTGCAATCTATCTTGGGTTCACACCGGGAATCAACCGCTTTTTGAAAAACAGGGTATTTGCTTTCTCTCTATAGCATTTCCTAAACGTAAATCTAAGCCTGTAGGGCTACAGAGCTCTTTGCTGCCAAACAGACTAAACACTGCTGAGGGCAGGAGTGGGGGCCAGAGGGGCACATGGAAGATGGGGCCAGAGGGAACCAATACAGCTTAATAAGACCCAAAACCACACCTCCTCAAACACGGGGAGAGTAGGAAGTAATATTAATACCACTGCAACTGTAACACAGAAGGGACAGCAAGCAGGAGATCTAGCATGTTGCATTAACAGTGCACGCACGAGGGGGCCTGAATGAACTGTTTTCACTGTAATATTTGTGTAAATACCACTGAGTATCATTAAAAGGATGTCATATTTGCAGATACCAGCTGCTGGAATTCACTGATGGCACCGAGCCTGTGCGCTGGCGCAGCGGCACAGCTCTTCACAGGCTCTGCACCAGCTGATTTGCTCAGCTCCACCAAGAAAAGTAAAGGAAATTCTAGCAAAGACAAATATTTGCCTTCTTCCATTGACAAAATCAACACGTCAGAACCCCAAAAACTCCATGTTCATCACCTACAATCTGTTTCAGATATCTGAATGTGAAACACCGTTTGAAAAAAATATGCTCAACATCAGAATGTGATAGTCATGATTGTGACTTCACTGCGCTTACCTTGTACAAAACACCTCCATACAGAAAAACAAATTCTATCTAAAAGCACAAGCACATATTTTACAGGAAATTTGAAAACTCTGGAGGACCATTTTTCCAAAATTTAAAGCAACAGTTGGCATAAAAACTAAAAACCAACAAAATAAATTTAAGTTGTAAGTTTTAACAAAATATGAGGGTGCCTTTACAAGTATCCTTCTAAATTCCCAAGAAGTCATCATTACCCAGATGCACACAAAAAAGGACAAGAAGGTATCTTGCTTAAAATGAGACATGGAATTAGCAGCGAAAACAGAAAAGAAACTAGAACATATAAAGCACACATAGGAAAAAAGAGAGCATGTGGATGTATAAGGCTGAAGAAAGGTAAGTGAATGACAATGTATAAAAGATAATAGTGGGAAGAAAAGATACAGGAGATCTGGAAGATGTGAGCAGTAAAACTGTAAAAGGTGATGTAAAGTACACAGAGATGCTCAAATGGGGTTTTCTGTTGTGTATGCAGAATGAAGCAGAAGGATGCATTCATCTCATGCAAAGTTGGGGATGGAATAGAAAGTTTGCCATATGCGATAAACAAGGATGTTAGGCAACAGCTGCTAAAATTAAGCAATGTTCAAATCAGCAGCCTGGATAATGCATACCCCTGAGTGTTAAAAGGACATGCTGAGGAGCTTCCCTGAATTGTTAATATTAATTTTTAAACGAACCTTTGAAAACTCGGGGAAATTCCAAAGAAATAAAGGACTGCCAAAGGAGAGCCAATATTTTAATAAGGATAAAAGAGATGGGCCACAGACCTCTAGAATAGTTATTTAGCATTCAGTAAAAGGAGTGATTAATCTGGAATTTCATCAACAAAGAATTAGAGGCTAAAAATTTAATTAATGTCAATCAGTTAGTTTAATGGAAGGTTGGTCTTGTAAAACAAACCTATTGTCTTTTTGTGAAGAGATAACAGGTCTGGTTGACAAAGGCAATTGTATGCTATAGTGCACTTGATTTCTCCATGGCATTTGACTTAGTACAACATGACATCTCAATTAAAAAATGATGATGTGGAATTAACAGAGTGTACTTCAGTTGGATTCAATTGTAGTATACTCACAGGTCTCAAAATGTTCTTGATACCGACAACTCCTCATTTAGTGGAGCCGTAAGGGATTAATTCTTCATCTGAAGTTATTTTTATGAAAAATATAAGATCTCCTGTGGTAACAGAGGTAGGTGAGACAGCTTCTCAAAGGTTAGGGAAGAAAATGTGGTGTCTGAGAAGCAATCTGAGTTGCTGCCTACAAGGAGAATCTAACAAAATTGATTTTAATAGAACCAAATGCAAGGCAACACAAGGGGAATTAAGAATGGATTTTTTTATGTGCCTAATGGGAACTTCAGGATTGTACTTGATTTGCCTACTTAAGGAGTTTAGTTTAGATGCTTGTCAAGGTTTTTAAAATGAGAGCCTATGTTTCCTACAGAATTACGGAAAAAGAAATAGATCCAGAGTTGGATGCCTGAAGGCTATCGGTTGGTCACTGCCATGGCAGCCACTCACTTTGGGAACTTGGAGAAGAGTTTCGGTGGAAGTGAGATAAAAAAGAGAAGCTGGAGGAAAGAGAAGGATGAGAACTTCAGGATAAACTCTTGAAAGACCTTCTTAGTGAAAAGCATCTATGACATTCTTGGGGCAGGGAGGGAAATCAAATAAAGGTTAGGCAAGTAGAAATCATCTCACTTTTTAAATATTATTTCTAAGACCTCTGACAGAATACCAGCATAGTGTCCACAATTTAAGAAACATGTGGAAATACTGGAAAACATTCAAAGGAGAGACACAAAAATTACTCAAGCCTAGAAAACATGATTTATGATGTGAGATTTAAGCAGCGCAACATATTCAGATCATCAAAGAGAATGTTATAGGCTGAATTCATCACCATGCACAGGTATTTTCACACATGAAAACCATCTGATAACAGGATGGAAATAGTTAATCATGCAGACAATGGCATAACTAACTTCCAGTCACTGGATCTCATTAGCAAGTTAAACCTTGAAAGAAGCTTTTGATTACTTTCGCAGCTGGGAAAATCAAATTGAAATATTTTACCAGGGGACTCTGCATCGCTTGAAGTCTTTAAAATAAAATTATGCTATCCTTCTAGAATATATTTCTCTTCTTCTTTTTCATTTTTTTCCTGCACATTCTTGAAGAAATGATCTGTAGTTAACATGCTTTGTTGGACTGGACAGGAAAGATCATGTTTTGACTTTCAGGGGCAGAAAGACTATAAAGGTAAACAGACTCCAAAACCTCTGCCTGCTCATCTCTCTTCCTTCACAGGTCACAGGAAAACAGAGTTTCTTGCCTTTCTCCCGAAAGAATCAGAATGACTTCTGTTCTCCATTAAGAAAATCATTGTATTGATATGTCATATTTTAAGGCTTCGAAAATCACCCACTGAGGTCAGAAACAACACCTTCTCCCCCCTATGCAGCTATCTAGACTTACTCCAAAGGCAGAAGAGGAAAGAACTCTATTTAGCTTATCCCACAACATTAGCGATTAAGCACAAGCAAAAGATAAAACTAGAAAAATGTTGCTATCAACTCTTTCTTCTCTGATGGACTCATGTAATCATACCTAATAAATTCCCTGTCATTCCAAGGGTATCAAGTATTGGAGGTTTTGTGATCTCTCTTGCTCTCTGGCACAAAGAATTTCACCTTCAGAAGACAAAAATTCTTTAATCTGAACAAAGGAGTATTTGGGTATAACAAAAAATTATTTTTTTCTATGATTTTCTCTAAAGAAAATTAGAACTAAATCCTCTAGTGGTTCCTTCAGGCCTGAAACCCTGTGAAGCACAGCTTATATCTTCATAGCACATCTGGTGCTTCCACAGTTTTTGTATCGAGTTTCAGCATGTCAAAATATAACATGAAAGATAGGTAACGTTTTCCGAGTGGCGCTGGTGGAGATTATAATTGTACTGACACTATAACAATTATAAACAGAGAATAGTGTCCAAAAAGACAGAATTGCACAAAAGCGAGCACTTTGCATGGGATTTGAGAAGTGCAATATCTGTATACCACTTAAACTGTCAGTGATGGGGGCTGTGTACCCAGCCCAGGGAATCACTTTCCCAGAGCCACGATGGACCTCGGAGCCTCATGTTTCCTAAATGCACAAAACCGGCCATTGAGATCCTCTGTAGGTGCCTAGAGAAAGCTCCTTGAATAGCCTCTGAGAGCACCACATATGAACTTTATAGCAGAGCCAAACCCAGGATTTATGCCTGAACTAGAAGATTATCCACCTATTCTATCTCACAGAATACAAGGCAAAAAATAGACTGCATTTTGTTCTCATCTGATTAGTCCTCATTATTCAGGGCTAGGCACAATCCTGTGATACATCTCTTAACTTAGCAGACTGTTTTTGCAGGATATTTAGCAACCTTTAGTGTCTTTAAAAGCGGTAAAAAACAACACTCAATGAAAACTCCAAGCAAAGAAAACATTAATCATCACATACAAATAAATCTTTCAAAAGAAACAACAAAGAAAATGCGTGCCCTGTTTCTAAGACTAATAAACCATCATTACTAGCAAAGACCGGCACATACAACAGGTAGTTAATGCTTTCATTTGATAGTTTCCAGAACCATCTACCTACTCAACAGGATGTTAATGCTCTGAGTTACAGGGCGATTCATTGCATTTGCAGTGGAAAATTATACAGCATCTGTTATTGAAGGTCTCTATTATGGCTGGACCCCCACAAGTCTGAGTTACAGTCCCTGTTATCTGCCCACAAAATCGTTATCACCCATCTGGCATCTTCTAATATTTTCAACATGCCGCCAAGATTTGCATAACGTACTCCAAACTGTGACGTTATCCCAGCGTTTCAAACACCAACAAAGTTTCAGAGAAAGGAGCTAGCCTGTTGCTAAGTACTCACTCCTGAAAACCAGATCACCTGATCTTGAACTCCCTTTAAAAAAAAAAAGACATCACAATGCATAAGGATCCCCAAGAACCTGGTACACCCTGTCTGGGCTGTGAGGCCCTGCTCCGTGTGTCCTCAGGCAACGTCACGTCGCAAGGAAAAGACTCCCAGCTCTTAAACTTGCCAAAATTGTTGCACTAGAACGTGTGTAGCATGCATGTGGGTTTCTTCATGTACACCGGAAAATGTCTTTTTTTTTTTCCCTCAACTAAATAATTTCCTTAGGCTCAAAAAAGCACCAGAATTATTTTATCTTTATCACAGTTATAAAATACGGCGCAGCTGCCACGGCCATTCTTCTCTGTAAATTTTCAGCTACTCCCCACACGCTGTTTCTTCCAGTCAGTAAATGTTTGCATGCCAGGAAAAGACATTTGACTTCCTTAGCTGTTTTGTCACTGCGACACCAAAAAGCATAAGGTTTCTTGCAGAATCCACTGTGCCTTGATCTAGTCCTGGTTTGGGAAAAAATTCGGGTGGAGAAAGGCAGGGAAGGATCATGAACTCGGACCGCAAAACCTTCCAAAAGCAAACAAAGCTGTCTGTGTTGTTACTTGGAAGTATCCATATAGCTTCCAGCCAAATGTTGGTGCAAGAAAAGATTATTTTTAATATCAGAACTGTTTGTAAGAGAATGTATATTCCCATGATCAAATCTAATGCAACACTGTCAGGATTTGGCTCTAGACAACATCCTCGACGTTTTATAGTAGTTATCAGCACCACAGTTATATGTTGCTGACAGGGTCTGTGCAAAGCGAGCTGGGCAGTCAAGTTACGCTGGAAACTTTTCGGCTCCCAGGGTCCGTTTCTGCTGGGATCTATGTCCACCTTCAGATCACCGTGGCATCGTCTCCAATGCTCTCTCCTGCCACAAGCTGACAGCCTTCACTCACTGGGGGGAGCAGGGGGGGGCAGAAAGCAAAGCCAGCAGCTAAATCACACAGACGCTTTAAAAACAATAAAAGTTGCTGCACAAACCATACATCCTTACACTTAGCAGCAACACATGGTGGGAATTTGCAGCTCCCATATGCTGCAGATTTTTAAAGTCCTATTTAACTTAAAAAACCAACAACAAAAAAACACCCCAGAACATCCAGATGTTTTTGAAAAGTCCAAGATTGTTTCCCATTTCACTGCATATATTATTTCATCATCCGATGTTTTACGATACATTTTGTATTACCTTTTCGGATCAGCAGTTTTTTCTAGCTTAGATCAGCGAGCCACAGGTCTGTGGGCTCTGAGGCTTTAACACCTCCGCAAGTTTTCCAGTTTGGCTTTCTCTCACCATTGGCCACCACAGCGCAGGGCTGCCCTCCCACCCCTGGTTTCCATTCCTCAGTTCTGATTCTGTCCCATGTTGGGCCAAGTGAGAGGAAAAATAAAAAAGTTAAGGTTTAAGTTAAATATTCAAAAGGGATTCTGTGGTTTCTTTAAAGTTTAATTTAATTTTGCAATTTTCCTAAAGGAAGCATATTCATTTCAGACTGTTCTGGCAGGACAGTTAATTCACTCCAACACCTATGAGAGAACAAAAGGACTGAGCCCCAGGAATGAATTCAGAGAGCACCAGAGTCACTACATTAAAGGTGATCTCTTACTTTCACAGGATGAATGCACCACCAGTTCCAACACAATGCTCTGGATTATTAATTCCCACGGGGCATGACTGAAAGCATCCCGCTTCCTCCGCTGGCATTAGGATCAGCTCTGTCACACCTGCAGACCGGCTCACAGGAGGAGGTTCCCGATAAAAACATCCTGCTATTCTAAACAGCACTGACCCTTCCATCTTCACCTCCTATGGAGGGAGACGTGAGAGATGGCCAGCCTTCTCCATAACCAACTAAGTATTTTTTGTCAGTGACATTACATAAGTAGGATAATATAACCCTTCTGGTTTTACCATGTGCCCAACTCCAACCCATGCATTAGACAGTCATTCTGTCCGAACAGAGAGAAACAAATGTATTAGCAATCATTAATCATCAGTGCAATCTACTCGTCTGTTTCCTGCTATTACGAGATCAAATGGAAACCTCAGCCTGGATACATTACAGTCTCATTAAGCCTTAAAGCCAGAATGGAACAAACCATTGCTCGCAAATTCATTTACTCCTGAAATTCAAACCAGTCAGTCAGCATGGGATGGGATGGACAAGCAAATAACAGGCCTTCATAGTTAGTAAATTATGGACAAATGGGTTTACAGGGCAGAAGATCTTAGTTTTTAAAACCTAGACTCAACTAAAGCAACTCATGCCAAATCCTAGAGAAAGAGGTTTCATTTTTTTTTCCTTTTACGGCATGGAACATACATTTGCTGATATACACAAGTAAACTAAAATGTGTTATTATAACATTAGAATAAATAAGGCCACTGTCTCCCCAAGTCCTCTCCTGCATACAAACCAAGAAAACAAGAAGATGACATTTAGGAAAGAATGCAAACTGAGCAAGTAGTTGCAGATACTCATTTACTATAAATTACATAGATCAGTATGAAACTGCACGAGAAGAGGATTTAGAACGATATCGTCAATAGTCTACTCCCATTTGGGATTTGTTAAGCAGATCGTATAAAATCTAATATTAAGTTCATTAGTATAAGACTGCACAGATAGTTTTGCAAGCTCAGTCCAGTCTAGGAAGGAGAGCTGCTTAGCACCCACGACAAACATAAAAACACAGCTAATATTTCCAGAACAAACATGACTTCTTTGAATCAAAAAGCCAAAAGATGCATCTTAGCACAACTAATTAGAAAGTGCTGCTGGTAAATTAACACTATGCCATTCCACCACTTCCCATTCAGCGTTCGAAAGCAAGGATATTCACGTACCACTGTAACAGATCAGTCCTTTACATCCTTGCTGAGTTCTGGATTTGGGATTGCAAGGCTTATGTATATGCAACTCATCAGCTGTTGCAGGGAACTACAGTGTCTTGACCCTAGAACATCAGACCTGCCAGGTGAATGAAGGAAGACAAAAATTCACCCCAGATCCACTTGAGCAAAACCTTACCCATGTGATACTTAACAAAGTTTACAGGGAATCCAGCTGCTTGCTCCTAATCTAGTTTTTTGCATGTTTAAAAACATATGCATTTACGAATTCATATGGGTATTCTAAAATTGCATTTTTACCTCAGGCACTCAATAATTTCAGATGTTATACAGCTTCAGTTGCATTCTTACAGGTTAGCCTAGATATTGCTTTCCAACTTTAAAGCAGTTTGAAAAGAGACAATTTAAACTCACCGTGGTATTTGCTTTGCTCCTAAGTGCCCTGTATTGATTACCCCCTGTATTGGGTTAGCATGGCAAGGTTTTGGCAGCAGGGGGCTACAGGGGTGGCTTCTGTGAGAAGCTGCTAGAAGCTTCCCCCATGTCCGACAGAGCCAATGCCAGCCAGCTCCAAGATGGACCCACCGCTGGCCAAGGCTGAGCCCATCAGCAATGGTGGTAGCACCTCTCTGATAACGTATTTAAGAAAGGGGGGGGGAACCTGCTGCGCAACAGCAGCCAGAGAGAAGAGTGAGAATAGGTGAGAGGAACAACCCTGCAGACACCAAGGGCAGTGAAGAAGGAGGGGCAGGGGGTGCTCCAGGCGCCGGAGCAGAGATTCCCCTGCAGCCCGTGGTGAAGGCCATGGTGAGGCAGGCTGTGCCCCTGCAGCCCATGGAGGCCCACGGTGGAGCAGATATCCACTGCAGCCCACAGAGGACCCCACGCCGGAGCAGGTGGGTGCACCCAAAGGAGACCGTGGCCCCGTGGGAAGCCCGTGCTGGAGCAGGCTCCCGGCAGGACCTGTGGACCCGTGGAGAGAGGAGCCCACGCTGGAGCAGGTTTGCTGGCAGGACTTGTGACCCCGTGGGGGACCCACGCTGGAGCAGCCTGTTCCTGAAGGACTGCACCCCGTGGAAGGGACCCACGGTGGAGCAGTTCATGAAGAACTGCAGCCCCTGGGAAGGACTCACGCTGGAGAAGTTCATGGAGGACTGTCTCCCGTGGGAGGGACCCCGGGCTGGAGCAGGGGAAGAGTGTGAGGAGTCCTCCCCTGAGGAGGAAGGAGCGGCAGAGACAACGTGTGATGAGCTGACCACAACCCCCATTCCCCGTCCCCTGCGCTGGTCAGGGGGAGGAGGCAGAGAATTTGGGAGTGAAGTTGAGCCTGGGAAGAAGGGAGGGGTGGGGGGAAGGTGTTTTAAGATTTGATTTTATTTCTCATTATCCTACTCTGACATTCAACTGGCAATAAAACTAATTTCCCCAAGTTGACTCTGTTTTGCCCATGACAGTAATTGCTGAGTGGTCTCCCTGTCCTGATCTCGACCCAGGAGCCTTCTGTTACATTTTCCCTCCCCTGTCCAGCTGAGGAGGGCAGTGACAGGCTGGCTTTGGGGGGCACCTGGCATCCAGCCAGGGTCAACCCACCACACCCCAAAAAAACCTCTTGGGATTTTTTTCCTTCTGATGCAACACATGCATCCTAAATCATTTCTTCCATCAGTCATTTACTTCCTACAGTGTGACCCAAACAATAACTCGGGAGTAACTCCACATGCCCACGCAGAATATAAAAAGCTAGACTTCTTGCACGGTGGAAAAGCCATCACACTGATACTGTGCTTCTGTGGAAATGCTCAGTGACACGATCCACATGCAGCCCTCACTGTTTAAAACTTGCGAGTCCTTACTGTCTCCATGCGTGTGACAGCCCTGCACCAGGACCTGTTACAAGGCCACCACTATTTGGGGTCAGGAGGGAGGATGGCGGCAGGTGAAGTGACCTGGAGCATGAGTTGTAGCTGGATTATAGAATCATAGAATCATTTAGGTTGGAAAAGACCTTTAAGATCGTCAAGTCCGACCGTTAGCCTAGCACTGCCAAGTCCACCACTAAACCATGCCCCTAAGCACCACATCTACATGTCTGTTATATACCTTCGGGGATGGCGACTCAACCTGGGCAGCCTGTTCCAATGCTGGACAACCCTTTCGGTGAAGAAATTTTTCCTAATATCCAATCTAAACCTCTGCTGGTACAACTTGAGGCCATTTCCTCTTCTCCTATCACTTGTCACTTGGGAGAAGAGACTGACACCCACTCCTTTGAGGTAGTTGTAGAGAGCGATAAGGTCTCCCCTCAGCCTCCCTTTCTCCAGGCTGAACAACCCCAGTTCCTTCAGCCGCTCCTCATAAGACTTGTGCTCCTCATAAGACCCTTCACCAGCTTTGTTGCCCTTCTTTGGACACGCTCCAGCACCTCAATGTCTTTCTTGTTGTGAGGCACCCAAAACTGAACACAGTATTCAAGGTGCGGCCTGACCAGTGCCGAGTACAGGGGCACGATCACTTCCCTAGTCCTGCTGGCCACACTATTGCTGATACAAGCCAGGATGCTGTTGGCCTCCTTGGCCACCTGGGCACACTGCTGGCTCATATTCAGCCAGCTGTTGACCAACACCCCCAGGTCCTTTTACGCCAGGCAGCTTTCCAGCCACTCTTCCCCAAGCCTGTACCGTTGCATGGGGTTGTTGTGACCGAAGTGCAGGACCTGGCACTTAGCCTTGTTGAACGTCATACAATTGGCCCCAGCCCATCGATCCAGCCTCTGTAGTCCTTCCTCTGTAGTCCAGATCCCACTGTAGAGCCTTCCTACCCTCAAGCAGATCAAGACACCCGCCCAACTTGTAGTTGTCTGCAAACTTACTGAGGGTGTACCCGATCCCCTCGTCCAGATCATTGATAAAGATGTTAAACGGAATGGGCCCCAACACAGAGCCCTGGGGAACACCACTTGTGACCGGCCGCCAACTGGATTTAACGCCGTTCACCACAACTCTTTGGGCCCGGCCATCCAGCCCATTTTCTACCCAGTGAAGCGTACACCCATCCAAGCCATGAGCAGCCAGTTTCTCCAGGAGAATGCTGTGGGAAACAGTGTCAAAGGCTTTACTAAAGTCTAGGTAGACAACATGCACAGCCTTTCCCTCATCCACTAAACAGGTCACCTTGTCATAGAAGGAGACCAGGTTAGTCAAGCAGGACCTGCCTTTCATAAATCCATGCTGACTGGGCCTGATCACCTGGTTGTCCTGTACGTGCTGCGTGATGGCACTCAGGATGATCTGCTCAACCTTCCCCGGCACCAAGGTCAGACTGACAGGCCTGTAGTTCTCCAGAGCCTCCTTCTGGCCATTCTTGTAGATAGGCGTCGCATTTGCTAACCTCCAACTGGGACCCCCCTGGTTAGCCGGAACTGCTGATAAAGGATTGAAAGCGGCTTGGTGAGCACTTCCGCCAGCTCCCTCAGTACCCGTACTCTGGCTGGAAGGACAGAGGAGAACACTACTTGTGCTCCTGATCCCTTAACCTGTCGTCCCAAGGCCCTGAAGTCTCTCTTGATTGCCCTCGGACTTCTAGTTGCAACTTCATGCCTACCTCAAAAATCAATAATGGCTAATAATCTGAGGGCCGTATGAGGGCAGGAAGTTTTCTCTTCACATCTTTTACCTGAGCCCCATGGAGGCTGCAGACTTCCCTAAGAAGTGGGTCTGGTCTGCATGCTGGGCCTTCTGTTCCCTTTAGAAGGGAGTCTCCTATGACAATGATCCATCTTTTTTTCTTTATGGAAGCAGTTTTGATGCAGGGCATAGTCCGACTGAACCTCGGCGACACCTCCAAGATAGATGAACCATCATCCTTGTTATTGTTTGGTTCCACTTGCAGAGCCTTGTATCTATTATGCAAGGGCACCTGGGAAGGTGGGGTAGTCGCAGAGGAGACATGCCTGCTGCGCTGGCAGGAGCTTGTCGCCATTGCCCCCTATCCCTTAAGTCACTGTCTTCAGCCAGGCAGAGCGAGGATAGGGAAACCTTCATATTCATGTGTCCTGTCTGCCTGCTGGCCTGTCTCAGGGAAGGTAGGGTGCGATTCCAGTAGTCTCCCTCTCTCTTTCTCTCCCTGATACTCCTCAACCTACTCACCTCCTCCCAGAGCTCTGCAACTAAGCGGAGGAGTTCCTCTACCTGGGCGCATCTCCCACACGTCTGCTCACTGCTGCTGTCTGATACTGGCATAAGAGCAGGGCACACCCTGCAGCCTGGCACCTGGGCAGCAGCGTGTTCCCACCAGAGCTCTGTCTCCTGGGAAGCTGCATCAGTCGTGGTGGGTGCAGAGCTTAGAGAGGCCATGGCTTTCTGCCAGGTGGATACCACCGCTCCCTGGTTGAGCTGGCAGAGCTTCAGCACCCTTCTCGCACACCCTTCTGCACAAACCGCCGTGCCATGCCCTGTTTGCCCACCCCGTTCGTGGCGCTCCTGGTTGCTAGCGCTCCCCAGGGGCTTCTTTTATACATGTGGGGGGGCTTGGCCGCCACTGCTGCTGGCCCCACCCAGGTCCTGTCAGCCACTACCATGCGAGCTGTGGGCTCCTGGCGTCTCGCTCTGCTCCCCTGAGGTTCCCCTGGTTCGGAAACCCCCCTGTGCACCGCACTGGAGCACTCTGCTGCCAACCGTGCCGGCATGCCTCAGCAACAGTTCCGAATGTCTTCCTACAGTCCTGCTGCGTAAGAACCCATTGGAATATGAAATACCTACGCCATGACTCAACGTACCTTGGCTGCACCAGGTGTGGGGCATTATGGAGAGAGAAGGGAACCCTGTCCTGGGAACAAGCAAGACACAAGTCTAGCCGTGGGAATTATCTTCTGTTTCATACTGTGAAATCTTATGACAAATCTGAGTATCATCCTGATAATTAAGTTTTGGGTTTTTTTTTTCCCCTTTGATGTCTTTCCTTTTAGGGAGATACATAATCACCCAAAAATCCCAGCTTTTTTCTTTTTTTTTTTTTCTTTTTTTTTAAAGCATTGCAAAAGAAGATTTCTGTTCTTTGCGAAAGTAGAAAAAACCTTCAAAATACAGGTCCTAAAGGCAAAAATGCCAGAAGACAAGCAAAAAGAATTCAAAATTTATTAAGTCAAGCTTGTTTCTGACTTATGAATGCATCAGATTGACAACACTGCTGAGAGTCCTGTACGATCCCAAAGATTTAGGTCATGTTGCATCCTTGTATACAAACATAATTAATTAAAAAATATATACTTCACTAGTAAGTCAGGAAAGATTTCAGCAGTCACTTATTTCTAATGCCACTTGAATTATTATTCTTAACTCTTGAAATCTGCTTCTCAGTCTAATTCAATTTCAACTCAAACAACTGGTCCTTCCAAATAGTCCAGACTTTCACTAACAAAAGTGATGAGAATCCCATATTGCATATGATAAAGCCGTTTTGCATATTTATGATGTTAGTTACATCAGTAAAAGTGGAATCTGAGGTTTCATTGAAAACTAATGCAATATGCACTGCTCCACCTCAAAGAAAATTTGCATAATGACCTGACGTTGCGTGGTGTCTACCTGCTGTTCTGGTGTCTCATAAGGGAATGGGAAGCACTCACCAAAATTTGCTATTTAATGAGCACAGAACACAGGTTCCCAGTGATGATTAATATCCAAATTTTCATTATATTCAAGTGCATCATTAAATTCAGGGATTTGTTCTGATCCTCTAGAGAGAGGAGATCCAAAAGCAAAGTCTGAATCTAGATTTGCTCCACTTCCTTCCTTAAATCCCACCTCTGGGAAATATTACCAAGGAAAGTACAAATAGCCTGCAAGCTACTAGAAAAGTCATTGCGAAGGAAGAACTGCCTATATTAAGACACATCCTCCAACTGTAAATTAATCAGATCAACACACATATATTTAGCTAACCAAGATGCCCATGCAATATTATAATAAAACATAATAATCAAATGAAAAATAAACTCAGTAGTGGAATTCTGGATTACAATACATGTTGTGTCTGAACAGGCATTAGAAGTTCTTTAAAGGGATAAGAGGAAAGAAATGCAGAATATTGCAAATGTAGACTTCAATGAAAAATCTACAGAGAATTACGCATGGACACACACGAAAAGATTGTGCAGGCCTTGCACATGCCTTCTTTAGTTTTAAAGGCAGTTTGGTTAATAGCAAGAGATTTTATATTTTCCAGGGAGGCTTTAAAAGTAATTATTGTCCGTATGTTCTTTGTCCATAAGTCTTAAGCGTCAGCCAGCAGAATTTCATTTTCTTCCCTTATTTCAGCAATAAATTTCCTTAAAGAAACTCTCTTGTGCCCTGACAGCAAAAGCAGTATTCATAAATGCAAAAAAAAAAAAAAAAAAAAAAAAGAGAGAGAGAGAGGAAAAAAAAGAAAAAAAAGAAGAAAAGAAAATTTCCCCAGTTGACTCATTTCCACAAAATAAGCCTAAGGAATAGAAGAACTGCTGAGAGTATGGCAAAACCCCAGAATTTTTAAAGGTTCTGAAATCTGACAATGGACGAGACAGATCTCTGGGCTCAAGCCCACATTCTGAACATGCCCTCAGTCCTTAAACACTACCTCTTTAGGGACTCGGAATCAGGTCCATGGCTTTCAGCAGTAAGAAAGGATGCTCACCAACTGCATTTGGATCCAGGGTTAAATTTTGCATTTTGGATAGATCACTACTTAGAAGAACAAGGGTAATGGGAACTTTTAGTTCATCTAAAAAACACGTTCAAACAAGAAACTTCATACACTTTCTAGTTCCTTTATTCATTTTTAAATTGTGCGTAAGTAAAATGCCAATGGATATTTTTACTTTTGTGATATCTTTCCTCAAAGATCAACTAAACAGGCTTTTCACCTCTTACTGTAACAACTTTCTATGGAACAAGAATTTTACACTTGGTTCTATAAGGACATAAAGCCAGAATATATCAATTTCTGAATGCACAGCAAGTTAACCTATGGAGCATAAAGGTTCACCACTTCCTAAAGCAAAATAACATTTTTCTTTCCATCCAGCACTGTATAGCCAAATAACGGGTGGGAAATATTTCATTCTGCTTATGACTTGCAATGGTGAGTTCCTGGGCTACTTGTGACTGGCAGTGCTGTGTACCGAGGTTACTGCATGGCTTGGGACAATAGGTACTGCTGGAAAAAATAGTATGGAAAGAAAGAGGTAGAAATAATCTCCCCTGCTGTAGCAGGAAAGAGGAAACAGACGATCCCCTGGGGTTTATTTCACTGTGGGAACATCCTGCAGCTTTAAAACATTCATATGAAAAATTAGTATTACTTTGCAGATTAGACTCAAATGAAAGTTAGTAAATGGCAACACGCCAGAGCACTCAGCTGAGCACTCCTGTCAACACGGGGATCCCTCCAATAACCAAGAAAAATCTTGAACTATATTAAGAAGCAAAAGACTAACAGCTTGCACCCTCCCCCTGCCCTGAGATCTCACTCTTACATCCTGGAAGTTCTCAGTATGTACATAAAGATGGACACCCCCTTACACCACTCCCAGACAAATCCTTAGATAGCGGAAATTAAAGTAAAAGTCATCTGAGTTGATGGAGGCAAACTCACACCTTCAAAGACATAGCCTATCATCTATCTCTACTTGCTTATAATAATAATGGCTTATTTGAGTTGGTGGACAAACACTGGGAGAGCAGATGGGCTTATTATAATACCTGCAAGTGTTGTCTGTGTGCAAGAGCCCACAACTAAAATGAAAACCCCAAATTATTATTCCTAGATGCTGTCAGTGTTTATTTTCATCCAAGTACTACTAAGCCACAAGCATCAGTTTTCAAAAAGGTATAGCCAGTAAACCATTTAATTTGGCACCAATGCAACGTAAGCATAAATGTCTTCTCACAGACTGTGAGTAACATTAAATAATCCAGCAAGGCCAAAAAAAGCAATACGAATGGCTTGAAAAAGTTAATTAGACTCACAAAAACTACCAACACAATTAGTACTAATTGACAGCCTTGTTGGCAATCGCACACTAGATGTTAGTGGTTCAGTGGGCAACAGCAATGGAGCCTGCACCCTCCCTCTGCTAGAGGTGGTCCTTCCAGACAGCGTTGAGCTGAGAAGCAGTTCCTACCATGACCTTTGCTGAACCAGTTCTGCAGATAAAAGGCGGCCTTTACTTCCCAACACTATGATTCTCTCATATTTCAAAACCACTAGGTGTTTCTTGAATATTTCTCCTTCGGGTACCGTAAGGTATTTCAGAAACAGGGCAAGACGGAGTTCTCAGCTATTATCTATCTTCAAAATAACATTAAGGGATAAATATATATTATACACAATAAATCCTGGAGTGCCCTGTGAGTATGCAAGCCTGATTTCCATTTCCATATTATTTCCCTTATCACTTCATATATGCACTTCTATTGCTTATACGGACAGACTAAAACCAGTCTGTCTTCACCTAACATGTGTTGGTCAAATATTGCTATTGTCCCTTCTAAGAAAACACTCCCAAAATCCAGTTTAATTCAAAGTTAAATGTCTGGAGCCAAGTCCTGCAATTCTTGTTTAGAGCAGTGTTGTAAGCAACAAAGGTGGAAACATCCAAAGATGCAAACATCCAAAGGTTCTTTTATATGAATACACCTCAGTGGCTTGATCCCTCTCATAAGCCCTTTATAGGGCACCTTTATTACAAGGAAAAGAAACAGTACTAAAATACAAAAATGTTAAAACATATGCATACATATATGCTAAATACCCAGCCCCACAGGTATGTCAGCAATAATCCCTCACTGCAGTTTGTACAGCTGCTAATGGTGAAATTGCCAGTGCAAAGATCTCAGGAGGCTGCACTACATAGTCTCCAAAAGTCACTTCCAGCCAACATGTCTGTGATTCTATGATCTTGCTTCTACAGCTCACTTACCCCTTCCCATGAGCTTTAAACTGTGGTTAACGAAGTCTCAGAGACTAGACCACACACAAACAAATCCATTTCCACTCCCTACAAAGGGAATTCATGTTCACCTGATGTCAAGAGACTTCTTGCACTACCTCTGTGCCATGCCATCTCTCCTTAAACCACCATCACTGGGCCAAGGCAGTTCGGAGATGTCCTTGGAGATGCCTTTAGCCCAGCTTCATCCTGACACCTGCTGCCTCTATTACACTCTGTAGCACGTGGACATAGAAGTCTCTCTCATCTGGTAGGAGGTCCAGGTCCCCAAAATCCCCAGGCTAAAGATACAATAACAATACTTTCAAACACATTTCTTCCAAGGAAAGGCAGCAATAAGAAGAGAAACTTGAGCATTGTACAGTCAGTTCCAGCACTGAATGGAGAAAGAAATTCAGCAGCATAAAGGACCCTTGGGAAAGCTCCTTGTCTTCCATGTCACCTCTCTGTTTACATCAGCTCCACAACTCAGCTATGTAACACAGTTATCCTTTGATGACTTCTCATTCTCAGAGCCAAGGCTTCATTCTAGTCACCATTTCCAAAGGTGGGAATCCTGCCTCTGGCCTGCTCAGCCAAGACAACACCAGATATCATGCAAGTGGGCAACTCCAGTGGCAATCCTGATTTGGGGTAGGTCTTCCCCTTCAGAGGAGTTTACAAAAAGCACCTGGTATATGGTGTATGAAATCTGGTTCTTCTTTGGTATATGAAATATGATATATTTTAGATATCACCAGAACACTGTATCCTCACTTGAAATAAACCCAAGACAAAGGAAAAAAAATCTTCGGTGCTATCACCCCTGTAGGAAGGACCTGCTAGAGAGATATGGGTCATTTGTTTAAATAATCTATGGCTTGAAGAATGGCTTAAGAGTTCAAGAGCATGAGGGGTATTCGCAAGAATGAATTTTACTTTCCAGGAAAGACATCAAAACCAGATGTTTCTGTAGCAGACATGCCAGCGTATCCATTCAGATGCATTTGAGGATATTTTCTGCTCTTTGGATTTGAAATGTTGGAGCAATAAAACAAGCTCTCATTTTTTAATTAAGTTTCCTGTAGGCAAGGTTGAAGAAGGAATATCAGTGAGTGCCTCTGAAGTGGGAGCTAGCACAAAGCCCCACTAATAGGCCCATTGACCCAACATTCACAGGCTTTATCATTGCTAAAATATTTTCCACCAATCCAGGCAGCAACAAATAACAGGTTTTGAAGTTCTTAGTAGTGATATGTTATCAGGGAATATACAATCAACTGCTATATGAAAAGGTTGACTGTTATTACTCTTCAAAGTGCATTTATGTATTCTACTCTCTTGCTTGCAGTACCAGGGTACATACTGCATATTCTAATAGGACAAAATGGAAATGTTGGGCAGCTGCTGCTAGTTATTCACACTCTATTTGGGCTGAATTTTTTTAAGATAGAAGTGGTCTCTTAATCAACAGTGTGCTTACTGAGAGAGAAAATATTTGTCATGAAGGCAAAACGATCTCCTTCTCTCACAGGAGAGAAACTCAAATGGGGTAAAAGGATGTATATCAGACAACCACCTGTAGCAGACTTCATGAAAAGTGCAATTCCTTTGGATACTGGATATATATTCTTGCCAGTCACAGTTTACAAACTGGCAAAGATTGGACAGAAGAACTTACCTAAGGATAACCAGTTCTTAAGGAATGAATAGCCCATCAGGTTTACACCAATTCCTTCCTGTATCCTGCTGCTTTTGGAAGAACTACTCATAGGTAGCACACTGAAAACTAAGAATCAGTGATTTCAAGTCCAAACACTTAACATTTCCTTATTGCATTAAATTTTTGTATTCTAGTTATACCGAACTATTAATGTTGCATGTTGCAATTACATACTACTAACTACATTGTCTGCCACTCTGGAAGAGGAGGAACATAAAGCAAAGCACAAGGTTTATTTTCAATTTACACCCACCACAATAACTTTTTAATTTGCTTCTTACTTACAGTTAGCAAGAGTTTGGCCTATACCTCAAACATTTTCCAAAATACTAAAACACACTGTTTTATTTTGATTTTTTAAATTTATTCCTCTAGTTTAAAAAAAAAATTAATTACATTAATTCTGTCCTCAATTGTGTGGTTAATGTATGTTGCCTGCACTTGAAATCCACTGGACTCTCACTGTTTTTAAATCAGTGGATTCAGTAAAGATGAAGCCACACTGTTTTTCCATCAAAAAGTCACTATGATATCCAGATGCAAAACCATGACCCTAAACAGACACATCAGAAGATGATGACAGTAATTGCTCTTTTATCACTTTGGTTTTCTTGTCATTGAAATGTGCAGCTGAGAAATTCACGCCTCTCTACCTCTCTATGTAGAGAGTACCTATGTAGAGAGTTCTATGTAGAGAGGTACCTCTCTACCTCTCTCATGCGTATATACACACACACATACAAAAACCACGTTTGAATAAAGGGATGGATCAATATGAAGGTAATCGTATTCCCTCAAAATAAGGAAAGGATAGCGCTCATAGAAGCTTTACCTTTTTCTGCTTTGAATATAGATTAAAACTACAGCAGGGAAACTACATCGATATAATGTTATGCTGAAGATCCAAATGCTAAACTTCAGGAACGTACTTGCAATATACACTAGCACATATAAATTTAAAAATATGTAAATATGCACCTTTTAATGATTGAACTCCAAAGTTACAGATCATGACTTCATTAATGCACTATTTTAGTGAAGTCAACCTGCCAAGAAAACTTGCCAGCTGGTAGAGCTCACCTCTACCCTTTTTAAGGTTTCTAGTTTGCTCCAGGAAAGCCTTGAATATGCACCACCATTATTCGGGCACAGAAGAAATCCCTTTTCCCTGAAGGTTATCAGCATGTCACTCAGACTATTTTATGTACTAAAGTCTGAAAGGGAAAATACATTTCCTAAGTTCCTCCTCTAAGCACATTCCAAATGATGAAGTGTAGCAACAGTAAGTGAATAGTTCAATGACAACCCATTTAAAAATGAGAACTTCCTCTGTTCTGTACAGAACAGAAAATAGTTACTAGAAGTACTTAGGTAATATATTTTTTCAGGTGGGCCGAACATTTTCATTAGCAATTAAGTAATTTTACACCCTAAGGATAACAATGAAATTATCAAACACATTGTCAGAAACTAAACACACAGAGTTTGTAAAATATACAATTTATATAATTGCTTTACACATGGTTGAATTTTAAAACATGATACCTTCTCCAAGTAAAGATGCCTATTTTACCATATTTTCAGTAGTATAGATATACTGATATGCCTGTATCAGTCAAGTTATATTCCACAGTAATATCTTATGGAATTAATCAATCAATATGTAATTATATCCCTGCCATGAAAATATAAAAGATTATTCAAATCATCCAAGGGAAGGCTGTAATTTTTAATATCTTGTTGATTAAATTGTAAGGATTTTTTTAGTAAGGGTTAAAGTATATATTACGCTTCCTACTTTCCCATTTATATTTTCCAATGTGTTCATTCTCTTTCTTCTGAAATCAGTTCAGATACTCCTGTTGCCAATCTGCTCAACCAGCAGATGGAGATGGCACACTAAGCTGTTTCTTTCCATAAGAAAAGGAAGTCTCCCTACCCAGCCAGGAATTTGCTGGGGAGGACTGCAGTGTCCATTTCTTTTGGATACTTCTTCTCAGAAGGAGAAATCTAGCAACTCACTGTACAAGGCAGGAAGCGATAGCAGCAACATCCCTGTTGCATCAAAAAGACTACAGTCGTGGTTATCATCACCTACCTAGCAAGACCTCTGAGTATACAATATACAATCCGTAAATCTTTCCCTACTCCAGAAATGTCCTGCATGGACTAAGCAATGGGAGTGAGCCAGACATGAACATCATCTGAAAAGTATTCTGAAAAGATGAATTTGATCTGCTACTAGTGTTTTTCTCACTCCGTGACTGAGTCATTCTCCTATTGTATCCCTCCCACCTTCTTTACTGTTTCTTGCTCAACAAGGCACCAAGCTGAACTTCACCAATCCCACTTCCCCAGAATTGTTCATGTTGTATTTTTGTTTCCTCCTTTCCCCTAAATGTATCTTAGATCATCATCTCTGATTCCAAAACAAGAGAAATGGAGAACTGGTACCTACTGACTCCTCCTTTCCCCTAAATGTATCTTAGATCATCATCTCTGATTCCAAAACAAGAGAAATGGAGAACTGGTACCTACTGACTCCTCCTTTCCCAATGGGACTGTTATGATCCAGATCCATCCCACTTAACATTCACCTTGCAGAAATCAGTGGACAGAGAAGGGCAACTGCCATAGTCAGGTCATCACTCCTAACTTCCCAAACATCCTCTGGAGGCCTCTACTCATCTCCATTAGCTATACATATGACCTCAGGCAACTACCTACCTAATTTAGGCATTTAAGTTAATAGGAATGTCTGGGGCTCACAGTCACTTCATACATTTAGAGGAGAGCTCTTCCTTTAAAAAATAAAACCTACATGGAGAGGAGAAAAGGAAAAGGGAGTTAGTTACAACTCTGCTCATTAAAGCTTAAGTATCTGTATTTTCCTTGCTTTCTTCTTTGTTTCTAGTAGCACTGCTGAATATTTTAGATAGTTTCTGCTGGGCAGGACAAATGGATTCAAGCCCCTACTAATAAGTTCCCCAACTCTAAATTACTCTTTGACTGTAAGAAAAGTAGAAAAAAGGGCAATTTAAAATTTATAACTTACTTAATATTGTGTACAGTCTTCACAAAAATACAGAGGCAAAACTACAAAGCAGTTAAGTAACTGTGGTCCATTTGCCATACACAGTAAAGGCACTTCCAGAGAATGATTATTTCTGTTTAGCTCCAGCTGTCTGTAGTTTGTGGGGCTTTTCTGACACAGGCAAAGAGGAATTCAGCCAGAAATCTGAAACCTGTTACATTTAGGAACACATTTATGTGTAGTAACTAGGTGACTGATGACTTCATAGGAAACTTCCAAACCTATTTAAGATTTGGAATAACAGCTGGAAGGGTATTTTTACTTCCTGTGTAATCTGTATACCACAGGAAAAAGAAGAAAAGAAAAAAAGAGACAGAAACAGACATCCCCCCAAGAGATCCTATACATTTCATAGTCTCTCAGAGTACCACGTACATAAAATCTTGCATGCTATTGTACTAAGAGCTATATGATGTCTTCCTGTAGCTTTAAGGAAATGCATTCAAAAGCAAATTTTTGAAACGAAGAAGATGGATAGCAACAGCTACTTTGGGTGGCTGAGATCCTACAACTGCTGAAAGTTGATTGTGTCCATGTAATCTCAAGGCAGGATTCCTCCTCCCCCTCCAGGGGATGCCAGCAGTCCCCAGCTGCCAATACACTGTCAGGCAGAACAGTGAGTGTTACAAGAAGGAACAGAAAAACAGTTAAAAATGCCTGTTCAAACCTTATTTCCCTTCATTCCCCCAAGACATACAAACTGAGTCGGGGTTTGCTAGAATATGAGGACAATCATTACAATTTCCTCTGAGGCTGGCACAGTTCAGTTCTTCTAGCATTCCCTGTCCCCGCTTTGCTGGCACGCTGCTTCTTTCTTGTGACGTTAAGGCTGATGGAGCAGCCAGGGTAGGAAATGGATAAACTGCCTCCTCCAGTGTAAGACCACTGGAAATTTCTCTTACATGTTGTCCAGTTTTCTACTCCAAGCTTCTGAATGATATGGAAGCCACAAATTAATGACAAGTAGAAGGATACAGGCCCCAGAAAACAACAGGAAAAGCACTGAGAAAAATATTCTTATGTCTACATGTGAAAAGGTCAAATGTGCCAAAAACAGGAAGGAAAAGAAATTCTATTTTAAATTTCTGCTCCTTACTCTTCATTGGAAAATGAAAGCATCTTAGTATACCCCAATCCAACCAATGACAAAAGTACATTAAGAAATGCAGTTAGATCGCAACTGGTAAAGCTGTTCTACATTTAAATTCTTTGCCAACACAGGTAAAGAACATGCCCGGGGCGGGGGGATCATACTACAAACAGAGCTAGAAATTAGGAATTTAAACTAGGAATTTAACATGAGCCTTCCTTCAATGCTTGCCCCTCTACATTTTAACAAGGTTGCTGTTTCCCAGTTTCAGATACATCTGTCTCACAGCAATAGTTAGTATTTAGATTCCCTTACTTTTAATCTGGAAAGAAGCATTAGAGCCTCTAGCCTGACCTGCTGCATAAAACTGGCCAGAGCATTTTGCTCAAGTACAGCTACACAAGAGGACGGTAATTCTTGTCTGGCCAATGCATGTCTTTCTAAAAGCCACCCCTGACTAGAGGAATCTATCACTTACTCTGGTTGGTTTGTTTCAGCATATAATTATGCTTCCAATTAAAAATGTGTGCCTGATTTCTAATTTGAATTTGTCTTGCTTCAATTCCCAGCCATTGCTGCTATTCATGCCTTTTTTTGTTAGAGTGTAGAGCTCTCCAGTACTTGGTATTTCCTCTGTTTGAGGATACAATGAATTTCTTCTAAATGGTATACATGTCTGAATACAGAAATGCACACATACAAACACACAGAGTATCACATCACCATTACCTGTGATCAACATCTCTACAAAGTCTGAAAAATGTGCATGTGACAGTTGAAGTAGGTCCAGGATAACAGGATTAAGTCCTCTCCTTTTATAGAGACTGGGTTGCTAATAACGAAAGATATTGATTTCATTTAGCACCTTATCAAAGAGACAGCACTGGCATTAATTTTCGTCACTCAGAAGAGCAGTATCAGTTACTCAGTGGCCACCTCTTCTCCCTACTACACTTAGCACGTAGCTCTGGGTTTGATAGAGCAGTAGGGAAGCCTGGCCTAGCCCTGCTTGCCTGGCGATGGGATCCAACAAGATCACAGCTCGAAGTGATTACGGCTCCACTGCTGAATGACAGAACAGATTTCCACCTCATGGCAGACAAGTTCATTTTCTCAATATACCTGGCACATCCTGAAGTCCCATCCTAAACCGCTGACACCAGCAGTAAAAGCCAATTAAAAAGCACGCCTTGGTGCTTAGACCTTGTTTTGGTCCTGATGACGAGGAACAGTGCAAAATCCTAAAGGAAGGACAATCAGTCTTTGCTTACAAAGCACTTCACATTCCCAAGTAGCCTCTTCATGCAAGCATATACCCCTGAATACACACAGTTGAGCTGACATACACAAGCTGACAATCTAATGATGACATAAGCCTTAATACATGGTTTAGCTGGCATGCAACATTTATTTATATTTTGTATATCAGTAATTTTCTGCAGAGAAAAAGTATGAAATAGTCTCCTAGGAATTCCTCCCACCTTTCTTTTTTGTTTTTTTCCCTCCAAGTTTTCACCTCCTACTATCCTTTCCTCTTCCTCAGGCATAGAATATACCTGATGAGAGATATGCGAGGACAAGGGCACAAGGCTTCCTCCTTTTCTTTTCCTGACAGGTCTGATACAAAGACTTGTTCTTGTAATGGGCTCCTTAGCAAGAAAAGGACCTTCTGCTGTACAGGAAGGACATGGACAGAGTTTTACTACTGCAAAAACAAAAAAAAGCCTTTTTCTTAAAAATATGTGAAGTCATGTTTGGAAATGCATGGAAACTTTAAGAAATTTCTAGGAAATTTGATCCACGATTACCCTCTTAGAAACCATCAAGAATTGTATTTATTCTTAGAAATGCTGATCTCCTGCTACTAACATTTCTGCTTATATTCTAAAACACCCTGAAAAAAATGGGTGGGGGAAGATGGGGAAGAGATCTCTTCTTGGGGGAAAGAACGTAAGAGATGTCTCCCTGTAAAGGGGAAGGCAGAAGGAGCAGAGGCACAGACAGTGAGGAAAGGACTACCAAACATCGCTGCCCAAATCACAGACAGGATCTATTACCAGGCAAAAGTGGTAGTGAGATAAACTACAGTCCAGATGACTAAGCTGTTTCTAGCTGTAAAAATTAACGAATAATAATGTTCTGGAGGTAATGTCTATGAGGCATTAAACAGGAGTTTTATTTTAAATGATGCAAATCCATCCCTAGGCATAGAGCTTTAATTGGAACACCAACGGAAAGTGTTGGCTGCTAGATGGAAGGAGTGTGGGAAGCTGCCACAGATAAGCAAAGTCTGTTTCATTCATGTGCATTATCTTTGTTTTTATTCATCAGAAAAGTCAAAGCCTCTGATTCTGGTTAGTTTCAACTTGGTTTTATACCAAATATGTATAACTAAAAGAAAAAAAAGAAAGAAAAAAAAAAAAAGAAAAAAGAAAAAGGCCAGATGACAAATGTACACAAAACACATGGCCAAGGATTTTACAAAGGCTTCCTTGCTCTTAGGGAGAGTTTTCCCAGGGAAGCCGCTGGAGTGATGGAGAAAGGCAGGAATGCTTTTGAGTTAAGGACCCTCTTCCCTAAAAAGAAATGTCGTGCTGCCTCATTTTTGACATCTCCAATGTGAAAACTCAGTCATAGGAAAAAGAGAAAATAGAAGAACCCAAAAAAAATATATTGATAGTAAAAAAAATTAATGTATTTGCTAATATTTAGCATCAGTTGCCTTTTTTTTTTAACAGAAAAAATAACGTAGATTTCTTCCCCTCATCTTTCTACTTACTAGAAGATCTGAAGTCAATAATGTTGATAGCCACATCATGAGAAAGCAGATTAAGAAAAGACATACAGAAAAAGAATTCTGAAAGGCACAGAAGGACATGCAGTTTGGGACAATGCATCTTTTTGAGAAGGGAGTCAAACACTGTATTCTTAAGCAAAGAACAGGAGAGATGTTGGCAAATCTGAAATAGCAGATGATTAAAAGCAGTCAGATAAAAGAAAGTCCCATTTAAGCAAGCATGAAAAAAAATAGAAAATCAGACAAGAGTAAGCAAATGTCCTATATAAATGTTAGATAGCTAAGAAATTAGTAGATTGCTTAAATACTGGGTGGGCAGGAATACAGGAAAAACAGAATAGCTAGCAAAGAAGGGTGCTATACATCATGAAAAGCTTAAAGTTAAATCCAATAAATAAGTTAACTGTATGAAGTAACACACAATCCTTGTGGACTGGAAGTTCAGTCCCACACAGGGCTGGGAGTGCAGTATGCAGTATGTAGCATACCACCACCAGGCTGGCCTGGATGGGAGCAGTGACTCTGATTTGCTTCGTGAACTCAACAACTGAAAGATCAGGAAACACAGCAGTAATGGGAGATTTCAATGACCCCACATAGATTGCTTAAATGTTGTATCAGGGCACGATGCCAAGAGCAAATTTTCAGACCCTGCTTCGTGAGCAGCTAGCCAGGAAACTCCGAGGGGAAGTAACTCTTCATCGGGTCTCAGCAGGGCTGTCAATGAGTCACTCTGCAACCGTGATCAGCATGTACGTAGATTCAACATCTGTGCATAAGCAAGGAAGTCAAAATATCCACAATGGGAGCAGGTTCAACAGGATTCTTGCACAAAAAAGAGGAAGCTTGGTTAAAAAAAGAAAGCTAAAAGAAGCAAACATATAGGTAACATATTTATTGGTGACATGGACAGTGGGATCGAGTCCACCCGCAGCAAGTTTGCCGACACCAAGCTGTGTGGTGCAGTCGACACGCTGGAGGGAAGGCATGCCATCCAGAGGGACCCTGACAGGCTTGAGAGGTGGGCCCATGCGAACCTCATGAAATTCAACAAGGCCAAGTGCAAGGTCCTGCACACGGGTCAGGGCAATCCCAAGCACAAATACAGGGTGGGCAGAGAATGGGTTGAGAGTAACCCTGAGGAGAAGGACTTGGGGGTGTTGGTTGATGAGAAGCTCAACATGACCCAGCACTGTGGGCTCACAGCCCAGAAAGACAACCGTGTCCTGGGCTGCATCAAAAGAAGCGTGACCAGCAGGTCGAGGGAGGTGATTCTCCCCCTCTACTCTGCTCTCATGAGACCCCACCTGGAGTACTGCATTCAGCTCTGGGGCCCCCAACATAAGAAGGACATGGGCCTGTTGGAGCGAGTCCAGAGGAGGGCCATGAAGACGATCAGAGGGCTGGAGCACCTCTCCTGTGAAGGCAGGCTGAGAGAGTTGGGGTTGTTCAGCCTAGAGAAGAGAAGGCTCCGGGGAGACCTTCTAGCAGCCTTCCAGTACCTGAAGGGGGCCTACAAGAAAGCTGGAGAGGGACTTTTTAGCAGGACATGTAGTGATAGGACAAGGGGTAATGGCTTTAAACTGAAAGAGGGTAGATTTAGATTAGCTATAAGGAAGAAATTCTTCCCTATGAGGATGGTGAGGCACTAGAGCAGGTTGCCCAGAGAAGTTGTGGATGCTCCCTCCCTGGAAGTGTTCAAGGCCAGGTTGGATGTGCCTTTGAGCAACCTGGTCTAGTGGAAGGTGTCCCTGCCCATGGCAGGGGGGTTGGAACTAGATGGTCTTTAAGGTCCCTTCCTACCCAAACCATTCTAGGATTCTATGACTCCATGAAAATATCAGAAATATCTTTTTAAAGGCATGAGATTGAATTTCAGTGCAAGTGCATACTACCTAAAGCGGACCAAAGAAAAAAAAGGCATGATTAAAAAGAAACGTTACTTGAAGAAAGAAAGGCAACTTTAACAAATTGAATTTTTGTCCAGCTGAAGATAACAGGGGAGAAAAATCCTCAGAAGGATAACACTGTAATGCAATAGGCCAAAATAAAAACCTTTGAAACACAACTTGAAAAAGTTTACACTGCAATAATAAATCTGTCAAGCTACCAAAAGATGTGAAGCCTGCCACAGCAATCTGTGGAGCCAACACATCAGCAAGGGGAGAAAAGAGCAGCCAGAGACAAGGCCATAGCAGAGAAAGCAAACTAATGTTTTGCATCTTTGTTCACCCTGGAGCTGCTTTGAAAGGTTCCCATGTCAGAGCTCTTCTTTGCTTCACTGTATTAAGATATGTCTCATATTAAAGTGTCACTGAAAGACATTTTACACAAATCAGCACTACTCATCTGCTCAAACCAGATGGTATTCATCCAAATGTTCTAAAGCAACTCAATATTGCTAGAGGATAAGAGGAAAAGAGGACAGGTCTTAATTTGGAGGGATAATTACTCTAAAAATGGGAAACATAAGGTTTGATTCTTTTTTGCTATTGAGAAAGGCCATCAAAGGAGTCCCCCAAGGTACTTCAGTCAGTCCTATTTAACGTATTCATAACTATAGAAACAGGCAGACAGTGACAAAGGGTACTGATAACATTACATCATTCAAAGGAGTAAAACGAAGACAAGTAAATATCAAGTAAGATAGTAAGTATGAAAAGTTGGAGATGAACCTCATGATACTGAGTGACTGGTCATTAAAATGGCAGAAGAAATTCATAGTAGATAAATTTAAAGGGATGTTCTAACATTGCATACAAAATGAAGGCTTTTGCACAAACTCCTACCATTCCGTAAAGGTACCTGAGTGGTATGATACAGAGTACCATGAAAACATCAATCTGCCATTCAACAGTGATTCAAAAAACAAATAAATTCAGAAATTTTTAGGAAGGTAACAGAGGACAAAACAGAAAATGCCAGTATAGCACTGTATTAGCCCCTTCATTGTGCCCTTACCTTTAAAGTTGTGTTCAATACTGCCCTACTTACCTCAAACAGGACGCAAGGGAAGCACAAGAAATACACTTAAAACAGACAAGGGCAAGCAAAGGAATGAAATTACTTCTCTTCAAGGACCAAAAACCATAGTGTCCATAAAATCAAAAGCTTACAGGATAAAGTGGAGGAGGTGTTTCATCATAACCCACAGCTGTGGTAAAAATATGTGCCCAAATTAAAAGAAAAAAAAGAAAAAAAAAAAAAGGAATTCCCGATGCGGGGGTGGGGCGGGGAATCTATGAAGGGATATTAAACAAAGCGACTGCACCTCAGGCTTAGGAACTGCTTGAGTCAAAAATTGTTAGAGGCTGGGAGAGCGTTCATGGAAGAATGAATGTCCCTCCTATCTTCAAGAAGGGTAAGAAGGAGGATCTGGGGAAGTACAAGCATTGGATGTCCTCACCTTCATCCCTGGGAAGGATGGAGTAAATAAACCTGAAACCCATTTCTACATATAGGAACAAGAAGGTTTAGGAGTAGTCAGCATGGATTTATGAAGGGGAAAATCATGCTTAGCCAAACTGATAACCTTCTAGGTAGCTCATAGGATGAGGGGAGAGCAGTAGATATTGTTTATTTTGACTTTAGCAAGGCTTTTGACACCATGTCCCATAACATCCTAATTGACAAACTAATGAAGTATCGGCTAGGTAAGTGGATAGTGAGGTAGGCTGAAATCCTAGGCTCAGCAGGTTGTGATCAGCAGCATGAAGTCCAGCTGGAGGTGAGGCACTAGTAATGTACCCCATGGGCTGACACTGGGGCCAATGCTGCTTAACATATTCATTAATGACCTGGATGATGGCACAGACTGTAACCTCAGCAAGTTTGCAGATGATACAAAACTGGGAGGAGTGACTGATACATCAGATGGCTGTGCTACTATTCAGAGGGATCTCCACAGGCTGGAGAAATGGGCTGACAGGAATCTCATGCAACTCAACAACGGTGGACAACATGTTGAACATGAGCCAGCAATGTGCCCTTGCAGCCAAGAAGGGCAACAGCCTCCTGGGCTGCATTAGGAAAAGCATGGCCAGCAGGTCGAGGGAGGTGAGTCTTCCCACTTGGCACTGGTGAGTCACTCTGGAGTGCTGGGTCCAGGTCTGGTGTCCCCAGTACGACAGAGACATAGACATACTAAAGCAAGTCAACCAAAGGCCTCAAGGATGGTTAAGGAACTGGAGAATGTGACATGTGAGGAGAGACTGAGAGAGATGGGAGTGTTTATCCTGGTGAAGAAAAGACTCAGAGGGAACCTTAGCAATGTGTATAAATACCTGATGGGGGGGTTGTAAAGAAAACTGAGCCAGACTCTTCTCTGTGATGTCCAGTGATGGGACAAGAGGCAATGGGTACTCACTGACACACAGGAAATTCCATTTAAACATCAGAAAAATACCTTTTAATGTGAAGAGGGTCAAACACCGGCACAGGTTGCCTAGAGAGGTTTTGGAGTCTCCATCCTTGGAGATATTAAAAACCCAGCTGAGCATGGTCCTGGGCAACCTGCTATAGTCGACCGTGCTTTGAGCAGGGGGCTTGGACTAGACAATCTTGAGAGGTTCCTTCCACCCCTAATCATTATGTGTTTCTGTGAAACTCCACTACAGACTTGTGTCCTTTTCTTACAGTTCATAAGTATTTGGTATGAGCTACTGGCAGAGACAAAGCACTGTCCAGCTCAGTACTCTGTTGTGACTTACTATGATCACTCACATTTTGTACATGATAATTTTCAGTAAACTATTTTAATTTAAATGTTGTAAAATGTATTATTTTAAGCTGGAATCAGTTTATGTTGATGAAGAGCACTCAATTTGATTAATATTTTCCAAACCTTTCTAGGTTAAAAAAAAAAGAAAGAAAGAAAAAAAAATGAACAACACACACAACACACCCTTCTTCTTGCACAGAAGAATCAACAGTAGAGCAAATCACAAATTAAAGCATAAACCTAATGTTTGCTTGCTTTCACCTCATCTGATTAGAGCCATTAAATTTGCATCATCCTTAGCTGTGCAATTATTATCACAGAAAGCTTAGCCTGTTAAATTCAATTCTCACATTGCAAAAGCTTTCCAGGGAGTGATTCTCCTTTTAATATAACTTCCACAGGATTTAAATGGAGTTTATGTTATTTGAAGAATCCATTTTTCCTCCTTATCCTCCTCCTAAAGGAGAAGGTGCTCGGAGCTGACTCATAAGGACCCAATGGCTCCTTATCCCAGTTTGAAGAATACAGGGCTGAAAATGACAAATGTGTAGCTGAGAAGGACTCTAATATTGCTTTGCACTACATCACTCTGACTCTCACCATACTCAATGAGTTTATTCTCACCTTCCCTCACTCCTCACCTGATAGAAAAAAGGAAGAAAAAAGAATGGCAAGAAAGGGAAAAATGTAAAAGAAGATCTTCCTAAAACAATAATCTCATAAAAAGCTTTCTCTGCATGTACAAGGTTTTTTTGAGGGTATTTATAGTAGGGGTTTTCAAAACCATATCCTCCAACAGAGGATTCATCTTGATTTATTTTTCCTTTTCCTGCCCATTTATTTTAAATTATAATGACTTTCAATCCATCTAAATGTAACAATGCAATTCAGAACAAAACTAAATAATTTTTCAAATTAGAGAAGACTGCTTACCCAGCGTGGATGCTACTCAAATTGACCATTAAAATCTACCAAAAACATACAATCTCCGCTCAGAGAAATGCCCTACACCCAAGCTGTCTAACATAATTTCATAACACCTCTATTTAAATCTAAACAAAATCTGCATTTACTAATTTATAGTGTTTCTGAATCATGTAAGTCATCTGTTCTCCCTCCAAGTACCAACCCCTTCTCCTTCTCCCAACAAGTACGCGGGTAATTAGAGTATTTCAAACTGTTAAATGCTACCTATCTAAGCCATTGGGCGTTTCTTCTCTTTCTTGGGATTGTTTCTATAAGCAGCAGTAACACAGAAGACATGCGGGAGAGTCACTCATTTAATGTTTTCATTCATGCAGCATTTGCTGATAACCTTTCAATTTGAAATATCTTGTTTCTTTTTAATTAATGCTGTCTTGGGAAAACATTCCCATTTGAAGTGACAGAATGCGTGGATGAGAAGCAAACAAAACAGGAATAATAGACTTGCCTCTGCTCTCAGAAGGAAATCCCAAAGCCTGAGAGTGCATAGGCACCTGAAGGCACACAGAAATGGTCTGTACACGTTGCGCTTTGCTAAGACACCTTAGTTACGAAGGCTCTCGGTGAACATCACCCATGCTTGAGTCTGGACTCCTTCCTGTCTCTCTATTGCACAGAGGTGATAATACTTTCTCACTTCACATGGCCTTTAAAAGGATCAACTGATGAGGTTTCAGAGTTTCAAAACCTAATACTGATGAAACTAAACAGACAAGAAAATAAAACCGATCATTGTGCTAATGGCCAAAGCTTTGAACGGAATTGTCCACATCCAAGGAGAAGATAGTACTTCACAGCTACATTTCTATCAGTTCCCCGGTCCTTCTACTGCAGTTGTCTATGGGACCATAAATCAGCATCAACTCCGGTGGGGCTTCAGATCATTCTAACAACTTTGCTGTGAGCAATCAGACCGAGATTACCAACTCTTCCAGCACACTACTGATGCTATGTACTGTTAATTTTTCAGTGGGATGACATTTATAAACTAAGTTAATGTTGTTTAAGAAGCATTTTTTGGCATGTCAAAATGTTAGAAAGCTTTTTGTAAAGGATAGTGATGACTTCTTCCACACAGTTATTTTCTTACTTGCCTCTTACTACTCTTTGGCCTTCCTTCCCTCTATCCCACCCCTGCAAAAACAATCAGAGAACAAACATGCTCATTCAACAGAGCAGTTACTGCCTCCCTTTCTTTTTTAAAGAAAACTACTAGAAAATAGTTTACAGAGAAATCTGTTTGGCTAAGGAGCAAGGAGTCAGAAAGGTATTTTTCATCAAAACAGGTACGATGGAGGATAATAGAAAGAGGAAACGAATAGACGCAGCTGTCATTTCCCTGCAGCCTACTGGCTACAGCCAGGGTCACCTAGGCTTGAGCAGAGCAAACATCAAGCCCTCTTGTAGATGTAAGCGTTAAAGAGCCGTTTACTTCCCTTTGATAAGCTGAAGACCGAACTCTGTGCATCTCTCGCAGCAGGCCATTTTCTCCAGCTTTCAAATGCTCCCATGACTTTCTTCCACTTTTCTACATGCGTCTGAATGTAAGCACAAGAGGCCCTGACGTATTTCAGCATCACCCTCACAGCAGCGTGCACAGAAAGCAAGATACTGCTCTTCTCCCTACTCATGAGTGCCGTTTACATGAAATTCATAATTACCCAAGACACAACCATGGACGTCACCTCTCTGATCCCCTCAGCCTTTTTACCCTCATGATTTGCCACCATATGCCAACATATTTTGTACATCATATCCCACATTTCTTATTCCCAGATAAATAGCATTCCATTAAGCTGAACTTGGTTTTAATGGGCCAACTTAAAGCTCTTCTGTCAGTCCAGTCCTCATAACTCTGTCAATTCTTTTTTGTCACCCATAACTGTAATCAGCAATAGTTTGTATTTACTGCCAAATACGTGGTGAAAATGTTGACTAGAAGCAAGGCTGATACTGATCACTGCTAAACTCCAGGCAGTTACAATTACTCAATGTTAATTACAATTAAAAGATCTGTGAATTAACCAGTTTTTAATATATTTAACCTGTGTCTTATTGATACTCTATAGTGCTTTTCCCCCACCCCCTCAAACAGAGAATGAGTATCAGGAAACTTCAATTTAAAAAGGTAGCAAACTGCCAGAATATGATACAGAAAAGAATCAGTGAAGCTGAATATATCAGTTCAAAAACTCCCAGACTAATTTCTAAAGAAAAAAGCTTAAGCAGAATTTTGGTAAAGATGTGGAAAAACAAAAGCAGAAATCAACAAAACCAGTTCAACTTCTAAATTTCTTTTTGGTGATACTTCTTGCTCTATTGCATAAACAAAACAGTTGTCATCCTTACCAGATCCTGAGAATTCTGGGTGCTCAGTAACTAAAACACAAAACTTGGTGAATAGTACATTTTCTTTGTTTATCAAGTGGGTTTTTTTCATGGACATCTTACCATTTAATTTCAAAGATGAGAAAAATTTTGGGTAACTCCCATTCTGAGTACTCAGAGGGAAGACCTCGGTAACTAGAAAGTATTGAACAACCACCCCCTGAAAATTAGGTGGGTTATCAGTAACTACTTATCATTCACGGAAACACTGCGTTAATTTATTTAGCACGTGAACAAACACAGTGACCAACTTAAGGCACATTTACATTGAAGGGAGCACTGATAACAGCTTTGGTGAGCCTTACAAGACTCTGGGTGAGTCACGTGCTGATTTTAAAATAAAATATGAGAGCACCAGATGCCACACCAAGTGTCGACCCTACCACTGACCAAAGTCTGAGCAGTGGCCCCAGACAGCTGGAGGCAATTAGATCTCTTACACTTTTTTAATATTCATATCTTTATGCAGTGGTGGGACTGATCCATTTACTTGTTTCCAATGCAGAGCTAAGCCAGGTGTTGTAAGCAAACTGTAACAGATAGAAACTATTGCCTTTCTGCAACCGGCTGTCTCGTGCCATTCAGCTGCCTAGGCAGGACTGAGTGAAGCCTGGCTGGGGGAGAAGGACTCGGTTCAACACTGGGACTCTTGCCGTTTGCTATCAAATGCAGAAGGAAACTAGTAGCCAAGAATCTACTCCAGAGCCACTTGGCCTTCAGTGTGCCTCCTCGAAGTCTTCTGCCCATTACACTAAGTGACACAATGAGTGATAAGGGATGAGGCTCAACAAAGATCCTTGCCTGTGACAGAGCAAAGAATAGGTCAGGAAGCCGAGAACAAACAGATAAGGAGACTTAGTTCTAACGCATCAATTCTCTCCACTTTAATGTCCAAACCAACACAATCATCATCAGATGCATGGAGGAAGCCCGAGGCCTTTCAAGCCTACAGTTTTTACTCAGAATAATCTAACCTGTACACAATCAACACTGCCTTCCTCCCACCCCAAGGTAAGATCACCCAATTTCTGCCTAGATGAAAATCCTTTGTGATGCAAAAAAAATTGCTGTGCAAACTGTCAAGACGAGAAAATTCCTGCTGTTGAGCTCAAGTTTAACCCCTTTTCTGCTGCAGGGCTTCATCTGTGGAACAGGTACTCCAGTGATCAAATGAATGTCTCCTCAGAGGCTATCAAGCAGAGGGAAAAAAAGAATGGGAACAGATGATTACTACTTCCATAATACATAACACTGCACTCCACAAATGTTTGCTCTAAAAAATCCACAATTGGTACAAACTGCAGTTGAAGTCTATTGTTAGTTGTAGGACCCGACTTGTAACCTATGCAAATCATTACAGCCCCACTGCTTCCAAAAGCACTAGCACTCTTTATACCAATTAGGCCAATTTATTGCCTTGTCCCTCAGTAGGGCACATGCATTTGTGCCCTAAAATACAGTTTGTTTTCAAGGAAAGAATGTTAGCTTGTCCCCAAGGGTGACACCACACAGTTCACTTCTGGAGTGACTGTTTTCTGGTAGTGAAATCACTCTGTGACTTGCTGATGGGGAAATCCTGCTCACTGTGAGCACGGCAGCAACAACAGCTGCTACTACTCATGGGAATTTTACAGAGAGGGTGCAAAGGAAAATTAAATATTGAATATGCAGCAAAACAAAAACTGGAAGAACCCCTGTCTGGTCTAGGCTCTGCCTCAGTGTCATCCCAACACTTGCTTTGTAATGTGTAACACAGCAATTCACTTTTCTTTGCCACCTGCGAGAGAGCAGACCAGAGCCTCTTCATAAACACCATTCCTGATTAGCCAGTCAAACTGAACATATAGATTCAACACAGGACAGAGTCATAAAAGAGAAAAGCTTTGACCCTTCCTTCTTTAATTTCTCTCTTAAGAAAACAATATGGCAAAACAATACGTTCAAGGGAACAACCTTCAATGGAACAAATGCAATTTGACTCCCTTTTGTTTCTCATCCCCAGTCCTAAATGTTCTTGTGGCAAGGACTGTTTCACAAGCTTGCTGCATGAATTGAGGCAAATCCATTAGCTTCTCACAGATTTTGTAGTGACTACTGTATATTCTGATTTTCAGAGCTAATGCTGAATTTCATGCCATTTCCTTTGTGTTGTTTCCAGTTAGCTTGTATCCATCACATACTCCACAAAAGAATCCAGCTTTGATGGGAAGATGCAAAGAGACAAGAAATCCACCCAACTAATGTTGTGCCTCTTAGAATTTCTTCTCTGTTCATAATAATTTTTTAAAGCAATCAACAGTGTTTACTGTAGCGATTTCAGGTGTCTATGTTTGATCCTTGAAACCCTGTCAATCAAGATGTACGAATCATGTCAATCAAACATGTATGAAAGTATAGGTCAAGCAAAAGATGACCTAAAATTGTCCAAAACGTCACAAATCCGATAGCAATAAAAACTGCTCCACGAAGTCCGCTCTTTGAATAAGACTTTAGCTTTACGCACATCCCAGGATTAGTACATGAATTCTTACCCTCAAAAACTCTGCTTTGCACATTTCAATATTCTGACTTGAAAGAATTCTCTTCTAAGTGAAAGATCATTTAAAATAAAAAGAGAACATAATTCTCCTTCCTTTCCTGGCAAAATTAATCTTCCTAACGTTTGTGGCCACAATAACATTTACCTGTGGTAGACAAATCTTCAAAAGAAAAAACAAAACAACTTTAACCTGTCACTCAGTCTGATAAATGCTTTATTTAGAAGAGTCCATGTTACAACCAATTACAGCACATCCTGTCTAATTACCTGGGAGCTGCTGCACAACAAACTACAATTCTATGACTAGAAACAATAGGCTTGGCTTTGGTTCGTGGATTACAGCAGCTGCAGCCAAGAGATGTCATAAATAATGTACCAGCAACTAAATCAAAACCCATCAAGAATTCACAGTGCATAACAGAAGTGAGGACAAAAGTTAATGCTGGCATCCCCACTGTTCTTATGCTGAGAGGTTCAGTGCAAACAAAACCGATGTTACCTTTTTCAAGAGGTAATGAAGTGACTTGGGTGTCTAAGTAGTTTCTAAAGAACTGAATTCCCACTGTTAATGATTTTGGCATTTAGGGATTTTCACACTTATTTTCTCTCGTGGTTTAACCCCAGACAGCAACTGAGCCCCATGCAGCCGCTTGCTCACTCCCCCCTGGTGGGATGGGGGAGAGAATCGGAAGGGTAAAAGTGAGAAAACTCGTGGGTTGAGATAAAGACAGTTTAATAGGGAAAGCAAAAGCCATGCACACAAGCAAAGCAAAACAAGGAATCCATTCACTGCTTCCCATGGGCAGGCAGGTGTTCAGCCATCTCCAGGAAAGCAGGGCTCCATCACACATAATGGTGACTTGGGAAGGCAAAATGCCATCACTCCAAATGTCCCCCCCTTCCTTCTTCTTTCCCAGCTTTATATGCTGAGCACGACACCATACGGTATGGAATATCCCTTTGGTCAGTTGGGGTCAGCTGTCCCAGCCGTGTCCCCTCCCAGCTTCTTGTGCCCCCCCAGCCTCCTCACTGGTGGGGTGGGGTGAGGAGCAGAAAAGGCCTTGACTCTGTGTAAGCACTGCTCAGCAACAACTAAAACATCCCTCTATTATCAACACTGTTTTCAGCACAAATCCAAAACATAGCTCCATACTAGCTACTATGAAGAAAATTAACTCTATCCCAGACAAAACCAGCACATTTTTATATTCAGACAAATAAGGTAACTATTCTAAACTATTCACCCAAGTGAATATTTTATGTGGGGAGAGCAGCAGAGAGGGACCCCCAGAGAACAGATCATCCCACTTCTACAAACGGGATGAAGTAAGAATGTTCAGTTTTGTGGCACTTCATAGAAGAGAGAGATCAGAAACCTGGAGTGAGTCCAGTGTAGGGTCACTAAGATGGTGAGGGAACGGGAGCACACAACGTAGAAGGAACCACTCAGGGAGCTGAGTTTGGCTAATCTGGGAAGCGAGGCTAATGAGGAATCTGATTTCAGCTTTCAAGTACTTCAACAGAGGTTTTAAATAAGACAGGACCAGGGTACATAGTGAACAGACAATAGATGGTAGGCACAAGCTGCAAGATGGGAAATTCCAGTTGACAAAACCCTTCACAATGAGAGCAGCAAAGGAAGGACAGAGGTTTCCCAGCGAAGCTGTGGGATCTCCATCCTGGAAGATTTTCAGAACTGGACAGTACAAGGCCCTGAGCAACTGATTAACTTCTGCAGCGAACCCTGCTTTGAGCAGGGGTTGTACTTGATGACCGCCAGAGCTCCCCTGCAACCGGAATCATTCTTTGAATGTATGCAATATGGAGGAAACTTCCCAGTAAAGCAGGTATCTAAGTGATCAAACCAGGAATTAGAAAACTTATGTCCTATTCCCAGCCCTACCAAACATGCTAAAGAAAAAAGAAGTAATAATGTTTATTATTATAATATCAATCTGTATCAATTCCCAAGATGAAATCTCAAGAAATTTTATAAAAACTCAAGCATTTGGAAGTACCAAGACCAAGACTTCCAGTTAACATGGAAATCAAATATAATTTGGTACTTAAATATTTACTCATATTTACTTATGGAAGTACTTCACAAATGTTAACATGCCTTTTGAGAAGCTAAGTCCTATTATCACCATGGAGTTCTTGGAAATCCAACCCTGCATTTCACATACCAGTGCACATTAAGAGATGTTGTACCTGGATATTTAAGCAGGGAGTCAAGGTCTCCTCTAACTGTGACCTATTAAGGTAGTGCTGTGATAGGTCAGGGTGCTTTATGCAGTATATTTGTAACATACTTTGCTGATCTTTAAATAATTAACTTTCTTTCCTTCTTTAATTTTATTTAAATCTGCTTCTTGGATGCTTTCCACTCTGGAACACCAACAGATTCATATCTTGACCTGAGGCTATATGGAAAGCCGAGGCATGAGAGTTTTCGCTCTGGGCTTCTGCACTTTGCCAGAAAGCGCTGCCCTCTCACGGCACAGAGGAATAATATTTTACTGGTGCGTCCTTCCCATTAGCATAGAGCAGTCTGAACTAAGCTGGAAATTGCACCAAAATAGCACCAAGAGTTTAAGTATTACACACCTGAAATCATCACACATAAAAAACTCCATCACATGTATATTTTGCTTCCAATTATTTTCAAACGAGACTAAAAAGTGAACTATTGCTATTTTTCTAATTTGACATGTCAGGCTGAAGAAAAAGCAAATTAAAAGCTACTTAAACCTGAGAGACCACTATTTAGCACAAACGCTGCCTAAGGGTAGGGTAAAGGGAGAGAAATCTCAAACTCCAGCCAGTGTACTTCAGAACAGCACAACTTTGTTTTTAAATCACATTTTTCCACATAAATTGTATCCCAAAGAGACATTACGAAATTAAGGAGTGGACAGCATATGGTAAGAATTAAGATAAACCAGTGATAAGTCTCCAAATTCTTGGAAAAAAGTAAAATTTAAAATCATTTTCTCTCCCATGTGTTAACATTTTATGTTGAAGTCTTAGGAACAGCCAGCGATCCTAAGGACAGATCAGCATTACAGAAAACTATCTGAATCATACGGAGAGCCTGACCATACATCCTCTTCCTGCCAGAAAGGAAAGCTTGAAAGACTGGATATCAAAAGGTTGAATGATGTAGATGCTTTTGAGCTGAACTGTTAGTCTTTTTTATATTAAGAAAGCACACTTCACTGCGTGTCTGCTTTACTTGTTTCCCGGGCTTTTGCCCAGAGGTGGCTGTATTTCACTGATACTGCAATGTCTTTTTATCAAGGGGCGTAATTCAAACTGCATGCACCCTCTTGAAGAAAAACAATATTCATTTGGCCAAGAAAGTACATACCAGATTTGAAAAAAATAAACTAGCATAGACAGGTGCTTTTGAACAAAATAGGCTATAACAGGTACTTTCTGCCCCCTCAGACTGACATTACAATTTCAGATCCTATGATAGAAAATTGGGATCAAATGTGCTCACAGGTCATGGAAATATCTACAGTCTGTCAAAGCAACTGCTGGGGAAAAGCCCTGCCATCAGAAGGACATGAGCTCTGAACAGCCTCAAAAGCCAGCCTTGGAGCTGGCACGTTAAGCAAAAATGCAAGAACTTTTGGTAGGCACTTAATAAGTCATCCAAAAAGCAGCTTCTTCAGTCTGGACTGGAGAAGTCAGGCCTGGAAGAGACAGAAACCCAGCCCCATGAAAGAGGGAGAGCAATAGCTAGCAAGCAAAGGCCAGTAGGAAGGAAAATTGGTGAGAAAGCAAAGTATCTTTTTTTGAAGGTTAGCTCAAGAATGGCTATTTGTTGAAGCAAAGTAAGTTGCTATCCTTATATTGCATTCCCTATATGCAATAGGAAGAAATTATGCCAAAGTGGAAAGAGGGGAGCAGAAGTAGGAAGGGACAAAATATCGTATGAAAACAAAACAAACAACAACCAAAAAGACCCCCAAAAAGTAGCTGGAACAGAGCTTCAATTGATTAATTATCAGTCATTTGTTCAATGAGAGGTGGCAGGGAGAGGAAGGAAAAACTCTCGACTAACCTTCCATATTTCAGGACACCAAAAGGAATCAAGACATTTAAATCTTACTGTAAGACGGGTTTAATTTTTGAAAACTACCCATGCCCCCAAATTCTTCAGCACACAGGATTATATTTACATTTTTAAAACTGGCCTGTATGGAGTTTTTAATTGTCTCAATCCCTTCCAAATTAAAGCAGAGAAAGCTGCCTAACAATACAAAGTTCTTAATAAATAAGTTATGGGGGAATATTGCCCTTGTTATTCTCACACTGAAAAATATATTCCATACTGCAGGGATAATGAGAGTATAAAACATTAACACTACATTTTTCTATACCATTCTGCATAATTAACTATGCAGCTGTTCATTCATTCAGCCCCAACAACCAAATTAATTTGCAATCAGTTCGCAGGGGATGCACTAGAGCAGACCGCATGTACTACAGAAGCAAGCGAAGCTGCTCTCATGCCACATACCACAGCAGTGACACAAGGTGCCCAACGCTGACAGAAACAATGGGGGGTCGCAAAACAGCATTTTCAAAATAGCAGATGAGAAAAGACACTTTGTCGTTAGCTGCCTTGTAGTAAGAGTATGGGGGTTTTCGGATGGGTCTCATGGTATGTCAGTGCTCTCTGATGGTCTCCTGTCCTTCTCAGGCTCAAGCCAAAAACATTAAGGAGACAAAACACAAAACATCCCTAACTTTTACAGCTCCTTCATATTATTTATATTAATGCAGCATTACAGCCCCAGTACTGACGGGGGTGCCACTGCGCTTGTACAATCAGTTCTCCAAATTACTTATATTTCAAAGAAACACACCAGGCAAAGACCAAGCAGAGGAAAGCACAGGAACAGTAGGTTCTTCAAGCAAGGTCACACAGTAGGCTGAAGGTGGAACCAGTAGCATCACTCGTTGCTGAGTGCAGTGTCATATCTACTTTACCAACTGCTGCGCTAAGCCATGACTTTGCCCTTTTCAGTTTTTAAAAATATATCCCATTCAGGTTTTTATACCTCATTCATCATCATAAAAATGTGATGAGCAATGAAACCAGCTGCTTTGATTGTGGTTTCTTATGTATTCCATTTTGCAGAATGGCAAAGGAAACATTGCTTAATATACGTATGGTGTCATTCCATCTGCCCCTAGGTTACGGGCCCTGCACCTCCCTGCTGTGCTGGCCTGCTGACAGTGGGAGTTAACAGATGACAATGCAGCAAAGTACTTCTGATTAGCTAAAAACTGATGGCTCAACTGTTTTTATATGAATTTACTACAGAGGAATCATGCCACAACAAAAACTCTGAGAGTGCAATTCTCGGTTTGATTGTATAGAAATGGATCGTGGGCAGTGCCAATGCGAGCTTCCCTCTTTTATGCTGGGAGGGAGGGCAAAACCAACACACACACAAAATTACAAACCCCACAGACGACTCATGCATAGAAGGACATTGTTTCTCTACTCCTCATCTTAAACCTGTCTGCTGAGGCTAGCAAGAAAGATGATCATTTCTTGTAGGGAGGCTTATGCAATAAGATACCATGACAGATCTGGGGAAATGCCAGTGCAGTGGCTTTCCTGAATCTCCTATTGCTACCAAACTGGATGGGTTTTGCATAGGAAAGATTGCTTATTCTATTACCATCAGTCCCAGCCAAAAGGAATCCACTTAAAACAAGAACCTGTGGTACAATTCCCACACAGTCTGTGCCTATAAAAAATGTTTATGATACCAGTTCCAGTTAAAGCAATCAGAAATTCTATGACTCAGGTTCAGGTTACTTAAACAATAGGACAGGATTCTTAAACCATTTAAAATAAACAGTTATTCTTTCTTAATAAATTGACTCACTCATCATCAGTTATATCTCACAATGATTTAATTCCTTTTCCAGAAGAAGGATTAAAGACAAGGAAAAAAAAAATAGAAATCAACCTGTAAAGTAGCAAAATTCCCATGCTCCAAGATACATTTGACATGCTCAGCAGCCATGCTGCAACCAGCTCCAATAAACACAAGTGTATTGCAAGTGTACTGCAAGTTTTCCTAACTATATAAATTACAGCTTTCCAACTGGACTTTAATCCATATGTCATATATTCTTTGTGTATTCACAAACTAGTGTGGAAACCTGTAAACTTTCTAAATCATCATCACCACTCCATGTTCTTGAAGACTTGGAAGAGTAGTTATGACACAGTGCTCTTATCTGTGAGCAACAGATATTCAGTAAAGAATTCTGGATAGACTTCTTTGGTAGCTTATACTTGCTTTTGGGATTTATTTTTTTCGGTTCAGACCTTCATACATACTAGACATAAAAATATTTTTTAAATGCTATTATGGTAACACAGACATAAAAGGACCTCCTTAAGCTAAGTCCCGTGCCCTGGAGAGCCATTTAAAAGACATCTCCTTCAGAGGGGTCTTACAGGTCATGACTCAGAGAATAGTTCCCAACATCCACGACCAAAGTTCATTCCTTTATTGAATGGCCAAAAGCTACAGCCAAAACATGTGACAGGATGAGTGCAGCACCAGGGTAATAGTGAGGTTATTGCCATTGTGATGGGTCTTGGTCTTAGGAAAGACTATGGGGGGTCGTGTGTCCATTAGAGCACACACTACAGAAGCACACTGCAACATCGGCACCCTTTAGGTCCGTAAATCAATACCACTGCCCGTCAAAAACATCAATAACTGTCCCTTCCATATCTTGCACATTCCAAGGTTTGTCAAGACATGTTCCTTTAATTTCCTTTGTCTTTTAGGTATTTTTCTTACCTGACACCCATAATAAAACATTCCTCATAGGCTGAAATCCACTACATTCACCTTCTAACTATGGTTTTACAGCTCATTTTAAATACCCAAAATAAATTTAAAATAGAGACTTTCCTGCACAATTCAACTCATAGTGATGCACTGTAGACTATTAACAAGACAGAAATTGCAGCAAAGATAATGAAAGTCTTTGTAATGCTATTAGGTGAATATGGAAATATGATCAAAGAGAGCATAAAAATCTGTTGTTCAATAAGAGAAATAAAATTCTAATTGTAGGACTGCCTTTTCCACAGTACTGCCCAAAACCTTTTCACAGTAGAACAGGTGTAAATACGGATATAATAGGAGGACAAAAGAGCTGCACAGGTATAATTGAGGGCAGTCTATTTTGATTGCAGAACCTGCATTACTCAGGATAATGCATTAGCCAAAGAAAGCACAGCTAGATATTAGATCCCAAGCTGAGTTAGTTGGGCTGATAATTAGAAAGCCATTTATTTTTTTGTTTTTACTTGGAAAGAGAGCAAATTTGATATGGAAATCACAGACTCAATAACTGCATCCCTTGGGGCCATTTCTACAAAGTCACTTTTCAAAGCAGAACCACAATATAAGACCATCTGGAAGTGCACATTGCTGCAGAATACAGTTGCTCACTTACTAAGCAGCACTTCACACCACGGAAGAATTTCACTGGGGCACCAGACTCTATATTGGGGGTTTTTGTTTTGCTTTTTAAATTAATTTCAGGAAACAGATTAAATTAGTTTCACCTACAAGTCCAAAGAGTTTGGAAACAAATGCCCTTACTCGTTTTCTCGCACTCTGTGAGACACACAGGGTCTGGAAATTTTACTTTCCTGAGTGGTATGTTGTTCGCTGCATCTACCTTAAATGAGTCTCCTGCTCCTTATAGTCTGGATTTTAACCTTAGTGTAGGCATGCACCTTTGTGTGTATGCCCAAAGCACCATGTGGTCACTGTGCATTGATCGCTGCTGATGGCCAGTGGGCTTGTACAACCGGGTCTTGCCCTGAATACGTGGCTTTTTGTGGGTGCAGACAGAAACAGCTGTGCCACCGAAGAGAGGATTTTCCTGAATCCCTGAGGTTTGCCAAGTCTCATGCTGTCCATGAGGCTCACCCAATTGCTCTCACCTCCAACTGCCCAGCCACTGACCTGGACTCACAACCTCCTCGCACACTTCACTCCCTCCTCAGGCTGCATTTGGAGTCAGGAGTCCCAGGATGCTCAGCTAGGGTATCCAACCATATTTAAGCAGTTGGAGAAGTCTGTTTCTTAATTTAAGAAGTTCATTATTGACAACATGGCGCAAAATATCCCAACATCTCTGAAAATGGGCCTACTTGGGGTTCAGCATGCAATGCTGAGAGGAGTTAACAGTGCAGTTAACATCAAATAATGCTGTTTGTTTTGCTGTGGTGAAGCAATAACAACATGGTGATGCCATTGGGAACAATGGCAATTACACAGCAAGTCGCATTAGCACTACCATATCATTACAGCTTGATAATATGCAATCAAAACTTTATTAGCAATCATCATCAGCATCTATTATTCATTGCTTAGATCAAGTGAAGAAAGGGAAGGCTGCATGCATACCAGAAACAGGACTCTGAGCCAGCCTAAGCACATAGTTGGAAGCCAATTCCATGGCCACAGAGTGCTGAGTCACTGCATAACCTTCAGCAATCAGTTACCATCTCAGGTGCCTTACGTATAAAATGGAATAATAATAAAAATAATATATATTTCCAAGAGACATTGTTAGGATTAATTAACTCAGGTGTGCAGATAAGTATTAGTATTAATTTCTTAGTAGCTACCAATTCAAAGTTAAAATATTTGATTGTAAGATTCAAGTACACACATCTAAAGCTGCAGGCATGCAACGTATGCAAGCAGGCAACCGAGGCTGTAAAATATGTGCACCTATATATTTATGCACAAACTGGTCCATAAAGCGTATGAAAACACATACTCCAGTATCTATTATCCTAAATGGTCTGTTTGATTCAGGTCTTTCATACTGTAAACGTGCTGGATAAAGATGTGCATGGACTCTGACAGGAACAGCACTAGTATGCAAAGTATCGTCAATATAGGCACAATTTGTGAAGATAATTTTAGTACCTGAATTGTAAGTTTTAGTCACAGTATCAGTTTTTTCATTATGCTAATGAGGCCTAACACAACAACCAACCTGTATTCCCAATACGTACTGCAGTTTAGAAACTCTAAAAATAAACCTGAAAACAATCCTCTGCTCCTCCTCAATAAGTTATTTTAATTTATATTCAAGAGGCAACCAATTCCATCTCTGTTTATTTCCCTACCTTATTTTGAGTCAAATAACTATACAATTTACCCCAACCTTAACAATTAATAAGCAAGTTAGCGAAGTATCAGAAATAGCTGACTAGAGAAGCACGCCCTGGTGTTTTCTAACTGCATGCTTCCACCGAGATTTATGCCTCCACCTCTTCAGTGTAACCAGACATGGCTACTACGAGTAAAAAGTTGTTAAGACTTTAATTATCCAGCACCATTTTCCCTTTTTATTCAACAATGAAAAGATTCCAAGGTAATTAAAATTTAGGCCTCCCAATCCTGTAACCTGACCTGTGTGGGCAGGCATAAATTACCTACACAAATTAACAACGCTCTGTAGAGGCACAGAAATTTGTCACCTAGATCCACTTCCTAAAAAAAAAAAATCTACCTTCTTCACATAAAGCCCCTGCCAGGCACGTATCTCCGACTGGTGTTTTTCCTCACCATTTGCATTACTCTGAGAAGTCTGACTGCAATTCCAAGGTCACTAAGAATGAATAAGCATCACTGGACCACTGAGTCACCCTTCCCTTCTCATTCCCTGTTCCACTAAGCAAGGAAAAAAAAGCAAGTATTTTGAGTGATGGGAGAAAAAGTTATGGGGTAAAAAATTAACCTGGTGGGGATTGATCAGGTTATAAAACAAGTTTATTCTCACTTAGAGACTAGACTTTAGAATATGAAGTGTCTGGTATGATCTAGCCAGGCAAAATAGGAAGAAGAAAACCATTGGACTGATTCAGGAAATAACCAGACAGGATCCATTCCCACTAGAGCACAGAAACCTCACAAAGATCAATGGCTTTTGTCCACTGACAAAAAATCCTGTAACGTTTTTCACACCCGTTCTACTGTATATTTGTTCTGATGCAAATGAAAGGAATGCAAAAGAGCATCAAACAAAAAAGTTTAAAAATATTAAAAATATTTATATATTTTATAATATTTTTAATATAGTTATAATGTATTTTAAAATTCTGCATTCTGGACAGGCTGGCAATGTGAGTACAACACCCCACCTCCATCAGCAAACATGGAGCCTCTCCAATTTACACCCAACCATTTTACACAGAGAAAAACACAAAAGTTCACTGTCTTCATGGACAGTATTTATTTTTAGTTTATTTAGTACAAATAATGAGCTACATCTCAACAGAAAGAGGCACTATTTGATATTTTTGCACCAGTTGGTGTCATTTGTGCTTTTCCAGATCCAGGCACTCTGTAACTCCCCTGCTCTGACAACCGCATGTGCTGTTTTTACACCACAGTGGGCAGAGGCAGAGGTGAGCCCAGAGCAGAACATGTCTAGGGATGGATCAGCTACTGCCCCTGGCCCAAGTGCTAATCTTAAGCACTTGCTTCCTTTCAGCTTTTCCATCCTAGTTTTATAAACAACCAAAGCATCTGGTACATCTATTACTTGGAAGTAAAAGGGCCTGATTTCCCTATGATGCACACTAGCATCAATTTTATTTGAACGCAGTTCACACCAGTTCTTCTTTCCACCAGCTGTCAGCAAGGTACGAATGACCTTGTTTCAAGTGTTTATGTTCTCAAAAGAAAGCAACATTATCTGAAGCCTGGTTTATGTTCATTTTGAAAGAGCAGAGAGTTTATTTTGAAGAGTCCAACTGAATGAGTTTAAAAGACTTCTATGATAGATTACACTGAAGCGTGGATAGCAAAACTTGAAACATTGCACATGTTGTATAGGCCAGGGGCATATAACAGGAAAGCAACGTGTGCTTACACAATTATGGGATTATCCAAATTGCCATTTGGTTTTCTTCTTTGCACAAGATGTTGGACAAAAATTAAAACAGAAACAAATGTGCAATTAATTTTGCATCTTGTAAGTTTAAAGGATAATTACAAATGAACCATCGTAGCCCTAAAAAGGCCAGTCCTGAGCCAATACTAAGCAGTCTCCATTTGATCTTACTCTCTTTCCTGAACACTCCCTTTTTATGACTAGAAGTTTCTTTTTTCCGTGAAAATACCCTTGTACTGCATGGACCACTGCCCCTGGCCAGACTGTACTACTCAGCTACCAGTATGACAACAAGGTTTTGCAAAGATACGCTGTCACTATGAGAAACCCCACAAGGTTAAAACAATGCAGCCTCATTCAAAACGAGTAACAAGGCTGGTGTGCAGCATGTCCTGGTCAAAGATTTTTCCCACTCCCTATTCCCTTGCCCACTCCATTTCTTGGATTGTCTCTGTAAAGCTCCTTACACACACAGATGAAGGGTGAGTCCCCATACGAGCTCTTGGGACAGTATGAAGTTTACAAGTACCTAAGCCACAAGGTATTAGATAACCCATTTGGTTCTAGACCTGAAGCTTATGGGCTACATAAGAATTTCACATAAGACTCCTCAAATAAGTCTCCTGTCATTTATAACAACTATTTAGATATCCTGGCAGAATATTTCAAGAATATTTCTACTGCTACAGATAACCCAGCAAAACTACATAGCAAACATTGGAGCAATATTATACTTATGGATAACAGTGAAATACTTTCACTTTTGAAGTGTACATAATGGGTCTAGCAAAAATTTGTGGTGGAAGGTTTACAGTTACACAGAAAATTAGAGTACAAAAAGCCCACTTAGCAAAACAAAATTAACACATGAGAAGATAACCAGTATGACTAGTATAACATAGGCTTACCCTAGCCCCGGTTTTGTGCCAATATACACCTGAGCATGCAACTTGTGCACACAGAGGCAACAAGCATATTGATATCTTAATTCACAAATGTTAAGGAAATGAGAATCAATTTAGAAATTTATTTGGATTACTACATATTCCCAGTTGTCATAAGACACAATATAACCTGCACTGGTATTATATTTCATCCAATCGTGACTGCTTCCACATCAGGATTATTTACTAACCTCACTACAGTGCTCAAGAGCAGTAAGAACTCCCAACAGACACATCCCAACACAGTAAGTATTTCAAAGTTTTTAAGTAACTGATGCAAAATTTCTAAGAAAAGGAAAAGAATAGCATCTTGCAAAGTGGCATCAGGAGGGTACTTTATGCTCTCTATCATTGTTTGTCTCTACTGTTAAAACTAATTTCAAACTCTTTCTTATTGAACTGCAGAAACTTCATTTAAGGATGAGCCCATGACAATCTGGATAATCTTGCTATATTAGCGTCAATCAGCTACCAACTTAACTCAGCAGCAGTTTGGAAAGGGAAAAGAGACGCATCTATTCTGAGAATGGGGTGGGGGGAAAGGTTCCAGGAAAAGCAGAGAACTTACCTCCACAAAGAGCTCTCCAGCACTTTCCCCATGTCAGTATGATAATACTTGGTAAGGATCAGGATCACCTAAAAAGAGAACGAGAATGAATATATTTATATATGTAAACTGATATAAGAAACAGAAGTAGATCATGGGCAGCATTATTCTGGTGAATGCAAAAGTGAGGCTCCTGAAAATCTGAACTGTATTTCACTTTATTTTTACCTCTTACCAGTTTTGCTTTTAGACTGGGTTTTTTCCTTTCTCTGAGAAGAGTGATTTCAGCACTCAAAGTTTTCTGCAAACCTGCTGACTTTGTGAAAGATTGCTCGTTTCACATGAGCGGTGGAGTTGGAATAGTCACATAAATCCCCCCCCACATAACAGCCCCCAAGCAATTTGTATGATTTTCTCAGCAGGAAGAGCCAATCTGCTTGCAAGTTTAAATTTAGGAGGCAACTCTCTTGGACATCTACAGACACAATTTTTTTTTTAACCCAAAGTGTTAAACAATGGTGATTAGCTCTGATTATCCAGATAACAAATTCAGGCAGAAAATGAGCTCTGGTCTTCCCTACAAGACCAGAAATTCAACTTCCCTGTCTGTCATTTTTCGTTCCTAGAAGTATCACTTTTTTTTCCTTTGAGAACCAGCTCTGTGGTCTGTAAATTACTCATCTATGTCACCAACGGCCAACAAAATACACAAATTTCATCCACAAAACATCTTCAACCTATGAGAAGAGTCAGCAAGAAACACTTTCCATTCGCTCAACATCTGACAAATTCACTGGTCAAACAACGTAAAGCACTAGTCCATGACTGGCGTATCAAGCTGAATGCTATGTTTTATACCTAGATCATTTAAAACAGATTTCCTTCACTTGCTGCCAGTCCGTATCGGTGGTTCTTACACCCACGTTCCCATAGCAACCCCACAGAGGGAGAATGGGAAGAACCTCTGGTTCCTTGCACAGCTGTTGGCTTTCTTTAATGTGGGGCCAACGTCAGCCTCCACCAGTTTGGAGTATGCTGTTATTTAGCTGGCATTGCCTCTGCTCCTGACCACCAGATGAAATCTGCAGCAAACAGCAAGTGTAGTCATTCACTTTGATTATTCACATAATTAATATGCTGATGATACGTTCATGCCGCAGTCTCTGTATGCTGGAGCTTGTGAGAGAACAGAATTCCAGACCATGGGTGTTATGTACATGGCGTTTTGGAAATAACACAACATTTTGCAGAACTGAGCTATAATAGCAGTCTCACTCAGGGTTATCTAAGCCTAATAAATTCACAATACGTATTGCTGGATGTATATTGATATAAGTAAAAGCAGAACCAATCCATAATTCACAAATAGTATTAATCTCTCCTATTCTCAAAAGAGTCACAGTCTACCAGACGACTTTTTTGAAATTTGATGATTTATAAAAATAAAGGCTTGGTTTAAAATAAAGCAAGCAAGAAAAAGAAATAAAATCTTTTACTTTTAAATAGGTTACTACAAGACTTACAAAGCCAAGAGAAAGAACCATTTCCCAAAGGAGAGAGTATCTACTGATGAGATTCCTGGCTGCAGCCCAAGCACGCTCCATCAGGTCAGCTATTTATTCTATTGTCAGTGTCTTAACTACAGCTTTCTGCTGGTGCTTGCAATTAAGGTGAAAAAGAAAGAAACTTCACTACTGGGAGCATCTATTGGCTCCAATTATTCAGGAAAAAGTTTCAGACTGTGCTTTTCTGAACAATTGAGATTCCTCTTAGGCCACAAAAATTGACCTAGGAGTTTTTTCTAAGAGATACAAGAATGCATATTTGGCGCATGAAAATTAAAAAGAAAATATCAAAAGATGTAAGAGATTACACTTTGTTTCCTTACATTCATGCAGAACCAAAGACTGAATCCTGAACTTAGTAAGCCAAATTTTCATCCCTGTACACCGTACAACCATAACTTTTTAAATTCAGATAACTTTCAGCGATGTACGTTGGAGCCACTCTGCCACAGGGCAAGCCCGATGCTTCATTCCGGAATTAATCTGGTTATTATTGCACACAGAAGATCCTATTGAGTTACCCACAATCCTCTTGCTTTGAACTTAACCTTTATGGAAGCATCAACAAAGCACCTTCCAGATAAGCCCTTTCTGTAACTCAGCACCTGTCCTAAGTATTACAGACTGGCAAGAACAAGGAGTGGGCTCACTGTACTGCTTGGTAGCTGTAATTCATCTAGGGGATGCACACACCAAATCAGAAAGCTACTGTTGTTCTACACACTTCAAATGAATAGCTTTCAGGTAATTGCAAACTGCATGGGGGAGCAGCCATATGCAGCAAGATGTCTTATTTACACTGCAGGATTGGTGCCTTAATCTAAGTCATAGCTCTGAGAAACAGATGTTAGTATTTTCCAATCTGACTGGTAAATTCGTTCAAAAATTAAAATACCTTATTTTGCATTTCAGAAGTATGGAGAACGACTCAGTAGGAAAAACAAAGCCATAATGAGCCATCTTAGAATTCTTAAACACTGTTAGCAGATTCCTGTTGCAACCTAAGAAGTACGAGGCCGCCGGGGGGCTGACCACTATTGCAACTGTGCCAGTGGATTTCATCCCAATATCCAAAAAATGTAGGTCAGCTATTTAACAGATTTTACAGCATTGTCCTCTGGATTGCAGGCATCTTTTCAGGCTAAATAGTGATCCTGCTAACCAGAACGGTGTTTTTTCTCAATTAATAAACAGATCCAAAGAACAGGAGGAATCATTTCACAATAAAAACGTAAAGGTCTTCAGGATCTCTGGATTCTGTGTGTCATTTGTAAGAGCAGAGCCCCGTTTCACTGATTTCATTTCAATGGGACTCCATAATTACAAGCATTTTACAGGTTGGATGGAAGCCAATGGTTCATACAGATGGCTGTCCTACTGAAAGCACTTGGGTGGCCTGTAGATGGAGAGAGGCTTGAAGCACAACAGCAACTGAGCAACAATCAAGGGTACGATTCTTAACCAGCTCATACTACCATCAGTCATGGACAGCTAAAATAAATTTAGCTTTTTAGTGTTATTATTTTATAGCTAAAATAAATATAGGCAATGGAGGAGAATTAGACTCACCAGATTCTTTAGTTAAAGATGGATTTATAGGGTTTACCTAGAGATCTCCTAGTCCATCCAGTCTCCTGTTTTATGAGGAGACTTGTGAAACCATTTTAAACCATTTAATCTTAAATTCACCCACAGTTCTTTGAGTTAGTCCCCACAGTATGTCAATGGAGGTGACAACAATAATTCACTGTTGTGAGCTAGGGATCTACGAACACCTGATGGTGCTTCTTGTCAAATATACCTAAGAGATGTATCCCTTCTGCTTTAATTGCCCTGAAACGAAAGTCCCTAAGCATTCCTTCTTCCCAGATTCCTCAGAACATGTTTGTAACCAATAACACCACCAAGGCCTTTCTACCTGCAACCCCTAAAGAAGGAAAACGTTAATGAAACTTGAAGATTGAAATTTTGGTTGTTTGGGATTTTAAGTAATTACAAGTAAAAATACACACAAACTTTGGTCCAAAATAAAGACATGGATGTCTGGTACAGATCCCTTGCTCAGTGTTTGAGCATCACAGACTTCTCTCAGGAGCAGTCCTTACTGCACCTTACAGTTTTGTGATTACCTTTTTACTCCTTGCTCCAATCCCAGTGCGTTCTGCCCCTTTGCAGCAAGACGGCAGACCACTGCAGAATAAACAGAGCGTCATATCTCCAGTTCCATGCCAGGTTCCCTGCACAGAATTCAGGGGACAATATTTTCACCCTTTTCTTTCAAATAAATTGTTTTATTTTGATACTACATGACAGGCATACACCAACCATGTCACACAATACAGATTTAGAATAAAAAAGGAAAACGAAAACTTTCAGCTTTTGTCACAAAAGTAGTGCTCCATTACTTGCTTCTTTACTAAAGCCCTTGACCTCTCCATAAAGCCAGAGTTGGCCAGTGTTTCTCCATATGGGCCAAAGTATGGAAGATAAATCCTGTAGGATTCTAAAAATCATATGCAATGTGCACTGGAAGTAAGTTTTCAGTGGAAGTAATAACTGTAATTCTGGTCAATTTGCCCAGGCTGGGAGACCTTGACGTTCAGAAATTTCTCTACCTCTACTTTTTCATCCTCCCCACCACCTTCTTTGGGAGGGTGGGAGGGGTGCACAGAGAGAATTTTGATTCTCCCATGCCATTCCCCTGCTTCCATAACATAGTTCCTGCCTGGGTGGATTCTCACTGTTATGGTAGTTACAGCTCAAAATTGTTCTCCAAACAAAAGAGTTGTAGCAGTTTCTGACCCCAAAATCCTTTCTGGATATAGACCTGTCTTCAGTTTTCAGTGAATGAAAATAGGACAAGGAAAACAAATGGAAAATTCCACGGATATTATTACCATGAATAATTAAAGTTAGAGTGATCTACGTTTTTCCCCTCTCCTTTTCTCTTGCTCTCTTCTGAAAATGCTTTGCAGCAAGGCTGGACCAAAACCAGCAAACCTTCACTTTAAGAGATACAATGTGCTTTTAATCATTTCCTAATAAATTTTTGGCTTTAAAGAAGCCCATTTTAATCCTCTCTTTTCATCACCATGTCACCTAGGAGGGGTGAGAAAGAAAAAAGGAAAGAATTCTACATCAATCACTTCCCTAGTGTTTATATTTTATCTTTGGGTTTTTTTCCTTTTCTGTGATGATTTGCTAAGATCCTTCTCTTTTTGATAAACATTGAGTTATGGAAAAAAATCTTTTTCTTTCCATGCTCCCTCCATGATGTTTTCTTTCATGGACCATTCTTAACACAGATCTCTCTTTTTCTATCTACATGGAGATTCTTATGGATTAAGCTTTATTTGACCCCTGCCATTTGTGATTTGAAGTAATTTTTTTTTTTTTGCATCTATTCAGAAGTTTAATAGCAAAAGAGTCATACTTTCAAATGTATAATTGCAAGTATGATTGCACATTTTTGTGTTTTCCCAAGTTTATTAGAAGGTGAGAGCACATTGTAAATACTTCTGGGCAGCCAGAGCTACCACAAAAATATACTGCTCAGACAGACTCAAGTTCCTGCAAACTTTTTAGTATCTGCTTAATTTAATTCATGTGAATGAACCCACTGAAATCAAGCGAAGTGTTTATGAGAGTCACTTGAACAGGCACTTAATACTCTGTATGAGTGGAAAATAAGCTGCTGTTTTGTTCAAGAACACAGCCTAACTCACCTTTTCAGCTATTAAACTATTTCACTGTAAACTGTAACTCTTTCAGGCAGATCAAGATGTTCTAGGCACAGCCTATTAGTTTGTCACCACCATCCCCTGTACTTCCAAAACTTTCTTGACAACTAATAATCAAAATCTTCCTAACAAATTATCGGCAACCACCTAGTGCTCCAATCCCTCAAGCCATTTCCACTTTTGCAGCAGCAGGCTCTTCAATCATTGTGCTAAGGTCGACATTAGTTTTTAAAACAAAGACCCTGACGAGAAAAGTAAAAACCAAGAGATTATTCATAGGAAGGTATATTATCACAGGTATATTATATGGACCAACTGCCATAGTACTATTAACAACTTCACAATAATTGGATTACACTGGGAGAACTGTAAATGGAAAAAGAGCGTTTAGGTTTACTCTGTTGCAGTGTTATGGTGAAAGGTGAAAAAGGAGACATTTAGACCATTACTAAAGCTATTAAGAATTCACTGTATAAGCTTCTACTTGTCTCTGGTAATAAAGTTCATAAAAGCAACCCATGACTTAACATGAAAGACTTAAAGAATTAGATTTATAGTTCTTCCAACTAAATTGTATTGGAAGAAGAGAGAACTTACTGTGTATGAAGTCACTGACTGGACCAGTGCACTTGTCTTAAGCATTAGTAATAATTCTGTACAGTGAATTTATTCATAATTCAAGGCAAGACACAATAATGGCTCAATTCTTATTCTCTAAGAGGTATTTCTATCCACAAGAGCTGAATAAGTGCATAGTCTTGAAAGCGGTGGCTGTGATTGCTTCTGGATTCAAAACCATGTTAAATATAGTACTTTACACATTGACCTTGCAAACATTTATACAGAAGAGTAACTTTAAGATATCTAATGCATTTAATCCACTATCTAGCACAGAACAGGATTATATTCTGTTAGCACTGTACAAACACAGAACAAAAAGACAACCTACTGCCTTCAGAAGCCTACAGTCCAAGTTCAGAAAAAGAGAAGTCTTTGCATCATCAACAACTGATGTCAGATTTTCAGTGCAAGCTCCTAAGAAAATTATGTTTATGTGGTGGCACTGCACGTACAATGTATATATATGCTTTTGGCTGCTCATCCCTACCTTATAGTTCTAAATCCATTGACTGATTTCAATCATATTTGACAGAGAGAGAGAGATAGCCATATGGCTGAAGTAGCCATACTGGTTCATACCACAGGTCCATCTAGATCAGTAACCTGTCTCCAACAGTGGCAAACAAAAAATACAAAAGTCTAAGAATGGGGGAAGCATATAAATAAAGATGCTTCCCAAATATATTTTCCAGCCTTCAGCAATTTGCAACTCAGGCAGTTGGGCTGTTACTTCAGTTTTTAGCAGTTGGCTGCTTGGATAAGCACAGGCTTCTAGGTGGTACTGCCTGACCCATCAGCACAATAGAGAACATTGTGTTTGCAACTTCTAATGTTTAGTCTTCAAAAATCAAAGCATATGTACAATTGGTCAACCAATCTGGGCTGCTGCTACTCATTTCTATAATCATTAGATGCAGCTCGGATTTCTGGGCACGCTGCAGATGCAGAGCTCGCTCAAGCAAATGGGAACTCAGTTGGAAGGCCACAGAACTACAGGGCCCAAAATTCTAGACTAAATCTGCAGCTTGGGAAACAGCGTCTAACATTTTAACTACTTGTTCAATTAAACCTTCTGTTCCTTGTAAAAGAGCCCAAAACAATGTCACCTCTGACACAAAAATCTCCAGTTCTGTGCCATTGCCTTTTTCTACACAACCAGAGTATTTTTTAGGTTTAAATATTTAACATAGCATTTGATAAACTCTTAAAACCACATCTGCAAACATGCCAAGAGAATAAATTTCTAAAGCATGAAGCAAGAATATTTTTTTCCTAGTCTGGCTTGACTCCTAATTGTAAATTTTTTTGAAATATAGACTAGCTTTACTTATCTCCTCTAATAATGTATTCTAAATTGAATTAACAATCCTTCCTGCAGAAGCAAACCTATTGTCTGAATATTCTTTTCCATTCCCATGAAAATTAAAGAGGAAGCAGAGCTGACATCCAAAGAAGACATACATAAAACTTCTTTACTCTCTTCCGGATATTTCAGGAATCCAGTATTATGGATAGGCAATTCACCTTGGTCATCAATGTTATATAGCTATTCACTACCACAAAAGAAAGATCAGATTTTAAGTACTGTTTATGAAATATTCCTGGTCTGTCATGCAGTGTTACTGCCCAATAGTAAAATACAAAAATTGAAACTGAGCTTCCTATCTGCATCACTAAATCCTTTTTCAAAGCCAGAGCTTTTTTCTTTTTTTTTTTTTTTTTAACATTACCATATAAAAATAATTACGCTCTTTATTTGAAAAAAGACATTATTATGCAGGACATATGGAAACTTCTGTAGAGGATACCACAAGCTGGGAAAACTCTTCATTTGACACAGGGCTGTTGGCAGATATGTTCATACTGGTGACTTTCCCTCACAGCTGCTCTGTCTTCACCAGAACCACAGGATTAAATATCATTGTACCAGATAACATCATATTTATCAGAGGTTGCATCAACCTACACTGACCTCACAACTACACTTAATTATCTCTGAGAATGACTTACAGTGTTCAAATAAGACCTAATTACCTATCATAAAGAGGCTTTATAAGAGTGTATGTGGGAGCAAGGACTTTGATGCTGCATCAAGATCAGCCAAAGAGTCGCAATGTTTAATATCCTTCTTATCATGAATAAGGACTGGACTTTATATTTCCTGAACATTGTAGGTACCTGAATTTGTTCTTTATAAATGAGAAAGATAAACGTGGCCACATGATCTACAGAAGGGGACAACAGCACACTCCTACCTGAAAGGCGCACGGCCAGAACAAACATGCTAAAGATCAAGGCAGTTATATTACAGTGACAGAGTGATGCTGATTAATATTTTAGTCAGAAGACCAGAGACAGAGCAGAGGCAGATGCAAAACTTGTTTCGCACCTTTTGTCATACGGAGCGTGCGTGTTGCATTGAATGGCATTAACATGCTCAGGGGTACTTTAACACCCTTTATTCCAAAGACAAGATCAGGCCTAGGCAATGACATAAAAACAGAGTGAGAGGAAAAAAACAAAAGTCAGGGGGTTGCCTAGTAAAACAGGAATAACACAAAACAGATCTGGGCCTGTTACTTCAAGTGCTGTCTAAAAAAAGTCCCCTAGTCCCCCACCACGACCACCCTCCCCGTGGGGTGGGCCCGGCTGCCTCTCCGAGCAAGGACTGTTTGCCCTGCAGCTTTGCACAGCCCCAGACTAGGCCCAATGCCACCCCATCGTTGTCCTTTTGCTGGGTGGAAGTTGGTCTCTCTACATCTGCCTTTCATTTTAACTGTTTCATCCCTACTCTTCTCGCTAAAATAATTAATTTCAGCAGAAGTACCAACGCACTGCCCCCAGTATGGCGTGAAAGGGAACCATTCCCACTCAAACGCCAAGCCCGTCTGCTCCCTGTGGCCACATTCAGAATAAATTTGGAACACCTCAAATGACATTAACAGAATTCAGCTACTGTAAAATACTGGGAATGACCCCCTTTGAGAGGAAGAAGGCTGAAAGCACATTTATCTTCAGCATTATCCCTGAAGCAGCAGACCTTCGTATCCATGCCAATGGAAAGGGCGTAAAGGAGCTGAGGGAACATCCAACTGGGTTGGGAGACTGTTAGAAAGGGCTTGGGAGCAGTTGGGGAAATTGGTCAGGGGCCAAATATGTCAGAGAAAACATTGGAAGGGGCCGGGGGAGCGCTGGAGAGTTCTCCACATTCAGTCCAAAGCCAAACCAGGAAGCTTCCAATCTGTGAGCACTGAGTTTTTGTGAGCTTTTTCTGTTTCCTCACCCCGCCTCTGCCCTAGGTGTTCATTAGTTTAAGAACCATGGGGCCATTAAAGCTAAGTGGAATTATACAGCATTATCTGTGAAAAGAAACAGCTATTCCACCAGGCAATGCCACGTCATTTTGGATCCCTAGCTAATGCCGCCCTGTCACACGGACTCTATGCTTTAGTTTAATCAGTATGAAGAATATTAACACAATCAGTCATCTTAGAGCCAGGTTTCAGATTAGCCTCGCATTCCAATCTTAAACCTCTAATACAGTTTAAATGACCTTCAGATCAAGTAGATACAAGCAGGAAAAGATCGTAGGCCCTGATAAATGAGGTCTATATTTCTTTATTTTACTCCAGCAAAGACTGAGGCATTCAACAGATTCTTTGGAGACAGTTTTGTATGTCAGCATTTAGCAGGCTGTAGCTAGGGCTGCAAAGCAGTTTCAGTAACAAACTCTTAATGTGAAATTCTCCCCCTAAGAGACTGATGTTTTTAATTCCTGGTCTCTCCCCTGTGATCCCAGATTGTTTTAGAAATACGTTAAGAGCTTCTTTCTTCATGTTACGAGGACTACTCTTTTCTGTCTTCATAGATGTAAGGATAGGTACAACAGTTAAGCAGCACAAGACTTGGAAGGAAAATATTTTTAATTCATACCTAGAACACTTTTGAACAGTTCTCTCTAACGCTTACACCTTCTCACAGCTCTTTTCTGTAGAAATGCAGTAATTTCAGGCTTCTCACATCCTCTTAATGTAAGACAGTGGTACTGTCTATTTTACAGTTGGGAAAGGGAGGCAGAGAGAGATCACTCTGATTCATCCCACCTAACTTTGGGATGTACCAGCCCCTAGGGACAGAGACAGATACCTCTCGAGATCAGTTTTGCCTACCTAGATCTGAATAGTCCTCTGGAAGTACTTTTTTTCCTACTGATTTATCATGCTGAGGACCTACACTTCCAGCTTGACCCTCTCAGAAAGACTGGATGAATCCTCGCTTAAATGAGTTGCGGAAGAAGTCCAGGCAGAGCAGAAAGCAACATATGAGAAGACGACAAACTGAGAAGCAGGATCAACAGACACACCATAAATTCCGTGTACCACTAACCTTAAGGATCTTCTTTTCCAATACATGATGCTCCCAGACCCAAGTCTTTCATCCGTTCAAGACCACTTACCCTAACACTGGTACCCGTGACTTACAGCAATGCAGCAGCACTTTGCAGAGCTAGGAGCTCTGAAGTACAGTTATGTGTACAGTTATCTATACCACAGATGTCCTATCTGACACGTCATATAAACTGTGCCAAAAAGTCAACATTTTCAGTATGGGAAAAATTAAGTTTTCCCCTTACCTGCCTTTCCACCAAGGAATAAATGGAAATCTGAGGAAAGAGTTATAAGAAACCTATGCAACTATATACCACCTCAGAAGGTGCACAGACTAGTTTTTGTAACTACTATAAAACCACCGCATTTCATTTCTTCAGAACAGCATGTATGACTATGATGTGTTTCATATCAAGGTACTTTATTACAGAACTCAGTAGTATTAAACAGTTAAAACTTCTGTACAGTGTACATGACATTTACTGTTGTCCTTCATTATATGGAGCATCTCTTTGGAACTGCTATTTATTTTCCAATCTTTTTTTCTAATGAGTTTGTTCTATATTTGTATTGTAAATGCCTGTCTCTATTTATATTCTATTTCTGAAACTTACAGCATAGCCTTCTCTGTTTACAAGTCAACAGTCTTTTTCTTATGGAAATTACCTTATCCCAAAACAAAGAAAAAAATCTGAACCTTTTAATTCTTGCAAATTGTTTTTCTTGAGTTTGGGGTTTGGGATTTAACTGATGCCAGAACAGAAAAGCGCTAATAAGCAGAGTGCAGAGGACACAGCCCAAACCCAATGGCAATTTTTCAGCTCAATGTTGTTAGCAAACGGATGTTTTTCTTCCTCCTTCCTCACCCTTCCATACCCATGCATTTATTTTGAGTCTGATCCAAAGCCTATTTAAGCCAGTGGGAATCTGGATTAAGCCCATTCTAAACATATTAAAAGTAAATCAGATCTTGAAATTTCTTTCATGAAGGGAAGGATCCAATTTTGATAAAACCAGTATGTGCAAAAGCCTCATACGTTCTGTGCACAGGAAAAACAACCATGCTGCATTTTCCACAAAATGCACATAGCTGGGCAAATTTATGACTTTAAATGCCAAGTTATAAGGGACATGAGACTACTCAAAGAGAACAGCTAGGGTTATACTTAATGATGCAAGCTTTTTTATCCTGTAGTGGGAACTTACGCTTCTGAAGATCTCTCTAAACAGACATTTCTTAAAGTAAAAGTTCACTCACAATGTAGAAGAGAAAGTGAGCAGAAGTAGACTACTGGAAATTACCTCAGACCCATTATGTCAATCCATGATCACGTACATATTTTTGGTTTTTAAAAAACACTGTAATTTGCAAGAATTTTACAAGATTAAAGACCACAGGAAAAATATATCATCCAGACGTCCAAAACAACACTCAACTCCTTTAATTTCCCCACTTTGGAACAAAAAATATCTTTTCGTCAGCACAGAAAGAATATTCCAAACTCTGACAATCCCATTATCTTCTTAGATAGGGCAGTAGGCCTGTATTTTTCAACAGCAAGTAGAAGGGAAAAGATGCTTTCAATTCAGCCCAAGAAATAGCTTGTAGAAGTTTATTTTGTAGACACAATAAAATGAATAAAACTTCCATTAAAGATTACTCGGCCACCTCCTGAAAACAGAAGCATGTCAAAAGCTGATGGGGGAGGGGGGGGAATATTTTATTTTCCCTGCCAATTCTTCAATTAACTGTCTTTCTCCCATTGGGAGAACAGTGACATTTCTTCAGGAAGAACAATGTCAAAAATAAGGAAACAAAAGTTTATTTCAGCTAAAATTTGACTTTCAACACTCAAACGTGCGGATGGTACCCAATGAAAACTCTTGTGCACAATATAGGAAAAATACAGACCAAAATGGTCTGTATTTCTCTTTCTTTCAGAGACTTAAAATGAACAAGATTTATTGAATATATATTACAGTTATATTATAATATATAACAGTACATAATACATTACAGTATTAGTTTAATTAATACAGCATAGTTATTACTGCTATATGAAGAAAGAAATTATAAATGTTAAAGTTCAGTGCTGGGAGACGTTAACTCAGTCCAGAGATTTCCTACCTATATTCACAAACCACCCAGCTCGGAGAGCTACCCACAGAAACCTACGCAATTTCAAGGGCATTGATTCCCTATCAGCAGGGAAAGAAATCAAGCCCCGTCCATATTCCCTGGTCCAGAGAAGGTGAAAGCATCCTTTAATCTCTGTGACAAAAAATAGACAGCAATTTACCTGAAGTGATATTTTTTGTAGCTTCCCTCTCCCTTCCCCAAATCACAACACAAGCAGCCTGAAGTGCATTTCTCCAGGAGGAGGCATAACACATACGGCTCTTAATCAGTTGCGCTAATTAACTAAGGCACAACAGGACGATGATCAGAAACATTTTTGAACACAAGAAAGAAGAGGTCCAGAGTATGGATGTAAAGGACATAGAGGACTACGGTGAAAAAACAGGAATCATCAGATACCTGCAAATAACGTGAATTCCCCATGAATAAAATAAAAAGGCAGTAAATGTGCTATCAGAGAAATGCATCAACCAGGAAGGGGAAAACAGATGCTCAAACGCCTCAGTTCAGTTCTTTGGTTCCCATCCAACTCAAGCAGTGTCCATTTTCTCAGCGGGTTAAGCTATTTGGAGAACTGTCAGTCCCTAAGAAATATTTACTCCTCAGTGCCTTAAGAGAAATAGCTTAGGGAAATGTGCAGGGTCTCTGATCAAAGCTCAGGCAAGTCTTTGTTTTGGTTTTAGTATTCTGGTACCTAGGGTTGTCCTTCCTTTTTTTTAATTTTGTCAGAGCAAAGAATGCTAACGGTCTGTGGCTGTGCATGACTGGCTAATATGAACAAGGACTGAGAGATCTGCAAACTGAATACCAACTCACCCAGGAGCGGCGTTATGACTAATAAGCAGCTTAATCTGAAGTTTGTAAAATGGATTTGTGTCTAAAATCAAGACTAGATGCTAAGTCTTCCTTTTCTTTAAAAAACAAAAAAAGAAAAAAAAGAAAGAGCAACTTACATACTCTTCGCCCCACAAATCAATGCATTATAGATACATTCCTCTGGATCTGTCTTTAATTATTAATTACCATTCAGCTTTGCAGTGACTCTCATGGTTATTTCACACTGACAGACCAGAGAAAAGCGTCCATCCCACTTCAGCTAGAAGAGGGGTAGGGGGATGGACAAAAGTAAAAAAAGGGGGGGGCGGGGGGGGGAATCACTGAGCCTCCAAGACAATCTGTTTATTTTATAGTTTCAGAAGATGATGCTGTTTAAAATTTTATTTTCAACACCAAAAGAAAAGGACAGAAATAAAAAATTAAATAACTGCCTGGAGCTAAGCGTTTCCTATCCAGAATGCTTAGAATTGAGCTGCAAATCCATGGAAATAGATATTTCTTAAAGGAATTGTAACTACAACCTTAATTCCAGTAATGTTCAATACAGTAAAGTATAATGATCCTCATAGCAGATAATGGCAGATAATGATCACAAAAGCTAAATGTTTTCTACCTAAATTCATAATGACTCCAACTGGATAAAGGCTACAAGGTAAACGTTTACTAGGGAGGTAGATAAGGCAATTCTTTCCTGAGGTAAAAAGAAATTGAACTAAAAAATAAATAAATAAATAAAAATTTATACAGAAATAAAACATTTTCTGATTTCTGTACTTAGGCATCTCAGCTTGTAAGGCGTTTTGTCATCTAGCTTTTAGATTCACTAAAATGTAGGTTCTAGCTCCTAAGATGTACCTGTAGTCTAACTTACCCTAACATTTGTATTTTATGTAAGATCCTATGATTGTTCCTGAAGGTTTATGCATCAGAAGCAGGCATGATATTCTGATTTATTCTAAATGATTAATTTGATAATTTGCTCTTATATTGGGAAGGGTGGGACAGGGACAAAATTCCCACAGTCAAGGCTGTTTGCCCGTGACACAGGGTAAGGAGAAGATGGTCTCTCGATGGAGCAATGAGGCAGCAACAATTCCGGGCAGCAGAAACGGCCCTTGTAAAGCACAAAACACAATCATATTTCCTAAAAAGGCTCTCTGCCTTTTTAGGTGGTAAGCCGAAGATCTAGTTTCTTTGCGTCCATTATCTCAGGCATTGTCTCATCCCAGGCTGTGCTCTCCTCAGCTCCCTGAAGGAGCATACTCTTGTTGGGGGGTGCGCTTGGGCAGGTGGGACTGCCACTGAGCCAAACATGTGTCCAGGAGGAAAAGGGATCTCTCCTGACCTCCTGCAGACTGATGGTCTGAGGTGCCAGACAATTATCATCTTGCTTGAGATTTGCAGCCATTATGAACACTCAAACAACACCACTCAAATGGCCCTCGAATGAAAGGAATAAACTGAAGGCATCTCAGCTGCAAAGTCCAAAGCTAGAAGGGATCATCTCGTCCTTCCTGTCCAGCTTCCTCTCTTCCTTCCCCTCCAGGCCCAAAGACATATAACTCAGAAACATGCTTAAAGCACATCGCTCAAAATACAGCTACCTACATTTCAAAAAACATACAGCTCCTACATCTTCCTCTAGTAAAGAGTCTCAGTATTTATTTATGCGGACAGCCAGGTAATGACGACTTATTTCTAGACGAAATTTGTCTACCTTCAATCTTTAGTTATGGGATCTTGTCATGTCCTTGTATAGGAGATTAAAAGGCCCCTGCTGACAAACATATTCTTAATATACAAGTACTTATATACAGCAATCGCGTTACACCTCTTAACCTTTTCTCTTTGATAAGATTAATGACTGGCCTCCCTACAACTCACCTCATACAGCTAATTTTCCAGCATCTGGATCATTTTTTGTGGGTCCTCTCCCCACCCCTCACCCCTTGTCTTCAGAGTATGTCCTCTAGAATTGAGGACATTTCTGAGGTGAGGGCACCAGATCTGAACAACAGCAGCTACCAGCAGCAAAGGCAAGTTAATTTTCCAACTTGTACTTGAGATACCCTTTATGGAGAGCCCACAACCAGCTTACAGGAGCCTCATCACAGGTTTCCATGAATAGTGATTCTGGGATAAGCCAACATAGTGCTGCTGTTGGAGAGCTACGTTAAACATTTTGTTCTTTCTCTAAAAGGGAAAGATCACTTGGCAAACGCCTAATAAAATTAGGGCATGCAGAGAGGGGATTAAATGAATGCAGATACATACAAAAATAATCAGCATTTTTTCATCCACGCCACCAGGTTCTCCCCAAGAATCCAAGAACTTTCCAAGTCCAGACATTATTCATCTCTCAGACTCCAAAAAGCTGTTTCTAATCTGTCTCCTCTTGTTTAGCCTTAGGCTTTGTAGACCTCCACCTCCAGCAATAATTATTCTAACTAGTCTCTGCTTCCCTGGGCTAATTGCCAGTAGAATCCAACTGATTTTCTGCAGAAGAAAGAGCAAGTTTGTCAAGAAAAAGTCTGCAGCTGGAGACAAGGGGGGGGAGGGGGGAAGGAGAGAGAGAGAACAATCTTCCAAGTTCAGTTCACAAATACAGATAGGAATTTCAGCATCAACAACAAACCTCACGAGCCCTCTTTGCCACACCAATTCAGTTTAAGTATATGTTGAGCAAGCTACCCCCCCAATAACCTTACACTGACTTCTGGGTTGCTACTTCCCAAAGCAGCCTTCTACCCTGAGAGGCTTATATCAATTTTTCTTTACTTCCTGATGTACGGCTCTTCATCTGGCTGTATTAAAATAAATTTTGCTGGAACTTCATCATCTAATCAGCCATTTGAGATTATCCTTGCAACAACCTTCATTACTTTAGCAATTTTCATGCCATCTCCAAACTTAAGAACAAAATTCACATCAGTGTCCATATCAGTGATTGAAAAGTACAGAAATACTGACTAGCACTGGATTCAGAACTAAAGCCTAGAAAATAAGGTAATGAGTTTTCACAAAATTGTGAATTAAGTCCCCACTGCTTCCCTGAGGGAGACTTCTTTTTTTTCTGGCACTTGCCCCAAATAGACTATTCTAGCTGGTGGAAAACACACTCTGACTTCTGCAGCTGACAGACCTGCTTTGGACTGTAGACACCCAAGATCCTTTTTTCAACACTAAACCATCATTTAAATTCACAGCTTTTAAGGAAACACCATGTGTTCCAACTGTCATATTTACCCAACACTAAAAAGCCTACCAGGAAAAATAAATTTTACTCTCATAATGCAATGGGTTACATTCCGCATTGCAGAACTGGAAACAGTTAAAAAAGGGAACTGTTCACTGCATTACATCATGCTTAGCACTGAAGTGGCTCCAGTGTTTCAGTTAGCTTGAGGGCTTGCAATGTGCTTGCTCCAATCAAAAGACACTCACTCACCTCTCCATAACTCCCTTCTTCGTCACCTCTCCAGGAAAATGAGGCTTTGAATTTGTACTTAATATCACCATTATAACTGAGCACTCTCTACACTCCTCTCTTCTTTCAAACTGGGTTTCTCTCCTATCCCTTTTTTCTCAGAACTGGAATACAAGGTGCAAAGGCAAAGATTTATGTAACTCATCCTTCCAGGTAGCATTGAGCTTGTCATGGCAAGTTTGGCATATAAACTAAGGCCCCTTACATCCAGGTACTTGTGGGGATCCTACCATTGATATTTATTATTCAGCAACTCCCTATCAACAGCTACATACAAAATCTAGAATACTGTGTCCATTTTTGGGATCCTGCTGATCCCAAAGATTGACAGACTGGAGCGAGTCCAATAGAGGATCACGGTTAGAGAGCTGAAGCACATGACAGATAAGGAAAAGTAAGGGAGCTCCATTTGTCTAGTGAAGAAGAGAAGACTAAGGCAGCATCTTCCACTACCTAAAGAAAAGAAAGAGCAAACTCTTCCCAGAGTCTGAGAACGAGAGAAGAAAAACCACAAGATGGAGGGTAAATTTCAGTGGAATATAAAAGGAGAAGTATTTTCACTATGAGACTAGTTAAGTACTAGGACAGGTTGCCCAGCAAGGCTGAGGAATCTCTATCCTTGGAGATCTCAGAATGTGCCTGGACCAGGCCCTTAACAACTTCATCTCACATTTGATATAGGCCCTTCTTTGAGCAGGAAGGTGGGCCCAATGACTTCCAGATGTCCCTTCCAACCTCAATTATTCTGCAATTCTATGTCACATGAACTGCTTTTAAATTAATCTCATGTGCCTTAATATCTCATGTGAATATCATATTTTAAGACAAAAGATTTCTTGATCAAATTTCTAAGTCCAAAACTTTAGAAGAAACGAAGTATATTTTATTACCATAACCACTTTCACCACTTTATAAAGAAAACACAGTTTTTATTCTCTTTTTAGTAACAGCTTCATAAAAACATATTTGAATAATTTAGAATGTATCAGCTCTACTACTGCTATTGCAGTTAGCTCTTCTCACTATGATAAGCAGACAGTAAAATGTCTTGGTTTTCCTGAGATAAAGCAAGTTCAGAGATAGCATTTCTACTCAGACTTTACAATCTCTAACTCAGTTTCATGGCATAATTTGTGGGCAGAGTACCAAGTACATTGCGAGGTTTCAGCTCTTCTTTACCTTTGCTGTTTTCATATCCTTTCTCATTATCACAGTATGGCAACAGAAACCCTATAGCTACAATAACTATAGCTTAACCTAGACCCCTTGAAAAACATTCAGGATTAATATACGCACTTACTAATGAGTATGACTAATAACAGTCTCTTCCTCCCCCAAAATGACTTTTAGTACACCAGTAGCTGTACCCAGTGACTTGGTCTCAGTCATTACGCAGGTTAGTGGCAGAGCTGGGACCAGAGCCGAGGCCTTCTAAGTACCCCACCCTTACCACCAGACCATCCTGCCTTCACACTTCTCAACCACTTTTTTCCAGTGGGATACTATAATTCATTTGTATATATGGTTAAATAAATCAATAAAATTAACAATAGGCTTTCATAATTTGTGCTAGTAAACACTATGAATTTAGGGGTGTTTGTTACAGACTAGCAAGTGTATTTTTAATTGTACAATAATTGTACACTTATTTTCCCCAGAGAAGGAGCAAGAAATATTCTCACTTCTTTTCCTAAGCACTGTTATATACACTCTTTGCAAAGGGGGGGCACTATATACCAGAGATAAACAAATGATCTTCCAATACACCGTCTATAAGATGTTTTGAAATATTCTGGATGAAACAGTGCATTGAAATATAACGCCACATCATATGCTGTCATTTTTGAGGTAAAACTATATGCTGTTGCAGTATGCTTTTCACTCAAATTCGTATCACTGAAAAGCAAGGGGAGAAAGGTAGTGGCAGGACGGCTCATTTTGACAAAGTACCCTGTGGCAACCATATCAATTAGGTTTGCATAGATCTCCAAGTGTGAGGCAGTTAATGAAACACTGATCATTTTCCCCAACTCTAACTTAGACATGTTAATTAAAAATTAGAGGAAATCATCATCATATAAAATGAGTTCACTGAGAGAGAGTATAAAAATACCTACCAGGCAGTGCTCTGTACATGAGACTTCTTTTCAACACTAATTAAAATGGATATTTCTGCACATGCAAGTCTACTCAATGAAACGCAAATAATAGTGTGAGTTTAACATTTAATGATGTCTCTGTTAAAGAGAAGACTTTCATTCAGGAATGCTATAATTTACTCTGAGTAAGATCCATTTAATCATCATGTTTACTGCCTCCTTTTTCTTTCCACATTTCCTTTTTCTAGCCAGCCATGCAATTGGCAATTTAAGATTTAAATTCTGACCACTTAAGCCTTTATCTATTGCATTTCCCAACCCCCATCTTTATTTTCCTCCTTGTACCACAGATGATCTAGCTGAAAATCTTCCATAGCTGACAAAATGAGCCGGTTCCACCGGCGAATAAAACCCTGACGAGTACAGCTTCACCCCACAGCAGAGGAATTCCGCCCGGCAGCAGGATGAGTTCAGTTCAGCTGCACAAGGGAAAAGAAGGGAGCTACAGAAAGCTTTGCAGAGGGAGGGGAAAGAAGCCAGGTCAAAGGGAATCAGGAGAAGAGGGGAACTGCTCTGGAGGCTCACATCCTGAACACAGAGAATCTAGATTGAGTTCCTCTGATGGTAAATTTTCAGCCTCTTAAGGAAGTCTCCTTCACCTTAACTCCCCATGAGCAGAGTAAAGATACAGTAATTCTTTGGTTTCCTCACATAGTCCTTGGTTTGCTAGCACTTTACGGTCTTTGAGACAAACGCTTTCTCTCATACGCATGTAAAGCATTCAGTGGGATGAAATTCTGACCTTGACGGAGATCTTAAGGAAATACAGAGTGGTTAGCAAAACTAAAGGATGCAACATCAAGCTCTCCACAGACTGGCAATGCTAGGATTAAAACCACTACGTCTTTGCCATCTCTGTCTCTCTCCTGTCTGCCTCTGCCCAGATAGCCCTGGTTCCCAGTCTACCATGGGAATCTCTCATTACCCAAATCAGCTTCTCATGCCTGCGTATTCACAAGCAAAGCTGCTAACTTAGAGGAGACTATTTTTAGCTAGGGTGCCTGGTTTCCCAGAGCGACCAGGGCTATAGCTGCAAAGCATGTCTTTCACATCTCCTACCACAACGAGGTGGAGCAGCCAGCCCCGGCAGCAGGGCTGCTAGAGTAGGATGAGTGAGCGCGCTCTGCCCTGAGCACTCACTTGACCCTAACGTAACATTAACTCTTCTGAACACATTAGCTTAAATGAAAAATTTAACAGACTGCAAAGAGAAGACTGAATCTATACCCTATACATTCACAACAAAATGATTAAACAAACTTCTTTTTATTAAGATGTACATGAGTGGCTGAGCAAGGGGAGGTGAGTCACTTCTCTTTTCGAGCCCAGAGAGATTTCTGTTAAATCCATCCTGCTACTGCAGCATAAGTGGAAGGAGTCTGGGCTAGTAGCCCATTATGAAGAAGAAAGAAAATAATGGTGTATTGTGAAAACCACAATGGAGGCTAATGGCCAAAAATGTCATGAATCGCTGTCTTAATCAGTGCTACTAATCAAAAAAAAAAAAACAACAAAAGCCACTGACAAAGTATTTTTATTGTTAAACTGCACACAAACACACAGTGAAGACCTCAGAACCTTTCAGAGCAAACAGACCCATAGCTTAAGAAAAAAAACCTAAAGAAAAGCAATGCAGCTGCAGCAAGTGGCCACAGCTCACTGCAACAAGCATGGACTTGTTCAGCTGCATGAGCAACATTTTCCAAGCCTGAATAGTGACTTTCTCAAATACTTGTCATAAACTTGAAATGACCCTTCCCTACCACCCTGTGCACGGTGCTCGAAGGGGACAGAAATCATGACCTTTAGGAAGCATGGAAACACAGGCTTCTATTTAACAAAAGGAGTTTAATATATTAGTTGTGCCACAGAAGGGACAGGCAAGTTCACACAGTTCCCTACTGCACAAGACATTCGCTCAACAAAAAAAAGCTCAGTCTAAGTGTGCAGGATTCCCAGAATCAGAATCCCATCCAGCCAACACTGCAACAGCCCAAAGGAGATTCAAATTAGGAGGAGCTAACCCTGTACTTCCAGCACAGAAACCGTGATTCAGCAAAGCACCCAGGCACATACCAAGTATTCATCAAATTAGGGCTCAACTCCTAAAGCTCATTTTCTAAAGGACGATTGTGTTGCTGACCTCGACAGCAGCAATTCATTCCAAACCAACTTTTATTCCATTCATACCATGGGCTAGCAAACGTCATTGATCAGCTGCAATTTAGAATTAAAGAAAAAAAATGCATTGCAACAAGTTTTTTTTTATTAGTCTGTTTTAATTCTGATGTTCCTACTGCAGGAGTCAATTCTCCAAACGTGACTGAATTTGAATATAATAAAGAAGAGTGCCATTTAATTGATGCTCAACTAAGATTCCTTTTATAACACACACCAGAATTTTGTAAATGATCTCCTACATGCCTGTAGCACCTTGGAAGCACCCAATATTTCAAATCTATTTATAGTATTAAAGTGTAGTTGGATAAGCTGTGAGGTTGTTTCTGTCATGCTTCTGTAAATATCAGAGGTGTCATGGGCTGTTGTTTGTTTTTGTTTTGTTTTTTTTAAAAAACAAACACTTCATTTCAGCATCTAATTCTCACCCCCACAAGGATGACTATGTTCATTACACCGATGAATTTCTGCCTTTAAGAATGTCTCACTGTGAAAGAATAAGACTGGCAATCGCAGTTAGGATAAAATTCTTCCCACAAAACCAAAATTGGCTGCTCTGATTCTTTTTTCTTGCCTTCTCTACAGACTCAGTCAGTGTTATATGAATATCTCCTGTTACATGAATGGGATCACTTATACAGTCCATTGTGATGCATCAGAATAAGTCCCATTAGATTGTACATGAATATATCAAAACCCCTATACCTTCTTAAAGCTGCATCTCCTTTTCTGAACCAGATCATTTCATTTTAAACAAAGCATTGGTGGCTTGGGAAAAAAAAAACAACTTTGAGAAGTCATCTGTCCACAAGCCATTCAGCATACCTATAGACTATCTTTTAAAAGAATCTTAAATAATATGATATATTCTACTGCTGTAACATCTGGTAGCTGCAAAGTACTGTAAGTCATACTAGAAAAAAGCTAACAGTAACCTGTCTCCAAGAGGATAATACCAGATATGTTAAAGCAAGAAGTCTCCCCTTAATGGTTATAACCTTGCAGAAGTACACTGCACCATGAAAAGGAGTCCTTCCTCAACCAATCCTTTAAGACCAATTCATATCCTTAAGACAATCTCCTGATACTCACTGTAGTTTCAGCCTAGAAAATGAACTAATTTTATAAAGAATAAGCCTTAAAATCTGCAAAAATTATCCGCGCCAGTGAGATCCTGCTATGGACGTCTATCTCACAGAGATGACTTTCTAGCAACTTCTTCTGCAGACTGTAAAATCATCATCTGTTGAAACAACGCTTCATTGCAGCCAATCAGGATTTGGAAGTGACAGTATTAACTAGCTCAAAACTATGAAACAGCTCTTAAAATTGTGCATATAATTTGCACCAATTTACAACCAGATTTTCCTCACAAAAGTTGGTATAATATGCACTTCTGCTATTTTTTCTTTTGGTGGAAAGCTGTATTTCCAAGCATTCCTTTCTTTTATGAACATATCTAACACATTGCTAGACTACAAATATTGTCCTTAAAACGGCAAATTGTGTTGCTGATAATGTGAAGGAAAAATTCATTTTACTGTAATCCCCTTCTCCCAGTGTGTAGAGAAAAAAGAAAGAAATAGGAACAAGCTCAAAAAAATAGTAAAATTTCCTAAAAAATTTAAAGCTAAGAAAGAAAAATAAAGCATTCAGCAATGTGCCTAGTTGTGCTTCATCTGCAGTTAGTTTCATTTAATGGCATTGCATACAGGCGGCACATCGGTAACCAGGCTCAGACTGCCTACTTTAAATCTAAAGTTAAGATGAGCTGAGTCCAGTTGCTGCTTAGGAAGAGCTACAGTGCTCACTGCGTGCAAACCTCTCTCACGATAAGGTTTCACAAGCAGTCGAGGACATTTAACCACGCATTTTCTTTCAAAGTTTCACCACCTGCTTTACATAAACAGCTGCTGAATTGGAGTTAGGCTGTAGTTTGACACTACAGCAGAGCTACCCTGAGGGCTCCTAAAAAAAACACCCAAGTGCTGCATCAGTATTAACTCACCCTGACAGTTCAAATCTGATGAACAAACTCTGAAAAGTTAATTTTCTATTGTCAAGCTTTACGTTGGCTCAGGTATTATCCACCTGCACTGTTCCAATCTCCCCTATGGATCAGGTAACATCTGTCTTCCAGCATCAGGCACGGAGCCAGCACGGATTTCACGCTGTGCTGCCTGGTTAATTTGACAGTGCTGCTCCAGATCACACTTGGGCTGCTGGATGATGAAGGAGCGCCTGGTCTGGGATTAACGATCACAAAGCCAGACTCTTATTTCTGATTCACACTGACCTGGGAGAAGCAACAGGCTCCCAAGGAGGACAGAGCAACAGCGTGCTGGCCAACGCGCTCCTGTCCTGCGAGACTGCACAGCCCAGGGACTAAGGGAAAGAGAGCAGGCAGGGCCATGCCCAGAGCCCGCAGGAAAACCTTCCCCCAAGACTGTGCGCCGAGGCAACCCTGGGCATGGGCACCTGAAGGCCGTCAGAGCCCGTTCACTGCTATGCAGCTCCAGCAGTCAAATTTCTCTTACCTAAGGTGGGCACAGGGACACAGCAACAGGCTCACAGCAATCTGCTCACGCTGCGGAGCCAGAAATGTGGGTGAATTCGCTCCCCGGCCGTCCTCGATTGAGCAGAGTTGTACAGGTGTAATTCTGACCAGACCGGCCTGGACCATGCGGCGTTACAAAATCCAGCTGTGTATTTCAGATGCCACCTAGGTTATTTGCCGTTCAGTGGAAAACGTCGAGACACACTGTCAGTCTGGGACCCCATTACTGGATCTAATTTAATGGTGTTATAAGCTGATAACAAAGGTCCCTGGCATTTAAATTCATTTTTTCTTAAAATCTCCAAAGACAGAAATGGCAACACTCTGAGTCTATAACAAACTTACGTGAACCATGAGTGTGTGTAAAGGGAGAGAGCATAACCTCCATAGACCACAGGAAGCAACAGTTTGGTGTAACTATGTTTGCTGTAACTCTTGTTTTCCCCGATGACTGCTTCCATTGCAAAATTGATCTTAGATTACAGATAAGCAGAAAGTCTGTAACAACTGAAGTGTAAATTATTCCTTTTTACAGAATATTTTGAGTAAAATAAATTCCACAACAGTTCCACTACACCTCACTGCTAAGGTGACTGACCATGACTTGTCCTCCAAAAACCACAAGTTTCCGTATCCAGCTGGTTTCCACAGTACAGCAAGAATGAGGGTGACTGAGTCACATCACTTAATCCAGTGATGAGCTAAGTGTCTTGTTAATATAAAGACAGTCTTACTCCTACTATGGAGTTTTTCATGTTAGGATTATATAGGTTTTTTTCCTAGTAAGTAAATAAGCTTCACCAAAATGTTGCCTAGTTACTTTAAATGAAATATATGCATCATCATTAGAAAAAAATCCTAAAGTTTTTCCTTAAACAGTGACTGCCAGACTCAAATCCTCCCTGTTTCAGAGACATACATGGACTAAAGGAGCAGCTCCATTCTCAATACAATACAAAAATAGTGTCTCGGGCTATTACAGAGCCCTGCAATATGCACATACTGTCTGATGTTTTTTGGGTTTTTTTTAATTCTTGCAAAGAAGAGGGAGAAAATCTTTTTACCAGGGTTTACTGTTTTCTTGATGACCCACACATTTGTTTTTCTGACAAATCTAAATATGAAACACAACTCTAAATGCTATTAAGTAGATGAGATGAGGTGATTAAGTAGATGAGATACTAACATTAAGAAGTAATAAACTGTAAATATCAAGAGATCTAAAAAGATGTACAAAATACGTATAAAATACAAAAACTGTAAGATAGGCTCTAGAATCACTTAGACAGAACCCAGAAAATAATAAGCTATTATGAAAATTTGAAAGCTTTTCTTACTATTTACTAAGAAAGATACATGTATCAGAAATCTTTATGCTACTGTTAGATAAAAAGAGATGTCCGTACATCCATTATCAGAGCACTACTCCACTTGCTGCAAAACAAGCAAACTGAGCTATTACTTGGGGTGGTTTTCTTGTACCACTAATGAATCATGGTGCTTTTAAAGCAACATAAAATTAAGAACAGATGCATTAAGTGTCCAGGGATGTTAACACCAGGTAGCGTAGGCGACTTGACATTTATGCATTTGTGACAGCACCATAGCTGAGCCTGCATCTCAGCAGCGCTCTCTCTAAACACAGCCAGCCCTCATATCCCTGCCCCTCTGTTTTAAAAGCTAAGGGAAGCAGAAAAGAACTCCCCCACGAAGTACCATAGTACACTGAAGAGACACCACCATAGAACCACACAGTCAGGACTGCGTTTGGCACGATACTTGAGAAACACAACTGTCTCCGCTCTGTTCCCAGCACAACGGCCTCTGACAGACACCAGGACTTTACACACTGCAGCAAGAAATAACCGTACGCCCAAGAGCTGCTGCAGCGGGGTCAGAACAATTCACAGACATAGGTGACAACCAACTACTGGCCACTATAAGGCTGGGACAACGTGACAAAGGTGCAAAATGCTGGCAACTCTGTCAATTATGCCCAGACGTGGTCAAATTATTCAAGCTGCCAATTAACTGTCCAGGGTTATGGATGTAGCTCTCTGCAGAGCATGCTAAGGTTTATTTGCTGAGGTGCAGTAACAACTCAATTTTGCTGCTTCTTACCCAGGTTTTGTCTAGAAGCAGAACAGATATATTTTATGTTCACAACCTGAGCTAATTAGCCTTTCCAGAAATGTGGGGAGCTCAGTACAGTGATTCAAGGGTCTTTAAATTGCACTCCAAGCATATCCTGGATGAGGTACATTATCCAAAGCCTACGCCAACTTCCCAATACCCTGGATAATGGAGAAATGTCTACAACAATGATCTCTCGACTTATAATGCAAGGATCTAATCACTATACCAAGTGATGACAAAGGCTGCCTAAGGCCTTTATACTGCTACAGATCCTCAGAAGAGTAAATTAGATCAAGCACAGGCACAAATACAATGTATGCAGCAATCCTGAGCTTTGCATGAAGAATTCATTTGCACTGTCCATTTAAACGTAGGTGAGAATACTGATCAGATACAGCTTTTCCAAAAAGAAAACAAATTTGTTTCCTCCCAATGCCAAGGCCTCGCTTCCATTTTCAAGGCACTTCATACAGCTACAATCAGTGTTTAACCCTCTGTTGTCTCTTTCGCTCTGGTTTTAATTTGTGTCATCTGAAGGTGTCACCTGAGCTTGTTAAATTATCTACTGGCTGCTTAAGTACATTTTATTTGATTCCCATTCTATTTATTCAACACAGGCCTCTTATACCACACTCCTGAAAACAGTATCTGAGCACGTTACAGAAGTATATTAAACTGTGATTAAAACCTGCTATGTATGAGCCTTCTCCAAGCTTCCTCTGGACAGAATTCGACATGCCACCAAGAATTTTATTTTAGAGCTTTGCAAAATAACACAAGTCTAAGCTGCTGTGTGTTTGCTTTCTAAAAAGGCAAGGAGAAAAAGTGTGGCTTGTACAGGGAAAAGAAGTTGATGAGCTTTGCAACGGTCCCATATTACAGGGAAAGATACATATTTCCACAGCCTACCACGTGTTACCCCTTATTAGTCAATAGGAGCAGCCATCCCATACTGCACAAGTCCAACTAACACCTTTAGCCAAAGGATTTCCCTCAATATTATGATGGGGAATGCTTCTGTGTTGACCCTCCTTGGTCAAACCCCTCCGGGGGTTGCCTTTATCTGAAGTCTGAGGCAATTAGTGTTAACACTGCTTACTGCTGAGACCTGTGACTGCATCACATCCTCTACAATGGATTTGTTTGCCTTCTTGCTCCCGAGATATCTCACCCAATCCACTAAAACCTGCCTAGCAGATAAAGAAAATTTACTCTGGTGTTACCTTTCCCCTTTATAACTATTCTGTTTTTCTTGGAAGCCTGGTAGCCCTAGCAATGAAAGCCATCATAACAATGAGGTTAAAGAAAAAAAAAAAACAACAACCACAGCCAACTAAGTTTCTGTACATGATTCAGCAACTGAGAATCCAATTTAAGTCATAAAAGTCTCCCCCCCCCCCCTTTTTTTTTCTTTTCTTTTCTTCCTCCCCCCTCAAATGCAACAAGTCAAGTGCCTGGCCTCAAGACTTTTTCCTGGGAGATATATCCTTAAAGGCATTTCAGAATACAGTTGAGTCTCAACTGGGAAACAGCATCAGTCATCTATGACAACACGACAATTCAGGACGTTTCCATCAAGTTGACAAAGATGCATAACTTAAATAAAAATTCATGTTCAAATTATCAACAAATGAAAGTTAATGATGGATCAAATTTGGCAGAACTATTCTAACATGTAACACAATTTGGTCCCCAGCTATAAGATGTGAAATTTAAGTGATAAATGGTTGCTGGAGACCTTTTCTAGATAATTGACATGCTACGGTGCATTAATATTTCTTTCATTAGTATCAATCTGGAGCGCTCATCTGTTGGCAGAAGGCCAAGTGCATTGTGTAAAAAATACCCCTACTATAAGAGTCTTCTACTTGAAAGACAAATGACTCAGGAAACCAAATATTTTCACTGTTAGTCAGATAGTATTAAGAATCTGATTTTTGACCTTGGTTCTTCACTGTCATCTCCTTTTGCATCCATATCTTTTACGGAAATGATAATACCAGCAATTTAAATTATTTATTAAGTCCTTGATTTCTGTCTGAAATCGGGTATTTTGATATGAATATGACCTGAGTATCACCTGCAGTTCCTTTCACAGATCAAAAGCACAAAAAGATTTTGGAAAGCCAGGCTTTTGTAGCAAGTGTGATGTAAGTCCATTGATCATTTTCAGAGTAATTAAGTTATAATTATCATCTTTTTTAGCTGTTCTAAGAAATATACTTGTCCTCTTCCCTTACCAGGCTCCTCTACTGTACAAGAAGTCTTGGTAAGAGAGGGCATGAACTGGAATCATAGGTCTCTGCGGGCTTCATCCAGCCCGCTGTTGCAATGATATTATCTCCTCTCCATTTTTCCTCATAATTGCTTCATTTGAAAGCCGGCATTCACTCATCACAAGCTCCTCATGCTCATTCTCAACATAGTCAGCATCATCCACCTTTCAGCTCTACTGGGCACTTCTAACTTGTCACAGTGACTTTGGCCTAAGATTCTCCCAGTAAATGCTTCAATAAAGTTAAATTTCTCCCAAGAGCAGCAATAGGCCTTATTTGCCCTGGGCAGCCTCACCTTGGACCCCAACCCACGCAGCCTCTTGTCCACAGCCCCGGGATCTGCATTTCAGCTCCACCACAGGGTCCTGGCCTGAGCTGTATCATAGGTGTGCCTGTTCCCACTCCCGTTCCCTGATGTTCCTGAATCGTTGCTTGCATCTCCTGGCTTGACCTTGGACCTGACTTGTTACCTTGCCTGCAACTAGGGAAATATTCATTCTACATCATTTTTAATCTAGGTTTGCTATTCCCACATCAAATTTTAAAAGCAAGAAAAAAATAAAAGTCTAAAAATTTTCAGATACTGGTTGACCTGCTCTTCCTAGCTTGTTCTACAATATTCTTCTAGGTTCTGAGAAGTGGTTAGAGCATACACTGGCAGCTGAGGTGGAGACATAGCACCACAATTCAATCAATGTTAAAAAGCTAATAAAAATACTTTTAAACCAATCATTGGTATGAAGTCAAAAAATTACAAAAGAAAGAGAGAAAAGATAAATCCTGTGGATTCCCCTGAGCCAGACAAGCCTTGAATTCCCAGCATCAATAAAAGGAACAGAAAAAGAAGAAAGAAATGCAGTTGTCCCTTGTGTCATCACATAGAAGTTAAAAAGCACAAGACCCTTTTCACCCTGCACAATCACAGTTCACTTCTCTTTGAAGAGATCTAAAGATCTGAGAGATCAAAATACATCTATTTTCTGCTATTACAACCACAGTAGAGTGATCCTCGCATGGGTTTTATGCCCACACACAGGCAGCTAAAAAACAGATAGTGAAGCGAGAACTGCTACCCAAGAACAGCAGTACAAATAAAAAAAGACAACACCATAGGGTAAGTTTCTGGCTGCCAAAGCAAATAGCTGCTAATGGTGTGGTGCAGGTACTGCTTTGGGACCCAGGTACTGCTTTGCCAACCAGTTCAGCCACAGAAACTTCCATTGTCTGGAAAAGGAGCATAAGAAGCCAAGTTTTTTCTATCACCAATCCATAGCATCACACATAGATTTCAATGGAATGATAGTAGAGTAAATCTGGAATATCCTGGAGAAGATGATTGTAGCATAGGAGACTTAATTACTTCTACCACAGAAAGAATTTTTCTTCCCACAAGAAAATAGAACTGAACTAATGGCCTGGGAGAAAAAGCTAAACAAGCAGGCAGCAAGTGGAAGTGCAAACGAAGATTATGCTAAACGCACGTGGGACAGAATTCAGAAAAGTAGGAATGTTGCTGAACAAACAGCATAAATCCACCACTCTAGACAGCCACTCAAGGGACAGAAACCAGAAGAGAGCCTAAATTAGAAAGAAAACGGCATAAAATAGCATATATAGATGAGAAAGACATTAATAAAGAAGAGCATATTGTGCCTTTTCCTGCCTTTCCTGAATGTTTTCGATATGCACCTTCCCCCATGCAGTTTTTGCCCATTTGGAAATCCAGTAATCCCACCTGGAATCTTTTCCTTTCTACCTTATTCAGTAATGATTTTTTCCTGCTGCTTAGAAACTCTAGCCATCTCTCTGATTCCACGGAGTTTTCAGGATGTGATCTGTATCAGAAATGGCATCATTCATCTGTACGAGTGATTCCTGGGCAGAAAGGCATTTAGCAATACAGACCTTTGAACTGAGGCTGCTTAGGGCTACACATCTCACAAAACATACCAAATTCCACATATGCTAATGACTGAGGTTACAGTGGCAATGCCGTACTGCAGGAAGGAGAACAAAATGCGGAGGGAATTAGACTTCATAGTCAATGGGAATATTCCATCAAAAGACTAACAGGCCCAACGCACACACATCTCTGATCAGAGCAGCCCTCAAAGGGATGTACAGAGAGAGCGGGAAGCAATACAGGGATGCCCAGCACAGTGACAACCCCACAGAAACAGCTTCACCCTTACAGAAAATTCAACCACCACACGAACTTTGTCATATGTAGAGAAACAAAGGGAACATTGATCAGCTACTACTGCTTTATGGTCTCTTTCTATTACATATATCATAGAAACAGCAAACTGTCTCAGTTGGGGTTCAGTCCTCATTAAGTCACATTATGGAGGCTTGGCCCAACTGGACTTCTCATACTGGATTTCAGCAGCATCTTGCTCGATGTAACATGTATCATGGCTGACGAGCTGCTTTTCATAAGTGTGTAAATTCCACTTGGTTGGGTGCAGCTGCTCTTGATTTGGTCAAGGTGAACAGCCTGTGCTTCTCTAGCTTAGTGACCCATAACAAAACTAAATATAAGTTTTGTAAGGCTTTGATATAGAGCAATGTTCAGTGAGGGTACCAATAAAGCAGCAGGAATCTTCATTAGTCCTATGGGGGAAAGGTATATATTTATTCTGGTTTCCATCAGATAGTGGAAAAAATAGACCAACAATATAGGAATTCCAGTCCTTGAGTAAGAGCACCTGTAAAACCAAAAGACTGAAATGGGAAGAAAGAAAGAAAAAAAAAAAGAAAAAAAAAAAGATTAAAAGGCCTCATGTACCTCTGAAGTACAATAATTTGAGGCAGGAAATTGGTATCACTATAGCAACCAAAGTAGTGTCATGAATGACTGAAAAGACTTTTTTAAACCTACAGGGGTAGGAAACTATGGATGCCCAGGACATGAGAAGAGCATTTTATTTACAGTTAAGCAATAAAAACAATCAGCCATATATTACATCGTATTTCTAATAATTTTTCCTCAAACTTGGCATTATGCAGCTTTGTTATATCCAATTAGCAAGAACTCTAATTACAGATCACAGATGGTGAATTCTTCAACTGGAATACAAAAAGACTACTTTTAATCAGTCAGCATCTTACTTTGGTAAGTCTGCAGGCACGATATCCTGATGTAAATAAAGTTTAAGGTGCCAAAACATCTCCCGTGAAGGAATGACTTGCAGGAGCTATCAGGAAATGAAAGCTTGCAGTAGTAAGACCAAATTTATATGGAACCCCAGTATGAGGTACATAGAGGTATTAGCCTTGTGCAATGGGTTGGAAATTTCTCTTCTAAACCACCAGCAAGAGAGGCAAGAAAACGATTACAGTTTCTCCTGTCAGTCAAATTCCCGGTTAGCAATGAAAGTCCTATCAAGGGTAAGGAAAATCATTCTAAACCAAAGAAAACAATGATAGGCCTATAACAACAGGTTGGGAGTTCAGAAGTGTTGTGACAAAAAAAGGAAATAACTGATTTTCTAACTGATGGGCAAGGATGAAAGTGATGTGAAAGCACGTGAAAATAAATAGGAATGACAGGGAAGACAGTCAGGGTGTAGTCTGGTGAGTAGTACGGAGCCCTGTGTCTCCTCCATAATTGTTCTGTATATTGTGCTTTTGATTTATCTGGAGCTATTTAAATGCAAAGATCTTCTGAGAAGACAGTGAACCTAAGGTTTGGTACAAGATAGGTAAAGAGAAAGATCTATTTTTATTTTTTTTTTACTTAAGCTGTCCCCTGAACTTTCACAGGCCATTAATTTTCACGATGATACTGTACATTAGGTGTCTAATTAAACCCGTTGTGCTAGATGCTGCACAAATACTGAGCCCAAAAGTTCCCTGCCCCAAAGAACTTACAAATCTAGATAATCCCATATAAAGGGTAAATACAGCACATTTAGCAATATTGCAGGACCCTAAAGCCAGTGTGGCTAACCCATGAACTGAGGTGGCATGAAGAAGAAGGGAGAGGAAATTAATTTTACATGTACGGAAATAACTTTGGATTGCTCAGTCTTTGCTTAGTCAAAAAAAAGTGCTTTTTCAGACACAGCAACCTCTCCAGCTGAAAAGCCAAGCCAACCTTTCCATACTGGCCATGAAATAGGCACCCAAGGGACAGCAGCTCTCGTCAACTGTCTTCATGGGCCCAGGGAAGCCACCAAACCTGTACATCCACATGGAGGATAAGGGACATCAGTCATGTTCTAGGAGAAAAGCAGCTCTACCTGTATGGATCTGATTGGAAAAATGAGTTGGAACTCCCAAAGACTAAGTACAGTTTCCTTCTCGTTCCATAAGCAATTATTTCAGCATGCTAACGGCCTGAACAAAACACAGCACCCCTCTAGAAGGGTAACCTCAAGATCAAATATTGTGCCCAGTGGTGAGGTGGAAAAGCAGCATTCACCAGGCCTTCTCAGAAGTTTGACCAGACAAAGAGAGTGCATAATTACAGAAAAAAAAAGAAAATCCCCTAAGACTGTAAACCGTAAACATCAGAACGAGGAGCTGGAGGGGAAATCTTGCTGAAACCAAGGAGTAACGAAGATTCTTGATAGCAAAGAACCAAAGGCAGTGTCTCAAAAATCCCAGTTCACCTAGAATTTTACAAACCGTGCTTTTCCACACTTACCAAATGTAGACAGCCGACGGGATCAGGCAACTGCAGCATTCGCCACTACAGAAAATATATTTTTAGTAACAGAAGAGACAGGTTTACAACTGACAGACAGAAGCCAATTAATTTCTTTGTACGCAAGCTCTACGATATAAACAGAAGGGAACCCTTAATTACCATAGTAGGGGTTTAAAATGCAAACCAAAAAAAACAGGGCAGACTTTTCTGCTACAGCCAGGAAGATTTTGCATGATGCATTCAGATGAGACTTTTGTGCACTAGGACTTGTAGCAATTAAGAAAGTCTGAAACAGAGAGAAAAAAGAAGATGGAGAGACTGTTTATGATGAAAAGCTGGGAAAGAATCTGTGAGACGAAGTGTTTTTGCAAATATTTCAGTCATGAGACGGGTCACGTTGTTAAGCTTGCAAAGCCCAAGACAGTACTGAAATAATTTTCTACTCTCTTGCTTATGATATTTTCTTAGAGCACCAAATATCTTTCATTATCATTATGGCTTACATGATTGAGGTTTGAAAATAATCAGGATCAGAACAGAGGATTCCTGGCAGGAGAATACAGAATGCTGAAGAAACTACTAAGAACCTATTTTTAAATGTGCATTTCTTGGCTAAGATGTGGTGAGAAGTATTTGTACTCTTCTACTGTCTGAGTTAGCAGAAAGATCATAACAGCTATATGAAATTAAGTGCTTCTATTTTATAGTGCTGTTTTGATCAGAAAAGTAGGGGAAGTACCTGAAAACTCAGTGTTTTGATCACTACGTATTTACCACACCTGATGCTATGAATACTACATCTTTTTTATTTTATGGTTACCATATTTTATGGTTACCATAAATATTCCTAATCCCTAATGACTTCAGGTTATGCAAAATGATATTTAAATTGCAAGACACATAAGCCCAGAGGTAAATGGTAACCAAACCTGCTTCAGCAGGAGTCTGCTACAAGACTAGAACTTCCAACTATTTGTTCTCCTGATCTCCATTTATTTTAATGGAGCTCTGCACTTCCACTACAGGTAACTGTAAACCTTACTGACAAAACAAGCTATAACGATTTTTTTAAGAAAAAGACTCAAAAAAATTATTTTTCAAATTTAATCAATGTGCATCCATTTTCACTTCAAATGCCAGAGTCACATTACATAATTGAAATTAGAATTTTAATAAAGTTACAAGTTTGTTTCTGTCTCATTAGTGTCATTATTAATTGCAATGATTTATATCAATTGTAAATATTAATATAAGACACTTCAGGGTTACATTCAGGAGAAACTGCAATTCGAATCTATACTTTATTACATTTAATTGTGTTTCTTTACACAGTTCAGCTATCAGATCTACATGGGATGTGCTATGTCTTGAATTACTTAGAGCTGCTAAGGAATTTAAGTTCAAGATTCTCCTTTCCCCTGGAAACAGAAATTTCCTGTTAAGGTAACATCAGTCCTGACTGCTTACTCTGAATTGTGAGGTGCAGAGGGAGATGTAGAATCTGAACAACTCATTAGAGATGCTGTAAGAAAAGCCTTTCATCCTTTTTTTCAGGAGAAGAAAAATGAGGGGAAATTAGCTCAGGTTTTTGTGTCCCTGCAACACCCTTCATTCAGAATTTCACAGCTGAAATTTCACCACCCATGCAACAAGATTGGCAGAAAGATTGCAAGCTCCAAAGTTAAGAATTCACTACAACTACATTTAAAAGGGGAATTAGGAAAAAAGGCCAGCCTTAGTAGGGTACTTATTGACAACAGGGTCTCTGAGAAGTTCAAGTCGACCTCCCAACCCGCAGATCCAGACTAACCAAAACCACAATAGAGTCTTTTCCTCTGCAAATAAAAAGCTGCCTGCTGCAAGATGACAAAGCTACTTTGGTTTGTCCTTGGCATGACTATTCTTCATTTCCAGCAGCTGAAATTCTTTGCCCACAAAAATCCTCAAGAGGCATGTGTCTTCTATGTAAAAAAATATCAGAGCATGTCTGTGGTCGCAGTACAGCCTGCCTGCATCCAGCTCACAGCAGCCACACACATCTACAGGGCTATAAAGCATGAGATGCTGGAGTGGGATTGAGGGCGAAGGGAAGAACATTACCCAAGACAACTTAGTACTGCAAGAGAACTGCAGGTATCAGTTTGTTTATAGCATCACACAGGGACCTTAGCTTCAATGGAAACGGTGATGTTTCTGACATTTCTCTCCCAGTGAAACGTGTAAACGTTGTTTGTCAAAAAAAAAAAAAAAAGCTGGAGCATAGAGCAAATTTAAACTCCAAACATCCGGAAATGACTCTGAACTGCATTGGCAATTTCCCCAGATACGCTCAAAATATGAAAGCTCTACAGCTTTAAATAAAAATGTGAAGAAGCTAGCAACAGGTAATAGCCCTCGTAGTGATGTATCTAGTAGATTTCTTTTCTTTTTTTAAATACAGCCTATTATTTCTTTAGAGGGATATGTACCTTAAAAAAAAAAACCATAACACAGCATGTCAGCAACATTTTCCTAAAAGATGTTTAACACACTTGAAATGCATCTCTGCTCAAACTTTATGCCCATTTCAAGCATTTCTTTCACTACCACTGGAATACAAAGCTGCTGCTGTGCAAATTGCTCTTTTACTTGATGGAACATGAGGCCTAATAAAATCCTCTTTTTAAAGTTTTGCCTCCCAATTAAAAATAGGGATTAGTGCTCTCAAGGGAAATCCAAGGAACATTTTCTTTAAGTTCCAGATCATGAGATTTATTTTCCATCTCAAAGGCAGTGGATGCCAATAACCTTGACTCCAGTCGATAAGGACTTGAGAGGAACCTGCATTAAAGATGTTCCCATCAGAGCACCCTACTTCACAGCTGAAATGGGAGGCACTGGAGCCCGGCAGGAAAAGCCATCTCTCCCGGGGAAAAGGGTTTGATCGTGGCCATTTGGGTTGAGATGAGTGATCAATGTGCACTAGCTGTTTTGTATGATTTCAAGTACTTCTCATTCAAAGGGTCTGAGATTTTCGTCCCCTGTGTAGACACTGAGTGCAAATAAGATGAAACAGTAGGAGGAGGTCTCATCGCATCTGCGGGAAACACTGTTCAGCCAAGCAGTGAGACAGAATAGCGAGTTCTTTTTAGACTTCCAAAAAGAATGCAAGTTTTCTCATCTCTGCCTCCCATTTCACCTAAGTTCTTGTAAATATTACAGTTACACATCAATAAAATGCAAATCAGAGAGAAGTTTTAAGTGACCTTTCCAAACAGAAAAGAATTCAGCATCAGTAATTTATAATTGCCATTTTTAACATCTAGGATTTTATTGCAATTAGACACTTATTACAGAAAATTATTTATTTTTTAAATTCTAACTGGTTGTGTCATAGTATTTAAGCTCAAAGAAAAGTTCAGGAGACTTCAGCAAGTAAACTCTAGCTGTTCAGAGGCCAGAAAGTAAACACAGATAGAAATATCATATACACTGATTATGTGTTTATATTTACACTGACTGTACATATACTAATCATATAGAGAGAATATATACACATACATATGCACTCAGTAAGCTGCTTACTGATTTCTGAATGAGTTTAATCTCCTGACGCTTGATCACCTGCAGTTTGCAGAATACTGCAACCTCTGCTTTCACATTACTTCTCTACCTACAGGGTGGGTGATCCTGTTGTACTCCTTAGGAACATTTGCTGCTGGTGAGAGACCGCATTCATGCTTGCATCTTAGCATGCCAGGATGGAGATACTGTTACCCAGAAGAACAGCTTTCTTTAAGACCTTCTCCTCTCTACAGAAATAGTGCACTGTGTTATTACAAGAAAAACTGATTTACAATAATCTGATTTTTTTTTTCTTCAATATTAAGTGTCTGACTTAGAACCAGATTCTGAGCTAAAGCTGAAGGGCTGACAACTCCAGCCTCCACTGTCATTACTGTAAAAATAAAGAAAGAAATAAAAATTAAGGCTGATTATCAACATGGATTGTCAGCCTTAACTCTGAATTTCCTTAAATTTTTGAGCTTAAGCCAGGCTCTTCACTATTACTTAAATGTTGGTTTAAGTTCCTTAGTGGAATTTCCTTTTTTCTGTTGGTTTTGGGTTTTTTTTTTTTTCCTCTTTCAGCAGAGTGTGTGTGTGTGTATCTATATAAGTATATATATATATAAGCCTTACAAGTAAAAAAAGCCTTTCAAATTCTACACATGCTTTAACAGTGTCTTAACTACCGAATTACTCTGTAATAGTATCTAACAGCTCCAGGCAATGCAATACTAAGAAATGTGTTTAAGTGTGTTGTTTTAATAAACAAAAATATAATTAGGACTTATAGCATGTGATAAGTTAAAAAAAAAAAAAAAAAAAAACAAAAAAAACCCCAAACACCTGAACAGCTCCTTCAGGTCTGTAAGCAAGCAGGCTCTTCATACCACCATCCCGTGCTCCCATACCACGTGACAGATTCAAGTTACCGGCCTCTGTGTGCACTAAAATCTACCAGTTTAAGGAGGACACTTCAAATGAATGGTATGTAAGTGGGTATGGACAACAAGGGTGTTTTTTTAACATACGAACCAAATCCCTTTGTGAAGATGTTAGCAAACTATGTCAAGAGAGAGCTTCTTATATCTAAGTCACGGGAATTTGGTTTCTGCTAATTCCTGCTGCCTGTCCTTCCCCCAGTGATAACCCCATAAGCAGGAGCTAGCTTCTGAGCTTAGAAGAGGAATTTCACCGAGATGCACAGTGTTGAAACCATGCTCACATTTGGGTATTTTTCTCTGTATATTATGAGCCACACACAGCATCTCTGTTGCAAACAGGAAAACTAAGCTAAGTCCAAAGCCACACGTGCTACCAAAGCATCCTGAACCAACGAGACCTTCTGCTCTCTGAAGCTGAAGGACTCCAGGCAGGATGTGCAGCTTTTCAAAGCTAAATTGTTTCAGAAGAGCTGGGTCATATTTCAGCTTCTGGGAGGCGTAGGCTAAACTGCATTTGGCCATGCCAGCAGAGGAACCCCCACCCTCATAGTCAGTGCCTGCCTTCACCCCCCGTCTCCACCAGTGCCCACCCTGCCTTCCCAGCCCAGGGTACACCACTTGTCGAGTGACAGCAGACAGGGCTGGCTCCAGCCCCGTGCTCCTCTCCAGGGTGGTGGGAAGCCTCCGTCCGCCAGCCTCTGCCCACTGCGGCAGTGAAGAGATGCTGGCAGGCTGTGCAGACAAGCTGGGTCCTTAAGCAGCAGGAGCCACAGTTATGCATGGGGATATGGGGCCAGGAAGCTTGTTCAGGCTTGGCCCTGAGCCGCATTAGGATGGCACCTGGCAGAACATCTCAGTGATTTTGTTACCTCCATCAGCCTGCTCTCCAAACACCTACTCTGCCTTTGCTGAGACACAGACACCTGGCCGGCTTTCAGGTTTTCTGCAGTGAGGTTCAGTACAACCCACGAGCATATGGTGCAATTTTCCCACACTACGCTCCATCCTTGGCTAGTTTGTTTTTAGGAGCGTAAAAGGTGCCGTCTCTCTTGTTACAAAACTGCTTTATGCATCTCATCTGCCTGACACAAGAACTCTGTCCTAATGGCTGGGCAATTGGGATTACTGCTAATGATGCAATTACCACCAACACCCGGATTTCTGTCCTCTCCTTTCCTGGCTTATTTATTTCACTCATCTGCTAGATCTAGTTTTCTAAAGTGCAGGTTTTCCAACATTATAAGGTTATACGTGTCTAGTATATAGATGCACCTTGGCTGCAATCTCTTCATGTAATGGGAAAATACTGTTACTGTGCCATGGAATTACACTAACATGAGCCCCAAGCTGACTTGGCCCTTTGCCTTTTCACCTTTGCAATACAAAGCACAGAGAGATCACATTTTTGAGTAAACAGTAACCTTTGATAAAAATTACTCTTCTTCCCTCTTACTCCTTTTACACTCTGAAATTCTTCACTTTTCCCATATTATATTGGCTATGATTACGAGTATAATCTGCTGTGTCACTTCTGGGTGAACTAAAACAACAAGCCAGCTGCATTTGCCAAGTAAAACCATACCTACCTAGCCAAAAAACCCAGTGGACCTGCATCTTAGTGTTAAAGCTGGATAACAAGACAGTTATCTATTACAGTAGATAACAAATAGTCACATCCTACCTATGGTTGCTGAAATTGTAAATTTTTGTGTTCAAAAATTCTGATCTTTCAAAATAATAATGACAAGTGCTGCCAGCAGATTCAGATGGCAAAAGCATTTCCACATGAGATTAAATTTACTGATAATGTTGATCAGACCAAGCATCTCTGTACTTGAATTTTGGAGTTATCGCTTTCCATATATGAAAATGCTAAAGAAAAAGCTGCATTGTATCTATCAGAATTTTCAACAGTGATACCAAAACCTCTTGCTTGTGGTTTCTCAGTGGGTCTTAGAGATAACTATGCAAGCTTACAGCACTTCCAAGCAGGGGAGGAGGCAGGAAAGACCAGCTTTCGGAAACATCGAAAGAGATGGCAAGCCAGAAGGCAGACAGGAGGAGTAATTCTGTATGCACTGCAAATACTTTCGTGCAGTTTTCCTTGTGCCAGTTGTCTTAAGAGACAGCTCAAGTGAAGCGAAGCCAGCTGTGCCAGACCTGGCAAGGGCATCCCAGCCAGAGCTCTGTGCCCAGATGTAAGACATAAGAGATCGTCTGTGAAAAGTCAGTTTGCAAACAATTAGCAAGGGAGCTTCCTAATGCACTGGTGAGCAATGCAAACACACTGCACGAACCTACAGACCAAGGTGTATGCAGACTTATAAAGCAGACACTGAAGCTGGGGTTTTCTTAAAGATGTCAGCTCTAATTCTCAGCCTCAGGGCAACTACTTCACACCAGATGTAACAATTCAAGAAATGACTGCTAGGGAAGTGGATAAAAAAAGCTGGAAGAGGTCCATGTGCAAGCTAGTCGCTGGTACTCACAAGATCAGATGAGAAAGATCATTTACAAGGAAAGTCCCCAAAGAGCTGACATTTAGAGATAATGTGAAGTCAAAAAACACCTGGGATGGAACTCCAGAGTCAAGTCATGCCACGGAACTGAGAAGTGGCTCACGCAGAAGGGTAACCAGTGGCAATTAATAGAGCAGCCTGCATGAGGAGTTGCCCAGATACCTGTTGCTAGACACAAGGAGGCACTGAGGGCTGCAAAACCACAGTGTGGTCTGATGCGAGGCCCTGAAGCAAGCCTGTGCATGGAGTAAAACTCCTGAACTGGGAATGAATAGAGATTTTTTTTCTTTACTTTTCCAAAAGTTAAAAATTAGTCATAACTCATCACCAGCCTCTGCAATAAAAAAGAAAAATTTACTTTCAGTGGAATGAGAAGTCTCTGCTCACTGTACATATACATATACACATTTAAAAACCAGTATTTCTAATACTGCTGTACTAAAAAGAAAGTTCACCCCTTGATGACAGCATCATAAGAATTCCTAGCATATTAACAAACCAGACTTACTTTTGGGTGATGTTTAAGGTGGTCTCACCAGATGCCCCTCCCAAGCAGCCCTCTTTCATTCTCAGACTTTTTAGCATACTTACTAAGTGACCAATTGCTCTCTTTGGTGGTTCAGACAAGCTCCATGCAACATAATCAAGCCACGTCCCTAAGGATATTGTTGCAGTGAACCTGGAAGAGTTTTTTTAAGCTTAAACACTCCAGCTGAGAATGCTGTTTCTACCAATTTTTGATGCCAGGTGGACAAAGCTAAAGGCTGGGTAAGGGAAACTAGTGCACGTGATCAGTAGGTACAGCTGGGGGGGACTGAAACACTAGGACAGCGGCCGAAACTAGCTGAATACATGTTTTTCAGTGTAAGGCTAACTTGGAAAGAAAAATGCAGTTTAGTATTCTCTCAGCCATCTGAAGAGAGGGAAAAGCCTTAGACTGGCCTTCTGACAACATGAAGCATAAACAGCTTGAGGAATTAGTGTTGGCTCATCAATATATCTACCAAAGGAAACTAAGGCTGCTGAGCATGGAGTAGTTCAATAGCAGTTCACTCTACTGATCTAGTTAACAATTTGCTTCTGCTTGCAGGTTTTACAGGACTGTGTTGTCAGTAAGGTCACCCAAAACAGTACGGGGAAGTTTCCGTAATACAGGGGAGGGTTTTGGGTTTTTTTTGTTGGGGAGAGTACCATGCAGATATTCAGTTCAGATCTCAGTATCTGCAGCTATTCAGGTGGGTGGCTACCTGTGGCTACCAGGTGGGTTACTTTTTGTTGTTGTCATTTTGGCCTTTTGGGGGGTGTTTGTTTTTTCAGGAAAAATACCTTTTCTGAGGCCCTATCAGTTCATATAAGCTGGTTTGAAAGGCCTGCTATCTTCTCCAAGTATGCAGTGGAACAGCTGCAGAAGAATAAATGGGCTAAAACATTTACAGATACAGCAGTGAAACATGTACTACTTCAGACTTGTCCACTAACCTGCATACAATAAATGAAGGTTTATTGAACTACTACAATTTGAACTACTATATGAAGTGTGCCTGTCTAATAACCAGAGTCAGGACTAGAACTGCCCTCCATGCAAGTAGCTTGTGATGAGAGATGACATACCATTGAGTCTTTGAGTCTGAATGACACCAACAAGATGTTAACAGAGAGACTTTTGCCATCTCTTCCAGACACCAGTCAACACAAGACAGGCTGCCCCCCTACCTCACAGATTATTTTTTGGCCTCTCTAAATATACATTCCACTGTGATTTAACTATTCAGGCAATAAGGATGGGAAAGGTCCTTTCTGCTCACAGGCGAATAACGTAACAGTGCCTTGTGGCTTAAGGACAGCACTCCTGAATATGAGAAGACAGAAGTATTAGAGAAAAGAAAGAAATGCATTCCTTACCAGGAAGAAGAGGTGGCCCTGCAACTGAAAAAGTAAGTAACTGGGGGGAAAATTTGAATATACTCTCCTTTTTTTGGTTTTTTTGGAATAAAGCTTTCACTTTGTCATTAAGAAGCTAGTTAGCTTATTCTTCGTGATTAAAAACATGAAGGAGTTCTTACATCAAAAACCATCTCTGGATTCTCTGAAAGGAAGGGGAAGATGAACCATCCCAAAGGGATGCAGGGAGGGAAGTATGGTAAGATCCCGGCATGCTTCACTACACAGCAGTGGGGTATCAGTTCTGAAGAACTAGCAGAATAAACCCAGAGCCTCAACTCATGGAAGTCTTCAAAAAGCCTTTTTGCTGCCTAACCATGATCTCTTTGCTCTTCCTCATACTAGTGGGCAGGTATACACACCTTCTGCATACATGATCGACTAAAGTAGTTGGGCTCCTGTAAGTAATAAAAATAATAGAACTTCTAGTTTTGCTTTCAAACTCTTACTAAACAAATGTAGATATATGACCTGGTGAAAACAGTCTCTGCACCATTAGATGCTACTGCTCCTTTATCTTCAGGGTCTTTGATGTTATATTGTTATGGATGAGGATCAAGGATTTAAAGAATGTTAATTACTGGTGATACATAGCAGCAATTGCTGCTTCTTGAATTCCAATAAACCCTTTGATATCAATGTACGAATATTATAGGAAGCATTGTCCCATTGAAATGACTAAAAAGACTAGCAAAAGAGGAAAGCATGTGGAGATCAGCAGGCAAGTAGGATGAATAGGTTGAAGAGGAAGCTACTATAACTCTTGTCAACTCTATCCCTGTTGATCTAGGTCGCTTAGGAAATGCAGAGGCACATCCTCACATCCCCAGCAAGTGGCGGGAAAGAGTGGGAATTCTTTGGGGGAAAAACAACTGAGGAAGTCATCTGGCGCACAGGGAGGTAGCTACATCATGGCTGGCTGTTCAGAAGCAAATGGGACTTCAGATGCAGGGGAAAAATTTGGGAACTATTTATAAAACAGATTTCAGCAGTGGCTGGGAAAGCAGAAAGAAATTCATATCTATATTGACCTGGGAGGATGGCAGGGCAGAAGAACCTGACTGAGGCACATGATCTCTTTATTCTCAGTAGAAAGGGAACTGAAGAGAGCATCCCAGATGTTAAAAGTGAAGAGGCTGAAGTCTCTATTACAAAGATAGAGCAATCAGTTTCCACTTTGATAACTGTTTCAGCCACTACATCCACAGTGTCTGCAGCTTTTGTCTTTCTTGCCAGCTCTACTAAGGTATTTTTTCATTTTAACTGTGTATCCATGTGCTTAAGCAGGACCCCTGTCTTTGTGGCCCACCTACCTGGAGAAATGTGGTGGGCTTCTCACTTGTCAGAAGAGGGGTCCTCCACCACTCCTCACCCCAGACCAACTCTGACCCATAGTTCAAGGCTCGCTGAGCATGGCAAGTGCATGCCAAGAACTTCAAGCCACAGTCACCACTGCACAAAGGGCAGTTGGGACCTCCCCTCCAGCTGCCCAATGCTTACCAGCAAAGGCCACAGGGACGTGGAAGCACCACCATCAGGTTGAGGGTCTACTGTGCTGACTTAGCAGTCTCATGTTCTTCCAAACCCAGCTGCACCACACACCCGGCAAGCACCCAGTACCCTTTTTTCTAAGCACTTACTTGCCTTTCTGTGCAAAGTAGCCCAAACCCCCATTATTTATGTGTTCTTCCAATAGGAGCCCCTCAGTTTCCACGAACACCTAGTTGTCAAATACCCACACAACCTGTATGACCTCAATACACACAGTCAGTCTCACAAACTCAGTTTCAGTGCCACCTGCCTCCTGGTGACTAAGTAGTCCATCCACATACAACTCTCCTGTCAGATGCCTCAGGCACCCCCCTTGCTTGCAGGAGATGTCAGGCAGGGGTTGTATTTCATTTACACTTCCACACGGCTGATGTCTCCAGTCCCTCCCCTATATGTACAATATTTTGAGCGAGATTCACTGATGAAAATCTGGATTTTTATTCTAAATTCACTTACAAATAGATAGATTTTACTTCATAAACCCTGACAGAACAACCTGCATGACATTTGACAGTAACTTTTTGGCTCTACCTAGCTAAAAAAATCATCTTTTTTACTGTGGCTGGATGTGGATGTGTGTTGAAGTGATATTTTCTCCAAGAAATCTTAACAAGTGTAGCATTACGGTTATTTATAAAATTAAATTCTGTTGTTGACAGCTTTTCTGCAAGCTCAATGTTTTCTATCATGAAGATCGCTATGCTGAAGTCAGAAGTTCTATACTAACAAAGTCACAGTTGGAAACCAAAGTATAGCACTAAAAAGTATTGATATTCACCACTATTACCTCAGATTAAAACAGCTAACATGTTTTCCCAAAGGTGGACAGGTTATCAACAGTGGGAGTGAATAAAAAACAAAACTGCATGTACTTCAAGATACAATAACAGGAGTCCCCAATTCCAGCTAGAAAAAAAAACATGCCCAGGTTGACGTTTGCTACATAAACCACCATGACCACTTTTAACACAAGCTATGCTTCTGCCAACAGACCCTGTTGAAATTAAGATTCTGGAAATTCAGGTATCATCATAATTGATGCGTGTTTGTATCAGAAACTGAGGCTGTGCTCATGTCAAACTCCCAACCTTCCACTTCTTTATTGGTCAGCAGAACATGGGCATGCTCTTCTCACTAAAAATTCATGGAATTATTTAAGCTAGGATAAAGGAGATTTATATCTGTTCAGAGGGGTTTTTTAGTTTGTTTATTTGCTAGCTTTATTTATTGATTGATTTACAACTGGATATGGGGGGCAGGGGAATACTTTCCCTTATTATTTGTCAGCGTCTGGTTTTGGTCAAGATATAAGTCTGCTGTTGTAAAGCTCCAGGTCCATCAGCAGTGCAGCCCTGGGAGCCCTGCCCTTCGTGCTGCATATAGTCCTGTATAAATTTTGCTGACTCTGTGTTTCTAATGGCTGTCATTCATTAGTAAGGGCACAAGGACAAAGCTGATCCTGATAATGACAGCAAAGAAATTAGAAGGATTCTATGGCTTTCAATGCAAAGAAAAAAAGATTTACAATAAGTGAAGGTCCATAAAAACAAAGTTATATTCTTATATAACAGGATAAAAGAAAAATCATTCACCTATAAATACCTTCAGTATCTACAATATTTAGAGCATTTGCTATAGTACATATCTGGATGCACAAAGGAATAATAGAGATTCTTAAGACAGCTTTATTGTTTTAATTTATGTAAAACTGGTAAGATAGAGAATAACAAATCTTCATGTTTAGTCATTTATGATCAGATGTTGTTCCTAGTAATTTATAGGTGAATGTTTTCATTAGCACATGCCCAATGTCCCTTCTAAATATGCAAGTCAGACACTTACAGACATCTCTCTCTCTATCCAAATCATATTCAACATATTCCAAACTGGGAGACTAGTAAAAGCCTATCCTGTCATCTAACCATCAATCAGCCTGATTTCAAAATGTGGTAAATAATCTCTTCTCCCACTGAATTCAGTAGGAAGTGCAAGTTATCAGCATTCAAGAGATCTAAGTGGTTTCTGTTTAGCAACCTAAATTAATTTGAAAATGTTTACCTGCTGGGCCCAAACCTTGAGTAAATGACTTGTGACTTGAACAACGTCTTCCAGAACATAATTAAGAACATTCACTGGTAACGGAGCCCTTAACAAGGCACCAGGGGGTCTATATGTAGCCAACAAATGGGGGAATTTCAATTATTAAGTTGTAACTTCACATAACCTACAAGCAAATAGCTGCTGGACAGGAAGATTAGCCAAAAAAAAAGGAAGAGGGCAGGCAGAAGAGCTGCTGCAAAGGAAGGTATTTGGATAGATTCTACTGTTTATAAATGGATCATTATTTTAAGCTCAGGACATCTCTACTCCATCCTCTGAGCTCTTCTCTGTTAGGCTTCACTATAGCCAAGCCTTCGCACCACGTTCTTCTCTATACAAAGAAGCAGCAGCCAAAACAGTACCAGCAAAGCACACTTACAACGGAACATGAACTGCTGGACTTCGTAGTTTGCAGAGGAAAAGTGTCAAAGAAATGCACCTGGTGATGAAAACTTCTGCTACTGATTAACAGATAGATCAGCATGGTCTCCCCTCCAGAGATTGGTGGAGACTTCCAAAAAGGCTTTCAGAAAGTTGAAAAACTCACCTCAAGGCATACAGCAAAAATCAGACCTGTGCCTGGCTCCTCAAATGCTTCAGTCTATGCTGGAGTCCTCTCCACTCCCACCGATGCAATGCATCAGTAATTCTCAATACTGTCGTAAATAGCGTATGTTGAAATTCTGCTAGAACTGGAGGAGGGGATGAAACCATTGTTTTACATTTCCAACAGAAAGCAGGAAAACCTTAACTCACAGAAAAAGTCTGAAGTAGCAGGAAAAAAGACATTTCTAAGGATATACAGTCAAATCTGTAGTATTATGAAACTTGCGCCTGCTTTACAGACAGAGATTGTTATCGTTTATTCACACACACAATGTGAAAAAGAAGTCAATAATTATTCTACACAGTACACTATAAATGCCAGTCATGGAAAATATAATTGGGCAACCAGAAAAGACAACTGTACATGCAGGACAAATCCTACCGGGGCCCAGCATCTAGCAGGCAGGCTGAATGCCCTTGGTTCTCACTGACACAATTCCTCAGGGGTCCTTTGCAAAGCACAGAAGCAAGTCTTCAATCTTTATTTTTTCTTCCAAACTAACAAGAAGTATTTCCTACGCAGGAATACAATACAGAGAAAGTATGTACAACCTAACATGTTCACTTCAGTTTTCCATCATGCACCTCTTTTTAATGGTTAATTAGTGCTCCAAGAGTTCATTAACTAATGCTTGTAAAAAGTTTTGAAGATGAACATTAGTAGATAAGGATGGCTGTTATTATCCAAGGACAGAGCAGGGGTGATCAAGCGTCTAGCAGATTTGTGCTGCATGATAAGAGCTTTACTAATTCTTTTTCCTCTCTTTACAAATTCTCTCATTTCATGAAAAGACGTTGCAACAAGGACATACTACTTGTCAAGCTCTTCCAACACTATGTACTGACACCAAAACATAGAACCAAAGAAGGCTGTGGGGAGAAAAAATGTTTTAAAAATAAAAAGTTAGTTTTCCATTTAAATCTAGCACCAAACTTCTGAAAATGGACATTTTTAAAATGTTGATGGATAGAAACACATCAATCTTATCTGTGACTCAGGTTGGATCTGTCTGCTTCTACCAGTCTGGTAATTCTGTTCACTGGTAACATGCATACATATCTCTCTACCTGTATAACAAAACTGAATTGAAACAGATCTGCAGTAGTTGTCACTTTAATTTATTATAACATAAAGCTCAACAATAAAGCAATACATCTGTTGAGAAAACAGATAGGAAAATGTTAATGTTGCCGCAAAGACCCAAACAATCCAAGTGCAGGATGATTTCTCACTGCAGCAAGACCACATGGACATGCAAAGACCATCCTAATTTGAGCTGATCAGTAGGCAGCTAGCTCCTCTCCAACAGCGAGGACTCAGGATTTATCACAATTCCCTCAGTCTGTTCTTGAAGCAGAGAGACAAATGGTACAGGAACCTGAAAATGCATCTCCTAACAATTGCAGCTAATTACCATTCAGGCTCCTGCTCCTATCCCAGCTGCTCAAGGATAATTACCCTTAATGAAAGTGGTGGTTGCAGGCTTCTTGGCTCTGCTAAGTTGCCTTATAATAACAGACTGCCAAACACATTTGGCATTCTGTACACCTTGCCACAGAGGAACAGTATTGATCCACGCACCATGGCATCACATTCAGACTAAGAAATTCACTTGTGAAAAACATACGATACACTCAAAAGGAGAGGAAAACATCACTTCTCGAGATCAGACAGCTTCTCTGTGCCAAGACACTGTCTGAAATGCAGCTTGCCTGCAGGACAGCACAATTCCCTAACATGAAGCCATTTCACGTGACAGAAAAGTAATGCTCTTGTTTACAGAGCAGCTAGGACAGGTGAGGGTGCTAACAGGCACAGCAAGCTCACCTAGGGTTGGGGCAGACCCTGGCCTCTTTGACCATATCTGTATAGGGAAAGTTTTGCCGCTACAGCTATACTGCTGTCTTACGGCAAAAAATTGCTCACGGCAAAGATGTGGTTCAAAGGGACAAACCTTAGTTGTCTGTCAACAGGGGTTATTCCAGCTCAAATTTCCCTTCAGCTCTATATTGGCTCTTTTGGCAAAACCACTTTTTGCTCTTTAGCCAGATTGTTACTGGCACAGCTACCTTAGCTGCCAACCTTACCTCCGCTCAGCATTACTTTGTCTCAGAGACCTTGCCTGCGGATGCACTGTTGATGGCCACGGACAGCTTTCCAAAGGGGATATAACCTACCATGCACCTGATGATACTCACAGCCCACACATCATTTTGTACTGTGGAAACAGGGAATAATCACAAGAAACACTTACATTCATTCTTCTCACATTCAATTCTGAAAAGTATTTCCAAAGACTTCAATCAAACTAAAGCAAAACAGGATTCAACAGCACTGTTTTGGTGCAAGAGATATCAGTAATGCACTGTATTACAGTTTCAGCTCTAGAAAAATACTATCAGTATTTCCTGATCAAGGTAGTTCCCTGTGATGGCTTTTCCTTACATGTGCTACACAGCAAATGTCTGCATAATACTTGCTTATGGTTTTGAGAAGGAATGATTCTCATTTGGTCTAACAGAAATAGTAGAAGAATAAGGCTGCTCGCCCTCCCCTTCTACGTAACCATAATCAACATAGATAAGCCAACCTCAAGATGCGGTTTTGCACAACAGAGTTGGGAGCTGATAGGGAGCATTTCCAGAAACTGAGCCTCATTTTTGCAGGGAGAGAAGCAGCCTGGGGAATTAACGGAATAAAGCAAATATTATACAACTTCATCTTACGTCGAGTTTTTCAAACAAACTGTGCCCTTACTGTTTTTTACCTCGAAATTACACAGTTAATGACTGTAATACCAAGACAGAGGAGAATGACAAAGAAATGAAGATACAGACAAGGACAAGAAAGAAAAATATGTTCTTAGATGAAAAGTGAAACACAAGGGACAGTCAATAAGGTGAGCTGATAAGGTGGAGAGATGCGAAGAAATTGTTCCAAATAACAGGAGCCAGAACTAAGGAGTTTCTCTGACAGCAGGAAGACTTTTTGATTTGACAAGGAAGGGGTCATCAAGATGCAGGCACAGGACGCTGGGGAAAGTGATACAGAAAAATATGAATGGAGAATGTGGAGGATTTGGGGAAACTCTCAGGCTTTTTTATTTTTTATGAATGTGAAAATCATCAAGTCCTATTGTTATTGAGATGAAATGACATTTTTGCCTCAAAGTATGATGTGCTGGTTTTGGCTGGGATAGAGTTAATTTTCTTTATAGTAGCTAGTATGGGGCTATGTTTTGGATTTGTGGTGAAAACAGTGTTGATAACACACTGATATTTTAGTTGTTGCTAAGCAGTGCTTACACTGGTCAAGGACTTTTCAGCTTCCCATGCTCTGCCAGGCGCACAAGAAGTTGGGAGGGGACACAGCCAGGAGAGTTGATCCAAACTGCCCAAAGGGCTATTCCATACTGTATGGCGTCATGCTCAGCATATAAAGCTGGGGAAGAAGAAGGAAGCGGGGGACAGTTGGAGTGATGGTGTTTGTCTTCCCAAGTCACCGTTACATGTGATGGAGCCCTGCTTTCCTGGAGATGGCTGAACACCTGCCTGCCCATGGGAAGCAGTGAAAGAATTTGTTGTTTTGCTTTGCTTGTGTGCACGGCTTTTGCTTTCCCTGTTAAACTGTCTTTATCTCAACCCACGAGTTTTCTCACTTTTACCCTTACGATTCTCTCCCCCATCCCACCGGGGGGGAGTGAGCGAGCGGCTGTGTGGGGCTCAGTTGCCGGCTGGGGTTAAACCATGACATACGAAAAAGAAAAGGAACGTGGAAAGGAATAGTACTATGATGAACAGCTAAGAACATAAAGTCAATAAAATCACTGGTTGAGAGGATATCCAATCAATACACCAGTTAATGTTATAAATAATGTTTTGGAGAGAATACTATTCTACTTTTTTCGGTTTGCGTATGATAAGCCTCAGTAATGTTGAAATTTATGTTTATATGGCAGTTACACATTACTGGCCATTTTCTATTCCTGCCTTTGGAAAAATCAAGTACTACCTGGCAATAGAGACTATAGGAATCACACAGTTGTTTTGATGCAGCATTGCAAGTTTTGCATTCTCCCTGTGTTTGGTTTTGTCATGTTTAGAGTTTTGCCTAGAGAGATGCCTAAGTGGATGGTCCCTAATCCCACAGAATTTGAATATCACATTGCTAACTTTTGCTTACACTCCCAAAACACTGAGAATTATAATCTGAGGCCCCAGAGATTACAGCTTCCTACCATAGCTGAATTGTAGCATCCTAAATTATGACTACACATTGTCACCCCTAGGATTAAAGAACACGTAGGCAATTTACAGATAAAGTTAAATACAAGCTTTTTGAGATCAGATCATACCTGTAAGGCCCATGACAAAAACAGAAAGAAATTCAAAATCAATGCTAGGAATCCATTCTTGATGCTCCTTCCAGTGTTTGGATAATAAGTGGTCTCAAAGGACTGGATGACCTCAGTAAGAAGTGGCATGGTTAAACTGCAGAGCGTTTCCATTTTTACGACATCATACACAGAGCATCTGCAGACAATGTAGTATAACAGAAAGTAATTTTAATCTTAATTCTGTAGTTCCCCAATAAGGTAGATTTATATTTGTCTTGCTGGAACTTAAGAAATTATTTGAATACTATTCCAAATCCAAGCCCTGTGCTTCAGACAAACACCTTGTGCTTAAAGCATTTAAGGTTGCACACGCACAAACACACTCACCCCTATTTAGAAACAACTTACTGTGCTCTGATAGTACCCACACTTAAGTCTTTTTCTTCCTCTGAACGAAGCTGTCGACTGACTGACTGATAAAACTTTCTTTGCTTCCTTGGAGATTAACAGGTTATCTCAGATTCTCCTCAATTAGAGGCATAAAAGAACTCCCCAAGTCCTCTCACATTCACTCCATCCATCTAGCGTGACAACTGTCCCCTGCTCCTGTTAGGAAGAAAAGATAATCTTTACACTTGCCAGGTTCTGTACAGAGGGTGATATGTGACATTGCCACCTAGTCCTCAATAAAGATCACCCACTCCACTGCACTCAATTTGCTTCCCATCAGCTGTAACAAACGTCACTTTACTTTTCTCGTGATTTCTCTTCTCTAGGGGAGAAAATAACAACCTTAACTGAATTAGGGCTGCTGGTAGGAAGCCATGAAGTCCAAACAACAAGGAGACCCAATGATCTTTCTTTTAACCTTATTCCTTCCTAGAGCCCTACCAAAGCCCGGTGATCTGCAAAGGGAGATGCAACCTGCAGATCTCTGCACTATTCAGCTGGCAGTGAATTCTCCCTCGAAGACCTTACGTAGGTAGTTAACTGCTTCAGTCACAGCCTCGTCTGATCTGAATGGCAAGGGACGAAAATGAGAGGATTGACAGCATTCAAAATACAGTCTTCTGTGTCAGCTAAGTGTAAGACAAGGCAATAACTGAGTCCACTCATCTGTTCTTCAATCAGTTTAATTCTCATTTGGAGAGCACCCACCCTTACCCTCAGTGAACGGCTCTGCTGCCTTGTTACGTGATGATGCACGTGGCCTTCTTGGCCTTCTTACGTGATGATGCACGTGGTGAACGGTGATTTCTAGGATACGAACCACAAGGCCTCAGTTTATTTTACTCCAAAATATCGTGGCTTCGTGAAGGACTCTGAACTCCCCCACACAAGTAGGTAGGTCCTGTTTCATGACACTACCTGAGCCTAATTTAACACATCATTTTAATTATTGCTAAAAATCAAATAAGCAGCACACTATTTCTGTCTCCTGGGAGAGATAGCAAATTACATCTCCAAAAATAATATAATTCACAGAAAAATTAAAGTCCCAATGCGTATAATAATTTTCTAAAATATACCCACGACTGTCAATCAACCAAAGCCTTTCTAAACCATTCTCTAATGCACCAGATAATTTAAATACTAAAATAGCCTTTAAAATCCTATAGAATAAATACAATACCTCATCCAATACAAAGTGATTATCACTTTCATTTCACTTCTTAGAGAGCTCCTAATAGGGTCTATACTCCTAATATATGTGTGCAACATCCATTAAGGATAATGAGAACAACGCACATGAATCAAATGGGAGACTGCAGTTCACGTTTACTGGTAAGGACCGGTCCGTGATCTCCTTTACCACACAAGTCCAGAATAATTCAGCTGCGCACAGTTACTCCAGACATTGGCCAATGAAAATAAATGAGAATCTTGCCCTAGATTGCTAGTATTTACAGAAGACTAACTAGATCAAATATTTAATGAAATGGCTTGAAAAGAACCTCAGAAATCTGTGTGCAATGCAGAGAAGTAAAGCAAAATATTGTGACCAGCTGCCAACAGAATAATAGACAGCTATATTTCCAGATAACCTACGGAGCAGGTATGCGTTATTCCCGATATTTTTATATTAATAGATACTACTATTTACATAAAAATATTTTAAATACGTGTTATTCCTGTTATTTTTATATTAACAGATACTACCATTTACCTGTAAATATTTTTAATATTTTTTCATATCATTTTCACTGGATGGCAAAGGGCCAACAATGGCCTTGATCAAGGCACTGAATGGCTATTCAGCACTTCAGAAAAGGAATATTACACCAGTAATTGGACCCTTCCTTTCACAGCTGCAGTGGAAAGTTACTCTAGCAACCCGAAAAGGTCTACAGAATCATATTACATTCCCTGAATTAACGCAAAGATCTCATTCATTAGGATTCAGTGTTGAGCTTTTGTTTTGTTATTTTTAACAACAGCATGAAGGTCAGTTCTTATGAAGCTCCACATCTGTCGGTGGTGTCATTCTCCTTAGCGTTTTGAGTTGCAATATCAATTTAAGCCAGCTTGATCTTTTGTAATAGATGCTGGTGCCCAAGTTACATCATACAGCCCCCCTGCAACACATGCACTATAAAAATGCTACCCTTGGGCAGCAGACTCTCCAACACGCTTGTAACGACAGTGCCCAGTGCTGTGTCATTATAGTCCATCCATAGTCCACAGATACCAAGCAGGAATACACCAGCCTATTTGACAAGCTACTCTTTCTACTGTGGAGATGGCTTATACAGAATACCATTACACTTGGTGAAGGAAAATTATATAAGGAGCAAGAAATCTTGATGTGGAATGGGGGAAATTATTCTTTTTGCAGGCTGAGCTCAGCACCAAATCTACTCACGTCACCTTTTATTTACTTCACAAAAAACCTGATGCAGAACTAGCAGACTGTGATGCAATGTTTCATTTGTGGAGCCATGGTGTTAGCAATGGTTCATTGAGACTATTTCTCATAAACTATCACTAAAGTACACTTTGTAATTATGTTGAACAATGAAGCATAAATTAAGTTACCAAAAATGACATTGGGCAAAAACGTTTGCATGGATTAACTCTGCTGACCCTCGTGACTTTACACAGGGAAGAATTTGGAGCTAACAAAAAATATGACTTGATGGGCAACTTGGAGCTAGGCAGAAAAAATAAATTAATATTTCAATCCTATTTTAATTTAAACTACATTAATTAAAGGCATTCATCCTAATCCAGACTCTTTTAAATTATTTATTGAATATCAAAATATCCTGAATTAGAAAAGCCATTTTAAAACAGTCACCTTCCCAAAGTGAAACAAAGGCGTTACTATGCATCTGGTAAAATTCCACTAGAATTGCTGTTGTCCTGTTGCAAACACAGCCCTTTCTGCTGAATAACAAGGAAGAGAATTTAGTCTTTTTTAAAAAACTCTGTACAGATTATAAGAAGGTTGATATTGTTTCCAAATGCCCCCACCGTAGATTAATATATGCTCTAAACCATCTGTAGAAAATTGAACACCAAAAGAATCTTTCATGTCTTTCAGTGTAAAAACTAAAAGAATACTTGGAATTGTTTCCCTGTCTTCCTTGTCTACATTTCCCAGTTTCAAAAGGGATGGGTACCATAAATCTGAAATGCAGACATAGCATTTAAGAAATAAAGAACAAATGTTTTCTAAAAATTTGTGTAAATTAAGGATTGCTAATACTGTTTTTTAAGATTCCATGAAAAATACCATATTTAAAATAAGCTTCCTCTTTCTCTTCAAGAGAAGAGTGGATAAAACTAAAAGTCCATTTAGTTTGAGCAAAAAACAGCACAAGATAAACAATACACATTTAAAAAGTGGAACACAAAAGTCTTTCTAGTAACTTAAACATCATAAGCACTAGAGAGAAAGCCAACGTATTTTCCCCCTAAAATAGGGAAACATTTTCTGGGCCTTTTCCACCAAAGTCAATGGAAGTCACAGTCAGATTATACTGAACCTACAGCCTTTAAAGTCTCCAAAACAATAAAAATACTTACCATCAGTCATCAGCGTTTTGTTTAAATCCACAAGTGAGTTGGTACTTTGGTACAGTTGAAAGCATTTGTCAAGAAATTAATATAATCACCAATTATCCTTTTAACAAATTGTACTGTATCAACTAGGAAGCCTTTTCCCCTCTCCTGTAAGGGTAGCTCCATGTGCCCTGATCCAGTTACAGGAATCACATGTAAGTGCTCAACAGATCTTACTGTTCCAGGGAGCAATCTAGAAAATCCTAACTTTCATTAGTGGGTTTCATGAAATATTTTCATGTCTTTAGATTCTCTATTACTCCCATTTTGATTACAGTTGCTGATACGTTAGTGTATTAAATGTACATGCCCCTGAACATCATCAGAAGAAAACAGTAGTATGAACTTTGCTTTGTTCAACAAGTGTTTGTTGTGAGCCACTGAGATTTTCACTTAGGGCTTTATCTTGTTGCGATGATTCTGTGCATTTCACAAAAGCTGGGTAATAGCTTAATAACAGTGTGCAATGCCAATTTGATGACTGACAAGAAAAAATAGTGTGTGTTCAGAATCACATACCATCCCTGGAGACTTCCCAGATCATGCATAGAGTCATTTGGGACATGCATCATGATTTCTTCAGCTATTTTCCATCCACTCCAAAAAGAGCAGGACTGACAGATGTGAACACTTAACACACTTCAGTTTTTTCTTATGACCTCTGATACAGCCACCCCCATTCTTTATTATTCTAGTATGTGCAGAAACTGTGCATTGACTGAAAACCATTGGTGGTGACTTAATTCGTGGATGGATTCTATTCCATCCTGCTCCGATCTGTTCTACATGCACAAATAGCTGAAGACATTCAACACGTTTTACCTCGCACTGATTTACCTCCAAGGAGAAGCTACTCAGCGAGGTATGTGGGAGCTGCCAATATAAGGCTCTAGCTTTTCTCTGATTTATTCACTTGCTATAAAGGCATATCAAGTTTCTAAACACTCAAACACAGGAGTTCCAGCAACATAGAGAAAATAAATTCCATCTTTGACCTTTTTAAACTGCTCTTATAGCATCATTCTGTAAGACTGAATTTATTTTTCTACTCAATATATTCCATTCAAGGGCTGCAAGGCATTAGCTAGGATTAAAATCAGGTCAACAGCACTAAGAATAAATAGCACTTTAACCTGAAGAATACAAAGGCACCAAAACACCCAAAAATGGCCATAACCGACCTGTTTGCTCTAAGATTCAATATTTTCAGTGGCAAGTCAATGTTCCTCCTGTGGTCTTTATGAGGAGTAACAATGAACACCATTTAAAAGGCAGATATTTCACAGAAGAACATAATGAGGTCATCACAGGCTTTAACTTTAAAGGTGGAAATTACATTACTGTTATTCATGACATGATAATGCCCAGGGGCTCCAATCACAACCTGGGCACCCCTGTGCTAGTTATTTTAAAAAGAACAGGACATAAACAGAGCCATCACACAAAAATATATTAAATATATAGATAGCAGAGAATGGGCCAGGGCCTCAGGGCCACAGGGTCTTGTATGAAAATTTGGGACCATACAGTCAATCAATCCATTTACTGACCTGCCCACAACACCAAACAGCCCTTTTAAATTAGTTCCTCCTTTGCATGTAGCGTGTCTGTGTGTTAGATGTACATGACACCATCTCAGCATGTAGGGAGATCACAGAGAACAGCTGTGCCTAAAAAACTTAATAAATGAGGACAGAAGTACAGTATCTCACTTTAGGTCCATCTCCAGTCAAGGAGGCTAAACTAAACTACATAAAGTATGTAACACTTTTCCCCTTCTCTACCTAATCTCTAAATATGGATATCCCAGTTATGGATGCATGGATATCCCAATGCATTATCTGCAAATTAATATTTCTTGCAATTTCTGCAAATTGCTGTTTCAGAGGAAACAGTCTATCACAAGAACTATCGTTCCGGTTGTCAATGGACTTAGATGAAGACCTCCTGACCTAAAGCATGAGGTCTACCATATATGCTGAAGAACTAAATCCACCTGCTGGTAGCTCAAGTAGAGTTATACTATTGGTGGATAAAGCACTGTGGCGAGAAACGTATTCTTGGCAGCGAGTCACATCAAGTTGTGTGGGTTTGTTTGGGCTCTTATGGAATGGGAATGCACAGCTCTCTAATATACAGACATCTACCAGTGCCCTCTACTGGCTGTCATCACAAAAAATAAACAGCAATTAATAAGAGGTTGAGTCGGGTATCTTCTCACGTATGTTAGTTTACGCTGACTTGTCAGGTAGAAGTCTGTCATTTTAGTATGGAATAATTTAGATACTGTTCTTCATGGTGCATATCTGTGGTTATCCAGTGACAGGTGTATTAGCCTGTAATTGACTGTAGATAATCATGCACTTTTTGGGTGAGCTATGCATGCACTTATGCTTCCAAATCTAATAACTATTATGCTGGCCCTGTTTTCAGCAAATGCATGGCTGCTTCTTTGTAGCATTTTCTTTGGAAATCAATATAATGTCAATGATGAAAACCAACATTAGGGAGGCAGTACGGTCTAGTGGCCAGGAAAACATGCCCTGGAGCCTGGGTTATGTTCCCTCTGTCCCGCCTCACCAGGTGACCTGCTGATATGCATTATTTACATTACAATAGCATCTGGAGACCTCAGGACCAGAGCAGGGTGGGGGCACTACTGTGGTATGAACCTTAACAAGAAACAAGCTTGGCTTTCCTAGGTAATGAGATACAAAAGAAAGATGAAATAATATGTTCTAATAGGGAGCCAGAAATACCACGTCACTAATCTGTGCTCCAGTTTCCCCGTCTGAAAAGCACTTTGGAATGTTCACATGAAAGGCGAACATGGATTTTTAAACACTGGTATTACATTACATGGGGATTTTTTGACACATTTTCCCATATTAGGTTTTTTCTACTGGAACAGATAAGAGAAACTTTCTGTAGACAGTGTTTCCTTGATGACAAGATACAGGACTGTGCAATACATTAAATGTTTGCTTTATGAATAGCAGTAAAAAACACATCTGATACCTTCATCCTTGGTACTTTGCTCATCCATAGTTGCAAATGATCATTCTTATAAGTGAGATTCAGGGACAGGACTTCCACACAAGGGTTTTGCTACTTAAAGAGATGCCCATTGAGCTGACAGGAGAATAAAAACCTCAGAAGGTTAAAAAATAAAAAATAAAAAAAATCACAGCAGGTTTTCTTTCTTTTGATTTCACCCCCTGCAGCGGCTGCTTTCTAGGCATGTGCATCTACAGTTCCCTTCTCTTGCCTGCACACACACAAAACTAGCTTTAATGCAAAAATTCAATCCTCAGTATCAGGCTGTCATGGCACTAAAATGAAACTGCTCATTTTTAACCAAAGGAAGCTTTTTTATGACTCGTTCCCCCAGTAAAGCCATCATCCCATGCTAACGAGGTGCCGTGAGATAGCTCACATGGTCAAGCGGAAGCGCTGCTCCTCGGGCTGAGCAGGAGGAGCGCGAGGAGGCTCAGTGCAGCTCAACCTGCCTGCTCCCCCCTACACAGGGAGACATCACCTCCTCCTGACCCCGTTCTCTGATCGAAATTAAGAGACTTTCCACTGGAACGCAGTGCTACAGGCAAACATGCCCTAAGGAAAGAAGAAGAGCTATTCAAATGAGTAAAGCCTTGCAGGATGAGGCCCTGCCTCTGTCTTTCCCCGATATTCTTATTTTCAGTTCTCAAAAGCTGTGTCACTGCCAAACCTCAAAACTGCAGCTTCCACATCACAGATGTTCAAATGAAGGGGTTTGTGGGTTTTGTTTAGTTAACTAAAATGAATATATTTTAAGCTAAATTTTAATTTGCCATTTATTTGCAGTTTGTTAACATGTTCCTAAACACAGGTTGAAAAACTCTGCTGCGGTTTAATTTCGTTTAATTTTTTTAAAAATTCTCTCAGCAAGATTCCTGAAGGGTAGCTAGACCTGAAAAAGGCTAACATTCTACACTTATCAAAAACACAAAGAATAGAATTAAGGGGAGTTCCTCAGGTAGAGTGGCAGCTCTGATTTTTTTTAGCTGGTGGAGCTCTCTGCAGAAGTGCCTATGCACACATATATAACACAATGGCATTTTAAGAGAACAGTATCCTACCAAACAAGGTCAATTTTCATTAATCTTATGAATATAATATTATGAAAAAAAAGAGAATATTTGGATGCAATATGCTGGAAAACATAAAATATGACAATGATCTTTAATAGACCTTACAACAGTTTCCCACGTGCTACTTTGGCACAGCCTCCATCTTGTCTGTCTCTGTGAGCTTGGGAATAGCCACCAAAATCCCCACCAAGGGCTAGTATCATGGTAGTATATGTGCTATCCATGCTTAGCACAGCAGGGAAATAAGAGTCAAAGATTTTATCAAAGGTTATAAAGGTCTGGTAGGGACAGACCCCACTTTTTCCAAGGAAAGAGCCACACCAATGAGAAAGTTAATCCATCTGCCTTGATGGACCATGTCTTGCAATCATCCACAACAAACCCTGCTTCCCTGTCCACTATTCAGCTGCAGAACTACTACCACTGCTGAGCTTGAATTTTGTCATTCCAACAATCACATCGGAAATAGGACAGGTATGCAATGCCATAAGTCTAGACTGAAAGGTTGCTGCTGTAAAGCCAAGGCTCCTTAAAATGCCTCTACCCACCTCCTGAACTCTTGCAGGACTGAGTCCATAATTTAGTACAGGTCTAAAATATTACTTTGATCAGCCAACATGCCCTGGAGATGTCTTCCCTCAAATAGGCATGTTGAACTGCTTAAACCTGACCCGCATGTGACTGCAAAAACACACCTGAGAACTATGATTTATGAAGCTAACTGAAGAACTACTTCACTTCTAATACAACAGGCAACCACAACTCTAGATATATGTGCTCTGAGGAAACCATTCTCAAGGAAGTATCTCACGTACACCTCCTCCAACCCAACAGTTTGTGGTCCCCAATGCCCCTTATTTTATTTGGGACCCAAAACTGCAACATGTAAACATACTTCTAACTTTATAGCCCTGGGATGTCCCAATATATTTAATGGGAAACACCAAATTCAGCTGGACAACTTGCAAGTATCATGTTATGCATGTGTTTAAAAATGGCAAGATCGGAGCTGGCAATCCATAATACAGCCTAGAACAATGAATCGCCTTCTATCACGTAATGAAGGTCAACCGACTTGGGTTCTGTGGGACTGAGGGTGGCAGCAAGTTTTTAGACATGGATATTTGTGTGATACCTAATACAAAGCCTATGCTTTGTGCCTCTTAATAAATGTGTCCTTGTAAAATCTCTGTGAAGTAGAAAAGTAGTGTTATCCTGATTTTTCACAGATGGAAAATGGAGACACAGAGAAATTAAAGGGGAGAGGCTGTCTCTAGGGTAAGCATGACGCAAACCAGCTAAATCTTTATAGGTCAAACCCGCCACTTTGAATTGCACCTAGCAACAGATGGGAAGCCAGATTCATTCCATTATGTGTCCCTTTCACTAAGGAGACAGAAAATAACCAGTGTAAAAAATACGCCTTACTTTTGCTATTATTGTTTGTTAGGCCCTGCTAGAACAGAATGTGCTGTGGAGGAGATGGAAAGGAAATGCCAATTATTGCAGGAGTAACATTTACCTACAGATCTTGTAATCAAGGAATTGCTTTTTGCACCAGTTTACTCGCAGCAGCTCTGAAATCTCCCAGATGAGTAAAGACATTTGGTCTCTAGCCCAGTGTTCGCTTAAAGGCAGTATAAACACAAAGCCAGCAAAAAGGGAAAAGCCATGCTTATCAGGCTGTTGCTGCTCTATCTCTTGCTGCCTTCCACAGTTTGCAGGGCACATGAAAAGTAAAATAAATACCCAGTTACATTTTGCTTATCATCTGACACATTTCACAAAAAAATAAAGGCATCCACTGAGGGTTTTTTCTTTTTATTTCTGTCTGCTGCTGACAGAAGGGGTGCTTAGAATTAGACAGAGAAGATAAAATGGTTTTAAATATGTATATATTTAAGAGGTTATCTCAAAGGAAAAAATATTTTTCTGCTGTGGTTGGCTACTATCTTAGCCTCACTTTAAACATTTATCTGATGAAATCACTGCATTCCTCAAAAGAGACGGTTCATGAATCCTCAGATTCTTACGGCTAACAAATAATGGAATAGCCCAAACTCTGCACTTTTAACAGTAAAGTGTCTGACTCATGATGCCTAGTTAAAAACCCAGCAGGTTCAGCGTGCCACCCCAGCCTGGCTGGGGTAATGCACTCTCACGCAGCAGACAGCCCGATGGGATTTTGGCCAACCACGTCAGCTCTGGAATCCCACACCACTTCAACCAGCCCCTGCAAACAGCATACAGGCAGATTCATTGTGGAGCCACACTGATAGCCAGGACAAGAGGCATTAACATTGCAGAAATTACAGTGAGATTAATTAAGGACGTTGGCTTTTGTTTGGGATTACCTGGTTTTATAGACCTTGGGAAAAGCGTCAGCTTTTTAAAACTACTTCTCATTTGAGATCGCACGGTTTGAGAGCCTGTTTTTAAAGCTATGGTGGTGACCCCAGTTCAGACAACAGTACAAATGCTCCAAGAATTAGAAGAGTATTTGCTAATATTTATAGTTCTTTGGCATCCAAGTGTCTCACAGCATTTTAGAGACATTCATGAGAGGAATTTCTAGAAAGTGTAAATCACACGGGTGATGGCAAACAGGTACAGAGAAGTTAAATGACTTCCATGAGGTTGGCTGAACATCTGAAAGTCTAAGTCAAGTCCTTTACACTCCACTTCAATGTGTTTTTATTTCATACTACTTTAAAAGTCCTGTCCGTTCATTCAGTGGTACAGCAGTGTCAAACATGATGAGCTGTCTACTGCTGCTATTGTTCCACTGGCATTTTTATTTCAGCATTTTGTATAGCATAACCTGTCAAATTGCAGGGGAGGCAGGAACGTATCCAGTACTTTATAAGAGGAATCGCAAGTAATTAGATCATTTCTACATGTACCCAAAAGTAGGAGGGAAAATTACTTTTAAAATAATTATATTAGGTTATTTTAATCTGGAACAAGCCATGTAAGGGAGGAATAATATGACTTGTCATCACTTTACAAACATTCTCAACAATAAGCTAAGGACAGCTGTCATACTGGTGGAAAACCAGAAGGATTAACACGAGATGACCGCAATGACATTTTCTATCCAAAGATACCTCTGATGTCAACCAATTTACAGTCACTCTAATGTATTTAAAACTCTTCACATTTATACACATAATGGTCTGCATGTGCTAGAAACACCAACTGTTGATTTGAGATGCTAGTAGTCTTCCACAGTGCCTCTCTTCCCTGACAGTGTGAAAAGAAATGGCTGGTACAACAGCCACAACTTCAATTACCTGTGAGGATACAATTCTACATGCACACTGTCCGCAGTGAAAAATGTATGCCATTTCTTAGGCTCCAACCAGTTCTGGTTTTAACATGACAAGAGAAGGCTAAAAAATCTGCAAGCTGATCTGAGTGAGACAGAAGCTCAGGTACCCTTCAGAAATTGGTGGGAGGAGGGGAAGATCTTGAACTAGATTACTTTAATTAAAAATAACCCACTAATATGCAGTTTATAGAGGTGAGCACGAATAAGCCCTGTGAGAATTAAGAAGGCTTCAAGTCAAGCATCACCATTTATCTGACATGGCAGAACGCCTGCCTGCCTGCTCTAGAAGGAGCTTGGCCAAATCTGTACATCCAATTCAATTTCCCAACAGGTACTACAGAGAACTTTGCAAATTAATTACAAGATAATAAAAATTTTAGCTCCATGAAGGAGATGATGCCTTAGATGGTATCAAGATCTCTTACACCCAACATCGGTTCAGCGTAGCAGCCAGGAAGGGATCTGCAGGAAAACAGAGAAGAGAAATTGGGAAAAACTTCTTGCAGCAGCTGGAGTTTTAAAGTGACCGGTCCAACTCTGCTACATCTCACCATGTGTTCCTGGAAATGACCTAGCACCTTTCCATGGGCCTTTGCCTTGCTTCTCTAAGCGTGGCAGCAGGAGCAATCTGAGGGATGGGGGGGGGAAATAGCAGTGCCTCTGAAGTTGACAGAAGGTCCATAAAGGGCAACTCAAGCCTTGAACACTACAAGTAGAAGTTCAGTGGTTTCCGTGGGGTAAGAGGTACCAGCCAGGGTGAAAAGGAGGGATTCTGCGTTCTGCACTTTAGAAATGCCAAGAGCTCACTGCCAACCTGAAGACTGACAATTACGAAGAAGAAAAGCTACAACTGTTGACAGTATTCATATCCAAGCTGCGCTTGTTCCAAGATCATAAAAAACTCTCACTTGCTGCAAAATGTTCATTACCAGAGATATACAATGTGGGAATAGCACAGGAGTGGAGTTTGGACTCCTGCTCCTGTAGTTCAGCCTGGGCAGGGTGGGCTCCGTACGGCTCCAGCCCTGCTTGGGAGGAGCTGAAGCTGAGCCACAGCAGGTGAGGAATGGACAAAGCAGGTCTCTATCAGCCTTTCTTTCCCAACAAGCGTCCTCATTAGGAGAAAACGTTAAAAGCAGCTGTGCAACATGGAGCCAGAGCCAGGTAGTTCTGGATATTCACGAGTCTGAAAATCACTCACATTTTGAGAATATCTCCCTAACGGTAATTCTCAATACACTAAGGCCATCACAGTGTATGTCTTCTGTCTGACTGTAATTTTGAATACAGCTCACTTATCAAGAATTAACTTGAAAACCTTACCTTTAGGTTAATTTGAGCAGTTCTGATCCATCTGCAGTGCCTGAAAGTTGTTCAAAATTATGCACTATATATCTTGAAAGTCTTAAGTTGTCTAGTATAATGGAAAATTTTTATAGTCCACTTTTATAAATTGTAACATCCCAAACAAATTTTAATCATCTTCCCTTGTATGAGCTCTCCTTACTTGTAGCTAATTAAAAAATAGGGTCCCAGATTGCCTGGCCTTGTAATACCATCCGGGGGGGGTAGGGAATGATAAAATTGCTCAAACACTTCTGGAAATTACCTCTCCAAATGTTGCCTCTGAGTGCAAATATGAACAGAACAGAAATAAAGCTAAGTCAAAATAGACAAGCCAGGTCACTGGGAAATAACTTTTCTCCTTACATTACTATGTAAACATATAATGCAGGGAATCTAACACCTGGAGATCACAGTGAAAAGCCTAACAGAGGTGGAGTACGGTCAACGATTCCCAGCATCTGTGTCAAAGAAAGAATGCAACATTTGTTTCCCTCCTAAGTGAACAGATTCTTGAGTTGTCCCTACTTCAGTCCATTAAAAAACTTGTAATAAAAATACATTGTAGACTACTAAAATGCCTTAACGAATCTATGCAAGAGTGGAATTTTTCCATGTTTGCTCTTATTTAATCAAGTGAAAAATTTCATTTCACTGAAGTTTACTCTGTATGATTTCATCAATGCACAGCAGTAGCAAGTAACTTAAGTATATGTGTTTCACAGATCTAAATCTTTACAGTGTAGTTTTTAAATCTGCCACTTCCCTATTTTGAAGGTCCTAACAACAGAGCGCATTCATTCAGTCCTTTCCCAACCAAGCAAAACACTCACTGGGATTTCCTTTTCAAGCCTGCTAATTGAAAACATTCTGCAGCTTATTAGTCACTATACAGATTATCTGCTGACATGCAAACTCTCACTCATTCCAGACTCGTTAATTAACACGTAATTACTGATCCCACAGAGACTGGACTGCAGGTGTGATGCTCTGGGTCCTGCTCTAATAACCGTTCCTCTCGGATGCCGGCACAGATGGAATACATGGCAAATGCATTTTCCCAGAACACCATCCCACCCTCCCCAAAAGTGCTCAAGCTCTGTTTTGGTTTTAGTACGGTTTTGTTTTGTTGGGGTTTTTTGTCTGGGTTTATTATGTCCAACATCCACCCACAACCTATCACAGAAAAGCAACAAAAATCTGCACCCTCCCATCAGCCTGGCTCAGCAGGAGCTGGCCCAGGGCAGCTGTTCTGCATGGTGAATTTGAATAGGAAGACCTGGAGGAAAAGAATGGCAGAGAATGAAGGAGGGAATAACAAGGAGAGAGACAGATATGTTCAGTCATTTCTGTGACTACCTAAATGATGATCTCACCTATTGGTTTATTCAATGCAAGGCGATACTCAGTCAAGTCTTTCATACAGCATAAATCTTGCCATTAAAATATACCTTCCATTCAATTACTCTCATACGAAGCCCCATGGTACCATAACTATTCCCTCTAGGTATTCTTTGGATAACGGGATGTTCAAGAAGAAACCTTTTTCAAATCTCTCCACACTGAATTTCCTTTAAGACTTGAAATGTTTTAAGAGAGTCTTTGCTCACGCAAGGGAAAAATGTTACCAAATAGTAAAAGTGAGAGTATAAAGGCACTGCCATGGAAAGTTAGATTAGATCAAATCACTTTCAAGTTTATAATTCCTTATTAGCAAGGGTATACTGGTCATGGGACACGGCCAAAGAAGCAAGTCCAGAAGGAACTTTATTAAGCAAAGTACCTTTGCCAGGGATAAGTGTATCCAAATTTAAAACAATTAGGGAACTGGATTGTTAAAAGCATGTAGAGTTGGCACATAATTCTATTCTCACTGAAGTCAGAGGTAAAACTACTTTTGATGCCCCAATGGGAGCAGACTATATTAGTTTTGAAAACACCATCCTACATATATAGGGATTAACAACAAACAATTTCCATATCCCTGAGACAGAATCTCCAATATAAACATGATCAGAAGTCATGAAAATTACAACCTTAGATGGGATCCCAAAATTTGTTGCAATATGGTTCATTATGAACCACTGAATATGAACATGACAAACAAGCTTTCTATACTCTTTCAGTACCATATTACAGGAAGCAAAGGATTTACCTGTTCTAGGTAGCAGCCACATTCAGTTTGAAAGCTCCAGTTTAATTTTCTGGATTTCAACAACAACTACACCTTTCTAACAAGAACACTGTGCCACTATTAGGACCTTCCAGACCTTCACCGACTCATCCTTCTATGCATTTGCTGTCAATTCACTGTCAACTACACTTAGTTTATGAACCTTTTTAGAAGGAAATGGATAAGAAAGATGGTGCCAGTACAAATCAGTTGAGAGTCACTAATTACATCTGGAAAGGGACTTCTGGAATTAATAAATCTTTTTTATGGGCTAGAGATACTATCTGGCAAGTACCTGTACATTGGCATCAGAGGAGAGAGCAACTCTGTCTGGAACAAAGGTGCAGAACCTGCCAACAGGAGGAGATGAGAAACTCCTGTGTAATAGATGATTTTGAGATTGTCAGATCCGAGGTATTAAACTGGAAGAGAAGTAGTTACTTTTATTAAACATGGCACATTAATGACATTAAAGACCAACAATGCCTCAACAGCCATGGAACTGGTAGAGAAAACTGTAGCAACGCCAGCCTTTCTGTATCAGAGCAGCAATATGTCTCAACCTGGTCTTGCATATGGGCATTATAGGACACAGCTTTTCAAGTCACTGGCTTCAAAAGACTTGGTACACAAAGATTAAGCAATAATATAGGTCACTGCTCAGTTATCATATGGCTGCAACCTTTTGAGACTTGACAATTCTCAGCAAACTGTTTGGCCAAGCATAGGGTCCACGGTCACTACCTGACCTTGACCTTGCCAACTGCTCTCTCTACTAGGGATTTGCATGAGAAGGGCCTGTTGACAAACCTCCCGTCACTAAAGGCTTTAGAACAGACTCCATGCCATATACTTCACCCAACTGAATTTGCTGATATCAATAGACACATGATGCCCTGTAGGAAAGTTTATGCACTGGAATTTTATGATAATTCCTACTTTGGCTACAAGAAAAACTTTGTGTGCAACTCAGTAACTAAACTGAAAAGAAAACTAAAACTCTGAAGAAGGGAAACGTGAGATAGTTGTTCACAAAGTGATGATAGGTGGGAAAAAACCAGATTTCTATAATCAGTGATTAAGGTGATGTATTCAGCTTGACAGTAGACACTCTCTGTGAACCACTCCACAGAAGTCAGCTGAAAACACTGCCTACAAAGTAGAAGTCGGAGCAAAATCCAGCTCTTGAAGAGTTAACGTAATTCTATGAGAATGAAGCAAGTTCTGCTTCTGACCCTGTCTGCGATACATCAGTCTTCATCGTCTTTAAGTGGCCTGACCTCTTCCTCCTAGCAGAATGATGAAAGACAGCTATTAAAGCTACTCAATTTCAGATCTCAGCTTCTAGGAAAGAGGCAGTTGTCACCCTTTCTGAATAAGAAAACATGGAAAAGAATTACCAGAAAAAGTCACACTCAACCACATCTATAAAAGGGTTCAAAGGCTTTTTCATACCTGGATAACATTGGAACAGGCTTGTCAGGAGAGCAACAGCACCATACAGTGCCACTGAGCAGCTTCCAGCCTCTAGTTTGCTGCTGAAAAACTAGGACAAGAATCGGTGAAAGGAAACAAGTCAGGTGCAGTCCCATTTCTCTCTCCTTTGCTGACACGTTACTCGCAGGCGCTGGCCTGAAAGGGCTGCTCTACACGTCCAACTCCAACACTCACGTGGTTTTTTATAACCATTCTCCTACCTTAATTTTGTTTCAAATAATATAAAAATAAGCCCATCAGCCTTTTGGAAAGATGACAAAGAGACTGTCTACCAACAAACAGAATCACATAATGACATTTGCAGCACACCGTCTTAAACCTGTGCTTTCAGGTCATGTCTTGGACCCTTTCTCCTGTAGATTGTAATGCTAATATAAAACGTATCCCTTGGAAGAGGAGGAAAAGAGATGACACCAAAAAGAAAATGCAAGCACCTTTCTGTCTTCTAAAATAAGGCCAGAGAAGACCTGAGCTGGAATTGAAATACATATGGAGGCTCCTCAAGGCAAAATTACTTTTATAAGTGAAAAGAGGAAAAACCTGAGTAAAGGATTGATTAGAAACTATTACTTCTTTAATCTTCTATCATGTCTTCCTTATTTGTTAACTTCAGTAAAAGAAATGTGCTATATTTTTTATGTGGATTATTTTTTTTTCCTGATATTATATTCACCTCTGGAAAAGTTACAAAAAAGTAACTCCTCTGGAAAAGTTGGTCAGTCTGGTATTTCTGCTCAATAATTAATGGAAGGAAGTGAAATCTGGAAAGACAAAAAAAAAAACCGCAAGCCTCTCCTTTACCCAGGCTGGGTTGTTACCTAAACTGTTGTTCATAAGACAGAGCGGCTTGCCTTAATTAGCTACTGTTTCAGACTTAATATTTACAGATCACTACAGTATCACAGAAATAGCAATATTAAATACACAATTCTGACATTAAATACACATTCCAAGACACCTCCGACTGTGCGTGCTCACTCAATGTGTTCCATGGCAGAGCTGTCCTTTTGAACTAGTGCAGTACAGAGATGTTATTGCAGAGTCTATGAACACGGTGACAGTAATAATGGATTGAAATTTACATCAAATGTAATCTCATTAATTGTCTGATCATCTCTGAGTTTGACTATTTAAATGCATTAATAAAAAAATATTCTATTACATGACATTAAAGATCCTATCTTGGTTAATTTCCTAAAAAATATCATTCCAGCTTACTACTACATCTTGATTTTACATATCTTAATTTTAAACACATAGTACTTGGATTTGGAATAAATTTTAATCAAACAAACAGAAAACCTAAATTGTTGAAGTCTCAAAAGAGTGCTCTAGATTTCTACTTACTTTCTTCCCCATACACTCTGATAGACAGGACACCAGGGACCCAGACAGACAGAGATGACATAGCAGCAGCGTGAAGCCTGCTGTCCTCGGGCTATCAATAGAGCTGGTCCAGCGTGCCCAACCGTGAGCCTCTGAGCTCACCTGAAGGGTCTTCAACAGAAGAGACCTTGGTTTGGCTCCCGCAGCTGGTGCGGCACCATCAGATTGCCACGGCTTTGTAAGGCAAGATAAACGCACGTGCAGGAAGAATTCTACTAAGGTCTTAATGCCTACTTCATACCACCCAACCACCCAGGAAAATAACAACACTCTACACCAGCTTGGGCTGTATGTAACTAAGGTGACTGGATTCAAGTCAATGGGAGGATGCCTTCAGCCATGATGTCCTGATTTCTTTTTCAAATTAAGCACTGTGTGAACGAATGTACTTTAGACGACTTTTTGACACTGCTGGGAAACAGAAGGTGAGGTGGGAGCACTATTTCACCTCACAGAGAGGAGCCCAAGTCAAAATACTGGTTTTTAACATCTTTTAGAATTCAGAGGAGATGTTACATCTATAAATAACAGAAACGCTACCGATTACACAGAGTCTGCATTTCCACCTGCTCACCTGTATTGTACAGGCTTCAGTCCCTGAACAATTCTTTCTAACCTGAGTCACTGGTTTGTTTTGCACAGCTACACAGAGGTGATCGCTGGACATGAATACCTCTCCAGAAGCCCTCCCCCATTGCAGGATGACGTATTCTTAAAAAAAGTTATTTTTAAATATGCAGTAATAGCTCAGAATCAATTACAGACTGAGTTAATATCTTTAAGGTAAATGGAAGGTATCTTATTAATGTAACAGACTTTGGACCATATCCTGAGGGTGCTAAAACTAGGCTCACACATTTTATTAAGAGACTAAACACATGGCTTGTTTTTAAAAAGCGCTCAACCTGTAGCAACTTCCAATGATTTGATTACAATGAATGGAGCCCTAGAAAGTTCAACATTTTTTAAAAACATCAAGGTATATAATTTAAACTTCTAAACATAGGCTTAATGGAATTTGCAAAGAAAATTCAAATAAATGCCTATGCAATTAATTTATGGGATTTGGAGAGTGCCACAGGAAGAGTTCTACTACAGATTCTTCATTTACAAACTGGTGGCTGTAATCCACTGAGGTTTTTTAATGCACTAGGAAAAACATAGAAACACTTACTCCTATGCACTATTCATTATTGTCTCAAGTTCACGTTACCACAACTCTGTTATCCTTATGCGCACTCTCAGCCCATAGCCAGGTAATCCCATGGAGCTCAAACCTCTTACATTGAGATTTAAGGTAGATTATGTTGTTGGGCTTTCACGGCTCTGCCTCAGATGAAGCTGTAATAAACTGATTACAAGTCTGAGCTCTAAGTTTCTCCTGAAGATATGGGCACTTCACTGAGAGGCATGGAGTTACAATCACTTAAGAAGTTACCACTTACCAACCGTACTGTGTGGCTACTTATATTAAGCATCACTACAGGCAGTTTAAATCAATTTGCCTTACCTTCCAATTAGAGTCATTCCATACTCAGTTGTGCCCATACCATAAACAATGTAATTTCAAACTGCATTATTGAACCCCATGCGGTTGCCCTTAAAAAATAAATCTGACTCAGGTAGGTTTAATTTTCCATATATAAACATTCAAATGCAAATTAAATTGATGTAACTGGTTTTAAAACAATATACAGTTGTACATGGAAGAATATGCATCCATTTAAATACATCCGTTTGTTCTTACCCATTCTTAAATAAATTTCAAACTAAATTTAGGAGTACTTAAACCGTTAGATAAACATAGCAGAGCTCTAAAGTACCTAATTAGTTTCACATAGCTTCTTGGATCTTTAAGGATTAACAACCATAATAATTATCAAAAAGAGTCAAACAGCAACTATCCACGTTATTCTTTAAATCATATTATTTTATATACAACTTTTATTCCCCTATTATAGGGGAACCTTAATTATACTAACATAGGAGAGGAAAGCTAATCCAGCCAGGAAATGCTGAATTAAATTTAAAAATCCTTCAGGAACCGCCTGTGAGTGATTTGCTGTAAGGTTTGTATATAACAAGCCATTCCATGATTTCAATAGTACGAGCAGCAAATCCACAATTTTAAATTGGTATACCTGCAAATAAAGCAGGAAAGCTACATATTTTTACAAGAGTCTGTGGATTTCTGCTCCACAAGTACTGACGATACAGTAAAAAGTGATTGGTGCCAGAGCTACTTGTCCATACATTTACATTTGTTATTGTTCCAGAAGGAAAAGACTAAACCTAGAGAAAGTGTAGAAAAATCCATGACTTTCACAAGAACCGTGAACATCTGCTCTTTTCTAGAACAGCTTTTATCAGCTGCAAAATTGGAAACATGAATAGAATTTGGAACAAAGAACTCTCTAACGTTTCTATGTAAACTATCAAAATACTGTGCCAGGGGTACCCGGCAGCACTTCTCAACTGGGTGCTGCAGTCAGCGCTGGTAAGAAAAGGTCCATAAGGGAGAAGTTGGAAAATGAAATGTTTGTTATTTATTTAGCACCTGTGTAAATAGCAATTGATGCTTTATCAACATAAATGTCCAGAGTCAAAGCTGAATTTATCTAGTAGCATTCAAATGCTACAAAAGGGTATATATCAGATTGTCTCAGGGATATTACAAATTATTATGAAACAAAAATCATTGTCATTTAGAAACCTTCCTCGGGTGGAAAGGAAGAATGACAGAAGTCTGCACACAATATAACTAATATATGCCTAATTCTTTTCAGAATCAAGGCATAAAGTTACAGATTTAGAAAGTATTCAGATTTTATAATATTTAAACAATGTTTTGAGCTGTTAATCTGTTGTACCTAATCTTGTCTCTCTGTAAGACAAGGACCATAATGATGAACTGCAACTGAGCTTACCATTTGGAAATTATTTTAAATGTTATCCAACCACTAAAGATTACAATAGAGCAGCACATATTTCATTATGCTAGTCTAGATCCTCGTTGACAGCATACCAAGCAAAGACTGCCTGCTTTACCAGAAAAAGCAGGAGAATATCTCCTGGATTTTGGCAGAAGATCAGTCCAGAGTTCTTGGAGTATAAAGCTATTTGCAAAGCATCTGCAAGAATCCTACAGACTGCAAATTAAAAAGCCTGACTTTCTCAATCCTCCAGAATCCAACAAGAAATTGCACGCTAGTAAAAGAGGAACCAAAACGTGTATATTATCTAAATCATTTCTATCTCTCCTCAAGCTGTGTGGACATTTAAGTCCATAGTTTGGGTCAATACTTCATTATACTGTGAAATTAGAACCCAAAATGTTAACCCAAAATCAGAGGAATTCTAGAATCCAGGTGGAATCATGCCTAAATCCAGAAGATATAATAACGGCGAGGATATAACACAGAGCACGTAGGAAAGGAACAGTTTTCTTTGTACCTGCACGGTCTGCACCTGTCACTCCAGTGTACAGAGACCGATGAAAAATGTTATTTTTAAGAATGATTCAAGAGCCTTGTTTCAGCACTGTCAGAGTTTGCAAAGTAGATGTCCCAAATTACTGAACTCCTAAATGCAATTACATGGCATTAAAAAACAGAATCTGTGTGTGAGAGGAGTGTAGAGACTGCAGTGGCATCAGCAGCAGGGAGCTGTTATTCCCCCCGTCTGCTGCAGAACATGTCAGGTGGTCAAGGCACAGGAAAATGAGTATCGATGAATCTATGTAACACTTCCTTGAAGTGATGGCAAGTTAATACACAGGTCCAATCAAGGCTTTCAGCATGCAAAAACAAAATCAAAGCAGGGCCCTTGAGGTACTAAATATAGCTCCAACTCTAAACTTTCTGAGAAATGTTACTGTATAAGAAAATTGATTTATCCTAACAGAGTCTGGAGCTACATCTGATCTTTGGACACCTGCCTATCAAGCCACATTTTAACCAATTGCCTCCAGTGTTTTAGTTCATGTCTTTCATATCTCCTTAAAATGGCTGTTACAGTAACTACTATCAATTTGAATCTGGCAGTACAACCCACGGCCTGGTGCTATTAAAAAAATACATTAAAGAGGATTATGCACTAGATCACGCTACACACCCTGAAAGCATTTGCCAAGAAACTATGGCATTATAGCTTTGAAAACACTGTAGCACGTGCATTCTCACAGATGTATACACTCATGAGCTCATATGCATGCACACACTTTGCAACAGCTCATGTATATAAAAACGTGCGAGTATTCACACTGTAAGAGAAGGACAGCATGAAACAGTGTTTGATCTGTGAGTAAAAAGAGCTTGACTGTGATTTTTTTAGCAACAGATCAAGTCAAGGAAAAGTGAATGAAGAAAAGAACAACTACAACAAATCTGCAGTGCAGGCACAGCAATTTACACTTGGAAAGCACTGCATTAGGCTACATACAAACTTCTTTTTGAAAAAAAATTAGGAGCAGGTAGAACAGCTCAGCAGGCTTGTGGCATAACCCCCCCCCGTTGTCCCAGCTCCAGCTGCAGCACAGTGTGGTTGGTTTTTGCTCCCAGCTGAGTGCCTTCCCTCGCTTTATTTCACAGCCCGCACCTCCTGGTCCTCTGCGCCTGCTGGCTTGGTGATGGATTTGGTTTGGCGTTTCTTTTGCCAGGCTTGCTCTATTCCGATAGGCACTGCACTTTTGCTACAGCTGTAGTTAAAGTCTCAGGGTGTTATGCACATATAATCAGATTGATGATTACAACTGTAAGAGGAAGGAGGAGCAGGAAGAGAATAGAAATCAATGACTTACTGTACCAAGAAAGAACCAATTATTCAGCAAATCTGCTTTTGCTAATTCTGTCACACAACCTCATCTATTAAAGTTCCATCATTATTTGACTTAACTGTTTCTGTCACAGCAATAATATTCACAATCAGCCACTCACATTCTGCAACTACCTAGCTTATATTAGAACCAATCTAGTGATACTGCCTGCATCTAATGAACTGGTTTGTAGCTGAATTATAGTGCTTACCAGATAATTTATTAGACAGCACCAAAGTTTATATTTACTTCTCACGCAATATTGCTGCATTATTAGAAGATGTATACATGAAGCTACATTTTGCTCTCAATTACAGAGGTATAAACTTTGAGCAACTCTATGAAGTCAATAGTTATTTCAAATTGACATGCAGCTACTTTGTATTCAAAATTCTGTAATAAAGAGCAGAGTTTTGTTCCATGTATGTGCATTACTTAGAGCACTCCAGGTGGTTACTTTGATAATGACACGGAACATTTTTGTACTGTTGAAATAAATGGCAATCCTGTTACAGAAAGTGGTTTTATAATAAGGAAGGAAATGAACTAAATGTTTAGCACAAGAAGTAGCATTCAGACAATTCCTGGTATACAGTTGAAGATTATTAACTAAAAAGGAAAACTGCTCTCAGAAAGGTAGATTTCATCTGCCTTAAAACCAGCTCAGTGAAATATTAGCAAGCAGAAGCTGTTGTATAAAAATCTGACTCTGAGATCAATTAAAGTATTAACAAAGCTGACAGTAAAAAACGAATTGATTTTTGCATACAGATAGGAGAAATACAAACAATTAAATAGAAAAAGAAATTATAATAAAAAATACAATATTATTTATCAGACTACAATACTATGTGGTTTAGTTCTAAGGCGATGCAGGACCCAAACTCCAACGTTTTCACAGTCTGAACCTGGACAAACTCATCACTAACACATACAACTTCATTTTTTTATTTAGAGTAGTGGTGGAATTTTATAGCTGCTTTGATCACGTATAAGCATATAGCAGCTTGCAGTCTTTCACATACCTGCCTTCTAACTAAGCAGTGGCATTTAATACTGAAAACTGTGATTCTTATTGTATCTCTGTGGTGGACATTGAGCAGGGAACTACTGTGAAGGCAAGAGAATTCCTACATAACCTTATAATGCCTCTTTGGGATGTCTGGCTTGGGAATGCCATAGAAAGCCCAATTCACTTCTCTATCATTCTCCTTTCAGTAAAACAGGGTTAGAATACCAATGGTTAACTTACATTGCAGGTATCTGGGGAGACTACCTTCTGCATGATTTTTAAATAATTCTGACCTGTTCAATGTCAGTCACATAAAACAGGTTCGCATTTTCAGAGATTTTGCAAAATGTGGGCTGTGTTCCTGGGGATCCAGGCCTTGAACAGATGCAGGATGTTTAAGTCCAAACCATTGACTTTCCTCATGCCTATACCCCCTATTTGCAAAAGGGAGATACTAATATTTCCTTCGCCTACTGCTAATACTTGTATATTTAGGCTGCAAACCCATTCAATCACAATGGTTTCTCGGTTCATTTCTGTAACAGACAAGGCACTAATTTATGGTGGAACAGGTAGATGCCACCAGCATAAAAATAACTAATTACAAAAATAGTAAAATGGGTTCTTCCGAATGCTGCATGGCATTTTTTAATTGGGAAAACACAATAAAATGCACTAATTTTAAAAATTTAGGAAGCATGAAATGCCTAGACTTTTAAAAAACATTACACATTCTTTCCCATGGCTTGCTTTTAACTCTCCACTTCAATTTTTAATGAACAAGAGTCTTTTGGCTAGAACACCCCACGAGATCTCAAAGCCCATAGCAGCTTCCATCATATCAGTAACTTCAGCCCAAGCTGTGAAACTTTTGCAGCAGAATGACTTTGAAGTAGCTGGAGTTCTGGGAGAAACATGGTTTTGACCTAAAATTTGAAATTTTATAAAGTATAAGCTGAAGAAAAATCTGAATGGCATCCAACCTCTGCCCCAGTCCTTGAAAATGTTTTCTTTCTTTTATTTCTCAAACCCTGTCATTCCTCTGAAGCTGGCTTTCTCCTCAAACTACAGTGCCTTTAAATGGTCTGTGCATCTGCCCACACAGCAGGTAAAGAACAGACTGCTGGTTTAACACACTTACCTCTATGTGGATTTTTATTCCATAGCATCCTGTATGTGTTGGAAATGGCAGAAAGGCCTTGGACGAAATAGGAGGAAAGAAAAATCACAGAAAAGAGAATTCTAAAATACTTGGTTGGTGGGGGAAGGAAGTATGTAGGTATGTACACATTCACACACACACACAAAATCAATACTAACTTATTTACATTTCAAAGCTGTAGCTGATAGGAAACCAGATTTCTGTCTTGAGGTTTTAAGTCAGCCTACTCCAGAGTTAGGGGTTCTTTGCCAAATGAGATCTGAGTTTGGGTTTCCAATATATACAAAAGCTCAGGAGCAGGGCTCACCAGCAGAAGAAGAAACATCTGCCACATGCACATCTTCTGTCTGCATATTCACCCTGTCGGATTCCCTACCTCCTTAGCCAAATTCCCAAAAGCCTTCAATGTAAATGCCATTCCCTGGTGTCATATAGCAATGAAAGAAGAGTTAATAAAAGGAAAATAAATTAATTAATAAAAGTAAAATAGATGAGAAAGAAAAGAGAGCATGTAGGGGGGAGGATGGAACAGTTCATTTTCACCTCTCAGCATCACTCACCCACATATGCACACTGAAAAAATGGCAAGGATGGCACTCACAGACCACTAAACACAAAAGAAATCTAATGGAGGGGGTCAAAAATAACTGAAAACAGTGAATTCAGTCTATCCTCCTATCTCCCACCACTAATGAGCTAGAAGTATACCAGCCCTGGTGAGACTGCAGTTGGTACTTGCTAGTACACCTAACGTTGCTGGACCTTCACTAGAGAAAAATTATGAAATTGGATTTTATCATTGTAGCTTAAGCTCCCACACATGAGACTACAAAAATTATGTTCATCCATCAATCCCTAAAAGCCACCTATATATTGCACTTGGCAAGAAGCAGCCAAGTATTCAAGAAAACCAGTTATTCATGCCGTTCTTGTCTGCCTTGCATTTATATATTGATTGTCCATGTGAAGTGACCACATGGCTTTAACATGCTCCAGTCACCAATGATCTGTGTCAAATCATTTACAAAAAAGCAATGATCAAAGGTATTATTGATCTTTCTTTCCACACTGAAGGCAAATTCTTGTCTTTTCTTCCCCAAACTCCCCCACCTCCTGCTAACTCTCCCTTTAGGCTGCCAACTCCCGGCGTTTGTCACGAACAGAAAGCATACATATAGAAATAAGATGCCTAGAGAAAGCTGAACAATGTCTTATTTAAAATGCTAAAAAGTGTTCCTCCATCATACCAAATGCAAAATACATGTAACCTCATACTGATACTAATAAATGAAGTAGGACAAATTAGAAGTGCAAGGAAAGCAAAAGCTTCCCCCTACTGCCCCACTGGTAAGTCCTTTACTGAGTCCACCTCTGTGTTGGTCTCTCAGCTCTTTCAAACCCCTCCCAAGTCCTATGTGTGTAACAAAGATTTTGGCAATCATGTCTGCCACCCACGATGCTGCACTGAGCCCAATTCCACTTTCCTGTGGCAATCCAGCAGACCTTGGAAGTACCACTCCCTTCTGACCTAGGCGAAACCAAACTAGAAAATCTCTTGGTTTGAGTTTCCTATTCCACCACAAGCCCCAGGAGCCACGGCTGTCAGCGGACTCCCCAGTAATATCCATATGCAAAGTTAATATTAATGGACAGTTAATACCTTTTCATTTATTTTTGACCTACCTGCAGTTTAGGCTTCACCCAAAGTAACAAAGCCAAGAAATACAGTCAAGTTCCACAAATCAAGTTAGAACCTGTTCTCTGAAATATTTTGGTACTACAGAGATATTAATGACAAAAATATACCAGCCTTCAAGATAAAAGAGGAAAACAATTTGAGTAGGAAACTAAGATGAGGCTTGCGCAGCTTTGGGCTTTTTGGCACCAATCTGTTCCACACACATACAAGCTGTGTTCGAGTTACTTAAATACAAGATGTTGGTCACTTTTACTATGTCATATCCACAGGTTTTGTATTTCTAGAAGCTTTTGGTCAGAACTGTTGGATTTGTTGTCATCTAAAATATAAAGCTATTTAGTGGTAAATACTTATAGCAGCAGCAGATACCCTCTGTGTGACTTTTGCATAAAATCTCTATCTTGATTTGAGCCATACTGAATTTAACTATTTTAATGATAACCACCCTCATCAGGAGGTCATGCAATAACATTTCTCCGTCTATAGGGAGAGACTGCATCTGAGCTGAGACAACAGCACCAATAGAGTTTTCTGCATCTCTGCTTCATACTTTAAGGTGGCATCTTCTTTCACACAGTTTACCTGTTAAATATCATGTGAAGATGCCACTCATTTGACTGAAAAAATACACAGCATAAGGCAGGCCTACACTACAAATTTACTAATTTTGATTTAAGTTACTGAAGACCTCTTCAGAGGTTTGGTTGTTTTAATTCAGCCACTAGTTTTTACTCCCTCATAAAACAGAACGAGTCAAGCACAAAGCTACTAGTAGCTCCCTGTATTCTGCACGTATAATTATCTGTAAATTCAGTGAGTTCAATAAAAGGACTGTGTCAATCAAACCGACCGATATCTTGGCAAATCTGGAAGGCCACCGCTGAAGCCAGCACCCCTTTTTCTGCACAAGTGTTGTACATGAGTGCAATGTCATTGATCCAGTAGATGTGCATGAGCTTAAGAGAGACATGAGGCAATGGCTGGACCACTGTAACCAAGATGAGGATTGGGTTTGTGGTCCCAGCTGTGAGAGACTGAAAGAGTTAATGTCTCAAACATCGTGGCGAGGCGAGGTGCGGTTTGCACGTCGACACGGCAAGGCTCAGCTAGCGTGGGCGGCGGAGAGCGGGACGTGGGGAGCAGGTCGGAGGCTGCGCAGTTCCGGGTTTGATGGACCTTACATAACAACTTGCCATCTATGGGCAGAGGCCACACAGGGTTTCTCTGAGGAAGGGGCTTGTGACCACCCGAGAGGCCCCTTGCGACCACCCCCCCCAGCGCCTGCGCAGAAGATTGAGAACTTTCTAGAACAAGAACCATGTAAGTCGTCAAGGGGCGTAACCGGAGGCAGGGACCAGAGTATAAAAGACACACCCTCAAGGAGCCCCGTGCGCGCCCATCTCCAGAGGATTGCCACGCCTGTCGTCATCACCATGGGACCCAAGGGTGGCGATATCTCTCTTTATCTCTCTCTTTCTCTCTCTCTCTCTTTCCTCTCCTTTCCTTTCCTTCTTATAAATGTTCCAGTAAGATTCCACCGTTGCCAACCCCTCTATGCTTTCCCAGTTTTCCAAGTTGATGCGTTCCATGTTCCAGTTGTTCCTACCATAAATAAAGTGCTCAATTGATCGTTTGGTGTCATTTCACCTTAATTTAGTCCAAGGGAATTTGCGAATCTAAGTCACTCCCAAGTGGGGTGGAGAGGGACCTGGCAGGCAAACGCTCACTCTGCCACGTGGCTACCCTTACCGTTCTCACAGCCCTTAGACATAAACCGCTGACCAAGTCTGAGACTAAGGCTGGATCCAGCCGCACCTAGATTCCTCTCTGAGAAGGAGTTTAGAAAGCGAGGGGGTCCTTTCTGAACCTCGTGACTCAACAGGAGGGCCACCTCTTTTCCCTTAGCCACATGCCCTTCACGTGACATATTTGGCGTCACGATTTTCCTTCTCCCTCCCCCCCGGTGGGACATGACACCAGCCTATACACATTTTTAGTTTATTTTGACAAGTATCCCATCTTACCAATAAAGCAAGAACTTCTCTCCTGAAATTTAAAACAAAGAAGTGTACTTTTGCAATCATTCTGTGTACCACAATGTAATAAAATAAACATTAAAAAAAAAATCCCAGCACATTACTTACTGCCAAACTAACACTGAACAAACACAGAAACAATGACAGTAGATATGCAGTAATTGTTATTTTCTACTCAGACCCTTCATACTAGGCTTCTGCCAAAAGCTAAGTTAATTTTCAAAGCTTAAAATTCTTGAAAAGCCAGAAGCACTTTGGAGAGTTTTCCTACTCCTCTGAATATTGGATTACGCTACGTGCATGCAACTGACCCTGACGACTGAAAAAAAAAGTATTATTTATGCTTGAGTAAGACTAGAAGTGTATACAGTAAACATTTCTGACAAGATCAGGACTATTCCTGAATAAGCATCCCATCTTCAGCTCTTGTACAGAGGCTAGTAACTATCCCTGATCCTTCCCAGGGCAGAGGAAAGCATGAGGACTGGAAAGATCTGGAGTCAAATGCTGGCCCCAGTGATTTCAGATGAGTCAGCATTCCATCTGACACTGAATATGGGAGATTTATTTTATAAGCAAACATAAGGAAGGGACAGCACAAAGCAAGGCAAGAAATGCAGTTTCAGAATGCGATTGCTGACACTCAACCTCGTGAGTCTGCAGGACTCTCCAGAGTCCAAAGGTGTTTCATTAGCCTCTATCATCTAGCACCTATTACCTAGAGGAGGGCTAGACTGTCCTACATACAGCACTGGTCTAACACAGGTCACTTCTCAGTGATAAACAGCCCAGCAAATTGCCAGAAGCACTAATAAGAGTACACGTTGCTATAAACTCAACAGTCAGAGCCTACCAAAAAGGGATTCTACACTGGGCATCATCAGTCAGCAGAGTTAAGACTGTTATCAGGAGGCTAAGAAGATTTTGCAACTCTTTCCTTCCTGCAACTACACTGGTATAACCCGCTGCATGATGCACATGATGCACGAGGCAGTGGTGAAACAGAGACATTGGCTGCAGCAGAACGGCATGAATGTTACAGGCTGGCTCCCACTTCCTATACAGCAAGTGGTCGAGTTTTTCATCTTCATCAACGCTATTCTCATTTAAAATCCCTCTGGGAAAAAGAAGTCGACTTCCCTTTAGGTCTCCACTTTCTGCATTGTGAATGGAAGCATATAATTTTATTTATACTTTTCATTTCTAATGGTCCTGCATTGCCACTTGTATTTCAGTCTTAGAAAAAGATATCATGCAATCTGCATCAACGTGCCAAGGCTCTGCCCCTCTCGGCACACCACAGATCTCTCCGAGACGTACTTAGTGCATGCAGCAATATATTTTTAAAACATGTTAAGTGACCATGTTTGCTTATTTGTCTTCAGAACCTTTATCTGTGTCCTACTCATTCCTGGTGAATTAATCTCACACTAAGGAACCACAAACCTGGTTCTTCGGGCACGCACGGAACTACACACACAAAGCAGGGTTGCTAAACTGTGACTTCAACAGCGGATTTAATTTCCTTAACGTCCACACTCTGTACACCTAGATTTGAAGAGAGGAATGAGATGGCACAAATAAGGTTGATCATAGCAAAAGCTGGGAATTATTCCAAGTGAGGATATTTTGAGTTAGGTGCAAGTGCAAAGTTCAGACCTCACGCTGCCACAAGCCCTGGGTCAATGCTTTGCCTCACTCTGTGTCGATGCAGTGAATAGCTTAAACGAACTGCATGTAAGAGGACATACAGCTGGGTAAATCTGCACCCTCTGGGCATACAGTGCTTACAGCAGTAAATACCTGGAATAAAATATAAGTGCCCGAAATACACATGGGGAATGAGCTATACCCTTGTTTGACCTGAGATACTACTCAGCGCAACTGAAGATAGCAGAGTTCAGATTTTACCAAGCAAGGAACACATTTGACTTGGAGAGCTTTATTCAGCATGTCATGGTAATCATTAAGTGTAAATCTACAGTAATTCTATTAGAGATGCTGGAATAACACCAGTTTAAAAAAAGGTGAGATTTAGAAGAGAATTAGGCAAACAATCTCCTTGCTTTGTTTTGCATGGACTAATTAACAAAAACTGCAAACTGCACTACTGAGGCAGGCTTTATCTAAGTGTAAGCAGCAAAAACCAAGCTCCTAAGCAATTCCCTGTCTAAACATTAGGTCTTCCTCAAACTTAAAAATGCATTCCATACCAATTTATTTTAATTACCCCTAAGCAACAGGGGGGAAAACCACTCACATCTTAGTCATTTAAGCCCAAATTTCACTAGTACACAGATGAGTTACAAACACCTCCATAACACAGCTCAGGATGGAAATGCTGACAAGCTGTTGAATCTAACGATGCAACAGAGAGATTAAATTTACCTCACAAACCATTCAAATCCGGACAGAGACAGATGGAGAAAGTATATCAAATGTCGGTATTTCAGGGGGAAAATTTGAAAAAGTGAAAACATAATTACAAAATCAATTTAGGAAACATAAAATCTACTAAGGTCTGAATCCTCTAGTCCACAGAGGTCTCAAATGCAACTGCTGATGGACCAATGCTACAATTTAATTGTGCAGATATTCTGAATATGTATATTACAAATAATAGATGTTTCTACCCAGTTGCTCTGTACCCCATGAAAAGAGAGTCTAGCCTCATTGTCCAACCGCAGGACCTGGCTTCAAATCCTGGCTCTGATTCCACTCCTTTCTGAGATTCTGGGAAAATAATTTAACTCCTAGTGGCCCATTATTAATGCTGATTAATCCTGCACGAACCCTCTGATGTATCAAGATTTAACTAATGAATTCTTTTGGAGCATGCAGTGTACCCTGATGGTACTTTCCTCCAGTCCACTGGGACAGCAAAAATTCAGCCACTAAAACGTCTCCTGTCTCTTCCCAAGAGGGAGTCTTGAGCAGGCACAAAGTCACCATCTCAGCTCTAGTCCTTGGGAAGACTTGGACCCTGGCAGACCACATGTTACTTTGGCTGCTCCATCATGCAGGCACAAGTTTGGGCAAACCAGGAGCTGGAGCCACCTGCAGCAGACCCTAGCATAAGACAGGCTCCTCTCTTGCTCAGATATTGTACTGAGAAAAACTCAGATAAATTTCAGCTGTCTCAATCTTCCCCCTGTACAATGTGAACCTAAAATTACTTTTCTTTATCCACTGGACAACTATGAAGCCGCGTTATTTAATGAATGAGAACTGCATATCCTAGCCCACAAATCTGTAATACTATTCTGGTTCTTGTCACTACATTCAAAGCAATAGAGAACCAAGAAAAAGTGAGCAAAATTCTTCTCCTATTTGCACTCCTTCAGCTACTGTGAATATTAGCCCTGCCTATCCTTAAAAACTTTTTCAACTCTTCAGTCATCTTCATGTGATTAAAGTAAAACCTTCCTGTTCACATGCAACAACAGCCTCTTTCACTCAGGCAATGTTCACCCTCTGCTCCATATCTTTATTTTCATGCTGCTAACAACTCAGTAACTAACGATGGCAGCTATGTCTGACTCTTCCACCTACTCTTTACCTGAAATTACACGATGTGACCTGCACAGTACATTTCTGTAGGGACAGAAGAGCTAGCGACACTGCATCTAACTCCACGCAACATTAAAACCAGGCAAAAAATGTACCTCCTCCAGCGCTGGCCTCGGCTCTCAGCAGGACACCTTCTACCCATCAGTAAAGAGCTGCCCACCTCACAAAAATGACCCTCCTCTTCCTCTCCCTGGCTTTGCAATTAGCACCCACCCTTGGTAAAAGCTACATAAGAGAGCTGGTACTGTTGGGCTCAAAAATTCCTTTTCCCAAATGAAGGTTTCTTCAGGAAGCGGGTGGTAGCAATATAGGCAAGACATTCTTCAGGTGACAGAGACGACATCAAGCCACTGCTGTGTATTTACCAGCTGGTTGGGGATGAGGTGGGAATTAGAATAGTGAGGAGAGAAGCACATGCAGAGGAGCGATGAGGGTGTCCCAGCTGTATACATGTACAAGCCAACACCCAGGTGTCAAATGGTTCACAGAAGATGACATGGCAGCCCTGACTGCACCACATACTGTACTGGATTACGCAGGTCTTCTGAACCGTCCCCTTGAAATGGTCAGATAAGCCTTTCTCTGCAACGCTTCTGGTTCCTCCAGCTCAGCATGTAGGATGAATCTCACAGCCACAGAGGAGAGACCCACAAAGCTGCCCGAAAATATGTTTCATAGATTCTGACTTTAAGACCAGAAGGACTGCTGCAATATCTCATCTGACTTTGCCTCTGACAGTATGGAACATATAAATCCCAGAAATCTTTCAGTTCCTTCCAGGACATCTTTTAGAAAGCCATCCTACCAATGTAAGATATCAAGTGACAGAGATAGACCAGCACTCCCTGATGAGACGTTCCTATGGATAACACCATCAAACACACCCCTGCTAAAAACCTATGCTTTTACCTTTTGCTTGAATTTGTCTAGCTTCGTTTTCCAGCCACTTGATCTTGCTATGTCTTTGACACCTGGATTGAAGATCCCTCTACTCTCAAGAATTATTCCCTGTGTGGGTAATTATACTTGTCACACCATTCAGAAACATGCTAGATGTTCTCACTTCTACCATAACAAGTTAACAAATAGAAGTAGTCAATTTTTTTTCAAAGTAGGTGTTTGTAGACAAAAATGGACTTCTCTGTAATGAAAAATATGGAAAAAGAAAACATTTTGGAAGAGAGGTTTGGAGATTTTGTTTAATTACTTTGACAAAACTTATAGTCTCCTTTTTTTTTTCTCCACAGTTGGTTTTTTTTCCCCTCCTTTTCCCAAATCTTTAGACATCCTCTCATTTCTCAGTAGTGAAATCAAAAAGAGGGAGGCAGCTAGACGGAAATGGCATTTAAAATTCAAACACTTAATTTTAAACCCACAAAATTTAAAACTTTCTGTTGAAATTTTCAAACTTAAAGTAGTGTAAAAACTGAAAGCATGAAAGGTTTCCTTTTCTCTTTTTTTAGGCAACTCTGTATCTTGGGAGGTTAAAGTCTCCTGTTAAAATTATACTCTTGAAATTAAAATATATAAAAATATATTTTTGAAGGAGCATTCTCCTCTGCTACCCATCCTCTGCAATGGTCTTTGCCTCCTCTCTTTTCTTCTATTTCCCTTCCATTTGCATTGTTTCTGAGCTTTTACATGAAGTTCTTTTGTTGTTTTAAGACACAAAGAAAAAAATTCAAATGCCACTGAAGGATAAATGGATATAGAAAAACAATCATGAGCACTATAAATTTATTGTTTCTAGCTGTATAACAAGATGACCTTATTTGCAATGTATCATATTCACTGGCTGTTACACAGTGTCTTTTTGAAATCTGTTAATTCTGCAATAATGTCTTAATAATATCAAACTGTGTGTATTACATAGCATATATATTATCTCATGTATTGAAATAACTTCTCATTACAGCATTTCCTAACTCCTATGTCCCCATTTGACAAACACTTAAACAATTTTTACCTCGTATTTTAAAGTATGGCTGACAAATGCAGAAGATGAATACTTGGAGGAAAATAGGGGAATACTAATGAGTACACTTTTTATCTATGACATTGCATTTTTCTGTTTTCATTGTTCACAGTGCTAATACAGCCTGGGGAAGACAGTGCTGCTTCAAAATGCAGCTACTGATAGAAGCAAATAATTAATAATGGCATATTCTTTTTTCCAAGTATCTGCTCCCTTAAATCTGAATATTTTTAAAACTAAATTATATTTTAAATATCAGTAGTACCAGAAAGCCAATCAAGAGAAGACAGATAGGCTTTATTTTTCCTGTTTCCTGACCCAGCAAAATTGCCATTTGGTTTCTCTCGGGGAAAAAAAATAGCCTTCCTGCTTACACTAACAGGAAGAAAAGAGCTTGATTTTCCAATCCAAAATTAAATTTTAAGACCAGAAAGTAGAGAGAGGGAATAAATATGATGCCCACAAGTCATTTTTGCAGTCACCTTCTGAACCACACACCCATTTTTCTGACAACAAACCTACTCTAATCTAGAATAGAGGTTGACAATGATGTTCCTGTGGTCACAACACTCCATTATATCAGGCAAATAGGTGTTTCTTTTATTCATAATGTCCTTGTGTTTTGCTGTCCAGAGTCACTCAGGTGAATTTACTGAATATATTTTCAGAACAGTAGATCAATTGGAAAGGCTTAGGAACACATAATTATTCCGTATCATTGCATTTTACTGCTGTGATGGGATAAAGTTATCCAATGGGGGGGAGGGGGGGGGAATCCATTCCAGAGCACAGAGGGTTTATTTCTTTCTATTTCTCTTTTCTTTTTTTTCCCAAATGTCCCTAGCTCTTATACTTTCATAAGCAAAATGATTCACTGCAGGAAATGAAGCGTTAATGCAGCTTCACAACATTTTGAAGCTACAGCTGTTTCAATAGACAAGATTTTTAGCCCTGAATGTACTAGTAGCACTTGGAGCTGAAAGCATCTATTGAGTGAAGAAGGGCTTGACCCTTTGCTCAGTGACTTCAAAGTTGTGAGTCATATGGCCTGGAAAGAATCCCTGAAGTCTTCAGAAATAAAAGTGCAACATAACCATTGTGCTACAAATGGCTTCTGTAAAAAAGCATATTTATCGTTATGCACCAAACTACGTAAATGAGTCTGAAAATTTTAACTGCACTTTTCAAAGGATAATTGCAAAGAAACAGGAAGCTGCAGGCCTGGACAGCTAGGTCTCACTGATCTGAGGGGAGCTGGTTCAGCTCCTGCTGCCATCTGCAGTGCAGGTTGGCTCTGGGCTGTGCTCTCCTCACGTCCCACAAGCAAATCTAGGCCAAGAGCAGACGGTACGTGCATGGGAGATCTCCGTCACTCCAAGAAGGCCAGCGTACCTAGAATGCCATTTGGTAACATCTACATAAATTGCTTTGCCAAAGAAGAGTGGGTAGGAATCACAACTGCCAACAACTGTACTGTCTTCAATCTTCTTCAGCAAAGATTGCTTCATTTACCAGTTGCAGAATACTCTTTTCTTTGCCTCTTAACAAACCTTTTTTAATAGCTTCAATGAGAGCTCCCATCTCTCAGAGCCTCAGCCAGGGCCAATAAGCAATGAACGACTCTCTAAAAAGGAAGGAAATACCTGCAGGTACTGCTGAACAACTGTACAAGAGGTAACAGCTACTACAAGCACCATCTCATGTCCAATGTAATCAAGATAGAATGGGGAAATATATTTGAACTACCTGCATAAAATATAACCAAGATGGAGGAAAGAACCTCTCAATAAACAAATAGAGAGAGAGAGAGCACAAAAAAAAAAGTTAGGGCAGCAGGAAAAAAGATGAGGAAATTAACTATCTAGGAAAACCTGAGTAATTACTGGTTCCAATGAAGGAAGGGAGAAATAACTGGAAAGGAGACAAACCACAGGAGAAAAATACTGCAGGCAGTAATATCAAAGACAACAGGAAAACTGGTAGGAATCAAGATAAAGGTGAACCCAGGGAAGAAAGGATGGGAATGAATGCTTATTCACCCAAGAGCTGTGAACACTAGGTATTGGTCTAAACAGACAGTACTGATGTTTACAAAAGCATCTATATAAGAAATATATAAAGCATTTATATAAGAAATTAATCAATAGACATGCTTCCATGCTCTTAGTAACTTTGGGTTTATGTAACATCTTCATTAGAAATCTAAATAGTTAAAACAGATGTCTGCAGGTGACACACTATCATTTAGGTTGGACTCTGGAATGACCTGGGGAAAACTACTAAAACCAAGCAAAGCAAAGTGATCCAGCAATATAACAAAGGGAAGCCACCGGAATGAAATGCACTTTGGAAAGATTCAATGGATTCAAAATCAGCCGTGACTCCCCAGGAAAACAGATCATCTCTTTGTGATCATATGGGCAGCTGGATTTAAATCTTTTGCTCATATTATGGGAAAGATGCCCTTTGATCTGTCAACCAACCTCCTTTCCAGTGAAGAGGCACTGGTTAACTGTCTCCCAAAGTACTGTAGTTCCAACAGATCCCAAGTAATTCATGATTCTTCTAAGACATACAAGAAGAATGAATACTAAAGGATACAACAAAAACTTTGTCTTCCTTTAGATGGGTCTTTTAATTCAACGAATCCACAAAAAAAAAGTGATAAACAAAGCTGAATCTGACAAGAAAAGAACTATTTTGCAGATAGACCATGAATAATAAAACGTTCCCCAAAAGGACTGGCTTGCCAGACATGCAAGGGCCAGATGAATCTGTCTAGCGACAGTCCATCCTTAATTTTCCTGCCTACAGTTGGTGTGACAGTTCCCTTTAGTCCCCAGACAGTCTGCAGACTCTAAAGGGTTAGCTACATGAGGGTTTTTTCCTATTCAAAACTCCGTGCAACCTATTTCCTTACCCAGAACATCTCGTGTATTGTGCTAGCACACAATGAAACTATTCAGAAATTCTTACAATTCAATCTTTTTCTGTCACTGGTTTTAAGCTTCTGGCTAGGGAAGTGTTACTGTGGAATAACACAAGTGCTCCGCTTAAAATTACCTCGGGTTTTTAATTCATCTCTTCCGGACTTAGAGTGGCACAAGCTGAAGCAGAATCTGGCCCCTTCTATTTCTCATGTCCTTAAAATAAATCCATGAAACGTGGCTTCATTACTCTCTTCCTCAGATATAGGAACAATACTGAGTTAGATCATTAATGTCAGAGGGTCGCTAAAGCCCACAGCAATACAATGATTTTGGCCAGCTGAGGGAGCAGGTTCCTTAACGGTTCAATAGGTGATAAATTGTTTCATTCTGGAAGGATACTGCTATCAAATCTGCATCGGCTTCTTCTGATTTAAACGTCCATTTGCATCTGAAAAGATACTCTTCCTAAATTCTGTGTCTGCTCCACATGTAATGCTTCACAGTAATCAAATAACAGGGCGAAGAATGACATGGACGTTTGAATGCTACACATCAGTGTTATGGCTACTGATACCACAGTTAACCCATCTGTAATTACAGATGATAAAGAAAACCACTGCAAACCTCTATGCCCCCAGAAAAGCTTAGAGAATAAGCATGGGCTTATTCAACAGCATGGGCAGGGAGGTGTCTCACAGAAAGGCAGTTTGTGGCTCCATCTCAGCTTGCCCGGCCTCTAATTATGCCCTACACAGTCTTGCTCCTGGGTCAGGTATCCACACTAAAGAATAATCTGAACTGTAAGGGTCTGGTTTGTTTTATTTAGAATATGCCAGGAAAAAAAAGAAACTCTTTATGAAAACAAAACTACAGAGGGTGGAGTTAATTTTTTCCAGGTTTGGATCCAGGCTGATCCGACAAGCCTAGCTTTGTCCCACATCTGTTGGAAAGACAGAAAATTTGCTTACGCTTGCCCTCAGGAAGGGCGAATTGAGTAGCAAAACGTTGGTGGCTGAGGAAAATAAGGGGCTTGTGTCCAACTTGTTTCTCAGACTGCCGAAGCCAAAGCCCTAAAAGATTATGGTATCTGCTTGCTGGAAGACAAAAACTGTTCCGTTTATTAAAGATGCTGTATTATGGAGGATTTGCCGCCACGTATACACATCCTTCCAATTTTGATGAAAGTCTCATAAATAAAATTAACAAAACTGTCTCTCTCCCTGGCAGGTCATTTTTTATTGTAGCCAAATTTCTTAACAAGTAGCAATTACCAAGCCACGTTGCCTGTACGTACACCCAACAGTCACAGACTACAGGATGACATATTATATCCATGAATACCTCACAATTGAAATACATTTTCCCTACGGGACTACATCACTGCTTGATTTAATTTTTCCTGACACTTGGCCTGGAGCTTCTTTAAAGAAATGAACTTAGGATGCCTTTGCTGACAGCAAAGGACAAACCATGGCTATATACTCAAATCCTACTTAAATCATGCACACTACCCTTTTAAAATACTAATCCTGCATAAATTGCAGGATAGTCCCTGAGATCTATTAGTCAGAGTTCATCTTCTACTGTTCGAGGATGAGCTATAGGTCCACATATGCAGTACAAAAGGTCCAGCATAAATCATACAACTGCAAAGGAATAAACACTTTCACCAGTGACAAATTTATTGATGTGGAAGGAGATATGCCAACTCGTCAGAATCCCTACTAGGATTTTTTACAACCTCAATAGTTCTTACCGTGAAGCATCCATATTCTGGTTTGGATTGGTTTCTTTTTCCTTTTCCTCCACAATGTTCCCTAAAAAACAGGTACATAAGAAGATGCCATTTCAAGAGTACTCCTAAGAGAGAGAGGCAAACAGAGTAACTTACTGCAAGCTGGGGGAGAGGAGATGGATTAGGAATTAGAGTACTACAGTGCTTCTAATAAATCTCCTGCCTGAAAAGCAGCCAAAAAAGTCTACATTCATTCTCCAATTAGGTTATATCTTTCTCTTTAACATTATGAAGCTGTTATTAATATTATGAAGTTGTGTGTCTCTCCAAATGTTAAATTTAATGCCCATTATAAGTGACACATTGACGAGTTCAGAGAAGGAAGCGCTCTGGCTGGGATACAGGCATAACACCACCACCTGTGCAGTATTTCCAATGGTTTCCTGAGAGCGTATCTCAGTCCTATGCCTGCGGACCACCCTACAGCTGCACGATCTCCAGTTCTGTTTGAATCCTTGGTTTCATTATCGAGAGGAGCTGAATATATCGCAAGGAGGGAAACTACGTAGTTTTAACTGTGTAAAGCTCTAAGAAATTACTTGTAATTCCATTAACTTATTTTCACAAAAACAGATAGAAATGGTTCCCAAAGGCTTTAGAAAAGGAAAATTATGGAAAAATGAAAATTAGGCCCAAATTAGGCCTGGGCCCAGCCTCATTTCTCTGAGGACAGCTCTCTCTGAGCTCTGCATCTTCACCTCCAAGTGGTCTAACAGTAAACGCTCCTCAACACAAACTGATCTTCATCCACAAGAAAACTGGTCACCCAGGAACCAGCAAGACACCCTGTGACAAGTCAAAGCAGGACAAACATCAGCTGTCTGTGGTTACCATTACACGAGATGCACCCTAGATTTTGGGACCCTCCTTTGACATTTTGAAGCACCTCATCCAAATATACAAGTTTTTCAGGCTTTGTATAATCTGTTCCATACAAGTACCTCTAAACTCAATTTTTTCTCATGCTCTTTTATTGTTCTCCCAATCCTTTTTTCTTCCTGCCTTCTAGAGCAACTTGACCACCCTCACCATGTATGAACACATGCATGGAATAACCCATTTTTGGGTTAAAACTGGGTTCATTATTAAAATCAGTCATGCTGACCAGTCTTTGAATAGATGAATATTTGAATAAATGGCAGAATGCTTAAAAGCAGCTTAGATCTGCCCCATGAATAGCAAAATAGAGAAATCAGGCCTAAGTTTATCACACTTTCAAATGCCCACTATTCACATTTCTCACTCTTTCAAATGCACAGCCTTCTTGTTTGTGGAAACCACAGGATAATATGTTTCAGGTTCATGTCTTAAGAATCATCTCTTTCCTCTTTCATGCATCTATAGGATTACTTTCGTACCTGTTATCAGGGTATCTTTTGTGCCCTGAGCAATATTTAAGAATGTGGAGAAACAATCACAAGCAAATGTGTTCATGTTTATCAGACAAACCTTGGTCACTAACCGATCAAATGTTCTCACTGAAAACATGAAGTGAAATGCACTTCAACTACCACAAAGTAAAGAAATAGAAAGGTTTCCTAGATAGAAAGATTGCCTACACCAGCCATGTTTCATACAGTGTTGGTGAAATTTGTATGTTTTGGAAAAAAAAAAATTCTCCCAAACTTCAAAACTAAGTCAGAAAGTCTCAATCTTTGAAAATATGTCATTTTGGAAAGGCCAAAAATGCCTTTTAAGGCTTTAAGTTTGCACAATGAGAATAGTCTGAATCATATCTCTCAAGAACAAACAACAGCTCCTTCCAGTTCAAATTAACTGACTTCTTTTTGCTGAGCTCTTACTCTCTGTTCTGTTCTAGCACACCTCATCCACATCTCCCTTTGCCCATGCTACTCCCAATAATGATTTTCACTCTCCAATGCTGTAACTCAAGCTCCTAGTCTTGTCCTAGGTTTCTTTTGCTCGAGGCAGTCAGAACTAAAAGAGAGATCATCTGTTTTAAGACCCACATTTTCTCCTACGGATATAGCAGGTCCTTGGTGTGACCAAAGCAAGTCATTTAGCTCTCTGCTTCCATCTCATATATTTAGGGGAGAACATCAGGCAGGGAGAGTCCCTGCATCACAACTCTTCATGCTCGGAAGGAGTGTGACTTTGTGAAAGGACCCAAAGCGTAATATTTCTGTGTCAGATTTTAAATTCAAACATGTCTTGGTTTGCAAAATGGCAAGTAAATTTGTTTCTTAACAACATTGTAAACCTTTTAAATCATGTATAAGCAGCAGAACAAAAACTCTACATTGCTAGGGCAGAAAAAGATATTTCAGTGCCAACTCTGGTCCATTAGATTTTAATTGGCTCCAGCTGGCAGTCCCATAAACTATTACATTTTTTACCTGGAGCTGAGCAGCTGTCCACACAGAGAAGAAAAAAATTTCCTGCCCAGGAAAAAGAAGAAAATATGTTGCATGTAACTTCTTCCTTACAGTCTAATACAGAACCAAGTACAGTCAGTGTACCAGATTAAACAGCTCTTTCAGAATTCTTTTTTATCCAAAATCCAAATAATCTCAAAATCTTAAATTCTGCAATACATTTACACAAGGACAATCAGTCATTCAAACACCCTTCTCCAAGGAATCTATGTAATGCTCTACTAGTGAGACAGTTAAGTTTAAATGTTATAAACTCAGAAATGGCAAAGATCAGGATTTTTCCAAATCTCTGCCTCTGGTTTACCTGCCTGGCTGGACGTGCTACAGGACAAAGCACCTCACTGCTTCTCGCTGGCAAACTCAACAGGCACTATGGCTCAGACTGGACAATTCCTTGAATTTTTCCCACTCAGGTAAAAAGGATTTAAGTCACAGAAACTGTGGAACTGAATGAGTTCTGCCACTACTACAATGAAGTATCAGTTTAGTCAAGTACAGGCAACTGTCCACATATTGCCTATGTATGTGTAGAGCCACAGACATCAATTAAAAACAGTTCACAAAAATTATAGCAGCTTCATCAAATTCCAATCTCATTGTAGTAAAGCCAGAGTAACTAGCAAACCAAAGAGAGATTCCAGATTTTCACTGGAAGACAAAGATCAAAACTTGGTCTGCTAGATTTCAATTGCAGTATTACCTTTCCCTTTCATTTATTCCCCTTTGAGAATGAACAAGGAGGAAAAAAAACCACATTTCAGTCTGACCTGCAGATCAGTCTTTTCAACTAAATAGTCTCACCTGTATTACCGCTAGCAGTGGTAGTAACAAACATGATACTGTCTCCTGCAATGACATAGAAAAACATCTTCCATCCCTGAGAGGAGAGAGTGCTTCAGAGGAGCTGGAGAAGCCCGTAGCGTTCCCAGTGCCACTGCTGAGCTTCCTCTCCACCACGAGCACAGCAAGGACCACCCCACTGAATTCTGCAGGCACTGCCGAACGATCAGCACACAGAGAGCTGCAGAAATCCCCCTTTGCTAATTGGTACGTGCAACACCTGCAAGAAGAGGGATGGCACAGACTCCCCTGTAAAATCTTGAAACGGGTGTCGTGTCGTCTCCCTGCTGAGCACCCAAGCCCCGTTCTCCCGCCTCCCCTGCCCTGCTCTTCTCCTGCTGTCACAAAGGTCTTTTGAGGAACTAGAAAAACCACACTGACACACGTACACCTGCGGTGGTGTGCAGGCCTTCGGAGCTTGAAGCCTCGAAGATTTTCTCTGCTCAGGGAGCGCCTGGGAGGACACAAGGCTCGGCTTTCCGCTCCGCTCAGAAATGAGCAGCGCTCGCACTCTGGCATCCCTCCTCCCAACACTCGTGCCGGCAATAAAGCAAACAGACAGGGCTATTTAAAAAATGACCCTAATGATGTAAATTAGACAAACATTAATAAACTCAGCAGGTTATTTCCCTACTGGAAAAAACACCACAGATCAGAACAGCTTTCATGTCGGTGATTCATATTGTTATACAAGGCCTGTGTCTGAAAATAAAGGTTCCACATGAGACTTGCATTGAAAACACCTTATCCGCCAGGATCGCCTTTATTATTTCTGAACTACAAAGAGGCCAATAAAAGAGCTGTATTAAAACAGGCCCCCTGTTACCAGAATGCTGTGATTAAATGTTTGACTTACAGTTTGCTTTATTAAGCAAAGCAAACACCGGCAGCTTTCCAGATTTCTGAACTTTGAGTCATTTTGTAGCATTAGGGCTGACCCAAACCTGCTCACATACTACAAGCCTGGAAACTGCACATAATACAAACCTGCAGGTTATATTTTATCCTACTGTAAAGTGTTAGATGCCTGATTATAGAAGAGTTAATTTCCCATTACGGGGATCTCTTAAAGCTACACAACAGAGAGACTAAAGAATCACAGTTTTGCTCTTGATGGCAGAAGGCTTTTGCCAGACGGCTACAACTTCTCATTTTAAAAGAAACACATAATCTTATATTAAAATCTAGTCTAAGAATTCTCATATTCCTAATATTTTTGGTTAATGATGTCATTTCTATATGTGAAATAATACATGATACTCTAAAGAAAAACACTAAGGGACTACAGATTAACAGCCAAAAGACTGGAAACACCAAAGTTAGAGTAAGCACTCTTTTCCTACCTCCATACTGGAGAAAAATTAAGCATGAAGAGAAGCTCCTTAAACACCTGTAACAGAACCCAGATCAATGGGACTATCAGCATGACCGTGGTGGATGAGGCCCCCAGGCACCTACCAGCCAAGCTCCACCCTTCCAAGGCCTTGATCCTGACTGACAGCTGATCTTGACTTTGGAGATATGATGGCCATTTTAGCACTTGAGATCTCTCCCAGCACTGTCTTCTGCAATATCCTAGTATGAATGATTAATATCTTACAAACAACTATTTAATTCTATGCTAGCAATAAAAAATATGGAAGCGGACCAAACTACCACTCCAAACACTGTTTTTAAATATGGTGTCAGCAACCAGCGCACAAGGCGAAGGCCCAAATCCTCAAAGATATTTAGACATCAACCTCTGTTTCAGTACCTACATTTGTTGTTGAGGTCCTATGACAGCCTCAAAATCCTACAGCTCAGCTGTTCCTTCAATGTCTCAGGTGTACGGATGTTAAAGCCCGCACAAGTCTGTACGCAGAAAACAACCCACCTTCGATCCTGGGTTCACCCGACCCTGACGGCTCTATCTCAACAAGCCAAACCTTCCTCATATGTTGTTCTGCAATGGTCCAGTTTGTTCCATGGATTATGAGAAGGCATACTCATCTTGCTGTAAAGTGTACAAAGAGAGGTTTGGATCCCGCTCACAGATGGACACCTAAATGCAGGTGCCACACACAGGCATTCACTGTGAAGAAGTCACCTGAGCACTCATTACAGTCAACAGAGTCCATGTCAGCTGCTCAGCTCATCCTAAAATAGGCACTTAAATTTGGTTAGCTGAACAGCCCTGGACTGCGTTACTTTAGAAGCTGAATAGCTTTAGACTCTTATAATGAGATCTTTACTGACTTTGTAATAGAAGCTTAGACTCCTGCTTCACATGTAGACAACTCTATTCAGATATTTAAATTCACAAACAGAATCTTACCCTGAAGTCTAAAGAGATGATGCAGGTTCACGTTTTACTGAATGTGTTGTCATCCAGTCTTTTCCACCCCAAAGAGATGAATGCCTTCATGAGGAGTTGGGAAAGCTTACAGCAGAGACAGATTTTACAATATATCAGTTTGTTAGTCACAAATGAAAATAGTGCATGCTGTTCCTTCTGCCTGCAACTTATAAGTATAAACTAAATTTTAGGTACATAGCTTAGCCGTTGTTCCTCACTTAAGGCATGTTCTGTTCCACTGTATCACTCAGTACCATCAAACCTGTGAGGCCACAAAGGATTTAAGCCTGTCATTTAATCATTCTCCAAAAGGCAAGCTGAACAATGTCACATCTTTATCATTGCATATGGCATCACTTACCCTGATAGCTGTAAAAGCAAGAATCACTGTTAAGCATTTAATCCTGTCAGACAGGGATATTAACCTGCTATTTTAGAAGCCATTGCCATCTGATCTGTGCAGTACTGACAATGATGGCTTCCCAAGGAACAATTCTTTCTGCCAAAAGAAAGAACGGTACAAATAGCTTTGATGGAGATAGAACTCTAGACCTGATGGAGAAAACTTTTGATGGAAGTTATTTCAGTAAAGACAGTGTGGGGGAAAAATGAGTTCTTTAAAACATTCATTAACTTCCTGTAATATGTAACAAATTCATCTCTTTCCCTCATTTGTAGGTATACAGGCCTATATTATTCACTTATCTGTGCCTACGAGGATAAAATCAAAGAATGAGCTCATGCCACAGTTAATGTCCTAGCAAGGATCGCAACCCTAAAGTACTCTTCAAGGGGAAGAAAGTGAATAAACAGAAGATTTCGAATCACAGATTAGGCATTTGCTTGAACAAGTACTGAGCTGAGACTAAGCACCACAACTGAAGGAAGCAACTGGACTCTGGATTCTGGGCAGAATACAGCCATACCAGCTGGACTCAGTTGACAATGACTCTTTCAGACATGAGATGGTTCATTCATATTTCACACAATGGCTATATGAGTAATGAACAGATGGTTTTGCTATTCGCACCACTTAGTGGACCATGAAACGATGCACTGACAGGTAGGAGAGAGAAGAATTTGAAGCAGGTGTTGTAGTAATACTATGGCAGCATACAGTATGTCAAAATCCAGGGTGTAAAATACTTAACCAAAATGTATTCAGAGGCTCCAAAATTAGAGGTATTAATAGGTAATTTTATTTTTTTTTTTTAAGCTCAGAGGGCAAAAATTATAATAAGCAAGGACATTTTAGAGTGAACTCGATAACTAATCCATTCAGGCCTGTATGTTCTTCTGCACTAATGGAAGAGAGACAAGGATCATCCATATATATATGACCTCCAAGCCTGACTACTGCAGCACACAGTGCATGGGACTGAAAGCTAGAGGTTTAAACAAACTCCAGCTGGTGTAACAGGCAGCTGTCCAATTAGTAATGGATTCACCGTCTCACAGACACATTGATGCTCTGGTCACTGTACTTGCTGATGAGAGTAAAGGAAAAAAAAAAGAAAAAGTTTCTATCTTCAAATCTAGCCTACTATTTAACCCTCAACTGGAAACTCCAGCATTGAGTTTCTGCCATCATATGATGGTGTCTGAGGCTGGAATTTGACTTGCCTCCTCAAGCTAACCTGCAGACAACCCAAAGCAGTGTTTAAAAGCACCTTGGTTTCTCTTGAAGTAAGTCAAACCATGCAGAAGCTCACTCAGAAGCCAAAAAAACCCAACTTCAAAATACATTTTGTATTCTTTTTAAGTCTCATGAATGACTTTTTAAGTCTAATTCATTAATTTAGGGCTGAAAGTTTTCAATATCTTAAAAAGAAACCTAGCAATGCATACCAAATTTCGTTTCTTCCTAAAATATTTTAACCATTAAATGTATTATTATATAATATATATTTTTAATATATTATATATAATTATATTTTATATTATGTAATATATTATTATATAATATACAATATAATAATATATTATATTATTAATATAAAAATATATTCACCATGAAATTAAATATTAGTACCAAAAATACAAAGTAAATTATTTTTGGTGTTATACTAAACACACTGCGGGTTTTTGCTGCAACTATCACAATGTGAATGAAATTTAAAAAGAGCTTGTATTCCATAAGGACATCTGTCTCTGTGTGAGAAGCTGCATTCGGGAGCAGCACACCTCCTCATATGTCATTTGTCATTAGGGTTTTACCCATTATACTTACCTTCATGGACCTTTTCTCATATTTTTGGACAAACACCTTGCTAAAGACAACATGTTGGGATCAACCCCCCTTCCGCTTCTATACGTGAATGAAGAACAGCTCCACTGCTCAACAGTCACGTAAAGCTACCTTGAGCGAGACAAGGCTTGGATCTCATGTCTGTATTGTTTCCAAACTTTATGGTATAATAAAAATAGCAACTGTTAACTTGGAAAGATGAGATGTAATTATGAGAGCTATAGCCTACTGGGGCAGAACACACCTACTTTCATGAAATCTGCGCAGCAATCCTGACTGACCCCAGTTCACCAGGATATGGGCTTTATATCTTCTCCAAAAGAGGGCATCTGCAGAACCGCCTTGCAGCTCCAGCTCACTGCCTCCCTGCACTGACTTGGAGGAAAGAGACTGCCATCTACTGAGTTAACCCCTCTACTGGCAAAAAGGGAGCTAAAGCAATGAAGAGTAGGTTCATGGTTAAGGCAAGGAGGTTAGAGAGTTTCCACAGACATCAGCTGTTCACACTAACAAGGATTCAACAGGGAACAACAATTTTAAGTAAGCTGCCTTCTTCTCTTCTCTTCCTCCTCAGCTACTTTCCCTTAGTCAACAAACTGGTTTTCTAATGGGAATTATTCATTCGATGCATACTTTTACAACATCTAACCCCTGTAATCCTTTTGCTCTGAAGGACAGAGATTGCTGTGCCTGCTGTTTCGCCACACAGAAGAAGCAAAGCAAAAAGGTGGAGTATCAGAAAAAGAAAACAGAGAAAAAGATAGTGGAGAGTTGCAAGAAGGGAGGCTTTTGAGCGCTCACAGAGTTCATCAAAACATTTATATGAAGCAGTCAGCAGAAAAGATGGAAGAAAAAGCAGTAAAACATATCATGAATAAAGAACATTGCCACCAACAGCTAGTCCCCACTGACACTGCAGTGGGTTGCTAACACTAAGATAGAGCTTAATAAGCCCTAGCACTTGAATAGCATCTCAAAGCAAAGATCTCAAAGCAAATGCAAATATTAAGATTCCTTCTTGCACAAGGTGCTCTGCATACTCATCTATTAATATCCATCAGAGCCGACGATGTTTAATATCTCACAGTACCCAACTCTAATTGATTAAAAGCTTCAAAATAACGTCACGAGATACGAATTATTGCCTCCAATTTAACCAGGAAGAAACTAAGAAATAAAAGAAATTATTTCGGAAGATCTTGCACGCCTCTAGGTTCCACTAGTTTTCCTGGCAACCCAGAGAGTTCCTACAGCAAAAATAAAGCCAAAAGGTTCAGTCCCGAATGCCTGTATCAATATACAGTTAATTACCCAAATAGCAAGTGCTGGGAACGTTGGGTGTCCAGGATGAAAAGCAGAGTTGTGGGTTTACCTTAAGAAACTAGGTGGCTTATATAAGCACCTGGTTGTAGAACAAGTAAACTCAAAATTTTGTCCATGTGACTTTTCAAATGTCATGCAGCAAGCTGATGTGAAGGCTGGGATGAGAATATATGACTTTTTACTCCTAGCTGAAAATGCCACCCCATTTCTCTCGCGACGGAAAGCAAGCCAAAACAGAGAGGGTAATTATTTTATCCCAGGATATCTCAATTCCATTTAGCCAACTCTGCCCTGAAGGAAATAAAGCTTTTCTGCTTTACTTCTTCCCAGTGCCGTTACAACAAGCATTACCACATAATTTCAGCTGGCTGCACCTGTTCTTGACAATGTCACTTTCCAACTGTGCAGAGATTTGGAAATGGTTATTAAACACTCATCAAAGAATAAAAACAAAATTGAATCTAAATGGACTGTACTACACTCCATGGAAGAGGACAGCTGGCAGAGCTACACTGCACCAAGGCATCCTGTCAGGCTCCACAAGGAATGCCAGCCGGCTCCACTGGTGGCATCACGGCTGTAGTGGCAGACTCCCACATTCCAGGGTATCGGCTCAAATCAATTCTCCATACATAGTAAGAGATGTCTTGCTTGGTTTCCTTCTAACAGGCTGCTGAATATGGCCATACTCAGGAGCACCTGAACAGAATTAATTCAGCTGGTTTGTTAAAAAAAAAATGTATCAATATCACTGTTCATTTTTTATCTTATGCTCCTCCAAGTAGAATCACCCATTTTCACTCATCACTCAAGGCAGAAATGCCTGGAATAGAAGTAATTTCCTATACTATATACACTCCAGGGAAAAAGAATTAGGCTCATGGGAAAGTCCACTATTTGCTTATTACAGCCAACATTATTTTTATTGAAACAAATCATCTCTTGCATAGGCTTGGAGATGCCACACTCTCTCATCTCCCAGGGAGGTCATGTCATTGGCTAGGTGCTCCAAAAAGCAGTCTGTGAAGTGGCTACAAACACGACACACCCCGTTCCCACCTGCAAACTGCCTTGCAGGCAAGTTAGAGCAGGCTCCAGCGCCCGGCAGGTCCAAGAAGATGCACTCTGATGAGACCTGCACTTCCATGTGCCAGCTTGCTGTTGGTATTGCCTACAAGGCTGGTTTGAAAGGCAGCTTCTGGGATGCCTCTAGTGACACACTGGAACCATCACCACTGTCTCAGTGCAGAAAATACTAAGATAAAGAGAATTACTCCCCTTTTTTTAATTGATCAGATTTCTAGCTGTTACAGCCAGTTCAGAAGTTAGTCCCACTCAACTCTGCACTAACAAACCTCGGCAGCACCTGCGAGCAATAAAAAGGGTTACACAACTAGCGATTGTAAAACCGTGAGAACTGCAAAGGATAGACCCAATCAGCCAAATTTTCCTTCCTCACACTAATAAAACCTACAAGAAGAATCCAGCCTACAAGTAGCAAAAATACTGCTCTCAAAATAGAAGAGGTGCAAATATTAGGAAATATTCATATATAGTCATCTCGACTTCATTGCAAAGCTGTTGGCTACAATTTTTCCGCTTGCTGCAGTCATGCATATTTCTAGAAGTTTCAAAGCAGTGTCTTGCACAATTTGGAGCTAAAGACTATATTAGAGAGATGTTGTGGCATTTTTCTGCTCAACTACTGTAAAATGTTAGTAAATAACTGATTTCTTCACTATCCAAACTGTCGAGCTACAAGTGGAGAGGGCGAGGGAGGAAACCTCGGGGGAATGGGTCTGATCTCATTTCTTATCAACGGTTCACTTCTGCCAAATGCAGCCATCAGAGAAAATGCAGCAATCCTTAAACAGTTAAAATTGGAAAGACTGAACATCCCCCAGAGAACAGCTAATGGGATACAGAGCTTTTCACCTTCAGGTCGCTGGCTCAAACCTAGCTTCTCTCGGGAGTGATGAGACTGCCGGGCAAGCTCCTCAGCTGGGGTAGAAGGATGCTCTTAAACCAGCTGAGGGCTTGCTGCTAGTCAGCAAGTTTTGAGAAATAATCCATTGCACACCAGTCCTACTCTTAGAAGAGGCTGTAACTTCTGCATGCAGAATGTCTTACTATCACAACCGAGGCATATTAGCATTGAGGATGAGGAAGAAATACACTGCCCAGGATGCTTATTTAAATTTCAACACTTTAATCTTCTGTCATGGTTGACAGTTCCCAATCCAGTGTTACATACTAAGCTCTTTTATTCAAGATGGTTTTTTTACTGTTTCTGCTTCATATAAATGGTCTGACAAACTTGTATCAAACCGCAGAGGGAAGGCAAGGGGAAGGAATGCAAATAAAAAAGTAGATAAACTTTTAGGCTACAGAATAGAGTTTTTTTCATACAGTGATACTGTGGAACTGCCTCCCACATGCTGTTATAGATGTCACATGTATAAATGGATTAGAGAAATTAGAGAAATGAATTAGAGTCATAAAAGGTCTGATTTAATGGGCACTGGAACAGGACTACAGAGACTCAGAACTTGTACTAATTCCAACTGAAGTCAAAATTAACATCTCCACCTGCTGTAATGGCATGCAGACAGATCTTTTAGGTAGAATTTAGTGAAGTTAGTGGAATAACAAGTGATAAATTCATCTCCAAATATCTGCATGCATATTTAGAATTACAGAATAAAAGGGAAAGGATGTCTGGAGGTCATCTGCTCCACGCCCTGCTGAAAGCAGGGTCAACTTCCAAGTTAGAGCAGGCTGCTGAGGGCTGTACCCAGTCAAACTCTGAGTATCTCCAAGGGTGGGTGGGGATCCCACAACTTGTCTGGGCTCCTAATGCTTAACCACCAATGGTTTTCATGGCAAAAAAGTTTTTACTAGTATCTAACAAAATTTTTATGTTCTTATTAGCAGCAAAGGATCAAGAATGTCCCTGAACTGTTGCTAGTCCCACCTCGACAGCACAGAGGTTTCCTCATCAGATCTGGTAACATACTGTATCCTCTTCTCTTTTTTTCCCCCTCTTTAACAGGAAAAAAATGCAGCTTTTCAGCTGCATTTTCAGCTGCAGGGGAAAAAATATGCTTACTTGGTATCTCAGAATCCATGACATTGCTTTCTGGTGTCAGGAAGAATCACAGCAGTTACAGTCTATGTAAGCAGTCAACAATACCAGCATCAGATTTACAGATGGTGAAGTTGTCTCTAGGTATCCTCTTCTCAGAGGCACAATATATGTATCTAAACCCATGAATATCTATCCTCTGTTTTGGGAAATTTTCATTCTGAAGGTCCACTCCTGTTATTCAAGAAGCCACAGAAATTATGCCTGAGGAGGTTATTTCCACAATGGCAGCATGTTTTTGGCGACAACACAGTTTGCTGCAGGTGACGTTATAAGACATAAAATCTCTGCTATATTAACTTCATCACGGTAGTCCCTTGGGATACATTACTGGAGTGTCTTCCTACTATAATACTCAATTTTTAAAATAAAAATGACCAGAGCTATATTTAGTCCTCCGTTCTGAGGAGCTTAAGATGCTGTTAGAACTACGTCTTCAGTGTCTTCAGGAATTTAGTGCTTAGCAGTAACACACAGCAGAGCATGCACATGACAAAATACAGTTCTCACAAAGCATTTGATGGAGCAAAAAGGAGCACCATTTTCCTCAAACTAGAATCCATTACAGTATTAATGATTTAGATATTCAAAAGCTTTCAACTAACACTCAGGCAATACAATGGAATATAATGTCAATATTTATAAATATATGAATACATTAAGATAATAGCAACAAGAATTCTCTCCTACTAATTGACTCCTTTCCAATAAAGACTTAGCATGAACTGCAGTTCTTTGTGATTCTTCTCTGACAGAAAGATATATGTATTCTCAGGCAAAGTCAGCATTATTGGGTGGGAGGAGTGGGTATTTTGTCAAAAAGGGATTCTTTTTTTTTGGTAAATGCATTGAAATTTACCATTGAATAAAACCTACCCAGAAATTGTTGAATTTCTGCTGAAAGCTTAAATTTTCCAAAATAACTGGTGATTTCACATGCTTAATTTAACAAGAAATACTGAAAGGACTTGATTTTCAGTAAGTGTTGAGGATGTGCTCTCTCAGAACTGGATGTTTTTATGGGGTGACAAGATAGACATGTAAAATCATTAGTGATTTTTCAAAGGGTAAATCAGCAATCAGCTCCTAGAATCACAGGCCCAGGAGACTGAGCAACTAATATTACGCACTAATGTAGGAGAACACTTGAATACAATACCTTACCCAGCGGAAGCCCCTGACAGAAGTCAGGGAGACAGCACATCATTACCCAAGCTGGAATTTTGCCCAGATACCCAAGTTAACAACCTAGAACACACATACTGTGGATCTTTAATTACCACCAGTGTTCATGATCTAAGTTTTATGCATCATCTGAAGACTGCCCTGGGAAATAAGCAAAGCCTCTGGTATATACGATTGAGTGAAAAACAGTAAAGATTTTGGTGACTCCTAGGGAAAAAGGGAAAGCGCTGGTCAGATCTGCAAAGATCCCTCTAGGAAGGTAATATGGATGCAGAATCTGATCTTTGTCTCAAATGATTTGCAGCTAGCAAGATCTCTTGGAGAAAAAAAGGATTGGGCTCAGACAACCACCCCTTTTCTTTCATCAGTCAAAGCAAGTTTGATGATACTGTCTCTTGATTTAATGTTACACTACCCAGGTATGAAAGGGAATTTCAAAGCTACTCCACTATTTAAAGAAACTCTTACTGCCTTAAAGCTTTTGGAGAATATATTGATTGCAAGAAACACCAGCTTTTAAAGAACTTCTGTTGTTACCACCTTATCTGACTCTGATTTTCTTCTATTTTTCATTTTCTTGTGTGTTGTGATACTTAAGAACAGTGAAGTGTTAGATGTACTTCCCATTGTTGAAAAATATTTTATTTGTTCGTCTCTCTTAAAAAACATGTTGAGGTACTCTTTTTAATATGAGTTAAATTGTTTTATGTAAAACACTGTTTAGGAAAGAGCTCTACAGAGAGATTATGAAGGCAGAACAAAACCAGGTTTTTCTTTAGCATCTCCTGTTATTCTTCAGTGAGCTGGCTACTTTTTAATCAGATGGGACTTTCTTGTCACTGCCTGCCTGTTCATACCATCCCACTGCAACAGTACCCACACATCACTGAATGTACTCTCACATGACAGTAGGGACCAATGGGCAGGAAAAAAATCAATGGCTTTAACCTGGTTTGAAACATTTCATTTGGTGTCCAATTTTTTAAATTCATTTTAGCCAGGAAATTGGAAAAATCATTATTATTCATTCAGATTTACTCGTAAGACCACGACGAGGTCTTTGGCCACAAGACGATCCATCTTATGCATGCTGGAGTTAAGGAGGTAGCAAACCAGGCACTGGTACAACCACACATGCCTGTGTCAGAGTCTGACCCCCTTCTCTGACACTGTGCTGAATTACACAGGCTACAAGGTAAAACGATGTGTTCATTTCCTTACCTTTTCCTTGTTAATGTGTCGTTCTCGAGTTATTTTTCTCAGTATATTTTGACTACAGCACAGACGACCCATTGTAATTTGCCTGCGAAGCCTCACTTTGAAGGTCTCAGATGTTTGGTTTTACTCAGAAATGTGACTGCATACAGATTTCAGATTTTTATTGCTATTTTTCTTTTACTCTACTGCCCATGTAGAGTCTGAGTGAACTCTGTTCAGTGGATGAAACCTGTTCAGTGGAATAACATGAGCAGGGCATGCTGCTTTCTGCTTCTGCTCGTCCTGCAAACCCACCTCAGCGAACAGAGGAGGAACTGGATTTTATTCTGGCTCACACTTCATCAGCAGGACTGTTAATGAAGTCCCAGCATTTTCACCTGCACCACCACATTAACAGAAACTTGTTTAGCACTACCGCAACAAAGAGCAGAAGTACAGTAGGAACCCACAGCGCTGCTCTGGCATTCACTTTATCCTCCAGTTCTCTTTGAAGGAAGGATTAAATCCACAGCTGAAATGAACATCTCTCTTGGAAAAAAAAAAAAAAAGAAAAGCCAAAAAAACCCAACACACAGAACACAGAATCCCTCTTAACTGTCTGTGTTAAATCCAGCTTTTCAATAGCATTACTCCCTGCTGTAAAATCAAATAGGATCTTCAAATCGCAATAATTCCTCAAAAAAGGAGATTTGTTATTTATTAGTTGTTTATAATTTGTGTTACTATTCAGAAATACACCCTGTTAAAATAAGAAGTTGACAGTTTTGACACTGCAAAGGTTTTTCAGTTTCTGGTTTTGCAAACAAATAATAAATCACAAGGTGGCAAATACTCTCACTATCTTCAGGCAACAGACATTTTAGTAGTGTCTTGGGATTTTCTGGGTTTCTTTCAGGTTTTTTGTTTGGTTGTTTTGGGGTTTGTTTTTTTTTTTAGGATTTCCTATATTAAACCATGGTATCAGTAACAGAGCTATTTTGTTACTTCAGAGTAAAAAAAACAGCTCAAACTTTGATCTTAATTAAGATGCAAGAACACCACTAATGTTCAAGAAGATATTCGGGATTTAAAAGAAAAACACAGGTCTAAAAGCAAGCAGATTGACAAAGTTCTTTTATGTATGGACAAAAGGATAGGGAAAAAAAAAATCTGGGAACTATAAAGTTAAGTCACCTATCACCATACACATTTAAGTGCTTGTACAGGCAATTAGAGATCTAGCAAGCAACCAATAGCAACTGAATTAGTACCGTAATTCTGATACCTTCTTTGGCTTTTAGGCACATATTAGAAGCTTAAAGTTTTTGTGAGGGTTTTTCCTACAATAAGCCTTAACATCTGCAAGCTGTGTTCAAAATCCTATTCATTACCAATGCCAAGAATATGAAAGGACATTACCCAGCACACACAGGCAGGAGCCAATTCATCTAAACTCAGCATGAAAATGTGCTGTTACTATTCAAACCAGAGGGCACAACAGGCAATGAGGCACTGGCTGGCCTTTGTTGCTGGGGCGTTGATCAAATTATCAAGTAATATACATTCTGATTTTAAAAAAAGAAAAAAAAAAAAAAGGACAGTAAACTGAATCTTAGGATGAACAAAACCCAAGCTTTCTCCAGGACTAGCAACTGATCTAAAACTTCAACCATATTTCTGACTTTGGAGTACTAATACATCATTCAAAAACAAAGAGAGCAGACAGCAAGCTAGTGCAGTCAGTTAAATCAGAGATCTGCCTGGAGATCCCTGTGAAGCAATTAGGGCATACCTAAGGGCTGAGACTCATCATCAAGCACTCACAGAAACTCACCATGGCTCAGCTGATTTACAGTAACCGGTTAAGCAACAATACCTATGGTGTGTTTGAGTCCTCTGAAGAACTACAGTGCAAGGAAAAATGAGACTCAATTCCCAGAAAGCCCAAATCTGGAAAGTCATCCATTAAGTAACAGCGAAAGAGCCTGGAATAGCTAGAGCAGGTACCTATCCTTCCCCCACCTTCAGAAGCAAGACTCCCGGGGAGACACTCACAAAGCAAATTACGGCCTGAGGAGACAAGTCAACTTTGAACACATCCACAGATGGTGAAGTCTCCAGAAGAGAAACAAAGCCTCCAGAAGGTCATTCAGAATCAGAGCCTGTTTCTTTTTGAAAGAGGCAGACAAGTATGAAATCCGGCTCCTCAACATCAAGTTAGCTCATTAATACCCCTTTAATACCATTTGCTGACCACTACCTAGCCACAGGGCCACAGACGTGCAGAGAAATGTCACAGCACCAGTGTCACTCCCAGTCAGGAGGCCAGAGAAAGTCCCCCCTTCAGGCAACGCACACTCCAGATGCATGCCCAAACAACTGAAACAGAAAAGAGTGAAGAAGTCTTCAGCAATCAGAAGGTTATTTTCAACCTTAATTGACCAGAACATTGTATGAAATCTGTAATTTTATCCTGATGAACGCTGTGTGTAGGGACCCTCCATTCCCAGCTCTGCTATCAGCACAGCCAGACACCGCAGTCCCTCGCTCTGAGGTTACTGAAAGTTAATCCCATCTCCGCGACTGGCCCAGTAGCTACGGCACATCATTTAACCTTCCTGCGATTCAGATAATTCACCTATGCATTACTTATAATACCAAAATATATCTTGTATATAATCTTTAACTAATGTATCTAAAGCACTGTTACCTCCTTAGATGCAGGATGATATCAATACAATTTACATTTACATCACACTTACATACATCATATATACTCCTCTCATTGCGCTTTCATTAGATAATCCAAGTATAAACCTACAGTGTAGCTGGGCAGTGATTTTAACCTCTCCTTTTAGCATTTCATTCCCTCCTTCAATAATCTTTTACCCTGCAGTTTGCTGGGGATTTTTTTCTTCTTTTTTTCCTTTTTTTTTTCTGCTCCTCATTACCTTGGCAGCCCAAGGGAAGCAGGGCTTGGATTAACTTTCAGAGACTCCATGGAGGAAGTACAAAATATTAGAACTTGTCCAGCCCAATACCTATTTCATTTAATGTTCACTGGAATATTTATAGGTCACAGCATTTTGTTAAATGTGAGACTGTATGCAAGGGCACTTTATCTTAAAAATAAATCTGCTCAAGATAAGGACATGACTTTGGATACACAGTACTTATAGGGGTTTTTTTCATAACATAAACATATGTCTCCTACAAACAATTATTTCAATGGCCAAAGAATACAGGAAAGTAGAGAGAGCACTTACAAAAGCAAATCTCATTTTGTTTTGCAAATCATTATTAAAAAGTCACTCCGGAAAAATAAAAGAAAGAGCAGGAAAGCGGTCAGGTGTAATGTAACCTAGCTGCTCAGGAGGAAAATTCCCATGTTGAGTGCAATGTTAAATCAATGAAGCTTAGCAAATTTTAAAGAACATTTATAGTTACTTCTTCATAAAGTAATTGAAACATGTTTTTGCAGCACCCTCTTCCCTTGCCTTCACTTTCTCTTTGTTACTCTCAGAGCGCGCTATGGAAGATTTGGTATAAACAGGGGATTAGTTTCCTCTCTCATTGCTCACTCCCCATTTGCTCTGTTTTGACAGCGCAGCCCATTCCTAAAGCAGTAACACAAATACAATTCTGTTTGCTTCACAGTACACAAGGGCCACAGGTACTTTTACTTACAGAAATTGAAGTAGAAAGGGATGACCAGCAAGCCAGGTCATTCCCAGCGTCTATTCGGATCCTCAAAAGCCAGAAGAGGGTATGAAGACAATGAATCTTTTTATGTACTGCTCTCCTCCTCTGCACGGTGGGTCTGGGCCAGATCAGCATCACCCACTGTTCCAAAGCCAGAAGGGGAAAGGGGGGAAAAAAGGGGAAAAAGGGAAAAAAAAGGGAAAAAGGGGGGGAAAAAAAGGGAAAAAGGGGAAAAAAAAAAAAGGAAAAAGGGAAAAAAAAAAGGGAAAAAGGGAAGGGTTGTGGCACTGCTCTCCTTTCAGTGGACCCACGCACAGGGAATGCAACAACCACATGCCCGTTCTTGGAAGCAGTCTGCGTGTTAATGCTGCCTTTGAAATTTTCTACCTTGACATTACAGCTCCAGCTGAGCTGTAATGCTACTGCTAAGTCCTAGGAATTCAGAAAATTAATACATTTTCATAAATCATGTCAAGTTTTCAAATTCTCCCTCCTGCACTCAGCCTGGTTTTGAAAACAATGATCAGTTCCATTTCCTAGGTTGGGTACAGTTGTTCATGACAGCTACATAAATCTGGAAGATGTCCACGTTGCTCTAGATTTACACCAGTAGAAATGAGAACAGAATCCAGCCCTATGGTTTCACCCTTTGAAGTGTTTTCTGGCGTGTTTCATTTTGCTGAACTGCTTTTGATTTTGGATTTCCAGTGCCACAAAGACTCAGACAAACAAAAAAGCATTTAGCAAAACTTAAGTCGTAGCAAAATTTCTAATCATGTTCAGTTTCATATCGCCTTCTTTTCCTTTCACCCCTATTTGCTGAACAATGCCTACATTTAGGACACAGACTGTATGGTCTAAAGATGCAAGCGAAGAATCCTACTGATATCAAAAACTATTTTCACATGAGCAAGGTGAACAGGATTTGGCCCAGAATCCCTAACGGGGGGAGAGGCTGAAGGCAAAGAAACAGAAAATGAGAAATTGAATTCCCCAAGGCTCAGTGTCGCCATGTCAGCGTCAATGTGGGCACTGCTCCATTTTATTTTACACAGAGACGTGAACTTTAGCTACATTAAAAGCCAGCTCTATCTACAGCTGTTCTTTGATGTCTAAGGCCAGATGGTTTCCAAAAAAGACTTATTCAAGCCATTGTAATCCACACCAAAATGGAAGCCAGTAATGCTAATAGTAGGATAATGTGAGAGAATGTGCAGTGAGAAATGGGAAAGAAAAAGCAAAGCTGATCAGAATCAGTTGCTCTGCTCCATCTATTTGATGTACGGCTGCTGCTTAGCCATCACAAGTTCTGTTATAACATGTTCCCTTAGTGTAATTCCTATTTTGTTCCTTTCTTTTTTTTAATCATTTAGGCTGTGAAGGCCCAACTTAATTGTTTCTCTGCAGTAAGTACCATTTTGTCTGATTATCACTGATGTTCTGACAACTAAAAAGAAAAAGACATTAACTCCTGACAGCATCGCACTTACAGAGTTGGCCTCAGTATTTGTTTTCAGCTTCCCTCTCGTCCTTTCCATTTCAATTTTTATTCTCTTGCATATTCAGCAACATGCTTTACAATGTATCTTGTCCCCCCCCGCTTTCTAACCAAGCTTTGACAGTGTTCACTGCTAATCCAACAGTTTGCACAAGTCCATAGCACAAGGTCAAGTCTAATTATCTTCTCCACTTTTCCCCCACTCCCTCAAGGCAATAATAGCTTCAGGGAATTAAATACAGGATCAAAAATGAGAACTCTGCTCCTATTAATTGACCTGCATTTTCAGCAGCACTGGAAGGGGAATGTCAGGGTCTCAGGTGCAGCAGAATAAAGATATTAGCACCCGCTGTCACATGTTAGGCCTCCTTACTCCATTCGTAATGTTTGGAGCTCAGACAGTATTTTTCTACTGTCTTGTAGCAGAGGGTGCAAGAAGTTTAGGCTACATACCACATGCAGAGTTATGCCTAAGTGAGCCTTCATTTGATAAGAATTTTTCAGCTCAACTTTGTTCCAGATACTCTGTTCCATCTTTCTCTGCATACATGACATTCCTCATCTTCCTTGCCCATACCCTTCTTACGCAGACAATTACAAGGCATCCAAAATTCACTGAGGCATCCAGAATTCACTGAGTACCTTAAAGAAGACAGAAGGACAAAGTTAACATTCTTACTCTGTCACGGTTTAAATAAAGAGAAGATTTTGGGAGGAAGACATACTGAGAACAAGTAAGAAGAAATTAAGCAAAGGTCAGATTTTCAAGATTATGAGTTTCCTTGTTTGTTCTGGAGGCAAGTCATGTTCTGCCAGAAGCATGCTATAATCTGTTTCACAGTGTTAGGATTAGAATTCATGTTTAAAGGGTAGTAGCATGTATTAAAGGCCGCAAGTAGTTCTTTTTATTAAAAATTAAGAGACAGAAAAACCCCTAAAAGCAGCCAGCAAGCTAAAACTTAGAAAAGTATCTCCTACCTTACCTACAACCATGGAACGAGGTCTCTAGGATCTCTCCTCATAGATGTCAGCAAACCAGTTAAACTTATCAAATTTTCTCCAGATCTTCTGCTGTCATATTCTGCCACAGATTGCATCCTCCTCCTCACAGAGGAGGAGTACACACCCAGCATGCATGCTTGCCATTTTCATAACACCCAGCTCATCTCCATGAGGACCATCATAAAGCCCTGACCCATCATTATTATCAACGAAGTCTCTCCATTGGCTCTCATTCAAGGACACCTTCCTTGTCCCCTGCAGTGAGCATTTGCACAGCCTATGTTTCCACTACTTGTTTCACTCTAGTATGCTCCAAGGTACCAATAATGGCAATCTCAAATAGCCATTTGTCCTCTGGCGCTTCAAACTCTTTCTCTGACACATCTAGCCCTAGGAACGCTGTCTCAGGACCAGCTGAAAAGGTTCCTCTCTAAAATCTATTTCTCCTAGAGGTTAACAGTTAACTGTGGCTAGACACCATCCCCTTTCTGCTTACCCTTGCAGGGACTGGTTTTTACCTAGGCAGCCATGGGCCATATCATGGTTGCCCTCACCACTCTCCATCCCTTCATACGCTTTGAAACATCTTATTTTGATCAAGATCACAAACTCTCTGGAACATAATTTCTCAGTTACTATGTGTTTGCACAGTTCTCAGAACACCATGGACCAGATCTGACTAAGAGTGCCCAGTGCAACTAGAATATAAATACAACAATAGCAACAACAGTTTTCAGTTCCTGTTTATATTAAGAGTACCAGAGAACACAAATGCCATACAGAGTCTTCTTTTTAATCAGCAAATTAACATGTTTTTTCTATTATCCTCAATTCTCATGTAACCACTCTGAACAACTCTGTCCATGCTGAAAACAGAATTCCTGCTATCGTACTCTTTTCTGCTTTGGGAGGTTTGTCTTATATGGGTTTAGGATGAGCAGCACCCCCCTCTCCGTTCCTAAGTAAAAAGAGACCCACCACTGCCGTCTCTGATCTCTTGGTAGAGCCTCCACCCAGGTATCAGGGAGGAAAGAGACAATATTAAAATCTCCGTTGACAAGAGCAGACACAAAGAGCTGCTGCAGACGGAATGGCACACAGAGGGCTGGGATATGGGAGGGGGAGGGAGATTAGTGCTCTTCTCCCACCAACACTAACAAAACCATAGCAGAACAGAAGAGACTTTTGTTCTGCGGATGCAGACTCAGCTGATGCCTCTATCCTCAAACTATTCATCTGCAAGACAGAGAAATTGCTGGACCAAGCCTGCCACAACCTGCACAGCCGGGAGCCTGGAGAAGCAGCTGCAGAGGGAAGCCTGGACATCAGTGTTGTCATCAGCATCTGTTTTGCACAGCTTTTACTGACAACACGCTTTGCCTGGGACGGGCTGTTAGCCCCTTTGCTCTGCAGTCCCCAGAGGATACCCAGGGCACTGGTGTGGAAGGAGTTAAGATAAGGAAAGCCATCAAAGCTACAGGGGACTCTTCCAAATTGCTTCTTGTGGGGCAAAACACAAATGTTAAAGTACACATTAATTTTCCTCCCCATAGCAGGAGCTTTGCAGATATTGACAGCTCTCTCAGGATGAAGCTTACGGCAGCTGCATTAATTTATACTATTGAGCTATAATGCTTTTAATTTATTTTCTAATTTGCTTCACATCCCCAAATTCCCTAAACTGCTTCTGTCTGTTTAATATGAAGGTTAGCCAAGGCTCCACCAGATAAATCCACCTTAAGGCTATCAGAAACCTTTTGTGAAGCAAGAGCATTCTCCTTCCAAAGAGGCCTTTCTTCTGTTCATGAAAAGACTATTAATAACACAATTATTCCTGTTGAAAGAAAAGACCATAATTAATAGACTCAAGAGCAAAAACATCCATCCTACAGGAAAACAGACTTTCTGCTCCTGGAGGCAATATTTTAAATCCAGAATATTGCTTTGGATTTAGAAGCAGCTAAATCTAGAGAATAATGGAAAATAATAGAGACCAAAAAGAAAAAAAAAAAAAAGTTGCAGATTCCATGAATAGCTCAGCACTGAAAGCAGAAAATGAGAGGCTACACTTCCTATTTCCCAGCAGTCAACTAGAATTACCTTTCACACCATGGCTTGAGCTAAATGATCTGCAAATATATTTTACACGTTATACCAAGGCTCAGCATTTTAAGTATATAGGTATATATTTTTAAGAATACAGCTACTTCAGGAGAAGTATTTCCCTTATTTGCAACCTCATTCTGTTAGCTGGTAGCTGAACAAAATATTAACAAGCTTTCTGTACAGGGCTAGAGGAAAAAGAGCATGGTAAAGAAGGGTGAGAGAAATGAAGAGCAGAAAGCAGAGAAATATCAGAATTTTATGAAAGCTAGTGGTCACCAAACTTTTGCAGCTATTAGCTGATCAGCATCTCACTTGTACAAGTGATAATCTACCCAATCTCAGCTGTGCTTGGGGATAACAGTTCGAGTCTGCTCCATACCTCACCACCTTATAAAACACTGGCGTGCAGAAATGGAGCCCTGTTTTGATTTAAAGTGAACCTAATTAAATGGGATGCATGCCGGGAGATGGAGACACTCATTGACTAGGTAAAGAGTAGGAGCCTGGAGCAGCAGTGATAAAAGTGAAGTACGAGGGGTGGCACCCCAACCAGCTGTAAGTTCATTGCAATTCCATAATATTTCATTGGCATGACAGCTGCTTGTCTGTGGTGCTTCTAATCAGCTGCAAATGTCTGGGGGGCTGTCGCGTGTCCATTTGTCACCACTGTCTTCTCCTGATTCACATACAGGAATGCCAGCATCTCTGCTTTTTTGCCATGTTAATCACAGTGTGGATTTTTGTTGGGTTTTTTTGTTTTATTTTTTTCCCCATGTTCCCTTATAGCTTTGGCACTGGAGAAAAGATCTCTGTTTCATTCTCCCTCCTATCATGATTTACCATTATTATCACACCCTGTGCAGTGTTTTGGCTATCCCACTTTCCACCATTACTGTATGCTTATGCTAGTAGACACGAAAAAAAAAAAGTGAACAGTTGAGAAGTTACTGTCATTTCATCTTACTGTGTTGCTGGAGGAGATTTCTTCAGGGCAGACAGTGATTCAGCATCTTTCTTTATCAAAATCACGCTAAGGTGTTTTGCTCCTCTGCCTGAGCCCCTGTTGGCTGTACTGTATGTCACCCAACGCTTACCAAATGGAAATGGTGTGAAGTCACATCACAAATGCCACAACTCACTCCTCAGAGTAAAATGCATAAACCAGAACAAAACACTTTACTTGTGTTGCAAAAATAAAGCTGTTCTCAACAAGCGTGACCTTTAAGTGTTCAGTATACAGAGCAGAAAAAGAATATTTTGCCCCCCTTTACAATAAAAGATTCCTATTATGTTCTACAGTGTCCAAAACCAGAGCTTTCAGTGGTGAAACTGCTGTGTCAGTATTGTTAATTGTACAAAGAGACACATGCCCACATCTAGACTTATACACAAATATACTGAAGGATGCTTTAGCATATAATCCTTTAAAATGAATTAAGTAGTTACCTATTTCATTCCTATACTACAATTTTATCAGGTACTATACCATCAAAAACAAATCAACATGGAGCACTGCATGAATTACTTTGGGATGACAGAAACTAAGAAAAAATTGAGAGGTGAGGAGAGGCCTTGGGACAAGTTTGGCTTTGAGTATATATTTTGTAAGGATTAATTATTTAATATTTATAAAGTGTTTTGTATATAAAAGCCCATAACTGTAGATATTTTTAGTATTTTTCCACAGCAAGAAGTCAAAAAGCAATGACAATACTGCTGGGTCTGCTCTTGGTTTGGTTGCACCAAAAATGCATGCTTCACTTGTAAAATCTCATACGACAACAGCTATCATTAAAATCTGCTTATTCTTTCTAATGAAGTGTTGTTTCAGTCTTAGTGCATATCCTCCAAAGTGACAGGCTACACAGGCACCCTTCAGGGAAAAATCTGCAGAGTATTATTACGTTTGGATAGCCAGGCTTAAGGAGAAAACGCTCATCGGTATAAGCTTGTTAGCTTATAAATCTGCTACTGTTTGCAACAAGGCTAAAACAACTCCTTAGAGGAGTTCAAAAGATGTACGCTGAACTCAGAGGACAGCATCTATCGCAGGAAAAGGTAGGTGAAACACATTTTGCATTAATTCAGCACACGGTCCCCACAGACTTCCCCAGCAGAAGCTATTCTGCCATCGCCCCAGGGAGCAGAATGGCAAAACAAGCCTCCCAGGCTCGCCCTGTGCCCTCCATCTCTCACGCACAGACACACATCTGCCATTAGCCTCACCACGCAACTCAACGCCCAGTTGCTGCAACACAAATCTGTGGGACAAGGCAGCAAACCGGAGTTAAGGAGACACGTGGAGGCTGCCCATGCCTCACCTCTGGCAATCCATCCTTTGCACTTCCAAACACAAACCTTTTAGCCCTCTCCCTACAGCTCCTGGCTGAGGGATATGACATCCACATTTTCCACATGCAAGTACACGCAAGCCAAGCTTTAATAGCTCATGAGCTTTCTTTCACAGGTCTTTTCAGAATTCTGACTATCTTTTATTAGAACTCTGTGAAATACTTTATTTGCCACCAGGAGGAAAAGGAGGAAAAAAAACCCCTATCTCTCCCTGCTAGATTATCTCCTGTAGATTTCTCCTTTCATGGACCTTTACTGAATTTATATACATATAAATCAAGAGACTGCTGTTGTTAACCCTCTGTAAAAGAATGAGCCTCTTTTATCTTTCACCCACGGATTGGCAAGACATTCTGATGTCGCTAGTTTTCCCACTTCCAATGTGAGTGCAACCGACTGCATTGAGGTCAGAGCTTAGCTCACCTCAGCTACATCTAAGACAAGAGCGCTCCTTCGACTGGCAAAAAAAGACGGAAAGCAGCACCCAGGAGAACGAAAAAATCTTTCATTTTGTATTCTAATTTTTGGTCATTGGAAGTTGCTTCTCTATGGTGATGCTGATTTGTTTTTTAAAAATGAGACTCCCCCCTGGGATGAAAATCTCCTCAGAGGGCTCTGGCCTTTTGTTTCAAATTCCTTGTGAAGTCCTTAGGGTTGAAAACGCGGCTGCCGCTTAATACATTCAATTTTCCATGCATGAGGGTCAGTAATCCAGTCCCGTGCAGAGCAGGATCTCCCAGTTGGCTCCGAGCTTCCATGACGACAGTGAGAAGGGAGATAAACATGACAGAGACACAGAGAGCTCCCACCGGCAGCACCTCACAAAAACACTACCCAGCCTGCCTTTTCTTCCTTTCTTTTTTCTTTAAATAAACCATCAGTGATTATCTGGTTTGTGATTATGTTCCTATGAGAAGCCATCTGACAAATCATAATTAAAAACCATACAAAAAATCATTCACCGCATTTTTAAACATCTGCTTGTAAATCCCCTTTTAGACTTTCCTACCTATTTTGGGTGCACAGTGTATGTAAAACCCAGCGTGCTAAGGGAGAAGTGTTCATCTCACACCACTTTATCTTTGAAGTGCTGATAAGAGGACCTAAAAATGCTAATACATTTGGAAATTCCCCACAGAGCCATAATGAACAGATTTATATAAACCTCAGTATTCTGCCAGTGTCTTGGGTGTGAGTATTCTTCACTAAAAGCAGTTTTCTTCCTCACCTGTGTTGCAAGCTTCAGACATCAAGCAAGCAGAAGAGCAACACTTTACAAAATCCACATTTACTCTCCCTTTCTGCATGTATGTATTAAGAGGTTGTATGTTCAAATTCATGCAGCCCACCTTGAATTGTCCAGTTGCCATACTACTGGGAGGGGGAGGAAAAAAGCAAGAGCTAAATCAACTTTAGCTCAGTACAGAGCAGTGGTCCAAACAAGTACAAATGTGAGAGAAAGTGGATCAGCCTAACCTGAGGGCAGCATGCAACTCCCTAGCAACCACAAGCAGCAGATGGCTTTTTCATCCGTCTCTCTCTTACAAAGGGTAGCAAAGCTGTCTAGCGATTAAAGCTGCTGGGAGACAGGAACCTGGACCACTGAGCAAGATGTATAATCTCCATGAAGGATCTTTACAGGTTCTCCGTTGCTACATCTGTAAAACAGAGATAATGTTATCATCCAATCTTTATAAAGTGCTAGAAGGTTCCTGGACGTAAGATATGTATATAAATTTTTTTGAGGAAAAAAAGAACAGGTTGGAGAAGGGCTTAATGTTCTCAAGGAAACAGTATACTAATGACCACACTTGGATGATAATAAATACATGGAAATGGCACAGCATTTTTCATCAAGAGATGTCAAAGCATTGTGCAATGGATCTCTGCCTCCTTATCTTTATCTTACAAATGAGGACAGCAAGACACAGAAAAGAGTTGCCAAGGTCACCCAGTAAGTCAAAACTAAGACTAGAGAACCAGACCCTGGAGAAACAACCATCCATCCCAGGAGAAACAACTTTGCCCGTGAGAACAAACATGACCTGGGCTTCAATGTATTTAATTCCCTTCCTAAAATTCTGGTGTGCATAAGGCACTGTTTCAGAATGGAGTGGAAGCTGAATTTAATACAGTAAAATAATTTTAAGTGCACACCTCTTTTCATTCCAAAGCATTTCCTAGGTTTTAATATGCCTTACCTGCAACATCAAGAAAACGAGGTGACAGAGGGATATAGCACCAATGTAACTCCTGCGAACATGTTTAAAAGTGATGGAAAAAACGTGGCCAAGAAGTCTAAGACAAACTTACATTATTACAGGATGGTGTGATTTTAATAATAGTACAGCAAATACAGGAACTGTCTTATATAAACAATCAATTCATGTGCCCCACTCCTTTCCCCTACACGCGCTAGCACTACATATATAGGCACAATGCATAACCTGCCAGATATCGAAGTTGTGTTGATTCTATGTGGCGTCTTTGAACCACAAGGCCTTTAAGCTCAACAGGCCCTAATACATGAAGTAAGTTTTACTTGTTGTATTTAATGGCATGTTTCTGTGCTTATCTTGTATTACATGTTTGCTTTACCGTGTGTTGTGCCTAAATATTTCTGCCCAACTGAATTTTGTTTACATTTGCGGGTTTATTTAATTATTTTTCCAAGTAAAGGAAAAACCAGTATTAAACATAAAATCCACCACATTTATGGGAGACTATTTTCCACAAACACTGAAGCACTGCGAGACTGAAAAAAGGATTTTCATTTCCAACCACTGAGCTGGGCATCACCTCTGTAGCTAGCATGGAGTTCAACAGCCATGTTCATGGAGTTCTACAGAATCACTTGGATGGGTATTATCTAAGCTCCACTTTACTCGGGGATGCGGAATAGGGTATAAGGAGAAGACAAATTTAAACACTAAAATTTAAGTGCTGACTATGAACACAACCTTGCCTAACTCCTACTCATGGATGTTCCAAAGCACAATGCACTGACCGTCTGCACTACAACAGATACAGCATTTCAGTAGCAAGATCAGGCTGTGTGTGGCACTTGAAAATCTCTAGCCCCAAATTCCTGCCCCTCTGGTGCTTGTCACTGACAGGGATAGATACAGCAAGGATCTACCTATAAGTCATTTGGGCACATAAGAGAAATAAATAGTTCATTAAAAGGCAGAATAAATAAATCCTTTTTTTTTAAACTTCTCGTGACTCATTTTAGGCTTATTCTCAGTTGATATAGTTATAAATGCCTGAACAAGGCGATAGACGCATGGGCTGTCTGCTGATTCAGGCTTCTGCAGAGCAAAACTGCATTATCTCTACTGCATTAAGGCCTTACACAACTGCCTAAATGGCCTTGGGATTAGGTCCTATGGGAAGTGAAAACAAAAGTAAAATACTTGAGTGCAAACCTAAATCAATAATCCTGAAGCTTTTTATTCCTCTCAGTCAAGAGTCAAATGAAAGACAATCAATACAATTATTGTAACTTCTTCCTGAAAAAGCAACAGATAATCTATTCTGTGGAGTTGGAGGAACCCAAAGCCCAGTGCAGAAGATCAGTCTTCTTCATCATGGGAACAGCAAAGGATGCTCAGTGCTTTCCTAGCCTGTTCTGCCAAACTCACAGGAAATGGAAACAAATTCCAGGTTAGGGCCATTATCGTCAACGGCTGCTTTCTAAAAGAGACTGCATTTCTCCACATCATTTAAATCTGCACACCAAATGGAAACGTTCACGTGCACAAAGTTCAAAACAGATTTTCTACAGAGTAAAACTTTCATCAATAATTATTTTATGCTGCAGGACAAGAAATGTTCAACAATCCAATTTCTCTGTTCACATTCACAGCCTCTTCGATTTCTTCACCACCTCCCCATTTTTTTCAATTCGCACCTACAGCCACCCATGCAGAATTCCCTTCCCACAGATGGCAGCTGCACTAACAAGAACTGAGCATCTCACATTATTAGACCTTTTTCTGCTACAGGTCCTTTATAGAGACTAAATAGCCTACAAGCAATACACAGCAATGAAATGTAAACAACCTTGGAAGAGAAGGGGAAAAAGCAAAGCACTGAAAAAGGAACTGAAATCTGGGAGTTTTGAGCAGAGTCTTTAAAACTGGTGACCAGCATAGTAGCTTTGTAGTAGGGATGCCTCTTTTTTGAAGGCGGCTTTCATAGCAGTAGTTTCTCAAGTATAAAAACCACACATATTTCCCCTACAAAGATCTGTCCTGCTAGTCCCCAGCCTAGCCAGTCTCCCCAACAGGCATGCAGTATTCAGAGCTGACAAGCATAAGACATTCAGGGGCACACACACACTTGCTAACTGGGAAAGCTGCTCCAAGCTGCACCTCCACTGCAGCTGGGATTTAGCCTAAAATCTGAGGACTCAGTTTCTCTTGACAAAGACTGGCTCTAGGAACAACCTGGGTGGAGGGCCTAAAAGGAGCGTTTCCCTTCCACCCAGAGATATCTCTGCTCTGCCACTACAAAGCAGAATAACTCCAGTTGAATAACTGAGTTATTCCAATTGAATGACTCAGCAATATACTGAGCCTCCTCTCATCTTATTGCCTTCGCATCTAAATTTAGAAATACCAACTATGATGTCTCTGCCAGATTTATGCCTTTGTGTCTTCCTCACAGGTGACTCAGTTTTAGACTTCCATCTCTTTGTCTAGTACACACGATCATCATGGCAGCAAGAGAACAATTCTTCTGACAGGTTGCCCCCGTACCTTGCACTTCAGTCCTCCTGCATTACCTTCCAATAACGTCTTTCTGGTTGCTTCCAACATTACTGCTGTCATTATGGCCCCTCTATGGTTTCTTTTTGGCTTCATCAATAGCCAGATTTCCCAAAAGCATTTTCCCAAGGACTCCGAGGAGAGCACTCCATCCCAATGGCAAAGGTTCCCATTCAAACCAGTTTCTCTTCCTCTTTTCACTAGAAGTTGTACAGAACAAGTTTCATTTGGTAAATTTGAATCACTAAAAGCAACAAGGAAAATGGAAAGCTTCCTGGCAGAGGAGTTAATTCTGCATTCAGTTATGCACTTTCTTACATTCATTATTCTCAGCTTTTTTACCGTCATTCACTACTCTCAATTATTCACAATTCTGTGTATTAATACAAAGGAGAAAACATTTATCCAGTAGATATTGGTCCTACAGTGAAACCTGCATCTCTTGCTTTGGTAGAAGGTCATTAAAAAGACTGGAACAAAGATATTTTCCAACACTTCTACTGCCTGTATAAGGGACTACTTAGGTATTTTACAATTTAAAAAGAAGAAAAATAAAGGGGAGAGGGGAAATAAACAGCACAAGAAGGAAATACTAGGACTCAAGTCCTTTTATGAGCCTAGAAGACTTGCCCACAGTTGCACAGAAAACCTGTGGAAGAAAAAGAAATTGAGCCTCAGTCTCTCAAGTTTCATAGGCACAAGGTAGACTTTCCTTTCTATGAACAGCACAGCTTCTGTATTTTCAGCAACAAACAACTATTGTGATTGATATTCTGTGTTAATGTATTAAGCCATCACCTCTAAAAACAGCCTGGAGATCTACATTGGTTTGAAGAGCACTGTAATCAGGAACTAATGTATTATGTTGGACGGGAGTTAAAACACAGTGGTATAGACCTAAATCTATCAAAACAAAGAGAAAGTGTGCATGAGAGTATTCCGGAAGACTTCACTGCCTTCTTGATAGACAAGACAGTTTCCATTTGCTCACCAAGATGAGAAGCTTGTACCTCTAATGCTCCAGGGTATCATTATGAGAGATAGTCCAGACTTTGTCTTCATCCTTGTACTATTTTTAAAAGAATACTATTAATGAGGAACAACGTGTAATTTTGTGCCTGGAAGCAGATGAAATCAGAAGTGTGCCCCTGTGCTTTAACGTGCATTTGGAACAGACTTATGAGTTAGTCACATAGAATACAGCATCAGCTGTTACACTTATTGTAAGAGTCTTTCTCCCAGGAATTTAACTGGCTATTTGATTATGGGTATGTAACTAAGAGGGGTTTATCATGGCCCAAAATCTTGACTTTGAGAAACACACCTCAAAGTCTCCTCTTCTCCAATGCCAGGTTTATTTCTGATATACTGACAGCTTTTTAAAAAAAAAAAAAAAAAAAAAAGTTAATCCCAGGAGACTTCCTTGTAGAAACACTTTAGTAATAATGAATAAAATATAAGAAAAAATAGGCTGCAAGCTCACTAAGTATAGGCATAGAATCGTGTGTGGAATTTTATCTTGGATTCAGAGTCAAATTCCACAGTTTTCCCTTGCTGTACAGTTTCATGGACTATACCAGCACATCTGAACTTCCCTGAAATACAAGACAAGAGGAAATACAAGGGGAACGTAGGTATCAATCTCAGGTCTACACATCAGACTCAAATGTTCTCCTTTATTTTAAATCAGAGATGAGTTATGCCTTATGCTATCTTGCTTAATTAATGAAAAGACATTTTGAGACAATGAAAAGACCCACAATGTCAGTTTGTATTCAAAAATTAATACAATTAAGTAATTAATTAATGCAATTATAATTCTCATCAGAAACCAATTCATTGTTGACAGCCACCTGAATATGAGCCCGCAGTGTAGCCAGGTGGCCAAGAAAGCCAATGGCATCCTGGCTTGTATCAAAAATAGCATGGCCAGCAGGAGTAGGGAAGTGATCGTGCCCCTGTACTCAGCACTGGTGAGGCCGCACCTCAAATCCTGTGTTCAGTTTTGGGCCCCTCACTACAAGAGAGACATTGAGGTGCTGGAGCGTGTCCAGAGAAGGGCAACGAAGCTGGTGAAGGGTCTGGAGCCCAAGTCTGATGAGGAGCAGCTGAGGGAACTGGGGTTGTTTAGCCTGGAGAAAAGGAGGCTGAGGGGAGACCTTATCGCTCTCTACAACTCTCTGAAAGGAGGGTGTAGAGAGGTGGGGGTCGGTTTCTTCTCCTAGGTAACAAGTGATAGGATGAGAGGAAATGGCCTCAAGTTGCACCAGGGCAGGTTTAGACTGGATATTAGGAAATTTTACTTCACTGAAAGGGTTGTCAAGCATTGGACCAGGCTGCCCAGGGAAGTGGTTGAGTCGCCATCCCTGGAGGTATTTAAAAGACGTTTGGAAGAGGTGCTTAGGGACGTGGTATAGTGGTGGTCTTGGTAATGTTAGGTTTACGGTTGGACTCGATGATCTTAAAGGTCTTTTCCAACCTATACGATTCTGTGATTCTGTGATTGTTGTTGCCCATAAAACTCCATCATCTGTGCAGGTCTCAGTGTGGATAGGGCCTTCTCTACCATAACATCCTCCTATAATTTTTTGAAACAGATTAAAGAATTCATCCAGAATGGCAGAAGCAAACAGCACTCCCTTAAAGTCACAACTGAAATAGGAATAGAACATACAAATGTTTGTGTAACATAGAAATGTATTTGCCTATATACTACTGGTCAAATTTACCTGTATTAACATATTAACACAACTGAAAACATTTAAATCACTTATTAACAGGCCATATTAACAGAGATCTAGTTGGCTACCCAGCACTTCTATGCATAGTATTATTTGGAAGATGCAGATAAAGCGGAAAGCTCTCACAGAGGGTAACAAAAGATGATCAGAGCTGGAAGGGCTCGCCTACAATGCAAGCTAAACCTATGAGGGTAGACCTGAAGGAAAGAGAAGGAAACATGAAACTAGTTGATAATGAACTATGTGAAAAGTAAAAAGGAAAGAAGGGAAGGATTTAGTACACCTAAAATTGAGTGCAAAAGGAGAAACTGTTTGAATAGCTAGAAAGTGTATAATAATCTTCCTATAAAAATGACAGCAGACATGACATTTTAGATACTCAAAAGTACTGTTCTGAAGAGCGTCAACATAAAATGACACCATGGCATCTGCTCCTTGCAGAGACATACCTGAACAAAACGAAACACTACTGCTTTCATTCCTCATAGCCTTGTTCTCACTGCACAGTCCCGTTGCCTACAGTGGGTGAGGTCACTGAAGGCATAATCTGAAAAAAAGTGGATTTTTTTTTTTTTTTCTGATGACAGTCAATGAACCTTCCACCTGAAGAAGCCTCTCCCTTACTGGAGATAGATTTAAGCACACACACGCGTACACAGAAAAAGGAGGAACATAGCTTAATTCTCACATTTCAAATTGAGTTTATGGGTCTGGCAGAAAAAATACCCAGCATTTTTCACTAGTAAATTTGATACTTAAAACAATTGAGAAGTTGCAAGCATAGAACTCCAGGATGTACTGACAAAGGCTTTATTTGAGAGAGGAATTTAGGACTAAACAAAACTCAGAAGTAACATACCATGTTAGAGCAAACATTCACAAGAAATCACAGTGCTCGGATGATATCCTCAATGGTATGAAAGCAGTTACAGCAAGGAGCACATGATAAACCAAAAAAGGTCCGCATTCATGACAACAGTTCCTTTCAGCGCAATAACACCAATTTACAGGCATGCTATAACTATACATAGGTAAGATGACAGTATTATTATATAATTTTTTTTTTAAACCATTCCGAACCCATTTGCTTAGGTAGTCTTAAGATACTTGTTTGTGCCTGAAAGCAAAAATACCAATGTATTAAATAATTTTTAGAATAATATTTTAAGCAGGGTATGATTTTATAAAACAGATTTATGGCCTGCGGCAGATAATCACAGAAGAACAATTTCTTGTCATATTAAGTGTTTGCACTGATGTAAATTTACAAAGTTAAGGATATGAGTAAAATCTAAACTTCTTTTAATTGGGACTCCTATTGAAGGAAGTTTATTAATATCAATTTAATAGTCTGGATTTATATCGAGGTGGTATCAGACCACATTCCACAATTAATGCTCTGTTCAAAAAGGCCAGTTAGAGTCACATTTTCTGAACTGGAGAGTCTCCATTTTGAGTGCCACAAATGTCAATTAAAAAACTAAGAAAAAAAACAAACAAACAAACAAAAAAACCCCCAAAAAAGAAAAAAAACAACCACCCAGAAATGTTGGGAACCTAAGCTCTCACAGTATTGGTTCTCTTGCCACATTTTAAAAGAAATTAAGAGGGAGAAGATATTGATGATGATGTTGACACACTTGAAAATCTAGTCTCAATGCCACTAACAGCAAAACCATCAATATAAACCAAAGTGTGCATTTTTATTAAGTTAATATAAAGTAGAGCCAGAGCTTTCCCAAAGATTCTCCTGATGTTATAGTGGAATATGGGAATTCATAAATGAAATATAAAGTTACTGCTATTTGGTTTTGCAACCAAAACTGAGGGGGGATCATTTCTATGTATTCTTTTTTTTTATTCTTGCTGCTTGTGATTATTGCTACTGATTATTTGATCCCAAAAGAGGAAGCATGTAGAAAGGAGAATGAAAAGAAATGAATGGGTAGACAATTATACTCCATCAGATGTACTTGAAATCAATCATGATGCAGTTTACTCAGGCTGTTTTCCTGTGCTTGCTGTCTCTGTGAACTGTTCAAGGGAAAACCTCAGTAATGATCCGGCTTTCTGCACATTGATTTTTAACAGCGTTGTCATTTCAGCCAATAGAACTCAGGTAAACACTAAGTGAAAACGTTTTCTTTTATTGGGGAACTAACAAGTGCATATAGGAATTTCCCCAGAAAATACAAAAGAGAAAGAAAGCAAAAGGGGCGTCTACTCGCAAAATGACTGGGCTGTGCTGCAACGTAAGAGTAAGTGAAGGGGGAAAACAATCAGTGTAAAGGAACAAGGAATATTTCTTTTTTTATTAATGAAGTTTTAAATGTTGCCGGCTTTGCTCACAATTTTTTGTATATATGAAGCATTCTCCAGATAGTAATTAAAAATGTCATCAGTCAGAATATTTTCATGTCTGTTCACTAGCTGCATAATGTTCACCCACTGCATTCCAATGGGGGACTATAGTACGGTTCAGTTTATGGCTCACTTGTACATTAAAATTTGGTGACATCGGGGAAGCTTTAGTAAATTTAAGATTAGGAGAAAACAGTTTAGTATTTATTTATTCATGAAATAAAGACTTTTTGTAAAAGTCTCTCATGTATATTTGCAACTCACTAGCCCTTGGGACAACAGAATCACACGGGGCAAAAAATATGTGTAATAATTGACCCACCTTTTGCTGTTAATATAAAAGAAATTCCAGTATAAAGTATGATCAGTAGTAGGTAAACTGATTTTTTTAAAACGTTTTCCAGTTTAATAACGTAAGCTACAGACTTGAAACCAAAAGAAAATGTTATTTTTAAATCACCTTGTATCTGTTTAACCCCAAAAGCAATCACTTCTAATAAAATGGGAGGGTTAAGAACCGGAGAAGAAGACGTCCACTTCAGCAGCTGATTTAGTTTTACCATTTTAATAAGCAGTAAATTCAAATTGCCTTAACATGCCAATCCAGCAAGTAAAACTATCCAGGAAGCTGCACACTCCATGAAGAGCCTTGCCAGTGCAACGGGTGATACTCTCCGTTTTCTGAGTCTGAAGATGCGCTAATTACAAAACAGATTCTATACCTGGAAGGCTTTCAGGATCAGATCTTCACTTCTAAGCACAAACATTCAGAAACTCTGCACATTTCACTTGTAAAGATTATTGAATACAACAGTAATATGATTACTAGAGAACACTTGTTATATTGGTAGTGCATGAGACTGACTTTATATCTGAAGGGCCAAATATCAGGAAGATTGACGTAATGTACGTAATCTAAATCTAAACAATACATTTATTTCATTTTGAGCATGTGAATTAAATTAATTTTGTTTTTACACAGCACTACTAGCATCTAGGCACTTCAAGTTCTAATCCAGTGATTCTTTTTCCATCTCAGTTTCCCTATCTGTAAAACAGGGATAAAACTTACCTTCCCCACTCAGCGGATGTGTGGATTAGCTAGAGAGGCTGAAAACCCTTTGAAGATGAGAAGCGCTCATCATTATTATCCAACGGCAGCATTCCAATTACAGTGTCTCGTCCTTCTTCCTTTAGAAGCTGTCAAACATAATATACTGCTCCATGCGTCACAAAGATTAAATAGGTCTAATATGACAGGTTTAAGATGGACAGGATATTACCTTAACAAGGTTACATGCAAATATAATTACTTGTTTGCTAATTCATTTCATTTAACCTACAAATGCTGCCAGTCTGCTTTCTGCAAAAAAGGACCCCAGAGTTCTGCCATTAAGGGGACACTGTTTCTTTAGAGGGTGTGTGGAACAACCTCTTCTTCATTACTACCTCCACCATATCAGACCTATGTATTTCATATTGGTCTTATAAAGGCATTATGAGAATTTCACATTTCTTGGATTTCTTGGATTCTTGGAAGTTACTTTTTGTCCTCAGCACACTGTCCAACTGCCACACATTTTCCACTAGTGACTTAATCCTGATTATCTTTCCATTTTACTGAAGGAATATCTGCAGTAGAGAAGCAACAGGGCAATTTTAAAGGCATTTAGGCACCTGTAGTAACTGCAGGCTAAGAACAGGTTGTTTTTTAAAATTTGACAAGGTCTCTGCCTGAATGTTTAAGTACCTACACACCCTTTAAATACCTTCTTTTCTTGAAGTCAGAGAAAAAACATCTAAACAAGAACTAGAATTGATGTGTTTTGATATCGGCAGGATGCGTCTTCTGAAGAGTGGTACAGACAGCTGATTCATTAAACTGACTTCCAGAGCAACAAGTACCGCTTCATGACAGCAAAAAAAGGTACTGTCACCAGCAAGGTATATGTACTCCCAAAGAGTCCTTCTGTGCAAAGGTGCTCCTTTCAGGGGGACAGGTTTTCTGCCCTGGCAACCATGCATTTGGTGTCTTGTTTCTGCATAACCTAGGCAAAGCCGCTGTACCCAGGGCTCAGCTCCCTGGAGTTAACATCTCTTCTGGCCTTGCCACTTCACTCCCTCCCTTGCTACTGGCAGCTCCTGCTCTGCCGGACGCACCCAACGCGGGCAACGCACCAGCAGCCACAGTCTCGTCAGCACGGTGGTCAATACCCTCATTAGCAGCAGAACGAGGCCACACAGCCAGGTGCCCTACACTGCTAAATGGCAGACAGTTAAGCTCGATTTTGCAATGTAATGAAGGAAGGAAGTGAAGTAAATAAGAGCTCAAAAGGCATATGAATAGGATAAAGAGAACACTAAATTTTTTCTTTGCTTTTTCTCAGAATTTTCATGTCAGCCTAAGTCAAGACAAAGGCACCAGCTAACAAGCTTCAGTTAACCTGCTGGAAGTCGAGTTTTACAGGTTAAATTCAATTAGTGTTTTAGAAACCCACTGGATTCCTTATAGCAATCCAACTTTTTTAAAGCTATAGTATGTTTGGAAACTCTTTAATAAAAGAGGTGACAGCACCTCCAGCTTCTGACCTAGACACTTACCTTTACAGAACTGGATTTACAAAAAGCCCTGCAGAAGGTGCTGGTCTTCTAGCCAGTTTAAGCAATAAAGAATGGGGTTTTTAAGGCTCACTCTGCTGTGAAACTACAACCGTGTCCTTTTATGTGGCTCTGTAGGTCAATCCTACAGCAAGTGCAAAGGCAGTCAAGATCCCCGTTTGCTGCAGCAAGACACACAGACTCACTGGAGCTGGTTGCCCTTTCAAAAATGGCAAGCAATACTGCATTTTTACCTATTTTGGACACCCCTGCTACACTGTCAAGCGAATCAATTCCATAGAAACTTTCTTCCCATTGATAAGGACAGCTTGCTAGAGAAAACTGGGCAACGAAGGGGTTTGGGGCCTTAGGGGGGTGGTTGCATTTTTTGTAGAGAAGCCCACTTAAGAGCCAACCTTCTCTGTTACCAACTGTTAATTTTTAAAAAACTATTTTTAAACCCAAGTTTAATTCTTGTTCATGACTTCATAAAGACACAAAGTGTTACAGGTGAAGGAGAATGCTTACTAGAATTACAATTTCCAAGCCATTTGAAACCTATTTTTGCAGAGAAGCACACACACGCACTTAAAAGTTTGATGTACAGACCTACAATTAATTTGCTATCATCTCATGACAGCAAAGAAAGAGGCTGAGAAATGACTGATAGATTACACTTCAGAGAAACAGAGGGATGTCTGTTTGAGCAACTTACCATCATCTCGTCGGTTACTTTGCAAGAGATTGACCTTTTTAACTCCCGTATGAACCTGAAGCTAACTTAAAGCAGAAAAGGCCTGCTACATCACACCACGCTGACAGCTAGAAACATTTTTTTTTCTTCAGACTAGAACACACATTCCTTTATCTTAAATTCTTCAAGGGCAAGGCAGTTAGGCTTTGGCCAAAAGAGAGACTGCTGGGATGATGGCAGCAGCCCTGAGGCTACAGCTGGAGCGGTATGGCCAAACCAGAGCCTAATTCTTCTGCCTGCATCCCTCACACTCCAGTGTGGCCCAGCAAGGCTGGAGATCCGATTTCGCAGCCATCCATCTTGATCTGATCGATGAAGGTAGAGTCCCCTGTGACTGCAAGCCTCAACAGGCAATACTGTATTCTGATTTAAGTAACTTCCAACTCTGACCGACTGTCTCACTGGCCACATCTCTATATTAAAGACAGCAAAACACTACAACTCCGAGGGCTGTATCTGGCAGAAGACCAAATACAATAATGCCATATCTGTATGGGCTTATTTCTATCATTATGTTTTCATTTCCTTAACAGCTTAAATATCTTTTTTATCTCAGATAAATATGCAAGCTAGACTCCTTGCTTGCATAAACTACAAGTTGCTTTATTGGTATGCACGCATCCAAAGTAATCTTTGCAAATGTCTACAATAAAAAAAGCAACAAAGGCAGCGCAAAGTAATCTGAAATCTTTGCTGTTCCCCTGAAATACAGAGCGGCTAATTTTCTTTAACCATCTGCTCTGTCTGCCTTAAACCAACCCTAATCCCCTATCTCATTTGAAGACAACCTTTTGTGGTATCCAAAGCTCTGCTACACCAAGCAATAGGTGTAACAGATTTTCGCTACCACACTAGCTGCCACCATTAAGACCCATTTGCTTGGACTGCTCAGATAGAGCAGCTGCCTTGATTTAAGATCTCCGCTCCAGCTCAGCCCTGATCAGAGGAGCCTCAGAAAACTGTCAGTATATTTAAAGTTATTCACTGTAATGAAGCCATACCACACACTTTAGAAGTCTATTGTCAAAGCATAATTGCCACTGCTGCTACACCTTAGGACCTCCAGACTGGATTACTGTATTGATTTTTACACGGAGCAGCTGTGGATCACTTAAACGTTGCAAGCAATGGATAAAGCAGCTATCCTCAAGGAACACAACATAACAGTTTTTCAGACCATATGACTGCCCTGTTAACCCTAGTACAGTCAAGATGTTAATGCTGAGCTATGGAAGTGTTTACATGGGTTAGGTCCAAGCTATTTTTAAGATCACCTTTCTTCCTCTGAGTGCCATAACTGTTAAGGGAAGCCTCCTAGTTTTAATTAATAATGCCAACAGCAGGACATTTTTATTGAAGCAAATTTGACAGTGGACTATTGTTCCCGTACAGATCTGATACGGCCCTATCTGTCTATATTTAGTGCAAGGTACATGACTATGAAGACACACATGGCAAACAGGAGTCTACACAAACACATCTCACCAGTACATGAATGCTTCTTTTTAATTTCAGAAATATTTTAATGCCTTGTCTTAAATTTGCAAAGCCTTTAACCAAGCTGCGTCTACAATCCCGTCATTTTCCATAATCTTGCAGGATAGCTCTGCTCTCGATGAACAATGCAGCTTTGAGTGAAGCAGCAAGGATTGTGTATTTTCAATGGCTGGATGCCAAATATTAAAGTCCTTGTCAAAAGAAATTTGCTGAAGTCTGCTGTTTAACTCCAAATGCAAACTACATTTTGGGGAAAACTTTTTCTAGGTGAAGCATCAATAAAAATCATCACCAGAAGCGGAAAAAGGAAAGTTTCATTCATATGCTTGTGAATGCAAAGAAATTATGATCTTGATGGGAATACACACTGTTATTCTTATTTTTTTTAAATAAAGCTTAATAAACATCTTGAGCTTCACACTTCATTGGAAATTAAATTGGATTTCTAAATTTCTACATATAAATCTTTGAAAGTACTCAGTGTCTGATGTCAGGAGATCCACTATCCAGTCCCTTTGAAAATGAAACTACATGTATTTCAAAGCCCAGAGAGGATTTAAGAAGGTAAATTTAAAAAAAAAAACACCCACCCCAAAAACCAAACAAACTTGAAAATCTACCCTTCAAATCACATATGCCCAAAGAAAGGAAGAATTGCATGGTGTCTGTATGTCTTAATCCTGGCATGCGTATATTTATTTCTACTGCTTTTGATCAAAAAGCAGTAGAAATCCATGCACCTGGGAAGGTAAAACAGAAATCACAACCTGACTCTGCAGGTTCTCCCACACACAAAGTTGTACTTCCAGAGTGGGTCCTGCTGAGCCAGGATTACACGCAAGAAGGACTGTTCAACACAGGAGAAGGCTATGGGACTAGGACCAATATATCACTCGGGAAAGATGAAGGCAAACAGTAGCATCCACTGTAGCATGGGAGGCACATGGTTTATGTGTGTTTCCATGGGTGGCTCGGATTAACTACTTACAGCACAGTAAAAAAATATGAACCATGAAAATTGTAATGGACTGGTATCATTTCTGGCCACTTAGTAGCTTCACGCTCTCAGCCTTTTCCTCACGCACTGGAAAATAAACAAGTACAGGTGCGAGCTCCTTGTAAATGGGAACAAGCAAAGCTTCCCTAACAGCTGCTTTATCTGCTGTCTCTGAGATAATATTGCAAGCCGAAGCCCTAACTAATCTAACTGCTGTAATAAAAAGGCTGATGCCATCATTTTTCTAATCACTTCAACAAGCTACATATACACAAAGTGATTATTACATATACTATGCTCCCTTTGCTTGCAGAAGACTGCTCATCCTATTGATTGCAGCTTTATATTTAGATTCTAACAATGAAAGTACCTTAAGCTTAGAAAGCAACAGCCTGGCCTTCTGGCTGGGTAGTTCCCTATCAGATAATTAGTAGAGACAGCCAGAAAAAAAATCAGTATCTACATTAATATCTACGACTCACTAGAAAATTCCCCCCTTTAAAAATTTCCATTCTGGACAGCTATGCAGTGGCTCCACTAAGAAGTACAATTCCTTTCTTCTCTGCCCAAGACAGAGGAAGCTGCATTTCCAACCACAACCCTTACAAATACACCAGTGCCCCGTCAGCAAACGCAGCAGGAGCATTATGGCAATTGCATAATTCTGTCCCTTGAAGAAGAAAAGGGTTATTTTTAATGAACAGGCACCACTGAAAGACCTCAATGTTACTGAAGAGAAAGAAAAGAGAGACCTCATGCTCATGCTCTGAAACTGGTATTTTAAATATTGCTTCATCCAGAGCGTTATGCCTTCGCATTTGTATGGCACCAGACCCCGAATGCCACAAACCACAGATCTGAAATGGTGTGGGGAACAGCTGCAGGCTTGCCTCAAGTGCAGCCAGCACTCCCCAACGCGAGACCAAGCAATATGAGATGTCCCGAATTGCTTTTTTGGTAGAAATTGATCATTTACTCTTCCAAAATGTTCTTATGTTTATTTGAGGGTGTCGGCAAAATGCATAAGACAGGAATGTATTAGAAACAAGCACACTGTAAAACTCTTGGTGTAACCACCAGGTGAAACCAGCAAGTTTATATTCTACTCTTTTTTTATTCTACTATTTTCTATTATGTTCCTCCCAAATAGTAGCTATTACGTGAAGTTGACATTGCAGGTGTGCAGCACAGGCCTCTGCATTATCAAGGCATTATGGAATTACATACACCAAATAATTTAATTGAAATAATGAATAATTACTTACTAGCATTGAAGCCAAATATGAGCAGAGCTTGGCTTTCCTCCAACATGTGCTAGCAACAATATCCCAATCTCATTAACATTTTGCAACTTTTGTATAGGCAAGAGATCACAAGATAAATCAGTTCCTCTCTTTCTGCAGTACACAAATCACGTACTCATTCAATACATACCAAATCCTTCATTGACGTCTTGAAGTTTTCTTTCTAAGAATACACTAGGCTGCCTAATAAATTAAAAGTGCTTTCCATGAATGGACCAAATTCCCAGTGAGGTTTATAGAGTTCAGGTACATCACAAAGCAGACCCTTCCAATGAGTTAAGCAAAGCTAGAGGAAATCAACACCACCCAGTGAAAGAAATTCAACTGTTTGCTTTGCAAAGTTCACACAGAATTTGATTAATATATTTTAAATACTCCTTTTTTGGTAATCAGCATGAAAGAGTTAGTCCTCTAAATTATTTGTTCAAACAGTTAACATTTTATATCAATGCAATTTTTTAAACTTACCTTGTCACCTTGCATATCAACATATAAAAAGATAAGGAAGTAGACAATATTTAGCATTAGCACATACAAAGAACACATGAAATCTGCTACTTCAATGAATCAGGCCAGACCTGCACTATTACTTGTACAACACAAATGCTGCATTAGCAAATTTACACATTAAAAACCCATGCTCTCCGCCTTAAAAGACTGAACCAGCTAGGTTGTCTATGGAAAGGTGTCCTTACAAACAGAAATCCCCATAGTATCAAAAGTAGTTACCCATGCAAGCCATCTTGCATGGAGCAAGGTAAGGAGCAAAAGCATACAACAAAGACATCACTGTATTTTGAAGCTTAAAAATGAACATTACTTCAATATAACTGCCTCAGCCTCTAAACACAGGCAGAGGAACAATAGTGTGGAGCTGCTGGAACTCTGGAAGACAATGACACAGCCTTCTAACTGCACCTACATGTGGATTTTCAGATCATCCCTGCTCTTCAAGGCAGCTCTGGATAACAGAGTAAAATATCAGGGTGGAGAGGAATCACGGTTATGTCTTCATTCAGCAGTATTCACTACGGCTGTCTCAGATGAGTGCAAGAACAGCAGCTGTAGCTGCTCAGGGGATTGTAGATGAGACAGATAGCAGAAGGATGGAGGGAAGGTAAGAGTAGCCAACGAGATGATGCATCTAAAAGACTATTCCAGAAAACTGCACTGATGCCTATGTCATTGAAATAAAGGCTAAAATTCTGAAAGCTTCATCCTAAAGCTGGAAAACCAAGTCCACATTTATCTAAATATCTTGTTTTCAAATGATGAATACCATGAAACTTATGAAAGTTATCAGAGGCTACAGGTGTTTAGCACCAATACAGATCAGGTCACTTGGCTATTTAAGAGGGAGTGATAAAACCTCAGATGTAAGATGTGCAACACATCCCAGTTTTGGGGCTCCTCTCACAGGCCAGGCTGATGTGGGAGTGACAGATCTGAGTGTCTTTCCATGTACAGGAGGAGCTAATCCCCATCTCCTCTGATTCCTCTCGAGGAAACAGAAAGAAAGCAGTAGAAGTAGTCCATAGACTACCAATTAGATTACGCTTATTTAGGGAGGTACCTTTAGATGTGCCTGGGATTTGAAAATTTTTTTTGCTGTTACTTTATGCATGAGCAAAAGCACTCCTCTTTCCAACCCCTCAGGATAGAATAAAAAACCTAGTAAATCAATAACTGTCACTAAATACAAAACTATTTCTGAATCCTTATGGTAAATAAAGAACCCATGTCTTATCTAGCCCTCAATATAAAAGGATATCAAATTCTTGAGGTCATATTTTACACTCCTCTGATAGCACACGGTACAATTTATTACCTTGTGGACAGCAAAGAATATCTTATGATATATTAGCATAGGCAGAGAATAAGCCACCTCTGCCGGGTAGACCTGGAAGGCACTCAGAAGTTTATTTTCCTCTAGTGTCTTCCATTCTGAAGACCTGGGAAAATGTGAACCCAGCTGATTCCACTGACTTGTCTTCTCCACGTAAATAGCAATTTAGAAGACAGAAATGTTAAAAGGCTGCTGTCTGTTGAGCTCAATATATTGCATCTGGAGAGAAGGCCATTATTGACCTGATAAATTGAAACTGATAAATATTAGGTTGTATCCATATCATGAGAAAAAATGAATCATGTGGACTGAAAAGAAAACCGTAATGTTGTATTACATTTGCCTCATCTCCAGGAATATACCTAGAAATGTACATTTCAGGAATTAAATGTGAACTATTCAGCAACCCTTATACTGTGACTGGAAAGGACTACTCTGCTTCAAAAAATTACTATAATGTGTACATCAAAAGAGGAATTAAAGCTCTCAGAGTTTATGCAGTATTTAAATATTGCTGAACTACAAATGTAATGGCTAATTCAAGACAAAAAGTCATCTATTTCTTCAAGATGGAGCAGTCATAAGGGTCTTGACTGGTTCAAATGATCAAAAACTATAATGGAAGTGTTTCTCTTGAGCTGTACAGCTAACACATCATCTGCTTTACAGAGTAACAAGCTACAGGCTATATTACCTGGGGAAAATATCCTCTTACATGTTCTCTAATTCTCCTGTGCACTTTTGTATTAACAGATTTGTACCATACAGCTTTTTCCACCCTTTATTTCACACCCATTAACACAGAAGAGAGTGTTCTCAGGAATGAAAGTGTTCCTTTTTTTACTGGTTAAAAAAATAGCTATGATAGATAGCAAATTTTACAAATATTTAGTCATGGAGGGCAACCACATTGTGTAACACATCCAGCACTTAAAAATTCAAAATATCAACTATAAATATAGTCAGTAAGGAAACCCTAAGAATTTGCAAGCTGGATAAAATCTCATTCCCAGAACTAAAATGCAGATTTGACATATGCTTAACACTTACATTGTAGAAGCACTGCCAGGCCAAAGCCAGATGAAGCCTGTTAAGTCAGTAAACTCCAAAGACTGTATCATATTAAAAACAATGTATGTTTGGAAGAGCTGGGCAGAGAGTTTGGAAAGGCCTCTCAGCACTAGCTGGCACTCTTCTGGCATGAAATCTTAGTTTAAGTTTAACAGAGGTTTAACAGGTTTATGTAAACATAAACCATTACACTGAACTATATTTGTCCAGGAAGGAAGCTTCTTATTCTCGATGGGGATGCCCGTGGAATAGCACTTATTTCCTGCAAGATGAACAGAAGGTTACAACTTCTGGATAGCACTGCCTCTATTCACCACAAAATGTCTCAAATAATTTAATTAAGAGAGAGAGCACAGAATCAGAACTGGAATTACTCTACCACATTAACTTCCGATTAGAGATGGATATAAACTTTGGGAAATGAGCCTAGTCAGATCCACAAGATAACCGCCAGGACAGAGTGTCATTAAGCAAAGATGAAGATGAGCTGGCCAGACATTTGTCTTCTGTCTCCCCCTGTTCAATCACAAATTCCTTCAGGTTTGGGGTTTTTTTTTAGAAGGTATCTCTACTACCTCCAAATAAACTTTTTGAGGTAGAGAACAACAGAAAGCATACAGTTGTTTTGTATGCAAGAGCCAGCAACTGAGGAATAGTCATTGCAGTATCTTCTCAGTGTAGTTTTTAATATCCTCTTCCTCCTGCTGTTTTTCAGAAACAGAAAAAACCTCAAACCGTAATTATCACAACAAATGAAAGAATATTGGCCAACTCTTCATATGGGCACCCAACCCTGCTATGCCTGCGAGGCCTTCCTGCTCGCAAGCAGCCATGAATCTCTTCTCTGCCGCCATCAAAAGCTATTATCAAAATAAATAGTACGGGGGGAAAAAAGGACTCCCAGGATGGTCATCTCATCGTAACCCCTTTTCTGACCCTTGCTCTGGGTTCAGCTTCAAATGCCTTCATCGATATCAACAAAAGCATACACAAGCCAAACAGCCTCATAAAAATTTGACTCATCATGGTTATTCAATCAATTTAAAGCACCAAGTTGAAAACAGAATCCTATGCCTTTTTTGAGAATTCAACAAAGCAGAGAACATTACATGACTGACAGGTGTTTGACAAACTATATCCCATAAGGAATCTCAGACTGACTACAGATCACTATGTGAAGAATCAAAAAGTATCTTTTCTTTTTAGAGTCCTCACAGAAACATTTGCACCTATGCTAGTGAGGAGAATAGGACAATGCAAAATTCATTCTAGAAAGTTCATCACCCTGCTGGAGACTGGAAGGGATACCAGCCTCAGTTTCTGGTACAATCATTCAAATACCAAAATAGGTAAAAAGTGGTTCATTCTGAACATTTGCATTTGCTCAAAATAATCAATTTATGTTGCTATTTTAAAAAAATACTTCAGTGAGCAAACTCTCAGAATATAAAACACACACAGGAAGATGGGTCCTCCCCTTGGCTGGTTTACATCCTTGTAATTAATTCAGGTACTAAATCTCACCAGTTGAGAATCTGGTATATCAAATAATTTAATTTCATGGATGGCCCTACATGGCACAGTTAGATGTAGCTGCTGCTGATACACAAATGTTTGTGGGCTGAACAAAGTCTGCTCCTTTCTGGATTGCAGGCGGGTGCCAGGGAGCAGCAGGGTACTCGGTGCCTCTCTCCTCACACGTCCATCAGTGCGGGGACGGCCACAGCTTTCAGCCGGTGCACGAGAGCACCAGGACAGCATCTGGGAGGCAACTACAGGACTTGAAGTCCAAACTGAGATCTCCTGTGCAAAGCAAAGCAGGGTTGCTGGTTGAACTTCAACACGTGCAAGCCTCCCTGCTTGGTTCATTCCAAGAAAAACCTCCTTACCGCTCTACCAAGGTCATGTAACGAGAGATTCTGTCTCACAAGAGACAAAAGGTTTGGAGCATTAAGAAAGTTGTTGCTGTGGTGATGTTGATGATTCACCCTTAATCTGTGGCTTTACACCTAGCTACCATGGCACAAACGTCACACGTACGACACTATCAGACTCTTGCACTTATGTGTGGAATAGACTCCAAGTCAGCAAAGCACGTACGCCCACGCTCACCTCTCATGGTAATGCAGTGGGACTTAGTCATGCGCTTAAGTGACTTTTGACTAAAAATGGATTAAACCCATGTCTGTAGTCGACTACATGCTGAAGTGTTTGGCTGAAGAGGGACATAAATCTGCCTTCAGTTTAACTTGCTTTGCTTCCTTCATCTGTATAGATTTGTGGTGGAGGTAGTTTTTACAGGTCCATAGAGGGATAAAGATTCTTCTTCTGTTATACCATCTCCCAGGACTAGCTGGGAGATCTCAGGCTGGAAGAGAGTGTACCAGTAACACAAACCATAGATCATAAGCAGAGTTTTGCAAAATGCATTAAAATTAGCTTGCACAATTTTATTTTCAAAATAAAACTGTTCAAAGATAGGAAAGACTCCCAAACCACCAAGCAATACTTACTTTGGCTCCCTTGAAATTTTTCAAGCAGCTGAATATTGTTAGATGGATTCTAGCAAAGAAAAAAGAAAAAATAGGGCTCCAAACACCAATGACCTGGCTCTGATCTTAGTTATTCAGGTGTAAATGGGAAGCAACTCCACTGAAGCCACTAGAATAAGAGCACTGTCATCTCCTTAATCTCAGTACACTCCGCTAACATTCAATATTTGTCAAAGATCGAAGGTCTGAGATTTATCTAGAAGAGTGCAGAACTTGTCCTGGAGAATCCAAATCGAAGATTATTAAACAAATATGCAAACAGAATGCAATACTTACGCTACTGCCCAGCACAATCATTATTTTGCAGACAGTTACAATGGCAAGCAATGGCCTGATGCTTGCATATTTAGAACCCAAATGGAGAAATATTAAGAAAGTTAATGTTAAGGTGACAGGGTCCTTATATTCTATTGCCCGCATCCCAAAATAGATATATTTTGTATTCTTATGCAGTACATAGTAAGACATGATCCATTCCATCAACTGCAACAGGAACATTTTTGACACCCCCGCCCAAAAAAAAGTAGGCAAAGTGATCAGCAATCACTCTCCACATAAATTCCCCGTGAAAAGACTTGTTTTGTTTTGCGTGGCCTCTAATATGTCCACTATGAGCAGAGTTTGGCAGCACCCTCTATAAACTATCTGGAAGAGCCTGCTCTCAAGCAAAGATTTAAAGGATCTTTAAGAAGAAGGAAACAGGCAGACACATACAAACCATGACAGTTTTGATTCTGGACTGTTGCCAGTGTTCAGCACAGCTTTAATGTTAAGATACACAAAATTTTTCTGCATGTAGATTTTATAACATGTTTCTTACTCATGGGATCCATATATCTCACTCAGACATATATAATAAAAACAAACATGTATATAACTTTTTTCCAGGAATGAAATGCAAACTGCATTTCATACATTACAAATTCCCTGATTATACACAGATCTATTGCATGGGACATTTTTGTTTCAGTCACATCATCTGAAAACATTTAGAGGAAAGAGGGGTTTACATGTGTGTGCTTTCATTTGTTCCCAAGCAGCTAGTTCACTGCTAAGAAATGTTGATGAAATAGATTTTTATTGATCACCTTCATGCTCCATCTAACATACTAGGATGTGTGGTGCCTGATCCACAGTAATTGAATAATCAATTTCTTGCTTCCTTAATAAATTAATTTATTAAATGCAAAATATGTACAGCTGGTATTTCAAGGACCTAATCTGCAAACTAAGGCAATGGTGGGATTCTTTAAGAAGATGACCTGTGTTTCAAAAGTCTGGGGACATATAGTAAAAAAGGCAGTAGCCAACAAAGTAATAAAATATTTTAAATATAGTTGTTTGAATTTAGGTAACATAAGTTTATTACTTGCCTTAGAAAAATTAGCCTGAAAGAAACATACTCACTAATAAAGAATGCAATTTTTTCATCTATTTATTTTTTTATTTCAATATGTATGTTAGCCAAGCCTCTCCTGCATTCTCAGAACTGTCAGCAGTTTTATTTTTAACCATAAATCACAGAACAAAATACAACACTCACTACATGACAAAAGTAAACCCATCAACCATTATCATCATCACCTCTGGATTAGTGTTCATCCTTCTGAAAATGGAAGAGAAAATGCCAACATCCAAGTTGTTTTAAATTGGGGAGGAGAAGTGAGGTTAGTGCAATTGTCGTTTTTTCTTTTTTAAACTCTTGCCAAGAGATTCCACCTACAGTTCTCCACGACGGATCTCAAAAGCACTGTCATCTCTAACACTTTCTGGAGTGATGCCAGCAGGTATATGTCCTCCAGAAAAACCCCAGCTTCTCATCGGTGGAGAACCCCACACAGAAATGGGCTGACTGGAGGGCAGGGGAGAGGGAAGAGTTTTAGAGCCCTCTCCTCTCCAAAATTGCCTCCCCAGCTGCAGAGCAGGTAGTCCCAAATCAGACAATGCAGCGAGGGGCCACTGGCTATGCAGGCACAGACCAGCCTCGCTGCAGCTACAGCGGGGTCTGCTGAAGTTAGCACAACCTCATTGCTTCCCGCGCACATACACTAGCTTCTCTGCAGGTACCGCAGCCTTTTAAAGGTTTAGATACAAAGCCTGCATCTGAAAGAAAAAGTTCTTATAGCACTAGTTGCCACAGGCACTAAGATGTCATTGCAAATTCAGCTATTAGAGAACAGATAAATACCTTCAGGGCAAGCAGTGGTTATATTCTCTGCAATAACTTGCTGGTAATCTTCTATTTAAATGGTCTCTGCTCCTTCTCATCTATGTTAGGCCATAACCACCTAGCCCCCATCTGAACTCCAGTATCAACCAATTTTGAGGAAGAAACTTTGTCACATCAGCTATGCTAGAAGAAGAGTCACACGTCTTGATGCCAGTGGTGCTTAAATCAGACCAAAACATGAGGGAGAGCCTTCACATCAGCAGGAAGAGTACCGGCCACGCCAGAGTGACACTGAGAAGATGCTGCCTTGCTTTCAGCAGAGCAACTATCAAGTAGCTTTCCCCTATCTTCTGTGTTAGCCCCAAGCCTCAACATAATAACTGCAGTCTGCGCTTCTTCCCAACAACCGTGCAGTTATCATCAAGAGGGATGAGATTAAAACTTGAGGAATGCCATGTGCAAAAAAATAACTTTGCTGTTTGCAATGTCTCCTAAGAGAAGTAATAGTTATGAAAATCTGTTCCTGCTGTCTGCTCTTGTTCTCACAGAGACTCCTGGACAAATCTTACCACAGCATGAGCAGGTAGCAGTGATAAAGACAAACAGGAGATGTACTGCTCTACAACTGGTGCTTAATCTACAATCTGTACCTGCCAACAGAAACTGTGTGTCTTCACACTGTATCAGACTAACAAGCATGACAGGAAACCTAAAGCACCTAGATACTGTAAGCTGCTGCAAACATCTAAACAATCTTAGCCCAAGATAGAATATTAGCGATTTAATGGACAGTGGACATTTTTAAGGATCACATGAGATTGACTTAGCACTCTCAATCGAGCATGGTAGATGACAAGGTACACTCCTAGTCCTTTGCAACACAGAATAAAACAAGGACATTTAAAGCACCTTCACAGCCAGTTTTTAAAACATGGCCACTTGATTGCTTGCAAATAGCTCTTCATGTGGGGATGCTTACTCTGGAATCAGAGGACAGTATTTCAAATTAGTCACAAATTTGATTTGTCAGTCTGTGGAAAAAAGGAAAAAAAAAAAAGATAATTGTAAAATATGGGTATCCCCAGAGGGACATATACCAGTAAAACTGCAATTGTTTAAAATCACACTTTAATTTTTCCATTAAAGCTTTTTACAAGCTATATCATTAGCTAGCCATGTACAAGACACTGACTGGCCAGACTGTGAGAAACAAATTATAAGACCTTGAAATATGGTCCTAATAAATTAATACAGCCACTGCTCAATTAACCATGATTCACATTTTCTTATAGAATTAGAGTAATTTCAAAAAACATGGGGAAACACTGATGATCACAAGAGCTGTGAGCTCTCCCAAGGCATTAACCAGCCAGGAAAAACAAAAGTTTGGAAGAAAATTCTTCCGACATTCCGGGCGTATATTTGTGCCAGAAAACTGGAGTTTGTTGAGATACTCCTTATTTACATGTCCCATTAAAATGTCATCCTTGTATCATGGAACCAAAGTAATTTTGATCAAGGAAAAAAGAAGTCAGGTTTTCTTAGGATGGGGAAAACATGAATCATCTGTGCAAGGCAGACAAATTAGATCAATCAGTTGGTATGACACCCAAATATATCTGCTGAGCAAAAGTTTGCAGTAGGTTTTCTATGGGCAATCAAATTGTTTCCAATCCCACCCTTTTTCCTTCTTGTCCATTTATATCAAGAACTCTCCTATTACATTCTATTTTGTAGAAAACAAAAATGTCAAATTATCTTTAAAAATGCTGAAACAGGACTTTGCAAGTATATTTAGGAATAAATCTCAGAAGACTTGCACTGTCTCAGCATTTTTATGTCAATTTTATTGTATTTGTACTGGTATCATTAAGCATTCTATCTGGCAGAATTTAAATGTAAGCAATTCATAACAGAATATTTTCAAATAAAGTAATGTAACACATTAACTAGAACTTTCAGTTACACCGTACAATTTGTCAAATTGCCAACAGAACAACTCATTTGAAAAGACAGATTGTTGCTTATTCTTTAGCTGTCACTTGTGTTACTTCACTTCAGCTACTTTTGCCTGACACTTGGCACGGAGTTAGTCAATCATACTGACGGCTGCCTGATGATCTCTGATAAAATGCACAAACAAAACAGAGATTCTAGTGACTCATCCATCAGTCCGGAGAGTAACTTGATACCCCAGATAGCGGCTCCAGGGAAGAAACCCCTGCCAGCCACACATGCCGGTAGATATTACTGACACAATCTAGCCATGGCATCCTTCCCAAGACTGGGAAATTACTGGGATAAATTACTTGGATTTGCTGGATTAAAAAATGTCTTAAGATTCTGGATCTGTAGATCTTCTGAGTATTTTTGCAAACTCTGCCTGCTAAGGGCTTCTTCTGAAGTTAAGGCATTTAAAACAGCTATCCAATATGAAAAAAAACCTAAACAAAACAAAAAACTTTGCAGAGTGTGTAGAGATTCTCTGGGCTTGTTCCAAGCACCTCTGGAGATCCAACCAGACATCTTCCACCAGGGACTCCACTGAGACCACCACCAACTTTTGTATTAGCTACCCAACAGTTACAACATAAGCAACCGGCCAGTCTCCCTTCTCAGAGGCTCAATTTTCCTTTCATGTGTTTAACTCATCCATATACTTTTATATCCTGCCTAGCGTTCCACAGGTGGAGCACAAATAAGACCTTATAAAATGATGCCGTTACAGAAATAATACGAGTATGTCCACTGCCTGCCACTTTCCCTCTCTCTTTCATATGCACATACACAGCAATAACCTTCATGCATCTTAAAGCTGCAACTGCTCACTCGTGTGTGAAAATGAACCTCAGACTTCTACCAGTGATGAAGACAGAAGCCTAATGGTTTCGTCCAAATTAGCTCTTGAATTGGGTCATATATATTTTAATGAAGTAGAAGCTAATGTGGGGGCTGGATTCAGGAAGCTGGATGCTAGATGAGCGCCTGTGATTGCTTTTGTCCTTGGTTTGATTAGTTTGGCAATCACAATCATTTACATAAATTGTGACTATCTTACAAAGGGGGAATCACATCCCAAGGGGGCAGGAGAAAGGAATGTACAGCCTATTCATAAAAAGATTTTAATATGCAAATAAATACCAGGTAATTTTATTCTCTGACCATGTGTTCCTCATTGACAAAGCAACTCAGGTGGCTCAGGCAGTGCCACACTGACCAGGACTGCCTCGCAGGCCTCAGCACAGATTACCGTGAGAAACACGATGAACATCAGGTAAAAAGAGATGGAGAGTTTTCCCTCTCATCCCAGTAAACAGGTACGTACATTCTAGCAACAATTATAATCTCCATCAAACACACCACTAAACAAACATTTAAAATTTGCCCTAGTTTGTCAACACGGCCTTGTCTCAGCAGATTCACCCTTCTCGAGCAGCACTGCAATTCACTGACTTGGTCACAAAGCACAGATGCGCACAGAAAATGATGGTATCCGGAGTTATCCAGTTGATAATCTGGCATGAATCCCAATGGAATTAGACAAGCATTAGGATGTAAAAAACTTTCATTTGCCCACAAAACTGATGCAGGCTGCAAGCCTTTCCACTGGCTGGTGTGCTTTCAGATATGAGCTCAAGCCGCCCACCTCAGAGGAGAACACATAATGTGCATCCTGACTGCTCCTTCCTGGCCATTTCGGCCAAGCACACCAACTGAGAACTTCATTATGGAAAGGGTCCTTTCCATCTTTTTTTCACATACTGGACTGAGACAACCAAAACACTTCATCTTCACTGAGGAGTAGCTAGCAGGTGTTACCAACTTCATGATACTTCCAATTCTTCAGGGAAGCCTTTTCTCCAATATTTTTATCTGTTGCATAGGTGAGTCAACATTATGTAAAAAGATGTATTAATAAAAATAATGACAATAGGTCACAGATGACTGGACTGGGCATTAAACCTGACTCAATGGAATTATCCATTTAAGCACACTAAATAAGCACTATCATCTCCTCTAGGAAATTAACATCTTCCTGAAACCCTCAGAGGTTAAAAATGCTGATCTAGGAATATCCCAATGATATTCGTCCACACACGTTTCACTGAAGGCATCATGGCTGCACCTCCTCCTGTGAATTAAAGAGTGCCAGGGAACACCCCCGAGCACTGGAACTCACTTGCCCGTGCTGGGAGCCGTTGAAGGGCCCCATGCTTATTTGGCTCATGCCAACACAGCCAACAATCCCTAGACACAGCCTGAGAGCCATGGTGAGCCAGGGACCAGTCCCAACGGGAGGAGCAGTTGAAGCTACTCTGGTTTGGTTGGAGGTCACACTCATTGAGCAGAGGTGTAACAGTCCTAGGCTGCTCCCACAACTGTCACCCTCCAGGCCAGTGTGGTCCCAGGCCCATTCATGTTAGTACTAGAGGTCTGTCCTGCCTATGGACTTCGTGAGTATCCCAAGTAGGAAAACTGTGGGACTCCTTGCCAAAAGATGTCATGAACACCATGATTTTACATGGCCTTCAGAGGAGTACTTGACTTGGGACAAGTACTTAAGAGATCCATTGAGAGTTACTGTGTAAATGAACCATACCAGGTTCAAGAAATCTCCTGAGCTAAACATTGAGGCTGAGAGAACATTCATGGAAGTATCAGACATGCTTGTCCCCTTCTACCCCGTGGATTTGCTTATTATGGCCGCTGTTGGAGACAGGATGTTGGGCTAGATGAAGTCTTTGTCTGAACCAGTACAGCTGTTATGTTATTATGCAGAAGTGGTAACATCCATAAGAGTTTACTGTGATAGAGCAGATGTGAGGAAATGTTCAAGAAAACAGAGGAGCTGAGAAGTAATTTGGCAAGTAACGTTATGGCAGCAGTGCTGGCTTAAATGGCCTCCCTCCTCCCTGACCTCACCCACTTATTCCCACCGCTCCCTTCTTTGTGCTTGTACAGCTGTTTGTGTAGCCACATTGTGAACCAGGCTAGAAAACAGATTTGGATGAGACACCTCTCTTTTCTTTTTTTCCTCCCTTTCTGGGTTATGTTTCAGCCAGATCAGTATCCAGATTTAGCTGCTCCACAGATGAACAAATAGTTTGCCAGGACAACACAAGAAGCAGCACAAACCAGGAACACGTGTCCAGGGCCAGGAGGTGTTTATGCTCAGCATAAGCAAAGTTTAAGCGGGACCATCACCATCACCACCACCAGCCTGCAACCTGAGACTCCTCAGGGTAATGGAAGAAGTGGCTCTGCCCGGAGCAGGAGCAGGGCTTGCTACCCAGCCACAGCAATGACTGGGAGGACGCTCTGCCTACCTGGTCTAGAAAAGATAGAACTTCAATACGGATCAGACAGTGAGAGTTGTTGTTTGTACAGACATTCCCTGCATCATAACTCAGACAAAAGTAAGAGCTCTCCTAGGAGAAACCAAGCCACGTTCAGTTTAAAAATGGGATGTGGCCCAGGTACCTGTAAATCACCTGAGGATGTTCGTGCTAAGCAGAATTACTGTGTCTCTTAAACAGTAGTTATTGAGTACATTTGGCTTTAATTAGTTCTCTGGGCAATTTTCAGATTAGGAACATCCTGATTAAGTAGAAAATGATACATTACCTTTGCGTTCTCTATAAACAACACATGGTAGTTTACTACCTAAGTGCACACAGAGGCTGAGCAGAACACAAAGCAGAGGGACCTGGGTACTACTAATGGCTGCTTTCTGAACATAGGCAGTAAATGACAACTTGGCCTTCATCTCCTTGCACAATCCAGTCTGACACCTTTGCCTCACAGGAAACAGGAATAATGCATTAGGGAACAGAAGATGCCATAAAAAGCACACGCCTTTTCTTTCTCATGTACGCAGCATTTAAAGGCAGGCACCACTGTTCACATTGCTCTCCTAGCAGGCTGCCAGAAGTAGGAACCAGCTCCTGCCAGAGGCTGCATTACTTTGATACAGGTGGACCAACAGAGCAAAATGCAGTATTCAACAGAATACCTCTACTGCCTTAAAATAACAGTAGCAGCCACTAAACACTGGCATGAGCGCCGGCAGCCAGATTATGCAGCCTCAATGACTGGAGGGCTCTGACTGCATGTACTAAACTCCTCTCAGACTACGCGCTACCACATCTTCCTGGATACTATTTCCCATGTCAGCTAGAGGAAACCAGCAGAGGCTGCGTATGGATAAATTAACAAATGAACTGGGACACCACAGACAGCTTAAACTCTAGACTTCATTATGTTCAAAACACAAACACGTCTCAAACACATACCCAACAAGCATCAGTCAAAGTATTGATGTTGTCACTCTAGATTGTCTCCTTCTGATAAACTGTTTGAAGGTGAAGGAATTAGGTGAATTCCAACAGAAAGTTCATATAATATGACTGTACAAAACCACAAGAGAAGAAACAGAATTCAGACACACAAGCTGATTTCTAAGCCCCAAAACTAAATTCACTTCACCTCTCTCAACCCTTGAGATGCAACTCTCTCTCGTAGATTCTCCCAATACATACATACCAGCTAAAATTAGGCTCATGATTGTGACTCATCCAAGTGGCTGCCAATCTCTTAGTTAAAAAAAGAAACAATTCCAGCAGTTGTGTACCACACACAGCCCTGTGCTGCACAAGATGCTTGAATCCAAATTGGAGCAAAGCAGCTTCATGGCTTCGGAGTGAAAAAACAACACAGGCAGTGCATTTCTTAAAAGTCAAGATCCTTTCTGATCCATTATTTAAAACCACAAAAAACCCAATTGCCTGTGCTGATTCTGCTCAACAGCTGGATTTTGAAAGATTGATCAAGTATCTGATAAACCCACTTGCTTGAAGAACATTTTTCTGGCAGTCAAAATGATTCTGTGTCTGTACTGGTTCGCTACCTGTTAAAGAAAAACTGCACCATGTTAATCAAAATGGACAACACCTTCAGTGTTAACCCAATTATGTGCAAAGCACTGTCAGACCTCTGTACCAAAGCACACCAAACCAAACCAAGTCTGACTTAAGACAGTCTCATCAGGAGCCAAGGGAAAAATTGTTTCTGAGCAATTATGCCTGTCTTGTTTAAACTGGAATCTTCTGCAGGGAAGAACCCCACCTTCCAAGGGTGATAAGCAGTCGGCTCATGTTTAAGTCACTGGAAGCAAGAGGCAGTCAGTACGTCTGGAGATAAACTCCTTAAAGAATAAATTATAACAGAAGGAATCCAGTGGGGCTGCCACTACATTTAAAGACAAAATTCCCATTGAATTCAGAAAGACAAAAGTAGGCTTTGATACACGTTCCACACAAAGTTGCAGCAGACTGGTCTGTCCCCAAAATGGGCAGTTGTCACAGCACTCACGAAACGGAAGGGAGAGGGACACTAGAGTTGAAGACGCTTCTGCCTGCAAACAATATTACATTCACTAGGAACTTCTCTTTTAACACGCACGCTCTGGAGCTTAACTCTGTAACAAGCTGAAAGCAGCAACTGCACTTACTACCATTTAAATCTAGTGCTTTAAAGTATGCCACAGAACTCACTCCCTTTATATTATGAAGCAAGATTAATGTGTCCTTGCCACTGTAAACCTGGACCAGAGGAATTTAAAAGGAGAGCTCTACGCTTTGGTCTCCACGTGATGAAAAGGAAGTTAGCCCCCAGTGTAGCTATAAGCTTCTCTGTTCTCTACACCAGAGATATGTGATGAAAATGAGATTAGAATGTGGCCCCAAAACTTCATCAAGACAGTGGAACTTTTTTTTTTTTTTTAATAAAATGTTCAAACATTCTGCCCTAGCCCACGGAGCCAGCAGAGTACCACAAAGGAGCCCTTATCTCATCAGTATGATATTGCACATGTCTCTAAGAAGCTATCTCACTGCTCGTTAAGAAACTGCAGTTCATCTGTTTTGGTGGAGGGTAGATGAAACCAGGCTGTGTTTAACAGCACAGTCTTGATATTCAGAAATGTATTAGATGGCTACATTTGTACATGACAACTGCACTATGTTTGGGCAATGGATCTGAAGAAATCTCCCTCCTTATATTGTAACAATAACTGTCTTTATTCATAAACCCAAAAACATCAGCTACTGGTTGATCAAAACACTTTTATAACCAGAAAACTCACTGTCCATCAGTTCTCCTGGTGTCCTCTTCAACCAAGTAAGCCTTACTAGGTTAGCTTAACAGAGGGGAAAAAATTAAGCTTGTGTAGGTCAAGGCTGACATTCTCAAACTTGGCTATCTTACATTATCCTCCTAAATCCACATTTAGTTTTCAGTAATGCTGCAAACCCCCACACAGTATAACACATAAAGACACCGTGGGAGTCAGTGTCTATAAAAATCAGAGCAGTCCTACTTACATGCTTAACTACAAATTTGGATGTCTAACTTCAGACATCGACATTCAAAAAATGTTGGCCTAAGACAGTCAGGCTGCAAAGACAGTCAGGGTTAAGGACTAGACATGAAACCGGACAACCTCACTTATGGTGCCTCTGCCTAACCAAAGCCTTCTCATCGTGCAAACGCACAGTTATCTGTGAGCTTCTAGCACAGAAGTAGGAGTTAGAAAAGACAGACAGCTGTGGAGAAAGGTTTTCAATCTGCATGAAAAGGATCATGCATGGAAAGCTCTCTTTCCTTGCGTATGGAAGCTTAATAAGCAGGGTCCTGAAATGAATATATCCACTTCTCAAAGGCAACTACATTCAGTTTCTTCAGCAATGAACTTCCAGAGGACACTTCACTCACTCTACTCTCCTACAGTGTGCAACTTACATTAGGAGGTGCACCCAGCACCCAAAAGAAAAGAAACCACAGTTACTGTTCATCCAGAAGGAAATTAACATCCAGAAGGACAATTAATAACAACTAATAAATCTGTGATCTGGGTGTTCTGCAGAAGAGGTGGCTGTGAATAGCTGCTGGAACATACGCTTGCAAAGCGCTACTGCTTGCCAGCCCTGCCCTGCTCTCCAGGATGCCAGAGCCACGTGGGGCATCGGGGAAGCCCTGGTGCCTTCCCGCTCAGCACGCATAATATGCACATGGGCATCAGCACCAACACAGAGTTACGCTCCATCTATCGCAAAACCATGGAAAATTCAAATTTAAGGCCGTAACTCTGCCTGCTGCTGCGCCACCGTGCTTAGCTGAGGTAGCGCGTGTTGTGTGTCATGTTTGATCACTGTGCTCTCAAGGACATCAGCAAGAGCCAGGCGTGAGAAAGCGGGTTAAAAGCCGTGCATTTCTGATCTGCCACAGAACGTCCTCGCTTCTCGGACTTCAAATTGGATCCACATTGTTTCCCTAGCACGGTCTATTATTTCCCAGGCTCCAGAAGATAGGGTGGGGCCCAGCCCCCTGGCAAACTACCCGAATCCCCCACCTTCTGAAGGACTTGCAGCTTCATGTTATGATTCAACAGAGATTCAGGCAAACAAAGGAGGGGAGATCTGTGGATAAACACAATGGCACGATGCTTAGTTTGGCTGAACTGTCTTTAACACCGCCTATTTCTCATAAGTACACGCATATTAATTAAAGGTATTTCATAAACTGGTAATGTTTCGCTTGAATGGCTTCTGGCAAGCACTGTGATATGCTTGACTTTTTAGGGGATACCTGCAATATTTTTCATTGCCTTATTGGGTTCAGTACCAAAAGGGGCCGACATGCAAATGGCCAAACAACACAGCTTAAAGAGAGAAGAATATGGGAGGAATGTAGTAAGAAGAATTAAGTACTTTTCGTGTTATTTTAAGGTGGTAACATGAGGCTTATTTCTTCAAGAGATGGGATTGTGTCTCAAGGAACTGAGCCAAATCCAACAAAAAGCTAACAAGACACAGACAATAAACTACTGCCAGTGAGTATAACAGCTGTTTTTCAGCTCACTTAGTTTAACCTGTCCTTGCCTTTAGCAGAAGACTTTGGATTTTAGCAAGACAACTAGGATTTCACAGAAATGCTGAACAAACATTTTACAGAGAACACAGAGAAAAAAATGTTTCTGAATTCTCTGTGCACCACTTAGCCAAGATGGACACTGGGTGTGTCCCTCACCTTCCTCCATTTGAAGTGAAGGGTAAAATTCACAATAAAGAGCAGAGTTAAGCCACCGCAAAGTGCTTCTGAAAATCTCGCCCTTAGTATGTTCCAGTGTTTCTCTTCACACTCCCCTGAGGTGGTAATTTATTTTATTAAACAGATAGTCTACACTGGAACTAAAACAACTTATTGCAGGTAATTCTTAATCAGCTTCATCAAGCTCAAGTGAAAAAATATTTAGCTTGTTTTAAAGAGTTACAATATTTGCATTTAGAGGATTATTAAGTAAGAATTAAATCATGTTCCTGACATATCTGGAATTTGATTAATAAGTAATAAAAATGTCTACATTAAATCTTAACAAAATCCAGAGTTGCTGCCTTAATAAAATACTATCATGCAATTTAAGCTTGCAGAATACTTTGCTGATTTTAAAATCCCATACCCAGTCCTTGTGCTGGGTATGCATTAAATCACAAGATATATATTGTTTCTCTCCTGAAAGGAAGATGAAAGGGGCAGCTGGGCTAACCTAAGAGTCACCTGGTCAGAGCAGCAGAAAAGCAGAATATTATTCTGGAAGTTCAGAGTGCCTCCACTGCTAAATGTTTCTTCTGGTGCCAGTAAAAGGAGGATGTGTCACAAGGGGAATATCTGCCACTTCAGCTGTAATTAAACTTGTTGCTGAGTATGATCCACGTAAGAGTAATTCTTGATCCACTTCAGCTGGTGATTATTTCCCCACAGAAAAATGAAGGACTTTTAGCAGGCAGTGATGAAGGCATGGGGTTGAATACAAGCACAGAAGAGCCACTTGGATGGGAACAGGCATGTTGGAGGTTTTATCTTTGCAAGTGTTTTAAAGCAGGGTACAAGAACCTGCCTCCTTCTAAGACTACTTTCAAAACAAGTCAATTGCACCTCCTCACTAGGGGTCAAAATTGCATCTTTTCTATGGCTTTTCCCTGATAACTGGTGTTTACCACATTACTTATTACAGCAAAATCATTCCTTCATGTACAACTTTGTGCATTTAATCTCTAAACGTGCTTAATAAAAGGCTAGTGAGCTTGGTATCTTTCCCAAGCACACGTGTGCAGCCAGGTGTGAGCTAATTGTCCATAGATAGAGCCAGTGGAGTTCCAGGCATTACAAGTGTAATTAAACTAAGTATTCAGTGCAATTTCAGGTGCCTTAGTGTACCCCACCTGGCTGATCTAAAAAGGCACGTATTTTATTCTGCCAATTTCATGCATATTGATAGATATTGGGCTTTCAGACAGCCAAAGTGGCACTAGGTCAGCCTGTTAAACACCTGAATTGCTCCCCAGTGTTTAGACACCACATTTATGTGTCTGCACCCTCATGCTGGGCTCCACCTCCCTCTGCCCCAGCCCTGACAGCAAGAGGCCAAGGGGAGGTGGGGTGGGATGGGCTGGGGGTGATAAGGGGCTGTGATGTGACCATAGCCCCAGGCAGGAGGCTGTCCCCACACAGACAGGAGCAACAGCAGGCTGTGTTGGCCATTTTCCGCACAGGCCTGAGTTATCATCTGTTCCACTGCATCTGAGTAAATCTGAAGAGCAACAGCCCTTTTTCCCTGGGCAGCCGAGGGCTGGGTCTTTTATCAGCTCCTGGCACCCCCCTCCACCGGTTCTACAGGGGCTCTGTCACAGCAGGCAGAACGTGGGCAGGGGCCGTGTCACAGGGGGGTCAGTGACACGGCCGGCGCAGGAAGGGTATAAAAAGGGCTGCGGGGTGAGCCAGCCTAGGCCGGAGGAGAGCCAGTGGGCCAGCAAAGGCTGAGGTGAGAGGACAGGGAAGAGGGCAGGGAAGGGGACGGCTGGGCCACAGGCAGGGAGGCAGGGGTTGCCTGTGGTGCAGCCATTAGTGGCTGCTCTTCCTTTGCCTTCTAGGGCCAGAGGCCCTGAAGAGGATGCATCCAGACCATGGCACACTCCTGTCCTCAGCCACTCAGCTGGAGAGACTTGCGACTTTCTACAAGGACATCGACCTAAAGATAAGGAAACAAAATAACACCTGGCCGGTGCCATTTTTGAGCTATCTGCTCTTGGCACCAGCCCCAACCATGTAGTGGCCATGTCACAGTGAGCAGCAGGCTGGTGGTGAGGTTGGGGACATGGCCACCCCAGGACAGGTGTCTCCAGGCTGCTGGGGAGACATGGGACTCACAGCCTTGACCTGAGGCTGGGAGAGCCCTGGGCAGGGGTTGCCCACGGTGACCGAGGGTGGCTGCTCCCATTGTTTGTACATATTGTCCTGTTTTTCACAGCCTCAGGCCCCGACAGGGACACAACTAGACCCTAGCACGCTCCTGTCCCCTCCCTCCTCAGCCACTCAGCTGGAGATTTCTGCAGCTCTCTGCAAAGCCCTTGACCTGAGAACAAGGAAGCACACACAGCCCCAGTCTGCACCATGCCACGGCCTCACAGACAGCTGGAAGCTCCCCACAACCATGGACAAGCAGAGCTCCGCGACACCCACCTTCTCTGTCTGAAACTTACCTGGAAATAAAGTTTCTGATTTAGGGGGGGACACCACAAAAAAACCCCCAAATATTTGTAGTGAATGGGGCTACATCTGGCTGGTGACCAGTCACCAGCGGTGTTCCTCAGGGTTCAATTCTAGGGTCAGTTCTGTTCCATACATCTATCGACGATCTGGATGCAGGACTTGAATGCACCATTAGCAAGTTTGCTGATGATACCAAACTGGGAGGTGCTGTTGACTCTCTTGAGGGACAGGAGGCCTTGCAGAGGGATCTAGATAGATTGAAGCATGATCTATTGAGGCTATGATCAATGGGATGAAAGTTAACAAGTCTAAATGCCAGATTCTGCACCTAGGATGGAGTAATGCTGGGTACAAGTATAAACTGGGAGAGGAGTGGCTGGAGAGCAGCCCTGCAGAAAGGGATCTGGGGGTGCCGGTGGACAGCAGGCTCAATACGAGTCAGCAGCGTGCCCTGGCAGCCAAGAGGGCAAACCGCATCCTGGGGTGCGTCAAACACAACATAACCAGCCGCTCAAAAGAAGTGATTATTCCGCTGGTATTCAGCATTGATGCAGCCTCACCTTGAGTACTGTGTGCAGTTCTGGGGCCCACAATTTAAGAAGGATGCAAAGGTCCTTGAATGTGTCCAGAGGAGGGAAACAAAGCTGGTGACAGGGCTGGAAGGAACATCCTGTGAGGAGCGGCCAAGGACTTTGGGCTTGTCTAGTCTGGAGAAAAGGAGGCTGAGGGGCGACCTCATTGCTCTCTACGGCTTCCTGAGGAGGGGAAGCGGAGAGGAAGGTGCTGAGCTCTTCTCCCTGGGATCCAATGCAGGACGCGTGGGAATGGTTCAAAGCTGCACCAGGGGAGGTTTAGAGTGGACATTAGGAAGCATTTCCTTACCAAGAGGGTGGTCAAACGCTGGAACAGGCTTCCCAGAAAGGTGGTCGATGCAAGGTGGTCGATGCCCCAAGCCTGTCATTGTTTAAGAGGCATTTGGACAATGCCCTTAAGAACATGCTTTAACTTGGTCAGCCCTGAAGTGGTCAGGCAGTTGGACTAGACGATCGTTGTAAGTCCCTTCCAACTGAAATAGTCTATTCTATTCTAGGTGATAAGTCTCTTTTTCTCTCTTTTTTTTTTTTAATAATCAACATATTTTGCTTAATAAACGAATAAAATGCAGTTCAAAAGTACTCAGTTCATGTTCATATTTCAACTAAAATGAATCCATCATCTTGCAATAATCTTGTGGCAGATACATTAACCACAGCCAGACATGAGAAAGGAAAGGAGAGGCACTGGCAACTTAAATCCTCTCAGCTAGCAGGAGCAAACCAGAAATAATTCCACCGAAGTCAATACAGACTCACTGGTATAAAAAAGCACTGGCAAATCCTTAGACTATTTCTTTCTTCAGAAAAGCAACAGTTAAGGTAGGCTGTGGAAATCAGCCCTGGTTTAAAACTTGCCATTGCTGACAGGCTACTCTCAACAGCACCTGAGGGTCAGGTGTCATGAACCTACACTTTAAAAGCAAATTTATTCTTACAGATATTTTCTTAGAGAACATGAGTTCACTAGGGTTCATAAAAGACACATTCACCAAAGGTGAGGAGCACATCACTAGAAGACATCAACATACTTCCATGGTCCCACATTCGCACTGCCCAGGGAGCATCTTCTCTCATCTGACCCTTTGTCCAGAGAACTACTGAAGGTGTTTCATCTCTTGCTGTGCTGTTCAAGCATATGGTGTAACTTCAAGCCTAGCTTAAACAATCTCCTAACTAGTGTATCACTATCACACTTTTATTAATCCTCTCCTAGTTTAAACAGAGAAGACTAGATACTTATGGGAAAAGTGACTCTTTGGTAATGGCATTAACATAGGACTTCAGATCAAGCCCTTGCTCTGTAGACTTCCCTGCATCTTCCTGTTTGAGATTTAGGCCTATCGGTACTTCTGTAAGGGCACAGTGAAAAATAACGTATGCTAAGAAGCAGAGATTATGGTAACTGGGGCCGTGCAAGTACCCATAATACACAAATACAAGATGTTAGAGATGACGCACAAAGCATATGAGAAATAGCTGGCTTCTAATCATACATTGCTTTTCCTGGCACAATAGCTCAGATAGGCATGTGGGAAATGAAAAGGAGAAGGTGAATAAAACTTATATTTGGAATTGTTTTGACTGCTATTGCTTGTGCTAATTGCTTTAAAAAGGATTTTGTTTGATTGTTTAGATAGCATTTTAGGAGAGTAAAATCCAGCACTGAGACAGGTCTTTGAGCACTTAAACATTTCCAGAGGGATTTACAGACAAAGTCTTTGGTGATCAAGCACAATCAAATACAATCCAAGTCCTGAATCAAAATGCTAGCCTACTTAGGGCTTTTCATCTCCCTTGAGAAACCATGGTCCCTTGAAAGACTTTGGCAGACCTGGCTGGATACTTTGGTACTTAATATGCAACAGCAAGAGCGAACAAGCTTGTGAACAGCCATTAAATCACAATCAAGGATAGAGTCTAATCAAGGCTAAAAAGAGCAACATTACGTTTCAGCATGCAGTTTGTTATCAGCTGAACGCATTAAACCATTAAAAGCATTCACACAGGAATCTGATGAATAATTTCATAGATAGATGATACCAAAATTTGAATATGAATACAAGCCACAAACTCACTCTGGGTTGAAATGCCTGCACCTCTCAGCTACACAGCAGCACCAGATATAATGCAGGACACAAATGTGATGTTAATAGGAATATTTTACAAAGTAGGCATCAAAACGAGAGAGGGAAACAGCTTAAAATTTCAGCTTAAGGGGACAACAATATGGCAGAGGGAACTCTTAAGCTACAAAACCTGCAAAGGGGGACCTCATCAGAATTTCCTACCTCCATCGACTGGTTTCCACTCCCCACAGGAAAAATATAGATTAATACCAAATAATACCATTGTGCTCATTTTAGAGAGATATAGATACAGAAAGGCAAAGTGTGTCTCCACCAGGGGCCACAATAATAAATACATTAATACTGAAGTATTCAAAGTCTTTCAAAAGTGTTAACTCCGACAGCAACATGATGAGGTATATCTCTTTTAGGCCCCTGTAGAGAGGGATTAAATGAAGCTAGAAAAAAAAAATGGCATCAGTGTTTCCAAACAGGGACCTCAAATTAGGCTCCTCAACATTACATAGGCGTAGATTTTCAGAAGTGACTGGTGAGCTGACTTGCACTCATCTCCATTTTAGGCAACCTTAACTAGACCTAATTTTCAGAAAGTACTGTGTTCTCAGTTCTTTCAAATGATCCTTTTAAAAAAAACACTCAAGATGGGTATCCAAAGATCTTAAATATTTGAAATAATTAAATAGCTGTAAATATATTATTGTAATTAATCACTTTTAAAACTCTTTGTTTTGCTATCTTAATTTATTTCCATAAGAGCTAGGCCCTTGGTCTTTGTAAGGATGAAAAAGCAGCATACCACTTCTGGGGAAAAAAACCAGCCAAGTTCATTTAAATACTTGAGCATAAATTTTAGAAAATTAATTTTATTCATACAAGTTTGTAAAGTGTTCCCCAAACCACATTTTGTGTTGTGTGTACAGAGCACATAGAACAAAGATGTTCAGCTCCCTGCCTGGGATGCTTCGACGCTGTGGTAACACAAATAAGGAACAGCAACAACAAATCAGCAGGACAGCCAGCACCAGCATCCCAAAGTCTGCACTCCCAGCATCTTACAAATCTGCCTGGAAAACCTAACTCAGGAGTGCCGGCTCCTGCTCCATGTTCTGACTGATAGAGCACTTTCATTATTCCACACTAAATGTGAAAGTTGTTAGGTATGGCACTTTCTTAAAACTGCCTCTGCTTTGGAGTATGTCAGCAGACAGAACAGCAGCATCGTGCACGTGACGGCACATCAGGGATGTATGTAGTTTCACTGAACTGTCAGCGTTCACCAGCTTAACTGATCACCAATGCAATACACTCTTACTAAATAAAACTTAATGAAGCAGCACCAGTGCATTTCAAGGTCCTAAATCAAAAAATCAAAAAAAGATGCACAAACAGTGACTGCTAAAGGGAAGTGCATTAGGGATGGGACAAAGGGTCAGGCTCATACACTCTGACACGTAAGTTGCTAGACACTGCATCAATGCACCATTAAAAATTAATTTGGCTGCAAAAAGTCTTCTTGGCCCACCAGATCTTCACAGACTGAAAGTTCCTACTCCTACATAGAAGGCTTCCCATTAGGGAATATGAAGTAGACAGGTATGAAGTGGACAGTAGGCAGAATATGAAGTGGAAAGCTTAGTTAACAACCTAGAATCAGTTATGGATCTGAAAATATTCAGAGCCCAAAGCAGACAAAGAGAACAGTTAACAAAGAAGAGCAAGGGAAAGAAAAAACAGTACAATGAAAATATAAATATTGAGCACTGCAATGTATTTCAGCTTGGTTACGTAGTCCTAAGGGACACATTGAACACTCTGAGCCATAGCAAGGGCACTGAGAACTGGCAGGAGTGTCCGGCACACTGCAGGACTGAGCTCTCTAACACAAACCAGAGCTATTGCCATTACATGCATTTTATACTGTAGTCAAGGCGTAGGCATGTATCCAATGCATGTCCGATGCCTACTGGGAGACAATGGAAAACATTATTTCACTTTTAACTTGGACTGTGGTTGGAAAGAACAAAGTCTCAGGTTCCAAAGGAAGAGTCATGTGAACTGATAGTCTTGAAGAAAAACAAGAAGTTCAGATTCCACTTTTGCCCTCATCTCAGTGTGGTCCATAGTACCAAACTTCAGAAAACCTGCAAAATATCACTATGTATTCCATGGAATCCAACTGGATATAGTATGTATGTAACCATACCCGATACCAACACTCCCACCACATACTTGTAGGCCTCCCATCACCAGCAACTGTATGTTAATTAATTAATTCTCAGGATAACTGAGAATTAATATATAAGGAACATAAGGAACCATCATTATTCCCATTTTACAGATTTAAAGCAGAAGCTCAAGATCCCAGAGAGTGGCCATTTTGATCTGGCTTCTGTTGATGTAAAACTGGGACATCCATCATCAAAAACAAAGGATCGCTATTACTATGACTTAAAGGATTTCTTTTAAGTCAAGCTTCTAACCAAAATTCTCAAGAAATTCCATATAAATACTTCAGGAAAAAATGGATACACTTTATGGCACAGTCTAAACTTAGCATATTCTGCAGTTGTTCCACAGGATGGTTAAACTCATCCCTAATATCTGGTTTAATTCTCCTTGTAGAAGATGAAGTCCTAATACATCCACACTGTGGATCAGTGAATATAGTCACTGCCTGTGATCCCAGGACTAAAGAAGCTTCAGCTTAAATTCATACTTACTTCTTAATTCGTTTTGGTTTGGGGTTTTTTTTGACGGCAGGTGTTTATAAATCTCACAAGACGGGAGGCCACTGCAATGACAGCTAAATGACAAAAAAAGTAACTAATATTCAGGCTAGCAACAAAGACAACATGGATGCATCCAAAACCACCACTTCTAAAAATTCTGTCCTACAATCCTTAGCCAGGGAGATAGCAGATCACTTCATCTGAGATAAGTATCAACACTGCAACTGTAGACACTAAATCCACTGCTTTAAGCACCATTTATGCACTTTAACCAATGATCCTTTAAGGAAAAAAGTATAAATAATGCCTACAACAAGCAGCTGAAGCACCCTCCACCATCCCAGCATCCATGCTTCTATAGCATCCTGCCTCCTCTTGCTTATTCTGCATCTGGCCCCCTTAAACCTCTACCAGCAGCAAAAGCTCAACCAGAGGATGCTGAGCAGCCTCCTTCCAGCCTCATCTATTACTTGATTAGGAAGCAGCTGGCACTGAACGGAGCTGGATACTTGTCAAAGAGCAAGTATGCTGAATGCACGCAATACAGTAAACTACAGGCATATTTACTTTAATTTAATCTGGCATATTTACTTTAATTTAATCCTTATGCATCTCCTTAAATCAGGAGGTGGGAAGCATAATCTTTTCTGTATTCAAAGTATTCATATTGGTTCCTAATCATCATTCTAATAAAATAATAACAGTAAGCTTGTGGAAGGTATTTCTTGCAGTTTTTATTTGCTCAGTCACTCTTTTGGTCATCATTCCCCCTTTTCTCATTTAAGCTCAGGCCACATAAAATTAAAAAGTTTATTGTATTTTCATAGGTAGCACAGACAAATATTTCATGATACTTCTGCAAATAAACTATTTTTTTATTCATGCTATGCAATATAAAAGACAAGACAATCAGCTGGCTAGTGAACCTAAAATAGTTATTGGGCTTTCTCTGTGAAATGATGCAAGGATAGAAAAATGAAGTTAGATGGCAAAAGCAAGAGCCAGACCATCTCCTCTAATTAACGTCACACTAGCTTTCTGGTTTCCTGGCAACTTTGGAGTTTCAGCCTTGTCAGATGGAAAGTATTTGCTTGATAAAATTTTCAGAAATTCTCATCACTCTAATTTGCCAGTAAAACAGATTTTTACGGGGAGAAGGAAGGGAAATTAAATTAGATCCTGTTTTCTTCTTTAATCAAACTGATGAAAACAAACAAAAAAAAAGAAAGTGCTGATAAAATATTATGCCAATTCTATCATTTATCTAAAACCTACTCCTTGTTTCACATGAAAGAGCCAGTGGTTAGACCTGGGTGTATACAACCCCCTTGGCCATACTGTAATAAGACCTTAATCTGCATGAGTGAATCTGACTCCCTGGTTTTGCCAAAAATCTGTACACTCATTTGTGAACATAACAACAAGCATTTAATGTCTCAGCTATCGGTACAATAATGAGAAATGCGCTTTCCACTTGGCTGTTAGAAAGCTTGTAAACTTCTCAGCAACAACACTAATATAACCCCACACAGATGGTCCAAATTTAGAGTAGCACAATCAAAAAAGATGACAAGAGGCCAAACTCGTAATATAGCCAGAGACTTTGTTGTAATATAGAAGAAATTAATTCAGTCCAATTCAGATTACTATACTGCACTTCTCAGTACAGCATCTGAGCATGTCTGCACCATAAAATGGTACTAACTCCACTGTAGTCACAGAAAGAGAGCTGGATCCCTGGAGAAAACCCTTCACAATCCCCCTGTTCTGCTTCTGTGCCATATGGCCCAACTCACATCGCAATTTAATAAATGCGAGACTATGCGATCTCTTTGGTCTCTGAATCAGGCTCTGCATCCAAAAGTTTCCATCTTGCAATAGGATGAAAACAAATCTGCTTGAAAAACCTTTTGGAAAGAGCACGACGGTTCCCAATTTCTATTTCTCCCATTCAGCTTGTCCAGGCTCACTCCAGTGAAAGCACGGCATGCCTGGGCCAAATCCCATGAAAAGGTGCTCCTGGAATCATGTCAAAACTCACTTTGTGGTAATCCAGGCACAAATCATGCTGTTAAAAATATGGTGCTCCTAAGATGACTTTGCTAAATACCTCTTCTACCAGTATCTAAGTACTGCTAAGAGACCTTGAATGTTAGCTTGATACCATTATATGGAGCCTTGGTTGTAATCGAAGTCCTTTATTTTTCAGAATTGCATGATTAAATGGTCAGAATATCCTTCAGGTGCTTTTGAAGCTTTACATCCATTAGCCCAGCATATACTATCAATGGTAAAAATATTAACTATCCTTCCACCAGACACAGAATGATGGGTTATTCTCATTTCAATTATCCCAAGGGCCAGATCTGTACTTTGTTTTGTTCTGTTTCCCAGCTACAAAGAGCAAAACATGTCCTTTCAGTCTGGCTGACTTTCATCAGTGATTAAGGGGAGAAAGCAGAAAACCTATCAAATCTAAGGGACACGCACCAAAAGCCAAAATGTTCATTCCTCTAGTGCCATGCTCAGACTAGATGAGCACTCAGTGCCATGGCAGATCACCAGCTTTCATACCACACGGTCCAGGGGAACTGCTGCAAGCTGAATGACGCCAGGAATTCAGGGAGGGCAGAAAGAGACGGAGGATTGCTCGCTCCTGGCAAGGCTCCCCACTCTTACAGGCACTGGTTGATGCAGAAAGCCACTATCTTCCCAAAGGTGAGATAAGACTGAGCAAGACTGCAGCAGAAGGCAGCTTGCTCTAAAGAGGCCAGAGGAGGAGAGAGCTGCTACCCAGCAGAACATAAGCAAAGAGAGATTTCTGTCCTTCAGCTCCCATTCAGTTCACATGCCAATGCTCCACATTTTTATTTTGCAGCTTTGAGCATCGCCCAACTACGAGAGATCTTTCTGGGGGGAAATAAAAGTGCGGAAACTATTCTTTAACATGTAGAATATACAAAGTGGAATAATACAGAAATCACTTTCCAGCTGGCCTTGTTCTCCCATTCATATGATAGTTTTCATATTCTGGATTTCTGCCTTATTCAAACTGCTGGAATATGGATGCTGTCCACTTCAACAGAGCAAGCAAACTCAGCACCTATCACTGACCTGCAGAAAAGGCATCCTCTGATAAACACAAAATTGCTTTGAAAAATCCATCAAATCTAAAGAGATTCAAAGCATCATTTCTCCTGCGATTTTTCTTTTTCCACTAGTTTGTATGCTTTCATTTCTTTATTTATTGCAAAAAACTGGATCCTGCATAGTTAGGAAAATGGCATCTTTTCCTCTTAATTTATTCCACACAGCACAGACATTCAAACTGGTGGTTCAGCAGAAAGGAGGTCAATGTACTAATGGAATCAATAAACTTAAGTGTGATGAAGCAACCACCACTTCAATTACTGTATAAATCGTAAATCATTTTCAAAGTCAAGAAATGTCCTTCTATCAATAAACTATCTCTTTAAGCAATTGTTTAAAAATCAAAGTGTGATCTTGTAAACATTTTGGGGCTCAGTTACACTGTACGTCTTATTCGTAACTTCTGCTTATTCCTCATTGCTTATTCCTTATTGATTCAGATTCAGAGCAGAGTAAAGACAAACTGAAGGAGTATTTACAATTAGAAATTATGATAACAGCCTCCTCCTCCCCATTGTTCCCTCTACTCTCGGTTAGTCACAACTGGATGCTGTGACAGTAAATATTTCTCCCAAGAAAACTGGAAGCATGGAGCCATACCTGTGCCCACTGCAAGCTACGAGCGCTGTCCAGACACGGAGAGCACCATCTTCAAACAAGCTCTCCGCAAGCCACCATCAAACCACCAGAAACTCTACAGGCTGATCACATGCTGATATGGACCAATGGCTAAATACTCCTGTTAAGCTCTCTATGCTGCGTTGCCCTGTATGACATGTCTCTAACTCAGCAAGTGAAGGCATAGGCATTTTTTCCCACCCTAGAAGTTTAAAATATGCTCCCTAGGTGACAGGAAGTCTTGTCTGGCCAAGTTAAAGATAAAGAAATACTGTAGTATGATACAGCATGACCCCCTCTTAACAGTCCTCATGCCCCGGTACAGTGAAGAGCAAGAAAGTCCAGAGAGAACTTATTACTGTTCAAGTAGTATATATACAGTGGCATGAGGATGCACAGCAACCCTTAGATGGAACAAAAGCTTATCATCCTCTAGTCCAGGACAGATATGAGTTATTATACAGAAAGTGATAACCACTGGCAATACTAATTATCTAGCCTGAAGCAGAACATATGTGGGATCACAAACTACTGAAGCATAGATTATTAGACAAGTGGAGCCAACGCTCTCTCTGTAAACTTTTCCTAAAGATCTGCTACAGCTCAGAAGGCAAAATAATTTGCATCAACTCTGCTTTTGGTGAAATCCTCTCTCTGCATTGTAGAACTTCAAAACTCTGTTCAAATCTGGGATTCCTCTGCGCTTTGTGCTGCAGAATTGCATAGTAAGAAACAGCCTTTTCCCCAAAGTTTTATCTAAATAGACAAAAAGGATCAAAAAGAAAATAAAAGGTAGATGATCAAGGTCAAGAAAGAGATTGATTACAGGAGTTGTTCAAAAATCAAATCTGGCTCTAGTAAAGCCAAAGTGAAAAATTGAGCCTGATGGCCATAACACAGTATCACTTTTCCCCATCACAAAACTCCCACATCTCTAAATATACTCACACTTTCAACATGACCCTGCGCTATCTCAGAGCTCAACTTCCTGGCTCTCAGAGAGGTGGGAGACTTAAAATCGCAATGGCAACTCCCACTGGCACAATTTCCTCTGTTCTTTGTTTCCAAAGTTCTCCGAAATTATTTTCAGAGCCTTTATTACATATTTACAAACTTCACCTTTATTTCTTCCTACAGCAAGAACACCATGAGCTCCAAAAATTCACTGACCATGTTAAAAAACAGTCCAAGCAGTAATTATGTCAAATTCAGAGCCTTCTTTAATATTCAGTGAAACTACCCAACGCCAAGTATTTTAGGATGTCTTTTGAAGACCTAAGACCTCTCTCTTCTGGCATGCTAGGCCTTCCTTCAGCACTCTCCTAAAGAGCACTGGCTTTGCACAGCCCTCAGCTAGTGAAGTCTTTGGGTCCTACCAGTGGTAATTCTCAAATTACAGCTCTTAGTGTTTCTTTACAACAGAGGTCCCCGAGGACAGTATACACAACTGCTGATACAGCTGCACTGACCTCTGTAGAAATACATGGGAAATACACAGTTCCACACCTTCAGCATTTCAGTTTCCTCATGCTTAGTGGCAAGCCCTGCCCATTTTCAGTCATCTTCTACCTACATAGATGCCACTAGTAGTCTATGAAATCTACTCAACCTGCAACGTAGAGCATGCAAGACAGTGAGGCATTTTGCTACACATGAACCGCACCAGAAACAGTCATCTAATGTTGTAATTACTACTGCATTCCTGTGTGCACAGCAGACACGCTTTGCTCACCGGTGTCCCCTGTACCACTGGGTACTCTTCAAACTGTAGCGACGGCTTGGTGTGACACCAGCAATGTTTCTTCTTTGTTCTGTTCAGCGAGATATGCACTTCTGTTTATCTGAAAAATCAGTTTAATTCTTGTAGACATAAAGCTCGTTAACATTCTGCTATTTTTTTCCTGTTGTCTGAATGTCTCTGTAAGAAATTCTGCAGCTCTGAGGGTTTAACCAAATGCTTGGTTTTACTGTAACTCACAGTGGCTGGCCTTGGTCATAACTTAATTTCATATTGCTCTCTGAAGTTGTTTTGGATCACCAGCAGGAAGGGAATCGTGTAATTGTCAATGTTATCAAATCACATTTGTCACTTTTTCCTGTAAACACCCAGAAGGAATTTACTCCACTAAATAAATTCCAGATATCTGCCTAGGAAGACACAGGGACACTTAAAAGTTGTGCAGTAATAATAATAAAAGTGAGAAGCCTGCTTCTGAATTCCTATGTTTAATGCATTAGCATCTGCTGAATATTATTACCTGCTTTACCATAGCACCTATATGCCCTACTCCAAGATCAAAATCAAAATTATACTGAGGGACATATAGCATACTGTTCCAGAAGCACAGATTTCATACTGGCTACATGGGCAAAGTGACAGGGAAAAGTAAACATAGAACCAAGGCAACAGAGCTCATTATTTGTAAACATTTCAATGATTTTCTGGGGAGAAAATAAAGGAGAGGTTAACCTACAAAGTATTTCAAGTGAGACATAAATAAGTATATATACATGCACACAGAGCTTCTGATCCTTCCCTGATTTTAACAGAACTTGTTTTTACCAGCTGTGTATTTTACTCACACAAAATTTACCTATAAATGTCTATAATCCAGAAATGTATTATGAAGCTCATGCAGGTTGAAGAATTAACAATGCAGAGGGAGAGAGAAAGCAAATGACAGCAGTGTCAGGAGAATAAAAGAAGAAATAAAGAAAAAACAAATTACGGAAGACCAGCAGACCGCCCAGCAGCAAAAGTGCAGTGAGGCAGAGGTGGGAGGAGGCGTGGGAGGCCATATGCTGTGTGCCCATATGCCAGTGTGGAAGAACATCCAGACAATGGCACGCAAAACCCAACGACACTATGCAGGCCTTGCAGCAGATGCACTAATTCAAAGCAGAGTTTGCCATGTGAAGTAAAAGCCACAGAAATATAGAAATTCATATTTTTCTAAAAGATTCCTGTCTTTGTACATTATTTTAATCAGCAAGAAAAATAATTCGACTCATGAAGTTTACCAATAAAGTGAACAAAGCCACCCAGAAGACATATCTTGGAAAAGGAACGCAGCAGGGCACAGCCTCTCCCAAAATTTCCTTTTAGTCGCTTTTGGGTACAGGCTTCTCCACATGTGATTCCCCCAATGTGGGGGTGGGGGTTAAGGGATGGGGGGAGAGGGTGTCATGCAAAACATGAAAAGGAAAGACATCGTGGAGAATGACTACAGTGCTACTCTTCCTCAAATCAGTTCACTCATCTGCTTTACCACAAGGCTGCACAAAGAGCTGTGGTGGCAAAGCTAAGTGAAATGCATTGAAAAGTAACAGATGCCTGGAGATGGAAAAGGTGGAGGAAGAATTTAGGTGGTATTTTAACAAAGAATGAGGCAACAGAAGCATAGTAATAGATAAGGTGGAGCTGAACACCATCCTCAGATTCTCAGTCACTGCCGTAAGTTTTGAGATTGTTTCATTCACTTCTTAAAGAACTAATGGAAATTGGGGTGCATACCAGATGACCAGAAAAGGACAGACATTGAACTTATTTTTATAAAAAGAGGAAAAGGGGTAGGAGGGGTCTGGAAAGAACCAACTAGTCAGTGTAGCTTCAATTCCCAGAAAAATTCTAGAAGCTATCACTAAATAAACTGTGTGCAAGCAATGAATAAAGTCCAGTTTGAAATTCTCAAAAGCAAATACTATCAAAATTATCTAATTCCCTCATATAGCAGAGCAACAGGCCTTAGCGATAACAGAGAGGCAACAGATACCCTCTCTATCAAGTGGGTCTGCAAGGGAACACGTCCTTAGTCTGGTATTATTTAACATCTGCATGAAGTGGCTACGCTTATTAAATCCAAGGATGAAACCAAGCTGAAACACAGAGACTGAGGTACAGAATGAGAGCTCAAAGTGATCTTTACAAACTGGAAAAATTATAAAAAATGGCCAGGTGCCATTCAGCAAGAAGGCAGGCAATGAGCATAAATACTGAAGTGCGCATAATCAGAATAGGCAACAGCAAAGTACACTCAGCAAAAGAAGAGCTGGGAGTGTTAATGAATCATGAGGCAGTAATGTCTGCCTTTTTCGTAGCAGCATGGCATCATAAGGTAATGCATAAAGAGGCTGCAAGATACATGCAGACAGTGAGTCTCAGAAAGCAAACTTCTACTCCAGCCTGAAAGACCTCAGTTGGAAGAGTGCATTCATGCCAGAGCATCACAGGACTAATGTGGATTAATTGGAGAGAGCCTGGGAGAATGCAATAAAAATGATGAGAGGTCTAGAAAAGCAGCACCAAGTGAGCAACATGGAAAGGATGACAAAGCTGAGGTTATTAAATCTAAAGAACGCAAGACATAGGAGAAGCATAATAAAGGCTTTCAGATATATTAAAGCTTGATAAAAAGAGACAGGGAATAAACTTTTCTCCATATCCCTAGTGGATTGGGAAAGAAGTAAACTGAAGCACCGGCAGATTTAAATCAGACATTAAAGACAATAGTCTAACCCAGCTGTCCAGGTTCTTCTTAGCACCATCAATTCTCCAGTTCAGTTCTCCACAAACAACTACACTGACACCAGCTAAGAGGATCTGTATGGGCCTGGAAATACTCTGTGGCTGCTTAAGACAGCACTGCTACCCAGAGAAACAGCTAGCAAACTACACGTTAAGGAATCTGTTTCACAATACACTGATTCAGCCGCAAAGCTACTCCCCAAAGTTCCTGTTTCCCTACTGCTCTGGCCACTTGTACGCAGCCCCTTGCCAGTGTCCGATGCCCTTTCAGTTGTGTCAGTGCAACGGTTGCAGAGCTGCACTGTATGCTGGTACAGTGAAATGAGCCAACTTAAAAACAACCCTGGTTTTGGAGGGTTTGTTTTAAGAGGGGTATAACCTGGGGGAATGCAAAATCAGCATACTGCAAAGCATCTGAACCCATACAATAGACAGGTGAACATAAATGGGGCATGCACACCACTGTTTACGCTCAGAAGTTGCTTACATCCAAAACCTAGACAACAAGCTCTCATCATGCAGAACTGAGCTAGGGATTATACACCCATCACAACCTTCCACGTTTTCTTATGGCTTTGTACCATGATACTTACAGGACTGTTTCATGTCCCGTACATCTCTACTGAGACCAAACAACTGACACTTCAGTAATCGAAGTGGAACGCTACAATGACATATTCTAAAATTAAAACATTAACATTACTTTCTCCTAGACACTCCCAAGTGAATGGTGGCACTTCCACTATTCTGCAGTAAATTTCAAAGCAGGTATCCTTTGAAACTAAACACATTATTACTATTAGCAATGCTAATGCAATGACCATTAAATAAATGCATTTTCTACAGATCATAAATAAAAATCCCTTTCAAAAATAGAAAGATATCAAGACAAATATTGAGGTTTATTAGGGCTATAATGATAAGCAGAAGGTTAGTTCTGCTTATAATTGGTTCAACAAGGCCAAGTGCAAGGTCCCGCACTTGGGCCACAACAACCCCATGCAACACTACAGGCCTGGGGAAGAGTGGCTGGAAAGCTGCCTGGCGGAAAAGGACCTGGGCGTGTTGGTTGACAGCCGCCTGAATATGAGCCCGCAGTGTAGCCAGGTGGCCAAGAAAGCCAATGGCATCCTGGCTTGTATCAAAAATAGTGTGGCCAGCAGGACTAGGGAAGTGATTGTCCCCCTGTACTCAGCACTGGTGAGGCCGCACCTCAAATCCTGTGTTCAGTTTTGGGCCCCTCACTACAAGAGAGACATTGAGGTGCTGGAGCGTGTCCAGAGAAGGGCAACGAAGCTGGTGAAGGGTCTGGAGCACAAGTCTGATGAGGAGCGGCTGAGGGAACTGGGGTTGTTTAGCCTGGAGAAAAGGAGGCTGAGGGGAGACCTTATCGCTCTCTACAACTACCTGAAAGGAGGGTGTAGAGAGGTGGGGGTCGGTCTCTTCTCCCTGGTAACAAGTGATAGGACAAGAGGAAATGGCCTCAAGCTGCGCCAGGGGAGGTTTAGATTGGATATTAGGAAATTTTACTTCACTGAAAGGGTTGTCAAGCATTGGACCAGGCTGCCCAGGGAAGTGGTTGAGTCGCCATCCCTGGAGGTATTTAAAAGACGTTTGGAAGAGGTGCTTAGGGACATGGTATGGTGGTGGTCTTGGTAGTGTTAGGTTTACGGTTGGACCTGATGATCTTAAAGGTCTTTTCCAATCTATACAATTCTGTGATTCTGTGATTCTGTTAGCTAACACTATCTAAATATTTAACCTTTCGGAGCTCATTGCTGGAGTACAATGGTCAATGTTGTACAACACATATGTAGATTCCAGGCCTTCCAGAGTACTGATTACAGTGATTACAAAGCAGGTAGGTTAAATTTGTTGTCTAAGTAGCTTAGCAATTGACCCTGAAAGTAACTAAATATGAAGGCACAGTTAATTTTAAAGACACACAGATTATGTGGCTAATACAGCTCTAAGAACTGGAACAGGAACAAAGAGCATTGCCCCAAATTACAATGACAGTCATGTGAAAGATTCAGGAATTAAACCAGGTCCTACTATATCGAGTTTTAAGCTCATTTTGCTAGACCACAGATATCCCTCATTATATCTTGAAGACCTCATATGGCAATTATTTTAGCCCAAAGAAAAATTCTGCAGCGCTCCACTGATTTGTAATTCTTCTGCTCTGGAGGAATAGTCATATTCCTTCGCAAACAGTTTAAATACTAATTATTTCTTTGCTGAACCCTGCAGTGAAACTCGTATCTAGAAGGGGCCATGTAAAAGCACTTCTAATATTTCTGCTGCTCAAAGAGCAATACTCTTCATCCGCTTCAGTGATTTTCTACCCAACAGGTACAACATTGAAGTAATGAGCATTATAAAACTTAATACAGTGCCATATATATTTTATGGCTCTGTAGATCCAGATCAGAGAACATCCAGATTGTTTTTACAGAACTAATGCCAGACACATTTCAAATTATTATGTATGCAATGATTCTATGAAATTTATAACTCTTACCAAATTAAAATTAAAAAAACATATAGTTGAGAAAAAGAATTTAAAAAATCCCAAACATTCTTTAAGGAAGGTAAAATTTCCCAATGATTTTTTAAGTAGATGTTATTATGAAAGAAAATAATATATATCAAAATAAAAAGTGGCTTGGTAAGAAGCATATTTCACTAATACAAGTAACAGGCATTAAAAATATATGTAAATGAAAAATCATTCATAATGCTCTACTGTTTTTACAGGACAGCATTTAAAAAGCAGTATCATGTAGGATGTAAAGCCACATGAAAGCTCTGGATAAGGGACTGTAAAATGAGATTCCCTTATATCAGGCTAACATCAGGAAAATAACTTTCCTGTGTAGCTTGCCTCTCTTTTCCCTTATGTTTACCTATGGTAACATGATCACACAAATTTCCAAAGTACCCAAACACTTCATGATCTTTGATGTTGTCCTTACAACGGAAGAGGCAGAACAAGACTTCCATATGTGACATTCAAATATAGAAGGATTCAAGTTACCTGCTCGAGGTCGAACAGAATGCCTCTGTCAGCCCTGCAAACCAGAAGTGGGTCTCCTGAAGCCCAAGAGATGCAAAAACAACCAGACTCGCCTCGTTTGCCATTTCTGCAGGAACCACATCATGTTGCAACCACTGACAGTCCTCTGTAGAGAAATCACAACTCACCTGTAGTCTGTCTGAACAGATACAGAAACTATGGAAATGGAGGCTTACACTATTGGTAATCTGAACAAAAATGTCCTACTTCAGGAATTTGCCCAGGAGAAAGACTGGCTTTGGATCAGTTCCAGACCAAATGGTTTGAAAAAAGTACCCGATGTCCAAATATCTTGATTAGAACGCTGTTCAAGGTTTGTTCAATACTGTTCATTTCCATCAAACACTATGTTTTTTCTTTATTCAGTTTCTCTCCCTTAGCAGCAAGTTACAGCCTGGTGTAATCACAGAGCATTAGCGCAATATTGGCCAAGTATAGCAAGAAGAGTCCACATAAGCACGGTTCTCTGACAGTAGTGCCATAGCTAAAGCTGACATAAGTTGACAGGCTTCCCCTGGCTCCTGGGGAGGAGTCATCTAGGGACTGCCCATCCCAGCACCTAGAAAGCACCCTCACCTAGAAAATTTTACAAGAGAACACACTGTATTCTATTTATATTTATCTGTGTTGTCAAAGAACAGCAGCTCAAACTTCTGCATTAAATCTACAAACCATACAGGCAGAATAAGTGCCTGAAACCACCTGCATACGTAGTTTCACGTACAGCACATACACTGTCGTGGTTTAGCCCCAGCTGGGAACTAAGCACCACGCAGCCGCTCGCTCACTCCCCCCCGGTGGGATGGGGGAGAGAATCGGAAGAGCAAAAGTAAGAAAACTCGAGGGTTGAGATAAAGACAGTTTAATAGGGAAAGCAAAAGCCACGCACGCAAGCAAAGCAAAGCGAGGCATTCATTCACCACTTCCCATGGGCAGGCAGGTGTTCAGCCATCTCCAGGAAAGCAGGGCTCCATCACGCGTAATGGTTACTTGGGAAGACAAACGCCATCACTCCGAATGTCCCCCCTTCCTTCTTCTTCCCCAGCTTTATATGCTGAGCATGACGTCATGTGGTATGGAATAGCCCTTTGGGCAGTCCGGATCAACTATCCTGGCTGTGTCCCCTCCCAGCTTCCCGTGCACCTGGCAGAACTGAAAAGTCCTTGACCAGTGCAGCAACAACTAAAACATCTCTGTATTATCAACACTGTTTCCAGCACAAATCCAAAACATAGCCCCATACCAGCCACTATAAAGAAAATTAACTCTATCTCAGCTGAAACCAGGACATACACAAAACCGAATTTCTGTGTGAACACAAAGTTGAGAACATATAGACTTGGAAAGCACAAATGTCATCAGAACTTTTTCCAAATCTAGTGGCAAGTAGTTTCATACAAAATCACTCATCTGAAGTCCAGCTTAGAATGAGCACACAGCTCTTCAGGAACAGAGGGCAGGATACTGCCCGCTAGTGCTACTACATGTTCCTTTTCTGACCCACGTTTGACAGAATAAGCCTGCATGCTGCCACCACCCTGAAGTATGGCTAGGCCTGTCTAAGACCAAATTTCATCATTAAATCAAAAACTACCTCACCCAAAGAGCAAATCTATTATTTAATTATTCTGTGCTTGGACAAACAAATTTTCCATTGAGTCTATTTCTACAGAACCAGAAATCTACTATTTCCACAGAAAAAGATGCAGCCTTCAGTTCTCACCAGAATATTCCCTTCATATTTAAGAAACCCGATCAACATCCTCAAAGGCTCTGATTTCAGTGCAAGTTACACGTCTTAATTTTATTTAAAATGTCTTCTGGAAACTACTGAACATCTTCTCCTTCGATTTCTTACAGTATGTCTCAGGCATACACGAGGAACTGCCCAGGAATACACTGCAACACTAAATATACTTTTGGTTCAGTTTAGTTGTGTTAACAAAGCATAGCCATCCCAGCTGAATTTGCCCTGTAGATAAGGTATAAGCAGCACTGCTTAGTATGCTTCACAATTGCCTCTAACAAGGTCTGAATGACGGACAGAACAAATACAAACAAAATTATCTTACTTCCCATTGCACTTAAGTTTTGACAGACTGGAAACTTTCCAAATTCTCCTACTATTTTGTGGTTAAAATAGGAAAATCCAGTCTGCTACAAATGGAGAATGGTCCAATTAAACACATTAGCTACTGAAGAATTGTCATCTCTGGAGCTGCCTTGAAGCATGATGAGTCAACAAATTTGCCTGCTAAGGAAGCATCATGTATATAATGACTAAAGTTTGTGACATTAGCAAAGACCTTTCAAGAATGAAAAGTGATACAAATTGCTGCAAGCTTTGCTTTCTAAATTTCTGATTGTTCCTAAATATGACGCAAATAAAATCAGTCTAAACCAATTCATTTTTCCAACATCCGTTAAGGTCTCTTAAAAAGTCTATCCTTAGGGACAATTTGTCACATCACAAAATGATGACATTTGCACCACAACATGCTGACATTATACTATCCCATCAACAAGTAAATGTCACACTTTGTGACATAAACACTGCCCTATGACAACCTTTTGTTAGCCTCAATGATACCATATACAAATATTTGACCATGTAATGCAAACAGAATCAATGACACCTTTGGGACCAAAGCGGAGCAAGTCTGTTCCCTTGTGTAAGCCAATGTCAGCTTATTTGCTCCTAATTCTACGGTATCAGAAAAGCCGTAAGTACTACATGCTCTGATCCAGCAACACAAAAACCCTACTTCATACCCGAACAAGAACAGTCTGATGCAGAATGAGTTAGGTCATTGCAATAGTCAAGCTAAATGAAGCAGTAACAGAACTCTACAGTCAACATCTTTAAGCAGTAATAGAGAAGGGTGAATCCAAATTAGCCTTCTAATTATTTTCTCTTTAACTTGACTATTTAAGCCATTACCTAAGTTATACATTATAGTGCCCTGAAAATTTTTATTATAGAACAGACCTGCTTTGCTGTACCACTGTTCCTTCACCAAAAAATTGAGGGAGAATACCGAAAGGACCATGGTTTTTTCCCCATGTAGATATAATAATGATGCATGTTCAGAAACTACAAAAAGCAGCTGGGTATACTAAAAAATTACAAATAAAATTGGTCCTGCTTTGTTATCAATGCTGTTAGCCTCATGCTGTTAGCAAAGAGAGATGAGAGATCGCTCCTAATGCTTTGGGGGCTTAAATAACTCTTAATAATATGGTGACTAGTATGGTTGCAGCACAAGGATCTGATCCAAAACACAGTGAAACCTGCTGTTGCCTTCTACAGGCTTTGGGTTCAGTAATACTGTATGGAGTACCATTGCTCTCATAGCTAAGTGATAGCAGAGTGCATCCGTGAATTCGGAAGAATGAGACTCCGATACAGGGAGCCTTCTAGAACAGGAAAGTGATGAGGACTCAGGTCTCATTTCACTCTGTTGAATTGATTGCCTGTGCAAGGAGATTGATACAGAAATCAATTAACTCGTGCCAGCTAGTTTCCCTCTATCTGCAGTGATAGAGGTTTCCCTCTATCTGCAGTTGATCGGGATATTAGTTTCCTTCAGCTGATGTGCCTTTCATGGGTACCATACTGACCCTAGTGATGCTAGACAAACAATACAGCAGCTAGAAAGATTAAATTAACCAATCCATACAAAGGAAGATAGAGCACTAAGAGAGAGTGAGAAGACAAAGAAAGGTAAAAAACAACAAACCTCTGCTTGAGCTAACAAGCTTGCTTTTTCTAGATAAACTTGATATTATACAAATGTTTAGGGAAAAAATTGAAGAGGAAAAACAGTAAGAAAGAACACTGTGGAATTCAACATTTAAAATATAATTCTTGTTATATTACCTGTTTCTGTTTACTTTTCCCCATTTTGTAGGCTCCTGCACCTCTTCTTTTTCTTTCTTTCTTTCTTCTTCTTTCCATTACTGTGAGCACTCCACTAACTGTAGGACAAATCAAAGCTAAGAATCCTTCCATAGTGGGTGAAATTTAAGTCAATGAAATGGTGCTGCTCTACTCTAGCTAAGAAATCTAATCATGGCTTGGGTTCCCGTGGAGCCTACAGACAGTCCACGATAATTGAATGTTTTTATTGATATCCTTCAATCCAATATTAAAAATGAAAAGAGAGCACTAGAAATCTTTATTTAAAAATCATGCACTATTTGTAAATAAGAATGTGCAAGAAGATTTTCAAAATTCACCTTCAGCACTTCTTAAAATCTAAGAAACTTGATCACGCCTGTTTAATAATTGGCCTTAAAGTAACTTAAGAGAAAAGGATTGATTTTTGTTTTAACAGAATCACCAATTTTTACTGAACAAAAACCTAGCTTAATTATGCCATGCAAACTTGGAACGAACAAGCAGCATTTCTTGTATGTATCAAAACAACTTCATATACAGCACACCAGAAGATCAGCTGTTTTAAAGTCAAACGTTGAGACATCAAAGGCATTTTTTAATACTTGGAAAGGGTGAGACATTTGAGTACTCTCAGGTAAACTTTCTTAAATTAAAAATGAGACTCACTTTTTGATAAGGACATATACTGTATTGGTTATGTACCAAGAGAATAATGGCTTGAATTTAAAATTAATCCTGTCTCAGATGAGGTTGTCCATTTAACAACCATTTATTCAATTTTAAATAACCAAGGAAAACATTCAGGATACTTAGTACCTTTTCGATATGATAGTACCATTATCCAACACTTCTAAAAAGATGCTTTAATAAATTCCATAAAAACAAAAAGACATCTAAAAACTACTTTTGCCATGCATCTTTCTTGCTAGAAACAACATTCACTCAAGACAAATAGTACCCTTTAAACTTCCCAAATTGGTGAGAAACTTACAGTAGAAAAGAAGTACTTTGTAAATTATGTGTTGATAGGTCTACTTGTTATTTTATATAACTTGCTGGAATTTACATAGTATTTAAATCAATATAGTAAGAAATGGTTTTGAAATTCTAAAATGTAGCTACAGAGCCACAAAATTTAAATCACTCAGAGAACATACCCCAAAATTTGAACTCATTTAGGTTTCAGGAAAGGATGATGTAATCAATAGAAATTCAGTACTAGCCATTTTGGCTAACTGCTGCATTTAAGTACATAAGCTCATCTTCCCTCTCATTTTCATGTTTATAAACAAGATATGTTTCTTGCACCTGAAAAGCTTTTACAGTTACCCCTGAGCCACAAATTGCTGTTGGCCAGAAAAGCTGTCTGGTGTAGGATCACAAAATATTCTTCTGAGTCTGATGTTCTTCCCTAGATATCCACAGGTCTAGCCTAGTACAGACATTCTTATGTTCTTCTTAGAAGTCATTCCCATAAGACAGTATCAATTTCGTGCTAGATAAAAGCACTCTAAATCTGTTCATCTTCTTTCAGTCCATGAACTGTAGCGACTGCACAGCAAGCGCACTTGCATCAGAGAAACAAGCTATGCCAGAAACCAAGACCTTAGCACTTTCCTGCTTTTGACTCCGATGTTTTCAAGGCTCAGCTAAAGCCACAGAGCTTGCATACATGAGCTGCAGAGTTTCCCTCCTACGACAGCTTCACATTCATTTGCTGTCTTTGCTTTCCTCAGCTTGCATTTGTTGCCAAAAGAAGCTTCATTCATTTAAATTCCTCCAATAAGTAACAGCTTGTAAATATTTCATTTCATTTAAAGGAAAAAGAATTCATTGCCTATAGGTTGCAAAAAGTAATAATGAGGCATGCTTGGCAAAGTCACGTATCAGAATGACATCACCCAAATATCAGAATGACATGCACTAATATCAGAATTTAATCCAAACAATAAAATCCATGGTAATAGACATTTCAGAAGTTGTGTTTTACTCACAATACCTCATTTATGCATTAAATCTAACACTGAATAGATTATGATTATTTCTGAATTAAACCTGGATGAGCAGCAGCGTAATTCCAGTGATGGGTAGTATACAAATTCTTATTAGATGGCATGTGCAGATTACAGATCCGGATGACTGGAAATGGGATTTTGAGTCTTTCATTTGTAATTGTGTTCATTTAAACTGACCCAGAAGCTTGACAAAGAAGCAGTGTATTTCACTTCATGTCCCCAATCCAAAACTAACCCTAGGTGAGTTTAAGAGATCACTTCACGGCTTTAGGCTTCGGGCATGAGGTGAAATACACTGCTCCTAGGCCTGTTTCAATTTAGATGATGTATTTTGGGGACAATGTTTTTTTTTAAACATCTGCTATTGCTATCCTCTAGAGCTACGGATACTGCCATGAACACAAGATTTCCTTAACCAATGCCGCGCTATCTGTCCAAGCCTGCAGACAACATGTGACCAAGTGTGAACATCTATATTCACTGGAATGGCAGCTCCCAAACTGATGACATGTCTGTGTCATTACTAACCACGTCTTTGAAGATCGTTTTTTCCAGATGGAACCAGGAAGACGATGCTATTTAAACCCTCAGGGGTGACAAAGGTGATTTAATACAGAGAAGGAAATGAAGGGAGAATAACAAAGGAGACACACAGAGAAAAGAAAGGAGGGAGGAGGAATGAGAGACATACCAAAAAGCAGACAGAAAAGTAACAGAAACAAAGGACAGACACAGAATTTGCCTAAAGGGGAGCAGAGTTTCTCACTGAGTGATAGTGACTGTGACAATCAGGTTCAGTTAATAAATACAAGTCTATTTAGTTGCTACAAAAAATAAAAAGCTTGCATATTTTGTGCAAACCCTCCACATACAACAGACTGTGGATCAAAGACTACGAACTCTTTATATTATTTCCTGGCACTCAGTCTGTGCCTAAATGTGAATTTCAGCACTCTCATCTCAATGGGCTTGACTTCTGAGCTACCGACCCCTGTGAAACATCACGCTGGACTGAGTCCTGCTCCCTCAGGGAGCCTCGATATACTTCACAAAATACAGCAATGCAATAACCAGACTTGCTGGCAGTTTCTGCAAACAAGATAAAGATTATATCCTTCTCTAGCCTTACATTCCCATCTTCAGGAACAGTCTCTTCGCAGTCACGAACATTAGAGCCAAGATGTAATCCCTCACAATAATATGGACATTGATTCAAACAGGAAGTGGAGGGTCTTCTTTTCATGCAGCTGTAGTGTTCATAAAACATCTTTTGCCTCAGTCGCACACACAAAAGCAGCTCAAACATTCCTGAGTGCTTGCAGACTGATCAAGCTGAACCAAGTCCACCCACTGGCGAAGAAGCTTGCTTTCATTCAGTTCTTAAGTTGTGCCAGTTCGTGCAAGTTTAAGAAGTGGCTTTTCTGCAGTTAGCTAAACTAAAAAAAAATTTATATTGATAATTTCCCAGCTAACAACCTAGCTCTCACACTGATTATATATGGTAGCCTGATATCAATCATCTGCCTCCTCTCCCTCAAGGGTTTTTTAAATAAAGAAATGGAACATAGGGCACAAGGTGCTTATACAGTGAATTTAAAAATCGCTGTCTCTTAAGAGTTCTCCAGGAGCAATGAGATTATTAAAAGGAATACCAAGGTTCAAAGCCCTCTAAATGTAGCCCACTTCATAAAAAAACATCTGTTTTAAAGCAGTTGGAAGAGGAGGAAGGAAGGAAAAGGAGATCTTGTTAGTGGTCCTCAGTGCTCTGCACAGTAGCCCTTGAGAGATGCTGCATGAAGATGAACATATGTATTTCATTATGAACCGAAAACGTGTTTGCTGAGCTACATCTTGCAATTTTTAAGCAGAGGTGCCTGATTCAGCCTATATGCAGGGGAATGCGTTACTTCTGCATTTTCCTTCGCAGAAGCTGGTGGGAGCCAACAGCTTAATCGCTGAATCACAAAGTGGGTTTCACGGAGCTACAAAAATGCTGTTCGGCTGAAGCGCAACATACTTTCTTGCTTCTCTTCTTTACAGTGGTTTTAGACAGAGTTTAATCTGTGACCCAAGAGAAATTTAAAACATTGATAGTGGGCTGCTTGCTCCAAAAATATAGGCACTTTTGGTCCATCCCCATATCCTCCTCCCTCCTGCATGTGCTCAGCAGCACCTCGGTGGATGTCACACACAGGAAAAAATAACTCTAGATTTTTATATTTGTTTTTCCTATCAGGCTGGGAAACCTCAAAAAGAACAGGATCAGGTCTCAGCTGACTCCGCCAGTACTGGCCTCCTTCATTCAGGGGAAATAAAAGCTCAGGACCACTAATAGTAACAGATTCCCAATTCTCTACCCCCAGCACCGGCACAGCCAAGGGCAACCAGGGAGTTCACTGTCAGTCCTCTGTAGTCTGTCACTGGTGCTCAGGACACAGCTCCCACTCCGAAGCCACCATAGTCCCAACATAGATGTTTTGCATAGTTTCTGTTCAGTTTGTACTTCTCACTTAGGGCAAAGAACATGTTTCAAGACTGCTCTCAAGGCAGCTGAGACCTTTTGACATGCTTGCCATTATGTGGTTGGGTAACAGGCAGGGAAACATTAGAAACCACTGATTAAAAGCCAAACAAATTAGCAAAATAAGAAATGGCCCTCTAAATCAAAAGCTGCAATTCTGATGAAGTCCTATTGCCTCTGTGGGGGCATCTGAGCCTGGGAGAGGAAAGCTTTTTAATTCATATGCCTGCTTGCTTCTATGCTCTAACCACATGAAATACTACAATACCCAAGACTCCAAAGTCCTATACATATCAATTAAACTTGTGCGGTTTACAAGATTAAAATTAGACAGGCCAGAAGGAATGATGTTCACATAGTGTATCCACAAACCAATATGCAGCAGCCAAATCTAATGTGAACCCTTACTAGTCTCAACAGGGCCCCATAAAGTGCTCAGAAAGAGCACAGTGGGATCACTCTAAAAAACAGCTGGGAACTTATATACAGAAGTATGTTAACACCAACCTGTCGTGGAGTAGGATACTGGGATTTATTTAGTTAAGAATCATCGAGATTAGAGCATGCAAGTACAAACACACAAACACATAACAGATCCCAATCATTCGATTTTGACTTCCTTTCCCACTGAGGAGATCACTGCAGGCTGAGGTGAGTTGGGCAAAAGAGCGTTAGTGTTTCTGTGCCATCCAGCTGCATGTGGTTATGGGTCTCCAATGTCACCAGCCAGGTCCCTGGGCATCTCCAGGCATTTGCTGCTACAAGCCTCCCAGGAGTTCACCTCATGAGCTCTGTAACAGGCTGAATGTTGGAGCACTGTGTATGTCCACTACATCCCAATGGGTTGCCATTGCCTTGTGGTGGTAATTGATTGGCAAAGATCTCTATGCACCCAGAAAGTAATCCTCCTGTCGCTAGCACGTGTTGCTTTTGTTTGTTTTATTTCTGGTTTTATGCCTTATCCATGCAGCCCCTCAAAAACCATGCATAAAAAAGAGCCGCCCATACAAAAGGGGTTCATGAGTTCCCTCAGGGTTATACTCTTATCTCTGCCTATGTTAACACTGATGCCTACTTATGCTGAGCACCCAACACAATACCTAGGAGCATAAAAGAAGAACAGAGAAAAGAATATTCTGCTTTCCACGAATTGCAAGATTTAACGAGTACCGCTGCAGATTTAGATGCCTTAGACTCACAGGCGGTTCCAATCCTCTGAAAAGAGGAAGTTACAAGGTATTTTTCTGCTAGCAAACACAGGAAAAATATCTTACTGAACTTAGACCCAGGAGGATTTTATGGCAACCTACCATCCCCTGATACAATTGTGTTTTCAATGAAGAAACAACTACTTCTTCAGAATCAGTCACATTTAACACTGTGAAACACTGCCCAAAACTCAAAGAGTGATTCCAACATATTCCTTTAACCCTCCAGCTCCATCCCCTTGGGCATCTGTCTTGCAGTGACAATTGCTGGTGGACGCAAGCATGGGAATGCATTAACCATAAACAGGCTGTTCTTCAATACCTGAGAAGAGCAACTCTTCTCTACTGTAGTTCTTCAGTTAGGCAGGCCAGGCTACACACTGCTAGAATTTACAGGTGGAACAGCTCAATCCTCAGTCATCATCATGATTATTTATTGGTATTACAGAAGCACCTAAATGCCACCAACTCAGAGCAGAGCCCCAGTACACCACATCTTGCGCATACATGTGCAGGGGGAAGACTGCTCTTTCCCTGTGGCACTTTCAGTCTTGGGAGCAGAGAGACAGTAACAGTGATAAAAAATGTGTTTTCACAGAGTGTGGCTGCTAAATCTGAACACACTGGCCAGTAAACATGGGCCTACTGCTCAGTAGGAGTAAGGACATGTCCCAGTAGTTGGTGCTTGCAAATACACTTCTACAACACTTCATGCAGTTTTACCATACCTCTGATGAGCTTCCGAAGACCATGAAAGAAACAGATTTCATAAAGTGAATGGGGAAAAAATAAACATTAAATACATCTACTTCATCTACTAGAGCAAACTTCTAACAATGTTACTGCACTGAAATCACAGAAATTAGCTTTTTTGCTAATGACCAGATTATTTAAGTGTTCTTACAACTTATCTTTAAAAAAAAACAAAACTACTTACTGTTCTGTGGTTTTCTTTTTAGAAAACACAGATAATCACAAGGACAGTCAAGAGATTAGAGGGAAGCCAGAAATGAACAATAATGTCTGTGTGTATGTACATTTCTAAAAATGTGCCAGTCAAATACACGGTAGGTAGGTACTATTATATGTAGATACTGTCCTATCCAGATGGTGCAATTAAAGAGCTAGCAAAAGTGAGTTGTAAAAGGAAATTTTAAAGGCCAAAATAAATGTTATTCAGATAAATAATTACTAGTCTACCAGAGTAGGAAAGGTACAAACACCAAGAAAGAAGCAGAGTTATATCAGCATACCGGTAAATGAGGGCAGAAAAAATCATGTTAAATACAGGTTAAGTTTCACTGAAAATGTTTTTAGTCACATAATCTTAAGTCTGTTCAATGATCTTGAAGTGCCAGAGTCTGGGCATTTAAATTAAACTGGACTAAACATTAAAAGGAGCCCTAATCAAAAAAAAATCAGAACAAGCAGAGAAGTTTGCATGATCTGTGAGAGCCTTTTCTTCTCTAATTCCTACACTGTACTGTGAAACAGTCAAAGGAAAAGAGAAACCATAGATGTGATTTTCTATGGCCCTGCCTCTTTTAGGTGTTTAGGTGATAACCATTACTTTAATATCAAAGTGTCCAGCTTATTTAGAACAACAGCAATCCTAAGAGATAGGGAAGTACTGTTATTCTCACATTGCAGGTAGGAAACTGAGGCACAAAATCACCTATGTAATGCAAGTGCTATTTCAGAGGATACTGGTGAGGTAACCGGCAAAGTTCCTCAGTACTCCTATTCAGCTTCAATTTAACCCAACAGCCGTTCATTTGGAACCTCACGCTCTACCTCTGGCCAAGCCTCCAATTGCCCCGAGGTGTCACTGTGAATACCGCAGCACAGCTTCAGAGCTCACAGATGTGGTGACAGGGCTGTGCAGAGCATCACCAGCTCTGCCAAGGGTGGCATGCACGCTCTCAGCCCTGCAAGACATCAGTGCCTCAGCATCTCTCCTCTTTCCACAACAGCCTCACCCAGGGCTGACGAAATCCAATAGGATCCATAAACACGGCACTTCTCCACTCATCTTACCGAAGCCAGCAAGTCCAGCAGATGTGCCAGCACACACCTACGACACTGAGCATTTCACAGCACACAGTGGCAACTCCCTTTGAAACACAGCTTCTCACGGGAGGTGACACTGCCCTCCTCACCCTTGCACAACAGCACCGGAGTTAGAGTGCTCGCCCAGCAGAAGGGTCTAATTCCCCCTTCTGCATGAAGAGTTGAAATACACATCTCCTGCCAGAACAGACACTCACAATCCTTACTGCTTACTGTTCCACTTTTTCTTGATGCATTGCATATCTACTGGTTTGGACGAAAGAGAGACAGAAAAACATACCTACATACATACACACATGTTCCTAAACTCCTGATTAACTCTCAACTCAGAAGGGAAATTTTAGGCCTTGTCCCAATGACTGCTTATGTATGAATATTCCAAGTCATTAGAACCAAAAAATACCTAAACAGCTGTTGGAGCAGCCCTTGGACTGAAACTTAGACCTTTGTGTAATTTCTGTCAATGTACATCCTTTAAGCATATAATTCTGCTTCCCAGGGATGTACACAGGTACAACTGTAATTATAAAATCTTTAGAGCTGCACCTATATTTTTGCATTGCGGTTGTGCAATATCCACCACAACAGAGTCTTAATCCATAACTGAAACTCCAACAGCTGTGCTACAATAAGTAAGGAAGGAAATAACTGCAGGAGCAATAAACTCCAGATATTTGGGTTAGGGATAACTTTAAATAAATTCTGTGTTTTATCAAAGTTTGTCATCTAGGCCCGTCTACAATAAGCGGAGAGAGATGCATGCTTTCAGAAGTCAACTCATCCAAGCTTTCTCAAGTATGGATGTTAAGATTGTCAGGGGAGAGACCAATCCAGGGACCAACTCCACCTCCTTCCTACTGCAGAAGTCTAAGCTGACTTGAAGGCTGAACTTAGGCACGACAAAGGATCCCATCCATTATTTCTTTCAAAAGTGGTTTTGTCATTGGTGATTTGTTAGGGTTTTAAATTATTATTCCTGGGGCAGGGGGTTGGGGATGGGAATGTTTGGTAAAGAATGTGAGACTATAGGAATAAAAATGCCAAAGGAATGTTGCAGGTCATCAAGTTTCATCCTGAGCTATGGAGAGCAGACATATACTGCAGCCTACTTTCAATCTACACTTTCAGCTTTTGCTTAAATGAATTTGTGCTTTCAGGAACTAGAAGGATCTCACTTGCATTGCATTGTACTGCAGATTATCCCTCCTTATGCTAACATCCTTTGGTCTTAATTGACAGGACAATGGTGGACTTGGCAGTGTTAGGTTTAAGGTTGGACTCGATGATCTTAAAGGTCTTTTCCAACCTAAATGATTCTATGAAAATATTTTACTTGGACATACAAAGGGCTTGGCATAAAAACTTCTGTAATCTGGGCAGTTTCATGTTTTAAACTCATAAATCAGTACACACCTCACAAAACTTCCCATTTTAGCAGAACAATTACTGTTTTTCTGAAAAGCTCATCATTTTCCCCCTCTGTTCTTTCAAAAAGAATCTACTAGTCTATTGAATTTTAATAAATTCAAAAGGGATGTCCTAATTTATTTCTCCAAAGATCTGTATTAGTAGATTCCTAACACTGTCAAGCTTGGGAAGAATGCATTATGTTCCCACTGTGCTATGTGAACCTGCTATCAAGAGCCTAAACACATATCTAATGATTGGTATTAAGCCAGATTTGGTTTATCATGCACATGTAATACATCAGCAGTATCAGAGAGGATTTCAATTGGTGTCTGTCTTTAGTGTTCATTGCTAAATTTCCCTCCGAGATTTAAATTCTCTGAGCTCGTCCCAGTGCCAGCACAGTAGTACCTACTCATGCTAAGGCTGCTAGTAGCTTGCTCCTAAGCAAACCAGGCAACGCCAGTTAAACCAGCAAACCAGGTAAAACCAGGTATGACTGCTGGTGTGGAGGGCTGAGCATGGAGGAGGACTTTCAAGCATGTTTGAAACAGGCACTTACTAATTAAAGTAGGTATCAATTTTAAGTGTCTACTTAGGGGACGAGAAGAGGTGCGCTCTCTTTTCTTTAGCAGCTAGAATTTCCTGAAATGTGGAGAGAGCTCAGCAGGCAGAGACATGACTAGCAAGCTGTAGGGCTGGAAGAGAGGGAAAACAGAGGCTGGTAGAAGCAAATAAATGAAGTAAGCCATAAACTTTATATTGTGAAAAAAAAAAGGAAAAAAAAAGATCTTGAACTCCAGAGTTACTTCAGTCAGATTAAAATCATTCTGCTTTGCGTGTGGGATTCTGCTGTTCCATTCAAATATGATTATTGGGTTTGGTTTCTGTTCGGTTTTTATCACACTATCATCTCAAGGAATTTAAAAAAAAAAACCCTCCTGTGGGAAATCTGCCTTTCACTTTGCAATATACCTGCCATTTATCAAAGGTCTGAGCCATCAGGATTTTTGACCTCGTGCTTTCTTTAGTTTCATAAAAAGTAGTCTGGCTACTCTGGAGAAACAGCACCAAAACCTTACCACAAATGGACTCTTGCCCAGTTTGGATAGATAATTACATTTACCATTACAGATACTGCTACAGTAATATTGAATTCAATGCCTTTTATAGATCCCCTCAGCAAAATTTATTGCAAACTGAACAAACCAGAAAACCAATTAAATAAAATATCTGCAAAAGAATACACTTAGTGATGACTGGGCTGTATATATCATATATGGTGAAACTGTATCACAAAGAGTAATATTTTTAAAATTAAACAAAGTATCTGCATATCAAATACAGAAAAGTCTGGATCAGCTAAAGTTTTTGTATGTAGCAATTTCTGTAGATGTGCAATAAACCTTCCTTTCTGATAAGGTGCTGCTAAATATTAAGTCTGGAAAAAATTGTGTGTATATTGATGTTTATTTTCCATAACAAAGAGCTACATGTTTATGAGGGATCATGACATCAACTTACTGGACAAATAAGTGCCTGCATGGACTTAATATTTTGACAACGAACAAAAAAAGGAAATACTGGCACCATGAAACTGCAGACGTAGAACTAGTTGGCCAAAGTCCTGTTCACAACACTTTTGCAGTCTGCACACAGATGAAGAGCAGCCCATGAATCAAAATCAATTGTGAATATAAGTCTCATTCTCCCTGTATTTCTGTTTTGGCTTTGATTTTTTTTTAAATCAGCTAGTATTAATGCACGATGGGAATTATCCCAGAGGGTCAAAAAGAATATAGTATTGCAGAGAAAGTTGTTTACCTAGCCCAAAAAAGCTCCTGGGATGACTATAAGGTCTCTTCTAAGGAAAAGCAGCGTTTTTAAAAGCTGTCATCAATTGACTATTTTTCCTCAAATCAGAAAGGGTAGTGTATTTTTAGCAAATCTGGGAACATACATATTCAGCTTAACACAGTAAGAGGCTATTCCGTAAGCACGCCACCTGTATATATTCCGATGCACAACTCCATGTCATTTATCAGTTACACAAATGTCAATCACTAGCCCTTACCAGAGTAAATGGTGCGCTGCACCACCCACCTGTCATGTCTTCAGTTTATGATATTTTAAGACTGGAAAGGAAATTAGTTCCACTTGCATGAGCCTTTGTTTGAAAGTAATAGTGCACAACAGATTTCTGTGGGCATAGGGGACAGAGAGCAGAAATACTAATTGTAGGAATTCACTAACCTGATACACTCTTGATGTTACAAGGACTAGCTTTGCCAGACTTTCATCACTTGTGATGATTTTTACTATGTATCCCACTGTCAAGGAAGGTTGGGGACAGGCTTATCGTTTATGGAATTTATAAATAATTAATTATTAGAATACAAAATAAAAGTAATGAGGACACAAAACAGGAAGCAATTTGCATACCTCCCTGCACAGCTCTCTCTTGACAAGGCAAGGAAGCGTGCAGTGATCTTCCAAGTTATTCAAGCTCACTTTACAATCAGTGCAACCATATACTCTGCTGTGCTATCAAATCCACCATTTCCCTAATTCACAAAACTAATGGCATTACGAGAGGATAATAAAGTACAAGTCAGACTTCTACAGTACAGAAAAGAAGGGGGAGGAGAGAGGAACAATTTAATTTATAGCCTCCCTAGTTTCTTTCAAGACATCTCATGCAACCGAAAATCACATGCTCCTATTATTGCGGCACAGGAGGATATACAAGATAATTTTTTTAAAGCTCCATGTGCACATCAACCTAGCCTCTGCCCCTTTCAAATTTATTTATTTGCCCTTGATCCACACACATGAGTACTCCATGGTAGCACTTTCAATGAACTATTCATGCAGGTGAACATCCCTCAGAGAAGCAGCTGCCCCCTCTGCTTTTATGGTTATTTGTCTCTCCATCACGGAGCTCAACGGAATAATCCTACTGCATATTTCTTCTTCATTTATTTTACTAGGTGAGGTGTTTAAGAGGATATATGGTCATCTGGAGCTCATCACTGTCAAATTTTCAGCCAGGCAGCTGTAAAGGGTAAAGGAACTAGCTTAGCTCCTTGGTTTACAAAGTGCTGAGTACCTCCAATGAGGTGCCAAATGTGCGTGGTGACACTTTAAGATTGCTCAGCGCCTCCTGAGGTTCGCAGGGCCTGATCCAAAACCCCACTGTTATGACTGACAGTCCTCCCCTAGACTGCAATGTGCTTGGGACAGAACAGCGCTTCATGGCTCAAGCCCATGCTTCTGAGGCAAGGCAAGATTTGCCATAGATTTAAGAATGCAGGGTAAGGTGCCAGGTTCAAGAAGCACTGAATCTTAGCTTTCCTACCTCCAAACACTTAACCCAGAGTAAAATAAATACATACATACATGTCTATATAAACAAACAAACATTCAGGACTACCTTAAATATGCTTTGGATCAGGTACTTATTTTCAGTTGTTTTAATCTCACATACATAAAGGCAGCAAATTTTTCTCCAAACCCTTTAAGCCCATCCTGCTTCCATTGGGCTTAATGTATTTCTTCTACTTCTTTTCAAAATAAAAAAAAAACCCATTCTACAGACTGTCTTTACAAATCATTTTTCTCTGGAAGCCTTTGTTAAAATCAGCTCTTCTACTGGAAGCACGCAATAAAACAAAGCTAACAAGAAAAGAAGGTGCAAAAAAATGCTGACAGTCATACTGTAAAACATCCAGTGCAAAAAGACCGGCTGCTCTCATCTGGGTTAAGGCAGCAAAGAGCCTTTCATTACCAGGTCACTCGTTCAAATCCAGTCTTGCTTGATGGTAATCACCTGAAGGCAGGTAGATTAAGCAACATACTTTTCAGGTAACTCTGCAAAAGTATTTTTTATTAAATGTGTAAATATTGTAGAGAACGTCTGGAGGCATCCATGATGAGAGTATCATCCTGCAAGACTGAATCAGTAGATAGTAACTAAGCAAACAAAAAAAGAACTAAGTTGCAGCAAAGACTGTAACCACTTTAATTTATTCTGACAGTTGCCATTTATCTTTGCTTTTGGAGAGACTACTTGGTAGTATTCTAGTAAGTGAACTGTAGCATACTGTGAAAAAATAATAACATTTTAGCAATACAAGCCCTCACTGCAGCATCTGTTATTAAATCTTTGCAGAGAGGCGCGGAGAGACCACTAGTCATACATGTGGATTAGCAAGGTTCTACTATAGTCATTTCAGAGTGCAGAGCACTTTGCACGAAAGCTGTTACTTGCCTTTTATGTCAAAAAATGAACTTATGCCAACTTTTTAATACTGAATTCCTCAAGGAAGTAGTCCTAACAGCCTGCAAGCACTGTCCACAAAAAACGGCAGCAGTCTAACAGTAGAGAAACGGAGGAAGGACAGAATCAGAATAGCTGATGCTGCTGATTTGCAACATTTTCTTTTCACAGAAAAAGGTCATCATCTTACGCTTCCTGCCTGAGCAAATCAAAAACTGCCTTTGAAAGTGTCAAGCTTCATGATGCTGACTCCAACTCTGACACCTGATTATACAAGAGCATTAACACAAGTGCTCTGCGTGCTCAAGGGAATCACTGCATCCTCACCCGTGGAGCCTCAGCAGCTCCACATCCTGGGTGACTCCCTAGCAAAACAGGCGAAAACCAGGACTCGTGATCCTAGAGAAAGGATGATAGTTCACATACTTATGAGAAGTACAACACAAGCTCTCTGAACTGAGCCAAGTTTAAGTAAACTTTATGCTAAATTCACAAAGTTCAAGCAGAGTTGGAGCTTAGCTGAACTGTAGTAAAAACACTCAAGAGTTTTCCAGAAAAACTAAAATCCTCCAGGAAAAAGTTGATCTTGAGCCTTCATAACAATATTTTCCTGTCTATAAAGTTACACAGACAGTGCAAGGTGCTATGTAATATTTACCTATGACGTGCACTGTTATGATATAATGTTTCAGTGAAGGATAAATTAGAAGCAGCAGATCCCTGAAACCACCCGTGCAAACACAGAACCATTAATGGGTCGATACATAAAGAAATGAAGACTAGCTGAGATTGAAAATGAGTTAAAAATAGATTATGGGTGCTCACCGTGAGAGCTGCTGTCTAAAATAGATAATTAAATAATGAAGGCAAGACACGCTGCTTTAACTGCGAAAAGTTGTGAACGCTGATGCTCTAATGCAATAACACTGCTCCCAGCGCGCGATTTTTATCCACCGACGAGGCTGTAAAAATCCTCGGGGAGCTGCTGCTATTCCCGGACCTTTGCGGGAATCCCCCCCGCGCCCCCGGCGGGGTGAAGCCCCGGGCCGTGCGGGGGGGAAGCCCGGCCGGCCCCAGCCCCCTCCGAGCACTGCCCGCGCCGTGGCAGAGGCTCCGCGCCGTGGCGGAGGCTCCGCGCCCGCCGCGCCGATCCGCCGCGGGGCCGCCCCGCTCACCCGGTCCTGCCGCTCACATCCACCTCAAGCCCGGGGCTGGGTTTTATTTGATTTTTGTTTTGTTTCGGGTTTTTCTTTCCCCGGCGCTTGAGGAGGCAGAGCGCGGCGCGGGGAAGATTACACGGGGATGATTGAATCGAGGTGAATCGATTAAACCTCGACAATTTAATCTGGGACTTTATGCGGGGCTGGAGGAGATAATCCCCGCGCCGCGGCTCACCCCCTGCCTCTCCTTTACCCGGAGACCCTCGGGCAGCCCCGGGGGCACGCCGATGGCACACGGACACCGCCTCGCCGCTCCGGGGCCAAGCCCTCCTCCTCCTCCTCCTCCTCCTCCTCCTCCTCCTCCTCCTTCTCGCAGCGCGGCGCACACCGCGCATCCGGCTCCTCTGCAAGATGCGCGCTCGCAAACTTTCCAAAGTTCTGGGGAAGTGGCGGAGGATGCGCGGGGCCGGCCCGACCCCGGCAGCGTTTCGCCTCCCGGCGGCACCTCACCGGCCGTCGGGGCGCGGCTCGCCCCGAGCGCGGCCCGCGGGGACCCCCACGCCCCCGGGCAGCGGGCGGCGGGGGCAGCGCGCTCCGGCCGCACCGAGCCCGGCGGAGCGCAGGCGGCAGCGGCAGGCTGCGGCCCCGCAAGTTGGGGGAGCAAAGCAGTGGTAAGGGCAGGGGTAAGGGCGGGGACCCCCCACCCCGCCCGCACTGCCCCTCGCACTTACGCTGCTGTTCTCGCCCGTCCAGTGCACCATCGCCTGGTTGTGAGACGCGTCCCCTTTGAGCACGAAGGAGGTGCTGATGAGGGAGACCTGCTCCCGGCCCGCCGCCGAGGACGCTCTCCTGGAGCGGCTGCCCCCCGCCGCCGCCTCGCTGCCGCGCCGCGGCTCCGGCGGGCTGCGCGCCCCGCGGGTCAGGGCTTCGGGGCGCGGGCGGCCGCAGGGCTCCGCGCAGCGCGGCGCGGCGGCGGCGCCCAGCAGCGGCAGCAGCAGCAGCAGCAGCAGCAGCAGCGGCGGCGGCGGCAGCGGCGGCAGCAGCAGGCGGGCGGCCCCGCGCGGAGCGGCAGCGGCGGACACGCGTGGCCCGCCGTGCGCCATGGTGGCTCTCCGGCGTGGTAGTGACAGGCGGGGAGGTGGCGGGGAGGGAGACACCGCCGCGGAGGGCGGGGGCGGGGGAGGGTTGTAACCGGAGCGGGGCTCGCGCGGCAGCGGCGTGCGCGGGTCTGCGCGCCCAGCCGGGGCGGCGCCGCCATCTGCTGGCCCGCGCCGAAACGCCGGGCGGCGGGGGGGGCTCTCGCACGCACGGACACACGGACAGGCGCGGGGTGGCGGGCACGCCCGCCCGCGCCCCGGGCGAGCGGCGGCGGGGACGGGTCTCTCCCGGCGAGGCGGGAACGGCCCGGCGTCGGCAGAGCCCGCTGCTTGCGAAGTTTCACGCCGAGCTCGTGGGAGAGGCTTTGCGGGAGCGCTCTGAGCACAATTCACGCAGCCCCGCGGGGCGGGAGCGCTACAGGCCGAGGGTCGCTGGGGGCGAGCACGCAACCCCTGCCTCTGCCGGCACCGGGGATGGCCCTGGTTTGGCCGTGAGTCCCTGGGGGCTGCAGTGAAGAAGTCGGAAGGGGTCTGTTTGTCAGCAGCTGGAAGCCGAGGAACAAATGAAGTGCGTGCAAAGATACGATTCTTGTGATTAAGACGAGAAGTGCTTCCGTGCAGAGTGGGAGCCCACCCTTTCGAAAGCCCCTCAGCTCCCAGGAGGCACCAGGCTTGTCACCTGCGTTTTCCGGAGCCGATCGCTAATCCAGTATTTCCCACCGTGGGGACGTGTGACTTGTAACCTGTGAGTGATCCCTGGAAGCACCAGGGCAGGGTGGTCACGGCCAGGAGGGACAAGAACTGGGTCTGTGCAGTGTGGCGTAACTCAAAACAGACAGGTGAAGCAGTGGAAGAAGATTTAGGCATCACAGACTGGATGTTCTTCCTGCTCCGCTGCAGCGTGCTGTGTAACTGTGAATAAATTAGCGCGCGTGAAGCGGTTTGATGCCGTGAGAGGGAGCAGGTTAGAATCACAGAGTAATTGAGGTTGGCAGGGACCTCCGGAGGATTCCTGGTCCAACCTGCTGCGCAGTCCAGGGCCAGCTCTGAAGCTGAATCTAACTTCACAGTAAGATAAGGTTGTTCAGGCCTAAATGTCAGAAAACACGCTTGAAAGACCACCGAGGGAAGTAATGACTCCAGCTACGGGCAGACACGTTAGATGACATCTAACAGAAGAGATCTGGGCTGGGCAAAACCAAGGTGAGTAAAGTTAGTAAACCAGCTTTAGTTGTAATCTGCCTTTACCCTAATGGCCTAGAAAATTAGGATTACAAAAGCTTTTCTAGGAGGATTAATAGAAAAAATAGTATCCACTGGTCTAACTATACCATTTTAAAGGCCTGGGATGACTACCATAATGACCTAAAGTAACCTGGTCATCCCAAATGATCGTTGCATGCAGTTAGTTTCCTCAGTAAGTTAGTTTCTTATCCCTCTGAAACACAACCCTTGTAAGGAGAAAAACACCTGGTTTTCAGTGGGCAGAAAGTTAGTTTTGCAGACAAAAGCCTCTTGACTCTTGCAAACTGGTCTCAGTGACAGGGGGTGGTCGAACACTTGTTTGAATCATTGCTGTTTGGACATGATCTTCAGGGGTGCAGAAATTAGGCAGTGATTCAACTGCTCGCAGAAAACACCTGAGTGGAAAGTCATTCCAGCTGGGGTAACACTTGCATGTTGAGTGTGTCACCTTCCATCTTTTGCACCTCTGCACAAAAAGGAACAAGGGAAAAAATGCAATGCTGAATTGTTAAGAAAACACTGACTGACCACAATTGTATCAACCAACATGAAGGGGTGATTTGTCCATTAATTAGGAATTCAAGAATTTTGATTCTGACATCATGGCCTATCTCTTGTGAAATTGCGAAGATTACTCAACATTTGTAGAATAACCTAAAAATACTCAGAATAGATGGAAGGGCCCGAGTCCCTACATGTTAAAACTGGCATACAAAACCTAATACTTCATCTGAATGAATACAGTTGGACTTTGTCATGCTTATCCATTTTGCATTCCCCACTGTGTTCGACAGGTAGGGCTCCCAGTGAGCAGCAGATAAGAGAAGAGACAATAACAACATTCCTAAGAGTCAAGCTTTTTATATCTGTCAGTAACTGACATTTCCCACAATGAGACCTAAAAAGAAAAAGAAAACCAAGCAGTAGTTCTAGAACCAATGAAGCCTGGCTTCCTCCAGCCTTGCATCTTATGGTCAACTGCAAGGTCTGCTTGAATCTTTTCCCACTGTCAGAATATCTTTCCCATGGATCTTCATAGGAACCTAATAAATCCACTAATCAAGTCCTCCTTGTCTGCACAATCACAAAACTTGCCATTTATTTTTGTGACCTCCCCATTTACCAATTTAGTTGAAATTGGCTTACAGGTTCAGATGATATTGACCAAGGTGGATGGACAGACACACAGCCCAACTGATTAGTCACTGATAAAGAATAATTGGACAGGCCTTTTATTCTTAGGCAAGTCAATTAAAGGATGCTAAAGCAGAGAGAAATGGATGTAATTCTTATTTCTCTGTATGAATGGAGAGATTTGAGTACGTGGGGATGAATCACTCAACCTACTACTGTGCTTGTCACTAATTGAATCCCTTAGTATCAGGCTCTTAAGAGGTCAAGGATTAAATGGAAACAAAGGTAACTTCTCTCTTTTCCTCCTTTAGAGATTATAACCAAGACAGATGTGTGGGCAATGCTATGAAATATTTGCACCATCTCTTGTCTCTGCAATAAACATTCTCAGGATAGATAAAGAGAACTTTTGCCACTAAGTGAAAAGCTTTTACCTGGCCACTCCTTCAATGGCTGTTGAAGCTGTTTTTACATCAACCAGATTAATACACACTTATTGAATCCTCCAATCTAATAAATAATGCATATTTAATATATCAGTAATTCACAATAATAAAATGTTGTAACTCTAGACTAGGGATATGGTAGCAACAATACCTGTATTGCATTATATCACTACTGTGTACACTTAATGACAGTATAGTTTCAAAATATGAGTATCGAGCAGACTGGATGAGAAGGCTGAGGTTTGCAAAACTGGAAAGGAAGTTTCATTATATAACTCCCATTAATGTCATTCAAAGTCCTGTAGCTAAATCACCTCAGAGGTAAAACCACGTATTTGTTTTGTCCAAAGTCAGGGGACCACATCATAGATCAGGGTCCAATTGCGTTAGGTAGGTACTGTACAGAAAGAGAAAACAAAGGTTGATCCAGCTTCATAGAAATGTTTGGTTATGCAAAGGACAATCAAAATAACATACTTCTAGTCGAAAGCGTGACCAGAATATTTAATTACTTCTTACTCTGTTGTGACTATTCCAGCTGAAATGCAAACAGAAGAGAACAGAATTGCTACTGATTTTTCTAGGTTTGTTAACATCAAGTATGTTAATAAAGGAAGGGAGCTAATTTACAGACCAGTGAGTATAATTTTGTCTAGAAAGCCCAAGCAAGCTAAGCACTGTAAGAGACCAACTCTGAGAGGCGAAGGGCTCTCCCAGTCTCAAACCTTGTTTAACTGGAACTTCTTAAGGGTTGCCAAAAAGCTAGTTTAGAGTGAGTTTAAGGATTCCTAAAACAAAGAGCCTTCCCTAAATTTCTGTCACCTTTTATGTCTCCTATAAACTCTGGCTCAGCAAATATATACAGGCAGACAAAAAGACAAATAACCTAGTATCAGACACCTCTGAGCTCCTCTAGTCCCAGAATAGAAATAGAAAAAGCTTGAAAAAGAATTAGTGCGTTGTAAATCCAAGTTTCTTCCTGTTAATGGCAGAATTATTAGTGCTATACTAATAAAGTCTACTCACATTTTTATTGACTGTCAGATAGATTAAGATTAAAAAGGCTTCAATTAACCCACTTTATTTTTACCAGGTTCGTGTCTGATCAAACACTAAAAGTATTACAGAAAGCCGCAAGTTCTGCTTGAGCAGGAACCAAGATGCAATGCTAATATTCCTTTTGCTACTGGGCGTAAGGAGTACTCTTGCAAATAAAAATATTGATAACAGTTTGTTATATGTGTCATACTCGCAGCCTTCTTAGGTTGATAATGCAAGATGACCACAGATACACAACATGATGAAAATCACAAAATAATTACCCATGTAAGCATGCTCCTTATAGATTGTTTACCTCTTTTAAAGATTGATTTAAATTAATGTATTGGGATGTATTTAGGATACCTTATTCTATTCATTAGGTACAAACCAATTTCCATTTACGTTGTGTTTATGTTAACAACATCATTAAGAGCACAGTGACCTGCAGGGTTTTAGACAAAATGCTCATGCATGAAAACAACTTAATCTCATACATCTTATCAAAATGCCTGAGTTCAAAATAGCCTTATTACTCACTCCGACCACATTCTAAGCTAACAAATTAATAAATGGCAAAGCTTTATTGCCTTGTTACCCAATTAAAAAAAATGAAATGCTTTCTTCTGTGTTAAATGCAAATTATTATACATAATGCCATACCCTGATTTCCCTTATGCCAAACAGCAGAGTTTTTATTTAGCTAGGCCTCTCGGGATCCAAAATAATTTCTATTTGTATTACTACAAATACAAAAAAAAAATCTTTCTATAGTCAACAAATCTAGGTGTCTTAACACTTTTGTCAATAGTTGTTCCATTTGAGAGAATAAAAAATCAAGCAGATTGTCAGATTGTTTTGTTCATATTAATTCACTGATACATTGCTGTCAGCCGCTAGCCCAGATGCCCACAGAAGAAAGCCTAATTAACAGGAAGCAATACTTGTCACTAGAAAAACAAAACTCTGCTTCTGTGGGCAGTTCTGAAGTCAAAAAAGTGAGTAGCTGCCTTTTTTCTATGAAGGACTGACTAAGGAAAAAAGTACACATTCAACTATCCTATTCAAATTTGAACAGTATAAAAGAGAGTAGATTTCAGGATAGTGTATTATCTCTGATTATTATGGAGAGCTGTGTTCAGGTATGAGTATACTAACTGGCATACACCTATGAGAAAAAATTTGGAAGAGCTGTAAATTATTTCAGGGAAAGCTAAATAGCTTCTAATTTTATCAGTTATCAAACAGCATGTGCACAGAGAAGACTGACACAACCACCCACCTTTATGTAGGGCAGTAGCCCCTAAACAAGAAGTCACTGAGGTTGTCTAGAAACCTCATCCTTTGAGCATCTTCTACTCCCATCTAATTCAGTGAAAGTAATTGAACAGCTCAGCACCTTGCAGGATTTTTACTAGTAAGTAGGTAAATATACACTGTAATTTTCTCTAGTTCTAGCTCATAAAATGAAAGAGAAAAAAGTTGTAAAATTACTGTCACTTACAAAACAGGCTGACAACGAATACAAGCTGCCTTCAGCCCCTGAAGTTTTATCTTCCATCAATCAGAAAAAAAACAAAAATACAACTAACCTGTATAAATTTGTTATGCCACAGAGCCTGAAACAGTGGCTTAATCTGAAATAGAAAACATATGGTGAAGCATAATGTTGTGGTGGCTATTGCAAGACTACCTGTCTTCAGCCTTCATAATGTCTCACCAACAATTAATGGGGAGAGCTCTGAAAACATGAGAGAGTTGGATTAATTATCTACACCTTAAAAGCTCACAACAGAACAAGAACAGCTTTTTCTTTTATGTGGCTAGCTAGACTGTGGGAGTTTGTTTTTCACAGAATAGCTTTGCACTCATGCTTTTTCTGTCCTAAAATTTCATGAAGCTTATTTGAGAAAATATGGAAAGCTGGGGAAGATTTGGGTGTTTCGGTAAGTAAAATGTGGTGTGAAGGATGTAATTCTCAGGTTTACATTCAGCTTCATATAGGTACACATATGCAGTTCCTTTTATTTTAAAAATACTGTTAATGTCTTACCAACCACTTACATTCTGATCTAATCTTACCAGTATTTTTACCAGTGTCATTGTATTAATCAGTTTGCTAATATGGTTGCATTTCTGAGAAAATGGTATCAGAAAAATAAATAAGTATTAAGCTCAACTAAACCCAATCCATTCTAAATCAGTCTTTTGGTCTTTTGCAAAGGATCCCTCAAGGCACCATTTTTCTAATAGGAGATCTTCCCATCTGGTAAATGTTTAGGGGGAAGTCAGTATGACATGTTTACAGCTACCTCGATCCTCTCAAACTCTTCATGGGAAGAGCTTAGCAAGGAATGCAGATGTGAGTAGGCTCCAGTTTATGGTTAATAGGTTTTGACCAACAGAGCAAATCCTTTCTATTGCAAGCATACAAGCTTAAGTTGATGTGGGACTGGGTACTAACTGTGTGGTCTTGCGTGCCTATTTGATGGGGTGGGGAAGGATTTTGCTGTAAGTTTTCCAGGAAGTTTGCTAAATTTTGTCTCATGGCTGAGATCTGCAGATATAGCAGTGGCTGGTTCAAAGCCAAACCAACAAAAATGAGAGAGTTTTGTGTAGAAGACATATTCAACTAAGACATCGTAGAAGACCACACTATTTTCAATCTGTGAAACAGATTTACTTAAAGTAACATCCTTCAGGAATACATGCTTTAAATAATTAACAGAATAGTACATGAATTTTGTTTAGGTAGTACTTTTTTCTGAGCTGGCTTATTCTTTTCCATGTCTTTTTTTTTTCCCTTGTTTGTTTGCAATATAGCTTTGCATGGTCTAGATGAATGGATAAAGATGTCTTCCCCCCCCCTTTCCCCCAAAAAGCAAGTTACCAAAGTAATGTAGCAGTATGAAAAATGTGTACTATCAGATGCCAGGGAACCTGACTATCACACATTTTGCAGAAGACCATTTTCAAAAAAAGCCGTATGGGTAATAGTGAAAATTAAAGTAATAGAAACATAAAAGACAACTGGCACCAATTCCTCTCCTACAAGCTATTGTTCCTGAAAAATGGAACAGCTGAAGGCAGATGTTTTGTGTAAGTAAAAGGCTGGAGGGTGTTGGAATCACAAGCTGGAGAAATACAAAGGACTTCATACTTTCCAAGGCTCCCCTTATCAATTCTATTTCTACATTTAAACATTCATTTATTTTAAATCATTCTTGCTCTGCATTTGAGCTAGTAAAACAAAAAAAAAAATCCCATATATTGTAACATCTTAAAGTCTTGTTTTATGCACCAAGCCAGCTTACTTATATCAAGACAATTTACTACTTCTCCCAAAGAAAAGGTACCTTTTAGTATTGTCCTATGAATACAGGATGACCTAACTAACCTGAAAAAAACAAACTGGTGCATAAATATCAAACTGTTTTGAACAGCCCTCTACAAATTCCATTATCAGTACCTCTTATAAACAGACAGAATGAAAAAATATCCAAAAGAAAAGCATTTCTCTATCTTTTTTTCTTTCCTATGCAGTATTTTCTCTTCAATCCCAAACAATTGCAGCATACCCTGAAGTTCCTTTTGACCCCGAATCTTGAAAGAGCCTAAATCTGTAAAGATGCAGGTAGGCATTTTCAATGCTTTTGGCTCCTAACTTCTACGAAGATCAATAGGAGTTAAGAGCCCAAATGCTTTAGAAAATGAATTTGCCTTTAGAAATCTGGCACGAGTGGTTGTTTCAATTTTCTGTGGGATTATCAAAAAGCAGGGAAGTCTGGGAAACTTGTATGTTTTCCCATGTGCCTGCTACATCATTCACTTGGAAACTGGGAATAAGTACTGTGTGAGAGGTAAATAAGACCAAATGTGTATCCATAGGAAAGTTTATCGATTCAGCAGCTTATAGATTCACAGTATTTTTCTTAGAGCTCCAGCTATTGGAATCAGGAGACTGCATAAAAATCTCAGTGTTGGCACTTAGAAAGTCGGATAGTCCTCATGTTTTCAAAGAAGGACCGACAACACAGAAAAAAATTAATCGCCTAGACTCAGGATATTGGAAGACAGAGAAAGTGGAGTCAAGAATTTCATTTTAATGTCACATTCTTTAAGACATTCTCATAATTCTTCAACGTTTTAGTTTTTCTTTTGCAATGCTGTGGCAGAAAGGTCTAGCATGAGTTTCTCACCATCTACTTCTCCTGCCTGACTAAACTTGCAAAAGCTTTTAGTGGTTATTACATTGCAGGACCTGAGCTGATTTCTGGTTTTGAAATGATACTTGGGAAATAATTTTTAAGAAAAAAAGGACCTTAACTAGGATTTTTTTTTCCATCTTTATTTGGTAATTCTGTATCCCTGATCTACAGAAGATGGAACCAGAAATCTGGGAAAGATGGACATTAGAAACACCTAACAAAACAAATCTGCTTAGGGCTCATGAAAGAGCATATGAAATCTGAATTTGCATCACCAAAACTGTAAAAATTGACAAAGAAACAGAGAATGACTTTTATATATATTTTAGTAACAAACCTACTGCTAAATTCCCATACTTCACTCAAATTTCATATATGATTCAGGCTGTAGCACCCAGAAAAGTAGTACATTTATCCACCAAAATAAATAGTTAAAATAAATACAACTGGGGGGAAAAAAATTAATGAAATAAAATGATCAGATCTTTTCTCCCAAGACAACTTGCTCAAGAAAAACACAGTAAGGCCGCAGATTTGTTTCTGCTGTTGTAAAGATTCTGCAAGTCTGCTGTAATCATATAAATTCATCCATCAATAAACATAACTACTCTAAGTCTTATTCAAGAAAAGCCATTAAAAATACCTGAATGGTAAAGCAAAGATAGCAGTCTGAAAAGCAAACATACCATCCATAGCTATTTTTAGAAGACCTAAACCACCTACACCATACTGTCAAAAATTACTTTTTCCCATGAATTTTAAAACTGTTTCATGTGGCAAAAATAATCACCCTTTGTGCCTATAGTGCAGTGTTTATGTGTTTTCCCTTGTTCAGCTTTCAACCCAGGAATAAATCATTGTTCCTGCAATTTTCCAGCAGTGCTCTTGTAGTTTTAGCCTGTATAGAACTGCATCAGAGGACACAAATCTTCTGTTTGGGGAAGAAAAGAAAAAAAAACGACAAAGAGACTTCTCATGGGGTCTCTGTTGTCAGCAGAAAAAAATATTAGTGAATATATTCAGTTGTAGCTGGCTTGATGCAGAATTTTTCTCATTCTCGGTTTATTTCTACCACTTTATTTTCAAAGCACATTCATTTTCTAGGTTTTCCACCTTAGCTGTATTAGTAGTTATTTCTAGGGATATGAGTATTACTGTGAACAGGGTGCATACTTGACCTTTTTTTATATTGGCTGAGTCTCCCCCCATCTCCAAAACCAGTCTAATTCTTTGTCAAGCTGTGGAATATTGCACATGGCCCCTGGACTTCATTATTTCAATCAGTCACTACAGCAGCATTTGATACGGTGCTTGTCACTGTGGGTTATAAATTATGGAAAATATGTTGAATACATTACTGACTTTGCAATGACAAAAAAGAGCAATAAAGGAAGGTCCTATGCCAAGGCTCACAAATCAGCAGAGACCTTGAGCACACATTTAAGTCATGCAAGTGGATCCACTGATTTCACTAGGAATCTTCCTTTGCATCCCTTGAAACGAAATATTTTTGTGCATTTTTAAAAAGGGTTAAATATGGAGAAAATCCCATCTTCATGTCCATTGCATTCACTAAGCATTAGCATTTCAAAGGAGAAGGATTGACTTCATAGGAGTATTTCCCATACTAATGATGCCCCAATGTAAGCTGTCATATTTGTCATCTGGACTTTTTATTTCCAGCTTAACCTAAAGTCTTATTCATGTTGTGACCCCTAACCTAGGTTGGAAACCCATTTGCAGCACGGTTGAAAGGAGTGGCCACTTAGTCATCTGAGGTCTTGCAGGGCTGAAACCTTAGAGATACCTGGATTCCAGGAATGCCATCAGGTCAACAGACCAGCCAAATTAAAGGGCATTTCTGTGTGTGGGTTATACAGAGGATGCTAATCTAGGACAGGTCATGCAATGCCACAGAACTATGGCTGCTAGTTCTGGTCACTGAACACCTACTAGAGAATAAAAGTAGCCTCTAGCCATTCAGAAGTTAACCACCTCTGAAATATACATCAAATTTAATCATGTCTTAACAGCTACTGCCATTCACTTATTTCTTCTCCTACTATAAATGTTGTTTCTGAACCTTAGATAGACTTGCTACCATGCAAACCAAGCCTACAGTGATCTTTTTAGGTGGATGTATGCCTTAAATGAGCTCAAGTGTAAGAAAATGTGACTCCATTAGAGCCGCAATGCAAATGAGATACGTTTCCTAACAGTTTTGCTTTGACTCAGTTTCATTATTTCCAGTTAGTTAGATATCCTTTCAATCTCTCTGAAAAGCTTCATTCTTTCCCTTCATGAGGTATATTCACTTTAAATAGTTCTGCCAATATTCCCCATCATCATCTTGTAATTGTGGTTTCCCCAAGTTTTAGACAGTAAGCCAGATTCACATCTACTGGTAAAAGAGATAACCAAACTAGCTCTAAACAAGTTCAGTCGTGCCTGCCCCAAGGTCGCTGTGCATATGCTAACTTGCACAGCTGAAACTCTAACAGTAACTGCACTAACTCCTTCCTGAATCACTTGTCTCACTGGACACCAGGAAGAGATTCACACTCACACTTGTTTTTTTCTTTGGGAGCTCCCTGGATGGGCAAGTCAGGATCCGACTTATCTTCATAAAAGGTTTATTGATTATGAAAGTTCCATACCACTTTTGATCTTTTATCTTCTCCTTGAACTCCAGAAGATACATATTAGGCATCCGTGTATCCTGTACTACAAGAGGACCTTGCTCTTCAGCAGCAGAGCTTTCATGAGGGTCTGTGCAACTTCCAGGGAACATTATCCCCTGTGCGATTGATTCTTTTCAAAAATACACTTTACCAAATTCCTATTTTATTTTGAGCTAACATCTTCAAAAATATAGTGCAACAAGCAGTGTTCAAAGTAGGTTTTCCTACAAAACCTGAGATTATCAATGCCAGATATTGCATTTGAAGACACAAAACCGTGCAGATTATAACCTATGCATTTATAACTTCATTGAAATCAGTGAACATACCACTTACTCCTGTAGTTATTTTGACCCTGTAATTTTGAGTGTTAAAAAAATATGAACCTACAATATGATAACAAAGAAATGCAGAAGAAAGGAAGGTGGAAACGAAAGGAGATATTTGCAAATATTTTAATTGAAAGTTAATTTATGTGAACTATAATCTAACAAAATATTGCCAAGAGATGACCCATTAAAGACAGTAAGATGAGAACATTGTCATTGACTTCAGTGGGAGCAAGATGAGGCTTTGTAGTTAATCATATACCAATCTACTGAGCCAGGGCCAGACTCTGAAGGTAATCAAATACCTCCTACAAGCTGCTATTCTGATGAGCATGAGTAGATCACATCAAATTATGTGCAATACATATGCTTTACACTTCTCAGAATAGCATCTGCTTCTTTTATATATGTGTGCATGTCTCGCAAGTGTTTGGGTAGGGAATCCTTGGACAATAATATTTTAGAAGAGCTTTTGTTGGCTGCATTTATTTTCCAAACGTGCAGGTGTGAGAGGCAGAAAGGTTTGGCTCTTAAAGCCAAAACATTCCTCATTTGCACACCTGCACTTCTGGCTGAAGAGCACAATGCTGAGAGCCTGTAAGTGGCACTGCTGTATGATTAATATTAATGTTTAACATTTACTAGCCCTGTGCATTGACTAAGCTAATCAAAACTAAATAACGTGTGGCACTATCCAACTGGCTAAAAATACAGCAAATTACATCAAATTCTTATCCCTTTTGAAGTCAATGGAGTTAATTGTTCCAAGCACCACATGTGTTGAGAAGCTTAGACTTGGTTATTGACCAAGTACTGAAAAGGACACTTTTTATGTAGCACTGACCAGTACAGAAAAGGCATTCATCTGCCATGTTGTCTGAACATCCTTCCTGCTAAATCCTCAAGGAACCACATTGGATGAGATACTTAAAAACAGTCTTTTCCTCAATCAAAATTTCAACATAGCATCTGTTTTACTGTATTCAACAGCAGCCAGATCATCAGTACACGCCAAATCTATAAAACTCCCACAGGATTCCCCTGTGACACCCATGCGATACACTGATGCACTCACTCAGGATACTTTGTCAGGGGGCTGGACTGTAGTGCTAAGCTTTCTTTTTAGAGCACTTTTATTGCGAAAGAAACCTGTGAACACTTGTCTAGTTCTAGAAGAGCACTGGGAACAACTTTCTCAGTGATTGTTCCATATGAGAACTGAAATTGCCTCTCTGCTATTTTTATTATGTATTTCTTAAATAACTGTCAGTAAGCACTCCATTGTCAGAACACTTTAGACTAAACACATTCAAACTATAATTCACCAGCTATGAATGTTTCCCCCCAGGCTGTATTCCCATGGATTTCTCTAAGATGCGTTCTCCTTTTCAAGCCAGGATTTTCTTCCAGGCTTAGTATGGAGGATTCATACATTTCTGATTGGCTGCTAGATACCCAGGGTATCAGCCAAAATAGTAGCTACTAGTAGCTATCAGGCTAATGTGCAAATATTTCTGTGCAAAATACCTTACACAGAAATATGTCACCTGTACCATTTTGTCAATGACCTGAGTTCCCTGTCTACAGAGGCGAGTGGCTCACTCCAGACTAGAGCCCAAGGGTATCATACAGACATTAGGGATGACTGTCGGAGGAGAGAAGTGAAGCCTGAGAATCAAGCTAATACGGCAGCAAGATCTCATTCTTGTCAGCTGAGGATGTGGCTAGAAGTAAAGGGTCCAAAGTGCAGAAAGAAATATTAAGGTAAGGTATCCAGAAAAGTTCCCTAAGGTGAATTGCCAACACTTGGAAGAGAATGCCTCCGGTGACTGCAGATCCCCATGCAGGTTTTTAAGGGCCAGTAGAACAAGGCTTTGTAAGAATGGCTGAGGTACAGCTGATCCTGGTTTGGAGCCAAGAGGTTCACCAGATGACCATTACCAGCCATATTTTGTATGCATATAGGCCTTATTTTAAATCAAAACACCACAAAAGGGAATTTAGCCCTCAGCTGCATGGAGGCCATGCATCCAGAGCGAAAGCACTCAGTAACACCTTTGGCTCAGCTCCTCCTTGACCCCTTTTCAACCAGCTATTCCTTTTACTCCTTTCAAGCGACAGTCCTTCATGTATACATTAGTTTCCTGGCCCATTTGCATAGGGTTTTTCAAACCTCTTCTATGCTTTAGGCTTATATTATCATTTAGTTTTCCAGTCACTCTGCTTGCCAGCTTCTTTACCCTCCATTACCTTGTCTGATAGAATTTAGATTGCTGTTCCAGTATCTACTTCACCGAACCATTTAAAAGTCATTCTTAAGCACTCTTGTATTATTTCTATAGCAACTTTCATTTATTATTCTCAAAAACCCTTACATGTTGTACATACAGGTCTAAGATAGCACCTTACATTAAGATGCTATAAAATATTATGAGGAGAAAAGTATGTCTTAGGTAGAAGTTTTAGTAGTGGAATATTTTGTAGCTTTTTTTAAGCAGAAAATTCATCTATCAATAATAACTTTTTATCATGTCATCGGTACAAAAGACTTCCTGTGCATAAAACCATGAATACAACACTATGATAGGGAGTGCTTGTTATTAACCTTAGAGTGTATTTAGTGTTTTTATTTAGTGTTTCTATTTAGTATTTTTATTGCTGAGACTTTTTTTTTTAAAGTCTTCACTTGAACATGGGTCTCAAGCACAAGAAAATATTGTCTCAATTTTAACACTCTCTTACCTTAGTGCTTAGTGGTATCTGAATCAAAGGTTTGATTCTGCCTATTATAAACACAAGGACTGCTCCTTCCACACCACATTTCAGTACTATAGGTCTCCAGGGTAGACTTGGACCTATGTCTACTTTTAGTGCCATTGTAACTACCTCTAGTTTTTACAGTTCACGGCTCTGCTCCATTTCCCTTGTCATAGCCCCCCATTACCTTTAACTTATGTAGTAAGCTCTTATGAACTAAGATTACCTTTTCTATCAAGTTTGTATGCTGCTTGACAAAATGGGCCAGACCTCCAATCTCCCATCCCATTAAGTGCTTCACCATTGATTTCTAAAAAAGATGAGAAGGGGAAAAATAATACAAGCAAAGTAATGTAGAAGTGGAAGACCCTGAAAGGAGAGCAGGTAATGAAAGAAGAACATGGCACTCCATGCATGTGAAAGCAGTAGGAGGAGTCAGATAAACAAAGCAATGGAGAAGGAGAGACTACAGGCATGTATAAGCTGGGAAGCACCTTTGCATACTTAACATGGGGAGCAGCAGTTACACCAAGCAAGTAGCCAGCAGTAGCTGTTTGTGAGGCTCAGAAGGGAAAGAGCTAAAGGAAGTACTGGTCAAAGAAGTATCTGCTCCAGAGCCAGTCACATCCAGTGAAGAGAATCTGGCCATTTGGGACCTCTGAAACTCTTTAAGACCAGGAAAGGGTCCATTAGAAGAGATCGAAGGGGTAAGGTCTCATCTTCCTGGATGAACTGCACAGCTGGTGGTAATGTAAGTGCCCTGTAAAGACCTTGTAAATGGCATGAAAAGGTACTCAAACATTCTTTTCCCCTAGGAGGGTGACATTTTTAGAAAAAAAAATATTGAGAACAGATGCAAAGACAGTTTTCACTATTGTACGTATATATGGTGTGCCTACACTTTAAATACTGTGTGGAGTGCTGATCTTCCCATCTCAGAAAGGATGCAACAGAACCAGAAGGAAATGTGCAACAATGATGATTGGAAGTATGAGCGACACCTGTATGAGAAGAGGCTAGTCAGACTCTTGAGCTTGGATGAAGGATGACTGAAAAGGAGTACAGCATAGTTCTATGAAATAATTGGTAGGGAGAAAGTAGCTGATGAATTCAACATGCAGCAGGTCTAAAACATACAAAATGAAACACTTCTTAACATAATTAAATTCCACGTGAGAAGTTGTGGAATCCGGAGGTACAAAGAGACATTGGAGAGAGGTAATGGTGCATCAAGGCTTTTGAGCATCATGGTGCAGATGAAACATCCAGGTCTGAAAGTCCTGAAGTTGCCATTTACAGAAAGGTTGAATGGCGCCAGGTAAAGATTATTCAGTATTTGCCCTGTTTGTTTTATTTTTCCCCAAACACCTGTTACTGGGTATTGAGAGACAGTGTTTTATTTATAGCTCTTCGCTCTGTTTGTATCACCATTTTAACTTTTTAAATGCAAAGTAGCTTAACTATAAAAGGAGAGAGCAGCAGCAAGCACACCTTTCTATCTCTGTGAAGGTACACTCAGATATGAAGCAACGATAACAAAATAACAACACAGGCATGTGAAATTCAATTTTTTACATGTCATTTTCCACTACTTTCAGACAGCATTATCAAACTAGACAAACAACTACCAGAATTATGTCCTATTCCCATTAATTTAATGAAACAGAATTCACTTTTGCAAGACATTAAGCAAGTCAGCCACGTGAATATCTGGGTCACAACAAACCTGGTGCAAAAGCACCAAGCTTAGTTAAAGTCTCCCTCTTATTGAATACGTTACTTCAGTGAGGGAAATGGTGCAAGATTACTGAGTTGCAAGAATCCATCATCTAGTCACAGAGGGATTTAGGGAAATGAAATGATTCAGTGTCTCAGAAATTGCAAGGGTGGACTGGAGTATGTGTTCTGGACAAATAGGATTAAAGACATAATGGCAAAAACAGAACTGCAGAAATAAAGTCTGTTTCTGTTGGATAGATTAATATTAGTTACTGGACATTTTCAGCAACAATTTTTGTTAAAATGTATTGAACTCTTCCTAGTGCGTAGTGATGGTAAACTTCTAGTAATGCTCACCAGGGAAAAAGACCTGCTTTCTGAAAAATCAGTTCTAGCCCCATACAGGGTGACAACTTCAGCTTTTGAGTTTTTACTGTGCACCAATCTTCTCTATATTGCCTACTGTTCTAAAACATCACATGGCCCCTACCTACTCCTTTGCTTTATGATGAGGTGCAAAGTCTGTTCCAGATTGATTTGGGCAAAGTCTTGTCACTAACTGATAATACCAGAAATTATGGTCTCTTACCATATAATTAATACCCACCTGAAGAGAAGTAAGGTGTAGTTGCTACCTGTTGAAAATCCTAGATCTAAAACATGAAAAACATGTATAATTAATTTCATAGAAAGAAAGCACATTCTACTAAAATCAAGTGCCCTCTTATTAGAGTGGTGGTGAATGTTCTATTACTTATGGTCTGCATATGACTTCATTTAATTGATCCTCATTACTGAAGCTTTTATTATCCTAACTTACACTCTCAACATAGAAGTAGTGTTGGAAGCTTTGATTTTACTCTATTTAATGACTACTCCTTCCGAAAAATATCTGCTTTGTTGTTTGAATTACAGCTTCTGTGTATGAAGTTTAGAATTTTTCCCTTCATTCACACTTAGACCCTTAGCTTACCTGTTGAAAGACTGACCAGTAAGTTATGGAGTACAGTCTATTTCAATAATGAAACAAACCTCACAGTGTTTCAATGAGGAGATAGAAAGAGGCGGAGAAACTGAGTTACATAGATTACAGTCCTCGTGATCTGGAGTTTAGTCAAGTCGTTCAGCATAAATGGAAAGAGAACTCCAAAAAACACAAAACATAGCTTTCAAATTTCAGTCAGACAAATGATAAAGTTGTAAAGATTAAGAACACAGGATCAATATGGTTCCATCTCCTGGAAGAAGTCTGTATTAAATATTTACATTCTGAAAGCCTCATGATGTACCTGACTTCTGTGAGTTTGAAAAATGGATCAAACATAAGGATCCAAGTGCTGTATCTGCTTTTAAAGTATGTGAGAGGTGATAAGCACAGGATTCTTAGGGAGCCTGAGATATCTGCCTTGAGCTCCTGCAATAGAAACTCTTCTTTATAAATAAAAAAATTAGAATTATAATTTTCAGAAGTTTTTAAGGCCATTAAGTTCCTTTACAATTTCACCAGTTATTTCTTGTGCCATATTTAGAAGCTGTATTCAAAAGGCTATCCAGTTTAGAAAGAAGTAATTAAGTAAAAAGTGGGAATAATAATAATCCAGTTATTCCCAGACACAGCCTTCCAATGATAAATTACAATCAAAATAAACCACCATTTAGTGAGTCCCCCCATTTTAAAATATGTACTTCTACAATTACTAGGATTAAGAAAACCTAATACTCAAGATGGATTGACACTGATGCCTGAACACATTTGAATCAAAGGTATTCCAACACTAACAGGTTACACCTCCTTCACCAGCCAACCTGTTCTCACAAAACATGGAGGAATGTAATACGTCTGATAGCTCTACTCCCCGTCAAATTCAGGAGATTTAAACATTACTGTTGGTGAAACCAGACCTGGCTGTGTCATTTCCGTAGGAAAGCAGGCTCTTAGTATTTATTGGCACTAAATGACTCCGACAAATTTCTTGATGCTGCTCTGAGGACAAGGGAAGCTTAAACCACAAGTGGTACAACCATCTGCAAAAACACATAATTTTCTAGAAAAGTAGAATAGACATAGCTGCAGGAAAAAAAAAAGGGGGGGGGGGGGTGTAATATTCCGATAGCTCAGCATCTGACCCTAAAGCAAGGAGTTTCTTGTCACTGACAGACTGGTTGGGGAAGAAAGTCAGGGCATGGTACTTGACTCCTTTCTCTCTCCCTACACTTCACAAAGGTAGACCCGCTACTGTGGGTATGGGGAAAGCAGTGGACCAAAAGGAGCACATGATATTAGTCAGATGATACAGAAGCAGTCATCCAGTAACATCCCTTCTTTCACACTATGGTTGCATCTGGTACTGGCTTTCTTCTTAGGTCTATTTATAGCATTCTGTTGTCCTTTCAAATTTCTGAATAAAAGCTAATTATTTTCAGCAGTTTCAAAATCAGAGAGACAATTCTCATCGCAATGGTACCTACTGATCAAAACCAACTTTATTGGAGGTACACTAGGTCCATGTAGGAAAAAAGTGGAAATGCAGCTCCACAACACTTTGAGAACCTCACACTCCGTGATAAGGAAGAGAGGAAAGTAATAAATAACTCATATCCCACAGAAAAACTGAAAATGCATTTAAAATGAAAAATCATTAAAAACTTTTCCTATAAACTTCAGATGAATGTTATTTTTTAAATCCCTGTTCCTCGACACAAGGAATAGTAGATTCTGCATTTTATAATCACAACAGAAGACATAATAAACAAAATAGAAATAAAAATAAATTTCTCCTGAGATTTTATTTCCCTCTTATAAAAACACTGATAAATTCTGAGTTTCATGCAGAATGTATATAAGCAGAAACAAGTAGTTTGACAAGATGAAAGCTGCTCAAGTGCTGCAATATGTTGGCCCTACACAGAAGACCACTGAGTGATGAGAACGCTATGATCAATTTGACAGTTTGCAGACATATTGAGCAGTAGCAAGACTGAATTAAAATTTCTAAATATATCACTAGAAACTGTGGCTACGGCATTTGCTGTGCAGTGAGCCAATCTAAAGATGAACTGGTAAAAATCAAAACAAAACAAAACTGTCATAGCTGGCTGATACTAGACCAGCTACAGAAACAATGCAAGGAGCAGGAGAAATGGAGAGAGCGAGCTGCATTTTGCTTATTCAGTATGCTAAATCAATCTTTCAGCATCACGAAAAATTACCAGTTTGGGCACCTACGCTTCGCATAATTAAGATGAACAGAGTACATGAAGTTAAGAGCAATGAAAGAACGAATCTCAATTTGTATGAGGACTGTCAATATAGCCAGGTCCCTCTGTGGATTCAAACCCAGAGAAGACTGGGACAAAGGAATGACACTGATAACCTCTGGAGGTCTCTTTCTATACGAGTGTTTTACGATTCTAGAATTTGTCTGACACAGAGATTTAAACTCCCACCAGGTTAGAGCAGCAGCACCTGGATCATCCCTTTTTTATCATTACCCACCTCTGTCTGCCTTGATGCCTAGAATAAATGAGCTAACGTAACTAAACTAAATGGTTGGTTTCTCTACTTAAACTAGCAAAAATGGGTGCCCTGATACATGCATGTGTGTACTCTACACATCTAGTGGTCATTTGGTTTGGATATTATATGCTTCTCCACTTCTCCCTTGGCAACTTCAACCTTAGGCTGTAGAAGCCAGACACTTTCCTACCAGTCTTATGCAACATTAAACACAGAAAAGCCCTGGTCCTCTTCAGGTCCCCTGAATGAGACAGACGTTATTAATAATGGTGATCAGTGGCAGAGTTCTGAACAACTCCAGTACGGAGGCAGAGTAATGTCTTTCTAATGCTGTATGTCTAGGATGAGTCTTGCATGGACTATTACTATAAGGAGGGAGCGCTGGGGATGAATGCTGAACTTGTAAGTAATAGTTGATGATCTCTTGTCATGACAGGTTGACTCATGCAATAGGTGAAGATTCTTTTATGAGCACAGAAAGTATGTAATAAACCCCCAGATTTTTTATTGAAACTTCTCAAACCTTGAAACCTTGAAACCTTGAAACTTCTCAAAGCAATAAATTTTTTCCATCACACACAGTGCTGTCTAGATAAAATTTGTGCAATTAGTAAGATTTCAGACATATACTAGGCAAAGATATTTTTTATTTTATTCCTGCATCTAATATATATGTACATGTACTAGATATATCAATCTACCACATATCTACTATCTATATCAATTTAAAATGATAGGTAACTACTCATATATTGATAATTCATGTACCCAGTGTGTTGTGTCTATTTCACTCTTTGAATACACTGTGTTCATCGTTGCCATGAAATGAGATTTCCGTATCTATATGCACGTCAGGACTCAACCAGGTAACAGGCTGTACACTGTATTGCTCCTGTACAGACACATATTTATTGACCATTTTAAGTGTTTTGAGGCAGTGGGATGTAAATGGTAATTTTCTTCAGATTTTTCTCATCCTGCGCTCTTGGGCATATTTCAGCTTGTTGCATATTCATGCTAATTGCAGCTAATGAAGCTACAATCCTCAGGCATAGGTGCCTCCTAATCAGAATGTATTATTACTGCTGGATCCTTTGGCCATGTCCACAGTCACCAGCACATCTTTAGGCTGAGTTTGGTTGGGTTATTAAAGGAATGATATAACATAGTTGTCTGCCTCATTGACCCAAGGAGCAAAAGACACTCAGGACATCACTTTGGGGAGAGCAGAAATATCATTTAAGTCCCTGACTGACAAAAAAATACTTCCCTGCCCTTCCGCAGTGCCTTTTTAGAATGAATAATGCAGAGCGAGCAGCGGTGTCAGCTTTTTCACTCCAGCCCACCTCTCAGAGACACCTGCACAGGCTCTACTTCATGCCAGCCTTGGCCTCTTGGTGAAGATTTCCTAAAAACATACCAATTATGAAAAAAATACCAAGATGATACCACTACAAACTCCATTCACATTGCTGAAAATTTTTGGTCACTACCATATCAAACTGTCTTAGAACTGAAAGGCATTGCATGCTTTCATCAGTCCACTCAGCAATCCAACACATGAGGATTTAAATCCAGACGCTGTTCACTATACATTAATCCTGTCTGAATTACTTAGCCACTGATAAATTCTAAATTAATTAGAACCTTTCAGGAAAGAGACAAGAGCACTACTGTAAACAGATTGAATACAAAAGCTTCTGATCAACACACAACTGCAAATAAAGAGGCAACCAATGTGTTAGGATTATGGGAGAAGGAGGGGAAAAGATGATTTCTTGAGATTCTCAGCCTTATTTTCTGTAATGGAATGATACAGAAAAGAATAAAAATAATGATAGCATGCCATTTTATTCCAGTCATTAGTATGCCTACAGCTGAAATACTGCATTTAGTTCTGGGCATCTTATTTTCAAAGATAATGAAGGAAACTAAGTGCTTCAGCGAGATGCCAACAAGAAGACATACAATGGAGATATGACAGTCAGTCAGGGTTTGGTACACCTTCATTCAGTGAATTAGTGAAGGTGAAAAGCAGAAATATTTAAAATATAAAAATTGTCAGGTTAACCTCTGAAACTCATCACTATGAGGCATTAAAAGCAAAACTTAAATGTTTATATACACAGGATGAACACACAAGTTATATAGCAGGAGTAAAAAAAAATTAAACCTCATGTTTGGGTGGATTTCTCACTGACAGCCATTACAAAAATGCCTCCCCCAGAGGAAGGTCACTGTGTGATGATTCAGGAAAGAGTTTCTTAAACCTCACTCTGGAACAGGACATTGTCAAACCTAGGATACTGGACTAGATACACAATATTTTTACCTACATGGCAATTCTTGTGTTCATATACTTCATTGTTCACTTAACTGATACTTCATTTAGGCAAGGGTATTCTTTATCTTCGGTAACCTGATAGAAGATAAAAGAAGTGTCAGCAATTTTATCTTCTTTACCCACTGTCAAGCAGTAAGAGTACAGAGCTGAATCAGTCTGTTAAAGGGATTATATGATCAAATTGCCTGCAAGACCAGGGGATGTGATTCACTGGTGAGCTAGGACCCTTCTGGTCCTAAATTACTAAATGCATATTGTACTGGAAAAGTGAAGAGTTTCAGGATTATCACATTAGAACCATGATCGCCATTCAAGAAAATCAACATCAGTTATGCCTATCAACCAGTTTGATTCTGCATGCAAAGCACATACATAGAAAGAAATCTATACCTTTATGTCTGAGTGGACAAAAAGTGATGCAGTGATGCTTGACAGAGCCTGAGCCACTGGCAAGACATCTGTGCTTATTAAAAGCAAGAAAATATGAAATTCATATTAATTTTTTGTTTGATCAGAATTTGAATTTCATATCAGTTATGTTTGTTCAGATTTAGAAGCATCTGTCATCCGAAACCACCAATCAATATTTTATTCATCACATACAATTTAAATCCATTGAGAAACAACCTGAAGTAACAGCACGGAATTTAAAAGTGTTACAATTAAAAATATAGCTCAGCCTTTTCAGTCCAAATTAATGGTCTTCTGAGGGCTTTTGTTGTTGTTTTGCCATTAAGTTCATATCCAAAGGTAAACTGCTTTTGTTGGCTCAATTTCCTTATGGTGGTCAGTTTATTTTTATCTACTTATAGTTACAAATACAGAGAAAGTGTTACCAGGAGTAAGAAAGAAGAAACTAAAAAAGCAAAAGGCCATCCATAGTCTTAGACTGACTAACCACCACATTACTGAACAAGACGCTGAAATGAATGTGATTTCCTGTAGAGTAAGGTAGCATTTCAATATATGTAAGAACATTTCAATTCAGCTTTAACTGCTGAATAGGCATTTTACCACTGAGGAATTATTAAAAACATAATCGTCAGTCTCCTTCCACAGAATCTTTCTTCTATTTCCCGTCTTGCCACAGAAATTTCTATCTTTGAATACTGAGACTGTCTGAAGAGTAAAGAAAGTTCTGCTGCTGCCTTTGAATTACTGGTAATTTGTAGCTATGCTGATAGTCACAGATTTTAATGATAATTTGAATTACCAAGTAGAAAACCTTAAATAATCATTACTTTTGTTTTGCAATTGTATTCTTTACTTAGTTAATTTTTATTGGTGGCATGCATTGTTATTTTCTCTTTGCTGACAAAAATAAATTAATTTAAGACCTTATTTGAGTAATACACAATTATTTTGACACTTCAGGGTCTTAAAGTCGGACTCTTGTGAATAGCATCTGTCTTGTTTATTAAAGGTCTGCTTTTGTGTAACTTCTGTCAAACTGAATTAGATTAAAAATTCTAATTCACCCCAAATGCATAACACAGCATTTGAAGCTATTTTATGTTAAGTAAAAATCTTCAATCTGCTGTATACCCAAAGAAAAATGTTTGTCAACTCACATTTTCTTTTCAAAATCTTCTAATTGGCAAAGAAGGCTTTACTAATCTAAAATTAGCAAACTAATCTGATTGTCTCTTATAGCTGTTGTCTCCCAGTATTTAATTAGTAGATCTGATCCTCCTATCCTACCAACAGCTTGGGAGAGAAAAACAAGTTTTTCAGTTTCTCAGCTTGGAGTTAAATAATTATTGAACTGAACTATTTGAAAAGGCCAAAATAAGGGAGCATTTTTTTGTGTCTGCAGAAAAAACCTAATCCTGTATTATAGCCTCAGTAACCTATGGCTTCAAACACTTACTCAGTGACTGCAGTGGTTTGACGATTGAAAATATTGACAACAATATCATAAATGTCTAATGCATAAAAATAACTAAAAGTATTTTTTTACTAAAGTCAGGGGTTAGTATATAGTCATGTTTTAAAGGTATTTTTAAAAGATGTATTTTCAAAAGAAAATATGTTTAATTTCAATTTTAAAAATAATTCTAAATTACCTTTTTTTTCATTCTACTTTACCATTACAAGCAAGTTTGATCAATAACTCATCAGAATTGTTTGTTCTTTATTACACAGGCCAAGAAAGAGGAAGAAAACAAGCCAAGTCTTAATAATGTCTAGTCACCTAAAATACACACATAGTTTATGTACTAACATTAAGGTTGGTACTGTTCTCATGGTTTGCTTTAATTAGAATAAAGTTGAAATTAAGAGTAAAATATTAACAGAGACAGAAAACTTTGTAGTTTTCTAATGTAACAGCAGATCAAGATAAAACCTTGGCTTGATTTCTGAAACAAACCCAGCCTGCACTTGTCCTTGCTTTTGTGGGGAAGAGGTGGGATCCTTAGCATTGCTGTGCAGACCTATGCTTACCTAGAATGAAAACACTAAATCTAACACAGGGGACCATTGATAGTGGCCACAGCAGAGAGCGGGTAAAAAAATATCCCTTGATGCTGACAGTTTTTCGCAGGAGTCATTTGTGGGATTCAGCTTTCCCTGGAGTGGCATTAGAGGCTGAGTTCTCCTCCAGAACCCCTGCATGATGATCCCAAGACCCAGGGCGCGAGCATCCAAGTGGACGGCAGCCTCAGAGGTGTGGTCCCACCTGAAAAGCTGTTCAGATCTCCTTAGCCGGGGTACATCCACTGTGTCTCCCCAAAAGTGTAGTTATTGTTATCAAGAGAACCTTCATCTTCCAGTGCTTTGTACACCGACTGCCACCCCCCTGCACCTAGAAGCTATCCTGAGGTTAGAAAGCTCTTTGTTCTGCCACTGGGTTATTCTGCCACCAGAGGAGTTTTCAGCTTTCTCACAGTACAAGGTAATAAACGTGATTATATTCCTGGGGCCACAGCATGTACCTTGTTGGATCTTCTGGGAGGCTGAAGCAGCAAGACACTTCCACCTCGAAGGACAGTGGGGAGTGGGCTGAAATAGTAAGATGGGAAAGAAAGAGAGATACTGTAAAAGAGACCAAGGTTGTCTTCAGAACTAGGTTCAGCAAAGACAGGCTGCAACACAAGATAGAGCTTATGAAGAACAAAAAGAATATTGAGGTAGGAGTTGTCCCAGAAAACAAAAAAGGAGCAAATTTCAAGGTGGTCAACAGCAGCAAAATCAAGACATGCTTGCCATATGGGCCTTTATACAGCACAAGAAGTACTTTATGGGTGCTGCACAAACTCTCAAATATTCAAGAGCCTTTTCTTGGTCTGCATTTGATTCATGCTGGAGAACTTCATGGTGCTGAGGGCAATTCATGGTTTCAGTCCTCATTATTAGGGATTGGGTCATATTTGATACATACCTGCAGTGGATCTTCTGGTTTAGTTCCCTCTGAAAGCAATCTAGCTCATCCAAACTGCAACTGCTCCGTGATGCAAATAAATGCGCAGTAAGTGTTGACAACTGGGAGATCTGCTTCAAAAATACTTTCCTGCTTCGAAGTGGGCTAACAGTGAAGCCACCAAATGGCATGTCACTGAGCCTGGATCTTCCTTCCACCCACACTGTCATGCTGGTCCTGCTACATGGTAGGATGTCATGGCACAGGAGGAAGAGGAGGAACACTGCTTCATGTACAACATCACATAGAGGCTCAACTCCCAATGTCATGTGCTGTGAGATGGGAGCCCTTCACATCAGGGTTACATGCGCCTCTTTCGGGACAGGTAACATTCATTCTGGCATTTCCTGAACTGATCTTTCGGAAGCCATTCATAATATTTTTGTATGTAATTAAACACATTTGCACAATTCCACAGTAGCATGGGGATACTGAAGAAAATCCTCTTTTCTTACATACAGGCAGATGGGGGAATACAAGAAAGCAATAAGACAATATTGATCTGCCCAATAAGCAGAAACCAAAGGCACAAAATATGGGCTACACTTATAATAAGGTTACGTTTATAAATATTTTATAAAGGTTAAATGACTATAACATGTTATAAAGATGGTATAGTTGTAAGATTTACATATTACAGCTGACAATATCATTAGAAGGTTTAATGGATAGTTAAAGACAATGATCATAAGCAGTCTATTGGACTGTAATTGCTGATTTGCCTTTTACTCAAATATCTGTTAAGTCTTTTATTAACCCTATGTATGACCCTCACTATAAATTATGATCATAATAAGGATTTCTGGTTTTTGGGGTCCTATCCACTTGACAATTTCCCTAGGTTAGAAAACCCATTTTAGACAGTGCTTGTAAGTAGGTGTTATCAATACACTATGTTATGCCATTGGAAGAAAACCTAAGTTTATTGCAGTTCTTCTCAATAGTTAAGCTCTTTGCCACTTGGGAGGACAGCATTGCTTACAGAAAGCATGCTTCAAAGCAGTTTAAAATTAGTTCCTTCTTTCTGCTATTATAGTTTACTGGCACTGTCTCCTTTCTCTTTTTCTTTCACTATGTTCCCCTTGGGATAGATGGAGTGAGTAACAGTGAATAAAATGATACAATTAAATTAAATGCAGCAAGCTTCGGCAGGCACAATTCCTGATCCTGCAAGATGCCAAGTACTCTCAAGTCAAGATCAGGTACTTAGAGCTCTACTATAAATGAAACAAGCATAAAAGACTAAGTATGAAACTCATTAATATGGAACAGGCACCAAAGAAGGGCACCTCTTCCCTTACCTACAGGACTACTACCGAATCACTTAAATGGTCAATTACCCAGGACATCACTGCAATATCAATTTCCATTTTTGACTCCCATAGTCCTATGAAAATCAATGACTATACCAGTGGTGCATATTGGCTTTCATACACTTTGACGCTCCCATTTCCCAAAACTGCTGAAGCCAGTAATTGATATTACAGTATGTTCTTTACAGGATGCTTAATAACAAAGTATGTTTTTAATGAGTCCAGTCATACCCCATTGTTTTATTTATTTTTTCATAAAGCCAAGTAATGATAAGGGAGTGACTGAGGATAGCTCCATGGGCCACATTCAAAGCAATGCCTGTTTTTCCTGGCATTGCCAAAGAACATCTTTTCACTTTTACGACAACATTCATACATAGATTTCAAAGCACTTGACAAACACCAATAACACCTCCCATCAGTTAATCAAACAATTAAAGGGAGACACAGAAATCACAAGCAAACATATGGAGTGGGACACAGCAGCTGATTACCAGCACATACTATTCTATGTCAAAGCTTAGAACAGTATTCATGTCAAACTGCATACGGAAGTTAAGTGGATTGCACTATTTTAGAATCAATCTAAAAGCCCCTAAACCCATCAAAAATCTTGAGTCTTGTGACAAGTTCCACTGAAATTAATTAGACCACTTGTAAAAAACAGGAGTAAGGAGTTATCCTTGTAGAGTGTGAATGTCAAGGACACTAAGGTTAGTATCTGTTCTCAAATCCAACCTTTATCAACACAAAGTTGAATGAGCTAGAAGCACACGCATGTAAAGGTACCGGAATCATAAGCTTAAGGAAAAATTTTTATTCAGCCTTTTCTATGCTACAAGTCAATCCATTAGCCCTATATCCTTTTAAGAAAACTACAAAATCCTTAAAAATACAGAAACTTTAAAGGCTTATTTAAAAATCATCATACCAAAGAAAATGTATTCAGGAATCAGAATTCTCCATATTGCAGTTAAATGGACCCGTGATTCTAGCATACAGTTTGAGATCAGTACAGTTCAATTGATCTTTCTGGCTCTCTTTATCACTTTATCTCCCTCTCTTTATCACATAAAAATACACTACTCATAAAAGTCCAACTAAATTTTTCAGAAGTATGTGCACAGATATTTCTTTTTCAGCCAACATAACAATAAGCTATGTTATCACAAATGTGTTTCAATAAAAAAGGAAAAATGATAGATTATGCTTTATAATAGTTTCTCTTTACTTAGCTGTTTCCCAGGTGTCACTGTGCACAGCAGTTATCATAGTCTACAAGAGAATGAACCAACCAAAAGAATCCTTAATAGGAACATTGTCTTTGATAAAGACGTCAGGTTACTTCTGGCCATCTATTAATCTATTTTGTGTGCAGGATTAAGCTGTAGATCAGTTTTCCCAGGATTATCACAGGTCAAGAATTTTCTGTCAGAAAATTTGCTATTGGAAGAGACCTCTTCTCAGTTATGTATTTAGTCAAGGTACTCAAATTACAGCCTATTAATTTCAGAAGGATTTAAGTTCCTCTTCTGAAGCTACACTATAATAATGACGATCATAAAAACAGTTATTGTTACTACAGATAGCGATGTTGCTACACATGAAAGGCAGAAGCTGCATTATGCCATATCTCGTAGACTTCAGGCATTGTTGCTGTTTTTCCTCCCTTGCACACACTTTAATCCAGTTTCCAAACAACAGAACTAAGAGCAGCAATGTTTTCACTAGAAACATGCTACCTGGGTGAGCTCTAAATTTTGGGTTGAGACTTACAAAATCATACAATTAACTTTCACACAACAGTCCATGAAAAGTTCACCAGATCTGTATAAATATTGAGTGTCTGTTGTACTTGACAGGGCTTCTGAGCCCACTTAAGCAGATAGGTACTGTGAGACACCAAAATCCAGTGACTTGCTGGAGGCCACAAAGGTAATGAAGCTGAAAGAACCTGCATCTCCTGCTATCAAGTCCTGTGATTTATCTGCAAGACCAGCATTACATTTCTAGTTGCATATAATTACAAATTACTCATAGATCACATCCTGGAACTTCATGAGGAATAATGAGACAAGCAGGGGCAGTAACAAAATAAAATTCAAAGCTTTCTGAGTCACTTGCCATATGGTCATAGTAGCTCTATCAGAGCAAAACTGAGCAAAGGACAAGTTAATATAAACCTAAGACTAGTATTAATTTTAGAAATACCATCTCCAGAGTAATTCAAATCACCACTCTCAGTAGGTAAGAATCCTTTTTTCTTTCTTCTTTTTTTTTTTTTAAAGAAAAGGGTGAATTCTGACAAATAATTGCTAGGAACAAATATTTTTAAAAGCTTCAGCCCCATCCTGAGCTGTCTCAGATGTAGGCTTTTACTTTGGGAAAGGTAAGGAAATCAGCAAACATGGTTCACAGTTACCTTAACCAATTAGCTCGGCAGCCGTTATGCATGGGAGCCAAGGAGGGCTATTCAGGCATTTAACGCTGCTGAAGTACCATATCCTGTGCCAGTCGTACCCACAGTTGTATGGCCCAGGAGAAAGTAATAACACAGAGCTACTAAATCACCTGTGTGGCAGCTGGAGATTCTCTTCCACAAGTGAGTTAATCTGCCGCTGGCCATGGGGAGTGGGCTTTATGGTTGCTCTTCTACTGCCTCATGGGTGCCAACGCAACGAGAACTATCAGCTGGGTCTCTGAACTCTTCATTTCAACAGTTGTCCCAGCTGTCTTTGTAAGAAGCTGCACGGAACACACACACACAGCATGATCAGACATTCCCTTCCATTTTGGAAAAGGAAAGAAAGGAAGCTGCAGTACTTTGCCAGAAACAATTCTAGTGGCAGCAAAGTTGGCTACAAGAGAATCTCAAGAGCCTATGGCAGTAGTCCACATCAGTTATTTTTCTTAATTCTGGCTCATAAATCCTGTAAGCACTTTACATCAACATTATGTGGAAATTAAGGGTTCACTGTACCCTGCAGGAATTAACACTACAGAATCAACACAAAGTCTTCCACCAAGTCACATAAGGATTTCAGCCCCAAATAAAGCCCTGTGCTTTATTTTTATCTTCGGAGGAGGGAAGAGAAGGGAGCCAGAGGACAAGCAGAGTCTTACAAGCAAATACGGATTCTTCTCCCTTGTCTTGCCCCACTAACTGCAACAAGACTCTTCAACCTCTCTCCTCCCATATTACTCTAATTCAATCCCCGTCTCCAGGCACCGTTGATAACATTTCCATTCATAATACGAGGGGTTTTAAGTCTCTTACTGGGAGCAATACAGCACTGAAGACTTTCATTTTCTCTCAATGTTACACGACAAATGTAGTCTGAGGGAAATTCCAGCTGTAACACTTTGCATTTTTACAGCATTGTTCACCTCAGATGGTGTTTTACAAAAAATAGCACTTACAGACCTACCCAATATGAGGTTCCAGCATGCTGAATGCTAAACAGATAGTAAAAATTCACTTCCTGATCCAAAAAGCTTTCAGTCTAAATAGGGAAGGAATGGGAGAGGAAAACAAACTAGTGACTTGTACATTATCAACTCAGCAGGACGGTCAAGTCTAGAAGCCAGCTCAGAGTGGCAGTCTTGTGTCCCCTACGCTGGACCATGCTGCTATTTCAGGCATTAAAAGAGCTCTGCGATACTTCTAAGGATAGAGACACCCATGGAAATCAGGAGGAGAGCTGACTCAAGGACTGACCTAAGATATAAAAAATCTTCTATGAAAGCCCACCGAATAACTTCCAAACCTCATGCTTCTTACTGATCTCCTCGCTACATCTCTCCTACCTTTCAGAAGGATGTCATGTCCAGAGGTGAAGGCTTATTATAGAATAGGGTAATTATAGAATAGTTTAGATTGGAAAAGACCTCCAGAGATCAATAGGCCCAACCTCCTCCTCAAAATATGTTGAGTTCCAAAGCGAAATCAGTTGCTCAGGGACTTAACAAGTTACAGTATCTGCAGGGATGGAGACTCCACAACCTCCCCGGGCAACCTGTTCCAGTACTTAAGCACCCTCCCTGTGAAATAAAATTACCTTATATCTAAGAAATTTTCCTAATGCCTTTGAATTTTCTATGTAGCAACTTGTATCCATTGCATCTTGTCCTTTTGCTGTGCAGTTCTGGTTCCATCCTCTCGATATCCCTCCTTAAAGTAGTGGAAGACTGCAGTTAGATCCTCTCTTAGCCTTAACTTGTCCAGGGTAAACAAGCACAGCGCTTTCAACTCTTCCTTGCACAGCCTTAACTTTACTTAACTTTCCTATGCTGCAGCTCCCTAACCATCTTACTCACTCCCTGCTGGACTTGCTCCAGTTTATTCATCTCCCTCTTGCACAGGAGGTCAAAACTGAACACACTTTTCTACATGGGGTCTTGTAAGTAATGAATGGAGGGGAATAACCACTTGACTTGCTGGCTACAGTCTTGACAAGGCAGCCCAGTATGCAATTGGCTTTCACTGCTCTGAGGCTGTTCCTGCTGACTCATGATCACCTCGTTGCCCACCAGGGCCCCCCAGACCCCCCCATTCTGCAGAGCTGCCTCCTAGCCAGTTGGCCCCCAGCCTGTACTAATCTGTCCTGGCAGAACAGTGCGTTTGCATTGTGAACATTATGAGGCTTCTACCAGCCCATTCCTCCCACTTGTTGAGGTCCCTCTGTATGGAAGCTCTGCTGCAATCTAGCATATCAACTGCTCCCCTTCCACACACACAATTTGGCATCATTCATGAACTTCCTGAGTGTGCATGTTGCCCCTTCATGCTGATGAAGATGTTCAACAGTATCAGCCCCAGTACTGATTGCTTAGGAAGATCACTTGTAGTTGCCTGCCAGTTTTATTCCAAACCATTGATCACTCCTCTTTGAGCCAACAGCCCAATTTTTCATCCACTACCCGATCCATGTCTCACCAGTTTAGCTACAAAGATGGTATGGGAGACCATGTCAGAAGCCTTGTCAAGGGAAAAAACATCCACGGCTATTCCTTCAACCACAGAGCACTCATTTCATTCTAGAAGGTAACGAATTGGTCAGGCATCATTTGTCCCGGTAAATCTGTGCTGTTCTCAATTATCTTCTCTCTCTTCAAATGTCTGGGAAGTAGCTTCCAACATGACTTGGTCCATAATCTCTTCAGGGACTGAGCTGACGCTACCAAACCTGCAGTTCACATAGTCCTCCTTCCTGCATTTTTGTAGAACCTCATTCATTTAAGAAGCTTGTGGAAGGCCGGATGGGAGGTAAAATAGGAGTAATGAGAATGAAAAACAGCACAGTGGCATGAAACCACAAAATCCTTACGTTTCCTGTGCCTGATCCGGTAGCAGAGGGAGGAAGAATTCTGAGTATCCTGAGCTGACACCTGCTGTGCCAATTTTCCCTGTGGAATGCTATTTACAGCCAAAGTACACAGCTTTCGAAACAGAGTTATTAACTGCCAGATCTTGTCTATGGTGTCATACAGGAGAACACTATGATCAAGCATGTATCTGGTTAGAACAGAAACAAGACAAAATATTTCTGCTTCTTCAACTCCTGTTGTAGACTTGAAGATAGTTCTCTGAAATCTCTCTCATGTTCACAAAAAAGTCAGGAAAGATACTTAAAATTGTAGAAAGGAAACTGGATGCCAGATTCTGATCTCAGAGGATGATTTTTTCTTTGAGAAGTCCAACTCCTATTAATTAATTGAATACCTCCTACTGCTTTCAGTATGGGTTAGACTGAGCCATTGATTGCACTGAGTACAAGACTAACATGAAGGAAGAGTAGAGACCAGCACATATACCATCTGATGTTGTTTGTTCTGACAGAACCAGAAAAACAACTTTCCTCAAGAAAACAACCTGGAATTCAAAGTTAACAACTAAGTGTTTGACAATCAAAACCATCTGTGTTACTTTGAGGACACTTCAGCAGAGTTTAGAGAGAGGAAAAACTGGAAAATACTATGAGTATGCAGCTCAATAAATTGAAGATGTTTATTTTAGCATAAATACAACTTCAGTGAAATATTTCCTGGAAAGCTGTAAGTATATATGAAACCCTCTTTCAGACCCGAACTACACTTAAGAGCTGCAAGTGTGTCTGCCTCTGTACTTAACATTCCTGTCTCAGAATTCATATGGCATTTGACACCTTTGGTTTCTTTGCCATAGATCTTTACTAGGCATTCAGGTCACCTTTAGTTTATGAGCCATTTTTTCCCTTAGACCCTTTGCAGGGGTATCAGTATTTAAAGAATCAAAAAATCTGAAATGGATGGCCAGGGAGTGACTGCTCCTTTCACAGGCATTAGTTTAATCTAGATCATTTCACAAGAAGATTCAGTAACATGTACAAAATGAGTCACTATTTAGTACAGAGCATGACATTTAAAATAACATGGGTTACCCAGGAGCCAAGTCTTATTGACTTTCCATGACATTTATTCTTTCCAATGCCTGAGTTGATTTAGACAGTGGGGCTTAGTAGTTTTTGTAATGTAGTACCCTTTCTTCCCCCCAAATCTCTCTGTGACTTGCATGGGCTTAATCAATGATATTTTGAAGTATTACGCATGAATATTATGACATTCTTGCTTTACATCTGATCTGGCTTACACCTGTGTAGTTTGCATCTGCTTCTTTGAGTTTATGATAGTTTATATCTACATTTTTATGGTACAAAACTAACAAATATAAACTGGATTTTTAGCAGCTGTCTGGAGCAGTTACTGCACTAACACTGCCTTAGGCAGTGTCTCTGCCCTAAAGCTGCATGTTGCCATCTCTCGGCTGGAAGTTATTCCGCTTGCATCAGAACCAACAAGCGAGAGTATAAGTCCTCCTCATTTCTTCAGCGCAAGGTCAAAGCTCCAGTCCTGGCTGGAGCTACATTGGCTGATTTTGCACCACATTGCACATTTACCAATCTGATGCTCTGCATCAGGTGTGCTAAACTCTAGCTGAAGAGTACATCTGTCCCTTTACCCACCTTCTGGATAGCAGGTCTACCCACGTTTCATCAACATTATACAGAGTCCAGCACTGATGCAAATACTCGTTCAATAGTGCCCTTTTAAGTCAAACCAAAATTGACAAAGCAGGTAGACCAATTCTTGTGCAGAAGCTAACATTTCAAAAAGCACGATGATAATTACTTGTAAACGCTACCTTAAAAACAAACAAAATTATGTCTGCTATAGAAAAACAGGCTGTATATATACCATACAAACATTAGGGTTTTTACATGTTAGTTATCACATAGTTAGCACAAATCCCTCTACCTACTGTGGAAAGACCCCAAAGCCCCACAGTCCATAGCTCAGTGTAATTTTCAGCAATTTAAAATAAGGCAGAAGTGTTCAGTGTTATTAACTCACAATAAAAGTGTTTTGCATTCACATTACACTGGTATAGACAACTTTCATCACAACCCATACTGCAAACTTACGGAAAAAAATGAGCATATTTGTAATGCTAGAAGTTGTTTTTCTATTCCAAAATAAGACTGAAGTATCATTGAACAAGTGAAATGGAAGTTCAGGTCATGATTCCCATTCATGTTGCAAGGAAGCATGCTAGGACAGGTATCAATAATTTACAGTAGCTTGTTACTTACTATCCCTTGTCAGAGGCTACTGCTCCCAAACCTTTCCTAGTAGAAGAAACAAGTAAATGCTTCTCCTTTCCTTCAATGCAAAAGCTGGCTGTCTCAGTTGACTTTGCCAGGACATGGTTTGAGATCACCTGCACAATGCAGATCATAGGACACAGTGCTGCCATTTCCAGGAGCTGTAGTGATGGCTTTAATTGATGCAGCTTGATCCAGATGACCATGCCTACCTAGCAATAGCACGACATTCTTCTTGTCTACGCTATATCTGTCCTGAGAATAAACACAGAATTTTGCCTACAAGGTTGCCAACTTTTATAAATAACAACTTCATTAAGGAAAGATCCCTAAATTAAATACGGTGACTAAAATTTCTGTGGAGAAGGAAAGCCCGTAAAACATTTAAAATGGCAACAAAGCCATTCAAGCAATTGCACATTAGAACTCAACTTAAGTGAAAGAAATAATAAGCTGACTAAGCCGTACCCTTCTCTGTAATGTCTGAATTGCTTTCAAGTGAACTCTTCATGACAGCATTTGACATAATTAGCAAGTTCAACATTTTAATTCAACATTCAGGGCTTGAAAAAATATCAAAAGGTGTCTATCTGTTTATTTTATATAATTGATAGAATTTAAATGAAAGTGGTAGAGTACCAATTTAGGTCCCTGATTGGTTACTGTAAAAGTGCTGAGAGACTCTGCTGCCATTTTACAATCAAGAAGTAATTCCACATGGAGATACTGACAGTGAGCATAGTAATGTTTCTGGAGTTGTTGTTGTTGTTATATAATATGCTAGGAGAGACCTCCATTTTTATTAAGCAGGTAGGGAATTCTCCTCACTGGAATTTTTCCATTCCATTTCCAAAATGGAACCCTTACAGTCTAATTTATATAAAAAAATAAACATTGACACTAGACTTCACAAATTTCATGCTGCTTTATAATTTCTTTATTTAGAAATAGGATAGGGAGAGGAATTTGACAGAGAGAGTGACCTTTGCCTATATCTATAATTAATGTTTTCAGAATTTAGTTTAAGTGCACTTATTGATTTGTGGACTACAAAGAACACAACACTACTGGGTCGCAGATAACATTCTTCTGTCGTAAGATACCACTGGAACCACTGAGGAAATCAATTAACACAAAGCCAGATCAGAACCTTGTGAAAAACTGAATGTGGGTCTGCTAGAAGTCAAGAAACTTAGGACATATTTTTTGTGTACGGATAAAAGAAGAATGTGAAATGTTGTCGCTTCTTATCAAATACATCCCACAGAAATAAAAGAAACTTACTGGTTTTGTGAAACGTTTCAAGACAAGAAATCAACCAGCATCACATAGCCAAAAAGAACTTTAATTCTAGATACACAGTAAGTCAGAACACATAAAAGGTGAGTCTGCAAAACTAACCATCTCTGTTGGGAATTCTCCTGGTTTTGGCTGGGTTAGACAGTCCTTTCTGGTGCCCAACGTGGGGCACGAAGGGTTTGAGATAATAACAGATTAACCAGAGCATATTAAGGAATTTATATGTTAACAGTTGCTGGTCACAATATTGATTCATCTCTTCTTGATATTAGTTTATCTTATCTGCACCATGCTCTTTTTTTTTGCTGTACATGTTAAAGATTGGTGTTGGTTTTTGCAGTTTGCTGTGCTCTGCAGTGATTAGTGATGTTTTGCCTGGGAGATTTGTTATTAAACACTGGCCTTGAGCTTAATCTGGTATTTGAGTTTTGTACTGAAGCCATTACTGTGCTTCGGGTACCACCTCATGGGGACAATTAGCAATTATACTTCTTCCTCTGAGAGGTTTTTTATGGAGGAAATACAGAATAGCACTTTAGCTACCTTCTTCTTTGATGTTTCCTCCTTCATTACACTAACTTTTCAGTACCTTGAACATCCCTGGGTAGTTAAGATACTTCCATTGGTATTTCTTGGGAATATTGTTTTGGTTTTGTCTAAGGTTAATAAGCGATTTAAGAATACCATCCAGAGATCTTCCCCAAGGCTGGATAGTTATGAGTGGCAGGGTGTGTGCGATAGTATGGGCAAGTACCTAGAACAGTGGGCACCTCCACTGTTTTGGAACTTCACCCCTGAACAAGTGCAGAATCCTGAAAAAGTAGTAATGTATTTGGAAAAAGTATGTTGTCACCCTGGCAATTCCAGAGAGACACAAATCACTGCAACTTGCTGGGGCCTGGCCCATGCCTACTGAGCCCTGTTCAACACTATACAGAACCCTCAAGGGGAAGAGAAGGTCTCTGGATCTGATGACAAAAGGACAGGCACTGTGGCTACTCCAACCCCAGCAGCAGGCACTGCGGATACTCCCACCCCCGCAACAAGCACTGCAGCTGAACCTGAGAACCAACCTGTGCCAGTATCAGTTGCCCCTATACACAAGAAGAAATACACAAGAAAATCAGCTCATTTAGTAAGGGATAAAGATGAGCCAGGGCCATCATGAGAACAGGAGGAGGAAGAGGCAGAACCCATAAATGAGACGGTAACCACCCGATCCCTATCCCTGAGTGAGCTGCGAGATATGTGAAAATATTTCAGCCGTTGTCCAGGCGAGCACATTGTCACCTGGCTGCTCCGATGCTGGGATAACAGGGCCAGTAGCCTAGAATTAGAGGGTAGGGAAGCCAAGTAGCTGGGATCCCTTTCTAGGGAAGGGGTACAAGCCCTCAGCCTCTGGAGGTGACTCCTGTCAGGCATGAAGGAAAGGTATCCCTTCAAGGAAGATGTTATATGTCACCCAGGCAAGCGGACCACCATGGAGAGAGGTATCCAGTACCTGAGGGAATTAGCTGTGCTGGAGGTGATTTATGATGACCTGGACAACAAGCAGTTATCCAAAGATCCAGATGAAGTCAAGTGCACGCAACCCATGTGGCAGAAGTTTGTACGGAGCGCACCATCGTTGCATGCAAACTCATTGGCAATGATGACCTGGAAAGACGGAGAGGGACCAACGGTGGATTGGCTGGTCAACTCTGGCAATACGAAGAAAGTCTCTCTTCCTCCCTACGGGCCTGCGTCTCGGCTGTGGAAAAACTGTCTGAAAAACTGTCCCAGGAGTTCCAGCAACTCAAAGAGGATACGTCCTACTCCCCACCTATACTAACCAGTATCTCAGCCATTAGAAGTAAGCATCCCTCTGCTCAAGAGAGAGGGTATAGCAGGTATACACCACGGGGCACCCTATGGTTTTACCTGCGTGACCACGGAGAGGACATGAGATGGAAAACCTACCTCGACCCTAGAGGCACGGGTATGTGAGCTGCAAGGAAAAACAATCACCAAAGGGGGTTCTTCCAGGAAAATTGCTGCTCCTGTTTCCAGTGAGCAGTTCCGCAGACAGAGTAAAAGGGCTGATTTTACTTCCAGTCTTAAAAAAGGGACTTTTGATTTGCATTTACAAGAAGTGAGTAACAAATACTATGACCAGGACTAGAGGGCCCCTGCCTCCAGCCAGGCAGAGGAAAGGGACAACCAGGTTTACTGGACTGTGTGGATTCAATGGCCTGGCACATCAGACCCACAGGAGTATAAGGCTCTAGTAGACACCGGTGCACAGTGTACCCTAATGCCATCAAGCTATACAGGGGCAGAACCCATCTGTATTTCTGGAGTGACAGAGAGATCCCAACAGCTGACTGTATTGGAGGCCAAAGTGAGCCTAACTGGGAATGAGTGGCAGAAGCACCCCATTGTGACTGGCCCAGAGGCTCTGTGCATCCTTGGCATAGAAATTGAGACTTTGCCTCTCCTCATCCTCAGGAGAGGGTATTTCAAGGACCCAAAAGTGTACTGGTGGGCTTTTGGTATAGCTGCCTTGGAGGCAGAGGAAATTAAACAGCTGTCCACCTTGCCCGGTCTCTCAAAGGACCCTTCTGCTGTGGGGTTGCTGAGGGTCAAAGAACAACAGGTGCCAATCGCAGTGCACCGGTGGCAATATCACACCAACCAAGACTCCCTGATTCCCATCCATAAGCCGATTCGTCGACTGGAGAGCCAAGGACTGATCAGCAAGACTCACTCACCCTTTAACAGTCCCATATGGCCAGTGTGAAAGTCTAAAGGAGAGTGGAGACTAACAGTAGACTATCATGGCCTGAATGAAGTCATGCCGCCGCTGAGTGCTGCCATGCCGGACATGCTGGAACTTCCATACAAACTGGAGTCAAAGGCAGAGTGGTATGCCACAACTGATATCACTAATGTGTTTTTCTCAATCTCTTTGGCAGCAGAGTGCAGGACACAGTTTGCTTTCACTTGGAGGGGCATTCAGTACACTTGGAATCAACTGGCCCAGGGGTGGAAACGCATCCCTACCATTTGCCATGGACTGATTCAAATGGCACTGGAACAGGGTGAAGCTCCGGAATGCCTGCAGTGTATTGATGACATCATCATGTGGGGCAATACAGCAGAAGAACTTTTTGAGAAAGGGAAGAAAATAGTCCAAATCCTTCTGAAGGCCGGTTCTGCCATAAAACAAAGTGAGGCCAAGTGTCCTGCACAGGAGATCCAGTTTTTAGGAATAAAATGGCAAGATGGACGTCATCAGATCCCAATGGATGTGATCAACAAAATAACAGCCATGTCTCCACCAACTAGCAAAAAGGAAACACAAGCTTTCTTAGGCACTGTGGGTTTTTGGAGAATGCATATTCCAAATTACAGTCTGATCGTAAGCCCTCTCTTTCAAGTGACCTGGAAGAAGAACGATTTAAAATGGGACCCTGAGCAATGACAAGCCTTTGAACAAATTAAACAGGAGATAGTTCATGCAGTAGCCCTTGGGCCAGTCCAGGCAGGACAAGATGTAAAACATGTGCTCTACACCGCAGCCAGGCAGAATGGCCCTACCTGGAGCCTCTGGCAGAAAGCACCAGGGGAGACTCGAGGTCGACCCCTAGGGTTTTGGAGTCGGGGATACAGAGGATCCAAGGCCCACTGTACTCCAACTGAAAAAGAGACGTTGGCAGCATATGAAGGGGTTTGAGCTGCTTCGGAAGTGGTTGGTACTGAAGCACAGCTCCTCTTGGCACCTCAACTGCCGGTGCTGGGCTGGATGTTCAAAGGGAGGGTCCCTTCTACATATCATGCAACTGATGCTATGTGGAGTAAGTGGGTTGCACTGATCACACAACGGGCTCGGATAGGAAACCCCAGTCACCCAGGGATCTTGGAACTGATTAAGGACTGGCCAGAAGGCAAAGATTTTGGAATATCGCCAGAGGAGGAGGTGAAGTGTGCAGAGGAGGCCCCACTGTATAATAAACTACCAGAAAATGAGAAGCAATATGCACTGTTCACTGATGGGTCCTGTCGTCTTGTGGGAAAGCACTGGAGGTGGAAGGCTGCTGTATGGAGTCCTATACGACAAGTTGCAGAAACTGCTGAAGGAGACAGTGAATCGAGTCAGTTTGCAGAGGTGAAAGCCATCCAGCTGGCTTTAGACATTGCTGACCAAGAAAAGTGGCCAGTACTCTATCTCTATACTGACTCATGGATGGTGGCAAATGCCCTGCGGGGGTGGTTACAGCAATGGAAGCAGAGCAACTGGCAGCGCAGAGGCAAACCCATCTCGTGCAGCATTGTGGCAAAATATTGCTGCCCGGGTAGAGAACCTGGTTGTAAAAGTACATCACGTAGATGCTCACGTACCCAAGAGTTGGGCCACTGAGGAACATCAAAACAACCAGCAGGTGGATCAGGCTGCTGAGATTGAAGTGGCTCAGGTGGATCTGGACTGGCAACATAAGGGTGAATTATTTATAGCTCGGTGGGCCCATGATACCTCAGGCCATCCAGGAAGAGATGCAACATATAGATGGGCTCGTGATCGAGGGGTGGACTTGACCATGGATGCTATTGCACAGGTTATCCATCAATGTGAAATATGCACTGCAATCAGGCAAGCTAAGCGGTTAAAGCCTCTGTGGTATGGAGGACAATGGCTGAAATATAAATACAGGGAGGCCTGGCAGATCGATTATATCACACTCCCACAAACCCACCAAGGCAAGCGCCATGTGCTTACAATGGTGGAAGCAACCACTGGATGGCTGGAAACATATCCCGTGCCCCATGCCACCGCCCAGAACACTATCCTGGGCCTTGAAAAGCAAGTCCTATGGTGACATGGCACCCCAGAAAGAATTGAGTCAGACAACAGGACTCATTTCTGAAACAACCTCATAGACACCTGGGCCAAAGAGCATGGGATTGAGTGGGTATATCACATCCCCTATCATGCACCAGCCTCCAGGAAAATTGAACAATACAATAGGCTGTTAAAGACTACACTTTGGGTGCAATGGGTGGTGGGACGTTCAAACACTGGGATACACATTTAGCAAAAGCCACCTGGTTAGTCAACACTAGGGGATCTGCCAATCGAGCTGGCCCTGCCCAGTCAAAACTCTTACATACTGTAGAAGGGGATACAGTCCCTGTAGTGCACATAAAAAATATGCTGGGGAAGACAGTCTGGGTTATTCTTGCCTTGGGCAAAGGCAAACCCATCCGTAGGATTGCTTTTGCTCAAGGACCTGGGTGCACTTGGTGGGTGATGTGGAAGGATGGGGAAGTCCGATGTGTGCCTCAAGGGGATTTGATTTTGGGTGAGAATAGCCAATGAATTAAACTGTATGATGTTAACTGCTATATAATACTGTATATCATCACCTCTATGGTGACTATATGCCATATCAATGGTATTAAAGTAAGAATCACCCAGATGATTAATGAAGAATGAACTTTGATGAAACTGAGCAAAGCACAGCAATGATAGAACCGGACAAGTGCAGCAATAATGGAACCAGAACTGGCTTCGGCACGCAACAGTCCAACATCACACACCATCTCTCCTGCCCTGACGGACTGTTATGACAGATGGAGCCCAAAGTCATGGACTAAATGAACTCAATGGATGTTTTAGAGGGATGTCCCATAGACTAAGGGAATAATATCTGTGTCTTTATACCAAAAGACAAGAGAAGTGGTGGTGATTAATTGGGATGTATTGGAAAGTGTAGGACCTGGGCATGACGGAGATGGTATAGAATAAGGGGTGGATACTGTCCTGGTTTCAGCTGTCACAGAGTTAATTTTCTTCCCAGTAGCTGGTATTGGGCTGTGTTCTGGATTTTAGTATGAGAATAATGTTGATAACACACTGATGTTTTAGTTGTTGCTAAGTAGTATTCACATTAAGTCAAGGACTTTTCAGCTTCCCATACTCTGCCAGGTGCACAAGAAGCCGGGCGGGGGCACAACCAAACTGGCCAAAGGGCTATTCCATACCATATGAAGTCATGTTCAGTATATAAACTGGGGGGAGTTGGCCGGGGGGCAGTGACCGTTGTTCAGGGACTGGCTGGGCATTGGTTAGCAGGTGGCGAGCAATTGCATTGTGCATCACTTGCTTTGAATATTCATTTAGTATTATTATACTTTCTTTCAATTATTAAACTGTTCTTATCTCGACCCATGAGTTTTCTCACTTTTACTCCTCCAATTGCCTCCCCCATCCCACCAAAGAGCGGGGGTGAGCGAGCGGCTGCGCAGTGCTTAGTTGCTGGCTAGGGTTAAACCACAACACAGAACCAATAGTAAGACCTGGGCTTTTGGGAGCCACCTGAAAGGCACAGGACACTAATAGTAAAGGTTGTATTTCAATAGGTTACAAATTGGCAAAATCTAAGCAGCTTTTCATGAGAGTAGCAGAAAGGAAGCCTTCTTACCTTTGAAATCACTACTGAAATGCATCAAGCAGAAAAGCATACAGTACAGTTGAACGGGAGTATGGAGAAGAGGCATGCACCCAAAATCAGCTTTCCTAAGTCCTGTTCTTGTGAACGGGTTATAAGATTTCAGCCTACAAAGAATATGAGAGGACTATGCTTCTTAACATTTCAGCTGAAAGAACCAGAGACGCTGAACTATTTGAACTGTTTATCTGTATTTTAAAAAAATCCCCAACATGATTCAAACCAAGGAATTAACAATCTGAAAGTGTCAAATCTAATACTGCAATCACTATGGTGTGCTATATGGCAACACTTGTGACACATTTGGTGTCTTAATAGTGTCCAAGATGAAACAGAGTTGAGAGTGCTTTTATTTTCACAAAATAATGTAGTTATGAAGTTCTGTTCCCTTTTAATGTAAGGAACTTCAGACCTTTAAACAGAAGGGATCAGAAAGCTTTCCTTGAAAGTATGAAGCTTTACTAGTCTCCTGTCATTCTGCTAGCAGCACTGTTCTAGCAAAGGGTGAATAGAGCTGTTAAATCAGTGTATATATACATGTGACCTTCAGTACGGAGTGTTTTTTCCAGCAACCATGAAGTGTCTACAGTTGGTGACAAGTTATTTTCTGAGTAATCTTGTGTGTATATGTATCACAAGATGATATAAGATTTCATGTAGTAATCTTACTCTGCTCAGTGGAGTTAGCGTGACATATGCTGCTTTGTGATATAGAACGGAGTAAAATTGAGTTTTATAATGTAAGTCCTGACAAAAATAGTAAGTGAAATACCGGTAGTGCAATGAAGACAGGGCAAACAGAGCCGCCATTATGGGCTTCGTAATATCTCAGACACAGTCCTTGATTTTTAGAATTAATTTCACTGGGAAATGGAATGTCTGACAAGACACAGAGGTGAGATTTTTAAGAGGGCCATTGACAGAGGTGACCTCAATTTAACGTATCAGCTGAAAGATAGTACCTCTCATCATGTAGCTTCTTCTAAAATCACTCTTCAGTGACAGCATCAAATATGAGTCAAAGTCCCAGGGCAAGACAACAACCTCATAACTTTCTGCTCCAAAAGTGAATCCACAGTGAAAAACTAACACTCAGTCACAACACCAGCGACTTAATGGATGAATAGAAATTCATCAGGAACCACAGGTTATGCAGAAAAAAAATTTCCACTGGACAAAACTACCACCAAAAATACTTCTGTTTCCTCATCTCCCAAGAAAGCAAGCAGCATCGGACTCATTTCACAAACAATCTAACAGAGGCTGAAAGACGTGAGTTTTAGAGATGTGAGATGTCTAGAAAGGTGAATTTTCAAGAATTTCCTGGCAGGTAACTCCCATTGAGCTCAATGAAATTTGGGTAACTGTGAGTTTTCAAAAATCTGCCTAAAATTACTTTTTTAGCACAGTTAGATGTCATAAATGAAACTCTGGGAGGTCAGCCCTGTGCCCCTCCCTGCCTTGAAGCTGACCATGTCTCTTCACACTCTCTTTTTTATATTGGATTCAGCTGAGCCAATTGGTCATACTCTGATGCAAAGAGCTGACTACAAATGGTCCAGAAATGTAAGGAAGGAGTTTAAAACTTGAACCTTGGTTCCATGTCATCTCTAATATTAACTTTCAGCAGCTTATGTCTGACCTCCTATTCTCTTTGCTTCTTCACCATCCAAATATCCTACATTTCTGTGCCCTTAAGCTGCTGTACTATCACTATAGGACCTCCTTCCCCAGACATGTTGCTTTTCACATTTTTAACCCCATATATAATTTCTATCACCTCAGGAGCAGCAAAATCTCCAAAGCAGTGTTAACATCTCAGTTACCAGCTTCTCATGTTTTAAATTAATATTTACAATGTTAATAAAAAATTCATATTTACCATGGCAACCTGTATCATACATATGCTGCTGATGAGAGTGAGAGAATCCATTAAAAATAAATAAAAATAAGCAGGCACAGAAATGAACCATATACATTTCTGGATACATGATACTTCCAAGGGAGGAGAAATAAAAATGAATTGGCTCTATTAAAAATCCAGATTTTCACATCAATACAAAGGAGACTGGAACATGAAATGTTGGGAGTGAATTATGAATCTTCAGTTTACAGAGAACTTGCTCAATTTAGGTCTGTACAGCCTAACAGGGAGAAAATGAATAATCTCAAAATAGAAACCGGATGTCAAATCTCAGTTTGGTCCTACTTCTGTGTAAACGTTATATTCCTCTATTCCTTTCTGAAACATTTATTTCATTAAAATAGAAGCTTTGGAAAAAACTTCCATCAGCCTATTTTCTTTTGCACCACTTGTTTCTTTTATAACCACAAAATATTCTGATACAACGCTAGAAACCTCCTTGTTAAAAAAACCAAAGCTCCTTCCCCCCTCCCCCTTGATTTCTGGATACTCTAGAAAATATCAGGCCTGAATATCTCATGAGTACTAACCCCAATTTGTTTCTAAAGAAGGTTTCTGCCTAATCAGGTATGTGGTGAAGCATTTCAGATGAAGTACGTGATATGGAACAGCATCCTTCCTCTGAAATGACAAAAGTTTATCTCATCCACCTGAAAGCCACAGATTCAAGTTACAGGGCTCTTCTATCTGTGCTGGCTATAGTCATACAAACAGTTGCAGAGGTAAACACAATTTACATGTATGCGTGTATTCAACTGAAGAGAAGAAACTCCCCTCGAGTGTAGTCTCTCCTAGAACAGCAACACAATCAGAGCAGGTCATTCTCATGCCTAGCAGAAGTAACTGCTGATTTCAGAAAAATTACAGCAAGCATAAATTTAGCTCTGCACAATAAAAATGAGAACTTTACTGTAGCTGAACAATTGTCTGTACCCTATCTTCTCTGAGTAGACATAAAACATCAGAGGAGGAATACTCAGTATGGCTTTTATTTTTTTATTGTTATTCTTGATGCCAGTTACTGTCAAAAAATAGAAATATTTTCATAGCAGTAAAAAACAATCACTCCTATACTTCCTACTCTTCTTTAACGAGGGGGAAAAGATATTAAAACATCATGAATTACTATTTTTAATATAGGATTTTTATGTGCAATGACTTTTTTCCAAACATTAATAAATCAGGGGAAAAGGCTTGCCTTCCTTGCAAAACACAGGATACATTAGGTACAATTTGTTTTTATTGATTTTCAGAGGCATTTACAGAACACAAGGTACAGTATAAGAAAAATATATTACTTAAATATTTTCACAGGTATGTTCTTTTCACTTCAGAACTTTAGAAAAATAATACAAGATCTTTCCAGTCTGCTGTATGCTGGCTGCCACTTCTGTATGGCATATGGGGCAGCATTTCTTGTTAAATACAATGGGGTTTATTTTCTATATGGTCCAAGCACCAGGTAAGTGATTATGGTTAAATCATATAAATCAACATTATATTTTTTTAACAAGTAGGAACAAATGCACCAACTTTGACATGACTGAAAAGAGATTTTTGTAATGCCATTACTACCACTGCATGTTTTCTAAACAAGGAAATAAATTTTAAGTGTTCAGTTCAGTCTGTGATACACATTAATATGCTCATCAAACAGACATGGTAGTATCCTGACACTATGTTAACCTGACCATTACACATATTTCTCTATGTACTATATACACACTTCATCTCTGGCACCAATGTATGTTAGAGAGCCCAAGAAACATCAAGGATAAGCAATGAGCATTTGGCTCATCACAAATCTTGCTGAAGAAAGAAGATCTGATCTGGAAATCGCAAACTCAACTTTCGCTAAGGTTTATGAAGTCCTTCCCAAGGTTAAACTACTTTTTCACTCATCCCAAACATCTGACCTTCCTTCCTGTTCAGTTAGAAGGAAGTAGTTATCCAAAGCTACAGAAGGAGGCTCTTAAGGAGCATCCCAAGCCTTCTTAAGCCAATGGTTTGGTTTAAAAGCCTGTCTCCTGAGGTTGTCTTTGGGTTCAAAGCAAGAACATGCTGGTAAATAGTTAGGAATTCAACATGAGACATAGGGATGCAGTCAGATGACTCAAATCAAGGTTATGGAGACCTTCACATTTCTGACCAGCTCACAAGACAGAGCACAAAATGCAAGAGTCAAAAGACAGGATATCTCCTGAAATAGCTGGGTAAACCACTGACAAGGGTCGTAGTTAAAAGAAATACTGGGTGAAGCAGATGAGAGCAGAGCCAGGGAAAACACACTGAAGGCCAGAAGACTGAGCCAAACAAAGGCCTCAGGATGATTCTGGAAGACAGACTGGCAAGGGCATAAATAATTTTGCAAAGACTCAAGCGGACACACAGACACAGGGGATGCACAGGCAGACAAGCCCCAATGATGTAAAGCTGCATACTGACTGCAAGATAGAGAGCAACTTGCTGGGCCTTAAATATCTTTAATAGGGTCTTCTTTTGACATGCACAGAGGAGCTTGTACACCAGCTGCATTGCTATAATTAATATACTAGGTGTAGAACTGTGGCTTACAGGATTTTTGTAGACATATTTGCTAGAAATGATGTTTGAAGAGTGATTCAGGTGCCTAAAAATAGATTATCTAAAAACATTTAAAATGAGACAACGGCATGGGGCTGGTGGAAACAAAACAAGACTTACTAAGGCTTGTGCACTTCTGGAACAGCTGCTCAAGGCCAGGTGGGGTATGTGGGGTATCTACAACAGGACAACACATATTTAGCACCTGATTAGCACCTGAATCGCTCACTTTGTAACTTACATGGTGGAAAAAACTGAGAGCTCTGCTGCCAGCCCAAACAACAGATAAAATAGTTCCACAGTTCTACTGGCCAACCAAAATGAAGCCTGATGCTCAACTTATCCCTTGACCCTCTGTGGGTCAAAACACTGCTTGGTTTTAATAACATATTACTGTTTCCAGCCTAATAGGACCTCCATCCCACACTACATGTCGTCTCAGCTTCTCTGCTCCAAGTGATTTTCTCTTCCAGAAAGAAATGTAACAAATTTCACATAAAAACAGGAGTTCAAGTAAAGTAGGAACACTTACAGGACAAATGCAGGAATGCTAGAAATGACATTCCAGAAAGTCCCTAAACAGACTGAGATTCTGCCACAGGGCACAGACATTTTTAGAAGAAAACAGAGGCAGTTCTACGGGAATAAGTTTCTCTAAACCAGAGGCTTATATTTATCTAGGTTGCAGATTTACCTAAAATAGAATTTCACCTAAATATACAAAGAAAATATATCATGAAATGCAAGCAAAAAATGATTAATATACAACCCCTGTAAAATGCAGTCTTAAGAGTGATCAGACTACTACAAATTTTCTGGAACTGCAAGTGAAGGACATGTCTGAAGACCAAAATATTTATGTGCACAAATAGAGAGCAGATGCACAATTTCAGCCATTCCATTTGAAAATTTTTGCTTATAGCTTTCATAAAATTTATTTGGAGTTTAAGATACCGGTATTTCTCTATGTCAACTGGATACATGTCATTAACACCAACTAAAGAAAATGAGAAGATGCAAACGCAGTCAAGTTGTATTTATAGTTAGCACAGTGTTTGTCCCACTGTAGGGTCAGGCCTATCTGTTACTGTATGTACTGGGTCTGGCTGGGATGGAGTTAATTTTTCTTCACAGCAACCTGTATGATGCTCTGTTTTAGATTTTTGACTAAAACAGTGTTGATAACACACTGATGTTTTAGCTATTGCTGAAAAGCACTTGCAAAGCACCAATGCCTCCTCTGGTTTTCACTCTGCCCCCCCAGCAAACAGGCTGGGGGTGGACAGGAGGTTGGGAGGAGACATGGCTGGGACAGCTGACCAAAACTGACCAAAGGGTTATTCCATGCCATATGTCATGCTCCACAATAAAACTGGGGAGGGAGTCTTTCCAAGGCAGTCATTGCTCAGAGGCTCGCTGGGCATCAGTCTGTTGGTGAGAGGTGGTGATTGCCTTTGCACCACTTGGTGGGTTTTTTTCATTTTTTCCTTCTCTTATTAAACTGTCATTATCTTGACCCACGAGTTTTTCTTGCTTCTGCCTTTCTGATTCTCTCCCCCATTCCTGCTGGGAGGGGACGTAAGCAAGTGGCTGGTGGCGCTTTGTTCCTGGCCGGGGCCAACCCACCACATCATTGTGCAAAGAGAGGAACATAAATGTATCCTGTCTCTCCCATTCAGTCACTCTGCCTGAAAAGCTGAGACTGCCTTAAGTCATCACCTAACTTTATCAGCATTTTGCACTTACCTAGTGATCTGCAGAGCCCTTACAAAGGCAGGTAATATCTGAAAAGTAAAAAGCTGGGTAAATTTGCTTGCTGCCTCAGAACTGCCCCCCAGCTGGGAATGTATTCCTTACAAACCATGAGCTGTAACAAGGAAACTGCCGTTAATGCATAAATATTTCCTGTGCTTTGCTCTTGCTTGACCTTGCTTGTAGCTGCGCTGGCCAACTGCTTACACGTTCTATGTAGCTTAGCTGGAGTTTACTGAAAAGCTGGCTCTGAAGTTATTTGCAATGTGGAGAACCATGAGAACAGATCCTCTGAGTCTGTCATGCCGTCTTCTGGCAGAACAGTACAGCATCTACTTTACAGCTCTCAGAGTTATCTCTGAAGCCTCAACTTCTTGTTCGTACATCTTTTATGCACTTGGTGTTGTACTAAAGTATTAACAATTGTTATTGAAAAACAACAACCAGCAGTCCAAAGCAGTTCCTTCTGTTCCAAATAACAGAAAAGCTGTCAAATCAATGTGTAGCAGTCACTAATGTGTCTGCAGAGTAGTATAGAGCTGTATGAGATACAAGCTGCCTCAGATACTAGTTGCTTTCCAGAAGCACAACCAGCTCAGAGCCAATTAGCATGACAACATACTGTGACACTCAAGCAGGCATTCAAGCACATACACAATTCTTTGGTTCTTCCAGACTACTGTCAGCATTCAACTCCTACAAAGTTAGCCTGAGTGGATCTGTCCCAAACATCATTGTAATAATAGTATAGATATACCCTTTGGTTTATGTGCATCATGTAGAATTAGGAGGATCAACACATTAACAGTTCATAACTGCAAAATAATTTAACAAATATTTTTCCTCTGTATTTATCCCATTTTACTTAAAATAACTCCAAGATAACTATACTTCTCATTTTCCTCAGCTTCTTCAAACTTGCACACCCCATTCCAAGGAGGAGTGGATTTTTATATCTATAACATGACAGTAATTTTATTCATTAAGACTTTGCCAGCCAAGGCACTTGGGGACTCATAGAAAAGTAATAAACATATTTAAAAAGACACAATAGAAATATCATTTTAAAAATAGGCTTAAAATACAAATTAAGCAAGCAGGAAAAGGTGGTCTAATAAACTACACACAGCACTAGACATAAAAAAGCTATAAGCTCTTTGAAATGGAAGGGTCTGCTCTGTTCAGTAATAAAGATCAATTAAAAGAAAAGTCATGGGAGGGGGCAGGGATTCTCCACCTTAATGCTTTACCATAGCACAAGCATAATTATGAACCAATACTAATATCATGATGTCCTGGTTTCAGCTGGGATAGAGTTAATTTTCTTCCTAGTAGCTGGTATAGTGCTGTGGTTTGGATTTAGGATGAGAATAATGTTGATAACACACTGATGTTTTAGTTGTTGCTGAGCAGTGCTTACACTGGTCAAGGACTTTTCAGCTTCCCTTGCTCTGCCAGGTGCACAAGAAACTGGGAGGGGGCACAGCCAGGACAGCTGACCCCAACTGCCCAAAGGGCTATTCCATACCATATGGCGTCGATGCTCGGTATAGAAACTGGGGGGAGCTGGCCAGTGAGTAGTGATCGCTGCTCAGGGACTGGCTGGGCATCAGTCAGTGGGTGGTGAGCGGTTGTATCACTGTTTTTTTTCCCCTGGCTTTTGTTCCTCTCTCGCTCTCTTGTTGTTTTCCTTCTTATTACAATTTATTATTATTATTATTATTATTTTGTTGTTCCAATTATTAAACTGTTCTTATCTCAACCCACAAGTTTTCTTACTTTTGCTCTTCTGATTCTCTCCCCCATCCCACTGGGGGGGGGGGGGGGGTGAGTGAGCAGCTGGGTGGTACTTAATTGCTGACCGGGGCTAAAGCACAACACATGACCAGGAGCAGGGGATACCAATCACACCATCTCTAGAAATGAACATAGTGCTGTTGAAGCAATGTTTAATATCAAAAAGGTGAAGGTGTTCTTGATCACAAATCATGATGAGATCTTAAGCAAGGATAGCTTTAGCAAAATCCAAGAATGAGTGAGTAAGCAGAGATGGAAGCAGTGTGGTAAAGAGGCTCCTCCACTCCAAACACAGCAGACATGGTGATGGAAAGTGCAGAGCAGAAGGTAGAACGGGAAAAAGGAGAAAGGACAGCATAAGCCTGGGCAGAATCAAAGGGCCAACAATGGGCTGTAAAGGCAATAAGAAGCAGCTTGTCCAGTCAGACCAGAGAACAGTGCAGAGACCAGGAGCTGCTAATGGAGTCAGAGGGAAAGACTATGTGGTTTCAGCTACAGCAGCAGAATTCCTATTTAACACATAGCATGGAAGTACAGATTCCCTTCCTGGTATTTTATTCTATAAAGATCTAGCACAAGAGCATTCACAGTGCTGAACCAATAATTTTCAACTGGTTTCTGATTGATTAATAACACATTAACCTGAGGTGATTCATAAATCTGAGGTGACCTTTAAAACAGCAGTGAAAGTACTTTGGGTAACAACTATTAGAAAACTTAAGGGCAGCCACGCTCTTGCTTTCTGAACAAGCTGCAAGTACTGTGGATGTAAAACAAGGGCTTTCATTCAGTTCTGTCTGTACCTGCCTGGCACACATTTTACATTCAAATAAACTCCAAAACCTGGAGTTATACCACAGGTATCAGCAACAGAACCCAACTGATTTTGAGAAAAATGTGACAAAACAATTTCACCAGCCTAACTTTAATGATGATATGAGCTCCTATAACAGAGTTGAAGTTGTGCCTTCACAGATGCTTGTGGAACAGGAACAAAGTGTGAGGCACTCATTTTAGGTACAGGTTTAAGTCCAGGTTCAGAGATTGTAACCTCTACATAAAGCACCAAAAAGTCATTAGGTAGATCTTATTTATGTGGCAATCAGATTTTTGGAAGCTTTTTATTCCCTCCCACTCCAGCTATTTTCAGCTGAACTCTTTGTCCCCATTCTGGCCAGACCAACCTAGCTAGATTAGGACTGAATGAAGCACAGCAGTGGTCCCACAGGAGTGTTCACCCACTCATTAATTACGCATAGAAACACAATTAAAAGCTCTTGCTGCTTTCTACAGGAGTTGAATAAAAGCAAAAGATAATCCTTTTAAATTTTGCTTTATGCTTCTTGTATTCATAGCTTTTCAATACCCTTGCACAATGTCAGCAGAATGAGCGTTCCTCCTTTGTTAGCCAGCTGGGTGCACGAAGAACAGCCTGCCTATGAGACTGAACTGTGAATCAGAGCACTAAAACATCATGCCTAAACAGAGCTCCGTGCACTGGCCCAACCAACCATGCAGTTCAACATCCTGTCAGTCATCAGAAAAAAATATGTAAAAAGCAAGGGAGAAACATTTGCACAAGTCACACTTGAGCAATAAATAGCCAGGCCTCAGGCTTTTACAGCACTACTGGCAGCCTATTTGCCTAGCACCTGGCTTGGCAGTCCTTCACCGTACAACATTCCCTTTGACTAATACAAATTGTTTGTAGACAAGGGCAGCAGAAATGGGCCAACAGCAACTAATTCATCAAATCTTAAAGAAAAATTAAGAAAGAAAGAAAAATGTAGATCTGCATGGCAAAATACCATTCCAATAACAGCACTTCCATTGTTAGCCTTTGTACAGAAATGGATACCAAAAACCGCTGTCTTCTTGGCAAATCTGAATGTGACAAAAGAGGGCTGACCTCCTCTTCTATCAACTTGTTCTGGTAAGTTGAAAGGCAACAATTTATTTTTAAGAAAAATATTAAGAAAATCCATGACACCCCACTAAAAGAATCACAATTGATTTGAAAACTCTTCTCTCAAAGCTCAATAAATTTGTCTCAAGGTGGAAAGCCACATCAGCATTATAGAAAATTGTTTCTGTGCATTTGAACAGCTTGGTTCTGACTGGTAACTTGACTAAAGTAAGATAGACAATGCTTGATTGACAGAGTTTTTCCATTTTTATATCTCCAGGAATGTTACAAGACATACATGAGTGCCTCTGGTAACGTGAGGGCTAAGAGAACAAACCATAATAGATATAGCCAGATTTGTAAATCCTTGGGATACCAAATGACTTATGCAGGAATATTACAATAAATTGTCTCTGAAATTGTGGCATGCTGCTTTGGGGAAGGATCTCTTCAGTGTCCTCCCAGGAACAGAACTTTTGCTATACTAAATTGCTCTAATTAGCTCTCTTCAGAGCCCTGTGGGTATAGCTATTAGATTTCCAACACAGCGACAACATTCTCCAGGCAACAAGATAGTTACAAAATGTACCTTTCAAACTAGTTAGCAAAAAGCTATGGGAACTCAAAGAGTACTCTTTATAATCAGAGCAAGATGTATGATTCTGTATTTTCAGCCTAAGGAGAAACTAGGCAGAAAGTAGGTATTACACATTCTCTCTCAGGAGAGATTTCTTAAAATGTTTTCATTAAAAATTATAAATTCTGAATGTACAGATTAACCATCTTAGTGCGACTCTAATTAAAAGAAAGTAAGGTTATCTCCCCCACACGCCCCAACCTGCATTTCAGGATTTAAAGTTTCTGGATTCAAGTAATGATTTAATCTTTATTGTCCTCTGTTTGAAATGGATCCAGGGTGTAGCTGATCCTCAGTCTCAATAATCCTTATAGAGGAATTTTTTTTATTATTTTATACACAAGGATCAGTCCCCTAATATTACACTAGACATCTCCCCACAATGGACTATGGAATACTATGGCTAAGTGGTCTTATCTGTGATCTTTTCTAAAGGGCACAGGTATGAACAAGTTTGTCTTCACTGCTATATAGTTCAGTAACAGTCTTACAGCTAAATTAACATTTTTAATTTAATTTAGGTATTTCCTGGTAACTGGCCTGAAAGGTCACTGCTAGAATATTTACAAAGATATTTTTCTGGTTGGGTTTTTTTTTTCCACTTGCTCCCACCATAGCTCAATATTTGGTTCTGATTAGGATGACACAGAACATACCTGATTGGAAAGGTACGATACCCTTTTGCTTTTACCCTCAAAACATTAATAATACAGTTCATATTTGAAATACAAATGTAATGGCATTCTGTTTGCTGGTTGAATATCAATAGACTATATCTTAGCATTAGGAGACAGAACTAGCTTTTTTTCTTTTTTAGAGAAACAGAAATGCCTTGATTTTTCATTTAACTTTTCAAACACAAATCTTGCATTTATGGCATTTTTCATCTCAAAGGATTACTTCACTGCAAGTTCAATGTTAATAATAAAAGAGAGACTTATAATTCAGTTGACATTTTGAATTTTCAAAATATCACAGAAATTCCCTCGTGCTCTCTAAACAACTTTCTTGTAAGGTACTGAAAGATTACTACCCTTAATTTGTAGTTGTAGAAATGTGGAAAAGAGTTTAAATAACTGCACAAGACCACAAAGTGAATCACTAGAGGAACCAAGAATTATATCCAGACTACCTGATTCTATCACTAGTCCACAGAAATTAGAGGTTAGAGTCATTTTTAACCACATCAAGTTGAAAAGCAGCAGCTGGTTAATGTTTTAGAATTCACGACAAGCATTACTTATGATCAAATCATATTCAAACTTGGTATTTATGTGAAGAGCAAAAGACCGCTTGATATGGAGAGGACTGCTCAAGAACAAAACTATGTTTCTTACTGAACATCTGTGACTGCCAACCAGGTCAAGCAACAGATGCTGAATACTCATTAGTTGAGTTTAAAAAAAACCGCAACCCACTAGGTGGCACTACAGTTAGAACAGACTGCAACAGTGTAAGTCGGAACAAAGCATGAAAAAGGTTTTTTTTGGTCAAAGCGGGATAGTACTCACAGCCAACATCAGTCATGATGCAGACAAGCTCCATGTAAACTTGCATGCTCTTCTTTTGTGCTGCATATGCTGTTTAGTCTTAAGCTATCAGCATCTGTGCCAGCTGTGGGTTTTTCTTGACAGCTGTTCAAGTTGAGAAAATCACAACAAAATTCATTTTCACTGTAGAGTATCTTGAATATTTGCTTGCAAAAGGCCTATGAACTGTCATTTGGGGCAAATGGGTCCTAATACAAGAAGGAACTTGTTTCAGAAATCCAATATATTTTAATTGGGTATAAATGAGACATGCTGGCAATGGGCTTTTCTCAACCTTTTGTTATCAGTTCCGTGATTTTGTGATCAATCATTAATCAAGCACAACTTCCAGAGATGGTAGGCAGCAGAGAATGAAGAAAGGCTGAAATAGGAAGCTACATGCTAAGGGTGCCAGGGAAAAACAACAGACAAAAAGACAAGACAGGCAGACTGCTCATCTAGGTTTTGTAAGGAACCAATAATCTTTCCAGGAAACATTTTAAAAACATCAGACCTAAAGATCCACTTACCTTCTCTGTCTCATTTCCTCATGGCTTTCTGTGGGTATCGTCCTTTATGGCCATTCCTATTTTTCTCCTTGTTCTCTCTGATCCTTCCTCAGCATTATCAGCATCTTTAACAGATTTCCTCAACTACTACTTTCAGTATTTCTGAGAATGAAGCTTGGAATTTGTGGCTTATCTAGTTTCCAGAAAGCAGTTACTGACAGCACTACAGCCACTCCATGTATGGACAGCACATGGCATACACCCTTTTTCTTTGCTGTGTTCTGTATAGGCAAGCTGTTGGACTGTACCAGTGTCACATCACAGAAGAGTGATCACCAAAATATAAAAACCACGGACTGCAAAAACATTTGGTTCTTATCTTAAAGCTGTTGCCTGTTGTCACTCAAGACCATTTATTGGTATGCTTCTAGCTCTTCCAAATCTTCTCACAGGAGGAGAAATCCACATCCATGTAACTGTAAGAGACAGCAAGACTCCTTGGGATCTAACAGTTGTCATGGTATGAGGACACTGGCCTTGTTAGACCATTTATCCTGCTTTCTGCAGAGGCCATGAAGCAACACATCATAGACAAGCAAACCTGCCAAATAAAGGCCACACTGACAACTTCCTGCACTCTGCCGAAGTTTGATTTAACTTAGCAAGGTCCTAATTTCTGCAGGATTCTCATGCAGCAAGCCAGAAGTGTCTGCTGCAGCTTGTTAGGAATACTTTAATCATACATTTGAATATAACATTTACTGAATTTGCATTATGGAATCTGCATCTTCTCTATCCTTCAGATTTCATTTGGGAAGTGCACAAATGCATGCAAAAATCAGGTTAAGAGCTGGTGTTCAGGCATCTGTGAATAATCTAGCGCGCGCTTTGGGAACATACGATAAATGCATGACCTTGATTTTTTTTCCCCTTTTAACAGGATAATGACAAAGTAATTGACAACACTGCCAAAGTTAAGAAGTCATCCAAGTATCACCGAGCAGGGCTTCCGTAGCCTTGTTACACGGGACACTTGCACAAACTGGCTGCACAAGCAGGTGGCCAAATTTGGAAGCCGTGGATTAGCAACGTTATCCCTTTTAATGAAAGCTCAAGATTTTAGATCATGATTATCCAGCAAAAGCATATACAGCCATTACAGCAAGCATGTATAGACACACATGATGAAAACCTTTATGTGGAGGTTTGCAGACAAATTATTGACGGCTGCTACAACGTATTACTGGTAACAGGGTTACTTGGCAGTTTAAAAACATGAGCTGAAATCTTCAACTTTTTCCATCACAAATTGCACAGGAAAGATACGGATCATTAGACTGGACCACCTGCGGCCACTGAATTGCCTCCAGCTTGCGCTGACCAGTTTTGACAGGAAAATATGGACGCCTGACCTTAGCCAGTGCCCTGCTAACTCCCGCAGGCTCTCGTTCCCAACGTTATGCTTTAACGCCCCGCGGCGGGGCAGCAGGAAGCCGGCCGGGCCCACACTCAAGGCAAACGCAACCAGGCCCGCCGGCCTCCCTCACAAAACAGAATGGCCCTCTCGGCGCGAGCCCCGCCCCCTCGCCTCGCCCGCGGCCACGCCTACCCTCGCGTCACCTTCCGCCACGCGGGGGAGCGAGGAGAGCGCTCCTCACTGGAGCTCTCCGCAGCGCCCCGGAAGAGCTGCAGGCTCCACCTCCCGCCTCGCCTGTGTGGCCTGAGGCGTCCATCCGCCTTGCGGATTGGTCGTCGGCCGCGTCACTCTTAGCCTGCCCGCTCGCTGATTGGCGGCGGTCGCGCGGAGGCCCGGAGGGGCGGGCTGAGGCGGTCGGCGGGCAGGAAGGCGCTATGGCGGCCGTGGCCCAGTGCGTGTGGGGCGCGCTGCGCCCGCGGTACCCGCTGCTGAGCTTCTCCCTGAGGTGAGGGTCGCGCCGCGCCCCCAGACCTGGATTGGACGCGTCGAGTCGGGTCCGCGTCCGGGTCCGCACTCACCGCCTCGCCATCGCCCGGCCGGGCCGGGCCAGGAGGAGAGCGGGGCCCAGCCCCGCCGCGCTGGGGTGCTTCACCCCCCGAGCCCCAGCCCTCCGGCTCTGCGCCGGGGAGCCCCTTCCTACAGCCGGGACGGGCTGGTGCCGACCCCCCATCCTCCGCCGCCCTTTGCTGGCTTCCCTTACCCTCCCCCGGAGAGTGGCCCGGCCAGGCGTTGCGGGGCCCTCCTGGCCCGGTCTTGAGTCTGAAGGCCTCCAGGCCTGAAGTCTTGATGTGGCGTGCAGGGATCCGAGGCCTTTTGTCATTGCAGCAGTGCTCCATCCGCCTCGTCCGTGAACCGGTTTGCTCGGGTAGCTCAGCAAGTTCAGCCTAAGAAACGTTAGGAAGTGATAAGTAGTCATCTTCACGGAGACTGGCCCGTTCTTGACGTGATATTTGTGATATAGCAATGAGATACAGCAGCGACACAGAAGGTGCTTTTCGTTGCTCTCTAGCAATCAGCGGCAAACCACTGTTCTCGTTGGTGTGTTTTCTGGGAGACTGTTGCAGGCGATTGCATCACGTAAACTGGGTTTGCTTCCTAATAGAGTACTGTGCTGAAAACGAGCTCATATTCCCATAAAAGCGCTGTGACTTTATAAACTGAATATAATGGACACTTACAAGCTGCTGCCCAGTGGTTGTTATCTTGCAGCAAAGTTATTTTTTGTAACAGTTTAGACAGGCTAAGTTCAGTCACTTCTGATGAAAGGTTCTGCATACAGTTTTCACGGACCTAGAATTGTTGTATTAATTTGTGCTTTAATGTGAGAATTTTGTAGACATTGACGTATCAAATAAAGTGTCTACTATGTCCAGAAAATGCTAATATCTTACAAAGTAAGCAATTGATTAATATTGTCCACATGTTTTTGCCTTAGAACTTCTCCACGACTGCTTTGTGTAGCAACACAACAGAAAAATACTGGCCAGAACTTGGAAGAGGACCAGAGTCAGAGCCAAAATGAGCAGAAGGTTGAACCCAGCTCTGCTGAAAAAATGTTAACTGAAGAAAAGGCCAAACTGGAAGAACAACTAAAAGAAGTTACTGTAAGTGTCTTTTGGTTATCATGTTGCATACCTTACAAACTGCATACCTAACAACATTCCTCACGGGTTCTCAGTGCACAACCTGGATGCAGTTGTGTGACTGTGGTTTAGTTGTTGAATAAAAACCTGCAATTCAATAATTTCTTTAAACTTAAGAGGAGATGTATTACAAGACCTGAGATGCATCCCAGGTCCAAAATTAAGATTTTGGATAGTTTCTTTCTGATTTCTGGATGGAGTTGGACCTTCTCCAGCCTGAAAATTTGTTACTGAGTTTTGCTGACTTCAGTTCACTTAAATTTTGCTCAGTGGAGAAATAATTTTTGGAAGCCCATGGAAGGGTTTGAGTGTGTCTGATGTGTGTATTTGTGTGTGCTAAGAGTAGGCTTTCTGAAAACAGCTGCTGACTTTTCAAAGGTCGAGGTTAATGATGCTTAGCTTTTCTATAATAGTCTACTTATTATATACTTAGGAAGTGGAAGTTTCAAACCTTCTTTGTGGAAGAGCCCTTCAAACACAAGGCTGAAGCACCATGTTCCCTCTGTCTGGCCTAATGTATCTTGCATTCTTTCCTGTTCATGACTTCAGCAGAGGGTGTAGGATGCCCTGAGAGGTGGGAGGCATGGATTAAACAAAGGTGTTGCTTTTCTGGATGAGTGCTTTATATAAAATGTCTTTCTAGAGCATTTGAGACTTTGAGAGGTAGCCCAGAACCTTCTATAGAAGCAGCACCTATGGATCATACGTGAACTGAGTTTCCTTTCTGTTGCACTTCCCAAAGCACTGAAGGACAAAGCTGAGGTCATTTAACAGCGCTGTTGACAGGATTTGCTATTGGCTGCCTAACGTGGCTCTTCAGTCAATTCGTTGACTATTTTTATTCTGTTTTGAGATTCTTCACTAGCATGTGAAGGTCAAGCATATTCAGAGTGGAAGCCCAACATGGAGTTCTAGGTTAGGTGGTGAAGCACTCAACCTGAAGTGCCTAAGTTTACTGAATTTCATTCTTAGTACCTCTGCTGCTAGATGGCCATATTGCTAGGAATAGACCAAAACTTAACCTGAACAACAGAGGAGTTACACTTCATAGTTTGAAAAGTTTGGAAAAACTGGAGGACACTCTGTGTTATGTATGGAGAGGGAAGAGATGGTTTGAAAGTCATGGCTGGGTTGAATCTCATTTGCCATAGTGTCAAAATATGTTATGGCTGATGAAAGCTTTCTGTGACACACATCAGAAAAAGCAGAAATCTTTGATTCCTAAAAATTGATATATCTGTAGAGTTAAAAATTTCTTCCAGCTAATCTGTTGACAAATACTGAGAGTCTGGAAACCCATCTTATTTCCTTTCCCTCACTTCTGTCTGTGCTAAAGTGAAGCAAACATCTGCCTTGGTAGGAGGGATGCTGTGATAATTGGCATGTCATCTTCAGATTACTCTTTAGATGGTGGGTTTAGGCTATGTAACTGTTTAAAATGCTGTTTTATACTGAATTTGCTGGTTTGAATTATTGTCAACTACCCAACCACCAGTAATGAAATCTCTTCTGTTACTGGTTTGTCTTTTTTAGGACAAGTACAAGCGTGCCTTGGCAGATGCAGAAAACGTGAGGCAAAGAAGCCAGAAACTGGTAGAAGAGGCAAAGTTATACGGTCAGTGGAGGCTCCTCTTGTGTATACTCATAAGACCCAGGAAATGCAAAGCCTGGAAAATTGAGCTGACTGGCCCACAGTTTTGACAAGTTGTACTTCTGACTACTTGGTTAAAAAAATTTATTATTTGAGGCAGAGAGGTTTGAACGGTTCCTTGCTTTGCATCAGAATTGTAATCATCTTGCTAGACAAGGCCAAGACTTAAACTGCTAAAGTCAACAGCTTGAAATTTTCTTTAAATTTGGTATCTGATTTCCTACAGTATGTACTGCACTACTAGATTTTTCAGTAAGGTTTGCAGCCTGAAGTTTGCCTTTTTCATGCACTTTGTTCTCAGAACTGACTGCAAAAAACTGAACCAAGAGCATGGAATACTAGCTTTCCTTCTGCTTTGGGGTTTTTTGTTCTTGGTGTTTGTTTTGGGTTTGGTTCTGTTTTGGTTTTTTGGGTTTTTTTAGCCTTTTACATTTGAATAACTTTTCTGTTCTGTTGAAGGCCATAGCTTTCAAACAGAAGTAATACATTTAGATGGGTGGATTCTTTTCAGTGGTAGGAATGTACAGTCACTGGCTACGAGGAGTGCTAGAAACACATCTTTCTTCAAGAGCCAGGCTACTGACATCTGATTTTGACAGTTCAAACAAATCTGTAAAGCAGAAATTGTATGCAGATACTGCAGCAGAAGAGTGCTATATCACCTTAGTGTTTGACTGTCACCCTGGCTTGAAAAATGAGTTGGCCTTTTCTGCCACACACTATACACAGCTGTATAGTTTAATTCTGAATACAGAAGTTTTTATTTCTGAATACAGTTCTTCAGTTAATGTGTACTGTAAGAAAAAGCATTTCTCAGGTACATAGTATTTTTGTACCATTTCATGGATGTTTCAATGCTTCACACTGAAGTTGATTTTCAATAAGCATTGCTTCACTAATATGCTACTTAGTGCAGAAGGACTTTGAGTCATGTCTGAGCTCAGAGATGCTACAATAGAAATATATATTCAAATAAAATTTCTCATGAAAACAAAATTACAGATAATCTGCATGATTCTAAGTTTTATCATTCATATATGACTGCTTTTGCTGTTGAATGAAGAGACACTCATTTCTGAGACTTGCGTAAATTCTTAGAGATGCAGTCACAGGTATCTGCAGAGATAACTTACACACACAAAAAAAAAAAAAACCAACCACCAAACCCAAACAAACCACCTTCTGAAGAGTTTGGTTATTTGGTTTGATCCAGATCAGTAGACAACTGGTTAACCTATGTTTGGGACACTTAAGCCCTAACCACAGTTTTGGTTTTAATTTAAAACCTTGATTCATTTGTTCATATTTTTGGAACTACTTGGACAGTGTTAGTTACTGTTCTATAAAGAGCTCGAGTCTCCATGGAGTTGTGCAATTGTTAAAGTGACCCTTTCTTGAGAACTAGCTGATCTCTATAGACTGTGCAAGGTGCTTCTGTAGGTTTTTTTGTTTCAACCAAAGACTTGTCCTCTGGTAATGATCATATCGCTTCTTGGTAAGGAAAAAAACCATCTAAAATGTGAGCTAGAATTAAAAAGGCTGTCTGTGGCTAAAAAAAAAAAACAAACAAGGCTACCAAAATGCAGTGCAGTTTGTCATTGGCTTACCTCTACGTAGAAATGTGTTATTCTACTGAATTGTTTTGATTTTTCATGATTTCTAGAGGCAGTTTGCCTTAAGTGAGATGAGTCCAGATTCTTTTAGTGTAAGCCAGAGAACAGCTTCAGGATACACACTACTGTTAGCTTAGGAATGGCTCAGTCTTACAAGGCACAGCTTCTGACTCTGTAAAAAGTGGTTTGTGGTGGGAGGGAGAGGTGTGAGTTCTTTTCATTCAAGGAAGAATCCCTGTTCATCTCTTGGACTCCTCATCAGTCTGACCACATGCTTTTTCTTCTGCAAATATTTTTAGCACATCAGATTAGAGAGTAGGAATAGGGCAACATAATGCTTGGAACTTTAGGTGAATCCCAGGATGAGAGACACATGAGGAAATTACATTAAGCCATCTGAAGGTTTTGGTAACTGGTGAGAATTTTACCTGTTAATGGCAGGTCATCAGCATAGCTTTAGCTCTTTTAAGTTGAAATACCTTTTTCCATAAAACTAGAGGAGGTGGTGAGGATTTCAAGGTATCTGTAATAGTTCTGTATCATCAAGTAAAATGGGGAAGGACATTTTACCACAAATGTTTACAGTATCACATATCTTGTTAAAAATCTAAGAGAGTACAGATGATTGCTCTAGGTTTTGGGGTTCTGTGTTTTGTTTGGGGCTTTTTTTTTTTTAACACTTGTTTCCCTCAGTGGACTAATCACATTCCCTTCTCTTTTATTTCTTTTTAGGGATTCAGAGCTTCTGTAAGGACTTACTAGAAGTTGCAGACATTTTGGAGAAAGCAACAGAAAGTGTTCCAAAAGAAGAAATTAAGGATGAAAATCCGCACTTGAAGAGCTTATACGAAGGTCTTGTTATGACAGAAGTACAGATTCAAAAAGTGTTTAAAAAACATGGCCTGCTCAGACTGAATCCTGTCGGAGCCAAGTTCGATCCCTATGAACACGAAGCATTGTTCCATGCTCCCATGGAAGGGAAGGAGCCCGGCACTATTGCATTAGTATCCAAGATCGGCTATAAGCTGCATGGGCGTACACTGCGGCCTGCCTTGGTGGGTGTTGTGAAAGATGCTTAGCTGCCTCATCTGAGAATTTAAAATGCCATACAACTATTAAACAGCTGGATGGTTTTTCTCTTACACCATGCTTTCCTCATTCCTCTGCCCCGAGAGGTTTAAATGAATTGGTTGAGGTCTCCCAGTAAAAATGAAGCAACCGATAAGATTCTCCTGCTTAGTGGTCTTCAACATCACTGTTCCGTAAGCTCTCTTAAGTGTGAAATACAAGAGCCATTAAGCCCTCTAACGCTTTAGATTATGTAACTTTTTTTTACAACTATTGCTACCGAAGGTGCATTAAATCAAAAGGAATGAAATGCTCACAAGAATTTTGCAGTATCGTGTCTATCACTATGTGTAGATTGAAAATCCAAATAGTGGTTCAAACACTTCCTTTTGTTTTGTAGACTCTAACATTGCAGAAGTGGGTGAAGTAGTACAAATAACCTGTTTTCTGCAAGCGTCCATCAGCTTTTACACACTGATGTGATAAATGCCCTTTTTTTGTCTATTGAGAAATAATCTCTCTCAACAACTGAAACTGAAACCTTTGTGAATTCTGACCTGTAAATAAAAGGCAATGGAGAGTAGACATCTTTTGTAATTGTTCAACCCTTTCTGTTCTGTAGTAACGTTGACTCAAAAAAACCATCTAATACTTGTATGGCATTGAAGAACCAATGGAATTTATCCTATCTCTGGATTTTTAATTTAATATTGTATAAATTGGTTTAAACAATTTTGATAGTCTTGTAACTTCCAAGCTTTACAATCAGTTTGTTATGCAAACTGTAGTTACAACCCTGCTGAAAGCCAGAATACCCAAAGAAGCATGTAGCCAAGAGTTTGGTATATACCGTCTTTTAGAATTACATAAATAATTGCATGTAAGTGGCTCAAACAAAAATGTGAACTTAGTTTCATCTTCATTTCTTGCATTTACTCAGCTTGGATCTTAAGTTGCAACAGAACTTTTCCCATATGCAGCTCTTGCCATGTCTAACTCCACCTGCTGCTCCCAGTCCTGCAGAATCAGGCTAAAATACAATACATGATTGACTGAATGCTTTGTCCTACATGTGTCTGGTCACCTGGATAGGAGTGGATGGAACTTGGCAAATTACACAACTGACAAAGCATCTGTCCTCTTGTATCCTCAAAGCCCCATACATTTAACACACAGGACAGAAACTTCAAACTTACGCATGTTATTAGGACCTGGCAAACAGTAAGTACTTCTGAATTTTTCACCCTTGTTTCTGGTTGTCTTGGATTAAGGAGCTTCTTACCTTAAAGTCAAGTATTGATTATTTTTTTTGGTTCAGATGCAGAGTTGCCAACAGCTTACTGAACACTAGACCTACTCATGCTGAGACGTGATTACTTGTTCTTTAAGACTTTTCTTCCAGTGCTGGTTTGCCTCATGGGAATCAGTTAGTTAACTAGGAGCAACCTAAGTGCATACTAGTGTTTGGGGGTTAGTCATGTTTAAGGATTCATTCATTCTTTCTCAACTCTGAGAAAGAAAATCAATGCTTTAACTGGGCAGGGGAGAGAGAATAATTTTTGGTGCGTGTGAGAAGACAACTACAGTGTTAGGTTTTTTTTAACTAATCAAGTACAGGGATCAAAATGCAAAGATTGAGTGTAAAAACTACAGAAAAAAGAGGATTCCATATACTTAAGTTGAATTTAGAAGTAACTTCCTTCCATTTGGGTTAGAGCACACTGTAGCTGTGTGAAGTAGGATTGAAGAAACGGTTTTGTTGCACTATGATTGGAACCCATGCTCAACTGATATGCCATAAAGGGACCAGGATTGACTTATATACCTTTTAAGAACTGTCATGTGGTGTTCTGCCCCCTCCCAACCCCTCTGGATCTAAAATAAATCTAGTAATTACTTCATTAGTATATAAGTTTTTCCAGTAGGGCAATTAAAACAGAGGGATAGCTTCTTCCCTAGCAGATTAAGATTTTGTTAATGAGCTTCCCAGCACCTCACACAAGCTTTATTTTTTGGACTACATTACTTCATTCAGGGTGTTCTTAAACACTAGTTGCTGTTAAATGTTCAGCACAGGACTCAAACTATTATCTTTAAAGCTGATAAATATCTCATTTAAGTGGTTCTTTTTCCTTGGCCTGCCCTTTCAGAGAGGCTTTCAGCATGGAGAGCTTGAGTCTTTACTGAGAGCTCAAACCACCTGTGTATTCTGCCATACAACAGTAAGAAGCACTGAAGAAATCAAAGAACAGAGAGAGGTGGTTCTGAAATTTAAGCACATGAGCAGCCAACAAAGCTACTATCAGTACCTCTGGTTTAGCTATTTCATAAAGACCACTTCTCCACCCATCATCATTTAGCTAAAATGCATTTCCATTTGTTCCTGCAAAGACTTAAGCCATTTTCCTCATTACGCAAGCTACGTTACTATTCAATCAATAATGGAAAGAAACTTTAATACAAGTTTATTTACCAATATACAATGCAAAAACCTAGTAAAATGCTGAGTGTGCACAACATCAGTTAGGTTTTACATGATTTCAGCACAGGCATTTGTGTGTCTGGCACAGGTTCACCAGTACACTATTCAAATGAGTGCAACATTCCCTTCAAGGAAGAAGCTGATGAGCTGAACATGCTCACCAGGTACCTTCCTTCACAGTATTTAATGTGTCATCACTTAAGAGCAACTGGGGCACATGCGAAAACATTTTGCAAGAAGAGATAGTAAACCCAAAGGCTAATTAAGTTAGTTACAGTTGCAAAGAAATTTGACACAGCCACAGCACAAGAGAATAATGGCAGAGTGCTTAGTTTGTGTAATTTACAAGGCAGTTTATGGTCAAAGACTCGTGCAAACCTACTAATACTGTTCTTAATGCTTACTGGGACTGCAACAGAACACAGGGCAGGAAGGGTCTGTATCCAGAATACTCCATAACAAGCCCTTCTGCACTGGGTAGTACACACAGAATGGAGAGTAATGCTCCCTTGTTACCTGGTGAGCAAATATGATGGTAAAACATCACTGGGACTGGACTGATTGAAGTAAACATACAGCATTAAAACAGACTTATTGCTGCCTCTATCAGTAGCAGAAGATCGGTATTTTGAGCAGCTTGTGGAGTGTCACTTTTTTGTAGGCTTACATCAATGCTGTTAGGACAGATACTATCATTAGTAATACCTTTAATTAGAAAAGTCAAGAGCATTAAGCATATAAAACACCTTTTCATTAGCAACATGAAGGCTAGGTTATTTGTACAGTACAGGAAGCACTTCCAGATCAACACAAGATACAAGTTGAAGAGCTCTTTGCCATGTTTTTTTCTCAGCCCCTTCACCACAGAAGACAAGCAGCATAGCTCTAGTAGGTTGCTGGATTAACATAACTGCATCTCAACTTAAAAACAAACAGACAAAAAAACAGCAGCTCATAACAAAGGAATGCTTAGACTACATCAGTTCCATGTGAAAAATATGGAACAGCAGCATCCTCTAGTGCAAGTCACCTTTAAAATTAAAAGCATAGCTGACAATGAGACATTGCTTCTAGGGAAGCTCTTTCCAAGGGACTAGTATTTGCTAAAACAAACATTTTACCACCTTGAATTTGCTTGCAAGTATAAAATAAATATTGATATCCATATGTCATACATTAAAAATACTTTATTTTACATTCATTTTGATGTTCAATAAGTTACGTCTAGCACCAAAGAAACATTTTGGAGGGGCTGAGGAATTAAGAAACCACAAAGTGTAAATGCAGAATTGACTTCAACATTTAAATGACTCATTGGTGCCTAGATTATTTTCTTAAGTTATTGTTCAGTATTGTTCAGATGGGCTTTAGACTATTGCTTCAGTTAGACTTAGATGTGCCAAAACAGTGTAAAAATAAAAATCACAGATTTGAGGAAAAAAATAATGAAAAAAAAACCCCAACCAATTATTTTAAACTCCCAGCTACATGCAGAGTTGAGGCTTCAGAACACTATCAGTAATGGTATGTTATGGCAGTTAGGTAACAAGTTACAGGAAGAACCAAATTGCATAACTAGAAGACTAGAAAGAAAGGCTGAGCTTCCTTTCCACAGGAGTAGGACAGAGAAAATAACCACGGGCTTGTACCTTATGAACTTGTGTGCTGTTTGTACACACATATAGGGTGGAATTGGGTCTTAAAGCTACTCAGCACACTGCAGTTACTTCCACTGTTGCCAAGGAGAGACAGTTTTGTCTCGAATATTCCACAACAAGCCACTTACAGGTAAGCCAAAGTATTACATCCAAGAGGACATAGCCCTTACCTTTTTTGAAGGGACATAACACCACAAGCTCAAAAGAAAAAGGCACTAGAGTTTTGGTTTTTTCTTCCTTAGAAATGCTGGCTTTGTAATTGTACCCCTTTTATTCTAAACTCACTGGCAACACTATTTTGGTAATGCTGGATATATTAACTAAAACCCAGTTCTGATCAGTATACCTCTGCCAAGTTGCAGAATTAATACTGTTTTAAGATTTTGTGGTATCCTCACTGACTACAGCCCAAAGCATCAAACCAAGATGACATTTCCAGTGCTTGCACTTGTTCCAAAGCCAGTCCAGTTCCATGTTTTGGCACACCTGCGCTCCAGAAGACCTACCCAACAGACCTCCGGTCACAGCTTCCTGCTCTGGACAAGACCAGCAGAGAGGGTTAGGCACCAGTAACACTGTGCCGTCTTCCACATGGCAGCCACCATTTTTTATTCATTTGGTTAAATACCAGCATGGGAATTTAAGGATTAAATGAGCATAAAAAACCTTTTCTAGTCCTCCTCCAACATCTTTCCCTTAATTGGTCGATCTTACTAAGCAGTACTGTGGATCTGGCATTCCTGTTAGATGCTGTGTTACATCGCCAGCTGGTGCCTGTCGCGAGCACCCAGTTCAGACTGTAGTCGTTGGAGTTGTGACGAGTTACCTCTCAAGGCGCACTGCTCTCACTGCAGTGGGCTGCATTCACTGTTCTCCAACCATGTCAGTGATTTCAGCTTCAATGTGCTTAGTCCGATACGTTTCAAGGTATGTGCAATTAGAACCCTGTAATGGCTTGATTTACAGCTCCGTACTTCAGGAGCATGTTAGCTGTGCATTTTAACCTAATCTGCATCACTTCCTATTTTTGTTTTTAAAAACCAATCTTGGTGCTCACTCTCCATTTCAGAATCTTGCTCCCTTTCCCTGTCCCTCCCCATCAAATTCAGAAGGAGGCAGCTACACCTCCTCAGCCCATACAAGCTCAGAAGTTACAGATACCAAAGGAGGAGGAGTAAGCTCCTCCAACAAGAAGAAATGGTGATTCTGCTGCCTGAGGCTCCCAACCGCTGCAAAATGGTTTTCCCATTTTCCTATACCCCATTTCTGGCCCAAATCGGCCACTTCACAGTAGTGCTGACCCCTCCTCCGGAACAGAGCACCACAGCTGCCCTGTACTTCTGCAACTTTGCTACCAATTAGTTAACATCAAAGCTTCAGTGGGGTCAGTTTCAGCAAAAACTCAAGTCAAAGCTATGTCCACATCAGCTGGGTGTGAAGGTAGATCTTCAAGAACCCTTTCCACAGCACAAGTACCTGAAGGCATCTCACCTACTACCTTTCTTTCCTTCCACTCCCTGCCATGGCTCATCCCTGCTGTATTCTCAACAGAAACGCTCACCCTGCTGTCCCAGCACCTTGGCTGTAGTTACTAAGGAGAATGTTCTAAAAGCTTAGCAATGGTCACAAAAATCCCCGCTCACTGTGCTCCTGAGCTCAGGACTTTTGTAAGCTTCACTTTGCCGCCAGCATTACACCAAAAAACAAAACAAAGGGAGAAGAAAGTTTCCAGCAAATGAAACTGTCTCCCACCTTCAAAGAAAAGCAAGGATTACACTGATACTCATTTGTGCAGTAGTAAGGAGTAAAGCAACTACTCTGGGACTACTGGACGTGAGTACGTTCACATGAAAGAAATCTGTTCCAATAATGTACCAAAAGCAGTGACATCCAATGTAGAAGTTTCACAACTAAGTATTTTCCATGATCCAAAGCAAAAGTCTATTTGAACCATGGATCATGAATACTGTGGGGGTTTATGTATTTCCTTTTTTTTGTTGTTAAGTGACATAATTTCTGTATCTTTGGGGAGGGAAGGAAAAAATAACGGAGTCCTTGAGGCTGTAATGGGCCTCTGCTGTGTTTTTTCAGATCAGCTGAGTTTCATGAAGCATCCCTGGATATCCAACCACTTTCTGTTAGAAAGTTTAAAATCCTTTTCTTCAGTACCTTATCTAAGTAACTGGGAAGGCGACTCTTTGAAGGAATTCCTTGTCTTTTTTGGAGATGGTCTTTAATGATTATAGTTTTTACAGTCACGTAACGTGCAGGACTCAAATTTAGAGAGCTGCAGAGCACCTTTTCCCTGTCCGATAAGAGTTCAAAGCCAGGCAGGTTTTCAATGGCAGCAAATTCACCCTCCTTACCATCTTCCTTCCCTCTCTTGGAACTAGCTATGTTTTTGTTCTCCTTCCTCTTTTCCCGTTTATGCCTGGCTGCCTCATATTCTGCCGACTCTTCCATTTTGGTGATTCCATTTCGACGATACCGCTGCAGCTCCCGAATCTTTGCTCGAAGTATCCTCTCTTTGTGCATGTTCTCAAAGAAGTCTTCAAACTCCTTACAAGACATGAACTGGTACAGAGGCCTCAGCTTCAGCCTCAACTCCTTCTCTTCTTTTGTGATCTTTCGTTTGGGAGCTTTCTCCTTGTCCTTTTTATCCTTCCCCAGAAAGGCCGGTACCAAGTTATAGTCTCGTGCAATGTTCTTCCGCCGTTGCCTCTCCTTGAGTTTCCTTACGTACATGTCTACGTGAGCTCTTTTTAACTCTATTTCCACATCATCATCGTCATAGTTCACCGAAAGGCCACTGATCAGAGTCTCTGCGTCTTGATCGTATTCGATCTCGTAGTCATCCCGAAGCGGCATGTATCCCAACTGCTGCTGCTCAGCCACCGATATATCCAATGGTGGGAGCGGCGTGGTCAAGCTAGGAGAAAGCGGGCCACCACTGGGACACGTGTGATCCGTTACTCTGTTCGGAATCGTGTCAGGGATGCAGGCTTTTCCCAGGTTGCCATGGATATACATGCTCACGTAGTGTTCCATCACCTCCTGAGGCGTTCGGGATGCTCCCACGTGAGCAGCCATGTCCTCCTAAATGGAAAATAAGGAGGAGTGATAAAATGACTCCCATTACATCTCCAGCATAATGTGAGCTCGGGTAAGAGCATGACTTCTTCTTCCCTGCTCCTCAAAAGCCAACTCGCGCCACGTACACTTTTCTAGCAATACTGAAATTAGCCACGTTTCCATCAGATTTGCATTTTTAGGTCCAGATAAGTATTTACACGTGCACGGGGGCAGGGAAGCCATGAAAACAGCACCAGAAACATCGCTGAGGCAAGCTGCATCGGATCCTCTAGGTACAGGAACACCATCGAGACACTGGATCCCCATGGTGATTCCTGAGCATCCATTGCTCCTCAGAAAGCCCGCTTACCATCACCAGGAAGCTTTCTAAGTCCCAAGCCAGCACTGAGACTGCTACATCGTTTGGATTTTGCTCATTTGTATTGCATTGCTGAAGCACTTTTAGAGCAATACAGAAATAAAGAAAGATGGTATTTACAGTGAGAGAGATAGTATTTGCTCTTTTTCTGGTTATTTAAGAACTAAAGCTACAGTGATCATAAACTTTAAGATTTTGAAAGTCTTTACGTTTAATGAAGCAAAATACAACCAAGTAACAATTAACGAATCAAACGATGATGCTTTTTACTGCTATTTTTTAAAAACGAACCTGACTGTACACTGACACAGAAGGCAAGCCCCAAGCTTACAGCTGTGACTTCCTGAAGGAAAAGACCGAACGCGAGGAAGAAGAGGCCGTAAGATCCGTAACACGCTCAGGCTGGGGGTCGGCATACGCTGGAACTAAGGTCGCGACAGGTCCGCGAAGCCTGAAGCGCTCCTTTTACCAGCGGTTCTCCCTCCGGCAGCCCAGGTAAGGCCGAGAGGCCACCGTCCCACGGAGGCACGGAGCCGCCTGCACCTGCCAGCCAGAGCGGCTGCCGCCTCCGCAGCGCTGGCGGGTCTGCGGAGCGGGACGGGACACCGGCGCCTGCTGACAGGATCGCGCACGGCCCCGCTGCTGCCAGGCCTGCGGGCTCCCCGCAGCCCAGGCCGGCGGCTCCCCGCGGGCCGGTCGGCGGCGGCCCGCTGCCCCGCGCACCCCGGCCCGGGCGGGGACGACGGAGCCCGGGCGCGGGGGAGCGCCCGCCGCAGGAGAGGCCCGCCCGCGGCCCGAGGAGCGGCGCTGCCCCGCGGGGCGCAGCTCCCTCGCTGCCAGGCGGGACGCGGAGCCCGCCGCCGGCAGCCCGCCCCGCGGCCCGCGGCCCTTACCCAGTTGCCGAAGCCGAACTGCTCGATGGCGTCCAGCAGCAGCTGCTCCTCCCGGCTGCTCCAGCCGCCCTCGGCCTCGGCGCCCCAGAGGGTGAAGCGGCCGCCGTCGACAAGCTGGTAGCCGTGCCATCGGCGGTGCGGGCCGATCTCGGCGCCCGCCGAGAAGCAGTCGGGGCAGAGCTCGATGTCGGCGCACTCGGTGCAGCGGAAGCGCAGGGAGCTCACCTCGGCCAGGCAGTACACGCAGTACTTCTTCCCCAGTTCCGCCATCTTACCCCGCCCGCCGACAGGCCGCGCGCACGCGCCGGCACGCCCCCGCACCGGCATCGCCAATGGCAGCGGGCCCGACGGGCGGAGCCCCGCGACGGACGGCCAATGGACGAGGAGGGCTTGGCCCTCCTCTCGGCCCCCTCGGCCAATGGGGCCAGCGCGCCTGGGCGCGGGGGGCATCAAAACGAACGAAACGCTAGGATTGGCCGACCGGGATCCGTCTTCCTTTTCCGCGGCCAATCGGAGAGGCGACCCCGAGCGACCCCGCCGCTGAGTGGTGGTCCGAGGCGAGGGGGCGCGGCCGGAGAGGGACGGGGCGGGGCGGGGCCGCCCGCCGGAGCCGAGTCCCGTTGCCCGGGCAACGGGGGAAGCGGGGAGCAGCCCGGTCATGGAGGCGGCGGGCGGGCCGGGGCCGGGGCCGGGGCCTGAGCGCCCCCAGGGGCCGGCGGGGCGGCGGGAGCTGAGCCCGGGTGCCCCGGGGGAGTCGCCGGGGCCCGAGGTGCTAGACGGGCCCGGGGAGCCCGCGGAACCGAGGCCGGAGGAGCCGCCGGCGCCGGAGGGACCGGGGCCCCGCGAGCCAGAGCCGCTGGGGCTGGAGGAGACGGAGCCGCCGGGGCCCCCGGAGCCGTCGGAGCCGGCGGTGGCGGAGGGACCGCCGGGGCCCTCGGTGGCCGCGCCAGCAACCGGCGGCGCCGGGGAGGAGGCGGCGAGCGGCGGGGACCGTGCCGCGGGCGAGGCGCCTCCCGCCGCGCGGGCTGAAGAGGCCCCGGGCCCCCCGGCGCCGGCCGCCCCCGGCGGAGCCGAGCGGAGGAGCGGCGAGGCGGCGGGCGAGGCGCCCGAGGAGCGGGACGCGGCGGGGGAGGGCGAGGAGGAGCGGCGGGAGCGGGCGGCGCTGCTGGCGGAGCACCGCGGGCTGGCGGAGGAGCGGGAGCGGCTGCGGCAGGCCAGCGCCCGCCTGCAGCTGCGGCTGGGCGAGCTGCTGCGGCTGCGGCAGGGCGAGGGGCGGGCGCGGGCGGAGCCGGGCGCGGGCGGGCCGGGGCTGTACGCCCAGCGCCTCCTGCGGCTGCGGGAGCTGCGGGAGCAGCGGGAGCAGGCGGCGGCGGCCTGCCGGGAGCGGCTGGCGGCCCGGCGGCGGAGCGGCGAGGAGCGGCAGGCCCGGGCCCGGGCCGAGTGGGCCGCCTTCCAGGCCCGCCAGAAGGCGGTGGCCGTCTCCAGCCTCGGCCGGCGGCTGGGCGGCCGGGAGGCGGCGGCGGCGGCGGTGGAGCGGCTGCAGGCCCGGGGACGGGAGAAAGAGGAGCGAGTGCGCGAGGTGAGGCTGAGGCCCCGTTCGAGCTGCGGCTGCAGCCTTGTCTCGCTCGTCTCTGTCTTGTCAAAAAGACTTCTGAAAAGGCCAGCCTTTTCCTCTTCGCCCAGATAGGGTAACTTTCTTCCCCTAACACCTACCGCTCGGTAGCAAACGACAGCAGATGTACGATGCTTTTCGCCCCTTGAAGCTTTATTACTGTCGTGACTTACTTCAGACGGAAGCACTTCGGCCCTGGCAAGGCAAGGATTAAAGAATTAGAGTAACTCTTCTTTTATTTCTACTCCTCTAGGCCCGTGTGGAAAACATCAAGCTGAAGCATGAAATCCAAAACCTTGAAACCATCTTGAAGGCTCGGGGAGAACGGGTAGAGGGTCAACATTTTATGGACTTTGAGCACATGAAGAAAGAGAATCGGAAACAGAGCGAAAAGATTGAGAACCTCAACGACGAAATCCTGAAGCTCAAAAAGAAGATATCGAACGCAGTACATACTCTCAGCCAGTTCAGGGAAAAACTACAGTTTGTGGAAGCTGAAAATCAAGGCAGAAAGGCTGAACTGATGGACATTGAGACTGTCTTGTCACAGAAGAGAGACGTTCTGACCAAAACCAAACAGGCCAGAGACAGACTGCGAAGAAACAATTTGAAATTGCAGCAGGAGCGTGGGCTGCTTGGACATGAGATACTGCTTCGGGACTTTGAGGAAAAGGTGGATACTGTAGAGCTGCTAAGCCAGCGACTGGAAACACTGAAACATCACCATGCTGGTCTGATCCTTACCTGTAGGGGAATTCAGAAAAAAATCAAGGAAGCCAATTCCTCTTTCCTTGCTGAGGATGACTACAGAAAAGAAGGCACGGAAAAGAAATAAGCAAAGGCATTTTCTGTAATTCTAATTTTTAACATGCCTTTTTTTTAAGTCCTGGGGAATACATGACACACATACTCCTGAAAAAGCCCTTCCTAAGTGACACATCAATATTATGCATTCAGTGATTACAGTAGTTACTAATTTTGAATGAAACCATATGCACATGCCTACCTTAAACAAACAAAAAAAGCCACAGTCAAAAGCCTACACTTCTAGAAAACCATCTTCACATTCAGTCCTGTAAGGCCATGGCGATACTGTTTAAGCAGAGCACTCACTGCACCCTAACTCAAATCCTGATCCTGCCACCCTCTGTATGGATTTTATAGTTTGGTATCGACTTCATCTGTACAATAACTATACCTGCCTTCTGGGCACGTCGTAAGGGGTCATTTTCATAGATGTGGCCGAGAACTGGATAGAAGCTCACTGTCAATACCTGACGTGACTTGCATACAGCCAATACACTACAGAAGCACTAAACCACTCGCCTGTTTGTAATATACTTAGCTGCCAAGTCTGCCTTGGTGGTGCACAAGAAGAAAGGCTTATTACTTTACAAACTATTTTCATAGTATAAATATATACATAAATCTTATCACTCAAAACTAGTTTTTAATTTTTTTGGTCTTTCAGCTTTTACAGTTTTAGGGGGTACTTAGCCTTGTGCGAAGAGGTAGAGAACAGCATAAGCCCATCACCATTTCAGTCCCCTCTGCACTGCTCAACTCTGGCATACCAAAATTCCAGAAAAAGACTAAAGAAAAAGGGGAGGGAGCAACAAACATTTACACATTTATGACTGTACAGCTCACAGAGCTTTAGTTACAGGAAGCAGCTTCCCCTTTCAAAACAGTATGTTCTTTAAACTCCAAGTCCATTGTGGCAAACAGTGAGACTGATCTATATCCCGCAGCTCTTGCTGCTGCTAGTGTAGCATTATTTTTTTTTTTATTGAAGGCAGGGGATGGATACCAAGAATATAGAAACATTTTAGGCCAGTAAAACGCTGGAGCTCTGACATACTATATTCTCATTACTGGAGGAATCGCAACTTTGGTAGGCTCCTTATAGACCCTCACTAGCTGATGTGCCCAATTATTGAATCAGTCCTACCTAGTTGATTTCTACGTGTGATACCGCTACTTTGCTTAGACAGACCAGCAGTCTTTCGTCCCATTTTTGCTAGTCAGAGGTGGGTATTAAAGGCCTAGACTTACATGTTCAAAGACTGTGAATTTTGCAGGAAAGAAGGCACAGCCCAGTGGGAAAGAGTAGGTGGGAATGGAATCTTCTGGTTTTCCACCACAGGTTGGAATTACACCCTGTGGGACCAGTATTGCTGAGCTGTATTTGAGCTGCTGGTTCAAGTTTCAAAATAAGTTGCTTATGCATTTAAATGAAGTACACAAGTCAGTGAATGCACTTATATGGAGATAAAAAGTAGATAACCTGACATAAAGACATTTCTAGGAATGGACCTACACCTTCTTCTTTTAAATAATCTCTGAACTAGGTGTTCTGAATTGCCTGGGTATTTAAAAGACAAAATATAACTAAACTGGTAATTACACTATTGAAGGTTTAAATCTTGTTCTTTTATCATAGTGAAATGAGAGGAGATCAATACTTTCTTACTCTTACTGCAATCATGCAGTAGCAATCTGGTTATGTTATTCTAAGGTCCTTACAGTTCTGCAGAACTATTGCATAAACTCGGTGGAACAGGGCAGGCTCTCATTCTGCAAACCAAAGTACTCTGTCTCTTCAGTAGCTCAAACACTCTATTCATGAAGAGATATTACACAACTCATATTCAAAAACTTTTCACAAAATACCAGTAGATCTACCTCTGTCTGTTGTTGCTGGACAGTAAAAGGAGACAAGTGTAAGTGCCAACCACTTAGAATGAAAAAAAGGCACCAAAATCAGTACCTTTCGTCTTAAGCCTCGTTACCAAAAGCAAGCTCTTCTCCTGCTGAAGGAGTAGCTATCACACAAGTCCAGTAGCCTCCTGGTGTTCCATGACACTGTTTGCCTAAGTAATTAAGGACAATCAGCACTCATCTCCCTAGGAGAAGCTACTCTTCCCTGTTTTGACTTCTTACAAATTCCTCCCGGGAAAATTCTTACACTTCTTGCTGCTTTTGGCTTAAGACATGCAAAGCTTCTTTTAACCTTCCTAAACACTATTAAGCAACAAATGTAGACAGATAAAGGGAGGAGAAGTGGGGAAAGTGAATCTTAGATGCTTTTCATTGCTGCATGTTTGACATCTGGAGAAGGCAAGAATTTAGGGTGCAAATGAGGTCGACAGTATATTCCTTCTACTGAATATCTCTACTGAAACAACTCCTACTAAGACATTTGCTTAAACTTCACACACTGTCTCCAGGACTTTTCTTCTTAGCACCGAGTTGTTGAGACAACCCCAGCCTTCCAAAGCACCCTGAGGATGAAGATCAAAGATTCCTCCATTTTCCTCCTATAAATATAGTAAGACATTCCATCAGGAAGCAGTAAAGACAAATGTCTTTTTATTTCCTAATCTCATGTGCTGGCACGCAGGAAAGTATTTAACTTCTCTTCAAACAGATTGGAATTAGTACTGGGAAAACAGGTAAGGAAAAGTAAATCTAGTTTTGAACACTTGCGTGCAACTCCTGCAATATATACAATATAAAGCTCTACTGGTATCAGACTGGCAATAGGCTTACATAAAGCAATTCTGATTTTATGTTCTAATCCAGCAAATCAAACGGTAAGATATTTCAGTACAAGGAAGTGAGAGACGTGTTTATTGGAGAAACTAGAACTGTGGCAGCCAAGTCTTTGACTGCGTTCCCCAGGCAGTCGTTGCACTGGTACTGTCTTCTCTCCCCTGCTTTTATCTACCTTTTATTTGGTGCTTTAACCTCTTTTCAGTTAAGTAAGCAACAGGAAGCGTCTCCACTTTAATCTCTGAAGTTACGCCTATGTAAGAATTAAAAGAACACTGGCCTTAAGTTGAGTACAAAAATGCCTTGTGATTATGAAACTTGAAATAAACCAGGATTTCTTCTTTTAAAACAAAGAAAGGATAAGGTATTCAACCATTTCCGAGTTCCGCACATCTCAACAAAGATGTATTTACATCTATTTTTGTAATAAACTTATCAGATCTCAGACCTAGTCCAGAGAAAGCCATATGAAATGGATTAAACCATGGGCACCATAAGTATCAAATCTTCTAAATGTCACATGTAATGTAACAGGTATTTTAACATGAGAACTTGGAACGCATCACCAAAAAATCCTCCACCTGCAATACATAAATGGCCCAAAGTCCTGATTTTGGACAGACAAAAACTGCTAAAGAAGCCTGTGAAGAAACAGACAGGTACTTGAATTTTTAATTTCTGAATTACACTGACAATAGGTGATTAAGATAACTTTACATGACTTTATTTAACAAAACCATATATTTACAGTTGAAAAAAGTTCCAGTTTGGTACACATATCTAAACAAAACAAACTTGATAACTACATAAAACCAATTTAAACATGATGTACAGGGGATGTTATCAACAGTTCTCTGTGTGTCATCGTAGTTTTTAAAACATTCAAAAATAAGCTGTTACAAGGTACCTTTTTTCCAAATGAAATTCTTTACTAAATGAAATAACGTTAATGACTGATTGCTGATTGAAGTTGCAAAACGGCTATATTTTAAAGTGCAGGTCGTACAGAATTCCAAATCTGGTTGAAGTTTTCTGGTTTCTCTAATCTGCTGCACGTACAGTGGCAGTCGCAGACTTCTGATATATTGCAGCATTTTTATTTTTCCTTAAACCCATAAAGAAAAGAAAGTTTGCTTGATAGGGACACTTGCTCAATGAAAGAAAATCTCATGCATCATGTTACAGATACTCTCAAGCACCTGAACGATAAAATTGTCCCAAATTTTTATGCAATCCCTGAATTTGTTACAGAAATCTTCCTTAATAGCTAATTAGGAGATTTGGTATGCTGCAAGAAACTTAAAAAGCTCAGTGGCAAGTAATTCTATGCCCTTACTACTCACCTCTGTTTTTACCAAAATTCAAGCTTTACCTTCAAATCAAGTTACTGAGAAGTTGAAACAATTGCATCTTTAGGCAGGTGATTTTTTTTTTTAATGTATTTTGTTTGAAAACGAACTGTGCAAAGCTCCTTATTGCATTGCTTTTCTTCATTAAAGAACATACCTTATATACACAAATAAATCATTTAGAAAATATATACATCTTCTAAGAACAGAAAGATCAAATCACAGAACAAAGTAATTACATTTGCAAGTAACAAACAGTGCATGTGTGTTACAGCAGGCCTTTTTCCCCACAACTATGCCCGTTTCCACTGTTACATTCAACATCTTATTAGAAGAGAAAAAGGAGAACAGGCTTTGGATGGCTGCAAAGATACCTAGTGGCTAAAGAATGCATTTTAACCAGACAAATGAGCCACACTTGTAGACTTGGTTTAAAAGGAAATACAAATCTAGTTGCAATGAAGACTTAAATCACAAAGCCAGTTACAGTACCACCTAAAAACATACACAGAGGAAAAAGTTGTCTCTGTGTTTAATAAACTGTTTAAAAGCATAGTGCAAATGTTTCAGATGGTAGGCCTCTCATATCCTTCAGGGAAAGGCATATTTGTTGTAGTAATAGAAAAAGTAATATTAAAAAACACTTACTGACCTTCCAGCTTTCTATTGCACTTCAAAGCAATGTAGCATACAAGTACCAGTCACTGAAGGACCAAAGCTATACAAATTCTGGGAGGATTAACATGTGTTTCATATCAACATCTTGACATCTACTTTCAGTAAGTGATGACCTAGAAGAAGTCTTATGGAGGAATTAAGATGGCCAACAAAAACCCACATCCATTATGCCAGGTACACAAAGTGGACAGGAAAAGAGGCCAATGAGGTATCAGACTTGCAAGCTGCATTTGCACTACACAGCTTCCAAAGTGATGATGAGTCCTCACTTACCAGGGAATCTTGCTCTCACTCTTTTTAATACTACAGTCAAACTATCCCTCGCAGAAACAATGTTTGTACTAAGGGACAGTATTTTGACTATGTCCCACAGTCCTTTACATTGTATGTTGAGCTGAGCAGTGTGCAACTATTATTCTCATTTTTTTATTTAGACAATGCCAAAATAATCAGCATAAAACAGACTGAAGAGCATTGGGAAACTACTGACCATATATAGCTAGAGGATTTGGTAACGCCTGTTTACAGTTAACACAAATATTGCTTCAATTAGTTTCCCTTTTCAATGATCATCATTATTTATAAAATAGATTTTACACTATACACTGTGTGATCAACATTCTTGTAAATCAGAGGCACTCATGATTTACAGCTCAACGTCCATCTGAATGCACAGGGGATCTAAGCTGTGTAACAGAATTATGCAGCCACAGTTTCCTGTCTCTGTAACTTGTTCCCATGTATTAGAGGCTGGATAAAATGCTAGGAAATGACAGCTTGTACTTATCCTGATAGTATTTCTCTGGCACATTCCCCAACTTCTTTCACTTGTCACTACATACAGATCAGCTCCACGTAACGCCTTCCCCCTGTGGCAGCAGCAGCTTCAGGAGATCCCACAGAACCTGCTCTTTTCAGCAGCAGTGTTGGCTTACGTAAGTTCTCCCCTACGCCCTTCCTCCTCAGTTTTGCCAGTGAGCAGAGCTGGGTTTAAAGTAACTATAAAATTGCTTTTAACCATTTCTCAATTTATCTGCTCAGCCCACAGTTTTACCAGCACAACTGGAGAGGCAGCACAGGAATAAGTAGCTGGTAGGCAAGAACACCCCGAAACAGCACTGCCCCAGAAGAGGGAGACACGGAAACATACATTTAGTAGTATACAACTCTGTTTAAACAGAGGAAAGAGAGTACAATTGGGAAACGATGCCACCTTAATATTAGAAATCCCCCGGTGAGTTTGGAATCTAGTCTGATTAATGGAACTTCTTCCATATGCATCCAGATTGGAAACACAGATTTCCAAGGCATCTTGAAGAATAATTGGTTTTGCACTGCTAGCATGACTTCTCTTCCAAGTTTACTTTCTACTTAACTTTTTCTTATTAAAGAATGGCATGTAGTTCTACATCTACAGGATTTCTTTGGTAAATGGGACCCACAGCCTATAAAAACACAAAGCATTTCTAAAGAAATGGTCCTTTACATCATTTAACTGTAAATTCCAGCACCAGTTATTTAAAATCCAGATCCAGCTACTGTTACTGGTATGGGAAATACATCCTGCCTAAGAATGAAACTGAGGAATAGCTTTCAAAGCAACTGACATCACTGAATGCCCAGTCTTTTAAAACATAAAAGAAAAGAAAAACTTAACACCCCCCCCCCCTTAATATTGTTTAGTTTCACTGCCCTCATCAGAAGTAGAGAATGTGTAACTCTGTCCACAGCAAATGCTCATTCCACTAAAAGTTTAAGGCTAAGCCTAGGTTTCACTTATAAGGGTTTTATCCCCTAATTTCCTTCCTTGCTCCCCCCCCCTTTTCTTTTTTCCTCTCTCCCTTTAAGGCTATCCTACTACTAAACAAAACTCTGAAATAACACTTAGATTTGCAGGCTCATACATGTCAAACAGTACTCAGTACTTTTGCCGCTTTAGCTCTTTTTCCGTGAGTCACTGGAGGCAATCACAGTTTTAACGTTTGAGTGAAGGACTTCCTTTTTCCATTTCCCGGTTATCCTTCTGCAGAGCAGCCAGTATCTGGTTCAAGGAATGAGAGAGAAAAGAGTATTAGATTTTAAAAGTGACACAATAAATCACTGTCTGAAGAGTTTCCAATTTAATTATCTCTGAGCAATACTATTTTAGCTATTAAATGTAATCAAATTTAGGGAACCTCTCCACTGGTGGAGACTTCTCCCATAAGTTCTTGTGGCATGGTAGATACAAATGGATTTAACAAAGGTTTAAACTCAATCTCCTCCCAACACACACTTTTGAAGCCCAGAGATGAGATTCTTACCCAGATTACACAAGTCTAGCACTATTAAAGGATGCTGTCTGAGGGGAAGTTGTAATTCTCAAGATAAATGGACTGTCTAAAAATACAGCAAGTGAGCAACCTGAGCAGTATGACATTATCTAAGAGTTCAGGACAAAATTACCACAGCACTGACTGGTGCTTGTCTAGAGCATGTCACTGCATCCAGATCTGCTTACATCTTTTGCTGAAGCAAGAAGTCTCCATTTGCATTCACACTGAAAATTTGTATTTCCTATTATCCAAAGCACAATTTTGTTTTGTTAGCCCTCATGTAGAGGGCACAATGCTAGCCATTTTCTCATGCTGCTTAACACGCTCCCTGCCCTGTAGTTAGTCTCTGCTGAAGAAGTCCAGCAGCATCCCCAAGAATCACCCTGGAACTGAATGTACTGAGGGATGTTTCATCTCAAAGAATTGCACTTACGAATAAGCAGTCTTCTTTTCTCTCTCTGACCAACTTCAAACCAACCTCTGCACCATCAGAATTAACAGGAGGTGGGTCTAAATCACTCACAGGGCAATCACACAACACTGCCTATACTTCAATGTAAAAGCATCCATAGCTGTTGCAATGAAAGGGTTCAGCATGGGTCTGAACAGAGCCACAGCTGGCTGGCTGTTCAGCAATTTCTAGAGTTGAAGAGATTTCAATGAGGTCCTCTTCACAGAGATTCAGGGTAAATCAACAGCTCCTCAATCAAATGGCGTTATGAGAGTTTTGAGTGCCATAGTAACAATGTTCGTGGTGGAAAAAAGTTAACCTTTTTAAGGAACCAGAGAATGACACCAAAATACTGATCCAGAAAAGCAGAAAAACATAGACATTAAGCCAACTAACAGAGCTCAGATTCTTTAGTTATTTGCAAACTTTATGGAGCTAAGATTTGAAGCATAGAGATTGCAGAAGTGCTAAGCCAACAGTCTAGTCTGTTCTACCATCTCTATTTCTCTGCCATTGTTGGTATCAACAGTCACTCAACATTTCAGGCTAAGGCTGTATTGGCACAAGGGCCTGGAGTTCTTTGTAGGTAATTCCAGAAGAGAAACAGAGCTTGCAGGTTTCCTATTGATAACCAGAGTCCTTGTTATCAGAAGTGCCCTGTCTGTGATTTACCAGGACTCCTTTCAGTCTTTAGTTTCCCGATCACATTGTCAGTGACCAAAGGAAAATTAAGTGAGATAGAAAACATAAACCAACTCATCTGATGAGGGAACAGGACTGTGGGATCCAGATTCATAAGCAGCCCATAACATTTTAGATGAGGTCCTACATATATCATCACGCCAGAACGTGACCCACAGGATACCAGGACCATAATTACCATGGTACAGCAAGATGAAAGGTTCAGTAAGTGGGTGTTTTCCCGAGTGCCAAATACACCTACTGTTGAGATGTGCAGCTGAATTTGACCAAATATACTCCTACAAAGAATACCTCAAGCTCTGCTGCTTGCTTATGCAAGTTACTGTAACCAAACGAGACAACAGGAACACGAAGCCCACTTTTCTAAGCTCAAGAGCACTCTGCATCCTCTGGGAACTAGTGCACCTGGTCAGTCAGTCCACCTAGAGTTTATCTTAAAGGTAGTGCATCCATCACAATGGACATTAATTTTGCTACTTCCAAAAGGTATTTCCCTACAGAAAACACGTGGATGCTACAGCAAAGCATCTGATTTCTAGAACAATAGTCAGAATTACCATCCAGCTGGGGAGCATTCCAACTGCAGCTAGACTTCTCAAGCCTATTGTCTGAGTGCATGCTGCCACAGCCCGAGCACTGCTATGAGTCCACCTGTGCAACCAAGCCACATGCTACCAAAAGCCTGTCTGTCCTAGAACTGCAAAGTTCAGGTTTCTGAGTCCAAACTCATCCTGGTGAACTTTAAAAACCTGAAGCGAGATAAGAGCTCATCACAGGTAGCATCTTAGTAACAGAAAACATAATCCCATACACTCTGTGTCTTGTTAATGCTTCTAGGTTGGTTTCAACAGTGGTACTTCAGCGACTGAGGAGTCCCAGTAAGTACACGATGTGAGCAAACTCATAGCCTCTACCCACTTTTGGCTTGGAAAAGGATGGTAGGCTAGAGAGTGAAGAGGCTTTCCTGATGGAAACTTACTCTGCAATGGAACTACCTGGTGAAGAAAGACAGTTTGTGCAGAAGTCGACAGGTAAGAGGTCAGCCAATACCAACCCTACAGCGTGCTGTGTTTTGAGATCTGTCTGCACCACAGTTCAGCAGCATTTTTTCTTCAGTTTGCCACCACAAGCAAAAACAATCAGAAATTCCAGTGCAGTCAGAACGAAGCTGATGAAGAGACTGAAGAAGACTGCTTGGGCTAGATTACTTTGAAGTCTTCCTCCTGTTGTGATAATCACCACTAAACCTTCACAGGTGTCAAAGACTGAAAACCACTGGCTAAGCAAGCCGGTTACTTGGCAGAATAGGACCACTATCTCCCCTCCTCTGCAAAGGAAGCAGCAGTAGGCTGAGAATTGATTTGGTACGTGATCCTCATCCACACAAGACGTGTTCAAAGAAAGTGAACCATCTGAACAAGGAACAAGACTGGGAGGTTACCTGTATAGACATAGCTGGCTGAAAAATCTTCTAAGGATAGAAACAAAGCTGGATCTGTACTAGCAACTTATGACCAAGACCAGAAGGTAAATGCAAAATAAGCTGTGAGGAAAGCCGTGTCAGGGAGGAAATGCTGGCAGCGTGCTGCTCTTAGCTAGACAGCACAGGTTGTGCTCCCCCTTGTATACAAGATAAGGCTCAGAAGGCTACAATCTAATCCTACTGCGAAGGCTAGAAACTCTCATCTCAAATAGCAAGCTGGCGGTTTCCCCCCATCTACAGGCAGACTATTACTCCAGGAGAGAACCATAAACTCCCATAAACATGACATTTAATGCCACTTTTCAGTTTCACTGCAAAAAAGAATGGATAAACTGGTCAGAGCTCTATTACAGCATGTTTCATGAAGCAGGCTGTATTACTGCTTTGAAGAAAAAAAAAAAAAAAAGGAGTTTACATTCCAAATACTATGGAGTACATTTGACCTAACTCTTCAGCATGATGGGTGTTAGAGCCACTTAATTTCCACATTCAGATGACACACTTCCATCGTTTTTCTTTAAGCTGGAATTTAGTTGGAATTACAGTGATGAGACTACAGTTTTTGAAGTAAAGGCTTCAATGCTAAATTCCAGTGAAGACGTCAGATGTATTCACTTCTTTACAGCCCAAAATTAGGCAAACTAGATCCTCAAGGATATTAAGATAATGACTGTATGATGTGTCCTGACAAATTGTCATCTTCTCCCAAAGAGTGAATTGCTGCTTTTAAATATCAAGTTGTAATGCTGCTAGCAGCCTTTGTAATTAATAAGTTTAAAAAGTCATATGATACTTTACTTCATTGACTCCACCCAACATTTCAATTTTGAATGTTGACTGAGCTCTCTCTCTCCAGAGGAGAAAAAGCTCAGGGAATCCACTCACCTGAATATATACTAAAAGCATGGAGTGAGGTACATAGTCCTACCTATCTGTAAAATCGAAGACTAGCTCTGCTAAAACATTCTTCCAGCTATTTGCCAAACCCCGTTTTCATCAGTACAGTACAATCATCTGTTATCAAAGATCAACATCCTCTTTACCTGAGCCCACTTTTTGTTTCTACTTTGCATCTGAATGGCAGCAATAGATGTGAAGAATTCTTCTGAAGGCAAGTCCTCTGGTAGCTTTGTTAAAAACTGGGCTATATGAATGAAGTCCATTTTGGTCAAAATATCTTCAAAAAGTTTTAATATTCCCAGGGCTGTACGGAATAAGAACTCTTCTCCATCACGGCAGAACACATCCCAGACACGACATGCCAAGTCTAGTGGCAAAGATTTGCTGTACAATGTGAATATCCTGAAAAACAGAGTAAAATTTTCAGAGTTACTGCACAAAAAAAAAAAATATCTTGGATACTCGCAGAAGTACACAGACCGATTATTAGTTAAGTTTGAGGCTTCTCAAATATTTGTATCTGAATACTTCTTAATTTCAAAAGTACTTCTATTAGTTGCTGCATAGCAATACATGAAACAACATAAAATTGTACAACAGTTAAGGCATCTTGCTATCAGTCTGGGTCTCCAAGTTCAATTTTCTTTGATCATACCAGAAGAAACAATATACATGCTTTTATGATGGACACGCACTAGCCACAGGAATAATCAAAGGCATATTTAATCACTTCAGAGCTGAGGACTGATGCAGTTTTAGCTGTGAGAACACACAAAAAGCTGAATCTTAAGACATACTGCAAAAGGAATTTTGTGGATCAGATGAAGGAGATGTGTAAAATTAACTGTGTTCCAGGCCTGACTGACTGGCCAAAGTAATAATACCATGAGTTTTGGAGGAAAGATCAGTTTAAACTCTAGTGAGTTGAGAGAAACATGCAAGATGTCCAGAGAGAATGCACAGATAGCTGTGATAAGATGGTGGCTCAGCATGCTTGAACGCATGCGATCCCAAAGATCCTGTGTTACCTTTATGGTAACAGCAGAAGCAAGAACCTCCTCCCAGTTGCTAAAACTGCATTTTCATTAACTGCCAAGAGCACATTTCTTCCTTCATCAAAATGCTGACAGCCTTGCAGCCAGGAACACTAAATGCTCCCTACTCCCTCCTCTATCCAACACCTCGCTACAAGGCAGAGCAGTTTTCATTGCCACTGACAATGTCATAACAGCAAGTGAAGAGAATTCAGTTTCCTGGAATCATGTTACAGTATATAAGGGAAAAGAGTTACAGCGATTTTTTTCCTTCAGAATTTAAAGAGAACACATTTCTCCACAGAGGCACTGCATAAAAGATCTCCGTAAAACTGCAAATAATGCTTTCTCCAGCAGAGGTCAGCAGCGCCTCAAATTTAAGTAAAACATTTCCACATCTTTTAACACAAAATTTCTTTTCAAGTACGCCGAATCAAACAGTAGCTCTCTTGTATTTAAGACTCCCCCCTATCCCCTCCAATTTTTTATTTCGGAAATTCGGGTTTGCATTAAAAAAAAAAATATAACGGAACAGATATATACACACACTATATATATACACACATATATATATATAGTCTAGAATATGAATGAATGTATTTTCACAGCAAATTCTAATAATCGAAGGTTTTCTGCGGTATCTGCTTTTTACTATATAAGATTATTTGACTGATATGACATCAAGTATCTGACTTCTGTGTGAATCAGTGCACTTCAGGAAAACAGGAAAATATATTCATTTTACAAGCAGCAAGACTAAACCATTTGCACAAATTCAGGTGACAAGCAAAATTGCAGGTTTAGGATCATTAGGATTTTACTTTTTTCTATTTTTACATCTCATTACAATGCTTTTATAACAAGCAGAAATCGTTTAAATTCTGTTCCCAAAAAAACTAAACTAGAAATATAAAAATAAGCAAGTAAGATGTAGAGCCTGGGATTAAAAAAACACTACTGTTCATGTATGTATTTTACATATATGTACATACGTTACATACATACATGAATGTATAAGAATAGCACAATAAAAGCCCCCTCTTTGGGTTATGGGCTGATTATCCATTGCAGACTTTGTACACTATTTCAACATTCTTGTACAGTCACATGCCATATAAAAATGTCTTGCTACAGAATACCTACACAGCAGAATTAAGACTTTTTGTCTGTACACACACATGCACAGGAAACAGCAGCAGCTGTTCCATTTAAAAAGAACAGCATAATAGGAAGCAATTCAACAAAGTCCTTTTCTGGTCACCAAGTAGCAGGCAAACACTCAGCCAGAAACTAGTCCTGGTTAAAGATAAGTAACAATGCCTATTTTTGTGATCTGTTTTTATTCACAAAAGCTATTATTCTGTCATGATTCAGACCTAACCTGAATAACCCATGTGTATCAAATCTGCAGCTATGCAGAAAATTAACTGTCAGAAGAAATAGTCAGAACTATTTATTAGAACACTCCTTTTTGTAGGAAAATATTTACTTGCATCAAAAAAGCTGTCACATCAAATAAGGTATTTGACATGGATCTCTTCATAATTTGGAAGGAAGTGCAATTTGCAGGAAATTCGCAAGGCAATTAGCTTTCATTAATACTAGCATGGAATTAAATGCATCAAGCCCTAAGAACAGAGACTGGGCCCCCTAGAATAAGCAATGAAACAACAGTAGAAATCATTACTGCTAAGAATGGATACAGCATTTGCTCCCTTCAAACATTTCCTACTGAAAGACATTTTTTATTAGATGTCTGAGCTACTGGTCTGAAACCCAGCTGAAATTTATTATAATAATAAAGCAGCTGCTAGACTAAACCAGTTACAGCAGCAGCTCTCAGCAGCACTAGCACACTACTTGCACATGCTCTGCTCTCGCTGTACTGCAGGATGATTTTCCGTCTGCAGCGCTCTGCCCACGCACTAGAGGTCCCAGGTGCAGACAACACAGCTAACTAGCACAGAGACGTCCGGTGTCAGAGTAATGTCAATGCAGGCTACTGGCCACTATCTGTTTGGAAGAGGGGAAAAAAAGCAAAGTACCAGATGCTCTTGCTCCTCCCAGCCCTGCTTATGATGAAAGTGTACTTTGAGGTAGATGTATGAAATCCTGGCTGGTTTGCTACTCACAGGGAAAGCATATGACCATAATGTTATCAAGAAAGCAAAGCACCACTACCATGATAATCATAGGCTCCATGTTTTCTTCTCTTTGTTCCTTCTTTTTTTTTCCCCCCCTCTTTTATTTTTTAATTAAAAAGTCTTCATAAGATATTGTTAGCAACAGTGACGAAGACGGGTATGCTAAATTTTGGATTGACAACTCATGCACAACAACGCTGATGCAAATCAGATCTCATATTCTTGCACTACACATTCTTTTCCCATGTCTGTAACAGCACAAAAATATTCCTGCAACTTCTGAGTTCAGTTGTGGAAACTGATGAACTAATTCACCTTTTAAACTTATTCTTGGATCCCTCCTCCTTCATCCTGGTACTAGTTTTTAGTTGTTATACTTTGTATCAATTTCAACCACATCTGCTTTGAGACAAAGATTGCATCTTTCTAAGTGTTCACGCATTACTTTATTGTATAATGGCATCTCTGTTCTCATTAGCACCTTTACAGTTCTTGCAATAAGCTTGTTGGTAACAGTTTATTTAGTACAATTTTAAAATCATTACAGTTGAAGAAAAGTGGACATATTTACTTTGTTCCTTATTAGGAAAAGAAAAACTTAAATGTTATGTACTATACAATACCGACTGCAACAGAGCAACTTCTTAGCACTCAGCAAATCTGACTGCATTGTAAAATGCATCAACAGAATACAAATACTGTGTGAGATTCTGAGCAATTTCCAACCAGTCAGAAGCACCCAAAAAACCCTGCTCTCTCACCTAAGAGTACTACACAGCAGTGCAATATTTCACTTGATTCCACCCTAACCTGCAGTGACATAAGAATGAGCACACTGTAAATTGGGCTGAAGACGGTGATCTTTTGGAGTTCGGTAACAACTCCAATTCAAAAAATCAGGATGTCACCAGAAACCTTTGGACAGAATTACAGTCCATTTTTTCTTTGAAAAGAAGGCATCCATTTAAAGCATCACCTTAAGCTTAATTTTTTTGGGGGGTGGAGTTACTGGCATGACATGGACTATGTTTTTTTTAATGTAACGGATAGCAAGCTTATAAATACTTTACTGGAAGTGCCCACTACAAACGTCCACACAAAGTGGCTTGAACCTTTATCATAACAAGCAAATGGCGTCAATAGAAAGTTACTGTTCACGGAGCACAATCACAGTCAACATAATACTGAAGAACCACTGATCAATCCAACAGTACAAACAAAGCTCTTGGCTATAATTATTGCCAAAATTGTTTTTCTGAGTAGGAATAGAGAGGTGTTTGTATAGCAGCAGCAGGCCATAAACAGACAGCACGTGTCCTTTGCAAATCCACATTCTGCTCTGCTCACAAGAGCCTGTGGTATATCAGCTGAGAGCCGAGGCGCCAAAACTGGGCTATTCAGACACACCATTTCCCCCCGTTCTCTGTGAGCCCAACTGTACATTGCTCTTCACACCCCTCTCACACTCAATTGCCTTTGTATTCTTCAAAAATAGTAAAAACCTGTCTAACTTTTGAATTCTTACTGTGAGATTTATCAGTTGGAGTTTGGGCTTGAAGCACATGGGTCCTTTTTAAAAGAGATGCCTTACTTCTGGCAGGTATCCACTGATAATCATGCCACTGTACCTTTTAATTAAATTTTTAAGTCCTTGGTGTTTCTCATCACAGAAGGCGGTGGTGGAACTGAACTGGCAGGGGGGCTCCCCTCCCTAAATCCTCTACCAGCCCCAAGAAAACCCAAAGCAGCATTGCATGACCTGCATAGCTGGGCCCATCTATATGTACAGCATTTCTTTTTCTTGGAACGTATCCCTTCAACAAATGATTTAAGCATTGCAATTTTACTGCCGCTCCCCGTGGCACTGCTTACAGGAAGCAGCACAAAGGAGACTAGTTGATTCCACTGTAATTGCGGCAGGAGCAGGAGGGTTTCCCAGCAACTGGTCTGTGCAGCACTGGCTACTCAAGCCCTCTCAGAGCTGGCACCAACTGAGATTTACTGCACACATGCCTGCACAGTAACCATGCCAGCCACCGGAATAGCAGCAGGCATCCCTTTGGAGCTCAGAACAAATGTGCATTTAAATAAAAGCAATGTTGTTAGAGCAAGTCTGTTTCATAGAGATTTTTTACCTACAACCACAAGGTCTGTCTATTCAGAGCAACACTATACCATATTCTTCCCTGACTTTTAACACAGTGAAACCGCATTCTTATCTTTCCAGAAAAGTTCTGTTTTTAATGGAACAATATCTGTACTACAGCAAATTCACTGTCAGCCATGAGCCACAGGCAACCTTACAAAAAACATTTTCCAAAGTCCTTAGCTTTAATAGTTACTCACTTGTGAGAACACAGACTTTTCCTTACACCTTTTCTATATTGCTTCCTGGAAGTAATAGAAGGACAGCACATACAAAGTCCAATTTGCTAAGTTTCCAGTGGCCATTTAAAAGAAAAACAAACAAACAAACCAACCAAAATACCTAAATCTGCTTCCTATAGGATCAAAGTATTCTAAAGTAGAAAGTATATATATGTATGCACACACACATACGTATACATATACTTACATACACATGCACACACACACATATATATTTAAATATATCTAAATCTTACGCAGTTAAATACCAACTCCACTGTCTAACAAAATTGAAGACAGTGGGACAAGCTGTCTAGCTCCAGACAAGTGTGAAAAAAGTTTAATACAGGATTGGGCAGGACCACCTCAACTAGCCTACATTCCTGTGCAAAATCATAGTGTTGTGAGACTCTAGGGATGGGGAGGAACACAGTGAATTGTCCTTGGGATTAAAATAAACGGCTTTAATATGGATGCAGGTAGTCAGCAAGAAATGCTAAGGGTTGTCAGTCCATTCATACAAAGACCTTGAGAAGCACCATCCACAAGCACTCCTGACAGAAGTTTCTTTCAAGTGCTCATAACAATACCCACAGAAAGAATAAAAGGGGGGGGTCTGACGTGCCCCACACACTCGGACTTCAACACTTCAGTTCTTTGGTCTTAAGTTTTTTTTTTTTTCTAATTTAACATATAGATGTGCTCAGAGAGAGCAACTGATCACATAAATGTTTACTCAAGAAAATACAATAAAGACTAGTCTACCAAAGCAAAATTGCTGAGGGGAATGCAAAGCTTCAACCTTCCGTCAAAACAGTCTTTTTCTAAATCTCCAGTTTCTGCTGTTGTTCCTCAGGATTTCTTCTTTACAATGTGAAGCTCAAAGTTAGACAACAGAGTGGTATTAACATGCCTGCACCATGAAGACACTCGGTTTTAGTCTCTCCTACGTAAAAAAAAATCACCTTATTTACGACAGCATCATATTAAACTAGTAATGCATTAAAAAGATGATAACCTGGTGATTTTAATGTTGTCTATCCAGTTATTCTCCAGCACGTTTACAGTCTTTCTATTCTGATATCCCTTTTATTCAATTGCTTCCTCCACACACAGGCTTTTCACAACATTGTCTGAGGCAACATAATTTCAACATCTTTCCACTTATCATTGAACATACCAGCCTCTGCCCTCTTCCTTCCCTTCTATCCCATTCCAGTATTTTTTCTAGCATCTTCCTGCTCTGTGCATAGATCTAGTTCAGTTTAATATTCTCAGCCTTCAGTCATAAAAATCCTTCCGATGGTATTTCTCCCATCAAATATTGGGAGAAATGAGCCTATCCATTACGCATCCCCTCATTCCTCTACTCTAATGCTGCATTAAAATATAATCCCAGTGTAAAAGCCAAGTCAAACAAAGCCCATGTCACACTATCCTCTGTGCAAGAGGCACATGAAAATCAAGGAACTCAAGCAAAGGCAGCAGGAGGCCTGTATGAATGAACAAGAACTTCCTAACAAAACTCAAATATAAAGAGGAAGCATACAAGAGGCTGAAGGAGGGGCAGATGACCCTGGAGAAATACAAAGACATTGTCTGAGTATGCAGAGAAGGGGCTAGGAAAGCCAGAGCCCATCTGGAGTTGAATCTGGCACTGGCTGTTAAGGACAACGAGAAGGGCTTTCCACAGGTACATCAGCAGAAAAAAAGAGTCGGGGAAACACAAGCCCGCTGCAGAATAGGGCAGGAAACCTGGTGACAAAGTACATGCAGAATGCTGTGGTACTCACTGCCTTCTTCATCTCAGCCTTTACTGAGAAGACTTACCTTCCAGAATCCCAGGTCCTCCAGACTAGTGGAAAAGCCTAGTACAAGGAGGATCACATTAGGGAACATTTAAACAAACGGGGCATATACAAGTGCATGGGACCTTGTGAGACACACACGAGTGCTGAGGAAACTGTCTAGTGTGATTGTGAGGCCACTCTCAATTATCTTTGAAAGGTCCCAGTGATCAGGGGAGGTTCCTGAGGACTAGAAGAAAACAAATGTCATTCCTGTCTTCAGGAAGTAGGATTCAGGGAACTACAGGCTGGTCAGCCTCACCATCATCCCTGGGAACGTAATGGAAGAAAAATTCCTGGAGATCATTTCAAAACATATGATGGGCAAAAAGGTGATTGGGAGAAGTATGGATTTATGAAAGCAAAATCACGCCTGACAGCCTTCTACAATGAGATGACTGGCTTGGTGGATGAGGGGAGAGCAATGGACGTTGTTTATCTTGACGTTAGCAAGGCTTTCAACACTGTATCCCATAAAATCCTTGTTGATGAACTGATGAAGTATGGACTAGATAAACGGACAGTGAGGTGGACTGAAAACTGTCAGGAAGTGCCAAACTCAGGTTGTCATTAGCGGCATGAAATAAGCTTCAAGCCAATCCACTGGTAGAGTACTCCAGGGTTTGATACTCATCCAATACTTTTAAACACCTTCATTAAGGACTTAGATGATGGGTCAGACTGTACCCTCAGCAAATTTGCAGGTGATACAAAACTGGGAAGAGTGGTTGATACGCCACTCCACAGGGACCTTAAGACAATGGAGAAATGAGCCAACATGAGTTTCGTGAAGTTCAACAAAGGGAAATACCCAGTCCTCCACCTGGGAAGGAAATAAGTCCAGGCACCAATACACGTGGGAAGCCAACAGGCTGCAAAGCAGCTTTACAGAAAAGGACATGGAGGCCTTGGTGGACAACAAGTTGAATGTTGGCCAGCAACATGCTTCTGCAGGAAAGAATGTCCGCAAACTCCTGGGCTGTATTAGGAACAGCACTGCTGGCAGACCAAGGCAGGTCATCCATCTACTGAGCACTGGTGAGCCAGCTCTGGGCTTCCCAGTACGAGAGAGACATGGATATGATGCTGGAGCAAGTCCAGCTTGCCATGAATATGATTAAAGGCTTGGAGCACCTGATACACAGGGAGAGGCTGAGAAAGCTGGGACTGTTTAGCCGGGAGAAGAGATGGCTCAGACCTAAATGTGTAAAAATACCTGATGGGGGGGCATAAAGAAGACAGAGCCAGACTCTTCTCAGTTGTATCCAGTGAAAGGACAAGAGTCAATGGGCAAAAATTGAAATACAGGAAATTCCATTTAAACATAAGAAAATAAAAAACTTGTTTACTTGATGGTGGTTGAACACTGGAACAGGTTGCCTAGAGAGGCTGTGGAGTCTCCATCCTTGGAGATATTCAAAACCCGACTGGACAAGCTCCTGAGCAACCTGCTCCAGTTGACCCTGCTTCGAGCAGTGGGTTTAGAGTAGATGACCTCCAGAGGTCCCTTCCAATGCCCCAGCAATTCTATGATCCTAAGAAAACTCACGTATTCAGACTTCTAGCTGTTGGACTGAATTACTTTAAATGGATTTCTGTCCAATGGATCAGGAACATGTTCAGTGCTAACAACTAGGTCTTGAAGATCACCAGGGTATCAAGAGCTTGGTTCAGGTAGAATTGCATTAACAGTACAAATGTTTTCCAAAATAAAAACTTATTCATCTCAGAAAAAAATGCTGTCACTGCTGGGAATTCCATCTTTTACTGAAGGTATTTAGTCGGATACCCGAGAACAGGAGAAGTTGTCAACTATTTAAGGGCAAATCAATGTTTCACAAAAAAGATTTCATATCATCCTGAAATTGGCAACAAAGTCATGCTGAGAAGAGACATTTTAACTGCCCCAAACCAAAGCCTGATAGGCACAAATGCAAATACTCAATTTGGAGTGCCTTATACCACACTGAAATTTGGCAGGAGTGCAAAGAAGATCCTTGTCTTTTTTCCTCTCTAAGGAAAAAGGTTCTAATTACACTAGAAATAAAAAGGAAGGCAGTTTCACCAAATTAAAAGATTGTAATTGCCTATCTGCTAAGTGGAATAGCTGCAGTAATTAAAAACATGCTAATGCCCTTTAGCAATTCAACTAGACTGTGTCAAGATCAGTTTTTAAACAACCTGTACTGGGATACTCTAAACAGGATCTGGGACCACCTAACATATGAATGAGATACTGCCCAGGAGCCATAGCCTAGGTGTTTGCTCTTCTGTAGCTTCTAGCTTTTTGTTGTACGGGTAGAAACACTATGTTTTAACTACTCTTTTCCTGTTCTGTGCAAGAGGACAAACTATAACTTTCAAATGCAAGACTAGCAATGCTGTCTGGATATACACCCCTGGTACACATCTGCACATAAAGTAGAAAAACTAATAGATTTTCTCAGAAGATCAATCCAAATATGCACTAAATATGGATAAACAGTGCTATACAGCTGTATTTCAAAATAAGCTTCGAACTCAACAGAAATACAATAAAGGTTAGGCAAATGTTAAATATCACAGAAGTATGTGGGAATGATTTGGATTGACAAACTCAAGGACTGAACAAAAGATAAAGCCTTTATCTTAAAAGAATACTAAACGAGGTAAGAGCACTCCAGCTTCTGTCATGAATACTGACATGGAGCTATACGCTAGTATGCACATTAATTATACTTTCAATGTCTTACCAATCAATAAGATAGATGTCTGGAGTTAAGTTATTTTTTTTGAAGTGAGCGAATAACTTTGGTAGATTTTCTTCAAAGAATACCTCAAATGCGGCAAAGTAAGTCAACATCTAGGAAAATACAATGGGGAGAAAAAAGCAGTTAGCTGTATTAATAGGCTTAAATGTATTATCCATTGTTGGATTAATGCTCTTCAAAAACAGGACTGTGTGAATTACATGATACAATAAAGAGCTAAACATTTACATAAAGGACAGCATCTGCAAGCACATAGAGTTTAAGATCCACTCTATATACTGCTCTCGTACTAAACAATATAATTATTGTTTTGGGTCTTGGCCAGTTTCCTTTGGAAAGAAAAATACCAGCAGGAGAGAAGTTATTTGCTGATTTCTCAAAATAATTATGATAACAGAATGGTGCTTTATGCTTGTGGCAGTAATTTAATATTACACTGAATAAAATCCAAGACCCAATGAATTATAAAATGAAATACAGAACTAAAATAATTTAACAGTCTACAGCAAGAGTGAAGCATCCAGTTGGCTCCCATCATAAACCATGTTCTAATACCAAAGCTTCTTTTAAACCATACGTTTTAAAATGAGATAATAGCATTTCTATTGCAAAGAGGGAGAGACAAAGTTCACACAGAAAAGCCAAAGATCAAGACAAAACACCTATGCAAGAGAAACAGATTGTAATGCCCATCTGATACCATAACCCCTGAACTGTACTCCTTTTAACATGAAGACTTTCATGTTACTTTAAAATTTGAGTATTTAGGTGAAATTTCATAATGGAGGGCATGGAAAAACCTTCCAATCCAACTAAGAGATAAAGACAAAAGGCTTTTTAGCTCCTCACCTCCCCCCCGGTCCTGTCCTCTTAATACTATAGGAAGAAAATTTAAGCCAAGTCCTTGAATGATTCAATAATTTTAATTACAATATCCCAATAAAAGCAATAAAGAATTGCTGTGATTACTTCAAAGCAAGAGTTGTATCAGCATGCTTCTCCCCAAAACACCATGACAGTAAAAGGAAAAGAGGAGCCTTTTGTCTGAAATCCTTTTAAAGGATGACAGATTTGTTTCCCAGTTTTTTTTAAATGTCCTTACATAAATTTTTCATCTGAATGAAGTGACAGATGGTGGATTACCTTCATTAACAGCAGCAAATAAAAAACTGAGTCTGGTAGTAAGTCAGAGTATAAGGCTTAAAAGCCAAAGATGGCTGTATTCTACAGAAACAGCCATACAAAGTTATGTAAAATCTCTGAACCATCAGTCACAGTCCTACTTCCAAAATGGTCTGTTTACATGCTAGCACCACAGTAAGAGAGTTCTACTAAAGCATTTCAAAAGTACTTTAGAGAAGGGATTTTATACATAACTGCTACAATCACATCTATTGATAGTAATGCAGGCAGCTCTATTAGAAATGCAATAGCAGTTCAGGTATTTATCTTGATCAAATCAACATTCAACAAGACATTTACTTAGTAGTAATTAAAACCAATTCTGGTTTAATAAAACTAACCAACAAAAGAAATCAAGATAAATTGGTATAAATTACTATCATTTCCACAACTAACTTATGCTGGTTTTATTTTTTTTAATTTATTATACGGTAAGACAAAAAAAATAATTTAAATAACCAGCATTTGGTTATTAAGTTGTAAAACTGACACAAAAAGATGAGGGCAGAAAGCAGATCAGTATATTAACCACAGGAAGCCAAAACTGTCTCACTTTATGTCTCACTACTTTGTTTGAAATATTAGGTACAAAGTTTTCCTTGTGGTGTGAATCATGGCTTTTTAATTTCACGATATGTTAATATTCTTTCATGTATCACCACCTCTACTCTTCTGTAAGCATTCATTTATCATGTAGCCTCTATTTAGCCAGGCTAACAGAACTAAACAGCACTACCCAAGAGCATACCAAAACCCACCGTTTCAGCTAAAAAAAAAAAAAATTATCTTATTCTAGTAAATTTAATTCCAAAATCATCTTCACAATAACCATATTTACACAGTGAATGCATGAGCATGTCTTCTTTTTCCAAGCACAGTAATGGAGATGGACTGATACTGCTTCCAGCAATGCCATCTGCGCTGTGGTACATCCCCCCATGGGCACTTACAACTGATGAGATTCAGGGGCTGCAACAGGGAATTACATACTGCTTTTCCAGCAGGAAATACTGATAGGATCCCTAGTGTCCTACTGCTTAAGCAACACAAGTGATTGTTGTTGATGTCATCCATTCCCTTGCTTTATTTCTCCCATTTGAACTCTTGAGAAGCTGATCCTATTTTCATAGTGTTAAAAGGTAAATACATGAGAAAGAAATACAGAATGCCATACATTTTACAAAAAAATACTTTTAAAGTAAATTAAAAACACATTTCAGGAGATGTGTCTTATTTTGCTATGGTACACAAGTAGCCCAGTGTACATGCTAACAAGAAATTTTAGAGAATCAGGCAACCAGCTCCACTGAAAATTGGAGGGGTCTGCTCATCTGATTCCCCCAGGCTCCTTTTCAAACACAGCTGCTACAATAAGAGATGGGAAACCTGGCTCTCCCTGCAACAGACTATTTTTAGCAACCTATTAGTTTGGGATAAAAAGCACCTTCAAGACACTTCTTCTAATATTAAGGTGTTTTCAGCTTTCAACTACAGTACTCAATTTGAAAAACACCTACAATAATATTCTCATAACTATTCTTTGAGCATCATAAAATAGCAGCTGAACAATTTCACTCACCTACCTGTTCAAAAAGGTTAGTGGGGTGGGTTTTGGTTTGGGGTTTTTTTGAGGGGGTGTGCACGTGCGTTGCTTTTTTTTTTATCAAGTGCGTTGCTTTAAAATAAACTCCAACATACTTTCCAAGCTACTGAGCCCATCAATTTTTTTTTAAACTTTCCCTACATGTATGTACAACATGTAGATTACAGTTTTCTTGCATACTTACAAGGCCATGGTCCACACGGAAAAACGCCATCTGACAGGGTTTATTTAAAAGGTTAGAAAAAGCAATGAAGGCATCTGCAGTATCCAAGTTCAAGATCAATACAGCTGCTATGAACGACATGCCCTGTACCTGAAGAAAGGAGAAGTGTTACTGTTCCGCAATAACTGTATTCTTCCGCAAACACTGCCTCATTTTGTCCTCATAATCACTAGTGTTTAATGCACTCGCTGAGTTGCTGAATTTTGCGAAATGTTCAGAAAGGCAGGATTTTTTAACCCACGTGACGCTTTGGTATTGAATGTTCAGAGCATGGAAGCTAATGATCCCCATGTTGCCTCCTTTCAAAGACTCTAAGTAAAACTCCTAAAACAGGCTAGGATGACAGCACTTTCAAATATGCAGAATAAAGATTTTTTTTTTTGAAGAATAATCTGTTTTGAAGCAATTCTCCTAGGGATGGGTCATATATACCCTTATTTGTGGAAAGCTCGACTAGGACACTAGAGACAAAGCCTGTTCTTTCCTTTTTCAATTAATTACCAGCAGTTACAGACAACTGCAATGACTCATTTGACAAGCACCACATTGCATTTGAAGATTAAGCTCATGTTTCATTTACCATAAGCTCATGATGTTGTTGCATTATTCTAAAAAGTATGCTATGGAATCAGCGCTGAATCCAGGCAATGCTTGCTCACTCAGAGGGTGTAACACCGCCACTGCAGAGTGACATGGACCAAGGTGTGACAGTTCTTCCCGCAAACCTGAGGAACAAGTTCCTTCCCAACACAACAGGTTCCATGCCAAATGAAGCATACCACCTGATCTGCCCTTTTTCTAGTTTCCCAGCAGTCACGTTCAGCAGCTTTTTGCCAAGCATCACAGGCTACTCACAGAACAGGAACGTTATCTTTCCACATTTGCCTTCTCTAGAACAACTGCTCCCAAATAAAGAATAAGGTCCTATATATATCCCTGCTCTGGGAAAAAAGACTAAATGAAGTATCTGAAATCCACTCAGTCCTCTCATAATCACTACTTCAAATGCTTTGACGGAGCTCACGTAGCCTTGGTGGGCATTGCTTTGAAGACTGTTCCAGAAGCTCACAGTGCTAATGCATAGAAATGCATATCAAGAGGAGTAAGATACTCAACAGAATAGTCTCAGTAAGACTGCCATTAAGAACAGTAAGTACTTCAAAGGACCAATTTAACTACATCTCTTTTGACTCCAATTTTCAAGCACTACAAATATGTATTTTTAAGTTTTCCAATTATTTAACCTGTTAAAAAGCTTAAATCTAGCAACAGAACCATTATATACACTTCTCAAGCATGTATTGGAATAAAAGAAAGCACACAGAAACCCCCCAAGTATTCACAAAATAATTTAATACTGGTCTACAAAGGAGTGATTAACACAATCCTCCCCCCCATTGGTTCTCCCTCCTCACCCCCCAAAAAAATTTTCTTCACTTACATAGCCTACATCAGGTCTGTAACAAGTATAGGCTCCTAAAATACTGTGCAACGTGTCATGGTAAGGACCACCCTATAATTTAACAAAAACAAGACAATACATCTGAGTTTATAACAAGTGTTAAAAACCCTTCAGTGCTACAGACAGTATCTATTATTTCTCATGAAGGACACATTATTTCCCTATGCAGCTTTAAACAGCCCCAAGTCTTTAAAAATAATTTTGGCTTTAAAAGCATGAAACAGCCCTCCATACCACATTTATTACAAATGCATACAGTTCATCCAATACATCAATTACATATTAAATCCTTACACAAGAGGAACGTAAACCTAAGAGATTTCTTATAGCTTAGCAGCACTTTGACAATACTGCCAAGAAAGCAGAACACTAATGAGAACTACTTAATTGTCTGTTAGACTAGAGGCAGAATTCAACCATGAAGAAAATACTTAAAAACAACAACACTATGCCGTAACACACACAGAGCATATCAAGAATGACATATACAGCTAAAAAGAATTTCACACCGTTGACTATTAGCAGCTGCCATATCTTACACTAAGTACTGTAACTGGTTGAGAATTTCCAAAGGGAAAAGTTTTTCACCCAAAAATGTTGACTTATCACAATCTAAACTTTTTATAGGACTGCTGAAATTTGTGTATAGAAGGACAAAATATCTGGTTAAAATGAGTCTTTAAAGCACACCAAAAACATACAAGTTAATTTGGTCTTGCATGCAACAACAACAAAAAAAAAGGCCACCAAATCTTGCTTGCTTGAGCTCTGCTCTCTCTCACCATGTATTTGCAACCCAGCAGTGTTGATTCACTGACTTGGAAACACTCACCTGCACTTCACCAGACAGAAACCAGCATGAACTGGGCTAGATGAATCATGATGATTAGCCAACAGATTGGCTTTTTGCCTCTTCCAAATGTATAGTACCTTGAGGTTACTCTTTTCTAGATTATTTATAGTTTTCCGAAATCTTTAGGAACTTTTCCTCTCAAGATGTCTACTCTTTCAGATTTGAACTCAATGGGCTGTTTCAACCAAGGGACAGGCAAGATTATGTAAACAATTACTCTGGGAAGTCAAGACAAAAGTTAACATTGCTTACTTGCTGGAATATACAGAGGTTAGGAAATGTTCTTGAGATATCCAGTTTTATTAACTCCAAGCTTGCTTCTCTGTCAGCTGCAGAAAATCCAGCGTCTACAAAAGCCAAAGTTACTGCATTTATTACATCGATCAGTGTACACTTTCCCCCCCCCCCCAGTAAGGGTTAGCTTTTGCACAGTTCATTTATTTTGATGCGAATGCTAGGGAATACAGGTACAGACGGGACAATTCTCTGAATTCAGCACACAGGCTAAGAAACAAGTATGTCCTGACTCAAAGCAACCCTACAGCGCACATTGACCCTCAATATGTTTCAAAGTGATGGGAGGAAAGACGCAGGACAAAGCAGGCCTGGCACTTCACTGGTCTCCGCTGACAAATTGTTAGACAGACACAAGCCTGTTAACCTTTGAGCCCTCACCCTAAGTAAGGCTTCCCAGTGGCTCCTGAAATAGCTGCCTCTGTGGAAATGTTGTGGTGGGAGGGAGAAGTCCTAAAGCAGAAGCATTTGATGGATGCCACCTATCTCTACTACTGTCAGCTCTCCTTCCAAAATCATGTTTACTTACTCTTTGTATGTGTTGTTAAAGATCATGGACACTGCAATACATTCTCCATAACTGAAACAGATCTCACACAAAGCAGACTTCTAAAGTATTAGTTTTCTTTCAGATATTAAAAAGTTTTATTTGTATGTTGTCTATTCTGGTAAGTATAGTTGGGAATTACCTACTGCTACTTATTGAGCAATCAAAAAACAAGAGTTGTCACTAGCCAATGCTTACACCAATCACATGAGCATATACAGTCCAGAAAATAAAGTTCAAGAGGAAGCTGGAAACATGCTAGATGTCATCTTATTTAACATGCAGACAATCTTAAGAGAACAAAGTAGGGGATTTCCAATCAAAAATATTTTTCTGTTGATAAATAATGGTATGTATGTTGTCCTTTTTCTGCTCAGCATAATTACTTACCAAAGGCAATTTCAAGCATCTGCATGTAGTTTTATACTCTCTCAAAACCAGACAACTCTTCCAATCAATTAGTAAATCTCAAACCACTTCATCTGCAAAAATACATTGCTGCTCTCTGAAACACACCCAAGAGATGGGCTCCAAGTTGCAATAGGGTACTAAAATGCAATTTTCTGCTATAATTTCAGTTTCAGTTCCAAAACTACAGGCACAGAAAAGTATTTTAGTGTTGCAATTCAAATTATAATCCCCAAACGTTCCTAGTTTTCCTTCAAACTAGCATCAAATAAGAACTATACCTAGAGATAGTTTATAAAAAAAGAAAATGAACAAGTGTGTTTCATAAGAGACTAGAGTTTCATTGAGAAGAAAGATTACAGCTGTTTCTTCCTTCCACAAAAAGAAGCTTTCTTTTTACCAGAGACATCTTTACAGCTGAAATTTTTTGTTTAAAACCTGTGATTTCATTTTAAGGAACAATTTTACAAAATCTCTTGTTTTGTAACACAGCATAAATCCTTCATGAAAGGCTTACCTTCGCATTCTATTTCAGCCCCTCCTGTGCTAAGCGATCGCCATTTCTCTTTGGCACGAGCCAAGCAAATATCATACAGTTCTGGAAAAACAGAGAAAATCAAGTCCACTATTTGTATATGCTCATGTCCACTGTCAGGGACTGACTACCTACCATATGAGCAATGCTGCCCCAGTCATTACAAGTAACAGTATCTCTAACACAGCAGTTGAATTTCTAAGTAGGTTATGGTTCTGAAAGACTTGTACCACTGACCTATAACTTAAGATTAAGTGAAAAGGAAAGGCAATCTAGGCATAAGTTGCATTTTATGTTCAAGCATTTACTTTTCTTGCAGAGGACTGGTGTTCAAAATAATAGTCTGAATGGTTAATTGGGATAAGTCTAGAAAATTCAATGTAAGAACTACACCCAGGGTAACTCAGCCAAGCACAGAAAAGCAGTACAGTACAGGAGGAGTACAGGCAGTCTACCACATTTCCATGTTGGAATTAGTTACATACGTTAGTCTTTCAGAGCTGTGTTTTTCTGCACTCCAAAGTAGCAGACTATTTCTATTTTCACAAACACACACACAAAAGTACAATTTTTCCCAAGGGTCTTTTAATCTCTCACAAACCTAATGTCTTGCTCTGAATCAAAGGAAGCATGTTATATACATCCTCATAGGCATTACAAAATTAACAACAATTCTAAGTTTCAAAAAGAAAAAAAAAAGCTTGAGTCATTAATTCTGACCATCTCCATCTAACATCAAAGCCAGACACAGTGACAGCAATAATCAGAAACAATTCACAGCAGCAGTCCTAGAGCAGTTACAAGTTTAAAAGACATTGACCTGTTTTGTTCAAAAATACAAAGCACCACAAAAAAGCATAACTAGATAACCTCTCCTCACAGCCACACCTCAGGTTCTGATACACCATAACAAATACATGGCTGTCCCCTTACTATTTCTCTTTGTAAGACAATGTAGACAAAACAACCGTCTCACCGTGGGTGATGTTTAACTCGTTGCCAATTGCCAAGCTCCAGACTTTGCCTCTCACACTCGGTGGGATGCCCTGCCACCATAGCTCTCGAACTTTACGGGAACAACACCTGTTTAAAATAAAACGGATTATTTGAAGAAATATTTCATTGCCAGCTGAATTGTGATTGTGTCCTCCTACCACTGCTGAAGGGATCCAAACCAAAGTGAACATCAACAGGCCAAGAAGTAAAACACGGTTTGCACATACCCATTCTTTAGCACTATTTTGCTTTGAACTGTAAAGGAAAGCTTACTTCCTTCCAAGTTAATAGCTTATTTTCACAAAAGCACTGCAATCACAATATCCGTAATCTGCAACCACACTTGACCAGCAAGAATCACAGGGGACAAAAAAAAAAAACAAACAAAAATTCAATCCGTACCTATGCCACTGCCTATGCTAAAGACTGGACAGACTTAAATCTCCATGTAAAATTAAATACAGAAACAAGTTATGGAAGTCCACCCTCTCCCCTCTGCCATCACCCTGCTGTGCAAATGAGACGTGCAGTTTCCCACCCAGCTTTGCCTCTCTAACCCTCCAGAAAAATGCAGGAAGATGTAACAAGTAACAACTTTTAGGTGGCAGCACAAAAGACATTTTAACAGAACACAGGCTTTGAAATGGCTGCAGCTGATGTTCATCAATCTGAGAGCCCAGAAGAAGGAACAGAATAGCACCTAAGCACCAATGAAAGTTTGTGGTAGTGACAAAAACCACAGCAATCCGTTTATCTAAAAGCAGATTCTGAACTAAAATGTAAAATAGTTAATTTCTATTCACTAGTGTAAAATAGGGGAACTTCTGGATTTATAAACCAATATAGGAAAAGGTGTTCTTATTTTAACAGCAGCCATAACAGATGCATTTTTGAATACTAAAAACAGACCTGTAAATCTGCAATTTGCTTATACTTAATTTATTACTTCAGTTCTCCAGAAATGCATTTTCCAACAAATTCCATCCATATTTTTAACATATATGCTCAGGACAACTGAATTCCATGATTAAGCAAATTGCAATTGTGAGTGCTGTGGAGGTTGGTTTTTGTTGTGGCTGTGGTTATATTCATGTGGGGGCTGTTTTTTTAAGATGACTAGCAAAATCCATGAAAAACCAGACAGTGAAGGTAGCTTACCAATTGTCTGTGCTGTGTCTTTGTAGCAAATCTTTTAGCACTTAATATTTTTTTAAAATAACTTTTTCCCTACTTCTCTTTTCCATCACTTGATTATCCCAGCAGGTATACCACTCTGTAATTAAAGAGGCTTCATAACACCATACACGTACTTCAATCTACATCTGATATTATAACATCAACGGCTCAAGTAGTCAAGGAAAGATCATTTCTGATACATGCATGGTGTTCAAGCATTATGCTTTCTGCTTTTACATTCTCTACCACAGATCACTTCTCAGTGTTTCACAGTTTCTGAATATCCTGAACTCCCATTAAAGACAATAATAAGAACTGCATCACTTCCAGCCACCTTGTAGAAATAATGAAACATATGTTGCTCATTTTCTTTGTAGCTGTCCCAAAAGCGACTTTCAAACAAAAGCTTTCAAGACCATTTAAAATTATACTTGCTAACTTTGTAACTTCTCTTCAGGATACAGACTCAGCAATTTTAATTAAAAGTCAGTATAACATACTGTCTTACATAGTTTCCCAGTTGGGCAAGATTTCATTGTTCCAAGTTAAAACAGCACTGCCGATGCTGTCTTCCAGTTTACAGCGTTCTTCCAGTTGTTTCTTTCTCTTCTGGGCTTCTTTAAGCTCTGCAGAAAAGCAATTTCCTTTTTAAGTTAATAAAACCAGAAACCAAATATTCAGAGTCAGCTATTCATGGCTCTATAGCCATGTAAAAACACACTATATTCACCTAAATGTACAGTGGACTGTTGAAATTCTAAAAATTTCCCAGACATACAGCAAGCTAAGCAGTGATGCCAAATGTGAATGAAGAAAAAAATGGAACTATGCATAAGGCTCATTTTCGATGGATGGGAAAAAGGGAGTTGGATAATATATGGCTCCTTCGACCCTTCAAATCTAACCACATTAGTAACTTTGAATTAGCATCCCTGACAGCCAACAGCCCCACCTAGTAGTTCAGGTCAGAGTATTTCCCAATAAAGCCCCACCCCTTTTTTATGGCAGACTCAAATATACAGGCTAAAATAATACAAATTTTGTATTTTGTTTCCACTCTTATGCATTGGTCTTTGTAAATTATGATGTAGATATACTGTCAGGAAATCACAAGTGCCACACTTCTGATGCTACTTAGCGTATGGTTAATCTAAGAGTCATGCATCACAAAGATATAGAAATAGATATATATATACACACACACACTGGAACCCTTTCAGTTCATTAAAAATAAAACATTGTTCATGTTTAGTTTAAATATATTTTACATTTTTGCATTATCACTCAGTATTTCTTCTTGCATCATCAACTACTATTTTTTCCACAGGCAAATTTGTTAGACATGCAATTTAACAAATGTAGGCAGACACTCTTCATAGCAGCACAGTGGAAATACAGGACCTGTGCGTGCACACAGACACTGTCTACAACATAGGAAGGTGCTGACCTGGCAAGCAAAACTAACTGAAGAACAACAGTACCATGACCAAGGTCTTTGGAATGAACACACACAACCTGATGGGTCCATTTTAAAGCCCAACAGAAGCTGTGCCTGAGCAGACCCATACCAACTGCCTCCTAGTATTTTCAGCTTTGATACGAGATCTTTGTAAGCCTGCCTAAATGCAGGCTTTGAATTTTTCCCTAAACAAAAAGAGGGTGTTTACGCTCTTTGATTTCCTGACCTCTACACGATACATCACTCTCCAAAGTTGTTCATCTGGGGTGGCTTTTGGGAAAATGGGTTTGTCAGGGTATTTATCTGGACAGAATGACATACTCCAGTCCAGTGAAGACAGCAGAAGGACCTGCCCCATTGCCTAACCTGAGCATCATCCCATTTCTCCCAAACCATCTATCCTACATGCGAAGAAAGAGCAGAGAAACTCCTTTGGACTACTAGACATTAAGTGGATATGCTAACATGGGAGTCACATGAAGTTAGAACTTCACTGGTAGGTGTATGATGTTCAAAATCACAAGAGGATACTTTTTCTAACATGTCAACTGCAGAAAGCAAGCAAGTCCTGTGTTCCTATCACCTTCCCACTGTTTCATATGGCTCAGGGGTCTGGCCAGATGGAAAAAAAATATTTCCAGCAGTTCTCACTGGACACAAAACTTCCACAAGTCCAAATTTCTTATTATTGCAATGCTTATTTTTATTAGAAAACCCAGACAGTCAAAAATATCAGCAGAAGGAAACCAAAAGTGTCAGCTCTACCCGATGTGCACAGTACAGTGTTGCTGAGACACTTCTGTGAACAATGTCAGACAAGAAATTATGAACAAAACCTTGGGAAAGCTGTAAACTTTAAGTGTGAGACAGATTATCAAATGAATATAACTACGTACATTTTCCTATGTGTAAAATTATGTATTTATGTACCACAGCCTCAACACGTTGTTCCCAACGTGAAACTATCAAATATCCTGTAGTTATCTAAATAAGTCTAGTCTTCACTAATTTGACTGAAAATCTACTTCAGTATGTTAGGAAGTTTTTTAAACCCACAAACAGATGCAACTCAATTATTTAAGAGTTACAAACTAGAAAATTATTTCCTGCTGGATTCTAGGATTGTTTTATTTTCCAGCTTGGCATGGGGCTTTTTAATGAAACTACCGTTGTCCCTCTCTCTTCTTTGGATTGATTCTTCTTTGAGGGGCGGTACAGATCTCTCATGTTACAGAGCAACAGACTGACACAAGTGTATTTCAGGTTTAGAAATACCCCTTAACATTACTTCTCTCCTCTGAAGACAAGAAATTCCATCACCTCTTTTTTTTGCTTGAACCACCATTTCTTCGTACTGTTGTCTGTGTTTCTGAGCTTCTTCTGCTGGTTTTGCAGGGAGGTTCCTTAAATTTAAAAAATAATAATAATAATCAGCATTTAAATTTGGCAAGCCTGTCTAAAGAAAATTCTAGACACTTCTAAAAGAGAAGCATATACTGCTTCTTGTCAAAATATTCAATCAAAGAGTAGAGCAACAGATCCTTGAAAGAAATTTTTTTTTGCCAGACTCAGCAGAAGAGAAGGAAAGAACACTGACCAGCTACGACTACTTTTATACACAAAATTTGCTGAGTAATTTCCTTATGTTCGGTAATTTCAGCATTTTTATTATTAAACCAAGTGAACCCACAGGCCGATCTTCATAAATAAAGGGAATATACTGGTACACCAAGCTGGTAGTTTTGATTTAAACTGATCTCTACAGATAAGATACAAGACCATACTCTCTCTTACTGTGCACCTCATTTAAGAGTTACATCCACAATTTTCTTTACCCATGCAGTAATGACTCCCTACATCAGCTTCGTTTTCCCCTCTGCCCTCTGAGACCCCATTTCTATTTTAAAGGCTTAACTCTTCCCCCTCACTTCTACAGCAACAAGCAGCACTGGAGTCATCCTCTGTATTCTCTGTTTATCAATGTCAACACAGCCATTTTGATTTGTGATTAAAGCCTGGACTGGAAACATCTCTGCCATACAAATACACATGCTCGTATGTCAGACCACATTAACTTTAAGCTAACCATATTTGTAATTAACATAACCACTATGCATCTCATACAACTACAGGATCACCAAACCATCAGGACAGGAAATGACTAAGTATTTTGTTCTTCTGTATTGTAGAACACTGTATTGTATTCCTAGGACAGTTTGTATCTTTGGTTAATAAAAAAAGATATGCAAAAATTCACTTTCACATTCCTGTAAGGTGGCACACATAAGGCAGCTGCTAGCCATCAACAGCCACCATTAATAGTAGTATGCTTTACTATTTACATAATCATATTACCTGCAAAGTATACATAGCCATGTGATACATGCCTATGAATATTTTTTTAAATCAAGATTGTTACAAGAACAAGAAAAGTGTATTTTCACATTGGTGTCATTGTTAACCACAGAGAACAATCTACTCTTTTCCAGTTTCATTTATGTAAATTGACCAGCATCTTTTTAAATCCAAGTCTTTAGAAATGGAGTAAGTTAGAGAAAGTTTGGAAAGGAAAACCAGATGAAACAATGCAAATTCTGCTATCTTAAATTCCACCACTTAAATTACTTCTCCTATCTCTTAACAACATCATCATACATGTGAGATGATGCTTAGTATCTATTAAGATTTTTCCAGTTAAACCTAGAGGGACTATGGAATATTTATTGATTTTTCCTAGAAAGTTTTACCTAAACCCTACAAGTGAGTGCAAAATCAAGAGCAGCCATTTCAGAAAAAAATCTCACTGCATTTTTCTTCCAGAAGTCTTAAATCTTTTCGTCATAGGAAATCAAAAAGAAATTACTTAAAGCCTAACAGGTAAAAAAAAAAATAGTATGCCAACTGTAAATAAACAATTAAAAAAGATCCTTTAGAAAGATTCATCAGAGGACAGCACAGCTGTCCAGAGCAGTTTTCCCTATTAGACAAAAGAAAAGATGATTCAACTGTCTAGAATCTTAAAAATACCTTTTCTGCTAGGAGTTCCTCAGTCTATCAACAGTAGGAAAGAAAGCAAAATCTGAATGTTATGCTGTAATGTATCACTAATTCAATCTATCTGAACTCTGTACTTCTCAGATTATCTCACATAAAGAATTATTTTTAACAGACAGGTTTTAAATACAACGAATAAGCTAGTATGTATTGTTTCTGGCTGTACACAATAAAACCTGCTGTAACACATAATCACTGTTACATTGTTCTAGATGTTCCAAGAAGTCTTGTCACATAGTCTACCAGTCAAGCCAAAAAGTGTCTTAAATGACCCTACAACTAGATGACTTTGATATGAGCATTCTTCATACAGATTTGTTGATGAAAACACAGACCTATGTTATGCCAGTTCTTTACACCAATGCACAGCTATATGAAAAATGCAGACGCCACGACTGTAAAGCTGGGTACCATTCATAAAGTGACTAAGCACGACTGAATTTGTGAAATTCAGGAGCAAACCATGGTAGAGCAGCTGCCTGTAAATCATTACAGAGTTAGTCCGCATATGCAAGAATCTCCTTGCAGTAACAGAAGCATGAAACAACTTATCAAGTACTTGACAACCTTTAAAATGTGATGCTGAACCCACTGCAGAACAATCATTATATTGTTTCATTATATATGGAGGTGTGGTCTTTCTCTGTGTAAACAGGACACTGTATCCTTGCTTCTCAGTTTCTTTAGCATATACCAGCTTCATTTTTATGCTTATGTTCTCTCAGGGAAAATAAAAATCCCTTATTCATGTTTAGAAGCTAGAATTACTCAAAACTAGAGCTCTGCTCTCCTAATTACCTCCTTTCATACAAAGCTATTGCTGTTGTTATAAAATAAGGTTACTTTTGTTTGAATACTTTTTCTCATTATCATCCCACTTTCATATTCGCTAGCCTGAAAAAAAATTCTTCTTTAAATTTTAAATCATCTGTTTAAGTTAGAGTAATCAAATACAAACAGTAAGAAAAGCTTTGCTAGCCTAATTTTAAAGGGGCCCTCACTGTGGTACTTCCCAAAACTTACGCTGGTCTGTCCTCTAAAATAAGTGCTGTAGTGGAGAGTGGTTCAAAATCAAGATTCTTCCTCACATTCTGTTTAGGAGAGAGTGGTCTGTGAGCTCGTCCAGTTTTTTCTTCATATTCCTAGACAAGCAAAAGACAGGGCAAGTTAAAAGAGTGGAGAACACCAAGATGATGCACATGAGAATTTAAACAGGGTCTACAAAAGTCTTCAAGATAATGTTTTCACATCTCTGCCCAACTGCAGTCCCTTTAAAGCTTTCCAACTAGAGCAACCTCAGAATTGAAAACAATGTTAAAACTTATGTTCAGGAGTGAGTTTTGATGTTTTTTCCATTTCTTCTATTTGTAGAAACATCTTAAGTTCCTCTGACTGGCAGCCTGCTTTTACAAAGTACTGCTAAGAATGGGCTTATAAACAGCAGATACTATCTGAGGTATAAAATAAGACCTATTTAAAATATTTTTGGTTTGATTTATGTGGTTTTGAAACTGAAGACAAAAATGACCACAAGCTCCTTGTCCTAATTAAATCTCATAGTGAGATTTCTCCTACCCAAGCTATTTTCAGATGCAACAGTTCAACGATGGCAAGAAAAAAAGATTAAAATCATGGTTGGACAGAAAGCCCACACTTGTTATGACACCTTGAAGTACAACAATCCTAAATCATAGGAGAGCATATGTATTCACTTGTGTTCGTAATGTAGGCACTGAAATACCAGAGCAAGACTAGCAAAGACGACAGGGTCTGGAGCAAGTGACACACGAAGAGAGGCTGAGAGAACTGGGCTTGTTCAGCCTTCAGAGGAGAAGGCTTCGTAGGGAGCTTTGGCAGACAGCAATAATAGGATGGTGAAGGCTGAGTACGAGTCTCTGAGGCACCTGCATAGAGAACATGAAGACAACAGGCACAAACTGCTACAAGGGGAATTCTGGTTGGGGGGGAATCACTAGGAAGGTAGTCAAACACTGGGACAAGTTCCTGAGATGTGGTGGAACCGCCCACCTTGAAGGCATTCAAAGCTCAGGTGGATGCTGGGAACCTGGTCTAAGCAGACTGCTCTGAGAGGGGAGTTAGGTCCTCAGAGGTCCTTCCACTCTTAATTACTGTATCACTATGATCCACATTAGAGGACTTGGCATTACATCCTATTTTTATTTTTCCTACAAACACTGTTTTGGAAGAAAATGTACCAAAACCATGACCTAATGGGATGAAACAACCTTTATACAACTCCCATTTACTCCAAAGCTTGAAATACTATAGCAAATATTAAGTATTCAAAGTATCAGTGATACACAAACAACAAACACGGTCAAACAGTCCTACAGAAAAACCAAATCTGTATTACAGATACTTTCACATTCAACTTCATAATGAATTTTGCCACTTCCAAAAACCATCTGCTTTCATGTGTAGCTTGTTTATACCATTTCTATTAAAATTAAAAAAAAAAAGGAAACTATACTGTGAAAACTAACCATTATAAATGGCCACTATGAACAGTGTTCCAGCCATGGACTTTTTCCTGTTAGCACAAACAGCTCCTCAAATGGTACTGATTTCAGATTCTCTCAACCTAACCTGTCAATTATGTCAAAACTTCCTTGGGCAATAGATCCAACCTTTCCAACACAATCAGAACAGCCTGGATCATTCAGAAACTAAAACCTACCAGTTTAGATCCCTACCACTTCCAGAAAGGCCTTCTCCTCCAATACTAACTTAAATAAAAAGGATGGATGAAAAACACCCACGAATACAGAGCAACACGGCTGTGGTTTTCTACTCTGTGTCGTACAATTCAATTCTAGTTCAAGCTAGTTTTGTGGGACTCACAGGTGCAGGTCTGTGAAGCTCTCGGGACAGAGAAAAACTCTCTTTTTCCTTGTTTGTTAGCTGGGCACTGTCTCAACAATCAATCCTATGATGCCTGCATTGCTGTGACGGCAAACATTGCCATGAGTCTGGAATGTCTGGTTCATTAATACCAGTTAATGCTGCTATGCATTACATCAGTTTGAAAACAAGGAAAAGAACCAAGAAAAACGTATTTCAACTACTGAATAGTACTTAGCTTTGTTTAGTAAAGGGATAGTGCTGATGCTGACAAAGCTGTTCACTAAAAAAAAACTCTAGTGAGAAAATAAGTAAAGAAACATAGTAAAAAAGGTACTGTGATCGACAGCATATTTACAGAGCTACAACATTATTCTTGCATTAATAACTCCTTGCAAGCACCTGATAGTGACCAGTGTGTGAGTGCACCATCATAACGTGCTTCAGCTGCACCATCCCCTGGGGAGTATATCCACCATGCTGACACGAACGAAGCAAATGGTTATTCTTTCTCCCAGTTTCTACTAGGAGACTGATTTTTTTATTAGCTATTTTTCACAAATTAACGTAGTAAAATATTAACCTCTATTACTGCTTCCACAGACAAGGTGAACCTTGTCCCTAAATCTAATGTTTTTACTCCTTTGAGACACTACTAGTGAAAGAAAAACCATCCAGCATCCACAAGAAACTGCTAACATGCAGAAATCATCATATATTGATCTCCCTAAAGCATCGCAGAACTTGACATTAAAACACATGCACCCAATGCTTATTACAGTAGAAGTTCAAGAAAAGCTGCTTAATTTTGGCTTAAAAAAAAATATTTTCAGGGTCTTATTTCACCGAAAGCCAACTGCAGAGCAAAATTGCTTTTGGAAGGTGAGAAAAACTGTACACGCTGGGCTGCAATAGGGATTTTATTTCATATAGAAGAAATAATTTGGAAATCTCATTCAGTTAAGCACAACGTTTTCCAAACCAGCACTACGCATATCATTCTTCCAAGAATTTCTTGTTTAAGGAATGTTTTATTTTGGAATATGGGTGGCTAGTTATAGTACTGGCATATTAGTACAGTTATTCAAACCTCTTAAAGAGCAAAAGCCCACCCTGCATTTCAGCAAGTATTCATTGACATGCTTTAGTCAGCACTACCCTACAGTAAAGAAGCCAGACCAGCACAAAAATGGGAGTGGCACATTTTATCAGATTATGAGTCCTTTGTAGTAATTTCATCCTTTTCAGTGGTAGCCAAAAAAGAATAAAAATGTCTGTTGGTACAGTCGTTATCTACAAGACTTTTTTAATTAGGGAAAATTAAAAAACAAACAAAAAAACTCCCACTCCACCCAAAAAAAATCCCAACAAAAGAAAAACAAAAAAACAAAGCACCCAAAATGCACAGAAGACAAAAGCTCCTGAAAATGATCTTTTATTCCAGTAAGAAGAGAATGCAATTTTGAACAGAGCACAATGTATGATACAGCAATGAAGCAGACTGAAGCTCCACAAACTCATATTAAGAGTATCTGCTGACTGAGCAAGTAGAAGTATTTGCACATACAGGCATACTGCAATAGGATGAACCACACAATAGCTCGTTTTAAGCTTTTTCTTTTTTTTTTTTTTAAACTAGACTCAAATCTCTCACACGTACAAATAATTCAGCCATCTATTTAAATCCTATACTGTAACTAGGGGTTACTAACCTGATATGGCTGCAAGTTAATTTTAGGATCAATTTAGGATAAGCTGATTGTTTATGATTTAGAATACATCCTTATCACTGAGATCACTTAGGCTTTCTTCCAGGTTTCGTCGTAACCTATTCAGCGTTCAGCCACAATAGCTGAACTAGGGTTTGAAGATGTTCTAAGAGAATGTGCTGTAGATTAAAGCACTCATTTTAAAAACCCAAACCAACCAAACAAAAAAAAAAACAGCAGAAAAACACACCCCCGAAACCAAGTTTAATTCTGGGTGGAACCTGACAGCTTTGCAGTTGAGATGTAGGAAGCTCAAGTTGTGGTGATCCTCCGCAATTCTTCAAGACAGAGAAGGTAACCTGCGAAGGGATCCTAAACCAGCTCTACGAAGAAACGCAAGTAACCCACCAGAACACAGTGCAAGTGCTAAAAGATCAACCGCGCTAGCCGGGAGAGGGCCGTGTGACTCCGCACACGCACCGAGCCTCCCGGGGACCAGCAGCACGGCATAACTGAACCTGCAATACACAAACTGCTCTATCAAGGTCATCTTGTTTTGGCCCTCTTTGTTTAAAGGTAACCACTCTCCGAGGAAGTCGAATATGAAATATTCACGCTAGGTGACAGCCGGCTCGACTCTTGCTCCACGGCTAGCAGCCCTGCACGGGATGGGAGACGGCTGGCCGTAAGCACGCCCGCCGGCTCTCGGCTAGCAGCCTCGGCGCTAGAACAGCCCAAGCCCCCGGCCGGTCTGTGCCGCCGCCTTCCACCCGCGGCAGGGGTCTCGCCGCCCCGCCTCACACAAAGGGGATCCCCTTCCCGGGAAGTTGGTTCTCTACCAGACGCAGCCGAGCGATTTAAAAGGGGCCAAGGCTGGTTTTACCGACACGCATTAAAGTCCGCGCCCACCCATCCCGTCTGCCCCCGACCCAAGCGCCCAGCAGCCGCCCGCCCCGCCCGCACGGCTGCCCGCACCCGCACCCCCACCGCGGCCTCGCTCACCATGAAAGCTGCGGCCCTTCACAGGCAGCGGCGCCGGAGCCCCATGCCCGCCCCGCACCGCGGGCCTGGCTCCCCGCCGCGGCGCCGCCCGGGCCCGCACGGCCTCGCGGGCCGCCCGCCCCGGCCCTGCCCTGCCCTGCCCGGGCCGCCCTCCGCGGGCGCAGCGCCTCCGCCCGCCCCGCCCCGCCAGCCCCGCTAATCACCCGCGGAGCCGGCGCACCCGATCGGTTCTCTCCGTCTCGCCCAGCGCTGCCTGAGCACGCACGGCGCGCCCGGCAGCGGCCCCACGGGGAGACGCGGCCCCGGCCGGCGGGACAGACGCCTCTGCCCCGGCCGGACGCCCCGGGGAAGGCAAGCGGTTGCCCTGCCAGGCGCCGTGCTCCACCTGGCACCAGCTTTCCGCCTCTTGTGCCGCTCGAGCAGCTCTTGCCAGCCCGCTTCAGATCTAGGTCCAAGATGGATAACGAAAACCTTGCACAAGCTCAGGTGCATTAGCTACAATCACCTTTACCTTTGCCTAAGCCAGCCCAGAATTACTTGAGCTGTTTTAGGACGCGGCAGCATTTCGGATACACTGGCATCTCTCTCCGTGGGTTTCCCACACTCGCGCTTCCCCTCCCCACGTCCCTGGCTCCAAGTCGGGCGTTCGCTTGTACCGGGTACCGACACCCCGCCTCGCCGGGACAGCCGCGGTAACAGTCCCAAGTGCAAGAGCAGCTAAAACTCACCGGCCCTTAAACCAGGCCCGAAGAAACGGCAGCAGTGTTACGCTGAAATACTTGCTCAGCATAAGCACCTTTTCAGTACAACTCATGCTCTGTCCTCTTCAGACAGCTCTAAACGATGTATATATCTCTCTGTGTATCTGTATCTTCCACCGTTCAGACAACTTCCACAGCACATCTTGTTAAACACTTTGCCTCAATCCAGATGAATTAGGTTTGCCATTTTTCCTTCGTCCAAAAGCTCTGTTACTGAACTCAGGGGAAATACCCAAGCTGCTGTGGCACCATCTTTGGTAGACCCAAATTTTATTCTATTATCTGTTCATCTGCAACCGTTAGTTGTCCTTTTCTCAGCACTGTACTAAGGATTTTGTATATTATTCCTTAACCTCATGGACTATGGTTTGCAGCTGCCAGGCTGCATTGCTCAAGGCCTGATCCTGAACCACAAAGTGAGCAACAAAGACGGACTCGAAAACAACCAGAGTCACTTCAGTATTCTGCTTTCAAGATGTGGCTTTGCAAAAGCTGAGATAACAGCAATTTTGAGAAAATAAGTTATATCAGCTAATGTTTTCAACCCACGACTGCTCATCTAATTCATGGATGCAGCAATATTATACCAAATGAGGAACAGCTCACTGTTTAAAAGTATCTTAGCTCCATTCCCACCACCAGTTAATGACGGACATCTGCCATCCAAGCATCTACTGTCAGAGCACTAATAATTACCACAACGGCAAGTCAACATAGCTCATGAAAAGCACTACAGCCTCCAATGCTAATGCTTTGTCTCATAAGCTATCTGAAACAGTAAATTATCACATGTATGAAAAGACATTTATGTAAAATTATAGCTATTAACACAAAAATTATGTAAAATTATAGCTATTAACACAAAAAACCCCATTCAGATTACGAGGAAGAGCAACCTGAGGTGGACAATAGTATTCCTGTGGTAAATCTCTGGTTTCACGTGCTGAAAATAGAACGAAACTGCAGCTCTTCTGGATGTAGGAAATAGCCATTTGTTGATCCACAAAAAGAGGAGCTCAATCAGCTAGGCATTCTGCAAAGCACTGACTGGGAGGGAGTGATGCCTGGTGACACAGGAAGATACCGCTGTGGGTGAAAAGCTAAGTACTCTCTGTAACTCAAACCATAACCACACATTACACAGACATTTGGTAGCACTCACTATTTTTAGGCTGCCTCAATTATAAAAGTACCTGAGGCCACTCGAACAAGTTATGCACAAGCTTTAATTACATCTTTTTTTTCCACTGGAATTCCTGCCTCATTCAGCATATGAGATAAGAACTGGACCAGGGTTGCACAAGCAAACAGAAAACTGTTTTTTCCTGGGTTTTGAGTCTGACTACTACCTAAATATTGCTTCAACGTTCCCTCCTGTTGCTTCATAGCTTTCTGCTGCATGTCCATCTGTCCATCCGCAATCTCTTGCCTTTTATTTAAAGTGGTTTACCAGATAAATTTAAACTGGTACACACCCAGCACTTCACTGCCCTCCCCTGCCCTTCTGGCCCCCACACCATTTTTTTGTGCCACCATAAGCAGTTGTGTGACTGTACAATACACTAGATTGGGGAAACGATACTGATAAAAACTAACATTTTGTTTTGATGGATTAGTTTGGTTACTCTGGTAACGTCTGCTGTGGGGCAATGTAAGTGTTGAAGTAAAAGGAAGGAAAAGTAGCAAGCGGCAGGACCGTTTCCTTCAGAAGCTTAATTGAAACCAGCAGATCATGAAACTTGTGATGATCTTTGAGTTGGGAAACTAACATCTGATTCTTGACATGGCACCAGGCCATAGAAAAGTAATTTTAATGGAGACTCTTACATATACAGTAATCAAAGAGAACTTAAGGACACTGACACCTCAGGCAAAGATCAGATTATGAGAATATCCTTCAAAACTTAACAGAAAGAGAATACAAACTGCTGAGCTCAGACATTAAACTTTCAAACAACTCCCCTTAAGGGATATCTATGAGGGCTGTTTATATAACTCCCAAACCAGTACAGAACTATTCTGAAATGCAATTAGTTTATTAGTTACTGATCTAACAACCCGAGAAATCCAAGTTGCACACTCAACCCGCACACTTTGCCAAAGTGATCTGGAAAGTTCTACAATTAACTAATGGTTCAAGAACCATCAGCCCTACTTGCTTTACCCATCTAAATATATATATAATCCTCTTATGTTAGAGAAAGGATACCAGAGCAGAAGATAGCAATGTGATGACAGAACTTGAATGAAATAACATTATGTCCGTGATGTTTTATCTTCCACCAGGACATCCTTCTCGTCTTTAGTACCACAGTATTCTCCTGTTCCACACATAACAAATTAGGAATGCTTAAGCAACGTAAGGGTAAGAGACCACGGCCAGTTCACATGAGGAAAACCTCACGCTATCTATTTTTAGGCATCAAGTGCTCTGAAATTTCCCCCTTTTCCCCTGAAAAGTATCTACTTCTCTCTTCTGATTGAAAGCGATAGGAAACTTGGGCTTGCACCTTTGGTCCCATGCAATCACACTGAAGTTAAATGAATAAAATAATGCACACATCTTCCATAAAGTTAACAGTGAAGAGAGAACTAGAAGCCACATACTCTGCTTTGCAGCCCTGTACTCCAGCCACTGGACTATTTTAGCAATTTTTACATATATGTATTTTTATAGCATCATATTTTGAGCAACAGAAGCACCAAATTAAGGAACATTTAAAACCTAAGCCTAGATAAGGCCAAGTTAGGTCTTCCAAGAAAGAACAACAGCTTGCTGGTTTGGATTCTCTCACCTCTAATCACGCAACATGCTATGTATCAGATGGTTCTCACCCTCAGGGTTCACATTTCATTTGTGCTATATGTAAATAATTTAAGTGCTTTTTGGTTCATATAGAGTGACACGCTTTATTAAAAAAAAAAAGGAAGGAAGCCAGAATCATTCCCCATATTTGAAGTACTCGGAGACAAAGCATATCTATGAGCCATGTGGCTTAAGAAAAGCTATTTATTGTCAAATGTGGGATCTTTCATCAGATTGTACAGCATACTGTTACAAGTGACTCCCGTGAGTCACAGTAACAAAAAACCCCCTACTACTTCAAACACTGAAAAGACTGTAATTTAATCTGCATATACAAACATGCACACAGTTTCCCTATATACTGATACTATCTGATACGCTACAGTATCAAACAAGCGGAAACATCTACAAGAAAGGCTTCCAGAAGGGCAACCATCTGCTAAGTGCTTGAGCAAGAGAATACAAGCTAAATGGTTATTTTACTTTTTTTTTTAATGAACATCTGCTAGAATAAAATACTACCAACACCTGCTTTCAGCATACCCCTTAAATGTCACTTCCAGGGACCAGGATTACACTGGATATGGACTTCATGTAAAAACATAGTTTTACATAAACTATATGTCTGCTCACTGATCTCTCCACCTCAATTTTCTGTATAGCCTCAGCACCAAATAATCTTTCAGCAACTTTTTCTTCTGACATTTTACATTAATGCTGATGTTGCAGAAGAAAGCTTATCTTTCCTATCCAGTCTCAAATAACATGCTCTTTGGTCTGGCTGAAGAGCGTGTCGGAACTGTCCCCCTCATTCTGAGCGAGACACAGAAATAAAAGGACTCTCCATGTCATGCCAGCTTCATGCTGATGCCATTCTGAAACGGCCAAAGCACCAGGTTAACCCTGGGATATGGGAAAGGAGTCACAGAAATATGGCATTTTATCTTGCAAGTTCTCAAATCAGTTGCAAATATGATCTCAAATACTTGCAGTCTTCAAGACAGTGTAAACATCACCCAGGAATGCCATGTACTTTGCAATGCACAACTCATTATTATGCCGTTCAGATACCCACCACAGCACACAGTTACTATTTTTGTTTGCAAACAGCTGTCTATGTAGGTAAGTATGTGCAAGCTTGTATTTAGCTACATGACTTCCGTACGTACACCGAACTAGTGCGAGAAAAGGTACTTCACTTGATCTTTTAACCATATTCCACTCCCCCCCGCCCCTTCAAATCCCTCCACTAATTTCTGTTCTGCTTCCTCATCAAAATTTGTGCATCTCTAAGGATCTCTGACCTTTTCAAGTTTGATACTTGTCTGCCCTTAGAAATGACAGAAAAGCAAGGCGGTAAGTCTATTGCACTAAAGCCTCTTTGAGTGGTTTTCTACATCCATGTTTGCTTCTCTGATCGCTGAAATTACCCTTGAAGCAGTTACTGATGCCAATTTCTTACATGTCTAATAAAAGCTTTAGTACTCATACTGATGCTGTGCATCATGTTATCTCTCATAATCTGTTCAGACTGTCAGACTCTTGTGCATTTGGTATTTAATTTTACAAAAAACTGAATCAACATGTACATTTTCCAGAGTATAATCTTCTTTACAACTTAAGGTTCAGTCTTGAGGAGAAGAGACTGTAGTTTTTTTAAAGCTACACACAAATGTAAATAAAATATGTGAAGGAAGGCAACACACCTTCATAGTCTAGCTTAAAGCAATTACTATTTCCAGGCTTTAATATTCATAAAACTGTTTTCCACTGAACTTTGTCATGCTAAAGAGACAACTTCTCAATACAGCAAAAGAAAATTTTTATGTGGAAATTACTAGCAGGCACCAAAAAATGTGTAATAAAATCATGTCGAAAAATGAGATCAAGTGTCCTCTGAGAGAGAGAGGGAGAATGAGAACATAAAATATGAATAAATATTTTCCCAGTCTTTCTTCAGAAAGACACTTAAGGAAAAAGTACCAGTCTGGGTTTTTTAAAATCCTTACATCCAGATCCTCAGGGTTTCCAATAACACACATACAGTAACTCCATTCATTTTGCAGAGCCAAAGAACATCAGCTTTGTTTGTTGTTGCTAGTGAGCACGATAAGAGTTAGCCTTTCAAAACCTTCACCTCCCTCCTATTCTTTAATTTTAGATGAAGTTTGAGATGTATAAACTGGAAGACAGACAAAGAAAACCTCTGGGTCGCATTTCTTGGGAGCTTGCTTCTGTTTAATACAAAAATAACATACTGAAGTCTAGCAAAGCTTTCTCAATTAATTTTACATTTTAGCAATGCAAGTTCTATTCTCCTGTTAGGATAGGCAGTTCCACCACAATATTTAGAGGCTGACACACCTGCCTTTAAGTATTTATCTCCAGCTTTGCTTCACAGCAATGTTTTCCCAAGTGTTTGTGCAATGCAACATTCAAAAGTATCTACTGGTATTTCCAGGCTTGCTCTCTACAGACTTCTATTTTCATTCCAAAACCAACGGGAAGAAAAAAAATCTGAAAGCCTCCTGTACGGTGCTTATCAGCATGCATGGTGGAAGGTTACTACACTGAAAAAACTTACTGGCTACACAAAGACGTAGGTGTTTAAGTATCTATCTATAAGCACTATCAGACACACAAATGCCAGCTCCATGTTGGATCCTCATTTAACAACAAATGAGAACAAACTTCCACCGATGTATCAGGTCTTCTGAAAAGTTGTCTTCCCTGGCCTTGAAGTTTTGGGGGTAGAAGAGCTGTTTACTTCATCCTCAGAAGTCAAGCATTTTTCCATGAATTTGTGCCTTCCTGCGTTTAAAAATAATTTGCGCATATGAATTTATATTTCATCTAATGCTAAGCATCAGCTCGGGCTACAGAGTAACCAATTCAATTAAGACAGGCAACCTTTGTGATCTCACTGCACAACTTTGAACTTGCTGCATTTCCTCTAAAACATACCACAGGTATTGAAACAGACCCTTCAGTAGAGACTAGCACCTGACATTTTAACTGCAGTAACAACTAACAAAGCTTATACTTCTACCTATTTAGTATCTTTATCCCAGAAAGGAGATACCTATCCTTAAACACCGCTTGTTACACCTATTTAGGATCCCTCCAGCTTCCAGCGCTTTTGACCAAGACAATTTATGAGGAGTCTTAGAGAGTGATAAAGCTGAAATAAAAGCTTTAAAACTGGAGGCCTCTCACTTCCTTTCAAAAAGTACTTTGTAGCTTGCCATAACTGTTAAAACTGATATTCAAAGCCTATTATTTTCTATTAGCCTAACCTTCGTAAAATATTCTGTGCTTTCACATGTTCATAAGGGAAGAAGTTCCAAGAGCATCAAAAGCAGCACTTGGACAGCTAGACTCTGCTAGATTATGATACCTGGGTGCATCCTATTACATTCTTTTATTATTGAAATACTCAGGAGCAATCCTTCTACTGTAGTATTAAATTACCCTTTCATTTACTGTGGATGGAAGCTATTATTCTTGCTTTATCTGTTTAAATACGATAGTACGTTTGTTTGAGGCAGGTAATTTTGAAGTCAGGACAAGGGCAACACACACTTTGTAGAGTAATACAGCCTACTGGAATTGCTGAATAATCTATTTAGTACAGTTGTTCCTGTTGAAAAGAAAAAGATATATTAGGACTTCATAAGTGATAAAATAGGTTTCCTTTCTTTACTTATTTTTATTTACTTCCACAACAATTAGATGCCTTTTACATATGACTACAATAAAATAAAAATATTTTTAATTGGATCAGAAGGAAAGACATGAAACTGCAGTGCTTTAAGGCAACTTGCAAGTTTTGGGTTATAATTCTTAAGTGGGAACATTAGAGTTACACCTTTATTTCTAGAGATTGCAACAAGAATAAGCATAGGTTAGTTTCAGACTAACCACAATAACTATGCCTCCTTGCACTGCAATTGCATTTCTGTTTCTTTGTTCTTAAAGGAACTTGGGCACACCATGACAGATTCAAATCCTGCCTTTTTGAAGGCTGACAAATAGAAATGAACCCAGAGGAGGAGAACGCAGGAAGTGACTCATCTACACCCTTGGACTTCTACTGCAGGACAGAAAAAAATGCACTAGACAGTTTATAGCCTACAACACTTTAAAGTATGAATGAAGTCTACATGCAAACACTCACCCTGCCATTAACAGCTATAGCCATTAGTCACAATGATTTATCCAGTGATCTATCCAAAGACAAAGTCAGTATGAGCAAAGACACTGCTTTATCCAAAATTGTAGATCTAGCTCCTGCCAGAATCAGCAGCCAGCTTGAATCAACCACTTCCTCTTCAAAAGGCCCTGAATCGTCTATCTGAATAGAGTGTAAATCATGGTGAAGACAAATGCTTAGAAAAGCTCAGTATTTTTAGACAACTGCCACCCAACAGCAGAGGGCAAGAGGAAGCGGAACACACGGCGACAGCTAGCCACGCTGCACAGCTTCCATCTGGAGTGCTCTTGCACATGGAGCTGCAGGAGAACCTCCACACATCAGCAGTCAGGGGACTTTTTTCTCTGGTTTGGTTTTTTTTTTTCCTGGATAAAACACACCGCTCTCAAAAGGAGCTCTTATCACCATCTGCCTAAAGCATGGATTGTAGTAATTTATTTCAGTATTTCTTGCTGGGTGCTGTTGCTCTGCAACTCTTTTCCACCTAATAGGTCCAAGCCAAAAAAACAGGCTTTGACTAAAGTGATTTTATTAATCAACTAGGATTATAGCTTAAAAAAAAACAAAGGGAAAATCAAGTGAAGATCGACTTGAATAACTGACCCAAATCAATTTACAAAGGTTTTTCCTCAAGTACTGTTGTAAGCTTAACTATTCATCCCATTAAAAAGCATCACCTATGAGCGAAGCAATGTATTTAGCTGTTTTGAGAGCACATTTTCACTTTATCATATGCTGCAGAGTAAGCCTCTTAAGTACAATTGCTTTTAATTGACTGGAATGTTGATGCCACATATAGTCATGATCTAATTATTTATTTCCTGTTAGTGCATCACTCTTAGAAGAAAGCCTGTTGTGTCTCCAGCTGTGAAGACAGCCCAGTTGGGAAATTTTATCATTGGTAGCAAAAAAGAATGACACTTTTCCATCTCCCCCTCTCCTTGAAAGAAACAAATACAGAAATGATTGGGGGGGAGAGGGAGAAATCAAAACAGTTTGGTAGGAGGGGGTGGGAACACACTGCTTGCACCTCGTATGATAGAAGCAATATTGTATTAATGTGATCACCAAGTCTGAAAAATCTGACTCAAATGACTTTGCTGTAGTGGTTAAGTGCAGAACAAGCAAGGTGTACCAAAAAGCCTGGCTATAAGCTCTTACGCTGCCACCCCACCTACCACATGCCTGAAATCTGCTCCTGGGGCCTTGCACAGACAAGCTTGTTACCCACAGCTGCACATAAACCCCTGTAGTTTTCCACTGCATCTGAGGTGGGCAGACTGGTTTAATCACTGGTGGCTTCATGGCTGGAATCCAACTCCCCAGCAATTCATTTATTTGAAACTTTATCTTTAGAGGGGGTTGAAGTCTCCCCCACCACCCCCCCAAGAGCACACTATGGCTTTCAGAACAGAAATCCTTCTAAGTTTGGGAAGATGACAATCCCTAGGTTAAAAATCATAGCTATGTTTTATTATTAAGGAACTGCCATTAAGAAATTCTAAATATTCTGATATGGAATGTCAGCAAATGAGATAATAAAATATTTAGACATGAATTTATGAGTAAAGATTGCTATTGAAAGGCCTCAAGTGTTGTATGTGCTGAATTTTACTGGTATTGAAGCTCAAAGAAAATTAAGACATTCCATTGAGCTCTTATTGGAATTCATATAGCTAAAGTTAAACCAAGCAGTCTTCATAGGGTCATAGCACATTTAGAAGGGAAAAAATTACGCACTGATTAAAAAAATGGACTTTCATATTACAGAAAAAAGACATATACAATATAGAAAAATAATTTCATTGAAGCTGCTCCTCTGGGGAAGACAGCTGTTACATGTTTCTAGGATAGGATAGGGTAGGATATAGCTAAAATCTGACTTTCCTCTATACACATTAGTCTCTTAATACACAAGATCTTGACTGGCCAGTTGCAAACAAGTTCTGTGAAGACTGATCACATGAGAGGAGACAACCAAATGATATGCTGAGAACAATGTTACCTCCTCTTTAATTTTTAAAGGAATTTCTTTTTCAAGAGCTAACAAAACCACTGGGGGAAACGGGGGGGGGGGGGGGGGGGGGGGGGGCGGGAGGGAAGAAGTTGCAAACCTATGGTATTTACATCTGTTGTTCTTGCCAATCCTGAAAAAAGTTCCTGAAAGAAACAGTCACTACAAAGCCTAGCTCAGCTGTACAGTCTACTGGAAGGGAAGAGAATTTAACTTCGGTTATTACTCTTAGTGAAGTACTGTCATCTGATTTCTAGTGCATTTTCACATATCAATTACAAAAGCAACTCGCATAACGAGTTCTGCTCAAGCAGGACTCCTGAAGATAACTGATACAAAAAATTAATCATGCAAACCTCCACTGTAAATGTACTTCCAGCTTCTTAGACAAGATTACTTGTTCTAACAGCTTTTAAGCTTTAAAACATTTAACTGCACAAAACCTCTTGGTGACGATGCAAAGCAATCCAACCTCAGCCTATGCCAATAATGATTCTTTATCAAAAAAGAAATATTTATGTATACTGTCAGCAGTAAAAGTAGGCCAAACACCAACTTAGCCGGAGTGACTTTAATTCCCACATTGTTAAAATAAACTATGATGCCATGTCTTACATTAGTAGTTGAACAAGTGAGTGCTGTTAGAAGTTTTCATAGGACTTGAGAAAAGGCTTATGTGCTCAAAAACCTGTCTGACCATTCTTTTGGTCAGAGGTCAGACAGAAAAAAATGCTACCACTCCTTACAAATTGTGTCTGGCCTCAGTTGTATATGTACAGGCATCTTTAGCTGTGGTATAGTAACGCTCAACTTGTGAATGGCAACTGAAGTTTGAGGGTCTGGTGTTTTCCTCATTTATTTATTAAGTAGCAGGCCAGAAGGAAATAAGAACTGGTATTTCTAAGAACAATCTTTAGCCACTTCACAGTTCAATTACTCCCCCCCCCCCCCCCCCTTCATGCTCTACCTAAACATGTATCTTACAATTGCATTCCTTCTTGCAAATTTCTTTCAATCCCAGATGAGATTATTATGGGGAAAGTATCAGAACAATATACAGTATGAATGTATTTAAAGATTACTCCCTTCATATAAGTTTAAAAAATGTGTACACAAACATCCTTATCTTCAGAAGACTAAGTTTACAGTTAACCTTGTTCATCTCATTCTGGAAAAAAAAAAATGTATCAAAAGATGGAACCATGAGCATACCAATGAACTCATTATAGGAGTCTACAGCCAAATGGGATAGTCACAGGGCTCTAATTAGTGACCTGGCACAAAGGATTTCTTTGATGTCTGTCCAAAGCAAAAGAAGCTGGCTTGAGAAAGGATTACTTGGTGGCTCAGTCACCTTAGTTCCTGTGCACAAAGAACTTCATACCAAGCAGGTATGATCAGATGGATTGCTCTAGGTATGTGAAACTTGAGGACACACACAAACAGAAATAGATAACCGCAGCTACTACTACAGTCAGGCTATTTTGTGGCATCTTAGATAATCCAAAGGACTTTCGACAGTCTAAAGTTGAATTTTTAATTTATTTTTTCCAAGATGGGAAACCATAACCGAGTAAAAATCACAATGAAGAATTTATCTAAGTTGCCTTTCAGAATTAACTTAGACCAAGGTTTTGCTAATATAAACACTACTCAAAAGCCTCTGTAGTCAGGCAGATTGAGGCTCCTACAATCTATGGGCTAATGAGTATTTTACCACATAGACAATAACATCACTGTGAACAGACAGTTTGCAGGAAGATCTGGGCTCCGTGGTATGAATACGTTTGGTTTTTTTTCCCTTGAAAAGAATCAGTAAGTCAAGCCTGAGCAGCCAGAGAATGGAAAGGCTCTTGCTCAATAAACAATCCCTGTTTCAAGTATCAGCACCAACAGAGGCAGCAACTGGAACAGGAGGGACGGGGTCAAGCTCAAGAGGAAGGCACAGTCTACACCTCCAGCCTTTCCCAAACTTGAGGCATCTCAAGTAACAGACTCTCAGAAGCCTGTCCGTTTTCTGCCACCAGCAAACAGGCGTGAAACCTTTTAACAGGGCACTGAGTATGTCTTCAGTACAAATCCAGATGAATACCCAAGAGGCAGAGTGATGAACAGTTAAGTTACAAGGGCCCACCAACGCACAATTCTTTTGTTCATCATGTCAGCAGCACAAAAATTACAAATAAGTCTGTCAGACTACAGAATCCTATGAATGAAGTCAGATAATCCTGCACATACGGAAGACTGGAGCAATAAAGTGTACTATGGGAAGGAAGCAATACCCATGATAACTGTGGCCAGCAGCACATGAGCCATGTCTGTCTATTTCTAAGTTTGCACAAGCCCAGTTGTGTAATATAATCAGAAATTCAAGGCATGGAGTGACAGGTGACTGCTGCTATGAATTGCTATGTTAACTCAAGAGATCAACAGACAGCAGGGTTCAAAACCCTGCTGATTTCCCATGATGTCAGAAAAACTGACCCTCCCTTTTCTCCCTCCAGTTTGTTTTTCCTGAAGTGTATAGGAAGTTACACAGAACGCTACGTTAAAAGAATACTTAGATTTTGAATTAGTCCCTTCTGTCTAGGTGGCATTTTCCACTTGGACTGGGTGCTCTACACACTTCACTCAATACATAGAGCTCACAGCGTTCAATTAACAATTACGATGTTGCCATCATTGTTCAGGGCCTTGCAGCTCCCCATACAGTCCTCAAGACCCAGCTCCCATACTGACAAGTTCATGTAAGAGTGTTCCACAATATTTTCCACATCTCTTTGCATAAGACAGTGTGGTAGTCAAGTCATGAAACACTGGTGATCAAGATATGGGGTCTCAAGCTCCAAAACAGTCACCAACTTTGCATCCCCAAACGATCGGCTTCTCGGGGCACCTAGTGTTTATAGTGGATTTCATATAATGTAAGTGTAACTCCCACTGCACTGAGCTTTAAGGAAGGCCCTTGATGTCTGTCCCACTTCTGGGAAGAAAAATAAATTAAAAAAAAAATCAAGCCCAATTTCAAGTAAAGCATACATAAAGTGCAGACAACTAACTGCCACCTACAAAAGAAATAGTTCAGGCACCTTGTTTCACACCCCACAGCAAAAAGTGCAGACACTGAAGTAATTTATTAGGACACTAACTGTTTACCTTTATCACAGCCATCTTCTTCCCCAACTCCCACATTTCACTGCATACCTTCAAATTCTTCAATATGTGCGATAAGGATCTTTCAAGTACCTACTCTTCTGGCCTTGGAAATAAAATATATACCTCAAGGTAGAAACAGAGCCAGAGCATTTACTCGTCTGGCCTAGTACCCTTTTTTCCAGAAAGGAGAAGGAACTGGTGTTGCCCAACAAGCATCAATCCAACAGCCATATGCTGTCACCTCCTCCACTTACAGATATGCAAGTTCTTTAGGCACAAGTCAAAGAGCTAAAAGCATGCCTCTAAATGAGGAAAAAAACTCTGCAACACAAGTGCTACTTTGTCATTGTCAAAGCAACCTGTGAGGGGTAACCTAAATTGGGATGTGCTTTTGGGTGCTGGGTGAGGCTGGATTAGTTATTTACAGTAGTACCCATGTCTCAAATTCTACATGTCAAAAATAACTTCAGGAAAGCATCAAATAAATTAGGAAGAATTAGTTATTGTTATCCAAGAGGCATTGGAGACAATTGTTTCAGACTTGCAATCTTGCCAGAAACTCACTAATGGCTGGAAACCATACCATATAATTCTTTAATAGCTACTTTTTTCTAACAAATTTAATACAACATTCAAAGTTGTAATGTTCTAGGAACACTGAATACTCACAATGTAAGATAGTTTGGATCTAAAGGAAAAATATTCACAGTACCAGCAACAACCACGAAATGTTAAATTATTTACCAACTTATCAAAGAGATGACTACAATAAAATACACTGCTAAGTGTCTGAGTACTGAGATTATTAAGGCTCTTCAATTGTGTCATCAAAAATCTTTGGTGAACACTTTGGAGCTGTTAATTGTATAGAGATAAGCTGTAGATAAATCTGAATGGTTGATCATAGTGACAACTTCAAAAAGCTGCTTGAACTTCACTTAAATTAACAGCCTAGCTACAGCTAAGAACAGTCACAGAAGACACCTGGATTTCCAGAGCACTTTACCCTAAATCAAGCAGCACAGTCCTTCAAATCAGCATTCTCATTTCACCCACAGCAGCTGGTTTTGAAGTTCTAACTACATGGTCTCTCTCCATGCAAACCTTCCCAGTCCCACAGTGGTTTGAACAACGTAAGTGAGAACCGAATGACATACAACAAAAGCCCCAAACACATAAAATGCCTATATGCAATCCAAAAATCCCAGATCAAGTGAGACAGATTGAGAGAGGATGTTTTCTTCTCACTGAAAGAGCAGCTCATGAACTACTGACCACATAGTTGGATTTCACAAGACTTTTCCCCACTGGGAAGGCAGGTTATTTGATGCACTAGCAATGTGCTTGGGTTCATCTGTAGTAGAACCAGCCCTCTGAAATGTTGTGTTTTCAGCAACGTTATAATGCTATAGCTGAGAAGGGATGTGCAGAGAAGGAGAAAAGGGGTTTTCACTGTATTTTTCATTCTCTTATGATACACTAAGGAAGGCCTGAAAAGATTTTTGTACAACCTCTTCACCCCCCCCCCCCCATCCCCAAAAACAGCTGCTAAAATTTGACAAATCATGGCTCTAACTACTGGCAAATATAAGCAACAGACACACATAAAAACCAATGTCAAAACTAGTTAATCAGCAATGAAGACAGGGAGAAACCTAAATCCTTTGGTGTTTCTGATGCTTTTAAAGTTTTTCTCTATTCAGGGAACCACTTCAATAAACAATTTCAATACACATTCCCTTTTGAACTATACTGTACAAGGAAAAAAAAATATTTTATTCCACTCACCTATCCTGAACTGTATTGTATTGTTCCAACATTTCAAGTCAGTAACCAAATTTTCATCAAGGCCCACACATGGAAAATTTCAACTCCAAACAGCAAATACTTCAGAAGACAAGGAATGGGTGAAACTAGCATTCCAACACAAGTTTCTGTCACTCTACCATTCACTCCACCTTGAATTTATGTATTTTTAATTACTATTTAAGCACAAATAAGCCAAGGCACAGCAGAACACAATTTCCCTTCAAACAGCATGTTATAGATGGGTCTATGACACAAAGGCCACAAACCACTGACAGCTAGAACAAGATAAAGAACTGTGAAAGATTTTCAAAATACCTACTAAGCCTGATTATAAAAAAAACAAATACACGTTCATATACTTTGAATCTTCACGTGAAATGCTTTATACCGAAGTGGTATGTGCTTTCATGGAGTACTCAATGTAATGACCATATAGAACATATTCTTTTGAATGGCACTGTTCCAATAGAAGTAAAATTTCAATGAAGAACCTTCTTTGATACTGTCCGAGAAATTGTGCACAACTCATCCAACAAATAGATTTCACAGTCATATATACAGATCATAAACTTAACTGGCTTCTACATTTACCACTAATCCTAACAGAGTTAAACAAATACCTTTTGTATTTTCTTTGGATCTTTCTGTGAGTTTTCTCTGAGAGGTACTTTTCCAAACAACTTCCATCCTACATCATTTTGTTTTTCAAATCTTGCACTTTGCTTTCTGGTAAACAAATTCCTACAAAAAAAAAAGTTTGATTAAGAAAAAGGGTTGATTAATTATAATAAACAGAAGGATAGACAATTTGCTAACTTTATGTATCACAATCACATATTCCAACTCCTCTTGTGGTTGTGCTGGCAGGCACTGTTTCCCATCCTCAAGAGGTACACCATGCAGTATTATCACCATACTAGGCAATGGACTTGGTTAAATAAGAATTTTTAGTAGATTAAAAAAAGTTCATTTGTAACTTTCTAAAAGCAACCTTCTTTTTCAGCCTCCCTCTAGATCATTCAGCCTCATTCTTTTAAAGTAAGTCGAAGACACTAAATCTCTTGCTGCATAAACATTCTCCACCTGCCTGTTACAACACACTACTACCAAAAAAAAAAAAATCACAAAAAAGTTGCAGGCATAGTAGCCATTTACTGTATTTGATCTGCTTTCATAAAAGACTACTTTTCCTGAATAACCTTAAAAGCAGCTATCAAAACACATTAATTCTGAGGTCCCTCTCAAATGTCTCAAATTAACCAGCTTAAATACTGTAATAACAGTCATCAAGCTAGACATAAAGCCACTGAAAATGAAATTATTTTTATTGACATTGCTAGTTTTTAATCATAAAGCAATATGCCAGACTTATGTCTTCTCACCACAACTATGTTTTTCCAAAACTGGACATACAGTACAGACCAGTCCTCATGCTTTTGGTAGCACTCAGCTCCTCCAAGAGCACAACAGATATTCTACACCCGTGGCATGTCTAGATTATTAAAGTAACAGATTTTCTTTTGCCCTACTGTCTAGTTCAGCGAATATTCAAACATGTCCAGGTTAGCTCAATTATTTACACACCTTGTGGTAGGTTTTTCTGGGAACTTGACAATAGGCTTTTGCTCCCTCATTTAAAAGATAAAAAAATTCCACTGAGACAAAAGCATTTTTGCTACTTCAAAGAGCAGGCAGCTATAGCACCTTCATACCACGGATGCTTCCAGTCTGGCATTACTGATTTTCCTTACTTACAGTTACTACCTTAATGCCCAGTGGGTTGACCCACCAAGTACAGATTGCTTCTTATTCATAAAGTGCAGCAGTTTGGGAAATAAAACTATATTGAGCTTCATGTTCTAAAAAGACTGAATATACATCTGCAATAGGAACAACCTGGACAACTAAAAAGTTATTTTTCCTGGCCACTTTGGATCAGCTAACATGAACAATATCATAAATACAGCAGAGATAGCATTGCTTGGAATACAGGAGAAATGTTTAATACGAGAAAAACAATTGAAGCACAAACGTCAGAGTACGCTGGAACGTATTATATAAGGTTAACAGGGTGCACTGCCATCCTTAAATATGCATATATTTACACAAATGATCACATGCTTCTATATCACAAGGGTACGGTTACCTTGAAACCCAAACCACTAACAGATTATCATATTAATAAGATAAGAACAAAGTGTTTTGGTACAGAAATCACACGAGTCAGTAACAACTGATGTCAAAGCTAAGCAGTAACTGCACTTCTACAAACCCCTTTCAGCTCTCCCCTACCTCACCTCACATAAAAAATCGTATAAAGATGTGGGGGAAATAACTGTAGGGAAAGCATTAAAGAACAGTATGGAAAACATAGAAACATACTGCCATGTTTTCCCTCTTTCCACTTTTTTCAAAGCATGAAATTATAACTCTACAGCTAAACTACTGGATCAAAACCAAAGATTTGCTTTGTCTCTATAACTAACATACTCTATTTCAGTGTTACGAAGCTCTCCTGTAGCTCATCATTACAGCTGTAATGCTACTTAAGAGATTTATAAGCTAACTAGAGCATTAATCAACAAGTTCAACTACACTGCTACCACTACAACTGCTAGTGCTTGGGAAAGAGACCATCATAAAAACAACTTCCATAAAAGATATCTCAGTTGAATTTGCTTTCTTTTCACCAGCAATTCCTTCACCTTGGCAATAGAAAGAATCCGTTCTGTCTGAGCATTTAATACCCTGAAGGGCTTCTGCATGTAATTATCTTCTTACCCCTGCCCAAGTTCATAACATGTATGTAAGACAGCCTGAGATGATGGATTTATAGGATCATTTAAGACAGCTACCAGGGAAATAAAATGTAAAGACAGACAGACATGAGATTACTTTTTATATGTATGTTTAGTTAATTTAAAATGGAGAAATATCAAGCACGTTCTATAAAATATCTAGGAATAAAAAGGAAAACATGACAGGAATAACATCATCAAAACCACTGCAGGTAAACAGGATACGCAACGCAAGACAGGCTGGCTGTTCTTGCAAAAGGTTGTTACTACTTCAGAAGCAAGCAAACTGAATTCCAGACTACATACTGTCTTCAGAGAAAACAAGAACTTCTAGCATCAGGGACACCTCAAAGAGCCCCACAAGGAGGCACACCTGTGTGACAGTTCCATGCACATTCAAATCCTCTTTTGCAAAGTAAAAGGCTTTCAACACAGTTCATTAGCGCTGCAATAACATGAAAATTACAGGAAAACAGGCAATTTTCTCTCCCTATCTATCCACATGAGAGGTTCCTAGCACAGGTATATACAAGCAACAATCCCCCCAATCTCCTCTGAGGGATTTTAAGAGCGGCAGTAGGTCTTTAACCTCAGAGCAAAATAAAGATTAATCGGAATGATAAAGTATAATAGCTCTCTGCTGCAAGTGCCTGCGTAAGATGAACTAAATCTGAAAAGTCAATCTCACATACTTGCTTTCAGTTCATTTCCACAATCCTAACTGTTTTCCCTTTAGAGGGAGCATCATAATAAGTAAACTGTTCTACAGCTTATCTAGCAGATGGCACAGCACTTGCTCAGCTCACTTTTCTGTCCACGTGATTTCCACTGTACATTCTAGGGCACCAGGCATCTCTTCCTCTCTTTGTACTATGTCAGGGATTTCCAGTTCACTTTTTTTTTTTACTTTAAAATACACATTCAACTGAAAGCACCAAGCATGGTCAACATACAATTCCCATTCTGTACAGAGCAATTTGCTCTCCTTTTCCTCTTTTTCCCTGCTCTCTGTGCCTAAGTCCTGGTGTTTTGCTGGTGTCCACACTCTTTATGCACTCCAAAAAGCCTCAAAACTCCCAAAAGGCATAACGTTATCAGAAGCCACAAATTGGCACAATCAGATGTAGAATCACAAACTACAACCTGTTCTTGCTTTGACTGAGGACACACAACATTGTTAAACCCTGATCTGCCTGGACTGGAACAAGCCAGAGGTAAACCACATGACCATTGGGCTGGCATGGAAGGAGCAGAAGAGATGCTGCTCCCTTTGCACCTAGTTTCAGACAACTTAAGGAAAAAAAATACTATGGAATGTTCTCTGGTCCGATTTCTGCAGAGCTTTGCAATAAATCAGGACAACGCCACAGGGTCCTGATAAAGCCACTACTTGAGACTTCTGGACTGAAAGTAGACCCTCAAAATGCAACTCCCTTAGAAAGAAGTAATGATTTCTGCCATATATGTATCAGAGCAAATAATTTATAGGAAAAGCTTTCATTTTTCTGCTGGCACAGCACAAAAAGGAATTCCTTTCCTCCCATGCTTACACAGCTCCCTAGGATTTTCAAGAAAAGCACTAAGCAGTCTCACTTCTGAGCAAATAATTCACAAAAAAATTCCACTCTACAGGTAACTTAAGGAGATCTTACCTAATGGAAAATACAGGTTAACAAGGAGGAAAAATTCTCTATTTGAAAAACAAACCAACCAACCAACCTTTACTCTAAAGACAACCTATGGTAAAAGATCTCAAAGTTTAATTACAAGTGTTTTAAGATAGAAAAATTAATTTGAGATCTTGAATGTAAGAAGGGTTGACATGCCTGGAAAGAAAAGATCACATGCTGATCATTATCTCAGTCTCATTGTCCTCTTCACAACCATTAGAGCACATCATGCTGATTTACAACAGGGATATTAACAGGAATATCTGACATGATACATCATGTCTGCAGTATCATTAGTGTGGAGCCATTAAAGTGTCATGGGTTACATTTGCATTCCTATTGAATATGTTAACTACTTTACACTAAGTATCTGCAGCTGCTTATTTTAGGAAAACTAAGCACAGAAGTTAAACTGAGATAACATTTCAAATAGAAAATTACTTTTGCACAGTCCCCTAAAAACAATATTTGGCACCAAACAGCTGTTTAACCTTGTTATTTTAATTGAGCTGTGGAGAGGAATTACCTGCCTGAAGAGAATTTAATTCTAACTCCAGAGTTAATGTTTACATACATACAAACAGCATCCTCTGATACAGGAGAGAGACCTAACAGTCTTTTGCTTGAACACACACATTCTGCACCATTACTGTATACTGATCAGCCCAACTGCCTTTTTTGTGGGGAAGAGAGGAAGTTAATATCAACAGATAAGTTCAGCAGTGTCAGGAAAACCTTATTTTTTTAATAAAACTTAAGAACCACTTCATTTTGGTTCTATAAGCACTGCTAAGATAAACTTACTGAAGTTGTCATATATACATACTGCACATTCATATATTGCCAGTATTTATGAAGCCCTGTGTGCTGTCACAGTCAGGCTGAAGCCTCAATCAAATAAAAAAAATAAAATAAAAAAAATATTAGAACCACATCAACAACAAGTAATCAAGCCAAACCTATCCATATGGCATCTATTACAGCTTTTTCAAGCTTATGCTTTTAAACAAAGTCCCACATCACCACAGAAGCAGAAAGTTTATCTAGTTCAGTCCAATTATCTTTTTAGAAAGACAGGAAGTCTATAACCCAACTGCCAGCAACTACTGCTGTGTGATGAGTTCACAGCGCCACTCCACAAGCGTTCAGGTATTCACTTTTTCCACATTTCAGCTGTGGTTTGTCCCAAGCAAGGTTAGCCACTTACGTGAATCACCTCTCAAAAGGTCATCCCTTCCCACCACTCCTCCCAGTTCAGTATACAAACCTATCCACTAAAAGGAGCAGAGACATGGCTGCCATGGCTTCTGCTGCCAGTTTAGTCCAGATCTTAAAAGTCAGCTGGAAACCTCCTCCCTGAAAAGTCTCTAAGTCTTCTCTAGCCAGGTAGGCTCAATACCGTGCCCCTTGAGATATCTCTGAAGTTTGGTAACACCAGAGTCAAGGAACTGTTTCTCTGGCACATGTCACTCGAACAACAGGAAAAAAAGGATGGGCCTCAACACAGTAGCTGTCAGAGGGTGGAACTGAGCAAGGAGGACACATGTATACCCACTGATGCCTGTTGGTGCACACACACACCCTACACCTGGACTTCCAGGCAACACACAGTATTTCCCCCCCCCCCAGAACTCCCAAGATATACCAGCTGTCCGCAATAAAAAGGTACAGGAGCTCAGGACTTTGGAATTGTCACGATTAGAGTATTTGGGTTCTCCAGAAAATCCGAAATTGATGATTTTTAATTATTTTGATGTTACTATTTTGACATGGCTCCTTAGACAAAGTTCCAAAGACCGCAGTATGTGAACTACGGGGATGCAGCATGGAATGATAGTTGTGAGCAAAACAAAAGTGAGATGGTATACGCTGCTCTGTGGTAGACTATTTTAACACTGACCAAGCACAGAGATTATATTTGCAAATAAATGGGTTCCTCACTCTTAAGAAGACAGTTGCTGTGAAGAAACATGCATGAGAATTAACTAGAAAATAATCCAACTCATGCACAGACTGATGCAATTTTTTACCTGCATTTACCCAAAACGAATTTGCAATTGCAAGTAAATTTGTTACAAGTGTTAAAAACACATACAACATTTCCTGCTCTCACACTGCATGCTCTCTCAAGATGCATGCTCACATTCAAATTTTAATTAGTCTTTCAATTAAGAAGGTTATTTTCAGAAGACAAAACAATTAGAATAGTCACGCAAATTAACAACTGGAAGGACTTACCAGTCTCATGAGTAGAGCAGATGAAAAATAAGGGCAGTGGAGAACGTTCAAAAGGTTCAGATTTGGTAGAACAAAATTATCTTGAAAAACAATTTCAAGTGAATATCAGACTCGCATGTATTCTTAAGAGGCAGGAAAGAAACAGAGGCAAGTCAAAGTTCATTTCAGCTGCTTCTGGAAGAAGATTCTGAAATTTCCTGATAACTCTGAACTACATGAAGAGAGAGCACTAAGGTCTTGAGCCCCTCAGTCTCTGCAAAGGTAGTCATACTGGACTGTATAACGGACTTTAGATAAAGAGTCTGACAGTAAGCAGATACCAATCTTAAGAACTAGGTAAACCCTTTGTCAAGCACATAAGCACAGCATAAGAGATGTCTCCACAGACATTATTCCTCAAGGCATCCAGAAACCTACACTGAAACAGGACATTTCAAGTAACATATAGCACCTATTAAGCAAAAATATATTAAGAGAAATTTTATTAATTATTTGCTGCATTGTGAGCAAAAGTGTCCAGCCACCTTACCTGGCATGGTACAAATTCAATTAACACTTTCTCACACCATTATGGAATTGAGGCAAAAGGCATAACAACATCATTATCTTCTCATCCTCCAATGACCTTTTGTATTCTGTACTAACCATAACCTTCACAACTTACCCTTGATAAAGAGAAGAAAGATTCTCACCTCTAGATGTTCCAAATTTGCACTCTAGCCACTTAATTTCCAGAGGCACAGAAAAGAAACCCTGAAAAATCAGCAACATATTCTATCACAGCAATTTTGGTTACCCGATTAGTGGAGGAATAAGACACATAAATCATGACGACTAGGGAACTGACAAACTTGAGAAGAAATTCTTGTCAGAAGACCTACCAAAATCTCCTGAAGAGCCCTAAATCTACATTCTCCACAGGTGAAAGCCAACAGTTGGTACCCATGACCAGATAACACTGGTCTCTAGAAATAATTCACTAGATACAGTGATTGCCAGTTCTTGCATTCCCCCCCTCCCAACCCCAGACCACATCTCAGTCAACCTATACTTCCATTAAAACAACCCCAACAAAACAACAAAAACCCCCACCCAAAATCAAACCAAAACAAAAAAAACCCAAACCAAAACAACACAACAGAACAAAATATCGTCAAAAAGGCCAAGTATTTTGGCTATGGTGAAGAACTTTCATCAACAAGTCAAAAGTTACGCTTTGAATAAAATTCCAAAATCACATATAAAAGCCGGGTTTGCAGAATTTTATCTCAGAGATTGCCAAAGGTCAAGGTAAAGGAAGAACAATGCTTGGTTTATGGATAAACAAATCCAACAGAAGTAGAGCCAGACGGCCTAGAAGTTGGCCTACCTATGAGAGAGGCAACTAATGACAAATTATCTTTTATAAATCCCTATCACATTTTATAAACAAAGTTTTCCAGCCACTGACATTCCAGTATGTTCAGTAAGAACAAAGAATAATGACACTTTACAATGTAACAGATACTTGCAGGTCTGAAAAAAATTTCCACAGTTGAGGGAGACAGAAATAAAAGTTAGCAGTACAGGACATCTGAAAGCTTGCAATAGTGTAACTTTGAAATCTCTCTTTAGATTTCTGGGAAAAAAAGCAGCAGGGTTTGACAAACCACTTATCAAGACTACAATGCTCTGTATTTACCTTTTTTTCCTTAGAGGGTAGCCCTCATTTCAGAGGCGAACAAAGCAGAGCTGCCTGTGCTGAAGTATCAAAGACATGAAAAGATGAATCGGACAGTAACCCTGAATGTTCAGCAGTCAGGACTGGTTGTAGCAAATCAAGAACTATTTTGCATGTGGATAATGGACAGTGCTAGCCTACCACGCTAATGCTGCAGAATTCTCAGAAACAGGACTTTCAGCAAGTTAAGACTCTCATACAAAAAGCAACATTTGAGCCCAAGTTCAAACCGTTAGACAGAGTCGACCAGCTATACATAATGGTACTTTTCTAGGTGGCAAAATTCCCGGTTATCCCAATGTTATCAGAAAAACCTAAAATTCTATTCCCAGTCTGAAAGCAGATTTCTTCATTGATCTGAAGTACTACTACCACACAAATCAAAAATGGAATGAATACCTAAGCAAGAAGCTGAACCTGAGTCAGCAGTAAGACCTTGCAGCAATAAAGATTAAACATGGACTGGGTTGTATTAGCAAGATCAAGAGGAAAAAAATCATTAAAAGCTCTACCTGGTACCCATGAGACTACATCTATATCCAGTTTGGGGCCCCTGGACTAAAATAAAGAAAGAACAAAAACTAGAGGAAGTCCAGTGGATGACCACTATGATGGCTGGGTGCTGAGGCCTACGATACAAGCAGGGACACTAAGAGAGGTGGTTTCATTTAGCCTGGATGACCATTCTCAGAGATGCAAACAGAAAAAACAAGAGGCAAAGCAGCAAGCTGCAGCAAGGTAAATTCCAACTGGAAAAAAGGGGAGGGGAAAAAAAAAATCACAGTGGCAGTGGCTAAATCCTGGACCACGTAGCCTAGAGAGGCTGTGGTAACTCTGTCCTTGGATATACTCAAAATTGACTGGACAAGGTCCTGAGGAACACGATCTAGTGCTGAAGTCAGCCCTGCATTGAGCAGGACGTTACACCAGATGGCTCCAGAAGTCCCTTCCGACCTAAACTGTTTTTGTGATTGTGTACTTGCGAAAGGCTGCAGCTCACAAAGGGGAGTCCAAGCACTAAGTAAATACGTTGTCTTACCTCACGATTGTTACCAAGTTCTTGTGTTTATTTACCATAGGGTTTTATTCTTTATTATTCTTAGGTGTGGCTCAAAAACTTTTGAGGCACTTAATGACTAGGAAGAGAGGCTTAATATGGATAGCTTCTTAAAACAGCAATGTAACTAATGCCCAAATTGAGATTAACAGTTCATAAAGAAGAATTAATAGATTTTTTTTTTTCCCTGCCAGCAAACTCAACATTTATTTAACAGAACTCTGAATATCCAGATCAAGGCATAAAACCACATATTCCTGCTCCAGAAAACCCGTGGTCTCCATATACTATTTCTGTCAAACAAGTATTCATCCATACATAGAATTTTAATAACAGACCATTTCTTGTTTCAGCCTTTATAAACATGTTTAAAAACAAAAGTTAATGTTGACTCCAACTTCCCCACAGGTTACATAACACTGGGAAAAGTAGTAACACAGTATTAAAAAAAAATCAAGGAGCAAGAATTGGTATTTATTCCATCTAATTTCACCTTGCTCACTGCATTTTTCAGAATCTCTAAGCATACATAACGTATCCTCACAATGTCGACTCTGAATTAAGTACTCTTTACAGTCAGAGTAATTTTTTTTAATCACTTCTGTACTTGAAATAACTTACAACAGTTGATATTGCTGATAAGGAAAGGAGGGAACAAAAAGTCAGTTGAGCATTAAATGGTATTTTGAGCAGACAGAGAGATACAGTGTCACATGGCAGTGATTGTGCTGATATTATCCCTCTTCCCCCGTGCCAGTCCACTTCTTCTCACAGCTCCTTTTAACACAGGGAAACATCAGGAATGTTCTTACGAATTAACTGAAGATACGAAGTCCATCTAACCCACTAATTCACTAAACCTTCCTATAGACAATGAATCAGAATGAAAACTGACCTTAATTTCCTTAATCTGAATTAGTTTCCGAAGTCTTGTATACATCTACCAAAACACATGTAATTCTTACTCTTTCTGTTCAAAAGCAAGCATGTATAATGCGTAGAACTGAACAACCGCAAGCTTTCCAAAAGGCAGCCTCACACAGGAGATGAAGGAGAAGGAACAGGGGGAAAAAGCATTATAGCTGAATGCTACAAGCAATGTACAACACCCGTCTATGCTACAAATCTCATTCACTAGTTGGTGTGAGACTTTTGTAATGCTTCCCACCAGCCACTAGAAAATAAACATTTGACTTTAAATAGTAACTGGATCACATTAAGTCCTCACTTACTGCCTAGTTTTGTACCATTACTGAAAAAAAATCCCCAAGCTCAAAGTACTCCTGAGCAGATTTTCATTTAACTTCCATAATGAACAAATAACTTCAACAAGCCTCTTAGTTATGCTGTTGAGTAACTGAAAACAGTTTCGCACAAACAGGAGTTTAAATAAAGCAGGTTTTATCTGCAAAAGCAACTTCCCTTTATTCTAAAGGGCTGCATCTCAAATAAGATTTAGTGCAGAACTAACAGAACAGTAATTCTAAACAAAAGTTATATTATCTCACACATACAGGGAAAATAGGGATTAAAATTAACGTGGACAGTTTCAGTTCAACACCTGGTGGAGAACAGGCCACATGACAATGTTCAAAACTTGACACAGTGAATTAAAGGACAGGAATTCTGAAAACTGTATCATTCAGTTGTCAACAATTTTCAACTTTTATCAAAATAAAAAGTCTGTTTTCTTTGTAAAACTCCAACTTTGCACCTATGGAAGACTTGCTTTGAGAAAGAATGTTTATTTCAGAAAAATTCTGCAACTTTTCTTTTGTTCTACACAGAGACGTGATAGTAAGTACAGATGAGGGGAGGACCACTAGTCTTTCATTTCAAGTAGACAGAAAGTAGCTTTCAAATAAGTAGTATTCAAAACCATATTGCGAAGACTAAAGCACTCATCAGATGAGTATACCTGAATGCCTCATGGGCTGCTGAAATACTGTTTCTGGCACCATCTGTTAATACAGAACCTCGGTGCCTGTGCTGCTTCTCACACCACTGAAACATAAGCTCATTTGCCTTCCTCTCTCCCCAACCCTTTTAAGTGCCCGTTACTGACAACAATTAGCTCAAAATGCACCTAGATAAAGTAGTGGGGAGGGACGAAACTGCCACCAAATTCCTCTTTTTCCCTCCAACAGGGGAGTGAATCCTGGCGGGTCAGGCAACCGCAGCACTGGGGAGCCCGGCCTGCCCGCAGGGCAGTGAAGCAGCCTGTGCTGGGTGTCCCTGCGAGTTCCCTCCGTCAGAGGCTGGGTGTCTGGAGTCCTTCCTCCCAGCTTCTGGACAACTCCACCTGCAGCTCAGCTACTTGTTGTTCATCTGTGGTTAAAAGCAGCGCACTCATATCCTCCCCCACAGCACATCCAGCTCTTTCTGTCCCTCCTCCTACACACTTCAGTCCTGTTCTCAGACTCTCTCCTCCTGAACAGCCTATACTCCAATAGCCTTCATTTAACATAAAACATGCACAGAAGAGGAGACATCATATATAAAGTTTAATATCTCAGATTACTCAATCGTAATTATTTTAGTCATCCTTTACCTTCCCTTCTATGGGCAGTGAATCCCCTTTTTGGAGAGATGACAGTGGGAAATCAACAGTATAATCCTCCTTGTTATTCTATCTTCCTGTTAACATCAAAATTAGAGAAGTACAGTAAGAGGACAATTAGAGTACAATTAAGAAGTACAATAAGAGTACAATTAGAGAAGTAAAATAAGCTGTCCTCTCATTAAAAGCAACAAATGGCATTAGGAAAGGATCCTACTCATTAACACAGGTGACATATATGGTATTGATGGACCTAATTCCTTAAGTTCAGAACTCCCAATTAAGTGCAACCAGTCACCTCAAAACATGTGTGTGTGTGTGTATGTGATATAAATGTATTAGTTACATGATTTCAGAGTTAATGCTGAAACCAGTAGTTATTACTGTGAAACCTAAGCCCTTTTGCTTCTCAGAGTACAACTACAGCCACAGTCTGGACTAGGTCTGTGCTTCTATGTATGGTACAGGATGCCAATCCTGCTTCAGAAGCTTTCTCTCAGAAATACAGAGATTCTTCGGAAACAGTAACATGTAATATTCTTCTTAAAGCCCTTTATTTCATGTGTAGTCCCTATTCTCTGCAGAAGTTTCCTGAGATCCTGCTACTTAGAACATTAGGATCAAAAACTTCTAGGAGCAGCCTGAAAAGAAAGAAGATCCAGATCCTTGGAAAAATAGACAATATCCACAGCAGTGGACTAAGTAAAGACTTAGGATTCTTGTAGCCCATTCAGCCCATTCAACAGGAATGGAACTGCATGGTTTATTATTTAACTGAACATAGTCCTAGTCTTTTTATGGTCACTCTGCACGTAACCACAAAAAGCCTCATCCTCACTGTCCAAAATGATAAATGAAAACAATAAATGAAAAGTACAACTTCTACACTAAGATCACAATGGTCCTGATTCAGCAAAGCTGTTTAAAAACCTGACCATTTAAAAAGTCTGTGTTTCAGCAGTACTGTACAGAAGCAAAGTCCAAAGGTAAAACTCATTAAGCTACCCTACTCTGGGTCACTAGGGCAAAGGGACAAGACAAGCCACCGACTCTTTAATCTCCCAGCCAATTATTTGCTCACACTATTTCTCAAATCAAGTTCCTGCATATATTCAAATTAAGGACATTAATTCAAACTCATGCTTTATGTGAAAGACCTCCGGCCTTTCAGAGCTGATACAAGTACACATGACACTTGAAAACAAACAACATGTCAGGTTTCTTTGTCAGCAGTCAGCATTACAGCTGCTTTCAGAAGCCATCATCCATTTTGATGTGCTAACCTGGAGCCTAATGAGAGCACTAGTACTCCACCTATCACAGTACCGGTGATGCCTTAAGCTCTTTCAAGAGGAAAGCTATGCGTAAACAAGCAGGAAAGCGGTCTCTTTTTCTCACTTTGGATCTTCCTGCCACACCCGAAGAGGCATGTAACAACCAGACCTTTCAGAGCCTCAAACTGCTGAAGAGTCAGCAACTGAGCCAGAGGAGCAGTCCAGGAAACTTTCTTCACCATAATGCTCAAGAAGGCAGGGCAGGGGCACTCCATTCCCAAGTACTCTTTGAAGGTGCTGGGATTGACAGGCAACGAGCCAACAGGGTTCTCCTTTCTCTGATCTTCTTTATAACTCAATTTTCAACTGCAGCCTCAAGCCAACACCAACACTTCATAACACACCACAGATACTGCCACAACTGATATGGAACACACAGCCTCATGCATAGTGCATGTCAACACATGCATACAGTCTCTCAAGGAAAAACAAATCTACAGAGTGCTAAGAAACAATTCCACATTCCGAAGAAACAATTCCACATTCCGAAGAAACAATTCCACATTCCGAAGAAACAATTCCACATTCCGAAGAAACAATTCCACATTCCAAAGCAAGTGCTTCTCTAAGCGTCTTCTCACTACTATACTTCTTGACTTACCCTTAACTGATACGTAAGCAGCTTAGGTACATGTGACCAAGTACCAGAGGCATCTAATTTTTGTCAGTATTATGTCTCCAGGCAGCTGTAAATCTTAACTGACATATGCAGAGCAAACTCGGTCTTGACAAGTTCAGAGAAACTAACACATTCTCAGATGACAGACAGGGTTCAATACAAGCACAGCTGTCATTTCAAGAAGCAAGGTTTCTCCTTTTACTAAATGTCAACAACTTGAGCAAAAACTAAGCTGCTTCATCTTCACTCTCAGTGGTTCAAACTTGTATCCCATTACCCAGAGGAGCCCTCAAATAGCTAAACTTGCAGATGAAGGCCAAGAGTCTCTGCACTGCAGCCCTACCCCACGACCATCAGGCTGCTGGAAAGCAGAAAGGCTGTGTATAAACCACTCAGGTGCTTGCTCTTCCACGTTGTACACAAGTGTGCCAGCTACTGACCAAAGCCAAAGCAATTTGGCTTTCTCCTGCCATAGTTCATCTTTGGTTTTCAAAAGGAAAGGCTTACGCACTTAACCTGCAAGACTCTGAATCTCAAGTGAAACTCCTTTCAGCACAGAGTGAAGTGCTAAGAACAAGCTCCTCTCTGGGACTTTGTTTATACCTACCACTGCAGAACTTTTTACAAACTACTTTAAGAAGCTCTCTTCTCAGCAAGCTGGTCTTCAAAGAAACTATTTCAAATGCCTTCTCCTCATCTAACACTGTACACAAGCCCTGGCACACAGCGCAGGGTGAGCTAGGTAGGAAGGCCCCTAGAAGTCAGTTACTTTCAAACAAAACACTGCAGGGCCCAAGTTTTTACTGAAGTACTTGTTTAAGCCCTGGGAATCCAAGGAGCCCACAGGAACTCCAGGGAACAGGGACTATATGGGATCATTAGAGGAAGCAAGTACAATCCTATGGACAGCAGACTGCAAATATCAACAAAAACTAGCAACAGCATGTTTTGATCCTTAACAATGTTGACAGCATAAACATAGATAGTATTCCCTGTGGCACAGAAGGACCCTCAGAAGCTCCCTGCTTGTTCAATGCCTATGAAACTCACCACTAGGTCGCACGACATAAGAGAACGGATGCGTAAAATATGGGTGCATGGTGTGCAAGTACAGACAAAAAGTGAGCAACTCTTGTTTTCAAAACAGAGCAGGAAGTGGATGTTAAAGGGAAGGATTATTAAAGGCCAGGTTACAGACAGAGCCGACAGAGCACCTGGAACTTCAAAGCTGATAACCTCGTTTGAACTTAATCCTCATATTCTCATGATGACATCACGTGGTGACCAAGGCTACCTGTTCCCCATTTAAAAGGTATTAAGGACAGCTTTTGTTCTCTGGAATTCAATGTACCTGAAAAGATTCAAGTTAAAAACCTCAGTCTAGTGAGTATCACCATTTCTGTAACACTGGCAAAACTACTAGAGACTACACTAGAACAGAATTTGGACAGATGGCTTTATTTTGTTGGATGAGAAAAGTAGAGAAGCAGTTAAACATCCTACTTTGAGCAGGGTCTCAATACACCTGTTCCACTGTGCTCCCTCCAGGGTGAAGGACAGCATTTGTTTGAGTTAGCCATTGTGCTACCAAAATGGGTAACAAAAGTTCATGCTTTGAAGTTCGGAGAAGCCTCCTGCTTCAGAATTAAGTCTGGTTCCATGGCAACAAACAGACAGAGCTCCACAAAAGCTTCAGCACCTCAAACAGGACTGATGACTGGAGTTCTGCTGCACAGTACTCTAACCTAAGAATAAAAATCAATGAAGACTTCAGCCAGTTTAGTAGATCTACAGAAACTGCTTCTCTTAAGCTCTGCAAATAAGGCAGCCTTTCAAAGAATGATGTTTGCCAATTCTCTAAGTATTTTATCAGCCTATTCATCTCATGCAAAAAAAAAGTTTACATGAGGAAAAAGAGATTAGCTGAAGCAACCACATGTTCAAAACAGGTTAGATAGAGCCAACTCTGCTTGATGTCTAAAGTTTATTTCTAGAACTGTTTCTTCAAAATACATCATACTTCAGACATTATATCCTAAAAATAAGAGACATTATGAAGGCCTTAAATAAATAAAACCCAAAAGAAACAGCAACAAACAACCCAAACCCCAAAAAGTAGACTAGTCCTCTTCCTCATTCACTGCTTTCACTGGGTATCTGCATTTATAATACCTAATCATTCACACAAGGGCCACATTTAGAAGAGGTCCTGTAACTGCTTTGAGTGGCCAGTGCTTTCATTTCAACAACTGAGTTACAAAATGTCAGATGTTCTCATTCCATACAAAAATGAAGATATACAAAACTATAACTGAGATGTGGAAAAATCATAGTAGTCACCCAAGTGTTTGGCAAGTATTTTAAGCTTCATACACCTACACTGATCAATAAAATACTCCATCACTACTAAACCACTTATGAATCCTTAGATGTCAAAGGTCTTCAATACAGGTATGGATCCTACCTATATTTACCTATTTATGAGACATGAGATTAAGGACCTTGGCCCAAATCACAAAACGCATCACTGGAGAAGCCAGAAAGAAAACCCTTGTTCAGAGGAAAAAAAAAACAACAACTTGTTCAGAACTCCTTTTACTGTAATGTTGTCCTGGTTTCAGCTGGGATAGAGTTAATTTTCTTCCCAGTACGTGGTGTAGTGCTGTGTTTTGGATTCAGTGTGAGAATAATGTTGATAACACACTGATGTTTTAGTTGTTGCTAAGCAGTGCTTACACTGGTCAAGGACTTCTCAGCTTCTCATGCTCTGCCAGGTGCACAAGAAGCTGGGAGGGGGCACAGCCCAACTGGCCAAAGGGCTATTCCACACCATATGGCGTCATGCTCAGCATATAAACTGCGAGGGGGTTGGCCAGGGGGCAACGATTGCTGCGCAGGGATGGGCTGGGCATCAGTCAGCAGGTGGTGAGCACCTGCATCACTTCCCCCCCCCCTTCCCTGGGTTTTGTCTCTCTCTCTCGTTGTTTTCCTTTTCATGACAATTTATCATCATTTTTTTTTAATTTCAATTACTAAACTGTTCTTATCTCAGCCCATGAGTTTTCTAACTTTTGCTCTTCAGATTCTCTCCCCCATCCCACTGGGGGGCGGGGGGGTGAGTGAGTGGCTGTGTGGTACTTAGTTGCCAACTGAAGCTAAACCATGACAAATGTTGAAGGAATCTTGTAAGCAGATTTAAGATGCTTCCATATATCATAAAGATAACACAGAGTAGAATTCTGAGCCTTAGACCCTAGCAATATTTGCTGACTTACTCAGAACAGAAAAAATACGTTGTTAATACCAATTTAAATTAAAATAGCAAGCTATTACCTCTTTCAAAGTAAAATATTACACAAGACCTTTCTTCTATGATCTTATTTAATCTCACTGTTAAAACACAAATATATTTTATGGAAACATTACCTGGCAAAGAAGTTCGTAAAAGGTCCCAATATTTTTCGTTTACTGTCCACATCTGCCTCTTGACAACATTCCTGCTGGCTCTGATCATTGGTCTCTTTAGTGGAATTCAGGGTAACATCCGAGAAGTGTGCCTCATCAGTCTCAAGATTCACAATTGCACTGGAACTGCTTGTGACCACAAAGTCCAAAATGTCTTCATTGCTAACTGATAAAGTTGTTGACAGTTCTGTGCTGAGACTAGAAACACTACAGACAGAGATATCATCACTTCGATTCAGAGTTTTTGAAGTTGGACTATAAAGTTTGACAGTGTCATACCCAGTTCTTGGGAAAGTAGAGGATTTTCGCACAGCATGGTCATGTTCAGAGGTCAGAGGATGTGGAGGCACATAAGACGGCAGTGTGCACGCGCTCTGAAAAGCCCGGTCAGGCACAATTTCAGGTTCTGACTGCTTTCTCTTCACGTTTAACACACTGCAGTGAACAGGCTCTGGATTTCCTACTTCTAGAGTTGGAATACCAGAATCCACTGATTTAAGGCTATGACAATCTTCTAAAGCACTGGACAGCTGGCCAGGCCCATACTCAGGCAATGAGAGAGATCTCGGGGTCCCGGAGTTCAAGTTTTGAAGGCCCTGGATACTGCTGCCCACTCTTGCATCCAGAATTCCCATGAAGCTCAAACCATTTAAGGAGTTGGATAAATTTACATCGGTTGTCTTGGCCCAACTGGTAACTGGTTAAAAAGAAAGAAAATACAAGATTATGAGTTTGAAGGAAGGTTGTGGTTTGTTCTTGGCTGTTTGTTGGGTTTTTTTAAATTCATTCAGTCCTGTCATAATTTAGGCTTGTTATTCATCTTCTCTTGCACATGATTACTATCCCTTCCCCCTGCTTGAACAAGCAGGACAATGGCAACTTAAATTAGGCTTCTAGAAAATGTCAAGCATGAAAAGCTTTTCATAAGCAGTTTGTGTGCCAGTGTTTGCTTCGTACACATCTCCTGCGAGTGAAATTACATACTATAAGAACTGTAGTACTCTAGTGTTCCATGTCAATATTAAGACAAATATTTGAAATTTATTTTTATACAGTCATAAATGCATATTTACTGATGTTGGGGAGCTACAAAACTTGTTTCAATTCATTTAGTCCAAAATTCTGAAGTGTTCATTTAAATAGAATTTCTTAGCATTCTTCTGGAAACCATAAAACTGATAATATATTTTTCACTGAAACAGAATGCATAATATATCAGTTTTGCATTAAGCAAGAGATGCAAAATCTGAATAGCTATAAAGCTATCCATATAGTCAACATTTTGACAATACACATGATGCATTTCAACAGTGCGCATACAGTAAAACTGACACTTGCAAATATATTTTATTTACTGCACTCAGGGATCGCTATCCTTCATATTTGCAATACACATTCACACTGTCTCCCCAGGGGCTGTCACCAGTGCAGTTAATCCAGTCAGTGCCCCACTTCCAGTCTAAATCTGAGCAACCCTCAAAGAGAGGACAGTCAAGTATGAGCTGCAAGTTGGATGCACTGTCCTCGTGGGCAACTGCAGCCTTTCATAAACCTGGGACACCATCTGCCGCCCTGGCTCCCAGAACTGCTACTGACCCTTTAAAACACTACATGATTATTATTGTAACGTTCGATACATCTCCTCTTTCTATACGAATAGTTAAATTATCTACAGCTCTGCTGAATGTAATTACTCTGCAGCACTTGGCAGAACAAATATGCACATATTGCTTCGGCTTCTTCACTCTGAAATACTCTGCGCGAAGTGTGAAGGAGTGAAGAATACTCCTTCCATCTTGCAAACAGCTTGCTTTCAAGACAGATTTTTCTCCAGTTCCTGAAGCCTGGTCTCCTGCTTCTGGTCTTCCATTCTCTCCCAAGTACAGCACTTAACTAAAGGTGCCAGTTGGTCTCTAGGAGGTCCTCCCTGCAATTCTACTTTTAAAATAACAAACCACCACCACCACCCCCCGCAAAAAAACCAACCAAACAAAAAAAACCACCCAACACCCAAACATCTCATTTGGGAAAACTGGTTCCTCCCAGCAGTTCCAAACCACTGGCTAATGGCACCTAAGCCCTGCCAAATACCAGGGTTTGACACACTGTCCGTTCTTAGATCCGAGCTCATCAATGCACCTTGGCTTTGTGATACTGACAGCCAGTAAGTAACAGAAAACACATTTCAAACATATTCCACTGGTCCAAACCATAACAATTCTTTCCACAAGCTTTCAGTCACATTAAAAGTTCATTAATCCAAACGTACTTCATATGCTATACCAACCCTTCAGCTTACTACACAAATGCTATTCACTAGCTGATCCGACACTCCAGTTCAATCCACTCCTAAGCATAGGGAAAAGTCAAGTAGAAACAACCCTGGATATTTAATCTTTTAGACCTTTTCAGAACTTTTTAACAGCCAACTATGTACTACCCATCCAAATCGATCAATGCATCAACTGCCTAATCCTTTGGATACGCAAGGTTTCAAATTTATTGTTTTGACTAAAAAGCTTGTGAAGATGTACACTGTTCTTATAGAGTTGCTATAGCAACTTTTCATTTTTCACATTACCATGGTTTGAAAAGTTTACATCCCCTGCAATTAAAAGAACTGACGTCTTGAGATAGCTAGCATACCAGCTGCATACTTTATGAACCTCTCTGTTCACTAAATTAGAATTGCAAGGGCCAGCAAAAAAAAAAAAAACACAAAAAAAACCAAATCAAAAAACAAAAAACCCTAAACAACAATCCTTGAATACAGGCAACAGACTATTCTACTTTATTAAGCCAGCTGTGACAGTCAAAGCATACAAATATGATGTAACATGGAGCATTAGATATAATTACTGTCCACGTACTCGGATCTCCTGCTCTCAGACCTTCTTGCTTGGATTCACTTTTTTTTCCTAACATAAGTCTGACTGTTTTCTCTCCCCCATGTTCACGCACCCCTTCATACACATTATATTGCTCTTTAAATCAACAGCCCACCCAGCCCCAACATTACTCTAAAGCATACACACACACACAATGGAACTGTATAAGCAAGTGTGCAGGTGTTTGCTTTATCACAGCTCATACTTATTAATGCATCCAGACAATGTAGTCCAGAAAACAAAGTTCAGAAATGCAATGAGCCAGGAACAACTTTGATGTTGTTTGGGTAAATAGCACAAGCATGTTCCCATAACAAAGTCCTTCAGTGACTGCCTTCACTTCTGCTCAATGATTTTCCCAAGTAGCAGCCAGTCCTTAGTTTAATTGCATACCTCCTCTCGACTAAGCTTACAAATTGTAAGCATTCAAGCAGCCTTGGAAGAGCCAGTAAATACAGCAGCTCAACAGGCCAAACAATTCTGTAGACGAGAGAGTTCAAAGAGAAGTGAAAATAAATTTCCATGCAGGGTACTGAAGCCATTTTAACTTGGCTTGGTATTTTTTAACCAAAAAATTTAACAGGAAGAGATCCTTTAAACGGGCAACCAGCAAATGCAGAAGTATGTAACAGCTACAGCTTGCTGGAGCAAATTATGCAATAACAAGCTACAAAGGTTTTACACAGTTCAACGAAACTGTGGGAAGCTTTGAAATATACCCATCAAGGGCTTTAAATGAAAACTTGAGATGTAATCAGCTGTCAAAAACATACATGAGAACTCCTTGATTAATTTTGCATTAGGTTGTTGTAGGATTGTTTTTAAGGATGTAGTGAAGTGATATTTATACTCCTTATTTTAGCTGCCTCACTGGTAAGTGCAAAATCTGACAAGTGATGTCAAACATTTTAAGTGTCATGTGCTCCAATACTAACTTCCTTCCATAAATCATTTATTAACATAACATTATTGTAACATCATCATAATAAACGTAAGTGTTATTAAGGTATTAGTAGTATAATAAACTATTGAGAAAGAATAAGCTATTTTGACTGCACAACATTCATAATCCCCATGGTTTACTTAAATATATTATCATTAAATAAAATTGGTATTTGTAAAGTCTTAACATCCTACGTCTTATAGGAACCATGATCTCATAACTGTGAATATCCCAGAAGAGAGGTAACAAAGGAAAGGGCGACAGGAAAATACAGCAGAGGTCACAAGTGGCAATGAGAGGGTAGGTACGTATTATTTACTCATTAACTCTTTCAACATAAGTGCTAAGGGGCACCAGATAAAAATAGTTTTGTAGCCAGGTTCAAAATTAACATCAGGATGTAGCTATTCATTCAAAGGGTAGTTGAACTGCCTAAGTCCTTGCCACAGTACACTGTGGATGCTGGAAGTTTACATGGAAGCTCAAGGAATAAAACAATCACTGAACATTCCTAAACAAAAAGAAACTCAGGAAGTCCCTGAACTGCAAGCGTCAGAACTTCATGGAAACATCAACGTACATTAGTCCTGCTTTTAGGCCCTCTCCCAGGTAAATTCTCTTCTGACAGGTGCAGTTTTGGGCTGCCCCAGTATGGCTGTCCATACGGCTTTACATTCCCCAGATTCTGATCACAGCATGCAAGAAGGCATGTTCTGACAATAACCACAGGCTTTAAAACAGGTTTTGACTTTGCGTATCACTCAACCACACAGAGAGAACAAGTCATATTTGATTACAATTTCTAAGGTCTACAATAAAATGGCTTTTTAACCCATTTTAATGTAAAATTTAATGAAAGTTAACAGCAATGCCATGCAACCATTAGAGTAAAACAAAGATCAGAAAGATGCCAACTCAAGCCACATTCCTCCAAGTTTGCTGTGACTTGCAATGCAATTTAGGCAACAAACTTGTTTAGAAGGAAGGGTAAGACAACTATGTACAAAACAGGCTTTATAGCTTCTTGCCTTACAGGAATGATGAATGGTTTACATACTGCTCAGTTCTCAAAAAGTTAACATCTCAAATTTTATCACACACCTTGTCTCTTCAACACTTATCTCTGCCAGCAATTTTTTTTTTTTTTAAGTTATTAAGAGCAAGGAATTTCCTCAATTACAAAGCTGCAACTGTTCTTTTTCTTCTTAAAGGAAAAATATTTAAAAAAAATAAATTAAGGGTTTATACTCTCCATGGATTTGACAATATTTTTTTGAATGTACCAAGAAACACATTGCTGCTATCAAGTGCAACTGCAGGTGACCTCAGTGCACAAGAGCATCAAACCCAGTTTTGTTTATTAAACATTTCTTGGTTCAGACTGTGTTCACATCCTAACAGCCACAGCACTGCCGACAGTGAAGAATTCCTGAGGCTACAAACAGTCTAGCTTTCAACAAAGCATGAGATACCGCGATTAAGGCTACATACGTAAGCACTGCCAAAACTTCAATGGCAAAAAGAAAAGAAACAAGTGGGGATTTTTTTTCTATTAAGAAGTCTTTTATCTAACTCGCAGCCAGCACCCTTCACGAAGTGTGAGCTTTACAAACCTGGCTTCTGAGCAGAGCACTTGGAGAGCGATCATGAGTAAACCATTCACCGCTTTTCCACTTTTTTGCTACGTCAGGCAGGCAATATAAATGAGTCACAGTGTTCTTCTAAAGCCTCTGCTCCTGAAGCAGTTCACAGGGCTTTTTTCCTCCCCACACCAATGTTACTGAAAAATCTGAGGCCACGTTAAATTAGCAGCAGCGTCACGAGAACTTCAGCTAATGCTAGTTGCAGTTTTGTTTGGTCTCTGGGATCGCCTAGGAGACTTCAACTAGAGAGGCAGCGAGAGAGACGAAAGTTGCTTCCTTTTCAACGGGCTTTAAGGCTGACCCGACACTGCGAAGGTTTCCTAGCTGGTGGCCTTCATTTAAAAACAAAACCCAAACAACAGAAAACCACAACCAACGCATTTCCCCAAAGCCTTGAGGAAGCAACGCTCGCTCTCCTCCGTGGTCTTTAAACCACTCGGTGAAGACTCCGGCGGCGCAGAGCTGCTGCTCTAACTTTTTAAGGTGGCCACGAACGGGCCAAGCAAGCAGCTACCCACCCAGCCGCAGCCCGGCCGGCCCTAGGCGAGCCCCTCACCGCCGGGGGGCTGCTCCCGCCTGCCCGGCGCGGCCCGCCCCGCCTCGGGAGCGGCCCGCTCGCCCCCCCGGGCTCTGCCCCTCACCCCAACAGGTGCCACCAAACACCCCCCGGCCCCAAGCTCGGGCCGAGCCCCGGCAGGACGGCAAGCCACCACCCGGCTGGGTCTGCCGCCCGAGAAGGAAGAGACACGCAGAAACTTCGACGCCTCACCGGGGTAGCGCAGCCCTCCGACGCTCTCCTCATGCTGGGCCATGCCCAACCCGCCCCACAGCTGCTGCTGCTGCGGAACTAGGAGGCGGCTGGTGGCTGCGGCGGGCGGTCCATGTCGCTCTCCGGTCCCTGCGGAGGAGCGGCGGGTTCAGCGGAGGTGAGGCGGCGCAGCCCCCGCCCGTCGGGCGCCCTCTCCGCGCGGCGCAGGGCCTCCCATGGCGCCCGCCCCCGCGGCGGGCACGGCACGGTTCGGCGCACACCTGGCTGCGGGCGCAGCGGCGGGCTCTGCCGGCGAGACAGGTGCCGGGCTCCTCCCGGGACGCTCCGGTCCCCGCAGCTGGGCCTCCTCCCGCCCCGCCGCCGCTCCCCCTCCCGAGCGCGGCGCTGAGAAACGCCGCCCGCCGGGGAAGGAAACGCCTGCGCGGCGGGGGGCGGGGAGGCACGCGGGGGGGCGGCCGCTGGGCGCCATTTTGAATCGCCTCAGCGCGCCCGAGGTGGGGGCCAGCGGTGAGAGCGGGTTGTGCGCGCCCGGCTTAGCCGCGGCGGAGGCGGTGGGGTAGCTCCGGGGAGCGGAGGGGGTTTCAGAACGGTGGGCTTTAACTGAGGGCGCTCCTTCAGAGGAGTTCCGCGCCCCGCGCTGGGGTGGGGGGGGCGCTCTCTCGTTACCGGGCGGTTGCAGCCCGTCCTGCGTTACCGCTAGCGGCAGCGCGAGCGGCCGAGCTGTGCCGGGACGGCCGGGCCTGCGCGCTGGCGGCCTCCGGGGGAAGCGAGTCTGCGGCGGGACTCCCCTTATGTTCCTGGCTGCATTTAAGAGGAAAACAAAATTTGGTGGTTTTTTGCAGGTTTGGACTGTGGAAGGTCTGAGGTGTCAAGTGAAGGTGCATCCAGAGCTCTGTGGAACTGACCTGTAATGCCAAAAGTGGAAGCTCTAGGATGGCAATTGCTATTCGAGCATGTTTGATTTATCTTTCAATTCTCTTATGTTTGCCTGCCATCTCAAAGTGCTCCCTTTTGGCATTTGCTTACTCAGCTTATCCTGCACACCCCTTCTTCTCTCCACCCTGACACTGAAATCAAAGGAGTTACGAGCAATCAATACCTTGCAGGAGCAGAGCTCTCATGTTTCCTTATCATCTTTGAAACTCATTCTTGCTTTTTTCTGCAAAGGTCATATGCGTTTTGCACCTAGACTCAGTGATCATGTCTCTAGAATGGGTTAAAGATGAAGATAAAGTTGTCCCCTATCTTAACTGAGGATGCAAGTACTAGCCTCTCATTACCTCACGCCACTTACGTCTACCCTGAAGCTGGAAGTGTGAGTGCAGCAAATGCAGAAATATCTGAACTTGGGTTAATGTAATAAGTTCAATATCAAGATGAGCAGAACCATGATTATTTAAGCTTTGATGTGGGCCAGTTTCACTTGAATAAACTGCAAGAGGCTGAGGTAAACTTCTACGGAAGTACTTGCCACTATGACCCCATTGACACCAGTTCCATGCTATGAAGATTAGAATTAGGTCATTATCAAGATGAGAACTGGGCACTGAAAACCTACCATCAACCCAAAATTATACCTCTGCAGATACTTTCTGTGACTGGGTCAGAGACTGATAAATTTCAGTGCTTATTCTGCTGGATTTCTAAGATGGGTATCAACATAATTAAGATTGGCACTAATTTCTCCATATCTTTCTTTGAAAATCACTGCTACCTCTGCAAGACAGCTTGCATATTGCTATTAAAAGAAGGTAAATAAAAGCAAAACAGCTTTGAAGCACTATAAACTTGTTTATATGCAAGAGACATACTATTTTGGAGCATATACTGTCACTAACTCCTTTTTCAGTATTAATTAAAAATAAAATTCACAATAAAATTAACAATAAAATTCTTACTGTTCTTTGCACTGAAGAAACGCAGAACAACCAGGTTCCCAATGTGCTAGGCAAGGTAAAAATACCAGGGTCAGCCTCAAAATGTTTACAGAAAATCAACGTAAAAAAAAATATTCTTTATTGCATGTGAATGACTGTATAACTCATGGAAAAGGGTAAATAGCATTTCTGGTTGTTGTGAGCTATTGGCAAAAGTTGACTTTTTGCATTAGCAGTTAGCATCCTCCATCCGAGATACCGTAGTTTCTGTCTGCAGGTATCGTGTATTATTATTCCTCTGTATTGGTAAAAGCTGAAGGGCTGACATTATGTGACTAAATACAGCGTCACACCATTAGCTCTCATGGAAGCGTGGCATGTCCCAATTATTAAAAGGAAACAGAACAGGTACTACCAGGTACGGGAAGTATAAATGCATAACTAAGTACAAAGGGAACCTTTAGTGCCTTTGGTTTTCAGCTGTGCAAAATTTAAAGTTCATCCAGAAGGGCATGCTGAGAAATCAAGTCTTCCTGTTTTAATAGATGGGTTGTAAGCAAATCCTCAAAAGCATAATAAGAAGTTAGTTGTGGCACTTACTCAGCGTGGTTATCATCAGTGCTCTGCCACTGATTCAGAGTTGGGTAAACCTGTAAAATACTTAATTTTGTAAAAATTCTTGGGACAAAATCCTGATGTTTTGTTCAAGAGTGTCTTGCCTGTGGCTGTTGTGTAGAAATGAAGAACTACATAGAGCAGCCTCAAATTGGCAACTGATGTTCACCTAGTGTGCAAAAAACATCTACGTGGTCTAATAATAGATCAGTGCTAGAGAATTTAATTTTTTGAAAACATTCAATTCAAAAGCCCTGTCATACAAACTCATATTCATTCCAGCAGAATTTGATACTCCAGTTTTATGGTTACTCTGCAAAAAAGCCTGAAGGGTTTGTGCTCTGTTCTGTGTCACTGATTTCTCCAAAATACACGACATATTGGAAAAGTATGCAAAGTAATAGTCCTTCCTTTGTTCCTTTCGAACAAGGTAGAGTTAAGGAACAGAAACGAAAGCTTCCCTCATGCTTCTTATGCCTGTAGATGTGGGAAATCATTCTCCCCTTAGGCTTTTAGTTCTGTTTTGAAGCTTCGGCAATTTTGCAATTGATACAACTTTTAATTTAAATTTTTTTAAGAACTAGATGGGAACATCTAGATTGAATTTTAATTCGTCAGAAGCCAAGTATGATGCAAGCAGCTTTCAGAGACAGCCAAACTGAGCTTCATTCAGTCGGCTGTGCAGCTCCCTATCCACCTTGAGGTCAGTAATTCGCTGTCATAAACTAGAAGACATTTCAATATAATATTTTTTTCTCTAGTTAACCGAATATTTGCATATTGTGAAGATACAACTGTTGCACATCATTGAATACTAGCTGATCAACAGCTCCTTCCATTTCCCATCACTGTCATTTAAGGTAGTTCTAGCTCACACAAGCAAGAGTGCAAGTGTACCAAGTGTAGCAAGTGATGGATAATCTCTGTTACCGCCTTGAGATACAGAGATGTTATCTCTGTAGTCATGCCAAGAGACAGAAAAGTTCTCTCTTGAAGGTGTTAGAACAGAGATGAGACATTGATCTTTTTCCTCCTTGCTTTACAGAATTACTTGTATGTATGATAAAGTAACTAATGCATGTTTTATAGATATGGCACAGAAAATTAATAAATTCAGGTTTCTACTGACTTGTAACAATGAGCAGGGTGATGATTTGATCAAAAATATCAATACCTCACAAGCAAATGGTGGGTTTTGACAAATGGAGAATACTATGCTTTCCTACTTCAAATTAATAATTAATTTTGTTCTCACAAAACTAATATTTGCCTGCTTTTTGCACATCTGTATTTGATAGCAGGCCATTTCCAGCACAGCCACCATCTGCGTGGGCATTCCTACTAGCAGCGGAATGTCTGTGCACCAAACCATTTTAATAGGTTTGGGATGAATCGGGAACAGCTGGAGAACGTGCCATTTAATTCTCCCAAAAGGCTGCCTCCTCCTGTAGGAACGTAAACCTGATAAAGGATGAGGGCAGTGAAGCCAGGTCTATAACTACCATTACTGTTAACCTTTCTGTTACCACTGGGTAAGAATAGACTTACATGGTTTAAAGTTCCCCTCCATGAGACAGCAAGAAAATGAAGAGCAGGAAAAGCAGGGGAAGATAGTGCGAGACTTTCCAGCGCCTTTGAATTGGTATTACCGAAACATGATGTGTGTGACTGGAATGTTTCTATTGCTGTCTACAAGCTGCTTAGGAAAGACAAAATGAGTAATAAGATGTGAAGGAGTAAGACTATACAAACTAAAAATACTGCTTCTTTTATTAATATCTCAGAATTGCAGAATCTTAAGTGCCCATAAATAATTGCTAACAAAGTCTCCACAGTACTTCTCTTATGGATCTTAACTCATCACTAAGTCATACCAGAGAAGGAAATAAGGTTTTTATTATGCACAGCTGCATAATGAAAAGTTGCGATGTGATAGCAGATTTATTCTCTTAAGCAAGCACAATTTAAATTACATTTCCAAAAGCAAATAGATTAATCTGGTAACACAAAAGGCATTGCACCCAACATGTGGTAACTTTCTATTGGAACTCGTTAGGAAAAAAAAGAAGTACTGGACTAAAAATTAGTTGTTGTCTAGAACTAGTAATGATGAATGAAACCAAGTAACATTAAATTTGGGCAGATAACAGACCCAATTAATATGTCTCTATGGATCTGCAGTGCTTCAAAGAATTTAATATTTTTGTATTGAATAAAATTGTAGGAAAAAGGGACGAAAAATATTTTAAAAGCATGAATGACAATTGAGACTTCTTGAAGAAGACTTTGTTGTGAAATAGATAAGGGTTCCAGAGTCAAAAGATGATGGGCTAAAACCCCATCTCAAAGTGAAGACAATTAAAAGCCAAACATCAATACAAAAACTAGAAATTATGAAATGTAAAAAAAAAGTAAGAGAAAAAGGGAAAAAATCCTACCGAAAGGGTATTAGGAACAAAAAGCATGCTAACAGTCCTTAACATTCATTATTGCATGAATAAAGTAACTGTGCAAAAAAGAAAAATTCAATACCAATTTCTGTCCTGTACCTGGAAGGGATCAGGGTGGCCCACCATAGCAGGTAGGGATTAATGAGGCAAATTACTCTTTGGACAATGGGCGTAAACCACACACAAGTTGTACTTTTTTCAAACACAAGTTTGGGATCAATAAAAGAAAAACTACACAAGTTTTAATGTCCCATAGGCAACCTAATGGTTCTTTTTTCTCTGTAAACTATGAATCAATTTAATAGCCCTTCTGGATATAAGCTCTTCCTGTATGGAAAACAAGATTCAGAGAAATCTGGAGATCACTTAGTTCCTCGTTTTTCCCTGAGGCAGGATGTACATATACATACTTACATAATTTCTGACATGTTTGTCTAATTTGTTCCTCAAAATCTCTAATGGTGGAAGTGGCATCCTTTTTTTAGGCAGTCTGTTCTAGTGCTAATGTATTTGCTTTCAGTACTGCTGCTGTACTGTAGTGCCGGCTGTTCGCTCGGGCATTTCCCTGGCTACAAACAAGAAAAGCACTGAAATGAATATGAAAATATACTCATCTATACTTTTTAATAGGCTTGATTGTTTAGGTTGATTTTAGAAGAAATTCAAGAATTTGAGACTGTTCAGTTCTGTGATACAGGGAGAGTTGCTACATCTCACTGTGTCTCCATTTCTTGTAGCGAGTAAAATAAAGTCTACACAGAAATGAGGGGCAGTTAAGCCTTCTTCATTAACTATTTCTAAAATCTTTATGTGAAAAGCAATTGTAGCAATATTATAGCTGTTACTGTTGTTAATAAAAGTGACCCTGCCTTGTAGTGACAGGGAAAGGACGACTTACTATGGCTTTTGCACCTCCTCATGTTCTGGGATTAACTGGGCTCTACAGTTGCAAATACATTACAGTAACAGATACAGTTAGTTCTTCCAGAAGCACTTGCCCTACAGGAAGACCGTCAGGTAGGAGAAGGCCGTGTACATGGAAGTCTTTCATCTCAGTCTCTGTCCTCGGAGCATTCTTTATAGGTGAAGCTATACACGACAATGAAGTAGGGCAGGGAAACCAGTATTTTGCCACCCAGTCACTTTTTCTCGGCAGCATGCTGACCCACTGCCAGCTCAGTCAGCTTTGTTTTTTCTTTTAATCCCATCATCATCATATTGGAGCACTGAAGTACCTCAAAATTTATAAGCACTTGCATATTATAATACATTTTAAGAGCAACCTGAACACTGGAAAAGGGATCTTACTGTAGAAAGCTAAAATGTATTAAGTTTCATTTGTCCCAAACCTCTGGAGCCTTGCTGCTACAAGTTTCATTTGTCCCAAACCGCTGGAGCCTTGTTGCTACTAGTTTCACAAGTCATAAAATAAAATAATATGAGATGCTGCATGTGAAAGGTAGATGATGAATTCATTGGGGATAATACTTCAATATACTGGTCCTGGCAGGAAAAGAACAAGTTACTGTCACGGAATCCTGGCAAGACTGGCTCTCCAGGAGCCGCAGTACCTTTCCATGTATTCACTGCGGACAGCACTCCCATGAAGGCACGGTTTGACATGCATTTAAAGCCTGCCCTACCACTGACAGATGCAATTGCTGCCAAGGACTATGCAGTGGTTTTTGCATGATAGAAGCATTGTTTACATTGGAAACTAATTCTTTAGGATATATGGAGTTAATAATTCAGATACGACAATTGAAAGGCCTGGCTGATCAAATTTAATTCTTTTGTCAAGCATCTCCAATAAACACAATGAAAATACACTCCTTCTGCTGTATTTAAGAAATAATTAAAAATAATTTATGCCTTTGAAAGTTTAAAGCATGGTAGATACTAATGAACAAAAGTATTCAGGACCTTACAGAGCAACTATTTTCCATTATTTCCCAAGTGTGTACTTATGTGTTGTTTTCATTGCACTTCTAATTCAGGGCAGTTGCAATCATTCGACATGGAATCCCAAGTCATTGTGGCTGTAGACTTACAGCAACATGATGCCCATCTCCACCAAGCTGAATGTAAGCTGTTCAAAACTGGGTATGTCTTTTCGCCTTTTTATAAGAGGAGGTCTGGCCATGGGGTTAGGAGTATGTATTTTCTCGTCACAGATGCAGTTTTTCTAAAAGTAGAAGTGAGATACTGACCATTTCAATGGCTGAGTACAAGTTGAAAGCAGAACTAAAGTCTGCTAATTTAGATCCCATACTATATAAATGTTCTTTGATATGTCAGAGAGGGTCTGGGTTTTAATTTTTTTTTTTTTGAAAGACGTCTCGTGTTCTCTAAACATGAAGTTGTCATTACAACTTAATTTTTGGAATGAGATTGTGACATTTTCTGTAGAAATAACTGAAGTGGGGACTAAGCTTATTTTGTTTTCTTGTCTTTTTTTTTTTTTAAGAACATACATAGTGTATTTAATTTTCCTGCATTGTATTGAAAAAGAATAAAAAAATAGATTAAAAAATTATAGCAATGAAAGGACTCCCAAATTAGATACCTCATGCTCTCTCTCCAGAACGTTTAATTCTTAACTGTCATGTTATATCTAAGTTATATATGTTAGACAAAGAAAATGAAGACACACACACACCATCCAATTGTCCTTTTATATTTTTATTCGGTGTTAAGTAACTCCACAAGAAAACAAAATCAGTTACTCTGGTGTACGTGAAATCAGAACAATACAACCACTTGAAGCAAAAAGTAGAAACAAATTTCAGCCCAGGAATGGAAAACTGATACTTCAGTGCTATGGATATGCAATGCGCTTCATACCACAGTGCGGTTCAGCGTACGCCAACCTTTAATGCTTTTGTTGTTGTTGTTGTGTGTGTGTTTCTATCCATACAGAAAAACGAAAAACCACACTTCCAACTCTCACTGAAAGCTTTAGAGCTTTAGCCATTAAACTATGAAAACAAGTAAAGACAATTTGTTATTGCCCAAGCTCAATACACGATTTTATTTTCCCCAAAGGTGCTGGAATTATTACATGCCACAATGTAACTATAAGCAACACCTTTGTTGGTTTTGAGCCCTTTCTTACCAAAGAAGCAGCTCTAGCCAGAATTAACTGAGCTGAAGTTTGTGTTTGAAATATGTCCATTTGGTCATTTCTTGTTCTCGAATGAAGTTCTATTCCATTCTTCACTGTAGTGATTTGAAGAATTTGTGTGTAAAGTTCTTTTTTACTTTCATGTTACAGTTAACTAGTTCTCAGTGCAGGTGCTAAACAACCTCTCAAGGAAGCTCCAGAAGAAAGTAAAATATATAAAAATCTATCCAAAGTCTGCAAATAAATTAAGGAAAGAAACTGTAAAGTGTCAAAAGATTTGTTGTATGAATACAAACCCTAAAACATAGTCTAAGAGGAGGACCAAAAGAAAGTCCCTGGGTAAGGACAAACCAAGCCAATTTTAAGTAAGGATCTCAACAAAGCATTGCCCAAAGAATGGCATGGTTTTCCAACCACGTATTTCAATTCCTACATTATCAATTGAATAAAGGCAACAAAACCCAGTTACTCAGAAAACCTTTCTAGCACAGAACATACTTCAAAGGCAGTTCAGCTCACATTTCGAACAGCTGTAGTTCTCATGAGGTTTATTGCCTGTCAAAATTGATGGTTAAGCTTTTCAAGTCAGTATTGGACTTTCTGCACTTCCTGATGTTACAGACATGCTGCTATTGTATAGACTAGTTAGTGCTTGTTGTTTTTTAAACTATGAGTTGGTAAAAACTTAGAACGTTTAGTTTTGCAAATATTGCTCCTCCTGGCTTACACATTTTGCATAATGTGTTAAAAGCACAAGGAGTTGATAGTCTTGTACAGATGCAACTTGACAATGTATTGACTTTCTAAGTTAACAAAACTTAAAAGCAAGTCACATAAAGCAACAATCACTACTGCAATCACACATGTATGTTGTAAGTCATCACCTTCCCTACCCCCACCCACCACACACGTAACTTGCCCCACACATTCTCTCAGAAACACAAAATGAACTACGAGATTTACTAAATTACAGCCACAACAGCAGCTAACTGCAGCAGCCACAGGATTTCTTTCAAGTGAAGCACTGACCCTTTGCATTTAAAACATTGAACGCTCTGAGCATTTTAGATAGTTTCAGTCATTCAGGCTCAAGTTCAGTACAGGATGCTTTTGCAGGTTACATGAATGCCATCATCTGCAACAAGACAACATTCTCATTACTCGTTACAAAATTCACAACAATCCACACATCACCCCAGTGGTTTGTTATTTTTGGTGTTACTTTTTGAACATCTGCCCCACATTGGCAAGTTGCTAAAAAGGACAAAAAAAAAGAAAAAAAAGGAAAAAAAACCCCACATTGCCTCCATACCTACAAATAATCCTTGGCTTCTCCAGTTAGCAAAAATACAAACCATGGTATCCTCAGTGTTGGTTTGCGGGAGGGGGGAATCATAGGATAGAAAACACAGTTTCTGTAAGTCTCTAAAGCACAACCCTGTTGTTCCTACTTCAAAGTTATGAGATTTACTGAATGAAGACTGGACAAGTCATTCATGCTTTTCTCCTGCATTCAGAAAGGCACTGATAGATTACAGTGTTAAGTATTTATCTCCCAGTTCTTAAAGAACAAAGCCTAATGTGCAGAAAGCTGAAGTCTCTGAATAGCAGAAGTAGTTGTAGACACTGCGATGCTAAGAAGATAGTAATAGTGGTCGGGCTACAGTTACGAATGAAAATAACTGCAATTAAGATGCAAAAAAGCAGTGGTACTACTAAGACAAGCACATGCACATCCATTCTTGATTTGACAACACAATCTAGTCTAGTTCAAATAGCCAAGAATTTAACAGGTTTTTTTTGGGGAAAAAAAAAATCTTCAACAGGACAGCTGTGTCCTCATCTATAAAATAAGCAAGAAGAGAAAGATAAATACACATCTGAATCCATTAACTGAAGAGGAAACTCAAGTTGTTGTTTTAGAGCTACAGACCCTCAAGAAGGATAGTTTTCCATCTCATGTTACTTTTAAACCATCTGTTCTACTCTGCAGTTTTTATAGTTGAGTTCGAGAAAAAAGCTCCTCCTCACACGGATCAGCCCATTCACTTCCACCTTCTGAAGCTGTGTCTTCAGAGCTGGAGCTATCACTGGAGTAGATCTTCTTCCTGAAGCCATTTGGTTTTGCCTCAGCATTTATATCATCTGCACATCTTGCTTCATAAACAGAAGAAACCTAAGGATTTAAACTGACAGTGTTGATGGGGAACAATAAAAAACATGCTTGCTTTTTTCTGAGCTGGGAGGTTATATAGTTTTGTAGTTGTTCAAGAGAGATGTCACGATTACAGGGCAAGTCCTCCACTTCCCTGACTTAGTCCACTATGTAGAAAGGACAGCAGAACAGCAGGGAAAAAAGGTGGGGCCTTTATTATTTTTTCCTATTCCTTCATTTTAGCATTTGCACAAAAGAGCAAGAGAATCAAAAGTGAACGCAGGTAGAATGCAGCGTGATCACAGGTCATGTTAGAAAATGACTGTAAAAGTTATCTCCAAAATTTGGTAGTAAGTATTAAATACCAAGAAAACACAGCACAGATCTGACTGAACTTCAAAAGCAAAACCAATATATTTTCGGCTGAATTGGTAAAGCTATAGCAAGCATGTCACAGCGTCAATTTAAGTGCTATCATCACTATGAAGTTTAAAAGTGTATCAGTAAGTGTATGAGTACATTAAGATTTCCCCTACAGCAAAAAATCAGGTTTTTGTTCATAAGCAGGACAGAATTCAGCATACATTATGTTTACGCCTTTATTTACTGGTCCCTTCTGCCTTCACAGGGCACATCAGCCCACTCTACGCTTACTGACATTAGAAGTTGATGAAGAAAAGATGCATGTTTAACCCACACGACAAGCAAAAGCCAAGTGTTCCCAAAGGAAACGGAGTTTGCTTAGCTACTTGAAGTACAACCCTTTGTACAAAGGGCTATACTCCCCGAAGTACAACACTAAGGAGTTTTCAGAAGAACGCTCAAGACACAGAAGAGATTAAAACACAAAGTAAGGAAATAAATGCTTTTGAAGGTTTTCATAGGAATTTCATTTGAGGCCAGACTGAAAACTGTCATGAAAGGTTATAAAATGACCCTTATAAAATAAACAAAAAACCTCCTCCCCCAAACCGAAGACACACTTACCATATTAAAATCTAAAAGATGTTCATCATCATTGGATATTTCCTTTACATCTGCAAATTCTCCTACACCATTCTCTCCCTTGGCATTTGTGTAACACTCTTACATTGTGTTTGTGGGGGTATTTCAGAGGAAAAAGAAGAAAAAACAGAATTGAGGAACACTGTTATTTACAGTTAGCCAAAATGAAAGCATCTAGAGAAGTATTCTTGAAATTCACACTCTAAGCCATGTAAACTCTGTGCTTGTGGGGGATTTTATAGTTTGACATCCTTAAAGAGATAAGCATAATACCTTATGGAAGCTTCATCAAATCTTACCTGGATAACCAAATAATAATAAAAAGAAGCTACTTAATGAAAACATCTAAAGTTGTGAGCTACAAAGAGCAAGAATTACTTTTTTATTGTAAATGGTTCAGTACATTTTTCAGTTCTGATACTGCACAGTGTTTTAGATCATTCCTCTTTCTATACCCATACAAAATATACTGCAACAGCAGCCTGATCCTGACTGAAGCTCAAAAAAACCCAAAAGAAGTTGATGTGAATGGCTGTAGTTTCTACTTACCAGAGTAAACTTCCATATAGAATATAAACATATATCAATATATATGGGTCACATGCATCAATATCCATATATAAAAAATACCCATACAGAAAACTGGATACTGCTAATGATTTGTGACAGAATAACATTAGCTCTGAGCATAAAGTTCTAGTTTTGTTAAACTTAGTCTAAAAGTGGAAATCCTGGAACTATTCTACTTCACAGAAATTCTGCCACTGTATCAAGCAGGTTCTGGACTCCACAGTATTTCGTACTGTATATGCTGCCTTCCTCTGACAAAGTCAGGTGGTGAAACACTGCGGTTACACAGGTTCACCAGCGGAGGTCAGCAAAAAGATGACACAACTCACTCACAGCAATTCCAGGATTACTGTGTAAAATACATACTCAGGAGTGTGAATCACTACATCTGCCAGTACACCAATAACACCTCTGCAATTATCACTGTGGGGAAAAAAAACACATTACAAAAGGACACTAAATATCTCTACTTTGTAAATACTGAGTTTTCTTCTAATATCAGAGGTTCTGTGACCAGTCCAGGAGGCAAATCAAAGTCCTGGAGGCATCAATCTATTCTCTTTCACTGTGCAAACACTCTTCTATAGTTGGGAGTGAAGTAAGTTAAGATGTTCTTGAAAGTAACCCAAACTGTCCTAAACACCACAGTAAGGGCATTTAGGCACCAAGAACACTGTTTATCGGTTGCACTTTAAGGTGTACTCCAAAAATAGTTCAGTAATAATTACTGGCTAATCTACTTGCAGATTATTAAGGAACCAGGTCTCTGATCAAAAGTTTCTTGCACTGAGCCTCTACCAACAGAAAGCATCAGATAGCCTGTCAATTCGGCATACAGAATGTTCTTATTTAGCTTCTTGTCAAGCACGGGAACAGGCTGCCCAGGGAAGTGGTTGAGTCGCCATCCCTGGAGGTATTTAAAAGACGTGTAGATGTGGTGCTGAGGGACATGGTTTAGTGGTGGTCTTGGCAGTGTTAGGTTAACGGTTGGACTTGATGATCTTAAAGGTCTTTTCCAACCTAAACAGTTCTATGGTTCTATGATTCTTGCCTCTCCCCAGAAAAGGTAAATTGGTATGCAGGCAAAAAAAAGCAGTCTGGATTCTTGCCTGTCCCCTGAAAACCTGAGCTTGGGCCAGCTGTCAGATGCTACAAATTCTTGGGAGGCAACAGCAAGTGCTGGAAGCACACCTGCTTCCGCTTGCGAGCAGCCTGCCTACCAAGACTGGACTTACCCTCTGTGTGGGACAGAAAAATTCCCAGATTGTCACTGTGAAAGGAGTGGCCAAGAGACAAATCCCTCTCCTTCCCATCTTGAGAGAAATTCCACACATTCACTGAATAACTGGCATGTTATTTATGCAAACCCATAAAAGGTAATTATCATGTTTTCACATTCTTATAAAATCAGCTACCTAATAAGTATTTTTCAGGTTGAAACATATTCAAAAATGTAGTGAAGTATTTCCAGAGTCAGAGATTAATATTCTATTTATTTAACTCCAAGCTCTGGAATTAAGTAAATTTGCATAAGAGTTAAGACTATTTTAAAAGCACTTTTGTTTAAAAACTATTTAGAAGCATGCTAGAGATCTATTACAAATGTAACTGAAGCATCCCAGTTCTCTCTCAGGTAAGAGAATTTATTGTGGAAGTTTACTGTTGTTTTTTTTTTTAAAATACAGATGGTAGTTCCAATCCATCTGCAACAATTCAAATCCATAAGAAAGAGCATTTCATTCTAGCACAGGTGCAACAGCAAGTCAGTTCAAACAGGCATGGCTTCTTACCTTCACACTGTGATGCAGGAAAAAGGGGAGAATAGAGCGCCTTTTCCCACCAGCATTGCTTTTCCTGGCTGCCACTCATTCTCTGCAGATTAGTATTCAATATAGGAAAGTGTTTAGACAATAATCACACTTCGTTATGCCATAAATAATATACTTACATGTAAAGGAGGAAACTCTGGTATTACAACCAATTTGCTAGGTCTTATAGGTCACATTGTTCAATTTCTAATACTAAGGGGAAAGGACTGTCAAACTACAATAGAACATCCATTATCTGAACTCTTATACTCAGTATGAACTCCATGCAGGGGCTCATACTTTGCCGATAGAGAGTTGTACAAATCCAGAACAAAAAGATAAATTGCAGCCCTACACTGTACAATCTAAGTACAAAACAAGAGAGATCAGATAGCCACCCAAGAGATGAAAATACAACGAAACAACATTAGTCAACACGACAAATAGTTCAGTGTAAAAGAAAACAGAAAAGAAAGCAAACAAAAAGTGGCAAAATTTAATGTTTAAAGTCTGGAAGGGTGAATTAGCAGTACCATTACCATCAATGGGATAACGTAAAATTAAACTAGAGAATTAATGTGTCAACATGAGGAAAAACTGGTTATGAGGATGATTAATAATTTGTCTTTATGCCAAAAATAATCTCAATCTACTCACTAAAAATGCCTAAATACTCCCCCCCCCCCCCCCGCCATTTTAATGCTAATTTAAATTTACCAGAGCCCTTTCCTTGTAAAATTAATGGACATGGCTAAAATACCAAAGGCTTGTCACAACAGATGTGTCCCTAGTTTTATGACTGCATCTGTGGTGACCCCATTAACCTTCAAAAGCTGATGCTGGCTTTTAACATCCCCTAGAGATATTAGATAGAATGATTCAAAAACAAACTATAGTGCAACTAGCTACTAAAAAACATTAACAAATGAGCATCGACACTGAGTTTCTATCCAGCTTCCTCCTCTGTAAACCTGAGAACGTTTAAGGATGGAAAATGTTAACGTCGCCTTTTTTTCCTCTTTTGTAGAACGACAAACCTACAGAACCTAAACTTACAAATGCTTAAGTAATAAAGTGAAGTCCCTCTCAAACCAAATAAGCAGCTCAAGAGTGTTGTATTCAGAAGCGTCTGCCAGATCAAACTTTTTTCCCCAAGAAATTCTGCTATAATGAATACTGAAATTATCCATGCTGGTTTCCTCTTGTAACACCAAGGAATAGTCCTTTTGGAACCACCCTCCAAAAGCTCAAACAGCAACTCCAGGTTTAACTAGAAAGTTAAACCATAGTTTAAAAAAAAGAAAAAAGAAACAAAGAAAAAAAAATAGAAAGCTCAAGGGTATTTGAAGCAGGACTTCATAAGAAATATGTGCATTTACAAAGAAATTCCATCATGGAAGCCTCACTCTGCTGTTGACTACAGATAGAGGCATCTAAACTCCACAGACACAATGCTTTATTAACTTCAAAGTTTCCCACATCGCTGGTGTCACACCTGCACTCATATCTGCACACACGATAAGCTGGATGAACCATAGCGGGTTACAAGCAAAGCCAGCTTGAGTCTGACAGGGTATAACAAGCTACAGAGGTCTTGCTTCCCGGGCTAAGTCATCATCAGAGCCTACATCATATCTGCTTCAGGATGGCTCAGTGACTGAACTGATTCTGGCTGCAAGCTGCCTCGGCTCCCATGTCCTTCCATCACTGCCTCAATACCAGAAGAGTTAGAGAAAGCCAGAGACACATCTTCTGGCTGCATGCAGAAGGAGCCCAGCAGGGCTTCAGTCTGAGCTCAGACCTGGCCCTCTTGCCCCCACACTGACCCTTGTGGAATGACCTGTGTTACTTCCAAACCAGCATTAAGGTCAGATGTGTAAAGCAAAAGGACAGATATAAAGACGTGGTATCCATACTACAGCCATTTGGGGGTTTTGTTTGGGAGGTGATGGGGGACACGAGCTGACATCCATTTTATACATTCACTGAAGAAAACCATTTTCTCCTACAGTTGCTTAGGTGTTTACTACAATTGTACAGTCTCTCATCATGAAAATTTCTGAAAATTAAAGAAGTACCCTTAATTAGCAAGTAAGAAACACCAACTCCAGAATAGTTCCATGACTCTACCTTCCTTTCCAAACTGCATTTTCAGTTTATGCCACCTCCTCCTCTCACACATACTCACATGCACTTCCAGTATTTTATGAAAAGTTTTAATAAATTTCCCAGCTACCCATCTAAATAGCTATTATTCTCAATTGTACTAGGATTAGAAATTGCAAGTCTTTCCTCTCTGAAACTATTAATATTTATTTTACTTAAACTATTCATATTTATTTTACTTTATTCTTAAGTACAGCTCAAAGACAAGGCAAAACCAACTGCAATGCTGTTGCACTCTAGTCTTGCTGCAGGTCTGACAGAAGACTGATGGGTTTCCTTCCTTGTTTTACAGCTAGACATATGGTAACTGAGGCTTCTCTTAGAGCTTCTCGTTGAGGATATGTAAAATCACTTGAGGACTTTAGCATTCACTAGCACAAACACTATGGTAATGTTACAGTTATGAAAGATTCTCCTCCCCCCAAGTCCTGGCAGATTTCAGTCACAATTGTCTGCGAATTTTCAGTAGATTCAGGTCAGAATTGTGTAGTTACACGCAAAAACTAAAACTTCAATTCTACTTCTGTCCCCCTCTCATCTGTCCCCTACTGAGAGTTAAGCCAACAGCAGAAAAAAATAATTTTAATGTTTGCTATTGTTTGTATAAGAGTTTGAAAGAGTAAAATAGTTTCAAAACTTTAAATAGCATTTATGTTTTTCATTGGTATCTAGCTCACATCTGCTCCTTCCGACATCATTTTATGTCTGTTTTCTCAAATGAACCTTCCTAAGAACTTCATACAACAGCAGGGCTGCCCACTTAGGTCTTTTATCCAAAATCTCAACTGAAACCTCTGGTATACAAAAGAACAACCATTCTTTGCAAACATCAGTACAAATACTTTCTAAAGGAATAAAAGCAAGTATTGGTTTTTTTCAACTAAAAATTCTAGTGCTGCTTCAAAGATCAAATTACAGTGAAACGACTCTGTAATCTAGCTGGAGTAAAGTAGCTAACATGAAGGAGAGATTTTGTGAGCTTAAGTGGATAATGACCATTTTAAACAGCGTATTCGATCTCCAGCATCACGATGGAATAGCAATTCAGTGTTTTGTTAAGGACACAATTGAAAAAAGGGAAAACAAGCAGAGAAGTGAAAGATTGTTTCCTGCACCATGAATGCCATTTCCTACTGCTGATGAGATTTTTCCTCACCTCTTCCACTCACACACATATTTGAAATAAAGCAGCCAAGGAAGATTCCTGTTCTACACAGTTCTATTGTATTGCTGCTTTCTTTGCAAAACTGCTACGGAGAGCAATACGTATTCATTAGCTGATGAAGCTGTATTGCGAGAATGCAGCAGAATATCATCTTATATTGATCTGGGGACAAGGACAAGCTGCTTCAGTGAACACACTTCAGACTGTGGAGCTGGGCCTACCAGAACGAAGGCCCAGGAGGAGCATTTTACTCTTTTGCTTGCTTTGGTTGTGTAAATTGTTCTATACTCACTACAGCAAGGGACATATCCAACACCACGGTTTTCAACTGTGACCAGTAGGCGGCCCAATAAACAGCCCATTTGAGTGGGACTGTTGGTTTGCTGACATAAGATAAAATTTAACTGTAGTTTCTGTATGACAGGATACTAAGCCAACTTTTAGGAACATCTTTGACAGGGGCATTTAGGCAGGTGAGGAAACAGTGACTACCAAAGTTGGGAAAGACCAGCTCTAGAAGTATGAAAGCAGAATTCAAGAAAAAAAGACCCATTCATATGATAAAATGATAAACCTGGTACTGTCACATCCATAATATGAGGTTCTATTACCCAAATGATAAATGTGCAGATAGAAAAGCCAAGGAACAAAAGGTAGGAGAAATATGGAGGGGGCAGGGAGGGGGGGTTCCTCCCCCCTCTCCTTATGTATACAGAGGTAGTAAAAGGCAAGTTCATATTGAGAAATAAAATAAAAAAAACAAACCCCACAATATTTATTTATATTTAGTTTTATATATATATTAAAAATTCCTCCTCAGGTAAGAGCTTGATTGCTCATACAAGTAGCTCATTAAGAAATTATTCTTTCTTCTTGGCAGAGAATAACAGATAGTTTTATTTTGCAACCTCAAATAAATTTCTTAGAGAGCATTTATGAATATGCAACACATTTTTTTCTCCAACAAGTACTGGTATAGGATGTGCTTAAGAACTTAAATCTTATTTTATCAACAATCTGCACACGGGGAAATATTAGTATGATTTTTTTTGCTGTTCCTTAACTAACTATTTTCTATGGAGGTAGCAATCATTCTTCTTGATTTCCTTGCTTCCATCACAAGTCTTTCCCTAAAGTTACAGACAAAAAGTCCACAGCAAGTTCATATGGCAGATTAATCATTTGCTAGTTAGAAAAGTTACATTGTCCAGAACTTTATTCTTCAAGCAAAATATATGCAAAGCATCTTCTCAGAGTCTACAGTTTTAAGTACCATCTGCCTGAAGGTCTTGAAAAAAAAGGCACTTCCAGTATTTTATGAAAAGTTTTAAGGCATCTTTCTATGCTTTTCAGGATAGACTATTTGGGATGCCTAAGAAAAGGCATCTTTCTATGGCTTTCAGGACAGACTATTTGGACTTTAGATACTAATTTGAAAACGCCAGCATTGAATATTTCTACACTTTCAGAATGCATGCTGACACGGATTGGGGCAGTGACAAGAGTTTTGCAGAATCTGAACAGAATAAACACTAAAGCCTCATTAGGATCTGAATATTATCTGAAGTGTTATGACTGACAGTTTCATAACCAATTGTAGAAAAAGTAAAAGTCATATTAATCTGTAAGTACAAATTTCCTTGAACCTGTTCTGCAACCCCTTACTATCAGAAGGAATACAAGAAACACATGAATAATTAATAAAATAGAAGTCAAATAAAATAAAAAATAAAAGAAGAAAATAGAAGAAGATATAGAAGAAGATAATAAAAGAAGAAGAAAATAGAAGTCAAATAAAATAAAATAAAAATAAAATAAAATAGAAGTCAAAGCAGCAATGAACCCATTGAGTCCCATTCCAAAAGATCAGATCCTAATTTTAGTTCATCAGCTACCCCAGGGAAGATATATCCGGCTCAAGAAGCTAGTCAAAAATGAACCAGGGGAGCCCAGTCTAGACTTTATATTCTTAAAACCTATTTGGAAGTCACTTAATTCTCAAATTTCCCTGCAATATATGTGTAAGGGACCCTATGAGATCATCTAGTTTCTACTCTTGCACAAAGCCGGAATCAACTACAATGCACTATTCCTACACCCTAAATCTCTTCAAGACAGAATTTCCACTGCTTCTCTAAAAATAATTGAGCCTTACAGTAAGCTCATTTTCTGGTTAGAATTTTCTTCATTTTCCCTTGTTGTGATTTAGGTCATCACATCCACTTCCTTTGTGTTTACCAGAGCCTACAGGACAAGCACAGCTTTTTCCTTATCTCCTATAACTATGAACATGGCTTCTGCAAAACTACTGGGTTCTTCTTCAAGTTGTTTTTTTTGGTTTTTTTTTTTTTTTTTTTTGAGATAAAACAACCCCAGTTCCTTCACTCTGTTTTTGAAAGTAGTGATCTTTGCGTTGGTCTCCTCAGGACATCTTTCTTGACACAAGGTAATGGGAGCTGAGCCCAGTACTCCAGGAGAAGGCTTTCTAGCTCCAGCTATAGAAGAGCAATTCCTTCCGCTCTTACAGAAGGACTTTCCTATTTATATATCACAATGCTGTCTTTTGCACTGTGTTATTGCTGATTTACCTCAGCTTATGATCTACTTGAAGATGCTTTTCTGTTTCACATCACTTCCTCGCCTGTCACTCCTCACACTGTGTTTGTGAAGAGGATTATTATTTTCTTTGTATTTGTACCTGCTGGATTGCATTTTAGTCTTCAGACCATTTCTCCAATTTAACAACCTTTTGAGTCTAATCCTGTCTTTCAGTGTAACTGCAGACTTTCCCAGTTTGATATCATCAGGGATTTTCATAAACATGTATTTTACTCCCCAGACCAGAAAAATTAATCATCTTCCTTGTCCTCTAGTAAGCCACTGTGTTATTTTGAGTGTGCAGTCTTTTTGCCAAAACCAATACTTAGAAACTTTCTCACTTTCTCATGCATCCATGCCATTTATTGGTTAAAACATTTACCTAGGAAATTTAAGAGAGTCATTGGTAATACCCCAGGTCCCATTTTCCTCTTTAAAAAGATGGAAATGTGTATGTCTTCCATATATTTTCTATCTTCTCTGTGTTCTCAGGCAAGTATTCTACTAGGCTTTTTTCAAATTAGTTGCTGCTCCTCATGACATTTAGCTGAATATTGCTATGACTAGATGAAACAGTGTAATTTATCTGTACTACTCCTTTGCCTAATTGTATTTTCACCAACAATTCAAACAATGACAAAAAACCACACTGAACAGTACCTTTTTGACATTGTCTTTTCATAGCTTTCCAAGCTTGTTAGTTCTGTCTCAGAAATATCTTTCAGTCATGTTTTCAGTTTCTGATTTACTTCTAGGACTTTCAGGTGTACCAAATCTTTATTTTGTTGACTTACTTTATACCTTGGGTTTTTTACTAACAATTTTTATACTGTCATTGTGAACTCCATCTTTTTAAGGTCCCTCTCATACAAGATAATTTCATCCTTCAAAATCTCAGCAAATTGTTGTCTTATTAATTAGAAAGTTAGAGCTCAGAGTCTTTGTAGGTCTTTTCATCATCTGCCACAATCAGCACATATCCAATGTGCTGAGAAAGGACCAATCTGAGAAAGGACCAATCCTTTCTCAGATAGCCCCAAAGTTACTCTCTCTTTTACAATGAAGTCCTTTGCTTTGTATGTGGATGACTCTACGTGCTCTTGAATGTTTTTCCCACTTGATTCTCATGATTTTAAGCCATAAAGCAGACTCCCCTGAATTTTGTCTCCCTCTTATCACTACCTAGGTTTATGGCAGGTTATCTCCTACACTATTGACCTCAGAACCAATGTATGTAAGGCACCCCTCTTCCCTTCCTCTCTTGACAGTCCTTCCTAAAGGAGTTACACACTTACATTGCATTACTCCAGTCAAGCAAAGTACCTCACCAAATCTAACAGGCCAATTAAGTCAAGAGATCCATGAACACTTATGTTTTTTGCCAGTAAAATTTTCTCATCCCCAAATGCATTGTCCTAGCCATGTTCGGACCTCAAAAGTTTGGTACCAATCCCAACAAAAAGCACAAGTCCCTTTACCTATGTCAAGGACTTAATAGCATAAACATTCTTAGGGCACACCTACTAGATCAGAGCCCATATAAAATTTGTTGGTAAGAGATTCAGCATTGTTACATTCAGAGACCATTAACTGGACCAGATTGTGTACTTACCCATGACTCCACAGCTAAATGGTAAGACCATTTACTTGGAAGAAAAAGGACTGTACTTCAGTGGGTATTTTTTGGTGGGTTTTTGTTGTTGTTGTTTGGAGGAGGGGTGTTTGGGTTTTGGTTTTTTTTTTTTTTGGGGGGGGGTGTTTTAATCTTAAAGCTAGGTATATAAATACCATTCACTCTTGAAGAACTTCTGCAGGAGCTATCAGCAAATTCCTTCTGCAAAATATTCTACAAGTCTAAAAGAAGTGCTCTAATATAGAAGGTAAGAGAGAGGAAACTGAACCAGGTTCTCCTACAGTCTTATAAATAGGAGGTATTCAAAGATGTGTGTTTGCACAGCACGTATATAATTCAAGTTTATGTGATGCAAACCAGAATGTTTTACCTTTACACCATGGTCCACAACAGTATTTTCACACCCATTATGTATGCAAAAATATTGGAGGTACCTCAGAACACAACTCAAACTTCATACCCGAGATAACAGTGAGTGAAACAGTAACTTTAATTTTTATCATAAGTCAGTAAAAGGAAACACAGAAGTTTAATTTAAAAAAAAAATCCTTTACAAATATTGAGCTATACTAATCAGTCAATTCCATAGCCTCTGCTAAAATTAAAACTCTTTTTCCCATGCATGTATGTGTGGGGTGTCCAGGAATAATGCTTCTCCTAAACTGTTCTACTTCTAGGTATTTTATATCGATTTTATTCAATGCTCATGAAAATAAATAATATCACTCTTAAAAAGAGGAAAGTTCACACACAGAAGACATACTTGCATGACATTTGCACCCTTCCTGCACACAATATAGTCATCCTATTTACTGATTAAAGTTTACTTCATAACCAACATATTAAAATTGTTTTAATGCTTAAAAACCCTCTTATTTTACAGACAGACTTAACTACAATAATAAATTTAGATAAATGTTCTCAAGCCAAAAAGCCTGGTATCTTCAGATGCACACTAATGGCTCTTAGAAAAGCCCAGAGGTGCACACGTCCTCTTGAGACATGCTAGATACAGGAGGACTAGTTAATCCAGTCTTTCTGAGTTTAGGTTGTAATCAGGCCCCTCAAGCTCCCTAGGAAGAGCTTAATTGCCAACCAAATTGGACTGCCGAGACGGTTGTCAGTCCTTTGTATTCTTAGTGGCTTATAATTTTGAAGCTATAAAAATGCCTACAAAATCATGTCACCTGAGCAAGGGAAGCAGTTAAGTTTTCCTCTTGTACTAAGGAACTTAAAGAAAATAAAATACCACAGCTTTCTGAGCACTATTCAGTACCGAAGTTTTTTTCAAGCCTCATAGCTACCATAAACTATGGAGCCACTGTAAACTTCTTTTATACCAGACACTTACTACTTTCTTGAATGGATAAGTGGTTGACGCAAAGATGAGAATAAACATCCTCATGGGGCACTAAGCATCCAGAAAGGAGATCTGAAAAGGGCTGGAAGGAACTTTAGACTCCTGCTGTCACAAATAACTGTATTATACCATTTGTTCATTCATTATGTCCTACTGCATGATGAAGTTAGATTCTGCTTACTACTGGTAAAAGGTAATTCCAGAATCTGTTCTTACAGTCTAAGTTTATTAATGTTTTTGGTGACTCTTTTTGCAGGGCCTGACGCAAACCCAGAAGGTTCCCAGACTCCAGAAAAGATTTTGAGCCATTTCATTGCCGTTAACTTAATAGAGCAGCAGGAACCAATATGTCTAGAAAAGGCCTGGAAAAAATCACAAATTTGATTCTCTTGTGCAAGCAGCAGACATCAACTTATTGACATGGGGAAAATAAGTTGCAATAGCAATTAAAGGAGGATGACAGGAGAAACAAATGGGGAAGAAGGAGAATAAGGAACTCTGATTTTGTGCAACAAAAAGGTTAGCTTTAGTTTTACCAAGAAAAAGGTTAGCTTTCCCATACATGAATTAGTGTTTCAGACTTGTAATAGAGAAGTATACAATCACACAACACAAGCTGGGTGCAACTCTCCAGTTGAAAATGAAAAAAAATTCCCTCCTAATGTAGATACTACAACTGCCAAGTATGTGGGAGAGGAGGCTGAAGGGCAAAAGAAAATGTAAGATGCAACTTACTACTATCCAGACAACATCTCTGGGCTGGTTGCACAACTAAATTATTTTAGAATAGAATAGAGTATTTCAGTTGGAAGGCACCTACAACGATCATCTTGTCCAACTGCCTGACCACTTCAGGGCTGAGCAAAAGTTAAAGCATATTATTAAGGGCATTGTCCAAATGCCTCTTAAACACTGACAGGCTTGGGGCATCGACCACCTCCCTGGGAAGCTGTCCCGGTGTTTAACCACCCTCTCAGTAAAGAAATGCTTCCTGAAGTCCACTCTAAACCTCCCCTAGTGCGGCTTTGAACCATTCCCATGTGTCCTATTACTGGATACCAGGGAGAAGGGATCAGCACCTCCCTCTCCGCTTCCCCTCCTCAGGAAGCTGTAGAGAGCAATGAGGTCGCCCCTCAGCCTCCTTTTCTCCAAACTAGACAAGCCTAAAGTCCTTGGCTGCTCCTCATAGGACATTTCTTCCAGCCCTGTCACACTTTCAAGGACCTTCATTTTGCTGGTCAAGTATTTCTTCTCAAGAGCAGAGGGAGCTCACAGCAAGAACAACTTGGACATTTTTGGCTGGAAGGGATTTTTGCTCTTGATCATTACTTAACCTATGGCTACAATGACATGAAAGAAAACTCTGAGCATAACCCGTAGTTATAAGTTAGCCCTCCTTACAGTACTGTGGTAGTGATGGATATTTAGCATACATGTTTTATTTCTTTTTGTGTCTATGCTGATGAGAGAACATTTTAATTTCCAGACAGTTAAGCCTTTTTACAAACCTTTCTTTTCTGAAGTTTACATCCAATAATTCAAGTCCAAATTCTCCTACTTGGAAGTAACTATAATTCATATTGCAAAGACTGACTTCAGATCTTCCTCTCAAAATTTTAAAATAGGTTTGAATCAAAATCAGTAATATCTCATTACTCAAACTTTATGCACATTTTAACAAATATAAATCAGATAAGCTAAAAACCTAAGGTAAACAGATTTTAAAGTCACATGAGTATACACATGCATATATTTTTAAAGGTATGCAAGATGACACCGTAATGCCTGAAGATGGTTAATTTTTCACTGAATCACAGAATGATTGAGGTTCAAAGGGAACTCTGGAGGTCATCATGTCCAACTCCCCCTGCTCAAGCTGGGCCACCTAGAGCAGGTTGCCCAGGACCATGTCCAGATGCCTTCTGAATATCTCCAAGGATGGAGACTCTACAACCTTCCTGGGCAACCTGTGCCAGCGCTAGGTCACCCTTACAGTAAAAAAGTTTCTCCTTATGTTCATGTGGAACCTCCAGTGCTTCTACAAAACTGTATTTTTCTAGAGAACTATACAATTACAAACATTTGAATTGAACTGTCACATGACAAATTGCTGGTTATCAGCTGCCAGCTGCAAATTCCATAATTTTATATATCCACATACCTCTTCAAGCTCTCCTGAAGAAACAGGATTATCCTCGTACGTGGGGAAACGGCACCCTGCTTTACAACTGCAAAACCTGCTAGTCTCCTCACGTGGCTCCACTATTCTGCAGTTTACTTTAGAGCTCTCCATCGCCCTCCCATCTACAGACTCTTTCATACTGCATTCTAAACAGGGATCTTGGTTTCCTACTGGCAACATCCCAGCCGACTCTTCTTGGGAATCCAATGATGTTTGTGCACTCTTCTCCATTCCAGACTTTTTTAATCTGGGAAGGAATTTTCCAGATTCAAGCTCTGATTTTCCATAATAATGCCCTTCTTTTTCTGCATCTTCTTCCAGAGGTTTGAGATCTGCTTGTGGATCCTCAAATACATCTACTTGAGAAGGGACAGCAATACCTCCCTCATCTTTTTCTGACTCAAATTCTGACTCACTTCCACCACCTGGAGAAAGTTCAGATGCAGAAATCGGGCGAAAGTGAGTCCTTGGAGAAATCCGTATAGCCCTGTACTGAGTTCGATCAACACCACATATCCTGGGGTGTAAAACCTCACTGTCTGAATCAGAGCACAGAATTGACTTAGGCTTAAAACTAGGGCTGAAAGATGCAATTCCTTCTGGCTCAAACGAACACTCTACATGAAGAACTTGTGAAAATGGATTGTTCAGGTCAAAGGAAGAGAATGAGTATTCAAGCCCTGGTTCTTCAACTTGAAAGTTACTACAAGCTCCCAGTAAGTCTTCATGGAAGATAAAAGAAAAACCCTTATTTAATCCATTATCTCCACTCTTTGATTGCTCATTCTGTTCAAATGATACAAATGGCCTCCATAGTTGCCTATGACCAGGGGCAAAGCTATTACCTGGAGTCATAAAAACATCTGTACCAGCTATAGTCACTACATCAGAAGCTGCACATTGTAATAAGCTCCCTTTTGAATGACTAGGTGGCACCACTGCCCATTCTCCATCACTGTTAAATGTTTTGAGCTCCCCATACACACCACCAAGTATAAATGAGTTTTCTTTATCCTGGTTAACATCCCAAGGTTTTGATGGTGTAGTATAGTCACCACCATCTACTTTTGATAAATCATTTGAGACAAAGGCTCTCTTCTCTAAATTCTCCTTTTGACCTTCCCAAAGATGATACTCTGATCTCTGCACTGCTTTATTGGGCTCCTGGAGGGTTTCAACTTTTGCTTCTGTATCCAAACAGCAGCAATAGTTATTTACATCAGTTGCAAACAATTCATCTTCTATTCCTTCTATTTCTACCATCGCTGCAGAATTTCTGTCTGTCATATTTGTCCAAATATCTTTAATAACCCCTGAGCTGTAGCCATCTCCATGTGGACTGCTTTCACTACACCCTTGTGTAGTTTCATAGTCTTTACTTTCTGCTTTTTGTTCTAGCTGAATACCACAGACAGATTCTAGCTTAGATTTTTTTTTGAAAATCAAAGTGGGCATTTCTCCTAAAGTTCTAGCTTGTTGCTGGCAGGTTTCTTCTGGCAAAAAATCTAGAATTTCTTCATCTACATAACTCGAAGACACTCTAGGAACTACATAATTAATATCTTCTGCATTAAATTGCGTGGATTCTTCATATGGAATATTTAAAGTCTCATTGTCTGAACGTGTTTCTTCCGAGTGTGACCATGGACTACAGGTTCTTGTTGAAAGATTGGAACAGTGTTCATTTTCATCAAAGGCACTATTTTTGGTCCATATTAGCAATCTAGACTGTGTTTTCCCAATAATATTAGCAGTGCTACTAGAATCTGCATTTTCATTTCCCAAGTTGAGTGTTTCAAAAGAAAATGGTAAAACAGAGTTACTGCATTGCACTTCAAACACTGAAAAACAAGAGTTTATACCAGACCCTTCATTAATATCTGAAAAGAGCTCTTGATTGCCAGCAAGCATGTGTGAATTAAGCATTGTGCTGTCTAAGATGGGGGAGAATCTGATCGGAGAATCTCCTCCAAAACTTTCCCCATCTGCATCACCAGAACTAGAAGATGAACAGCACTCCCAAAATTGAGCTAAATTACTAAGGTCTTGCAAGAACCACCCTTCAGCACCAACAGAGCTGGTCGAATCTGTCCATATTGCACTTTCCCCTTGCAACTCCATTCCATCTAACACTATGCAACATTCTGCCTCAAAATCAGTTTTTTCTTTACTCTTTTGTCGAATCATATTTAAAATCCGACTCTCCCCTTGCATCGTATCTGAGGCACCAGGATCCAACATGGATTGATCAATATCCACTTCATAGAAGTGTGTTAGTTCTGACAGATGAACATCATCTAAATATTTGTCGTCCTCTGGTTGAGAACATATTGAGGTCCCAGCGAGGTCAATATCCTCATTTAGAACTGCAGGCATTTCTACAAAGTGACCATCAATGAAAGTACCTGCTGCGAGGTATGTTTTATGAATATTATTGTTGCTAATACAAAGACCATGCACGGATTCAGACAACTCTTCTACAGCCTCTGATGTTACGCCACATATATCTTCTCTGTTGCGGTATGTAGTCTCCAGCTTGCTTTTTCTGCTAAGAGGAACAAAGTACTCTGTAATCGGCTCAGTATACCACAAGGGTTCTTCTTTGTATTCCTTTTCATTTCTGCTGTCTAAATACAAATCTTTTCCATCGCTACCGCCAGCTTCTTTTCTTCCAATTTCTTTTAATGGCCTTTTACCTCTTTTGCACAGCTGTTTGATGGACCCGCTGCTACTGCTGCTACTGCTTCCGCTGTGGACTTTTCTATCAGCCTTTTCACCAGATTTCACTGAAAGCCTGCTTTGCCCATTACGCCCTTTTTTATTTCGAACCTCTCTTGTTTTGTGTCTTACTTTAATGCATTTCATTGATGCCTTGTATTCACCTTGATTACCACTAGAACTTGAGCCAGCCTCACTGGATCCAGATGACCAGGAGCGAGGACGCATCTTTCCCTCAGACTTGTGTCGGACTTGTTTTTTGTACAAAACAGGCTTCTCTTCAACAGTGTTGTTACTAAACTTGTTTTCTTTCTCATTTTTACTTTTCTTCTGCTGGGTTCTTTCCTGTACAGTGGCAGATACTTTACTACTTCTGTCTTTAGTTACTTCACTTTCACTATTGCAGTCCTTTGGAGAAGATGTATCCGTGCTAGTTGGTGGAGCAGTGGATGAAGATGAGGAGCTAGAGTAAGAGCATACTTTGGATTTATTCCATACAGTCATAATTTCCTGCAGGCAAACTGGCTTTTCAGAAAGAGGAGGAAATGCTTCATAGTACCTGAAACCAAAACAAAACGGTGACATTCAGATCGTAGAACTTTAGACAGGCATTAAGATTAGAAAATATTACTAAAAACACATCAAAACACCACCAATCTAATTGCCAAAAAATCTAGTTTGTTCTACATATGCACATGCCACTCATTGCACGGTTTATTTGACTAATAACAAAGGGGAGATTAAGATAAGCTTTAAAAGTGCTTATATTAATATATGTTTAAAAATATACTGCCAAGTAAAACAGTAGCAGTTTTAGGGAGCACTAAACTTCACTGTAGGCAGAAATTGTGGATGCTTAAAACAGTGAAGGCCTGACTCCAGATTTATTAGATAATGTAGCAATTCACTACAGTCTTCTTAAACATGTTTGATTCAGAGTATAAATGAGGAAGTCCTGAATTTAAGTTTTTTAAATTCTCTGTTGTGAAATGAGACACTATCTGTTAAGTTCTGCATAGCCTGATCATCCAGTTATTAAGAAAAAGCCATTGCAAAAAAAGATTAGTTCTTGAGTAGTTTAAGATGCTTAACAGCTTTGTGCAACAGGGACAAAATAAAAATATGGTTTTCTGTAACGTTTAAAGTAGCCTGTGTTTGACAGTAAAGAGATTTATACTGAATTGCATATATTTCAAGGAAAACCTATTAAAAACATTTGGAAGTCAGTTAAGTTAAATGCACATTAGCACAATCAGCTCCCTGAAGAAGTATCATCCATTTAGCAACACTTCTACTAGACTGTTGCTACCAATGGTTATTATTAACAGATACAGAAGCAGTCATATCTCCAAGAGAAGTCAATGATATAACTCCTAGGTACTTCAGTAACACTGGACTCAGGTAATTGGTAACTAGTAGACCACTTTGGTTATAAAGAGTTTAAAGGTTATAAAAGAGTTTCAGTTTCCCATTTCTGCAACAGAAGACAAAAGAGTTCTAAACAAGACAGGACAAAGGGTAATGGTTTTAAACTAAAAGAGGGTAGATTTAGACTAGATACAAGGAATAAATTTTTTACAATGAGGGTGGTGAAGCACTGGAACAGGTTGCCCAGAGAGGTGGTAGATGCCCCATCCCTGGAAACATTCAAGGTCAGGCTGGACGAGGCTCTGAGCAACCTGATCTAGTTGAAGATGTCCCTGCTCATTGCAGGGGGGGGCTGGACTAGATGACCTTGAAAGGTTCCTTCCAACCCAAACCATTCTATGATTCTATGAACCCAGGAAACTGATTATCTCTCTGCAAGTCTAATGTGTCAATTAATGCTGTTTTAAAGGCTTTTAATTTGTCCAGTTGACTTGGTCTTAAGGAAACTAAGATACAGTATGGTTTGAGTTCTGCATATAGTCAAAAGAAAGCAGTCAGGACTTTGCCAGAAATTAAATTAGCCCATGGTACCAAATGGTCATATAAGATAATAATAAACATATAAGATCAACAGCAGGAAAAAAAATGTATTTCTTAATATCCACAAAACTCCAGATTCCCCACTAAGTTAATTTCACTGTGTTAAAATATAGGAGTAAAAGGAGAAAAGAGAAAAGCATCTCAGATAATAATAATAAAAAACGCATACATTTCTACTTGATCCTTTGCTGTGGGAGATAAATCAGTCTCAGGAGACAAAGAGCCTTCTAACTTTTTGTGAATCTTCTCCTCTGTTTTGGAAGAAAATTCCAAATGCTTAACAGAAAAATTCAAATAGCCAGAATATTTTATAACAGTATTTAACAAAAAGCACCAGGATGTATACCTGTAATAGTAGTAAATTTCCATAAAACACTGTAAATAACAGAATAATTTATAGTCTGGTTATTATACATAAAGAAATTACAAGTTACCGTCCAAGATTCAAGTTTTCCACAGTTGTCTTATTAAGCCCTGCAAATTTCACCAAATGTGACTGGCTAGCAGCTGCATGCAACTTCATGGTTAGCAATGCCCCTGCTAGGAGACTTCCTATTGAATTTTCAGTTATTTCATATCCAAATCCTTATCTCCTTCTTGCATTGCTACATATAAAAAAAGATTTAAAAAAAAAAATCAAACTATTTAACTAAGTATTTTTATGAATGGTTGCATCTAACTTCTCATGTATTTCACTAAAAGGAAGTACCCCTGCAGTAGTTGCTGTGCTTTGGATGGATGTAAAGGCATATTTCCTGTGTGAGAGATTACTCTAAAGATTTCTAATTCTTTATACTAAAATCTGTAAAATAGAAAAGAAAAAAAATAAATCTGTGAGATACACACTAATTTTACTTTTTTTTCCAAAATAAATGGTCAATATCACCTTGGCTCAGTAAGAAAGTGTCACAGCACAGCACTATGAAATACTAAGAGCTAACTAGTAATTACTGTTTAAAAACAGAAAAAGGGAATGGAAACAGCTAAAATCATGCTTTCAGCAGGTAAATATATATCCCTTCTTTACTGCTATTTATACTACACGATAAGCATATTAATTTTACTATAAGTGTCAAAGGTTGCTGCTGTGCGCCTCAACACTTACGTGCAATGAACTTTCATTGGAGACACCATGATTTTATATTATGCTCCCTGCCCTAAGTTTGACAACATGAAGTCCCCATTATCATTCCCCTAAAGCCTGGAAATTTTAAGCACACCTCCCTGTGATGGCTATGTGGACGCTTTTCACAGGAATAACTAGTATATAACCATTTTGAGGCCAATTGGTGAAGAGCAATTACTCTTTGCAAGTATCGATACACAAAAGGAACAAAATCAGGCCTACTTTATTTTGATTTCTTGGGGGGGGGGAATATGGAATGATGCTGAATATGGAATATTTACTTGAAAAGCAGGCCTAGCTGGATATTAACAGTTACAGCTTTTCATGAGGAAAACTCTATTTGTGAATGGCTATTTCTTAGGTAAACAAAGCATACTAGTAGAGAATTGCTTAAACTATTGGAATGAAATTATTCAAATGCATTTTAAAATTGCGCAGCCTGTATTAAAAGCTACTAAATTAACAGCCTGCTCCCCCACCCCCGCATCTCAGAATGTTACACAGTTGATAAATACAATATATGGCTTTAGAAGTTTAAAGATTTAGTCCTCACCTTGCTTACTCTGAAGGTCTTTCAGTCTGGAGCAAAGCTCCTCCACTAACGTTTCAATCCCAGAGCTCTGCACAACAACAAAACCGGCGGGGGGGGGGGAGAAAACATAACTTACTAAAAACTTACTAGAAAGACAACAATACAGTAAACATATCGTAGCAGACATGTATTTTTCTTTTTGCATGGTTACTACGCATTAAAAAGCAACAAAAAATACTACTAGGTATAAATCCATTCCTATAAATACATTAGAGGTCAAAATGATTCCACGAAACATGTAGATACTTTCACACAGAGGCTTCAAACGACAAGTCACATGGTTGCATTACTGTATATCCAAGGTTTTGCAGACTCTGCACTGTCCCATTTACTGCACTATATCGCTTAGGATTTAGCCAAGAGTCTCAGGGCAAAAGTTCAAGAATCAACTGATCACTAAGATGCATTTTAAAAAGCTAAGCCTGACCCTTTTGGTTGCACAGTTTATACCTGTGAGAAAGGGACTGTTAAAAGATACAGAAAATCAGGAGCGAAGGTGAAAAGGAGAACAGTATGGAGACATATACATATAGGTGGCAGAGAGGGAGAGGAAATGCTTCCATAGTATCTTCATGCAAAACTTATCCCACAGTTTTGCCAGTTTACAATGCCCAGTTTTTTTTCTTTTTAAACATTGTGGTGTTTGCTCAGGAGAGCAGAAGGAAAAATAAACACAGTATTCATCTTCCCTATAAGCCTCTATTTTTCTCCTTTATTCCTCCACATAAACTTTCCATACACTCAAGCTTCCTTTTAAATCCCATTTCAGTGTTATTCTCACATGCTTCTGCTTTTACTATCTGCCTAGACTTGCAAGCAGTTCTAGATAAAGCAACAGCACCAGAACAGCAAAATACTGAAAAATAAACACACACACAAAATGGTACAATATATACAATATACTGCCAACTGTCCCATAGGAGAAAGCCCCGTGCTATTCTAATGGAATAAAAGTTGAATTCCAGCCAGTGAAATACTAAATACTAACCTACAGCCTGAAATGACCATTCCTGTTGGAAGGAAAACTAGGTGAGGTGGGTATAGATAATTGTGGTCCTAGTATTTCGATGCTCAGGGATCATGCTCAGAGATGACACTTTGCACTTTCCATAACTGCAAACAGAAGGCTGGAATCACAGCTAAACGCAGCAATCCGAAACAAGTGCAGAGGATGCACGTTACCATACAGCTGGGAATGGTAACAAGGGAGAATGTGCAGCTTCTCGTATCCTGTGTAGTTTCCTCAACAACAACGCCAGCACCTTGCCCCCATCATACTTGGAGATTCTGAGACTTATCCAAACCTCCTCCAAAATCATCTCACCACCTGAATTTCACATGATCTTGTGTGCATATAGTCATGGAATACGCATTCTCTCCAAAGGTAACGCAGATCAAGTATCACGTTACAGAAATGCATAAAAAAAAAGTTTGATTTGCTGTGTCACCATGGTGGTATAAAGATTTCATTTTTCCAAGACCTAAGAGTTTCTCCTGTCTCCTGATTACTGGCTAGAAATTGCTGAGAAATGTGAATAGATGTTGCTAAAGCACAGGAAAATATTATGGAAAAGGGAATACTAATTTATACAGTGAAACTAGCTTGTTTAATTCTCCGTCAGAAACACACACTTGAAAAATCATATACTGGAGCAATGACTTATATGCTAACTTCTAAATTTTAATTATTTGCAGTCAAATGAGAAAGCAGTTTTCTATTCCTAACTGCATTGCTGCACTGAAATGCTAAATATAAACCTTTATGCCACATACTTAACTGAGGATGACTTGGCAATATTAAACTTTAGATGGCATTTTCTATAGCAGTAAATTTACCAACATAAATTGAATTGTTCAGAAAGAACCAAGCAGCACAGTAATATGGACAAACCTATGTAGTTGTAATAATCGTCACTTTATGTCTATACCACTCCTGACTCCCCCCTCCTCCCCTCAAAAGGGCAACAGAGGAGGAGCTGGCCTTGTTTTTTCTCAGCTCTCCGAACTGTCTAATCGAACAGACACCTGTAGCAAATACTCAAAATCTAAGGAATATAGATTCACTTCCTTAACTTAATTATAACATCTTGTCAAAAAAATCCCCCAAACCGGCAACAATATGCTCACCATTACACCGAAGAAGTGAAAACTTTTGGAATCAAACCTTCATTTCCTCCTGTACCATGAAACTAATACTTGAGTCAGCTGACAGGCTGCATGCTGTCCTGCATAGCACGCTGATGTAGCTAGTGCTAGCTTTAAAAAAAAGAAAGGGAGGGGAAGCCACTGTGCAGAATGCCAAGTCTCTAGAGACCACTTGCTCAACCTCTTACTGCAGTATATAAAAACAAGCTGCAGACTTAATGTAATGAATGCCTCAGCAATTATTTCATATATGACGGTGTCGTTCTCTGAATATGAGATTTAGTTACTGTATTTTTTTCATTGTTTAAGTTAATGCATTGTCGTTGCAGCAACCCTGTTGCCAGAAAGTAAGATATTCCAGGCACTGGCTTGGTTCAGTAGGACACAATCAGTTAACAAAATTAGGTGATCTGCCTGAACTGCTTTGCTTATGTTCAGATTTAAAGACAGTCCCCAAATAGGAAAAATACTGGAGTACTTTAAAAACATTTTTCAGCACGGAAGCGCCTAATTATGATTGCTTTTGTAATTCCAACACGAAAAGCTTAGATCTCATTATTATCTGTAAAGTTATTTACACTACTGACCCAGATTTCTACTAACCCTTTTCTCTCATTCAAACTGCAAAGGGCAGCACATCATTTTTTAAATTCGTATTTTTCATTTTGCATAGCAAAGCTTCCCCCACAACAGAAACACATTTTATTCTGTTTTACTGTTTCCAACATATTTCTGTTTCCTTCCCCTGCTTTAACTTACATCCAGTTCCATCAAAAGTTGTTCTTTTTGGCTTTTCATCAGCTGGCTGAAGCAAGGGAAGGATTACATAAAGGATAGGTGTTATGTTACTGGCATAGGAGTGACCGTGCTAACAGATAAATTAAGCTGCTGAACTCAGCCAACACGAACAAGAACAGTCAATCTGACTGCTGGAGTTACAGGACTCTAACAGCCGGTGTCTTGCTTACTGACCAACATGACTCTATTCAGAGCCAAATTAATGTAGTTCTGCATAATGAGGAATGAGAGCAATTAAAAAAGAAACAGCAAAGCTGGCACACAGTTTTAATATATATAAAGTGTTTTCGGGTTTTGGTGGTGGTTTTTTTGTGGGATTTTTATGGGTTTGTTTGGTTTTGGGGTTATTTTTGGGGGGTTTTTTGTTTTGTTTTTTTTACACACACGTGCATATATATATATATATATATATATGTAATGTCAAATCTTAAATCAAAGATCTTTTTAACATGGTCTGCTTTGGAAGTAGAGCAGTCAGAAATGACCAAGTAGTGACTCATTGGCTTAAAGCAACACAATTGCTTTTGAACCTACATTCACACCCCTGTATAGCTGCAGAAAATGTTCCCAGAAGATATTAAATCTATAAATTTAGTTACTTCTGAAATATTTTTATAAATTTAAGATAATCAGTTTAATTAACTGTGAACCATGGAAACAAAACAATATTATGTACACCAAATTCAAATCCACTAAAAACTGTTGCCTATGTTAACAGTGGGCACTGGCTTCTATGTTCTGAGAGTTTTTAGTAAGAAGCTGTGAAACATTAGCTCTCTCAGATTCTTGACGAATCACTTCAATTCTTGTTGACATTCATCTCTGCTAGTAGGTTACTTCCGAATGTTGGAAACAAGCACTGCGCAGTCACCCTCCAGGAGATTTAACAAGTTTTTCCTGAACTTGATCACAAATGTTCATGCACCACTATTATTTCACATTCTATGGAACTGAGGATAGCATTGGTCAGCAAAATTTTTTGTTTTCACTGATCTTTCACTCCTTCCCACCACCCAGTAATGATGTCTAGTTACGGCTCTCGTACTTCCATCCAAAAAAATGCCAAGCAAATATATACTTTGTTCTGCAGATTGGCACATATGCAATAGCCAAAAATTCTGGACAAAACACCAACAAAGTTGCGATAGCCAGTATTTAGAATGACCTTTCCACATCTGATTTACCATAAATATAGACACAGAAACTGAAAAATTCCACACATTATACAACTCAAAGGGAAGGGTTGTTTGGGGGGGGGGGGGGTGTTTTAGTTTGGGAGGTTTCTTTTTTTTTTTTGCTTCTAGCCTAATGTACGTTAACAGCTTTGCTCCAGAAGGTTTGAACTGTGTACCGTGAATATTTACTAAATATGGTTTGTTACTTCAGGCCGGTAAGGTATGAGGAAAGTTCCTTCTTCCTCTTTAAGCTTTTCAAAAAAGAAAAAAGCATTACACTTCATTTTACTTTAACAATTAAAATAATCACTCATTTGCTTTCAGGTTTTTGAGAGCTTTCTAGCTTACACTTTTAAAACAAATCCTCATTTTGCTTTCCCAGACACACAGAATTGTTTAGGTTGGAAAGAACCTCTGGAGATCATCTAGCCCAAACCCCTGCTGAAGCAGGATCAGCTAGAGCAGAATACAGACTCTCCTTTCACAGAATACAAGTTCAAACAATCTAGAAATTAAAGTAAATCAATATAGTCATAGTTTCAAATCATTCTTTTAACAGGTCAAAGGACTCTCCAGACAGAGAAGGAACTCTGACTGTAGTGTACCAGGACTGTTTTCTTGGCATGTAGCCTGTCACCAAGAGCAGGATTAGGTAGCTGTTCTATAGGAATCAGCTGTTAAGCCACGTGAACTGAATAAGGCACAAGATGTGATTCATTGCAACCACACATCTATTTCTATATTTTGTAGGATGATGAGAGCTAGATAAAAATCTAGGCTTTAATTTTCTAAGATTCTGATACAGTATAATTCATCTTGTTCGAAAAAGAGGTGCTCAAGAGATAGAAAGACCAAAAAAAAGGACTAAAAAAAAAAATCCCTAACCCAAGATCATCGCTAAATAAATAAATGAATAAATAAATAAATAAATCCACCAAAACAGAAGCCTCCCTGGGGTGTTCAATCTAGGTAGAGTTCAAAGGAATAAAACAAGGTTCCAGTTTGCATTATGGGATTTTCCTCCAGTATAATAAGGTAGATGACACTAAGAAACATTTAAGAGTATGTATTTGTACAACACCTTTTTGACCCTTCAGTAGTGAGAACATAATTAAATCTTTATCTTTTCACTTGAATACATAATGATTCACAACGAAGACATTGGACCAGTCAGAAAAACGAATTCTGTTTATTCTCTCTTGGGGCTCATGAATACTTGATCCAAGTAATCTTCAATAGATGTATGACCTTAGAATATTGATTTCCAAGCAGACAAACTGACTTAATATCACAAAAATCCAATCTCAAGCAATACAAGAGCAATAGCTGTCCAACAAGGAGATAAAAATACATTCTTGCAACTCTCTTAGTCCTGTCATCTGTACTAAAACAGCATTAGGAAATGTAAATCACATATCTAGGATCAGGCTGAGATTTCAAAGCTGTAATTCACTACTTCACACCGTGCATTCTAAGAGAGAGAGAGAGATAATAGCACGTTATTTACTAATGCTAGATAAAAGAGGTCAACTACCAGCTCAAACTACCTTAAAATGAACATGCTATCCCTAAATGTAGGTTACTAGAGCAGTTAATCTGACTTCTGTTATTTAAAACTTAATTCTGGTAGCTCCCTCCTGTAGCAGGCTACATTGAGATAAAAGTTATCCCCCCAAGCAAGGATAATTCCTCTCTAGAAACTATTCTTCTTGATTATTATTCATCGCTTATAAACAAACATGCTGACTTCAAAGCCAGAAAAGACTTACTATCCTTGTAAGCAGTGCTGCTGTGAGATTTCACTTAATCACAGTACTTCAGTTTGTGGATGCTGAAATGTTCTTATCTATATTATCAATGAAACGGGAGAAACTTTTTAAAGTGTGTTCCCACCAATTATGCAAAAGTTATTTTCTGCATCAAGTGAAATGCAGAAAGGACGCTTGAAATTTCCTCAATAGGTACTCCATATTCATTGGAGTCTGCTTGTGCGTATGATAAGAACTCATAATGGGCCCCACTTAAAATTTTTGGTGAAAATGATTGTTCTACATTAAGGAAAATTACAATCTAATAACATTGTTCTGTGATGAAACACAAAGCATTATTCAGGAGAGCTCTGTAACCGACTTCTCTGGCATTCTCATGGACACAGCTGTGTATATGAAAGATTGTGCCACCTTCTCCCTCCAAGACATGCATATGCAAACTTCCTTTCTGTCCCAGGCTTATCAGAGAAGCTGCTGGCAAGAGAATTGCCTTGCCCCATTTTGCTCCCATTATCATTGGGAGTACACATGAGGTGAAATAACTTTCAATCATACCAAACACCTACTTTCAGCCTCCAAGACAAAATGATCTGTACTATGGGAGATAGTTAAATACAAGAAATACAAGATAAGCATTAATTTACTTTTGCTGGCTTGATGTAAACTGAGAATCAAATGCCCCCAAAAATGTTATGAAGCAACTTCTGTGTGGACTAAGCTCCCACAAAGAACTTCTCCAGTTTGATATATACTTTTTCTGTATCAAGAAAACTTATAAAAAAATGGAATAATTAAAACTTTTGTCAACTTCCATTAAAGTTAATATTATACTCAGGGTAGCAGCTTCAGTAACCTGACAAATCAGACATGTGGTACTATGAATATCTATTTAAATGACAAAGTCATAAGGAAAAAAGGAATTGATTTATTGTAATTATTTTATTCTGTGATGGCTACCTTGGCAAGACAAATTCACTTTGATTTTCTATATGGTATCTGAAGTTATAAAACACAGCCTAATATAGTTTGCCAAATGCAATACCACATAGCTTGCTTAGTATACGAATGGAGAAAGAAGGAAAACTTTTGAAGCCAATGGATTTGATAATACAGAGCCAATACAAATCCTCTTAAACCAATACAAATTAAATTATCATAGAAAAACAATGACTGGTTGGAAATAATAAAACCCTATGGTGCCTTCTCACAGAAGAAGCTGAGTGACACCAGTCCTAGCTTGATTTTATTTTTCAAAACATACATCTTGCCTAAAATTCTTCTTAGCTCCTGAAAAATTTTAAAATTCTTTCCTAAATAACACTGTGTGTTCTAGAAACAGCTAGTATATCCCTTTTCCAGAAAGCCAACTGGATACAACTAAGAAGAAAGATAATATTCACTCATTTTGTGAAGTGTTTTGGCATTTCCTGGAAAAAAATTCTGAACAATCATCTTCAGACACACAGAAATGCTTACTACTGAGCTACTCAGGATATATGCTTCAAGAAGCATTATGGTTGTTTTGGAACCTTAACTTCATTCTTTTGCTTTAATAAATTCGGACTTTTCAACAGCAACTTCAGCATTTCATCTTTCTGATTTGTTAAGATGGCTTTTACACAACTTGCTTCATTCTTGTGCTGTCCTTTACCTTAACGTTAACAGTGTTCATCCTAGCACTTTGCTACCCTCCTTACAGGGCTTTTTGACTAACATTTTTCACTTATTTTTTTAAAAGTCAAAAGAATATTGGGCACTTTCTTTACACATCTCTTGTTTGTGTCACTTCTAGTTACATGAAGATGCATAAGTTAAATCACTTAACAAACCATCTAACGTTTACTAGCTGATTCCCTGGTACCTCAGCATAGTGGTCAGAGTGCATTACCTAATATTAATATCGGCTTACATCAGAGAAGCAGATAACATCAGAAACAAATCAGTGATTAAAATGAATTTTAAATAATCTAGTTAATGTGGCATCCTACATAAGAAGAAAAGAAACATAGTCCCTGCACTATGTGTTCCACAAGCTCTTTTGCCTCAGTTCTCACACATCACTATTGCCAAGTGCAAGATGGATTATACAATAGTGCCTTGGTCTAACTAGCCCACAGATACCATAATCTTTGGAGACCACAATAGTTAGCCAGACTAACCCATCAATAGAAATATGCTCAGACATGGAATCATAACCAACTGATTAATTTGGCCTGATTAGGAACTTATTTCTTCAAATAAGGTTTATGTGCAGCACTGCAGTAACTGCATGGAAAGTTTGACAGTTCTGCACTTAGAGCAAGAAAGATGACAAATGCCAAGAGATTTTCAACAGAATCTTATTTTAGACACATCTCAAATTTGTGCTGAAAGCAAGGTACATTTGAGAAATAAAAGATTACCATTTCAGATTTTTAACAACACTGTTCACTAGAGCTGCACTTGTTCCTGTAAGTGCTCCCATATGAGAACACAGATATCTGAAGGGTCATTCCCCCATCATAATTCAAAGCAAGCGAAGCCAATGCTCCAAGTAACAGCATGCCCACACCTGACTACATTTCAAAGAAAACATTGCTATGAAGTTTCACCAATTATGTTTCAGCGTTACCTCCAAGCAGTAACCTCTTAGAACAGTGGGATGGAAAGTACTGTTTGCTTTTGTCAAATATACTAGAGCAGTGCTCTTTCAAAATTCATTATAGAATCTATCAACCAAGACTAATTCCTACTTTAACGTGATGTACACTGTCTCATGTAGCAGTTAGCAGATTTTGAGAGCCTGGTTAGTTCAGAAACGGACCACATTGCCTGAACCCCATGAGGACATGCCTTGAGAGATCAGGAGCATGAGACACCAGCAGTGTCTCAGTATGTGCTGTGGAACAGCTGAGGTGAAGTGGCCACCTATAGGCAGAGAAGGAAAGAGGCTGGGAGGTCTGGTTGCATCAGTGCAGAAAGTAAGATACATACGAGGTAGTCTCCTTTGCTTATTCTTAAAATGTCCTCATACAGTTCAGCAGAATAAAGATACACCGATTGCTTTAACTGAAACTCTAGCACCATCTTGGGGTGGAATTTCGCATGTAATACTACAAGTGTTCAGTGAATTAACTATATTATATAGGAACTGCAATAACACAGCTGAAAGCCTCCTTGCCCTATTGAGCAATGCAACCTTTAGCAGAAAACTAGTCAGTTAAAGAGTAATTAAGCTTGGATTTATGAGCAATGGACAGGCAACATGAGTAATTTCAATATTATTAGTAGGAAATATACCTACTGAAAAGTCTTAATGTATATCAGTCTCAACAAGTAACCTCCAATTCCAGCCTTGCTCAGGCAATATCCACCTTGCAAAAATACAACACAGGTGATTTTCTAAACTCTTACTTTTTTTACTAAACTTCTGAATCTCAAAGATACTGCTTTCTGTCTTGTTACTGACAGGTTTCATTATTCAAATCCAAAATAATTTACAGACTTTCAGAATTAGGAGGCTTTTTTTTTTTTTTTCCCCCAAAAAAAAGGCATCTCAGAAACTATACATGAGCAAACTGACCTTCTTAGTTTTAGGTGTACCAGACAGGAATTAAAACAACAACAAGAAAAAAACTCCACTAACCAAAAAAAGTCATTTAATGCTGACAAACAGCTGGTTTTACTTAAAATTTGAAGCAGTAATTTCAGGATAAAATTTCTTATTTTCCTCAAAGGACTTTTACATAAATACTCCCCAATCCTAAACAGTCAGGGGTTTTTTACCCAGTATTTCATTAGAAAAAAAGTAAGGATACCCTTACTTTGCTACTTAATTGCAAACCAACATTTTTAAGTTTCTGCAATTAGCAGGATAAGAATTAAGATGAAGTCTCTATTCAAGGTCAACATTAACAAGCTTTTTAAAATTTGAACAATTCTTCAGCACATCTTTGAACTGCTATTTATACTCCATTCAAGCGTTCTGGAAAAAATAAACTTTAGAACTGCAGTAAGAATAGCAATTGATTACTACATTAATGCACTTGTCTTAAAAGTTCTTCTCACCATCATTCTGTCTTCATTTTCTGGCAAGTTGCAACATACTTAAATTTTTGCTGCTTCTGACTGCATCAAGAGCATCTGCAGCCAAAGATTCATACAAATATAGACAACTTGAGACACCAGAATGCTTGTCACACAAAAAATACTGTCCTCAGAACATACATACATTAACAATTTGCATTCTTACATATACCTGAGAGTATCTGTCAAAACCAGGCCTCCACTCACAAAAATGCTTAGTCCACAACATGCTTTGCCACTGCAAGACAGAGTGATGCAGAGCAGTCAAAAGACTGCAGATTCCCTGACTTGTCATACTCTGTAACTTAGGAAATGTTTTAGAAATAAACACCAAACTGTAGGCTTTTTGAAAACAAATGTTTATATTCTGCACCATATAATTATAACTAGAGTCTTGGATTTCTGTCTCAGACTAGTGTTTTACAGCATTATTCTTTTTAGTAAGAGACAAAAAACTGAATTCAAACAAAACTAACCTACCAAATAAAGTACTCTCTAAGAATGAATACTATGTAAATGAAAATCCACAAGAGACAAGATTTCAAAATATTTATTTCAGCCATTAAATGAAAGACTGACAAAACAGTGTTTACTGTTATCAAGACAATTTTCATCTAATCTATGTTATGACTTCCTCTCCCCATCAAGCATCTTTTTGAAGTTATCACCCAATTTTAGGGCCTTGATTACTGGTAGAGGGGAGGAGGCAGACTATCTGCAATTTTTCAACATGTTACTGGTTTAAGTAATTAAATATAAACATGAAAACTATGCTACCTGGATCCCTGCCATTTCCTATGAGAGTTAGAAAAGTTATTCTTAACCCTCAATACCCTTTCATCCTCTGCACATTTTTCCCCCTAAAATAGATCAGGCTGCAGAATCCTAAAATCTTGGTTTAATTGTCTCCCTATTTTGTTGTTTGTTTTTTTTTCATTTTCATTTGTGTGTGTGTACACATACATGTGTCTATATATACTCTCTCTGCAGACACACACAGGGTAAACATTCTAAATATTTCACTTACATACAATTTTATTTGAATATACTTAAGTTTAAACACACTAAGACTTCTTTCAGTTACTCCCAATAATGGAGCTATCTCAACCTTGCTTGCTTGCTCCAATGCTAAGGTTGAAAGAGGAGATGAGGCTGCAAGAGCAAGTGTTCCATATCCGTGTGAGGATATTGGTATTTCCTTATCCACCTACTTTGAAAAAAGGATCACAGAAGAATAGCAAAACTATAAGCAAGCTCCAGAACTGCACACGTGGACTATTGCCAAACCCCTTGCAAGAAGAAAAACTTGTGAGAACAAAGCTGCTAGTTGACATATGTATGAAGATCCTAATGAACACATCCAACTTCTACCTATTTGACAAAAAAACCCATCTCTACAGGTAAACATTTTCAGATGATTCAGAAAACAGTTTAAAAAATTCAAGTGGCATTGGAAAAAAAGTATTTATTTGTATCTCAACAGTTTTTATAAACGCTCCTCACTCACACACCACTAATCATCAATTTTGGCTACAGTTAACAGAGTATTTTTATCTTTTTGTAGAGATGAAATAATGAACATTGCATAGGGCTGCCTGAATGCCTCAGCAGAAACAGCACTGTAACATTATGTTTCACAGTCCAAAAACTACTGATTATTCCCATCCAATTAGCACACAAATATAAGTACAGAAACCAGCCAACATAGGAAATGTGTTTGAAAAGCAGAAAAAAAAGATACCTTACAAGTTACTTTAAAATACCACTAGCATCAAAGCAGGATCACCCTTGCTCCCAATGCGGGGGGGGCAGAGATGGGGAAATCTGTATTTCTCTCTTATGCAATACAAGTGTTGAACTACCTACAGGACAGCTTTAAGTAACAACTTTTTCTTTTTTTTTTTTTTTTTTTTAAAGATTTAAAGGTTCCACCCTGTGTTTGAAAATACATTTTAAAAAATTATAACCTGCAATTTCGTTAAAGACAACAAGTGTGCAAGCTGAATTGTTAAGGCATGCCAGAGAAGTCAAAATAGCCCTGAAATAAAAAGAAGTCTACAGGCTGTAGATTATACGTTAATGTTGAACAATAAAAATCTGGCAAGGTGGCAGGAATCAAAGGAGGAAGTTACTTGTTCAATGTTTCAGATCACACATCTTTTTATTCTTTCAGAACTCTAGCTGAAGGGTTTCTTCCCTTCTTCTGTTTTAGATTATACAAACTTTCAAGTGGAGGCAGACCAGAGATTATTAATAAATCTACCTCCTTCCTTTTTCTTTTCAACTGGATTTCTCTATATGATATAAATTTAGCTCTAAGTGATGCTCCTTGATTTTCAGGTATGTGAAGATGCATCAAGAGAGTAATTTCTACAGCTAAAAATCAATCATCAGTATTCCTGTGGTCTACATATGAGACTACTACTTTTTGTTGTTCATAAAATGAGTATACAAAGACAGTCATATCCTCAAGAAAGACATTACTTCTTGCAATTATTTCTTCATACTTGCTTCATATTTACATTAACTTTTACGGTAGTCAGAGTGCTGACATCAATATTCTATAACTGTAAGAGCAGAGCAAATTACCAACAAAATTATATTTTGCATCACTGTTAGAATACTAAGTAATGGGAAAATGGGAGTTCAGAAAACTCCCAATTAATCAGTTAGCACTTTAGTAACTGAACAAATGCTCAAGTAGCTTCACAAACAGTAAGCCAGTATATGATGGTAATGCTGCTGAAGGTGGTGGTGGTGGGAATAACCACACAAATCAACCCCACTTCCTTCATTATTGTTGGCCACATACCTTCCCCACTCTTGCTGGCACAAGTGTCTGTGCTACAAATCTGACCAGGAAACCTATCTGGGTTAACATTTCCTCCACCCCAACCGGGTTAATCTCAGGAAACTGATTCACTTTCCCAATCCAGTTCTCCACACAACCACACAAATGCTTGCACAAGCACAAACTGTGACTAGGAAACTGGATGGAGCAATAACACAACCAGGCTGCATAGGCGGGGCAGAGTTTCTTCTTACAGCAGTGACAGATCAAAGTATTTGTAGTTCTGTAAACTAGAAGATAGACTTTCTCATTTCTGCTGTCTGAAAAATCTCCCTCGAGAGCTTTCATTGACCTGTGCTACAGATTATTTTTTATTTTTAAACATTTCCTTCGACGGTCTCTCCCTTTCTCTACTTTTCCATTGAGCTACATGGTATCTGCTGCCTCTGGTATCTTCCTTCAAGCTGTTATCTTCACCTCTCCTCACCTTCTCCAGTCAGTGCACTTCAACTCCACTTCCATTCAATTATGTAATCTGGAAAGTGAACATTTGCTACTATACATTGCATTTTATTTAGCAATTCTGGATTACACATACAGCATGCACAAAGCAAGATGACTTTCTGCCCAAATATTCCATTCCTTGCTGCTTGCACACAACACAGAGTAAATTTAGAATTTTAAGAAATATCTTTCTGAAAAGCTTTGTGGTAATTTCAACACAAACTGGTGCACTGCAACTGTCCCTGACAAGAACAGGTGAGGGCTTACAGCAAGGAAAGCATGACACTACATAGTACAGAATCTTTTGTGAAATCCTGCTGCCATACCCAGATTTCATAATTTCCTAAAGAAAAATAAAGAACTCTCAGAGAACTCTTGGGGAACTTGCATTTTAAGAAGCCACAGATTAAAAGATAAGCATCACAAGCTAAATATATCTAACACAGAAGGGCATAAAGTCTTAAGAGTCTATTAAGTAGTCCAAACTTACTTCATCAGAAGCAGAGCGAAGACACTGGACAGCAGCCTGTTTTTTCATTTCCTCTAGTGTTAGATCAGAGCACTTTTTCTTACTCTTTCCCCATTTCTTGTAAGCTCCCTTTTCCCAGCCCAGGAAGATGTCATTCTCCTAAAATCAAAATAAAGACATTACATTATTTAAAATACATTAATATCTCAGCACTACAGCAGAACAGGACTACAAATAACATACCATTCAAAATAAAAACAACCTCATCCTATCTATTAAAAACTACTTTTTGCGAAATTAAAGATTAGTTTGATTACAGAAAACTTGCACTTACTATTCAGAAAAACATATATTTTTCACAGGACATGGAGGCTACTCACACTTCATTTCAGTATTTTCCAATTGCAAAGCATATCCATAAAGATCATTTTATGGCCAACTTATGGTTGAATATGTTACTGTAATTTACACAAAATATGTCAGAGTGTTTCACTGATCTCTGAAATAATAAGGATGAAAAGCAAGTAGTTCAGAGTTAGGATCAAACTTAAAAGAAAACTAAACAAGCCAAAAGAAGAAAATGCAGTATTAGATCCCAAAGTCTTCAACTCAGTCTCACAATGAACATCATTATGACTAGAACTAGCAGTACCTATCTTAAAATGAACCTGAACTAATTTCAGAAGAAAATTAGACACTGGGTGGGTGGTGGTGGGGGTTCCCATACATGTAAGAACATTTAATTAAGAACAATAAAATCAAAGAATGCTATTGTATTATATGTAATAATCTGAAGATATGTAGCATCCGTTTTATATCACTTTTCAGCATTCACAAAATTTATTATCAGACTTGCTTATTCTTCACTGTCCATTCACATACATATACATGATTTCCCATGTTCATCTCAAAGAAATATTTTGTCTACCAGGAAAATAATCTTTAATGTCTTTTAATGTATGCTGGTCTAAATCATCATCTTCAGAGAGATCCACAAACACCTGATGCTTTTTAACATACCTGTTTCAACCTTTTCAACACATCTGTTACTGCTTCTAATGAAATACAGGCTAAGGCCTACCATCATTTAAAACAACTCCCAATTCCCCATGGCTTCAAAATGAAGTAAAAATAAGTTATCAGTGAAACTAGTTGTCTCTGTGCCATCAAAGAATAAGATGGGAAAAAAAGGGGGTGGAGAGGGACCAATCACCTTCAGAAGGAGCCATTGAAATGGCTGCCGTTTGTGATTTTGCATGATCAAGTCCTTCAGGAAAGACTAGAGCAATTCATTGAATTTATTTCTTAAAGTCTTATTTGGTCACCAAAAGTGGAGAAATGGATTTAGTTCTGAAAGAACAAAAAGCTACCAGTCACTCTGTTTTTCCTTATATTTGTGCAACATGTCAGTGGTTCATTTAAAACAAGAAATTTGAACAGGCTACTGTTCTGTTACTAGAAGGACTAACAGAAAGAAATAATAGAAAAAAAATAAGAAAAATAAAATTATCAGAAAATAGGTTCAATAGACTGTGCACATCTACACTCCATTTTTTTAAAATGAATTCATAAGTCTTTTCCAAAATTGTAGTTTATATATTTCTTTATACACAACAAGGCTGTAAAGCACTCTTACTCTTCCCAATATACACGTGAAAGTATACAAACTGATGAGACCCACCTACCCCCCACCAGCTTCCAAAGCCTGTCCTACTCATCCACATGGGCACAATTACGAATGAAAAAATACATACCCACTTGCAATACGTGACTCAAAATGAAAATCCAGACACACCAGCAAATGTGCACTGGGTTAACTTCATTTATTCTGCTATTAGGTGAAAAGTTGATTAAGGCAACATCTACACTAGGAAAACATTACCAAAATGCTGTATATTAAAGTACTTTGTTTTATCTACACCAACAAAGCTTTGCTTTGTACCGGTACATTAAAGCTAACCTCTGCAAGAGTAGCTTTACTAGCCATATAGGCTAGCAGTCTGTCAGCAGAGCAGTAAGAACCTTCATGCTTGCAGAAATTTATAAAGCATTTAATTCAGTTCTCCACACGCATAATTTGAAAGATATCTGACACCTGTCTACAGATTTTGACACTTTTCAGTTTTTAAAAAGTTACTCCTTGCAATAAATACCCGATTTTTTAAAATGGGAGAAGGGAGGCTAGATGGAATTCTCTCTCAGGCACCCACCACAGAGCTGTGTGTATCACGGTCTCATCCCTCCTTCCAGAGTAAGCACATTGTTTGTGCACTCTGGGAACTAGACGGCTCATCTTGTAGGATGCAGCAACTGAGGACAGAGCTCTGGTAGAATCCTCTCCTCCTTTCTACCTCTTTAGGCAATACACAGAAAATTTGTTTCTGAACATACGGCTTTCAGTCACACCTGGCTGCCAGTGCTTCACACTGCCATTTTAAGTTTTATAGGAGAAAAAAAACCCAACTGTCGACAACTTGAGTTTTTGAATTTTTTTCCTGGACAAACTCCATTAATTTTTTAGCCTCAGATTTTACAGGATTAGCAAACACCATGGATTATAGCTATTACACATAAAATTTTGAAGTTTAAAATCCTAATGTAAAGTACAGTATTTATCAGCACTTATATGTATTTGATATAGCCTAATGTTATGGAGGACCTTGCACTTTCTGCACACAAATCAAACACCACACCCATAAAACACTACAGAACAGTGAAGAAAAAAAATCCTTACACATAATTCTTGTGTTATAATCTATCAGAACCACTCTGAATCAATTACCAAAAAAAAAAAGGGGGGGGGGGGGGGGGGAATCCATTACAGTAGAACAGCTAAGAAACAAGAAAATGTCATATTCCCTGAAGAGTGAGTTTGTAGAACTTGAGGTGTGACACTCAAACCGAGAGGAATTCTGCTTTTATGATGACTAAATTGATTAAAAAAAGACAATCCCATAGTTTCAAATAGTTTAAGTTAATCTCTTGCTTTTTTCCCCACTTTTTTTTTTCTTTGTCTCCAGTGGTCAGCAGCCCATTAGTAGGTTTGCTCCTTAGACTGGAAAATATTAAGTCCACGACAAACAGGAAAGAAAGCAGTTCAACAAAACATTCTGTATGCATAAAGGCAAGTAAACGAGTTACTTCACATGGAAAGAATCAGTAAGGGCTTCTGTTCTCTTCAGCTACCAGATGCCTTCATTTACCTTTGTTTCCTAACAGAGCTAGAGATCATATGATAATGCTCGTTTTAATGCAAGAGCTCTACCATAACTTTGAATTTTCACAATTCTGTCCAGTTGTCACTGAACGTTTCATAAAAGCAATACCACCCCAAACTTCTGGATTTAAAAAGTGTGCATACACACAGAAGAAAAACTGAAATTTGGCTTACAAATTCTAATATTTAAAACAGACTACCACTACTTAAAAATTGAAGGGACGACCACCCAATATTAAATAAATATCAACAGGAAGTCAAGGCCATCTAGATATTGGAAAAATTCAAGTTTGAATATCTAAACTGCTGTTTAAACATCTATTCTTCAAAGTCCTACTGTACTTACCTACCACATAGCTAGATAATTTCGTATTAGAGATTTTTAATTGTAAAGACACTGCAAATGCAAAGTTTCATGACAAGAATAACTTAAGAACCAAAAATGTGGCTAAATACATTTTGGTAAAGTATCTGTATTCTTTATGCTAATGCTGCCTCAAGAAATCCAGTATTTGGAATGCTTAATTCAATCCTGAATTAATATAAAGGCGCAAATTTCAGAAAGAGATTTCTAAATTGTTTCTCCTGCTCAATTACACAAAAGCAGCAACTCCACCACTTCCCTCCACCCTACCAAGAAATTGGAGAAGCAAAAGAAAAGCAAGTTTGGTAGGGATTCTTCTTACTTTCATTTGTTATAAAGATAATAGAAAAATATTTACTATCAGTAACAGAACAAACGTGACACCTTGTGATGACTGAAAGAAAATTGTTTTGAAGCTCATAGTCTACATAAACAGAAAATCAGTGTTAAAATGTACTTCAAGAATCTTGCAGGAACTACCTATATTTCATAAAAGCTGGAGTCGGGTTCACTGATGCAGAAACACCAGATGACTCAAGGTCTCAGTTTCTATTCAGGTAAGTAAACAGGCTTAAATTTTGCCTTACCAGCAGAACACACAGGAAAGGAATCAGATTTAATAACCTGATCAACAAACTCCCCAAATGGGGAAATCAAATCAGCAGAAAAACATGTTTTAAAAAAATCAGATTTTTTTTTTCTTCAAGTAAGTTCAGGGAAACTGATTCCCTAAGATTCTCCCTGCATAAATGCAGATACTACAGACTGAATTAGATACACACTAAGATGAACAAATATAATGTGTATCAAGTTTTCAGGTAATCTATTGAACAGCCATAATTATCTATGTGGTCGACATTTCTATTTCGAATTATATACGAGAGACTTTAGGGCAAGAATTTCCATTCTCTTAGAGGAAAGAAGAAAATACCAAGTTAAAAAAAAAATCTGAATCAGAGAATTTTGAAGAACTCTGCTTTTTTGAGCATTTTGATTTCAGCACAAACCAGTTGCTATTCAAACATATTACCAGCCTGGCATTACTTGCTCTCGTAAAAGTTATTGCTGGCCAGCCAAAACATGCTGCTTCATCAAGCAAGTTCTAGTAACAAGTTCATACAAAAAATAAGAAGCATTCAATGTCATAATTTCTCAAATACAAAATAATCACACACACAGAGTCTCTCCCTTTAAGAATCCAACTCAAAGAATACCATCAAAATAAGTAACCCAAACATCCAGACACGATCATCTAATGTGAAAAAGAATTCCCAAAATTGTTAAGGTATGCAAGCAGAGTCTGGAACATTGAATAACATATGTGAACAATTTTTCCTTCTTACAATTCTCAGTCAATAGACTAAGAGATATCTCCAAGGAAGGGGGGGGGAGGGGGGGGAACCTACAGTTTTTTTTAAAAGGGGGAAACATTTGCCGAAGACTCAGCAGAACAGCTGATCAGTATTTTTGCCATGAATAGTTTGGAGTTGTATGTCTACCGAACGGCTGGCCAATTCCTGTCCAGTGCAGTATATAAAGATTAAGTTTTGTCTGCTTGTTCCAAACTGGGGCATTAGCCTGCAGATTCCTGTACCAAGCTGTAGGAGAAACCTTTCTTACAAAACTTTTTAAAGATGCTCAAATGCCATTAAAATAGATCATCAAATTACTGGACAGGCCAAAGGGAAAAATAGAATGAATGCTCATATGGACAGAGTGAACGGTGAATGCAAATGCTGTCGTTTCTTAGAAAGAAGCTCAAAACCAGGAAAAGACAGATCACCCAAAACAACTGCTATACCGAGGTCATGGATTGTACAAGACACCACAAACCCCAAAATGTTTTGACAGAACGACAGAATTTGCAGATCTTTACTCTGCCTATGAGACAGAATAGTCTCAACTCAAGCCAGCAGTGTTCTCCAAAGGCATGCACCTTCTCTCTCTCCACAAACACACCCAAAATAATTCCTGAATATCAACACTCAGTCCACAAAATTTCCCTGCTAAAGTCTATCATCAATATATCTTAAGTCAGTGACTGCTATCAAGGTTTGTAGTGAATACATGAAAACAGAGACTATATAATACGACATCATGAAAACCAGCCCCAGTCTCTTCTGGCAGCAACAGTTTTTACATTGATGTTTAATTAAATCCAATGTTTGCGTAGACAGGTATGAACCATCGTGCACTGCAAGAAAGCTTTTCCAAAAACTTGTTCAAAGAACTCCAAAAATCAACTCTTGAGATGTTTGGATAGGCAGGGAATGGAAGAAAATAGCCATAAATTATACCCAAAATGGAAGAGGTGCTCACTACCTCTGGCAGGATCTCATAATGGAGAATTTGGGGAAAACTGCAACAGATTACAGGTGTATTTCACCTTTAAGATTATTCAAGAAGCAGACTGTATAAATACCTTCAGTGATCTTCCCTGAAAAAATACTTCCCCTAAACTGAGATTCAGGAAAAACTCTCATGGATTGCTTAGAGCCACAGGGATATGTTTCATAATTGCTTTTGCAAAAATTTTAAGAGACATTGCATCTCATTATAATTAATGAGAAAGGTCTAATGGGCCAGGATTGGCTGAGACATTCCTCACAGACTGCCTCAGACTGAGACAAAGATAATGAGATAATACATATGCAAGACAATTCAGAAGAAAACACAAGAACAGTGGCACAAGCTCAGCTTATATTCTCCAAAAGACATGCAACGAGTTTCAGCAGACAAACAGCAGACAAGTACACTTTCAGAGAGCAGCACAAGCTTTCTCCATGTCAAAAGCCATGCTACCACAGAATGGAGAAGACTTGAAAACATTCTTTAGTATTAGATAATTACTCCAAATCCAGGTATTACCAGGGAAAGAATTCATCTTAGACTTTTTGTGAAAAGCCAGAGAACCATCTAGCTGCTACAGTCACCTCTTTCCTGGTTGCTGTAACTGGAACATTACAATCCTATGCAGTTGGACTGGAACAGAACAGCTGATAATATATCAGACCACATCACACACTGCTATGACTTCAAGGTCCTCAAGGCATTCAGGACTGATTATTTTACTATTCACAGGCAGGGAAGAATCTTACCTATGGAAACCAATCAATCTGAGTATAAAATCCTGTAAACTGAGTTTCTGTCAATTATAAACTCTTGCTTAGAATCCTACCAACTTGAAAGGGCAGTCTACGTGTTGTTCACTAATTAGAAGTTACTCTAGGCTGAAACCAAGCAGAAGAAATTTGATCACACCCACTCCCAAGAGCGAGAGAACATGCAAATGCTGCATCTGTTGAAATCCTATGTTTGTTGAGCAGACTGCCTTTAGAGTTTTCCCATTAAAGTAAAAGCAGAAAAGAAGAAAATTTAGGAAGGCTATAGCGACAGTTATAAAGACATCATTTTACTTGTACATCTTACCTACATGACAGAAAACAAAGCCACTCAACAGAAACTGCCACTAGAGAGTCCAAATATCTGAAAGGGACATGTTATGACTGGAGAAGTTATTTCACAGCATTTATGGTTGCTCTCTTGGACTTAGGAATAAAGTTGTGTGGCAAGCATCACAGACCACTGTAATAATCTGATTTCAGAGAATATAGGCAGTGCAAACCTATGCTTGGAGACACGTGGTGAGTGTACCGTCACACAATGGTCTACTGTACGAAGCACACTAAGGAGGTATCTCAGCTAGCTCCAGAATCCGAAACAGTACAATTATATCAAATAAATCCTGACTGTTAGGAGGACTAACCAGCCTGGCACTTGAGCTTATATCTCTGTTTTGCATTATGTAAGCCTTTGTGAGAATACATTAGTAGTCGTAACTTAACAATTAAAAAGTGATTCTGTTATTCTTGTTGCATGACTGTGAGATAGCATCTAATGCTTAGTTAAGGTGTGTATTTAGAAAGTCACAAAAAGGTAATATAGTACTGTTTTAAAAGATAGCTTTGATTTCTCAGAGCAGAAGCTAATGATAACATTTTAACTACATTACACAGATTTGCCTACTTCAATAGGATAGTACATAAGATAGGCGCCACAGAGCCTATGTAAGTTTGATTGTTTCACATATTGGAACAGACATGTTTGCAAAGGAATCAGCATTTCAACATGATCACTCACACCAGTGCAAAGGCAGAAGACAGTTTGAAAGAAAAATTTCTCAGACAACCATAGTCCTTGAGAACAAATGTTTTTCTTTTGCACTAACATATCAGCTGAAGCTGACTACCCTGAAACCTGTGCAGTTTGCACAAATACAATGACTGTGAGAGCCTACTGCTGAGCTCCAATCCCTGCTACCACAATTCCTGTCCCTAAAATGGAATAAAGAATAAAATGCATAGTCCACGATACTCCAAATCTACCCTACATCTAACAGTCACTAAGACAGAAATACAGAACAGAGCAGTTATCTCATAATTAACAAGTCAAATGACAACTAAAAAATCAATACATTTAAAAAGAAGAAAATAAAATTTAAAAAAAAAAAGAATAAGTCCCACGGAGATACTGCACCAGTACAAACTTGAGTTCCATTGGTCAGAACTGTTACATGAGCTTTGGCTGGAAGCTCTTGTACTGACAGCACTTGCAAAGGAACCCAACTGAAACGACTTCAGCACCTGCAAAACAACTATAGGTGCAGCTGTTCTTCACAGGCCGATCCACAGGTGCTTTCACAGGACAAAGCCCATTGCAGTGGGGGAATCATAAATCTGCTTTAAGATTGAAAACAAGAGGCCCTAACCTGCTGCGAACACAGCAGTTCAGAGAGGATATCTGGCAGTTTTCTGAGGCACGTGCCTTTACAGTAAAGCCATTTCAGTCATCTTCCACTGCTTAACTGAAGAGGAATCCACATCCTCCCAATTTTTCTCACCAAGTTAATACTGTATACAAAAGATTTCTTTTCCAAAGTGTAAATATGATAGTGTGAGTTATATAGTCCTCAGCTAGTCACTCCTGAAGGAGAGGGGGAAGGGTTAAACTATTTTCTAGTAATAAGTAAGCTTTACAGGCATATTAACTTGCGGATATAGTCCTGTTGCCTAAATATATCTGCTCTTTCTTCAGTTTACATGTTTATGTATGAGAAAAAGAGGGTTTTTATTCCCAACGCTGCAAATGTACACATCTGAATACTCTAAGGACTTCAAATTAATCATATAAAAAAAGTACAGGCAGAAGTCCTGGTCTCACAGTTCCCTTTCCTAACTATTCTTTTCTACATACACAGATTTCCACAACTTGACTTTGCATACTTAGTTTGGGTAATGATTAAAAAACTAAGGTCAGAAGATTTTAAAAATTGTTCCCACAGCAATGTTGCACAGCTTAATAAGCAGTAACACAAATACAAACTAAACGAAAATGTTTTGCATTCAAGAAATTTACTTCTACATGTTGCTGCTGAACTTTGAAACTTAATGACAATTGTGTGCAGCAGTCAGACAGCATTACCCTACTATAACTGAACTATACTCTGCATATTTTAATGCATTTTAAAAAAATTGGGTTTGAATGACCCACAGTTATTTCTTAGGGATGATAAAAGAGCAGTTGCAATTATACTAGAACTGGCATTGTCATCTTTTGTTAAATAGGCATACCAGCCAGATTAACATTTAATACAGGTTTAGTGTAGTAGAGAGGACCAAATCCTCATTTCTCCTCCTATCTTTACGTTATGGATGAGATTTTCACTTCAAAACAAACACAACAAAATGCATCCTCTTCCCTCTAAAATATACATGTGAAAAACTAAATATCCATTACTAGAATATAAATCTAGACATCAGGTCCCTCTACCGGGTTAACATGGGATGGCAGGGAGAACAAACACCCCACATTCGACTGAATCTGGGAACCTGGCAGGTGTATCACAAGTACTATCAGCAAAAAGTGTCCCGTGCACCAGCATATGCTAGCCAAATGCAGAAGAGCTGGCAATGATATCCCCATCCCAGTTCAGAGTGACAGGCCAAAAGCATTTACGGAGATAAAACCACAGAGTAAAGACCTACAATTTATGATACGTGGGCTCAGGTCTCTTTTACACCGCTCTGTTCTTACTATAAAAAAGAAAACAACATTTTGGACTTTAAATACGTATGTGCTAATGATGAAAAAACAAGAATAAAAACTATGATCAGAGAGTCAGCAGAAGTGTAGTTATCATTTTGAAGACTTTTTCTATCCCTCCATATAAAAGATTACCTGAATGGAACTATTTCAAATCAGTCTACAATTAATTAGTCTTCCAGAATGAAACTCTCCCTCTTATAAATTGAAAAATCAAAAGGCAAAATCTCATGCTGGTCACAGAAGAACAAAATTTGCAGTGCAACAGCTACTTAATTCTGAGAGTTAGGAAAATATTATATTTTTTAAAACTTTTTTAGGATTTTGACTTTTGAGGGTCAGGAAAAAAGTCAGCTTCCAAAAATGAGTTGAAAGAAGTAGATCAAAAGCAACAGAAGACACTTGATATGGAAAGTATGCGTAACAAATGCATTTAGACCTTCATGCTGCATGACCAAAGGCTTACAAACAAAGCCTTTATCTCGCAGTGTCTAGCTGTTGGGTTTGGTTTTGGGGTTGTTTTTTTTTAATAAAGGCTCCATCTCTTCAAAAGGGAGAACAGTCTGCAAGCAAAAAACCATGAACTTGTTATATTCAGCAACAGCTATGCTTACAAATAGTATATAAAAGATACAACATAGAATATTTATTTTAATACTGTACAAATAAAGATCAATGAAATAATGTTTCGCACAAAATATATTTTAAGGCAATGCCTTCTGCTTCACACAGATTATACTATCTTAATGCAATATTTACTGTATCACAAACTGGTTTGAGAACACGTGTATCTACAAATATACTTTTAATTATCATTTAAGTAACAATCAGAAATCTTAAAAGCACGTAGTTGGTTTAACATTAGGAAACTAAGAGTGAGGCATTCCGATTTAAAAAAAAAAAAAAAAATCAATCTAGTCTGAAGTCAAAAGGCTGTCTCACAATGTTCAGATCTCCCCCAACAGCAATTCTGTGGGTCCCCAAAAGTTAAAGATTTGTCAGTAATATCACGGGGTTTTCTCCTTAATTCATCCTCTATTCCAAAACAAGAAAAATCGGTAATAAAATGCAAATTATGAAAGCATATATACTTAACAGAAACATTCTGCACTTTAGTTACCATCACACAATCTTTAAATCCATACCAATTTTATGAGGTTTTGCTTAACAGACCGAAAGCATCTAAAAGGTGATCTCCCACAGAACAAAATACCAGGGGTTTCCAAACATTTTGAAGAGACTATTGATAGGCCTCAAATCTTAAAAAACAAAATCAAAACAAAAAAACCCCTAACACACCTAATAATGAATATAATGTCATACATCATGGTTCAACAGGTTCCTTTAGCAATTTTGACCATGTAGACATCTAATTTATGTGTAAATCAATTCGAGAATCACGTTCTCTAGAAAGTTTGTAAGCAAGAAACATCTTGTTTGTAGGGGGAAAAGAAAACAAACAAACAAACAAACAAGGCAAATATACCACTGAAGTCCTTACTTGTCTTCTGATATGACAGACCTAAACTAACTAGCCACAAAAAACCCAAACTATTTCTATGAACATCCTGCTGTGTCACAGTAATCAAGGAAAATGTGCAGACCCGCTTCATATTGTCTTTGTATTCTCTCCTCCATCAGTCAATGCTGGGGAAAAAAAGCCCAAAGAGCCTCCTCCCTTCCGCCCTCTTAAACCCTCCCACCAGCAATATCATTGCCACAAAAAAAACCAAAAGGGGGGGAGAGGGAAATAAAAAAAAAGAAAAAAGTGCGCACACTAAGAATGAAGGACTGCTTAAGAACTTTTACAGCTTAAGCTCTTAGACTCATTTCCAAAAGTAGCAAGTATGGCTTGAATAAGAATTGTGCTATAAATGCCAACGATAATTAAGTTAACTTCAGTACTTTAAATGTTTTTTAAGAAATACTCAAGTGTGTATAGTTAGGAGGTGTTACAGTAATTCTTGATCGGTATGTATAACATATGTATAACCATAGCAGCTCTGGAAGATCTTGGTACCACAGTGCAATTTACCATGAACAAGATTCCTTTCTTGAAAGCTCTCTAGTACTTTGAAACACAGCTGGGCAAAACATACCTGCTTATCAGTTTTCCCAATATTTTAATAGATATTTCAGTTCAAGCCAATGAGTCAGAATAAAAACTGCAAACATTCCAGTAAAATTTGGTTGCAGTGCGTTAGGGTTTTTACTTGCATCTATGTCTTCTGTACTGTGCCTCCCTCCACAGCCCCACACACAAGTATTGCAAAAAGCCCCTATCAACTCTCTGAAAACTCATCACTTATTGATCTATCATTTTGCGATATTGAGCCTGCATCCATATAATAATACCGAACAGAGACCACTCTAATTGGGCAAGGCATGGAATTAACAGTAAGAATAAAAACAAAAACCACCAGATAAAAAAGACTCCCGAAAACCAGACTCATGCACAAAAAACCCCAAAACAAACACAAACAAAACAAAGAGGAAAAAAAAGCCAACCCCACACACCAAACCCTTAAACATATTTTATCTTCTATCCATGTATCAACCTACCTCACCGTAGAGAGACAGGTAATATTAGAGGAAGAGAGGTCAAGTGACCAAAGCCACAGAAGTCTGCAGCAGAATCAAGACCAGAAACCACATACTATATATCACTAACAAACCAGAAGTTAACATCCTGCTTATTCTCAGAAAAAACCCTGAAGACCTAGTCAATCAAGACCCCCATATTCTTTTGAAATACTTATTTTAAATGTAAACAGAAGTGACTGATAACACAATAACACTGATATCTTAAATAGCTGGGTATGCCTAGTAAGGTTGGGGATGTTTTTTCACTCATTTTTTATTTTAAATCTTTCTGTACTTACCTGATGGAACATCAGTCCAGGACTTCAGAGTTCCATTTCCCTGCTACATTGATGACACCCCAACACTATAAAGAAAGCATGGAAGGAGGCTCCCTGAAGCAGCTAAAACAGTGCTAATGATGTCATCAACATTCTGAGGTGGAAAGATCTTAATGACCATCTTAACTTCAGTTTGCAACATTTCTAATGAAGATGATTTATACAGTGTCCATAAGATTAAGACTTCCTAAATTTGTCCTCTTCACCACCCCCACCCCCAAAACAGTGCATTGCAATGGATTGTTCATATGTGTAATCCCATTCTGGGTGTTCAGAGACCACACATCCCTTTTAACCTGTTCAAAACAGAAGTCATTGCTGTACTTCTGGGAAGATGTGATGGCTAATCACTCCGCACAGAAAGAAGAGTTCTAGAAGCAAAGCATCACAGAATCACAGAACAGCCCAGGTTGGAGGGGACCTTGAAAGATCATCGGGTCCACCCTTTCGAGGGAAAGGGAGTCTAGATAAGATTATCTAGCACCCTCTCCTGCTGCATCTTGAAAACCTCCAGCAATGGGGACTCTACCACATTCCTGAGGAGGTTGTTCCAGTGAATGATTGCCCTATTAAAAAAAAAAAATTCTCTCTCATATCGAGATGAAACTTCACCCAGCACAACTTGTACCCATTGTCCCTTGTCTTCTCCATGTGGCTCCTTGTGAAGAGAGAGTCTCTGTCCTCTTCGTAGCTGTCCTCTAGTTGGGGAGAAATCATTGCAATAAACCCACTATTGAGTACAGTTCTTTCCCTGGAAATTCTGTCATCTTTCTCAAGAATCAAAGGAATCATATGGGAGAAAAAATTCCTGAGATGCCAAGAACCAACTCTTCCATTGGAATTAATCTGAATTAAAGAGGATCAGCAACTCTCAGTATTTTACTCCTTAATTATTTCTCATTTAGATGTTTAATTGCTGCACTATTCCCTACTTTCTATTTGTAAACAACACTAGTATTTGTTTTTCCCCTTTGTCCCAATGTTGTACCCATCACCAAAATTGGACTGAAACTGCTTATATGCAAACATATGCTTCAGAGTACGGATTTTCTTGTTTCAGAATGATTTAACTAAACCAAAATGAATTTTAAAATGCCAGGTCATACAAATAACCAGTATGCAATAAGTAAAATAAAAATAAATTAAAAAATAAAAAATAAATAAAAGAACAAGCACATGTGTTTTAAGATTTCCTCAATTCTCCATATACAAAATTTGTATTTGCCGTCTTTAAAGACTAACCTATTTGAGAAAGGAATTAGGTAGCAGCATGTTTCACAACATATGCATCCAATCATTATTAGAGAACATCATCCCAAAACTAAATTGCTATTATGTCTGAAAACTTAGAAAACAGTTATTTGAAGTAGAGGGAACAAATGCAATAAAAGTATGTTATAAGCAGGATCAAATTGGAGGAGGTGGAAAATAAACTTCGAGCTTCTTCAAATCTCGATGTCGTTCAGAAGACATCCTGTACGTTTGTACTACAGCAACTGCTTAGTGACACAGGTTTTGGCTACCCTGTCAGCATGTGGTATTCTTCCCTCTTTGGCTCATTAGGTTCAGATAATCAGCTTGGAAAAAGAACAGACACATCCCTTAAAGCTCCGCTATCAACTCACAAAGCACCCAGTTAAGGTATCAAAATGAGAAATAAATTGAATGAGGTTTTCATAATATAGTTACCCTGCTTCTTGCAAAGCCTGATAAAAAGAAAACTAATTTTGGCACTTCAGTCATTTCAAATTATCACAGTAGTGACTTCACAGTTATGACTATGCTCTGAAATGGACTGAAAAGAAACAAGTCTACATTTTTCCCCAAGGCCACAGGGCTATCTATAAAGCTCCTCAAATTCTGGTGTGGTTTCACTTGGTTTCTTTTTTCTGTCCTTGTCCCACACCCTCCTTTCAAACAGGTTTTGGAACTTTATTCTGGCCCCTTCTAAAATACAGCTATTAATGTCTGACCAAGACCTAAATAAGTTCACTATTAAGGTACATTATAAAGACTGCTTACAGTGGTTTTTTTAAAATATTATTATTAATCATGAGGTTGTTCCTGGTGACTTACACTGCTGCCAGGTAAACTTTTGAACAAAAATTACTTTTGCACATAAGTTTTCTGTTTTGCACAATGGAAGCATGAAGGGTTTTATGCACAGTAATGGCTGCTAAGAGGTCAGAAACTGGCTGCATCTGACACGAATTTTTTTCTGCTTCAGCTACATTTACATCTATTCCACAATACCCTGCCCTGCTCTTGCTGGATTTTTAAAAAGGTAAACTAGAAAATAATGAAAGTTCTGAAGCAGTTAGGGAGCAATGTGTGAAGTATAACCAAAACAACAGCAACAAAAACGAACTAATAATTAAGCCACCAAATAAGAGGTATTTGCTTTCCTTCCTTCCCAATGTAATCACAGCCACCTTATAAGATGAAGTCTATGATCAACAGCATCCTCATCCCTTCTTGAAAACGCCAGAACTTCCCTGAGTCCTATATCCAGAAAACTCCAGTATTAAAAGCATTTTGATAGAGGTTGATGATGCAGAGAAATTAAAATTAAAAAAAAATAAAGAAAAAGAAAAAAGAGGTGAAATCAGGACTGAAAGGTATGTTCTAGGGACACATAAAATCCATAGCAATAAAGGCACAAGGAAACAGTAATACAGTTGTGCCTATCTGATACACAGCTTCACTTTTCTTCCCCTGCCCTTTTTGCATTACAGCCATGTATATAGCGACTCACTGTTCCACAACTCTTCCGCATGCCTTTTATCAGGATTCAGCATTAACATTCTTTTAGAAGAGATGAATAATGTATGTGCAATAATGTATTTTAAATACTTGAATTTAAAAAAAGTAGTTTTTTTTTTTTTATTCTTTACTGAAAATAGCACAAGATGAAATACATGAGGAGAAGTGTTAGGGAGTCTACAAACTACTGTGAAGCAGGCCAATTTGACACACAGTTTACAAGAATTACATTAATACTGGAACATCAGTAAACTAAATTAACCTTATAATCACGAGTACTGAAGGTCTGCATTTATGATACAGAACATTCCAGTGTTAATAATTCTGATATCAATTGTAGCAATGTGAAAATTTTGTTTAATGTAATTGCTCATACAGCAAACTAACTATATGAATCTCAGTTCACCCACCAAATTTGATCCCTGTGTGGTTTATAGCCCCCTTCCACCCACACACTGAAAGACAACTGCCCCCCCATCTGAGGCATACCCATGTATAATACACAAAACATAACTGATACAAAAACTCACTTTCACTGGACAACATCTAAAATATGTAAATACCTGTTCCTGCAGGTCGTAGTCATAGCTATCATGCAGCAGAAGACTGAGGACATACCGAGTATAAATCATGGCATCAATGCCACACTTCTCTAGCTCTTGTCCCAGCCAGGTCTGCACTGGACCCAAAGCATGTAGCAGAGACATTTCAGAAACAGATACAGGGCCTGGATAAGAGCTTGAGGAGCTTTCAGATGGCAAACCATCCACAACAACTGTACAGATAGGGCGCATGAATCTAGGTGGCTGGCATCCTTATAACGTGAAGCATTTTCTGTAGTTGATATTCCGTCGATATCTGGAGGTGATTTTCACTCCAGTAAATAGGAGAGAGGCTTGACTTCTAGGACAATCATTTATCTTTCCTGGCAGTTAGCCGTCTAGAGACGAACATCACTCTTCAGGCATGACCAGTGAATAAACTAAATCCTAATAGCAAACACATATGTAGATGTGTTTTTCTACCTTAATTTCACATTGAGGCCAGATGCAAGTCCCCAGCAGGACCTATAAAGAGGAAAAAATGATAAGTTGTGATAATATGTATCCATACATGAATAATATTAAACAGTGAAAAACACACCCAATGTAGAAAGCAGTCATTTACATACTGCTTAATCCACATATATAGTACACCTATTCAGTGTCATTTTGAAGAGTAACAGGAATTATTCCAAGTTTAAAGGTGACTTTTAAAAAAAGGTACTTTTTAATGCAGGAAGAGAAACTCTTTCATCAAAGACTTCACAACTAATCCATCGATTGAAATACATGTTTGATCTAGCCTTATGGGAAAGTTGAGATTTTATTACTTTCACTATCAGCTGAAAAAAAAAAAACACTTTGATAAAAAAGAAAATAAACCAACCTATGTTAGTTTGCATGAAGACTGACTGTATATTTTGCATCACTAGAAGACAATATAATCCTACTGTTTTGCAGTGATTTCAGTTTCTGAAATAGAAAAAAGTGTCTTGTTTATAAAACACTGAATTTATGAAATTCGTCTGGCCAGGAGTTTCATAAATCCTACCACTAAATAGTTGCTATCTTCAGGCTTGGGTTTTGGGGTTGTTTGGTTTTTTTTTTCAGTTTCAATATTTGCCTTGCCTCAGGACAGCAAAGCATTTTATCACCAAAATCTGTCCTCATAAAAACATAAATCTCTGGAATACCTTAAAAAAATTTTAGCAGAACATAATTTATCAGTGCCAGAATTAACATTTAACTCTCTTTACAGAAACCATATACCAGTCTTACCTGAGAGCTTACACTCTAAACCCTATGCTAAAATAGACAAACCATCCTAGGACTTATACCACCCACAATCCCAAATCAATCTCGGTAAATAAGGGGCAGAAGGTGCAAGCACCACACACCTAGGCATTCTGCCCTCTAACCCAGAAGAAGCCAGTCCAAAAAAGGCATTTTTGGACCGGTCTGCCAATCTACCACATGCCAGTGTGGCATTTGTGTAGGACTTCCCTCTCCTCTCCAGCTTCTCAGCAAGAGAAAACAAAGCTCAAATCCTAGCAGGAAATATCCCTTCACTTAAAGGACACAAAGACTAAAGGATCTAAGCAAAATCTACTGTTTTGTTTCAACCCCACTGCAAGATGACCAACACACTCAAAACAGACATCACCTAATATAACTACCTAAGCTATACACTGTGTGCAGAATTTTGTGTGGGCAGCACGTGTTTTGTAGCCAAACAAAATTGAAAGGTGACCTTACAGTTGATACCTATGTCTACACAACAAAAGATCGTAGTTTTTAGAAGCTTTCTTTGCATCACCACCCAGGTATAACTGTATATTCCAGATCTTTAGCAAGTCAATTGCGACATCATCAAAAGGAAACCCATTATAATCAGCTGCTACAGAGCTGACAAAACCCTACGCTACGCTAGCTAAAGCCACCTTACTTCTCTGATGGCAATGTTAATTTCAAGAAAGTAGGCAACACGAGTATTCAATCTTTGTCAGTAACATGTTTGTATTAGTCAGGATCTCCTAAGTAAGCACAAATAACAGTAGGTAGAAATATCCTGCAAAGGACCTGCTTCATAACGTAATTAGAGAACCGGAAGTATGAGAAAAGTCTCATATTGTGACCAAGATACTCCACATCAAGAGCCGCAAGTCCAAACTCTTAAGCAGTCCATAGTCTCTTAATTGTTAAAGAACAACATTCCACTCAAACATCTGTTTCATCCTTCTCCTGTTGGTACTCCACATCGCAGCATGTGAACACTCTCCCTACGTCAATGCCACAAATCCCAGTCAGCCCCCCAAACTCTGTATTTCAAAGATCTGGGAAAACTGATGCTCTTGATTTGTCTTTTTTGAGATATGGAGCAGAACTACCTGAATGTTTGGGAAATCAACAACTTTTTGGCAGAGTTGACAGAAAGTTCCACTAGAAAGGCGAATTATGAAAGGGTGGACAGGGAGGAAAATCAGGAAAAAAGAAAAAGTGATTAAGTGACCAAATGAGAAATTCATTTATTCTCATTCAGCAGGTCTCCCATGTACCCATAATCTTTTCTTTTACAAAGGTATAGAGAATGGAAAGGGACAGCAAACACGCGTTACAAGTAGTCTTTGGTTTGCAAAGATACCATCAGAACAGTCAAAGAGAGGTGGGATGGAGAGGGCTTGGTTAAGGTGATCATATTTTTCATTGAAGGTTTTGAGTGTCAAATACAGCAAAGCAATGGGCTTCTGGAAATTGAGTTACTTCAATCAAAAGCGACTGCATCAGTGGACAATGGAAGAGCTATAGATGTCACCTACCCAGCTTCTGTAAAGCCTTTGACACAGTCCCACACAACATCCTTGCTGCTCAGTTGGAGATATATGAATTTGATGAGTGGACTATTAGATGGAATTGGCTGGATGGCTGCGTCCAAAGAGTTACAGTCAATAGCTCAATGTCCAAGTGGAAACCAGTAATGAGTGGTGTCCCTCTAAGGTCCATACTGGGACCAATACTATTTAATATCTTCATCAATGACATAGACAGTGGGATTGAGTGCACGCTCAGCAAGTTCACAGGTGACACCAAGCTGAATGATGCAATTAATTTGCTTGAGGGAAGGGATGCCATCCAGAGGGACCTTGACAGGCTTGAGGAGTGGGCCCATGCAAACCTCATTAAGTTCAACAAGGCCAAGTGCAAGGTCCTGCACCTGGGTTGGGGCAATCCCCAGTATCAACTCAGATTGGGGGATGAATGGACTGAGAGCAGCCTGGCAGAGAAGGACTTGGGGATACTGGTGGATGAAAAATTGGACATAAGCCAGAGCTTGCAGCCCAGAAAGCCAATTGTATCCTGGGCTGTATAAAAAGAAGCATGGCCAGCCAGTCGAGGGAGGAGTTTCTCCCCCTCTACTCTGCTCTCATGAGATCCTACTTGGAGTACTGCATCCAGCTCTGGAGTCCCCAGAGCAAGAAAGACATGGACCTATTGGAGTGGATCCAGTGGAGGGCCATGAAAGTTATCAGAGGGATGGAACACCTCTCCTATGAAGAAAGGTTGAGGGAGCTGGGGTTGTTCAGCCTGAAGAAGGCTCCAGGGAGACCTTATTGCAGCCTTTCAATATTTAAAGGGGGCTTATAAGAAAGATGGGGACAGACTTTTTACGAGGGCCTGTAGTGACAGGACAAGGGGCAATGGTTTTAAAGGAAAATAGGGCAGATTTAGATTGGACGTAAGGAAGACATTTTTTACGATGAGGGTGCTGAGACACTGGAATAGCTTGTCCAAAGAAGTTGTGCATGACCTATTTGAAGTGTTCAAGGTCAGGCTAGACAGGGCTTTCAGCAACATGATGTAGTTGAAGATGTCTGTCCTGGTTTTGGCTGGGATAGAGTTAATTTTCTTCCTGGTATAGTGCTGTGTTTTGGATTTAGGATGAGAATAATAATTTAGTATGTTGGTAACACACTGATGTTTTAGTTGTTGCTGAGCAGTGCTTACACTAGCCAAGGACTTTTCAGCTTCCCCTGCTCTGCCAGGTGCACAAGAAACTGGGAGGGGGCACAGCCAGGATAGTTGACCCCAACTGCCCAAAGGGCTATTCCATACCATTTGACGTCATGCTCAGTATAGAAACTGTGGGGAGTTGGCTGGGGGGCAGCGATCGCTGCTCGGGGACTGGCTGGGCATCAGTCAGGGGGTGGTGAGCAGTTACATCACTTGGTTTTTTTCCTTGGGTTTTGTTCCTCTCTTGCTCTCTTGTTGTTTTCCTTTTCATTACAATTTATTATTATTATTATTTTGTTCCAATTATTAAACGGTTCTTATCTCAACCCACAAGTTTTCTTACTTTTGCTCTTCCGATTCTCTCCCCCATCCCACAGCGGGGGGGAGGGCTGTGTGGTGCTTAATTACTGACTGGGACTAAAAGTCCCTGCCCACAGTAGGGGGGGTGGACTAGATGATCTTTAAGGGTTCCTTCCAACCCAAACCGTTCTATGATTCTAGGATATAGCAAAGCAAAGGCCTTCTGGATACTGAGTTACTTCAATTAAAACTTAGACACATGGTTTAGATCTTCAGCACCTAGTAAGGACTGAGTTTATGCTTCAGTTTTTCCTTGAATGAGGTGATAATGTGGCCTCTCTGTTCTATCTTAACACTTATTTTCATGAGGCATTTGAGAAATTCAGTTCTTGAGATCTAGGCTGACAAAATCTGATTTACTTTGGCTGCCCAGTTAAAGCATGTCTTTCTTTTTTTAGATGGGGAGGAGAGGGGAAAGACAGCGAGAAAGAGATAGGTTATCAGAGGAATTAAGAAATGAGATGACAACAAAATTTCTATGATGTTCAAATATTATAGTCCAGCTGTTTTTAATATCATATTCAATTACCTATTTTAACATTATTTTAAGTTTCAAAATATATATATAAAAACTGGAAATCTGAACAAAATTCTGAAATAATATTTGAGAGTTCTCATTTTACAACTGTCTCAAGTACTTTGTTTTACAGAAAGTCTTAAACATATTTCCATTATGTTTTAGAATTAACAAAATTTCATGCAAACTGAGTATTTTCCCATCCCAGTACTAGAGAGGCTTTCCATATCAAATTAGTACAAGTCACTCAAAGAGCGAACATTTCTGCTAATAGATGTGAAGCTCGATTTTAGAAATAACATTTTCTGACATGTAAGTTATCATCCCTTTTTAAATTTTTTTCACACTGTCTTGTTAAAAATAACTTTCTCCATCCTCACAATGACCATGGCTAATCTGAACAGGGAGACTACAACACAGCCTAAGTAATTAGTGCAAGGCTAGTTACTTTAAGCACCAAGCTGGAAAGAGTTCTCCATTTCCAGCTATAAAATATGATGGAGGGACATGCCTTATAACAAGATTACCAAATAAAACTTTACACATCTCTATCATTAGTTTGTGAAAAGTACTGATTACTTACAAATCCTAAAGTCAAAAATATATGATGAAATTCTTTCAAAAGAATTTCTACTTACTCCACTTCCTAGTCAAGTTTTTCCTTTTACGTAACCTTCAGTTTTTGTAATATTCATCAATTACCTTAACAAGGTCACTGTTAGATAAGCTGTCAACAGCTTAAGAACTATAGGCACAAGAGCCAATTTATGAAGTGTCTTGTAAAGTAATGAGAATACAATATTGGGTAAACACTCAGATTTGACAACTTAGACTACCTCAGAATAGATACTCTTTCTCAAAATTCTACTCAGTGGGATAGTCACTAAACATTCTTTTGACCTAACATAGACAGCAAAAGACAATAGCTGAGTTTTAGTCTCCTGAAATATAGTTATGGAAAAGCAACAACTTTAAATAATCAATAGCAAGAAACAGGAAGGAGGATCAATGATACAGAAACTGAAGCTGGAACACTCCAGGTCTGTTCCCTACAACAGAGTTGTTCCTGCATGGTAAATAATCTTTTTTGGAAGACTAAATAATCCTAGTCTTCCTCATAAGTGAAATGGAATATGAGTATTGTCATAACAAATACATAAAATAGTTTAAAAAAAAAAAGAATTAAAAAAAAATATAAAGAGTGTCTTGGTAATACAATAACGAAAGCCACACAAACACACCTTCTTGTGACAGTTGTGTCTACAGCAATACAGCATTATAGTGTAAAATTACTCGAAGATTACCAAAGAGTGCAGTAAAAGAGAGGTGTACTTAAATCACTCTTCAACGAAGCTTTATACAAGCCCACCAAGAAAGTGCTAGCATATGTAACTGTTCTTATCAGACCAATAGAAAGAGTAGATTGGCTAAAAGCTCATGCCAGGCAAGACATTTCCATGTCTTCAACAGCTTTTTTTCTCCCTGTTCCCTTTCATACCAAAAATAAGTTCTTTTAAGGAGCTTAAAAGTGAGGCCTTTTTTTCCCAATTGTTTCTAATCTTGGAAAACAGCAACCAAAGCCAAACCACAAAACTCAATGAATTAATCTAAAGTAACCTCATCTGTAACCTTATCAGCATCAAGAGGCCTCCGAAAATTATGTATCCATATAGCAAGGTTCTGAACAAACATGTTTTGTAAATGAAAAAATAAGTAGACTTAATGCTTTAACAAGCTTTCAAGCTTTCTTAAAGATATACCCACTATCAAGTCTTAAAATAACATAAAACATTGAATTAGGAGAGTAAAAACCACACCCCTTACTACTGTCCTTTCAGGTAAACTAAAGGTCCACAGACTATTTCTTGGACATCATAAAAAGATAACTTAAAAAGGAAACAAATTGTCTGCAGGCTTAAATTCGCTACACTGGGGTCTACACTCTCAATGGAAAAAAAATTACAGGATCCACATATTGAAGAAAATTGAAAACTAATATATTATTTGTTTCTATAATCTGCAAATAAAGTCTCTCAAGCCTCAAAGATACTCTTTACACATTTTGATAGATCTACTACAGAGAAGTCGATCTCTTAGATAAAGCTACAGATGCAACCTTTTTCCTTCCTTCCATTCCCAAAAGGGGTGACATTTGTGTCCAGTGCTTCATTCTGCCTACTGCAGTATGTCAACAACTAGACAAAACACATTCTCACACAAGTTAAGTCATAACTGCTGTTTTATACAGTTTCTTCTATTATTCTGTGAAATATGGCAGTACATTACATAGTTTACAATTAACAGTTCTCATTTGCAAAAGTTTTTTTCCTGCTATAGTCTTTGACAATGTATGACAATTTTTCAATGCACGAAGGAAAAAAAAAAGATTATAGAATTCTTACTTTTTTTTTTTCTTTAATGTGGATACAAGTGTCCACATTTTTTAACTGGGACAAAGTTATTTAGAAGTAGTATTTTTTCCCAGAATGGTTGTATTAAAAGCAAACAATCCTTCCTCTCCCTGACAGCTACATACAGCAAAAATGTGCAATTCCTAATTAGTATAAATCAAAGTGAAAATTTTAGCGCGTTTGGTTAATAACATACTAAAATCACATATTCACTTCAGTAAATTTCAGTCCCCTCTAGAAGACTGATAATCAAAAGCATGGTCACATCATATGATGGTAATAGAAGTCCAAAATTGTTCTTATATATTATGGAGGAATCAGCTATTTTAGCATCATTTCTTTTGTTTCTTTCAGTGAAAAATCTAAACAAATCCTTAACACACAAACCAAATGGCCACTCACTGGGGAGGGCACTGTCAAAGCCCAGAAACAAAGCCTATTTAAAATCTAGTAAACAATGGAATCTGTGTCCTTAATAAATTTCACATGGCATTTGAAAGACATGTGAATTCAGAATTAAAAGAAGTTGTTACATTTTAATCACATTCCTCGATAATCCAAATTTGGCTGTATAGTCTTCAGAGCAAGGACAGCTTTTTTATGTGTTGGTGATGCTTGATGTTATTGTACAACAAACAGCAGAGCAGGGACTTGATTCATGACCAAGGCACTGAAACAGTATCATAAAACAAAAAAAATTCAAAATGCCTATGCTATAAACAAACCCCTCCCTCCATCCCAGTTCAGAAAATTTCTGCCACAAAGCTTCAGAAGCATTGCCATGCCATGAGAAACACAGATTAAAACACCTGGCTGCAATCAAAGCAAGGAACACTAAAAGTGGTTGGAAGCATAAAAGCAGCTCTGTGAATTAACTTTTAGATATACATAGAATTTCCTTTTTTAAGAAGTATTATCGGGAACTGCAAGAGTGATACAATCTCATTTGTAATGGATATATGTTTTATGGTTGACTGATGTCTAACGAGGCTGGGCTTATGCTATGGCTCTAGTGTAACTCAGTCAAGTCAGAGAACCCATAGAGGGGACAGAAACCAGTCTGTGGGCGTTGCTGCATGATTTTTATTCTTGTAAATCTGCAAGCTTATTTTCATAACACTTATCCAAATGAAAATCTGAAGCTGCTAATCCTGTATAAAAGCTTAATGGAATTACTCAAAGGATTCAAGAGCTACCATATAAGTAAATGAGCTACCTCATTTACTTAGGTTAGGAAAGAAAAAGAACAGAGATATAACCAAGATAACAGCAGGGGACTCACCAGCACAGCTCTGTAGGATTCTGCACTGAGACCTGCATTGCTTAACAAATTCATAAGAGACCTGGCAGATGGGATGGGCAACACAGTTAACAAGCTACCAAACGACAGCAAGCTATCAGGGATAGTGAATACAAAATAACTGAAAAAATGCAGAAGGACCTTATGAAACTGGACTGGGCAATAAAAATGCAAACAAAATTCAGCGTAGATAAACTGGAAATGATACAGAGGAGGAATAATAACCTCATGCGATTAACACATAGAACAATGAGTTGTGAGCTGATAATTAATCCCAGGATCTATTTCCCAAGTAGTATGTTAGATGTTTCATGAAACTATAACCTCAAACCCAGCAGCAGTCAAAAGAGCAAATCACAGAACAAAACTAAAGTCATCTTTGTGTCACTGAATTAATGTTTTGCACGCAGATTGTACATAACATGCAACCCTGGTCCTGTAATATCAAAGACGACCTGCCTCTCCATGGATAGAGATTGACTGTTCAATGTATTTTTTTACTAGAAAGTACCAACAAGTTAGTAAGAGCTATGTACAAAACCTCACACAACAGGTACTAGGAATTCCTTGCCAAAAGATACTGAGGACTCAAAAGAAAAAAAAAATTAGATGGGCTTCAAAGGAAATTGAACATGAGATATCCCTTGAGAGTTTCCAACTAGACAAACCACAGCAGGCTCAGGAAATCCCCTAGACTGAAAATAGTGTGAGGCTGAGGGAGTATTCAGGAGAGGTATCACATATACTCTCCCTGTTCTTTTTTGTCCCTAACAGCTCACTTACAGATGCTGTTGCAGACAAGTACTGGATTTGACAAAGCCTTTGTCTGAACCGGTACAGCTGTTCTTATAAAACATTCATGTTCACCACAATGCAAGGACAACACTTCAAAAAACAGTAGCTGGAGGAGTTCAATTAGCTGATCCACTCACAGGGCTGCACGTCATTAACATATATGAACTTTGGTACAAGATGTCAGAATATCAATCCTGTCAGTGAGCAAAAATTGAGCTATGAGAAACAACTGTTACCGGACTGCAGAATTAGCAGGTGAGGCACCTGCACTAGGGGTTCAGCTGCATATCCAAGACCCCAAATTCTCAGTAATCTGAATATTCTCCACTTCCTCAAAGCAAACATGTAATAGAAATTGTACATTTTCCAGCTTGTAAGTTAGAAAAAAAAAAGGCAAGATGGAAAGAGGAAAAAGCATGACTTAGCAGCAAAACCTACAAACACCATGAAGAACAGTCACAGCATACTATGCCCACCACATACCAAAACTTAATCGCTTTATAGAATTGTAAGAAGTTCTGAAAGTGGCTTCATAAACAGACTCTTTTGAAAGGGTTCCTATTACATAGGGCAGACTTGTAAGAAGCATCTCTATATAGTGGACACCTAGGAAGTAGTTCTTCACTACATGTAATATGACTTAAAAAATTAATTAATAAGCCCTAAAAGTTGGAAAGTTTTGCAGATCATGGTTCAATAGGTGTCTTGATAATTCAGTAAGCAAATTTTACCTTCAGGGCAGAAGTATTGTTATTTCATAGCATTGCTCAGGAAACTGTTTCAGGAGGTCAAAACTCAGTATTAAAGATGTATTAAAAAAAAAAAATCAAAAGCAAGCACTTCATTATGCAGCACAGAGCCACCACTTCCATTTCAGTAAACGTAAGGGAGCCCAGAGCATTTCTGATGAAATAAAACCTGACAAATAAAACAATTTCTGGTACCACAGTTTGTTGTGCAGTTGCAACAGGTAAGTGTAAGTACAGCACATCTGTAACCTGCTACCTCCCAACCCAAAGCATTATGTCTCCAAAAATTTCAGTATTCATTTTAAGAAGTGCTTACAACTGTTAACAACACCTTCAAACATTGATCAGATTTAATAAATTGAAAGATATTTATAGACTGTCTGAATCTAGAGGAGTGAAATACTGCTTCACTAATTTCAAATGCCCAGCTGTCATTAACAATGGCAACATTTACATTATTTTAGTAAGAATTTGACCAAAGTTATCCAGTTACCAATACAGTCCTAATAATTCTATTCTTAAAAAATGATGAACAGAAACTGCCATGACAAATTTTTTTTACAGTTTAGTTTGTTACTGTCCAGACCAAATTTTAAACTAAATTTCAAGCTTGCTCAAAACTGGTGTTCGAACTAAATTTTACTCCTTTGTTTAAACAAGACTACATTTATTTTTGAATCCTATCTGAGAAAAATAAAAATATATACACGTATCATGTAACTTAGAAATACGGTAATTTTTTATAAGTTTAAAAATACACATTGGCATCTAATGACAAAGAATTTAAGTAAATATCTTTCACATTAAAAATGAACTTAAAGCAATGCTGCATATAACTGACAAAATTTGAAGTAATTACTACTATTGCCAGCACAAATACCAGTTTGTAAAAACCAGAAGTGATGGTTTTTATACCAGCAGTAACTAACTTTCAAGAGAACGACACCAGCAGCAGCTTCGTGACAGAGAAACCTGTGTGGCTGACGACTCAAAGGCTAGTTAGCGTAACACAAACTGCACCGCAACTGCATACTGGCACCAAGAGAGGATGTTCTACTGTTTCTCCCATCGTCCCTTCCTGGCATTCTCACCCTTTTGTCCTTGCACTTAACCCATCCACTGTGTGGTTGCAGGGATAAACTGGATCAGTTTGTTCTAAATGTCAAAAAATTCATTTTTGGTGGGCCAGTCTTCAAAAAATACAAATAAGCAATCAACTCACCCCATTGCCACAACATTTCTACACCTGGCATAAGAAAGGAAGTGGGGTTGCCCCTTTCAGCAGTGGCCCACTGTTAGATCCACTTAAGTATAACAAGAAAACATCAGGAAGGCACAGTTCAGAAACTACATTTTAGCTAATTCAGATGCAAGTCTTTCAGACAACCATCGCTCTTTGGAACATGAAATGGGGAAGCCAGTCCAGGTACTTCAGCAGATACGATATGTACTTCCAACATTTTTATAGAAATCCCCTACTGACCCATGCAACTGTACCCCACACATATCATTTGGCAGATTCAGCCCCAAAACAAACAGAATCCCTGCAACAGTAGCCTGGAGATGACAAAGAAATTACTAGTTGCTTCAAGTTTGGTAAGAGAGACACAAGTGTTGCACTGTAACTAGCCTAGAATATTATGGATCACCGAAGTGTGGAGAACCCAAGAGAAACAGTGAGTGCTAATGCAGAAGGCGGCATACGTATGCCTCAAACATAGATGTTGCCTCAGCTCATACTTTACAGTACTCCCCAGCCATCGCTGTAATTTCAGCATCACCAACATCAGGTTTCAGACTGTTCTGTTACGTTTCATTTTACCATTGAATACAACGATATGATTTAAGTTTTTCAATTTAAAATTGCAGATCTTATCAGTGTACTAGAGCAAAGCCAGTGACAAACACTTCGCTCTCCCCCTTTACCTCAAATCTACACACAGGGATTGCCTGGACTCCTACAGGGCCTGAGAGGTCCTGGGCAGAAATACCTGTCTAGCTGTAACTTCAAGGAGGAGACAGTCTTTTTTGTTCAGTCTCATGAGAATCTTCACAGGGACACTATTTATCAAAAGCTGTATCTTTTACTATGTACAAAAGCAACAGACCGCACATTGTTGATTACAATCATCATACTAACTCTTTCTCAGGTTTAAGGAAACATAAATGGAGCTAATAAAAACCAAAACCAAATATAACTAAGATCACAAAGGATACACACATTTTAAGCTCATCAATACATTTATCTTCAGGACTTTTAGCATGTAAAACCTGTAAGATTTCTCCTACTTGTATCTCACTATATTTACTAGCCTTTCTATCACGATATATGCAGGGCTTAACAATGCAATAGAGGATGCAGCCAAGTAACAGAAAGATCAGATAGATGCTCTCGACTATTTTGATCACTCTCCTTCCTGCCCTCCTGATGTCTTCCATTTACCCAACTTTTAAAGCAGTTTAAACTACCTGTTACTAACAGCTATTTGCCTGTGTTTGAACTCCCTTTCCAAGCAGAATGGTAACGGCTTGGAGGCCTGAGCGCCAAGTTACGTGTGTGCCCATTAACGCAGACTTGCCTGCAGTTTCATCCCATCTCAGTGCGTAGACGCAGGCACCAGTGTGCCCCAACAGGTGTTGCCAGCCTCCTCTAAGGCACTGGCGGCCACCAGAAAGGATCCTCCCCCAGGCCACCAGTGCGGCCACCCTCATAAAATCTTCAGTGCTCTTCACATCAGCTGGAACACTACTGCAGCATCAAGTAGCCCAGTAGCCACTCTTTCAGTGCAACTATATAGGATTTGTTTCAATTAATATACAATTTATTCTTAGGCATACATTGCATCTTTCAGTTGGGGAGAGAAAAGAAGAATGGATTACTAATTCCAAAGATCCAATAACCGCTGCCCATTTAAAGGCTATGGTATTTCTCCAGCTTTTTATACTTCCAAAGTTAATAATCCAGCTGTATATAAACATCTAACTAGTTACTGACCACACTACACTTTTTACTTTATTTTCTTAACTTCTTTAATTTGTATGAAGGTCTTCTCTGAATGCTTACTATTGAAGTTTTTTCTATACTTGGTCTGCAATTCAAGGAGTTAATTACTACCTTTTTGAAAAGCTTAAAATAGCTTCATGAAGGGTTTAAAAACAAATATAACTACTGCCTAACTATATAGTCTTTTCAACTGCTCTTTTCATTAAAAAAAAGATGTTACCATAAATTCAGTTGGAAGTCACATATAGACAATGTTTTCATTAATAGCTGTGTAAAAATGTACAATACCTGTCAGCCACAAGAGGCTCAGTAACCACAAAGAGTTGCATTTGCAAGCTCTATGACTTAACCAGTAGAGAAGATATTGACTTTGCAGCAAAGAAAATATGGCAGACCTACAAAGGAAATTATTTCAAGTGCTCTTCTCCTGCACTTCTACTACCTCTAATTTTTAATCCAAAATGTTAGTAAATTAAATTCCATATATTTATGAAATTGATATCAGAAGTAGGAGACTCCCCAATTTGAAGAGAGTAACAATTCACATGAAAGAATATATATTTTAGCACTTGAGTGCATTTGCATAGGCATTGTTTGTTCAGTTTATGTTGTAAGATTGTCAGGAAAACAACTTTTTCTTCTTCTTTTTCTACAAAAACAGTGGTGGTATTTGTTGCCATATCATATCTCCACTTTTATGATTAAGTACGTTGCTTAAAAATGCGATTATTTTTAAAAAAGTTTACAAACTGAACAGGTAGGACAGGTTAATATTGCTCTTAAAATAATAAATGTGCTGTTTGCTACTTCAAATGACAGCTGGAAATCTTATTTTACTAAAATGCAAAATATTTAACTATCACCACCAGAAAACCTCTTACAAAAACAGCAGGTCAGCATTATATTACTTCTCTTCAAGGAAGTTACTGTACTGTTAACCAAGGCATTTCTTTCACAACTCAAGAACAAAGTTACTAAAAACTGGAACTCTGAGGCTTCTCTCAAGCTGATAAGATATCCTGTTCAGAGAAGCTGGTGAAAAAATGATCTATATAAATATAAAAGTTAAACTAATATCTGGACTTACAGAAACATTTTAAAACTCTTGTGTCACCCCACATAATTCAACATGACTTCCAGCAAAGCAGCTATAAAAACTTCAATAAAACAAGAATTCCTATAGGTGATTCTGTTTCACTGTTAAGTGCAATAGTCAAATAAGCAGCAGAGTGAACTTCTACCCCAGAAGACAGAACCAGGACAATAGGAAGTCACTCAACAGCAACCTTTAGCTAATTAGTAACAGTCATTACCTCAAAATCTTCAGCCATTAGAATTAAAATATCATGAAACAGTAAAAGTTTTTCCTGAAGTTTTGTAAGTAAAGTTATCAACCAGACAAATCACTGGAAGCTGGCCCCATTTCTTTCAAGATACCCCAGTGTCCTAAATTCAATGCAGTGTTTTAATGTTGCACTCCCACTCAGCCACAGAGTCTTCAAATTTGTTTCAAGTTTGTAATAACAGATTACAGTGTCACAAGGATTTAGTGAGAATTAATTACTCATCCAATGGCAGCAGTACACACTACTGATTTCTTCATTAGTGATGCTTCAAGCAGCCTTTTTTCTTTAGGCTAACAAAACACTTTATTTTCTTAAAAAGCACATATGACACATGCTAAATGACCAAAATAATTTCCTTAATCACTCTGTGTATGTTTTAGCACGTTTTCCCATTTTACTGTTGAAGATTATCTCAATCGAAGTCCTGACTAAGCTAACACTACCTGGAATAACCTTGCAGAGCGTATCTTGCAACTCTGTTGTTCTCATGTTAAAACTATACAAACTTATGAAAACTCGCTTTATTTTTTCTGGCCTTCAGCTACTCCTAGTCTCTTACTCTCTTATATCTCTCTGTACTTTCTTCCACAGTCTATATATGCAAAACCTCTTCTGCAATGCAACTATGTCTCCCTTCAGAATTCTTCTATAACCAAGCTAGTTCATCTCACCAAACCATAAAAACAACAAAAAGCCCACACTCACACAATTTAATAACATATAAAAGGCATAACAGCTCCTCCTTTCCATACAGCATCTTAAACACAGGCACATTAAGATGAAACAATTTGCTTGAATTCCCTCAGTGACAGAGCTGATAGAAACCTGCAGGTTTCTTCAATCCTAGTCCAGCGTTCAATCCAGCAGACCTTGTTCCTTATATAAATGTAATAGTAACGAGGGGAAGATTTTTTAAAGTTACAAAAAGAACACAAAACCTTTCAGATTTCATCCCTGTTACAATTTATTTTTATTTATTAACAAGTTTTTTGCACAGAGTATAAATTTTCACAGGCAATCCTTTCTAGAATAAGGCCTAGAAAGTTACAGACAAAAGTAAAATTAGCATGGACCACATATTTGAAACTTCTTCCTCAATACAGTAAAAATGAGAAATTTAAACATTCGCTAAATTATATTAAAAATGAAAATTGTTATAGCAAGCCTGAACACAGACTATGCACAAACTTAGCAGGATATAATTCACTTATTAAATATAGTATCACAATAGTGAAAAATGAATTTAAATTCTTTATAATTGAAATTTCCACACTACTGCCTTAGAAATATATCTCTTGGAAAGACAGATACCAAAGTGGATGTACAGAAGCCAAGTTATAAACAGAATCTAGATGATGTACAAATAATCAATTAATAGTTTTATGCAGGTAAATCCAAACACTTGCATGTGAAATTATAAAGGAAATAGCAGATTAAAAATTAAAAATACTCAGTAGCTTCCAATAATGCTAGAGAAATAACTTCTAGTAAGAAGTCTGTGAAAGAATAATCTTTGTACGGAATGTTCAAACCACTCAACACTTCCCCCCACCCCTCCAACCACCACCATGGCCCAATAAAATACACGGTCAATCCCTTAGCATCCATTATAAATGCACCCAACCAACTTTTGGGAAAAGTAGAACAAGATGCTTTTTAGTAAAAATATTGTAACTAAAACTAAAACACTCGGACAGTCCTGCAGTTACCTGGTATTTCTGCCTAGAAAAATCTGGTAAATTATTTTCAAATTATGAAAAAACATACTTTTCCCTCCTATCAGCCTATTTTCTTTTTGTCTGTATATTGAAATGCAACTGAGCATTCAAATATTCATTTGAACATTTTTATTTTGTATCATGAAATTGACCTTACTCAGAAAAAATTGTTGGGGCAGGACTGGGGGGGATGGACACAACACAGCTCATTCCTATAATTACATTTACAAATTACCTAACCAGCCTGCAACTGTTCTTGGACTAAAATGAAGGATTCTAGTCTCTGTTCCACAGTACAGAAGAAACTATCCCAATAAACAGAGCATATTAAATAGCTTCTAGAAGATCATTTGTATTCCAAGCTCCACTAGCAGTGCAGATAACTAGTATAGTTCCTGCTACCTCTCGTAGCCTACAGTAAATCTACATCTTGCTGTCTTCATCCCATTCTGCTTTACCAGACATTGTTACTCATCTTATTATAGCAATAAGTTATTACTTTTAGTCATTAGCTATTGGTTGTTATTACCATTATACAATTTTAGGGGCTCCACATTATCAGTCCATCAGTGAGGTATGAAACCTATGCTATAAATGTATGTCTTAAGAAAAGAAAGAAGAAAAACAAGCTGCAATGGAATAACAATAAATAAGGGTCTTTTACTCCCACAAACTACAGAAAACCCCAGATTAAAAAAAAAAAACAGCTCAAATTTCTTATTTTGAACACATTAACATTTAGATGGCTTTAAAGGAAATACTTAACACATACAACTTTCAACATCCACCATCACAAATTTTGTATGCTTCTTTACGTAAAGCTTAAAGAAGCAGCAAACTGATAGATGATTTTGCTAGGATTCTAGCTACGTAGATAGAAAGTCTATTCTGACTCTACAGCACTATGCCTAAAAACCAATAAAATTCCAAAGAAAATTCACCCGTGCTAAGTATAAAACCAACCTCTTGGCTTCCTTCATTCCCCCTATTCACCTAGAAACAAGATTCTCATGAAGGACAAATAATGAAGTTATAAGTAGTACCTAGACCTTCCTCTGTCCCTATTCCTGCTAGAATGAATAGCAAACGAGCAAAGGAAAATGCTGACATCATTTTACCCCTATGGAATTTCTCTTACTTGGAAGAATAACGAATAGCAACAACAACAGAAGCAGGGGCGAATGCAGGTTATGAAATCAGCATATTAAGATAACAAGAGAAGTTCGAGGCCTCCAATTTTTCCTCTTGGGTCACATATAAATGTTTGCCCCTTCCTTTCCTTCTGATTCTCCTGCTGATGAGCAGAAAAGCTAGAGGGTCACGCATCCAATACAAATTTGCAGAATCTGTGGTCTCAAAGAATCATTACCCTCTCAGTGCACAAAACAAATGAACTGATAAAGTTCTGTGACTGTACATATGGGAGTATCTGCTAAGCAGAATATGGCAGGGATATGAACTGCTGATGCTTTCAATGGAGTGCACAAATCAGGATTTCCCCTGTAATTCTTAGTCTTTGAAAATAGAAAACATTATAAATATATAGTGTACTACTAATTTTATTCAAGTTATCTATATCCCCTCTTATATCTCAATGATCAAAATAGCAGATTTTGATACCTATATGATATGCTTTATTGATTGGAAGGGAGGGGTTGTACACTACCATTTTAGCATATCCACACTGACAAGAAACAGCAGATGGAGGATTAGTACAAAATAAAATCTGTACAGTTACATGTCACATAACAATCAAGTTCCATGTCATTTACTTTTATAAGGCATATTTTTGTCTTAAACAATAAAGAAAAATGTCAATTTCAGACTCCCATGGATTATGAGAAGCCCGCAATACTTGGGTTTTAAGCACTGCAGTGAAGTAGTTTGTTTTACACAATTATCTACTGAATCATCACGAGCTCACTTTTGACAGCTAAGAAACCAAATTTGATCTGCAATTCCCACCTTATCCCAGGAACACAGAAGTAATATATGGTGTACAACAGAAGGGTAAAAACCTAAACATTTAAAAGGGTTTGCACAAGGAAAATCAACTACCTGTACCACAGTGTCCTCTGATCCCAGGCCTATAAACTACAACCCAAATTACTTATATACAGAAAACACAGGAATACAGGAATGTCGTTTCTTTGAAAGGACAAGTAAATTGTACTATTTTCACCCTTCAGATCAGTATCAGGTACTGCAATGAGTAATTAAAACAGACAAAACAGAAAAAAGCACCGCACTTTCGCTTTTCTCAAAGTTTCATAACACGACTTAATGAACGTATACTTTTAATCCAGGCGACACGAGAAGATGGAAATGAGTTTGCTGGAATGAAGTGTCAGTTTGTGTCACTTCTGCATTCAGCTGTAACCTTCGCCAAACCTTGTCCCCCCCCCACCCCGCCCACTGCCTACGAGAGGCTGCGGCCCCGCCGGGCCCGCCCAGGCGGCGCGCAGCTCCGAGCGGCCATAGGATGCGGCTCCCATCAGTCTCCTATCAGCCCAGCTCCTCCTCCTGAAACGGCAGCAGCCCTAGCCTTTCTATCCGCCTTTTGCCTTCAATAGGCCCTAAAGGACAATGCTGTTGGAAAGGGGGGGGGGGAAGGAGGGGAGCGAGTCCCACCAGCTCGGCCCCCGGGTAACCCCCTCCCGCCGCAGCTAAGCCAGCGGTGCTTTCCATCCACCCCAACCCGAGGCATTTAGACCCGTCTCCCAGCTCCTCCTGACCGGTCAGCAGCCGCGGGCTGCGCTTTGTACAATTACGCACCGGATGAAAGGTCACGGCGGGAGCCATCCCCGCACACCAGCCGGGCCTGGCAGCAGCCGGGGGGCTGCGGAAAGCCCTGTCACTTCAACCTCACGGTCAGGCTCGGCCGGGAAGGGGCTCCCCGGCTCAGGTTCTCGCTACCCTGACCCGAAGCGCCGCATCCTCCGGTTTCCCCGTCCACTGCACCGGGTGACATCGGCGCAGGCTGGCACCCACGACGGGTGGGTGGTGGGTGCTGCCTTCCTCTCCTCTCCTCCCGGGCGTGACCCGGCCCGAAGGCACGGGAGCCCCGGTTCCCGCTCCGACACCTCCCTCCCGACCCCCGGCACAAGCCGCTCACCTGACGCTGGGACCCCAGGGGCCGGGCCGGGATGGAGAAGCACGGGGGGGGGGAGGGGGGGAACGGGGAGGGCTCCGCTCCCAGGCAGGCGCTCGGACCGGGGCACCCCGGCCGGGCCCCCGGCCCCGCCCCCGAGCCCTGCCTCGCCGCCGGCCTGCAGCCAGCCCCCCCGCCCGGCCCCTCGCGCTCCCTGTCACCCCCTCCCCGGCCCCTCTCCTCCCGTCGCCGTGCTTCCTCCCCTCTCCCCCCCGGCCCTGCCCCCGGCCTCCCCGGCACGCTGCCGCCGCGCTGCGGCAAGCGCAGCCGAGAAGCGGTACGCGCCGTCCCGGGAAACCGTCCTCCCAGCGCCGGCCAGGCCCGGCCCCGCAACTCCTCCTCTTCCCGGGCTCTTAGCGGAGAGGGGAGGGGAGAGCGGGCCGGCGCGGGCCTTCTCGGCCGGGCCTCAAGCCGCCGGCCCGGCGCTCCCCGGGGGCCGAGCTCGCCCGTCCCTCAGCGCAGCGGCGGGAAGGAAGGGGGGGGAGGGGGGCGCCCGCCACCGCCTCCCGGCTCCGTCCACCCGTTGCCACAGGGAGGGAGGGCGGCTGCCGCCCTCCCTCCAGCCCTGCCCCTCCCTCTGCTCCCCGGGCCCGCGGCGGGTATTTACCTGCCGTGGCGGCGCAGAGCGGGGCCCTGGGGCCTCTGGCAGCCGGAGGAGGCGGCGGACTCCGTCCCGCTGCTGCCGTCCCCGAGTGAGGCGGGCGGGACGGAGCCGGGACCTGCCCTGGGAGGCGTTACGTAAACCGGCGGCGGCAGCGGCGGCTCCCAGCGCCACGGGGAGGGAGGGGGGCCGGCCGCTCCGTCACCCGGCAACAGGACTCAGCGCCCCGGCGGACCGCGCCGCAGGCTCCTCCCCGTATCCTTCCGCCCAGAGGGCGGCCCGGATCCCGCCGCCCAGGAGCGCGGGCCGTGCTGTGGGGCCGCGCTGGGGTGCCTGTGCGTGCGCAGCGGGGCGGCGAGGGGCGCTCCGAGCTCTCCGCCGCGCCGGCGGGTGGGCTGCGGTGGGGCCGGGCCCCTCCGTCCTCGTCCAGTAGTGCCCGGCCGCCAGCGAGCCGGCTCCATGGCGGGCCGCCGCGCAGGAAGGGCGGGGGGGAGGAGGGGAAGTATCCCTTTGCTCTGGTTGTACAGCCTCGGCCCGGCCCCGCCTGCCGGGAGAGCGCCGCGCTGTCCGCCGGGCGCCTGAGGAGAAAAGGGGCGGGCGAGGCGTTTGAAAGTCACCGGCCGGCCGGCGGGGAGAGCGCCTCCGAGGGCCGCCTCGGCGGCGGGCGAGGGGAGCGGCGTCGTGCCTCGGAGTAGCCGTCACCCGGGCGGGGAGGCGGGCGGCGGCGGCCCCTCGCCTCGGCTCGTCTCCCTCAGCGAGCTGCCGGCGGGAGCCACCCTCGGCCCCTCCGGAGGGCTGGCTGCGTGGTAACGACGGAGAGGGAAACACCCAGGGCCGGGGCAGGAATGCGAAGGAGGAAATGGGGGATAATGATGGAGTGTGGCGGTGTTTGTAATGTGAGGTCCTTTTGAAATCCTTAACGACTCTGAGGGCAAGGTTAGAAAATAAAGTTTATTTTGCTGCTAAATGAAAGCCCGTCTGGGAAGAAAGTTGTCTTTTAGAAGATTGATGCCATTGAAAGTCGGTTTTAGTAGGTGAGCTCCTCAGGAGCCGGGAAAATTTTATTCCAATTGATTAAATGCCAGCTTAATCAGAACTGTTTACACAACCCTAGCGTAATGAAAGAGCAACATTTTTAGCATAGTAGATGGGTGAAAATGGGCCACTGTAAGACTGAAAATATGACAAAGAAGACACACCAAAATACTAATTAAGCTTCTTAATTGGGAGGATAATAATGACCTTTTCAGGTGTACACTAGCACCTCGCATTTCTCAAATATATGAATACATACGGGTCTAAGGAAAGTCAATATTATGTAAGATGTCAGAGTAAGTCTTCTGTCTGTGTGTAATCCTAAGGGTTTTATTCCTTTTATTCACTGCTGAATGGCTCTTAGAGTTCCAAAATGTGGTTTGTCATCTACGTTGGCTAACACTGTTTCTTTTGTGCAAACAACATCTTCAGTCTCTGGAACCAAGCTCATCTATGACAAGATGATCCCCCCCACACCCTGGATGTAGTCCCGTTTAGGCCTTTCGACAAGTTAAGCCTATATATAAAAATATGTCTCATAAGAAACATGAACGCAAGCCAAGAGAGTAACCACTGCCTCCCAGTCTATATACTCATTTCCTGATACAAGAGCAGCATTGCTCTTATTTTTATTTTAGCTAGGGTTTGCCTTTTTTGAACATTCTTAGCACCTAATTTAGTCATAAATTTGACTGGCCAAAAAGCCCAAGTTTTTAAAGTTGAATACGCAGGATTGTGTAGCTACATGAGCTACTGATGTTCTCTTAAACGCTGCCGAGGCAGTAATTGATGTCATATGAACGTGGAGTTCATCAGTTCGGCTTCCTCCAAATCTTGAAGGAGTGTTATGGAAAAGCTCTAAAGAGAAAGTAGTGCTTTAAACCCCGTGATAGAAGGACAGCGTGGTTCTCTGAACTATTTAATTACTGTTTAAGTTATTTTCTTGTTATGAAAAGCTGAAACTGAAAAGCTTTGGGGGAAAAAATCTTGCTGACTGTTTCTGCTGAGTCATTCCACTAGTTTATCAGAAGCATTTCACCAACACTGTAATAAGACTTGTGCCAATCGCAATCAAATCTCCTTTTGTTCATGAGCTCAGAATCTGAATTCCCCTTTTCAAGGTAGAAATAAAATACAGTAAAATGTGGGACACCTGGGATTTGTCTGTAATAACAATTGGCACCAATTTAAATCAATGTCCATTCAGTCTTTGAATGTATTCTCAATGTATTAGTAATGTATATCACTAATATGAACCCACTTACCTTATTTCACCCTTTCTATATTTTTTTTTCTCTGAAAGCTCTGTAGAAGGGCCAGATGCTCAGAACATCAGTGTTCTGCGAATGGAGCAAGTCAGAGCATGCAAGCCAGTGACAGATTATTCTGAATATTCACGTAGTTGCTGTGTGACATTTCAAATTGACAGTTCTGGTTTTGTGGTCAGATCTCAGGAATCCCAACAGTGGAATTTTTTGTCTGCTTGTTGGGTTTTGTTGGACTTTATTTTCCTAACAGCCAACCCGATTCTGGTCTCTGTTTGGCAAGCATTTCAGAAACAGCTGGTACATGACCATATGCCGTGCTGGCACTGCTGTGAGCTTATTTCCCACTTGTCCTCCTGGTCAATCAGAGCTGCTCCATGTGCTGAAGGACAGCTGGTCCCTTGGCATGCGAAGCAGCTAATGAACTTTTCCTCCAAAAAGCCATACGGACAGAGCATGCTAACTCCGATCAGAGGCTGTTCCTTTCTGAACTGCTATCAAAGATGGAAGTTCTCTATGGGAACTCTCTTTGTTGCCCCTGTGTGACAACCTGCACGCAGCGAGAACAACTAGGTGGGTGTGCATTGTAGGTGACAGCACTTGTTTGGAAAATCAAGGCTAAATATCTGTGTGGAAAAGAATGCTAAACCACATCTGAGTGACTGATGGATTTGTGCTTTTAGCTGTCGGCCACAGCAAGTACAGCTGTTTCCCTTTTTCATTCTGACCCCTGCTGGAAAGGGTCTCCAATAAATTTCTAAAAAATGTATCAGTTTCACCAATAATATTTTTTCCTATTAAGGAACATATTGAAGGAGGAATTGCACAGCAGTTCAGTATTACATAGCCATGGCTTGTAAGCATTTTACTGTCAGCCATCCATCTTACTTCCTTAAAATTGGTCAGTTTATAATATTCCCTAAAATTTCCTGCTAGGTGCAATAAAAAAAACCCTGATTTTCCCTGGGCAGGGGTTCTGTATCAGTTAACTTTGAAAGTCATGATAGCCAATCATTAGACAGTCCTCTATTGTTCACACTTCATAAACTGTTCGTATAAAATGCTTGATAGAAGCACTCTGCCCATTCAGCATTTTAGAAATGGAGGTAGAGCAACATTCATGAGGGAATAAATGTAGTTTAAGAACAAAAAAGACCATCTAAGTGTGCAGAATCTAAATATATACATAAATTCATAGATATTTTTAAAATCCAGAAAATGGATGGACCTTAATGTAAGGTGAACAAGGAACATCCAACAGATACATGATGCGTTTTGTTGGATATCTTGATGTACAGCTTCAGAAGTATATAATTATCTCTTTGAAACTACTTTGCTTTATTGCATGAAAGCTTGCATAACTTTTTTACTACTTTTCATGGTCCATTTCAGGTTTTGAGCAAAGACTCACACAAAACATTCACACCTCCCAGAAGTAATAACTAGGTTCAAAAGACACATTCAGAAGGCATTCCTCAGCACTAGATCAGGTTTCAGATTCCTTTTTACTGATCCCTCTTTCCTAATAATATCCCTGCACAGCGAAAAAGCAAGCTGTAGATACCCACAGCATCAGAGGGCCACTTTGTTGTCAGCATCAAGGACCTCATCCACCGCAGTGAATGGAAAGTAACATTACATTTTAGTAGGATCTGCATTAGGCTACAGTTCGACCTTTTTCCTTTCAGACTTCTCTCTTACAGGTTTCAGTATCTTTAACAGGAACGTGCTAGCATGGTGAGTTTGGAAGATCTGAGTCAATTGAAAAATCAATTACATAATTCACAGTAAAATTATTTTCTGTTTAATACAACTATATCACTGTAACCTCAAAATGTATTTTTGCTTTCTTTGAACACAAACTGCACATAGGAAACTGTCACAGAAATTGCAGGTCAGGCAGCACTGTCCTGTACCAAGAATGTCTGGGCTTGGTGTTGGTGTTTCTTTGGGACTACATTTTTTTTAAAGTTATTCTGCGTCTGTATACTCTTGCCCTTTTTCATCCTGCAGCACTAACAATTGGGAAACCCTAATAATACCTTGAGAAACCTTTGGGAAGTCCAAAATAATACATGAACAGGACTCAGCATGCTGCTCTGTGCATAAAACAGACCACCTGAAGTCTACCGTAAGAAATACTCTGAGAAGATGTGAAAGAACCCTGATAATTGCCTACACCGCTTTGGACAAACAGCCAAGCAGTACAAAAGATAAAGAAAATGAAAGCTTTATACCACATAATGAATGCAAAAGTCCAAGTACCTAGATACAGCATTTGACACAATAAACCAAGGAACAGCTTTCACTAGTGGTGTAATGAAAAGACTACAGAAAGTACAGTGTTATAAAAATGAAATTATTTCCACAAGTGATGAAATACAAAGCAAGTATTACACGCGATTGTATTTTAAGGACAGTTAGTCACCGTAAAATACACCAATGTCTCAAAATCTGATCTTTTTTTTGGTAATGCATATGTAGAAGAATTTGATGTCATAATGAGGTACTAATTTAATTGCATTATATTTGTTGCTACATCAGCTATTGTCAAGCCATTAAGTTAATTACATGTTAAGTTTTAAACTAGATGAAACACATTATGACATCTGTTTTTTCCTATTTACTACAGCATTCCAGAATTACCATGTTGGAAATGTCTGAGGTTTTGGCAGCTTGCTGTCTTACAAATAGTTCATGAATACAATTAACCATCCTTGAGTAGCCTGCAGCATCAGCATCCAATCCTTGCCTTACTCGTCAGAAATACAATTACTGTTCCACACTAATTCCACCAAACATTTTTTTCAGATATTGGCCATATTCTCAGTCAGTGAAGATGCTGAAAACAGAGTGGATTGCATTATACTAGCTGACGACCCAGCTACAGATTTTGGAATGAATATACTAAAAGAGTCATCTTTATTAATGATCTGTATGAAATGAAATGAAAAGTGAAAGAAACACATGAAAATGTATCGAGTTCTTAAAGTAATTGCATCAAAGGTATTATTCTTTTCATCCAATGCATCAGCATTTTCTTAACATGATATTCTGTTGCAGGCCCTAGTAAAAGAAAAGATCCTTTGTGTATTAATGGCTTATTGTCCTGGCACCTTGACATTATGTTTTGACTGATCAAAAAAGCTTTCTTACCTGATCCCATGGTAAAAACTGCAAAGCAAAAATAGTGCATGTTTTCAGATGTTTAAAAAAAAAGAAATACATGTTTTGAAAACTGTGGCATTTAAGTGAATCTGTATGCATGACTTATAGGCTGTAATAAACTCATGTTTATTCTGTATATTTTTTTAATGTGTAAGCTAACATATTTTATCTGTGTGGGAGCAGAAGGGAGAAGGGCCATTGCTGCTTTCTGATAGAACTGATAACCTAGGAAGTGCTGCCATTAAAAATAAGTAATTCCATAGGTATTGAAGAACCATTAAGGGTGGCTGATTAATACCAGCAGCCATTACAAAGAGTTCATATCGAATAGGAAAAAAAGTCAAGTTTGACAAAAGCAGAATTTGAAAAAGGTATTGAATCCCAACAAAAATATTAGCATTTTCATCTTAGAAAAAAATTGTTTCGAAATACATGCTGAGATCTAGTACCTGCATTTCCAAATCTTTAACTACACTGAGGAGAGATTTCTAGCTTGTGTGATTGACTACAGGGCTGTCAGCCTGAAATAGAAAAAACTGAGCAGCACGACAGAAGGAAAGGATATTTTTCTGTCAAGAAGTAGCTAATATTTCAATACTTTGCAGCTACACTGATATGCTCTCTGAAGTATCTTTCATGATAATTTGGCTTGTAATTCTAAGTGAATGGTATTTAGATGCTCATTTGAAGAGTTACTCACTGGAACTTGTTAATGGGAACAAAAGTATCTGACTTTCTAAGGCCAATTTATGTATATATGTTATAAAGGTGTTTTCTATCAAGAAGCTATCTCTGTTGAGATGAAAACTACTTATTTTCTAGTTTAATCAGGATTTTGTGTTGAAATTGGTGTGTCTTTTGAGTTTGATACTATTTCAATATCAACTCCCAAGAGACAAAAAAAGTAGGCATAGCTTTAACTGGCTGAATGAAAATTACTGTCTTGATGTTAAAACCGTCACATATTTCAGCAGTTGAAGAGGTCATGAAATAAAGAAATGGTTAAATGTCTAGACCCAGCCAGCTTTTCCAGGTGTAGGGAAGATGGAGGTCATTTCCCCTAAGAAAGCAACATTTTTTTTTCTTAGAGGCTGATTGTAGGCCCAGATAGAGCTAAATGATGAACTTACTGTGGTCAGATAACACAAGGAGGAGGCACTAAAAACCAAACTAATGCAGTGGTGGTGTATCAGAAGAGGACAGTAGATGCCAGGTTTGGGCCACAACTACAGATCACAGATGGGAGTATAATCCTACGAGATGGATCGCTTGGACTTTATTTGTTGAAGGGGTAAAAGGAATGCAGTATCATTAAATAAGAGAATAGTTTATTTCTCAGAACAAATATTTTCTTCCTAAATGTCAATGTCAATAATCACAGCGGTGAATAAGAATTGGCAGCTAAAGCCATTGCTTTCTGGCTTGTTGCAATATTTTGATTTTACAGGTCTTTATTCCTGGGAGCATAGTTTCACAGACGCATGTGCTTCTGTACATTGAACAGTACTTCATTGCAAAGTTTTTCAGGTAGGAAATGAAATCCTTAAGAAAAAAGCTGAAAACTCCATGCTTCACTGTTGTGCATGAAACTGATTTCCATATCTGGAATTGAAGCATTGCTGTGCCAAAAAATATTTTGGCAATATTTCTTCCGCAGTCAATGAAAAACTATAAGCCCCTGTAAAAAGGGATTCAGAGCACCTGTATGAGGCACCAGCTTCTCTGCCCCGACTGCCTGGGGTTGCCAGCTGACCCAGGACTCCCGTGTGCTGAAATGGAGAAGTACTTAGAGCTCATCAGTGGAAAACACTATTGAAAACCATCTGAAGAGTCAGCAGGTTTGGCTTTGCCAGAAATAACTCTGGACACTAAGACGTTTTTACAAGTAAGTAGGGGCCATGAGGGGCCGCCACTTCACATCTGCATGACGGCACTTCCTTCTCTCCAGTCCCCAAAACGGTGTGGCAGCATCCATGTTTCCTGTCGGGAATGGTTCTTGGCATGTGCTATCTCCAAATGATGCTAGGCAGTTGTTATTGGCCAACTGTGCTAACAGTTAAGTACTATGTAGTCCTGTGTTTAAGTCCATACCCCCATCTTGGTTTATATGCCACTGTAAACATAACTTCAGAGTTCAAAATACTGTTTTATGTCTTCAGAGCGGGTAGGTACCAGTGGAGGATGTAGCTGTGGCAGCCCTGTGCACAGTAATCTGTTGATTTGTGCATTTGTCTTAGAAGACAGAAATGTTTCTTGTAGGACATTTTCAGTCTTGAGTAAGGTGAACTCACTGATTCTGATTTTCCAAAGGAATGAGCAAATGGTAGAATGCCCTAGGATACAGGCCACTCTCCATCCCTCTTGTTGCAACTAGGTTATTGTTCAGAAAGGAAAGGCAGAACCAAGAAGAATATAAAACCAGACCCTAACTCCCTATATCTTGTTGCTGAAGATACTCCTTTGAAATGAAAAGTCTAAAAGTCTTGGAATTCAAACTCTACTTCCATTTATATGTATGCACTTTACTCAGCTCTGTAATGCAAAATGTAAACACTATCTATCTCATAGGTGAGTTACTGAGAGTTAAGAGGAGGGAGGATATGGACCACATCCTAAGCTATTCTCTAGACTGCTGGTTAGAGCACTCTTCTGGAAGAGCTCTCTCCACAGGCGGCAGGATAAGAGTGCTAATGTCAGCTGGGAGTACTAAATGGATTTTGAGCTAAATTCAGTGCTATTAATCGATGCTACATGTGGGAATGGGTGCATGGGGATGAGTTTAGGCACTTCTTTCTCAATTACAGCTTTAAGAGTTCAGTTTGGGATACTTTTAAGTATGTGTGGGGATCTTTGTAGAAAATTTTGCAGTCTGACGTGGAAACTGTAGTAAATTTTAAGCTCTTCCATGGATAATAGGTGACCTGAATAGCTCTCTCGGATTTTAGGCACCATGCAGACTGGGGCTATTACAAAGCTGATAGGAAGACCAATGAGCAGAGATAGGCTCTTAAAACTGAAATGTGTTACTTGCTCTCTCATCTTCAAGACATGCACACTTGGAAAAGTAAAGAAGGCAGCTTCCCTGCTTACAGTCACATAACTTTTGAATGAGGGGGTAAATTCCCATAGTTTGGATTCACCTCCTTAAGATATTTGATACATTTTCTGTGCGTCTGTGCAGTATTTCTTCTGTGAATTAGGTTAACCATATATATGATACTAGTCTTCATGTTCCTGGTTTCGTAGATTTTCATGTCTGGTAAGGTATCGTGCAGTGAAAGTGAGGCATTCAGCTGCAGTTTCTTTTCAGCAAACTCATTAACTGACTTTTCTAGACAGTCACTACTTGTCATTATTTGTGACAAGGGAGTTTTGAAAACTTACACAAGCTAGTGGTAGAAAGAAGTACTTCCAATGTATGTTAAAAGTACTGCCCCATTTGTTTTACAAAGAAAACCTTAGCAATAGCTCAGTTGAAACTTAGTAACTGCCTGATTTCACTGCTGTTAGTGGTCTCATGCAAAGTCAATGACAAGCACTTACATTTTTCCGCGAGCGGTCTCAAATTTTGAGCGTGTGATTGTGTCAACTATTCAGCTTTCTGTAGTTACATGAGGTGATAACAAACTTCCATGATTTGTTAAATTTTTTTTACCCATAGATGCAGAGGACTTTTTAACTGCGCACCTTTTTCTGGCTCACCATCCCATTTCAGGGGTTCACCTGAGGCATGTCTCATCGGGGGCAGCCAGGTTTTCAGTTTATGCCGTAGCAGGTTCAGTCAGCATACTTATTTGCTTGTGATGTTGATTTTGGGGGGATTTTATTTTAATTCTGCACCAATTAGGTTCTCCAGTGCACTTCTCTTCTTTTCCATGGTGGTAGGTTTTGTAATGTCAGCTGATATTATATTCCTTTGGCACACCTATCATTTGCATGCACATAAGGCACTGAAGGTGCTCATTATTTTCATCTACCAAGTAATCTTGTTCCCACTTAATTTGAAATACATTGTTCTCTGTATCCTAATTTTGGCTTTTACAGTTACTTGCCTCATTGCATTTGGATTACACTGCACATCATATTTAAAACCCGCAAGATAAAACATCACAATAAATAGATACGTAGATATAACTGCAATGGAAACATTATGGCAGCTAGGGAGGTTGACATGATTTATCACCTGTCAAGAGTACATCATCGTAGGCATAGTGGACAGTACAGTGCTGCTCCACTGAGTAGAAGCTCAGTCTTTCCACTGGTCTCACCAGGCTCTCGGCCTTTCCAGGGCTGAATAGAGAGGTTGTACCAACATGTTTCTGCACTCACACACAACAGCGGCAGAAATCTCTACAGACAGGCTCTTGTGATGATATTATTGCAGCAGCAACCCATCCTCAGAGGAGCTGAGAAAGTTTATCAGAGGTTCACGCACCTGCATACTCCATGTTTTTAACCTTGGAGCGGCTGCTGGACAAATATGCCAGTCTTTGCTTGCCCAGCGATGGCAAACCACTCCTTCATGTGGAAGCAGCAACTTCTGCTGAGATTCATGCATCTCCTGAATTAGCCATTTCCTTTCATCTCTGCCTCCAAGATTGTACAAGATGGTAATGATGGTATGAGAAGAATTGTCTTGTGGGCTGTATTTGGCTTGCACAACACCCACAGTAGTGTATCATATTTGCAGACAATATCAGTTGCTGTTTGCAGTGGCTAAATGTCTCAGTAAGAGATTAATGTAATGCCAATGAAAGAAATAAGCTTCATAATTTATCTCTTTGGGAAGGTAAGTTTTACCACATACAACTATGAATACTCCTTTCGTCTTGCATAAGGGTTGTTTCTTTCACTTTCAGTCCCTTTTCCATTTGACATCAGATAATCAAAAGAGCCATTTGGACACTACAATGTAAGGGAGTCCACAAGGAGTCACAGCAGAATATTTATATTTATATTGTGTCGGAAAACCTGCTTCTGAAGATAAAGCATTAGGTGAAAAATATGGGGTACATTTAGTTTTCCAGAAGGGAACACACCCTATAAGCCACAATGCCTGGAAGGGCTCTGGGGAAGGACCATACGAGCTCTATCACACTTCGACAGGGTATAGAGTATATGTAAAGTCCTAATAATTTCCCAACTTCAGCATGCCCACATTTCAGTTGTGGACTTCTAGAAAGCACACAATAACAATGATGCAGACGATTTTTCAGTTTAGCAAAATGTCAGAGAAGACACTATACAGAGATTAATCTATGTTTACCTGGTTAATATACACAAATCCCTTACTCCTCTGGGAAAAAGAAAATACTGGTGTTGCAAAGTTTGTTGCACAGGTCCATAAAAGTAAAAGCAGCAATCCATAAATGTACATGTATATGCTAATGTATATTAATGTCTATAAATTATACTGGGTTTTGAGATAGGAGTGCTGAATGGTACGTCTCTGCATTTCTCAGTATAAGCGTACATCATTTCCATGCATGTTTCAAGAGATTGACTGAATTCTTGAAGGTGAATGATAAGGGATTGTGGGTTGTGGAGCACTGAGATAATGCCAAGAGTCACCTGCAGGGTATGGAAAGGATACAGCTACCAAACGTACTACGTCAGACCTCACAAAAGTTGAATATTTAAGTTGTCTCAGTGTTGTTTAATAAATTTTTCAGCATCTTGTGATCACTTAGTTCTCTTTTGGTGGATTGCCTGGAGAGTGTCCCAGTCACAGGGAAATACTGGTTTACTATGATAAACATTCCTTTGGGAATGCATGTTGTTAAGCTGCTCTTTTAAACACTGAAGTGTAGGCTAAGCCTTAAATGTGTGCTGATATCTCCTTGATTTCACTAGGATTTAATCACAGGTTAACGTGGTTTCCTAAATTAGGGCCAGAAAGATAAACAATTTACAACTAATTGAACAGGAAGAACCCAGCCTGTTAAGATCTTAGTCTGCTCTCATCATCCATATATACATGCTTACAATATCATTTTCATATAAGTCTGGGCAAAATTAGAGCTTTTTAAAAAGCATTCATAATTTGCATAGGGTTTTCAGATAACAGCACGGGACAAGACTGAGGGACACAGGCAGGAAATTTGTAAGAGAAGGGAATACATCATAGCCTGCCTGTGAACTTCCTTGAACTGAGAACTCATTGAATTTGGAGAATTAATTCAAACCCATCTCTACAGCAAACATAATTTGGAATGGCCAGAAGATGCTGGGTTGATATGCAAAAGACAATTAATAAAACAAAAGCTATTCATGTATTTCATGACATGCATCCTGGCAGTAAAATTGATATTGTAAAGCCAGTGGGGCCTGGGTCACCGGTATTCAAGACTATACCTTTAAATATTGGAAAGATTTACCAGGACTTGCAGAACGAACCATTTTCATACCTAGGAAGTTTCTATCTTACAGAAAATAATGTATTATTATAATTCAAAGGTTCGGTGCCATGTAAAGAGAATTTCTTATGTATACCAAGAATACAGGAAATACAAAAAAAGTAAAGGAGTAGTCCATTATGAAAGAGATTAAATAATTAGACAAATAATATTATTGAAATGTATGCTTTAGATAATTTTCTGTGCTATATCAACAAAAATAGCATAATATAAACATTTCAAATATAAAACATGTAATTAATATACATAAATTTAGCTAGCATATACAAAATAGAGACAACTGTAAAACAGAAATAGAGACAGTTTGAATTAAGCAAGAGTAGCTATTCTCTCACACCTAGTATACAAACAGCTGGGACTAGCTTCTGTTTCTTTTATTCTAGTTTAACTCTACTTGTATTTGATCATTTACAGAACTAAAGCAGTAAAACTGAGACCAAATATGATCTTGCAGTGACAGAACACGCTGCCTGGAACTTACATATGGGAACATCTGACAATATTAGTGCTGATCCTGAAAATATTTTCACATGTGAATAGTTTTATTTCTGTATTTAAGACCTTGCATAAAAGGTATGCCACATGTCAAGTAATTATGCAAACCAAAACTTTTATTCTTTTTTTTTTGCAGTTTAATTGTAGTAAATTTACTAGTAAGGGACAGCAAGGAATAATGGGCTCCAAATTCTGGTTTGGTTTGTTAGATCCCACATCTGTGTACTATTCTCTTGTTTCCTAACTTTCAATATATCCTTCTCAGCAGCCACCCAGTGCATGATGCATTGAGTTCACTACCTCATGTGATATATCTGGTTATAGTGTCAGAAACAAGGTTACTCAGTGATTCAGCCTAATGGAATTACAGGTAGCAGTTGGTAATGGAATTACTTGTAGCAATTTCTCCATAAATACATAATGAGGGGAATCTTCAAAAAGAGGTAACGTTGCTGAGCAGATCGATTGTGTCCATTTGGATATTCAAGATAATAAATAGGAACAAAATGTGTTTTGTTGAAGTATTCTGTATGAAAATTTGCATTTTCTGTAACACGGATTTTTAAGAAATTAATACCTCAAACTGAAAAATCGCATTCAAGAATTTGGAGCTTTGAACTTCATTTGAAATCTGAATTCAGATTTGGATCCAAAATTAGTAAATGAACTAGTAAGCACAGCTGAAATTTCTGCCTTAAATGGTGGCTATTGCACAAGAAAAGAAAAAGGTGTAGAAGCTAATAACAGTTCCACCCAACTAATATATAGCACTTGTTTGTCATCGTTATTTCTCAAAGTGCTTTGCAAATTGACCTTCTCTCATTTTGTATAGGAGGGAACTGAGACACAGAGAGAGAAGGTGATTTACCAGAGGTTTTACAGCAGGCCAGAGGCAGAGTCCCACACAGAAGCCCAGTCTCTGCTGCCTGGTCCTGCCGTCTGTCCACCAGCGCTGTGGTGCTATCAGTGATCACTGAAAAACAAAAATCTTCTTCAGAGAGTATTAACCAGCTTCCACCATAATGCAGTGCATTTCTTATCCATATATATGCATATTCCCTTACTTTCTCTGACTGGAAGAACAAGGAAAACTCCCTTCAATTTTCAGGATGAGAAACTGGAACATTATCGTAAAATTAATGCTGGCAGAAACATTTATCCCTCTGTGACCTTCTACTGTTTTCTTAAATGAGCAGCTTCTCTCCCTCCAGCCGTAGTAATTCCCTCTTCGTTCCTATTCAAAGAATCAGTTCAGACCGATTCAAGTACTTTTACAGGCAGCCACCAAATGAATGCATTGCATTTCACTGAGTTGCAAATGCTGGTTAGGTCACAAGATGCTGAGGCATAAAGGTCTATCCTAAACACCGGACATTTTCACTTCTCTCTTCTCCTCCTCCTTCTCGCATGCAAGCGGGGTAAGATTCACTGATTCGCATTTATTTGTGAAGTAGAGAGTCTGGTCTCTTCATACATCATGTACCAATTTAACTATGTTATCTGAGCTGTGAGAATTTTTACAACCCATTTAATTGTACTATTTAAATTGATGCATGCTTATACTGGTACGAAGGTGTTTTACACTGCCACTGGTTTTCCTTCTGCTAAGGAAAAATAAGATATTCTGATACAACTCCTCCTAAATGGGAGAGGTACAGCTTTAACAGTAGCAATACAGTTAGGTCAGCACAACTTTCTATTGTAAACAAGGCCTATATTGTGGGGCTAAGGCTAGATTACTCAGTTTTTCAAAAGGTCTGCCTACAGAATATGCACAACCAGTGTAACTAGTTGTCTTTTAATAAATACTAATAATATGTGTCTAATTACGACAGTTCATCTTGGCATTTCCTGCCTGCCTCTCACGGAATGACTAAGCGCTTCTCGTCTCACCACCGAGCCAATTACTGACTACAGGCTGTTATTAGGGGCAGTCCTATGTAATTTTCACAATTACAATATATGTCATTTCATAGTTGTGGACTGCCAACAAGTGAGCACTGTCCATCTAGAAGAAAAATATTGCCTGCAATCGCTTTCAAGGGCTGAGGGAGGCAAATGTTTACTCACAGGCACAGCTTTTCTGACCGTGAATAGTCCCCCTGATTTCGAAGGGATTAAGCCTGGTAGTAAGTATTTGCAGAATCAATGCCTTAATCAGCATGCTTAAATGTTTAATTTTGCTCTCTCCAAACATGTTTGCAGGATGCTAAAGTAGTCTTATGATTTTACACATGCAGGTTAGCTCCTCTTTTGGAATTGCATTTCAATTTTAAAAAAGCTCAGGCAAGCAAAACCCGCTGTTACACTTACTCCAAGGTGTGTGTTACGATGGATGTAGTGGTCAGAATGACACACAGACAAATACTTCAGTAGAAATGTGCAAATAATCAAATGACCAAGTTCCTAAACCTTGTTAAATAGTGGGATCTAGAAACTGTGGGTTAGATTTATTGCTAGAATGAACAGACACTGTTCACTGACGTCAAAGGCTAAGGTAAAATTGAAAAAATCTAGTAGAAAACAGGGCTTTTACGGAAAGAAAATTGGCATTGATGTCTTTTTTGCCTTCTTTTCCATCTCCTTCTCTTAACAGGCAGGCAGCTCCTACTCTCTGTTTTTGCCCTGTGGTCTCGCTGTCATCTTTTCCTGTCTACACCCTTTTCATACTTCCGTGCAGCACTAGATCCAAGAAATTAGTTTTGCCTGCTACTACCAAATCTGTGGGGTTTTTGGAGTGCTCCTCTCTGCCAAAAATCAATTACAGAACTTTGGCTCTTCTTGTTTCCCTCTAACACTTAATCCTTTATAGATCACTAAGGAGTTTAGCCATGGAGGTGCTCACTTTCTCTCTTGTAAGAGGAAATGCCCTTGAAGGTGTCTTGGGCCCTTTCCAAGGAGCTCTGGGAAGATAAATAGCATGTCTGTGCTGTCCACATTGATCTGCTGCAAATTTTGCACCTACTTCTTACCTTCCCTCATCCACAAAGCCTGCCTGTCACTGTGCGCTTGCAAATTCAGACTGGCACCTGATAGCTGGCTCTGCAGATGAGAAATTCAGATGTAGGTGATAGCTGGGTCCATATCTGAGCTCCACCTCTTTGTAAGCATGGGTGATGCTTCTGCACTCCAAAAAGATCTTGAGACCTCCATGCTGAAGATGTACTTTGTGTACAGCATCTGAATTATGAATGCAGTTTTATATTTTGGCAGTGTGATTAAAAACAGAATCACTTTGTAGAGAACTGGTTTTCTAGAAAATGTTGCAAAGAAGGTAAAGTTATCCTACAGCAGTTGTATATTGCATGAACTTAATTACATCTTTGTCTATAAACTGTAATAATTAAAATCTAATCCACAGTACAATCATACATGTTGCCATTGCTTTCAGTAATGTATGCACATAAGTAAGACTACAGGGAGAAGCTGTAAGTGTATATGATGAAGTTAATGAAGCCTTTGATAATACTTCACTTGGTATTTTCATAGTTGAGGTACATTTATGTACTGATAAGCATAATCTAATGTTAATAAATTACCATTAATAATTAAAAAATTGGAACTGCTTATTGGCAGCAGTTCAGTAGAAAAATATTTGAAAATTATAGAATAAAAAAAAAGCACATACGAGTCAACAATGTCATACTGCTGCACAAAAGTAAACATCCTATGAGGATGTCTTAGGAGGAGTGTTGCGTATAAATAAAACCAAGCAATCCTTCCACACTACCTAGTTTTTTGAAGGTCTGAACTGAAAAATTACTCACGTTCTTTTTTGTAGATCAGTGAGAGCAAGAGTCCAAGGAAAAGCAATAAGATTGATTAATTCCCTTCCCTGACTGTTCAGGACCAGAACCACTGAGATGCTGCAGAGAAATTCACTGTGCACATTTTTGGATCTACATCGTGTGCGTAAGTGTTGCACGTTCATAAATTAAGCAGGGAGTAGGATATTATTGACCTGGATGCCACTGAAAGCATTTACACTCGGTGAAAAATAAAATGACCTCCCAGTTAACAAAGCAGCATATAACTTGCATAAACTGGGGCTGAAAATTTAAGGGTCTGCATAACAAGAGCATCTCTTAAAAAGAGATTATTTGTGGCAATATTGAAATAGTAAGGCATCTCTCTCCTGACCAAGATTGTCAGAAGCAGCAGCATGCAACAAAAGATTAGACTAGGAGCCAACAGACTGAGTTCAAATCCTTCTGTTCTTGATCTGCTCAGCAGTTGTGGGAAGGTCAGTGTATCTCTCTGTTCCCCTTCCCACTGTACTTCTTGGTTTCTCCTTTACGTGTGTTGACCTTTTTGCTACCTTTGACTTTTATCTCTTTGGAGCCAGACCATCTTTTCCAGTGTTTCCATAAAGTTTAGTACAATGCGTGTCTGGATCTTTGTGAGAGACTTTCGGTGCTACCGCAAGAGTAATTTAGAAGGGAGGAAATGAAATTAATTTCTTTCTTAGGCAGAGAAATGATCCCAAATATACGTTAACATCTGAGACTTGCATTTTAACAAATGGCTCTTTGGTTCTGTGGCATCTACTTCAGCGTGCCATTCACTTCACAGTAAGTATCTGGGGACTGAAGCTATACATATGCTGCAGACAACTTTCCTTTGGCTGCAGACTACAGAAAGCTAGACTGGCATTAACAGCTGCCTGAAGCACAGGTTACAGTAAAGTATATCATGTTCATATCATCATTACATACCTTGGATTCCACTGTAAGCCTGAAGTCTGGGGGTGAGGAGAGCTCTTCAGACCATAAATACATTAGCTTGGCATGATGAACTATGCAGCTCTGTCCTTCAGCTAAGAGAAAAAGAATACTTTTATTCCACAGACATATTCTTGAGACTGCTGAAGAGCAAATCAAGACAGGATTTTCTCGCTTATTACAGAAAACGTGGAGATATTTCTGTCTGTCACAGACATTGCTGATATTCTTAATGCACCTATATATCTGAGGCAAGGTTAAGTGTAAATCTTCATTCATAATCAAACTTAGATAATTCATGAGTGTGCTTACAGCTAAGTGTGCAATAAAAGACTTCATTATTATTCATTATGCAGTTTGTAGAGTGTTGGCAATTTTCTTAAAGGGAATAGGAGAGAGACTGTGGAAACAAGTAAGAGATAATTATTAGAAACGTAGGGAAAAGAGAATTGCGGCTTTTATGATGCTTGAAGACTGCAGAGAAGAAATGGACCAAAGGGACAGAGAATCAAGGATGAGGAAAAAAGAGGCATGCTGCTTTTACAAGGAGAGGACTTTGCAGAAAAAGAAATGTTTCACTTTCCTTAATACTGAATCCTTCATAAGGCCAAAAGGAACATGAGGCAAAAAATAAACCCAGGGGTAGAAATCCATCTGTCTGAGAATGGATCCAAGAGAATCTTTTTTTCATCAAAGTTCAATATGTAGTTGGGAGATAAAGATTTTTTTAAAGAATACATATTTGAAACTAATTGTATCCACAACTACCAGGAGTAAGTTCAGCATAAACAGAAATGCTTCATTGCCTTCCCTAATACGGGAAAAAGAGCATGACGCGACGTCTCTGATTGAAAACAAGTTCTCTTTTTTCTCTCATTTGCTGTCAAAGTTTAACAAACTTATTTGCATTCATATCTCCCAAATTTTCTGATAGCTTTGTCACTTGCAGCCAAACCTTTCTGCCATGAAACACAGCATTGTCAGCTCATCCAAACAAGCTCTGAGCTGCACCATTTACTGTACAAAAATTGAGATTAAATAAACAAATTCTGAATATAGAGCATTACGGTGTTTGTTTGTACTTGGAATATCATGGGTTTTGAATCTTACTGGAGAAATTGCCCCGCAAAGCAATTTCTGACCCTTGATTCAGCATGCTGCTTCTGCATCGTTCCCAATCCCTGTTAATCCTGGGCATAAAAACCACCCGAGGCTACTGTGAGCTGCTGCAGAGCACTACACTCTGGGTCAAAGGGACAGCCCTTTTCACCTTTCTTTATTGCCCTCTATCAGACAAATAACTTATAGATGTTAAAAACATTCGGAGTTAATAGAAGAGATGCTACTACCACGTGCAAAGTGTTTTGCAGCAAATGGCACGGGGCTGTGCAGGTTTAACCTGTGTATTGGCTCATCAGCGTGCAGTTCCAGCAAGGCTAAGGACATGAGGCCCCTCTAGCAGGGCTTGCAAAAGCTAATCCACAAAATGTTTCTGCTAATTGCTTAATGTACTTGAACATGTGGAAATTAGAAAGTAGCTCAACTTTTTAATCTAATTGCTAAATTGAGCTTTGTGTACTTCCACTGAAAGTAGCAGAGGGGACCATCCGCCTGAGCAACGTAGTTGTTGGACTGTTATACGGGCTGAACAGGCAATTTAAAAATAGGTATTTATTTAGTGTATTTCTCTAATAGAGTATATTTAGTGTATTTCATTTCTTTAATTCTCATTCTGTATTTCTCTCATATATATATATATTTGTACATGTTTCAATAATGTTTTAGTATGAGCATCTTGAGCGTATTTTTATACAAATGCAGGAGCATTCATATTCATGGATTTGAATGTTTGAAAATAGGGAATACTAATGGAATTTCTTTCTGTAAATACAAGTCATTTACAGAAAGTTCCTCTGTAAATGTTATCAGTTTGTGCTACTGTAACTATTACTATCAAATTAAGCATGTGCATTGCGGTAGCTCCTGAAGGCACTAGTCATAAATCAGGTCTGTACTGCAAGAATATCAGTGGCTCTGGAAAAATGTGTTCTGCTGGGGGACGGGGGAGGACGCCAGAGATAGCTGCTTGCTCTTTCTGGTCGATTAGATGTCCAGACCCCCACTAGTACAGCTGGCCTTGTCATATGCAACGTGCCAGCGCCAAACATGGCTGAGCATGGAGAGCTGTTCTTAACTCATGAAGTATGGTCCTAGTCCTGCAAGGGATCTGCGAGCGCAAGCTTTCTGATCTGTACAAGAGTAGATGAGTAACGCCTAAGTCATCTAGTAGTAGACACGGAGCTGGATTAAACATCTAGGTGCCATGTGCAATTTTTTGATCTGTTGACGAATCTCTAAAATTTGAGCAGGAATTAAAGCATTAAAAATGGAAACCCTTTTATAAGCAAAAAAGAAGGCATCAACATAGTATGAAATAGAGCTTTGAAAGTGACTGTGCCACGTTGCTACCCGGAGCCCTGCCAAGGTAGCTGGTGGGGCTCAGGCTCAACGATCAGCCCGAGCACAGATGAAACTACACAGTGAAGCCTCACGCACTTTTGTCGTGAGTTATCGCTATGCTGCGGCATTACAACTGCAGACAAAAATAGCCACCCTACAGTAAGTATAAGGTGAGTGAAGCAACGCAGTTACTGATGTAATGTTGGAAGTGCCAGCAGTGCCCGAGGTTTTCCTTTTGGTTTCTCTGTGCAGAATCTGGGTCTGAGAGATCCGGACGTTGAATTCTGAAGCTCCCCCTGTGATATTCACGTACGTCCCTAAACTGGAGATTTGCACAAATGGAAACAAGTGTCTCTGCTTCACTGATCATTCTGTGGGAAAACATGTCTGATAAAAAAGTTTACTACCTTTTTTCCCTCAATTCCCTCTGTTTTTACCAGATTCTGCAAAAGCAAATCTCCAAACACTATACTCCCTTGAAAACACTCTTTTTTCATACTCAGACCTGAAATTTTTCCTCATAATCAGTTTCCTGTTTAAATATCCTATGAAGAATTAAATATCTTAAAAGTTGAAGCTGAGAAAGTCAATCTCCGAAACACTGACAGTTTTCGCAGCTGTTTTCGCAGCGTGAGCCTGCGTCCTTTCCGTGTTTACGAAAACGCACTTTATCCTGTTTTATTATGACTGAACTCCTGCAGATTGTCCGCTTCAGAGAAATATTGCCCCGTGACCTGGCAGGAGTCCCCATCGGCGATAACCCTGTCCCTGCCGAGGGCCCCGGCTAATCGCACCTCCCCACCCTGCCAGCCTTCCCCCCGCCTTCCCCAAGCCTCCTACAAAACCCGCCCTGCGCAACCATGACATCTGTATTTGCAATTTAACGGAGTTATTCTTAACAGCAGCTCATTTTCAATATCTCCTTACAGTTTTGCTCCAGTAAGAAGGTTGTTGCAGCTTTCCGTGGTTACTTTGTGTTAACTCAGAACTGTTCCTGTAAATATGTAAACTGAAAATACTCGGTTACAAACTCCCGTCTATGCAAAGCTGTGACCGGATTTGCAAAAATGTGTGGAAAAAAGATGAAAATTTTCAAGATGCCTTTAATGCTGCTCAAAATGAATCATCTATACATAAAAATTAAGAAAACTTAAAAAAGGCACATTAACATATATATAAAGAACAAGTGCATAACAATGATATAAAAACTAAGTCTCTACCCAGATCTAGAATATAATTACAGGCTCAGTTTTCTGAGAGATGAAAGAGGCAATTTTTCAGAAATGTGGTTCTGTCTATCCCTCCAAGATACTGAATAAAACAATTTTTTTTTGGTCCAGCTACATTGTTCCTACTAATCAGGAAAATTCCTTTTTTTTCATAATGTCTTTAGTAATACAATTGCTTCTTGGAGAATTATGGCAATAACAAGATATTTCAACCTCGATGACTAGGTAATACTAAAATATGGATATGGTACGGTAATTCAGATTATTGTAGGTATAATGAGCATTTTTTTCCTGACTTTTAAAAATTTTAACTCTTTTTTGGCTAAGGTTCTGTCTTTACGGTAAAGGCCTACTAAATTTTTTGCTACCACTGCCTTGAGCCTTGTGACTATGAGCCCAGTGTAAGGGAATTTATTTTGAAAGTGAATCTGAAGACAGTCACGTCATTTAAACTGTTTTCTTGAAGACTTTATGTACATCTTTTAAGTGTTAGTTTCCTCCCTCAAGAGCAAATGAGGGAGACAGACAGGATTTTATTCTTCAAATAAATGTAAGCAGTTCTCAGGGCTTGTCACTGAACTTACATTTTCCAGTGGATTTTCAGTCTTCTAGGTGCCTGTTCTAGCTGTCCCCTCTTCCTGTGAACTAGTAGTATGGTGATCACTAGTATTTTAATTTGATTCTTGTATTTTATGCTGCAATTTGATTTACTTCTGTGATATCAAACAATGTGTCAGTCCAGGTTTTGCATAAAGCAGCAATCAGCCACTCTCAGGTTGGCATTAAATGGCTGTGCGGGCTGGATTCCTGAAACCACCTGAGAAGCGTGCTGGTGCCTAGATATTTAAAACGTATTTATGTATAGCTCTGCTGAGTGTGACAAGGCTTATAGGAACTAAATGACTAAGCGGTGTTTCAGAAGTGGCATAGATGCTGCCAGGTCTCAAGATGTAGTGTGACAGCATGCAAAGATACCCAAATGAGAGGCAAACAAGGTCATAACTAGAAAAGAAGCCAGCTCTGGAACTGAATTAACCCACCAGCCTACCCTGGCTAATTGGCCCTGCTGAGAGTGAGTATGCTCATTAATCTGGGTGCAGCATCATCCTCATACCGACTTCAAGACCAAAGCTACTATTTTTGACAGGCAGATCGCTGTGATATGTAGACGTAGTAATTTGCACAGAGGCTCCTGACGCGGCACGGCACAGCAGGAGGGAACGGCGCCGCAGGTCCCTGTTGGCTTTGGGTGACATTGAGGCTCCTCAATGCCCACATTGCCTCAAACAGCAGAGGCACGCCTCGGTGGCGAGGTACGCCGGCCCCCGCAGGGGCCAAGACCTATTGCTGGCAGATCCTGAGCTGATAAACTCCACCAAGACTGCTCGGCTTGGCTCCAGCCCTGACTGCAGGAGATCCAGGCAGGAGCAGGAGAGATGTGGGGCAAGGCGTCGGTGATGTGGGTGGCAGACGTCGGGGAGAGGCTCAGGGCCAGGAGGCAGCAGGAAGACGCAGGGGAGGGAGTGAAGACAGAGAGGAGATAGTGATGGAGCCTGTGTTTAAAAAGTGAAATTTTTGGAGGCCTTTTGGAGCAATGAACATCCGTCAGTTAACCTCCAGGAGTGCCTGGTGGACTCACTGCAGGGACTAACGGGCTTCGTCTTCTCTGTTCATCAAAAGCCTAATCAAAACCAAGATTAGGTTCTTTTGAAAATCCATCCATGCTGCACTGGGATGGGGTTTTCTGCTCAGCACAAAAATATGCTTTGATAATTCATCTAATCAGACGGAGAAAGGCAGAAGGCAGTGAAAGCTGGGAGATAAAAGGGAAAGGCGAATCTGCTCCGGGGTAGGACTAATCTGACAGTCCATCAGTCCATCTTTAAGCTGGGAGGAAAGGCTGTAATCTTAAGGCTATCCTGGTAGGGTACCCAAAGAAAGTGTCACACAGCTGGGGGCTGATTGTCACCTTGCCTTGCAGCTCTGCCTCTCCATTGCATGCTTTTTAAAATAAAGTATTCCTTCTAAACCGCATCCTAATACATCAGTAAACAGTGTTGGAAACTTTCCAACATAATTTTATCCTGTTTTGTAAGCATATAGTAACCATCCAGCTACTATTAACACATATTAGTTTGGGGCTGCTTAGACTAAGGCAACTTTGTACTTCTTAATAGAGAACTTTTGAACTTAATATCCTTTTATTAATGGTATCAGGATAGAATTTGCATTACTTTTGGATATTAACTAAGTTCTTCACTCCTCTGAAGTCTATCTCTCTCTTGAATTTCACTGTGATGGTTGTAGGCTAACCTTTAAATCTGGGTTGCATCTGTGACCAAGACGATCCTCTGATGTACAATTCAGGTGACAACAGACTTGTTAGAAAGAATAAAAGTTGTTAGTGTCGCTCCAGCACGGCCTCTTGCTCTCATGGAAAATTGGGTTGTTAACTGTAAATTAGGTTATTCCAATCTCTCTGTATTCCTACAGTACCTGGTTTTATGCCATTTGGTTTTGCTTACTACTTCATCAGTTTCTTGCTTTGGGGTGTTTCTTTTTTTGGGTTGCATGCACGTGCACATTGCATGCAGAAGGAGCAATGGTAGTGACTATTCTGCAGAAAAGATGCTGGTATGTGTTGGTGAGACAAATAGCGAGATGTTTGTTAGAAGAAATGGAGTCAGTACATGTCTACAGCTAAATCTGCTCGAGCTGAAGTGCACGTATACAGTATAAAGGCAACACTTTCACTCTGGCCTTTGTATTCAAAGAATTGTCTGGACAGTAGGCACATGGCAAGAGTCAAACCACAGTGGAAACCTTGATGCTGGTCAGCTATCTATTCTTGTTAGCTTCTTGGAGTACAGGTGTTTTTTTCAGCTTAAAATGATGATATTAATATAGATTCCTTGGCTTCATATTTCAACCAGCAAGAGAGCAATATATTTACCTTGAAAGAAGAAAAGATATTGGTTGTGAAAAATACTTACTGGAGAATCCTGGAAGAAGAAAGCTCTTTTACTTCTTGTTCTGTTATTAAAAATAATGAAGCACAGGCTCCCTTCCCTGCTCTGTCACAAAAAAAATGGGTTCAGTTCTGATTTGAAGAGACTAGATTTAGGCAGAACTTTCTCAGCTAATAGGTCCAGGTACCAGCAAAGGAATTTCATGAGGCTTGAATGATTTTAGAATTGAATGGGTAATTTATATTGCATGTGCATGACTTATTCGCACTTCTGTTTAGCTCTGACATATTAAATAAACTTTTTTGGAAAGTATGATTAATGGAAGAGACATCAGACATCAGGCTTTTAAAAAGTCCTCCTGCAATGGAGCTACACCACAACTGTTTCCCCAAAATGGAAACTCAAGCTTTTCAACCAAAAGGAATCAAGTGTTAGATGTCTCAAAGATAGTCTGCTTTCACAGCTTTGCAAAACTTAGGTGGGAGGACAGACGAAAATGAGCACCCCTTGCAGAAAGCCAGATTACACTGTGAAAGCAAACGTGCAAGTGAGTACCAGGGAACTCACGCGAGGGAGGAGAGAGCTGCAGGAAATGCTTCAGTCACTGCCTGCACCTTATTACACACATAATAATCCAACCCAGCACACAAAGGCTTCTGAAATCAGCCTTCACCTGTTCTGTCATTCAAAAAGTATTGACTTGTAAGACATGCCTTGATTCTTGCTCACAGGCCGATGAAGCTGAAGCATCGGCTGGAGCACAGGCGTGTTACTCAGCCGTGTTCTGCATGCACACGTCGAGTACCTGCTCTGCGAGGCAGGCACGAGCGCTTACAGGCTGCTCGGGGACTGGCAGCCTGCTGTGCAAACACAGCACGTCTCCTGCATTTTCAGCCCCGTCTCCCCCTCCTTCATCATATTTTTCCCTGGGGTTGCAGCACTACCAGTGTCACTTAAGCCCAAATATTTGCTAGCTACAGAAAAATTATTTTAGAGCTCCAGGTGACACTGTAAGCAAACCGATGAGTTTCCTTCCAAAGTGGCTGGCCAGCAGTTTGCTGTTGAGAGAGAAAATGCCAGGCAGCGACTCCTCTTTTTAATCTGCTGTGCAGTTTCAAGAACTGAAGACTCCACTTTCTGTCCTCCACCGAAGAGATTCCTCCACAGCTCCCCGTCTCCCTCTTCCCTCCAGCAGCAGGAGCCGTCACTCTGCTCACCAGGTGCTCTGCCCCTTCCCTGCTGCCTTCAGCCCGAGGGACGAGCTTGGGTTTTGTCTCTGGCCCCCAGATATGAGCATACAGGGGATGTGACGCACTTCCAGCACTTTTCAGACAATGTTAAAAGATGGTGACTAGGACTCTGGTGAATTAACCGTAACCTGTGAGGAGTCAGCAGTTCAGGTGCAGTTACCTGGCCACGGGCACCTTGAGTTCTAGATTATATTGTGCAAGCTTGTCCCAGATATTACTTTGCCAATATGAAGGATGATCTGTATTTCTTCATCAGGGTGCCCTTCGACACACACACAGTGCTGCTAATTCAGACTATCATCTCAATGACTGTGATTGGCCCTGGAGCTGCTTTAAGAAGCTTCTCAGCCCTTGTGCAAGTTGTAGTCTTGTCCCTTTGACTTCTTTATTTCTACAGCCTGCTTCCAGGGAGATAAATATCAGTGAGGGCGACCACAGGAGATGTACAGAGCCCTCTTCCCTCCCCTTGAAGAGGGAGCTTCTTGGTTAAGAAGAAGATACAGCAGAAATCCCATAGGACAGGGGACCCGGGAAGTCATCTCCTCCATGGCCCCATTACCCATCGAGTGCAATGGTCTTGCTAATCTGTGCGCCTCCATTTCTCTACCCCTGCAAAACCTGAAAAAGCAAGCGTATGTGTGTGTTTCAGGGCAGAGAGATGCCAATGTGAAAAACCCCAGAAGCTTTAGATGGGAGAAGAGGTGGGCAAATTAATTACTGAACTGGAGGGGAAAAGGAAACCCAGAAGAGCAGGAGCTGATTCACACATAAATCAGCAGAGTCCACTATCACCCAGCCAGATTACTGAATTATCCATCCCGAACCTGGTCAGTTTCCAAATTCTACATTGCAGATTCAGTTTACCTAATTAAACGTGTTTCATAGGCTTTGCTTCCCTGCACGCCTCCCCAGAGTTATTTTGCAAAAAATGTAGGAAAAAGAGGCAGCTACCATTCACACCACGAATCCTGATTCTGCTGTACTTGGGAGTGCTGTATAACCACCGGCCGATAATTAGTTAATAGATGCCTTTATTAAGTAGAATAGCCAAGATTATATTCAAGACAAGGTATTTGTCATCTGTGTTTGAGACTTGGCTGCAGATGTCATGTAAGCCTGCAGTTATTTCTGGTTACTCCTTTCAGGGAACAGCTCCATGTCCTCTAAAGCCAGGCAGAAGCCCCGAAAGACCGGGTATACCTGGAAATTGTCTTAGCTTCTTTCTCATACACGCACCCCTCAACAGAAGATATTATCTGAATAGCTTGAGTCAAAATGGCTTTAAGAACAGGTCACAACAGCCTGTACAGATTCTGTAGGGGTCTTTTAGCATGAGTAAATGCTCTCACCTGCCTTGGGCTGTGCTCAGAAGCGTGTTAGAGTGGGAGCTCATGCACTATGGGGAATGCAGGAAATTTTTGACGTGACCGAGTGACAGTCCTTTTCCCAGAGTAGGGAGGGCTTTGGCAGACCTCTGTCCTGCATTAGCCAGCTGAGTCTGTGAGATGTATAATGGCTTGCTCCTTACAGTATCTTCAGCCCGTGGACGTCTCTTGAACATCTCCTGTGCCTCCACCAGCAGCAACCTGCACAAAGCTCCTCTTTTGCACTTCTGCATTGCCCCTTCACAGGCCCTCCAGAAATCGGGCTGGTACAGTGTCTTCTGAGGAAAGAAATATTCCACAGTTATGTCCTGCCAGGGGAAGAAGTACGGTCTTTAAATATAAAAGCAGATTTATTACATGAGAAAAATGCAGGGTGCATTTTGTCAGTATGTTTTTAATACTTTCTGATTTGGAGGGAAAATATTCTATTACAGCAGCAGTTGCCAAGTCAACCGCTGCGTCCCAGCCATCCCCGCGGAGCGGGCAGTGTGTCACCTGAATGTGGGCACAGAGGCTGAGGGGAATGATAGCTTTTTTTAATCAGATATCACCAGTTTTAATATAGCCCAGGTTTTCAGCAGTTATTTACAGGCTGTTTTATGACCCCTGTGACATTACTCTGGATTTACTCCAGTTTTTAGTAGACAAGAGCTCACATGTTTCACTATTTTGTTATTCTCAACCAAAAGGTCTGAAAAGGCACTGAGGGTGGACTCCCAGATTACTGCGGCACAGCCTGTGCAAACCAGTGATGGGAGAAGCCTGGTCGTCCCTTCCTCATTGCCATGGAAAGAAGTCCCGGTCAGTTGGTCACTGTATCCACTCTCAGGTTTCAAGATGTATTCACCAGGATTTCTGGTACAACCACAACCAGGTGAAGTGCTTAAGGACTTTTTAAAGCCCTATGCCCTAGTAGAAGAGCTTGGCTGGTATTCCTATTACCAGTTAATCTTTGAGTTGCAATTTATAACAGTAGGCGCAGGCATTTGCTGTTGTTTTACTGTCTGCCTTCTTATTTATGACCTTGTCCTCATACTCAGCACTACAAATTATCTCTAACTCTTCTATTTATCAGCCTGAAACAGTCTTAAAGATTTCTGTTCTACTTTCTGCTACCACAACCTGGCTCTGCAAGAAGAAACCTCTTCCATTCCCGGGTGACTACAGGGTGTGAGTCCTGGGCCCTCCTGGCAGCTCCCCAGGTATCCAGCTTTAGGAGTTTTTCACCTTAGTATCCTTGCTTTGTTATTTCTTAACATATGCATAGTAGGTGCATCGTTGCCTCACCACTGCTTCTGTGCTCATGTGTCTGCTGGCAGCAGCTGACCTGGAGCAGGTGAACTTGGCCCAGAGGAATGAGACACTGCAGTCCCTTTCCTCTGAGCTGGGAGCATGGAGTGACAAGGACGGTATGTCCTACTAAGCACTCATCAGCCACCGTAGTTGTGCTACCCCTCTTCTTGTGTTTGACGGGATATCATCAGCAGCAACAACGATGATGTGTTTTTAAGGTGTCTGTCACTTGACTGTGGCTGAATTGAGGACAGAAACGCAGTGTGATCAGTGTCACTTATGGCTCTTGTTAGGATACTACTGTCATGCTACCAGTAAGCCATTCCCCTACCCTCCTGAAGCTTCAGTTTACTAAGACCAGCATATATAAGCACGAGTATATAATTCTTCCCCCTCTTATATAGAGGGGAAGAATTAAATTACTTCTCCTTTTGCTTTGAAAAAAAAAACCAGACTGTTTTCTTAAACTCAATAACAAAAAAAGCACTAAGAATGAGGAACATCAAGTCCGGTCTCCTCAGCTTCTCTGAAAATCTCTTATGCATGAAGCAGGAGAATAAACTGAGAATTTGTTTTTATCCAACTTCTTTTAGCACTTAAATTTGCACAGTATATATTGGTCTGTAGTGAATGTGCTTGCTTATTACTGGGTATCTCCTTTCCCCCCACATATTATAGAAAGCAATACTATAAGCAGTAAAAGCATAGCACAACTTAGTCCTATCTGCTACTGGAGAAAAAGAGTTATCCTTGCCCCTAGAGTACAAGCTTTATCCTGGGGCTGGGATAAGTGGGCTTGAGAGAGCCCTGTGAGAGGAGGAGAAAGATACAGAAAACAGCTCTTGGGCTGTATCAGTATCAGAACTGCTAGTACCCAAGTTTGTTTAATATTCTATTCTTTTTTTTTATAGCAAGCACAGATTTTTTTAAAATTCACACAAATAGGGGGATTGTAGATAGTGGGCTCCATGTGGGAAAATAATCAGCTATTGCTCAAAGTAGGCATGATTATGCGCTATTCCAGCAGGTACCTGTTTGGAAAAAAAAAGTGTGTGCAAGTGCATATACCCCAAAAGCATGAGTGTAGAGTCTGGGAATTAGGGCAAGAAGAGAAGGAGATCACGGATGGCTGGCCTTTCTGGCTGTAACAGTCACTTTAAGTCCCAGTTTCTCATTAATTGACAAAAGGGAGGAGAGCTTGAGGAAGAAGTTGAAATATCCCATGAAGGTGTTGAGGGGCGTAGCATCCAAACAAATCCTCTGTTCTGTAGTGGTGGGGGCAGCTTCTGGTTTGGGCTGGGAAAGAAACAGTGGGTTGGCCCATGGGATGGCTGAGCAGAGAGTGCGGCTGCTGAACAGGGAAGAGACTCTTCCCCTTTCTGATTAATTTTAACATTCTGCTGTGAATATTAGAAAGTACATTTGCAACAGATGTTTCATGGGGAGAAACCTCTTTAATCCCTTCCTTCAGCCTAAATAGCTTTACAAAATCCTCCCCAGGGCTTTGATAACCCAGTAAAAATAACAGCTGAGCTACAGATGAACACTAATCTTGCTGTATGAGTTCGATCACAAAATGGACGGCCAGTAATTTCTCACATGTAAGGGGGTTTTGCTTAGATATGGCATAAGTTGCACTTTAAAATCTCCTGGTACGAATTAGGAAATTATAAGATTGACTATGTGCTTGGGTCATCAAACATCAATCACACAGCAAGATGAATATAGGATCTACCAGGGTAAAGTATTTCAGGGCTGGCATAAGACTGAGTTAATGTGATTTAACAAGCAAAATATTACTCCATAAGAATAGAAAAAAACTACGTCTGCATCTCAAATTATATATTCATACTGGGATCTATTTTGAATGAATGTCTCAAATCACTGGAAGCAAGAAGGTCAGGGTTAGACCAGCACTGAGCAGTTCAGAAAATCCCAGCCCTGAAAACTGTTAAAAGACATGTAAGCAACTAGAGACGTATAATGAGAGATAGTATTAACATTTTTTACTTATCTTGCCATACTGCCTGGAGGCCTAGGTCAGGAATTTGAACCTCCTTTGGGCTGGGCAATATGCATAAATTAGGGCAGACCTCTTTAAATTAATACAAAATACTGTGTTAAGAGACTGCTACATATTAAGAAATATGGGTTCTTTGTGCCTCCACCTATGCCTCTGCCGTTCAGAACTAGTAACACCTTAAACAGAGATTTTTTAGATGCAAAATCATCAGCAGCACAAGGTCTGCCAAGAACCAGGTACAGATTAAACCACTGGCTTTAGGCTCCGCAGCTTCTGGAGTCACACAGCTACACCAGCATCTAAATTGTTTCTAAACTTAGATTATTTTTAAAAAGGAAGTTCAGCTTTGCCCTTTATTGCATTGAGCTTTGCTGCTCTATGTAGGTCAGTGGCCAGCCTGTTGGAGCAGATAGTCCTTGGTCTTGCAGAAGCCGATCTGGAAAGAAAACGAAGGCTCAAGACTTTGTTGGAGGGATCTTGTTAAGTGGAGCCAAAACCTGTTGGCACACCTATTAATTATAATTTTAATTCCTGGGCTTTTAGAAGGCCAAAGTCAGATATGTGTCTTCTAACACTACCTGTCTTTTGCAGAATTTCTCACTTATCTTGAGGCCCTACTCTGTACGTCCTGAAGGGTTTGCTTTCGGGATTTTCCAGGGTGGACTGGGAAGACAGAGTCCGATCCTGTCTGGCACGTCAGGCTAGAGCTGATTGCAGGTCACCAAGGCCACCGCCTTCTGTCCTTCGGCTACTGGCTGTGCATAGCACTTCTTAACCTGTGGCCTATGAAAATGAATACATTTGTTTTTATTTACACAACAATAAAGGGGTTTGATCCTTCTTGCACAGAAAGTATAACTGTTGTCTTGGTTTAATGCCCTGAAAGGTGGTCCTCCCCATCACCATCTCATCCCCACACTCTCTAGAGGAGTCCTTTTTTTTTCCCTCATCATCTTCTGCTGTCTTCCTGGGTGCTGCACTGATTCCTAGCCCAGCTGCAGACTGTTCCTGGGGCAGAGGCAGATAAGCCCTGGATGACATGTAGGAGAGCGTGGAGGGGAGAAAAGGAGTAGACAGATGATGACAAGATAGATGATGACAGATGATGACAAGGGTGAGGCAGAATCTCTTTGGGGAAGGAGCAGGGCATAGGGCATGGGCGATTCAGATATCTGGGGGACAAAAACAAAGCTAAAATGATTTTTCTAAGTACTGCAGTGCTTCTCAGAAGGTCAGGGACATCACTACAATGTAGACATACTCTGTAGATGATTTAAAAATTGCGGCATCCATTGCAATAGGGTATTGTAGACTGAGGCACTATCGCCAGCGAAGGAGCACATGAGAAAGGATCTAAAAGAAAAGTGGACGTGGTCTCTGCATCTTACCTCGAGGCGATGCAGCAAAAAAGTATTTCCTTATCATTCACAATTTCAGCTATAAATTTAGCCATAGGAATCTATTTTCTTTCTTTTATGCTGCTTGCCCCACTGTCTTGATCTTTTCTTTTCCTCTGTAAGCTCAATCTGTTGTTCTCACTTGAAATCCAGAGCTGATGGCTTGTTTGTTTTCATTGTCAAGTATTGCTTTCTGTTTCATTGCGGTTATCCTTCACTTGTACTTTGAAACAAAGGCACTGTGTAAATAGAGGACAAATGATATCCTATAACAAAGCATCTAAGGCTCTTTTGTGTGTTATCATGAATCGTCTTCTATCACCCCATATTGTTGACCGGTTGTGAAATGTAGTACTCTTTGCTATCAACTGGAATTGGGGACCCAGCACTTTTTCCAAATCGCTTTGATGGCTTTTTCCAAGCAAGAATCTTAATCTTCACATCTTTCTGCCAAGGTCCACGTCTTGTTTGATGACCATATATCAGCATTCCTCTAGTCTGGCAGGAGGAGGTCCCCAAGTGTAGCTAACATTTGATGCCATTTGAAGAGGTTGTGTGGTTATAGCGTGACACTTACCAGGTCTGTGTGTTCTCAATTTCTTCTTATATTCTTTTTTAGCTGTGTTTCAGTACAATGTACATTTTCAGAGATCAAAATAAAAATTTCAAGGGGAGGTGCGTATTTATTGCAAAAGATCTAGACACATTAGCCCTCCCCAGGCAGTACAAAACACAATTTTCTGGTTTATTTTTAGAATGCTATATGAAGCCCAGGTCTTTTAAAAAAATTGTAAAAGAAATACAGTAATAGGCACCACAGGACAGTAAATATACTAATAATTGATTTATATTTATTTGAAGATGATTCTTTTAAAGAACAGGTAGATTTTAAAAATGGCAGAGGTGACACCACCAGTTACAGAGCCCAGCAGCTAGTAGCCACTGCTAAACCCTTTGGTTTAAAGATGACCTCCTTGAGTTACAGAGAAGTCTGTGGACAGGACAGCATGCAGCACTGCTGGGTCTTGGTCCAGGCATGGGCCCAGTTCATAGCAGGCTCTGGACATCATCTCACAAGGCAGCAGCCTTCCAGCATGTCTTGTACTGCTCTGTATGAGATGGCTCTGCCTGCACCGATTCCTTCTACAGAAAGCGTTTCCAAGCATATGTATCGGGTGTTTTCATCTCTGAGAGGCAAAGTACTAAAGTGGCCAAAATTACGCTTTACAATAGTAGAAACCTATGTAAAGCTACCTCCTCTTCCTATCATCTTGTCCAGACTCTCAAGACCTCATCTGTGAGGTGGATGGCGGGGGTGATACTTGTCTCCCCTTCCCGTTCAGGGGTTAGCAGCCTCGCTCAGTATTTTCTGAAGCACAGTTATCACTACCTGCATGCTGCTGTCAGCAACCACGTTCCTGATACCCCAGAAAGCTGATCCAGAGGTCGCCTGGATCTCTCTAACAAGCCTTCCCCCAGCTTTCCTAAGTGCACGAAACACTCCTATGGAGGAGAACTTAATCCAAAAGTGAGATTGCAGGAGGAGACCCAAATGGACCCTGGGCTTGCTTGGTGTATGGCAGCACCACACTCATTATCCCAAAAGAATTATTAAACAGATATTTAAAGCTGTTGAACTGTCTCTTGAAGAGCCATCCTTTCCTAATCTAAGGTATCAGGAAAATAAAAGTATTTGTCCTTCTACTTTCAGTAGTGCTGAGCTCTGCAGAGGACAGGCTGCCACAGAGAGATCTTTAGCTCATGCTTCTGTAGACAAAATTGCACAGAAAGAAAGTTAACATTTCTTCATTTTTATTGCTGTGAAACTGGGAGCAGTGCAAAACCAAACCTAAAGCATAGCTTTGTTTTATCTGAACCCTGCTGCAAACCAGTCCATTAATAAAGTAATTGGGCATAGCCCGAGCAAATTGGAAGCAAACATTGCTTATATTCAGCTCCTAATGTGCTCATTCTCTGAGGGCTGAAGGACTGAGCTGCCATGCAGCGGTGCGAGACTTGCTAGAAAGGACTACGTTGTGCTGGCTGAACTGCGAGCCAAAATAGCAGCCTCCTCTATCAAGAGGAGGACAGTTCTTTTGCTTGATTTTTGGGGACTTAGCAGGAGAGAAATGCTTTGGTTTGTTATTTACAAAACAAGCCACAGAGCGGCTTTCTGCTGAAAGGCTCCTTCATATTCAGACAGGAAGAAAACAGGAAGGAAAAGAAGGAGGAAAATGTGGACAGCAGGGAAAAACAAGGATACAGCTCAAAATCAGCTGGGGGAAAGTGTCCTTTCCTGCGGGTCTGCCTCACCCCACTACACTGCCTTGGCTTTAGCCTGCCCTTTGTTGTCTTCCCTGCCTCTCCAGCTCGCGGAGTTGAGACGATGTGCCTGCAGAGTCTGTTAGCAAGGGCAGGCTGGCAGCGAGGATCTGCTGCTGCCTCGTGACGTGAGAAAGCTGACAGAGTCTTCCTATCGAGAGACCGGTAGGGCAGTAGCTGGGTTTGCAGGAATTGCACTTGTCCCTGCCAAAATCCTTCTGCCTCTGAGATGATGGCTGGGAATGATACCAGCCTACGGTGTGTGGCTTTCAGTAAGGTGGCACGTGGCTGGGCACCCAGCTCCCTGTTCAGACCATGTATTCTGCAGCAGCAAAATCAAGCAGTTAGCTCTGGAAGATGTTTTCCAGCACCCTAAAACTGCAACTCTGGGCTTTCCCTTTGTCCCAGCCCTGGCCCCAGGCTGAGCCCCAAGCAAGGCACGTGTCTTTGCCTCTGACTACAGAGCCCTCAGAGGGCAAACCTAGCATCATCCCTGATTTACTTGAGATCTGTTATTTACTGTAGATCCTTCCCAGCTCCCCTACAGCTGCAGCTCTGTGCTTTCTCTTTCTCCCAGCTGTTTCATTTGGGAAGTCAGTGGTAGGGAAGAAGAGGTTATTTTTGTCATGGGAGATTGAATATTCATTTCAGACAGACCTCTTAGTACCTGCAGAAAGAGCAGCAGAGGGCACAGGGTCTTTGGCCTTTTACTTGTTCTGCAGGTTTTACTGTTCAGCCTTTTAAACCTATTAACTTACACTGATGGATATGAAATCTCATGGAGAGTATGGGGGCACTGAGCTAGCTGAGGTCAGCACAGGTGAGGAAGTTAATTCAGAAACACAAAATTGACTTTTGTGATGTATCGGTGGCTTCCAGAACTTCTTCATCCAAAACTACTTGGTGAAAGTGTCGCAGACTTAAATTACAGAGTAGGGTTTGGGAATGAGGCGGAAGAAGGGAGCTATAATCACTATAACAAGGATTTAGAAGCACTAAGGGAAAACAAATATTTGAACATTAAAATGCTTCCAAAGCAAACCCACAATCCTGGGATTTCAAGCCTTCATTTTAGGTAGCAAGGCTAAAACTGTGGCAGTGACCTGCTGGTTGGTTCAGTCTCTCTGTGCTTGTACTTGCATCCTGGAGGGGAAGTTCCCGGCTCTCGCAGCACTTCTCTGCTCAGCTTTCTTACCCATTTCTTTTCAGGAACCTTTTGTTCTTTCTGAACGCAATAGTCAATAGCTACCTAATACTTTAGAGACCTACTTCTGCCTGTCATAAAACAAAAGAAAATGTTATTGGCAATTGCATCTAAATAGAAAGCTATAAAATCATAAGGAAAAAACATCAGTACTTTTATTTGGATATAATGGAAAGGTTTACTACACAAAATCAAACCTATTTATAGAATATTCTGGTGCCTAGTCCTGCAGCGTAATATGGTGTATGCACCTATTGATCACCTGCTGGAGAGTAGCAGAGCTGTGCCCTTAGGAAATGAAGTTTTCTCTCCCTTCAGACCATAAGCAGCTTCCAGAATGGTGCTGTGACCCAGAGGTTTTCAGGTTGGTACAGGAGTAAAAAAAAAATTATTGACTAGGAAGGAAAAATAAAGGAATGAGGCTGGAGAAGAAAATGTCCTGAAAAAGCTGTACAAAAGCATAGTCAATTAGCTGCTGGAATGACTAATTTCCAGGTGGGTGGATCTGAGCAGACTGCAGAAACCTGTGTTAAGCCCCAAGGCTCTGCTCCTAGCACCTGGGAAAGGTATCTCAGAAAGGGACCCAAAAGCGAGGGTCCGTCTGTCGGGGAGCTGCACGCGCGCAGGCAGCAGGTGATGTCCCAGAGGACACCGGGAAAGCTCCGGACCTCACCTGGGCTGCAGCCATGAACCCTCTTTAGCAAAACAGAGATCTCGATCCTTCCTTCCAGGTATCTGAGCAGGAGTCAGCTTTTTTTTCATTTAAGAGCTTCGCTGAGCACTGCTGAGTGGTTAGGGTGGGGGAGACTTTCACTGTGCTGGTGGTGGGCTGAGCACGACCTGCCATCTTACAGGGCAGGAGGAGGAGGAGGAGGAGATGCTCCCTCTCCTCCTCTGCTGAGACCTTTTCAGCCTGTTGCAGAGAACATGGCCCAAGAGAGAGGACCAGAGCAGTGACCACAGCTCTACCATTTCATGGCTTGGGAACTCACCTGGCAAAGAGTATCTTTTCGGTTATGCCGGCTGTGTATTTTGTATTAAATAGTTATTGACTAAAATACAAAATCTGCCCTTATAGCGTAGCTGGGACACAAACACCTGCACTGCCACCTATATACTCCATCTACCAGGCTACAGAGATGTGCTACTTCTCATGCGCCCTTTTTCAGGCTTCCTCGGCCTCACTGGTCTCTGACGCGATGGAGGGAGCAGGCGGCAGGTACCCTGGGCCTCCTGCTGCCCTGGCTCCTGCTATGTAGTGCGCTCAGCTGGCATGCCTGGGTTTCAGCCAAGGAAAGGTTTGAACGCAATTTCCCAGCTCCTACAGGCGCGTTTCACAGTGTGACTGTGGCATAAAAGATAGGTAACATCTCCTCCTCCTCCTCCTCCTCTACCCACCTCTTATAAGGAAACTAGCAGCTAAAATGTATTTTGTAAAGAGCTTGATCTTGGCACTGTAGGTCAAGTGTTGAAGGTGCACATTGCTAGCGTGGGATGCTCGGAGGGCTTGGGGAGAGAAATGTCCAGTTTCCAGCCCCAAACTGGATTTACTGGGGAGATAAACACTATGCTTGACTGGGTGAATTATTTTTTTGCATGAGCCCCAGTGAACTTGAAGGTAAAATAATGAGGAACCTTCCCAAGTAAAACCACAAAGTAAGTGACCACAAGTGACTTCTTGTAAGGGTTAGGTAACATTATGCCTCTTTTCTCCTGTATATACGCTCAGAAATAAGATTTCAATATGTCATTTTAAAAACTGAAGAGCCTTGACAGTACCCCACCAAATTTCAAAATGGCAACTATAAATACTGGAGTATCTTAATCTATAGAAGGTATCTACTGTTAATACAAATTTGTATTTTTTCTGTATAGGACAACAAAAATACCTATTGGCTGGTTTGCCTCTTAGCTGACTTTCTGACCTCTGCCTTTATTCCTTGCCTAATTTGAAGCTCATCACAGATGATGATTTCCCATATTGTCATTTGCTGGTAATATCTTTTCCCATATCTTTTATTTTCTGTTAACCAAACTAAGTCAAACATGTGCTGTCCACAACTGTTAGCTCATATTTGCTGAGCTGCTCTTTATGGTGTCTTTTCCTTTCTCTTACAGCTGCCTATACTGTTTCTTAAATTATCTCATCCTACATAATACATTTAAGCCTAAGAGCTGAGACTAAATGGTAGGTATAAAACCAGGTCTAGCATCTCTGCAGCTTGAACCTTGAATGACAAAAGTTTACCCAGGGAAGGAAATACACAGTATATTCTGGGTAACCTGTGGGTTCATAGTGAAAATTAATAATACTGGGGAAGAAAATTAATGGATTGAAAGATATTGAAGTGATTCTGCTCAAATGCTTTTAGGTTAAATAATATATTCTGAAAAGTCACTTTTGTTTTATGGTAAGGTGGGAGCTATATGTTAATTTCTTTTATTCCTGGATCCTTTTCTCTCTGAGGTGTCATCAGTTGAATTTTCAGTACTACATTGAAATGAATATTCATCACTGAGTTACAGCTTTTGAAAGATCTGCAGGGAAAAATAAAAAAAACCCACAACCCTTTTCTTCCCCTTCTTTCTGCATCTCTGAACATGCACGGCTCCCTCTGGTTAGCAAAGCAGCACACAGCACCCGTGTGCTCCTGGGCACGGTCTTTGGGCTCTCCACGTGTCCCCACAGGTACCGGTGGGACCAGGTGGCCTAACGAGAGTTAAACACAAGAGTAAGAGCTTGCAAGATTGGGGCCTGCAGGAACAATGAGAAAAATAATATCTCACTCCTTTCGTAGCACGCTTGAGCTGGTGGCAAGAGGGATAGCTCAGGTACACCTTCACGGGATCGAGGGTGCTTGAGCTCATCGCAGTTGGTTGGTACCCATTTTGGGAGGTGGAGCGGTTACAAAGCAGCTTCGTGCTGCTGTGAGCAGAACTGCCGATAAGCAGAGTAAAACAAGTCTTCAAATGCCCTACGAGCACAGATAAAACCTGCACAAAATCAGGAAAATGGGCAAAATGGCATTAGAGAGTGAGTGAAATTGCATGGGTGTCGGACACTGAGGGCAGGAAGTTTAGGAAATAAGAGTGAAATATGAGGTAAATTGCAGTATTGCTTACGATGATATACAGCTCTCGCTGCTGAACAGTGTGGTTTAAAAATCTGATAGATAAAATAAGGTGAATCTCTTGGCTGACAAGACAGGAGCTTTTCACCGATATACTTTTTAAAAGAAGTGCTTTAAAAGCAATCTCAATGGCGTGTAGAACAATACTACAATAAATTGCGCAAGGGATTTGCAATTTACAAACAAGAGGAAACAACTTTCACGAGGGTGAAATGGGGATGCTGCAGCTAAACCCTACCGAAAGCCCAAGAGATGGAGCCTCTGCTTGGCTCTCGGCTCCTGCTGCTTCCACTGCAATCGGTGAAATGCTCTCGATGGGACATACAGTGTTTGTTTAGAGAGAAAATTGCCATGATGTTAAGAACACTTCTGATTTTTTTTTAATCTTAACACAAATTCTTAACACAGTAATGGTACATGGAATTTTGGGCTCAGTGGGTAATAAAAAGGCTGCATTTAGTGCCACACAGTGGTAAAAAAAAAAATTTCAGTGAGGATGGATATTATGAAGCAATGCAGAGGAAACCTTTCAGATGCTAATGCTAAACTTGGAAAAGGAAAAATACATTTCAAAAAAATTAGGATACACCAATGAAGTGGTGACAGGTATCACCTAAATTTCCTCACCCGAGGGTGGTTTATACCACTAGCTAGCTAGATATGCAATATATGAAATTTACCTCTGTAATTTATAACCAACATCCTTTGCAATAAGGAGAGTGCTTTGCTCATTTATAGCCTTGACAAAATAGTGAGGGATGTGATACTGGAATCTGCCAGCCCTTGCAGGTGATGAGCTGCACAGCAGTCATCGGGCAGGGACATATGGGCTTAGAGCTGTAAAGGTATCTATCTCAAACAACTGAAATATGGAGTAGTCTCTGAAAAAAAGGCTAATTTGGGATTCCTGTATTGGGAAGACTTTTGCGCATTTTCATAATTAGTAGTTTTCTTGCTCAGGTAGTGCAGAGAAATATTAGTGTTGCCAATAAAGCAAGTAACGTTACTTCTGCAAGTGTAATATGTGTGGTGCAATTCATTTCCGGCCATCCAGGAACTCGGCAACCCTCTATGTGTTGTTCTGCATGATTTTGTGTCACAGTGTCATGTCACAAGGATTTGGGGACAGAAAGCAGAGCCCTGCTCAAAGTGGTCTGTTGCATGAGCTCAGTCTGTAGCAGCTGGAACGGTGACACCCCATTGCTGTCCCTTTCGGCAGGGGACAGGCACACTCACACACGCAGGCGGACACACATCCACAGGCTTTCTGTTTCTCGAGCAGTCTCTTGCTCACAGATACCAGTTTATGAAGTCTGTTAGAGAATGAGGAATAACTGATCATTAGTTTTTGTTGTATGTCTACACTAAACTGGGAATCTGTTCTCAGCAAGGCGCCAGGGAGAAGGCATGAATGTGGGCAGTGCTCGCTAGTTTTTGGTTGCATATTAAGTATGGTCTCTGTCTGATTTAACCGTGACCACAGGCTAACAACACCCATTGCAGCGCCGTTTGCAGCTGCACCAGCAAGCTGCTTCCACTCGTAGCAGTCGTGGCTCTAACGCTTCTGGGGTAGGGGGACCCCTGTGCGGGTATCTGTGCCAGGGACGGTGCTGGTGTGTACACCAGCCACACATAGCATGAGGGGGACGGGACACTCTGAGGTCTTACTGGGGTTAGACAGCTCTGGGAGGGACAGAGCAACGATCACCAAGGGAAGCCCGGCCCCTGGATCGTGGTTGCTTGATCTGACCCAACAGCGGCGGGGCAGAGAAGAGCAGAGCCTTTCCTGAAGCAGCCAGCAGTCACAGCCATTAAAAGGTGTTGGGACACTGTGCCCTTGGTATTAGGAATAAAGTTTTAAGTGGTATTTAGTCAGTACAGCCAAACCAAGGAACAAAATACAGCTGGATGAAAGGACAGCTGTAACGCTTAACACAGGCTGAAATAATCAAATAGGCCCCAAAAGATGAAAATTAATCTTGAAAAAGCATACTTAAACATATGTATGCTTATACACGGTTATGAATGGGTCAAACCTGTGGCTTAAATTTAGATTTGGGAAACACAGCGAATCTAAGTTCTTGGTCCAGGTCCAGGTATGCGACTTGACCAGTTAGGTCATTGTACCAGGCTTCAACAGGAAGAGGAAAATGTTTCTGCAGTTAGAGCAGTGCTTCGCAGCTACAGAGCTCTTGTTCCTACATTTGCTGGGCAGCGTGGTCTCCAGCCGGAGCTGGAACGCTGCGCAAAAGCATTGTGCAGCTGCACAGGGAGTTGCAGTGCCTCTACCTGCACAGCACATTTGCACGTGCAGGACAGGGAGTGACTTGACTCTTGGCATAAGATGGGAATAGCACCAAGCAGGACTGTTCTGAAGATAAAGGAACTAAAATCGCTTTATTTTTGCAGTTTACACTGGGATGCTAACCTGCAAAGTGCTCCAAAATACCACTTGGTTCAGTCTTGCTCCAGCTGCAGAGTCACAGCTGATGTCTGTTGCCTGCTCCACTGAAAGCAAACCCTTCTACTTCTCTGCATGGGTGTTTTTCAGGTAAAGAAGCAAGAGCTGCTGTCATTAGTCTTGTTTTGTGCAGAAATATTATGGCATGCTATTTGGGGGGGGTATTTAAATTTACTTAAAATAAAATTGTTATAGTGTGCAACCCTACCTACATTGCCAATGGTATAGTAATATTATATTGGTACAAAAGCCTCATCATGTTATAGAAGTAAATCCATCTGAGCTGGGTGAGGTGGTTCACCAGCACATAAAATTGCACAAAATCCTCCATGCTGAAAACAAAAAAAAGTGTTTGGGTTTGTTTTGGTTTTTCAACCAAGAAGGAGCCTACGTGGCAGCGCACAGCTGAGGGTACCAACGAGGCTCAAAGGCGGTCCCAGTGCGAGCCGTCCCGTACAGCCGTGGTGGCACACGCGGGGAGTTGGGCTGCAGTCGCCATCAGCTGAAGCGTGGCAGGCTGCGTCCCAGAGATGCTGCTGTCTAAAAGCAGCCTCCAGCTGACTCGTGGCTTCAGCAGCATTTACCCTTGTGTGGCCTCTGTGCTGGGATGAATGTTGAGCCTTTTGGCTAAGAACAGAATTTGAAAAAGCAGAGAAAGAGAGAAAATACTCAGTGAGAGATAGTGGGAGCCGTTAAACCCAGGCTCTTCCACAAAGGAGCAGAAATTAACATTCAAGACAGGGAAGTAAGCACAGTAGGATTTATTTTTACAGGCCAGCTTGCTTCTAAACTGCATGGTGGTACATGGAAGCAGTGAAGGGATCCATACCACTAGCATATGGAGCACAGGCAAAGACAGCTTCTTGAGAGCAGTTCGACAATTACTTGGCTGCTTTCTGCTCAAAATATTTGTGACAGCAGCAAGTCAGAGCTGCCACAAAGATGACAAATTCTTTGAAGTCCACTTGGGAATCACCATTTTCAGTTCTTTAAGACTTTCTTGGACACTTTATCAATGGCTTCCTTGTCCTTTCCCGACTGCAAAAGAAAAGGAGAGGTTGAGGTGAGGGGTGGCACAAACCCTAACTCAGCGTCGTGACTGCCTGTGCACCAAACAAGGGCCCTGGTGGGGCTCCGGGCCCTCGCCGAGGAGAGCAGGGGGGCACCCGGGGAGCGTGAGGCTGATGCCAGCTCGGGCACATTGTACCTTTCCGTGGGAGTGTGATGGAGCTGTAACGGCTCCTGCATGCAGCCTTGCCATAGGCCTGCCTGGAATGTCAGGTTATCACATTTTCTGCTAGTGAGACCTTTTTTTTTTAATTCTCTTCACTTGTTTTGTGTGTTATATCTCCGGGCATAAAGCCATGAGTTCCTTTTCACTATGTTTGGCTGAGACAAGTGCTCAGTGCCCAGCACGGGACCTGGGCCACATCCCCAGGGAGCCATACCTCCACCTGCCCATCTTGGCAGGAGCTGCACATCTCCTCCTCCTGCTGCCTGAAAAGCACATCCTTCCCGCAGGGACTTGCGCCGCTGCAGGGGTCAGGCCCAGGCACGTGGGGAACAGGCAGAGGTTGGGGGTCTCTGGGCAATGGTGGGGACGAGTGTGAGTCCTGGCATCCTGATGGCATGGGCACAGACCTGCATCTTCCCACCCTCTGCGCAGTGGCAGCGAGCACAGCACTCCCCCCCCCCCCCCCGAATTGTATGCTCCCAGGTTTATTACACCTGAGAGCTGTGGTCACGCACCAGCATGGAGAGGCACATTTTCTACATGTCAAACCACATTTATCATGGCTAAGCTGTGTAACGCAAAGCCCTGAGGACATTACCCCGCTGAACTAAATGCCATGCGTTCCCCGTCCGCTCCCATGGGGAGGCTCGGCTGGAGCTCGGGCAGTTTGCAGTTCTGCAAAACAATGTGTTGCTGGGGCAAATGTCAAATTTAAGCTTCATTAAGCACTGGCACCCCGGCAAAGATGCAAACGGCCTCAAAAGTGCTTCAAGTGCTCCTTCTGGCCTTGGTGCCCGGCCCGAGCTGCTCACAGGAGCTGGTGTCCGGGAAGGCACCTCCTGAAGCAGGCACGATACTGGGCTTGAGTTACGGCAGGGAAAGATATCAGAAAAATCTTTTTCTTTCTAAGTTGCCATAATTCTGACGGGCTGACTGAACCAGTACGTCGCGAGGCTGATGTTAAGCGAGGCACCATCCAAGTAAAAAGAGATTTTTTTTCTTTTAAATTTTGCCAAAATTAAAAAAAAAAGAAGTTTTTTTCCCTGAAGTAGCTTACAGGAGGGCTTTTGGGCTTCAGTCCCGGCACTGATTAACTCCAGTGATTCTAGAAAACGCAGTTTTAAAAATAAACAGGGGATGGCAGTAGAGACCTATGTAACGTCGGAAACAACCGTGTGGGTTTTGTTGACGCTAAACAAAAAACAAATCTGGTATTATACTAGAAAGAAATTATATAGAGTTTTGGAAAATTTCCAGGAATCTAAAATAATGACTCCCTTAATTGAAATCTGATGGCACTTCTTGATTATGGTCTAATTAACTAAATTTCTCATTCTGTAATTTCATGTTTCCCTTTAAATAGATGCACTTTTAAAATCACTAAAAATTGAACCAGTTCCCTAGATTTGACTGATGAATATGTCTGGAAGGTTTTCTTCCTTTTCACTTTGCAAATTACAATCAGTTTTAATTTTATTTTAAATTATTTAATGAAACATATGAACTAGTTTTAGCCTCTGAATTACTTCTGAAATGCACATGGGAATTTTTTTTTTGAAACTCTTTATAACTGAGTCCAGTCCTTCAGTCCTGTGGTATGGATTTATTTCTGCCCCTGACTGATTCAAGACCTTTCCGGATAGTTGTGAGCTGTGTCAGCTATAACCAATTCTAAGACCAGAAATATACATGAGTATTTAAAAGACTCTGTTTCCCAGACCATTCTTGCAAATAGAAAAATATGGATATAAATGTCAGGAAAATGCACATAAAACTTGTTTTCTGAAGTCAGATTTATGTTCTCAGTTTCTTTCTTGCAGTTATTAGTCTGCAAAACAGGACGTTGTTGGTTTAAATTTATTTTAAGTACTGGCATAAAATGTTGTTTTGTGCCCCTTTTTTTTTTTTTCTAGAAGGTAGAATGGGAAAGGGAGATGGAGACTAAAACATAAGAGGACATTCAGCTAATTATCTTCCCGGAAAAGTCCGGTTTTTCCAGCAGTTTCAGGAAATAAGTAGAGCCAGTAAGAGCAGCTGTGGGGAACTGGAAAAGGTGGTGCCTGGCCAGTAAACGTAGTCAGGCATGACCCTCGAGCATCAGCCCATTTGGTAGTTGTCTAGTGCAGCAGCTCCCCAACTGTGTTTAGACCAAATGTCAAGTTGCTGGGGGATTTCCATGCCCCCTTAGAATTGCGGTTTTGTTGTTGGTTTTGTTTTTCTTTCTGTGGAAGTGCTGTAGATCATGGAACATTCAGCTCGATGATCAGGAACAGGAGGCTTCCTATGATGCTGTTGGGTCACAACCACTGATTTGTTTTACAGAGTTTTTTCAGAGACATTTTCATCTATCCTCCCCCCCGAGCCGTCCAGGTTCTTATTCTGAATATTGCATCTGTGTTTCATTGCAAGTCATAAATCCAGCAGGCATGGATTTCATACGGTGATTTCATATCGCTTGCATGGAAAGATACTACATTGTATCAAGTACCCTGGCTGCAGTGCCCTGAAATAGTTGTTAAAAAATTGAATTATGCTGGATACAAAAAGTGGTAGCCACATTTGGAATATTTGGTTCTAGGCTTTTGCAATTAAGAATAATAACTGCACAGATAGATAAACATTACTCCTGTGTGGAAAGAACAAGACATTTAAAAGTGTTTTCTGGATTTTTAGTGAAGGGAAGCAAGTAAAAAACAATTGAAAATGAAAAGCATTTTGTCTCCCAGGCAGCTAAAGCTTTTACTATAATATATTAAGCATTTTGAATACCTACTAAGAGAAATTTTATATGTGCATATATATATATAAAGCTACTTAAATGCACCTGGTGATTACATACAAATCTATGTTGTAAAATACTTTTTCAGGTCTTTCTTTTACTATTAAAGACAAATGCAAAACAGTTTGCTCTGAGTTCATCTGTTGTTCTTGTTTATGCACCATTTTGATGTGCATACTGAGTATGTAGTATTAATACCTAGAGAAAGTACGTGTATAAATATTTAGAGAGATTCCCCATCTGCAATCAAGATCTTCAATTGCCGACAACATAAGTACCTTCACAGCATTTGTGACATGATGTGAGCTGATAAATACAGGGATAAACAGAAGTAGGTGAGTTCTGAAGATGAAACCCAATCTATTTCAAAGCCATTGTCCTGATAACTGGAGTGATGAATTTAGTAAACAGGGAATGGCCCTGAATGTTAGAATCAGTTTTACACAGTATGTGCGAAGACTTTTTTATTTAAACTTTTTCTACAAACCATTGCATATTTCCGGATGTGATTGCCCCTATAATGTATTAAAACCTGTGCCTCCAGGCAGCCCTTGCACCCGCTACACAGAAATGATGCCGCACTGTTCTCTTACCTAGAGGAAGTTTGGGAGCTCTTTTTCCAGGAGGGTCTTTAGTTCTGCTTTGGTGAGGGTTTGCCTGTTGCCGTCAGTCTTTGAGTACTTGTCAAGGACAGCAATGGTCATTCCCATCGCAGTTTCCAGCTGAGACATGTGGCTGCTGGAGTCCGGCTTTCTTCTGAACAGGAACAGCCTCAGGGCTCTCTCGGAGGATGGAGACTGGTCTTATTCTGAGGTGCTTTATGCAACAGTCCCATCCAATCCATGGTGGCACACCAGAGGGATGGTTGTCCCTTAGCAAACATCCATATCTGAGCACTGCTTAGAGTACACGCCTCTGTGTTGACAGCTATTCAAAAACTCAAGCTTTATCACCCTGGTGTGGCTGGTGCAACCAGTTGCTCATCGGTAGAAACCAGCCTCTCCTTCAAGATACACAGTGTGACTAACAAATGAGAATCAGATTTTGATACTGGCTGTTTGCTCAAGAATCAGATTTGTTCCTTCAGATATCCCCATCTGAGCAGAGGGTTGATAGCCCAGCTTCGGTGGTGTATATGCTAGCCTGCTCGGGAGGAAGAGGAGCATCTCACTTCTCCTTCACTACCATAGTTAGGGGCTCTGCGAGCTCCTGCCTGTGCTGAGCCAAGAGCAGAGATAGGTCTGATGAACCGACAATCTCTCCAGGGCCAGTAAAGGGAGCCTTGCAGAGCCGCTCCATAAAGAACTTGCTCAGATGGAGATATCTGAAGGAATAAATCTGATACTTGAGCAAACAGCCAGTATCAAAATCTATCTTGAGCTGCACTGAAATAACTCGTTATTGACCCTATGCAGCATCAAACCTTGCAGTAACAGGGACTGTACTGAAAACAAAAGGTCACTGAAGTCCTGTGGTCCACTGTGGCTTCTGATGAACTTCGTGATTTGCTTGAATGTCGTGGACCCCATCATTAATATGCCAAACACACTGGACCCACATCTACACAGAACAGAGCTGTTTGAGGGTCTGCGCTGGCAGTGGAGCAGAACATGGCCAGTGTTAGCTCAGGTGATGGAAGCTGATCAGCTACAGCTACACTGAGTTTTGAACAAGTTAAAATTTCTGGCCAAGCAGCAGGGTAACTTGGCCTCTGCCAAACTCCAGGTGGCTATGCTAGACTTGGAGGAGTTCATTTCAGGTGAGTTGCATCTACACTACAGTCTGCAGAGTGAGACACTTTGAGCAAATTATTTGGGGCAAAACATGAATAATGCTGATGGACCCCAGGGTGCAGTATTCTCTGTAGAAGACCCTGACTCTGGATTCCCAAAATTAAACCTGAGTTTGTGTGTCTTTGGACATACCTCTGCATGTGTGAAGATAAGTTTCCACTCATGTTATACTATAGACAAGTTAGCAAAAAATGGTTTTTAATTGAGAAAAATTTTTAAAATTAAACTCCTTTCTCCCAGACATCTATAGCCACCTGTTCCCCAGGCACAATCTGTCCTGTAACATCTACAACATCTCAGAGCAAGACTGCACATCACAAGTAAATGGAAATCTAGTACCTTTCTTAAACAAAAACCCCATGATTTTCCATCTTACATTCTCCAGCAAAGGATTTTGCATTTCCCAGAAAATCACAGCAACATCTCAGGCTGTATGCTTTATTCAAACTGTTTGTTCCTGTCACTTCAACCTCATGACATAGTTGCAACTGATTTGCATTAAGTGGGTAAGGGTTTGAAGTTTTTACATTAAAGTGCACGTTGAAACCTCTGGGGTTCCTTCAGAAGAAGGAACAAGAAGACAGCAAACAACTGGCCTTTGTTAGCTGTGAATATCATCTGGTGTTCGCATACACACACAACAGCAGTCACGGGTGTGTCAAGTGCCAGGAACTTTTCTTTGTCGTTTTCTGACATATATCTGTAACATGAATATTAAACATGGCCACTGGAAAAAATAAATTCCTCCATCTAAAGGAAAACCTAAGAAAACAAAACATCTACTTCACACATTCTCATGACTTTGAATCATGAACATCGGTGTTACTTAAACAGAAGAAGGAAAAAAACATGCCCTGAAAAGGCAGAGGGGGAGATCATCAGCTTCAGTCAACAGGATATGTCAGCATGTCCACGTTTGCCACATAACCTGGCAGAAAAGGTGGCCTCATTCTTCACCCATTTTCCTCTCTAAACAAAGGTGATACACAATTTTTGAGAAGATGGCTCCAAACGTGCTAAAACACAAAATAAAATACAGGGCTTGAATTTCTACAAACTGGAAGGTCACCGTGGGAGCACTGCCTGGTTGGCCTTTTTTTTTTTTGTGTGTGTCATACTTGTATCATGCACATGCGCACACATCAGTACTGCTCAGACTTTTCAGTTCACATTTTTTGTATTGTTTAAATATTTTCTTACAATTTGTTTTTAATTAAAAATAGCAGTTCTGTGCACAAGGCACAGCCTATTACAACTGTTTGCAAAAACAAAGCAGAGAACAAATAGGAGGCACACAGAGGAGAGCAAGCAGTCTTTTGATGCCAACCCATCTGTCCGGCTCCCCAGTGAGAGAAGCCATTTTCTGTGGGCTTGTTTAAATTTTATATTATTATTTTAATGTAAACAATATCCATTATTTGCTTCTTTCAGGTTTCTTTCTTCAAAGAATGGTATAGGCAACAGCTTGGATGAGTGTTTACTGAGGGTTTATACAGAATTATGTCTTGCTGTTCCTAACTTGGGCCAAAAGTTTAATTATTTATGTGATACAAATGTGGACTGTCACACACGTAATTTTCAAAAACCATTCAGATATACTCAAATTTTATGGCATTTGGCCAGATGTTCAGGCTTACATGAGATTTGTGTGACCTTGTGCTGATTTTCTCTTAGATAATAAATTTTATCCTATGCTCTTTGCAGCAGCGTCTGTTTTGGAAAAGTCTGAATAAATAAATTTGTCAGCTCTACTCTAAAGAGCCATTTGTGTCACAGCCAGCTGAAGAGCTGAAATGGGATAGCTGAAATGTTAAACTTCTATTAGAGCTTATCATCCCATAAAGCTTATTCCAAAAGGTGCAGGAAGGTATACGAGAAGGACTTTTTGAGAGTTTCCAGAAATCTGGCATGTATCTGAATGGAAGAAGCACAGGAGGAAGAAGACACAACCTGAAATGATGAATTTGCTGTTTTTCTTAAGTTGTATCTTGTCAGCAGTACAAAAAGCACTTTATTTTTCTCTTAGCAAGAGGGTAACATCTGAACCATAAACAAGCATTGCATGTTCCACACTGAGACAAAATTATCAAACCCTCAAATTTTCCAGTGTCCTGGATTGTTTGTTGAACTTAGAGTATCAACACACTATATTTACTAAAGAGCAAGGTTTTGCTTTGCACCACTTCTGAAAACTTGCTCTAAGTCTGGTTAACAGGTTTTAAAGGTCATTTCATTTCCGCAATGCATGGTTAATGTATTTACGTCTAGTGACTAAATGAGGTGATTACTACATTGTTTTGCAAAACACAGAAAGATTAAACAGGCACTGATGAGGCATAGGCAGAAGAGGCGTTCGTACAAGCACAGTGTGTTGTTCAGTGACACACTGTATAGGTTCTGTTAATTATATACGTATAGGTTTTCATTATTTTATTATCATTTACTTCTCAAAATATCCTTAAAACCTATTTCACAAATGCAATTAATAAGCTAACATACTGTTTAAGTGAAGTTTAAAGGCAGGTAAAATGGAGAAGACCAAGGTCAGCTAACTGGCTGCGTGACTTTCTGAGGTGAGAGCTGGGGTAATAACACTGTCGTCTGGCAAAGCTGTACTGTGGGAAACATGCTTTCATCATTATATCTCGACTCGACTCAAACACATTTGTTGGTGCACTAGACATAGCCATATTAGACTGTAAAATCAATGAATATATTACAGCCAATAAATTAATATTTGCAGTGTAAATACTTCTGTCTAGTTTTCAGTCCTTGATTGAATAATTTCCTGGATGTTATTCTTTACGGTTTTGGGTTTTTTTTTTTATACTTCAGTTTTAAGGTTCATGATATTAAGGCTTCCACAACTACTTTCTTTTTTTTATTGTAATGACAGAAAGAGAGGTCACACCCTAAGGTGACTGAATATTGTCCACTCAAGTGCTGTAGTCATGATTTCTAAGTACCATGATTCCTCAGCCAGTCTCACACAAGCAGTCCAACTGTCATTTGCTCTACCTTAACCCTTATAAAATCCTACTCGGATATAAGCCCATCGTGCTGAGCTGTGGTGAGCATAGTAAAAAGATGTTCTACGGCATGGTCAAAAAGAATAGGCAAAAAAGACAACAAAGACAGAAAAAAAGAAAAAAGAAAAAAGGAAAAGGAAAAAAGAAAGAAAAAAAAGAAATGAGCTGGAGAGAGGACGGTTGTTTTGTAAACTTTAAAACAGAGTGAACCTTTTAAAGGAAGTTCCTGTTTGTTAGAGAGAGGTAAAGACATGCAAGAATGACCGCGCTAATTCCAAGAAAGCTTTCAAAAGACTTTAGTATGCAAAGAGGAATATTTTGGCCGTGTTAAGCTCTCATGAACTAAGCAATACTCTTTTTCCTTTGTTGTACAAAAACATTGTCTCAGAGGGAAGGAATCCCTAAGAGAAAGTTGCCTCGTGTTGAATGTCTGTGCAGGCAACACATCAAGAAAAAAACCTTTGCATCCTCCATAAAAATATTTTTTTTTTCATTTTAAAATATTAATTTATGCATACGTTGAAGAAATGAGAAGGGCTGACCTGCTATCACAGAACTGTGTGTAAAGTGAGGTGATATCTGTGTACGCTGTCAGGAAGATTTACAAGGCAATTTGACGGAGTGGAAGTTCCACAGGCACACAGGTTTCACAGAGCTGGCTGCTTTTGGTTTCCAGAAAGTAATCATGGGGCGTAGCGCAACTGATAAGACGTGGGGCTATTTCAGAGGGCGAACACTGACATCGTTTTGTCATTGTTAACGGGGCAGCAAACGAGCACGCTGGGCTCAGAAATACCGAAAGGTGGGGTGGGAAGTGGGAACCAGAGCATGCTTTTGTAACAGACAATTTAAATTCAGGTTTTGCTTGTCAGAAAAAGAGAAGACCTTCAATAAACAGGGAAATAAAAAAGGGACCTGCACAGCACTGGGAGAGTCCTTGACTTGGAGGGGGGATCCCAACCACGAACTGACTCTTACCTAAAGCCAGAGGATGCTTAAGTGTGTTGAGGAAATGTGGTCATGGATATAAATATAGCAGTTGCATTATTTAGGCCAAAATTTATCTTTTAAATGTGTTTAAATCTATCTAGATGGACTACCTGCTGGGTGTGTTTAACAGAGCAGCCATTCGTGTGATGATGACTGGTTATGGTGTCTCAGAAGCGGCCTGCGCCTGCCTGAGTTCCTCATGCTGGGTGCCAGGCCCACCGCTCACATACCTTTGCTGCCACACTGCAGATCTGAAGGCAAGATGAGAAACCAGTTGTTTTTCTTTCTACCCAGAAGCAATCGGCTCATTTTTCCCCCGCAAATGGTAGTTACTCTTTCCATTTCCTTTCTTGCTCGATAGCAGTCCCTGTTTAGATTAGACCTAGAGTCTTTAGGTTAAGCTTAGTCTATATTTAAAAATAAACTTAAAAGGACAAATGGTATTTAACATTGTACAGCTGCTAAACTGAGAAAGGAAGGTTATTCTATCTGAGCAAACCTGATCAGCCCTCTGGTATTTTTGGAGTGTCTGTCACCTTAACACCTGACCTTTTTCTGCTGTCTTCATTAGAGATGCTTATTTTGTTTTTCCTCTTTCCAGAGTTAAAAGCTATAAAGTAAAAAAGGGAGCAATACCTAGTACTTGCTTTCATGATTTATTCCACAGGAGTTTCAGAAGCCCCACGCGTGGGCTGCAATCGTGTTAGGCCAGGCAATGTACAGATACAACATTCCTGGCTTGCCGAGCCCATCATTCAGCTTTAGGACAAGACAAGCACATCAGCAGGTAACAGAACACAGAGCATTTCAGAGCAGACGTATGTGACAGACCCAGTTCCTTGTTATTATTTTGAACCCTTATGTTGTTTACTTATATCTCTAACCTCTGTCTGTCTTTAGTCCGCTGATAATGCTAAACACTGACTCCCTCTCTGCCTTATCCTTTTTATACTTCTCTGCCTCTGCGGGGTTGAATACTTCCTGAGACAAAGTTATGAAGTAACTTTGATAAGAGCAGCTCTGGCTGTGTAGGATGTTGCTGAGTCCTGCCAACTGGCTCTGCTCTGGAAAAAGGACAAGGAATTAATTGTTGGCACACCCTACCAGCCAGCAAAATCCACCAGCACCCAGCACCAGACCACAGCAACCTAGCCAAAGCCTTGTTACTAGAATGTAGTAGTTCATCAAATCCTTCCTCCCATCTCAGTATTTCATATTACGTAGAAAATGAGAAGCATTTACACATTATCACCTGTCCTTTCTCTTGGTCAGAGAAATTGGTTAATGCTCTTTTGATCTGCGTATTCGTTTGTTAGTTGTATTTGCAGTTTCCTGTTTACAAAATACTGAGACAAGAGTGCTTATTAAAAGAAATAATAATTAAAAAAACCCTCTACAACCGCCATTGTTGTAACTATCCAAGACAAGCTGATGGCAAAAATAAATTCTGATCATCTTGCAGATTTACTCTCTGGTTTATTTCTGCCGTTATTTATAGAGGCTGTGGCAATATATCCTGATTTGGAGTCTGATGGTGAAATAGATGCAGCACACAAAATTGTATTTGTGTTTGAAAGCCCAGTTCATCAAAGCAGAATAAAACCAACATAGCATCCTCTTTAGGTTAGTGGAAACATGGAACCGGTGGACCCCATGATACACTTCAATTTCCCCTCGGGTGGTATTTTTCCTTAAATTTGGGATCTATTTGAAGATTGCAGTCTTTAATAGAGAAGCAGGTAAAAACATTTTAGCTCAGACAAACTATTGATTTCAACTTTTATTTCCCAAGCAATGCTAGGAACTAGGCAAGAGTTACAATTCAAACGAAACCCTTCCTCTTTGCATAGATCAGACTTTCTCTATAGATTTAGCCTATCTCCAGAGTTGCACCTGCCTAATGGAGGAGTGTTTTTAAACTGAGAGTGTTCTTAGCTAGTTGAATGCAGACATCCTTAAGTCAATTTAAGCTTGGGCTGTAGCTGTTGAGTGTTTGAGAATAGTGGCAGTTTTGCAGTGGTTCTTGATGTCAGCAGTACAGAGAAACCACTTTAGATAAAATCAGGTTTCAAACTTACTTTAGTCAACCAAGTAAACATCATTGCTGTTCTGACAGCACTGTTATCAGGCACAAGAACACTAGTCATAGCATCACACACAAACATGACTATTTTGCCAGTACGTTGGTTGGGGCGCCTCACCATCCTGCCTGCTACCGAGGATCCTTGATGTAATGGAGCCAGGAATACCTGCTCCGTACTCTTCTTCCACAGATGCTATGAGAGAACCCAAACCCAGGGCTTGGAAAAAAACTGTCGTTCAAGTCAGACTGAAATAATCCGTACCCAGTTGCTAAGACTAGCTGCCTAAGTGCTAGGTAGATTAATTAAGCTGCAACTCCTTGGATCATTGTGCAATGGAGCTGGAAGAGAGAGAGTTCAGGGCCGTAGTCTCAAGTTGACTATACTAGCTCTCCAAAGCAGGGTCATGAGCATGACAGAAACAGAGAGCGAGCCTCACTTGTAGGACTATGACTAAGCCAAGCACATGGATGAGACATTAAAAGCATAGCAGAACACATATGAGGCTTTAGAATACATTGTGCCAGTCTCGATAGCCTGTGCTTAACACAGAACTTTGAACCTCAAATTAAACTGGAAGGGAACCATCACTTTGCAGCAGCCTGTTCAAGAGGGAATAATCACCAAAACTGGCTAGAAGCAAAGGCCCAGGATTCTCTTCAAGTTCTCTTTTTAGGCAGACGGGCTTCACTGAACAGTTAAACAGATAGTTAAAATTGAGATCATACTGGACACTAGAATGTGTGCTGAGGTTAATTACAAAGCTCTTTTTTGTTTTAAAGCTATCAAAATAACCACGAAGAAAAAGCAGAAGTCTGCCTGCCCTGGAAAATCCTCATCAGGTTTTGTTGCTTCCCCAGTGGTAGAGAAGCAGGGATGATATACATGATGCATAGGTGTCAAACTCTTGTTGACTGAGTAGGACAACCAGCGGGAGCTCTGAAAATTGCTGGCTCGTAGCTACTGTCAGCCATAGATAAAAATAGGTCTTGGTAAATTGAGTGTAGTCTTCAACTGCCAGATGTTGGAAATTACCATGTTAGCATACAAAATATGAGCAGCTGTTAATATGGCAGCATTCTTTGCTGGTAGGAACCACATTTAATCAACCATCTATTAATAGTGTTATAATGAAAATGTGATTTGGAGACTATTAAAATGTGGCTTGGTGGCAATCTCTTCATTTAGTGGTTTTCCTTTAACAATTCCCTGAATACTGTACATCTCCTCATTGTGCTGAAATAGAGAAATAGATGGAAAGACCAAAATTTACCGTACTCATTTACAGGGCTGGTGCATAACTGAGAGCGTCCTTGATCAGGGACCTGGGCTGAAGGTCATCACCCCTTTTACTGATTATGACTTTCTTGTGCAGGGGACAAAGTTACAGAGTTTGTGGGAATCCAGAGGCTTGTTTGTGATCCTCAAAGGAATATGGCACATGACAGTGTTTCACCACACAGTAAAGGAAACAAATCTGTAACAGTAAGTTTCAGGACAAAAAGCATCAAGACTTTTAAGTGACTGAACTTCAAAAGGAAGAAAAGAAAATCCTCTTGCTTTATTCAATTTATATGTAAATATCATGAGATGTACAAATAGTTTCTGTCGTACAGGGTATGTTCACAGTGGAGTGATTACAGCGTATCTCGGACAGCAGTATATTCACTGCAGAAGGGCATTCAGGACAGGTTGCAGAACAGCCCTGGAAAGAGGATCCACACCAAACAGTGAGCCACAGCCGAGCTCCAGTAATTTGAGAGGTAGCGTTGTGAACTGTAGCCACTATAGCACAGACAGAGCCAGAGCACGAGCCATGCTGTATGGCCTCAAAAGATTTCATTACAGAATACTGAGTAGCAAGGCAGTCACACATTCAGACTACACAAACTGTTTTTGAGGGCTCTGGGAAAGCTAGTTTGCGTCTACTGCACTGCCCAGGTACAAGTTGTAACAAACCTTTTGAGCAGTGAAGTCGTTTTTCCCTGCTTTGCTGGCAAGATGATCTAACCTCCAGCTAAGCTTTGAAAAAACTTTAACAGAAGACAAAATAACCCTGGTACATAAATACATTCACATTTCAGATATCTGCTCTTAGTATTCAGCAGCCCTTGAACAACTGCCGTTAGCTTTGCAGTCAATACTCTTCACCTCTGTTCAGACCTTGGAAGCCAGGTTTTACTTATATTTTCAGTTTTGATTTTTCTTCAGAGATTTTTTTTTTAAGTTTTAGAGGTGGCAAAAGTGGAACAAGTGTTAACACTCCCATCTGCAAGCACCTCTCCTCCATCAGTTAGGCAATAATTATACATAATAATAATATATACAGCTTCATTCAAACCTAGTATTTCATTGTGCATAGGATACTACCTTCTCTGGAAGACTTTTCCTAGTGTGTGAATGAATCTAGAGGGGACTAACAGTCCCTCTCCACAGGAATATAATCCTTTCTGGCATACCACTCTGGCTATGATGTGGTCAACACTGATGACAGTTTCAGAGATCAGACTCCATCCTATGTGTAGTACTGTCTATTTGGTCAAATTATTACCATCATGTGCATTTTTTCTCTACCTTCTGCTATTTATACATGGGCTGCCTGAAGAAATGCTTTTGTTGGAGAATGTTGTTCAGTCCAGAAGATTTTTCAAAGTATGATAATACATCCTTTATTATTTCTGGACACGGGGGGAAGAGTTGAAGACAGTCTTCTAAAATGACATACCCTCCAAATTCAGACTCCTTACAGTGTTTTGTTAGTGACAAAACATTCAGACGCTGCTTGGAACCAACGTTTTTTCTTGTATATTGTCCCGCTGACAAGCTTCTGACAGGAAACTCACATAATCCATCCTTCAGCAGCAAATTATCATATTGTTTTCAGTTTCATAGTTATTTAGCCATATTTTGTTTATGATGTTGTCCTTTTAGTTCTGAATGTCAAAGTACACAGCGGATCCTTGTCTCGTTCTAGACTTTTCAGCTGCCCTAGTTTGCAGGATTTGCTCATCTGCTGCATTGGATATGATAGCCACAGTGGATTTGTTATCTTTTCCGCTTGATTCATTGCAAAAGGAATCGAGTGATTCATAAAGTGTAGACACGGCCTTAAAAAGCAAAGAAAACTCCAGTCAAAATAACTTTTACCCATGAAGTCTATTAAAAATGAACTTTTTCCCAAGACACACCATCTAGCACAGCCTGAGGGAACAGAGAGAAACATGGGCCATGGAGTTATAACTTCAGAGGGAAAGAGTGTCTCAGTACTAACACTGAAAGGCAAAGTCTTCCTATGTTTGGATTCAGTTCTCTTAGTTAATTAGGTACCGGGCACAGAGTACTTATTTAGAATACCAAAGATGTCAAGTTCCAGTGTAAACCAGGTTCTATGAAATCTGAAATGGCAAAGCTTTTTTTTCCCCCCTTAATCATTTAACTGCAACATTTCCAAAAAGCTTTATCATGCTGTTCCTTCTGGATGGATGCTCTTTTGATGCAGTAAACTAGCACACTGCTGCAGTATTCAGATGTTATTCTGGACTGTGCAGAAATCATCCTGTTTTCATTTCCTAAGCACATGTAGGATTTGGGATCTTCAGGTAAGTTCTTTAGCAAAACCTGAGAATTAAAGATCTCCCTGAAATGTGCACAAAGACCCGTGCTCACAGATATATCACATCAAATTCTCAAGCTGACATGGCATAAAACAATGAAAAGGTGGAAGTCATGAAGTGGTAGCTTTTTGTCTTCACACTTTTACTTTACTATGGGTGTTTACTATTTTTGTTTTAATGAATGATGTTCAGAACAGAGAGAGGTACCTGCTGGCTGAATGCCAAACAGGAGGCATGGTAGGTACGGCCAACTAATCTGGATCATGCTTCTATGCATTTTTGCACAACCAGAGCCCCTCAGGAGTGTGCTTTTTGTGTGGTTCCATGAGCTGGAAGTTTGCCTTAATGCTACAGCAGCGCTTAGATTTGGGCTGGAACCTGCAGAACTTAGCAATGAAAAAATCATCAATTGCTCCAAGAATTCCCTCAAGGGCCAAATTTCCCTGCAGCTGGCAGAACTGTCTGGGAAGCACTCCCTGAGCATCTCAACTCAGGAAATACAAGATGAATCTCCAGAGAGACAGAGACAAGAGCTATACAGTAAAAGCACAACTGCAGTGGCCAGCTTTGCCACGGGGATGTTCACTCGCAGGTTAAGCTAACTTAGATACTTGGAGCTACATGTTGTCACCTGACCTAATTGCTCAGCATTGTTATGACATATGATACAGGTGAGAGTAAAATCCATGCCTTGATTCAAGTTCTGTGATACAAGATTGCCTTCACAACCCCAAGAATTGGAAAAAAACCATGACATAAATTGGAGACTGTAAATAGCCTTGCAGAGGCGTACAGAACCTTCACGTTCGCTGTTCTAGAAATGGTGCCCAAACCTACCCAGAATGTACAGCAAATTTGCAAGCTTAAAAGAAAAGTGTAAGCAACATAAAAGACTAGCGTAAACTTTTTAGAGACTTACTTTTGCACAAACAAACAAAAAAATAAATTAAACCAATCATGTTCTGCAACACAATTGAAAGGCAATGAGTGCAGCTCCAGAGACACCATAATATTTGCTCATCACTGCTGGCTTAATTTGTTTGAAATACAGTGTCCATGCACATCATATGTACTGGCTTTACTAATCTACTGGATCTCTTGAATGATTTATAAGATCCAATTATGCTTTAATGTTTAAAATGATACCACTATGAAATCACTCTTTCTGCTTTCATTGAAATAGCAAAAAGGTCTGTTACATGAAAGAAAACACTGAACCCATACCGTGACATGTCACTGTGGCTAACAGCTGCTAAATTATAAAGCAACAACAAAAGGCCTTTTAGAACTATATTCACACATCCTCTGGATGAGTCTTGTTGTCCATACGAACCCTGAGCAGTTAATGGCTACTAGTGAACTCTTCACTCTGCACCACCTCTGATGCTTGCTTTCTCATTCTCAACCTTGTTTTCTTATGTCTTCATTAAATATTAACAAGTAGAAGAGCTATCCATTTATAGCTAGTAATTAGAATATTTTATTACTATGACCAGACCATCTCATGCCTTGTATTTTTAAAATTTTCTACTACGATATCTCCTGTAAAAGCAAGTCTCTCAGCTTCAGTGGGAATCTACTTATTATGGGAATGAATTTTCCCAGCTATACATTTTCTTTTTTTAGAATGGTGACTATAGCACAATAAAAGATAGATATTACTGTTTTACTACCTGCATCCTTATAGTCTCTCTCGCCGTGATTTCAGTACCAATATGACCAAATCAGGACTGAAGCCAGGTTCTCTAACAGGAGAATTCAGGAATCTATAAGCTCAATAACTGCAGTTGTGACCATGGGCTTTAGCATTTTACATCACCTCTGTGTGGCTTGTCCAAGCCTGTCCAGCTGATTGTAATGGAAGTTGCGCCTGCCCATGCAAGAGTAAAATTAGGGCTTCTTTCCCTTGCCTGCTTTATGTTTTAATGTAATTAAAAGATGAATAACTGCCTAGAAAAAGGAGCTTGCCTGAAATCTGCTACCTGCTCTCAGCAAGTGTTGCCTGCTCTAATGGCCATATGAGCTGAAGGTGGTCCAAGCCCCTTGAGCTTGGTATACAATTATATGTAAAGGGACTTTACTGTGTTGTGGTTTAGCCCCAGACAGCAATTAAGTACCACCCAGCCGCTCGCTCACCCCCCCTCAGTGGGATGGGGGAGAGAATCGGAAGAGCAAAAGTAAGAAAACTCGTGCGTTGAGATAAGAACAGTTTAATAATTGGAACAAAAATTAATAAATTGTAATGAGAAAGAAAAAAACAAGAGAGGGAGAGAGGAACAAAACCCAGGGGGAAAAAAACCAACAGTGATACAACTGCTCACCATCCACTGACGGACGCCCAGCCAGTCCCCGAGCAGCCATCACTGCCCCCCGGCCAACTCCCCCCAGTTTCTATACTGAGCATGACGCCATATGGTATGGAATAGCCCTTTGGGCAGTTTGGCTGTGTCCCCTCCCAGCTTCTTGTGCACCCGGCAGAGCATGGGAAGCTGAAAAGTCCTTGACCATGTAAGCACTGCTTAGCAACAGCCAAAACATCAGTGTGTTATCAACATTATTCTCATACTAAAATCCCAAACACAGCCCTATACCAGCTACTAGGAAGAAAATTAACTCTATCCCAGCGGAAACGAGGACAATTGCCATTTTTTACTTCTTCTACACTTCTTTCACTCAGTCTCTATATTGATATTCTCCACTTTTTGCTGCCCTCTTCTCCACGCAATTTTGGAGTGTCATTAAATATAACAACAGAATCCAATACTTTCCTACTGCATAATTATATTTTCTCTTATTTCTGAGTGTTGTTGCTTGCAAGAAAACCTTTTTTTGTTTTTTTGCTTTAAACCTTTTTCATGTGTAGTAAGATGCTGTCCTAGGAACAGCAGCTTGTTGTGTGCTTTCTGTTGAGCACGCTCCCCAGTGCCTCATTTTGAAAGTCCTTCTCTCACAGCGAGAGACTTTTTATAAAACACTTACCCATTCAGTAGAATTACGTGATGAGTTTTCCTCAGCTGCTTCGTTAGTGGATTCATTTCTCCCAGGAAGTTCTGTGACTTTGAGCACCTGCTCCTCCTGATGCCTTCCTGCCGGCACAGGAAGTTGTACAGAACCTTAGCAAAAACCAAGTTACAGTCACTGCTTGCTTACTGTCCATTTCCAGAGTCACACTGGTACTCTGCCAGAGCTCTATAAAGCTCTGAAATGAAGAGTGCAGAGGTCTTGCATAGCTAGTCGTGATGACAGGCGCTAGAGCAGTATTCAGCTTGCAGATGCAAACAGCTACCTTCAGGTTTCTGAACATGCCTTAGGTGATGGAGACCTGGTCAGTAGAGTTTGTGCCATGGAAACTGATCAAGAGAACTGATCAAACAGTTCAAACAGAGGCCTCAGGATCCATGCCTGTGTCAACTCCAGTGACTGAAATAGGAGCTTTCATTTGCCTAAATCCCTTCCCCCTGTTTTTTTAATCTGCAAGTTGAATTGCATCTCAAGTCATAGGTATTCCACCTATATCCCTGACAGCTGACAAGCTGAGTAAACCTCCCATTGCAACCATAATACTCATGCTACAGTTACTTAAGAGGCTGCCTTAGGTTCTATGTCACTGGTCTGTACCCACCACCTGCAGATGCCCTACATTTACACTTGTCCTGTACCCTTGCCATTCACTGTTTTTTCTTGTGACTTCTTCCATCCTTCATTTCAGGATTTTGCAACAAACAAAAATTAATAATTAGTTTAAAAAATTCACAGCTTAAAAAACATAGCTCAGAACAAAGTCCCCAAAGTCGGGTCTTTCAGATGTCACTTCCAGGTGTCACTACCTAGAGTAAGACCATTATGCAGAGTGAAGCTCCAGCTCCTCACTTTTTCAGTCTGCTAAGAAATGATGAGAATTGATATTCCTTCGATATCCTAGACAGGTCAGTCTAAGTGATCACTCCTTCTGGAAAGATAAATAATGGAGACAAGTGGCTGCAAGAATGCTCACTTGAACTACAAGCTGTGCCTTCTGATCCCTCCTCTCAGCTTGAGGTGCCCCTAGTAGATCAGGACCAGGTGAGCAAAAGTTATACATTGAAATTCCTCTTAGTGATGCCTCTTAATTCCACCTGTCCAGCCATCTCAAAATAAACATCTAACTTAGAAACTATGTGTTAATGGAAATATTGTCACTCACCAGAAAGTTTTGAGTGCTTTTTCTTTTTGTAGCAAAGATAGAAGCTTCCAACTGCCACTAAGAAAGGAATGATGGCCCATATTGCCAAATCTCTCTTCTTCAATGAGTGAGCTTCTGCAATTATATATTTTAAATAAAGTTACATACTATTCAAAGATACAACAGAAGAACAACACCATAGCAAAAAAAAAATTAAAAAAAAATTAAAAATTACTTCAGGAGTGCATCAGTCCATTCCCCCACCCAAGTGCAAGGTCATCTATACTCTACCATTCCTGAGGGATGCGTGCCTGATGAACAGTAACATCAATCCCTCCCATAGCTCCTGCAGTTTGACAGTTTTTTCCCCCCAGTGTCTAATCTGTGTCTTTTCTGCTTGTACTTTAAGGCTATTACTACTTGACCAAGTAAGAGATCAGATCACTTAACTCATTCTAGGAGCTCAGATTATTTTAACTCCTTAACAGCCTTTTACATTAATTTCCCCCTGTTTTGAACACTACTTCATTCATTCTCTGCCACTGATGTTTTCTAAATCTTTGATAATTTTTGTGCCTCCCTTTGGACTACCAGTTGGCCAATAGTGTAAAATAGTGTCCAAAACCGGACTGTGCTGGATGAACGGAAAGGTTACTTCCCGTGACTTGACCAATCGATATATGAGTGACGTTTGATAATGTTAAAGGTCTAGTCAGAGCTAGTCCCCTAGTCTTTCTCTACAGTTGAGAGGTAGAAAGAGAGGCAGAGATCAGCATCTTCAAGAAGTGATGCATAGTATCTTGAGACAGTTGTGTAACAGAAGTGAGGTAAATTGTTTTCTAGGTATGTCACATTCTTTTCATAATTTAAGGTGAAACACACTTCATTCCTATTGCTGAAAAATTTAATTGTGTTTGAATACTCATTGTATTAATGCTTTTCAATGCTTAATTCAGAATTGGGAGCTTAAATTGCTCCCCTGTAAAGGTTACCATATGACTCTAATAAAATACAGAGACACAGCCTATACAAAACATTTTGTCATAACAACTTTATGGACACAAATCCTTATAAATATAGAGCCCATAGTGCTCTATCTTCCATACTGATTTATGTCCCACTTTTTATTAAGAACTTGTAATAAAAAGATAAAGTAGTTAGTAAAGGGTACATATTACTGAACAGAGCAACCATGTGATTGTTTCAGCCACTCCTTACCAGAAGGCAAATGCATTCACTGTCTCACATCTAGCCTACCAAATCCCTTCTGAGAAGGGATTGTGTTTGGGTCTTTTGTGAAATACACAGATGATGCCCAGCTTTTTTGTAAACCTTAACTAATAATTCCTCTTAGCAAACCCTTGTAGAAGAAAACAAACACTTTATACTGGGGGTATTAAGGCAGAGAGCTTAAGTCAATTGTCATTAAGAGTCGTTCTGGTCCTCTTTGTGTTTGTCTCATTCATCCTGAGATCCACAGTGCTGGGGGAGGGATGTGGGAGAGGGGGGAAATGCATAAAATAGTTCAAACTGAAGAATCTTTATGATGGCAAGTTAAATGGCACGCATATACTCTTGCTAGCTTACCTTTCTCTTCAACAATCACTGTTGTACCATTTCCACATACTTTCTTACAGAAAGGTATTTCAATAATTATCTCACAGTAGTAAAATCCCGTGTCATTTACATTGGCAGATTTTATCACCAGCACATCCTTGCTTTCATGGGTGACGTTGGATACATAGAAAAGGGTTGATGATATGGTTTTGGTGATGTTCTCTTTATTAACAAGATACCAGCTTACTCTATACCTCACAATAGATTTTTCCCAAATACAGGCGATTTCAGTGTGTTCTCCAATTGAAAGATGTATTTTCGTTGGTGTTTGGATGACTGTTAAATTATTGGGACCTGTAGCTAGTGGAGAAATACACATAGAGTTAAAAGTTAAAGCAGCAAAGAGATGACATTACACCTGCAATGTCTACGATCGCAGTATTCAAAATAATGTTAATACTGTAAAATCATTATGAGATTAATTTTTAAGATCAGTAACTAATCCACTTCTCCCTTGAACAATGGCAATTACTTTCTGGCTAAAGGAAACTTTTAATCTGGTGTGTTAAAGCCCTCCATCATTGTTTGTGTGAAATAAATGAACATTTTCCATGTTCTCGCCGATATACTTATTTTTTATTTTCAACAGAACACTTTTATAATAGAGGTTGAGTCTGAAGCATATTAAACACTTTATCTGCCAGATAAAGAATGTCCAAAAGGAGTCATTCAGAATGATTCATCAGTGAATAGTGAAAGAAAAATCCACTACAATTTTTGTCACCATGTAGGAGTTCTTGTCCTGCACTGCTTCTAATTAGTGACAAAAGTACAGCATTTTGGGGGCAGGTTCTTTAACTTTGTTTAAACTTCTTTCATTAAGTTTTTGCTGACAAGTAGTTTATAGCATCAAATTCACCTCCTTAGTTTAATAAGTATACAATATGCCATTCAGTCCACAGTTGTCTCATCAGGTTTGTTGCCTGGCTTTCAGCTAAGGCTGACTCGAACAGTATCAGAGGAAACCTTTTAGTCTTTCCTGCTTTGAATCTCTTTATCACTCACTGTCCATATGCAAAATGATCTACATTTTGATCTACAAAATGAGATACTGTGCACCACTGTACAAAATATTTTCTTCTGATGTGAAACCACTGTGTGGATATCAGATAACTTTTTTTTTTTAATTCTAATGACATTGTTGCTCATCACAAAAGTGCTAATCCTATAAAATCTACCCCCATGACTGCTGAGACCATTAATTTCATATGGTGCGTAAGGAATTATAATTTTGTTTTTTCTAGCATTTATACTATTAAAGTAAGGAACTACTCATAATGAGAGTTATTTTCTTCTAAACTTCATCCTGTTTGTAACTCAGGCGCATTTCATACCAACATATGTGTCATGGGATGATTTTGCCCCTAAAATGGCATCTGATAAAACTTATCAGAATTATGCAAATAAACTTTTTTCCTTTGCCCTTAGAAAAAGCCACATATTTATCACACCTAAAGGAGTTAGGCACCTCTATTTTTTCCACAATGCAACGCTCAACAACATGCAGAGAACAATATGGACAGTATAGGAGTAATAAACAGCAGAAAAAATAAGGGAAAGAATTGAGGTAGTGTATAAATGACAACTTAGAAGCTGTTCAGGTGTCAAAGAACTGATCACTAATTTCAGTTTTTCTGTTCGTTTGGTTTGTCGTTTAAAATACAGTTGCGCTACGGGCTGTGCTATGTTTCCATCTTGTCACTTTACTGCCTTTCTGAAAAATATCACTGACAACATCCTTTTGCCCTTGCTTGATCTCTTAATCTCTCCCTCTCTTTCGTTGCATTTTTTAATTTATACTGAACGCCTTTAGTATTATCCAGTGCAATCTGTATTGCATAAAAAACATGAAACCGTATCTGCTTTGTATTTCGGTACCTACGTGATCTAGAAGAAAACCTCCTTAACATTTTAAAATTCCACATTCAGTGTTTGTCACAATAAATATTCAAGTCTGAAGGTCTAAGAAAAACAGTGCTTGCATTAACCTAACATCATTTTGGGTGTCAAAGTGTAAGATTTGTTCCTCTACACTTTTTCTACAACAATCTCTTGTGAAAATGCTTTTTGATTCCCCACACATTTTAATTTTGATTTCAGCATTATGAAAATATAGTTAACATCCTCCTTGTCTCTCACACAAGTCCATCTGAGTGGATATACTGTGAGAAGTTTTTTTAAATCCAGCTCAAGAATTACAGGTGACTAACTATAAACAAACCAAAGCAAATAAACAGCACTTACCTAAGGAGCCAAAACACATTGTTAAAAGAAGTTTCAGTGAAATTATGATCATCGCAGAGGATTATTAGCACTTGCATCAGGGTGTCTTTGTCGAAGATCAGCAAAACAACAAATGAAAGCATGTCAGATTCGTAGCTAGACTTCCTCTTCCCTCATGTGGTGAGGACAATGGAAACCTAAACGCAACCCTAATTTTCCCTACACTCTTCGAAATTGCCGTCATAGATGTGTCTGGTTTAGAGCACAGCTATCCTGTCTGAAATCAGAACATTTCTTCTTTAACTTTTAAATTGTGTCCTAACTGGTTACCTTTCAACACTAGATTAGCCTCTTTTCTGATATGACATAAAGAACTGCTTTTCCATACTTACAGTGGTCTCATGTGAATGTTTGCCATTGCACTTCTGCAATCCTTCATTTAAAGGCATTTTATGAAGATGAGACTTCTTTAGCTACTGTGTACAAGCTTGGCAACAGCCTCTTCCAGCCAACCTGATGAATCTTATCCAAAGCCAGAGAGACAATGATTGTACATAGGTTACACTGATGCCAAGTATTACTCCTATCTTTCCTTATCACACATTTCATTGTCATCTTGCTGAAATCTTGCCTAAATTCTTCCCTCCTGTGAAGAGTACTTTCCTAGTTTTGCCTTAACAGTAGCATAGCTCCATCGGCAGGAGCAAAGGAGGAACACTGAGTTCAAAGATCACACTTGCAAGTGGCCCCACTGCAAGTTAAAAAAAAAAAACCAAACAAATAGAACATACTGAGAACATGAATCAAGTTACATTAAGAACTTTATAAGAACACAACATTTCCTAGAACTAACATCAGGTTTTAGCAGCACTGGGCAGGTATCCAGAACAGCTGAACTGCAATTTGTAATGAAGACTCAGCCACATTTAAAGCCTAAAGCACTGTTCCTTTCCATTTGTCAGCAACAAAAGCATGATGCATCAGCTCACCTGCTTCTCAGTATCTTACAGAAGGAGTTTCCAGTGTCGTTTAGATTGCCAAATAAAATTAAAAATGAGACAATAGCAAAGATAAATGTCACAAAGTGCTGTAGGCTATCCCCATTTCTGATGGTACTCAGCTGACTTAGTTATCACCTTTTAGAGCTAGTGAGGACATAACAAATACCTTTAAATTCAAGTGAATGAAAGGATATATTAAAGCAAATAATTTATACTTAAGGATATTATTTAATTATATTAAGTAATTATGTTAGCATTGATGTTCATGTTATCTTTGGTACTACTGATCAAAGATGTAGAATAAATGAAGTATGCATGTGTAAATTCAAGGGAAAAACTAGTTTCTCTTGTATTTAAATATCTACATTTGTGCATTTAGTGTTGAGTTATGCAGCCGGCAGCTCCAGCATGCAGCATATTTTGTCTAGAGAATAGGCGAAGCTTTTTCAGTAGTGCTGATAGCAGCTTATATTGACTCTGAAAGATGCCTTGGTTCTAATCCAAAGCACCTACTGTCAGAGATGAAATGAACTAGCACACAGAAAAGGGGGTTGGCAAAAAGGTTTATTTTTAGCCCAGGTTACTTCATTGTACCGTTTTACAACACAACCCCACAAACTCTCATCACAGTACTACTGAGTGGGTGGAAAAACATGGTGACAAAATTTCTTAAGCCAGCTTTGCTGCCAGGATAAGTGCATCCCACAAAACAACTATGTGGGTCAGGAAAGCATCTACAACAGAAAGATCCTTTTAAGTTTTCTTTTCTTTCTTCAACTTAATCTTAACCTTGGAAACTGCATCGATGAGTCTGGATTCTGTAAATGTGTAACTTTACTCACCTGTGGGCTGGAGCTGACTGCAGAGCAGCTGCTCAGCGCAGAGGCACTCTGCCCTTGGAGAGGCAATGACAGTTACAGCCAGCCTCCTCCGGATGCTTTGCACAAATCTGTCTTCCCAAAACTTTTCTCCGTGGCGTTCAAAGAACACCAGTGGAGGCATACTGAAAAATACATTTGAAACTTTTAAACAAAGAGGACCGAAACCCCATCCCCCTCCTCCTTACCCATATGTCAGACTGGCTTGAGAGCTTGTAACACAAGTATTAATGAGACAGCAGCATTTTTGAGGTGTTTTGACAGTGTTACTGTCAGCTGGGAAAGTTTATTAATCTACAGCAGCATTGATGAGAGTATGTGTGAAACTCAAGGTAGTCAAATGAGTTTGTAATTCTGGTGCATTGGAATAAGATGGAGCAAAAACCATTTACATGTATTTGTTATGAAAACTAAATCTGAAATTTTCATACTTGAAACAAAATTCTGAAGTACTAAGTCAGACATGTTATCAGAGTCTTTAAAAAAAAGTTTTAATTCACATTTGCCTTTTCAAGATCTTCTTCAAATCATACCAAACACTGTAGAAATTTGCAGGTGTGCCAAAAGAAAGTTCTGGTGAAAATGGAAATTTGACTTTTGTTGTGCCTAACTCATGAACTTTCCCTCTTCCAACTCAAACACGAGGTGGAAAGCATGCTATCACTTGGGCTTTTTATCCATCACCTAACTTCAGTGTAACAGACCTCATAACTTCTCATGACAGCCAGTGGCGTTCTATGTGTTCTGTATGATACATACACATTATTAATTTTGTCCAGCTATGACCCAAACAAAACCACCAAGACCTTAATTTGGTATTGACTCTAGGACCTTCTTAGCACACTTATTTATTAGCACAGAAAAAACACACCTAATTTATTTTCCAACTGTGAATAATAAATGACATCTCAGTAGGAAAACCAGCTCCACAGCACAAATGGACTGACAAAACAAATATGCCAATTGTGGATAGCACAATTAATTTTCAAATTATTTTTAAGAGTGCAAGTGATTATTTTACCTGATCTAGTGATTAAAGAAGTGATCTGCAAAAATTTCCTTTCAAAAGAGCAGCTGTGTAATTCTTACACACGTGCATCAGCAGGACTTTCTCAAACAACATAAATGCTAGCATGAAAGAGGAACTATTTTCCTTGGCTTTAATTTAGGTTTGCACCTGGCTTAATGTAAAATAAAGGTTGTGAATTAACTTTTCCTAGAAAGCAAAAAAACTAACACAAGAATTCTTTATCTTGTGAGTCCAAATGACTAATATGTACATTTCAGCAACGTGGATGTAACTAGAAGTATTTGAGACGGAACAGGGCAATGGGAAGGAAAGTGGAATATAACAAATCCGACCACGTGTTTGCCAAGTAGGGGCAAAACCTGTCATCTTCAGTAGTTGGAAGTAGTTTCCTTTCCATTTTGTAACTGAGGCTCATGTTTTTGCTATCCAAGCCATATCAGATGCTGAGCAACGCTAGAGCCAGCAGAGCCTAGAGCCAACAGAGAAAACATGAAAAAGTGGCCTTGGGCACTGGAAAAAGAGATGGTAAAACAGGGTTTACTGAGAGCCACTCTTTGCCCCTGGACACAAATAGGACTCCACCAGCTCTTGAGGACATTCAAGCTTCTACTCCTCAAAACTACATGGAACGATGGAACAAATATAATTTGGCTTTCCAGGCAAAAGAAACTGATCTCCCACAAGACCCAGAACAGCAGCATCTTGGAGGGTCTGCAGCCAGGAGTTGTGGACAAAATAAGCTGTTATCAGAAGATTCTGCATTTCAGACTTTTCATATCAGTTTCACTCTGACTGCTTGTCATGTCCTCTCCTTCCCCGACACCCAAGTGCTCTGCTATCTCCTCCTAGCTCTTCCACTCTATAACTGCTACTTCCTTAACGCCAACCAAAATTAAAAACAAAGCTTATTTACCATAGCACAAATATACTGCATGCATGCGTGACTTTTTCCTCTGCTTGTAACATTACATCCACCCTCTTCTTTTGTGTGTCCCATCTGATGTATGGTTTGAAGTAGTATTTAAGTACAGAGTGGCCTGATTTCTATCAAGTCTTGATGTAGCACTGCAATATATGTCCTCACTATCTTGATACATGTGAGGGAAGAAAAAGGACAATTACTAAATGGGTCCCTCTACAGAGATTTGAATGCCTGCAGGCTTCCATTCGCTTGGGCTGAGAATTCTCAGGAAAAAGAACATACAAAATATACAATGACATCTTCTAGCAGGAATGCCATGTTTTTTACAGGCCACAGTCTTGGATGCCTCTGGTGCAACACAAGATCTGACTCTGGCAAATTATTCCCTGACAGCCAATTGCACTGAAATAACTCCAGATAAAATATTCTGTGGTTTTTTTTCTTTTTCTTTTAAATCAGGAGGTCTCCACAAACTGAAGTAGCAAAACCCCCAACAGATCAATCAGCTGGTAATGAGGTATTCCTGTTTATAGTATCCTGCATACAGAAGGTTTTTGTAGGATTTGTTCTAACACAGCCTACTAGAAACATATCAACCTGGGAAAGCAGCACCCAGAGTTAGCAGCTGTAAGAGCCTTTACTGCTTGGCCAGGATTGACCATGCAATTGCCCACTGAAGATACAGTTCGATTTTTATAATCTACCAGCATGACTTGCTGTTACCAGCATGTGCATTAGTGAATACCACTTCAGTCACAAAAATGTGAATTGTAACCATACCACTCTGTAACCTACACAGTATACCCATTATACTACATGGCATAACCAAGTAGGGAATGAGAAAAGATGTACAAGCAAGGAAAATGACTTAGCTGAACACACTTCATTTCCCAAACACATACACAAAACAAAACAAAAAATAGCTGCCGTCATGCTGTACTGCATCCGAGTTACACTGCTATATACTTCCCCTTTGGGCTTAATGTTGCAGGAAAATGGCTTTCAGTGCAGCAGGGCAGGTTAGATTGGCATATTGCTAGATATTTATAGCCAAGTATGAAAAATAACCAATGAAAAACATGAAACAACCTTTCTTCATCCAGTAACTGAATGTGGCAGTTTCTGCGGTGATTTTAATGAGATGCAACCAGTTAGTACACACAGGCTGCCTACACAGAAAAACTGACCACCAGCGCAGCTCTTCCAGCATAACTACTTCACAATAGCTATTCTGGGAGCTATTCTGTCCTTTTCACTCTGTTTCCTTTGTTCTTGAACCGTGTGTCCATGTGGAGGAAATTATTGCTGAACAGCTGAAGTAAATCAGAACAATTACCACAGTAAAATGTCATTTTTACATGATTCTAGATATGAAATTATTAATTGACTGAAAAGGCACCTATTTTCCTCTTTTAAATCTATACATTTCCTCTTTCAGTTTTACGTTTCACTGGTCAGAAATACAGTTTTGTACAGTGTTGCACCAAGCATAACTCATCACTACCACTGCAGTGAAGTGACTGACTTGATTCTCATCTCAGCTATGTGCATTTTCATGCTGAATCAGTAAAATAAGTAGAGATGCCCAATGGGACGTGAACAGAATCAGATTCTACAGCTCCACACTGATTAGAGCTAAGAGGAAAAATACAAAAATGCAACTTTTCTTTTGAACATAAATACATACCAGCTATTAGGCAAGCTAGCTGCTGTCCAAGTTTCCTTCTGCTGCTGCTCAATCAGATCTGCTTAGAATTTGCACTTAACTGCCAGTTTAACCCTGAACACAGTCCTCCGTCATTAACTTCAACTTGATGTTAATGAAACATTTCCTGCTACCACTATGCATGTTCTTTGAGCCTGAGAAGTATGAACGTTCACAGTGTCATAAGAACGGTGTTCCTGCTTCAGGTTACGTGATGAGTTAGTTACTGGCCATGTGGCAATACACCTTCTGTTGACAGACTAGCTCCAGTTTACCCAGAACACAAGACTGAACATCCAGGACCGGGACACTGTGAAGAAAAGCCAATCAGTTCTGAACCTTAAGAGACACAAGTTAAATGAACTTAGCGCAAAGGAATACAAACAGTACATTCAATTCCAGTTTACAGCAAAGCAGAAACTTTGCAGTTGTTGCCCAAAGGACAAAGTAGCTGAAACACATGACAGGCATTCCTCCTTGCATGTAGAAACAGAACGTCATTTGGCAAATCACTATTCTGTGATTTGGAAGCCATCTCCGCTAACAATAAAAACCCTAGGAGAAGACTCTTGAGATCACCACTAATTAGAAAGACAATTCAAGACTGTAGGACTAATATGACTTTGTCAGTGCTCAGCAGTGAAGCATCATAGAAGCAATCACTTTAAAACCACCCACAGCAAGCATGAAAATGTTCAATATGCTTGCACTGCAACACCAAGGTCATTTTTGAATTGAACACACTTCAGAAAAAAAATGACTTGTAAATAATTAACCAACAAAAATACCCACAACTCAGGCCAACAGTTTAATTAAATTTAGAGTTTATTCCAAAATGACTATTTCTTTCATTAACAGCAGTAGAATGTTTTTCAAGATCATCACTCATACCTTGAAACAAAAATTGGAAGCTAGTACATATTCACTCCTGAAATACAATGTCAAACTTTATTGACCTTGAAAGTATACAAAGAAAGTTCTTATTTCCTTTGGGTGAACAGTTACTATACAGTTTTCTGAGGTCTCTGTGCTGTTGGAGAATCCTGTAAAACACAAAAACATTGGTAATTTATTAAAGAAGAAGCTTTACTCAAATGTACATATTATTCTATCTCAACAGCTTTAACTCATCCCTTCCTTAAAAGCTGGTGTTTGAGCAGATTCTCCTCCTTAAAGCTGTAAGTAGTATGGAGCCTAAGATGCACCCATTCATAATATTAAAATATACAACAATTCATCTACTTTTCACACACTGACTGACACAGAAAACATGAAACAACTCCCCAGTCATGCACCTTTTCTTCATCATGAGTAAACAGCAAGCAAGTTCCTAGCTGCAGGTCAAGTAGAGCTCTAAACTCTCACCTAGCCCAGGCCAAAACCTCTGCAAGCTTTTTACAAGGCACATATACGGATGTAAGTGACAGTAAGGTCAATGTCCAAGCAACTAACTGGAATGAGAAATGAAATGAGGTCACCCACAGCATTTGACTTGAGTGTCAGCCCTAACTTGAATCATATCCACACAGTCCTTTAAGCTGATTACAGTGGGGATTTTTAACTGCAGCTGTCTGTTTTTCTGCAGCACAGGCTTAAGCTTAGATTAACACAACTCATCAGCATCTAACAAAATCAGTGTCACAAGTGTGAATTTATAAAGTAGCCACTTCTATCTGGAAAACAATAACTCCAGAAAGATTTCAAGCTTTTTAACACTTCTAGGCAAACCAAGCCATCAGAGAAACACAGCAGTCTAGCACTTGCAGGGAATCTTTGCTAAATGCTACTACTTGCAGGTTGTGCCAGATACCCCGGTCTGTCATACAGAACAACAATACATTTTTAATCTTGCAAATATTTTTACATTTTTAATTCGGTTATTCACCAAGCTTCAACAGTCAACAACAATATGGACACCAACCACCTTATTCCACCTACCTTTGCTTGGATATTGTGCAGTCTTCCATTTCCACCGCTTCAAAGTGTTTACATCCCAGGTGCCTGTGAGTGATCGCTCTTCCACTACCATCACTGATCCTAATCCCTTTAGCAAAGACTGTTAGTAAAGAAAACACAAGGAATCAAACCACAGTTTATTGAGAATAGCATCACACTCACCGCTCTAGTACACAGTTAGACCAGAGTAGAACTTTCATCTTTAGCATTGATCTGTTAAGCAGAGCAGTAGAAACTTTAAAAATCTGCTAGGTTATGCAACACAAGGGCAACTATGGATTCACCAGGCTTCGAACTAAGAAGCTGAGGTGCTGACAGCTTCCTCTGTGTTGTAGCAAAGTTCAGAGCCTACTAATCTCTCCATTCAAGAGCTGAAACTCACACTGCACTTCTTTAAATAAAACAAGAGAATCCTACACTTTGTTCCCCATGTTTCTGTCATCACAATCAAAATTTCATATTTTAAAATAATAAACCCCTGCCATGTATTATAAAATAATCTACTTCTATATGAAAGACCAAATAAACAAGAAACTGAAAATACACAGTACATGATGGAAGTGACCAAAGTTTCAACAACTCGCAGAAGTAAACTATAGAGGAAGAAAAATATTTGTTTCCTTTAATCCTGTCCACATTTCATTAACTATAGGTACAACTTACAATAACTAAAGAAACAGCAAAACAGAGTCCCACTCCCTGCACTGGTTAAGGTACTGCAGGAAGTGTTATACAACCAAGAGCTCAACAGAACCAGTCCTACCAATATTTATACAGATCTTCATGCTGTGCCTATGGCAACTTCATCTGAAGTAACGGCTTCTGTGTTGCAAAGCTGAGTAAAAATAAGACCTGCTTCCCTCTGAGGTTAAAGTAATACTAGTATTTTTGTATCAATCTTTTGTGGAGTCTCTAGCACATGGAATGTTTCGTTCCAGAACCAGTTCTCTCTGGAACAAAACCACCTCAAGTGGTATTCTGTCTCGAAGGATTAGATTTACCTTCAGATTTATCATCACAGGTTGAGACAGTACAGGATCCTCTCCAACTTCATACAAGTGTCTGATTCTTAGCAGGACACGACTGAAGTCTGCATCACCTTGCTTCTGTTTACCTTTAAGGGAAAACAAAATGCAAACATTTTCTTACTTTAAAAATAAAATCAATTTTTAAAGTTTTTTTTTTTAAGCTTTAGACTCTCATAACTTGAACTTAATTCCCATTTTTTAAAATTTGCAAGGGGACTAACATCAAGAAATACCCAGCTCTCGCTGTTGACAGGAATGACACTAACAGGCCTGACAAACTCATGCAGGAGAAATATTTTACTATTTGAGTAGAGAAATCATACAGTACAATTAACTTTCTTGATAGAGGAATGTAACACTTTGAATAAATAAAAGCACTAGCCACAGGAGATAGAAAGAAAAGAAAGCCAGCTTCTTTAAGTGTAACATCCAGCCACCCTTTTGAAGGCACCTACCCATGCGGATGCTGCGGACCTGCTCTGCATGATTAGAGCTGTATCTCCACCCTGGAATGCTCAGAGTCTGGAGATGAAGATTAGGTGGGACAGTTACAGGTGAATTGTGGACTGAATTCTGCTGAAGTTGTCCAGGTAGCTTTGGTTTATCTCCTCCATGCAAAGTGAAACAAAGCAAACATCAAACATCCATCACACACACAAGCCTGGCTAGGGTACTGCAGAAGGGTAAAGAGATTTTTGCTTTTTCTGCCAAGGCAGATGCAAAGCAGATGCTATGCTTTTTCCTCCAAGGCCTCCTGAGATACAAAGCAGAAAGCAGCATGATTTAACTGCTGGAGAAGTGTATTAGAGTTTTGCATACAGCAAATTTCACTGCAGCTTGAAGTTGCTATTCCACTACCTGGCTTCAGTTTTAGTTAATAAGTCAAACAAATATTTTAAAAGAATGACTCAAAAATGGTCATTAAGGACTCGGCATCCAGGAAGCTGATATATGGTGCAGTAGCTACTTTGCACTAATTCCCTGCGTGGACATTTTGTTCACATTAGATGCCTTAAAATTTATTCTCCTCTGAAAGTAGAGATAATTACATAACAAGATAAACATTTCATACACTTGGACAACATCCATGTTTGAAATTAATGCAAAGTAATTAGCAGGCTCTAAATCTGCCTCCTAACTCACTGTATACTAACTTTGCCACACAGGAGGCTTGAAGTCTGCATTTACAAACTTAACAGCATAAATCAGAGCTACATAAATAAGCCATTCAGATGCTAAAGATAGCACAGGAGACGGAATGAGTTACCTGATAATTCTCCAAACATTACTACTGGCCTGTGTTCTAATGCCAATCCACTTGTCTGATACAAAATATTGGTGACAGCCTTGGTTCCTAAAATAAGCCAAATCACAGGGCGAACCACTGAAGAGTCATTCAAAGTGAGATTGTAATTCAGGTCCCACTGAAGGTTGTTCCATAGTCTCCTGTGAAGCATTACCTGTATTGGGAAGGTAAATGTCACAACAGTAATCAGCCATCATGCTTTACTTATATTATCAGCAGCCATGAAATTATGCTCTCCTAGAAAAAAAATATTTTTTATGTTACCTCCACTTGTCCATTTCCTTGACTTGAGACACCATGAGCTCTTTCTGCAAGCAGCACCAGCCTTGTGGTATCATCTTCAATGTAGGCAGTCTGGACCATAGGATAATAGTTCTGAAAACATGCAGTAAATCATGGAGTGATAATATTAACCGAGGTAACAGTAATGGAGAACGAAGATAAGACACAATTGACTTTGGATTACACCTTTGTGCCTACCCGAGCCACTGTGTTATTCACGTATGCCTTGAATGGTCTTTTCTGAATCTGATATCCATTGCTGTCAGTGTAGAGTAGCTGCCTAGTGTTCAAATTTGTGCTTGTTCTTAGAACTGCTTCACGATTTAATTCCAAAGGCCCAACACTGTATTCTTGCTCTATCCTATGGCAAAGCAACTTCCCATCGTAGCCTTCTGGTACTGTATATATCCTGGTATACACTGCATATATGTAATCCTGAGAAGTAACGTTACTATAAAAATAAGAGGAAAGATATGCAGAGTTTATAAAGTGGAGCACTTGATTGGTTATGTCAAGACTTGCAAGTCATTCATGATGTCATCCTACATATAGACAACTTTCTTTGCCTGTTTTCTATATATTTCATGTACATGTACAATTATTTTTAATTTCAATTTTATTTTCAAATGTATAGATATTCAGCTGGAGTAAGTGATATCCTACAATTTTCTTTAGTATTGCAAGTGTAAAGAGGACTCTTCATTTGATTAGAGAGGCTCTCTGTTTCTCAAAATTAATAAAAAATTTTAAAATAATTATGACTCCCTAAGCTACACATTTACACTGTACAGAATACATGTATTTTTTCAATCTGGGCAACATTAATTTTGATGCAAGAATTCCACTGTTTTCCAAAGGTCCTTCTCAACTACAATCCTTGTACAATGCCATGTAAAGCAAAAGGCTTCAATCAAATAACCAGATTTAAAAGAGGGTGAAGGGGTTATAGACTGATAAAATTTTAACACAGAAAAGTAGCTAGTTCATCAAAGGTCAGAGTGACCTTGTGTAGGATTCATTTCTCCTTTCTCTAATTCGCTTGTAAGAAAGATATTCACAGTTATAAAAATGAACCATTACGCCCAAATTCCACCCATGTAAATTTTCATTGAATTGTATGGAACCAGGATCCCAACAGAAGCTGCGCTACAAAAGGAACTACAGAAGATAACCCTGAACAATCTTCACCTCCCTCCCTGCAGCAATATGTGCTATTTACAGGAGGTGCTTCCTCAGCACTACATTTAGCAGATGCATGCTAGTTCTTTTGTCTAAATCATAAACAGTACACAGAGCTCACTGTTTAGGAGTAACTATACAGAATTAATCTCATACATCTCTACAGAGAATTAAACACTCCAGTGAAGTGAAGCCGTAATGGTGTTGCACCTGTAGAAATACTGCCGTATCTCTGTCATCAAGTTTCCAGAAACCACGTCCAATCCCACTGCTTTTGATACTGGAACAGCTGAAGCATTTGGGGCAAATAAGTAGTTATCTGAAACGGGTCCTTTCATCACGTCTCCATTCACATGGTACTCTAGGAACTCCTGGGTCAACTGGATAGTCTGGTTAGTCTCCCTGTGAATCCACAGAAGAGGAAAAACTGTATTACATACAAACACATTTTGTACATAGTAGATGCAAAGCTGAACTGCAACAGGAATGAGACTGGGAATGTAAGAAAAAAAATCTGTTTCCTCAAAGTGGATAACTGATTTTATAAGATTTAGGAAATGAGGACAGCAGAGAATGGAAGTGCTTCCCATTAAGATATCTGTCAGTGTGTTAATAAATGGAGTTTCTATGTAATTTTATACTTTTGTAAAGCAGAAACATCTTAAGACAGAACCAACATCTACATTAGCTCACTGTTTTGATGTGAGAGTTGCTACAGAATCACAACCTACCCATTACACAAAAATGAGGTACATCACACCATATTAATCAATAATCAGGTTCATTTAACGGACTTTGTAGCTAGGTAAATCAGCATGATGCAAGTTTCCATATTTAACACTGGTAACAAATGTAATGGCAACAGGACAGCAAAATTGCTCAGTACCTACTTTGCCTCCTCCTTTCTCGCCTGAAGCTTACAGTTTAGCTATTCATGACTCCATATCACAGTCTTTGGAAAGTCATATGAAGGCAATTTGAGATGCTATTGCCCTACCTGCTCTGCTCCTCTTTTGGAGTCTTGCTGGCAAAACAGGAAAAATCACTTCGTCTGGCATATAAATTTAAACTGCCAACCGTTTTAGCTAGTGTTAATACAGCAACCTACAAATTGTACTGACTGAGGAGCAAAACATATCCAAGTCTTTTCTGCTCCTCCTGTTATGGGCCATTTCCTGTGCAGGGGCAGGACCTAGAAGTTCTAACTGTTGCAGCTAAACTTTATGAGGCTTCACAGTTGAAGATCCCAATTTTTTTAACCTTTCCTCCCATTTTGACCTGATGCCTTGCTCTTTCCCATTACCCCAAAGCAAACTTGCTGGAACTCAAACATTCTGGGGTTGCCTGAAGGCTTGTGAACGAAGTGAATAACCCATTTCTCCTACATGCTGAATTCCAGCTCTTGCTGCCTGCCAGAACAGGATGGAGAAAAATGGAATTTGAATTTAGGTTTTTGTTCTTCCTCATTGTATTCCTTATTATATTCCTCATGGAATCTGGCAACAGTTAGGATCCGGAGGCACTTTGAGAAAGTACTTACTCCAGGGCTCTTAGTTAAGGCCCATCTGTACTTTTAAAGCTGATTTGAACTATACTGGACAACAAGCTCTTGCTCTAGGAGGCAGAATTATGAACAAAAAGACAAAGGTGAAAGAGGTCTAGTAGTCGCTAGGCCAATGTCAAAGGGGTCAAATCTTCCATCAGTACATAGCTGACAATCTGAAACTGAAGGAATTGGGCCAATTCGCATCAGCCGAGAAAGACAATCTGCAAACCCCAAATCTAACCTCGATCTTGATTGTTCTTCCATTTGATCTGCCTGATTAAATGGAATTTCCTTAGTTAAATGTTTCCTTTCAAAAAGTTTTGTAGTTTTCTACCATAGAAAGAGTGATACAGGACTTGCAAAACACTACTGATTAGTAAGAGAAAGCTCTTGCTTTATCACTTAAGGCTCATTGCGTAGCCATGGTGTATGTGCTCACTTACTTATTTTTAATACAAATGCACATTCATAACTCTCTTTAGTTCTGAAGTATAATGAGATTCTGCTGATCTACTAGTTAATATGTGATATGTCATCTTAGACCTTAGCATGGTTAAACAGGGCAACAACATTACAGAAACAGTATGGAATCACACCTATGCTAGGGTGGATGTTTCCTGTAGAAATGAGAACATGTGTACTGGAGATAAAAAAGAATTGTTAAGAATGTAAAGAACATTTTGTTAGTTAAGTCTCAGAATTAAGGCACATAATACAGTCCTTGGACTTATTTTTACAAAGGGTTTTACAGAATTTGAAACATTATTAAAAACAAGCAGGCAATCTGACCTCTCTGTAATGCTGTGCATTAGATTTGTGTTTTGGTCAAACAACACCTGGTAGCAGTTGTTAACCACAGGAAGCAACTGTCGACTTTGTTGATCTGCACGAGTTATGTCTTTTCGCTTGTACTTGACTGATCTTCCAATAAATGCAGACTGCTTACCATTCAAGGGTTTAACATTGTATTTTCTGTAGCTCAGACCACTTATTGCAACTAGAATATACAGATCATAGGTAGAATGGGACTCCGCCGAGCTTTGAACCTGTGTGTTAACATGCACAACAATGCTCCATTAAAGAAAATTAATTAGCAAGGCAACTATCTTCATGTATTGTAAGCCCTAAATTACAAAAATTAACAACTACTACTTTAAAAATAAGTTTCTAATCATGCCATTCTTATAATTCTCAATTATAATGTAGATCCATGCTGCTTTTAATTGGGAGTTTGGTGAACTTGGATTAAGCTTAGCCTTTCTAGTGAAGGGAAGAGGGTCACTAAGCAAATGACAAAGTTAGCTCTTATTTTAATGTGAACATGGAATAGTAGATCTTGATTTAAGATCACGTTGCAAAATGTCTATATGAGAAGAAATTATCACAAATTAAACTAATCAGCCAAATGACAGAAAAGAGACTGAAACATAAGGGACCTGACTCGTGCAAGTATGAGAAAACTCATGGCAAGAGCAGGAAGCACGCAGATGTGCCCTCACCTTAAGCAAGGCACACAGAGAGAGAGGTAAAAGCATGTGGCATACTTTTGAACAGTAAACAGAGCACCAGTGTTACTTAATATCGAAATACCTTAAACAACAGTTTTTAATAATCTTTCAATTACATATATCCTGCCCATTAATGTTATATCATTTAGTACTACTTTTGGTTTGGGGCAAGAAAACAGGACTAGAGAAACACTGTAGAGATTACACGGACAAAGAGGTTAGTTATGACTAACCAGAAACTGAAGCAAGCTGTCTGTACCTTCACACTGTGGATTGGCATATGTCCAGTTACTCCCACCACAGACCTCCTAACCTTAGTGGTATCAACAGGGCCTACTGCCATTCTCTCCCTTCACTATACAACTCACGCATGCGGTGCGGAAGGCAGAGCACTTGCCAAGCCTCAATTCCTCTCAGCCACATACTCACACCAGGGTTCTGAGCTAAAGATTTCTTTCTCTCAAAAGGAAGGAGTGTGTGATATGGATGCACTTTTGAACAGTACATTCTGGAAGAAAAAGACCCCAAACCACCTTCTCATTACTGGTAAAGAGATTTCACTTAGCCTCAAGTGACTATCCGCATGCATATATGGGTAACTTCAAGCAAAAGAGAGTACAGACCAACTCTAGAACAGAGAACTTTGTCTTTTTAAAATAAAGAATGACAGCTTGACTTTAGGGCATCCTAAATCCTGAAATAAATGCTTTAAATACATGTCAATCTCCTCCTTGTATCTTACAAGGCTAAAGTAATTCAGATGGCGGGAAATCTGGGAGGTAAGTGGCTGACAGGTAAGCATGACCATGTACTAACCCAAGAGACTGATGGCTTCTAGATAAAGAGAGTATGGCCTTATGCCATCGTCACATATTTATACAGGAACAGGAGATAGCTGTTGTGTATCACTACCTGACTACAATGTGCCTTAATGCACGGTGACAGTCATAAGCCACAGATAATAGAAACTCTGTCCAGCCGGCAGAACTTGCTAAGCTATCTGGCATCTTGGGGACAGAGGGGAGCATCTGGAATTGTGTCACACCTCTGACACCTGCAGAGCACCTGCCTTAGGTGCAGGAGGCATTCCTACAGGTTTATCAAGCCATTGATGATGATGCACTCTCTACAGCAGATGCTCCTGAGAAAGGCTAGTGCTAGCTTTCACTTGAGGCCACTTTCTTCCCTCCCAGGGAACAGCTGGCCTTATCTTGGAGCTTGGCTGTAACAGAAGGAGCTGTCATACGGCAGCTGACTGTCACCAGTTTTTTTGGGGCTTGTCACTAAGACCTACATTTCTTAAATCTCTTCTCCTCCCCAAGGCAATCTGTCATTTGTACAAACAGGACTGCCAATTGTAGGGCAGGGCTTCAACCAAAAGGGCTTTATTGGAAACAGTGCTTTTTATAGAAAGAAAAGCAAGATAAGAAGTGCCAGGTCACACACAGCAGGCATGCAAAGGACAAACCCAACACACTAGAAGAACAGGAAGCCCTTTTGGACATTAAAAAAAATTCTAGTTGAGAGAACAGGCAAGTAAAAAGAAAAAAAAAAAAATCACTTGAAGGAGGACTAGGAAAATCCCAGTTTGAACCAATACTTGTTTTCACCATAATACTATATATTACCACACTTTAACAGCAGGTGGGATCAAGTCAGTGAAAACTGACAAGTGAAAGAAAAGCAACAGAAGGAAACAAAGTTGAAGTACCTGTGCTGGTACAGAACGTCCCAGTTCATCAGATACACTCATTGCCATGTGGCTGACAGAAACCGTGACAAAGGTAGTGATGTTCCATGCCAGTGGATTATAGACAACAACATATTGGTCAACATCTGTAGCACCTTTGTGCACGCAAACAAACAAAGCTATCAGTCACTAAAACTATGTATTTTTAAAATGTGATATTAAAAAGTATTTGAGAGATCTGTCTAGGTACAACCATCTTACAAAATTTTAACACAAAAGCCCGCAGTAAAACTTCATGATTGAAAAAAGGAAAACATTTTCTAGTACTTCATAAAAACCTCTTCTGCTTTATTCTCCTATTCTTTACCCAATAAAAAAAAGACTGTATATTCAGAAAATTACACCTGAGTTGAATGTAAATGAATTTAGTGAAAATAAGCAGCTTACCACAACTCATCGTCATGCAGTATTAACTTTATCAGTTATACAGATGATCAAATAAGAAGCCTAATCTAAAAACAACCCTGTAAAAAACCATATCAGTCTGTTGCACAGCCCACAGCACTACTTACACTTGACAGTTTTAAAAGTTTCTGAAGTAAAGATAAAAGGGAATGTACAGTAGACTGCTTAAAAATTCCTTTACATTTTTGACACAAGCTGGCAGTACACTATAGCAAGAACGTCTCTTCACTGTGACTGTGCTTCTTACCGCGTAATCTTATGTTGCATAGTAAGGTTAGTTTAGTAATTACCCCGATTAGCACCTCCTCCTCCCCTCGGTTATATAGTTGAGGTCTGAATCTGGAAGCCAGGTCTAATATATGCACTGGGACAGGGCTCTGCCTAACATCAGTTTAAAGGTCCTGGTTTCAGATGCTTGAGATCTGAGAGCTCATAAATTCATCAGAGTTTGCCTCAGGTCTAGCAGGTCTCGTAAGGCAAACAGGATTTTCCAGCCATGGTTCACAGAACTGAGGTGGTACATAGTATGTTGATTGTTTTGGAGGAAAACATGACTGCTTTCATAAGTTAGCATGAAATTGGAAAAGCTGTGTTAAAAAGTACCTGGTATTCCTGAGTCTTTACTGTAAATAGAAGAATAGACCTCTCCATTCTTCTTCGCATTGTTCATGTCAAAGATTATGGAAGCCATTAGCTTCTTTACGTTGAACATTCCATACATCAAGTTATCCACATACATGTCCTTCACCTTGGGAGACTCTGTGCCTGTTATACCATCGTGGTGCTGGACCTTACATTTAAGAGTAGTTTGAAAGGTCACAATGCAACAGGATGACAACTTCAGGTTTGCATTTGTATTAACATGGTCCACTAACGTTCAGACACATAACTTAAAATAATAAGGTATTACAGCTATATTCACAGATTCACATTTTGCCTATTCCAAATCGCTATATATAGAATGAAATGGTCAAAGACAAAATGCACACAGATTTCCCTCTATACATATTCCTCTTAATATTTAGAAATTACCGGTTACATACTTAGAGGGAAAAAAAATCAAGTTACCAAAAACAAGAATGCAGCAAAAATACCTTAACAAGACAGGTTTTTCATTTCCTACTAAGATCTGGTCAATAACTTAGCTGACAAAATATTTATTACCAGAAAAAGCACTGAGGCCTGTAAATGGTTAATGGTATAAGGCTGATCACTGAGCTGCTGAACTCTGAAGAAACAAATCTGTCCTTCCTGTTCTAACTTGCAGAAGCAGAGATTATCAGTACTTTTCAGTTAGTTCAGGTTTTGTTTGTTTGTTTATTTTATTTTTTTAAAAACATTTTGTAAATAATAAAACTAACATTAAGAAAAGGAATTTCATGTGCAAAGTTTGAAACCACATGCTCTTTCACTGGCTGAAGAAAACATTTGCCAGTAACCATGTCCTGAATGCATGGCTAAGGGGCTGAAGTCATGTTTCAAGACAGATTTTGAAAAATTACTTTATTTTTACTTACGACTGGCTAAAGAAGAAAGTTATTTCTAAAAACATAAAAGCAACCTTGAGACACTCCAGCTGAAATGCTTAAGCAAAGCTTTGCCTTTGGGCAATAAACATTTTCATTCAAATTAGAAAAATAAATCAATCTTTACCTCTGAAACTGCCCATCTAAGGCTCTGAAGTTGCTTTAAGGCCCCACATTTGCAAATAGAACTTGCTGGGTGTTTCCGGACATACTGTGTGAAAAAGGACTCTCCAGCATAAAGCAGCGAACTTGCTCTCCTTGCAATTCCTTTTAATGTGCTCCGAGAAGTATAAAACCCAGTCCATGCTTGAAATGGCTCTGTTAAGAGTTGAACAGATGCAATACATGTCAAATACCATTTCAGTTATCACTTATTTGTTATTTATTAGACTACTGCTGTACAGCTTCTTACATGAAACCTGCTGCGGGTTTACATATCAGCCATCAAATGGAATACTCATAAGCCGTACACAGAAACACAGCCATAAATGTGCACTTTGGAAAACTACCATCTTTCCTACAGGCCTAGTAACATGAGTGTTGATACAAAGCTGTTATCGACTAAGTTAACCTGTGTTTGCAGAAATTTCTTCTTTGTGGATCTGCACAAAACATCTTCAGCAGTTTCACTGAAGCGTATTTTATTACTCATTAATAAAGAAAGTGGATTACAATCCTTGGTTACTGCTTGATACAAGCCCTCTATATTCCCCCCTTTTAGTCAAAGGGATTTATCTTAAATTTCATTTCCTCAAAATGGAGTAGAAACAGTGATGTGATAACATGACACCAAACTACTGCAGCACTTCAAACTACATCAAAAGATGCCCTCAAGTGGTCAGTGGAAAGTATTTCAACAGGTAACTTGTGCTAATACGTTCCAGTATCCCATAAAGTAAACTAGGAAAACAAATATTTGTTTTTAAAACGTCCAAATCTCTACCTAGTGTTTTTTTTTTGTTGTTTTGGGAGGATTTTTTTTAAATATACCACTGATAGATAGTTTTTCCAGAGAGAAGTTGCAGAAAGTGCTTTATAAAGTGCACATACACAACCGTAACGATCTGCTATCAGCCTAGGATCAAAGGCAACAATCAGAAAATGGGATCTTTTGCTCAAAAACTACAGGACAAATTCTTTTTTGGCCTGAAAAATGCTAGAAGTTCAAACAGAATGAATTCCATTTCAGTTTTCAAGGTTACAAGCAGAAGAGTCATATATGCATACTAGCACAGTACAATGAATGTAGAGTAGAAAAGGGAAATACTTATCTGGGACTTAAAACTTGAGTTTCCAAGGCATATGTCAGAAGTGACACTGAGCCCAATAAGTGACTCATAATAAAACGACATAGAAAGAATGAGAGAGGATTAATCATCAAGAAGCAAAACAGTATGTGGGAGCAAGTGCACTCAAATCTATACTGCAATTGCAAGGCACAGTAAGCTGTTTGAGGAAGAAATTGCATCTATGTGTGGGCACCCACTTGGAACATTGAAGGTGCTGCTCTTACGCAAGGTAATGGCAATCGACTACTGCCTGTAAATTATGCCAGAAGATACAGGTAAGAGCCCAGATGTAAAAGGATATTAGCACTTAAAACTGGCAGTGTATTTATCAGCAAGTTGTTAGATATGACATGAACCCTAGAGGGAGGTGAGTGAGTAAGGGATCAGTCCATGCAATGATTCACAGGCAGCAATAGTTATTTTTATTCATTTAAAAGTTAACAGACACGTTACAGAATATTGGAGGTATAAGCTAAATTTGGGTCGTAATAGTCTGAGATATATATCCATGGTGCCAAAAAATGTGAAGTAGTGGCAGCTACAATTATATAGAAAGGTATTTTAATGATACCAATGATATTTTACTGATAATCCAGGCAATGAAAAAAATTAATGAGTTTAGAAACTAAGAAGTTAGCTGTGTATTCTCTCTGTATACTTCAATATGAGGCCTAAAAGGGTAAATTTACTGGGGAAAAGGATTAAGGGGATGTCAGGTATGGCATGCCTTCTTTCATATCTTCCCAGTACTCTTCAGCTCTGCTTGAAAAGCTAAGGTAGTGCAGCAGGTAAGAAGCAAGCAAGCAACAAGCAGCTGCAATGAATTTATGTCACATCACACTATGAAATTTCAGAAATATAGGCAGTATTTTTACTTTTTGAGACTTCAGTTATAACACAATTCCCCCCCCCCCAGAACTTAAACCTGTTTTCTTTAATGAAAAAGACAAGACTTTCTCCTAGAGCTACAAAGAGCCTTTAGGGGTTCATCTACATTAGTGTTTTGTTTGGACCAGGAACATGCTTTTGAAGTGACCACCAGTCGTCCTTACCTAGTATGCTTTGCTTAATACAAAAGATTGGTTTTGGAGCTCATAAACTGGATTCCTGATGGTATGTAACAAGCATTAATGGGCGTTCAGTCCATATGACCAGATTATATCCACTTTTCCTGGAATTATGGAGAGTGTGGACATCAAATCGTCAGCACCAACTGTTTCACTTTGAGCACTCCTATTCCACTGTACTAACAAAGAGGTACCCTAAGAGCTTTCAGATTGCCTTGGTCCCTTCGTTACCTGCCTCGCTTCTCCTTCAGACATTCACAGATTACTCCATGTTGCATTTCCCGTCTCTGCTCTAATCTATGCATAATCCAGTTCTTTTAAACAGTAACAACGGGACATGGCTCTATTTGGCCATGCATCCATCTGTTTCTACGTTTCTTTCAGTTTATCAGTTTCCTTTCAGTTCCCTGGATCCTGGAGCAACTGTGTCCTTACTACAGCTCATTTTTGAGGAAGAGGAGGAGAGGTGTAACATGCACATCTAATACCGCAGAATACCTAGGAGACTACAGGTTATTTGTGCATGCTAATGTGTGGGAGGCAGAAAAAAGAATTAATTCCCAGTTAAATGTCCAAACATGAAACAAATAGTCAAAATCTCTATTTGAAGCAGAATGAGTCCTAGGATCTCAGCTTTAGAGAGTTCAGACAGAACCCCTCCAATGTCATGAGGGACAACTTGTATTAGTTGTGCTGGTACACCTCTGTGAAGCACCTTTGCTATCACTGCTGTCTGCTAACCAGTTCGCAGTGTGTTACATACTTATAACAGAAATAACTTAGTGAATATCAGCCAGGTGGCCTAGGCCTACAGGTTTACCTCATTGCCCACTGTTTTCACTGTAACAGAACCTGATTAGTGCAGTATCTATACATTTCTTCAGGTCATTAAAAAAATTTGGATGACATTACACACTCATGAATATACCATGTGCTTAGCTTTCCTTTGCACTCTCTATTATTTATTCAAAGATAGCAAAACAAAAACCTTAAGTTAGCTTTCTTGCCAAGTTTGCCTGTATCTGTACTCTTTCTTTCAGGGTCTCTTCCTCCCTGGATGACACCACACACTCATGAATATACCTTGTGCTTAGCTTTCCTTTGCACTCTCTATTGTTATTCAAAGACAGCAAAACAAAAACCTCAAGTTAGGTTTCTTGCCAAGTTTGCCTATTTCTGTACTCTTTCTTTCAGGGTCTCTTCCTCCACTCATTGCTTCCAACAGTCCCAAAGAAATATTCCAACCACCGCCCTACCATCTTTCTTGTACCACTAAGTCAGGATCAACTTGTCTATTAAATGACACCTGAGAGTGTAAATAAATGTTATAAAGAGATGGTGTTTTTCCTCTTACTTTATTTCTCATTTTCTCGATTTCCCTTTATTAAAATTTTAAGTATGTACATTTGAGGCAGACATTATGCAGTTGTGAACTTAATTACCTGTTGAATATGGAAGAAAGTCTTGAGAGTCCCGAATTTCCCATGTAAGATTTCTGCTATATACTGCTTGGAAGTAATCACCAACGGTGGCATACTGGACAGTCACTCCAAACTCATCAGAATGCTTGTTAATATAATCCAACAACAGGTCCATGTTGGAGTACTGAACAGATGCATTAAAGAACTGTTTATCACAGCCCTGAAATACAGAAAACAGAACAGAACTTTGGGTCACGTGATTTAGAAGGATCTTTTTTTAACACTAGTCTACGTTAAAGTGGTATTTCTTTTGATCTTGATTGCCCATACAAAAGTTATTTGTCACAAAAATGTCAAGAATGGGTAGGGTTACTTGCACAGATCAGCTGATAACCAACCAGCATTACAGATAGGGAGATGTGTGTTGACACACCATATTGTGCAAGAGCATGAAATTTCGTGCTAGCAATGGGAAAGTGCATGCATATATGCCTGGAAAGACGACCTTTGTTTCTTTTCACACTGCATTTCTCCCACTTAGAACTTCCTTATTTTCTGCTCTTAAGAATGCTTACAGCTTTAGGAAGTGCTGAGGACATTATGTGAAACAAAACAATCTGGATAGAGATCCCTGTAATACAAATGTCACGCAATGTGTTGCTGATCCCCCATCACGAAAGTAGACTATAGTACTTCTGATGCTCATCCAAATAGTTAAGAGAGGTGATACACTGTGTATTAAAGCCCCTTTTTTTTTGAGCATGCTTGCACAACTTCTGCCTTCTGTTGGAGGCGTCTCAATACAGACTATCTGCACGTACAGTTAAAAAAAGGCATAAGTAAGCATGCCTTTGTTCAACTACAGTAGCTGAACAGCAAAATGAGTCAGTCAGCCATGGCACCACATATATTCTTACAGTATCAATATTACAGTATAGGCATCGATCTGAAGCACAATAACATGCTAAGAAACCTCCACATAAAAAGGCCTAATAGAAGGCTTCCAACACTGACACCAGCTTAATGCATCCTCATCTCCACGTCTCTGTGCCTGAGACAGAAAACATTGCCCAAGTCAATCCTGATCTCATTTTCAAAATAAAGATGCTCTCAGCAATTTGTCTTCAAAGCTTAGCAAATGCTTAAAGAAATGGCCAAGGAGGCTCTATTTTCTTTGCAATCCCATCTTCCACCCCAACCTTTACCTGATGAGCTCAATGAGTTTAACCTGATGAGCTGAACCCATTCAACTGATGAATGAGTTGAACCTGATGAGTTCAACTGAACCCAGAGGCAATTACTCTCCCTTCTCTTTCCCAGATATGAGTGCCACCCCCATCCCTTCCCCATTTACTAGGTGTTCCAAGTTTGGTCACTGTCACATCCTTTATGAATCCTAGTGCACATGCCTGTCCCTCAGACCTAGCAGGGTAAGTCACTGATCAGAAAAGTGGACATTCTACTTCCAAAACAGAAAAGTTCTTCTGAGATACCCAGAGATCCTCTGCATGCATATAGCAGAAACTGGAAAACAACTTCAAACTGGAATGAGCTACTAAAACGTATCAAACCAAATACTGAGAAATGCAGCAGTCAGTGCAAACCAGACTTCCTAATGTTGACTCCAATTAAATTTGTGGGGAAGAAGTAATATGTTTACCTGTCAAAACTACTTCCCATTTGTAGAGCACTACTTTCAACTCATAATCCAAGAAGACTTCCTCATAAAAAGTAGATACTTTGCACCACAGAAGGGGATGTGCTGGGCTGGTAGACTCCACTCACACTGACACAGAACATGGTAGCTGAGGAGCACTGTAGTTCAGTAGAACAAGGATAGCCAGGAGAACCTGCTGTAGTTAGTCATCACACCCACTCATTACCTGAACAAAACTTTGCACGGGAATGCTATACATTGCTGTACAGTTAGTTCAACCACACAGGCCAAAAAACATCTCAAGGATCAGTTCCAGCTCTTAAGACAATTCCATACCCCCTGCTACATCTGCTGCTATGGCCTCTAGAGAGGCAGGTTTGAACTTTTACACTGCCTCACAGCCCCATGTCTCCTCCTGCACAACGAGGTGCTTCAGATCATGAACAAACACTTGTTTGTCCATATAACTCATCACAAAAGTGCCAACAGTCTGGATGTGAGGTCTGACCTTAAATGGGAAGGTGTGTATTTCCTGATTTTTTAACTGGGGGGGGGATCGAAGAACTCCAAACTATTTGTAATCATGAAAAAATAGCTAAGCTTAAATATCTATTTCTATTTCTTTACATAGCACTATGAATGAGTAACAAACTTTTAGTACTTTGTTTAAAGCTCATTATCACAAGCACACAAATTAGGAAGTCAGAGACTGAAATTTTCTTACATTACTGCAAAACTGCAGGTTTGGAGCTAGACATTTGGAATTTATTCATACTATTCAAAACTTCCTCCTCCCCATTTCAGCATAACTTTCACTATAGCACTACTACAGTTATTATATCTCACTTCTCCCCTCACCCTCTAAAAACAAATTCAATATCAGCAACAGTGTCACAAACAGGAGAAAAACAAATCAGTGACTCAAAGCTGCATCAGTCAGAAAATGTTTGTTCACGTTGCAACAACTGATATTGTGGTGAAATAGCCACCTTAAGAACACACATCATCCTTTAATATTGTAATTATGAGACCTACAGCATCCATCAAAATTCAACATTCAGTTTAGGCAAAGTTATTCTTTTCTAAGAACTTAAAAACAGCGAGAGCTATCGGTGCTATGTGTACATGTAGGACATAATTAACACAGCATATTGCTGAGAAAAGTGTTTGAATGACCAAGCTGGGATATGCTTCTGTTTCTGACTGAAATGCAAAGACTGTATAATAAAATGATTACACATCAACCAGAAAAGATGTTGGCTACCTAAGGCGTAATACATTTTTTTGTAATGCTATTGTTTTTGTTAACATAGAATTATGTTACGCTAAGCAATTATGTAAAGAGATAATTTAAATAGACAAAACGAGGAGAGAAAAAAGGAAGCAATATTGCAATATATAGTTTTGCAAGAGGTTATCTTTACAATTTTGTCACACTTCTTTCTATGTTAAGTAGGGTGGAAGACTTGGTAGACAACTGGCAGACTGTACAAGGAAGTTCTAGTTTTTAAAAATCATTACTAATTACACATTAGAGCCCCCCTTATTAGAAAAACACTTTACCGACACGTGGTTTGTATCTGCATTTTTGCACAACATACCGTAGCAAAGTACTGTCTACCTACTGTTCATACTGTAGGTGTACTTGCCACTTCTAAAGCAAATGCTAATCATGCACTTACCCATGGCCACAAAACATCACTTGTTCGGAACCAGGCTGCTCTCTCCTTAATGTTTGTCACCATGGTTTGTGCATACAGATGGATGTTAGTATCTGTAACAGGGAGACTCATGTTTGGATAAACACCATCTTTTGGTGGATCCGGAAAAGATGCAATTCCATTCCAATAAAATCCTGATCTAAGTAGAAGGAGAAAGCAATAGGCTATAAACAGGATTTATTCAACTGGGAAAAAAATATCAAAAAGTGTTGGGATAAAATGAAGACACACAGGGAATAAGAAGCAAAAAAATTCAGTTTATATTCATTGCTAGTGTTTAGGTTTTAGAGTTTATTTGGGGGTGGAGGTAGGAGGAAGGCTGTCCAGTTTTCTTTTTGCACTGTGCAACTTCCCAAGTCCCTGCTGCTTGCTGGCACAGAACAAAGAAATCACAGGACAAAACAGCAAGCTTTATAACAATGAGGATGTTCCCCCAAGTAGACTTCATTTACAAACAGTATTTTACTGGATAAGCCAGTGAGCAAAATAAAGTTTTCAAAAGCTCTTGGATTTTTTCACAAAGTAAATGGAAAATTTTAGTTGCTTTAGTTTATACACATATAATGTACACAATCTCAGCCCAATATAATACTGAAAATCTCCTAAAGAAAATCAATTAGCAATAGCCAAGTCCATACTGAGCTTCCTGGAGTTTTTAAATCTTAACTTACCAGGCAGAGAAACAAAAACCCACTCCTGCTTTGGATATTTTCTGTTTATAGCAATTGATTTGTTCCACATTTTTATTCTATATCTTTTTGATAAGGACTGACATGATATATATATATATATATATATGTAGATGAAAGCTGTACCTGTGTTCCAAGCCTCCTGGTGCTAGAAAACATTGTTTTTAAAGTCTGTCAATATTTTGAAGTATTTTTAATGCCTATCAGTAGTAAATGTCACTTTTTGACCCACATCTACAGAGTCTAGACATTTCCTTGACCTACTGCAGGTCAGGAGAAAGCAGCAGAATACTGTTGAAAGAAAACAGTCAAAGAAAATGCTTGAACTCCAACAATACAAACTCTCAGAAGTGATCAATATTTCTGCCTACTTGGGAAATCTTCAGACCTGTTTGAAAAAGGTAGTTGCGATGGGGTACAGTAGCTGTACTGATCCATAACATGGGTGAAGATCTCCTGTCTTTCAGATAAGGAAGGAGAGCCCTGCCATACAAACTGAAGCTTCTGGAAAACAAAAAAGTTAAGAAACCATTACCTTGATGACAAGCACAGAAATACGATCATTAACAACTTAAGACTACAGAGTGCCCATCCTCCTTTCCATCATTTGTAATACTTTAAGTGCTTTTACTTAAGACTAACCAATGGTACCCCAAGCAAGGTCAGATACTACATATAGGAGGCTATAGTGTTGCCTCTTTCTATTCAAATCGATGGAGAAGGAGAGGAGGCAGCACACTGCCAGCATACTGCTAAAATCCAGATGTAAGCCTAGCTTATCACAGGTATTACATGTCACTTGTTCAGCTTCCACTGAAACACCTCTAAGCTAGGAAAAATCCAGATGTAGTCTGGATTGCACTGTAGTCAGTGGGAATCAATGTTTAAATCAACCGAAACAGAATTTTTACAGTTTTGGAAGCCTCCAGACTGTCATGTGCCAGAATAAAAATTAGATGGGAAAAGATGGTCAAAAGCTCATAAAAGATTTTAGCAGAAAGGAAGTATCGCAATTCACTGCAAGTATAAGGTGGTAGGTCCTGGCTTCATCAAATTCAACAGGAATTCTGTTGTCTTCTTCAGAGAAGCTTGAGTTTCACCCAAGATTCATAAAAACTGCCTAACGCCCAGCTCATACTAGTGAAAGCCCCTTATTTTCACATAATTTAGTGTGTAAAACTGATGACAGATCAGGGTCCAACATTGTGATATGAAAAGAAAAACATTTACTGTGTATAGGACACTATGCAAGAGAAGGCAGAACATTAAACAAAACCTGAATTCAGCAAAAAAATGATTAGCTGTCACTCTAACTGACCTAGTATTATCACTTTTACAGGCACAAATAAATGTTCCAAGCATGACAACCACCGTGCCCAAACATACACACTAGACTTTAAAACAGTCTATAAGAAAACCAACCTATCTAAGATTTTCTCAAGGGAAGCTGAAACCCATTCTAGATGCCTCCAGTTCCAACATTCCTAATTCAATGTCCACTTATGCCTTGCCCAACTGCCTGCATTTTGTGTCTTCTTCAGGCTAGACTATATTTTATCCTTGACCAGAAGTCATGAAGACATTATTGATCATATTACATGGATTCAATATATTTCACTATTACCACATGCAATCAGCATGTCCCTTTTAGAAAATAAATACCTACATTTTGTTGCACAGATCAGAGGGATGCTTATCTCAATGTCATGGTTTAGATTACTGTAAGTAGATGCTAGCAATGCATTCCATTCCTAAGGGTATTTTTACCTTGTTTTTCTGCATGTCAGCTTTCAGATCATAGTCAATCCGAGAAATAAGATGAGCATTAAAACCAGCCAGAGCAAAAAGAGTTGGTGTTGTAGCTGAAGCTCCAAAGGGATCAACATGCCAAGAAAACTGAGGCCTGATCCCAAAAGTTTCATACAAAAATCCATGGCCTTCTGCAAAGCAAAATTTGTTTACATTAGGAACAGTTTTACAAGTTAATTTTATAAATTTAATAGGCAAATAGTATTACAGATAAGCACTTAAAGGATAGCTCTTTGTTGCTGTTTTCCAAAGCATTTAAAGTTTCAGGAATTTAATGATTCACAGCAGAAAGTTTCACACTGACAATATTTATTTTGATATGCCAAGTATAACTTATTAACATCATAAAAGATGAATAACAAAAAGGAATTATGATTAGAGACAGGCCTGGGAAAAAGTACTTAGATACAGATTAGGTTAAGGCTAATAGCCAGGTTGGAGTCTGCATGAAAACAACAAGCTGGGTTTGAGTTTGTGTTTGCTCAGTCATACCACCCGTTCTCAGAAAATTTCAGTCTTATATCAATGACAAAGGGACAGGGAAGCCATCCAGTAAACAAAACTAATATGAATATGATCCTCAATCGTAAAAAAAGAAAAAAGCCAAAGGTTCATAGCAATCTTGATACAAGATGTTATTTGCAACCAATGTTATTAATTTTGTATTGAAATGAGTGTCAAAAAAAGAACCCCCCAAATCAGAAAGACCAGACAATAGAATAAACTCAGACAAACTATTTAAATGAAAGTAAAACAATCAGCTAAGCAGTAGATTTTATTCAGAACTCCAGTATATCACACTAGGATCCTCATCATAAAAAAAAAAAATAATTGCAGATCTTAATTTCATCGTTCTGGAATTGTGCTCAGAACTATTTGAAAATACAACCATATCTTCCCCATTTTGGACTAACTCCATTCCAAATTTTAATATCATGTTTGAATAACTGAGGTTGCAAGGCATTCTCTGTTCACTTCGTCTTTCCCATGGTTAATGTCTTCTCTAGTGAAAATATTTACAAACAATGTGTTTATCTTAACTCTTCTCACTGAAGCACATTTTAGGCAGAGTTTGCTAGGCTCTTCCAAAACACAGCTGGCTGGACAGACAGGAGAAGACACAAAACGTAGACCGCAAACGTCTGCACTGGCTTTGTCTTCTCAAGATGAACTCCACACACAATGCAAGGATACATTTTTTTTGTTTGTATGTACTCATACTTAAACGGAGCAGAGTGATTTCAGGAAAAAAAAAAAGGAATTTTAAAATATATTAATACTTTTGTTCCTGCTGAATAAATTACCAAACTTGAATTTTCTCTTTTAAAAAAAATTATGTTTATACACAGAAGGAAATACTAAATTAGAAATAATGCTTTTTTGCAGCTAACTCCAATGAAAGAAAAAGCTGTATTTGCATTTAATGAAAGGACGCTTCAGTCAATATTAGTATTTTCTTTGAAGAAGTCCTGGGTTTGGTGTACTAAGCCTGTATAACGACCTTTAAACACAGGAGTCAGATGAGAAAAAAAAATGTTCATCCCCTCTCCTCCTCTTGGCCAGAGAGTGATGTGGTGACTCACTGAGATACAAAAGCAGCTCCTGGCCCTTCGCTCCTGATAAACACTGACAAGCAAGGAACAAGGCCAGTGGTGCTGCGCAGTCAGATTCAGCAAATGATAAAAGTGTTTTCTGACCCTTTACTGTCCCTGAAACAGGCAGGGTTTATATCAGCCATGACAGACAGCTGGTGCTAATACAGCCCCTCCCACCCCAAAAAAGCATGCTACTCCCTCATGGCATATTACAGGCATCTACAGCACAGTGGTGGCATGATTTATCCTGTTTCTTTTTTCATTAACCAGATGGAGATAAACCTAAATACCAAACAACTCTTTAAACCATCAGATGGAGAGGTGTAACATACAAACAGCTGGAAGCAGAAGCTAGAAGATTAAAATGGGAAACGGTGCATCTCTGGGAAATATTCACCTATTCCTTCTAACAGAGGCTGCAGGTAATGATTACAAATTGGGGATTCTTCATCAAGCAAGTCTTTCAACTAAGTTCAGCTGACCTCAGTGACATTCTATGGCCCATGTTCTTGTCCTGGCTTTGGCTGGGATAGAGTTAATTTTCTTCCTAGTAGCTGGTATAGTGCTGTGGTTTGGATTTAGGATGAGAATAATGTTGATAACACACTGATGTTTTAGTTGTTGCTAAGTAGCGCTTATACTCAATCAAGGACTTTTCAGCTTCCCCTGCTCTGCCAGGTGCACAAGAAGCTGGGAGGGGACACGGCTGGGACAGCTGACCCCAGCTGCCCAAAGGGCTATTCCATACCGTATGGCGTCATGCTCAGTATAGAAACTGGGGGGAGTTGGCTGGGGGGCAGCAATCGCTGCTCAGGAACTGGCTGGGCGTCAGTCAACGGGTTGTGAGCAATTGCATTGTGCATCACTTGCTTTGTATATTCTTTTATTATTATTTTCTCTTCCTTTGCTGTCCTATTAAACTGTCTTTATCTCAACCCACGGGTTTTACCTTTTTTTTCCCCACCCGAATCTCTCCCCCATCCCACCAGGGTGGGGGGGGAGGGCAAGCGAGCAGCTATGAGGTGCTTAGTTGCCAACTGGGGTTAAACCATGACAGCCCTTTTTGGCGCCCAGCGTGGGGCCCGAAGCATTGAGATAACGACAGGTCTGACCAGAGCGTGTTAAAACAAATTTGTTATAAGCGTTCATTATATTAGTTTAGTAGTCGCTGGTCACCGTGTTGAGTTATTTGCTCTCAAAGTTGTTGTATTTGTTCTCAGAGTTGTGTATGTAACACCTTATTTGCCGTTTATACTGTTTATTAGTATTCATGTGCTGTTTATCAACTCTGGGAGGTAGATTAAGGGTATCGCTTTGCTGTACTGTGTAACACTGGCTTATGGTATGATAAAATTATTGGTCATGAGATCAGTCTGGTATTTGTACTCAGCATTGCCGACACCTCTGTACTTCAGGAGCCATCTGTCAGAAATTAATAATAATTACACTTTTTACTTTTTCTCCTCGGAGAGCCAACCTATGGGGGAGGGATCTTCCTCTATCTTCCCCTTCTCCTCCAGACTAATTACTATAGCTCTTGAGAATTTTGAATATCCTTGGGATATTCAGACCAGCATGTTCCTATTGCAATCCACTGACCAAGCCAGTCCCTGAGCAGTGATTGCTGCCCCCCGGCCAACTCCCCCCAGTTTCTATACCGAGCATGATGCCATATGGTATGGAATAGCCCTTTGGGCAGTTGGGGTCAGCTGTCCTGGCTGTGCCCCCTCCCAGCTTCTTGTGCACCTGGCAGAGCAAGGGAAGCTGAGAAGTCCTTTACTTAGTGTAAGCACTACTTAGCAACAACTAAAACATCAGTGTGTTATCAACATTATTCTCATCCTAAATCCAAACCACAGCACTATACCAGCTACTAGGAAGAAAATTAACTCTATCCCAGCCAAAACTAGGAGAGTTCTGCAGAAGACTTTGCCTAAACAATACAACCTCCCCACATTCTGAATTGCTACCAGGTATTTTCTTCCAGAACATTTCATACCTTCAGTTTCACTGTAACTATCTTCCCAGGAGCTTAAGCTCTCAAAAACACACACAGACACACAAAAAAAGGCCTGCTCCAAAGGAGTTTATAACCGACATTGATTAAACTGCAAGCCAGCTATCAGTAATGCTTCTGCTTCCTGCAGAACTGTTGTGTTTGGGTTTTTTAAAAGCAAAGATTTTTATACAGATAACCCACCAGCAACTAAAAAATAAGAGATGCTTTAATCAGTTCTTAATGAGTAAGAAAATCGTATCAATCTTTGGGTGGAAAAATGAAAAACAAACAAAACCCCCAAGGTCATAACAATGAAAAATAAAAGTTAAATGGCAATATGCGTACCCGTCAACTGTAAAATTTGATCATCAATTAGTGTCACAGCTTCATCATGCATCACCTGCCCTCCAATGACAAATTCCAGTCGTCCCTCCTGAAGCAACTGATGGACCTACGATATTGAAATGAAGACACAGAACATAAATATAATTTCAGTCTTATCCAAAAAGGCTGCAAATTCATTTCGGATCACAGCACACTACCTAGACACAACACTTGTCAAGAAGGCATCCAGGACAAAAGTGGGATAAAAGGCTGTCTGTACTGAGTACTATCAAAAGAAGAAGGGGCAAAAAGCATACCAATGTGCTGCACAGCACATTGATTTACCCAGCTTACACTGAAACCAGGTAGCAAGCACGAAGGATGCGCTGCCAGGTAGACCCTGACCTTCTGGTGTTTCTCAGTACGGCTGTTACCACCCCTTTAGACTATCTAAACACCAGACTCGTCCCCATACGCTGCACTGGCAGCAGCCGAGGATCCTGCCTCAAGGCAACTAGAGCTGGAGGATTAAAACAGAAGATACTAGTGCTTCTCCCAAATTCTTCCTCCTGCCGCATCTGTCTTGACTTGAGAAAGGCACTGGGTGGCTGGATGAGAGAACAATATGCAACCCCATACAAGCACTAATGGCCAGGGTCCCGGGGTTTCCTTTAGTCTATCTCTGCAACAGTTTGGAGACTGAGATCTGTGGGATCCAGGAGGGAGACTGAGTGTGCCATCACACCAGGGCCATAAACACATCCCTTCTACTCTGTATGCATCTACCTTGCCTTCAGAGGATGGACAGGTTGCTCAACTTGTGAGAGACAAAATGCTTTATTAAAAAATAGTTATTCCACATGTAGCAGGTTTGCCTGCCTGATAAACCCAATGCTAACCTTCATTTCTGGTCTCTTTTTCCTAGTTTAAAAACTGTCAATATATTATGACCTGTTCAACCGTTCATGGTTTTTCTGGGGTTTTTTTGTTTGTTTGTGGGTTTTTGTTTGGTTTTTTGTTTTTTGGTTGTTGGTTTGGTTTGTTTGTTTTAATTTCAGCCACTAGAAACAAGTATGCCAACAAGTACAACTTTCAGCAAATGTGCTGGCTGAAGTTGGGGGGGTGTTTGGAAGGAGGGAGTAACAGTCTGTGTCCCTTTCTAGAAGCGTTAGGGAGTCTCCTGTTTTTATTATAGCTACTTCACTACCTAGAACTTCAAAGATACCTCAAGCTTCCAACAAAGAAAGTTTGTATAAATATGTATTTTAATCTCTAGCCCCCCCCCCCCCCCCTTTTTTTTTTTTTTTTTAAGATGGATGCCAATTCCAGAGCTATTATGTTTATTTCCCCAGGAACCTTCAGTGAATGCCCCTATGTCTGCTCAGATACGATGCCAGATTGTCAATTTTGATTATAATCATTCCTCTCTTTCACAATGTTGTGAAAACGCTTCAGGGCTCAGCATTCATAAATTAGTTCCAGCCGACTGTGGTGACTGATTAGCATGCTGGGAGACCCGATAACATATCTGGTGTCAGCACAGAACTGGTCTTGACCTACATGAAAAGCATCTGTGGCTATTATTCCCTATTTGGATAGATGTCCAAAAAAGATACCTCTGATCCAAACTCTGGGCCATGGAAACTTTTTTTAATGTAAGTTTTGTGGAACCACTGAGAGGCTGAAAACACAAGAAAAATAATTAAAGTAATTTAAATAATACCCAATCCTAGAAAAAAAAAAGAAAACAATATCCTTAATGACAAGCACTTTTGCTGACCAGAACTGGGCAAAAGGAAAGAGGAACCAAGGAAACAGACACAGAAGTACTACAAGCAGCAGGCTGCTACGGTACTAGAACATATCTGCAGTCCTTGGGACAACTACTACTATCCTTACATCAACTCACCCCTACAAACCAGACAGAAGTGGTTACACATCTTTTTTCCCCTTCTTAAAAACACCCAGACACCAAGCCAGGGTAAGGCGACAGGAATGGTTCACGTAAGAAAATATTGTGGAAATAACATGCACTGAGAACTAAGAGGTTCATATCTGGCTGAATACTGCTGCAATACATTTCACTTCTGCATATTCTGATCTGAATTGTAAAATCAGCTTCAGTACCCAGGCTGTACTTTTTACTAGTTTTTAATGCTACCACTCTAATCCAAAGCCGACATTCCAAAAGAAACTAGAATTAAATCCTGTATTCCAAGTACAAAACCAAATTAAGAAAAAAACGGCAAAATTAAAACCAGAGATCCTGTACTACAGAAAGTCATTAATGCAATGCTAGAGTTCAAGTGGAAAAAGCAGGACAGTAGCCAAAGTGACCTAATTTCAAGGCCCAATATTTGCAACTTGCTCATGTTAAAAACACGTCACTTAATCAGCAAGCATCATAGCTCTTAAACATTAGAGATTAAATGTTTGACACACAGGATTCGGAGAAATTTGTTTTTAATAATTTTAATTTTCAGAGAAGCAACTATAAAGTAACTAGAGAACTGACTAAAAATGCATAAAAGCAACAATTATCAGTAATTAGGCTAGGAAATTAAAGGCTGAATCATATATACTAGTTTTGCACTACTGAGGTCAAATGTGATACACATTTACTCTTCTTGCTATTATGCGGAATCCAGAACAGATATTAGAAACACAGGGCTTTACTTTATATTTGGGTTACAGCACCATAACATACTTGAAATAAGATCAACTTACCTTAGAAAGTTAGAGTACTCTTCTGTCCCTGAACAAAGTAGTTCCTATGCTATTTTCTTTAATTCCCCCACCCCAGACTTACAGTACAGTTTTCTAATTAAAAAAAGACAAGAAAATTGTTCTGCAACAGGCAAGTATGGGCACAGTGCCCACATAAAAACAGTGAACTGCCTATACACAGCAAAACCTCTCATACAAAGGTCAGCTGCACAGAGGTCGTAAGCTATTATTTAAATACTAAACATTAGAGAAAATTCAGAATTTACTGAAGGACTAGCTTAAAAAAAAAAAACAACAAAGAAGAGGTGTCTTTTTTACATGACACTTTAAACAAACTGAAATGTAAAGTACTGTAAGTAATATGCTGCTGGACCCTGGTAACAAAACAGACCATGGAGTCCTGAGTGAGTACCTATGAGAAGCTGCACCTCTACACCCTCTGGTTTTAGGGTTCAAAACTTAAACATCTTGCACTGCAATGCAACACATGACCAGCTGCTAGGCTACCAGCCCAGTCTTTGATTTCAGCATGTTTGTTTCATGCCAGAGGAAAGAAGAAATGACAAATAAAACTTTACAATGTCTTTACTAGGAAAAAAAAATCCTCAAATTAAAGCTCTGAAGACTGAAAGGGATGACAGCTTATAAATAAACAAACCCAAGAAACAGTTATTGCTGTTGAATCTATAGTCACGTCTTTGCTGCATTTTCCTTGTTTACAAATGGCAGGTTTTTGAGCAGTACTTAACTGAAAAGAAAAAAAGTTCCTTCCTGTGAGCAGTGTTAGGCAGCAGTTCATAAGCTTCAGATGTTTAACAGATATTGGTACAGCCTCTTTCAGAATCACCCACATCTTACACTAGCGTGCCCCCAAATAAGAAAGTCACCGATGAAACAAGAATTGGAAAGCGTAAAGAGTCTTCAGTGCAAAGGTTACTACCTCCTACCGCTGTGATCTATAGTTGGGGTTTTAACCTCTTGCAACTGCCTTTAGAGTTAACGTCCCTTCATAAGAAGTACCAGATTCAGAGACAGCTTACACAAGACCTGCGTAAAAAGCAAATGGTAAAGTACTTTGCCCCTCCTTGCCCCCTGAAAAGAGCGTGGATTCTTTGTTAGCAGGAAGTTTGGCTCTGGTAGAACTTACCTGCTGCTTGTACGTATCTGTGGCTACTGCATCCCACCAGAGTCGAAAGAATTCCTGCTCCACAGCAATAAATTTGCGCTGCTTTCCTTTCATTAGCTCTTCTACAACAGATGTGTAGACGTTTGCTGCATAAGCATGCATACTTTCCTGAAAAAAAAAGAAATAGAAAATAAACTCTCTGTTTTGCCCATATTAAATGGGCTGTTTTGAACACTCATTGGGCTTGAGAAGAGAGAGATCAAATACCTCACATTTGTGGCACGCTTCCTTTGTATGCTCAGAAAGACGAAGTTCTCTCTGGTTACGTACAGCCTGTGGGCCCTTCTGCTCCAAAATACATCCTCTGACTGGGGACCTGACTAGATCATAGTGTAGCTTCCCCCACGATGAGCAGACATCAATACAAGCTTTCTTTTTGATGCACTGGGAACAGCTTACCCTGTCCCTCATTGCTTACTTTAAATCAACAATGTCATGAATGATAAGACTTTGCACCACCATAGTTAAAAAACCTACATGCACACTTTATTCTTCCATTTCTGCTCTTCTTTTGATAGCCTGAATTATCAGAATTGTTTCTTCAGCACGAGTATCACTCTGTGCTGTGGGTGTGCACTGCCAGGATAATACAGCGATACATATACTGTCAATTATACTATTATGGCCCTAGAAGTTTCAGTCATGAAAAATAACTTAATTCTGCTTGATGTTTTAGGATAAGAGTAAAACCAAAATGGCAAAGGACTCAGAATGAGTTTGACTGTTGATGTAGAAACATGCAGTGTGAGAATTTGTGCATCTATCCTGTCTATGCCATTCCTAAAGCCACTTGTATCCCAGAATGAGGCCTATGGATTTCATTGGAATGCAAACATGACAGCTGTATCCACCGAATAACCTATCACACTGTTACATACTATGATATGGTACCAAATGAACAACATCACGTTAATTTTAAAGTTGCACGCATCAAGGTATTTTATGTACACTTAGCCTTACCAGAACAACTTCTACTGACTACATCCAGTCTTACACCCTTTACTTAATTTCAAACTGATATAGAATGTCTGAAGACAACAGCAGAGATCCTAGAATGTCCTGCAATGTCTGTGTTTTCTTGCAACAAAGTTATCTGCATGCTATAGCACAGCTATTTTAACACTAACCATAACACTTTTCTACTTAAACTACTGGTACTTGCTTAAGAATGCACACCACAATACATACACATCTGAAAGTGATTGACAGATCTCTCACCCACCTAAAAACTAATGGGAATGATATGTAAAATATGAACCCACAGTTTTAATTTAGGCAAGTTTCCTACATGAAAATCACATTTTGAAATAAGAAGGGGATGATGTGATCCAAATCAGAAATGAACTTTTCCTAACTCCTTGCTTTCCACAACTGAAATCCAGCTATCTTTGTAAAAATGGTAAAGTGTCATTAGAAAAGGGAAAACATTTGAGTGTAGGAGGAATGGCTTAAAATACTGTAGTGCTTATCTAAATAATTACTTGTTCAATGATTTCTCAATCGGTTCTTAAGAGGTTTTTGAAATCAAGATCATGATTAGATGCTTAATACAATGTGAAATTTTAACGAAGGAAATAGCTTTTAAGTTTTACTAATACTCAACAGTGACACGCTCAAATGATTGCTAAGGAATTTTCATTTTTCACTGGCAATTGGCTACAAACAATACATCCTAAAATCCAAGTATATGTACAATGATTACAACATCAGGCTCAATTTTAGTTCTTAATACTTAAGTGGAGTACACTAGATTTTCAGAGCTGAACAAGGACTTTTCAAATTTAATATAATAACAAAATATTCTGTGTGATAACTTACTGAAAATATTTTCTTGAGGTATTTTGGAGACTAAGGCAAGCCAGTCTTTATTCTGACTCAAACTACACCGAACTAAGCAGTAAGATATTACCCAATTCTGCAAAGTTTATAAACCCCAGTTGTCTGGGTGGGAACTGAAAATAATTGTTCTCACAAACCAGGATACTTGCAAGCAACAGTAAGAATTCTCTTTCCAATTCATATTCTCTCTCAGCTAATGAGATACTCTGAAACAATAAGCAGTGACCCAGTATAAATAATCAGGTAAGACTTTACTTATTTAAATATAGATTTTAAGCTTCTACCATGATGTAAAAATTATTTTGTACTGCATTCCAGACAAGGATGAGGTGTCTTTCGCACCTATGGCAAGATACATCAGTGAGATGCCAAATCTCACGTAAATTATGGTACCACTGCTATTATCAGATTGCAACAGATAGCTTGCTTTGAGAGGAAAAAAAGTTTTATTATACATCCAGTGCGGGAATTCTCCAGCAATACTATAATTTCCAGCACACAATGAAGATTGCTGTTCTGATATCATAAGTAAAATGCTTATTTTTCACATTATAAATGGAGAAATGAAACACTAAAAATTAGAATGTTGTCAGTCATGAGTGAAACCTAATAACTAAGCAAACCAAGAATGTAAAATAGGTTGGGATCACATGAGTATCCCACAGAGAGTTACCTTTAGGTTTCACTTGACTACAGAAACATTTGAAAGGATCCACAGGTAGCCTCTGTGGTTTTTGACTGCAGGAATTGCTGATGCTTGTGATTTAATAGCAGAGGAACTGAGGCTTCAAGCCATTGCATCTTCTCAAAAAAAAAAAAAAAGGAAGATAATTACGTGTTTCATTTCTCTCGGAAGAGACCTTCGACCACTAACTGGACACAAAATAAAAATTAATTTTGTGTTCTCTTATGCAATTTCTGAGTAGGAGTTTGAAGTATTAAAGGAAAAATCCACTAATCTTTCCTAAAAAGGGAAGACAAAATACATGCACAGCAGAGATTCCTTGGCGAGCCATTAGCTCTTTTTTATTACAGTTACTCTTAAACATCTGATGCCATATCACTCTATCAAATGAAGTATCCACAGCATCTTTCACATAAGTGAAAGAAATTCATACTAATGAAGAATAATTCAGGATTTTGACTAACAAATATAAAAGGTATTAATGCCCCACCTGATTTATTTTGCTCTACATCTCATTTATTTAGGAAAAATTACTTTGCTACTACACTTCCATAGCACTAGGCTCCAACCCCACCCCAGCCATCAAGGACCTGGGATCCTGCTCTTCTCTCTAAGAAAAGACAGAAAGTTTTCCTGGGGTTTTGGCTTAGTAACAAGATAAACAAAAAGACCAAGAAAATCTGCCACATAATCAAAGCACACCATCACACAGATTGAAGATTTTCCTTTAAAAAAAAAAAATCTGTCAGGAGCATCCTGCAGAACACAGGCACACGCAACCCCAACATTCATGGGCACAGCTCCTAAGCTAACCAACCATGCCGCCTCCAATGTTGCAGAAGCGTCGGGATCCCGAAATACGAGGTGATGGAGCACACTCCGGGACAGCCTTCGGGCAGGAGATGCACCTTAACAGGATTTATCTCTGCAGGCGGGCAGGTGTTAGGACAGGAGCGGGCAGACCCCCCGCAGCCAGCGTTACACGACTCCGGGCAGTTCTGCAAGCTTGAAGGCGCACAGGGAGCTTGAGCTGAGGTCGGGCAGCGGAGAGGCTCAGCCCCGCCAGCCGACGAGCCCGCCCCTACCCCAGCAGCCGCCGGGCCGCCGCAGGGGGAAGGCGGCCGCGCCGTTATCCGCCCCGGCCAGCCTCGCTCCGCAGGGGACCCCACCTGCACCGTGTAAACCCAGCCGACGTCCATGTGGCTGTGGGCGACCACGAAGGCCCTCAGCTGCCCCCGGCCGCCGGCCCGCGGGAGGAGGCTGAAGAGCAGGAGGAGGAAGAGGAGCGGGGGGCGCATGGCGGCTCCGCGGGCTCCCCGCCGCACTTCCGCGTCCCGCCGGCCCGGCACCGCCTCCCGGCACGGCGGCCCCGGGGCGGGGAAGCAGCGGCTGCCGCGCCGGCACCATCTTCACCGCCCGGAGGCGTCAGGGCCGCTCGTCGAGAGGAGCTGCTTTGTTAGGGGAAGAAACGAAAAAGCTACAGCAGTTTTCCTGTAGCCGAGAGGATTCCGGGGCTCGAGGGGTGACTTTGTCTTGGCCCCGAGCTGCTCGGCAGGTATTTGAGGTCCCTACAGCAGGGTGCGAGCGCCACTTAAAACCACAGCCCCCGGGAGGTGCTGGTGGCTCTTGCTGGTAGCTCTGGGGCTGGTTTTCTTATAAAACTAGATTGCTCAGAGAAATGTTGACTTCTGCATCTCGGACGACTATAAATCCTTATGGGTTTTTTTGAGGAAATTCTTTTGAATTGAACGCAAGCTCTTTATTTCAGGGTTCATTATGGATTATTGTCTGCATCTTTGAAGGTTTGAAGTTGTAGCAAGATTAAATTTTATTTTATGTGGTTGACCTTCTGATCCCATTTAAATTGGTTTTATGACTCGTCTTATCACTGCTAGCAAGAGATGGACCCTGTGCTGTGAACTGAAGAGGTAGATTCTTGTGTCTGCATAAAGTCCTGCTGAAAAGGAAAAAAATCCAACGCATAATTAAAAAATGTTACAGGGTAATGTAGCCCAAACAATCTGCTCGAAAGTTTTGTCTGCAGTTGCACCAGCTCTGCCCAATCTATCATTGTGATATTAAAAGCCCAAATAGTTTAAGCTCTTTTTTAAAACTTGACTCTTTAAAATACACAGTAGTATAATTTGACTGCATTGCTTCAGTTCTAGTTTGAGTAAATTACATGCTTTTAACAACATTACAATCCTGAAATGACAAAAAAATATCATACCAAACTCTAGCTCATTTACAACAGTGCGAAAGTAAAGGACATCAGATGAAGGTGGCACCTGCTCTCACCTTCAAGTTTGTCTGTTGATTTAGCATTGCTAGTTTCCAAACCTAGTTAAACCAGTCATCTCTTGGAAAGAAACAATCACAAATAGCTTAAGAGTGTGTGTCTACAGACTTACACTGATAAAAGTAATAGATTAATTCATACTGGACTACCTGGCACTTGGGTGCAAAATAACCCATCTCAATATTCAAGATACCTGTAGAAACAGATCACACACTGTAAATTTGATTTGCATCTATCCCCTCATATTAGAAGGAAAAAAAATGCGTGCTGCATTACATGCCAAACTGGGTGAATTTTTTAACATATACAGTTTGTAAATGTTTGAAGTCCAGAATGAAAAATGCGATGTAAGTCAGTAATACTGAGTTGAACAGCATAAAATTGCTACATTTTATAAAAATTAAATCTAACATGAATGGATTCTCCCAGAACAGGGCCCTTGTTTGCTAATTAACATGGTAGACTAGAGTTTTCTCCAAAAAGAAGAGGCTAACACTGGAATGCTAAGGTTAATTTTATTTATGATAATACATTGTTATGAAGAGCAATCAAGGTCTGTAGGTAATTTGTTGGGGGAGTTAGTATCACTGTAAGCAGCTGGATGAAGCTTTACTTTAATACAGCTCTATGATACTCTCTTTTTCCCCAAATCATCAGCTTAAACCTTTTCAGTTCCAAGAAAGCTAGTGCGCATCCAGCAAACATATGGTTTAGAGATATATATACACAGTCTAAATGAACTGGTGTTCTTTTACCCCAGAAGGCATTATGGTCTTTGTAATTTAGGTGAAGTTCCCAGGAAAGCTTAAGCGTTGGTGTTTTGCTTTGTTTCTAAAAGTAGCTGAGAATGTTTGCAGAACATTACTCCCATTTTAAACCTATTTCCTTCAGAAAGTGTAATTGTCCTCCTTATTCTTTCACAAAGGCCACAGTGTGGCACTGTCTTGGATGCAGTGGAGAAGAATATAAATATTTTAACAGAATACTTTTATTAGGAAAAATTGAATGAAACTGCCCACAGTTTATGCACCTAAAGGCATTAGGAAGGTCTCCACTTGTTGCAAAAAGGGATGAATGTAGTATATCAAGTAGAGTTTATGCTGAAAATAATGCTTTCTCACCATTTACATACCATTTCACAAATAGCAAAAAGCTAGATGGAGGAGCCAGTGTAACTGTGCCGTAACAGCTGCCTCCATTGGTATTTTATCCTCTTGTTGGCTCCTAATCTCATAGTATGGCTTGATTATAGTCTTCCTGTATTATTTCTTAAGCTTTTCTCATCTGCCCGTACAAAGTGTGTTTGCTCTCTTTGACATGAGCTGTGCTATATGTGGGCCTCTGACACTGTCACCTCAAAAAGACAGAAGATGTAGGCAGGATGCTGCCAGCTATAAGCTAAGCAATCACAATCCTGTTAAAGTAAATACCAAGAAAGCTACCTGGTGAACAGAACAATTAACATACCTTTGCATTTCCCTCCTGTGGTGTTTTTGGGGTGGATGTCTAGAATCCAAGCATAAAGGCATTTGTTAACATAAGTTCACTCTAGCTGACTGTTTCAGTGTTTTAAAACTTGCCGTTCCCCTAAACATTTTCCAGTGGAGGCAGAGGTCACTACACAGAGCACTTAAGCCTACTTGATAACGTGTTTGCTTTTTTACTTCCCTCTCATGGATGCTGTAAAGACAGTTTGTGGATCCACAGGGGTCCACGGACTAGATGAAAACCACTCTCTAGCCTTGCAGTGATTTCAGTGTATATAAAACCTGACAATTTACGTGGTATTTGCAGCCTTTATCCGTAAGATAGCCTACACAGCCTAGGAATGGGAAGAGAACTGAGGTGAATGTCGTGATGAAAACACAGCTGCCGGCACCTGGTGTGTTGAGCTGGGAGAGACCATACGGATGCTAGCATGGGTGATGCTGGCGAGGCCCGGGTGTGTGGGGTTCTCCAGGGGTTGTGTGTCCAAGCTCCTGGTACAGCTGGGGATACCCACCCGTGGACGCTCGGCTGGCCGCACCGCAGGCAGTGTGCCTGAGGCACTTGGAGGGACACGGCGCAGCCGGCGGCACCTGATGGGGAGTTCACGACTGAAGTTGAACCAACAGCAGGGAGGAGCCTCTACTCTGGGCCGCGGAGGGAGGCCGGGAGGAAGGCCAGGCTGTGGCGCCGCATCCCGCCGCCGCCGTGCCTGGGGCTCGCCTCGGGCAGAGCGGCCGCCCAGCCCCGCCGGCAGCCCGCGGCGCCCCGCTGGCAGCGGCCCCGCTGGCAGCCCCCGGACCCCCGCCGCGGTGCTGGGGCCACCCCGCGCCCGCTCACACCTGTTGGGGCCGCGGCAGGGCCGGCGGTGCCGGGCGCGGCGGGTCCTGGCGAGGCTGCGCCGCCTCCGCCGGGAGCTTCGGGCGGAGCCTTCCCTCCTTCCCGTCCTCCCTCCCCCGGCTCCCTGAGCGCCCCGAGGCAGCGCCCGCTGCCTGCGCCGCCCGCTCCGCTGGGAGAAGGAGGAGGAGGCGCCCCGAGCTGCCGGCGCTGGGAGCAAAGCAAGTAACAGTTCAGAGCACTGGGCGCCTTTCGGAGGGCAACACACATGTCCCACAAGCAGGGTATCTGGAAACGCTCCCCCTTCCCTCGGCCCTCTCTGCTCTCCTCTTATCCCTCCGTTCCCTCCTCTGCCCCCTCCATCTCTCCTCCCCACTCCTCCGGCTCTGTCTCTCTCCTCCACCGCCCTCTTTCCCTTCTCCCTTCCTCAGCCCTCTCCCCCCGACTGCCTGTGCCTGGTCGGGGGCCCTGGGTCAGGGGCCCTGGGTGCCCCCGACTGACTGTGCCTTTCCTCCCTGCCCAGTTGGCGGCCCCCCAGGCGAGAGCGCGGTTGACTGGTGCCTTTACCAGCTCAATGGAGCAGCCGAGTTTGAGGTCTCTGAAGGTGAGTACAGGGGTGCTGAGGTGGGGCGCGTCCCCTTGGCCACTGCCCTGGCTGGCAGCACGTGGAGAAACACGGCTCGCTGGTGGGAGGGCGGCTGGGGCAGAACATGGCAGCCGCCCGGGGCGTGGGACCTGTGGGGTGGCAAAGATGGCGCATGGGCCCAGCGCAGGAGGGGAGGTGGGCTGGCAAGGGGTGGCTGCCGATGGTTTGTGTGTGCCGGGCCTCGTGTAAGTGTCTTGCCTGGTTTTGTTTTGTTTTTTTGGCAGAAGTCGGGTTTCGCAGCTAGCAGCCTAGGTGGCATCAGTCCTCTTGGCCTTGGCATTGGTGGCTACTGGTGTGAGGGAGGCTGTGTAGTACCTGCTGGAAAGTTTTCTGGCCTTTTTTTTTTTTTCCCCTCCTTAACTTTGAAGAGAGAGGTAACCTGGAAAGTTTAATTTTTTAATATTCTGTGATCAGAAAAGGAACAGCCTTTGGGTGCCAGGGCAAGAAAGTCTTCCCTCTGTCTCTGAACCACATATGATTTTGAACATGCAGAGTATTTAAACTTAGATGTCTACCTATGTTTTCCAGTATGCCAGATGCATACTGTGCAGTGTCCGTGAGTATATTTCAGTGCCTGTTTTCAGTGAGTTAAGTGGAGCTAGGACCTCATCTCCACGTTTTGGTCTGTTGGTGTTATGCATGTCTGAGGGGAGTGCATTTACTGTTTGTAAGGGCTTAAAATGCATCACAAGTTCAGCTGGACTGAAAAACTTTCTAATGCTGAGGAAAGTGACGCACTGTAATAGATTGGCTTCAGGTTAGACATTAGGGAAAGCTTTTCAGCATTGAAGCACTAGAATATATGGGGTAGGTAGACAATGAAATCTCACTCACTTGAGGTATTTAAGGTTTGTTTCACAAACATGGGTTGAAGCAATAAAGCTACAGATCTTGCCTTGGGGCAGGTAGATAGTCTACCTGTTTGGGGTCTCTTTTAGCTTTATTATCTGTGATTCTGTGGGATGTGAAGTTTTGTGTTATGTCTTGTGTTCTGCTGTTTGAGAAGTGATTTTAAACCCCAGTGTACTAATAATAAGCTACATCTTGATCAAAGCTTTGGAGTAAGTTTAATTTTTCCTCCCAATTATTCCATGGTGGTTTATATTTCAAGGTATATTTAATAGTGTGTAATTACACACACTTGCATACTAAAGCATTTCTCAAAATAAAATATGTTGTGATTTTGTGCCTAGATTAATTTTTTTTTTTTTGGTGAAACTGCATACCAAACCAGATGTGATGACGATAGGTGGGGGTGGAAATTACATCCGTGTGAGGGAGTGTAATGAGTGAGTGACAGCATTTCTTAGGCATCATAAAATGTTGAAAACAAGCTTTAGGTTGGCATTTACTTTCATTTAAAGATTTGAATGAGTAGAATATGCTTCTTAACCTTATTTGTCTGGGTAAATACCAGTGTTTCAGCACTGTTTTGAGACTATAATGTTTTCTTCTCAACAGGTGTTTTACTCCTTTGATTTTTTGGGTCATCTTTTATCACATGGCATAATTTTTTAAAATTCGTTTGCTAACCCTGACTTCAGTTCTCTTTAACACTGGCAATTTATGGATGCCCAATTTTACTTCATGACTTACATGGAAACCTTACGTGTTTTCTCTTCTTTACTCAGCATGGGAATATGTGAAATTCAGAGAACAGGAAACAGGCTGAAGCAGTGTAATTTGGTCACATAAGCTGTAGAGTCAAAGTCATTTGCAGGTAGTAAACCCTGTTTATGTTAATAGGATTATATATAACTGTGACATACATTTTCCAGAATACATGTTGTCTATTAAATGCCACTGATATCTAGGAACACATACGGCAATATAATCAGCACACTTTGCAGAAGTGAAAAACAACATTTAAAAGAAAGGACCACTATGGCAGGTTGCTTGACCTCTTTTGCATGCCAGTGTTTTGGATTAAGTCCAAACCCTTTCCTTTGCTGAAGTTTGCCTCTAAAATAACTTAAATTACACAGAGCCAAACAGAATCCTTAGCTTAAAATGGATTGTTCCTGTGACTTCCAATGCAGATTTTTTTTTTTGTTCTGCAACATTTCTGTCTTAGACTAGGAAAGAAAATTATTCTTTTTCCAAAAATAGATGTGTTAGATGAAAAACATTCATTTACATAACAGAAAAGCAAAATTGCATATTTCAAATGCAAGGAAAAATAGAGCATAGTAAGTAAAACATCACAATCAAAGCCAAGATAATCATGTTTGATTTAGTCTTCCTGCCTTGAAACAAAAACCTATTTTAAATATTGCTACTTCTATAATTAATGTCTAAGTGCCAAATATATTTTATTCATGCTAAAGATCTCAAAGCACTTTGCTCACATTAAGTGCAGCCTCACAAAAGCTGTATGAAGAACAGTATTAGAGTATCCATTTACAGGCTAGCAAAATGAAATATAGAAGTTAAGGATGTGATTTTTATAGAAGCTGAATGTCAGGTATTAAGCAGTTAGTACTTGAGACTTCTGAAAAGTCAAATCTTGTACTGTTTGTCCAGACCATCTGGTGGACTGTTAGCAGGACTGCTTATTCCAGAACCTTTGCTTCAAGTTCCAAATCACGTTAACTTCTTGCAAACTTTGTATAAGTTAAAGCATGTTTGAAGTATTTTATGCTGTGAATTCTAAGCTGGCATTATGTTATTCTAGATAGCATTACATTCAGTAATGATTATATGGTTAATGAAAAGATTGAGTCAAAAATCATATTTTTAGTTTTCACTCTTAAAGTTAGCTCGTCAGAGACTTGAAATTGGTTCACAGTGTAAATTTTCTTTTCATCCGTTTTGTAACTTTATGCTCTGGTATGTCTGAAAGCCCTGTTAACATTAGTGCCTTGTGAATTGTGATGTGAACTTTCCTGTTACCTTATGCTGCTCTAACATTCTCTTTTATTTCTGAGTAATTTGAAGAGAGATTTATTGAGAAGATGGATAATATACTATTTTGTTGTAGAGGTACGTTTGAATAATGTACCATTTGAAGGAACTAGAAGACTTGTGAACTGATGAATATGAATTTAATCACTGTCAGGTTTACCTCCAATAGCTTTCTGTAGTTTTCAATCGAAGACAAGTCTGAATTTGATTCAATACTGTCTTTTCCATTATTACAGGAATTCCATGGAAAGCAATGTGATTGCACAAGCTTACAACTGAAGTAAGGTCCTTGTGCGTCATGCCTTCATTAGTATGGCCTAATTAAATAGGAAGTCTCCATTCATAGATGCTTTCACATCTCAGTTGTTTTTTGACTGAACCAAACAATTGATTTTTTCCTTGGTATCTTATGAAAAGACACGGTAGCAGCTCTTTTCTTAACACTTCACAGTGTGCCAGCATTTCTTGTGAAGTATGATCACCACAAATGGATGTTGTATTTCCAAGAGGCCTTATTTGGAGGGGTGTGCTTTACAGTTCTGGGCTCCTAGTTGTCCAATTTGGAGATTTAGTGAAGTGAACTGTGCCTTTTCTGCACCCCACAATTCTGGGTTTCTTCAAAGGAAGCCAGGGTGCTTGGAAGGGACTGATATACCCCTTGTCTCACCCCAGCATACATTTAGGACGCTACTAGCTTGCATACAGCACTGCAAGGTGTGTCCCAGGGCTTGCGTGCACCCTAATATACCCTCTGATGCCATGTATGTGGATGATACTATTATTCCAGTCCTACTTCATACATCCCTGTTTATACATTCAGCAACTCCTTGTATTTCATCCCTCTTTATTTTACAGTCACTTATGTTGGTGTTTGGTTGGTTAACTCTCACTGATGTCTGGGAGCTGCTGCAGCGCAGGGAAAGGGCTCCTGTCTGAAAAGTGTTATCATCATACTTTGCTCCCATTATGACATTATATGTGGCTGTGTAAGACCAGACCCAGTAAATGACTCTCTACAAGAAAATGTGGATATTTGATTATACTTCTATTTGTTGCTGCACAATCTGACGTTTAGTTTCAATATGAAAAGTTCAGCATGATAGACGAAGAGGAAGGATTAATGTATACTGAAATTATATTTATCCAAATGATAGCTTTACTTGTAGTGATACTTATCTACAATAGTAGTCCATTTTGTGGTATTTTAATCTATTGTTTATGGAGTCTTTGTTTATACATGGCATGGGTTTTGTAAGAATCTTTCATTCAAATATTTCAGTAGATGACTATAAAAAAACTTATTGAATTACAGTAAAATACTGGAAAGTGTATGTACTTCTTATGAAAAGGAAAAGGTGACTGGCATATTTACATTTCTCATTTGTTGTTTCCTAATTTTGTGTTTTGATTAAGAGTTGGTTTGATTTTTATGGATTAAATTAATTAAGTACATTAAGATTATTTAATTGCAATGATTTATAAAATCCTTGCTTTCATAGAGTTTCTATTGGAACTTAATATGGGTGCTAGAGTGTGTTTTCTTCTAAGACTCACTAAGTGTCATTTGACCATAAAACAAATACTTTGTTAACACTTCGTTAATTGTTTTCTTTTGTAAATATCTGACTGAAGACGTTAGCTCCTTTTCAGTAACCTGAAAAGTGGTGTTGCTGTTTAGATGAAGCTTGAAAAACAGACTAAGCTTTTTTTTAAACCAGGTTTTCAGATTTTCCTGCCCTTTTCAAGGACTCCACTCACTCCCTCTAACATGCTGTACTTGTTTAGGTAATTATCTGGCTCTGATGCCAGAAGTTGCAGCCTTCATCATCTCAGTTTCCAGGATGTGGTCTTCAGCCAATTGCCTTTTTGCTCTCTAATGTCCCATTGATCCTTTTTCTTTCCTTCTAGTCTGTCCCTTTTTAATATTTTTACTTACATACTCAGTCGGGTTTTCTACTTTCTGTTGGTTTCCTCAGGTTCGGTTGTACTTTCCCATTGTCCCTGTAACTCTTCTCTCTGCTAAGCAGATTGTGGAGGGGTCTCAGTCCATTGACTGTTGCAGAGTCTAGCAAAGGGGTCTCCCCTCTGTGTCATTGGAAGTCTGCCATTTGCAGCAGGTGCCTGCACAGCAAATCTTAGCTCTTTTCCCTCTGTCTCTCACTATTTCCAGGTCTACAAGGCTTACCATTTTATATGATCCTTTCAGTTCCATCCAAATAACTCCTGGCAATTTTGGTTTTATCCATGCTTGAATGATCAGAATTTCCTTGGGTGTTTCAGTTGGCCGAATCCTTTAAGATGCAGTCAGTATACATATCATGAAAGATGAAATCACACTGTTGTGCACCTCATTATGCGGGTATTAGCAAGTCAAAAATCATGCTTTCAAGTTATCTAGTCCAGAATTTAACAGGGACATCTTTTATGCTCCCTCTTTCTAATTAAATATGCAATAATTTAATTTATAAATAATATAATATATATTATTTATAAATATATAAATAATAACACTGCTGTAAATAATAACACTGCTGAAGTAAACAGTGATTGCATTGGGGTCACAACTTTGCCATTTAGACTAATTTTTGCATTTAAGTCAAACATTATCATTCAACTTGAATAGTGATGGGCAATTTAAAGAGTATAGAATTGCCTGTGGTTCCAGCTGAGATGCAGAAAAATCACTAGGTCTTCACAAAGCCTCCTCTTCCATTATAGGTCAAGTCAGAAAGCCAGGGTTCCTTTATGGAGCTGAGTTTTATATAGGGGTAGAGAGTACCCATTTTCTGATCTTTCCAATTCCAGTTTACAAACGTGTGCAGAAATTGCCCAAGCTGTCTTGGAAAATGTCTGAATAGCTGATGTGCAGAGCATTTTTTTCCTACTGTGCAGTTTTTTTCTGTATGAACCTGTCAAAGCTGAAGGAAATTCCAAGATAAGATTCTTCTGTTTCACGAATTACAACCCAGAAGCTTAACTTCTGCAAATATGAATTCAGAAGTCATACTGCAGGCCATACAGGTGGGCGAGTGACCTGTTTTTAATATTATTATTTATAAGTTCTTTTCTGTAAAATGCAGTAAAATGCATTTTTCAGTAAAATGCAGAGAGATTTAAAGCAGAAGTCAATATCTTTTCTTTTGCATGTCTGATGAAAAAATTCCAAAATGATATCAAACTATTCAGGGGTTTCAACTACCTTTCTCTCTGAGGATGCTACTCAGATATAAACTCCTTACTCAAAATAATGGTCAGTAGCTCGCATCTTTGTAAGTCTCTGTGTGATCCCCTAATGGTATATGACAAAACCCCAAAATCATAGAATCCTACAATGGTTTGGGTTGGAAGGGGCCTTAAAGACCATCTAGTTCCAACCCCCCTGCCATGGACAGGGACACCTTCCACTAGACCAGGTTGCTGAAAGCCCCATCCAACCTGGCCTTGAACACTTCTAGGGATGGAGCATCCACAGCTTCTCTGGGCAACCTGTTCCAGTGCCTCACCACCCTCATAGGGAAGAATTTCTTCCTTATAGCTAATCTAAATCTACCCTCTTTCAGTTTAAAGCCATTACCCCTTGTCCTATCAAAATAGTGAAAGGTATTATTTACTAGCCAAATTCTGCATCTTGCCATTGAAGTTGAATTGTCGTTGTTTGGTGATCCAGAAGAGGGAGCTACCTCATAAATTTCTAGCAGTTTTGAACTTGACGAAGTCCCTTTTAAAACCCCTCATGGATTTTTTTGTTGTTGTTTTGTTTTGTTTTTAAGACTGAATCCAGAGATTTCATATGATGTCTTTTTGGTCACTCAGTTCATAGACTGCTGATTTCTAAGGACATCCTTAGAGACTTAGTTCTTTGATTTCCTTCAGTTTTCAGTATCAGTTCAGTGTTTGTCTTTAAACATTTTGTTTTGTATAACACGCTAAAACGTTTGGTTGATATAATGATTGCAGTCCCTTTTATTTAATCTGGTGAGTCTTTTTAAACATAGATGTTTCTGACTAGCATGTCATGGATGTTTATAGATGTTTTCTGTAGCATGCAGGAAGAACTTTGTGGTGGCTGGCCTTCCTCAGTGCGACTCCATCTGAGATGTAGGTGGCTTCTGGGCCATTTTACTATTTTTTTCTGTGTAAGGGGTGTTTCTTCTGTTTGTCCCAGTAAGCAGATACAGATAGTATTTTCAAAATAGCAATATATAAGTAAAATAACAAAACTAATGTGCACACTACGATGCGCTTTCTCTCTCTCTTTTTTCTTTTTTTTTTAGAACTGCAATGCAATTTATAGTGAGTTAATGTACCCTTTATGGGCTATAAAAGTAAAGGAGCATGAGGTACTGGGAGAAGGCATTATAACATGTACTTATTAAAACTTGTACTGATGGTCAGGAAGGAGACCAGACTTTTCTGGACATATTTTGAAGTGCATGATTTAGCTAGGTTCTGGTTTTCCTTGGTTGGTGGAACTCTAGATTCCTACCTTCTATAATGATAAATCGTGTCAAAGCTATAATACCTCCATATTTATTGTTGGTCATTTTGTGTTAAGAACTGATCCAGTGATGTGACTTCGTTTCCTAAGAGTACTGAGAAACAGGTGAGTCTTTTTTCCAACTGAATAATATGTTCCCTGTTTTTTGTCGTAAGAGCTAAGGAGGATGCTCTTAGTATTATGAAGCTTGTCTTTGTTTTTCATCAAGAAGAGTGAATACAGCACTGTGCTGCTTATTTCTTTGTGGGTAATCACCTTTATACATTTCATGTGAATTTTGAGGTGTCATTGGAGCCTTCTTTTTCTGGAGATAAGTACAGGATAGTAAAAGTCCTTGCAGTGCCACTGACGGGTGAGAATGAAGCATTTCATTTGTTATCAGCATTGAATACTGCTGCATGTGGTAGTATCCTGCTGTTGACTTACTTCCGATTTCCAGTTAGTAAATCTCTAAATACGACTGCTTTCATGGAAAGTACCACTGGATTCCATTCATGCCTACACGTGGTATTGTCATGTGGCCTTCAGGTTATATATGCAAACTGCTCTGTTAGAGCATTCAGACATTGCATTAAAAAGTCGTGTACAACATTCCCAAAGTTAAGTGTACCACCATGAAGAACTCTGTCACCTATTTTGAGTTATTTTGTGAAATACTTTTGAAAATTCTTTATGTATTTTTTACATGCACACAAACGTATGCACACACATGCAGTTTTTTCTTATTTTCATGCAAGATTTGTATAAAAGTCAAAGAAAGTTAAGTTAGATCAATGTACATATGTTTGACTTTTTCTTCCTCCAGGAGGTTTCAGAATAAGTGCATAAATAAATACTGTTTGTTTTATATATATAATATTTTGCACATGTGTGATACATGGCTATTGTAGTTCAAATATATAATATTTTAAGATACTTGTATGTTCTTAAAGCTGATGAACTATTTGTATGTTTTTAAGTCTTCCATTAAATGCAATTTCTTTTCAGAACACATATGTTCCCCAGATGTTTTGGCTATGCTTATTTACAAGCACATTTTATAGAGGCTCAGGTCACAGCGGATAGAGTTGACAGTTGGGCTGATTGCAGGAATATGCAAAACATTAACCTCATAAATCTTTCTCCACCTATCGTATTATGTAATTTCTACAAAATATTTGTAAGTATGCTGCAAGAGACAGTTCTATTATTTTAGTTGGAACCATTTTGGTATTAATGTTAAATTAATACATCAGTTAAAGATGATGTATTCAATTCGGAGGTAATTATGTCTAGACACTAACAGGGTCCATTGAGTTGACGTTCTATTCATAGAGATGGCATGTATCATTCAAAAGGGAGTTGTAAAACTATTTAGGATGGTTGCATTGTTAGTGATGTGCATTTCCATTTCAAACAACTGCCATAACTAATTACCATATTTAGCAGAGTCTTGGAATCCTGAAACGGAAATAACCCAGTTTCTTTGAGAGATATGAATGATGTTAATATTCCTTCTCTTTATACCCAGAGTGAACTCCTATGTTATGACTAGACTCAAAGATGCAAAGTGAAGGTGTTACTCTTGCAAGACTTAATGGTTTCTTGTTAGATCTGTCTTATTGAGTAACCTTCATGATCTTTGAAATTTTTAATATGGAGGCTGTTGTTTGTTGATATCTGTTTTTGTCCATCAGATAACTCTTATTTTTGAAGCTTCTCTAATAAGCTCTTGTGTTAGCATTATAAACTCTGCTTTGAAATTATATGCTTATTCTAGCAATACCCCATGCTTCAGATTTTGTTTATTTGCAAGAAGCCCTAACTTGGAGTCCTTGATAATAGTATGCAAAGTAGATATAATCAATTTAAAATAAGAATGAGCTCACATTTTAAGAATAATTCTTATTTTTCTTGCATTACAATTTGAAAAATTCAAAATGTGTTTTTTTCCTGTGAACAGATTTTTTTGTTTCTTAAGCTTGGCAAGCTGTTACTTTCAGTGCATACTGTTTCCTCTATTCTAAACCAGGAAAGCACAGCCATATTTCACTTTGACTGCTTTTCCTGGGTTTCTTAGAGATTTTGCTCCCTAAGAACACTTGACCTAGTGGAACGTCCACCTTTTCTAAGTGGAAGCTAAGGAGACCTTGTGAGTCGGCCAAGTGCATTGAGAGTGTAGCTGTGAATTGATGTTTCTTCAGAGAAGTGCCACCGTGCCTCAGGAACTTTGTGACTTTATGTTGCTTTTTGATTTCCCCCTCTCCTCGTGCTCCTCCACAATAAATAAAAATCTTACTTAAAAGGTAATACTTATGTTGACTTTTCTGGAAGTAGCAACTATGCAATGCAATTTATTTCAATTTAAAAATACTGCAATATTAACTTGGTACTTCCGATTTCTAATCTGATGATTTTAGAGCCATAATTGTTCAGTGACAATTTCAAAAATACACAGAGATATGTTAAAGGACTGACTCTTTTTTTCCTGATGATGTCAAAACATAAAATGTACTAGTGGGGAAACAGTAAAAAGAATTATTTTACGTCAAGGAAACTGACCTCAAAGTTTGAGCTTCTTGATTCTACCATGAAACATATCAGCTCTGCTAAAGAACACCTCTAGTAGCAGTAAGAGGCTGTCTGTCTTTCTCTCCTATGCTGAGGTGAGTCTCTGTAGCAGCTCGTGACCTATATTACACATCAAATGTCAGTCCTCAGTACTCTTATGGCAGAAATCACTTTCTTTTACTGCATGTTTGTAAAGTACCCAGAGCAATGCCTGTGCTGACTGGGGCTAGGCAATACTGACTTTGACAGCCCTGTCACACTTGCAAAGCACACTCACTTACGAAGAAGCTGCAAAGCATCTGACAAATGTATATATACATCCTCTCATCAAATACCTGAAAGAAAGCATGTACTAAAACCCTGTGGTTAAAAAGTTGAACAAATAAAGGAAGATTGCAAACCCCAAACTTTTAGTGAGATCATTGCATGCTGCTATTTCTGTGGGTACCCTCCCGCATTTGACTCACAGGTTTTATGTGGCTCTATTTTACTTCTTGTGTATGCAGTGTGAGAATAATTAGAGCTCTGTACTTCTCCAGACATGGAGCTGTGTGTTGTTTCTTTGGTAAGAATAGTTAAATATGTAACCATCTGTGTAGGTTCCTTTTTCCTTTTCATGGAAAAAAACCAGCAAATGCTTACCTATGTTAATGTAACATTTGAGTTCAGATGATAGCACAAGTCAAGAAATTCAAAGATATAGTTCCCACAGCAACCATAATTCAACCTCATTGCTGTGAAAGCACAAAAACCCACACCAAATACCATGCAGAATACTGCATATATGCAAGTGTGTGAGATACAGTTGCTAGGAGAGCCATAAATTTTAATTTCCAGAGTCATTTAGATTCACATTTTATATCTATTATTATTATTATTATTACTATTTGTATTTTATTGAAACAGTGCAGTAATGAAAAGCTGATGAAAAGAGGCCAGTTGGATTAGTGTATCTTTTTGTACAAACAATAGATTATATTACTATCCCTGCCTTTTTGACAGGTTTTCCTTTATTTCTAAGTGAGTAATATTGAATGTGAAATATAATCTGACCTGCTTCCTTATCTGATTCTATTTTTTTCTCTTTGTTTAGCCCTATTCCTGAACTGCAGCTAATGAGGTCTATTCGTTTGCCTACCAAGGATAAATAAACCAGATATTTATCCGCATGTAGTCATACATCTTGTTATTCAACCACATCCATAGCTTAAGGTGCCATTATAAAATATCTCAAAGCATATGGGACATGTTTCTTTTCAACATCTATTAGGATTCTTTTGGTTTCTTTGTTTGCCAGCTAAGTCTGCCAATTCCTTGATTTGGTCTTGTTAGACGTTTCATTATTATCACAGTTAGTGAAGAGGTGGAAGTGTCCTTGTTTTGAAATTAGAAATATGTAAATATTTCAACTATGGTACTTACTTGGCACAGAACATGTTTTATAAATAATATTTACAGGATTTCTAGAAGTTGGTTGGCTGAAATATCTATATGATATGTTTTACTTAACCTTTTGGATGTGGCCAATGGAGAGAGAGACTATGATATTTGAAGATTGGTATATTAAGTCCCCTTCACATGGTGATTATTATATCTGTAGGCTGGTTTGAGCATTCATGATTATTTAAAAAAAAATTCCTTTTGACTGAGGCATATGTTAATACCTCATAATTTATTTGAAAAAAAATCACAATGTAACTGTATCTCACCAATCATTAAAAAAAAAAAAGGGAAATGACACAGGATATGGAAAGGTTAATGATAAGAGGTTCTCTTCAGTAAACTAAAAAAAATTTAATTTGGACTTCATGTAGTTTCTACCGGACCGATTTTTCTCAGCCCTCCCTCACATCTCAGTCTGCAATATGAGCCCTTTTATGGACGGTCTGGGCAGAGCTGAATGACTGATTGGATGTGAAAAATGTTCTCCTTGGGAAATCCTTGGATCCTGCCCTTCCCAGATAGTTAGGCAATCTGCTCTAGGAAACCTGTTTTGACAGTGCCTGTTATCTCTGCTAGGCAGAGTCCTATAGGGACCATCACAGCCTACCTCAAAGCCAGGGTTAGGGGAATTCACTCTGCAGCCCGCTGCCTTCCCAAAGCTTTTATTGTTCTGTTTCATTTTGTTCAAAAGCTAGTTATGAACTGCATGCATATTATTGTACATGTGTTTAAAATAAAGTTGTTAGTTTATATGAAATGTGGGTTTCCTTGTGTAAGAATTTATGAACTGAAGTTTGAACTCCGTCTGAAAATTAAAACAAAACATTCCCAGTTGGTCAACAATTTGTTAGTAGATAAACACAGCAAGATTAGTTAAATTCTGGCTATCATCTGATCAAGGGTTGTTCTAGTCTTTCCATAGGGACTTTACTGTTTCTGAAATGAGGAAGGGGACTGGGAATTGTGAATCATGGGATTTCTTAAAGGGACAGGCAGAGTGCTGGAATTTGAGTGGAATCCTGGGTAAAAATTTGATGCATGAGGCTGTATGTACTGCTGAAACAAGAACCCCTTCAATAAAGTGAATACCTAGGATATCGGGTTTGTGTAAGAACTGTGTCGTGGTCATAAGCTTGCATCAACATCCTGATGACATTTCTTGCTCCAGTGTATCTAGCTAATATTTTGGGGCTTTCCTAAAGTGTGAATAGTTACAAGGGTGTTTTTCTTTTCTTCTGTTTATCCTCTTACACCTAGTAGTTGCGGTGTTAGTATTTGAACTGAAATAAATAAGGGCAAACTTCAGTGGAAACTAAGAACTGCATTGGGATGATTAGAGGTAACTGGAAAGCAGCAAAACATTCTGCTTGAAATTGAGCTATTGCTAGTAAATAGTAACACGTAAATAGACACAGAGTCTAAAAACCACTAAGTTTACATTCATGTTTCATTACAAGTTGATTGATAAGAGTGTTTCTGGATGATTTAGTGCAGTGATATGCTGTTGTTTTATACAATTAATCGCTCTGCTTTTAGGTCCGGGGAAGTGAAATGCACAGTTGATACTGCCAGGGATTGCTGGTGATCTTGGCAACCTCATTTTGTTTTGAGGTGATGGGGATCCTGTGGAGAGAACGGCTAAGCAGGGAACTGCTTTCTGTGCAGTGGCAAAAGTTCCTGGTATTGTGAACAGGGTCACAGTTTCAACAGTTACTGCCATCAGAGGAGAAGGTTGGTGTATACTAATGCATATATTTTTCTTCAAGCATGTATCGTCCTCTGTGCGCATGTGGCCCCTGAGACGTGGATTTCCTAATGAAACGTACGACTTTGATGAAAGGTGATGGCCATGTCACCTCGCAGTTCTCAGTGGAGAAGAAAATCTTCCTCAGTGGGATTAAAACCATCTGCTTGCGTCATGGGCTGTTAGGTGTGAGATACGATTTGACTTTCATTTATTAGTCGCCATTAGTAGATGGAGGTTTTTTTGGTTGTTGTTGGTATGGAGAATACAATGTCCCATCTGTTAGGGATTTTTGTCATTTCTCTTAATTTCAAAATATGTACTTTTGTCAACTACAATTAGCTGGAAAGAAGTAATGAAAAGGTTTTGCAATTTTTCAGTAGGATTTTTCAGTATTTAGAGTATTTTACATCTATCTGCAGTCATTTATTCTGTCATCCAGTCAAAATTACCACAAAAATGTTTGAATTATACTTGTTAACTCTGATAGAAGTTTTCTAGAGGAGTTGGTAGTGCTCTGTTATGGAAGTTGGCAGTACAGTTACTTTTGCAGGATCGTATTTCCAGTTTCCAACTTTGACCAGCTCCTAACCATTGAGGCTAATAATAATAATAATTCTTTTCTGGGTTTGCCTCAGGCTGATTTTTCACAGAAAATTCTAGTCAAAACTATGTATTTGGCTTTGAGCATAAGTCTCACAAGAAGAAGCCTGGTATCCTTTTGCACATTAAAAAAAGAAATAATTCCATCAACCTTTCCTTCAAAAAGCTCTAATACTTGCGTGCTTTGAAGCAGGAACATCAATTTGACAAGGTGAATATAGTCAATTTGACTATATTCAGGAGTGTCTTTCACTGTCTCTGTGAATACCCACTCTGCTTTGACCAGTTTCTAAACCTCTGAAAAATCACAGTTCAAATAATCTCATTTAAATGTTGCTAGAGGTGGGCAGATAGATTTTTTTTTTTTTTTTTTCTTTTTTTTACCCTCCTTCTGACAGTTCTGTATACAGTGAATGTTCCCCTGTGCAGAACTGAATTGACCTTTCTCTAATTGCAATTCTGGTCTGATTTGGATCAGAGATTTTTTTTTGGTATTAAAGTCCTACAACTTTCTGTTCTCTCTTTTGAATGGCGTTGGAGCTTTCTGTCTGCTGGAAGGAGGCAGAGTAAAGGAAGAACCTCTGTCTGTTTTGATCCAGAGCAGGAACTGGCTGTCAAGAGTATCTTGGAAAAGGAAACTGGGGAGAAGGAATGGACTGGCACTGCGGAGCTCAGGTGGAAAGGAAATCAAAACTCATCAAAGCAAATGTGGAGGAGACTTGTAGCACCTGGTAGTCAGGGTTATGTGCTGGAGCTGCCTGAGCAGAGACTGGGAATGGGGTGAAAACACAGGATCGGGGAAGGGGCATTACTGGAAGGGGAGGAGAGACTCAGAGATCAGTCTCCTGCAGAGCCTAGAGTGCAACACAGCTTACTTGGGTACTGCTTCACTTTTGATACTAGAAATCTGCATGGCATCATTGTTAGTATCAGAAGCAAAGCAGTACGCAAGTAAGTACTCAAGTAAGTACATACTTCAGTAAAGTGCTTGTGGACCAGCTCTTCATTAAAAGCACACACCGATAAGTTTCCATAGCTATCAGTGACCTCCTTGGTTCAAGAGACAGGGAATTTTCCAGTAGACTTTGTGATTTCAAACTTGCAGGTGATGTGTGAAGGTATTAAGCTTCCTGTCATCTAATGGAATGTATTTGCTTTTTTAAGAACTTGGAAATGTTATACCTTTGAATACCTTTTAAAGAACACTTCAGAGTTGTCATATCAAGCATGCAATTGCCTGTGCAGCCCAATTTAAATGCCCTATGTGTACGCATTGTAGTATAATAATTATATGATGAATGCTGTTTTAATTTTCACCCTGTTGAGCAGATGAATTAGAGTAGTGAAATGAAGAAGGCTGTTCTGTAGAAGCCCTGTCTGATCTATTGCAAAAATTGGAAGACATGTTGTCAACAAAGTAGCTGATCAGCATTTTGGAGAGCTGGAATCTGTCACTGTCCCTGTAGTGAGGTTTCTGTGTAAGGTGAGAATCAGCACACTTTTAAATGTGTTGTCCCTAATCATGTGTTTTTACTTCTTAGATATCTAGGTTGGGATGCTGAATTGCTGAGTCTTACAACTAAAGTCAGTGGAAATCTGTCCATACAGAAGGGTATAAACAATATAAAATATGTAAGGGATTGGGCCACATACTGAGTAGTGTGGAGAAAACAAGACAACTGCAAGTATGACATTAAGTGAGCTATATCCATTGTGTCTTGAATAAAGTAAGGTTAAAAGTTTTATATGATCCCAGCATGTACCTGTCATGGAGGTATGGACATTCTGGCATTTCAGTTTCTGATTGTTTGCATTTGCACTGCTGGCAAATGACTTCTTAAGAATTGTGTGTATGAGGGAGAAAGAGGAACACTTCACATAAATAAATAAACAAAAAATCAACGTTTGTTTTGGTGAAAATGGTTTGGCTTTACAGAAACATTTAGCATGAAAAAGAGTATATTGAAGAAGTTAAGTTGAAATAGTTATAATATCTTCCCATGTAGTCTCTTGCTAATTAAAAAAAATATTGGTTTATCAGCTTAACTTTTTTTCCAATTACCTTTAGCTACTCGGAAGGTCCATACAACCACAGAAAAACAACTGTGTGAACATAGAAAATAAAAATGAAAGGTACTGGAGGTTTTGAATAAATACTCACAAATTGCTATAAAAGACAAAAGTAAATGAAAAGGATATAATTTTCACAGGTCTATTTCAGAAATAATGCTATGTCATAATTTTAAGTGGTATTAAACTTGTAGCAATAGTTGTGAAAAATACAGTCAAATTCAGGCATCATGCTATACAGTAGATTAATAATACTTAAAGTTTAGAAAATCTGAACTCAGTCTCCATTTGTGAAAGTTTAGCTTCTGTTCCAGTCTTGAGGTTTTGGACTCATTTCTAATTGAGTGCAAAATGGAACTGAAGTGAGAGATGAATCTTTGGATTTAGATGAGAAATAAAAACCTTATTCCTGGATTCAGGAGGTTGGCATACCTTCTTTTACAACAGAGTCTCTCCATTCCTCAGTGGTGAATACTTAATACATACAGGAACGTGAGTGAAGGATCTGAAAACTAAGATGCAACATAGCACATTGACTAATACATTATGAAATGGTATAAACAATTTAAACTAAACTTATTAAATTAGTTTGCTTTCCTATTGTGTTTTTTCACTTGATTGCTCATTTGCAAAATTCAGTAAATCTCCATGGGAATCTCTGTCATTATTACGAAGTCACAAGGTTCTATAGTAATTGTCTGTGGCTGATAATAATTAATATTAAAAAAAATGCATAGTTACTTTGCTTTTTTTAAAAAAGGAGAAAATGTTTCAAAAATGAATTCTATCCTAAGGGGAGTCAATTTAGAACCTACTGAATGCTACAGTAGAACTTTCGCGGACTTCAGTAGGAGCAGAAATCTGGCTTTTCATATCAGTTCTTGCTGATGAGCTGATAGCTGTTTTTCTATGGGGAACAATTGTAAAGTACTGCTCAAAACTGTGAAGTAGTAGCTGCTGTCTTTGTTCCCCTCTTTGGGGAGGGATTTGGGGATATAGAACACAGATAGTTCTCCTTTCTCTAAGTACTGAAATGTCTGTTAAATCACAGCTTTTCAAATAATCCCAGAGGAGATTTGCTTAGGGTTTTTTTTTTTTTTAATACATGTAGTAGATGACAAGTAATAAAATCAGAAGGGTTATTTGTTATATTTTTATGGTTGAGTCTGTCATATCATATTTTCAGACTTGTCAGTGGACAGTCAGCACTGCCTGAAGTCTCAGAGGTCAACATCTGAGCACTGTGGAATGGCTGTTTGTGCTGCTGATTGTAGAGAGAGGACTTAGGTTGCATTATGATGATTTACGTTATTCAAATGGGAATTCCTGATTGCTACAGCTCAGATGACTTATAACGGGACAGGCTTGTCATGTATTTAATTATTAGATGCGCTGTTAGAAAGAGCTGGGGTGACAGAAGTGTGATATAGCACAACCAGTTCTGCAGTGTGAGACGTGCTTGCTCTTACCAAACTGTGTTATTGTGCTGGCCCACTGGGTCCCTTTGCTAGCCCATTCTGATGCAACCCATCGGCTAATGGGAGATTTTCTCTGTTTGATTTTCCCAGATCAGGTGCAGTGATTTGGCTTTTAGCAAAGTAACAATACATCACGTATAGAAGGAAACTCTAACTGGTAGGAGGTGAGTATGTGGTAAGGTTTAAGCTCTGTGTCCTTCAGATACTGGGAAAATACAGCAACAGATGTGCAGGATGTAAACTGGTTATTATTCTAGTGCTGTAGATAGATAAACGCACAGATAATTAAAATGTCATTTTTACAGTGTCTTGAGTAGAAAAGAGTTTGATCTTCTACAAATATCTTTTGATATTGCATTTAGTTTTTGTTCTTATATGTTGTTAGGTGTTTGTATTCCTCAAGGCATGTTTTTTCTGAGTTACATAAATATTTGTTTAGAATCTTATGCTTTATTCTTTCTTATTCTTCAATCTTTTTCATTCTTTATTTACTATGGATAGAACTGTGCCTGTAGCCACTTCTTTTTTCCATGTTGGCATGTAGAGGATGTTATCTTTTCTTGAGTCCAGCATAGTAACACTTCTACTCCACAGTCAACATGGTTTCTTTTCTTTATTCTAAGTCCTGTGAAAGTACAGTTTCAATGGTATGGGCTATCACAGGTCTTGTGATGTGTACAGAAAATGGAAACTGCTGACCTAAGGCTGCAATTATTATACATTTTAACTGACTATAAAAATATTTACATTTTCTTGAAGACATGATTTCCTTGCAGGCAGATAGGATGATTAAAACTGTGTATAATGAATGCAGGTAGCACCCATACAAAATTTCGTCCAGCTCTATGAAATCCTGTCAGTCTTTGGATCCAGTTGAGGTATATTGTCAGACAATGGTAGCTGTGCCCAGATGAGATGGGCTTTGTGCACATAGACCTCCAGAGGTGAAAAGCAGCTGTGCCAACCCACCACCCTGATCATGTCGAGCTGCTCAGTATGATTCAAATTCCTGATGGCATCATGTGCAGAGAAATCTACTATAATTGTAACTTTAATGAGCACTACTCTGACATTATTTAAAACTTCCCTCTCAGCATGATACTGTGTAAATATACATACTAGATTTTGTGCAAAGACTCAGGGCTTAAGTCTCCAAACTTTTCTGAGTACACTGGATTTCAAGGGCAATTGTCTACTTTCGCTATCATGGTGTTTTAAATATTAGGGACAACCTTTAACAGATTTTTAAAATCAGTTATATTTTTAAAGACATAGCACAACCCTTATTTTACAGCTTTTTTCTATATATGTTGTGTACCTCTACACCTGTACTTTATTTTTGTTTGTTTAAAGAAGTGATGTGTGCCTTCAGCTTTTCTTGGTTTTGCACAGAATAAAATAAAATGTTTGCCATTTATGCTTGGTAGGAGGAAGAATGTGCACTCTTTATTCTTTAGGGAAAACTCTAGCCATGTCTAGCGTGAAGAGTCCTTCAGGCCTGCTTATTTGGTGTGCTCGCTGTGCCTTGCCTTGGTACTGAAATGCCTGACAGAGTCATCAGAGATCAGGCATGTGAAGATGTCAACAAAAAAAGCAGCCCTTTCTGGATCTGTACATTTGTTTTCATATAAAAAACAAAGTAGTTCCACTGAGAGCTAACAGTCTTTATAGCAATAGTTAGAATTCTATCTGTAGGCATTATCAAAGTCTTAGATTAATTTGGAAAATTAATTTGGAAAAATTTTTTGTGGCTTTTTTCCAGTCCTTATATATAGTATAGTAATCTTATGTGGCTAAACATGCCTCAGGATATATATTTAATTGTACTCTCTGTTTTATTTTTTTCTCTTAGTTCTATCATTTGTCGCTTGACTAGACATGCAGTATTTTACTGCATTGATTGCAGCTTTTCCATAGGGATATTTATGGGTAAAATTCAGAAAAGACTCTATAGTTGTAGGTCAAAAGTAGAGTATGAGCAGAATAGATACAGATTTTGCAGTTTTGTTTTTGTATAATTTAGATTTCATATATACAAATTAGGAAAACATTTTTATACTACCTAGGGGAGATGCATATAAAATTAGTGTTGGAAACATTGTGCTCAGTGTAATTGCAAATTGTCACTACTTGAAAGTTAATGTTTTTATTAGACAAGGTTAAAAAACAGCATGAAATTGATAGTGACTCACTATTGAAGGGAGGTGTTCAGTAACTTTCAGGAAAATTTAAAAAACCCCACACGCTTTGTTGTTGCCATTCTGTGCTAGAGAAAGTACAGAGTTAGGAAATACCAGTTACACTGGTTCTTCTGTGTAAAGTGTTGCTGATATTGTTAGGGTATGTGCAGTGAGTGACCTTTGATAAATCAGAGGCTATAGTTGGACTATTTTGATGACAGTTGGTATACATTTGATCTGTCTGATCTCTAATATTAAGGTACTACTAAGATAATTTAAAAATAGTTAACATTTGAAAGGAGGCTGAGGGGAGACCATATTGCTCTCCTCAACTACCTGAAAGGAGGTTGTCGAGAGGTGGGGGTTGGTCTCTTCTCCCAGGTAACAAGTGATAGGACGAGAGGAAATGGCCTCAAGTTGCGCCAGGGGAGATTTAGACTGGATGTTAGGAAATTTTACTTCACTGAAAGCGTTGTCAAGCATTGGAACAGGCTGCCCAGGGAAGTGGTTGAGTCACCGTCCCTGGCAGTATTTAAAAGACGTTTGGATGAGGTGCTTAGGGACATGGTATAGTGGTGGTCTTGGTTAGTGTTAGGTTTATGGTTGGACTCGATCTTAAAGGTCTTTTCCAACCTATATGATTCTGTGATTTATTCTGCCTTTTGTTTCATGTTTTCATTTATGAAAGCTTCCATTGGCGAAAGTTGTCAGTTGTTGCTTTGATGTCACAGCACCAAGCTTTCAGAGAGACACTGAAGATCAGAAAAGGGAGGTGATTTATCAGTTTAGTCTGGCCTGTTTTATAACAGAAACAGTGGATTTGTACCCAGTGATTGCAGCATTAAATTAATAATTTTTGATAGAGCTAGGGAATAATTATCTTTCTATGAAGACAACTTTTAGGCCCCAAACTACATTATTCATCCTACTTTCAGTAAGAAATAGAGATCTTAATTTTATGGGGAGGCCTGTGTGGGGAACAGCAGTCCTCCTGTAAGTTGTAAGTTTTATAACTAAGGAGCTTAACGAGCAAACTGTTGTTGGCTTTATTGGGAATTTGCTTGAGTGAAAATGGAAAGGATTTGGCTCATTTACTTTCAAAATACCTAGGTGTATAGACATCATCTTTAGTGTATTAAGATGCTTTATGATATTTCTCTTTGCTTTTATCCTTTTTTTATTCCGTGTACATCTGTTCACTGTAATTGTACATCCTGGATGCTTAACTGAGCCTGATTCAACAACCATTGCTCACATTAAGTGGTCCTTTACTTGAATGAACAGTTTTCATCCATAAAAGGAGAAAGCCAGTTCTGTGCTTCCTCATCAATTAAGGATACCACAGTATTTTAAAATCCATTCTTAAAAATTTCTTGTGCTGTAATGCCAACTGGTAGAGAGTGTAACTAGTGATGGACAGTCCCCATATGCCACGCTCTGTTTCTACATATTGTACACCACATCTTTGTGGACACAGCCTAACTTGCATTATGATTACCTACTCTTCTTTGTCCCATTGCTCTTTTGTTATGTGCTTAAAAAGTTACATATGTGACTCGAACAACTGTGTTGTGCCTGTGAAGTTTATTTGAAATGTTGTCCTAGTAAAACCTAATAAAAAGTGATGTTTGCTTCCGTAGGGATTGTTTTTAAAATTTGGAACATATGTACTACATAGCTTCATGTTGAAGACTGTGGGAAAATTTCATGTGATTTTAGAATACGTTCGAGGCCAATTTGTGAAATAACCTAGTCTGTAGATAGTACATGCTTATTTGGAAATTCTGTCTGATCTCAAGCAATAGAACATGGAGCTGCAAATCATCTTCTTCCAAGAAAAGCCCAGACAATGTTGGTGCCTCTGCCAGATAACTCTGATTATCAGCCAAAATGGTGTCTTTGCCAGGAAGGTCATAAAACTCCTTTTTGTCAGGCTTGTGCCCACAGCCTGACAACAGAGTACTTCAGAGCTCTCCCACAAATGAGTACCGATTTATTTATTTTTTTTCTTACCAAATGAACTTCAGAAATTAAACAAGAGATTTAATTGCTGTGCACTGAAGCCCTTTGCACTTGCCTTAGAACAACTTACTGAGGTATGGAGGGGTTCTTATTTAATGGAAAATGCCTTTTCCAATCTCATCTCTGCTACAGAAGCCTATCACCTCTGGTTCCAATTCTACGCATTAGTATAAAAATTTGAGAAATGCCACATGAATGCAACATCTGTCAGCATTTATTAAAGTCTTGCTAGTCTAGCTGATATTAAAGCCACATGATGATTTCAGGCTTGCCCATATTGGGCCAATAGGGCATTAAGGAAGAATTGTGCTAGTTTCCTCATAGTAACCACTTCAGTGTATTAGGTATTAATCATCAGACTCCTAAATTTTTTTTTTTAATTAACAGCTTAAAGGATGTGTGCTTAGAGAAGCCCAAAGCTTCCTGTCCTGTTTGTATAACTGTTTGTCAGTTTGTAGTTAGAGCTTACAGTTCTGTATTTGATTTTTAGAAGCTGAGAATCGAGATGTTCTTAAAGTGATATTGACTGCATTTTCCTGGCCTAATCTATCAGTGGTGTGATAACTGCATCATGTGCATAAATTATCTGTTCTAAAATGAGAAAAAAAGCTTGTACAAGCTGAGAGGATTCATATTGCTGTTTCTCAAGTGTGTTAAAAGAAGAAATTATACTAACCTGTTTTTTATAGTTCAGTCTAGCTACTTTATGTTTCTACTCAGAAACCAATGAATAAATCATAAGTGTTACATATGTGTTAATCTAACCAGATCCTCAAGGAAGAATTAAGTAGAACAGCTGTTATTTTTACAGCTGTAGCTCATAATTTGAGTGCTTTCCATTTAGCTAAGTATTCAAATGCTGTCTATTTAAATATAGTGCAGGATTTAGAGTTGTGGTAAGTGTATTGATACAATACATCAAGCCTCTTTGCCTTTTTCTGAAGCTCTAATTTTATATCTGAAACTAGCTTTTAAACTAGTTTAAAATTAACTTGTACCATGATCCCTTTGGAGAAGGCTTATGTCTTCAAATGTCTCTGCAATGCTTACTTCAATTGTCAAGTTGAAGCTGTGAGTTACTCTCTCAGAATAAGTATTAAATAAAAATGTTAAACTCTGGTTTACATGCAGATCTCCAGTCCAAGGGCATGGCTCCACTGAATTCTCAAGACCTTTGTTCACTAAGTTGAATCTGTACATGTTAAAGAATTGACCTCATAGATATTAAGGGAAGTCTAAGTTATTCTCCACTAAGTCATGCATAAGTTTAGATAGGTACAGTGCTTGCTATTTTGCATTAGGAGATGGTTGTGTTGGTCATTTATTTCACATAAAGAGCAAAGACTTTGGTGTTTTGGCTAGGCTTTTTCGTTTCAGGACTTAGATGGTGACCCTGCAAATTGATTTCCCTAAAAGCTATTTATGAAGGCAAATGAGATAATCTGTATGTGCCACATATGGTAAGTAATTACTGGTTTATTCAGATGATTTATGTATAAAATATTGTTCTATTCCATTCAATTTTTTGTTTAATATTTGTCTCAAGTGAAATTTGTTGTAAGTGCCACATGAAAACTCACTTTCTAGCTGTGTCCTCCTCTCTCATAGATACTGCATTTTTGGTAGTACATTCAAGCTTTTAGAGGAACTATCAGTAACTCTTCGTGGTAGAGATAAAATACTTGTGAGTGTTTGAACAAAAAAGAAAAGGCTTAGAAACAATGATGGTAAACTACATTTTTTTTACTAAAGTCAAAGGAAAGAAACAATTCATTATCCCAAAGATGCAGTGATGTGGCCTGGCATGTTGGGATACTAGAGAGGTTTCTGTTTGAGTTTGGCAGGTGGTGGCGTTAGGGTTATAATTCTATTAGTAGTCAAAGAAAGGCTGAGAGCTATAAATAAAATCTAATTTGCTAGCAAACATGCTACTGAAGTACAAATATTCTTTTTAATTTTGTTATTTGGTACTCCTCTGTTCAACTGTATACGTCATTTAAATATAATCAGTAATTCTTCAGTCTGTAGGAACTCTTTATGTAATCAAAATGAAATATTGTCATGATTGCTTATGAAAGATGAGGATTTAGAGCTAGGAAGGAGGGAGAAGGCCCTAACATTTCCATGGCTTCTAGTAATGAAACAGGTAGCGTGAGCAATTTGTTGATGAGTGATGCCCTGTATAAGCACACTTTATGCCCAATTAGGTAACAACTGCGTATCATTTTTTCAGTGAAGGGAGGTACTGTAACTGATTTCAGAGGGTTGGTACTGCACTCTGAATACCTTTAGAAGGTATTTTTATTCTGGGCCCGTGAGTTGGTAGCGCCGGGAAGAACTTCACTGCTGATAAAATTCTGTCTGGGACTCTCTTGCAGTATAACACCGTAACATCAGCTTTGCTGGCTGCAAATGCTGTGTTCCTCCTGTTTCACCGGGCTGGGGGAAGCTGGCACCATCAGCTGCTCTGTCGATGGGGGGGATGATCTAACTGTGATCTGCCTTGCGCTTTTCTGTCCCAATCTGTGCACACAATGCAGTCCCTTCATGTCCTGGCCCTTTGTGAGTATTTATTAAGGACACACACGCACTGCACATTGCTGAAAGTGCTAGATGTTTTCTAATTGGCTGTGAAAAAATTCCTATTATTTTGCATAGCTTTGTGTACCTGTGCTTCAATTCTTTGTAGTGGTGACTGTTTGTGTTCCCTTCAGTGACCGTGGACCCCTTGGCTGGTTCTTGGCTGGCCACTTTGTTTGATTGACCCTTCTGTTTCACTGCACTGAAAGCCTTATGGCTTTTAAGCATCAATACATGTGAAGGATAATTCAATGGATGAGAAAAATGAAGCTTGTTGAAAATATGCCACGGTTGTTTCTCTCTGGGTCTGAATTGTGTCCGTGATTGGAGTTGGAGTTAAGAAGCCTTCTCCCACCTAGGGACACTAAACTGAGGTACTGCATTAGAAGGTTTGTGCATCAGCTTTTTCTGCTGCATCATATGAATCAGACCTTGTAGTTGTTACTCAGGTACTCTAAAGCTGTGTCGCCATAGTAGGGAGCTGGATTAGGATGGAGTCTGAGAGGAAGAGACTTCTGTATTCTCATTTTGGCTCTGATCTGTATCTGTGCTTTGATCAGAGCTATATTTTGCTGCAGCCATGGTTGTGTTCTTAAAAGCTACATTTTTGGTGATTTTTGCACTTTTGTGATTTCATTGGGAATTAAAGCGTAATGAAATTTTATTATTTTTTTTAAATCACCTGAAAGGCCTATCTCAGTCTTTTTGCACCAAAGTTAAAAAAAGTCAGAAAGCCCTTAAAAATGGTATCCCTTAGTATTAAAACATCAGAAGTTTCTGTTATTTTGGTGGGACTGTAGGATGTAATTTTCACTATTCCGCAATATGTCTTGACCATTTACAGTGTTGCAAAGTCCAGAGGGACCTGGGACCTTTAAGGGTCTGTCTGCCTGATGAATGCTGAGGTTCACTAGCACACGATTTTGCAATGAAGACTTGGTTTGTGGATCACAGAGGGTAGAGGGTCGATTCCTTTTTGTTTTGCTCCGAGGGGGAAAAGGTCCAGTTTTAACAAGATTTGGATGTAGGTTTCTGTGGAAGTGGTATTGACAGCTGGCTCAGAGTTTATGTAATGTTGATAGAAGCAGAAATCTCATCTTTATTCTGAGTATTGAGTTAGTTTGACTATTTGGAAGCAGACGTTTTCACTATTGTCCATGTTTATTTGATTTCCTCACAGAAATAGTGATGTTTGTTTGCTTTTATTCATTTAATCGAATGTGACATTTTAAATGTGAATGTTCCTTTAAGAAATGGAAAATGTAGCGATAACTATTACAGTGTTAAAAACTTTATCCAGCTTAGTAACTTAGAAAAATACAAAGTAGTTGCTAAGTGGGAAATACCAAATCATACCCTTAAGTCCAAATGGAAAATAAGTTTCATCTCCAGAGTAGTTCCTTCTTGATAGAATTTGATTCTGAGCTATAGCAGATATATATCTTGCCTTGAAGGTAAAAAAAGAATATTATAGAATCATAGAATCATTTAGGTTGGAAAAGACCTTTAAGATCAAGTCCAACCATTAACCTACCACTGCCAAGTCCACCACTAAACCACATCCCTAAGGGCCACATCTACACGTCTTTTAAATGCCTCCAGGGATGGTGACTCAACCACTTCCCTGGGCAGCCTGTTCCAGTGCTTGATAACCCTTTTGGTGAAGAATTTTTTCCTAATATAACCCAGTATTACTTATGTTCTCATTCCTATGTTCTCCAATTTATAAAAGAGGTATAGGATTTTTTTGCAGGATTTTGTCTGTATAAATGAAAATTTTAATTTTCTTTATATAGATTTAAACGATAATCAGGAGAATACCAGGTCAATACTGTGCTCAATAGACAAGGCTTATGATTTCATTAATATTTATAAGTTAATACTGTGCTCAATAAGAAATGCCTTCATAATTGGACTGTAGGAAGATTAAGTAACTAAATATGAAAGATTAATTTTAGAAAGTAACTGTCAGGCTAAAGGAACAGTGTTATCAGCTGTGTTGCTTGCCATTCTGTTCAAGATGGTGTGAAACAACTGTTGCAGGACTATTTTGGGGGAAGGGATGAGGCCTCTTCCAGGGTTCAGGTTAGGTGAGAACAGAGACAAGTAAGTATATTGTAGATAAGTTCTTATACATGTGATATTTTTGAATGACTATCTTAAAAGCAACAAGTTCAATAATAGAATTAGATCTTGGCAACTGTGGGAAGTTAAAAAGATAATTTTAGGTAATCTTCTCATGTTTTGTGTTTTCTGTAGCATGAGAAAGTTTTATGATTTCTCAGTGAAAAAAAAAAAGCAAAATTATTCCCTCTAAACACAATAAAAGCACCTTTTCTTCTTAAAATGTTTTTGCTCGTCTTTCCTTGCATAAAGAATGCTTCTGTTTTCCAGTCACAGACAACTGCATAAGTGTTAAAAACACTTTCTCCTGAAACATCGCATACCCAGGGGAGAGAGTAAGAGAGCAAACATCACCTGACATGACAGAGGATCTAGAAACACATTGTGTAGGGAGCTGTTTCAGATGCTTTGGTGGTGAGGACAGAAGGCGACCACTATAGCTTAGAGGAACAGTGCTTTCCCCCTCGTTTCCCTTGTTCTTTCTGGCTGTGGCTCTAGCTTGCTTGCTTGTCCTTTACAGCCGTGCTACAGGGCACTGAGCAATTCAACAGGGTGAAATTATCAGCGCTTATGAGCAGTTAAAATCTACTGGCAACATATTTCTTCAGTCTTGCCTTGATTGATGAGACAGCTTGTGTATCTCTGATTGTAATTTGCAGAGAATAACAAACTCAGAACTGTGTTTCAAAACGGCTTGCTCATACTGATACACAACTATAATTGGAGCAAAGAAATTACATGTTTCAGATCCCTGAAGAATATTTCTTTAAAGGGTGTATCTAGCTTCAAGTATGGAGAGTCAGTATAAGAAAGACTAGGGAGTGCACTGTGATTATAAGATAAATCCTTTATTGTACTTGAGTTCTGCAGTATCTTTGGTTATTTGACTTGCTGGCTTAGTCACAGAAATGGTAGTTTGAAGGGATATTTACATTACATAGTCCAGCCTCCCAAATGAAGCATGCTGGTAAGTGCAGAAGCTTTTCCTGTAAAGATCAGGACGAAAAAGACATTAAGTCTTTCTCTTGTCGTCTGTCACTGAGTCCCCTGTCTGTCACCCACATATATTCTGAACTTCCATTTACAGCTGTCATGCCTGTGACTTCCCTACTTGTTACCTGAAATGTCCCTCCCTAGGTTTGTCTTCAGGTGAGCTCTGGCCTCCCTGATTTTGCCCCCAAGTTCCTGAACAGTACTTTATACTCTTTCCTTTTTTTGCTTGTCCTTGTTTTCACTCCCCCCCCCCCCCCCCCCTTTTTTCTTTTTAATTTTAGCTCATCAGAAAGCTTCTTCCTAAGCCAAGTGGGCCTTCTGCCAAAAATCCTAGCCTTCCCGCACAAGGGCCTCCTTCCTTCCTGAATTCTCAGTAAAAATCAGGGAGCTGTCATAGGAACTCTTCCCCTTTGGGCCTGTTTCCCTGGGATTTTACCCTGCTGTTCCCTGGAATAAGCCTAAATCCATGCTTCTAAAATCCCTCCCCACTCTGGTGCTTACCTTTCCAGCCTTTCTCTGTGTCCTCAATTCAGTCATCTTGAGGTCACTGCAATACAGGCTGCTGGCCAAGGTTCACCTACTAGTTCATCCCTATATGTGAGCAGCGGCTTAAGCAGCGCTACCGCTAGTGAGCCGCTTTAGCATTTGTGTTAGGAAGTTGTCACCAATGCAGTGCAAGAACTTGGATTGCCAGTGTAGTTCTGTGTTGTCCTCTCAGCAGAAGTCCAGGTGGTTAAAACCCCTCCACTTACTTGGTCAGGAAGTCTGTAACACACCCCTACCAACAGCAGTAAAAGCTTTTTCTCTCTTGCCTCAGAGCCTTGGTCTCCATTCCCTGAAAAAAACAGTTTAAAGCCACCTCACTGGGTTTAGCAAGCCTGTTTGCAAAGATGTTCTTCCTGGTCCAGATTAGGTGGGTTCTGTCTCTCCCTAGCGCTGGTTCCTCACCACAGACAAGATGCTGTGATTGAGGAAACCAAATCCTTGCTGGTGACGCCAGCTCTGCACTCTGGTGATGGTGTGTGGATGTATTTGCTGCTACCTGGGCCTCTTCTCTGGTAAGGATTCATAACATGTAAGGCAGCGTGGGGTCATCAAGGATCTGGCTACACAGTGCAGAACTGTGAGCTGCAGGGAGATCTGAGCTGTAGTCCTGTAAAAGAAGAGAGTCATTTTAGCCTGCTTTGGGTTTGTTTTCCTTTTCCTCAGTTGTGCTGTTTCAAGCAGGTTGGGCACTGCTCTGTACTGCTTGTAGTATCTAAACTAGTTTGTTTGTCTCTGCAGAGCGTTGTGTTGCGAGTAGAATATGCCTCTAATCTGATCTTCTGCATAATGGAGACCAATTTTATTATCTGTATACGTCTTCTATCTGATTTCCTTTTCTGAGTCAGAACTGATCTCGAGCTCTTAACTGTCTGTTTTACAGTTACGATTATCATCTGGCTATGTTTTCTGTGAAATTACTGGTTTTCTTTTAGGGCTGCTGACAGGTTGGAGCTGCCAGGCTGTAGCGTGCAGAGACTGCATGTTTCTCTGTCAGAAGTGGAAAGCCCTATTTACATTTTAAGCTTTACTCAGCAATAGTAACTGGACTGGAATATCATTCTAATGAGTTTAGAGGATAAATTTCTGGAGGATTTACAGTGCTTCTGTGTGGTGCCTAGCACATAAGGCTCTGGTCTATCACAGGAATCCCTAGGCACTAGTGAAGTACAAATGCTGAAAGTCACCGTTGCACAGGACAGATTTCAGGTGTTTCAGCTTTTACAGTGGAGTGCTCAGCAGTGTCCTAGAGACCTCTTGTAGCTTTCCAGAACCACCTTTATGTAAGACAGTGCTCATTTTAGAATTCAGGGATGGCATTTGGGTTGAGATCTAAAGATGTTTTCCTGTTTATGAATTGGAAGTTCAGCCTGGATGCTTCTTTAAATATTTTATAACAACTCACAATCCAGTGAACTTATTTGATTCCTTGGCAACGTGTAGATTCAGCCTGCACTGTTATGAAGACTCGAAAACCTGTACCAATAAGAAGACGTTCAAATTATCCTTATCTGCTTGAAGCCTTTTCCCTCACAGATGGGAAAATATCATAAATTCTTCACTTCTGTTGAAGATTGCTTGTATAATCTATTATTGTCTGTATGAAAAGCTTTTTGAAACTACTTGCAAGGCAATAAATTAACTCATAATACTTACAGGACTGCCAACTAATAGCTTCATGACCTTGAGAATGAAAATAGCAAAATGATATTTTTTAATAACTGATTTTTTTGTTTGTTTATATAAAAATAAAACAAAATTGTTTGCACAATTTCTGGACAATAGTAGTTGACATAGGAACTTAAATAATTAAAAATGTGAGGAGATATTTTAGCAGACATAGATTTGGGTTCAAGAAATAGCATGACTAAATTTGATAGGTTCAGCCACAGTTCCTTAAAAAGACAAAAAAAAAAAAAAAGAAAGAAAAAAATCTTTAAATCAATGTGGATGAGGAAAAGTGTCACTTTTGAAAGATGGAGCTAAATGTGATCATAGGGCATAAAATAAGAAAAATGAGGGAATCCCTATCAAGTAGCTCCAGTAGAACTGGGTGACTAAGCTGACACAGAGATGATAGAAATGGGTCAAAACATAGCTAAACTATGACAGTTTTAAAGGTAAAACAGCACAACAAGAAAAGGTATTTAGTAATTCGGAAGTGGGTAATGGATGATTTATCTCTTCAGGTAACTGGCTGATGGAGAATCAACTTGTTAGCAGGAATAAATGTAAGAGGTATATCTGCCCAGAGAAATGTAGAGGCACTGGGAGCTGAAGGGACGCATTAGCCTGCTGCTCTGCCCAATCTAGTTTCCTTGGCTAGAAATTGCGTGGCGTGTTCAGGAGGTCAGGCCAAGTCACCTGGGGGCTTGCTTATGAATCTTGGAATCACTGAAACTCATCAGTCTGTATCTTTCTTCCATTGATCTTCATAGAATCAAAAGAATAACCGTGCTAAGCAGAAACAGCACTAAAAGGATACGAAATAGCCACAGTTTCCAGTGTCTTGCAGCCTTTTTGGATACTCCTGAAATGGATGCCTTCCATGTGTGTATACTGGTTACAGATATTAGATACGTCTAGTCCAGATAGTTCCCAGAATATTTTTGTTCACCATTTTTAAAGCTGTAATTCCACTTTTTTTTTTTTTTTGGTCTGAGAGGTTAGTTTTGAATCTCTGGAAAAAAATAAGACATGAGCATTGCTGTGAATGAGCTGCAATGGCTGGCTGAAAACACTGAATTCAGAGCTCAGAGAAATGCCGACTGACTCCTGTATTGCATATGAGAAAGCTTGGTGTTTTCAGAAGCTTACAAACACAAAAGTAAGATGAGCATAGAGATGCATAGAGAGCTTCAAGTAAAATTAAATCACCAGAAGTTGTTCATGGATCTCTTCTTTTGTGCTTGAAAAGAGGTCATGCAAGGTGTGTTTTCTGGGGGCATAATAGACCACTCTGTCTTTCGGCAGTAAAGTTTTGCCAATTACCCTATCTTTAACCTTCCTTTTATTACGGAAAATTAATTAGAAGGTTCTGGAGAGGAAATGGGGAGTCACTGGGGTCTTTATTTTTTATGGCCTATTTAGCTTTGAAAGCGCGAATTAAAGTATTTTCCTAATATTTATAATGAAATCTGTCCTCTCATTCTCCTGTCCTGGTGATTACAAAACAAAAGCCCAGACTGCAAGGGTTCAGCCTGTATAATGGAACAAACAGCAGCTATGTCTTTACTGTGCCAGCTGAAACAGAAGCATGAAGAATTTAACCAAGGCAACATGAGATGTACTGAGTCACAGAAGTCTTTTTAAAACAAAAATGTTGGTATTCACCGTGTTTGGAAGCTGGGAGCAATGTAAAACAGTGAGAGCTAATATGATAGGATCTGGCTTCAGCTATAGTGTTGAGTGGAGATTTAATCAGAAAAATGAAATAGTCTAATGTAATTTAGGTTAAGTTTACAAGGAATACAGCAACTACTTAAATATTCTGAGGTTAATTTAGGTAACCGAAATTGCATACTAATTTTCATCCTCTTAAAATGTAGTTCTCCCTGTTTGAAGAAGTTTACAAAACCATTAGCAACACTGTTCCAGTCCTATTACCCTGCACAGGTAGGAAGTCTGTCTTTCTGTTTTCATCTGACATGGCACCTCCCTCACAGCTTGAGTCCTTGCTACGAGGTGGTATATCACAGATTGATAACCACAGAGCAGATGGAGAACAGAATGCCTGGACAGTTATTTTATGAGAAGATCAGGAATTATGACTTTATAATCTTCCTTCTTGCTATTTTGGAGAGAAGCCATGTTTACTGCTTTTACAGTAAGCATTAGCATAGCAAATTATGCTATCAGCCATAATGAGTAGTGCTAGTGGGAGAGGAGGTAAATAGTGAGATTGCAAAAGACAAGCCTGAACCTGAAGAGCTGAGCATCCTGATTGGAAATAGATGTTGATTATGCAGCCTGTGCACTGAAACATCAGTGTCTAATGGTGAGTCAAGGCTGAAGAGAACTGAAAAAATTTCTTACTCTGTATTTCTTTTACCAGCACCTGCAGACAAACTGAAACAGGAGGCATGCATGTTTGGCATGTTCTTGTTCTTTGAAGAGGACGTGGACAGGAAGCATTAAAGGAAATTGAGGGTTTTCTGCAGAAACATTTTTTCATATAAAATCCATTTATTATTATCATCGTTGTTGTTATTAATTTTTAAGTAAACATACTCAACTTCAGCTTCAGGCTCCTGGAGTCAAATTATGAAGTGATTTGTTTCATTCCAGTTGTGACATTTTTATACTTGTAGAACCAAGCTGCAGTGTTTGCTTTGGGTCAAATGTATATTAATTTTTCTTTATCTGTGTGAGCTTTTATGATATTTTTTTATAGTTTGTAATTCAGGTCCTTTACATCCCCATGATCTTTCTTGTCTGTAAGTCTATTTTTCTCTTGCCCTTGTCCTTCCTCTTGCAACTCCCCACAGCTCTTCCTGTTCAAGAGATCAGTACCATAATGGTTTAAAAAAATTACAGAGTAGATAGTAAGTGTCTCCACAGCACCTGGTACAGAAAAAGGAAAAATTTCAGGGAAGTATTTCTTAATGAACTCCACATCTGATAAATGGTTAAAATCGAAACATTTCCAAATGTTGTATCTGTATATAAAACAGTTGCAGTGAAATGCTGTAAGTTCTGCAGTTATCATAAAAAACCCCCCACCAAACAAACCTTAAGGCAAAGGTAGTAGTCTGTCGTCTCACATACACTGCAAAGCAAAACAGAGCTCAGGGAACTTCTTGTATAGCTATTGATTTTGTTCCACTTCTGTACTAGCAGAGGGGATTTTAATCTCATTAAATAAGTGGCACATATATTCCTGTCTTCACTGCCATTTTGACCAAGATTTTTCTATATTGAATAGGAGTTCACCTCAGATAACACACTTCAATTAAGGCTTCCTGCAGGAGATCACAACTATCTGTTGCCTACCTACCTCAACCTCTGGGCTACAGTGAGGGAAATAATTCTGGAAAACGTCTTGTCGCCAGTGTAACCTGAGAACAGGTTACATTTAACAGGTTGCCCAGAGAAGCTGTGGATGCCCCATCCTTGGAAGTGTTCAAGGCCAGGTTGGATGGGGCTTTGAGCAACCTGATCTAGTGGAAGGTGTCCCTACCCATGTCAGGGGAGTTGGAACTAGATGATCTTTAAAGCTCTCTTCCAATGCAAACCGTTCTATGAATCAGAAGATGTAATAATGGCAATCCAAAGCTTTTTGTGGACACCTCGACCCCCCCCACCTTCTGCTCCCCTCCCAATTGTTTTGTAAATTACAGCAAATTTCTGCAAAGGGCTCTGTGAAACTACAGAGCCAGCTCCAAAGCAGCTCTGAAGACGTGTTTATCATCCCATTTGCATTAACAGCTGTAATGATCATGATTTTCAACAGTGGGTCTTGTGTTGTCTGATAGTAACTCAAGAATTTCATTGTTAGGGTCAATGACAAGCTTTAACAAGCATGTTGTTTGATCATCAGTTCCAGAACCCCCACCTGCTGGTGCAAGAGAAGAAAACAAGCATAGAAGTGAGCACTAGAACACTGCACTGGAAGACAAATTATTGTACTGTGAAGAAATACAGAATAACGTGGATGTGAGAAACCAACAAAAGTATCTGAACTGGGAGAACAGAGCTGGTTGAATGTATCTTCAGCATGATCCCATTAAATCTTTTCAACTAGAGCCAATGAATTAAAACAGCATAGCGTCCCTCAGTTGATATGAATGAATATATGGATATCTCTGGAGCTCTGTACGTGCCCACTCAGTCTGCTTACCCTTTCAGTCTTTGGCTTTTCTGCTGTTGATGGGTTAAGAGATGCCCACTCTTCTGATGGTTTGTCTGTGATGTGCAAACTGGTTCGGTCAACAGCTGAACTGAGTTTGTGAATTAATTTTACGCTGTTTAGAGAACAGTTGTCAGCTCTCAAATACTGTTGATTTGCAATGGAGTCACGTCAACATCTAGAGGTGAATGTCTCCATATTCCTTTATGAATACCTTGTGCTACTCATCTTTGATTTATAGCTGTTTTAATTTTTTACTTGGATTCCTGTCTCCTTTGTAATTTTTCACCTTTTAAAATTAATTTAGAATAAAATGTAATACAAGACAGTAGGTTTTCAGAATGGAGATACTTCTTAACAAGTTTTTCTAATGTCAAGTTTAATAAGCCTACATTTTCAGACTTTGAATTTGCTGGTTGTTTTCTGAAACTATTTAGAATATGGTTTCAAATGTCACAGCAGGTAATTTGTCTGTTGAAAGAAGAGGTTTCTTGTTGGCCTTTTTAATTTGTATGTGTTAGAACACAATAATTGAAAATGTTCTTGCATTTCCCCACTATATTAGAAGAGTATTTCTTAATAATGTGACATACCTTCAAAGATTAATCACCCAATAAATTTTCTCTACTATTTTGATACATTGCACCAACTCAGAAAAGGCAGAATTTTATGGTGCTTTTTGTGCTGGAGCATAATGATTTTTTTTCTCACATAATTAACTCATTAATTTGGTATAGATAATAGTGCTCTTGTGTTTCTTTATTTTTAATTAAAATATTATCAATGTGTGGGTATGCTTTAACATTGCTTCTGTGAACGGAAGGAATGTATAGGAAGGGGTATGGTCTTGGCTTGAGCTCCTAGCACATGCTGAGCTAAGAATGCAGCTGGAGCTGTGGTTAAGAGACAGTACTAGTAAATAAAAAGGACCAGGATTTCTGCTTTGGCTCTAAAACCAAGAAACATAAAGATTTACATCCATACGGCTAAACTCTTCTACTCTCCAGAGCAAAGTTGGATGATACATCCGAACTACCCACTGGTATGGTCCCTGGCCCATGCTATCCCCGAACCACTTCCAGGCACTGTGTAGGAGAGCACTAGCTGGCAAAGACAAAAACCATTCTGGGAGCTGTAGTAACAGCTTAACAGTACAGAAGTTGCACGCTAGCACCCAGATTGGTACTCTGACTCTTCAGCTTAGCAGTGTAGACAAAGCCACAGTGTCTCCACGGTGCCAGTTTGGCTCGACCCCACACTTTGCTCACTTGTGGTAATTCAGCTCCTGCATTTCCTTTTGAAGTAGTTCCCTTCAAGAGAAAACTCAGGCACAGCAAGCGGGATAGCGTATTCAAGGTCTGCTCTAGGCAGTGCAGATGTGAACCATGCCAAGTTTGACTGTGCTTCAGCACTGTCCCAGCAGTACTTGCATCTTTGTATGCCCTAGCCTGACCTACTTCTATGCATGTGCCTTTGGTATCATGCTCTAATGCTGGTGTGGTGCAACACAACTTTCTCAGCATTTCAAGCACTTTGAACTGAAAAAAACCCTCAATGAAACAACAGTCATTGTGTCTCAGGGGCACCATATGTAGCCCAGAGGAGTTACAAGCCAAGTGCTATGCAATGTGAACATGAATCTAGCTGATCTGAAAGGTGCTAGTCCACAGCAATGTGGATGTGAACCAGCCCGCTTTAACTGGAGTAGGGCACAAGCCTGTTGTTGTCTGGTCCACAGACATGATAGAGATGTACTGCTGATCATACCATGTTTCTGTGTGAGGCAAGCTGCGCTTGTTAAGAGCCAGCAGGTGTTCCAAATGTTGCCATTTCTTAGCAAAAGTTGCGATATGCTAATGTTCAGACTTAAAAGCCCTAACTGATGTTGCATTTAAAAGGCACTATATTAAACTCTGAGATACTCTAAAAAGCATTTCATTTCAAAAAATGCACCCCCCCCCCCAATTTTCTATTGTCTGATTAAAATGTATGTAATTATAAGTTGGGCTAAAATTGCTCATGCATAAGTATCCCTATATACTATTAAAAATGCCCCAACAAGGAACACTTTGTGGACCTTCTTGCCACAGGGCAGGACATTAGTAGTTTTCATATGCTCAAGAACTATTGGATACATTCATGGAAGAAAGATCCAGGAGAGACTGACTGAAATCCAAAAGCTGTATTCTGAGGTAGTCCCTGACCTACAAATTGCTGGAGCCCAGGAGAGGGCTCTGCATGCTGCCCCTGTTCTTTATATTCCTCCTGAGGCAGCTGTTCCTGACAGGATGCTGAGATATAGGAGTGTCTAAGAACATACGGCTGATTTTATGTTCTTGCATTTTGTGCAGATCCCAGTACGTTGCAAGTGTTGGATTTTCACTGTTCTTCATGCTCAAACATATTCAATCTCATTTTAGTAAAGGGAACAAGAGCTGGTTATAAAAGAAACTGCTGCAAATGAAGAGTAAATTCTGAATGTGCATCTTGTTGACATTGTCCTTTACAGAGCTGGAAACTTTGTCATACCACAGCAGTATTATGTAAGAGAATGGTGGTGCATAAATGTTGCTGCAAAGCATACAAATACTGTATCCTTGTCCCTTAGGGCTGATCTTCTGAAAGACACAAACAGAAGATGACTATGGAATGAGAATGTAGCATAGAGGAAAAAAAGCATATTAAAGAATTGGCACAGTTTGGTTATATGCAAGTGGTGGCATAGGGCTTTTCTTCTTTTTGCATGTTTTTTAAATGAAACTAAAGGTAAGGAATTTTTGTAATGTGAATTTATACGTTGGTATATCTGGAATTAAAACAGAGGGTGTGTGTCCAGAACTGAATAAGCTAGGAAGAAAGTGGAAGGGTGAAGGAGCGAAGCACAAGAAGCCAGAGGAATCCTTTGTTTCCATCAAGAACAGAAAGGACATCCCATGGCTGTCACCATCCACATGATAGCTTTCTACATGATACCAATAACAGGGACACTAATTTTGACTTGTTATTGCTATTGATAATCAGTTTCACAATTTTTTTGTATTTTATTTGACCATCAGTTGTGATTACAAGAAAATTGAGAACCATGGCTAAACTTTTTTCTTTAACTTGTGCTGCATCATATATATGATGAAAAAGACTTCCTCATGCCTTACTAAATATATTGTAACTCTAGAAGGAAATGGCATTTGAGTTACGTTTCTGGGCTTAAGTTATAAACTGCTTTGACTTATAGATTTAAATTGATCCTGGCAGGTTCTTACCTTTCTGTTACTGAAGTTTTATGAATATAAGTTATTGATTTTCTGCTTAAAAGTCAGAGGCTTGCTGGTATATCACCTTGTGCTTTAGTAATACTTTGGTAATGTGGGTTACTGATATGGTATTTTTGGACGTGTTTGCTGAACACCTTTTCCAATCCTTGTATAGTGGTTATTTGCTTAATGCACAATTGTTTTTGCAGTTGCTAAACTCATCCTTTCATAGTGCCTATTGATTTTGAAGTGACACTTCTGCTTTTTGCCAGTTTTTGTGACCTCAGTGTATCTCTTGAGATTGCTATGGTAATAACTTCTATTTTCTTTTATCTGCTGTGTGTATTAATTTTAGTCTGTACTGATTTTAACTATAACAAAAAGAACTAGAACAGAAGCACTGACCTATTTGTATTGTGTTAGATAATATACATCTCGAGTATAAAGTCAGGTGCATATTCAAAATGGGTCACGTCCTGAAATCCTGACGAAAGTTTACTTGAAGTTCAGCATATTTTTAAAAACAAGACACAAAAGCCTCACTAATACAATACGAAAGTGAGAAATTCACCTATAACTGCATTGTCCGTTCAAAAAATGCATAAAAATATTTTTAAAGTCATAACAGTTAATTGAGGGTCTGTTCTTCCTGATTTGCCCCTAAAACTTCTGCATTCCCAAGTCATTTTACTAGCTGTTATTTAGTTGATGAGACATAAAAGCCAACTCTCAAATCTGTGCATATAGTAAAGATGTCAGATTTTTCTACAATATTAGGTAATGTCCAATTACGTAGTATGTGCAACTTTATATACATAGCTTAAATATGACTTTAAAATAAAATTCCACATGGTGTTTAATATTGATGGTGCTGTTCAAATGATTTCTCCATGACTTTCTACAAGTGTAGCTGATTTTGAACAAGAGCTGATATACCCTTATAGATATAATTTTGTATTTTAAATGTACTACGTTTATTAAGGATCCTATATAAACAGTATTAGTAGGGTCAGTGTCCTGTCTATCCTTTCAATATTAATTTATGTTTTATCTTTGTTTATTATTAGATTCTACACCTCTTGTCCTTTAAAATTTCCTCAAAGGAAATTTTGGGCAAAGGGCATTCCTGGGATTAATAACTGTAGAGCCTGGCCCTAGGCTGTAAGTCCTTAGACTCACTTCAAAACATAGAGGCAGCCACTTTCTTAAACTGTGGTGCTTGCATTAAGAAGGGAAAATAACTTTTGAATTCTTCTGTTTAGCTGTTAACATTTTATAGCTGTGCAGGCATGTCATGAAAAAGCCATGTCATGGTTTGCTCTGGCTTCTTTTTATTCTTTAAGTTCCCAGTGGGAACCGTAAATCCAGGTTCAAATGTGTCATTGAGTTGGTTATAAAATCTAAATTTATCTTGTGTTCTTCACCTTTGCAATGAACACTGGAATACCTAAGTACTCTTATTAAGAAAGAGTCAGGTTTCTGTTGCTCATTTATTCGAAATCTTCTTTGGAAAATATTAGATGCATTCAACTGTTCCTTCTGCAGCTTTTAAAAAAGCTTTAAAATCTATTTTATTTTGTTATTTTTTCTGTATTATATATCTTTTATATTCTTATATATCTATATTAATTATATTATCTGTTTTCTTCAATATAGATCTTTCTCTAATCACTAATATCTGGAAACAGATTTGAAAGTTGGGAAGGCTAGATTTGAGAGGGTCTGTTTGTGTAGTAAAGATCAGCTGCTTCTTTAGATGGCCTAATGTCTTAATGGCATATATATGAAGATACTTATGAGACCTTTTATTGCATGTCAGTGTTGTCTATTTTTAGCATCATTTTTCAAACTTGTCATCAGTTTCTGTAGAAATACAGTGCAACTCAACTAGAATTTATTTTCTGTCTTTCATCAGAAATTATGATTTGGTACTTCAGAGATCTTGGTAAAAGTTCTTTCATTTATGTGCTGGATACTCTCCTTTAACGTGTTAAAGTGCATAGTTTGTGTTTCAGAGTTGGTTGTAGTTTGTGTTTGTTGGTTTTAGGGGGAGTAAAATTACAAATTTTACATTTTATAATGTATAAGAATTTTCAAAATGATACTGTCAAAATAAGAAGCTGTGCCACTCTTGCAGTTTTCTTCCATCTTTGGTTCTCTTCAAGGGCTAGGGATGTGCCCAGAAAAACACTTTAATTTTAGAAATGTGGGGTTAGTGCCAAGTTAGTGCCAAAGCAGATGCTCGTTTGTACAAGAACAAAGCAAGAAGGGCCCCAGTGTTGCATAATCTGATCCATGCAAAAGTTCCTATAAAATCATCCTGCTTCAAGAGGGAGTCCTTTGTGAAATTGGTGAAGGTCCTTGTGAAATAAGGAATAGGATCAGTCCATGGTGTAGAGCCTTGATTTGTTTGTGTAGTGCTGCTTTGTATTGATAGAAAAAGGATAAAGACCTGGGTACAGAATGCTGCAAAAATCTGGTGTAAAAAGTAGGACAGAGCGCTTGTCAGCTTTGTATAATTAGGATTGCTCTGTTGTGGTACAGTTTTAAAATACTGTACCACATTTATATTTAGAATATTTTATTCTTACTGAAAATTAAAATCGAGTAATGTGATTCACCTTTTTTTTGACAAACCAAATAATTAGGGCTATTTCTCATTTGCCAGAGTGTTTAGAGCAAATTCAGTTTTCATTGTAATTAATTGTGTGTTCGATTACAGTTCACAACACTTGATAGTAGAAATTTTTCTGACAGTCTTGTTAGGGAATATTCTTCTTGGACCATTACTTCAAAATTCGTACTTGGAACTTTTAAACCGTTTGATCTGGAGACCTTTAATAGCTTTATGAAGAGTGTGCAGAACTTGACAGAAGCCTGTTGGGCAACACAGAAATCAGTGACAGCACTTTGGGTGAAGAAATGACCAAATCAGTCGACTTATCCCAGGAACCCATGGCTTTTGATGAAATTGTCTTGCAACTGTTTCTTTGATGTGCTTCACACCAGTGAAGGACTTTGTGCTGCTTTTCCTTATCAGCTGTGATGTGGTTAAATTGTCTGCCCTGAATGAAAACCTAATTTGCACATATTTTTGCTTGGGCAGTATTTCCCCTTTCTGTTCTGTGGATGGGCTCTTGGAAGCCATTTCCTTTGATAAGGCGCCTACCTCAACAAAAGAAAATCCTACTAAGAAGAAAATTGATTGGCCTGGCCGCGATGCTTGCTTTGGCAGGTGTCAGAGAGAAGCTGCAGGATATGGAGAGGAGTAGGGGAAAGATAAGATCTTATGAGAAATAAGATAATACGAGAATAAGATAAATGGCTTATGAAAATTAGCTAGTAGAAATTTCAGAACATCTTTGATAAGTAGTAATATAAAACTTTAGACACCTACACGTTGTGCAACATAGAAGTGTGCCAAAAGATACTGGATATTCTGTGTAACAGTCGTTACCTTCAGAATCCACTGCATGAAGATAACAGGCTGAGTGTGCAGCTTTGGATCCCCATGCATAGGTTTCAGTGATGTAAAAAAACTTGGAAATAATTGCAAATCAATTTGCCATTCAAAGGCAGATCATTTGCATTCATTTTCTATATGATAAGAAAGGGTGGCAGTAGCAGTTGGCTGCTAATTATGAATAAGACTTAGCATTTTTTAACCTTGCAATCTTCAATTTTGAGTGCTTATTTTAGGGATTAAGCTGGAAAAGGTTTGGAAGCAAGCCAAGTGTCAGTGGTGTTACTGTTTTAGACTTTATCACAGCATCCAGTCCGAAGGATGGATCTGAGTCTTCCTGCACTTCTAAAGCAAATCCAAGTAGTTTCTTAGGTTTTGCCAATCTACCTATTCCCTTGTTGTATTTGTTTTTTTTTATTATACAGCCAGTTTTTGATGGAAAACTCCCCACTCCCTGTTGACTGTACTATCAGAAGGAAGAGATGTCAGAATCCTGTTAGCTTTAGCTTTGGGATTTATGTGATTTTTAACATTAGCAGCATATGGTTTACTTGTCTTGTAAATTGTATTTGTGAGAAAACATTATCCCCTGATCCTGCAAAGCTGAGAATAATGATCTGAAGTGTGAGGCCTATGAAAGATACAATTCAGTATGAAGAGTGAATAAAAATCTTGTGATGCTTATAATGGTGTGCACTAATCCATAATGTCTAGGTATTGTTGGAGAATAAAGATAAAGAAGCAAAGCCAGAGCAAAATTCAATAACCATGTTTTTAAATTCTGAGAAATTAATATTTTAAAATAGCAATATATATATATGGGGGTTGAACTAGATGACCTTTAAAGGTCTCTAACCATTCTGTGATTCTATGATTAGTGTTTTAAATAATACACATTGAGTTTTGGGTTTTTTCTAAATACAGTTTTTAATTAGCAGCTACACATGCCATTTGATACTGTAAAATTGGTCTCTTATTTTGGTACAGGCTAAGTAATTAATGATTCATCTGTTCTTACAGCTATCCAATTTATATTTTATGTTGCCAGCTGGTTTATGATATGTCAAAGACACAGAGAAGGTATCATGGGTGTACTACATTAAAAATACAGTTTCTATCTATTGGTGAATAGATACAAACTAATCAGAAAATGGAATTATGACCTTGCATTACTTAAGATATTATGAAAACTGCATGTTTTTAAAATTATGACAAACAGCATGTAAGCAAGAAAAGACAAAAGCACTTAGTGGTTGCATTTCCACAAATGAGTGGAGCTTTCTCTAACTGGAAATGGAGCATTAAGTTACTTGCCAATGAGATTTTTACCAGCCCCCTTAACTGGATCGTCAATGTCATGCATTGGAGGTACTTATATTACTGGGTGTTCTCTTTAATTTTATCATTTTTACTGTGTCAGCTTTTATTATCATTAACAACTAGGCTCACAGACTCAATTGTGTCCCAGCAGGATTTCAGATTATTCCTCAAATTACAGCAATTTGTCATGATGTCAATGTTTTTTAACCTATAACCCTAGGTTACCTACAGAGTCTGCAGAGACCGGATTTCGCATGCCACAGATTCAATTTATGTTGTATGTAAACAATTACAGTGCTTCACAAACAAACAAAAGGCAGGCAAAGTCGAAACTAAGGGTCAAAGTCTAGCTTGTTGAGAATCCATTCTAACTGGATTTTTTTTTTCCCAAATGGGATATAGACAATGCAATAGTATCAGCTCTTTACCATAAAATGAAGTAGGAGTGAGAGAGACTTTTGTTAATGGCAGAAACTCTACCATTGGTGGCAGCAACAGAATTTAGAAGAATCACTCTTACGACTAGTATTTCTCATGATATGTGACTTTAAAAGTTTTCAAGAGTTTAAATGGTATTATAAGAGAGAAACAAGGAAAATGATCTTGAAGCTGAAAGAATGTTCTAGTTCAGGGACACCCAAAGCTGGGGAAGAGAAGGGAGGAGATCAACTGTTCAGCCTCTGGTAGCTTGTGTGATGTCCCCAGGTGTCCTCAATGCTGGGGATGGGGATGGGTGGTCTGAAAGCCCTGACTCAGCCCTGCCACCTGGGATGGCCAGAGCTGTCTTATGGGACACAACTGTGCTGACGCTTACCTGCACAGACAAGCTGTAGGACAACTCAGCTGCAGAGTGGAGGTTGGGACAAAGTGACCATCTTCACAAATTGTGTGTGGTGTTGAAGTGACTGAGGGGGAATCTGTTTGTTAAATGTAATGTAGAATCGCATTTGTTTTGTTCTCTTTTTATTCCTTTGTTACTATTTCAAATACTGCAACCATATGTTTACCTGCTTTTTTATTCTTGAACTTTCCTGTAACAAGGTGATCTTACAGAATCACAGAATGGTTGAGGTTGGAAGGGACCTCTGGAGGCCATCTGGTTACCCCTGCTCAAGCAGGGCTACCTAACACCGGTTACCCAGGACCATGTCCAAATGGTTTTTGAATATCTCCAAGGATGGAGACTCCACAACCTCCCTGGGCAACCTATGCCGGTGGTTGGTCACTCTCACAGTAAAAAAGTATTTCCTGATGTTCAGAGGGAACCTCCTGTGTTCCAGTTTGTGCCCATTGCCTCTGGTCCTGTCACTGGGCAGCAGTAGAAAGAGCCTGGCTCAGTCGTATTTGCACCCTTCCTTCAGGTATTTACAGACACTGATAAGATGCCCCTGAGCCTTTTCTTCTCCAGGCTGAACAGCCCCAGCTTTCTCAGCCTTTCTTCATATGTAAGGTGCTCCATCATCTTTGTGGCCCTTTGTTGGGCTCTCTCCAGTCTGTCCATGTCTCTCTCGTACTGGGGAGCCCAGAACTGGACACGGCACTGCAGGTATGGCCTCACCAGTGCTGAGCAGAGGGGAAGGATCACCTCCCTCACCTGCTGGCAATGCTTTGTCTAATGCAGCCCAGGATACCATTACCCTTTGCTGTAAGGGCACATTGCTGCCTCATGTTCAACCTGGTGTCCACCAGGACTGCCAGGTCCTTTTCTGCCAAGCTGCTTTCCAGCTGGGTGGCCCCCAGCATATATTAGTGCCTGGGGGCATTCCTCCCCAGGTGCAGGACTTTGCACTTCCCCTTGTTGAATTTCATGATCTTAGAGTTATTGGACAAATTCCAGCTATTCCAGTGAATAACTAGGAGCTTTCAGTTCACCCTCTTTAATTTGGCAGAAACTCAGTTTTTGTTAAAGAGTTGGGTCATGTACCCTCCCCCACCACTGCAAAGTGGCTTTAGGGGGCTGATGATGTGGAAATGTAAGGCGAGTTTCTAAGAGCAGAGGGAATCGTAGATCATCCCATAACTTGAAAATATCAAATTTTCCCAGGTGTGCTCTCCATTGTGTTTCAAGGATAAACACTGCTTCTCAAAACTGTTTTCCTATTGGGCGTTATACAGTCTTTCCTTCATTTGATTTTCAGTACAACTGAATGCCATCATTATTTCATGAGTTCACATTGTTGTATTTGAATGATGTCATCATAAGGTCTTAATGACCTCGCAGACTTACAGTAATTCAAGCAGTAGCAATTGCTGGTATGGTCAGATCTCAAAGATAAGACTGTCAAATGTAAATATGAAATCTTAATGAGGTATCCATAAAATGTAAGGTATGGTATAGTTCTGATTGCATTTTTCCTGACAATTGGCTAAAAGTCTGTCAGTGATACAGAAATGTCATGCTGTTAAATAACACTATTGAAGTTTTTCTTAGCTTCAAATAACAAATTTTCCATTAGCTACATTGTTTCTACAGGCCTATGTCTGTATTGTTTCTTTTTGATATATTTACAATGGTGATAACAGCAGTTATTTCCAAGGGTTGGGGTGATTTTGCCTTTTTAATCAGCTGCATTGCTCCCAAACTGTGTTTTCTGGTTGTATATGATTCCTCATTCCTGGTGATGGAAGCTGCGAATGGGCTTATCCACAGTTTTGTTTGCCAGCAACAGGTATGGGACTCTTTGCTGGCTTCTTCCGCTTCTGATTACTGTCACCTCAAAGGTGGAAGGATTGATACTCAGTGGCCATCTTATATGAATTTCTGTACTCTCTGAAGCACCATTAACATTTTCACCCCCATTAAACATGTCTTTCCATTTGATTCTGGATTATTTCCATTTTGGAAAACTTGCATAACGTGGCAAAATACGGAAATACAACATTACTATTTGTGTGCTTCAGTCTGAAAACTGATCTGCGTTTCAGCAAAATGTTGAATTTCAAAATGGTGAAATGCAAATATTTTTTTGCTCAGAATACAGAATCACTGTAGTGAACATTGTTTCATGCAAAAAGGCTATTCCTGGAAAAAAAGATTGGTAGTCTTGGGATTTAAGGGAAAGTTTGGGATTTAGGAGACCTGGCTATAGGAAACCACTTGCAGTAAGGTGAAATCTTAGTAAATCCTTGTTACGGTGAGTGCCCTGTGGTCAAGGGTCATGCTGCCAAAGTGAAGGTGAAGGAGTCGAGCTCAGAGGACACCCAGTAAATAGAAATGATAGATTTAGGATTCTTGGAGCATTAGACCTTTTATCAAATTATTTTGGTGTAGTGTTGCAAGAAGAAAAAATAGGTTTCTGGGGGAGCCTTGATGAGAACAGAATAAACTGAAAACAGTTTTATCATAAAAAATCTCTACAGTTAAAAGTAGTTGTTTTAGTGGAATACAGAGGCTGAATGTGGCTGCTGTGCAAAATGTGGGGGGATGGATTGGCAAAAGTCTGGTGCGTTGGCTTCCAGACGCCCTGTTCTGGGGGCTGTAGCTGTTGCTAAGAAATGAGAGGCTCTGCCTCCTTGGGATTGCCAGAGCCCTTCACCCCGCAGCCTTCAAGCTCAAACCCCACTTCAGCCTAGCTAAAAGAGACCAACGAGACTACAGTTCTTAAGTGTTATTTTATAAAGATGAAGTAGAGATCAAACCTCTGTGTTCTCAGCCTCCCCATCACTGTAAGCAAGTAGCTAGTGAATGGTATGCCTTTAGAAAGGGATTTGGTTAGCCACAGTGTTATTAAAGAACTTCAATTAAGCTTTCAGGTTAAATAGCTTTTGTGTTTTCTATTTTACTTACCAATACATATAGATAGATAGACAGTTTTCTGTGCTTCCTCTGAAATGATATTGTATTAAATTACTGGTTTGTTCATGTGTTTTCTGGTGAACTTGAAATGCTCACATCTATTGTTTACATTGGCACAAATGAAAGATAAATCTTCCTGGTTTGTTACAGATAAATTGAATAATTAAGAAGCCGCTCTTAATTACTGTCCAAGGAGTCATAGAAGTTACCATTCTAAGCATGTTACCAAGTAAGTCTTTAGATTAAATTTCTTTCAATAGAACTATGCAAAATGCGTACTGCCAGAGGTTTCTGCCACATCTTATTTGAAAGAATCTTTTATAATCTAATTGCATCTGGTTAAAATTTTTAAAAGTGCTTAACTGATGTGAGGATGAGATTTCTGGTTAGATCCTAAACAGGGCTTAGGTATATGCTTAAATACAAATGTGATAAATACAAATATACGTAATCAAGCTCATTGGCTGCCTATTTGTGGGAATGGCTAAACTTAGTAGGTTGTTCCCATTGCTCCACTGAGTTTCTGAAACTGAGTAGGGAATTATCCTGGAAGCTCAAGCCAGGCTTAGAGTATTTCTTGCATGCATACATTTAGCCCAACAGAAAATGCAAATGTATTTCCTTTTTGTTATGTTTTTGACACTGTGTTGACATGGGTTAGTGTCTATGGAGTGCAACAGTATTATCTGGCAAGGAAGAAGACTAGTTATACAAGCAGGTAGATAGAATTTTTAACAGCTTATACAGGTTGGCAGTATTTATGGACAAAGCAGAGCAATAACAGCTAAGAATCAGTGGTACTTAGCTATGGGATAATCAGAACAAGTAAGGATCACAGGCAATCTCAGCAATCATACCGTGAGGTAGGTAATGATGAGATAAGAATGGCAGTGGGTGTGTTGACGGAGGAATTCTAGAACTAAAGAGATTACATAAATGACAGTGGATATGAGGAACAGCCTACAGTCATTAGCATATGTAATTTTGTGGTTATGGTAGACACTTTTACTCCCACATGCTTAAGGTCTCCCAACCCCTAAGGTACACAAGACCCCTCTCTTGGCCCTTACAGCCTACACTCATGGCATGGGGGATCGAAGGACATGCCTCCTGGTGCATCAAGGTTGTTCAGAGAAGTACTCACCTCTACAACAGTCAGTTTTCTTCTGCTGGGGTCTGCAGTGTTGATCCTCTTCTGCTGCACCCACGTTGTTGACTTTTGAATTTTCCTTTATCCCCTCAGAACAGCCATGACCCACAGCTTCTTCCCTGATTTCCCAGACTGCTCAGTTCTTGTTTTACTGCTTCCGTTCCAGTCCTCAGATCACTGGTCACTGTGCCCTTAGGAACGGTCTCGTAGATGGTCTTCCTCACCCCTCCCTGGAGAATTGTTCCTTGAAGCTTAGAGACATCATTCTCTTCTCTTTGATTTATAATTGTCTCAAGCGTACCATTATTGCATTACTTTTCCCATGCTCTAGTCTTTTCATTGCGCTGGCTCAGCAGTTCATTAGTTGAAATTAGTTCATTCTGTTACAGACTATAGATATTTTAAGGCCTAGCACTTATGCTTGCTCAGCAACTGCGTTAGTCCCTGTCTAGCTGTAAGTAAGGTTAAATATAGTTTTGCAGAGTTTAGCAAAAATTGTACCATTAAACGGCCACCCCTCCCCTTCTTTTTTGTTAAAGTGGTTAGTGACATGCTAGGGCTTGGTTTTGATTAGCAGACCTTTATTTTCCAACAGCAAGTTATGCTGGGGCCTTTTGGCCTGTGTTGGGTGAGGGCTCCTGTTCCCTTCCTTGCCAAGTTGGACTTCCTCTTACACACAGTTGCATGGAGCTGTGGTTCCAGATCCTATTTGGATGACTATTTTGCTTATGTGCGTAGAGTAACTGTAAGTGCAAAAACTTGCATTCTCCTTGGGGAGAAAAGAGATTCTCTTTAGGGCCGGGCGCCTCTGCTGTTTTCATTGCAACACTTAATTTGTAGGTGCTTAGTCCTTCATTAGGTTGCAAAATCAATTAATAACTTTCCACTTATACTCTCCCTTGTAAGTATCGTTCAAAATAAGCAATGTGTTTTCCTTTGTTTAATTTGCACTTACTGTGTCTTGAGCCACAATAAAAATAATTCCTTTTGATGTTTGTGCTTCCATTCCTTTCGACTTATTCCTATGAGGAGTCTTCTCGGTCATTGTTTACCTTGTAATTCTCTGTTTCCAATGCCAAATCACCTCTGTGATTTGTTCTTTTTCCTGAATTTTGATTCCTGCTGTTGGTATGAGGGTGGCCAGAAGTGGAATACAACATTTAGGTGCATTTGCTGTTTACTGCAACGTAGTATGTCGTTTCACACTTCTCAAAATTTGGGTTTTAGCATGTCTTGCAAACTTTTATTTTCATTCAGTGCTAGCTTTCTTTCTACATTTCTGCTTAAAAATTACTTTTTTTCTCACACCATTGAATGCTTATGTGTTTGTTTTCTGTTAGGTGGTTTTTTCCCTTTTCTCTTTTAATAGCTTGAATTTGTGTTTAGCTTTTGTTTTACCAAGTGAGTATTATTTCAGAGATTGCAGCTCTTACAGCAGGTGCAGCATTTTTTACTGTACTTCAGATGCTACAGTAATTTAAATATTTGGATGATCTGGAGGAAAGGCTAACAGCAAAATCAGTGTTTATATTGACACAATTTGTTTTTTGAGAGATTTCCTCTCTCTTGAGGCTGTACCAACAATATTGCAGTAAATTTTATGTACAAGAAAAAATATAGCGCTGTGTCATTTTTTAGAACAGCTTTTTTGTTCTGCAGTGGTTCCTTCTCACTGGCCCAGGATGGCTGGGGTCTGCAGGCATTCCCGAATCACTGGATTCACATGTCTCCTTAGTTATTGCAGAACAGAGAAATATGTAACTACTTTTTGTGGTGTAAGGTGATGCTGGAGAAAAAGCTGTTTGCACTATGCCTGCCTGAATTAATTAAACACATTGGTGGAAGGAAGGAGTCAGAATGAATGTCCTGTCATATGTCATGTCATTTCTCTGCAATCTTGTGAAAAGCATAGTCTTTTGGGCTAAGTTCCCTTCAAAGCTGTCATCTTTGTATGAATGCGTGTAGAATGCAAAGACAGTAATAAATGATCCTGTATGTTGATTTTGTTTAATAGACTTGCCATGTGCAGGAATTGTTCTTGAATTACTATTTCCTGAAATATTTTGAGTTCTGAATTAGCAAAATGTGAGGAAGAGTGGCTGTGGTTTGCTTTTTAATGTGAAAGCAAATACAATCTGCTAATTTGATTTGATTTTTAATTATTTGCTTAAGTCTCAAAAATATTTTAGAGGTGTTACAAATTCTCAGGCAGCTTCTGATATTTTATGACAGGTCATAGTATTTAAAAGAATGTCTTCTCTTTCCTCTCCTGATCTTGTGCGGAAAGTTTGTCTCTTTGTACCTGCTTTGATGTCTTTCCTCTTGATTTTTTTTTTGTTGAAATTGTTCAAGCTCCGTCTCTTCAGGATTTCTATGTCTTATCAGCTTAATTCTTTCAGAATGCTGATTTTTGGAAGCTGTTTTAGAAATCGCTTTCCTTTTGCAGTGTTTTGACTGTGTAGTAGCCTCACCACACAGGTGCCGCATCAGGATACTGCTTAAATGTGTGTTTCAGTCCATTGGTGTTCAGGAAGGATGTATGTGACCCTTAGCATGGGTTTGAATACTGTTCTCACTTGATTCCTTCCCTCTCTTCCCAGTTATTTTCTTGCACAAATATGCATACAAGCATGTCTTCAAAGTCTGAGGGAGTTCTGTTGGTGCTTGCATCCCCACTCTAAATTCCTTTTTCAGGCCACTTTCTGCTCTGTGTTTTATAGCATCGTTTCTTTGCATTATCCAGTACCTCTAAGTGACAATTTTGCACTTATTTGACACCATGTGCATATTTGCAGGTTCTCTGTTAGTCTTTTTTGAGGCTTTCCTGTCTCAGCTAGCTTCACGTCCCACTCCAGAGCCTGACATCTGCAAACTTATTTGGGATGTGGGTCATCTTGTCTTAGGGTATGAAGTTAGTTTTGTAATTGCTGCCTCGCCTGGCTATGGAGTGATAGGTCTTGTCTGGAAACCATTTCTGACAGTGTGCTGGGTGAAGTGCCGGGGAGGCAGCACACAATTCAGCTCCTGAGGCTCCACTGTAGTGACAGTGCCCATCAGCAACCTCTAGTGCTGCATGCTCTTGTGCCTGGGAGCCATTCGTCATGAACAGCCACTGAAATATCTTCCCTTCATGATTTCCAGCCCTTTCCAGCAAGATTTTAGCTGTCTTTTTAAGGACCTATTGCTGCTTTGCAGGTTCATAATTTTTAGTAGCATGGATAGATTTCCTGCTTTTTGTGTGCGTAAAAGGATGTAGTAACAATGTTAGATTGAATAAACTGCATGCATCATGATTTTATAGGCTTGCATGCAGAGGCATACATTTCAAAAGTTTTTCTCCCCGGCACAACAGTACAACATGGTAGTGAGTTGCTGATATTGTAGGGTAGTTCAGAGAGAGGATGCTATCACGGGTATCACTTTAGAGAGAAAGTGTCCCATATGCACCAGCCAGTGCTAACGAGGTACATGCTGCCTCATATACTAGGTATGAGGCAGCATGCAGGTGATGCTATAAGTATTTGAGTTAATTAACATCTATATAAAGTATTTATAAAACTAACGTAAATTTGCAAAATGAATAGTATGTTTTCTCCAGTATGTAATGCAATGATACCAACCCCAGCATATTATTTCCTGTTTGGAATATATATACATATATATATATTTATATTTGTATTACAGTTTGAGAAACTGTTGGGAGCAGAGTAACCTTTGTTGCAAGTAAAGGCTAAGCTGGAAGCATTTGTTTCAACAGTTGTCCCCAACCCTGCCTTCCTCCTGAGGCTCCAGTTTTGTTTGTCCATCAGTGTGCCTGGCTTGCTTGTGACAGGTTGTCTATTTGGGACTCATCTCGAACCCTTCTTCTAGGAGGCTGTAGTTTCTACATTGTCTTTTTCTGTGGTGCTGTTTGCCTTGGAGTAAATAATCTGCCTCGTGTCTTAGAGGACACAGAAGCTTGTTTTAGGAACAGATGAGCTTTATTAGCTTGGGAACAGTGTCTCTCAAGTGTCAGCATTGCTCAGGGGTCCTGCATGAGTCTCCATTTGATGACTGTAGTAGGGAAGATAGTGTTTATGTCTATGTAATTTTTGGTTTAAATAGGCAAGACAGTGGAAGAGTGAAAAAGAAGCACAAGGAAGGAAAATGCCTCACAGACGGAATTAGTGCTTGGTCTTTGATTCCCCATCCTGTGCTCTTTCCCTTGGACCACTCTTCCTATTCCTGATGCAGTCACTAAATAGGCTTAATCTGCAAATTAGTAAGCTCTGGGAAAACTTCCAGCTTCTCCTTTTGGCATTTTGCCTGTTCTTTCTGCTTTTCCTTCCCCTATCATTTTGCAACCTTGCTTTCCATCTCTGTAGCTGAATCTAGATCCTGCTGGAATCTGTTACAGTATTCTGAAATTTGCCAAATGAAAACTTGCCCCTAGAGTGTGCAGAACTCACTCTGTTCATGTTGATTAGAAATTCTTCACGCTCTTGTTAGCTGGTTCCTTGCACTCATTAGCTGATAGATTGCAGGATTTGGTTTAGATGTTATTTTAAACCACTGAAGGCTGAGGCAAAGGTGCAGTTGCTGTCTCTGATACAGTGTTTCAGTGCCATCCAAGGTTGTGAGCTCAAGGGAGCTGGGCACTTCTGCGCTCTTCCCTGTTGCCAGATGCTACTACAACCTCTGCCTGGTAGCTCTGGCTCTTCAGCTGCAGGCTCGCTCTGACCAGACTCAAGCCAGTGGATAGGAAAGTGCTTATCTTTCCAATTTCTTCCTTTCTCCGAGCGGAACACCTGAAAACAGTGCCCAGTGTGGGGTTGCCAGACTGCAGATTAACGTGCCGTTATGGAGCTAGGAGAGGGCTGTGGTGTATGCAGCTGCTGTGGTAGGATGGGGAAAACCTATTGCTTCCCAGACAAAGTGATACAGTGGCCTGGAAAGGAGCACGGGTCACAGCGGGCACCCTGAGGACACAGGGACGTCATAGCTCAGGGCGTCTGTTCTGCCTCAGGGGGACTTCTTGCAGGAACCATTATGTCCAGGCGCCCTGGCTGCATTCTCTCAGCTGTGGAAAAGATCATTAAATTAGGCCCAGAGCTCTCCATATTGGTTAGCTCCACCACTATCACCAGCACACCACAAAAAAGAAGAGTAAAACTGATAGTTCCTCTGTGGAAAAGCTATGAGCATGGTGTGGATTCAGTTCGTCCCATGCTCTGGCTTTCTGCAAACCTGAAAGTGGCATTGACTCTGCTAAGGATCCTTATGCAATGTTCACCGGTACAGGTAGGGTGAAAGGTGTTGAAGGAAGTCAGCTACTGTAATTTAAATTACTTGATGATAATTTTTAATTGCTTGCTTTCTAAAAATTGCCAGGTGCTGGGAGGCATTACTTTTATTCTGTGTCTAGAGTATGTAGGCTAAAAATAAATTACTTCTTCTGGGGAGGTGTTATTTTTAGGTTTAACACAGCAAAAGGTAGTGTGTTGAAGAAACTTCCCCTTTGTCAATAATAGAGTATTTTCCAATTGTGATAGCAGCCATTGGGTTTTTCAGAATTGTTGGGCTACATCATAATTTTTAATATTAAATATTCCATTTAATATTCAGTAACTGAAGCATGTGTATTGAAATATAAATTAAATGCTATAAATGTAAAGATTCTAAAGAATTACCATCGAGGTGTTAGAATAAGACAAAATTATTTACTTTTTACTTGAGAGCTGATATAATTTTTCTTTTATTACTTTCTATGTTAACTTTTGGCAGTATCTGTTTTTGTTTAGCAGTGAAAGAATCAAAACTGGAATTGCATGGTAGTGCTGTACATTATGTTATATTTGGCTATTAGACAAGTATAGAGGGGACTATTCAGAAATGTATGAGAATAAAGATTTTTATTTTTAAGGCAAACTCTGATAGCAGTCATTTATGATACACTCATTACTGTCACAAAGCTATTAGATTAATTCCTTTGCAAGTAGGCATCATGTAATGAGATGTACTTGAATGTCTTCAAAATAAGCAATGGTGGAAAGATGTTTGTACCATTGCTACTTTAATGACATGTGGGGTAGCTTCCCTCCGAGGTGTTCAGCTCATGCTGAGGTCTCTGCCATCAGGGCTGGACTGTTTCTAAGGTCTAACTTGTTTAAAGTTAGCTTGGGTATTTCTGCTGCAATTTGCAATGTAGATCTAGTCTCAGATATAGGGGAGGGTATGATCCAGACTGAATGTTCGTTCGGGATAGAAGTACTAAGAGAGGACTAGATAGCAGACAAAACCAAGATTTTAAAGTTAGCATTCTTAAATAGAAGTAAAACTATTCAAACCCAAGGGAGTGGATTTGCTATCTTATCCCTGGCTCAGACCTCTGGGTCCCTTCTCTGTCAGGCTGAGTAGGGTTGGAGGAAGGCTAGGGGAGTAGCTATTTATCACATTATAACTCCTTGTTGCTTTATCCTTTTAAATGAAAGGCAACCAATGGGCTCCAGTATTTCTGAACAGGAGTGTGACTGTACTATATAATCTTATTTTCCTGGACATTATGAATAAATAAATAAACAGCAAAGCTAATTTGCTGATGGCCTAACTGGAGAAATCAGTAGCTAAGCTTTTTACATCTCTGTACATAAACTAGATATGCATAAAGGAGAGAGCATCTGGCTCATAAATATTCTCTTCTGGTGAGCAAATTCAGTTGCAATGACATATAACCGTAAAGGGTTAGCTAAATATTTTGTTATATTTTTCTGTAGCTGACTAATTGTGTGTGTTATCTTATTCCATTTGAAGATGAGTGTCCTGGTTTCAGCTGGGATAGAGTGAATTTTCTTCCTAGTAGCTGGTATAGTGCTATGTTTTGGATTTAGGATGAGAACAATGTTGCTAACACACTGATGTTTTAGTTGTTGCTAAGCAGTGCTTACACTAAGTAAAGGGCTTTTCAGCTTCCGCTGCTCTGCCAGGTGCACAAGAAGCTGGGAGGGGGCACAGCCAGGACAGCTGACCCCAACTGCCCAAAGGGCTATTCCATACCATATGGCGTCATGCTCAGTATAGAAACTGGGGGGAGTTGGCCAGGGGCAGCAATCACTGCTCAGGGACTGGCTGGGTGTTGGTCAGTGGGTGGTGAGCAATTGCATCGTGCATCACTTGCTTTGTATATTTGTTGTTGTTGTTATTATTACTATTATTCTTAATAATAATCTATATTATAGCTATATAATATATCTATATCTTATTATAATACATAATCATATAATATATCTATATTATATATCTATATTTAATAATATATAGATATATCTCTAATAATATATAAATATAGATATATATCTAATATATCTATTAGATATATCTAATAGATATCTATTATAGCTACAATGTATGTTATATATTAATTACAATATATTATATAACATATAATTTATATGATTATATAAACTGTAATATAAATATATTTTAATATCAAATTATATTTGATAATAAAATTAAATATATTTCTATATTTAATTATAAAACAAATATAATTATTTACATTATATATAAATATAATGAATATATATTTTATATATAATATATATTTTATATTAAAAATATCTTATATAACAGTTTGGAGCTGTTAGGATATGGTTAGAAGCAAATTCTGTCAAAGCGCTAAAAAACATCCAATGGCTACAAAAACATTGAATTAAGGTAATATTTTAACATAGTCTGCTTTTGGTGCAATTTGTATAACTTCTAAGGACTTTTGACATCACAGTGCTTTAAACCTTTTGTTCTTCAAAAAATAATTCATTCTAAGTTCTGTGCTAATTCAAAATTCAGTTCCATTTCATTTAAAGCCATTGAGTTTTACTAAATGAAGGACAGAATGATCTGTATATGAAAAGTTTTGTTAGACAAAGAAAATATTTCAGTCTTCAACCACCATTTCTTTTAATTGCAGTTCAAGCTTAATTGTTCTAACTCAGACTGAGTGATGAATTTGGGAGTAGTAAAATGGAGACTTGGAGTACCTGACGATGCTCTGTTTCAGATATGGAGAGTTTAAATTATTAAAGGCTGTGCTCTGATATAAGTGCCTAACAAAGCTAAATAGAAGCTCTTTGTGAGAATGTGTTTAAGAGAAGAACAAAAATGTTCTGCAGGAGTAAAACAGGATGTCTGTGTGTTCAACAGGTGTTTGTAAATAAGATCACGCAAGAACCCGCAGGACCAATTGCCTTCTACACCTCATTCTTCCCTCTCTCATGCTGCAGAGCTTCCTGATGGAAATGCAAGGAGCAAACACGGTCACAGTCATTCAGCCAAAGATTTGTTCTCATCTTCTTCAATTCCTTACCACTGTTAGGCTACACTGTTACCCAATCTTACATTCTCAATCCCATTTCTATCTTTGCTAGTTTTGATTCCTTCTTCAAGGTACTGGCTGCCACCTGCTTCAATTTCTGGCTCCTTCCTTTTTTCTTTCTCTGCCTTCCCCTTTCTCCAGTCCTTCTCCCCAGAACTCTAACAAAATGAAATACAGGTTTCTTCCTCTCCTCAAATTATTTTATCTCCATTTCCTGTCAGGTTTTTCTCCTCCTCTTACTCTTTAGAGTGCATCTTAATATGCTTAGTCTCTTCCATCTTTGGGGAGGAGAAAAAAAAGAAAAAGCTCTTGACCCGCTAGCCAGTCTTCGTCCTTTTACCTCTAAGCTTGCTCTGCTCTTGTTATGCAGTTATTTTTCAACCTCTTGAATCCAGTTTTTGTTTATTGCTGCTCTCCACAAAGTGTCTAATGGCCTTCTTTTGAAGAAAGCTCAAAACCAGGACTCCATCCTCATTACTGACTCACTGTTTACTTAAATGTCTGCTGATCTGTACATGGCTCTTCCATTTTATAGTTTGCTTGTAAATTCTTTAGGATAGGGCACGCTTTTTTTTCTGTGTTTGTACAGTATTCAGCTCAATTAGTGGGTTTTTTTATGAGTATGACTGTGAACTACTGTGAAAGTACAAATAAATAATACGTTTTTGATCAAAGGTTCCTTTCCCCCTACCCTCTCTCTGGATATTTGACCAGATCAAATTATGTAGGTTATCAGTGGGGTTGATAATAAGTAGCATTTTAAAATGATACAGCTAGTCATCTGCAAATGTTGTCTCACAAATTTGTGTTGCGCTACAAATTTAGATCAGAATTTTGCTAATCTTTCTTATGTGAACTGACCTACTTAAGTCAGCGGACTACTAATATTTGCCACACAGTAAGGATTTGGCTCATAATCTTGGGAAAAGCATTTGTATGCACATAGGGAATATTGTCTAGTGTTTTTGTTAAAGGCTTCCTCCTCATTCCATTCCTCCTTATGAGATTTTTTTAACTTAAAAGTGGGAAGAACAAGGTAAGCATCATCTGACCTAGATGTGATGCCTAAGGAAGTTGTCTATGAACCTCTGTAATTCAAATGGTGAGAGGAGAAAATTATCTCTGGATGGGAATTATTATTTTGACTTCACGAAAAAAAGTCCAGTTGGCTCCTAGAAAAAAATGAAAACGCTCTTTAACTGCTTAAATTACACCTGACAAATAAAGGGAGGAGGCTCAAAATGATAGACCATAGAAATCATAAGGTCTCAGCTGATTGAGGACAAATAAGGGGCAGTGATTGCTGAGCTTATGTGGAAGGGCAGGAATGTTCTCTCAGGCACTGTAGAAATTGCAGACACCCTGGTCACAGAAATTCAGAGGTATTTACAAAGAATATGATTTGTAATGTTTTTTTCACAGATTGCCAGTGTGGCTTTTTTGAGACTTTACACATCATTCACATAATTGATTATCTATTTATTTTCAAGAATAAATTTTCTATATAATTCTTTTTCTTGGAAAGGAGAGAACACATGTTCATTTTCTGTATGTTTGTAGATATAAATTATTCCTATGCATTTTTACTTAACTGTGTTGCTTGATTTTTGGGATCAAATGCCCTGCAAGGTGACATTTCTTCTGGTTTCAGCAGTCATCATAGCAATGGGAGGAAGCTGCTCAGTGTTACCTCCATGGACGAATCCACACTCTCTAATGCTGTGTATCTAACTTGGGTGCCTGACTGAGAAACTGAAGCATCCAATATACAAAATGGAGAAAGAGAGGTTTCTGATTCAGATGCTCTTAATTGACCTCCAAAAGCTACACTGAATGTATAGGGAGCTTAGGTTCCTAACAGAAGCATCTAGGTTATTTTGCTAAGACCAGAGAGTTTGACTGTCTCCTGCACAGGTGCTGAAGGGAAGTGCCTTCTTGACCAGACAGATCTAACGGTGGCATTAAATAGTTGAGTGTGAACTTGCTGTTTGCTGTACTCTTTGCCACTGACTTCAGCGGAGTCGGGATTTCATGTGCAGTGTGTATTGCTCACAGACCCTTTTGTCTTTGGAAGAACAAATCCAAGATGATAAAATAATATGGCAGGGAAAGGCAAAATAAACCAGCTCCATTACATAGATTAGGGTAATTTTATACAAAATAAATATCAGTATTTGCAAGACCTCCTTCCTCATTTCAATCAAATTCTAGGTATATTTTCTCATTCATTATATTTACAGGTTCTCACAGTTACTTTCTGAACTGTAGCTAGTATTGTCATCAAATATTTATGCTGTACTTGCTTCCAATAAACAGGTAGAAAATTCAGAATAATTTCTTTCACTGTTGTCCACCCAAAGCTGCTGGCAGGACTGGATCCTTGTTTTGGGGTACCACTTTGTACCTAAGGCTTCAGCTCTGTACCAGGCCATGCATATCTATAAGGAAAATGTTGCCTGTTGTGAGGCAGCAGGTCCTGGTTGGTTTGGTGTTGCTGCTGGCATGCTTACCCTCTAAACTGTGAAAGAGAATTGGTTTTGTGCACACCCTTGAAAAGTTGATGGTACCAGTGTGTAAGCAGACAGCATATCCTGAAGCTGAAAGGATTTGGTACATGAACAAGCATGGGCAAAGGCAGCAAATGACTGAAGAGGATAGGGCAGGAATGGGAGAGCTGCTGGTACCACCACAGTATTGACTGATGCTCTTAGTGCAGAAATAACATTTCTAGTATTGTCACCTACAAAAGCTGCCTATAAATAAAATGTGTTCTATAGACGTGCAAGTACTGAATAATTTCTTTGAATTCCCACCTTCTCAAATGTGAAGATTTTATAATGTTTACTTGTCAGGTTGAAGATGGTTCTGCTTTATTTTGTTTCATCAATGAGAAAGGGAAGAAGGTAATTCCATTGCTGTTCGTCTTTCTCTCCCAACCTTACTTCCTCCTGTTTATTCCTGGGCAGGTTTTTACCTAGTTCTCTACTTTTTCCAAAGTCACACGCCCGTTTTATAGTAATAGCAGGGTACTTGAATTTTACTTCAAGAACCATATGTCTTAGCTTCATTACAAAGAAACAAAAACAAAACCAAAAAACTGTGCAAGACTTGTGCAGGATTACACAAAATGCTGTAGAAATGCTGACAACTGAATTGTATTTTTTGCGATCAATTCTAGGGCCTAAACCACAGAACCATCCTTCTGTCCTCTAAATTGGGTTTGTGATTGCATACTCCCTTTTCATGCTGTAGTGGTGGCTTTGGTGCACAGCTGTTTGTTTTCTGTTCAAATTTCTCAACTTCAGTGGTGCTTGTCCCTTTTCAGAATACATGCCTTCTGCAGCAAACTGTTCATGGTTTCATGAACAGATACTGAAAGTTTAAGGAAACTGCTTGTCTGTTCAGTTGAAAGAATTTTGCTGTAATATAAGCCATTAAACACTTGGACTAAAGAACAAGCTTTATTTTATAATGCAAGTGAGTAATTTTCTTCTTCTACTTGTTTTCCTATTTCTGAGTATACAGATTTCAACGTTGCTTTTTCAAGGTGATGGGGTAATGCAGTGAATGAAAGTAGCCGGTCTAAGAAAACCCCATGACCTGCAAACATTCCCTTTGTCCAGCCTTCCTTTCCTGTCCAGGGAAGCCACAGAGATTGTTTTCTGGCCGTCATTTTTTTCATACTTCGTAAGTTGTCTTTTATCTACAAAACTGGCAAAAAAGAGAGACAAACAACAGTTATTTTATCTTACTTTTGCTGAGTGGTTGCCTTGCCTCTATCGGTTCCGTTTGCATAGGCAGGTATTTGGCAAATTCAGTAATATTTATACAGGCTGACATTGAACGACTGTTGCTTTTGCTGCATATGACAGTATCGACTAGCACAAAATTGTGGTCGCACGTTAGCGTGCTGTACGTATCAATGCAAACCCATTTAAGCAGCTCGAAGTTTTTTCGCCCACATCCCCTCCCTTAATTTTTTCATTGCCCATCTCACCAGCAGAAGAGCTAAAATAATTACCTGCAGTCTCATTTTTCACTTTAGTACATGCAGATCTTGTGCGGTTGGGCAGCGAGCGGCTGACTGGGAGGGGCCTGCTCTGATGCAGCACAGGCATATGACAGCAGGAGCAGCAACAGCAATCAGAGCCCTTCTCCGGGTGGGTTTTGCTGCAGTACGCTGATTGCCACTTTACAGCATCCAGCAAGATCCCCAGCAGCAGGCACTTGGAGGAGACTCTGCGTGGGCACTTGTTTAAGGAGTACCTGACTAAACAATTGGGTTATTCTTTAACTGCGGGAGAAGTGCCTGTATTCCCTTCACGCAAGCTCCCTACTGGCTTTCTGCATTCGTAGTCTGTCGGAGCCGTCTTTCCCTCCGTCTTTCTCCCGTTACTTCTTTTTCTTTCTTTTTTTTCTTTTCTTCCCGATCGCTATTCACACCGCCCCCCCCGCCCCCCGCCCCAAATCTGTGCTGCATCACTAGCTCTCATTATGCTGTGCTCAGTAGCCCAGTGTGTTCTCCGCCTCTGCTAGGCAGTGGCAGCATGGATGGTGCTCTTGTGACGACCTCTGCTGATGCTATCAGTCCACTGCGGATAGGCATGCTGAGTAATCCTGCTGTAAATGGGCGAGGACACGGACACACGAAAAATTAACCACAGCTTTCTTCGAGACCACAACTATGTGACTGAAGGTAACATAAATACTGTCATTATTCTCTTCTTGCATTGCATATTCTATGCCAGGAATGCACTGTCATGTTTGGAGATGTAGGCTGGTCCTTTTTTCTTCTTTTTTTTTTTAAACAGGGAGACTTTCAAGGCGTTTTTCTGTGTGATGTAGCAACAGAATCTGTTTGAATTTGCTAAATCCCGAAGGCATTCTGTCATGCTACGGCAGTATATGAAACTATATGGGCTAAAGAAGGTCTTGCATTGTGCTGAGTTTGTGCTAGTGAGGTGTGCAGCACCTGGCATTGAATGCACAGTAGCTGCAATGTGGAAAATTGGAAGCAGTTGATTACTTAAAAAAAGGTGAAAGATTTGAGAGCACTGAAGTAAGAGAAATAATCTGTAAAGTTAACTGTTTGCTGGTGTAATAAAGGTTATGCATCTCATTTTGGTAATTATAGCCTGAACATCACAGACATTGCTGAGTTGATTGTTCCCTAGAGAACCTTACACATTTAGAAGGGATATGTAAGCACAATCTTTTGAAATACTGCTGCCTTCTTTCCATCCTCTCTGCATGTGCAAGGTACATGAGAAAAGAAAAGGTACCTTAATTTTAAATCATTCAATGGCTGGTAGCTTATTACATAAAAAGGAATTTTCCTGCAGGTGACACACATTAAATGCTGAGAGAATTTACCTTGAGACCAGTGAAATGGTTGGGTCAGATCCATATTTCCTTGCCAGAAAGTTGGTTTAAGAGCAGGCCATTTTAAGATTGATTGATTGATTGAAAAGCAGAAATGTATTTGTAGGTGCTTGACTTTGCAAATATATTTGTGTGTGCAGAGTTTTAACAGCACTTTCCAGCAGCAGAAACAGTACTTCAGTGTAGGCTTATATAATATGAACATACTTAACATCAGGGTCAACCAATACTACTTGAGACTCAATCTCCAGATTCTGTCGTCATTTGATCAGTGCTCGGTCACTTAATACTCCCATGCTGCATCCTGAAACGCGATCAGCTGATGCTCTCTTGATTATTGATGATTTGCATTTTTTTAGAATGTAGAAAACAGCAGGATGATTTTGCCATACTGGGAACACAAAGCAGATTTTTCAGAAGAAAAATTTAAAAAGCTGTGTACTGTAACTGTTACCACTGGCTGGTGTAATTTTTTGCTAATCTTGCATCTAGGACATTCTTTGCATTCTGGTTCATGTTTCGGTGCATTTTTTAATTTGTTTTGCATTTTTGGTTAATACCTTTTGTCTGAATGATGACTTATGTTTTGAGATGTAGTCATCTGTAATAACATTTGAGGAAACTTTGTCTTATATTTATGAATTTATGTCTTAGATTCTGCAAAATGCACAGTATGATTACTGCAATGTACTTCCTACATGTTGAGATTCAGATACATATTTAATGGGCATGTGCAGCTATGTTAAAATGTGGACTTTCAGGTCTCTCAGTTTTGTAATCTGAGGAAAATAATCCCTTGTGGATTTTGCAAATCAATATTATTCTCTTTTTCTATGTTATGGGTGTTTTAAAAATTAGACGGAGATTTTTAGTATTTTTGGGGACACTGCTGACGCAAGTTTTAGATTTTCTCACGTTTTATCTTCACTTGATATTTGGATCAGGAGGACTGGATATTCTTCTGTGATTGCACATGGAGTGGCTGGCCTGAAATGGGTCAAAATATACCTTGAATATCAATGTTGGCCTGTATTATATTTTCCCTGTGATCAGAAGTCATCATGAAATATGTTGGCATCTGATTTTGAGGTAGATGAAGTACGGGAAACCTTCAGTAGCAAAGTGTTAGTTCTTCAGCTCCGACTGTGTAATGCTTCTTGGGAATGCTCAGTTGGTCAGCTGTAATAAAATTCTTCACATCTGTTATATCTGACATTGCCACACCTTTTAGAAGATCATGAAAATCTTGAGGGAATTGATTTATCTGCGAAATCTTTCCAGGGACACCTTCAGCTCAGAGAGGACCATCACAAATTTTAATTTCTCATTGATATACTTTGTTTAAATGCATAATGAATATGTAAGCTAAACTGGTGCTTAAAATGCGCTTTGTTGGTTCTGTGGGTTTATTTGGTTTTTGTTTTTTGGGTTTTTAAAATTTTGTTTAAAGATTTGGCTTCATGAAACAACCTTTAACACTTCTCATCTGTAAAGGCCTGAAGTCCTTTCACAGTCCTTGCATTTGATCCTATGATAAGTTAGTGCTGCGTGTGTGATAGTAACATACATATAGAAACACAATTGCAGGCAGTAATGCATTGCTTTGTTATATTGGAACATAATTTTATTGGGGCCAAACCCAAGTCTTTCTTTTGGGGTCTTTGGCTTTCGTAATCCACTATTTAAAACAAAGAAATACTTTATATTGTATCCAGTGTATTAGAGAAGTTCCTGATTTGTTGTTGTCTGTGAATAACTACACTTTCCTCTTCTGTTTTCAGAGTTTTAAAATCTTGGTAAGGGGTGTCCTCTGTCCTTGCTGCTCCATGCAGCAGACTAAATTCATTTACAAAAGGAGGTATTTCTGACCTTTATATGCACTGTCTTCCTCTCTATTCCGAGGAAAGTAAAGCGAACAATAATCAAGAAGATGTTTGGTTAACTGTAGTATTGCCTTAGTTCTTTTCCTTTTTTACTTCTTCAGTGGTTTAAGAGAAAAAAAAAATGGGGTGACATGAATTCACAGGGTATAGGAAAACTGTGAGCCAAATCTGATTTGCTCTGCTCTCACTAGTGGACCTAGCATGTTCCTAACGGAACTGCTTACTTGAGCAAAGTCGAATTTCATCTCTTTCGTAGGTCATTATTTTGTAACATTGGGGTTATCTGTATCAAACGTGACTTCACCTTGACTATGGAAAATTGAATTGGTTTTTAAATCTCAAAAAGTCCTTGGTTTAATGGTTGCTGTTTTACTGTTGATGTTATACTGTTTCTTGTAATAGGCATTACAGACACACATATGACAAGAGTGACTACCTGGACTCGGTTCTCCTGTTACTTATGCATATCTGCAGTAAAACCAATGGAGTTAAAACAAGCAGGACTTGAATAATTTTGTCATCGTAAGTCTTAAAAATATGTTACAGTTGCACAGTGAAAAAAGGCAATTTAATTCCAGCAGCAATATACAGTAAGTTTTTCAATGATCACATTCAAAAGTGGTTTGTGAAGGAAGCTGCTTTAATTGGAGTTATTTGTGTGAGGGAAACAGAAAAGACGTGATGAGACTTGTAATGAAAGAGAGGAGAAAGACCTGAGGCCTAGAAAATGTGACCTGTGAGGAAAGATTGAACTTTTTTATGCGAAGGTGGTGAAACACCAGGATATACTGCCTAGGGAGCTTGTGTAGTTTCTATCACTGAAGTTTTTAAAAGCAGGTGACATAGATGTCTGTAAGAAATGACATGGGGATAGCTGAGCCTCCCTTGGGGCAGAGGGATGGACTAGATGACCTCTGAGATCTGTTCAAGCTTGTGATTCATTGCCGAGCTGTGTTTTATCTTTATTGCCTTTTGCACCCCAGCTGTAGGAACCAGCTGCCCAGGAGGTGTTGTGTCAGTAAAATGTATTATTTCCACAACACCTTTAGAAGAACAGAGAAGAGAGGAGAGGCACAGTGTAACACGGGGAAGAAGATGGGCTGGACGAGAGAAACATGAGCCTTTGTTACTTACAGGCAAAGTCTGTTAGGGGAGATGGCAAGAAAATTGTGGACAGTGAGCTGGGGGAAGGTATAAAGGAGGAAAAAGGCTTGTGTGCTTTTGGGGTCACAGAATGTCCTTCAGTCTGAGAGTTACCTTGACATTACCTGTGCTTAAGATTAACAGTAAAAACTGACAGGACTGCTGATGTGCTTTGCTGTCTCAGGACCTTGGGATCAGCCACACAGGATCTGATTCAGAACAGTGAATTGCGTGGTATGGTCGCTGTATTCCTGGCAGGGGCAAAAAGTTGTGGGAAACGACAGTGCTGCTCCTTTGAGCAACTGCACTGTTAATTCAGCTACTCTGTATTTAACAGATTTGATGATTGACAGAGAAATAATGAACAAAATTTGCTATCCTTACCAAACTGCGGTAAAGGATGTGATTCATATCCATGAACGCAAATTTATCTGGAGAAGTTCTTCTCTGGTAGCAAAGGCTTTCTGCAGGTTGTGTGCAGACATGTCTTGTGTATCGATTCATCCCTGCCTTTTTATGGATTATCCCTATTTTGGGAAGAAATTAAAAGTTGCTTATACTCTTAGTTTCTAGAGAGAGACAGGTTCCTCCTTTGGTCCAGGCCTGCAAATTCAAGTGAAGCCAGTGAAGTTGCACAGGTGCAGTGGGGCAGAAGCTGACCTTCACTATCTAGTCATTTATATGGCCAAATGGTGCAGATTGGTTCCATGTGGCTTAACTTCTATTAAAAAGTTAATCATGTTAATGGTGTGTTAACCTCCTCAAATGTGATATTTGAAGAATAATGAGAATTACCAGTGTAGTGTAAAACATATTGAATCATAACTATGTGAAACATTTATTATAGAGGATGAAAAAAGACATTTTTTTTCCTGATGATTTTAAAGGAAAATCCTCTGCAGGTAATGAAAACAGATTCTGGGGGCTTTTTCCCCCTTAACTAAATAAATGAGTATCTCTGTTCTTCATTAATCACAGTTAAGGGAAATTATCCATTTTCATCTGCCAAGAAGAAATTTATTTATGAACTTGTCTTTCATAAACATCTCAAATATAATTTGATTAAGAGCTGACTACCTGAGAGTACTGGATGAATATGGCGAACAGGTACTGCTCTACTGGCTCAGGCTCACCATCAATCTACTCTGTTCACTTATTTCTGAGAATGGCTGGTAACAAGCTTATTAAGAAAAGTGCAAGAGGTAACTCTTCCTCTCTTAACCTCCAGCAATTCAGGATTTATGTTATGAATATTGATGATTTTTATCTTTTTACAAAACTCATTTAGAAACAGCTTTAGAATGACCCTAGAAATTATTGCTCATTCTTATTCTAGTCACTTGCGTTATTTATTTTTTTCCTCAAGTCAAGTATGAACAGAGGTAAACCTTGTTAAAGCATAACTTTGCCCCTTGTTAAACAGGATATAGTTATGTCTTTTTGTGCATGGATTTGGCTCTTCTTTTATTCACAGTGCTATTCAGATGAATGTTGTGGGTAGCCTTGAAGATTTGGATTAATAAGGTTTATTCCATCCAAGTGACGTTGCTGACTTTGTAATCTTTATTCATGCAGCTTAGTTGGGAGAAGCCATGGAGGCAGAGCTAGAGCACAGCTGTCGCACTGGCTTGCACTGAAGCCTGAACTGTTTGCTCACCCGCTCAAGCCTGCAGCTGGATAGCATGGTTTAGGCATGCAGGAAAATCAAACATTGGTACTACCTGAAGCTTGGATCTGCATAGCACAGACATTTAAGGCAACGTCCAGTATGGGCACCATGGAGCAGCAATTTGTTCAAGCAAGCCTGGAAAAAGCAATATAGATTCGGCCAAAGTGAATTACACTGTCAGCAACGCTTGCCACTGTACAGTACCAGCACTATACAGTACACATTCAAAGTACTCTACAGATGCAATTTTCATATTGCATCTGTTAGGCATTCATGATATCATCATCTCTATTTTACTTGCCAAATCTGCTTTCTGAAGAAATCATAATGAGGAGTAGGATTAGGACAGTTCTGACCCTAGACTGGGACTTTGGAGTTTCTTAATTTGCTGTTTCCAGCTTTCCCAGAGAGCAGGGACATGTTAGTGTTAACTTGTTACTGCCTCCTCAAAACTTGTTACTGCCTCTTCAAGGGGTTAGTTTAACCACTGGCTCTTAGATCCTTCTAAGAGAGCACTTCAAGCCACTCTGAGCTGCAGGACATGCTTAAAAGGCATGGAGTTAACTTGGTTTGGATCTCCGATTAATGTCATGCCTCCACATGACAATTATTCACCAGTGTCACATGTACCCTGTAAAATGTTACCAAGTGTGACGAAACTGGGTTGCAGTCTTCCCCATTTGCAAAGGCATAAATCTCTAATGCGGGAGTGCTGGTTTTGGTGGGTTGTCCTCAGGGACCGATGGCAACCTTGGCTCTCTTTGCATGCATATGTAATCAACAGATGATCTCCCACTCAGTAACTAAATAAAAACTATGTATAGTTGCTGTGTAGTGTTAGAGGTCCTGGAGAAGTGAATGGATGTATTGACAAAAGAAAAGAACTGTCTAGAATATTAGCTACATGGTAAACAAGCCAAGCTGCTTCCATGACAGTGAGTATGCAGAGCTGCAAAAGAGCCTGGTTGTACCAATGTAGGGCTTTTCTCAGGTGCCAGTGGTGTCTGAGTGGCACAAAAGACCAGTTAGTTTCAGCAATTTAGCCTATATGCAGTTTATTCATACGTATATTATGATATATAGACAAATATGGACTAGAAACATTATAAATAGAAATGTTTAAAATATTTTTAACTACATAACTACTATATGGAGCTAAATCTATTACATATAAACCTTAAAAATGGGAGTTCAGGAGGTCAACAGTACAGTGCATGTGTAAGATAAGATGCAGGCATAAAATGGGATCTATGCAAGCTCTCTCTCTGTGCCAGATTTCTTTCTAATTGAAACTGACAATTCAAAAGCATTGAATAATGTAAAACTAAACAACATCGTGCAGGTAGAGTCAGTGTCATTGTTCACTGCAGGAGCAGTTTATTTAGCATACGCATCATTATGGAAAGAAAACTGTACTTTGCAATACATTTTGTTTTCTATGTAGAACTCAGACATTTCAGCAATGTGTCATATATTTAAATGGTGAGTTTAGAGAATAGATGTGGTTCTTACATCAGTTTAAGGTGTGAAACACAATACAATATCACTGCATGTTTTATAATAGAAAAAGAACTGAGTATCTTTTATTACAGCCATAAAAAGGTAATCAATCATTACTGCTTACATTGTGTTACTACATCATTACGAGTTTCTGGATCTTTGAGACTTTCCTTCCACAGTTTATTTCATCTACCGTAGTAAGGCTTTGTATAGAGGGGTATATGCTAAGAGAAGGCAAGGTATTTGCTGGCTAACATCAGTGTAGTTGTTTTGACCAGGGAAAGGATGGTAGGGTAGGTAATTATCTCAGAAAAATAGAGGAAATTATTATGGGGATTTTTGTTTTTAAACAAGAAAGGGTTTTAAGTGCACTTCTAGCCATATTGAGGCACTCTTTTCATCAACCATTTCTGTAGTTCTTAGGTTAACATTAAGCTTGCCTTTAGTAATGAATGTGGTCTATATTACTGGTTCCTGGTGAAAGTTCCCCAAATTCTTTACCAAGAACAAAAAACCCACCTAGCAAAGCAGCCTTATATATGATAAGAGAGTTCCTTTTCTCAGGAATGTTTCCTTGCTGAAAAACTGTTATACCTGTTATTTTTATTGCTTAAATGCAAATGAGAGCAGACTGTATTTTGACAGTGCAAATGCAAGTAATAAAAATGTACATTAAGAGACTAAATTCCTGATAAAATCTTTCAGCACAACACGTCATGCAGTTCAGTGACTTTTGTGAATTATTAATATGACAGCGGTTTGGGATCTGTATTGTTAAATGTAGCAGTGCTTTTCCTTTCGTATTTACTGATTCATCTATTTAAAAAAGAAAAGAAGAAGATGGAAACATCTGTGTGTAATATAATGACATTTGTGTGTGTTTTACTTAGGAACAGAGTACAGAAGAAAGTAAAGGACTGAGAGTTGGTTTATTATCCTCTAATTCCACTTCAACTCAAGTCTGAATAGAACTTAATTAATTGTCACCTTAATTCTTCCCGTTTGTAGTGCTTTTGTTCTTCATGTGACCCAGGCATTGCAAGTAGTTGATGACTGTGCAAAATAACACCATTTGCATAAGTTCTGAGGTTAATGCTGCCCTGTGACAGTACTGATTGCATTAAAGACAGGCATAGCATGCTCTGCCTGTTGGGCCAGTTTCTAGTAAAAAATAAAGATTATCAGTGTTCAATTAAAAAGAAATGATCACTTATTTCCTTCTCTTTGTTTTTAATGGATCCATATTATTTCTCCCTAATCTAAGACTTCAAATTAGTATTTCAAGTAGAATAAAAATAGTTCTCAAACAGTGAGCTGGTCACCAATTTTCAATAATTTATTTCTAAACTTTTAACCAGTCTATGCAACCTCACGTTATATTAACTTCGAGAGGTTTCAATTTATGATAGGACTTGGCACGAGGTCTTTAATAAATCTTTCCAGGGTTTTCAAATTCATAGCTGTAAATCAGGCTCTGTCTGTTATTATTTCATAAATAATTTCTGATAAAATGTCTTTATTTCTACATTGTGATATGATAAAAAGAAAAATTCAACTAATAAATTCAGTAATAATAATAATTTAGTAAAATTCAACAAATAGGCACAGTGGACTGGTAAATGCAGGGCAAAACTGGCTGCCAAGGTAGCACACAAGACTCTTGCTACATGTTAATTTTGACACCCTGCTTGATTTGATATCTTTCATTTCTGCATGCAGATCTGTGATACGGGAATAACCAATACAAGGTGAAGTCAGGTGCATATTCTGTAGTCTTCTTTTGAATGGAAGATTTAGGTCAAGTATATTCTCTTTAACCAGCAGGGAAGCTCAAAGCAGAATCCACATATGCAGTGTCTTTGCAATAGGTAGCTATGAATTATTACATGTCTTACAGAAATTCCTAGAACACCTGATGTGAAGAGTCAAGCAATGGTCATATGGATGGTGGTGCTTCTCATTTCTTGGGTGCAATGTGAATATGACTTTGTGCGTGTTGTGCGCACTCGTGCTTTTGTATATATGTTACACTCACAGAAGTCTTGTGGATGACTGCTAGTATATGTTTTCTGGTGTGTCTGTATTCCTTCCAGTTGTTATGCTTGAAATGTGGATCTAGAAGCATTGGCATGTCTATGTGGGAATTTCAGCCTTGGGAGATGGGACAGTAAGAGCTTGTATGTAGGGCACTGTATGTCTTTCAAGTCCCATATGATTCACAGACTATTTTGGTCTATGTATGTCAGTGTTTGCGCATCAGGGAAGTGAGATTTGGTCTGTGACTGGAGCGAAGCTTTCCTTATACCATGGTGTGAGAAGCAGTGTCTTTGCATTTCTGATTTTCCCCTGTGGTGGTGATGAGCTGCAGATTCTCTGGAAAATGGATTACTTGGACATGGATTTTATTTTCCAGAGTTAGGTATGTACTTAATGGTTGGATTCAACATTTCTGTGCTTCTGCTTGCAGTTCAGGAAAATGAGTCATATAGACCAAAGGCCTTTTGTGACACTATGTAAATGTTACAAAGTTGCTGGATTAAAAACAGATAATTAATTGCATCTGTTAGTAGTAAGGATTGCAAATCAACCAATTGTATTAAAACTTTAAGACTGACTACCTACAAGAATTTACACTATGTCCAAGTGAAGATTTTTAGTTGCTTAAAGTTTGAATGGCCCTGCAGAAATTAATGCAGAATATGATTTGTATGGGGTATAAACAAATGTTGTTTGTTGTGTTGATCTTTCCCAGTTTTTCGGTTAGGTTGAAATACTGAGAATGTTTATTTTAGTTTTTCATACCTTCAAATTAATTTCAGGGTATTTTAAGTTTGGGGTTTGATTTGAAACTGCTTGTGGATGCAGTTATTGGCAGCAAATAGTCTGTTCTCCAGAGGAAGGTGTAGCCCGGTGCCCACCCTTCCTTCTCTGCCGCTCTTGGAGCCTGTCCCATCACAGGGGGAGTATCAGCAGAGAGGAGACCAGAGTGAAAGAGGCACTGGTGAGCTCACCAACCTAAGAGTCCAGCTTCTTCAGAAAATGCCAGCAAACTTGGCCTGTTTTATATTTGTCCCTTGCTAGCAGAGGGGGAAACACCACACCTGCCGGCTCCCGAGAGCACCGGTTGCTGTGCAGTGCTGACTTCTGCTGGTGCAAAGTTGCTGTCTGTCATCAGGGTCCCATTTTGCTCCATGCAAACTATTAAATGTGCACCAGAAGTGTTAATGTTTCGGTCAGTGTTGTAAAGACTCACATAGTAGTGATGCTTACTGTAGTACTGCTTCAAAACAACCTTTTTATAAGGCTTTTGTAATATTTATGCACAGTAGAAGGAAAGGGGGAAATACGAGCTAGACATATATTGGAAAAATGTTTGACAGTTATCCTGGATGTACCTGGGAAATGGTAGTAATAGTAGTAATGTTAAATCTGAAAGCAGAAAGCTTTGATGCTTCTGCACTATAAATAATTACTAACAAAGATGATTGCCAATGTGGAGAATTGTTTGCAGAGGGATTAATTTCTGATTGTTAAGTGTAAGTATATTTAGACAGAAAACGATTTTTGTTCCTGAAAGCCAAGAACTTGGTGTAAATTGGAGGAATTAGTGATTCGGACTCCACAGAGCAAACATCAGCCTGGTTATTACAGATGAGACTTGATAGATGTAGTTATATTGAGTTAGCACAGGAAGCTCTTCCTTTATTTTAATGACTGAATTCAGTTGTTATGGCTGGCATATTATTGTTAGTGATTGAATTTACACAGTTTTCTTTAAAAAATATCCAGTTTGGCAGAGTTTCCTTTCCTGAAATCTTGCAAATATTTCCAAGCTCTTAACGTCCCTCTTGCTAAGTCACCTCTGATCCAGAAATCTCCATTCATAAATTTGTTTGTGCATGTGAGCATATACATTCATGGACCTTCATTGTCCAAGACAGTAATGCATCCAGTAACTCCGAACACTTTTGAAATGTTAAGACAAAATAGAAAAACTTATCTGAATTTTGCCAAGATTTAAAATGCAAATTTCTAAGTTAAAAATGCTTTTAACTTTAGAGCTACCACTAACCATTTTGACTGGCTTTAAATCTGATTTTTCTAATGTATTTAGCTGTCGGCTATCATTTCTAAAATGTTGTTTCATTCTGCAGCTTGACAGATTTGGAATAACTTATGAGAGCATACTAGTTCTGCAGTTTTACATTCTTTGAAAGATCTGTATCATAGGTTAATGGGGTCAATATTTGAATTAACAAGTTGTTAACTGAGGATGCCTAAAATATATGCTCTATCACAATAACAGAATCCAAATAATTGAGCTTGAGGAGGAATAAAGGAACTTATCAGAGTCTGCTTTCAAAACTGAACAATGGAAGTGCTCCTGTTTTTTGCCTTTTGCAGTTTTGCAATGCAGTCGAGAAATTGTGACTCCAAAATTTGAGGTTTTATTGTATATGTGAAGCCCTCTAGGAGTTTGCAAGGCAAGATCTATTAGTTAAATAGTGCTGATATCTGTGTCCAAAATAAATAAAAGGTAGCTAGATAAGGTTTGACTACATGTGACAAAAAGAGATATCTAAACATTTTAACAAGGACCTGCTATCATGGGTGGAACCTGCCACCAGAAGAGGTGCCACACAGTTCCAGCAAACTTGAACACAGTTGTTTCACCTAAAAATAGTAACTCCACCACTTTGCTCATCCTGGACAAGGAATCTGGGGAAGTCTTATCCTTTAGCTTGTAAGTGGTGGTTCTCATGCATTTAAGTAAAGAGTAATTGTTTTTTCTGTTCCTTGTTCTGTGAGAAACCTTCTGCTGGAGCACAGGAAGATTTTTCTGTGTTTTCATTTTATTTTTCAAAACCTGCTTTTACTGATGGAAGGATGAACAGAGTTTATTGCAGAGTGCAATAGTAGCATCTGGGGCAGAAACAGAGATGAGGCAAAGCACCTGTTCATCCTAATAACTCTTAAAAGCAATAACCCAACAGTTCCGCAAAGCTTTTAGCCAGTTCAGAATCCCCAGAGCTCCTCTTTTCAATGCTGGGTCTACCCAGATCATATCTGTGGATGGTCCCTTTCTTTTTTTGAAGATAGCTGCTTTAAAAACTGTCCACTTTTGATGTTGTGTTTCTGTAAAATAACTGATTTTTTTCCGAGGCCAGCTTGTTCCTGCAGTTCTGTGAGAGAGTCTCAGTGAAGATGTGTTGTGGCCTCCCCCTCTGTATGTTCTTTCTGTGTATTAAAAAAGAGAGAAGAAAATGATTTCGAAAGTTTTATTAGCTTATGTTTCAGAGAGGAGAGACTTTCTGCATTGCAGATAAACTAAACGCAGAAGTTAATATTAAAACAGAATGCTTTGGAAGTCCAGTAAATATATGGATAAGCATACGGATTCTGTCTGTGCTCCATTTGCTGCTCCTTTTCCCGCTTGCAGTTCATCATGGTGGTGGTGAGTACGCCAGCCTCTCAATGCACCCCTGAATTGCTGCTGCTGCCAGCCCTTTGTGTGACAACATTGGAAACATAACAATCACATTTTTTACCCTTAATACTACTTCTAAAGATTAAGTCCTTAATGAAGTTACAAAAAAGCAGGGTCAAATAACGAGCTTTGTGCTGCCGTGGTTGGTCTATTAGCAGCAACCAAGCCTACTAGGGTCTTCAGCTAATTTAAAGCTATCTAGGTCTCTCTGTACCCTATATAATCTTCCCAATTTTCTTTCTTCTGTCACTGTTTCTAGTTGAGGTGAATTTCATCGTACCAGTGTTTTTGCAAAGTCTCAGTTTACCATCATAAATACTCATGCCTATATCATATATTTACCACACTAAATGTGATACAAGACATGAGCTATAGTGTCTCTGTGTTCAATATGTTTTACCTCACAGATAGCTGGTGTTTTCCAGAATCTGAATCTCAGATCCAGTAACATACCACACTTGAATAAGAGGAAGAAGGATATGCTGATCAGTTCTTATAGTTCAAAATTTGGGCTGAATCTAAAATACATCTGTTCTTCTAGATGTCTGACATGTGGTCAAGACTGGAAATTACAGAAGAAAGTATGGATATTTTGGGACTAAATATTTCACAAGGCTAATTTACATTTTCCCCTGGTTCACACAGCCTTCTACCCAGGCAACAGATACTTTCTTAAACCTAATGGTCTGCCTTGAAATCCCCTTTCATGTGCTTCTGGTATGTGTCTTCATGCTGCTAAAGTTCCTTTGATCTCCTTTTGGCCACTTTCCAGACCATCTTTTAATTCCTTTTGTGAAATTTCCATACCAGCTTTAATTCCTGCCAGAAGGCAACTGTTCCATCTCAAGCAGGGCCCCAAAGCTTTAAATTCTCAACATGTCTCTCTCTGGAAGTAATACTCCCTGCTCAAGCTTTGGAGAAGTCAGGAATATGTAGATCCAAGCAGTGCTGGGGAGAGAAATAAGGAGATGGATATATAGTCATTCCTTCCTTGACTGCAATTGTTCTCTTTCCATTTGCTGCTTGACTTGATTGTAGTGATATGTGGCTTTTATCTGCAGTACTTGCTACTCTTCAAGCTCCAGAAATCTTTATCGAAAAAAATGGAAATCCAGCCAAAACCATAACTCATTTGGCACTCTTTGCCAAGTTCTTTCTACTCTCTGTACTTATATCCATTGAATCCTGTGAGTGCAAGACCTGGGATTGCCACCCAGTACCATTCTTTTGCTGTCATTAAAGGACACAGATGTGACTCAAAATCATCTTGGACTTGGAGTGATTGATTAATCTGTATGTGACCTTCATGTGCAAGGGGAGGGTCTTTTTGAAATTTTGAGAGTCCCTACTTCTACACCATTCTACTGAAAAGGAATTTCTGACTTTGGAAGGAGGCCTGGCAGGCTTCCTGGGTAAGGTCCTAGTTAACTACGTTAGTATCAACAGACTTGTCTAAAGAATGGGATCAGGATTTTACCTTATTATCATCAGGGAAAAAGTAGTGGTGTTTCCTTTTTTAAGTTTACCACTCTACTATAAAACTGGAAGTGACTGGAAATAATGGAAATTCTATGAAGATTGGTTTTTTTTTAATTCAGTTGTATTTTTTCTGCTCTGCTATGGTTTTAAAAAACTGAAATGCCCTACTTAGTGTCCTAACAAAAATAAGATCCGCATTTCCATCAAACAGCAACAATTTCTTCTTTAAAATCCTGACAGGTTGTTACAGCCTTTATGTAATTGTGATTTAGTACCCAATGAAGTCTATTAAGAACCTGCCACTGGCTCCAGTGGGATTGGATCAAGGTGCATGACTTTGCATAGCTGTATTCTATGTACGTATTGTAAGTCCATAAAAATATATGTCTGTATATACAAACCACGTATTTTGTTTGTACTTTGAGAGTCCTGATTTTAATCTCTACACCTATTTTTTCTAATTACTTTGTACAGTAACCTTCATTACTTTTGTCTTCAGTACTACATCATATACATTGTGGAGATGTAGTATATAACCCCTGATACTCTAAGAGTTCTTTTGAAGAGTTTATCTGACTCAGTGCAAGAATGGATAAAGTAATTACTTACCAAAAAGCTTTCCGGGAATCTCAGTGTGCTGAATCTTCAGAGATTCAATACCATTACTGGTTTTGTTCTTTAGGACAAAAATAGGTAAAGGTGAAAATTTATCCTAACTTCACTGTATTCAGAAGTCTTAGATTCTACAAAGCTTAGATTTTTCTATGTACTGTCAGGAAACGTAAGTACATTTGCAGTTTCACAAGAAAAAAATCCTGGGAGCTGAAATTATGTGGATTTGTTAAAGGTGTTAGTTAATTTTCTTAGGGTTTACTGCATTCCTGTTCACCAGCAAACTGTATGTTTAGCCTATCACGAATTTGTTCTTTAACCAAACGAACAGATTTTCCATAGTTACTGTAGCCATTTAGAATTATAATTTTGTTTCTTTGCATAATGGGTTAGGAAATCTATTTGGAAATTCTCATGCATAATATAATTTGTTAAATTTAGCATACTATTAAAATTATCCTGTTCTATACTGTGACCTTAATACTGTCTTTGCAAGTTTCCTTAGGAGTTTAATGTATTCAAATTTATAATAACCTGGGTACAAACCCATTTATTTTTCTTTGACCTTTTTGCCTCCTCCTTCTATATGATTTACCCTTGCTGCATGTTGTTTTCTTTTAAGTACTCTTATGTCTTTGCTTGAAGGAAAGCTACTGTCCAGATTTTCTCTTTGAGGTAATGTTGCTTCAGGCTACTTTTTAACTTTCTAAAATGCAAAGTAGTTGTAGTTCAGGTTTTAATTGTATGTCTTTTTCTTCTTTTCAAGAATATACTGCCTGGACATATTATCAGTTTGTTATTTAAAGGGCTGACAAATGTGTCTAAGTTGTGTTAATTTATGTTGCAAGAGAATTCAAATTAATGCTAACCAGAAGATCTTTTAATGGATGAGTAGCATGAAAGGTATAATTAAATCTCTCTGAAAAAAATTACAGGATATTTCATGAATGTCAGTAACATAGTTTCAGCCCTTAAATAAATTTCCTTGTTACAGATATTTTTCAGGGTTATCTCTACCAGAACTATAAAACATGTGCATGTCTTAACAAAACAGTCATTCTTCCCCTTGATCTGCTCATTTAGGTACTTTTGGGTTTGTGCTTATTTGTTAGGTTCATATTGTCCCCCTAAATTATGCTTTTACAGCTTCCAAAAAGTTCATACTGTGGTAGTATCATAATGACAGTGGGTTTTTTGAGCTATGTGCAGAACATTTAAGTAAATACTTAATCTTAAGCCGATGAGGAGCCTCCCTGTAGTTGATGATTACTGTTAAGAGCGTTCCACAGTGCTTTGGTTGAGGCATTAGCTCAAAGATTAACCCACTATCAAGGAATAGACTATGGGTGAAGAATTAGTACAGTTGCCTTGTTGGGAAGAAAAATTGTGTGCCAAATGCAGAATTAGTCACTTCAATTAATCAGTCTTAAAAATTGTGGTTAACTTTATCATAAGCTGGTTCAGTCACTTGTGGGAGTGTATCAACCTCTTGTGGTCAAATCCAGTAAGCTGTAGCAAAGAGATGAGTCACCTTTTCTAGCTCTGGGTCTCTGAAGAACATTTCTAGTTGCAAATATTGTGTCTTTGTGCTTCGTTTGGTTGTTAGTGACAAAGAATGGGGTGCAGTGATCTAGCCCTTTGGAACAGGCGTTTGTTTGCTTAACTGTGTTTCTGTAGAATCTCTTGCTGCATTGGACACTCAAAGCTTGTTAGTTCATCTCTCTGAAAATATCATGTCAGACAAGCAAGGAGTGGAGGCTTAGCAAAGGGATTTTATTCTGCAGAACACTAGAAAGTTTTGTGTATTATAACCTGACATTTTGTAGAAGTGGTGTGTGTGGGACAGGGCCTCTGCAAGTCTGTAGTCCGGTGTTCCACTGGAAGCACGATCTTGCCAAAACTATAGGTCGAGTCAGCTGTGGATTTGTATAGCTGAGCCTTGAAAACCTCCAAGGATGGAGATGCTACAACCTCTCTGGATAACCTTTCCAGTTCTTCACTACCCTCCTAGAGAAAAAGCCTTTCTAAGTAGCCAGTCTGAACCTCCCAAGCTGCCACTCAATTGCTTTTGACCCTCCAACATTATGCCCCACTACCAAGAAGTGTTTGGCTCCATTGTCTCTGTAATCCCTGTCAAGTAGTTGTAAACTGCTATTAAATTGCCCTTAGCCTTCTCTTCACCAGGTTAAACAAGCCCAGCTCCCTCAGTCCCTGCAAACATCCTAAGCACCTGACCAACTTGGTAGGTGCTTAGGACTTTGCTGGATTTTGTCCAATTTCTCCACTTCAGCTGGAGGGGATTAGAAGCTGGACACAGTGTTCGAAGTGTAGCTTCATCAGTGATGAGCAGAGAGCGATCTTTCTCTTTCTGCTGGCCACATTCTTCCTAGTGTTAGCCCAGCATGTGGTTTGCTGATGTGAGCCCACTGTTGCCTCATATTCAGCCTAGCAGTCAGGATGACCCCAGGTCCTTTCTAGCCGGGCTGCTATGTTGCCAGTTGCTTTTCAGCCAGATGTGTGGAGCTCCTCTGCTCCAAGTGCAGAATTTTGCACTTCTTCTTGAACCTCCTGAAGTTTCACAGGGTCCATCTAGATTCTCTAGATGGCATTTTTTTGTTGCTTTACAGCCATTTCTTGTCTTCCCTTAGTTTGTAACTGAGGTGTGAAGCACTGAGTTTGCATTGTTAATTATATCACTATGGATGTTTTTAGATTGGCAATGTCTTGCAGTCCACAGTGCACAGTGAATACACACTAAGCTTGAATGACACCAAAGTGAGTTTTCTGTATGTTTTTTCACTAATCAGTGTAAATTTTTTGGCTACCTCCAGCTGACAAGATTGTTTGAAATACACCAAAGAGCCTTAGACATTTCTGCTTCGTGAAAGACTTGTTGATTCTTTTCTTAGTGAGAAAGATGGCATTTTTATCTAATACCTCAAATAGCAACAGTGGGAATTGCATTTAGTGTGCAGTGGACTTGAAAGAAATAAATATTCTTTTTAGCTTGTATAAAAAAATAATAGGTTCTTAGCAAAGCCATAGCATCTAGTATATTGAAACTGTCATTCCTTTTTCTGTGGAGACTATCCATTACAGTTCAGGTACTAGCAACATCATTTCTGGATGCTGGAACGTAAGTATGGGCTCCCTAGCAGTGATGACTAACATGATTCAACTGTAGGTACAAATTGTCAGGCTCAGTTTTCTTCACCAGCCTTATGTTGGTTGGGGAGACCCAGGTGGGACTACAGTCTGGAGTGGTACTGTCCTCTCACACGTGCAGGAAACGGGAAAGGTTATGTTCAAGCATCACCTGAATGTTGTCACTGGGTGAAGAATGGAGATGAGGAATCCACTGCTGCAGCCATAGATGTGTGGATTCATTCATCTAAAGGTCCACACAATGGACTCTCACCATTTCTTTTTCCAGTCATGGAGACTGAAAGGTAGGTTTTCTTCATTTCTCAAAGGGAAAATGAACTTTAGAGAAAAACTGATCTCCATAGGACTCACAGGAAAATTTCTAGTGGATCTGAGAACTAAGTCCAGGAGCTATATAACAGTTCTTATGTATACAATAGATTCTACCCAATATTTAAACAAGGAAGAAGAGGGGATATTCTAGCTTTGATATGGTGGCACGATGCGAGTTCGTCCTAGAAATAGCATGTGCTTTCTGTCATGGAAGAGCTTTCTGTTTGAGTTGGACTAATCTCTGGAACATACACCTTTCTCATGTGGCAAAATTGTTTTCTTTTTTATTCCATGAACTTCTCTCCCAGACAGTGAAAGTGATCCTACCTTTTAGAATTCTCCCATATGATTAAAGTGCCTCTTGAAATGCTTGGGATACATAGGTCAACATAGACTGTAGGGGAGGTTTAAGAACAATAGTTATCTTGTGGGGAGAAAATCAGGAGCATGTAAGCAAAGGAAAGGCTCTTTGAAGCACTTAATGCATAAGGTGCTTGTTTTTGAACGCTTATGATTTGTTTTTGAAGCAAATGTAGGTTACCTTCAAAGTGTGAAACGCTTGGCATTTGATGTTTTTGTAGATTACTAAAGCAAACAAACAAAAATCCACACTGTGACTGTTTCAGCTCTTGCTTTCAGTTGTAGCTTTTTTTTTTTTTTTCCCAGTGTAGCTTTTACCAGTTTGCATTTGAGGGAGGGTAAATGCTTTAACAGTTGTGGGTTTGGGTGAAACCTGTTTCCACTAACACCAGTCCTTCCAAGGATTATTAGAAGCTATCCCCAAACATTTCAAAGTGTTTAACTTCTTTTCTCTGTCTGGAGAGAAAAGCATCAGTGATATCTGTGCATTTTTATTGAAATATCTAGGTTATCTATGTATCATGGTCTTTTGGGGCAGCTTTTTGGTGACTCTGCGAGGCATTTAGGCAATATGTAAAACCTAAGGTCATCAGGGTTCCATGATGATTTTGGTTCTTTCTGATACTCCTAGTATTTGTCACATAAAGAAAAGGAGCAGATTTACAAAAATCCCTGTTAGTGCTTAGAATAATCACTGTCTTAGAAAGTGAACAGAACATCTATCTGTAGTGCTCAGGGCACAATTAATCATTGTCCTATTTCTTTGAGCCAACCTGCTGTATCTTATTTTATATTTAAATACTAGGTTTATTAGATATGGTATTATATATGTGATCAATTGTTATTATTTCTCTTGGAGATACCTCATCCAAATATGTTGGCCAAACTCTGTTTATAATCATAGCCCATGGACAGCCATAATCATAGTCCAAGGTAGTAGATATTCAGAGAGACAAACTGTTTTGTTGCTTTGAAGTGGTTAGTATGTTGGAAACTGGGAACTTTGTGAAGAGAAAAGCAGTATACAGTGGCAAATAAAAACATAAAAATAAAAATTAAGAAAATGCCCTGTCTGGCATCTTTGGTCAGGAACTGAGTGATCCGTAAGTCTGTTTTGCCCGAATAAGAAGTGAACGATTCTATTTACCCCTACTTTTTACTCTAGCATACACCTAGCTGAAAGATTGAGCTTAAGTAATTGATACAATAAATGCTGGGTTTGGGTTTTTTTTTTTTTTTTCCCTAGTAGAGTTCCTCTGCCATATTTTTATAATCATCATTTTCTTGGCTTGCTTTGCATGCTTTTCAGCAGTTCTGAATTATATATAAACCTCACATGTATAGGCTTTGTCTTGTCTCTCAATTCACTTGCAAGATTAACATTGCTGTTGACCAAAGTTAAGCAAATGCAGTGAAGGCTGATATGTTTCCAATTAATTATTGAAAATTGTTCCTGCCTGTGAACATCAGTATTCAGTGCACACTCCTACCAGAATAAAATGGTTGGTCATTAGCTTCCAATTCTCTGTGTCTAAACTTGTCATTTCCTCCAACAAAAAACATCACGGTACTCCTGAAAGATACACAGAGATCAGTCTTGGAAGCAAACACACTTGTTTTAGTAAGGCTTTAGAGAATTGGTTTTGAAATTGTAAAACATTACATTCATCACCTCATTCAAAAGAATGATTTATTCACATATTTCAGATAGAGGTTTTTTTGTCTTTCTCTAATGGACTGCACTTTGATATATACAAACCATTTGTAAGTGTCACGCTAAAAACTGGTGGCTGAAAACTGCTGTCCTAGCTGGAAACTGTGAGGATAATGGGAAGTTTCCTTTTTTTCTTTGAAAGTTGTCTTTTTTAGGATCGATTCTTGTGGTAACCCTATTTAGATTAATGTGGAAATAAAATAAAATGCCTCTGTGGAATGGGTAGGACAGGAGAAGCAAAAGAACTGCTTCTCTGTTAAGTAATTCATATGGTAATGGTTTCTGAAAAGGAAATGTGTAAAGAGCAGACTAAGAAACTTGCCATTTTGAAAGGGAGGTAGAAGGGAGAGTTTCCCAATGGCAAGTACTTGTTCATGTCAGAGCTGAGACATTAATTTAAACATGATTTCCTCATTTGTTTTATTTAGGCTGTCTAGTTAAGTTGATTCTCAATGGCCATATCCCAGCTTGCTACATAGGTAACTGGCAAGAGCATCATCAACTCATGAACCAAAGAATCCAGCTTGCTGGCCGGGCAGACAAAATGGAGCTCCACAGAAGATGTCACAGTAACCCAAATACTTCAGTAGAAAATGGGGGTTCTTCACCACACCCCAAAATGTACTCACTTGAAGCAGGCATTGTCAAATTCATTTCTTTTTCCTTCACTTGTAATGTGGAAGGTGCTGACTGACAGCCCTGGAAATTAAGTCCTCTATTTCTCCACAGGACAGGTATAGCAAGGGCAGCAGCAATGCAAGCTTCCCCACATTGTCCTGCCAATGTTCCTCAACCCAGTTCTGAAGAGGTCACTTCTGGAGGTGAGTGGGTAGAAGAGTCTCTGTCCATGCAGTTATTGCTGCCAGGCAGTGGTTCTTGCAGGACAGGCTGTTGGACGGAGACTGCGCCCTTGTCTTGAATGAACCACCAGTCTTTAACAGATAATCACTTTATGTATCATAAAGCAGCGTGGGCTGGATTCGTTGAGGTTGCATTATTCTGCTTGACTGCTGTCACATTTTGATATTCCTTTGTGGCTGGATGGCACCTTTGCATTTTTTTCTTTTTGCACTGTTTTGTTTTCAGAGACTGTCAATGCTTTATGTACACGTCTACAAAGTAGCATGCGAATAACTGAATGCAGTCTGGTTGTAAATGTGATACAGAAAAGCAGTTACTGGTGGCAGCCATGTATGCAAGAGGAGCTTTAGAGGACTAGACCAGGAGGCATGCTTTGAAATGCACCAAAAATTGATAAGAAAGTGAATGTTGGTTTCCAGTATCTAAATGAACTATTAGGTTTCTGTTGTAAAGCCATATCTTAACATTTTCTCTTTTCATAATTACTATGTAATTCAGATATTAACAGCAATTAAGCTGGTAAACTAATGTTCTTTTTAAGATTATTTTACAATTAATGAAATCTGCCTATCTAAAGTTAGACATGCAACATTCTACACTATATGAAAGTAATGGGTATGTGTTGCGGTTACAAGAGATAGTTGTCATCTAAACCAGATGTGTGATAAATTATGTGAGTGGAATTAATACGATTGATGCGAGTTTTCAGAAGAAAAATAATGAGTGCTTACAAGTTTGGCAAATTAATTCTCATATACATTCCTGGATTTATTTGAGTACTACATACTTCAAATACAGTGAGGAGTATTCTGTTTTCAGCCAAATTTATATCTCTTAAATATAGAAATACAATTGCGAAAATGGAAACAAAGGCTTAGCAAGGCTGTTAGGTCATGGTGAATTACTTTTGTAGCTTCAGATGCAATGACTTGATTGTCATTTGTAGTTGAGGCCCATATTTAACTCTGCTTCTATGGCTGTTTGTAAACAGGTGTGATAACAAGAGAACAATTCAGTAGTGGTATGAATTTAGCATTATTCCTGACTGTTTCCACAAGGTCTAGAATAAGAAGAGTTAATTTTCCTAACCAGAATAGACTTCCTGAAGGGATTTCTTACCTTTTTTACTTTAAAGGATATGAATCAGAATAGTATTAATTCCATATACAGCTAAAACAGTTCCTGACTTCTTTTTTTGTAGGGTAGCAAGGGATGCAGGATTTGGTTCGTAATTAAAATGAGTGATAGAGTCCTGTTGGGAAGTAATTTGGGACCGATCCATAAATTCATTTTAAGTGAAGAACAGTTTGAGGATCCTTGTCACGACAATACATGGCATTAGGTAATACAATATTAGGCATATTTGCTAATAAGTCACCTTACTTAATGTTCGTATGGTGGATTTGATTTTTCAGCTGTTTTGAATACAGTGCAGATTGCTAACCTCTTACTGTCGCTGACAAAAGCCATGGAGAGGGCCAGGGTTGGCCTCCCACACACCTGTGTGAACTGAGTCCAGGATTTCAGCTCAAACCTACCTCTGTGCCACATAAACCTTTGAAGATAATTATATACCTTATCACAATTAAACCTTTTTTATAATAGACTTTATTTTAAATTCAAGTACAAAAATAGAGTTCACTCATTGTCAGTACAAACACAAAAGAATGGTCAGAGACCATTTTCTTCACACTGTATTTTATTCATACCGCATTCATCTTTCTGTCTCTGCATATGCTTTCTGTGAATTCTATTTAATACAGAGTCTGATTTTTCTACATATTTACATTGAGTAATAGTGATCTAAAGGAGCATACTTGTAAAACAAGGTATTACCCAGAGCATCCTAGAGCAGGATAATCCTCATAACCTTGATCCTGGAGTTCTAACTTAGATAAGTAATTCTGTTGATTCCAGTATGACCAGTCACACGAGAAAAGGCTTCAGCGTTAGGTTCGTAGTTATAGATCCCTATCTTAAGAGCTTCAGTTTTATCACCCTTTCTTTACCTCCAGTTCTATCCTAGTGATTGTGTAGCCTCGCTGGTTATGTGCAAGGACTGGGAGCAGAGGAAAGTTAAACTAGTCCTCGGAGAGGGTATATAAATATCGTTCCTGAATGACAGTGAGTTAGTTTGAGGCTTCAGGCTCAATTCACAAACTCATTTTTCTCATCAACCACTACATAACAGCAGAATTTAAGGGACAAATCCCAAATTTTAGGTCAGGTGTCACAGGCAGGCATTGCAAACAAGGAATAAGCAACTCTTTATGTTCACATTGAGTAATGTGTGGACCATGCATGGTCACAGTTGGGAAACCCCCATGCTAAAACATTATTGGTTTCTTTTTTGTCTTTCTATCTGTGAAGATAATATAGATCTGTATTTATATGTAGGTGATCCAGAAGGGACTTTGCTTATTCCCAATCTGCTGGAGGTATCTCTTGAAAAGTGTTTCCCTAGCAGGTTTGCAGCTAGGGCAGAGTACGTCAGGCCACGTGTGGTGATCTGGAAGGAGATGTGTAATGTTAGATTGTTCAAAAAGAAGCATTTTTTTGATCAACTTAGGAATGTTTCATGTGTCAGCACTGGACTTCTAAAAATAAATGACTGAGATGCAGCAGAAGGAAATTCCTTCTAATCAAAACTTTGTCACTGGCATCTGTAAATAAGAGAGAGACTAAAGTACCAAAACTATTGGAAATGAAAACTCATTGCTCAGATACCAGGCTGTGCAACTGATTTCATAGATTTACCAGGTAGTTACCATAGGCTTCTAACATGTTACCGTTTACTATTATTGTGATCATAGGAAGGAATTTGTCACCTGTCTCTCTGGGTTTCATGGTTACCCTTCTGGGTTACCCTTCATTCATCTCTAGGTTGGCAGTTTTACTCCAGCCAAGTTCATTAGTGACCAGGATATCATTATTAATCAACAGCTGTATAACAGTGTATATGAAAAATGTTTGTTTATATATTTATTTAGTTCCTAGTAGTCTGTACCGTTACTATGGCATCTGTAAAGGTTCAGGTATTGGCACATATGGAACTCATTGCAGGATCATTGCCGATGCTGTGAACTCTTCCAGGGCAGGAAATGCATTTTTCTGTTTGCACACAGAAACCCAACCCTGTCTGATACTTTGGATACTCCTGTAATGCAGATAATAAGGATATATGTGTTTACAGCAGTCTCTGTGCAAGGAACAAACAAGCAAATAGTCTACCAAATCCCACAATAACAATTTCACCCATTTAATTATTTTCTTTTGAGCGCCTAGGAAATTGAGGCACATTGAAATTGCTTTTGCGAGTGTCACCTTTAATCTTGTAGCAGAGTATTTGAACTCAGACGTTGAAAACAGTTTAACAGACAAAATCCTGCAAACACAGGATGAGGTATGCAGACAAAAATGAAAAGGTGATACAGAATATAAATCTTCTTTCAGGGGCCTTATGAGAATGCCATCTGATTGTCATCATCACAAATACAATACAGGTACCTGGCATCCTCTGCATTCCGTAAAAACCTGAGTCACGAATACGAGTTGAGTTTCCATAAAAGTCAAACTATCAGATCAGCCACGAAACCCCATGTAAAATGTGTTTGGTTTTGTCATTCTTCTATTCCTATGAAGACTAGTGAGAGCTAACAGCTCAAGAGTATTGAGGTTCATGGAATCTAAATTTTCAGTAGAGTGTTTTCTACTTTAATATGCAGGTCCAGCAAATTAAAAGTTAATAGAATAAATACTGAGACGCTAGAATTGTGAGATTTTCTGAGGCAAAAGGAAGGTTTGTTTGCTCTTGAATCCTGTTTGCAGTTTCTTTCTTAGGCTCATCTACTCTACATTTGGAGTTGATAGAGAATTTCTCCTGCACTTTAATTGCTATTGTGCCAGGAAGCTGTGGATTTTTGTAGACTTTCTTTTGCTTGATGAAATACTTTAGGCTCTTCTAGGGAGATGAGGCAAATTAGGAAATATGTTCTTTTTTGAAATACTTAAGAATGTGCTTCAGGAAAAAGAAAACTTAAAATTTTTTTAAAGGACAAATGCATCTTAATAAGCACTTTAATAAAAATTAAGGAATTGATTAAAATTTATCTGTAATGAAAAAACCAGTGATTAAATTCCAAGGAAATTGATCTGAACTTCCAGGTGAAAAAAATTTGAGATGTTAGCTGGAATCTTAGGGCAAAGATGGCTGGATTTTAAACAGTTTGCTGTAACATTGTCTACCAGATCCTATCTGTGGATATGTGTGTGGAGTGCTGAATGACAGAGTGATGTTTATATTGCTGTGTGGTTTGTCAAAAGAAAAAAGGGCTTATTTTTCTAATAAGTAGAAGTAGAAGAGAATGATACAATGTATTCTGGCAATTTGTGACCAGGTTGGGAGAACAAGGTCCTGTTTGTTCTCTAGGATGGGAGCAGTAGAGAGACATTCTGAATGAAAACATTGGTTCTGGATAAGAGGGTTTTTTTGGAAAACGCCAAGATATTTTTATTAGTAGTGTCTACACCGACATGGTAATTTTGTGAGGAAGAAGTCTCAGTGCTAGCTTGCTTAATTTTGTAGGAGTGCTGGAGTGAAGGCTGCCTATTTATGTCAGGGGAAGCACGATGGGACAGTATTCTGCAACCTCCAGAACTATGAAAAAACATTCGAAAGAATCCAACTAAGTGGAAAGGAAAGTTTAATTGTAAAGGGGTTTTTTGATTGTGTTTTTTGGTTCGGGGGGGCTTGGTTTTGTTCGTTTGTTTTAAGTTGATGCTTGGCTGCCCAGTTCTGAACGGTTGGGAATACTTTGAAAGTCTGTTTGGAAGAAATTGATTCAAGGTCGTCTCTTGCCCCAGTCCTGCCCAGTGGCTGGTGGCTTGTGCTGTGCCTGATGGGGCAGAGGACACTGGAAGACCTTTGGGGACCCAGCGTCCTCTGAGCTAAATGCTTGTGCGGAAGAAAAGTGATGTTATGGCCTATGTACTTCACCTGTCCTAGTTATACAGCTGATAGTGCAATGACTGTGCCAAGTGTACTGTGAACTTCGTCCCTCTACCTTTGAACCTCACAGTAAATGCATAGGGATTGCTTGTTTGGAATAATCTCAGTTGCTGTGGGTGGTGCAAGTGTGTGTTTTCTTGTAGCTCGTATAGGAATCTGACACAAGTTCAGAGCAGATCTCATGCTGGGTTTGAGCTGAACATTTCTGAGGAACACAAGGTAAAAGAAGATGCAAGACAAATTGATTTGTGCCTTGCCTGCAAGTAATAAAATTTTTCAGTCCACGGTGCTGCTGGTTTCACACTGATAGGGATCATTATTTTCTAGTATTTCCCTCATGATGGTATTTTTCATCCTTAATATTTATACTATTTTTCTTGTGCTAACTGTTAGCTTGGTTATATATGGTCTGTGTGCTGAAACTCTGCTTATAGATGAGTCTGTGTTGTAGAGATCTGTTCCACGCATTGACCCCAGCCATTGACTACTTCTCACAGGAACAGGACATGAATGAATAAAAGGTTACTGTTTTAATGTTAGATAGAGAAAAAGTCTTCTCTGTTTACAGGATCAGTTTTGTAGTATCAGTGTGCAAAAGAAACAGCTGAACTGCTGTTTCAGGCAGCTAGCTGTAGAACTGCATGGAAATGGGAGTGAGAGAGTGATTGGTATCAACAAAGACCAAGCCACTGTAAAACAAAACCAAAACCCATCCCATACGGGAAGTTTTATAAACGGTGCCAGCAAGCAGATCTATTTCTCACCTGACTGGGGCTTACAGTTTAGGTTGGAATTTTTGTTGAGGAACAGGAGATCTCGTTTTGCATCGTCTACACAGAGCGTGAGCAGTTACGCTGTGCTTCATCTAGACAGCGAAGTATGTCTTTTTCTTTCTTTCCATGAGCCAAGTAAACCTAAAATCTAAACTGAACAGTTGGTGATAGGGAAAAAACTCTGTTGTTGCTTACTTTTTTACAAGATCCAGTGCTGTGCTAGAAGGCAGAGAGCACTGTGGTATGAAACGGAACATTTCACTGAAGTCAGTATTACTAATTTCAGCTAAGTGAAGATTTCCATGGGCTGTGTCTAAGACTCAGTATAATCTAAATGTTAGATGTCACTTAAAAATATGTGATGAATAGGGGGATGGAGACAGAGATGAATAGTGGGAAGGGGGAGGAAGATGAGGCTGTAATAGTAAAACTGTAGGGTGTACTCATTTAGGATCACCCTACTCCTTGGCCAGTACCATAGAGGCAGAAAATTCTAATCATGCCAGGAGCGTGCACAGCCATGCTTTCAGTAGAAATAGCAAAGGAAGAAGGAAAAAAAAAAAAGCCTTGTGAGTATTTTTGAGAAAGCATCGTATTCAGACAGCTCTGGCGGTATGTACAGCATCTGCTCTGACCCAGAAAAGAACAGCTGTTGCCCTTCTATACAAGCTGATGCCTTCAAGGGTGCATTTTACAGAAAAACAAAATTGTAAGGGTGGGAATGGGTACACATAACAGGACAGGCTAAGCTAGTGCAGCTCTAACTTTGCAATATATGTATATAAATGTAAGAGAGAAAGATATATATAGGTATTTGCAATATATGCTTTTTTTGTTTTTCTCAGAATAGGGTCTTGCATTTAATTTTAGATGTTTTCTCTTTGATCTGCCTCTTTCAAATCTGATTGAGGGAAGCAGCATGTTCTGTTATTAAAACGTAGGCTGCTCTGCCATGAATCTCCTATTTTGAATGCTTTAGGATTGTTATTGGTTTCTGTAGTAATAAGTTATAATTAAATAAATAGATCTGTAGCAGCAATTTTGAAGATATGAGCTTAGTGTGCACACATCTGTTGTGTATATTTGATACTTCTCCCCCCACCTTCCCAACAAGCCTTTTGTAGATTTACCTTTTTCAGTATAGTGAAAGTATAGTCACCTGCAGTGCTTGGTAACGTTGACCATGGTTCTGTGACAATAACCATAATCTGAATATAACAGATAAATTCTTTTATCTGTTCAATTTTCTCCTCCTCCTGTTTTTATGGAGACTCTGTTTGTCTGCTCTGGTGAAGTGTTTCTATCTTGAAGAATCCACAGCAGGTAGAGTTGGCATACTAGAGTCTTAAATCTTGCTTGTGGTAGCTTCTACTATTTGAAGTTTTTGAGAATTGGGACGGACTTGGCAGTACCTGAGAGTGCACATGAATGATTTTTTTTTTCCCCACTGTTCTGCTGGCAGATGGTCCTTTAGGGACTTTTGCCAGCAAGTGTAAGTCAGAATAGCCTCTAGGAGTGACTCCACCAGTGAAGATACTGGGCAGCCTTTCCTCCTTGCCGAGCTCAGCAGCACCAGGCCACCAGTGAACCTGACCTATCATTTTCAAAGTTATTTCATATTTTCCTCTCAGTAGTTACAGTAGCTGCAGAGGAGAGTGTTTAGCTCCCCATGAGAGTTCTCAAACATAACAAAATAAGAAATTAAATTATTGTTACAAAATAAATGCCTGGAAGAGTGAGCTTCCAGTCTTAATGCTTCTCTGAAACAACAGAGGTACCTTGTAAAAAATTTAAGCTTTAAAATTTCTGTTCAGAACAAACAGTCCTTCTGAAACATAAACTCAATTAAAAGAGTTTTGCAGGTTGGAATAATCTTCATGAAGACAGTAAATGCTGCTCTGTAGCACTACTCTCACTGCTGTAATAGTTCTGTATATAACCCAGATTTAACCAACGAATATCTATTTAATAATTAATGTTTTCTTTTTGTGTAAAATAGTGGAATTTCATTTTGTGGTTGAGAATTCCTCTTTTTATGTCAGATTCTGTTTGAATTTCTATTTCTCATTCTTTTTTAGTTTGTTACAAATCCTCCCCTGAACACTTGCCTCTGCCTGACCTCTAATACTGTGGATTAAAAAAAAAAAGGCAGAACTCCAGATGGTTCACTTCATAGAATGAGGGCACCTTTATTTGAAAGGGATTTAAGTATGAAACCATTCATGTGAGTTAAAAATCCAACAAATAAAATAAACACTCTTAATCAGCAGTCCTTAAAAATTATGTATGCAGTTTCAGACATGCATGAGTGGTAGCATGACATCGGATTTCAAAGACTGTTAAAGATCTCCCAAATTTCTCACAGGCTATCAGAGAGCTATCTGAGTCTGATTAAATGTCTTGGAAGCCTGTGTTATATTGGTAAGTATCCCATACTTTCTGATCTCTTTTCTAATTACTGTAGTAGCATGCTGTTTTTCTGCAGCTATGCAGCAGTGGGGTTTGGTGTCTGGTCATCAGTGAGTGGTTATAGAATATAGCAGAGGTCAATCTCATGTGTGCCCCTCGTGGACCAAAGTAGATGTCTTTTAGTAATCTTCTGATGGATATCTTCCAAACTGCAGTAATCTGAATTCTGGGACTTTCTCTGTGTGCCACCGGGCTTGGAAGAAATGCTTACTAGCGGAGAATATTTGACAAAAGTGCTAGTGAAAATACTACTCTTCCATTTTATGTGGTTGTGGTAATAACTGCAAGGTATCAGAACTGATGGGTGACTAAAAAAAAAGTTTTATGTGAAAGAGGATTTGTACTAAGAAGATATCAACCATGATGATGCAACAGGAAAAACCCAACCTTCAGGAATTTCCATTTCCATTTTCCAAATTTCCATTGACTTTGATAATGCAGAGATTTAATTGAGTATGTTGTTCGACTCTGTCATAAATCATGATCAGATTTATATCTTTCTTGTTATTTATACTGTTATTTATATAGTAAGAGTCACTAGGCACAGCTGGTTCTGTAAACACAGAAGGAGGTGGTTTCTGCCCAGAGGAATGTTAGTGTTAAGTATGAGATGAGACAATGTGAGGATAAATTAAAACAGGGGGAACATGAGGTCACAGTGACCGTGCTGGTCAGCACAAGAAGCAACTGTAATATGAACCTGGCTGCCAAGGGTCTTTATTTGATGACAAGCTGGCTGTTGCAGTGCTCTGAGGAATACAGTTTGTTTTAGCTGAGCTCAGAGTTGAAGTTAGATCAAGCAGATCTTCCTGTCTGTGAAAACATTCTTCACGTTGAAAATATTCTCACGCTGCCCTTAATCACTGTTTTCTGCACATACCGATGCAACAATAATCATTAGCACTATAATAACTGACTGAGCAATTGTACTCATACTCACACGGTTGTGTGACAGTCTCCTTGGACACCCTGGGGCTCCAGCGATTACCTCAAAAACTTCAGATAAGCTAGAGAACTTTGCTGGTTACCAGTGAACTACAAAAAGTGTTTCTTCTGATCTCTGGCATGCTGGTTCTCCCTTCACCCATGCAGCAAAATATATAGAAACGCACCTGAGGGTTCCTCAAAAATCTGCAACGTAAATATGTAAAAAGAGGGAATCCATGGCAGTCATCTTGTTTGGACAAACTTAAAGGAGTTCACGTGGATGAGAGAGTCCTAAGCAATTTAATCTTAGAGTAAGTAGATTAGACATGGCTGTGTTTATTTAAAAGATATGTACTGTAAAAATTTGTAACTGTATTGTGTAGTTTGAATGTAGTGCAATAAATCTATAAGCCTTGACACAGGGACCTGACATGTCTTAGTAAGTGCTCTGTCTGTCCATAAACAGCCCTTAGGTGCGGTAAAGGACTGGTGGTGCAGGGGTCAGGAGAGAGCAAAGCGCTTTCCAAAATGGCTTTGCAGCAAAGATGTTAAGATACGTGCTTGTCCACTACCAGATTCCAAGCAGATTCAGTCTCTCTCTCTCTCTCTGATGGGATCCTATGCCATAATTTATTCATAATCTATCTTCAGAGATTTTTTAATGACTCTTTCAATTACTCCTAGCTAAACCAAATTTGAATTGTGTTCAGCTGGTCCCAGCAACAGATGTCAGGTATCACTAAATAATGAACAGTCATATATGAGAAAGGCAAGAATATTCACTCTTTCCGTAATCTTGGCCAAATTAATCTTGTACTCTCTGCATGTTTTTCAAAATAGTTTTGTATCTCTAGTATTAGTGAAATATTAGGATATAGATAATGTATGGGTATTGCTCTGGAATTGAATACAGTTATATTGGGAACATGTCTTGCTCTGGTTTACTTTTAATTAATTTTTCACTTATTATTAAATGTTAAAATAAAAAATAAGAGGATACAAGTAGTGCCATAAATTAGTATGTGTCCTGAACTGCAGAGCAAGTCATTTTTATAAGAGGGCAAGCCCCTGTATTTATAATAAATCAAGTTTGTTATCTTTTGAACTTCCTGATTAAAGTAATTAGTCATTTATGCTGATACAAAGCCATCATGGAATACATTGCTTTGTTTCACAAATACTGAATCTTAAATTGTTTTGTAAGGGTCACTGGTTATAATCAGCTGCACATTGTAATGTAAATTTGTTGTTTTGTTGGTGGGGAAGTAGTTTCCTCTAACCCAAATTAATACACCAAGCAAAACTGCAGTTAGAACAAACTGCCTTTACAACTGTAACATGAAAACTAATTTAAAATGCCAGATAGGACACAGCAGGTGGCGTTGGGTAGGGAGTCAGTATTAACTGATGCTTAGTGCTGCGGAGAGGGTCTCAAAGTTAGCAAGGGCTACTCCGGACTGTGCAGATGATTCCCTCTCAGGAAGGCTTGCTCTGCAGGTTTCCCTACTTCTGCAACTGCTGTGCTAATATCTGCCCGTTCCCACAAACAGCTGCGGAGAGGTTTGGTTAATGCCATTTGCAAAATCTTGGGAAATTTGGGAACTGCATATGCTTTTATACCTGTAAAATACTGCTATTACCCGAGGGGCTTTGGTGTGGAATGTGAGTTCTTCTGTCCAGCTAGGCATAAAACACAGGTCATCACCAAGCTAAATTCCTGCTCTTGAGCTATGGAAAAGCATGCACAAAATCAGACTTCCTCCTGCTCTGCTTTAGCTGTTGGGAAGATTAGTCTGTTCTGGGATAGGCTCAAGCACGGCTTATTTTTCAGTATGAAAAATATCACAATGTGATAGTTTCTCCTCTATTTCCAGACATCAGTTCTGACTAATAAGTACTTGGCATCATTTCCGCAAAAGTCGCCCCTAGACCGGAATAAATCCATATATTGAGGACAAAAGGCGATGCTTACTTGGGGAAGAGAAGTTCAGAAGTCTCCTAAGGTGTTTTCTGGACATTAGTTGTGTGTGCCTATGCTCATAGGTAGAACTAAGTAGGATGAGCTAAGTAATTTCAGTGTAAGTCTATCTTTTCCTCCGATGGCATTTTTGGTTTTATCAGTACTGCTGTCCCAGACTGGGCACTCCCAAGAAGCGTGATGCTTGTGAGCAATATAATTAATTGCTAATTAATCTTCCCTCCCTAAATGAGATGACAATTCTGGTTCCAAAATAAGTGGCTTATTACTTATTTAAAGGCTTCCAGTAAGGAAGAAGTTAAAAGTAATTGAAAATAGATTAAATGGACTATGACCTATCACTGGCTCCTTCAACCTCATTCTTTTACCATACTTTCCCCTGTTCCACAGATTGTAAACCCAAAATGTTTCCCCCTGTCTTTCAGTAGCTGGTTTGCAGTTACTGTGGACACTATGAAGAAAACAAAAATGGATTAAGCTGCTTTTCTGATCAGTGTCCTTTCAGTGAAAAGCATCACCTAATATAAAAAAAAGAAGTTGATGTTACAGTCAGGGAAGTGTATGTTGTCTGTTCAAATTGTGTACACACAATTAGCTGTTATAATGACTGCTTGGTCAGGTATTCTGAGAATTGTTCCAAATTCTGTCCCATACCAGGAGGCATGATGTCTTTCTCCATCCTGTACAGGGAGCGTTGGCACCTGACATTAATGCCTGAAAGCAACAGGAGCACAAATACGTTCCTTTGGATGCTGCACCTATGATTTTTATTAAGAACTGAAAAGGGCATTTCAATTTGGTTCTTGATCTTTTCTGTTTATATTAATGGCAAAACTTTCACTGATTGAGAACTGATCACAACATGTTACAGGATCTTGTGAAAATGTACCATTAGAAAGGACCTAATGATGTAGTTAGACTAAAACTTTCATTATATTTAAAGAAAGCAAGTCTTTTTCTGATTTGGTTTCTATGTAAAATTGCAATTCAAGGGTAATTATGAATCTCCAAATTCTTTCATTTCGTATTAGATTACATCCTTTATTTAGGGTTAAAATAAGGGAAACCTTCCTATCAGTTACTTTGGTCACCTGCTGTGCAAACTAATAATGCTATACTAATCTAAAAAGGAGTGTCAGTCACAGTCACATCTGAATTCCAGTGTAACAGGAAGGAGACAATTAAGAGAGGGAAATTAGCTGAACTAGTGCTATTTTGTACTACTCGACTTTAAAATCTACAGTCAATCAAGTACCTCAAGAATGGAAGGTGTGGTTTTAAAGAGGTACAGGTTTGTTTACAGGAACTTTCTGGGAATTATAATTATAAAATATTAATAATGAGACTTTACTATAGGTGCTTTTTTTCTTTTAGCTTATACTCCTGTGAGAAATAAGTAATAACATATAGGGTGAGGATTTGAGATTTGGCTTAGAAAGAAGGGTAGTTGTGACTAAGTGCAGGTTAACACATGAGCTCTGGCATTTTTTTTTCCTGTTAGTGATGAAACACTGAGCAATTTCACAAGGAAGCTTAAATGTGCATTAGAGAAAGACTTTGCATATGCTAGGACAAAGAAAATAGATATTTTTCTGAGATTCTGTATTTCTAAGCATTGTAGCATTGTCCATAGTAAAAAAACAGGCAGGCTACAAGAAGTCCTCTAAAACGATTAACATTGTCATTTGAAAAGAAAATAGGTACTTGTGACTGTTCACCACCTGGGTATTAATGCAACCAATTACTGTGTCCTGCCTTTCAAACATTATTATGTTAGAGCAAGAAAAGAGACAATATTGTATTTTATATGACCTTTCTAATGCTATATATACACATATAGATTTGTGTTATTTGTCTCTTTGATTCACCAAATGTTTCTTATTTGTGGCTCAAGGCATTTATTTATTGCAAGGCTTCAAGCTGTGGTAAGCAAGGTCATAGATTAAGAATTGATTTCCACAGTTGCTCTAGCATACAAACTAAATTTCTCTTGGTTGGTTATAAAAACTACAGCTGAGCATAAATTCAGCTTTTCAACATTGTCTTGAAAATTAACATTAAAGCAAATGAGAAAATACTCTAAGTATGTATTGCATGCTTAATTTAGGCCTTCAGCTAAAACCTAAGGAAAGCAAATTGTTCTTACACTGCAAGCTTCTAAGTAAAACCATGCTAGTACTGAAGGGTTTTTTAATTTCACATGTTCTTTTTTTTTTGTTATTCCTTTATGTCTCCCTTATTTTTTTAATCAGATTTTCTGTACAGCTTTTGGCAAATCATGTTTTGATCAATGCGTTGATTAGTGCCTTGGTTTTTCTATATGCTCCTAGAGTCATTGTAATTACAATAAGAATGTGGGTTTCAAAATGGAATGTAGTTTCTCTCCTTTGGAAATAGACAGTCCTACTAGAAACAGAAAAATCTGCTATTTTGTTAGCTTTGTCTCTAATGTGAAACACAACATCTTGTTAAACTGAAGGACTATTTAGACTGGAAACTGAAAATTCACTAAAATCAAGGAGGTATGTTTTGGGGGTGTTTTTAAGGTGTTCTTTGTGGGTTGTGGGGTTTTGTTTTGATTTTTTTTTTTTAAGGTGTGCTTTGTGTTGGTAATGATAGTAGAACTACACTGTGCGCAGCAGTCAATTTGTGTAAATGTCAAAGATGTATGTCTCTCTGATGAATCTTTGCTGCAATACACAGATTCCTAATAACTATATAATAAATTTTAAGTTAGAGAAATTGGCTCCTTAGATACATCTTGAAAGAAAATATTTCTGATATAATACCCTGCCCCTGCCCTCTGTTTTTGAATTAGTGCGCCTAGAGCAGAAACCATAATATGTAGTGTATGTTTTCAGATCACAATAATCATCAGGTGGCTTTACAAATATTAGCTTGGCCTCTACTGTTCCTGCACGCGTCAGACTTACTGTTTCTGCCATTAGCAGAGGAACCAAACTGCAAAATTATTTTTCTAAGATAACAGAGAGGATGGTGTTTGCTTGATGGGAATTCTTGGTTTGCAGTGCACAGTTCACACTGTACGTTATAGCACTGGCCCACAAGGAAGAGACTAGGGTGTCAAATGTTTTGTGGTATTCTGTTATACTAAAATAGAGGCTGAATTGCCAACCCTGTCGCACAGTAGTGCATGAAATAACTTTCTTCACAGTGGTCACAATATGTATGTAAAGAAAAACAGTTGGAAAGCAAAGTGCTCTGTGTGATAAGAGTGGTAAAAAAGTTTGGCAGGTAAAGAAGGTATGGAGTTATTTGAAAATACAAACTTTGTCAAGAAAAAATAATATGTGCAGAAATGAAGTACCTCAGACACAGAAATCACTCCTCTTTCCAATTCAGACGGATGTTTTGGAGGAATGAAATTGTGAAATTCATCTGTTGGTACTGATTCTTATCCCCTCCCTGAACAGTATTTTGCAGGATTAGAATACATGCATCTCCTTTCATGGCTGTTCCCAGCAAGCTGTTTTGTTAGCACTTCATCTTATTTTGCAAAATCTTGAGTTGGAGCTTATTTTGAGGTATTCAAAACTGAGGAGTTTGTCAGTGTTTAGAATGCCCGTGTCCATAACGAACTTCCTTTTGACTTCCTTGAGATTTCCATATGGAGATATCAAAAAAAATGCAGCTTTGTAGTGAAATGAGGTGAATCTATTCAACTCAGACTTCCTCTGAATAATAAAACAGTCTCACTGAAAGCCTTGTTAGGAAGGAGTTATGATTATCAAGTCTGGTAGTCAGGAAGGCTTCTTGTTAGGGTATCACTGCAGGACTGAGTCAAGCATGGTTATGCCTGACTGAATAGAAGATTTCCGCCCATTTCCAAAATGTAGATTTCTTTTTTGAAAAGCACTTAAATATGTATGCAGAATCTTGGACTGATTCATTAACTTCGAATAAATTCCCGTGACACATGAGGGAAATGAAGAGAAAGCAAAAATAACTAGTTGAGCAGGACTCCTTGCGTGAGGTTGGCTGCCTGCAGAGGCACAGGACTAGTACAGCTATGTGACTGATAATTCACTGTAGATCCACCTGATGGTAAACTCTGAGGAACAGAACCTTTTCAGAAGTAGATCTGGCACCGACCTCCTCTGTATCCATGTAGTAGTACAGATTTTCAGATTTTTTCTTTTCTTCCCCTCCCTTGCCCCAAGGCAGGGGAACTAGATGGAAGAACTACCAATCATTTTAATTCTGCTCCTGTGATGAGGTTGGTATAAGAACATAATAGTGCTAGAAATCTGGTATTCTCCTACTTTCGGATCCTTCTTGACATCAGATGTTTTCCTAAAAGCTGCAAAGTCAGGCTCTGCAGTCACCTAATTCTCATGCCCAGTATGTTCTCCACATGGAACCAATCTCCAATGACACCCAGTGCAAAACATTAAAAGATGGTGTTTCCAACAAACAGAACAGAAAAGGCTGGTGAGCAGGGAGAGGGGAAGCAGTCTTGCCATTTGTGCCCTCTGCAGTATGCTCCAAAGAGAGAAGAGAATGGAGGGAGGTGAAGGGAGATGAAAAATCTCTTGTGTAAACTACCTGAAAAGACCCTCTGAAATTTATGGACAGGAGTTGGCAGTTTACATCTGGGGAAGGTCTGTCTAGCTGCAGCCTAGAAGTTTGGGCTTAGGTAGGAATCTGTTGTGAAAAATGCTGTTTGAAAAAGTGCACCCACAACGTGTATTTGGGACTGCTGGGGTCTTTGAGTTAGCAGAGAGGTGTGCTACTGCGGTGACTTTGGTCTTCCCTTTGCGTTTTAATTCTGGCATGTTTGTTATCTCAGCACTTGATGTGAAATCTAGCAAACTCTATGATCTTTCTGACTTTAACTGGAGAATTAAACTTGTAAAGTTCCCTGAAGATTTAAAGTGTAAATATAAATATTCTTATCATACTTTGATTTTTGTGACACAATTTGTGCTTTTCCAAATGTTGTTATCATAATGTACGTATGGTCCAGTGGTAGTATTCTGTTACTTTAATGGGGATTCATTCCCCAAAATCCAATATCTGCAGCCAGAGGGCTAACCAGATCATTTCAGAAAGATCAAGGGACCACAGACATTTACATTTGATTGGGCTTTCTTGGACTCAGGCAGGTCAAAAAGATCAGAGGTCAACCCTGTATTTGTGGCTGGGGATTCTTCCAGTTTGTGGGATTGCACGGCAAGTACAGGGATAGCATATGCAGCTTCTGTGCACCCCACTGTACAGCGCTTGGGGTCAGGCACTGGTCTGAAGAAGGCAACTAACAACAGGAATTAATCTATCGCTCTCCTATCTGCAAATCACCTTGGGAATATAACTCCTTGGCATGTGTTAAAACAGCAGTGAGGCTTCTTTAACTGCTTTGAAGGAAAAAAAAAAATTAAGTCATGCAAATAGTATCTAGTTATTCGTTCCTGACCTCATCTTCCTGCCACCCGCTGCCTTGGTCTGACATGGATGGGTTCTGCAAACTACACTCAGGCAGAAGTTGTGAACAACCAGTCTTGCTGAGACTCTTCCCAAGCCTCCTTCCATGTGCTGTTCCCTCAACACCAGAAACAACTTCCCGAGTAACTGACAAAGACTTCAGATTACAAAACTTAAGCAAACATGTTAATTGCTTTTTTTTTTCTCATGACAGCATTTGCATCAAGGACCAGATGCCAGCATCAAATGATGGTTTGGTCCCAGGTGGCTTTACTTTCTGGTGAGGTGGTGGAAAATGGGACCTACTGTATGGTATTAGCAAGGGAAAGGATTTTGATGAGCAAGAAGCAAAGGCTGCCACAAATGAAACTATGTGACCAAAGGAGTCCTGGTACTGAGGGTTTTGAAAGCTCTATAATTTAAAAAGTATCAAACTCATTAGTGCATCCTGTCTGTTTTAAAACAGCTTTAGTCATACCTAATTCTTCACTGCTTCTCTACTGTGGAATTTTTCCTTTGTGATAAGGTGAACTTTAAACATTTCAGGTTTTTCTCTTGCTAGTAGAAGGGGTAGACTCACAGCCAACACAGCCAAGCATGAAGCAGTTCTGCACCAAGCATTCCACCTCTGTGGTTACCCCATTGCTGTGATTACATTTGAGCAGCTCTGGATTTCAGTACTGCTGCATCATTTTGCTTTCAATTTTTAATTAAAAAGTTTTCATAGCCAGGGAACAGAACAATAGGGGGTTTTGTATCTACCACCAGCCCCTCCCAAAAAAAAAGGTTCAACTGTGAGTGAAATGCTATTAAAGCAACATTTGTACAGATGCCAAGTGGGAAAAGACAGCAAGCATGTAATAAAGAGCAATTAATTTGTTTCAGAAGAAATATATGTAAAATAATAAATGATTTAAAAGCAGGCTTTCTTCTGTTTCTCTTCTTTTAATCTCAGTTTTCCATAAGAATAATAATAGTAATTTTCTAACTAGGCAACAAAGATTTTGGTTCCACTTAATGTCTCAGTAGCCTTGCACTGAAATGCTAGTATTTCACAATACTGATAGCTAATTTTAGTAATCAATCCTTATGCATTGAATGTCTTGACATTTACTACTTTCTACACTTACAGGTTTTGATAAAGGCATGCAGACTTCATTTAGTTCATTACTATAAGGCAAAATGAGACACTTTATGGATTTTTCATAAGGAAACACATTTTTGTTTACAGATGGATGAACACATTAAGTTGTGTAACATCTGTGTCTAAGTAGATGTAGAAGTAGGTATTTATGCTGGGCACAGGTTATTTTTCCTCCTGATAGATATGTAGGCATAAAGCCTGAATAAAAATGCAATGTTTAGTTTTTAGACATTGCACAATGTCCTTTGGTCAGCAGTTACTTTATACAAACATGGTTTCTGTATTACTGTGCAGGAGGACTGTAGCTATCATCGTAAAACCCAGGGTTGGCAATGAGAATATCTGAGCAGAATAAGACGACCTTTCCAAAAGGATACTTGCAAGAAAAGTTCTTTCATTTGAAAGGCTGTGGTTGACTTTCTCACATTATGGTTATTTGCTCATCTGACCCATTTAGTACTACTAGTAAAAGTAGTACTAAATCCTGTGACATCTACAGTAGAGCTTTTTTGATCATGGGAATCCAATATTCATTGCTTGATGGCATTTGCTTTTATAAACAAGAACTATGATTGTTAATGTTCTTGTGAGTATCCTGAATCAGCATTTGGAATATACATATTTCAGGTGTGAATATGCAGCAAGAGCTTGATACTGTAACTGCTGTGTTCCAGTTATTTATTTGGTAAGTATTTTCACATTTTAAAAATAAAATGTATGGATTTTTTTTTTTTACCGAACTGAAACTTTTGCAATGGATACTTCATCACTAAAAATCAGAATTATCATGGGTCCTTTCTCAGTCTTCAGTCTTTTGCAAATTGCAGTAGCATACCTTCTGAAAAGCATGAAAGCTGATTTAGAAGAACACCTTGAATCACTGATGTGAGTTTAAGAAGAGGCATCAGCAGTGTAAGATGGCTATACTACAATTTTCACCCCATGGAAAGTCTGCTCAGTGTTTTGCAGTGCCATGCATACTCTGTTACATGGCATACACCTACACTGGCTCAACCAGCGGGAAATCGACAAAAACATGCAGATGCTGAGAGAGATGCTTGAAGAAGTTGAAGAAGTAGAGGTCATCTGGTGTGAAGCTTCTAGGTATGCCCTTCTTTTTATCAACAAAATGACATAGTACTTGAACTATTGGTTTTCTTTTACTTGGTGTCTGAATACAGATTTGTTTATAATATTTATTGCTTTCTTGTTGATAGAAAGTTGAAGGAGGGAATTGAACAAAACATGCAGGGCAGTTCATGTTAATATAGAACTTTTTTCCCTTTTCCACCCTCTCAATAAAATTCACTGGCATGGGACAATTTGAATGCAATCCTGATGACATGGAAAAGCAAAAGAGAAGGCCACAGACTTGCAAATAAAACTTAATTGTTTCTTGCTCACTTGAAACTGGCAAGGAGACAACCAGTACATTGCTCCATGACTAGGTCTAAGTTACTAATGGTACCTGAACTATGTTTTATATATCACATCATTCATGTACTTGACTATCATTCTCTCATCATGTTTTATGTTCTTGGCCTGTCCGAGTTCATTTGTGGCAGAGAGAAGCCTCTGTGCTCTTCTTGGATGTCTTTTGGTTTCTGTTTTCCTTCGGTTTAAAAATAATCAGATTGCAAGTCTTAACACAGGGAGATGAGTGGTGGAGCTCATCCTTGCTTTGCTGTCTGGATCATGAGCATCTGATACATGACAGTTCTCCGCATACTGCAAAACTACTCTCGTAACTCCATGCTGTTCTGATTACTTTTTGTCTTTTTTTGCCTCTCAAAGGCACTGATGTGTGGATGTTTCCTGACTCATTAGTACTTTTTTTAATTCATGGAGAGTTATTTCTCTTTTATTCCAGAAGAGAAGGAGGTTGTAAAAACTAGGTACACTGGAGCAGAGTAACAGAAAAACAACTAGCTATTCAGGCTCAGCTTAGGGAAAAGAGATTTTGCTCTTTCTCTTAAATAAGAGGTGTAAACCCATCGTTACACTTTTCTTCTTTACACTCATCTGCAAATCAAGTCCATTGCTAAACTGAGAGGCTCTCTCTACCTAAACTTAAAGTGACCCTAGAGTAGTCTTAAGAAAGTGAACCCACATGATCTGTGTGCTTTCAGTCTGTGTCGCTGTTTGCAACCTGAATGTAATTTGCTTTCACAGTACCCACAGCATGCTAGAGAAGAGCTAATCCTGTAGATGGGTAGTATATTGCTCCATATTGCCCATTCCTAGTCCTGTCAGGCATATGAATAAGCATGGCCGTGTGCTGAGGCTTCCCCCCTCGATATAGTCCTGGAATTTGGGCTGATGCAACCTCTTATATGGGGTGGAGGGTTTGTAGTGTGAATGGCAGTTGAATTTACAACTAAAAAGGAGCTCAGATACCCACTGAAAAGACTGTATTGATATAAGGAGCTGAGATATTGGATGTGGACCTAACTGACACACAGTTTTGAAGTTGGGGGCTTAAGGGAGAAATTAAATGACCTCTCTGTTGTACAGCAGAAGTGAATCAAAGGCTTTTTTTTTATGTTTTTCTTTGAAAGATATCACCTGCTGGCTGCAGAGTGGGTGGATTCAGCTTCCTTCTGGAGCCTGAGCAAATCACTTGAGGAAGATCTTGTTTTCTGCTGCATCCTGAAGACAACATGGAAGGGGAGAGCATCTATGAGGTTGATTCTGGAGATGGACTTGGAGGTAAGGATGCCTGTAACTTATTTTTGCTTTCATCCCAGATGGCTGGTTACAGGAAGCCCTTATGACAATGGACCTCGGAAGCCACAAAAAGCAAATGTGATAAAGAAGTCTACAGTTCATTGATTGTATTATGTCACTTTACAAGCAGTGAATAAAAAATTTTGAAAACAACTGTGTCCTAGAGGAAGTGGCGCACCTAGACACTGTGCGTTCTGAATGTCGTTATTTAGAGTCTGAGATGTCCCAAAGATGATGCAAACCCTAAATACTTACAATAAAAGTAAAGGCATGTAGCCTTTTCTCTCTTTCTTTGTTTCTCCTTTTTCTGTCTCTCACCTGCTGAGTAATTGTATTGCACACGCTACCTGTTTTGTTTGTATTTTTTAACTAGACTGCAGAAAATGGCATGAAATGGTACTGACTCTGTCTTCTATACTAGTGACCCATGTGTAGATGGAGACTTTTTATTGACCTAAAATAGAGAGTTCTTGTTTTTACTTAGCTACTAATTCTACAGATGTCCTTGGGCAAATTAGCTAACTTCATTGCTGTGGTTTGTCATCTTCATAATGGGGTGAACAGTTTCTCAGAGAAGGTAATATTACATACTTCTACAGGGATGCTGTTCTTTGTGTATAATGCAGAGGACCTGTGACAGAGTTTTTGGGTAGATCCATCTGTTTTAAATGCCTGGTTTAACACAGCTTCTTCTGAGATTAACTAATCGAACACCTTTTATCTAGTTTGCAGAACACCTTGAACTGCCTAGGTCAACTCACTTTTGAACTCAGAAGCCTAAATATTATGGGAAAGAATGAGGTTCTACATTAGAACATTGTAATAACAAATACTTGGTGTGCTGCACATCTATTTGATGGTTTAGATGTTTTCCTGTACCTGGATTGTACCCAGGCAGATTGTTTTTTGTCTGAGTATACTGTGCTTGTGCTAAGATGCCCTCTTTTGTGTTTAATACTTTTGTAATACTTTGCCTGGGCCCTATCTGTATCAGCAGTACTATGTACTAGGAGGAACAGTTTCTACTGTCTTACCACTGAGTTTCCTTCTCATTAATGAGTTGCTTCCAGACACTCATCAGTTGGACTAACATGCAGATATATGTCCTTAAAAAGTTTACTTTTTTTTTAAAGACAAAAAAACCTGGTGGTTCAAGTTACTTTAAAAATTCCTGATAATACTGTCTATGAAATAATTATTTTGTTGTAATAAATTTTATGACAAGAACAATAAAAGTATTTATGCTCAAGTAATGCCTCTCTGCTAAGTGAATGAAGGGTCATAGAGTAGCAGCATTCTCTTTGACTTTTTGAGCATTTGTGTTGCCCTCTCCGAAAGTTTTTGCAACACTTGGAGCCATCGTTTTGACTGTTACTGATTAGGTTACTTTTTCATTTAGGTTACTTTTTCATTTCGTAACCTATCTCAAGGACTAGTTTTCTGGCCTTACCGTTGTGTCCTTCAGTCACTGAATGTCTGCTGCCGTACTGCATCTTTGTCATTTCTTTCATGCCACTTTGAGCATGGAAAAATTCTTTCAGAGCTGAGGTCAAAGACAATTTTGTATTCCAGCCCTCCTTGAGTCTGACCTTTGTTGTTATAATAAGTTACTGTCCTTGATCTACATTTTTCTAATTTATATAGGCAAGAGTGAGGGTGTGTGTTTAAGTATGCAGAATGGGTAACCATATTTCTGGCTTGTCCTGCTCTCTTTCTTTTTGGATTCTGACTTAAGACTGTAAGCTCCTCAAAGCAAATTTACTATTTTTGGGAAATAGAATAAATTGTCATTGACATAAGTTGAATAGAATTACTGGTATGAGAACAAAATCTGATCATGTATGTGATAGGGCCATATTTACAGCAGCATGTCAGTATCTCCAACGTACATATATGTATGCTGTTTTTTTGGACAAAGTGTGCTTGCATTAGTAATACTAACCACAGAGTAGCATTTCACATTTTTCAGAAAACAGGTGATGTTCTCTCTGTGTGAATTGCTGGATAGCAGCTCAAGTGAAAAAAAATCCTTGCTTCATCCCTTATAAACAAAACAAAGGTATATCAAAACAAACTCAACAAAATTTCCCATTCTGAAAGTATGAGGAATGGACAAGATCTAGCTCTCTGTTATGATAGCCCATCAAGCATTCCTATTTGATGAGCAAGGGAAGTGTTGGAAACTCCTGTGTTTTAAAATCAATGGCAACTAAAACTTTGTAGCTTTGTTAAGTTTCTTGGATTCTCTTTGTCCTGCTTTTCCTACTTCTGCTTGAGATACCAAAATGACAAGTATATGCTGTTTATGGAGCCGAACTAGGGAATTTTGCACTGTTTTATAGAATGTGATTTAAATAAAAATGTGACTTTAAAATAAAGCAAGTATCTTTTGGAAGATAAAGGACATGCATACTTTCTGAGATGGGTACATAGTTCTCAGTGGTGTATAACAAAGTCTGTTTATACCCTAGGTATTATAAATACAGACATACTTTGAGATATGTACATATCGAGCACAAATGTATGATTTCAATTAGGCTGATTTGATGTATTAATTATTATATATCCGAGACCTCAGACAGAACAGAAACATGCCCGTTTTCAGCAACATGAGTAGAACATGTCAAGCAGTTTCCCAGTATGATTAAATCACCTCCAAAAAACAAAGTATGTTTTGTTAATTCAAGGTCTGCGGTCTCTGATGGAAGAGTTTCCTGGGACCGTAAACTCCCTGTGAGACTGCATGAATTTGGATGTCAAAAGACCTTAAGAATTTCATGGCCATTTCTTGTCAGATGCAAAAAAATAATATTAACAAAAATATTACCCCATAGTTTATTATTTCATTAACAGAAAATCAGGCCACTATTTTCACATCCAGGACCCCAAAGTAAGGCTCTTCCCCTCATTTTATCTGCAAAAAAGTGTTTGGATTTTCATAGGTGTGGGTGGCTTATAGCACTCCTTAATGCCAGTAAAAGCTCAGGAACGATGCTTATAGAGATCAAGTAAATTAATTTGATAGTGTGGAGTTATATACTTAACTCAGACTTCTTTGGTTTAAAAATTAGCCCTAATATTAAAAGCAGTTTATGTAGCTGTACTGCAGGCGTTGTACCTGGTCCTCTTGACTTGGTGTTACTTCATAGCAGGTTTTGAATGCCTCTTAAATAATGCACAAAGAAGAACAGAGCTGACTTTCCTCCTGGCCTATAAAGCCAAACTCAGTGAAGGACCTTATTATGCAGTCAGAGTCTCCAGAGTACAAGCCACCCCAAACATGGTGGAGAAGAGACAGGACTGTAATTCTTCACTGTGCAATGCACTGAAAACCTGTTATAGCTGACCTAAAACAGATGGGCACATCTACTTCAAAGCAAAGTTCATAGCTTCAGTTGCCTAGGAGGGATTTCTGCTTTCCTCAAACAAAATAACTGTTGGTGGGATGACCTTGGCTGGCTGCTAGGTGCCCAGCAAGCTGCTCTGTCACTCCCCCTCCTCAGCAGGACAGGGGAGGAAAATAAGGTGAAAGGATGAGGAGTGGGACATCACTCATCAATTACTGTCACAGGCAAAACAGACTCGACTTCAGAAAGATTAATTTATTGCTAATTAAAAATATAGTAGGTTAGTGACAAAAAAACCCCAAACTAAAACCACCTTCCCCTCACCCCCCTTCTTCCTAGACTCAACTCCACTCCTTCCTTCCTTACTTTTCTGCAACCTCCTGCCACCCCTGAGCAGTGCAGGGGGATGGGGAAGGAGGGTTATGGTAGTCCATAACACTTTGTCCCTGCTGCTCCTTCTCCTCACACTCTTCCCCTACTCCAGCATGCGGTCCCACTCAGGGGATACAGTCCTTCATGAATTTTTCCAATGTGGGTCCTCATTGGCTGCAGTTCTTCCAGAGCTGCTCCAGTATGGATCCTTTCCACGAGGTACAGTCAATCAGGAATGTCCTGGTTCCAGGGTGGGTCCCCCACAAGCCACAGTTCTTGCCAGAAAACCTGATCCTGTGTGGGCTCCTCTCCACGCGCCACAGATCCTGCCAGGAGCCTGCTCCAGTGTGGGCTCTCTATGGCCTGCAGTTTCCTTCAGGGCATCTCCACCTGCTCTGGTGTGGAGTCCCCAAATGGGCTGCAGTGGATATCTGCTCCATTGTGCTACTCCATGGGCTGCAGGAGGACAACCTGCATCACCATGCTCTTCTCCACGGGCTGCAGGGGAATCTCTGCTCTGGCGCCTGGAGCACCTCCTCTCCCTCCTTCTTCACTGCCCTTGGTGTCTGCAGGGCTGTTTCTCTCACATTTTCTCACGCCTCTCTCACAGCTGCTGTTGCACAGCATTTTACCCTTTCTTAAATTCATTATCACAGAGGTGCCACAAGCGTTGCTGATGGTCTCAGCTTTGGCCAGTGGTGGGTCTGCTTTGGAGCTGGCTGGAACAGGCTCTGTCCAACATGGGGGCAGCTCCTGGTCTCTTCTCACAGAGGCCACCCCTGCAGCCCCCCTGCCACCAAAACTTGCCACGTAAACCCAACACAGATTCTTACTGTTATTCCAGAGCAATATGCTGCTTCAAGTGTATTCCTTATAGACTCGATGCAATTCTTAGAGGGTATTGTCATTAAGTGATTGTCTTTATTATTGATACCTTGGCTACTTTGATGTGTTCCTAAAAGTAGTCACTAACTTGGAGAATGTAGAGTTAAGTATATTTGGAGATGTTCTTTAGAAACTTTTAATCCTTTTAATTATGGAGTGATAAAATTATTAATTAAAACTAAAGATCAAGCTCTATTATTGTTCTGCTTCCATGACTTGATTTTTCAAAATTAATCCTGTTTCTTTTGGCAAAGGGTCTGCAGTGTCTAGATTTATATGCAGAATCAATACCATAGCACACATTTTTCCTTGTTCCCTGTACTGTATTTTAATAAGAACCTGAAGATTTGCTGCTGCCCAAAAGGTATTATGGGGAAGAGACTGGGGAGGGGTTAAGCAGCTTCTGTGGTTCTGTTGCGTGGTTGATGTTACACCAGATCTGCTTTTGGCCTGGTGTTTTCACTTGTAGCTCTTGTTCAAGTAAAAAATCCTTCCTGCATGTTAGCAAGGCTGCAAGCCAGTTGCTATGGTATTCAGATTCTTCTTCTTTTTTTTTTTTTTTTTTAACCAATCTGCTCGCTTTTGTGATGATTCAGCCCAGAATAAGAAATCGGTCACACAGGCTAGAGCTGTAATCAAAAGAGCAGCTATTGTTGGCTTGAAAATCTATAGAGGTTGGGAGAACAGCAGAATTTGAGTTTCAAGAAAACATTTATCACAGTCCGTGTTTATGGTATACATTCTAATGTGTAACTAAATGCTAGTGATGGTAATGCTGGTAATAGCAGTAGTCCTTTTTCAGGATGATAATAAAAATTGAATCACTGGCCTAATTTCTCTATGTTGTTTTATCACCCCAAAGGCATCTGTAGTTTCCAGCTAAAAAATTATCAGGTATTTTTATTCTGTGGCCATTTTTAATTGTTTTTCATTGTGTTAGTAATGGTAGTATGTTTCTGACAGGATATTATTTGCTAGTGGAGAATTACCAGACTCTGCCGCTTGCCTTCTCAATTTTAGTGTTGCTGTTTGGCTACTCAGAAAATTCTGGAAGACTGCTAGATAATGTAGAAGGACTTTAAAGTCATAATGGTGCTGATATGTAGCTGCAGTGATCCAAGGATAAAAGAAAGACAAGGTATTTAGAGAGAGGTATATTCTGATAGGTGAACTATCCAAAAAGGGAGGATGGACTTTTCTGGGTCTTCTGCAGGTTTTAAGAAGCTCTTGTCTGCTTGAAGGCAAGGTTGTTCTCCTCCCCACCCTGTCTGCAACTGTATCAGCAGGACAAATAAAAGTTACTGCTTCTTTTGTACAAAACAACATATTTCAGAAGTCATGGCTATACCACAAATAAAACTTTAAAATTTCAATTTAGAAATCACTAGAAATCATGATTGTAAAAGACAGTGCTACATAGTAAAAGGCCATCAAAATCTAGACAGTGCAACTGATAACCATAAGTATGTGAAAACACATATTTGAATTTGGAAATAAGCAGACAAAAAAAGTAAAGATTTACTCTAGGAATGCTTTTTGTATGTGTGCTCTGTACAATACAGTGGCACAATCCTTTCCCAGTGGATAGCAGGATCTACTGAAGAAGCCTTTACTTATTACTGCCAGAAGTGTCATGAGAGCTTTCGTTTTCTTTCCCAGAGCCTTATGTGGTACCCCTTCTTTTTCTGTATGCAGGTAATAATGTCCCACTGTGGACTAAAATGCTGGCAGTGAATAATGATATCTCTGCTCTCACTGAGTGCGAACAAAACCGCCTCCCAGTTATCAAGGGTTTGACTAAGAATAGTAACTGAATGATGAAGCTGAATCTTGGAGAGGCTTTAAATGATGCTGGTAGAGAACATGAACTTTTCCACCTCTGTAATAGCTCCATTTCAGTGTTCAAATTCCTCCTTGTCACTGGACATCCAGGTAAACCTCAGCATGCTGTGTACATGCCACCAGAATAGTAAAGCAGTCAGCTGTGATGTTCAGGGAGGACAGGTTCCTAAGAATGTGGTACATGACTTTGCAAGAGATCACGAGGAAGATGTGCATCACCTCATCAAACAGAATGAAAAACCCACCTTCCAAGATAGTACCAAAAAAAAAGGCAGCAGAGCAAAAAAGACTTGTCACAGCAAACTAAAAGGAAGAGTAAACCTCTTCCTTGTTTGTAAGTAGTAAGTCTTAATTTATTGCACTGCGATTCCTGCATCCTAGTAAGTGGAATGTGGAGAGCTCCCCATTGACTGTTTAGCTAAACAGGCTAAAGTCTTTTTAGGTCAATTATTAATTTTTATTTATGTCAACTCTATGCTTTAAACACACTCATGGGACAAACTCCCACATTTTTCAGTGAAATGAAAACCCTAGAAAAATCTGGATGGATGAGATTTTTTTTTAGAGTTTATGGTTTTGGATGGCCAAATCTAATGTATGTGGTGTTTCACATTTGTTAGTTGCACTGGCTGTCTGAGAACATAAAAAAACATATGTCCAGGAAATACAGTTTTTAAGCATGTCCTGTTTTTACAAATATGATTTTAATGGCACAGTTCACTGATGTTTTATCTTCTGATGTTTTCAGATGAGCTTTATACTCATCAGTTAGATGAGCTAAATTTTGTTGATGAATCTTTTTATTGTTAGATGAGCTTTTTATTGTTTATTAGTGTTCTTTAACTTATTTTTAAGACTTATATACGAAGTTACAAGATATGTTAGAATGACCAGCATTCATTATAGCATTGTAGTCATTAGACTATGGCAGATACTTTTGCACTATAATAAGTGTGGGATATTTTATATTGGTTCTTATCTTCATGTAGAAACAAATTTGTAAATACATGAGGGAGAGCAAAGAATGAGAGTTGTTCTTCTTGGATGTAGCTTTTTGGTGGCTTGCATTCAAAATGTATAGAGGGCACTTATGAAAAGTAATGCTAATTTGTAACCATTGCGGATATTAAAAATACTGTGGAAATCATCCTGAAGGTGATTATGAAATTGAAATGCTCATAAGCACATTGCCAGTATTTAACTGACAATTAATCTCTTTGGTCTGGGTTTTCACTCAGTGACAGGGATATAGTGAGTTTATTAAGGGATGATGGTTTGAAATGTAAAAGTGAAAAACCTCAACAAATGACTCCTAGTGAAATGACAGAAATGTGACTTGCCAGAGTTCTCGTATAGTTGTCTGCTGCAAATAAATGCTTAGATGAGGTCTTCCAGCGGTGGCATAGGTGATCTAGAGATAAATTAATTTATTTTTTATTCAAGCACTTCAGTCATTGATCAGATAATTTAAAAAGTGTTGAGCATCTAAAATCCTGAAGCCAGAAAGTGGACAACAATATTTAAGCTCTTGAAAGTATTTTCTGCAGTGGCCCTTGCATTTTAAAACTTCTGCAAGAACATTTATACAAGATATTAATTTTAGTAGTTTTCGGGGTCACATCTAAAGTACATGTGTATTTCTATATGACTTCACTTAGAAATTGCCCTTGACTAATAATTGCCCGTGTCTACTTGCTACCCAGCTTGTAAGGCAAGTCATAAGGGACAGGATTTCATTTGGTAGAGCTCTGCCTTTTTAAGGAAAGTGCAATGTAAGAGATGGGAAGTGCATTTAAATTTGGTTATATAAAAAATACTCTGTGCACTGATCGGTTGTTCAAAGACATGGCTTGCTACGTGTCACTTTATTTACCTTTCACATGTTATATGCACATACTGATAGTTCTTCACTGCTTATACTGAATCTTTGCAAGTAGTGATCTACACCAGTCCCCTGCTGGTGTAAGTATCATAGCTCCACTGCTTTTGGAAATGATAACAGAGATACGATGGACTGCATACCCAGAGGACTTGCCCCATTTCCACCAAAAGAATACTGTGGGCTTGGTTCAGATTTGCCATTTATTAAAAGTACTGCTTTTAATAGTGCACATACAAGTAGAAAGAAAACTCTGTCATGAGTAGGATGTATGCAGATACACACCTGAGTAACTAACTTGAATGGATTGCTGCTGTCTGGACTAGGTTCACAAAATGACAAATGCCTTCATAAAAAGGACTGCTTTGATACAGCACTTCATCTTTCTGAATTTCAAAGCTCTGCAAATTTAAATATAAGCATGGGTAAATAAGCATTGAAATAATCCTGGCATGTATAATAGATATTTTTTTTCCTATTCAGTACTTGTATGTATTTGCTTTCCAATGTGTCTTCTAGAAAGGAAAGGCTTCTGAAGAAAAGTGAAAGATACAAGTTAAAATGGAGAATATATTTCCACACAGATCCATGAGGTTTTTCTCTTTGATGCTATACAGACCTGGGATGAGGGGTTGTTAGTTCGGGCTGCTCTGCTTTGAATACCAATATTAATATAAAATGGGTTCCTTAACTTCCTCTCCTTATGTTCTGATGACAGAAATACAGTTTATTTCTCTGAAATAGAGCATTTTATTTTATGCTTGTGTGATTTTTTTTTTCCCCTTATCACTTTTTCATTTTTCGTTAGGAAGATCCTCCCTTTAAAAGGGAAAGAGCACCTGTTCTCTAGATCCTGTAGACTGATTTTCTGGGGTCCATTTTAAATTTTATTGGCTGAAGCAGTTAATGCTTCTTAAAACCCTGCTTCAACAAGCATTCTGTTGAACTGTTCTTGATGGAGGGTAAACTGGTTAATCTGAGTTGAATCCCTTCAACAGCTGTACAATGGGTTTCACACTAAGGAATTTTCAAGGTACTTAATTATTTCAGTGACTTAGATCAGGACTGAACTATCAGCACTTCCCTGGTAATTCTAAAAATAGTACCTACTTTGGGGTTAGGAGTATGAGAGAGGAAGCTCTCTTGAGTCTCAGCTAATTACACTGATGGAAGTCAACATAGGAGCTGGAAAGATCTGGGCTGCAGCTTGTGACTTACACTCTTGTAAGTCTGGGAATGTCCACTGAGGAAGTATTTTTCTGCTGTTGAAAGTGATTGGGAGAACAAGGTGCTTGCTTGCTTACAGGGTCAACAGTTTTATTCCTGCTTGAAAAATTATCTTTAGATGAGGAAAGTTTTCACCATTTTTTTGTCTTGAATTTCTTTGTTTTTTAGGGAAAGCTATAAGGAAGCTTGTGCGCAAGGCGACTCTGGTGGCATCTAGAATCCTCAGATTTCCTTGACTGAATCCATCTGGGTTTAGCCCTAAATATAGTAGACAAGCTGCACTGCTTGCACTGATAAATTATATCTTCCAAATGATAGACCAAGGTACAGTCATGTATACTAACCATTTTTGATCTCATTTGACTCTTGATTCTGTTGCTTTTTGGGTAGTTGTGACAGTACGGTTTGTCCCCATTGTTGTGGACTATCTGTTATCAGTACTCTCAAAAAAAAATTAATTGAAAGAGACTTCTGGCCTGGCTCTGGCATTTGATGTTGCCAGCTCCTTACAAGTCTGCAGCTTGGTGGGAAACTTAGCCTCTCCTGACATTTACAAACTTGCCTTCAGTGGCAGGTAGACAGTGGGACTGTTGGCAGCACAACTTTATTTGGTTTTACTTCCTGTGGAAAAGGAAAAAGTGAAAACCTAAAACAAAACTCCACTTCCTTTTTGACATATATTTTCTATTTACTTTGTATGCTCAGCAGTCTTAAAATGAAAACAGACTATGTTCTAACAAAGCATAGACTTTGACTATAAAATAACAGCTGTATCATCAAAAGAAAAAATAGATCAATAAAGTACTATTCTAAATGATAGTTAATAATTAGGTTTCTTTGTATCTGCTTTGGTATCTCAGCTGGCTGTTGGAATGAGCAAGCAATCTCAGTGCCAACTGGCCTGCTTTCCGAGGTCAGAACTTCTCTTTGCTTTTGTTTTAGATGGGAAAATCTTCTGTCTCCTACCTGTGTCTCTTCAGAACTATGGGGGAGATAACTTTAATAACACAGAAAGTTACCAGTTTCAAGATGTTTTTGGAGTGGTGGTGTTCGTTCACGTTTTAAAAGACTTTGGTATCCAATAGAATATATTGCTCTGCTTGGATCGTCCATGACATCTAAAAATTAAATTGTCTTATTTGAGCATGACATTGGTTGAATATTAATCCCATTGCACAGAGGCTATTAAAATTTTGATTTTTACATGGTTTAGATATTGAGTTGGAAGAATTCAGAGCTGTCTTTTCTTTTGGCCAAAGGTGTGGGGGGGAACACTTCCTGTGTGTGTCTTCTCGGCTCCTTCATGCTGCATGTTGGGCTGTTTGCTGCTTCCATCTTCAAATGTTGAGCTTTATCCTTATTTTGGTGCTGTGCCCAGATAGAAAACCTTCCAGTGGCTTCTCCATAGTGCACAAAATACTTGGGAGAGCATCGGGGGTCTGCAAGGGATGGTTGCAAGCTCAGACTGGCTGGCACATTTGGCCCCTTGTGAATGTCCAGGTCTTGCTAAGGGGGATCCTATACCAACCATAGCCTAAATCATCAGCTGACCACAATAAAGAATTCTGTAGGTCATGCACAATTTGTGAGTTGCATATGGCTTTGAAATTGCTACATAAAATATGTTTTCTGTTGTGTGGCAAAAGAATATTAGATTTAAAGAATGAATGCCACTGGTGTTCAGCCTTGCAGACTTGGTCTACAGATGGTTCTCCTTTTGTATATAATTCTTTTAAAATATATGTACTTGCTGAGAGGTTAATGAAAGGTTCCCATAATTCTCCTGTTTAATTAGTACAATACAGCAAATAATTGAAGAATACGTCTGTCTTTTCAATTGACAGCAACAGGTCTTACCTTTGGCACACAGATAATTGGTAATTTTCTGTGCGTATCATTAGTGGAACAGGAAGATGAATACATCTTTCTTCGCTGGGTTTTGATAGTTAGTGTCTATGATGACATTCAGCTGGCCTGTAGGTCTGTGTCAAATGCTTCCCTTCCTTGTCCACTGCCAATGTTTTGTGATAAGTCTTTATATCTATTGTATATCTATCTGTTCAGAATTTGGCAGGTCAAAGCACTTGGGTAAGGTAAATTCATTTTCTTTGTTCCAGGAAATTCTGATGTTATTTAATGATGGTTTTAGGTTATAAAGTATCATGCTACTCTCTTTATTTACAATCCTTAGGAAAATTCTGCCAACAAAATAATTTCAGAACAGGAAAGGCCTTGAGAGAGGGTTCCTTCTACTACAAGAGAAGGAGTGGACACCACATCGGAAATATCTGAGAGCTGGCAAAGGAAACTGAAGCTAAACATAGGCTTTGGCGCAAGGCTCTGGAGTTTAATGCCTGCTGTGGAAGTGCTGGATGTGGACAGGCTATCCTCCAGCCCCTGGTAAAGGAGAGAAAAGAGGATGGCTCAGGCTCTTCTTAACCACACATTGCAGCAAGACTAGGGCTGTTGTGGGATGACACATTTCTGTTAGTATAGATAGTACGATAACAGTAGTAAAATGCTGAAGATAGTTTTAAAATCCAGCTAATAAATGAAAGGGATTTAATGGTCACTAATTACAGAATTTAGAAATATCTGAGACCCAGGGACATTTTTAATGTTAAATGAAAAAGATGTTTAATGAAGTCAAGTACCCAAAAGTTAGGAAAAGTTGGGAATTTGTTCATGTTGGTTTTTGTCAGCTGCTTTTGTATTCAGCTGTATAATCACAAGCTAATCTTACTTTATCTTAGTAGTCACTCAATGAATTAATTAAATGTATAGAAAGGTATATTGAAAAATAGTCATGGCAAATGAGTTTCTTCTATCATTGTTTTTGACAGCTTGACCCAAAAGTTTTCCCTTTATTGGAAAGGTCTTCATATATGACTAAACGTTTTTGATAAAACTGAAGATGCTCCAGCTAGATACTAGCTTGAGTTAGAGCATGATGATATACAGATCATCTTATTAGCTCCAACTGTTCAGCACAAAGGGCTGAGGATGAATATCATCGGAAGCAATTAGGAGAGGATGCAGATTTGAAGTGTTCAGTGGAAGAAATCTCTAAGTTGTTTTTGGAGAGGACTGGTTGTGCTAACGTAATAAGCACACACTAAGACAGAGAGACCTTACAACATAAGGAGTGAAAAGTTAATTTGGATTTTCAGCTATTAAAAGCGGTTCTGTGGAGATAAAGCAGTTACTAAGAGTCATGGATTTAATACAGAAGGTAAATCTGATCCATTTAGAAAGAGCAGTCCATATAGTCAGACATCTCCACAACCAATGGGCCCAATGGATTTGCTGCATTGATTGAGTGGTGCAGAGGGGGAAACATGGTGGGAGATAAGGCAGAAAACCAGGAATAAGCAGATCTTTAAATCTCATTGAAATTCATGGCAAGAGCATGAATTTGGCACGATGGAGAATTTCCAAATGAGGCTTCAGTTCCTCACGCCAATGAGCAGGCGACAGGACTGTTGTTATTCTGCCCTGTTCTATACGAGGAGTGAATATAATACAGTGTTGCATGGTGTTTGCTATCGTAGTGGTTCACTGCATTCCCATCTAAAACCACAACAAACGTGGTTAGCAGCTAAAGTGATGGTTCTTCAGCAGCAGCATACTGATATGAACTTCTGTGTATGCTCAGCACTGTAACGTCATTGAACGCTTGCCCACTGCGCTGCTGTTTAATGCTGCTCTAGCCGCTGCTGACAAGTTGATGTACTGGCACATCAGGATCCTGTATTGGTATATCATAGGGAGACAGGATGATCGGTAACCCTGTTCCCTCGCAGGGCAGTGGTTATAAATACACTTCAGGAGGAGCTCACTTCTTAGCCTTCTCTTCTTGCTCTTTCAAAAGATATTTTCACTTTTCTGTATTATGGAGATGGTGCTAATGCAAGCATTCTCGTACTGCATAATCAAAGATTCCAAAAACTTGACGTGCTGTCATGTGTCTTTGATTATGCAGTGCTATGTTTTTTGCCATTAAAATGTACGAGTTTAATAACTAACAAACTTACATTTCTGGCAACTTACGCACTTATGCACTATTCCTTTGTTATAAAAGTTAAAAGTGAAATACTTGGAATTTCCTTGGGAAAATAGATAATTCTGACCTTTGAAGAAAACATAGAAAAGCTTATATCCAATGCTAGTATTAGTTATTTAATTTCAATATTTTCTTCTTTTCTGTTTGGGTTTTATTTCTTCACCTGTTTGTGTAATGAAGCCATTAGCAAGTTTACATTGGGGAAGCAATTAATGAAGATTAGTTTAAATATTAGCTTTAAAAAAAATCATCTGCCACTTATGGGAGAAGTGTATGGGAGAAGTCATGATTAAAGAGTTAATATAATGACTAGGTAGCACATTTGCTCTTCAAAGTTTTAAATACTGTGTGAGCAAAAATTAAAAAGTGGCAATCACTTTCAATAGCTGATGTTGTACACTTAATATATTTAGAAATCTAAACAGATAAGCTGATTTCTCTCTTCAGAAGTTGTGTAGAGTCTTTGCATGTTCTTGCGTAGCCTGCAGTCTGGACATATTCTAGCTCAGACTAAAATCTGAAAAAGTAAGCAGCTGATGCTCTTTTATGTAGTAGTTATTTTTAAGCCCTCTTATAACTACACTTCGCAACTTTTTGTTATCTGCTTTTTGCCAGTATAATTTAGCGAGCTTGCTTTAATAATCTTAGTCGTTAATATATTGTTGCTCGATTGCTCTGCAATGGGGACATATTTCTTTTCTGATTAATACAATGATTTAGACTAAAGCACATGGTCAATAAACATGTAATGCAGTAAATATAACGAAATGAACAAACAGCAAAAAAAAAACCCCAGAAGCCCTCCCCTAACGTAAAAATGAGCAAATCTCAGATCAACTCCTCTCCATTTCCTAAATAAAATCAACTCACACACACAAAGTAGTGTACCCTTTTACAGTCTAAAAAGGGTCTGATGCTGGAAACGGATGTTCAGCTGTCACTGAGCAGTACTTCCTAATGCTATCAGAATATTATGCTAAAGGAGAAAAAAACCCAAACCCTAAAAGGCCGTAAGGGCTATTGAAGGAGATCTGCATTCTTTCTGTTAAATTTAATTAGGATTTAGAATATGTTTATCCAGGTTTTAGCCATTAAACTTTATGACTGATAAATTTGAAAACAAGCATTCCATCCATGAGGTAACTCCTTTTGATACCAGATTGCTAAATGGAAAGGCAGTTATGTTTAAGTCATTAGGATGTGTATGTATGTATTCTTCCCTGTTGTTTCCCAGCATTTTCAGTGAACCTACAACATAAATGACTGTGTAAGTTCACAATATCTAGTTACGTTTTATGTTTAACATGTGTTTTAAATAATTTTTGTTCTGTTTCTGCTGTGGTAAAAGTAAAATTAGGATGTTGTCATGCTACCCAGTAAAAACTAGGCGCCCTAGGGGCACTGGATTACAAATTGGTGGAGTTAATTCACATTATTTCATATAGCAATTAATTACAATTTAAGCATAAAACCTGTTAAAAAACTCCTTGCCATTTAATTATAAAGTAACACAAGGCCTGGGTTCAATAGTGGGCCATTGTTTGCTAAGTCTTTGAGCCATAGGACAGTCTATGGTGTTGGTGGGTTTTGTTGGTTTTGTTGTGGTTTTTTTTTATTGACAAGGACCCTTATTTTTCTCTGAGAGTTAGCAGAGTCCCATGGCAGTAGTAGCTCCTGTGGAGCACCAGCTGGGGCTCCTTGCAGCATCCCCTACCGTTTGTTTACGATACAGCTTTGGCACCAGTATTTGCTGAAACCACACTGTTCTTAGGACACTCTCATTGAAGTCAAGCTGTTATAACACCTGGTGTCAGCATGTGGAAGAAGAGAAAAAGAAAACAAAAATTGTGGGTGTGGAGAAATTAGAAGGCTGTCATTGCGCTGAGCATTGTGTCTGCTTGCTGCTTTGTTTCTGCTGCAGTTGCAGCAGAAGGGAGGCTCAGTGTGGTTATTGATGTCTCTCAAGTACTACAAATCCTTATCTTTCTTTATCTGTTGTTTAATTCTTAATCATTTGTAATGAAATATTCAGCTATCTAGTTCACGGAATAATACTTAGCTGATCTGGTTTCCCTACAACAAAAAACTAAGCCAACCCAAAACCTCCTCATGTGCAGATATTACAGTAGCATTTGTCACTGAATTTTTTAGCAGATTGTTCCATTTGTTTCCTGTTGATAACAACCAAGAATATATTGGATTTTAATCCAGCTTGTAGGAAACTACTTGATAAACAAACGCGTTATCTAGGAAAATGAGCGTCATTTTTAATAGCTTGGGAAACTGCTATGTTGTGAAATGTTTTTATCAAAACTTTAATAGGCACGGACCTCTTAAGGAAATAGATATAAGGCAGGGCAAGAAAAGACTGCTGTGGAGACTTAATTTGATTAAAATGTTTTGGTAAAGATTCCTTAATTATTTTAAAGAAAATCACAGTGGGGTCTTTTCTCCTGTGCTGATAAGAAACTGGGAAGTTTTCATATTGCATCTAAATGCGTGATGTGAAATGAATTAGTTATTAGCTATATCTCCTTGGGACATATGCACTATAAATAGCTTTTCCGAGTCTATTGCTTTATTCTGCTCTGCACTGTATTGTCAAATTGCAGACCAGAGTAAAAATGTCTCCAATCAGTTTGCACTCTGAAGCAATGTATATGATACAGATTTGGCTTTTGCAGACCAAGGTTTATTTTTATGGTACCACAAGCAAATGGAGAACTCCTTCGTTCACCGACCCCTAATTTTTCAGACTCCCAGGAAAAACAAAACACCTGTTGTTTCTACCACCCGTGATTGTTGTCAGCAAGAGCAAGAAGGGGGAATCTAGGTTATTATTGAATAATTATTGAATAGGATCTATAATACTACCAGTAAGGGTGGAAAAAGGCTTTTTAGTTAGGGCTGTGAAAAGCCCTTACCTTGAAGCCAGGTATCAGCTGTATTGGCTTTATGTTTTGTCATGATAGCAAATACAAGTGAACTGGGGCCATAAATTAGTTTACAGCTTTGGACTTTGAAAAGGGGTCTGATTGTAAACCCAGAAGACCATGGTGTTTTCTGTGGTACATGAACTATGGCATGTTGTTCATCTAGAGTTTTGTTTTGTAAGAAGTAAGAGAGGCCGCTGTCCTCGCTGTTAATGCTTACCCTGCCTTTACGCTAATGAACCCAATGTGCTGCCCAGGATAGCTCCAGAGAGATTTTCTTTATTTGCAGTTACCAGAATCTGAGGGTGTTAAAATTGCCATGAGCTTAATTCTCTACCTGTTCAGTTCAAAATTCTTATAAATCCAGGATTATACCCTGTGCATTACTCTTTCACTGTTCCACACAAGACATGAACTTCGGACTCTTGAGGAAGTGATCACCCTAAGGAATCTACATCTTGATGTTGATGTTTATAAAAGCTATAGCTACGTTCTCAATATTGAGAATAACAGTGAACGAGAATGCTTATCACCATGTTTTGACCATTTCCTTGATTTTTTAGGTCTTACAGGACTATTCATAGTTGTGAGAGATAGTGTATGGACTACAGCAGTGAAGGATACTGTGGCAAACTCTGCCACCCAGCCAGGTCCCTGCCATAGCAGCCTGGCTGCTCATACTGCCCTTCAAGAGTTGTGGACATCTGGTGAGGAGTCTCAGTGTGTAAGGTGGTAGCAGCAGCCTTGCCTTCTCAGTTGGGTAGCAGCAACCTTCGCGCAATGTGAAGTACGGTGAGGGGAGTTTGTGAGTCAGTTGTGCAAGGAGACATCCCCAAAAGATCACCTTCTGCCCTGTGGCTTCCAGGATTGCAAAGTCCTGGTTAATATATCGCTTTTCAGTCCTCTTCGGTGCAGACACAGTTAACGGGTCTACACTGGTTGTCTAAATCTTGGAGAATGGGAATGTTCTCAAGTACAACAGGGCCTGTAGAGGTTTCTAAAAAAAATTGGTGCTGCTTCTGTTTTGAAACACAAGATCCCCAAGTGCTTAAGTATGCAAATCAGAAGTGCCTTGGCTTAAAGTCACCCAATTCTGACTTAATTCTGGTTGAGGTGGACTTAAACTCCAACTGAATCTGTAGAGGGTCCTGAGCTGTAGATGTGTTCAGATTCTTAGCAAATTCCCTGAGCTTGTGCTGAGCTCTGTGTGGAGCTGCCTTGTGAGTGTCCACCTTGTTCAGTAATGCTGTAGAAGAGGGGGAGAAAATAGCAGGAGGAGGGGGGGCCCTTTTCTGTGCACTGCCACTGTTGAGGCAACTTGGGAACTAGAGAATTTGGTTTCATACTTAGCACAGGGGAGTTTGAAGGCACTGGTTCCAATTTCACTTTCTACCAGGTGAGAGGCAAAGCTGGACTGGGACCTTTGGCATCCCTGCTGTCAAGGGATGAGCCACCACCCGGGGTCTGATGGACAATCTGCCGATAGGATCTGTGATACCACCACAGCAGGCTCTAAGCGCATCCTGTACCAAATGCTGCCCCAGCCGTTCAACACCGATTGCACTGTCATTCGTCCTGCTCTGTGTCCCTGGTCTCACTGGAGTGTGGCACTTTGTGGCCTCACAATACTTCTTTCTGTATCGGTATCTTGAGGTTCAAATTACTACCAGGCAGCTAGGACTCAAGAGCTGAGAGTCAGGGAGAGAATAACAAAAGTGAAGGCTGGCCCTTGAGTAATTAGCAGCAGTGTGGGGAGGTAAGCAAGTGAGCTTAGCTACTCCTCTTGTTACATTAATGACAACACACTTGTTCATTTGGCTGCATCAATAAAATGGCATAAGACAAAACGCTATATTGCTTTACAGTGGCTGCAAATTTTCTAGAGGAGTGAAAAATAATAAGTACAGGTTTAAAATATATGAGATATTTTCATGTATTATGGTGTATTTTAACTTGCTTGAGTGATCTTGCATGCTGCCTTGGAGGGATATATCATAAATACAATTATTATTATCCTTTATGCCAAAATGACATTGACATTGGTCGAGATTTTCACACAAACTGAATAGCATAGTCCCAGTGAAGGAAAAGGACAGATTTGGTACCTTCTGTTGAAGTTGTCAAGGTTGGCTGAATTCTCAGTTAATGTAAAATCCTGCTTTATGGCCTCTATTACACAGGTTTCTGCCCCCTCCTTGAAATCTCTCTTCTGGAGTGACAGAATGTAACCATAAATGTTGCTTTTTGTTGATTTTTTTTCTGCTTTATTGTATGGGGTTTTGATTTTGTTCTTTTTAAGGTAACAATCCGTGTTGCTTCATAGGCTTATAGGGAGGTCTTTCTACTTCTTTTTGCTTGTAATGTAAGTCTTTAGCACTGGATGAAAAAACAGACAATTCAATTCTAAAATGCAAAAAGAGTCCTCATATTCTGCGGCTGGCAAACTTTCCCTTTTATGCCTCAGCCAACTTCTATCCAGTCCACTGGTTCTCCTCCTCTGTGTCATGCTTGCTAACTTTTGCAGATTAATTTTTTATGAGAGATACTATTAAAATCACTTTGGAGATTCACATAAATTATCTCTGCAGCTTTCACTTGCTCTTTGTTGTTGTGAGGAATTTACTAATATTTCTCCAGTGCAGCCTGTATTCTCTAAATCAGTACTGAGTGTTTTTCTAATTTGTGCATTAAGTAATTTCAACTTGATTTTTAAATGAAGTAAAATATTAAGCATGTTATGTAAACTTTAATCGTGGGGGAAGGGAAGCAGAGAAAGTGTGTCAATTTTGCTTTGTAGTCTACACAGCTGCTAAATCTTCGTGAAGTAAATTCAGCTGACCCTGCCTGCCAGGAGCAGCCCTGGTAGCTGCTGTGCCACTGAGGTGCCTTTCTGAGATGCAGTTCTTTTTCTTTGTTCCCTCAAAGTACAGGGGCAGCAGTTGCTGCTGCCCTTCCTTAGCAGAAAACTGTGAAATGAGGCTTTGCTGTTTCCCTGCCTCTTCAGTTCATTCCTACCAGAAGAAGAGAGTAGACAGAGCCTCCCTTTGCACTTCTGGATATCGGTCCTTCAGTGCGAGTCTGAGCAGGAATTTATACGGGAGGAAATTATGAAATGAGTGGTTGTGTTTGGTGCTTGTTTCACTCTTTCAAGTCAGCAGGAAAACACCATTTATTTGCAGTGCCCTGGTGTTTTGCCATAAATGACTAGAGCAGAGAATTCACGTAATCCAGGCTCTAAAGCTGATCAGAACTGCAAGACTGGAAAGTGCAGCCCCTGTGGTACAGGCAAAGAGGAAGATGCAGACTAACGGGAGGCCTGCAGGGTGTGTGTAAACAGCCTGCTCAGTCCTAAACTCATAAATGATTCACTGCTATGGTCTCCGAGACGATGATTTTTACATTTGGGACAATAATGATGAGTGTCCTTTACATTTTTAAGAGTTGGTGAAAATTATATAGTTTTGTGTATTGTGCAAAGCTGTATCTACAAACCTAAAAGTGAGTTAGCCCTTTATTTTGTTCTGCAAAACAGAACATATTTTAATATCTAAAAGTCTTCTATAAGGTAGAGCCTCCTAGATTATTTTAATGTTTGTTTGTCTTCTGGTAAAGTCTTAGAAAGTTTTTATTGTTGTGAATGAATTGATTCTGCTTTGTTGCAATTTCATTTTAAGGGACTAGGTCTTATGTTTGGGAGAGCTGATTTAGGGTTAAATTCGCCATGTGAATTTTTATCATCTAAGAACCTTATAATTTGCTTGCAGTTCACTTTTGAGCTGCCAAACTGAACATAAACTGAATCTCTGTTACTTTTCTAATGTAGCTCGAAAGCATTGTAGTTTATTTAAGGGTTTTCCAACATTTATGATTGGTAGGTAGTGCATGTATAGGTATGAAGGTTAATTAAATCAAGAGGTGAAGTTTGTAGAACAGGGAATGCTTCATTAAGCCCTGTGTGAATTAACATGTACAATCTGTTCACAATACCCCAAGTGCCATTCACTGAGACAGTGTAATTACAGCTTACACACAGTTTCATTAGTTTGTGTTTCTTCTACTGTGGTTGACATGTACGTTGTCTTCACTGAAACCCTGGAATAGAGGAGGGACTGCTCGCTGGTGGGCATCTGAGCATACTGACATTCAGCAAATCATTTTTCCTTTGGGTTCTAAAATGTCTTATCCCAGATGTAATTAAGCTTGTAATTCATCAACTGACACATTTTTTTTCTCAAATTCCGGATTTAGCTGAAGACTTGTGAAATGGCTCTTCTTGTACACTTTTTTTTTTTGCTTTAAACAGATGGGAAACAATAATTATCTTTCCCCACTGCTAGAAGTTCATTTTTTGTTTGGGTTGTTTTTTATTTAAAGTTCATTCATTTTTATTTCAGGGCAGGATATTATGACAACCTAGAGATGCAGTCTTTAAGACATATCTCTCTTTAATGTGCATGGTGTTTAGGCAACTATAAAATCTAGGTGGCTGTGCAGATATGGGGGCTTCAGTGAAAATTTAACTGTATAGATTCCCAAGAGTTTCTTTTAATAACAACTTATGCTACCAAGAACTGTGAATGCACTTAAATAGACTGAAGTGTTATCACCAGTCCAGGCAAATTTGCATCTCTTTGGTATGCATTTAGTTGATTCCAAGAGAAGGACTGTTAAAGCTCCAGTTACGATCTCTGCATGTCAGAGACTAGTCGCATACATAAAAATCCTGGAAAGTCATGTGAATGTACTTAATATTACCCTTGTGAGAAGTCCCACGGGCCTATTGAGGTGAGAGAAATTAAAGATGAGAAAGCACTTGAAGGCACAGGTCTGTAGACAGAAAAGCAATATTAATGAGGATAATAAAGAGACTAGTGAGGAGGAATGAATGATGAGCTTTATTGCAAATCTTATCTGTACATTATTTCTCTATATTAGAAAAAAACTGCCTAAATGTTGTGCGAAGTTGCTAGACTGATGTAAGAAGAGAATACAGCTGGGATGTAACAGAGGTAGCAGTAAAACCAACCTTCCGTTGTCCTCTTGTTGTCCTATTAGTATCTTTAAATGTCTGTAACAGGTTTATGTTTAGAACTCCTATATTAAGAGCATACATGTTACAGCCATGCCATGTGGTATCCCAGCTCTGCCATATAATGGCAGGTGCCAGAGGGGTAGTGATCTTCTGCCATCAGTCCTCTGGCTGTAGTCTGAAAATACTGAAAAGCTTAGGGTCTGCTCCAGAACTGTTTTACCCTTTGTTGCCTATTGTATTTTTTGGTATCTAATGAAGTAATATTAAAATATTTCGCAGAAACTGCCTGCCTGAATTTTCTCATGCCAGGAATTCTAGTGTTTTGTTTTGAGATGATGTCCTAAGTTAGTATCTGTGTTCTTAGTATCCATAGATTACGTGTGTCTCCTAGTTTTAGTGAGTTCTAGTATTATATAAGACATTTCATGTAAGACCATTCCACAGGAAAAGTTAGCCATAAAACATGTATGAAATTATACATGGACTTAAGTTACATCTTACCAGTATATAAATTATTGCACAGACCTAGGCTGATGTAACTTCAGAAACCATTATCTGCCAAAACCATCCTAAATCATCTGACAGTGTTTCAGAAGTAGCATGTTTTGGGGCAGAACTTCCAACCTTTGAGCACATAATGAAGAATTATAGGAAAGCAGGTGAGGGAATAAGGGACCTAAAATGTCATCCATTTGCACCATGTAAGTCCAGAAATGGGTCTCAGTGCTGCTGCAAAGCACAGACTGTGTGGCAGGCAGACTGTGAGGAGGAAAAACTGGCATGACAGCTCTGGTTTTAGGCATGGTGTTTTGTGAATTTATGCACTGGGAAACTATTGACTATTAGCTTTAGGATGACACGCAGGAGCTTTTAAAATATATCTATGTATATTTTAGTATTTGGCCTTTGAAGTGAAGGACTACATTGAATTGAGGCTGTCTTTTATTTGGGTCAGTACAACATACATCATGACTGAGAGCAGGTAGTTGTGTCTTCTCAAAATAAAAGGCCTTGTGTTATTTATTCACTTCAGTGCCACAAGAGTGTATGATGCCTTATAGGTGATTAAAATGAACATGCCACCAGAATCTTAGAACTTAGACAGTGCACAGCAAGAGGTGACAAAAAAAAGGCAGGTAAGTACAGGAAGCATGAGGGTTACAGTGGCAAAAGCTCATGAAAATGCTTTCATATACCAATAAAAGCTTTCACTTATGCCTCACATATGTTTCCTCACTGCATGTTGCCTGTGTGTCTTGCTGGTTATTTGATTTTTGGTTTTGTTAACGTATTCTACTCATAGACTGGTCCTGATATTGTTTCCCTTGAAGTCCCTGGAAGGAACTGCTAGTGATTTAAGCAGTGTTGGAGCAATCTCAGTAAGCAAAGACTGTTGGTAATGAAGAAGCTGGCACTTTAAACTTCTTTTAAAAGGAAGTGTTTTGTTAGAATGAATAATGAAGCACCCTGTAATTCTTGTTGTTTATGTAGTAGGTGTAATATTCTGTACAAAAATAACGCATGCTTCATCATAACTACCCAAATACAAAGTGGAAGGGTTTGCTGTTCTTCCCCTGTTAGCATCCCACTTACCTCTAAATGTGTATCATTTGTCCAGAAAAATGTTTTATTTTCCACATTGTTGAGATTATTGTTGGGACGATATGGGATTGTTTGGGGTTTTTTGTTGGTTTTGTTGTTTTTTAAAGGTATCTTTCTGTCCCAGTTAGTAAACTTTTGTCATGATTAGTGCTAACTGTGGATAAGTGCATAACTGCATACATCTCGCTTGAATGCTATTGATCTTCTTGTCTCAGTGATATTTCGTAGTAGATTCCTAAATGCTTAGTGTAGAACATTGTTATTATTAGCTTTAAGTATGATATTTTTTTCATTTAATGAGGTTTTCCTTGCCCTTGTATCATAAGAAAATTTCAAGTGATTACGTTTGCAAAATTGTTGCTTTATCATGTCTTCACTGTTATGCCTCCAGTATTATGCCTCATGCTTGTGTCCCATCTGTGCACTTTTATCCTTCTTCTGTTTCTGCCATATCCTTTTCAGCAATATTATCATTTCTGGTGAGTTTACATATAATGTGTCATTATTCTAAAGGGTTCCCATCAGCTTGATGCGAATTTCAATTTTTTTTAAAGTTGAAAATCGTTTTGACTAATGTGCTCTGCATTGGCAGAACATGTTCTCAAATGCATAGGGCAAACAGGATACATGTACATTACATGCTGTAAAACGTGGAGAGAGGAGCAGATGACTTTGACATTTATGTCCAAGTAGCAAATGGTAGAGTGTGACTTGTAATATATATATTTGTGTTTTAAACTTCACATGAAGGAGAACCACAGAAATGGAAGAAAACTATTTCCCTTTCTGTGGAGATCCCATTATTTTCTGTTAAGTGGATTTGAGGGAGAAATTTCTTAACTATTCAGATACGTAAATATGCAGGGAGACGACTCATGACAGCTGCAGAAATATCTGACTCTCTTTAAAATATTTTTTAAACCCCATTTGTTTGTGTCTTTTATGCCCCTTCAAAAAATATATCACTGCCAATTTTGTTGATGGTATATACCTAAGAAGCACCAAGCAATACAAAAACATTCAGTGTATCAAATGGAAACAGATGTTTAATAACATGTAATGAAATTTATTCACCTGTTTATGTGAGTGCTGCACATGTTTGATGGGTATAACTATTTATTAAACAGCTTGCCCATGTGTTGCCAAATAGTGGATTAAATTCTAGTAAGTCTGCTTAAGTAGCTCTATGCTCATGAATATGACATGTAGTCTATTTACACCTTTCCAACTGGGTTAAAATGTCAAAAAGATGTATTTTTGTAATATAAGTACCTCAGTTCTTTTTGACATTATTTTTTGTAGCTCATTTTATATGCATATCTTTCTTTTATATTATCATCATGATGGCATTAATTTGGATGTGCAAATTAGCTCTTCATGATGTTGTCAGCATCTGGATTCAAGATGTGCTGTTTCATAAGCATCACATCCTATTGCATTTCATCAGAGAGTCCCCCTTTCCTAATCTAATTATTCATGAGGAACCTTGGGGATTGTGCTAATGGGCATCTGAAGCTATAAAGAATAATGAAAGTGGTTGTGTTACTGCTATGCAATTAAGTGTATATAGAATACCATTCATATAATTAAATTCAGAATTTTTACCACTCTTTTTCTCCTTTATAGTACATTAATTATTTCTCTGAAGTTAAAAATAATACTAATGGCGTTTAAGAGCTTTTTACGAGAGTTGTAGCATTTATGGTCACAAGTTGATTTTGCCTTTTATTTTTAAAGGCCTTCAGCAAATAAGTAGCCAGTTGTATGAAATTATTTTTATGGATTTTTCACGTTTCATGTGAAATTTGAACTGCTGGGAAACTGAGGGGGGGATGTGCTGTGTGTTTCCCATTTAATATTCTGTCCATTGGTTTGATTGGGTGCAATACACATCATGCTGCTGCTGCTGGTAATGGGTATCAGCAGTCATTGCAATTTGTAAGTTCAGCATGACCTTTGGTCTGGGCTCAGTTTTCTGTCTTTGTTCATTTGGAGTAAGTGTTTTGATGAATGAAGATAAAGTATTTAGATCAACTAGTCAATATGTTTTCCGCTGATAATTCCATATTAATAAGTGCTGATGGTTAGTATCTTTAAGGTCTACTGACAATCTGATTGAAATCAATGTCAGTTTTGCCTCATTTAGTTCAATGGGAGCAAGAATGAGTCTTTAACCAGCAGAAAATTATAAATGCCAATCTCTGTTCATGTGTCATTCAGTATGAACAAGAGTTTTTATGCTGCTGTCAGGCTGAAAAAAGTCCTTTTCTTTTTTGATAACAAAGCTGCATTTAGCTGAAGTAATCCCTAGGTAGCCTGTTAGAGGTGTTCCAGCTTTGTTATTCCCAACAATAGGGAATGTGGCCACTCACTGATTCCACTTCAGTAAGTAGTTGCTACTGCTCAAAATAGCTTTGGAGACTGCTGTGCTGCTGAAATTCTGCTGCAGACATCCTGCATTAACCTAGTTATCTTGAATTTTCATGTGAAATTCTGACTTCATTTTAATGCTGTGGAGTACATGGTATTAAATACGTTGTGCAGTTCCTTCTTCTAGAACACTGGTGACGGCCATGATGTTCCATGGCAATGAAGAGACCAGGAATTATGAAAGTATCCTCCATCTTTGATTATACACAGCCGGTTGGGATCTCGTCCTATGTTCTGGACTGCCTTCCTTTTCTTAACCGTGAAAATCCCGCTATGTTTTTAAAATTGCTCATCTGTGTAGTAGCCTACTACAAAACTGAGTGGTACCTTCATAAAACAACTCTTCTAGGGTATCCTCTTAGTTTTGTTCCCAGGAGAAATGAGCTGTGAAGTTTGAATGAGAGTTTAATAGGTCCAGGTCCTGTCTGACCAAATGACAGAATGTCAGAGGGGGACTGACAGCTTCTTTCTAATCATCGCTATAAAAGCAAAAGGAGAGAAGAAAGAGGGAGGAAAGTGCACAGAAAGCCTGGTCTCTCAGCTAGATTTCCAGATTGCTTAGGGCTTTAAAGGTCAAAACCAACACCTTAGGTTAGTACCTCCTTAATTACTAGGAGACAACCTTTAGAGCACATGCTTTTGGCATTACTCAGCAAGCAAGTGTCTGCACTCTACATGAGCTTGTGCTTTAAAATATTCTTAAAGTTCAGCAGTATATTGGTAGGTCATTAATCTACCCTTGCAAAGGCAAATAAGTTTTGCTTCCAAGAGAAAAAGTTATATTCATCTTACTGTCTGTGCAAAGTACTTGTGGTGCTTGGTCATATCAGCGATCTGTAAAGTCAGGTTAACACTGCCAGATTTTGTACCATGATTAAGGATTCTGATGCAATGACTGGCAAATTTTCTAGCCATTTTCTGCAGTTGACCACTGCTGTTCCCGTTTGCTCTTGTATAATACTTGGCATTGCTTTCACATACCTCCTAAGCATATTCTCTGAGATGACAGACATGTCTGAAAATCAGTAAAAGAGAAAAGAAAACCTTCAATCCATTCAAACAACCTTTTTTTGTTGGTTGGTTGTTGGTTTTCTTTTTTTTTATTTTACAGTGGTAAATTTTATATTTTTTTCCTCTGGTAATTTACGTTTTTCCACATTATTTTGATTTCCTTTGATTACAGGGTAAAATCCTTAATTCTCTGCACTAATTTATTAAATAGTGACCAGTTGAAATAACATTCTCATTAGCTATTGGTTGCTTCCTAGTCTCCCTATTACTTTTGCATGTTTGTGTTTTTCTATGTAAATATGAAAGAAATCGTTTAGAACAATTTAGAACAATAAAAGATCTGATTTTGTATTCCTGCCTAGTGTGTACATGTCTTTACTCATCCAAGTAATCCTGGTCAATGGACAGTGTTTCTGGATATTCACCTAAAAATTTAAATACAGAAAGCCTCTGGTTGAACCTCACATGTGGTTAGTCATTGCTTTGTTAGGCTTCACTTCTAATAATATTCTTTTGTTCTTGCACTTTATATACAAAGTATTATTTTAATGATCCTTAAGTTTAATTTTGTGCAAATCAGATATGGGGGGGTTTGCTGCCCATTTCATTGTCAAATCAGTTTCTGTCTCTCCTTTTAAAGCCAATTTCCACACACAAGTTCAAATCCCTTAGATCAAGAATATGCTCATTTACAAAGATTATAATTGATTTTTTGGCCCTGTTTTTAATACTTTGCACTGTAAATGACATCCCAGTGGAGAATAATCATCATACAGATGTTTGAAAGCTCCTTCCTGCCGAGTATGGTAATTGAAGTCTATAAAGTGTCATCAGACTGCACGTTGTTTCTAATTAGTACAAGGCAGTTTCTCTTAGCTTTGTATAGTTTTACTGGCCTCTTTCCTTCATTATTTTACCAGCTGGCTCGTAAATCTTGTCAGTTACTCAAAAAACAGATGAAAAGCATCAGATTTTTCTGGGTGATTCATAGTGCCTTGCTTTCCTTTATCAAAAATACCAATTTTTATATGGTTTGTTGCTGACTTTCTGAAGCTATCAGTATGCTTTTAGCTCCAAGTGGCCAGGTACCACTCTGACATCTTTTGAAAGACTGATCATCTCACATCATCAGGAGAAACATTAGTGCAACCATAATTTTCTTTCCTCATAATAGGGCCTTTATGATAATGATTCTCATTTGTCTGTTTTCTGAAAAAGGAACTTTTTTAGTGACTGCTTGATGGTTGGATGTTTATGGCAGACAGTTTCCCAGGGTATACTTGGAACAATCAACAGTGGGATGGAAGTGGGCAGATAAAGGAATTTATTCTATTGAAAGGAGCTCAAAAATCTGTGCAAAATCACTGGGAAAAGAAGCTTTGCTGCCCATTTCGGCTTCCCTGTGTGAGTGTACTCGGGTACAGGTCAAATCCTGAGGTCCTTATTGAGGGTTGGATTGTGCCTCCAGAACGGTACCTCCCTCTGGTAGGTTAGTTTAGCCTGAAGTAGTGTATGTAAGTAGTATTTCCTCATGTCTTTCTGCAAGCTCTTTTTGCCTTAAATAATCTGGGAGTTTATAGGACTTTAGAAGAGAGACTGAGGTAAAGAATTTGCAGGCCCTAACTGCTTTCTTCAGGCATCCGTTCTAAGCATGGAAGACTGAAATAAGAGCTAGCTCCCTTTGTGATAAGACTGTGAGGCAGGACTCATGATGATTTATTTTTTTTTTTAAGGTAAAATTTGTATTTCTCCCTTACATGTGGTGAACGCCTTGTCTGAATATTCAGGTAGCACGTCCAAAATTTGTTATGATGCATTGCTTACACAATTTCTTGTTGATTCCAATTGAATGACACTCCAGTAATGTAAAAGACCACATTTTGCTTGGAAATTGAGGAAGTTCAGCATCCTGAGGAAATAATTTTGTTTCTAAAAGATTTCTGTGTTTGAGAAGAAAACAGTATGCAGCAGCTGTGATCTGGAGAAGGCCTGTAGTGTAAATAATTACAGAACTCCTCCTTACTGGTTTCAGTGGAAAGTATACTTAGTACTTACAATATATTTAACACAATATTGCTTCACACTGGACCCTCCAGTAAGTTCAAAGCATGTGTAGAAGCAAACCTCTTTCTCACATGAATTAGCTGCTAATTGTGCAAGCTCATATGAGGCTATGAAACTAAAACCAGCATGTATTTGATCTGAGGTGGTGTTTCTAGCAAAGTGCAGTGGTGTGTTGCTTTATGAAGTAAAAAGAGTTTGTTTGCTACTTTTCTGATAAGTATTGCATCACTTAGGGATAACAACGTGAAATAAAAATATTGTAGTGAGCCAGTTTCTTCCAGGGTTAAGAAATGGTGTCTGGGTCTGCATCTGTCCCCTTCACTGCAGTGCGAGGCCTGGCGGCAACAGCTTGCTGTTGCCGGGCCTGGGGAACGCCATGTCTCTCTCCACTCAACCAGCCTTTGGCAAATTTTCCAGCATCTACTCTGCGGTTCTGATTTGGGTAAAACTTTCCCCTTATCACGGTCCTTTGAACAACTAACCAGTGTGTTTCTCTACTGCTTTGCCTCGGAGAAACCTGTCCACACCTTTTCTCTTCATTCTGTATTTAATGGGTATGTCAGCATTGCTTAATGGAGGATGGTGAAAAGGTATGTTTTGTAGTTAGCTCTGAACGTGGCAGTGTGTCCTGACAGCAGCGATGTCTCGGGCACGCTGTCGCGCTAACGTTGTTATGTTGGCTCTGATGCCAGTTCAGTCAGTGCTAGCTCAGATATTCCTCTGCAGTGCTCTTCTGCAATGCATAAATACACCCTCATGCAAACAAAAATTCAGAAGCATCTCGACTACATATCCATCATTTATAATTATAGTGGGATTAAAATAGACTTGAGGCTTCAGTTGGCCTCATGCCTCAGAACTGCTGTATTGCAGCAAAGGCCGCTCTGCTTTGAGAGCACAGCAACAATTACTGTGGACTGCATTTTAACAACCGGCGATGATTGTAAGGCACAGCTTCAAGGATAATCGGAGGGGGTTGGAAGCCTTGCACTTCTTTCAGGGGCTTAGATGTCTAAATGTTATCTGTGTGGGCTGCAAATTAGCAGCTCTCAAACTATATGGCTCCGGGAGGTATGGCCTTGGGGAAGGTGCCTGCAGATTCATGAGACATCACCATATGCTTTGAAGCCCCCCTGATCTGGGGAGGCTCCTAAGAAAATTCCTCTAGGTCTGTCTTTGTAGAGACAGAAATCTGACCTACTGATGTTTGTTTTTCCAGTCTATTTTGTTTTTAACTTTTCAGCTTTAGCGGTATGCTGGCAGAAGCTATATTTTGCATTTAACCTTTTGATGAAGAAGGAATGATTGCACTCAGTGTTAAACATGATAGGCTTGAAGCTTTGAAGTCCATGTTCTCCAGCTGTGAACACATTGGGAACGGTCTGAGCTCCCACTTGCAATATGGTATTATTGTACTGGAAAGAGCTTTCAGGGCTGTTTTATGTAATTACTGGGTTACCTGCATGCTGATACATTCCTCAGAGTAGGAAAAAAACCTGAAATTGCCTGACCAGCAAACAGTTGCTGTTTTAGACACTGTCCATAGCATTCATAATATATGCTGATCTAGTCCTGTTATATAATTGAACTCCTTTGAGAATATCCCAAAACAGGAATGTTTATTTCCTGAGGCCGTTAACAGTGTTTGAAGTTTCTTTATCAGACACAGGCTGGGGAAAGGTGCATTGATTTTTAATATCTTCTGTTCTTTAAGTATTTTTTTTTAATGAGCAATTACAGAAATATGATGCATTAAACTTGAGGGCAAATTTATCATTGGGTTTTGCACACGCCAGCTCTCTAGAATTCAATTTTTCAGGGCCAAGAGTTCCTCTAGTTCCTGACATAATAGGGTGATTTAGCATGCTCTTCATTTTAAGTACATGAGTAATTCCATCTTTGCTCACATTTATTTAGTTAGATACATATATGTGTATATATATATAAATAAAGACTTTGGCCTTTCATGAACTGAATCTTATGAGATGAGCTTTTAGACCATGTAAAGTTGTGCAAGCCACTACTAAATTTTTATAATCTTTCCACACTCATATCAAACCTTGAAGCAGGAGGGTTGATAGTGAAGCTGATACAGAACGGTTGTTCTGTCCATTTTTAGACCAGTTTAGGAGCAGCATTTGATGTTCTATCAGTAGCAGTAACCCATGTTAACACCAAAAAATCTTATTTTTCTGGTCTTGGGATCATGATATAAACTTGCTGAAGAGATCTTGATGCAAGCAAGAAGAACTAATTGTGTGATCTTCGAGCTTGGCTTTAGTTTACACACTTAAGCCAGCCGCACTACCTGGATAATTCTGAAAGGTCACAAACAGTGATTTCAAAGGATGTTTAGAATGGATCTAATATCTTATAATGTGCGTGATCTTCATCAAAGAAGTATTAGGCACTCCCAGAAGTCCCACGGTTATATGATCTTGTGACAGACCCAGAGGCAAATTCAGAGTTGTCAGCTGAATTGCGTTTGGAGCCTGCCAAGCCAACAGATGCTAATGTTAGATGAGTATCTATACGGCTTAGCATCGAGCTCCCGTGACAGCCAACAAGCCCTGTGTGTGACCTTAGCTTGCTGGCTCACTTCTGGGAGTCACAGAGGAGATGTCCAGTGATGTATACGTTAGAGCTGTACGTTGCTCATGGTATGTGGATATAGTTTATTTGCATCCTGTAGTCAAAGTGTCCGATCAGTAGATTTAAACGCTGCCATCTACCCTCGTGCATTAAGACTGAGAAAAGCAGATGTGGTTTGTTTTCCCTGTGCTAGATTCTAAGGCTCCAGAGCCCCTTGTACTCTGGGAAACCCCAGCCTCTGCTAGTTGTAGCAGAAAACCTCAATATAATTTGACATAGCAGAGTGTGAGTGTTACCAGTCTATGTGCAACACTGATTCCTATGAGTTGCAGTCACTAAGTACATCTGCCTGAGTAAACTGAATGTTTAGGAGCGCTGCGACCAGCTGGCATGGCGGGGCCGGTGCCTATGAGGGGGACATTCCACTGCTCCCAAAACATCGTGGCTGCGTGAGTGCTACCTGTTGAGAAATGTCCCCAGCTTGTGATAACCCCTGAGCCACGCTGAAGTGGTGTTTGGGGGAGAGCAATTTATCACAGGCAAAAGCCTGTCAAGGTCCACTCCTAGTGATTTAACAGTATGAATCATAGCACTGCAAAGCCCAGGAACGTCCTGGAGCTCTCCTTCATTTACGAGCGCCAATATGGCTGTTGTGTCTCTGCTTTCCTTGTCATCACTCTGCGCTAAAAGACTCTGGCTGTAGTCCAGCTCCTAGCTCCAGCCCTTCATGATTTTTAAGATTATATCCCCCCTGCTTCACCCAAAAGCCTGCTCAATGGGGCTGTTTCTTCCTTGGTGCATGGTATTGTGAGGCTTTGTTTGTTAGGGCTCCATCAGTATATTCATTTAACAACATGCATACTCATTTGAACTGAATGCAGGAACATTTAAGTCTCTAGACAAGTGGTTAAGAGCTTTATTAAATAGAAATGTTTTGCTGAGCCACAGCCTGGATTATCTGTCAGTTAGTATGTGTATAATCAAAACTGCTGCTCTGATCTTGGATAAAAACTCTGGAGGATCTGTTTCATTTTTTCCTTTGTTTAAAATGGGAATGCTAACATTTCCTTACTGACTTCCTTGGGTTGCTGGGGGGTTTAATGCCAGGAAAGTGCTTTGAACATGAGAACTGCTGTGACAATTACTGAGAGCTTTGCTTCTGGAATTTAATTGCTCAGTTAACGGGGAAAAAAAAAAAAAAGTAGTTCAGAACCAGCTGGCAGTGAAATTCTATTGAATTTTGTATGTAATACATGGGAAATAACATTCATATTGAATCTGATTATTCAGGATTGTATTTTAAATTTTGGATGACTTTTCATTACTCTCTGATATATTTTAAATTAATGATTTTCCTTTAAAATTCTAAATATGGGTGGGATTCTTTTTGTCCTTGTTTTATAATAGCCTTTTAGCAAAACTTGATGTTTGCTTATTGTAGATCATTGCAATTATTATGCACAGGCATAATCACTTCTGACAGTGAAAGTAAAATTACTATATTTTAATAATTTGTACACTTTTCATTTTTGGCATTTATTTGCTCCAAAATGAGGGGTGAGGTTCAAGGTCTTTCTATGCTCTCAGTAAAACCCGGTTGCCTAGCATTTTTAACACTTGGCAGCACCATTTCTAATCTGTCTTTTGCTGGCAGCCAGGCTGTGCAGCTCCTCGGTGGGAAGTAACATGGAGCTGAGCAGAAGCTCCCAGCTCAGGCAGGCTTCCTTCTGTGAGTACCAGTTTAAACCCCACTCTGGAAATTGTAAATACATAATGTGATCCCCATGGTGATTTTTTCCTTTTTGCCCTTCAGTGTTGGTTGGTAAGAGGAGCGGACTGGCACGTTTCCTAATTGCGCTAACGTTTATAAAGTGGAGTGTTTCAAGCCGGTTGCTGAATCCTTAGCTTAGATGACTGCCTCATCTGACAGCAAACAGAGAAAGAAAGAAATAAATGTCCGGCTGCACTTTTTTCTTTTTTTTTTTCCTCAGAAATCTCAGAAGAGTAAATTACTAGCATGTGTTACACAGTGTAAGCTGTGAAGAAGCTTTTAGGGGATGTGATGTTTAGAAGCTTTCTCTGCATATCTTTATGCTAAAAAAGAGACTGATCTGCAGTGTTTTCTTAGTTTTAAGTGTTGCTTGTAAGAACAGCTATGAGCAGTGTTACTGAATGGCTTAGATTTACCGAAGGTGAAAGGCTTTCTAGTGAGTTTTCCAGTTTGTTCGGGTTGAACAGGATGGAGGGATCAGTGCTTCCCAGGCTTAGCTGCTTTGGACATCCCCAGCAGCCGAGGTACCTGCTGGTGGCAGGGCTGGAGGCAGCCCCTGCCTGCCTGTTACTGTATAGGCAGGACTGCCAGGCTCACAGCACTGAGAGGCTGCTCGGTTACTGCAGGTGATGCGGTACTGCTATTTGGGAGCCCCTAAATAGGTATTGAAAGGAATTGTAGCAAGCTTTTTATCAATCCACTGACTATTTCAGATTATGAAGACACAAAGCACTGCACTTAGTGACTTCAGCAAGGATAATAAGTAACGTTATAAGTAATAACAATAAGTAACGTTAATTAGGCATTCTGCAGAACTAACGACTGAAGCTTTGCAAGGTCTTGCTGATCTAAGCAGGTCACCTTGAACATGAAGAAACTGAAGTGCATGTAAACTGTAGCCAAAATTTTGAGAAATGTGCCCTAATTTTCAGCTACATCACATCTGACAAATGTTCCTTGACCTTATTTACTACTGAAGTAGTGGAAAACTTTCCATTTACCTCAGTGGGCAGAAGGTTAAGTCTCTCTGGCCTCTTTTCCTGGAGGCCTTGTACTCTGCAGGAGGGAGATGGGTGCCAGAACCTCTGAAATAAGGGCTTTGAGCTTTTAAATTAGGAATAAAGGGGGGGGGTGGTGGTGTCACTTCATGAAAAACTGAATCTCAGTGACTTGTATTCAGTATGAAGTGGTTTTTTAGCGCAGAGCACAGAACCCAGATAATCTATTTTATGTATTTGTCCTGTACGCAAAGAAATTTTTTTCACATTGACTGTGCTCCAATGGTTGGGTGTCATTTCCTGATTTTCTAATTTGAGAAATACAGCTAGAAATTAGCATGTGATTAAAAAGCTGTTCAAACATTTTCTAAGCTCTTAAAATAAATACATACAAAAATATTGGAGAAAAAAACCAACTCTATTAAAGCTCGAGGCTAGAAACAGTAAATCACAGTGGTCATAGGTGCTCATAGAGGGGGTGCAAATTTTGGATTTGGTTTTTAGATTCTGTTTCAAGTGAATTCTCTCTCTGAGTGAGCAGTGAACCTACATTCAAATGTTCTGAATGGGAAGGTGCTTTCCTTGGTCCCTGAGGATATACAGATGCATCGACCTGTGAAACTCAGCAGTATTGTGATGGTCTCATGATCAGCCAGGGCTGATACAGGCTACCGAGTTGTGTACGTGTAGCATTTCTAAAATCCAAAAGTTGGAGATTAAAGATGGAAAAAAGGGAAAGATTTGCTCAGTGCTTGCCAGGATTTGAGGTTAGGAATTTTGTTGCTTCCTTTTTTTTTTTTTTAAACTATTATTTACTACCATCCCCAGCTGAAGTGTTCTTGTTTCAAGCAGCCTTTCAAGAGCTGTTCAGCATTCAAACCTGTGGTTTTGGATTTCACATCAGGAAGAGATTGTTATACTTGGGAAGAAAGGTGATATGTAGCCCGATTAAACTTCCTTGTTCTTGCTTGACAGGATTAAATGGGACTGTTTGGATTTTGCCCTCGATATATTTGTGCTTGCTAGCAATGAAGCCAGGCAAGGTGTCAGTTAGGAAAACAACTACCTGAAGCATCATGGACACACATCTCTGGATTTCATTCTGTTATTGATTGATCACCTTGTTTCACTGATCCCTGAAGCACTTACACTATTAGCATCTATGCTCAAAGTTTGCTTTGGCCAAAGTCAGCTTCCTGTTGTGTTTTGCATTGCCATAAATCTAACATGGAGCAAACACTTACCGTTTTGCAGCACAAACTCCCTCAGGTTTTAAAGCCATAATAAACAAGAAAAAAAGCAAAGCAAAAGATTTGCCAGGGTGACAGATAATCCCAGGAGCAAAGGGGCAGCTAGATCCTTCTTTTCAAACTACTTTATCTTCTGCTGTGGCATTTCCTTGTGCTCTTTCATGCTTTCTCAGGCATGCTCTTTCATGTGCTCTCTCAGGCATGCTCTTTTGCGCCCTTTCCCATGCTCTTGCTCTTTTTAACATGTTCGCATGCTCGCTCGCTCTCCATCTTGTGCATCCTTGCGCTCTCTTTTTCTCTCATCTGTCCTTCTGATATGGCCACCCAACTGTGTACTGGCTCGTATCCTCTGTTGTTTTGGTGACTTGGAGACGTGATCAGTTTGTGTGTAGGTCAACAAAATGTCTTGTCTACCAGTAGAGTGGAGTTGGCTTTCTGGTGTGTTGGCTTTTAGTGTTAAGTTTCTGACCCAGCCAAGATGGACAGTGTAATGTGTGAGATTTTGCATTGTGTTTACTTGAATTTTGAGGGGTGGTTTCTAGTGTCATACAATCCCTGGATCCAAGATGGTGAATAACACTGCTGTGAACCAGAATGAAAGTGCGTTACAGAGTCTGCTGTTTCAAGTAGGAGATTTTTGTGTTGTCAAGGGTCTCTCTGCCCGCTACTTCAGAAAAGAAGGATTCACCTGACCCTCATACCTTTGAGGTTTTGCATACCTTGTTTTCTGTCTGCTTGAGGAAACCTTTGAAACTTCAGCTTAAAAAAAAAGGAAGCAGGCTTTTGCTTCCCATCAATTTTTTTCTCTCCCCCCACCCCCTCCTTTTTTTGTCCAAGTCTAAACTAAATTCTGACAACACAGCTCACTGTAATGGCCTTCCCTTCACACGAGATCCTGTAATACTGCTCCTCTTTTATCTACCATTTGTCCTTTTGTTTTATGGCTCTCTTTGTTGCAAGCTTCTTTGTTGTTTCTTCCAGATTATGCTCCTCAGGGACTTTTCGTATCAGTATGACTGAACATTGCTTGCAGCCATGCCAGATTGTGCTGTGATCTTATTGGATTTCACAAACCAAGGTTAGGCCAGGTCAGAACTTGGTTGAAATAACATAGACTACAAGATTGCCTGCTAGCCACTGGGAACACACACAACAAAAACCTGACCTAGATGCTGGTTCAGTCAGCTCGGGCTGGCAGTGTTGCCACGCTGATTGTGGTGGATGTGATATAAAGGAGAAGTTCTGACCTGTTCTGGCTGGCAGGATTTCACAGCTTTTTTTTGAGAAAAGTACTGATGTTAGTTCCAGTGTTCTGGCCCATTCCAAATCCTTTCAGTCTCTATCAGGATTACACTGCAATTCAACGGAATATTATATTCTCTGATCTTCTTTTCCCTGTACCGTTGCATGATGTTTGCCCTCAAAACTTGCTACTGCTGTCCAAAAAGCTGCATTTCTGTGCTGGGTGAAATAGTTTTGAAATTTTCTTTGCTTTCCTGATCTTCTGAAGCAAAATAAAGGATACCAGGGCCTTCAAATGAAAGGCCACAGAAAGGTAGAAATTATTAGTAAAAGTAACACACAGAAAATTATAGTTGAGCTTTTTGTAGAGTTACTTGAGGTTTCTGACCAAAAAACTGTATGAAGATGAGTAAGTATGTTCAGACTTTGCTTTACTGAGTGCATACTAGGTGGAAAATGACATGCAACTATGCTAGAGTGCCCAAAATTATGCAAAGATTATTATATAGATAAGGCTTTTCTAATTATTGTAAAGGTATTTGGACCTGTTTGTGTTATATAGGAATAAGCTATTAAAAACCCTTAAAATAAACCTGTAAGAGGCTAGAAAGTGAACATCGAAAAGTATGTGATGGTGTGAAATAAAGGCCAGAATTAATTTGGGCTACGTGTACCAACCTTTGTTTCATCCCACCCCACACTGAGCCCTGAGGGAGGGCTGCTGGAGGGTTCCTTTGCCTGCATCTGTCCTGGAGCAATACTCATGAAGTTGAGAGAAGAGCAGTACAATCAGCTAGAGATATCTTGGTGTGCACAGATGTACATTGATAGACTTAGATCTATTAGAAAAACTGAATGTATCTGGCTAAGCAGCAGCTGTTGGGTACAACATAGCCATTAAGCACATTTAAAGAGTGTAAATTGTGAAGCTGCAGAGGAGTTAGTTAATGAGGTACAAAAGGGCAGAGGTGACTAGGAGTCAGGGGATGAAATACTTCAGACTGGATCAGGAGAAACTTCCTGTAAGTTTAACCTATAGAGTGATGTGGTGTCTTTCTGTGAATATGTAAAATTAGTCTGGGAAATGAAGTCTGTAAAGCATCGTACCCGCTGGAACAATTTCCTGTGGCAGGATGTGGAACAGGTGACCAGGTGTATACCCCCCTGCAGTATTTTCATCTTTTTCAAGATTTTTGGTTTGCTTTTCTCAGCCAGTGTCTGTATTTTGAGTGTCCAAGTTTTGCTTTTTAACTGAGTGAAAATGTTGAGCATCGTGACTTTTAAATCCAAGTTTATATACATTTCTGCATAGACAAAATGGGGAATTTAAAAATGGAGTAGGAAGATTAATAGTGGATAAAAGTTGGGATTTGCAATCTGATTGGAAACATTTGCCCATTGGCATTGAGGTTACCCATAATTGTTCTTAATAGGTAAGTTCTCTCTGTCTCTGATAATCCTAATCGTTAGTGCAAAGCTTGGCACTGCCAGCAGAGATATGGAAGGTGTAGTGCAGAAGAAGGCTGGAAGGAGTCTTTCATCTCTGCCATCCCTTGCCAAGGGCTTACTGTACATGCAAATTCATCAGCTCTTCCACTGTGGAGCATTTATATATCCTGGAGAGGGTGAAATCTGGTAGTTAATTGCTCTGTACACTCAGGGGCCCATTCTCCAATGGAAGAATCTGCAGCATGGGACCGTAGTGGCTGATATTGCTACGGCATTAATAAATACGTAGGGGAATGTTCTGCAGAAGGGTATGAAGAGCTTTGTTGATTGATTCTGTTCCTACCTCCTCTGTCTTAGGAAGAGCCAGCCTGGCTAATCTTTTTTATGAAAACAGCATGACTAATGTTCGCCTGCTGAACAGATATGCTGGATAAGATTTTTTTTTTTTTTTGGCTGTTGTTTTCAACTGTTATTTACAGGATCAATAAAAGCGATTTTCAATTCAAGGATAATTTTTTACCAACAAGCTGCATAGCCTCTAAGGTCAGAATATTGGATCTGCTCTTTTTCAGAACAACTTAATTTAAAAATGATAGGTAGTTTCCAGTTCAGAATTAGTTTTTCTAACAGAAAGGAGGGATGCATCTCTAAGAAACACCTTGGGGGAGAGAGAATTTTGCCTCAGAACAACATCATTACGCACTGCCCACAGATACTGAATGTTTTAGCTGCTTTTCTTTAAACTATAATCACCTAACTGCACACAATATTTTAATGGCAAATGCAGAGCTGTTTTATTATAAACCTGGTTCAGTTACTACTGAAGTCTGTGCTAATACTCCTGTGGACTTTACTGGGCGTTGGCTGATGCCCTCTGTAAAGTGCAATATAACGTTTTGTGACCATAGAGAAGAGTATTTCATGCCATTGCGGAAGTATTCCAGGCCAATAGCAAGTGTATTCACACGTATCAGCTCAAATGCCATTCATTCCTTTTGCACAGTTATTTTATATGATTCTTTTGTGACCTGTTGAGAAAATCACATATATATTACACATGTGCATGCATACACACACAAATACACACGTATTTTAATAGATATTACATTCCTCCCCTCTGCGTTTACCCTTCTCCCTCATTGCACACTTAAGAAAAATGCAATTTTTTTAGATCAAACTCAACCCATCCCAAGCCCCAGAGCATCACCAACCATAAGCAGAGTCTCTCTACTCTTCCTGTACTCTAATAAGACTAGGACTTTTGGGGTTATTACCTATAAAACACACAGTCTGTGGAAGTCCACTTAAAAATCAAATGCCATTAACTCTGAGAAGCTTTTGGTTCAGACCCAAAATATTGTAAATCATCATGTTCCATCTTCCTCCAAGTCTACACATCCATACATTTTATTCAGCAAAAAAGAAAATTATATACACGCTTTATGATTTCCCCCTTCCTCCTATATATATATGTGGTGCGTGGAGGAAAAAAAGAGGAAGGTTTGTTTGTTTGTTTGTTTTTGTTGGATTTTTTTAGACAGAACAATTTGATGGTGAAGATTTCTTAAAAAAATTAAAAGATTTTTTTTTTTACCATGATTAGGGTAAAGTTTTCCTTTTTTAGATGGTGAATTGTTTATAATATTCCAGTAAGAATCTTTTGGATTGGCTGTGTTGCTGATGAGAGCTACTGGCAATAGAAGCTTTCTAACACTCAACTGCTAGTCTATTAAAAGAATAATAGGAACAGATGTTTTCAATTCATAAAATGTATCAAGTAAATGGTACATCCACTTGTTATTTCAATTCCTTTGAATTTTAGTGAACTCATTTGGGGCTAGGTTTTCAAAAGAGCTTAGCCTACTGTTGCCTCATTGTTCTCAGTATAAACTGATGGATGATGAACGTGTTTGAAAACCACAGCTTTTCATGCCTGAAGGGGAGCTGCTAACTACTGACGCTTCTAAAAATCTGGCCCATGTTTCTGATGAGTGAATACTGATCATTATAGAGGATTCATACATGCAATCTCTGAGTAATACCCTGCATTTGTCTGTGATTGTATATATGATGGCTTCTTAATTTACTATTGCACTAGGCATTTTAATTTAAATTATGCTAATAGTGTAGGATTAACTGTGGATTATGATTCTAGCATTTACTATCATACAAACAGAAGAACCAGTTCTTTTGCTTCTACAGTCTTTCTCCCTTCTCATCCTGATGTATAGTAATTTGTACTCAAAGACTGGCCTCAGGTTTTGATGAGGTTTCTTGTTTAAGCTGATGCAATTGCTTAGGGAAAGGGAGTTGTTGAAAATTAGAAAAAGAAGAGACTGGGATCTTTTTATCTTCTGATGACACATTTTTATGGTGCTGAAATGATTTACTGAAAACGATGATTTGAATAAGCTCTTGCCAGCATTGCACGGTGAGCAGTTCTGGTTTTGCCTTCATTCTTCTGTGTTAGGACAGGCTACATGTACTTTGCTTGTGCACTCTTGGCTCAAACACATATTTGAGAAAACTGGTGCTACGGGGTTATATTAAAACCCTCATAAAGGGTGAAGAATAAATAATACATGCTAAGGACTGAGATGTTATGTTGGACCTTGCTAGAGGAAAGATCAGGAGGCCAATGCTGTTGCTATCTCCAGTACTGAAAAAAGCTTTGTAGCAGCCTGAGACGGCTCTTCTTGAAGCATAACCTCTCCTGAGATCTCCTCCACTCCCCAAACTGCAGATGTGCTGTAAACACAAATTTGCCTCGTTATGTTTGCACTTGTTTCATTGTGTAGCAACCTCAGATTGTAATGGCATGCAGCCTGTTTGCATTAGTGACTTGCTGTTGAATTCATCTGTATTCCTTCAAATCCCTCATTTGTTGCATTTTTTGTGGAGTGATTGATATTTCTAATGCCTTTGTGTTGTTGTAGCAGTCTAAAATTTGCCTTTTTTCTCTTTTCCCCTCCAGCTGATATTATTTCTACAGTTGAGTTCAACCACACTGGAGAACTGCTGGCTACTGGTGACAAGGGGGGTCGGGTTGTTATATTCCAAAGGGAACCTGAGGTATGTGAGTTACCAACGTAGTCCTTAATAGCTTGCTAAAACCTGGCTTTATTTTTAATACTTTAATTGGATCTAACAAACTTGTTTATAATCTCAAGATTCAGTAGAACAGAATGTCACCTCTTTGGAAGAGGAAGTGAAAGAGGGTAAGGAACTTTTACTTGGAAGTTTGCTGTCCCAAACAAAAATGCTTCAAAGATCCAAAACTCTAAGCTAAGAAAAAAGAAGGTTGTTTTTGTTTTACTTCTACATTGTTTTAATAGCTTTTGCCTGTTTGATGGAACCATTCCATTTAAAACAATGCCTTCGCTGTGACACCTTTATGTTTCACTTTTAAATTCAGTCCATCTGCAGTATCTTTTGTAGAAAGCTTTCCTGAATAATTGACATTTCTTTAAAAATTCTGCCTTTTATTAAATGTTGCTTCAATACTTACAGAAAATTTCATTCCTGTAGAAACAAATATGTCAACATTATGTTTTAAATAAGAAATTAAATTACACTTTTAATATTTTTATATTTATAAGGCCGCTTATACACCTTTCCTAAGCGATGGAGATATATTGCCATCGTAAACCACATTTTTGTTGTTCTTATTCTCCATAGAGTAAAAATGAGCCTTACAATCAGGGGGAGTACAATGTTTACAGCACTTTCCAGAGCCATGAACCTGAATTTGACTATTTGAAGAGCTTGGAGATAGAAGAAAAAATAAACAAGATCAAGTGGTTACCACAGCAAAATGCAGCTCACTCACTTTTATCCACAAATGGTAAGATAGATGAGAGTACATAGGGCATATCAGCATTTTGCTCTTGTGCGTTTTAGTGCTGACTCTATATATTTGTTCATTTTAATCTACTGTTTTAGTAATCCCCTCTTTCAGAGTTTACCGAGACTGTCATACTGACTCTGATATCTGTTGTTTATGTATTTTATTCATAGTCATAGGGTTTTTCCTATTGACTATCCATAGACATTTAGAGAGCTATCCATTTTTGCTATTAATGTGCAGTGCTATCCTGAAATAAATTTTGAGACAAAGGCATCACCTTACTCAGCAGCTGTGTTTCACTGGGGATTTAGAATTTGTCTGCTGTATTTGTCATAACTTTTATTCTTTGTAGATGTGTAAATGAATGTAGGTGAGAGAGATTAATTTCTTTTTCTTTTCATTCATTATCATCAGAATGGTTTATTTAGGTTTTAAAGAGTTACACAAATCTTTGGAAGGCAGTAGGAATAATAATAGGATATTGATACTGACTCATTTTTTAACATGTTTAAGGCCTATTGATTAAAAAAATGCAGTATTATTGCTAAGAGAGAATATGCAGATGTGACATAGGAGGAAGAAACTGAATGGAGCCTAACATGCACAGGTGTCATTTAGGAAACATTTTGACACCCACAACCTTTATTACGGCTGGTGATGCATGAGATGAAAATACCTGATCTTAAACCTTAGATCTCATTGTAATCAGAAAAGAATTTTTCTTGTAGAAGTTTGAGCATAATTGGGAATTGCTGATAGAAAAATAGTGTAATCACTTTTGGGAATTGACGCTTTAGGGCAAAGCGATTACTTCTAGTTAAAATTTATAGCAATAAATAATATTTACATTATTTCCCAGTAGATAGAAAATTATTTTACGTTTTGTAGTCTGTTTTCCTTAAAGTTGTCTTTTGACTTTTTGGGGGCACTGTTGCAATATTTGAAATGAAACATATCTGTTATAACTAGGTGATTTGTGCTAATTTAATGATTAGTCAGCTAATTATGCAGTTTGGGAGTTTACTTCTGCACTTCTCCCTTGGTCAAAATATCCATTCTACTTCAGAAAACTTTAACAACGGGTTCTTCCAAGTGCATGATACAAAAGCAGATTATTAAAAGTAAACCTCTCCCTTTGCATTTTAAAGTCTTTTTTTGGAAACACTGAGGAATACAGTAAAGTCCTCAGATATGCTGCTTTTACAGTTGGCATTATAGTCCTTTATATCATTTTTCTGGTTGATATTAATATGGGAGGAGAGAAAGGAAGAAGTAATCAGTCTTAGTGTTTCTATGGGTTAATCCCGTTGCAGCCAACACTGAGCAAGCCTGGGACCTGGCAAAATACTTTAGCCTCTGTTTTTCCCCCTTCTTAATTCTGGAGCATCCCAGCAGACCTCTTTGTGGTGAGGAGAACAGAAGTGTTGCCACTGATATAGCCTTTGGATTTTGGCTTTGAATTACAAAACTTTATTGTGTGCCAAGGAGGATTCCTAGCTTCCTGGCACAGCGTGGTTGAAGTCTGAAGATTCACCTCTTGGCATACTCTTAAAGATAGTTTTAACTTTAGGATACAGAAGGCCCGTGCTGAATTCTTTGCTGTTTCACAGATTACCTATGAGAAGTCATTGACAATGTGTATCAATTCCATGCCTATAAAAAGAGATAATAGTATTTTCCCTAACTTGTAGAGGATGAAGGCATTACCTGTCACACATGCTCATATTGGGCAGGTTGTAGAAACATCTTGAGTACTGGTTTATATTTACTAATTTCTGAGCCTGATATTTTAATGCAATTTTTCATATTTTGCTCTCTGGTACTTTAGGATCTAAAGCACAGTTTTGGTCAGAAAAGTGAGAATTGTGAAACAGCATCCTTTCTTTCTGCAGGCACAGGTGGACAGTGCCCATTGAATTTGCTGGAAGGAGCATCCCCCGGTTAGGGAACATGAAGGGAGAGTTTGTCTAAATCTCACCCTCAATATATGAGAGTTGACAGGTCTGCACCTGCCCAAATCTGTTTCCGTCCTTCTAAGGAGGACTTTTGTCTGAGGCTGTTCCTGCACAGGTCACCTCTCTCAGAGGGGATCTTGGTTCCTTTCCAGTTCACGTATTACCAACAAGTCATCAGCTAAGCTTTGATTGCAGTGTCTTAATTAATGGAGGCAGAAGGAAACCACCAAGGCTTTCAAATCCCACTGTGGATTTGCAGTTCTTGCAGTTAGCAAATTTCTGGTTTGCGCTGTAAACTGAACTGATTTTGTAGTGTAATAATAAATTACTAGGATTCATTGGTATCTTTTGTACCAGAATATACTGGGACCACTTTCGATGTGAGCTACATTGGGTAGATCAGAATTTGGCCCATACAGATCCTTTCATCTGAGGATTTCAGACTGCTTACCAGACATTAATTAATTTAAACTTCACAACACCCTTGAGACTGAATGAATACTGAACCTCACAGAGATGTTTCTATATTTTGCAAAATATAAGCATGCTTAGAATTTCTAGGGAGTTTTTAAAGTCCAGAGGCAGATGAAGGAGAAGAAAACCAACACATGTGATACCCTTAACTGCTAATAAAATAGTTTTCACTCAGGAAAGACTTCACTGCTGTTTATCAATAGCAGTAAAGTCCAACAATGGAAAATTGTTTGTTTTTTCTTATAATTAATTTTACAATTGCTGTATTTATAAATTTTAGAACAGATAAGCAGGAATGCACTATTTACATGTAATAAAAATCCCAAGTGCATGACATGGCCTATATGTATTTTTAGTAATTAATTAACGTGACAGATAAAAATGAAATGTATTGAATATTTAAATGGAGCTTTTTAGTTGCAGATTGAACTAACCTCTTGTTCTGTAGATTGATCAATTGTAATATTTTTGTTGCTTGAAAATTAGCTTGTCAATGTCATTGAGAGATGCATAATAGTAAAAACACTCAGAGTAGTGGAGGGATTGATTTTGAAACAAAAAGATGTCAAAGTTAAAGTTGCTATAGAAATGCAAAGTGATTCATGTATTCATATATCCTGCCTTTAAAATGATTTGTACTAGAGTTTGAAAGAAGTATTTGGATCAGCCACACTGGGGAAAGAATTATGTTCTGCTATGTATTTGGGGAACGAGGGGTAAAGGAAGAAAGTGGGACGAAATCAGAAATGATGCAGGAACTGAGGTTAATGAAAGCTGTAGTGGCTGCTGAAGTGCAGAAGCTTTGGAAGGGCTTTGGCTGCTCCATGAACAGATGAGTGAAACAACCGTTAGAAGCTCAGGGACAGATTTTTTGCAGGAGAAGTGTTGGCATTGATTTTTCAGCCTAGAGAGTGTTAAGGTTGGCAAGTTGGGTGCATGACCAGAGTGGCAGTGGACGATCAACATTAGGGAAATCTGCAGCTTCAGCTACTACAAAAATAAGGACAAACTCCATCTGAAATGTTTAAAACTTCTATTTGTTGATTTCAGAGGCTCTTTGCTAAACGAGAGGCGTCCTTATTCTATCATCATATGCTTCACCCATCATGAAAAAGGGAGAGTTTAGATTTAACTCCATTGCATGTAAGATGAATATATTTTTCTCACCACTTCTCTCTCTGACCCTTACAACACAATTCTCTCAGGTTTTTTGTCCATTATTTCTCAGCTGCTTTCCCTTAGGAGGGAGAAATATCTCATTTTTCACACAGCCTTTCATTTGCTGGAGCTCCTGATGTTACACCAATACACCATTGCCCATTCCCACAATGGGCCAGGCAGGTATCATTGGTCTGTATGTCTACTCCATGCTCTTCTTGTGCTGTTTATAAGTAACCTAGCAAACTGGCTTTGCAAGATTATTTCCTTGCAAAGTCAAATTGTCAAACTGAGCTTCAGCAGTGAGCATTAAGTGTTTTTGGTCTGTTCCACCTGCAAACTGCCAAGTTGGATACGAGAGCAGCATGTGCTCTAGATGCTCTACATGGTCTGTAAGCTGCCAGGAACCTCTGACTCGGTTTGAAGGTATGGGATGTGCTTTATGAGTATTTTTTCTGTTGGCAACATTTTCTGGATGTGCAAAATTAAGTGACCCAGACTGTTTCAGCACAGGACTTGTCTAAACCAAGGTGTAGAAACTTCTTTAAGGAATATATTGTGAAAGGTGAGTAACCACATTCAGAATTCTGATGCTGACAGTTGTTTGTCTTTTCTTTTAAAGATAAAACAATCAAGTTATGGAAAATTACTGAAAGAGATAAGAGACCAGAGGGGTACAACTTAAAAGATGAAGAAGGAAAGCTTAAAGATCTTTCTACAGTAACATCACTGCAGGTAAGCTGCTGTCTTTGTCCAAAATCCGGTTGTTTCTGTACGAAGAAGGTAGTCATGGGTGCTAAGTCAGTAAAAGATTTAAATATGTACCTAATGCTAAGCATATATATGATTATTCTCATTGAAGTTTTAGCTGACTGGTAAGGGCCTTGAATCTGTCACACATTTTCAAGTCACAAATGCTTTATGATATAGTGACCAACACAAATATGTTTAGAGAGTTTATGTCAGTTTTATTCTTCCTAATAAAATTCTCTCAGCATGACTTAATGTGCTTTCACACAGGATTCTTTAGCCTGGTGTGCTGGAAACACTCTACTTGTAATTAATATTAAACAGTGTTCTTGCCTCATTCAGGGCAACGGAGTTAAAGACGGTACACCAAATTTCCATCTCGTCTTTATTTCAGTAGTATGAAAGAATTATCTCCTATCTGAAGAGTGGAATTTGCAGTAGTCTGTGCTCCAGTGAACGTAACGTGAGGTTCTGCATTGCTGAACAGATGCAGTCATGGAACTCATATAAGTGTGTATGATAACATAATAGATTTTTGCTCTCAGACTTTAATGGCTGAATTCACTCCAGGTGTTTTGGCAAAGGAACTGGCTAAAGGTTAGAACTAGAAGGCTATGTTGTATAGATGCTAGTATTTCTTTATTATTAAAAACAAACAACCAACTCCCACCTCCAAAACAAGCCAATATTGTCTATTGTGAAAAAAGCCTCCAAGGTGTAAAGGTGACCACGTTAATGGAATATTTATCTATTCTATATGATTAGGCAAACAAAACCATTCCAGTTTGCTTATAGTCTGAGAATACAAAGGCTGAGCGAACCATTGTTTTGTTCCTTTAGTGGCAAGCTAAACTCAAAGCTTTAACTTCTTTGTGTTCTTCTTTAAACTATCTTGTGGATTGATGTATGATAGATTGTTTCTGATGCATGTTCAACAACATTGAATGGTCCCAGTCATGGACCACAGCCTTACAGTGTTTAATGCTTTACCAATAAATAAATTGACAGTGTCTAGTTATTGAAGCATGACATTGAAGTGACACACAGGGAAATAATGAGGGCGCAATGACGAGTGATAGTCTGTGGTCTTGGCTTTTCAGGAGTATGTGTGTATGTACAGTATGTCAATACACATGTTGGCTTTGTTTTCCAAGACTTTGTCTGTTATGTTTTGCTGAGATTATAACCTTTTCACCACTTGACTTTTTTGAAAGAGAGACATCAAGTAGCAAAAGAAATACTGTAAGTGATTTACAGCTGACAGCAAACTCTTTAGCAAAAGCAAAGTAGTAGGACTTCACTGCTAGTCAGAGCCAGAGCCTCCTGCATATGTGGGACAGTAGCTCCTGCTGTGGGACTGGGCTGTTCTGTGGCAGCTGCCAGTGCCTCCCTTCCCACACTCCAGGCTTTCCATCACTCTGCCAGGCTCTCCATGGCTCTCCTGTCTCTCCCTTCCTCCTTGGCAGGGATGGCCTTGCCCAGCAATTCATCCATGGGGAAATTCAGCTTGCATACACTGTTGAGAAGTTTTATAATGTCACAGTCCTTGAATGCTTGCTCTCCATTGAAACTCTCATCATCCTAGCAAAAAATTATCTAAAATCTTACTCCCTTTCTGGTTTGTGTTTTGTTTTTTTTTGGCAGGTGCCTGTATTGAAACCTATGGATTTGATGGTAGAAGTCACTCCCCGGAGAATCTTTGCTAATGGTCACACCTATCATGTCAACTCAATATCTGTCAACAGTGACTGTGAGACATACATGTCAGCGGATGATCTCAGGATTAACCTCTGGCATTTAGCAATCACAGATAGGAGCTTCAGTATCCTTTATTGTGGTTCCTTGCTCAGTGTTGATAGTATTAGTGGGGCTTAAGAGAGCTGTTTTAAAATATTTTTCTGCAGATTTTAAAATATACCTTTACTTATCAGAATCCCTGCAGTATTTGTAACAGAAAATGTTTGGATATCATAAGAGACAGCTGAGGTTGCAAAAATCAGGGAATTTTATGTGAAAAATAACAGTCTTGGAGTTGGTTAATGACAAGTAAATAGGAAACTGATGCCAGCTGAATGGTAACTATCCACCTGACTAGAATACTCTATACTGTTATTTCCTGAAGACATTTCACGCTGAGCTACTCCACCTTATTTTGCACAAAGGTCAGTCCTTACCATGCCCGTGCCCCCTGTTCTCCATCATCCTGCTTCCCAGAACCCTAATGCCTGAGATGTGCACAGTTTTGGGGGTAAGGCTCAGCTGCTTTGTGTGAGCTGTTGTGTCTGTGATTAATGCAGTCATTGCCGTATCGAGTGTTGACATCATCCTGAAAGCTGTGTTGTGGGATCATTCCAGTCATCTGTGAGGCTGCCCCTTGCACTGCAACAAGGTGGCTTGGAGGAGGAGCAAAAGAAAATGTAGCCTGGAAAAGTGGTTCTCTGTGTTTTGCAAAACATAAAGGGACCGGTAAGAAGAGAAATAGGTTATGGGGCCAGCTCAGAACGTTGTGTTCCTTTGGTGATTTCTTTTTAAGTATTTCAAAAGGAGTTAGAAGAATATTTCTCTGTGGATTTGTATGAGGGACTATTAGATGTCAAAGTGAAGTTATCCTACTGGGGGCAAATTCCTAAAAGAAAGCACCAATGTGACGAGGTGTTCTCCCTGTCTCTGGTGACTGTTTAAATTTCTTCCTTCATAGGCCAGATCATCTCTGGAGCTTAACCCATGCTTTGTTAATGTCACAGGAAACATTTTCATTAAATCAAACAACTCTTAATGTCCTTAAAAAAACTGCCTTTGCAGGATCAAGTGACAGGTGCCTTTACCCTGGGGATTGTAGGGAATATCTCCTCAATTTGTTTCCAAACTCATATTCTTTTTCTGTCTTCCAACTGTCTAGATTAAACAAGCTAAGTGGTGCCCTCTTTAATATGACTGTTTATATAGGACCAATTTATATATGGTTCTTCAAAGTCCAGCTATGTCTGCCTTTGATATCCAAGCAACTGTACTTCCATTCTTTAGTGAGGGAGAACAGAGTGGGAAAATTGTTTGCCAGCACGCCTATATGGAGTAGCAGCGGGGGTCCTGACAGCGTCCTCCTCACTGTAGCTTCATCCTCCAGCCTTGTCTCCATCCTGCACACTTTTGTACGTGGCTACTGTGTGTTCTCCTCTACTGTGTATCCTCCTCTTTCTTCTAAAGCAGAGCAGTGAGTCAGACCAAGCACAGCAATCTCTGTATGTCTGTGTATGATAACCAGATCACATTCTAGAATACTTATGCAAGATAAGTCTTTGCTTTTGGCAATCTCTTTTATTGTGTTAAAAGCTGTTTTATAAACTATGGATTGCCAAGACAAACGTTTCTGACAAGTTTTAAAAACCCAAATAAATAGTTATTATAGTTTGTGAGTACAACATGAGTTTTTATTAAGTCATTTTCCATGCTAAGAGCTTACTGACAGAAATATCAGCCCCAAATTAATTTTTAAACCCCAAATGTGTGTAAATCCTTGAAAAGAAAAGGCTTACTATGGGAGTATTGATACAATCAGAACAAAAGTATTGTGAATATGGTAGTGTAAAATAATTCTTAGCATTTAGGCAGAGCTTTTTATCTTCACGTCCTTTATATACGTTGATCAATTTATCCTTACAAAATATTAAGAGGCTGGTAGACAGATGAATTTGTCTACTATTTTGTGGATGAGGAAATTGAGGCAGAAAATTTAAAGAAATTGCTTATGAAAACTATAAATTTCATAGCCCTGATTAACAACATTTCATTTGCCCTTTGTATGAAAACACTTGTGTGCAGGCTTCAGAAGCACTTGACCTCTGATGGGATGTTTCAAATTCTAGCAATATACGAGGAAAGAGCTGAAAAACAGACTTAGTCTTACGATTGTAACTACTACGGTATGTCTTGATGGAACAGCATGGATAGCAAAATTATTTGAGATTGAATGACTGTTTAGGATGTTATTGCTTCTGCTCCTCTATGTTCAACTGCTGTGTTTGATGACAGCTGCATGGAGTCTACTTCAAGCATTAGCACACTCCTGTTGTTGAATATTTATTGATAAGTGTTTTAGAGTTTCTGATTGAATCATTGATTTAACTCTTAAAACATGATACAATTTATAGTAGCACGCTCAATTTCTGAGTATGTTCTAAGAGTGATGATGAGGGGGAAATTAAGAGTGTGTTTCTGAGTTTTAGGATAGGAAACTTTTCCAGTGTCCGAGTGGCTTTGGGAGACTTATGTGGATGACTTCGGGATAACTGGATTGGGATACAGATATTGCTGCTTCTTTTAGGTATACATGAATGAACATTGGGAGGACTGTGGTGAGAGAGTTTGGGCAGTGATAGGAGAGAACAGTAGATAAAGGGATGATCAATGCTAGGGGCAAACCATTCTTGCTAAGCTGGCCATGGTGGCAGCAGATTGACTTTTGTGGCTGGATACCAGTATGTATTCAAGAGAGTAGACCGAGTTAAATAGGCTGTATCCACTTCTGTTTCAGACAGTATAAGGTGTATCTGTACTCAGTTGTCCAAACCAGATCATCAGGCAGATTACTTTTACTTAATTCTTTGATAAAAAGAAAAGTTGAGATAGGTGTTCCAAAAGAAGGTGAGATAGTTACAGAATATTGCTCATGCTGGGGAATTAACTGGGAGACCACAATAACTAGAAGAAGGGGATGAGTAAGTTGAACTTGCATCAGTCTTTCCACAGGTATCTTTTTGTCCATATAAAGCTCTGTAAGTCCTTGTAAAATTGCAGGGGCACGTTTTCCACTAGATTTCAACATCTGTCCCATCTGTCCTACAAAAAACCCAGTTACATAAAACTCTCCTGGAAGTAGATGAGGTTCTGGTAAAAACATTGGGTGTGCCGGTTGCAATTAGGACTAGACATATTAAGATGAAAAAATTCTGCCAAGTAAACAGTTTAAATTTTAAATGAATGTTGCTGGGCTTGGTGTCTTCTGCAACACACTTAGGGCGACAGGCAGGAGGAGGCTCAGGCAGTTTGAAAAATGCTTGCTTCACATCTTTTTACTAGATGCAAAATGGAAATGAAGCATCTTGCTGTTTTACATGCAAGGCTTGATTCCTTGAAATACATGTTTAAAACAATAAATAGAAAACATTTTGGTTTGAAGTGGCATTTGTTAATAAGAGATCTGGCAGTGATGTGTATTTGTCTTTCTACTTTCCCTCAGAGGCAGCACTGCTACATATAATGAACTACAATCTGTTTACCCGAGAGGCTGGTTGTGACAATGACACAAACAACAAATACAGTGGTAGAGTTTCTGGACATTCAGCTCGTGTTTGAACATCTTTACAAATTGCATGGGAAACACTGGAGAAAGAATGGATTAGCAGCAGTATGCTGTGGTGTTTTTCAAGTAAAGTACTTTGTCTTGCAGAATTTTATTTGAGAACAGTTGGGTTATAACCATTATTTTAGCAGTTTTACAAGTCACTGAGAATTGTTCATTTCTGTGAAAATGAAAACACAAAGCAATGCAGATCTTAAGTTAATTCTCTTCCTGTCTGCTTTGGAAAATATTTTAAATCAGCTTTACAGAATTTGACCAGAATATTTGCCTTAGGTAAAGCCTTAGGCAAACGAAATACGATTAGTGGTTTTCTGGTTTGCTTTTGTATTAGCATAAAAACTGACTGGGGTAAAAAGCAGACAAGTGAGTTTTATGCTATGGCTGTGTAAATTTTCATGAGGAATATGCAAGACTTCTGTACATTGCTTCCCACTTGCAAGCAGATTTGCTCAGTATCATTTGGGCAGGAGGAGGCAAGGGAGGGGAGGAGGTGAGAGAAAAGGAAGGGGGAAGGTCAGCTGGTAAATAATTGCACATATGAGGCTTTTCTTCGCTAAAAGGTTTAATGTGTTTGGTTGTGTTATGGAGAACAAGAGTCAGTGTCCTTAATTATGGATGATATTCTTCACTGGAAAAGAAGTGAGGTAAAGGTTGCTGTATTTGTTAATGTTCGGTCTGAAATGGCTTAGCAGTGTTGCCCATAGCTTAAGCCTTTAGATAAGTCATCTTGGGTGTAGTGAATGAGAAAACAGGACTGCTGGAAGCATACTGATAAGGCTTACTTCACATCAGCAGCAATCTTTGGACTATCTAGCTGTACTAAATATTCTTTATGAGAATGTATTTGGATTGCTCACAGAACTATGTAGCTCATAGCACTTGAACTCCCTTCATTGCCTGGTAGCACACTATTTCACTCTAGAGGCTGTCATGGCATTGCTATGGAAACAACATCACCGTTTCCAGCATGTACTCATCTTGACTAAAACACTCATTTCTCAGTCAGATCAATATAGTCCAGGGTTATCCTGTTTTAATAAAAAATTCCTTCTTCTGTGTCCCAAAAGGGTTAAGCTAATTACCAAATCACTATAGGGCCTTCTTATAGTCTAATGTATTCCAGTATTTGAAGCATATCATGGATAGTCAGATCGTTAGACACCATATCTTGGGAAAATTAATTTACTTAAGAAGTAAACAACAACAACAAAAAGAAAGAAATAGAAAAACCCAAATAACATGGTACATTGATGGAGACCAAGTCTGCGGCAGCCCATTGTGCACCTGAATATAGTGCATATATAGGGCACATATAGTGCTCTTGGGAGCAGCCCCCAGGCTGGGGAAGATAGCTAGCCTTACAAAATTCCTGTTACCTGCCTCAGTGCTAAGCATTTGAATGCTAAACTGAAAGGAAATCTGCAGTATTCCCTTGGCATTTGTGGAGCTGTAAGCTGGCAAGTTTATACCCTTGAGTGAGATAAGGTTGTTTCTATAAAAATTCCTCAGCCAGGATGACTGTGCACAAGCTGTGTGCACAAGGATGCATTTTCTGTGCTCTCGAAAAAATGCCTTTACTGCATGAGAACCTGCTGCCACCTCCACCCACAGCACTGTTTTCCTCAAGCATACACTTTCTGTTTGGGGAGATGGCAGACATTATTTCTCTTCTTTTGAGAGCTCTATGTAATACATTTTAGCACTTCCAGTTCTATCAAGAAAGATTCTGCCAATCTGTATCACGTATTTAAAAGGTATATATTGTACCATGGAGTAATATTCTAGCTGAGTTGCTACTAGCAACATTTGAGTAGCTTTTCCTCAAATTTGTGTTCTTCTTGTATTCTTTCCTTCCCAGAGTCTCTCCTTCTCCCACATGCGTTGTCTCTGTCTCTCTCTCCTTTAAAGGAGAATGAAGATGTCTGCAAAGCTAAAATCAGGTCTGTAAGGTAGAAGTAGAGGATTGCAGAGGTACTATGTACCCTGTTTTCATGGTTTGGTGAGCTCTTTTAAAGTGTAACTATTGAGAAATGGTTGCTTTGCTTTTCTAATTAAAACACGCCTACATGAACAACTGAGGGAAAAAAGGTGTTTTCAACAAGCTGATTAGATTCTGGATTGATGTAATGCACTTTTTGCACTTTTTGTCTCCACTTTTTTCAGCAGGAGAATACTGGCAGTCTAGTAAAAATAAGAGTTGACAGTAGTAAAAATAAAGATTTTGACACCTAACTCACATCTGAGTACTGTCAACTGCAGGTTTTCTGTGCATTTTTATAAATGTTGAATTGTACTCTAATTTGCGGTAAACTACTGTAAATGCTGACCAAGGACTCCAGTGCTCTATCTTGCAAAGCCACGGGGAAGAACAGTATGTGGAGGAAAAAGGATAAAAAATAAAAAAGTAGAAATTCTATTGCATGAAACTTGTGAATACACGAAGTTCACACCAAGTATCAATACTTAACTGTTAAATTCTTTGCTGCATTGCTATTTCTCATCTGCTGATAATTACATTGTAAAATGGTCATGATAGAGATCTGTCCTTGTCTATATTACTGAAGTGCTTGACATACTTTTAACACAATTAAATAGTTTGCAATAAAAATATTTTAAAATAATTGTAATAAAATTTTGAGGTTAGTCAGTCTTAGCCCCACTTTATACTCCATTAAACAAGGACTGTTAGAGCAAAATAGATTTGCTGGAATTTCAACCCAGAATCTGAATGTTGCCCGGTGAGATCCTGCTTTCCATGACTTCCATCCATACTCTAATTCTGCATTAGATAAAGTGGCAAACTGTTCAGGAGAGAGAAATCCTGTAAAAAAGGTAACAGAGATGAAGGAAAATGGTTTTGGCTTGGAAAACAGAGAGTAGGAAAATGGTTTTGGTTTTGGAAAAATATAAGTCAGGATATCTTTACTCCATAGAGATCTGTTAACTGCCAGAATGCAATGGGGTGGAATTTTACTGAGCACCAACAGAGGTGTTTTGCTAGGGATCACTTGCTTTAATGGACAGAGAAAAATAATTTAGTGTTTTTTTTAAAAAATATGACAATTGTAACCTTGCAAAGGGTAATCAGAAGCAAAAACTTTGTTGTCCACTGAAATGAATCTTTACATTGCCAATGCTTAGCATTTAGTCATTTGATGATGAATTTAGGAACAGGGTTGTAGTACCTAAGCCTGCTTATCTCTCCCAAGAATTTTACATTTAAGTTACTCTTATCTGAAGCAATGGAAAAGTTTTTCATTTGAAAAATGGCTATACTAGATGGAAATTCATGGTTATCCACTTAGCAATGATTAGCCATTAATTTCAGGTTGTTTTTAAGTGATCTGATTTTCAAAGCTCTGCAAAATGGCAGTTTCCATTGACTGCCTGTTAAGTTTTGGGTTTGAGACCTTTCCGCTTAGAGTATTTATGCATTAAAAATAAATTATTTTGAAATTACCTATGCAACTGTAGATGCCAAATCACCCAGTAACTTGAGGATCATTTACACTGGTGTAGTTCAGTATTTAGTTTTGCTAAGATGTAATTAATATTTTGGCAGCAGGTACTGTAGTTCTTATATAGTTCTTATTTGTAATGCTGAATATTTCTGTGTCAGCAAAGCACCATACGTATGAGTGGCAACAGATCATAGGTCATATACCGAGGTTCAGGAATAGGAACAAGCTCCAGCATTAAGCTTATAAAGTGCTGCTGATGGGACCACAAGAAAGTGCTGTCCTGTATATATATGATGGTCCTTAAGGGTACTTAAGAGAATTCTTGAAATTGTGAAAAATAGTCCCTCATTTCTGGAAAGATTCTTTACACTAAGTAGTATAAGCAATTCATATCGTCTTTTTCCGATGCCCCAGAAAACTAGTGGATAAAGTTCTGTTTTGTAGGGAGGCCTGAGATTTCTTTCATATCTCACTAGAGTTTTCATGTTTTTTTTCCATACTGACTTAAAGCTTAACAAATACATCAAGTTTATAAATGGTTGCCTGAGTTGGGCTCTTCCATACGGTATTTTTGGGCTTTTTCAATTAGTATTGTGGACCTGGAAAAGCAAGTATGACTATACTATTTGATCTGACTACAATAGTTATTGAAGAGGAAAAGAAGGATGTTTTGCTACTGTCAAGGTGAAGTACAAACATGTTATTTCTTGTCTAAAGGGCTGACCCACCCAAATTCTGATATTCTCCTTTTATTTTCCTCTTCGTGGGCTTATTCAGAAATAAATGCTTGATTGCATGAAAGTAAAAAACACTTTGTGTTTTCTTTAGTTGTTGGGTGGACTTCCTCATTGTGCTGAGAAGTTCACAAATAATGGTATCTGAACTAAACCCCACTGGAAATCAAGACACAGATCTGTAGTTGGGTGGGTTTAGAATAGCTTGAATTTCCAAATGTCAAGTTTATGCATCATCCTAGGAGGTCCAAGAGCTAGGAATGTGACTGAATCTTTGTTAGCCCACAGAAGAGTTAAAGTAAATTTAATCAGTATTTTTGGAGACAAAAAAGGTATAGTGAAATGCATTTTGACCTCTCTTACATTTTTTTTTAATGTATCAATTTGCATTTACTTTATATGATACTTGTAACGTTAAGCCTCAAACTGTGATGGTTTAAACAAAGTACTGTAACCACTTTATTTATGTTAAAATATTAACTACATACCACACCTTACCTGTGTGTACAAGCAAAGCTAGGCAGAGTTCCAATGCCAAAATTGTGTATGCACTGTAAAAAGAATATTTTAATATACATTAAACTGGAGAAAGAGAGCTCTTAACAGAATAAAACCCAATCAACATTTTAATGGAGCTGTTAAGCAGTATTACTAGATATCAATGATCAAATAAAGCCTGATTTTTCTTTAAACTGTTTTAGATTCTGCAGGGGTCCACCCTAATTGGATATGTAATACTAGATAAATAATAATTAAGAAGAATATAAAAGGAGGAAAGAATTCTCTGAGTGGTAGACTGGGGACCATGCTGGCTCCGTGGGTGTGTAATTAAACAATGCATCAGGCACCTGTTCTTTGTAACCACTATAGTCAAACGTGGCATAAAATAAAGAATTTTAAGCTTTAAACAAAATATCTCATGTGACCACCAGAATAAGGATTTTAGAAATGTGGTAGCTGGGAAAGTCCTTGATGTGTGTTTTTGCTGCCTGTTAGGAAGAATGGAGTAGGGATTCTTTTATTAAAATCACACAAGAAGTGTTTTTAGTGTCAATTGAGGAATAAAATTAGTAAATAGGTAAGTATGTGTAACTGCAAGTTGTCATCTTCTCTGAACTGTATAGAATCCTGATAGTAAACGGAGCCTTTCATGAACTCTCAACAGACTCATTTGTAAGAAAAATTCCATGTCCCTAGTGCCAAGGATCACCTAAATGACTTTGTCTTGTAGACACTAACATAGATACAGCTTCTACAACAGGCATTGAATTGGTTCTTCTGCTTCTGTTGAGGTAAAACTACGTCCACTTTGGACACAACGTTATTTCTGATGTGGTCATCATCTATTGTAGAATATCTTAATTGAATACAGTTTTTAAGCTTTTCAGAGCAGGAGCAGTTGTGTGTTTATATATTATCTTGTGCAAATTGCCGTCTTTATAACTAACTGCTGTAATTCAAATAATAGTAATTATAGCAGTAAGGCAATGTGAGTAGGGACTATAAGGACCTTAAGGATGATTTGTTTTCAAGAAATACAGAGAAGTCTCAGCATATTTTAGGATACTTTAAGTCCAGATTTAGGGAGCGCTGAAAACCATGAATAAATTTGCAAAAGTGGTTTTTCAAGACTTTGGTTTTGTTTCTTGCCAGAGGATACTTTATGATCCTTGTCAGAAACAATTGCTTTTTAACTATTCTCATCACCTTAAATTGACTCCTATCTCAGGAATTTTACTATCAGCCAGTCAGAGAGTATTGGATGACAGAGCACATCCAATAGCCAAAGGAGCGGTATCGGAGCTAGTTAAACAGTATTTTAGCATTGAATCACTGGCTGGGACCCTCCTACCATACAGATGCAATGTACATTGCAGCAAAAGCAAACAATACATGGCTGGAGTGTCAGATATCAGTGTCTTCAGGGCATGGGATAGTGCTATGAAAATATTCCCTATCTAGCTATCCTCCAGAAATAAATAAATTGGAAGAGTTGAGCCTGGCTGTGAAAAACTAATTATCGCTGAGGCCTTCGCATTCTTGGCAAAGACCAGTCCCTTCCTTTTTCTGGAGTTGCTTTTAAAGAAGTTAATTTAAGGTGATTTGAGTATAGCTGTAGCCTTGGGATAATTACTGCACTGCAGATTTATTTTTTAATAAAAATATTAATTTGTTAATCAGAATACAGAATTTTCTTACTTATCACTCCTGTCCATACACAACTTGAATGAATAAGTATGTGATTATGTTCCTCTTAATGGATTTCTTTAGCTAACCCTCTGTCTTCTCTAATGCAGTTGTCCCCAAATAGAGACCCGTACCCATTATTTAGTTGCTGCAGGAAAAACATAGCCAGAGGCATTAAAATACACTTGGTTTTTAAAACTATAGAGTGAATTGTAAAAAGGAAACAGAAAATTAACTGGAGTTGTACCAAATTATAAAGAATAGTGTGAAATCCTGAGCCCATAAGAGTAATTTCAGTACTTTTTAATAGTACATTAAAGAACAGCACTGGGATTTCACTGTATTCATATGTTTGTAGAGTGATCTAGGCAACACAACTATAGAAGGTACTTAGAATTTTACAATAGGTGCAAAGATGTCTTTTCACAGATCTCCACAGAGCCAATTGCTTTCCAATTTAATTGGGACTGTTATTCTTCTGACTGTAGCAAACAAGTTACTATTTCGTACCAGGAATGCCCTTTAAAATATCATTATCTCAGGCTTTCTCAAGTTCATTGCTATCGAAGAGAGAAAGAGCACTTAGTAGAGCTGAAATTAACGTTAACTTCACCAACCAGTTTTCCTTTTTCACCTTAGTGGTTTATTCCATTAGAATTTTCAGGTTTTATCCAGTGTCTGAGATCCTTAGCAAAGAGGGACTTGGGAAATATAGCAATATCTTAAATTACAGATAAAGGGTCACATCACGGAGCTGATACTCAGCTAAGCAGCACTCATGTTTTAGTGTAATGTGGCTGCAGTAAATGAAGTTATTCCTGTGGAAATGGGTAACAGGATTCAGTTCAAGATTTATTGTCTTACTAATTTTATTTCTTCAGCTGATGAGTTTTAATCAGTATGGTGTCATTGTGTGAGCTTTTAAATTGCATGCTTCTGTTTCCCTCTGGATTAATTTCTCATTGAAGCATTTTAAAAATGAGCCATTCTCTATTGTCACAGGTGCAGGTGGTGTATCCAACTTGAAAAACATGTATTATGAATTTATTGAAAGTTAGACAAAAAAACCATTTACACAGTTCTAGGTACAATTATACGAAAAGATAATGTATAAATAATTTAATCAGCTCTGCCAGAGGGGAGAATTCTCTTAAATGAGTCTAATTATTCTCGTTCCCATGTGAGTTTGGACTTGAAATTAACCTTGCAAAGCACCATCTTTTGCAGAGTATTAATATAAAGAAGAAGAAAATATAACTTGCTTTGCTCATAGGCTAAAATCTTTTATTAAGAGTATTTAAGAGTATTCCATACAAGAACGGAGATGTCATAGAAACACTCGCATGGTCATCTCAGGTATTGTAAAGCTTGCAGTCTGTACCTCTGTGTTCTGTTTGAGTCTTTAAAACCTGAGTCCATGGAAGCTTTTCTCCCTATTGAAGTAGCCAGGGTTCTTCTCATTAATGTAGACATTTCTCTCTTTTCTGTTGTCATAATACATACTGGCAAGGACTGGGCTTTAGTAGTGCCATTGCACGTGAAATTGCAATAGTTAAGGGAGGTCGCTTTTGGGGCCTTTGGAATAAAAATGCTCTGTAAATAAAGGCAATATTAACTTTAACAAAGTTACAACACCAGAGTTTAGAATAAGTCTAGTTTGACTGTTGTCATACTGACTACAAGCTATGTGTGACTTGTCTGGAATCAATATTCTGAAAGCACATCAAGCAAAGAAACAGGCATACAGCTGTGAATATTGAACCCCTTTGCCTTGGAGAATAATCTTGGTGTTTCAAACTCCTGGAATCTGTATTTCTCTGCAGTGCCTAGAGACCAAGCTGATGGGCATTTTTGTAAATCCTTTCACATAAATTAAGCAACTAGATAATAAGTCCTACCAAAAGGTTTTAATTAGGTGTCTTATATAATTTAATATAGATGATTTGGAAAACTTTCACTATGGAGTTTCTCATGAGAACTGAATCTGTTCCTCATTTTCATTTTCACATTGCTCATGTTCAGGGGTTTCTTGGCAGTGCAAAGTTAGTTGCAGGCAGAAATAGCAGTATAAATTCTGAATGGAAGCCTTTATTAGTATTTTTAAAGTGCCTATTTTTCAGAAACATCTGAGTGTTTTTGAAGATAGTTTTATTTGACTACTTCCATAACAAACATGCGGGGAAGGGGAGAGCATTATGCTCTAGAATACACTTCTAGCTAGCTAAATTTTGCAAAAAATTAGTCCTTTGTGACTTGAATTGTAACTTCAGTTAAAATATGGAATTATTCTACCCTACTGGGGTACAAATACTGCTGTATTGGGGTTTTCTGCAAGGTATATGGAAGAATAAATTGCATATGGGGAAAGAAAAATCCCCACCAAAATGCTCTAAAGAGTCTATACCCTCCAGCTGCAAGTTCTGTGTCTGCCTCTTAATAGGCAGATCTTCCTCAGCTGCATGGGATTTTAATAATTATCAGGAAGAAATTTCTTGATGATATTACCTGTTGGTGCATAAGTTATTAATTTTTTTTTTTAAAAAAAAGACATTTTCTCTCTTCTTTCCTGTAAGTTATGTGGGAAACGATGCCTGGCTCCGTTTAAGATAGAGTTAAGGAAGTTATATATGTTGTATTTCTCCATACTACCAGGGACTGGGTTCACCAAACCAAGTAGATCCCTCTCAGTTCTATTTTAAATATCTCATTGATTTCAGGAAAGCAGGTTTGTGAATTATGAGATGATACTGCTTTAGTTTATAATTTGTCCTTGCCTTATTATGTTGAAGTTGCACTGTGTTCGTGGAACCCTTGCTAGTGTGTGATACATGGTGCCACTTATCATACTACATAGAAGAGTACTGCCTAAGAGAAGCTGAGCTAGGAGACTTAATAGGTCTCTTCTGTTAATAATTCCTATGTACCTGAGGCTCTTCTGGTATTTGTTATGTTCCAAATGTAACGTTAAGCATCTCAACAGTAGTTTCAGACAAATCATAATTAATTAATATGCAAATATATCAATTAAATATGACTTTTCAGCCTTTCAGTGATTGAGTACTGTACACAGAAAAATGCAGGTGTGCATTTATGAAGACAGGTCTTCCTCTGTTGACTCATCCACTTAATTTTGCTCTCAGCTGTGTATATGCAGATAATGATTTCTTTGCTCTTGAAAACTTGAATGTGCATATGGTTGTGGCTAAAGCAGGCATGTGACTGTGTCTACAGATGAAAATGCGGGTGTTCTGTTCTGAAAAACAAGCCAAAAATTCAGTTCGTAAATAAACCAAAATTTTCCAGTATCTACTTCTAAATTAATTATTCTCTTAAGTAAATTAATTGTTGCAATGTATATGAACAGGCCTATGTATGGGAAAGTTTGGATGTGACTTGCACCATTTTAAATATTCTCTTTCCTAGCAGTGCTGTTCTACAATTCTCTGCTTTTAACGCTTATTCAAATGTTGCAGCTACTCCATGGGCAGTTTTTCTTATATGTTAGATCTGGTTTTCTTCAACTCACATACAGCAAAGTCTATGACGTTTACTGAATGTATGGCAGTAAAATTTGACTAAGTACATTTAAAATATGCTGATACTTTTTTCAGGTAATATTTGCATAATGGAGACTTGGGACTTTCTTGCTGCTTTCTGATTTTATTCTACCGACATAATAGGAATGCAAAGTAATTCTGATGTTACAAAGATCAGAATGAATTCTCTCAAATTCAGAAGGAGTCTTTAGACTAGTATGCATTCTGGGGAAAAAATTCCAAAAGACAAATGTAATAATAACAAAAGAACCTCTCAAAACCAACTAACCAAGAAAATAACTGAGTGAATACTCACATGCCTGGACTACTGTGGGTAGGGAGGGGAGAGACCACTAAAGCAGAATCCAGAACTATTGTTCTTGCTGGCCCTTAAGCTAACCTTTGCCAAATCTTTGCCACTTCATGCCTCAGTTTCGTTATCTGTAAAACATTGACACCGATACTGACTCTCCTTTGCTTTGAACTTGATGAATGGAAAATGTTTCCTAATACTACTTTTAATTTCTTGCCGAGTATCTCCAATTCTGAATGAAAGTTGAGATGGAAAGTCCAGGCATTGCAGTTTTGGTTCAGAAGTTTGGTATTTAAGTTCTGTCCCTGGCTTCCTGTTTGACCTTGAACAAATCTTGTTACTCCCTTAGTCCTGAGGGACTCTGGTTCCTATCAGCTGCCAGTTAAACCAGTGACATCTTGGTTCCTAAACACATTTAGAGGGTCAGAATGTTCACCTCTGTGCTCCTCATGTTTTGTGAGTTTTATGGTGTTAGAAGACAGAAATAGAAAGCTAAATTAGGCATGAATCTGGCTGAAGCTTTAGATATTAGATTGTGATGAAGCATGGGCCATCTTGTACTGACACTGGTATGCTGAGCATTAATGTGAGGCCATTGCCCAAGGAGCACCACTCCAGCACACAGACCTCCTTATTATCCACACTGTATAAATGTGTCTTACCAATAAGACAGGAGGATGTACTGAATACATCATCCTGTCTCTGGGTGAGCTAGATCTCAATAGTAGCTTAGTTTTTATACCTCTTGTTTACCTAACATGGCCAAATTGTTTTTCATGGCTAGTTCTAGCTGAGTAGCTGGAAAGTTTATTGCTATTGCAGCCTCTTAGCTATGACCATGTCTTTTCTTCTTCCACTAACATCTCTTTTTCATCTAACTTAGGCTGTAAACCTTGAGTTAAGAAATCTCAGAAGTCCACAGAACTGTGTTAACATTACTTAATGTCTTCTTTGCATGCACTTTGTACTTGTTCTTTATATTATGAGCAATCCCTTTACTTTGTGTTTGCACAGCACCTAACATAATTGTCTATGACTTGGCCTTCCACACAGAGCTAAAAGCCCATAGCAGTTTTTACTCTTTCTGTATCTCATAATCCTGATATGAGGAAATATACAGAAAAAAAGCTGTCGGAAGCCTTTGTTCTATCATAATGGCACCATCTAAACCCTTTGATGGCGACATTTTATTACCAGTCAAAATCAAGCCATTTAAATTGATATTGTCAGCAAATCACCACTGGTGTGAGACTGTTGCCAGAGTTCCCGACTCCAATATGATTTCTGAAGAATCATTGTTATAAAGACCATGGAGTTAAAAATGGAATTGGGCTGACATTGTGCTACTAAGTAATTTTCAGGTATGGATCAGTACCTTGCATTAGCAGATTTGAAGGAATACACACTTAGGCGGCCATTTCTGCTTTTGTGGTTTAGAAGAGTCAAAAGGTACAGGCAATGTAATTGCAACTCTCTGGGCTCTTAATAAAACCCATACAGTACATGCTTTTAGTGGAGCAGTGGGGGAATGCTGTGTGATAAAAAGCACTGACACTGTGGCTATTAGGAGTACTTAGAATGTAAATACTGGGTCATCTGTCTGCCTAAGGTAAAACACTGGAATTTGAAGAAAAGGCCAAATCCATTAACCTATTGACAATCCATTCCAGAAACCCTTGACTCTTGGACAACAGGTCTGAAAGACAGAGATTCAGAAGCTGGGCCCTATCCAATGGTGTCCTTACTGTCTATTGTAGAATGCCTATTGTAGAATTGTCATTCAACAGTGAAAACATACAGTGTATCTTTAAGAAATTAGAAGAAAGGAGTAAGTGGATGGTTATTTAGAAGTTAAGGCTTGCTTCTTTCTTTCATAATAAGATTGACGTGATCACATCATGATGTTATCAAGCATAGCGAGGCCTGATTCTGTCTCTGCTCCCCTGGTGTACACAACCTGCAAGAAAACTGTAGCCATGTGGAATTAATTCCCTCAGCTGGTGCATGGTATAGGAATGATATAACCACCATATAGGAAGTGTAAAACTGGTAGAGCTTGATTTGTAAGCATCACAGTTCCCTCCTTGTAATGAAAGTAGTGTGCACTAAATGACTAACAGAGGAAACCACTCAGAGAAATGCTTATATTAAAAGTGTAGAGCCTCAGCAGGACCACAGTAATCAATTACACTAAACTGAAGCCCTGGCAGCTTCTATGAATTGCTATTGATTTCAACTACTAGTCAGTGAATCTTTCTAGGACTAGGCTGGAATGTAGGTGTGAGATGCAGACAAAATTAGGAGCTGGAACAAACCTCTGTGGAAAACACAGGGAACAGCCAGGTTTGGGAAGATATGTTATGCTGAAGTTTATTTTTTGAAAGTGCTTAAAAATTGCAGAAACCCAAGTCCCACGCAGCGGTAAAAATGAAGTGTCACATCAGCATATATTGAAAAAAGAAAGATGAGAATTTTGCTTTTCTTGTGAAGTTGTTATGGAAAATTCTGTCTGGCTTTCTAAAGAAGGCCTCTCTGCTCCATTGCAGTTGAGTAAAGGGGGGCCAATTAATTTTTTTTCTTTAGCCTTCATCTGACTATACAAATGATTTCCTTCTTGCAGTGAACCCACAAGTCATATAAAAATGATTCCAAAATAATGATATAAGATTCAGTCCTTTATATGCTATAGCTTGCGAGTTGCAAGTTTGTTTTCTACAAAATTAAGTTTCTTGTAGAATTCCTTGATAGTTCCAGGAAGATGAAGCAGCTATTTCTTTATGCATACTGTTCACTTCAAAGGGAATTTAATCTGTTTTGAGGAGACTGCTATGTTTCCATTATCATACAAGGAAACTCATTCTGAAACCTTTTTTGCTCAGCAGGAACCCTATGTATTTTCCACATTCTCGTTATACGTGTTTTGGCATGAGCATAAAGCAGGCGTGCTCATTTATATTCTAGCTGATCAAGAGGAGAAGTCTGATTAATGTGAATTTTGGATCAAGGTGAGGGTCATCTTTGTAACCTGCACTAAAAGGAACTTCATGGAGTGACTTTTCCCAGAGGGGGATATTTCTGTTAGATCAGTGGCCCAGAGGCAGTGGAACAAATCTTCTTCCTCCTGTCATCCTCATTTTAATATCAGCTGCACAACAGCAGCACAAAATACTGGATTAGAACTAAACATACCATATAACTGAGTCATGTACTCAGATTGCATCCCTCATACTGCGTATCATTGCAGGTTGTTAATCATGCCTTTCCTTATGCTCTTTCCTCCTTCCTCTCCTGCTGTTTTGCTTCCCTCCTTCCCCTCCCTCAGATCTTTCCCTAAAGCCTCCTTTCTCCTCTCAGTCAGGTCCTGTCCTGCCTGCTCGCTCTCCTGTGTTATACCTCTTTTCTTGAATAATTTTGGGAAAGCAGCATAGACACTCTTAGCCAAAGTTAAAGTTTACATTGCCTTAGAGTATCTTTGCTGCCTTTCCCAGAATTAACTCCTGGTCTCGTAGCTCTGCTAACCCAGCTGTTAGAACATCATCTCTCACCATTGTGGTCTGAAGCATACTAGACCTTTCATTTCCATTTTGCTGTGGAGAGCATCTAGAAAATCTGTTGGCCTCTTCATAGCTTTATCCTGTTTCCCTGAGCCAAGCAATGGAGGGGAGACCTGGTGTATAAGATGGCAAACAGTTGGGTTAGGAGGGACAGGCCTGTTCTATTTTTTGCAAGCAAGGAGATATTTTCTGTTCCTAGTTTTAATGTTAATGAATTAAAAAACTGCCAGTGCGTTCCAGCCCATCGCTGGCAAGGTGCCAGTTCAGCCTTGCCTTAGTGCAAGTATCTACCAGAGATTGAAACGCCTCGTTCTTGGCAAGCATGTGTGGGAGTCAAAGCAGTGTGAAGATCTTTTTCATTTTCTTAGGGGAAATTCCTACCCTGTTCAGGTACAGGAACACCAGCTTTTTTACGACAACAGAATTATATCCTAGTGGACTGCCAATGGTGAACTCTTTGGTCTTTCTGTCTTAGATAACTTTGGTCCTAGTTGTTTTATCCACGCTCTGAAAATGAACCACGCTACATGTGGTACAACAGGAGCCAGGTGTGACTGGTATTTCAGATGTGAGTGAACAGGGGGAGAGGGACCGTGCCCCACTCAAGACATCCCTCCACGAGATACGATTGCAAGGGAAAATGATCACGTAGGAGGTGACTATACAGACTTGTGCCATTAGAATACTTTTCCCTTTAGCAATGGAATTTTCATGTAATCAGTTTCTGCCAGATTCCCTCTTTTTTGAGCTCTTCAAGTTCACCAAAGGGCCTGTTTCTGAAGCACACTGTCTGGTCCAATTTTTTTTATATTTGCCTGCCGTGTGATGTTGTGCTTAAAAGGAAGAAAAAGACACAAAGGGAAGATGGAAAAACAGAAATGTGAAACGTCTCATGGGAGATGCTTGCCCTTACCATGTCATGCTAGTTTAAATACAGTTCCCACACATCACATGTCAAGCTGTACTTGATTGTTTTCAAATAGATGGCAAAAGTCATGAGAGGAGGAAAATGGTCTGTTGTGTGACATGTTCTTCTTTTGATACACTGGATTTTGTAGCTGTCAAAGCAAAGGCTGTTTTTCCATCTATTATTACAAATGCAATTGGGGTAAATCTCTTCTGCAACTCTCTATTCCCTTGATTGTTTACTTCAATACAAATGTTATTGTTTTATTTTTTCTAAATCTAACGAAACATGAATTTTCAGTGGTGCATTTTCTCTGTGATCCTCAGTAGGCAATGAGGTTCTTTCTCAGTGGAGATTTAGATCACATCTGGAAATGCAGTCTGTTTCAAGTATTTTCTGCTTTTCTGGCAAGAGAATGGAATATTTAATTTCATTATTCAGTGTAGGGTTATTCATTTCATGCAATGAAGGGAAATTCATCAATATTGTCTTCAGCATCCAGAAAAATTATATTTACCATGACTGTTTCACATACTTAATTTATATTTTATATCTTTCTCATCACTCAGCAATTATTCATCTCTCTGCTGAGAGGTGAAATACTTTTATTGAGTTACTATAGTTTCTCTGAACTCCTGAAAGCAATTCAATCACTGAAAGCAATTGCTTTTACTTAAAGATATTTCTTGAGGCAGATTCACCAAATACAAATAACTGAGTAAAGGTTATTTTTTCCTGTTGATTTTCAATAATATTTAGTGATGCTTTATAAAAGGGGTAAATCAATGTTGCTACATCTTAACATTCATTGCATAATATGAATCAAGATGGATGCTTGGAGATGGATGCAAATTTGATAGTGCAAGTAAGTGGGAATGCAGTTGAAATGCAACATTAGTTCATTCCCAGTTGTTATTAAATGTCACAAGATACTCACCGTTTTGCTGATATTTTCCTTTTTAAACCACTTGGTGTAAAAAAACCCTATCAGTGTGGTGTGAGGTATTTGTCTATGCAAAGTTGTCAAGATAATTATTTCTGAATCTTTTGTATTATGTTTAATTTCAATGTAGTGTCCCAGATCTGCATTTCTGGGGAAGATCAAAGTACAGAGTGTAAAGGTGGTGATAGACTATACCCCATTCCCACAGAAATCAATTAAAGGTCTTCCATTTGGGAAGTGGGCACAGTGGGAACAGAAACAGGCTTAGTATGATGATATGTGGTTTCTCTTGCCATCAGTAAAACAGATTTTCTCATTTATCTTATCCTCTGAGATGTTTAAATTTTGAACATCAGCTGATTCAAATTTTATGTTTGGGGAATCCAGGCACTGAGATGATTTGTGTTTAGGGCACTGAACTGGGACTCAGTAGATCTGGGTTTGTTCTGTCATGCATTTCCCATGTGATCTTATGCAAATCCTTTATTGCCTCTCGCACAGCCTCATCAGTAAAATAGGGTAATGTTACTCTTCTTGTTCGAAGGATTTGTTAACATTTGGATGGCTTATCTACAGCGGATTGCTGAGGGCCATATGAAAATGTACGATCTTATTTAAATGTACTGCTTTACATATATATCCTTCTTTCATTTTATGCTTCTACACCTACTGCTTTCTTACAGCCCCCTCATGGGACTCTTTCTTTCATTCTTTTCTTTATAAGCAATCTTCCACAGCCTGGCCTTCTCCTCCAAATACATGTTAATCAGGTCCTGGTTTTTAAGCTCACCAAGGCAGGTAATATGTGTGAGTGGATATATATGTGTTGGAAAGGCACTATGTGAGATGTACTTCAGTGGATAATCTTTGGTGATCCAACTGACAGGTTTGTGCTTGGGAAACTACGTCTTTGATGTATTTTTGTTCAGATTTGTCCACTGAAATGATTCAGATGTACAGTTCTCAAGTCACAGAAATTCATATTGATTTCAGTAGTAAGTATCGTTTACATAAAAAGCCAAGAATGCCATTTCAGATACTTCTTTCACAAGTATTCAAATAGCAAAACAAATACTGTGCACAATTTTTTTTCGAAAGGATGTTAGTATATATTCACACAAAACTATTTGCATAAATGCTTCTGTGTTTGCCACATTTACCTTTGTAAAAAAGTACATTTGTTGTTTGAGGCTTTTAACTTAAGCTATGTGTATTTTTTAGCTTAAGTTGCATGATCATAAAAGCCAGTGAGCCTTTACTGGAGTGAGCAGATCTGGGCTGTACATTATTCCCTATCAATGAGTATTATCTGGGGTAGAGCAGTGATTTCAGTAGCAACTACAGGAGATACAGCTACCTGCTCTCTATAGTTTTAATGAAGGTGAGAATTCCATATCCCCCGGAATACTGTTTCTTTGATGTCTTTGTTTGCACAGCATGGACAAATGTTGACCTACTAATGGCATCTGCTGTAAAACTGTTGCTGACTAGTGGCTCTTTGAGTTTGGTGCAGATAGGGCAGGTATGGAAATTTTAAAACACCCTACTGCCAGACAAATGAGTATATCTTTATCTAAAAGCATTAAATGTATGAACATGTACATGCTTCCTTCAAGAAGGCAGTAAGAGTCATGGTTTACCTGCAAACAACTGCATTTTCCTTAATGAAACTTCCATTCAGACATTGTAGATATAAAGCCAGCCAATATGGAGGACCTGACGGAAGTGATTACAGCCTCTGAGTTTCATCCCCATCACTGCAATCTCTTTGTCTACAGCAGCAGCAAAGGATCCCTGAGACTCTGCGACATGAGGGCATCAGCTCTCTGTGACAAACATTCCAAGCGTAAGTCCTTGCTTCATTGAGCCCCAGATGTCATTAAAGTCTTATTATTCATGGACAGCATGTAGATGTGTGCATACCCCAGGGTATTAGCTTCTCAGTTGCAGGCACAGTTGAAAAGAAAACAGCAAAAGGAAGAAAATTTTTTCATCTACAAGTACTACCTATGAACTTGATAACAGTCATGTCTGTGACTGGTTGCCCTTATGGTTCTTACTGCAGGGATCAGTGAAGAACCCACAACTCTAGAAAAAGAGAGATGATTCCTAACAAATGAAATATTGGGGGGGCGAGTATTTAAGTAGATGAGCATACTGTTTTGAATACACAATGACTGTTCTGAATACTGCAGCGAATAAATTTTGTCATTCAAACTGCCTTCAAAATTTTGAATCCATTTGCTGGATTAAAAAATGTTGGAGTCCTTCCTAAAAATTTAGCCCAGCTTTCCCTATATGTACTTTTTCAATAATGTGTCTGTACAGATACAGAGGAAATAATGCAATAAGTAATACTGGGGGGGTGGGGGTGGGGTGTGTGTGGAAAATAAAAGAAAAAGATATTGTGTTGTTACAGAAGTTGTCATCTGTCCTAAAGTGATTTTATGTAGCCTGTGAGACTTTGAGACAGAGCCACCAATTCATAACAGTTCATATCTGAAACCTACCTAAGAACAAGGAAGTTAAATGTTAAAACTTGGGGCTCTTTGTTCTCGAAGTAGAGGATGAAGGAAAATGCGTGTTCATAATGTCTTGCTATCAGCTCTTTATAGTCTAAGTAAGACAGAATATGGTTCTTTCCACCAGTAATCTGGCAAGCCTGGGCACTTTGCCTTGTGCAAACAACCTGTTTATTCCTAATCTTCTGAGACTGAAAACCACCAGACAAAAGCATTGTGTCATGTGGCTGGCTCCTATGAAGAGCTGAGAACCTAATGAATGAACTGTGGGTGGCTCAGCTTTAGCAACCTTCAGGATGGGGGCTTTCAGGACGCTTCCGTCTCACAGAATTGGGTCTTCAGTTTCTTTTGCAATGTTGAAACATTGGGAAGGAGATTCAGGAGAAATTCTCTTAGTGCCAGGGGCACAGAAGAGGTTTTATGTCATTCAGTTCCTACTTGAAGCTTTTGAGGTAGGCGGATCTTATTAGTAGGAGTGGGAGGGGGGAAGAAAACATTTGAAGATTTAAGTGAGACATAAGCGGTGCTCAGATTTAGCACACAAGCTATTTTTTTAACTGAAGTAAATGTACTAAAGAGCCTATGACTAGGCCTTTTGGCTGCAAGAAGTGCACATGCTCAGAACCTCTTAGGATATGGTCTCCAATTATAGAAAATAACCTATCAGGACAATTTCCTAAGCAGAGAAGTGTTTTACCTTAGCTCTATCCCCTTGTACTTGTAGGGGGAATTCAATACCGTGAAGTGAAATGTGAGCATGATACATTGGTGCATTGTTGTGAGTTATCCTGTCCCACTTAATTGGTTTGTTCCATAATACTTTCATTTATTCCTGCTAATAAGGCCTCCATGCCCCTGTAACTCAGTGCCAAATGCCAACCGTAACTTATTAAAACAACAATACAGTAACCCTGGATGAAAGAAGGCATTTTATGCCAGAAGGGAGCGCAAGGTCTAATGGTCATTGATTAAACCCCATTTTCCAGATCTATGAGTTAGAAAATAGCCATTTAATGTAGCATTGCTGCACTGAACTCAAGGCAAGCTCATTGAGAAGCTGAGTGTGTACAATATAAAATTGATACAGCAGTGGTAGAACTTCCAAAGCGTTAAAAGGAATAGGCCCCACATATTGCTGATTGGAGTGGTTTGAGTATAGCGATCGGAGGCAAGCAAAACTAATTATATAAAGCCCATAGCAACCTAAAAGGATATATTATAAAAACCATTCAGTCTGGGAAATCAAATATTTGCACAATTGTCTCTCTAGTACCTTCACTATGCATCTGATTCCTCTTTACAGTTGCTTTACACGTGGTGCATATGCATGATCAGTACCCTACTCTCCTAGCTCAGCTCGCCTTTCCATCTTTCCCCATAACTGACTTCACTTCTCAACCAAACCAGCTATGACTATGGTCACTGTAAACCCTCATGTTCTGCCATGCAACCCTACTTTCTTAATTCAATCTAATATAATTGTGTGCTGTATTTCAGATGCTGTTCTGACATTGTAATGGATGTACATATTTTTAGGGATAAAAGATCCAATGTAAAACTTATAAAAAATACCTGGATGCTGAGCATATGTTGTGAACTTGCGGTTTTATTCCTTTTTCAGACCCTTTGTTATCCAAAACTCTGTAGCTGGGCTAAAGTCAGTTGCAGCTTTGGAGGGAAGGGCCCTTCCATTTGTGCAAGTCTAGAGAGTGCCATGAACAATTACTGTGCCAAACTGTATAAATTACTTACTAATATCTGTCGTGTAAGTCACTGACACAGGATGTTAATAAATTATAGTGTTCTTGAGGATTTCTGGTTTGCAAAACTCAGTGGCAAAATCTCTCTGTTCAACATTAGTGACAGCAACACTACAAGGTTTCCCTTATAAATCTTTCATGGCTCTGACATGGAAGAGACAAGAGACTTCTTCCATATCTACTCATCCTTGATGCCTATGCTGAAATTTATTAGCAAGCTGCCAATTTGTGTGATGAGTTGTAATGGGGACCTCTGTCCCTTAGAAAAATGGTCTCATACCACTAAATCCATCCATAAGGCATTGACAGAATATCAGGTCAGTAGTTGAGTTTTAAATGGTCATTGAGATGCTGATAAGGTGTGATAAAATGTGTTGTTTTTCTAATAGACTACCTGAAACTGCTTCTTATAACACCTCTTTAATAGATCATGCAATACTGGGCAAGCAATCAGAAGCAAAACATATGTGGCCATTACAAATGGATATCCAGGAAAGCCCAATCTGTAACCATAGGAGAGATACATACATAATACCGTTCTGTGGTATTATCAGACTTTGCAAGTAGTGGGAGAGAATTCCATCAAAGTATTCTGGAGAGGAGGTGAAAAAAGAGATGCATGTCCCTGCTTATTTAGAATATTAGGGGGATGGGAATAAGGGAGAAGGTGTTCTTGCAGTCCATGGGGTTATAGGTAAAGATTTAATACAGATATGAAAGTCAGACTCAAGCAGCAAGAAATAGGGAATTAATTTAAATAATATGGAAGCTGTTATCTAAATAGCGTACGTGGCAAAACACCCAAAGATCGTCTTTGAGGTGTTATTCAGGCAACGTGCATGGCAATGCATTGTAGAAAGAAGGCAGTATACTGGAAATCAGTGGCAGCAGTGAAACAAGGGAAGCTAACAGCTGCAAAAGTAGTCATTGTTAGAGCAGTTAGCTGGGAACATCCAAAAAATAAACGAACTACCCCCCACCCCAAATTCCATAAATTCTCATGCAAGAGATTCAGGTGACAAGGAAGAAGAGCATAAGGATACTGTTGCAGTAAGAGTGTCCTGACTAAAAAATACTTACAGCAGTATAATATGCAGCTGTTCAGTTAACAAATAGTTGCTAATTTGGTTTTGATCTTTTCTTGCTAATAGTATGTTCAGAGCTCCTTATAATGTGCATGGAGATAATACCATGCTTCCAAACAGCTTGTAGACTAGATAGGTACATATGGCTGTTTCAACAAATCATCTAATAAAGCAGTCAGCTAAAGAAAACTGAGCTTTAGCATGTGAAGTTGGAAAAAAATGAAGAGCTTTTTCAGTAGTTAATTGGAATTATTAAATTCAGAATTAAGTGGGAAATAGAAACTGTATGGTTATGCAACATGGAAATTTGAGTCACTTGAGTATAGCTCTTATTGCTGTTCTGTGTAATAGCCTTAATATCTTAAAGTCATTGCATACTTAAGAAGTTATAATCTATTTAAATGCCATATGTTGCTTTAAGGGTGTTTTTTTTTGTTCATTTCTTAGTATGTATTTGTAGACTAAAAACCTTTTTCTAATTATCCATTACCCATGTGCAAAATTTACAACAAAATACTTCAAGGAAGGAGGACCTGCAGTTTCAAGTTTATTGCTCCGTGTGCCGTTGTGGTCTTTAAAATACAAACTTTGGGGTTCCATAATGCAGTTAGCCTCTGTCACCATTAGTTCATGCTTTCCATCCTCCATACAGATGTCACAAGCTTCTGACATCTGGGTCTATCACAGGAGTCATTTAAAGCCCCCCTCCCTTTGGCCGAAGAAGCATTTGTAGATGACAGGCAATCCTAACAGCCATCTTCTGTGGACTCTCCCTGAAAGGGGCAAAGCATCTCAGCTGGTGCCTTCCCAATTTCATGGGGTGGATAATCAATATCTTAAAAGTATAAAATGGTCTTTGGAGCAATACAGAGTCAATTTTGGGTTTGGTTGGTGATCCAGAGATGCCACCCAAAGATGGTAGTGGTGTCTTTTTTCCTTGAGAGTCCTTTACCACATTTTTATTTGAAATCCAGGCATGAAAGAAATGCCAGCCCTTCCCCAAGGATAAATGCCACTATGCTGTCAGTCTGGCATGTAACTCAATTTGGTTATCTGCTGAGTTTTTTGAGATTACCTTTGATTTTAAACTTAAGAATTCAGAACTGTGGAAGCAGCCAAAACAGAAATCAAGGATAATCTACTTGAACATGTTGAATTTTTAAAATTAAATTAATTATATTTACCAGTCATTTAAAGGAGGTTGGAATTTCAGAGACAAGACAGCTTTCAGACCTCTAACTGAATATGGATTATCTTTCATTTGCAACAGAGAACAACCAGATGCACAAAAAAGGCTGTGATAGAATATCCCTGCTGGATTTGCTAATTAATATTGACCTTTCTAAATGAATGATGCTTGTTGTATGACTAGAAAAGAGACAACTTGTTTTTCTTTTATGTGAGCTCTACATTTAAAATACACTTTTTATTTCTGCGTCTGGTCTCATGTCAGGTTATCATCAGAGAGAGACAGCGAGCATTCTCCCTTTGTACATTGAGAGGCCACTGTCAAAGTAATGTCCACTTCAGGCAAAATCTACAAGGTTTCATGTGACAGGAGTGAAACTTATCTGAGCTTCTGTACTGATTTGACCCCGTGCTTTAATAAAGACTTGTTCTCCTTATCCTAATTCTGGATTTATTTTATAAGCATGCACTACAAAGGCATATATTCATTGCTGGTTTTATATCCCCAATGAAAAAATGTGCCTGTATCCTGATAATTTTGTAATTATGACTGTCACTAAAGATCTGTTACTACAATTTCACACATGCTAAACTGGATCCTGGAAGGGATCCTTCCTTCTGCAGGAATCCTATTGAAATTTGGTATAAGATTGCCTTTAGCATGGGCTCCAAAGCTTCCATTCTGCTCAGTTTGGATGAATGTATAATAAAGACATTTAAAACATGGCTAATGAAAATTCAGAAGTGTTTCTACAGAAATGCAATTATGTCTATATAGTATTTCCTCCCGTTGTGCAAGATATGTTAAAATTAAATCAGAGGAAGAAAAAAACTGATTTATGTACTTCTAGCTAACAAATAGTAAGAGGAAAGATAAAAGCCTGAAGCAATGGTAAATGATTTATGATTGAAGAGGTGTTTCATTAACCCCTCTCCCCCAGCCATACACAGATAAAGCAAATAATTGCTGTAAGATTGCTTTAATTATTCAGTCTATTAAAATTCATGTCTTGTTTGCTTAATTTTTTAATAGCAACAAATACTGCTTTTCAACGTCTCATGAAACCAACATTATTCTTTCAAGATCCTGTTTCACTGCAGGAAAGAAACCCCACTTATCATTAACCTTATATATCAAGATTGGAAAGACTTATGCATGTATTTGGCTGTAGAGGAGTAGTAGTTTTATGTCCCATTAACTCCATGGGATTGCTCACAAGACGTGGCACTAAACACACACATAAGTCTTCGTGAGACCGAGGTTTAAAGAGGCTTGATCTTCCAGATTAGCTTTGCGTTTTTTCACTTCCTTGCTCTCTTTAGCACCGTTTCTCTTTATTAACAAACTCACTGGCAAAGTTACATTAATATAAGCAACACTGTAGTGAATCTCCCACCCACTGATCTTTAGCTATTGATCTGGCTTTGCCTTTCAGCACTAATGCACTATCCCTTGTGGTTTGTGACAAGCTGCAGCAACTCACTGCAGATGGTAAAACAGATTCTTAAATATTGATTTGAGGCTCCACTTTTAAAAGTTATACTCTCTAGAGGTATTGATGAGAAGCCTGGTTTTAATATTGGGTCATTGGATAAAGGAATGCTTTACAGTAGGTGGACTTCCAGTCTTGTAGTGTGGAGGTAGCTTCAGAAACTTGCTTTTACTCAAATAATGTGTAAGTGACCAGGGCATGAAGAGGTGCCCTCTGAATTATATAAAAACAAATAGAAAATTGAAATATAAAAAGATACTACTTTTTCTGTTTAAAACAGGATAAGAAACTACAGGCTATGGTAATATAAAATGTTAAATAATTGTGGTTAGTTGTTTATACTTCGTGTCTTATAAAATAATTGTATTTTAGATTGCTTATGAAGGTGGACTCAAAAATTCCCACGCATGTATAACCATGTAGAACATTCCCACACATGTATAACCATGTATAATCAGTGTAGAACACGAAGGCAGGTTTGACACATTAGCAAAACATCCTGATCTTGAAAGAGAATTTCTGAAGGAGGTGAATGTCTGAATGGATTGGCTTAATACAAAACAATAAAACATTCAGAGATAGTGAAAGATAGAGTAAATAATAGTGGTAAATCAAACTATTGTCATAAACAATGAAGCTAAAAGGCATAAAGAGACCATGGATTTCAAAGGGAGCTTTGCAATTGGTCTTGATTCACTTAGAATGAACTCAGGAACTCTTTAGTATGAAATCCTAAAGTAGATTTTAAACAGTGCTTAATAATGACTGTACCTGGGCAGACTAGAGGTCCTTCTAGCCCAGTATTCTGGCTCTGATAGTGAGCAGCAGCAACACCAGCAGAAAATGTAAGAACAGAGCAAGTGTATAATCTTTAGCCCCTGCAATTTGCAGTTGGAAACTTGGGGTTCAGGGACTTCAGTGAGAGTGAACTTACTGCATTTAACAGTACTCAAATGGATGTTTGGGGTTTTTTTCCCTTGAATTTGTGCAGTTAGTTTTGAACCTGTCTATAATTTTTACCATTCACAATATCTTTCAGTAAAGTCTTCAGTAGCTTAATTAGGCATAGTATGAAGAACCATCTGCTCTGTGCTTACCCTTTCCTAGTTTCACTTGGTGACCCCTACCTGTTGATGGGAAGAGAGAGTGTACAAAGAGAACTGTTGTTCCCTATTCATCCTCTCCATGCCACTCCTAATTACAAACCCCTCAGTCTTTCCTAGGCTGAGGAGTCCCAGTCTATTTAGTCATTCCCTGCATGGAAGTAATTTGATACTTCTGGTCATTGTTATTGCCCATTTTTGTGTCTTCTTGAGATCTCTACCACATTAGAGATAAGACCAGAACTACACATAGCTCAAGATGTGAGCACATCTTGAATGAAATGCCACAAAAAAAAAAAAAAGCTTTCTGTATTGAAGGATAGTAACAAGTGTCATGGACTTGAAAAAATGAATGTGATTAGTATTTTTATATAAATTCAGTGAAATTTAGCTTAGGTTTTTTATACTAAACTTTATGAAATATATATTGTGGAGCAAATCACAGCTGTCCTGGGGAATGGTGCTAATTTGCCATCCAAATTTATTTGAGTATAGTTAAATAATTTGTGAGATTTTTAGCTTAGGATCATGTTTCGTGAGAAACATTTAATTAGTATGACCACGTATTCCAGAAAAAAAGAATGTTTAAAACTGTTTATTATCAGCTATCAGGGGAACATATTGGTTCCTTTTCCTTTTGCAAGTTGCTGTGGCTAGCCTGTCAAGATGGGTGAAATTCCATACATTTCAAAGTGCCATTTTCCAGTACATTTTAATCAGATATTGCAGCCATTTTCATTTGGGATCTGAAATGAAAGAGAGACTTAATTTAGATGGTAAATTGTTTGGCCTGGGACTGCATCAGTTTTCTGTGTTTATGAAACTTAAAGCCCCCTGAGGGATTCCCTGATCCACCACCAGTATTTCCAGGTCCCGTTGAAATACACCTGTTGTGTGTATACGTGTGTAACCCAGAGGTTGTCTGGAATAAGTCCTTAATTCAGCCTAACTGCAGACTGTTTGCATGCTTGGATAATAAAAAAGAAAATTATTCTCCCCCTCTTGTTCCAGCATCTTTGCTGGCTCTGGCCTCTACAGTCCTCTCCCTCTCTGTTAAACCCACTGCCTCTTTTTCCAGTGTTGTCAAAACTGTCTTCACCCATTTGTAGCTGTGACTGGAACCGGACAATTTTCTACATCCATTACCTGTCCTTAGGGGGAGAGAGAGAGTTATTTCATGGTGCAGGATTTCTGAGGACTTAAATCTAAGTAACAGCACTTAAATGCTGAAAAACCAGAATTTTTCAGGACAGGATGCAAACAGTATCCTCTAGAAAAAAGCTTTAATAAGTTATTATTTGTTCATAAGTAGAAAGAAAATTGCTTCAGCAGAAGCTTTGTTTTTCTGCTATAGGGAATGACTTTAAGGCTGCTTGTAGTTTTATCCTATGAATGATGGAATTTCTTACCAAATCTGTGGATCTGGTAAGCTTTCATCTTCAAGTTTTCCCTGGTGGTGTTTTTGTTCCTCCCCCGGATAATCACATGTTCTGCAATATATGTAAGCATGATTCATCTTTGCTTTTCTTTTTAAATATATTTGGCTTTGTAATAGCAAAAAGTTGGTTTTATTGGTAGCTCTGCTTTTGGTCGGCAGTAACAGAAGTTTTCAAGGTTCATATCCTTATGCCTTAAGGAGTACACAGCGTTACCATCAAGGGTCTTCTCCCTTGCTAGTTCTCTTTTTCTCTTTGTTTTGTTTACCAATATTTCACCATAAACCCTTGCAGTTATCGTCAAGTGCTCAGACCATGATAAGAAAATTTTGCCAAGGCGTATACTCTATGTTTCTCTCTTTTAAAAGCAATGAAGGATTTGTTTAACTGACTACAGCTGACATTTCTTTTATCCCATCAATGCATTATATACTTATAAATTCAGGTCAAAAATAAAAAGTAGCTCCAGATAAACTTTCATGATATTAGATAGATAGCTTTTCTAACCCCTGCCCCATATTATCTCAGATACTGTTATTGCTTTCCTTTTAAATAGATCATTCTTCTTTGTGTTTTTAAAATCATTATTCGTATTTGTATTTTGGAACCCGCAGTGCTGTGAGTGCTTGTGTTTTTATTTCATCCAGGCAAAAGAGTGAGGGTAAGAGGAAAAGGAGAAGTGAAGGAATAATGAAAATTCAGCTGAGGCATTACCCAAGGTCCTATAGTATAATGTAGAGAATCATGCATACTCCTTGTTGCGATGATTTTGGGAGGAATACAGGATTTTGTATGCTATATTGGATTCTGACACTGCACCCACCATATGAGCCATTTTTAGCATTATTATTACTTTTTAAAGTTCACATATGCCAAAATTTACACCATGCAATGATTAAAGCTCTGCCCAGCAAACAAAATATTTTCAGTGGTGCTGGAGTCTGGAGAATACCAATGACTCCATCAGAAATGTGCATCTTTGGAAATGGGACAAACAAAGAGAAAAACCTTTTATGAGAACATGAGTTTTTATGTTTTCTGAGGCTGAGTTCTTTTTGGCTATTGTTGGGATAATGGTTGGTTGACTCCTAAAATATATTTTAGTTACAATCTACTCACTACTTTTCAGTGGAGTGCGCACAGTAGTGCTGATTGCTGTATCACTTTCCTGTGTTCCTAGCTGTTTGATATCCCTCTTTCACAATTACATATTTGGGAAACTGGAATATTGTACAGCAGCGAAAGGTAGCTGGCAAAGCTGAAGAAGAAGGCAGTATCGGTGACTACCAGGTCTCTCTCCAGATCATTCTAGTGGGATTTCAAAGCATGCACTCACACCTTGTGGCCCTTGCAGTTTGTATGGTGTATGTTGAGCAGAGTGAGACGTTCCAGTCTACCCATTATCAGATGTTTTTGGCAATTAACGCAAAACTAAGAAACAAGATGTATAAGGAAGGTCACATTCACATGCGTAGCCCTAATTTTTGTCAGCCATTAGTTCTTGTTTAGAACTGAACTTGAAGATGAGTTTGGGTTTTGTTTTTTTTCTTAATTGGACGTGTCCTGTCCAAAATGTATAGCTTTCAAGTTTGTGGAATGAGGCCCATATTAAAATAAATGGGAAGTTGCAGTGGCAGCACCTACGACACCCAGAGTGCAACTCACTGGCTTGATGAGAGCCATAAGGGTGTTAGTGGGAAGTGCCTGTGGACCACACTCTTCATAGGTACTGCCCGAGGCATTTGCTTTCTTTTGGCCAGTGTCTGGAAGGGAAGCTGAGTGAGGTGGGCCTTCCCACCCACTCTAGCTGTTCCTGGCTTTTTTTTTTTCACTTTAGACATCTGCATATATTTCTGCATGATAAATCCACACCTTAGAGATGCCTTTCTATCTACTCATTCTAAGGAGAGTCTCCATGTCTACATTAGATCAGAGAAATTCAAGGAACACTAAGAATTTTTTTTTACAAGAGATAAGAGTTTGTTTTTCAGCAGATGGCAGTTCCTTTTGAGAAAGAAGCAGCGTATTTTTATGCTGCAGATTTTCTTCAGGATTCAGGAAAACAGTGCTCTAGCAAGTATCCTTCACCCAACCCATCCTTCTCTCCAAAGTCTGGACTTAATTCTGTGAAAAGCTACCCTGGTTTTTAACTTGTGAGCAGGAAGCCGTGCAGAAAGGGATTGAACATCTTTATTTCCCTAAGCAGACTTCCCAGTTTACCTACATATCTGCCAGTGGAGTAAGGGGCAGGAATGGTGTCTTCCTTGGAGGCTCCTCTCCAACACTGGCTGTACTCAGAGATACGCTCAGCTTCCCTCTGTAGTCCCATGATATTTCTCTATTCCACAGTCATCAAGGTGATATTTAAGTCTGAGCAGCGTCATGAGAAAGCTCAACATGCCACACCGTTTGTGATTCCTGTGTTCATTAGTTTGCAACTAGACAGGTAGCTTTATGTCTTTCATACAATGAGCACTGTGAAGGTTATCAAGAACAATATTAATGAAAGTTAAATACCTTTTTTAATGTGAGAAGTTAGTTATTAAGTTAATCAAGAAATTAATCGAGGAGTATAATAGAATTTGTAATCGAATCTCAGTAAAGTTCTGATTCCAAGTCCTGGTCTAACAAGATTTATTTAGATATGGAAAAGTAAGCTCAATTTGAAGTCTTGTGTTTTGGGTGCTTATTGTGCCCTGGCATAAGAGGGACCTCCAGAAGATAGGTCTAAACTGTAATGAACAGAAAATGTGTTTCCAGTGCAGGCTGGCAAACTTGATTTTGCAAATGATGGGCTAGCACCATGTTTTCTCCTATCAGCCTGAAGAGGCCAGGGTTGAATTTGAATTGCTTGCCTGACCTGAAGTCCAAGTCACATGGCTGTCACTGCTGTCCTGTTTCCAATTACTCAACTTGTGTTAGCCAAACTGAATGAAGACTGTGCTTTTTTTGCAGTGTATGCATAACCTCATGTTGATGCTAAACCAGAAATAGCTAAGACCCAAGGACACTATATCTCACCTTCATTTCCTGAGGCCAATGCCTTGTTCTGGTTGCTCAGGCACATGCTGCTAGTTGCTAAGCTTTCTCTGTAACACTGGGAGCTGCTGCTTAATTTCCTGTGACAGTTTTCCTGGCTTGGTTATGCTGACTATAGGAACTATCTGCAAAGAATTGCTGCTACTAAAATTTCTACCACTATCTTTTTCTGTAGTGATATGATGCCTTCATGCCTGCATTAGTTTCTGCAGTTAATTAAGCTAAGTCTTTCTAATACTTACTGTGGTAACGATAGAAAAGCAATAAACCTGCAGATAAAGGATGAAATGGTTTAATCTCATTAATTAACAAAATACAGAGTATCCAGGTACAAATATTACTCCTCTTCTAATCATTGGGAGTTGGACGAGATACACAGAGCCAAGAAAATATATCTCGGCTATAAATGAAGGTATAGTTCAGTTAGTATGGGGGTTTTTTTTGTCTTTCCTGGTTTCAATAGCAACTTCACATCATAATTAGGAGGATGAAATTCCTGCCAGCCAAGTGCATAGTTTGGACAGATTAAAGGGAAGAGGTATGAGAAATGATAATTGCTTTGTGCTTGTCAGACTTCTATTGAAAATCTGACAGGATAATTACAAAATACCTGCTTTGCAGAATGTCTAGGCAAATTTTTAAAGAGCTATTTAAAGTTGTTCATTTACAGTCTGTCTGAAAAGAAAAGTTTTTTCCCCTTTTTGAAGTAGTTCATTACCATTTAGATATGTGGTACATGTTCAAATATAGACTTTATTCTCATGTGCATGCCTGGCTGCATTCCACTGCCCACCCCCAAAGAAAATTGCCCATAATTTTTTGCGTTACCCCACGTACTTCGCCCACGTACTCACCCTTAACTTTCAGCAGAACATTATTTCACCTGATGGAAACTGTAACCTTGTTGCTTTCAACAGTCTGAATCATAGTCATAGATAAATTAATTGAAAGAGAAATGTTCCAGCAGACTACACAAAAACCTGTTTTGACTGACAGTAAAAAGCTGTTCTACTTTTAGCACGTTTTCAAGTCTCATCACATGGCTTTTCTTTTGAAACTTGAAAATTACGCTCACCAAATTGACAATTTTCAAAGACTATTCTAGACATAGATGCCAAAACTCTACTGATTTTGCTGAAGGACCCCAAAAGCATGACTTTCTACTAAAGTTCACCATATGACGTCATTTGGATCACAGGGCCACAGATACCTGCAGAAAGGCAAAAGCGTTGCTCTAGGCACCTGGCAGGCAGGCAGGGCTAGAGTTAGTGCAGGCTTCTTGGGGAAGGATGAAGAGGCCTTGTTGAGTAGTGGACTTGTAACAGAGGAAGTAGAGCCCACTAATACCAGTTGTTTCAAGTTCCTGCAATTCAATGTGAGTCATCCAGTATCATTATTATATACAGATGAACAGGGATGACCAACCTCCTAGCTACAAGAGCTGGATTTCCCTGTATGGAGGTACTGTAAGCAATATTTCATGATCCCCTGCCTTGTTGGATTGTGCAGCACACAGACCAGCTAACCAGCGTGTACCAGACATCACCAGTGAGGAGCCTGCAGACTGGCCAGCTGGTTCTGGCAACCAGGGCAGGCTTTGAGTAACCACCCTTCCTGCGGATGCCAAGACCATTGTGAGACCACATGTACACCTTTCATGTGATGGGGACACCTGAATTTTGGTTATGTCAGGAAACAGGACGTGGGCACCCCAGAAAGGATGGCCATAGATGAACTGCCTTGCTATAGGTAGCTGTAGTCAACTAACTGGTGTATTTACATAATTTCCCAAAGTGATGCTTTGGGCCCATAGCTATAAGATTAATTATTATAATATTTAAAGCTTACAGTTTGCATTTTTATATAAAGATAAAAGAATAAATTAAGTGCTGGGCATATAATTAATTCTATATCGTGTTCGTTGGTACATTGAACTACATTGTTTCACAAGAAATGCACAGTACAGATTGTACAACAGAGCATTTTTTAATAGAATTCTAATTTCTCTCTTGCTTCTTTCTCTTTGAACAGTTTATGAAGAACCAGAAGACCCCAGTAACAGATCATTTTTTTCAGAAATTATCTCTTCAGTGTCAGATGTCAAATTCAGTCACAGCGGTAGATACATGCTAACAAGAGATTACCTCACTGTCAAGGTTTGGGATCTGAACATGGAAACAAAGCCTGTAGAAACGTACCAGGTAGGTATCTCCTACAGCTTGAAATGCAACAATATAAAAGCATCTCTGTTCAAAAACTGAATGTTTTCCTAAACTTCTCATTGCTTGGTCTGAGAAGCCGCTAGCTAAGAGAGCTGCTAATCAAGGTGGTTAAAAACCTTCTAGTGACGTCCTTGTAGTTGCAAAAGCGCAATTTCAGCATCAGTAAGGAAGGGTAATGCCTGGGGAATCAGGGTAACACTGTGGATTGGGCTCTTGAAAGAAACGATGCTTCTAACAAGGGAAATAATCTCTTCATTTTGGCATCTGTTTTCAAATGATGTATTTCACTATTAACATTTAAAAGAAACTGAGGACAGGATTTTGTGAGTTGCTTAGCATTCTACTCCCCCTGGGACAGCTGAGAGTTTACACCTTTGTCATTTAAAAACTTTTTTTAAAAACTTCATCTATGCGTTTCTCCCTTGTGCCTAGTTCTAGAAGCAATCAGTGTTAAACCCTAACATCACCACTGACACGGCAGTTTGCGAATGCCAGACGGACACATCTGGTTGCCTGAATTCATTGCGATATTATCCAGACAAAATGCCAGTGGCTCCAGCCAGCGCTGAGTTTGTACTCTGACATCTGTTCTGTTTGGCAATAGAGGGCTGAGCTTACATTTTTTGACTCTGCCTTGAAGAAGGAAAATATGTCTGTGACACAGAAACTGCTTGTTATGAAAATGCAATGAGAAAAAGCTGTTAAGCTACTGCAGAAGAGTATGCAAAGTAGGAAAAATGTCATTCATCTGGCTTGTACTGCTTATGTAGAGACAGTCCTACGACACTGCTGGAACAACCCCGTGTTTTCTGTGTCTGTATAATGGCAGGTGGGGTACAGGAGTTCACAGTAACTATCATTAAGACTGGTTTTAAGATAACATGTAATGAGAGTTTTGTAGTGTGACTTGTCAAAACAACCAAAATTTGACATCAGTAATATCGGAGGTGTTTATTAGCTAGTGTTTAGTAGACAAAGTGGGCCCCAGTGTTTCCCAATGCACCCGTTACATTTTGGTGGATACTCTCCAGTGTGTCTCTTGTGAGCATTGGGAAGTCTGAGCCTGTATACCTGTAAAACTACAGAATTGGTTTTGCTCTGAAAATGGCAGTACTTGTAATGCTAAATGTGTTAGAAATGTTGATATGCTGTGAAAATGAAGTGGGAGGGTAAGGGCGAGACTGTGTCTTATATAACAGAAGCATATCTTAGATTTTAGGAACTTAGGTAATATATTATTTTATACTCATGCTAATGGAGTAGGCAACCTTGTCCCTGGAGAGGAATAGCTGGTCAAGACAACCTGTTTGTCTTGACTTTGACGTCTGCTTTTGTTTCCTCATGTAGATAGCTGTGAAACAAGCTGGCCACCTTTAAATCAGTCTGACACCCAACAGTGAGGCCAATTAAAAAGTTATATTTCTCCATGCTAAGATGTGGAAAATGAGTATAATGTAAATTTTTCAGTACTGATTGTTGCAATCAGAAGCTTAGTAAAAAAAAAAAAGACCCACAACAACAATAACCCTGCAAATATAACAGTGTTGTTTCTGCCTTACTTTAACCTATGGATTGCATTTCATTTTCAAATACTTATCCAGTGCCTTGTAAAGAGTATACAGATGCATTGCTGAGCATTGCAGCGGACTAAAGGGGAATCTGGAATTCAGGGGCCTTAGGAAGCCGATAGCACAGGACTGCATAGGAGTCACACAGTCCAACTGCCCTGGGCAACCTTTCATGTTTTTCAACTGCAGAGAGTAGAGAATTCTGTTCTTAAGAAAAAGTGGTTTAAATTACTCTTTTAAATAATTTGTCTTAGAGGTATCTCTCTCTCACATACATAAATCTCATATATAAACTTTGAATTATCTCAAAAAGTTTTTTGTGGTGGATCACCCAAAGGCAACAAATAAACCTAACATTTTCAGTTATGTATCCACATAATTATGATGACATGTATATCATTAAAAGATTAAAAGATTGAATTTCTCATTTCATCCACTGCATGGTAGCCACGTAGATATTGTCTAGCTGAGAGACTCATGAAGAGGGTCACAACAGGAGATTTCCCCACAGGGTTGTAAGAAAGAGCAAAGTCTATAACTGTACTGCTTCATTATCAGGTTACAATTTTAGTATCACAAAAAAAATCGAATTCCTCGTGCAAGTTCTTTTCCTTATCGATGCTGTGGCTAAAAGAATGCTATTGCATAGAGCAGCCTTGCTGAAACACTTCATCTGCTGACAATGATTCAACATGATTTTCTCCTGTTTATGCTTCACATAAAAGAAAAAAGGGCAGAGTATGGTGCACTGGACAGCACTAAAAGAGCAATACAGTAGAACGACCAGTGCTTGAAAGTTGCAAGGCAGCCCTGCCTAACGGGATGCTCTTTTAATGCTGCCCAGGTGAATTACCCCAGCAGAACCATACCAGCAGCAACCAGAGGTGAACACGTTCATAGCTGATAATAGCTTGATCCACTTCTGGCAAGGTCTGTTGCACAGGGATTTGGACTAATGTGTCACTTACCAGCGAATTGCCTGATTGTGACTATTCAGTCCCAGTGAAATAGGTCCCCATGTAGTCATGTTGCTTTGTTAGTCTGGAGCACAGAATTACTAGATAATTCCATGAAGGTCTGACCTAAAACAGTGCAGTGAAGAAAAGGAGAATGCCTTTTGTAATTAGTTCGGAATGAATTTGGTTGGGATTCAAGTACTATTCATATGTGGTCAAAACAATATGTAATAGACAAGGCAAATCTGATTTTACCTCCAGTTGGTAGTGGCAGATGAACATACAAACAAGGTAAAAATTAAGTGTTTCTTCCAGTTAGGTTTTCATAGTCATTCTGAGGGTCTGAATGTGGTCAAATATGGTAAAGGGTCCACATGAAGAGCAAGCTGGCTGTTCAAGGCAGCAGTGCAAGTTTGTAGGCAGAGTCAGTCAAGAAAAAGGAGCTGAGACCTTGAAGAGCTCAGTAAGAAATCTGAGAGAGGAACTTCAAAATGCTTTTTGACAGAGCTGATAGAAAGGCACAGCTCCAAGCTGTGGAGTTGGACACACTTCACAAAGGGTATACATGACAGTGGTCATGACAGAAGGCTGCTGGAAATTGTAAGAGGAAGACCTAGAAATGACAGTCAATGAGGCAAATGCGATCTAATTCCTTCTCCTGCCTTACCCAACCTTTCTATTTCTTCCAAGTGTTGCGAGCTCACAAAGATTATAAAGAACTCCAGTTCTGTAACAAATTCCACTGCTAACATAAAAAAGCTTTAAGTAAAGAGAAAATGAAAGAATTTAATTACAGAGGGTGCAAGAAACTGCGTCAGTACTAAAAGTGTTCTGACCTATTACTCACCATGAGGGTAAATGCATTTAATTGTGAAATGTTTTATCTGCATCTACCATTTGCCTCTTATTTGCTGTATAAGACATTATCTGTTGATATACAGCTCAGTGTTCACTCATCTATTGATGAAAATTGATCCATGACTAAAATTTATAATCCTTAATAACCTTATGTTACAAATATTCTTAGGATACTATACAGTTTGGCTATTGAAAATGGGTTAAAGAAAATATAAGTGAAAGGTCATTGTCCCTCGTCTGGTCTTGATAGAAGTTATCTGCCTAGAAGAAATGTTTACACCCTCAGGCTGCAGGAGGATGCTGAGCATCCATGAGCAGGAACAATCTCCCTGGGCTTGCAAGAACTGGTACCTCTGTATGCCAGAGCTAAATTATGCCCCTCGGCTACTGGATTGGTACGTGTGCTCCAAGAGGCCATCTACACATCTTTGTTTTACAGTTTCTACAACAGCTAGAAGAAAACATCAGGAGTGAAAGTGCATTAGTAAATTTGTCTAGGCAGGGATTTTCTAGCTCATTATTTCCTTGCGGAATGAAACCAATCATCCAGAAGGAAAACTAATCAAGTTCAGCAAAGGATTGAAATAGTTTGCATGAGATCTGTCTCTTTCTGATAACCCTTGTTCAGCAGAGATGTGTGGCCCAGAGGAGAGGTCTTCTGCTGGTTAGTGCCGCTTGTATGTAAGTGAGATTTTACAATGTTGTTTTTAAGTCTCAGCCAAATAGGAGACATCCTTGGGCTAAATTAGTGTTCTAATTTGCAGCCTGTGCAACTGCAACCTTGTCCTGTATTTGGCTTCTGAAATACCTTACCCAAATATATGTAATACCATACACTACAGGTTCTTTTAATAGAGCCAAGTTCTTTCTGCCACAACAAGTGAGAGTCCACTTATCTTGGAATATGACATTTTTGTTACTATTTAAATTAGATTTCTTGAACATTAATTAGCACATCTAGGGTATCAGCTGGTGAAATGTCTTTGGGAATTAGGCTAGCACTGAGAAAATCACCCAAGCAGGAAACAAATATGTTGAAGAGGGGTGGTCTGCAGCTTGCTGAGGGAGGTATGCTTCATGCCTTCCTGCAACAATAATTCTGTAGCACCTGGTTAATTGGGCTATGGAAAAGTACAGATAACTTCTTTAAACACAGTATCTTCTGCAAAGCTACCAATCTCTGCAGCATATTTTGAAAGTGAATGTGAGAGATAAAGCAGAGAGTGGAGGGGCTGGTTGTGGGGTTTTATATTTTGTTTTATTTCAAGAATAACAGCAGTTATTTTCTTTGAAACAGGTCCATGATTACCTTAGGAGCAAGTTGTGTTCCCTCTATGAAAATGACTGCATCTTTGACAAGTTTGAATGTGCATGGAATGGATCAGACAGGTAATCCATCCTTATGTCCATCACTGTCTTCATTTAGCAAAAGAGCTCCCATATGAAGGGGAACAATCAGAAAGTAGTGTGTTACGCATGGTTCTTTTCCACATCAATTTACATCTTCACATATCAGTGTTCAGGTTGGTAAAAGGTGTTTGGCTATTGGTGCAGTTGTGTCTCTGACCTCATTAGACATGATGAATACCTTGTTAATCTTGGCTCATGCCTTAGGGAAAAAAAACCTTCAAATTCTGTCTGTTTTCACCAAAATCATAAGTAGGCTGCAAAAGTTAGAAAGAATGCTGCCAACTTGCACAGCCCCACCAACACACTAAGAAAGCTTGTGTGATCCTGTATTTACACATGAGCTGCCTCAGAAATCCGGTTCATTTACTGGAAACAGGGAGTGAGGAAAGGCAGTCACAGGCACCCACTGATTCTCCACAAACTGCTGCCACCTTCCCACTGACATAAATGACAGTTTCTTCTGCTACCTACCCCTGTCAGAGCAGTCCCTTTCCCTAGGCACTGAAGGAGAGGTCCTGGTTTTTATCTTGGACATAATATCTTGTTGAATATTTTCATAAGAAATATTGGCACAACAGAGAGTGCGAGCGAGGATAAAATGTGCTAATGCCATAATGTTAGCAAATGGTGGCAGTACTTTGAGGAATAGGAATATTGTACAGGAAGAACTGAGCAGCTGAGAGGACTGGGGTAATAAAAATGGATGAAATCCAAGAGTATAATGCAAGGTGAGGATTTTAGTTAAAACACAAACCTTCATCTTGTCAGTTGGAAACAACTCAGAGGGACATTCATATGCTAGGTGACTGTGGAAGGGATTAGCAGTCTACAAAATGCATGTGAAAGAGAGCACAGGAGCCAATTTTGAATGGCACACAGTGACTTCTGGCTCAGCAGAGCTCAGAGCCAAGAGGCAAAAGTTTGGCACTCGCTGAGAGCCTGGAACTGTGCCTTCAGCTCACAGCCTCTCATTTGGGAAAGAGAAAACGGTCCGTCTCATTGTATTTGAAGCAGGCCTGATCCCCTGGCCTGGGCAAGGACTATGAAACAGAGTGTGGGGCAGCTGTGAAAAAGGCAGATATGATCCTTGAATGGGCAAGACTGGGATATCCAGCAGAGAAAGGAGTAGTGATGACATTATGTTAGGGTCTTATTCAAAGACCTTTGGACTGCAGTGACACATTTCTTGTCCCTCATCTGCAAGGTGGATGAACTAATTGGGCAAATGGACAGCTGCTGTAAAGAGAGGAGAGGACAGGAGTTTGGTTTTGATCAGCTTAGCAAAAGAGAAGCCAAGATTATACTTGCTTCTAGTAAGTATATCAAGGCGGTATATATAGGGAGGAAGAGGATCTAGCTAAAATAAATGTGAATGATAATGACACAACAGCAAATAGGTATTGAGTGACAACAGGTACTTATAGCCTGGAAATCAGAAGTAGTTCATACCTGTTCAGACAGTGACAGTATGGAGCAGTCTTCCCATCCTGAGTAGTGGAGATGTAAGAAGCCCAACTGTTTTGATGATGGTGCTCAGGAAATTTGTGACAGCAGTTATATGAGACATTGGCTAAAACGACAAGTGTCTGAACTCGGAAGTGCAGAACAAGGTCTCTTCCAGTCCTGTGTTCCACAAATGCAGGTAAAGTGTAATGCTGTACACTCTGCAACAGGCATCTTCTCTTTGGACTACTTTCCTTTCCTCAGTTCCTGTACCTGCCCAATGGAGAGATCCTGTCTTTACTAAGAAATAAAACTTTTACCTTGTATTGGTTTTTATGCAAATGAAACTATATACTTCCATTATCTCTGTTGTCTGCGTGCCAGGCTAATGTGTTTTCTGACAAGGATTAACTCAGCATTGAATATCCCCTGAGATACAAACTGCTGGCCATTTAAAATGACATAGGTGGAGCACACTGGGTAAAATCCTTCCCAGACAGCTATGACTGCAACTTGGGCACCAGCGGTTGTGGAAATGGCTTTGATATCGTCAGAAAGTGAGAATGACCCACAGAAGTTTTAGGGGAAGATCCAGGTTTTGGAGCTTTTCTCTGAACCTCCCAAACCCATGCATGAATGGAAGTTTTAGCAGAGGGTTATCCCAGTAGACTGGTTACTGCTTGAGTTTGGTCCTACTGAAAATACCAAAATAAAAGCCTTTCTTGGAAATATGGATGGTACTGATCCCTGCCTAAATCTGGCACAGAAGAACAGTGCAATCAAATCATTTCGATATTGTGAAACTTTGACAAAGATTCAGGGCTTTTCAAGTCCTTTCAAGTCCTTGCTTATCCTTGATGGGAATTCCCAGTGCGTTGTACAGGATGGACAGCCACATGTTCCCAGGCCCAGCGTCTTTCTCCTGTAGTTGAATGAAATGCTGCTGTCCTCATTAGTGTGGTAAGACCTCTCTCTTCTACTATTACCATATATAGGTAATAATAGAAGTATTATTCAATATCAGGATTTAAAGTGAGCATAATATTTTTGTTCCTACTTGAACAGATCAGAAAGATCAATGCAGTGAGTAATTATTAAGTGGGAACATTAGATTGTGGGGGCTTCATTTATTGTACTGCCCAGACACTGGAGCGTTGTTAGTCATGCACAATTACCAAATCCGTCACTAAACACAATACACTGCTCTTGATTGTAAGAAACTGTTGAGTAGAGTAGCTGGCAACATTTGACAAAAGATAAGGGTTCCCTTTAATCTAGTGGTTTCTTTTGAAGAGTCAAATGTATCAGCACTGATGTTCATTTTTTGATGAACATTCACTCTTCTGAGATTCTTGCTTCTGTGTATGACAAGTATTGTATTGTTTTGCTACACACTACAAGGATTTTTTTTTTTTTGGTGGATCATAATTTAAATTATATTTGGGTACCAGTAACTCTTAAAGAACAGTTCATTTGAATAGTAAGGTCACTTAATTGGATCCTCATTATGTATTTTTTTAAAAAGGACTACTGCTAAAGGTAAGCAATGCCTATTAACAGTGGTACTCTTAAGAGATGCTGCAGTACAGTATTTATATTATTTATACGTATACATAACAGTAATAACTGCAGTTCTAAACATGTTACTTCTATCTTTTGCAGACTTCAAAGCTACAGTGACAATTTAAAGTGACAGGAAAGTTCAGTTAAAAATGAAAGCATATTTATTATTTAGGTGAAAATACTTTTTATTAATTTTTGTCATTACTAAGGGGTTAATCTAGGCTATGATAGGACCTGATGGTGAGGCCGTTTACAAAAAAAAATCAATGTACATGAGCTCTGATTAGAACGTGATTGATGCCCAGTTACTCCAATGAACAGGAACTAATATGATCAGACAGCGCCGATCTCATTTGCTGAAGGGCACATTAATCACTATGTACTTTGGCAACAACAGTGGTCAGGGGAGGGAGTCAAGCAGGGGTCTTACACTAATTCAACCAGATGAGCACATATTATCTGTAGTTGAGTATATTACACTAAAATCATGCCATCTTTATTGTATATACATCATTACATGACTATGTAGAATATGTGAGCCCTATTTATATACCGATTTAATTTAGTTCTTTCATTTACTTCCGAAGTCTGGTCTTTTAATAATGACTTGCAAGACACTGTTTTCTTCTCACTCTCAACCATACCCACTTTGTTGTTTCAGTTTTACCTCAAAAATTAGCACTTATGGAGCTGTTTGTGAATTACAGGAGAGGCCAGTAAAAAAAAAAAAAAATGTAGTAATTCTACATGGTAGTAAGTGAATACCTTAATTACTATTCCTTTTTTTAAGATTTCAAATGAATGGGTGTATGGGAACCCTTCCAGGGAGACTTCTGAATACCGTGATGATAAGTGATATGCTGTAAGCAGATAAGTGAAGTCACATACAACTGTTCAGTCAGTCCTTTCCTACTGAACTGTCATTCATCCCACTGAATATCCATCAGCCTTCACTCTAATCAGGCGGAATTGGCAGGTCCCAGTGGATGAGATGTTAACAGTCTATTCCTGTCTGGCAGCACGTTCCATGCTGGAGAGCTAGAAGACATCATTTTGTTCTCAAGGCTCAGCATGTCAAATATTAGCTTGGAAGGACTTGAGGATCCTCTGTTCTTACTCCCAGTCTTATCACAGCCAGCCGTACCAGAGTGCCACAACCCTGAATCCGGTGTCTCAAGCTTTCCCATTGGCATACTCCCCAGGAGGTTTGAAGAAGTTCCTTCTTTGTGATGGGGAGTCAGTTGCTTCACACAGCACAGAATAAAGGAAAATTCCCCAGTATGCCAACAGGCCCCTACTATTTGCAACACTGCTTCCTCCTTTCCCTTTGCCACAGTAAATATAATTTTTCATTCCCATGAAAAATGTTTTTGAAGAGTTTTCCTGGAACCAATCCTTTCTTCTCATAAGGTCAGCTTGTCACAAAACCAGATCTGGTGGGCCTTGCTTGTCAGTCCCAGGAGGCTGCAGATGTGCTGTTCTGCACTGGTACACATGCTAGTGAAATCTTGCAAATTTAGGGGCTCAAAATATAATTGGGGAGATGGTTTCAGGTCAAAGAAATGGTCCCTTTTCATGCTGAGTGCCTTTAGGGACTCCTTTGCAGAGATTTACAAGTCTGGAGGCAGGCTCTGGTGGAAGCTTCTCTGTCTCCTCCCCTCACACTTGCTTGGATTTGATGTCCTGCTGCTCTTGCTGCAGGGAATGAAGTTCTGCTGCCACATTTGCAGTGAGGGGCAGGTTAACAGGGCTGGTTTAGTTTTTCTGTCATACCTAAGCCTGGCATGCACTGGTCCTTGAAGCCTGCCCAGCCTTACTCCTGTCACACCATCCCATGGCTTCCATGGGCTCTTGAGCAACAGTGGAGGGGGGAGACTATGCTATGAGATGGATTTCTCTGGACAATAGAAATCTGCAGGTAAAGAAAAATTTCTGTTCATCTAGAAAGACTAATCTGGGCCAGAGTTAGCCCCAAAATTATTATAAAAGAGTCTTAAAAAAAAAACCACAACAAAACCAACACAAAACAATGTGAAGCAAGTATGGTTTGGCTTTTAAGCAAGCCTTAATTCCAGCTGATGTCCCCAGAATTTTGGGGCAAACCTTGACATCCAGGAAGGCAGCTGAATGGAGCAATTTTGATAAAAACTGTTGCATGCAAGGATGGCCACAACATGGATGACATTTAAGAGCTCAGTTTGCAATACAGAAAACTGAAATAAGTATGGGAATAACAGATAGGAGAAAGAGAGAGATACACCAATACTTAGTGACTGACATGTTTGATGAAATCTCAATGCCTAAAAAATATTGTGGAAGATCTCACTGAAGTTTAGTATAAATGATGAAGCCCTATTCAGATGCCCTTGAGGTTGGTGAAGTAGGAAATTTGTTGACCTTCCAACAGAAGCAGAACTTTAGAGAAGGAAGCCACCTACTGAAGCATTTCATTTAACAGGGTCGTTACCAAAACCAAAATATTGAGAGCCAGATGTTTTATGGTATTAAGATCCTTAAAGATGCTGAAGCTATCAGTAGTTGTTAGAGTGGTGCTGTAGACCCTAAAACTCTGGCCCTAAATTAAACATTAGTGGTACAACTACTGGTTGTCATGTTCAGCCCAAAGGAGAAGGCAAGGATGGAAGCCCGAAGCCCAAAGCCCTCAAGGGCTGAGCAAGTTGTCTGTGAGAGTAAGCAAGACTGGAGGTAGTGGGAGGTGGCAAAGAAGGGGTGAGCAGTGAGACCTCCAAGAGTAAAATGAAAAGATGAGAGGAAAAAATAAGGAACAGAGAAAAGGAAATGACAGAGTGAAGCAAAAGAGACAAGACAGAGCGGGGAACAGAGGATGAAGCTAGGGAGGACACTTCATTGGCAGGAGAGAGCAGCAGATATAGTGTTTTTTAAAACTGTAGAGCAGGGTAGGGGGAAATGGAAAAAGGGGAGGGGAGGAGGAAGAGGGGGAGGGAAAGGAAAACCTAATGCGAAAGGGTGATAAAGACCAGAGTCAAGATTGTAGGGGAAGAAAGAGAAAAAGAGAACAGAATGGCAAGTAGGGAGGGAGTAAGAAGAAAAGTTGATATAATAGAAGTAGGATTGGACTGTACTGGGGGTTTCTCCTCCTCCTTTTACCTTCTGTAAGAATACATTTGTCCTGCTTGTAAAGAAAAAAAAATAATGGATAAGACTTTGGGCCATAGTGGCCCCGCATGAGGACTGAAGTTTGACAGTGAGATGCCTCAGATTGTCATTAATAAACAAGAATGCCCCAGTGTCAGTGCAGGCTGGACAAATTAGTAACATTTTGTGTTGTTGCTCAAAACATGCACGTTTGGAGAATTGTCAGAAACCCTCGGAGCTTGCTTGGAGCAGCTCTAGAAGAGGGAGCAGAGAGTACTCCGTGTGCTCTGCAGAGCAGCACCATGTGGAGAGGAAAACGTGCTCCCCTCGTGGGGCAGCGTGGAGGGTTAGCGTGGAGCTGTGCAAATGCATTTGGGGCCCTGCAGATACGGGGTGTTGCCTCTCCTTCCAGAGCACCAGCTAGGCTGCCGATGCATGAAATGTAGGCAGTGGTAGCCACGTCACTGCCGTTGGGGCTTTTTCCTGCTTTTTTGCCGGTTTTGCCTTTTTTAAAATTATTTTTTTAAATCATGCTGCTTGTAGCTGGGGTGGTTTGAGCTGGGTACAGTCTATCAGCAGCTTTGCTCCAGCCTGAGCTACCAGTGCGCTGCTCCTCAGGGTGCACTCAAGTGTGTTCTGCGTCCTAAATACCCCTGCACGGCTGAGATGATGGTACCTCTGACCATGTGTAGCACAACCTGTAAACTTGCTTTCTGGGTAAAATTAAAGGTGGCTAGGTGGTTAGGCAGAGCGTTTCTGGGCTGCTCCCTTACACACCTATGAATTAGTGTGGGGTGTTTTGGGTGAGGGGCTTTGTTTGGTTTCTTGAACCAGCCCCACTTGCAAGGGTTTTGTGCAAGCACTCATCATAACACTGCCATGCAGAGCAAAGAGTCTGGAAATACAGACCAGACTCTTTCTATACTCAGCTACAATTTTTGTTCTAATATATGTATATAAAAAATTCTCCTTATCGCATACATTCCATTATTGTACATAATATTTTCCTGAACAGGAATAAATTGCAGGCTTACATCTAGTTCTCACTCTCTTTTATTGTTATTTTAAGCAGCAGGTAAGGTTATAATCCATCTGTGTTTGTGACCTTGAACAAGAATGGGCACTTTCTCATTTACATAATGCTATTTTTTACTGAGCCATTAAACTGCAGAAAAACAGGGCCAGCATGAAAAGTAGTCATCTACATATGTTAAAAAAAATAACTGCAGTAAATCCAACCGAAGAAAGCAGACTTTTAAAAATATGCGAGAGTTCAAGAAATTAAAAAGCAAATGGACTGTAAAGGCAGTTTTACTGCAAGCAAAACCTCCTAAAATAAGATTCTTGGCAAACACCTCTCGGTGCATTTGGTACACTGGTACCCTGCCTGCATGAAAACTGCTCCCCTGATGGTTCCTGCCTTCATCTGGAGGGATGCTCCTCCTTCCCCTGGGAGCCACGGCTCTGCAGCCCATGGCACAGGGTGCCCCAGCGTATGAACCTGTTTCAAAATTTTGCCTGGGGGGAAGAAAACACAGTACGGTGCTGGGCTGTTTGCATCACAAATTGTGTACGTTAGCACTGAGATATGAAATAACCTCGATTTTTTCATGTTGTGAATAACCATTACAGCAGGAGCCGTAATGACAAGACATGGTAATTTGGAAGGAGTGAAACATTGGATTTACTACTGTTGATTCAGTTTCTGAAATGGGCACTAATCTTGATCAATAGGCTTTCTGCAGCTTCTGGGATACATTTTATCAAGCTGTCACATTGACTTTTTTTTTTTAGCTTGTGAGATTGTTAACTTGTGCCTTACTAAGCAGGATTGTGCCAGGTCTTTGCAGGTGGGGAAGGTAAGGGAAACCTCACTGCAGCCAACCCAAGGGCAGGTACTGCTTCCGTGCTCTCCCGAGCAGAGAGGCAGCTCCCTGCCAGGGCTGGCTGCAGCTACGTACGGACAAGTGCCTCTGTTGCCCGTCCCTGAAGTCAGCAGCAGAGCAGCGGTACAGCCAGGGGCGTGCCGCCTGCAGACCTCAGGAAAGCAGCCTCTCGACAGGGTGAAGGCTGTAGGTGAGCTATTGCTGAGGGCAGCGCATGCTGTGTCGCTGTGCTCCGCCTATCTGATTTGCAGCAGTTCCCTTTAGCGCTTCAGGAGCTGCAAAAAGCTCAGTGTGGAATCAGCTGTCATCAAACTCCAGTATGCCATCAGCAAACACAGAAGGAGGATGGAGCTGGCAGTCCTGCTAGTGATTCACAGCGTACAAATCCAGCTCACCCGCTCTAGTTACCCTACAGTGGCTCTGAAGTGAGCAGAGCTGCTGTCAGTCAGTAGCTGTAGTGCCAAAGCAGTTAGCTGCACAGCTCCCATTTGTGCATTTTTCAGTATATTGTTCATTTGTATTACAGTAGCTCCTGATGGCCCCAAATGACATCAAAGCAACGCTGGCTGGAGGCTGTGCATATAGTGTAAGACAGCTCCTGAATCCAGGAGCACCTAATCTAATCAGCTAGTGAGTGTCTGTATGACAGAGAGTATAGTTTATGCCTTATTCTCCCATGGTTGCATATGCCGTGGTCTCCTGGCCTGTATGCTGCTCCACACAGATTCCCCCTAAGTGGGAAACAACAGCAAAGTGCTAAAGAAATGTAACTGTAATTTGAGATGGAGGTTAGTTTATTATATGCAAAGCATGGGAAATATGCTCTGTTAGGGTGTACTAGAAAGGCAAATAGTTCCTGATTGCCTGAGTCTTAGAATGGTACAGCTTTTCCTGTGGAGACTTGACTGTTTGGGGTGGATTCCCCTTCCAGAATGGAAATTCAGAAAAACACCCTATTTGGGGCTGAGACAGGAGAGTAGAGCGTGGTCCTGGCTTCACATATGGAAAAAGTTCACAGGGGATGAGCTTTCAAACAAGGCTCTGAAATCCGTGATTATGCTAATCCAATAACCTGAGGGCCATGGATGAAATCCTGAATTCATTAAAGTTAGTGACAAAATACCCTCCTCTGGGGACTGGGGGAATGAAGAAACTGGCAATACATTATTTCAAACTACAAGCTGATTAATAGGGTAATTTTCATACAGATTAAAGTATGTTTTCTGTCCCTTTCTCCCAGACTCAGAAATATATCCTGACTTGAAGCTTCATTCAAACTTCATACAAGAGATGACAAAATCCTGTTTATCAGTGTCTTTATTTTTAAGAAGCATTGTAGATACAAACTTTAATGGTGTCTAGACTTGCAAGGTCTATGGCTTCAGAAGGGAAAAGGGTTTATTCTGGAAAGAATTTACTTGTGCAAAGTCACTGTGCTTTTTCAGAACCTTTCAAAACACTTTTCTTCAAAATACTCATTAAAATATATAATGATGTACTAAATCTTACTACTTTATTAAAAGGTTTGAAATACTTGGAAATTTTTTTTAAAGACTGTTTCTGGAATCATGGGAAATCTCAGCTGTCAGAAAAGGTAAGGCTCTGGAGAAGGAAAAAAGCCCGACATATATGATCCTTAAACACTCATAAAAAACTGGAGGGTAATTAAAAATAACTTATTGAACCATATTACTTTTATTGTCTTGAGAAGTCAATCTCATGATGTCAGGGTCCTGACATTTGTGCATGCTTCAGGATGCAAGTTTTGCGGTAACTGTAATTTTCATTGAATACTCTAATAGAGAAGGGGAAGACATGGGTAGAAGAAAATTGTTCACGCTAGGGAGTACTGGGAAAAATCCTGTTTTATATTCTTTCCCACCTGAAACCAGAAGATGTCTAATCCTAAGGTTAAAGCTCAACTGTCCTGATCCAGTCGTGTTAGTAGACATCCCACAAGCTGCTGTTTAATTTTGTCTTTGTTTTCTCTCTCTCTCTCTCCCCCCAGTGTGATAATGACAGGTGCATATAACAACTTTTTCCGAATGTTTGACCGAAATACCAAGCGGGATGTTACCTTGGAGGCATCCCGAGAGAGCAGTAAACCACGAGCTATTCTTAAGCCCCGGAGAGTCTGCGTCGGAGGCAAACGGAGGAAAGATGACATCAGTGTTGACAGTTTGGACTTTACTAAGAAGATCTTGCACACGGCGTGGCACCCAACTGAGAACATCATTGCTATAGCAGCGACAAACAATCTGTACATATTTCAGGATAAAGTGAACTCAGAAATGCACTAGATTTATCAATATCCCTCTATATTTACAAACCAGCCTCTTGAGAGTTGTAGAAGGATGTGATCTTCACAAAAATTGTGGCTTCTGTGGTGGGATTTGTAGGTTGCATCCTTTCATCCCTCAGCCTGTATCATTATTGGTGGCAAGCCAACTATTTTCCATCACTGCAACTGTATGAGTAAAAGGCACGACTGCAAATCCAGTACTGTGGTCTGTATCGGTTCCTTTAAACAAACCGGGGTATTTATTCACTTTGGGAGCATTCCTGAGGAGGGCTGAGGCTCCTCAACTCCCGTCAGTCCTTTCGAGGGTCTCTGTGGTTCACAGGACCACGCTGTTCTGGTGCACTGCCTGCTTTTGCAGTCCACAGCATTTACCACATTGTTAGAGCTTTTTGCCTCAATCTCTTATTCTTTTTTCAGTAACCCTTTCCTGTCTTTCAACTAAGCCAAGCCTGTTTGAGTGAATGAATAGCCACATCCCTTTACAGCACGTGGCACACTGGAGGGGCCTCACGACAATTTTAACTGGAAGCAGAACCCTGCTGGTGAAAAGCTGCCCTGTCTCCCCCCTCCCATTCCCTTCTTTACAACACCCTCTTATTTATTTATTCACATTACTAACTTTGTGCTTCAACTTCCCAAGTGAATAAGTGACAGACTGGTAGAGTTACTCAGCCAGCTTATTTTAAGAAGTTCATTCTCCATAGATCTCTTTGCTCTGTTTAAAACAATAACTAGTATCTTCATCACATGGAGGAGTATTAAAAAACTTGGTATTGCCGCTCCAGAGGGACTGGCTGGTCAGAGACAGCCTGGCAGTCAATACACAAACCCATCTCACCGTTTGGGGGTTGGAGTTCTGGAAACCTTGGCCAGAAGTGCTGTCCTTGAAGGCCGTGCTCGACTTCAGTGGGAACAAAGTTACGTCACTGCTAGACACTTGAGAAAGTCTCTCGTTTTTTACTGCAGCGTGGTTATTTTAATCCTGGCTTTGGGGAATACAGGCAGTGCCATGGTAGCTGTAACTGTAAAAAGAATGGTACTGCAAGATGCAGCACTGCTCAGTGAATTTTAACGCTTTTAAATGAGTCCACTGCTGGGTGACAGAATTATTCCTGGAGAATAATTTTGGAGAATAATGAAAAATCAAAAACTCCAAACCAAACAAAACCTTCTTCCACATAAATACTGTTAGATCTATCTCTGGTTTAAAATGATTAGTGATGTAAATGGAAAAGGAAAGTACACGCAATCGGTGCAGCGCATGCAGGAATTATACGGGAACGGTGCAGTGGGCAGGGAGTCCTCTTAATCCAGGAGAATAAAATTCCGCTGCATCCCTAATAGCTCTGGCAGGACAATTAATATCCCAAAGGATTTCACCTCAAACCATGCATAAAAGAGCACAACTCAGATGACCTGTTAATCTGTCCATATTAAAACTCCTCAGAAAAAAACAAAAGTCTTTAAGCCATTATGCACTGATTTCTTGGTAAGTGGAGAATGTACTGATGAAGGGAGCTGCATGCTTTTATATTTAGGTTTGGGGGAAAGAGTGGGTGAAAATCTGCTTCCAAGAACTAAAAACAAAGTCTACAGCTTTTATATGACATCTTAACACAACACATGAAATCTCTGTGTTTGAAGTTTTCTAGATCAATGCTGTATATTTTGTGTGTAGAAGCACAAACGCATGTGCATCACTTTCCAGCCACACTAAACACATACGGTATGAAATGTGTAGGTTAATTTTAAAGGGAATGAGGAATGTTTGTTTATAAAATACTGTATGCTGTAGCAGGCATGGACAGTATATGTACATATTTATTCTAATGAAATTTAACAAAATTGCTTTTCTTTTTTTTTTTCCTTGTAAAAAGGTTTAAGAATGTGGTAAATTGTATAGAAAACTTGTTAATGCCAAACTACTGCTTCAAGGGTGTCATACAATTTCTTTGACTTTTGGCCTCCTCCATTAACCTTTGTAGCTCAAAAAAAAAAAATGCTATCAGCTCATATTGACATTTACAGCTAGAAGTACTGTAAAACATATATTTAGCTTTTAACATTCTCAAGTAAGATTCTATAGATAACTTATTATAAAGCAGATCTTAATACAACAATTTTTTGTTTTTAATTTGAAGTACCTTACTCTGTTACAGCTTTGGGTACCAAAAAGAACATGTTAAAATTAAATAAAGAAATATATCTTTGGAGCTTTATAAAACTAATTAAATACCCAACCAAAATACCATGAAGTGATTAAAGAGGAAATAAATAGAAACCTTTCAAAGACCAGTATTCCATTCCTGTCTTTGACATCACTACTACAGATCGGTTTCCTGGTTTCTTGAATGTATGGAAAGTTAACATCGTCATTGTGAACGTTTCCAACTTTCTTTCTCTTTTTAGTTTGAGCTTTCAGTGGTGTAGAGTAAGTGATGGTAAAGTTGGTAAATCTGATTGTTTTGAAAGCTGTTGTTCATGGCTGCATTCTTTGTGTTGCACAAATTAGCTAACTGTTGTTGAATAAAAATATAAATATGTTAATACCAGCTTTTTCAATAAAACTACAACCAAAAAGGCATAAATAGATGACTTCAAGGCACAGCTTATTTTTAAGCTAGACATGAAAGGGCTGTTTAGCTCCTTTTACAAAGGAGGAAGAGTCACAGGGATCGGGACTCACAGGGCAAGCTGCTACATGAACTCAAAGTGTTGTGGCAGGTAGACAGGTAAACACAGTGCTGTGAATGGGCCTGACTTGGTTTCGGGTGATGAAGGAAGAGTGTTACAGCAGAGCTGGAGATACGCTTTTGGGTCACACCTTGGCCCAGCTTTTTCCTCTGCTCATAGCCCAAGATAGACTTTAGGAGATCGGAGTCTCAGTCTCCTACAGATGGAATGAGAGACATGCGCAATGTGAAGGGACACATACAATCACAGGGTAAAAAAATGGCATTGGTGTCATTGCTGGCCAGGTCAGAGACCTTCCAGTGCAGCAGACCGTGAGGGTACATCTGGGATGTGGCCAAGCCTGGCTTCCCAAATGGGACGCACATTGGCCCAGGTGACAAACCAGAGGGCTACCAGCAGAGCAGCTTCCCTCCTTGCCCACACCGCTCTCTTTCTACCTCTACCCTAGGGGAAAATTTCAAAAAAAAAAGGAAAGAAGAAGAAGAAAAAAAAAAGCTGGCTTGGCATACACAGTTAAAGCTAGGAAAGCATTCACTTCCCAGTCCAAACTGATGCCTGACCCTCCCCAGTCATCACGATGCTTGCCCCAGATCTTGGGCTCTTCTTTGGAATCTCAGTCTAAGGCAGCTAACCCTGCCTGCGTGTTCTACACAGAGCCCCGGGGTGTGAGAAACCGCCTGGGCATCAACACACACGAGTTAGACACTGAAAGGCTAAGTCCTTTTTCTGGATGCAGACCAGAATAAATTTGCGTCAGCTGTTAGATTGGGCAGTGTGTTGCTTTGCACAGCTCTCCCAGAGCTTACATGCTAATTCCCCCCCTCCCCTTTTTGGGAAGACACTGTCAATCCCACTCATTTAGATGGACAAATATGACTAGGCACTGAAGAGAGAAATCTCAGCTGAAAATCAACACATCAAGCAATACACTATTTACCTTTCCAGTTTCCCTTTTCATCCCCAAATACCCAGCAGGAGCAGGAGCCAGATGGCTAACTCTCATGCTTTTGAAATTTTCACATGCATACTTAGTAGCCGCATATGGCAATTTAACCCTTTATGGTTTTGGGGGGGTATTGGCATGAGCCACCTGCTACTCCTGTTTGCAGCCAGCAAATCATCTTGCTTTCAGGCAGAGTTAAGTCCTTTGGAGCCTTCCAAGGTTGTGGTTATTAATCCCTGATGAGAGGGCAAGTATAAGGATTGTTTGTCTGATTTTCAGTAACATTATTATCATCAATTTGCTCCCACTCCCAATAGTAATCCTTTTCCATTTGCAGTCTTCTCAGCAAATTGCATTGTCTAAAATTAGAGCATGAATTCACTTATCTTGCTCATGTGGTAGAACCTCAGAAGGCAACAGGATTACTGAAGTGGGTGAGATTCAAAAACTTGGGCCTAATTTTATAAGATGCTTAGGAAGGGGTATGTGTTCTTTGGTTTCTTTGAAATGGTGTGGATAGTCTGTACAGGACAGTTCGCCATGCACAGTGGAAAGGTTTGCTTTCAGAGTGTGCCATGAGAAAGGTTTTCTTAGAAGTGATTATTTTTTTCCTTCTCTGAAGTTGGTCGAGGATCAAACTTTTATTCACATGAAAGTGAGCACAATTCTTGAGGCACTTAGAGCTCCTAAATCTGGCCCATGATGCAAAACATTTCATGTGAAGCACCTGACTGAGCAAACTCCACAGTTCCCTCAGCTATAAAAGCTCCCATGAATACGGATGAGCCAGGCAAGGTACGGATAATTACTTGTCTTGCTGTTTGCCAAGTGGAGACAGTCAATGACTAGGACAAGATCCTTAAACCAACAATTCCGTTAAACAACTATTTTAATTATCTTGGTGATGCTATATATTCTTTTTATAATGGCCGCTAAAAAGAATAAAACCTACAATAGTGACTCTATCAAAGGATGCAGGGTGGTTTTCTGGACAACCACTCCTTGTTTTAAGACTAGCACTAGTCATACCAGTAGCAAGTGCATGTCTCGTGCAGCAGCGTGATCCAAGATATCACAACAGATTCCCAGGCAGATTAACTTTAAATACAAGACCAAATTCTTCAACTGGTGATAAACTGAGAGTGCTCCAGGGAGAGGGGTATTTAGCTCGGAGAACTCCAGAAACCCCATCACCACCCTTGGTGGCTTCATCATCATCATCATCATTTCTCCAATAGGAGGAACAATGCTGGGGAAAAATTCACTGTAAATTATAAATAATAAGTAATTGAAACTGGAATTAGGGTGTCAGACTGGGGGGCAAAGAGGTTGGTATTCTTCCATGCTCTACCTATAAAATGCTACCCAAGCAGGACACCAGAGTGAGACCTGTCAAGAACTTGTGCCAAAGTTCCAGCCCCGGCAGGCTCTTGCTTTCATTTCTCCTTAGCGAGGCTTGAACACCCCCAACAGCTCTGCTTGGTGCCCTGGACCAGGCTCCTTCTCACTTTGGTGGGAAGATGCAGAAGGAAGCAGAGGTTTGCCTCAGATAGGAGAGATACTGACATTGCGGTCTGTTTGCGATACAGGAGACGATGCTCACAGTAAATTTATGCACATCTCGGACTGTCTGGTGGAAGAGGTGGGGAGGAGAACATTGCCGGTTCAGTTATCATCCTCTGACATCTCTGCTAACACCTCTGCGAGATGAACAGCTGCACTCTCCGTTTCTCACAGCTATTGATCTGCAAACCCAGATAGATGTTGCTGCATCAATTGCTCTCTGTCAACATGTTAAAAATATTCTCTGCAACCTTAGCAGCTAAAGACTTACTTTAGTATGAAATAAGAGATAAGCTGCACTATTTTATACCACCTTCCTCCACATATTTTGTGAACAAGTAGGGCTCAACTAGGCTTCTTTTTAAAAAGTTTGTCTATTTTGAGCTGTTACTGTAATATTGCCAATGAACGTCCAGGAATCCAGTGCTACTTTTAAAGCTGATATCTCCTAATCCCTTTGTGGAGCTGCCAGAAATCTCTCCTTGTACAGTTTATCCCCAAGGAAAGTCTGTCCTGTCAAACCAGCGCCAAACCCAGACTCTCCTGAGATTCACCCTTCATTATAAAAAAGCAGAGGAGGCAGTTCTTTCTCGGGAAGGATAACTGCAGCCTGAAGCTATCTAAAGTGGGGGACAGAAAGATTTCCCTTGGCCCCTCTGCACGGTCCATCCCCAGCCTCACCCCCCCGCTCTGCCCCTGTGCTGCCTGCCTGCCTGTTCCCCTGCGTTGCCTTTCTTTCCACCTCATCCTATGACTCCCCACGACCTCCCTTTAGCCTCCTCCTTGAGCTACATCCAGTGGCCAGAAGCCACTAAAATCCCATTGACTCCCACCACTGGACCAACCACAGCAACCTCTGCAGGCTGCAGGAGCAGTTTCTCATCGGCACAATGGTAAGTGCCCCGTAATCTCCCTGTCTCCCGAGCTGTCAGAGAGGAAAGCCCCATTTGCCAATATACTATATTTCAAGTGGAAGATTTACAGAATCAGAGAGATTGTATCTTAGCAACACCAATGCATTAAGAAAGCAGTTTAACCGTTTAAACCTTCAATTAAAAAATCCACCACAAAGAGAGACAACTGTCATGTATGAGACACAAAGCCCTGCCAGCGATCCACGACCGCCTTATGCACATCCACCTGCCAAAGTGATCCCGTGTGAATCTTCTCCCTTCCCAACATACACGAGTCGGGTGCTGTTACGGCCCATCCCTACTTCGTTGGCTCTCTTGCAGGAAGTGAAGTGGAGAAAAGGCATCTTTTCACAGAGAAACCCTGAGGTTTTCTATATTGGTCTCATCCCCATAGGAGCCAAAACAAGATCTTCAAGAGTTTCCAAGGGGAAATAAAGAAGTCCCACAACGAAAACTCAGAGTGGAATAGGCACAGGGCTGTGAAATAGGCACAGGGCTGTGATTGCCCTACATGAGATGCTATGATGCAGCATCTATTCCCTGATTTGTACAACTTACTTAGAAATACAATCTTTACCTTCCAGGGTAATACCTTAATTATCAGCCTTCAGATACACCTTTCCCTCAGTTCTCTTCTTCCACAGATTTGGGCCAGACAACAGGCCAGAGCCAGGCCTCTTTCTGCGTTATGTGACCATCCCAAACAACGGCTCTTGAGAGATTTTCTTACCATGCCTGCAGCAAACGTGAATGTCATCCTTGACCTGACAAAGTTATAACAAAACCAACATAGTTTCTGCAAAACTTAGTTTAGATAAATCACCATTTTCTGCCTCAGAAACTTTCTGTAAAAGAAGCCTCACCAGCTTTTAGTGCACATTATATTGTATTTTACACTATTCTCAACTACCTGATCCATGTCATGCGGTGACACACTGCAACAGCAGGATGAACCCCAGCATACTGCAAAGAGGAGGCTTTATTTTTTGAAAAGGAAGGCCATAATCCCCCAAAAGGGAGCTGCTTGAGAAAAACACTCAGTAGGAGCGGTGCAGAGTCCCTCATCCACAGATTGAAAATTATTTGCATAGAAAGGTAGGTCTTGACCCATAATACTCCATAACTAGCCTCTGAAGCGAGTAGGAGCAGGTCTGGCATTGCAAAGGCAGGTGTTTGTATAACCCACAGACTTAACGGGACGGAGAAAGGTGGCAGCCCTTGTCTTTCTTGGTCTTGCCTCATAGATGCACTATTTTGGAGAAACAATATAATAATTGAAGCAAAATTAAAGCAAAAAAGAAATTCTGCCAGGACAACTACTGGTCCCAAAGAGTACTCGTGCCATGTGAGAACTGTGATATAAGGCACATGCATGTACTCAGTGTATCCATCTGGGCTTAAAGACTATGTTACCTCTACGTTGCAGGACAGAAGAGCTGCCCTGGGCTAGAGCAACTTCAGGACAGAGGACTGAAACACTCCCATGGAGATTCACTTTTTAAACAACGCTTAAAGATCAATTGAACTGTTACTAGAAGCAGTATTAGGAGAGATTTATGAATCATCCATTTATAACGCTAGGAAAGCATCTTCTGTAAAGAGAAGACTGAAAAATCCATTTATTGCAAAACCATTTGCTGAGCTCATCATCTGTCTCTCACCCTGGTGCAGGGGCACGCTGCACAAACAGCGCGCTAGCCGTGGGCTGCGCTTGGTGATGAAGTTCGTAAATTCCTTGAACATATTTCCTGCTTTGAACAAAATCTAGCACCAAAAGAAAATAAACTTGCTTTGCATTGCATCCTTTTGATTGAATATGTTTTGAACTTGAAGGTTTTTCAAAAATAGAGGGCTCTTAGAGTATTCAAACAGTGATATCCATCCTGACCTTCAGATGGTAGCTTCAGCTTTGATTGTAGACAGACTCTTGATCAGAATTCTGTCTGTAGACTACTTCCAAAGCATCTAAGCTCTATTAAAATAACATTTCCATTACCTAATTAATTGTTTGAAGCTATTTTCAGTAATTATTTACTGAAGTTATAGTTTGTCACCTGAGGCAACAGCATGGCTTGTTGTCGTGGAAACATCTCTGCTGTCACCGGCGCTGAACAGGGAGAGAGGAACAGGAGAGGGACCTACAGAAGAGATGCTTTGTTGAAACGCCTCACTCTTTAAAGTGAAGAAATTATTTCAGATAAAGACAGGCCACACTGAGATCAACACACACTGACTTCTGAGATATTAGGGGGCCTGTGGGCTTGGTTCAAGCCTTTTCTAATTCAGCATGACACAGCTCCTGCTGTTAAGCGCTGCCGTCTCCCATGGTTAACAGCAACACTTGTAAGGCCCTTTCTGACGCCAAACTTGCTATTATTGCAGAAAAATCCTGCCATCTTCAAAAATAGAACAAAATATCTCTAACAGCCTGCTGCCATCTCTCTATTCGATTTGTAAAAGATGAAAATTCAGACTTTCAGGGTTTCTCCTACCAGCCTCTACCTGGTGCATGATCTTGACACAGCCTTTCTGCTTTCCCCAAATCTATGCATTCATTTATAGTGCATGGAGATGTCAAGCAAGAGTTGCAGCTGGAATTTCCCTTAAAGCAGCATGTCTTCTACCTAAGTTTTAATTAAACTCTGCCACAGATTTTCCCTCTTTCTTGTTGTTCAGGTAACAGAAAGTTAATAAAGAGGTTTAAGCTCTGATAAGCCCTGATTTTTTTTTTTTTGGCATCTAACAAACACATGAAGAGACAGAGTTTCCACCAGAAGGGACATCAGGACTGCGTGTTGTCACCACTCACATTACAGCAGAAGCAAACAATGCAGAACAGCACTGTCAGATTTACGTAAAAGATCTAGAGACAGGAACCTTCTCAAAAAGATGCTAAATTGCAAAGCAGCCAGACTGCACATTTCACAAGTTTGCCATGCGCTGTTTCATGTACTGTTAGTTTATCATTACACGGTATTTTATTACAAGGAAAAATAGATTTCTTTTTCCATTTTCATGGCCTTGGATTGCAGATGATACAGCCTGCAACGATGACTTTGCTAGTCATTTGTGTAACGCTGTTTGTAACTGGGGAGGGGGTGGGGGGGGAACTGAGTCCACACATGATTATCTATTTTTCATAAAAGGTTTTTCTAATGGCATCTCCTCTCCGAAACGGAGTAAAAGCAGAACCTGATTCTTTTGTTCCTTGGCGGTGCCCTCTGGAGACAGCAGCAGAGGGAGAGAAAATGCAGCGTGAGCCTGGAGTGCCACCTGATGGCCCGAAAGGCAAACCACGCAGGTGGCCTGTTCACCAGCGGCAGGACACCCACCCTGTGCAAGGCTGGAAAGTACCATTTTCTTGCAAGACCTACTGAATAGGTAAAGCAAACAAGCACACAGAGGCTCCAGACACAAACGTGCTCTCTCTGGAGGTTATCAGCCATCCATAACTGCTAGGCAGTACCCCTAAGCGAGCACAACATTAGCTAGGCTCCCCAGGACTGTATTTTCTGACTTTTTAAAGAACACATATTGAAGAAGTGCAACTCATCAACAGTTGGGCGATGACTTGTGTTGCTTTTGGCATCCTACATCAAACTGCAGGTGAGAACTAAATCTCTGCCAAGACTTAAGACTGGAAACGTGAATTGTTAATTCCCTTTGTACATCATTCACTGACGTCTCCACAAAGCCAGTGCAGATGTCACTAACACTGACTAATCCAGCCTCATAACTACTGAAATGCCAACCAAAATGAAGCTACAAACTTCGCTATAAAATGAAAGGATTTTAAGTAAGTCAAGCTTAGCTTTTTAGCCCATAAAGTGCACTTCCTCTTAAAACTAATTTGTTTTCCTAAAATGTACACTGCCATGTAATTATGAGATTCAGGTCCGAGGTTAAGAGAAATATCACCAGTCATAAGAGTGGCAATAAAATCAGATGCATTGGCAACACCACAGGAACTCAACTGGAAGTGCAGCAGCTGTGGCACGAGCTGTGGAGTGGCCGCCTGTGCCTCGGACGGAGCTACGGAGGATGCAAGGGAAGTGTTTTTTGGCAGAAAAAAGGGTGCACCCCCAGGACTCCATACTCTGCACAGCAAGAGCTCACAGTGTGATCTAAGTCTCCACTTGGGGCAAATTGCCAGTCCTTACACAAAAGCTTTTCTCCCTGGCTTTGGTGCTGTGGGCTTCACGCTGTCTGAGATGGCACCGGTGTAGAGGTAGAGGCAGCTTTATATTTATCTGTGGAACAGCAACAGATCTGCAAACAGAACAGCAATCTAATGCTGAAACATAAATTCTAGAGATACGTGAATTATATCACCACAAAGGTTAAAATTTCCACTTCTCACTTATATGAAGACGCAGGATAGATTTTAAGATGACAACATTCTGACCACCATATACCAACAGAATTAGTTATGTGCAAACCTGCTTCCAGTTATTCTTAGCAGAGTGTAATTATTTAAATTCCCTTCCTGTCCAAGTCAAGTGGACTTTGCAGTCTGACCGCATGAGCAGAGGATGCACCTAAAAGCTGGCAATAAAACATTATGTGACATTAGTGTCACGTGTCACTGTGTCAAATAGGAGCTTCCCAAGAGCAACCCACTGCACCATTCTCTCTGCTTTTATATTCTATTTCTCCTATTGCCAAGTGTTTGTTTATTTATTTGTTTTTAATCCACACTCTTTCTAGCTCCCAAATTTGTGTTGTGCATGGACTAAAGTGGCTTTGGAGGTGTGAAGCTTCTATTTCACAAATCTACATTATTCATATTGCTCAAGCAGTAAAGGCAAGTACTGAGAGGAGTATTCTCACTAACTAATTTCAGGCACTGCAGAACATCCTAAATTAAGACTCCATCTATACAGTCAGTAGAGGACAGGCTGTGTTGAGGAAACTCAAGCCATCTGAGAGTTTCATCTCCACATGGCCCCTGAAAAAAACCTGATGCACATTATCTAGAGACAAACAGGAAGATACCAGCACCTTAATAAAGATGGTGTGATTAGAACAAGAGTTGCAACAGAAGAATTTTGCTAGGAGTGAGACCCCTGCACCGCCTGGGAGCAGGAATGGCCCATGCTGACACCTCCCTTCTGCACACAAGAGCAACAGGGCTCCTGGCCACGATCAAAGACCTCCAGGTCGTGCAATACAGCCCAGCACCTTCTCTAGGAGTTAGGATCTCCCTGAACAACCCATCACCATTAAAGCACTTTGCTGTCCTGGGCAGAAGCTGCTGCCACCTCACCGTGGCTGTACAAGGTGCCTTTTCAGCACTGAGACTCAACCTTCCCAGCAGCAATCCCACCCACACAGTGCCATCAATAAAAGCGTACCGTCTCCCAGCAGAGAGTTCCTATCAGCACTGGCCCCAGAATAAGAGAGACATCAGCACAACTTGGCACTGGAGGCATTTCTGCATGTGACCTGGCCCAATTTTTATTACTGGTGGAAGGTGGGAAAGTTCAGAACTAATTGAATGAAGCCTCCCTTGGTAAATCCATCGCCCATCACACTGGAGCAGCCACAAACCTTTGGGTAGAGCCCTCTCTTTTCTCTTTGTAATGGGGTTCTGCAGAAGGGAGGAGGATGCAGCAACCTGTAAATGTGTTGGGGCAGATGATCCAGCCAGATCCACCATGAGGGCATTGCTTCTGCTGTGGCTAACGTGAAGCCAAGCGAACCATCTTCAAGCAGGTAGTGCCACCAGTCTCCAGGACTACCCCTATGAACCTAGGTCAGGCTGTGAATGTCTGGGCTGCCAAGCCATACTTGAATTACTGATATTCTCACTGCCCTGGGAGTGTATCTGAACTTTTTTGTGCATTTGAAGATAGCGGCCTACTGTCTGCAGACAGCTGTGGGAAAACCCCCTTGTTCTTCAGGAGGAGTACTGCAAACACACTGGAAGACACCAGAATTTCACGGCGTTACTTCCCTTGTTGCAGTCAGACAGTCAAGGAAGAATTCACATCCCAAGCCACAGGTCAGCTGGGAAACAGGAGAGGGGATTTAGGGCTAGAAGAGTCTACCAGCTGGCAGAGGTTGGGAGGGACTGCTGTCACCCAGTCCCGAGGACACACTGCTTTGTCAGGAAAGCTCTAGGGGCACGTTTACACGGGTGTGGGCAAACTGAAGCGTCAGGTGGCTGTGGTGCAAAAGCCATGTATGTGCTCACTGTATATATCATACAGAGATATTCCCCACATTACTCATGTGCTGGGCATGCAACTGCTTCTTGGCTAAAAAGCTGATTATCAATAACCTCCTGCTCTTTTGTTTCTGTCATATTTTGGGAAGTGTGATTATACACACTTCCCAAAGTGCGTGTGATTATACACACACACACTTTTTCAGTAGGATTGCAAAGACCCTCAGTTTCCTCACCATCAGTGGTAGCCCCTTGGAGGAAACACCCCAAGTAACTCAGTACTCAAATCAGAATGTGCAGTAAAACACATCGCTTATTGGACAAATTTAAATGAAATTTTTTTTCAGATTAAAATGCTGAAATGAGTATTGTGATGCTGCAATCTTACAGAAGTTGCTTCCTGTAGCTGTCAGTAGGAAGATATCTATCCTATGTATTTCCTTCTATACTCACATGAAATATTTTGTAAAGGAAGGCTGCAAGCAGTGCTTCCATGTTCCTGTTCTGCTTCAAAACCTGAAGCTCAAGTTTATTAGAGGTGATGAAACCACAAGTTTTCTCAGTGCTGAACATCCTTCCTGAATGGGAAAGTGAATCTCATCTTTTCCACATCAGGCTATAATTTATAAGAGGAAGCTGCAGGATGCTAATGATTTTTTTTTTCCAGAATAAAAGCTAATTAAATCTTTTGTGTAATAATATGAAAACAAGTGAACCATCTTAATGAATGCATATAAACAGTAATGTGATTTGGTTGTTTGGTTTCTAGGCATCCTATTTGCATTTAAGTAACATTTGAATGCACGTAGGAAGTTGTTAGAGCAGGTATATATCTCTTAACAAGTCGATGAGTTCCACCTAATTTTTGCTGCACAGATTAGTATTTTTCTACCTTAGTTATAAAGGAAAACCAGCTGCTTAATCATTATCTGCTGTTCAAACAATTGCAACTGTGAAGCTGAGATCAGAGCACAGCCTGCCTAACCTCCTTCATTTGTTAATGAACATGACCCTTACCGTGAAAGGCTGCAATGAATCCCAAAAGCATTAAGAAAGCATTCACAGTCTTGAAACTTATTTTGCCCTTTTCAGTGGAAACAGAGAAGTCAAAAGGCAGACAGATATGGGTGTGCCCTGCATATTGTTTTTCTGGATATTGTTTTATGTCAAAGGCTCAAGTTCATCAGCTGTGTAGGAACATAAGAAAGCATTGCAATACTCCCATGGTAACATTCTTATTACCCTGTATTACAAAAAAAACTGCGAGCAAATTTACAATTAATAGCAGCTATTTTATGGCACTTAAGATCAGCTAGTTCTAGGAAGTAAAACCACATGTAATTCCTACAGATCTACTAATTTCCATCTCTGGAAGAACTGGGCAAAATGCAAAGTATAAACTCCTTGCATTCTTGCCTACTGCAAGAATCTGTTAGTCATTACAGAGTGGGCTCTTAAATTATTCAGAATTCTGTATGTGTTTCGTTGTTTTTCTATACTTATAGAAGAATGTACCAGTTTGGAGAACAAGCAGTACTCTTTCATGTTACTTTGAGGATGAAATTAAAAGAATGAATATTTACCCTAAATTCTGTATATTCTAAATGCTAAAGCTGAGCCTACAGCAGAACAGCTGAACCTAATTTAGATATGTCAATAGCCATGTAATATCCTCCTCCTCCTCTTCAGTTAATTAATACTAATTCAAAAGATTGAATTATCAGCCTAGAGAAAGGGCACCTATCTTTGGAACTGTTTATAATTCATCATGTCTTCAAAACTGAATAAGAAAATAATAAATGTAGGATTAATTGAATAATTAACAGCAGCTGCCACATTCTGTCTCTGTCCTTTCCAGTCTAGAAGATGGACTAGTTTGGAACATAGAGCTGTAGCACACATGAGTGGAACAAAGTTATTTTGTGCTCTGTTTGCCTGAAAGATGTGAATTAGATAGAAACACCCTTTTTGCAAAAACACCTTGCCTGGAATTGCAATTGCTTATTAAGTATTAGCAATCTTGTGCTTGTCAGCTAAGATACAATTTAGAAAGAAAAGATTCATTTGCTAAAGGTTTCAGAACACTGAACACTAGACCAACAAGAAAATTGAGTACCTATCCATCATGTTACTGTATCCTCTTTTTCCAGAAAAACATAAAAGCATCAAGAAGGAACGCTTGAGAACTGGACATTAAAGGGCAGTATTTAAAGGTCTTGAATTCAAATTTACCTCCTCTTTCCTTTTTGGATACACAGAAGAGCTGAAAACACATGGAAAATGACCTCCTACGTGCTAGCGTTCAAAACTTTCCATCTCTGTTGGAAAGAATCATCTGACAAATTCAACATCAACCTGTCACTATGGAGCACATGAATTGTTTTTCCCAGGACCTAGCCAATTCAGGGGTTGTTTTTCACATGAGCACATAAAGGGGAATTGTATAACCTGGAATCTGACCAGTATCAGTATCAATGTCCTTGAAGGAGCTTCCCCCGCTCAGAGGGACTGGAGAGTTTTAGCTAATAATTCTAAGTTTGCAAATGTAATAACAGTTATATGCCAATGTCCCCTAATAATTTCCTCAGAAAATGCTTAACTAGAAGTCTCAGAGTTGTTGGAGTTAAGCCTCATAATGATATTAAGTTACAGATGGAACTGAGGTACCTGAATTAACCCTTTTGTCTCCTCTTACAAAGCAACTCTTTCCAAAGAATTCAATACAATACTCTCCCTCCTCTTGTAACACTTCCCACATCTGACTTCAGTCAATTTTTCCTTTTCAGGATATGTAATAACTTCTTCAAAATGCACCACAGTAAGTCAGTAAATTGACATCCTTACAAAGTGTAAAAGATAAAAAAAGAAGAATTTTTAACATTAGTTCTGAATACCAAGACTATTGCCTTTTTTCTCCTGACAAACAGAATACAAGTTTCCCAATTATGTGTATATAAGGAAAAAAAAAGGAAAAAAACTTACATCTTTTGTGCTTAAATTTCAGAGCCAAGAAGAATGTTTAGATATTTAAAAAGAGCCTATGGATGTTCTAGCAAAAAGAGGAGAAAAGGCTAAGTTTGGCTTATTTCCAGCTAAAATGGGACCAGGTAAGTGAAACTATGTCAAAGCTTGCATTTACCTGCTACCTTACACCATTTCTTTTTACCCAGGTGGAAACACAGAGATGGTTGATAGCTTTCAAAACTAGAAGCACCCAGAAGACATGACTCTACTTCATAGATTTCCTGACGGGCTCAAACATGACTACATGGCTTTGGATGGTGGAGGCTTCTGCTCTGCAACGTCAGGCTTGGCTCACTGCCTGGGAACTAGGCAGCACGCCTGTAGGTGCCCTTGGCTTCTTCCCAACTGCAGCCCAGGGTGATGTTCAAGAGGGTGCTCATAGTTGGAGTGCAGCCAAATGCCTCATTTTCCCAAAAGTCTCCCCTTCTCTATCAAGAGTTTTCCCTGATTACACTCCCTCCCGCCCCAACCCCCCAGTGATGACTGATATGCAAAGGCAAATAGGATCTAATGCACCATCAGTGGAAGAGTAGTCAGGGCAATAGTGTGATGTATCTGTGAAATACAGTCATCCAATGGTTAAAAAAGGTAGTAAGTCACAATGAAAGCAGGGGTAAGGAGCATGTCTGGATTTCACAGATACAAAAACTTTACCTGGCGTACTCAGATTTTACTGCTAGCTTGAAATAACGTGAAGTACAACTGCAAGTATCTCACACCAGAACATTTCAAACATTCTAAACTGTATTTTTCAGGGAAAGCTGTTATCAGTGCAACATAAACAACTGCTCACAATGTCAAAGCATAATGAACAAATGTTGTACCCATTTAATTCAAGTTTGTATTTCATGTTTATTTGCACAATACAAATCATTAAACAAACATATTATTTCAGCTTCCACTGTAGACTTTTATGTACTATTTTCAGTTGCTTTGGCTTGTCCGTTACTGGTACCATCTCAATATCAGCATTATCTCTGGTGTTTGTCCTTTAGACACCAGCATGGATTGTACCTTAGTGTCACACGTGTAGCTATCATAACCAAATCAGAACAAATAGCATATTTTGTACAGAATATTTAATGCAAAATGGAAGCTTGAGGACTTTTTACAACCTTGCTGGGGTGTGAAATGATGTGCTCTTTCAAAAAACATTAAAGTCACTATCTTCTGGGCAAATAGTGAAACAATGAGTTCTGTACGCAGCTATCACCACCAGGTACTGACTATAAGATCACTTTTTTCTAGAAAACACCAAATAAATACAAGCAATATATGCAACATAAGCTGTTGTCAGCTACCTATTCTAAATCATACCTGTGAAAATACAAACGGGCACGTTGTGAATATTTAAAGTGCTTTTAACATCGAGCAAGTGAATGCATCTAGTGTCATATCACAGGCAAATATATATCCATTTTGACAAAACAGTCTCCATGCAATTAGTCAGCAGCAATCCCCTGCATTCATTTATAATATTAAACTAGTATATATTACTTCAGTCATACAGGGTTTAAAGTCAGGATACAGTGTGTACACTTACAAAACTCAACCAATGCTCTACATTAGCATACATTTTGAGCATTGCTACAGCAAGGGTTTGGTTTTTTTTTTTATACCTTTTAGGAAGCCAAACCTTGGTAGTGTAAATACAGCGTACACTGAAGATACCACCGAACCAATATGAGAGCTCATTATGCAGCTGACAGGAATGGGAAGAAGAAAAAATCAAAAGCGAATTTAATGGCTTTATGCACTGTGCTCCTCCAGTCATGCTCTATTTTCACATGCCTCCCTGCAGGTAAGAGTTTAGACATGCAATTCAAGCAAGTGATTGCTTTCAGTTCAAAGACAGGCCATTTACTGCCAAGACGACCCTCCAGAATTGTGCTGAATTCAATTATACTTCCTTGCCTCAAGTTCAACAACACTTTTTTAAACTCATTGCTTGCCTTCAGCACAATATCTTTGGTTATATCATCCTCCTCTATAGACTTGGTTCCATTTTTGCTACTGAAAGGCATGCCCACAGTTATTTCAAATTTGTACCGATCAAACATTTTCATGTGGCAGTTATGCTTTGTCAAGTACTTGAGACGACACAATTCTTCCTCCTCCAGCGTAACATTTTTGGGGTCACAAAGAGGGTAGGTTTCACCATACAAGCATCTCATCCAATCGCCAATAAAAAGTGGAAGCATATTTATTGCAGATTCTGCACTATTGTCGATTTCTGTCACGCGCACATATTTGAACCGCCCAGTCCACGTCACTCTGTGTCCTTCCAGGTGACTACATAAAATCTGAGTACGTGCCATGTTAGTCTCCTTCCATGACCGGGGTCCGCAGAGGAAAGCATACTGATTCCACGTCAAGGTAGAGTTGTAAACCTTCATTCCCTCTGATCGATACACATAGAACCAACAGAACAACACCACAGCTGTAATCCACACCAGAATGAGTTTCACAATTGAGCTTCGAGTGAGGGATTTAACCATGCCGACTACAGAGAAGTTAACTTTTGTCCACCATCGGAAAAGCAAAGGAACAGTACACAAAACCAGAGTCACTACAATTTTCATGAGCTCCAGAGACACAAACCACTTAATGAAATGGATAAGACACATCAATGCAATGCCTACACCGAGCACTGGGAGTGCAAAGAGAAACAGAAAATAACCGATTGATGCACGAACGAGCCCAATGCCAGAGGACTCTCGCAGAATGACCACAGAGAGTTCGCACCACATAAAGCAGACCAGATATGGGACCAGGTAGCAGTAGGTGCCTTTAAAATTCCGTAGTTGTGCCATTCTAAAGAAAAGATAGAACAAGTACAAAAACAGAAGGCATGGGATGCTTACATTTATCACAAAGAAATGGCCTACAGGAACAGTAAAGAAGGTTTTACCTAAGAATTTCAAGTAGCCAAAATTCCCAGGCAATACCTGCAATAGGGATAAGCAACCTGCTGCCACCTCAGTCATTAACGCTCTCCGTGTGTAAGGTTCTGCACATGTGCTTAAACTCATGTAACTTGTCACTGTGAAGAAAACTGAGATGGTAGCTAACTCTGAGCATGGTATACAGTCTTTGCTTGCTATAGGGAAGGAAAAAATGACAAAGAATACTGAGAGTAAAAAATAAATGTATGGCTCTAAGTGATTCCAACCAAAGTTCACCTCAGCTTGCTCAACATCTAGGTTTGGTTCAAAACGAAGCAGTAAGTCAGTCAAAGTGCGGAAGTTTTCCCAAGCCTTACTGTCCTGAAAAACTTTCAGTGTGCAGATCACCATAGAAATGAAGGACAAATAGAATATGATTAATGGAATAATGAAGGCAAAAAAATCAATTGTCAGATTACTGATGATGAAGAAAAAGATGAGAGCATTGATATGGTGTGTTGGAACAATGGTGGACAGCCAATGCATTCCTGCCTTTGACGCAATATCTATAAGGTATTCTTTAATTTCCATAATGGCATGAAGCGGATATTTTACAACCTGGAAAGAGAGAAAGCAGCATTTTATTTATGAACACTTTTATATCTTTGCATCACAGATATTCTTAGCTAAAGCAGTAGCAGTCAGTTTTCTAACCTCAGCTGACATGAAAAATTTGTATTTCAGATGAATGTTGCCAATAAAATCAGATTACTTTGTCTGAGATTATTCACTCTATTTTGATTAATTCAGTCAGAGGAAGCTCAGAGGCGATTTTGATTTCAGGAAAGATGTATTTCATTACCTTTGACACATATAATTAAATGGCTTCCTAGTCAAATATTCTGCTCCGCTAACTTCATACTGAAGATAAACTACATGGCTGCAGTCCTGTACTATCTTAATTTGTTACTTGAGCTGTGAGTACTGTAGCTTTAAAGCACTTAACTCTGCCACTGTTCTGCAAGGACTGTTATACATTCTGATATGCATATACACTACAGTGCATATGATTCATATGCACTTACAGGAAGTCTTTAAAGCTGTGGTTTATCTTTAAAACAATTCTTCCCAAGCATCTAGGGATGCAGCTGTCAAAATCTGGTTTGTAAACAGCAGAAATAACTATAATTACTACACCTTTAGTGATTCTTTTAACTCCACAACAGTTAACTGTTCTTTTAACTCCACAACAGTAACAGTATCTTAAAATTCCACCTATCTTACATGGCATTTTCCAACACAGTCATCAGACAACAGCGGAACTGCTGGATCAAATCCTCTCCCTATGACCAACCACACGCTTTACATAGGATCAATAAAGAGGTACAGGATTTTTCAAACACATTCAAATATTGCATCTGCACATTAGACGCTGCAAACAATCCTCCTTCCCCCATAAAAAGATAGTTTTTATGTTTTCCCAGAACTTACGCTTCTGTATTAATTAGTTCAAAGGAAAGGCTTCAGCAAAGATCTATGCTTTGTGATGAACTGGGGCAACACACACAATGTCTTGGGCATAAGCTTATTTATTAGCTAAGGTATCCTTGTTCTTCTTTGTAAATGCATCTCTTTCAGAGTATTAGTTATTCAAAAGACTGGAAAGAGATACCTTTCACACCTCCCCCCCCCCCCATATGATAATGGACAACAAAATGACAATTACAACAAAAACTCTCACGTCAACAGCTAGAAACCCCCTACCTTGCTTGAAATTTATACCAGTATTGAATGCATGCACCTTAAATCGGTATAGAAACCCACTAACAGCAAGTTGCACTATTCTTGAATTCCTTCATAATAGAACCTTTCCACACCTCAAGGCTATGGATAATTTTTCCCACCTGCTTGCTCCTGTTTAAATAAGAAAGATATGAAGCATATAATAACATCTATAATAAAAATACAGCAGTTATGATAGTAACATTTAAATCCTCACTGAGATGTAATGAACGTAGATTGCCCTCTTCCAGAGAAAACCATTATCCCTTTCTCTTAAATATATGACTCATATATATGAAACTGTAAACATATATATGAAGTCAAGTCCAAAAAGAAATTATAGCAACAATTCTTGTACTGACCTATACAGACTGAACATCAGCTTTGAGAGTCAAGTGCAAGTCACCTCTGCCTTGTCTGAAATGCGTAAGTTAAGAGCCCTTCAACACAACTTGTTCATTATTGCCTTTTTACCTTCAGTCGCAGGGGTAACTCTTCAGGAGCCTTCCCTGCCAATTCATCATCTTCCTCTTCCTGCATAATCAGGTTAGATGGGATGATTCCCTTTGCGTACTTCTTGGTAATTTCAACGAAGTCATCCAAAGCAATAAATTTTTTAGCTAAGAGATAAAATGAAGACTTTGAGTAAATAGTATCACTACAACACTGTATTGATTATGAGTTGGAATATTAATTTTCTTTCCTGGTAATAAAGAAGATTTACTCTGGGCTTCAAAAACTGAACTACTGATAACACAGGCTTACCTTGCAACTTGTTCTGAGATCTGTGCCGAAAAGGACAAGCTGCTTGTACCAGCAATATATGACTACTCTAAATCTTTCCGGACCAGCAGCTAAGTTATTTACCGGTAAATAGGAGCTTATCTGCACCTATTCCAAGGAAAAAAGACTACTGGATTAGGTCACACAGTTTTAAATCATAAGCTATTATATCTTTGGTAACTTCTTGAGAGAAATCTTTAACTAGCAGCCACATTGAAAAGAAAACAATTGTACAGGAACAGTAATGAATTAGCTGTACATTATTAACTGAAAAACTGACTTCTGATTTGGCATTTAACAGTCATTTTTCTGAGTTCAGAAGTTACAGACGTATCATTATGGGAAATGCCCAATTATTGATATCTACAAGACTAAATATAGATTACTTAGTGTATTAATTTAACATGCTATGTGGCTATACAAAGGGCCTCCCCCAGACTCTATCAACTGTGATCTAAAACAGATAGCCAGCAACAAAATATACTTTGCTCAGTTGTACACAGAGACAAAATTTATCACTCTGCCCTGGAAGATCCTTATCCACTCCTGTGAGTAGAAGGGAGGCAAGAGGTTACTTCTGAAAACTCTAGGGACGCTGCAAGACAGAAGATGATTGATACAGTGCTTCAAACTCTTTTCACAGCCAGTTCCTTACATTAGCATGGATCAACTAGTTTCTGTGGTAGACAAGCTTGATGTCGTTTGTAAAGGAGGATAATTAACAGCAACTTTTTTCCATACACTAAAGTAAATGACAGTGCTGTAGATATGAAAGACTTCTGAATGACAAAAATCTGTAACACACCACCTACACAGTAAGTTTAGCTAGTCAGCTGATACAAAGATATGAAAGCTGGCCTGCTTAATACTAGTTTAAGATTTTAAAGAGACAGAAAACCAAACTGCTTCACTAAATTTAAAATTGGAGGATTAGTGGGTTTGAGCCTCTTAATTTTTAATTTTACAAAAAATGCTACATTTATAGAAATTATATATATCAGAATTTAATATTGAAAACACTGTAGATACAGAACAAAATAAAGTACTTGTGTCAAGACACCTGTTAAAGGAAGAGGGGTGTTAAAAGAGCTCAGAAGAAAAACAGCAGCTTACAATCTATCCTTTGCTTTAATCTCACAACATGGATGTTGGCTTTTGCTTGCATGTTTACTTTTTTTATTTTTTTTCCCTCATCGCATGAACCCGTATGTCCCACAAAATACCATCTGGCATGCCTCCCAAGAAACAAGAAAGGATTTATTTTTGCTAACTATTCTTGTCATTCACAGGCTGTAAGGCGACATTGCTTGCACAAAGAAATCAGTGAGACTCCTTAGCTGCCTTTGGTGGGGTTCAGATCAAGCCTAATACCAGTTGTGCCATCTAAATTTATTGTCCTATTGGGACAAAATATAAAGTGGTACGATAGTCTTTTTGGTGTGGAAATCAGCAAGCAGACATGGTTAGAACCTCACAAAAATTCCTTAACGGCACTTTTACAGGACCATGGGATATCCAGAGAGGGAAGGAGTTATTAACTCACTATGTATAGATGGCCTATCAAATGTAATGACATGGATGCCCTCAGGCACACAACAACTGTCCATTGACAATGTCAGTTCTAATCTTCTGTTTATACCACCATTAAGGATACCCCAGATCACTTATCTGGCAAACACATATCTGGCTTAAAAAGTATCTTCCAAATATTGTCAATGTACTAAAACTGAAGGAAGAATCTCCTGCTGGCAAGATAAATGGAGAAACTCAGTGGATCAGAGGAGTAGATGCTGGAGCATCTACTGTCTTGATGAACAGCTGTCTTTTTCATCCATGAAAAGATAAAAGCTCTCTAGAGAAGATGTAACAGCTTAACTCCTACTTTAAGTGTTTGATGAAAACTTTTCGTTTTTAAACGTTATTAGTATTTTGTCACCCAAGTGTCTCTTAAATTGATATAAAAAGCGTATGTTGTAGATTCTACTTTATTATTCATAGATTTTTTTCTTCAATTTGGTTATGACAAATTCCCCTGCCTCCCCCATCCACCGTAGAAAAAGAAAAATATGCACATCAATTTCTGCCTACGCTTACATGTAGGTTCATTTACTCTCCTGTTATTTTATCTGCCATTTAAGCCTTCAAAAAAAAAATTGCCAGTTCCTTTTCTGACACTCTTTGAATTACTGAAGAATCCAGAACAAAGTGACTTGCTTTGCACTCACGCTCTATTAGCATGTGCCAGTTCAGCTAAGGGATGGAAAGAACACTAGTGTCATCCATTAAGCACCAATGCAACATAGGTCCAACGAACCCAGATACATCTGCATTACGTTATGATGACCGGACCATGAAATACAACAGTCTTATCCTTGAAGGACTATTTCTAGCTTTCCAGAAACGGCAAACAAGTCACAAGAACAGCTGACCTACTCTCACTGAAGTTTTGATAGGACCACAAGCTTGGTCTCCAAAATACTATTTCTCCCCATCACCTACTCCTTCACTTATATACACAGGTACATGTCCCTCTTCCTCTTTTACTTCTGTGAAAGTTAACATAAAACTGAAATACTCCATTCTTCTTAGGAAGTTATTTTCAGAAGTCACCTGTGTAATGAATACAATCCTTGAAGGTAAAGGCCAAACTGACCTAATGAAATGTAAATCTAATCTTTCAGGGAATTTAAACCTGCAAACCCCCAGATTTGGCTCACTAATCCCCATATGATGCTTTAGTTGCACATTCTCAACTACAGATGTATTAATACAAGTAATATGCTTTGTGACATTTAAAAGTGCTCTTCAAGAACTGATCTAGATTGCACATGAACTATTTCATATGACCTACTGCATTTCAAGAAAATGAGATTTTCCTGACAATGATTAATCGAACCTTATGTTAAATAATGTTCTTGAAAAACTACACATGCTGCACCGTTTATAATGCTTTTTCTTAATTTAACAATTTGAAATTCCTCCTGAAGGCCCAGCAACATTTCTTAGGTATGCAGGGATAGGAAGAACTTAATTTCAAATCCAACCCCCCACCCCCACCATACCTTATAAAATTCAAAGATTTGGGTCTACAAGTCTGACCCTCTGTGTGTTGAGTGGTTTAATTCTCATCGCTACATGAACTAAGCTGCCCCTAAGTTATGAAAGGGGTATCTTGGTGCATCTTTCCTATATCAATCTTGAACAAATATGAAGAGACAAACATTAATTATAAGGGAATGGCAAACAGAAGCAAGGCAAACAGAATGAGGGATCTGTCTGCATTAAATAGTTGCATAATTAATTCCCTTACTGTAATCAGAAAGCTTACTACAGTTTAGAACTAAAAAAAAAATATTGAAAGTGCAAAAATTTTTTTGCTGAATAGACTGGTAAGTGCTGAAAGGGCAAGAATATAAATATAACAAATGACATGCAAACTCCTCTTGGTACACTAATCACTAACAAGTTGACTGTAATGGTGATGTCTTCTGTGAGTTCACATGCAGATTGGTTATTTACCTTGCACATATAATAAATTGACACTATCAGTTTATAGCAATCCAAACTTGCTATATATTCTTACTCTGGCAGCACAAAATTGCTTAGCAAAACAAAATAGAAACCAAAACCACAGGCAAAGGTTGAAAACAGCAGCATGCACTCACATTCACTGCTCACTAATCGCTCCAGCATTCTTCTCTGCTTCTGTACCGACTTTGGGACTGGGCCAGGTTGCTTCTCACCATCTGGTTCAATAACAGAAGTTTATGGAAAGTTAAAGCAGTCAATTAAAGCAATCAAACAATAACCGGAATGTTCTTTAAGCTGCGATATCTGGAGAATGGTATTTCTTCAAAGTCAGGAAAGGACAAATACACATATAAACAGGTAAGTGGCGGCTATGTAGCTTTCTATATTCCTATTACTATATTAGAAAAGGGAACAGCATTGACATAGCTAACACATACTGCTGTAATGGCAGAGTGAGCCAGGTGTCTTGAAGATTGGGTTTGTAAATTGAAATATCTAGTAAGATATCATCAGGATGACTGTTAAGGAAAAAAGTCAAACACAGCAAAGCCATAAAAGACTTATTTTCCAAGGACAGTGAGTGTTGAATTAAGGTATTTTTAACGTTTGGTCACTTGTATGAGTGCTTAACCGAATCACAACCTACAGCAAGAGCTGGCGGGCCTTTATGAACTAACTTTATTGGTCCAGAGAACACAGTTATTAAAAGAGAGTTGTTAACACTGTTACTTTTTCTTAAGTAGATCATACATTTACTTTTATCTCATGCCTGATTGTTTATAAAGCCCTTTAAGTTTCTAGCTGTATTCTGCCTGTAAGTATATATTCTATCAATACCATAAATCAGTTCATAAACAAACCTTCATTGTCAACTTGCCCAACATTTTCCAGTAGTTCAGAAACTGCTAATTGCTTCTTCTTTTTTGGGTTTAATTTCCAATACATGACTAAGGCAGCTTTCCTCACAGCTCTCTCCAAATCAGTCTCAGATGATAATTTTTTCACTTCTTGCTCGTTCTCAGAAGTGATGCCTCAAGAAAAGAAAAATACATTAGATACTATTATTCCACACCCATGCAGAAATTACAGATTTGTCCACGATTTATTTTTCTCAGATTAGTCTGAAACTTCTCAAGTTTCATTCACATCTTGACCACCTAAGTAAACTACTCAAATGCCCTTCTGTGCCCATTGCTTCTCAAAATCTAATCACATTGCTTAAGTTTAAACTGTACTTCAAAGACTGCGCAAGACACGCATTATCCTTATGTCTTGCTTCAAATTTTAAGTACAGCAGTTCAGGCAAAAGGTGGTGTGAATATGCATGTGACACATAAAAGGCAGCATGAATTTAATGAAAGGTTTGGGGTTTTTTTTTTTTTATTTTTTTTAAAATTTTTTATTTTTTTTTATTTTTTTAAATAAGAATTCATATAGTTGGCAGATGAGGAGACCATTCCAAGCGTGGGAAGTAGCATGCAGGAAGATATGAATGTTGAAGTGGGAGAAGACAGCGAAAAAGACCAATTAGGAGAGAGGTTGCAGAGGGGCAAAAGAATGAAACAACAGCAGATATGTAGGTGGTGTGTGGTTATATATGACCTTCATGGTCAAAGAAAAGAAGCTTCAATGAAAGGTGGGAAGGGGAAGAACGAGCATGAATTCCCTGAAGGAATTCAAGCAAATAATTAATATAAATGCTTTTATGAGCAGTATCAGTAATTAATGCTTTTAAAATTACCTATTTGAACATGCTGCCAGCAACTACTCACATAATTTTGCCATGAATATTCCCATCGTATTTTAACCCCTCTTTTCAGTGTTAAAATGGATATAGTATTATTCCAGATGAAGCAGGAAGTGCAAGCAAAAAGTCTCAGAGAACCCATACCTCTTCTGTCTGCCAGGCATCTACGCAACAGTTTGACAGCTTCTCTTCGGCCTTGCTTAGCAGCAAGGATGAACCAGTCAACCGCGCTACAATTGTTAAGTTCTTCATCCTCCTCTTCTGCTAATCTTAAGAAGTGTTTCCCCACCTAGAATAAGTGGGGAACAGAATTCCTTCCATTACTGAAATATACTCTACTCTCTCTGTCTGTCTGCCTCTCCTCCTACTCCCTGGAACTCAGCTAGAATAAATTCTTTCTGAACAAAAGGTCAAAACATTTGCTCCTAGCACTAAAGAACATAGCTGTAAGTCGATCCACTGCAGAGGAAGATCAGTTTCCAGAACTGGAAGAAGGAATCGCAACACATTTGGCCAGGTCAATTAATTCATTGCCATTGGTCTTCAAGCATCTAGCAGGATCAGGTAAAGCTCCCCGTGTTAAAAGTTTTCTTGAATTCTTTTCCTCCTATAATAATGGTCAGACTACACTGCTGGCCTCATTTTAGAAACACAAAAATTAAGTGTAATAACCTGGTGCCTGTGACATTCAGAAATTCAGATGAAGTTAAGTTACTGACAAAGGGCCTTGACACAGAAGGTGGCTTCAGCAGTGAAATCCCCGACTCATAGCAGTTTAGCCACTGAAGGTTAAATCAAACTCATGATTAAATACTGAATAGAATAAAACTAATACTGCTTAAGCATCATGCAATTTCAGTGATATAGCCTGTAAAAATCCTATTTAGGATTATAGAAATTATAGAGCAGTTGCCTGTATTATTGTTTTACAGGTAAGAAAAAAAAAATAATCACCTTTTTTCTTCCTTCTATAAAATTCAAATATATGGCAATATACTAGTAAATATATTTATGCAATGGCATGAAACACTTCTGCTTATCATACCACAAGGCAACAAAATGTTAAATGGCAGAAAGTGGCCAAAACTACTGGACATCTTATCAGCATGCCCGGAGAAGCTGGGAAATGCTTTTGCTTGGTTCACTGCACTCCCTCTCTCCCTACCGTTACTTCAGTTACATTCCAGGAGTAATTAAGGCAATACCTTAAGAGTATAGCTCCGTAAGTCCACAGTATTATCTGCTGAAAAAAAGCTCTTTGACAGTTTCTCTGAAACTTTGCCTTTGGTATTACCACTAAAGGTAACTAAAGAAATACCTACAATGATTACAACATCATACCAGAGTTCAACAAGCAGTGCACAGATACAGTGGCAGACCAAGAAAAGAGTGTATGAGACAGGAAAAAAAAAAAAAAAAAAAAAAGTAAAGTTTCAGGAATTGCCTGGTAATTTATCACCCAGCTGCAGATGTACCTTCAGCTATTTATTTCAGAAAGGAATTGCTTGAACAAGTTATTGCTTGAACAAGTTACATGGTAAATAACATTCTCTGACAAGAACAGCTGTTTCTTGAGCATGTTTGTATTTATAGCCATTGAGATTTGGAACAAAGCTTCAAGAGTAGTAGATGCAGCTCTTAAGTTTATAAGGATCTCTTGAACATAGAAAGTTGTATTGCAACATAAACAAGCAGATTTTGGAATTAGTCATATTGCACACGGCTACTGCACAAGCAAAATGATAGCATAACACCTGTTTTATGACAGAAAACGGGGGGGGGTAGTGTGTTTTTTGGGAGGGTTGGTTTTTTGGTTGTTGTTTGTTTTGGTTTTTTTTTTTTTTTTTTTTTTTTTTTTTTTTAAGTTCAGCATTAAGATTTAATCACCTACCCCCTCCAAAAAATGCATAGAACCCACCCCAAACTCTGAGCAACCAGAAAATATTTTCCCTTTATTTTGATTATAAAATTACAAGTTTTTGTGTGTGTTAAAAGTTTTGGTAGCAAAAAACCCACCTCCAAGTCCCATAACAAACATCAAGGCTTTCCATGAAATACTGTTGGAAGGTCTACCAGCTACCTCTGAACAAGCCCCATGCAACAGCCACCTTTCACTGCCATAGCAAAGCTCCTGCACGGCACCACCTGAAGATGGCTGCAAAGCTCTGGCCGCAGCAATCAAAGGAGGAAGAACTGATGGGAAAAGGTGTTAACCTCAGATTTGTCATTTAAGCAATCAGGGATTATCTCTTTCCCATGAGCTAAAACTGTGAAACCAAGTCATAGTCGGTAATGGCTTAATACAGATCTTCATACTGTACTTCTCCAAAGGTTGCTCTCACCTGTGGGCTTTGCTAACTGAGGCAGTTATGTCAAGCAGTCCCCTTGCAGACATCCTCCGATTAAAGACACAGAGCTGCCTTTTCTCTGTTACTGAATTCCAGCTGTGGGTGTCTCATTTACATAATTGCTGTACAGTTATTTCTCAATAAAGAAATTACATAAAGCTACGGTAATACAGGTTGACAGCAACTCAGAGTGCATTTATTTCCATAGTCATTACAGGGTTATTTTTGAATAAACTCATAGTAATAACTACAAGCCAGTGAACTGAGTGATTTCTTGTGTTTGACTTTGTAATTATTAGCACACAGCACAACAGTGCCATCTCAGCTTCTCAGTCGTACTCTTACAAGTTAAGAAATAAAACCAGATTTTTCTAACTGATTCTAAAGGGATGTATCCAACAATAGAGAATAAATATATTTTTTTAGGGTTTTAAAAATTAAAAGTTAATTCCCTCTCCACAAGTCACAAGAAGTTTGATTGCATAGAAAAGAAATGACTGTATTTGGGGTTCCTTTTCAGGCAGTCACTTCATCCTGAGTGTATATTGAAGCAAAATTGTATGCTGGATCTCTTGACGACAGGAATCCTATTATTGTGTGGGAATAGAAAGTGTACACAGTTAAAGAGCTAAAGGAAGGGAGTGAAGGTGGAATGAATTGAGAAGGATAAAAAAATTATTATTTATATACATACAACTGCACACATCATAGGCTTAGATTACATAAGGTATTTCTTACTTAACTGGAAGTTATATCCTGAAAGAATATTTATGGGGTTTGCTTTCTTTTGTGTGGAGGAATAGAGCCAAAACATGGATTTTACAGCAGCGATTCCCTCAAAGCTCAAGCTTCATCTCCACAAAGCCACCAGCTGTTTTAAAGGTGAGGAATTTGTTACTGTCTCAGGTTACAACTCCAAGGACAGCCTGCCCCTCAAACAAGTTGAGATGGAGTGGGGAGCGAGCCTGGCATTGCCATATTTTTTTTACTAGCTTTAAAAGGATTTCTTTCCCATCCCCACCTTATTTTTATTTGCAAAAAGAGTGATCCTTGGGGAAAAACCCAAATCACCAACAAGCATGTAGGAGACCATAACCACTCCCTTTTACCATCAAAGCTGAAGCTGAGAAAGAATGCTCAAGTACAACACCAACCAAGTTAAACACAAATTAAAACCTTTCTGAACAATTTTAAGCTATTTATACTAGACCGATACACCAGACAATGGAACGCAGTGGAAAACTGCTACAATTTTTCTAAAACCTGAGGGACATCTAAAGTGCCAACACATACAGGGACAGAACTGTCGTTATTAATTCAATTATATCTGCCATTACACAACTAAACATAGCTAATTTCAGTAAAAAAGGAGGGGCTTCTTTTCTAAAATGTGTTAATTCAACAGAGAAATGGTATAAGAGCAAAACATCAACCAACCTCTGTTCCTGTTAAAGCACCTCAATGGCAGTTTCTTCCACAGAGTCCAGCCTAAGAGTCCTGGTATCTTTGTACATAGGGCAGCGCTGAACCAACAGCATTTAACAGTCCCCATCTGCACACCTCCACAAGTAACTCTGGCAGATGCTTTTAAAAAAAAGCAAAAGCAGTTCTGTACCTTCTCCATGCCCTCAGTCTACCCTCCCTGTTTCCATATGCATCCTAAAGGCTTACTCAAGAGTTGGACCTGAAGCCAGTAACACTCCCAAGCAAGCAGCATTTCTCAAGGCGGAGAAACCATCTGGCATCACCTTTCTTTGAATAGCTTAAGATCAAAACAGATACAGTTCAACTAGAGAAGAGATAATAGTTCTACAGCAGACAGTGCTATTTTTGGAATTAAGAGATTAAGAGCAAACAAGACTGGACAAAGAGCATATAAAGTTACCTCCGTTTGTGCTTTTGGTTCTCCAGCTTTGGCCCTCTCAAGCAGTTCCTCAAAGAGCACTTCAGGTTCTTCCTTCATGCCCTCTATAAATTAATTTGATAAAGAAAACGGTTTACTAGCAATATTTGAAAGTATTTTATAAATCATTGCTATATGTGGTTGAAGAATTAAAGGATTATATATAAAAAATCCAACATGAGTGTTTTGCAAGAACAGTGGAAGTTTACTCCTTACAATATTTACACTCCATCTCAGTGTTGTACCTCAGCGTATTTACCATTACTTGTTATTTGGTACCTCACACAGGATGACACATGCAGTTTATGGTTTCTCATTTACTTCCAAAGGATTAATTTCTCAATAGAAGAATATTCATTATGATAAATATGAGCACATGTGGAACATGTAGTATGGATCAGCTTTCATACTATTGCTATTCTTACTCTTGATAGCACTTCAGTCTTTCACCTGGCAGCCTCTTTATTTAGTAGTGAAGCCTTTTCAAGAGTTTTGAAAAATTAACCAGCCTTTAAAACATGTCCAGTATATTTGAAAGCTCAGCTCCTCAGTCTCTGGAGCACACAGAAACTAGCAACGATTACACCTTATAAACCTCACTATTTTGTGTCCAGCTCCACACTGGCACCTAATTTTTTCTCCTTTCCTATCTACTGTACACATACAAAGTTAAACATTTTTTTTCTTAAAAGCATCATATTGCTCCACCAGTCAATCAAAGATAAAATCTTGAGAGCTTTATCTGACATCCAGTGTTTGTAAATAATGTCACGCTGCGTGCTACTTGATGAATGAATAATAAGTTTAATGGAAAAGCTGACAAAGGCCAGAACTGCTACTTCTTATGAGAAGATTTATCATGAATTAGTTTGGAAAAATTTTAGAGAAAAATCAATACAACTTATGTGCTTTAAGTTGGGTAAGTGTAAGGAAGGACAACAACCACTGATTTAGAATAACAGTTTTACCAGCCAACCTAAACCCGTAGTTAGAAAGGAAGATCCAAACTCAACAGTAAGTGCCAAAGCTTGACCCATACGTACCACATTACCCCGCATGGTCACTGAACACACTGTGACGCTTGGTAGCTATGTACTGAGGGCACAGACAGCATGAGAAAGTACAGTTAGGAAGCAAAATTTCCCAACATAGGAGACCTACTGAGAGAAGCTTTCTGGCATCCGCTCAAAGTTACAGATTTCATCCTCTACCTAATTTGGGCAGCAATAATACGAGAAGCTGGTAAGCAGCCCTGCTAGCCGAGGTGCCATTTATTATCAGCTCTTTTTCAAAAGGTGGGAGGAAGGAAGAAATAAACCTGATTCCAAATAATCTCCCAAAGAACAGGGCTACTTACATTCTTTAACATCCCCGGTACTGGGACTACTTCCAAACAAGAACAGGCTACAAGCCAACGCTTTCATTAAAATGGATGTATTTTAACAAGAGCAAACCATAAAGTAAGTTTTCTCCTTCACCATGCAACAGTTTTGTCTGCCAAGCTCCACTTGGAAAAAATACTAATGCCAGATTATAACATGTTGTCTGGCTAAACAAGGCACATAATGAAAAATAATTTTCATTTAGTACTCCAGAAAGCTGTAAAAATATTATTGTAAAATAGGCAAACACCATCCTAGCAAAATTAACCACTTAATCTCCTTGCTCTGGTATATAACCAACAGGACTGAACTCTAAACAAGTCAGAAGCCTGTTTTCCAGATGGCACCACTCGCACCAACAGACATCACTCAGGGGGTTTCTGCTTACAATAAACAAGAAGTTAAAGGAAAGAGCACATTGTTTGAAAGAAACATAATATTCATCCATCTACCCCACGCAAATGAAAAGGCAGTACTTTTCTGTTTCTTCCTGTGCTTTCACATCCATTAACTTCTTTGGCATCAAAATTTCAGCAGCAAGTCTTGGCTATGGATTTTTTTTTCTGTTCAGGCTTTTCTACATGTCAAGGTGAGACCACCACAAATATTTCAGTATACTCTGAATAAACCAATACAGGAGGCACCATTCAGAAGTTAGTGTTCAATAATTAAGTGGAATTTACACACACAAAAAAGCAACCTACAGAAAGCAGTTTGCTAAACTGATATAATCCCTAATACAAAGAGGGGTTCTCTGGCAGCTTATACAGGCAAAACTGTTTCCTTTCTCTCCTGCTCTACTTGCCACCCATAGGAGCATGGCATGGCTCTGACCCCGTCCATCTCTGGCTCAGATGAATGTTTGTTAGATAAGAATGCATTACAACAGAAAGCTGTAAAGCATTCCCACTTTGCTTCTTCAACACCAGGATATAGTTACTTTATTATAATCACATTGCAGATTGACATGGAAATAATGTTCTTCGTGAAGATGGTAGAAAAATAAAAGAAAAAAGAAAAATTAAAAATGTGCAGCCTTATGGTCTAACTACCACCTTCACTGAGAAAAGAAAAACAAAACATGCTGGTACTGCAGCAAACTTGTGAAATGTTTGTTCTAACAGAGCTGACTGCCAGGAGAAAGAAACTCTTTCTGCTGTTATTTTCAACCTACTGCCCAATCCCTCCCACCCAGTTATCACTTCTATGTACTCTCACATGTGACCTATAAATATAAATAAAATATAGTTAATTAAAATTATGCCTGTAGGTTGGTTCTGTAGTTGTAGGGCAAGGGCGGGAAGAGCAGGTTGTGGAGTGTTGGAGATCAAATTTAGAACAGCTTAGTATCATAGTGTTCCCATAACTAGCAATATTTTTCCTTTGCTTAAAGGATAAGCAAGAGGATAAGTAAAAAGATAAAGCACGAACGACTCAAGTTTCGTGGCTGCCATATCAATTTACTTTCTCATAAAGTATTTAGGTCAGTCTCTGAAGGTAAAAGGTCCAAAACACAGTCAAAATGTGTTTTGGAACAGGGGTGGACACCACACACTTTCTTTAAATTCAGCTCAACACTAGAACAAATACTATACAAGAGTAAACGCACCCACCATAAAAATACCATAAAAAGTGGTGATCTATAACTTGCCACCCTTGTTCTTAAGCGTGTTTTTAGTCAGAAAAATGTCTCGATGTGTACTCCTCCCACATAAGAGTACTGCAATGGAAATGCTGTCAGCAGAAGCTTTTATTTTCCAGCTTTGCTAAAAACTCATGTCTTTTTAATGTCAAATTTTACTCTGTCTTGAATATAAAAACTTCCAGAAAAGAGGAACATTCATCTTACAATACTTCATGTATCTTATATGACAATTAAAATAGACTTCACTAGCTGTTGTGTGTCAGGTGCATTTATATAAGCCAATGAAGTCTATCAGTTATTCAAGGTTCACAAGCACCACAGTCATTCAAATGAAAGCAGGCAAGTGAAAGCACATAAGTTTTAGGTGGCACGTAGCATTCATATCAGAAAAATTAAGACAGGACAGGGACATGAAAGCGTGGTTAATATTTGTACTTAAGTACAAATAAGTACTTAATATTTGGCTGTAGTTCCTACTCTGCCACCAAGACCCTGTGTAAACCTTAGTTCATCATCAGGCTGCTCTGTGGTTCAGTTCCCAATTTAGTTAATTCTGCCTTCACAGAGACAGGTCACTCAACACAAATTATTCAGTGGATACCGGAACAATGACATTATTAATAAAATGTTAGTGTTTTATTTTTATTATTCTGTCTGATTAACTTTTAAGCTTAAGATATGAAATGATATAGTATCCTTTAATTTTCTCAGTTCCACTCAAAAAAAAAAAGTGGAAAAAATTATTTGATCTGCAAAGGATGAAGCAGATGTAGTTCTGAGTCTGCTGTGTTTATGTCCTCATACCACAGAAAGCATTTAAACCTCTAAAAGGGCTAAAGAAACATCCACTTTTGAAATTCAGGCTTTTCATTTAACAGGTTAAAGCTGGCACTTAAAACCTATTTTATTAAAACACTTATTAAAAAAGACTCAATACAATAAAATTGATAAAGACCTGTATGCCTTTCACAGTCACGTACAGCATTTGGAAGAGTAAGTTATAACTGTGTATTATTAGCTGATAGACTTCAAAAGGTGCTATCAAACCATTACTAAAGTCATTTCTGTTTACTAGTAAAAAGTATGTTTTACAACTCCAGGAAAAATACTCAGAATATAGAAGTTTAGACACAGCTGTTTATATAGGTAGGTTGTAAACAGGCTGATGAAAACTAAAGGCTACTATTTACTTTCTGAAATTTTACACATTACTTGGCACACTGACTACATAAACTAAGATTCCAGCTTTGCTGTTATAGGCTTAAATGGAAATTGAGCATTCATTTCAGCATAGGCAGGCATTTTTATTGTTTCTGTTAAGTTTTGACCAGAAACAGGAAATGTTGCAAAAGGAAACATTTCAGTTTTTTTAAAGAATACTATGCAATACTATGTTAGGATGCAATTATTGTCCCTTATCACTGAAATTTAGCAATTAAATTGACAAAAAGGCTGTTAATCCATAGTAGGGGATTAGTCCAAGTGAGATTGCAAGATATCAGTGCTTAAAATTTTTAAGTCACAAAAGGAAGATACCATCATTGATTAAATAACACGTATAAGCCTCATCTTTGGACTACACCAAGGATTAAAACCCAACAAACTCTTCAACATTCATACAAGGTTTTGAAGAATGGACTTACACAACCTAGACAAGAAATCTTTTCAATGCAAAAGATTTTATAGACAACCAGATTATGCCGTGGTTGTCATAAGATTTCCTCCCCAGTATTCTAGCACAAATCAATGATGGATGCAATAGATTCTCAACCTAATACCCTTAACATATACAACTGAAACACACCATATGTGCATCACTGTAGTTGGGTTGACTTGTTGCGAAGTGTCTGACAATGTATTTAGCAAAGTGTTTTACACACACTTTATACAAACATTGTTTCAAGAAAAATAGCATTTTAAATTACACTGTGTATGACACCTCCATTCATTAATTCTAAAATATTTAAAAGGCATATAAATAATACTCATTTCACATAAGGGAAGATTTTTAGTTGTATGTATACATACAGAGTGGATCATACACACACTTCCATCACATAAAACAACCTCAATTTTCTAAGTGCTCTTCTAACTGCTAGGAATCACTCCCTTCCTTCAAAAAAAAAAAAATCTATTAAAGTTTTTTTCATGCAGAAAGAGTCAATAAAGTGCATGTTGAATAATAAAAGTGTTTGTTGATTTACTTTCCTACCAACACAAATGCATTAAAGCTCTCAGCAGAGTGGATTTACCCAGAACAAGGGAGTTTTAGCACCTTGCCTGCTATTATCACCCCCTGGCCAGGTGCACACAGCTATTTCTTCTTAGGTCACAGCTAGAGCATCTGAATTCCAGATAAAACAGGAGGAGAAAGACCATGAACAAGGAATACCAAAGCGAAAAATTGGTATTTTAAAGGATCAGAATCTCTTATGCCTTTTGAGCTTAAGATCTTATTTGTTCATGCAGTTATTGGGCGTCAGCCCCAAGACAGGTATGTTATCATACACAATAAATCATTTTTTACACAAACGCAAGCCGTGCACTTCCAAGTGCTTTGAAGAGTGGAAACCTAATGAGAACAGGATAAAAGCAAAACTGAAAGCAGTTTCTCAGACAGGAAGCAATAATGAAAACAAAGTATTCATTTGAAATATATAAGTTTAAAAGAAATTACAGGTTTTACAAGTGAGTATTAAAGCTGCGTGGAAACTCTACCGAACAAAAGATTAATGCATTAAGCAACACCCACACTAAGAGTATGAAGGAAACCTGTATGGCATACACACTTTATATGATCACGACTACAAGCATTCATTTGGGCTCAGAAAAGTGACAGGGACATGCAGGAGGAGGACAAAAAACCCATGTGTTGGGGAGAATAAAGGATTTGAGGTGACAAGATACGAAACAAGATTTCTGGATTGGCCTTCCCATTTTATTAGTAGAGCAAGTGTTCCCGAAGTGACTGAAAATAGTCAGGAAGAGTTAAGTGTACGCACAATACATCTGGTATGTTCAGTCCTAGCCAGTGGTAACACTTCCAAGCTCACTGAATACACACCTAGAAAAGTACATAAACATTTTTACCATTTCATGAGAAGATCTGACAGTTGCCACAAATTAAAATTGCTATCAAGGTGACCCAGCAAAGTGGGCCAAGCAACAATAAGTAATCAATCTCACACGTGATCTTGCATATTTTAGCGTTTTTTAAATACAGCATTTTAAATGCAGTTTCCTTGATCTTCTGTTTGAATAAACACAACTAAGACACACTGAGAAAAGTAAGAGCAGCAAAAAGGCCAGAAAACAGTAATAATGACCTCAACTAGCTCCCAGAAAGTATCGTATTCAAGAATGATATCAAGATAAGATTTCAGATACATTTAATAAATAATTTCATGAAGTAACTAATCAGAGAAACCCAAAGACAGAACACAATTTTTGCTTCTAATTGAGCAGTGCACAGAACCTAGTTTAAGAAGTTAGTGACCCACTCTGTAACAGCAACTTAGATTTAGTACCCAGACAGGAGTGGGTACCAGAAGCAAAAAATCTGCTAGTCGCATTTAAAAGCAAACGGGAAAAGAGAGGAGGAGAAAGTTACTTCCTAGAAATAAGAATGCATCCTTGTAAAGCTAAGGTCATGCCAAAACAAAGAAAAATAGAAAAAACAATGAATTTAAAACATACACCATGATAGATCAAGAGAGAAAGATCTGGAGAACAACTCAATGCAGAATCTGTTACTGCATTTTATGCCTTTTTCAAGCACACAAGGAGCAGCACGCTTAGCAGATTATGAGGCCTACAGACAGTTCAAGGGCAATTGAGTTTTGCAAAACAGAAGGCTGCAGTAAAATAGATCTACTAAAATATGGGGGTTTTTTCCTGCCTGGGAATAGCATTGAGAAGATCCTGTGCAGCAGTGTCAAACATCTTCTTTTAAAAAGAAGCTATGATTCCTTTTAATTGTTTTTAAAACTGTAGTTTCTCTTAGTTGTTTATCCAAGTGTTCTATTGAACTATCTACTGCAGCGCATAGCCTCTCACTTAAAACTGAGAAATGGAAATCTGCAAGTACGATACCAGAGAGATCCATGATAACAGACCACTAAATCCGATATCCATACAAGGCAAATACATAGAAGGAAAAAAAAAAATCATAAGCCTGTGGAGGGGGCAAAAAAAGATATACTAGGTAAAATCAGCTGATCTTGTGTAAGAAGCCTCGACATAATACGTCCCTGAAGGAGTCAAAGGGTTGGAGAACAGGCAGATCCAGCTCATATTTCTATCTCCAAAGGCAGTGAGTAAGGCTTCTCACAGAAGTCCTCTAAACAAATTAGAATGTAGACTGTTACATGGGTAAGTAAGAGATTAAAAAATAAAAAAGAATAGAAATACACAGCTCACTTTCTCCCAGGGGAAAGATTATCAGTTTAGACATGCAGGGATATACAAGAAGGCCTATATCATTCAATGCATTTATATGTGAATGAAAAATAAAAAGAGGGCTAACAGGGAGTTGACAAAGTCTATTGACGATTCTGTGTTATTCAGGCCAAAAAAACGCCTCAGAAGCAATTACTGCAAAAAAACACCCACAAAACCCAAACAAAACCTCCAGAAGGATTTCATGACTGCTTAAGTGATAGAAGGCCAGAAGAAACGTACTAAATGCAAAACAAGACGACACCTTATCATTGTACACGCAGCAATAAGCTCTGAACTACTACCACTCAGAATAAAACCTTGGAGTTGAAACAGTTTTATGCAAAAAACCAGCTCAAGTGCTAGTCAGACACTATTAAAAAGCCCTGAGGCTTTTTAATCTGGGGAGAAAACTGATGAGAATGACACTAGACATATGAAGAATTTGCAAAATGGAGAAGGTAAACAGAGAGACTAGTCAGTGTCTTACCAAATCCAAAAACTAAAAGGCATCAACAGGTTAAAAGTATTTGGCCAATGCCAAATTGTTATATGAGTTTAAAAAGCAACTGGACAAATGAAGGGTAGAAGAAAAAAAAACATAAAGCACTATCAAATACAAAGATCTCACCACTGAGCAAGAAGTCTCTAGGCTGCAAGGTGCTAAAGAACATTCTGAGAAGGAAATAGCTGCCATTGAACACCTTTAACATCTCAGTAAAATATGAATAAAATCAAATGAGGATGGCACTAGCATTGCATTTAGAAAAAGCTCCCTGTCTCTAACAGGCATGCTGTAAATAGTAGCGTAAAGAATTCTCATGAAAATGATAACAAGAATCTTGAACCTGAAAAAGCTTCATTCATGATTCAAGAATCATGAATCTGAAAAGGTCACCATTCAGGTTCTCCAATATTAATACTGAGCATTGATAGCAACTTCTGTGATCCTTCACACAGAGTTCACAAACTGCAACACTCCAGTGTTAGTTCAGGTAGGAGAGAAGAAAAAGCTGGATGGCATCCAGAGGAAGAAAAACTGCACTTCGTGTTTTCATTAGCTTTATCCAGTAGCTCTCTACTTAACGTAAGTGGGTTTTGTACTTTTAAGAAGTCACAGGATGTCAAACATTTCCCTCAGCTCCATGTTATTAACTGACAAGAGTAATTTACATGTTTGATGAAGAGTAGTATGGAACAAGCTTTCATCCACAGGTCCTTCCACCAGCTAAATCACTGGGGTGGGAGCGGGGAGGGAAGATGTAGTCTTTGATATCAGATCTTCTCCCACACGTGAACAAATTCTCCATATACCATGAAGTGTACTGACGTCTGAACTGATCTTTGTCACATTGCACAGCACTGCACTTACTTGAAGCTTCAGGCATACATCACTTTACTGCTTTAGCAAGAAGGTCTTACTGTAATTGAACCTGAAAGGAAGTACTGTCTGAATTAGAAAGAAAATTAACTTGCTCTTACTTTGAGAGGATACTAGTATGAACAATCTAAGTTTGCTGCTCAACTCCACCCCTCTACCTGTGCTCCACAAGATAAACTGAACAAATGCATAGGTGGAGACAGACATGACACAGAAGACAAATTAGTTACTCTACTTGAAAAACCCTGTTCCATGACTTTCATTATGATGAACTTAAAGCTGGATTTTTATTTTATCTTTTATGTCTAGAGATTTCCAGAAAAAACATGCCTCTGAAGTGCAATATGTAAAGCTTATCCCATATTTAAGATAATAAAAGTACCTAAGTAGTACTTGCAGATAGAGTCAAACTGTTCTACTATCATTAAGTTCAGAGTTGTAACTGCACTCTGTACCACAAGTTTCATCAGGGAAACTAGAGTTTATATTAAACCATAGCTATCTGACCCAGTATTGGGTTAGCTTGAAAAAGAAACAGCTAGTAACAGCTCAAAAATATGCTAAAAATCCTGTCCCAAAGGAAGTTAGGGCTCTGCACAGAAAGGATGTGTATCACCTTAATTATTACCATAAATATCCACAAAGAAAGTCAGCTTGCTGGAAGCCAGTCATTTTTTAACATTCATTTTTCAACCTCAGTTTGCATTTAAGGGCCCCCAAAATGTGCTCTCTGTCCCCTGGATTTCAATGCCTTCCATAGAATAAAGCTAAAATTAACTAAAAGAGAAAAAGCATTGTTTGGCTTCTTAAAAACGAAGCATCCAGCTGCTAAAGACAACCCACCTGCAAAAACTCTGTATTTGCAGACTGCTTTGAAGCGTTGCTGTCTTTTGGCTCTGGCCAACTGAATGGGATTCTCAAATCACTGTTCTAAGCGAATTCTGTCTCCTACTCCGCAGCTTTCATCGGTCTCATTCTCTATTCCTCCAATATTTACCTTTGCTAGGGTTACAGTCAGAAAGAGAAGCTGTTATAGCTTCTTAGTAGAGGTCTTGCTACAGAGTTCAAAACTATAATAGGACTGTATTGTAATCATCTGGTCTTTTTGGGCTACTAAAAATAATAAAAAAAAGAAACAAAGCATGACTGAAGCATCAGAAATAATAGCCTGTCACCAAAGTGAAGCAGTTAATTTATGTTAGAAGGCAGAATGAATTTGCTTTAAGAAGTTCACAAATTAAATACACTGGCTACAGAATATAATTTTCTTGCAAATTCTCAGCAATAGCTCATTTGCTAACATAAAGAAAATTTTACAATGTTGAAATCTGAAGATTTTATAACATTAGGTAGGAAGCAAGCAACAAGAATGCATGCACACACAAAGTAAATAATGCAGGCATACTTGTTCAAGCAATAAATAGTCAAGGAAAAAGTAGGAAAACAACCTTAAGGGCATGCCCGCCCAGGGATCTCAACCAAAACAGATCTAGCAGAACACATTTTGTGTGAAATCTCCCTGGAAGGTATTTCTTTTGGAGTCATGTCCTAAATAATACCTCCAGTCCCTTTTGGAAGTGTATGGTGGTAATTCTGATACAGTGTTACACAGGATATTTTGCAGGAAAAGTTCCTTCTGTAAGCGCAAAACTGGTAAGTTTATCAAACCCCAACAAATTCAAAATTTTCAGGGAACAGTGCACAGCTTCTTATTACAGATTTTGCTTTCACTATGAAACAAGCTTTCTAGAATCTTTGACACACTTAGGAGCAAAGGCATACACATATTAATGACAACATTAAAAAATCCTTCCTTTTGCTAGAAGATGCACATCTCCAAAGTGAAAGGTGTCTGGTTTCTTTCTTTCAGGAAAAAGAGATTTAAATTGTTCATCCACAGGTAGATTGTCTATTATCAATGAGCTTTTAGAAAAAGTTGATCTGTACATTTTGTAACAAAAATTAAGGTTCTAATAGCTATTGTGTGTCACTGGATTGTACTGTTGAGCTTTCAGCGTTCAGCAGAGCCAGTTTGAGTCTCTAGAGAAATCCTCCTACCCACCTTACACAAGCTCCAAAAGTTCAGTGGTATTGTGTGCAGTACCTATGTAGGAGTAAAGTTTCTGGAAAGACTGACATTCCACTTAAAAGCAGGCATTAAGCATCATGTCATAAATGTTATTTGTACATATAGAATATAATGACACAAACAGAGGAACTGACTGGAGAGGGAGAAATATTCTGTACAACAAATGTCATTGTTTTGATAATTGGTTTTATTAACTTTAGACGCTTATTTGCTCATCCATGAGTGTTGAATCCTTTCACCAATTCAGAAGCCTCCTGGATTCTTACCTCAACTGCAAAGTAAGGGTTTGGTACAATTAAGAGTACACTGGGTATTTTTCTTCTATGTACTTCAACTTCCGTGGCGAGATCTTAAATGGTCCTACTTGGCCCAAGAACAATTAAAAATATTTATATTAGCATACATTGCCAGGCATTCTATTGTTAAAGGTGATTACAGGGATGGAAGATAGGGGAGTAACATTTGTTTACAGAGGTGTTGGAGTCTAGGACTCAACTCTGCTTTCTCTGGGAGCAGCAATGCATTTGTAGATATGATAATAGTCTTAGTCACACCACAATTGCAAGTCATCAAATAGCATTAAATTGAGAAGGGAACAACTTCTGCACCCCCACAAAATGAAGGCAAATTGTCAGGAGAGCAATAAAAAAAACCAACATGTAGGTAGAAGACTAAGAGTGATGATATTATAGAGACTATAAATTTTACAAGTGGAGGGAAAACTATTCTTAAAAGGTATTTCTTTCTAGCATAGCTATTATTGTACAATGATAATTTAAAGTCATTAAAATAATTTTACACACAACTAATGAGACAGCCCTGCTGCTTTTTCTATGCAGGCATCTCTGATTAAATCCTTTATGGATGAGCTGGGATAAATATAACATGTTCCAAAACTGGAAAGTTAAAAATAAGTAAGCTTTTTGTCATTTCAGAGTTGATAATCATCATTAATAATCCCCCCCACCAAAAAAAAAAAAAAAAGGGGAGAGAGAAAAAAATGCAACCTGAAGAAAAGCAATGTGAGAGAGTTGAGATCATAAACCTCACCAAGCCCACATATTTTTGTAGGTGAAGACCTAAAGTTATCATAACAACCTGCACAATGCCTAACGGAATTTCAGCAATTCTGCAGTGGAAGCTCTTCTACACACAGACACTCTAGCAGTTCATTAGCTTACTGTCAAAATAGAGTGGCCCTTAGAAAAGGCCCACCCCAATTGTCTTGCAAGTCCACAGTGCCCTACCACCTTGCTTAGTAAGCACTTCTAATAATTAACTGACTTTGCAAAGGATTGGTTTTATTTCCCAGTTTACTGTTTCCACTCTCACCTTCTAACTTTCACAATGAAGCAGGCCTTCTGCTGCTGCAAGGGGCCCTCTAACAGCACAACAGTTTCAAGTCTCTCCTTGATTATTGTAGTGTAACAGGGATTTGTTGCAGTTTTATTCGAAGATGAATGTACAGATATTAGGTACTTCCAAATGTTCTCCTCCAAAGCCACTGCAAAATATCTACAGAGATCAGCAGTTCTTGCTGCTGATGAATGGGGGTGCATTATATTAGACAGTTGGTTCAGATGAGGAATGTACTTTTAACTTTCTAACTGCTCCCATTTAATGCATTTTGTGTGCACAGTGGAACATGCATACTGGATTCCTTTCGGAGGAAACTAAATTGAAAGACTGTATTCCAAATGCTTGATTACATTTTTAAATGTGTACAATAGGAACCATTTACAGAGCTACTCCTATGTCATTACATGATTTACTAATGTGAATATAGCTCTTCCCCTTCTATTCTTCAGCTGCTCATTTCTGTATCTCTAACACCTTGAGACTATGCTAGAACAAACATTTTGTTATCATAAACAAACACAGATTAGGAGATCAATCTACCTGAAAAATAATGGAGGAAGATTGAGCTAGGGCACTTCCCTTAATCTGGTTCATTGTGCGAACGCAAAAATTGTTATCAGTAACAATATCTTTGTTATCAGCCAGAGAAAACATTTATGTATTTCAAATGGTGAAAGAGGCAAAGATGGAGAATCTTTCCTCAAATAAATGGGTGTCCAATCCTACTCCCACGTACAGTGAACACACCAGGATGTTATTGACAACAATAGCAGCAGATCTAAAAAAGACAATTCCCATTGCTCTGTACCGACTATGACTATGTCCCAAAATTTTACCTGAAAATACAGTCATTAACTTTCATTTGAATAGAATCCTTTCTCCCCCACCGCAATGCTTGGCAAATGAGCTTTCCAGGAGCCTGAGTAATTACAGGTAAAGTTTGAAGGGGCATTAATAAACTGACAGATAAATTGTTAAGTAATTAATACTTCAAGGCATAATCCTCCCCTTCTAACAATCAAAGATTTTTCTGAGATTTCTTCAAGCTTTGCACAAACATTTCACTTTGCCTCAACAGTTAGTCTGTACAAGCAAACTACCAGAAAATGAAGACACAGAAGTGCTAAGACAGAGCTCTGAAGCAAAGTTTCTTTGTAACCTTAAGTGGAAGAGGCTAACACTCGGAAAATATTTGTAAATTAGAGAGGTTCCCTATTTGTTAGCTATCATTTAGCAAAGCATTGGAGACGCAATGCTGTACGTTGTTACAATGCCATGTAAACTGTTTAGAACAATTTTTTTTTTACTATTTATAAATTCTGTCACACAATTTATAAAATAATTCTCTTCCAAGAGATACCAAAAAACCTCATAACCTTCCTAAGTACCAGCAGAACTCCGCACATCTACAAACAAAACATAAGAAATTGTTTTCTGTCTGCAAAGCTCTCAGTACAAGTACCTTCCCCATATGTTCTCAATTCTAGAGCAAGAGATTTGTGCCTATTTCCTTAACAGCAAAAACATGAACAAAACAAAAATTAGTTCCTTAACCAAAGAGATTTTTCTTCAAGCACTGCAACTTAGCTTTGTAATGCTCTCAAAACTTCCCAAACTCTCACCTTTGAATTTCTACCTGATTCCTCCTCTCCAACCTTACTGGCTAGCAAATATACACGAGTGATGTAAAAAACAAGTAACATCTGTTTCATCCACATATAAAAAAATCATCACATTCACACTGCCTCCCAGATTTCTCTATTATCCTAGGATGTTCTCTTTTACCTGCTGACTATCAGACAGTCAATTTTTAAGAAAGACACTTTACATGCTTGAAAGTTCTTAAGCATTACAAGAAACGGTAACACCTCCAGATAATGTGCAGCACAATAAATACTCACCTGGGGTGAGAGTCAGATCAAGTTACCATTATAGCCGATTTGAAGCAGTTACTTGAATCCAGACATCCCAGGCAAGTATCCCATCACTATCGCATTGTGAGAAGTGTCTCTCAACTCTGCTTTCTCTTAATCTGAATCAAAAGTGAAACATCCACTGGACCAAAGAAAGCTACTTTCTAGCTCAGCAATACAGACCACTTACCTGGAGTGTGGATTCATGCATGTCTTCCAAAAACATTACTTTAATAGCAGCAGTATTCAGATACTCACATGCTAACTAAGCGAACGTATTGAAGGTGCTTTATTCCTAGCTCTGCTCTGTGTACACATAGAGGAAATGGTTCCATTAACAAGAATGATGTTTTTAAGCCTATTTGGAGAATCCAGTGTTGGGACCTCCAGAGCTTTCATCTGAGCAATTTCTTTTCGCATTGCTTTAGGGCTGTACCTGAGGGAAGGAGGATGCATAGAGTGGATGAAATACAGATGCCAAAAAGGGGTATGTAGCAGCTGGACAGAAACTGATGGGCCTGTGCACCTGGTAGGCATAAAAGTGTTTTAGGAGATTTGAGTCTTAGCCTGTTTCAACAAACTTCACCAGACTTCATTAGCAAGCAGCCACTGGTCTTCCCTGCTATACACCATGTTCCTCTTGGCACAGACTACTGAAATAATGGCAGAACTTTTTTGTTTAAGCAACTGGCAACTCTCCTGTAATTTGCTTACATGAATACTGATGACTCAATGGTTTTAAAATTTCAGAAGCCCTAATTAGTAGTGTATATCCTTTGCTCACTAATAAATTTCCTGTCCAGGAACATCCAGGAAAGAGTAACAATTTTAAATTTTATTCATTTTTAAACATGAGAGTTGATGTATTGATATTCATTCCATTCCTATCACATACAAAAACCCCAATAACTTACATAGGCAGAAGTTTTCTAGAGAATGCAACAGCTTTGGGTAGAAGTAGGAATACCCTCCTTTTCTTTTTTTAAATCAACAAAAACAATATCCACAAATCATCTCAAGCTCAACAATTGAATATTGTTTTTCTCATTAAATCCAGATTTGATTTGCACAATAAATTCTCAAAGCACTTCTACCTCCCATTGTGAAATGAATTATACAAGGAACAACAAAAACACTACCTAGTGATACATTAGCAGAAGACAGACTGAAAAATTGCTAAGAAAAAAACTGTAGTATACGAGTTCGATCCAAATGAAGTACCTGTGCGGCTGAGGATGTGTGCTTAAGTGCCTTACTGAGTCAGAGCCAGGGCATTCATTAATTTGCTGGATAATGCTGCAAGATATGGATAATGCTGCAGGAGTAGGAGATGGGTGTTTCCAGGAAATAAATTACTTAACATTCACATTGATGCTATAGCCTTAAACACAGCGTATATAAGTAGAGACTGGAAGAAAAAGCACAGATCAGAAATACAGATATGTTGGCAAGAATACTTCAAGAATCACAGAATGGTGGAGGTTGGAAGGGACCTCTGGAGGTCATCTGGTCCAACCCCCGCTGCTCATGCAGGGCCACCTACAGCTGGTTGCCCAGGACTGTGTCCAGGTGGCTTTTGAGTATCTCCAAGGATGGAGACTCCACAACCTCTCTAGGCAACCTGTGCTAGTGCTTGGTCACCCTAAAAAAAAAAAAAAAAAGGCAGACCTCTGGTCCTGTCACTGGGCACCATGGAAAAGAGCCTGGCTCCATCCTCTTTGCACCCTCCCTTCAGGTATTTATAAACACTGATAAGATCCCCCTGAGCCTTCTCTTCTCCAGGCTGAACAGCCCCAGCTCTCTCAGCCTTTCCTCATAGGGAGAGATGTTCCAGTCCCTTCATCATCTTTGTGGCCCTTTGTTGGGCTCTCTCCAGCCTGTCCCTGTCTCTCTTGTACCGGGTAGCCGAGAACTGGACACAGCGCTCCAGGTGTGGCCTCACCAGTGCTGAGTAGAGGGGAAGGATCACCTCCCTCCATCTGTTGGCAATGCTTTGTCTAATGCAGCCCAGGATGCCAGTAACCTTATTTGCGGGAAGGGCACATGGGCATGTGGTAGATAGACTTGAGGTAAAACTGCCTTTCAAGATAATATTTGACATGGATGTTATGCATCTCCCCTTCTCCAACAGAAATCATAGCTGATTTATTAAAAATTAAATTACTTCTATTACAAATTTAAGTTTGTAGAATTTTGTGAGAGATATTTAAGTCACCAGTAAAGACGAGTGTTCTACATATTTAATAATATTTATTGAGATAGCTTTCTGTACAGCAACGTGCTGGTCTTTTCTGTCCTCTTTTACGTCATTCAGAGTTACAGTCATCATCATAGTGGCACATAGTGACTATTCAAAGTAACTGACTTCTTAATATTCCAAGAAAGAAGTTGGAACAGCCCTTCCCAGAACATCTGTTCTAGTGCACATGTCCTTTCGTACAACCAGACCACAACACACCATGGCTAAGAGACCAGATGCTTCACTCTTACTAGATCTATCAGCAACTTGAATGTTATTTATTGGTAAAGGCTCTAGTGATTCCAAGGAATATCTTCTCTGTCAGAGAGAAGTATTTCAAATATTTTGAAAATTGCTAAAGTGCCAGTTTTCTGTTTGAGACATCACTCTTTTCATATTTGTTTCCATATGCACATACACAGCTGTAAATTTGTACTCCTCTCTATTTGTACTTCTTTCTGAAGTCCTATTAAAATCCCCATTTTTAAGTTCTGATGACCAGTGCTGCTGTGGGTGGAAGAAAAATTCTCTGCTTCTTTTCTTTTAAATGAGTTTTCAGTTCTAGAAACTGTTAGTATTATGACAAATGACATAAATCTAAAATAACAGTAGAAGAAAATACTAGATAAAGAAACATGATCTTATCAAACACATTTGCTGTCTAGATCCACTAAAGTCGTGGTTGTTAGAGACTCCAGCATGACACAATGGCAATAGTAGCTCATTCTGCAGCATTAAATACTTGCGTATATTAAGATGGGGATGGAAAGGGCAATGACAGTAGCACCAGGCACTGAGAAGATTTTCATGGGAGGAGATTTAAAGTAATCAGGAATGAGTCACAACTGAAATTGAGAAATACATCAATGCTCGGAAGTCCTCTTTTATAGGGGCACAGACAAAAGCGTCTATAATACAAAACTGCATAGGGATCTTTAGTAAATACACAGGCCTGTAAAGAGAACTAAGACAAAACTCAACATGATTTTAAAAGTCCAATATTTATATGGATAAGAAAATCTCCAAATTAACTAGAGAAGAGTATCTGACAGAATCTCTGTGTAAAACACCACTAGATAGATAGCTTGTATTCATTTTCAGAACCTTGCACGAATGTGGGCACCAACAACAGAAACCCGTTTTCTTCGTTCAAATCATATTATAACAAAGCCCAAGATAACTCCATACCATATTCCTAATATTGTTGCTATTCTTTCCCTGTTGAAGCACACTAAGAAACTGGAGAATGAAGAAAGGAAGAAAACATACTTGTTAACACTGATCCTAAATTAATAATAATGTAATTAATGTTACAAGTGTCAATTCTCCATCATCTCTGAATTCTTTTACAGGTGGACGAGATGACAAAGTTGGCAATGATACACTGAGGCATGTTAGAAATTAAGGTATCCAAAAAATTCTCCTCCATCTGGAACGTGCCTCTTTGTTACTAAGAGCCCAGAAGGTTCCAACAGTCAATTCTGAATTAGATGCGAACAGTAGATGTGCTAACACAGCCACAATATTGGCCTGAACTATGTGCAGAGCTCAGCTGCATCTGATACATGCCATGTAGATATTCACACATTTAATAATTTTAAACCCTTGGATAGCCTTATTACCTTCAATAGAGTGACTCATATTTGTGAATGTAAGAGCATGCATATAAGCAGTTTCAGAATCAAATGTCCAATTTTAAAGAAAGTTAAAGAGCAGTACTTGTGCTAGACCTCAAACACAAGACCTTCTTGCACAAGTGTTAGATTACAAACTGAATTTAAAACTGGAACTCAGCAGCTGAATACAGGAGCCAGATATTTTTCTTTCTACCTTTTGCACGAGACATTTCTCTCATCCCATCAGTTTTCACAATTTTTGAAACTCAATAGGTTCACACTGAAGGGGAAAAAAAAAAAGTATCATTCTGCCTTTCAAAGTGTATCATGATTCTTAATCCAACTTCTTATCTGCCTGCTAATCTTAACTTCTTTTCTGTTGCTCTGGTTTCATATATCAGCTTATTATTCCCTCAGTCTACATTACAGTAGTATCTATTCATCCACATTAGAATTCATATTAAAGCTATAGTTAGCATGCAATCTAGCCAACTAAAGAAATTAAATTGAAACCTTAGTATTATGCTAAATTACATTTAGTTCTTCCTGCCAATTTTTCAAACAAACTTCTTTCCTGTTGCTCTGTACACATAACAAAAATTGGATGGGAAGACTCAAAAATATGCACAAAGTTGCAGAAGAAAAGTCACTTCCACAACACCAGGTTAAAAGAAATTGGAGAAATCTATTTTCCTACTTTACAGTGTCTCTTTAAACAGAGCTTAGAATACATAAACACACAATAATCTCCCAATGTTTAACATAAGCCAATTTTGCATAAAAATTGCTTTCATACTTACCATTTTTTTCAGCTTTCTCCCTGTTATGGGAGTAACCAGGAACTGAAGAAGAAAAAGTTGCAGTATCTCCTGAAGATGGTCCAGATTTCTGATTGTTCTCACTATGGTCCACAGCAGCAGCATTTAGCTGGGACCTTCCAAGATGCAGCTGGGGGTGAGAGGGACTTGAGGGGGGCTCAGGATCTGAATTCATTTTAGCTGCAAAAGAAGAGAATAACGATTAGTTATCAGATAGTAGGGTTACAATGTAAAACCAGAGTAAAAATTTAAAATCTGAATACATTTATGTAATTAGTTGAACAAAAAGCCCAGAAAAGGGCAAGACGACTGATAGCAACTTCAAGATGTATTTATACATTCTTCGATAATTCCAAGCATGAGCAGCTATTGTTGAGTAAGACTTACCATATATAGCATTGTGCCAGAATTGTGACTGCCTTTTTTCCTAACTAAAGAAGAACTGATTTTCAAGTTTAGATGAACACTAAAATTAATGAAACAATCCTGTAAATACTGCTTATAAATAGCTTCTTTGATTCTAATGTTCTACTTACACATGCAAAGACTAGCGCCTAACTTTTTACAGAACAGTGTGGACATGTCTACAATGACAGAAAAATTTACTTCATATCAAGCGCCTGGTTCACAGCCACCACCTAATCAGGCAACAGAGAAAGACAAGAAAGATACGAAGGCAAAGGAGGAGGTGTAGATAGAACTCTGCCACTGGAAATGAGGAGAGCAACGCCACCAAAGACGCTCTTTATAAGACATTTCCAATTGAAATACACATGATTCAAAATAAGCTGACTTTATTCACTACTAATCTAATATCCAATTTCATAAAAAATAGTATTTATAGAAAAAAACACCAAGGCAGGGAGGGAAAGGCCTTACAATTCCTTACAAGAGAAGACCTTTTAACTTCCACTGTAAGCCCTCTTCTAAACGATGAGGGGATCTCTGTTCTACAGTAAAAAGTTCTTTAAATCAGTAAGCTCTCATAAGAGTGCTTACTAAAAGCTTAGCTTTTACAAGATAGGAAGTAGCAAGGTATGCATATATCACACCAGTATAACACATAGTAACTCTTGCTGCTTAAGAGCAACTTCCCCGAAGTTAAGCAATTCACTAGGAACACTGTAGAAGGTGTCTGGCTACAAACTATATTTTTTAATTCTGTATGTTCAGAATACTGACCTAAAGATGTCCTTGTAAAAATGAAAGTACTATAGCCAAAAGCAAAGATACAATACCTAACTCAGCCAACAACTACTTCTACTTAGAGAACACTAAAATCACAACAGGATGCTAAAAGTACCAGCAATATTACCATCATTAAAGATATTCTTTGCAATTTAGACAACTTGCTTGCCAACATTAAGCTTCCCTAAACCAGAAAGTATTTTACTCATATAAGTAAATGTATTTCTGTATTATCTTTCTACATCAAGTTACAAATAAACCAACACAGTTCAGTTCAACCTTCAAAGAGTCGTAGGAAAACACAGAGATTAAAATACTTTCCCAGTAAACCAGCATGAATATTTTTAACCATTATACAATCACAAAAGTTACTTTGCATCTGGTTTTAAACTTGACCTTAGCGCTTTGAAAGAGAGACGAGTAAGAAGACACGCCGAGGCTCCAGCCTTGCCGGCGGCGGCAGAGGATGTGTTGCACAGCGAGACTCCAGCTCTTTCGGGGCGGACCCCTTCCAGAAAGGGGAGCCGGGCAGCAAAGGCATCACTCCAATACACATGCGATGAACAGGAAAACACTTACCTCGGTGTTAGTTAGCTAGCAAAAAAATACTCCCGTCCTAAAAGTCACTCTGCACTTGTCCTATAAAGGACACCACCAAGCTTCCCTACTGCAGGCTTAGACGTGAGCAGAAGCCAGCCCTTAGAGTTGATTTCAGGATTTTTTCTAAAAGTCCGGGAACGGGAGGCAGGATAAGACTTTCGGGGAGCCCGGCTTGTTTCGAAAGCCAGCCGGCGCTGCAGGAGGAGCCGGGGGGGAGCCGGGGGCCACCCGCGGGCCCGCGCCGCCCCGGGACGCCCGCCCGGCCGAGCCTCGCTGCCGGTGGTGACTCTGCAACTACCGCTCTCGGAGGGCGGGACGGGACGGGAGAGCCGAGCTTGCTCGGCCTCGTTCCCCGCGAGGCCGGAGGGTGCCCGGGCGGCGGCTGCCACCCCGGAAGGCCAGGAAGCCCCAGCGTGCAGCCGGAGCACAGCGGGGGGCGGGAGGGAGGCCAGCAGCTCAGGCTGTCCTGCCCGGGGTCCCCACCCCAGACGCTCACCGAGCCCGGCAGGACGAAATCACCAGCGTGGACTCCCGGCAGCAAGTTTCTTTGCGGCTCCGGAGACGGCTGGGCACCAAGTGGGGCTCCGCCGGGCGCCCGCAGCCCTACGGGGCGGCCCCGGCCCGCCCACCGCCCGCGGCCCCCTACCCTCCCCGCCGCGCTGAGGGGGCAGCGCCGCTGCCACTCACCGCCCGCCGCTCCCCGGGGAGGCCTCTGCCGCTGCCGGGCGGGGCCGGTGGGAGGAGGAGAGGGAGGAGGAGACGGAGGCAGGCGGAGGCGGGCCGGCTGGCCAGCGGGTAGCGGTAGGGGAACTAGGCGCTGCTGGGGCGGCGGAGGCACGGCGGCGCGTGCAGCCTCTTCCCGCGCTGCGGCAGCGGCTGGGGCGGGCTTAGGTAGCTCTAAAATGGCAGCGCGGGGTGTCGGGGGCGGCGCCCGCTCTCAGGAGAGGGTCCGTGGGGCGGCCGCTGTGAGGCGGCTTCTGGCGGGCCGCGACGTGGGGGCGGCCTAGAAGCGGCGGAGCCGGGCCGTGGCCCCGCCAGGCAGCCCGCGCTGAGGGGGGCGTAGGCCGCCCCGAGCGGTCGGCGAGTGTCGGGAGAGGCGCCTGTCAGCTTCCCCCGGCATCGGCCCCGAGTTGTCCCAGGTGCGGATAAAGCCCTTCTCGAGTTGGGCCCGTAACTTGTCCTTCTGGGAACAGAATGAAGGGCTTGGGCCAGCTCTGCCGAAGTGCCTCGTGTTAGCGAACATGGGGGGCGGCAGGGGTTGGTGCCCTGTCAGCCGGGGTGAGCGAAACCGGCTTCCCCCGAGCCTGAGAGGGGCCACCTTCTCCCTCACGCAGTGTTCCTCCGTAGAGAGCAAAAGGAGTGAAAAGAAGGGGAAAAAAAGGTAGTAACAGAGTAAATAATTATTCCTAAATGTCCTCTTAAGATACTACTACATACAGCTGTACTTCTGCCGCATACGTGGAAAGCTCCTGGGCTGGTAGCGAGCTGTAAACTTACCTGCAAGTGTTGCTGTTGTATTGGTAGTAAACTTAATTATTTTTAGAAATAATACATTACTTTTCCTTTTTTAGCTACTTTAAAATAAATAAATAAATCAAGGTCCCTACACAGTCGTGTCAATAGCTTCTAATTAAAAAAAGAACAACCTCACAAACTCAAAAAGGAGGTTAAATTTAAACTTCAGCCATTCATGTGAGTAATTTAGTCACTTAGGTTGATTTTCACAAGTTCCAAGTTTGCAGCAGATCATGGGGAGCTGTGATACGTTTCATTTTTAAGGTGTCTGTTAGATCCCAGTTGTTGATGTCACTGCATGTTGGTTTTTTTAATCCCTGAACAAAAACATGGTCTCGGCATCCTTGCTATTTCCTTGCCTCGGAAGTCATAACAAAATTCTTTTACCTAAAATAAGTTTCAACAAACATGAAGTTAAGCTTCTGTTTACTTCAAATTAAAATAAAATTTGGAGAAAACCAGTTATTTTTAAGAGGACCATTTACAGTCTGAGTGTAATATGGTTTTACCAGGAACATATAATGCCTGCCCTGTTCAGTTGTTTCTTTAGACTGACAGTATGACTTCACTTAGATATGACAAACTTCTACTGCTGCAATCTGCTTGCCCTGCTATTCACATTTGCTTCAATATATTATTCTATACAATTGATTTGATATTTAGTGGGTGTGCGTAACGGATGTAACTTGCTTAGGGAACAGGTGGAAATGAGGGTGGTAGTTGGAAAAGTAACTGAAAAGGAAGTGCAAAATGAAACCTCCCCTGCTGCTTGTGCCTGCTCCTTTCCAACACAAGGCACAGTCACACATGGCATAAGCCATTCCAGAGGAGCTCAGTTCAAGGTTAAAACTGCCACACTGACTGCTAACCTGCTTAACAGTGAGACTCGATGTAAAATATATTCTGTGGTTGCTTATGGCCGATCTTACATTGAAGAGGCACATTAGTGCCATTGCTGAACTTGATCAGGTCCTTACTTAAGAAAAGGCCAACTAAACCTTTGTAGTAAATGGATTGTCACACACACCTTATGTACTCACGTACACGTTATATAAATACATATAACATTACTGAGAGTAAACCGAGCTCAGACATGATGGCAGCTTCCATTATCAACTCCACTAATTTCACTTTGGCTTACGCTTTACCACAAATGGTTAGTTCCCATTTGGCATTATCACAGTTGCCAATTGTTACAGCTACAGAGAAGAAACATGGAAGGACTGTAATAACGTGTCGCAACACCTTTTCTAATTTCAGTTATGTACTACGACTCATAGAATCAATAGAATGGTTGAGGTTGGAAGGGACCTCTGGAGGTCATCTTGTCCAACCCCCCCTGCTCATGCAGGGCCACCTAGAGCTGGTTGCCCAGGACCGTGTCCAGACAGCTGTTGAGTATATCTAAGGATGGAGACTCCACGACCTCTCTGGGCAACCTGTGCCAGTGCTTGGTCACCCTCACAGTAAAAAAGCTTTTCCTAATGTTCAGATGGAGCCTCCTGTATTTCAGTTTGTGCCCATTGCCTCTGGTCCTGTCACTGGGCACCATGGAAAAGAGCCTGGCTCCATCCTCTTTGCACCCTCCCTTCAGGTATTTATAAACACTGATAAGATCCCCCTGAGCCTTCTCTTCTCCAGGCTGAACAGCCCCAGCTCTCTCAGCCTTTCCTCATAGGGAGAGATGTTCCAGTCCCTTCATCATCTTTGTGGCCCTTTGTTGGGCTCTCTCCAGCCTGTCCCTGTCTCTCTTGTACTGGGTAGCCGAGAACTGGACACAGCGCTCCAGGTGTGGCCTCACCAGTGCTGAGTAGAGGGGAAGGATCACCTCCCTCACCTGCTGGCAGTACTCCTAATGTAGCCCAGGATACCAGTAGCCTTCTTTGCTGCAAGGGCACGTTGCTGGCTCATGTTCAACTTGGTGTTCTCCAGGACCCCCAGGTCATTTTCTGCCAAGCTGCTTTCCAGCTGGGTGTCCCCCAGCACAGAGGGTTGTTCCTCCCCAGGTGCAGGACTTTGCACTTCCCCTTGTTGAACTGCATGAGGTTCCTGTCAGCCCAGATTAAAAAAAAAAATCCTATTACAACAAGAACAAAATAAAAAAAGTTGCAGTTCAGCCAGTTTCTTTTTGTATTAGAGGATCAATAATCCTTTTACAAATATTTTGTAAGTTTACAGAGTGAATGTATCTGATTTCTGTAAACATTGTTTACTCAAGATATGATAAAAGGTAGTAGGAATGATTGCTTGAACATCTTAGGTGCAGTACTGAGATATAGGCTGAAATTAACTGCTTTTCCATATAATCATCAATGAGTTCTAGAAATATACTTGAACAGGGACATCTAATGATCTAAGCAACTCGTATGTAGCCTCTGTTAAACTGCATGTGATACAAACTGACATTTTCACATTCTGTTGTGAAATTTGTATTTCAGCATCTAGGCATGCGTGTAGTTTTGAAATGTTTACGAAAAGTCTGTCTCTTAGAAAATTTAATTTGTAACAGCAAAAGGCAAGATCATGCTAAGCAACATTTAAATACAACATTTTGTTATTAAATCAATCAGTTCAAACTGATTTACCTATTAATTAATTTACCTATTCTTCATTACTGACATGAAATCACATTTGTAGCATTGCTGGCATACAAGTAGTTTCTCAGCAGTCCAGAGAAAAAACTATTTAATCAAACTAAAATGAAGAGATAAAGCAGCAATCATCCAAGAAAATAGACCGGCATGAAGTATGAATCATTCCAATGAATAGCCTTCAACTCTGTATGTTTGTCACAACCCCGCTGAGTAAGAGTCCATTTCTTTAGTCCATGGTACACTCAGAAACAGATTTGATATAATTAGTCTAGATGTTTCTGGAATATGTTAATCCTAGCAAAGATATTGTCAGCAGTGCTGTTGTTGTAAGAGTAAGAAGAGCTGAAAAATTCAGGGAGAAATGCCATATGCATCTTCAGTAGTTATACATTACGAAAGGAAGTATTATGGAAATAAAAATATCTGAGTGATGCTAAATAACCTGTACTAAAAGCCATCTGAAAGATCATCTCTTTTTTTGCCCCACCTTACCAATTAAAAGAACAGCTGTTATTTCAAAATAATAGGTTTTGTTGTTTACTCTGTTACACCCATTTTAACAGTATAATTTAATTGATGGAAGCATTACATCAGCATAAAATTAGTGCAATAAAAGCTCCAGCATACCTCATGAGCAGCTGGGTACTATTGTTTCATTAGACTAAGGACCAACCTGAAACCAGACCTTTATTTTTTAATTTTTTTTTTTAAAGGCAGTGGGTAAAAAGCAGCAGGTATTTTCTGTCAGAGTGAGTTTAATACATTAAGCATACTGAGATGATAGATGCAGAATCTGGAGAATGAACAATGTGATGTCAGCAACTAAGATGCTGGTACCATTTGGGATGGACATACGGGAGGAAGAATTAATAAAGGGCAAGGGTGGGAGGAAATGGAAAGAAAAACACAAGAAAGTGGGCACAAAAAGCAGGTAAAAATAGGAATTAAGTTCTGTGAAGATTGGTGATGAAGACTCTTCTTCCCAGATTGGCGTATTAAATACGCCTCTGTCCCCTCAGGGCTGGAGTAGCTTTTGCGTAAGTACTGGTTTTCATGCCCTAAAGTATATAGGGTAATGTGAGCATCTTTCCCTGTCCACTGCTCTTTTAACCTCTCTTTATTCCACTGTCCTTATGCTAAATACTCTTTGGGTGGCAGCATGCAAGTAGTATTCATCATCATTGCTTTATATAGAAAAGCAACACTGTCATTCTCACATTAGCTCTCTCAGCTGTGAGGAAAGGGTCAACATTTTCCTTTTCATGAATACCTACGCTGTAAGTGACTTACGTGGCATCAGATGTTCAGTTTTGCACTTATTTCTCAGCTATCTTTTCTAATCATGGACATAACACTGTGAAAAAGGAAAAGATTTTAAAAACAGGCACAGATACAACCAGTAGCCACACAAGTGGTAACTAAGTAAAGCTGTGAAGGTCTGACACAGCAGCTATTGGGAGCTAAGTCCTGGGTTGGCTGCATTCCCTGGAGCAGGTAAAGGGGAGCATGCTCCTCTTTTACTTCCTTGAATGTTCTCGATTCGTTCTTTGCACAACTTCACTCTGAGACAGCTACTGATGTCATTGCTAACTACAATCTAAATGGGACTTGGCTCTCTAACACCTGAAGCTGCAGCTGAACCAAAGTTGTACTTGCTGTGTTCTGCTACAGTCTAGAGGAAATAGGGCGCTTTTCCTAGAGGGAAGGAATATTAGCTCAAATCTTTACACACACACAAAAAAAGCAACAAGTATCAGCAAAGTCTGGAACTCTATCTTGAACCAATTTGGTGTTGCCAGAGATGAAATTTGGTCTAAAATTAAATTTGACATATTTAAGCATTGAGAATTTCTTGATAGAGGTAACTTCTCACTCTACAGTTTGTAAATAATTTGTAAGTAAATGAGGTTGCACTGAGAAGCACCATGGCCCCCCTCAAACAACATTTTTAACTCGGATAACTTTGCGTCAACCTTTCAAATTACCAGGTGTGCCACAAATTTCGTCCTGTGAATTGATCCGTTAATGTTCTTTCCTTTGCAAGTCAAGCATAATCTTTTGCTCACAGTGACCTCTAGTGTGAACGAATGAAACAATTTAGTGCAATCCAAAGTAGTGCGTGTAAAACATAGTATGCGTTCATAGTTACCTGTTTAAGGGGACACATATGTGTACCATCTGTTTGACTATATGACAGACTGCTTTATGGATTAAACAAGCATGCAAAACATGAACAGGAAACCATAAAACCAAAAAAAATTCCCTCAGCCATACTAAATAAAGAATTTAAAGATCTCTCATGATTTCTGTGTAATTTTGTTTAGATTTTTCTTTATCAAAAAACGCATACATGATTCGGGTAATTTCCAGCATTCCCAAGTGCCAGAGATTGCTTTTACTTTCTGCAGTAGAGCCTTGTACTGGACTTCGTATGAGAGATACAAATCAGAAGGCAGTGATACAAGGATTTCTACAAGGACTGCTGTAAAATGTACAGATTCTCCAAACCCTGACTCCAATATAGTTATGAATTAGCCTCAATATATTACATACATTTTCTTCACCCACGTATATTGGAGTAACCATTTCCCTCCTCTCTTGCAGAACAATTTGAATGGATTAGGAAAAAAATCTCTAAAGCAAAGATTTTTCTGTTTGGTTTCTCCCAAATTGCAGGAGAAAAGAAGAAAGTGGAGCAGATCATTATAGAAAGTAAGTTAGCAAGGAGTATTTCTGATGGTTGGCAGTGTTAAATCTGGAATTTGACAGTTAAAGGGAATTTAGCTCTGGAATTAGCTAATTCAATCCCTGACTATCAAGAATTAAAGCTATAAGTATCTTCCCACATTTCAGGAGGAAATAATCTCTGTCTCACTTTGGACAAATAGAAATGACCATTTCTTTGTCAAACAGACAAGTTCACATGACTTGAAATGCAAAGCGTTAATAATTTGCAAAGGATACTACAAAAATTTTTCTATAAACTACTTTCCGGCCTTTCCAGGATTCCATCTGCTATACAGCAGCAGACATAGACATGTTGTTCTCCATCCACAAAACATTACGTATAAATTGCTGTCTGAAAAACTGAGTTGCTACATCTCAGTTTCAGGCATGTTTAATGTAAAGGATTCTGTAATAGAGATTGTGCAGAATTTAATTAAGTGCGAAACCGTCACATTGAAAATTAAATTTCTGACAGGAAATATATGCTATTAGTCCTATACATGTCAGAACAAATTCTGTCATACTGTGGCTTTCAGTGTTTTAGTCAGGGAGCCTTCTTAGAGTCGTATTAGTAATTAAATTTTCAAATCATATTTATGTCAATATTGCTATCTCCAAGTCTCACTGCTTCCTGCCTAAAAAACAGGCCACTTATTTCAAAGCTTTGAATACAAGCACATTGACAGAAATGTGAAAAGAGAGTGAAGTGTTCAGGAATTATTAAATAGAGAATTTCAGAATTATTATCTGCAAAGTTCACATTATTCATTGTCAGTTACATAAAATAATCAAGAGAAAGGGTTCAGTCAATTTGAAATGCAGATTTAAACCTCTGTTCTTTGTCCATTAGGCTCTTATCTTCCCAAAACCTTTCACATACAATTTTTCTACTATGTATTTCACTATGCTCGTTCAGATTTTATTTATACATGTCAGTACTCCAGTCCTGTTGATTAACACCAAAAGCAGTGGAATTTACTAACTTTAACAATGACTTTACCTGACATTTAAAGGAGGGTAGGGACAGGTTGCAGCTCTTTAGTAATGCTGCTTTGTCATAGCAAATGCAATCATCTAATTACTCTCATGGTGCCAAATGCAGTTAGTCTGTGTTCTCACAGGATGGTGTTGGTCAGCTTGAGCTGTTTCAACACCTTCACAATCCTATCTGTAATTACTAAGTTACACTCACAAGGCTCCCACAAGGTGGCAATAACACTCTTCATTCTTTAAAGCATTTGCTATATTTTAGATGGTAGAAATGTATGCTATGTACTAATGAGAAGGAAAAAACTGTGATTTATAATAATGTGAAGGTGATAGAAAATTATTTTCCTGAACTCTCAAGGTACAAGCACTTACAAAAAGTCATTCGTAAGTGGGAGCAGACTGCAGCGTGCTGGGCAATATCCATTGTTAGGTTCTTAACATCTATTTCAATATAAATACAAGTAACATATTCCACTTGGTTCCTGAGAAACTGAAATTGTTTAAATTTGTCTTTTGGTGAAACCACAGAGAGCAGACAGTGTGAAATGCTAATTTACTACTGGGAGGTTAAACCTCACAGAGGTCTCACAATTTTAGTTCAAATTTAGACTGATCAAATTCACGCCTTCAGCTACAAATTAAATGCTCTTTTAAGACTTTTAATCTAGATGTATTTCTGTAAGTGCTGTACAACTGCTATATTCCTATCCTGTATTTCGGGAGGAGAAAATATCTGCACACATGCACTGTAAGACTCCCATTTGCCAGAAGTGGTGGACTTGCTGTGCACTCACTTTTCGGATGCTCTGCGCATGGTCAGCAATATTTGTATGGCATATTAAAAACTCCACCGGCAGAGCTATCCGCCTGCTTAGACCAGCAGTACGAGTTCCACATACTCAGGGTTTCCAGATTTACTGCAGCCCAGTTAGAGTTACTGGTTACTGGTTACAGCATGCAAAAAGTGCTCGATCAGTGAGAAAAACCCTCAAATTTCTCCTAGAAAAGTTTCCAGGAAGAAAAAGAGGGCATGTCTGAGGAAACCAAAAGGTATAACCATTGTGGTATCTCAAAACTAGTCACACAATAGTTATCTGACTCTTCAGTGTCTTGTCATACACAGGCATGCAATGTGCTCAGTTATTTTCTTGAGTTCCCTATGATAATACATGACAAGACTTAAGTGGCCAAAATGGTCTTCACAAGGAATGAAGAGGACAGCATCTAATCAGTCAAGTAGAAAGTCCTAAGGAAGGAGGTGGAGACAAATACTACAAACTTTCTCACACAGAGGAAACAGTTTAGAACAAATCCCTGTTTCTGCTCATACAATACAACCTACAGTAGTTTTGAAGAAATGAGGTCATCTTGTATACTTTACAGGCAGTTCTTTCATACCTTTTCAGTCAGCAGAACTCTATGTTCTGGCAATATACCCATCATTTAATAATTTCCACAAATCCTATGCAAGTAAAATAATTTTTCCTGCTCCCTCATGTAGAGGTGTACATACATAAAACTTCATAAGTATTTCCAAACCATTTCACTGTAGCCTCAGAAACCAGAACTGCTCAGAATCCTTTCTTGTACATTCTGAATTTTTAACCTATTGCAACTTGTGTGATCACATAAACTGCCCATTTTCATTTTTTTTCCCAAAATGCTTACACTTGGCATAAAGAAAAAGCTGCTGTAGGAAAAGGTGACAGCAACATAGGCATTATTTTTTCCTACTGTAGTTATACAGAAGATGAAATTGCAGAGAAAAGTAATTTCTAATGTTGGTTGAAATAGGATATTGCCTTTGGTTCAGGTTAAGGAAAAAGTAAGGTGATTTCAAGTTAATGCCTTTGATGTAACAGCTTATGAAACATAACTGCTAGTTTTATCTGAGTAGATCCTGAAACATCCATAAACCTGAAAAATTATATTTAATATGCAATTTAATAGAGCTTTAGTTTTCATGTGTTTCTAACAGGTTATTGGAAGAAAAGCCTTTGAACACAAATAGCTAAGACAAAAAAGCTGCAACAGTTATTCTTGAAAAAGAAGATGAGTTAGGTTTTCCTTTCTTTTTCAGTTCACTTTAAAAAAAACAAGTCTAAAACGTGATTTGAATAGGCAATGTTGTGTGCAGAAGTAAAAACTTTACTGCCTTCTATATTCTTGAATAGTCTCGGAATATTAAGACACATTCTGTTTCAGTGGAAGGAATCGTTCAAGTATAGGAAAATTCCAGCTGCAGGAGCTCAGTACAACTTCAAACCATCATATACAACAACACAGTTAACTATCTAAGGCACATTCTCAACTAAATAGGCATAAATAGGCTTCATTAGGAATGCCTAATAATGATGTAACTAATTCACTGAAGTAGAGCTTATAGCGATAATAAATAAATAAATAAATAAATAAATAAATAAATAATAGAGCTTATAGTGATAATAAATATCCCCAAATTGCTGAAGTCAGGTATATATTATCATAGACCTAATATTGTCCAATCTGGGGTGCTACATTAACGTTCTTACTTTGCTTACTCACAGAATACTTTTTCTTTGTTTTTTCCCCCCCTTTTTTGGGAATACCATTAACAATGTAAAACAATTAAGAATAAGAGTAGAAAAAACACCTTCAGCCAAATTTTGGATTCAGGGTCAATTTAACCCTCAGGATGCCAGAGCAGAGTACAGGTCATAAATAGCAGCTGCTGTTCCCTTTTAACAATACCATTGCTCTTTGTGACAAAATTGTTCTCCACTAAAGCTGCACAATTTTATACATGAAATCCTACAACAGAAAGAAAAGGTGATGAACAACTCTAAATTACTTTTCACAGTGGGAAAAAAAACAAGAGAAAAATAAGGTCTGTGCAACTGCACTCTCAAGACCATGCTATTCTTCACTCTTACGTATGTCTATATCTAGATATATGAAGTTAATACTTCACATCTACAAGACATAGAGGACATAGTCAAATACTACATACATACCTGAATTTTATCCTTCTTTCACACTATTCGGCCACTTATTCCAATGCAAATGAAGTATTTTTCCTACCACCATCCTTCACGAACGGTGCCCAAAAAGCAGGAGGCAGCCTTCATTGAGTGTCATTAGTGGTGGAATGTCAATAGCAAAAACTACATGGAGATGCACTGCTGTTCCTCATACTTTTCTTCAGTAACTTCTGGCATGTGTTTCTTGCCCCATTCATCCTAATTCCCTCCAAAAATCTCTTGTCTGCTTATTTCCTAATGATATTTTCTACTTTATGTATACCATCACCCTCCACTTTATCTGCCCCACTTCCAACATACTCATGCATGTAGAAATATGTCTCTGTCTACATAATTTCTGGATCCAAGCAGACACTAGTATCACCAGTAGCACACTGATGCAATTTGTGCCTGAAATTTTACACACTTTCTGATGCAAATTTCCTTTGTATTTTTGGCACAGTTAATCTACAATGCAGATTAACTACCTCTGGATAAAAGACAGTTGATTTACCACATACATTGTTTTTAAAGTCATGTTATTCCAATTTAATTCTACTTTTTTTTCTTCTTTGTACTCAGTTCTTCATCCATCAGTATTTGGTTTACCAGAATTTTGGGCTGCCCAGTATGTAGTAAATGCTCTCACCCTTAGTGCCGAGTCTGATACTAGCAAATTCTTTGATTTGGCACACTGTACATAATAAATACTTCTTTTCTCTCACTGTATTGTAAGGTCATATTTGTTCTGCTGTACGCTCTAGGTCATTCTAGCATTACTGTTTGCCTAGATTCTTATTAAGGATGTATGACTCGGACTGCTTTTTTCCCAGGTAGATTGGTATTTCCAAGATGAATGTTTTGTCATACCTTTTCATCCATGCACTTATACTCTTAGAGTTTCATGCATTTATTTCCTCTTTATGTGACTGTATTCCTGAATTATTCCTAGAATTAGGTTGAATATCTCTGTTAAATAAAGCTTAGATGAGGCTTAGATGAGACTAAGACAGCCATAGATACTTATGATTTGTTCCCCCCCCCCATGTTAGTTTTCTATGTGTTTTGGTTAGAAATGAACAACAAAATGTTGTGCAATAAAACCCTTGGAAGATGGAAAATATTGCAAGACTTTGGGAAAGAGATAAATACCGCCATACATCTGCAAAATGTTCTGGAACCTGAGAGATGACATATTCAGGATGGCAGTGCACCCCTGCTGTGTTCATTGTAGTGTGCATACGAGCAGTCAGTGTGACATATGGCTGTGAATCCTGGTCTATATGAACGCTACATGTCCTGGCCTTGTCGAGGTGTTGAGTTTTTCCCGTATTAATGTGTTCAGCTGGCTTAAGTTAGGGCTGTGTAAAGAAAACAACTATTCATCAATAGTTTCAGACCAAGAGTCTTGTAAACAAACATCATGAACAAATAAATGACAGGCAGATTTCAGCCTGCAGGCTCAAATAACTGTTTTAACAGTTGGGAGTTGGAAAGAACTGAGTAATTTTAGAATCAGTCAGAGCCATTTTTAGCTGGTTAAAAGGCAACAAGCATATAAAAGAGCTATGAATATTTTTAAAAGTACTTAATTTCTTCAGAAATGGTACTTCTTGATCAAAATAAGTTGCTACGGATCAAGCAGTATTTGGTGGGATGAGAAATCCAGAGAGAGAAGCCTGCGGAAGGAATTGGCAGGGAGCTAGGCAGAGTCTCCTAGAACAGCAAATGGAGAGACAACGGGTAAGAAAGATGCCTGTGTTTTATTGTTTCAGAACACAGCTTCTTGCAATTTTTTAGTTAACAATGCTTTATGATTAGGAGAATATTTGATAACTGCTTGCCAATTCAGTTGCCCCAGAAGAGGTAACTCTTTGAGGTAACTCTTAATGTTGTGCATAGAGGTAACTTTTAATTTGGTGAGGTAAATCATAGCTGATTCACTATAGACGGCATCTTGGCTCCAATTATGAAAGCAGGAAAAAGAAATCACCTTGATGGGCATATGCTATTTGAGATCACAGTCCTGAACAACTGGACTTTAAAAACCAATCAGCCTGAGAGAAGATTTCTGATACTTTAAACAGACATAAGCTTATGTTAGATACATGAAGTCTTTTAAACGACCTCAAGTTTCTTTTCTCCTTGTTCTGAACAGCCTGGCATTAATTCACAGGAAGCCTCTCAGAAGTCTTAAAAGGTTTTAAAAGCTTTTGTAATCTTAAATATGATTTGTAGCTGTAACTTTAGTAATAATAAAAGGGAAGATTTATCACAGAAAAATGGCTTATTATCATTTAGTATTTGCAGATAAAACTGAAAGAGCACAAGAAACATGTCTGAAAGTTCACTCTTTAAAAAGAATTTCTAAGTAACTTGAGAGCTACAAAACCTGTTTCCAGCTGGAAATGTTGATTTCTAAAACAGAATAAAAGCTGCTTAGCTTTGGGAGATAGATGATGGTACGAGAAAATTGATAATACTTTAATTGTTGGCTCCTAATTTGATTCTTTCACAGTAGTTCAAACTTGAAAACAAACAGTTGAGTAAATGCAAAAAAACATTATTAGTTATTTGTTTCTAATAAAAGTGTTATGTCGGTAACTGGGCAACTTCTTCAGAGCAACAGTGAATTCTGGATAATGTTAGCAGAAGTTAGAGGAAAAGGGATTTCAATTTTTCATTCTTAAATGTATAAACACAGAATCATCAAGATCAACATGAAAATGGAAGCAGTAAGACTAGCAATAGCAAAAAAGTGAGGTTCAGAACAGTGAAGGCTGGTGTGTGAGTTAAATTGATTCATGACAGCCCTACTTTTGCCATTAAATTTAGCTATGACTACCTATGCCAGAGCTGAGGTTGACATAACTGGAGGATGTTCTACAACACAAAATGAAAAGGGTACTGCACAATCATGGTGTACCAGGTAGCTATCAATAAAACAGACATCTATACAGTCCAATTTGTGTAGCTATCTTCTATGAGGACTGAGGAAGAAATATTCCCTGCATTTTCATGTGAAGCACAGCATCAGCAGAATAATTGTGCAGCCACAGGGTGTTCTCTAGACCTGCTGCTGTAGGACAGAGGAAGTATTTTACTCTAATTCCTAACAAATTAAGGTATTTAGTTGTTCTTGAAAAATGTGTTCCCCTGAATAATATTTTCCAGAGAATGTCTCTTTCAGTCCGTGGAAAGCTCTTTTTAAAGTTGCTTCAAAGGCTAAACACAACAAATAAGTTTTTTGTGGTTTTAAATTCTCCAGGCCAGAGATCTGTGCATGAATGTTCCTCTTCTGGCAGAGGATTTCAAGGCTTCAAATTGCCACTGAAGATACAGAAAGAGCTATTGCCTATTGAATTAGTGAGCTTCCCTAGATCTGTCCTACAGATGCTCTTTAATCCGTACCCCTCAACGTTATTATCCATCTTCTAATCTTTTGTTTTCTTTCCCTCCCAAAGAGGAGGGCTATGTTCAGTCAACCTATTTCTAATATACTGAGTTAAAGCACCAAATGCAGCTTCACACTTAAAAATTCCTCTCTACAGCTAAAAAGATTCATGATTACACATTCTATGTTATAAGCAATAATTTGCCTTTCACATAGTTTTTAATATGCATGTCCAAAAGCTTTCTAATCATACTGTTCCCAGATAGATTCAGCAACAGAATAGAAAGTTACACAGCAGGTTTGATAGCCCATACTCCAAAGCTGTAAAAAACACCTGCAAAGACACTTACCTATGCTAAGGAAGCCTGAAATCTAGAAAAGGCATGCATTACCATTTTAATTCTCTTCTCTTTATGCATCTCATTTTTTTAAATCCTTCTTTTAATAATTTCTTTGTTACATTTCTACTTATACAGTTACAATTTTCTGGCTTTGAAGAGATGAAGACGAACACTGAAGATTTTGTATGTATCCAGCAGTGATGGAGAGGAATCAGTATTGTAATACCATGGGTTCTTTTAACATTGAACAGAAGTAAATCTGTATGTCTTAAATGAGTCATGTCAGTGTACCTAGACATATTTATAAAAATGCCAGCATTAAAACAAATTATGGTAATAATAAGCAAAGCTTAAAAACTCAGATGTTACAAAAGAAGAGTCAAGTCTTGCACTTGGAAAGGAATAACCACGCTAACCAGTACAGGCTGGGGTCCAATAACCCGCACTAACCAGTACACAGTGGGGGGCAGCCAGCTGAAAACCAGCTTTGCAGAATAAGGCCTGGGGGCTGTGGCGGACAACAGGATCATGAGCCAGCAATGTGCTGCTGTGGCAAAGGCGGCTCACGGTATCCTGGGCTGCATTAGGAGGAGCATTGCCAGCAGGTGAGGGAGGTGATCCTTCCCCTCTGCTCAGCACTGGTGAGGCCACACCTGCAGTGCTGTGTCCAACTCCGGGCTCTCCAGTGAATGGCCACAAAGATGGGACCAGAACATCTCTCATATGAGGAGAGGCTGAAAGAGCTGGAGCTGTTTAGTCAGGAGAAGAGAAGGTTCAGGGGGATCTTATCAATGTTTGTAAATATCTGATGGAAGGATGTAAAAGAAGGCAGACCCTTCTCAGTGGTGCCCAAGAGGCAATGGGCACAAACTGAAACACAGGAGGTTCCCTCTGGAAGTTTCTCAACTCTTTTGTTTTCAGTTACTGAATTTATCTGGGGAATATTAATTGAATTTACTGCAAGCAACGGAGTCTAAATGCCAGCTACTTGATGTACATGATATATGTGATCTACAGTATAGATATAATGCATGTGATTGCACGAAATGCGCTGCCAACTGAGGTATCTTAGCCTGCATAAGGGAAAAAAACCCCACTTAAATGTTATAAGAGAAGGTCTGTAAAGTACTGCTTTCCTATAAGGAGCTCCTTTGCTATGAAGAGACCTGAAAAAAACCCCAAACCCCAAAATCAAAAACTCCACCACCATTTATAGGTCCAAAAAAATAGGTCATTGTTTCATTCCCCTGCTTAGATGAAAATAAAAGCAGAATGGTGAAGACCAAAAGTATTTAGTAAAGCTAGAAGCTAGTATCCAGTAAATAACAAGTAATTCAGACCCATTATTTGCTGAAAGGGGAAAATTACAGAGAGACTACACTAAAGAGGAACAACTACACAGGTAATGCTTCTAAGAATTTTGGCAAATCCTGATTCCACAGATAAGAAGGAATTTTTTATGTGATGGGACTTTGCAAGTGCATTTCATACAGGTGCATATGCTCGGTAACTCTCATTGCTATTGCAAGTCCATTTTGTAGATGTGCATACACAGAACTCCTTTGTCCTTAATTTCCAGCCTCAGACACTCTCACAGGATGAAAGAGGACAAGCTGTGTTTAACTTCTAGCCCCCATAGCTCTGTTACAAAGGAACTTCGTTTCTAGAGATACACCATTCATCCCTTCTTTTCTCTTTGGAGTTCCCCATGTCAATATTTAAGGGAGTTACTTGAGAATTTCAGTCTGAGCAGCTTTGTTCTGTCGGAATGTCTCTTTCTTCATAATGAGAGGACCAGGGTTGTCTTCTTATCTGCCAAGAGTTGCATGTAACACCTCTAAACTGAGCACAAACATACTCTAACTAGGGTTGGAATCAGCTAAGAACAGAAGGTGGGTCATCAGAAGACATACAGATCTCGAGTGAAATGCTTCCTCAAGGACGAAGGAAACCCTAACAGTTACCTGAATGTATGGTGAAGATTTATAGCTGAGACATATAAACAGAGACCAATGCAAGTGAAAAATGAATCTACCACAATAAAGAAGAGCAGCCAGGAAATCCATATTCCCCTTCATCGGGACAGAGCAATGAGCTCAGCAAGCCACATTAGCTGCATCTCATACATAAAAAGGCACCGAGTTTCTTGGGAGAGACTGCTATCAGGACTGAATTGCTGCTTTGCCTCAGGCCTCACATTTGCCATTTTCTATAGCTCTGTTTATCTGCAAGAGCTACTGAACTGCCTTTCTGAAGGACCTTATGAATTGTTAAATAAGGCAAAGATTTAGAGAAAGTTACTATCGTTTATTAGGCAAAGTGATATACTTGGAGAAAAGGCCATCCAAGCTCGTGGACACACAAACACTCCAGGTATTATGAAACATTTCAAAATTTGTAAGATATTAAACACTGGCAAAAACCCATCTAAAAATTAACCTAATGTTTTTAGTTAAGCACTTATTCGTACTTACATCTGACTCCATTTAAATTGTTCATACTAAGAATACAGAATTTCACATTAAAGGCTACAGTAGTGACTTTAGGTTTTTCGTACCTCCCTCCCCCCCAAAAAGCCCTAAAGCCAAACAGCTATACAGAACAGTGATTCCTTCCCAAACAGCTTAATAAGATAAAATCTCCAAAGACAAAGAAATTAGGATGCAAATAAAGGCAAAAACCACAGCAAATATACCTAAAAGGACAGGAGTAGGTTGCAAAGGCAAGTATAATTGTGGTCTCTCCTAATATTGGACCTCTTTCCTTTGTATTCCTAATACCCTTTATCTTAGGTCCATGTATATTTAAGCAAATGCTTACAAAACCCCATCAAAGTAATATCAGCTATCTGGCTTTTAACATGTGCCATCTATTGCTCTCCACTGCTAAAATGCAGTTTTAATGCACTTGCATCAGTCACAGGTATAGCAAGCGATACACTTCTGAGATACATTTCCTAGAAATACTGCTCCTGGTGAACAAACAAATCATGTTATTCTGGCTTTCATGAAAACAAACGGAACACTAGCACATTTTCAACATATGACAGAATCTGCAGTTCCCTGTTTGCATTTCCCTGGTTTTCCCCAATATATTAATCAGAAGATACCATTATATTCTATATTGAATGCAGAATTCAGATGTACTTTTCATTGAAGGAGATTACCTAGCTTCCTCAATGGAATTAGAATTTATCAACATAGTTTAAAACAAACAAAATACATTTCACACAGCTCACTATTGAGGATTGTCTTCAGTCAGCCTCCTGCTCACGTTGTTAACTGCAAAGGAAACTACTGAAAAAAGTCACTATATGATTACAAAAACACGGGACTGGAAGAGATTCAAAACCAATCCTCTACTACTCCTCTCCCTGCCCTAATGCAGGATCCACTTCTCTGCTGGAAATCATCCAGGAAAGATTAAACAAAATGACTCCTCACTTTCAGAGACAGTCTGCTACAGTTCTTAACTTATTTTACCATTACAATGATTCCAATAGATTGCAAAAAAATACAAGATGGAATTTAATAGGAACAAATACAGAATGTTACATTTTATACAGCTAATCTATGATCTAGGATAGGTCAATAACAGGGTCGATCAAGAAGCCAACACAGGATGAAGAATAACTGGCTAGGTAGCACTACATTGGGGATTACATTAGATTAAAAAATGATAAATAAAGAATGTCATTCTATTTCAGATAAAGGCAAGTGCCATCGTGGCATGTAAGGCATACAGGAGGTAATCCTTTCACTACTCAGGATTGTAAGGCCACAGCTGCCACACTTTAAAACCCAGGTCCGTACTTTGGAAAGAGGTGAATCATGTGGACAAAGTCTAGAGGAGAGCAGTGAGTGGTCAAAAACCTAGATGGAATTTAGAAGAAAGGTGGAAAAATTAGTCTTTCAGCCTTAGCAAAGAAGATACTTCAAAATATGCAAAATCTTCTGCAAAGAGAATGCTTTTAGTGCTCAAGGGGGATAGAACAGGTAGTAATAACTTGCAGCAAAGGAGACTTAGATTAGACATTAAAACGTTACAAGAACTGAAACAGATGATCTGTACAACCGTCATCAGAGGGTTTTTTTAAGAGGAGGCGATACAAATGTCTATAAGGAATATCCAGGTATTAGGACTAAGGCCTTGGAGAACTAGATAGTTCAGATAATCTATCAAAATTTCATCCAGCTCTGAGGTTTTTATCAACATTCCTTTATTCTTCAAATGTAGTTTCTCAGCTTACCACAAAGGCTATTCACTTTTAAAGAAGGTTTGAGAAGCTTCAGAATGTTGATATGTGTTCAATTCCATTTGAATTTTGCAATATATCACTTTTAAAAGGTATGATAGTTAGAATATTCCCTTATTATTTGCTACCTGTGTTAATCTCACTAAGTTAACCTAAAAAGGTTTTTCTGCTGGACACAGCTGAGACCACTGATCAGCCAGAGTTTTGTTTATTTTAGTAAGAGCCAAATTTGGATATCTGATCAGCATGATGCCTTGCTTGCTCAAAACATTGCTTAGCTAACACAATGGTTGACAGTATTCACAGTTAGCAATTTAAAAGCCAGCAATACATTTGTCTTTTATTTTTTGTACTTTTGTTGACATACATATGTGAATTATTGCATTAATTAATCTTCATACAATAAGAGATCTGCTGTTTACATATGTTCAGGGTGACATCTGGTTTTAAGATAAAACTTTCAATAGCAGAGTGAGAAGAAGAAACAAATCTTCAAGAAACTCTTGGGCCACTGAATAAAAAAAGAACCAAATGGCCAGTTTAATTCTTAATTTAGATTTCCTTTAGTTACCTTAATCTCACCCTGAACTTCTTTGGTGGACTGAGAGGGGGCAGGGAAGGTGTAGCAATTTTTTTAATTTTTTTTTAAAGTTACATGTCAAGACTAAAAGATTATTTCATTAAAATGCAATTTGAGGTTCACAAAATTTTCTAGGCTACAAATTTTTAACTCACCTAATCTTTCCTCTGGGCCATTCTCAAAGTCTTTAGAATATGCAAAGATTTTTTATGGTTAGGGCGCAAGCCACTTGAAATGATTCATATAAGAATACACTGTAATAGGGCACGTTACCTAAATAATTCAATACTGTCATGCCCTTTGATAGGTATGCCAGGAACGGAAAATTGCTTTGGAGGTTTCATTTCATTTTCCCTTTGGGCCAGAGACCATTTATTTTCTGAAGCAGGGAAATACTTTGCCTTACACTGCCTCACAACTGGCACCACAAAGCGTTTTATATACACTGTGCCCGACTCACTCCATTTGAGCAAGAGGGGCATCTGTAGGGGACAGGCAGGCTAAACTCCAAATGCAGTTGCCCAAACAACTTAAAAAAAATAAGCTAGGGGAATGATGCAGAAATTCTGAGCACCTTCTGGGTGCTTTGCCAGATTTACCTGGCTTTGCCAGATTAAACCAATTTTGTACACTGAGCCTTGGGTACTGGCAAACAGTGTTCTATTTGCTTGTTTGGTTTTTTTTTTCTGCAATCTCCTTAGATGGGCTTTGAGAAATTGGAAAGACTGTACAGAGAGTGAATCAATTTGCGTACAATACCTGCAGCATAAATTTGTCATCTCAGCAGCCCTCTCTTTTTGAAGCAAATCATGAAACATAACTGAAGGAAGAGCCACAGAGGGAAAACCCCATGTGACGAAGTACTGTGGCTCCAGCCAGCCCTTGGGTGCCTGGATGGAGACTAACCAAGCTGCCTTCAGAAGCAGCATAGCCATTAGCCCAGCAGGCTGTGAACTAACCAGCTCACAAACAGTGCTCACTTAGGGATCTCAGCAGTTCAGTCAACCTCTATCACTGACTACCCTTTCCTCAATTATATATTCTTTGTATCTTCTCATAGCCTGATTTACATATACTTTCTACTACCATGTTCCCGCTTGATCTGTTTGACCCCACTACTACATTACCATGGATAGACAACAGTTGACTGGACCTTTTTCAAACTGTTATAGGTATAATATCATCTTATGGGAATCCTCACCACAACATTTTCATACTATTGCTCTTTAACGGGGCCTGCAGTTACACAGTTTAATTAAATTTTGTTTGACATGCATCCATGTTGTTTCTTATTCTTTATTTGCAATGTGATTCCCCCCTCTACTGTAAAATGATAGTGGCAATCTACATCAGTTGGACTAGATGATCCTTGTAGGTCCCTTCCAACTGAACTATTCCATTCCATTCCATTCCATTCCATTCCATTCCATTCCATTCTATATTACTCAGTTGCCTATACTATATCCATTCTTGTTTTGTCATATCAAATACATACCTTTTGATCAGTCTTATTTTTCTCAATTCTGGCTGTGCTGCTAATACAATATCATGAAGTGCTCAGGACAGCGAACTGCTGGCATAGCTGTCAAATATCTGAGGTCTGGAAGGCATTTTTTTGAAGCCATCTGAAGAAAAGAGGAGGGAAGAAAGACTGTTATAGATAAAGCTCACTAAAACTTGTCTGAGGCCATAAGAAAATATAAAAACATCACATGTTATTTGGACAGAAGTCTATGTTGACACAATCTTAATTACTCGAGTTGCTACTGAACTCTGGGCAGTGTACTTTAAGACTTTAATTGATTTTGTACCTTTTCCTAAGGACAAACATTGAAAAGACAGAGCTAATGTCATTAACCCTGTCTAAACTTTCTGCTTGTTGTAGCCTGTTTTATTGAATGTGGGTGAAATTGCCTTTGAAGTGGTATAAGGAGAACAGAACTATATGGACAATTAGTAAAAATTTTTTGTTCTTACAGTAAGATTAATTATATCAGATAAAACTAATTTTTAAACTTGATAAATACTTTTATTTTCCTCTGTTGCATGTTAACCTGCCACTTAACAGAGATTAAATATGCTTTTATTAAGCACAAAAGCATCCAAATTCTGCACTACCAAGAAATCTACAGACAGCTAGGAAAAACTTAAGTTATTTTGCCTTTCAGCATTTAAAAGAATATGATAATACAGGAGCAATTTCAGTATCTTCACTGACAAATATCACACTAGTGCATCACCGGGATGAGTAATGAAGTCCCTATTTCATCTTCCATAGGGTATAACTCACTGATTCCAGTATCTTCTCCTTTGGATAGCAGCTGGTCCTATCCAATTTCCACCTCTAAAGAAAAGACCACATTCAAGATTCAAAGTCCTACTCTGTCTTTAAAAAGAGCTGCTTTCTAGTGAGAAACAGCAGATCTCCTATGCTCTTGCAGATCTCCTATGCTCAATTACACCCTAGTTTCCAAAGATATACAAATACTTGGATCCTCTCCTCTTTTACTAGGGAAAGGGGAAGGAATGTATCAGGCTATCTATTAATTTCCCTATCATCCTTTCTTTCTTCACAAAGATGGACTTTATGACAGCAACCTTTTTTTCATTCTGTAAGATACATCCAAGGGAATCCCTCAATATGCCCCAAAACAAAGACTTTGCAGTTATCTGTGCAACAGGAGTAAAAGATTTCTCTATTTTGTATACTGATTGAAGATTTATATCAGTGTGCATAACAGAAGCTGTGATATTTCTTAATGAACATTTCCAACTAGCTGCTATCCTTTGAAATGATGCATAACCTTGTATTACGTCCTGTCTCCCTGCAGTTTTGAATACATAGATACAAGAAAAGCACATCTACTTTGTAACCACATAAACTGCTGCAGAAGTACCAACATCTTCAATAAGATTAAATTCTGATATTAATTGGATGATTAATAAAGCATATTTTATTTTATTTTTTCCTTTGCACTTGAAGTTTCTATTACAGGAATGCTACAACTCAGAGTTGCCAAACCCATAAAATATTATCATTATCTACAATATAAAATATTATATTAAGATCTTCTTTTTAGAAAGTTGAGGTAGCCATTAAAGAACTCATCCGTAAAAAGAAAGAATAAGAATCATGAAGAGAAAAAAAGGTCCACCAAAATTTCATGTTTTTAACAGCCATGTTTAGCAGCCTTTTTCTAACAAAGCTCTGAATAGCTCAGTGCATTATGTACTACAGCAAGCGTGAGTGAACCACAGGCACACATCCTCAGAGAATTCCTTCTAAGAAGTATAATGGCTGTTATTTTTACCCTTTTAATCCCTAGCCTCTCCTTATTACAGCTAATCATCTCAACATATGCATTAAAGAGAGCTATGCAGGTAGCTCTAGAAATCAATTGCCATCCAAAGCCCTACTGCTTACTTCTATAGCAGCATCTTTGACCAAACATGGGTTAATATATTGTAAATCTCCAGTTTTCCCCTTTGTTTTAATATGAGTCGAATGCTTTATTCCCATATTCCACAGCATAGTCATTAACTTAATCTATTTATATTGTCATTTTTAATTTGATATGTGACTGCACAGCAAGGCAGCTTTTAACCAAGTCAGCTGTACATAAAGCCTATAGTGAATGCTAATTTTAGGGTGTATATTCCCAGAAGACTCTTCCCCCTCTATTAAGGAAGAAGTGACTTCTCAAAAACAGGTGCAAGAAAATATTAAAAGTGCATACATATCCATGCAGCCACATGCCCACACACAAAAGAAAGGAATATTGTGCAATCTACTCGGTGCAATACAGAGATGTAACTTCTGATTGTTAAAACTACATTTGGAAGATAACATATTTCAACTCTTAATTGCAGTCTGATTCCTTTGGCTGCTATTGATAACTGTGCATGGTAAGTATTCCCTATTAGAAGCACATGTTCGTAACACATGCTATTTCTGGATAGTCTACCAACACCCACCTATGGCAGAACCCATCAATAGGGTGAGAAAGAGGGAAGAACATCTCTAAGAAGATGTACCGCAACTTGTCATATCAGTGTTTCTCCCATTTGTAAAAGAAGTTTTGATTCTGACAAAATACGTGTTATAGAAAGAATTTGTTGGACGCACACAAGGCTGTAGGCAGGTGTAGGCAGTTCCTGCCCTTGGCTGAGCTGAACGGTGCCCCCCACCAGTCACAGTACCACCCTATGAGCTGCAGACACCAGCACCAGTTTCCCTTTTGGTTCAGCAGATACAAATTATGTGTTTTGAAATTCAGCAGCATGGTAGGTGATTTTTTTGTGTGTGTTAACAACACTATCAATTTTATACATGACTGCACAGGAAGACAGATTCTCCAGGGGTATGCAAGTAGCACCTCTGCTCTGGGGCCAAGGTAGCCTTGACAGAGATTCACCCACGATGTGGAGAGGGAGCCCAGGCATCCCATACGCAGACACTTAGCAGGCCAGCCCTCTGAGCACAATACATCTCAACTACTACAGAAAATCAGGTCAGCTCTTCCCAGCAATCTTGCATCTGAATAAACAGTATTTCAAAAAAAAATTAAATGAATATGAAAACATTACTGTTTTAAATGAAAATCCACTGCAAGTTTCACAATGCTGCAATAACTTAGAAGAATAAACCTCATTCCATTTCAATGACTCTGAATCTCCCAGGCTTTCTGAAATGGGTGTCTTGAATCCAACTTTTCTAGAAAAATCATTCCCATAAAAGATCACACCCAAATCCTTTGAAGTGGCTAATTACAGTCAGGCTACTTGAAGTTCCCCATAAGAGTAGTTCATTTTTCCTTTCCTGTCCTGAGCAGTATTAACATTAATAATAATTAGTGCCGAGCAGTGAGAAGTTTTAAATATGGCCATATATTACACATAATTGTTGTAGTGTTGCTATGCACTATTACATAGTTGCCTGCAGATGGCTGCATTTCAATGGGAAAAAAACCATACTATGTAAAAAAAAACCAAACAACAAAACCTGTCCTTAGATGTGTATTTCTGATTTCTAAATAATAATATTAACAATAATAATAACAACAACAATAATAACAATAATAATAAATAATCAATGCAATCCTATTACATTTACAGCAGCAGATAATCTGGTCCCCTGTGTGTAAATCAGTTTCAAAAGTGCTCTAGGATTTTTTTCATAAAAGAATCTAAGAACTTAAAGCATTACAATTATTCAGAGCTGAAGTTTTAAAACTTCTCACACTTTGAGTTTTAACTGAGCAGGAGGACCACCACTGTTTACAAGGGAATTTTATTATGATTAAAAAGTTAGGGCAAATTTAGAGCAAGGATTCTGATATCCTTCTGCTAGGCTGCAGGCTTAAAGCTCTTTAAGATGAGCATATCAATGTTAAAAATGGATTAACTTTTCAATTATGGCCTGTCCTTGAAATTTTATTTTGCTTTCTACTTAATAGTTATTTCAGCATGAGTACAATAAAGTCAAAGTAATTCTAAATAAAGTCACTCTAAATAAAGTCACTCTAATTCTAAACTGCATAGCTATAAAGTTACCAAAAGGTTTTTAATGCATTTTTGAATTGTTACTCCTAAGCCTCAGTTCTATTCCCCCTCAACGAAATGAAGAGTTTGCATTGATTTTGAGGGATTCAGAACAGAGCCCAATATTTTCTTGCTGATGTCTCATATAGCACTTTTCAGATTCAATATTTCAATCTATCTGCTTTACTAACCACTAAGAGCAGAGTTAGAAAGCTGGTAATGCAGTAGCCAAACAAACAGTAATAATATACCAGCCACTGACTGGGCAAAACATTTGTTTTCCTTTGTAGGTGTCTTCTGTATTTCACAACCATGCACTCGGTGTGTTTTTCAGAAGCCTCCCACATTATCAGGGACGCCACAGTTACCAGGAGGTATCTAGATTAATTTCTGGCTGACCCACAGAATTCCTGCGTGAACTTGGGTAAGCCTTGCAGGACCCAGTTTTTTCTTCCTGTAAGATACAACACTGATGTAAATGAACAAACAACCCGGTCAGATTTTAAATCTTTACTTTCACTCAGTAGTCCAGTCTCTTGGATATTCCACGTCCACTAATAGCATTCATTCTTTGGGGATGGGAACATCTTTACAGTACATCTGTGCACACGTGCAGACAGCGCAATGGGTCCCTCAGCTTCTAGACCTTAGTGGCTATCCAACCACCTGCTCTCAAAAGGATGCTCTAGGGTTCATGAAGTGAAGGTTGGTGAAGGGAACAGCAGGTTATAGAGCTATGTCTGACAGGAGGCTAATCTTTTTTGACTTTGTGCAGACAAGAAGATGATCGCCTAACCTTACGTTTAAATGAAGCCCAATTCATGTAAATTAAAAAAAGCTCAAACACTTTTATTAATGGAAAATACTGAGAAACTAAGTTATAAATTTCACCTTCTTATTTATTTTTAAGTACTTTCAAGCAAAAATTATTTAATAAGGTAAGAAAAATTTGCATGTAGCAACCCTATGTACCAGCACATTATAAGCAAAGCCTGTACAGAACATTGTCTTTCTTCAGAACACAACACTGCATCCTTGCACAAGACACAACACTAATATAAGGCCATGCATATATTATTTAAGAGCTCCAATTTCCTCTCTCCCTGAGCAGGGCCAGAACTAAGGCCCAAAACTCCTATTCCTATAAAAACCAGTTAGATAGCAGCTAAAGCATAACAAGCTGCTTATTACGGTTTCATTAATCCAGACTTGAAACATAGCCGCTAATTAATTTGTTGACATTTTTTAAGAGCATATCTATCAAACATTTGTACCTGAAATTATCTTGGAAAATGGAACAAATAAACTATAGGAAGTAATTAACGCCAGCTGGGACATTCAATTCTTATTGATTTTAAAATCAAAAGCAGCATTTTCTATATAGAGGAGAAACTTGCAGGGGTATTCTGGCTACAAGAATTCCTTTAGCTCCTGTTTGAAATGCCTCCCTTTGGAAAGAGATTTTTTAAAACGTTGCCTCACACTGCCCAGCAATGCATATTCCCTTTTGGTCTCAAAAGGCGGTTCTGACTGTTTAATTGCCTTTACTGTTAAACTGCGCGTTCCACTTCAAATTTGGATTTGAAGCATTCAGTTTGGCCATCAATAGTGTTATGGTTTTATCCGCTAGACTGCAGTGTCCCCTTACCAAATTTCTGTGGCTGTGTTGTAGCCCAGAGCTGTCTTTCTGATGAACCTTGACAACCTACTTCTTTGAGCACGTTTCAAGACTGACACGTTTCTTGTATTTGCAGTCTTTCTTTGAAATCTATCTAGCTATTTTCCCATATCCATCTTGTCTTACTAAACTAAGTATAGACCTAGCACCCCAGCAGCAACAACACGAAAAACCAAAGAGAATGGTAAAACTGCTTATTTTGTCCTTGATACTGGGCCTATTTACACAAATACTGCATTAGCCATCAACATAACATTGAGCTAATTATCGTGACCGTTCCCACTCCCTGAGGTCCTAGTATTTAGCTAACAGAAATACATTGCTGCTGCATTCACTGGGTCAGTCACTAAGTCTGGATCAACAGAAATACACTCGCCAACAGCATTTTAGTAAAGGTGCGTTCAAAGCCAATGTCCGGCAGCACAGAAGAGGCAGTCTGGTTTGAAACCCGCAAGCAAAGCCTGGGCCCAGGAGCCTCAAGCAGCTATTCTGTTCCATTCTAACAAAATAATGAGGTTTTAAATGGTATTAGGGTTTACAGCCGTCTGGCATGGAGAGTGAGCGCTCACAGTTGAGCTAATCTGACAACTCCGTGTCTAATGCTTGTGTGCTGCGGTAGGGTGTAACATAAAAAATTAAATCGATAAATCCTTCTCAGCGCTGCATTCTTGATGCGCGCGGGTCCACACCTATTGAGGGGGCAAGCCGAGTAACGCGGACATCACGCACATCCCACCCGAGCTGGAGTGACTTCTGCGCGCACCGCTTGCCTCAGCGCGGGGGGAAGTTTCCCGGAGCAGGAGCGGGGCCCCGGGGGAACCCGCCGAGGCTGAGAGCGCCGCGACACGCGGCGAGCCCCGACCCGGGCGACACGGCCGCGCCGCCCTGCCCGAGCGCCCGCCGCTCTCCGCCGCGGCGGGGCCCCCGCCTGCTCGGGGCGGGGCTGCGGGGAGCGGCTCGGGGCCGCCGCCTCCCGAGGGCGGGCCGCCGGTGACAGCTGGGAGGGAGCCCGGCGCCGGCAGCGAGGTGCGGTTGCCGGGCGGTCCGTCGCCGCCTGCTTCGCCGCTCCGTCCGCATCGCGCCAGCGGGTCCCTCCGGGGAAGAAGCGGGGCTCGGGCTCGGCGGGGCCCTGCCGCCGTTGCCGGCCGCGGCGTGGGTGAGCAGCGGCGGCGGGAGGCACGGGTGGGTGATGCGGAGGCGGCGCGGAGGACGGGGTGGGGGAGGGAGGGAGGGAGGAGGGAGGACGGGTGGAGGATGCTGCCGCCGCGCTCGCAGACTTTGATCGTGCGAGGTGCCTGAGGGGAAGAAGTGCAGCCCGGGGTGGGGCGAGGCCGTGCCCGTCTCCGCTCGCCCCTCCGTGCCGGTGACCCGACGGGCGAGGAAGCCCCGGGAAGGGCGGCCGGTCCTTGGCGGGGCTGGGCGCTGCCTGTCCCCGGGCGGGGAGAGGCTCCTGCCCGCCCAGGGGCCAGCTGGAGCGGGGTTCCCGCCTGCCCTGGCCCTCCCGCAGCTCCCCCGCGGCCATCAGCGAGCCGGGGCGCGGCCGCGGTGGGAAGGGAGGGCGCCGGACCCCGCGGCCGCGGGGGGTGCGAGCCCTCCGAGGGGCTGCCCGTGCCCACCCCGCAGGGCTGCCGGCCTCCCCGCGGCCCGTCCTGCAGCCGCCGGTACCTGCGGCAGGGTGGGATAACGGCGCGGCGCATCCCGGCCCCCCGGCCGGGCTCCGCCGCCCTGCCCGCCTCCCGGGCGTTACCTGGGGCTCAGGCGGGCGTCCCTGGGCGGCGGCGGGGCAGGCTGCGGGGGTTCAGACCTGCGCTTGCAAGCCGAGCCCTGCTGGCGTGGGTTTTCCAAGAGCAAATCCGAGGCCTGCCCTTGGAGGGCTTGCAGGATGAGGCCTTTATTTTGTTTTTTGCAGGGTGCTGGCTGGCTGATATTTACATAATATCTCTGCTTAAGAGTGACCTCTTCCCTAATTGGAGGCTTCCTTTCCATTTTCTATGGCAACACTACAGAAGGGATCACTCCGGGGGGCTGGATGAGAGGAGTATCTGCACACAGCGTAATTTTTGTTTATTGGTTGCCTATTAGGACTGGTTTGTCCTAGTGAACGGGTGAGATTTTGAGAAAAGTTCTTTACCTCAGCCCTTAAAGCAGCCGTTAGGCCTGTGAGTCACTGCGGGATCTCTGTTTAGAGAGAGGATGGAGTGGACACAGGTTTAACAAACAAGCAAGAATTATTTTTGTTAGGTATTTACAGATTATCAGTCATATATTACTAGCCTGACTGATGACTTCCATGCACCACACTGTCTAATCAAACAATCCTAAGAAATGACGTTAATTTAGATGCTATTTATTTTTATTATTTATTTATTTAAAAAATTCATAGGATTATTAGGAGGAAATCCTAGCAAATTTTGTAAGGGGGAAGAAAATGACTCCCACTTCATTTCAAGATGCCTTTTGCTCCCCGAGATCCCTGCCCTGTGCTTAGGACCCATCATGTATACACAGCAATGTCTTTTCTTACATGATTGGTCTCACTGACAGTGAGCATGATGTGCATATGTATTTATGCAGGAATGTGATTCTGTAATGCTTATTAGGGTCTCCTGTGTTTCATCTCTATGAGATGCCAGTTTCTGTTTCAGGTTTTATATGGCTAGGGGTGAATATGTTTTGTGTTGGTTTTTCAAAGCCTGCTGAAAATAAATGTTTTCTGATTGTGAGACATACTAATTCATGGTGCATTTAGGCAGGAAGGTTTTTATGAAGACTTTTACATTCTGCTTAATTATCTTTTGAGATGATGCTTTTGTTCTGCATTGAAAATACGCATGCCTTACTATTAATCATGCTAAAATTAGTTATTGTAGTACAGGAGCTGTGATACTCCGTAGGGCTTAGAACATTTGTTTTCAATCTCTGCTCTGTTTATACTTCTCGGTCCATTGGGGTGACTTTGTTTCTTGCACCTGAGGTAGGGTGGGCTCTTTTTGGATTTGGGGTTTTTGTTTTTGGATGGGTGCAGGTAGTGAGGATGGTAATATGAAGTGAATAGATACACTGGAGTTTTAAGCAGAAAGGCCAAGAATCTTGGATCTTCTAGAAGAGGTGATTCTCCTTATGGGTGGAGAGACCACTGTTTGGAGAGGTGCTCTACAAGTTTAAGGAGGCCACCCCCTAGGACTTCTTCACTGAGGCACTGGGGCTTAAGTCTGCTGCGGGCTGAGATACTAGTACAGTAAGAGGCCATTGGTATAGAGATTTGCCCAACATGTTTAAGTTCTCCTGCATGCAGATAAAGGCTCTTTTTTCTTTTTGGAAATGCTCTGAGCAATGCTCACTCTTCACTTAAACGTATGTTCCTTTAGTGTCTTAGATTGTTGTTATGGGAACGCAAGAGTTGGAAATATCCTCACAAGAGGCCATGGGTTGAACTTGAGGTAAAAATGAGGCTTGAATTGGAAGAGATGTGCTCTGTTAAAATGTTAATTTCAATACACAGTGACAGAATAGAGGTTCCTCGTCATGATTTTTCTCTTAGAGGTCCATCTTGTTCAAGCCCACTTTTTGTTTTCCATAGTTAGTATATTTGTGTCCCCAGCACCATCTTTGTTACAGTTCATCCCAGCTCTGCTGTCAGTTTCTGCTTTTAAATATTATTTGTCAGCATTTAAATTTTATAGTTATTTTCATGTATAGTTTTTTTTTATTTCTGTTGAATATTTTGGTTACATTATGGTAGAAAATGGGACATGTAGGAGTAGCAAGTATATTGAGGAAATAAATGGGCCTGGGCCACATTTCTGGACAGTGTAAGGCCAGCTGGAGCTGGCATAAATACATGTCAGGGAGGAGAAAACAATGAAGAATGTGAGGTTGGATTGCCTCTCTGTATAGAAGCAAGGTTGGTTTCATGCTGCCTCGCTCTAAGAGGATATATGGACATATACTACTGATTACTGCATCTCTATTTATTTATTAATTTATTAATTTTGAAGTAAGGTTGCTCTGCCATCAAGGAAACAAACCATTAAATCCTTCCTCATGTTCTTGTCTGTAATCTTGACTTTTTTTTCTCTCAACTTTCATTAACTCTGTTCTGCTTCATTTTGAAGGGACAATATGCAGCCTTAATTGCAGCTTTGTGTACTGATATGCACAAACACATTCCATCTCTTTTGTTTTTCATTAAAAAAAAGTTCCATATTTAGAACAGTTGCTGATTTATGGTACTTATTCCAATGTTACTCTGCATTATTCAGGAAAATCAGTTTCATAGTCATTGTTTCATAGTTTATTCACGTGTTACAATAAAACATCATGAGTTCATGATCTAAAAAAGTGCTTTTTTGCATCTTGGGAAGGCTTCCCCCTGTATGCAAATTTTGTAACTTACTTCTGTTTAACTTTTGCTAAGATTTTTTAAAATATAAAACTTTATCAGCCCTAACTTCAGTAATAGGGAAAATATCTATAGTAGTTCAATAAAAATGGTATAGATTCATTCTCAATGGGGCAAAATGGAACCATAGTAGTAGTTTAAACTAATTTTTAACTCATTGTTTTTCAGTGATACTTCCATCCTTTGTACATTATTATAAATCATAGATCTTTTTTTTAGCATATGGAATGCTTTCATAGGCCTTTCTTTGAGATCACTAAAACTTTAAGTTGGTTACTTCCTTACTTGCAATATTCCATCTCTTCATTTGTCTAATAAGAATGGCGGCTTACGAGAAACTTCTGCTATGTGCTGTGATAGGCGAGGTCTTCCCCTTTTCCTCTCAATGCAACAGCAGGCTCATCGATCTGGCATTTCATTCCACAGCTACCTTTGAATTTGACGCATTCTTTCTTTACCATATAGGCTCTCAAACACATGCCTAAATGCAAATGAAGAGCCAAATGTATTTGGAAAGCTCCCATCTGCAGCTTTAAAGTTAGACAGGAGTGGATAAGGTGCTTGATGTAATGAGGAATCCAGTGTGAAAGGCTGTTTTTCCCGTTATTTTATTTTTGTTGCTTTTTAGGCACAAAAATTAGCAGTCACTATGTATCTTGTTAACAGTTCACAATGGGAAATTATATGTCAATAAAGAGAAAGATATAGAGTGGCATTTTCTAATTTATCTTTCTATCCTCTGGTTTTAAGAGAGGTGTGCCTAATAAACATTATGTAAAAACATATAAGCATATATACACATGTAGTTGTTTTAGTGCTGTCCTGGTAACATGGTGAATAACCTGATTAACTGAAACCAGTTTCTAGAGGTGAAAGTCTGAAAGTTAAGCAAAAATCACTTAAATGGTGAGATGTTTAGAAATAGCAGATAGATTTTTTTTTTTTAATATTGGTCACGTCCTTCTCAAAAAGCACAGTCCACATTGGTTTACTTTGCTTTGGTTTTGCTTCGTTTTCAGTGGAAGATGGTTGAAGAGCATCTTTGTATTGTTTTGACAATAAGAGAACTTTGGTGTAAATATTACTTGTTCTGTTTCTTGCAGATGTTTTTAAAAAACTGTATATTTAGTCTGTGAGCTGGCATTCTGTGATCAGTGTAAAATTAAGGGGGGGGGTATTTATATTATCAGCTCAGTGTGTATTTGTTTATGTGTTGCTTACTTGTTCCCTACTAAATGCTGGATGTAGCCACAACTGTAGGAGGATCAAGATGTCTCTCATAACTCTTTGAGGTTTTCTGCTCTGTTTTCTTCTTGTTTTCAGTCCACCTTAACAGTATTTTGCCTGTTCTCTAGCACCCTACCTTGAAAGTAAGGAAAATGGGAGCTGTTTCAGAAAGTATATTTTTCCTATTTCTCAGTGCCATTTTGACCTAACTTTCATCCTCTTGGATAACTGACAGTTGTCCTCCATTTCAGTTGTCTTTGACAAGACATTAGTATTGAACTTTTTTAGTTGCTCTTATGATAGCTGTTACCTTTCCATTCAGTACGGAAGTGTCATTAGTGTCACCCGGCTGTATTTTGCAGTTTCACTTTTGATTTCGCGCTGACATTAAGCATGTGCTGCAGATGAAATGCATGGCTTCCTGGGTGTAACCTCAATGGTGTTCCTTTAGCTAAGGTAAACATGGTTGTCAGCCTTCATTATGGACACTGTCTATATATCTTGTTGCTTTGACTTTGCTATGCGGGTGAGGAGGTGATTTTTTTGATCTCCTGTGAGTATAATGCACTCAAGTTTAATCCTAACATTATCTATTCATTTTAAGATGAAGAGCCAAGTGGCATGTTGGTGTAATTGAAACAGAAGTATTATTGTTGTTATTATTATTATTTGTATGGTGAGAATAAGAGTGAGCCACTGCAGAGTAATCTTCCTTGGGTTTTTCCAAAATTACCTTATTTCTCTTCTTTAATGATCAGAACGAGGAACATCTTGTCTATCTAGAGTAGACCTATTTCAGTAAGACTTTCCAAAATGTCAGTGATTATGAGGCTGAGATTTCATCTTCTTTTTCTGTTTTCTATCTAGAGCAGTATCCAGCATCTGGTAACTGTTTACTTACTGCACCATAATGCTTCTATTTATGCTAAGAAAGTGTCAAATATTTTGCATTTCTTCTCACTAGCTTGCATTTGAACTGCCATCCAAAGGTACAAGCCTTGTTTTCTTGTGAACTACTAATTCTCTGAACAAGCTTGTTCTCCACGTTTATAAAAACTTGTGGCAATGTGATGCACTTGTATCCTGAGTCTAATCAGGACACGTTTCTGGGGTGGAGATTTTACTTTGTGAGACAGTGATTCCCGCTCTGTTTGAGTCTCTAAGCTGCAGTACTTCTATGATTTTGGAGTAACTCCTTCATGTAGTTCTTTCTGCACTGTCTGGATGTAAACACACTGTGGTTGCTATCAGGATGGAGAGAGTGCGTTGTGATGTGTTGCTTCTCTAAATTGTTTAGAAATGAGAGATGAGACCCCAAGAACACAGCTTTTTCCCCTATCAAGGTGTAAAGCACCACTTTCACAATGTTTTCACCTTATGTTGATCTACTTTGAGTCACATTTTGGCATTTCCTGTAGAACAGATCGTGTCTTAATCATTCATTGCTAAACTTGTTAGGTATAGATTATACGATAATTATACTCTTGCTAATTTAGTGTAGCTGACCTCTATTTCTGAAAGAAGAATTCAGTCATTTTTCGTCTCATACCCTTTCCTGGACTCCCTATTTCTTAAACCAAAAAGAATGATCTGCAAGGGCGTTTTATCCCAGCTTCTTGTATCGATGTTCTTTGAGATGTACTAATTTTAAGAAAGATCAGAGTGAAAACCTATCTGAACTATGGCAAAAGAATTCAGCTGACCAATACGCATGATGGACTTAATTCTCACAAAGGCAGACTTCAGCTTCTCTGTGCAGCGTAATCCTTCTAGAAGATAATCATCCTATTAGCTTTTGCATGAGGCTTTGGCCACTACCACGTAGGGTGGGGAGGGAGGATGGGATGCTGTGCCCCAGCACTTAGTGTCTGTTCTGGTAATTCTGAGTCTTTTAGTAAAATGGCAAACTCTTACTAAAAACTTTAATTACATTTGCTGTAGCCTGGCTTCCTACGGAAATGAGGCTTAAATGCTTCTGCTGTCTCTTAGTCCCCTATGACTAATTTTTGCACTTGTTGGCCAATTTCAAACTGCATTTGTAAGAAGGGCTGACGTCTCAAAGATAAATCTCCTAGTCCAGAACTCAAGATGTATATACTTGACTGGGAACGTTAGATGAGCCTTTTTGTATTTTTAAACCAGTTTCACTGTTGAATGGCATTAACTTGTATTCTCTCCAATGAGTTACCTTGAAAAGTGAATATTTTGGGGCTATTTCTTTTATTCCTGACATGTCATTATATCCCGTTCTTAATGTTTTCTGGGTTTTTTTTGTTTGTTTGTTTGTTTTGGTTGTTTTTAATGAATTGGCATCATATGTTACAATTTCTCAGGATTTTTTAGATTCTACATTCTACCAGCCAGGAAGTCATGGCTATTACTACCTCTTGCAGTAAAAAACAAAGCTTTCCTGCCTTCAGCTAGTTGTACCAACCCTGCCTTTATGTTAATAACAAATATTCTGTGTATATATTGTTTTTTGCAGATTTTTTTTTTTGCTATTGTCCACTGTGTAAGCAAGCCTGAAATATTTTGCTTTTTCTTCTACTTTTTCCCATCTTTTCACCTTAGCCTTTCCTAGATGACTTCTAGTCTAGAAGATAGATGACTATTTCTGCACCACAGTGGGGAACCATAACCACAGCCATGGTGAGATATATGTGAGCTAGATTTAGTCTATCTATTTAGCTAGCTGTTAGGAATCTAGCTATTAGGTAACAAAGCAGTGGTTTCTAAGAGTAAAAGCAGTAAATGCAGAGAATTTTTGTGTGCGTTCACAAATGTGCACTCAGAAAATATTTCAAGAATTAACATATAGATAAATATGTTTGTGGAGACAGTATATCGGATGAACTGGATGAAACAGAAGATTCCTGCATACTAGCACTACAATATAATTTCATAATAATTCCAGATTATGCTTTATGAGGGGATGTATTGGAGGAGATGTGTCTGATTTAAACAGCATTTAAGCTCTAATCAGAGTACTTAGTGTACTTAATGTATATATTGTCCAGGAATTGAGAGAAGCTAATCCTTCAGAGAGCACAAAAGCAACATAGGATTCTAATTATTTGCTGTTTCCTCACACAAAGCAGAGGAATATCTAAAAATTTTAGAGGGAGGTGTACCCATATGACTGTAGGTAATAAATACTGTGCATTTCTTACAGATTTAGATCTGTAAATCTAAAATCCTGTCAGATGTCGGTAAAGCAGAACCTTACATATCATGATTGTCAAGAACAATAATTCTCATCTGCAGAAAAAGCAAAATATATCACAGATTTGCTCTTTCATATCTAGTATATCTAGCTCATGCATCTGATGCAAAAATGCATTACTGGTTCAGCTGCCACAATCAGCTGTAACTGGCATGTGGAGTAAGGGAGCTGGAAAAAATCCATGGTCCTGCACTGGAATGCAGTAATTGCCAGCTCTTCACTGGGAGGTGGGACCAAATACGTGAATCTATCACAGCATGAAGCTTAGATCTGCGGAATAACTATCTTGCTCTAGTTATTTTAGATTTCAGATACCTTGGAATAACTTCTCTGTTTCTCAAGGAAATTATTTTTATTGGTATATAAATAAATTGGGAGAGGGAAAAATTAAAATGGATGATGTATCCTGAACTGAATGTAAGAGAATAACTATTTCCATGGTCAGTTTTCTTGTGAAAACAAGTCTGAAGAAGCTGTATGGAAAGTAGGTAAGTCAATAATCGTGAGAAAGATGCAGAAGGAGATGAGTGAGTTAAAAGAATATGCTACGGAGAAAATAAGAAAGAGTGGGTGTCTATGTAGGCAGCTTTGTTGATGACAAAATGCTACATGTTCTTATTTTGCTGTGTGCTTTTTTTGTGATGGAGGAATGGATGTTCTGCACAGTTTAAGCCATGTCATTCTGTTTCTGCTATAACATTTTCTTTTTTCATATGTGGAAGGAATCATTAAGGCTTGGATATATTCTTTAGTAATGAAACTGTGCAATGGGAAGCTCTTATTTTTTGAGAGTTCTTGAATTACACAAAACATTTTTTCTTTTTCCTGCTTTATATTGCCTGAGATACACCCCACCCCACAGGTGATATAAATGTTGTCATGGGTTCTCTCTTGCAAGGGTTGTAGTTTTTTAAATAGAAAAATAAGAACCCTCTTGGTACTGACTAGTTTGATTCTGATCTCAGCTATAGTCTGTGTAACATGGATCCATTATCCATACATCCATCAACTTTATTGCATGTATTCTGGATTTACGCTGGATGTAAATAACAACTAGTCTAGGCAGAGAGTTTGACAGTAGTAGTTACACTCATTGTGACTGTGACCACCAACAGCCTTACCTCTCTGCATGGGAAGAGCTGCTACAGTTTTGGGGGTTTGAATACATATATATCCTTCTTTAATCTTCAGTAAAGTCTAAAAATCGGAATTTTTTTCCAGCTTTTAGCATGGCCCATGCCACAAGTATTTCTGACTGATGAAACCTGCCCTGAAAAGTGGGACTGTAAGTGGGTGCTTGTATGTGTTCTTAAGATTTTAGTGGACAAATGTGACTTTGGTGCCACAGTCCAAACCTTTAGTGATTGAAGAGTGCACGGACCTTCCTCTTGGTATAAAACTAACTCAGTACATTAGTGAATTAAAATGTGAATAAATTCTATCAAGTTCTATTGTAGTTCTGAGACTCATTAAACCTGCCTGTGAACATCCATGTCACAAAGCTTCATATGATCCATGCCTATGTTGCTATGAATTTGTTGGTTGTAGTTAGTTCTGTTAGTTCAAGGTGAGTTCAAGAGCTAAGCGCTTCTTGTTTGAACTGCCCGAGAACTTACTTCTTAGCATTTTGTCAGTAAGCTTCAGTGTTTCTGGGGATCAGTATTCTTAATCCACCAATATGTTTGACTTCCAATTGCATGTGCTCTCTGTTTGAGTCTGTTCTATTTGGTGGCAGACTTCAGGCCTGGATGAAGTTTTCCAGAAGGGGGACTGTATGTGTAGAAGGCACTGGAGATACACAAGCAATTCTGTATTTGTTTCCAAACCTCACAGGTGTTGACAGGTCACAGGGGGAACTTCTGTGTCCTAACCTGGCAGAACACAGTTACTGGATATGCGATTTTGCCAGTATTGATAATTGCTGTAGATTCTTGATAGACTGAAGCATTGGGTGCAGGACAGGCAGTATATACTACCTGCTTCGCAGTACCTAGTAGATTTTGGATGCCAAGAAATGGCCGTGCATTTGAAGCAGGGGAATTCTTATAGTGTATACATGCAATGTTTTCCTCATTCTTGCCAGTGAGATGGCTAAAGCAGTAAAGGAAGCACTTACTATTACCCTGTGAGTGCTGGTTTATCAGTTCACTACGGGTCTGTGGGCCTCCAGTTCAGTATTGGAAAGCCAGTGTTTGGTGCAAGGCTGCAGTCAGTTGCACAGGTGGTGCTCCTGGCTACTGTACCAATGAAGAAAGTAGGTTTTGAGACTGGTCTTTCTGAATGACTCTATCAGTAACGTGTATGCCTACACCTTTCACGTTGCATGGAGCACATAAGCAGGAAAGAATAATGCTGATCTTTTCATGGGTCTCAGCTGACCACAGAGTCTTCTTCAAGAATATCAGTGTGGGAATCCTCAGATGTTGTGTGTTGGGGGCTGAGGTCTTATCTGTTTTTGGCAAATAGGATTTAACTTTCTCCAAATAACATATCAGATTATCTTTCTTCATATTTTGAGAACTTTCTTCTTCATTTTTGCTGTGGCTTGTGAAACTGTGCTTGGCTGCAAGGTGTTTGGTGGAAATGCTGCACGCCATGTGCATTTAAGCTGGCTGAAGGTGCTGCATACAAACACCATTGGTACGTGATCATGACCATTGCTGTCATTGCGTGACTCATTGTACCTTGCTATGCAAATAGCACATATGCCATTCCAGGGAAAAAAAAATCTCAGTTTTTTTCTTTGTACAAGCCACTGTTGCAGAGATGATAAACATTTCGTCTTAAAACAAATTTTGGGGAGGTGGGAGTCTGCCTGATTGTGTTCTGAATCCATTGAAGCAAACTGCAGGCCTCTTCTCCTTATGGGTGTTAACCTGATATCAGCCTAGAGACCTGTAATTTGCTGTAGTTTGCTGTCTTGTGATTTTTCTGGGGTAGCACATAAAATTGTATTACAGGCTGGTTAAACAAAATGTCAAGAACAGAGAGATGGCTTGTAACCCATGTGTTGAAATTCCTGGACAAGCCTTCAGTGACTATTAATAATTTCTCCTCTATGGAAAACTGTCAAGTAGTTCCTGATTTTTTTTCCTCTTTTTTTCAGGTAAATATTTTCAGTATGCTCAGCCGAGATGTTATGGCTCATTGACAGCAAAACTGGTTCCCTTTGGAATATGGCCCTGCACACCCACTCACGCTTCTCTGGCTGCAGATCCCCTGGTTTCTTCCTCCTCTTCTTCTCTCCTTGCCAGCAAGGTCTCTTCTAGTGCCATTTCTGTCCCTGTTGAATTAGAGCCAGTTGTACAAGACCGAATGCTCTCTAGCTTGACATGCCTTTACAGAGATTTCATCCTCTCCATTATGGAGTTTTTATCTCTTCAGAGATTTTTAAAGCATATTCCAGCATCATCTTCTGTGCTGTGTCAAAGCTTATAGATCACATTGGAGCAATATATACTGTGATTCTCTGGTTAGCTAATATCATTCTGCATTGTCGTATCTAGGGTTGTTTGACTTAAATGAGCAGGAAGCTGGAGAAATGGTGCCAACCATGTGCCTGAAGACTTAAATGCTGTTTAAATCCACATAAACTAATAAATAGCTGAGCCCAAGAGGAACATGGGAAATGAGTTACAGGAAATACTGGCTTATAGAGCTGTAAGAGTGGCACTGAAGACTGTCAGGCCTTGGTGCTGTCGTCTGGGCTTCAAACTGTATTGGGTAGTACCTATGCAGATGTGAAAATGAAGCTGTAACCTATAACCATGGCAAGCTGAGGTTCAAAGCCAGCTCTGGATCTGAGATTTCTTTTCTGCATGCCGCTAGTAGTATTTGTGCTAATAAACAGCTTAGAATAAGCTTGCAGTGTAGTGAGAAATATTGGTCTCGATGGGACTGTCAGGTTAGAATAATATTTTGTTTTTAGCAATTTACAGTTTCAAGCAAATCAATTAAGTATCAAAGCTTCATTATTTAAACAGTTCAGTTAAATTTTGCACTTCTTTCTCTGGTTTTGCAATGTTGGAGTAGACAGGCAAATACTGTGGCGTTTGTGTTCAATAACATGTAAACAATTAATTTTTTTTATTACAAGAAAAAAAAAAGATAGCATTTCTAATAGCACTGGGTTGCATGGAGGCCTTAACCTGCAAGATGTGGCCAGGCTTGCATATTTTCATGACTTTGCCTTGGGTATGCTTGTAGTGAAGCTGTGCAATACATTTCAGAATTGATGCCTACATCACTGCAACTAACACAGAGACGATCTGCAAGTTGGATCAGAATTTGACTCTGCTTCTGTTCCTGAGTATATGTGTGGGGAATAATAGTCTCTGTATAGAGGTTTATTTCATCTTTTAATGTCAGGGGAGTTTGATCTGCTGCTTCTGTGTTTGGAATGCTCGCTGTGGAAGTATGTCAAGGAGACAAAACTATCATCCTGTTCCTGATAATGCAGAAAGCAGAGTCCTCAAAACTGGTGGTTGTTTAGTTATCCTTCTGCCTATCCACATGGCAGGAAAGAAATAAATTCTTTTGTCATCCTTCTACATGAGATACTGAGCCAGCAGGAAAATGCCATGTTCATAATGTTGATCTCTATGTAAGTTGGAGCTCAGCTTTGCATTTTCTAACATGGCTAAAACTCATTCTGTTTTTGAGAAGCAGAATTTATATTCAGATATTTCATGTCTGCGTACAATAATCTGCATATTATTTTACACTTAGTTGATACTCCTCCTCTTCTTCTCTCATAGCATGATTTCTCAGTTATTGAAGTTTTCTTCCTTTATTCATGAAGCACCTAAGCCTTCTCTGTAACTTGAATTTCAGCTTTTTCTGATATCTGTTTCACTCTACGTTTCTTTTTTACATAATTGCTTCTTTTCTTCCATTAAGATTATCTGTCTCTGTAGGATGGAATATACATTTCAGGCTGCACAGATCATCTGTATGTGCATTTGTGTAATACATTTTTATTAACAGTCATAATATGTCTTCATATTATGCAATTTTAATCATAAATAGTAGTATCAGATTCAAATCTACCTGTATAATGCCAAAGGAACACATTTTAGAATAAATTTTACTTCTGCTAAACATGGGATTCATCTTTCTGAATTCAACATCAGCTTTCTACTTGAAAATTGTGTTGTGTTGGATGACTTTAAATTTACAGAGAATTTACAGTGTTTTTGTTTAATGAAATTTTTCTGAATTGCCCTTACACTAAGAAAAGTGACCATTTTTTCTTTCTTGTTAATAGCAAGCTCCTTATTCTCTAATTTCTGATTTTGCTTTTAGTTAGTTTACTACTAACTTACTTACTACGTTTTTTTCTTTTTCTCTTTGAGTGAGTGTAACCACCCTTCTAAATTTTAAATATGCTTTAAATTTTTTATTCAGAGTTTGAGGCTCAGTCCACGTGCTGAGTCATTGTTTAATGCTAGGTTTTCCACTGATTGTATTGTTTGCTTCTTGGACATATAGATTAGCTTTCCTGAGCTTGAGAAGAATGCTAGAAGTCAGTCTCTGAGTTTATCAAAGCAACATTTATAAAAAATTATCTTTAGACTTTCCTTCTCCATCTTTCACCTCATTGTGCAATATATGATATACACAAAGCCCTAGGTGAATGGTGCTTGTGAGGTGCTTCAGTGTCTGGCCCTTGTTGTGAATTCATCCCAATGATCAGGTATGGAACAGGATTCATGTCTCCCTCTCTCCCAGACTGAGCTGCATTAAAATTAATGTATTTCATGTGGACAACCAGGCCAATACCGAAATTACTGATAGATTGGAGACAATGTACAATATTGCAACTTTTGAGATACGTTCAAACGCTGTCATATTTAACTACTATTTTTCTGTTTCAAATTTGAAGGATTGAAAGTAACAGGTTAATTGCCAAATATGGAGGGAAACAGAAGAGAATTCTCTTCTGCTTCCTCTTCATGTTGCTTTTCCACTTTTGCAAAGAGCAGAATTCCATGTTTCAGACGGTAGCTTAAGGCAAGAAAATCTTGGCAACAAAAGTCTTCACAGAAAGCTTGGATACTGGGCAGGTTGCATTACACGAAGTGTTTACATTGCATTCTCATGGTGTAGAAACAGCGCCTTAATTGATAGGTGCACCACATGGTGGAAGAGATAATGGGACTCACATTCTGTCTCATTCCCATCACAGAATAAAATCTCTGATCTATTTGTATGTAATAGTGAAACAAGCTAAGGGCTTGAATTGCCTGCCAGTCATCAAATCTGCTGTTCTCGTTCCTTCTTTCCATAAGCTTTGTATTCTTTTATTCTTTTGCTAAAAAGAGGCCATTATTTGTTTTTTCCTGTCATCGTGGTTTTTTGATAAAATATTTGAGTAAAAATAAATGTAAACTGTTTTTCTTTGAGTCACCTCATTGTTTCCTTTGTGAAGAGCTAAATTAGTGGAAGAACTTTCCACTGGACTATAGCATTAGCTTTGCAGGGAAATAATTGGCATTTGAAGCCAAGATACTATGGTTATGGTCTATTGGCCTTGTTTGGCTTTGGGAAAGCCATGTCTCCATTCCTGGTATAGTCACTGTTCTCTGAATCTTGAGATCTGTGGACCTGATATAGCAATAGAGAAAGGCATCCTAGTGCCCCTGAGAAGATGTGATGATCTGAAATTGCATCTCTTTGAACTGCATTTTTAGCACTTTTCCTGTATATATATGTCCTGGTTTCAGCTGGGATATAGTTAATTTTCTTTCTAGTAGCTGGTATAGTGCTGTGTTTTGGATGTAGGATGAGAATAATGCTGGTGCCACACTGATGTTTTAGTTGTTGCTGAGCAGTGCTTACACAGAGTCAAGGCCTTTTCTGCTCCTCACCCCACCCCACCAGCAAGGAGACTGGAGGGGCACAAGAAGCTGGGAGGGGACACGGCTGGGACAGCTGACCCCAACTGCCCAAAGGGATATTCCATATCGTATGGCGTTGTGCTCAGCCTATAAAGCTGGGGGAAAAGCTGGCCAGGGTCTGCTGCTCGGGAACTGGCTGGGCATCGGTCAGTGAGTGGTGAGCAATTTCATTGTGCATCACTTGTTTTGTATATTCTTTTATCATTATTATTATTTTCCCTTTCTTTTCTGTCCTATTAAATTGTCTTTATCTCAACCCACGAGTTTTACCTTTTTTTCCCTTCGATTCTCTCCCCCATCCCACTGGGGGGAGTGGGCAAACGGCTGTATGGTGTTTAGCTGCCTGCTGGGTTAAACCATAACATACTGTATGTATCAGTAGACGCAGTGTAAAGAAAGCAACTAGTGACACTGAAATTCAAACTATTTTTATACATATATAATTTTTGCATTATGATCATTTATTGAGATAATCTTCAAGCTAACAACCCTTTAAATATAGCCAAATCTAGAAACAACAGTTACTGAAGTGTGTGATGCAATGACAAATCATAAGCATGAATTCTTAATTTTTTCTTCTGTTTGTAGTTGGGCCTTTTATCATTCCTGTCCTTGTTTCTTGCATCGTTGTTTTACATTTCATGCTGTGCTTGGTTTCAAACAGTTCTATGATTGTATTTGGCAAGGTGTTTACAGTAGGTGACTTGGGTCAAAAAGCATGTTCTGAAAAGCTTCATCCTTTTCCCTGCTCCATTTTACCATCTATAATCTTAATGTGCTGCTTTTTACATACACCTTTTGTCGCTACAGCTGTCTTTCAGCACGAAGGAGTGAACTAAACTCCTTTTAGAATTTCATTAATGCCACTTTTGATCAGTTGGCAGATGTTACCGAGTGACCAACGCTCACCCTGGCCCCCGCTGATCCCCAAGTGCCATATGTGTCTGCGAGGCAGGTGGCTGAATGCAGGACTCGCCGGTGGGGAAGCCTGACTCTCAGTGGATGCTCTCTAGAAGATGAAGACATTTCTAAGATGGATGAGCATTCTTGTCGGTAGATTTTTAAAGCGAAAAGAGGCCACGGTGATAATAACTTGCTTAACATATAAAGCATCTTTCAGTAATTTCTGCATGCATTCACTAACTTGTAAACGTAGGCATCTACTCTCTCTGCGAATGCTCTAGTGTCAAAGAACTTACCAATTTCCTTACTTACTTAATCCCATTGACTACTTATTCCCCTGCCTCAGGAATCTCTTCTTAGTAACACTGTGACTATTGCTATATAGCAAATATAATACAAATAAAAATAAAGCTTCTGCGTTATAAATATAAATTAAATTAGGCAGAAGTTTAGTTTTAGGTTACTGATTATATTGATGATCAACGTGTTTAACAAGGGTGTTCTTTGTGCTGTGCAACCATTTTTACAATGAAATTGTACTCTCATTATTGTGTTGACATGAAAGAGCAGGGGACTTGCTGGCAGGCATATCTGGGTTAGGCTGCAGTAACTCATTAGAAGCTCCTAAAGCAGGATTATATAAATGGGACCCTGTCTTCTCAGGTTAAATATAGTTCTGTAGTTTAATCTAATACGTGCCTACCATAAAGTCACCCTATATTGACTGACAGTAGTAGTCTGATTTGTTCACCTTTTCAGTGCTATGCTTAAAAACAAAACAACGATGAAAACATAAATAAAATTCACAGGTGAATCTTTCATGGAATTCATTGTGAGTTTCTTGCTATTACTTAGGGTGTGGTTGGGGTTTTTTGAATCAGCATATTAATTAACTAGTCAGATTGGAATAAACTTGAAATACATACAGCATATCTTTCATTAATCTGTTTTTCCTTTAATCAAGTTATAAACAGAATTTCTTACTTTTTCTGTTTTAGGCTATAATCTTGAAGAGTGCTTCAGCAAAAGTACAGATAACACTAACTATAAAAATCTACCAATTAAAATATATAATTTTGCAATATATCACAATCACAAGGAGAGTAAAGGAAATTTATTCAAGATAAAGGAATTTATAGATTCCCTTGGCCTCTTTTTGAGAACTGCTAAATATCCATTAAAATTATGAACTGAGTCATTGACTTCTAGAAGCAGTGTTCCTTAGTAAAATGTTGAATATTATTTTATTTCATATTATTACTCTATAAATACTTAACTACTTGTATCACTATTTATAAGCACCATTTTCTAGGGACATTATTCATCAGCTTCTGGTTTCCATTCAAAAGTTTGGAAAAAAAACCAAAAACAAAACAAAACCCACAAATGCCCTTTTCCTAACATGAGAGTTCAGTTAGGTTTTAAACAGCTTTATTTATCAGTTTCTCTGTAGGGCCTCACCTTGACCTGCATTCAAAAATGACATAATTTTTCATATAGTTGGCAGGATGCATAATTTTGTGTGTGTGTGTTTATATGGACCTGTATATATTACTGGTTATACACAGCAGTCAGATAGATTGAAAAGATTCTTGACAGTGCCTTGATTAAACTTTCTGGTCTTAAAAAGCCCAGTGTTGGCATTGTGAGGTTCATTTTGACGGCATCAGTATCGATTAGCTGTTGGCTATGCAGCACCCCTTTTGGCAGTGCTGAAGTCTGTTATACCATGAGTTGCATTTCTTAGTGTAGTAGTGCTTTCCATGTATGAACATGTGGGGACACACCAGAGGTAAAGTTATGTTCAGTTCCAAATACGAAGTCAGTGCCATGTCTGCTAGAGGTGCATATACACATCTAGAAATGAGCACAATTTGGCATGACTGAAAGCCTTAGCTGAAGACATGAAGAGCGTAATTCATATTCATAATGCTTATTAAAATTTTTTTCCTCAGATAAGCTTGTACAAGTCTGATAAGGTCATGCCATGTCCACCAAGTGCAGTCCAGTTTTAAGTTCAAGTTATAGTAGTAAACTTTTTTTTTTTAAAAAAAACCAAACCCTGTGAGTAGCTGGGAATCTCAGTCATAGAATCATAGAATCATTTAGGTTGGAAAAGACCTTTAAGATCATCTAGTCCAACCGTTAACCTAGCACTGCCAAGTCCACCACTAAAGCATGTCCCTCAGCACCACATCTACACGTCTTTTAAATACTTCCAGGGATGGTGACTCAACCACCTCCCTGGGCAGCCTGTTCCAGTGCCTGATAACCCTTTTGGTGAAGAATTTTTTCCTAATATCCAATCTAAACCTCCCCTGGCGCAACTTGAGGCCATTTCCTCTCATCCTATCACTTGTTACTTGGGAGAAGAGACCGACACCCACCTCACTACACCCTCCTTTGAGGTAGCTGTAGAGAGCGATAAGGTCTCCCCTCAGCCTCCTTTTCTCCAGGCTAAACAACCCCAGTTCCCTCAGCCGCTCCTCATAAGACTTCTGCTCTAGACCCTTCACCAGCTTTGTTGCCTTTCTCTGGACACACTCCCGCAGTCCTTCTGTTAATTCACTGCATGCTGTAAATTTGCTGGTTTTTATATGTTCTTGCATTCTAAACAGAGGGTTTACATTAGCAAGTTAGTGAGGACATAAAAATAATTAATTTCACACTCTTCACTTTACTAATGAAAAGGAAATTATTTATTGACCTTAAGCCTTACTTTTAAAGACTAGGAGCTGTGGAAGTCATATTTGGTATATGTAGTACAAACCCAATTCTTACTGGAGTATTTCCATTAGAAACACCTTACTGTTTATATGAAAATCTTCTAAAGACAGAAATAAAGTTGTTCTTATGTCATGCGTTAGAAATGTAAAAAGCAAGGGCTCAGTTCCCAAAATGTAAGTAATGTGATTCAAAGCCAAAAGTAAGACTGCTTCTTGTTAGCTTAAACATTGCTTGTAAGTTGGTCAGTGTTGCAGTTTTTCATTCTCTTCCCCACATCATGTAGGACAAATTTTTGACTGATAAATGTTTTCAGGGTACTTCAAAGTTTTTCTGGTGGAAGGAAGCTGAGATATCTTGGAACAATAATAAGAAAATATGCTTTTTTTGCTAAATAATAATGATAAGGTGCACTTGGTCTCAATTACTAAATTGATATAAGTTGTTTTCAGTAGAGCTTTCCTAAATAATCGTATCCCAGATCAGAACTGGAGAATATGTTTCTTTTAAAACTTGTAGGGGACAAATAGACTTGGTTATTGCAATACATTCTATTATTTCCATTGACTTTAAACTGTTTTTTAAACCTCAGTAAGGCAAAACCCAAAAGAAACCTGAAAAAAAGGAAAGGTTTTATTTTTTAATTTCTTTTTTTACAAATACTTTTTATTTAAAATAGGTTTTCTTACTTTTTCTTTTTTATTATTTTGCCAGGCACAGAGCAGCATTTGGGAAGGACTTGTGAAAAATCACATATTCCCCTAGTTAACTAGTAAATTTTAAAAAATCTTGGCTTTTTGTTTGCTTCTCAGCAAAACATCTTCTCAGATAGCATCTGAAAATTCAGCTAATACTTCCTTTGCTTCCTCTTGAATTTTAGTTCTTTGGAACAAGGACTACCCTGTACTATTAATTCTAGCTTTGTTGTCAAGGCAATAAATGTGATAATGCATCCAGTATGTTCTAGCATGTGTTAGAAGTATTGTAGACAGGCAACATATGCTTTAACAAGATGTGGCTTTGCTAGTTTGAGTCTGTCTATCCCTGAGCTTTTTATCTGTATCAGCTTAGGTGATGTTATAGATGATGGTTTTTTTCACCTCTTACAATATTCTAACAGCTTTGTTTTTTATCCCTAGATAAAGACAGCATGTTTGTGACAAGCAGTCCCATTTTCAGCTTGTTCACTGAGCATTTCTGAAATTCCAAGTAATAATAATCCTTATTGCTATTAATAAACTGCTTTGTCCAGATTAACTTTGAAATTGATTGCTTTTCAACTCATACAGTAACTGGTACTCCCCTTAGTGTATTTGGGTATATGCTTAATGCTTTGATAGATGTTCAAGAAATAAGTACTGTAATAAGAAAATTATTTTCAGACAAATTTTTATCTTAGGAGTATGTGAATAAACTCAAATTGCCCTCTATAGTCTGTAAGGAATTCAGCTTCTCTCTTGCTAACAAGATATTTTGCAGGTGTTACTATAAAAATAACGTCTATCAGAAGTCACTTTTTCTAATTTATGTTTTAAATTATTTACAGTACAAGGTCTGCCAGAAATGTGATGCATGGCTTAGTAATAAGAATGCAAATTCACAAACTTCATATTTTGAAATTAGAAAATGTGGAGAGAAGCTGTAAGAGAGTAGTTTGTAAGGCCAGCAGCAGCAGGGCAGCTGTATTTCCATCTGGAATTTCCCTGAAAAAGAATGTGCAGATGTACTGCATCGAATTGCTATTGCATGCCCTAGGTGGCTACTAAATGCATCAGATTTACTGTTCATGGGCAGTAACTTCTATCTTAGAAGTCTTGGCTTGCTCACTATGCATCACATATGTATAGTGAATGAGTCCAGATTTTTTTTTAAATATCCTTGGCAAGTATACAAATTCTTTCAAGGCAGGAAAAGTGAAAATGTTCAGGTAAAATCCAGGTCATTGGTGCTTTGCATCGTGTTTTATATCTCTAGTTTGGAATGATCCTCACTGTGAGACAGCCCTTCTCTAATGCTTCGTGCAGACTGTTCCCATAGGTGTCTTGCTCTTGGTGGTAACTCCACAATTAGAATTCCACTGTATTGGAGGAAGCATGTGTTGGCAGCACTTTATCAGTGTGAAATCAATTTTGTTTATCTATTTAGTTATTTATCCCTCTCTCAAGACCAGCTAAATTTAAATAGCACTTGTATACATCTGTTTATCTGAAGTTTTTGCTAAGAAGGCTGCTCAAAGGGTCTCAAGGTGTCATTCCATTTTATTTTCTGAAGTTGTTTTACGTAATGTTTGTAAATATACTGGGTCAGTGGGCATGATTGCATCACAGCCTGAATATCGATTTGTTTTCCCCTCATCTGAAACTAAGCAGGATACTCTTTTTGTGAAAACTCCCAGATCACGGTGACTGTATCAGGCCAGAGGGGAAGAAAAGAACAGCAGTGTTATAGCAGGTACATAGACCTTTGATTTAGCTCAAAGGATGGATGACAAAAAGAGCAGCAACTGAAATGTGTAATGGGTTTAACATTTATAGCATACTGACTGTTCTGTAACTTCTGAACTACTGAATAATGGGTTTGCACCAGTGCAGTGTGTTTCTCCATCATTATTCTGAATTCCTTCTTCTCTCTGGTACTTTTTAATGATCCTTTGAAAAAAAATTACAACATCCTTTCTTTTCTGTATTACTTCTACTTTTTGAATTTCCATGTAGGCTCACGAAGTCCTCTGAGCCAGAAGTTAGGAGACATGCTATTATAAATGCATGCTCTATTCTTAACTGTCTCTGAGTTGGCTTCTGTGGCCACTGTTGGAGGCAGGACACTGTGCTAGGTGGGGCTGAACCTATCTATCTGAACCGGTATGGTGGTTCTTCATTCTTAGTCTAGTGCACACGATTCTTCATTCTTAGTGTAGTGCTTAGGAGAGGGCATCTAGAAATCTTGGGTATAGTTGTTACCCATATTGATAGTTGATTTTAGTGGAGTCATATAACTACAGGAATAAATGAGATAAACTAAAATGCAATTATAATGTGGAAAGGGAGAGAACAGGCCATCGTAGAATAATAACAATAATAAGAATAATAAGCTTAAAAAAAGGCGGGGGGAGACCTACAGATAGGAAGAGCACAAAGGAAAGACTGATATTTATCTTTTTCATAAGGAAGTAGCCATATCCAATGAGATGAAAGAGTTTTCTTTGTATACATATAAGGATGACAGTGAATTAGATCCACTTTAATGAGCATGGCAATATAGTGTCTGTGTATGACACGGTCACTTGGCAATACTAGTCTGATCTGGGCTGGCCTAAGCAGATGATTGCATTTTTGTTGAATTAACCAGAACAGATGATAGGAATGACAACATAGTGCTGTAACTTCCAAACAGCTGAACTTGAAGGTTTACACTTTGGGATTTTAAATAAGGAGTTATAATTTATACTTTATAATTTTGCCTTCTCCTGACATAGCAGACAGCCCCATGTTAATATCTGGCGCCCAGATACTGTTGTATAATTTGGTTTTGCTTTTTGTTTACTAAGCTATCCTTTTACTGTGAAATATTAGCTTAATTGTGAAGACCGAGGTGTTTTTGCTACATGGTGGAGTTTGCATCTGACATCTCGCGCTCTCAGCTTTCTTGCTATAAATGTTGCTTGCTTCAGAATAAAACTTTGGAAACTGCTTAAGGTTGAATAAGTGAAAGTGGAGAGGCATTGGAAATAGTCCTTTACCTTTGAATGGTTCTATTTTCAGGAGATAAATTAAAGAAAAATTATTGTATAGACACCATATTTCTTTGATTGAAAATATATTAAATTTCCCAGTAAGAATGCCAAGATAAACATTTACTTTTTAGGAACAGCTACTGCCTTACTTTTATAATACCCCTTTGCTTCACAAAGCTTTTTCCTTATAGTTCCCAGCAAGAGAGAGGTCTACAAAAAACCCCATTCACAAGAAATTTTACTTAGTATATGAACACATATGCACTATTACAAGGCATTTTTTTTACTCTTTGTAACTAAAACAATTTCTTCTTCCTGTGGAGTACTAAAACTTTGCTTATAAAGTACATTCAGTATCTCATAGGTTCAACTGCTGGCTTCCCATTCCCTGCCCCGTGCTCTCAAGTGACAGCTTCCCGTTTGCTCACTGTTCCAAGAGAAGGAAACCATCTCATAGTAATGTTCTGATTAGGATCTCTTTTAGTTTATCTTTTCAGAAGGATATGAAATCAACCAAGTTTAATTTTTTAAAGGTCTGTTTCTGAGACACAACTTGTCCCTGGCCTATCTTACTTAGCCCTAGGATCTGCCCATTTCTGTCATTATTGTATCATATCGAGTCATATCATAGCTTTTGCAAATATCCCTTTAGTTTTCTTTTCCATGATTCTATAAAGGTCTTGCAGATATTGGAAAGTCCAACACTATGTGCAGAATATTATCCAGTTCCCAAACAAATTAGATTGTTCCTTTTCCTTTAATCTCTCCTCTTTCTAGAAATCTCTGCAGCATTTCCAATAAAGGGCTCAAAGTCTGATAACAGTGGGAATTCCTGGAACTGTCTGTACCACTTTAGATGATTTAAAAATCCATTATTTGCCAAATGCACCCATTTAGTGCAAATATAAAGGGAGGAGCATGGAGATGTTAGCAGTGTTTTGGAACAGGTTAAATGATCTTAATTTCTTCCTTCAAACAAAAATGATGGATAGAAAATGCCACTACATTTTAGGCAGGAACTCTATGTAAAAGCAAATGTCATTGTCAGTCCTTGGGTCTGTTTGCAACAAGTTGTAAAGTACAATTTTTGGATTTCTCTTCATTTTTTACAGCTATGTCTAATTTCATATTGTCAGCTAGATCAGTACAGGCATTTAATTTATAAAGAGCTGGAAAAAACGATCACATCTATTTGCTTATGTGATTTTAAGTTTAAAAAAATTCAGGTGGGCTGTAGGACATTAAAATCTCATTAGATGTTTCATTGGCAGGAGTGTATGAAAAAGCTGGAAGTGGGCTTTTGATACAGTTTAGGCCATAATTTCATAAATGTTTTGGAAGCCAACACTGCGATTGAAAGAGGTTTTCCAGCTCTCCTGCCATGCCCAGCTGCTTTTTCCTCTGCCAACCTCTCCTTTGTGCTGGCTTCAGCATTTTTCAGATTATGAGATGAATTGGCTCAGAGAGAGTGATAAAGGTTAAAGATATGGAGAAAGGAAAATGGCTCACTTTTAGCTTGGCTTAGTTCTCTCTTCTGGCTTACCACAGCTGTGCTGGCTCAAGGTAGTGACAGAATAATTTCTTTTTAACGTTTACATTGGCTTAAAGTGTTCATGAAACTATGGCCTTAATTGCAGCACGCTGCAGGGAGGGAATGGGCACTGTCACTGTGTGCCCTTCTAGGGGTTGCCTCTGATATCACTGACTAGAAACTTCTCTCAGGATGATATTTGCTTCAGGTACATGCCTCAGCACTCATCTTTTGTGTCCTATTCCTCTGCTCGTTTCTGGTGTTCCTCATGACCATTTTCCCCAAGAGCAACAGGTTGATAACTGACTTAATCACTGATGCTCCACAGCAGCCTTTGCTGAAGCTTAATCATTTCCACTCCTGTGCTGAATTCTGTGCAGCTCAGGCAGTGCGTGCTTCTGCAAAGCTGGGGTCCGTGGTAGGGTGTTGGAGCGGCTGAGTGTCTGCAGGCTGCAGCAACAGCATCAAGTTATATGAGCATCAGTAGGTGCTAGTCTGGTGAGGCTATAGGGAAAGGCTGTATTCACAAAGACATTGAATCGCCCAAATCTAAAGCTGCCGTTCTCAAAACGTCTGCATAGTAACTTCCACTCTGTAAGTGTCTGAGTTTCTAGAAGCAAACTTCGTGTGTGTCCGTAGCTCAGCTTTTGCATTTTCCAAGTTAATGCAGATTTTTCATTGCTAAACCACTCACTGTTCACCAATGTTTAATGTAATGTGTGTCCCCAACAGGGACCAAGTCAGTAAGTGCATCATGCTAACGTACACTGGTAAATTGTGTGTGCCTTAAAAAATGTAATTACTGAGATTTTTGCTCAGAAATACAATTAGAGGGAGAGTTAGAGTCCTTTTCTGTGGATCTAGAAGTCTTTTGTTCAAAACAGAAGCGATCCTAATACAAAATATTATAGGATGCCAGTTCCCTATTGAAACTAGGTCACTTTGTATAAAATAATTAAAGATTTATTCATCCTTAGGGAAGGACCTAGATCTCTAGACTAATGTTTGGGGCACTCAGTGGAGAATAATGAATCACTCGTTTGCTGGGCAAGTGTTGTAACCATTATAATTGTGTGAAGGGCTGTTACAACACACTCTTCCAATTGCATCCTAAAGATAAAATCAACACCTGCTTCATTTTTGAAGAGAAGTGCATGGGGAATTGAACTACAAAAGAGGGTTTAGAGCTGTATTAAGTGGAGATGCCCATCCTAGGAAATCTTAGTGTCAGAAATACAGCTCATTGCCCGTTTTCTGCTGAGGATTGCATAGAGAGGGAGAAGTAAACTTTCCCATTTATTGTAGAGGCAGAGGAAGAGACGAAGGCTGGATATTCCACTTCCCTTAAGTGATCGGCATCTGAATTGTGCATTTTGTGATGCTGCAATTGCCAAACCCCTCTGCAGATCCATCCCAAAATCATTAACTAAAAATGATGTGTAACAATCACCATTAACACATGATGCAGCTCCCAGCAGTTCAGTGTGCTGCCATCTCAAATATTCAGAATAACCTTGAAACTTAGAAGCCATGTCTGTTTTTTGCCACCTCAGTAGCAGCTTCTGAACGGAATTGGAAACACCATTTATCTCTGAAAGCAGCTTAAATGACAGTAACTTGAATGCTGGGAATATTGATGACGTAAAATGTTTGTTCACTTTTGGCTGATCTTAATGCATTGGGCAACTGGAATAGCAGAGCCACAATTGTAAGAAAACATCATGAGTAATATCAAAGAACAGTGAAAAGTTTAATGGCAGCTTCTTTTATCAAGTGTTCCTAATTCATTCATTAATTCATCGTTCCCAATGAACTGCTTCATATTAACCAGATTTAAAAAGATGGTCTGGGTGATGGTTCTCAACTGCAGCAAAAAATGACTTGCTATTGGCTTGTCTCAAGGTAAAATGTCATAAGGCTAAAACAAAACCATCAAAACAAACATATAAAGAACTGTAGCATCCTTACATAGTAAGAATGAGACCTAATTTAGCCCAGATGTCGGACATGTCACTCATATAGCAGTGAACCCACCATGACTGTTTTGTCTATGTAGTCTCCTGGTTCCAGTAGTAAAGTGTCTTGGCAAAGGACGGCAGCCTCTGAAGCTGTGTATCTCAGGGGTTCAGAAAGTTAGATAAAGCAGTGTAACACTGACTGTCATTGAGAGGACTTGATGCTATCATATATTGTAAAGTTTTCTTATTAGCTCTTCACAGTGAAGCAATTAATGGGTTTTTCTGGTGCCTAATTTTAAATTAATGCAGGTAATACCTATGTACACCAGTATCAAATATTTTGTTTGTGTACATGAAACAATCTATTTTAGGATTGCTTTGGAGGGCTTTTTTTCCTCTAGTTGGGAACATCTCACCTTTTTACCTGCAAAGCCCCAAGTAACAATTTGAGTAAGTAATTTGAATTAGCTTTCTGAAATGCAGACAAAACAGTAAATGTAATTCTTTCCAGCTCTCCAAAAAAATGACACTGAAATGGATTCTCTGTGCCTATAAATGTAGCAATTTCTGGTATTCTAACATTCTTCTGCTTTGAAGCCCTGTACTCGCTTCACTTTTATCCTGTCATAATCATTCTTTCATTGCCTTTCTTTTCTGAGAATATTATAAACTCACTGGAGTGATGGGGAGGGCAGATGAGATGATTGAATTTTCATTTTCAATTGTGTGTATGTAATACGGGTCACCTCTTCTGAGGGTGTTTGTATACTGAAGTAACTTTTTTAAAAAAATCTCTATTATTTCAAGTGAAGCAATTTCATAATCACTGGTCGGAAATTCTGCTTTTACTCTAATCTGTTTCTAAAATAGGCAGAATAAGAAGAAATATCAGTTACATAAATATGCAACTGTAGATGGTAAGGGTTTACAGTCACCAGGTATGCTAAAGATGATGCTGACATTAAACTTTGTCCTTTGTCATAAGGAGGAACAGTGTGAATAGACTCCTAAGTAACTCTTCTTCTAGAATAAGTAAGTGTATCACAATTGTACCTCTTAATTTGAACTTCAAAAATATTTTTGTTTTTACTGTGTCATGATAATGTTGTATCATTAAGTAGTTTTCCCATCTTACTCTGATGTAAGTAATAGAAAATTAAATTGCATTATTTAGTGACTGTTAGAATAATTCTTCTCCTTCCTCCTCCTGAATATATCTTCCAGCAGCCAGATAGTATGCAGAGCAGGCAAGTGGTAGCTAGAAGCAATGCTGTGATGCAGTTCTCTTCTAGTCTAGTGCAGGCAACTGGGTATCTCCAGGATCCATTGGAAAGCAAGGCAGAAATTGGAAGTCAATGCATGCAGCTGGGAATGCCCTACAAAGTCAGGACATCCCTCATAAACTAGCACATCTCCTTATGCAAGGCTCTCCTGATATTTTATGTTGTCAGGAAGGCACAAACTGTTCTGCTTCTGTCAATGTACCACAGCAAAGCAGACTTTCTGCAGGATGATAAATGACAGATTTTTAATACTATTCGACACAGCTGAATAAAGTCTGTTGCTGAAATATATGACAATAATTATATATGACAATAATAATTATTTTTTTAATTAAAAAAAACATTATCATGCAGCAGGACTTCATTTAGACATGAAAGGTTAAATCACGTTACTTCTTATACTACTCATTCATCTGTTTGGAACATTGCTATGTTGATTTTAAGAACTTGTCAGAGAGTAAGTTCTTGGCTGTGGGTCATGAATATATAAATCTTTATCCCATAGTGGCAAATTTTACTCTCCTTCTACATCTAAGTTCATGAAAGAGAGTATCTTCTGCTGTGATGACATTCTGCCAGAGTAGTAAGCTCTCAGGCCTTATGAACAGGTACATAGTTTAGCCTTTTTCTTAAAGTACTGAAGAACAGCATACTGTGACTCTTCTTGTGAGTTGTTAGAACATTGATTGATACTATAGTTTGTAAGGAAGAAGCAGAAAAATAGGGATGTATTTTGTTCTGTGGTTTGAAGGATAGTTTGTGCAAATACACCGATAGTACATTTTGTGGTAATGAAGCATTTTAGCTAAGTCACGTAGCACGTCTATTTCACAGCATGAAAATTTCATAGTGATTTTAGAAGTTGGCTTTAGAAGGCCAATGAAATATTTTCTTCATTTTTTCATTACAAGAAATAAATATACATTTGGATTTGTCAGGCCATTCCATGTCACATGATCCTCAGTGTTAGTCCCTCACGTATACTCCTCTCTGTACCCAACAGTAGCTAGCAGTAACCAAAATGAAAGAAGGAAAACAATATTTTGCTCATTTGACTGCATTATCTCCTCTTAGTATTTTAAGTTTCCTGTTAACTGTCCAATGTCTTTACATCTGCTAGATCTTTTCAGACCTCTTCAGTTTTTGAAGAAATAAACTGCTTCTTGCTATAAAACTTCAGTCAGATATTCAATTTAATTCTTAGTCTTGACTCTGTTGTAGGTGCCTTTGCATAATGTCCTCAGGTCCTGTAGTAACTGCTCTGTCTCTCTTGTGTTGTGTAACAAGAAAGTTTGTCCCAGATAAAGAGAGATTCCAGGTGTATTTACTTCTACTAGAGTTGGATTGGATTTGTTTCCTTCAGATTACTATTTTTGAAAAAGAACTTTGCTCTTGGAAAGCAGAGAGTATCTTACAACATAGTGCTGGTGTGCCTCGTACTCAGTCAAAAAGTAGTAATCAAAAGTGGTTCAGTGTTCATGTAAGTCACCGAGTGCTCTGAGGTGCAGCAGGGTTTCAGTTTGTGTTCATGGTTTTATAGTGCTGACCGTTCTTCACCAAGAATGAAACACGGACAGTTCCATAAATGAATGAAATGCAATTCACTCCTCTGCCAAACAGTGCTCCTTTCTTGTTTTAAAGATAATTCAAAGCAAAGCACCTGTTCCAAATATTTTTTTTTTTCTCCAAATATATTCTTCTAATAGTTCAGATAGCTTCACAACCTGATCCCCTGACTATCATCATAGTGTTTTGCTGACAGATTTCTAAGCTGGTTAGTCACCTTGCAGATGGGACAGCCAAACCTAAAGTTGATATTTTCTGGAAATGCAGAAGGGTTGCTCTCTCTTTAATAGTGCCGCAGATGAAATGAAGTCTAGCTCTGTTTAAAAACAGCAAAACCCAGCAAAACCCAGCTGCTCTGAATTTCATCTGTGAATTATTAGGGTTCTACAGGGACACTTATTTTGTTACTTACAGGCAAAACGCCATTGTAGAAGTCAATAGCAAAGTTTTTAATGCTCTTGATGGAGCCAGGAAATTAACACAACTATTCAAATCATGATGTATATACTGCCCAAAGGCAGCAGCATAACCTGAATAGAAAATAGTGTCTTCAATAGTCTCTTACTCTTATCTGGATTATGTGTATCTGTAAGAAAATTTTAAATTAAAATAAAAAGCATTGTGAATCAAGCTTTTAAATATAATTTACTGTAGGATTTCAGTTACTTTTTGTCATTACCAGTATGATTTTATGCGGCAAAAGACTGTTTTTTACTTCCCTCTGAAACTTTTTTAGTTAGGAAGTATTTCTTTTCTTTTTTAAAGGATACAGTTGATAAGAAAAATCACTTTACAAAAATGCTCTCCTGCAATTCTGCTTTTATAATCTATTATAATTTAAGTGTTTTATTTTTTACAGTCAAGATATTTCTCAGGAGCACTTACTTTTTTACTCCTCCTGCACTTTAAAAGCATTAGTATGAATTACGTCCTATTGGAATACTGATGAAGGCTTTTTGGGGGAAGAAGGTTGTAGGGTGTGGCAGTAGTCCACTCTGCATCTCTGAACTTGCACTCTGTTGCTCAAGAATGAGTTGCTATAGAAATGCATGTTGTTTTTGTAGTACTAAGGCATTGATAGAATTTTACACTAGTGGTCTCAGAGTTGATTTTTGAGATGGGTAAGAAAGGCTGGATGGATATGGTGTTGGTAATTCTAAGGTCAGTGAAGTGCACCTTTTATTTTGACATGCCAGAAATACCAGACTATAGAACTGCTCATGCCTCTCCTTGCCTGAGAGAATTGCTGTTTCCACTATATGTAATAGTCTTAATTTGTTTGGACAGAGGATGTCTGATGACAACCCAGGATGCTTCTCAGGATTTCATCAGATTAATTCATGGTTACAGGAAGCTTAAAAAGCCTTCCTGGTTATCCTGTCATACATGACCTGTTTGATTCTGCAATCAAATTGAAAGAAACTTGGCAAGAGCAAAGCTGGAACACTACTGAAAATAATTACCTCTGCCATAATTCATCATCAATAATGTAAAAATTCAGCTTAACAATAGTGTGATTTTTATTGCTGTTGTTAGGAAAGCCCACCGATCTACACACCTTTGGAAACTTTTTTTTTCCTTAGGTGCTTTTGGTTTTTTAATCTCTGGTTAGCTAATGTAAGTGTTCAGTACCAGGACAGGTTTTTTTTCGGAGCTGAGAATACTCTCCAGATCTTCACAGATTTTAAGAAAGATTTAGAAAAGCCTTTGTACTCATTAACATTTAGATATATTTTCTGTAGTTTTCCCAGCAAGACCTAATATAATGAGAAATAATATCTTTATAAGGTTGGAAAATAACAAATAAGAAGATGCTATACTGAGTCAAGCAAAATGAAGTTGTCAGAAGTGACTAGAAACCCAATAGCTTATTTAGGGAGACAGGATTTTGTTATTTATCTATTCCTACAAACAGTGGTGATTTGCATGCAGAAAACAATCATAAAACAATTTCTCATTAACAGCAGCCATAACTCAACAACTCTATGTATAGATGATTACAGGAAAAGTAGGAATAAATCTACGCAGCTAATGAAAAAGAGGTAATAATTAAACAAAGTATTCTAATATATTTAATAGAATCCCCTTTCATATCTTGCAATAAGATAAAAATAGGTAAGACTGCAAATACACGTGTGTTATACGCCATCAGGATCAGTAATGCAAAAATTTAATTGAAAATCAGCTTCTGGTGTAAAGTGGAGCTTCTGAAGAGTTGTGATACGAATGCAAGCAAGACACCACTGGAGAAGGTCTTAACACTGTGGGTTGATTTTTATGGTGGTACTATTAAAGAAACAGTTAAAGATAATTAAAACTGGACCCACCATGTCAGGGGCAGGCTGCCAATGGAAAAGCAGGCTGAAAATTACCTCATTAACCAAAATCATCAGCACCTGTTCTGCCACTTTTTGAGCAATTTTTTAAGCAGAGGATTACCCTGATTGGTTGGTTATTGTGGTTGCTTTGCCTTTGGGCTATCTGTCTTCCCAGTTTGGAAAATCCTTATGTTCACCACAGCTGTCTGTCTCCCCAGCAAGCAAACCAACAAAAAACGTCCCCCCTAAGCCCCTTTGTTCGTCAAAGGGAGTCCTATTAGAAATACTGTGGAAATCCAAGAAACCAAGTGCATCTTGAATTGAAGAAAAGCTAGTTGCTCAGTTGGTAAGATCCATGGCAATAAATAATCAATAAATAATTTCTTAAGGTGTGGGGTGGATCTCCTGATGCTTTTTGTCTGTTTGAAGCACTGATGCATTGCTTTCCATTATTTCTATAGAAGAAGTCCATTCTATATAAGATTTTCTACATTGAGGGAATTTTTTTATTTATATGTGTGCACACAGAAATGCACATTTCTTTTTTATAAAGAGAGAGAATAGTTGTTTGTTTGGGGTTTTTTGTCTCTGTTCTGTCTCTAAATGGGATGACGATTAGTTTTCAGGGCTGGCAGCTAGTTAGGGAGAGCAGGAGGTAAAAATGTATGTTATGTGTATAAAGGGAGATAGATCAAATAAATTATTTGGGGGAAAAGGTTTCAGGTTTCATTACTGGCCTCTAATGAAAAGAGAAGTTATAATGTATTCTTAAATGCTACAACTTTAAAATTTCTATAGGAACTTAATATTTGGGGTTGGTATAGGTATATATGTGTTCTAGTGTGATCCACAGATCTATGGTCTTTTTGTGTCACAGGCTAGGATTATGATTTATATTTGCACTGTATGAAGTGCAAGTGATCAAAGTATCTGTGTTGTTCTCTGCATTATCCTTCAGTCATGCAGTTCTAGTGCTCTAAATTGAACATCCTACACAAGAAAACACCTGCACAGTTAACTGTAGATAGTAATTTGAACTCTTGCAAATGAGGCAGTGTGTATATTCCCCTTGTTTAGGGGAAGATTTATCTGCCTAAACTCCTTTGAAAATGGAAGATGTTGTTGCCTTGCGTTGCTACTTAGCAATGTTACGACTATTTTATGTCCTACCTATAGCCTTATAGGGAATATTGCAGTCTCCTGACTCTCTCTTTCTGTAGCCAGCTGAATTGATTTGCAACTAAAACACAGAGATCAGCCATACTTTTAAATTTTTCTGGACTTGAGGATGAAAGCTTAATATACTATTGTGGATCTGGATGAAACCAGTGACTTAAATATGCTGTAGGGAATGTATGCTGGTGCATTTACTTTCCTGGAGACCACTTGTAGCTGCAAATATTGGCTGTGAGTATGCTGTCTCTCACAAGAGGACCTTCTCCTTCCTCACCTTTCTAATAGGTAGATACCTTTGCTCCCTTGCGTTCCCTCTCTCCCACGCTGTGCTCCTTGTTCATAGCTGTTTCACCAACCCCACATATTCTTCCGAGCACCACTGCATGTTCAGGAGTCTTTTACGTAGTGGGAGATGGTTTGTTACCTCTTACAGGACTTGTAAACCACATGCAGCACGGTTTACAAGTCCTGTAAACCAGTGCATCCGAAACTTAAGTGGCAACTTAGCAGAGATTTCTGTTCTGCTTCCAGGCCTATTTAATGTTAATGCAAGTTGTGAATGAATAACAATAGATTAGGACTTTTTTCCTTTTTTTTTTTTTTTAAAAAAAAGCAACACTGCAAGCAAAACTGTTATCAAGGATCAGTGATGCTATTGAAGATGTAGCTAGACTGTTTTACAGAGAAGTAATATGATATAATGATATGCCAGCAGGTGGGGAGCTGAAAATCCAAGTAATTTGTTTTGTAATCACTAGCCTATAATCCTGCTCTGTAAAGAAAATTAAATCTTTATAATTAATTGATATAAATTAGAGAGGATGGAATGGACTAAGCCTAAGATGGGCTCTGAGTTTAGGATTGTTTTGCCATGAAAATGGTTTGTGAGCTAAAGGTACTCTTGTGTACTTTTGAGGGGGAGTTATACTACTTCATCCCAATGTATGCCTTAGGATTTTCCTTTGGTGCCAAAGACAGAATGTATAGTTATTGGGTAAGTTTATTCATAATGTGAAAAAGTAGTTAGAAATACAATATGTTGATACCTTTTGACAAAAAAACTCAACACACCAACTTCTGAAAAAGATTCTAAGTACCTTTACGCTCTTACATAGTGTTTACTGTAAAGTCTAATGGGATATTAAGAGAGAAAAGTTGAGGCAACTAAGAAATTTATGCCTTACCTCAAGCAAAAGTAAGGCTTTCATAACAAGATTAGTAACAGTTGTTGATGATGAGATTTAAAGGGATTGTCCTAGTTTGTTCTTTCACAGACTGCTTGTGTAATCTTGGGCAGATTTTAAAATCTTTTTGCCTCAGTTCCCTACTTAGAGGATTCCTCATAGAAAATATAAGCAATTTCTTCTTTCTTTCTTTGTTGAACCCTTCAGGAGGAGAGGTATGTACATATATATATATATATAAAACCAACAACTTTTCAGAGCTTTTCTCTCTTCATTTCTCTTCTAGGGAAGCTTCAAGCTGTTAGAGCTCAGGATTTCAGTAGAAATAGAGGGACTGATGCTGTAAGACAGTAATTTTATGCAGGATTCCTTTTATTTCATTTTAAGGGAAAAAATCCAAAACAAATTACTGTTAGCCAAACTGCCTAAATGCTTAAGTTTATTCCTTTCTGTTGTAAAGTGTACGTACATGCAAGTGCATGTTGGGGTGTTAGATATATAAAGCCGTTTTCAGTAGAAAGTGCTGCTAGACTTACTCCTGGTCTTGCTATGGGGTGAGGTAAAGAACACTTTTTAACTTCAGGATTGTCAAGGGTAAATTCAGCTGTGTTAGACCTTTTCCCTTTTAAGTCTTCTTGATGTGAAACTATGGCATGGTTGACACGGACTGAGGAAGTTATAGCCTGGTTGATATGGGCTGATCTGTGACCTGTACTGTGCTTCCCTCTTTGGATAAAAGACACAAGTATTCTTGTGTAGATGATAACAATGAAAAGAGCCTTCTTAAATATAGACTTCTGTGTTTCCTTTTCGATAATGGAGAGCTGGCTTTTATATAAACATGGACACAATAGAACCTATAGACTAGTTTCTAAATATAGATTTGATGTGATTGGTATCAACGTTTGGAAGGAAAGAGAACGTGGCATAGAATGTCAATTAACCATTCTTTTACTAAATCTGAGAGGAGCAGATGACTTAAGTAGTGTCACTACTGTATCATGCAGAATGTATTTTGACATAATAATCCCCTAAAACTTCTTGAAATATTTCTGCGAGGACTTTCTTTTTCTTTTTCCTTAAAGATGCCTACATATGATTAGCATCTAAAACACAAACTTCTCTAGATGTAATACTCTATTTCATTAGCCTAACAGGTTTTTTTGTGTTCTGTATGTATCATTTGAAATAGAATTTCTGCTAATACTTAACTGCTTTAAAGGAGTTCATGGTATTATTTTACAGACAGAATTTAGCCAGCCAGTAGATAATGGTACAGGTATAGAGATCTCTGAATATCTTTCATGGAGCATTGCTGATATGCATGGAGCATTGCCGAAATAATGGAAACTCTGGAACATATGTGTCATTCATATATAATTTACACATCTTCTAGTTTGTTGTTTCCTCTTTAAAATAAGCAAAAGCATTTATAAATTTTTTTCCAGCCATGTGTTACTGTAATATTAACATCAACAATATCAATAGAAATATCATATGTAATATGAATATCAGCTATGTATTACTGTAATAGTGTTGCGTGAGCTGTGTCTTGTGGCTTCAGATGTCTGTGTGTGTAGACACGTGCACATGTGATAAACCTTTTTTCCATGTTGTGCTGGTTTTGGCTGGGGTAGAGTTAATTTTCTTCATAGTAGCTAGTATGGGGCTATGTTTTAGATTTGTGCTGGAAACAGTGTTGATAATACAGGGATGTTTTCGTTACTGCTGAGCAGTGCTTACACAGAGTCAAGGCCTTTTCTGCTCCTCACCCCACCCCACCAGCGAGGAGACTGGGGGGGCACAAGAAGCTGGGAGGGGACACGGCTGGGACAGCTGACCCCAACTGCCCAAAGGGCTATTCCATACCATGTGACGTCATGCTCAGCATATAAAGCTGGGGGAAGAAGAAGGAAATGGGGGACGTTGGGAGTGATGGCATTTTGCCTTCCCAAGTAACCGTTACGTGTGATGGAGCCCTGCTTTCCTGGGGATGGCTGAACACCTGTCTGCCCATGGGAAGCAGTGAACGAATTCCTTGCTTTGCTTTGCTTGCACGTGCAGCTTTTGCTTTCCCTATTAAACTGCCTTTATCTCAACCCACGAGTTTTCTCACTTTCACTCTTCTGATTCTCTCCCCCATCCCACCAGGGGGGAGTGAGCGAGCAGCTGTATGGGGCTTAGTTGCTGGCTGGGGTTAAACCACGACATATGTACTTGCTACTGCAACCAAATGAAAGAACAAATCTTCACCAGTTCTTCCAAACTGAAGTGTATTGGATGCCAGCTGAAATGGGGAAGAAAGTGTAAATGAGGAAACTAATTTCAGTGATTTGTAAAGCAGAATTCCTGATGATAGTATAACAGCTATAAACAAACACATTTTTTATCAGTGTCCTTTTGAGGATTCATGCTTATTGTAAGGTAGCATAAAAATGGTGTATATAAAACCTTGTATTTTTCAATGAAAGGTGATATGATCAATAGCAGTTTTGCTGATTCTAGTTATTAAGGTATGTGACTTGGTACTCACCTGTTTTCATTTTTTTTCCCATCAGCTCTAGCAATGCGAGTTTTAAACCTTTAGGAATTTTCAGAAAGCTGAACAGCCATGATAAATGTCATGGAGTGAGAAAAATTCATGCCGTGCCTTAGTTACGAATTTTCCTAAGTCTTCATTAAGAAGTAGTTCCAGTGACGTTGAAGAAAAGCCCTCAAGATACAAGTGAAAAAACCGAGGTGTATCAAAGAAGACTTGTTTTTCCTACAGCTTTAGGAAATCTGCTGTATAAATTACTGTCAGATTGCTTTTTCTTTTCTCTTTTGTGTTTTTTTCTATGCATTTCAACATGACAACTTGACATGATAATATAGGGTGACGATTGTAACCAGTCTTTAGGTAGTTATTTCATCCCTCTTCCTCCCAAACTGTGCTTTAATGTCCATTATTAATTTTTGAAACTAGAAATAGGCTTGTTCTCTATTCTTATCCAACGAAAAACCTAGTACAAACAAAGTATAAAGACTTTGCTTGGAAATAGAAGGAAAATAACAGCATAGTCTTTTTCAAGTGGTACTCACTTTTAAGAGGAAATAATTAAAACTTAACTTGGTAAAATGATATTTGTAAGAGATGTTCTAAGACAAAAAATCATAATATGGTCTTCTGCTAATCTCTTTGCATTCAATAACTTTTATCTAATTAAAATAATCAGATTTACGGAAAACAAGACATAAATTAAGTTGTGGTTTGTTTTTTTTTTCCCCAAGTAAAACACTGAATGTTAGCAGCTAAACCACTGGAAGCCTACTCTTGTAGTACTGGCTCTAATGCACGGATCCTTAGTCTAATACTTGATCTGAGATAATGACCAGTACCATAATGTTTCAGAGAAAGAGTCAAGAAACTTTAAGTACAGGTCTCATTGTAATCTTGAGCTGACCCATTTTTATATGTTTTTGTAATATTTAAGGAGAAGTTATACGGTGTCATACTGCATTTTATCTAACACAGCATCTAGTATCCTAAGCATCAGTAAGCTGAGTCCAGGGTAAGGGTAAAAGCAGGGCAAGAATATGAGGCACTTCTCACTTACTCTGCCATCCTCCAACTGTTTGCAGCTCAGTAGTTTTCTGTGCTGAATGTGGTTTCTTTGTGTTTAGCAACCATCACTGGATTATTTTTCCCAGAAATGTGTCCATTCTCCCCCTCAACCCATGTAAATTTCTAGAGCAACAGGTCCTTTCAATTATTTTCATTACTTTGCTGTCTGTTCCTTGAAGAGCCACCTTCTATTTTTTTCTAAATCTGCATCCTACTATATTTTTATTCTAGAACAGAGTGACCAGTTGATTCCTAACCATCATCTTCATTATATGAATACCCTCCTCCAAACTGCCTCTCTTCTAAGCTGAAGAGCTCTACACTCAATTTTCCTTGCACAGGAGCTCTTCCATACTTTTTGCATTTTTTTCCCCTCATTTGCTTTATTCTTATGTTTATCCCAAGACATCTGCTGTTGGATTAGTACCCAGTTAGTGTCAGAGACAGTATGCTAGACTGGATGATCTTGGTCTGAGCCAGTATGGTTATGCGTAAGTTCTTTAACAGCCTGTGCTGTTGTCTAGTATTGCATATTGTATAAACAATACAGATGGTGAATCTGTGAGTAATTTAGAAAAATACATGCAGAATAAAGAAGTCTGGTTCTCCCACCTATAGTAAAGTTTACCAAGGTTTATATTTAACAAGAATTCTTCACATGTTCATTAAAAGCTCATGTTTGGGCCAACAGTTTGATTGACCAGACTGCTACTCAGATATTACACAGATTTTGCTAGATTTTTTTTTAGATATAGTATCCTAACTTGAATTCATTCGACTTATCTGTTATGACAGAGAAATTCTACGGGGTCTGACTTGTGTGATGACTCCCAGTGAATGTCGGTCATTTCTTTCTATCCTTTCCATTTACAAGTAAATGAAAGTAATGCAATAAGACTTCTGGCAGGTTATATAGAGACAGCAAACACTTACAAGCTGCTGGTATCTGAAGAAAATATTTAAGATTACCTTTGTATTGTTTTTTTTATTCCTGTTCAGTATCTTTTTAGCTTTTGTCTTTGTAGTGGAGATGTAACATTTTGTTTGGCCAAGGCTAGTGGAAGGAAGGGAATCCCTTAGACTCTATGTACTTTGCTTTCTGAAGCACTTGAAAACCTTTTTTTTTGGTTGTTTGGTTTGGGTTTTTTTGATAGGCATTGCAGATCCTATAGTGTCAGTTTTTTTCATTTATTAACATTACTGTGGAAGTTGATGTGAGATAATTTCCTTAAGTTCACAGCCCTTAGGCTTTAATGTTTAATGATTTTTAGGATGTCTTAATGAACATTTCTCTCTTCAAATTAATTTCTATCTTATAATATAAAAACTGTAATGTAATTTAAAGCTTCAGGTCAGATAGCTTCCTTAGGTGAGATTATAGTTATGAAAAAACAATGCTGTGCACCATTCATTAAAATCCATTGCATATTTAAAAAAAATCATTACTATATAATCTAAATATTTAGTATGAAAATCCAGCTGTGCCATTTGACTGTCATACTTGCTGTTTTGACAGCACCATTCTTTATATGCTCATGATTTGTTGACAACTGAGTATCAGGATGCATGTGATAGATCTTACTTCTTTGAGGCATTTCTAGTCATGCCTTAATGTTTCACATAGTGTGGCTGGAATTTCATTCAATATTCCAGATGATTTAGGAGTCTGATTTTGGATTTCTTGAGATTAATAGTTTAAAAGGCTATTCTTGCTTGTGTCATAAATACAGTGGCAAGAGAGAAAAAAATAAAGGAATTGGTAGGTTGTTGGATGCCTGTACCACAGTTGCTACCAATGTGTGACTACCTTGCAGATTCAGGAATATTTTGCAGGTGCCCGATTGTGGGCATTTTATTTTTTTTTTATATCTATTCTGTTTACCTTTTCTGTTAGTGCAAAATGGTTTTGATTGCTGCAGTCTCTGTAGGTTTTCTACCCTTCTCTCCACATAAGAAAAAAGCAGAGCTTGCTTGCTTATTTATTTATTTTGGGTCTCTGCAGTTTAGAGACTCTAATGAAGACCAAAGTGCTGCCAACATAGTATTTGTCTGACTAATCCATATATAAGTTATTTTAGTATCCAAATGCAGACACTTTATTGACCAAAATCGTAGCTCTATGCAGTGAGGAAGCATTAAAGTCAGTAGTAAGTACTCAGATTTCTTTTGCATGCGATAGACTCTTCTTGCACATAAGATCACAAACGCCATCACTCCCAACGCCCCTCACTTCCTTCTTCTTCCCCCAGCTTTATATGCTGAGCATGATGCCATACGGTATGGAATAGCCCTTTGGTCAGTTGGGGTCAGCTGTCCCAGTCGTGTCCCCTCCCAGCTTCTTGTGCCCCCCCAGCCTCCTCGCTGGTGGGGTGGGGTGAGGAGCAGAAAAGGCCTTGACTCTGTGTAAGCGCTGCTCAGCAACAACTAAAACATCAGTGTGATACCAGCATTATTCTCATCCTACATCCAAAACACAGCACTATACCAGCTACTAGAAAGAAAATTAACTATATCCTAGCTGAAACCAGGACACTTGTATAATGTTTCTTGTTAATGGGGAGATAGCTTTAAAAACTGAATTAATTACCTGATTCTTTTCAGTTGGGTGTCTGATTCCCAAGTGTGTCTCAGAATCTCCCTCTCTCCCTCATGTATATTGATAGAGAGAGAAACATGTTCTTTGATTAACATTTTACAATATGGGCTTCCTTAACAAAGATCGATTTATGCATGCAGAAGTGTAGCGTGGTTGTAACATATTCCTGTAAAACAGAGCAATACATAATAAAAGATTATAAAGAAATCAACATAGTGACCTGACTGATATAGCATAGTCAAGTTGTGTCATTAAAATGTGCAAACAACGGTTTGGAATTCTGCATTTTCTTTTAATACCAGTACATAATACTTTTATACCAGAGGCATAGAAAGTGCTAAGCTGATGTTGATCTTATTATGTCAGTCTATCATGTACAAAGCAGGTAAGGTACAAAATCAGATCTTAAAATGGCATTTTTTGCATTTTTTATCATGATAAAATGCATGACGTGTGAAAGTACCAACAATTTTCAAGTCCTTAATCGACTTTTAAAATGCTTTTTATAAAGGCAGATCTGTCAAACAAACATGCTGTACCTCAATATGTCAAGTCATTTGTGGGTACTGAAGAATTTGGTTTTGGGAAGCCTTGAGTATTCTCAGCTCTTTTGTAGTGAACAGGTATTTGTGTTCTGTGGTTTGTGGTATCAAAGCTACTGTAATAGGACTGTAGAAGTTTGCCGTTAATTGAACAAATGCAGCATTTATGTTTTGTGTTCAACCAGAGTATGTTTGCCATTTTCAGAGCAATGCCGGTTAAATTAAAACACATTGTGTATGTGTGTGTGTTGTTTTTGTTTTTTCTTCTCAGAAGTTACGCTGCTGACAAGCTTGAATAATTGCAGAGGAGTCACTAGAATACTGATCAATTATTTATTGTGTAATGAACTGATGCTTAAAAAGAAGATTGTCCGTATTGTCCTTGAGCACATAGAGAAAAATCACTGCTAGTACTTGTGCAAATAGGTCCACCATCATTTAAGATAAGAGGTAGTAAGGCAGATGCTTTTTGTGTTGAACGGCCTATTGAGATGGAATAAATTTAGAGCAATCATTTCAGTTGGGTGTTTATCTCCTCCCCATTGCACTATGCCCATGTGTTAGTATGCCCAAATATTAAATGTTCATGAGCTGTATTGTATGCACTAATCTGCAAGTGTTTAGAAGAACATTTCTCAAATGCTACACTGAAGCAGGGAGCAAGTTTTTCTTTTCCTGCTTAATTTGTATTTGATTATTCCTGCTTAGATGGAGGATGGGGCAACTCTTTCTGCCCCATCTGGCCAAAGACCTATGAGAGAGTGGTGTTTTTCAGCAATAAAGCTGTAGAAAATTTGTAACATTTGCTTTTGTTAAAATGTTTAGAGTGTATTTCAGAAATGTGTGAAAACACTGTTTGGTGGTTGTTCACTACCTATGTGTTTATACAAATAGTATTATTTGTTTTCTCATCTCCTGTATCCTTCTTTGACTAAACCAGTGAATAGAAGGAAATAGAAGGAGAATGTGGTTAAGTATAATGATGAAAAAACAGTCAGTAAAACAAAGTGATTTTTGTTTGGTCTGTGGATGTTATTTTGGGCTAAGTTGTAGTAACTGCAGGTTCCAGTGTCTAGCAGATTAATAAGGAATACAGGAAGGGAAAATACAGTCTGTGTTAATTGTCTTGGGGGATGCATCGTAGAAGGTCAGGAATAACAGATCCCTGTTATCTGTTCTTAAAGGAAAGAGTGGGTTCTGCAAGTTTCAAGAAAAACTGTAATGCCTCGTGGAAGAAGCTCTTCTCAGAACAGCCTCAGTTGTTGAACATGTGTGTATTTTCAGTGCACCACAAGCAACCTAAAATATGCTGTGCAGAGTGGTCCTATACTAGTGAGAAATGAATTGAAACAGGCTGCTGGGAGGGGTGTGCAGGATGCATCCTTGGAGGTTTTCAAGACAGGCTGAATAAATCCCTGAGCAATCTGGTCAGACCTCAGAGCTGTCCCCTGAGCAGGAGGTTGAACTAGAGACCTCCTGAGGTCCCTGCCGAGCCATGCTATCCTGCTATCCTATCACCTGGATAACCAGGAATTCTCTCCAACAACACTGCACAGTGTTAACCGTCACTGCTATTCAAGCGTGGGAACACTGGTAATACTAAAAAAATAAAAATAATACTTTCATTTTTAACCGTTAAGCTGGTCCTGTAATAGCGCACTTGAGACTCTTCTTCCTTCCTACCCAGACCCTCACACTGAAATACTCAGTTGACTAAGACCTGGTTCATTCAGATGGAGACAATAAGGGAATATCAGAATCCAGCATTTATCCCGGAGTGTTGTTCTTGATCTGCCCACTGCAGCTGTCTTGGTGTGGCAGCACTAGTAGTATCCAAACAAAACGTACTAAAAAGAGGCTAACAACGTTGACATAAAGTTCACTGCATTGCTAAATTCAGTGGAATAACTATTTTTTATGCACGTTCCTGTGAAGAGCAATGGCATAAGAAGAAAAAGTGCATTTGTTACAGAGTCAGCGTTGCCAACGTGTTGGTTTCATTTAGTAGCTTCCCACTACGGATATTCAACATCAACCTGCTTGACACCAGCTATGAACTTTGAGTTATTACCTGTCACATTAGGAAGGCTCAGCCTTGCCAGAGTCATCCTGGGAAAGAAAAATGCATGCAATAGTCCTAGCACCTGTTGGTGTCTTGTATCAGAGCAAGGTGTACTGCCAGAAAAACTGGAATTAAAAAATGTGGAGGGGAAAAAAAAGGCAAACATTCCCCCTCCTCCCAAACTGGTTACTCTTACTCAGTGGCTCCTTAAAAATGTGTGAGCACATCTATTTGCATGTGTTTTGTATGTCACATACAGCTGTTTTCAGAATGTATTGAGTTACCAAATCCTTGGTGCTGTTGCTCTGCCCATGCTGTTTGCATCTTGATTTGCAGCTCATCAGGCTATAAGTAAGTAGTTCTTGATTGTTCTGGTGTTCTGTCATTTATATGTTAATAAAATTTACAAAAGCATATGCAAGGATAGGAAAACATAGTGGATTTTCCTTCTCATTTGACCATCACTTAAGGGGGTAAATTTAAATTCTGACTTAAAATTTAGTTCTGTAGATCTGAGATACATAATGACTTTCATTTTCTTTATAATTCTTGATGAATATGAGTTTTTAATCAGAAATTATTACAAACAGACCATGGAAAAATAAGGATTTTTAGTTGGTTGGGGTGTTTGGTTTTTGAGAGATTCTTAACATCTGAATTCCATGAGTATTTTCTGGATTGCTTGTTTTATAGAACCAAGATTTTATTTCTTGGGTAGATGTGCGAGCCTAAGTGGTTTTGCTTGTATGAAAACAGGTGATTAAAGCCATTCAGTTATAAACTAGTCTGTTAAAACCTTTGAGGAGACAATGTGTGGTTTAGGTTGGAATTGGGTTACCCTGGCTGATTTCTGTCCTTAAAAAGAGAGAAGCCCTACTGTGCAGTGCTGTGTTTAAAGCATGCACAAAGAATACTGCAAGTATGGTGATTGATAAGGCAAATGCAGTGACCATTAGATCATTGCCCTTTCAAAATGCCTTGAGACTCCTCTAAACAATCAAATTATCTTAGCCTGGTATTTAAGTGACCCTTAGATTAGTGGAGAGACATTTGAGAAATACTCTTACAGAACTGACATGCAATGCAGAGATAAATTTATCTAGCCATACCCCCCTCCCCCCAAAAAAAACCCCACACCAAAAAATCTGCAAAGGAATAAAAAATGTATTTGGACATTACTGGGTCCATTGTCCTTCTTAAGAGTAGGATGGATAGATAAAGCACTACTGGCGTATATTCATTCAACTTGTTCTTAATTGCCTGCCTGATGAAGGTGACTTCTCAGTAATATTTGGTAGATCTTTCTAGGTTTCTTCTTTCTAGGTTATCTATCTCTCTCATTGGCCAGTCTTACTGGATCCCCCCTCTCCCTCACAGTATCTATCCTAAGTCTTACTCCTTTATCATCTGCTTCCCAGTTAACCCAGTGAGGATTTTATTCCTCTTTCTCTTGGCAACAACCTTTCACAGGTATGAAGACTCTTACCACTTCTCTATCTTATTTTCTTCAAGGTTAACAATCCCAATTCTTTTCAGCCATGCCTTTTAGACTCCTTAAACTGGTCTATTTCTGCACAAAATTGGATGCAGTACTCTAGGCTGAAGGTAATGAAGGGAATCACCTCACATGTGAGGCTTATTCTTGAACATACTGGCTGTATTTTGCCTGTTTGTAGATGTGGTGTACTTTGGGCACCAGTTTGTCTGCTTTTTGAGACAGATGCACAGTGTGTTGTTAAGTTCCTAAAGGCATTTCTGGGTATGGGCTACTTGGGACCTTCTAGATAGTTTGATTAAGATGTTGCAAGTGATAACTTATCTGCTTTATTTATGCTCTTACTTGTCCATATAAAATTTTCGTCTTAATTATATATGTCTCTCTGTTAATTGTGGGTGGTAACATAAGAATCCCTTCTTGAAGCTCACGTGGTCAACTTTTCTAAACATAATTTTTGGCATTTCAAGCTCATCCTTTTTTAATACTGAAAACGTTTTGCAGATAAAATGTTTTATTACATATAGTACACCATGTTCTGGAATGAAATAGATTATTATATGTAGATGCATGGTTTTACTTCAGCTTTCTTTAAAGGGAATTCGAATCTGGTGTCTTCTGTCGTACTGGCGATCAGCTAAGAAATGTGAAAGCTGGTGTTACGACTAATGAAAAACATGCTTATGTGCCTTTACTAAGTGTTGTAGTTGGTTTATAGCCACCTGAATCCTCTAAGAGATTCTGCTTATCTGTGTGGTGCTCTGAGTAATGGGCTATGATTTCTGGGTCAGGCGAAGGGCATTGCGGAGCGCTCCCCGGGCTGGCTGGCTCCCTGCGCGGCACAGCTGCGGCTCAGCAGCACGTTTGCCCTGGCGAGCGGTGCCCCGCGGTTGATGTTCGCTGAGAGGCGGTAATGATCCAACAAAGCAGGAGGCTCCTGTGCTTAATGCAGTTGTCATTTGTAGTGCAGGTGGGACTGGAATTAAACTTCTCAATTAGGCTAAAATCCAATAAAACTAGAAATGGTCATTAGCAGGAGCCAGGTCAGGGGACAACTGTTTTTTAACTTGTTACCTTGCTTTTGTAGTTTAGGCAAGATCTGAGTTGAAGAAAAGTTCTTGTATGTGCTCATGTGTTTTGTCAAAACTAAATTACTTGTTCATGTTGTTTTAACCCTGGCCTCATTTGGGGGACCATCAATTATTTAAAAAAAAAATACTATAACTATGGTATGTTACATAAATATATTTTTAGTGCTATATAAGAATAGAATACTATATATCAGCTCCTTACCTGGATTCCTATTGATCAACGCATTCATATTATTGATTCATTAAGTGTCTATTTCTATCTTAGGAATCTGTGGTACTGCTCTTGAATCAGGACCTCAGGTCTGAAAGTTGAGTCATCAATTTTCTCAATTTCAACAATTTCTTATTGGGATGATGTAATACTAATTACAAATTTTTTAATAACTCTGCTCCTTAACAAGAATGATTGGAGATATTCTTCAGGTTACCACATGTTTCCAAAGAGTGGCTTAGGGGGGTCTTCCTTTTTATTCCATGCCTCCAGCTTTTGGAATTAGAGCAGATTGCACTAAAATTTCCAAATACAATTACCAAGTTTCATGGAGCTTAGAGTAAACAAGTAGTGTATGCATAGGAGAGTCTAGTTCTGTGTGCGTAAATCATGTTCTCCTCCCTCTGCAAACATGCTGATCACTTGCTTGCAGCAGTACTAAATCATATTTTATAAACATCAAAACAAAAAGGGAAGGGATAATTTATCCTATTGCAGTACAGCAGCCAAGAGGATCTTGTGGGACAAAGCAATGAGTTTCTTTCTTCCTTAACCTTCTAGGTGAAATAGTACCAATAAATATCAATTGTCTTATAGGTAGATTTTACTTTCTCCCCAGATGTTACTGCTTGGCTTGGCATTTAAAAATGTATGATAATTAGGTGGCTAAGTCACAGATATCGTATCCAGTAAACCTTAATTATTTTTTAAAATTTTAAAAACAATTTCTCCTTTGCGTGTTAAATGTGCAGTGGTCTGAAATTAATTAACTTTGAACCCATCAAATTTGAAATACAATAACTTTTCATACTTAGCAATGTTCCAGTAAAAAGTTTAATTGAATTTTGTTTATTTTACAACAGCTGTTATGCTTTCAGCAAATAAATTGCCATAGTTAAAGAATATTGTGAAGAATCCCACAAGGATTTTAAAAAGCTTCTAAGTGAATGTTGGCTGTATGATGTCAGAAGAAATTTAGTGCAGGTTTGCTCAAGGTAGTACACATGGAAATGAAGAATTGTAATGTCTGCTAGTTTTTAAATTATAATAGGTACATGCAACCTAGTGAACAGCTTCCTTAAAAGCCTTTGGGCCGTGCTGAACCAAAAAGAACAAACCTGACACCCTGACCTATTAGGTGATCGGCACAGAGGGTGGTCAATAGCACTGTACTGCCCTCCCTACCACATAAATGGTAATGTCCACAGCACTAGTCCTTTATAGGCTTACCTTTTAACAAAGGAAATCTGTGCTAGAAATACAAGTTCAAAGTATACATCTATCCATTTTAACCCCTTTAAGGACTTCTAAATGACACGATATTAAAAATGTTGTTTTCCTCGTTTAGAGAGAAGATGTATAAAAACTGCCATGTTGGTCAAAATTTTGTATATATTTAAATATATATATTCTATATAAATATATATAAACTATTGCTGTGTAGAAGAGGACTAAGTATAAGCCAGCTGAATTGTATCTAAGGTCTGCATCCCTTTTACGTGGCTTCTTCAATATATTTTATCAGCAACATGTGCACTTCTGCTGATGGTTGCACTTTCCTTGACTTTATTGTTCCATTGTCCCTAATAAATATGGATACTTTGATGCAATAGCATGCATACATTAGTTCTCTTTTTCTAGTGTATCTTTGCTGACTGAAGCAGCAGTCTATTTCATCTGAAACTTTATTTACTGGGAGGTGTTTATATAAATATGCAGTAAAAAAAGGGCGGTGTAAAGCCAAGTGATTTATCAAATGTGGGAAAACCAAAGAAAGAAACAACAAAAAAACCTGAAACCAGACAAAGAATTTCTCAGAACATTTCTGTTCAGCATTCAAGTTATAGATAGTAATGCAATGCACAATTTTTTTTTTTAAAAACCTCATTATTTTATGTTTCATATTAAAAGTGGAGTTATAAAGAAAGTGAAAAATAAATTAAAACTTTTAAAGCTGTCAGGAAGACAGATCAGGTCATAGTTAGTATTGCAGATAATTTTATTTGAGATAAATCATCTTAACTGAATTGTGAGTAAAAAATATTTGGTACAATGTATTTGGTATTGCAAGGAATTTGACTTGATATTTCCTAACATTTCCTATAATGTTAGAAGAATATTAATTTCAAAATTCACTTGTTATAGAGCAAACAAATTTAAAGCAAGTTTACATTTCTCCTGGAACTGGGTTGACTCCCCCCCCCCCCCCCCCCCCCTTTAGTAGGGCAGCAGGACATTTTAAAAAATTAAAAAAAAAAAAAAAAGAAAAGAAAAGGGAGAGAGTGGGCATGTGAACATCACTGAGCTGCAGTTAGAGATGCTGAGCTTGAACTTTATGAGCTGGCAAAGTAAAATAAGCTGAGGTATGTTACTGCTGACAGGCCAGCAAGAATTTTAAGTTCAGCATATGTCATGATGATGAGAGCTGCGAGGAACTCCTTTGTGGAAATGTTAGAAGCAGGTTTGTCTGTGCCTGGTCCCCATACTCATGTTCCTGAAAGGTGGATATTTTACACATTTATATGAACAGATCTTTGAAACGCCAAAGGGAGTGTAACAAAAGCAGGAAACCCCACCCTGCTCAGGGTATGTCCCCTGTGCCCCGTGTCCCCGCTGTGGAGCATGGCTGCTATACCGGCGTGTTGCACGTTGCAGCTGAAGTTCCTCCTGACCTTTGTGAACACCAGTGCAATGCTTTGGCGGGGTCACTGTGGCTGGGGCTGAGGGACCAGTCCGTTAGAAACAGACTTTTTCTGCCAAATCTGTAGCCATTTCTGAACAGTGTTTAATGACAGCTTCCTGCTTTGGTGTATAACATATGTGTTACTGTGTGTATGTAAATTTTTGTAGATATATATAGTATTAAAATGTGTGAGGAGAGGAAGGAAAAAGGAATTGAGACACCAGGCTTTGGGAGGTGTGTTTCTAGTTTTAATTTATTTACTTAGTGGAACAATATTAGTTTCTTTAATGTATCTGGGGAAGGCCATAACAGCCATATTTTTAGGACACTCAGATTTTCACAGCTGGTACTTCCAGCTCCTGCTAGGGAGGCTAGAAGCTGTACTTCATGATATAAAAGTGAAGGTGAAGCTCTGTTAAATTATAACTCAGTGAATTCCTACCTTTCTGTTCCTTAATGACCAAAATTGCTCCAACATTTTTTCCTCAATCCATGTTTGTAGGTTCTTTTATACATGTGAGGTGTGGCTTTGGTGCTGCTATTGAATTAAAGAAGAACCAAAAATGTCAAAGCCTTTGCTCTTTCTGTGCATAGCAGTAACTAAACAGGGCTTGTAGTGTTCAGTCTTAGGGACTGAAAAATCTGTGGTAGATAAGTTGCACTTATCAACATATATTGATTGCCTGTTTTAAGAAATATCGCTAGCTCTTTGCATCTCTGGATACCTAAATACCTTTTGACTGGTAAATGCACTTTCAGTAATAGTTGTAAAATTTTATACGATCTGTTGTGAAGCGTGCCACTGTCAGACATGAAATCCTTATGGTAGAGACATCTGAGGAATTCAGTTTGTAAATAACTGGACTGGAATGAACAGAGAACTAGAATTTAACAGTGTCGTGGTTTAACCCCAGCTGGCAACTAAGCCCCACACAGCCACTCGCTCACTCCCCCTGCCCCCGGTGGGATGGGGGAGAGAATCAGAAGAGTGAAAGTGAGAAAACTCGTGGGCTGAGATAAAGACAGTTTAATAGGGAAAGCAAAAGCCACGCACGGAAGCCAAGCAGAGCAAGGAATTCATTCACTCCTTCCCATGGGCAGGCAGGTGTTCAGCCATCTCCAGGAAAGCAGGGCTCCTTCTCATGTAACGGTTACTTGGGAAGACAAATGCCATCACTCTGAATGTCCCCCCCTTCCTTCTTCTTCCCCAGCTTTATATGCTGAGCATGACGCCATATGGTATGGAATAGCCCTTTGGGCAGTTGGGGTCAGCTGTCCCAGCCGTGTCCCCTCCCAGCTTCTTGTGCACCTGGCAGAGCATGGGAAGCTGAGAAGTCCTTGATTGAGTATAAGCTCTACTTATACACTTATACTTAGCAACAACTGAAACATCCCTCTATTATCAACACTGTTTTCAGCCCAAATCCCAAACACAGCCCCATGCTAGCTACTATGAAGAAAATTAACTCCATCCCAGCCAAAACCAGCACAAACAGCCAGCATGATTACATGCTACTGCAGCTCTACAGCACTCTCTTATGGTGCTCTTGGCAAAATGGCTGGAGAGGGATGTCACTCATCGCTGGGTAATTGTTCCGTAAAGGCAAGTACCTGAAGAGCATTTAGATTGATTTTTTTTCTCCCATCCTCCATTACTATGATTTTAATTGGAAGCAGCTCTTTGTTCATGTAAAACTAGCGTGAAGTCCTTTACTGAAAGGTAGTGATGTCTTTGTATCAAACAGTGCCTGTTTCAAACTGTTATGCTTGTCTTTGTTTAATTGGACTTGCTAAGGTTTCTGGGAGAATGAAACTTCTATCATCTCCTCCTGCGAATCACTTTAACGTGCTGTCTCTGAGTACAAAAATCTCCCTTTTATGAGTAGGTGGAATAATATGCTAGCTGGATTCTGATATTTATTAAATTTTAAGTCTTTGTCGAAACCTGGAAGAGAGCACTGAGAAGCGCAGAATTTGCAGATGTATGTACACGTGTGATTTTTATGATCATTATGAAGTCTTTATTGAGCACGCAGGATCTGTGTGCTTCATAGCTGCTATGTAACTGAGAAATGTAGATACTTGTAACTTTGCTGTTAGAATTGAAGCATTTACTACTAATATACTACAAACTGAACATCAAAGAGGTTGCTCAATTTGTGTCTTAACAGAGCTAATTGATGCCATTAGGTATACAAAGTGCAGGTTTTCTTCTGAGGCAGGGTTAGCTGCTGAGCTGCAGTCCAAGCCGGTATGACTCGACTCAGCTGCCCCGAGTCCTTTTCACAATTTGTTGCTGACTCACGGGGTGACCTTGAGTAAACCCCTTCCCTTGGCGTACGCTGTCTGCAAAGGAGAAGTACTAGCAATGGCCTGTGTAGTTGTTCTTGGATGCTGAGTTCTGTGAAACTGCAGATTTGATGTAAAGTAATTTTTTTGTTTCATGTTTTATTAGTCTTACGATAGGCACTGTGTGTTGGTAATGATGAGGAAGACAGGAGTATATGTATCAAGGGACAGAAAGGAGGGAACTGGGATGAAGGGTTGATAACTAGATTATGGGTGGGATGTTGAACAATTTTATCTTTGGCTTCCTTGATTTTAGAGTGTATGCTAGTTGATCCTGCAACACTTATTCAAAGTTAAGAGGGCTGAGTTTTAAAAAGCAAAAATAATAATAAGAAAAGCTAGTGCTGAAATTTAAAAATCAATTTCTCCAACTTATTGTTACTTCTAATTTGAGTAGGTATGGCTTTTTGTATGCATACATGTCTGTGCTTAGGAATATACATCTTACAGAATTAGAAAGAGATAGTAGCATTATGGTGGACTGTCTCTTTAATGGGTCTTTGACATCTTACGTACCCCTTCTTGACAGATAATTTTATCCTGTTCGGACAGAAAATATTTTAGCTTTCCAAACCTTTGACCTCTTTCAGATAGCTACTGTTCTTCCTTTTTTGAACTAAATGTCCAAAAAATTATTGAGTTACAAGGGCTTGTAAAAAGAGCAGCCCCTAAAGCCAGGAATTTGTCTCAAATTAGTGGAAAAGTTTCAGGGAAATACTATGTGATGCTACAAGATCTTTGTAACATTGTAAAGCAGAAGCTTATACTTTTCCAGTTGTTCGCACGATACCAGCTTCCAGCTGGCAAAGATCCTCGGCATAGCACTTGGCTCTCATTTTGGTTGGAATTTTAAACGTACTGATTTCAAATTTTCTTTTATTGAACAACATATTTTAAGACTGCTAGTACCTGTAAGGATCTGGCTTTTAAAGGGAAGGACTGCCATAGAGCTGCAAGAAAAGTTTTTTTGAATAGTTTGTCAAAACCTCTGAAAAATAAAATGCATACCATGCAGTATTGCTGTTGTGACACAGTGCAGATTTCTTATGAGTACACAAGGCAATTTAAAGTGAACGCTATTATTTGTAGCAATAGTCACATGTGACTGTTTCCAAACTCATGCTAAATGCTGATGTGAAAATTTCTTACTTTTTAATTAATCATATCAGAGTCAATTAAGATAAATTAGTAAATTCTAGCCTTTGCATAAGGGGTTGTCAGGGTACAGATGTAAGAAACAGACTTCAGGCTTAGGAATCCCGTTGTTTCTGTACAGGGCCACCTGTATGTATTTGCTCATACCCATAGAAATGCTAAATGAATGTCATACATATTTATATACTGCATGAACTGCTGAGGCAAAATAGCAAATGAACAAGCCATATGTGAGAGAAGCTAAAAGGCCTGAATAGCCTCATAAATCTTGCATTAGACTTAAGTTTAATCAATACTGGGCCTTGAGGAGCACCAATGGAAAAATAGGAGTTCTTTTTGGAAGCTGAAACCTTTGCTTTTCCATCATGTGAAGGACTTCGGACATACAAATATGTGTAGTTGCCGTATCGGTGACAGATGTATGAAGAATCCTTGTTCAGGCTTTAAAACTGGGAACTCTCTAATATCTGAAATAGTGAGGAAGAGTTAGTCCATGAGTAAGCTTATGTTCCCTTTGAGGGCCAGTCTAATTGGCAATCTTACATCAGCAATCTCAGTCACTTTGATAATGCTGTACTGAACACTGCGTGTGGGAGTAGGGAGGAAAAATAGCCTTGCAAACCTTCATTGCTCCAGACTGTATCTTTGAGTAAGCTGTGTAAGAGCAAGACAAAATCGCTTCAATCGCTGGGTCAGTCCAGGGCACAAAAAATGATATTCAGAAGCTTGAAACTGAGCTGGAAGCAAACTACTGCTAATAGAGAGCAATGGCACAACATCTCCCTTCCTTCTTACCCCATGAAAGGGGTGAGCCCATGGAGTCTGTGCAGGCTGAACTCCCTCCTGGTGCAGCACCAAGGAGACAGAGCACGAGTCATTAAGCCAAGGAATGAGAGTTGCACTGAACCGTTTTTGAAGCCTATGTGTGGCTGGAAACTCCCCCTGGATCTATTTATCAGGCAGAAAAGACTATAGCAAGTGTGTCAAAATGCAATAATTTGTTCTTAAAAGTTATTGAGTAAACTCACTGGTGTTTAAGACAGTATAAAGAAAAGAATATTCCAGCAACTTTCTTAATGCACTCAACACTGTTCCTACTGAAGTGCTAAGCCCCCTGATTTTATCCTTTACTGTAGATGATGTAGTGTGGATGGCTGTATAATACTTCGACATTCCTGTCTCTCTTGCATTTATATAAATCCTATGGTAACATAAACATTAATGTTATACATGTAAAAGGATAGTCCATTTGTGTAAGGTCTGAGAAGCCTAAGACCTGTTAGCTGCATGGAACCTATCTAGAAGCTAATTTGGCATGAGAGAAGGGGTCTCGGAGCGGAGAGCCTCCAGGAAGTAGGTTGGCTCCTTTGGCAGACTTGGGAACAAAAAGAGCCCACAAACTTGTGTAAACAGGCTGAGAGGTGTCAGCAGTCGCAGCCTCCAGCAAGGAAATCTGAGTTGGGGAAAACATTTTATGTTAAGTGGGGTTTTTTTTGTTTTGGGTTTTTTGTTGTTGTTGTTTTGTTTTGTTTTGTTTTTTAATGTATAAAAAGACTGTTTTGTTGTGTGAATGAGGCTGTGTAGTCTCCGGCCATGCTCACTGAAAGCTCATTGAATCTGTTTAAAAAAAAAACCACATGGGACATTAATGTGCTTGGTATTTAATGAATACAGAATGTCTTTCATAACTTTGATTATTAGTTAATTACTGGTAGTCTTTAAGGATAACTCCCCCCTACCCAATTACTACTTCATCCCAGTCATCTTAATTACCAAGAAAGTTTTTGTGTATCTTTATTACACATAAGCACTATGTAACATAGAGAATATAGATTTGCCTACTTTTGCACACAAAAGCAACTGTGTCCTGCAGTTTGAACACCATATTTGTTACATACAATCTAGTAAATACTGTAGTTAACTTATTTTCTAAGTGTGTTTCATGGTGTTAAATCGACTGTAAAAGCAAGTCACACTCACATTCTTCTGAAACACCTGCTCAAGAATTCCTATTGCTTCCTACTTCATAAAAAAGAGAAAGAATAGGAAGATTTTTCTTTGCGTTGACAATCCAATTAAAACAACAAGGTGGCAGGAACGATATCAATTCCTATGAAAGCACAGTTGTATGAAAGCCAGCCATTTGTAGACCCTGCATCTGGGAATTGTGGCATAGTAATCTGCAGTAAGGCAATACAGAACAACACAGAAACAAACTTCAATTGTTGACCTATTTTTGGTAGTCCACCATTGCTGGCAGAAGTTTAAATTAATTCCAAGGAGTGACTTGTTACGGGGATGCTAAAACAGAGAGCTATCATATAGGAGAGGCAGGAAAGTGCATGACTACTTTTATGTCTGTCATTGTTTCTAGTATCCAAATAAAAATTCTGTTTCATCCACCAGAGATGTATTTTGTAATAAAAACAACAGATTAAAACAGATCAGGAAACTTTCCATCAGTGTTCCTGGTAGTCATCGAAGAAGTATTTGTAGGCAAGAACTTGCTGCTTATCGTGTCTTTGATTCTTGCTATATCAACTTCAAAACTGATATTAAAAATAAGAAGTAGGAAGAAGTTCCCCAAGTCATTCTGTCCTCTTTAAGTTTGTTCACTATATAAAGGATGGAGATGGTGGTTGCACATTTTGCTAAGTGTATGTTGCTGAGGGTATGTGGAATGGTCTGTAAATGTCACACCACAGTATTTTCCTGCTGATAAGTCTTTGTGCTGAAAGGGGATACCTCTGTGGTGTGACCCATGCTTTTTCTACGTTGGGCCATGATGCTTTCACAATGTTTTACATTGAAGTTTCCACTTAGATTGTCTTTGCTTTCTGGTGACTCTTTTAAATATCATTTTTTCTATCTGCTTTTGGTGCAGCCACAGCAGAAGGCATCACATTTTCTGGTTGTAATATTAGGTGGAGACTGGGTAAAGGAGAGAGCAAGTGATGTATGTGGGATACAAGTGTTGGTTGCTGACATGTTCTGGCTGTCGACATGTCAAGTCCCATTCATGAAAGGGCTGCATCTGTGCTGCTTTTATTTATGTGTAAATAAATTCTTTGCTCTGCTGGAAATCTCAGGGAATCTGGTACCAAAGCAAACATCACATTCATAGAAATCAAAGACTAGAGGCAAGAATGGAAAGATGCAATCTTCTTGCATATAATTTGTATGCCTGACAAATATGTGTCTTACTGACAAATTATAAATCAAATTAATATTATGGATATAAAGCTTTATACTAGAAAACAAGGTACTGTAGTAAAATGTCATGGGTTTTTGGAAAGTATGCTTTTTTAATACTTGAACATTTGGTGATAAGAAGGAACCCCCTTCCCTCCCTCCTCTGACTGTCGATTAGAATAACTTCTGACAAAAAGCCAATGGTAATGTACAGTCCCGTTACAAAGCATTTGCCAAGCAAAATTTCTAGCAACTACTGCAGAGAACTCACAGATGTGCTCAGCACTGTATTCCCAAAGGAATTGCCTTTTATTTGGATCATTCTTGTCACTGTCTAACATGCTTTATGCTTAGTCATTTTAAAACGAAAAAGCTTTGTTTCCAAAAAGTCTTCAAAATGTGGATCAGCTGTACAGGGATATAGGGAGGGCTTCTGAAATATGCAGGGAAACTACTTTGCTGTTACCACATGCTAAGGATATGATTGTTGTTTATCTTATTTTTCTGCTCTGAAGATTAGGGTTGGACCCTGCCTATTGCTGTTTGAGGTGTGGAGGACAGGAAGGAGGGCTATTACCTCTCTTGTACTGAAAAAGGAGTTGAGGTTATTCCCTCCACCCCTTGTAGTCCACAGACCCTGCATGTATGGACTGTATGTGGCATCACCCCAATTGCCAGAGGAACTGTCTCTAAAATAGCTAAAATCTCTAAAATAGCTGTTCGTCTTAGCAGTCTCTCTCTCTCTCTCTCTCTCTCTCTCTCAATACCTTCTGCAAGGTAGTGCATTCTGTTTAAGAATTAAAATCTGGCTAAAATCTCTAAGAATCTGAATGCTTTGCCTGTCCTGGGAATCTAAAGGAAAGAGTGGAGGTTGGCATCAGTGTTTACTCTCTTACCTTTAAATTTATGTTGCTCTGAAGATATAGTGGTGTCTGACATGATGGAATAATGTGTGAGAAACAGAATTTTCACCAAAGATTCTATGTATTTCAGTTTGTAATTAAAATCAAACAAACTTGGATACTTTCTGGCCTTTCCTAACTAATTGGGAAGTGTTGACAGATTGCAAGTCATTGGCACGTAAACAAAAATAAAACCTTCATTTTTGTAGCACTGAACTTTTGTCTAGAGAGCCATTATATAATAAAGCACTTAACTGAATCAACTTTCTTTACTTAGCATGTGCTGCTATAACTACAGGACATGAATATGTTGGTGACTATTACATTGAGCGAAATTAGTAATTTATTAAACATCAGCTCATCTGTCAAATTATTTCTATAATAGTTTTGGTTCTTTGAGGAGTTTTTGGCGTGCATGGTATATTTTGACTCCCGAATGAATTTGAACAAGTGTGGTTTATGTTCTGTTTTTTGTAGATTAACAGATACATTTCCACAACAACAGCTTCCCCTCTTTATCCTTCCCCGCCACCATTAGAAGTAGATTTAGCTTAGCAGTTACTGGAAATGAGAAATTAAGTATCCAATTATTTTAAGTTATTTTTGTATTACCATATCTTTTAAGAAGCTGTAGGAAGATTACTGAAGGATTATTGGGTTGTAGGTTTCCAGTGGTTGCTGGTAATTTGTTGTGAATAGCACTTAACTTCGAATGGCTGGCATAATGAAATGTTTCAAGTTTGCCATAGTTTCTGCAAGATGTATTGCCAGTTAGTCTTTTTTAATCTCACTGGAATGCTTGCTATGCCACTGAAACATCCACTTTAAAAAGTATATATTGTTACATTACTATACTATTTTTATTATATATACTGTTCTTGCTGCAACTTGAAATTGCTGGTTCTAGATCTGTGTTCACCCTTCTCAAAACTTTTGTAAACACTGTTCTCTTTATATAGGGAGGTCACCTGGCCCATAATATTATTAAGATACTTTTTATTTCCAAATTTACTAGAGAATTTAACTACAATTGTTAATGGCAAGTTTTCTAAAATCTAAGAACTTCTCTTTTAAACAAGTTGGTATTGTGGAATGAGTAGATCTGCTAAAACTTAAATACATTTTTAAATGTAGAAAACTTACCTGGATAACTTTTGAATTTGAACTTGTGTGGGTTTTTTTTTTTTTTCTTTTGAGACTTGAGATTTATACTGTGAGCATTTAGCAAGAACTTTGTTCTAACTCTGGTTTGTTGTCTTCTTGGTGGCCTGATTGCTGTCTTTCCTTGTCTTTGACAAGTAAATTCTTGCCTTCTCTTAGATGTTTCTTCACTTACATGTTAATGTGGCAAAACCTCCTCTTGCCCTTTTATTCAGTTGAATTCAAATTGCTTCCTGAAGGCCAGATGAAAACACCAAAATGTTTTCTTATGTGGAATAATAATATGGGAATATTTACGAACAGGGCAACTCAAAAAGGATGGTGAAGATAGGATAAAGTCAGATGTATCTGACGTCATAGTAAATTGAGGCTCTTGGCCTCCCTCTCTCCCTGAGGAGGCTTGTTACTATATAAATAAATTGAATTCCTCTTTTCCAACCTTCTGTGCTACTTAAAGATGCTGACTAAGCTGTTTCAGCACTTTGATCTCCTGCCATGATCGGGCCCTAGCTATACTTTCATCCTCTTCAAAAGTATTCTCTCACAGTAGAGAATTTGGCCCTAAGGAAATGAGTATGCAGATTTTTTTTTTTTTCTATTAAATGCTGCCTAGATGGCTGTCTTTATTGAACGAGTAAGCTGGTAAGCTCTTCCCCGAGGATTTACTTTTTAAGCCACTAACAACAGAATCAACTCTGTAACCTTTAACAAACCACTAGAAATGAGTGCAATACTTCCTAGCAAAAGAAATAATTTAGGAGTTACATTTTTGGGACTGATACCATTGGAATCAAGTCTGATATATTTTATCTGAAGTGCAGGTTTTTGTGAAGACTTGAACCATGTACATGGTAATAGATATATCAGTCATGTTTCAGTGCTGTTCAGATGTGATATCTTGCCTGGCTTCCAGCTCTCTTGCTCAAAAGGCCAGGGACTTTGATCAGTTCTGTGTGGTGTCTGCCGTCCTTCTGCTTTGGAGACCCCAGTATGGCTATGTCTGCACTAGACATTGCTGGAATTTGTTTGCCTTGTCTGAATCACTTTTACTCAGTCACTGACTTATGCTTTAACACGAAGTGCATACCATGAGAAGATTTATTATTTAGGAGACTTTACTCTCTTTTCCATACTCCACAGCATAAATAAAAGTGCTGTCATAGGTGTTTAGAGACTCTAGGAAGATGGGGCTAGATGATAGTCATTAAGGAACTTGACTTTCTTTTACTCATTAAGCTTTCAGAGTGCTATTTTCCATAAAGATATCTCCATAAAGATAATTTTATTTCTTTAAATAGATTTTTCTGTGCATGGGAAATATCAATCCAAACTGACATGTAGTGCATATCAACAAAAATTTGAATGCTTCTGTTCTTTCCCCTTGTGATAAAAATATGTTGAAATATTATCAAGAAACTTGAAGTGAAACAATATCAAGGCTTTGTGCATCTCTTTTGATTATTTTTTTTTCAGAGAGGGAATTGTCATCATACCTTCACTGTACAGGAGAGTTAGACACAGAAGAATAGAATTCAGGTTTTCTGAAATTCAGTCTTGTCCTCTTTTCAACAGGACACGACAGCTTCCTTATGTTGGCATATTTTTGGTATTTATAAAGATCCATGGCAATGGCCAGTCCATATGTGACAATTTATAGGTGGCCACCATGACAATTTAAGCCTGTAGCCCACAAACAAATAATTCATGTTGAAATGGAATACAAATTTAGTGTTAGCTACGCTAACAGTCTGGATTGACAGTCTGGATTAACAGTTAACAGTCTGGATTGACCTGGTCTAATTGTCAAGTAGTTTAGCAGGTTTCATCCTGCTTTCATTGAGGACCATCTAGCAAAGACGACCATGAATTAGACTCTGCATATGTGTTCTTAATAGGAAGAAGATGCCACACTTGTAATTTTGCATGATATCTTATTCTGCTGCATTTTGTTACCCTATGTAAATATTTTTTTCATTGCATTGCTACCATCAAAGCTGTTAATCAGATCTGGTTTGGATTAGATCTCTCTTCTTTTGTTTAACAGATGATGTCACTAATATTGCTCAGAAATCCCTCCTTGATGATGAAAAAGAGAACGTGCCAACAGGAGTAGGAGTTGTGGTGTGGGAAGTCCCAGTACAAACATACCTAGTGACTTACCTACTCGTGCTGCTCAGTCTTCACCTCTTTAAGTTAAAATTGAACACAACTGCCTCAGAAACCTGTGGACAAGAGAAAGGTACTGTGTGTTGCCACATGTTGGTTGGGTAGGAAGAGAATAAATCTACAATACAGATGTGATGTTATCAATTTATTAGAGACAATATCATTTGAAGCTTCAAGTTTGAAATTTTTTTTGGACTGAGTTAGACTTTAAACCCAACCAGATTTTGCAGGCAGTAAAATAAACCAAATCTGTACTAAGTTTTTGCCTTTGCTTTAATATGGTTCTCTTTACATAGAGACTTTCTGTGTTCAGTGAACACCTTTCTTGATGATATGAACATTTTATTACTCATGATTTTTCTTTATTAATTTTGTAAGTCATCGCCCCCCCCCGCAGTACAGAATGTTTCTCAGTGTCTTAAGTTTATCATATGCTTGCTAACTTGACCACTGTCTTATTTCAGCTATACCTGTCACCATTAATAAAGAAGAAGGGCTTTAATTGCTTTGGTCTCAGTTGGATGCTAAGCTTCTTTGACAGGCTTTCCCAACCTTCTGTTGACTTTTACGTGTTTATAGTATGCACAAGTCTGGGTATTCAGAAGGCAGCTATATATGCTATGCATAAAACCCCACCACAATATTTTGGTTGCTTCAAGGGACCATCTACTATATGGGGGAAAGTAGCAGTTTCCTCCTGTTGGAGAAGTATGGTAAGGATGAGAGTTTAACACGATGCCTAATTCCTGGCTTTTTCATCTTGTAGTAGTCCTGCAGTGGAACTGCAATGATGATGCAGTTACTAGGATTAGAAATGTTAGGAGACCTAGGCAACCCCCACTCTGTGTAACTGTCCTTACTGCAGCAAAATGCCATTGGCTCCTAGAAATGATATTTTTATCTAGAAAGATGTTGCGAATATAATCACGGTTTGTCAGAAAACTGTAATGCAGAAAGAAAAGGAAAGCAGCAGTAACCCAGGAAATATCCTTTCCCAGTGGATATTTTGCAGTTCACGTATTGAAATTGTTGCCTCTCTGCTGCTCATGAACCTTGTCATTATATTGGGTATAGTGCATAGTGAGCACTTACTTTTAATGTCTGAATGGAAAGGTAAAGTATGACTCTAAGTAAGACAAGTGCTATGGGAAGTGACAGCTGTAGAGTGCATGATCATTAGGGAAAAATTCACAAAGAAGGAAAGAGTAAAGTAAAAAATGCAGGGTACAGGACATGCCTTAGGGCCCCTCTAGGGTAGTATTTGCTTGTCTTCTATGACACTCAAGTACAGCTAATGGTCCATTAGTATCTTTGATTTTAATGCTTCAGAGAATTTCCTTGTAGTGTAGTCATTATAAAGCAACATATAAAAAGTGAAAAAATATGTCTAAAATAATTTGGTGTTCATTAATGTTATTAACTTCTACTATAGAGAATAATGATGGTAACTAAGTTTGTTTTAGGGGGCAACAGATAAAATAATGTGACCCTAAATTCTCTCTTCTGTAATTGGGAGGGCAGTTCAACATTTACTTCTGACTGGGTTTAACTCTTTATGGTAAATGCATGAGGAGCTTCAGTCATAGATGTATCTAAAAAAATCATATCTACTTAATAACAACAGAAAGTAGATGATGCTGATTTTGAAAAGAATTTAAATGCTGAACTCTAAAATCAGCTGTTGAATATTATAACTTGGCTTTCTGCTAAGGTGAATGCATTTTTGATTTTCAAATCTCAAAGGAATGCTATTTAAAGATTCCCCCCCCGCCCCCTTTTCCTTTAGTCTGTCCTGTTCCTGTACATCCAAACAGTTGAACATAGATTAACAAATTGATTTAGACTTAATATTTTATTTAGGTGACTCTGCATAATGAAAATGAAATGCTCAAAACATGACGGAGTCTTCAACAACTAAGTGTATTTTGGAAAGTGATTTTGTCATGTGCAAATTATCTATAAGGAGGCTTCCTATTACTTGGAACTAGCTTATGAAAATCTGAGCAGAGGGATTTCATCCTCTGGATTGCTTATGCCCATTTGCCCAGTGCTACAGGAAAAAAATCTCCCTATCTGGTCCCTATTTGTCTTACTTGATTAGTCATATTTCTTGCATATCAATGTCTTATTTATTTGGCTAGACTGTTTCTAATATCTCCAAACTACATCCTCAGAACGGTGGTGTAAACACAAACATTCATGGGCGGATGGTGCTGTTACATTGTGCAGCTACGTGCGGGCACTTTGCTTTAGAGAAAGACTGTCTGTTTCTGTGAAAAATTAGGATTGCCGCAATGTGTTTGGTATAGGGCCGGGCACATTTTTAAAAATGGCTCTTTCTTTGTTTTGCTGACTGATCATGAAATCTGCCAAAATTGATATTTTTATCCTCTCTTTAAATTGATGGAAATGAAATTTAGGTAAACTTTGGTATTACTCTCATATTTCAACTTTTTTCTTAACAACCTTTGAACAATCCATCTGTGCTGACTAATCCTCTGTACAAATATTACTTATGTTCCCTGCCATGTGATTACAGATCCATTACTCTTCAAACACAGAAAAGAAGTACTACAAAATGCTTGTGTCTGAATAGTTTCTCCTGCAAATATAACAAGGGAGTACATTTGGGCAGCTGATAGCTGTACAGCTGCTGGCAGAATTCCCACACGTGTTTTACCATTAGATAAGTCTGTGGCTAGTAATGGTCGTGTTGAGATAAGATAGGTCATGTTTCACTTAGTCATCTAAGAGTACTTGTCTATGTGTGGAATGTTTGCAAGAGGTGTTAAAAAGAACACTAATCAAACTTTTCTGACACCTCGGAAAGGTCTTTCATATATTAAGCTGTTGGATATGAAGCATAACAGATCTTCAGGCTATTATGAAGCTCCTTGTCTATTCATAAATAAGTATGAATGCAAAAAGAAGGTATGAACTATTGGAAACCTGTAGCCTACATGCTATGCATTCAATAAATAGTAGTGACAGATCATGAAGTTGGCAGTTTTGACAATTCTTTAGGATATACTGTCCTTGTAATACCTGGTGCTTTTTCTTGGTAAATAGGCTCTCTCATGTTTATGGTTGTCTTTCTAGCTTTTTGTTTGGTTTTCTCAGCTCTTCCATTCAATGAATTTGTAACTTCAATAGTTCTGAATGATGTGTTATGAATATTAAATAGCTTTCATAATGTCACTTGATTATGGCCTTGATTATGGCAATATACGGGGGGGGGGCGGGGGAAGGCATGTTTTATGCATAGCATTGTGTAAGTATTGATTTCCAGGAGAGTAGTTTTGAAGGACACTATCTCACCACCTGAAACTTATCCTTTCTGAAGGAAACCCATCCTGTGCACATACACACGTACTATATTTATATAGTATATACTTTTGTTAAGTATAATATGACAGTCTTTGTATTACAAGTAGTCTTAAACAAAAACATATTTTAAAATATACCTTTATGTGTTTCCATGTTATAATCAGCTTGGACAATAACAATTGATTTCAGGTTGTTACTCAGTAGCTCAATACTGCAGTTCTGCAATCAAATACTGTACAGTGGCATAACCTATTATTTTGAGGAAACTGCTTTCTATCAGACTTTTGTTTAATTCATGGAGACCTTTCTGCGCCTTTTCTGCCTTGTGTGATCTTTTTGCACATCCTATATTTTACATAAAATTTGGAGTCAGTGTGCCTGAAAAATGTTACATACTGAAACACTTCCATCTCCCATCTGACTTAACTTTTTATCTAGTGTGGACTGTGTTCTGTGTGTCAAAAACTTAACTTTAACACAAACTAGAAAGTCTACCTCAAGTTTGTTTGAAAAGTTACTTCAGACGTGAACATATTTGGTAGAGTTACATTTATTAACATTTTCTATTCAAAAATGTGTTAGTAGCTCTTGTGTGTGTTCGTTATAGCAGGAAACAGAAACGGGGAAAGCAAAATGTGGGGAAGAAAGAATGTCTCATAGGACCATATGTGTGAGTACAGAAACCGAATTGAATAAAACAGAGCATCAGCCCAGCAATGCTAGTTAGCAAATACAACCCACCACAATGAAGAAAAAAACCCTTTCCAGTGAATATGCTCTTTTGGGTCTGGATGGAGTTGAGTAACATAAATACACTTCATGACTGCAGAATTGACCAATGGAGTTCTGATTTGTGTTGAAAAATTGCTTACTGTATCTTCAAATTAACATCTTTGATGAGCATTAGCATAGGGTACTAGATGGTGTAATTTTCAGGTATTCTCCTAAGTTCTGTTTTATTCACTTCCTGTAAGTATTTTGATCTTGAAGAAATACATGTTATCAGCCATGAAAACTTATTCTGAAACTTAATGCACTGATTGAATCTCTGTGATTCTCTTTACCTGAATTATTTTTAGATGTTGAGCCACTGTTTAGAGATTGTATCCAAACTAACAAACAGATGTATTAAGCATTTGTGGTCCAGAAAACACACCATATTATCAAAACCAGAAGTTTTACTGGCTATTGAAAGTTTATCACATCTTTATCATTACAGTGCCCTGCCCTGAGGACCGTAGTGGTTCTTGGTCCAGGAAGAATTCTCTCTATTTACAATTTAGGAAAGGGGGTTAAGAGAAGCTGACAATTCAAGTTTGTTAAAGAGTCTAGTATGTCTGAGAGGGATTCCTGTGTAGATAGAATGATGGGTTTTGTAGGTGTGCTCTGATGTCAGGACCATCAGGGATGCAAATCTGTATATCTGTATTTAGTCCTGAAGATGACCAAGATGGAAAATGTTGAGGGGCGGAGGGGTCAGAATTAATTAAATCATTTGAATAGAAGAAAAGTTTGAATTTGATTAGTTGGCAACCCCTGAACAGAGTGCTGTGCAAGCTTGATAAGCGTCTTTGCCACAACCCTGCTAGCCTGTGCACTACTTCTTGCTTTTAAAACCAAAGTAAAAGTTTTGGGGAGGGAAATAAATTCTGGTTGACTTATGTGAAATCTATCTTACAATTAAGAAATGCAAAGGGGAACCAGGTGAGGGAATATACTGACATGTAAATGACAAGTGTCCAGTCTGTAGCAGAGGCACTTCTATTGCTTAATTGAGGAGCTTGCATTTCTTTATTGTGGAAATACTTTATTGTCTTCTGGTTGTTTGAGACAAGAGGTAGAAAAGGATGCAAAAGAATTACAGTATTTTAGTGTCCTTCTGAGCCTTACCCTGGTATTGTTTTGCTTTTGGGATCAGTTGCACTTTATTCCGTCTGTTCAAAAGTGGCAGTTTAATATTTCTGTGCTTTTCAGGAAACTGTGGAAAACTGACTTCCCATCTTTCTCAAGTAAAAGAACTTGTGTTAAACTTCTTGCAAGAGTGCAGTTGTAACAATTTCCTGCACAGGTATAATTTTATATTTCCCCTGCCTTACATTTAGTGATCTATATATGAATGAATTTTTACAGTTACTAAAAGTCAATGAAAGAGGGGGAGCAGGGAAAGGGGATTATATTGCTGATGGAGAGCAGTTTCCAGGTGTGCTGGATGTTATTACAACCCAAGAAAAAAAGAGAAATTTGGTAGTAGAAAGGAGGTGGAGAGTATTTGAGCATTTCAATTAACTTCCAACAATCAATCTAAGATTTAAAAGTGGATCCTCTAGTCAGGACGGTGAAAGGAAACCCATTACCTAGCTATTTCCTGGTGAAGACCTGCATATCTCAAAGTTAACATCTAGTAATTTCCTATCTTTAATCCCTTACAACATTTGGGAGGTGTTAGTGAAGATCTTTATGATTGGATGTTTCCAGATTTTTACTGCTAAAAAAATAATAATATATGTTTGTAGCATAGCCATTTGAATTGATATTCTCTGGGAGGGGAAAGAACATGGTCACACTTAAGAGCTCCTGGTTTTCGCATTGTTCACTGAAGCAGGCAGCATTTCAGCATTTTCCCTTTCCTGTACAAGGGCAGTGTTTGCAGGTAACAACTAAGTCTTGATTTGTGTGTAACTTCCAGCTTTCATCTCACCCTTATTTTTTCTTCTTCCTCTTCTGATAGCAATTCTCTTTCCTCTTCCTCTTCCTCTTCCTCTTCCTTTCTTCTGTCTGTGAGAACTGGTGGTTGTGAGGAATGAGCTGGGACAGACTCCTCAGGGTGCCGGGCAGTAACAGACAGCAGATATGACTCTTATTTAGGCTAGTGATAAGAAGTGGGCTACATCATTGAGAAGATTAGCTCCCTTCCTTTATTAGAGTCTTCTTCAGCAGGCTCCATTCTGGTAGCCCACTCCCCAGGATCTATTCCCCCCCGCCCTACTTTGGAAACAGCTAGTTAAAGTTTTGCTAATGTAGCTTTGCTGTTTAAGAGGTGAAAAATTGTGGTGTTACTGCCACAGCTGTGCTAACCTTAACCTTAAAGCAAATCTTATTCAGAGATTCAGCTGAAGTTTAGGGAGATGATGTGTGTTGTGGAAAGAATAGTTCTTTTGGCAATACCTACTTTCATATTTCTCCACTGAATCTTCATTAAGACTAAGCGTGTCTGTAAAGTCACTGCCAGCACCCTTTTTTTGAGGCTTCCCTCTGCCACCTCTTTTAGGGCATGAGGTGGGGAGAGGAACAGAACTGAATAGTAAGATCAATTCATAGCAGAAATTATATGAATATGAATATATTTTTACACAACTGGATGCAAAGGTAGGATTGCTGCTGTGTCCTATTTACATGATAATGCAGCTTGAATAAAGATTTTTGTCCATGGTCAAAGATGATTTACAGAACCATTTAGACCTTGCAGAGAACGGCCTTCTTTTCAGGCACCATGGGAAGAAGGAGGTTGTGCTCATAAGGAGTGAAGCGTACATCTTTCATTCAACCACAGGGATTCCTGTAAGCTTTAGGTGACACGTCTTGGCCTCAACTTTATGTAAAACACTGTACCATCTTCATGGTCTGCTCTCTGAAACAGCGTACTGAAATAAAAACTTGATTTCCCAATGAAGGAAAAATGTTATATAGGTAAAAGGGATAAGGATGTTTTCCTCAGAGTGAACAATAAATCACTTTTTAATTCTCCTAAATGACCAAAACAGCCTGACTATGACAGCGTTCAGCAGTCTGAGATACACTGCTAGCAGTGCTGTGCCCCCCATAAGTTGGGTGCGCAACTTGCTTACTAGAAAGTTCAAAATTGCCTGTACAAGTAATCTCTGTTCTGTGTCTAACCATTCTTTCAAATTTAGGAAGCTTTATTTCCATATATATATATATTTGTGTGCATTTATTAATTTCTGAACTTCAAAATACTTTGGGACAATCTAATCTGGGCAACAGTCAGTCTCATAGTCTATAGTGGCTTGTCACAGAGTAATTCTGGAGTTTTGTATTTATATCTAATTGCATGTTTCTCTGTTTTTAAGCTGAATTAGGACTGAATTTGTCTTTGTTTTTTAACATTCTGAGGTATACTATCCTTAAAATTATAATTTTGATACATGTATCTGGATAAAAGTATTTTCTGCAAGTCTTCACGGCCACCACATTCAACTCTAAGCATCTTCAGAAAGCACATTTGTACTTCTGGTGGCCGACTTGCCAGCAACCTTTCCAACAAGCCTGGCATGGTTTGAATCAAATTTGCTGGCAGTTACCAGAAGGATGTTTTATTGGTAGTCTTCTCACGGTGGTAAAGCGTTTTCAGTTTGTGGATATTGGAGGATGGTTGCACAAAGAAAGTCTTTAGTTCACAAAGTTTCTTCTCTGTGCTGCTCTTGTGCTTTGTTGTGCTTGTCTCTGTCCTATTTAAGCCGAGTAAGAAATGAAAGATTGTCTCCAGTCTCTTGCTGTGTTAGTATCTAGCTGTGCATTTTACTGCCTGTAGTTTTAAGCTGCTGCACTGCTCCCTTACAGAACTGAGAGAATTGAGAGAGGAAAGAAGCTATTGTCTGGCTGAAATATCCAGTTTAAATATTTTATCCCAGGACATGCAGTTCCATCAGCCTGTAGTGTAGAACCAGAGGGACCTCAACTCTGTTCACTCCAATGCACATTCACTCTAATATCAATACCTGAAATGTCAGCATTAACTGGCTGATTATCAGAGCACTGTTATGAGAAAGTTAACAGATCTTGTGAGGGAATTGCAGTTTTGTGGGACACTAAATTTGATGGTTCCTGCCAACTAACAATCGTCAACTCTTGCTGGGTTCTCATAGGCCCCATTTCTCATAATCCCTATTCAGTGTCTCATATTTTATTATTGTCTTCAGAATGTCTTTCTGAGGTAGGCAAGTGTAAAACCTATTTTACTGAGAGATTAAGTGATTTGTTCAAGGTCATACAAGGAATCTGGACAGAACTGTAAATGAAACCAAAATCCATCAAGCCTTAGACCAGTATGTTGTCCATAAAATAATAATAATAATAATTATTATTATTATTAATTATTATCCAGTTAGATTTGAAACTAGATTTGAATGTGGGGTATCTTACTTCAAGCACATTGAAGTTGAGCAGGGGTCTTTGGTAATGGCAGTCAAATGTAAATTTGAGGTCCTAAATTGCTGAGGGCAGGTAGATGCTTTCTGAGGATTCTGTGACTCTTCAAAATTTAAGTAACAACACTGCCAGGTCTGTAGTGTGCATATTTATTTTGATCTCAAGAACCAAGGAACTTGCCTTTAAAAGTGGAGCATGATGGCATCTTTGCAAAAATAAAGCATGTTCTTTTATCAGTCTTCTGTATTACTGGAACGGGAGCATCTTCATTTTGGCTAAGGGCCCTGATTTTAATGAGAAGATTTATCAAAGTTGAGCTGCCCCTTGGTAGGTGAGGAAGTTTTGTCATTAACCTGCTCGGAGTTATAACTTTATTGTGCTGGCTGATATGCTCGTGCTGCTCTGCACATAGCTGTGTAATTCTTCTGTGATGGAGCAGTAAGGTGGGAGCGTGGCCTGGCTGGCACAATACAAGGTAGCTTGCAGGTTTAGTAAAGGTGATTCATTGCACAAATAATTCTCGAAATCAGAGGTAGTGACATCAAATCATGCCACCTTGGTTTGCTTCACTGTTCAGCTGGTAACTAGATCACATCCAGATAAGCCTTTTCTCCTCCTTACACTTGACCTCTTAAGTCTATCCTACTGATTTACAAAATAATAAAGTAAATATTCAACATTTAGTAAAGTGTTAGACTGCCCCAGTTTTTCTCCCACTGAGGTTCCACCTCTCTTTTGAGTCATCAAATTGGGAATCTGAACCTCTCTTCCCCAGCCTGTCAGTTGTTTTGCACATTTCCTACACAGCTGTTATCCTGAAAAATGAATTTTTCAGTTTTCCAGTTTCAGGTTTTAACTATTCTAACCCCTCATGATAAAAATAATAATGATTTTAAAAAAAATCCAAAGGAACCTTCCTGCAAAAATCAGATAAATAACTAAACAAAAACCTAAATTTGGCAAGATGATTAATCTGTGAGGTGTCAGTGACAGTGAATAAAGCTATTAGAATCTGTCTCTGTATTTGCCATTTCTCTAGCCCTTATTGAAAAATGCTACAACTTGCCCTTTCTTTCTGCTCCCGTTTTTGCTGTGAAATACTGTGCTTTAAAGGGAGTGCTGCTCCTCAGCGAAAGCCCAGGGATCTCCCTGCCTCACACCCAGGGTACAGTCGGGAGGGCAGGAGGCTGGAGGTACGTCGCGCCAGACAGCAGGCATCTCGTCAGGTCTCCTGTGGGTGCTCAAAAGAAAGGAACTGGCCCAGAGATCAGAGGAGCAGCTCTGCCTAGAGCTGCCTCTCTGGGCTTGCAGTTAACCCAGCACCCTAAAAGCTCTGACTCTGTAACAGAGCTGGCTTTGGAAGGTTGTGGAGGGAGGGTTTTGTTTTATTATTTTTGGTTGCATTTGAACTTTGCCTTTTTGTGTTACTGTCTTTTTGATTTTATATGTGTTGCAGGGCTGCCGTTTGTAGCAGTTTGTCTTTTAATATGGATGGTAAAGTGATTTTAATGATTAATCCACAAAACAGTGCTACAAGTGAAATTGGGTAAATATTAATAAAAATGATCATTCACTGAAGCCAATGAATATTTTCTATTTATTTTAAAGGCCTGGAATCAAGCTCATAACTTTTTGGGAAGGGATTCAGGTCAAGCTTTTAGTAGCTCCTAGTATATTAAAGTGTTGTGTAGTGCAGAAAGGGAGTTGCAGAGTGCATCTGCGTAGGGTCTTGAAGGGGCCAGCAGAGCTGGGGGAAGGTAGGTGGCAAGAGCGGTTTGGAGGAGACCTGGCTCAGTTCCTCTCCTAGAGGGGCTGTAGCGGAGCCAGTGCTTTCCACCACTTTTTTGCATGAAGACTGTGTAAGACTGCATTGTAAGGCAGCTGTACTGCTCGCTGGGCACTACACGTGTCTCCAAACAAGCTGTGGTGTTGTGCAAACACGTTTGTAGTGCATGTTTGCCTCTGCTTTTTGTTCCCATCCCATCATATAAATTTATTATTTTGATTGTTCTCTGCTGTTTCAGTAGCTTTGACCTAATGAGCTGTAGTGACTTGAGAAGATTATCAATTTCAGGATATCAATCAGGGGTCTCATATCTGAGGTTAGCATTTTTGCACCCAAAAGGTTGTATTTCTGTTGTTGCTTGGCAGTGGAATGGCAGTGACAATTGTCTGTAGTCACAGTAAATAGTCCATTCAAAGTTACATTTTTGAACTGGTCCTTCATTTGCCCTCAAAAATAATCTGTAAAATCAGAGACCTGTTGTTCCTTTAAATGGGTCGGGGCAATCCTAAACACAAGTACAGGCTGGGCAGAGAATGGGTTGAGAGCAGCCCTGAGGCGAAGGACTTGGGGGTGTTTGTTGATGAGAAGCTCAACATGACCCAGCAATGTGCACCCACAGCCCAGAAAGACAACCGTGTCCTGGGCTGCATCAAAAGAAGCGTGACCAGCAGGTCGAGGGAGGTGATTCTCCCCCTCTGCTCCGCTCGAGTGAGACCCCACCTGCAGTACTGCCTTCAGCTCTGGGGCCCTCAACATAAGAAGAACATGGACCTGTTGGAGCGAGTCCAGAGGAAGGCCACGAAGACGATCAGAGGGCTGGAGCACCTCTCCTGTGAAGACAGGCTGAGAGAGTTGGGGTTGTTCAGCGTGGAGCAGAGAAGGCTCTGGGGAGACCTTCTAGCAGCCTTCCAGTACCTGAAGGGGGCCTACAAGGAAGCTGGAGAGGGACTTTTTAGCAGGACATGTAGTGATAGGACAAGGGGTAATGGCTTTAAGCTGAAAGAGGGTAGATTTAGATTAGCTATAAGGAAGAAATTCTTTACTGTGAGGATAGTGAGACAGGTTTCCCACAGAAGCTGTGGATGCCCCATCCCTGGAAGTGTTCAAGGCCAGGTTGGATGGGGCTTTGAGCAACCTGGTCTAGTGGAAGGTGTCCCTGCCCATGGCAAGGGGGTTGGAACTAGATGATCTTTAAGGTTCCTTCCTACCCAAACCATTCTATGATTCTACGATTCTATGGTAAATCCTTTTCCATCATGTAACTATTCTGTGGTTCCTGTTCTAAATGGCTTGCAAGGATTACTGAAGATTCTGCCCCTTCTGTAAATAGCTTTAACACAGATTTTAAAAAAACTGTGTACATAAGTTCAAATTAATCTTGGCTACTAAATGCATATGTGATTCCTTCCCTTCCCCCTGCCTTGTCCTCTTCAGCTGAAACATTCCCTTTTACTTGTGATAATTTCTTGTAAGTTAAGAGCTAGCTTTTTTTTTGGATAGGCTGCTTATGTCCTTTGAGTAGAATGAGGCCGTTAATGTACTGGATGCTATCCAATGGCCTGCAGCAGTACCAATCAAAAAAAATTATTCAGTGTTATATGGTTGTCAGTAGTAGGTACACATATGTTTGAGTGTGTGCATAGGGTTTAAATGAGTTTGATATACTTAAATTTTTTTTGGTGGTATGCAGTGACTTGGAAACATATTTTAGTTGCATATTTTAGTGTTTTAACAGATGCATGCATGACACAGGTGAAATTCATTCTGAAACTTGCCAAACTCTAGTTCTGTTAACTGCTCCGTAAGGACCTGGAAGACAGTGATTTGTGATGGGATGTTAAAACATCAATACTGATTCCTGGGGGCAATGGGAATTTTCTGAAAGACTATGGAGGTACAGAATCTCAGCAGATCACCTTTCCTGAGGTGCCATTGAAAAAAATAATGGAAGCAATTACTATCCTTGACAGAAGAGCTAAGTGACTTACAAATACTGTGCTCATCCGCAGGGTATCACCTGTTAGGAATGTTCTGAGTGAGGCATCATAAAAGCCTAACTCATGCTACACTGGAATCTCTACCAAGCAAAGAAGTTACCTCTGTTCAACATGGCTCAACAGGATTACATTAGTATGAGCTCTTTCGGCAAAACAACAATGAAAAATGCTTAGAGTTTCTTGGTGTTTGCTTTCCATATAGTTTGGACCTATAGGCATATTGTTATTAAAGGAAAAATGGCTCAGGACTGTAGGCTGTGAATCTGCAAAAATGAATGTGGGGCTGTTAGTTAACAATGAAGATGTTTTTGTTTTTATCCACAAAAAAAAATCACAAATGTCACTTACAAAAGTGTTCCACTGTAAGGAAACTGCATTTCCCTAGGTGGGATAGGATTTAAAATAACCCTCAAAAGCTCTACTGTTACAGAAATAGATTTTTTTTTTTGGTAGGTAGCTAATGAATGGGTATCTAAAATGTGACTAGTCTACAATATACTTAGAAAATTATTCTGATAATTTGTATTTATATTTTTTGGCTGAGAAAAGTATTATTGTACATCCTGTAGAGATGCTTTTGCTTTTATCCACTCAGTCATGTTTTATTACGTAGAACTGAGAATTAAAGCAGGAAATGTAGGTCATCTGAACCGTGTGAGAAATGCGCCTTGGGCATTGTGAGCTATGAACGCTGTCTTTCCCGTACGCTCACTGGTTGATTATGACTGGTTTTTAAATTGTAACATAGGTGAACTGGCAGTTACTTCTGAAGTTAACATTGTACCTGTGTCCACTGCCTTTACTATTGTCAAGTGCTAAGGTAATAAAATTTATGTTAAACTTCTTGAATATTCAGAATTGTGCTGTACTAAAATGTACTTACGTCTCATGTTCACAAGCATAGTAAGGGTTATGGGTAGCCCATAGTAGGCTCTGCAGTATTGTAAGAGTAAGGTTGAAGTAAAATGGAAAAACCACTGTCTATGTGGAGGTGAAGTGTCTAGATGAAGAAGCTTTTTTTTTTTTTTATTCCTGTACCTGTGTTTTTGCTTGGTGTTTCAGCTGAGATGACTCATTAACAACTTCACCTTCCAAAAATTATGTTGAAGCTGAATAATGTTGTTCAAGTCTGAATCAAGACTGGAATGCTGAATTTTGGATGACACAATTTAGTAAATTTTTCTTGTTACCATGTTATTTTACCCATATTTATTACTTGAGTTTATGGGTGTACTTACTATTCCTGTTGATTACTGTTTATTACTGTAAGACTCACTCTCTGGAGATATAACCCTCCACTTACTTTCATGTATTCAGCACAGAATCATGTTTAAAGACTTGCATTTCTTTAAAAGGAGTTATTTTTCACCAGAAACTGTTAAGTTCCTTCTTTTCTTACTCTTAAGTAATCAAAATTCTTTGATGCTACACTTTCACATTTTTTGGAGTAATTAATTTTTCTTTTTTTACTGTTATGTTTTATTGATATTTAATATCTAGAAGCATCATATAGCAGTTCATGACTTAGTTCTAGGCCTTTCTTGATAAAACCAGGGAAGAGATTGAGGTAGTGATAAAGTACACCCTTTAAATCTGTAAAGCAAATAGAGGGGAAATTGGAAGTTATGATTGGAACACTGGTCAGCTGATTGGTTTTCTGGGTACCTTAGAAATTTAATGGATTTCCCAAAATGTCTAACACAAATGGAGTAATAATTTGTTAATCATGTTAAATATTTTGAGCTCTCACACACCAGTCCCCCAAACTGTTGAACAGTTGATTCAAATCCGATCAAGTTTATTTCTTTTGTTGTTCTTTTTCTTGAATTACAAGTGCCCCTGTACCTATCAAGTAAAGTGAGACACTTTGTATGTTCCAGAGACTGCTGAAAAGGTGACTTGTGATTTAGAATCCATTACTTTTTCCTATCCTTGTTTTTTGTGAAATATAAAATATATTCAAATGATCTTAAGGTTTGCAATAAGTGTGTAGAACTCACAGTGCAGGGAGTGGCTATTTTTATTCATGGAGTGATTGTGGGACTGTATTGTGGTGGCTTCATGAACTTGCCTGTCAACTGACATATGGTGAGTTAATAAACAGGTTGTTGGTTGAAGCTTCTGAGTCAGTAAAGTCAAATTTTGTCAGAGTAGAATATTTTTTCCTTCTTTTTTTCTCACTGTGTTAGCAAGGGTTTTTTTGTTTTTGTTTTCTTTAATCCTGACCTTTATCCAAACAGTAAATGTGGGTAGTCAGCTAGAAGGGAATCTAGGCACTCACTGGTTCTAACCCTTTGATCTGGGAATCAAGATGCATGTTCTTCTGCTGTAGCCCTTGTGTGTCTGGGCTTTGTGCCTCTCTGAGTGTATAGAGAGGCTTTGTGTTGCCATAGTTCCTACTTTTGAAATAGATAGGCTGGAAGATTTATCTAGGGAAGAGTAAAAATGGAAATGTTTCTATGCCCACCAATGCAGGTTCATGGGTTTTGTTTGTTTGTTTTGTTTTGTTTGGGGTTTTTGTGGGTTTGGTTTTTTTTTCCCCTTAATGCCTATAAGAGAAGAGGGTGATTTTCTTCAGGTTCTGGGTCTAAGCTTTTATTTTACCTGAAAGGTACAATTTTTAACTGTTGTGAGTTACAGGAAAAAGACTGAGAACAATATTTTGAGATTCCCATTTTTTTAAATTCTAAAGAGTACTTCAAAGAGTAGTGCTGAGCTCTTTATTTTTAAGGCTAATTTAAGCGCTAAATGTAATTTGAACAGCTTTAAATAATGCATATTATATTTAGACCCCCACATTTTCAAAGGTAGACAACAGCATTATTCTGGTACCTTACTGTAGGACCTGATTTGTTAAAGGGTTTGAGTGATGGTGACTCTGGGATAGAATATGAACTCTGCAGTCATTGAGAGTTTTACACAACCAGGTCTTCAGAGACAGACCATCCCCTGAAGAGCATAAATATAAGTTTAGATGTTCATATTGAATGGTCTACTATCTTCATAATGTGCTTGGGAACATGGTATGATCAGGAGAGATTATTGTAACTGAACAAAATATATGTGGTAATTTCAAAACACTCCACATTTCAAATCTCTCTTTCGGTTCTCTGGATGTCATGCATATCCACATCAAGCACAGTTACCTCGCTTTCTCGTTTTACTGATGGAGAAGCAAACACGTCTATCACTTAAATGTTCTTTATTCCAAACTGTAATTGAGATGGGGGTGGGATCTAATGAGGTTAAAATTCATGTACCCAGGCCAGTGAGGGATCTTTTTTGTTTCCTTAACTTAGTTAATAATCTACTGGATTAAATCATATATAATCTGTCTGCATCGGGAATTTTGTCTTAGTAAGGATTTCAGGAATAATTCCTCGATAGTATCTGAATACCTCAGATAGCCTTTGAGATAAGGAACCATTCATTTCCCCTTCCACTACTGTAAATGTTGTGGAATTATTATAGATTGGATTTGCACATCTATGTTATTTTAGATTTTCTTTACAAATTGACCAGGGAAATAACACTAGCAACTGATTTTGAATTCAATTTTTCCATACAGTTAAGGATTTTGGATTAAATCTATTGATTAAATAGTCTTTAGTTTTAGTCTTTAGCATCATAGAAACTCCATAGATTAATAGCGTGAAATTCCTTTAAGAACAATAATTCCTCAAGTTTCTTCTACTCACTGAAGAGTTCTCTGTTTCAAGTTACTGTAAGAATATTGCTACTTTATTTTTCTTGAATAAACAATTATGTGTAAAATCACAGTAGCACCAGTGTTTATTTGTTTTGTAAGGCAGGTTTGATACATAAATAAAATTAAAATTTAACTCAATTTCCCATTTTGTTGTAAATTATATATTATTTATAAATGAAAGAACTCCATGGGAATATTTTCAAACAGACTGAGACTTGGTGTCCTGAGTTCTGTTCACTTTTCATCTGATTTGACTTGTCATTTTGAGCAAGATATTTAACTCCTTGTTTTTTTGTTTACCAGTCCTTAAAAAGGAAAATAAAACTTATGTATTTAGTTGAACCCACCAAATGGTGTTTGTCTGTACACACCTGAGGTATTAGTTGTTAACCCTTTAGAAAGTATGTGCTAAAGAATGCATGTGATTTTCATTATAATACAATTTCTAAAATAACTCCCAGGTAGAAGTAGGTTGGAATGAGCAACTTTCTGTTTGAAGGCAATTTGGGAGCAATTTTCTTGAAAGTATAATACTCCAGGGATGTAGTTCAGTCTTAAAGTAGGAACCTCCCTGCTTTGTCAGCAATTTAATGATGAAAATTATGTGGATATTTAAAATGAACAGAGGACGTGGGTTTGGAAACTAATTCAGCATGGAAAGCACTTGTTGCTTGGTTTGTGGAGCACCAGGTTATTTTTAGAGGAGAGCAGAGAGGAAAAAAAGCTGCAGGTTAAGCTTCTATAACTACTCATGAAGCAAACTAATTGTGGGATTTCCTAATTATTGGAATTAGGGTTCGTTGTCTGCTATTGATATTCTCCTTGAAAATTACATAAAGCTGATTTAAATAATTGAATACTTTTTAAGCCTAGAGGCATGCTGGGGAATGAAAATGAAGTTAAATACGTTCATGTTTCAGTTAGGGCATTTCAAACAGTATCAACCCTGAACACAGGCAGTTCATATATATCATATTTTTAAGAAGTAATTTTAAAATGTTTTTCCAGTTTTGTGATACCTTTTCCATATATCCTGATGTTGTGAGACTCGATGATAACTCTCAATAATACGTTCTAACTGATAGATTAAGGTGAAAAGTGCTTTCTTCTTACTACAGGAAATAAACTATTCCCACTGAAACACTGGTAGCCTCAGTTAATTTATGGTTGTCCCTGTGCCTCTTGGGAATCCTGAGCATGGACCAAGTCAGGTCTTGAATAAGACATGATTTATGTTTATATGCTATATTCTTCATAACTGAAAAGAGTTTTATTTCTGTGGACATCAGATTACAGTGGATAGGGTTTAGATAAGATGATGAAATATTGTGTAACTTCTTCTTTTCTGATCTGTTTCTTTCAAAGTCTAGTACACTGTGCAATACAGTTTAAACTACAAGGAAGTTCAGTGTGCTTTAAAACTGGATGTTAAGTCTGATGTTCGATTCTGCCTGATGCTGTAGCCTAATTCTGTTCCCACTACTTTGTTTCTTCCAGGACATGAGAGACTGCTCCCACGATGGCAGAGATTTGTGTGAAAGATTTTGTTGAACACTACATGACTCTTAAATGCTAAAAGCAGAAGGCACTAGCTGGTAGCTCAGTGTGGAGCAAAAATTTTGTTTTAAACTTCAAAAATAATTATGTCAAAGAAAAGTCGTGCCAAGGGAGAGAAGTCCGACATGGAGATTGAAGCCCTGCAAGCTGCTAATGAGGAGCTACGAGCTAAACTAACCAACATCCAGATAGAATTTCAGCAAGAAAAAAGCAAGGTATTTGTCTGTATTTTGTGATCATTCTTCTTAACAGTAGCACCGTTAGAAACCAGCAGAGCTTGAATCTCAAACTAATTCACTACTAAAATGCATTAGCCTTAAAAGAAAATGTGACAAAGAAGTGAAATCAGAAGAGCCACAGGTGAACCGAAATTGGTGCCAACTATTTTAAATAATGTGCAAAAGGAAGTAAATATCCCCAAACGTCCAGTCACTGAAATTTGCAGCCACAGCAATACAAATGGCACTAGCTTAGTGTGACTTGAAGGCAACAAGGGAGTTTTGTATTTGATCTTAGCACTGAAAACTGTATGTTGTAAAAAGAAGTGTCTTCAAAGTCAAACATCAGCACCGTATTCAAAGCATGTCACTTTAAATGCCTATGGAGAATGTAAATTAACTAGAAATCATCTGTGCAGGAGTCCTGATTTGATTTGCTGAGGTTTTGTGTGCCATTGCTCTGAGCTGTTCAATGATGCATCCGATTGCTAATGAAACAGATCCATCAATATTTGTCTATCTAGCACATGTTCAACAGGTATTTGAGTAATCAAGAGAACACCTAGGAGAAATTGTTCATTCATGAAGTACATATATATTTATAAAGATTAGCATTTACTTTTACATATCTCTGTAGCAGTTTAAAACATGGACAAGCCAAGAAGGTTATTTCTATTCTATTAGTTTATTAATCTCAACTAGTGCATTTGACTTTGCACAAGACAGTCCTGGAGGTGAATCCATGTGGAGATAGATTTATCTGTGTGTGTTTGGTGATACTGTAGTTGCATGAGTCTCAAGGACTTACCAGTGGAACAAGTATGCACTGAAAACATATTGATTTTATATAAGATAGCTTTGTTCTAGCTTTGTTTCTTTATATTGGTGTAAAATTTGGAACACATGAATAGTAATATTCCTGTATGTTCTAGTTTCTTTAACAGCCTTGTGTGATACTCAGCTTTGAATGGTCTTACTTTTCATATTTTGATTAAAAAAGCAAACAAAAAACCCCCTACAAATATAATCTTCAGAATTTATTTCTTACAGAAGAAAAAGAAACAGTAAAGCCTTAATTCTTGTTTGACTGATACAATAGGTTCAGTATATATCAGCCAACTCAGTTTGTGTTCCCTCGGAAATTTTTCTTCTTCGCAAAAAGTGGTATCTCTTATGGGTCAGCAGTGTTGATGAGTGGACAGAAAAGTCAGGTTTTTTTGCTATTATCTTCCTCATCCAACTTCTTCTACTCTTGTTTAATATAAAGAGAATAAATTATAAAATGAGAGAGGCACAAACTGCTTGTGCTTCTTAAAACCACACACCATGAAATTTACTAGTGGCTGATACCCTCTAAAATTGAATTTACCAGCTGATAAATTGTATTATTTTACTGTCATTTTGAGCATCTCAGTGCTTCTGTTTGGAAAGAGACTTGTAGGCTGATGGTACATGACATTTACATTAGTAAATTTTTCTTTTTAGTTATTTTGCCTTATTTCCTATTTTGTTCTGTACCACTCTTTATGTAGGAATACAGATGTGAATTTTATTATCATCTTTTAATTGCATTAAAAAGATCACATAAGTGTAAAGTTATCTTATACCTTGGACAGAAGAATGAATTAATTTTGAGTGTTTAAATTACTCAGATTCTAAAAGAATTTACAAAAAGATTACATGAACCCTAAGAAGAGTTTAGCCCTGATAAGCTTCCAAGTTTGATGCTTTACCTGTAATAGTGTCAAGTTTAACTCTGATTCAACTAAGAATAAACTGTAGCTAAATGACCACAACAGCTGTATGAACATTTTCTATACTAGCCTGCTTATTTACCTATATCCAGTCCAGTTCTTCAGTTCGGATACCTGTTCATCTTTCTACAGTTTGAGAATTTCATATTTTCTGGAATCTCGAGGTTGTTATAGGAGACACATCTGTCTATTGTGTGCATATGTGTGCAGAGAAATGAGGGAGCTCACATATGTAATGTGTTGGTAAATATGAAAGGAAATTACAGCCAGAGTGCTCTAAAATCCTACTAAATATACAGTGCAGTCCGTAGTAAATTCTGCGGCATGTTGGAGTGCATTTCTGGGAGGATGGGGGGGAAGAGGTCTTCAACATCTTTCCCACATCTTTGCTGTAAATCATTTAACTAGAATTGAACCGTGTAGTTTATTTCCCACCATCAGGGCAACAGCCTGCTCTCTGTCTGTGCAGCAGTTATATAGGATGCCTTGACTGACAAGATGAGTAAATTAAAGCCATAGAGATTTTTCCTCTTTAGACTGTAGCTTAAAAATGAGTAGCAAAACCAACAGAAATTACAGCTTGGTATCAGAAAAGTAAAAACACTGTGCCTAGAGAATTCTAAATAAATTAGATGGCTTTATTGGCCCAGAGGTAAGAGGGAATGTATTGAAGCTGCTAGAGAGACAGCTCTGTGGCCCATGGGACATGAACTGTATTAGGAAAGGTAACAAACTCTTGTGGGGCCAATTCGTTTAATTTAGTTCTCCTAAACTATTTTGTCCCTCATGTACATGCCTATATTAATGGTTTATCTGAGGAAGAACCTTCTAATTGATGAGAGACATCACAAATGGAAATTAGTCTTAACATACTTCTGCCTGCAAAATACCAATTTCTTTGAAATAAAATTATACCCAAGAGACATCCAAAACTTTGTGCATATTTTCACAGTTCATTTTGTTTCATTTGTTGTTGAGCCATTTAAAGAAATTTCTCCTGTAAAATTGTTTCCCTCCATGCTTATGCGATATCTGATCCAAAATTGATACATTTGCTGTTCTTTGAATATACATCATCGTGGATCTCGCTGGTGGTGTTTTGGGCCTCCGGTGTACAAGCAGCTGCCTTCATTTATGTTGCCAAAGGGGTGACGCAAAAGTTGTGCCCCTGCCTTAGTTCCTTTTACTGCCTTTTGGTTTGGGAACACTTGTTTGATGTGTTTGGGCAGCCTGTTGATATGTATGTATGTCCTCCTGGGATTGTAGGTTTGCTGCCATCTATGCCTTCCTGGAGAACGAAATGCATGAACGGAACATGGGCTCGCATACTGCCCTCTCCTAGTGGAAACGTTTGGTTGGAAGACATCCAAAATTTAGGTATCAGGTAACAAAAAGAGTTGACTGAATGTCGTGGTTTAGCCCCAGACATGTCGTGGTGCAACTAAGCACCACGCAGCCGCTCACTCACTCCCCCCCCGCTACCCTCGTGGTGGGATGGGGAAGAGAATCAGAAGAGTAAAAGTGAGAACACTTGTGGGTTGAGATAAGGACAGTTCAATAGGGAAAGCAAAAGCCGCGCGCGCGCGAGCAAAGCGAAGCAAGGAATTCATTCACTCCTTCCCATGGGCAGGCAGGTGTTCAGCCATCTCCAGGAAAGCAGGGCTCCATCACGCGTAATGGTTGCTTGGGAAGACAAATGCCATCACTCCGAATGTCCCCCCCTTCCTTCTTCTTCCCCAGCTTTATATACTGAGCATGACATCATATGGTATGGAATAGCCCTTTGGGCAGTTTGGATCAACTATCCTGGCTGTGTCCCCTCCCAGCTTCTTGGGCACCTGGCAGAGCATGGGGAGCTGAAAAAAGTCCTTGACCAGTGTAAATACCGCTTAGCAACAGCCAAAACATCAGCGTGTTGTCAATATTATTCTCATACTAAAACCCAAAACACAGTACTACACCAGCCACTAGGAAGGAAATCAACTCTATCCCAGCCGAAACCAGGACACTGAAGCACAAAAATTATACTTATTTTAACATGAATGGAGACAGGACTCGCTCTAACTGAACCTTAAAGTCCGGTGCAGTAAGCACAAGCAGCTGCAGTGAATGAGCATGGTCTTGGCAGTCCGAGTCAAGAAAATGTGAATCAGCTCAGTGGTTTTATAAATGCCTATGCTGAGATCCATGAATATTTAGGAACAAGTAATACAAAAGTACCTATTGCTACTGAGATGGTTAGCAAACATTAGAAGACAGTCTACCAATACTTCGGATAATATTTTGTTCCTGATAGCAAAGTGTTATAGCGTTTGCTGTTACTATTGCTCCATCTTCACCGAGTTCTGCTATTGCTTTTAAACACCCATATTCTCCTTCTGACTGTACATTTGTAGAGTTGAGATCAAAACACATCTAGGAGTTAGGATAAATGAGATGTTTCAATTCAGTTGCTACTGTATCACCTCACAATTTTATAGATTGCTTTTGTAAGTCCTCATGCTTTTCCTAGATTTCATTGGGTTTTTTGAGCTTTGATGTCAGATGTTGAATCTGCATGTAACAGTGATTCCTTGTAAACTGAAAAAAAATCTATCTTCAATATGTGAAATTAAAAAAAAAAAAAGAGATAGCATGTCATACTGTCAAAACAGCTTTATTTACTGGGGATTTAAAAAGTTGTATGGAAGAGTTATGGCCAGTATGTATGGAAGAACTCTAAATACAGCTGTTGATTTGAGAATCCAGACATACTGAATATATATATATATATATAACTGAATGTTATTCCCTTCTGCTATGTATGGAATAAGAAAGGAGCTGGTTAACTTACTGGACTATAAGGAGTGTACTGAATAGCAAGGAGGCACTATGGTATTGTAATTGGGAATGAAATATGGCAACCCTCTTGGAGCAGGGAAATCAATGAAGTATTGGTAAAACCATGCATAGTTACTCCAGCCACTACTGACTGGGATTAAAAGGAAGCACATCCCTTTGGGTAGGTTGTTTCCTGACAGCAGTTGAAGGGCATTTGAATTCAGCTGTTCTCTACTCTTGATATGTAAATGTAAATTCTCAATACTTAACAAAATCACTAGAACAAGAGCATCTGTCAAACATTGGACAGTACATAACAAAGTTATTAAGAATAAATGTGGCAGTGTTACTTCAATCAGAATTCAAAATTATTAAATGAGTGAATATGCTAGACATGATAATGTGATTTCTAACCCAGGTAAAACAGATATTGGAGAGGAGTGAGACATCAATAGACAGACATTAAGCAATGATTATGCTTAATCTGGAAGAATCAACAAGAAAGTATGATAATTAAACCTTTTAGAAGGTATCATGTTGGAAGAGGCTGACAGAAAACACAGTGAAAGACATCCAAAAAAGTCTGATGTTACCATGTGATCTACAGGAAAATTCTACTCAGAACTGTAGTAGGGCCTTTAAAATTAATGTATCTTATCAAATTATGTATCTAAACTATTTAAATCTGGAATAAAAGGACAATCACTGGAGTCTTCAGAAGTTTCTAGGGGATCCAAATATAGCGCAGGGAAAAGAGATAAGTTTCATATATTCAGGTATGAGCAGAAACACATTTTCTGTGATCCTTTGATATTGTTATGTAATCTTGAGAGTTTATGTTAAAAGGAGTGGAAATGCTTGAGGCAAGAAAGATTACAGTAGATGTGGTGCCTTGATTTTTTTTATTTATTCTTTTTAAAGAGGTTTTTTATTTATTTGTTGCTGGAAATGGGCATACAAGAAGAGGATATTTATGAAAGTGGACAGAATAAAGGGTGAACACAGGAGGCTTTTTGCTATGGAGAAGGAACAATGAGTAAGATCATAGATCAACAAAGCAAGCAGTAGAGGCGGATGGACTGGAAAAATGGTGACTGAATATACTGGTTTTGGCTAGGATAAAGTTAATTTTCTTCACAGTAGCTTGTATGAGGCTGTGTTTTGGATTTGTGCTGGAAACAGTGTTGGTAATACAGGGATGTTTTCGTTACTGCTGAGCAGTGCTTACACAGAGTCAAGGCCTTTTCTGCTCCTCACCCCACCCCACCCCACCAGCGAGGAGGCTGGGGGGCACAAGAAGCTGGGAGGGGACACGGCTGGGACAGCTGACCCCAACTGACCACAGTTGTATTCCATACCATATGGCGTCATGCTCAGCATATAAAGCTGGGGGGGAGGTTGGTGGGGAGGCTGCTGCTGGGGGACTGACTGGGCATTGGTCCATTGTTTTCCTTTCTCTTTGTGTTTTTTTTCCTCTTTTCCTTACAATTTTTAAAAATTATTATTTCTTTTTAATTATTAAACTGTTTTTATCTCAACCCACGAGTCTCTTTCTCACTTTTACCCTTCCAATTCTTCCCCCATCCCACTGGGGCGGGTGGAGTGAGTGAGCGCCTGTGTGGTGCTTAGTTGCCAGCTGGGGTTAAACCACGTAACTGAGCAGTGAGCAACGTCTGATATGCTGGAGTCATGTCTGACTGCTGCTTCTGCCAATTCTAAGCTCTTATTAGAGGAGAAGGAGATTCAGAGAAGTGATTGCCTGAAAGCACAAACAAGGTAAAACTGGATGGATTCTTGGACAACTGGAAGTGATAAAAGCTACATTCAGAAGATGCAATATGATGCTATAACTGGGAAAGACACCAGGAGATTTCCTAGGCTGTGGACTGATGTGACCATTTGTCACCACCAATAAAAAGATGAAATCAGGCCTGCAAGTTCTCCAGAAGTCTTTCACTATCTTCCTTAAGTTTGAAAGATCTGCATTTGCAAGTTCAATACTCCACAGAAAAGTTATCGTGTCCTAAAAAGTACAGATTTTTAGCATGTTTTTCCCCTGAAATAGTTTAAATTTTGTTCATCTTAGCACAGAGGTCTTGCAATCCAGTTGATGGAGAATTTATCCTTGACACACAGAATCAGTTCAAATAATTATCAACCTTTCATGTTGAGCACCTTTACCTTTTTGTTCTGACACTAGCCTGTTGCACAGTAATTTTCTCTTGCTTCTGCTATAAGATATATCACTATACCATATCACTCTGAAGTAGGAGCTTCAGGTGTCCAGCAGTTATAAGTCATCCAGTGCTCTAAGACTGACCGAGTAGTCTCTGATATGGAGACCAAAGTGTGAATTTGTGTTTGGGGGGACGGTGATTACTGCTGCTGTTTCTGCTCAGCTCCCTGCTGTAGCATTGTGTGGAGTGCCTTTCAGAGACTCAGCTTTCAGGGTTGCTTGGCACTTCTTATCCTTGGATGCCATACCAGTGTAGACATATTAAAGTTGATCCAATTAGATCTACAGATCTCCTGAATGAATCTTTTAGACCTGTCCCCCCTGCCCAGTGGATTTCAGATATGACTGGAGACTGCAAAGCTGATTCCTTTCCAATTTCAGTATCAGCCCTTTTTAGCTTATAACCAGGAAAAGATCAGGCAAACAAACCTGCTTCACTAGAGGTGACACCTACGGATTCAATGTGATTGGTGTGGATGCAAAATACCTTTTCATGAAGAGCTTTCCCATGAAAACCTTTCCCATGAAAACCTTTTCATGAAGAGCTGTTGCTAGTGGCCTAGCAACAGCTCACTAGTCTTCAGATACTCAGTTAAACACCTTGACCCTGCTGCTGGTGAAGGAAGATTGCTAGGAAGGCAACAATACTTTCCTTTTGTAGCCAGCTGCAGGGTGGAGGGTGTGTATGCAAAGGAAGTATTTCTTTGCTGCCTGGAAAAACACAAGAGAGGGAGAAAAGGAAGAATTGTGCAGGATTTACCTGCCAAATTGGAATTTCAGAAGCATATGGCAAGTTGACTTGGTATGTCTGGTTACAACCTGGTAATACCAATGTTTCCTTCTTTAATTTAAAGTAAATTGAGTTGGCTCTGAATATGGAACAGTGAAACCTTGTGTTATCCTGAAGAAGTGATGTTTCAGAGCACTTTGCTCAGGAATATTCAACATCAGGCCTAGAAAAATATATTTCTATTAAATTTTGTTAAAATTCTTCAGGTGATCATGGTTGGAGCAGGCTTAAGCTGCATTGGTTACTGTTGGATTTATGTGTACAGAGGCATACCAAAAAGAGAAAGAAAGAGACAATTTATTACTTTTACTGGCTTTGTTATTTTGTCCCTTTTCATGTCACTGGAAATTAGATCTGTATTAAAAAAAAGAGTGTTTTTTCTACACATTTTTGAAAATGAGGCATTTGGATTGCTCTATTCTGTGGCAGGGAAGAAATTTTTCAAGCTATTGCTGTAGCTGTTGCTGCAGTTCAGTGAAGCCATATTTAGTCGCAAAGTATGATAGATAACTTGCCATTTTTTAAAATTTCTTGTCCTTTTACTTATAGTTAAATGATCTCTCTAATTTAAAAAGGCAAGGTAAATTCAGATTTTTAAGAGAAACGTAAAATATACTGCTGAATATGTTCTTTCTCTTTCAAATATCAGTTTGTGCTGGACTATGTGACCCTACTTTTGAATGTAAAAAGGTTTTGGGGAATCTTTCTGGTGATGGTAGAATCCCTGTGGAGTTAAACTAGAGTGTACGAATCTGCTCAGTGTGTGTTTGCAGTGATGAAAAAATGTATTTGAACATGAGCCAGCAATGTGCTGCTGTGGCAAAGGCGGCTCACGGTATCCTGGGCTGCATTAGGAGGAGCATTGCCAGCAGGTGAGGGAGGTGATCCTTCCCCTCTGCTCAGCACTGGTGAGGCCACACCTGCAGTGCTGTGTCCAGTGCTGGGCTCCCCAGTACAAAAGAGGCATGGACAGACTGGGTCAAATCCAGTGAAGACCTATGAAAGTGGTGAATGGCTTGGAGCAGCTAATGTGCAAGGAAAGGCTGAGTGATCTGGGACTGTTTAGGCTGGAGAAGAGAAGGCCTGGGAGGACATTATCGATGTGTATAAATACCTGATAGGGGAAATAAAGATGGAGCCAGACACTCTCAGTGGTGCCCAGTGAAAGGATAGGAGGCAGCGGGCATAAACTGAAATACAAGAAAACCATTTAAATGTCAGATTTTTTTTTAATTATTATTATTTTTTTTTACTGTGAGATGATTGACCACTGTAACAGGTTGCTCAGGCAGATTGTGAAGGCCATGTCCTTGGAGATATTAAAAATCTAACTGGACATTATCTAGAGCATCTTGCTTTGGTTGACCCTGCTTTGAGCAGGGCTGGGCTAGATGACCTCTGGAGATTCTTTTCCAGCCTCAGCTATTCTATGACTCTGTATTCCCTAACTCCAAGCACAAGTTGTCTAAGTACAGTTCAATTAATTTTTGAAAAGCTAGTGTAGATGCAGTAATATTTTTAAATGGAAGACCAGTAAACATGTACCTTTTTTTTTCCTTTCCCTTGAGGCTTGCAAATATTTAAAAGTACATTTCTTTAGTGTAATTTAAATAGTAATTTCCAAAGTCATTATGGAAAGATACAAGATTTTGTTCCCAGCATGTGGTTTCCATTGTGCTGTATAACCAGTGGTGTAACTGAGCATTCGAATTTGGAATTGCATTGCATGAAGCATTGTGGAAGTGTTAAATGTTGTCCAATTAATTCCTTCTTGGAATCCACGAGGAATGGGCCAGGGAGATTGAAGAGAGGTAGGCAGAAAACTTTGTTAGGAAAGGAAACTCGTTGCTTAACACAAACAAACAAACAAACCCCAAACCAACCAAACAAAAAATTTCAAAAGTTTGTTCTTAGTTGTTGGAGAAGCTAAAATCTAGGCTGAACTCTGCAAATCTTGACAAGTGCCTTGTGTCTTGGGTTGCTATTACAAATATGTTCACCTCCCCCCAATATTTGGCTAGTATGTTGCTAAACATGGGTCCAGTGTTAGGGCTGCCTTTTTCATAGTGACCGGTGGTGTTCCTCAGGGGTTGGTATTGGGACTGGCGCTGTTTAACATCTTTCTTGGCAACATGAACAGTGGGATTGAGTCCACCCGCAGCAAGTTTGCTGACGACACCAAGCTGTGGGTGCGGTCAACATGCTGGAGGAAAAGAATGCCATCCAGAGGGACCTTGACAGGCTTGAGAGGTGGGCCCACGTGAACCTCATGAAGTCCAACAAGGCCAAGTGCAAGGTCCTGCACATGGGTTGGGGCAATCCCAAGCACAAATACAGTCTGGGCGGAGAATGGGTTGAGAGCAGCCCTGAGGAGAAGGACTTGGGGGTGCTGGTTGATAAGAAGCTCAACATGACCCAGCAATGTGCACTCACAGCCCAGAAAGACAACCGTGTCCTGGGCTGCATCAAAAGAAGCGTGACCAGCAGTTCGAGGGAGGCAATTCTCCCCTTCTACTCTGCTCTTGTGAGACCCCAGCTGCAGTACTGCCTTCAGCTCTGGGGTCCCCAACATAAGAAGAACACGGACCTGTTGGAGTGAGTCCAGAGGAGGGCCATGAAGATGATCAGAGGGCTGGAGTACCTCTCCTGTGAAGACAGGCTGAGAGAGTTGGGGTTGTTCAGCGTGGAGCAGAGAAGGCTCCGGGGAGACCTTCTAGCAGCCTTCCAGTACCTGAAGGGGGCCTACAAGAAAGCTGGAGAGGGACTTTTTAGCAGGACATGTAGTGATAGGAAAGAGGGTAGATTTCGACTGAAAGAGGGTAGATTTAAACTGAAAGAGGGTAGATTTAGATTAGCTATAAGGAAGAAATTCTTCCCTATGAGGGTGGTGAGGCACTGGAACAGGTTGCCCAGAGAAGTTGTGGATGCCCCATCCCTGGAAGTGTTCAAGGCCAGGTTGGATGGGGCTTTGAGCAACCTGGTCTAGTGGAAGGTGTCCCTGCCCATGGCAAGGGGGTTGGAACTAGATGATCTTTAAGGTTCCTTCCAACCCAAACCATTCTAGGATTCTATGATCTTTGCTTATGTCCACAGAAGTCTTGCCTAAGTGAATAGTTTTTAATGGCATGATCCAATGCACGCTGAAATTTTAATAGAAAGGATGCTGTTGACTAGACACTAGATTACACTATAAGTGTGTTTAAATAGGAGTAGAGTTTACATATTTTTTAGAAAAAAGTAAAGCATACAGACTTCTTTTGTTGTTGTTGAAGGAAGTTGCTATTGCATTTGATTTTTAAAATAAACAGTAGCATCTTTGCTTGTTGGCCTCACCCCTAGTAACCTACCTTCTTCACAGTTGGCAATAAATTGCCTACCATAACCTGAGTTCCTGGCAAAAGGCTGTGTGGAGAGTATTCCTCCCACCCGCCAAGTGACTGACTATTGTGCCACAAATAAAAAAGTCTGCATTTAAATCCAAGAGAAAAAAAATGAGGTAGTCCTTTTAGTAAGTTCTTATCCTAACATTTTTATTGGGGCAGTGGTTCAGTAGCACTCAGAAACATATGTGGGTTAATAGGTTATTGCCTTTTAGGAAATGCATAATTTTAAAATTGTGTCATTTACTCCAGTTCATAAAACTGAACTATTATATTTCTGTCTCAAGTGCGCAAAGTACCTTGTCAAAGAAAACAACACCAGATGCAAATATTCTATGATAATATAATCGTATTGTTTTAAAGAAAGTCCTTCTTTCAGGCACTGTTCAGATATAAGAAAGGGAAGAAGCAATGACGTTTGGCATTATTTTTCCAAGAAGCTAGCTTCTACTTTGGCAACAATGTTTTATCAATGTGCACTGATTATTAAAGATTTAATTTAGAAAGGCAGAAAATACTTGTTTTATTGGTGCCCTGGTATCCTGCCTGACTTTGTTTCCCTGTTGGCTTCATTTCTTGGTTATGCCTCGTGTTCTGCCTATGAACAGAACAGCTTTCTTCATTTAAAAAAAAAAAAAAAAAGAGTGCGGGAAATTAAAAAAAGACAAATTGCTTTAAAGTTTAAGTTAATTTTGAAACTGAGACTTAGGCATATGGGAAAATGCCACACTACTATTTTCAGTCAGTCAGTTGCTCTGGAAGCCAGACGTGTACAGATCTGCATAGTGTGCAGGATAGAGGGACGGAGGGAGTGCAGGAAGGATAGCTTACGGCTTTCAGGGAAGCCCTAACAGACAGATCTAACTTTCCGTCTTGTCTGACAAGAAGCAATAAAAGACTTTTTAAAGATCTTGAGAATTAGGATGCATCTTTTTTACTGGGTCATGAGGAGTGATAGGCTTTTAAGATGCAGTGTAAAAATCCAGGGGTTTTAGAAGGATTCTTATTCTTCTTGTTTACATTGCTCTTGCTGAAATTCTGTGGGTAAAATGACTAGATGATATATGATAATATTGAGTTACTCTGAGTGGTTGTCACAGACAGCAGCAATGCATATAGATGTTACCTTCCCTCGATTCAGTGAAAGACAAAAACAATTGAGCAAGTATGCCATTTTGTGTCACTCAGTACTCCTCCAAAATTTCAGAATCTGTTTCTTGTATATTAAAAATGCTTTTAGGAAGTCACATTCATTAATGTGTTGTATTGAAAATTGCCTTTCAATTGCATGCTTTATGTACAATATGGCAAATTTTAAATTACTGTAGTTCTGGAGGTATATTAACCTTGCCTATATATGCCATTATATAGGCATATATAATGTTTGTTTTCCTGTGTTGTCATTACTGGGTTTAATTTCTCAGTTTCCTTTCAATTTTCTTTGCTCACCAGCAAGGAAATAAGTGATAGATTTAAGTGAATAACAAGTGTTGGTTCATTTGCAACTTTATCTATACACTCATCCACTTGTGATCATAAATAGGTGAGAAAGTGGTTTAGCTTTGTCATAGAATTATAGAATGGTTTGGGTTGGAAGGGACTTTTGAAAATCATCTAGTCCAACCCCCATGCTATGGGCAGGGACAGGAGAGTCTTAGACTCCCCTATGGAATTGGGTACCCTAATCCAAACACTGAAAATCAGTGCTATCCACTATAGGCTTGGAACTAAATGTCCTCCCACCAGAAAAAAATAACACATGGATATCTCCTGGAGATAATTTCCAATAGCCAGACTTACCAGTCTGGGAGGAAAAAAAAAATTTAAAAATCTATCTTTATTCATACAGATATGTTACCTGAATAATCCTGGAGTAAAGTAACAGTATCTGTACAATAAAATCTGCTTTCAGTGGTGTCTGATTCAGAGCTGTTACCTTTTCCACAGCTGTAATTATAGTGCTATCTCAGCTGGTGTTTAGTCCACAGTGTATCTAGAAGATTACTTCCATGAAAATGTAGATACCTTCCCTCCCTCTCCTGATTCAGCCTGTTTCCTTTTTATTTTTATTTTATTTTGTTTAAATCTAGGGTAAGTTTGGGTTGCTTAAACAGGATCATAACATCTTCTGCACAGGGAAAGCCTGCTGTCCATGCTGTCAGAAGACTTCAGGTGAAGTTCAGACTCTGGAAATCCTACTGGCAGTGCTGTGGGTTTGATGAGTAACATCTCGGTTTCATTTTATGGTCACTCCTAAATGAATCTTGGATTCTTTGGATGAGTTATATCTGAGGCTTTTGAGCTAAGATGTCCCGTTTTTCCTAAAGCATACACACAAAAGTGCCTGTTTGGATCCAACTGCTTTCAATAAACAAAATAGTGAAGGTTTCCGGGCCTTTCCTGAACTAGTATTATTGCTTTAATTAACCTTTTACTTTTGTTTTGACTCTAGAATCCAGAACCATGCAAAAAATAATTTGTTTTAATTATAACTTCATAGTAAATGGTAGTCTGAATATTAATAGAGATCTCCCATCCTTTCTGCACTAATCTGAGGCAAGTTGCGATTCTGGCTTAGTTTAGCATAAGTTGAATGCATTGTATGACTACAGATCCCAGCTTTGTATAGCATAGATGCAAGCAGTCTCGGAATACTGTGATAGTGACTAACATCCTGCTGCTCGGTAGCCTCCTTTTGCCACAAAGCACTGTTTGGTATGTATGATTGTATTGCCACTTAAGGTTAAAACACAAGTCTTTGAAATCTCTGCCTCTGACTTTGCTTTAGATGAGAAGTACATGTATAGAGCCCACATTTGGCAGCCACTGTGATAGGGATAGTAGAAAGATGTTACTGACACTACGCATGATGAAATACATTATAGCCTTTCTGGTATACTATAATGGAGAAGCAAGCCTTTCTCCTTATTTTTTTTCTTTTTTTTTTTTTTTTAAATTTCTTCTAAATTAATATCTAATCCCACTTGAAAAAAGCATTGCTTTCCATGCAGCCTGCTGAACATCATTTTATAATGAGGTTTCATCACAGTGGGTATTACTATAACAGGCTGTAAGACCTTTCCCCCACTCCCCCCACAACCCTTAGAGTCACTGGCCTATATTTTCTGAAGTGTCTGGGGACTGTGAATAGCCTCAGTTTTGGGGTGTCCTGTCTGAGGCCCCTTGAGTAGACTTGATTTTTCAGCAGGCCAATTCTTTTGGCTTATCTAGTAAGGACTTTCCCATTAAAGTTGCTAAGAAATTAAGAAACCAAAAATCAATGTCTTTTTTTCTCTCCCCCCTGCTCCTTTAATTTAGTTTTTATTCTTCATGTTCCTACTGAGAAGAATGCCCCTTTGTTGACAGGATCTCTTCTCTCTGTTCCTTCAAGGCAAGATCCTTTCTCATCTGATTAGCAGGAAGTATCTTAGGTCAAGTAGTGGATTCAGGTGTAGGAATTTGGGACTCAAATCCTAAAGACAGTATGTGTGTAAATTAGGTAAATCAATCTATGCCTGTCTGAGCATCCCATCTGTAAAACAGTGGTAATGCAGCTTCGCTACAGAAGGACGTTGTGGGGATGAATTAATTGAATGTACGTGAAGATCTAAGTCACTGTAAGCATCTGGTCCTTCAAATGCTGGTCCTTCAAATGCTAGGTTCTTCAAATGCTAGAAAGTTTCCTAGCATTTCCTTCCCAGCATAAACAGAAACTCTTTTCTCTCTGTTTGATTTGTTTTCCATCTGCTTGTAGGGCACAGTAGAGGGCTTATGGATGAGAGTAGTCTGGGGTGGTTGGTGGAGGAGATAAGGAGAGAACGAGGTTGGATGCTGCTCGGTTATATTTTACTACCTAAAACGGTGAGAACTTGTCGCCAGTAGCACATCTCCATAGCAGATTCCTGCACACACACGTGGCCTTTTTCTGGCCCTGGTTCTCCCGGTATGTGCTGGAAAGAGAAGCATCAGGAATGCAGTCTTTGCTTTTGAATATTCAGGATGAGTTTTTAATAATATTTTAGAAAAAGCTTCCTTGAAGACTTCTAAAAATGTGGTGGCATTTGTTAATCAGTATTTTATATTGATGTTCCAGGTGGGTAAATTGAGAGAGAAAATCCAAGAAGTTAAGCAAGAAAGGGAGCAGGAGCAGCACAAGCACACTGCCTATGTTTCTGAACTGAAAGCCAAGCTCCATGAGGAGAAAATGAAGGAACTTCAGAGTGTCAGAGAGCTACTGATCCGGCAGCACGAGCAGGAAGTAGCAAGAATGGTGAAAATCAAAGATGGTGAAATTCAGCGCTTGCAGTCAACAGTCAATGTCCTGCGGGACGGGGCAGCTGACAAAGTGAAGACGGCGCTGCTGAGTGAAGCAAAGGAGGAGGCTCGCAAGGTGTTCGACGGTGAACGGATGAAGTTGCAACAGGAGATATTGGAGCTGAAATCTGGCAAAAAGCAGCTTGAAGAAGCTTTGAACAACATTATGCAGGCGGATAAAATGAAGGCTGCTGACCTGCGCACGGCTTATCAGTCCCATCAGGATGAGATTAATAGAATAAAGCGGGAATGTGAGAGAGAGATCCGCAGGCTGGTAAGTTCATTAAGTAATGTGTGTTTATTTCAGTTTAGAGCAGGTATTAGTATATTGCTGTATGTGCCCATAAATACCAAACCACTCTTTTACAGTGACATCTTTCATCAGTGTTGGTTGCTACAGTAGGCCACTATTTCTGCTACTTTCTCCTCCTTACAGCAAAGATGAACCTTGGCTCCATGGCTAGCCCAACCCAATCCAAAGCTTTATGTCCCACCAAATGGAATATGAGTGAACCAAGACTTTCCAGGATGAATTTCCTCAACAGATCAAAGAAATAGACCTTCCCTTTCCCACTTGCTCGACTATATTTCCTTACAATGTCCCGTTGACCAAAACAGTCAGGCATTGCTCATTTGGCAATACAAGAACACCTTTGTGAGACGGCAAAATTAACTTTTCAGAGAGCTTTTATATTTATATTGGAGGAACCAGTTGTGCTGAAACAAGACAATGTCTTTGCTTCTTCTGCACCATTATCCAGGTCATTCGATTTTAAGCATTGTTGCCCTTTTTTATTTTTTAAAATTTCTGTGTTTTTTCTATTGCAGTGGAAAAGTTAGGGCCTGGGACAGCAGGCTTTTTTCACGCTTCATAAACCGTAGGACGTCAGCACAGATGGCAGACTATGCAGTTTGTATAAAATTGAAAACCAGGCAATATTTCCCAACAGCGGGTGCCCCAAATATTTCAAATTACTCAGCTTTGTAAAATGTAAAGAATCTAAAATGGGGTGTGCACAGTAGTACATTTAGAGAGTTCATCATCAAACCACACTTCTGTTTGGTACCATATTTTCCATGTGTATGTATGTATCTGATTGTTAGTCTGCCTAAACTAGCAGTACAATAGCTATGCAAATAAAATCTAAAATTATAATAAGCATAGTATTTATCATATATCAAGAACTACAGATTTTAAATGGAGTGAAATATCAGTTTCCTTAAAAATATTTTATCAGTGTGTGTTTACACAGGTATGTCCTCTTATTTTTTTGTATTCCTTAGGAAAAATTATGGTGAGGGCAAGCTACAAGCGTGTGATGTCTGTTTAATGGTGGTGATTTTCTGTCTCAGACAATGAAAGCTTTTAATGCAATTAATATTTATGCTTTAAATAAATTGGATGTTAATCAAGTCTCAAGGGTATCATTTCCTTGATTAAATAAAGACCACTGCAAAGACTGACAACGTGAGGTTTCTGTAAGCATAGTTTCTTTCATATTTTGTTCCATATTATAAATATAGAATTTTAAAATCATGACTATGAAGTACAGGTAATTTAAAAAAGTATTAAAGAGAAGAGAAGGTTGCTATGTTGCGGCATGTTTTTTTCTAGAGAAAAGTTTCTAAATAAATTTAACCTTCTCAAAGAAGGTTACCTCACCAAGAAATGGTGAGGTGAGGCACATAGCGGTGCACCCCAAATTCTGTCATCCCAAACTGCCCCAGTAAAAACACCTATGCCATGTCTTTGAGTGGTATTGTAAAGGAAACACTTAACTCTTCTCTTTCAAGAGTAGAAGATTTCAGCCTGCTGTGGTGTGCAGGCGATGAAGGAGGGCACTCAGGGGTTTCTGTCTGGCACAGAAGAATCCTGTCGAGTCATTCAGAATTTTAATTGGACCCTTGCTGGGCCTCTGTTACTCGGTACATCTAAAAAGGTGACTGTATCAGGAGAGTGTGTAGATAACTCTTGTTTCCTATTCCCAGCCCCAGAGGAAGCCTGCCATCAGTCTCGTGGGCTTTCACTGGAAATGTTCATATCTCCCCCCCAGGCAAGAGGTACAGAGGGGAAATATCGGGAGCTTGGTGTTGCCTTGTAGTGCCTCGACTCCTTTTAGATAATGAATTTCAATTTTTTCATTAAATTGTATGGTTTGTTTTTATGAGAGAGACATGTTTCTTCTAGGAATTCATAACAATATAGGTAGTTGTTATTGCATAGGGCACTCTTTAAATCTGGGGCGAGGTAAAAAATACTGCAGGGTTCCTAGACGCTGCTCTCTTCCTCTGGGAGAACAAGTGGGATTATAGAATCAGATCATCAGGATATTTCCTTCTCCCCTCCTCCTTCCATTTTAATTAGTGGAAGGGATGCTTGCCTTCCATTTCAGATTAACCATATTAGCTGCAGATTTGAGGTACTTGGTTGGTTTAGTTGCTACCCTTGTGGGATGAAATGTCAAGGATATGGCAGGCAGTGTTATTAATATTAGCATAGATCTGTAACTGAGCTACACTTAATGTGCTTTTTTTGTATGTGTGTTGTGTTTTATGGCACTATTAAGAAATCAGTGTCTTTGGTATTAACAGCCTAAAGGGGCTGGCCATGCTGTAATTCAAATTCAGATAGAGTAGTTCAGTGTCTGATTGTCTTGTCAGACTTGGCTGATTTATTTTGCATAGTTAGTTTTGCAGATGTATTTCATATAGATATTGCAGCTAAAAAAAAATCAGTATTTTTACCATTAATTTTAATACCTGTGACTAATTTGAATAAAATCTTGCATTTTTTTGGCTTGCCATCAAAAAAATAGTAAGAAAGGAAAAAACCAAAATGCATTGTCTATGAACATATGGATACAATTCCACTGTGTGCATAAACAGCCATGCTTGTGTTGTACAAATGTCAGTATTTTAGAAATGTGATTAATCAGTTTTGAGATTGTCTTCACAGTTTTGAATTGAGCCATGAAAAATACCCTATAAGCCTCAATACAAACAAGATTGACCGGGGAAGGGAAAGTAAAATAGCTATTTGGCAAAAAATATAACACACTTTTTCTCTGTGCATGAAATTATATTGGAAATTTTCAGTTCCTGTCATTGACTTAATAGAAGAGATAGAAATGTTTTCATTAATTTAAGGAATGCTTGTGGACATGGATTTTTTTTTTTTAATTTTTTTTTCCCTCAAAAGAAAATATATTCTTGCTGTATATATGCATTGGCACAATGTGCTGGCAGCTAAGAAACTGGAAGTAAAAATAGCTAGTAACAAGCTGGAGAGGCAAATGAAACAGATGTTTTAAAAGTAAAGAGGCAACTTGGAGAATAAGATAAGAAAGCAAGAAAGACTATTACTTAATTTTTTCAGCCAATATTTTCTGAATAGTTGAATCTGAACAGTTGGACTGTTCTGTCAATGTAGTATGAAAACTATGCTGATACAGATTCAGATACTTAAAAACAGAAATAACATTAAAAACCAGCAAATAAGAAAAAAGAAAAAGAAATCAGACATAGCAAACTGAAAAATAATCTGCAAGAAGGAAAAATGTTAAAGCCTGTTCATATGGAGCAGGTTTTTTTTCAAAAAAATAATATACAAAATCATAATTGTACTTTTTCATTCATGGAGCTTCAGTATAAACAGCTGTGAAGCATACATTCAGCTGAGGGCTGTATAGGCAAGCTGTATATATACCTAAATAACTCTATTAACAGCCTTCTGTTTTAATGGCATCCTTGTAAGCGGTATGTCTGGTTTCCTTCTGAGGTCTGAGCTCGTACGAGGTAGATTTAATACAAACCTGATTAATGGTGAAGAGAAGTTGAGTTTATTAGGTTGTGTTGAGGAAGTAGCTTAAAGAGCAGAACTGTACTACAAGAGCATTTAATGTTTTAATCTAAATATAAAAAAGTACACAAAATAACAGTATATTTCAGCCAATTTTTCTTGGGCCTCGGTTAAGCTTGTCATGTAACTCACTCACTTGGTTTTAACATCAGGTTTAAAGGTAGTTTTCAGTGGTAAGTAAAGTTTCTCTCTCTTGCCTGAAATTGCTGAAAAAGCATGTTCAAATTGTTGGTGAGTTTTGGCAACAGACCAACCTTATTCTGTTATTAGCACAGCTGTGAAGGAGGGCATGAATATTAAGTATATCATATTAGTTAGAGGTTACATGCATTCTGACACTACCTGGACACTGTTTTTAAAAAGGCCCTTACTTTGCAAGCAATGTTTCTCTAGATACTCTTTTTGCAGAGATAAAACCAATGGACACTTTACAGTGCTTACCTTGGAAAATATATCCAAAAAACCAATCATTAAAAGTATATTCAATTATTTCACCACTGATTTGTTCATTTATAGTATTTCTTGAATAAGAAGGAAGCTGAACATTTATTTTCTCAGACACTGTTAATAGAAACATAATATTTAAATTTGGAATAAACAGATGACACTTGCTTCCTGTATTTTGTGGTGTTGGGTTTTAATAAATATTATTCCTCTACTGGAAATGTCCTTAAGATCAAACCTTTCACCTATTTTATGGATAAATACCATTTGACATTGTTAAAATCTTTACATGTATGGTCTTCCTAAATGTTCCTAAACAGCTTGGATTGAAATTAATTGAAAGACTTATTTCACTTTCATGTAAAATAGTCCCAGTTTTCTTAAACACAAAATCAAGGTAAAAGATTCCACTGGTCTTATTAGGTGCACAATCAGATCCATGTTTGAGGGCACACAGTACACCAGATGAATTAAATTTGCTTGTTTCAATTGTATTCTCAAATAACCTAATAAAAATTGTCTAAAGAGTAATGTGACATTACTGCAAATTCATACTTGCAAGGAAAAAAATCCTTTTGCTGTTAATAGAATCAAAGTAAAATAAATTGTTTTCAGGAGTGATTTTCAGAAGTTCCTGATCAGCCATGATTTATGAAGATAGATGCACTATTTAACTGTTCTTAGTCTCCTTAGTCTAAATTATCTAGTTGCATAAATCAAAAACTCTTTCCAGTGTGAAACCCTTCTTCTGTTTGGTGTTTGCCAAATATATGTAGTGCAGTACCTGGAAGAATATAATTCAAACCAATAGATGAAGCAGTTTTTAAAGGTAAAAATCAAAGCAATTGTCCTGGTTTCAGCTGGGATAGAGTTAATTGTCTTCCTAGTAGCTGGTATAGTGCTGTGGTTTGGATTTAGGATGAGAATAATGTTGCTAACACACTGATGTTTTAGTTGTTGCTGAGCAGTGCTTACACTGGTCAAGGACTTTTCAGCTTCCCCTGCTCTGCCAGGTGCACAAGAAGCTGGGAGGGGACACAGCCAGGACAGCTGACCCCAACTGCCCAAAGGGCTATTCCATACCATATGGCGTCATGCTCAGTATAGAAACTGGGGGGGAGCTGGCTGGGGGGCAGCGATCGCTGCTCGGGGACTGGCTGGGCGTCGGTCAGCGGGTGGTGAGTGGTTGCATCACCACCCGCTGTCACAACCATCACTTGTTTTTTTTTTTTTCCCCTGGGTTTTGTTCCTCTCTTCTCCCTCTCTTGTTATTTTCCTTTTCATTACTTCCTCTTCTTCTTCTTCTTCTTCTTCTTCTTCTTCTTCTTCTTCTTCTTCTTCTTTTTGTTATTATTGTTATTATTGTTATTATTGTTATTATTTTATTTTATTTCAATTATTAAACTGTTCTTATCTCAGCCCATGAGTTTTCTTACTTGTGCCCCTCAGATTCTCTCCCTCATCCCACTGGGAGGGGGGAGGGTGAGCGAGCGGCTGGATGGTACTCAGTTGCTGACTGGGGTTAAACCACAACAGCAATTTCACTGAAACTTCTGTTCAAGGGAAAACCCTCTTATGGAATAAGTTTATGTACCATTTATATAGTGATTTTTAAAAAATACTATTATTTCAGTTTTGTGTCTGTGTATAACACTGTATCTCATGATTTAAGCGATGGCTTCTGAAAGACTGAGAGTAACATATTTTCAGAATTAAGAATTAGGTTGTTCCAGTTCAGGACAAAAGCAAATTTCAACTCAAGTCCTTCACAAGTTAGTGTTTTCTAAGCTTGCACAGCTCTTACTATGTTTGCCTATATGTCTTTACTGTATTACTTGGCATTGGCATTCCATATGTGGAGTATCATACAATCATGGAAAAATTTAGATGGTGAGGATCTTCTTGAGATCGTCCAGTCCAATGTCCTGCTTGAAGCAGGGCTGCCTTGAAAATTGGGTCAGGTTGCTCTGGACCTCCTCCAGTCAAATTTGAAAATCTCCGAAGATGGAGATCCACAGTCTCTGTGACAGCCTGCCCCAATGCCTAATCACTGTGAAATTTCTTTCTTCTTCCTCTTTCTGTAACCTTTGATTGTTACCCTTCTCCTTTTGCTGTGCATCTTTGAGAAACGTCTGCCTTGTTCATCCCTGTATCCCCCTTTAGATAGTTGAATGGGTATCTGCAATTGTAATGCATCCTGCCATCTTCTCTTTGGCTGGCCGAGCAAGCCGGGCTCCCTCATCCATTCCGTGAATGCCATATACTGCAGCCCCATAGTGGTCTTACTGGCCTTCCTCCAGTTTATAGCACTTGTGCCAGTTTGTCAATATCTTTTTTTGTGCTGGGGAGCCCAAAAGTGGCTGCGTTGCTCCTGGTGTGGTTTCACAAGTGCTTAATAGAAGGCTAAATTGCTTCTCTATCCTTCTGGCTACACTGCTCTTGATTTGGCCCAGTATCAACTTAACTTCAGTCGTTGCAAGCTCTTACTACTGACCCATATCCAACTTGCCCTCCAGGACACCAAAGTTTTTCCGTTTTTCTTTCTTTTTTCTTTTTTTTTTTCCTTTTCTTCTTCCTTGCAGAACTGCCAACTTCAATTGGCTTCCAGCCTTTTCTGTTGCAGGAATTTAAAACCTCCCAGGGGCAGGACATTATATGTGTCTTAGGTGAACTTTATGAGGGTTTTTTTGGCCCATTTCTCCAACATGTCAAAGTCCCTCTGAATGGTGCTCCTGTCCTCTAGTGTAGTAACAGCTCCCCCAAATTTGGTATCATCCACAAATTTGGGGATGGTGCATTCCATTTCTTCATCTGGGCAGTTGATAAAGTTGTTAAAATTTGTAATTGTTGTCAAATTTTAAGGTGTAAAATTTAGATAACTAAATAAAGAGCTTTTGTCTCCTGAGAGATTCAGCAATTATTTTTCAGTAAAGCATGAAAAATAGCAGGAGCAAAAGTTTAACACTCCACCAAACCCCAAAATTGCATCCTTTGCAGTGGTGGCCACTATTTTCTAATAACATTCACTTTCTCCTGCATTCCCATTACTAGGATTTTGCCATTTTAAGGCAGTGAAATTCGTATCTTTAGGTTACGTTCAGCAGCGAGGGTGGTGCAGAGACCTTTTGTCTCTGCAAACTCTGGTGCAGAGGGACAGCTGGCTGTTGGCAGGAGGACTCCGTGATCCTCTGCTGCCCTGAGACGAAGGATGGAGCCTGGCTTTTCTCACTTCACTTGTGCAGTGGCACATATGCATGAGTTTCGTTTCCTGATGAAAATCTTGAATTTTGAGACTGGAAAGCTGAGTTTTGAATCATCCAAGTGTGTGCAGTCGTGCATGGTTGGGTAGAGCCTGCTGTAGCATGCTTCTTATCAGCCGCTTAAACCCGCGTGTATTTCACACACAGCTGCTGATATCAAATTGTAGGCTGCTGCTCTGGATTTTGCCATCTGTTTGAGACGCGTGTTTCAGCTACATTCCAAGACTGAGCTAATCTCCTGCAAAGACCCTTCCACCACCTTCAACATTTCAGGACTGCAAATAATACTTTGCTTTCCATCCTCTGAAGATTTATGCTTGTCCTCTCAGGAGCTAACAGGGCAGCATTCCACCAGGAGCTGTTTTTTTCCTGAATTAAGCAGATCTAATGAAAGCTTTTTATTGTGCAGGCTCAGCATTTTGTGTTTATTTTTAGTATTTTCTAAGGACTCTATTATGGTAGGTAGGTCACAAATCTGACTTTTATATCTCTTTACAAAATATGGAACAATTTTTAAAACCCACAGAAAAGATGTATGGTGTGGCACCTGGACAAAAAACTCCTTAAGTTTGAATTACTTAGTCCTTCTGCATTTTCCATCGTTTTGACTACTTGTTCATTGTAGCTCTGTCAATGAACACTTGTAATAGGTATCAGGAGAGATCCAGTAGTAGAGGTTGTAGTCAGCTACAATAATACAAGGTGCTTTTGAGAAAGTTGTGAGAAACCTCCTATCAGTAAGTTCTGGAATTGTCTGCCCATGTGGTGTTTCTTGTATAATTTATCAAAACTTTTAATATATGCCTTACCTATGAGATTTACACACTTTAAAAAAATGTGGGAAAAACTATTGGAGGAAAATACTGACTATTGGTTTAGAAAAATTACACATGAAATTAAGAATAAGTCCCATCTACCTGTGTCTATGACCCTTACTTCTCCACTGGATGGCTGGCATCTTTTCTCCCTCTTCTCCTAATGTTCCTAAATAAGCAGCAAACATTTATTTAAATAGATGGCCATGTCTGATGTAGAGAATGCTATGCACAATGCAGGAATATATTAATTCCTCTCTCCAGGTGGGCTTTCAGCTTGGGATATTGTGGTTAGGTCTTAGTGTCCCTTTATAAATGTAAAAGGCATTAATTCCATATAGTTCTATCTTTAACTGTTTATTTGAGTAGCATCTCCTTTTTGTTTTTCCTAGTAAGTAGCAATCCTTCCATCAAGATATCCCTATTTTCAGTTTCAAGCATTTAGTATAAAGATTAATTCAATTTTTTGTCTAGAAGAGCACTGTAGAATTTTGTTCTGCAGTTGGCGAGGAGATAACTTTGATAAGGATGGGTAAAGAGGAAGGTCTCACACTTGGCAATGCAGCAGCTGGTTTTTTCCACTTTGAAAACTGAGTATGACACTGCCTTGATAGATCTAGCTTTTAATTCCCTGGGAATTTCTCTTTCAACTTTGTGAGAGGCTAAAGTTCCCCCAAAGGTCTCTGACTTTCTTTCACTGTAGCTATTGAAGTGTGGGATAATTGGCAGGGGAATACTTTTTCCAAAGGCTGGCTTGGTTTCTTTCATGTTTGATAAATATTATTAAAACACGTGTTTCTGCTCATTTCTCATAGCTGTTAGGAGGCAGTTAGATACCTGTTCTTAGGAAACTGTGTAATTTTGACACAGGCTATAAATGCTAGCTCTTCATTGATATAATGCAGGTAATTGCTGTGTTCAGTACCTAATATTTGACAGCACAAAACCCATTAATTAAGAAATGATACTTTAGAAAGCTGTAATTTTAACCAAGAGCTCCAGAGTTACTTATGCTATCCAAGGAGATTTCTCAGTAATTTCCCTCTGCAGCTGCTTGTGGGTGATCCTATTTTCTTTAAAATCCTCTTTCGGAGGGTGTTTCTGCTACTTTTCTTCTCAAAGCATGTAATTGAAAATGTGTCCTAACCTTGTGTTACTCCACTGCCTTCCTATCACAAACTTTTTGTACTGAATTCTACCATGCTTAATTGCATAAAGAAAAATGTGGCTATTCTAAAATGTTTTAAAATCCGTGCAAAACAGAATGTATAAGAGTTCATGTGACCCTGTTGTATTGTGTAGCTGCAAAAAGTGGGCAAATTTGTTTTAAACTGAGAACAAATTTGAAACCAAAGCAGCCACTTGGAAGGAATTTCTGGGATAATATATTTGATTTAACATAATACCTGTGAGCCCAATGCATGCATTGGGATCTCATTGTGCTAAATATGTTGGAAGAAAAGGTGGTGTCTACCTTTTGTATCTTAGTGAGAGGTTTCAAATGAAAAGTAGTACAGGGAGGAATACACGAAAGCGGTGGTAGGAGATTAGTGCAGTCAGCTTTTAGTTGCCACGTGTTGCTTGTCCCAGCTACGTTGTGCCACAGATGCAGAAAGCTCTTACAGGCACCTGGTGTGGCAGGTCCTGCACCATGCTGCCTGGACCATGAGTGGTTGAGGAGCACAGTGGAAAGGCATCTACTTGCTCAGAATCTGGTAATGAATCATTGGGTGAGAACAGATCCATCCAGGTTTATTAGCTTCAGCTCAGTGCTGGCCTTGACGTACCTGCATTGCTTCCAATAGAGAAATTCCTGCATTTCTATAAAGTGCTTCCTATGTCTTAGGTTCTCAGAGATTTGTTAGTTTAGGTACCCTGTTTGATGACCAGACAATAGATTGTGATCTCAGCAGTGTAATTTCTGTTAAGTATTTACAGTTTTTTCATCATTTCCCTTTGTATTTTAGAGGTGTCATGGAAAAGAAGAGATCTAAGAGGAATTTGAGGAAGGTCAGTCAGGTAACCAAATGGATATTTGTGGAGCATCCCTTCAAATAGGAACAGTGACATGGGAGAAAACATGAAAATGCATGACTGCATGTATGACAAGCTGATATTGGGGAGGAGACGTAGCATCCTAATATTAGATAAGGGATGAATGGACTCCATTTAGGCTGTGAACATCTTTGACAATGAGAGTGAATTTTGTTGTTGTTGTTGTTTAATGTAGTAAAAAGAAAAACAGCTTAGAGAATCCAGAGATGAGAGTTTTGTGAAAAGAGCATCATTAACAGCAGCATTCACATTGGATGGTGAGCGGGCAGGACTGCGTTTAAGGTCAGAAAGGAGAATGTTGCAATGGCTAAGGCATGGTACAAGAACTCAGGTAAAAGTCTACCTGTGTGTATGGATTTTCAAGCTGATAGGCAGAAAGAGTCTTTATATGTAATCAAACTGCACCTGGGAGAGAACAGAATTAAAGATGACAACTATGTAAGTGATGAGTAGTTTGGAGATGGCTCCCTAGTGATGTAAAACAGGCATTAAAAAGCATGAAAAAGAAAGGAATGCCATGCATGGTAAAGTAACAAGTTCTGGATGCTGTTTGGTGAATTAACATTGTAGTAATGGAATACAGGGTTAAACCTTTAAACTTGAGAGGTCATGAGGGGATCACTAATTGTTATTTCACTTAATATCATAAAAACCAATGATGTTCAGCTTGTCTACAGTAGTCATAAATGGCAACTGGAAAATACCTCAAAATGTGAGTATGTATATGTAGGTGTGTATATATACATGTATATGGACACTGTGTGTGTTTGTGTATGTACATATATACACATATACCTATACATATCATATAGAGAGAGACCAAAACATTTATGGGAAAAGCAAACTTTTGTAGGTGGAAAAGTTGACAAGCTTTTAAACATACAGCTGCTTTATCTGCTGAAGGGCATCTGTACCTGAAAGCTTGTTTCTTTCCAACTCTGTCACTTGGTCTAATAAAAAATATGCCTTCTCTTTTAGACCATGTGGATTCCTGGACAATCTTGGCTATGACAGTGTTGCTTCCACAATATGTATTTGATCAAAATAGCAAGCAGCAGGGAACTCAGATTAATCTATTTTGATTTTCATTTACCTAATGGAAGATACTCCTCTCCCCACTAAAATAAAGACTGTAATACATGGTCTGATTACATATGGCTGTTTTCCTTTATGCTGCAACTTTTTCTTCTTTATGTAACTAAATGTGGCAAGAATTCCAGTAAAGAGTAGTTCTCCAGTGGTACAGAACTGGCATGGAGACTTTGTGTGAGCTTTTACAACTATGAGAATATATAAGACTAAGCTAAACGAAAGTCTTCTGGGAGTGGTTGACCTTTCTTCTGTAACTGTCAGCTTATGTTCAGTTTAAACCCAAACCATATCTCTCCTTTTCCTAGTCTTGTACCTCCTCTTTCTTTGTCTGCCTGTCCCTTGACCTGCCATCTCTCCCATGTGGAACTGAGGGATGTTGCATCCCTGTAAAATATTTCTCTTCCTTTTTTTTCCCCTCTCTAGAGTAAACTGTACTCTCTTTTAACAAAGCAGACAGGGAAGATGGACAAGTTTGCTCTGTAGTGTGCAAGTCTGAAGAAAGATGGTAAATCTTTGGGTCAGGCTTTGGGGTAAATTTAAGAAAACTGAGACATTGACTGGGTTGATGCAGTTACACTGGAGAAATCAAAGGTGTAACTGTCCCCTTGAGGAAAGGAGAATTGTTTTGTGCCCCAGGCTTCTGAAACAGAACTTAAGGTAGAGAGGCGTTACTGCTGCAGTTCTGTTCAGCTTTATCAGTTTGTAATAAGTCAGTTGCTTAGAAATTCTTTCAGCTAGTTTGTGCTTATAAAAAAATAAGCGCTATTGCAATGCTGTGTATTTGTGTGTGTGTGCACGCACGTGCATATGTTTATATGAGTGAGAGATTCTCTAGTGCCTACCTGTAACTTAAAATATAAGCCCAAAATAAAAAAGGATGTGCAGCCATTGCTATTATATTGCTATTTTCAATTATTATCAGTGTCTCAAAGATTTTTCTATTTGACTGAAACATGGGGTGTTTCTTTTTTCTGAAAGTTTCACCACATGTAGATTTTATGGTAGAAAAAACAGTAGTAGGAAGAGCAGAGGAGAATTCTGCCTTCTTTCCTGCTTTCCACTGACACCCACTCCAAAGCCATGCTCTTTCATGGCATTTCTTTCTAATGTGTGTGAGCTTGTGTGCTCTGAGCTATGGAAATGGGTGTGAAGGATAACATGGGCATGATTTCACTGGTCACATCTGTTTCAAATGATCTATTCTGCTCCGGTTCAACAAGTAGCAGTCCGTACTGAGATTGTTGCTTTCTTTTTTCTTCCAACTTAAACGCCTATGTCATTCCATTTACCATGTAAGTTATAAGAATATGAAGAGTATGAAATGTGCTACTAATTGGGTAACTAAAATCAGGGCTGCCTATGTAACCTTGGTTCTTCCTTGTTAAATGTATGCCTTGCATGGCCAAATTTCTCTCTCAATTACATAGATGTTCAGTGTGAACACCTGTGTAATTGAAAGTGAAACTTTGTCCACAGTATTTAGTTACATGACATTTTTTCCTCCCAAGGGGTCCCCGATAGATCAGTGTTCATGACAGATAGCATTCAGTGAATGAGGCAGCTGCTTAATTTTTGTCATTGCTGTTCACTGCACAGTCCCTCTGAAACCCTGCATGTTGCAAATTCTTCCATTAATAAAAACTGCATTCTTTTCCTGCAAGTCCTTTTTGGCATACTTGAAAGTCTCACAAATCTGAATGAACATACTGGGAAGTATTATACCTATTTACTGGGTAAGGAATTGAGACCCAGCAACCTTCCCAAGTCAGGAAAGAAATCTCCATCAGAACCAATCTCCATCAGTTCCTGTTGGAACTTAAAAATAGTGTAGACCAGCTTATTCAGTTCAAATCTGACCTTTTTATCTTCGATCGTGACTGGACTTGGTTCAGCCAGGCCATATCCTGCCACTCAGGTTCTGTACACAAACTGTGTACAGAAGTTCACCATGTGCTTTGTAGACTATGAAAGGAGTAAGGCAAGGATCCTGAAGAAACAAATTGTATCTGATCGTGTAATCTGATTGTGTTAATCCTGTACATCACTCAGACTTAACTATGTTACTTCTAACATTTTCTTTTTTTTCTTTTTTTTTTGGCGTAACTTGACATAAAGGACTTCTATAGATGTAGGGCTATAATAAACAGCAAATGTATGATTTAACAAGTTCGTGATTTTATTTTTTCACATAAGACTATAGTAGTCTTATTTCCAAAATTCCATAGGTTTATGTTGGCCAAGAAAACAGTTTAGTAAACTGAAGGAGCTACAGCACCCTTAAATATATTGTTAATGGTTAACATTCTTGTTAAGAAATCTGTTCCTATAGTAACTGCTGCCGATTGTCACGTCCTGTAGCATTTGGAATAGTACCAAAGTGAATTTAACACTGATGCTGCGAGGGACAAATCCTATGAGAGCTGCGATAGATCACTGCTAGCAGTATGCTTTATTTGGTATCGAGATGTATGAACAACACAGTTCAGTAACCATAGATGGTGTTTAAGAACTATTTCTTCCTACCCTTTATTCTAATGCTCTGTGTGTATTTGCTTTTTTTCCTTCTATACCAAGACTAGTCCTCTTTTGAATCTTTTTATGTGCAAGGGCACATAAAAAACATAGGTATGCTTAGGATTTTAAGTTTAAATGTGTGTGCATGTATATGCTACTAATTTTTAAGTGTCTGTGAAGAGATTCACCATGTATGTTTTTCACTAACAAAGAGGAAGTCAACATGGGGCAAATGTGCATGGCTCAAGCTTTAAAGCAAAGCCCAGGTGAGTTTTAAAGGGTGTGTTTGTCTTATCTTGTACTAGCCCTGTGTTTCGTCTCTGAAGCACAGTGGAGGGAGATTTTTCTTCTGCTTATAGAGTGTGTATCCTCAGATGAAGTGGATGATTTCAGTGGCTATGCATTCTGTTTCAGTCTATGTTTGTATCTATTTTTGTTTGTCTTTTGAGTTGAGACTGCACTGAGCAAACTCATGATCAAGTGAAGGCTAAAACTTTTTTAAGGGGAGGGGAAAAGGCTTCAGAGGAGATATATCTTATTTGTAGCAACCACAGTTTGGCTGCTGGTGTAATTCTGAGAGAAATAGAACTTTGTTTTTCCAAGTTTGTGGGTATGCATGCAGTGAACACTTGGAGATGTTACAGAAACTTCCTTCTTGCTTTCTTTCTTTCCAGATGGATGAAATAAAAGGCAAAGACAGAGTGATTCTGGCTCTGGAGAAAGACCTTGGTGTGCAGGCAGGCCATACTCAGAAACTGCTCCTTCAGAAAGAAGCTTTGGATGAACAGCTTGTCCAAGTGAAGGAGGCAGAACGATACCACAGTAGTCCTAAGAGAGAGCTTCCTGCGGGAGTGGGGGATATCACCGAACTGATGGGAAGCCCGGTAAGAAAATTGTGTTTTCTTCAAATGTTCAACACAGGATAATTGCTGCCTGGGTGTTCACGGTAGTTTTGTGGTTACTTCGAAAATACTAGAAGGACTAATTAATGGTAAAAGGCTCTGCACTGCACTGTGCTGTTTCACTGGTGATTTAGAAACTCCTTGCATCTCTTGAATTTCAAAGAATATTGACAAATATGTGGATAGAGAACTTTTAGAATTTACATTGTGAACTTCAGCTGTGAAACCCATTATTTTCTTAGATATTTATTTCATAATTTTAGGAATTATTTTAACCAATGGCAAATAGATACTATACTTTTCAAAAACTATGCCATGTGATTTTAATCTATGTCCTATGCACTAGATTTTTTTACGTTTAGCTGATAGTAAGAAATCTGGTGAGAAGTAACCAGTAATAGGTGAAATATTATTTACCTAGCTTTTTTTTTTTAATCGTTAAACCTTTACATACATTTCACAAGTAGATACTTTTCATGTAATATATCATGTAGCATTTCCACAGGATGATATTGTTCAGTGTTTCAGTTAATTAAAGTAAGTTTTCCAGACATTGATGTAAAGACTGTATTTAAAATTTACACAATCCACTTGCTAAACCATGATATTAAATTTATGGATAGTAAAATATTTTTTAAAAGGTAATTTTATATATCTATATGTTTTTGATGTAAAGGAGCAGCATTTGGATGAACGAGATGTGCGGAGATTTCAGTTAAAAATCGCTGAACTGAATGCTGTAATAAGGAAGCTGGAAGACAGAAATACTCTCTTAGCAGATGAAAGAAATGAACTGGTAAATTAATTAGTAATAACACAGATGGTGACTCGGAGGGCATCTTTATGGTAAAAGATTTAATGTTGAAAAGTCAGTGTTATAAATAATTTACAAATTAGTCCTGGTTGTCCTCAGTCAATTGTATCTAAATATAACAGAGATTTCTATAGAAATTCACTTTGTGACCATAAAAGATGGATGGAATCTGTCTTGTTCCAGAAAAATAAAACTTTATAAATTTATTTTGGGGTCATCGTAAACAAATTGACTGATAGCTTGCCTGTGGCACTGTGTAATGATGTTGTGTAAAACATGCATAATCTATGCACTTAAATTACTGTATTAATCTTTTTGAAATTTGACAATGGTTTTGTGACATGCTTATGCTAGCTAGGAGTTAAAAAAGCTGTCTTGTGTTGGAGATGAAAAATCTGCCAATTCTCAAGGGAAATCTCTTAAGTAGGTGAAATTATCCTAGGAGAGTGATAGTAACTTACAAAAGAAAGGATATGACAAGAATTTTAAGAATGAATTTTATTAGCCTGCATCACTACTTAATTGCTTGTACTGAGGTTAACGGTAAAACTCCCATTGACTGCAATGGGAGGTGAGTTTTACCAATAAGAATTTTTACATGTCGTCTTACACATGCCCTCTTATAATGCCTTATTTCTAGTGGCAGAAGAAAAGATTTTTCGTTCTAATCAGATGGAAATTTTCTCTCATGCAACCTATGTATCTGATTCTGAAATAATGCTATGATGTATGGTGAGGGCAGAAGTGGAGGGCACTCTTGCCATGTGTCAGTCCTATAGATGAGTGAAGCATTGACATCTTCCTCCTTGCTTTGTCAGACTTAGCTCTTCATGTTGAGATACGAAGGCTTTGCTTTATGATAAAAGGACTTAATTTAGTTATGACATCTCAATGATTATCAGAAGAGCTAATTTTTGAAATTTTCTTGTCCAGCATCTTGGCTGAATGTAGATTAGTGAAGTCAATTGAACAATGCTAGACCAAAACTGGATGAATTGAGAACATAACAGTGTCTTTTTCTTTAAACTTTTCCTCTTTAAATAGCTGTATGTCTAAACTGCCCTTTCATATGACAAAATTGATTCCTCATTAACAATTTAAGTTTCTTGGGGTGAGAAAAACATGTGTTTTACCCTGGGTACAGTTCGCCATTTTTCCTACTTTGTCTAGGTGCTGAGTGTTTGTTTTGGTTTTTTTTTTTTCCCCACTTTTCCTGCTACAGTTGCTTTTCTCTGCTCTATACTCTCAAGAACATCTTGCCTTTTTTCAAGATTGCATTATATAAAGACAAGATAATTCAGCCTCCTAATCCTTTCTGTGAACATAAGTAATTCAAAACAACCTTGAAGAATGCTGAAGTACTGCAGCATCTGTCCTTCAATGTCCCTCTAGATGGAGGGCATGTATGACTCAGTCAAGTGCTCTTCTTGATGCTTGACCTAGAGGCATAAGTAGTATATTTTGGAAAAGATATGGAGAAGGTTTTGTCATATCGTGAGACAATATTACATAAAACCAGTAATATCAGTAAGCTTGTATGATTAAGCACTGTGAAAAATAATTTTCTCCTGAGAATGAAACAGAAAACCAAATACTCGGTGAAATTATCTCAGGACAAAGATTATATTTTTCGCATTTCCGGTTAAAACTCAGTAAATTGAAAAAACTTTTGATTGGAAAAAATAGATTTTTTACAAACAAAACTGATCAAGGATTAATGAAATAAAAAGGGTGAAATATTGAATACACGCAAATGCAAGAAAGGGCAGTAATTTGCTTCACATAATTGTCTAACATCATAAAACCACAGGAACAAAATTGAGCAGCTTGAAAATGTCAGCAGAACGCTGAGATTGAATCTGTGCCCTCTGGCTGACTTTGTCATTGCTCTAATTACACACTAGGTATAGGGTTTTAAAAGTAGAGTAGGAAGAGTTTACTCCTACTAAAGGGATAGTGAAAATGACTACCCTAGAGACCTAGTTGCTCACAAGAAGCTTGTATAGAACGAGATTAGTTTATCAAGAAGTCACTTTTATGGATCATCATAAGTGTTTTCCAAGAGCAAAATGAGGTGACCGGATCTAGTGTTTTTGTAGACTGTACAAAAATGCTATGTCTTATTTGTTTGGACTCCTGTAGTTCTTAGTTCAGCAGTAGTCTATATCAGATGCCACTTAACAAAAGAACTAAACTTTCTGAATGAAGGAAGAAGGCAAGTGAAAACACACATATTTCTTCTTTCCAACAAGTATAGACTAAAGCACAGCTAACTTTGTTCCTTTGCCATGTGCAGCTGAAACGTTCTCGGGAGACAGAAAGTCAGCTGAAGCCTTTGGTGGAAAAAAATAAGAGGATGAGCAAAAAAAATGATGATATGTTGCAATGTATCCAGAGAATGGAAGAGAAAATAAAAAATCTCTCAAGGGAAAATGTAGAATTGGTAAGTAATCATCTCTGACGTCATGTTATTAGAACACATTGTACGCAGTTACTTTTGAGGTGGAAGTGCTTGTAAGGCTCTCACTCTAATACAGACATTTCAGAGTCTTAAATTCAGCCAATGCAACTGAATATTCATACTCTGAATTTAGAGTGGCATGTGCTTTGTGTTGTATCAATTCACGCTGATTAAGGGAAAGGATCACAGATAGATAAAATGTGTTTAGAGGCTATAAAACGTATGACTAAAAATCAGCTTTAATAAATGTTGCTTCTATGATTAGAAGTCAGAACTGAATTCGAGTGCATGTGCCAAAGGCTCTACTATGTTAGATCATTGAGTTCACTTGTCTGCTAATTTTGTCCCAGACTATGTTCTTTGATTCCATTTTAAAATATCTTATGTGAGATATTAACACTGAGGCATACAGGATGTGTAATATTTTTTTTTGTTGAAAGAGGCCTTATATTGTAGTAGAGTATGCACTGATGAGTCCAAAGAATTCTTGATTACTAGATCACACGAGCATTTTCCTCCTGTTACAGCAAGACACTTTAAAACATTCTGTATGTTTAATTTTTTTTTCAATTTTATTTTAATTTTTGTAGAAAGAGAAGTTATCTGCACAACCAGCACTGAAAAGGCACACATCTTTGAATGATCTCAGCAGCACACGGGAGGAGCAAGAAATTGAATTCCTTAGACTGCAAGTCAAAGAACAGCAGCATGTTATTGATGATCTCACAGTGGTAATGCTTATGACTGGTATACATACGTGCATGCACACACGTCTATAGGCAAGCTAAAGATTTGAGAGCAATATTTTAACTCCAGTTGTAGTAGTGATACAGAAATAGTTCTTTGACATTGAAGGGTTCTTGTTATTTCCCAGGTAGTGAATGAATTTCTTTGGAATGTGCATGAATCTCTGTATTATAAAATATTTACCTAGTATGAGCTGCTTGTGAAAAGAAGTGCATCAGTCCATCCACCTTACTTAAAAAATTGGTTGTCAACAACTGAGGAACTTGAGGAAAGGACACGTTCCAAAACTTAATGGCTGAAACATGTTGGATGTAGACCCTGGTGCAAACCCAACCACTCCCCTGATCTAGAAGTTCTCCTAAAAGCGATACTTACGGTATCTTATCATAACTTATGATACACCCTTCTGGTGCTGGCAGAAATGACATATCATCTCTGAGAGACCCCTGCCCTTCTCGAGCAGCATTTGGAACTCAGGCAGACACAGAGCATCTCAAATGGCACTACTGACTGCTACAAAATGATAAAATGAATTTAAGATCATTCTGTATAAACAGAAAATTAAACAATTGGATGCAACACTGAAAATAAAAATAGAAGATCCAGAAAGATAAAACAACAAGATGTGTTATTGCTCTGTCTGGAACATTGTCTCTATTCTTGGCAGTTCCTCTGAGATTTTGACCCAGGATTTCTCTCTGTAACCAGTGCCAAAGATTGATGTCTGCGTGCATTCTCCAGTGTCACAGTGTTACAAGTAGTAGGATGTTACTCGGACACTATAATGTAGGGTCTGATTCACAGGGCAATGCTGCTTTACCTTCCAAATACAACTGTACAGACAGAGACTACGACATGATTATTAAATTCCCAGTATATGGCAGATATAACCTCACTTATATTTCAGTGTAAAGTGGGTATGAAAGGACTCTCTTTTTACTGTCTCAGCCAGTAACCTGAGGAAATATATTGTATCCTGACTTTGGTCAAATAGTATTAACTTGTGTTTAGTGTGAAAGTAAAATAAATAAATATTTTAAAATATGGTTTCATTTTGGCTTTGTTTCCTATTTACAGATACTTTTTGACTTGCAGAAATAAGTTAAATTGTTAACTAGGATACTGCTTTGGTTGGCAGTACAAACTAATTGATGCTTTGCCTTTGATATGAATGCAGTGGAATTCTGCACTTCCATTATGCTTTTTAGCTATTTTTTCTGTCTCAAACCACACCTCTACAGAATACAAATGTATCATAATTATCAAGAATGACCCACGCGTCACATACCTGATTAATACAAAAGTCATCAGCTTACCTCCAGCTGAGACCAATATGATACACAGAAATAAGAACAATAGCTTTAGGCAATAGGGTTGTCTGAATTGATTAACATTGTCGTCTGTAGGATATCTTTGATGCTGTTGAAGCCGTATCAACTTGAGTTCTCCCACAACAGTGGTGTTCTGGTCAGTTCTTAAAAGGAAAGCTATCAAAATAAACTCAGATGATTGCAAAAGATGCTAGTGATTCAGTAAATAGTGCTATTTAATTGGCATTATTATTGTTCTGGTAGCTTGATGTATTATTGAGACAGTAAATTAAGCAGTCTTCTTACAAACAAGATCAGAAAGAGGAAGGAGTGGGGGATTTTGGAAGTGTTTGTTCATTCTGCACTGAAGTGAGAGGAAAGTCCAGCTGTTTGGACACCTGTTTGGGATGCAGGAGACCCAGGTTAAAGCAGGGACTGTGCCTTAACCAGGTACCTGAGGAGGGAGCATTTTTCTCCAACACTATAAAATTCAACTGTGTGGTTTCAGTTTTAGCTTAATATATTATATTACATTATTCTGCAGCTTCAAATACATGCTCAGTTCTACCTTGGTAGTCATTACTTTTCCTTATTTTGAAAACCACATGTATTAAAGGTGCTAATCAAGTTGTTGTGCTTTTCTGAATTATTTCATATTTTACAAAACTTCATTCCTGGAACAATGTGCTGATAAACATGAATTATTTTGTTGTTATTTCCACTGGAAGCTTCCTATTTGTCCAGTTTCTGAACTGAATGTAAAGCAAACAACTCTGAGTAGAATAATACCATGCAGTGAGCAATAACTGCTAGAGAAGCACTTGGAACTGCTATCATTCTTTTAAAAACAGAGGTGCTGCAAACAAAGATGCAGAGCTAAGGAAAGAATCAGGAAAAAGGCAAGGAGACTGATCACCTGTGTTGTTGGGGGTTTTTTTGCTTGCCCCTTTGCATTTTTTACCTTCTCTTCCTCCTGTTCTCCTTTGGAATTCAAGGCAGTATTCTTGGGCTTAAACATTCATAAACCCTGCATTTTTCCACTTATAACCCCCTCCTGTTAAGATATAGATAATTGTGATCTTGTTCCAAAGCCATGGTAGAAAAAAGACACTGACTAAGTTGACACAGACAGAGAGTGCCTTTGGATTTGAGACTTTTGCCCTACAAGGATAAGTCACATGTAACACTATATCTGCATATGCATGCTTGTATATCACAGTATGCCTGATATAATGACTTGTAGTTACTAAGGCTGGACTAATTTTTGGCTACCGACCCGCTTCTTCAGGATGGTTGAACACTGGAGTGAGAATGTGAATTCTGTTTCCATAGTGAGCTTCTTGGTAAAAGAGGCAAAAGAACTGTCAGAAATCTGTGCCCAGTATTTAACAAAGCCTTTTCTTGCCAACTTCCCATCAAGTGTGTAAAGTATATGGCTGAAGGTTTGTTTGCTAAAGGGATAAAGCTGCAGTACAGCACGGTGTTATATCAACATGGCATTATTCAAAAGGATAAAGACATTGTCTTTGTGTTAGCTTTAGCATAGGCTTTAAGAAGATTTTAAGGATATTTCTTTGTGTTAGACATATCTAAATATGTTTTAAAAGAAACCCATACCAAAATGTTCTCTTTCCTTCTAGGAAAGGGAACGGTTATTACGGCCTAAAAAACAGAGGAGGAAAAGTCTGAAGCCTCCAAAGGTGAGCAAACCTTCGGTTTCCATGCATTTCCGTTGTTGTGAACAGTGCTTGTTTCAAATATTGCCTGAAATTAAAGCTCTACTTAAATTAATGGTAAAATTTCATATAATTCTCCTGGTTTTTCTAATGAGTGCTTATTCCCTTTTTCTTAGGATAATTCAGGAGCTGCAAGTTTTGTACTGCACACAAGTATTGTTGTCTTGGTTTTTGTTTTAAATAAATAATATCATTACACTTCTAGCCATTGTGGCCTAAATATTCAAGTGGCTTGAGGCCTAAATGATATAATGACTCGAAACAACTACCATGTCAAAGGACAAATACTCAGTCCTTTTTAAAGAAAATACACCCTTTAAACTACTTGTACCAAGTTACTGCTTAATCACAATTGAAAACTTTAACTCGTGCTAGGGATGTTATTGAAATGATATTTTTGTGCGTGATATACAAATAGTAAAAAGATTCCAACTAGTAACTCTTTTATCTAGTAACTATTTTGCTCTAGAATGCAAAGTAGAAGAGAAAAATTTAGATTGTAGAAACGGAAAAGTTTTGCTTCAGAGTGTACCTTCAATGTTTATTGTAACATGCTTAACGTAACTGATTTTTCTGAATAATGTTTTTTTGTGAAGTTGAACATTAGCAGCCTGGAGTGTGTGAGGGGAGGAGAATGGGGTGAGAAGGAGAAAATGGAAGTGAAGAGTGGAGAGATGATTATCATCTATATGGTAGCTTAAGATACATTCTGTCATAAATGGGTGCTTGTTGTCACTGTTCTGCGTAGTACATTCCTGGTGACCTCCAGGTGGTGCTTTTTTATAGCTCTGCATTCTGTAATACCTGTATTCTGAAAGATTTATCCTTTGGGATTCTCTGTTTCAACGGTACTTTCTTCAAATTATGCTTCTAATAATGATGTGTCTTTTACATATGAAGAAAGAAAAATTCAGAAGTAACAGTAAACCTTGCATACATTTTTTTGTTATGTAGTGGAAGGCTGATAGATGCCAAATATATTTACGGTAACCCTGAACTGCTTTCTTGGTGTAGTATACCTGGAAGTTTGTGTGTTGAGAGTGAGTTTAAGAACAGGACATAAAATTAAATTTTATATTTATATATATATATATTTATATATATATATATATATGTAACTAATACTGTAATTTTTATAGGCCTCTCTGATTACTATCCCTGATCTTATTTTAAATTAATTGTGTAAGATCTGTTGCTATATTGTAAAGTTCCTAATGAAACAAAACTACTTAATTTAACTTTTTAGGAGTTGATAACTTGTGATGCTAATTTCTATAGGCTGAAAATTCCATAATTATTCATTTATGTCTTAAAAATTTTCTGTGTTAATAGAACTTCAGCTGACCTAGGCTCTGTACCCTTTCCTTTTACCTATTTTGTCTTGAGCAAGCTGCTGCTTTTGTGGTATCCTCTTCTTCTTTTCCTTATTGACCAAAGCAAGAGTTGAACAACATGAGGGTTGGAAAAAATGTGCATGATACCATTAAAAAGTTTGTGGCAGTGCTATTCTTCATGTGGTAAGAGTACTATAATTGGGGGACTCCTGCAGAGATTACTGCAAGAATTGTGTGCATATGAGCAGCAAGGTTAGTAGGGGTTTGCTTCTTATTTATGATATGATAGATACATCAGAAAGAACAAATTAATCAGCAGCAGACATAACTCCCACTAGTTATTCCATTCCCTGTCTATTAGCTCTTCGGTGCCCATATGAAATTGGTCATTTGAAATTTTATTTGATGCTATCTCCTAAAAGGAGGAGCAGGACTATAAAACAAAAACAACTGGAAAAGAGAGGGAAAGTTGTGAGAGAAGAGTGAATGGGATTTGTGGTGGGTTGACCCTGGCTGGATGCCAGGTGCCCACCAAGCCGCTCTGTCACTTCCCCTCCTCAGCTGGACAGGGGGGAGAAAAGTATGATGAAAGGCTCGTGGGTCGAGATCAGGACAGGGAGATCACTCAGCAATTACTGTCGTGGGCAAAACACACTCGACTTGGGGAAATTAATCTAATTTATTACCAATCAAAATTGGAGTGGGATAATGAGAAATAAAACCAAATCCTAAAACACCTTCCCCCCACCCCTCCCTTCTTCCCAGGCTCAACTTCACTCCCAATTTTCTCTACCTCCTCCCCCGAGCAGCGCAGGGGACGGGGAATGGGGGTTGTGGTCAGCTCATCACACGTTGTCTCTGCCGCTCCTTCCTCCTCAAGGGAGGACTCCTCACACTCTTCCCCTGCTCCAGCCCGGGGTCCCTCCCACGGGAGACAGTCCTCCATGAACTTCTCCAGCGTGAGTCCTTCCCAGGGGCTGCAGTTCTCATGAACTGCTCCAGCGTGGGTCCCTTCCACGGGGTGCAGTCCTTCAGGAACAGGCTGCTCCAGCGTGGGTCCCCCGCGGGGTCACAAGTCCTGCCAGCAAACCTGCTCCAGCGTGGGCTCCTCTCTCCACGGGTCCACAGGTCCTGCCAGGAGCCTGCTCCAGCACGGGCTTCCCACAGGGCCACGGTCTCCTTCGGGTGCACCCACCTGCTCCGGCGTGGGGTCCTCCGTGGGCTGCAGTGGATATCTGCTCCACCGTGGGCCTCCATGGGCTGCAGGGGCACAGCCTGCCTCACCATGGCCTTCACCACGGGCTGCAGGGGAATCTCTGCACCTGGAGCACCTCCTCCCCCTCCTTCTTTACTGACCTTGGTGTCTGTAGGATTGTTCCTCTCACATATTCTAAATCCTCTCTCTGGCTGCAGTTGCTGTTGCGCAGCAGGTTTTTTTTTTCCCCTTCTTAAATATGTTATCCCAGAGGTGCTACCACCGTCGCTGATGGGCTTGGCCTTGGCCAGCGACAGGTCTATCTTGGAGCTGGCTGGCATTGGCTCTGTCGGACATGGGGGAAGCTTCTAGCAGCTTCTCACAGAAGCCACCCCTGTAGCCCCCCCCGCTACCAAAACCCTACATGCAAACCCAATACTATACTAGTTATACTATATATACTATACTAGTTATATAATAACTATATACGTAGCTTCTAAATGAGCTAATTCCTTAAGGAAGGAAAGAAGTCATCAATAATATATTTATTAGCGTCCTATTACCTGCCATCATATTAACCTGTAGGCTATTCACATGTACATGCAGTGTTGGCTTGGAGTTTAAACACTGTTGATGTTAGCTTCTAAAAATCCAATGCTGGCATACAGGCTGGTTTCCTCCCAGGTCACCTGTGTGGTCCTGTGAGGATCAAAATCCTCAAAGGAAGCTGTGTTTCCCACAGTTTTCCAGCAATTTTTTATTTAAACAATCTATGTAGAATGGACTGCTTACCCAGATGAGCTGTTGGGATTGTACCATCTTCATCTTCTCAGTTTTTACAGCCTATCTCAGGAATCTAGATGAAAATGGTAGAATTCATCTAACCAAGCATTCGCAATGCTTAGTTAGATGTCATTAATGGAAGTGAGATACAGACATCTCACTGTGCACAGAGTGGTAACATTAAGCAGTGATTGTTCCCCTCTGGATGTAGATATCTAAATAGGCCATATGATTTTTGCCCTAAAATTGCCTATTTCTCTCCATGGACTATAAAGGCAGCCTAAGATGAGTTGCTTTATATATAGATGTGTACAGTGCAAGTGTATTTCTGTCTATGATCTGTGCAAGATTTTTGTACCATACAGATGATAACCTATATATAATAGTAGAAGAAATTATGGGTGTATCTGTCCTAACCAACCACTCAGAAGGAGAAATTACTGACGTAAATCTTTGGCTTTGCTTTTCTAAGATTTGTTAAATGTAAAATTAGCATTAACACAGTGAATTATCAAGTTTGGCTGTTGGAGCTGTATCTTTTTCCAGCTGTGTCCCACTTCTCTTGACAAAGTGAAAAAGGAAATAACTGATGAGAATTAGGTTTCATGAAAGTGATTAGATAAGCTCAGACTAGAAGGTATGGAAAGGTTCATTTTTTGTTCTAATAAACAGGAACTTGGTGCACAGGATGAAGACTTACACTCATCTACCGTTGCAGCTTCTCCTCTTGTACAATCCAGCTTCCTTAATTTTTGAGGTACTCTGACTGGACAGGGTCCATGTTTGTTTTCTAATACAAGTATTTTCCTGACAGTGATTCCTGTTAGCCAGAACAGAAACCATGGCATGTCTTTCTCCATCTTTAAGACAGCTTGTGTGAATTATCTATCAGGCTAGTCCAGTAGCCTTTATAGCCCAATTGTGTCTAACTAACATTAGTTCAGCTGAGAAGCTTTTGAAAATACCAAGGATTTGTTGGTTTTTTTTTGCAATTAGATGTCTATGTTATTTCTGGAGCTCTGTAGCTGCACTAGGTTACTGTTGCTAGTGTAGCTTTATCTGAGCATTCTTTTAATTACCAAGGGGCATAGGAGTCCATAGAACAGCGCTGGCAACCGGCTCACATTCCCCAAGGAAGGGAGCAGCAAGTGGGATGGGGCTTTATAACCTCAGTGGTTGCAAGGTGTTTAGAGGAGTAATATAATGACTCTGTATAGTCAGGTACTACAGGAAAGTTTTCTCTGAACTGAAGCAGCCTGAGCTGATAGAGGTTTGGTTTTTGTTTGGGTTTTGTTTGTTTGTTTGTTTTTGGTTTTGGTGGTTTTTTTTTTACGTTAACGTGCCATTGGACTTGTTAGGAAAAAGATGTACCAGAGGTGAATCTTCTTTTGCTGTTTAAGGCATGCTTTTTTCCAGGTGTTTTTTTTTTTCTTTTTCTTCTTCCAATTTTGGTAGTGAAATAACCAAGAAACTGCAGAAACAGTATTTTTGGGGTTTTGTTTATTTTTGACATGTAGAGTGGCGTTACAGTGATTCCATGATTGATGGAGTCATGCATTTGAAAATAAGGCATAATTGCCCAGTTTGTTTGGAAACTGCAGGACTCTCTGGGTTTGTTTCTTTATTTAAACTTTAATAAATGAACTGTATTCATGATAGTGGAAAGCCTGCACACTGTTGTGATGGAGTTCATATTTCTTGTTTTATATTTTTCCTTTTTTATCTGCCTCTGTGCTTTGGTGTGCCTGTATTTTTCTGGCTGCCAAGAAATGACATATAAGCATGAAGGTAAGATGTTACTGATTAGCTCATCTGATTGCATTACAAGGAAATTCGTCTTGGATCATTTTCATCATGTTAGATTAATTACTTGAAAACAAGGTATTTAAATGTAAAGTGAAACTACTTTAGCAACAGAGAAATCAGATTATTTATATGTAAGTATACCTAATCCAAACCATTAAAAATATGAGAGTATCTTGAGATTTGCTTATAATATGATCTATGTGTCACTATTGATTTATAACATTCTAAACTTTCATGTTTATGAGCACCATACTTCAGTCGAAGAGTTAATACTTGAGTTATAAAGACCTAATGCATAATTTTACTTTAAAATTGTGTGAAAACATCAATATAAATCCACATGAAAAATAGTTGCTAGTCAGTGGAAATTAGAATTTAAATCAGAATTTTTCAGCAATTGACATGACTGTTTTCTCAGTTTTGAAGTTATGATTTAGAGGTAACAAATGTACAAATAAATATAAAAGAATCTTTAAGTCATTAATTGAGAATGTTCCCATTTTTAAGAAAAGTTTGAATAAAACTTGAATGAAAATAGTGTATAGTTACAAAAATCCAGTAAGTATTGTACAGGCTTGTATGTACTTTGGAAAAAACATGATTCAGCTTTTGAACTATATGTGGAATCTCCCTGGGAGCTGGTGTATTTATTTATGCCTTATTGTTTATTATAGTGTTTATCAACAAACTTTGTCTGAATCAGATGTCTTTTTTCTTTTTTTTTTCTCTACAGCTGTTCACTTATCAGTTAATGTGTTCTGATTTTGCTGTGAATCACTTCTTGAAGCTAGTTGCTTCAAATACTAAATGACCAACAGTGATCAGCTATTTTGTAATTGTGTCATGAAGAAATTCATACACATGTGATTAATATACAATGGTTAAATGCCTTATCTCTACTTGTTTGTCTTGTAGCCTTCCCTACAACTTGAGGGTAGCACCATTTGTTTAGCCCGCTTTTTAACTCCCAATATTTACTTGTAACGTCACTGCTAGATGATTGTAGGCTGCAACCAGTATTCAGTGTGGGAGAAATGCTGGCTGGGCCATCTCTCAAGGGCTAATTACACCTCATTTTTTGTGGTAAACCTTTGTACTTACGAGAGAGGAGTCTGAAATGTTTGTAATTCGAGTGTGAGAGAACACATTAGCTTCTGGATAAGTCTTTAATTTCTAGGATAGAGCTTAAACCTGTTCCCCATGTCCTTTGTTTTGTTAAGTAGGACAGAATGGTGAACAAACTGGTGTAGCATGTGAATGCTGGAGGAAATAATTAAATTATCCCAGGGAAGTGTTTGTCTTAAGCGCCTTAGACATAGCTCTGCCTAGTGAAAGGATCACGGTGCTTCCTTAACTGACTAATATGTCTTTACAAGGTTTTAGTACTGTAACTGCACTCCTTTTCCTTACTTGTGAATATACTAACTAGCAACTCTAGTGGTCTGGTAGCTTGCAAAAGGAAGGTTGTTGCTAAATATTGTTCAAAAGCTCTTTGCCTTCTGTGCTGTATCATATTTATCTGTATGGATATGGATACCTACAGTCTATTTGGAAAAGATGTGGCTTTGGGGGGGGTTAGTACATAAACATCCTTTCAGAAGGAGATTTTAGTAGAACCAGTTAATTTAAAAATGCAGTCTGAATGATTTTTTTTTTAATTATTATTTGAAGGACTCATCTTAAGTGAAGCAATTAAGTGGTTCAGAGCAGGGTCTTGAAGCTGTCTTCGGTAGTTTGAGTGGGATTAGCTGTACTGTGAAACTATGATGGAGTTTAGCTAACAAGCGATGAGACTGTGACCTGGTGGACCATGGTAACCAGGGCTTCAGGCTGTAAATGGAGTGCATGGTGTCATGCATGCAGGCACCAAGTCACACCTACGAGCTTGATTTTATAGTACCACTTAATTCAAGATAGAGTATTTTGGCGGTTATGAGAGCTGGGCTGAGCCCAAAGAATGTATTAAGCATTACGGGGCTTTGTCAGAAAGTGAAGACGGTACTTTGTAGACATACTGGAAGAATGTATGAAGTTAGATAAGTCTAGAAGGCTGCAGTGAAAGGTAAATATTTGGAATTCATCATGAGATAGGGAATTATAGATAAAATAAAACCTTTCAGTATCTTGAATGAAACTCATAACTCACAATTCCACTCACTTAGCAGTTTGGCTTTGCTGAGATGTAAGATGTCTGATGTTCTGAATTAATAACAACTGATAATTTTTTTCATCCTTTAGGCTTTTTTAATGAAGAGGGCTATTATCTTCTCACATGCAACCTGTGGTTTATAGTTTGTTTGGTTTTTTTAAAAAATAAACTGTGACATCAGGATCTATGATTCAGCATCAAGCAGTGCCAAAAAATCTGTCGGATAGACAGATTTTTCTTCATCTTCTTAGAGCCACCTCTCTCCACTAGCCTTCCTGTCTAGGATGCTTCATGACCTGACTTCATTTTTCCAGCAACACACTTTTTTTCTTTTCTTAATTTTCCTGCTCCTCTGAATTTGTGTTGGGTTCTTAGAACACTTGTATGTTGTAAAAAGTTAGGCTTTCTATTGATTAATAACTGTTAACTTTTGTTATTGTTATTTTGGAAGGAAAAATACTTGAAAAACTTTTTCTAGTTAAATGTTTAAGCAATTTTTTTTTTTTTTTGAACAGCAGAATTTTCTATGGAAATCTGCTGGTTTCTGAGCATATGTTAGGAAACTGATGGAAAGGGGGTTTTATATAAAACATCACATTTTTCACAGTGAATATTGTACTATTCACTTCCATTGGCTACTTGTTTTCTCTAGTTTTCTGTAAGCATGCATTTAATTGATTACAATGTAAAATTTTTAAAATCTGCATTGAAATGCTGGTTTTCCCTAAGCATAGTTTTTTTGGTTAGTCATAATATTGGAGCAAACTTTTGAAAAAATTGAGAATGATGGTATTGGAAAAATAAATGGAAAGCAGCAATTTATAGTTTTAAGTAGGATTTTGCAAAATAGATATTATAAATTAATTTTTATTTCTTTTTTAAAATTAGTATGAATGACAAAATTTGTTCCACTTTGTTCTTCAGAATATTTTTTCCCTTTTGGTTTCACATCTTATATGTTACATCGTACTGGGTTACTTTCTTCTGAATAGATATTGCATTCCTCTACTGTGAATCTTGTAGGATTTGTATGATTTTGGTAATTAGCTTTTATACTTTTGCTAAAGCATTATTCTATTGGCAATTAGCCAGTGCTATTTGCAGTTCAGTTCTTGGAGGTTCTTATACAAACGATGTTGAAAAGGTAGCTAATTTAATCAGAGAACAAGGGTTTACAAAGGAACCTTTTTTCTTCCTAAGTACTGAAATAATGGTCGGAGAAGACCTTGGCAACTGCTTACTGGGTCATTGGGTTTTTCCAACTGTTTTGCTAGTAACTAAGAAAAACTAACTTTTCAGAGGCATGTTGTGGAGACATTTTTTGGATTTGATGAAGAATCTGTTGATTCAGAAACATCATCTGTAACTTCATATAACACAGATAAAACAGACAGGACACCAGCAACACCAGAAGAAGATTTGGAAGATGTAAGTAGTAGATGATTTGTTCTTAAGGTCTATAAAAATTGACATGGAGTATAAATGCAAACATTTTTTTCAGCTATTCTCCGACAGGAACTATGAAAGATTTGGCAGAGAATTGCTTTGTTTTGTTTCAAGTCCAGTAACACATCCACAGTCATTGCAATAGAATTAATAAGATAATATTCTGCCTGACAGATTTGTCAGATATTGGGTTGAGAAATAAACTTGTTTTTCTCAAACCCTTTCTTATTATTCAAAAGAAAATGAATAGGCACGTTGCTTTGCCAAAAGTCAATAGCTACTAGACAAGAGTTTGCCTTTCAACCTTGTAATTTATGTGACTGTTTTGATACAACGAGGATTTTCTTCTTGTACTTACAGTACTCAGAGAGGCTTTTGCAATTCATTACGGCTTAAATGATCATAGGTAGTAAATACCCACTGACAAGTTTTGTCTCAGCTCTGTGATACGCACTGCAGCTGGCCTACTTTAAGAGATTGCAGGGCTGAGGACAAAGTATGAATTCGATGCTCTTTTTCATCTTTCTTTCCTGTTCACTAACTTGTGCCTAATACTCCTCAGTCACCAGAAGCTTCCTATTTTTCTAGGTTTAATATCTAATAATATTGTAATCTCTTTTCCTTGGAGCTCGAGTTCCTGGAGCAAAAATTAATTAAAGGGAAGGACATTTCTTGCCCTCAGCATTATAGGAAAGACCTTGAAAGTGTTGATGTCAGTTGCTCAAAATTCAAAGAAAATTAAGACATTAAAAATACTTAATGTTAAAAAAAATAATTTAAAAAAAACACCTTATGGCTTTTGAAATATAATTTCTGTGTTAGTGTGCTTGTGCTGGTAAAATGCTTTACCCTGGCATTGTAGAGAAAAAGAGTAAGGAGGGAGTGATGGACTGCATGACAAATAGAATGAACCCCTTCTGGAGCCCCTGTGGCTCTGGAGTTGCTGAAGACAGTGGTGCATAGAAGTGTTCCCTCACATCTCTCCCCAGTTGGTTTCTTCCCATTTCTATACATTACTGCCTTATATAGGACTTTATACTGTCCTGAAATTGTAAGGTAGACACAGTTACTGATGTCTGCATTTCTGCATCATCCTCAAATCATCCTTCCTTCCATTTCCATTTGCTTAAGTTTTTTAAACCTTTATTAAACTTTGAGACACAGTATGAGTTGTATTGCTTGTTGTGTTTGTGAGTCTGTTTATATAAACAAATCAATTATCATATATATTTATACAAAACAACTTTTTTTTTCCCTCTTCATTAAGAGCACGCCTAAAGAAGAAGCTGAACTAAGGTTCTGCCAGCTAACAAGAGAGTATCAAGCTTTGCAAAGAGCGTATGCATTGCTTCAAGAACAAGTTGGTGGAACCCTGGATGCAGAGAGAGAAGCAAGGGTAATTTTTAAACTGAAATTTCTTTTAACTCTGAAATAATTGAAAAAGTTTAAAAAACTTGGAATAGCAGGAGATACCTTTGCAGGTCAGCGAAATGCAAAGCATGTTTCTGAGGATTAGAGAATACTATCAGAATGGTGACAACTTAGATTCATCTGGTGCGATCAGAACAAAGATATCATTATACTTTATTCTAGCATGCATAATATATTAAAGATTTCAGTAGTAAGACAGTGTTATTGAGAATCATATCCCAATTGAACCTGCAATTTGGATAGCAATGCGATGGATTTAAAATGAGTCAGAGAGTAGGTTGTTATAAGTACTTAGGTGTTGTTATAATATGAGTATATTAAAAATCTGACCCAAATCTGACAAAGGAAGTTTTTCTTCAAGTGTTTTGTCGAATATATGAATTCATAATTTGTTTTTAAAATCTCAGTTTGAGAGTATTCTTCCACTAAAAAGTACATAGCTAACTGTTGTTCCTATTAGGTCAGGACATGTGATTGTTTACTCTCTCTGAAATAAGTATTTTTTTACCCTCACAGCAATCTCTGTACTGTAGGTATTTGAGGTGTAAGAGAGTATGTATTCTGTCTTCATTTACCCTTCTGTCACCACTGTGTTTAACCATTTAGTGCAGAGATTAGGTCAGCAGAAGTCATGCTAACATCTCCCTTTCTGTTTTTTTCCAAACTGGGGAGGAGAGAAATCACGTCATAATGAATTGGTGAGCTCTGACTCAGTCCCCAGATCTATTCACTGAACAGCAGTGGCATCAAAAAAGAGCTGAGTTAACTAGAGGCAAAATTTCTTCTACTTTATCCCAACTCCTTGCAGCTAGGGGCATGTCTAGAAATGTAGCATATTTACAAGTCACCCTCTACTTGAATGACTATTGTGATCAATGACCAAAGAACATGTAACATCCAAATGGGCAAGCAATAGCCATAGGGCTGAAAATTCATCATCTTCACCTCATGTCCTTCATTCTGCATGAAGTACAGCTGGAACCTGTAGATTACTGACTACTGAGAGAGTTGACTGATGTCATTGCGAGGCCACTCACAATTATCTTTGAAGGGTCATGGCAATTGCAGGAGGTTCCTGAGGACTGTAAGAAAGCAAATGTCACTCTTGTCTTCAAGAAAGGCAAGAAGGAGGATCTGGGGAACTGAAGGCTGGTCATTCTCACCTTGATCCCTAGGAAAGGGATGGAGCAAATAATCATGGAAACTGTTTCCAAATGTCTGAAAGACAAGAAGGTGACTGGGAGTGATCAGCATGGATCTATGAAAGGGAAATCATGCTTAACCAGCTTGATAGCCTTCTATGATGAGATGACTAGCTTGGCAGATGAGTTGAGTGCAGTGGATGTTGTTTATCTTGACTTTAGTAAGTCTTTTGACACTCTCCCCCATAAGATTCTCATAGACAAACTGATGAAGTACAGACTAGACAAGTGGACCATGAGGTGGACTGAAAATTGGCTGAAATGGCTTAAAGGGTTGTGATCAGTGGCAGAAAGTTCAGCTGGAGGTGTGTCACCAGTGATGTACTGCAGGGGTTGATACTGGGTCCAGTACTATTTAACCTCTTCCTTAATGACTTCGATGATTGAACAGAGTGCACCTGCAGCAAGTTTGCAGATGATACAAAATTGAGAGGAGTAGTTGATACATGAGATGGTTGTGCTGCCATTCAGAGGGACAATTTGACTGCCTGAAGAAATGCATAAAGAGGATTATTGTTAAATTCAGCAAAGGGAAGGAGAAGTCCTGCATGTGGAGAAGAATAACTCCATGCACCAGTACAGACTTGGGACTGGCTTGCTGGCAAGCAGTTTTACACAAAAGAACGTGGGGGGTCCTGGTGGGCACCAAGTTGAACATGAGCCGGCAATGTGCCCTTGCAGCAAAGAAGGCCAACAACCTTCTGGGCTACATTAGGAAGAAAGTCCCCAGCAGACCAATGGAGGTGATCCTTCCTCTCTACTCCACATTGATGAGGCCACATCTGGAGTGCTGGGTCCATCTCTGGGCTCCCGCAGTACAAGAAAAGCATGGACATATGGGACAGAGTCCAGCGAAGGGCCGCAAAGATGATTAAGGGCTTGGAGAACCTGATACACAAGGAGAGGCTGAGAGAGCTGGGACTGTTCAGCCTGGATAAGAGAAGGCTCAGGGGTATCTTATCCATTTGTGTAAATACCTGATGGAGGGAGTAAAGAAGATGGAACCAGACTCTTCTCAGTGGGATCCAGTGAAAGAACAAGATGCGGCGGGCACAAATTCAAATACAAGAAATACCATTTAAACATAAGAAAAACCCTTCTTCCTCTGAGGGCAGTGAAACATTGGAACAGGTTTCCCAGAGAGGTTGTGGAGTCTTCATCCCTGGAGATTCAGAACCTCACTGGACAAGGTCTTGAACAACCTACTCTAGGTGCCCCCCTGCTTTGAGCACAGGAATTGGACAGGAGATCCCTTCCAACCTCAGTGAGACTGTGATTCTAAAAAGTGTTTAAGCATTAAAAAACCCCCTAACCTACTTCCCCCCCCCAAAAAAAACCCAAACCCCCAAAATGGAGAAATGTGTTACATATTGTGAATTATTACATATTATTGCCTTGCTACATGCAGCCTTCATTGTATCGTGCCACTGCAACATGTTGCTAATAATGCAGAATGACAAAGATTTTAACGTGGTTTAAAAATTACTGGTGGGGATGGACTCAATTTATCCCAAAAGTAGGAGCTGCCACTAGCTTAATGGTTCCACTGCTTAGAACAATTAATAAAATATTCACAAAATTCTGTGTTGCTAGATTGCTGATGGCTATTAGGCATACGTGCTCTATGTCATCCACGCCATTTTCTCTGGCAAGCATTTTAAAATCCACTTACTTAATATATTCTCAGGTATAGAAACAGTATGCTTGTGGGAGCAGAATTTCTGTGTGTTAATAAGCAAAGCTTTCCAGATAAAAGTTACAGAAGAATGTAGACTGCTTGACATTATCTGGAGTTATTTACAGCTAAAAATATTAGTCTATTATCCCCAGAGCCAGTATTTAGAAGATGCAGGGTTTACTTTAAAATGTGTCATGTTTTGTTTTGGGTTTTTTTTCAAGGTTCTTTGAAGTGGCTCTCAACCAACCTTAACTTTTTTTTTGCTGTGAAATACAGTTCTTATAATAGTAGAATTATTGCTTTATGGCTTTATTTGTTAGAGTTTTCAGCATCTTACAAAAGCCTAGTCACATTTGACACTCTCTTTTTGAGTAGGACGCTTAGCCAAGGAAAGCAATAAGGACTTTGGAGATCACTTCTCAAGCTACAATTGGGGTGGGGAGCATAATTACATCTACTATTAAAGTAAGATTTCAGAGTCACTTATGTATTTGATAGTTATGAGAGAGAATTATATATTTCCTTTGCCTTCATGGGAAGGGAGACCCCGGTATGAATATTTTTGTAATAGCTTTTTAAAAATTTTATTTTGCAGGCACTTGCAAACTGTCACTTTAGTACACTTTGGAATTGTTGCACTTTCTTTTTAATGGCGTTTTGGTTTCTTTTGTCACATCCATGCAAATCCATCTTTTGAGTGAGTCAGAAGGTAGCTTTTTGCACAGTTAGTTTTGTAGGGCCCAATGTTCTGGTGGGATGAACGTTTTCTATTACTTTTAGATGAGGCTTAAGGTAAACAAGAAGGACCCAAAGATGCAAAGATGCAGAAGGAAATGCCTGTGGGAATTTTTGAACTGCTTGCCTGAAAGAGTACCTGAAGTGGGGCGGGAAGAGTACTTGCAGTAGCTCAAGGAGCCTCAGTGACTGAAGGTCTCCAGAGAGATCCTTTGGTTTATATCCTTTTTGGATCCTTTGGTTTATATCCTTTTTGTTCAGTACCTTGTACAATCCAGTCCCTTTTAGGGCATCACTGCACTCAGGGGGTAATACCTTCTGTAGTGTAATAGTTAGACTCATAATCATGTAGAATGAGGAAAACTGACTGGTGTATGCTGTTTATGGGATATATAAATTATTTTGGGTCAATATATTTTGTTTACCTGTAGGCCTTTTTCAGTGCTTATTGCAATTCTCTTTCTCTCTTGCCCCGTTTTTCCCAATTGCCTTGAATTCCTAAAGCTTATGAATAGCTTCTTAGAGCTCTTCAGTTTCTAACTTTTTTTTTTTTTTCCCTGGGAAGAGCTTTGTCACTGAATGTGTGATGGTAACATCTTTTTAGGCTAGGAAGCAAAAATGCTGTTAAACTGATAGCTTTGAATATTTTGTAACATAAACACAAAAGCAATCATTTGAATGAAAAGCATTAAAAGCTGACTGGACAGCCCATAAGTGAGTAGAAAGTATCTCTACTTTGATTCTGTGTGTAATTAAATCTACCTGTCTACCTGGATGTGCATGCGTATACACACACTTTTTAACACTTTTTTCCCCCTAGACTCGTGAACAGCTGCAAGCTGATCTTCTCAGGTGTCAGGCAAAAATTGAGGACCTGGAGAAAGCTCTAATCGAGAAAGGACAGGTAAAAGGCTCTCTTAATGTCCTCTACCACATCATTTTCTCCCTTGCATGCAGTGGTGCCCTTGCCATCTTCATTGCTTGCTGGTGTGTTCATGTGACTGATGCAGCTTAATTGCTACTCCAGCAATAGATTACTTAAATAAAGGAAAGTAGTATATAGGCTAAGAAAATGCCATTAAAGATTCATTTTCTAACACATAATACACTAAAACATAATACTGAAATAACTGCGTGTACATGCATTGTAAATTCTGTTCCCATTGTCATTTGGTGCAGTCTTTTCTCCTGTTTTCCATTTTGTTTATATTTGCTATAAATTCCAATTAAATATGCTATATTTGTACTGGAGAATATTTTTGGTGTGTAGCATAGAAAAATTGAAAAAACAAATCACTTCCACATGTGCTTCAGCTAGAGAAATGAACCACCTAGTGTGTCTGGTTACTGGAAGCTACTTCTGGTGTTACTCTCCTGGGTTTAAATTCTTGGAGGACCTAACTGCTTTCAAATTCCCATACCATCACACAGAGTAAAATTAGGCCTTATGCTTCAGTGTGTCTTGTAAATACCTGACAAGGATGTGGCTACTGATGCATATTTAATAATGTCTAGGATCTGAAGGCTGATTAAGAGTTATAAGAGTGCATTTAAAAGGTGTTCAGTTGCATAACTGCTAGAACGCACTGAGGAAATTGGGGAGATGTTGTTTTACACTTTATTGTTTGAAATAACAATTTTAAAATTGCAGGTAGCATATGGTAATAAAATAAGATATAGCTATCTATAGATACACATCTCAAAGACTAATGATCCTGTAGCACTGAATAAAAGCAACCTATGAATAATGCCAAATTAATGATATTAGTATTTTTATGGTTTATTCTTTGTAAGAAAAAACTTTCCATAAGATTCTGTATAAAAACAAAGGTTTTGGGACCATGTTCAAATTAAGGATAAAAATTGTTTATGCTAGCTTCCACACAAACTGCAATTTGCTTAGGAAATTCCATGTAAATAAAATGTTACTAAAAATAGAGAATATGTTATCAATCTAAAAATGATGGCTTACTGAGCTTTTGGAAGAATAAATGGAACTGAAGACCTCTCAAGGATCTACTGCTGACATTTTAGTGTGTTGATGATAAAGGTGTTGTGGGCAAATTGCTGTGTAATTGAAAACATTAACAAAGTAGTTGACTATTACAGTGTAAAATGTAAGTACTGTGTATGTAAATAAGATAAGCGAACATGGATACCCATGTAAGAAATTACTTCTGTGATTTTGCTTCCAGAATGGTATGTCAAAAAGATATGCCTGGAAATTAGAATTTAATTAGTTATTACTTCATGAGATTCATAACCACATTTTCAACCTTGTATCTCTCAGTAATCCGGAGAAGGCCAACAGGGATGTGACAAGGAGCAATATGATATTGTCTCTAGTGGGCTAGTTTGTACACTGAGCATTAGCTTGCCACAGAAGTGGTGACAGTGTCCTCCTGGGAGCTCTAGCACCTGCTCAGTTCTCCTGACCTGTTAGTATTTACATGCAACAAAATAAATGGTTGTGATGATAAACTGACTTCTTTGTGCACTATGTTTATTTTTTATTATTATTGTTACTTTGTCATGTAGGTGGTCATGGTAGTGATGATGATATAATAATACTTGCGAAATGTTCATTCGGGGAACCAATGCTTTGGAACAAAAAGCACCTAAGGAACAAAAGCACCTAAAGTGCTTTTGAAAAGGAAATGGTGAATCAAAAGATCCTAGTGCATTATCCCAGGAATTTTTAGTCTTACTTGCAGCTTTAGGAAAGAGAAGCAGTAAAGACCTTCACAATTTTCCTGAAGTCAAATTCAGAGCAGGAGATTAGAATCTTATTGTTAAAAAATTATTTGAAGCTTGGCTTATAACAATTTATATGTAATTTCAAAGTAATGGTCAATGGCTCTCGTTAATCTCTCATCAGCTCAATCTGTCACAATTCCCCTAGATGTAAAATAAGACTAATAATCAATTTTTGCAAGGTACATTGAGGTGCATGCATAAGAAACATTATATTAAGGGAAGAAATTCTTATAAAATATTAATAGTGGTAAATCATAAATCTCAAAATATTGGAGTATGTAATGTGCCAGATGGATTTTTTTTTTTGAATGCTCAGGTCTCTCTGTGACCTGGTGTATATATAAATACAATCCCATTGAAGTTAAGGTTTTCTCAGAAAGTCGAATTGCACTAACTTCATCAAGAAAGACACAAAAGTTAATTATCAATAGGGCAAATTAATCCATTTTTTCTGCTTGTGTGAGCTGGAGTAGTTGAACCTGCAGGTCTGATGATGTAACTGTTGAACCTGCCTTTTCGCATATGCATGCATTGGGATATCCACCCTAAGTCTGTGAATGCAACTCTGTTCATTCCTTGACCTTAGTAAAAAGCTAGTTAAATGTTAAACTAGACGCTGGATTTTATTTTCAACATTTCTTTCATTTGTTCATTTGTTCAAAAATTCTTGACAAATGTCATGCCTTTTCAGTACTTGTTTTATTATATTATTCTTAGTATGATACTTTGAACATCATAACTCTGAAGAGCTTGTTTACTGCATGAAAGTTAAAGGGCACTTGTGCGTTTTTATATATGAGTGGGAAAATAAGAAAGACCAGTAGAATATGAAACTGTAGTGGACAGTAAGTAGAAAAACTAACTTTAAACTTTTTTTAAAAATGCTAATTGGAGTAAATATTATATCATAACATTTCAGATTTTTTTGGTTGACATTCAAGGCTAAATGGGCTGGGATAGCCAGATCTCATTAATAATTTCTTGTGCAGCATCAATGTGCAAATACCTTGCTGACAAATAAAGTATCGGCCTTAATACTTCAGTAAAGACATTTAGATTTTAAATAAATTGTCCGTTTTACCTAGAAAATAATTTGATCCTGAGTTAGTATGGCATATTAACTGTTGGCTATTGTTTTATTAAACTTATTAGAGCAGTATGAGATAGATTATGTAAATACTTTTCTGTACAGGGAGAACAGAGTGAATTTGGCTGTTACAATCCATTAAACCTGAATGTCCAGCTATGGCTGGCAGTGAGTTTTTGTAACTTTGGTCTTTAAAGGGATATTTGATGAGGCCTTTTGAAGCCATGGAAAAACCTAAAAGGAAAGATCAGCTTTGGAACAAATGATCAAATGGAAATATGGTTTTCAAATGGAGTACAGAATATCTTGTATCACTTCCCTTCCTCCATACCCTTGAATTTCTTATCACAAACACTGTGTATTACCCTGATTCTCACACTTTTAGCAGAGGGCAATTAACTGCATACCACTGAAGCTTATTTTCCGTCATTTGGGGTAATTAAATATTTTTCTTCCCTTTCTCCATTGGGATTTGCAGTACACTACTCCAAATGGGATGATTTTGCAAGAAAGTTTCCAACTCTTTGCAATGGAAAGAAATAGTTTTGAGTTAAGCTGAGTAAATAAATGTTTTTAAAATGACATAAAATATCATATAACTGCGTTCACCCACAATTGCTATATGTACAGCTTTTAAAGTATATGCTTAGCTGGAACATATTAGGAAACAAGAAACTCAGCTTCAGGAAAAGAAAGGAACTTTTATTTTCCCTGTAGCTTAAAATGCTATTTATGCTTGAAATATTTATGATAGCTTTATTTTTTGATGTGTGACCATTTTTATACTTGAATGTACAAGGATGTCTGAAATCTTCTAATTATTGTGGTTATTCATTTGTCTTGTTCAACAAAATGTATATAATTTTAACGTTTTTAATCCTCTTCTTCCTCATAGGATTCAAAATGGGTAGAAGAAAAGCAGCTGTTAATCAGAACAAATCAGGAGTTGCTAGAGAAGGTACGTGTTCAGAATCTGGGAATATTTTCACAATTGCTGCCCTTTATCATAAAAGGAATGGTAAAAGGAAATGAATGTACTATGTACTGGAACATCAACATGAAAATTGCTTACTTTATTTCTCTCCAGAAACAGAAATTCTGATAAAAGTCTCTGATTAAAGTACCAATATGCTTTTGTACTCTTTGGGAATGGAAGCTGCTCTTTATTGTGGACTTACATGTTGTATAGCCAACAGTAGAACCCAAGCTGGCTGATGTTTCTAGTGTCCAACAAAATACAATCTCAAATATTAAGCGTAATGTGGAATCTTGTATTTTGCCAGGCAGTTACACAAAGATTGTTATTGTCATGATCCCTAATAAAATTGCCAGCTCCTTTCAGCCTTCCATTTTTTGCAGTTTTTCCACACATTAAGTAATACGGATTGCTTTAAGACTATTGTATCATTTACTGTCTGATATACTCAGAGCTGAGCATCCTCATTGTTCTTCACTGATATTGGTGGGAAAGTTAGCTAGGACTCAGGAAGTCAAATAATTATCTTTGTTAATTGCTCAATATTAATATAATAGGAATAAGACAACCAAAGAAAAATTCATGGCTAAAAGTAGCTACAGCTGGACTTAATTTATTCAGACACTTACATGGGTATTATAAGAGTTATAGTACATTATGCCAGATGTTACACTTCTGTTTAGATTCATACAAATAAAAAGATCACCCAGTTAAGCTAGACAGTAGATCAAAGCTATTAGTTGGCATAATGAATAGTCAGTTTTGAATTTCTGTCATTGTTAGCACCTCAAAGCACAAATCTGGAAAATTAAAAAGTAGGCATTAAAACCCTTGCGTTATTGTCTTTCATATACCGTAAAGAGTAGATGACTCAAATGTTAATGTAATCCAGTTTCATTCACTTAAAAGAAAGCTTGTATTGCTTAATTTATTTAGATGTAATATTCATATCACTTTTCATACTACTTCCAGATTACTGTTCTAAGAGATCATTGACCATTTTCTGCTGGCAGTTCTCACAAATACTTTCTAATGGGATGTTCCTTCTTTACCTCTAAGACACGGCCCAACTTTTAATAAGAAAGTGAAATAATTAAGAGTTTTGTCTAAACCCCTGGCCTGTAACTCTGTACAGTGCCTTTTCCATTGCTTACGGGGTGTTACGATGTTGTGTTTGTCTCATAGATTTACAGAATGGAACAAGAAGAGCATCAGCTGAAGAACGAGATGCAAGATGCAAAAGACCAGAATGAGCTGTTAGAATTCAGAGTGCTAGAGCTTGAAGTAAGAGATTCTCTCTGTTGCAAACTCTCAAATGGAGCAGAAATTATGTTTGAACCCAAGCTGAAATTCCTGTAAAGATTACTGATGTCTGGTGCATGTTTAAGGGAAATCACTTAGGTATCTATTTTTTAAATGTTGTATCTTGGGATAATGAAATTGATACCACTGCCTTAATTAATATGTTTTGGAGAGAGTGCTCACTAATGTTTATAAAGATGTAATATAGCTAATATATATTGCATATAGTTTGTTTTTCATCTAATAAAATATTTTGTTTTGCAATATTTTGCCTTTTTTATTTGTTTCATTTCCATAACTGCTCCTTTCCTGCATGTAAAATCACTTGGTATGTATACTACAGCCTTGGTTGACATTGTTTAAATTAACACACCTTCTCACATCTTGCATGCAGTGAAATCTAAAGATCTGACACATCCATCACATCAATGTATGATTGCTTTTAATTACATTGATTTAAGATTGACAACATTAATATGAAGTAAAATGATCTTAAAAGAGCACGTTTTGATAGCAGCTTTGACAGAACTTCTCTTACCTGAAATCCATTTTCTGGTGGTATAAAATGGTTATGGACTGGAAATAATTGGCATCAGTCAATGAAAAATGGAAAAAAACCCCTCTGAGAATGTCAAAGTTAAAGTGGTGAAGCACAAGTACAAATTCTGTACGTGGAAATAGTATGTTGACCGTAGGAAACAAATCCTATACTTTGCATAAATGAAATAACAGTGAAATTATTTGAACATGTAGCATGTGATTACAGTAGAAAGCAGTAGTTCTCATCACCTCGAAAATGAGGCCCATGTCGAATTTAATAACACTAAACTACTCGTGTGTAATGCACAGTTGTCACACGGTTGTATTGCCTGATAACACATTGTTCAGTTTCACAGATCATCAGCATTCTTAACACCGTTTAGAATAAACTCTCCAAGAAACCTGTCATTGTCACTCCTCCATAGTTTTCATCACCCAGCACGTTTCACCAAAAATCTTGGCATGTGTAACTTCTCTGATAAAGATGAAAATGTCATGTCTTCCTGTTATGTGGACGTTCTGCTTTTTGTCTTTGACATTTCTTAATCTTTTTTTAAACCTTTACTTTATCAACCACATATTTTGATGTCATAGCCCATTATATTCAAAATTATGAATTTAGGTTATTAGAATTTCAGTAGAAGTTTGGGAAAATAAAAATGCTTTCTAATATATATCTTTATATTTTATTAGGCAACTGTAAAGTAAAATACTGAACAATTTAGCATTTGAGTTGGCAGTTACACTAGAAACTGCTTCCTAAAGTGTAAATGTTCTTAGAAATAAAACAATCCAAAAAATTTTGTTAGGAAAAGAAAAAAAGTGCTTCAGTACATCCTTCATGGATGTCTTTTTCACATGGAAGAATCACATGAGAAATAGGTCAGTGTGATGTGTCAAGTTTTGTCATGTGCCAAATCTTTAAGGACTTGTTTCACAGAATAACAATGGAAGTATTTTTGTGTGATTGCAAGAAAAGATTTTTTTCCTTGGTAGGCAAGCATGTAGACACAAATATGCCTGACAATGTGAATGCTTTAGTAAAATTGTGAATGCTTCTGGTAATCATGACAGTATTTTTTTGAGAGCAATTAAATTATTTCAGATTAAAAATTAGGGCTAGAGCAGAAAACACAACCATTTGTCCATCTTTTAATACAAGCAAATTCAGGTGAGTTTAATGCAATAAAATAAATTTAAAAAAAAATCTAAAATGGTAACTGAATTTGGAGAAGAATTAAGCTTCTGGTTTTGGATTACAACCGTTAGGTCATTTAAGCCCATTTCAAAATTAGGCTGTTAATGCAAAAATTATTTAAAATAGGGCCTGTGAGGGGGAAAAATGTACAGACTACAGAGATTTTTCCCTCTACATTGTTGTTTCAAATTAGGTTTAAGCTAGTTAACGAAGAAGAGTTGCTGTGCTTTGTAACTTGCTTAAGTGAATGGATGCAGCCTGCTTGCTATATCAATTAAAGCACCTCATTTTGTGATTTAGGAAATTGGGCAATGCATGGATGGTCATAGGAACTAAAATATTTGCAGTAGCTCTCTTTCATTTATACTGTCAGAAACTGAAGCTGTTGTTGTCAGTGCCTCCTCTTGTAATATGGAGAGGAAGTCTGATTTTCCTCACTCGTGTTCCCATGGCCATAGAGAATCCAGAGTAAGACCCAGTGCCTTGTTTGCCCAGAGCCTTCAATCCAGTCATTTTCACAAGCACGTTAAAATTCAACTAAAATGTCTTATTTATTGTTGTACTGTATTTCTTGGCTTCTGAAGAAATAATAGGTTGGTATTTTGAAGAAACGCATGAAAGCCAAGTAGATGGGCTGGATAAGTTTTAGAAATACTTTAGGTTTAGATAAATTGGAATTTACAATTTTTAGTTTTGGCACAAAGAACATCCTAAGTGTAGAGTAGTGCTGCCTTTCAACATATTCCGACATCTTGGGCTGTGCAGTGAATAGGACTGGGGATTTTACATGCTCTAATAGAAAGGTTAACTGTAGCATAAGCAGAGAGCAGATACGCAGCTTTAATTTTATTGAGAAAATCTTCAGTGATAATACTATTTGATGATGGAGTTTAAAATTTTTTCTGTAGTTTCTTCATCCTAAATTGTTCTTTGTTCCATGAAAGGAAGCAATAGTTAAATAAGGTTATAACCAACATAAAAAACTGCAGAGTTTTTCAGGGCGCCAGTCAGTTACTTGCATCTGAGGAGTGGCAGCTAACTTTGCAGAAACTGTGTGTGCATGGAATCACTTGGAAGCTAACGCCATTTTTGTGCTTAGCTAAAGCCAAAATCCTTCAAATATGGTGAAAGTAGGAGGAAATACCGTATATTTGGCATGTGAATAGGAATCTGCCTCTTTATTGTACAAGTTTGTTTTTTAAAGGTGGGAAATAAATGTTTGCATATAATCACACATGTTGTTTTTAAACAAAATCTTTCCTCAGGAGAGAGAACGAAGGTCACCGGCATTTAATCTTCATATAACCACCTTCCCTGAAAACAATGGAAGTGCACTTCAACTGTTCTGTCAACAGGAAGGAATAAAGGTATATGTAGAGCATTAGTAACAGTTGGATGGCCAGGAACTTTTTCGGAATGACCAACCCAATATCCAAACAAATGGTTTGCCATCTTGCTGTAGGGAAGAAAATCTAAAAAAATAAATATAGTATGAAAAGATATTTTTAACTGGGGAAAGGGTTTAATAAGAATATGATCTGGTAGTCTGTCAGGAATTCGTCATTGAAAATGAAGGCTGGTCAATCAAGATCATTTACATTTATTCTAAGGTACTGCTGTAAAAACATTGCAGAGGAGAATGTGGATGTTGATGTGATTCATTGTCAGGCTTGCTACAGTACTTCATTCGTGATATTAAATGTTTTAATCTAAGGTCAGAAATATGACAGTCACCTATTATTTTACACCCAATTTAGTGAAACACCTATGCATTTTGTTTGTTGAATTAATATGCCCAAGTTATTTGCCTAGGCCAGGGCCTTGAAGCATGAGGTGCCTGATCCAAAACTCATTGAATGATAGGTGAGACTCTAATCACAAGATAAACATTGGGATCTCACTTGGTTAGCTTCTGCTATGAGGAAGCAAGAATTACTCTTTTCATTTCTGTTCTCCCTTGCATAGGCTAGCTGTACAAACTGATTTGCATGCTGGTTCGCTTAAAAGGGAATTCAGACTTGCTTTGTTAGTAATGTTGCGCAACAGGCCAGGGTAACTTTTCTATGAGTAACTAAAATGAAGTATCTCTGTGTGTTATACTCCATGGCACTCGCTAGAAATTTATGCTTGTATTTGTAATTGTGTTTACAAGTCCTCTTATAGAAGGCTGGTTTCTATTCAGTGCCTTAATAAGCACAATACTATCTGTAGTGGAAATAAACTGAAATTGTAGGCTGCATATTATTAGGGAGCTGAGTAGTCAAAAAAAAAAAAAGTTAAAACCTGATTCTTACCTACAGGTTTGGTTGGGTCATTTTTGGGTCATTTGTCATTTCCCAAACCACACCAAGAGCCATCAGGTAGCATATTACCTTTCAAATAGAGCCTCCATGGGATGCCAGACCTGCTTTTTAGCTTATGTGTTATTCTAATTTGGATGTTGGCTGTAGCAGGTACAGCTTGCCAGGATCTAGAATTCATATTTTTTCCATTGTCTTCTGTTGCATTCCTAAACAGAGGTGTTTTTTTCAATCTGCCTTTCAGTTCACTTACCTGGAAGCAGGGGCAGTCACCTGATATGGGCATACTGAAATTGTTGACTTTTTATATAGTTTCAGTGTCTTTCAAAATTGTTAGCCATCAGTAGCAAATTAGATTCTAGAATGATGCAAAATCTGATTTGGTTTCTAAATCTTCCTATATGCTTCATCATGGAAATAACTGAATTAGAATGAGTCTTTCTGGCTCAATAAGTGCAAGAACTTGCATGTCTTACTGAATTCGATTCTTCACTGGTGTAACTGATCAGCTAAAGAAGTTTCCATTCAACATTGTCAATGCTGATCATAATCAATAGTTTTGTTTTTAACACTGATCTAAACACAAGTGTGTTTTAAGCTCCACACCATTCTAAAATTACTGATTTGCACTGTTTAATAGCTAACGTAACATTTGGAGACACTGCTGAAGCATTTGGGGAGAAAGAGAAGAGAGGGAAAGGACTTCGCAGGATAGACCAACTTGAACACAACACATTATTCCTTTTTTAGTGCCAGGATGGACTAATTTGTAGATTCTCTCCCACGTCTGTGTCTAGTCTTCAGGAAATCTTTCCTTTCTTATTAAGCCTTCCTCACTGGAGTCTGTTTGAGTACAGAATCATGAGCAAATATATTCTGGTGTAGCTATGTAATTTGCAAGCATAGCTAATTTCGCTTTAAAAAATTTTAAAGATTGATCATCCTGACTACTGACATAATGCAGTGGCACAGCACATAGGTGCCAACCAGCACGTTACATACTGTAAGTAATGAAACTAGTGAGCCAAGACACAGCCCTGTGAAATGTTGGCCTCTTCTAAGAAGTGCTGAATATGAGTAGAAGTTGAGGGTGCCAGCATTTAACAAGGCTCTCTTGCTTTATGCACGTGTATTAAGCATTTTGGACTAACTTGAACTAGTCTTTGCCCATGCTCTCAAGCCTTCCGACCTTCAAATAGCATGACCGCATACAAGCTGTCAATGGGAATCATCCCTGGTCCACATTAACTTGTGGACCATACTTGGGATAGTTCAGGAGAATGTGATTAGTGCAGGTTAAAGAGTTCCATGACCCTTTCCAAAAACTTATTAAATTAGAAAATAGGGTTCTGGGGCCTAGGAAAGGTCCCTGGCACTGTGTAAAACACAGACATCGTGTGAACTTATTCCTCTTTTTTTTGTATCAGAGGAGTGTTTTTCTTGATTTCAGTGACTGGGCCTTAATAAGGATGGTTTGTTCGCTACTTTTTGTGGATCTGGGGGCTGACTGGCAGACAAACGTGGCTGTCTACTCACAGGGGTGGTGAGCCGATAGTGTTTGGAGGAGCGTGCTCAGCCCACCGTACATATTCCCTTCTGCTACTGTAAGGCTGATTTGAAAATCCACTCTTTTGTTTAACAAAGAAAATAAAAAACAAACCACCCAACAAACTTTCTTAGCAATTATTTTGTTCATGTTCTCTGTCCTTTTAACTTCCGTAGCTTGATGTGCTTGATGCTCCACTCCAAACAAACAGAAGAAAACAGTCCTTTAAGCTTGTTATCAGTTTTGATCGTTCATCTGCATATATCAGCAGGATGATAAATGTGAATGGTACAGAAACATTCTGCCCTCATACACAGACATCCAGGTTGCTTGCTATAATCAAGAGTGACATTTGGTTTTGTCTCTGAAAGTATCAATAACACTTTTGTAATTGTGATGCAAAACTGATGTTTCACTTATTTATATTTCAAGTCTTTTTGCATGCAGAAGTGAATAAAGGGTACGTAAAATGTAGCATATAAAAACTGTTTCTCACCTACTTTATAAAAAATGTGTTGAACATCTTTTTCAGGACGTGAATATATCTGAACTTATGAAGAAGCTAGATATTCTTGGAGATAATGGGGTAACAAATTTTTAATTTCAAATATACCTCTAGTTTCATGGTTCTTTTAAAGCAGGTTTTTTTTCCCCACAGGAGAAAATAACATTCAAGAAAATGCACAGGATGATTTTTATATGCCTATATTTGTATGAACAATATGAATGGTTAGGTACTACTTTTACAAACTTAAAAGAAAATCTTTCAGTTAAACTGATGCTAGCGAAAAGTGTATTTTCTCAAGATAGGATTTGATCTTGGCTGAATGGCATGGAAAAAAAGGCATTATAGTAGGCAGAGGGAAAAGATATGAAACAGGCTAGGGGAGAAAAATAAGAAAGTCAAAGCTGGACCAAATTATTCCTGAATTTTTCCTCTTGAACAGTAATAGTAGCGCCTGCTACTATGAAGGATGCCTCTGCCAGGAGTGGATTTTCTGGGAGAAAGAGCAAGGATAACTCGTTCCTTTTCTTCCCCTATATTGCCAACTACAGTATAAAATCTTGGTCATGCAGTTGGGGCACAAACATCCAGGGAGCTAGGTCCAGTTTATAGGTAGCTTTAACAGTTTGAGGTCTTTATAATACTAGTTTTAAGCTCCTGATTTACTTTTTATGTTGGAAGTTCTGTGGAGGTTTCTATGGTACTTGCTCTTTCTTTGCATTGTTTTCGTTAATGGGAAGTCTAGCTCTGAAGTGCATGAGGGGGAGATTCACTTGCTGCAGGGCTATAGTCCAGTGAACTGACATTTTTCTGGCTAGAAAAAAAAAAGAAATTTCAAAATCCCTGACAGAAACCACTTAATTTTCATTGAATAATGAACTGTTGCAAAAGTGTTGTGGGAGTCGTGTACTGAAATAGAGTGGAGACTAAGTACCCTTGGTTTAAGTTTTAATACTTTCAATCATGGGATCATTTCTGGTCATGTTTATAAAATCCTAAATGTTATAGCAGATTTATTCTTTAAACTACAGTTAAAATTCATCGCTTGTGTTAAAGGATGGATTTCCAACCCAATTTAAAATGCATCTTTTTGTATTTTAGAATTTGAGAAATGAAGAACAGGTTGCAATAATCCAAGCTGGGACCGTGCTTTCCCTCTGTGAAAAGGTAGAATTCAGTAAAGATTTTTCTCTGCCTAAAGACTGACCATGTCTTCTAAGATATCACATAACTTTGCTAGGGAAGCATGGCTTTTCTGTTCAGGTCATCTGGATTGGAGCATGTATTCATCCTTACATGACTGTTGGGATTGTGATGTCTTGAGGTAAAATTAAAACTTACAAAATAAACCCAATTTAAAAATAAAAACATGTTTTGGAGATATTCCCTTAAAATAAAGTAAAGTACTAAAAAGCTTTTTAACAAAAGAGACTTCATTCTCAGAAGTGCCAACGTCCTCAGCTCTCTGGGAACAGGGTGCTGTGAAGTCCGCTGTAAGTCGTACCCCCATGGTCCACTGTGGGCTCATTTCTGTTTATGACTAAAAAAGCTCTGAGTGATCTGTGGTCCTTTCCTCTGTAAGTTAGTGGGCATAGATAGCAAAAAAGTCATTTGTACAAGATAGGTAATTAGTCAGGTCACTCAGTTCTGCATGACTAGTTCTTTACTTCTCCAGTTACAGAGAGAATATAATCTGTATATGAATAAAGATGACATTTGGAACTAAGAAAGACTCACCTCTTTCTCTAAAGAAGCTTTGTCTGTCCTTTGCACAGGTTGCTATTAAATCTTTCCTAGATGCATTTTTGAAATTCAGAATCAGAACTTTAAAATTAAAATCTGAGCATTTTGTGGTAATTTCTTTAATTAGTATGATTTTTATAATCTACTTATCTAAATATTTTAATGTAGATAATCTAAATTAGGTAATTTAATAATCATTGATTTAAGTGAGTAATTGCTATAAGCAAAATAAAAATGAGGAAAAGTGCTAAAATCCCTATGCTTTTCATTGCGTTATAGCATTAAAAAGAGGAGGTGATGATCATAGCCCTTTACATCCAATAAGGAAAGTGGAAGAACCCCAGTACACAAGGCTAAGATAGAGAGCAAAACAGGCCAGACTTTAGGGACTGGACTGGGTTATTATTGCTCAAGTAAATTAGTGCTTGTGCATAAAGTGCCACTGGAATTAGGGAGCTTGTTTAATTTGTGTCAGAGTGGTGCAGAACAGAACATACGCTTTGTTATGTATACATTATTTCCATTAGCAACTGATCACAGCAATAAAGGATTCAGAGCTTTGTCAACTGAGATAATTCCTTAAAGGAATAGAAACATACAATTACAATGGACACTTTATTAAAAGTCTTTATGTATGCTAAAGTTGGTCTATAATTTCATTTCACTTTTTTTTTCCTTTTTTGACAAAAGTTCCTGTTTTGCCTTAACGGATTTTTTGTGGTCTTTTCAGATAATCTGGTTATTACAGAAATTGAACACTCAATTGGAAAGATGGAGATTTTAGTTTTATCTTGTATAGGTAAATAGACTGCATTTAAAGAATGAGATGAAAATAGTTCATATTACCTATGGACTCTATCCATTTTATGTAATTTTAGTGAAGTGCCTCACAGTAATCTGAAAAGTACAAGCTGATAGCAAATTGAACCAAGACGGTACCCTGAGTAGCATGAAACATTTTCCTCTTTTTCATGGTGCACATTTGAGGGACAGGCTAATCAAGTGACTCTGATTTTCTCAATAACAGAAGGCACTATCCATGTCCAAAGTTTACTAAGACAAAGAATAACAGAAAATGGTCTTATGTCCTTAACAAAACAAAAATGATACCACGTTTCATAATATTGTGTTTTACAGCACAGACAAAATCAGGCAAAATCTGATAAGTAAGACTGGATGATAGTTTTAACATAAGTTCTATTGGGTGCATATACTGAATTTAGATTAAAGGAAATTTAAAGCAACTCCACTGCCTTCTCCAGTGTAATGTAACCATCTCAGATGTCCCTCTAAATAAGGGCCAGACAGTTTCCCATGTGCATTCCTATAGTTCCTTAATTACAAGAAACTATCATAATGGGATCTTTTGGTAGAGAAATGGTACTGCAGACATAGGTGGTGTGCTAGTTATATTCACATGTGCTAATTAATCACACTCACTGTTTATTTAGATCAAATCTGTTATACTCAGCCACTATAAGTGATCTTTTGGAAATCAAGCTGCCAGGCAAGGAAAGTTTCTGGGTTCTGCTGGCACAATTCCAGAAGCTTATTTTGAATGCTACAACTGATTACGACTCCTAAATACGTGGTTGTCTCTTCTGTGCCTCTTGGTTCCAGAAAGGCTTACAGGCATAGGAAGATCAGAATCAACATTTAGTTTTGCATATCATTCATACCTTCAAAAAAATTTTTGCAAAAAAATTTAGACCTCGAATTTTTGCAAATAACTCTTCATTTGCAAATATTGAGGATAGCTGTGAAAGATGCTGAAGACTCCCCATTTCTATAAATTTTCAGGGTTCAGAATGCTCACTGTCTTGCCGAATCCTTTATCGGAAAGTGAGACTTTCCTTAGGAATATCTTCAGTCTGTCACCTTCAAAATGAAGAAAACAAAGATGATGAAAATAGAATCACTGGGGAATACAGTGTTCCTGTTCATTTTTTTTCAGCTTCGTACAAAACTAAACCTACTAAGTAGATAAAACAAGTTTCCATTTTTATCCACCAGTCTCTTAAATAGTGGAAGGTCCAAAAGGATGAACTAATGAATTCACATTTTGCTTATTTGTAAACTTATGTTTGCAGATTTCCTATCTAAATCTTTGGAAAAAAATGGATATGTCATTAATTCCTTTGAGTATGAGCCCCAATGAATTCACCAAAACCTTAAATTGAAAAAGTTGATGTGTAATGCTTACCAAAAGAATTAAAGTAAATAGGAGCAATCTAGTGTCAGTAAGCAAAGCATTTGAGGAAAGTGATAATTATCAGTGGCAAAGCTACAGTTGGTCTTAATGGGAGCTGGTGCTACAAAAAGAAGCATTAGTCTAAACTATACTCTCTGTAAGCTAGTCATTGATCCTTATTGTAGACCAAAAAGGAAATGACATAAAACAATTCAGAACTGAGCATTCCCATCCATTCCAATAAACTGAAATGCTGAACATTAATATAATCTTAGTGACGGTTAGTAATTAAGCAAGAACCTTCTGTCCATGCGTTTAGCTATTACAATATGTATTTTTACCTTTGGAATGCTATGTCCATTCTTCTTAATTCTGCTTGTTTTGTTTATCACCAGAATGGTAAAGGATTCATGGTAGCAGCTGCATAAACTTCCATCTGTCTTGTCCATTTTATTGTTCCCTCTACATTACCAATGTTTTAGAAGTGAGCCTCTTCCCACGAAGGGAGCAGCATACTATGCAAAATAAAGGATCGAGTTTGCCACCTTGTCTTTTGTTTAAATTGCCATCTGGAAAAATGCAGGACTGGTGCCCTGAAATCATATGATGGTTTTGCAAATCAGGCCAACAAGTATTGGGTATATCAAGTTGCAAACAATCAGGTTAATTTTGCATTCTTCACCCAAGTCTATTTTGTATCTTGAAGTTTATGGGGGGTGGGGGGACACGACACACACCTTTAATTTATTGTAGGAAAACAGCCTCCATTTGTTAGTATGTTTCTACAGTCCTCCATTCTGCCTATGTTTTCACAACCTGTTTATTCATGTGTAACTTCAAAGTGAATAGATAGTAAGGGGGAAGCATATGCCTGGGAGTGTTGGCAACAAACTTGCAAAATGTTCAGTGCAAATTTTTCAAAAGCTCTGTTTTTTTCATTTATTTTTTCCTCTTCACACTGCTATGTTCATGTAGTGGCTAAAACAGATAGAGGGGACAGAAGCTGCACTGACACAGAAGATGTTAGACCTGGAGAATGAAAAGGTAAGAAATAATAACTAAAAATATAATTCATTTAGGTAAAACTCATCTCAAGGGAACGTGTATAAACTTTATCACATGTTGATTTGCTGCCTTTCTCTGCTTAACAAAGATTGCTTCATGGTAAAATTGGCAAGAGGTTTCTAGAACAATTTATTGCTTGTATTCTTTGGGGTGGGAGGGAACTATCAAAGCTATATAGAACAAAAATAGCAACATATATACAAATTAGGACACGAAGGCATACCTTTACAGAGCATATTAACCAAACAGTGTGAAATTGTCTTTGTGCTTTCTCTGTGTATTAATTTGTCTGGCAACAGCATCATCTTTTTAATCCTGGGGTCATGTTAATAGAATTGTCAAGGATATTCCTTTGCTCTCTGGTATTCAGCTTCTGGACAAGTTATAAAGACCTCTTACTCCAGATGATGACCTTTCTTGCCCCAAGGTCTTCATGCTTAAAGGCAGAATGTTTTCTCAAAAGCAGTTCTGTCTTGCATAACAAACTCAGTGCTATACTGACCTTATTTTTAAATATGTTGGACAAAGAGTTTTGGAATAAGTGTTTGGTTTTATTGGTTTACCATGCATGCTGTGCTTCTCATCTTCAAATCGCATTACAAACACTGATTAATCCTCGCCACACCTTTTACAGGTAGATAACTAATCAGCATTACATTCATCTTAAAGAATGGGAAACTGAGACAGGGAGGTTAAGCGATTTGCCCAGGGCCACTGAAGAAGTGTGTATTTGGGCCACAATCAAAACCAGAAGTGCTCAGAGTATGTTCTCTGTTGAGTGTAGCCTATCATGCTGGTTGTACTTTGACATAGGTATGATCCTTTCCACATTTAGTATTTCTTTATTTTTAACTCTCGTTATGGAAAAATGCAAAGGTTTTGGAGATGGAAAGTGCCCACAAAGACTAGATTCTTTTATTAAAGGAATTGGAAAAGTATAGTTTCTTTCTGACTTGGTTTATTATCTTCTCACTTATTATCTGTGATGTTTTCAAGTCTTACTTTGGATAGTCCTGTATCTATTTGTTTAGCATAGCAATCTGAGAATCTGCATTGCCAATGATTGACTCAATTGTGAAATGAGTTTAGAAATAATATTCTGGCGTGACACTTTCAGAAGGGCTAAGCACTGGTTTGGTTGTCCTTGGAACCCATGTTAAGAGTTTGAGATCCTTTCCTCTTGCTTTTTGTGGCCAGCTTTTACAATAGCTTTTGGAGTAGTAACATGATCAGGGCAGGTGCATTGCTATTCTGGGATCTGTTGGTAGCTCTGACCCTCTCTATAGTCTTGGGCAAGTCCGTCTACTTCTCTGGTGTCGGCCACTTGTAAGCATGTTAGGACCAGGCCTGTCCTTTACTATGCGTTACACAGTGCATGGTGGTATTGCATCTTGTACAACAGCCATGTAGCTGTTGCTGTAATCCACATAAGAAAATAATGCCACCTGGGTAGTGAAGGTGGGATTCAGTTGCTTAAACATGGTGTCTAATGCCATATTACATTCTTCAGAGTTCTGGAGATGTCCACAAGGGGCTGAGAAATATGTCCTACAGGACCTGTTGGAGACCGCAGCCCTTCTGGACCAGCAGCTGAAGTAGCATACCCTAAAATGTCTAAAATAGCAATAGATGCCCATCTGTGGGTAACTAAATTCCAGCCCCAAGATCAAAGCCTGACTTAAACTTTGGTTCTACTTTCAATATTAATTCATAGGTAATTAGAAGAACTCCAAGTTTACAAAAAACCTGAATAATAAATATTATAGTTCTTATACAGAGAACAAATAGCAACTTATTCCTCTGAGTCCTCTAATATTGGTCTTGTATGTTGCTGCTGTCACCAGTTATGGGTTGTTCTTAACAAGTGGGAGATCATCTGTAGTCATTTTATGCTCTGAGCCTCTCCCAAGCATTAATTTGCTGATCAGAATGGATTTGTTTTAAACGAGATGTTTGGAGTGAGAATTCATCACCGTGGTTCACGCGTAGTCAAATTCTACGCCAGTGCTACACTGATAGCTGACAGAAAAACTGTCGGAAATCTACATACATGTCTGAAGGTAAAATTTGGCCAAATAAGTGACTTTGGGACAATCCCATATCCAGTAAAACTAACCAGACCAGCAACATTTGATTTTAATTTTTTATACTGTTAATTATATAATTATATAATTTTTATACTGTTAATTAAAGCTACAAACAATCATCTTAAGAACTTTGTATATTTAATTTGGCATTTATTCTATATGTTGAAGAAATGCAAGAGTTTGTTGAGTAGAAAAAAGAATGATGAAAAATAATAAATTCAATCAAAGGGCCCCTCTACTTTCTGGACTACTACTTATTTTTTTGAGCATGACAACCTGCCTTGAAAGAAAGCTAATGAAATCAAGTAACTATTATATCTTCTACTTACTATCATCCAAAACACTCTAAAGGCATGTTTTGCAAGAGCACTGTCACCAGTCAGTTCTCACTTGACTGTTCAGACAACCATTCAAAAATCCACAATTTTTCTGCAACATCATGCTTTTGGATACTGACTTCCACTGAAATCCCAGCCTGTGTTACAACTGCAAAGTTTTGCTTCTGTGAAAGTTGGTGAGTTTGATTTTAAAAACAAAAGCAAAAAATCCCTGTAAATCCTAGGTATGTTGAAAACTTCTTCAGCTCTTCAGCTAAAGTCACTTAACCTCTCTGGGCATCACTTTACCCATTTCAACTTGGCTTCCTACCTTTACAAGCTGAGAACTGAGCTTTGACTTCTGCTTCACTAATGCATCAGGGAATGTTGCTGCAGAACCCAGCTAGGGCCCTGCATGTTCTGGCTTCCTGCCTAGAAGAACAGGCTAGACAACACAGATTGTGGTTTCCCCATGATTTCCTTAAGGGTGCACACTGGATATTTTCAGAGAAGCAGTAAATTGCCCTCGCTTGTGTTTCTCCCTTTCCTCCCTTGGCCTGCCCTGTGCAAGTAATGACGGTTGGACCACATGCATGCACGTTCCCACTCACCTTTCAGCCTTTGTGTGCACTTCTGTCAGGTCAAGGCAGGTTTGTAAACTGGTGTAGAGGTCTATACTTTACAGGTACAAATCGTTAATATGATACACGTATTTTAAGTGCTAATATTGTAAATTTGATATTCCAAATATCCTTAGGATGAATGTGGACATTGGCTATAGATTTTCTTTGCTTTCAAGTGGAAAGCTCACATAAAAAAGATGGCATTTATGATTCTTCATGAATTAGGATAAAGAACAAACACTCCCTTGTTTTTATTATTGCTCAGGACCTGTTCAGTAAACAGAAGGGTTATTTAGAGGAAGAACTCGACTACAGGAAGCAAGCTCTGGACCAGGCATACATGGTAGGAAAAGATCAGTCATTAAATTTTCATGTTTGAACAAATTTGATAAAATTCAGGTGTTTTTTTTTCTTTCAATTATAAATAGGGTTCTTTTTTAGTTGATTTATTTTTCTGCCAGTGTTAGGAAATCAAATACTACTTAAATGGAGACTTAGGAAATGGATTATAGTATTTAGAAGTGTCATTTTTTTGCATTGCATTTTTTTATTCTAAGATATGTGAACATCTTGTTAGTACATCTGGAATGGGAAGAGCTGGTCGATATATGCACAAAATTATCACTGGTAAAATACACCAGAAATTACTTTAGAACTTTTCCAATTTTGCTTTTTCCTAAGCATTTGTAAATATTACTGCTGCTAACCTATCCCAAGGTGGGAATGCCTGTTCTTCCTATGTGATTCCTTCCTGCGCTGTCCTATCCAACCTTACTTTTCCTAGTTTTCAAAAGGGAAGCTGCAACCTTGCCTTCTCTCAGACTAAGCAACGATTAGGAATTATCTAGGAATTGGTAAAACTGCACACCGAACTTTGTTAGTAGTGAGACCAGGGAATCAAAATATAATGGCCTCAAGATTTATTTATACATTGTAAATATTTCTTATGGGGAAAATGTTTTCAAAAAAGAAGCAAGGTCTAGTGCTCAGAGCAGATAACAGAGATAAAAGCAAGCAGGCTCTATTTCTAGCACTGTGACCTTGGGCAAGCCATTTAACCTCTCTGTGCTGCTGTTTATGCATCACTAATATGGATAGAATTACCTACCTCACAAAGGTGTTATGAGGGCTAAAGGGATGTTGTCAGATGCTCTTGATCCAAATTTGTCAGTCTGGATGCTGGTTTTTAATAGGATCATACTAACCCCAGTAATCAGGGAAACACTGCCATGATTTCTTTCTTTCTTTACTCTTGGGAATACAGTTCTCCATATGAATGTAAAGTTCTCCTGTGCTCTCTGCTTTGCAAAGTACTGCAGTTTTGGTCAGTGCATAGGCATCTGGTTAGGAATCTGGCAAATGGCAAGAGACTGAGGAGGGATTAGTGTATGCAAGTATACGAGTGTTCCTCTCTTCATTGCTTATGGCAACTTGGAACTGAGCCAGTGATGTAGACTTTGAGCAATGGATGGCAGGACAGTAGGGCCAGAGAAAGGGAGACAGTAGGATTTCTGTTGTTCGCAATTCTCCCTGTGGGCTTTTTATTTTATGGGCTGGCTTAACAATTCAGTTGCAGTTGAAGGGAATCTGTTAGTTTGCATTAATTTTGTACAGTTGAGCATCAGAGGTTGGGGTTTTGTTACGTATTGAGCACAGACCTATCATCTGAATCTTTCTTAAATAGAAGAAATCAATCATTTACTAGAATGGGAAGCATTGCGTGGGTGTAAATCAGTGCCGGGAGGCTACTGCAATCTGTGTGGAATGCTCCTCACTGCTCACGACTGCCGCTTTCTGTCTACCTGTCTGTGTCTGTCCTTCCCTCCTGCCTACGGCTTCGCTTGCTAGCCTCCTCCTCTAGCTGTTGGTGGGTTGTTTGCTTGCTGGATTCAAATGGCAGCCTGTCTGTGTGTGATTTGGGTTGCATTAGAAAATCCAGGAGCTGGAAGCCACGCTATATAATGCCCTGCAGCAGGATCCAGGAAGGTGGGCAAGCGAGTCACTGACCGAAGCCCAGAGGGAGGATTTGCGAGCTGCAGTGGAGAAGGTGCGGCGGCAGATCCTGAGGCAGAGCCGTGAGTTTGACAGCCAGATCTTGCACGAGCGAATGGAGCTGCTGCAGCAGGCACAGCAGGTAATCCTGGTTCTCTCTCCTCCCCCTTGTTGGTGTTACCTCTGTGGTTGCCACCACTGCCCATACAACAGCATCACTTCACCCTCACCTCGTTGAGTTACGCTTAGTCTATTCTTTGTATTGCTCCCGGGTCAAGGAGAGGAGCAGTGTTAGGACCCGGTTGCGCTGGGCATGGTACACACACAAAACGAGTCACTGTCTCACTACAAGGTCCTGTTGCACAATCTGTTTCATGTGTGTACAACCACACAGTCTCCCACAGGACTCCAAGGGGAGCTTGTTGCAAGTTTAAGGCTTAAATTAGAAAAAGCCGGAATGGAAGGTTGTAAGAGTGTAACACTATGAAAAAAGGAAAGGCAGAAGCAGGAGTTACAGGAATCGAACTTTTTTATTTTTCTCCCCTTCTATTTCTTTAGCTATTTGTGAAATCTTTTAAAACTTAAAAAGAAAAATAAAAAGACATCATAGGAAGTCTTTTAAGAGGCCATTTACAAGCCTTCATGCCTTTAAATTTGTTCAGAAAAGCCTTGTCTGTCTAAGCCACTTCCTTAAGGACAAATACTGACAACTTGAATTCAGGCGAGCTCCTGGCAAGTGTGGTAATTATTTTCTGAAGAATCATTTGGTAGGATTGCTAGTTTTTCTGTGCAAATATTCAGGGAAAGAAGAGAGCTGCATGTCTCAGAGTGTTAATTATTCCAGCAGGAATAATTAATTGTTCCTAAGGATTTTGTTTCCTCTTTATAGTAACCTCTGGAAGATGCAGCCAGATGTCTTAGTTCTTGAGGACTTTCCTCCAGTTGCTCTAGCTACTTTCTGTGCAAATCTGGAATCACATATTGTAAATGCCAAAATCTGCTATGCAGGTGTGTTCAGGATGTTGTTGCTATCTCAGATTACTGGTTACTGGGGCAAGGACTGCATTTAGTTTAGTTCAAGCCTCTCTCTGTTCAGGTTGGCTTTGTAGATGAATATAGACCATAACTGATGTAATGTACTGACCTGGCACTGTTGTGTTCATCTCCTGTCATCCTGCAGTGATAAGTGCTTACGGTGCCAGTGTTAGAGCTGAGCTCTGACTTCGTAGAAATTTCCTTTCTCTTACTCCTTCACTGTGTTCCCTTGGTGTGGAAGATGTAACATTGAGATCAGGAGATGAATTTTTTTAATGCATCAGATCAGCGATGGTGTACAGAAAGCTGGAGAAGGTAGCCACCAGCTGGTGCTAAAAGTGTCAGAAAGAGAGAGTAGAGTAAATATATGAAAGTTGGTAAATAAGGATGGAGCCAGAAGTTATTAGCTTAATGTAATTAATGTAGCTGAAAACTAGTGAGAATGGGGCTTTTTTGCCAGTCTCTGAGTCCAATTTCCTAGCCAGATATCAGGGGTTTAATTTGGACTATGTTCCGTTTGGTCCGTGCACATCCGTGCACAGCTTCAGCTAAGTCCAGTTCATGTATTCACAGATTGCTCCACAACATAAAGTTAAATATGATGAGTGTGGAAGAAAACTTCGCTCCTGCTCTGAACAAAAATGTTAGTGTAAACATAGCCTCATTAGCCATGGATGTTTATGTACGTGTCTCCAGATCCATTTTATACTGTGTCATTAGAGTTTCGTGTTATGCCTATCTCATTAGACATGTTACATTAATGTTACAGCCCTGCAGGACATGTTAAACTGAATTCTACTGCTTAATAAGGAGCTAAGTATTTTAGTAATCTATTTTTAACTCCATGTAGTAGACAGGAAAAACAAAGGCAAAGTTGGTAGTTAATTTGCCTGGGGTATGGGAGATTAACAGATTGCATTTGAAATCCTTTGCTCAGTTTCTTCTTCTCAGTTGTTTTCTACCTGAAGGTTCTATTTGTGGGTCCTTATGGGACCAGTGGTCAACACTGATAACCTAGTAGTTGTATGCAAATGTCCACAGCTTACAAACAAACAAACAAACAACCCCCCCCCCCAGCATGGATCAGTAGTGTCACAGGGCTAATTCTCATAGGATTACATTCATCTACACCACCAGATGACAGCAGCTGAAATGCTACAAAAATGAGAACATAGCTATGTTGGCAGAGTCCTAAGGTATGGATGAAGCTGCTCTAGGCATAGTACATCCCTAGATGCTACATTAAATGAATCCTCTCTTTTCTTTTGCTGACATTGTGGCATTAGCAAGCACCGATTACACTTTATTCTGGCAAAACTGTAGTCTAGACCTGCTCATATTTGTACAGTCTGCAGTGCCTTTACAGTATGCACCACCCTTCTTACTCTGCTGAAGGGGAGGTTATGGAGAATGATATGACAGTATGATGGACCTGCAAGACTTCATACAGAATGTCCTTGTTGCAAACACTCTCAAACTTTCCCTGAAACAGAAACCATGTATTAAAGACTCCAAATTCTCTGAAACTCTCAAGTTTGATCACTTCCAGAAAGCCAGTTTCTTTGCTTCCGTTACCTTCTGGTCTGCGTGATACAAGGGCTTCAAAAGAACAACTCTGCTTATTGTGGTAGGCTGGCTACAACCTTCTCTGAGTCAGAGTTTCTGTGTCAGACATACAGAGTGGGGGTCCAAGAAGCTCTGATGATGGAGAAGGAGGAGTTCTCTCCTTCTGCTTCTAAATGATCCTTGACCATACTGCAGGATGCAGAAGTGGCAAGGCACGTGATGAACGCTGCAGGTAGGTCGGCAGGGTTTCGTTATAGGTGAACTGCTTCATGCAGGCCCTTTGAGGATTTAGCCTGTGAGATGCTGGTTTTACAGAGCTGGTAAATGTTCTTCCTGGGGGATGTAGTGTCTCAAAGGGACAGGGGCGTGCATAAGAAAGTGGGTAAACTGTTGTCCAAATGTGGGCCTTTGCTGCTTTATGTGTGCTTCTTTGTACAGATATAAAGCCTTAATTCTTAGCCACTGGTATTGACTTTGTTCCAGTGAAATAAATATATTTTAGGATATTAGGCCCTGTTTTACATTGGTAGGTCTGTTCACCTTGGGCATGTATAGCCCCACATTATTGTTGTTCATCAGTATATAAATGGAACCATTCATGTATGCCCATTGTGTATTAAGGAAACCAGGCCTCTGTGGAGCCAAATTAGGCAGACCGTGTGATTAGCTCTGCTTGCTGAGACATACAACGCTTTTATTAAACCCAGAGTGCAACATGTAGGTCTGGGGGACAGATCCTTAGCTGAAGCATACTGACAGTACTCCCTTTAAGTCAGAGAAGGTGCTTTGATTTGCACCATTCTCTCTATTTGGAGGAGGCAAAATATGTTAATTAAAAATCTGTCATGAGCAGCTTGTGATATTTGCTTCTAGCCATAGGGTATGTGCAGTTCAACTGCTGTTCCTGCATATATTGCCATCAAAAATGTCTCGTGCTACACTGTTATTATAAGCTTTTGTCAATCAGTGTCTGGTTTATTTTTAGCACGACTTTATTTAAAAGTAACATTTGTACTCTAGTCAGTGCAATGGCATGACTTTTGTGCATTTTGGAAAATATGAAGATCATTACTAGCAGGTTCTGCTGAGGGTAATTTTATATATATATAACATGCTAAGCCATTTCTAGAGAGAGAGAGAGAGAAATGTGTTGGTGTAGCTATAAAAACCATCTCTGAGAAAAAATATTTCAAACAGAGAAATACAACATGTTTCTGAAGTAGTGATATCAACTTCTTAATTAAGCAAACTCCAAAAAACCCCCCCTCCAACCAAAAAAAAAACAACACAAAAAATCCACACAGCATCATGTTTAGATTGCCTTAAAAATATATTGTGATTGTGTTATCTGCTGAAATTAATAAATTTTTAAAGGTCAAATTATGCTTTATATAAACAAAATGGGATCTAACTTGAAATATATTCCCGTTGGTTTGACTGTAGCTGCTTCTGGAGTAAGAAACTGTGAAAAGTCATCAGAACTAGGCTTTAAATTAGGATAGATTAAATTGATGAGGATAGATTAAATAGATCAAATTGCACTGTTGGCAGTATTCAAACATGAAGAAAATTTATAATAGAAATAGAATTTATTCTTATTTCATTTTAAGTTATTTTAAATACGAAGAGAAGCTAGAAAATCCTTGAGGGACAGCAGATTGACACACACTCAGTTCCAAAAATGGTTGCTGCCAATCAGAAAGGATATGAGAGACAGATTTTATTAAAGTAATCCCATAATTTCCCATAGCAGTCTTCTCTTTGTATAAAATTGTAGGAAAAAAGAAATAGAAAAGATGTGTGTGTTTATTGTGTCATCAAAAAGTGTGAAACTTTTTTTCTCTCTGAGTTGCACTGTAGTACTGTACTAAACTGGGAGTGTTTTATTCTAATTTGGGTTAGAATATTCTTGGGTGGAGCTCAGTTTACAGAGTAAAACAAACCATCGTTTCAGTTCTAGACCTGAATATAATACATCTATAGAATGCTGAAAGCATCCAAATTCTAACTCTAAATAGTTGGAATGTAGCTGTAAATATTTTAACTATGTTTTCTTTAAGCATAGCATTTACTCTTATGAACAGGTTGGATTATTCATTGGTAATAAAAGCAGAAATTGCCACTTTATTTGCACATTTTACTAGAAGAAGGCATAGGACAATCCTTTAGGACAGAACAGGTATAACTCAAAACTGACCTCTATATATCACTGCCATAGAGAAGGATTCACTGCAAATGCAATGCCTCAGGCACTTTTTTCCGTGGACACCAAGGAAAAGTCAGAAGCAGTGATGTCTTTTTTCATCCTGAAATGTCAAAATTTAAATATAGCTTGAAACTGAGAAACACCAAACTAATTTCCTTCATTAAGTTTCTTCGTTCCTTTTTTTTCCTGACCTGAAGAGCCAAGTTCTTACTGCTTAAAGGTCAAACAAAGCTGTAGTGGATGCCATTCCTCCAGGAGTTCTCCCTGCTCTCTCTTACGTAGGACACCTTTTTTCACACTGGGAGAGTAGTTTGTTTACAAATCCATAGAGGTGGATGTCACCATATCTATAAGATCCTATTGGCTCAGCCATTTGGAATACATATTTGGGTTTTTGTGGTTTTTTTTCTGAAAACCTTAATTTAAAAAAATTAATTTGTTAATACAGTAATTGCCAGTGTGAAGTAGGAACCTGAGATTTGCCACTTGATATATTACAGATGTTCAGGTAAATAAAGGATGTTCAGGTTGGATAAGTACAGCAGTTGTTCTGCTCCCCTTTGCTGTGTAATCTTTGGCACATTGCCTTGTGTCAGAGAGGACAAATTAAAGACATCACCTCCTCTGGCATGTTGCCTGGTGCCAGAGAGGCTGGCTTGGTCAAAAACTCACAGCTCTGTCACACAATTTAGAAAGTATGTAGAAGTATTACTACTAATGTTACTTACACAATAATAATTGAGGGAAGTCTCAAATCATTTTGCATCCAAATCTGTACAGATAAGAACAGTTTCAATGTTTTTATTTTAAATCTGAAGTGTTAAGGTGCTAGCAAAGTTCATTCCCAGCTATTTGCATGCAACTATACATGAAGAGGAATACCTAGGGCAACCAGTGATTTTTTTTTTTTTTTTGCAATTACTAATGCCTGCAGTTGAGAAATGTTCTGTGCTTTGCTGTTCAACATATAATAGATTACTCTTGATAATGCATTTTTTTATATTCATGAGTTGCTCTTAAAGGCATCTAATATCATAGCTCTGTAACTGTCATCTATATTCATCAAGCACATCATGACTAGGTTAATCATAGTTGACCTGTGGTATTGATTTGTCATGCAGGAGTGAATGCTGAGTCTTTCAAAGCATCATTGCTGCTATAATGACAATATCACAATAAACTTCTGTAATTTCCCACAGATGACATGCATGGCAGATGAGAGTTAATTTTAGTCATTTCTATATGTTTATCTTACAGTGTTTCCTTATGTATGTTTTCTGTATATTTAGGCTTCAGGTCAAACCATGCCTGCTTTGCTAACTGCCTTAGTGATGCTACTTGTCTGAATAAGTGATGATAGCAGAACTGGTGTAATACCTCCAAAATATATCTGAAAGGTCTGCTCCCTTTGTCCTAAACAAGGTGTGATTGAGGTTGTACTCAAGTTAAGAGCAACTGTATGCCTTAAAGTAATATTAGAATCAAGAAAACTCTCGTCTGAAGTTTGAATGCTGAAATCTTCTCATCTGAAATCCTGAATACCCTATGTTTCTTAGGAAAGGCCAGTGGGAACTGAAGAAAGGCAAGTCTAAAAAAGAAAGTGTGAAGTTGGTTATAGAAGTGATGATTAAATGTGTTTTCATATGCACAATTCATACATATATAATGATAATTACTTACATGGGAATTTGCTATTTAAATATCAGAATGTAAAATAATCTAAATTTAATACTAAATAAATATTACATGACACTTTTTTTTTTTTTGGCCTGAGTCTAGGCTGTCAAGGAGTCAATTTTAAGATGTTGAATGTGTTTTGTCTTCTGAGCTCACATAGACTTAGAATAGCCATTTGTGTAGATATGTCTAATGTGGCTTTAATTATTGTTTTTCCCTAATGAAAAGCAATAGGACTGTTGATATTGTTCTGTTAGATATCAATGTATGATGTAGTCTTACGATAGCATAAATTTAAAGACTCTCAGTGTTAAAAAAAAAAAAGTTTACTAGTAAATATTAAGCATGTACGTATAGTCATTCAGTATCAACTTATGACAAAGAGTTATTTTAAGCTAAATGCATTTATAAAATTCACTAATTTACTACTAAGACCAATGTGACTGAATGCATATTAACTTTCATGCTGAGAAAAGCATCAGTGCAGCTGCTAAAAGGTTTATTCTCCTCAGGAAGGCAAATAAAGAAACCACAAATGCATAATAAAGATTAACAAGAACAATTCTCCTACTTCAGTAACTATTAATTGGATTATCATGGTTGAGACTGCAGAAGAAAGAAAGGAATTAAATTTTTACTTGCTATGTAAAGAAAGATCTTGCTGAGAATCAGAAAGGTACTGTATATCCAAAATGATCTATTATTATCATATTCAACTGGCTGAAATTTATATTAAGTTTTCATTCATAAAGTAAAACAAGATGCCAACAAAAATAGCATAAGCTAATGCTGTTATGGTGTGCTTGCTTGTTTCCTTATGACAGTTCTGCAAAATCATATTCTAGGAATACGGGACTAAAGGAACATTTGGATTCCTGAATCCTCACCCCTTAGAGCAGCAGATCCAACAGCTTGAGTAAATGCATGTGGCAATTACCTATGCAAATTGTATCATAAACACAGTAGAGGCTTTTAAACAGCTGTTAAAATGCATTCGATTAAAAAAAAAAACAAGAAAATAATATATTTATTTTCATTAAGGAATTTTATCTATCAGCTTAGTGATTTGAATAATAGCTAAATGCAAGTCAGTTTATGTTCATCTTTGTTTAAATTTATACATGTAACATAGTTATGGTGGTCACATTATTAAAGATCTTACATACCTGTGTCTTAATAGTGTTGAGAAGCTGCTTAAAATAATGATATAATGAAACAATATTGATTCTTCCCTTTCTCAGATGGATAAAATATTTCCCTTGCTAAATTTTGCTGCAGAATGAGATACATTCTTGGTCATAAGCTGGCTTCAAAGATTCAAAACATGGTTCATGTCTGATATCGTCCATCCATGGTGCCTATCCTGTGTACATCAACCAGAACCTTTCCAACATTTCAGAGCCGAGGCTCTAAGCAGCTTAGCAAATCCTTCTTTGTCTGCTTTGTGCTAAAATTATCAAATTGTTTTCTTGGATTTGCTGATGAATGTAAATCCAATAAGAGTGTGTCACAGGAACTATTAAGGTGATTTCTAAACCCCCTGATTAGTTCATACTTGTGTTTTCACAACTATAGTAGCATGGCAAGGAGCATATTTTGCAGCCAGATAAATTGATCTTCTTTATGTTGCTGTCAGTAAAACAGTAAGTTTGTTCAGATGGGCTCTTTACTTACACACTTATGTAGGAAACAAGAACATCAGTTCTGCAGTTTGACACCTATGTGAAGGATGATGTGGTCATTGTTGTCTGGAAAATGAAATTTGTCACAGAAGTTCCTTTCCTGGTAGCATTTTCCCCACTTGACAAATTTTCTTGAGGATTTGAAGCCATCCAAGATGTTGGTTCAGGACTGTGAATGACTGGCTAATGCTATAAGTGAATTGGAGAGGACAAAAGGCTTGGATGAAGAAGCCCACATCATCTAGCCTGCATCAATATCCAATAAACAGAAAACACCAAAATTCTCAGAATCTGTGTTTGCTACTAAAAAGGTAGCTGGGAGATCGGGTCAAAAAAACAGCATGTGTGTAAGGGACCATGTAATTGTAGAGAGACACAGTCCATTTCTCATCAGAATTTGAGGTATTGTAAAAGGAAAACTAAAACAAATGAGGAAATACACATGTTTTGGTTGGTTGGTGGAGGAAATTTGGACCTAGCATCTTAGAGCAGTAAGGCACTTCATTACATCTCAAATCAGTTTTCTTTCTTTGTAATGCTGAAGTTCCTCCCATGACAAATGCTCAAAATGATGACAAATCATTACTGGGCTCATTTATTGCCTCCAGCAGAAAAATGATAGCTCTGAGACTGCAATCCAGGGCTCGCTGAGCTCAGCGGAAGGATATCCATTTATTTCAGCGCTCCTTTATGATGGGCACTGTAGTAATGGAAACAGTACTTAATGTAGATGGATTGCTATTATAACACAAGTTTGGCACACATACTTCATGTGTACTGTGGGGGAATGCAATTAACTTTTTTTTTTAATAGCACAGTGTTTTCGTTTTGGCTAAACTATTCAATGATGTTAAGTAATGGAAATGCAATACTATTGTTTCCACTGTCAGCTTAATTATTTGTATTTCTTTGCTCCATAATGCAAGCTGAGTTTTCTAAGCCCATGTTATTGGAATTTCTCTGTTAGTGAAAGTAGAGTGATATTTCCAGGCATACATCCACCATCATGCTGCTTGCATTTCGCCTAAACCTTGATTCCTCAGATGTCCCAGAGACGTGGCTGGCAACCTTCAGGTTGCAGTATAGCCACAGGAGCCAGACCATGCTAAAAATGACAGAAATTTCCCTTTTTGAAATCCGTACCTAGCTGGTTCTTCACTGGCAATGCATTAATATCATTCCATTGGACCTGTCCTCTGATTTGAATGGTCTGCAAGGAACCCATTGCCTTTAATTCAATTTTAAAAACTCTATTATCCCTTTTTTTGCACCTTTGTACAAGAGATTTATGACAATAATGAATTTGCATCTAGGGTTACGTAGCCTTTTGCTGAGTTTGGATGTATTTGGAAAACAAAAATCTCAAGGGAAATTATCCAACTGTCAGGAAAACTGAGCTGTAGGTGCAGAGACACCTGAATTGGTCCCGCTCAGGCCAGCTCAGGCAGCATACTACCTATAAAGCAATGCTTCATGCAAACTTAGAGACTCCCCTTCTGGAGGAAGGTCAGAATTGCTGGGAGTAGTAATGTGTAATCCCATCTTGGTGTCTCAGCCCTCTGTTACTTCAGAAAGGAAGAGCCGACTTGTCTTAATTGCCCTACCAGTACTGGAAGATACACAGTAAAGGCACTTGCCATCCAAGTTTACCAAAGGGAAGTAATTGCTTCAGTGAATAATTGCACTTCAAGAAGTGTATCCTGTTTCCCAGAAGGATGAACTTCCCATCACAAAGTGAAAGGAAATGAGGGTTATGAGCATTTAGGAGGAATCTTCTGCACATTAGGAATCTTCTGCTGAGAAAAATGTCTAATTTCCTGCTTTTGGGCAATTTGACAGCCCTTTGTGTTTGGGAGCGCTCCGAGCATTGGATTGAAGAGGAGGGGCAGTATATGATCACTGCAGTCAGTGAACACATAATTTATACAATTGGAAGTGACTGATGGTAAGCTTGCCTTTTACTGCTCTGTTCAGTAAAGTGATGTCATATACAGTGCCATGTTAGGGGCGCTTTAGCAGACTTTCAGTCATATGCCTGTCTTTGCACTATAGACTTCCAAAGGGAATGTATGCTTTAGCTGCCTGAGCTCTCTGGATGTTCTCTCTCTTACCTAATTGTTAGCATTTGTAGGCTGTCCCTCAGGGTTATAGCTCTGCCACCTACCTTTGTATATATAATGTATATGTTACTACTATTAAGAGAAATTTTATAATGGAACTTAAAATTCTGTTCAAATTGCAGTTAAGTAATAAATAAGGCATATGTTGTACATCTTTAGCATCTTTGTTCTGTAGCTGTCTGGAAATGCAAATGGTTTCACAGCTGAGCCTCATTCCTGACAGAGCTGAGGTTGCTGTTCCGGCCGTAGCTTGGCCAGCAGAGCCATCTGCTGTTAAGGCAGTACAGCAGTAGGGCCCTTTCAGCCCCTGCTGCCTTCTGGATGCTTGCAAGCACTTACTCAGAAGTGTCAGCAAACTTCATTGCTAATGGAAGGATGGTTTATCAAGTAGGTGCCTGCCATACTGAAACGGATGCTCATCCAACCCTCTTTCCAAAACTTGAGAGCTCCATGTCGTGGTTTAGCCCCAGTTGGCAACTAAGCCCCACACAGCCACTCGCTCACCCTCCCCCCGTGGTGGGAGGGGGGAGAGAATCGGAAGAGCAAAAGTAAGAAAACTCAGGGGTTGAGATAAGAACAGTTTAATAATTGGGGGGGGGAAATCAAACCACAAAAAAATTGTAACGAGAAGGAAAACAACAAGAGAGCGAGAGAGAAACAAAACCCAGGAAAAAACAAGTGATACAACTGCTCACCATCCACTGACCAACATCCAGCCAGTCCCCGAGCAGCGATCGCTGCCCCCCAGCCAGCTCCCCCAGTTTCTATACTGAGCATGACGCCATATGGTATGGAATAGCCCTTTGGGCAGTTGGGGTCAGCTGTCCTGGCTGTGCCCCCTCCCAGCTTCTTGTGCACCTGGCAGAGCAGGGGAAGCTGAAAAGTCCTTGACCAGTGTAAGCACTGCTCAGCAACAACTAAAACATCAGTGTGTTAGCAACATTGTTCTCATCCTAAATCCAAACCACAGCACTATACCAGCTACTAGGAAGAAAATTAACTCTATCCCAGCTGAAACCAGGACACTCCATGTGGGTGAAGGTAGCAATAGGGAGTATTCACAAATCTACCCATCCATCATCCTAAAGTTTTGTGAGGTTTTATTTGCTATTGCAATAAAATCAATGACAGATTAGTATTTGTTATTTTGGCAGGTTGATTTTGAATGCGATTGAGGTGGACAGCGTTAAGAATCCGTGTCCCTAGTGTTTGCGCTCTTTTCTTTCATGGTTACAGTCTCATTGCACTATTTTTGCATTTTTATCTGACTGTGGCTCTTTGTTTGCCTACAGTAATTCCTTTGTATGGCCCCATGATTTGACAACACAGTGTTATTCTCATGAATCCTGTCAGTCCCGAAAAGGTGCCCTCATGTGACTGAGGGGCAGCTATTAACCATAGGATCACAGGAATTGCTAGAACCCAGCAGAACACCGCTCCACTTTGTCCCTAATCCTCACTCTGTGACCAACGCTGGGGGGTTTAAAGGAATCATAAGCACTGTACTGGTGGTAGATTATCTAGCCATGTCTTCTGGCCTTCCCTTTTTCAAAAATGAGAACAAACAAAAGAATGGCCTGTGGCTTTCTTCTCAACCAAGACTTCTCGATGTTTTGCTAGCAAGTTTAGTAGATTTCGTTCCTTCCTCGCATAGTCTTTTGTGCAGCTGAAAGTGCTCTGGATTTACCCTGCAAGGTTCCCGAGAACCTTGTCAAGGATAGAGCTGAATGCATCTTTTATAGCACAACTGTTACAACTCTGTATGACATAGTAGGAAGAGCTTGGCTTACTGATCATCAATTTATGCCCTGAAGCATGAAAGTAGGTAGAATTTCTTGATAACAATAAAATAGTTCTGCATGATTTGTTGTCACAGTTATGCTTTTGCAAACATAAACAAATCAGAATTAATTGAAAGCATCTAATCAAGTGTTGAAAACCTGAGCATGAGTCCACAGCTTCTTGATTGCTAATTCTTGCAAATAAAAGGAACAGTAGATAAAGATGTAAATGCTTATACTGAATCTCAAGCAGTCCTGCCTTTGGTCTTAATTAGTATGTATAATTTTTGTGTAATTTCTTTCTGAGTAGTTTAATAAAACCTTTGGCTGAGGAACATCTCTTGCTTCTTATAGAAGATACTTTTTTTTGTTAAAGCTAGGATTATTGCATGTAGTTTACATGTATTTTTTAAAGTCATATTTTGGAAATTGTTATCTTTGTATGATCAAGATAATGCTGTAAATGCAGATAGTTACAATGGGAGAAAATAATTATTTTTATGTGTCAAATACTGTATACAGATGTAAATGAAGATGAAAGATGAAAAAAACTGTATACAGGCAGTTTTTTCCTTCCTGTATATTGCATATATATGTATGTATTTTTAAGGCCATCTCTGCAGTTAAATGGAAAGAAATGAGTTAAATCAGATTTTTCAGGATATATAAATAGCTGAGCTAGGCTGGTTATCTTCCAGTGCTGACCCTGTGCAATCAGAGGATATTGATGGGAACAGCTACGCCCACTTCATCCTCCTGGATAATCCTCCCTACAGTACTCCAGGGGAAAGCAAGTAAACAGCTAGAAGGAAACAACCCCAAGCTTTGATACCTGATGGAAAATTCCAGCCCGCGGTTGTGTTTTAGAACAAATTCTGGCCTAGGTTTGTCTAGTTTGAACTCTTAATTTCTGTAGTAAAATTGGTTACAAAATCTTACTCATTTGCAGCATAAGTCTTCTGTCATTGTGATTTCCACTCATATAAGGGGAATACTAGCTACTTAAACACTAGTCACCTGTCTTCAAAATATTATCCTTAGGTGGCAAGTCTGGAACAGGTCTACATATACACATGTATACATGTAAATATCTGCCCTATGGACTATATCCACCCTGTATATATCTGCCTTACTGACATAAATCTAGTTGTTTTGTAGATTTTCACTGCTAAGAAATTCAACCCTATGCATATTCCCTTTTAATTGCTAGGTTGTCTTTGTATTTAAACTGATTTTTAGGAAAGTGTATATTTCTTCACCTTAAAACTATTCTCCATCTTTAATGTCACAAAGTTTAACAGTTATGATGGGTTATGGGTGGGAATTGGAAAACAGAAGCCTCAGCCCTTTTTATTAGAACTATTCTGAATAGCTGGAGAGAATAGCTGAATAACTGTAATCTTTTGAAAAGATTAAAAATTCATAAGGGAATAATAACATCTCAATTTTTACTTAATTAACAGAATTCCCAAATCTGAAAAATGCCATCTTATCCTAATTAACATGTTCTTTTATAAAGGAACACTTGCTGTAAACCCTGAGGTGAGAAAGCCACCAGATGTTTTAGGGTTTTTTTATTTTCCTTTTTTTCTGGAGGCGAGTTCTCAGCAGATATTGAAAAAGTATCTCACATGACAAATCTTGAAGGTGAAAATGGTATTTAAAAATATTGCTTCTCTCCACTTATCTCACCCTGGTCAAATTTTATCACAGAGCATAGCAGGACCCCCAGAGAACTGAAGTCTGTCACTCAGCTCTAGGATGTGGTTGTAAGTAGGAATCAGCATAACTGAAATGAGTGGGAGAGAAACAAGAGTGTAACCTGATGGACCAGAGATCTCAGCAGTGATTACATCTGTCTGCTTCTCATCCCATGGCTTTTTACAGTGATTTTAATATTCCTGGTACATACAGTATATGAAGATGATTGCTTGAGAGATAGTCTTGCCTTGAGCAGGGAGTAGATGAAGTATAAATCAATTCAAATGTAATAGAGGAAAAGTGAAATTAATACAGCTGTGCTTGGGGCATTTGTTACTGTCAGCAAAGCTGTATGCACTTGTGTCACACGAGGGTAATCTGGTTTGTGCTTTTATATTATCTGGGGAAATCTCTGAGCAATGCAGCGTGATACAGTGGAGGTTTTGATTGACTTATTCTGACTGCATAATATTCAAAACAGTCATTTAAACAAAATCTTTTATTTTAAAACAGCAGCAACAATAACAAAGCTATTGCTTGTAAGCTGTCTGCAATATTTGTGTGGAAACTAGTATGCCCTAGGCAAGATGAACTGCAGGGTGGATGTACCTCATCTTTAGGGTAGCTCCAGGTTAGACTTGAAATGTTCAAGTTGAACTCTGTAGTTCTCAAAACCAATGGAAAATGGTCACTGGATCAGCTGCTGCCTTGCTGTGACTGTCCTGGGCTACCATGAATGTAGGGTATTTCCCACTATTTGAGGTCTTTGAATTGAATGCAGGTAATCAACTATCAAAATCAGTTGATCACACAAGTTTATAAATAATGCTTGGATGTTGTTTTGAAAGAGATACTACTGCTCAAATCAATTTGGGAGTAATAAAATAATTTGGGAGTGATGTAGCAGCTGCTACCTTAATTTTATTTGCCTATGCATAGAAATCAGACTAGGTGATAATTTCTTTTTCAAAGTTCAGGAACTGTTAATATTCTTAACTGTTGTAGGCCAGGCAAAGGTCAGGTAGTTAATCCTGAAAAAAGCTGGTAGTATAAAGTTGTTCCTTGATTCCCAGTGGCTGCTAGTAGGACATTCCAGGTTTCTGCCTATAAAAAAAAAAATGAACCTACTTTATCTGTAACAAGTACAATATACTAAAAGTGTAATAAAATGCATCTTCTTAAATTAGAAGCCCAGAAAAAAATAAAAAAAAAATATAAAAGAAGCATAACTTATAGAAAGGAAACAAGGGAACAGAAATAAGGTAGGATATGTGGACCCAACAACAGTCATCTTTTTGTATAACCTTTGTGGAACAAGGAAAATCCTTAAAAATATGGAGAGCTACGCTGAAGGAGACATTCCTTCTGATGCTGGTGGGAGGTGTCTCTGGTAATAGGATGGAGCTGAATCTCTGGATGGTGTCTTGGTGATGATCTGAAAATCTGTGTGCTCTGTTTTTCTGGTATAGCGTGACTATGCCAGAAGCATAGTTATGTTTTATAGGAAATGAAAATAGAGAGTTAAAATGAAATGTAACAGTATCATCTGCTGATTGTCTAGGTAAGTAGAAAAACTTCTGGCAGTTGCAGAAAAAGAAGTGTTGTACTTCTAAGAATTTTGGTGCTAATTGGAATTGTCTGTGTGTATATGTTAAAATTATGATTAATGAGTGGTGATGATTAGGCTTCCAGGTAGTAAACATGATGTTCTAAATGTGCAGCTAGTTTGAAATGCCATGGTTTCATGGAAACATGGAGCAATCCTGCCATGAACATGCCTAATATAACTGTAAAGGAAGCATTACATTAATAGTGTAATGCATTTGTTCTCTCAATTTTTAATCTATTTCTTATCTTTTTGATTCATATACTTTTCAAATTAGATGTAATAATTTCTATTTTGCTTTTTTCTCTTCCAGCGAATTCGGGAACTAGAAGATAAAATAGAACTTCAAAAGAGGCAACTCAAAGAAATTGAGGAAAAGGTAAATAAATGCCTAGGCAATGCAAATGGATTTTTTTTTTCCCATACTAATTTATTTTTCTCTGTTGCATTGATGTTAATAGTACTTAATATCATGAAATCTATTTTAAAACAAGAAAGATAAAATTGGAGTTCGAGTCATTGCTGCATGAAGTGAAGCTCCATCCCTAATCTGCTCAAAATTATTTGCTATCTGGGTTTTCTATCAAGTACAGAAAGGAATCAAGAGGTCTGGAAAGACACTAGAGTAGAAGGGAGAGGATTTGCTGTGGTTTAGATGAAGAAACAACATAAAGATTTTTCTCTGTTTGACAGAAGCGGTTATCTCGGCCGTGTTGTTCGGATAACACTACTTTGCCAAACTTGCAAATACTGAAAATTTAAAAAAAGTTAATGAGGTGCATGTACTGAACTCTGCAAACAAAAAATATTTCTTGCTTTAAGATAGAAACAAGTTCCAAATTAATATCCTGGATCCAAGTTCTCTCCTGTTTTGAAGAAGCTCTGATTGAGGCTTAAGACAGCATTTGGGTCACTGTGGTCCCAAGCAAGAGATGGCATGAGGTTCCTGGACCATGGGCTCAAGTGTTTCCCAGGTCTGTGGAGTTTAGACTGTTCTGCAGGGCATAGGCTGACAATGGGGCTTTCTCTAAGCCCTGGCTAAGTGTTCTAGTTACATTGCTTTTGCTAAACCAGTACCTAGGTCCCAGGATTAGTCACATAATCTCAGGTTCATTTTCTCTCGTACATATGGCTACAAACCTGCTGCTGGGCTGAATGGAGAAGTTAGGAGAGTTTTCAGTCATTGCTTTTTTCTTTTGGGATCCGAAAGGGATAAAAGAGCAAAAGGAAGGCTTTTGGAGGACTCTGAATGGAAGTTGGAAGAGGTCAGTGGGGTTTGCAGAACAGAGAGGCTCTAGGGAGCAGTGGGCTGGATGTGGGAAGGTTTCTTCCTCACCTTTCACTAATCTAACTGTCCCTTCATCTGCTCTCAGGATGTGGCAGTCCCCTCCGTGTCACTCTCTGGGGGTATTGCACTTCTAGCAGCTACTCCAATTCCCTCAGCAGCTTCCTTGGCCTCTTCTGCTCCCATAATAGTTGTCTCTCCTCTGCAGTACCTCATCTTTTTGAACCGTGATATCCAGCTGGGTTTGTGGAAGAGCCAGAAGAAGAGCTGTGAGGAGCTGGGCTGTCTGCTGCCATTGCTAATCATCACTTTACATCACCCCCACAGCTCCCTGGCTGGGGCTAGTCTGTCTGTGTCCATCAAGGAGGCAGTGGTCCCCGTTTCCACTAGCAGAGAAACACAGGCAGTATCCACTCCTTAAAGGGCTCTTTTGCTGCCTTTGCCTGCATCTGCCCTGGACCACTTCTGTACCTGAAGCTGTTCCTGCCTAACAGCCAGTGATGTCTAAGATGCTACAGTTAATTTCTCAAGGAAGAGAAACCTTGAGGAATAGGTGATATCACTACATGTTAATTATTGCAAATATTAGTGTTTATCCACCTATGCTAAAACATCAAAATCTCTAGATGTTGCAGTTGCCAAAATGTAAGCCTTTAATCATTGCCATTACAGTTTACAGTTTAGGTATCGGATTAGACAGACTGCTAATTTTGAAATTGGAAGTTAGCATTTTCTGTGCTGGTTCATCAGTGCAATGGATGGGGAAAAGTATTGGAAAAGAAACAGCTTAATCACAATCTTAGCAGAAAGCTGGTAATGAGTTAAAATGATTAATGTTCTCTTTGCCTTAACGTTACATTAGCAGGAGACCTCAAAAAAGCTTCATCATTTTCTATTAACCTTCAACTCCTGAATGGGTGGAGGGCTTCCTTCTATCTGTATTACATTTGAATTTTTTTTTCCTTGGGATTAAATCCCATTCTGAATTTGACTGCCCGAAGGAAGATTGTGTTGTCAGAGAATAAATGAATGATATACTTCTACTTCATTGTTCTTCTGAAGGTTTAATATGTCAGTGGATGCAGACTGACACCTACATGCCACTGATGTTGAGCACAGTAATTTCTTGTGGAGGGAAGTCTTATGCTTCTGAAGGAAGAGCAGTATTTATAGCTGAGCCTCATTGCTGATTGTAGCTAAGGGCAATGCACGTATAGTTACTGGGTCATGAGTTTCATTTTCCTTTAGGAATGGATTCAATTTTTAAGTTTTATGCAAAATTCTGTCAAATCAGAACATAAGGATGACAGTATTTTTGCAAACTGTCCTGCTTCTAAAGCCTATACAAAAGAATAATGTAAAGTTTCCGTTTTATTATATGAGTTGATACATGAGGAACAAATGCTGTTTAAACACGTAATGCTTTTCTTATAACTGATTCTCTACCATTTAAGTTGCATTTAGTTTGTGCCCTTGGCTTGGTAGGTCTTGGTTCAGGAAAGCTTTCAGGTGTGTAATTATAAGTACTTGCTTAACTGAGTCACAGAGCCAAGCCTAATATTTCTGAAGTTACATAATCCACAAATGTTACTGTTTGTAAAGCTGCCCTCAAATACTGAATTTTGTACCCTGCTACCCCTTTTTAGAGTAAGATTGGTATACTGTATCTCTCTTTCAGATCAACTCAAATAATATTGATGTAAGACTAATTACTGTAAAGTAATGTCATTGGATTTCATATTACATATCTTACATCTTTTTTCTTTTCTTTTTTCCTCATTTTCTTTTGATCTTATGTTATAGTTTTTGTTCCTTTTTTTGTTTTTTTCACTAGCATTCATTCTGTGGCCTTGATGACACAACTGAGCCAAGACGTGTGGTTGGTATTCTTTATATTTCTTTGTACTCACTTTTTAACTCTTAGATTCTGCCATGTTTTGAGAATCGTCTTTGTAAGACCCTGAAACCATGGGGGGAGGGTATACTGGTTTTGCTTGCACAGAGAGGAAGAGTCACCTATAAAATCCGACTTGGATGCCTTCAGTTACCTTCCTAGACTTCTGCAGAAGGTCAATGAGTTTTCAATGAGAAATGATTTTGCATTCTAAGATACTGACTGCCCTAACTGCAGTGGGTGCTTTTCAATTCTGACAGCAGGCACATTTTGTCTAAAAGTTCAGGTATTGCTCTAGGATCCTACCTTCTGTCATGCAGGATGGAGAGGTGGCGAACACTGGTTTTCAGTTTTGTTTTCTAAAAAGCCTGTGAGCATCAGCACCCATGCAAAAAAAGGGTTATTTTACTTCCTTGAAGCCACGAAATAGCTTAAGAAATAATAACCTAATTTCCCTTTTATGAGGCTATGTGAAGGTTGCAATGTGACTGACCCGCCATGTGCCCATGCAACATGGAAAGAGCGAGGACAAGAAACCTCCATGTCTCTCCCTTGAGATACTACCATCACTCCCACTATCCTTTCCACAGTGTCCTGGTCCTTTCAGCTCAATGCAAAAGACAGAGTGAATTTCTTCAGCTGTAGCAGGAGCTATAGCGGCAGTGCTTACCTCTCACACAGAACAAGAGGGAAATACAGTTTAGAAAATCAGTCCTAGCCCTCTTCCCTGGAGCAATGCAAGTTGCACGCTGCTTTCAGTAAGGATGGTAACTCAACAGCCTAACTGTTAGAGGATTAAGCTATGGTTTAAAACTATTGAATATTTACACAGTCTTTTTGTTGTTGCTGTTGCTGTTGTTGCTTTGTTTTGTTTTGTTTTATTTTTTAAACTGAAAACACACAATGTTTTTACCTCTACAATTTTTCCAAGTTTTTTCTTCTTTGGAATCTGTTGTGAATTATGTTCATGGAATCTCCTCGTAGTAGGAGATGCAGTTTAATCAACCCCCTTGAAACTGCTATCGAGTACTGTACGATGAATAAACATGATGACAATAGCTGCCAAAAAAAGCTATTACATTTACCTTACATTAAGCTTGAAACAGTGTTTTCTTCTGCCCAGATCACAAGTACTTTTGAAAAATCAGACCTGTATTAACATGGGTTCTTTTGGGGGTTTATTCAGCTCCCAGTATGTTCAGTTATCATCTTTCTGTTGATGCTCTTGGGAACTGGCTCTGGTCTTTCATTACTAGCATTGCTGCATATGTTTTATATTTTGCAATAAAATGATGATACACGCAGATGGGTGGGATGTGATCCAAGGGTATTATTGATTTGTTACAAGTGCAGTAGCTTTCTTTTGGTTGCTAGATGGGTGTTGAAAATTAGTGGAAGTTGAGCAATATTTTTACAGCATTTTGAGCATTCCTTTTAAAATTTCCTTTATTTTGACAAAAATTAAGTATATCCTTATAGAGATGTGTTTGAAGAAAGGAGAAGCCTTGTGGTACACTATTCACCTTACCACAGTTTGAGGTGAATTTTCTGTTCTGTGGAGATTGGAAAGGACAGATGCTACTTTGCTTAATGTAAGTTTGAAAGAGTAGTGTTAAAGGAAGTTACCAAACTATTGTCTTTGAGTTTCATCCAGCTTTTTTACTCCAGTCCTGATTAGAGGTGCTAACATCTGGATGAACATATTTGTTTTTAAATACTGTGAAAAGTATACTGGCCAAGTTTAGAGACACTTTATAAACATTCTATAAACTTAGTGAGATCACCAGCATTTTTAAAATTCCATTTAAAATATTTTGAAATACTGTTAGTTCAAAAATTTTTATGAGTTCAAGGCTTAGGCCTGATCTATAGCTTTCCATGCTGATATAGCTGATAGTATTATGGGTCCCCTTTGAAAAAAAAAAAAAGAAAAAAAATTACAAGTATACTTAGTCTCTCGAAAATACATTGTGCTGATATAACCTGCTATTCTTCCTGTTAACAGCAACTATTTAAGTAGTTAAGTTCAAGCTTGGTGACAAGCATTTTGAGGGGACAACACAGGGATAGTGTCTGTGTAGCCATATAGCTACTCAACTCTCACATTTCTAGGAGCGCACATCATATTGGGGTGCTAGTGTGGAGGGCAATTGCCTTTAACTCATATTGCCAGAGGTGAATCTGTCTCTAATTAATGGAACACAGCAAAGCCTATTTTAAGAGACTTAACTATAGTTGGACTCTTGAACATTGTTCATTATTTCACGCAAACCATGGTTTACTGATAGTAATTTTGGTTCTTGTTATTTTGAAGCTAATATAAAACTCTTAGAAAGAGATTGTGGTGTCTGTGAATTTAGGGCTGGATGCCAACACTTATTTCTAAATTAATGTTATCTATCTAAAGCTCAGCAGACTTTTTCTTTTTTTTGTTGTTTTTGTTTTCTTTTTTTGTTTTGTATACAGGCTATTAAAAGAACCTATGGAGTGAACAGCTGAGTCCATGTGCAAAAATATAGAAAATATTTATTGAGCAGCTTTAAATTGGTGCATTTTTTTTCATAAAACAGTTTGCATAATACTTGAAGCTGCAAAATATTTGAATTTAAAATTAGAGATTTTTTTAAAGATATAGCTTCAAGCTGGAATGATTTGATAATCAAATAAGGACCAGCACATCATAAACACTGAAAAAAATCTAAGCAGAATTTACACTCTCACACCAATCAAACACTGGAAAAAATACAAGTGCAATTACTGGCTGCTATGTGAACTGTTATCTACCAAATGGTTTTCTTACAGTACTGAGATCTTTGTCTCCATACTGCATGCTTTCAACAAACGTGGTTTGCATTTCACCCAGAAAACACAGAATCTCCTTTTTAATATCTATATAAAAAACCTAAGTGTTTGACAATAAGTTCTCTATAGTAAATAGCTGACAGGAAAAAAACTGTTCAAAGTTGGAAACAAATAGAGATTTACAACCCCGCAGTGGTAAAATTCATATTAAATTCATAAGTTGGAAATCCACAGATGGAGAAAAGACGGGTTTTGGAGAAAGGCAAGATGGTAGATCGAACTAAGAAAACTGTGAAGTGGGTAAGAACTGCGTGGGAGAAATGGTTTTTTGAATGTTTCTTGAAAATTAAGGCAATAACTTGTAAAGATAGCACTGGGAGAAGGGAAGATCCCGAGGTGGCCTGAGAGGTCAGGAAAAGAGAATGCACGATGTGCTGTGCTCAGTTATCTCTTCAAGAAGAAAGAAGGGCTTGAAGAAATGTGTGTGTAGACAAATGTGATAAGCAGAGAAATAGTTGGAAATAAATATCTGGAAATCATGGCATCCTCCCAGGTAAAACAAAAAAATGTTGACATTAGCTACCAGGAAGAAAAATGGCACAACCTCAACCAGCAGAGGTAGATAAACAGTCAAGGACATTGACCACCTGAACTGCAAGAAAAATTCTGGGCAAAGCACAGATTGAAAAACTGAAAGTTGAAAAGAGCTGTTTAAGATGGAGAATGGTTAGAAAATTCAAAAAGGTTATGCTTTTCTTTCAAAGAGGGAAAAGCAAATTGTTGTTTCAGAGCTGGAAAGGCAATATGAATAAATAGATAATTTTAATCATTTCTGGAACGTTGAGGCAAGCTGAAAATATTAAGAGCACAATATTAAAAGATAACTTTCTCCTCCCTCACATTTTCTTGAAAATCATCTTTGTGTTAAAAGGGCTACATAAAAAGCTACAGAGAAGCAAGTCTAGTCCCATGGACACGCTGAACTCCAACATGAACGTAGAGTGGAATAAAATGGTTACGATAATACATCAGATAAAGTGGAAATTATGATTGAAAAACATAACATAAGGCAAAGAACAATCAATGCAGCACAAAGCAAGCTGAGGAAAAGATTTGTCATAGCAACTGAATATCTCACTGTTGGAGGTGCAGGAATCAGCCTTAAAAGAAGCCAGTTTTCTCAGATAATTTTTAGGCTCTGAAGTAAGACCAGAGATGTACTCTTCACAAAGAATCACCAGACAAGATCATTAACCTGCTGAAGGAGATGAGGCACTCCACAAGATTAATTCAGTCAGATGCAGCAAACTGTGGCTTGTGTGAGGGTCTGAATAACCCTGTTTCCTGGTACAAAGCACAATTCAAATTGGAAACAAGGATCATGCACAAGTTTGGAAACTCGATCCCCAAAAGAATGTGTTGCTCACAATGTGTTGTTCAAAAGGAACAGAGAATGTGTTTTCAAATACAGATTTTTCATGTTTTAGTTAAAGCTTTTAGCGGTGTGATGACAGAATGTGGAAAAATGAGGTCTTCGCTGCAAAAGGAGCAGAGTTTTGGCATTACTCTGAAGAGAAGGACCATAACTGGAGATAAAAAGAGCTTGGGATAGCCAAACCAGGTGCTGATGAAGGAACAGAAATTGCAAACTGCGATTCACTTGGCAAAGAAACACTCTTTCTTTTCATAGTCATAGTTTTGCTCATCGCTGCTGCTTTGGAAATGAAACGATAAGCACAAACATGGGATGGTCGCAGCATGTGGCTGCAATGGTAAGCGCACTGCAGAAACAGGAGGTGGTCATGTTACAAAGCAGAAAAGGTATGAGCAGTTTTGTTTTCTTATTTTTTATGTGTTTTGTTACATTGTAACTCACATGTGACAGTTTTCTCAAAGAAACTGGCTGATTTGGGTGACATTTTTTATGACATTCATTATATTTTTATTCTGTGCTGAGCTAGCAGAATTTGTAGTTTTGGAAAACTTTTCAGTCTTACTATCCATTGCATATTGATATTTATTGTAGAGCTGGGAACAGGTACAATGACTGTACTCAGTCCATGCAAGATGCTGGGCATGATTTTCACTTTCTGTGACACAGGTTTTCAATCATCCCTCCCAGCTGTATAAGCAAAAAATGAAACAGTAAGTTTCTCGTTTCTGATATGAGTCATACCAGCTTTCCTGGTTTTATGCTGAAGTACTTGGCAGTTTTCAGGATGAAGCATTAGAAGTGTAGAAGCCTAATGGATCATGAGGTTTGAGATCAGCTTTAGAAATCATTGTATTAACTTTCATTATATCTATATCAGTGAATAAAAGTGCACTTGTAAACAAGAACATGTAATAGAAATAGAATAGAATCAGAATCATAGACTAGTTTGGGTTGGAAGGGACCTTTACAGGTCATCCAGTCCAGCCCGCCTGCAATGAGCAGGGACATCTTCAACTAGATCAGGTTGCTCAGGGCCCTGTCCAGCCTGACCTTGAATGTTTCCAGAGATGGAGCATCTACCACCTCTCTGGGCAACCTGTTCCCTCCACCCTCATTGTAAAAAATTTCTTCCTTACCTCTAGTCTAAATCACAGAATCACAGAATCACAGAATCGTATAGGTTGGAAAAGACCTTTAAGATCATCGAGTCCAGCTGTAGACCTAACACTACCAAGACCAGCACTATACCATGTCCCTAAGCACCTCATCCAAAGGTCTTCTAAATACTTCCAGGGATAGAAGTCTACCCTCTTTTAGTTGAAAAACATTATTCCTTGTCCTATCACAACAGGCCCTGCTAAAAAGTCTATCCCCATCTTTCTTATAAGCCCCCTTATAAAAAAGGTTGCAATAAGATCTCTCTGGAGCCTTCTCTTCTCCAGGCTGAACAACCCCAACTCTCTCAGCCTGTCTTCATAGGAGAGGCGTTCCAGCCCTCGGATCATTTTCATGGCCCTCCTCTGGACCTGCTCCAACAGGTCCATGTCCTTCCTGTGCTGAGGGCTCCAGAGCTGGACGCAGTACTCCAGGTGAGGTCTCACCAGAGCAGAGGGGCAGAATCACCTCCCTCGACCTGCTGGCCATGCTTCTTTTGATGCAGCCCAGGACACGGTTGGCCTTCTGGGCTGCAAGCGCACATTGTCAGCTCATGTCCAGCTTTTCTTCCACCAGTACCCCCAAGTCGTTCTCTGCAGGGCTGCTCTCAATCCCTTCATCCCCCAGCCTGTATTGATACCGGGGTTTGCCCTGACCCAGGTGCAGGACCCTGCACTTGGCCTTGTTGAACCTCATGAGATTCACACAGGCCCACTTCTTGAGCTTGTCCAGGTCCTCTGGATGGCATCTCATCCCTCAGGCATGTCAACTGCACCACTCAGATTGGTGTCATCTGCAAACTTGCTGAGGGTGCACTCGATCCCGCTATGTCATTGATGAAGATATTAAACAGCACTGGTCCCAGTACAGACCCCTGAGGGACGCCACTTGTCACTGATCTCCACCTGGACATTGAGCCATTGACCACTACCTTCTGGATGTGACCATCCAACCAATTCCTCATCCACCAAACAGTCCACCCAGCAAATCCATATGTCTCCAATTTAGAGAGAAGGATGCTGTGGGGGACCATGTCAAAGGCCTTACAGAAGTCCAGACAGACAACATCCGTAGCTCTTCCCTTGTCCACTGATGTAGTCACTCCATCATAGAAGGCCATTAGGTTGGTCAGGCAGGATTGCCCTTGATGAAGCAATGTTGGCTGTCTCGAATCACCTCCCTGTCCTCCATGTGCCTTAGCATAGCTTCTAGGAGGATCTGTTCCATGATCTTCCCAGGCACAGAGGTGAGGCTGACAGGTCGGTAGTTCCCAGGGTTCTCCTTTCTACCCCTTTTAAAAATGGCTGCAATGTTTCCCTTTTTCCAGTCACCTGAGTACCATGACTTTTCAACTGTCATGGAGAGTGGCTTGGCAGCTACATCAGCCAGTTCCCTCAGGACTCTGGGATGCATCTCGTCAGGTCCCATGGACTTATGTATGTTCAGGTTCCTCAGGTGGTCATGAACCTGATCTCTTACAATGGGAGGGACTTTGCTCCCCCAGTCCCTATCCTGCAGTCCATCCACTTGAGAGGTGTGGGAAGAGAGGTTGCTAGTGAAGACAGGCAAAGAAGTTGTTGAGTACCTCAGCCTTCTCCTCGTCCGTTGATACCAGTTTGCCACTCTTGCTCATCGGGGGGGTACGCTTTCTTTGACCTTCCTCTTCTGGCTGACATACTTGTAGAAGCCCTTATTATTCCATGCATCCCTTGCCAAGTTCAGCTCCAGCTGCACCTTGGCCTTCCTGTCCCATCCCTACACAACTGGGCAGCGTCCCTATACGCTTCCCAGGATACCTGTCCCTGCTTCCACTGCCTGTGCATTTCCTTCTTGCCCTTTAGTTTGACCAGCAGGTCTCAACTCATCCATGCCAGTCTCTTGCCTTCCTTTCCTGATATCTTACACCTGGGTATTGAGAGCTTTTGCGCTCTATGGAAAATGTCCTTAAATTTCTGACAGCTCTGTTCTGCTCCCTTGTCCTTGTGGACAGTTTCCGAGGGGGTCCTATTGACTAACTCCTTGAAGAGCTGGAATTTTGCTTTCCTAAAATTCAGGGTCCTGACTTTACTCTTTGTCTGACCCATATCCCTCAGGACTGCGAACTCCACCAGTGCATGGTCACTGCAGCCCAGGCTGCCTCCAATTTTGATGTCACCAATTAGCTGACTTGCGTTGGTGACCAACAGGTCCAGTATCGCATCCCCTCTGGTAGAGCTGTCTATTACCTGGCTTAAGAAGTTATCCTCAATGCGTCCAGGAGTCTCCTGGATTGCCTAAAGCTCACCTTGCTACTTTTCCAGCAGATGTCGCGGTGGTTGAAGGCCCCCAGCAGGACAAGAGCCTGTGAGCATGATGCCTCCTCTAGGCATCATGAGTAGAAATCAGTGTAATGATTTTAAGTGTCAGTTTATTTCCTCTCCATTTTTATCTGTTAGCTACTTTCTGCAAAATATACCACTACGAATTTTTCTTTTTACAGCTTATGAGTTGGATACTAGACTGGGCCAGAGATGAAAATGACATTAACTTGGCTTCCACTGTAAATTGTTAATAAGCAGAGTACAATGTCTGCTATTCTTATATATTCCTTTTGCAGTGGTGTTCAGGGATGCCCATTGTCAGAGAGCAGGATGTCTATTCTCTTTGAAAATAATAAATACAGGTAAAATATTAGTGTCTCAAGGAGGTAAAAATCAAAGATACTGTTCCATTTTGCAAATTATACAGGCCAGGGGAGGGCCATGATTATGTTGACAGGTCTCAGGAATGCATGATCTCTGAGGAGGGACTGGGCTTGGTAAGTCTAGAGAAGATCACAAAGTGGTTTGAACTTTGTTGTCCATGTGGATTTATACTTTGTCTTTCCACACTTGTAGCTTTTAAGTATGATGGCTTCTCAAGGGACTGAGGAGTGGCTGAATCTTTTCAGCTTTATGTCCTTGTGTGGCTGACATAAGGCCAGTGAGTGATACAATGGGCCAAAATAATAAAATTTTTTGTAACTCACCATATGTGTGAACAGTACATATCAAAACATAGGACAATAAGAGAAGAACTGTTTGTTTATTCCTTTTTTCACTGTTTTTGTGCTATTTTCTACTCTTCAGTGGCAAAATTAAATGTTACTTTTTTCTTCTTCTTTGCCCTGTAGATTCAGCATTTGTTTACCAAAAAAAAAAAAAAAGAAGGAAAAAAGTAATTGCATTATTTCCTGGAGAATATGTCCAAAGTGGTTGAATTCCAATTACAGATCCCATTCCAAATCGATACAAATGTAGCAAAAGCAAAGGCATTTCACAGATGCCAGTTATAGGCTTATACTTACTGAAGAGAGTTTCTGTAAATGAAGGTGAACTGCAGGCTGAAGAACTTTTAGAGCTATTGCTAAAAGAGGCAAAGGAAAAGAACCAAATTTAGCTTGCCTTCCCAAGCCCAAGGTTAAAAATTCCTTTTAGGCATGGTTTCATAGCCTATCAGAGGTGAAGTAGACTTTTAAGTTAAATACTGAATGCAGAATTCCAAAATACCAGTTAAATATACTGAATGTTTCTCTGAAATAGTCATAGATTGCCTTTTGAATAGGAAAGATCCTTTTTTAATCTTACATCTTGAAACAATAAAAATATCATACATTTATCCAAAATAAGTACGATTTTTTTTGTGATAAACATACTCAATTTTATGAACTTCTCAAGCAGAAAATTATCCTCTTTTCAAAACTTTGATGCCTAATTCCTTCATGAATTAGTCTAATTGAATCTTTTATGGGGATCTCATGCTGTGAACTGCAGCTCCTTTCATACATGCTGAATTACTTTGGGGCTAATGAAATGAGACTTTCTCATAAATAATAAATGTGTTCAGAATCGAGAAGGACTGTTCATTTGATCATCAGAGGCTTAGACTCTTTTATTGCATGCTTAGACTGCAGTACACTGAGAACCTAATAATTTGGTGTTTGTTCATCATGGATCCTTCATCTGGGAGAGAACAAGAATTTTGTTACAGTATTAAAATGCCCAGTAATGAAGGATTTGATATCCTGAATTTCAATTTTAAAATTGATACTTCTTGGATTTTCCAGGAATTAGAAGATGCAAGGAAACCTGATGAACAAGTAAACAGTGCTGGAGAAGAGAATTTGAACCTCAGAATAAAAGAGCTGGAAAAGTCGGAGCAAAAACTAAAAGGTGTTTTAGAGGACTACAAGGAGTCAGATTCTGTCCTAAGAAACAGGTAAATAAAAAGGTTTTTTGCATTCAAAATTAATGTGATGTGACAAATGTACTCTTCCCTTTGCCCCATGTACTGGCTGTCAAATGATACATGCAAAACTAGCAAAAAGAAAGACTTTATGAGTTTTTAGGGTGCCTGATATAAGGGTGCATGTATAAGTGTTTTGTGTAGCTGTCAGAATAGAAATGCAATATTCAATTTTTTGTTTTTATTATTTAAATTGGATTTACAGCATGATCTAAAATCTTGTAGCAAATAACCAGACAGGTTTCTCAGGATGTTTCATTCTTAAATATTCATAAGGTGTAAATTCTGCTTGTAAAATATATTCCTTTCCTTTTAAGTTGAGTTAATTTGGAATTTTGTGTTGCAAAAAAAGTCCCTTGTTTCAGAAAGCTTCATACAGTTTAGTATGTTAATGCTAACCATTACAGTAACTAAAGGTGCCATTAAGCATTAATTATGTAGTTGACTAGAATAATAAGATCAAGTTTTTGATAGTCAGCGACTGCACTGTTCTAAACAAAGCCAAATAGTTAAAAGGATAGAAAATATAAATGGCATTCAAAACAATTATTTGTGTAATTTCTTAATTGCTTTGCTTCATCAAGGGATTTGGCCAGAAATGTTTTAATAATGGGCTTTTTGTCAAAATAATAATGAAACATTTTTTAAATAGAAGCTTTTGTAGGAATAGGCATATTTTAACAAAGATTTCAGGGAGACGAAGATGGGAAGAACTTTATTTAAAATCAAAACAGAGAAAGTATGAGAGAACAGTTCAAGGACCAGCTGAAAGTTGCCTGGGGTATACGAAACCCATTTTCAGGGATTTTAGCTAGCCAGTAGAAAGAAAAGCTATCCTGTGCCTGAAGTTCTTGTGGCTGAAGCACAGACAGACAAGATGAGGAATGTTGTGGAAGGCAGAACTGCTGGAAAAAACAGAGAAGCAGAGTCAGTAGCTGTGACTAGCCAGGGCAGAGTTTTGGGCTGACTTGGCCCAGTTTCCTTTGATACCAGTGTTAGGCTATGCAGTGCCTGTGGTGGGGAGGACCTCGTCAGGTTCACTTTGATACATGAATAGGTAGTTATTTAATGATGTGTTTTCTGTCTTAATCCTGTTCCTTCAGAAATATGTTGTTATGTGAGATTTTTGAATGAAGGTAGTGTTGTCATGCTGGGATGGAGGTAGCAGGAAATTTTGGCAGGTAGGGCAGTAAGACAAAGCTAGAAGATAGAAATGAGCAGGGGAGCCGAGTGAAGACTGTTGAAAGTTGAGTGAAGAAATTCAAGGAAGAAGATATGGTACAGCACAGTCCTGAGGGGCACAGGGGGTAATGTGTGCATCTCTGAGATGAGAAATGAGGAGGTTTTAGTACCTGCTGCAGGAGATGAGAGGCTGGAAAAAACATTTCCTTAACAAGAAAAGGATGTTTTGGAATTCACAACTGTTTAAAGCATCGAGAAAATTTTGTTATATAGGCTGAAAAGGGAAGAAAAACCTTAAGGAGAACATGAAGCTTGCTCTCCTAAGATTATCTTAGGTATTCCTATTCCTCCTGTGTAGAGGAACCCCATCACATCACACCACATCATCTTACAGTACCATTTTAATAGCAACAGGCGAAGCAAACGTGTATTTTGTCAAAATCCAGCTTTGTGGGCGAAGTGAATACAGTTATGCATTATAGGTTTAAGTACCCACTGTGAGGTATGTTACAAGTAAGATGTTTTCCCTTCGGTCAGTAAAACACATAGTTACTTGTAGGTTACCTGTAAACTTGTAGGTTACCTGTAATCTTAATTTTGATGGGAAACATTTACTATCATCATAAAATTTGAATTTGCTAACCATGAACCTAGGAAAATCCTATGATCAAAATCCTAGATACATGTAGAGACCAAAGTGTTGTGGTTGTTGTTATGGTAAGTTGGTAATTCATATAGTGTGCCAAGCTTCAGTGAACATTAATCTTGTAAATGTGTTTGCTTATGGTTTTCCAGCAGAGAGTGAATGAACATAGACATTGTCTTTAACAGTTTTGAGAGGCACCAGCCTAATGGGCAAACCCCAGTAGACTTGTTAAGAATTAAGTGTTTATTATTAGTGATCAACAATTTGTTACTATTTTATTGTTGGGAGAAAAATGGAAAACTAAAGATAAATTGATGCATTGCTGATGACTGCTTATCCATCTGGAACTGTACTGTGTGATATTCACTTAGCAAAGTTCTTCATTCTCACTACCACAGGATGAAAGAGCTGGAGCTGTCACTCAAAACACTTCTTGTGACAACTGATCAACTAAATGTGAAGTTGCACCAGGTTGAAAATGCAAATGTGCGTGTTAAAGGGAAACTGCGAGACATTCGGGAGGACCTGATCAACTTGGTGAGGAGGATATTGTTTCAAATGACCTAGTTTAGCTTCTCTTTGTGGTAATAATTTATAAGTCAATCTGATCTCCAGTGACTTCTCTGTTTTTAAGCAATAAATGATCTCAGCCTTTCTCTTTTTCTACAACCAGAGGAATCAGAGGAACTTTTCAGTCTTTTTTGCCCCACTTTCTGTTTCTCTAATGCTTTTGGCAGCCCTGCCATTATTCCTCTCATTCGGGCCCTTGATCTTTGACATATACGGTCCCACTTTCTTCTTTCTCTCCAGAACCCACTCAGCGTACTCCTCCTCCCTAGGTCAGACTTTATCTTTCTAGCCCCATAATAAAGCATTTTTTTTATTCCCTACCGTATGTGATACAACAGCACAACACAGCTAACACAGCCTGTTTTCTGTATAAAATGCAGTGCTCAGCCTGTCATCTGACTCTTGAATTGCTCATGCATTTTCAAGCTGGGCCCCACCTGCTGTTGCATCCGCTTTAAGCTTCCTGCTTAACTTCGTGTCCTCTTCCAGCTTTCCCAGATTGGTTTGGGTCTTGCCTTCTTTCCTGTGATGCACTGTCATGTGGGCCACCGCTCTGCAGAGCCCTGCCGGTGCCAGTGTGAGCCCTCCTCTGCAGGGTGCCCTTCCCTGGAGCAAGCTGACCTGCTCCCTCATTGCCAAGAACGTCCCACTGCCGATTTCATGCCCTCGCAATTCCCTCTCCCTGTGTCTGTTGTGAAATTGTCAGCTCTGCAGTGGAAAGCCTTCAGTTCTCCCAAGTGCTAGTACCTATTCACATAAATGTTTTGTATCAGAAAGGTCAGCTGTTGGCTGATAACACATATAATGGGCATTTTTACCCAGTTTGCACAGCTCATTGGATGGATCCATGAAAATATTGAAGGAATTAAAGTTGTTCAGGGGCAGTCTACAGTGAAACAATGTCTTTTGATTCTGTTTATCAGTACTGTCTCAGCATTTTAACAAAGTTGAATAATCTGACAGGATGCTAGTACCACGCAGTACGACTCATAAGTATGAACAATAGTCTTTGTCTTTTTATTTAAAAGTGAAATGTATTTTTCAAGAACTCAGGAAGCTTAGACATACGTATATTCCCATCAACAGTTAATCAAACTATTATCCCACACCTACCTGACTTTGCATAACATTTCAGCCTAGTGTTCCTCTTGTCCTGTCCTTGCTGGTGAACCCCTCAGACACGAAAATACTGGAGATCAAAGACTGACCATTTCTGTCCTTGAAGAAATACAGGAATGTCTCTGTGCCTTCAGTCTTGCTTCAAAGTTGGCAAAATGGCACTATGATACTGGTGGGTCTTACTCTGCTCAAACAAGGGCAGCATGTGAATCATGAAAGCCTCCTCTGTCTTTCATTGACATCTTTCACCCCTGTATGTCTCTGTGTTCAAACCCACTTTGGTGCAAATGAAAATACCAAAGTCTTTCTCAAACTGATTCAAAAGGCATCTGTTCCTTTCTCCTTTTCCAGGGGGTTCATAAAAGGAGCTGACAGATGACAGGTATAGTGAAGGGCAAAGGGCAAAAGCTTGGTCTCCGAAAAGTGCATTTTATGTTTTCTAGAACAGAACCACAGCTTCTCTGCCTGTAACATCTCAGTGCTACACTACTGTCAGTGTTAACAATATGTTACTGATATGTTCAGAGCTGGTTGCACGAATTCCAGTTCAAAGGTTTATTTTGATTTAATGTGTACTATGAAATATGCAAAAGGAAGTGTTTAAAAACTTCCTTTATTTTATGTAGTAGTAGTTGTGGGTGAGATTGTGTTTTGTTTGTTTCCTGCTGAGATGTTTCAGTGATGGCTGAAATGACAAAACAGTAGGTCAGTTTTGCTCTAAATGCAGGATTTTACTGGCTTTAAAAAACTTGTACTTATGGCATTCCTGAGTTTTCAGAAAACAAGGGCAGAATTATTGCAAAATTAAGTAAAATGGTAAGGGAAGAGGAGATTTAGTATTAAGATGTTAACCATACAACTCACTGAAATTGTAGGTTGAAAACCAAGAAAAGTCAGAGAAGAAGCAAAAGAAGAAATTACATTGGCTTCAGGAGCAGCTGAAGACAAAAGAAGATGAAATAAAAAGCCAGTCAGAGTATTTTGAGCACTACAAACAAAGACAGAGACAACAGACAGCAGTGCTGAGAGAAAGGGAATGTTACCTTCAGGGTGAGGTATCTAGGCTGGAAAAGCAAGTCCTAGATCTTAGTGCCCATATTGCTCTTTTGACATCTGAGTTAGAAGAGGGAATGGTGCAGTATCTCCAGCAGAAGCTGGAATCAGCATTCAGTGGGACTCAGGGCTATAAACACTCTGACGTGGAAGTAATGGAATTGAAAACTTGCATTGAAAAGGTGGAGCATGACACGAAAAGCCACCTTGAGACATTTCAGCAAAATCTGAAGTTCTTAAGGGAAAAAGAGGGGGACAACAGAAGAGAACAGGCAGACCTGCTGACTGAACTCCAGTGCTCTCAGGACACTGAAGACTTTCTCAGAAGAAAATTGGAAGAATCTTGCCATCATGTGTATAGTCTGAAATTATCTGAAATCAAACTACAAGAAAAAATGGAAGAGCTTTTGGATGAAAATAGGGCTTTAAAAGATCAAGGTAGGGTTAAGTTGAAAAAGAAGAAGGAAAAGGACTCACGACTTACAAGACCGGAGAATGGAGACAACAGTGTTGACCTGGTAAGTAAAAATAAGGCAAAATATAATTAGCTTTTATCTTTATATTGCCCTGGATTACACTTGTCATTAGATGTGCAATCAAGATGCAAGTGTGAGGCATTTTCCTTCCTGCATTTTTTTCCTTTTTTTCTGTTGATGCATTAGTGCTTTGCAGTGTCTAATTCACACCCACCGGAATCAGCAGTTGGGGCTTCATTGCATCAGTGCTTTTATTAGGGCACTTCACATGAAGGGCACTTGACATGAAGGGCACTTCACAAATCTTGTTTCCTTAAGTTTTTAAGTGACATGCCCAAGGCAAAAGGTCTCAGTTGGCATTAGAAGTAGAGCCCAGAACTTCTGAGACCTGTGTCTTGTGGACACCATTCAGTGGAGGAGTACTCATATGGTTGGGTGAGTTTTCACATGTTATTCATGCCCAAATGCTGAAGAAAAAAGCACAGCTGACAAGAAATCTTGTCTATGAGATTTTTCTGGATAATGGTAAACAAGGGAAGATGGATACAGTATTCATGACTGGGAGTGAGTTGAGATATTCAATGGTTTGCAGCTCCGTAGCATTGTGATATGCCCTGAATACACTGAATAGGACTTGTTTGCTTCAAGCACTTCACGCCAGCATTGCATGGGAAAGCTCTGCATATGCTGTAATACGGCATTCAGCTTCTGCCAATTCATGTTGCTGACAAAGAACAATTCTTTCCACAGGGAGGATTCAAACAAAGTTTTATTCTTTATGCACTGAGGTGGAGGGTATTTTTATTTTGAGGATTTGTTAAGTAAAGTGAAATCAGCTAAACCTCACATTCAGCTACCCCATTCACATTGTGACCAGGTATCCCAAGAACTCTCCTGATTTTAACTGCAGTTAACCAAGAGGTAGAGGGCATGAACAAAAACCCTTTAGTATAGGAGGACAATCACACTGTGAGTACTTCCAGAACTGGGAGAAGGTAGAGAGGATCTTTTGTCCATAAAAGCCTAGAGTAAGTAAAGACAAAGTTTTTAACCTGGTAGTTGAACACACCTTTGCAGACATAGTGATTTTGTACCATTAGTGGCTCTACAGTCCCGAAGAAGTGAGCTCCAGGAGGTTGTCTTTGTGTGTGAGAGAAAGAGGGGTAAGATCATCCTGCAGTAACTGGCAGCACATGGGTGACCTTTGTGGAGAGCTTGGAAGCTGTGCCTCATCGCACGTGCCTCTGTAGCTGCCCTGAGGTGGCAGAGGACTGACTGCTGTTGCTTATTTTTATACTTAGCCTGAACCATTGCTACAGTTACTTTAACTAGGGAGTTCGCTTTTTCTTGGGAATGAAGGATAACGTTTGAAAATATTTGAAGATGTTTTTAGAGGGACTTGCACTGACTTGTACATAGGTATAACAACCAAGTGCACTACGAGGGGACTGCCCAAGTAAAATCAGGAGGAGTGAGAGCTTTCAGAGCCAGGGAATAAGTAGTGGAGAATTACTATCAGTTTGAGAAAATTGAGACAGGGAGAAAGTAAATGTTGAGTTACTTGAAGGTGTGAAAGCAAGATATATCAACTGACTAATTACCTGAGACTAATCCAGAAAGTCTTCAAGAAACAGGACCAAATCTCTTTCATTGTATGCTGTACCCAAATAAAAGGTTATTTTTTTCCTCTAAACAAAGTTTTCTAACCATTTCTTTTCTAAGTATCAATTTACAGCTGCGTTGTCATAGAAGGTTACTGAGTCTCAATTACCCAGTCTTTGGTATAAATGAACAGGCCATAATTTGTGTTGAGCCAGTTTACTTTGTTCTGCTGCACAGTAGGTTGCATTCCTTAAATGCTGTGTATAGCATCAGCCGCATCAAATGTTATGTCTTCTGCATTTCTGGTTGATTTTCTTCTTCTTTTGGTACTGCTGTTGATTCACTTGGATTTTTCTAGTAGAAAATGGCTTGAGATAGCAGGAAAAAATTTTCACTATCTATGATAAAATGACGAGGGAGACCTCTGGTGTTGTATTGTAAAAATGAAGAGGGGTTTTTCCTCTCATCTTGTGTTTTACTAACACCAATTAAGATAGAATTTTGTAATCTCATTGCATTGGTCTTGTAGTATTCAAGCCAAAACAGTTACAAGAAAAATCCTATTTAAGCTCATCATACTCCATGAACAGCTATAAAAAAAAGAAATTGTGTGCAATACAAGAAGGATTTTCATGCTGTTACTTTTCTGGAAAGCTGCTTGTATATGATTTTTCAGTGAAAGAGTGAATGGGATCATTTGCCTATTCCACAGCCAGGAAAAAAGTAGTTTGTGAAGACAGGCTTATCAGACCCCTGTGAAATACACAAGGTATGAGATTCCTCAGTAAATACCATATCATTGCCAAGTGCATCAGTTCTTCTTGAAAACAAGCCTTGGTCATTATTGCATCTTCATGCAATAATATCAGATCCAATTAGGTGTTTTGCTCTGGTATTGTAGAGGTGAACTGAATCTCACGGAGGGGTGTAGTCACATAGATCTTGTTGGAAATTTGAATTTCCAATATTGGTGTCAGGATCCTGTCTGTAATATTCCAATTGCAGCCTATGCCTGAATGAAAAATGCATGAAAAAGCAGCTGGTACCATGTGGCTGTGTCTTGATTTGTCAGGCAGTTTCTAGATGTGAACATTAGGGGTCTGTTGAAGGTGTTGGTGAAGGAAAAGCATGAAATAACAAGGGATCCACCTTTCTACAGCTTTCGCGTGACAGCTGAGGTCTTGATTTCACAGTATAATGTTCCTGGCATCCAAGCATTGTATATTTTACATAATTTTGTGTAACTTTCTTTTAAGAGAACCCGCATATCAATAAAGAAAAGATATCTGGGAAGAAATAAAGGCAAACTTGCAGGAAAGGAATGAGTGTGTTTCAATGAATTAACAGTAGCTTCAATATTACTGAGAAAATGAAGGAGGAAATCTTGGAAGTGTTGTGGTTTCTACTTAAGTCATACCGCCCAGTCAAGATCTCATAATAGAGCACTGTAATGTGGCAGCTGACTTGGGTTGAAGTCAGAATTATTCTCACTCGTGATCCTGTGGAAAATCAAGTGGCTTCTTCTGACTTACTATAGGCTGAAGACTTTGAAGTCATTGCCTTTCCCATCCATACGTAATTTTAAAGCTGCAGCTCAGCCCAAAGGGACCAAGTTTGTTTGCTGCTGGCATTTGATGTAGAGCAGTTCAGGAAGACAAAAGTGACTGTGTTGGCTTGTTTTCTGTGCTGTAGCTCTTTTGGCTACCACCTCAATTATGTGTTTTGTTGAGAAAATCAAACCTGAATCTTCTGTTCACTAAAAATGAGCATGGTGCATATGAAATGTGGCTTGCTGTGTATCAAGCAATAAGGGTATCTGCTTTGCACCAGAAACTGTCACAATTTCCAAATTGAGTCAGGGAGTCAAGGTAAATGTCAAGAAGAGGATACAAAATTTACAATTAAATTATCAATGGAAAAGAAAATTTTATTCGGAATGATTATTCTACTTGGAGTTCTTCCAACCTAGGAAGAATTGTCTTTGTAGCTGGGCACTGAACTATTAGTCTCATTCCCTACTTGATTTGACTTTCTTTTCTCTTTGTTCATGAGCATATAATTTAGTCTCTGTTCTGATAGTGTTCCATCTGTGATCTAACATACTACATGCTTACTACTCAGATTTTCTTCCCTAATTCTTTGCAAAGTATGAAGGAAACATTAGAGGGAAGTTTAAAACCACACCATTTACTAGAAAATGTTGGAATGAGAAAATGTATGAAATAATAGCAATTATAATGAAACAATGGGTCATTTGAATGTAAAATAGCAAAGGAAATTTATGGGCCTGTTATTCATATCACAAACACTGTATATGGATAATCTGTTTTTTTCTTTTCCTCCTCCTTTTCCCATTAAGAATGGAGATCTAATCCAGGATGACATTCAAAATCTGAAATCGGGAGCAGTCTTGGATTCACTCAGAAGCAGAGCTACTCAAACTCCAGTTGTGCTGCTACATGCTAAAGAGTCTGGTATGAAAACAAACTGGAATTTTTGCTCTAATTTCTGTGCAATAAAAGTGAAGATGATTTCATTCATGTGGTGTGCAAGACTTAGAAGGTATAAGACCTTCTAAAAACCTCCTAATATGGAAACTGTATCTTGGGAAGGTGAAGCAATAACTATTTGCCAGTATGATACTAGCATTTAGATATGAGCTTTCTCAAGAAATCCTAGAACTTTCAAGAAGCTAGAGAGATGAGGAATTAGGGGATATTTCCCATGTCCTGGCTGAAGTATAGTGTTTGGGAATGCTGTGCAGCAGTCAGGTTTGCTTTTTAGACCAAACAACATGAAAGCTCTGATCTTGGCACATCGTATCAGGTAAATTCTTCCAACATAAATTATTGGAAATTTTATAGCAAATTTCGGTGTATGCAAATGCAGATCTGCACTGAATTATTTTAACCCATAAGTTTAACCCATAAGTTTTCATCTACCCACTGTAATGAGATGTATTTTCCATTTTTAAATGCTTTGAGAACTGGGGGGGACCTCAAATATGCCTTATTTTAGAGCCTAATATTTATGTTTTCTTGTGAAGTTTGTTTTCTTGTTTAATGTCGTGCTTATCTCTGCATCATTGGTGATGTATGCTTCTGGTAGAGAAGGTAGTTTTGAGCGTACTTTCACTAAAATACTTTTCTGTTCAAAACATCTGGTCAGATGTTTTTGAGTTTGTTTTTCATGTAACTATCTGGGAGTGGCATTACACTTGTCCAGTGCTTTACCATAACAGAAACACTAGGATGTAGCTGTGATGGGCTAAAGCAGATGGAGGAGCTACCAGAAGAACTTCTACCAGTTTTGGAACACAATTCCAGTGCCTTTGCAAAAGTTGCTGGTCTAGCTGAGATTGAGCAGGTGAGAAGAAAAGTTACCACTATTCTTGCTGTCATTGTGCACAGCGAGTCTGTGAATTTTGAGATAAAATGAAGAGTTGGTGTATTTAAAGATGAGTATAAAAGTATCTTTACGTCATAGCTACTGAAGATATTATTCAAGATGAATACAGGTGTGCATTAAGAAAATGATTGACTTATTTGTACCTTCTTTGTATCAATACTCTCATTGCAAATTTTAAATAATTTGGAAACTTTTTATATGGAAATATTTTTTTCTCATCTGTCTGTAATCAAATATTTTATGGATGAAGTGAAAAATAAATTATGATTAACAACATAGAATTATATATCTTAGCTTATATTTTTCAGTTTGAAACATTTCTCTTTTGCTGTTACCAGGTCACCCTTGGAACAAAGAGGGCAGGTACTCTAGAAGATAGTTTCACTTTATTCAGATGTACCCCAAGTTATTGTGCAGCAAGACTGCTTCCCCCTTCCTCTGAGAAGTTAGCTAACAATGAGACAAGTAAGGAAACCAAAGCTGAAGACAACTTTTCTCTCTTGAAGGAAAAAGCTGTAGATCTACCAGCAAAGATGTTCCCTGTTTCTGTTGTTGAAGCTTTGAGGAGGAAGAAGCCCCAACTTACCTTGTTAGAACCTGAAAGCTACCACATATCAGCTGTCACCACGGTGAAGAAAGTGAGGAGTTTGGATTTCTGTGAGGCATATACCACCCTTTGTCCTGATGGTCTCTGCCTTGTTGCAGAAGGAGGATTTTCTGACAAAGCTTCTGCACTTCTTCGTGGAAAGATGCCTTGCACTGTGACTGAAATTTTCACATTGTTTCTAGAAAAATACAACGTGGAAAAACCTTGGGAAAACAAGCAAATGCTGCCAAAAAGCATAAGTGAAAATAAATGTCTGGATAAAGTTGTTGATGATGGAAAGTATCACCAAAAAATCTTTAGAGGGAGAGCTAAAGGAGAAGAAATACAGAATGAGAAAGACCAACCACAACAGGTGACCTGTGTTCCTGAGGAAAGTTCTAAAGTTCTGAATAAAACTGAATTGATCAGGCCTGGGAAGCAAGGAGTGGAAGTCAAAGACAGCCTAGGTAGCCTACAGGATGTCCCAAATTTATCTGTTGAGTTTAAAGACTTAAAGAAGCATTTTGAAGGGAGCCCTGAACTAATGGAGAAACAAGGAAACCTCTCAGAAATCTGCATCTCTGATGTGAATAGGGTATATAATGGAGAAGACATAATCAAAATGGAGGAGAAAGGAGAGCAACCAACTCACCAAACAAACCCTTCCAGCAATATTGTCCTGAAAGAAAAGAAAGACCAGACCCTGAAACTATGTGAACCAAACGAGAAGAATTTCTCATGTCAAAAAATAGCTGCTGAAAACGTGCAATATGCATACTCTCAGAAATTTTTTTGGTCAGGGGAAGAAAGGTATCCACTAGACACATTGTGTCCTATGCAGGAGAGGGCTGTGTGCTTAAGCAAACTGTTTCTGCCAGGGAGCAATTTTTATGAGTGTTTCTGTCATCTGTCACCACTGGATGCTGGTAATGAACATAAGGTGAAAATATATGCACTGGAAAAAGTGGTGGCTGTGTGTTCTCAGAGGATATTTCTACTGATGCAAGAGAATGAAAATTACTCAAAAAAAGTCTGTATATTACAGCAGGAGAATGAGAGATATGCTCAGATGATGTGTGCACTGGAAGAGGAGATGGATGCATATTGTCAATACATTTTAGCGGTAGATGAAGCTAACATTGTTTCATTCCAAAACTTACTTAACGAGAAAGAAGTTGCTGGTGGGTCTTATAATGACTTATCAGAAGAAAACGCCCTAAGCCCAGGAACATTTTTTGTTGAAACCTTCTCTAAGAACCTCTCGTGTGTTGAAGAGAAAAATAGGAATTCTGAAAAAGACTCATTGACAATTGCATCAAATAAACTTCCCAGGAGTGTTTTATCCCTGGATGGAAGGAAAATGAGATATTTCCAGCTGCTTTCTGACCTGAGAGAAGAAAGAAGCAGATGCTTCAAAGAAATAGCTAAATTATTACAAGACAAGGAGAACTATGTAGCAAAATATAATGAATTAATACGAGAGAGAGAGGGAAATTTACAAAGAATATCTCTTTTAGAAGGTGAAAAAGAAACTTTATTGGGATGTTTGGCAGAGATAAAGTGTGAACAAGACAAATACAGGACCTTGGTTTCAGAACTTCAAGAGTGCAAAACCAGCTGTTATCAAACTATTTCTGATTTAGAGGTGGAAAAATGTCTACTGAAAAGAGAAATAGACAGAATCAAGAAAGAAACTTCAGAACAGTTTGATGAATTTCAGAAAGCAAATTCAAACTTTATTTTAGAAAATAGCAAATTGAAAGAATTAATGTATTCTTTGGGTTTCACCTATGAAGAGCTGAGAAAAGATAAAAGTTTGGGAACAAAGGAAAAGATAGTAAAACTAAAAGAAGAAAGTCAACAATGTCATCTTAAGCCAAAGAAAGTTGAAACAGCATGTAGTGTAACTCAGACTGAAGAAGAAGGAGTTCTGGTTATAGACCCTTCAAACTATTTCCCTGGAAAAGAGGTAAATAACAACAATGAGGAATGTTATCAAGCAGGATCTTCTAAAGAAAGGGGGAGATATAAATGCCATTTGGAGGACAAAGCTAAATTAACAAAGCTAATTTGGTAGTGCTAGGTTTACGGTTGGACTCGATGATCTTAAAGGTCTTTTCCAACCTATACGATTCTGTGATTCTGTAACTTGGTAATATAGAAAATGTTGTAACCAACCATGTGCTGGAGATCTGAGGTGCTCAAGTTAACTTTGAAATAGAAGGCAAAATACCAGAGAGGTTTTTTCTGAATGTTGTATTAGAGAATTTTAAAGTGATACAGCAAGCTACAAAGTTAAAAATAATATTTAAAAGAGTGCATTGTTCAGGCATTTTTTAAATTCTTGTCTTCTTGCAAGAGTAAAAGCTTCTGGTAGAGCAAATTAATTTTCACAAACTTCTGTTATAATGGTGAATTATTCAGGGTTGTGAAACAATCATGTCTTACTGAAAAGCACACACATGTTCACTTACTAACTTTTATTCTGATAGGGTCTATTTTTTTTACTGTTTTGATTTTTATGAAACATATGCCTAAAGACAGGATCTTTACTTATAGTGGATTTCTCGTCCATGTTTTCCCTCTGTAGTCATGAATCTTACACCACAGTGAATTTCTATGGAGATTACTATGTTCTTGTAAATGCAGAATTATTACTTCAGTTGAGAATAATCATCAGGGAAATATTTATCTCTAATATCTTGACTTTATGCAAATGTTTTTAGTAATTTAGGTAGAAGGAAACCATATATTGCTCTGTAAAAACCTGTGTGCCATTTTGTATGGGTGAGAGGAGTCACGTCTTTCTGTTGTGTATGCAGGGCAGCATGTTTGAAAGCTACAGTGTGATGAAAGAGCAAGTCAAAAAGGCAAAAGAGGAACTAAAAATACAGCAAAAGGAATTAGAAAAATCAAAAAAAGAGGTAACCTCCTACTCTCATGTAATTCTGAGGAGTAAATGTGTTTTCTTTCTTGTTTTCTTACATGGCTGTTCTTCTTTCTGCCAGGATTTAACACTTTTACAAAACAGGGAAGTCTCTGATCTGCAAAACCAAAACGTACCTCTTTGGTCTTTCAGTTAAGTGATGAATTGCACAGTCATTCATGGTTGGCCAGAACTTCAAGTGAAACTGCATTCCTCCGGCACACTTTAACAGAAGCTGAGTGCTTAATAAAGACACACAGAACAAACTGTCTGTTGTGGCCATCTGAGGCCACAGGAGTAGAGGAGGAGTAGAAGGCAGTAGAAGCACTGAGGTCTACGGCAAACCTGAATTCAAAGTAGTTTTTGAGTGAGAGGAAAAATGATGTAAAATCTGACACTGTCCAGGGGTCTTGCTATATCTGGTGATGGTGCAAAGTATGCACACTGCCCCTTCTTTCGACATCTATGTAGTAAACACGAAGTCCAACACCACCTTCGTGGAGACTTGTTTGGATGGCTAGTTCTGTGCCTGTGTAAAGTAAATCTGCAGTTTTAATACCAACCAAAGAAGCTTTCAGTATTGTGCCTTCCTGAATGCATTAGCTTTCACATTCCTGTTTTTTATTGAACAATCTCCACTGCATGCTTATCTAAGCAGAAATGTATTGCTTTTATGGCAAGTGTGTATTTATGGGGCTGTTTTATGCAATAACAGGCATCACTCTGAATCCCTGTGGAAAAACCACTGGCAGTAACAAATGTGTTGAGTATGTAAAAGAGCAGTAGGATTATACATGATGGGTGTACATAACTGTTGTCCTTTGCCAGCTCCTTTATAAGACTTCCCAGATTTCAGGTGAGGCAACTGGAACGAAGGGGTGGATTTAGATGAGTGATGGATGGTTAGGTAAAGGCTTCTGACCTTGTAATATGAACATGAAGAGATCATTTGATTTTTATTTATTTTTTAAAATCTGATTAACTTGGGTCCTTCTAATCCTTTTGTGTGTTACAAGGAAGTTGTGCGTTACAACAGCTTCCTCAGCTTACTTAAAAGAATGTGAAGCCTTTGCTTTCAGAAGGGAGAAGCAATGATCTCTCACATGAGGGAGGGAGCTTGCTGTCAGGCAACCAGCTGATCTACTGAGTGTTGTGGGGTTTTTTTGTTTGTGTATAAGTGGAGCAAATGCATCCTAGAAGAAATATAAAGGTGAACATATGGAGGGTTTTTTTCCTCCTTTGCATTTTTCATTTTTGACATTTCTCAAGAAGATTTTTTTTCCCTAGCTGATAAAATCTTACTTTCAGTTTGCTCTGAGGGCTTTCAAAGACGTAATCTCTGAAATTGTGTGTGCATTCACCACTGCTTTTTTTTAGCTTTATTCAGAATACTCAAGGTACCTTCAAATTTAGAAATAAATTTAAAAATTAATCTATATTTCTGTATAGCTCTGGTTAGATATGTTTCTATAGGACTTACTGTAAGAGTCTTACTCATTTCTTATAATAAGATTATAGTGTATTGTGTAATTCCATTTATTTTAATCAATTTACAACAATTTAAAACTTGTGATGTGGAGATCAGACTCAAGTCCATGGTTGTAAGCTGGTATTGAGAAATGATGCCACTCATTATACTCAGTAATTCTGCTTTCTTCCGTTAGGCTCAGAAGTGGTACACAGAACTTGGCTTTGCTGAAACAAGATACGAAGAAATCAAAACTCATTTGACACAGGTTCTCTCAGAATTAGACCATCTTAAACAAGAAGTTGGGGACAAAATGCTTGGAAAGCAGCACTGCAAATTAATGGTATGTATATAAATGGAATGGAGAAAAGCATATTCCTTTGGAGGGAGTGTTTTGGATACAGAGACACCCATTATTGTTATTGGCAATAGATTTGAAGCAAGTATAGAGCACCTAGAGCCACTGGAGCTGTAAACTTGAAAGTAGGCAGATATTATGCAAGGTAGACCATCATAATCAAAGTCTGGGCTCTGCATGGGCATTATAGCCACCTCCATTTTTTAGGAGGACTCTTGTCCTGCTCTCTCTAGGCAGAGTCGTTTTCTGAGGCATGGATTTTCAGGTGGCCTTAATGAAAGGGGTTTTCCTTCAGTCCCCTCTGCCTTTCCTGCTCTGCAGTTGGAGAAGTCTCCAGTGTTTCCGGTATTTGGCCTTTGTGCCTTCTAGCCCCAAGTACTAGATTTGGGCAGACAAAATGAAGCTGTGATGCTGGACATTTTGTGGAGCAACTTCCACTGCAAGTGAGCAGGCGGTGTGGATTAATGGGGAGTCAAGTCTGTAACTGATGCATGGAGCTCAAGTATGTATCCTCCAAATCCAGAAAATCTTTCTATCACATGGAGGAGAGGAAGTCTCATTGGAACATATCTATATCACAGAAATTCTGGTTTTGCTGTAAATGAAAGCTTTTTGAATTTTCAGGTGTCTCTGTGTCTTGATAAAAGTTTTTATGTTTTCCACCAAAATGAAGTGTTTTATGGAAAGATTTGTAATTATTGAATAATCTCCTGGAAGCATCTTTCACAAAGACTTTTCAGCTAGCCTTGAAAATATTTCTGTCCTCCTTGACAGAAAAACTGTGAAGGAGAAATACACAACTTTTATCAGCTGGAAAAGCAATTTTGTAGCAACCTACAGTATTTGCAAATTTAGTTTGAATAGGTTAGATACATACGGCTTTGGAAGAAAATAAAAACACATTCTGGAAAATGTAAAGAATCTGGGCTCAGTTCAGTTCCCTAAATGTCACTCTTTATCCCATTTAAATGCCTTAGGGCATCCTAGCTGAGGGTGTAGCTGGCCACCTGCAAGTCCTATGCGGTTACTTCATATTAGCTTGTACACCCTACGTGGCACTATGTGCTGATGTTTAGACAAGTGAAGTCTGACTGTTAATTGAAAATTAAGCACAAATTTTTCATATCGTTATGATGTATTGGCATGTAACATCTTAAGACAATGAAATCTATTTCAATTAAGAAGCAAAACCTCCCAAAATAAGCAGAAGTGTATCGTGGTGTTTTGTTTAAGCTAGCACTTAAGCTTTTGGGGGCATTTTTGGGCAATGGAGCTTTAACCCTTTTGTTTGGGGACAGTCTGGGGCAATTATTGCTTATTTAATTGGTCACTGAATTAAGATGTTAATTATTTCTGTGACTCATGTGGGAATAAAATTCATCAACCTTGACAGAATGTTTATAGACTGGAAAAAGTGCAGGTCAGCTGTTCCTCTGAAAAACCCCCCACTTTTAAATCCCTCCAATAACTAAACTTTTCATGTTAGTGTTTATTAATCAGCAGTATATATTTATGCAATATTGTGATATTGTTTGATTTGGATCTGACTTCTTCGTCTGATTTAATTACTTGTCGTAGGGGTAATGTCAAATTCTTGAATACACAGGTATCTTATTCTGGGGTCAAAGATGCAGTAGATGTACATCACAGGGCTGGGTTTATCCTTCAGTTACACTATTTGATGCTGCAACTAATTATCTGCATGACTTAAGTCTTAATGAAAGGATGTTGATTTTATTGGCACAATTAAGCAAGTAGTACAGATAGAAATATAGAGTAGAGAAAAATAGAATAGATATACTTTAACAAAGGTTGTGTTTGTATTTCAACTATTCTCTTTTAAAATAAACTTTCTAATATACACCAAGCTGTCAATAGTGGATTTGTGTGAAATTGTTAAAATATGACTTAAGTTTTTCTAGATTAAAAAAAAGTAAGACATTTTGGCACAATGATTATCATGATTATCATGCTTTTCTAGCATCATTTTTTCTTCCTGAAGGCAGTTTTATAGACTGGTAATCCTACTCTTATTTTCAGTTAGTTGCCACCCTTGTTCAAAAGTGGTTTTCATCCCACAAAGTTATTAATAAACTCTGATACAGTAAATCACAATAATTTATGCTTTTTCATGTTCTAAACTTCATTTTCTGGAAGACCTCTGTCTGCGATGCTTGAAAGAAGTGAAGATCTGAGCACTCTGGATCTAAAACCCGAGGCTGGAAGGTCTTTGAGATATGATGTGTTTTGAGCATGTCTTTTAGGACTTTGTACATATTTTATGTTGTACAGCCCCCAATGCCCAGGGATCCTAGTTCTCAGCTGAGATTCCAAAAGGCTGTTATGATATTATACACTGCAAATAAAAGGGAGCTAAGATAATATACTCCAAGATTACTGCTGGGACTCTTTGTTTCAGTGGTGTTGCTATCAGGGGAAACACCATTTAGTGTACGAATATTTGGGGAAATTTTCTAGGATGTTGAGGTGGCCTTCTGATCCATGGTGCTGTAGTAGGAGTTAGGAAAAATATGTAGGTGAGCAGGAAGGGAGCAGGGTACTATTTAGAGCTTTGAAAATGAATACAAGAATTCTGGATGAAATGCACACAGTAGATAAGGTGCCAGGCTTCCCCGGTGAACCACTGACTCCTGTCATGGCCTGTAGCCAAAAAGTCATATTCCCTCTCATTTTCTCATTGAGTTTTGAGACAAGCACAGCACACACAAGAAGAGGAAGATTTTATTTTTGTTTTTAATGTTTAGGCACCAACTCCAAAGACTGGAGATCTTGCCATAAGAGTGCAGTGTGTTAAATGATACGCTTTGGTTATTTCCCAGTCCCAGCTGCTGTGTCCTTCACCCTTCTGGAGCTTGACTACACAACACATGGTTACTGGTAACTGGGACATCTGACAGAGTGATCATAAATAAACCTTGTATGCCTCATTTGTGCTTTGAAACTACAGAAAACTGCTAGCAGGTCAGCAAAATGCAAAAGGAAAGAGGGAACTTCTCTCTGTCTTTAACCACCAAGCAATTTTTTTATTTCCCCACCTCTTTTTCCACTAAGCATCTTCAGTCAGGGAGCGTTTCCATTTTTTATTTAACATACTTTTTGTGTGGGAAAGAAGAAGATGAGGAAAATACCATGTCTCAGACTCATCCTCAGGCTTTTATCACTGCAACCCTGGTCTAATCAATCTTGATGTGTCCAACAGTCACTATTGTTCTTTTGTCTTAACGCAAGAGGGAGCCAGAAAGTTTGGTACAAAGCATGCACGACTTACATGAATGCTGTGCATAGAGGGCTTGCTTCATTAGGAAGAACAGTACGAAAATGTCATATTTCTGTTTTTATCTGTGTTGCAATGATGTGTTGCAGCCAGAGTGACATTCAGTTTGCTGTTCTCTATGAAATGGTGCCTTTAGTAGGCTGTAGTCACCAAGGGTGTCAAAGTTGGAATGGCTGTCAGAAAGCAAGGGAAAATTAAACTGTGTTGCTGTGCATCATGGCTGAATATTAGCTCTTCTCTTGGCTGTATCAATGATAATAACCATTAAAATCAACCCATCTTCCTGCATGTTTTTTCAGAAGGTTATATGGTTTTACCATAGTATATCATAGGTCTGACTAGAATTTTTAGGTTAATCACTGAAATGTTTAATCTTTTAGACTTGCTTATAAAGCATGTTCTCAGAAATCTTGAGCAGCTGTGTGGATCAACTCAATGTTTTTTAATATAAGTTCACAACAGCATAAATGTTTTTCACAAGACTTTCTTCACCCTCAGATTTTCCTTATTCTTAGACTATATGTTTAATCTGATAATATCACTTCTAGGAGCTGACCTTATGATGCTGACCATCAATCTAAAGCTCTTACTAATCCTTTGAATCAAGTGTATGAAATTTAAAACAAAATTGGAGAGTGGGGGAGGAGGAGTTAAATTCAGAAGCTCCTCCTTCCCCTTGTTCTGTACCACTATGACTGCATTTTAATGTAATAAATATTTTATTTTTAAATATTTTTGAAATTTGTCCTGAAAATCTGATTAGTTTTATTAATAATCTTCCAAAACAAAAATGTAACGGGGAGAGTGGAATTTGCTCTCTGAGATAAATATATGTGGAAAAACAAGGAGGGTATTATATAGCAGTTGGAGCAGGAGACTGGGGACTTTTGAGTTCTGTTCTTACTCATTGTATGACCATAGGTTGGTCACTTAATCTGTCCATGTCCCAGTTTCCCCAGGTATGAAATGATTATAATACAATACTTACCTTGAAGGAGCATTGTGAAATCCCAGTCCTACACCTGCTCTCACAGGGCATCAAGAACTCCTTGCTCATAAACAATTTTAAGATTAGTGCAAGATATTAGTGCTAATATGTTTATGAAGGTTTGAACTCATCTGTTTTATATCAGCTTTTTTTTTTTTTTATGTACAAGGTAGGTACATATATTGATTGAGAAGTTTTGTGCTCTAAAACATGACTGGGAATATTTTCATTATTTTATACGTCTAATTTGAAAATCTGTGTATTTGCTCCCTAGCCTGTGTACACTGTGAAAGATGGCCAGGAAACAGAGGAGAATAAAATAGCCAATAAGAGATTACAGCAGCAAGTGCTGACCTTGAGAGCCCAGCTCAGGGACCAGGCTGCATTACAAAATCAGTTCCACGACTTGCAGAATGAAGTGGAACTCCTTCAGGCTCAGCTATGTGAAAAGGTATAATAAAGCTGTTTTCTGTGTGCTTAAGTGGGTGGACAAATCTGAGTTTAGACTTCAGATTCTACCTCTTTCTTCTCAAAGGAGAGAACCAAAATAATCTTCTTTCCTGGGAATGAGTCTGAGGATAATTAAATGGTTTGCAGATGTATAAAAGTACCCTTGACTTCAGAGGAATAAGGAAAAGATGTAAACTGCCTGGGTGGTCAATGTTATGGAAAGATGATAGACTATAATAAAAGTTGCCGCCAGTCTCTGCTATAATCCCCATAGCCTAATGAAGGCAAAGTGGTGCTGAAATTCTTTGCAGAGCCACCTCTTTGGCTTAAATTGTCAGGATTTTTAACATTCCCGACTTTCTTGTTGCACTATATCAGATTAAGAAACACAGTGAACTAGCGATAGAATTTTCGTAGAGTTTTTTCTAACTTTTTTTTATCCAGCTGCTAGGGTTACACATTAAGAGTTTCATTAACACATTTTCAGTTAGGTGTATGTGGTTTGGATTTTTATTAATTGACATAGTTATTCTGGTGAGAGCCCCCATGTATACACAAGTATACTTACATGAGCAGTTTTTACATGTGCATTGTATTTCATCTGGCAAACCAGAGCACGTACAGGCATTAACATTTGCAAAGCTACTGCCTTACAGTGTGACAGCAAAGCTACTCCTGTCAGTGTGACTAGAACTGCTGAACTCTTGGGTGGAAACAAATTCCTGCTAGGACTTTTTTCCCTTAGATTTTGTTTCCTATTTCTTTGGAAACTATTTTTCAAAAAGGGGCCAAACTGGATCTGCCCATCCAATTTGTGAGCCAAACTGGAACTGCCCATCATACTCTGAAACAACTAGTAAATGGCATTTTCTCAGTAGTATTCTTCATACCCTGATACAATGTATAGAACATGCTTCTCCTCTGTCTTTCCTCTGACATACAAGAGATGATTTTGTTCTCCCTACTGGGTGCAAATTTCATCCTACTTCCTCCATGGTAAATCCAGCCGTTACACAGTTTTGGGGTTTTGGGGGGTTTTGTTTGTTTGCTGGTTTTGTTTGAGGTTTTTTTCCTAGCCTTGTCATGTGCTGTGATTTGCTTTAAACCAGTCCTGTATGGAGGGTTAGTGGCTTCCCTCAAGCATTGATTAGGATGCCTCTTAGCAGAATAATGGTGGTAAAATGGAATTGTTTTGTAGTGTCTGGTGTCTGTAGTGATGGATGGTGCATATGAGATGGTAGGTGAGTAAAGGGCGAGATGTGCTATCCATATAAATGGGCAACTCCTAGCTGTTCTGTTGCATTGGCAAAGTGTTTTGCTCCATGCCTCATCAAGAACTGAATGTCACCAGTGCAGGGACCTATTGCCAGCTTTTTCTTTGTTCCCTCAGTGCGAGTGCATGTCTCTCCTGTCCTATCTACTACCCTCTTTCCCAAGCCCACAATTTATTAGCTGAGGACCATGCAACCTCTTTCAGCATAAAGAATTCTCATAAAGGGAGTCTTTTTTTTTTTGATCCACATAATACATTTACTGTAGGCTGTATAGAAATACAAATTGTCAAGGAAAATTAATGCAAAGGAATCTGTACTTTATTGCCAAATAACACTGTATTGATTTGTCATAGAAATGGGTTTTACCTGGCAGGATACTGTATTTATTCTGCATAATCAGAAAGCAAGTTTCCCATGAATAGTAAGCATTTTAATCATAAGGTATAGACTAGGTCATCCAGCTCAACTCCTAATAGAGGACATGCATTGATCATGTCAGAGTAGAAAGTTGTTGATGTTCACTTTTCAAAGCCTGCTGTGGAATACACATTCAGAAAATTCCGCCTTGTTTCTTGCATTCTACAACATAATATAGACAAGAAAAGAGAAAACTTTTCCCCAAAAGAATATTTTGAAAGATTCACAGAGCAAATGGGAATACCAAGGATACCAAGGATACCAAGTCTTTAATGTGATGCTGCTTTGATGAAATAACCTCACTGATACAGGGCACCGTCTAAAAACATCTAAAAGCATTTGGTAATACATAAGACCAACATTAATGCTAGTAGGGCAGTGTTTGTGTGCCAGGGCCTATCCGTGTACAACCAGCTCCTTACATGGCTTCATCTTGTTTGTGATACAGAGACACAAATATGCAAAGTGTATGCCTTGGAAGTCAGGTCTAAAACAAACAGCAAAAAACTGCTACAGTATTTAAAAATGACTCTTGAATAAATTAATGCAGAATGTTTTTCAACCTTTCAGGAAACAAAACTTCAGAAGAGAAAGTCTGAAGTGAAGTTGATGCCAGCTCCTTTGAAGGTACTGTATTTTCCTGAAAGCTGATGCAGGACCTACAAAAAGGTGTATCCCATTGCTTACAGGCTTCTGTGTGTGTGCTTGCCTTCTGCGGCTGCCCCTGACTTAGCTGTTGGCTGCTGGGCTCTAGGCAAGGGCTTGCTGACATTATTGCGATGCGTACTCTTCAGCCTGTCAAAAGGGTGACCTTGCACATGGAAAGGGAACGTCACTTTCCAGTTTACCTGTGCACATGTATTGCTGTTGCAGGGTGCAGAGGCACCTAATGGCATAGAAACATCGGAATGCATTCTATAGCTTTGGGTCAAAATATGTGAAATTACAAATCAGATGATACAAAATATAATCTTGCAGTCTCATCAGGGAGTGAAATCAGTGTATATGTGTTCATGCCACATAGGCTAAGCTGGCTTGCCTTACCTGAAAGTGCCAGGGAAGGAATAGCTTCATTACCAGGATGCTTAGCAAATTTCACGGGCGAGGAATTACTAACTCTGCATTTGATGAAGAGATGAAAAACTCGGTGAATGGCATGGCCCTGGCAGAGTACACAGTCGCTTTTACAGCAACGTGTGACCAAGAGGTGTTTGTACTTCCTTGTAGGATCCTCCCATTTCCACTATTGTATTATGTCAGTGATTATATTTTTTTAAAGTGTTTAGTGAGACTCGGTGTATAGTTATAAAATATATCTCAGCACATAATATAAATATTGCTTCAAGCAAGTCAGTGGAGTTGGCTGTTTTACTGCTGTTTTGATCAACATTTAAATCTTCTGGAGCTTATCAAAAAGTATGTCAGTGCTCCATGCAAAAAAACAATTACCCGATATTTTGACAAAATATCTAGCCTACTGGATAATGCAGCACATGATACAATTTGACTTTAAATATGAATTTTGCATTTTCTTCCTTCACAATGCATTATAACAGATTTCTGAAGAAATTAGAAAAAAAAGGTCTAGAATGAATAAGTTTAAGATTTAAGTCAACTCGGGACATTCATATTCAACAAGGAGTTAGTCACTTGTGTTTCACTGGCAACAGGAAAGTGGTTCAAATGGGATATGCTCTGCCTTACACCTGGTGCTGTTCGGCATTATCATTAATAGCTCGGACGCTGGGAATATACTTCATATTTTTGGGGTAGCACCTATGTGAAGACATTCTTAAGGAATCTGAATCTGGCAACCTGGAGCAACAGGAATTCCCTTATAGTACTTCAGTAATCTTTAAGCAAGATCTTTGTTTTCCTTTCATTTTCTCTCTCTTATTATTTTAAACAAAGCCTGTAAAAATAGCCAAACAATATTTGGTAATGTTTGTGTCAAGTATATTCAAGCAGAATCCTGCTGGTTAAAAGTGGAAAAAAAAATGTGTTTTGCCTTACACATTTGTAAAATATTGGGAAGGTGGCTGCCTACCACAGCAGGACACGGAACACAGGTTCATACTACTTTTTGTACTTCAGCTAATGCAATGCACTGCAAAATGAGTACATAAAAATAATTTATTTTTCAATGACATTGACATCTATTTTTCATCAGCAGAAGTAGAGATGCTCACAATGGACATATAGTGTAGTAAATCCACAGGATTATTTGTCTGATTATTTTACACTTTTACACACAGAGTGGTATTCTGTATTGCCCTGAAGAAGCTTATTCTTCTAGTGTTATTAAGTGTTGCAAGCTATCACTCAGTCGTACTTGCTTCTGTGGCAAGAAATAATTTAACTGCATGTTAAGGAAAAGGTAGATTGATTCTTCAATGTAAATGGCATTCAATTTCCCTGTAGCAATTAGGAAAATAAATGAGAGTTTGCTAGTTCATAAACATTTTTTTTTTTTGCTTGTCTTCTACTACCTACGCTTGACTAGTTGAGGTTTTATATGCTTTGAGTTTTTTATGCTTTGGGGTTTATGTGTCTTCATATCTACATATGCCATCACCCTATCGCAAGCAATGCTGTCAATGTAAGATGAAAAGGCAGAGTGGTTGCAGGATGGGACGGGGTTCTGTGTCTGGCTATGTCTCCTTTGAGTATGTCAAGTCTGGGTCCACCACTGTCTCACCCAAGCTCATATTGAGAATTAATGTTTTATGTGACAGTAGTTAGTAACTCATCTGTCAGAAGAGAGATAATACTTCACTGCTGCCAGATATTTTCTCAGATGTTGCTGTGATACATGAGCATTAGTGGAAAGCTTCCCAATACAATAAATATCAAAATACTGTGCACATTCACACTGTCTCCCCGAATGTCTAATTATTACAAAACTTAGCAGCTCCAACAGGAGAGAATTAGATTGAATCTATATTCTGATGGCCAGTGAGTTCATTTGCAGTGTAGAAGCCCCACATTAAATTCCCTGCTTCAGTAGATATTTAGCTATTCATGCTAACTGGAGCACAAACCCTTTCCCATAGTATCGAGCACAGTAGTGGTCAGAAGTCCCACTTAGGTTCAGGCATACTGGGATTCAAGCCTGTTTTTTTTGGATCATGCAGAGAACAGGCTGGCTCTTGCTGGGCACCATGACACCAAGCTTTGGACCATTCTGGTCTGTGATAACTACTGTGATAAGTAATTCCATGTGTAACAGGGGAAACCTTTCCTGCCGAGGCAGATCTGTATGTTCCCATGAAAAATTTAGGTTTCTATGGGTCAGTTTTCCAATGGAAAACATTTCAGTGAGAAAATGTCCGAGTGTCACTACTCCTAATTTAAAAAATAATCGTTACAATTGCAAAGAAGAGAGACCGTTTCATATTCATGTGATACATTCCTTTGGTTTTAAAAATCCTGTACTGAATTCTGTACACATATGTTAAACTGAGCTGACTTTTCATCTTTGAACATTCATTTTTTGTGTTTCAACTCATTCTTGCTGGAATTCACATCTCAGATTCCAGAGCTATGCCCAACTTGTACTTACATAAAACTCCTTTCAAAGCTCATTCCCTTCCTTCCCCTCAGATTTTCACTTCTAAATCATTCCCAACATTTGAACGCTTCTAGAGAAAACCAAGTGGATTGATGCTTTTTTTTTTTCCTTCTGAAATTAAAGATTTGCAATTGGCTTTATTCATTTCTGGACGCAGTGACAAATGGAAGGCTGTTACACATTGGCAGCAGACTTGCCTGCTTTGGTTTACTGATGAATTTCAACCAAAAGTTTGCAGTGATGCATGAAGGGCTAATCCAGTGGCCTTCGAAGGGAAAAGGGACTGTATTCAATTCAGTGCCTGGCCTTTTGTGGTGCAGTAATAAACTTTGTGCCTGGTTCTCAGAATAAAATATATTTTAAAATTCTTTTAAGAACTCTTTTTTTTCATCTCTACATGGAATTAGATGTAGATTGGATAGGTCTGCCCTAGCTGTGTGCTAGGAAGCTCCAGCTTCAGTGTAGGGCTTATGAGCATCAATAAGTTATTCATGCTTAAAGATGAATGTGAACTTCAGTTCTTTGCTCATTCAGGACACAATGGATGGTTGGTCATTCCCTTCTGTTTGCCAGAAGTATTTTCTTCCTAATGCTCATCCCAATTAAAATACTAAAACATGAAGGCAGCATGATGCAGTACCAAACATCTTCAGAGCTTCTCTTCAGACTTCACTTTCAGCGTTCAAGACTCTGTTCTCAGACAGTACAAATCACTGTTGTCTCAATGGCTTCATTTTGCAGATTTGCTCTAAATGAAAACTTTGAATCCGTTTGGTTCAGCAAAACAGCATGCATTTTGAGTTTTATCATTCTTGATTATTTTCACAGCCCAGTGTTACATTCAAATGTTTTTGATTGAGAAATAAAATTTGCTTGAATCATGATTTTATTCCAGCAGTGTACTTTTTACTGAGGCCGGATATACACTGGAGTAATCTGTTCAGAAAAGAAAGTCAATTTTCCTTCTCTTAATATTCTTTTCAAATCCCTGTAAAGAGGACTATATTTTGAATTACTTTTCTTCACTATAAAACTGTACACCATGAAGCTCTTTATTTGTAATTTAGTTTAATTGAGTCATTTAGTGTAATTTAATTTAATTTTAGTTTGGTTTATCATAATAAACATATACTATTGCACAGAAGAGGTTTTATTTCAATTCTTTTTCATTCAGAGAAAACACCTGTCACTGTAGTGAAAGCAAAAATTGCGTGCAGGATGGTGAAGAAAAGCTTCATCCTGTCTTTCTCTCAATTTTGAAAAAGAATAGCTTTTTGGAGAGCCATAGGAATGACAATGTATGCCTAATATGGACTTGAAATTTTTGGAGGCACAAAGAAGTTAATTTCTAAGCCTTTATGATGCATTTTCCTTTTAAAAGACTTAAACTGAGAAACCATTGGAGCCCCTTGTAGTGGAGCTATAATAAATTTGAGCAACTGACGTAATTAAAACCTTGTCTTATGTTGTGTTTGGAAAATGAAAAGCATGTGTCTGAAGAGGACACATCCCAGGGACAAGGGCTGCCTCCAGCGGGTGCACGTGGCACTCGGCACAGTGCCGTAGCTGGGATTCACATGCCCAATGTCAGACACAGAATATGTGGCCATTTTGGGCCTTTTGTCATGTCCCATTTTCATCATCTTGTTGGAAAGGCCTTGGCCTCATCTTTCTTTTCTTGCTGTTGTAGAATTAATCATGGACATTATTAACAGTGATTGTGTCTCTGCCTTTCCCAGTGCAAGGAAAACAGGACAGCATTCGTCAACTGATGTTAGACACTCATGTTCACTAAACAGCTAACAAAAAGGACTAGGACTGGGGTTTGCAACAACTGGTTTACCTGGGTTGGTAACAGTGGGAAGCAAGAGAAGATGCTTCAGATAACTAATAGGAAATGCAAAAGAGGAGGCACCACTTTTTTCTGAATTTAGGTGTCTACTTGTAGTTAAAGAAACAGGCTTTACCCAGTTTGACTTGCTTGAACATGAAGCTGTGTCCGTGCTGCTTTGATATATTAGAGAACCACACAGAGGAGCAAGAGAGCTTGGCTTACCCTTCACGTGAGCTCATACTAGCCAGTGCAGCTGTGCAGTATTTTGGGCCCTTTTCTCTCTCTTTTGGGCTGCGTGTGGAGAAACACGAGTATGTTCAATTCTTTCCCTCAAATGACGGAGCCAACATGTCCTGGTTTTATGTCAACAGCCTCTGTCCAGATAACTGATGGCTGTAATGGATAATGCTGCTGTACTCATTCACTTCAATTTCTCTTGCGCTGGAAGGCTTTGACTTGATGATATATTTTATATATTCTTTCCATAGTGGATCTGAAACCATTGTGGCTATTTGCCCCCATTTCTCAGAGCTGAGAGGGAATTTGTGCAAGGAATATAGGGATAAATGGTAGTGCTTTTTATTGCTTTTCATCGAGTCATCTTAAACCTTATGGATGGGAAGCTCCAGGCAAAGAATGTGTCCAGTGCAGTGAATTATTTGTTTTACAGACTAGGGAATAAATGTGCAGAACAGTATAGCTTAATCCTCCTTTGTATCAGGGGATTTCTTCTGAGATACTTTTTGGTAGAACAATACTTCTTTTTTTTTCTATTTCTACTCATTTCTTTGCAAGAAACCACTTACTGCTTTCCTGTGAATCATATTTGAAGGAAACAGGCCTGAAATAACATTCTCTGATGCTCTCCTTAAAATGATTTGTGTGTGGCTGGTGAGATCAGAAGCTTTTCTGACGCTGAGGGTGAGATGTATTTCATGTTTGATGTCTGTACTTCAGACAGTCACGTCCGTGGTCTTTCTTTTAAGAGTCAGTGGAGAGAAAGAGATACAAAGAGGTATCCTGCCCATTTTGGGTATCTGCTTTAGGTAAGGTGAGAAGAGTTGGAGAAGCTGGACTCCACTGGTTGTGAAGGGGGCCAGGAGGAGATACGCTTCGGTCAGATGAGTCCCACGCTCAGAAGGGAGAACGAATTTAACTTTGGGGTTTCAGTCTTTTGGGGACGGTGCTGATCAAGACCAAGGGACCTTTCAGGACAAAGTTTTTTGCAGGAAGAGGCTTCTTTTTCTGACATTACAGAAAAAGTGACTTGAATCATTGGAATTTCAAGGGAATGAAAGAGAGGAGATGGTGGGTTTTATTTAGTAGGTTTTTTAAAGAAGGGTAAAATCCATTGCTGACAGATATGTTATTTTTGACCTTCAGAAAGATTATTAAAAATACTGAAGGGTATAAAATACAGATTAAAACCAGTTAAGGGCAGCCTGGCCTTTCCAGTGAAATAACTGATAAAGTTGTTCAATAATTATGTAAATGTCTGTTTGTACAGAGGGTATCTCAAGAATTTGTGGTGGCTGAGTAGATGGTACATACTCAAGGTTAGTGCAATTTTAAAGTAAAATTTGGTTTGGTAAAGATTTAGATCTGTTTCCTGACTGCATACATAATACAGATATTTTAGCAGTGGTTTTTGCTCTAATTCATGGGCAACAATGTGCATTTGTCTAGAACAATAAATACAAGTAGAGTAACAGCCATGATTAAAAAAAGAAAAGCTTTAAAAGCTAACCTTCCTTTATTTTCTGATAAATGTTAGAATTAAGATAAAATCTGCAATTAAAAATATCCAGATGAACTAAAACATTTTATTCCTATCTCTGACACCACTGACTTTTTATTTTCATAATGTTGGGGGAAGGTGATGTTTGGTGTTTTTAATGTAAATCCTTTCTAGAACCTGGCAGTATGCAAGTGTACACTTCTTCAGGTTTGGTGGAATATCACAATTTGTTTCCTCCTAGGTGGGATAACATGTGGAAACTTTGGAGGAAAGCAAAAATATCAAAGAAAAACAGAATCAATATTGTAAATAAATAAATAAAAAATTTAAAAGGGAGTAATTAACTAATGGAAGAAATTAATGTCTGGGCATTGAGACAAAATGCAGGATTTTTGCTTCGCTACATCCATAGTGATATAGAAAATGTGATCATTAGTGCTTCACAGAGTCTTCTGAAACACTGAGGATGAGTGCTTTTGAGAGAATCATACCAGCTTTCAAATATAGTGCAGACCATACTGTGAAAACTTTGTCGGTGTGGTAGCAGCTTCACTCATCAGGGTTTGCATTAACCCACCCTTCTGCTGAGTTTCACTACTTTGGCTGCAGCAGAATTCAGTAATCCCGAGAGGCAAAAGAGTTTGTGAGTTGAACAGTTGAAGGAAACAGAAGGAAAGGAAAGACCCTGCCAGGAGGTTATTTTTCTAGAAACGAAATGTGGCCATGTCACAGCTTTGATTTGTGTTTTTTCTGGTAGCTTTAGCAGCTCTCGTGCCTAGGAGGAGGACAGTGATTTGCCTTTGCATGGGTCATTGAGCTCCAGAACTTGTTCTGCTCCTGCTGACTCTCATCTATCACTAGGGATGCCTCTAACTGTGCTTCCTGTAGTGACAAAATTCTCATCAAATAATTTTAGATCCAATCTCTTCATGCCTCAAAACATTTCAGGGCTGCCTTTTGTAACCCCTCCATTGCTTTCAGCCAGCCGGCATTTTTTGTGAGTGCTGGAGAGATGCTGCACTCATAACCTTGTTTAGAAACGAAGGACTTCTTTGGCTTCTGTGTTTACAGGGGAACATCCAAATATATAGCTTTCACTTTCCAACTGGTCTATGCCTGTGATGCTAGGATATGACTGGGTATTCATGCCACCCTACCTAAATAAATGCTGTATCCAGATAGTGTCACAGACTTCCTTTGTAGTCAGTGTAGAGAAAGTAAGTCTTTTAGGGAAGAGCAGCAATCTAAATTATGTGCCCAAAGTTGGTCAATATGAGTGGTCCTTCAACTCCTGGATGTCACCGTCTTGTTCCCTGGCCTGTTGATCAGCCGGAAGTAAGTGATCCAAGTGGTAGCTGCTATGGGGAGTGTCTCAGCTGGCCAAACATGCTTGCATTTAGTACTTTTAATGGGACCCATGGCCAGAATTCAGCAGCATTGGTTCCCTCCTCTCGTGGGGGGCCAAGAACAGAAGGTGAAATGGCATCAAAGGCAGTGTTGATTGCTTGTGTTTAGCACTCACATTCTCTCAGGCACTGTATCCTGGGAAAGGTCTGTTCTGCAGCACACTGGGTCTAGCAACAGACAGGCACAGCCCACCCTCCTGACCCTACGAGCTGAATACCAGTGTGTTGGTGTACTTAAGAATCGTAAGACACATACTTCAGGGAGCCCATGAACTTTGAGGGTTGTTTTGCAAGCAGGAGATGAGAGTGATGAGCTTTTTCAGGTCTGGCTAGCTTGTACACGTCAACAGCTGGGATTCAGTGTCACCTCCACGGGACAGTACGGCACCACTGATACCTGTACGCTCTAACCCAGGCGTCGGAGCTGCTCTTGAACTGCTTGCAAGCAGCATGTTTCTCATAAAGCTCCACGGTGATCAGTCCTGCAAGACTTCTTTTCTTAGCAATGGCAACAGCTTACACACTGTACATTCTTCTTCATGCTGTCATAGAATTATATTTTGATGCATGAGCTTGTCAATAAATGCTCATCCTTTTGGGGGGTCACCAGAACAATCTATGGCATTTCAGAATCGTTTGATTTTTTTTTTAATGGACACAAGTGATGTAGCTAATGCTTATTAAAGATGTACAGAGGAAAACCAATATATTATTTTAAGCAGAATGTGTTTTATATTAAGTAACCATTCCTGACCTGGCATATTTATAGTATTTGCATTTCTGGAGCATTTGCAAGAGGACTAATGACAATGAGGTGTCATAATAAGATGTATTAATTTTGGAAATAATAGATAACTATTTTTAAGAACCCAAAGGATGAAACTGTCATTAACAATCTTAAATTTGTTTTTCTGTCCAATTGCAAGAAAAAATGTAATATTAATCCTGCAGCTTTAATAAATTTGTATTTGGATGATAAAATGCTGCTGCCCTGTGATAGTGATTCACGTTCAGGGAGATCTTCTTTTCCTGCTTGCAACTGTTATGAAAAGGTGCATAATTAAACAACTGCCATTTCTTTCTAAATTTGGCTTCAGTTCAGTAAAGATATTCAATGATAATGTTTGTTGTGGTGTTAAAGTTGATTTGGAGGTGAAATAAGATCAACTGAATTAGTATTTTTATTCAGAATAGGAGGGTCTGCTTAAGAGTTCATGCAGTTGAACTAATACACTTTTGAAGTCTATTGAGCTTAACCTTCTTGAGCATTTGTAGGTAGACAAACCTGAATTTATTGTGTAGTGTGGAGTGAGAGAATATATGTGTGAAAGAATCATGTTCGAAATTTTGAGATTCTTCAAGAGGAGACCTAACATTATGCAATTTTTAAAATTAGGGGTTTTTTTCTACTTTTTATCTAAGTTTTCTTAATATGCAGATGCAAATTTTGAAACAGCAAATTTTGAAGCTGCAAATTTGCACCAGGGGAGGTTTAGATTGGATATTAGGAAATTTTACTTCACTGAAAGGGTTGACAAGCATTGGAACAGGCTGCCCAGGGAAGTGGTTGAGTTAAATACTTCCATCCCTGGAAGTATTTAAAAGACATTTGGATGAGGTGTTTAGGGACATGGTGTAGTGGTGGTCTTGGTAGTGTTAGGTTTACGGTTGGACTCGATGATCTTAAAGGTCTTTTCCAACCTATACGATTCTGTGATTCTGTGATTCTGTGAAATTTTGGCTGTAGTTAAAGCTCAGAGATTTTTTTTGTTTTGGGGAAGAGTTGTTGAGGGCAGGATTACTTTTTAGACAGATTCAGGAATGCTTCATATTTAAAATAATTGGTATATTATCTTTTTTCTTATTTTGGTCAATGTAGTGTATTTACATTTAATTTCTGTGAACATTTATTGTAATGAATTCATCCAAGTGGCTTCCACTAATCCAAAATAAACAGTCTCGGAAAACTTAATCTAGCTTGAATTTCTTAAAATGCTATTTTATCTTGCAGATGCTGCCTTCTTCCACAGACGTTTCACAGGCCAATGGACAGCCACAGGATCATGAGACATATGTCAAAGTGAACAGGATGACTGAGTCAATACCTGCAAACTCTCAGCAAGAGGTGGATAGCACCCACAGTTCTCACATCACTCCAAACGTGTATGCTGGTTCTCCTATTAAATTGACAAGTCCAGAGAGGATCATAGCCTTGCATCGAGAACTAAGACAAAACCATCAAAAAAATGGCCAGGTCAGTATAAATTTTCTCATCATTTTTAGTTTAGTGAAATCTATTATTCTTGGCAGTCATTTTATAGATCCTATAGATATTTGAATGATTGCTTCCAGAGATGCACAGTTGATTGTTAGTTTAAACAAGCTAAGGATAAAAAATGCTTAATGTTTTTCATTATGCATTTTCCTTCCCATTGTTTAGGAATGGCTTGGGGCTTGTAAAAATAATTAAAAGGTTTTGTTTTCATCATGGTGTACTCTCTGGTAAGAACATCTTTGAAAATTGTTGGATGTTCAAAAAAATGTTGTTATGTTAATATTGTCCCACCTTTTTTTTCTCCAATTCTTTTTTTTTTTTCATGATCCAATTATTCCTATGCCCTGAAGCTCTTTATAGTAATTTCCATTAACTGCAGGAATCCTGTTAGGAACAGAGCTGATCAATTGCAATTGCATTTGTGACAGTCTGCTGCTAAACTAAACATGCAGGAGATTTCACCCTCTCTGAGACAACATAACCTCTCCATAATTGTACAGAAACAAAATTCAAGTATGCAATTACTGGAGTCAGTTAGCTAGGAGTAGTTACAAATATTATTTTACTGAATTTTCTTTATAATCTTGGATTAAAATAAATGTAATAAAACAAATAAAAGCATAGTTTCTGCTTTTGGCATTAATAGTTGAAAAAAAAACCATGCAAGATACTGAAATTTCCTTTTGGTTAAGAAATTTATTATACAATGAAATGGTGACGCAGAATTCCAAAAACATGTGAAACCATTAAGTTATTTAGTGCAGGGGATATATGTGACAGTTCATATCCAGTTCCCTGATCATTTTCTTTATCACAGTCACATATAAAAAGAATCAATGAAAATATTGTCATAAAACAAAATTATTATGGAGAGCAGAATGCTAGTAGTTCTTTGATTGACCTGATCTTTGTAAACTCAGGGATTTTCTTTTTATATACATCATGTGAGCTTTAATTAAATCCCAATGAGACCATGACACAGACCTACCGTACAATTATATGGGAAGCTACAGCTGAAATCAGCCACAACGCAGAGAGTGGCCTGGGACATCCAAGGTTATGTTTTCTTTTCTTCTTTCCTCCTCAGATACCTTCAGTTGTCTCCTCCAACTCAAAGCTGAAGGCTGACTGCAACCTGCCTGTGATCCATGAGGAAGCCCCTTGGCCTCTGCTGTCAAGGATGAAGGATGCACTGGTGCCTCCGGAGCGTAGTGCTTTCTGGGCCACGAAGGGGAGGGATCGGTTGTCGAAATGTGATGATGTATTTTGGGGTCAAATAGAAAATCAGCATGCAGGTGCTATTCCCCAGGGAATGAAACAGAAAAATGCCATTATGAATAAGGCATGGCCCTCTAGAGAAAAAACAGATGGCTCAACCTCAGCTACCACAGCTAAAAGCTATTTGTCAGATGTGTTGTCAGCAAGTAATAAAGGTTGAAATCCTGTGGGGAGAAATCAGCTGCACGAGAAAGAATAAAACCTGCAGAAATAAAACAAGGTAAAGCATGATAGCAATGTGATTTTCCCATTGTTACAAAAGTATGAATCATTTTTTAAAACAAAGATATTTTACTAGTTAGCATGGCCTAGCAACTAGTTTGAGATGACTGGAAAATTTACATGAAAAAGAGCTGTGCTACTTTTTATGGTCAAAATTTCTTAGAACATTTGAGGTCACTTAAATCTATGGATTTTTCAGTAGCCGGGCTGCCTTCCCATTTTCTTTTCACCGCTTGTTTATGATTCACTTTGCTTTTAACTGAGACCATGGAACAATCTATTAAATCACTTTAGCTTTTATGTGTAACCCATTTCTTTAGTGTGCAGTGGCAAGTTCTGAAAGAACATCTGGCTTGCCTAACTGTTTCCTCTGGAACTTAAGGAAATGGTGTGTCATGGACTTCCTAGAAACACATTTTACAGAAATCTGGGAGTAGTTTTGCTGTTAGTGTTTCTTTAGTGTCTTGGCATTTGGGGCGGCAGAAGCGTTCAGGTTTTTTGGGGTTTTGGGATGGGGGTTTTTTTTGTTATCCTGCTGACCTACACCACGGTACTCAATATATTCATTCCTGTAGGTGGTAGTATTCGTAAAATAGCATCCTTCAATTGTTACTTTTAAGCTCCTTATTCAAATTGCAGCTTAACTTGAGTAGTTTTACTGGACATGTTCCCGACCACTTTCTTCAGGTGACCACTTGGGCATCATGAGTACAGTAACAGCTGAGTTCAAGAGATGGGTCATGGATGGAGTGAGAGTGCACTTCACTTGTAAGAGAGAAGTAAAAATATAGTTTATTGATACAGAATAGGGAATTAACAAAGTTCAATGCGACAGTGTTTTAACAAGATGCGATGGCAAGGCACGCTTGATTATTTACTGCATAGAGGACAGGGTCAGACAGAACTGTCAGGGAGACCCTCCCGTTGAGTCATGAGGTTCGGAAGGATCCCCTTGCTTTCTAAACTCCTTCTCAGAGAGGAGTCTAGGTGCGGCTAGATCCAGTCCTAGTCCCAGACTTGGTCAACGGTTTATGTCTAAAGGATTATATATGCGCAATCAATCCTTTATATCACTTAGCTAAGATTTCAAAGTTTAGCATGCTATTAGTCACTTACCGAGGATCTGTTGCGGCAAGGAATCTCTCAACCTCGAGGAGTAACCTTGAGAGGTGTCCCTGCTCAAGGGGAGATCCTGGCGTGCAGCCCGCTGCCGTGCAGGAGAGCTCAAAGGGCCCTGGGCTGTCCACTATTTAAGGAGTAAGATGGTTGACTTATGGTCATATTTGCATATCAGCAAGAGGTTTAGATCCCTGCTTCAGGCCGCCCTTGGCTACTTTGTTGCCATTCGTCCTCAAGGTCCAGCATAGGCTGGATGCAGCTATCAGGATGACTCCCACTGATGGTTACTGCTTGTGCAGGGAGCGGGGCGGGGGGGAGCACACCGCCACAATAATTCAGACTGCACCCTGTGCTGCCAAACCCCTACACCTACAACAGGGAGAAGTGAATGCAGTGCCAGGCCACCTGCGCTAGCACAGCTGTGACAGTGCTTCCTCGTAGTCTGGCTCAGAAATAGATGTGGTCTGGGCTGCATGAACCTTTGATGGATCCTGGTTATGGGAGGGAGGAGGGAAGAATGTGTCTGTGCAGGTGCATGTGTGCACTAACGCTGGTTGACTCTGGGAAGTTTAACTGAGCATGGCTGTAAATTACTGTTGTGGTTTAACCCCAGCCGGCAACTAAGCCCCACACAGCCACTCACTCACTCCCCCCTGGTGGGATGGGGGAGAGAATCGGAAGAGTGAAAGTGAGAAAACTCCTGGGTTGAGATAAAGACAGTTTAATAGGGAAAGCAAAAGCCACGCACGCAAGCAAAGCAAAACAAGGAATTCATTCACTGCTTCCCATGGGCAGGCAGGTGTTCAGCCATCTCCAGGAAAGCAGGGCTCCATCACGTGTAACGGTTACTTGGGAAGACAAACGCCATCACTCCGAATGTCCCCCCTTCCTTCTTCTTCCCCAGCTTTATATGCTGAGCATGACGCCATGTGGTATGGAATAGCCCTTTGGGCAGCTGGGGTCAGCTGTCCCAGCCGTGTCCCCTCCCAGCTTCTTGTGCACCTGGCAGAGCATGGGAAGCTGAAAAGTCCTTGATTGAGTATAAGCTCTACTTAGCAACGACTAAAACATCCCTGTTATCAACACTGTTTCCAGCACAAATCCAAAACACAGCCCCATACTAGCTACTATAAAGAAAATTAACTCTATCCCAGCTGAAACCAGGACAATTCCCCAAAACACTAAAGTGTCATTTATATTGCAACCCCACCGAGTTAATACTTTTGGGAAAACCTGCATTATTTAAATCTCCCAGCTATCTTTATTTTTATTAGAAGAGGGCATTTTTAACACAGGGTAATATGTGTCACTGTTCCTGTGCTCATCCTCTGCCTCCATTGATTACCCTAGTTGGTTCATAGTACAAAAACAAAATGCTTTTGAAGAAATATTAATGCACACACACTTTATTGTGGGAAACCCGTCTTCATTTGCTCAGTAAAGTAGCAGTGCAATTGCTTGCAGCAGTAACTGAATTGGTCTTCATCCAACATATCTTTAGAAAATACACACCAGGAGCTCAGGGAAATAGTGCCTGGAAGTGCTGTTTTGGAGCACTCTAAGCAGAGGGGACACCGGTGAGGTTCCAAAATCTGGGCTTCTGCTCTCATGTGTCTTTCTCTTCTTCCTAATGCCTGGCCAGCACTTCTGATGACAGATATACCTAATACCCAGCCACCAGCTGCCTTGTTAAATGTTAAGATATTTTTATGTGGAAAACACTTGTAAATATTTAACACGGTAACTTTTATATTGATAAAATGATGCTTTAAGAATTAGCACTTATGAGAACTGGTTTTTGAGCTTTATCTTGCTGACAGTAAAATACAGGACCTGGTAGTTCAGGCTGGAGGTCAGATTGTAATACATGAAGTCTGTTAATAATAAGGGTATTAATAATAATACTCTGTGATGGTAAGATAGTCTTCGTTATCTTACCATAGCTATCTACTTTGTGATTGGGACCATGGTAACTTACCATGAAATTAAGACTTTCTCAGTCCAGTCCCTTTCTATGTTCTTCAGACTTCATTTTAAGCTAATTAGGTTATTTGGCCCCATTCTTCCTCCTGCTGGAATTAGTAATTTCCTGAACAAGGACTGCAGACACACACAGCTGTAGATGGGGGATCAGACACTTGAAAGCATATTACTGCATGGAAGCACTGTAATGCAAAATGGACTCAAGCAATTCCTCAGGCAAATGGATTCTGTGCTGGCACTTTGCAGCTTTGCTTCACAAGTCACAAATTTCAGTTAAAATCCTGTAGCCCCTTGTGTTCTTAATTGTTTAAGACGTCCATTCTTCCTACTACAAAGCATTGTTTAAATATGTGCAGATACCACAGCTGTCATTTGGGCAGCTGTTTCAGCTGCTTTTCATTTCTCTTAAGTAAAAATGCAAGATTTTAGACACTACAGTGGAGGAACGCTAATAATTTAACAGCAAAGTTTGGAGTACTGCATGCAACAGCATTAGAAAAGGTGGGTCAGCTAAAGGTTTTCTTTTTTAAACCTCTGTCCTACTCCATTTTTTCCCACTGCTGAATGGGCAAATGAGAAGTGATAGTCAGATTATGCCAAATAATTACGCGCTAATTGATGTACAAGAAGATTAGATGATGCGTTGCACCATCAAACAAGGTCCTTCAAATTCTTTAAACACAGTCATTTATAGAAATCAGCTCCAAGACGTACAGTGGCAGGCCAGATGGTTTGTATATTGGTGTCCTACCAAGCTGAGGTCCTTTGGGAGTCTGAGCTTGCTGAGTGACTCGTACAGAATAATTAATATTGCCCCTTATTCTGTAAATGATTTGGAGTTTTTTGAAAGTGAGGGTGGTCAGTAGCAATGTGCTTACAGAATACATCTGAAGAGTTGACTTGTGTTGAATCACCTGCAATCTGCTGTTTGTCATCCATGGACCCGCGCGAGCCGAATGGCATTATTTGCACTTGACTGGATGATCAGGACACTTGGAGGGAAGCTGGATGACAGTGTGCTTCCTACCGACAGACGCTCACTGAGCCTGCTTCCCATTCAGGCTCTTCCACTTACAAAGAACTTGTTTGAAACAGCACAGAAGACTATTTGCTAGGATCAATAGTTCACATCGAACAAGTGTTTAGTAACATATTCAGACCATATTTGCCCAGTTCTTTTTTTCTACACTTGAATTCCCCAGTACTAAAGTCAAAATATGTCATTTTAGCAGCAAAGTAATCTCTTTTCTCTCTATTTTTAACAGAAATGTTACTTACAAATAGAATATAAATGCAATACATGGAAGTAGTAGCCTGAAATGGTGCCTAGTACTTTCTAAAGGCCATGTGAAAGGTAAACTTAAAAAGGAAACTCACGGTGTACCTGAGGCTACAAATGCACTGTAGAGTAGTTTGTACTCCCTTTGGGGGAGGAATTGGAATCTGAAAATCAAAAACCACTGGAAGGAATAGCCATTCTCCTATGACAGGTGTAAAAAAATAAAGAAAAAAAAAATCCATCACTTTTTTCCAAGACTGAACAAGAAGTTTTATGTAATCAAAGAAAACTAATAATTCTCCTGCACTTGTGCTTTATCTGTTTTGCTCTTCTCTGGCAGGAGAGGTCATAAACAGGGAATGTAAAGCCAGTTTTTATGTTCAGATGAAAAGAAACAGAACACCTACAATGACAGAGCATGTGTATTTTAAGAAAGGTCTTTTTAGTCAATGCAATTCTTGTATTAGACTACTCCTATTCCTCTTATTTTTCAGGAAAATAGCATTCATAATATTTAAAAAATAATAAGTTGCCCTGTATTTTGTACACACTCACCTGTGCCTGCAGTCTCACTTAACTACCAAGAATTCACTATGCAAGTTGAAAAGATAAAGTCAGTTGCCAGTTACATTTTAGGAACATCTAAAACAGACATGGTTTGGTGAGAATCAGTGGAAGGAACATGGTCTGCATCCTTCTGAGAACTGGTCTGCTGGAGAAGGCCTGGAAGGCACTGGAAACTAGGGAAGATGGCAAAACCCAGTTTCTTTAAAGTAAATAATGCCAGTGTCCACTCTAGGTTCTCCTGGAGATTAAACATTTGTAGAAAATGGAGAGGGGTTGCTCTGGAAGCCTGCCACTCGCCATCTATTGCTTGTCTTGTGCTATGAAAAGCTTTTATGTACATAAGAGATTTGGGGATCAGATCTGATGCTCAGCCTGTGATAACTCAGTTCCATGCTCAGGACTGATATTTGTATGAGTCAGAACAAAAACAAGTTGCCCATGATTAAATTTTATGTAATAATTTAGTAATTCCTTAATAATTTCTGTTTATATTTTTTGGGCAGCAATTCTGATTTGTAAAAGCACTATCTAATATCTTCTTAGTAACAGCCTTTTCATTTAGCCCTTAAGCTGATGGATATTAAAGCTCCTAATTAAAACCAGATAATGCATGAAAGATTTCCACAGTCCAGACCTTTCTCTTACGGACTGATTAAACCAAGAAACTCCCACATCTGTTTGTACAACTATATTCTCAGCAGGTCAGGCAGCTGGTAGCATTGACTTAAGTCCATCTTTCTTGCAGTAGCTTTTTCTTGGGAATAAAGAGAACAGGAAGGGCTAGGACAGAAAATGGAATATTTCAGAAACCTTTGCAGAAGCCTGTTACATTTAGCTAGGAATATTGTTTTTCCCCAGCCTGTGGCTCTGATCCTATCAGTCAGGATAATGGTGAACCATAGAATAATGTGTTCATTTACATATAAATATGTATAAAACATTTATATGCATATATATATCTATATATGTGTAATTGCATTGGGTTTGGAATAAATAAAGGTAGTATAAAATAATAGGGAGAAGTCACTTTCTGCATATAACTCTTTTTTTTTCCTTTCTTTTTTCCTCTCTCCTTTGGGATTTGCTAATAGAAGTAGGGACATGAGAAGAGACTTTTTTTTTTTTTAAATTATTTTAAAGACTGAATTTTAACATTAAGTTAAGAGGAAGCTAAAACTATGCAGTGAAAGTTCTGGTTATACCTTGACTCCACTGCAGGTTAAAATCCAGGTATGTGTCAATCTGTCTTCCCTTTCCCAAATACACTAGTTTCCACTGGAAGGAAGCTCACTTGCGTGCTACGCCTGTCAGCCCAGGTGTAGATGACAGTGGGACCAGGGCAATGGGGGACACTTGCCCTAGAGCAGTTTAGCTCCCCATTGTCTCTTTTGCTGCTGAAAGAGGGGAAGAAAAAAGATCAGTGGTTGTATAAAATATTCTCAGTACATTTTTGTCTTGCTTTTATATGCATAAACTATTGAACCTTTACTGGGTAGAAGTTAGGCACCACTAGGGAAAATGCCGAGCTCCCACAGTGGAAGCTAGACGGACTTGTACCCGTGTTAAAGATCTCTTGAACTGTAACCACTGTCGTATTTCATGCAATATAACCTATCTGCCTTTGGAAAGCTCAATGTTGTGTGGCAAGTTCTTGGGAGAAAAAGTTATGACTTCTGAAGTAAGCAGCTCTTAAAAAGAAGAGTTAAAAAAAAAAAAGAAAAAAAGAGCTAGAGGATCTTATTACAGATGATGGGTCAGGTTCACCAGGCTGCCACAGTGGCTCAGTTTCAGTCTGGTGATCCAGAGCAGCTGGAAGCCTGGCTTCTCAGGCACTGAAACTCTGTTTATGTTCAAGCCATTAGTGAATCAGGTCAAACATCTAAGGATGGAGAGAGAGTTGTTTCTCTGGTGGGTTACTGGGAACATTTAATCAACAATTACCTAGAAATGAAGATGTTATCTGTTCTGCCTAGTCACTGCAGTGTTGGTCATGGTGTGAGAACATGGAGCAGAGTAAAGGGGAAATTCAGTAAAGGATTCCTTGAAGTTCGCTTGGGTTAGACTTGTATTAATTGTATTTGGACAAGAGTGAGAACCTTTGAAGTGCCATGGCTTCTCAGCATATGGCTGTCTGGCAAAGCCTTCTTTAAGTGTGAAGCTCCTGGAGCACACTCCTCGATTTTTGTAACGTGGCTCCGAGGCTGAAAGTCGCGAGCAATTCTTTCTCACCCTTAGTGAAAGCCACAGATCAGCCGAACGTGACCGTCTCTTGTTGCCCTCCCTTGCCCCCACCATCTGCTGGGTGCTGCCTCTCTGCTTTCCCATCTGTGGGCTGGGGACTCTGTCTCTCAGCAGCCACATCTTTGTTTCCAGCTGGCTGCAGACAGTCCCTTCTGGTGAGTGGGCTTTAAAACCTAGGGGTGAGGCTGCCTAGCTGGAGGGTACTGATAGTTTGTGACTGTTTGAGCAGGGAGCTTTGCTTGAGGGGCAGAAGGCTGTTCTTGTCTCTCTCAGAGGAGCTGATTTGTCGGAAAAACTGCAGTCCATCACGTGGCTGTTCTGTGGTAGTGAGGGGCTGGGGTATGCTCATCTCTGCCACCCTTACGATTCTATGTGCTTTTTCTATGCTGGATATGATCACCAAGATGATGTGGCTCCTGAATGAACAGTTAGTTAGAGAACTTTTGTGGATGGTGGATCTTTTGCAAATGGCGGTTTATGGATGAGCAGACAGGTTGTCTGATGTACATGAGCTGTGCAGAAATAAATAACAAATCTACTTTATATGGCTCCTATCTGATCTGGATACCTCATCATTTTGCAAGGCAGAAGTATGCTGTCTGTATCCTTTAGCTGGTGAGCAGAGGTGTAGAGAAGCCAGGGTCCAACTAAAGAGCTTTAATTAAGAGCACACTGAGCATTATCAACACTAAATTAAGACATGGTCTCATGGAGGGCAATTCCTAAGTCTGAGCTGGGAGGTAGACCTCTTGGTCATGTATTTTTTTTATGATGGCTGCAGAGGTTTTAATCGCCTAATTTACCTCTCATAGCTCATCATGGCCCCGTTGCCTCCTCTCCATGAATAGAAATTGCCATCTCCTCAAACCTGTCAGTGTGGCTGCTCAAGTGATAAATCCCTGAAACCATTTCTGTCAAAATGAACCTGCTAAAGAGCAGATGATCACAGAAGAAGCTCTGCAAGAAGTTCTGGGGAAATAGTGGTGTCTGGCAGGTGGTTGACCCTGAGTGAGTGTTGGAGAGGCTATTGGCCTCTCCAATAACCTGTTCAGGTTTTTGAAACCTGAGAAACAAAGCTGCAACTGGTGTGGACAAGTCCAGTGTGTTAGGTGGTCTGAATTGGGTTCAGAACAGAAAGTACCTTGTGTGATGATGCTTAGAAGAGCCAGAAAAAATCACTGCTTGTTATATCTGACATCTGCATCTTTCCCGGACCAGCACATTCCTATAGTCCCCCTTTTAGATGTCTCTGTGAGACTGGGATTTGCACTGACTTTTGCATGTGGACAGACAATAGACTCAACATTTCCTGGCTTTTCTCAGGTGACACGACATCTTTACTAGGTTACAGAATTAAGCTCTTCATTGCTTACAGCTCAGCCAACACTGCAGACCTTCACAGCAGTGACTGTCAGATGTCTGCCTCCCAGGCAGGGAGTTTGTTATCATGTGTTTAGGAACTAAGCTTAATTCATGCTCTAGGGAGTGGGATTCCTTGGAACATGTATAAATCTGAGTTAGTCTCAGTCATGAAGAGAAATCAGCACTTGATCTACAGGACAGGATTCATCTCATCATAATGTAGGTCTAAAATGGGCAAGATGATCTGCGCTCTAGAGGTGCCTTTTCAACTCACTGACTATAAAGACCAGTGGAGGGGGACTGCCTCAGTTGTCCCGGCAGAAGACAACTGAGACAGTTGCAGACAACTGTCCCTCAGTTGTCCCTGCAGTGTTCTACACTGCAGTAGAAAGGGAAGGTGATTCCCACCCAAAGTACTTTAGTAGTTAATGTGACCAAGGTCATATGGGACTTGGTTGTGGCAATCTGGTAGTGCCTAGCAGGACAAAGACTTAAAATCTTCCTCCTGTGTCCTAGGTGACTCTAAACACTGGACTAGCCTTCTCATAAGAGGTAATGGACATTAACACTTGGGAACCTCCCTCTTGTGTTGTTCTAGAGGTTCTTGGGAACCTCTCTTTTGTGTTGTTCTCTAGAGAGAACACAAGTTCTCTCTTGTGTTTTTTGAACATTCTGCCTGAGGACTTTTCCTTTGTACTTATACCTTGGATAAACTATATAGTTTTGTCTTAATTTATAGTCACCAACTGTTGGATTCACTGTAAGATGTTTAGGTACCAGTTTAAAAATATATTAAATAGGACATAAAATGTGTATGTAGATCTGAAGCCTTGTTGACCTGACAAATTCTCCTGAGGCCCCGGGAGATCAAAGACAGCATTCATCAAGTAAGGCGTTGAGCATATGCCGTGCCTGGTGCTAATACTTGGGAGCTTTTGCATAAAAATAAGATGGATTCACTGTTCTTTATCTGTGAACTGTGCTCTCCTCTTTTAGTTGTGCGTGCTTCTCCTTGGATAGTGTAAAATAGGACAATGCAGAAGAGAGGGCAACAACTTATAAAATAGTGTATTCAAACACATGGATTCAGCCTGAGCTGTGGAGAGTTTTCTTCAGTGGATTAGTACCTGCAGTGCTGCCATTCTCCTGGGAAATCACATAAGCACATGTGTTTCCTTTAGAGGGCTTCTGACCTCTTTTGTGTTCTTCTTAATTTCTGTGTCCTAAGTAAGGTGATATTAAAACAAATCCTTGTTGGTATGCTTCCTTGGGAGCTTTACAGAGTGTAAAGGAGGGAAGTAGTTTCTGCTGCTCCTAAATTAAAAGCAATCGCTCAAATTCCTGCAAGTCTCCCGAAAATGACATGTCTGCTAAGAATGAGCACTGCTCTTTGCACTGGCAAACTGGATGCTGGGGAGAGAATAATGTGATTGTCAAGACACATCTTTCAGTTTAATAAACCATTTTGAGAAGAAGGCTCTGCTTGAGTTTAATAATAGTAATTGAAAAAAAAATTCTAAACTCTAGCATGAAAATAAACACTCCTTTTCTATTTTGAAATAAACCCACTTTCTTCTGCAGTACTGGGGTACATTGTAAATTAAGCCTTTTATAGACAAATGGGATATGAATAAGACAATTGCCTTAGCAGTATTATTAGGAGTAATAACTTCTGATGTGGATAAATGTGAGCCTTTTTGAATGTAAAAACATCCATATTTTATTTCCTAGCCTAGCTTTTCCCTCAGAAGAGGTTGTCTTGCCTGTAAGACTTATTTGAAATGTCATCATATATGTCCTACTATGAATTACCACTTTTGAGCTCTCAGTTGAACAGAGGTCATAGCAATATATTGGTTTGTGCATCTCAACTGGATACTCTGGAAGCTTAACATCAGGGGATCCTTCCTGCTTCAGAACAATTGTTTTGGGACTGATTACCAAGTCAGAGTGTTGTACAAAATGTCTGAATCTGCTTGTCAATCTGCTCCTTGATTATCAGTGGAAGGAACTGCATTTCCATCTGCGTGCTTTACATTGGGACCCCTTTGCATAGGGGTCTCCCCTCCCTTCTGTCCCTTGGCAGAGAGTTTATAATGCTCCTACAGTCAGTCGACCCACTGTGTTTTCCCTTGGCAGCTAAGTCATTACATCCCCAGCCATTGCAAAGCTGATACCCATCCATCAACACTCAAAGAGAATAAAACATCAGTCACATGGACTTCAGGCCCTGGGAGCCTTCTGCCCATCAAGCTGTGGGATCCTTGGTATTTTTGGATTGCTGCAGCTGAACTCAGTGGTATCAGTTAATGACCACAACATTAAAAAAATCAACTTCTAATTTATTACTTAATTTATAGGCCCACCTGATAGACCTATGACACAAGTTGAACTCATGTTCAATGATTAATGTGAAATAAAAGGTAATGTTACGTGGCCCAGTTAGATTACATGCTCTTGATCTAATCCTGTCACTCCACCACAGCTGTTAACAGTTTCATGTCCTCATAAAAGACTGTACCTGTGCTGCTGTAGGTTTTCAGGCTAAAAGCAAATCATATTGTAACAAAATATATAGCCAGAGCTTATATAACTCAATAGGATAAGAGATAAACATCCATGAACATAATTAGAAATTTATAGGAGGATATGTTTAAACAAATATGATTTTTACCACATAAAATGTCATGGAGATTTTTCAAAGTCTTAAGAAGGCATTAGGTATCCAGATTTCATTGCCTTTCCATATTAGTTGGTAACTAACTCCTCTTATGTCTTTGAAAATGTCCCCTAAATTATTGAACTTGATTATACATGCCATATATAATCATATAAGGCCAAAGATGAGGATTCTTTGTGATTTTTAAATTTTGTTTTTATTCAGTGCAAATTTCCAATTGAAATATTTACCCATGGGACAGGATAAATAAAAGTAGCTGAAGAACCTCAAGGTGGTTTCACTGGGACTTGGTAACATTCACCTTCGTAAAACCTGGCAAGCGATAGGACTGTTGAAAAGGCTTTTTGTCACCGTAGGCATCAGGAAGCGACTGCAGAATTGACTGCTGCGCCACAAGGACAGTGTAATCCTCAGTCATGTGTTGGACTTAATGGGAATTAACAGATTCCAGAGATCTTAAATGAATGTTCCCATTAGGAAGGACACTCAGAGATCTTAAATGAATGTTCCCATTAGGAAGGACACTTTTCTTCTCCCCCATTTTGTGTGACAAGATCAATATCTCATCAGGGCAACCTTCGGTACAGAATATTTTGAATGAGCATATAATAAATAATATTCTCTTAAATGTGCTTGGGATACAGCAAAAAGAGTTTTCCTGGTATAATGAGTGATAAGTACAACAAAGATCATTTGGGAATAAAATGTAGCTGTTTGATCCATTTGATAATTTCCATCTGGATGGCATTTACTTCCCTCAGTAAAGGGAACGGGAGCTGCCTATTTCTAGGCAATCTGTTCAGTTTCTTTCACGGGAAAGGACAGTTTAGCTATTCCTTCCATATGGGCATACATTATTACATCTAACAAACATGTTGTTCATCTTTCATTTTATTTAGACCCTCTAAGCAGTCTTAATTCCTGGGTGGGCTGGGATGGGGATTGAATATCCTTTTTTTTCCCCCTCCCCTCTGCAGAAATCAATAAGGGAGGGCAAAGATCCCCATTATTCTGTATAGACAGGTGTTGGTTAATTTACTAAAACAAAAGAAACTTTGTTTGAGGGAGTGAAAAGCAAGATGATAATAGGCCCAATTATGCTGGAGTGCAAGACAGGTCTGCAAGTGTAGATCCCTGCTATCGTGGGATCCGAGTCATGGAATCTCTGTCATAAATTAAGCAAGCTCTATCTCTGCATTCCCTCTCTAGAACAGTAAAATATTCTAAACATTAAAAGAATCATTATAATCATAATGTTGTCTTGGCTAACCAAAGAGAGACTATTTTCTTAGTACAATGAGGTGACACTGATTAATACTGCTTTTTTGCCACTGCCCTGGGACTACTGGATCCTGTGCATTTTTAGCAGTTTTTTCCAATTTGTTTTTTTTGATCTGAGGCAGCTTGGGCCCTTTGATGAACTTTCAAGAAGACTTGTGTATCAAAGAGGATACGTCAGAGCTTCTCCACTCTGACACCCTGGGTGGGCAGCAAGGTCCGCACCCTGCTCCCCTCGCTGAGCACAGTCATTCCAGCATGGATTCCTGTCGCCCAACATGTCATGAGGCACCCAAGTGCAATAAGCACTGGTGCTTTGTCCTCAGAATACTTTTATTTCAAAGTGATTCTGTCCTCTACATCATAATTTTTTTTTAAGTGCTAGCGTCTAAAACCTTTGAAAAAGTACTGAAATCTCTTCCTAATATCCCTGTGCATAAAAGCAGGAAGGAGCTGTAGGAATTGCTGCTTTGCTGGTTGTAGTTTAAGAGGACAACCCTATTTTCTTTGTGAAAAACAAGCTTGGAATTTTTTTTCCTTTGGCAAACCCATGTGATGTAGTCCTGCAGAAATGGAGTATTGTGTGGCTGCATGGAGCCGAGGAAAGGGGCAAAAATTAAGAAAGAGATATGACTCAGTGCCTGGGGGTTTAGGGCCACACCTCCTTCATCCTCTTCTTACTAGTAGTCCCTAGATACTGCTTATTCTCTCTTTCTTGGTTTGGTGTGACTTGCTGGGCTCCTTCAGCAGTATGAGTTTTGCTTTACCACACCCAGCGTCCCCAGTGAACGCTGCTGTTGTAGATGTGCCCAGCCAGCTCAACTGGAAGTTCATCCACAGAACAGTTCAGAATTGAAACAGCCTTTTATTGCTGCCACTGATGATCACTTGCTCTATCAGCAAAAGTTGGCACCCCTATATCAGATCCACGGGAGCATGGATGGCTTCAAATGTGCTAATGCAGCTTCAGAGCTCTGATTTTAGCAGCAATTGCTCCTTAGTATTTTGCACCTGAAATTGTTACTAATTTTAATGTTTATCAAACAGCTGTAAATTGAGACCTCTAGCTTGCAAATACTTGCATGATCCAAAGAAGTCTGTGAAGATGATTACATTCCAGTTTCAGTGGAGTGTAAGAATCAGTGTAATTCAATTACACTGATTCAGGTAAGGTTCAGTTACGGCCTGGTTCTCAGAGGATTTCAGTGCCTTGGCAATCACATATTTCATCAGTGAGTTATGAATTTTGGATTTCAATGCCTAATTTTTATCCATTGTCCTTGCTACTCGCTGGTTATGTTCAGACTGGGCACAAGCAACCTGAGAGGGCGCAAGCTCTGACTGCTTACATGGTGGATTTAAAGTGAGTCCAGGCCATAACACTCGCGTTTGGGATGTGCAATCCAAAGGACAAGCACAATTGCTAACTTCCAGAAAAGACTTTTTTTCCTTGTTCTGACCTTTAACAATCTGCACCAGTGAACAGAGCCATGTCGCAGGCAGCTGGTAGGAAGGCGCTCGGCTCTTTCACAGCCTGCATCTGATGCGCCTCCCAGGTGGGAAGGTGGGGTCCCACCAGACCTCACCTGCCAGCTCCCCAAACCTGCGGTTTTCCTGGTACAGTGAAACCAGATTTTCTCTCTGCTGAGAAGTTCTGAGCTTTCTTGTGGCTCAGAACTTTTCTTGTGACTTCAGCTTTCTTGTGGCTGGAAAAGAGTTTAGCCTTAATACCAGACTGGCTTGGCTGGCCGTCTCCTTCAGGAGTGCTCCTAAACTCTTGTGGTGACAGGAGATGATGGAAAAGAGTCTGGTCAGGTTTCTGGTGACATGGGGTCTCATTATTCATGAAGTCCACAAGCCACAGTGAAATTACTAAGGATTTAGGCCTAGCAGACTGAGTTGGCTAAAAGTGTTTCTTTCATACTCACTTTAAAGGAGGTAAGGAGGGAGAGGGAAAAGACGTAAGGGAAGAAATGGTGGAAACAAGAATCCGTCCAGGAGCGGAAGCAGAGGCTGGTGGAAGAAGAGACGAGTGGTGTTGGGGGAAAAGGCTAGGAGGAAAACAGGCAAATGCATGTCAGGCTGGACAAAGATTTTTACTTGAATCCCTGTTTCTCAATTCTGATGATTGTGTTTTATAAATCTGTCTATATTCTTAATTCTTTAGCATGTATTTAATTGTTCAGTAAAGCATAGTTAAAGCCAGAAACATTATAGTTTGTGGTGAGGATACGAACAGCTTCCTCCAGTGATGGAGGGCTTTTTGTGCTGCTAAATGCACATAAAACCCAGAAACAAATAATGTAAGTACTGTAATTGCTTGTCTTTCTCTACGTTGGTGTTTCCGTGGAGCATTTTCAGTTTGTTGAAGGAGCAAAGCACCCTAACAGCAGAAATATTCTGGATTGCCTTATGCGTATGTTCCTCATGTAGTGATTATGAAGGGAGAAAAAACATTTGTAATTAAATTTCTTGTGGGTGCATTTTGGGAAGCAACTGTCATACGATGCGTTAGGCTATTCTTTTAAAAAGGAAAAAAAGGAGAGTATGTGGAGTCTCCTTCGGTTCCCCAGAGTTTCAAGAACTCACGGCTAAGTCAGTTAATGCACATATTTTTCATGTGAAATGCAGTCTCGCCGTGCTGGAGGCCTTTGTCCCTCCACAGCACACAGCCAGGATTAGAAATCTTCAGGTGGGTTGACTCCGATGTGGTAGACAAAATGAGACAGCAAAACGTGTTGCGTACGGAGGGCTGGGGAAGCACGGGTGCCCAGCTGCGTGGGGCGCAGGTGCTGAAGGGCTTCTTGGGGAGGGGAGAGGGAGTGGGTCAAAACGAAGAAACAGGTGTTGTCTAGGCAGGAATTCCCATTCATTTTGTTTACTCACCTGGCTGTTGAGGGAACCCCATGACAGCATCTGCTTTCAGCTGACAGCCTTTTCGTAAGATTAGCTGTGACAAATACAATACCTTGCTTCCCATGGAGAGAGCTGATGTTTGTTACTGCTGTGTCACTTCAGCTGCAGTTGTGAATTTTCTTTTTCTCTTCCTCTGAAAGCAGCTTAAATGAGACAGAAGTAATATCTGGGTAGCTAACACAAGTTAAACAGCCAGCTGAGTTTTCCTTCCTCTGCCAGAGCCCTTAGAGCTCTCTTTGTGCTCTTTAAGATTTTATCCAGACAGATCATGGCTTTTTCAAGCCTGGTGGTGTGTGACAGTTGGATCTGGCTAATATCTACACCCTCAATGAGTTGTTAAAGTGGGCAACATCATTAAGAATTTATTTTATGCCTTGAAGCCTTTTTCAGACCTTTTTGTTATGAGACAACAGCAGCTACTGCTGGCAAAAGGGGCTTTGCTGCTGCAAAGTCGTGGCAGCACAGGGGTGGTGCAAGCTGTGCCTGTGTGGTATCCCTATACGTGCTGACGCTGTGGTGTGGACATCCTTTGAGCAATAAAGTTACAGCATTCAAATTATTGATGCAGTTTTGTTAGGCATAATTTCCTAAAAATTGGCTTCATTCTTACTTGCAAGATTACATCCTCGTGTATTCTGCAGGCATATACTAGAACACAACTAGTGAAGGCTAATAGCCAAATTGTTATGTTGTTTCTCATGCTGAGAGAATGGCAACTTGTTTGTGGATAGAAGGATAGAAATATGCTTGTGGACAGAAAAGGGAGATCCATAAAAAGATGAGCCAGCAGCTGCAGCTACCTTGGGGAAGAGCACAGGGCAGACTGATACTCTCCAGGGCTTTAATCAATTGCAGCTCAAGGACTTCCTGAAGCAGAGCTGATTCCTGTTCATTCAGTGAACCTTGATGGATTTTTCTTCTATTAGGTTGTCAAGTCTCTCTTCAAACCTGCATAAACTTTTTGTATTTGCAGTATACCATGGAAAGGAGGCCCACCTCTTAATTACATGTTAAGAACCACTTTGTTATGAACCTGTTACCAATTAGTGCACCCTGGCTCTTGTCATTTCTGGGTTCCCTCTCCACTTAGATGTACTTTTACCCAAGAATCAGTCTTCACTGTAGAGTGTAAGGTTTGCACAAGAATCTATCTAGCAAACAGCAGCTTTGTTTACTGTTAGCTTTGGGACTCAAATTTCCAAAACCATTTCGGGCCATATATAGAGTAAACGTTTTTGAAAAGTCTTAAAACCTTTCTTCTCCAAAATTGCAGGCTTTAGTGTAAATGGCCACTTACTATTTTTTCTTTCTTTTTAAGTAAGAGAAAGTACTCACTGGGACAATTCCAGAGCACAGCCAAAACTTTTGGAGGTATGACTAGTATTGCAAGCTGTGTTCCTTAGCAGAGCTTGTAAGACAAATCAGGCAATGATCGGTAGTGGGAAGGTGGACTAAGTTAGGAAATAAGGGGGTACTATTTCTTTTCTATTCCAGATAAGTGCTTCCATTTGAAATATTTTACATTTATCATGCCTCTGTCTCCTGTGTACAACGCCAAAGTATTTTGCACTCTGGAAACCCTCAGCTTCACAAATTATTGTCTCAGGTTAACACAGACCAGGGCAAAGTGAATAGGAAAAACAGAATGAGAGTCTCTCCTTGTCAACTCTTTAAAGCTCTGTATGCACAATTAACATCTTCGTGATTCCTCTTCCTTTTTCAGTTGCTACCTGTTCTGAAAGAACTTTTAAAGCCAAAGTCTTTATGTCTTTAAGACACATTTCTACCCCAAAATGCCCAAATACTCATTCTACTCTTGCATATTAAGAAAGACAGTCAGCCTTTTCTGGTTGAAGTGTTGTTTTTCTCAGATTCCTGCCTTGAGAATTTAGCAGCTATTTTTTCACATATTGTCTTTTTTTCCATGCTATACTATTACACCTGCTTCTTTTAATTCACTCTTTTGTCTGTTAAACAAAAGTTCCCTTTCGTTACAGTAATTTTTCTACCACATGTGAACAAACATTTTAATGGAAATTTTATTAGACTGCATAGCTAATGCAGAAGATACTAACTAAGATGAGTAACTGTTAATGTTTTTCTAATCTCCAAAATATAGAATTAATAGGGAAATTCACAGTGTTGATAAGGAAGTGTTGATACTAGAAAGCTATGTCCCTGTTGAACCAAAGCATTTAAAGCATGTGCTGAAATTGCATTGTAACTTGAATGCTATATTGGCCAGGGGGTTAACAATTGACTTAATGGTAAGAACTCAGATGAAACGTTGTACTGAACTGCGGGGACACTGTTAAATTGATTTTCCTCACTAAAAAAGAGAAAAGCTCCAGCGCCTGCATTTACGCTGTGTCAGTGATTTGAAAAGCTAATAAAAATAGTATTCTTGCTGTATGTTTTTTTGTTTTCTCTCCAGGGATGACTTTGCCAGTTGGTTTGGTCTACATTATTAAACAGGCAGCCTGATGGTTGGTTCAGAGAGATGATGATGATGATGAATTAGGATGTTGCAATATGACTTTCATTGCAGAATACAAGGTAGGTTCAATACAAATGAACATTTAATGCTTTATCTCAAAAGACATTAAATAAGTTTTATTTAATTTTGATGCTGCTTTGTTGTATAGTTTCATCTAGATAGAGAAACCCCCGTATGCTAATTTTTAGGAGTGTTAATTTTCAAATACAGCACATCATTGATCTTGAAACACTTAATAAAATCAATATAACCATTTCTGATGACAAACGCAGATCTGACATTTTTTGCACAATGGTCACTGACATATAATCTATTCTGTTGCCTTATCAAAAAAAAAAAAAAAAGCCAGCAAACTAAGTAGAAATATATATAATCAGGATAGTTTTAAAATCAACTATTTGAAATTAGTCTTAATATAATTATTATATTTTTAGCTGAAATACCAAGTTTAATTATATCTCCTATTCACACTAGAAGGCTAGATTTCTCGCTCTTCGTTGGTTCGGGTCCAACACCTGGACTTAGACAGGACATAGCTTGTACACTGTTGCCGAGTCATCCAATCTGTATCAATTATTTACCTGCCTCTCATGAACTATGTAAAGCTTGCTGTAATCACATTCAAGATCCCCACACTCTTAAACCTAGTTTCCCTTTCACCATGCCTTTAAAATATAGCAGCTTTATCTTTTACTGAGGTACAGAGAGATTAAGCCCAAGGTCATGCAAACCAGGGTATCAAAGTCTGGTCTAAATCCAAGGGCAGTGCACTAAGCACTGGATCTTCTTATGTCAGGAAGGGAGAGCTGAGAAATGAAGTTTTACCCAATACAAATAAATGTATTAAAAGCTGATGCAATTTTAATGGGAAGATGATATATTTGTATTAAATAGATTTATTTCTTGTGAAACGTGCCAGACTGATTACCTGGGAGATGCAGGAATCCTATATTCGTCAATAGATACAATAATTTACATTGATCTAGCTATTGAAACTTGTGTAGGCTTGAAAGAGTTACTTTCCTATAAAAATGAGAGTTCATAGTCTGTACTTTGATCCTTTGGTTGCCTGAATGCTTGCATTACTATTAATGGAGGACACATGCTATTGGATTCATTATGAGAGTCTGAGTACTTCTTTCCTGCCTGCTGCTGCATCTTCCCCTATCACAAATCAGAGTTTCCTCACTTTCACAGTAAGTTCAATGTTTCCTCTGCCTGTTCCGTCATGCCCCTTCCCCATTTCAGTCCCTCCAGAGACCCTACAGTACTGTTAACCATTTCTCATAGCTCCTGACAGCTGGCTGGGCAGGAGACAGTACTTGCTGCAGCTCACCTGGGTCCAGGTATGTGCTCATTTTAACCAGCACATATGTGCTGACTGATTCAGGATCACTTTCCCCTTTTTTTCTTCAGAAAAATGAAATCCCTTTCAAACCAACTATTGAAAATGTGTTCTATGATCAACATGTAAATTTAGTACATTGTCTTTATACTACTTTGGTATAGATGCAGTATTGAAGGTACACAGGGTATTCTGCCACTAATATCTGTAGTTTGAAATTATGTACTCTTTGCAATTCTTCCACATCCTCCTATGCATAATTAATTTTAAATATATCTTTGCTGCCCTTTCCAGTTCTCTAAACATAGTCCCAATGAGTGTAATGTCACTACTCCTAGTCATCCTGTCATTTGGATTTATGCGTGTATTATCTGAAATGACTTATGAATATTCAAAGGAATGTTGTTTCCATCTTCTTATCAAGGGCTTGATCCTGCCTTATTAAAGACAATAGTAGGCCCATTTTCTTTAGTAAGAACAATTTCCATAATACAATAACTTCCATAACTTACGGTTTAAGAAAGATCTCTGTATATACATGCACATTTAGGAGCAGCTCTTTAGGCTGTTTAAATTGTTTGTGTTTCATCATACTAAGACAGTAGTTGAAGAATTATTATTGCTCATGGTTACTGTATGTTTGTATTGGGTTTTTTGGTCAGTGTTTATACTGTGGTACTCAGGAGAATTTTTTGCAAGCAGAAATTGTAGTTTCATGGTTGAAGCCCTTGCTCAGGATTACACTAAGAGCTGATTCTTTGAGCAGTCCCCTCAAAATCACTTGCTTCCTGAGGATTAAGTTGCACCTTGCCATGCAAAGCTGAAACTGAATCCAAATGGCGCGAATTGAACTAAATGGACTGAAGATGTAGACACTGACTTCAAAGAGAATTTGGGTATATCTGCGCAGCCCCAAGCAGAGGGGAGCTGGCAGGAACGTGTGCCACTTCCTTTATGCAGAAAACACTGGGTCAAATCGGAGGCGTTCCTACGGCTTTCTGTAACACAGGCACAGGCAGACCTAGCTGGCAGCTTCCTATCAAAGCCTGGAAATGTACCTTTTGCTTGAAAAGAGCATGAGATTTTCCTGAATGCTAAAGATGCTTAATTATTTCAAGATGCTTAAGCAAGTCAGTTACCTAAATATGCATGTGGGGAGGAGGAAAAGAAGAGCAGTGACTACAGGATTTGGCCTAATATAGTTAGCCTGGGCTTTAAATTTTTACATATATATTACAGTCTCTGGTTGCCTTTCTGCTGTCATTGGTGGCTGTGAATCTGAGGACAGGTTTGGAATCGGACATTAGAAATCTTTAATAGGACAATTTCTAGTCAGTCATGTGAATACCACAGCTGTGCTAGGGTCAGAGAGGCTTTTATGTTGCTCGTCTCCAAGTCTGACAGAGAATCTACTTGCCATGTGAGTCCATCTAATCAAATCATGATAAAGTAGATGCTGTGAAACATAAATCACCCTTTAATATCCACCTAAGACTTCAGGATCAGCAAAGGCAAATATCTATCCTATATTAAGTCATTTAAACAAGTTGTGGTTTTTACATCAACTTTTTACCTATTTTTGTTCTGTCCATGGTTTTACGCAGATAAGGAATTGTGTAAGTCTGCCGTGAGTTCAGCAAGTACCAAGGTAACCCAAGTCTTTGTTGAAAGATATTATTTATTCTATCAATATTTAATGTGGAGGAACCATTGAACTGCATAATTTGATAGAGATGGGTGTGCTGCTCCCTGAATACCTCTAATGCTCTCATGCTTTCTTCACTTTTTAGAAGCAATGCAAGAGAATAAACACCAAATGCTGTGTTCTGGAAAAAAATGTGAAACAAGATAATAGGACTCGGTATTGCACATATATTTTCCTGGCAGTTTTTCTGAAACTCTCTTGGGGGGCTCAGCAGTGCCTCTGAGCCAGTTGGTTGCTCAGGGGCTTACTGGTGCGTCAAGGTTGGTTCTCAGGACATCACATGTGATGTGCTTTCTCCGGCACACATTAGCTTCTCCTGGGATTTGTGGTTCTTCCCCTAGTGAGCCCCTAGCAGACATCAAGTTAGTCTTCGCAAGCAGTGGGGTGAGCCTAGGTCAGTTTGCTCTTGGTAGCGGTACTCCCGGTTAGCCTTCTCCATGCTCGTTGTTGGCTCTGAATGCCAAGGCAGCTTCTGAGTCTGTTATGGCAGATCTTTAATGGCATCATTTGCAGTTATTATGGTAAGTACACCGAGATTAGGTTTATTTCTCTGAGCTACTTAGAGTTCACCCTGAATATTATTCAAAACAAATTCTGTGAAATCATCATGCATGCTGCTTTGCCTATCTGTCCTTTTTCCCAGATGTCTTAATTATCTGTCATTATTTGATTCAGTCTGGGATCTAAAAATGTGTTAGCTCATTTGATTCTTTGTTTCTCAGGTCAACAGCCTGCATCTGTCCGTAGAAATTCGGTAGCATACCTTCTCCCATTGCAGATACCGGTTCCTTTCTCTGTCTTCCTACCTATGTGTCAACTGTATATGCAGGTGATAGGAGTATGATAAAAGAATATGGAAATGCCATAAACCATACAGCCATATGACAAATTAGTTTATCTTATGCCTTTGGCCCCTCCACCTGATCTCTGCTCCAGGGTGCTCTTCCAGCACTCCATGCCACTGAGCTAGCAGCAGCCATTAAAAAACACAACAGGCAAGATAATTTTTTTCTATTTCTTGTGAAAATCTCACAGGTACAAATTGCTCCTTTGCGGGTCCTGTGAAGAGGGTCAAGGATATGCCAAGGATAATTGTTAAAGTCCAAGATATTATTGTATTCTCTCCCACAGGAAAGGAAGAACTTTTTTTCAGTGTGATTTAACACTTTCAGTTCCCTAAAAGACTGAGATCATAGACTTGATGCCATAATAATTTTTAGCATGAAAGAACTAATTTAATTTCTAAACAATTTTATGATCTTTTGTGAGCTTTTTACAGCAGGAGTCCAGATACCAAAGTGAAGCCATGAAGTACTTTACCAAAAATATATTTTACAAATTTCTAAAGAATGACAAATAGAGAATAAAGACTTTAAATGGTAAGGATTTAAGAAGACCTGCATTACTCACAAGTGGTCTGACACTCCTGTGTAACCTAAGTGTTCTAGAATAAAATAAAACTCTATGCTATTTCTCCTCTGTATCTCATTTCATGTACCCCATATTACATACACATATTATGTAGCACACAAAGTACTGCAACCTCTGCTGCTGCAATCAGGTAAAACTCGTTTCAAGTTAAAGGCTTAGTACTCATTTACTGGCTTGTTCTAGTATTGCACCAGAAAACATTGCCTAGTGAGTGGTATTGCTAAAAAGGCTGTAGGAAACTAACTTATTTTGCAGTTAATATTTCTTCTCTTTCCAGACTGTCTTAGCAAACTCGTACTCTCTGTGTACATTGCAAATCAGTGTTCAAACTGCTGGTGTTTCTGGCTTGGTTTCTCAGAAGACAAGTGTCCGGTGCACTTGTAGGAGAGAAGTCCCGTGATTTGAAGCTCAGCCTTGCTCTGAAAAGCAATGGCCTGTTGCCAGCTCTTGTAAGGTAGCAGTTGTACTCTTCGTGTGAAAGTGAATGCTGACGTTTATCCTCAGAGCATCTCTGTGTGAAACCACGCTATTGCCTTTGTTGCAAAAGCATCTTTAATTTAAATATTTGCGTGTTCTAATAAGCAGACACTTTTACGCCAAAGAAGCTGTAAAGGGTCAGTAGTACGTTAAGGTAACTCAGAAGAAATGCAAAGTGTTTGAGAGCTACTTTTTTTTTTTTTTAACTGAAGCATCTGTTTGTGATTCCTGAGTAGATATCATGTATCTGGGTGAACAGAGTTTCAGTGTCTCATTAAAGGCAAGTTCCAAGTGGCAGCAGATGGAGTTGGAGCTAGGATTAATTGTAAGGAAAGTGAGAGCTGAGGGTGTTTGGTTTCAGTTTTAAGAATCAAACCTCCTGCCCTGGTTAACACTGAGATATTTGGATTTGATACAGATTGATAAGGAGATTACTAGAGCAGGGACATAAAGAGCAACCTCAGATCACCTGACTGGGACCTGGTTTTATTTGCTGTAATATGGAGATACTGTTAGTAAGGGCACAATAAAAGAGTACTCAGCTATGGCAAAGTTTGCTTTGAGAATTTAAGAAAATTAATGTGTAAAGACTTGGGGGTTAGAAATACAGCGAGTTCAAAGTTTGGAGGATGTTCTGAAGCTTTGTTAAGAAAGTTATGATTTCTCTTACTGAAGAAAGTAAGAGGCAGACTTACGTCTTAGTGAAGAGTGGAGAAAAATATTGGCTAGGTAGGGAGTATCTCTGGTAAAGAGATTTTAGTCAGGTCCTTCCATGGTAATCCAAATGTCTTTAAAAGTCAGGTTCCTGCAGCACAAAAAGGAAAAGACTGAGAAGATCAGATTTCCTCACCAAGAATGCCTGGTCTGTAAGATGTGACATCTGAGTTTGACTTTGGGTTTTTCTGTGAGAGTGTTACACAGTGCTGGCTACCCAGAGAAATCCCCCTGACCCAAGCAATTCTGCATTATACGCATCCTAGAATGCAAACGGAAATAATAAATGCCTGCTCTTACATGGCCCTGCATGCATAGGCTGACATCAGTAAGTAATGATAGTTGTTTATTTAAATGATTTTGTTGGAACAGTTTTTTAAATGCTCTGTAGTGCTTTTGAAAATCCACCGAGCCAGCCCTTCAGCAGGAAGCTGTTACAGGTCCCATTATCTTAAAAGAATATATATAATATTGTAACTTTTATGTATGAATAGGTATTTAGGTCTAAAGGTGATTTTTTTACCCAGATCAGAGTGACTAATGTTCAGGTGTGAACACGCTTTATAATGTTCCCTTCTTGCTGTTGTTCTGTCTCCAGAGAGAAGATCCTGCAATTTATTACTCCTGGACATGCCTCCCACGTTAAGCATCCCTGCATTGTATGTGTCCAGGGCGAGGGCACAGGCTGTGCTGTACATCGCCACAAAAATGAAATTAGTCAGCCTGTTAGATTACTAACGCAACACAAATTTATGCATTTGAAACAGAATCTTGTTTGCTTTGGGATTTTTTGGTTTTACCTTTGAAATAAAAATGGGGAAACTGTTAATTTCACACAATTGCAGGCAGCATTATTGACAAATCTGAAAAAATAAAAGGAGATAATCTTGATCCAGACAAATAAGAGAGGGATGTCTTCCTTGTTTATGCTGTGTGCTGGTCCAGGCAAAATAATTTTACCCACCTAAATGAGAAAGCAGTGATTCTTGGGTGTTTATTGCCATACAGTAGATTCTGCATGTTTGGTGGTTTATTTTTAATTAATGCTTGTAAAGATTTAATTGAAACTCTTCACACAAGATCTTTAAAGTCTCTGAATATATTGAATAGCTTATTCAACAGATGCAGATTTAATATTTTTTAAAAATTCTTTAATCTAGTTTAAGACCCTTTTTTTTAACATAGATGTCATTTGACCTATGCCAGAGAAAACTGACAACTGTCTTGGCAAATACCATACCAGACTTTAGTGAGGAAGTGAAGAGAAAGCTAATGATGAAGAAAACTAGTTGTCTTGGGTAAAAGCAAAAATTCTGTAAGTGCTGATGAGCAATACTTTTTTATTTCATAGTTTTTATAAGAAATAACTGACTCACATTGTAATGGGGACAAATTGATCCAGCACATTCCTATTAAGTAGGGTTGTAGAAGGGGTCTCCAGAGGTGAAGAACTAATGTTCTGTACACTGTGTCCCCAGCTGGACACTCAAAGGCATGCTTTTGATCATCTTTGCCCCAATCTCTTTTGCTGTTGTTTAGACAGTTCATATGGGGGAAGATGCAGAGTAAGCAACAAGAGAAAAATGCAAGAAGTGAAGTAACACTTCTCTTGGGCTGCATGGGACCGTCTGTCACCTTTCTTGAGCTTCATGCTCAGCAAGAGATGGGAATTCTTATTTAAACTTTAGCTAAGAAATACATACTTACATTAATTGTAACAATGTAGGTTTTGCTTTTAACTATAGTAGATGGAATATTTTTCAGATGGAAACGTAACTTTCTTTTGTTTCCTTAAGTTGTATATTAATTTATGTAGCGCCATTTATGCAGTGCACCATATACTAGTGATTCCCTTCTTCCCAGATTGGACCTCACTGATTTTCAGAAGGGGTAACATGAGGAGTAATGTCTGCAGTGCCAAATTTACAAAGATACAGAGATAGATGTCTAGTTGGTGTAAATCCCGAACTTGCATTCAGATTGGATGTGTTGGCCTGACTGTTTAGTTTGCACTTTTGAAATTAATCTCCTGTTCATCCCCTCTTTGCTGCGCTATAGATAACATAGTGGAGTAGGCAAAATGGATTTCTTCTAAGTGAATCTAAACTGGAAAATGCTCTGCAGCTGCTGATAGCTTTCAGTCCATCAGACCAGACTAAAGCTATTCCAAAATCAAGCCACCAAAATTGCATGGTATGGATATTGGGTCCTTAACACCAGCTCTCTGCTTTATCTGCTCCTATTGCACTTCATTACTTGCTAAGTTAGACAAAGCCAAAAATATTAATGGGAATTTAACATTTTAACTGAGTTTTAGATGTTTTTGTAAATCACTAAAGGTACCTTCAAACACCTCAGTAGGTCAGGCTCTATGACAACAAACTTGTGTTCAATGTTCTGTACCAAAATATTAAAAAATTGTCTAAATAAAAATATATTTCTTTTCTCCATATATTTTCACAAAATAGGAAACTCCTTTAAAAACAGGTAATTGCTAAAAAAACCAAAACAAAACAAATTTTGTAACCAGGTACTTTTCAGACAGTTGCAAACATATGGTCTTTGTTCTCATAATCATACAATCTTGAAAAAGCTGTGGTAACTTGGGACCAAAAGGTTATTTGCTGTTAACAGTGTATTAAATACTTACTTGCCTGCTTTTAGTTGCAATAAAATAGCTTCTGTTAAAGTCAATAGTAAAATACAGTTCACTTCAGTTAGGCAGGATCAAAGCTTGAATGAATACACAAACAATTTCCTTCTTGCTTGTGGTGCTCTTCATAAAACATTCAATTTTTATCCTTTACACATAAGTACAGCCTCCTGAGAAAGAGCTTTGTTTCAACATCAGGAGTGTGCTACACTATGTCTGGTTGCAAAACCACTTTAATCTGGAGGTGACAAACAGGAGAGATTAATGGCTTCAATTACGACACATGCAGCCAAGTACCACATTGATTCTTTAACAATGGCAGAATGGATGTGATTGCCTGGGATTTAAGAAAGAAAATACTGACTTGGTTCATGAGCTTAAAATACATTCTTATTTAGCCTAAAATATTTTTAATATCACCATAGAGATGGGAACACCCTGTACACTGCAGTGCCGTATCAGCAAAACTGCTGAAGTGTATGTTTAAGCATATAATGAAATTTCATGAACTTCAATAGCAAAAGACACTTAACTAAAAGTATAGATAAACTGAGGGGTTAAGCATGTGTTTAAACATTGGAGTAGTTCTTACATCCTTTGTTTTACAAGGAGACAATTAATACAGAGAGGCCAAGTGACTTCCCCAACATTTCCAAGAAGTCTGGGGAGGCGAAAGAAGCTGAACCCAATTTTCTTGTGCTTTAGATGCTAGGTTAGACTCAAGAGTAACCTACAGTCACGCTTAAAATGCAGATGGTGTCAGCATTGCTATTTCTCGACGCAAATCCTGGTGGGATGGAAAAAAAACCCAGTCTTTGCACCACTAGTGGCTTTTACTAGACATGATTTTAGACAGATATTTTAGATAAGGTATTTTAGGGTAGTTTTATCAACAAAAGTGACTGAAACTTTTAACACAAAAATAGTTTATAAAAGCTTTAGGCAACACTTTGATACCTCTGTGAATATTTTTCCTTGTCTTTGCGTTGCTTTTAGAGACTATTTGACCCTTTTCTGCAAAAGAGGAGAGAGGTGGGCTAGGATTCAAAGGAGGGTTGCAGAAATGATGCTGATATATTTTAATTGCTACTCAGCCTGCTGTCCTCTCTAATGAGACCTTTTCTTAGGTCAATTAAAATAAAAGGCTTAGAACACAGGAGGGTGCAAAGAGGTGATGAGAACTGATGTACGCTCATATTAGCTGGAGAGATGTAACGTTCATTTTCAAAGTCACAAGGGAGTGCAATGGTGATGGGGCGAGAAAAACCTCTTCTCATCTTTCTGTTACGCTAGGAGCATAGGAAGTGGTTGATATGAGTGTTGCAAAAAGTGCGGTCTAAGACTTTCTGAAGATTAACTCGTGACATGTGAGACCACAACCAAGAAAAGCTAAGCACCATTCAGACCTCTGTGATGGTGTGACATACCCAGCACTTTTAAAAAAACAGGCCACTTAAATATAGCTGGGAGGCTAAGGAAGGCAAGTTTTTAAAATCTTAGCCAAAAGCCTTAAAATATCAAGGAGAAATAAGTCTAAATGCTACAAGTGTGAAGTTAGACATATGGTGTGATGGGTTTTGGGTTAGTGTCAATTATGCAAGTTGATTGGAATTAAGTAGAATTCTATCAATACTAGGAAAGCAGGTGGATGGACCCAATTTAACCAGTTTCTCCCCTCCACAGTCTTAACTGGATATCTTTGAAATTAGTGTTTTTGCTGGAAAATGGCTGTGGACTAACAAAAGCAAATTTTTCACTGGACTTGTGGGGGCCTATCCTTCCCATACTGTCTACAGACTGCAACAGAAGCAATGAGAAAAAAAGGCCAAATGCAGAAGATACAAAACCTCTTTGTTAGCTAAATCACCCACAGTAAGAAATCAAAGCTAAAAAACGACCAACTACCCAACCAACCAAAACCCCCAAAAATCCAACTGTCCATCTGATGACAGAGCTGTTCAGTCCAAGAATCCCTTAAGCCACTGTCTGCTTTATGAGACTCCAAGGGCAAAAAAGCTTCTGCATTTTGTGTCAAGACTGCAGTGATAGAAGATTCTTACAGTGGATTTAGTTCATCCCCATCAGTTCCTCCACTGATATTGGTGGGGTTTTTTATAGCGTATGGCTTTGAGGCACTGCATTTTAAAGCTCAATTTCCCTCCTTCCTGAAAATAGAAAAGTAATCCTGCTACCTTGGGGAGAAGGAGTTGGCTCGCAGAAGAATTATATTATCATGACATACATAAAAAAAATAAAAATAAAAAGGAACTTGCCTGAGAGAGAACAATGAACATTTATTTACTGTCTTGTAGAGACAGAATTTCGTGACTGCATGGAAGGTCACCATGACTTATATGCTACTTAAGTCTCACTTGAAGGCCCACTGCTGTGTCTCTTTTGCTTGGATGATTACTCAGAATGAGAATTTCTTGCCTGTTCTGGACCTGAAGCAGTTAAAAGCCGGATAGAGCTACCCATGCCTTTCTGATATAAGATCATGTGTGCACAGTCAGGCAGTTTGTGTAGTAGTAACGAAGAAAATGCAGACTAAAACTATGCTTGCTGCCTGACATTCTTACAGTACCTGAACCTGTATTTTAATGACACTCCAGCAAAAGAAAAGAAAAAAAATTACTTCAGTTCCCCAGTATCTCCCTCCAGATACATGTCCTTCATGTCACAATCCTGGTTATGTGAGCAACTTTCATCCAGCTCTGGATTCAGGAGCAACGTCTTTTTTTGTCTGCTGAAGAACAGTCAAGCAAGCTTTTATATATTATTTTCATGTGTTATGAACTTGTAGTAGACTGCTAGCAAGCAAGTCTCTAGTTGAATGAAAGTTAGTGACTTCTTAAAAAGAACCAGTTGAGTACAGGAAAATAAAAAGCAAATTGAAGGAGAATGTAATATCTGTGCTTAACATTCCATAAACTGGCTTACTAGTTTTGAATTAGCTTATTTTAAATATTGTGGAAATGTGTATAATCTGCAAATCTGGTTAAGAACTAGAGCTTCTACAACATGCTAATAAATTGGTCAACCATACTGTAAAATGTACATTAGTATTTGGACTTATGAAGTAGTTTAATTGTGTGAAAATAGAAAATAAACAGCAAGTTTAAATACTGTTGTCTTAATATACTGTATCATGTCTCTAGTTTAGCATTTAAAGATAAATGTATTTTGAAAAGGAGATGAAATGGGATAAATGTAACATCATGAGTAGAGTATATATGAATTTCATAGACCATTAATCTTCAATCTTTAAAGTTTCCTATTCAAGGCTATAAATACATTAATTCAGCTATCAGCTCTTCTCTGCTATCTTGATTATACAGGTCGCACAGAGGTTGCTATAGTAACCTTGCATTACCAATGTAAAGACAGTGAAGGATCTGGCTATCTAGATAAATTAAATAATCAAGGGGTGCTTGCAACCAGCACCCTGATTAATGTAATGGCTAGGTCCATTGAATGAGCACTTACTCACGTGTGGATTAGGCCCTTGACTTGCGGACTATGAGAAAGGCTGGCACTCGAAGCCAATTCCGTGTGGAATGGGTTAGTAATTACAGAGGTGCTAGTCACTGGGAAAGCCCATGCATTATGGTATATGATCTTCGAGTGTTGCAGTCTGCAATCACACTGTCAAAAGACAATCCAGTATGGATCCCATGTGTCAGCTTGCCCTTGGGGAAGCAGATATAGTTTGGATATTTTGAAAACCAAGAAAAGGTGGTTTCGTGAAGCTGAGGTAAGTCCATGTTGTTGAATACAGTTGTTGAAGCACACAGCCCAGTGCTAGTGGAGACCAAGCACTTGATCTTACAGTAGAAAAGACGAGATTACACAGTGGTTAGGTAACAGGCGTCATTAAATGCTAGTGCCAGTCTGTCATGGGGACCTGTCCTGATGATAGAGGAATGAGAAGTTGTAAGTGTGAATAAGCAGCAGATTTCTGAATCAGATTTGCCCATGAGTTGAATATTTCTGACAGTTACTCCAGGGGCTTGAGCTCCAGCTGAAGCTTTGCAGTATTTGGGTACGCAGGGGACCCATGTGAACTCTATAGGGGGAAAAATCCTGACTTGTGTAGTTTTTTTCTATAGTGAGGAAGCTTATTGTGGGAGTTGCTTTCTTTTACAAAGCCTCCGAGTTCTCAGAAACTTGTAGGAAGTTTGAGGCTTTTTCCCTAAGTTGGTTTTAGTTAAATATGGCCACTGGGTTCAAAAGTAATGCAGGGATGCAGGTACAGAGAGGCACAGTAGTGATGAATGCTCTGTTTCCATTGGAAACCAAGCCTAAAAATACTGTAGCCACAGCTCAACTATGCTACCAATTGAAGTTGCTGGCTAAGCCTGTGAAATAACACTAGAGCCTAAACCAGTGAAATAAAAGAAAGAGTTAAAGTTGTAGCTCTCTTGTGAGCTTCGTTAGCCTTCAGTCCTACAAAGGAAACCTCTCTTTGCTTTAGAAGGGTCCCAGCTCTTTTCCTTTTTGTCTGGCCCTGAAAAGCCAGATCAGTTTTGTGACTTGCTTTGTTGAGACTGTCAGCCCGCTCCCTGCGAGAGGCTGCTGCTGTCCTGGCAGCTTTCTGCAGGGGGGGAAAGGGAAAGAAAAATTCTGCATGAGCAATTCCATTCTTATTGCTTTCCTTCTCTTCTTCCCAGCACAAAGGTGGTTTTGTTTGTGCTCAAGAGCCTAAAAAAGTTTAAAAAGTTTGGCTGTGAAATGCGCTTTCCTCTGGAGAAGAGGGAAGGGGTAGAAGATGTGGCGTGCGGCTGCCAGACGCAAACTTCTACCCGCTCCCTCCTCCGGGTCACAGGCTAGAGATGGCTTTTGCATTAGCTGGTCGTTGTGTTGTTTCACACAGCTGCAGAGCAGCTAATAAGACAGCAGTGGCTGGTTTTGAATCCTTGACAGAAACAATTTAGTAACTTAGAATATTCTAGTCTAATTTTGTGATGTAATTAGATAGGAGAGAACTTAAAAGGAAAGATGCTTCCCCCTCGTTGGTGGGACACAGGGAATGGTTGGGTATTTATGGTTTGCTCACATTGGCACTTGTTTCAATTCAGAATCTTTGGTGCTCTCAGAAAGGTGGGAGAGAGGTAGAGCAGTTTACCCTTGCAGCTAACACCCACGTTGGCATCTCAGGATGGTCATTACTTGAGCAGACTGAATAACATTGGACTCCTTGAAATAAAAATTATCCCAATAGTTCCCACTGGTGTGTAGTCTCTGCTGATAAAATAGGTTCTGCCCCTGAAAAGCTCTTATTCATATTGCTTGTTCCTTGTGTAACCAAGGATTCGCAGGATCGGAGAAGTATCCATATCATTCTTCTTCCTGTCAGAGATGAGGTAGATATATTGAATATAGGGGAGTCTCTTGTGTGTATTAGTCTTATGAAAAGACAGCCACAGGCAAAGCACTGCTGAGCTCATTTCAAGGTTTAGACTACAGTGATAAGAGGATAGGCATGGCCCATATACCCAGGGCAGTCGGGCACCAAAATCAGATGGGTAACTGATCTGTGCTTAAACCCCTTTGGCAATGATGGAGGAAGTTGAGAGGAATGTGTGTATTTCCTTTTGCTTCTGCAAAAGACAGTGGTTTACGTATTTTGAAGCAAAGAAAGAAAATGTAATGCCTCCGTAAGAAATGTTAATGAAGTGAGTGTACCTGGAAGTTGTCTGGTGTCATTCTTTATGAGCTTGGTGCCCTTTCTCAGGCTCAAGGCTATGGAATTTGCAGGATAATCAGGCACATAATCCTCAGCAGCTTTGTATGTTCAAGCAAAGGTATGGGATACAGAATGTTTGACAATTAGCCATGGCAATCTCCTTCCAGCTTTTTTGGCTAAAAATGACTTGGAGAACTGACCTATGTCTCTGGTGTCTGGTACCGCAAGTTAAATGCTGGCTTGGGGTTTGAATGGAGAGAAAGCACGGTCATCCTCTTCCTCATAGCAGCCTGCGCACAGACGTGAGCTGTGGAATAGGCTATGGTCTGCGGAGCTGCTCTCCATTGGAGGACCATGCCAGTTGAACTGGTTCATCCCAGTGCTGTTGAATCTTCCGAAGACATCACATGAAAATCTATTTATAATGGAGTGAGGAAGGGTGGAAAGAAATAAGGGTGAATGAATCATTTTATTTAAAAATTAGTTCATGCTTTCAGTGAAGGTCTATTTTTCCCTGTGAGCTTGCCAACGTCCCTTAATTCATATCACTCAGAATAAAATGACTTCTGGGTGTAAGGAAGATTTGAATTGTCTTTTCTGTATCACTAAATAACGATTACCTGGGGAGATACAAAATGTAAATTGGAAATGAATGGTGTATAGCTAGTAATACGTTACATGTATTATGTCCAACATGAGGCCTTCAGTGAAAAGAGAAGGTCATCTGTTATTGTTAAAGAGCACTGCAGCAGGTACTTATATTTTAATTTTTCTTCTATTTTGAGTTGAATTTTTTCCTCATAAACAGTGCAACACTTTTCTGAGGAGACATGTGCCATGACTTCTTCTTAGCCTTCCTAAATTGTATTATTTTGTTATATAATTTACGAGATGGAGGAAGCAGGGGATCTGTACTTTGCTGAATGACTGATCTTCACTAGTTTTCTGGAAATGTGTAATTTTTCCCTTTACCTTCTTTCCTGAAAATTTTCTCTCTTTGTACAACTGCTGTGTGAACAATTCAGACCATGAAAACATTAAGCCTCCCTTCCAATAATCTATGTTCTTGTGTTGGAATTGAATTTTTTCTTTTCTTTCAGATACATAATTACAACATACCTTACATTATGCTGTCATACAGCAGTGTAGAAGAGGTACTAATTAGTCCCGTGAAGTATCCCTTGTGTTTTGCTGAATAACAGAGGGCAAGTTTCTTAAACTCCAGACCTCATTTTTCACATTTAGAAAATAGGTCTGGAATTATTGATGGTAACAGTGTATAATGTAGCAAATCCTAGTTAGTTGGGGCAAGATTGTACTGGAAAAATGTGCTGGAGGGACAGGAGTATGGCCTGCCTCAAATTCCTCTCGAAATATTCCCAATGATAACAAGAAAACTGGAAGCAGATGGAGACTTGTCTCTTGTCTCCTGTTTGCTGAAGTGGGACTGGTTGTAGCTGGTCTCATACAGACCTCTGGGTTTGTCTTCCCGTGGAGCAAGAGGGCATATCTGAAGCTTTGTGTCTCGTGGGGCTAGAACAGTTCTGCACTGGTGAAGACTGGGCTTCATACCATGAACCATCCACCAGTGAAGTGCATAAGCAACAGTGGAATTGCTATTTAATTGAACTCTGCTTTTCCAGTTGTTAATTATACTCCTCCTATGGTTTTTCATGTTTAAGCTTTCATTACACCTAACAAAATGTTTGTTGTTACCTGCTGTATTTTGGATAATTTATGGTATTAGTATGCAATTTGGGACCATCACATATTCTCTCGGGAGAAAACCAAAGGTTGCTTCCCTGATTTTTGTGTCTTTGAAGGTGAATAGAAGGCAGGGTTTGGCTCCATTAGTCTTTTATCAGACAGTTAATTTTGAATCAGCCAAACAAATTAAAGAAGGCATAATGAGGGTATAGTAGTCACAATATGTTGAAATATTTTAATGAAATAACTTGCTAAGATAAAAGTAACCTGAGTAAATCGGCCCAGGACCTCTGTAAACAAGCGTCTTGTACTTTCAGTTAATTGTTTCCACAGATGTAGTCAATGACAACATTGTGTTTATCCTACAGCAGCATTACTGCAGCTCTCAATTTCATTTGATTTTGTTTCCTTTTGTTAACGGATGGGTTAACCAAACCTAAAAATAAAAATCTCCCTTTTCAATTATGGCAGGGATTTTCTTACATGAGTTTTGCGAGTTGCCCTGGAAACAAGAAAACACTGAAGTAAGGTCAGAAAAATGGTGTTATGCCAACCATTGTTTCTAGTTTTTTGGTCCCAGCTTAATACTAGATAAGTGATATGGCTGAGGAGTCCAGCTGTTAGCTGATACTGGCAGGTAACTTCTGAACAAAGGTGTGGTATGTTTGTTTTGATTAGAAGAAAGACAACAGGAATATGCTGCAGCGAAGAGTCATTGTGTCAGAAAAACATGAAAAGGATGTGTTTTTCTCCCCCATCTCCCCCCTGTGCTCTGGAGCCGCTTCACTCTGCCACTGTGCTTTGTCGCAGTCTCAGGATTGCATTGACTCCATCTTTACAGAGTCTGCATCAGCCAAGATCTTTCAGAGTGCAAGGCTGAATTCTTCTTTCTGGCTGTCTTCGCAGATAGCTATGGAATATTTTCTCATTTTCCAAACAATGAAAATGCTGGTCATCTGAACATGAAGCAGACCAGTTTAATGTTAAAACAAAGGTCATTCCTAAAGGTTAACTGCTTTATAAATAGCCAGATTGTTCCCTCCTCTCACTACAAGTCTGCAATCTGCTTAATATATGCACAGTCAGGGAAAAGCTGTAAATATAATGCTAAAAGCAGACGCTTGGAACTATTGCTCTTGCTTGTCTTCAGCTTATGCAACTGTTTGCAGTAGCTTATTGCCAACAGAACTGTTGTGTCCGAGTACTTTGGGCTTAATCTTGTAAGTCTCCTCAATACACTGTTCCCTTTCCAACACTCTTGAACAGATCTGTGTGAGGAGGGTTTGCAAGACTAAGTCGTTAACTGCAAGCCACAAATACATCACCACCTGCTTAAGCCATCAGTCTAGAACTGAGCTAGCTCATTAAGTTATGCCAGCTGAAGTCCTGGCTAAAAACTCCTAGTAACCAAACATTTTGACCATGAGTAGCCCACCCCTCAAATCTTATCCGGACAGATCGTTTCACCTGCTTCTCCTCTTGCAAATGATTGAAGTTGCCTCTTCCAGAGGTTTTCCCATGAGTCTTGCTGATCTTTCAACTGCAGCTTTGTGTCTGTTGACAGCTGTTCTTCTCTCATCCACCTATTCAAAGCAGAGCCTAAAAAATGCAGAGGTTATCTGCATCCATAGCCTTCTCTCTGCAGACAGACCCAGAGGATCTCTGACAGTAAATAGCATTCTTGCTCCACAGGCATGTAAGTCCATTGAAGGTGATGAGGTGATCCAGGAAATTGCTGCCCTCGTAAATTCCTGGGACTGTGTGCTCGAGGCATAGTGTCATCTCTGATATCTGTCTGCCACTGGTGATCTCCAAGAACTCCTTATAAAATTATAATCTAATGTATTAACAAAGTGTAGGAGGGAAGGACGTATTTTATGTAAATTAGTCAGGAAGTCTTTGAAACTAATTGCTTAAAGTGGGTGGGGAAAGCTGATGGAGTGTGATAGACATACAGAATCTTTTTTCTTGCTTTCAGAATAGATAGTGTTGATTAACTGGGCTTAGTATAGCACTGCATATATTAACTGAGCATAAAATTGCTCAGTGGATGAGCCTGCTCTGTGGATGAACTTAACAGGCCATGCTCTGGATGTTATTACAGATGCAAATTTAGGAAGTTTTAGAGCTATACTTCTGCAGATAAAACCATTGGTTTTGACGAACATGCTATTGAATTATTGTCCTGGTCTAGCGTCAATATTTTAATTTGTGGTAAAAATGGAATCAAATGCAAAAAAGATGTGAAGCCATACCTACAGAATGGACCATTTATTCTGAAAAATCTCAAACTCAGGAGTAATGATAAGGAAATCCTGCTTCACATATGCTACTCAGTGTAGGTACCCCTGAGAGATGTCAAAGGCTTGTCTGTCAATCAGCCTGCTAGTTTACATGCCAAGTCCTGTTTCGTCTTTCTGGTTTGTGCTTGTTGGTCATGCTGGCTCGTGGGCTAGAACAGCCTCTGATCTTTCTTTGATGCTGTTCTGGACACAGTCTACCATTCTGCGGCCATGGGATGCACGCCTTGTTCCTAGTGCATCACCTGGCATTTAACCATATTAGAATATTTATAGAAAATCAGTTATTTCATTTCCATGCTAGCTGGAGGCTGGACTTAACAAGTTAGAGTTACCTTCTTGGTCTAGAACTGGGATATGCATAGATGTCTACATGTATTTGATATCTGAATAAAGCACATTATGGTGCCTATTGTAGTAGGTCAAATCTGTTGTTCTCAAGTATGAGTGCCTGTCATGGATCTATGCATACTTCATTTCAGTATGAGAGCTGGTCACCGGCTGTTGACTTGAGTCCCCTTCACAATACCTTGACCTAGTTTTAATGGAGAGATTTTTACAACAGCCAAGTCTGGATAGAGTCTCCTCCGTACTGTGTCCTGTGGACATGTATGAAGTCCCTGACCATTGCCATGACCATTTCACAGGGGTGACTGGTGGATGTGTGACAAAGTGGAAAAGGTCAAGGGAAAATGTAGAGCAAGAAGCAGCAGTGAGAAAATGTGATGGAGTGAACTCACAAGTTAACAACTGAATTTAAAACAGTGTATTAAAATGTATTAAAACTGACATGAATTAACTCAAAATCTTTTCTTTCCAGAAACAAATATGCACTTGAATGGATGGGCACGAGTGAAAAAAAAAAAAGCCTCATGAAAATGATCTAGTGTGTCTGATTGTAAGCACCAGGCTGAGAACACGTAACAACTACAGGCCTTTGGAAAATTAAAGGCTGAGATTTCAGTGGGTTTCCTTTAATACAAAAAAAAGATGGATATGAGCCTTTGATGAACAGCACACAAGGTTGTGTAGCAGTCACAGCATACCCTGTCTTACTTATTTGGGACAGAGAGCCAGATGCATCACTGTTACATAAGCCTGCTGACCTGCATATAGAGCTTTGTGGTAATAGGAGTTTGAGAAAAATAAATCCTGTTCAGCTTAGCCAACATGAAGATACGAAATTAGTGTATTTTTAAGTTTTGTTGCTTTCTGCTTGCTTTCTCTGGAGTTGTATGGCTATACAGGTATTGTTGTATGGCTAAAGGGGAAAACCCCACAAATCATGTTATTTCCTAAAGGGCTTGCTTTTGAAACGAAAATAGGGAGGGCATGAGCACCTGGGATAAAAAGGAAGACTGAGGAGGCGATGAATGTGATGAAAGTGCAGTCTGCTGAGTAATGGTACAATCTGTATGTTTAGGGAACAGGACCACAAGATGTGTTGTACACCAGCCATAACAGCCTGTTATTTAAGTGGTGCAGCATGGAATAAGGTCATGCCATTTTGCAGAGGATTTTGATAGATTTGTTTAATTTCATTTCATTCTGATTGAACTGGAGTATTTTTTCAATTCTTAGTTAATAGAATAGAATATTTTGAGTTGGAAGGGACCTACAATGATAATCTAGTCCGAAGTTAATGACACCTGGAACTGGAGGCGTCAGAAGCTCTGGGGTCCTCAGCTCAAGGCAGTCTGTCTGGATCCTCTGGCTGCCTGGGAAGCCAAGAAGCTGCACATTTCCAGAACTTCCAGACTCTTGCTTCTTGTCTTTCTGCCTGGTGGGCTAACAGAGAGCTGGCAGCCTCGGAGTTTATGAGCAGGGATACTCTGCTCTGAGTTTCTTGGCATCCTGCCTAATGAGATCTGTAGAGGAGCCAGCAGCTTAGGAGCTCTGCAATCTCTGAGACAATCCTGGAGCAATAACTTCTTTCAAACTCCCACTCTCTGTCAACCTGCCAGGAGTACTGTTGAAGAACAGGGAAGGGGACCTGGCAGGAAATCAGGCATGATTCCTGCAGCCTCATCAAAATCAATGTTCCATGCAAAATGTTTCAGACCACTTTTAGTAATCCCATGCAGAAACCCTAACAGGTCAGCACCTGATCTTGGATGTCCTGCATCCCCTTGCTTTAGATATAATGGGTGCAAAGCTCAATGAGGCAGAAGAGAGGACAAAGAGATATTTACATCGTCCTAGTATCTCTGTAGTTGGGATGCAGGTCAGGGATGTAGTTGGGTATCTACTACGTCCTAGTATCTCTGTAGTTGGATGTAGCTCTTCACGTAGCACTAGGCTGCCTGTAGTCAGATGGCCTACAAATCCCAGTTGTCCTAATGGTATTGGAGGACATGATTATTCTAGGAAGGCTCTTGACTGGCATAGCGGCTAATATGATGGTACTGGAAAGGCAGATGAAGTACATGTTGGCACCCTGCGCTTTTTCCCATGCTTGCTTTATGACTGACCTTGAGGTCTGTGTCTGAGTAGAGATGTTGGTCCAAACAGTGTGGACAGGAGAATTGTCTGGGCACACGTGTGTCCCAAGCATGTACTTAAAATTCAGTACAGATATTTCTTATGTAAGTTATAGCAACCTAAAGGTTACTGTAATTTATACTTGTAATCTACAGCTACAGAGTGACATTTCAGCAGCTGGGGGTCCCTGGAAGGTGCATTTGCTCTCGCTTTTTCTAGCCATAGAGCAGGAGGATGATAATACAACAGGCCTTGTGGCTCACTGTCATGACTATGGCCCCTGCAGGGTGAATTAGGACTAATGATGGAATGCAAAACTGCCCAAATGACAGAAAGAATCTGGGCCACTGGGTTCATCTTGTCTGATTTCCAAATTTTTCAGTGCTCAGGGAGACAGGATTATAATAAAGTTGGACTTCCTGCTATGTAGGTCATATGCTGTATGCTGAATCCTCCACCAAGGGGTAAAGCTGGACCAGGGAAACTTGCTTTGCCCCTGTAAATATTGATGGGAATAGCAAATGTTTTTCTTTTAATAATAATTTTCAAGTAGTTAGATTTGGGATTTTTTGCTGTTGGTGGTGCATTAAAATACGTTGCAGTAACGTTGCAGTTATTAAACTCTGCAGTCTTTAGATTGCTGCCTCTGAGCAAAATTCACTGTTGATCTGGAGGCTTTCCGGGTGATGAGTGGACTGTCTGGCTGTGCCGTGGGGTGTTCAAGGGTACCACCCCTCTAGTGCTCCTGCGACCACGGCTGTGCAGCCGCTGCCTCTGGCAGACAGGGCTGTGCAGGCAGACATGCAAATCTGCTGTAGGTTGATCTGGGAACAGGGTAAAGAAGTAGCCGCAGAAAGCCTACGATTTGCTCACAGACTTGTAATGATACTGCTTTGATTACTACTTAAAAAAAAAAAAATCCAACCTACTCTAGCAGTTATTGTGGCTTGTAACAGGCCTTTGTAAAGGTCAGGCAAGGAAAACAAAGCAAAACAGAAAAGCTCAAATATTTGTGTGCTTCTGTCTTCCTAAGCTTTTGCTGTGGGGTGCAGAGCATCTAGAAATCCTCTGCTTCAGATACTACTTAATCTGTTCTGGATGCGCATACATCATTTTTCCCTGCATGGTTGGAGGGGTAGTGGGATACAAAAATGCTTTGCTGAAATGTGAATTCACTTGCGCATTTTTCTTAGGCTGACAGCAGCAAGACAAACCTGCTGATCAGTTACTTGTATGGCGGTGCATTTTAGGGGAAGATATTTCTTTGTTACTACTGCAGCTCTGTTGCAGCAATTAAAAAAATGTGTCTAAGGAGGAGGCAATAACTCTGAAAGTGTCTTTGGTGACTAAACATTATACTCTAAATATGCAGTGTTGCTGCTGATTTTCCCAGTCTCCTGTGAGTCATAAAATCGTCTCGTATTGAGTGAGCCATTCTTAATGACCTTGACTTTTAAAAAAAACCGCCTGTGACTCCCCCTAAATCAAATAATGTAAATTAATGGTTTTCTGTAGGACATTTGTAGTGCTTTTCAGATCATTACAATTCCTGAAGGACAATGGGCAGGTCCGCATTTGCAGGCATCGCTGTCCCCAGGACAAAGCCCCTCTGGCCCAAAGGTTGCTGTGGCTTAGATGAATGCAACCCTTGGTCTTCTGGGAAGCCTTTACCTATGCAAATGCGAATAGGACTGGCTGGGAAGATCATCTGGTCAAGAGATAGCATGCTCCAGAGGCTGAAGGGCTCAATGGCCTCTACTTCCAAGGGTCTTATGTTGTCCCACTCACAATTTGTGCTCGTCAATCTGGCAGATCTTTCAGATTTTCATGGTTTTACTTACCTCCTTGGCTTCCCCAGCATCCCCCACAGACCAGGGTGCTGCTCTGAGGCACAGGCTTTCCCCTCATAGTCTGTTGATCCAGTTTGCAATGCCTTGCTGCACGGAGGTTGAATCAAACTCAGCAAATGAAGCATGTTTTTACAAGATTCATGGCTGTTATCTATTGCAAATATATCTGTTCCAGTGGTGTTCTACGACTGGTCTGTGAAACTGATATTACACATACATTACCAACAGAACCTTATAATTAAGATTCTGATATTAAGGATACCTCTCTGAGAAACTGTAAGGGAAAGGAGTGGCCCACCAGCCCAAAAGATTGGGAAATAACCAAGTTGAACATGCTTCTACTGCTTTTTTTTTTTGGAGCTGTGGGACTGTTGTGGGTGAACCTGACTGTTGCATATTCAGCACTGGAAGAAACACCATATGTCCCAGTTGCAACTGGATGCATTATGGTCCTAAAGCACACAGTGAAGTACATTAGATGTGAAGTGTTTCTTGTGGTTGTGGCTACTGTCTGTTACTGTTGGCAATTTTTTGATAATGCTCACTTCTTTAACTAACCTCAGTGAAATATGCATATGATAAGGATTGTCTCCATTTTTGACTTGACAAGATAATCTTTCTGGAATTTGCTTTTTCATTGATTTGAGTTGCATTATTGTTTTGAGATGTTTCTCAGAAACAATATGCCTGCTATATAAAAGGTACCACGCTACTGTCATATTTGGACGTCATGCTGTTATTGTCTCTATAGTGTGAGGTTAACTCATTTGTATTAGCCTTTGAATCCATTGTAACTGTCTTAATGGGAGAGATGTGAGTAACACTAAGTTCATGTCCTCAATTTACCTTAGCACAAAAAAGCGCCTATATTTAATAAGTACCGTTAGATTTTCAAGGCTAGTAAAAGCTCTGGGGTATATAAATGGGGTGGTGCCTGTACAGGAAAATGGAATCAATAAAGTAAACAGGGTCCTGTGGAAGATGCTTTGAATACAAGGGTGTTTCGACTGTTTCTTATTTTAAATTGGAATAGGGCCACTCTTTAATTAGGACTAACACTGGGTGAACTCTATCATAAAAAAAAAATATTCCAGCTGGTTTTTCCTTTTTTTTGTGTGTTCTCAACAATCTGTGATCAGACTTTGAGGTTTCCTAGTTTGTCATTTTAAATTGTTGGACTGCTTCATATCAGCGTGTTTCACCCTAAGCTTCTTGGCAAGCTGACTTGCTTTGGCTGCGTTTTCAAGATTTTGGGTTAGCGATTGATCTCATAAGTGTACATGTTACTGCTGCCTGCCTGCAAAGTTGTGGAATACTTGACAAGCAGGAGGTTAGACATCGGGATTCTTCTGTAAGCATTTGCATCTCAAAGCTGCAAAGGATTGCAAGGATATTATTTTAGAATACATCTTTTGAAAGCAAATATATTATTTCTCTATATGTTGATAGGCCATTAACAGAAGAAATAAACTTCCAGAATGGCACTCAGCACAGCAGTGAATTAAACTGTCCATGTACATTTATAAGATTCATTTTTGCAACCCTTGTTCACTGTGGTTACCCAACCCTAATTAAGACTCTTAAATTGTTCTTCTCCAAACAGTGTGAAAATAAGTGTGTGTGTGACATTTCTCTGAAGAGTTCTGTAACATCAAATAGCAGCGCTGCTTGTATGTCGTATATTGATCATATTGTGGATTCAACTGTTAATGAAATTAATGTATTTTGCATAGAGTATGATTAAGACAAACCTCTGCATGACAAATCACTGCATGAATTCATTTTACCACAGTTACTACATTAGTTTCATAAGAAAGAAACTGTGCCAAAATGTAAAATAACATGATTTCATTTTCTAACAGAAGAGAATATAATTTATTCGTGGTTTTCAGCATCCATGGTTGGTTAGTTGGTTGGGTTTTTTTTTTCCCTGGGATGCAATTGGTGTAGCTTTTCCTTTCCTCTGAGATATAGGCAAGCTCTGTTGGCCTTTGGTTGTAACTGGGATCAATATGTCTTCATTCAGTGTTTAATGAGATTCACACCTCTTAAGCTCCAATGTGAATCCAGCAATTAGAAATGAATTTTATAAGCAGCAAGTTGTGAATGAGAAGACTACACTGAATACTATTTTATTTTCTTTTTTCCAAACATAGAAATCAAATGTTTTTGCAAAGATCAGTATGCTCTTGGTTACATAGTGTTTCTTTACCAAACAGCTGAGGGATCCCATGTGTATTATGGCAAAATGCAGCTTTGCAACATTTCCTTTCTTGCAATCACTTTCTTTTTTACCAGTTTTTCTATTTGCAGGTAATTTAAATTTTTCTAAATAAAGATGTTTATATTTTAAAACAAGCTACTATAAACCACACATGAAATAATTTATGGTAGGTCATTTTCTGTTAAGGTGTGTGTGCCACAGACACATTTGATTTTCTGTAATTAATGGAAATGATAAAATGACTGGATGCTCATTATTATATTAGTTAGACCAAGTAAAATATCTGTAACTTCACTATCAACTATTGAAGAACAGCACAAGTCTTCATGCCTGGCATTTTCTCTCATTTGTGCTACTGTAGCTCCAGAATAGTGGTAGAAGCCAGTGGCGCTTCACCGATACTAAAGAAAGGATAATATGTGATGCTTGGTAAGGGCAGAGACACAGCAGAATAATTCTTTCATATTTTGCAGCAGAAACTCTTTTCAGGTGTTGCATAGTATCTTCTTGAAATATTCACAATAGCAAAAATATCTATGTCCTTGTTGCATATGTAGAAATTGTATTAATTCCTTGAATTTTGCACTTCATTCCCTTTAAATACCTCTAAAGATAAAAAACAATGGAAATCTGGTGTGCTCACCCTGCATATCAGGGCTGAAGTGTAGAGCACTCACTGTGTACTGATGACTTGAGATCTTTGATGCTGTGTGTTATATATTGAGGAAATGTTCCCAGTATGCATTGACTGAGATCAGTCAGAGCCAGAGTGAAGCAACTGCAACTGCATGATGGCCCACCACCTAAACCCACCTCAGATACTTGGAAAGGTAGCAGACATTATTTTCATATGTTTTTATAGCAGTATCACAGTATTTCATGTCGTCTTTCAGAGAATCAGAATAAAATAGTGTCCTCCTTTTTCCATCTTTATCTTCTCAATGGAAGGAACTATTTAACTTAAAATCTTGTGTGTGCATGCATTAATTAAAAAAGAGAACAAGGACCCTCTGAAGATGCCATAGAGATTTTAGGAATGTGTGTGCAGTCCTGCAGCTGTTTTTTTCCCTTCCAGCCCTGCTGTTGTTTTTCTTTAAGGTCTCTATATTGGCTCATTTCTTTCTGACTTTAATGCACACTCTGAAATATTTTTGCAAAGCTTTTACTGCTGTACCTTCTTTAGTGGAGCAGGGTGGCTTCCACCCTGTGGTTTGCCAGAGACACCATGGACCCTGGCAGTGGACACAGAGCTCTATTCTCCAGGGAACTGATGGGAGCGGATGAGTTAAACAGGACAGCCCTCTTTAGGAGGAGGTGTGGTTGGTCAGCACTAGTTTTGTTCCACCAGCGTAAGCTGAGGTGGATGAGCTTGTGCAGACCAGTCAGTACCATTTCTATCATTGTATTCTTTGTATCGTCTGTCTCTGAACAAGCTGAGCTGTCCAGGAGATAGCAATGGCCTTGGCTGGCAGTACTGTTGCTCTCTCAGCTTCCTTAAAAATGTTAGTTTAGATACCTTGGGGGGTAGATCACTTGCTCTGTGAGAAGAGGCCAAGGGATCTAGGCTCGTTCACCCTGGAGAAGAGCCAGCTTTGGAGGGACCTCACAACAGCCTTCCTGAACCTGTGAGGAAGTAATTGAGAAGATGGAGCTGGGCTCTTCACAGTGGTGGATGGTGGGAGGATGAGACACGGTGGCCATAAGCTGAAACAAGGCAGGTTCAGACTGGATATAGGAAAAGCCTTTCCCTCATGAGGAAAGCCCAGCAGTGGGACAGGCTGCCCAGGGAGGTTGTGCATTCTCTATCCCGGGAGGTTTTCAAGATTTGACTAAGTAAGCCCTGAGCAAACTGGTCAGACTTCAGAACTGACTCTGCTTTGAGTAGGTTGATCTAAATGACCTTCTGAGGTTCCTTCCTTATAGATTCCTGGGACTTAGCACATGATGAGCAAGGATAGATGAGGAGGATTGGGAGCAGCTAGAACAAATAAATGCTGGCAGCTCACAGAGGTGGTAACAAATTGGAGAACATCAAGTGAGTGCACGGAAACGGATCACTGATCTTTGTCATGTTGGAAATGATTCAGTTCTGGCTTAGAGAGCAGTGCACAGTCTTACCACTTTTAATTTGCAAGGTTCCCTTTAAGGCTCCAATGTCATGAAGAAATCAGTTTTGTTTAATGACCTTCTGCATTAGCAGTTCTTTGTGTTGGTGACTGAAATTGATTTTGCTTGTGATGTGAAGGAACATGAGCCCAGCCTCCGCATCATTGCTCAAGCATATGCTTTAGTCCTAACAAAGAACGGGAGGCCAGCAAATTTCTGAGCACCAGAAATACCTATGCTGAAACTCTTAGGTCCACTACTGATAAAGACTCAGCTTGTTTCTAATCACTGTGATGCATGGTTGGAAACTGCACCTTTGTTCTTAAGCACTGGAAATGCTTGGTTGATATTTTTCTTTGGTAAAGTGACATCATGAAGACCTTTTTTATTTTCCTCAAGCATTTCACAAAACAGACTTCCTCCCTGACCAGAGTAATTACAAAACAGTTCAGTAGTGTTTATGTTGCCATACTGCTTAGTTAGATAAGTGGTATGAAGAAAAAGAATAAGAGAAGGGTGAAGGATAAATATGTCAGGGAATAAGACTGCAAGGAGCACAAGGTGTCAAAAAGACCTGAAGTGGAGAATAAAAGGAGGGATAAATAATGTCACATGGGAAGGAGCAAGGGCAGACAAAGAGGATGAAAGGAAGGTGGAAGAGAAAGTGAAGAGTCTGACAAAAACAAGAAAATAAATATAATTGGCAGCTAACATTTCAAGAAAAAATAATAAAAATGGAAGGAAATATTATGCAAATAATTACTTTTACATTTGTAAATGGTCCCTAGTCTAGCAGTGCATGTTTGGCAAATATTCTTTATCCCTGACTTTGGAAAATTGGAGAACTTGGTTTAAATTTAAATTGGTGGATAACAAAAGATGTGATCACGAAAGTGCAAAAAAATATGTGATCATTGAATGAATGACGTTTGAATCAGATTTCCATTATTCTGGCCACACTAGTTTTCACACCTGATACTTTAGGGACATTTTTCCCTTTCAACAAGTCAGTAAACTGACAACTGGCAACAATAGGTGGCTTCTGTGCAAGCAATTGAAGGACTAAAATGGCAACCTCTCTGTCTTCTAAAATAAGGCTAAGTTTTAGGAGGACCTAGGGGCTCATCCTTCTGATCCTGCCCAGCTCCTATGCACAGTGATGGGATCACAGAGAAGAGACTTTGTATGAGTGGAAGGGGAGAGACAGGAATGTATATCAGACCATCCCAGAATACAAGACCAGCTCTGCTGTTACCATGTCATATTTCTCTTTGTAATATTAATTATAAAAGGGAAAGTGCCTGAAGTCCTGAGAAATCCTCCTTGGAAGCTGTGGATAGCAAAGGCTGTAAGTGTGTTCTGTTGGGTCTTGTTTTGATTGCACTTAGACTACAAAGACATTAATCAAAAAAGGACATAATCCATGGAGACTCTAGTAGCCTTCCCTTTCTTTGCCTGGAGACATGAATGAACTGCAATGGACTTTGCTTGTTTGCAGTACAGCCTGGAGCTCTATTAGACCATGAAAAGAGAAGAAATTCCAAAAATGGTTTTGTTTGGATCCACCTACAGCAGAGGCAGAGATAATATATAACATCTTAAGAAGGCTGCAGAAAGCTTCTGGTGTTGTTTTAAAACAGAGCAAGTCTGAACATTTGCCACCTTCTGATCCAAGATGGAGATCTGAACTAGGGACTGTGTAAGGGCTCTAAATGCCTCGCATCGCTAGGACTCCTAGATGTGCTCCTGCCCAACTGGTACTCTCCTGGCTCAGTTACTGACTTTTGCATGCTTCACTGGTTTTGTGTCCCACAATATCGAGTCTAGCTGCTTCTCCAAAAATAATGGCCTCCCCTTTATTACTCTGCCTCACTCTGCAGGATTTTGTTTCAGTTCTGTTCTTCATGCTTGGAAAAACCTTCCATCCTAAAGTACAAGCCATAAAGGCTCTCTTCTTTCCCAGTTTTTAATTTTTCTCTTTTGGGGGGCATGTCGGTGAATGAGACATGTTTTAGTAATGACAGTTAATTACTGTCACCAGTTGGTTGTTATAATAATATTACAATATACCATTTTTTAAAATTCTCTATGCTATTATCATTTCCTGCACTCCTGATGTACTAAGATGTATGTTTCTCCAGTAGACATCAAGTTTTAGCCAGAGTTAGGTATGCAGGCAGTGCCTCACTGGTGATATTTAACAGTAATAATGACAGCCTCAGTGGAAATTGCAAAGCCAGATATAATATTTTGCAGGATTTGAAACTTAATATCTGAGGGAGAATTCAAATGAGGAATATTGCTCTGGGAAAAGGCATAGAAATAGGACTTACTTGGAAGGCTGGATTTGTGATGGCTGTCATCCCTGGGATGAACTTTATCCACAAGACTATTTTTGTAGATCCCTGCCAAGGGGATTATGAAATGGTGTTGGGAAGATGGCAGGGAGTGTTCATTCCCATATTGATAAACGGATGACAGGAACTTGTTTACAAGAAGGGCAAAAGGGAAAAGTATGGGATGCGCTTTTCATCTCAAAACTGGTAAATCATGGGAGAATGTCTCAATGTGTTTCGAATGGTTCAATTTCTACAATGCGTTCTCTTAATGCTGCCATTATGTTATGTTTGTATGGAAGCACTGGCACACTTCTTCCCAAATGCTTTATTTTGTCCTTGAATGAATAAGAAACGATTCCTTAAATTGTGAAAATCCAGATACTTCTCTGATGGTTTTGTCTCTTTTTTTTTTTCCCCCCTTTTTTTTTTCTCCTTCCTCTTATCCAGGAAAGAATGTATCAGTCACACCAAAGAAGCAATACTGCTCTGAAGGAATGATGAAAGGTGCTTTGACCTGGTGGTGACCGCAGCTGCTTCATTATGGGAAAAACTGAGAAGTTGCCCTGAGTTACCATCTGCCACGTTTTAGCCACATCCTGTAGTGGAAGCTGGCCATGCAGGCCAACCCAATGTGTGGGTTGGGTTTTTGTTCTGTTTTGTTTTCTTGGGATCTCAGCATTTGCATTTTAAAGAAATTATCAAGTTAAGCACAGATCTCAGTCTTCATGGGCCTGCTTATGTGGGTATGTAATATCTTCAGCCTCATATGGCTTTGAGCATTTCTGAAAGAGGCTTTGATCTGAGTTAGGATGTTTAGTATTTCTGAGGACGTCATACTTGAGGGTACAAACTGGGAAATGAGACAGAACTGCATTTTTACAAGGGTAAGTAGGAATTGGGAATGTACTTCATGTACACTGAGAGGCACTTGGAACATCAAAGCACTGTGTCCTAGTACTCTAGACTGATTATTTCAACCACATGAATAGGCCACACTGAATTTCACTTTCAGATAAGGTATGCACATGCATACATGCTTTTCCTGAAATAGGTGGTTTTGTGCACAGTGGTTGGTAATAGTACACGTGATGCAAACACATTTTGCAACCACACTGCGCAATACAGATTTATGCACCCATAACCCATACTATTCATATCTGAGTACCCATTTGTGAAGCCAGGGAAATGTGAATGCAGGCACGAGACTTGTGCATAAGGGTTCATATGGGTACATCCATTCCTTCTTTAACTAAAGGCTTGCACACAGCACTGTTGAAGTCAGTGGCAGTACTCGTGTTGTCCTGAACAGGAGTAGTCATGGCTACTGCTCTCTCAAACTATCCTTTACAGTGTAATGCACTTTCAGTTTTGATAACTGTTTTATGACTTGTATTTCCTCTTTTTGTTTTTTTTTTTTTTTTTAAATTTTGAGCTAACTGCTAGAATGTGCTGTCTTTACAATGCTTAGTCGCCCAGTAATTCCAGATATCAGTTGAAAGGAGGCAGAAGGATAATAAACTGTGGAATCCCAAATCAGATTAATGTAATGTGCATTTCTAGATTATGATTAGTAACAAGATGACGTGTTGGCATGGTAACACTTGAAGCTTAACTACAAGTTCTTAAAATAAAGCAATGACATATGTGTAGGTTTCTCTCCATTTGCATACTATCCACCTGAAAACATACATCATCTCCACAACACTCAGGCAATTAAACCCTACTTCTTACTTTTTAATTAAGTGTTGAAGTAAAACATCATGCCTCTTTCCTAGTATTTATGCATAATCTCCTGCTGTAAATTATAAGTGTTGGTAATGAACCTGTCCATTTTGTAACATCTTAGGCTTTCTGCCATTTGGTTTCATTTTAAAATGATTAGCACAAGGAATGTAGAACATGCTTCATCCTTTGTGGTTTGTACCACATTGATCTCCTTTAAATTCTGCCACCTCCTAATATGAAAATTGTCTTACCGGTATTGGAAAAGCCTGTTTATTAATTAAATTGATAGACCAGTGGGTGCATTTCTTGTGGCTGAGGATCAGGAATTAAAATCCCAACTTCACCTCAAACCATCATAAGAAAGCAGTAAAATTTTTAATGTGAGATTACTAGCTGAGACGGAGAACCTAGCTATTATTTTCTAGTTGCCTTATGGTGAAGAGAAAAGTGTTGTCTAATTGCTACAGTCTGTTCAGCTTTCTTTCACTAAGCAGAAGTTAACTTGGTTAGATGTGCTATCTATGGTAACTGTGCCAGGTGATGCTTTATGTGTATTGTCATTTTGTGTTAAACTTTCTTAGAATGCAAAATTGGGCACTTTGTTCTGATTGCTTTATATGCACAATATTGCTTTGACCAAATTCCTTACAGTCAAAATTAAGATGCTGCTAAGTTCTGCGTAAGTAAATACAATCTTCTTCTGTCACCCTAAATAGACAAAATGGGCAGTGTTACATGGAAAATATTATTTATTTGACAATTCACTTATTTACATATATGTAATATATGTAAACATAGATATATGTAAATGTATCTATATTTACATATATAGATATTTGTAAATAGATATATTTACATGTATCTACTGTATGGAGAGCATTGCAGGATATTGAAAATACAGCTTACAGTATTTCCACAGCTCCTTTTGCGACCTTTAAATCCTGAATTCTGTTCTTCACACCATTATGGATGGAGATGCTGGAAGTACAATGATTGACTCCGGCATGATAATCATGTTACATTCAGAAGAATACAATTGCCAGGAAATATTTCACATACACAGCAGAGTTCCCAGGATAAACATCCTGCTAAGGCATGGCTGATGTTTGTCCTTGTGGCCTTTTAAAAAGTGGAAACCCTGATCTGTGTTTCATAAATCTACTTGTATTTCTCACTTGCAGTTGAAGGATTTTAGTATTTGAATTTACCGTGGTTGTGGGGTGGAGGGAGGAAGGGACATGTGCATTCTGGGTTTTGCTACTAATCCTTTGGAAATCCTTTAGTGCCTTAAGGAGGCAGAGGGGGAACAGACCTTAGGATTATAGAAACTTGTTCAAACCTCTTTCCTGCTTTAGCAGAATTCCTTTAAAATATATTGTGCCTTTGGCTCCAAACATTTTTGCATTAGAAATCAGTAGCCATGTGATTATGGACAGGAATTTTTGTTCCTGCACAAATGTTAGGAAAGAGAGTATACTGTTTCTTACATAGGATGTGATTTAAAAATATAGCTAACAAGTTCTGCCATTGGATTCCATGCATAAACCATTATTTGACAACTAGGAAAGCTGCAAGTTGCAGGTAAAGCCAAAAAAAAAAAAAAAAACCCACACGAGAAAATGTAAATGTACCACTGAAAAGACTGGCAAATTTCCACTGGCTTCCCTGGGACCAAGATTTCATGTTCGCTTCTGCTTGGCTTAAGAAATGCTCACATATGATAGATACTCAAGCATCATGCTTTAATGTTTTCTATGCACACAGGAGAGGAAAAGAGAGATTAGTAGTTGTGGAGACCTGCCTTGATTTGGGGTTGTTGGGATCTGTGGTATAAATCTCCGTTCACTATTGTTTCTCTGTGTAACATAGACTTGCTATGGGAATATGAATATGCAAATGTAAATTCCAATGTGAGAGGTTACTGCACAGCGCGCACTAACCGATGCTGAACAACTACATTTCTCTACTCTCTGATTTGTGGTTTTGTCTTTTTTAAAAAGAGGGAAAATGTAGTTAACAGGTGAAAAATACTCCTGTGCAAAAAAAAAGCCTGTGTGAGGCAATTCACATACTCACTGATGGTCCTAAGCAGATCTTAGGAAAAGTTGAATAAGCTTTTAGCTCATGAGTGAATTTTACCTTTTAGGAATTAAAAGCAATTTGTTGGTACAGAGCTACAAAAAAAGAAAAAAAAAAGGCAAAAAAATGAGGACCTGAAAATCAGAGTGGTGGTGGTCTTCTATTTTGCTCCCTGTGATGACAAGCAAATTTTAAAGAATATGTAAATAGTTGAAAGAAAATCATTACATGGCTCGCAGTATGTAAGACAAGACCCAGCATGGAACAGATTTTTATAGCTTGTTTATAAATTACGCTTCTGTCTTTTGTTTGGAACTTGGAAAAAGAAACCATGTAAATTAAATAAGGAGTAAAGACTTACTGCACACATCTGTTTGACTGAAACAAAGATATTTCCCCACCTCCTGAGGTATTAATGAGAAATCTGGGATGAATAATGTATGGAGATCTTGCCTTCTGAGCTCTAGTGCTGTGCAGCTATTTAACTCTCTTGCACAGCCAAGAATGGGACAGTAACCAGAAGTCATGCAGAGCAGTTGTTAGGGACACAAATTGGGATCCATTTGAAGAGGTGCCAAAGAACGCACAAAAAGTCTGGGGTTTATGGTGTGATACTTATTAACCAGATGTACCAGCTAGATTGAGGAGGGAGGGGTGTTTGTAAATATATGCAAAAAAATTGAACTCTGACTCATGACCACCCTGTAACTGGGTGTCAAATTGGTCTCAGCTAAATGAGAAGCTTCAGTAGTATGAGAGAGGCCACTCTTGTTTTGATCTGTTCCATTAAAACCTTCTGGATAACTTTTCAGCAAAGATTTCCACTCTAAGACATTTGTCATGGATATCAACTGTACATATGTATTAATTTTCAGTGTAACTAGGGAGGATACAGAATTGTAACGAAGTCACAAAGTCTACTTGATGATTATCACAGATTTGTAACTCTCACTTAAATTATGTAAGATATGTTGACATTTTATCTTGTTAACAAGATGTATTTTTCTATGTTAGTTAAATGTATAATTTGTATAATTTTGTATATTAAATGTATGCATATTTTAAATTAAAAACGTTATAATTTTAATTATTTTTAACTCTAAAATGGTGGTGGAGCTTCTGAAATATAGTTGTAAATACAACTGTATCCCTGGATAGCAACCCACAAAGTCTCCATTTTGAGCAAGGGGCCACCTGGTCTGCTAACAGGGTAAGGAAACTTACTCCTGAGCTCTTGCTCCTCTTGGCGGAGGAGCTGCCATTCAACTTTTGCCAATTTAATAGAATTAATATGAATTAGCAGAATACTATGGGCTGGATCACTGCTCAGGAAATGGGAAACCTGAGCGTTCCCCAGCTTGTGGGCTCTCAGATCCATGGTTCCTGCATGTCAGGAGACAGTCCAACTCACCAGTTCATGAGATGGGGTTTTGTGGGGGTAGGAGGACACTGCAGCCAGAGACACAACAGTCATGTAAGAGCAGAGAGAGGGAGGCTGACTCAGTGCCTTAGCGACTCAAGTCACTCCTCTGGGAGAAAGAAGACTTGGGTCTCTCTCACACTCACTCCCTTCGGGCTGTTCATGCCTTTTTTTGTCTGATGATTCTGTTGTAAAATGCACAATAGCAAAAATAGGTGCAAAATGTAGATTGCCTATTCTCTGAGCCCCTGCACCAGGGAAGTCCTGTTCCAGCTCATGATGTTCGCACTGTTGCAAGAAGACTTCCAGCTACAACTGGAGCCAAGCCAGTAAATGCTATCTTTCTTGTTGGACTTTTGTTGAAGGTTTTTGTTGTGTGAAGCAAGCATGTTTCTAGGTTTTCTGCTCTCTCTCATCTAGTCTATTAGGAATATAATTCATTTTTCATTGATGCTATACTGGTATAAAGATGAAAGGTCCTATAGGAAGAGGGTGCACTTTCAATCAACTTCTGTCCTCTTTTCATAAAGCTATGTTAACACAGGATGAGATGCAGTGTCTGCAAGAGAATATACCAAAGCAATATATTTCTCCAAAGCTGCATACATGTTTTTAGGGAAACTAGCAGGGTGACAAGGTATCAGGCTGTAACTGGGTCTGCTTCTGTAGCACCTAAACCTGCAATTTCATCTCTTAGTGAACAGAAGAACAGTATGCATCTGTTGACTTAGAACACAGTTTTTAATAAATTAAGGGCTACAATATGAAAAAATCAATTTAAAAGCAAAGGAAGACTCTGATATGATTTTATGCTTATTTCTAACTGGAAAGTTTAACGCTGTTTTCTAAAGCATTGATTTGACATGTTCTCTGAGTCTTGTGGTCTCCTTATGTATTATCATTAAGATTAATGTCGTAGCTTAATACCGGAAAAAATAGCATTAGTCTTTGTTGTTTCCAAAAACTGAGCAGTTCTAGAAACCTGAACAATGTTATCTAACTAGATCCCAAGTGTAAACAGAGTCCATCTTTCTTAGCTTTATGGCTGTTAAATAAAAGATGCTTTTCATTAGCAGATGCATGCACTATGTACAACATGTTGGACCTACTACGGGACCATCAGAAAGTTTTTTTGGAGGTTCAAATCAATCTCTTGATTGGAAAGAAATATCTCATAAAATGAATAAGTTTTCCAATACTTACGAAGACATGCAGGTCACACATCACACTCTGTGTACCGCCTGCGTATTTCACTAACTAACTATCAGGGTTTGGTGTCCTGTGGAGGAACAAATTGACTTTTCTTTTTCCTACATGATCAATAAATCTCAATGTTACCATTATGAACAAAAAAAAATCAATATTTGTCTACATACAAGAAAAGAATTTAAGGAAGCAACAAAGCAATGTCCTTGTTTTTCCTCACACCAGTGAAACCTCCATATGATATTAGTGTAATGTGGTGGCAAGGTTTGTTAAGTGAGTCGTGGAATCCTGGGCAATATACGCTGCAACTACTAAAATCAGTGTGTCAATAACCAATGATTAGTGAACTTTTGCCTAATTCCCTAACTCCCCTCATGCAGACAACACACAGTGTTCCAGGGCATTCAAGACAGAAGGTACCACTACATTGTAACGAATGCAGAAAAGAAAGATGTTTTCCTTTGATGTGTTTTGGCAATGCTCAAGTATGTCACATCACTGCTTTTTACATGGTTTTGGTCCAGGGGTTGTTGTTAATGAGAAAGATGGTTATCTGGACTTGCTTCTGATGAAATGCCAGGGACCTCTGTCTTTAACCTCCCACTTTTCCTGATTAATTTATAACTTGCGATTTTTCTCGTGCTGGGACCACTAGGCATGCCTGTGGGCCGTAGACAATAGTGCTGTGTGGCTGGGCTTGTATTCAAATGGCATAACCATGTTGTACATGAGCAGGTCTTGTGATCGATCCACTGCTTCAAATTTGCTCAGTCATTTAATCAACCTCAGACCGGTTTGTTCCAATATATTATTTCAGAGCAATAGAAAATGTCCCTTATGTAACTGCTGGTGTACTCGAGGCCTGTCAGAATTGCCTGAGATTGGCTGCATGTGCGGGAGAGGAGCGTCCAAGGCTTTGTAGTTTCAGTGGAGGATCTCCTCAGGCGTTATGAGGCAGGTGGAGGTGTAGAGAAGGACTTTCGGAAGTGGGCTGTGCAGAGAGTTGAGGGTAACACGTTCTCCACCCCTCCTGCTTTAAGAAACCCTCCTTCACTTCGGGAGCTGGCACCCCTCACAGTGAAAGGAAGCTCTCCGCCTCAGGGTCCCGCGGTCGCCCCTCCTCTGCCGAAGCGAACGCCAGGCAGGAGCCGGCCGGGGCTGCCGGGCCGGGGAGGCCGCCCGGGGTGCTGAAGGGACAGCTCCGCGGGGGCGCGCCGGCCTCCCCGGCCCCGCGGGGGTCTCGGCGGGGCGGCGCGCCGGGCGCTCCCGGCTCCGCGGGCCGGGCCCCGCGGAGCCGCCGCCCCCCGGGGCCCCGTCCCCGGCGGCGGAGCCGGCGGCGCAGGCAGCGCTCGGCGCGATCACTTCCGTGTCAGGGCCGGCCGCCGCCGCCGTGCCTGCTGCCTGCGCGCCGCGCTGCGGGGCCGGGCGGACGCCGCGGCAGGGGCGGGGGGGGCGGCGGGGCGGAGCGGGGCCGCCGCCACCCCCCGGGCACCAGCTGCTGCGGCAGGGAAAGGGCAGCGCCAGCCCCCCTGCCCCGGGGCCCTGGGGCTGGTTGTGCGTCCTCCCCCACCCCGGCCAGCCCTCCTCCTCTCCCCGCCGCTCCCCCTGCGGCCGCCGACCGGCCCCGAGCGGCGGGGGGGCAGCGCGGAGCTGGGCCGCCCCCCCCCCGCGGCCGCGCCCCCCCGCCCGGGCACCGCCGCAGCCGCCTCCTGCGGAGGGAGGCGGGGGGAGTGTGAGTGGCAAAGTGGGAGAAACTCCCTCCGGCTCGCTCGGGGGGCTGGGGAGATTCTGGGCTTTGCTTTATTTTTCTTCTTCTTCTTCTCCCCCCCCCCCCGAAGCCACGTAGCAGCAGGTGACTGGCGCCCGCCCGCCCGCCGGGAAGGACCCTGTTTGCACCGGCTGCGTGTGCGTGTGGAGGGCTCCCGCCTCCCCTGCCTCCCGCCCCCCGGATCACTCTTTATACCGGGGGAGCGTGTGCACTGCGGTCCTTGCTCTGGGAATCGCTGCTGCTGTTCCTATTCGTCTAGGGCTTTCCAATCACCTGCCTCTGCCACCCTCTCCTCTCCGCTCTTTGTACTTTATTTTCACGTGCTCTTTACTAACACGGCTATTTTTAAATCCCGCTCGGATTTATTTCTTTCTCTCTCTTTCTCTCTTATTTTTCTTCCTCCCCCCCCCTCTTTTTTTTTTTCCGGGGGGTGGGTGGGGGGAGGGAGGTTAACGTTTGCATCTCCCTAAGGGAAAGATCCCACCAGCCAACCCAGCTCCACCACTGCCGCATCCATCCATTCATTTTTATGGTCACTAGCAGCCTATCCCGGTAGTAGAAGGTGCAGAGAAGTGGGAGGCAGAGAGAGAGAGAGAGGGAGGGAGGGAGGGAGAGATCCGGACAGCGAGAATGGCCGAGCGAAAGAGGAACTGGAATAAAGAAGATGACCTGCCTGTGTATCTAGCTAGGCCGGGTACGACAGCCCAGACACCGCGGCAGAAATACGGGGGGATGTTCGCCTCCGTGGAGGGGGCCTACGAGAACAAAACCATCGACTTCGACGCCTACAGCGTGGGGAAAAAGGGGTCCCGGACCCCGCGGAGCGGCAGCCGGCACGACATGCTGGACGGAGGGGACAACTACAGCGAGACCGCCAGCGACATCAGCGAGGTCTCCGGCTCCGTCATCAGCTCCCCGGGAGACCGGGAGGACAAGACCCCGGGCGTGGAGATCAGATACCCCGTGGGGAAAGAGCTGCTGCAGGGCCAGGACAATGGGCAGGTGAGCGGGTCCGGAGCGGGGCCCCGGGCCGGGGGCCGGGAGCCGCCGCCCCCGCTCGCCGGGCGAGCCGTGCTGAACCGAGCCGAGCCGAGCCGGGGCGAGCCGTGCTGAACCGAGCCGAGCCGAGCCGAGCCGAGCCGTGCTGAACCGAGCCGAGCCGCAGAGCCCCGCTCGCCGGCGCGGGGGGACGGGGGCCGCCTTCGCGGGGTAGTTTCGGCAAGGAAGGTCGGGGAGGCGCGGACCCCTACTCCCCGGCACGGTGATGCTATAGGAAGAGCCTGGCTGGCCCCTAAACTATCTCACTTGCCTGAGCTTAGTGGGGGCGGGGGGGGCGCGACCCCAGAAATCGTTTTCCTTTGTAAGCGATGGCGATGAGTTTACTGTGTTTCCCTTCCTGCCGGTAAAACGCTGCCCGTGCCGGGTGGGCTGGAGGGCAGCCCGGGCCCCCTCGGCGCCTCCCCGCCGCCCCCCGGAACAAAGCAGCCCCCGCTGCACTTCTGGGCTCGCCGGGGAAACTCCGCGGGGCCTGTCCCGGGCACAGACCCCGGCTCTGCCCCGGCCCCGGCTCTGCCCTGGCTCCTCCCGGCTCCCCGTCCGCCTTCATTGTCTCCCCGGCAGGGAGCGCGTCAGGCGGGAGGATCTGCCGGAACCTTTGCCTGGGGGGTTCCCCACCTCTGGGGCTGCGACCTGGGCTCATATTGTAGACGTACTTAAGGGAAAAGTGAGGCCGGTGGGGCTGGCGAGCCCCTGCCAGCTGTGCTTCTCCATCTTAACTCTGCCTGTGGCGCGCAGACTGGAGGCAGACCCGGGGGGGTGGCTCTCCGGGGAACTGGGGCTGTCATTGATTTCCCCTTAGAAAGAAACGTGGCCTTGCAGTCATGTCCCTGCATAGATGCACCCGTTCCCTTAGCACCCAGCCTGGAGGCTGTATGGCCTGTCCACGCTCTGCTCTTTCCACAGGCTAAACTGAGAGTTTCCACTCTTTTCTGCCCCTCTTCAATTTGAGCATGAATGGGGTGCTGGTCCTCTCTGGTCTGGGGGCTGGGTGCAGGTGCCACACGGCCTCCCGTGCACCCTGGTGGGTGCCTGCTGTGGTGGGGACACTGGAGCGAGCAGGCAGGGCTTGATGGGACACTGCGCCTGCGATGGTGCGGCTTCGCTGCAACGACCTCAGGGTTGCCTTCAGAGGCTGCCTGCTGCAGTGCAGTCTTCTCTTTCCCAGCCCACCTGAACTCCTGTGTCTTTTCCATTAGGACCTTGGGGCATGGGAGGGTACGGCACACACTGAATGTCCCCCATCTTCTGGGACATCCCTGAGGCCTCCTCCCCATCTTCCCTGCTTCCTAGTTCAGCCTGGGACTCAGGGGAGTGAGCACATTGCACGCTACCTCCCCGGATCTCACTGTGCTTCCGAAGTTGCCTGGCTCTGGATTGGACTTGGGCGGGTGAGGAGGAGGTTGGTGGTAAAGTAGGCAGTATTTGGTCACTGGCTTAGGAAGGTGCACTGTAAGCAGCAGCCACGTGCCTGACCCCTGTGAAGCGGCAGCCAGGGCTTTTGGCGAGCTCTGAATGGTGATTTCAGGGGAGATGTGTCAGGGATGTGGCCTGGGTGGGACATACCTTGTATCTGTGTGTGTGTCGCAGGGGTGTGTGTGCTAAGAGCCCCTGGCTGCTTGTTGGGGGGATTCACTTGGGTGCAGCTTTGCAGTGCCTTTTACCCTTCCTGCAGTTGTTCATGGAGCCTTAATCAAGCACTGTGGGTGGAGGGAGGCACTCTGTGAGTCAGAAAAGATGGAAAGGTTTCAATTAGCCACTTTTCCTCTCCAGCAGCTGCTGGCATAGCATCTACCTGGCCTGGCCAGGCTGTGCTGGGCTGGGCCAGCCCCCACACCCTCCCTGGCAACAGGGCAGAGCAGGGAGTGCTACTGGGGCAGTGACAAGGAGGGCAGAGCAGGGCAGTGCTGTTGGGGTCAGAGCCACTGGTGGGACAGAGCTGGCAGTGCCATCTGGGTCAGTGCCATTGGGGACAGAGGGGGCAGTACCATGGGGTCAGAGCAGGGCAGTGCCATGGGGACAGAGCAGGAATTGTGATGGGGACAGAGCAGGGCGGTGCCATCAGGGTCAGTGACATGGGGACAGAGCAGGCCGTGCCATGGGGGACAGAGTAGGGCAGTGCCATACAAACAGAGCAGGCAGTACCATGGGGACAGAGCAGGGCAGTGCCATGGGGACACAGCAAGGCAGTGCCATCGGGGTCAGTGCTATGGGGTCAGAGCAGGCAGTGCCATCAGGGTCAGTGCCATGGGGACAGAGCAGGGCAGTGCCATGGGGACAGAGCAGGCAGTGCCATCAGGGTCAGTGCCATGGGGACAGAGCAGGGCAGTGCCATGGGGACAGAGCAGGCAGTGCCATCAGGGTCAGTGCCATGGGGACAGAGCAGGGCAGTGCCATGGGGACAGAGCAGGGCAGTGCCATGAGGGTCAGTGCTGTGGGGACAGAGCAGGCTGTGCCATGGGGGACAGATCAGGGCAGTGCCATACAAACAGAGCAGGCAGTACCATGGGGAGAGAGCAGGATGGTGCCATCGGGGTCAGTGCCATGGGGGACAGAGCAGGCAGTGCCATCAGGGTCAGTGCCATGGGGATAGAGCAGGGCAGTACCATGGGCACACAGCAAGGCAGTGCCATCTGGGCCAGTGCTATGGGGACAGAGCAGGCAGTGCCATGGGGGACAGAGCAGGCAGTGCCATCAGGGTCAGTGCCATGGGGACAGAGCAGGGCCGTGCCATGGGGACACAGCAAGGCAGTGCCATCTGGGCCAGTGCTATGGGGACAGAGCAGGCAGTGCCATCAGGGTCGGTGCCATGGGGACAGAGCAGGTCCGTGCCATAGGGACACAGCAAGGCAGTGCTGTCAGGGTCAGTGCCATGGGGACACAGCAAGGCAGTGCCATCTGGGCCAGTGCTATGGGGACAGAGCAGGCAGTGCCATTGCTATGTGCTGCGCGGTAGGACCCACAGCCGGCGGTTGCCCCCCGCGGTCCCCACCCTGCGGGAGCCCACGCGTGGGACCCCGCCGGTGACCTCAGCGTGCGAGCGGGGCGGTGGCGGAGCTGGGGGGCGGCGTTTCCCCGCGCCGGTGCGGGCGGGAGGGAGGCTCCGGCTGGATTGATGGGCTGGGAAGGGGGGCCGAGGGGGTAGGGGTGGGGGACAGGAGGGAAGGAAACGCTTCCTGGGTTGAGCCGAGCGAATCCTGCTCCGACCTGCAGCCGGGAGGGCGCTGCTGCCGCCGGGAGAGGCAGCGCCGCCGACCCCCCGGGAGCCGCGTCCCTGTTTTATTGCAGCCGGAAAAAAAGGTGCCGGCTTTGCCTGGCTCCCCTTCCTCTGGGCGAGGAAACTTTGCCTCCATTACACAGCTCTGCCGGGTCGCCCCCGCCCCACCCCGTCACCGACCGGGCTCTGAATTATTATTCTCGTATTACCACCGGTATCTTTCCGCCGGGCTCGGCTCGCTCCTCGGGGTGTGTTGCGTGCGCCCGGCGACAGCGAGAGCCGACATGTCTTACCAGGGCAAGAAGAGCATCCCCCACATAACGGTAAGCGGATCCCGGCACGCAGCGAGCCGCTGCCCTCGCTCCTTTGTTAGCGGGGCGGGGAAGGGCGTGAGGCGGGAGCGCAGCGGCCGCGGCCGCGCAGTGCTCCGCGGATGGCGGCGGGGGGCCCGCCGGGCTGCGGGGCCGCGGCCGAGGTTCCCCGGGGCTGGGTGGGTGCGGGCGCCGGTGCCCCCTCCCTCCTCCTGCTGGGGCTCCGGGCTGGGAGTGATTTATTTTATTTTATTTTACATTTTTATTCTTTTTATTTTATTTTTTCCCTTTCCTCGCCCTCCGCACAGCCGGGGCTCAGCGCTGCGTGCTCGTTCGCCACCCTGGGGCCGGCGGCGGGGGGTCGGGGCGGGGCGGGTCGGGCCGGCGGGAGGCTTGCCCCGGCGGTGGCGGGGCCGGGGGTCGGGGCCGGGGGCGGCGGTGCCGCCCTCCCGAGGAGCAGGGCCCGCGGAGGCTCGGCCGCCGGGCGAGGCAGAACAAAAGAGGGAGGGGACGAGCCGCAGCACAACGTGCCCCCGCCGCCGCCGCCCCCCGGCAGCGGGCAGGGGCAGCGCAGCCCCCGGCGGGGGCAGGGGGCGGCGGGCCAGGGTGGGCCGGGGGTGCGGAGGGATGGGAGGTGGGGAAGCGGGGCGGCGGGGAAGCGTGGAAAATCCAAGAGCGCCATGATGCCCGCACCGACACCTCTGCGCGCTGTTAGTACATCAGGCGCGGAGGGGATCAGAAGTCAGAGCTAATCGTAACCATCCTCTTCCGATCTGTGCCTGTCTCCCGCTAGGTGCTTTTATCCCCGAGCAGGACTACAATAGAGCGTGCTTGCCATGCCAGAAAGAAAGGATCTGGGCTCCTTTGATTCAGTGTATTGTTTCCCTTAGGTACACCGGATCGACAGGGCTGGGGATAAAGAACAGGCGGAGCTGGCGGGAGGGGGCTTTCAGGGGAACCCTCCCCGGGAGTCCGGTCACACAGAGGTTTTCCCCAAGCCAGGGTCGGGCTGCAGGCTGGTGCCTGCTTTCCTCTCGGGGGGCCGGATCAGTGGGTGACGGGGTCAGCGCTGCTGTGGCACCCGGGGCAGAGGTGAGCGGGGGAGCGGGGTGAGCTCAAAGAGGTTTGGCTTCGTGGAGCTTTCCCAGGAAAGCTGGCGCTGTCAGGGCGCTGCGAAGCGGGGCAAGTTCCAGTAGCTGAAGAGTGGGCTGACTGGTGGGTGTGGTGACTTCCTGGGCAAACCCGGTGGTTAAAGGCATGATTTGAGCCAGCGTTACAAGGCTGGTAAGCACCTCGAGGCTTTCTCATGATTTAAAAAAAAATCCTTTACCCCGAATATTTAGTCAGGAAGGGAACAGCCTCCTTCTAAAGCAGAGTTTTATGGTACCAAAATGGTGCATTTATACGGTTTTCCACTATCAACAGGCAGCAGTGCCTGGTGGCCAAAGCTGAGCCTGGGTGCTGCCATGCCTCTTTGGGTGCTGGCTCCTCATGCCTGGGTCCTCGGTGTGTCGTGTGACTTGCGGTTACTCGGGGTGCCTCCGGCCTGGGGCAGGCCCTGGCTGCTCTCTGGGTGAGTGTCAGGTGCTTGGTGTGTGGCTCAACCTTCGTCTGCAGCTGGACTGTAAACAGGTTCCCACCCATAGCTAGTTGTTTGCTCTCCAGTTTGGTGTAAAAGAAGAAACTGGAAGAATTACGAGTATTTGCCTTGGAATCAACAGTTCGTTTTAATTTCTTCACTTCTCACAAATTTCCTTCTCTGTGCTGCTGAGAGCATTGCTGGGAAAAAGAAAGCCCAAACCTCAGCCTGCTCTTTGAAATGGGATGTGTTGAAGCTTCTATGAATGAATATTCATTAATGCTGATGTTGAGTTTTGGGGCCAAATCAAAGGCATAAATTAACGTTAGTGAAGTTGGCAGGCATCGGACTTGAACTGCCTTTTTTTATTTTAATGTTTTACACTTCTGGCCCTTCTTCTCCTCCAGCAAAAGCAAGTCAGACACTCTGCGTTATACCTTGTACATGCTGCCCGTCCCACAACAGCCCACCGGATTTGTCTGCATGTATCTTCTGAAAGCCCCGTTCCAGTATGGTAAATTAGATGTTTCATCCTGCCACTAAGGAAATACATTGGAGCTTCACGTCTTCTGGGTTCTGAGGAAATGTGATAGCTCTGTAAAGTTATGCAACAACAACAGCGATGATGAAATCATATAAAAATGTCATTTGTTACTGTGCTTAACATTTGCCCCCCCCTGCCCCCTGCTCTTTGGAGCTACACCAGCTCCTGGATTCATTGGAATAGTGAGAAACTAATTTTTGACAGTGTCCTGTGTGCTGATACTTTGCTGTGGATTTTCCCGTACCAAGCCTGTGTTCCTTGCATGGGGCAGGAGCTATCCTGAGCACATAAGACCCAGCATCCTGCCACAGCATCCAGCTACTTGCACTCCCTGCAGTCAGTACCTGGCCAAAACTTCCCTCTGGGGTCAGGTCTGCAGCATCAGGAACTTTGTGAAGGAAGAGGCAGGGGCTGGTTTCAGCTCTGATCAGCATGGGAGTATCACCCTTGGGAAGACAACCCTGTGGTGTCCTGTCTGGGTTACTCTCCTTGGAGTAACTGCCTCCTCGTGCTTTGTCTGACCATGCCTCCCCTCCTGACCCCTTCAGACTATCAGCAGTGCCTGACTGATAGCCCCTTCACCCCTTTCCCCCAAAGCAGCTTTATTCCTGTCTTCACTTCTCCCCTTTCTCCTGGAATTATCTAGGCCAGTAGAGACACTGTGTTGCAGACAGGCTCCCTTTGGCACCGAGCATCTCCCTGCTCTCATTTACCAAATCTGCACCTGCTTGTTTTAATTTAATTTCACCTGCCTTTTTCTTCATTTCAGCCCCTGAAAATTCATGCTTCTTGCAATTAATCCTGTTTGTGACTCTCCTGCTGCCCTTTATGAATCCCGTGCAGCATCCAGGCTTGCTGTTGTTAGCTGAACTCCAGCACTGCTCCAGTGTAAGGTGCCATTCAGTTGTGAGTCAGACTGGAGAAACTGGGCCCCTTTTGCTGTAACTACTGTGGAAAGGACCTCTGTATTTGAAGCACCAGACCAGTCTCTGGGTGATGTAAAATAGGGATGCACTGAACCAGTAAGTGTAAGCACTTTGGTCACATCCTCTCCCCTGGTTCAGGAGTGTTAGCTGCGGCTGGAACAGGGTGTGCATAATGTAAGGGTGGCCAAGAATGCATCTGCAGGAGCATATTTCTCAGGTTGTGTAGTACAGTCAGTCACCACATCCATTGCTGAGGTGTTTTTCTGCATGAGGTGGCAATCTTTTGTGCTTCGGTTGTGCAGGCATGCTCTCATGCAGACCAGATTTTCCAGGATACACCCTCCGCCCGTTGCTTTTAACATCGCTATTTTACTCTTCTTGTGCAGCATATTACAGGGCATCAATGGGGATGATGACACTGAAAGATCTGTTGCAAATTATTTTGGCTTGTGTGTTTTGGTAGTGCTCTGCACTTTTCAAGCAAGGCCTGAGCCCAGATGAACTCAAAATTACAGTATATATAGAGCATAATTTAAAAAAAGCATGTGGCATGTAAAATGTCTGTTACAAGACTTGCTTGTTCCAGTAGCGATTGCAATCATTAAAACATAATCAGCGTGAGCTCAGTGAAGAGGAGGTGTGAAGACAACTCTACTGAGCAAAGGGAGAATAGTTAGTCACTAAAGCAAATGCAAGAAGGGACATGGGAGAGGCAAATGGTGCCTGAATCTCTTAGAAAAGGGAATTATATTCCTGGGAATGGTCCAACCAACGGTTGACATATGAATGGGGGAGGGAATTGCTGGTCCTGAGCTGGCAGACTGTAAGGCATGGGGAGACAGAGAGCTCAAAAATGAGGTGTTACAGAGGAAGGATCTCACTATTGAGCTTAGCAAGTAAAGAGGAGAGCTGGCACGAGATGAGAAAAAGAAGCAGATGCAGAAAAATGAAGAGAGGCTGGAGAAATTCAGAGGAGTGGGCATAAAGAATAATTTTAGTTGTAGCCTTTTGAATTGATTGACGTGAGGGGAGCTGAGAAATAAGTAGGCTTCATCTGAACGTGGCAGAATACTTTGAGAGAGAAAAAATGCATTCGTCTGGACTTTTTCTGTGTGAGACTTTGGTCTCAAGCTAACTACTGAGAGTCAAGATGGGAAACTTTCTGTTTGGCCTGAGCAAAGTGCTGGGGTAGTGTGAGGTGTTCTGTTGTGAGACAACAGCAGTGCGAGAGCTGCCAGCTGCCAGCTAATTCACTTTGGACACCAAGGGGGACATGTCATACAGATGCAAGACATGGTGAGTACCTGTAATGGGGAACCAAAGTCCTTGTCTAGATTTGGATCTATTCCATATCTGCCCTGGCTGTGCTTTTTTCCCACCCATCTTTGCTTGATATGAAGCTACACACAGATTGGTGTGTGACTTGCCAAAAGTGTTTGAAAAGCCTACTGAGTGCTGGGCATGGGAACAACGTCTCACATTATTATTCTGCTATTGGTGCAAGATTTGGACTGATTTAGACAGCACTTTTTGTCCTGCTTTAAAACACCAAGGCGTGGGACTTCTGGATCCCTTCTTACTCTTGAATATTTACTTAATACTCAAAGGTACATTTTTCCATCTGTAGCTGTTTAATAGACTTGTCCCCTCTCAGTTTACTTGTCTGTCGATGAACATTTGTGAATGCACATTGTGTATTGCACTGGACTTGGCAGCTCCGGAGATGTTTTAGCTGCTTCAGTAGAAGTAGTTGGACTTCCAACCACCATTTCTATGATTCTGTGATAAGTCTTTTCCTTTACTTTTTCTACAGGAGAAAAAGTGGCCACAGTGTTTCAGCCACTTCCATCTGGTGTCTTAAATTACATTCAGAGTACGTCCTTCTGGGCACATTTCTATGGAGATTGAAACCTTTGGCAGAGTGACAGAAAGAAGGGTTTGGGGCAGTGATTCCTTTAACTGCCACAGCAAGTTTGTCAGTCAGTGCCCTCAGCAGGGCATCAGGGTTTTCAGCATCATAGCTGGTGCCACCACGGGGAACCGAGCTGCGTTTTGCTGGAAGCCAGGCAGGTTTGGAAAGTGGACAATGGCTGTCTGGGAAGACAGCTGATACGGTGAGGTGGTTGTTCAGCAAGTCTGAATCTCCTTCTTACAAGTGCCAAGAGTGACCGCTGGCAATGAACCACTTTCCTGACAGGAGGTCAGGGTCTGTTTTCTGCTTTGCTGCCATTTCTTTCATAAGCAAGTTTATACATGTGGTAAAAGGGAGAAGCTTCATTTTCCTTTGCGGGAGTGGGAGCCAGGAGAGCCCACTGGCTTGTGAAGCAGTCAGACAAGGAGATAAATTTCTTGCTGCTTTTGTGGGTATGAGAGAGATGGAACAGAGATGAGCAGCAAGATAATTTGCAGGTTTCTATTCTTGCAACACATGAAGATGGTGGCCTTGTCCCCTGGGACAGAGGTACTTTGGGAATGCTTTTGCTTGTCACTTGATGCACTTGTCACAAGATGAAGTTTCGATCTGTAGTGCATGTCCTGATGAGGTTTAAGGCCTCAGCTCTTGCTTATGTTCCTACCGAATAATAAATGTCCCCACTGTTTTCAGTAAAGTCTCTATATAAAATCTCTCTAAGTAAAGCTGATCACCCTTGCCCACCTTGCACGTGGCTGGCTAAAGGAGTATGCAGTGCGCAGAGCTAGGAGACTCTGGAAGGGTTGTTCATGGACTGGTGCTGATACCATGGGAGGTGGAGCAGCAGGTATTGCAACTTTCTATGACTTGCAGGAAAAGTAGATATGTGAGGCAACAAGACAGCAAAAAGTGCCTAAGTGCAAGCAATACGCACCTGTCTCCACCACATTTAGTCGGTCATGAATTACCATTGCTAACATCATATTCAAGGACATTTTCTACTATTCTGTTTCCCTTGCATCCACCTCCTCTGTCAGAGAAGGGGTTCCTTAGCTGGATTTCGACCATGACTGGTGCCAAGGCTGATGTGTCCCGATAACCTGATGCAGGTTTCTGACTAGAACTTAGATAAAACTCATCTTCAGTTCAGTGACACACTGCAGCCAGCTGTGCTGTAAATTGCCGTTATTTTTTCCTCAGTTCAGCTTTTCCTATGAATGGCTTGCTGAGATTTTGAGATCAGCTCTAATTGACGTAACCTGTGTGTAACCCAAGAGATGGCTGTAACAACACACAGTGGAGGGTTCAACCCTCCAGCCCATACTTAGGTGAAACCCCTGCTGATGCCAATGAATATCGTCATCATTAAGATGTTTGTTGTGCTTCCCTTCTAAAAGCAAAGCAAAGATGACATTTATAGTGAAGAAATCCCCCTGGAGTTAGTAGCTGTAGGAGTAGCCCGTTTAGACTGTGTGATTAAAGAGTGAAATTGCTAGCTGAATAGAAAGTCAGGTCTCCAAAGGGGAAACAAAAGAACATCAGATCTTTTAAATGAATAAAGATGAATGAATGTATTGGCTACAGACCAAGATACAGCATTACTACAATCAACATAATCCTTCCTAAATGAATTGCCATATACTGGAGTGCATTTGTTAAGAAAAGGACCTTAAATAGGTCCTTAAATAGGATTCTCCATTAGTGGCCTATCAGATACGATGCCTCAAGGATACAATGTTTTACAAGCAATTCCCTGAGTTGATTCAGGGATCACCCTAGCTAAAAATTACTTCCTATGGAGGGTAACCTAGACGTGAAATTCAAAAGGAAGGATAGTGCTGATTAAAAGCAGATCTTCTATAAGCAGACAGTGCTTCATGAAATCCCATTTACAGCTCTTTGATCCTTATGAAAGGATTTTAAGCAAGCATTCCTCTTGGGAAGGATGTCTTTCTTCTTTTGCCGTTAATTTAAAAAATGTTCCTTATTTGTAAGTACTTTGCTAAAACAAGGTAATTTAACTGTATTGTATCACAACTGGGTCTGAATCTGACCAGCTCTGACAATAGACAACCAAATATATCTACAAAGGAAATACCTTTTAAATCACTTGTATATTATGGGAAATAACTCTGCAAGGAGGAATGCACAGAAGCACAGAGGAGCTCTGAGTGTCTCCCTCCATTATCTGCCAGTGAGACTTTTGCCTTTGATAAACTTCCCTCGCAAGTTGTCTTCTTGTGGAGATTTGGATAATCAAGGAGAACACAAACTTCAGCCTGTGGCTTTTGAACCTTCCCTCTAAATTGGTGATTCTGTGGCTTTTCTAACTCTCAGTGGTGTTTTTAAAGCCTTAGCAATAAAGCGTTCTCAAATGCTAAAAAAGTGAAGATGAATGCCTTGGCTGCAAGTGTGATAACGTAGCCTAATGCCTTCTTATGTCTATTGGCTTTAATCTGATGTCTTTTAAACCACACACGTTTATAGGCAGAGAACTAGAAATACAGGTGGATTTGGAATTCAAACTGTTTTCAAATGGTTGTTTAGCATAAAATCCTTAGTCATCTCCAGGGCCATTGACTAATCTGGATTTTAGAGAATACAGCCATTGTTGCTCTGGAGATGTAAGGACAATGGTATATTCTAGTAAGTCCTTAGACTTACGCAAAGGATGAAATCACTGCTGAGTGTTTCCTCCTCCGTTAGGCCTGGAAAATCTGGGGCTAAGAGTGGTGCAAAGACTTTTTCAGTTGGCAGCGGCTGCAATGCAGCAATCATAAAAGTCCAAATCCAAGGGTGAAGCAGCGCTTACACCCATATGCTGGGTATGTTATGTGAAGTTCATTGTAGCTAAATTATAAAGCAAACTGTAAATAATTAAAAAGACATCATTTACTTGATTTAGAGCTGGAGATGTAGTAGAGAGACATTCCTTTCATGGAAGAAAAGGAAAAATCTAATAGCATATATCAGAATTACAGTCTGGACAGATGCTGCTATTTGATGAAAACACTGCTCTTGAAATCTCTTTGAATCTTTTCATATGGCTAGAATAGATAATGGCAGATTCTTTCTTTCTTTTTTTTTTCCCCAAGCTCCATCTTGTGCGATAGAGGTGTGGTTTTCTCTGAAAGGTGCATGTACATGCAGTACCATGGGTGTCGATACTGAAGAGAAGTGTGTGGTTTGCTATAACTTGTGCTGCATTTTATTTTGACATGCTGCACCAATTTGAAATAATATTTGTTTAGTAAAACTTATGTCAGAAGATAGCAGTTTTATTTCTTCTGTTACTGTGTTTTTCCGTAGTTCCAGAAGCAGATTGAGAACTGCATGTGTAAAAAATGTATTTGAATTTCATTGTGCATAATATTTTTAAATACCTCTAGCTCTGAGTGGAGTAGGTGAATGAAAAAAGGCTAATTTTAAATTTCTTTGCAATTGTTCCTGCTCTAACATTTGGATCATATTTACAAATAACCCAGAGCTGAGTGATTTACTGACCAAAGGAATTTGACTTCACTTATAATTGTGCAGAGCTCACTGCAGATTGCAGGACTGCAGCAGGGCTCAGGCTCGTCATCCGGCAGGTTGATGCAGATGCTGCTTGTCTCTGCTGGCCTTGTACCATTGGGAGTGTACGAAAATGTGGACATGCTTCACAAGAGCTGAGCCAAGCTGATTTTAAAAACCCAGCAAAACAGTCAATTTGTACAAATTATGCCAGTCACCAGCTTACGGATGTTGCTCTTACTGTAATGCAAACAATAGTTGTAAGAGAGTGAAAGCCACCGCCTTGTGTCTGAGCAGGCGGCCCCTCCTCCTGCAGCAAACGATGCTGAGTTTGTGGCATCTCCTTTTCTGCCATGAAAATTGCTGTCATGTCACAGACTAAGCTCTGTGGCTTTGCTGCCAGATTAAGCAGGAGAAGCTAGACCGCGATTAGCAAAAAATTACCAGGAAAGCAGTGCACGGGGTTTGAAGGTGAAGAGCTGTGAATAACAGGAACGGCTGTATCATACTCGGCAGCGAGCTGAGCCGGGAGGTGCCGGAGCGCTTGTAAAATGGAGCTGCAGGGAGGCAGAAGATCGGCATCGTTGCTGTGCTGATGCTGTGTCATGGCCAGGCACAGACCCCGGAAGCAAACGGCTTTGCCTCGCTGCGGTCGCATCATTGCGGCAGCCATGGGTGGAGGAGAAACACCTCGGCTCTCACACCCCGCAGTGAAGGCTGGGCAGCGGCGTGGATTTACGGTGGTGCTTTCCACACCTCCCATGTCAATGAGAGCAGGGTTTTTTTCCCCTTGAATCGTGGCACCTAACGAATTGCTCAGTTTGTATGTTCAATATAATACCCCCTCTCTGTCTTGCCGTGTTCCCGCTGTCTGTCCTTGGCAGGCTGGGGGGAGGAGAGGGTCCCAGCAGTTTTCCTTGGCTTGCACTCGGGAGAGCAGGGCTGGCACCTTCTTGTGCCAGGCAATGCACTGAAAACTTGGTATGGAGCCCTTAGGGCTCAGCAGGCAGGGCACCAGTGGCTGAGACGTCTGTTAGCTGAATATAAAGGTGGCAGCCACGCTATAAAGGCTTACGCTATTGTCATCTCCTGAGCCCAGTAATGAGCGCGTTGTTGTTGTTTGCATTGTGAAAGCACCCAAAGGTCACCCGAGTGGCTGAGGGTACATCTGAGAGCTAGGCAAAGAAAGTGTCCTGCCTGGAGGGGTTTACAGTTGGGAAGGGGAAATATAGGCCAGTGCTGCGTGATTAATTCATGAGCTTCAGGTCACTCCTCCTTCCACCCCCCTCTGCTTTCCCCAGGGTGCTACAGAGTGTGGCTGTCCTCCAGCCTGGAACATTGTCCAGGCGGAAGAGGACTTTGGTCCCTAGTTTTTCTGGACATTTGGCACTTGGTAAGAAAACTGCAAGCAGCCTGCCTGACATCAAGCCCCTGGTAAATAATAAATGGCCCCTGAGCATGCACAGGCAGGCTGCATGCCCGAGGAAGCTAACCTACTTCACAGACCCTGTGTTTGCCCAGATTTCTGTCCAGGATTTCACTGCTGCAAGTACCAGTGACCTAAACCAGTGCAGGAGCACCCAGGCATCGGTGGTCTTGGCAGCGGTGCAGGGTGCAGCATCCCTGTGCCTTCAGGCCAGAGCTGTGCCTGTCCCTGAAGCCCATGCTCAGGCTGTGGTGGGGAATGAATACTCGCATGCTGACCAAGGGTTTGTATGAAAGTTTATTTCATGAAGAATATAGCAAATTCCTTGTCAACATTAACGCACGCCTCCCTGCTAGTCAGTTATGTTTGTGTAATTTTTCCAGTGTGTTCATGGAAATGCATGTATATGGGTAGGTGCACACAGGTGTTTGGTGCCGGTGCTTTGGCTAAGGACAAGCCACCCCTGGTCCGGAGCAGGGTGTAGGAGGCAGCGCCTGTTTGCTTGGGCACAGCATGCTGCCGGGGTGTCCACGTGGCACTGAAACCCCACCTGGGTTGCTTGTCCCCATCGGCACCATCTGTGTAAAGGTACCCTGCTTTGCTTGTGCTCCTGGCTTGCAATGATCTGTAACGTGCCCTACAGACACGCTGACATCTCGAGCTGGTTGGGAAAAGTTCCAGCAAAACCCTTTTTCTACTGAATTTGCTGATTTGCTGGAATGGAAATGTGTGTCAGAGATGTTTCCACATCTGTCAGGTCCTGATGAAAGCTGCGTAAGGCTCCACAGCACGCTCCCCAGTGGCTTGGCAGGCTACCTGGGAAGCATCAAGATTTGTGGGTTTTTGGCAGCCTCGTCTCCCATGGCTTCCTCTTCCTGGCAGGGGGCAACCTTAGCCACAGGCCAGCTCAGGTGCAGGACCTGCTCCCTTTTGCAACAATTTTGAATGGTTTGTATTTTCTTCTGAGCGGAAAGGTGTCAAGAATTAAAAAGTTGAAAGTCTCCATAAAGTGCAGTTTTCTTTCTTCACCAGAATTTCTTAGACCATCTGAAATTCTGCAGAAGGTGAGACTTTGTAGCTAAACATTCTGTAATCCTTTATAAACTGTAAGTGAGGCTTAATTTAATGGATGACTCATGTAATTGAGTGGTTTCTTGAAACTACATTTGTATCCTTTTTAGTTTCAGATTATTCTAATACCTAGTTTTGTCACTAGGTATATTTATATATAACGATGTATACAATCCTTATGCCTACAATTATTTTTCTGGAGTTGTACTTCTGCTTTATTTTAGTCTGTCTTATTTTTCTGGCCTGTTACATTTGTTTCTATTTATGATGCATCTTGTCCTGTTTTAAAAGAAATAAAATGTAGAACATCTTGCTGAGCGTGTAGATTTTTGACTCATTAGCAGTGACAGATGCAATGCTCTGGTAACGTTCCCTGCCCATATCAATAAGCTCTTGCCTCTTGTAATTGGACAGTATTAATGTTTAGAAAGGCAACTGAATGAGCTTAAAACGAGCTCACAAGATGGTGGTCTCTGCGGGTCGGCAGGCAGTGTGGTAAATCATCATGGTGAGGCGATGCAACTGCCAGCACATGGCAAAATAACTTACTAGCGTTCAGGTTGCTGATTCACAAGTCCTGCAATTACAAATGATAGTAGAGAGGCTGGGGAGAAAACAGGGAGCCTGCTCTGGCAGATTCCAGACGGAGGACTTGCATTCGTCTCCATCCTTTAACGAGAGGGTACCAACATCTGAGGCAGGTCCCGGGGACATATTTCATTGTAGTTCTGGGCCTTGGTTCCCCCCCAAGGTCATCTCACTGCTGCAGCACGTGGAGAAGAGCCTCAAACCTTCTGTGCCCATACTCTTTTGTCATGTACTGTATTTAAAATGTCTTTTCCCCCCTTCTTTCTCCCCTTAAAATGTCTGTTTCTCCCTTTTGGCTTTTCTAGAATGATATAGAGGGCAATAGAGGCTTTGAACCTGCAAAATGTTCAAATACAAGCTGAAAAGTAAATATGCTACATATAACTGAGAAGTTACATTGAAGAAAGGTTGTTGTAACACCCCTAACTCTGACTTGGCACTTTTTAATCAATTAATTTTTAGGAGGTCTATTGTTGTCCTGGTTTTATAGATGAGGAAACATATCAACTTGTTTAATTGTTTTCCAGACTGGGAACTTGGGACATGCATGGTTTATATGCGTGAGTCATCCTGTAATTAAACCAAGAATTGAGTCTGGAGAGAGGAGTATAAAACATGGACAAAATGGAGATTCTGAGTTATTGTTTAGTGAGCCAAGGAAATAATTTACAATAAATGGCTTTTTTTAATATATGAATGGGAAAAGAAGGTTCTGACTGCTTTAGAGTTTTCCAGCATATACAGGCACGTGGCAAAAGCGTTATGTACTGCAGTTTCAGACTTTCCCTGTCTCTGGGTAGGTGGTAGAGTGCTTGCGATTCCAGTACAACTTCTTCAATGAGGGAGTTCAAATATTGGTTCTCAGGAATATGCAGTGGTAAAATTTGCTTTCTGTAAAATGTATTTTTTGAGAACAGAGTGTAACCATTTGAATAGAGAAAAATGGAAACAGATGATTGTTGTGAACACTGACCCAGCAGACTTGATATTTGAACAGTTCTTCACAGGAAAAAAATGTTAGCTTTCTGGCACTTTAGAAAATACCAGGAGGCAGTAGCTCTCTCTGCTGTTCATATGATATTTCAGGTAAACTGAGCTTTGGAGGCTGCACTGCTGTCCTTACTCATGGAGTGAGCGAGATACGGTGTGGGGACCCTCAGTACAGAGTGCCTCCAGCTAATCAGCAGCCTTTGACCTGCAGGAATCACGAATTAGACAACAATTCATTCTTCATGCCCACTAGAAACTAGATTTTCTGCTGCCGGTCTGTCACACAGTACAGGAGGCCCAAGCTGTGGGCCGTGTCCCTTGGCCACCTCAGTGGAGCGGCCGAGTTGACCCTGCTGAGCTGACGTTGCTTAAAGCAGCTTCCCTGGGCAAGCACTTCTGCATTACAGAGCTCAGCAGCCTCTCCTGACCTTGTCCCTTGCCATTTCAAGCTCTGTTACTCTTCCAGGGGTGCCCAGAGTCCCAGGTGAACTCAGCTTGGCCATTCCCATGTTGGGCAGTTTACTCTGGGGCTTTCTTTTCCCTTTTGGGCCTTTGTTACAATAAGGTGGTGGTAAAAAGGGGATGTAGTGGGATTCCAAGTGTTTCCATGTGCAATGAGTTCTGCTTTGAGGAAAAAAGACTGTGATGACCATGAGGCCTCATGTTCCAAAAGTCAGAAATAAACATTCAATGAAACTATGGTTTTCCCCTGCACTGCCTATGTACCCACCTGAACCTCTGGCATAGACCTTTATATAGGGTGAGTGCTTTGATGTTAATGGCTTTCTATATAATATAAGCCTATTTGGTATCATCAATATGTTATTATGTTTATTTATTTCAACAAATCCACATTTCTTCCTTTTTTTTTCCCCCAGAGTGACCGACTACTCATTAAAGGTGGAAGAATTATCAATGATGACCACTCCTTCTATGCAGACATATACCTTGAAGATGGACTTATAAAGTTAGTTTTTTTAAATATTGAACTTTTTGCATGCCTGTTAGTTTAGACTACTGTGATGGTGCTGACCTGCAGCCAGTGTCTTGGTTACCTCTAGATGTGGGGCCATAGTAGAGGAGTGTTTAACTCTGAAATTCTGTCATTTTATCTTTACTAAGATTAGATAAGTAGAAAATTTCTTTACTGTAAGTTGAAGTTATTTGTTTTTCAAACAGTTCAATCCTAGTTTCTTCCAAAATAGTCAAGGCAAATAGGCTCTCTCAAGAAGTAATGCTAAGGACAATGGATATTTTTGGGTCCATATATGACAGAAGGCTCATTACAGCTTTTTTCCCCACACCTAATCAGGGCAAATGGAGCCATGCTCTAAAGGACTGTATGGCACAGAAATATGCTCCATGTTACACAGTGCTAATGGGGACCTGCTCCTTCTCACTTCCCCTGTTGGTTAATGCTGAAGCATAGCATGTTCTGTTCATACAACGTTGTTATGCATTGCTCATACGTCCCTTTTCTTGTTTAGCAAAGGTATATAATCTTAAATCTTCACTCAATTAGACAGAAAACCCTACTGATTTATCAGGATATAAAATACGGGAACTGGGAAAGTATTCCTTAGGTGAAAAAACATAAAATACATGTTACTGATAGCCTGGGACACAGTAACAGAGATGTCTATTCATGTAGCTCTACTGGTCCTACCTTGGCTTAGTGGAGGTGGGGGTCTTTAGTTTTGCAAAGCTATGTAGTGTGTACAAGCACTCGGATGTACACAAGGATCAAAGCCTTTTTCTTGACTGCTAAACATTTTCACTAGTGACCTAAGAAGTTTGGTCTCCAGAGGCTACAATTTAGTGCAAAAACCATAATATGGTTATCTGGTAAATAATTAATTACCTACTTGTTTTCAGAGCTCTTTTTCTTAAGAGTATATAATCAGATTAGAAGTCCGATTCTTTACATATCTGTGGCTACTTACATTATTCGTGATTCAGGTTATTATAACAGAAAAAAATTCTGAATGCTTGTGTCCATGTACTATGCAGTTTTCTTTTTAATACTGCACTGCTTTTCCAGTTGTAGTGTTATCTGCATTGCAGAAGTGGCAAAAGGAGCATATCGTTTTAAGTGGGGAAGGCACAAAATTATGAACATGTGTATTTTTTTAAGAGCAACAATCAACCAAGTTGTTGGTTGCTCTCTCTGATAGGCGTTTTAGTTGAGTTTTTGTCTGCTTTTGTTTGTTCAGATGCAGATGTCCTAGTAACACTTGTAAGCATCAGAGCTGATATAACAACTAAGTGCATGAGATGCTGTGAGTCTGAAACTGCTGTGGATTTTTGGCCTTGATTCCCAAAATGCAATGGTAGGCAGGTTAGCAATGCCAAACTTTCAGCTGCCCTGCCGTTTAGCAGCCCTTGCTAAGTGCATAGACTCCCTCTGAAATCCATGCATGGATCCATACCTCCAGAAAGTATCACAGCTGCCCGAGATAGCTAGGATTAGTAATGAATAGACAGACAAGATCTTAATTTTTAAAATGCCTTTATCTTTGCCTAAGGAGGCAAGTTTACTATTCAACACCCTGAGTTGTGCCTGGTTTCCTGGGTTTAGATGACCCAAGGTTTTTCTTTGTGCAAGAAGTCCTGCTCTGAAAAAGCAGCTAATTTGTGAGGGCAGCCTGGTGTGAGATGGGCTTGGGTCCTAACTGTGTTCACGTGATAAATTCTGCAGTCTAGGGAAGTGCTGTATTTTCTGGGATTGGTCTCTTTTAGTTTCTCCAGCTGGAACTGCCCATTGTGTCTAAATATTTCACATAGTTGTGAAATGTTGCTCGAGATCCTTTGGAGTAGGACCTTGGACCTCAGGCATCCACATTTCAGTTGATGCCCTAACTCTCAGATCCTGCTGACAATACAGAATTCTTTCCACAGAATGGAGCAGCCACCAAACCACTCAGCCCAGAATAGGCAATAGTGTTCTGGTTTTGCTGGAATATAAAAGATCTGGGTTAGTTTTCTTATTCTGCGGTGGAAACTGATTGGAAAATAAGAGGGTTGGGTTTCTCTTGCTGACTGATGAGATGAAGTAGGGTCTTTTAAGGCTTATGTCCCTGCAGATTGTCCTGCAGAGAGGAATGTAGATGTAACCTTGAATGTGTTTGAAGATTATCTATAGTTTGGAGGATGGTAGATGCGTTTTCCTACCTATCAATGCTCAAACTGTCTCCCTAGGTACAAGGGAGCAGTGGTGCATGTGGGTTTTTCCTAGCTGAAACTTAAGCCCTGCACTCTCAGGTGGCAGCTGAGAGGCAGTTCTCCGGTATCCAAATAGTAATTTAGATATTTAGTAATTTAAATTGCCATTGGTACGTAAATAATATATTTTGCTTACATCTATCCTGTCTCTCATTTCCACATGAGGAAATGAGCCCCGGTCTCCATGCCAAGCAACAGGTCACGGTCTGCTCCATTCCTGCTGAGGGGAAGGGTTGGGTCCCTCCGGCCTGGAGGGGACCAACAAGGGTGCAGGATGGGTGGCTGGGGACAGGGTCTCCACAGCTGGACAGGCAAGGAGCCAAGTTAGGGGGAGCCTCAGGTGCCTAAAAGAGATCTGGGCTTGGTAACAACAGAAATAACTCCACTGAGCTCTGGGGGAGGTTTTCAGCTTTCTCAGGTTAAGCTTATGAAGAGTTGAAACCTGCTGTTTCCATTGCGCTTTAATCAGCTCATGTACGACAGAATTTACCAGCTTGTTCAACTGAAGACGGTAGACAGCATCAACTTTCTGTGAATCTGAGTTTTCTAGTTGCTGGTGCTTCAGAAAACCAGCTCACTCATCTCTACAGTGTCTAGAATACACTTATCTGGGCTATTGTATTTTTTCACCCACAAGTAACTGAACCCCATTCTTATTAACATACACTTAGCATTAACAAGTGAGCAATTCAGCAATCCTGTCACATTATCTCTTACTCTGTGTTCTAGTCAGTTGGAATAAAAATAACCTTGAATGCCAGTGAAGATCAGCCTTCTCCCAGCCTTAATCTTGATGCCAGGGCAAGAGATGAGACAGTGTCCTGACAGGTAATAGCGCAGCAGCATCCACAAAGGCCTTTTGGTCCCATGTCACTTCAGCATGGATGACTTCAGCCATTGCCAAATAAGCTGTTAACTCAGCTGTACACTGAAAATAATGAGCAATGAGTCATCAAAAAGCTTCCGTACACACTTAGCACTCTTTCACTTCATTAGGATATGTGTTTTCTTGAACAGGGAACCGGTAGGTACTGATTGTGGAAGAAAATAAAAATGAATCGCTTTTATATTTTTGTGTAGGTTTTCTTTAATATTGTTACTTTCAGAAGGTGTGGTAGTCCTTGGAGTGCAATTCCACCTTAGACATATTTAAAGGAGATTGGTCATCGTAATTTTTTTTTTCCAGTTCAGTTTTTTAGCCACACAAACACTGTACAAAGGTTGATGATTGTTCTGATTAAAATCTGGGGAGTGGATTCAACTAATGAAAATCAGTGCAACAGCATTATTATCCATGGGGCTACCTAACTTTATACAAGCTTTCAAGGTGCTCATGGGTTGGAGTGCCTTATGGTATGCCTTTGCGAGTCAGATTTTAACAGCAGAGAAGCAGAATTGCTTGTGCAGTGGGGTGAGCTGGGCTGCTGCTGGCTATTGCATACATATGAGTTCCCTGTTTGTCACGGTATCATTAGCGCTCCTCACAGCTGTAACAGGTTACGACATGCTCCCAGTGCTATATGTGTTGATGAATATTAGACGCCAGACATGGAGTTGTACGGCTTCAAGCTGTGATATTATCAGCTCTCACGAGTAGGCCCTTTTGGATTTGTTCAGCCCTGAGCGGCTGGGACCCAGCTCAGCATGCTGGCGGGGAGTTTGCTAACCAAATGGCTGCGCTCCCCTCCAGCCAAAACCCAGAGCACTGGGGGAGCCAAGCTGCTGGAGGTGACATTTTTGCATAGCATATGAAACAAATTCTTGACCTCTTGGGGTTATTTATTAACTCTGGCAGTTTGGCCAAATTCCAATGTGAATAATTATCCCTGTTTTTTTCACTGGTTTTAATTAATGGTTATATTCATTTTTGGTTCTAGCTTGTTGCGATTGGCTGTTAATCAGTTGCTGTGTTTTGCTCCGTAGGTGGGAGTTGCATTTTAATATGGGAGACACAGATTCAGCAGCTCAGATGTCTGGGGTATTTGTTTAGCTGTGGATAAATGTTATTTTATCCCAGACAAAAGGAAATTAAGACAAGGACTGTGTGTCTGTAATACGAGATAAACTAAGTGAACTTAAACTACCTTATAGTTATCTCTAACCCCAAATATATTACAGTGTAACCACACAGAGACATGGCTGCTACACAGACCCATGCCTTTTCCTGTTTGGCACCATGCGAAGTAGACAATAAAAATGTAATGTGGCTTTAAAAGTTAAAGGTTAATTTACTCATAGTTGTGTCCATGAACACTAGAAGTATTTTGATTGTAAGTATCTGGATTTTGCTTGATATCAGCATGGGGGACAGATTAATATTTTTAATAGTGAAAAAAAATATCCTGTTTTGAAGAGCTGAAAGGAAAAAGATTGCACCAGTTAATTAACATTTTTCCACACAGTTATGCAGAATGTTTCATGAAGTTTTAACTTTAAGAGGAGGATGAAGAATATGTGACATGGTAAATTAAATGTGTTTAGGTCTCTTAAATAATGTATTTCTGTATCTTAGGATATTTAGATTTCTTTTTAAGGATAAATTTGCATTGCTTGGTTACAAAGTAATTATAACTCCTTTCTGATGTGCCTTGTGCTTCTGCTATGTATTTACAATTCCAGCTTGCTGTCATATTTGATCTATGTTTTTCTGTTTTCATTTAAGAACTTAGTATACAAAACCGGAGCTCCCAAGAGAGCATTTAATGGACATATTTGTAATTGTTTAAAGATAGGAATCATATACAAAAATAATCATTTTTTAATGCTGGTGTGTTATGGCTTCTTTATTGGCCACTAGAGCAACGCAAAGCAACCCGAGCACATGGCCCAGCTAGGCAGGCTGGCGGATGCTGTCTTCTGCCAGTGCCGTGCAGAGCAGCCAGAGCGGGTGTTTGAGCTTCACCTTTCCTTTGGGGTCCCAGTTCTTTCTGTATGGCACCTAGGTTCCTCTCCCCTACATGCCTCAAATAGCTTCTATCCCCTGTGCTGCTTTGTTTAAGTAAAGTAACATTGGCTTTCCTTGCTGCCTAGGCAAATAGGAGAGAATCTGATTGTTCCTGGAGGAGTCAAGACCATAGAGGCTAATGGGCGCATGGTTATTCCTGGGGGAATAGATGTCAACACTTACCTACAAAAGCCCTACCAAGGAATGACTGCTGTTGATGACTTCTATCAAGGCACAAAAGCAGCACTAGCAGGGGGCACCACCATGATCAGTGAGTACTAGCAATATTAACTCTTCCCACCCCAAGCTGAAGCTCGTGTAGCACACGTGAGGGTAGCTACAGGAGGCTTCATACCGATTTTCTGTGATCTTCTGCGATGAATCTTCAAATTTCTGGGCGCTGTGTTGGAGATCCATTCATCATTGTCACCCAGGGTTGGCCTGAAAGTGAATCTACCCTCAGAAAGGAACAGCAGCTTGGGGAATTGTCTCTTGGATTTCTCTCTGAAATACAGAACAAGCACTGAGGGATAATATACCGACTCTTGGGATTTTTGAAAAACAATGTAGTTAGTGCTGTAAGTATATGGCACAGATAATCTGACAAAGATCCTCTGTTCCCACCTAGTGACATTTCAGAGGCTTTGGAAATAACAAGATGCTTATTTATGAACTTGGATTTGGCACCAGGAATTGAGGAAGTCCTTACCAGAGATGTCCTGGCCGAACATCTTTCGTGGTGGAAGGGAGAAGTGTTTCTAGTTGTTAAAGACCCTTCTTCTGTCTACCAGATGGCAGGACACGATTTATCTCTTTCCTACCAGCAGTGGCTTGGCCCTTGGTTAGACTTTGTGAGGCAGTTGTTCAGGTGACATAAATGGCCTTAGCTTCCTTGTGCAGAGGAGCTGCCCAGTGCGGTTTTACTCTCACTGAATTGGAATGTGGCTTTTTTTGCTCAGTGGTGTTACCTATTACCTACATTCAGCACCAAGTATTAGCTGAAAGGATCTCTGGCAATAAGCACAAAACACACTGCTGTTCATTACTTTTGTTAATAATTTTCTTAGTGTGTGTTCTTCAGTTGAGGCTTCCTGTGCAGCATTAGGTTTGCAAATGCCACTGATAAGCCCACCTTGCTTTGTTTCTGTACTTACTTTTGACCTAGCCCTGCAAAGATAAGTATATATGCATAAGTAGTCATGTCTTTATTTTATGTCAGTAAACATTGTGGCATCATCAGATGCAGAAGGCCTCGAGACAGTGAAGATGCATAGTTGCAGCGCACTCAATCTGCCATATAGCGTGGCTGAGTGTTTGCTCTACATCATGTCTCTTCAGACCTTTGGCTATATTCTCAATTATGGCTGCTGAGAAAGCATTCAACATCTCCATTGATATATTGGTAAGGCAGAGTGGGCCAATTCAGTGACTATGGGGCACTGGTTAATAATAATGCTTACTGTGAAATACAGAGAAATGGACACATCAGACAATAAATACAGGTAAGTCCAGAACTTGTGATCTCCTACAGAACAGTAAAGGGAAAAACAAATGTTTTCTAAATTGTGAGATGTTTGGCGCTCCCATTGTGTGTCTATTGATGCTGCACCAAGCAGGTTGCCAGACTCAGCTTTAGTACAGACCATCCACAAAGTCACAAAGTCCGCTTCACCTGAGACAGCAGCCCTGGCTAGCATCCCAAGGTTACAGTCTGCACACAGACTGCCTCCAAGGCTGCTGTTTTGGCCAAGATGCTGGAAGGCTACTCACAGGCAGTGAGGAAATCTGAACAGTGTGCAGTCTGGGTAACAGACACTGAATCTCTTTTTCAGTTGACCACGTGCTTCCAGAACCTGGATCCAGTTTACTGACCTCCTTTGAGAAGTGGCATGAGGCAGCTGACACCAAATCCTGTTGTGATTACTCTCTCCATGTGGACATCACCAGCTGGTACGATGGGATTCGAGAAGAGCTGGAAATACTGGTGCAAGACAAAGGTTAGTGAGTGAAAATTAGTAGTATTTTTTTGTTTTATTGAAATATCATACGGACGTGAAATTTTGAAGTATTTTAATGAATGCATCATCCAGAACAGAAACGCACAGGCGCTGGTTATGCTGCCCAAGGTTCTGCACTGCCTTGGAACTTTTGTATTCACTTGCTGCTGTGTAAAATGGACCTAAAACTTTGTGCATTAGTGCTAGTCAGCAGCAAGGCCAGGAGTAGGTCTACCCCAATACAGGCACAGAAAATTAAGATGTGTATGTTGTCAGATACAAATGTATCACTTTATGCTTGCTTGTACCTGTGGAAATAGGCTCAGAGATTGCATACGTAGGTTTTATTTTAAGATGAAACTCAGACATCAGCATTTAGGGTAATCAGCCCAGTCACCTTAAATCCTCTGTTTCATGAATGGAGAGAATGAGACATTTTAAGGTAGCAGTTCAGATTTTAGCTAGACTGGAATCTGCCCATTTAGCTGCCTCAAATAAAGCCCAAATATGAAGGGCACACGTGTCTGAGAAACTGTCATCACAGGCTAGATCTCATTTCTCAGCAATGGCTTCGGATAATTTACTTGCTGACACTAGTTTTTTTTATAAAACATGCCTATATTTCTAAAATAGGGTCAAGCTATTAGAAAAAAAGAGAAGCTAAACTTAGGTACCTAATATTGAAAAAATGTCCTGATTTTCTCAAGTGCTTGGTCTCCAGCGGCTTTCCCTGAAGTTACTAGAAGATGCTTTGTTTCAGGACTTACAAAAACCAGGTCACTTATTTAGGAATCTGTTTAAGACACGTATGGGCTTGATTCAGTTCAATTAACAGGTCTACTATCATGTGAGATGCTGTGGGTTACCCTGTCTGGACTCCAGCTACCACTCCAGAATAGCACAGATGAAACCTCTCATAAATCCTTTTCCATACATGCCAGCTCAGTGTGGCAGTCTTACATATGGAGGGCATCTTGGTGGCACCAGATGCGTATGTGTGGGCAACTGAACCTAGCCTTCAGAAAATAATAATTTTGATCTAGTTCCTTAAAATTCTGCCTAACAGAATGGATTTTCAGTCCAGGAACACATTTTTTCAAATATTTTTCACTTGATACTTTCCTTGAAAATGCATAGATATTAATTAAGAAATATTTTCTGAAATGGTATTTAGTTACCATGGGTAAATCAGAATGACCCTTGACTTGGGAAGTCTAAGTAAAATGTGTATGCAGCATCCTTTGTAAGGTGTAGTGCTAGTGATGACTTAGATTTGAAAAATTATCTTTATATAGAAATATACTATTAAAGTAGAAAAAGAAAGCAAAACCCTATTTTTGAGTGAGCAGTTGTTTGCTGAGATACTGTGGAGGTGCAGTCACGTAGGGGAATTTATCCTGTATCGCAGCATGCTAGCAATACATGTGCTGTATAACCAGATTTTAGGCAACAAACCCCTTCAATCAGCAAGATTACACATAATTTAGAGAAACTGCAGCTGGTCTTACGTAGTTCTTTATAATATAGGTGATTTTTACAAGGTGATGACATCTGTCAACACTGATGGTGCCAAATCTGTGCTGTTTTCCTGCTATCAGGATTAACATGGATACACTGCTGTGCATTAGCTAACTGTACTCTCAGACAAGTATACTGTGCCTTGTTTCAAAGGTTAGATACTGTTTTCCAGAGCTCCCGGATCACAGATGGCTCAGCATTCCCAAATGTGCCTGAGGGCTTACATTAAAAGCCTGGTGCAGACAGTTAGGTTAATAGTTTTCTCCAACTATTGAGATGTGAGTTTTCAATATAAATCTGACCTGCCTTTCACTCTTCAGGGGAAGCAGGAATCTGTTCATCGGTTCCTGAACTGGGATGTGTGATGGGGCCTTTGGTGGCCTCTTTGGTGGCAATAGCATTAGGAGGCCACCTTTGTTCTCATGGATGCTGCAGTATGTCTCAGGCAGTCAATGTGAATTACCCTCGTGTTAGGAGATGCAAGGTGAGGGCGAGTAGGAAAGCACAAGCACAATAGGAAATATTTCAGTGTGGCAGGGGCTTTCAAATTAATGGATAATATCTGCTGATAATTGGAAACATTTGAGCCAGCTGGTGCAAATAGACTTGATGTCAATGGAGTGACACTGGTTTTCATCAGCTGGGAATCTGGATTGAATTTGTTCTCCGCTGATTGTCTGGTGGGTGAGTTAGCCAAGTAGCAGGGCTCAGTTAATCGCGTTTCAATGCTGCATGTGCATAATACAATCTCGGCATGAATAATAGGGGAGCTCACAGAGCTGCTGTTGAGGTGCCCTGTCATGGGGTATAATTGAATAATTAATCAGTTTTAAATCAATAGAAAGCTAATTTAAGGAGACATAGGCTTTGGAAGGGCCTGGAGATTTTGTAGAACCAAACGTTGATTATAAAGACTCAGGCTTGTAGCATTTTGGCAGCTAATTTGGGACTGGGCTTCTCCAGTATATGCAAAGGAACAACAGCCTGAAATGTGTTGACAGATGCCTCACTCGTTCCTTTAACTACTGCACTTTGTCACCATTCAAAAAAAGCTGTAGCACTGTCTGAAATTTGGAGAGGACCCTGTTGAGTACTCCTGGTGTGAGAGCAAGCAGGACATTAATAAGAATGTAGTATGTAGCAAATGTTAAGCATTAAGGTCAATAGGCCATGGACCAGGTCTTTTGAAAAGCCACGTATTTCTACTGAGCAGATCGAGACACCAGACAAAGAGTCTAATCTTGGATACCCGTATATGTAAATTGGTGTTATTTTATCATGGTGTCTTGTAAAGGTAATCTCTTTGCAAGGCAGGATGGTTCAAACCATCTCTCCTGTTAGCTGCAAAGGTGGCCCGTGAGATGCCCTTCCCCTTTGTGTCTATCTGATGTGGTAGCCGAGGGTGTGGATGTGCACTTAGATGGGAGGACTCGGCTTCTGCACTGTGGGAGCTCTCGGTAAGGGACAGGCTCGGGATCCCACAGCGGGATCCCTTCGACTCTCGTTGACTTCAGGGAGAACATTAATGTGAGTGGGAGCAAAACTCATAGTCATTTTACCAAAGTCAGAAAAGGGCCTAAGACCATACAAAGGCAATAAAAGCAAAACAAAGAGAATATATATTACTTGGATCAATGTATGACTTCTAACCACAGTACCCAGAGAAAGCTGTTTTATCTCCTGTGGAATTGTGATTAAATTAATTACCTTTAGCTAGATCCCAGTGGATAAAGGAGAGCAATAGGTAACTCAGCTCTTTGTTTACAGAGAAATGTGTATGTACGAGAGGATTCAGTCCCGTGCCATCACTGAGGCTAGTCGGCATGGCTTGGACCAGCCTTGACACGTCTCTCATTGCTTTATGTGTGCTTGGTCACCCGTGCAGAAAGGTGGCTCCCAGGTGCAGCTGACATCTGAGACACTGTGTGGGTTTGTGAAGAGAAACGGAGCTTTCCTCCAAGGCAGTTGGGCAGATGCGGTCAGTCAGAGGGGAGATGGTGCTGCAGGCATGAGGCTGTAAGCACCGGCCCTAGGGAAGGCGTAGTCAAGCTTAAAGGTTTTAAAGCAGGGGCATACTAAGTACATTGAAACTGTGTAATGAGGAATAGGCTGAGGGATTACAGTTAGTAAAGGCCGTGCGTGTTTTCTGGGAACTTGAGAAATATGACAATAGGAAGAAAGGACAGGCTCACAGGCTGACGGGGCTCCATGGTCCAGGCTGGATTTGCTCAGCGTGGAAGTCAGCAAGGAGGGGCCGGCTCCCACTTCATATTTCTCCCTGAGCTGCCTGGCTTTAGCAGGAAGACATAATACCAGGGATCATTTCAAGGTTTTATCCTGCATGTATCCTAGGGTATTTTAATCTTGTAATCGTGAATAAACAAATTCTCTGTGTGAGTGTGAACAGCCATACCCTCTGCCTGAGGATATATCTGTGCCTTCTAGACTCATGAAGGAGTTACATCTTCATCAGAGTGCCTTATTCATTCGGTGTCGCCAACATGAATAACACAACAGATATCTTTCTTTTTTCTCTTGCCCCAGGAAGCACAGTTTTCATGACAGCTGTTTTGAAATGCAGCATACATGGCTTAGACAGCTTAGAGTGTACTTTTCTGTTAAGCTAGAAAACTCTGAGATCAGTCCCTGTAACAAAGTAGGGATGTTGGCAGTAGACTAAAGAGTAAGACAAATTTATAAACTAATATGAATTCATATATACAGAAAATAGGAAAAGAAGATGTTTGGTATTCCCGTTCTGTTAGAATACGAAGCTGTGTAAATAATTGAATCTTTGAAATAAATAGAAAAACTTGTAGGGGTTTGAATACAGTTGGTTTTTGGCAACCGACACTCAACACTAGCATTTCTTACTGATTTCTAAAATTTGGAGCTGTCATCTTTCATGGTTTTGTATGACTGCCATCTTTGGAAGGTGGAAGGAGAGAGAGGTATGGTGAGCTGCCCTTGAACTGGTTTCAGGCTTTGCTTCCACTCCTTCCCAGTGTCTGCCATCAGCTAAGCTGGGTGCTTTGGACAGTAGGGTCAAGAAAAAGCAAGTCTGTATGCAAATTCAGATACACAGTTCCTACAGCTTCTCAGCACTTTGGGGAAACTTAACTAGAAGCTTATCTATTAAAAAGCACAGTTTCAGGTCAAGCTGAAATGTTTTGCTGATTAGCTAAAGAAAGCTAAAAAGAAAACCAGTGATTCATAGAACCTTTCACAAGTTTTTTTTAACTTTACAAAGTTTACATGCTTGCTTTAGCCACTATCACTTGTCTGTGATTTCGCTACAAGCAATCTCATTTGCGGTGGTAGCTGGGTTGCTTCAGGGCTGAACATGGGCAATCCACAGAGTCCAACAAATTCCCCCAGAGAAGAGGGGATTCAGGCTTCTAGTCCTAGCAGTTGCAATGCAGCTGTGGAGACATGCTTTATTTCTGGCAATTGCTGGTGAAAAGCCTAGTCCAGATGAATATTCTATGACCTATTTTTCCTGAAGTTTTTGTTCAAATACAATTTAAGAATCCACTTATATGGCAACACCTTTGAATTTTGTCTTGGAACAGGTGTGAACTCTTTTCAAGTCTACATGGCCTACAAAGATCTCTACCAAATGTCCGACAGCCAGGTATTGCTCTGAATGCTTTTCATTGCTGTGATCTGTCCTGTCTTCTGTGATCTCCCTCCCAACACCTGAGGAGTTGCTAAGGTTGAATCCCAGAGAAATGTTCCCACTGACCTGAGTGGCACTGGGGGGAACGTGCAGTGGAGGAGTTCTTCTCTCTGGAGGGTCAGTGCCGAGCAGTGTTGAACATCTGCATGTGTTCCTTCAAGTGTATGACATTCACCTTCTGCAAGGATTATCTGGTGTCTCCCTACATTGCAACTACTCAGCACTGCTCAGGATTTTGCCATGCGCTTTATTTTGTTGTTACCTTTCAAGAACTCTAGGTCAGAGAGGGAAGAAAAGATGAAGCACTCGAGGCAGTAGCAGTTTTAAGATTTCAAGTGTTTCTCGGTTGCTGCAAACAGCTAAATGGAGTTGCTCTTTGGGGGAGGTGGCTTTTCTCTTTCGGGCTGGAGATAACAATGAGCTTGTTTGTCCAGAGCTCATTACAGATTCCAGACTCTTCAGCTTTCCCATTCATAAGTATCAGGTCATTGTAAATGGACAATGGCATCTGTTAGTAATAATAATGTTTGCTTATTCAGTTGAAAAAATGTTTCTTTCTTACTTATTCCCAGAGCTGGAGCTCTCGGTCTCTTAAATAACTGCTGCTACACCTCCAATCCATGTGGTTTTAATTGGAATTTTAGACATAATAATATACAAATATTCTCTGAGAGGCAGTGCCTGTTAAATTCAACTCCCTGTTGGAATTGCCAAGAGAAATACATCAAAATGTTTAATGTGTGGCTAGACTAATGCCTGTTACCTTGTTTAAATGCTCATGTTGCGGGCTGTGTATTCCGACCCATTCAATGCTAGCTGAAGTGCCCTAGTGCAAAAGTGGGCACTGAAGAAACCATGTCTTCAGTATTTGATCTGTGTTCGGAAACTGGTTCCCATGCTGCTGAAGTCTGGTTTAAACAGGGAACACGTTAGCTGAATACCTTTTGGAAAGGGAACGGAATTTCAGTCAATCTATGCTTAGAAGTTCTCAGTAAAAGCAATAGGATCAACTATTTCCCTTATATACGGATAGGTTTTGAATCTTAGAAAGCAATTTAAAAAAGCATGCTCTAGAGAAAATACTACAGCTTTTAATTGCAGAATTAAAGATGTTTGTGAAAGCTTGACACTATCTGCTCCAAGAAGATGGTGCGAAATGCCTGCACTTCAGAAAAGAGGTGTTTTAGCTGTACTAGATGTGTCTGTAGTCCATGGGAATAACTCCACTTTACATGTGCTAAAACTACAGAAAAGAGACTACTCACTAGACTTAGGCCTGCGTGGGAGGGTGTGAGGAGGTGGCCCTGCAGTGCGAGGGGCTGGGGGAGGCCCTGTGTCCGAGGGAGATGCAGCCCTGCTTGGGACTGTTGCCCCTGTCTCGGCGCAGAAGCGCAGAGGCTCGTTCTGGGGCTGGCTGGTGTGCAAGGGGTGGGTCAGTCAACACCAAGCAGTGAAGCTCCGACGCCGTGTAGAAAGCAGAGAGTGGAAGAGGGAGATAATTTGCTATTCGCCTAGATAATTACCAGTACAGAAGGAGCAAAACTGAGATGAACAGAGGGGTCCGAGTGTTAAGTAATGTGTTTTCCTTATTCAGCAGTGTTTCCTTCTTTGTCTTACCTGCAGCTTTATGAAGCCTTTACCTTTCTAAAAAGTCTTGGGGCTGTTATCCTGGTCCACGCTGAAAATGGAGACTTGATAGCTCAGGTGAGTGAACTGTAATTTTTGCTTCACTTTGTGAGAAGATAGACACAGAGGGAAGTAAAACCCTCCAGCCAGAGTATGGGTAGGAAAAAGGAACTACCTGGTAAGTGCCTTAATTGGGCCTGATGCCCTCCACAGCCCTGGTGTCACCCGTGGGGTGAGAGGATGGAGGCCCTTCTGCGTGCTTTGGCAGAGCATCTGTGAGGTAGAGCAGCGATCCAGGCAGCTCCTTGCCTTGGCAGCAGATGAAGACTGGGTGAGGGGGGCAGAAGGAAGCAAGAAGATCTCTCCTGAATCTGGCAGAGACAAGCAGAACAATGTAAGGCCTTGCTCAGAGATTCTGGGGACAAAAAGTGGAGCTGGGAAGCTTTATGCTAGTGTCTCTTTCTGCAGCTATCAGCATAAGCAGCACAGTGAGTTTAGGGTGGGTGGTAAAGCTCTCAGACCTATTTATTTTTGAGAATATTCTTATAAATCTCTGAAGTTTGAGAAGAAGAAACCACCGTGATCTTCTAAACATTTCAAAAATGTGCGTTAAAGTGTAAGTCATGCTCTTTGAAGATGCCTGTCAGAACCAGGAAACTGGGCTCAAATTCAGTACGTTCCCTTAAAATGCCCCAGATCCCCAGTGCACTCTTTGCAGGTCAGATCCCCCGTATAGATACTGTCATAGAATCACAGAATCATATAGGTTGGAAAAGACCTTTAAGATCGTCAGGTCCCACCGTAAACCTAACACTACCAAGACCACCACTACACCATGTCCCTAAGCACCTCATCCAAACGTCTTTTAAATACCTCCAGGGATGGCGACTCAACCACTTCCCTGGGCAGCCTGGTCCAATGCTTGATAACCCTTTCAGTGAAGTAAAATTTCCTAATATCCAGTCTAAACCTGCCCTGGTGCAACTTGAGGCCATTTCCTCTCATCCTATCACTTGTTACTTGGGAGAAGAGACCGACCCCCACCTCGGTACACCCTCCTTTCAGGTAGCTGTAGAGAGCGATAAGGTCTCCCCTCAGCCTCCTGTTCTCCAGGCTGAACAACCCCAGTTCCCTCAGCTGCTCCTCAGCTGCTGTCCTCACACTGGAGGGTGCCGAAGCTCTGATCTGTGCAACAGAGGTATCCCAAGGACAGCAGTTGATAGTAAACCTCCCACTGGTCTTTCTGTAAAGCAGAATGGGCGGGTTTGGGTGGGTATTGTTACGACTCTATACATCTGTGTCAGATTAATCTTCTAAGGCTGTTGCAGAGATGTCTCCCTCCTCTGATCCCATGTACATGTGTAGAGCTCCTCTGAGGTCCATGAGGCTCCGAGTGAGCCGACTGATTTATCTGCTGAGCTCTTTAGCTGCTGGTTTATCCGCTAAGGACTAGGCTGCAGAGCTGACAGGGAACTTACGATAGCTAAAAACAAGTTGTCTTTGAGATCCAGACTAGGGAAGCCACCTTGTCTCATGGTTAAGGGAGAACCTCAAGTGGACGTCTGAGTGGTTGGGCAGTGTGTAACGGCTCTTGCCCACACGGGTTTATTTTGTTTTTTTTCCTTCAATGGGATTCTATCCTTTATCTGCCTGGTAGGAATTTACCACCTTTGAGAGCCTTCTTTCCCTTTTCCCTTCAAGTTTGGCCAAAATAACTGCTGAGCTCAAAAGTTACTAGTGAGGAGTCAACAGGTACATACAGTGCAGTTGTGTCCTTCCCCGACTGAAACCAGGTGAAAACCCTAATTTGGATTCAAGAGGAAAAAAAAGTTGATTCTGCATGAAGATTAGCATGATTTTAAACTACCAAAATATATAATTTATAGTTTTAACATCTATATTAAATAATATAAAATATAATATATATTAATTTTAATAAATATATTCAGTATAAAATATCCAGTAGAATGAAAATTATTAAGAAGAAACATAGTAAGTCAATATTACTGTAGGAATGGCAAAATGAAACAAATCAAATGGCACCCATGATGTTTTGATATGTTCCCCATTAAAATCAAAGTGCACTCGTGGAATTGCATTTCTGATAGAAATCTGTTTCAGTTACATTTTTCTTTGATCAGCTTTAATATACAGCCATGGAATATGAACATACAGGACAGAAGAATTATTAGGAAAAGAGGAAGTAGCAAAGAATGTAAATTATGTTATACATCAACATATTTCTTTGCCATTGCCATGTCTCATAAAGTCAGTCTTTCCTTGTGCTTTTATTTAGAAGGATTATTTGGATAGTGAAAAGAAGGCTGCCTGCAGGGAGGTTTTGCAGGACTATGCTGTGTGAAAATCCAAATTTGATCTTATCAAACAAATATGCTATCTTATTAGCACTATCAAATCCTCTTACAGTGAGTAATTTTATCATATGATCTGATTTTACGACTTCCTTCAAGTTGCAAACCATCCTTCTTTGTGTTCCGTTCTTTGCCATCTTACTATTTTTTGTATTATATGGTTGCAACTTTATTTTTTGTTGTATTTTAATTATCTGAAGTCTTTAACTGGCATGTTCAGAGCTGTTGCATTAATGATTTAGAACAGCTATTTTTAAGAATACCTATGAAACATGATTTTCTAACTAAAATAGTCTTAGTTACAGAGTCAGATTAAATCATCCCTTTTAATGCCTCTTCAGCCTTGATTGATTGCAGCAAAGGCAAAAGTATATGTGAATATTAACTTGCTCAGGTTTTGCTGGAGTATATTGGTAATTTGTGAGCTTTTCACCCTTAGGGACCTGGGATCAAATATTTATTAGATGACACAGTAAAGTATGTTCGGTAACTTCATCCTGGTCTCTAGGGGACATTTGCCTGTATCACAGAGTCATTACATTTGTTGAACTCAGCTCATTAGAGACCTGTGAGCACAGCAGGCCAGGCTCGGAGGTACATCAACAGCTCTGGCCCCACTTCTGCTCTGCTGGCAGACCTGGACCAACCTCAGATTGGAAGTGGCTGACCACCATTTTCTAAAAGGGAAATTTATTCCAATACCGCTGCCTGACCTTAAATTAAAAGAAAGGTGAATCTTTTTGTCTCTTTTAAAAGAATGATCTTACTGCTGTGAAGCTTGATAGGCACAGATTTTTTTCTGACAAACCCCCATTGGTCCTAAGATGGGCTTTTTGGTGTGGACACAGTCCCCTCACAACTGGAGGGCACTGTTTTGTTTTCGTGAAAACATAATTTTAGTGATTCACTCTGTAGGAAAAAAGTGTTACAGGAAACTGGATGCCAAAGGCAAGACTTTATTTGATGAAGTGTCAGCAATGCTGAAAGTTTAACGAATATAACAGTGCTTCATGGATTGCAGCCAGAGAGGAACTTGTGCGAGTGAAGAAAGAATTGTGGGCTGGAAATATCCATAATTACTATTTAGTATATTGAAACCTGTTCCCTGGGTTGGTGTCTGGAGAGCAGAGGAGATTTCCGATGGTGCAGCCCAATGGCTCGAGGCACAAATACACTCTATTGCACTGCAGCGACAAATCTTCCCCTGAAATCTGTGCTGGCTGCGTGGAGCAGATGCCGGGGTGGCATGGGACCAGTTTATAGCCAGTGTTTTCAGTCCTCCTCCCCCGGCAGCAGGCTTACTCAGCTGCATTTACACAGACAAAAAAGGGGCAGTCAGACAACAGGGCTGTTAATCCGCCAGAGGATGCCTGGTGCAAGGGTCTCGTCCTGGAGCAGTTGTCAGCATTTATCTCTTATGTTGCAGGAACAAAAGCGTATCCTGGAGATGGGAATCACCGGACCCGAGGGACATGCCCTGAGCAGGCCTGAGGAGGTAAGAAACTTCACTCGTTTTGTCGTTCATGGAAATATTTTGTCGAGCATGTAGTATCAGAGCTCGGCTTCTGTATGCGCAGATGATAGATGGGTGCGTGGGGAAAGGCAACAGTCTGCTTCTCCCACAGCCTCTTCCAATATTATTCAAAGCCTTGAAAAGTCCAGGTCCCTTTCAGCCTGTTTGTTTGCCTAAAATACCCTTTTGCTGCTGCAGCAGGTGCGTTCCCTTGGTCCTTGTACACTCAGGAGTCGCAGCTCCTGCTGCCCCGGGCACGGGCGTGCATGTATTTTTGAGTGTGACCCTTGTGATTTGATTCATGACAACAAAAAAATGGGCTTATCAGGGTAAAAATCAGCAGTGCAGCTTGTGGGTTAGGCTTTGGAGTAACTGCATTCATTAAAATGCTTTGGCTGAAAACTTCTATAAGATGCAAGTGTATGTATATACCATGCATATGCATATGCCCATGTATAAATCTACGTTTATGCCGACAGATACATTTGTAGTAGAAATGCAGGCTGTAGAAATGCAAATATCTGAGAATGGAAAGATGCTGCGAGGCAGCTCAGTTTATGCAACTCTCTTATAATAAAAACCAGGCTCTGTCAAGGATCATCTCAGGCATCTGGAAAGGGTTTCTTTAATGAGAAGGAAAAGGTGGAGACATGTGGATGTCCCTTAATGTACACAGTTCAGACTGTTAATGGGTTGATGGAGGGCGGTAGTGGGAAGTGACTGCTTTCCTTGAAGACTAAAGAGACAAGGCCCTGGGGATTTGAGGCTAAACTTGAAGAGATGGTTGTGGTTTGCAGATCTTTATATAACCTCTCCCCAAGGCAAAAGGAATCAGCTTAATTGGTCACATTCTTCTGTTGAACTGTTTATGTACTTTTTCATTTTGCTGTTTAACTTCCACCTAAATTATTCTAAAAGAATGGAGTAGTTTCCTTTTAATGAGAACAAGGGCCTAAGGAAAATCTGCATTTGCAGTTTCCAGAAAGGAATATTGCGTCTTTCTGACTGTGCATCTGACCACCTCGGCCCCAGCGCTGAGGTCCTGCCTCCTTCCCTGGTCTTTGCGGGTCACTTTGGGGCTTCCAGAGCAAATGTTGTGATAAAAGTCCTAGGAAAACCTGAAATGACAATCTGATTTAAGAAAAAATATTTTACAAAACTGTGAAGAATTAAGCCATGTGGTTTTGGAAGGGCTAAATTGCTCAACTTTTCTAGCGCAACCCTTAGAGAGAAATTTCTGTAACCATCAAGTTAGTATTTTCAGTCACGATGGAGTTCTAGATATTAAAATGCCGATACTGTGAGTCCATCTGGGAAGGAGGTACAAAGCTGATGAGTGGGGAAAGGAGTCTCCAGAGCCCCTGGGAAACACTGCTCCTCTGTCTGAAGACAACTGCTTTGTGTGCCTATGTCCCAGGTGGCTCCCTGGGAGGAGATTGCCTGTACACTTGATGACAGAGGGGACTTACTGGGCAATGCTTCAAAGGCTTTTATGGATTATGGGCTAAATTCAGTCCACAGTGCTGAACTTGCTGTTAGAGAATACTTTACATTCACTGTCATCTTATCCTTATGTAAAGTTTGCATAGGGTAAGCTGCCAGGGAGAGCTCAGAGGTTGTCTCTGAGCTGGGGCAATGTTTCCTTGCTTTGTTCTCCTTCCAACTGCAGGGTAGAAGTCTGAAGCAGAAAGGTGGGAGGGAGGTAAGGAGGAGCCCCATCAGATGCTTGAACGTGACCTTTCCTGGGGTGCAGGGAGCCAGGGAGCTGTATTTGTGCTGGGGCAGCTGTACCCCGTTAGCGATTACAGCCTGGATGTGGTTACTCCTAATGCAAAGTGTCTGAGGTCGGGTTAGCTCCCTGTTTCCCAGCACTGCCTCTCTCTCTATGGAAAAAGCAGAATCAACCCCTGAAGAGTTATTGTTAAACAGTGAGAAATACGGCTCAGTCCTCCATTTAATTTTTTCTTCAGTCTACTTTTGCAGTTAACTTTTTCCTCCTTGTTTTCCTCAGCTTGAAGCAGAAGCAGTTTTCCGTGCCATCACCATTGCCAGTCGAATAAACTGCCCAGTGTACATCACTAAGGTGATGAGCAAGAGTGCGGCCGATATCATTGCACTGGCCAGAAAGAAAGGTAAGAGACTTCCTTTTCTCCCACAAACGCATTTTTTTTTGTTGAACAGAAGCTCAGTGGAAAAACCTGTACATCTTGACCCAAATCACAATATATAGGGAGAGGTTACCAAAGAATGGTAACACCATCACAGACCCTGACTATTTACAGTTGGGAAGGATGAAGGGAAATCCTTCTACATCCTTCAGTTGAGAAACTCTCCCCACAAACTGTTCCCTTGAAGATTGTGTGGTAACTCTTCTTCATCCTCTCTTCCCTTTCACCTTTCCCTTAGACTGCTGTATCTCTGTTCATGGGAGGGAGATATTTTCTTCCTAACAGGGTCTAGCACATCCTCTGTGCCTTTTGGGGGTATTTCAGGGTATTACCCTCTGAGGGGTGGCTTGGGCAGTGAACCTGCTGCTAGAGATGCCTGGTGCTCACTGCTGGCCTTGCTGCTGGAGGCTGACTCTGTCAGATGTGCACTGGGGACATCTGCGGGTTGACACTGCTTGCTGGGACCGTGGAGGGATCCAGGTTACAAAGCACCCAAAAGGGACTTGTGAGCCTGGGGGCAGCCGCTTTCCAAGCTGCATTTGCGAGTCAGGAGCGTTCTGCTGGTTGGTGCTACAAAGCGTGTGAGCAATATGGAAAAGCCAAAGAGCAAAATATCATCTTGATATTTGTATTCTTGGAGACTTGGAGTATGGTGCTGGGGACCATATGCTGCTATCTGCTGGTGCTGTGCCCAAACTGGGAGCAGTAAAAAGGCATCTGTCTGTTGGAGCCCATCCTCCACCTAAATGTACTCTGAAGCGGAGCAACGTAGAGAACATGGCTGTGATTAAAACAGTACAAATTAAAACCAGATCTGAACTGTCTCCTTCTGGATTAGAAAGGGAGCTTTGTAAATACACTGATCAAAAGCATGTGTAGCTCAGAGAGCCTTCTGATTAATTTTTTATCATACAGACAAAGCCAGGGCTGCTTAATTTTCTGGGAGCTACGCTGGCCATGTAGCAATGCGTAAATTATAGATGGTTGCATGCAGCGAGCAGTATAATGTGTTGAAGAGAGAGTGGGTTGTAATCAGTTCCTGTATATCTTTGCTTTCCCCAAGGTCCCCTTGTTTTTGGAGAGCCAATCACTGCCAGCTTGGGGACAGATGGGACACATTACTGGAGCAAAAACTGGGCCAAGGCTGCAGCTTTTGTGACCTCGCCACCTCTGAGCCCTGATCCTACCACTCCAGATCACTTAAATTCGCTCTTAGCATGGTAAGACCTTCATTTTTTCTACAGGCTGATGGTCAGGCAAGTGCAAAAACCACATGGGATGAAGCATCTAGGGATCAGCTCAGTTTCCTTTAGACCAGTCTCATACACGAAACAGCAGAGAAGGGACCGTAGAAAACCAGGGATGGTTATATCCCTGTGTTTGGGCTTGTCAGTCAGGTGAGCAGGCAGGGACTCTCCAGCTCCCAGTTAGCATGTTAGAGAGGTAACTGCTGGTTATTCAGTAATTAATTATTTTTCTTTCTGCTTTTCAAGTGATTCCTAGTTGCACAGCTAGATAGTCTTTAGCCCAGGACTTCAAACTGGTTTTCTCCCTAGTTCTCTGTTTTCTCCAGCCAAATTGTTAATATATGATTGGATGGCATCCTCACCGTCCAGCATAAGCAACAGCCTGGTGGATGGACCCCCATCTGTGAGAATAGACTCAGTTTTAAGCCCCTGGTCATATCTGGCAAGCACAGCTCCTGAAATCAGGGTTGTTCCTGAATGCGGAGATACCTGGAACCGAGAAAACTTTCCTGGTGCAATTTTTGCTAAAGCTGGTGCAGGGCTGTAAGCTGTGAGCACTTTTGAGAATTAGGCTGTCCTAAACTAAATTTAAGTGTTTGTAGCAGAGTTCAGTAGTTTTAACTCCTGTGTATTGCAAACTTCTGACTTGGTAGCTTGCCTTCATCTGGGATGGACCAAAACCATGTAAGTTTACTTGTGTTTAGTTCTTGCAGCCTTGTTTTTACTTTTAGCTTGCCTTATCTCTTTATAGGTTCCAGCATCCTCAAGCTGGAAGTCAGCAAAGATAAGTGGTACATATAGAGAAGGTATGTCAGGCAGGAGAAAGAGGCCGGAGTGGATTACAAAGGAGACTGTCAGGGACTCAGGTGGAGACAGGCTGGTGACTGGAGGCCATCACTGGACAGGATGGGGGTATGGCTGACTGTCTTGAGGTTGGCAGGGAGAGGGTTATCACTAGAGAGATGAAAGGAATGTGGACAGCAGAGGGAGAAGTGTCTTTCTCATGTAGAAAAGAAGACATCAGCAATGCCTTGCCAGCAACCCAGACCATAAACCCATCCCTGAAAGTATTTCCTGCCTGTAGCCAACTGTATTTCTTCTTTAGCTTAAGCAAAAGACCATCTGCTTTGAAATGATATGGAAACTCACAGCTGAAGTCCCACTAGGACAGATTGCTAGTGCTGGAGTGAGGAACTCAACTTACCATTCAAAACCTTATTTAACGCCATGTGGTGGCACTCGTCTCACCTGGTGCCTACCTTTCTAGGGTTTCCAAAGCTCTAGACAGACTGGAAGAATTTGAACCCTAAAAGTGACCCATTGGTCTTCAGAAAACATTTCCCCCTGAGGTGTTTTCCACATGACTACGTGTGGAAAAGACAGTGCCAGTGTGGCTGGTAATATAAGGCCCCTGTATGTGTAATTCAGGCTGGGGCAGAGCTGCCCTTTAGGTAGATGGGCACGTACGTGCGACGGGAAGCTGCCGTCAGTCAATGCCACTGCTGCAGTATGCACACATCTCTCCTTGCACACGGCGGGTCAGGCTGTGCAGTCCACCCAGCCCAGGTTTTAACTCAGCTGCCCTAACGATGCTGCATTCACGGCGCTATCGGTGAATGCACAGCTGAGCTCTGAGTTACATGTGTTTCTGGTAAGAATATGCAGGAATTTGTTCTGTTGTGATGGTCTGGTGGCAGAAATTATTTTCCATAATCGAGCCTTCTGTTCCTTAAAACAAGGAAGAAAAATGACTTTTCTGGTCTGATCCAGCACTATCAGCACTATAAAGAGTGAAGCTCATTGTGTAAGGGGAAGGGTCTTAGCCAGCACATGTGAATGTGTATCAAAACGTTTGGCTCTTTACTCTGTCAGACATGGCTATATGTTTTCTAGAAGAGAGTTCCAAAATAATAGTAAGTGGGTCAAAAGAGATTTGCTAAAATAGCAAGAGAATTTTTAGAACTGGAATAGAAATAATGAGTTTTTTTAACACTAACATCAGAAGGACAAACTGAGGAGTCACAGAAGTTTTCATTATCCTCCAAGCATGCAAAAATGGCTTTATTTTTCTGGTGGCTTAAAGTCCTAGATCTTAAATGACAGCAGCTTAGTCTGCTTTCAGTTTTAATACTTTAAATCTATACTGTGAAACTAAAAAAAGAGCTGTATATTTTATCAGTCTGCCACGCATTTGTGGGAAATTTTATGTAAGGACGATGGTAAAGACAGTATTTCACTTTTCTATTGCACTGTTCATCAGGAGACTAATATTTCACATTAATTAAAAAATCCTTACAACATTCTTCCTCTGCAAGTACGCAGCGTACTGCTTGTGCTGTTTTCCAGAGAAAGTGTTGATTTTTCACTTTGTAAAACTGAATGTATAAAAATCCAGCATGTCTCATGGGGTTTACAGATTGGATTTGCCTCATGAGATTTGGTCCTTGTTTCACCTATGGGCCATGCACCTGAGGTAGCTTTCATCTTCCGTGGTGTACTGCTGCGTTATTGCCGCTGTGATATGCTGTCTCTTCTGAACTAGAGATGTGAGATCTTGGTGCTTCGTGGAAGATGTAATCTGCCGTGAAAGCCTTGTTTACAGTGAAGAATAAGATGACGAGGTATTCATGTGCATTTAAAGATACACATATGTCCACTGTTAATTCCTACCACTCCCTCTTTTGGAGATGTTTTCTGTGGTGATTCCTTCTTGTCTGTCAGTTTTTTAGCTGATCTGATGCTCATCCCCCATTTGACAGCAGAGTATAGCTAGACAGTAGGAGTGCCTGTGTGGTTAACCAGGAGGTGTTGGGTGGCTCCTGAGCTACATGCTTCAGCTGCAGAAGTCTTCTGTTGACTAGACTGGGGAGTGCAGTGCACGTCATTAAATGCCAGAGGAGAGGGAGAACGGAGTTCAGAGGAAGCAACTCCTTTTTATCTTTCAGGTGTGGGAATTAATAGCATGGTGTAAGAAGAGCAACATAACCTCAGGGAAATGGGCAGTGATACAGGGCCTGGCTGTGACATTTATGTTTTCATGGTTGTATTCATCAGAGTGCAGAAAAGAGAGAGAGGATAAGTCACAAGAAGCTTAGCTGACAGAAGAGGAACAAAAAGGAAGAAATGGCATTGCAATCTTCTGACTTTATTGTTGTGTTAAATAAATGAATGTTTAACTGATGGATTCGGTTTCATCCTATGGAGTAACACCAGGCAGTCATTAATAATCAGGAATAGCTAAAACATAGCTGCCTCTTCACTATTAAGTACATGGGTTTGGCTTCTGCTAAAACCTGGATGGATGGATGTGAGCATGGTGAAGAACTAGAAGAGAGGCCAAAGGTTGTTCTTTGATTGTCAGCAATCATTAGGGCTGGCAGCCCAGAAAATTGCATTAGAATTACTGATGTGTGACATTTTTTTCCTCTGTACATGGCTATTTGTTAGCTTGCTGGAATCTAAATTTGTGGACCAGAATCATTCAGATGTTTCAGAGCTGGAACTTACATAATTAGTTAAAGAAAAGGATGACATGCTCTTGGGGACATCGTCCTTCTGGAGTGATAGAAGAGAAATCGTAGTGTGTTTTAATGTGCTTGACTCTTGTAAGCTTAATCAAGACCTAAAAATATCACCTATTTCCTGTGGATATTGAAGAACCTATCTTCTTTTTTGTCTTTCTATTTTTGCAAGATTCTGCATATTGGTTATGTTCTTCCTCCTTATTCCCAAGAGCAGCTGTGATCCAGTTCTTCTCTCTGCAAAAAAATTTTCTCTAGGCTGAAAAAACAACTTCTTAAATAAAAGCGTTGTTATTTGGTAGTTTTTTTGTATTTTACTCCATGCCTTTTTCTGTGTAAGACCTTTAAGTTAGATAAATCCAGAGCACATGTTTGACTTGCACTATGCCTTTCTTTGTTTAATTAGAAGACTACTTGATAAAAAACTTTCCTTCCTTTTTTATTTTCATGGTTCTGTTTTGGAAGGTCAGACAAGAAATATTCATGTAAGAATTGCAAGAAACATATGTGTGCAGGGGAGAAATGCAGGGAAACAAGCTTGATGCTCATGACTTTGCATTGTAAAATTTGCCAATATTTTTCAACATGGTTGTGAATTAATTTATCTTGAGAGTGGCAGATATTTCATACAAGCTTCTGATCATTTCCTTAATCCTGGAGTAATCCCTTGTTCTGGTTAGTGGGCTTGTGCCTGATCTCTGTCGATAAGCAGCCTGAAACCCAAGGGGCTGTAATCTGGGAGTTCAGCGTGCTCCAGGGGGAAAGTGGAGATGTCCAATGCCATTGTTGCTCTTCAGTGATCTGTAGCCAACATGTAAAGGCTGCTGACATGATTTACAGCCTATGCCTCTGGTGTGTAGGCTTGAAAGGTCCATTTACAGCTAGTCTGAGACCAAGGTAGCCTTGGTGATGCCTGGTCTAAACCTTCGGTGTGTTAACTCCACAGTGGGGACCTGCAGGTGACGGGAAGTGGACATTGCCCATATAGCACTGCCCAGAAAGCCATTGGAAAGGACAACTTCACTATGATTCCTGAAGGGGTCAATGGAATTGAGGAAAGAATGACTGTTGTCTGGGACAAGGCTGTAGTAAGTAATTACTTACTTTTATGGACTAAAAAGAAATTGAGTGTTGGCTGAACAAAGAAAGCCAGGAGACTCTTGGCCAGTACTTAAGTGACTTTCTAATATATTTCTGTGAATTCCCTGAGAGAGCGCTACTACAAGGTGAATTGTTTATTCCAAAAACCTTCTCCAGTTTTATAAACTCAGGGCTGTGTTTCACTTTTGACATTGCAACAGTATCATGTTTTATTAGACCTGAGGCTTCACAGACTCCACCGCTCAATTTTCCAGTTGTGTCAGAGTGGATGCTTCTCAGAGATGTAGGATCTGGAGCAGTTTAATGATTTTGAAGTGGACCCCATATAAATGTGATGAATGAATTGTTTGAATTTGGGAAGTGTCTCATTGTTTCTGAGAAATTACAAATGGATGGCAGCCGAGCCTGAGGCTAGATGATAAAATGCTTTGAAGGAGAACATTGCATGTAATTCATACTCGCATATTTTGCGGTGGGGTGCTGGTATAAGTTAGCAATTTTTTGATGGTTCCATGGATCCTAATATATAATGATTCGTCTTCACATACACACCCATGCGCACGCACGCACACTGACACGCTCACTCATTACCTTACATTGCATTGCACTCGAATGCATATTGCAAACTGGGAAGTGGTAGTATTTACAATGCTGTCATGAGCACTTCTCCCAGACTGTGTTTAATAAGCACTTTCTTCAGGGACCGCTATTGAGATTCCAAGCACAGAAGCAGCTTCAGATATCTGCCGTGTAGGAGCAAAGCAGGGAAGCAAGCAAAGTGCAGCCAGCCAGCGATATTTCCCTTTTGTTACTCCCACAAAGGGAAGGAGCTGCAGCAAGGGCTGCAACGTGGGATTTAGAGGTGGTAACATTCAGTCCTGCACCACTGAATAGCTTATATTTTGCAAATCTCATGTTTTACCAGGTAGCAAATCAGTGTTTATTTAATATTTTAAAAGTTTGGCACTGTTGTTCTTCCTTGGAACATTGTTCTTGCTTATTGCCAGGGAAGACCCCAAAATACTCTACTGAGAAATGAAAATGCTGTTGTGTACAGCTGCTATTAAGCCATCACTGACTGTATAAAAAGTTCAATTGGTGGTGACATTTCTCCAGGCAAGGACTTTATAATTGGGGTTGTATTACTTAGATGTATAGGTTTGGTAATACTAATAGTAGAATGGACTTAATTTGCAAAAAATGTTTCTGAAAGAGTCTGAATCTTGATCTTTTATTTAATCTCTTAATACTCATATAAGTTTCTCTGTTTTAAAATCATTAAAACATTTAAATGGAAACTACTAGGACTAGCAACAAAACACACGTAGGCATCACTGTGTGGAGAAAGGGACCTTGGATAACTGAGCAACCTGATGGTATAATTTGCATTAAGGTTTTATTGGCTGCTCTTTGGGATGCCAGGAATAACACATTCACTTATTTGAAACTCCCAAGTAATGTGCCTTGTATAAAGTCCCGCTTGATAAAACCTCTGTTTCACGCAACATCACCATATATACGAACCACATGCTTTTCTGTATCTCCCTGATCGTTTGAATAGTACGTCCCCATTTTATAAGCATGTTTTGCTCAAGTCACATTGTTTTTAGGCCACAGGTAAGATGGACGAGAGCCAGTTTGTAGCTGTCACCAGTACCAATGCTGCCAAAATCTTTAATCTGTATCCAAGAAAAGGCCGGATTGCTGTAGGATCGGATGCTGATGTGGTTATTTGGGACCCTGATAAGGTGAAGACTATAACAGCTAAAAGCCATAAATCGGTAAGGAGAAAAGGAAAACCAGCAAGAAAAAAGAAATGTCACTGTTGCTTTTCAAATGTTGGTCTAATTCATGTGTACACCAAATATATGGGATATAGAGGAGTGGGGTAACTGCCTACTCCTATTCTGAAATGGGTAAATGTTTCAGAAGATGAAAGTATTGAAATCTTGCATTGGAAGCACTGGGGTCAGGAAGGATTTCTTTCTCTCCGCATATACCATTGCGCTATTTTTTGCATGCTTGTGGCAGATGTGTAAATAGGTGTGAATCAGCAGGTCTGCAGCTGAGGTTAGTAAAGCTGTGATGATAAATTTAAAACCAGCTCACTTTTTTGCTTACCTGAAGAGCACCTGATACTATAAATCGCATGATTAAATCAACAGTATTCTAAATTATGACAGATGATTAAATATTTTGATAATACAGCTCTGAGCAGCTTCACTGCTGGGATTTTCTATGTAATTCCAAAGCTTTGCTGCATACTTCTCTGCCCTTAGTGCAGAGTACCAGTGACTCACAGTTGCTTTGATTTTGACTGTGACAGGTTTTATCTTATGTGTTGTGAATTTCAAAGTTGTTCTCTTACTGTTCAGTGCTTTGGTCTTTCATATTGGGGAATTCTTCCAAAAGTTTTACTGGAAATCCAATAATATGGCTTATATTAAAAAGGCATAAACCTTTAGAAACCTTTAAAAAGTAAGTTGAGGTGATTCAGTTTTTATTTCTTTATCTTGGGATCTCTCTGTATTTTCAAGAAAGTAATAGTCACCTGTCCTTTGACAGTCATTCCCATTTGGACTCAGGCTTTCCTGGTCCTTTCTGGGCTTTTTCAGACAGAAATATGTGTGCTGGCCCCTTTGAAATCCCATTATACAGTCACAGCACATGCATGGTGGGACCATGTTCTCTGTGTATCTGGCAGCTGAGTCACAATTTTCCTTCTTATTAAGGCTATTGCACTTCTCGAGGCTCTGGGTAAATATGGAAGGTCCTCAAAAACAAATGAGATCAAGCTCTGATGGAAAGTGAGCAATGGAAAGGAAAAGTCTGATCCAGGAAAGTCTGATCAGAGAGATTCTTTTAAATCATTTCATATCGTAATGCATTGCTTTTCCTTCAGACAAAACCATTTTATGCACCTCTTAAAGGCAGTTGTCTAAAAATATGACTACAAGTACAGATTATAAGTTACTAACTGAAAGAGATCTTGTACCAAACTTGCAGTGAATATGTTGGTTGATCCCCAGGCCATTGAGTACAACATCTTTGAAGGAATGGAGTGCCACGGTGCCCCGCTTGTGGTCATAAGCCAAGGGAAGATTGTGTTTGAAGACGGAAATCTGCACGTAAATAAGGGAATGGGCCGCTTCATCCCTCGCAAACCTTTCCCTGAATATCTTTACCAGCGCATCAAAATCAGGAATAAGGTAATGTCAGATATTATTTAGTCTTCTTTATAGCCATACACTCTTGGAACCACAGTAGCACATGTTTTTTTATTATTATTGTGCTAAGATGAGTCCATATCAGATGGACTATTTATGACTTGTTCAAAACGTGACCAAAAAACTGGTTCCTCTGCAAGCATGAACTGATGTAACTTAATTAACACCATGAGCTTCAGTGGGTAGAGCATATAATTGCCAGTTGGGCATAATTGCCTTATGTCCACCTGTGCAGTCTTTTGAAGGGAGGTGGAATAGTGATAGAATTTACTTTTATTTAAAATTCAGGAAAAAGATAAAGCTTCTCTGGGAGGCGAGTTAGCCAGAAGAAAAACAGAATTTTAAATTGTTACTGAGCTTTGCATACTGAACAGCCACACTGCAGAGAAGAAAAGCATGCAAGCCAGAGATACTCATTATATTTGGCATCTCTGAACTCTTGTTGGTGCATTTGCTGAGCTGAGTATAGCAGCATTCACAGCTCAGAAAACTTTTTGTTGTAATAACAAGCTTGGGAAATGACCAAGATTAAGACTGGGTCACTTTTCACTGGTTTTGAATTTTATCAGTGCTCCTCTGTTGAAAACCAATTGGCTTGGCACTAGTTCGGGGTTATGTGGAAATTGCTTTTTGCTACTGAGCAAGAAATTCACTGTGTGAGGACAGGTAACAAGACAAATTGACTAACCCCCATATTTTCTTCAACCAAGCATATATCATAGCCTGTGGGGAGAGCAGCTGAAATTAAGTCTATGAGCGAGTTGATGGATTTTATCTTTCGTCATTTGTTACACAAATTCTGCCAAGCTGTAGGATACAAAAGGTCTGCTCTTCTAATGAGAAAAGGCACTGTAAAAATCAAATGCATCTGCAAAAGTTTTGCAAAATACCAATCTGTATTACACTTTTTTTACATTATCCACTTAGATGACATGGGCCTTCTCTTCACACTTGCCTCTCAAGAGTTTAGCACATGGGAGTGCTATATAAACTATATTATTATAATCTAATAATTATATACATGTAATATATTAATATAATATTAAACTATATAAATTACACATAAATTATATATTAATTATATATAAGGTATACATTAATTATATAAATATAATTTAAATAGTGAAAACAACACTTTAAAAACAAATATCAGAGTGCTGTCTTATACCAGGAGTTTGCACAAAAGTAACTGGGCCAAGTAACGTGCATCTTGCAAGTGGGCCTGGATTTTGGGAAAGACCTTTGATTTTAGATACTTAGGAAATACTTACCTTTAGATACTTAGGTCTGCAAAAGGACCAAGAAAAGGACTGACATTTTCGCTCTTGCAGCTCCCTCTGTTGCCTGCTGAGAGGAAGGGAGAACAGATTCATGTCCGCGTTTCTTTTCCCACTATCGAATTTTATCGACAGGAAATATTTAGAAAAACCCAGTGATGGTCATATCAGGCACCATTTGATATGTCAGTGCATGACAGAGGAATATAGAAAAAACATGTCAAACAAGGGGCTGCAGAGCTGCAACCGGCATAGGATAGCAGTTTAAATATATTCCTCGCGCAGGGACAGCAGTATAAATTCCTGCTTTTGTGGATCCCTGTGAGATGGTTTCATTGCTGTCGTTGGCAGCTGCTCCCTTCTGGGCATTAGTTTTGGCTCAGCCTGCGAGACGGTGGCTCTTCTGAGCCCAATGTCCCCATCACCGAAAGCAAGGAAAAGGCATTGATTTCTGTTAAGAGCTGGATCAAACCCCTGTGAATAGTGTCCTTCATATATGGTATTTTAATTTCACTGTTAATCTGTTGGGGAAATGGCTCTGAAATAATAATCTTTTAAGCCACAGATTTCTGATCTCTTTTATGAGCTTTGGATTCTGCAATTCAATGGCTTCAGGCTCCTCCTGAAAATTGGAACTGTTTTAAAAAATATTATTTCCTAGATTCCTGTGATTTTAAGACCAGTGAGGCTGTTATGATTGTCTTTTCTCATATTCCTTATAGGAACTGTAGAGGGATAAAATCTAGAGACCTCAGACTGAAATCAGAGCTCAAATGACAGACACTCTATTGACAAATAAGGAAAGATGGGTCCCATGCCACAGTCTAGTGTATAACTGCTTTTCTAGTTCATGACAAGAAGTGGAACATTTTGAAATTTTAATTTAAAAATTGCCACCACTTTTCAATGAGTTCTAATGAAGATAATGATATATTTGAAGGGGAGGAGCAGAGAGAATACAGGTAGGAGTGAAATTGCTACACTCAGTATAGTGGGTATCAGTCTTGCAACAAGCAGAGTGGGATTCAGCAGCTGAACCAGCCCTGCTGAACAGCCTCTGAATGGAGAGAGAAGAGGTGATGGTGACTGATATTACTTAAAATAAAGATCTTAGGTCAGATCTGTTCTTTTGAATCCCATTTTCCCCCATTGACTGTGAAGGATGCCTAATAAGGATCTCTCTCTCTTATAATTTATAGATATTAAAAAAAATGGAGGGAGGAGGCTTTATAGTTTCCTTTATCTATAAAGCAGACTGTAGCTTTGATGAGAATGTAGATGTGTTTTTACTTCAGCTAATGCAGAATCTAGCTCTGTGCTCAGTGGTCTCTGCGTGTAGGGAGGAGTATCGTTAGGGAGCATTATCAGAGCATTCAGTGTCTGGGTTTTTATCCTCCTCTTGATCTAGGTGGGAGGACTGCAAGGAGTCTCCAGAGGAATGTATGATGGGCCTGTGTATGAAATCCCAGCTACACCAAAATATGCAACTCCTGCACCCTCAACTAAATCCTCCCCTGCCAAAAACCAGCCCCCACCAATCAGAAACCTCCATCAATCCAATTTTAGCTTATCAGGTAAGTCAGAAAGACTCATGCCTCATCAGAAATGTTTTAAAGCCATGAGTATGGATTATTGGTGATAAATTTCAATTATAATTACTTCTTTAATCAAATATGAAAGGATTATATATACTCACATACATGCATATACTTACATATATATATATACACATATGTGTATATATACACATATGTTACATATATATATATGTATATGTGTATATATATATGTTTTTATACATTCTTTCCCTAGGAATATTTTACAAATTGCCAAACATTCAAAATGTTTGCAGTCTAAAATTTTGCTCTGCATGCAGTCTTTTAATATTATTTACCTGGCCCATTACAGTTAGCTGAGGTCTCTGATTGCTGTGACTGATGATGCCCCTTGCTGGTATGTACAGCTGACGGGACTTGGGTCTGGTGCAACCCATGTGGCTCAGACATCTCAGATTTCTTTCTTGCTGCATCACCAGAAATTGCTGGACGTGGAAACTAACTGTTCTTGTCCACGGACGGCAAACCATGTGCAGAAGCTATTCGTATGCAGATTAGAGTATTTCTTGTCTTCTCTGCTCTTGGTGCCCAAAACATTTTCCATGGTACATAAGAAACAGAATGGAAAATCATCCTTTGGGGTTGTTGGAAATAATTCTTGTCATCTGAAGACAATTACAAGTGTGTCAAATCCTTATCCTTCAAAAGTCTACAGCCCAGTTGGTAAATAAGTGGCTCCTTATGATGTTATGAAAGTCACTGGGTTTTCTCCCCTGTGGGAGCCAATGGTAGAGTTTTCCTCCCTGACAGATCCTGTCTTTAGAAACTAAATTAAACTTCTGGAAGAAAGCCCAAGGAGAGCAAATATTTTAAAAACCCTTCTAGTGAGTTGAAGTGTATTTTTGCCCATACACCTGGGGCCATGGTGAGCACATACAGATACATAAAGCTATATAAAGCAAAAAATGTGCTTAGAAATTTGACCTCTAATAATAATAACCAATAAGTGGGATTTTCATAAGCATCTGAAGCTGTGGTTACACAGTCCACTGCTGGATCTGGGTACTACCAAGGCACCTAGTGGTACGAATTTGATCCGAATCAGGCAAACACACATTACTGTGTTCTTATGAAATTACGCAGAACCAGAGACTAAATTTAAAAATGATTCTGTGCTTTTATGGTAGTCTTACATTGCCTTTAGGAAGCTGAGTGTGATCAGACAATATTTAGCCTGGCAGAAAGCTTGCTGTCACCTTAAGCTTAACCTTTCAACACTTCAAAACACAGTTTGAAGTGGGTGTGAGTTTACATCAGCTCAGTGCTCCTTTCCTCATGGATTTATGATCGCTAGCATCAGATTTACTGTACTGTTGACCCATGGACTCAGTAGGGACAGGTATTCTGAATCAATGAAGCAGGTTTGAAAAATCCACTCTGCACATACATGTTTTTGGAGTTTTTTTGTAGTTACAACAGTAGTATTTTCTGTCAGCGTCTGATCTCGCCAAGGGAACCCAGTCTGTAGGCTGTCATCCCTGCATGGGCTTTTCTTCAAGTCAGTGGAAAACAATTCCCCATGTAGGGTGAGCATCAGTCTGATCCCAAACATTTGATACTACACTTCTCATTGAAGACAACGGGAGCTAGGCACACAAATGTGCCTTGAAGGTCGGTTTAGCACTTCAGTCAGGGGTCTGGCTCAAAAGAAACCAGCTGATGGTGATGTGAGGGGCACATAGCTGGAACGAGCCAGGTAAAATCTCCCCGCTGATGGTTTTTTCCTTCTCATAGCTTTGTTTCCTGATTTTCTGTTGTTGTAGGAGCTCAGATAGATGACAATAACCCACGCCGTACTGGCCACCGCATCGTGGCACCTCCTGGTGGTCGCTCTAATATTACCAGTCTTGGCTGAAAAATGATGATGGACAGAAAGATGAGGATGAAGGATCATGGGAATGATGTCTGTTCCCTTCAATATCTGTGTTATCGAACCCACAGTTTTATTTGGTACTAATGGAAATAAAAAATGAAATGTCTTTCTTTTTTTTGTATAGGAAGAGGTGATAATAGTGTGGTGTGTTTGCTTGGAACTACTTGCCTCACAATTGTGCTTTCATGCCATAGTCATCTTAAAGCATGGTGCTTCCATTGCCCTTTAGTGACTACAGGTTTTAGCTTCGTCTCGTAACTGAATGATGGTTCCTTTGCACCCTTTCGCTGTATTAGAGTAGTTAATGCATGTTACTGAGTTATTTATGCAAGTTGCATTCTGTAAGTGAGTCCCTTTAGAACATGTTGCCAAGAATTGGCTAGACACAATGCCAAGATTAATGTCTGTATTTGAGAAACACCACCAAAAACACTTATGAAGGAAGAAAATGGCCATCTTGAAAGTATGCAGTAGAGTAGTATAGGCAGCTTCAGTTTCATCTTTAATTTATTATAAACCCAAGAAGCACTTCTCTCAGACACAGAAAATCATCGGGACACATAATGACAAATGGTCTCTGTAGCATCTGTCTGTTCCCGCTCAGTACGTTCCAAGTCTGTGTCCTTCTTGTTTCCGTTTTAGACAGAGCCATAATTTATACATACCAATGCCATTGCCACCCCTGCAGGGATTTCTCCACCTGGGCAGTAGTGCTCTCCTTCTGCATGAGATTTTTGGTACTTACAGATAATCCAAGTTGCTGTCAGATTTTTAAAGTTTTTTGTACAAAGTTTTTCCTTTGTAATCACATGCATTTTTACTTACTCTACCGTATCAAGATCTACTAGTCGTGGTTCAATTTCTGAATTCAAAGCTTGTGAAATAAAGGAAACAAATTGATGGGTAAGCGTCTTACTCTGCTTTCCAGTGCTGTTGCTCAATGATTGAAAATCTACAATGGAGAAACTCAAGAGAAATTGTCTTTTAGGTGGACATCATGTGAAAGAAGACACCTCCTTAGATCACAAGGGCTGTTAGAGGTATAGATGTCTGCATATGCACACTATAACATGCCATAATCTGTCTTAATTAAATAGATCTCACAGTAAAAATGTACTTACTATTGACATTGCAGCTGCCTCAGTTTTGGCCAAATTAGACCTAAATTAGCTTTCTCCCAAGACCTTCAGGTCTGCATCTGATTTGCTTGAAATGGTAATTGATTGCCATCATCTTCATCTGTAGTACAGAACCAGTATGCAGTGCTCCAGTTAGACCTAAGCTGTATTTGACTTAATACTGGTTTTCTTTGCTGACTGCATCGGGACAGTGTTTAGGCATGGCATGAACAAGACATGCTGCAGGTAAGGTGAGGAAAGTGGACTTGAATTCTCTCCTTCTGTGAGCGTGAAGGAAATGCTTTCTCCTTGCCTTTCTGAATCTCTCACAAACTATGTAAAGAAACCTTTTCTATCGCTTTTTACTTGTCCGTATTGCAGATGTTGTGGGAGGTGTGGGCTATGGTGGAGGGCGGGGTGCTACAAAGTTAAGCAGGTCAGCAAAACACCTTCCCTTGGCCTTGTGCCACTTTGCCCTTGTGTACACTACAAAGCTGCACCAGGAGAAGTCTTGTAGCAGCGCGGTGCCAGTGGAATGGTTTTATCTAGCTGCGATGCTTGACCACTTAGCACTGGTCCATCCTTTCCATGCAGCAATAAATTGTGTTGGCACAGGGCATGTGGTGCATGCCAGGTGCATGCCAGACATAAAAGTTTTGGAAAGTAGCCTACCTGAAGCCTGTCATCTTATTCTGAAGCCAGTATGCTATCACCTCCAGCTTGCCTGGGAAAGGAAGCGCTACCCTGGAAAACTCCATTTTGGTCAACTTGGTCTGAAAACCTGGCAGCAGAGCTGGTCTGAATAGCCAGCTTTTCTTTTTGCTTTTGCTTTTATCTGAACCAGTGAAGAAACACTGCAGTTCAGCCTGCAGTGAACTGAACTGATTGCTCCCAAAATAGGAGAAAAATAAAGCTTTTCATGAACAATCCCTTCTGCTTAAGGATTCAAATTCATGTTTCCTATTGCCTGGAGAGTGCCCTCATCCCTAGGCTTGCTTGCTCACTTGGTGGTTCAGGTATTTTAGATGATACAAAGTAAAGTAACTTGCTCACTTGGTGGTTCACTTTTTTATATGAGGTAAAATAACGCTAGTAGAGAAGCCTGAGGACAACCTGCCCTGGAATAACCCACAGCCTAGCAGTTAAGGCAATCTCGAGACACCAAGTCTCCGTCTCCACTGTCCCATTCCAACCCATTTGCTATGAGTGTTGACAGAGCCAACAACAGTTCTGGTAATCTAGCCCTGAAAATAGAAATAAAGCTGTCTTGTGAAACTATGCAGCAGATTTGACATAGTATGAAAACTTTGGAACTGCTGGTTACAATTTCCTTAGTGATGTTCTTGTGTGTGTTTGTGCAAGTAGCAATGGTTGCTCACCTGCAAGTAAAACTACTTGATCTACGAGGCTTGTCACACTTGAGGTGACAGAAACGATCGTTGTGTAACTAGTATTGACAGATTCCACTTTTCCTACACGCTAAACAACATCCTAAACCAAAGAACCCTTTGCCTACAAGCTAGTCAAGATCCACTGTTGTTAACGTGGATTTATTTTTTCACGGTGAAGTGTCTGTGAATAAATACACGTGTGGGTGTTTGTGAGGCACTTCGTGGTTCAGTGCTTCTGTGCGAACAAGACTGTGCTTGTCAGGCCAATGTAACTGCTATGATTTCTCCAAGGAGAAATTACGCCAGCGTGCCCATGATGTTCGTAAGCCCCCGCAGCCTGACGGCTGCTGTCATGCCGCTGCTGAGGGACTGCCTGCAGGAAGCCCGTGGATCCTGTGCTGTGCCTGGGTCTCCACTCAATACTCCTGGATGTGTGTCTACATGCAATACTACCTGGATGTGATTTAAGCAGCATTTTTTTTGAGCACAGGTACCTTACTTACTGCATGGTCACCAGGTGAGGTGAAGGCTGCCTCACTTGGATGGTTACTGTGATGTACCACCAGAGAGATGGCACGTGCCATTGCTCATGGGGGTTAAACAAAGCAAGGTAAGTGGTGCTTCTCTTGCCACCTGGAGGCCTATTTCACAGCAATGCCCCTGCCCCTACATCACTAACCTGTCCTTAAAAAAATAAAACAGTAACAGTAAATAAAATGTGGATTAGCTGGTAATCCTGAGTAGATCTGCAGAACAGGAAACTGTACTTGAGTTTGCTCCCTTGTAGGACTGCAAGCTGGGAGATATTCAATTTCTGAGCTTGTGGGTGGGGAGCTGTTATCTCAAACTACAAGAAGAAAGAAGTGCAAAGCTTTCATGCTTTTTGAATCGCCCAGTTTCTAAAAATTTGCAGCAGGGCCATGACCTTTTAATACCTGATATAGCCCTGATGATGGAAAACTGGCTCTTGCCTGTTGCTATTTGCAGACCCCTTAAAATTCGTCCCTATGACCAGTCTGAGGACTATCTTCATCAAGTGAGGTAGAGGAGAATGGTGGATCCATGGATTGCCTCCTGAGCGACAGTTTGGACCAATTTGTCTTGACTTACAGTTCGTCTGCTACCAGAGCAATGCAGTTACATGTTTAAATGTTAGTGTTTGTAGCAAAACCTGTTAATTATGATGCTAAGACTGTCCCAAAACTGACAGCTGTCCCAGCTGTTAAATGCTTCTCATTAGCAATACACCAATCTTCATGCTTACGAATTAAAAGCGCAGACTGGACCAGGTCAGATGACCACCTACTCTGGGTTTCAGCAGCCAACAACATAAACTTAAGGGAGGCTTGAAGAAAAGAGCAAACATATAATGCTAATATTCCTCTGAGTGTTTCCCTAATTTCTAGTGCCTTGTAATTTCTTGAGAAGTAGCAGCATCTTTGTACCCTGTTGCTGTCAGTGGATTTTTCTGCCATGAAATTGCCAAGGCACTTTTAAGCCCAGGCAAAATCTTGGCATTTATGGCTTCCTGCAGCAAGGAGCTGCACAGCTAATGACAAAGTGTCAAGCTAGTCTACTTGGAACCAGCTAATTCTTGCCATTTAGACCTGGCCAGTATTAAATCTCAGTAATCTAAACAAACTGATTTGAGGATAGTTGTTTTTGTCATGATTGCGGTGAACTTTGCACAAGCTTTCCAGATATATTTCAGTGATGACAGTAAGGGGTATTCAGTGAAAAATAAATTGTGTACAGGAGAAGGAATAATGTCTTACAATGTACTAAAAATACAGAGTTTGGGATACTGTTGAGTATCATGTAACTCATGAAGTATATGCAGTGATGTGGATAAAGTAGTTAGGTCTCAGCCCCCCTCCCTGACTGCATATTCTGTAATTTTCTAGCACAGTGAGCTGTACATGCAAGGCTACCTTTAAATATATAGTCATATATACTGCTTTAAAAAGCTTTAAGCTTAGCAGCTTCTTCCTCACAGCTGGAAGTAAGCCAACCCGTGAATGTATCAGTGACTGCAATGCTCTTTCTGAAAGTCTTCAGCTGGCAGGGTCCAAACCCTTGTCCCCCCCAATGCTCTGCAGTGCAGCCGTGGCCACAGCTGTGAGGGTGCCGAGAGCAGGAGCCCTCCCAGCGCAGAGGCAGTGCCCAGACAGCAGGGCACAGGCTGGGTAGCTGCACGCTAAGCCCTTCAGTCTCTGCTGAACGCATGGAAAAAGCATTTCCTCGGATGGAAGAAACACAACCAAAAAAACCTGTTGTACATAATTATCTCTGGATGTTAGAATGGCTCCCACAGACTGTTGAGGATGCCATGATGGACAGAGTGAAGGTGCTAACCTGGTGCTTGCCCTGGTACTGGGTTACCGTGTGCACAGGCTGCATCAAAGGATCTTTACGTGTGACTTTGGAGGGCTTGTTTACGTCAGGAATGAAACTGCCCATATTGCACAGGAGCTGGCACCAGCTTGAATGTCCCAAGTACAAGTCTTTTCAGATGCACACCTCTTCAATATGGTCCAGGCTGCCCTTCAGCAGGACTTCTGCACAATGAGGCCTTCTGCATTTCGCTACAGCACAGGGACCACTGTGGGCTATTTCAAGTCTTGCATGCTATACAATGCACTGAATGACTCTAACACCATGCCTAGAATTTGTTTGAGATAGATACACCCTTGTCAATAAAGCTGTGAACGAGGCTGAGCACAATCATGAACTGTTGTAATAATTGTTACCCTTGATGTTAAAAAAGGGAGAAAAAAGGCATGACATTTTTTCCCCAAATTTCTGCAGCAAGTGTTTTTGATATGTACCTGTAAAGCATGATCAAAGCTCCTTGTGAGCCTCTCTGGATAAACTAAAGAGAAGGTGCTTTATAGATTTACACCATAAAGCAAGTGTTTTGAGCTGTGACTGGTGCCTAGGTATCCCATTTTCCCCCATCTGACATCCGCTATGCTGGAGACTGCTCTCAGCTGGCAAAATGGCTTAGCAGGTTATCTCCCAGGGACTCTCTAGGCACAACCTGTGGCTTGCAAGCAATTTCTAACATCCCTTAAAACACAGGGAAGATACAAAGGGGGGGTTGGGAAGCACCAAACATTTCAGTAACACATCAGTAGGAAGGAATACTAGAATCATGGAACGATTTAGGTTGGAAGAGGTATCATCTGGAGTCCAGCCTCCTACTCATAGCAGGGCTAACTTCAAACTTAGGTTGATCAGGACATTGTCCAGCTGAGAGCTGAAAGTCTCCAAGGATGGATGTTCTCTCTGAATTACCTGTTCCAGCGATTCACCCATTTCATGGCAAAGAATTTTTTCTTCCTGATGAGTAACTGGAATGTCTGTCCTGAAACTTGTGACTATTGCAATAAGCTGTGCCCATGTGGTTAGTGATGAAGTGTTTCACAGCATCAAGAAAAAAAATCTCGGTCTCTGTGCTGTTCTGTGTGGGCTCAGAAATCAGCAGTCACAGGGATTTAAACTGAACTGAGGGGCCAGAGGTTAACCCCCCCCTCTGTAACGACTATGTCAGGAGATGGGAGGGAGATCTTCAGCATCCGGATGCAGCTACTGACCGTTACTATGGTTAAAGTTGAATAACATAACAACATAACACAACCCAACATAACAAACACAACCCAACATACCACACGCAACACAGCAAACATAACGCAAGCGGGGCGGCGCGGCGCAGCCCCCTCCTTGGCTCCCTCCCGCTGCTCCCTGCCCTCACCTCCGCCGGCAAGGGGAAGAACACCGCGCGAGCTGCCCGGGAGAGGGCACTGCTGCCCCGCTTTTGGGATAACCTGAGCCTTCCCCCGCTTCCCAAGGGACCGGAGAAGCCGTTTCAGCCCTGCCTAGCCAAAGGCGTCACAGTGCATCCGGGGAGACCCGGCTCGGGCGGTGAGAGAGAGACCCAGACCCGGCTCGGGCGGTGATGCTGCATCTTAACTGTGACAGGAGCCGCCCCTGCACTGCATGGTTTCAAACATCAACTCTAATAGTAAAAGCTTCCTTCTTGCTATCTATACAGAGCGCACTGCAGAATTAAGATGTTCAAACAGAGGTAAATAAGCTGCATCCGTTTCAAAAAAAGCACAACAAGCAGCAACTAAAACATCCAGATCAGGAATGCACAGAGACCATAGAGCCCAAGTACTGAAATACCAGAATGAAATGCTTGAAGGGGTACAACTGAGATTTTTTTTTTTTTTTTTTTTTTTCCCAATGATCGAGGCGAAAATTAACCATTTAACAATTGTGTGTAATGCCTGGTAAAGTCATTTGTGTGGCGGCACTTTTGTCTGAGGTAAACTGCGTAACCGATGTCGTATTTTCCATCATGCACCAAAGGACAGCCTTTTCCTTAGCAAAACGTGTGTTCATCTTAAAAAGGCAGAAAAATTTCATTTAATGAAAGCTGTAAGATTGCTTAAGTGGGGCAATTTATTACCCAGTACAGGTGCTCTGTACAGCCAGTAAGAACTAGCTGCTTTGCATAACAAGAAGAATTCCCATAGGAAACGTAATGAGCATAACAAAGTATGTTGGAAACAAAAGAGTGTACTTAAGGAAGAAGACTAGAAAGTGAAGTATAAAAAATGAAACAGTAAACTGGTTTTGTCTCACTCTTTCTAAAAATAATTTGAAAGCTGAGACAATTGCAGAGAAATAAATTTATAAAAATCTCTGTACAAATTTAAAAAAGCATACATAGCCTGGAAGCAATAAAATATAACAGAAGAGAGACCAAATTTAATCTTTTGACATACCAATACCATCTGAAGTCTGTTTACGTATTCTTTACATTTCTATCTATTTTTGTTAGTTCAAAGTAGTAACCACAAAATATTAAGACCCAGTCTACCACATTTAGGGCTCAAAAGCAAACGGCAAATCCTATTATAATGAAACCTTACTGAGATGGACCGACCTGGGCAAGCAGCCTAGTGTGGATCTGTTCTGCTATCAGTGCACTCGCCTCAGGGATATTCCTAATCTAAAACTATCTCCCCTCCACATTCCTCAAGCGATCTGGAAGAGCTTATATTAAAGACTTCCTTGTTCCCCCTTACCAAAACCAAGTGGGAATGTTTTACTAACAGCTAAAGGAACATGGGATTGATTCTTGGCCTTGTAGCTAAAGAAGATTTTTCGGTTATTATTGAAGTTCTTCGTTGTGCCTCAGTAAAGCAGCTCAGTAAGTATTTATAGCTGCTGAGATTCCCCAGAAGAATGGTTTGGTACTCTGTGTTCAGACAGCTCATATAAATGCTTTTGCTACCTGTTGCCTCTTTTTTTAGCATCTTTGAGTTTTTCCTCGGTTCAGTCTCCCTTTCATGTGGACTCTATAACCTCTCTCTGAAAGAAAGAAACAAGAAAAATAAAATTGTAGACAGAGTTTTTCAAACGCTACATTTCTCTCTTAAACTAAATTAATTTTGATAAGAGAAGAAAGGTGCTTGCTATATAATTATAACTTCTGCACTCCCTGGTTTCAGCTGCCCCTGTTGAGGCTGCCAAAACAAAGTTGCAGAAAGATAAACGTTCCTTTGTTGGGTCCCCGTTCCCTACACACGTATCCCTTGTTGGCTGTGGGAAAGGAGTGTGTGAAAAGGGTTGATGCCATCAGGGAAAGGAGCCATCTCCTGAAGTCAGTCCCAGGCTGAGGTCACTCAGGGGATAAATACTTTTCCCCAAAGGCCTGTGGCTCCTGAGAACCAACTGTTTGCTTTGCCTGTCAACAGGATTTTCTCTGCTCCATATATCAAGCCCCAGCGACCAGCTGGCTGGTTTGATCTGCCCGTAGTAATCAGCTGGCATCTTTCAGGTTTGCAGCCATTTCTTCTCCTCTAGTTAGCACCCCAGCATAAGCCAACTGAAACATCTATCAAGAAAATCATTGTTAGAGCTGCTACTCTCATCAGCCAAAGACTGGCGCTTGCCTTTGTTCCTGAAATAAAGGTGGAAGTTGAAAGCCTAAATACCACAGACCATATTTTGGTTGCTACATGTCAGCCTAGTTCCACTGGATTCACTTGTCTCTGCTGATTTATGCTGTCTGTGACTCAGGTTTTAAAAAACCTAATTAAAGGAAATTCAGAAACAGCATTTCTCATTTCTCTACCTAAAATCAGTTATTTATAAAATACATAACAGCACAGACAAGCAAACTCAGATTATTTTCCCAAATATAAAATGAGTATGGGGAAAAAAAACGGTCAAATACATGTGAGAAGTTAAGTATTAAGGAAGAAGCTCAGCTAGTGTAGGTGTTATATTTTGGGTTTGATTGACATACCTGCTTATGAAGTAGATTTTGTCCTGCTTTTTATAGTTTTTCACATGCCCATTTTTTTAGCCTCTACTGTACCTGCACAAGTCAGAAGTCAGTCCAGGGGGCTCTTGAATATTTTCATGAGAATTATCTTTGTCTTCTGATTCTGGTGACTGAAAGGTCTTTCTTTTTGGGTTTGTTTTTTCCCCTGAATTGCCAAACGCATGTGGATTAAAAAAAAAGAATCACCAATAGTAGAGCTTGGTTGGTTTTGATTAACCTAAAGCAAAAAAATATGCTCTAACACTTCATACATATATGTTATTATTCCAAGGAAATAATTCCACTTTACATTAGTCTAGAATATCGTTTTTTTACTTAGTTTTTATCGGTTAGTTCTCACAGAGCAGATGCTGAACTTTCAAAATTGCTGAACACTGAAGTAATTTTCCATGAGGTGCAACAGTTGAAAGCCCTATCATATACTTTTTTAGCAAGTAATTGAAAATGGCTTTTTACTACCAGAAAACAGAAGACAAGCCAATTAATAATTTTATGTGATTTGAATCAGAACAATCTGATGTTAAAAAGTCACTGTTTTTAGGGCCCTGAGCTAAGCTTCCACATGTGTCCCTGGGGTCACGGTGCCTACCAGGGCAAACAGCTGTGCACACTTGAGAAACCACCAACTGGGGAGAGAGACTTCAAAATTGTCCAGGTGAGTGAGCCGCTTTTCCCTTTCGGGCACCCACCTCACCTTTCAGAATCTTTCAAATGTAATGCCAAGTGTTTCATTCTGATAATGACAGAAGGATTGCACGGCTCAAAGGATGAGAATTTGCACACTCCACCCCAAATGTGGATCAGGAAACAGAGCTGCTATTCTGACAATTTGTCCCTAGGTATCTCTTGAATAATGAATTAGTCTAATTTGTTAAAACTGCAGTAAATGCATATAAATATTTCAAGTTTCCTGATTCAGTAAGATTCTACTTTTGAGCATGTGTGTGGGAAGGCAATTCTTCCATCCTACCAGGAGAATGAAAGCTGGGTGATTCAGCTCTGCTGTTCTCCCAAAGACTTGGTGATTGAGGTGAACAGAGGCATTTCTAAAGACCATGATAAAGACATGAAAAATAATTCTGGTGAGCAAGGCAAAGTCTTACCTCAGTGGATACAATGCAATCTATTGGCTAAAGGACTGCCCTGGAGTGAGGAATGGTGACACTTATTTGTGGCTGTGCTACTGGCGAGCTGGGTGACCTTGGAAGGTTGCCTTACTTTTCTACATCCCAATTAGGGAAATGGCACTGACAAAAAATCTCTCCTGAAACTCCATTGTGTTATATCGCAAAATACGCACTGATATGTGGAATTATGTGAGGTTTTTTAAACAATTCAGGATTGTACCAACCTGCTGGCTTGCTCCTTTTGGAAGGCTTCTTCTTCACAGCCACTGGAACTTGGGCCAGTGTAGCCAACTCGCTCACAAAGTCCCGCTCTGCTTCCTGCACACAAGGATAAACCAGAAGTCAGTTAACACAACACAGCTTGATTCTGGGTTATGTTATTTTACATGTGGCATGACAAAAAGGCGTATGTCATTGAAGAAACACAGGAAACAATATGGCTAGCATCAGGGAAGCGTTTCCTACAAGACAGCAGTGAATGTTAGCACTGATTTCAACTAGGACAGCAAAGAGACCCTTACAACCTGTTCAATGTTTTGCCATGGACTGCTTCAGATCCGTGAGTCATTTTACCCTGATTTACCTTTAGCTGATTCTCCAACTCAGTTTCTAGGTGATGCAATCCCAGCAGCTTCTGTTTCAGAGACTCCAGACGAATTTGCTGCTGCAGTTCAAACTGAGACAAAACCTTCTTTTGCTGCAGCACCATCCTGGTCAAGAGAAATTTAAAAGTACCAATGTTGTTCAGTTCAAGGGAGGAATACAATCCTGGCAAAGTGTATGTAGAAGATTTTGTAGAGAGAAAGGCTCATTAACAGTATCGGCCCATCCAGCTTCTGCTGGGACAAAAAATTTTGTGGTAGATTTTCAATAGATTTACTTATTTTAATAACCTGTCTTGGCTTTCCATGGGATATAAGCGCCTTTTAGAGGTAGGAATTGCAGCAGGCATTTTGGTTGTCCATGCCCGGACTTTGGGAGCTGGAGTTCAGCTCTAATGTTGAAGTCTGCTTTCAAAACCATTGTATGTTTTTGTAAGACAGCTTTACTGTCTGCTTGCCAAAGAGACAAGCTGTTAGAAGATCAGGTGTGAGGATAAAGGATTAAGAATCAGGCATTTCATTCAGGGCTCTTCAGTACCAGGTTGAGACTGAGCCAGAAACATGGTAATTCAAAACCTGGCAATTGGGAGCATTGACAGCTACATTCCTCGCTTGTTTTATTTTGCTGGTTAAAGATTAATATTAATACAGTAGAACCTGAATGGCTGCAACTTCGCTGAATCTGTATTTCTTCTGTTCTCTTGCCTGATCTACATTGAACCAATGCTGTCAATCACCCATCACATTCCTCAGGGAAGGAGGTAACACAAATTGTTTCTGACATTTACACATAATGAAGTTGCTATTGTAATGGTCAATGCTCACAGAAGGTTAGCTTTCAAAATTTGCTTTTTGAACTCACATTCATAACCTTGCACCAAGGGCAAAATGAAATAAAACAATCTATGTTGGGTTTAACAGGAGTTAGACAAATTAGACAAATTAATGGAAACTTTGCCATTAATTTACACAGGACTGGGATTTGACTGTAAAAGAAATCATAATGACAATAGAAAATGGGTTTGATTACTAATGGTTATGAGACCAGCTTAGATACTGAATAGTTACATTCTTCAATACCCTATTTCTGCTTGCATGAAGGCCAATTTGATTGTATTTTGTTTTAAGACACTAGAATAGATTATGGGAGCAAAAAACTGAGACAACAGCTAGAAGTGAATTTATATGTCAGAATAAATTATAAACTTGATAATGAATAACTAACAGATCTTTTATGAAGCCTGGTATTACATGAATCCATTTCTATACTAATTCAAACAAGGATGAAAACCAGAAAGTGGGCAATGATTTCTTTCCATTTAGAATTAAGAGAATGTCTAAAAAAATAATTAATGTCTTTACAGTGTCACAACTGTAGATGCTGTGTTGTTCTGGATAATAAACCAAGAGTAAAGAAATAAAATCACTACAAAAATGTGTCACGTGCATGCCAAGTCATACAGCTTTTTATGACAACTTATTTCTTTGGAATTGCAGTGCTTTTTGTCTGGACTCTAAGTTTCATAAAATCAGTAATGAATTAAATATGATTTTTATTTAATTAACATTTGAGGGATTCCACTCTAAATTTAGTGCAAGTAATCTTGATTGTCCAAGGCATTCACTGAAATCTTCTTGCCATTTCGAGTATTATTTATGCTTCAAACATTTTCTCTTCATTATGGTATATGTTTACTCAACAGCAAACTAACAAACACTTTTGATGATCAAAGCAGAAAAGATGGAACGTAATGAATTAGACAGCATCGGTTCCCATCCTATATTTATGTTAATTAAATTTCTTTTAAAATTTGGCATATGTTTTGGCATTGTTTTTCATTCTCTCTTTTCAAACTGTCTATGTATAGTTCTTCAGTCTGTAATTAATGAGCATCAGAAAGTTTATTTAATAAGAAAGTAATTCTCTGAGATCAAAGGGTAGACATAATTTGGCAACAGATACTTCTTTTCCATTAAAGACAAATATAAAATGCAAACCCAAGACATGTATTCAGCTAGACATTTATGTAGATCTGCAAACACTCACAACATTATTTAAACAGAGTCAGCAGTGCTGCTGCCTGCTCTTACCTTTGATGGACTGCGGATGACACATTCAGCAGGCCTTTGGTCTGTTTTTCTTTCAATGTGAGTTCATTCTCTTGTTTCTTCCTAAGTCTGTTCCTTTCACCTCTTTCTGCTGAAATAATGTTTTTGTAAAATCTTCTGCTCAAAATTACAAACTGTGAGTTGTGGCAACCTTACAGTTTATGTTTTGCATCAGCACAAATTAATCCCTGTTCTAGGTAGTCTTTCCAAAGTTACTGCTCCTTAGGGATATCAAGTACTTCTTACACACTCTTGCTCTGCCACTGTGATCTGTTGCACAGACAATAGTTTGTAGATCATTTAGCTGAGATGGTAATGTCACTGAATTCCTATTCTTATCTACTTCTCCCACTAGGCTAACTGATTAACATGGAATTCAAAGCAGAAATTTTAGGCAAAGACCTTGATGCCTTAAGCAAGAACTGTAACACCTAAACAAAAAATGCAATATAAAGAAAATCTCTGCTCAGAGGCCACTTAGTCCTGGGAATGCCTAACTTCACTAGACGTCCCCTCATTTGATGGCGAAGTATTCTGGGTACTTTTGCGTACGCTCGCACTCTGCGAGTAACTTGGCACTTATCTGCTGACCAGGCTCCTGACTCTTCCTCCTGAAGTCCTGCCTGGCAGCAAGGCTTGGGGCATGTCTGACAGATAGGACCAGTTTCTTTGCACCACTGCTTTTAAATAAAGCACAGAAGGAGGGAGATGGATGGGTACGTAACAGATTAGGGTACATAACATTCATTTGGGGAGCATTCGACCTTTTCCAAATGCTTGGAGAGGCTGACAGGCACCTCTCCTACCACCAGCACCGTCAGGGAGCAGTTACTGGCTGTACTCTAGGCTGGGCTGGGCTGGCTGGGCGGGGGGAGGTACTCTCCACCTTTTTTCCTGGGGCTGTGCCAGACAGATGGTAAATTCAGATTTACTAGGCCAAGGGATGCCCAAAGAAACAAAATCCTCTAGCTTGACATTAAGCACAGTCACTGGGAGGGAAGCCTGGCATTATGGTCCTTACTCCCATTTAGCTATCAATGAATGAAGTAGATAAGAAATTTCCTATGTGGCCATTCTAACCCCAGGGCTATCACATAGTAGGTGGCTCTATTGCCAACTCTGTTTTTTTCCATCTTGTGTTTTAGAGAGAGAAGTTATGAGAGTATTTGGTGAGAATGATCACACTCTCAGTATGGTAATCATGCTTGGAGATCACCTAACAGATCAGCCCCTTCTGAAAAGGAAGAAACATGGATATTCTGCCTCCTGGCTGAGCTTGGATGGAAAGTAGCTGGCCGGCTGGCAGGGCTTAGGGTGCCCTGGCTGTGCTCTGGAGCAGAGCTTCAGCTGTTAAGAATCACAGAGAGAAATTTAAGTGCTTCTGGGGCCAATACTGAAATGAGAAAGGAGCGGGGTTCTGCATTACAAATTTAGACTTAGGTTAAAGAAGGACTTACGTGTACTAAAGCACCAAAGTCCCTTATTAGATGGTAGTGCTCACTCCTAATGTAAAAAGCACCAACAAAGCTGAAGTAGTTATCTGTTGATATTGAAAATCTCAGCCGGGCTGCAGCATGCAGATGTAGGTTTGCAGTATTTTTTCACTTCACATTCATCTGATCTGTGAATTTCAGCTGGGTTTCTCTCTCACCCAAATCTAAAACACTCCTGCTTTTCTCACCAACATAAATACTCTTATCCTCCCTCATGCCTGTAGGCTAACATTGCAGCAGAAGGATTTTCTTTTTCTTCAGTTGAAAAGAAAATGTGCGCTGCTTACACATGCAATTTTCTTCCTCGTAGTTCATGGAACACCAATACACTGAAACAATAATATATCCACACAAACTCTAGGAGAAAAAAAAAATCTAAATGAGCAATTACCAGAAGGCTGACTGTGGTTCTAGTGACTGGTATTCTAGGTCTCACAACCTAATTGGGAGACCAGTTGAGAGCAATATCAAAACACTGATGAAGCAGAACATTCAAGCGTATAATGACTGGCTGGATGGCCAGGTCCAAAGAGTTGTGGTGAATGGAGTTTACTCCAGTTGGCGGCTGGTCACAAGTGGTGTTTCCCAGAGCTCAGTATTGGGGCCAGTTCTGTTTAATATCTTTATCAATGATCTGGACGACGGGATCAAGTGCACCCTCAGTAAGTCTGCAGATGACACCAAGTTGGGCGGGAGCGTTGATCTGCTTTATGGGAGGAAGGCTCTACAGAGGGATCTGGACAGGCTGGATCGATGGGCTGGGGCCAACTGTATGAGATTCAACAAGGTCAAGTGCTGGGTCCTGCACTTGGGTCACAACAACCCCATGCAACGCTACAGGCTTGGGGAAGAGTGGCTGGAAAGCTGCCCAGCGGAAAAGGACCTGGGGATATTGGTCAACAGCCGGCTGAAGATGAGCCAGCAGTGTGCCCAGGTGGCCAAGGAGGCCAATAGCATCCTGGCTTGTGTCAGCAATAGTGTGGCCAGCAGGACTAGGGAAGTGATCGTGCCCCTGTACTTGGTACTGGTGAGGCCGCACCTCGAATCCTGTGTTCAGTTTTGGCCCCCCACTACAAGAGAGACATTGAGGTGCTGGAGCGTGTCCAGAGAAGGGCAACAAAGCTGGTGAAGGGACTAGAGAACAAGTTTTATGAGGAGCGGCTGAGGGAACTGGGGTTGTTTAGCCTGGAGAAAAGGAGGCTCAAGGGAGACCTTATCGCTCTCTACAGCTACCTGAAAGGAGGGTGTAGCGAGGCGGGTGTCAGTCTCTTTTCCCAAGTAACAAGTGATAGGATGAGAGGAAATGGCCTCAAGTTGCACCAGGGGAGGTTTAGATTAGATATTAGGAAAAATTTCTTCACCAAAAGGGTTGTCCAGCATTGGAACAGGCTGCTGAGGGAAGTGGTTGAGTCACCACCCTGGAGATATTTAAAAGACATGTAGATGTGGCCCTTATGGACATGGTGTAGTAGTGGACTTGGCAGTGTTAGGTTAACTGTTGGACTTGATGATCTTAAAGGTCTTTTCCAAACTAAACAATTCTATGATTCTATGATTCTTATGACATCCATCTCAGCTCAGATCAGAGAGGCATTCTGGAACAGGCTTCAGTTTTAATTCCTGCTTAAAGGAACTCAAATCAAAGGGATTTTAGACTCTGTAGTTGGCTGAATCAGGGCCAAAAAGGTCTTTAGAGGGACTTGGTGAGAACTTAAGTAACTGACTGCCTTGCTATCTGCCAATGTCTAAAATACAGATTGTCAAAAATCCCCGCACAGATTTTGCCTAACCCTAGCACTTCAGCTTCCAATATTAAAGTTTTCAAGGTTCACAAGAGGGCAGTGCAGAACAGATTGGTTCTGTCTTATAACCAGTGAGCATATCTAGCTACTACTGGGGCTCACAAATCCTTCGTACCAACTTATCTCTGGATCTCAGTCTTGAGTGGATACGCCTGTTCCTCTTCAAAAACTCTCTTCTATGGTTAAAGAATCTTTTCTATTTAAAATTGCTAACTCTATTTTTAGAAAAAAAATCCATCCCATGTGTCTCAAATACTTAGCCTCTGAAGCTATTTCCGTTTTGCTAACTTGCTAACTTCATTTAATGCCAACAGCCTTCATCCGGGGAGGAGAGAATGTTTACAAAAGTAATCAATAATCACAGCTTGCTTTTGTTCTCCTGTCCTGAAGGAACTGAGCAATTAAAAAAAATTCCAGGAGAAATTGCCTGTATTTATGTGACATCCAGGAGTTCATAAACCTCTTCAGAAGTTTCACAACCTGTGAGAGGGTCATGGTTGACAGCTAAGAAACAATGCAGTAGCTCACAGAGTGTTCCAGGATGGGCGTGCTTGGTTTTTTTGGTGTCTCTTCTAATGCATTTCCTCAACTTCAGAGACAACAACATTTCACTGAGCCAAAAAAATGAATGAATATAAGAATCTATTCCCCAAAGCTGAGGGCAGTCACCTCAGAGGAAGCAGACTGCCAATGACATTTGTGTTTTCTAACATGGGAGCAGGAATTGCAAACCCTGATCTCCTCCCTTCTAGGGAAAAGATTCAGCTTGTAGGGGCCTGTCATATACCCTCTCTCTCTCCCTATGAATATTTGATTCATTTATTCATTTTATTTGCATATATTAATATGCAAAGTTGAACACTGTTTATGGTAGACGTTGGCTGTACCACCTCATACTTGTACAACTCTCTGCTTTCTAAATTCTTCCACCTTGTGTTGAGGTTTAGAGCACCAGAAAATCAACTGCTGGTGGTTGTGACTATGGTGGTATCTCTGACCTTAGCTTGGTGAACCAGAGTTCGTGGTTAAACTATAATCTCCAACACTGGGTCATCATTCTGTGTGTGTCTGTACCAAACTTCAAGTAACAGGGTCCTGCATCTACGCCTGTAATTCAAGTAATTATTAATAATAACAGTTCTACCACTTCTCCTTCAAGGGTGGAAATTTTGCTTTGTTGCTTACTTTAAATAACAGATTTCTGTTATCTTTAAAAGCAATCTTTAAAGTGATAAGAAAATTAATTTATCTGTTAAAAAACAAGAATTATCTTATAGTTGTCAATATCACACATACCTTGTAAGGATTTCAGTTGTTGAAGCTTTTTCCCTTCATAGCCTTCTGTGATTTTTCCTAATTGCTGATAGTAGTTTTGCACCAGTCTATTGATTTTATTGCTGGTCCCATACACACTTGCTACAGCAGCTTCCACCAGTCTCTCCTATATTACACAGTACAAGTCACAATTCATTTTCTAAGTGAAAAACTGAAGTGTTTTGATCTGCCTAAAACTGAAGACCCAATCTAATTTTGTATGTGCACACAAAATTGTGGATTTTGTGCTTTAAAAATGTGGCAGACTGAGACACTGGAAAACAAGTATTTCTATTAATCCATGGAACATTTCAACATGAAAAATTACAGTAAAATCTTTCTAAAGTTCCTCAGCTCCATCTGGGAAGGGGCCATTCCCCTATCTGTTCAATCTCTATAGCCCATTTTACCTGTCAACCTGACTGCCAGAAAAGTAAATCAATATATGTGTAGCTCTACTACAACTTTCCATTTTACAGAAAATCCAAATATTTGCTTTGGAACAATTTTATTAACCTATGAAGCAAGTTTTATTTTTACTTAATTATATATCTATGAATTATTATGATCTGTTAATATACAAATACTATTAATTAACCATAAAACCTTCATTGATAGATAACCATCTCCATTTCTTCCTCAGTTTTGCTATTCTCTGTCATCAAGATCTCTCTCAATTTTTTTTACGTTCCAGGGTTTGGCTTAATAAAACCTGTTCTGGCTGCTATAGCAAGTCACTAGAAAATACTGTACTTCTACATAACGGTTAGTTTGTAAATACTTTGCAAGGTACCTTCAGTTTTGACACAGGTCGTAATGGTCGCCTGCTGATACTTCTAGGCATAGCATAAATGAAATAGCCTTCCATTTTAGCAAAGTAGCACTCATTTTGTTTGGAAAACTGCTATTGAACATTTCAATACCTTGAAGTCCTGTCCATCATCTGAACTCTTTTTTCCAGCTTCCCGTTGGGCATGCTGCAGCAGTGACCGCCCAATCACCTGCTCCATGTGCTGCTGAAGAAACTGAAGAGCTTCTTGGATTTCTGTGACTAGCTGCTGGTGAAATTCTAAATGGGTTTGCTGTGTTTCTTCCTTGAGCTTTTCCTCCTCTTCCAGAATGTGGGACTCCTGGTAATCAGACAAAAAGATAGCACTGCCATTTAAATACGCTGACGAACTTAGTCAGCTTCACTTTCAAAGTAAGTCCTACACCCATTCAGAATGACTCGTTTGTGTGGGGTCTACCTGAGAAAAAGTTGGTATATTGGTGCTTACAGCCCTTGGGAAAGGTCATGAATGTGTTTCATAGCACTTGGAAACCATTTGCACTCTTGGCATCTACAGCATCCTGTGGTGGTGAGTTCTACAGCTTATCCACACATTTCTTATTTTGAACCTGCCATCTCTCTCTTATTCTTTTATCAGAAACAAGTGAAAAATTGTTTCCTATTCACATCTTTTATGCCAGCTTTAAAACCTATTATATTCCAGAAGACACTTTTTTAGGCTGAAGAGTTCTAGTCTCTTGAGGTCTTTGGACCACCCTTGCCACCATTTTCTATGATTCTTTTTAAATCCACTTTCCCTCTAAACTCTCTTTAGCACACAATAGTATACACTCACCAGCATGACCTGTTCTGTCTTCCTTACGTGTATTAGTCTTCCATAGATTGCCTTCTATTGAGTTTCTGATGTCCCTCTTATACTAATATTCTCATTTAAAGCTAAATAACATTAAATCATTCTGGGGGATTTGACAGTACCTATTTGATTCCCTCTTGGAAATAAGAAATGCAAGTAGGAAAAGAACCTGCTCTGCCCACATTCATCTGTGGAAAATAATGATGTCCCTATTAATGCTGGGTTATTCTGACATGTCTTTATTTATGGCTCAGACATATGTTTCTGATGGTTTTTTTTAGAGAGTTGGAATGTCATTAAACCATTTCTCTTCTTTTTAAGAGACCCAGTGTCACATTATCATGTCCAAGCTAGGATTCTTTAGTGTTGTTTCACATTTTATATGAAATCAACAGATAGACATGACACTATCTACCAGTTTAAAATTGGCACAAGCTCAAATTAAGTTTAGTTCAAACAACACGGTATGTCTAAAACTCTGGTTGAGAGTCTGTAGATTAACCTTTTCCTTAAATCCTTATACATTGTCTCTAGTTTTGGAGGTTTTTTATAACATTTTTTTCTCTCTGACTTTTCACAGTTCCAGATCTAGGTCCTACTACTTTGGCAGCAAGGATCTTTTATGTGTGTATATAGGCACTTCCTTGTGAGATGTGTTTTAGCTGGCCTTGGAAAGAGGCTGTAATGGAGAGAGGCCAAAGGAACAGTAATACCTGGGGACATTTCATTTTTGTTAGGGAACACAGTGGAACACATCAACTAACGTCCCCGTGGGAGCTAAGTGAGAGGGAGTAGTGGAAAGCACATAACAAAAGGAATGCAGTCATATGCATTTGTATTTTACTATATTTTATTTCTTCTGAAGGTTAATGAGATTTTCACACTTAACAGGAACTACTTCAATAGAAGTATCAAATATGAAAATGGCAGCAGACAGAATTTCCTTATTCCTCTTCCAAGAGGAGAATTAGGCATTGTATTATGCAAATCAGAATTAGAGGGATGCAAAATAATCTCTGTCAGCTAATTACAAAGCAATGGCATGAAGCACAGAGCTGCAAAGTGTTGGATGGGTTCAACCCATATGTGCAGCAGCAGTGGGTTGGGCAGGGGCTATCACTGACACCTGCTATTAGGGTCCTTTGAGGTTGAAATCTGAAATTCAGTGTTGTTCTAAGTAAGTATCCAGTGCAGATAAGTAAATAACCAACAACACTTAATGGATTAACCCTAAAAAACAGTCACAAACAGATTTGAAAGTGACCTGTGGGCATATCAAGTCTAAATATCCCTTAAACTTTCTCCCATCTCCTTGACCTACAGGAGCCAGATTACTTGGAAGGATGTCAGGGGAATGGATGCTGAGCATCTCCTGGGCAGAGGAGAAAGAAAAAAGAATGAAAAATGGTGACAGTATAGAAGAACTTGCTAGGTCTGGTGGAGGGAAGAATTTCTTCTGATGCTCAAGTAAGAACTTTTCAAGTGCATATTACAATCCCTAGCAGAATTAATAGTTTATCTTACCTTGAAGCAGTAACTTGTGTAGAAGTCCTTCATACATACTGGCATGCCTTCTTTCATTACTATTTTCATATAAAAGAAATAGCTAAATAAGCTTGCTGTGATAACACATATCACAGATAGCTAGCCAGTAGATAAAGTATTAGGGAATTTTAAATGTCTGCCCAAACTAAAACAGGCACACTCAGGGACCTCCTATGCCAGCAGTGGGTGCATTTTTGACAGAGAATATTTTCCTTTCTATTTGGAACTTGAACTTTTTTTTTTTTTTGGGGGGGTGGGGGGGTGGGGGGTGGTGGAATCTTCTACAGCTACTTCTAATGCCAGACATCATAGCATATGAGACCTCTGGAGAAAAAGCACCCGGACACTGTACCTACCACAGCCTTCTGTAACTGCCACTGGTCCTCATCTTGGCAGGGGGAGGATCCCTTCTGCAGGGTATGCTGCTCTCTCAGTTCCTGAAGCAAACTCTTCTTTCTGGACAGTCTCATGCGGGCCAGGGCTGCCATTCCAACTCTTCGGAGGCTTAACCTTGTGAGTACTGAACACAGCAGAAGTCGGTGTTTTTGCAATATATAGTTAACAGACCTGTAAAAAGGACCATTAAAAATCAATCAGCTGAGCTGCTTGCTGATTTGGCACACCTGTGTTCAGCAAAGTCATTGCTCAAAGGTGACAGGAGTTACTATTCACTCTGTGTAATGTCTTCTTGTTCGTAGCATGCCTTGGAAAGCTGCTCAGCTGTAAAGAATGGGAACCGCTGTGATAGACTTCTAGTTCTGTCACACTGAAGTTAAAATAAAAATAGGAAGAAAAGAGATAAATCGTCACCTATAATTACATAATAAAAGGTTTTTTAATAGGAGACTTGAAATAAGATGAAAAGAGTATGTTATCAGAACTACAGGAAAGTTATTTCAAGAAAATGCAGGAGAGCGTATCTTGGATTACCAAGGAGGCACACTCTGAAGAGACATCAAAGAGGCTAGTGTTAGCTGGCAGGGCAGACATGGCTGAAGCAAGTTTGTGGTGAATTTTAAACAGGAGAGCAAATTTTGAAGTTGATACTGGACCAGGTGAGTGAAATCTGTATGCACATTTGGGATGACAGTTTATGCCTGCATCTAACTTGTGTGTATGTGTAAGGCACCGTGGGCTCTCTAGGTACCGAATCTTGGGAAACACTGAAGTCAGAGAATGTGAAAATAGAAGGTTCAACTGAAAAGTCGAGCCAAAATAAAGGAGTGCAATGGCAATAATACCAATATTCCAAACAGACAAGTCTTCAAATGCTCTGATCTTTGGTAATGTGAAGACCACAGTGAATGAAGTCATTTGATATCTTAATCAAAACGAGGCAGATAACACAGAACTGTGGTTTCTTGAGAAGTATCTCCATCAAAGAGCTGTTTAGCTGTACAAAGACGAGATAAAACTAAAAGTTTCCTTGGTGAATACAGACAGAATGCAAGAGAGGAGTCATTATCATGCAAAGCGATGGTCAGTGGTATTGTAACACCAGAAAGCAAAGGCAGAGCTGAATGGTGCTGGACTGAACATTTTACCTTGAAGAATATCCAACTCCAATGTGACATACAGAGTGCAAAGAGAGGCTGGTTCAAAATTAGAAATCACTCATAAACACAGGAGTAGATATACAGAAAGCACACCACTTGACAAATCACAGAAGACTCTATTTTTCCTACTTATGAGGAGTCATGATATCTGTTTTTTTAATTTGTTTTTGATACTCAGACAAAAAACTAGAGTAACTGCCTCTCTGTCTGAAGATGCTCATAGTCCCTCAACACTGCTTTGCACAACATAACGTATACAAGTTTTTATCTGTGCATGCAACAGTGCAGTTTCACCCCACTGCTTACTGATAAAACCAAACTTACTCATCACTGAGGCATCCTACTCTGCTTACGACACCTTGAATTATCTTCTCTTGTTTCTCAGACAGGTGCTTTTGCATCACAGCAGACAGCGCATATTCTTTCATCCATAGCTGAAAGCAGGGGAAAAAAATTACAATCATAAGATACTCTGACTTCAGTCATTCTAGTCACCACATTATGAAACAGGGGTTTATTTGATGTCATTTTGCTAAAAACAATCATCCCGTCTTTCAAGAAACAAACTCAAGCTGAATTAAAATTACTCTACTTAGGAATATTTTTTTCCCAATCAGAGTCTTAAACAAAGCTCACTGAAAAGAAAGGGAGGCTTTGCACTGTTTTGGATCAGCTGTGTCTCCTACAGCTTTTCCGGTTTCAACAACAGAGGAGCAAGAGAAAAAGAACAATACAGCACAAAATATTGCATTGACTTATCAGCAGGTTGCAGTGCACTTTTTGTTTGGTTTTTTTTTTCACTAGTAGAGAATGCAGTTTTTATTTTCACTGAACAAAATAAAGATGCCATCTTCCATCACACTTTTGTGTATAGTACATAGTGCTAATAGTTAGAAATGGAGATGCGTGATTAGGTTTATGGACTGCAAGTTTACAGCTCCTTCAGGGTGATATTTAGATCAAAGAATTGAATCTTTAAATATTTTGAAGGATTTGCCATTAGACTGTAAACTTGTGGAGATATGGACTTAAGATTTTGTTCAGCATATTGCCAGAATTTAATGAATAAGCCATAAGATGAAATGGTTGTAAGGCCCAAACTCTATTACTGTGAGATGAAGAGTATATTTTAGGCTACACTGGCAGCTGGATAAATGCAGGTTGCCTGCAGATGTATGCAGAGCCCTAAATTAAATATAATACTCAGGCCCTCTGACAGCTTCACTTCATGTTCTAGCCTCATTCAGAACATGAGGTATTAAATTTTCTATTATTGCAGACAGCAAGGTTTCACTAGATCAATATGTCTAGCAGAGAATTAGACGTGTAATTGCATGATTGTTAGGGGTAGGAACCAGGAGTGGTACTGGGCCTTCCTACTGGATTTGATAGTCTTTTCCTTGGGAAGCAGTGACCTGTGCAGGAGAGAGGCTTTATCTGTGAGCACAGAATGAACTACCCCAGGAAGTGCAGAACATCAGAAACCACACCACCTTTGGCTTTAAAATAAAAACGTATTTCTTTCTTGGATAGCGTCTTCCCTGTAGCATACACGGCAACACATATAACTGTCCCCTCTCCATGCAGAAAACCTTACCAAAACACATACTCTTGAGCAGGATGCCTGGGAAGGACGGGCAGGCAGTCCTCAACAGGTGACAGATGGAAAGAGTTCAGCTGAGCATCAGAAGCACAGGCTGAAAGTCTGTACAACGCCAGGGAGCCCACCAGGCTGCTCTTGGAAAGAGCCGCAAGACATACCTGTGTAGCCAGACCTCAACTGACTTAAGTCTACGCGATTCTTAAAATCACAGAGCACAGCCGAGCACAGTGCCTTCTCCGATTGCATGCTGCAAGTGTCAAATTGAGGTCTATCAGGTCTCCAGGTATCATCATGACAGATGGAAAATACTTGCTTCAAGAAATAACTGTATCAGTATTTCCCTTTAGCAGCTCTGTGGATAAGGCTTCCTAGTGTTTCACACCTCTCTGCATATGCCTAGTAGATCCATCACATTGTGTATTTTAATGTCTCTTTCAGCACTTAAAAGAAGGGCTGAAAGTGACCTTTTACCTTCTAGAAGTATTTTCATTTTCAATGAGAGACTGGCTGTGGCTCAGACATGGTTTCCCATCATTTTTGGAGACCTGGTTATTCACTGAGAAGTTGCTCTTGAAGGGCCTGTCTGTACACTTACTCTCAAACAGCTTGTGGATTAAAGCTGATGTAGATCACCAAGATACAGAAGACAGATGTTTTCTGAATTACAACTGGAATGATAAATGATATAATATTGCAGCCAAGAAACTAAAACTTAACACCTCTGCTGCTATCAGTATCTCCTACCCAAAAAGGCACTTAGAATAGTAACGACGACAGTGATTGTAGTCATTGTCTACTTCTGATTATGTTCTGTTATGAAGAAATAGCCCAGTTCTGTAGTGGTGAACACAGACTTTCTTTTAAAGGGGAAGAATGAGTCACCTTTTCCTTTGCAAGTCCATTTAAGGTAAGCTGTATGCAAAATTTATAAAAGGTCTCTTCACCCCTGAGACCAATGGAAAGCTGAGAATACAGCAGAAAATACCCCTGCACACAGTTATTAAACTGAACAGTAGAAGTACATCAGCCATCTAAGTAGTAAGAGAACAAAGAGGAAAGGAGGGGGATTATTACGCATTTAAGATGGGATGATAAATAAGGAAGACTGAGATTTAGACCAAATACTAAACCAGTGTTTTGTCTCAAAAATGCTATTAGAAAGATGATCAAGAAGGGAAGGATCAGCTGGGAATAAGAACAGAATATTGCATGTTTTATTGGAAGCAACACTTCAATGGTGCACTGGGATGGGCTGGAAGGGCTGGGTATTTTCCACCTCCAAAACACTACAAAAACTCACACATGCAGGCACAAATGCAACAGCAAAGATCCTCTGGGAATCTTAATTTGAGGCTGCTGACATATTGCTGAAAACCAGCAAAACACAGACAACTATTTCATCAAGCCAGGTGGAAAGGTCAGGCTTTGTGCTGCACTGACCTTCCAATGCTGGGACAAATCTCCAGGTGCCTCTCCAAGCTTTCCTGTTCTTGGGAATGGCCTTACTTTGCTCAGAGACAGGTCAGTACAGAGTGGAGAAAATGATGCTGCTGCACAGACCCAGCGGCTGGAACAGAGCTCGGGCTCTCCAATTCCTGCATTTAACCAGTAAAACCAGTGACAAAAGCATGGTAAATGGGGGAGTAAAGCTCCAAGGAATGTCTGGCTTCTTGAAAAGAAGAGTCATTCCAATCACTATGAAAATATGTGTATAAAATTAAGAGAAAGCAATAAAATGCACACCGTGTCAAAACTGGTAAGCAGATGTTGGTTCAGCTTACAGGGTGTCAAGCAACAATGTGGGAATGGACGGAAATCTCCTCATCCCATTTTTTCTCTGTAAGCTTCTCCATCTTTTGCTTCCTGGCAACAAGTCCATTACAAGACCTTCTGGAGCACTGCTAACATGAAGTATTACTCTCTGGCAATGAAGGTGAGGAATATGTCTTCGGTAGGTAATGAAACCCATAAAATATTTTGAGTTAGACCTCAGATACAACAGCAAATTACACCCAAGTAAGCTCACTCTTTCTTCTGCAGCTCTCAGTTTGACATTTTTAGCACCGATTCTCAGGAAATCGAAGGAAAGCAATTTCTCCCTAACAGCCTGTAGATGGGGTGTGATGCACACTGAATGCCAAGCAAGTACCTCAGCCTGGTGCAGCAGTCTGCTCCCCGTAACTGCTGCCCAGGCAGGAGAGCTCGCCTACAGAACTCATGAGGTAGGGGCTACAGGGGAAAACGCTCAAGACTTATTTTCACTAGTCATTTATTCTCATTTGCCTCACTCACATCCTCAAGCGTACAAGGCAAAAGTTAAATACAAAATTGATTTTTTCTTTTCAATTGTAGAAGAGATTCTGTTCCCCTAAAGGACATCATATTCCAGATATGTAAAATGCTAGGAAAGATAATCTAAAAAAAAAAAAAAAGTGCAGTTCAAGTAAATGGGAAAAATGTCTTTTTGAGCCACCTTGAAAAGCACACATAAATACCCTGGTGAAAAGCCTTCTGGTGTTAGACTTCCCAAGTCTGTAAAGCAGGTGACTATGTAACTCTTAGTATAGTACATTTATCAAGAGGCAAATGAAAGTCATATCTCCTGCTGGAAAACGCCTGATAAATTAAAAGGCCTGTCAATATGAAAGTTGATTTATGGATCTTCTGTCATATTCAGCACTGTAACATCTTTGGGATCTCCTAAATGACATGATCAGCTGTCACAAGTGTGGCACTGTCACTTCCTTCTTTTCTTAAGGTGGAAACCAAGTGCTCCTTTTTGTAGGACACAAATGTCAGCTTATTGCTTAGAAGTGCATGCTGCTCTGTTTATACTAGGAAAGGGCCAAGAAATGCATTTGAACATAATATGATGAGTTGTGTGATGTTTTTCAGACTTGCTTATACATGAAAATCTGCCAGCCTAGCTTTGATGGAATAGCTATCTCCCTGCATGCTTCCTTTGGAGATAACAGCAGACTTTTTTCCACTTTAGTTCAAACCACTTCCAAAAAGCCACACGCATTAAGTTTAAAAAGCTACTTAAGCTCCCTCAAAGAATACTGTCTTGAGGAATCACACATTTTCCCACTAGGAGAAACCCTTGTCTCTTCTAGTAATTTATCCCTCAGAATCACTTGTCCTTAGGACAGCTCACTCTGCTGCTCAGGAAATTTTTATATTGAATAAGGCCCAACTGCAGTACTGGTGACCCAGAGACCAATGAGAGAGCTCTGTCATTGCTAAATTAATTCCTCTATAACTCAGTAATTACTGTTAATGATGCAAGCAATCCCTTTCTTTCGTTTTTTTCAGCTAGGAAGCCATCTGCTTTGTATTATGAATGCTATGGTACACTGAAAGTGATGGAATGTCAGCTTTCTAGTTTAAATAACCTATGCTTGGGCATGACTGGAACATTTGAATTCACATACGATGAATCCATCATACAGTGCTTCCCAAAGAGCTATTATCCAGTAACTGGGTGCTGGAGGTGAACTAATCCTTTTAATCCCTTGAGAAAAAATCCCAGGGTGTGGTTTCTCCACTCAACACTGTGCCTGATGATAGTAACAGAGGAATGCATAAACAGCATTTTTGGAACAAAACTTTAGACTTGAGATCTCCACCTCTGTGAAGAGTCTCCTAGCCCTTGAACAACATCCCCTCTGGCCCCGAACAATGGCTGAGGTTCAACGGGACAGTGGAAGGACCAGAGCAGAGGTGCCCTAACATGCACTCTGACTTCTGAGACTAATCATAAGTTGCACACCAGAACCTCCTCCTTCTCTGACTGTGGTTTTTAATGACAGCAGACACCACCATGGTGCTTTGGTCTCCATGCACTATGAGACATGCTTGTAGTGCACCTACTAGTCCAGGCTGCTCAGGTCATTCACATACAAGGACAGGCAATTTGTGAACCCTCAGTGAACGTGAAAATGAACACCAACCTAGAGGATTAAGCTTGCCAAGTCAGGTATTGAATCTAATCCTTGATAAAAAGGGGCAAAATAAAAAAAGTTGAGGTCAGGCATTGTTTCATTAATCACTGAAGGTATAGGTATGCCAAATTCAAACACTAAATGCCAGCCAGCAGTCCTAGAAAACACAAATGCCCACCCCTAATTTAAAGCATGTGAGCAGACTCATTGGCATCAGTGGTTGGTCCCAAGCATATTTTTAGTTTAGTTTGCTAGATATCCCTGTGACACAGAAACGGAAGAGGCAAGCAGAATTGTTTTTAAAAAAGTTGAGATAACAGGTGAGTTACAATAAAGTAAATACAAAATGATGAGGGAAGTGCATGTTGTATAACCCCAGATTAAGGAAAACTGAGAAGAAAAAAAGTAAATGGCTAAAAATTTCCAATGAATAATTTTACTTTTGTATTCCCAAGGATGTTCTAAAACCACTGGTCAGCAAACCACTGTACCAGATTTAGCAGGAAGCCCACAGTTTCCTGAATCACAGGGTTTTATGGAAGAACCCTAAATATGAGTGGGTGGAAAAGTTGAACACCTTATAGCAGCCTGTAATAATTAGGGACTCAATCAATACCTTATGAACCATGTACTGGATTGTCCAGGCACTTTGGAGAATGAGGCAAGGGAAAAGTATGATTTTGCCAGTGTTAAAGAATTCTGCCAACCTTTTATTTAAGAAGTTCCAATTACTCTATACGTGCAGCACGCACTTGACATTTGGGAAGGGGCACACCTTTGTATACAGGTCTTTCTTTGACTAAGCTGTGTTAGTCTTCAGAGCAGTGTTAACAGAGACATAGCATTGCATGAATAAATTGAAGGTATATTTGAGTTCCAGCCTAATGCTGAAGATACCTCCCTCCGCATGTACTGTTGTTGCTTTTCTCCTCTCATGTCAATGCCCACTATGCTGGCCCAAACAGAGCAGGAAAGCTGGATGTGTGTTTCTTCACCTTCTCAGAGTAAATAATAAGTTTTATATAAAGTGTGTATCATATGTTTCCAATTATTATAGTATTAATATATAAAAATTATTAAGAAATATTTACCATTGTAAGGCCTCCTTTCCTGTAAGCTGTACTCATAATGTACCCTCTCCAAACAGACCAGATGAAGGGTTTTTTGAACTGCTTCTGTAGATGCTCAAGAGTTGAGGACATCAGACAGCAGCCTTGCCAAAAAATGTTTATGTGCTGACAAAGCCGTCAAACACTGTGGACAGATGTTCAGTAATTACTCTCTGACTCCTCTATGCAAGTCTACATGCACAGCATATATATTCACTCCATACTGCAGGTCAAACTGCCCATCCTGACTCTCATCCTGTGTCTCGACCTGGGCTGTATATTTATAGACAAAATATTCCCCACAGATAAGTATCTTGATTTTTTTTTTCCATATCCCTGTTTTTAGACAGGGATTATGTCCCAGAACATAATATAGGTCTTTCTTACTTTTTTTTCTTGCAATAGCTGTTCCTGGAAAAGCTTCCAGCGTCTCTGGCGGTGGGCCTCCCATTTCTCCAGCTGAGGGACGAAATTCTCATGCCATTCCTCTTTCAGAAGCTCACATTCTCTTACAGAGAGGCCAGTCACAACAGGCAGGGTGTGAAGAAACAGCTCCGTCACCAACTCCGCTAAAGCACGGGAAGCTTTAGAGTACAGCTCCTAACAGAGGGACAAAGAGGGACAGAGAGAGACAGGTGAGAAAGTGAACCCGCCGGCTCTCTGGAACTGTTTCACTGCATGTCTCCATGACGCCAGTGAGGGAACCATGTCCCACTGAACCAAACACTGGGCCAATGACCGACCCCTAGAGCTAAAATCCAATGCCACTAAAGCTTGAGTTAAAAAGACCAGGTTTTGTAGATGGAGCAACTTAAATGTTTTGGTTCAAGGCACACAAGGGTATTTAAAATGCAATAGTGGCATGAGCACATGAAACCTTGAACCCTAATTGTTGCCCACATGCAACGACAGTACAAAGAATATCTGGTTTTACTGGCTATGGTGATGTGTTATAAAAACACTTTGAAAGTTGCTGTGGAAACAATCTGGTGTAGCACAACACCTCACAGGCACATTTTCAAAGGTGCTGATATGAAATGAATGAAGGCAAGAAAGAAGGAAGAGTTAAAAAAGACAGTATGGCATTTAGTTAGACAAAAGTGACACTAGTCATGTTACTAGCTGGTGCTCAGAAATATGACACTCTTCAATGCCTTCTGGAAAGACAGAATTATTCAAATTCCTTCTGATGCAGAACAGGTTCAAGCCTAGGAAAACAAACACCTTCTGGTGGTTTTATTAAAACTAGTCCCCTATGAGTGGTTTTCAATTGCTGAGGCTGTTTCACTTGCAAGAAGAGTTTGGGTGATTTAGTCAGATGGCATCCAAGCTAAAAAGTCTGTTCAAAAAACCACATAATTTCACTGTCAAATACACAGTGATGATACGAGCTGTGTTTGCAAACCTGCTACAATTTGAGATAATCCCTAAGGAGAAGGCGTGAGGGCACGTAGCTTTCCCCAGCAGAAGAGAGAAAAGAAAGACACATTGGAAAGGCCACATGGACACCGCAGTACTCCAGCAGTATGAAGAGCTATTTTTGTGTGAGTTCCACGTGACCTTACCAGTCCAAAAAGCTTTATTGCCTACTTGGTTTTGCTTTCATTGTAAATCAGTGTTAGCCCTCTTGAAAACTCTTACATTCCTTTCTTTTCCTTAAAATACAGCTAATATTTTTAAAACTCTTTACAGTATTCCTGTTGCAAAAATAAGTCAAGTCTTCTAGCTGTTGCCTTCTTTTAAATATACTTTTAATTACAATCTCTTAAGTGATTAAAATCTAGAACCTCTCAATAGAAACACGAAGATATTTATATAAATGTCAAAACCATCTGTCTGCAGCTCATAGACATGAAAAGTTGTAGTGGACTTGTCTTTTTCTGGGAGACACACTGGTATAATGTACTGTTGTGTAAGAACCCATTTCAACTCCTAGATATGGTATCATAAAAAAGAAAATAACCCCCCCCCAAACAATAGAGGATGTTAAATTGCAAAGTCAAGAACTCAGAAACAGGTTGCATGCGAAAACTAGTTCTGTGCCCCCGTAATGATAATTTTTGGGTTCACGTACTGTTTCCACAGGACCTGTATCTGTTCTGTGTTCAGGTTTATCAATACCCATTGAATGGATAGATTTCCCAAAAATCTTTATTTTGTGTTTCTCATTTATTGTAAAAGATCCAAACTGTGCACTGAATACTAAATTATTTTCCTCCTGGGATCCCTCTAGGATGCTAATGACTGTATTAATGAGCTGTTTCACAAACAATAAATAGCTTATCTTAAGAGCTCCCCGCAGTAACCTCTTCTTATGGATAGAATTGAGGCACAACACTATCAAAAGTGTTCACTACACCTTTGAGATGAGCTGTCTTGATTTTTTTGACTCTGACCTGTTTAAAGGATGCAGGATTTTCAGAATCCAGCACCCACCGTCTTTTTTAATCTCAAAGTGTTCTGAATTCTTGTAAATTGGGCTACAGGTTTCTGAAACTGGGTACTGGGCATAAGTATGAGAATTAGTAGTCAAAGACCCACAATCAGATACCTCATTTCTGGTAACACTTCTCCCAATTCTCGCAATTGCTCACAGTCTGAACATGACAGTATCGTGAGGGTAACATTTACTACACAGGTGCCTCCTGTGCTGAAGGATGGATCTCCCCTACTCCTTAATTATTAGAGTTACCAGTTCCTGTTACAACAAGAGGCAGGATTTATACCATCTTAATAATCTGCGTAGTTGTGGGCCTGGCTTAGCTTGCCAACACTAATGCAAAATCGTTTGTTTGAACTCTCTCTTCTGCTGCTATTTATTTTAAAATTCAAGTCTCCAAATTCTGGGATTTAACATAAGCTCAAAGATCCTATGTTTCTAATCTCTGTATCCTATACAACATTTAAATAATGATCACTCCATCTCTGTAAACCATCTCTTCTCTGAGCTTTACTAGCCTTTCAGGACAAGTTCATTCTCCTGTCTTTACTGGGTGTTCAGGGATATATGAATTTCTCTTGGGTCTGAAATAGTTCAGGAGCAGTCTAGGGGAGTCTGTGCCATTTCTACTGCAATCTCAAAAGATCTCAGGCAGGGTGTTAAGGAACTCTATTCTTAAACAGAGTTCCACCTATGGCAGCTAAATCACTTTGCAACACATTTTGCTGCAGAACTGATAGCATTTCCCTGGCATACTGACAGCTCTGTATTATTATTTACTAGCAAGTCTTTTGCACAGAACATAAATAAGGTATTTTGTTACTTGCCTTCATGCCATCTTGTTTAAAGACCAAGTGAATAGAGTTCTGCTTGCACTCCCTGCAGCTTCAAATTATATTGCATACTTACCTTTGGCACTACCAGAGTGGGTACATAGTTACCCAAGAAAAATGTGACTAGGTCCTATTCCCACAAAATTACTTAACCTACATCACCTCATTAATGTGATGGGCAAGTTATCTTTAGATCAAAGGTGCTTAACTATTTGTTTGCAAAATAATTCATGGCCCTCTGCTGAAACTGGTGTATGAAAGGACAAGAAAGTGGGATTAGAATTCCAGGAGCAGTTTTTCACATCAACAGTCCCTTTAAAAATGAAAATGCTGGGTGAATACATGGAGGGGAAGCAGGACTAAGCAGTATGTTCTTTACATCTCACATACGTTGCACACTGGCACGCAAAGCAACGGGAAGCCTGGCCAGGTGCTGTAAGTTGCTGGGACAGTGATTTTTAACAGGACTGAACACTTTCCCTTTAAGTTCTGTTAGAAATTCTCCTCTGTGCAGGACACAAATCCTGCACTAACTGGCCTCATCTGTGGTCCAGGATCACAAAATAAACCGCCATCAGTGATGACTATCAAAATACTAACTTCTCTTCAGTGTTCAGGGAACCACTGGCTGCTGGCTTCTTTAATCTGAACATGTAATCACACGGACATTAGACCCCAGGCAGTCCTTGCAACCCAGACCCTAACAGGACAGCCTGCTCTACCCAGAGGATGTACCACAGGTACAAGACGATAGCCACACTGTTTGATGCAGCACTTGAAAAAACACAGTGGAATGGCCTTTTAAAATTTGGTAGGGGAAATGGTAAGTCTACATTTAGGAAAGATTGCAGATGTGATTGAATTCTACCAAAGCGACTGAAGCTAACAAAATAGTTCAAAACTATTTGTACTCTAAGGAATGTACTTGATCTGAAACAGCAATAAAGGCTGCCTGTGAACAGGGACGGCGCACTACCTATTATAAAGCTTCTTTTCCACAGGAAAAAAAGAAAACCATTAAGAAATCCTACTGCTTCCACGATCTTATTTTTGGACTAGAATCCCTACAAAACAGTCCTTACAAGCCTCCTGATATGCCATCTCTTGTTTTTAGAACTTTTACTTAATGAAATTTATTCAAATTGATTCCATTAATAGAATAGCTGATTGCAGTGTTGAATGAACCTGTTTGTAGTACCTGGCAGTCAATCTCAAAGCTTTTCAAAAAATCTCCAGAGAAATTCATCAAGCATAAAGAAATACCATGGGGTATATGCAGAAATAAAATGGGCTCAGATTAAAGTGCTGAGTGCATCTGAATTTCAAACAAGGCAATAAATACATAATTTTGTCAAAAACCAGGGGAAATACACAGCTTATCAGATTTCACTACAAAACCAAAGAACAATATTAATGCTCTCCCTCAAACCCAAATGATTAAAAGGTTCCTACATGCAGATGGGAATAAAGTGAATAATGAAATTGTGAAGCAGGAAAATGTATTTAGAAAGGCTGGTTGTACTGTATTTTACATGCCAGCCACTGACTAGTACATACTAACTCCAAGAGGCAACTGCACAGCTATTTGTTAGCTTGTGATAGTTATTTGCTAACTTGTGATACAACAGCATTTCATTAAAATAATTAAAATTTCTCATCAAAGCTGTAGAATGCTCTTGCATGTATCTCCAGAAGCTCAATGGCTAGGACACTTCTTTAGGAGGTAAGAGATTCATCTCCCAGCCCATATTGTATCTTGTTAAGGACAGAATTCAATACTCAGATCATACATCCCATAAATACTCCAAACATTCTTGGACACCACTGGCCACTAGAAGATACCTCACATTATAAACTGACGATAAATGGGGAAAAGCTGCTTGCATGTACTTCTTCCTCTCTTCCACATGAAGAATTCTGGAATGCTAATTGGAAAATGAAAAGAGTACCCTGCTTTTAAGCATCCTAACACCAATAAAATACGACGACATTGAAGTCATCCTTAGCACAAGCTAATAAAAGAAAAAAGTTTGATTTCCGTGCATTTAAAATGGAGGTTCATTGAAATTCCAGTCTTGTCCCCTCACTGGTCCTTGATTTATTCGGGAGACAGTTTCAATCTTCTCTTTCTGTACTCCCTTTTTAGAAATGTGCTTTTGTAGATAAGGTTATGTCCTTTATTAGATCTAACTATTAACGAATTGTGAATCCATATAGAGGTAAAATACATTTTCTTATGCAATAAGGCAAGAAGCAAACTTCAGAATGAAGGCTATCCATATCAGGCATCTTGTATCAGCTTTGACTGAAATGACCAGATCAAATTTAATCAGTGCCCAAACCCAGAACTAGATTGAGCTCGCATAGTAAGAGTTTGGAAATTTAATCTATTAGATCATGCTGTCTTTCAGCCTTTTTAGGATAAGTCACAGGCAAAATTTGCAAAAGTGAGCATTTGAGGTGGAGGTCTCTTGATATGCATTTCCATCTGAGACAAGCTGTGGGTGATTCACCTTGAAAAGAAGCTAGCTCTTGGTACCCAAAAAGGCAGTCTACCCTATGAAAAGCATCCCTAACCATATCTCATGTTAATGAAATCACATAAGGAAAGTAATGAAACCGTAAGTCTCTGAGAATCTGTACTTTCTATTTTGACAAAAATAAATTTTCCCTTTTTATTAACAAAGGAAAAAATAAAATAATTTGCTTCAACCTCACATTCATGTTCACCCATTCATAAAATGTTTATTGCCTTACCTGTTGATAATACTCATTACTTAATAGCTTTTAGTCTAAATTCCTGTGCATTTCTCTGTTCTGTCAAGTCAAATGAAATAACATTCTGGTGAACTGCTATCAGCAAAGGGAAATTATAAATGACAGTAAATTGTGTGTTTTTATAGTTTTGATGTTAAGGCTGAGGAAAAATAATTATCTTGCCACGGACTATGTAATTCCTAGCTGTTAATTGATTTCCTTTGTACAATCTGCATGTCTGTTTTCTTAATAATGAACTGTTAACCACCAACTTCTTTTCACTTCTCCTTTCCTTACTGAAATAAGTAGGTAGTTCACAAAAAAAAAAGAAGAAAATATTAAAGGTTGGTGAACATCTGATATGCTAAACTTGAGACAGACTTGCAAGGAGCTAGCCATTAATCTTTTCAAGAGATCATGAGAAATGAGAAACAGAACAGCATATATTGGGGGGGGTAATTTTGCTGCCATGTAAAAGAAAATTATGGTAAAAACACTGCAATTGAAAAGCTATCCAAGCCAAAACAAAACTGTTACTGCAGCACAATATCCCTTGTGTACGGGATAACTCTGCAGACTGTGTTTATGAAAATATTAGGCTGAGCCATTCAATTACCTCTGACACAATTCCTTCTTCAGTTATGATACACTGTGATAATCAAAATCACTTGCCCCCATTCCTCAACTTGCACTTCAAAAATTGGTTATGGAGCCTGTGTCTAGACATAGACTATTCACCTACAGCGTGCTATTTTAATCCACTAGTAAGGCTGAAAAGTCCTACGCTATCCTCCAAATATAACTCATTCATTCACTTCAGGCATCAACAGATTCCACTGACCTTGGTTAAATCATTTTAACTGATTTATTCATGTGTACGCAAAACAAACCTACTCAATTATTCTATGCAAACACAGTCAGCTTCCAGATCATTGCATTTTTACATACTTATTCACCAATTTGGATAATTCTTTGATGCATTGTAGCACTACAGGCTACAGTAGTGCTAGAGTGTTATATAAATCTATCTTGGTGAACTCACAAACTGTTTAAAAGGGGAAAAAATGAAAAAATAAAAAAGGCATAGAAATTTGAGAAGGGCTTAGAAGAACATTGTGAGAACAAGGTAAGGATCTTCTCCCACAAGTGAGTGGCACTTACAGGTAAGTGACATCTTTTTTTTCTGTCCTCAGGATATTCATAGGTTCCCTATTTGGTCACACGGTGACCTTTTCTTTGTATTTTAATATCACCTCTTGCATTTAGGTTATCTTTCTACTTATTCATGAAACTAAGCCTGTCAGGCTTGCTTCCCTGCTTGCTTATACTAGGACAAACCAAGATAACTGTTGAAATAAGTCAAGTCATTCTAGTGCACAGAGGGCCTAGAAGGAGGAACAGAGGGCCTAAACCTTTTATCACATATAAGCCTTTATCACATATAAGACCTTGCCAGGTCCTTTTCCCTTGGAAAAAAAGGTGTAATGGCCTTCAAATACAGCAGCTAAGGACCATGAGCTTAGGGCGATGGCGGGGCACTTGGGCTTCTGTGCTTCGTCGAGTGAATTTGTCAGAGTGCAGCCCTTGGGAACTTTATGCTGGCTGTCATTCTTGAGGATTTATTCTGGTTTGTCATCTACAGTGCAAGTTTTGATACGGTATTTAAATGGGGGTGGATGGTTTAGAAAGTTGATATAAGATGGAGGCACCTGTGTGCTCTAAGACAGTTGCTTTGAAAGCTGCTAGTAACCGCTCCTAGCGGAAGGTATGCCTGAGAACGGGACCTAACTATCTAGCTGGGTATTATGCATCTCTCCAGTACTGGTGGTGTTACAGTACATGAACTCATTGGATATTACTCCAAATGGTCATTTGCCTGAACCAACATGGCTGTTCTTTACTAGGATATTGGTGTTTACCTGATAAATTGCAATATTGATGATGCCCCAAGGACCATGAAAGCAACTTAAGAAAATGGAGGGCTTGGATGTGGAAGAAAAACCTCACCATGGTTTCGGTTCTGCTGCCCTTAATCTGAAAACTGTGGTGTGATTCATTCCAGTTCTGGGGGTTTCCAACCAAAGTCCAGATGGCAATGGGTACACAAGCAGGAACTTGTCTGGAACCCTAAATCCTGTGAGTACTGGACAATATTAGATTGTTCAGCCCCAAAGTGATTAAAGAAATACCACTTATTTATATTTCTTTAATCCTGGGCCAGTAGAGAGTATGAGCTACTTGGTAGAGGGGCCATATAGGATGTTATTGCTAAATCTTGGTTATGGAGAAATTGTGATTTAGATAACACTTTGCCTCCTCTTGGATTTAGGTAATTAGCTTCTAGTAAGACATCTCAGTTTTATTTCCCTTAAATCCAACAGCTATTTAACTTCTGTGTGTGGGAAAGCGTAACTACTTTGTGCAGTTTTGCAAGGCTAATTTTCATTTGCAACAAAATAAAAACTGGACTGAACTCTTAAATATTTAATTACTTCTAGTTCTTTCCACTCTGACTGTGTTTACAAATGTATGAATGCATCTTATTTAAACTGTCTTGCAGTCTGTCTTTGGATGTCTTGTGGACCACAGGCTGAGGAATATTAATCTAAATATCTGTGGAGCATGCCAGGGTGACTTAGAGAGTTTAACTCAGTTTTTTCAGTAATATTGCTAGGCTTTCGTTTCTACTGGAATGATAAAAACGCAACAGAACAGAACTGTCTACTGGTGAGCTTCTTTTCTTGCCTTCTAACTTACCTAGTAACACATGCTTGCAGTTATGGAAATATGGAGAGTAAGTGAACAATAGAATGTTTAAGCAGATCTTTAATTTAACCTTTTCCTTGCTCATGGTAGAACAGAAAGAGCAGAGTCCAAACCTTCCAAATGAGTGCAAGGCAAATGACTATCAGTTAAGCTTCAGGGAGTACAGACCTTCTGGAATGACAACACGGAGCTTTGCAGTGTTTGCAGATGTGCCCAAAAAAGCTAGTTCTATAAACTAGCTGGTTCAAACCCGACTGGAACATAGGTCTTGTAGCACAGTGCTGACTATTGCCATGTGAGGGTTGCTAGTACCCAGCTGGTTAGTCTAATGTTTGCTTGCTTAGGTCTACCTGAGGAGACCACTGCACTGTGGAGTGGCTCAAATCCCTGCCCACCTTCCCATGGGTATGTTGCCTTCCCCATTGGTAGCAGTAGCTTCTCCCTAGCAGAAACCTGGAGAAACGAAGTGAGGGGCAAAGCCCTGCTGCCCAGGGAAAGGCTTCTGCTTGTCCAAGGTGCACTTCTGCTCTGAAAGTGTGGTGGAGCAGAGAGAGAAGCAAAGGCATTGTGGTTGTGAGATGCAACTCTTTCCCATGGCAAATCTACTTTTGCTTTTATGCCCCAAGTAATGGACAACATGTGTAACTAACTACTGCACTTTCCTCAGCTGTAGAAGTCAGAACAGCTCCATTTACTTTCAGTGGGGCTATGCTCATTTGTATTTTCTCTTCTTTCTAGCTTATGCTGCTTACAAGGTATATTCAGAAGCAGTCTGCTCTCCTACAACAGTCTGTAGTATCTGTATTTAGGGTTAAGGGGAGAAAGTCCAGTTGTTCATTATGTTAAATGTCACAATAAAAATGTTTTATTATAGAAAAAAAAAGTGGAAATTAAGATTTGTGGACCCTCATTCAACAGATGCCAGCTGGGTCACAGTACTTGCAGTTTTTCACGTCTGGCAGTGTTTGTTCGGGTCTAGGAATAAGAGAGCAGCTGTAATATGGAATATAATGGCTTAGAGTTGGGTGAATTGGCAGAGTTCAAGTTTGTGCAGCTCTCCTGGCAACTTGGCAATTCTAGAAACACTAATTCACCCAAACCAATTTTTCTTTAATGGAAAAGAAAACTTAGGTAACAGTGCTGAAAGAAATAGGATTTTCAGTCTGATCTTAGTGTCACTAAAGCAGAGTACACAATAAAGGAAAGAAATATAATTTCACAAATGAGGTGGAACTGTGCAGAGTAGAAAAAATTGTTTGGTCTCCAGAGACTTCATGTGAATTGAGGAAGCGGGTGGAGAAGTTAGTAACTCTGGAGAATGGATTGTGCACAGTAATATCGGCAGACATGTTGACTTTTCTTAAATTAAATAGCTTTGTACAATTAATCTACTGTGATTCACTGGCATAGCCCTCCAAGCAAACTTTTCCTTTCTCCAAAGCAGTAGTTCTCAAGTATCCTGTTGCTTGCACTACTACATAAAACCACGGCAAAACTATTTGTTCTAAATACAGTGGCTTTATTTTTTTTATCAATTGAATTTGAAAAAGTGCATGTGGACTAGTGCTAATTTAGACTGTGTGGGTATCTTATTATAACGTGATAGGGACTACAAGTTTCCATAACACCCTAATCTGGTCATAATTAATCATGACAAGGATTCTGTTGAGCTGAAAGTGATTAGTTCCAGCCTAATTAAAGGTCACTGCTGGCTACAGTTTTGGGCTTCATCAGATAGATCATGTTATCTTATTTTTTCAGTGCAGATAGAAAATAATTAAAGATGATGCAAAAGCATGAAGCATCTACATATTTTCCAAATCAGTAACATAAAGAAGTGTAAAAATATTACTTACACCAAAGATCTGAACTTATTTCAGGGAACTAACTAGCGTCAAAACAACTTCTCTGAGAGTAAAAGAGATGAAAAAACTATTTTTGAAGATATAGTGAAGTTACCTAAGAATAGTATCATCCTACCATGGTGCAGAGGAGATAATTATGCTCCATAAATGAAGTCTCTCTCCTGGTAGTAATGTCAGACGTTGTACGCTCTCAATGTTACTGCAGCCTTATCAGCCACCCAGGCAGCATGTTTTGGCAGACCATGGAGGCATTTTCTGACTAATAGAAGGTTAGGAAACATAGTGTGTTGGGAAGATAATGGAAAAGGCAAGCGAATCACAGAATCACAGAATCACACAGGTTGGAAAAGACCTTTAAGATCATCGAGTCCAACCATAAACCTAACACTACCAAGACCACCACTACACCATGTCCATAAGCACCTCATCCAAAGATCTTTTAAATACTTCCAGGGATGGTGACTCAACCACTTCCCTGGGCAGCCTGTTCCAATGCTTGATAACCCTTTCAGTGAAGTAAAATTTCCTAATATCCAATCTAAATCTCCCCTGGCGCAACTTGAGGCCATTTCCTCTCATCCTATCACTTCTTACCTGGGAGAAGAGACTGACACCCACCTCCTTTCAGGTAGTTGTAGAGGGCGATAAGGTCTCCCTTGAGCCTCCTTTTCTCCAGGCTAAACAACCCCAGTTCCCTCAGCCGTTCCTCATCAGACTTGTTCTCCAGTCCCTTCACCAGCTTTGTTGCCCTTCTCTGGACATGCTCCAGCACCTCAATGTCCTTCTTGTAGTGAGGGGCCCAAAACTGAACACAGGATTCAAGGTGCGGCCTCACCAGTACCAAGTACAGGGGCACGATCACTTCCCTAGTCCTGCTGGCCACACTATTGCTGATACAAGCCAGGATGCTATTGGCCTCCTTGGCCACCTGGGCACACTGCTGGCTCATCTTCAGGCGGCTGTCAAACACCACGCCCAGGTCCTTCTCTGCCTGGCAGCTTTCCAGCCACTCGTCCCCAAGCCTGTAGCATTGCATGGGGTTTTTGTGGCCCAAGTGCAGGACCTTGCACTTGGCCTTGTTGAACCTCATACAATTGGCCCCAGCCCATCGATCCAGCCTGTCCAGGTCCCTCTGTAGAGCCTTCCTCCCATCAATCAGATCAACACTCCCACACAACTTGGTGTCATCTGCAAACTTACTGAGGGTGCACTCGATCCCTTAGTCCAGATCATTGATAAAGACATTAAACAGAACTGGCCCCAATACAGAGCCCTGGGGGACATCACTTGTGACCAGCCGCCAACTGGAGTAAACTCCATTCACCACAACTCTTTGGGCCCGGCCATCCAGCCAGTTCTTTATCCAGCAAAGAGTACACCCGTCCAAGCCATGAGCAGCCAGTTTCTCCAGGAGAATGCTGTGGGAAACCATGTCAAAGGCTTTACTGAAGTCTAGACAGACAACATCCACAGCCTTCCCCTCATCCATTAGGCGGGTCACCTTGTCATAGAAGGAGATCATGTTGGTCAAGCAGGACCTGCCTTTCCTAAACCCATGCTGGCTGGGCTTGATCCCTTGGTTATCCTCTACATGCTGTGTGATGGCACTCAAGATGATCTGCTCCATCAGCTTTCCCGGTACCGAGGTCAGGCTGACAGGCTTGTAGTTTCCCGGGTCCTCCTTCCGGCCCTTCTTGAACATGGGTGTCACATCTGCTAATCTCCAGTCAACTGGGACCTCCCCAGTTAGCCAGGACTGCTGGTAAATGATGGAAAGGGGCTTGGTGAGCACATCTGCCAGTTCCTTCAGTACTCTCAGGTGGACCTCATCAGGCCCCATAGACTTGTGAGTGTCTAAGCGGTGAAGCAGGTCACTAACCATTTTCCCCTGCATTACTGGGGCTCCATTCTGGTTCCTGTCCCTATCTTCCGACTCAGGGGGCTGGGTACCCAGAGAACAGTTGGCCCTACTATTAAAGACTGAGGCAAAGAAGGCATTAAGTACCTCAGCCTTTTCCTCATCCTTTGTCATTGTGTTCCCTCCCCCGTCTAATAGAGGCTGGAGATTCTCCTTAGCTCTCCTTTTGCTGCTAATGTATGTGAAGAAGTATTTTCTGTTGTCTTTTACAGCAGCAGCCAGATTGAGCTCTAGCTCAGCTTTGGCCCTTCTAATTTTCTCCCTGCACAGCCTTGCTACACCTTTGTAGTCCTCTTGACTTGCCTGCCCCTTCTTCCAAAGGTCGTAGACTCTCCTCTTTTTCCTGAGTTCTAGCCAAAGCTCTCTATTCAGCCAGGCCTGTCTTCTTCCCTGCCGGCTTGTCTTTCGGCACCTGGGGACAGCCTGCTCTTGTGCCTTTAGGACTTCCTCCTTAAAGAATGTCCAGCCTTCCTGGACTCCTTTGCCCTTCAGGACTGCTTCCCAAGGGACTCTGTCGACCAGTCTTCTAATCAGGCCAAAGTCTGCCCTCCGGAAGTCCAAGGTGGGAGTTCTGCTGACCCCCATCGTCACTTCTCCAAGAATCAAAGACTCTATCATTTCATGATCACTCTGCCCAAGACGGCCTCCAACCATCACATTGCTCACAAGTCCTTCTCTGTTCATGAACAAGAGGTCCAGCGGGGCACCTTCCCTAGTTGGCTCCCTCACCAGCTGCATCAGGAAGTGATCTGCCACACACTTCAGGAACCTCCTAGACTGTTTCCTCTCTGCTGTATTGTATTTCCAGCAAATATGTGGTAAGCTGAAGTCCCCCACAAGAACAAGGGCTAGCCATCGTGAGGCTTCTCCCAGCTGCTTATAGAATAGTTCATCTGCCTCACCATCCTGGTTGGGTGGTCTGTAACAGACTCCCACCACAATATCTGCCTTGTTGGCATTCCCCCTGATTCTTACCCATAGACACTCCACCCTGTTGTCACCATCATTAAGCTCTAAACTATCCAGACACTCCCTAACATACGGGGCTACCCCACCACCTCTCCTGCCTTGCCTATCCCTCCTGAAGAGTTTATAGCCATCCATTGCCACACTCCAGTTGTGCGAGTCATCCCACCATGTTTCCATGATGGCAACCATATCATAGTGGAAGACTGTCAATGTGACATACCACTGACATGCTGTCAATGTGACAACCATATCAATGTGGAAGACTGTCCTGTCTCCATCTCCTGGTTTGCCAGCCTAGCTTTCTGGAGCTGCCGTGATCTCTCCTGCAATTCCCCAATCCTCCCCGAGGCCTGACATTGTGTAGTGGGGTTAGAGGATCTTCAGAATTATTTTAGTAAATGACATATATCACTAGAGGTGGCACCTTGTAGCAATCTGCAACAGCCTCTGTGCTCTTGCAGTCATCCTCCTCCTCCAGTTCCCACTGAGCTTGCCGATGCTTCTCTAACAGCTCATGGTAAGCCTAAAAGAAACACAATAGGTAGAGTTAAATAGCTGAAAAGGTTTTTATAGCTTCTTGTGATCCTCTCCTTCTCTCCCCGTGTACCATCACAATAGTGTTTATCTGGAGCCATGACTCTGAGGGAAATTAAACTTGCCTTACCACCTTAATTTCAGCATATCCAGTCTTGAGTACAAAACTCCACAGCCTCAGCAATTTGGGGTTAAATAGTATGTACCTAATACTGGAAAACATGTGAAGTGATCTCATTTGCAACCTGCTTTCCTGTGTATGAATATCACTTCATCACAGCCAGTACTATGAGGTACAGAGCAGCCATCAGAAACCTTAGTTACAGCTGTATCACACTGTACAGGGCTTCTGCACTGGGGCTGGTTACCATGTCTGTGCTGGTTTTGGCTGGGATAGAGTTAATTTTCTTCACAGTAGCTAGTATGGGGCTGTGTTTTGGATTTGTGCTGGAAACAGTGTTGATAATACAGGGATGTTTTCGTTACTGCTGAGCAGCGCTTACACAGAGTCAAGGCCTTTTCTGCTCCTCACCCCACCCCACCAGCAAGGAGGCTGGGGGAGCACAAGAAGCTGGGAGGGGACACGGCTGGGACAGCTGACCCCAACTGCCCAAAGGGCTATTCCATACCACTTGGCGTCATGTTCAGCATATAAAGCTGGCAGAAGAAGAAGGAAGGGGGGGACATTCGGAGTGATGGTGTTTGTCTTCCCAAGTCACCGTTACGTGTGATGGAGCCCTGCTTTCCTGGAGATGGCTGAACACCTGCCTGCCCATGGCAAGTAGTGAATGAATTCCTTGTTTTGCTTTGCTTGTGTGCGTGGCTTTTGCTTTACCTATTAAACTGTCTTTATCTCAACCCAGGAGTTTTCTCACTTTTACTCTTCTGATTCTCTCCCCCATCCCACCAGGGGGGAGTGAGCAAGCGGCTGCGTGGGGCTTAGTTGCTGGCTGGGGTTAAACCACAACAATGTCCCATGGTACCGTCAGATGGCACTCAGCCTAAAAGGCTGATCTATGACTTGGTCCTGATTTGGTGCTTGGTCATGGATTTAAGACGGATGCAATTTTTTTCTTCAAGCCAGGACTGTGACATATTGGCAGGCTCATGTGCTGTAATGGAAAACTGAATTTCACAGACAAAGAACATCTCATTCTATAGACTAATGAGTGGACTTACACATAAATATGCCATATTTTGATCTAAACTTTGATGCCCTCTTAAATTCCCATGGTAAATATGGCTTTCTTCGTTAGGTATGTCAATGGGGCTCTTGTGAAGAGCACAAAAGTGGTCATAAACTCTTCATGTACAGGTCATTCTTGTAGAGCTGGACTTTAAAATTCACACTTATCATGAAATCGTAGTTTACCACAGAATTTGACAAGTTAATTGTTGTAACTTGTATGTTCACCGGGGGTAGGGCTGAGCAAGACTGGGTTACTGTAACTGGAACTTTTTGGCATGTGTGCTTCACTTGATCATTCCTGTATTCTCTGCCAGTAAAAAAACAAATTGAAAATGCTCCTTTTCCAGTGGAAACATAGATGGAGAAGACAGAATGATACAGGGACTCTAATCTATATTATCTAGGTCATTCTGTCATATAAAAAAATCAGAGCTGCAGCAACTAAATCATTACCATCCAACTTGTGTTCAGAAGAAAGTGATGTGGAGAAAGTTCACTGCAAAATCCACCTTCTTAATTGGCAACCACTTAAAATTCAGCAGAACGGTCAGTTACTGCCGAGCCTGCTACCATGGTGGTGCAAGCCCTTTGATGAGGTGGAGCGGGGAAGGCAGAGAAGAAAAGTGCATTTGATAGGTACAACTCTGGGCTGATGGTGAGGATTCAGGACCAAGCCCTTCTCTGCTGGGCTAGCTATGAAACTGTGAAACAGGTTTAAAATAGCTCCACAATGCTGAGGGGATTGTTTGCACAAAATAATTACTGGAGTATTTAAGTCAAATCATGGGAGCTGCAGATATATATATTTTATTTATTCTTCAAAGAGTCTCTGGACTCAAGACCCCATCTGTTTTCGGACAAAAGGCTTTCTCCACTGTGGCAGTGGAAAGGCTTAAATTTCTGACTTGTTTTATTATTTGTACACAGGCATTTCATAATATTAAGACTCAGTTGTGTTCTGTCCGGCAGCATGAAGTGCAAGTTGCCCATTCCTGCCCAGCCTGTCATTAGTCTACAGGTTAACTAAGCGTATTTGTTAGCTTTCTAAGGTGTACAGAATAGAGCATTTCTTGCACAAAGCTGTGTGGCTCTAATTCTGTAGGGGAGAGGTCTTAATACAAAATTGCTAAGCTTTGTTTAATGAAGCTGGGATGTGTCAAGACTTCTGAATGACCTGTATAAGGAAAATATATTCACAAGTGCTCAATGGCTACAAAAATGTGCGATAGAATTATTTATCTCAAGTTATGAAAAGCCAAAGAAGTAAAATGTGCTCTACTGTTTTAAAGTGCCTGAAACCTTTTTTTCTTTTGAAGTGAGGTATTGCCAGACAGGTGTTGCATACAAGAACAGTAACTGCATTATCCAATTCATACAATATAATTAAAGAACTCGGCTCTGCAGTACGAAATTGCACTGTTGAGATCAATAAAGTTTGACAGTTTGCTACAGCTGGAATCTGGGTCTTCTCATATAGTAATTTATCTAAGTTATTAGGTTTCATCAAAAGTTTAATGCTGCTGGATGTAACCACTTTAACCTTAAATTATTTCTTTTCATGAAAATGGAGGATTGATTCTTTTTTTATTTCTTAATAACTTGGGTCTGTAGTTCTCAGCAGTTATAGGAGTTTTGCAGCTCTCAGCATTTACAGCTAAGAACTCTGATTTCATATATACATTCTGAACAATAACAGGAGAGCTCTATAGAAAATATGGCCCAGAAAACATTACACTGGCCATTGTATACCATATTGAACTACCTATTGCGAATCTTCTCTAAGGTATCCTGCCAGCGATCATAATGACTTTTCCCTCTGCTTATGTGAAATTTGATAGTCTTTTGAGCCTCAGTAACCTCACTCGTAGAAAAGCAATTATGTTCTAAAAAGCAGTCTGTGTTCTTCTGTAATGCAGGCCAGATACTTTCCTCCAGAGATTTTCTATATTGAACCAAACACAGAGTACCTAAGTAAAAGACGTTTTCTACAAAACATGCAGTCTAGCATTAACACCCTTTGGCATTTTGTTCCAATGTGACAAGACCAAAACTGGAGGAAAAGTCTCCAGATAAGCCTAGGCAATAAGGGGTCTGACCCTATCCTACCTGTGCTACTGTACACGATTATCAGGACGACCCAAAAATCCCTATTTTATGGAACTGGGAGAAATCTGCAATATATTTGGCCTTAAAAACTAATGGGACAGTGAAAATATGCTTTTACATGCTCACCTTAAGAAAATCATGAACATCTTTAATATGACAAGTTTTACTGAGGAGACTCCCTTGTTCAGCTTTCTGTCTGTGTTTGAACTCTTCTCTCTTCTTTGCACGGCACTCTAGTCGTTTCAAGATCAGGTCTTTACTTTGCTGGATACATTCTGGAACATAAACCACCGGTGATTAGATACCGTAACTCCACAGGGAGAAAGTAGCATCTGCTACTGTCACACAACGTAAGCTCACAGAAATCTGTTAGCGAGTGAAATAGGCAAGTAATTACAATGCAGGATTTCAAATTTTATTCTTACCCTGATGGTCTTTTTAGATGTGAATGTTTGGGTTGTTACATGGCACTTAAATCTATCAGGTTTTTGGATCACTACCATCCTGCACCCTCCCTTTCACTGCTGCTGCTGCTTATACAAAGGCAGTGAGTTAGTTCAAGAAACAGATTCCCACCTACAGCACCCCAAACCTCCCCCTCCTGCTTTGGGAAGGTCCAGAAGAGGCTCATTACCTAACTGCAGATATGCAAATGCTGCTGCAAGAACAAGGGCAGTAACATATGGCAGGGAGAAAAGGTCTAGAGCAGTGCTAGTTTAGATTAGCTTGAACTGGCATGCAGCCATACCAGGCTTCCAAAGTGACTCATGCAGGAACCTGCAGCAAAAGTTGTCAAGGTCCCTCTGATTTTGTGCTAGTAGTATGAAATGTTTGGGACCAAGTTCTTCTCCCCTTCATCCCCCCTATAGCTCCAAGTGATTCATAAATTCATGAGTCTATCTGCACTCTGTGCTGCAGAGTGGAATTGGCGCTTACGATGTTCTGCCATTACTTCAAGTTTCATTGCCTGTCCAGCTAAGAACTTTATTCATTTCTTCCACCCACCCTGCCCCAGACCAGTACTTCACTCCTGACACAGGTAGTTAATGGGGAATGCAAAAAAATAGTCATCTGTGGCTGCTGTCCTGCCATCACATCAAGCTGCTTTAACTCTGAGAAATTATTTCATGGAGAAATAAAGGAGTACAGTACTGTAGCACCGAGCATGTTACTTATTCTCCATGCTAATTCATCGTGCTCATCCACAGGCTGATGATGCACTGACAAAACACTTGAAAGTGCACTGAAAGTATAGGAAAGCCTGTAATAAAAATGTCTTCTGAACAAATGTAACAACTGTTATTTTTCAACACTACTTGATTCTTTACTACTTCCTTGTTTGTTTCCTAGGAGCACAGTCTTGCTGGCTTTGTGTTCTGCTTGTGAATTATAGGTACAGTTTAACTTATGTATTTAGGAGCTTATAAGCAAGGTCAATAGACTCTCATGTGAAAATGCTGCACTCCAGATTCTTTTTTTAAGCACATTTCATCTCTATCTAAAACCAGGAGGTTGATAATGCCCTTCTGCATAGGCTGTACTAAGTATAATAAATAGATATATATAAAACTATAAACACCTACTTTGCATAAAATCAAGGCCTTGACAGAGGTATTTTTGCTTTGGAACAAGACAAACTTGACAAAAAGGAGGAAAAACCACCCACAGACGTATGTTTATGCTTAACGAATATTAGTGCTGAACCTATGCAAAGACTATGAACTAGGCATGCCAGTTTTAGGAGCAAACATCCTTGAAATAATCTGTACGACGATATACGTGAATTCATGAGTATCAGCAAACTGTTCTCATGGTTAATTGATGTTTTTAAAGTGAAGCAAGTCTGCAGCATGGGAATTCTGATGACCTTCTACGATGAAATGACTGGCTCGGTAGACGAGGGGAGAGCAGTGGATATTGTCTACCTTGACTTCAGCAAGGTTTTTGACACAGTCTCCTGTCAGATCCTCATAGAGAAGAGGATGAAGTATAGGCTGGATGAGCAAACAGTGGGATGGATGGAAAACTTGCACGAAGTCCACTTGGAAGCCAGTAATGAGTGGTGTACCCCAGGGGTCAATACTGGGTCCAAGCCTGCTCAGTATCTTCATTAATGACCTGGATGATGGGGGCAGAGTGCACCCCCAGCAAGTCTGCAGAGGTCACAAAAAATGGGAGGAGTGGCTGATACACCAGAGGGTCATGCTGCCATCCACAGGACCCTTGACAAGCTGGAGAAATGGGCTGAGACAAATCTCATGAAGTTCAACAACAGGAAGTGCAAGGTCCTGTACCTGGGGAGGAATGACCCCATGCACCAGTACATGCTGAGGGCCACCCAGCTGGAAAGCAGCTTTGTAGGAAAGGATGTGGGGATTATGGTGGACACCAGGCTGAACATGAGGCAGCAATGTGCCCTTGCAGCAAAGAAGGGTAATGGTATCCTGGGCTGCATTAGACAAAGCATTGCCAGCAGGTGAGGGAGGTGATCCTTTCCCTCTACTCAGCACTGGTGAGGCCACACCTGCAGTGCTGTGTCCAGTTCTGGGCTTCCCAGTACAAGAGAGACATGGACAGACTGGACATGGCCAACGAAAGACCATGAAAATGGAACTGGAATGAAGGGACTGGAACATCTCTCCCTATGAGGAAAGGCTGAGAGAGCTAGGGCTGTTCAGCCTAGAGAAGAGAAGGCTCAGGGGGATCTTTTCAATGTGCATAAATACCTGGAGGGAGGGTGCAGAGAAGCCAGCCTCTTTTCTGTGGTGCTCAGTGACAGGACCAGAGGCAGCGGGCACAAACCGAAACATGGGAGGTTCCCTCTGAACATCAGGAAACACTCTTTCACTCTGAGGGTGACTGAGGACTGGCACAAGTTTCCCAGAGAGGTTGTGGAGTCTCCACCCTTGGAGATACTCAAAAGCCATCTGAACATGGTCCTGGGCAACTGGCTGTAGCTGACCCTGCTGGAGCAGGGGGTTTGGACCATATGACCTCCAGAGGTCCCTTCCAACCTCTACCATTCTGTGAATTGCTGACCGTGAGCTATGGCACAATTTATCAACATGAAGCTGAATATGAATGAGCAGCACTGCAGCAAGACTACATTCATTCTGACTATTCAGTTCACTGAACTCTAACCCTGATGCCATTTTGCTAGAACAATTTTCTTTAAATATGCCCACAAGTAGCAGAAATGTTTCTGGAAAATGTGTGAGAGTAAAATACTTCTCACTGTTTTCCTTTTGGCTGAACATGTACTATAATTTTCCATGAGTACTCATGGGAAGCACTGAGCCCTTCATACAGCACCTATCAGAGAAGTTGGAGGAATGTTTCTCAACATGTTGGGCATTAGGTAACATGCAAAGTGACACAGGGAGAACCTTAAATCAGTGGGTCAGTCAGCTTAGGCTTTGTTATAATTGTGTACTTTACAGATAGGCAATGCGATGGGCTGCAAGAGGAAGAGGAAAAGACTTTGTTTTTAAAGTATTTTAGTCTGACATAATAAAAGAGAAGTTTATCTGAAGATCATAAGCCTTAAAATTATCTTTTCACAAGAGTGATAGCACAACTATGTTTCATGTATCTTCTGGCTCCACATACTAGCAGGAGATCATAAGACAGTATTCTGCACATACACAGCTATTACTGTCCCTAACATTAGCCAGTATCACCGACAATGTCAAGTACGTGAACAGTAAATGGACAAATCTCACAAATACTTGTAACAAATGTGACTCTTCTTCAATCTTAAAATTAATTAATGTTAGGTATAGATTATGTGAACTGTAGAGTAAGTTCATAGTAATGCCTGAAACAAGACCTAGAAGGCTTGAAGCCAAAGTTCCTATTCTAAGCATCCACCTTTCACAATAATAGTGTTCTTGGCCAATTCATCAATACCTTTTTAAAACAGAGGGGTATAAGGCCAAGGCCATCATTTTTTTACTACTTAATACCATAATGAGAACTCACACCCATATTTCTTAAGTCATGAGCTCTGGTCTAACAGTGAGCACTTACTCACCGTTACTGAAATGTGCCAGCTGTTCCCAGAAGGCCTTGTGCAGATCCGTTAGAAGTTCTTCCTTTTGTCGGACTGAGAGATTATTCTTTACAGTTAAATGGTCCAGAATATTTGATACAATATTTAATCTACACTTGCACTCTTCTGGTATATAGGACTTCAGTGAATCAACCATTTTCACCATAAGCTCCCAGTTGAATAACCTTTCCTGAATGTCCTACAACAAACATAAAAAGGTCCTGTTTAGAAACCAAGAATGGGTCTTTGGTTGTGCTTGTCCTCTCATTGAATTATTCATTCCCAAATTATGTAGAAAACCGAGGAGGCTTCTCAAGACCATGTGAATAACAATCTTCATGTACTTAAATACTTCTAAAACATTGACCAGGGTAGGATAGCAGTAGGTTTATCACATGTTCAGTTGCAAGAGCTAATCTAAAACTATTGGTGTTTTTCATTATTTGTAGCTGTCAAGAAGACATTAAGGCAGGAAAAGACAACAACAAGCTTGCAGAACGAACTTAAATACTCAAGGGGGAAAGATGGACAGAAGGGCAACATAGAAGTCCTGGGCCACTTTTCAAGATACTACACAGCACACCAGTATGGGCCTTCATTTTGAAATGAGGACACATATCTGGTTTTGATACTGCTGGGATTCCTTCAAGTATGTGGTCAGCTGGAGTTCCGTAAATATATAATAAAAATTAGTATAATTGCCTATGGCCTACCAGCTTTCATTGCAGTATTAGAGAAGAAGCCCAGGATTACAGTAGGGAGCAGGATTTCCTGGGTGAAACTGCAACTGCAACTTTAGACAATGCTGCAAGGTTGGAAAGAGTGTGACAACTACTGCAGTTAACAGAGACACACAGACCTTTGCAACGAGATTCAAGCATCACAGTAGTGACTTCAGGCAGGAATATATCCTGTATCTGTATCCAAACACCTCATTTGAAGTCTACCCATCTGAAGGAACTTACTGTACAGTAGCGTGGTATGGGTCAAGTGTGATCAGCTGCAAAGACTATTTTCATACCTGGCCAGCTCAGTTTACTTAGCTGCTCCAATGCAAAACTAACAAGCTAATAATTACTGTGTCTGCTTATTAGTAAGCCAAATAAAGCTAGCTATCCATTTATTCTCCAAATTACTAATAAATGCAGTGGGCCAGATTCTGATTGTACTGTTAATCTATAAATGCCAAGTAATTCTTTCAGTATGTCCTGCGTAAAGCAAAGAAAGGATCTGTTAGATTTAACACAACATAAAGCACAGTGCTGATGCATTTATAAACACATTTTTCCCTCTTAAGACCATATCGCTAAGAGATGTCAAGGGTTTTCAATTCCAGTTAAAGTCATTGGACACACAGAATCACCCTCAGATTTAAATTAGGATTTCTCAGTCAAAGTGGAATAAATACTCTGAAAGAAAAAGAAATGTCCTAATGCCCAGGGTAAACGATTCTCCTTCATCATTAGATCTAGTGCTCTTGCCCCTGGCTCACTGTCTACATTAATATCACTTTTTCCTAACGTAACTGCCTAAACGGTATTTTGAGAATTAGAACTCAAGTGCAGAGAGTTCACCCTCCTGTGAGTCTTCATAAACTGCAATAGAAGTTGAGCTCTTTGCAACAAACCTGAAAAAGACAACTGGAGTAAGCAGTCTACATCATTCCTGAGGCAGGACTGACAGACTCTGTACACTTGCATCATTCTTTGTGTTCAGATTGACTAAATCCCTCTCAACTTTTATTTCTTTTGGTACTTTACCATTGCCTGCAAATCTTGAGATTCACTTAATAAGCTTTCTACTGCAATCATCTTCTCAGTCAGATCCATCATTGTCTTTGTTGCTTTGGCACTTGAGCATTTTGATTGGTCCAAAAAAGCCTGCTGGGCTTTGTCAGTCTGCTTCCAGAAAGCTTCCATCTGTGGAATATGAATGAAAAAACAATCCATGTTCCCTCATTAATCATCTAGTATTTCATTACAGTGAGAGGCATATGAGTCTACTGAGATACAAGTCACTGAGACTACAGACAGCTTTCAGTATTAGTTACAGTGAACATTTTGAAAAGCTAAAGAGCATATTTACTACATGATGACACACGTGTTGGTGGCACATAACCAGTAGGTCAATCCTGACCTTTTTAAATGTAGTCATTCTGTATAACTCGCTAAGAATTTGTTGTTAGTTCATCACATATTGCATCTACAAAAGCCTATTATGTTCTTAGTATTAATGGGAAAACTAAAAAAGACAGCAAACTGGAGCCCTTTTTTCTGGGATGTTTATTTAGCTGCAGGAGCAGGCACTCCAGTCAGACAAGATTTTTGCTAAAAAAGGAAAACTGAAGTCACTGTTTTTCACCATCAAAGCCTTTTATAGCCACATGCTACATAAGCACTTTTCTAACTGCACTGGAATTAAGTACTTCATGCAGTATCAGCACAGTGTACATGCCCATTCTGATACACTACCGTATGGGTAATCTCTAGTTTTAGGCTCCGATCCCACAAACACTTATGACTGTGCACAACTGTGAATATTCTGTGGTCTTCAATGGGATTACTAGTACACATAAAGATAAGAAAATGTATCCATTGCCAAGATTTGTATTTAGTATCTGTGAGTTTTGCAAAAAACTGTGACTATGGCATCTGTGAGCATGGCAAAAACCCCCTTTATATTACTGAGGGAAGAGTGGATTAGTTCAAGGTCCTGATCTGTACGAATCTGTGTACAGGGAAACAATTTTCAGTATAGATGAAAAGCATCTGCTGGCATAAGAGTGACAGACCCACTGAAGGATGACTGCCGCTGGTGAATAACTGCCGCATGTTGCTCAGCGAGGCTGCCAGGGAGTTTTTATGTGACTAACTCCGGAGAACTCTAAACAATTTTTCAGAGAGCAAAGTTAAATTGCAAAAGAAACTTGACACAGATGTACCATCGTTACCAGGACTTCCACTATAAAGTGAAAGGCACAGAGAATCACAAGAAAGCTGAGAAAATTCCTAGTGAAGCCCTTAACCATCAGACATTAAAAAATGTTAACTCCTCTATGAAAAAGGCCCAAGGCTGAGATGATGAGCTGTTTAGTTCAGGGCTGAAGTGCCACAGTAAATCAGCGCAGGCAGCTCACAGAGCCATGAGTCTGACTAGTCAGTCTCTCATTTTCATCAGCAGTGAACTCGCTCAAACCTCAAAAACAGGACTGGGAAAAAGAATATCTTCCAGATCACTCAGTTTCCTGGGAAATAATATGCAGAATATTCTTAACCTCCAGTTTTCTAGCCTGCAAGCTATTTGGACACAGTGACACTACTGTAGAAAAAAAAAAACACCCAAACTTCACTTTGAGAATCAAATGCCTGCTACCGAACCGTATTTTTTGCATGAAAAAACATGTAATGTATTATAATGAGCAGAGCTGCTAAGGCAAAATATTTTGCTAAAGTAAATGTGCAAAGCATGCTAAAAGATAACAATTTTCGTAGTAACTATTTCAGCTTTAAAATGTTTTATAGTCTCTTATTACTCTCTTACTCAGTTATGGAGAATTGAAGAAAACAAGGTGCTAGGATAATATTCCTAAAAGTCACACTATTACTAGGTTTGAAATAAATCTTACCATCTGACAAGCAATAGACATTTTTCAGCTCTAAACTCAGTGTGATAAAACAGCGTTTGAATAAAAAACACACTGGTTCCCAAAGGGAGCTGGAAATACTTTGCTGGAGCAATGTAAAAATGTTTTCAGGACTCACACACATCTAAAGTACTAACTGTGGACTAGTCAACACAACAGTTTAAAAAAAAATTTAAAAGCATTCCCCATCAAAAGAATAACATTAAAATAAAATTTTAGGAGAGAAAAATTAAAAAGTTACATTATCTATTATGTGCTCAGAATATTCTCTCTCTTTCCTTTCTAAGTCTTCTAGAGTCTGGTACTCTGAATTATGGGCTCCTGACATCTCAGTATTCTGGAGTCTAGAGTCCAGTTGTTTCTGCAATTCTTCAAAATCCTGGAAAAAAAGCAAGTGATTTGTTACACAAAAAACCAGACATAATTTCTAAATTTGGGAGTGAATTTGTATGTCAGTTGTGGCTCACGGCTAAGGAAGCTGAACAAGAGCGTTCAGCAAGTTCTGCCTCTGGGTAATGCACCTCCTACAGCCACCAAATAAAACTCAAGGTATGTATATGGCAGCTCTGAACCACACTCAAAACAAATACACACATTTCCACTAGAATGTGAGTATGATCAAGACTGTTGTCCATCTCTACTGAATTCAAGTTTTAGTAAACATTGCTCCATGAGCTTTCATACTAACAATCCTTTGAATCTATCCACAACTATTTTTATTTTAATGCACGTGCCCCATCTTAAATGGCAGCTATGAGTGTATATGCTGTGTTTGACAGCACAGAGAAGTATCCAGATATGATAATCAGATAAGTGTTTCCTGCAGAGTGCTAGCACACACGGATGAACACACCTGTAATACTCATAAGGGACAAATAACAGGCTACATGATTATATGGGTTTTAAAAGTTTTTCAGTCCTTTGAAACCAAGATGATTTTTTTCTGAAAGCTAATGATACTGACAAATACTAGTCTTCTGCCCTTACTTAGTAGCTTAGTTACTGCAGTGGATGATGCTTCAGCTGTTGAAACATGCCTTATGTAACAAGCATTCACTTTTAATATCACACAATTTTGGGTGTCAATACATTAACTTGATATCCTATGTCTTAAAGAAATGTAACCAGATTTTGACAAGCTTCACAAACAATTTCATCAAAACCCCATTAATTTTTCTTACAATGCAGAATCAAAGGAGGAAAATGCCATCTGTGACAAATCATATAATCCTCAGTCTTTCCAATACTGTATTACATACAGTAGTTTCCAGTGCTAATGCTTTTGCTTATTACTGATGTCTCTTTTACGTGGTATCCATAATCAGCCTCATCCCTTACATGATATCCCAACCCTAAGGCTGTCATGTTTCCAAGACCATTCTCTCCAGAATATAGGACAGGAATCCCATAAACAACTGGCCTACTCCAGCAATTACTGCATCTCATAAACAAGACTTAGCCTTTGTCTTGCAGCAGCTCAGGTGCATGAAGACACAGATGCCGTCAAGCCTCATTGAAGGTTAGGCTGTACTGGGAAACACACCTAATCTGTTACCTACCTCTGTGTTTATAATTTGAAGTCATTACCAGAAGTCTGTCAGAAAAAGGGATTTGCACACCAAATCTCACTTTTCATTTAGTAAATACAATCAACTTTAATACTAAACCTGAGGATTTAAGCCAGAGGAGTGGTTTTAAGGCAAAACCCATTCTGAAATAAATTATTAGGTACAACTACAGAGATTCCTGATATTCGGTCACAGTTTGTGAGACTGAACAAACAAAATAAATCTCAACAACTAGAGCTGGCAGGCCGATAGACTTTAATACCTAAATGTGAAATTCCATCTCTATGAAAGAAAAAAAAAAATAATTACTGTAAGAAGAATTAAATATTGGACTAGGCTGCCCAGAGAAATGGGGGAGTCTCCTTCAGTGCAGATATTCAAGACTTGGCTTGGCAGGGCACTGGATAGATAGCCTTGTTATTCCCTGCTTCCTACAGAAGGTTGGACCAGACGATCTCCAGAACTGGCTCTCAACCCAGACTTTTCTATGACTCTAACCTGGAAAATGTAAAGTGGAACCAGTAGTTCTATTTTGTTCAGTTTTGTAAAGCTTTTTTTCCTTCTAATAATCTTAAAAACAATATTGTGACTCCATCTGAAATGCATATTGACTGTCAATGTATGTCATCTAGTTCAGAAGTGGAAAATGGATTTTGATACAAGTATATGGAAGAAAAAATGATAAAGAGGAAAATAAGTATACTTTCCCTTGATAAAAAAAGCCTTGAGTTTCCTTCTGGTACTTTATTTCCTGCTATTTTATTATCAGTAATGATACATGGAACCAGACAAAGACCTGATAATTAGAAATTTTTAAATCTGAGTGAATAAGGTTCACAACGTTCTGTTTGCTTGAACGGATTCAACTACAAAATACTTTTATTCTTTGCAGATTAGACGCATCACTGTCCTGATCACCTCATACAATAAGAAAGGGGAAATGTGGACAAGGTAATGGAGAGAATCAACTAACAAGGGAGTTTCTTTGCATTTCTTCTGAGATAGATTACAGGTGACATTGCTGTTTAAAAACAGTAGGTGAGAGAGCCTGCTGTGGCAGCTTGCACCAGCTGGTCGGATTAACTCTTATTTTCTGTGGTCTGAAATACTAACCAACAAAACCACTTACATTTTCTTGAATTAAAAGGATCTTCTTGAACATATCATCAGTTATCTTCTTTTTACGACAAAAGTCTGTAAGGTATATTTTGAGAACCTGAATAAACATCTATTCAAAAGGAAGGAAACAAAACCCAGGGTAAGTGCCTGTTCAACATCATAAGGACATCTTTGTTGTCAACTAAATCAACAACTTTTGTTGATTTAAATCAATCCGTGAGACTATAGTGAATCATAAGCAAAATAACAGAAACATCATCAGAACTCCGTATTACTTCCACTATGAAAAATTCTTTAGCTTTGGCTTCAGTAAGATACTGGGAGATGGTGTTATGTTCTAACAAGGACAAGGACATAATCTCATATAGCCTTGTAACCAGACTGACACATCTGAAACTGTCCTTTACTGGACAATATACAGATCACTTAAAAATATAAAGCCCATTTTTTTAAGTTTAATGAACCACTAAGCTGAAAGATACTAACATATTCATTACTACGATTTCAGCTGTAGTCGGCCAAATGAAGTATCAATCATTTTTATATACAACACAAAAGTAACCATCTCAAGTTCTAGCTACCTTCTCTTACAAAAAAATACAGCTATTTTCCAGCTGTTGGCTGTTGTTTTTTTTTTTAAGATTGTAATACTAGTGTCTTCAAAAAGATATTTTTGAACACTGGGATAATTTGTGCTTAACCTCTTCTCTTGCCTTGATTAGAGTGTCAGTGTAAAGACAATTCACTTCATTACTAACTGCTGCAACATTTTCCAATATGAAGATAAAAATACATGAAATTTAACAGCCACCTGCCTGTTACTCATGCACTTCAAAACAGATGATGCAGAAGTTGCCCACTTTAAACATGTAAAAACATAAATAAGACCATATTTACATATACAAGCAGTTATTGAAGCCAACATTTCAGCTGAGCAAAATCTGGAAAGTATGTTATAATTAGAATTGAGTAGAAGAGAAAACAGTAAAGCAGCCATGTTTTGGATTTCACTTGCCAACGGTTTGGATAGGAGTTTGGCAAGTTTTGAACACACAACACCAAGATACCACATGCTGTAAAAAGGGGGGGGAAAAAAAAAGAATTCAGGAAAACACTGAAGGAAGAGGATATGTTTCCTTTTCCTAGAACTGATGCTAATAAAGACTGACTCTGAAATCAGAGAAAGCAGAGTGGTAAAGGAAGAAACTATTCTCTAAATTGAATTTTTTCTGCCATTTTCCCCTGCTAGTGAAAACACAGGGCTATTCAAAGCTTCAGCTGAACGTCAAAGTAATCTGCCTTTTATAGTAATTTCTGGTGGGCCACAAAGTACGTTCAATGCTCATTTCCTCAGTATTTCTGTGATTACATCACCATGTTGTTAACTTATCGTCATTTACAAATGGATTATTAACTTTGAGATCAAGTTCAACCTTCTCTAGTCAAGCTAAATTTCCTTCTGGAATCTGATCTCAAGCTCCCTTCCTCATCTACCTAGATGGGAATAAATCCCATCAGAAGAGAGGCTGCTTTCCAGGTTTACTTTAATGCTTCCTCTTTTGGACTGTGTAGAACTTTGTTCAGAAAATCCCTGAACAGAAATATTCTCACTGCATTTAACAAATTATGTCAGAAATGACCAATCTGTTTAAAAAGAGGTTGGGAGAGAAGGGGAGGAGAAAGCTATATACTTTATGTCCAGATTTATATTAACTAAGCTAAAACTTAGTAATGGTAGTGATTCTGTACTTGCTCATAACTAGTCACCATAAACAATTATATACATCCTTTTTTTTTTTTTTTTTCTCCCTGTCAGCTTTGGATACTGTGACTTGATTGACTTGATGTAGTTAGCTATCTATGGTTTAAATGGGTACCTTAATTCCTCTGTCATACAAAATCAGGACTATTGTACATATAACAATGGTACTGATTCAGTTGAACTGAATTTTCAATTTTATTCAAAGAGCTTGGAGTCCTTGGAGTTGCAATGCACAAGCATTGCCCTTAAAACACAAAGTCATCTACTAAATATATATATTTTCTCTATTTTTATGACCCTCAAGTGTTGTATGTTATTCTCTGGAGTAAAGTTTAAAAGCAAATTTTTATGTTATCCAGTCTGACCTCCTGTATTTCACAGCCCAATATATTTATTTGTATTTTACTCCTTTGTGAAGCTCATATATATGCAGAACAGAGAGAAAAAATAAAGAGAATACTGTAGAGATGCAACTCTGCTACACTACTTCCCAGCTAGTTACTAGTTTATGTTATTTCCTAAACTGATATTCAACTAAGATGTTCAAAACAAATAGCTATAAATGAGACATGAGTACCTACCACATGTTTTTCTTTCCTGAGTTCAGTATCAAGAAGCATGAGATCTTTTAAAATAAGACTGCAAAGGCAGAGCTTAACATCAAAACTAAAACAAAGATTTAAAAAGTGTTAATATCAATCTAAATGAAGGTCACATAAAAGAGCAACGCCATAGTTTCATGTAATTACTAAATTATCCTAAAAGCATTGGCCCTAAAACAGCAGTCAAGTCACTTCATTTCTACATTGCCTTCTCCTTCAGATAAAATCTCTCTACATAAAAGCAAGCAAAACAAAAGAGTGCTTTAACGAAGTTGGAGTTGCAGTTCCCTTTAGAAAAAGGCAAGGTAAATATAGGCATGAGTGGCTACAACAAAAGGAAAACAAAACTTTAAATTAAAACAGCTACAGCAAGAGTGGGCATTTTGAAAACATTCTTCATTGCTAGTACGTTCCCCAGTCCCCATAGTGACACAAATATAATTTTCTTTATTCTTGCTAATGAGATTACAGACACATATTCATCTAGGGGTATCTCACTGTTGTGCAGCTGAAAGAAAATCGGAGCTGATAAGCTATTTTGATTAGCTCTACCTGCTCATCACTGGAGTGACTGAGAAAGGAACAGTTTTCCCACAATATGACAGAAGTAGTTCCCATTAAAACGGAGAGAGCAGACCATTGCCACTTGCTGTTCTCAAGGCACCTGTTGTGTGACTTTATGTTGTACAGTGCAGAGGACTCTATCCCCAGCTGAGCACGCCACTGCACGTGTGAACTGAGCATACAAGCCAAAACAAAGGGATCTCCTTATTGTAACAGTGATAGACCTTTTATGAGACTGCTTTTGTCAAGTTCCGATTCCCAGAACTGCATAAAGAACAAACTGACTTTCAGTATGCAGCATGATGTATTACTTTAATCTTCCCAACCACTTTTTTAGGGTTATAAGCAGATTAACCCTGTCTTGATGTGGTGAATGTATGCATTCAAGCCCAGCCTTCAGTTTACATCAGACCTTTAGTGATTGTCCCGAAAACCACTGGGGCATGCTAGGAAATGACCAAACACGAGTGCAGGTTTACTGCTTACCTCTCACATGTTAGCACTTCAGGGAAGCTGATCACCTTGAGGAAGGCTCGAGCCTGAAATCTGTCATCGCTTGTTGTGGAATGTATTGTTGTGGAGGAACTGCAGTCCTCTTTGTCTCCCTGGCTCAGGGATCCCAGGCTGCCTGACGTAGATGTCTCCATGACCTGATTAGGCAGAACCGACTGCTTTGGATTCTCATGCAAAGATGGATTGGATGACCCATCTGCTAAAGGCTACAGTCAAAGAAAATTTAGAAGGTCAATTAATACAACACAATAAGGAGATAAACATCTCATCAGTTTGCAGTGTTTGCTTTCAAGCGAAAAATTAAATATACACAGCAAAAGCATTTCCACAAAATACTGACAGGTTCATCATGCTGACAGGTTCTGCATTGCCTGGAAAAGCATTCTTCTGTTGTGATTATCTGCTTGGTGCATGTTTTCTTACTGCACGGCAGATCCGGGGAGGGGATTCTTATGTCTCCTTGGACAGACCCAACTTCCATTAATGTTAATGGGAAGAAAAGGTCTCTTGACTACAGTGAAAATTGACCAGACACCAGGTCAATTGCAGGTTTCAGAGGGAGCTGAAAGCAGCTGATACCTTACAGAATAAGCCCTGAGTTAACGGACTGTAAACAAAGAGATCCCTCTTAGGCAGATTGGCAGTAAGTTTTCTTCTATTACTTGAGTCTGTGATTTACTCTGACACAGAATGATTGTCATTAATTTTTACAAGTAGAATCTAAAACCTTACCCTAAATTTCTGATTGATGGGATAGATCACTTTTGCCTTTAATGCAAATGCCGTGACGTTACTGTTCAGAGGAGACTCACTTTCCTGCATGGAAAAGAACAGAAAACCATTTGGGAACAGCAATAGACCTGATGGTTGTTCACTGTAAGCATTCCATGCCCCTTTTGGTTACACAACTTAGAAATTCCTATCGATAGCTAAGTATTTATTGACTGTTTCTGCTTTGGCACAAGAAGTCTTCTCATAAGTCTCCTTCAGAGTATGAAACCCAGAAAAGAGAACTCTATCATTACCACTGCTCCAAAATGTTTTTACTCCTGCAAGGGAAAATAGGTAATAGCTGGTATTCACAAGCTATTTTCAGTTTGGGGTTTTTCCCCCCTGCTTTAGTAGCAACTAGAGATTTCACATGAGAGACTGAAATTATCTTAATAATAGAAACTACTAAAGGATAAGCTCCACAGATATCATCATGGCTATAAATTATGACTTTCAATTTAAATAAGGAAACAATAGATTAAACAAAACCAGTCATCACTTTTTCCAGGAAGAACTTTTATAGTACAACCCTTAGTTATAATCTAGAGAAAATATCAATGTTCTTCCAAAGAACTTTTTATAGATAATGCATTCTTTTCATACTGCTATATCACGTAATCCGACTTTCTGCTCTTCCTCTTCCCCAGCCACTGCTTTATGCACTGGAACAATGAGATAATCAGCTTTGTTTTGTGAGGTTATGTATGGCTCAATAAAAGGTTGGCTATAAGCAACAGATAGAATGTTTAAATCCAAGCTTTAGGAGATTTCCTATTCTAACTGTTTTGGTTTTGTCATATGAAATGAAAGAATCTGATTTGTCAAAACACAATTTTCTTTATATAGATTTTTCTAGGAAATATCAGAGCACTAATAGAGTCTAAAAAAAGAGACAGGAAGAGAAGAACAGACTACATAATTCATTAGACTCTTTTATCATTGCACCTTTTCTCCATTTTGTTTATTTCCGGAAGTCATTTCTGGATTTACTGATAAAGTTAAAAGTATGCGGTCAGCATGTAAAACACTTGCTCATACTGAGCAGTCCCACTGCTGTAGTACATATTCAGGGATAGAGGCCAACAGATCCATTGCTCTGCAATGGCTGGAGGCAGAGCAGCTCCAGTCCAAAGCTGTAAAGCCATATCACAGTGTGCTAGAACTAACACATTCTGCTTCTCAGCAGGCATGAGTAATACACAGTTATTATTAACACGGTAATTATGGTATTATTGCAACGTGGAAGGTCTCAGAATGAAAAAACTGTTTTTCTGAAGTGCTCGAACCTAACTAAAAGCATTTTCCATCTATGCCTCTCCATGAACTGTCAATTTGATGCTAGTAACAGCAAAAGCCTCTGGGAATTGGAACAAATGAATAGAAAAAAATATATAACTTCAGTAGTTAGACAAATAGGTGGGAGAAAGTCCCTTAATGTGTTATAAATGAGCTAAAGGGTTTGGGAAATGGATACAGTTGTGAATGATCACCTTTAAAAGACTGTGATCCTATTTCAAAAGGACTGGTAATATGCATCAACTTATATCATTACATAAGTTCTCCCACAGGATTTACACTCCAAAAGAGAATCTAATCCATGCTCACTTGTTATGCTGTACTATAACTCAAGTAAAATGACCAGCCATGGTTTGTCACCATTCCTGATCACAAAACTGAAACTAAGATTAATTTACCTGTCAGTATTTAAACCAACAGTAAAATGTTTACAATAATGTCTATCTTCTCTTTGCCTTGAAACCAGTTCTCATTACAAGCTAAGCACCACGCTGGCTGGCTTTAACTGACACTTTCTGCATATATTTAATTTATGTATAACAGACTGCATAAGTTAGCTGAACTGCATATTTTTTTAAATGTGCAGTTTAACTCACAACCTTTAGCTTCACCAAGAGTGGTCAAATCAGCTTCGGGTGAAAGGCTGTGATCTAACAATTACATGGTAGGACTGGTTCTCAAGTTATTTTGAGATTATCACCAAAAGAAAAGTTACTTGAATTTTTGATTGAGGGTGGGTTAAGTTTATACCTTCTCCTACTCTTCTTTCCAAATTGTTTTTCTAATTGTCCTTGAATCCCAGCTCACCATACTGGTGTTTCAGTACTTAAGATCGTTTGACCTCTGCACTGTATCTTCAGCTGGTACCTGATGGGAAAACTTCTTACGCGAGAAAGCCATTGAAGATGCTGCTGTTCGTAAACATACTCATTTTACTTCATTTGTTCTTTCTGCCTCCGTTGATCTACTCGGTCCAACTGAGAGCTGAAGCTTCTAAGGAGGCTCTAGAAAAAAAGTATTTGTTCCAGATTGGACCTCATAAGGGAACTTTGTTACTGTCAGAATTTCTCTAATAAATCTCCTTCTCCAGGAAAGAATCCACTATCAACTCTCAGCACTGATTTCAGTACTTAAGAACTCTTTCTTATGTCAATAGTGTTAACTTTTCCCATCAGCCTTTTGAAATTAAGGACAATATAGAGGAAAACCAAAGAAGCCCTTGTCCAAAAAGAACTCAGGATCTTGATTAAAATATCCAAAAAGAGTCGCCCAAGAGAAATGGAACTGATAAGGGGAATGAGTGCCTGAAATGGTTGCATTCATAAGCAGCCATCAACTCCCACTCTCCTTCTTACACTTTTTCTGAACACTTTTTAAGGGCTCATTTCCAAACCCAATAAAATTAAGACAGTTTGGACCAGGACCTGAATGTGCTCATTGCTACATGCAGCAAAATGGACATCCAGCAACAAGAGAAGATCTTTACCTCCAGCACCATCTCCTCTTTTGATGTATAGGGATCTGCTTTATTTTTCATGAGTGTGTGCTCTTTTTCGTCAGAGTTGAAGCTTTCCAGAAGTCTCTGGGAATCATCCTTCTGAAATTCCGAGAGAAAACAGATAAAATATAACACTGAGACCATGCAGATTCATTGGAAACATCTCTGACAGCAGCCTGGATACATTCATGTCTCCATTCTGAAAATTATTTCAGTTTTAGTTGAAAATTTTGGAAAAATACAATCTGAAGATGAATGAGAATTTTACATATTCAGGAAGGAATAATTAAAATTAATGAACTTTATGAATTTGATTTGTCAGTCCAGAGGTAGAGTTTTAATCCGAAAAGTTGTTAAGAGGCTGTAAACGCGTCAAATCAATTCATCTGCTCTCAAAATGTCTTACTATAGACTATGGAGTTGAGCTCATGGTCTAAGTTCAAACTTCTCAATTAAAGCAAGTTAACTAAAATTGTCTGTAATTGCCTGAAATGAAGAGAACGCCGAGTATTTTTGCTCCCCTGCTATGAGAAAAAATTCCTAAATGAAGTTTTATGTGTGGGAAAGCTCCTGTCAGGAAGAAATAATCATCAGAAAATGTTCAACATCTTCCTTCCCCAAAAGCAGCCCATATAATTGGCCTTTACTTCCCTAACAAACACACAGAGCCACTGGTACGGACACAGACTGTGCAGGAGAAAAACCTCCTGCTGCACACGCTCTTCCCTGTGCACTAGATAGACCAAAAAATAATACTAATGTTGGTCAATGCATCCAAACATAGCACTGCAAAGAATTTTTTTAGTGATGGAAAAGATGGCAGCCACCCTACCTTGACTACTTTTGAAATTATTTTTTAGGTTTTCAATACACTGACTGCTTTTTGATGTAGTCTAATGATATGGCTGCAGCCACCATGCATGTAACTGTCTTATGGAAAGATTCTCCTTGAATTGTTTGGCCACTTGGTATATAAAGTAGTCCATTTTCTCAGAATATAGAGAACTGCCCAGCCTTTGAATACATTTCATTCCTTATGACTTGCCTCTGTCACCTGTCTGGAACTTAGATGCTCAATAATACAGATCATATTCTTGGGTTAGCCTCTAAGACGTGGTGAATTGCAGATGCTGGTTCCTAAAAATCTACTTATGACAAACGAACAGCTACAAGTCTCCCTTGGCAATCTTTTCACTTCTTGTCCCAAACCAGAAGTTCACAAAATTTAGGCTGAGCGATCGGGACTTGTGGAAGTAGCCACATTGAGTTCACCACTGTACCTCACAGCATAGCCACTCCAAAATAAGAATTTGCTTTTCTCGACTTGTTTCTCCAATTGTTCATATTCATCCAGTATTAACTTTCACTCCTTTATATCTCCAATTTTACAAGTATTTACAATCATTTTACAAGTATTTGAATTTTTCCAGGATTAATTTCTAATCTCATCGCCTTCCTCTCCATTTGTTTTTGTCCTTTGTTATTTTTGCAACTGAAGTGCTACTGAGCTCCCCTTCTAGACCATTAAGAAGTGGAATAAAACTAAGTCTAACTGTAATTACTGCAACGCTTCATCAAGCCAATCTACCAGAATACCATAATGAGACAAGCTCCAACCCAAAGAGCCTCCAGGCAACACTGTACTCTAACAGAAGAATATTACCGATAGAAATGTATTACAGTACACTACATGGTCTGAAGTTACCATGGTAAAGGTTTCTTCTTAAAACTATCCCAGTGCGCCCTATGCATAGATCATCAAACCAACAAAGCACTTAACTGCGTGCATCCAAGTCCCACAGATTCAGGCTGAGATCTATAGAAGAGTGATTAACTGGGGCTGAGGGACAAACGCTGGGTGAGATCGCGGTGCCTACGGCTGCTTCGGACTCCAGGTACTTGCCCTGCTCCCATTGCAAGGATAACTCAGCTGACTGGGAAGGAACATGGCATCCTTAGAGAAACTATCCCTGCTTTTATTTTGGATACAGAAAGCTGTAATATGTGCAGCTCAGTACCTGCTATACACACAATAGGCTTGCTCCATAGCATCGGTGGGGCAGACAGGACGAAGAAGGAAAAGGCCCAGACAGCCTAAGGTAGCCCTGTTCGATTTGGGAAATCAGACCCATAGGATACAACCTGCCCACCCTGCAAGGTGCTCTGTATGCACCAGCAGGCAGTTTATTTTTCTTTCAAAATAAACAACTCCTTTACAGCAGCAGCATTGATTTTAATGGCATTTAAGCACCTAAATGCATCTGAAGATCTGGGCCAGAGAGAACTGACAGCTTCTATTCCCTATTGACATAAATGACATAAAGGATAAAATTGTACGTAGCTATATTTGAGTTGGTAGTGGCAGTACAATAAAGATACAACCTATTAAGGCAGGGAAAATGAGCAATTGAATCAGAGAGGCTTGCACTCACACAGGATGCATTGATCCAGTATTTGAAGTGCCTCCATTACTAGGCTAAAGCATGGCTTCAAACAGAGTTTCAAACCTCCTACTTAAAAGCAGTTGGGAGCAAGAGGATTTTTCTCTTATGTCATGTTTAATGACGATCAACACTAGCAGATACGCACACACAGCAGAGCTGTTATAGCTGAAAAAAGGTGTGGTTAAAAACCAAGCCAAACCAGACCCCCCACTGCAGGCTGGCAGAACGCTCCGCAGGGCTCCAAATTTCCCAGCTGCGCCAGCGCCAACCATTGCTACATCCAGTCAATCCAGCACGACTTGGGACTAAATGTGATGGGAGAAAGAAGCATAAGTCGATAACTATTCTCAGCAAATATATCTGCCTGGTAGTGGTTTTGCAGGTATGTGCTACCTCTGCAATCCTCGAGTCCAAACAAACACTTTATGTAATAGAGATATGAACCATCCACCAGTCCTTAAAACAGGGAGGCAGGTATGTCATTAACAAAATCACATGCTTTAGAAAACCCTGTTAGTTCTGCATCAAGCAAACAGTCAGATGTATTCTGCCTCCTTTATTTCTCGGGTACGTACATGTGCATCCTCAGTGCAAAGTTACTGCTGTTACTCTGCTTTTGCTGTTTGTAAAATGAACTTTGGAAAAGTTCATAAAATGCTTTGGAAATCGGATTGTTCTTACTGGTTTAGGATGGAAATTAGCGTTTATTTCAAATTATCTCACGAAGTTTCTGCAAGCTGGGTACATCTTCCATTATGCCCAAAAGCAACACAGTCTCGTACAAGTGATAGCTGTGAGGGGCAACTAGTGGGTCATCTATGTTAAACAAACATACAGGCCAGTAGGGCAATATTCAGAACACATAAATACTTAAACCGGCCTCTTTTTTCAGCCATCCCGTTTGTTTCAGCACATTTTTTAACGACTAAAGTAGTAAAACGCTTCCCTACAGAGGCGTGTCAGGAATCACGGGGCTCCCCACCCACCACCGAGCTCACCCCGAGCCCGCAGAGTCACCGCTGCAGCGCTGACCACCGGCCGCGCCGCTCGCCCCGCGCCCCGGGGCCGGCCCGAGACACCCGGCCCAGCGCGGGCAGAGCCGAGCCGGCGGCACCTCCCGGGCCCTCTGGGGCCGCCGCCCCTCACAAACCAGTCCCGACTCCTCCAAGCCGTTCCCAGGCCCGAGCCTCCCCGCGGCGCTCCGCGGCGGAAGGCAGTGGGGAAGGCCGGCTGCCTGCCCCCCGCCCGCCGGCCCCCCGTACCTCTCTCCGCCGGCGCGGCCCGAGCGCGCAGCGGCAGAGCAGGGCGGCGGCGGCGGCGCCCAGCAGCAGCCCCAGCAGGACGGCGGGGGCCAGCAGGGCGGGGAGCGCCTGCAGCGAGCGAGCCCAGAACTGCAGCCCCACCGCCCGCAAGCAGCCCCCGGCCGCCGCCATCGGGGCCGGCCCGGCCCGCAGACAGGAGAGGAGACGAGACGAGACGAGAGGGGAGGGGAGGGGAGGGGAGCTCCCGCTGCTCGGGGCCCCTCCGCCGCCCGCCCCCCGCCTTCGCCGCGGTGGGAGGAGACCGATGGCGGATGGATGCGGCGGCTGAGGCCCGGCCTGGCTCGGGGGCAGCGCCTGGAAAGTCTCCGCGGCGCCCTACGCGCCCGCGGAGGGGCCGCCTGCCGCCATGCGGCGGCTGCTGGCCGGCCTGCTGCTGGCGCTGCTCCCTGGCGGGCCTTCCGCGCCCGTCCAGCCCCTCGGAGCGGCCACCTGGCGCGCCCGGGCCGGGGGCCGCCCCCCGCCGAGCCCCGCGGAGGGGGCCGGGGCGCCGGGTCCGCCCCGGGAGCCCTGCGGGCAGACGGCGGCTGGGGTAAGGCGGGGTGCCCGCGGGGCGCTGCGCGGGTGGCGGGTCAGCCCCTCAGCGGGGCGGGTCCGTGGGCCCGGGGCGGCTGGTGGCGGGCGAAGGAGAGGCCCTGTCTGAGGGCGCAGGGATCCCCCATGGCGGGGTTTGCTGGCGGAGCGGTGGCCCGGCAGAGCAGCGGCCGCTTCCCAGGCACTTGGGCTGGGGCCAGCGGCCCGACAAGCTGCCAGGGGTCGGCGTGGTGGGGCCACCGCAACGTGCCGCATGCCGACGGTGGCTCCGCTTCGCTGTTCTTCCTGAGCAGAGGGATTTGGTGTTTCTTTATCTAGTCACAGCACCCTTGCCCGCTGGTGTCAGCCCGCTGGTAGGAGTGCCAGTAGCGGTTTAGGATACGGCTTTTATTTTTCATTCTTTCTCCTTACCTAGGTGTGTATCTATCAAGCTGTCTCAAACTGTGTCAACGTAGTTTTCTTTTGCCGATGTCGAGAGTACCTGAGACTGTGCGGTGGGGAATGGAGGGAGTCACGAAGGATAGTTTGTGGTGTGATTATAAAAAGACTAATCAGCAGGAAATAGTATTGCAGGAAAACGAAGGAAAAAAAAAACCCAACCCACCTTATTTTTCCACCAGAAAAATAAATCAATGTAAAACTTGGGAAGATGTCTGCTGGCAATATTACGGCATTAAATTAATTACTTTTGAAGCATGATGTGAATGCTGGCCCGTAGAATTGGCACTATTTGCCAATGCGGAGCCCCTCGTGATGCCCTCTGGTATTATGGACGCACTCTGCAGTAGAGTGGAAGAATTGTGCTGAATATCCAGACTATATTTTCCAGTGTAGACTACTGAGAACTGAATGTTAGATAAGGCAGAAGGAAAAACAAGGAGCGCTGTAATGTCATTTGTAATTGATGCACATCGACATAAGAACGCTGTAGATTTTTGTGCTTGAGCTGTTGTAAAACCACAGATGAATGAATGCCTGCAGTCTGTGGAAATCAGGAGCCATTTGTACGCTGATTTCCTAGGAAGTAGGAAATAAAGCTTGTTAGCTAGCAAGCCACATTTTCTGCATGCCTTTATGCACGCTTAGACCACTGTCTACTTTTGTTGCAGACTCACTTACAAAGGAACTGTTGACATTTAATGTTCATATATATGCTGATACAATGCACTAGAGTAATATTTGGGATTTATATTTATAAGCAAGATTTATTTCAACATTTAACATAATAGACCATCGTATTGGTGTTCTACACTGGTGTCATTACATCCATTTAGTGAACTGGTACACATTTCCTTAATGCAGATAGGGCTCTAGAAATATCTGGCAAAGGTTAATTCGCTTTTAACATGTGATTTCTATTGCTGCATATCCATATGCATATATGGAAATACATACATATATATATCTATCCACCAGACAATTATTTGTTTAAGTTTGCCACTGGAGTTTCCTGTTCTTATCTTTCTGTGTTCTTGAGATGCTTGACTACTCAAAATTCAGGGTCATATAGATTGTTTGACCAATGAGAAGAAATTAATAATGGCATTAGAGAACTTTGGCATAACTCAGTTTGTGTACAAGAATTCTGGAGTGCAGGGAGAGCTGTACAACAAGGTATTTGCAAATAGCCCCTAGTGAAGAGCTCAGTGCCTGGGGTCTCCCAGAGCTGTACCCTGGGGCTGCTCTGAGTGTGCTGTATGTTCCCGCTTGTATTCGTTTCTCTGTCCTTTCTTTCTCCTCCACAAGATCTGCCTCCAATCCCATATGTACTTGTTTTCCAGAGCAGTGTCCACTTAAAACCTAGGGCTCCTGGTGCATCCAAATTTGTGAGGTGTCTTGCATTTTCTGTTATTTTGAGGGAAAGTGCTCTATTGGAAGTGAGAACTGTTTTCACACAAGGTTAACTAAAGTTACAGCTCTAGCGATAATCAAAGTGATGTCTTCCCTGAGCAGGCAAAGAAGAAAATTGCCCATAACTTGCTGTACTGTAGCAGTGGTGTTGACATAAGTCAGTACTTAACATTACTCACATGCAGTGCTTGGGAACAAACAGAAACAGCAAGCGCGGGTCACGTCGTTCAGCGGACTTAGAAGATCGCTGTTAATCAGCCGACGTTCCTAACTCTGTATTATCTCCTGCAAGGAAGCATTTTTATTAAATAAAAACTTGCTTGTATGACTACTACATCTTGATCAAAACACTGGGCATTAACAATCCTTAAAAACACTGGTTTCTTTTACTGATGTTTTAAAGCTGTGATTTCTCTATCAATCTCTGTGGTCTGGGAACAGATGGGAGGCTGTCACAGATTGCCTTGTAAGCTGCAGTTTTTAGCCTGTGGTCCCTTTGAAAGGCTCTGTGTAATGCTCCAAAGGAAAAATGAGCATGTCAGTAGACTTGATCATCCAATATGGACACATTGCTGCTGACTCCTAATGACTGGATTTTCCTGTGTCCTCAAATCTGCCTTTGAAAATGGCAAGGAAAGATTATTTTATAAGAACAAACTAATAGCAAACCCTTCTGCTCCACTATTGCGCAGAGGCTCAGCCTGATAATATGAAGTGTAAGTACAGTTTGAGCCCCAAGTATGCATAGCTGTACTGGGAGACAGCAGAGCCTCATACTGCTTGACAACCTGTGGGAGACCTCTAGAGCCGTGTTGTGTCTCTTCTGGTAGTTAATTTTGGGAAATTTAAGGCTTTGTGGAACAGGGTTCTGTGTAATTGTGAAGCATAAATTCAGTGTAAGAGTTGAGTATTAAACATTTATGGAAACAGTTCCTTTTTATAATTGCTCTCTTCTGTGTTAACTTTAGGTTATTAAAGATAATCTGTGGCTTCAAAAAGAGATGGGATGTCTGGGAATGACAGGTATGTAACTGTTTTCTCTCTCTTTTCAGTGCTGTGGGAGTCCCAGGGCTCCCAGGGCATGGGTGTGAAGGTGGGCATGGGATGGGAGCTGTGCCCTGGTGGCCCGCTGTCATCAGTGGGACTCTTCATCCTGGGCCACAGGGGAGTGTTTGCTCAGAAGTTAGGAACGAGGTGCTCTAGGCTCCCTAAACAGCTCATCTAGAATGGAGCCACTGTGAGAAGACCTTAATTCGTACCCTGCTCTGAATCATTTTCAGGAGGAGCCCTTTTTCCTCATTAAACATAATGACGTAGGGGAGCGCCCTCTGATGCCCAGCGTTCCCAGTGTTGTGGAAAACCCATATTGCTTAAAGCTGATCAAGACCTTGTTCTTTTTCAGAAGCTAACTTAACCTCTGTGCATTTACTAACACTGTTGCAATACTTAGTCTTGAAGCTATTTTCAAAGACCTATGCAATTACAATAACTAATATACATTGTCCTGGACCAAGTTGTTAAAGACTCATAGACGTAGCGGGTCTGGAAGTGTTGCTGGGATGCTAATGTTCTTTACAGCAGGTATCAAGTATACTTGTCACTGATCTCAGCTACACTGAGCATCTCCAGTGGTAGTTGCCTAATCTGATCGAAATAGGGTACCCTGATACTTAGAGAAGTCCTTTACAGCTTGGAGGAGCTGCATCTGAGGGCTGACTGCCACAGGCTCTTTGTGCACATTTGAACAAATCACTTAGTTTCTCAGAGTCTCTGGTCTTTATTTTCTTTATATGCGTATGATAAACAGTGTGCTACCTCACCCAAGTGTAGTGGAGATGAGTACCCTCAAAGGTTACGACATCCTCATACAGCGCATTAACGGAGGCAATGCAATGCCTGAAACAGACATCCTTCCCCCCCACATGGCTGCAGGAGATGATTTCATGACATGCATTTGCCAAGAAGCTACGTGCTCTGAAGCAGTCATCTCGTGAGATGCCTCTAATTTCTTTGCCCTGTGCCATGGCTTATTCACAAATGAGTTTAATAATTTAAATACGAAATCAAATAATTCAGATTTGCTCAGCTTCCTTGTTTTTTTCCTGTATTTATTCAGTGTCAGCTTTTCTGCTTGCATCTTGCTTTCTGATAGGTTGCAAATTATTAATGTACCGTCCACTGAGAGAGGAAATGCATGCGGTTTTGTAGTTCAGAAGAACCTTCTGGCGCTAAAGAAAAAGTGGGGCGATTGGAGGATTTTGACATGCAATATCTTTTCGTTAGTGGTTGAAAATAGTGTGGCCAGCAGGACTAGGGAAGTGAGCATCCCTTTGAACTCGGCACTGGTGAGACCACACCCCGAATCCTGTGTTCAGTTTTGGCCCCCCCACTACAAGAGAGACATTGAGGTGCTGGAGCGTGTCCAGAGAAGGGCAATGAAGCTGATGAAGGGTCTGGAGCACAAGTCTGATGAGGAGCGGCTGAGGGAACTGGGGTTGTTTAGCCTGGAGAACAGGAGGCTGAGGGGAGACCTTATCACTCTCTACAACTACCTGAAAGGAGGGTGTAGTGAGGTGGGGGTCGGTCTCTTCTCCCAAGTAACTAGTGATAGGATGAGAGGAAATGGCCTCAAGTTCCACCAGGGGTGGTTTAGATTGGATATTAGGAAAAATTTATTCACCGCAAGGGTTATCAAGCATTGGAACAGGCTGCCCAGGGAGGTGGTTGAGTCACCACCCTGGAGGTATTTAAAAGACGTGTAGATGTGGTGTTTAGGGACATGGTTTAGTGGTGGACTTGGCAGTGTTAGGTTAACGATTGGACTCGATGATCTTAAGGGTCTTTTCCAACCTAAATGATTCTACGATCTATGAAACTCTGCCATTTTGTTAGTAGGTAAATACACATGTTAAATGAGGGGTGCTACAAGCACTGAATTGTATGCTTGATTTTATAACTGAGTATTGTCCCATTCTAATAAACATGATTTTTTAACATATTTAAAGCTAAGTTTTTAGTGGTTTGTTTAATTAAGGTACTAGACTCTTTATTTCTTAGTGAAGAAGTTCTCAATGAAACCAGCGAGATGGGAACTTCTGCATAAAACCCTTGTTGTTGAAAATCGCAGCGTGCTGAAATGAAACGGTTTGTGGCAGACCGGCACACTGATCTCAGGGTTTCTGTTGGAAGCTTTTTCGAGTTGTTTCTGGGTAAGATGAGAAAAAGCAATCCCAGAATAGCCCTGTGATTGGGGAACACAATGGATTTTTGAAAGTTATGTTCGAGTCTGCTCTGACTGTCGCGGATGGAGTGAGAGTGCACTTCACTCGTAAGAGAGAAGTAAAAATATAGTTTATTGATACAGAATAGGGAGTTAACAAAGTTCAATGCGACAGTGTTTTAACAAGATGCGATGGCGAGGCACACTTGATTATTTACTGCATAGAGGACAGGGTCAGACAGAACTGTCAGGGAGACCCTCCCGTTGAGTCATGAGGTTCGGAAGGATCCCCTTGCTTTCTAAACTCCATCTCAGAGAGGAGTCTAGGTGCGGCTAGATCCAGTCCTAGTCCCAGACTTGGTCAACGGTTTATGTCTAAAGGATTATATATGCGCAATCAATCCTTTATATCACTTAGCTAAGATTTCAAAGTTTAGCATGCTATTAGTCACTTACCGAGGATCTGTTGCGGCAAGGAATCTCTCAACCTCGAGGAGTAACCTTGAGAGGTGTCCCTGCTCAAGGGGAGATCCTGGCGTGCAGCCCGCTGCCGTGCAGGAGAGCTCAAAGGGCCCTGGGCTGTCCACTATTTAAGGAGTAAGATGATTGACTTATGGTCATATTTGCATATCAGCAAGAGGTTTAGATCCCTGCTTCAGGCAGTCCTTGGCTACTTTGTTGCTATTTGTCCTCAAGGTCCAGCATAGGCTGGATGCAGCTATCAGGATGACTCCCACTGATGGTTACTGCTTGTGCAGGGAGCTGGGGGGGGGAGCACACCGCCACACTGACTTACTCAAAACAGGCCTGGAAAGTAGATTTGTTTTGTCTTGTTGATGCCCATAGTTTCTTTGACTTTGTAACAAGAAAAGCTAATGGCAACATTCAAAACTGAAATACAGTAAATTACTACCTTTGCTTGTTCATTGTTGTGTGTAATTGAAAGGACTTCAAATTGGATCTTGTATCCTGGATGGTTTTCAGGACAGGGAATAATTCAGAACAACAACAACAAAAATACAGTAAGCAGGTATATTTAACTCTTTTCTTCCCCACTGAAATAAAGTGGGATTATTCAAAGCTTTGCTGATAAATTCTGGGGGAAAGCAAATCAGACTGCAGATGTGAGACTTGAAATATGCAGCCCTCAAGAGCTGAGAATTGGAATGACTGTTTTAGTTAAATTGCTTTTTTTCCTTTCAGTGTCAGGTAATTTTTAATTTTGAACTTGACATTTCACAAACTTGTCAGAGTCTTCACTTTCCTACTCTAATTTGGAACGTTAAGATGTGTTGTAAAGGTACGAGAGCCTTAAGGACATACTGGAGTCTTAGCTGCAAACCTATTGTAAGACTATTTTAATTTTGTATCATCCTATTTAAATGTCATAGCCAAGAATAACCTTCACTTTAACTTCTGCCAAGAACAAGTAAGGCACTGTAGTGTTATACCTGCCCTTCTAATGGCAGTCCACCTGTGCCACTAACATGTTCAGGACTCAGCCTGTTTAGTCCAGTGGTAAAGGCTTGTGCTTTAGCACCGAAGGTCCCTGTTGTTACACAAAAATTTCTTAGCAAAGGACAGTATGCTGACCGCAGAGGACAGTTTCTTTTCTTAGATATCCATCCTTCCGCCCCCAGCCCGTATGAACACAGACCCACTGTTGCCACAGTCTCCACGCGGTGGGTGCATTTCGTATCAGGTCGGATCCTCTCTGTACTTGCACAGTCTGAGCAGCAAGCGAATGTAGTGAGAGCTGGGAGCAGGGAGCTCTCCTTCCTAAGTGTATTGCGTGTGCCTTGAGTGTGGCTGCTGGAGGTCCAAAAGAGCAAAAGATCACCACCCAAAGCAATAGTGCACAAAGCTGAGGAGTGGCACATGACTACCTGGGGAGAATAGCAAAGAAAATTGCACAGCATTAAATAGCGAGACTGTTCTGATCAACTATGCATTTGTCATTTCATGTTGTTGTGGCACTGCACATATGCGGGACTGAGTGAATGCTATAGTAACGTGAGTGTTAAAATGTTACTCCAATCTTCCAGCTGTTTCAGCTATATTAATATTTATTTTCATGTTTTCATTTTGTAATTAAATACAAAGTCGACCTACCAGCACTGGTAATTAGCTAGGAATGTGCAGTTTAAGACAGGGTTCTGGCATATCTGTTTATATTGGGTTTGTGGAGGATTAAATCATGGGAAAACATTTTAGTAACGTGCTAATTAAAAGTAAGATAAAATATTTAACAACTTGATAATACGTTGTAAAAATTTGGAATGTTTAATTAAGGAAAACAAAGAAAATTTCATCTTAAAGATGGTGATATTGTCTCACATCTCAAAAGAAAGTGAAATTACTGCCTTTCTTTGATGAACTGATTCACTTGGCATCTTTGGAGATGTTTGCAGGAAAGCCCCAGATTAAGCCTCATGCTCTGCTGGTTTGCTCGCTGGGAAATGTTTTGGCCTGAGGAGTACTCTGGGAGTGCCTGGTGGCAGCCTGGCAAGCCCAGCTGAGAGGGGGCTGTTTGGGCTGGGTGTAAAGCTGAAACCGTTCCTCTGCTTTGCAAAGTTTCCCTTTCGAAAAGGAGTGGGAATAGTTTCCATTTAGAAACTAATGGAAGTGAAGACCACGCAGCTCTGAATGGCTTTTCTGAAAACAGCCAAAAAAATGGCAAAGACTGAAGCTGTAAGAAGAAAAGAGAGTGGAAGGAACAAGGAGATCACGGAGTCGGTATCAGAATTGGGATGCACCTCTGAAGGGGCACTGACAGTGGTGCGCTCGCACTTCTGAGCAGCAGAGTATCCAAAAGAAAGCTCGATGCTTGTTAGCGAGAGGCCTCAGGAGTCAAGTATTAGTATTTTGCAACCTCAGATGAATGTATTTGTTAAAAGAAAAAAAGAAAACAATTTCAGAATGGAAATCTAGAATAGATGTGAAAACCCCAGAATGTGTTATGCCTGTACCATCCTTTCTCAGATATTCATTGTCCAGCTTTTCAAGCAATCATCAGCCATCTACAATCCATCTAGGACCTTATCTGAAAAGAGACAGCAGGTGAATTGATAAATACAATTATGTTGTATTGATGTTAAGAGTATGCAGCAAGTTATGTGGAAAGGCAGTTATGTTCTTATAGGTCTGCTGGACTGAGCTGTATATTGTTCTAGTGACAGTTAAATATATGTGGATCAGGAAAAAGTTATTTAACTGACAGTTGATACTACAAAAAATGAGATAGAAAAGTGCTGCTTTACTGGTAAGGGAAAGCAGGGTATTATAAAACACCCTATATTGTTAAAAATTAATAGGAAGGGTGAGAAAAAATCTGGAGGAAGGCAGTGGCACTTGTTGCTGTATGGACATGCGTCACACTGATTGAATCTGTTTAAGCAAAACCTTCCACTGAGTGCTGGGAAGATACAAGTGAATTTGCAGAAGTATCCTTGTAATCATCATCAACATTGAGGCTGCTTAACATAATGTCAAGAACCTGCAAAATCCCCAGCCTCCAATTACCAATGAGGGAGCAGCCGAATAATATGCCTGGAGACTTCTGCTGGGAGCTGGGTACGTTATCTCAGGATTGTAAGTGATGACAAAGCACAACTTGAAAACAAACTCATCTGTGTAATTAGTAATCCAGAGATTTATTCAAAGTCAAAGAACATGATCAGTTAATTAGATTGGTTACTGTGGGCTCGATACTCTCCAGAGGGGAGTACCAGGATTTGCTTTCACATGAAAAGTGCAGTTGGGTGTGCTGATGGAGATGTCATGCTGCATAGGGCACAAGAACAAAAGATATTTTACAAAGCAATTACCCCCTTCTTGTTGGCTGACCTCCTTCATCCAAAATACAGAAGGAAATGATCTGCTAAATAAGAAGCACTTCCAAGGCAGTAGTTGCTTAACACAGGCCATACATTTTGCCATTTTGACTTCTGACTCTTGCAAAGCCTTACAAAGAAGCTTCATGTCTTCAATGAGAGTTTCTGTTTACTATAAAGGAAAGTGCATCTCCTGTAGTCTGGCAAGAAAACAAGAAGGAGAATTGGTGCTCCACCTCCATAGGAATGGGATGATAATTGCATTAATATATGACACACAGCAAATATAAAATGAATCTTTTTCAATGTTTGGATATATCTATACAAAACTGTGAAGAGGCTTGATTCAGTAGTCAGAACATAGGTTTAGAGCCATTGGAGGTGGGATATAGTATGGTACTTGGATCTGCTGAGGAGTGCCATGGCCAGGTGTCTCAGACTGGTAGCTAGCAGGTCCATACTGCACTTACAGTTCAGCACTGGTGTCATCCTGAGTGATTTGGGCTGTTGCTTAGTCTTGAAACAGAAATATGCCATGCAGGACTACCATGAAAAAATTCCAACCCCAAAGATATGCAGACATTTGGTATTGTAATTATACATATTATTGTTCTCACCAAGTTTACCTTGTCATTTTTACAGTTCCTAAATTAGTCTGAGTCTGTTGCATTGTTTAACAGTGGTTTAAGTATTTAAGTAAAAGAGAAGTGAATTAAAACTGATTGTAAAATATAAACAACTAACTTTTCCTGGCCCATATATCCACAATTTTGGCCAGTGTAAACCACTCCCTCCCAAATAAAAAGCATGCCATTCCAGCACGGGAAGACAGTGAAGCTCCCCAAGGTGCACATACCCATCTGGGTTCTGTGAGCCGCAGGACTGCATCTCATTCGTTATGTTAACAGAAATCTTTTCAGTGATTCATGTGCATCAATGCTTCAAGGTCCTTTATAGGACCTCCTTTTAAGGGTCCACTTCTGAAAGTCTGTGCATGTCTTTTCTATTTATAGCTAACAGTATTTCTCTATATTGTTCTTCCAACAAAGCAGTGTCTTTTCAAAAAAATGCTGCTTCTCATATTAATGAGATTTTAGTATCTTCAGCTTTTCATATTTCATTAACATATAATAGGTTTTTTAAAAATGAAAACTTTATAGAAAAATGTAATTTGTCAAAAATCTTTGCTTTTCAGTGAGAGTTTTTGTTCATATGAATATATATTGCTAATGATTAAAATATGGGATTTAAAAATAAGTAATAAATTACAACTATTATGCAAAGAATGAAAAAAAAAGTATCTTCCTTAAGCATAGACAGCCAGCTATCATTCTGAAATTTTCATGAGATTTTTTCTCTTCATTCAGCAGCTTCACCTTTTGACAATTTAGTATATTAAATTATTGATTTTTAGTATAAGCTCCTTTTATTAATGTCATAGGTGCTTTTTAGTAGATGAAAGTGATATGATTTCAAAACTGTTCTTGTAGTTTTTGGTGATATCATGGACTAATCTTTCATAAAAATATAAGAGTATAAGCTAGCATTTATATTGCTAATTACTAAACTGAGGAGTGTTTGATTTGATGGCACTCCAATTCAGCTGAAATGTAACTGAGACCCTTACTCAGCTGAGCAGTATTTTTGTTCTGAATATGTATTGACATGGTTAATTGGCAGACTGCATCTTTGAAGCAGAACATCCTTAGCACTGAGGCCACTCACGTTGTAGAGTGCTTCAATTATTTATGCTTCGCTGAAAATTTCTTTGTGTTGAAAGTATTAACAGTTGATTTAAGGCTGAAACCTTTGAATTCATGCATTAGATGCTTTACATATTTAAATGGCAAGAAGTTTTCAGTGAGTTCCCTAGGTAGGAAACAGTTTTGTTCCAACTCTGCTGGGTTTTGTGGGATGAATCCCACCTCTGTTTCCTGCCTGGCCTCATGTCTCTGTTACCTATATTGATCTTAAGTGCTTTGAGGGAGAGCGTGCTGGTCGCTGTGTGCACACAGAGCACCAGGTACCATGAGCCCCATCCCTGGCTGGAATCTGCACCAAGCGGCTGCCGCACAGGAGCCAGCTTTAGCTCTAATGCAGAGTGTTGCCTTGGTTTTCAGCAATGCCTTTACCTCTGATCATTCAAGCAAGTGAAGCCCCTCACCGGCTCTTGACTTCTGCAGCCTCGGACGATCAGTGGAGCCATTCCCTGTTTGCTTTGATACCCTCATGGACAAAGAAGATTTTGTTCAAACGAGAGTCTTCTGTTAACCACCAGCTGGTCAGTAAAAGATAGTTTGCCACTTTTAATACTTGTAAGGATTGTAGCAATTGTATCAAAAGTAAATGTTGCTGGGAATTTACTACCCAATTAGTATGTTCCTAATTCTGTCTCAGGTGATTATGTTCACTTGAGATGGCTTCAGCAACACCAACTAGTTGTGAGACTTCCAAAGAATTACTGTGACAGATACAACTATGTGATTGCTGTGTAAATTCTGATAGACACTTAGTAATGAAACAGATCTGTATAGTCTGATGAACTTTGTGCATAGTGTATTTTGTTAGGGAATTGTGATAGCCAAAAGATGAATGTATCAATTAAGATGCTAGTAATTACTTGTGGGAATAAGTAGTTCATACAAATTTGGACTAGAAAAAAAGATTACCTATTGGGATAACAAAACTCTTAAATTTGAAGGCAATTAATACCTCTACATTTTTTTTCTCATTTCATTACTTATATAATTTAACTTCTGCTTCAGTTTGTGAATTAGGATATTTTCATACACTATGTAGACTTTTCCCTTTCCTCCACAGCTTGAAGATGTGTCCAATATGTCAGTGGCTTCTGGATTTGGAATAACCCTTCAGAAATGTGGTGTGGTAAGTTTTATGTTTGTCTTGTTAATTTGGTAGGAAGTTTGTACCCAAATGTCCTTTAAAAAGTGGGAACAGAATTGTGCCCATGCTGAGTATTTGGGAGAACATCCATTTTGATGTTAAGATGGTCGCACCCTCTGTAAGAGGCACAGTTTTGCAATGTTGATTCAAAACTGAAGGAAGTCAGTGAAATCTTCTCTCAGACTTCAGGGGATTTTGGATTGTGGTCAAAGTAAATACTTCGGTGTGAATTTGTAAAACTATAAATGGTAAAAGCCCAGTGAACTCTAGAAATCAGCCACAAGGCTGGGTAGAGATAGAGACAAACTTCTTTAGAGGATGAGATAAGCCTTCTGAGATACTCTCCTAGCTCAACCATGGGTGCCCTACCTGTGTCAAGTACGGACTCCTTTTGAAGGATGGGGCACCGAGCCGATGCCCATTGTGTCTTTGGGCATCCTATCACATAGCCATAGAAGAGCCAATGTGTCATAGTCTGCAAACTCAGTGGGACTCAGCTACAGCAGAGTATTTAATGAAAAAAAGGTTTCATTTGACTTGTGTAAAATGCTTACGAGGAGCAAAGCCCTCCCTACTATAAGGAAATTTTAAACCTTCCATTTTATTTTTACTTTATGTGGCATAGGTTGATAGATTTACCTAGACTGTTATTTTCCCTGTCTTTTTTTTCCCTTGTTTTTTTTTTTTTTACACTGGATGAAGCAAATTTGAATTTTTATAATTGGAGATAGTTCATTTTGCCTGTCCCTTGGAGAGAGAAAGTGCATCCCACTTTAAGACAAATCTGAATTCAGCCACTGAAATGCTTCATACGAGGGTAGAGGATTCGGTAACCAGTGCAGAAGAGGTGACATTATAACCTGCACCAGAGCATTTGCATAGAGTAGAATGAATATGCATCACATCTCATGGCACTAATTACCTATAATGTTATTGAAATGGCAGCATATCATAATTAATGGGGCTGAATAGTGAGCATTTCAGACATAAGAAGCAGTAACACAGATTCTTCTGCTTTTCTGGCTGTAGATTCCCAATTTTTATATCAGAGCCTCTCAGAGAGTTTGAGACAGTTACATGTTGTTTTTTTCTGCTGTTTATAGCACAGCCTCACACAGGCTCATTAAAAATTGTGAAATCCTGCTGTACAAGATGAAAGTCAATCTGTTGTAGATGCTAGGATTATCAGAAAATAATTTTGCAGTGCAATTTAGTTGTAAATTACTGAAAACTATGCAATTGTATGTGATTGTCTTCCACCTTCAAATGCAGTTCACATTTTATTTTCCTTTGCTTACCTTGTCATCTACTTCAATCGTAATTCATCTGAACAGATGCTTTCCTGCTAAGCGACAGACTGACCATATGGTGGTCTTTAGCTGTTTTAAATGGAAAAAAGTGAATTTTGCACATTGTTCTCCTCCTACCATGAGTGGCTCCTCACAGCATGGAGATGATGTATGTTTACTTCTTGGAGTCAGGATTTTTCCAACACCTTATCACAGAAATACCCTTATTGAAACTGGGGTGTTTAAATTTTACGTATACTTCCAGTACCCAGTCCCTTCCTTCTTTCCAGAAATCTGCTCCTTTAAGAGCTTCGTTCCATAGTATGGCATGAACTTTTCTGTAATAGTACTTCGTAATGACAATAATCTTTAGCACAGCTGAAGTAGATCTTTAAATTTGACTGTTTGGCTTTTAACACATTTACCTGTCTCGTTTCTCAGTCTCCTAAGCGTTCTTGCATTGCAGATCATCTACGCTCTATGATCCTTCATTGTTTTTCCTCCTTTCCTGTTTCTAGTTGTTGTTACTTATTCCCAAAGATCCTCTGTTCCTTTCACTTCCATGCCAATTCCTTCCTCCTCTCTTTTCTTCTAGCATGTCCTTGCTCTTGCTGTGGTTCTTTCACTTCACTCTCCCAGGTACCTGAAGTGACATCGCTTGTAGGGGGTGATGACACACATGGTGTGCTTCAGCAGCAGAGAGAAAATGGGAGTATGCACCTACGCATCATCCGTGGCTGCCATTGGGGTCGGTTCCTGTAGATGGTTGGCAGCATGATCATCTGCTCCAAAAGCAAGAAAAAACATCTTCGGGCAAATTAGAGGAGCTGCTTAAAGGAGATATCCGGTGGCTGCTGATCCCAATGGCAGCGGTGTATGGAGGCGGTTCTTTCTAGGAGAGGTCAAACCCAAGGGCTTCCCTACTGCTTGATTCTTGTCTGCTGCTTTCTCCAGTGCTATCAGGAAGAAAAATCCAAATTCTTTCAACCCCTTTGCAATTTAGCTTAAAACTGACTGCCAGTCAAAACTAAAGAATGCAAAACATGTATTTAATATTAATCAGAAATGCAACAAATGTGGGTTTTTGGCCACCTGAGGAAGGTTGTAGTAGGAGATAGGCGGTACGGTTGGGATACCTCTGAAGGGTTGCTTTGTTTAGTCACTGAATTAAGAGTTTTATTAAATGAAACAAAATTAAGAGAAAGTGCAAAATTGTTTGGAGAAAGGGAATTAACAGTGTGTGGGAGTGTTCATTAAACCTCCTGCCTAGGGAAAGGAAGGGACTAATGCGGCCATATTCCCCTACCTGCCTGTGAATATACACATGCTACTTTCTCTGCCTTTTTTATTGTAGGAATTTATCTAAATTACTGTTTACATCCCCTCTCCCCAAATGTAAAGGAATATATTTGTGCCTGATTAGAAGCACAGGAGGAGACACTGAAATCCTCATTTTTTGCCTTCACCTCTCAGAAGAGCAAGGGAAAGGTGTGGGAAAATGAAGGGAGGAAAAAGTTTTTCTACTTCCCCTGTTTCTCCAGCTCCCTCTTTTGCTGGTGCATACATGTTTGTCTGCACAAGCTCATCCACACTTACTGTGGAGCATAATACAGTATTAACAGTTTGTGCAGTTTGAACCTTGAATCTTTCAAGGTGTGTTTTCTTGTTTTGGTGATTGGGTCAGTGTCTCTGCTTTGTGGCTTTGGATTTCCTTTATGTGTCTTTGAGGCTTTTTTTCCTGTTTCATTTTGTTTGTGCTTTTTAAAGCAAGTTTCTAGCCTTTGTGACTGCACAGGAGGGGTTGAAAGGCATCTTGACTGCATCATGCCAGTTCAGAAACCAGGAGAGAGAAAATCTGCCCAAAATATATAACATTTTTAATGTTTGGTGATTTTAAGTCTCATAAATGTTGGGGTATAATTCATGATATACAAACATATGAAATTAGTAATGCTTTCCTCACAAATATAAGTAAGCCTCTTTTTATACATGCTGACAATTATTTGCAAAATCTAGTACAATAAATAGTTGGGGTTTTTTTCTCCATAAGGTTTGTTTAATACAGTTGAGGTTGAACTTGCTGTAATGAGTTCAGAAAATTTAGTGTAGTATACCAAGGAGAGTTAGTTATATAAACAGATTTGTTCAAATGTACTTTCATTATTGTCATTTAAATAGAAAAATGCAAACTAAGCAATAATAATTTCAATAAACTCAATAAATAATTGAATAATTTCAATAATTTCAATATTCATAAGATACCCTAAAACTGTAATCTGTTTCTATACTGAATTAGTATGAAATGCAGAGATCAATGGTGCACAATGAAATCATAACTACATACGTCGAACCCTGTGGCTGCCATGAACTCTGGTGTGATTTGTGAAGTCTATCACAATTCATATTTTTAGAACTCATTTCTATGGGGGCTGCTTTGTTGTTTATATTTGCTGGTGTCGAGATACAGAGTAGACATTTCCTAAAAAGCAGGAGGAGAAAAAGAGAAAGGCTCGGCTTGAATTATACTTCGTTCAGTTAAATGTGTTAATTTGGTGTCATTATTCGAAGCCTGATAGACCATTATGGCTATCCTATAGGCCAGCATATTATAGACCTGAAGTTTTAGACAATTCTGGTTTAATATGAGTTACAGGGGAAGGCAGTTTGGAAGGTGAGAGGTCAGTAAGCAACTCTGTGCTCAAAGTAATTTCATTTAGAGGGTATAATTACTCAATAAGAGTTAACAGCCTAATGGAATAAATAAATAAAATTACATGAGTGTGTGTTGCTAGAGATTGGTGATGAGCTTATGAACTTCACCACTAACTGGAAGCAGAGCCGTGAACTCCACATCCACTGGTGGCTCCATCAGCCCTCCCATGGGAAGGGCGAATTGAGGCAGCTGGCACCTTTCGGAGAGCGTGGTTGCCGTGAAAAAAGGGAAATAGAGACCAAAACTGCATGGAGAGAATGAATTTGCATCGAGGGCAGCTTGCAAAAGAAACATCCTCGTGGTACAGAAATTCAAAGTTAAGAATTTTGCAGACTCTGGTTATAAAGTTATTATCCAGTTTTGTGTTGTATGAGGTATCATGGGGATATTCAGATTCTTGTTTTCACTTCTGGCTCTGCATGAGCTAGGTTTCCAACTTCTGGCTTCCTGTCCCTTTGTCTCCAAGCAACAGCTTGACATACTAAAGATCAAAATCTCCTTGGGAGTTTGAGATCAAACTGAATGTAGTGCCATTTGCAGGTCGCTCAGGATGCCTTCAGAAAATAAGTTTACACATATAATGAACTTTTATTAGTAATCAAGACTGTGAATTTTACCTTTAAGATGCACATACAGCCATTTTGCACTATTAATACTAATATTTCTGTTTTCAGGTGGATGTTGAACATGACCCTCAAACTGCATACATTACACTTCTGATTAATAACACCAACACGCTGCTCTCAACAAATATTACAGATCTTATCCTCGTGGACAATATCACTGGTCTACATGTTCAAAAAAACAGTGGTAATAAGACTACAGATGGCATACAGATTTACAGGAAAAGATTCTTGCAAGGTAACAAAATCTGCAGGGAAGTACCCCTGATTACACATGTGGAAGAGCATCTGTTCAAATCATGACATTTGTTTATTTTTGGTGCTGTAAATTCTCCAATTATCAGTGAATACAGGTGAAAAATTCTGGGAAAGGTTTCGTGCTGCAGTTTGCAATTCTATTAACTCACATTTTGACTCCTGCCTTTAAACTGCTTCTGATCTCCCAGGCACGGAAGTGAGCCCCTGTACTCTGTAAAGTCACTGCCATCAAAACGAAACAGAATCTTTCATGATAGTATGTGTTGATTTTGGATCTTTTTAAAAGCTGCTGCACAAGCCATTTTAATCCTATCTGACGAGTCTTCTGTCTTTAGCCAAGCGTGGCAGATTGGCTTGCTGAGGTATTGAGGTGCACTGGAATTACAAAAGGCCACGCAAGCAGGCAAGATGATTCATCAGAAATAAGCCAGCTCTTCTCAGTACCCGTTCTTCCCAAACTGAGCAAGTTATAATATCAGAGCAAGTAATAGAGAGATAAACCTGTTCCACTCTTGGAGTCAGTCTGTTTCTTTGGTAGCAGTTGGATCATTGCACATTCATAAAATTTTACCTTTCTTGATTTCTTCATCTCCTTTTTCCTAAGCACAAGCACATAGAAAATTAGCAGCTTGCTTTTGAGAGTCATGATATTTCTCTTGGAGCTTCAGAAGTGTTCAGTGATAGCTGTTTATGGTTGAAGCATCTCAGGTTATGGTAGTGTTTTACGGGTGAAAGATTTCCAAATAGGAAAGGGAAATAAATAGACCCGGGGCTGCTGTCTGATTGCAAATGGATAGCCAGACTCCATTTCTAATAACAGCAGTGTGAGTAGTGGTAGTGATTACAGGGCTGGGTTTTTTTGAAAGCATCAAGGAATTGCTGACTCTCAACAGAGGTTCATAAGAAAGAATGATCCCTGAGAAAGAATAGAAAAATGGCTTGCAGAGCTGACATCATAAACCAAGTTGGAGCAGTTACTTAATTTATTTAGAATTACTGAATCTGGAACTGAAGCTAGCTTTTCCAGCCCATATATGTTGCACAGATCAGCATGAAGAATACTGAGGTGGAAGAAAATCCAGCAGAACAGATTTCTGCATAGTTTAAGGTTTGGTCATTACCATATCTGTCCTGGACTCAGCCCATACCTGGCCACTAGGGCTGGACAGAAAGGCTATGCCTACACTGGCCTCTCTACTGTCGTGCTGCATGTTAGCCATAATAATTTTTCAGTGCTCCAGTGCGCTGTTGAATCAAAATTCAGCTGAAATCTCAGTCAGATTTGTCTTTGGTTTCGACAGGAGGAAAACCAGCCAGTTAGTGGTTATAATGTAGGCCATCCACTTTATTAAAAAAATTACTTTTAAAAATCTCATGTTGAATTTTAGTGTTGGTCAAAGCATGATGTTTTTCAGTAGCTTGAGGCATCATTCAATGCAGTTTCCAGATCCTGGGATGAATTTGTTTGAGTTCTTAGAGGCAGCAGATACAAAGGATGTTGCTCACGTGGCCAGGAACTGTGTACTCTGGGTGTAGGGCATCTGCTGTGTCAGAAAGGAAAAGCTCCAGTGCTGTCCCAAGTCTTCACCAGGGATCTTTGAGCAATTTTCCTGGGACAGAGCAAATCTGTCCATATCCCTCCTCTCTGGACTATGCTGATAGGCTCTGGCTACCTCCTCTGCTGAATTCCCTTGAAGTCAGTGTTGTGAGCTTACTGCAGCTTGGTTCCTAGGAAAGCACTTTTGCTGGTGAGGAAGCACAGTCTAAAGGGGAACCTAAAAGGCTCCTCAGATGTTTTATTCATATTGAACTTGCTTTTCAAATTTTGCAAACATCAGTAACTGCAGCTGAGCTGAGCTGGGTGCTCAGGTCTTCAGAGATTCACACCCAGTCTTCTTGTGTAAAAAAAGATGTGCACCTGTACTGGGTTGTTTTCAAGTCAGTGTAGCTACTGTTCTGTTTAGGAAAATGTGGGCACAATTACTTAGAGATCACTGCTGCGTGGGCAGATGTACTTCACCTGCTTAATCTATACAATTGGGGTTTTTTTCTCTGTTTTAACAGGTGGAGAACACTTTGCAATCAACTACTCTGCACTTCTTGATGCAAAAGACATGTGGGATGGCAGGGTCTTGACACTGCCTGTGAAGCTAACTTTCAGGAGTTCATCACAGGTATTTCCTTTACAATTTTATTTTCCTCTTCACAATTTTTGTAAAAAGAAAAAGTCTCTGAAGTGGTTCTTGTCTGCCTAAGCAATGAGGCCTGCATGTAATGAAATGAAGTTCTTCGGCTCTCTGATTATTTACCATGAATTTTTAAATATGTGAGTTATTCTTCATAGCTGAGGAAGTCCTAGACCTCCTTAAACAGATGAAGTATGTTTGTGTGTTGTCCTGTAGCTTTTTTCTCTACTTTTCTTATTTCTTTCCAGTTTACCTATGTATCTTGGAAATAATGGTGTTCCACATACTTATGTGTAGTACACATACTGTAGTCTGAGAGAGATTGAAAGTTTTGCCATATTTTTATCAGAAAATAATTTATTTTAACCAAAAACCAAGTTGGAGCAAAGGAAAATCTTGCTCATAAGGAAGATACTTTTTTAGTATGAGAGTTGTGAAGCTTTGAAAATGATTTTTCAGAGAAACTGAGGAATCTCCATCCTTGCTGATTTTTGAGAACTCAGTTGCACCAGGCTCTGAGACAACTGGTCTAATGCTGGAGTTAGCCCAGTTTTGAGTATGAGGCAGAAAAAGTGGTTTCTTTCAAAGTAAAGTTTTCTGATTTGTAAATATGGCTTGATATTTTTTCTGTGGTTTTCATAATTGCATGTAATTAGAACCTGCAGATGTACTTTCATTTCAACTGCTCTATCTCCTTTGTTTTAGAGGAAAAAATGTTCAATGTGCATGAGAGTGGTACTAGAGTGGTAGAGAGCAAGACTTCAAAAAACAGGGAATTGTATGACTAGAGACATATGCACTGACTGTGGCTCCTGCTCTGTGTATTTTCAGTCAACCAAGATTTTATAGGCACAGAAAAATGTAATTCTGTAAGCACTGGAATATGCCTCTGTGTGATTAGAAGGGGAGTGTATCCCACAGAGCAGCTGCTTTTATGTCTGTTAGTGTTACCCCTAAGTACACTGCATTTTCCTATCAGATTTATTTCAGCTTTAAGCTTAATGAGAAGTATAGCTTATCTTCTGAGGAGTGGCTTTTTTAGAGACTCTGGGCTGTTTGCCAGTGGATTCTGCTCATTTTTTAAATATATGTAATATTTTTATATCTCAGAATAAAACGCATCTCGTATCATTGACAGCATCGTTCACCATAACTGAAGAAGAAAAGACCAAGGTAAATTCTATGATTGACTCTCATGCTTAAACTTACAGACAATCTAAACTAAATTCTAGGAGCTAAGGATGTACTTGTGTACTTACATCTCAGCACTCAGCTATTGGCTATTAATCATAGACAAGTTGTGCCTCCTCTGATTTTAAGAGGAAGAAAAAAGGATTCAAGATAGGGCGTCTTTCTTGTCTTAAAGCAGTGGTATTTGGTATGGAAAATCTACAAACTTCTATTATATTCCTAGCCGTGTTTTTTTCATTTGAACAATTATCCAGGCACAGAGAACTGTGATGAGGAATATGCTCACCTGCTCCTGTGCCTAGCTGCCATGAGAAAGCTTTTTGCTTTTCCAAAAGCGTGGAGTTATCCTCCACCTATTGAGAAGAGGTTTCTGTATCACACTGATGCACAAATCAGAAAACAGCTGGGTGGGGAGCCTGAGAAAAAAAACTGCAGTAAAAGAATCATACTTTATGTTTGCCTTCCACTTTTTAACTAGTCATCCTTCCAATATGATTTTCTGTTCTTGGCTTCTGAATTAACATGGTTTCTAAGAGGCCAAATAAACCTTCAAAATTGCATTGATTGCAGCAAACAGCGTTATTCTTCTAGATAATTTTTTATTAGCGAACTCGCCACTGCATTCATCAGTTTCACTGCTAGAGTAATCTCTTCACCAAACTTGTTTTTCCCCCCAACCCCTCATTACCTTGACAGGCTGCTGTGTTGCAAGGGGTCTTTTTTTAAGGAGCTGTGGCTTGGTTGGCAAGAACATTGTGATTATTTGTGTTCAGGCAGAAGAAAATAGTTTGTTTCACCCCAGAATATTTCAGTCATGGTTGTATCATTTGAAATCTAAAGTTCATGTGGATGGGGCTTGCCTGAAGAAGTCCTGAGGACTAGACTGCTCAGTCCTTCCATGGGCTGTCCCATGAGTTCCTCTCCGCCTTTAAAATCAGTAGTCTGTCTGGAGACTGGGCACAGGGGCCTCTTGTTCCAGTATTCTCTCTTGCTGGGGATCTCTTGCCCTCTTAGCTTCTGTTAGTGTAAAACATACAAGTCCAGACTTGGCTTTCTCGTAACTGAAGATCAAGTACCCATTCTGTTAAAATGAAAGCCAGAATTAAACATGATATAAAGTGAAACTATACATGAGCTAGAGAACTCATTGATCCTGGATAAAGTTCTAGTAAGATTTAAAAGGATTGGACGTTTGTATAGCTAAGAATTATGCTTGGAATTGCCATAAATGTATTTTTTTGGAAACTCTTATTCTTAAAGGTGGAAGCCATGCAGTAGCTGACTGGGTTAGAAAAACAGCTTCATGAATGGTTTTCTTTAGAGTTCCGTGTGAACTGATCTGCAGCAGTTGGTGATGTCTAAGCTAAGACTGTGAGCTACATTGGTCTCGGCCCACCATGAAAATTCCTGCAATCTATTGCTATACTTAAAACCTTTATAGTATGTTTTTTTTCCCAACTTGAACTTGATCGTTAGACCTCAAAAAGTTCTTGGGGACTATTCCATAGTTAGGTAAAATTGGCTCAGCTGCATTTGAACTTACTAAATGAACAGGTTTTGTAATGAAAATGTGTGGTAAAGGTGTGTGGAAAATACTGTTAATTTTTTAAAAATAAAACTTAGAAATTATGGAACACATCATGTTTCACATGCATAATATTTGTGTTTGGGCTGTGGCCAAGCATAAGGTGTTTCAGAATGAAATCAGTTTGTGCAAGGAAATTATGATCAGCTAAAAAAGGTGTGATGTATTGTATTTCATCCATATCTTCAGCTGTCATAAATGCCCTCAATCTCAGATTTTATTTATTAAAAATCATTTAAACCTGTTTATGGGTATGGTAAAGTCAACACACATGTGTCTAAGTGGATACTAAATGTTGACTTTGGGGAGAGAAAAGAGAAGAATTAATTACATAGTCATGGCAGTGCCATGCTAAATTGGTCCCATCAGCTTTCACATGGTTTGCTTGCACACTTGGCTACTGTGCTGTTCTTTAAAGTTTTACAAACCCTGCGGATTTTCTCTTCTGCGCCGCTGGAAGAAAGTGCTTGGTTGCCTGTGACAAGGTAAGTTTGTGGGTTATGAAAAAACAGGAGTGTTGCTCATCTGAGTGTCTGTGCCAGATGTCTTCCCCACAGCACTTCAGGGGCTGTGAGTACTGTGTGCCTCTGCCCTAGGCTGGGTACTTTTGATGCTGAATGGGAAGCTGTAGTGAAAAGGACAAAAGGAAGTTCTCCCATCTAAGCACGTTGCATGGGATGGATGATGATAATTACTTTGATCTGATTTTTACCAGGCTTGCTTCCCTCGGCATCCTTCAAATCAGTGGGAGCACAGCAGTTTTTGAAAGAAGCTTGGGCCTGTAATGCCTCTTCCCACTATTGGCATGGCTTAAGAAATTAGCTTAGGATATGGGTTTTGAGGCTCACTGGTGTGTCAGCGGTTTGAAAGTCAGCCGGCAGTGCCAACGCTGGTCCTACGCCATGGCTTGTGCAGGGGCTCTGGCACCTGCCCCGCACCATCTGCTGTGATGCTTTCAGATGCCATTAGGCACCTGCTGTGTCCTCCTGCTTGGGTTTACAGCCCCCCAGTGACATGGACTGTCCTTCCAGAACCCATTTTCTTTAAGTATAAAAGCACAGGTAATTCCCTGTCCCTTTTTCTCCATCAGAGCTTAACCTCTGACAGAACTACCTGCCCTGATGCAGGCTGACTGTCCCACCATAGGTCTCGCCTTTTACTTTAAGTAGAAAGCACAGGGTCTTTTCCTAGCCAGCACTTTTTCTTCATCAAAACTTAACCAGCTTAATTTCAGCTTCACTGAACCCATAACCTCGCCAGATTCCTGCTTTCCCCAGAAGCCTAGAGAGATCCCTAAGTTTCCCAGAGTGCTTGGAAATAAGGCAATTGTGAGTGAATTCAGACAAAATGATGAAGTGGTTCCAAAGCAGCATTTTTTTTCCCTAAGTATTATCTACAGCATCTCCTGTTCCTTGAAAGCGATGGGACCTCAGGCAGGGACTTTGTGTGGCAAAGCTCATGAATTACCCTTCTGTGATTCCCTCTTGGTCACCTAGTGCCACTGGAGAAGCTGGGGACAGCGGATTGACTTAAGAGGAAATGCATTTTTTCCAGGTCACACACAGATGTTTGTTGGCTCTGTGACTTTTCAAGGGGTATGGGCTAAACCCTTTTGGTCTGTGAAGGGAGTAAACACTGGGTTAGGGAAAGGAGTTGTTTAATATTTACATAATTGTCTTTCAAGATGAAGGTATTTTGATGCAAAGTGATGCAGCTTTAACTGAGCTCGTGGCAAGGAACTGGGAGCCAGTGCAGAGTCAGAGGAGGAGAGAGCTGGTACTGACGCTGATGTAGGTGTGCTGGGTGTCCTTAGTGGTCGGCCATGGCACAGGGGAGCGTAACAGAAACAATTGGCCAAAGTAGTAGGAAGCTATATCAAGAAAAAACATTCAGAGAATGTGTTGGTAATTACACATGGAACTGGGAAATTAATGTGTCGCTCCTCTTTTTCTTTTCTTTCTTGTTTCCATTTAAAACTTAAAGATATTGAAAGGTATTTGAAGGAATTCAGCACATGGCTGTCTTACACGGATAAATACTTAATCCCAAAACATTTCAGTGAACCTCAAAGTGCATAAAGGGTTTCATTATTTTAGACTAAGCATGTTAAAAAACAAGGTCGAGGGAGGTGATTCTGCCCCTCTACTGCACGCTGGTAAGATCCCACCTGGAGTACTGTGTTGAGCTCTAGGGCCCCCAGCATAAGAAAGACATGGACCTGCTTGAGCAGGTCCAGAGGAAGGCTTTGAAGATGATCAGAGGGCTGGAGCACCTCCTGTATGAGGACAGGCTGAAAGAGTTGGGACTGTTTAGCGTAGAGAAGAGTCGGCTCCAGGGAGACCTTATAGCAGCCTTCCACTACCTAAAGGGGGCCTACAGGAAAGATGGGGAGGAACTCCTTATCAGGGAGTGTAGTGATAGGATAAAAGAGGGTAGATTTAGATTAGGTATTAGGAAGAAATTCTTTACTGTGAGGGTGGTGAGGCACTGGAACAGGTTGCCCAGAGAAGTTGTGGATGCCCCATCCCTGGAAGTGTTCAAGGCCAGGTTGGATGGGGCTTTCAGCAACCTGGTCTAGTGGAAGGTGTCCCTGTCTGTGGCAGGAACTAGATGATCTTTAAGGTCCCTTCCAACCCAAACCATTCTAGGATTCTATAAAACAAAAAACAAACATACCTCTGTCAGTCAGAGCAATTGTTGATTCTATATGTACAATACCAGGAAGTAAACCTTGGATCTTCTTCTTGGAACTGTGCAAGTGCCAAATAGTAACCTGTATTAACGTCTTGATGGTCTCCTTGATACTGACACCATCTCCTAATTCAACTGAAATCGTGTTGAAATCAATGAGTGCTGAGCATCTCCAGCGGCTTTGAGGAGCTGAGCCTGCGAAACAATGAAGTCTGTGAAGCAGTTCCTTTCAGTTAGAGATATGACAGATTTTCAGTGTACAGAAACATAACCAGAGAGAAAAACTAGGCAGTAAAAGGATAAAATTCTGCTGGTAAATTGTAATAAATCATTTTCAAATTGTGGACCAAGTTTGATTATTGCTTCATACGCAGAATTACCGTTGACTCCATGGAATGTGCTCTCAGGTTTCTGCTCCAAGAGATGACCAAGCCCAGCTTGCAAGCAGCATGTTAATTATTTACACTTCCTAGCCCCAGCAGAGTGATTAGTTTGTGGTGAAACATTACAGTAATAGCTGTGCTATGTTTTTCGTCCAGAGATCTCAAAGAACTAAACAAACACTGAATTAACTTTTGCTACATGGAGCATGAAGTAAAAATTAATTTTTAATGCAGTTCAATTTAATCTTTAAATTAAGAGCTAAAGTGAAAGGCCTACAAAGTTGTTAGCTGGCTTGTGGTTCCAGTGCTCGTGCTATTCTCTTCTGACTCTGGCTCATGCAGAAAATGCAAGGGTGCACGCAAATTCAGTGGTTTTGTTAACTGTCAGTTACATACTTATTCTGAACTCATATTGGTGCTTTTTCCCTGTGGTGATTACTGAGTTTTATTGAGCAGAGAAAAGGCCATTAATTAAAGGTAGTCAACATTAGACTGATTTTTTTGGAGGCTCTGAGCAACATCAAATACCATTAATTTCAACGAGACTTAGGAGAGATTGGCAACACTGGAAAACAGGCTGTTAAGTACAGGACACCCAAAAGTCACAGCACCTAAAATTCAATCTGTGGGAGTTCTGTTGCTTGGAGTTACACAGGAATTTGGACTAGGTGAACATAATGAACCATGCTGACTTGAAAACCTATGGAAAATAGACACTTGTTTGAAGATACTAATAAAAATGTAGTAATTATAACTTAATGCTGAGAAACCCTGAAGTTGTGTGAAGCCATTTAAAAATAATTTACTATGTTGCTTACAGTTATAATCTTTGAGTCTGATCTTTATATATATGTAAAATGTACTTTTAATAATATGGTCTTTTAATTTCAGATTTCATACAGCCATGCCATCCATGCTTCAGGGTTCTTCATTGCTTTTTTTGTTTCCCTTGTATTGACTTGTGCTGGTTTTTTCATTGTTTACCGAACCCAAATACTAAAATGGAGCTTCCGTAGTAAAAACCAGGTGAGTCATACTGTCTATATTTAAATTTTTTCAGTGATCATATCTGATGATATAACTTGCTAACTAATACAAATTGTCTAAAGAGTTTTTGAAGATAAATAAAAAGCCGCCAAGTGAGGGATTGGATTTGCAGGTAATGTAATCTCTACAACCTCTAATCTTTAGCACAATCAGATTTAGAGGGGAGTGTAAGAATGGTAATCTGGTCAAAAGAACTGCTTTCAGTACCTGAATGTTAGCTTCAGACTGGAGGGAGATTACCCTTTGGCTCTTTGTTTCTTTTCATATTCCTCCCTTCCTCCTCTCCTCTTTGTCCCCCAAAATGAGAGAGAGGCAGGGTGTCTGTGGGTTATAAGCAGTTGCCCAGGGAGTAGACCACTCGCCTCAAGCACAACAGACTTGGGTCCAAATTGTATTTCTGATTATCAGGAATAGGGATTTGAATTTAGGTCTTAGTTTCTTGGATGTGCCTTAGTCTCTGGAGTGATTAAGGAAAACAGTTGGGTTTGGGGATAAGCATTTTCAGTGTTCTTTATCCAAGCTGTGCTAGTTTGGAGAAACTGTTTCAGTACATACTGGGCTGGAGAGAGAAAATACAGTCTCTGGTAAATATTTATCAGGTTGGCCCAAGTTCCAGCCCTTGCTTCTATTAATTATTTAGGTATTTATGTAAAGTGGAACAAGTTCAACAGGTGGTTGCTGGACACCTCAGTCGGAATATTACAGTGGTTGGAGTAGTCCTCTAAGAGAGGTGTGCTCAGAGGTTTGAACCTCTCTTTTGCTTGGATGGTGGTGGATCTCCCATCCCTCTGGATGGACCAGAGGAGCTCACAAATCACTTCCAGCCTTATTTTTTGTGACTAAAAATTACTCCATCAACAATTTTTACTTCTTTTAGGCCTGAAAAAATAATCCCTTTAAATGAAAAGGGCGTGCCTTGTTTCTTTTTACAGAAAAAGCTGTGATAATTAAACCATAAAAAAGGGCCAGTTCGGTCCTAGCATCAGATATTTATACTGATTTTTTTGTATAGTAATTTTATTAGCTCTCAGTCTCAAGGGAGTCTCACTGAACTGTGAACTGACTGAGTCACTTCCATCACTCGTAGGATTATTTTTTCATTTTGTTCACCCTGTAGTACTGTAATCTTGCCATATATAATTTGTATACCATGGTAATTTTTAAAAAATTGGCCTAGAAAGTTTATAGTGGAAGATAACCTCCTGGAAGGCTTTCACAACCCTACTGAAGTCAATGTAGAGTCTTCTGTCTTCTCCATTAATTTCTTCATTTGTATTCTGGATCAGTTATATACAAAAAGTTCAGCCTGAAACAAAAGTAGTATATTTGATTTTAGATACGTATCTGAATTGCACAGTCTCTTTATACCCTTTCCAGCTGTACAGTTTGATAAGTAGGAGCCTTCTCACCCAGAGTTACCTGCAATAAAACCAGATCAGACACTCAGCGTAAATTTTTTTAATAATCTGAAGCTTACTTTTTTTTTTTTTAGGAGGTACAGCATGAGCTCAGTCAAAATCACAAACTGGAGCATTCTCAGTTTAATTCAGGTGATCTCTTCAGTGAAGATATAATTATGAATGATCAAATCATCGATATTCTGTCCTTTGAAGAGTCTGGGAACATGCTTCAGGCTTTAGAAGAGTAAGGATTCACTGCTATTACATTACATTTATCATCAGCCTTACCTTTGAACATGCTTTGAGTATCTACCCTTTAATTTTTCTTCATAGTGTCTGTTTACACATGTGACTGCACTACCTTAGGTTTTTGAACTGTATTAAATAGCCATCTGTGGGAACTTAAAATTGTCATATTTCATATTGCTTTACCTATAGAAGTCACAGCTCCATCTAGGCCTTAGGCATGCAAGTTTTCCAGTCCAAATTAACATCTAGTTTTGCTTCTCTGTAGTTCACTAAGTAAAGGGAAACTTCTCTGTGTACAAGAAAATGTTGAAAGGGTGTATTCTACTATTGCTGAACACATTCTGCTTTCAGAAGGGTGGCTTTTGTCCTAGAAAGAGAGCCCCTACTGGGTGCCAGTGTTGCTGTTTAGCAGCATATTTTAGAAACACCTGGATCAGAGTCTAAGGAGTGACAGTTCATAGTGCTGCCAGAAAGATAGCACGTAGCTGCAATCGGAGGGACCACGGGGCAGAGCAGAGAAACTCTCCTGATGTTGAAAGGCCAGCCAGGGCTGTTTGACAGAAACATGCTGCTGTTAAAGGTCTTCTGTTCTTCAGCTGAATTTGATAAAAAGGTCTGATGTGAGGACAGAGTGGATTTTGTTTGTTCAGTCTTACCGTTAGCTCCTGGCAAGTCAGGTTACAGGCAGTATTATGCAACTGTACAATTTGTAGAAGCTGAAAAGGAAAAGTTACAGGACCGTGGAATTAATTTTCTTTCTTAAAAAGGGTAACTAACAACATTATTATTTCCTGTATTTCCTTGATAATTGGGATACTTATCTCTGTAAATTGCACATTGGTCCTTGCTTTTATAACTATATAGCAACTCAGGCTTTGAGAAGACTTATCCTGAAAATCATTATGTGAATGTTAAGAAGAACAGGATCAAACATTTTTTTAACTCGCTTTAGTATTAATTTATTTCAGCAATAGTGAGTATCTAGCTAGTTTGGAAAAAAAAAAAAGTTAAACGCTGGACTGTTTTCAGATATGTTGTGGTTTAGAAAGGTAAATATTCTTGAAAACCTTTAGATAGGATTATTTTTATAACTGGATTATTTCTAAACCCATAAAACAGGATTCATTTCTTTGAGTATGTATGCAGGGGCTGAAGTTCTTTAATATTCTTATGCAGTTAGCACAAATGTCTCTCTTGCTTCTGCTTCTTTGCTCACAGTTTCTATTTTCTCTACCTCTAAAGAGGTAGAGCATTGCAGTGAATAAAACAGATGCCTATTAGCAAACAGTCACTAACCTTCTTCACTTTCTTTTCCGTCTTCCAGGATGAGGATGGTAGATGGACCACAAAGGTATCCAGAGTTACAGTGGTTCCTGCTATGAAAGATGATTGAAAGGGTGATAGACATTACTGTGAAGGGCTCAAATCAGCCTCTCCCTGTTAGTAATGGGTGCTTCCTAATCCCTTTTTAGATTATCCCAATTCTTTTCATTTCTTGTGGTTTTAAACTGGACCTTCTGATTCATTTACTATTAGGAGGTGACACACAGATGCACTTACCATATTTTTTTTCTATTCTTTCCCTCTTTTTATTGGCACTTGTTGAATATGTGTATTCAATTACTACATACCTGTTCCTCTCCTGTTTTACTGGTGGTCAGTTTATCTAACTGAGTGAGGATCTCTGCAATGTGAACTCCTACAACAAGTTGCCCTGAGTTCCCCTTTTTACTCAGGTGAAAAAGGGCACTTCTAGGGTATGATTAGTCTCATCCTAAAGTAGACTTCCAAAAAGTGAGTCGTATGGCTGCTGCACCCACTGACCCTAAAGCCTGGGCTGATTAGCTCCGCTGTAGGGGTCTGAAGGTGAGTGAGACAGATCCCAGTCTTGCAGGCTGGATGGTAAAAAAGGCTGCAGTATTACTTTTAAAGCCTATATTAGATACATACAATATTGTTTCTGCTTTCTTCAGTAGCTATAGTACACCACTTGTTTTATCTCTCATTGTTAACACTTTTATATGATATTTAGCTTAGGATGCTTCCTCATCTCTTAGTGTTGATTCCTTATTCATTCTGCAAGTTGCGGCAAAGCAGTTCTTTAATTTCTGATCTATAGTCCTTAAAGGTTTCATTTTAGTCTTGTACTTCATAAACTGTTGTACATTTTCCAGGTTTCTAGCTGATTCCAAAGATGAAGATAAAATACTGTACCGTTGCCTTAGGAGCTTCTGTGACAGCACTCTAGGCTAAAACCAGAATGGAGTGATCCTTCTTTTTACTGAATTACCTGCTTTAAGGATACTAATTTGCAAAAAGTAATGGGAAAAAGAAAGATTGTGCATTTGTAATTTATTAATGGATAATAAATTATCCATTGGGGTGGTTCAGCCTGGAGAAAAGGAGGCTGAGGGGAGACCTTATCGCTCTCTACAATTACCTGAAAGGAGGGTGTAGCGAGGTGGGGGTCCGTCTCTTCTCCCAAATAACAAGCCATAGGACAAGAGGAGATAGCCTCAAGTTGCACCAGGGGAGGTTTAGATTGGATATTAGGAAAAATTTCTTCACTGAAAGGGTTATCAGGCACTGCCCAGAGAGGTGGTTGAGTCACCATTCCTGGAGGTATTTAAAAGATGTGTAGATGTGGCCCTTAGGGACATAGTTTAGTGGTGGACTTGGCAGTGTTAGGTTAACGGCTGGACTTGATCTTAAAGGTCTTTTCCAACCTAAATGATTCTATGATTCTGTAATTGCATTCAATTTGAATGGATTCTGTGCTTGAATGAAATGTTGTAATTTTACTAATTGTGGTCACAATCAGTTTTTCAACAATACTGCATTTCGTTTTATTAATTTAGTGTCACACAATAGAATAGTTGGGTTTTCTGTAAGGAACGGAGGAATGAGGTTTGTGTTGTCTTATAGGAGTGTCAGTATACCAAGGATAAGAACTGGGCTTGTATTTTGAGTGCAAATTTTTTCACATCATATGTATACCAATATGAATTTTAGCATCATAATCCTGGTTTTTATTATTTGGGGAGGCAAAAGTATGGGGGCTTTTGTTAGATAGCTTTTGATACTTCAGATATTTTCAACCAACCAACAACTTGCTTGTATGCTAGTTTGATAATTCCTTCTGCATGTATTGGTGCGGCTATGTGTAATTTTCTCTACATGGCATATGTATAAGCTTGCCAACATAATTGACACATTCTTTTTAAATTGTACTGTGAAAGTAAACATGGTTGGAGTCATTCTGGTGCTTTGTTCTTTTGTCCAGACACAAATGAGAAAATTACTCAGAAAAGTAAGAGCCACAGGATTTTTTTGTCCTCTTTACAATGTAAAGCTATGTTAATAGTTAATGTCTTTTACAAAGTCACAGTGCCAAATTGTTTAGCAAATACATTAGGAGCACATGTTCAATATTTATGGACAGGGACATCTCTGGCATGTAGACAGTTTGCAGTGTCAGGAGGATTGGCTAGAGAACAAAACATACTTTTAATATTTCATAAGGAAGCTTCTTAGTTACTCATTTTGTGAGTTTTGTCTTCATAAGTCCTATCCTTGATGTACATTGTGAAGCGAAATAGCTTGGCTTTTATTCTCAGTAGGTTCCTTACTGTGTATATTCCTGAATATTGGCCCATTGGCAATGAATGCTAATGAGAAGAAGCTATATGATTTGAATATTTGACGTGCGCGCTAGAAGATCATTTTCCAAAACGTTGTGACTCTCTTTTTCTGTATGTCTTGGCCCATTGGCAATGAATGCTAATGAGAAGAAGCTATATGATTTGAATATTTGACATGCGCGCTAGAAGATCATTTTCCAAAATGTTGTGACTCTCTTTTTCTGTATGTCTTGGCCCATTGGCAATGAATGCTAATGAGAAGAAGCTATATGATTTGAATATTTGACATGTGCACTAGAAGATCATGTTCCAAAATGTTGTGGCTCTCTTTTTCTGTATGTCTAGAACAGAATATGAAGAGAGCTGAGGAGTTTGGGTTTGTCCAACGTGATGAAGTCTGACCATGCTTATAGTCTCAGAAGATACAGATATGTTAAAGGCAACTTAATTTCTTTAAATGGCTTTCCACTACTGAAACTTTTCTTTTTCATCTTCATTTTGTACAGCTGTGCTTTCTTGAGTTTGGCAAAGCTCTAGCTGAACTTGAACCTGCTTGCTGATACACAATAGATACTGCCAATTATTTTTGGAAATCACTAAGTAATATGTATGCATTGCAGCTGATTTTTTTTTCTGATGGTAGAGGGCATTGAGGCCAATGCACTAGAGAACAGGATCAAACTGTCTCCAGAGAGCCTTGACAGAAAAGTCAAAAACAATTTACTACCATATTAGAAGTTCACTTTTTCTTTCTAAATGTAAATTTCTTGCTGTACGTCTCAATTTAATTTGCTAGGGAGCAAATGTGGTTTTTTTTTAACCCTGAATTCAAATGGAAAGTAAGAATAAAAGATCACATTGTCATAGCAGCTAGACCTGGATATTCCTACATAGAAAATGGTGAGAAATAGTTACATTGTTAGTACAAAAAAAAAATTGAGGTGCTAAATTTCCATATCTCATAACTTTTAAAAAGTGTAATTGAAATTTTAGAATTTTTGAAGGGAGGGCATAGTCATTGCTCTGTTTTTGTGCAGTGTGTACAATGCAGGAATACAATAAATAATAATCACATGGATATAACAATAAGGTACAGTGAATACACATGGAATGAACCCCAAACCCTGCATTTGTAGTTCTGTGTTATGAATGCTGTTATAAACTTGGCAAGTGTGTAAACTATACATTTTTTCCATCAGAGAAACTCAAATGCTTAATAGGTGATAGGAGTCCATAAGATAGGGGAACTGAAGAACACAAGTAATTGAAATTAATGAATACATATCTTTTTTCATCTAAAAAAATGGCACTTTTCTTCGATGTTGGATAACTGAAGAAATCGTGTTCAGTTATATGGGTCATTTCTGCTGTCCACCCAGAACAATTCCTCATCCAGAAAGCAGTCTGCTTTTGAGAGTAGTGTTGTTAGTGATGCTTTATTGCATATGATTTTGAAAGAAGATTGATACCTCCTACTGTTTCTGTCATGTGAATGCTCAGCCCATCTGAGTGGATCGGAAGAATCTGAGTAGATCACAGCAAAGTTGGAAGCTCCTCAGGCATTAATGCATATAGCCATAATATTTATTTAAGCTTTTGTTAATATCCAGGCTGAAGTTGGTGCTTTTAAAATCAATGGTAAAATGCATGATGACTTCACTGGAAGCCAGACTGGAGTCTTTTTTATGCTCTTTGTGCATAGCAGTTTTTCAGTGAAATACCATTGTCTGAGCTCTGTTGCAACAGCTGTGTTGTAGCTAGCTGTATTTTTTAAATTGGTTTGCTGAAGATCACTGTTTTATCAGTTTTCATACTTTCTGCAATCAAAGCAGGGGTTCTCGGTCTCTTAAATGCAGGATTTTTCAAATGTTTTTTAAACAGATTAATTTACGAATTGAAATACCTTTACTCTCTTTATATTGCTGTGGAGAGTTAAAGGAATTCGATAGTGAAACTGCTGCTAAATCTAGTGCTTAGACTTTTGGCAGGTTTTCATTAATCATTTTTTATCTGAAGAGCCACTGGTCTCTCAGCTCAATTTTTCATCTTTTTCAATTTTGTGGGTCTTTTTTACATTTTTGGCTATATATCATGAGAATCCTATTTCTGGTTTTGTCAGCATTTTGGATTTTTCTGGAAAGCTAAACTTAACCTGTGACTCATCCATGTGAAAGCATCCTTAGATAATCATCACATACCTTTCTTAGCAATTTTATTTACTGATGAGATGTCCCGTATTCTCTGTAAGCTCACATTTCAGGCATGCTGAGTTTACGCTTAGCTGTACAATGGTGTTGCAGGACTGATGGGTGAACTCCCCCAGTTCAGAGCTGGCTGCAGGCCAGTACAGCTACTGGTGTAGCACAGAGCATCTTCAGACCTCCTCTAACACAGGCGGGCTGTGTCCAGCACGGCAGCGGGCAGAGACCAGGGCAGGGCAACGCACCCCGCTCCAGCACGGGAGAGCTGAAGAATTGGAGCAGTCAGTAGCTGTTGGTGGCCGTTCAGACTGCATGCCATTACCTCTGCTTCTACTTCAGCACAGTTTTGGTCTCCTGCAAGAATTTGCACCTCGTCGTGCTGCAGCCTGCATAAATCCCTGCCCTGAAGTGTTTGCAATCTCTGTTATGACTGGACCCAGCAGGCGAGTGTGGGAAGCAGAGGAGGGGAAAAAGGAGGGAGAGACTGAAAGGGAGGCAGCTACAGCACTGCACACAGGGTATTTGCCTTATTGACACAGCAATTAAAACTAAAAACAAAACAAACAAAACCAAAACAAGAAAGAAAACAAAACACAGCCCAACTTATTGATGTTGTATTACTAACCCCTCAATAAATGGATGATTTAGGAAACAAACCACATCTGCAACTGAAGACCTTTGATGCCTGTTGTACTTGAATTGGCTTTCTTTGCTTACTGTTACTAAAGCCAGCACTGGCACGTATTGTTTCATGTCTCGGCTTCATGTATGATTCTCCTTGTCTGACCCTCTCTCTGTCTTCACTTCTCTGAGGTGTTGCAAGGCAACACAGACCGTAACACTTCCTTTTTTGTTCTCTTTTTCCCTTTCTCAGTGCAGCTGACCCCTTGCCATTGTGCCTGTGGGTGCAGGAGACGTGCTGCTCTGGCTCAGGCAGTAGCAGTGGGTGCCGCCAGGCTGGGGGTAGTTGTGTGTCTGTCCGTCCATCCCCGGCTGCGTTCCCCTCTCCAGGAGCAGTTGGTGCAGCTGCTGTGCTGCGGTGCTCGGGGTCACGGCTGCAGCAGGGCGGCTGGGAAAGTGGAGACACAAACCGTCCACAAATGGCCCTAAATTACACGCTTTTCGGCAACACTGTGTTTCACAAAGGAATGCTTTTGCAGAAACCACTACCACAGGGCTCCAGTCTCCTCTGGATGCTGTTGTAATACATATGCTACTAATTGGCTACCATTTGCAGATGAGAGATGAGTCTTCTGAAAATGACGGGAGTTTCTGTTTTGGTGAGAAAATGTCACCAAAGGGGAGTTTGCTTGATGTTTCTCTCTCCTTTAGACTTCAGAAAGTTGTGTCACAGTGGTTTCTTTGTGAACTGTGAATTCGTTTTAAAAATGTGTCAGCCCATAGTTCATTTTAGGACTGTTACATTCAGCTGCTATTATATTCTCCTGTTGAAAAATTCCCTCTGTAGGCCTCTAATTTGAATAATAAGACTTAGACACATGAATGAGAAGGTTTTTTGTGGTGTGGTTGTTTGGTTTGTTTGTTTTTTTTAAAATTAAATGTAGTTGTTTCTTTCCTGACACTAGCTGCTTTCCTGTATTCTTTTATTAGGTCTGTGGAAGACATCAGATGCTCAGGCACTCTCTCTGCTTCTCTGTGTTTGGCGTCTGGGATTCTCCCCTCCTACACCTTCTCTGACAGATCTTTAAATCCTCTTCCTCTTCAAGTGAGTGAAAAATCTTTACACTTGCTGTTTGCAGCTTCATTTTCTATGTGTCTGTTCACCTTTCCTCCCCCCACACTTTGTACCACCTACCTTCTGTACTGTCCTCATCCTTTCTCTGCATGCGTTGTCCAACAGAAGCTTCGATCTTTTTCATCAATAGGTTGCCATTTGCTACCAGTGCTTCATTGGCTTTCATGTTTCTGTTATGTTGAATATGCTCAGGAAGAGATGCGAGACCTTTTAAACATGAATTGCTCTAACAAGCGGAGTGCAGAGCATTTAAAGCAACTTATTAAATCTACCTTGGTTTGAGGAGGCACAGAGTGTCAGGTTAGGATTTTTTTTTTTTCCCTAGGTGTCACAAAACATTGCACATTTAATCTGGATGAGTGTAAGCATTGCTCTTCTGATAGACTTTTGTCTGAAAGCATTTGGTTTATTATATGTAGAGGATTCCTGTTTTGGCCTGACTGTTGGTGTCTAAGATTCCAAGACTATGTTGATGCAGCTTGTTAAGGCTGCCCTCAACCTCTCATTTGGAGTAAGACCTTGAAGCAGGGTTTCTGGTGCATTTGATAAGCTTGTCTCATTCCTACTGGTTGCTGTGTGGAGGAGGCAGACAAGAAGCAGAGCACATCATGTGGAAGGTAGATTTCAAATTGTTACAGACACAACCTTTCTTCAGCTGCCACTGAAAAAAGGTAAGGGTCTAGCTGCTGTCTTCCAGGATATGACCTGGGAGGGCTGTGGCTTGTAATTACTTTTTCTCCATGCTATTGCCCTTGGATTAGTGGAACAGTTCACGTGCTTCTGCTTCATTGCCTTCTTCACAGGTGTGCTGTCAGGAAAGTGGAGGGTGAGAGTTGCAGATTAAATACAGCTGAGATCTTAACCTCATCACTCACTTGCTGACACATGAGCATCAGGTGAACTACACCTATTGCTCCTCCTGCATTTGGCATCATGATCTTGAGGAGTGGAGTTACTTGGGTACTGTAGTTCTCTTTGTGGGCAAGAAGGAGCATGGGAGTCTTGCTCAAAATGAAATCAGGTCTAGTCTGTAATGACTTACGGTAAATAGGAAGAAAAGCTGTGGGAAGACTGAGGGAAAGATAACAATAGGAAACGTTGTGATGATGTTTGGTTTTGGCTTTTATTCTTGGAATCACTGCTGAAGACGACTGGAAAAGTAACAAGTAAGGAGGTGGGTGAGGAATGGCTTAATCGTCTTTCAAAGCATACTGAAAAAAATCCTGCATTTGTGTTAAGAAATAAATGTTGTGTTACGAGCTGTGTATCAACGTGGTGGAGCTGTGAAGTGTTGCGTTCCAGGGAGAGAGATGAGGAATTCAGTCTTTCACGCCTCAGTAAGAAAAGGTTAGTAGGTGCTGTGACCACCATCTATCAGTGCACCCATGAAGAACAGAAAAAGAATGACTAAGGAACTTGTTATTCCTTGCAAACAAAGAGAGCTGGAAGTTGAAACTAATCAAATTCAAGCTGAGGATAAGGTGACCATTTGTAGGTCTTAAAGGAATTATCAAGTGGAACAATTAATTAAAGTATTGTTTAGTTCTCTATTAGGGAATGCTTGAAAACCGAGATGTTTCTCACAAAAGGTGGATAGGCTTCAGTTAAATCAGAGCTACTGGACTTGAAGCAGGAATTAAAACAGAAAAATAAATCTGGTGGCTTAGATTTTACAGGCTAATAATGAATTGGTGAATCTATGAAGGGGAGCCTCCTACCACTGCCTGACAGTCATTAGGGAAATGTTATAGCATAAAGCTCCCATTTTTTGGATCCTTCTTTCTATGTAAGTGTTTTTGCACAAAACCGAAACGCTTATTTGTTTGAAGTTAGTTGTCATAAGTAAACAGCTTGGTACTAGCTGGCTATGTCAGCAAAAGTCCTAGGACTTCTGTAAACAGAAAGACTAAGATAGAAAATATGCATCTGCACTGCCCAGTTGAAGTGCTTGCTGTGTTGCTTCAGCATCCCGTTCCCTTGATCCTGCCATCACCTGTCCTCTGTGTCTGTCCCGCTGTCCTGGAGCGAGAAGGACTCTCCCCAGGCAGAGGGAGCAGGTCAGGGTCCCGGGGGACTCGACCGTGGATGTAGCTGAACACCACCCGAGAAGGCTATGTATGCGCAGGTGCTGCCTTGCAATGTCCATCTGTGCACAGCACAGAGAAGCTGGATTGTTGTGTTGTCTTGGAGACATTACAGAAAATATTAGCTCTTATGGGATCTTCATATTACTGTGAAGAATGTTTCAGGCACAGGGATCTGGCCCCATACAGCAGTGATTCCTGCTCCTGTATGGGAGGAAGAGGGGGGAAATGGAGAGGAGGCTTTGCAGCTGCAACCAGCCAGCCCTGCAGCAGATCACCAAGACGAGTGTGGCCGTCGCCAGTGCGTTTCTGGGGTTTTGAGAGACTGCAACAGAAAAATCTCTGCCTCTTTGTGATAGATTATCATAGCTTAAACTAATGTCTCCTAAATACTTCAAGTATTTGAGTCGTAAGAAAACAACTTAATTCTATCCCATTGATTCCTAAATGGGGAAAATACATCTCCTGTGTTTAATGGAGGGGCAGTGATAATAATATATTGCTGATTTACTTTTAGTTATAAAACCTTATTTGCTTACATAAGGAAAGGAAAGTTTGTTTGACAAAAAGGTGAAGTGTTTATAGATTTGCATGCTTTGATACATACCATTCTGAATATAGTATCATTCTGCTGTCTTGCAAATCTTGCCAAGACCTTTGCTATGGATTTGTAATTTATTCTAAGATTTGACTATGGAACAAATCAAACCAATAATTTAGCCTAACTGAAAAAAGAATGGATTTAAGCTCTTAAAAGTGTGTTTTGTAGGTCACAAATAAATTCTTGTGTACTTAATCCTCACATATAAGCATACAGTGCTGTGTGTTCATGTAAATTGACATGCAGGGGCAAAACCCACCTAATTCTCCAATCCTGAATTGAGTGCGGAATAGGCAAAGCTATAGAATTTACAGTAGTTACTTAGCATGTGAAATGAGAATAATTATAATTCCAATTTAATTAACTCTAAAGACAAATAAGAATGTATTCATATGCAACGTGACATTTATTGCATTTTGTAAAAAAACTTGTCTTTCCCTCTGGTTTTATCTTTTTTAAAACTCTAATGTTCATGAGAGAGAGAGATCAGCTATTTTAATTTATTTGTATCAGCATATAATCAAAACACTCTCCGCTCTTCCCTGCAGAGAAGGGAATACCCCAGCACAGAACATGAAGCAGTGATGTATCAATGTAGATGGATCACTGAGTTTAGAACTACTTAGAACTATTTTACAAAGTCAGTGAAATTTATGGTCTATTCAGATACTCACTTCATCTGCTTCCCAACAGAGGTGTGGTTTTGTTGTTGGTTTTTTTTTGTGGGAGGTTTTTAAGAAAAGCTTTTCCTTTTTCTGTCTAAAATGGAAATGCAAGAGTGGACATATTTCATTAAAGTTGCTGTAGTAGAAGTTGGCTCACCCTGCTTTTTAGTGAATGATTGCTATCATGATTAATAAACTCATATACTGTGATATTCCTGCACTTCTCTGACTGCCATTCAGTTACCCAGTATTGAATGATTCTAGATATCCTTGTTTTCTGATAGAAATTTCCTATGATCTGTGATTTCAAACAGTCCTGATTACCTTTCTACAGCTTGGAGGTTGCGAGCTTGACGCGGGCAGATGCTGATCTGGAGGCATATCGAATGCAGATATGTAAAGAAGTGATTGCTATGATGATGAAGAACATGGTCTTAAGTCACAGCCTCTTTCCTCATGTAGAGAAGAGGATGAGTTCAATTTTCAAAAAGCAGTTTCTTGCAATGGAGAAAGAGATTCAAGAGGAGTATGAAAGGAAGATGGTGGCTTTAACAGCTGAATGTAATCTGGAAACTAGGAAGAAAATGGAGGCTCAATGCCAAAAAGCGAGAGCTGCAAATGAAGAGGCTGAGGAATTAGTGAAGAAAATGAATGAAAAGGTGAATCTGGTATAAAATCAAGATATTTTGCATGATACGTGGTTTTATATAGATGGTTTCTGTTTTAGACGAGAATGGCTGAGTTGTCCTCTTTAGAAGGGTAAAGAGAAAAGCTGTACAATTTAAATGTGTTCAAAAATTCAGACGTCATAATTAGGGTAGTTGTTATGAAGAACCTGTGTTTTACTTCACCAGAAAATGAATTTATCTCAAGAGAGTCCATGACAGCTGAAAACAAAAGGTTGTCATTACCTGGGGTTTTTTTATAGTCACTTAAACCCTTGCAAAGTGATGTATTTTTATTTACTATAAACTGGACTGCAGCAGTTCCTAAGAACTCCAGTCAGACACTGTGTAAAGTATTTTGCACATTCTGAACATAACAAACTCTCTGCATCATAAACCTGACAATCTAGGTGAAAAACCTCCAATATTTATATTCTTACTTTGAAGAAAATGAGAATATAAGCGCAACCAAAGGCTGATTTCCTCCAAGTGAAGGCAAGCAGAACAATCTATATTTTAGGCAGAGCAGGGAGTGGACTTCTCTTGGAAATAGCCTCTGGATCATAGTGAGATAAATAATTTAAGGTGGAGTATGATTCTTTACAAGTTCAGGGTCTCCCTTTCAGTAAAAGCTTAGTGCTTATGAGTGTCACTTTCATTCGGAGATCTCTGTCTGAATGGGTAAGTATCATTACCCAGTATTTCATAGGTAGTCACTAGCTGAAAATAGAGCCCGGGTCACCAATCCAACATCCCGTGTACAAAATTATGCTCCAGTCTTCCATGTCTAGTTTCAATCAGTTTACAATAAAAGTGATTTCCCACCCTGCCTTTTTTTTTTTCTTCATGTGTCTGGAGAGGATTCTATTAAGTTTTGAGTATTTCATCTCTGTAAGCTTAAAATGCTAAAATACCCAAATTAATGTTTCTTGTCTAATGTTATAATTCATATTGAGAGAATGACTTGGTGGGAATAGATAGTGCAGTTCATTATTTATGAGTGGGGCTTTACTTCTGGAGCACAAGTGGATACATGGGTATTGAACGTGATGCTGCTGAGTTTCCAGCTGTCTGTTTCAGTTCAATTATAGAGACAAAATAAGTTATGCTGGGAGTATAATCCCTTAGACCAGTATATTCCTTACTTGTGTATGCTCTCTTTGTAGACAGTACTTAAGTTTTTGGCCTTCTGTTTTGAGTTTGTTTGGTTTTTTGGTTTTTTTTTTTTTAAAAAAAGAATTTTCATTTGCGTATCATTTACCTATAATTGTTAAGGACTTTTAATGACAATTCATGATTGCAGTTTTGACACAAGTTTTTTGCTGAGTGTGACCCATCAATGGTACTACAGTATGTTGAGGCTCTCGGGAAGAACTTTGGTTCATCAGGCTGTTGTGTGGAGAAAGTTGGTGGCACAAGGCTAGTGAGCCAGCTGAATTTCTTTGATGTTTCCAGGTGAATTTTAGATTGTGACTCTAGGGAGCTTTCAAGTATCTGTAGGTTATGAACATCCTGAACTAGAGATGCTAGAAAGTCAAAGGAGATGGCAACGAAGGGATACTTGTGGACATCTTTTTAAGGATGAGGTGAATTGTACTCTGCAGAAGTCTCTTTCCTTCTGTTGGTTATAGAAGGAGCCTAGACTAGATGTCTGACACTTAGATACACCTCACTGAGATAAATCCTGCCTTTGCAGAGAGGGGCCTGACTGAAACTCAGTATGTGAATTCATGCTAAATATGCTCTCAGCAAAGCAGCTTTTCTTTGCACAAAATACATTGGTATTGGTTCAGTCTGGTTTATATTGGAAATCCTGAATCAAACAAAGGATTAGGGCTAATTCAATACTTGTCCTGATCCATTTATCGCATACTAACATCTTGCTGTCCGCTTTCCTGTCTGTGAAAGGACCTGGTTTTGTACTTGCTGTGGAACCTGGTCCAAAAGGACATGCCGGAGCGCTAGAGATGGCCCACACTTGTGCTCCTGCCAGTGGGTGTACTGATGTCCAAGAGAAGTGAAAAACAGCTGGAGCAATAACCTCCTCCCCTTCTCAGCCAAAACACAAATGTATATTCCCTGCCTTTTTGATTAATTATTTGTTGCAGTGTGTCTCTTGGGAATGAGGGGTGAGGTGCAGAGGACAGTTCTCCCCCAATAAATAGTATAGAACCTAGTATAAATACTTTAGAACAAGACCAACATAGCTACTGTTAGGTAGGTCTGCTGGCATAAGAGTAATTCTTTGCTCTGTGGGACATGTATGTTTTGATACTATAATGAGTTTATGCCATCTGAGAGTAAAACTATGAATATCTAAGTCTTACTGGAGAACTATGAGAAATTATTTCTTGCAAAGAAGCTTTTACATTAATTGCCATTTAATTCTACTCCATTGTAACTCTAAAACGATGCTCTTGGATTAATTTGTAGAAACCAATAGATAAAGTAGGTCACCAGTAATAAGAACTTTTAGGGATTTGTAGTCGAATAGTTTTTTCTAATTTATATGGTTCTTAAAATGTATGCTTATTGTTATTTCATTGTTCTGACTTATATGAGTCTATTCAATTTTAATAGGATTTCAGGATTGATGAAACCTAAGAAATTCATTTCATACATAGTCTTTGTGTTGAATTTCATGCTGTTTTGTATAATTTATCTTAAATAATGCTTCTAAACTCTAAAAAGACTTGATTATGCCTTGGAAGTGTTATCTGGATTAGAGATTGACAGCTGTATAACCCCTGTCGTTCCAAACAGGTGAAAACCATGGAAAGTGTACACTGATTTAGTATTAGCTTTGATTCAAACCTGAAATGACAGTAATCAGAGTATGCATAAAACATGTATGAGCTAGTAGCACTGATACTTTTAAAATATGCTGAATACTGAAAATCATTTCAGATTTATTTATTTCTCTTCTCTGCAGCCTGCTGTAGAATACCGAAGTCTTCTGGATAAACTTCACAGACTGGAGCAGGACCGCCTGAAGAGATTCCTTCTGGTAAAGCAGGAGGAATATTTTGCAAAGGCTTATAGACAGCTGGCTGTTACCCAGAGAAAGGAGCTCCATAATATCTTTTTTACACAGATAACAAATGCTACTTTCAAGGGAGAACTGAAGTTGGAAGCAGCTAAAACATTAGTGGAAGATTACTCTAAAATACAGGTAATAGGATGATAACTCCATTCCTAACCTAATGACAGAATACAAACCCACAGTAACTTTTGAGAAATGTTTCAGGATAAATGTTATCACTTTTATAACTAATTTTCTTAGGAATAACTTTAAAAAGTATAGTGCCATCATTATGCACATCTAGACACCTACACAACTGTATATTGATGCATACACACAGCCTTTTTCTACAACAGTGAGTTAGATGTGTTTGCCCCAGCGTTATGTGCCTAGTGCTGACTTTTGTTTTCATGGGTAGTATTTCCAAAGCACCCAAGTGCTTAAAGCTTGTCTTTACTGCTCAGGGAAAATAAGACTAGTAGTTCACCTGTATCATGCAGAAGAAAGAAGTTTGAAAACATGTCTACACCATGGAGTGGGAAATTGTGTAATATAAATCCCCAGTTTTGCAGGGAATATTTTGATATATCTGCACATCTGGGGGCTCTGCTTAGCTCCTGAAAGCTCTGTTGGTGGAGCTCTGCCCCTAAAGCCCTCCCCCACAGGACGGTCTGAGAGCAGATTTGTGCTTGTGCAGCAAACTTCTGGTTCCAGGTCTACCCTCGCTGGTGTTAATGGGGCCCTCAGCATGGTACAGAAATGCCAGAGTGCCATTTTCAAAAGTAATTTCAGACCAAATAAAGAGACTTAGGCAACTAAGAGAACCGTTAGGTACCTAAATCTGCTTTATGAATGGCATTTTCTAAAACAGATCAGATGCTGTCTTATGAATGATAAGTACCTTTGGAGGCCTGTCCGTATAGGCATTTTCAAAACCCCCTAGGCACCAGGTGCTTTTCTATGCTTCAGGAGATGTACTGAGCCCTGCAATCCAACTATGTAGATTATTGAAATTGTGGTATGTCTGAAGTGCTATGGTTTTGTATTTTGGGGGGTTGAGTATCTCTAGCTTGTGTGGTCGGGGATGCTGATGAAGAGTATGTTCAGGACTTAAGTTTTGGTTTCAGTTACATTTTGTACCTCTTGCAACAGAATAGTTTGAGTTGTTTCCTCAAGGGTTTTGCTTGTTTGTTTGTTTACTTCATTTGTGTTGAAAGTTAGTGGTTTAGATTCCAAAAATTCTGGGAATTGTTCTCCTGGCTGCTTCTTGAAGAAGAGTATGATTGTTGTGATCGTAGAGGTTGAGGGCCTGGAAGTTAAAAAGAACATCTGGAAAGTAGGTGTCAAAACCTGTAAGGGCCACTCCTGAAACTAGCTGCACTGTCAGATCTCAGTACAGAAAAGCCGCCCATGGGCCACTGTCAGATGTAGGTGCAGCAAGCACTTGTGCAAAAGACAGTTGAGCAGCCAGCAGAAGACAGAGCAAGTGAAAGATGTTTTGACAATGTTTTGGCTGCTCAGACATGGGTCATCTGAATATCAGACCTTGTCTTGGTTATCTGATGCTAGCAGAATATCTGCTATAGACCATTGTGTGCCTACCTCCAGTCTCCACCAGACCCATTTGTAAGTACCAAAACCCCTTCCTGTTCCCCACTGTTGGAAGCAGGAACTTCTAAGCAAGCCTGTGTGCAGCAAGCTTGGCTTTCCCCACGCTGTACTGGACACATGTGGAAGACTTATCCTTGGCTTTGAAGTCAATTTAGACACTTTTGAAAATGTTACCCTTTATTTATTTAATCATACCATACATTGTAAAGAAAAAAGAAAGGAAAAAAAAAATAAAAAGAAGGACACGATGCCACTTACTGCTGTTAATGAACACATGCTGTCTTCAGGTCCCAGTTCAAGAAGACCTTTCAGCCTGTGGATAGCTTTAAGCAGGAATAGTTCTACTAACACTGGTAGGGTTGCATGTGTATTTAATTGTGGATACCTGATCAAATGACCTGTTAACTCAGGGCTCTTGGGAGGTGCACTAAGTATTCAGGAGAGTGTACACAATGTTGAGGTATTCAGACCAAAAGTTCAGCACGTTATTTATTTTGTTTTGTTGAAATGACAGTAATAATTTGATGTGATCATTAGAGTTAAGTTGATATAAGCTTATTGTTTTTCACTTGTAAGAGCTTTTTAACTTTGTCCTGTTAATGAACAAATCTGGTCTGATACCCACAGATGTTAGCTGAAAGTAACATTACATGTAATTAAATATATTTGTTCACATTCTTTCCTGTAGGGAGACATTGAGGAGCTAATGGATTTTTTGCAAGCTAGCAAGAAATACCATCTGAATAGAAGATTTGCTTTCAGGGAGTATCTTATAAGTAAGATACAGTTAAGGGATTCTCAAGCCTCTGCTCTTATAAATGCAGCAGCAACCCAGATATCAAGTCTCATTAATAAGATGGAAAGGTAAATATCTCAATTGTTTTCTTGGCAGCCATTTGACTACATTATCTCAAAGGCAATAGAATAGTCTTCAAAAGTCTTTTTGTCTGTGTTACCTAGCAGGAAAGGTGCATAAAAACGTTATCTTTTAAGTTAATTCTAAGAAAATATTTTGTAGCTGATGACTTGGTTAGTTAATATCCCAGCAGACACTAAGGTGAGGTTCTGTTGTCTGTGTCCACTTTGTACAGTGCAGAGATGAATTGCTGGGAACATGTATAGTACCTGTTTGTAATTCTGACTTCAGTGGGAACCAGACTTGTGTAAGAGTCTCAATGTCTTTATACATCCATTATTCATGAAAATAGTCCTCAATCATGTGATAAGTCCTGCCAGAGTCCATTGCAACATGTACCAGTTAAGACCATTTGTCTGGGTTCTTAACATGCAAATATCTGGATTTCACAGAAACAAGCAACTTTGATTCACTTGTGATTGAACATCTTTGAGGAGCTGGATGTAGAGTCTCAAGGTGGAAAGCATGAATATTTTCTAAAGAAAGTTGACTATGTTTATAAATAATGTAACTGGGGAGGATCTTGACTAGCAGAGAATATACCTGTTGCAGGGAATATTAAAAAGTAAAGGTCAGGTGAAGTAAAAAGTAGACCTGGAAATGGACTGTTGTAATACACTCATTCAATTTATTTGGGATATCATACCAGATCCTGGCTGATTCAGGTATTCTGTGTGAGGATACTCATAGTCAAGGTGGAGAGAGAAATGGTGACTTACCAGAGACATAGTTATTTAAAATTACGTGGCAATTTGGAGGACTGAGAGAGATCTCTTGCTGCTACCCTGTGGCGTATCTTAATTTGGCATACAGAGAGATTACTGAGGAGCATGCCAGTGCAGTAAAATACGTTAGTGGGCAGGAAAACAAAATAGTGCTGCTGCTGTTGATCCTGTGCATGCAGCTTTATTTGTATATTTTAGACATCTCTATTAGTGTCGGTCACTGACAACAAGTGGAACATGCATTAAGAGAACAGGTTTAAATATCAGTCTTTACATTGTGTTTTTTCTTTCATAATGTTGACTTAGAAGTAATTTAATATTAGGAAGCAGGAAGTCTGTTAAAAGCTACTGAAGATTGCATCTGTTGATATGATAAAGTAATTTACTTTGGTTTTTTTGTAACTTTTCCTTGCTCTTCTTTTTGATTGTCCTGTGTGCTGCCTCATTGGGGTCATACCCCAAGTTTAGCCTCAAGATTCATTGATCAGAGAGAGGTTCTTCCAGTATGCCTGCACTGCTTTGCCTATTTTTCCAACATCTGCAGCTGTGTGGCTCAAAGACAAAAATGAATGTCTTGGCATTGGAAATATAATTCAGATACATCTTTCACAGAGAATTCCCTTCCATCAGTTCGTGCCTCTCTTTGGAATCAGATTATGAGAAATGTTCTGAGATGTTTTCACAGATGTTGTGGTTATGTGAAAAGCCTTTGTGAGAAACTCTCACCTGTATGACCCCTGCATCCATGGCTTAAATCATTGCAGTGAACAACTGGGACTTCTCAAGCTGGAAAAATAGGTTTCATTCATTGTTTAATGCCTATTATTGCACCTAACAGTCACAAAACAGATCAACTACAAAACAGAAAGGAAACGTGTAGTATTAGTAATCCAAGACCTCATGGATCTTATCCCAAAAAATGTACCAAAAAAAAAATAGTACCCAAAAACTTCCAAAATCAACAAGCATCATTACCGAGATGAAAAATTAATTCTTCTAGAGTATGCAATGGTCATAGTACTCAGCAGACAAAGGAAACGTGTCCATAGTTGGAGACAGCATTTCTAGAGAAACAATCCCATCTGACTTTCTGCAACTAGAACTAGTTATTTTCCTCTGACTTCCCACACCTGCTGTGGCAAGAATTCCTTTCAGGCAAACGCTGCCCAAATTTATGTTGTTATTCATTCTCTAGCTGTTGAGATTATAAAACACCAGAATGCAGGATTTCAGATTATTTGCTAGTATTCCCCCCCGCCCCTTTCTACTTTCTACTCAAAAGTTCCACGTTGACCTTTTCAGCCCCACATTTTGGAAGTCCCCTGTGTTTAATATTAGAAATTATAACTCACAAATGTCCAACAGCCTGGTCTGAATTAAGATGTTCTTTTATTCTTCTGTTGTCTGAAAAAGATTTGGGAATTTCTGGTGTAAATATAAAAGCCAGTAATTTTTGAAATTCAACTTGAGTTTGTGGAGAAGGACATTTTTCTAACTGTTGCAGGCATGGTTGGGATATTGGTTGCTCTTTGAAATTAAATACTGTAGCAACTGGAGGTAGACCATAGTCTTAAACTTCTATTTGAAAGCACTGTGTGCTTAAAACTGAGAATTTTCTCTGTTAGATTATTTCACTATTGGTCTGAAATCTTTATAATTTTTCTGATTATGTAAATGTAATAGGAAATCTGAATATAAATCTTTTCATGGATGTGATTGCTTTGTATCTTTAAAATAATTTTTAATTGTTTTTGCTTGATTAGGTTACATCCTTTAAAGAGAAAATTATTTCTAATGAGGAGAAGGAGTTATAAAAGACATCTAGAATTGCATTCCAGGGGCATTAAATGAAAAATGTAAATATTATGAATAATATATAAGGTTTAAAATGTCTCATTTGAATATCGCTTACATTACTAACTGATATGTAATTGGTTTTGCGTTTGCCTTCCCTTCCTTCCTTCTTTCCGTTCCTTCTTCATACACCTTTACCTTCACAAACCGCCTCAATTCTACACTCATCTCTGAGATTATCCTTCTGTTTATCCACTTGGTTGTTTGATCCCCCCAGGTATCACTGCTAAAGAAACAAAGATAATTCTGTGTGTCTACTTTGAGCCTTATTATGGTACTAATTGCCTCAAATACCCTTTTGCTCTTACAAATTTGGGATAAGAGGCTTCCAACACTGTTATTACAGAGCAGGTCATCTACCTGAAAGTCATTTGGGAATGCTGCTGGACCGAGCTGAGGCTGAAATTAATTCTGTTAAACAGAAATTCGATCATGATTTAAAACAAGAAAAGCAAAAGCTTCGCCAGAAACTCATTACCAAGCGAAGGCGGGAAATGCTACAAAAGGTAATTATTTTCACTATATTTATTTTCCCAGGGCTTATCATGAATTAAAAATGGAATGAATTGCAAAATAAAGTGTAGTTCTTAAGACAGGGGTCAACACTGCCAGGAGCACAGATGAAAATAAGTGTCCGTTGTTTTAGCTGTGTACCGCCATGTGCTGTATTAAATATGCAGTAATTAATAACTGTTATTTTAGAAAAACCTGCAAGAAAGTAATATAACTGAAGAAACTTGTGAAGCCCCTCTACTTAGTCTGACCTGTCCCAGGGGGTTATGACAAGCCTCTGTAATGTGCAGACAGGCAAAAGCCAACTGAGGTTCTGGAGTCGGTGAGGGAGATGGCACAGATCTGTGACAATCGTTGTTTTCTGTGGGTTTCCTGGCTATGTGTGACTTCCTACAGCATAGCTAAAATTCAGCTACAAAACCAAGCTATTTAAAAGATGCTGTACCTGTGGCTGCTTGTGGTAGGACTCATGTCGCCTAACCTCAGCCATCGAAAAATCGAGGCTAACTCCAGGAGCTCCAAATTGTCTCATAATGGAACATGACTTGCAGGTGATCTGAGATAAATGGAAGGGAGTTGTTATCCAAAGGTCCCTATCTTTCTCTGCCTAAAGGATGTAGAAAAAACTATCTTGGATTAGGTGATATTTCTTTAGATGACCAAAGTTAGGTGAGATTAATTTTACCTTTTGTGGGATATGTGTTTCAGTGTTTTCTGCTCTTTAACAGATACCAGTGCAAGAAGACACAGCAGGTATAACGATGGAGACTTCATTTGTTGTATTTATTCTCAGTATAGGCACCTTTGGTTTAGCTTTCCAGTGAAATTGCTGCATGCTGTAAGATGGGGAAAATAAAATTAAAAAAAAAAACCAACCTTTTTTCCCTCTCTCTTCTTTTTTTTTTTTTCTTCTTTTTCTTTTCCTTCCTTGGTATTTGATCCAGATTCACTTCTGGAACACTGCCAGATCATTACAGTTCAGCCAGTTGGGATTATGTCAAACCATAAGATCATGCATTTGTTTAGGTATTAGGCCTTCTATCTAGCAACAATCCAAATTACCACAGGCCTGCATTAGTCCTTCTATCCAACAATAATCTGAATTATTACGGGCCTGCTAGATGCACACAAAGCCATCATCTTGAAGGCTAGGTAGGTCTCTGGACACTGAAAAGCAGTTTTGAGAACACTGAAAAACAAAAGTATGAAATTTTGCATTGCTATGAAATATGTATTTAAAGAGCTATTAAGGAGCTAGAATTTGAGATGTTCCTTCTCTTAACCTTGTTCCTTCTTTTGGCAAATGAATCAGCAGAAAGAGCATCGGAAGGAGCAGCTGTCACTTGGAGACCCCTTCAAAACTACTAAGGAGGTCACTCACTACCTGAGCCACTGGAAGAACCTTCTGAGTGATCGCACCATTGAATTTGAAGAACTTACTGAAAAGCTTGACAATGAGGCCAGTGAAGAGCTGAAAGAGCTTCTATTTAGTCTAACAGAGAAAACTGTTGAAGAGCTTAAACGTGTTCAGTATGGAGTATTTGTGCAAGAACTGGCAAGGCTCAGTGTGCCAAAGATGTTCCTGCTGGAAGCTGTGGAGGAGCATAAAAAAGAGATGGTTGTTAAACATGAACAGCTTGAAAGGGAAGAGCGTGACAAGAGCACGGCCGCTGAAGAGCTGCTTCAGCTCACCAGGCAGAAGCTGAGCCAAGAACTGGAAACGACCCTTTTGGAACAAAAAAAATTAAGGAGCTGGGAACAATCAGTATTCATGCAAGTATCTCTCTGTACCCTTTTCTTACTTATTCTTGCAAATAGAGATGAACTAGGGGTTTTCACACCTGTCTGGGTATAATTTCTAATGATCAGTTCTCTGTTGGTGCTCGGGAATGGATTTTTCACAGGCGCCCAGCCCCTGCGGCGCTGACAGGTGAGCCGTCGCTCCTAGCGCTGCAGTGGAAATCCTGGGAAACGGCGGTTTTGAAACCAAAAAGGTGGAGTGTTTTTATACTTCTGTTTGCTCCGTGTCAGGTTTCACTTGTGCATCTTTCATTATTATTCTCAGTCTGCTCTCAGAGGTCCAGCACTTTGGAAATGTCGTTTAGTATGTCAGGCCTAATTAGCCCCGCGTTCAATTTTGATATATTCCTTCTGGCCACAAGTCAAGCCTTACTCATCGGGTGCTCATTTTAAGTTCTGCTACAGTATTTCCCCATATTTCATAAATACACAGCACAGTAGCGTACCTCTCCAGTTCATGGGCTCCACGCATCGGACTTGGCTGATCTGGCCTGCTGACAAAGTGCCCCTGGCACCGAGCCGCCATGGCACGGGCGATTTTGCAGAGCGGTTTTCTGGCCCCGGGCACGTATTCCGGCCATCGCTACCTGCTACAGTGTGACCCTGGGGAGGTGGGAAAGCGAGTGGTGGCCTTGCCACCATTGGGAGACCTTGCTCAGGGAGAGACCATGGCTGCAGCCCAGAGTTGACGTGCATGGTGCCTCTCAGACTGGGCAGCAAGGCCCTTGAGAGATTTGCACCATTCGTTAGCATTTCTTCTTATCTTTCAAGTACATATATGACTAGTTGTTGTATTACCTGAATATTTACACTACTACATTTCCTATACAATGTCCACTTAATAACAGACATTGTTAAGAGACATGGGAACATGAAAAAATAGTGTTCTGTCAAAATTGCAGCTTTAGGGGAGCAAACTGGAACAGGCAAACCTATATTAGGCTGTCTGCCCCTGGAGCAAACGTACTGGGCGTGAGAAGTTGAATGGGGGGGGGGGGCGGAAGCATTAGTTAAGGTTTCTCCTTCATACCTCTTTAAAGCAAAACCGATTTGCATGGGCAGTTTTGTGCAGGCAGCATCTTTGTAAGTTTGCCTGCTGCACAGTATCAAACCATATAAAAGAAATATGAAAAGAAACCTTGCCCATTGCATGTTTGCATCGTTAAAGAAAAAAAATCAATTTGTCTTGTTTTCATTCTAATTTCAAGGCCTTTGTATTTTATTCAGCATTTAAAATACTTTTCTATAAGCCATTTCAATGTATTTTCTAGCTTGTCTTATTATCTCTTATTTATATTGCTGCGAGCAGACCTGCACGAGCAGGGAAGTAGCTTGTATGACCCAGCAGGTCTTTCCTATTTCTGACTTACGATTCCATGATAATTGTGTCCCAGCCTGCAGTGTCGCCTGTTGTATTTGTTAAATGCTATCTTTATTTACAGCAACAGTAAGCTGTTTGTTTTTTCCAGTAAAGTACTGGAAAATACATAGAAAAAATGCAACATTTGCACATCTGTACTCTCAAAAGCCCCTTAAAATCTGTCAGTGTCTTTATGTTCAGTCCACTGTCTGTCAGTTTTGATATTTTGATGACAGATGCCAGCTCTCATGTTTATGTTCTCATCTCCTATCTAGTTTTCACAAAGAATTATTTTGAATGATAGCTTTTCATTTTTGTTGCTTATCAAAGAGACCACAAGTTAGTCGAAAATATTTATGAAGATCATTAATGCTGAAAGTCCTTTTTAAACATGGACATGGCAAAACTGTGATTTACTGTATTTATTTTTATCTCTGTCTATATATCTGTATGGATATATAGCATGGATTTTCTTCTAAAAGTCTAAGACAACATGAGAAATGGTTAAGTATACTGTGAATGCTTGCTTGGAGTAATATTGCCTTTAATTTTTCAAAGAGAAAATCTTTATGCATTAAAAATATTTTAATTTAGGATTTGTCTGTACTTTGCTGAATCGGTAAACAGAAATAAGGATGTCTAAACTCAGAAATATTTTAGTGAAATGATGAGGTGGTATAGGTCTGTGATACACTGAATAAAAGCATCAGTCCTAATGGAACATACAGTATAATATATTTTTAAAAGAAAACTATTTTTCTAAAAATATATTGTTCATACTTTAAATACAAATACGTTTTTTGGGAAATAGAGAAAATTTCCAAACAAAAAATTATGCTATATTTTATGAAATACTCTTAAGGAAATATTTTGGCCACAAGATATGATGATTAATGTGGTCTAAGGTTAGTCACAATTGGAAGATTAATTTAGGCTTTAGCGTGCTTTTTCTTTTTTTAAGTCACCTTCAGCTTGACCTGAGGATCAGTTCCCTAGACTTCTGTGTTGAGAACCTTCCTTCTACAAAACGGGAACTTTGAGTGATTCAAATTGCTGCTAAAATATATTCCCTGTTGTTCAGACTGCTAAAAGCTTTTTTACAAAGAACAGCTGGAACCCTTGTGACTTGGTGATAGGAGGGATGACACATATGAGTTTATTATAAAGAGACACTTTTTTATTTTATTTTTTTACCCTCTCAGTAGCTGTGACTGCTAAGTGCTGGGAAACACCACAGGGGGGCTTTACAGGAGGCTTTTATCTCAATTTCAGCCCTAAGTTTGGGGTTTGTATTGTCAGAAGAGGTGGAAGGATTCTCTGCATAGGAAATGTGCTAAAAATATTTATTTATTTTTTAAGTATTCAAAAACCGTTTCCCCTTGAAAATGAAGTTTTACAGTCCAGGAAGTTCTGTATGCAGAATTTAAAGTATCCTCAAGGATATTTTGAACATGCTGAGCAGCCAGTCCTTTGTGTGGAATCATTAACTGATGTATGAATAAGACAAAAAAGGATGATCATTGTCATGTAAAGCATTTGTGTGCATGTCTCTTACATTTTATGTAAAATTGTCTGTATCACTGAACAGCAAATGGCTTTTGTTATTTTAACAGGCAGCTTCTAAGTTTACCCCTCTCACTGTCAAAAGAGGAATTGCTTAGAATGAGGCAAGAGCTGCACTGCTGCTTCTCTCAGGTGGACAGCAGCTTGGCTTGGCCCAAGATAAGAGCAAGAACCTTGCGTCAGGCTTTCGAGGTGGAGTGGAGGGACACAGAACTGATGAAAGTCGATCAGAATTTAGCAATGACCAGTAAACAGGTGGGAACGATGTGGGATCAGTATGGGATGTGCAAGGGGTTCGTGGGTGTATCTGCAGGCTGTTGGCCTTGGCTGCAGATATGGGTCCGTAACTTCCCCATAGGTGTGACGGCAGTGCACGCTTCTCCTGTCTGTGTGGATCGGTGGACCTTGAAGATAATTGTTTGGGTAGCAGTTGGATAAATATTTTCTTCACATACACCTGCATATTTCTGCTACTTGCATGTCCTCCCGCTTTCCCAAGAAGGAGGCATAGGTGTAAAGAAGCAGATGGGTGGCCAAAAGTGACTGCATCTCTCAGGAGAGTCAACTGAAATGCCAAAACTTGGAGCAGTGCTGAGCCTGGCTCTGAATGTCAGGGACAAGTTGGGTCCTTTACAGCCCAAACTGAGATTTCTCTGGAAGCCCCTACACAGTACTAAATTTGGCACTAAATCAAGGAAAGATTTAGGGAGGTATTTTAGGGGAATGTCATACGCTGTCTGGTCCATGTAGGAAAGGGGTGAGGAGTGTTAATTCTTGCAGTAAAATGTAAAACCTGTGGAATCATAAATTATCTTCAATTCTTAAATAGGAGGAAAAAAAGTGTTTCCTGTATGAATTGTATCTAATACCATCATAAAAAGGAGGACTTTCCCTTGCTTTGTTTTTGTTCAGTTATGTTTCTAAATATGTAAACTAATTTGGGTTAATTGTACTAGGAATTAGCCTAGTTCAAAACCTTAATAATTTCTAAAGTACTAAAGAATGGAAATGACTTTGCAAAGCCTCATAGTTGGACAGATGTTATCATTCCCCCAAGAGTATATTATACTTAGTTGATATTCTTGTAAAGAAATATAAAGGTCGAGAATAACTTGATTACATGGAATGGTGCCCCTTAATACTGTCATGGTTAATTTGTGATTCATATACTGTGTCTTGAAAACAATGTAGTTCTTAAATTAATATTCTTTGTTCATTTTTAACCATACTGAGGAGACAACATATCAGTTAAAAATCTCTTATCACTGCTAAAGCTTGTTTAAAATCAAACTTACGTGCTAGCAGTTTTCATGGAAAGGGTGAATATATAATTCTGCCTGAAAGAAATTAAAAATGAAATTTCTAATTTTGTCTGAATGTCTGAAAGAAATCTTCTGAATCAGTTGGCAGCACCTTCATTTCAGAAATATTTTCTCAGTGGAAGTCATCCTTGCCAAGTGTTTCATTAATTGGTGGATCTGCCAATAATAGCAAGTAATAATATTAGCATCCTCGTATCACTCTTACAAATAAAGCGTTTTGTGTTCATCTTCTTACAGCAGCACTCTAAAATGAAAAAAACAGGATCCAGGAATAGAAATAAGATAGATATTCTGAGGAAATCTTTACAGGACAAAATTTTCATTTATGAAGACTCGGTGAAAGATGAAAATTTGAGTAAGGTAAGTGCAGACTTTTTCTGTACTGAGGTCAAAACCTAGATTTTTAGTAATTAAAGAATGATCGTTTTCTATCAATGTGAATAAGAACCAGATAAAAAAGGTGTGAGGTGTAGTGGCATGATGCATCTCTCTACTCTTGCCTGTGTTTGTCAAGATGTACTTCAAGCTTAATAGTTTTGGCTTTGTTTTAATTTTTGCACCTTAGTTATAGAACTGATTTCATGTCTCATCCTTTTTTCTTCCAATGGTTCTAGGGCTTGGTGTATGCATGATTGAAGACCTCCCTTAGATCCTATGGTTTTCTTAGTAAGGCTTTCAAAATATGGAATCATAGAATAGTTTGGGTTGTAAGGGACCTTTCAAGGCCATCTAGTCCAACCCCCCTGTAATGAGCAGGGACATCTTCAACTAGATCAGGTTGCTCAGAGCCTGTCCAACCTGACCCTGAATGTTTCCAGGGATGGGGCATCTACCACCTCTCTGGGCAACCTGTTCCAGTCTTTCACCAACCTCATTGTAAAAAATTTCTTCCTTATCTCTAGTCCAAGTCTACCCTCTTTTATAAAACCATTATCCCTTGTCCTATCGCAACAGGCCCTACTAAAAAGTTTGTCCTCATCTTTCTTAAAAGCCCCCTTTAAGTATTGAAAGGCTGCAATAAGGTCTTTCTGGAGCCTTCTCTTCTCCAGGCTGAACAATCCCAACTCTCTCAGCCTGTCTTCATAGGAGAGGTGTTCCATCCCTCTGATCATTTTTGTGGCCCTCCTCTGGACCTGCTTCAACAGGTCCATGTCTTTCCCGTGCTGAGGGCTCCAGAGCTGGACACTGTACTCCAGGTGGGGTCTCACCAGAGTAGAGTAGAGGGGCAGAATCACCTCCCTTGACCTGCTGGCCATGTTTCTTTTGATGCAGCCCAGGATACAGTTGGCTTTCTGGGCTGCGAATGCACGTTGCTGGAAGGTGCTTCACTGCGTACTTCAGTTGAGCAAGATTTAGTTCTTGGACCTCTCCTAATACTACTGAAAACCCAGAAATGGGTTCTTAGATCCAAGGACTTCTTGGGTAGGGGTGGAGTTTATTTGTACAGAGCTTATTGAAAGGGAGCCTTGATTCTGGTGGGTATCTTCTTTTAAAAGGCTCACAGCTCCAGTCTAAAGTTAATCCTTAAGGAATGAGTGGGGCCAATGCCAATACAGGATTTTGGAGGCTTTTTCCTTCTCTACCAGCAGATGTTCCATGAGGTCTTGTTCATGTTGCTTAGCCTTTCTCTCCTTCTCTTTCCCACTTGTAAAATATGGGTAATACTACTTTTGTATATCAGAGGAATGTTACAATGATAACTGTGTTAGACATAGGTGGTGCACAGCCATCAGAACTATGCTCAACAAGCAGCTAACATTGGTAGTTAAAATTGGCAGATAAAAATAGTTTCACAAATGATTGCAATATCAATTTTAGTACCAATTTGGACAAAATTCTGTTTTTACACCTCTTTCCTGTGCTTTTTATACTTATATCCTGAGGAATGAAAAATACTGGTGTCCTGGTTTTGGCTGGGATAGAGTTAGTTTTCTTCCTAGTAAAACCACGTCGTTAAACCAGGACAACTGGTTCAACATGTTAGTTCAGAAATAATTTCACTTTTATGTGAGAGCAACACATTGTTAGTATTGGTTGCAGGCGATAAAAGCAAATGTTTATCTAGTCCGGCACATGGTCTTTGAAAGTGAGAGCAGGTGCTTGGGTAAGAATACAAAAAGTGGGCAAGTGTGTTCTGGCACTCTAATAATTTAATAACTCTGGTCCAAGAATGCCCTAATCCTTTAATGGAGGAATTTAAACTTTTGGCTGCCTAATGCCCCGACCTCCAAAATTTAGATTATTTTTGTTTTGTTTGGGGGTTTTTGGTTTGGTTTGGGTTTTTTTTTTGTACTGTTACTCAAAAGTACAGCGGAGTATGGGCTAAGCTCTTATGTTGCAAAAAGTACTGAATACTTGTTTGGTATGAATACTGCCTTACATTTTTGTTAGAATCTTGTTTTAAAATTGGAAAGGTAGCTTCTCTAAGCCTCATTGTTTCAGGTTTTTATGCACCATCTGGCATACCTGTTGTTCTTCTAATTGTATGGCTGCACATTAGTTATATAAAGCCAAATGCTTTGGGCTTTTCCCAGTAAGGAAACTAAACTATTGTTAAGGAAAGTTGTTAGTTCTCACATTATCATTAGGACACAGAAGTATTGCAGTAAGCCTTATGCTGATCACAGAAGTAGAGTTTCTTTCTTTTGGCTGTTGCAATCTGTTACCTTGTTCCTCATTTAGAATCTTACACTTCTAAATTTTGCATTAATGTGAACACTTTTATCATCTAACTCAAAGTCAGCCATCTGAAGTTGCACAACCAATTCAAGGCAGGGAAAAAGGATGGTGGAGCAATACAGCTCTGCTGTATTTCTGCCTTCACTGCTGCTGTTCTCCTGCAGATTTCACATGGTATCGTAGGCTCTGTCTCACTACAGGATGGCTGTAAAATGGTTTCCAGCTAATGCTTATGAAAGCAGCAGCAGGATGTGTTTTGTAATACTGTAAAACAGGCATGACAGAGAAGAACAACTCAGGAGGTAGTGAGCTGGGAGGCCACGGCAAGAAGTTTGAAGCCTCGTCTTGGAGCACCTGAGAGTATCATTGACCTCACTGTGAAAATCTTCAAAAGTGGGCTATATCTACTTTTGTGTTTCATAGCTGTTTTGAGCTGTCTTGTGCATGAGGAAGTAGCTGTTCCTTTCTGAAATAGCAGTTATCTATCTCAGAAGAAACACAGTGGGAAAAAATACTGACATTCTTTAGTCTATTTTCCCTGCTGGGTGTAAAAAGCCCAATAATAAGACTTGCATGAGAAATGTCTTCGAGGTTGCAGGTAATCAAGTACATTTTCAGATTATTCCCTTTATTTGTAATATTTAGGACTGAGACAACACTAATTAGCAATAAGTCTGAAGTAAATGTGGAATTTAGAAGTCAGTGCTTTCAAGCAGTGGACTAATCATAGTGCATTTATAGCATTGGCAATTTTTGTATAATTTGGATGTTTCAGGTGGAATCAGCAGCAAATGTTCAGACCTACATGAGATGATTCATCATAACCAAAGTAGTCTGACACTGTAATAATATTATGTCAAATAGTACCATATCAAGCAGTATTTTACAGTCTCCTGTTTGGTATGATAAAAGGCTTCAAGAATGGCCAGGGGATATTAGTTTATAATTGGTTTATAATTTAGTTTGTAATCAATATTTGATCCGGCTTCTACCGAAGTCACCTTCTATGTCTCATTGAAGTCAGGTCTACTTGCAAGCTTTGATTTTCACAAATGTATTTCTGTTTGCAGAGCTGACAAGAGGCAGAAAGAAACTCAGGTGGCTAGGGGTAGACGGTAGTACCAGTTGACTAATGGAACCTTTTGTTGGTTGAGAGCAGTTAATGTACTGTATAATGTTGAATAGTTGCTGAATGATAAAGCTGAACATAATTCCCCTGTATTTGGGTGTGCTTAATGTATGGCTTTGTACTTAGTAATATGCAAATAGTATCTAGTTTTGCAGTTTGGACCATAAATCTTGTGATTCATGGAATATACTGAACATAACCTCCTGTTATTTGAAGTGGTTAACAAAAGTGTAAGTGTTTCTGTCATCAATGTCATCTCTTTTGCCTTTGAATTCAGCTGCAATTAAAATATACATTCTTGTGTCTCCTTACAAGTGAACTTGAGTTGTGAAACTGCCTTTCCATCCTTATTCATTATTCATTTTAATGGGTTCAAACTTAGACTAAAGGTGATCACTCACTTACTCATTCATCTATTCATTATTCATCTATCCCCAGATTTCATATATGTATAATTCATTTAAAATCCTTGTGTCTGAAACTGAGCCTCCTGTGAAGAAAGAAGCAAACTTTAAATTCAATTGTGTGCATACACCTGTCAAAACATTTCTGTGTAATTTTTTTAATCTGCATTTTTAAAGGTTTATAGCACATCCTGTTCCTAAACCACAAAGGCAGCCTTCAGGTATTACTTACTAATTTTGTGTCATGTTAAACAAATCATACCTCAAGCATGTATTTTCCCCTGTTTTGAGATACTGTAAAAATGTATGTATTCTGGGAGGCAGTATCTTAGACATGTAAATAAAAGCTGGAAGAAAAGAAGGACCAGCTCCTCAGTGTGTGTATGTTGTCATAACTCATTCAAGCTAGTAATGTTGTGATAATTTCTATTAGTTAAAAAGTTGCCCTAATACATGGAATAGGGAGCATCGCATAGACTCTAAAGCATTAATTCTTTTGAAAATGGACCTATTTAATTCTAGTCAGGCAGGTCTGCTTGATTTTTTTTTTTTCCATTCCTTGAATAGGTGCTATTGTAATGAAAATCATAATATAAATAATTTAGTCTCTTTTGACAAAAACATTAGTTGTTCTCATCCATCTTCATTTTCCTGCATTTAAGTAAACCCAAAACTCAATGTTGCCAAAGTTTTGAAAGGTTACTTGTGGCATTAGTTGTCTAAACTGGTTCATTTCTAACATGAATGGCCCCTTAAAGTGATGTCTGCTGTAGCAATGCATCTCCCTGAACACCTTGCTAGATAGCAGCTGTTGTTAGTGAAATATTAAGTGGCTGGCTGAATCGGATATAAATTCCTTGCCTTCCTTTAGAAGCTCGCTCTTCTGATATTTTTTAACATGTCTGTTTTACTGTTAAGGACTCGCTTCCATTCCATTCTCTCTTTAAGAATCATCTAAGAGTGCAATAACTTTCACCGTCGAAAAGAGGGGTGAGGGCAAGTCAATGGAAACTTGACAACCAAGACCTTTAAAAAATTGGACAGTCAGACAATACGGCTCTGAAAATTGCTAATTGCTTTTGAGAACATTGTCTTGTGTCATAGTGATCAGTAGTATAATAATTAATTCAGTGTGCCTTTCAGAACAAAAACTTGAGTCTTATTTGAGAAATTAGTGTTGTGCACAGGCTTTTGAAGAAAGATTTTTTTTTTATTATTATTTTTGTTTTAAATATTTGCCTTGGCACTGAGGTGTGCAATAGTCTTGCTTCTAGGCCTTAGTCTTATGTCACTGGCTCATAAGAATATCTTGAAATAACACTTTGGATTTTGAAAATAAATTTGCTTTGACAAGATAAATAAACTGAAACAAACAAACTCCCAAAAAAACCTGGGTTAGGGTGGAATTGGCTGTCTTGTGCAATCTGTATCAAAGTTGTGACTTGTAGGATATTCTGCGGAAGTTTTTATCTTTGATTTCCGATCAATGCTGCTAGAGTACAGTGTACAACTTCGAATGCCTGTGAACTGCTGGACTGTGAGCTTAAATGGGCGATGCTAAAGTTACTTGTTTTTCAGTAAAAAGCTTTCTACAGAAAACAAAGGGCCTCAAATTCACTTTAATAGGTTTCTTGCCTTCCTGCAAAGAGCGTAGAAGATAGTAATAATAATAGGTTTTTATATCTATTATTATTATTGAATTTTTTCCTGCTGAAAACTGAAACACACAAACAAGCAATGGATATTTCTGGATCTATACTAAGGTAAATGTCATCTACTTATTTTTGAACAAGTACTAGAAGGCAGTTCAGCTCTTTTTCCATAAACTCCCAATTTTGGCCATCTCTTTTGCTTTTCACTGGAGATCTCTGCCTCCCATGTTCAAAAATAACAGCTTAGTTTTTAGCATTTTGGTTACGTATTTCCAGTATGATCTCTGAGTTGAATTTTCCTCCTAACTCAAATATTCCATATGTTTATTTGTAACCTATATGCTTGCTTATTATTTAGTGTCACACACCTACATTATTCAAGATTGATTTGTTAGATTAACAGTAATGTTGAGAGGCAATTTCTGTTTTTTAAGATGGAGATTTGTTAAAGATACCAAGAAAATGAATCTTGCCTCTACTTTGTGTCTGGAGGATGATTTCTTACTCTTGTGTTGTAATTGGCTTAATTCATGTTAGTAGGAAATATTTCCTGAAGGTAACCTTCCATCTCTTGCATTCAAGGACGTTCCAGATGATGTAACGGAGACTTTGGAGAATATCACATGAGCATGAATGAGAATTATCACAAGCATATGTGGTTCCAAATCACATTTTAAATTTAGCTCTATCTACTGGATAATAGAATTTGTATGATACACAATCACTCTTAGCAGGTCCCTTATCAATAAAATTTCCAGAGAAAATTCATGGGCATCATGTTACATATTTATCATCTTAGAGATCTGAAAACTTGGTGGAAGTCTCCTTAAATGCTCCTTTAAAGCTAATCGTGAATAGAGTCAATAATGTGTAATTCCGATTAGTATGAATAGAAAGCCAGTAAAGTTTTAATGTCTTGAGTGCATACCATCTCTATTTGTGCAAAGATATTCTGAGGGGCAAAATCAGGTCTTGTGCCGATGGGAAGTCATACAGCGTCTAAAGACTACAGTTGACCTTTACAGTGTTGTAGTTCATGCTTGCGAGGCAAATGCTATTGGTCTTTATTATTCTTATTTTAAGACTGGTAGAGAGATTAAGGCTAAATGTATAAAGGTATACCGCTGGATGCCCTTCATGCTAAGATACTAACCATGTTGGTATCTCAATTAAATAGGGATGTTCGTCTCTGCCTGCTCTTTAAGAGAGAGGCCAAACTTGACAGGATAAATACTTTTCCGTAGAATCCAAATGTGAATACCTGCTCTTAGGTGCCATGGTGATAAACTTAACCAAAACTTATTTAAAAGTTTTTGAGATGCCTCCTTTGATGGCTGTGGTTCTTCCGTTCTGTCACAGGCAGTAGTTACTTGAGCATTGCTGTTAAAATACATAATACTGGAAACTTCTGAAAATGCTGATTTCCACAACCTTTTTTTTTTTTTTTTTTTGGTATACTGTGAAACCTATCAGATTAGATTTGTCAGGACCAAAAGAAAATTTAGGATGGAGTGAGGAAAAACCCCACACTCTGATACCCAGCAGCGTACAGATGGGCTGTTTCTGTGCTTAGCTTTATTCTCAATCCAATGTGTAGGGCAGCAGTTGATATCAACACCAAATAGTGGAGTTGGAACTCTCATGGTTGCATGTGCTTTCTCTCTCTGTGTCTTCTCTCTCTTACAATCACACTTCTGGGCCAGTGTGGATAATACAGGGAGAGAGAATAAAACCAAACTGATAATTATTTACTGTCTTTGAAGATTCAGCTACCCAAATGTTAGATGTGCAGTGTAGCCATCAATGTCTAACCTAGACATCCACACTTATACATCAGTGGAAAAACATTTTTTAGGATACGAAACACACCAAGAAGTACCTTTTCCTTTTCTTTGATTATATAGGGAGCTTAGAGTGACAAGCTCAGATGGAAGCATCTAAAGAGGGTAATTGCAGCTGGCTACTATCCACATTATCCTGCAGAAAAATGGTCACAGGGGTAATATTACTGGGTGTGAATGTCGGTGGTGTAGCATGGAGTGCTCATCAATCATGTTGGTTTTGATCATGTGCTTGCATGTGCTGTGCTTGCCCTTCACCTTTAGATAATTTCTCATCAGATGTGTGGCAGCAACATAGTTGTTGACTTAAATCATTTTGATTTAATCTTGTTTGTCCATTCAATCCAGTTTTAATTTTGTTTGAAATCCATTACCAGTAGACTCCTGATTTACAGTTTAACTTTGTTTTATATAAGAGGATTTTTGGTTTTTGCTTAGAGAATACTAGGTTGAATTTCATTGGTCAATATTTATTGACACTTGACAATTTGAAACTAAATACAGACTTTCTATAAATTTTGTATTTTTGCTAAACAGAAGGATGTATTTTATCTTCCCATGTAACCTATCACATAGGTAAGTGTAGGTTTGTTTATACTTTTAATTGTTACTTTTATTATATTAAAAATTATATAGACCCTCTATTTTATGTTAGTATTTAATATTAAAGTTATGACTGCCCTAAAACTAAGCCTGATCTCTTTGAAATATCTGACCTTACTGTAGTATTTTTTTTGATCACTTAAACACAGTAAAAGCTTGGAATTTAATGTTAAAAGCACTTTTTAAAACAATGTATTACATTATAAGATAACAGCATTGATTTCTTTGCTGCTTTAATCCTGCTTGTTAATTACAGAGTAGTAAAATCATGAGCATGCGTGTAAGGTTTTCTGTTAATTGTTATCTTTTGTGTTTTGGTATTTTTTAGGTTAAGTACGAGTTGCTGCTTGAGAAAGAGTGTCAGCTGCGCGATCTGGAAAATAAATTTGGAGAGTATATTGCTTCTTTAGCCTTTGAAAAGACTGTTAAAAAATCCAAAATGTTGGAGCTGTATACTGCTATCATAAGTGTACAAGCTTTGCTCTTTGAACAACTCAGCACATCAAAAACCCTGTCAAAATTGGAATGTATTCAGATTTTAGAAGCACATAATCCTGTAAGTAATGAAGTGAAAAGGAAAAATTCCTGTTTGGAGACAGCAGCTATCACTGTAGTCTATTTGACTTTGATTTAGCTGTGCTGGTTTGCAGCTCCTGGTGGTCTGGCCTTTAATTTCTGTGATTATGTGCACTTTAATGCACTCAGTAAAAGAAATAAAGAGAAGGAAAGTATTAGAGCCAGGGAAGATTGTGTATTTATTTTTATTATAGTAGCATCCAGAATTCTACAGTCAGAAAGAGCAGTATTTTGGTGGCTAAAGTTTTGTTGATCGCAAGGAAGACAATTTGGAAGTGATTGTGAGTCATGACTGGGATAGTGTGTAAATTGTCGTGTGTTACAAAATTGTTCATGTTCTAGTGCTGTCCGTACAGTAAAATCCATAACCACATGATACGCGTCAATCATCGAGTTTTTAAAGATTGTATATACAGCCTCCTACCTGCGTATCTCCCTCCAAGCACGCTCATACAGTTTAAATAGTAGAAACTTTGGAAAGGCCTTTTCCCTTCATCGTATTTATTACATACTTGGTATGTGCCAGTTTTCTAATCCTTTTTTAATACTTTAGTGCTCTGCATTCATAAGGATTTTTTTGTTGTTGTTGTTACAAGGATTTTTTTTTTTTTTTTGTTACATCTGCTATTTGCAACTATCCAAGTGAGGCTTGGGAGAGCACTGGAGTAGAACAAACAAAAAGGGTTTTTAAGAGCAAAACCTCTTTGCTAGAGGGCATCATTAGACAGCTATTGCTGTGAAAACTCCTGGTTAAATTTTAATGCTGTCATCTCTACAGAGTTTCTCTTAGAATGGCAGTTAGAATGCTTATATGCTTCCAGTTTTGTTTAAATCTGTATTAAATCTGTAGGAAGTAGTGAAAGTTGTAGGGAGACGGAATATTAAAAATAAATTAATCTGGAATTATCATAGAATCATAGAATGCTTTGGATTGGAAGGGACCTTTACATATTATCTAGTCCAACCCCCCTGCAAAAGCGGGGACATCTTTAACTAGATCAGGTTGCTCAGAGTCCCATCCAACCTGGCCTTGAATGTTTCCAGGGATGGGGCATCTACCACCTCTCTGGGCAACCTGTTCCCGTGCATCACCACACTCATTGTAAAAAATTTCTTTCTTAAATCTAGTCTAAATTTGCCCTCCCTGAGTTTAAAACCATTGCTCCTTGTCCTGTCATAACAGGCTTTGCTAAAAAGTCTGTCCCTGTCTTTCTTATAAGCCCCCTTTAAGTACTGAAAGGTCACAATAAGGTCTTTCTGGAGCCTTCTCTTCTCCAGGCTGAACAACCCCAACTCTCTCAGCCTGTCTTCATAGGAGAGGTGTTCCATCCCTCTGATCATTTTTGTGGCCCTCCTCTGGACCTGCTTCAACAGGTCCGTGTCTTTCCCGTGCTGAGGGCTCCAGAGCTGGACACAGTACTCCAGGTGGGGTCTCACCAGAGCAGAGTAGAGGGGCAGAATCACCTCCCTTGACCTGCTGGCCATGCTTCTTTTGTTGCAGCCCAGGATACGGTTGGCCTTCTGGGCTGCGAGCACACATTGTCAGCTCATGTCCAGCTTTTCATCCATCAGTACCCCCAAGTCCTTTTCCGCAGGGCTGCTCTCGATCACATCATCCCCCAGCCTGTATTGAAACCGAGGATTGCCCCAACCCAGGTGCAGGACCATGCGCTTGGTCTTGTTGAACCTCATGAGGTTCGCACAGGCCCACTTCTCCAGCTTGTCCAGGTCCCTCTGGATGACATCCCCTCCTTCTGGCATGTCAGCTGCACCACTCAGCTTGGTGTCATCTGCAGACTTGCTGAGGGTGGTTTATAGCCTTTTATGCAGTAAATGTAAGAGGGCTCTGCAAAGAGGTTGCTTTTAGGTTCTCTATCCTTGAACAGATGAAGAAAAAAGATTGAAGGAGAGACAGAAGAGAGATCTAGAGTAGGTAGCACCAGATTCTTTAGCCAATGTGCAAGAACTGAGTTGAGCCCTATTTTGGGGGGAAAAAAATCATTTCAGGCATCGTTTAAAGTGACTGTTATGCTTGGTATACAGGGACTGTCTCCTGGTGATCAAACCTTTCTCTCTTGCTGTGTTTTATTTCTGCTCCTTTGTTGCACTAGCTGCAAATTTAAACACCTGTTACTTTAAAACAAATATATTGGAGTACACAAGATTCCCTAATGCTGATGACATCAGTGATAGTTTTGCCAGTCAGTGAAACAGACACATCCAGCTATATGTGAATTTGCTCATCCCCTTAGAGATAGCAAGGTAATGTTCAGTTTTGGTGTTAGGAGAGTGGATCGAAGCTCCAATGTCAGATCTTGCTGACTGGGGAGCAGATGCTTACTTAGAGATGCTATGCTGCAATGAATTTCTAGTCTGAATATGGCTGATGAGGTGGAGGAATAGATTAAAATTCAGCATGTTCTCCAAGCTACAGGTTGGGAAGTAGGGTGCTGAGATATTAAGCAACTTGTTTGAGGTCAGACAACAATGACGTTGGAAAACTGGAATATGAAGCCATCCTTCTGATGTCTAGTTTGACTCTTTGACCAAAGAGAGATCTTTGGCATGAGGGATTCAATCCACTTAAGACTTTGGTTTTTAACCCTTTGATTTTTAGAGCATTGTATTTTAACCCTAATTTTATCACACTAAATGTGAATTACTGTCTCTTAACTTCAAACCTCTTTGATATTAGCTGTTGATTCAGTATAACTAAAACTAGTCAGTCTGAGTTTCTCACGCTGTTTCAGTGGCTTTATGCAGCTTATAGGTGAATTCTGATAGTGCCATTCTTTTGTTTGGATCTCAGCCATGCTGGTAGTGTACATTCTAGATGTCCTCTATAGTGGAAGGTTTCGGAGAGCATCGACTTTTAACACAATGAATATTGACTCATATCTTTAGCATTGTTCTGATACTGATAGCATGCAAGTCATGTTTACTGAAGCCATGCAATGAATTGGAAAGTGTAATGACTGCAAGTGGCTGGGTAGAATGAGAAATGAATAAACTAATATCAGAAATTCTGATATGATCTTTTTTTTTTTCACTCCAAATTAAATTTGTTCTTGCAAGTTATATTAGGACTTTTTATCATTATGTGTTTTCAACCTCTAGGAGACTGAAGAACTTGACAGGAAGCTGGAGTATGAGATGTTGCATAAGGAGTCAGCTCAGCAGCAGCAGCATCTAATGAGTAGGCAGAGGTGGACTTCGGATGGATTGGGACTTTCAAGTGAAGCTGTGGAAACGAATGTAGACAGACAGCTGACAGTTCTGCTAAGACAGGCCATGAATAAATGTAGGCAATTTATAAATCTGCACCAGCAAAGGTAAGTGCTTTGGTCTCAGGTTTTACTAAGTTACTGCAGTCCTTATAGACCATAAGATATCACAGAGAAACAGCAGGCTAAATGTTCTGCTATGTTGGGGAGGGACTATACATCTATGTTTGAACAGTGCATTTTTGTGATGTGGCCCAGAGCATAACTGAGGAGTCTTGGGAATACTGAAATAAGAAACATGAAATGATAATAACTTAGTTACATATAGATTGTGATGTGTTGCTTGGCAATCACCATTTCTTGATGGGGACAGTGGAAAAATAACAGTACTCCTTAGCAGCAAGGAGGAAAAGAATTTTAATCATGTTGCTTTGTCTCCCAAGAAGATAGGTAGGGACTTCAGTGAAACCTGATCTGATGGGGTCAGAGGAAGTAGCTGAGACAATTTAAATTGAATTTCTATCTCCACTGTCACACTGTAGAATGAATTACCTGTCACGCAGTCATTTTTGATGGGATATATTAACTCTTCTTCAGAGACAGGCTCAATTTCACTTTTCTCTGGACAATTTTTAAGTAAAGATATTGGTGACAAAAAAAAAATAGCCTCTTGGGAGTTATATAGAAATCTGTCTTGTCGTGAAGGTTGCCTAGCAAAAATGGGTGATAATTTGCAAAATTGCAAAGTATTGCATTACATTCATTAGGGTTACAGGAGTTAGAAATTACAATTACACATGTATTGCATAGTATTAAACGCCTACCACATTTCAAGGTTCGTGTACAATCCTGAGAGGGTGCTTTCCATTACAAAGAGGGTTTTCCGTGAAACAACTGATATATTAAAAATGGCTTTGATAGGCTTTGAGTGGAGCTGTTGCACTCTTAAGTCTGTTTTATTCTGAAAGGGCTGGAGCTCTACTTGATGTAGATTAACGACTCTCCTGTTGCAGAAGTAGAGAGTCACTAGAAAAGCAGATAGGTTACTGGCTTGTGGATACTACTGTAGAGAAATATTAGTGAAGCCTTCAAAGAAATTGCAACTAGTCTTGACTATTTGCCTGAAAACATAATGGAAGAAACAAGTTTTGTACTTTTCCCAGATGACATAAGGATGGCTTTGTAATTTGGTCTAGAAACAAAAAAATCACCAGTAGTGAGGAAGTGAACTGTTTACTACTATATTCTAGCAACAAAAAGATCCACAACTTGCCATAAAGTGTGGTGATGAAATTTAAAGAAGAGGATGGGGAGAGGTTGAATCATGTTGCTTCGGAGCAATTCCAGATTAGAATTGTGTGCAAGAGTATAGCCTTAGATTCTGCTCTGATGTTTGCTTGGTGGTTCAGGGGAGAAGGGAGGAGAAGTTGGCTTATTTTAGAAGTTATGCTGCTCACCCAACTTGGCTGACAGAAAGATACACTTCCTGAATGGATGACTTTCAGATATTGTTTCCTATAATACAGTCATTGCGCCTGGGAAGATTTCAATGTTAATTCTGTTTTTCACTCCAGCTTGAGAGATGAGCAATGGAATTGTGCGGTGCTTGAAGATCTCCTGGAAAATATAGAAATGGATGCATTTGTGGCACTTTATAGTCAGGTAAGCATGAAATTGAACAAAGCTTCCAAGTTTAAATTACAGCTGTATCCGGGAATCAGCTTTTCTTGCTTTTTTGGGAAGCATTACAGATCTATTTGGACCCAGTTTTGCTAATAGTCACTACCAGTTCTGGTGTTTGCAGCCTGTATTATCATTCACTTCAGTTAATTCTGACCTACTTTCAGCCTTTTGAATTTTACTGAGTTATGCTTCTTTTTGTTCACTTGCAAATCCTTTCCGGGGGTTGTCCTGTTGCATTTCATTCTGTGGAGAGAACTAAATTGCCCGAGTTTGTGGTTTACAGAGAGATTTACAGTCTGATTTTCATGTAATGAGACAAGGGTTTCGTTTAGGCCTTAATCAGTGTTAGAAAGGATTTGCATTGGTCATGTTACAAAACTAAATGATAGAAGGACTGCTAGTTAAATTTTCTGGTATCATTACTCATATTGTTTTCAAAAAGAGCATCATCTCTTCAGGTAATTTGCTATCCGTTGGCTGCCTGTCAGTGCTACAAAAGGCATTAAAAATTAATTGCTGTTGTCCCTAAGTCTTATCTGCAGGCCTTGGTTGAGATATGTAGCTACCGTCAGAAGAGACTTGGTGTGGGCAGCTTTTTGCATCAAAGTATCTTGCCTCTCAGGGCCAAGTGTGGTCACAGTCACCTGTGTCATAAATTGTGAGCTTCAGAGGCCAGCAAGCCAAGGAGGGACCACTTAGACTAAGGGTGTCTCGGCTTTTCCTGCGACTGAGCTTGTTTCTGCTCAAGTTTCTGAACTCTTTATCCTCTCTTGAGCTGGATACCTATTTGAGGAGAGCTGCTCTCATGAGGAGTTGGAGTGAGACTCCTGTATATTATATCTGTGTTAGGAGATTCACCTGAAAGGTAGCACGTTTTCAGATCCTTACTCTGATTTGGGTAAGGAATTTGCATTAAGATCTCCTAAAGCTCATAGGAGCGTGATAATTACTTCAGTCTCTGCCTCTTGTGTGGATACTCGGGCCCCATTCAGAGTGGAGTCCTTCCGTGAGCCTCACAGGAAGAGACTTACCTCTGAATTATCTAGCAGCTTGATGGCTAAGGTGCAGTCCTGGAATGGAAGATCTCACTTTGTGCTGATGAATTAAATCAGGCAGAGTGGGAATTCAAATCTCATCTTAACATTCTCCAAGAGCATGCTATCCTCTGGGCATAATAATACAAGCACCAAAACCCCATTCTGGTGTGTCTTGCAGAGTGTAACATTTGAAGGTGTTTGCTGAGGAGGTCATGACTAGTGTTACCAGCCTTCCAGTTTTGAATCCAAGCTATGTGTTTCTTTAGAGTTTGGGGCTTTTTTTTAGTATTATTATTTTCCTCTTTGCCCCCCCCCCCCCCCCGCTTCCTGTTGCAACTGGTTTTTTTTGTTTGGTTTGATTTTTTTTTTTAATTTTTTTTTTTTTTCACAAACCGGCTTGCTACCCTGTTGGCCTTCACACTTTGGGATATTGTAAGTGGATGTGGCTGTCGGGAGCTGCTGAATTCTGTTCCAGCCTTCAGTTCCTTCTCGCTGTTTTCTTCCCCCATGGCCTGCTGCACATAGGGCTCCTAACATTTTATTGGGACTTCACAGAAATAGCATCCTGCTGGCACTGATAAACATTTCTGCTGCAGGCCTTTGTAGAGTCCTTATGATGTAAATATTCACATGATGGTGAGTTTTAATCTGATTAATCTCTATAACTTTATATGTATTCATTTATGCTCCTCTAAAATAACTTGTGTAATGCTGACGAGGCAGTCACTCAGTTATTCGTTCAGTCGCGGAACCGTGGTGTGGGCAGTGACAGCTGTAACGCTTTTCAGAGGCAATACTAAATTTGAGGCTTTATTTGCCCATTTGTAGTTGCAGTTAGTCTAACAGCTCAAGATTTCAGAACACTTTTTTTTTTTAAACAGGTAAGGAGTTAACAGGCTTGTGTGAATATTTTGCTGAAACATACATTGCTTCAGATACATGTAATATATTATGATAAATACAAGTCTTAGATAAAATAAACTCCATTCAACATCAGTGGAAAATAAACATCAGAACAGATACAAAAATAGAAAATGCTTTGAAAGGTCCTTTGGGCTTTGTTGATCTTTCCCTGTACTACTATGGTTTAAGTCATTGGTCTTGATGGGCCATAGTCTTGTGAATGGGCCACAGTCTTTATACTGTTGGTTTTGTTTTTTTCCTGTTTCATTATGTATTTATCTGACAAAATACGCTGCATCCAGAAATGCTGGCCATTGTAAAGGCTTTAAACAGCACAGACCAACTCCTCCAGATTAGCACTACTGAGACCATTATCATAGTTTAATTTCAATGCTTTTAAATCCCCTGTTGCCTTGCAGTCTTGGATTAATTGAAGAGACCTTGTACAGTGTTTATTTAGCAATTTCATAGGCTGCCAAAAACAGTCACCGCTGAGTGGGAACTTTGAAAGAGAGAATGAAGACTGCATTAATCTCATACTGTGGTTCTTAGCTTGCCATACTCCTGGGCATAGAAGGGTAGGAAAAAGATGCATGTAACAAGCCAGCTGCCCAGCAGAGGAGTTCTTACCTTGCAAAGGATGTTGTGAAATGTTTTTCTGCTGCTCTTGAGTTTGGTTGTCTCTGGTAGAGCCTCAGCATCTACCTTCCTCATGAAGTCATGAATTCAAGATGTGTGGCATGTTAAGATGAATGCTGAAGCAGCTGTGTAGGACTTGGTGGGAGGGAAGAGAGACAAACCCAGTGGCTGAGTGCTACTGCTGCTGGCTGTGAATCATTCATTTCGAGGGGAACCCTATCCCAAGAGAGCTTGTCTCTTTTCTTAGCATTTCAGTTCAAAGACAGTGCTCTTTTTCTTTTGGAAGTGTTAATCATATTTTTCATTGGACTGCCCAGGACTAACGAGGAATATGCTGGTTTTGCACCTTATTGTGGCTTGTTTTGGTCCTAGAAAGTTTTATAATTAAATACCGATGCTCCTTGTTCTGTATTCCCCAAGATCATACTGCTCAGCTGGGGGAAAGCTGGATATTGCTTTTCTACGACATAGGTAAACCATATTGCTTAAGTTGCTGACAATTTAATTGTCTGCCTGTGATGGCTGTTAAGTTTATTTGGTACAGATATATTGTGAAAGAGCTTCTGAACAGTGTGGCATGTATTCTGCAAGTTGAGAGGTCAAAGTCATTGTTTTGCAGATTACAGATGCATGCAAACAGAGTGTGTCATAATTTTCACAGTACCCAGTCCTCTTAGCACCCTAGCAGGTGAGCAATGACCCTTGATAATTACAGATTTTTGACATCTTGAAGACAGATTTAAGAGCATCACTGTCACCTCAATGCATTTGACAAACTGGACACACTGTTCAGTGTATACTTGAGGGTCTGTGCTTTGTTTTGTTCATAAGATTCCCTGAAGAAATAATTGATTTGTGTAAATATGCATTAGATATACCATTGGGGTTTTTGTGTTTATATTTATTCATATAAAGTGTAGCCTGGAGATATTCTGGGACATACTTTATTGAAATTCCATAAAACCTATACATATTTACCCTGCAGATATACAAAACAAAATTTCTGTTCTCAGCAAGTATAATAGTATAATAACTCCAACTATAATTCCAAACCTGACAACTCTTAATTCAACTCTAAAGAAGTATGTGCTTAGTAGAAGAATAATTTATTAATTTATTAAGGCTCACATTGTAACATATTCCTACTTTTGGATGTGCTTATCCTGTGAGCTGATAGAGGAATTGATTTTTAAATATTTTTTTTTTCCCCCCTGTTTTCTTACAACTTATAGAACACATTACATTGTCAAGTTTTAGGAAACTGTAGCTGTTGTACCGCTGTATCTTACACTCATTCTTTTCCTTAAAAAGGATTTTCCCCTTTAAGACTAGTTTTCAGAACTGTGGATGCAGCCCTCTCTGGAAAACCAGATAAGTTTTACTTTCTTACATTTCATATTTCAGCTTGCATCCTAGATGTAGTAGGTCAGTTTCTTGAATGATAGTGAGTTCAGGATCATAAGCCTCTGGCTAAGAAGTTACTTTTAAATAAGGTCATAACTATAGCCTCAGGTACTCTAGTTGCATTTCAGAGACAACAGATGATGCAGGCAGACTGTCATGTGGAAACAGCACAGTAAGCTTGAAACACAGCATGGATCAAGTTCATCAATTCTTGCATTAGTTGTTTAAATACACATTGCTCAGTCCAAATACTTAAAAGTAATTCTGCTGTTTGTAAACTACAATTCATTCCTGTTTTTATTTTGACCAAATTCAGAGAATACAAATGAGGTTATTGGTGGCACAAGTAGCATTTGTATCCATTAGATGTTATGAAAAAAGTGAATTCCCAATCTTTGTAGTACCTTACCATATAATAAACCTGAAGAATCAAATTCATCCCACACTGGAGGGCTTTTGGTCTGACTGGTGCGACCATTCCTGTGTTTGCACATTCACTTCTTCCCGCTTCTGCAAGCTGGTGTGGGTAGCTGTGAGCATCTGGAAGTGCTGCTCGCTGCTGGAGCATGTTCGCACATCAGCACTCCCTTTGCTGTACATATGCTAGGTGCACCTGGCCGGTGGGTGCCTGTGCCACTTCTGGTACTGTTGACAGCGTTGTGGCACCTTGCAGATTACTTAATCGTTAATTCTGTTGTGTTAGAAAATCATCAAGCGTTGTGTCTCAGTCCAAATCATACTTGATGCAGAAAGGTAAGGGTCAGAGTGGAGAAAAGAACATTTTAAACAGGAAACTGTAACAGAGGAAAGCAGTACTGAAGTAATGATGTTTCGATCATCTGCGCATAAATTACTGAATTACTTGGCCTGAGACCATTTAGCCAAAAAGGGCAGAGTAGGTCACAGAAATGTGTCATTTTTATTCTCACTTAATGTTGGTTTTTGTAAGTTTCTAGAAGAAGAGTTTTTTAAAGACCAAAAGTACAACACAGTCTGTATACAACTGTAGAAATTAAACTTAGGTGTCTGTATTAAGATTTAAGCTCTTTCTTACATCCCTCTCCAGAGAAGAATCAAATCATTTCTTGCCCTAAGTAGGCTGAACAGACATCTGTTTTACCTAACTTTGGTGCCTGTTTAGGGTGAAAATATTGGACATTTTAGATACCAGGTCAATTTACCAATCTCTCATCAATCTTAGGATTTTGTCTTGTTCATTGTAGTATCTCAGTGGTTTACATGGAAAACCCATAACAACACTGAAGAGCCCAGTGTGCTGGTTTTGGCTGGGACAGAGTTAATTTTCTTCACAGTAGCTAGTATGGGACTGTGTTTTGGATTTGGGCTCGAAACGGTGTTGATAATACACCACAGAGGTGGTCCATAGACTAAGGGAATGATATCTGTGTATTGTATCAAAGGATGGGCTTGGTTAATGAGGATGTATTGGATAGTGTGGCACCTGAGCATGGCATAAATGTATGGAATAAGGGGTGGAGAATGTACTGGTTTTGGCAGGGGTAGAGTTAATTTTCTTCACAGTAGCTAGCATGGGGCTATGTTTTGGATTTGTGCTGGAAACAGTGTTGATAATACAGGGATGTTTCGTTACTGCTGAGCAGTGCTTACACAGAGTCAAGGCCTTTTCTGCTCCTCACCCCACCCCACCAGCGAGGAGGCTGGGGGGACACAAGAAGCTGGGAGGGGACACGGCTGGGACAGCTGACCCCAACTGCCCAAAGGGCTATTCCATACCGTATGGCATCATGCTCAGCATATAAAGCTGGGGGAAGAAGAAGGAAGGGGGAGACATTCGGAGTGATGGTGTTTTGTCTTCCCAAGTAATGGTTACGCGTGATGGAGCCCTGCTTTCCTGGAGATGGCTGAACACCTGCCTGCCCATGGGAAGCAGTGAATGAATTCCTTGTTTTGCTTTGCTTGCGTGTGCAGCTTTTGCTTTCCCTATTAAACTGCCTTTATCTCAACCCAGGAGTTTTCTCACTTTCACTCTTATGATTCTCTCCCCCATCCCACCAGGGGGGAGTGAGCGAGCAGTTGTGTGGGGCTTAGTTGCCAGCTGGGGTTAAGCCACAACACCCAGGAAACTTTGGGAAGTGACTAGTTTTCCTGTCTTTTGGAGAGGAGTTCTCTGCTTGGGGAACGGTTATGGGAAAAGATTGATTGATTTCTTTATTTTGTGTGGCCATCTAAATTTGGGTTAGGGCTGCTTTGGGAGTGATTGCTTTGTTTGGTTTTTACATGGATTTAGCAGAACTTGTCCTTTATAGAGCATCCTTTTAGAGAAATGGCTTCTTTTAAAGCAGAAGATTCACTTAATACAGGGATATCCTAGGTGTATTCGCTCCTCTGAAAATTTGTCATGCAAAAAAGAGGCAGAGTTCAAACATTTGCTGTGACATTTTGAATCCACTATGGACAAAGAAATCGGCTGTCTTCCTGCATGGTGGGACCTTGTGGGTTTTTTATGTGACATGGGCTTTGTAGTCATCTCCCCCATTAGTGCTTGTAGGATAGTCTACAGAGTGGAGGTGACTCCGCTGTCGTGAGTCATCTCGAACGTTTGGCACGTTTTGCCTAACTTCGGCTACCTGAGATACATGTATGGTTTGAATAGACTACAACAGCATTTTTATGGCATCCTTTGAGGCATTTAACTTGCTTTAATTTGCTCTCCTTTTTTCTTTCCATGTAGTTCTCAATATATTGTAGACTTTCCCTATTTGATACACGTGAGAAATCCGCAGAAACAGCCCTGGGGACACACTAGTTTTGACAGCAGAGGAGAAAATAACAATGGGGTTTTGGTGTTCGGAGGGGGGCAGGAAATGGGGCAGGTGGATTGTTAGGGAACAACTAAATTTGAACTTAGTCTATTTGAACACTATACGAGTATGCTTTACCACTGACCTTTGGGCCAAAAAAGAGAGGACGTTTGGAAAAAATAAAAAACACCAAAACAAAACCAGTTGTTTCCTTCACCTCTTAACAAATTTTACAAGCTTTTCTCTGAGCTTATCACAGAATCTGGTGTTGAGAGGCTGAACAATGAAGTGCTTAACCATGGCAACATGTAAATGTTGTCATTAGGTTTCAGAGGCTATTTTTTCCCCTAATTTTACAGATCAAAGGAATATCATATTGCTTCATTGCTATCTTGAAAGGATTTCTTTATAATAGTACAATCCATAAATTAACTAAACCTTCCATGCTAGAATATGGTTGAATTGTGATTTTTTCAAACTGAAGGGCATCTAGGACATGCCCTAAGCACATACACTAAGATCAGCTGGTTGTTTAACATTTACATTGCCTATATCCAGAATGAAATGGACAACTGTAATATATATGGGCCAGTGTGGGTAGAAACAGTGAACATGGGACTATGACCACTTGACACCAAAACTGTCACTATTAACGTGATTTTCAATAATATTTTTTGTTTCTATAATGAATAATTCTTTAATGATAGTAATTAAAATTTGCTAACACTTTTTTTTATTTTCAATGCTAAATTTATGTCTTCTACTCATTAATCCTGAAGGAGCTCCGACTGGCAGGTTATTTAGCTAAACTGACAAGGGTACCAATGGGGATGTTGCACAGGATCCTGAACTTGTTGCTGCCCTCCAGCTCACAAAGTGAGGTTCTTTCTGTCCTTGATTCCATCAGTAAATATTCTGATGGTGTTGCTGAAAGTGACAGTAATGCAGATGAGTCTGGCAGCTGTAAGAAAAGGTAAGTGTGATATTTTTTGGTAGACCACTGCAAGAGAAGATTATTGCTTTACATGTATATGTATTTGCTGGACAAGCAGATTAGATTTAGAAATCCTGTTCTTATCATTTTCTTTCTGTTGACTTTAATTGGAGTTTATTAAAATATTTTCCTTCCAGCTTTTTGTATTTATAATATTCATAGCACACCAGATTTCAGGTGTCTATAGCTCCTAAAGATATAAATGAGGTCCTCCTTTCTAATAATGGAAGTTTCAATCTTGCAGATGCCTGTCCCTTTGTCATTCATTACTAAAGTCCCAAGTGGCCACTGTTTTTCCCTTTACTCACAGAGACAGGTAGTCTCCCAAGAGCCTTCATCCCTCCAGTTTATCCCCATTAACACCAGCTGAATAGCTTTGCAGGTGACACCAAGAAGTGCTCCCAGACCCCCTCTCCCAACTCCCTGCCATGACATGGGGAGAAAAGCAGATGTTGTGGCACTGGGCCCTCTAGTTGTCAGATGTGAGTTGTCAAGGAACAGATAAGGGTCCTTGGGACCATGCCCTGAGGTGTGATCTTAGCTGATTTAAATGATTTATGGCAGGGCAGCAAAAATCCTTGAACGCTCTTGCTGACTGTATTCATGGTATTACTGTCATGGGTTTGGTAGCTAAAATCAGAAAGGGGAGGAACGTGTGTATATTTGGGGACTTACTGGTGGGAATTTTTTTCTTTCCTGCTCCTTCAGGAAGAGCCAAGAGTTGTGGCAAGCACTGGAGAACAAAGTAAGGCAAGATCTGATAAACAGAAATTTGGAACAGATACCTTCTCTAAACAAGAGAAAAGACAGGTAAGGAGAAAACAGGAAGAAACATACCTTATTTTTTTTTATACTTCATTTCATCTCCAAAGGTTCCTCTTATATCTGTTAGAAATCAGAAAATAAGTTCATAAATATGCATTTTCTGACACTGTTCTGCTTTTTGGTGCTTGTGTTTCCTACAACATATTTACACATAATAAGCAATCATAGTAAATGCCTAAAAAGATTTTTCCGTACAGATCCACAAAGTTCACACGTTTTTCATGTACATTGCCCATCTTCCCTATGGTTATTTATTATAAGGTTACTTTTCCTTATGCAATTTTGTGTCTCATAAAATGATGTGCAAATTATTGGGGATTGGAATGGAAATTACAATTCTGTCTGTTGAAATATGATTTTCTCTAGCTTCCAAAGTCACCACTTCTATGTCAGGATATAATGTAGGAAGTTATGCTTTTTTGCCCAAGTTTTCATTTTTCAATTCAACTTTTTTCATTAATGTAGCTTGATAAAGAAGAAGCAACTTGCCCTCTTGGAAAAAGCATCATTCATTCATCTTGGATGTTCACCTACACATCCTCCTATGGAACAATCTGATCCACCTGTTTGTTTGAACACTGCAAATGCTGAAGTCATAGAGCAATTAGACACAGGAGAGAAGGTATTTTTGTTCCGTGAGCCAAGAGATCCAATACTTGCTTTGCATAATTCTCCAAGGAAAAAGAAAAAGAACTTTCTTAATTCCAAAAAGGCTGCTCGTGCAAATATGGACTCATGAGGGCAACTTCTGTTCAAAGTATCAATTAAGGAAGAGGAAGTTACTTAAAATTCAGTAAAATAATGAGAAAGAATGAAGCGTGCAGTTTAAATAACACGTGCGTTGTTTTAATCTCATTTGTCTGACATTGTAAATAGCTGTAATTTTAGAACGGCACAGTTAGCAATGTGCATTGTGCATTTTTTAAATTCTTGTCAGTGTATGATGCAGTAGATGAAATATGGGTGTTTTATGATGCACATTCTGGCAGGCGGGACTCAGTGTTCCTTCAGTACATTTTGATCATTTTTGCACTGATTTTACTGTAGCTGTATTTTCATAATTTATATAGGAAGGTTATTTATTACATAAAGTAAGTACTGATTTACTATTCTTGTATTTATATATTCTGGTAATAAGCTGTGGTATAGCAGATGGCATGAAGAGATGAAGTGGATGACCCACAAATCCTGTGTTCTCTGATTTTCTGTTATTCTAGCTAATTTACTGTTTAATGTTGTGTTCTTAATAGGCTTTGAATGCTACTTCTGCAGTCTGTGTTCTACAGTGATAGCTGGTAGTCTAGATCTTCAGCATATACATAGGTACTTAGCCTTACATCCTGGAGTAACTTCAGCTTCTCACATTGTTTCTAAACTTACTTCAGTTGAACTATGAAGGTGGCTACAGTTCAAAACTGTGTTAAGTATTTGCAGGCTGTTGCAGTCTTTTTTCTTGGTGAACCAATATCGTCACACTTGCTCGGTAGAAAAGGGAAAAATGTAAATGGATGTGTAATACCTTCAGAAGCTTTTTTGATTGCAGTGCTGCCAACTGTCACAATTTTAGGTGGGTATTTTTGAAGTTCTTATTGCTGGATTTCTCTAAATTGATGAGAATATAATTTTACATTTTGAAAAGAGTTAATTTTTAAAGCTTTCTACTTGACAGAAAGAAGACTGTAAAGATGAACCCTAAAAACAGGAACAGGAAAAGGCCAATTAAAAGAAATGCATGTATTTGTTAATGTTTCATGATATTCAAGCCTATTTTGAGGTTTTTTTGAACTGTATTTGAATGCTATGCTCTGAGGATACTGTGATAATATATTTTGCAATTTTTCATGTATTTCTTTGTATTAATAGGGTGAAAATTTCATTTTAAAAATTAAAATGTTACAATGTACATGTCTGCAGTTGGCATCTATTCCAAGTGGAAAAAAACATCTTTTTCCCCACTTCTTTTGACAAGTTTAAATATTCATCCCACGGTAAACACCAACTAGTGTTTCATATCGCTATTAGCATTAGAAAATGTATGCAATAATTAGCCTGCTAATCCTAATTATTTTTTGATTGCATTCTTCAGTCTTTTCATAGAAGTCATCGCTCTCACAGAAAGAGGAGTTATCAGGGTTGTGGGAGTTCAGAGTCTCTACGTTTTAATGCGTGTGGTATGTTGTCCCCAAGGCGTGGGTAGGTAAAGGTAGGGTCTGTCCTACCTTGGAGGTGGGTCAGAGCAGTATAGGAGGAGGCTCAGGCGTTTCAGAAAGGGGGTTGGCCCTATGCAAGAAAAGCAGGAAAACCTGAGCTGTGCTCAGGGCTGCAAGGAGCACTTGAAAGCTGAAGTACCCTCTCTTGAATGCGAGTCTCTTCCAAGATTTCTTTGCAAGCCCAGACTCTAGTCTGTTACAATACAAAAGGGAAATGACAGTACTGATCACAGATTAGACATTGGGGCCAATAGCTTTAATCAGTTACAATAATACAATGCAACATCTGAATATTGATTGCAATATCAATTTATTATCCTTAACAGATAAACCGTATGCCTAATAATAGAAAGCTGATTTGTAACTCTCGCACCTCATCACGAATTTGAAGCAGCTCAGTGATTGTAACTATTCTATCAGGGAAAGTCATGCCCTGCTATGAATCAGCTTCATATCATGCAATACATATTCAAAGAAATGTCCAGATCTTAACATCTCTTGTGCCTTTATGAAAGAAGTACTTTGGTACTTTATGAAAGAAGTACCTAGGTGATAGCCCACTTCAATAAAGAGTTGACTTATGTTCAGCTTTGAGTTGTTCAGAGGACATAGGAGGGCCAGCTGTTTGTGTAGTTCCATGTGCATACCATAGGTAAGAGCATCCATATTTCACAGTTGAAGTCTTCCAAGGAATGCGTGCTGGACAAGCCATTCAAATTAAGCCCATTTGGCTTCATAGTCATCAATAAAATAAGTAGTATAAGGCCAAATTCTTCAGGATTTTGAACATTATCCACATGGGGCAAATTGTTCTTCATTCTCACTAAATTAACATCAGAAAGGGACACCTTACAGTCTGGCTGAACCTCCTATTTTAAACAGATGTAGCCAAATTAAAAGGATAAAAGTATCTAGTAAGGGTACTAATACCATGGTCATTGTAGAATTGGGACTTCAAAGAAATGCCTCACTTGTTTAGCAACTCTTCCTGTTGGTTTCTGCCTGGCTATATAATGCATTTTACTGACATTGAAAGTCCTGGAAATGAAGGACCCTCTAATTAATCCCACAACTAATTGTGTTCCCCTGGAAGTTCATTACTTCTCATCTTGTCCCTCACCGTTAACTATGTACTCCCATCTCCACTGCGGCTGTTGTCTCCCCTCAACCTAAAGCCATTCACCAAGGAGCCAAAACGTGCAAAGAACAGGCAGAAGTAACTGTCCTTAGGCAGTGATGCTTTAATCCACACAGTAAAAACTGACTTACTGGCAATGGTATCATTTATTGAAGAAATTGTTCTCCACGCTGGACTAATAAACTGTAGCTTTTTGTTATCATTTCTTGAACATGCACTTAGGTAATGTTAGCTTGCAGTCTGCACCCACTGCACAGTGCATCCCTCGTGCCCAGGGCACTGCCTGGGCACAACCTGGCTACCAGTTCAGGATTTTCAGAAGGCTTATGAGTTGTGCACAGGCTCCTTCGTGTTATCGTTAGCCCAGCTTTCTGCTCATGGTGTGATCACTCCTGAAGGACCCTGTAGTGTTTGTCAAAGCAGAGATATGCATCGGTAGGGGACAAAATGCTAGCGCCGTATAAAGATGCAAAGAAAATGATTTTAAGATACTTTGGCCATTTTAAGATTAAATGGGCACTGACTGGAATGTTTAAAATTGTCAAGGTCCTTAGTATCTATAGATTTAAACAGAATCAATATCCATATGCTTCTGGATCTGTGCAACTGTTTGCAGTGAGGTAAGTAATTATTCACGGGATTTTCTGCTGTGTCATGTAATGATCCTGTTGTTCATGTTGCATGCTGTAGTTTCCTCATGAATGCATTTACTGAAGTGTAATTAATTTGAGTAATGAAGTTCTTCGCTACATCTATTAATATAGGCTGAAACAAAAATCACAGTGTCATGGATAATAGCGTAAAGTCTGCATAGTGCCCTTTAGAAAGAATAAGATTTTAGAAGATTGGTTATTCTCCTTGCTGTGTTTCTGGCCTGGCATATCAGAGATACAGATAACTGGATTAGCATGCAAGATGTGTTGCTCACTCAGTTGTTTAGTTTAAGGTCAAGCTTTTATTTAAAAGATTTAATTTTAAAGGGTTTTTTAATAAAAAAGATCCCACATGGTGAAAAACATCTTAGGGAAGATGTACAGAAAATGTTGTTCTGCAGTGATTGAGCTGAAAATGTTTCCATGAAATGAGTGAGTTGAGATTTCCTACGATAAGCTTCTGTTTCATTTCCCTGTCCTCAGTATTACGTATTAGTTTATGATAAAGTAGAATACAGATGCTAAGCTTAATGAAGAATAATTAATACCAAGAATGAGTAACTGGATGTTCTGGTAGAGACTATCAACATTGTGTCAAAAAGTCAATCAATTGTAAAGAAAAGTGAAAATACATATATGGACCGGGCACTTCACTACAGAAAAATGTAAAAATGGAAGGAAAAGGGTTGACATTTTTGTGGAATTAATTGTTATGTTTAGTAGGTAACTTTATCTTCACTTATTGCTATAATAGTTTTAGTTTTGGATTAATTTTTAACGTGACAATGTCTCTTTAATAAGGTCAATTCTGCAAAATACTCGTCTGCTTTATTTGAACCTGGGGAAATCATGCTGCTTTCTTTCATTATCTTGTATTTACCCAGCTGCTATTTTAACACCTTTATTTCTTCTGGGGAAAGTTAAGTTTTTATGCTGTTATCTTAATACAACCCAGTGCCAATAATTACACTGCCTTTCATCAACAGCTCTCGCTCCCCGAGAGACTGACAGCAGGATTTTCAAAGCACCGAATGCCAAGTCCACTCACTCCGCTGACCCAGTTCCCCCTCTGCCCTATGCTGAAATGTTTCACTGCTGTGCTGATGTAACTGGTGCAGACATAGGTGTACCAGCATAAAGCTTATTTTCCCTACCGAATTATAAAAGCTATATTGTCATAGGCTGTTGAGAGCTGTATGAGAGTTCATACGAACACTTGTACTGGCCGAGCAGTACCGTGCAGGTGATGAACGTTATCCTCCTAGCTGGGTGCTCCAGGTAGGATCCAGCCTTTGCCACCTTCTGCTTCTCCACTCAAGTCCTCTTCTGCAAAATGGCTGGCAAAGGCCACCAGCTCAGGTCTTCAGTGCTCTCTTTCCATTTGTTTTCTTGTCATTCACAGGGAGCAAGGCAGGGAAAGTCAGGCTCAACACTTGTGAAAGACTATACAGTGTGCTCAGCGTGCACCTTTGTGTTGCAGACAAGCTGTGATATAAAAGGTCCATTTAATGAGAACTGATAATGCCCATCTCTGTATTTGAGCAGTCTGTGCTTGTTGGTATGTAAAACCACTAGTTACTTTTCCCACCACAGCTGTATCTAGAAGCTTGAGAGCCATGTTGACTGAAAGCAATTTGTTTTCCCCAAGGTTCAGACATTCCTCAGGAGAGCAGGAGACAGACATTTGGTTATATAGGCAGGGAAGTGAATTATATTTTGAAAAAGTCAACTTCTTTGGAGCATCTTCTTCAATTACGCCAGAGAAGCTACCTGCAGAGAAGAGGCTGTGTATTTTCAACCACTTTTGTTTGAAGGAAGATAGCTGAATAAGAAAATAAATTAAAACCTGGAAGTGGCAGGTATCATTCCAAGCCAAAATAGCTCTCAGAATCTGAGGGCAGAACTTGGTAAGTTTGAGCATTGGTGTTAGGCTTTAGTCCTTGGTTTTATGTAGTTGAGAATGACATCTGGTTACAATATGTGAATGGTTTTGTAGTTACTCAACAAAAATATCCCTATGCAGAACGGTTCAGAATGAGTAAAAAAATTAAGGAGTATAAAATGAAAGGCTATTAGAAAATATTTTGAGTGGATAGATGTGCAATGTCTGTATTAATTGGAATAAATGTATAATTGTTTGTCAGATTTTTCCAATATATTTTTGTTCTGCTTATTCCTTGACCATCACTAGTAATTAAATCTGGTCATGTCTGCCAGCAGATTTTCATTCATTTGCTGTTGATCACTGGCAATTCATTGCACTAAAATTACCATCTTGGCTGTATCTCCAAATTGTCCTTTATGCATATTGCATACACAGGAGTATGTTTGTCATTGCTCTTGGTATACTGTAGAAACTGGGTAATTCAGGGTTGCATTCTTGAAAGTGATCTCTTTCAAAGCGATCTCTGCTTTCCCATCCTTATGCCTTGAAGAATATCGAGGAGATATCAGGAACTAGAAGCTGTCTTTGGAAGTTTACTGTTTTGGGTCTTCAGACTGTCTAAAATATTAGGAATGCCCCATATTCTTTCTGGTAATATTTTTAACCAATTATCTCTTCTGCTGATGAGCAAAAATTCTCAAAATCTTCAATATACAATATCTTCTTTTTTACAATTCCTATATAATGATGAAATGTTCCCATGCTCTCAGTTTCTCAAATGAGAAGGAACAGAGTAATTCAATGACAGTTTTAATAAAAATAGTTCTTTTCACAGTATTTTTTTCCAAAAGTGTAAGATATGTTTTTCTTAGAGAAAAATTTGTTTCCCTATGAAAAGATTTGTCTCTTTGATGTCTGCTTTTCACCAGGGAACAGAGAAAAAGCCATATTTCTATCCTGAAAGCTGGGAGATCAGGCTCAAGTCCTTGCTTTGTCCCAGGTTTCCTTCCTAAACCTCCCTTTTTTTCCAGGAGAATTAATATGTTAGAGATTGTGATGCTCCCTGACTGGTTAAAACCCACGTGAATACATACCTTTATTATTATTATTATTATTATTTTCATTTTCCCTTTAGATGTATGGTTAGGCGATGGTTTGATGAACACTGAGTAGCTTTGTGGTTAGCTGGTGAGCTGCCAGTGGCCGAGTCTGTCTTGGTGGAATACTGCACACTGCTTCTCTGCTCACACCTTTCAAGAAAAGTACCCCCCAAGCCCCCTTACCCTCCTGCCCAGATAACGCACAGGATCACCAGCTGTAGAGAAGTACAGGAGATTTGAGGTGTTCAGAAGAGTCTTTCCTATACTGATAGATTTCATCAGCTTCATATCAATCATGTACAGTATTTCCCCCCTTGCCCATAGTTTTTTACAGCAGGGTAACATTGCTAACCATGTCTCTGATTCATCATCCGTGCCATTCTCAGGACCATACTCTCCATGTATCCTTAACAGCATTACGATCTGTTCTCTTCAGACCATTCATTTGGCTGATTAAAACTCCTTTGAATTTTGATCTTGTCCTTCAGTGTGCTTGTTGCCTTCTCCAGTTTGGTATTGTTCACAAATTTAATAAGAATACTCTTTATTTCATCTTCCAGGTCATTAATAAAAAGGAATAGAACATCTTCCAGGTTTCAGTAAAAGAATCCATAGTTGTTAGCAGTCATAATAAAGCAGAAGGGAAATCAGAAGTAATCCAAGACCCAAACACACATCTTCAGCTCATACCTGCAGAGAGGCAGGCTCTAGACAGAGGCTGCCGTATCTTCGTCCTAAAGAGTATGTGATGGTCTGTTATGTTGCAAGGATACCACAGCGTAAACCAAGTCATGGTGTTCTGTGGGGAGGGAGGGGAGAGATGTTTTTTGCTTTCAAGTACTGTATAAAATACTTAGTATGCCATGTTTAAAACAAAACAAACAAACCAGGATTACTACAGAATCTATCAGTATAACTTACGCGGCTTTATAGATAGATACAAGCCTTCCAACAAGTTCTAGAATAATGCAACTCTTTCCTTTCACAGTAGAGAAGAGGAAAAGCCACATCTAACCATTCAATTGATATAAATGTTAGATTCACAATTCTGTTTACTAACTTGTGACGTTATTTGTATAACAAGCCAGCATGCTGTTAACATGATTGTCTTTTTGAAGGGATGTAGTACTTTTAGTAGAGTATGTTCTTGGTTGCAGAGGTACCGGAACAAATGAGGTCCTGGGTTCCATGGAGGACCAGCTCAGACAGTGATGGTGGTGAAGAGTTGTTTGTGCAATTCAAACCTGTCAGGACCGACAGTACGGTGCTGATCTCAAAGAGCTCCAGTCCACCCAGCTAGCAGCAGCAGAGCTGAAATTGTGGGGTTCTCCTGGTGTGAAGACAGTGGCTCTGTGCAACAGCTAGTGATGGCTGCAGTGTCCTAGAAACTCCTTGTGTTCCCGGCTGAGGAAGATAATCCTTGGGGGGGGGGTGTGTGTCACTTTTTTTTAACAAGGTCTACTAGAGATATTAAATATATAAATACAGGTTTACTTGACAATCTCATTCTTACTTCTGCATGTAGTCCCAATTACATCAGCGCTAAGAAGCTGCCTACAGCATTGGGTCTGTATCTTCAGTCTCCAAGCTCAGATAATCATTCTGTGCCCAGTGAGAACATCAGTTGTCTGATCCCTTTTCTTCTTCCATCTCTGCTCAACACTCGGGAAGCACCTGGGATGAACTGGTTCCTTGCAGGTCAGCTCCTACCTTACCCTCCAGAGTCTCTGCCTTGTTGCACAGAGATGTGACAACTTGTCACATGCACTGGGAGCCAAACACCTAAGGAAGGCTCTGGGCTTTTCTGTCAACTCCTTTCATCCACATTGGGTTTTCTATCGTGAGTGAGTTAAACCAAGAAGCCTGTGTGAATCCCAGTGGTGGATCAATAAAGATCTGGGAACTGAGGCCCCAGTTGTGAATAAAACAAGTGAAAAATCATACTGACACTGGAATAAGACAGTTCACAGCCAACTGTTGAATATGCAACACGGTCTCTCATAGGAATTGGCTCCTGAATAACACTGCAGTGGGCGAGAGAGGGTTCATGAGCTGTCCATCTCCTCCAAACCAGGCACAGAAGAGTTGCAGGTTCAGCAAATTTCCTGTAGGCTTTTGATGCACAGCAGGAAGCTATAACACTAGTGGAGCATGTGCTGACAGAGATCTTTAAAAGCATCTTGCATGTTGCTGTCAAGAGTGAAGTTAATTTCTGATACCAAGCCTAGACTGTGGAATGAATAAAATGAGATTATGAAATGACTTTATTCTGAGAATAATTGTATTGCTGCCTTTGTGTGTGTGTTTGAGAGGTTTTCTTCCTAATTGAAGCATACAAAGAGAGCATTTCTACTTCCAGCATTTGGAAATAATATTTGCCAAGAACATGTGATAAGAAAATTATGATAAGAAAAGCTCTATAAATTTGGGGAAGAAAAAAACCTTGCAGAAATGACCGGGCATCTTCGTGGCTCGTCCAATTTTTATGCATATGAATACTTCCTTAAATGCAATAATACTATCTACATGAATAAAGATGTCAGGGTTTGGTTAATACAACCCCTGTACGCTGTCATTCAGTGCCATATCAGACTAGAGAGTAACTCAGTGTGGCACAAAATCCTGCTAGCACGTTCTGGCTGTCAAAGCGTGCTCTGTGCACAGGGTATGTGCTGCAATTTGTTTCACTTTATTTTGGCCATCTAAATGCCACGGTGTCTAATCGAAGCTAAATGTCGTGGCTTTCCCCATAACTGAGAGGCAGGTACAGGCACTACGCTAGGATGGTTCATCTAACGCCTACAACAGGCGGTATAGTTTGTGTTTCGAATAACTCTCACTGCTTTCTTACTAAATGAAAGTAGAGAAGAAGAGGAACTGGGAAAATTGACTCCACGCTACCAAGTAGGAAAAAATATTCAGATAAAAACCTATTTCTCCTTCTCTTGGGCTTTTCGGCTGTGCGTGACTTCGGCAAAGCAGAGGTGCATTTTCTTGTAGGCCTCAGAACTTCTTTATAGAAAAGATACTGAGCGCCAGACAACGTGGTTGGGAGGGAGAAGAGCTATATTTTATTAGACTAATGAGTATACTTGGGCAAAGCAGAGGAGCTTTTCAGCATTTAAGTTTTTCTTCAAACAAAAGCAGAAGAACTTTTCAGCTCCTGGTTGCAGTTGCTGTGGGAACAATTTCAACCAAATATGTGATTAGAGCTGGTCAATATTTTTAATGAAGGAATGGCTTTCGTTTCAAAACCAAACTTGTTTAACACATATTAAACAAAATTGGAAATAAAAACATTTAGTCTGGTTTGTTTCCACTTTCCTTTTTCCTCTTTTGCTTAATTCTTTTAAATGGCTGAAAATCTTATTTTTTCCCTTTTCCTTGAATTTATGAAAATAAGCCTTTTTTTAATAGAGGCAAAACATATTACAAAATACTTGGATAAAAGAGTTGGTAATTTTAAACCAGTCCTTTAGGGCTAAATCCACAATCTTGGGACCTTGTATTAGTGCTAATACTAGGGTATGTATTTAAGTATCCAATATCCAAGATGTGATCTTCAATGAATTCTTCTCCTCTACAGTCTAACTCTAAAGGCACCTACATTTCAGAAGCCTTGAACCTTTATTTTCCACAGTTACCTAAATTTTTATTAGTCATTATGTGGCTATGGTCCCAAAGTAATCCATTCTCAGCGGGGCTGCATAGCTTGGTGTCTTATTTATCCTGAAACATGTTTATCATCTAGAAATTAGATGGGGGTGGCTCAGTTGAGGCTCTACAGCTGTGTGCTGCTCCCAGACCAGCATATGTGATATGTTGTGGGGCTGGGCTGACGTGGGGATAGCCAACTGACAGGGATCACACTTGCTAGAGAAATCAAGACATATAGGTGCTTTTTTATTTAAGAGGGTTTTTTTCTTTCTAATGCCTTCCTAATGAGTCAGCAGGGCTTTACAAGGTAAGAGTGTTTTTTTTAAAAAAGGAGTTTTAATGTTTCATCCTTAGGACACAGTCAAATGTATAAAAAAACAGCCCTAGAAATCATGTGAAGAGGCAACTTGAGAGCTCTCCTGCCTGTATGAATGGAGGCACCGTAAGCTTGAAAGCAGAGGTATTTCCTCGAACCACGCTGAGTTACGATGCTGTTATTGCCATAGAGGTAGCCTTTACACTGTCTGAATTCTCCAACATCCTTAACAGAATTGTCTAAAGTCTGAAAATCCAGTCATTCAAATGTCTTAATCTCAGGGACTAAAAATGCCACCACAAATTAGTGGGTGAAGAAATGTGAAGCAACAAAGTCATCCGGGCTCAGCGGTTGACTGGATCAGGACCCTTGGTGCAGTCAGTCTGAAGGGAAGCTGAGTAACCCCTTTGCCCTTACCTGTTGATGTTAAGCAATACTTTAGACTATTACTTTATAACCATCATTATAAGATTTTTGAATGGATGAAAGATTTCTGGCAAACATTTAAATTCTGTCATTGTCACACTGAGAAATACATCTTTGCTGAAAGCAATTCACTTAGTGCAGTGAGCAATTGCTGCCAGTTTGTATGCCCACAGCTCTTGCTCCTTCTCCAGCTTCTGTGAGCACAGACTGGGTGTGAGCCCTGGGGGGAGTTAGGTAAGGACCCGTTACAGGACACCAAAGGATATTATGAGGCCAATATGCTCAGGACATTGCCGTGCTCAGCTGTGCTGTGGGAGAAGGTCTTGGTTTTATCGCTGTAGATTGTGTTAATCAAAATGAACATCAACAAATCTTTAGACTCCTTTCATGACAGTTAATATCTACAGAGCCTAAAAGGCTATCTTGGAGATAGATTTGCCTGGGAGTGCACGGTTATATTGCTGACATAAGAAATCTGCTAATTCTTGTTGTTGAAGACGATGCTATTGTGCCCAGGAACTGCTGCTGCGGTGGGCTGAAATGCAAGTAGTTACTCATGTGCCGTGCAATTGCGTTACAGAAATTAAAAGTGTTGATCATATCTTTCCCTCAGTCCCAAGAGGAAACTTTATGGTTTGGTTTTCTTAGTTCTTCCTGAGGCTTGAATTAAATAACCAGCAAGCTAAGTATGCGTATGTACTTTATGAAACAGCGGTGTTATATTACACATCTGTGAAAATTTCACTTGGAGCCAGATCTTGAGCGCAGATCCATTGATGTTAACAGATGTATCCTAATTGATACCCCTTGAAGCTCTGTTGATGATTCATATGTTTCTGCTCCATTGGGTTTTTTTTTTTAATTTTTCTTTTTGCTTTAGCATAAACATGTGAACACACGTAATAAATACATCTGTGCATAATTTCTGTATCATAACTGGAAACAAATCCTTAGACCTGAAATCCATTTCTGTTCTATTCATCCTTGTATACCCTCCCATTGACTAGGGAATTTTCATTTCATTTGATTCCCACCACAGTTAAACTGAATAATTCTAACTACTCCTTCGCATTTGGACTGTCTGATAATACCAAGCAGCCTTGCAGGATATAGAGAATTGCAGGTGGAATGGCAAGTACTGGTCTGATACTGCACACTGTGGGCATGTACATCAAAACATAATTTGCACTCACTTTGAGTGATTTTTATTCTTTTAAAAAGCAATTCTTTGTGTTTCAGTAATATGGACTTCACATTAGTTTGATTCCTCCAGTATTTGTTTTGAATAAACACGGTAAAGAAGTATTGCTACTACAATTTAACAGAGGGGAAAATGAAGCACAGAATAAATAGATTCAAGGAAAGAGAGAGTGGTCTTTCCAGCAGGTGCTATCATGTAGCATTTATCCCACGACCCTCAGTTATGAGTAGAGGATGCCATCCCTTCCCTGTGAGGGGTGAAGAACAGCTGATGCTGTTTCACAAGTGCCCTAAACACAAAGGCCTGTGAGAACAGTTGAGGGAAAAAGAAGGCAATAAGAAAAGTATTTCTTGAGCATGCAACGATTTGAATGAAGGACTGAAACTCTTTCACTTCAGATAACACAGACTGGTCCTTAAAAAGAACATCTTTATTACTGATATAATTTCGTTTTTTTCCTTGAGAATACCATATGTTTCAAAAGTGCTTTCGTTTCTATGCCATTGTGAAGCTAATCACTTAAAAAAAAGGTGATTGTAAAGAAGTTTATGCGGAGTTAAGGTCTATCAAGCCAATTCTACCACTACTATTTCAGTGAAATGTGTGTGGAGAAAGAGAGAGGGATGGGATGTGAGTTTCTTTCTTTTCTGTGAATAGAAACCTGTTCATGCTGGCACAAAGTTAAATGAATATAATGTCAGATCTAAAATTCATGAGTATGGATAGACTTATCAGGAACGGTTGCAATCAGCATGTAGAGAGTATAAAAGCTTTAAAAAGATAGGTCTGGATACAGCCCTCCTGAAGCTCCGTTTCAGGTCTTTCCTGGTTTTGGCTGGGATAGAGTTAATTTTCTTTCTAGTAGCTGGTATAGTGCTGTGTTTTGGATTTAGGATGAGAATAATGTTGATACCACACTGATGTTTTCATTATTGCTGAGCAGTGCTTACAAAGTCAAGGCCTTTTCAAAAGTCAAGGCCTTTTCTGCTCCTCACCCCACCCCACCAGCAAGGAGACTGGAGGGGCACAAGAAGCTGGGAGGGGACACGGCTGGGACAGCTGACCCCAACTGCCCAAAGGGATATTCCATATCGTATGGCGTCGTGCTCAGCCTATAAAGCTGGGGGAAAAGCTGGCTGGGGTCTGCTGCTCGGGAACTGGCTGGGCATCGGTCAGTGGGTGGTGAGCAATTTCATTGTGCATCACTTGTTTTGGATATTCTTTTGCCATTATTATTATTTTCCCTTTCTTTTCTGTCCTATTAAATTGTCTTTATCTCAACCTACAAGTTTTACCGGTTTTTTCCTTCGATTCTCTCCCCCATCCCACTGGGGGCAGTGAGCGAATGGCTGTGTGGTGTTTAGCTGCCTGCTGGGTTAAACCACAGCAAGGTGGCAGTTCTGGAATACCAATGAATTTCCTGGTCTAGCAGAGTAAGCACTGAGTCAGGAGTAAGCACTGGGTTCAGAGTTATTGCTTACATTGTCTTGGATTAGTCACTTCATGTTTTGTCTGAAGTGCTGATGTTATTAATAACATGAAATAATGATATTTAAATTACTATAATCATAACTGTTGATTGTAGTTGATTGGAAAATAGCTATTCTGGTTGCTTTTTCTTGAATAAAGTTTTGATTTGTTTCCACAAAGATCACAAAAGTAGCATTTTGCTCAAACTTCAAGTGTTTTGATTAAAAATAGGTCTCCTTGCTCCCCTAGGATTGCTGTTCAGGGCTGTATTCCTCGTCCTGTGCTATGGGCAGGACTCACTAACCAGGCAATAGGGGAAGGCATGTATTTTACTTATTTCCATTGTATTTCAGACCATGACTGCTGGGCTGTGCATATTACCAAAAGGAGGTACAAGAGATTACTGGGAACAGAAGACTTATAGAGGCTTAAAACCCAAGCTGGCCAAAGAAGGAGTCCTTGTTATATAAATGTTTTTGCAAGCAGAATAAAACTCTGAACTTGTCAAAACAAAACAAAAGGCCTACTGCTACTACCAAGATCAAAAGTTACCTGGAAGAAAACATGAAAAAGAACTCAAGCTTTGATTTAGGCTTAACTGGTAGACAAACTGAGAAAACAGGTTGTTCCCTGTCTCAGTTCCTTCCCTTGGCCCATAATTTTTCAGGTGGTGTGAAGAAGGCAGGTGGAGTGAGACCATCTCTGGGGGCTGCCTGGGGATCCCCACTGTGCTACATCCCCACATCGTCGCTGTGCTCCTCAGTGAAGACTGAAACAGGGAGAGGGCATCTGAGGCTGTGCTTGCCATGACCTGCGTCCTGGCCCCCCCTGGGACTCTGCTCACCTGTGTTGTCCCTCTTTCACATCCTGTCCCTTCCCTGCACTGTTCCCTGGGTGCAGCATCCATCAACTTTTGACTTCTGCTAGGGAAAGAGGGAAAGAAAAAGAAGGGAAAGAGGGAAAGAGAGAGAAAGAGAAGGAAAGAGAAATAAAACGGAAAAGAAAGAAAGAAAGGGAAGGAGGTCGGAAGGGAAGGAGGAAGAAAGGAAGGAGAAGGAAAAATAGGAGATGAAAAAAAGGAGAAGAAGGGAAAAAAAAAAGGAGAAGGAGAAAGAAAAGTACAAAAGAAAAAGCCCAGGTATCTTTAGCAACAGCACAACCAGAGAGGCAGCAAATGCAGTTCTATATGTAGTGCTCCCCTAGTCTGAGATTTACCAGATTTGGACAAGAACTGAGCATCTCTGGTATTCTTTTGTCTGCTCGCATTTTGCCTTTTAGGAAGCAAAAACAGCCTCAAAGAGCAGCAACTATTCTAGTTCTTCTCTTTTCCCCGAAGAGACAGTTAATACTTTAATGCCATTAAAAAACCTGACAAATAAATCTATTTTTCATTTAACAGAATACCTCTCTACAGGTGAAGGGAAACAGGTAAACAGCATTGTTACATTGAATTTCACGTTGTCTTTTCCTTTTCAAATGCTTTAACAGTTTTATATCTTATAACAGTTTTATACTCTCCTTTATATCTTTAAGATAGGGTTAAAAAAGATTTAATGGAGGTTGTTGCTATGGTGCTCATACCAAGGTGTCTGCATTCACTCCTCTAAACCTTGGTTACTGCTTCTACATGTTTACAGCTTTCTCTGTCTGGATCTATTTGCTCCGTCAAAATTAACACAGTGCACCCCAGCTGGTAGAGGATGTGTGTGCTTGTTTTTGCCTTGAGAAGATGCAGAATAAATGCCATGTGAAAGAAGGGTTTGCAGGCCTTTTTTTTTTAACAATTCTCAACTGTTTTCATAGACCCAGAATGTGCATGTGCAGAGACAGACATGAGAGATGCTATACTTGGCAATGTTTGCAGATTAGAGGACAAATTATTTAGGTTTTTTTTAATAGCTTTATGAAACGTTACAAATGATACATTACATGACAAACATTACAACATTACAAGGGCAGCTGACATCACGAAGAGGTATTCCTGAATGATGTCATCATTGGAGCCTTTTAGGGGGGAAAAAAAAAAGAAAAAAACCCAACACAGTGTGAATCTGACTTGTGCCATAGATCCCTGCTCTAACATTAGTGGTCATCTTTTTTTAATACTGATTTAATGTTTTGTGATGCAGACTTTGCACAGGCATTTAGCTCTGTAAGATCAGATGGTCTCCAGTCCTTCCTCTGGACACAGAGCAGAGGAGAAGGTCTAAGGAATTCACAGCGCTTCACACACCTTGCACCTAAGCCCTGGCCAGAGGCGAGAGGCTGAGCTCCAAGTCCAGCCTTTGCGCTAAGGAGCTGGCCGTGCTGCTGAGCGCCATTGGTGACACGGTGGCCTTTCCCTCTGGAGACGCTGCCCTGCCCAAACTCTCTCCTGCCCTTGCACACACCAGTGCCCGCACACACACCGTGGCACTCAGGTCCTCCCGAAGACATAGCATAAGACTGATAGCTTTTCCGAACAAACATCAGGTCAGGGCTCGAATTACCGCTATTGTACTCTAGTGGAATTAAAAAAGAGAAGTTCACTATGAAATATTGCATAATTAAACTGCAGTCTGTATCATTCATCTGCAGCAAATACCTTCTATTACAATGTTCATCTTGGAGTTGAAGCACGTTTTGATCCAAAGGTGCTGCTTTTTCTGACTGAAAGGTGCTATTTTTTCTATAGGACATGCTGAACTACACTAATACATGAGTGAACACACACACAATGCAAGAGCTTGTGCTTGCGATGGCTATACATCTTTTTCCTTTTAGTTCTTTACTATTCCTCCATTTGTGAGCTGATAGCAGTATCTGTCATTTGTTTTGTAAGTACCATCAGTGGGTTTAGGTCATATATTTGTTATCCTTCCTCCTGAGGTAAATCTGATACCCTGGAGAAATACAACTCAACAGGTATTGTGTGAGATGTACAGTTTTTCTGATTTAACATGGCAGCATTTTTCTCTGTGACATGGAAATTTTCATCACTGGATAATCATACTTGTTCCAAAATAAAGGCTGTTTCCTATTGATAAAAAAAATTTAAAAAGTTGTGTCCTTATTTCTAAGGAGAGGATAACTTCAGAAATGTGGGCTGCCTGTATTAGAGGAGAACGAGTAGAACACGACGAGTCAATGGGAATGAAGGTCTCTGCTGAAGCTCCTGGCCGTGGTGGTGGAGCTGAAGCATATCACCTTGAATGCTCTCCTTGGAGCCAGGTGTGGTTTAGGTCTTGGCAACAAGAAAGTGCGTGTGTCCTGGAAAGTTTATTCTGAAATGCCTTAAGAAAGGCTTTAACTGGTCCATCCAAAAACCTTTTAAAGTCAGTCCCGTGTCCCCAGTGGCACCCTAAGTTAGTGCCAAGGGAAAGACGAGAAATGGGCAAACAGGTATCATCCTTTCCCAGCTTGCAACTATTTTAGCTCTCTGACATTTGGATGTGTTTTCTATGTTTTCAGTGTGTTTCTCTCTCATCTATTTCTCCACCCTTGTACCCACGTAACTTTAGCATTTACAGCATCCTTTGGCAACAAGTTCCACAGGTCTATTTGCTAAGCACTACATCATTTTGTTTGTTTTGTATAAACAGGAGTTGACATAGGACATAAATAACAGTGTGCCAAGTCCCTTCAAAGCAAGTCTTTTCTGCAGTCTGTCCATCTTCATCCCCAGCTCTGGCAAGAGCTGCTCTCTTGGAGCCACATTCCTCCTCAGTGCACGTGGGTGCCAAGGAAGAGGTCTGAATATGAATCTTAGCACTGCATGGCATCACTCAGAGTTTACACGGTTACTCTTAGCTGTCTTTTTTCTAAGCTCTCTATGCTTACTATGCTTACTATGCTTACTATACCATAGCTGTCTATGCTAATTGAAAAGAGAAGTAAAAATTTCCCTTCTTTATAAGAAATAATATGAAAATGTCACTTTGAAAAATACCTCCTAGCAGTTTGGTGACTGACAGTAGAAGTTTTATCTCACTGTAGTTTGTTTTTGTATGGTGCTTATCACCGCAGTGTCTAAACCTCTCACAATGCATCATCACAATTGCTTTCTAGGGAAGGATTATCTTTCTTTTATGGAGGGAGAGCTGAGGCACTCACAGTCCGGTCTAGCACCCGGGAAAGCTGATGACAAACCTGTTTGTTTGCTTAAGGTCAAACCAGGAGTCCGTGGCAGAGCTGAGAACAGAGTAACAGCTCAGTACTTTAATCTCTGGACCATTTTCTCCCTCTTTTTCATTATCTTTCCAGTTTTTTGACTGTTTTCACTTGTCAGAATTCACTCATTCATCCACACCGCTAAGATGATGTATTATTAAAATATTTTGTCACCTGTCATGTATCTTCTGCTTAATATTTGCAATCAGTTAGAAAGTGCAGTTTCCAAAATGATAGACCAGTGGATGAAGGAGCATTGATAAAATTTCATTTTCTCTGGAGATCTAAAGCATTGGCAACATCAGACTGTTATTTTCTTTTCCTGAAGTAGATCTAGTAGGGTAAGCTACTGTATTTTGCAACCACTTTTACATCCTAAGTTTGTTAAAGGTTTTCTCCAGTGATAAATAATCCTCTAATAATTTGTTTTCTGTGGCAACAGACCATGTAAAATTGAGTTTTATATGTGACCAAGAATTGTCATATATTAGTTGTCCTCTCATTCTTATTTTAACTCTTATTTTGCTTTTGCAAACAACAGCGAAAGGTATATTCTCAAAGCTCTTCTTTTGGTTTATTTTCTCTGCAGGGAAATAAACTTATTTTTTCTAGGATACTGAATGAGATGTCATTTTAAAAGTTTCATGATCTTCCCACAAAATAGCCTACAACATTACTGTGAATTTATTTATTTCTTTCTTTTTTTTTCCTGATTCAGTTGAATAACTCCATTACGGTATTTATATTCAGTGAAAAAGTTTTTAGTAGCACAGACGTTCTTCCGAATTCCTTTTAGAAGTTGGATACAGTTCCAGAGAAGGGCAAATGATGTGGGATATGAGCAAGGATGATGGATTCCTGGATGAATATTTCTATAACAGTCATGAGAAATACTCAGAAATTGCTAGCAACAATAGCAATCAGAGAAAGAGAGGTCATAACTCTCAGCAGAGCAGTTCTTGCTATTAAATGTTACTGTGGATTTCAATGATACTACCCATGTATTTGCAAACAAGCAGAAGAGTAGGACAGAACTAATTTAACCAAAACTGTATTTTTGAATAACAACTAGTTGCGCTAAAATTTAGCAGAGTGAATCCTGAACAAAAATGGTCCTAATTAAAAAAATCAATGTTTACCAAGAATTACTGCCTTCTGAAATGTGATAGACCACAACCATTGCCTGAAATTTAATGGTGAAACAAAGACCCTGATTCGGGATTTCCTAAAGACATTGGGAGGCTTTTCATTCAATTTAGAGAATTTTGGGTCTGGTCATCAGTTATCTTTTTGAAACACATTTTGTCAGCCAGTCTGAAGTGCCTGGCACAGCTAGGTCTCCTAACTGCTACCACTGTTCTTGGAGAGATGCTAGCCCCTGTATTTATATAAGTCAGTCATAGCAACTGCCAACAATCGAAACACAATGTTTTTCTGTCTTTTTTGGTCTCATAGTAAATTAGCACTGAATTCTTTGGCCATTAAATCATGCAGGCCACTACAGATATTTACTATTAAACTGCAAAACCGTTCACTAATCAATCAACTGCATAAAAGCCTCAAACAGAGCAAATAAATTGTTCAGATGAAACTATTACAAAATCTATTATGGCAGGAAGTTCATTCGGTATTTCAATTCATTTAATTAAGTGGCTAATTCAATGCGTTTAGGCTTATTTCAAAACACTGATCCGAGGACTGAATCTCCAGGTCCATATTTTTTATTTCTGTCATTCCTTACTTCTTCCAGGACCCCAAATCCCAAACTTCTCTTAGTTGTAAGTCTCATTTAGCTTTGACACAGACTACTAAGTGTAAGTCTTGCATACATTATTTTTCTGTTTGTTCCATATAGCCTTAAGTTCCTGGGCTGAAAAATCAAGAGGTTTTCTGATTTGCTCTACAACTAAAAGCTAATTTTTTTCTTCTCTTGCCCTAAGATCCCCCTAAAATAGATCATGGATGAAATGGAGTGGCGTTTAACAGGAAGTCATTCTTGGAGGATTGAATGTGAACAGTGGCAAACTTGCAGATGAACAGGCCCCCAAATGCAAATGTTGGCATCCTAAATGTTCCCCCCTTAGCACCTGATATGTGAATAACAGGATTTCCGTTCTCTGTCAGGTCAGCTTGGGCTGAGGCTGCGTTCATCTAACTGAGCTCAACAGTGTGGCAGATTTGGGTGGCGTCTCTAGCCGATACTTTACAGAATACAATACAAATACCAGCTTTTGGTGTATAAATAACCGATAAAGCTTTGGGGGATAAGAACACTATTTCTAACCTTTCTTTTATTACATTCTAGTTTTCTTTCGCAGATTTAAAAAGAAAAAAAAAGAAAAAAAATGTACACCTAAAATACTTGAAGTGCTGTTGAGCTACTCCCATGCACGCTCTAAATAAATTGTTTAGTTGATGAGTCAATCTAATACTAGACCTTTTCCCCTGTTTGTTGTAGGCTCTTGTGTAACACAGCTCCCAAAATTGTAATTTAATAGGAGTAGCCTGAGGGCGAATTTGCCATAACACAGGGCCAAGTTATTACAATAATCAGCTAGCGCAGAAGGAGCTTGAAGGAGTGAAATGCAGAAAATGAGCCTATTTTTTCAAAAGTGTAGGTGCTTATGGAACCTGTGGACCATTGCTAACATTGCTAAGCAGTAAACCAAGCAATTGAGTCTCAGTATGCTAAATACGTAAAATAATTTTAAAAGAGTTGGAGTTTTGTAACTATTGACATTACATAGTGGAACTAGTTAGAAAATTTTCTAACCATAGTTTACATTCTATAGGATAGTCTTCTATTTCAGTTACTTTGTATCTTGAATTTTGAGATACTGTGCAAAAAATATTGAAAGTTGCCTCAGTTTGATTTTTCTTGTTCTCAAAAGACAAAGCCCAAAGTTTTTCTTTGTTGAAAAGAATTAAGAATTACGAAAATTCTTTTTTTTAAAAAATGTCCTGGTTTCAGCTGAGATAGAGTTAATTTTCTTTATAGTGGCTGGTATGGGGCTGCGTTTTGGATTTGTGCTGAGAACAGTGTTGATAATACAGAGATGTTTTAGTTGTTGCTGCACTGGTCAAGGACTTTTCAGCTTCCCGTGCTCTGCCAGGTGCATAAGAAGCTGGGAGGGGGCACAGCCAGGACAGCTGATCCAAACTGGCCAAAGGGCTATTCCATACCACATGGCGTCATGCTCAGCATATAAAGCTGGGGAAGAAGAAGGAAGGGGGGGCCGTTCGGAGTGATGGCGTTTGTCTTCCCAAGTAACCATTACGCGTGACGGAGCCCTGCTTTCCTGGAGATGGCTGAACACCTGCCTGCCTATGGGAAGCAGCGAATGAATTCCTTGCTTCGCTTTGCTTGCACGTGCAGCTTTTGCTTTCCCTATTAAACTGTCTTTATCTCAACCCACGAGTTTTCTTACTTTTGCTCTTCCGATTCTCTCCCCCATCCAACTGGGGGGGAGTGAGCGAGCGGCTGCATGGTGCTTAGTTCCCAGCTGGGACTAAACCACGACAAAAAAGTATAATCTAACTTATTTCCTGAGAAAGTTTGATTTCTAAACCTGCCAGTATTCTTCTAGAAACTTCCTGAGCAATGATACACTTAGAATTTCCACTGAAATGAAGAGTTTCAACTCAGGAGCATTATATCTGCCATAGGCTGCTGCAGATTTCTGTATCTGGTTTTCACCCCCACCTTTTATCTCTATTTATAGTGAAAAAAGATCGTGAATTTTATTTCTAAGAAATAAAAGATTACTACAGAATTAATTCCAGCAAAACCTGTGTAAGGATGAATATTATTAGAATATGGCACATTTATTTAAATTTCAAGAACCAGTGTGCTAACTAGACACCTACTATTCCGAGACGTCTTAGTAGGAGCTGCAAGAAATACTAAAGGGTATAATGATATCCTGTGAGGGAATCCACCCCCAGAACAAACTAGCCCAGTGATTATATAGACTCTTGGTTCTGCTTGGGTTTCATGCTCAATATAAACCGACTCATCAGTATTTTCCCCATCTACCACATAACTCTTATGGAACACGAATAAAATGTGAGTATTACCTAGATACAAGATTACTATAGGAGGACTGTTATTGCTGGTAAAATTAAAAAGTCTCTCTATCTCTCTCATTGGAAGTGGGTAATTTCAGATTACATGCAGTTGATGTTCACAAGTGGTGTTTAAACTGGATTTTTGTGGTGTGATAAAATGGAGACTGTTAAAGAGTCTCCTTATGTATGTTACCTGTTTCTCTTTGGCAACCAGTAGTTGGACCTGAAGCATCAAAGGGCTTTGTACTCCTAAAACTGAGTTCTGCAAAGGCTCTGGCTTCTCCTTATATGTTACATCTCCAGATTAGTATTGTCTCCTTGCCCCTTTCCAATTTCTAGTTAGACACTGTAGGTCATACGCTCCTAGGGGATATCGTAACTCCCCCCAAGCTTTTAAACTTCAGGGAGAAGGTTACCAGGACAGAATACAGTTTCTACAATAGGGAGGGTGAAATCCTGGTCCTGTGGGAATCAGCAGTAAAACTTTCTTCTGCTGTAAATACCAAAAGTTCTTCAATGACAGCTGAATTTTAATTCTCTCTGAAGGATGACATTAGGAGTAGAATATGTGAGGTTCCTGTTGACCCTAATAAGCTAGGAGAAGTCAAGAGCACCAGAGCTAGAAGGAGTCAAGGAGCAAAGCCATTCTCTTCATCTAATGTAACTCAAGAGAGAAAATTGTCCATGATGCCTTGCTTGTGTCAGAGTCAAAATCCCCATTCTAGTGTTTCTGAGCACTGTCATGTGACTACAGCAGTTAGCTACAACTAGCGTGCATGAGAAGAAAAACACAAAAAACCATGAAAAAACATGAAGATATATAACAAAAATGGTAATATAAAAAAGGTAAGATTTTAAAAGGGCGAATCAAAAATAGTAAACACAATGACTTGACATTGACAGTGCAAGAAAAGAAAATATTTTTCATCATTACTTTTCAGCTTCCAGTAAGTGTTTTGTCTTGTACCTTAGATGAAGGCCAAAACCTAGAAATACTAGCTAATCTAGGCAAGTCTGACAGACTTAAGAATACATGGAAGGACATGAAAGTTGTATCTGTGTACACTAAAAAACCTAAATATCTGAGAGTTCAATACTCCATTGGTTTCCTTTGTTGAGCTTAGCAGAAATGTGCGATTCAGACAAAGCAATCTATGCTATCTTAAATGCTGATCCTAGCAAAATATCAAAAATAGAAAACTACTCCCTAGTCATTAACCTTTTTCCAAAGAGCTTAAAAGTTCCTTTGCAGCTGAATTTCAAAGTGTCACTTAATGTATCTGAACACAGGACAACTATGAATGCATGGTAACTCAGGAAATTAGAACAATTCATTATCAGGCACACACTTAAGAAAGTGTTATTAATATTGGCTTACAGTGACAGTGTAATGTCAGCATAAAACTTTAGGGTCAGAGCCAAGATACCGGGCTTTGCAGAGGCATTCCCCCCGATTCCCTGCGCTGTGTGGGGGAGCAGGGACTGGGGAAGGAGGCTCCTCCAGTCCAGCCAGCATGCATGCATGCTGGTGGGGACCAGCATCAGCCCACGTGGGAGAGGAGGAGCGACTCAGACCCTGCATTGTAATTTCTTTATGAAGGGTCAGCTCACTTTTTTATTTCAAACCGTAGCCTGAAGAGAAGACACATCTTACCTTTTGTTAAGTAGCATTCACTCAGTAAGTTCCACACCTCCCTCAGGCTCAGGCACAGACATTTCCATGCCGCAGGAGAGCGAGTTCTAACCACCAGCCTGCTGGAAGAGGTAAAATGGGGACACCCTGCACATTGCATTTCATACAGTGCTGTTGTGTGTAAAAGGAATAGATGATTTCTACAGCTGTAGGTAAAGGCTTTTGATTTTATTTCTGCCTCAGCTTTTCCCTATTGTTTACCTCTAAGCATTTATGTGCAAAATCTGCTGCGTACTGCTAGACATGTGTTTGTGTGCTTGCTGGTGGGGTTCCTGTTACGAGCTACCAATTTGTGTTCAAAAACAAGGATCTTCAATGCTTGCTCCTGAAGTGCAAATCAGAATCCTAAACAAGACATTAAAATTATCTGGTTGTGCACTTGAACCTTCAGTGTCCACTGGGGCACTGGCAGTGCCCAGGAATCTTTCCTCCTTGTGGATTACTTTCAATGTGAATGTCTCAGCTTTGATAAAAGTGTAAAATAAAGCAAGGCGAAAAGGTGCAATAGCTCTTCAGAAAAGGAATCGAAATTAGAGGGAGACAGGTGCTGAATACTTGCATAAAAGACAAGATGGTAGGAAGTTAATCTTAACATGGATATACTTAAAAGACTGTCAATACTTATCCATTAAACCTCATGAAATCACCATGAAGGAAGATTAGAAAATTGGGATTTCTTTCACTTCCCTTCCTGCTCAATCCAGACATTGATTAACAGAGCATGAGACACACAAATCCCACACTCCTCCTGTTTTACCTGGGGCCTGATAGCATCAGCCAGCACAGTGCTCATTTCCCATTAGACCACAGCTGGGTGCCTGGTCCCTTCTCGGAGCTGCCTGAGCAGTCGCTTCTCCCTGAGCAGGAGGCACAGCAACAGCCCGGCCATATGGTTAAGTGGCTGCTGATTACTGGCAGGAAAATTCTTCCAAATCACTGTCTATCAACTGTTCATTTTCACAAGACACAGGACTGTTGTACCTTATTGCGCAGTATGTTTGTGGGATTTTGCAAGTGTAGTTTTGTTGTTACATCTTCTGCCTTGGGAGGGACGCAGGGCTCTGCTCTTGCCTGCGGTTTCCCTTTCCCCTCAGTATATTTTAATGAGCTGGAATGTTTTTCTGTTGCAGACTACCAAAGTCCCATGGCACTCACAGTCTGGGAATTGCTGGCTTTTGTAAATGGTTTCTGTTGGTCTTTTTGAGACCAGATGCTGGGTATTGAAATAATACATGATCCTAAACAAATAAAAGAAAAACTGGGAACATCTAATCTTCACGGAAAACGGAATCAAAGATGAGCAAGCTCCATTTCTTTTCTGCTTTTTGTATTCAAAACTAATGCTTACCCATGAGATTTCTGAAGCAATCCATTCACAGTGTGTCATCTGAGCAATGAGTACCTTCGAGAGGCTCTGGTTGCCTCAGGGTCCCAGGGACACACATTTCTCATTCAGGGTCTGTAGCACTGGACGGCAAGTAGGCAAGGGCCGGTCTTTCTACCACGCAGGTGAGACCTTTCCTTTTAAAACCTTTTTTCCAAGGTGAAGGCGGTTCTTCCCATTCAACAACTCAGTGATCGGGGAACTCACACAAAGTGGGGAGAAATACTTGTTCGGTGCTCTCCTCTGCCTAAGGACAGTCTAATCCAGGATTAAAGGAAAGGCCATTAACCACAGACAGAGGAAGGTTTTCTCTATGGGTGCGTTTGATCGGACTCTCGCTAAAGCCCCACCGCTGACCAGCAAATGAGAAAAGAGGACGCTGACAGTGGAAAGGGACTTTACCGCATCCTGCTTCCATCTAAATGCTACTGAGGATCCAAAAATCTTTGTTGCTATAAATCTGCAGTGCTGCTTTTCTCATTACTTGGATAATAGAAACACTGACCATAATTGCTGGCTATTAAACAATCGCCTGTAGAAGAGACAAAACCTTTCCGAAAAATACTGCTGGTTTTTAAAAAAAAGAAAATCAGAAGTTTTCCACTGAGTCTGCTAAATTGCCTTTGGACTTTCAGTCTGGTTTTTGTGGGCTCTTGTGCCAATCCTCCTTTTTCTGTCACTCTCTAACTTTTCCCTGTTTTTCCCAACCATCTCTTAATAATATTTTTGTGTGTAAATCACTAGCTCTGTCGAGAAGCCAGAAAACCAGGATTCCCATCTTGTTTTGAGCTGGTAGAAATTTTTCAAGAGAGCATGTTCTGTCAGATAATGAAGATTTGCAGAAATCTGCAGGTTCCAAGGGAATACCATGAAATGCTGAGGAGAGCCTTTCCTGCCAGCCTGTTCCCCACCTCCCTGAGTCCTGGCAGCCCGTAGGTGTCAGCTTTCCTGCCCTCCAGCTTTGGAGGCATCAAAAGCCACTGCTGTGACAGTGCTTCGATTGTTTTGAAGTGAACAAATGCACCTTCTGGTCCTGAAATGATGCTTTTGGAAAAATATCTTCCTGGGAGCTGGTGAGCTCTAATCATACAGAACCTCATTCACACTCATATGTTTCCTCAGCAAGTCTGGAAGCGTTGGCTCTGTTGCACAGACCTCTGTTCCCAGTAGCTGTATTTCCCCGTATTTCCCTGTATTTCTCCATGGGAACTAGAGAGGGATGAGATATGCTTTGCTGGAGGATTCACAGTGTTTTCTAACACCAGAGGGACAGTGAGAAATCTGGTCTCTGAAAGGGAATATGACCCATTGGGCACCAACTCTTCCATCCACTCCTCAAGAATCTGCTTTGTCCTGCCCTGGCAGACCCACTTTCATCCCAGGTCTCTCCCTGCCCTTGCTGCTTGTGCTTCTCCTCTCCTTCTTACTTATGCATCCCTGGGCTCCTTCATCCGTGCTGCCTCTCCCCTCCTGAGTTCTGCCAGCAGTCCCAGGCTCCCAGTCTTGCCCATCTCTTGGCTGTGTCCCAGCCCTAATCTCCAGCCTAGTCTCTTTGTGTAATCTCAGACTGTAGCCTCTTCCCATGGTTTTCTCTCTCTCTTTTCCAAGACTCAGCTTTTCTGCCCAGGCATTTTCAGTTCTTCTTCTGCTTCGCCACCACTACCTTTGCTCCTTCTCCTCCATGGGTACCAGTCCAGCTGTCTTTGTTCCCAAACACAACGCGTCAGCATTGAGTGAACCACATACCAAAGAAAGTTTTGAGATCGTACACCATTTTGGTTTTAGGTTTCTTAGCATTTTACTGAATTTGATGAAACACACTAGTGTGTCTTGTTATTACAGAGAGGATCAAGCACTCTGTGACCTGTGTCCCTTCTGCCCAGACTACTGGTGGTAACTTGGTTTTAACTGGGTACAAAATCTATTGCAGGAATAGGATAAACGGGGATCCCCTGAGCTCCTTGTGGCTGAGGCTGTAGACTACTTGGCTTTGATTTTACCCAGTTCTTTAGACAGCATGAACATGGAATTATGCTCAGCTGCCATGTGTGTTTGGACTGTGCCTTTGCAGAGAAGCCCAAACTTTGGGCTGTGATGATTTCTTTGCGTCAGCTTGCAGCTGTGAAGTGGGGACAGCAAGGGAGAAAGGTGTTAGAGATGAAGGCAGCTTCTTTAAAGGTGAGTAAAGCAAAATATAGTTCTCTGTCTTCATTCTCAGAAAGCGGGGAATGAAGAAAGCTAAAATTCTCTTAGAAATAAATCAACTTGAGCTGTATACCAGACTTGGATAGAATAATAATCAGCAAGTGGTTAAAATTACAGAAAGAAGCTACGGAAAAGACGAAGTGGTAGGCAAGGGACCAAATCCTACTTCCAGTATAAACGATGTTTGTCTATGCATCTGTTCGTGTTTAGTCGTAAGTAAAAGACTTGTCTTTTTCATTATTGACCATCTTTCCTTTAGACAGAATGTGGGGAGGGACTCCATTCTGCACTTTTCTAAGCAGACACTGATGGCTATTTAACAAGGTTAATATCAGTCATGATAATTACCATCAACATGTCAGAAGAAAACATTTTGATAGATTTCCATTCAGCAACTTTTACCTTTTACCTTGGAAGTAAAAGAAAATACTTCAGCTGACACTTGCTTTTATGTTGCTGCTTTGATCTTCCAATGGAAATGGATCTATAATAGCACTAGTAGCTTCCCTTGCATCCTTTACATTGAAGAGACCTTTTCAGGTAACGTGAGTTCTTGATAAAAGAACAAGGGACATAGTGCTCCTTAGCTTGGGCCCACTGCACATTCCTCTCTTTCCTCTACATTTTGTTGTTCGTGGACTACCTCAGAGGCTGGCTGAATGGTGTTCACTTGCCAGTTTGTTTTTGCAGCAAATGGAATGAATTTTGTTAGCCTTACGTGCCCCATCTTCCCCTGTGATACACACTTCTGTCCTTTTGGCAAAATAAAATTCTGCATGAGTGTTGATGAAGAGCTCTTGCCAATTGCGTTTTGTGTTAAAAAAACATTTCCCCTCTCACCCCGCCCACTATACCAAATTCTTCATGCAACAAAAGGGATCATTCAATGTAGCTGTATTTTGAATAATGTAAATTCAAAAGCAAGCCTCATTTCTAGTATATCTTAAAACCAGGACACAGATGTTTTTAAATGTGCTTTCAAAAAATGGTTGGACTTTCCTAAAAAAATTCTGTCATCTAAGAAACAGTATAGTGAAAGACAAAAACCAAAACATGCAGACATTGACTTGTGGAGCAAATAATTTTCTTCCAACCAATGGGAAAAAAAAGCCTGAAATACATCAAAGCTAACACTGAAATGGAATTAATTCTTATTTTAAAAAGATGGAACTGAGAAATGTTCCAGTCTCTCAGGATCCTGAATTACAGTTTGAACACTTTCATATGAATACTGATTAGAGAGCAATAACTTTTTGTCCTGGTGCTGGTCTTGAGAGCAAGTAACATAGATGTGGAACCTGAACAGCATGTATTTATAGTTTTTTGAATTTTATGTTGAGTGTACTGCATGCATTGTGCTCTTCTTTACAGTCCTCCATATGATAGTATCTTGTTTTCTTTCATAGCTTCATAGCTCCCTAGTGAAGATTTGTAGGATGGTCATGTTAATCTTGAATTCTTCAGAGACTGGGAAAAAAGTGAGTCAAGTTTCTTTCTACTGTCCGCCCCGTCTCCTGGAAGGACATATTTTTAGCTCCCTGGGCTGTGGAAAGTTTCAAACTCAAGTTTTCCATTTTCTAGATGCATTTTCTCAGTCTTAAGCTCTCACAGGTATTGCTAGTCTAGGAGTATCCTATCTCTAGCACAGCTGTAGAACTGAGCTAGATGGAGGCCCCATTGCCTCAAGCGAGGTAGGACTTTTAGACGTACCCCAGTGCTTAGGACATTTTACTGCTGAGCTCTGTATGTCTGACACAGCTTCTCGGGTGCCTGAGGTGCCTGTGAGGTCTCCCTGTGAAGTACCCTCAGGTCTTCCTGTGAAATAAAAGAAAAGAATAGGCTCTAAGCACACGGTTCTGGATTTCCCTGGGCTCTGTGGTTCAGGCATCTAAATTTGAATAGATTGAATATTTTAGCCACTCAAGTCTCTTATTAGAGCTACCTCATAATTCTGGATCCAGAAGATCCAGAAGATCCAGCTAAGCCTGGGTCCAGGAAGGACTGCCAAAGAAGTGCTTTCATACCTTCATGACAGAAATGGCATCCATTATGGTTAAAGAAGAGCTTTCTTTGAAGTACAAAGAATTACTATCACTAAATCTAATAAAGAGTTGATTTTACTTGAAGATAAGACTTGGTGGGAAGCAGAGGTGCTTAGTTCAGAGTTAAGCTGAAATTCTTGAGAGAGGAAGAGGGGCTTTAGCACATGGGCATTGAAAGTAAGCAAAAATGGAGACAGGCAGAAGGAAAGTTCAAAAAGCTTCAGAAAATTCTGATGGAAACAGACAGAAATTTATCTGTCTGTAATAGCTCGTGATAGCATGACAGAAAGCCCATCACGTGCAAGCTTGTTGCAAAAAAAGTTTCCCTATTAATACAGTACATCCAGGTAACAATAAGCTACGGCTGGAGCAACACAAATACGTTTAAATGTTTGTTTTATGCCTAGTCTTGCCCTGTTATGTCAAAGAACGCACCCCTATTTGGGAATACACAGGATTTAACAACAAAATATTATCAGATTCCAGATATTGGGCCAGAGTGTTTTTCTGTCTCCTAGAAGCACTCCCTTCTCTCCAGCCTACTTGAAATCCATTTCTATCTTTTCTAGCAGGAAATCTGCAGATCTCAAATCCCTCGAGAGAAAGCAAGAAAGATTTTATTTTCGAACACACTTGCAGATGTGGCTGCATTATATCTCATTATATTTAAGCACTTTATTTAGCTTGGAAGATTGAGTCTTGTGCCGCCCATTGACAGGAAAAATCTGGGGTTTGTGCTACAAATGTTTTCCCGTGCTTGTTTTCCTATCCATGTTTTGACTTGTCACTTGTAAAGGGATATACATTCCAAAGCTGTTGGTGAACGAGGCAGGTGAACTAGGAAGTATCTCTCCCAGCCAACCCTTTTAATTATAGATTAATATGTATATGCCACATAATGAGCATATCACAGTGTAAAAGATCACAGGGATGGCTGCATTATTTCTGTGGAAAGAGTTTTGGAATAAATGTCTTCAAGAAAAATACAAGCATATTTTCAGCAGATCATACATTTAAAATTTCATAATGTTCATTTGTGAACTGACTTAAACTGTTGATGGAAACTGAGAAAAGTTTTTATTTGAAGTGTGCTAAATGGAAAAGGTTTAACTTGTTCTTCTCAGCTAGTACAAATAAGGTAAATACTCCTTTTTCTTCAAAGAGGAAAATACAGTCAATTAATCTATTCATACATATTGTGCTCTTCAAGAAAAGCAGGGGTATGTCTCTGGTATAGATACTGGCTCAGTAAACCAATAATCTTGGTCCTGCCAATAAGAGACAGCACTAGAACAGGGTGGAAGGTGAAAATCAGGATTGACACATTCAAGGTTGAAAGGAGCAAGCTGAGGGAATTAGATGCATTGCTGTAGTACAAATATGTGAAAACCATGCAAGAAAATAGCCCAGTGCTTTGTTGTGTATGTAGCTGCTCAAAGCATACTGATACTCAAAAAAAAAAAAAAAAAATCCTTAACTCCTTAACAAAGCCTTTTCCCAAGACCCTACAGTAATATGAAACATGATAGTATGAAATACTAGCAAGTTCATGCATCTTAAAAATGATAATGCAGCCTCATATGAATAACTTATAGTCCTGGTGGGGCAATTGTAAACAATCAGTGCAGTCTACAGAGAAGTTTTTCCAGAGAGGGACAGCACAATGTCTTAGAGACACAGAGAGCTTCATTTGTGTGGAAAGATTGAAAACCCCGTGACGGGAGGGTGTTTGTGTGGTGTGTTGCCAGGGGAATGTTTGTGTATTTAAAGAGGAGACGAATACAAGTGGGGATAATATGAAGCAATGAAGGATCCAGAAAAGGCTAGTTGTGCGGTCCTATTCATCTTCAATACAGAAAAAAAAGAAGTGGAATAAAATTAAAGACTGATAATATGAATTATTATTTTTTTTTAAATATAGTTCACATAGTTTGACCTGTAGTATTCAATGTCACTACTACAAGCTTTAGCAGATATTTTATCTTGAAGAAAATAATGAGAAGAAAGTAATGAAAGTTACTGCTATAATGTGAGAGCACATGATCACATACATTGAGGAGCATTTCTCTACCCAGATTGAGTGATTATGCCTCTCATTTGCAAAAAAGCTACGTTGCTTATTCAAACAGCTGTGCCTATAAGATGGCAAAAACATATTTCAGAAATCTCTTTAAAATACATGTGGCTTTGCTGGTTGTCTTGCTCTATTTAGTGTTCTTTCTTTTTTATTAGCTGTTCAGTATTAATGTGTGCCTCTCTGAAAAATGTAAAATTAAGCCCGGTACTGCAGTAAGAGGAATGCTGGCTACAAGAAAACCCTCTGAAACACTCAGACCAGTGCACTTGGGGTTTCAGCAGGCTCTAAGCATTTCCAAGACCTTTAATTCCTGGAGTTTGAAACTCATCTTAACAGTAACAGTGTAGGGGGGAAACTGGGTCTTTTATCTGACAGGTCCATTGGTGAGAGAAGGAGGTGGGGATGGACGTGTGTCTGTGGGTGGCATTGGGCAGGACTCTGGGAGGGCAGTGATTGTTCTGTGTCAGTCAAAATGGTGTTCAGCAGGGATCGATTTCTCTGCTGCAGTGTCCGCACATGGATCTTGCACTTCACAGCCTGGTGGAGCGAATGCCCCTGCCAGACCATGGGAAAGGCAGGATTTATAGAGAACCATGCTGGTTCTCGTGAAGGGGTGCAGAAGCAACAAGTCAGCTCTGATGACAGCTCTCATCCTCTTTGCATACTTTGTTTCAGCTCTTCACAGCTCTCTGGTTTGATTCTGCAGTTGCAGAGATTTTCTGCTCAGTGAAACTAGCCTCTTGTGCTCTAGCTGGCCTAAGCTGGACAGAGGACAAGGCACTGATGACAGCCACTGGTGTCACTGCGGCCGGCTCTACCTCTGCTCCACTCCCTCAGCCCTTTCCCTGCTCTCCAAGATTATATAGCCTGAGCTTTCAAATATAAACGGGAATTTTAAGGCCTTAAAGGAGATGTTGCATATAATTTAATGCAGAAAAATCCATAAATCTGCATTATAGGGTTGCTCATTACATTTAATAAGTTGATTTCACCATTACCTGCTTTCCTGAATGTTTTCTCCAGTTTATCTCTGGCTTCAAGTTATATCTTAGAAAGCTAGTTCAAACTGTAAATTCCTTGCGGTAGTGTCTGACTTACCTTAATGTGTGGATATAGTGTTTATCATGATAGGGCTCAAGACTTAAAGCATTCTCTCATTACTAATTAACCACACCAAAATTGCCTCAATATCTTAGCACATTGACTGGAGAATATTATCCTCACTATAGAACTGTATAGAAAAGTTATAACTACTAATTAAATTGTATAGTACTCCTCCAAGAGGGATTTTTTGAGTACAAAATAATCACTGTGGGAAAATTCCAGGGATGTAATATAGCACACATCAAAAGAGTGAAAAGGTAAGATGCAAAAAATTCTCCAGAGCACTAGTTCCAACATATTTTTCCCCATGAAAATGTCTATGACTAAACCTATTCAGGTAATTCCATTCAAAGGGCACTGGTTTTACATAATTCTGTATTCATGGGCATACATTTTAGAAGGACTTGGATTTTAGGATTGTTCTCAGTTGTATTTCTCTTAACGCGTATTGAAAACTACAGAGGTTTTGATATGCTTACTTTATTGTTTATAACTGACTTAAAACCCCAACCATCAAACAACAAAGCTTTCTGCCCTATGTTATGATTTTGAGTGTCTGGGAGGACTCATGAGGACTGTTTGGCTATTTTGTAAAAAATACTCTAATTGATTAGATACATTCCTCCTTCCCAATTAAAAATTACAAAAAAAGGGAGTTTGTGACTCTGAGCCAAGTTCATTGATGTATAGAGCATAGCTAATATCAGTCATTATTAAGGTCCTGATTGTACTGTGTGTTTTCTCACAAACACGATTATAGCAAGATAATTTGCATTGCTAAACGTATGCTAAAAATATCAAAACATTTTTCCCTGCTGGCCAGGGAGTAGTTGATCCAATCATTAAAATACAGATAAACAGAAGTAACTACTCTTATGGAAGCTGAGATGATTAAGCACAATATGCATAGGAAATTAGTTATTTAGCTACTAGTATGCTCACCAGAAGAAGAACTGCAAAGCTCTTGTTTAAAAATCACACCAATCTATCATGGAGGTTTTTGCGTGGCACCAGAAGGATCTATAAAAGCTTTACATTATTCCTCATTCAAAATTTACCACGGGGCCTGTTGGCAGCATGTGCTAAGGGACTGAACTGCAACTGCTGTGTAGGAAAAAATAATTTCTGCTTTTCCTAGCAGGACTGATGACTTTGGCTCCAGCGGCTGCTATAAGTTGTTGTTCCTTTTGCTGTACAAGAAGGCAGAGTCTCAGCAGCCCAGCACTGCAGACAGGTGGGGTCTTGCCTTTGCTCGCTTCTTATTCAGAGCTTGCATAGTTGAACTTATTTAGGCACAGATGAAATCTGGGCCAGATACAGAAATAATGGGAATTATTTGCAGGACAGTGGCTTGTTCCAGGTCTCCTCTTGAGGCAAGTGCTAGAGCAGCAGAGGTTCAAGAGTATACCTGTGGTTTTTTACTGAAATGCACTTTGCATATCTCCTTGCTTTCCAACTCCCACCAAAACAGTAAATGTACCTGTCCAAAACCTCTAAGGTCCTCCTATGTTGGCAGACACCTTTTTCATAGCAGAAGTGTTAGCATAGCTACCCAACTGGAAAACAGAAAAATGCTTTGGGTCTTATTCAGCCAACTACAGTTCCTCAGTACATCCCAGTACACCAATATTGAGGTTTAGTTTAAACTGTCAGAAATCAGTTTGAAATTGTGATCACATATTTCTGCAAGCAGAAAACATGTAAATGAATGGAATGGATGGATGGATTGGTGCCTAGTATTTCCTCTGTTACGTACTTTGATGTCATTTTTGAATAGCGTGCCAAGTTCTAGAACCAACACTCTCACCCCCCCAAATCTACAGGAAAAACTTCTGGAAATATTTCATTAATCATTTTTGTCAAGACCACAGATGACAGGAGCCATTTGTATTTTATGACAGTTGGTAATTAAACATTTACAGTACGGTGCCAATATTTAATACACAATGTAGAAGGAGCAAACTGAACAGAAGGTAAATCTGGCAGAGTTAACGTGGAGTGATGCTGTGGGAATGTTCATGTGTGATCAGAACTGTAACACTGCAGAGCAAGTGGCATTGCAATAAAATGTTGTAGCAGCAAACTGCTTTTCCAGCTGTGTTAGACTTCCTTCCCTCTTCCCTGGAACAGAAATGAGAAAAAATATTTTACCCTTGAAATGACGTGGAGAAACCAGATGAGGCTTTGGGAGTTAAGTTCACTGGCTGCTTTTGCAAGGCAATAAAGCTGTACAGAATAAATAAGTCCCAAGGAGTTTCTTTTGGTTTTATGACTGCCCCACTTTGTTTTTCCCCTGCATCTCACTGAGTATTTTGTAAAAACCTTCCACGTCTTATTTAGGTTACCTTCCCTGTTTTCATTTTCTGCTGGAAAGCAAGGCAGTATTCGTTGCAAGAGTCTGTTTTTGTGTAATTTCTCAGCCCTGTAATACCACTTTTGCATGTAAGGATAGAAACTGTTTAAACACCTCCATCTTACTCCTGCTGAAATGATCAGAAATGTTCCCATTTTTTCATAAGAATTATACTGCATCTCCACAAATTGTCTGTGCCATCACAAACAAGATTCATCTGACTAAATGTCAGTGCACAATGTGTATGTCCACATCTGAGCTGTGTACACTGACGTTATATTCCATGGAGGCAGAGCTACAGGGAGAACCAAAAGAGACAATCAAGACAGAGCAAGTGCAGCACATCCTAAAAGCATCTTCTTTTTCTTTCCTCCCTCTTTATTTTTGAGCCTAGCTCTGGCTAACTCAGCTGCAGATGTACATTTCTCTTATGTCTAATGCTAGGGGAGACAAGTCCCAACCAAGCACTTCTCAGGCTTATTCCCAGGTTGTATGACTTTTCTTGTAGTACTTGTTCTGTGCTCACAAAGCACATACTATACAGAATGAGTTCTCTTCTTCTTCTTCTTCTGCACCATTACCAGGGCCTCCCATAACAGGCCAGTTCCTTACAGTTATGCTGGTCGAAAGGAAAGATGAACTAAGAGTATATTTGCTCTTCGCAGTGCAGCTGAGGGTATTCTCTGACCTGTGTAATAAGTAGACAAAGATAATTATATGCAGCATAAGGTTCAGCTTGCAGTCAGTGGAAGTGCCATAGACTCTGGATAAAGCTGATCGGTGCCATGATTTCTTTTTTTTGCAAGCAGTAGAGTTGTTTGAGAAATGACCATGTGGCAACAGGCGTGAAATTAAAGTGTCCGAGTCAGCTTGCATTCATGCACAATACTCTGTGCAAACATATCTAAGTAGATGCCATCTATCGAATAACGAGGATTCTCTCAAAAACAGCTTAGTAAAGCATTGGCAAAGACACCCAGCAGCCAGCCAGATCAGACTGCAAATGTCTGGTAGAATCATGCTGTTAATTAAATTCTATCTGCAGGAAAGTCCCCCAGTTTTTAATACAATCATTGATGAAATTCTTATACTCTAAAGGCTGTGGATCAGGACTTTTCATTCTATAAACCCAGGCTTCTTGATGGCTGTGTGCACATTAACAGGCAGTGCAGCCTGACAAGAGGGGCTCTGCAAAGCAGACAGTTGGCGATGCAGACCTGACATCCATATGAGGCACATTTCGGGAAGTTTAATTTCATATTTGCTCTAATCTGTTCCTGTGGTCTACAGGCCCAAGGCTGGGTGGATGACATTAAGTGCTCTCTTGGAGCACATTTTCTTGTTTTGTGTCATCCAGAAAGAATCTGATTTGGGTGCTACAATATGAACCAAAATGCAGTAGGGCTGTAAGGTGGAGACATTAACTTCAAAAATGTCTTCCCAGCCTGAATTAAGGTGTTAGTATAGTTGCATCCTATGTGGTTGATGTTGTACAAGATCACTCACAAGAACTCTTCTTGCTCAAAACAACTGTAATCATAGGAAAAAAGCAAATGTGCAATTGCCTTTTTTTCCCCAATGTTTTTCAAATTGGAAAATTTTGCATGGAAAATCTTAGTATATTACTGACCCTGCTTCCAAAAACTTCCTGGCTCTAATCTATATGACTTGATACAGAATGGATCATGCAAGCATTTACTTATGAGTAGTGCCATTAATTTCTGTAGGAATACTCAAGTAAATAAAATCTTTTGCTTCTTTCCAGGATCAAGATCCAGATCAAGATCCAAGAACATGATGCGTTTTGATTGGAACAGAGCAATAGGTGTTACCAGAAATTATATGACATGTTATCCACTTTGGTCCTTCCCAAGTGAAACCAATATTAAGAAAAAAAAATTAAAAGGTCGTTATAAGAAGGGATGGGTATGAAACAATTTATTCTGGGCAATGAAATGTGTCCTCGCAAGACCAGAGAAACACTGCTCCTTTACTTGATCCTATCATTATTTCAGTCTATGCCCGAATTAAGCAAGTAAACCAACACCATGCTCATGGCAGATGTAAAATCTTTACCTTACTACATTTGTAAACTGCTCTGTTGTTGATAGGAACACCATATCATTTCATGGAGTGATAAAAATCTGTATTTTGTGAAAAATTTGTGACAAAAATTACATATAATGTGAAACCAAATTTAAAAATAGATTCAATTACAAAGAACTTTGTTTCGTAAAAGGTAGAATGGAAACAATACAGTAAAAATAGATTATTACAAATAAAATGTTTTTCACTTTCAAAAGTCTAACTTATTTGTTTTAAAAAATTGAAATGAAATTTTCTTACGGATGGTAACCCTTAAAAATAAAAGCACAATAGAACAGAACAAGCATGCATTTATTATCAAAATGTGGATATACAAGTTGTAAAATACCATAAATGTCTGGAATTGTGGATGCTATTTAAGAAAAAAAAGGCTTTCATGTCAGCAATACTTTGGATAAAGTATGTTTCTTTCTGTTCAGGATGGTTCTCATCCAGAATAGATCCGTGAAAACAGAGACACATGTAACTTCTTCACATTTTATAACACCTAACTATGGATATGAGCAAATTCCTAATGTGTTTAGCTCTCCTTACTAAGCTGCTTTTCAACTCTGGCTTAGTTAGCCTATTGTTATAAAAAAAGATCTTTCTTTGTCATGATTATCATAGACTACTGACATGTCTGATCCTGCATCCACTAAAGTCACTAGCAAAACTTTGACTTGGCCAGGGTCACATCTTTTACGACAAAGCAGAATGCATGAAGTTAAAGAACAATGTGAATACATTCATGCTGCAACTTTTCCAATGGGCTTCAGGTATTTAAATGAAATTATTCAGTGTTTGGCCTATTTGACACTACATTCACGTATTTACATCATATACATCTGTTATAAACTCAACAGCAGGTGCTCAGAAACAGCTGTGTCCAGCAGTTTCACAAAATTCCAAACTGGACCACTTTAATTAACGGAGACAGAGAGGGTAACGTAAAGCCTTCAAGATAAAGCTGGCCCCAATATAACTTTGTCTCTTGCAAGTAGCCAGAAACGTGGCAATCTTTGAGAGGCTGCCTAATGAATTGTTTCAAGTTTTCTTCCAGGATTTTGAAAAGGAAAATCACACTTACTTATAAAACTGTATTTTGTTGCTGATGGTCATTTTTCCAGTGGCAGAGTCAAAAGAAGAGCAGGGTCATACATGAAAAGTCTCAGCCTGTGTGCTCTGTGGGTTTGTCCTTGTCTGGGGAACCTGCTTTTGGAGGAGTCAGATGTCCCGGGATCCAAGGGGCGAAGACGAAGGCATGCGCGGAGAGGACCTTTCCTCGCCCTGCCAGGGTGGAAGCGTGTGCGGGGCCGTGGCTCACTAGCTGCTGCAGCCTCTTGTGCAGCCGTGTCCCAGTAAATTGTTGTTACGTCCATCTTGGAGTTTCTCGTGGCTCTGAAGGGATGCTCTGCTGTCCATGCTGGAAGTCTGTCCACTTTGATCCTGCTGTCTTCTTAATCTGCCAGAGGTTAAAAAACATTGATATAGCTATCATGTGCAGGTAACTGTATCGGAATGACAGCTGTTGCGTGTCCTCTGGATAGCCACATACACCTCTGTATAAAACAGATTCCTGCACCATTCAATCTCTATTAACTCCTTGAGCTTTATAGCTGCCCTTTCTTCTAAACACTGATGATTGCTTCCTCCTAAATGTGAGCAGTTGGGTCTTGGTCAAATACTGTTCCCGTCAAAGCCTATCATAAATAGGCAGCAGAGGAGATTGCTTTCTCTGGCTTTAGCACCTCTGCTCAGACTGTAACTTGACAAAACCTCCAGGTAGCTCGAGCCTGATGAGAGTTATTGACTGGGCACACAACAGCAGTAAGCAGCTGCTCCCCTCTGCTGTCCTGCAAAATTATCAGTAACCTCCACCAGTACAAGAGAAAAAAACATGAGATGAAAGCATATTCAGCATTCTTCTTGTTCTTACTTCCCATGTTGTCAAAGCTCCTAGGTGGTTTCAAGGAACAACAACAAAATCCTACATTGTTTAAAGACTGCAAAGTCATCTTCTTTTGACATAATTTTCTAGACAACAGCAACAGCCCTAGCAGCACCTGCAGTCCCCACCAGTCATTTTATCATCAAGTTTCTCAGCGTTTCTGTTCAACACTGTATCAACGTCTGTGATTGTACTGTGATTCATGTGATATTCAGTGTTTTCCTCCAAACACAGACACAATATAAGTGCTTTCAAGAAGGGTGTAGAGATTCATGGGGAAGCTATGAGGTGGAGACCAATTTTTTTTTTAAAACATGAACAGCTGCTGTTTTGGAGGAATTTTTCTCTGACTGTTTGTTTTTCCAAAATGAGAAACAGCTGTTGATGTATTCCTGAAAAAGGCACCAAGAGTTGTCACCAGAGACACTATGGAAGAAGCTCTTTGTTACAGTGATTATAAGTGGTATATATGATATACTCCAAAAAAACTTTGCAAGTAACATTGAATATGTAGAAAATACTCAATAATGGAAAAGCATGCAAAAAGGAAATGTAAAGGGTCAGTTTCAAAGCGCAAAATACTTCCAGGTGGCATAAAGACTACAGAGATGCCATACTTAAGACTCAGAAGAGAATGTGAAAGGACATGCAATAGCTGTCATAGATAAGCAGAGGAATAAGGGAGGGTATTTAAAGTAAAAATAATGAAAACACTGTCCAAATAGGTTAAATTTAGAAGAGCACAAACACAGGCACATTAAATAACAAAATTTAAGAAGACTGAAAAAACAGATTAGAGGAACAAATTGCTAAAAGCATTTACCCTAATAGTAATTTTTTCAAGTGCACCAGAAATAGGAAGGCTACCAGTGTGTCTACAGGCCAATGGAGGACTGATGTATTAGAGGAAAGCACAAGAAATATGAGTCCCTAGCTGCAAAACCAATGAATTATCTTCACCAACATTCATGACAAATGAGCTTAGGGACATTCCTTTCTGTATGAGAAATTTGTCCATCATCTCCAGTTAAACCATCAGTCAAACAGCTTTAGAACCAGACGTTCAAATGAATGTTGACAAATCATCAAGACACTGAATTTTCACCCAAGGGCTCTAAGAAAATTGAAATATATAATTTCTGCACAGCTGAAAGGAGTATGTAACTTGTCTTGGCACCAAGGAATGTAAGACAGTAAATTTGACAGCATTTTTTTTTTAATAGGGGCTTCAAAAGAGATCCAGGGGACTACCATGGGAGTAATTGAATCAGACCAAGTCTTGAACCATCTTAGGGTCTGAGCTACTGGCCCTTACGAGACTAAGGTATTTGTAGGCATCAACAGAAAAAGCTACAGTGCTTGGAAACTCATGTTGCAAACTGTGGGTTGCAAACCTGTGCAAACTGCTAAATAGTGGAGTGAGACAAATTTTGGCTCTATGGAGATCTGAGGAATCATTGCGTTGGTCTAAGACAATGCAAGTGCTTTCTCCCTGAATTTGTTTAATATTTACTTGGTTCATAAAATGCTGAAAAAGAGGGCATTTACTGTACTGCTAAAATTAATGGGGAAATAAGACATCTCTCAATAACACCATAAAGCAGGAAAACACCTTTTTTTGTTTTTTTTCCAAACCACTCAAACTGGCAGAAAGGCAGTGGGAAAGGAGAGAAATGAAGCCCATGCTGAGTTCAAAAGATACCACTGACCAGCCTCGAACTTCTCACTCTCTATAGAGGTGGTTTCTATTGTCGATTTCCATTTATTTTCTTTCATCCTGTCCCTACTACACAGGTCTATTATGGAACCATAATTAGATTATGGGGGTTTGGAAGTGCTAAAGAAATACATTGTTTTAGCAGTGCATCATTGTATTCCCTTTTTCAGACATTTTCTGTTTCCGTAACTAGATTCACTACCCATATTTACAAACTATCAAAATAAACAATAGATTAACCTGATGATGTAGCAAAAATTTAACTGTTATTTAAATGTTTAATAATTTATCAATCACTTTATTCAGTGATTAAAATTACGTTAAAGACTTCACTATAAGGGGCTATAATGGGCACGTTAACACCTACTTACCAGCGTGTCCTGGGGACTGGGGAATTGGACTAAGAATCAGGAGATGCTGATTCTGTTTCTACCTCTGTCACCTCTGTCTACCTCTGTAATTTGGGCAAATTACAGCCCTTTTCTGTGCCTCAACTTCTCTTTTGACAAGTGGAGACAATGTAGGGGGTGAAGCTGAGGGGGAACTATATTTGTCCAGAAATTTCACATGGTTTGGAGCTAGTCATAAATCTGAGCTGGATAAACTGTGGCTAAGAAATAGAAACAAAAAGAACATTGAAGCCATGCCTGGACTGATGAAACCTTGTGTTCTTATCAAACCCATGCCCTCAGGAGATTTTTCTGGATAAGCTGGTGACAGAGCACGTATAGGCTTGTGCTTGCAGCCCTCGATTAGGCAAAGGATGCAATGAGCAGGAACGTGCCAAGCAACATGGGACTTCGCTTGTAGTTGCACGTCAGATGTTGAGGCAGCTGCTGCCGAGAACTATGGAAGCTGAGAGCTTTGTGCCTCTAAGTACTGCTCTGTGCCTCACAGGCCTGAATGAAACAGGGAATTAGAGTCTGGTGTCTGTGATGATTAAGAAAAGAAGGTGGCATATATAATCAAGCAAAATGTAATTATACTGCACATGTAATTATGCATATATGCATTATTGAATATATAAAAATACAAAAGTAAAGAGAGCAGACTGGCTAAAAGCTGGCATGGAAAATATAGTACTGAAGCAAAAAAGACTGCTACAACTATGGCAGGCCAGAGTGAAAATCACAAACATCTAATGAAACCCCGTAGCAAACTTGGCGACCACCAGGGAAGAGCTTACAGCTCAGCTTTGTTCACTAGATGAAGAAAAATATTGAAAGTTTGTCTTTAGGCTGCTTAGTAGGATAAGTTCAATGAAAAAGGATGAAAAGTAGGAGATTCAACATGACTGTCAAATTTCAGATTTGCTAAGAGACTAAGGCCTCCTCCCAAACCACTGCAATTTCGGCCAAAATAAAATAAGGCAATTGGTCTGTATTTTAATCTAGCTCCAAACTGCAAATAGGCTCAGGTCAAGACCTATACATATCTCACCACAGCAGCCATGTGTGAACAAGCAGTATCTTCAGTTAAAATGTTGAACAGTTGAAGAATTGAAATTTATCTCTTTTTCGTGCATTCTTGATTCCTTGGTGCCAGAGCTGGAGCACTTTTCCATCAGATGTTCTCAGCTTTTCAAAAACATGGGTACCTCGACACGGTTCCTGTAATCATGGCAAAATAAATGCAGTCTGGGACATTCTGTTTAAAAATGTCACTAGTGCAATAAATCATTTGTAGGAAACTGCTTCCCAGTGAATGACTTATCTTGCCTTTAAGCTGATGCAGCTACAGGCTGTGATAACTTGATAAAGGCCCAGGGAGAATGAATGGCTTGATGGGGACTTAGCTGTGGATCTGAACCAGGTAGCTGTTCCTTTGCTGAATGCTATTGACTGAGAATAAATGGCAAAATGGCCAGCTGCAGACGGAAAAAGCGAACAAGTGGTTCTAGTGGATAGTTACATGGAAAAAAAAACCTGCAGGGAAAAGATGATGAAAATGAGTTTGAACAGTGTCTATTACATTTATTCCATGACAATTCTGTAGTCTCAGAGGCAGTTATGCTGGGAATTAAGAGCAGTTCTGCTGAAGCAACAAAGAGATAAGCTGAGTTTTCCTTCCCTTCACCATCGATCCATGCCATATTGATACTGCGTGACACTGAGCATGGAACAACCTCCTCTCCAGTAGCAGGGAGGGAAGAAAGAGGCCGTACCAACCACTACAGGAATGCATCAAGAAAAGTGACTGAGCCTTCAGTCAAGTCTTGGGCTTCATCAGTATTTCTGGTAAAGAGAAAGTGTCTGTGTGAGCTATGGAAAGGTTTTTAAGATTCTTATTATCTTGATACTCAGATATTATAGCAGAGTTCCTGCAGTCTTGATTTCCAGTGCTGGATCTTGAATCAGATATTCATCAGTGGAAGGGCATTCAAAGGACAGGGAAAAATGGTTGGTCCAAAAAAACCTACAGCAATATAGACCAGTGGCGTCAGGTTTACAAAATGCAGCTGCTCTGAGAGCTGTATGGAGGCTTTTACACTGCCTGTCACTCTTGTCTGTTTGTTCTGGCCAGACAATACCTCCGTGCACAGTAACTCCTTTGTGCAGCTGAGGTACTCACCAACGGGTCTTGCCATGCTGTCAGTGTGAAACTGAAGCCTCAGAAATGCAAGATGTTTCAAGCAGCGGGCACACACTCAGCAACCATTGAGGGCAGAATTTCTACTGACAAAAAGAGAATTCAAGCCAGGCAGAACTACCACTCTTCTGAGACTCCCACATGTACCAGGTCCTACAAGACACTCTTTTTATTACAGAAAATTTGTGAGTTTGCCAGTGTTGCAAACCCGGTGTCCTGGGTGTGGAGGAAAGAAAATGGTCTGACTGGGCAGTGGAATTTATTTTCCCATTTCTAGATTTAGCATTTTACCTTGGCCTATTGATATTTCAAACACTTTGCTGAAGAAAACAGATGCTTTTGCTTTTGGTTTGGGGAAAAGGTGGGCATAATCAGACGAGCTTTAGAAATGGTAGTTTTATTGCAGGAAAAAAGTTCTATTAATGGAAACTTTTACACCCCTTGAAAGAAGCCCTGAGGAGTAGATAAATCTGTGGAATGTTTATCCCAGTTATTCTTCACAAGGAAGGGGGTCTGTCAGAACAGACCGTGCATGTCTATGCTAGCTTTTCAAATTAATGGATCCAGGGGGACAGCTTGCTAAATAGTTAGAAACCCACCTCAGTTCTATGATTTAGCAGCTACACGTAAGTAATGCTGATGTCTTGTCCAGATGGCCTTGCTAGAAGGCTAATTAGGAACATGCCTGAATGAGGAGAAAAAAATAACTGATCTGTCTTGGGGGATGACTGTGCTCAGAAAAGAACTATTTCAGCTACATGTCTCTGTGTATGTCACTGTGGTTTGTCAACTGGAGCACACATACAGAAGTTACAGTGGGGATTTCAGAAAAACATTAGACCCTTATGTTCAAATACCATATTTTTAGAATATCCGTTGATAAATATGGACTCTTTAAAAGATATTATTATCTCAAAATACTGCACTAAAAACTTTTAATTCTCAATAGAAAAGATCTAGCAATGAAATTTTGTAAAGGAGTTAGAAGAAGCCAGAAAGTAACATTGTTTTGTTATATCCTGGTCATAGAAAATAGAAATGTGGAAATTATGCCATATAACTAAAATTGCTGGATGTGCTGAAATTGTAAAAATTCCAGCCAAACTGAAAATTATTTTTACAGAGTGGTATAATGCCATAAAGGTGGACTCCTTAAAGCATGAGGAGCCCTACTATAGCAATATCTCACAGAGGTACTTGCAGAGCTGGTATACCCAGCATGTCTAGCCAAGATAGCAGCTAGTTGTAGATACCCAAGGCTAGAGTGAGACATCTTGGCACTGAGGACAGGCAAGGTGTCGGTTTGGTGCCCACTGCTGTTGCCCACTATTTGTTTTTAATTTTAGTTTTTATTCAGTGTGGTAATGATGCATCAAAATTTATATACAAGCACAAGCAAAAAATGCCTGGGTGAACAAATCAGATGTGGTCAACACAACTGCTTCCTCAGGGTGGTGGCGGTGGTGCTTTAACTCTCCCCACCCCACCACTGCCTGTCCCTGATGACAACTAATCTGTCTTGATGATAACTAAGCACTGTTTTACCAAATGGTCCACAATTTGCTTCCTAAAGAGCTGGAGATGATTAGTTGGCTAGTTGTATCCCTCATCAGAACTGGATTCCCTGCTCAGTTACACACAAAACAAAGATGAAACTTTCAAGTCAAACATTTTGGTAAATTTGTGGCACTCTAGAGTCTTTATTTGCAGTCAAAAGGTGTAAAAAGAAAGACTTAATGGGACTTTGGAGTCTAACTGGGGCAATAAGACTTGCTTATTTCCTCCTTGTGGAGCAAGTACAGAGTATATCCTTGTGTTCCTCACATTTTGGAGTGGTTTACGCAGAGAAACTTGTTCTGAGGAAGAACAGAAGGATTTGGACTGTGAAGACTCAAAAGGACTCACACTGTCACCACAAAGTCCAGCATCACCCTTGGTATTGGTAACCTGGAGTGTGATAGAAAGTACAAACAGAAAGCTGCGGGTAGCTTGAACTTTACTTATCCACATAACCATCATGAGAAAGCATATGTTTTGGTTTACCGCTTCAACTTAAATAATGAGTGTTCAGTGGTAAGTAGGTGGTAGACAGGTGAAAGCTAACAATGTTGGTCATACCAGCTCATTTTCTGTATCAGCTCACCCAGCAGCCCCCCAAAAAACTCTATTTCTTTGGTTTGACACTGAGTAAAAATGTTCATGGCACCCACAATCTTTCATGCTTTCGCCAGAAAAAGTGTAACTTCCCCAAGCTCATACAAAACCTTATCTTTTGTAAAATCCCTTATTTAAGCTTTATAGGAGCTCATGCAAATCAGTAAAAGTGCACATACTACAAAATCAGGGCAATTTTTTGGCAGTAATGTGTAGGTCCTGCAGTGTGCACACGTCTTTTCAAAAATAATGGGTTATATGCATGTGCGTCTTATACTCCACTTTGAAAACTTTCCCCATTATTTTTCTGCCTTCATTTTAACATCAATTGCAGGCAATGATTGTAGAAATATTGATAACTGAGCATGATTTCTGGGACAATAAGCAGCTTGGCTTGTCATCTGGCTGACACTGCAGGGAATGAGAATTGAGTTTGATACATGGACACTTAATAATTTTCTTCCTGCATTTTTAAAGGTTTCTCTTATAAATTGGTTCTTGCTGTGTTCTATTTTTGTAAAAATTGAAGAAGCTGGCAGTATTTTACAATTGTAAATGAGTTTTACTCTTTCTCTTATATCTCCATTATTCTGCTTACTAGTTCTCATCTGCCAGGTTTTCATTCAACTACATGTTTTAGTGAACAGGTAAAATAAAGAAGAAGAAAGAAGTGAGCAAAGCATCCTGATCAGGTTATTTTTAACTGAATAAGCATATTTAGGAGGAGTATTTTTACTTTTCAAAACAAAATAACCACCAAATATGTCAGAAAGGAGTGAAAATTCCTGTATTTCCTTTCTTTTTTAAAAAGTTAACAAAAATAAGCTGATGAGTTGATGAGAACTTCAGGAGATTTGCTTATTTTACACTCCATCCATAAAGAAGAAAACATTAACCTTTGCTCAATGTAAATATTAAGGAAACATACTAACAAAAAAGAACAAATACGATACTGCTGGATTGTCCACATCCTGTTGGTGTGAGCTGCAGATCCCATCTTGCCCCTTCATGCTCAGGTTTGCTTCCCAAGGAAGGCAGGGTGCAGGGTGAGGAGTTGGCATATGACTAGAACACATGAATAGAGGTAAGTCTCCGGCCAAATTCTGTGAAATACCCCAATTTGAAAAGTGCTCTGATTTCATAGCAACATATGTCAGAACTAATTGATATAATAATCCCTCATAAAATTAAGTTACCTGATAACCTGAACATCTGCCAAACTATTCATCCACTTCCCATTCCCCAGCGGTACCCAGGAGGGCTCTCATGGCAGGCAGCGAATAGAGTTCTGCATGGGAATGTCATTTCTGTATTTTAGGCATCAGTTACATTCACACCAGAAGGTAAAATGGTGCAGGGATTGATGCCTGGAAGCTAAGTGGCACAGGCTGGCTTGCATCCTTATGGCTAAAATCTCTAATCTGCAAACCAGAGTTGTTGTATTCCAGCTGCCTATTAGGCAGCCTTTGGTCTATGCTAACCTCTGAAACATGAAAGGAATTGCTTCAGAGAGTGATTTTAGCCTGGGAAAAATTATGCCAGGGACCATGCTAACAGCTGAGCAGTATGGAAGATTGCCTATATTCTGCCTTTAAGAAATAGGCAGAAAACAACAATGAAGGTGAAAAATGCAGAATAAGAAAAAAAAAAAAGAGTAGAAATGGAAGAAGGAAAGTTAAACGCCTGAAAAATGAGGAAGGATTCAAAAGAATCCCAACTGTGGAGATCTAATTAATTAAACTAATCATTTAGCTAATTAAAACTATCTCCAAAGACAGCTGTATATAGCTAATGTTCTTTTTTATTAAAAAACTCTCTTTACACCTAACAGAGGAGCAATTAACCATGGCAGAGTTAATAGTGGGCTTTTCTTTTCTTTAGCTTGTGCACAGGGTGATCTCAGTAGTGCTTTCAGGAAAACAGAAATCACTGAAAAGTGTATGAATTTGCTAAGCATTTTCAAGTGAACAAGGCAGGCACAATCTTGCTCTGCACCAGAGGAGGCTTGGGGCAGACCAGGGCAGACTTTAGGACAGGCTGAAGCAGACTCAACACTCATCACTCAGCAACATCAGCACTGAGTCACACAACTCCAAACTGAAAATTAGAGTCTGTAATCTCAGATAATGTCTCCCCCTGTCCCACTCTGGAGAGCAACATGTACAGAGCAGCTTTAAATGAAACATAATGCTACTGTGTGTTTGTGTGGTAGCAGGTATATATTTTGGGAAACCTGGTCCAAGTAGTAACCTCATCAAATCACTAGCAAGAGTAGATGTCATGAGTCTTTAGCTCTTCTTTGATAATGTTCACACTTATAACTTGCTTGTTCTTGGCCTCCTGCCTCTATGGTTAGGAACACATGGCTCAAATGCAGTCACCCCACAAGTGATGTTTCGTGTGGTACGAGATGCCCTTGACTACCTGGCACTCAGAGAGAGCAGGCAGACACAACAGCAGACCACAGATGACCTGTGCCTGTTGGACTGGCAGCTAGGCATTTGTTCTGCAGAAATTAACTGAGACCACAACTGTGGGATGGATTTTATGCCAGCTAACTAGAGACAATGGAAAGATTAGTTCAGGCTCTCTCTACAGGATAGATAGAGGCACTAACGTAGAATAATTAGTTCCAGTTTAAGTTATCTAATATATGTGTGACAGATCAACCTTGGGAGATACAAGTCTCTCCTCACTGACTACTAAAGGAGCTTAAACTAAATAAATGATTTTTAAATTGATTAGTTTAAAAGAATACAGTCTTGTTGCATCTCTAGAAAAACAGAGATACCTTTCCTCTCTGAACCACAGATTCAAGTCCCTTCCTGTCTAGCAGCTGTATAAGCTCACCACACACTGCACTGCTTACCAGAGACAGTTTGCTTCTGGATTAGAGCTCATTTACACCCACACTGTTCAGGCGTGCAGAAATTGAATAGTCCCATCAGCCTGGTACATAGCACATGCCGATAAACACTGCCAAGATCTGGGTAATGAAGTCACCGAGGAGCACAGGGGTGCAATTGCCTGTTCATCCATGCAGACATGCCTATAGCATATTCAGGCTCTGGGTCTGCCAGCAATGGCTTTTCTGCATGACTTGGGCTATATCTTGCAAAATACTTTGTCATCTAATTCCCATTTATTTCACATACCTTTGAAAATCTTGCATACACCCCTTGGGGTAGGAGTTGTTCTGCGTCTAATCAATATTTAACTCAGTCTGTCTTTGACCCCAAACAGGTACTCGGTACTGACTGCTTTGATAGAAACAGTCATAATCTCAGGTCTGTTTTCCTAATACACTTTGACGTATTGTTTTGATAGCTCAGTAGATTACCGTGTAATCATTCAAATAACTCTGCTTTAACTCCATTTAAATTTAAATGACTGAGGCACAGACTAAAAGTTATGCTTTATTACAGCTGAATGTGAAAAGTAAAATTTTGGAGGAAGTATCCCCATGTATCACAGATGTCTCCTTGTACCACTAACACTCATGACATTTACTCCCACCCTTTCCAAAAATCCTTGGGGAAATATGCTTACACCATGGGTAATTGATTCAGGTTGATAGTTCCTGCTGAGTAATTACGCTCAGTAAATGCCTGTGAATATAATTTTCTATCAACCAGCAATTTATAATCAGGCATAATGGGTTCAGGTGCACATACGGCATGAGTGACATGTGAAATACTGGTATGTGGAAGTCAAGTGACAAATTATACTGGATGCTGCAGCATGTTGACCCGCAGCGTCTTGAGATCTCAGGTTTACCCTGGGAAGTGATAAAGCAAAGTAAGAGTGAAGAGATGAAGTAAATAAATGAATAGAGCAAATGATGTGCAGTCATTTAAGAAAATGAAACTAAACCAACCGATTAACACTAACATTAAAGCCATGTTCAGACTAGTAAAATAGATGTCTCTTAGAAGTGTGTTATTGTCTGTCCAAGACCAGGTGCATCCTAAACAATATCTGTCTTGTTCAGCCACATTTTAAAATGTTAACTTGTTTCTCTAGTTTAGACACATCTGTAGATCTACATGTACAAGCAACAGGAAAGCAACTATGAAATTGCCCAGTAATGTATTGGTTATTAGACTTTGTGGGACTACAGGAAGAAAATTTTCTTTCCAGTTAGCCAGAATATTGTTTAAAAACTACAGGCACTTGCCCATGAATAAGGATATTTCTCAGCAGTGTGGGCCAAAACTCGTTCTCAAGAAAGACACTCATTTCCTAGCCTGCCCTTTGTGTGTATCCTGAAGGATGCAGGCTCACCCTTTTGTAAAGCTGTCAGCAGAGAGACAGATCGCAGGAGTTGCTTTGACATATTCTCTTCCTTTATTCTTCTGGTGAAAGTTTCAAGGTAGAGTGATCCTTTGGATCACATCCACATGAAATATATGGGGAAAGGGACAATTCTTTGTCTGCATCTAGAATTAGATCTACTTTACTGGAAACATATTCTCTGCCACTGCCATCCCCACTGAGACCCTGGACCTCAGGGCAGGAAGATTTTACAGAGGAGCTGGAGTGAAGAGGCCTGTTAACAGACAGCAGATCACAGCAACAAGCATAATTTTGCTAATAGACTGAGAATTTAAAGACAAATAATAATGTGATGCCTGTGAAATGCCTGCTGCCTTTGCAGCGATGGTGATACACGTCTGCAGCTCTGTGGCAGCGAACTGGCATGCTGGATTGCCCCAGCAAAGCAGGACTGAACAAAAGGGCAGCCAGCCGTCACCAAAACGTGGCCATTCAATCCCATCTAATTTCTTCTCTTTCCTTTTCATGCCTCTTCCCTGGTGCTGAGAAGAAGGTCCTGGATCAGAGGTGAGCGAGGAAAACATTAGCTGTGACAACCTGTTTGCGTAGCAGCACTGATTTCCTTAATGTGGCATCTCTGATTGAAACTGCAGCTCCATGGGAGCCGTACAGCCAATAATTTCAGAATTAAGGTATGTGGAAAGCCCGTCTGGCTCTGCCTGATTATTGGGACCTGACAATAAACATTCTCAGATTGGAATAAGCGTCTGGGAGGAGGCTGGTTCAGCCCTACCCTTCTCCTCGCAGCAGCAGGCTTCCAGGAATCAGAGCCTGCAAGTTTCCAGGGAGCAACTGCAGCCTGCACTGACCTCTCTGCTGGCTTACGTCTCTCCACCTATGCCTCATGCAAGATTTCTCTGCTAAAGTCCAAAACTTAGATTCACAAGAAGTCTAGTTAACCATGCAGTTCTTTCATTCCCTGAAGGATGGGCCTCCCCAAAGGAGACTTAGCTGGTACTTCACTTATGATCGCACAGCGTAATTTGCAGCCTTTAGTTGATCACCAAACCTCCCTACAAAATGCATGGGGAAGGTGGGTATCTAACACAGGGATCCATGGAAACCACTGTATTGAACATCTAGGCTAGTCACTAAGGTGCATCCACAACAGGAGTATGTATTATGCCCCGGGTGAGACACAGGAAAATTATCTCCAGCTGGGTTTCACAATGCTGAGGTCTTCCCTGGGGACGGATGCCTGATGTCCCCTGAAACACAGCAAGGGACAATCTGAATCTTACCTAAATCTCTTACTGCCCTAAGTCTGCTTTACTTTCCCTATTTCCAGAAAGGAGAGAGATATAGAGAGAGATATATATATATACACATATGCACTTGTATATATGCATACATATACACATATATATGTACACTTTACTGTGCAACCCTTGTGCTATTATGAAGACTCTATATGAAGATGGAGACCTTATAAGCAGTGAGAAAGCATAAAAGCACATACCCATCCATTCCATCTAACACAGGTGTCCACCTCTCATAGTGGCCCATTTCAGATGCCAGTGGACACTGTCAAAGAACAAGCCAAATGTCTGCTGTGGCCTATCCTCCTCTCTTCTGACATTTCCAGACTTCCCAAACTGAGTGCATCGGGGGTCTCATGTCTGAAGGACCTTGATGGCTCTTTCTCCATGAATTTCTCTAATCCTTTTCTGAATCTTTTCATAAGTTTAGCATCCAGAACTACACTCGGCAATGTGCTGCATTGCACAGAAAGGCATGTTTTATTTTCTTTTAAACCTGCAGCCTGATAACTTTGTGACCCTGAGTTACCAGAAAGAGTGAATAATAATTGCTTAGTCATCTTCTCAATAAGTTTCGTAACATATTACTATTAAGCCCATTTCTGTCTTTCCAGTTGCCTCTTCTCTGAGTTTAAACTAGTTCAAGTCTATGAAAGCCTTCAGTGTGAGCCATGCCACACTTCCGGTCAATCCTGTTTTTCTTTTTTTGTAACGATTCCAAGTCCTATGTATCTTTTTTGAGATAAGGAAGCAGAACTGTACACAGAATGGAAGACGCAGGTGTGTATATATATGAACACACAATGACATCCTGATGTTCATTTCTCTATAGCTTGCTTTGCAATTTTGAACATAATAATGCCTTTTAGTTATCCACTAAGCATTGTGCTATCGACAGTCTTTTCAAAATCTCTCTCCTTCATAAATGAAGCTAATTTAGTGTCCATTGTCCTAAAGGCAAAGTTTAAATTATTTTCTTCCTAACATATTTGCATTTATCAGTACTGAATTTCAGCTGCCATTTTTTATTACCCTGCAACTCAGAACCATGACTAGCATTATCTACTGCAGCTCTTTGCAGTCAGATTTAGTTTTGACTACTCTGGTATCATAAGTGGACTTTATCACCTCATCATTCATCTCCCTTTCCAACTCATTTATAAATATACTCAACAGATACACAAAGTATCAGAATGACTAGCAATAATCATGTTATATCATTACTGGCTTGTTTCTGCATCGCTTCAGCAACTGGCCCCAAAATGCTTTCCTAAAACAAGATGAAGAGTTCAGTCTTCATGACGCATTCTTAATTTATGGAGACTCCTAACAAGTGAGAATTTATGCTAGTTTAGGACATGAAGAGAGACCACAAAGGTAATCCCTTATGGTCACTGAACAGTCATGACCTATTATGCAGTCTTCATTTGTCATAAATATGATCTTACCCACGTAACCTATTAAAAAAATAATCTTATATAGTGCTCAGAATCATACATTTTTGGTTCCTCTCCAAATTCTAAGATGGACAAATGAAGATGCATTTTTCTTTTCTCTGCCTATGAATTGACTTTTGATTAGTTTTCATCTGGTGTATTTGTGTTTAGCTTTCTGTAAATGGAAAAGAACTGTTGGCCTGCAGTGCTGAGGATCTGCATCTGTTATCCTGATACTTCCAGGTCCTTCCAGAACCACATTTCAGCATGGAGAATGCTCTGATATATGCACCCACACACAAACTTTCATTCCTGCAGTTGGATGTTTATTTGGTGAAGTGTAGCCACTACAATGATACTGTTACTTGCTTGGGAAAACTTTGGCCATTTTTTCTAGAAGGTTAGAAAATGAGGTTCCAGATGCTCATTAGCTGCTTTTTTTTTTTCCTCTATGAAACTGTGAAGGGAACACATTATTGAAACAATGGCTTTTGTATGACAACTCTTTTCCCAAAATAAGTGAATCTGAAGGTATGCCTACAGAAAAATAACCTGCTATGCTCAACTCTTTACGTAGCTTGGCTCCCTGAGACAAGAGTCACATTTGGACTGGTAATTCTAAGCCAGTAATAATGAACAGGAATCAAAGACAGAAGTGAAAGGGCTTGTGTGACCAAGCAGCAGTTATTAATGCCCCAGAACAAGCTAGGTTTAATCATGTTCAGAAAAGCTTCTTTCTAATTAGGTGAGATTGCAGGAGCAAACTCCAAAAGCAGATATATCCGTTAGAAAAGGGACAAGAAAGACATCAGTGAAGAGCAGTGCAACCACTTGAAATGCTCAGAAAGCGATGGATTTAAACTGAATTAAGGTCAGCAGAAGTGGCAAGAAAAGAAAAGTTGTGCTGTAGCCTCATCCAAAAAAGCATTCAGATATTATGGGGATTATGATAATATAAATATCTCCAGAGACACTAAGTGACATAAAATACCTATTAAGAAAAGTACATTCAATGAGGTATACTGCAAATCATTATGAATATTCAATTCCAATCAAACTGAAATGAAAGAGAGCACTTAGGGACTCTGGATTTGAATCTGAAAAGACAATTGAAAGGAAAGAAAAGGAACTACAAAGAAAGAGATAATAAATTTGATCTTATAAAAAATGCAGAGAATATTAAGTAAGCTTTTCACCTATGATATGGACAAAATCAGACAATATGGTTTTAAGCATCTTAATATGCTTAAAATATGCTCCCTCTACTTTTGCTGTTTATTCTGGGAAGAGAGAGCTGTCTGTTCACCTAGAGCTGTTCAGTACCTTTTAGAAAAGAACTAGATATGGCCAAACAGTAGGAATTATAGTAGGAAAAGAGGAGATGTGCAGCATCCATATGACTGCTTCAATTTGTGGCAGAATTTTTTAGTGTGGCTGCATTGAACAAATACCGAGAAGAGAAATAAGGTGTACCAGTAGTTTAGGAAAGGGGCAAGCCTGTTCAGATCAGTGGGGACTAGACAGCTGAATATCATAGTAATGCTACTGCAGGATATTGGTATTAAGTAAAAAACCCTCCAACTTCAAAATAATTAGTAAGTTTTTTAAAGTTTCCACTAGAATTGTTAAAAATATGGATATTTTTTTCATCCCTCCACCCCATTTATTAAACTAGCTCTGCAGAATTCTAACCCATTTTCACATACACTGTGTATATGAAATACATATTCTGCTCAGTAAAATGTGGCTATATGATTTTACTTTCATGAGCAGGTTGATAATTTTGATGACAAGTTTGTGAAGCATCTAATTGAAGGATTATTCTGCCTGAGGAGCAGATATTTCCTGTGTTTTCTCCTCTATTCTTTGTTTGCCTACCTCTTTAATCTTAAAGACGTCTTTCAGGGAGAGGAAGAGGCTCAGAAACCATAAAGGGTGAGAAATGTGATTCCACTACAGGCAAATATTGAATCTTATTTCTTCATTTTTGGCTATTTCAGGTTTTGGACATTCATAAACAGATGTAGATGTACATGAAGATTCTTTTAGTGGTAACAGCTCAAAAATAGCAAAACAATCTGTGCTCAGCTTTTTAATAAAGCTACAAACAAACAGTGTGGCTTTATCTGTACAGTCGTTCTCCCCCCCCCCCCCCCCCGAAGTTGAAAATATAGCCTACAGCTTCTAAATAAGATCGACTTCTCACAAAATTGCTGGCAAGTCTGTAGGAATACACATTCAGATACTGCAGAACATTTGTTGCTGCATTTCTAGATATAACAAAGCATCTCTCCACAGAAATAGATTTAAAAACAGAAAAAATCATGTCAGCAAAAGGAGCCAAACAAGTCCCTGAAATCAACTTCAGATCATATTCTGCAACTAAGACCCACTGTGTGGACCATTTTTAGATCACAGTTTATTTAGTTTACGTGTTCAAAACTAAATAAGAGATTTTACTGACACTCTTAAGAAGAGTAGAAAACATTTCCTCCACCACATTCAAATTTGGATTGTAAAAGGATTTTCCTATTTTATTTTACTTTGGATCAGGACAGTGTGTACCCCTGTCTTAAAGGTACCGCAAGATAATGTCAATGTGGACAGATGACATACACCCATGTCATGTCAAAAGACACACATGGATTTTAATTTGTAGCTCACATCCACTGAAATATTGATGTAAATAAGAATACAGCCTTCCATCTAGCAACACCTGAGCCACTCTGGTATCTGAAGCACTGGCAAAAATAAAAATCAAGATAAAATCTACTTACAGTGTAAGGGATTTCATTCTGGATGCTTTCATGTTTTCCTGCACAAATGAAGATGAATGTATAAAGCTACCTCTTCAGAACAGCTCAGCCACTTTACATGGAGTAGAAAGTATTTTCAACCCGTGAATGTTGCACATCCCTAAAGCTGCTCCTTGTCTGCTGTTCCATTATTTGGAGTTGTATATGAGTGTCCCAAGAAAAAATTACATTGGGTGTGGAGGATGAACATGGCCCAAATTCAGTTTTCCTTTTATTAAAGAAATGGTGTATCATAGGAATGACTGTTGACTCTGATCACAGAAAGACTTTGGAACATTCATTGTCCATTTCACAGACACAAAAGCAGTATTCCCTTCAGATTTCACAAATTTCCCAGACTGTTTTATAGTATTAACAGTAATGAGAACATGCCTAGCTAAACTGAAGCACAGAACTACACCTGGACTTCTTTTCTATAACTGCCATTTTTAGTACACAGGACAGTCTTTTGCATTAATACAAATCTTAGAAAAAAGGAAAATGGTTTTGTTTCATCTGCTGCAAACTTCTTTGTTTGACAGAGTTGTTTTCTGGCTTTTTTTACAGAGAAACTGGGAATACATAGCCTTCCCTCCATTCCTCCTCATCTCCCCAGTGAATGCTGAATACTATCAACAGAAGATGCTGTGTAATCAGGAGTGTGTAAGTAAAGATATACAAATCTAACTTTTGTTGCCCACTGCTGATAATCATTGACTACACATTTCTTTGTCCAGGAAGCCCTGTACAGTTAAATCCAATATATAAAAAACAGCTAATATCATGACTCCAAGACCTCCTTTCCTAATTCCTATTTTAATAAAATAAATTTGCTCTGTCATAGAATGATAGAATCCTTTAGGTTAGAAAAGACCTTTAAGATCATCAAGTCCAACCGTTAACCTAACACTGCCAAGTCCACCACTACACCATGTCCCTAAACACCACATCTACACATCTTTTAAATACCTCCAGGGATGGTGACTCAACCACTTCCCTGGGCAGCCTGGTCCAGTGCTTGATAACCCTTTCGGTGAATAAATTTTTCCTAATATCCAATCTAAATCTCCCCTGGTTCAACTTGAGGCCATTTCCTCTCATCCTATTGCTCGTTACTTGGGAGAAGAGACTGACACCCACCTCCCTACAGCCTCCTTTCAGGTAGTTGTAGAGAGCGATAAGGTCTCCCCTCAGCCTCCTTTTCTCCAGGCTGAACAACCCCAGTTCCCTCAGCTGCTCCTCATCAGACTTGTGCTCCAGACCCTTCACCAGCTTCGTTGCCCTTCTCTGGACACGCTCCAGCACCTCAATGTCTCTCTTGTAGTGAGGGGGCCAAAACTGAACACAGGATTCGAGGTGCGGCCTCACCAGTGCCGAGTACAGGGGGACAATCACTTCCCTAATCCTGCTGGCCACACTATTTTTGATACAAGCCAGGATGCTATTGGCTTTCTTGGCCACCTGGGCACACTGCTGGCTCATATTCAACTGGCTGTCGACCAATACCCCCAGGTCCTTTTCCACCGGGCAGCTTTCCAGACACTCTTCCCCAAGTCTGTAGCGTTGCATGGGGTTGTTGTGACCCAAGTGCAGGACCTGGTGTTTAGCCTTGTTGAATCTCATGCAATTGGCCTCGGCCCATTGATCCAGCCTGTCCAGATCCCTCTGTAGAGCCTTCCTACCCTCAAGCAGATGAACACTCCCGTCCAACTTGGTGTCGTCTACATTCTGCAGTGTATGTTTGTGCTCTCTGACAGTATATAATATCCTATTTCTTTTTAATTCTTCAAATCTTTCATCCTATCTCATAACTGTTCAAACCATAGATATCAGCTATGTAGTTAAACTATAGTCCAAGCAAATAAATTACTTTCAAGGACAATGTAAGACTTACTGAGAAGGTGTGTTGCCTGAATGCTGCTGGTAAAGCCATCTGGAAAAACATCAACCTTTTTAACTGACCCTACTCGTTTGAAAGCTTGGCTTAGCTAAAATGGACTCTGTCTTCCTGATGCACTCATCTTGCTTAAAACATTCCTATAAATAGCATTTACCAATTACTTAACTGAAGAAAGCAATAGAAAAGTGAAAATGTGCACATTCTGTCTTTGCTAGCATTAACTTACACTATTAAGTTACTTGATTCAGTCTCTTGAATTATTTTTTAATTATTTTCAGCCTAGTAACCCTTTTCTCTATCCCCTCCCCACCTCCCACCTGCAGTCTACGAGTTTCTGATAGCCTCCCGGCTTCTTGGAAAGAAAATAAATATGGTATATTTCAAGATTTGCAGTATCTGTTGCAGGATGAAAGATAATATAGTGAAAAAGAGACACAGCCTGGAAGTATCAGGAAGACATTCAATAAGAACAGATTGTACTATTCATAGCAGATATTTTGCAAGTATTGGATTGCAAGATGTTGTGGAACTGTGGTGGTGAACATTGCACTCTAACTACACATTGCTACATGACTTTTTGTTGCTCAATTAGAAACATCTGTAATTTTGGCTAGAATCCTTTTAGTTTGGAAATTTTCATCTTTTCCCTTGAAAGATGAGCTAAATTTTTTGATCCACACTTTCTTAGGATTTCTGTAGTGTTCTGTGCCACTGAAATAAACTGAGCAGAAGGCTTAAATCACAATAAAATGTAGCTTTTTGTAGCTGAATATCTAAGGAAGTATGCAGATATTTTCCAACAGCTACACTACATAAGCAATTCTTCTCTATGTAGAGGAATGTGGAGGAATATCAAAACATCTGGCTGTATTAATCTGAGACTGCTTTAAAGCCCTGCTTGGGATTGACATCTCACCCAATGATATGATCACATATTATTGGATATTGTGTTTGCAGGAACAGTTCATGTCTTTCAGCATCTGCAGCTGTTCCTAAGAACTTGATTGACCACGTGGCTTTGGAAGTCCATGCAAGTACAGCCTCAGCCTGTATGTACACCCTTGAGGGCATAGAAAGGTCTAAGGAAACCTGCCATGAATAACTCCAGCATATACTGTGCAGCCTCTTCTCTCCGGTATGTTGACATCTGTGTGTGTCATTGCTCTTATTTTGTTTCCATTAACTTGAGTTCACTTTGCACTTCAAAAATTTGACCTCTGCTTCCCCTCTTATTAACATTTTTGTCTTTGAAAAGTATTACAGAAGTCTCTCCATGTCCTTCTTCAGCTCTAATAAAATTCAAACAAGAAATGATTGTGATCTGGCTTAAGACAGTGCAGGATCTGTTGTAGTCTATACTAACTATTTTTCCTTTACATTGTCAAAGCCAATCAAGCAATGACCAAAACACATGCTGTTCTGAGTGAAGTGCATGTGTTTTATCTTTTGCTTCCATTTTACTTGTACTCCATTTAACTTCTTGATCTCTCATCAGCCTCTCAGAGTCCTTTATAGCTTGTATTGTTAGTGTAGTTGTGCAATATGAAAAAAATGAAAAAAACTTCCTATGCACTTCTAAAAAAGGTTTAAGAATAACATAGTAAAATCATGTCAAAAGAAACTGCTCACTGCTAGTGAATACACACAATGGGATTTTGAAGGAGTCTTAATAAAATCTGGTATTTTATTTTATCTTTCAAAAATTGCTGTATATTGGGTTTCCTTGATATATGATTCTGGAGTAGGTGAGAGGGTCATATCTGGAAATGAACTAGTTGTATGAATAACTTATGGGAAATACATTAAACTGATTTATCAATGCAATCTTTTCTAATCTAGTTATTACAATCTTAATCATTTTGATTTTTGTGGGTTAATAAAACTCCTACAAAGTTGAGGCACTCCCTAGTTCACCGATACCAGAACTGATTCAGAGAAGTCCACCAAGACCCTTCTGAAAACCTTTTATGATCTGACTTGGTCTGGCTTTTCTTGTTTATGGCTCTTACATAAACATATGGCTTTCTTGTGCTAGAGATTATGCAAAATGACATGAAGAATCTGTCAGACCTTCCTTTTCTTTGTAAGTCCTTGCTGTAGTTTCTGTGAGCAGTCAGTATTGGGCATAGACGTGTCCCACAGATCATAACAGGAAAATGGGGTTATCCATGGCATAGTTTCCTTCATGACATCATGTCAACTGTGCAAAGTTGACAATCCCTTTCCCAGTTTTAATTACAGAAGACAGTAATTACCTGCATTGTAAGGATTGAGTAAGATATTCACAACTTTTAAATTAATTTCTAACATTTCACAACTCCATTAGAAAGGCTCGCAGATATAATTAGGTCAAATAAAACCACTGCATATACTTGGATGAAATGTGATCAAAATGCGATAATTTGACCAAAGGCACAAACAACTCCCCTGTTATGAGCTATATCTGTAATACCAACGGGTCCATAGTGGCTGCAACTCAAACACAGTAGGCTACGTGAAATGCAGTGTATTAATTGGACCAGAAAGATTATTGACATCCTTGGGATTCAGACTTGTGTTTCTATGGATTCTGGCTGACGCTTAGACTATGAAGCACTTCCTTCCTGTCTGATATAGTTTTAATATTTAGCTCTGTTGAAATAACTAATGTTGAAATTACCTCTTTTATGGTGGTGAAGTATGAACAGAGTTTCCAAGTCAGAACACTGCAGTTGATATCATTAAAATTTCATGAGTTATCACTTCACTTGGTTTTGTTTATGTTGTGAAAAAGCAGCCCATTGTATTATATTCCCTTTGCTTAATTGCTAACAGTTTCTCTGGAGAGTTTTGGTGACATTTACCTTCTCTCTCTAACATAGTCTCACCACAAGCAGTTCTGCTTGCTTTCAGAGATGGAAGAACTACAAAACTATCACACCGGAGACTGTAAGAGGAAGAAATCAATGGAAATCCAGCCTTTTAGACCCTGCTGTTGTGATCATTAATCCCTTTTCCTTACACAGGGAGAAAAAAAAAATTGTTCTCAAATTAATTTCATGCATGCTAATTTAGTGCATGCTAAACAGGCATTAAGAAATGCACTTACTTCTCTCTGTTGAATATGATGAATTCTTTCCTAACGGTTTCCAAGCACTGCTGCAGGTGTACGTTCTTTAAAAAACAGCATGAATAGGTTGATTAAAAAAGATGGAAAATCATAGACGAAAATCACAACAGAAATGATACTGAACAAAACAGCTTATGAATGAATACTATCAAAATGCATTTTGAAGACTCTTCAAAAGTGGGCTGTGATAGCACAATCAATCCTTCTTTCTTTTGGAAGAAGTCCCCCACAAAGAATTCCTGAGGATTTTTACACCTGATAGCTCTAAGAAGAATAGTTTACATGAGCATTCAAAATTATTGTGAGTAGCAACAGAATTTATAAAACCTCACTAAAATGAAAATTCAAGTCTGGAAAATAGTTATTTCTTAATTTTCTCAGAAAGATTATACAATGGGTCTTTCTACTTGGGACACATTAGTCAAGACTGCAAGAGACAGCTTTAAAACATTTATAAATAACGAGCTTTTCACAGCATACTTTTCATTTTTGGTACCAGTAGAGGATAAATACTCCTTATAACTATCTGTGCATGTGTGCGAAGCGTATTTGCCAACTGGCAACACTTTTTCATACTTTAAATGAGCATCTGTGAGAATCTTAAAAATGATTACAACTTAAACGTGTTGTTACTACTTGACTGAAATAAATGGTTGCTTTTCATCTTGCTTTGGAGATAGCTTATGCTTTACGTGAAATGACAGACATAGAGGTCAAGTCTGTTTTCAGAGAAGATAAAACTGAACTTAATTGATTTTGTCCATTAAAGAATGTAAATGAAATGCCACTGACCACAGCCACCGTCCCCAGCTTACCAGTGGGCAGGTTTCCTTAGCTCCATCTTTGGATTTGTTTTTGGCAAGTCGCTTTTTCTTTTTATGGAGAGGCTTGGACTCTAAAATCATTTCTTCAAGTTCAAAGGTAGGATCACAGTTCAGTCTTCCTTTCTGGTACAAAAGGATTCAAAGTTACTCTTTGAAGCATCATTGTGTTTTTCAGTTTGGCAAGTGTTAATAGCATTAATAATGATCCATCTCCCCAACCATATCTGTAAAATGAAAACTATCTTTTTAGGCCTAGAGTGATGCTTGAAGTTTAAATAGGGAGTTAAGAAAAGCCCCATATGATAAAGCAATTATAGAGTTAGATCCTCTTCCTAGTTATATACAGATGTACTCCTAGAGTGACTACAATTATGTTACCCCAATGAGAGAGATTAATCTGGCCCAAGTTCTTCATCAGAATATCGGTTTGTGCTGTAGAACATAAATGGCAACTGTAATAGTGCAGAAGGGATGGGGAGTACCTCTAAGACCTTACTTGTTAAAATCTGGTTTTCTGAAGAGTTGCAGCTGGATTCAGTTACCTAGCTCCTATCCATGATAACAAAGGAAGGAGCACGCCTCTTTTGGTTAGCAGTGTTTATATCAAAAAATGGTTCTATTATGCTTTTTCTTACCCATTACTTACATTACTTAAATATTCTGGATTCTCCATTTTTATGTTAATTTGTGGTGCTTGAACCAAATCTTAAGATTCTTTGTTGTATCAGGAAGTTCTTTTTTAAGCAGGATGATTGGAAACACTATTTCTATATGGCCATTTCCTTCCTTGATTCTTTTCAGATTCTTCCTTAATTCTTTTCAGGTTCTTGACTCTTTCAGATCTTTTCACCATAAAAGTTTACAGGACTGTAGTTATGCCTTGAGGGTTTTTAAAAATTCTACTCATTAGTGCAGTAAAGCCATCTCGTGACAACATTTGGGATGAACTGTTCCTCTCCTATTTAGGGATAAGAGCTAGGGTATGTCCAGAAAACCTATGGTTCAGCTGAACCCAATAAATTTTTTAAAATGTCACTGCTTGGCATCCTAATTACTGGATCAGTGTTCTGGTACTCCTGTAATCAGAATAACATGAGTTCCTTTCTTCTGCTCATTCTCTCGAAGCATTTTAAAAAAATTGCAAACAATTTGAATTGTGTTGTGGAAGATCTTAAAAGCAGCCTATTTTCCTCTGGAACTTCTGGGAGTTTAATCACACCATTGTCACCATCAAGGTGGAAGTACTAAGACAAGTTATAAATGGCAGATATTATCTAGTAACCAAAGACACTAAGCAGTAAAACCACATCGGAAACCACTTGTGTAACTTGTGGTGTCCTACAATGAAACATTTGATTTAGAGATCACTTCACCTTTTTTATTCCTAGAAAAGTCTCTATAGTCAAAGTATAATATTAAGCTCTCTGATGCATTTTCCTGCATACGATCCAGTCAGGTTTAGTAAAATTTATTTGTTTTTTTTTAATGGAGGTTTATAGCTTATTTATATTTATTTATAAAAAAATAATTCTTTATGTTTTGTCAATATCAGTTCCTTTTTTGAGCATGTACAGTTTTAAGATTTGTTTAACCACTTAAAAAACACATCACTTTAATTCTGAAGCTTTAAAAATGAAAGCAAATTACGTTTAAATTATTTCTTGCTTCCTTTATCAAAGATTTAACAATACAAAAAAACTACTAACAATTTATGACTCCAAGCTGAATGTAAAGAAACTAGCTAAACCATAAAGAAACACATGTACTAGTTAAGTAAGAACGCTATTTATGGAATCAAACTACATAGGGAGAAATTAAACGATGGGACCTTCCTACCACAGGCCTCCCATGTGCCCTCTTGCCTGCAGAAGGCAGGCAAGCTCCTGACAGTAATGGCAAACTGTCAAAAAGTTGTAAAACTCTCTAGTTATAAAACTCTCCCCAGATCACAGTATATGTTGGCCAAATTAAGCCTCTCACCCAAAGCCTAAAAACCAAAAAATATTTTGTTGTGTGGCCCCAGTTAATCAGTGAAGGTTATGCTGAGCCAACAGAGAAAAGTTCTTGGAAAATTCCTGGCCAAACTTGGTCTCATGAAACAGTAAAGTTTACTATAAAAAGAAGTGTTGTTCTAGAAAAGATGCTTTGACTCTCACCTTCTCGCCGTTTTTCCTAAAACACCTGATTGTCCAGGTGGAACAAGCCCCACAATATCAGCCTCTGTCCTGACGTGTCTGGTACAACTTGTAATGGGACTTTCAGATTAATTTGCGTAGATAAAAGTAACTTTTTACTCCTGTTTCCTTTTAAACATAGAATATTATTTTCCCTCCAATATTATAGGTTACCCACCAATATTATAGATTCCCTCCAAAACACAAATGAGGTGAATCTAAATGTGAAAAGAATAGCTGTCCTTGGACACATGTTTAATGGCAGACAGTTTAAAATATTTCAAGAGGACTTTCTCTTTTCTCTGTCTCCATGATGTTCACCATTGTCAACATCAGCTACTTGACTACTAGAGCACTACCAGACACATAGGTTCCACAATTGCTTCTGAAATTACCTTTAAAATTACTTTTTTCACCACACTTAAGAATTCAGGAAACTTATCTATACTCTCGCAGGAGGAAGGTACCCTCAAAACAACCTAAATCGACGTGGAAAGGAGTGAACAGCCACATGAGAACTGTGAATTAAGGACTTGGAGATACTTGTCTATGGCCAGACACACACCATCACACTCTTGTTGTGCCCCAGCTTTGGGCAGGTTGGGCATAAGCCAGCTGAATGTGGAAAACTTGCAGTCCCTTTATTAGGTCCTATTACTGCAGCCGAAATGCCATACCTCACTGGTAAGGAGGCAGGCTTAGTAGCGTGGCACACATTGCATTAGTTGGCTATACACTCCAGGACCAAAGCTAGCTTGAGTCCAATCCTTGGGAGCAGAGTGAAGATGGAAGATATGGCCCTATGAATTCAAGCTTGAGTGGGAGCAAGGAGGAGACTGAGGAGATGTCTGGGGAAAGAATAATGCTGGGGCAGCAACAGGAGCAGAGAACAGACTTGCCAGAGGCAGGTTTCAGTAGCCGGTTTTACTGAAGCATGTTGAAGTCCTCTCTCTTGACTCTAAGTCCTAAGACATGTACCTAGGCATGACTGGGCTTTGCAGAGTCTGGGACTCTCCTGGATCCCCATTTATGTTCTACCTTTGGGTATGGGGAACTGGATCCCTCTTTTAAAATACAAAGCAGGGTTGTGAAGTTTTCCACATGCTGACAGTTGTGGATTAAACTTTCAGCTAGGTGTTGGACGTCTAAATAATCTGGTGGGTTTTGTCTGAGAAAGATCAGCCCACGCCTCTGATATCTCAGAGGGCAACTCTTACTTGAAATAAAGGAAAAGAGGAAAAGCAGTCTCCATTCATCTGGTAGATCCATGCTACCTTGGAGAATGGAGCTCACGGTCCGCCAGGCCAGGGAGGAGCTTTGTTCTGCAGTGTTAGGGTAGCAACCTGGGAGAGTGTAGGGGAAGGGACTGGCATGGCATAGCAGTTATCCCAGCTGCAGGGACATTGAGTAAGAGGGAAGGGGCCCTGGCCTTGGTTTGGTAGATATGATGTTCGTCTCTCAAGCTTTCAGCTTGCACCACCATTGAGCTAAAATGTGAAAGGAAGGAATTTCACCTCTGCTTGCCCACCCACAGCTTTCTTCTTCTGCAGCATGCTGCTTCCAGAAAAGGCTCTGGTCAGATGCCAAGAAGCACAGCAAACACTACCAGCACTGTCTTGGCAACCCACCTGGCTGCCTTTGCTCCATTAGGCAATGCTCTCTCTCCATCAGCTTCTGCAGGGCTGGATCCTGTCCCCATCAGATTTAGCAAGAACTCTAACATGCCCCTGGATGAGGATAGGGTCTAGCTATTCCCCCTTCCTCATCTTTATTCACAATTGCATAAAAATATATAAACTATCCTTAGTATGCTACAAATGTATTGTTTGGAGAAGAATTATGGTGCAATATGACTGAACATAGAATCATAGATTCATAGGATTACTTAGACCTTTAAGATCATCGAGTCCAACCATAAACCTAACACTGCCAAGGCCACAAAATGGACAAACAACAAAGTGGAGAAGCATGTCAATACCACAGTCATTGCTTTTTATTCACGGCTCTCAAATCCATTTAACTTACAAATGATCAAAATGGAAATATCCTGCAAATATCAACAAAATGGAACCACAGTGAAAAAGAAACCACCAGATTCCCTCACAGAGTCTGAACATTTTAGAGTAGGAAACTGTCACAAAGGAAATAGGTCAGTCTTTTGAAACAGTTTTTTTAAGTGAAAAAGAAACAGCACACTGGGATGTTAAAAAGTCTTGCAAATGTTATTTAAATGCCTAACTTTCAAAGCAGCAACAGTCGTCTTAGTATTCTTTGGCTCAGAGTTAACTCTGACAATCATTTGCTCTAACAGCTGAAACGCAAAGTCTGGAAAATGTTTTTTATTGAAAAGGAACAAAAAGCGAACCAAGGTTAATTAGTTTTTGTTGTAATCTAATGAAACAGGCCAAATTTTCTGTTAGCTGTGACTGAGTAAATGAAAGCAGAATCCAAAGTAAAGCTTCTGTGAGAAGTAAATCACTGAAGAGCAATAAATGCAAGCGTAAACAAATACAACAGCAGTGATAATTAAAGCTGGAATTCGCAAACACAGTTCACCTGGAATATTGACTTACGTTAGGAACAAAGCCTGGGGTCACAGTTTTCTCTAGAACAGCATCCCAGTTGACATCAGCTAGGTATGGAGAGCTTTGGATGTCTGCAAGGCTTGAAAGACGGCACTCCGGGTCCTTAGTGAGGAGCTGTAATCAAGCACAAGGCATTTTCTAAGGAACCGGATGCCATATAAAAGAGTAAATAGGTCACACATAAATTGTATGATACACAATTTAGAGCAAGAAAATGGCTAGGGAATCCTCTAACGACTCCTAGAAGGCCTAATCTAAAAAAATAAAAATAAGAACTCATAGGAAATTAATATAATTTAATTGCCACCAGATGGCTGTTGCATGCATGAAGTGTATAAATGTATTAGTAACAAAAGTCTGTTTACGAATACACAAGAGTCTGAGTGACATGAAACATCAGAGTTCAATGCTACCCAACAATTTGTATTTCGTCTTTAATTTTTTGGAAGATATAGTTACACTGAGCATCCTGGCAGCAATTAAAATTAACCACTTCATTGCCCCATCTGTCAAAAATAGATTGCTCATTGCTGCAAAGGAAATTGATCTTCTATTGCTCTAGTCACACATTCACAAACGTTTCCTGCTCAAATATCAGTACTGATGACCCGAAATACCTGAAAGAGACAGACGATCCTTGCCACATGGCCAGAAAATTAAACCAAACAAAAAAACTGGGATTTTAGGAAGAAAGAGATTTCCAGCGATTTCCATGATGCATTCAGGAAGAGCCCCAGCTTGTAGCTTAATGACATTTACAGCAAAGTGGCTCAACTTTTGTTGTTGCAACTATAACAACATGGGACAGGGAGAGATACAGCCCTTTTTACTTCTAAGCTCTCTGGCTGGAAACTGGCAGAAATTCAGAGGGCAGAGTGGTCCTTCTTTCCCTTTCCCACATGCACAACTAGGGCTGGAGATAACGGGGCTAGGGCACAGAGTGGGAATTACTGATCCCCAAAGTTTTGCTATGATTAGTGAATCAGTTTTAAAATAAACAAAAAAATTAGATTTCTATTTATTTGAGGCCGTTAAATGCCTGAGTCTGAGCCTAAGAACAATCCAGCTTCTCAAGAGAGAATACTGCGTTACTAACATTCAGAAAAGTCTAGGAATAAGCACTGCTTCCTTACCCTTGAAATTTTGACTACCTAATGTGTGTGCTTGCCCGATGCCTCTGCATTGTTGCAGGGGCTTCTGGAAGATGAGAGAAGAGAGGACAGAAGGTGTTTGTGCTTTCTTACCTTTTTCAGTAGTGCTATCATGCCCTTGCACCATGCAGATGAGTAGTGAACTCTTTCTATCTTGAACATGTTGAGTATCTCATCAATGGGGGTGGCTGAATGAATTTCATAGGGCCTCTGGGATAAAGTCAAATCAATATTAAATCAGCAAGAATGGATAAAAGAGTGTAGACAATTCATGTTTTCCTGAGCTCAGTATTGTTTATGCTGGAAATATCAAAACCACCAAAACATCTTATAACAATTTTGAGGCTAATCCTTCTTTGCATGTGTGCTTTTCTTTGGTCGTAATGAATGTAATTACTCATAGATGCATTTCCTGTGCAATTTTTTCTCTCATGAAAAGAAGTATCAGTTCAAATGAGATGGCTGAATAATTTTGTTCGTGAGGCATTCTATGTGAAATGTGGATTATTTACTATTTTTTACTTGTAGTACTAGAATGTACTTGTAATCTAAACGGACAAAATGGAAAAGTGGTGGCTGAAGGGAGCTTTGTCATCCTGATTTTACTGAATAGTAGATAGAGAAATTAAAAAATGCTTACAAAAATCTGTGTAAGAACCACAGTAAAAAAGTAGACTCCAAATCCCAATCCTTCTCCTTTGCCCTTTTTGAAATCTAAAATTAACTCATTACATGGACCTATGGATTATATGGACCTGCTGTCCTGTGTTTGCAGTGTCTAAATTTTTCTATAGGTGAGGAGAAGCTCCAGGATCCACTGTGCTTTGTTCATGAAGATTGCAGTGATTTATCTTTTCTCAGATATAGCATTTGGAAATGAAAGTGTTACATATACATTTATATTCTTGTTAATTATCGTGCGTATATTTTTAAAAGACTTGTATTTGTGAAGCAAGTTGTTAGAATGATACTCTATGTTGATGTATTTTTTTAAACAAGGATAGAGTGTGGATTGCTTGTGAATTAAGTTATATCCAGCAGGTGAGAAATATGTGATATGAGATCTGCAGCCAAATGCCATCATAGCAGCAATGTGCAAACTGATGCATCATAATTCACACACAACATAGAGTTACCTTCTAATCCAATATCCTCAACAGCAAAAAGCAGACACTCATTACCTTCACTAAGAAATGAATCATCCCTTGCCTTTTCCTAGCGTGTACTGGTACAAGATTACAATTTAAGAATATTTCTAGGTGTTTGTTAGTTACCTAATCTGATGGCGAATTAGAGCCACTCTTCATAAAGGCCCAGAAAATACTCTTATTTTGAGAAGATTCATGCACATATTTAACTTTGAACATGTGTATGAAACCCAGTCCATTCTAAGGCATTGGGATGTTCTAAAAATAAATCCAAGGATTGCTTAAATCTTTTTGCTTTGATTCACATTCAGTTAGTCTGTTGCCATTTAGCTATATCATGTCCATATGAATTCAACAGGACCTAAATGCATGCTCTGAATACATAATTTTCTTGAATCAGATTCAAAACTGTCATTTGAAATAGTCTGTCATATGCTTTTCCCTACCCGTGGTAATGCTGCCATAAAACAGCTATTAAAAATGAAAGGTTAACATTCTGTCTGTTGTCAGGAAGTAACCTACCGCTGATTTAGACTTGATATAACGATGCGACCAATATGGTCATTGAGCCAGAATTTACACCAATTGTTGGAAATGGTGACTTAGCTCTAAAACTAGCAACTTTAAGGAATAATGAATCTTTGAAAGAAGTAAAAAGTGAGAATAAAAACAACAAAGTTTTTCTGTTAAGGATGTTTCTACATGTGCCTTTTTCCTTACCAGAAAAATCCTTTAAAAACTTACCTTATTTTAAAGTTTATTAGTGTTCTGCAGTCTTCCTTGATTTTTTGAAATTTGCAGAGACTTTTTAATATTGTTCTTAGTTAATTTGAACTATAAGTACTCAAAGAAATGGCCACTATAAGCTTGGTCTTTTGAGGTCCTTCACACCTATATCTCCCATGTTTTTCAGCTTGGGAGATATTCAATCCACTTGAGGGTCAAATCCCTTCCGGTTTTTTTGTGAAAAAGGAAAAAAAAGTCTGTTTTGCTTTTGTTCGTGATGTTTTACCAAAATTCATTGTACCTGTTCACATCACAGTGAAAGTCAGAGTCCAAGAATCCCACCTACTACCTCCTTCCTTCACCTTGTCTCTGTTGAGGGCATGGTATGTACAGTTATTATAATTTAGCAGTTGTCTGTAGCTTAGGAACAGACTGACGTGTCATGGTTTGCATCATGCAGTTTAATTTCACGGACTTGGGGAAAAGATCAACGTTTGGTGCAAAACTTTATAAATTTACTTTTTTGGTTGTTAGGTCTTTTAATGACAACTGGCTAAGGTGAGAAATGTTCCTGCAACATATTGAGAAACGCTAGCGCTACTGTGGATAATCAAAAAATGGTCCAGACAGCTCTATACCAGATGCAACTTCCTGTAGCTACAGCCCTGTTTCCAGCAATGCGTTGTCTTGGCTGCCTGGCAGTAGGGTGCAAGGCAGGAGAATGGCTGCAATGCCTCGAGCACCCTGAGCATCCTTTGAGGACTCTTCCATCTCATAACAGTAGAGGCAAATAAAATAAAAAAATCAGCTCAATAAAAAGCAACTCATTTTTACTTAGCTCCTTTTGAATTCAGGCAGGCAGTATCATATGCTATGCACAAGTCAGAGGTGGAAAATGATCAAAATTTCTAATGCTCCTCATTTCTAATGCTCCTTCCTTCCTTCCCTCCTGCCTTCCCCATGCACTAGCGTGCACCATGCTCAGACTGCAGAAAGTCGTATCTCCAGGTGGCTCTGCCCAGTGCAACATCCTCCTCTTTCCCCAGGACTGCTGTAGCAGGAGCGGGTGGGCTGCACCAAGTGCCCATCCATCTGCTCTGTGGCAATGGAGCTCTCTTCTTGCCGCTGAACAAAGTGCTGTGGGACTGTGGAGGACGAGGGGGCTGCCTGCCTGCAGGCTTAGCTTGCAGCCTTGTAGGTGCAAGCTGCTTCTTTGCAGCCACCTGCATGGGGCTGCTGCAGCAGATGGAGCTTCAGAGCTCTTGGTTGTTGCAGACAGCAACATGCCTGGGGTTAAGCACGTTTCCTCAACCTGACGCTACTTCTCTTGTCATCACCCCTGTCAGTTTAGGCCTTGTCTAGACTAGAAAAATTTAGGAATACAATTCAGGAAAAAAGACACCTTTTCCTAGTCCATACAAAGGCATGGGCTGCCAAGCCACCTTCTGGCTTGCTCAGTGGGCAAGAGCTGTTCTTCAGGACAAAACAAGCAGCTGGCTTGGTTGACTGGAGCATGGACAGATGGCAATGTTTTTATTTTTAAAAAATTTTGATTCAGTCTCAGCTTTGCTTTGTCTGTAGCCAGATAGACTTATTCAGAGAAGACTGTATGGCTCTTGTCAAATGGATACCATTCTATATAATTTTTCATTTATTAAAGTGACTAGGTATCTTTTGTGATTCATCTTGGGAGTTCAGCTTTCCTTGCACAATCATTCATTGTGCTGCTTTCTTGGAGACACTCATTGGTAAAGGGTCGATACAAAACCAGCAGGATGTTCTTTTAATTTATTATATGTGCAGCCAGTATTACCGTCTGTGACTAGGGTTGAGAGTGTATTGTGCTTATCACTGCCAGACCTTAACTGTTCAGGTTAAAATTTTCCATCCTGGAAAGAACGTCAGCTTAAAGACTCAGTAATTTTTGAGAATGATGGCAGAGAAAAATTGCAAAGACATTTTTCTTTTTTTCCTAAAAAGATTTTTGGTACTCCTGTGCTTTGAGAGCAGGGCTGAGAGATCTTTGTGTCAGGAGCATGACTTTTGCCATTTCTATGCAAATACAAAATAGTTTGGCCAAGTTTTAGGCCTTTGAAAAATTTAGCTTCTGGACTGAAGTAACAATGTGCAGACACTCTGAAATGTAGTTTTCCATCTAAAAATGGGAATAATAATTGTTCTTTATTTCTAGTTTCCTTTGTCTGTCATCCTACGTGAAACTGTGGGATGGATTGTCTCATATTACAAAGTGCCTAGCAGGACAGGGTAGCGGTACTGTGTTAGAGTCATATGATAACAAATACTCCTTCCTTAAAAACAGCATACTTCAATGCAATAAAATCCTCTTTCCAAAACAGGAATTAAAAATAAAAAAAAAACCCGGCTGCTTCAGCTATGTCATTATCCTGAAACAGTATCTAAATTACTGTTTTTCATAAGGAATAATAAATATTTAAGCAACCAACTTCAATCCTTTGAACCAAAATGGAAAAGAATTTTCCATTATCTTCTGTGATATTTGACCATGCTCAGGAAGATTTTTCATTAAGCTTATTCACATAATTGATTAGATAAGTAACAAGTGCACTGGCAGATAAGCGTTTTCTGTAGTTGGGCCAAGCATCTTAGGATATTACATTAGCTCTTTTAAGGTATTAGCCAAGAGAATCAAAGATATAATAAAGCCTGAAGTAACTTAACTTCTATTTGGAAAAAAGTACCATTGTTTCCAATTCAGCATTGTTGAGAAGTCATTAAAACATTAGCTTTTCCTTAGCGCACACCAAAAGCCTATGTCCATTTTAGGCAAAGTTTTATAATGTAATTGAAAGTGGGGTGAAACTTTCCCTGAGAATGTTTCCAGCTGGAAAGGACTCAGGACAGCATTCCTGACCTGTACTGCAGCCTTGTCCACTCAAATTTTATCACGAAGGCTGCACTCAGGGGCACCGTAACTTTGGGACTTCTGTCAGTCAATGTGTTAAATAACAACAAACCCCATCATTCTTACCCAACCCCTCAGTAATTCATATGCTGTAATTCCTAGTGACCACCAGTCTACAGGGTACGAGTATCCTGGACCTCCATCCATAAAGGCCTGGAACACTTCTGGAGCTAAAACAATAAATCAAATCAAACAAAAAGCATTATATTACGGTTAGACTATGGATCATTTATGTTGGTATTTGAAAAAAGAATAGGGATGCAATTAACTGGAATTAAATACATTTGTAAATGCAGCATTTTCAGGATGCAGTTTCAGTGCCTTGGTTTGCTGGCAATGAGTGACCTTCACTGGTCAGGGTTTTTCAAAAGCCAATAATGTTGTATGTTAATTCCTACCTGGTCCATTTAAGTTTTATGTTATATGAATAAAAATAAGTAATAGGAGGGGAATTCATGATCTGAAGTGTGACTTGGAATATTTAGGATAATGCGAACATTTTATGAGACAAATATACAAGCAAGGCGATTCGTTGTGATTGATGGAGGTGCTGAACATGGTAAATCTCATCCCTATTCTACATTTGGATAGAATTAATCAGAGGGGTTTTAAAGGTATTCAGCATAGGAAAATGGTAATTAAATACAAATCCTAACACTGATTGTATGCTGTGAGAAACTCTGGAATTAACTGGAAATAAACACACTGCCAATACAGTAATGAATTCCATAAAAATAACTTTCCTGTGGGAAAAAGATTGATCTTTTCAAAACAAGGATCCAGTTGGCTAATTTCAGCAAGAAAGACATACTAAATAATGCCACTGCAGTTTCTTCAGAAAATCATATATAAGTAAGAGAGGATATGATATGAAATGAAAAGTCAGTCATGCTTTTCTAATTATTTCACAGCAGAATCTCAGTACACTCTGTGAAAACAACACTTTCCCTGGGGATTTTCTAAAGAACACTATCACCAACCGTAACATCATGCTAGATTGCAATTACCGTGTGAGCCTCTTCTGGCCACGATACCGAGTCTAATGTACCACATTACCACCTGATTACCATCACATCGCTTTCTAATGGGCATACTGCAATGAATAATGTAATCTGGTCACACTTACTTCTGACTGTCAGTTTGGGATTTGACTATGTATGGCATTTAAAGAAGCACCTTTAATTAAAGGAAAGGCATTCCTTCCAGTGGAGTTTTTCCAGTCCTTGCATCATTATGGATGGCAACCTAACAATTTACAACTCCAGACCTGAGGTCAGAAAGTCTTGAAGAGCCAAACCTAATAGAGGATTTTGGCATCCATGACTTAGATGCGGCAAAACTCTAATCTGTAGAATAAAAAGCCATGAATGAATGAAAGTGGTCCCATATTCTCTGCCCAGCAGGACCATCTCTAAATAGGTTTGGTAGGAGAACTGCAGGCACCTAAATAAACATTTTTGCCAGAATACGTGTGTTTGGAGAGTAGCCGACCAGTGGATCTGTGGCATAGGTAAGCTTGTGCTGTGATCCAGTATGGCATGAATCAACAATGCCACAGAAGTCATCACACTGAGTTAGTTCTGACGCACCTCCAGATAATATAGCTTCACTTGGCATGCTATATCTTCAGATCTACTTCAGATCTTGTTTGCATGCTGCTGGGGATCTGTGTAGGCACAGCTTACATGTGTGCAATCTATCACATAGATAGATGCTAAGAGGGTAGGCAGGATTTTTTGTGCTACTTTAGTGGGTCAATGCACCTAAATTGCACATCAGGCACCAAAGTCATATTTTGAATATCACCATAGGCACCTTGTAGTGAAGGTTTGCTTTATTTAGCCACATTTGTTATGGTTTTTGCCCCCTGTGCCGAGATGATGTTTAATATCTCATTATAGAAAATAGCCTTTATGGACTTTTTTACTGAGCTATATAGGTATAATATTGGTTTCACTCCTTCTTTTATAGCTTTAACATTGTAATAATGTGACAGATCACTATCTGATTTCTGTGAGGTCGAGATGAAAGTACTTTATTGATGTAACCTACAACATTGCCAGAATGGTGCAGCTGTTTTGCTAATTCAGTGACTGAGTTATCCACTTTTATTTTATCTTCTTGTTCTAAAAGCTTCAAGGTCAACTCATCCCACATTAAGCAGATCGGCAGAAAATGCTTTCTTTTGCCCACTGGCCCTAGTGTTTTGAAGCTCTGTTTCCTCACCTTAAGCTGATGACGGCATCCTTAGATCAGAAAATAGGCTGTTAGGCTCCTGACTTTAAAGGCAGATAGCCCCTTTTCCCCTGCTTTCGCAGCATTATTTGCATCCAGCTGGACTGCCTCTCCGCCTTCAGTCAGCTCCAGTGAAGCGGTTGTAAGCACCCACTTCGCAAGATGAGGGGGGACTGACAGAAGGTGCAATATGATTTACAGCATCCTGCGTACAGGTTTATTCTCAGGGTGACATCGCTACCCTCCAGAAGACAAAAGATCTTTCCCCAGTTTAGCAAGGCTGTTAAATACCAATCTCACACTAAGATTGTGATCAATGTGTCTAAAAGCCACCTTTCTGAGCTGAGACATTAGGTCCAAACTAAGGCCTCCAGCCTGTAGGGCAGACTTCTGGAGTTTGCCTGCTATTCAGAAACATAGCATGATTTTACAGAAAGACAGCAGATCCTCCAGGTGATGGGATTAGCCAAGCTCTGAAGAACTAGAGCTGTGAAATACAGAACATAACATTAGGTTTTGCTGTAAGAAATAACTATGTCAGGAGAACGAATTCTGAGTGCAAACTGGCTAGGATAAAAGCAAATAAAAAATCTGAAAGGGAAGTTAAAATTCTACATTGATTTTCTTTAGGATTGTTATTGAAATAGACTATCTGTAATCTTTTAAATTTGAATTTGATCTCAGGCTTAGCTGGACAGCCATCCTGCAGCCTGCTGTGGGTAGGTTCCACCAAAGGATGATAAGATTTGAGCTTGCCAGCTTGCAGCAAGGCCAACAGCTCTGCCGTGTGCACTCTTTCTGAACACATCCTCTCTTATCATGACAGATTTAGGATGAGAAGAATATTTACATCTTTTACACCCATGTATCTACCTAAATGCAAGGATTCTGCCTGCAAAAGCTCATTCATGTGAACAAAAGTGTGAGAGAGTGCATGTAAGAACAAGAGTTTCAGATCTTTTTCCTCAAACAATTTCTACTGAACAAAGGCTTTTAAGGAAAATACGTGGTTTTAATACTGGCTCTGATCCTGCAGATTCTTTTGGCTGAGGGCTGTAGTTACTGTCACATACAGTCAGAGTGAAGGCAGTAGAAGTTTGCATGGTGGAAGCACAGCTTTTAAATAGTGAAGCTAAACCAAGTAATAGCAAGTCTGGCAGCAACAAGAGTGAATTCAAAAACAAGTGAAGAGGTGATGCAATCAGTAGGTCTTACAGGTCTTCACAGCTCCCCACGAACAAACTTCTTTGACATAATGGAGAACTGCTTTACTAGAGCTGCCCAAAAGAGTGTCTTCAACACCAGTAACCTGGTCCAGCCTCACTGCTTACCCTGCTTTGAGCAGGAGGTTGGACTGGGGACTCCTGAGGCCCTTGCCAGTGTGAATCATCCTATGATCCTGTGATGCTAATGAAGCTCAAGCAACCACCTTCTCACAGCCCATCTGAGGAGTCTAAGGCCAGAAGTCTCAATGGGACCTTTACAGCCTCTTCCCCTTGGCAGTCATCATGAACTTCACGGGCTCTTCACCCTCACTCACACCCCCACACCTGGAAAACCTGCCACCCAAAGTACTGGGGACTTTTGAAAGTTTGGATCTCAGAAGCAATGCAGTCTTTTGGCCTGGGAGATTACTCTTCATGTGCGGCAGAAGCGTGATCCACCACCTTTCATGCAAGGCTTTGGTAACTACAAAGACAAAGCATTTTAAAACCAATGCCATTCCAAGCTGACACATCTGTGCTAATTTTAACAGGGCAAGCAATAAAATCAGGAATGGTCCTGTGTCTTGTATGATAATGCGTAAATGCACCAATTTAACTTCAGCAACTCGGCAAGCTAAAAATCCTCTGATTGTTTTTTTCTTATATTATTTTTTCTATATTTTTCTCTTAATAATATACTTTCATGCTTTCACTGTTTATCTGCTTTGCTTTCCTGAAAAATGACATAAAATGAACCCACCTTTGCACTGCATTAAGTATGCTTCAGTGCATTCCTTGGCTGTCCCTAATACATATTTCCAGTTAATGTTTTTTTTCCAAATAATAAATTAAAGTAAATCCTCTTCAGAGCTCTGTCTTTTGATGCTTTTGCACTCTACCTCTCTAGTAATACCATATCATTGTAGACTGTCTCTATACCAAGAGGAAGATTCCCAGGAGGTAAATAAATGGTTGTTTTGCTTTAAAATAAAACCATACTGGAGAACAGCTAATAAAAAATGGAACATGAAAGCAAATCTAGTGGATCTGCATCCATCTCAGAAGCAGTGGCTTTCTGGGATATCCATACTCATATTCTATGGGTTTAGACATACTCCAAATAATTTTGTGAAATAGAGAGTAATTTCTGACAAATCAATTAATATATACAACTACCCACTGGAATTGTTACAGCAGTCAGGTGATCTACATTGTAAATTATGTAGAGGATGCATCTCGTATTGTATGCATATTTACCTAAAGACCTGTAAAAACAAAAGTACAAAACTGAAATTTTACTTAACTGGTTGATAATTCTGTACCCTATTTGTGGAAGATTATCAGTACCTAACAGTAGGATTCATGAGCTTGAAATAAAAGAGAATATCAATGTAAGTGCAAACAATACTGAACCCAATTTTCACTATTTGTTCCTACTGTAAAAGAGCATTTTGTACATAGGGTAAAATACTTTTAAGTAGGGTTTCTAAAAATCTGCCTCGTATTCATAGGTATCACTTAACTCCATAGTTAAACTATAAGTGCTCCAGGTCTCTGAAGTTCAGGCCATTTTAATTTGGCGCCCAACGGGGAATTTGAAAAGGCTGTCCATGATAAAATAGTCAATTTGAGGTCTATCACTTGGAATGGTTGGCACAAAGAATAGCTGTTATTATTTTTGATGGAACATACTGGTTTAATCATAAAGATAATTCATCAGACTAAATCATAAAATGAAGAGCTTGGAGTGGCTCTGGTACGAATCCTAAATAGCACAATGTGGCATTTCTTTTCTGATGAACTGATTTAAGTTTCACTTCCTTAGCAAGAAGCTAATCAAAGAGCGCCTGGTGTACTCGCCTACCACTACCCGGGAGACTGCCAAGTGTTGATTAAGAAGCTTACAGAGCTGTTACTTACTTGAAGCATTGCTGACTTCCACAGACTGCTTTGAAAGTTTGCAAAATTGGTGAGAGGGAAAGTGACATGAGATGAACGCATTAGACCCTTCTTCAAGTGGCCTTTACTACATACTAACAAATCAGTATATTTAAGCAATAACTTGCAAGTGAGTCTTGCAAGATCGATTAGCTGCAAGGAGCTGATTGTCCATGCATAGCTAAATGTTGCCAATGAGAGCTGGTCATTAATTCCTACAAAATGCCCTATGCCAATGTTATTAATATGACAAACTGAAAATAAAACAAAAAATAAAGCCATAGTGGTTTGGCCTCAATTTTTTTGAATGATCAAGTTCAGATGGGCACGTCCAAAACATTTCTCAAGAATGAAAACCCTGACATTAGTCATCCAGTTGGTAGCTAGAGCTCTCTGTAGTCTATTTGCATCTCAGCAGAGACCCTACATGTCAGTGAGGGGAATTAGAGGTTTGTGGTGTTTGGCAGGGGTTGCAAAGCAATACACTCTGCCAGTTGTGTAGCAAAATACACCTCAGTGGCACAGGTTTTATTGTAATGCCTGCAATTTCATAGATAAGAAAATAGATTCCAGTGTCATTAACTGAGGTTCAGCATGATACCAGGCTGCCAGGTATCATTCTCCTTCCTCATATTAGTCCCTGATCTTGCAAAATAAAAGAATATATATAAAACATATGTACACATATATACAATGCTCACAGTATAAACAATATTTTGATTGACTAGCACAGGATAAGCTATTAAAAGCTTAGACCTGTCCAAATTGTAAATGTGTGAATGACTTGATGTATATAACACGTTCATAGTTTCACCTTGCTGAATCAGGCTTAATGGATGACAGACTGAGCTGAATGAAAAATGAACTTGATTTTTTAAATAATATTCCAAGAACCTTGGACTGAGATGCTTCAGTGAAATATTAACTGCTTTCTCAGCACTGTGATGAGAAAATATTAATTTTCACTTTTCTCTGAAAAGTAAATTCAGAGGTCAGTAATTCTTCTAGGTCATGGTTTAAATAGAAAACAGAAATCAAACTACAGTGATGACAAGTGATCTTCTATTTAGAGGAGAAGCTGTTTTAAGAACAAAATGAAAGCAAGCAACTTCCCTCTCCCTGAATATAAACGTGGACTTTGTAAACTACCAATTTACCTCCTAGCGTTTACTTTCTCATGTGCTAAAAGGGGCTAAATTATAATGGACAGCTTTCTGACTCAGAGCCGTAGACTAGCCAACTGCTAACTTCTATTGTATAAGGCAAAGTGCTGCTTAAAGCCTGACCATGCTGGGCTGGCAATTTTCTAGTGTGAGGTCTAGACTTGTTACAGCAGTGTAACTGATTTTGTGCCATTATTCACATAATACACCTCAATAGTTTTAATACTCATATTTAATGCAATTATTCAATCAAAGTAAATATTTCAGATACCATTACCTGAATACAGACACTGCATTTAGAATGCCTTATTAGTTTGCCATATGGCTATACAACCTCTCTCGCCCTTACTCAGAGTGCTGTCCTCATAAAACCCTCTGCATTACTCAAACACTAAACAGAACCCAGTTCTTGCCCTTGTGTTTGCACAGAGAAGCCCTTTCTGGTTGAACATCTGGGTCAACCTCAGAGGAACAGCCTTAAGTTGCTAGCCCCATTGAAAGAAAGCCCAGCAGCAATGAACGTGTCATGGTCTCCTGCTGCTGAATATGAAATTATGCAGAAGTACCTTCCTTACTCCATCCAAAAGCTCACAGTGGCTGCAGCGTCAATTTTTCTAGCAAACTGTTGAAGGGATTGTGTCCAAAAATATCCATTTGCTATTTGGAAGATCGTCCCAGTGTATGGACAGCAGTTGTTCTGCCCCAGTAGTGAAACAAACTGGTCTGGATAACTGGGGATTTGCAGGACAGACTGCGTGCCTGATGCATCAGAAGGACCATTACGTGCTCCTGCCTCACCTACTCCTACCAGGTTAGCAAAAGTCTTCGCATCAGTTTATGCATGCAAAAACCTGGGGGGTTGTGTGGCTAGACCAAAGAACAGGAGTCACCCAGGGGGCAGAAAAGCCCCTCTGGGCTGCTGGAAGTCCCCGCTCATTGCCCCCTCTCCCACCTCTTCTGGAGGTTTCTTCCCCCTCAGATCTGCCTGCAGAGCTCCGCATCAGATCAGACCCTTTCAGGAAGGTTAAAAAAAAAAAGCCCTAACCAAAACTACCACTTGAACTCAGTGTGTGGGTTGTTTGACTGAAATAGTCAAATAAATTATTTTATTAGCAGTTTTGCTGGAAGATGTCAAAGGATGGTAGCAGCTCAGAGAGCACAGGGGGTTGAAAAGCAGCTGTAGACAGTAACTCCTTTCCTGATCTCCCAAGCTTTTTCAGCTGCTTGTGTGCCTACTCGTTAATGTCAGAGCAGAGCCAAAACCTGATACCCACTCCCAGCTCAGTGCTTAATCCCCTCAGCTGCAGTGCTCCTAGTGCAAGCTGAAAACCCCATCAGTACAGCAAGTATTTATTTCAGCACCTCAAAGACTCACACATCTTCTCTCAGTTCTTGCTTATCAGAACAAACAGAAGCCTCCAGGCTCGTGCTGGCATCGTGATATTTCCCTGGGATCAAAAGGGCAGGTAGCGACATCACCAGTGAAACTCTGTAGATAGGCGGTCAAACCCTTGGTAGGAAAAGGGTGGGAGTTTTAAAAACCTAAACTGCCCTCAAAAAGCAATGAGCTTCAAAATGCTCTTTAATTTCAGGGCACTGTTTAGTATGAGTGCAAGGAAGACCAAGGCTGAAGACCTTTGAAACCCCAACTCCAAATTTGTCCCTGCTATATTGTAACTACCTCAGGAACAAATTTAGCCCTACAGGATATTTTTACTTTACTGTAAGGTTGATATCGGGACATTCACTAGCTTTCCTCCGACTCCAATAGTACTCACACCCAGTATTAATTAAGAAATATGGGTGAATCATATGTTTTAGAAGTTCAGTGGAGCCCTGTAAATCCACACTCCTCTGGTAATCTCAGGCATACAGCCATTCTTCACCGTGACAGCAGTCTACGAAAGCAGCTGTGAAAATCTGAGATAACAAGCCTGTAGGGTAGGAAGGGGGTAGCTGAAACTTTTCATGTAATTTACGGCTGATTTTATTGGCTTTGGATTGTTGTCAGGTGTATTTATATCACAAAATGTATTTTACTGGTTTGATTTGAAGTAAAGTCATGGTGCATTATTCAGATAACTTCAGCCTCTGCTGAAGAAAACCACGAAGCCTCTACCTACCCCTCCTACCACCAGAAACAGAAAAAAACCACAAACAAACCCTAAACCCCTGAAATTTATAGCCTGTGAATGGAAAGTTTTTGCAACACTCACAAATAATATACAGTTTTATGGCAATTGATCATTCAAAAAGGAAATATTTCAGTGAGTAAAAAGCATGTGCTATAGGACTCAAATATATCTAAACTATGCCAGATTGAGGAATAAACAAAAGGCGATATCTGTAATGTTTTCTACATATGTTTCAGTATTCAACATTTTGGTTTGTAGCTGACCAACCTGTTGCAGGGGAGAGGGCCGTTACTGCAAACGGGTGCCCAGCACAGAGCACATTCTCTGAGACACAAGCATATTTCTTGCAGCCTGCATGAGGGACCAATATGAGAAACATCTTTTTTTTTTCTCATAAAGATGGAACAGCGTTGAAAATGACAAAAACTTACACAAGTGCTTCCAGCCAGGCAAACGCACACTTTCTTTAAACACGAGAGGCCTGATGAATAGCCTTCTGCAGGAAGAAAGAGCCGCAGCTGAATATCCTGGGCACAGGCTGCGGCCAGGGACTGTCCTGCCCTGCGCTGGCTTTCCTGGTCCACACCCCGGTGCAGACTGGAGGGGGCTCCCCCACAAGTGCTTGCGTTCGTTTGTTGGCCACAGGCACGGCTGCCAAAAGTCCGCTAGGTCTCAAAGGACATTTTGCATTGCTTGCCAGCATAGGATGACAGCCTGAAAACATGAGTTTGCAAAGGGCTATTCCTACAATAAAACCTTTGACAATGCTCTCAATCACAGATGTTGCAGAAGGTTTGAGCAGTGAATTTGTAATGATAAAATCAGGCTTGGGTGGCACACAAGTTTCCTAAACCAGCTTAAGGCACACATTGTATTCACAGCTGCAGCTGTCTGAACAGTATGAGACAGAAACTCGGAAGACCCCCAAACACTAAGAACTTGATTACACTCCAGCATTTCAGGTCAATGGCTTTGAGAAGTAACACTGCAGAAACAGCTGGAAGTAGCTTGTCCTGCGAGGCTGTTGGCCTCGTTCCTTTCAGATTCACTGTTGTCCATGTTTTTGTAGTCTATGTGTGGCAGGTATTTAAGCTGTCTGAACAATCAGCTGGGAAGAGGGAATGTAGAGAAATTACCAGGGTTTCTGGAGAAACATTCAGGTTCAGATACATTGCATTCTGCATGACCATTTAATAAGTAGGGAAATAGGCAGGGAAAATTTCAGGCTGAGAAAGAATTAGGGGCAAAAAGGCTAATGTGAAGTGGGATTAAGCAAAGGCTGCAGGAGCTGGCTCACACCATGCTTAGCATTACAAGATAGGTATCTTAATCGGAACAGCTAGTGCATTTTTACAACACAATATCAATTCACTGTGTTTCTTCCTGGATATCAGTTTTATGCAGTCATGTTGCATGTGAGCAAATCACTCCCTAGCAATTTCTCAGCCTATTTCAGTTAGATTTCAAATAGGAATGGAGGCTTTAGAGATAACATTTTTCTGTTTATTTCCTTAAATTGGCCATAGGAAGAAGTGAGAAATCCTGTAAGTACTTCTACTAAGGGAAAGGCTGGAGAGTGCCCTCATATCTGATTAAATGTAACAGGATCCACATGGGAGTAAGCCTTTGTAAACCTCCAAGAGGGGAAAAAAGCTTTCATCACATCTCATACCTTCATCATCATGAAAACCAGCATAGTGTAAGGCACATCTTACAGGAACCACTAAGTTTCCTTGGTTCTGGTGCTCAGCAAGTGACTTGAAGGTAATTTTGTCTTGTTACACCAAGGTTAAAGGGTGGTTTAAATTCCTGCTAATGAAAGCTTACTACCAACCATAGAGCAAAACCCCCCCAAGTCTTTTTTTTCTATTTTTTTCATTTTTTAAATGGCTTAGGCAAAGCCACATGCAAAGTCTGTGATACAGCCTTAAAGCCAGAAATCACACGGACTTAAATAACTATCAGGAGTGAATCTAAAACTTTCTTAATTAGAGCACTGCAACTGAAAAAGTTTTTGTAGCATTTCACTAAATATATGATTCTTCACAAAATTGAAGGTGTAAGCTAAAAGAGGAAAGGAAGTGAAATCAATGCACTTAGAGGAAAAAGTGCCTGGCCATATCTGTCAAATTCTTAATATTTGAGGTTTGCTGAAGCTTTGATGCCCAAGCTGTGCCACAGAGAATGCTCACCCATCACTTTTCACCTGAAACAGAGGATTTTTACAGCTCTAAAAGGTTTTCTGCCTTCTTACAGCTCCAAATAAATGGAAGGATGACTCTTCTGACTCTTCCTGAGTAGCGAAGACTGCACTTGTGGCTTTTGCAGTATTTTTGCATTTCCAAGAGGTGAGGAAGGCACACTGGAAAGTAGGTAAACTGGTAGATGGTGCCATAGTCTCTTCATAAATGGAAAGAGAGCATTTTTCTTGTTCTGTTTCTTCTTGTGAGATTGTTGGATATGGGGGAGACCTGATGTGTGGGGAGGAGGACTCAGGGGCAGAACAGCTTCATGAGCTGAGGTGAACCAAGACAGCAGTTCACCAGTGCCTAAAGTTAAAATCTTGTTCCCATCTTCCCTCCACTCCAGGTCTATAATTGACCTCCTTCCGTGGGTCAGCTTGGGCTCTTACTGGACCCTCCAGAAGCTCATTTAAGCTCCCTGGGAAAGCAACAAGGCTCAGCTGTCTACAGCACTCTGAACTTAGGTCAGAGAAATTATTTGCTGTGATGTTAAGCTGACGAATGATTGCAAAACAATAAGGCTATAGGGAGGTATCTGTCCTGGACATTAATATTTTCCTACTAAATACAGGGAACCCAGAACTTTCTAGCAAATGGAGAACACCATGCAAAGGGACATAAGTGGAGTTTAGGCAGGATGGACTGGACCTGAACATATCTGGATCGAATAGGCAGGTTTTCTGAGATGAACCTCAGCATTTCTCTTCTTTGTACTATCTCTTGGCAAAGATCAGCTACACAAAGAACAAGTTACTCCTCCTTGGGGTGGGGGTGGAGGGTAGGAGTTCCAAAAGGATGGGGTCATTTTTCATAATTTTATCCTTAAAATATCAAATCATGGTACTTGGCACTTGCTACAGATTTTTGTGCTTTTGGTTGTTAAAAGCTAGTTTTTTTCTTGTGAGAAAAGCCTACCAACAGAGACCACTAATGAACTAAGAAGGTGGCAGTCCATCTATGTGTGCAGATGGGCTGAAAGATGCTCCAAAGGACACTAAGTTTCCTGCTAACTCCCAGCAAAGTATTTGAAGAATACTCACATACATTTTTGTACAGCTGTTTTAACTAATCTGCTTCTGATCATTAGCCGCCAGGCGATCTTTTCATTACACACTTTCAGACTATGACAGACAGATGCTAAAATGCTAACTGACCCCTAAGCAAGTACTCAGCTTTTTTCTGCTTTTGTAATAATTATGCTTTCTAATGTAAAACTGTGCAAACACTTCAAGATTAAAAATATAAGGCCATCAAAATGGTCATTTAATTGACTACCAAATTAAATCTCAGAAAATACTCTATTGCTGTGTCTACTGTCATTTAAACATGGAAAACATCTCTTCTGAATTTGTTTGAGCTCCTGAAAAATGGCTGCTCTTCAAGGGTACTTCTGAATAATCTGTGTAATAAGAATTTGCACATCTAATGACAATGGCTACTAGAAGATTGTAGGCAGCTATTTAAGCAGAATGTGTAAGCTCTGAGACACAAACTTTTCACAGAAATGCAAAACTACTATATAAAAATGTTGGAATCTTTTAGCATTTCAGTCATCATGTATGTAAGGGCACTTCCATGAATGTAATTAGTTTCACATGTCAGTTGTACAGCTATTTGTCTGTATGTGTTGGGGAAGGTCAAGTTACTTGTAGAGGAAAAAATGCTTTTTTCCTGAGTTCTTGTTGGTTTGGGTTTTTTTCCATAAATAAAACCACCACATATTGGCAAAAATGCTCAAGCAAGTTCTTTTTAAACTAAAGCTGTTGGTGTAAGTGAGATTGCAGCATCTCTTCCCCTCTCTTTTCACCACATTGAATAGAGAACCTGTGGTGCAACATCAAACACTCGGGTATCGGCCCTGAGCAGAAGCTCAGTACCCCCAGATGGTAGGTTGGTCTCCTAATGCTCTATATCCAATGCCTGTGCAGCGTTGGCCATCTCGTCTAAGTAGTGACACTGAACTAGACACTCAGCTAGAGCTAACCAATACAAAATGCTGAGAAAATTTTCATCTAAAACCTCATTCCTCTGCATAAATTAAATGCTTGAGTCAGGACTACATAAAATGTTTCTTGGTCTGTTTTGAGCACATTTATAAGAGTAAGCTAACCAGCATCAGGTTGGTGCACTGGTCACAAGCCCAAGTGGCACAGCGTGACTACGCACATGTTATTCTAGCCTGTCAACTGCCAAAATAGGACAGCTATGCCCAAGCTGCTCAGGGGGAGTAGACTCCGGCCCCTGCTAACTCCCTGGGAATTGTCTGGGAGAGTGCTAGCTGATTCATGCCCAAGCCACATCATATCTGAAAACACGACTCTGCTCCGGTGCCTGGGACTGCTCTGACACAGTCTCACAGCTGGTATGCAGGCACGCTGCAGACACCTGCCTGCTTCATGTGCAGGTTGGTACAGTGCTCTTTGTGCTGTGAAAAACATAAGTGTTAATTCCTATTTCTTGGGCACATGCTTTTAGTCCTACGCTAATACGCAGAATTGTAGTAACACAGTGGCCTTTGGTTCCCTGAATGACATTTTCAGAATATGGTAATTTACCAGTATTTTACCAGTCCATGGGTGTTAGATGTGCTCTGAGCATGTCTGCTAGAGAAAGTCCCTTGGAGGCACACATATCTCTTAGTCTAGTTTCCAGAACCCAAATAAGTTTAGTCTTAACCTAGTCACCTCCACAGACAATGACAATTGCATATACAGACAGCATTAAAACAGCAGATGTGTAGGAAGCCACAAATAGGACAAATCACACCTATTCTTAGTCGCCTAACTTTGGTGGGATGATTGACCTCCAGGAGATGCCTTCTGTCCTTCAGCTCCAAGGGAAGTTTGAAGAATTAGCTTAGTCAAGATGCTTACCATTTAGACACATGAGGACAGGTGAACTGAATTTTACTTTCCTAGCCTTCAATCTATCTATGCATTTAAATTAAATGATTAAAACATATAAAATGCCCCTAAAAACCATAGGACAAGCACTTAAGGGGTTAGTTACATAGGATTCTGCATAGCAAAGCAATTAAGGATGAGCCTAGATACTTTTAAACTGACATTACATGTTCTCTGCTAGATCATAGCCACAGTGGTGCAAATATAATCGTATATAGTTGTCTCCAGATGTGGGGGTTTGCAGGAAGTAACACAGCTGAAACTCTCCTGAATTTGCTTCACAAAATCAAACAGAACCTGACTAAAAGCAGTGTGGAGACCAAGCTCCTGCCCAATCCCTCCATCTCCAATGTTTTCCATTGCTAACACATATATACTGTCAAAAAAAGTTGATCACATTTATTGTATGCTTTTATAACTTAAAATCCTTTCAATATACCATTAGTCAATGTTAATGTGTGTGCTTTCTTACATTTTTTAAAATGGTCTTGAAAACTTACCCATATAGGGTTTTGTGCCAGCCATAGAAGAAGCTTTTTCTGAGCCTTTCACTATGGTTGCTATGTTAAAGTCAGTGATATGAACATGTCCTGCAATTACACAAAGTAAAACCAGAAGTTAAAATAGCACATCATACAAATATTCCTTCCTGTGTTTAACATTTAAGTGATAATGGAAAGAAATCAACTGGAAATATTCATAACAATTAATGGAAACTTACTATTAAATATTGCTCATCACTAGAAAAATCCTATTGGCAGCAAAATGATGGAATACTTTTCCTGTATCGTTGTGTCCACTGTCTGCTCACAGTGCTGAACCTTTTTTGCTGGTCACCCCAAAACCCCCTCCTGCTGTGAATGTTAGGGACAGTAACTGTCTTTGAGAGCAGTAACATGCAGGAACAGCACTGAATTTTGTGAAGCTATGTGTGAAATCTAGCTCTCCTTATCTCCAACTAGAGCCACCCCTCGCCCTCTCAGGTACTCGTGACACCTGTCTGCTATCACTTCAGGTTACCATCAGTCTGGCTTTTTCTGAGTCTCCTCAGGGCAAAAAGGGAGCCAAGAAGAAAAAGGGTATTTTTATTGTACAATAACTATAAAATTAGATCCCTGGTAGCAGAAGGGTGTGTATGTAACAGCAGCAGGTCCCAAACGATGACTCATTTGACAGCAGGTTGCAAGGTGGAAGATGTGTGACACAAGTCAGCCCGCGCACTTGCTGCCTGACCAGCCAGCCAGCTGATTTAAACTGAACTAATCGGGCCGCGTGGCCCAAACCTGCTGTCATTACTTTTTTCCTGGGGTGGTTTACAACAAGCATAGGCTAAATTGCTCCACCACAGTGAAGCAATAGTTGTTAATCCTGGCTTGCCATAGTCAGGTAAACGGAATGCAAATCCAGCCTGAAAATGTATCTGCAGACGTTTACTTTGATAAGTCTGCTGTTAGGCTTTGCATCTTCTACTTCAGGATTAGTTTTATACTGTGGAGTGACGCAGACATTCTGTTGTCTGTGATTACATCTGGCAATGCCGTTGTGGAGGACAGAGTACAGGGAAAGGTGCTCCTTTCCCCGGCTTAGCCCTGCACTCAGATCAGGATTAATACATCATGTGTTGAACGAGACTTTTGAATGACAAGTTCCTGTGATTTTTTTTTTTGCTCAAGATTTCAACCACATTCAGTCCACAGAATGGAGCAGGCTTTGGGCATGATGCAGTTATTAAGCGAGGGAGGTTGTTATCATGTCTGCTGCCAAAGATGAAAAGAGTGTAACAAATGACTGATGTTGAAAGTTACCGCAGCACCTGACTGAGGAACAGCAATCTCAATAAAAGATTATGCTGCTCCGACAGTCTAACCTAGATCGTGCTCAAAGTGCCCAAGAAATGCATCTGCCAACCTCTAACAAGTCTGCAGCCGTGCATGTGTGAACTGAAATTCTCAGAGTCCCTTAATTTAGCCAGATCTGAGCTGGTTTTGAAGGGGAAAAGGAAGAAGGCACATCCCACTGCCAAAATTAAAGCTATTTCTCCAAGTGGAAGACACAACAGAAGTTTTCGATGAAATGATTTGCATGCTTTCTGCAGTTTTCTCAAAACAACTGCTTACATTTTATTGACACTTTTCTCCTAAGACACCCAGCCCAGGAAGACACTTGCACATGGCAGACAAAAACTGTGAGCAGATGAAAACGATCACTTTATAAGGGGCAGGAGGTGTTAGGCTGCCATAACAAGAATTAGTGTTCACAGCCCAGCCTGCCATCAGATTTCAAGGCGGTATTCCTCGTTCCTGGTGGCCAGAGAGTAGCATGTTTGCAGTTTATGTCTGCAATAATAAAACACCAAGGCAGAAGGCTTCTTGAAAAAGATAATTGAACCACATACAGACACCCCATGGCAGTGGTTTTAAGCAATTCCGTGTGCACCGTAGAATGAAAAGCTGCAAGGATCTCGGCAGGCTAATACTTTTTCTTTTTTTGACAGATAAATATAAAATGCTGTCATTTAAATGACAGCATTTGTAAGTGATGCTGCCTATTAGAGTATCAGCATGATAACCTGTTGCACAACACCTATCGCATAATATCCATTCAGACTGATCCAAACAGTTGATTTGCAATGAAAATTGCCTCTCCTGCAGTGCATTGTTTTCTCTCCCTTTTATTAGATTTCTTCTCATTTAACAAAACCAAAATAGCACACATGAAGTGTTGCATACACTGGTGGATGTTTTTTGTTAAAAATGCTTTTCTGCAAGGTACGGGATGGATTGGGAAGATAGGTTCTGCATAGCTCCTCCACATTCTGCTGCCAATACAGCAGCAGTGGGCAGCTCCTGTACGTGCACCAGGGCACAGCACAGCCACGGTGGTACTGCTGGAAAAACGCCACCTTTGCTGGTCACACGGCCACCCCATGGCCCATGGGCTGCCTGCCGGCAGCCTTTGCCTTTGCTTAGAGGGTTGCTAACTGGCTCTGGAGGGAAAGCAAGGTGTCCCGAAGGCAGGCAGATGGCTGTGCTGCCGCAGGGACTGCACGCAGTGCTTGGTGGGAGCCGGGGACATGGAGAGAGGCTGTGTCTGGGACTGAGTCAGAGCAGGGGGCAGTGGGGAATGACTCCCCCGCGCCTGTCGGTAGTGGAGGAGGGCTGGAGGGATGTCGAGGCAGAGCTCTGCCTGCCTGCGCACACCACTGAATGGTTTCAACTCTTTTAAGCCTAGTGACTTGTTTTCTTTGGTTGGTTTTTTTGAGTTTTTCATTCCTGATGTGAATATTTCAAGAGAGAGTTAGACCCTAATTCTCTATAGGAGTCTTTCTAATCAGCCTCTAATACATCTTTTTACTGTGACTGTTGCATATAGGAAAAGGAAAGGTAGCTATTGCTGCAGTAAATATGCTGGGATACTGGCTGCTTCATACTGTTTCCAAAATTTCAATTCATGGGGACTTTTTCCCATCTGACCTTCACAGCTGGTACTTAATCTCCCTTTCTGGATATTATTGTGAGCAACTAAATGTCAAAACCAAGTCTGTACCCTGGCTCCCTTCTCAGGTAGCAGGTACAATAATTGAACTAAGCAGTATGTCCGTGCCACTTGGGTTTAGCTTTTAAGAGCTGTGAAGCACAGCAGTGCACAACAAATTCAGCAGTACCTACCTAAATTCAAGTATCACAGGCAAAGAGCTCATTGCTTAATCCCCATGGCTGCATGACCCCATATAATAGTAAGATGATGGTGGAGAGAAGGGAGGAAAAGGCAAATGACCACATTCCTCTGGCTCTCTGCAGAATGGCTTTTTCAAATCATCCCAGACTGAACAGATTTCCCGTACGCCAACATGTACATTGTAAGCAGAAAGTATCTCAGTGGAAATTGTTTCAAAAATTGCATTCCTCCAGTGAGCTTCCAGTTAAGGCTTTAACAGGGAAAATTTGTAAGTTAATACCTACAGCACAGTGTATGACTTTGAGAAGCTTTATGCATGTACTTCAGAAAGCCTGAAATCCCAGTATCTGAGGTAAACAGCAGATGATCTTTGTTTGGACTATTATTTAATTTTTGCTAAATGAGGACAAATCATAATGACAATTAAAGCAAGTCCTGAAAGGTGGCTGAGACTGGCTGACTAACATTTAGCAGAGGAAAATGTACATGAGTTCAAACCTCATTGAATTTCTCAGAGTCTGAAGCCGAAGGGGTGAATGTGAGGGCAGAGAAAAGAAATACCAGACTGGAGTTAATGCCACCGACTCAGCATGCATCAGAGCTGATGGGAAATCTCAACACAGTAACATTTTGGATCAAATTCATATCTGGTTTGCCCTCAGAAGGTCAAACCCTATGAACAATTTAAAAAGCATCTCTCTGGATTCATTTGCACTATATACAAGAGCGTAAGCTCATATCCACGTGAACTTGGCATGACTTGGCAGTCTGCCACTTATCATCAGGGAGATTGTTAGAAACCTTATTGTACTGCTATAGATGGGTTCAGTGAGGCTGTGCATTTCAAAAGGGTAGGCTGTTTAATGGCCATGTAGGCATGTAAGTTTCAAATATATTTTCAAAGTGTAGATAGCTTCAGGTGAATGAATTATGCTCAGAACACTCATCTTGTTAATCAACGTCAGAGGGTTAAACGAAACACAGTCCTTGAAAATTGTCTGTGGGTATGCTGAGGACCAGCCTTAACACAGTCACACCAGGTACATCTTTAGTGGAGACTTTATGTGTCCTGGACATCACTACAGAGTAATAATGTTGCCAGTTCTGTTGTTCAGAAGTTAACATCAGGGTTCTAAATTTTGAATTTATGGGTGGGTTTTTTCATCCTGTTTGTGGTTTTAAGACCAGGATTAGTCCTTGGCTGCATTTTTCAGTTTTGCTGCTATTTTTAAAGTGAGAGCTGAGATTCTCATGTCGTCAAGGAAATAGTTTTATGGAAAACCTTGATGATCATAAAACAATATAATCATATATAAAGAGGCACATACAAATGCCAGCTTGAATTTGCCTTGCTCTCTCATAAGAGAAATGATTACTGAGTAATATTATCACTAACAGATGCAAAAATCCAGTCTAGAAAAACCCCCAAACCTAATAAACGTAATTAGTCCTGTTAAGGCTAAGAGTGAAATATTAGGTCTGTGGTTTCAATACGGAGAACAACGAGGAAGCAGTTCCAACACTAGAAGTAGGAGGCATTCAGTGCAATTAGCAGATAGCACCTTCAAAATGAACAAACAGGTAGGGAGTCTTCACATAATCTGTGTTTAAGCTAAGGAACACTTTGCCACAAGATGTTAAGGATGCTAAAAGTTCCCTCCACTCAAGGAAGCTCCAGAAAAGACCATGGAAAAGACCACTGAAAGTTATTAAATGCATGGAAACCATATCCAGCTCAGGAAATGCTTGAGGCTGGAGGTTGGGTGAGTATGTGGGGGAAGTACCACATAAACCTGCTTTGTTTTGTGTCCTGCTCTGTCATTCACTTTTTGGCAACTCTTGGAGGTACAAAACTCAATTAGATGGGTCTTTGATCCAGTATGGTTGCTCTTTTGCTCTGAAATTGAAAGCCTGTGTATCCATAACACTATCTATGGCAACAGAGAGGGGCAAAGGGAATGGAGCAGTGCCTTATAAGGAGAAATTAAAAAGGCTGAGGCTCTTCAGCTGAGACAGGAGAGTACTGAAGGAGTTTTTGAATGTCATGAAGATAGTGATTGTAAGCTATTATTCACCAAATCCTGCAATTCTGGAAGTAGAGGATGGTTTTTTGAAAGGAGAATGTTTCAAATCAGATGAAAGAAAACACTTTTCTTTCATGAAGGATGGTGAACTTCTATAACTTGTTGCCCTGGGAGGCTGTAGAAGCCAATAGCAGCAGCAGCTTCAAAGAGGCAGTAGACAAAGGTTCATCCAGATTCTAAAGGGGAATATACAGAGATACCCTAATATCCTAACACAAAAATTGTGGGTGATAGGCAGCTCTGAAGCATTTGATGACTAGAAATGGCAAAGGTCATGCTCTGTGAATAGTATCTCCTCTTGCTAGTGGCTGCGACAGAATACCAGCCAAGGTTTTGGGTCTGACCCAGCAGGGAGTTCTTCCTTGGTAAACCAAGCAGGGACCTTGCTGGGTCTTATGAAACGATGTCCTGAAAAACTTGCCTGAGAGGAAATCAAACCCTTGCCAATTTTCTGTAAACAGAGCGTAATAATGGTGTGGTCACGCTGCACAATGCAAAACCTGGATGCCAAAGTAGAGCCTCGTAATTTCTGCAGAATGACCAGAAGTGTTAATATCAATGGTGCTACCAAACAGCTGTAGAAATAATGTTATCATCTCTGAAAAAAAGGCAATGTAACTAATCTGTTTGCCACTGCTTGTTTTTCTGCATTTTAGGCTTTCCAAATCTCCTTAGACATCATAGCTAATAGATCATGGAAAGATTTAAAGACTTCTTTAATTTCTTTGATATTTCAGAAGAAAATACAACATGGACCAGACTTGCCTGCTTTCAGTTCTAAACACTATTATTTCAGTTATATTGTTCTAAACCATTAAAATGAAAGGAATAGTACAGGAAGCAGAATACTGTTATTAAGAGTACTCTATAATGCTTTTCTCTGTACAATACAATAATAATAGCTCTCCTGAGCCATCAGGTAGTCCCTTCACCTATCACTGGAATAATCCTGTTTCAGAGGCATGTTAGCAGAACAGAGCACTACTACTAAATTTAGAGATTAGTGTTAGTTGTAAGAGCAAGAGCTTTCTGGGAAAGCTGAGAGGGAAACATAACAAGAGAGCTTTATGGACAGCACTCAGTTCCTTAGAGAGGTCTGATTCAGTTTCAGAGAGTGAAACCTGAAAACATCCCTACTTTCTCTCCTCAGATGAGACTCCCCTATGGGATGGAGAATCTCTCCAGGAGACCAGGCAATCATCTTCTGGTAGGGGCTGAACACTATTTTAAGCAGCTGATTACCCCCTTCTCATGTAGCATTACACTTCTCGTGATCATCAAACATTTATTTACACTGACGCATCAGAACCTGTGCTCAGCAGTGTTGAGATGTGGCTTTGCTGAAAAGTATATGGGAAAATTCAGGCTTCCTCTGCCAGAATGATTTTGAATATGTTGTATACATTTTCAGGGGGGTTTTTGTTTGTAAATTAGATTGATCATTTTTATGGGTTAAGAAAAATCTCCTGTTTTCACTACTTCTGTATTCCTGAGGTATGTTCCCTCAGGAATACAGCCATACAGATAAATTGTAGTGAAACTAGTTTTAATGAGCAGAAATATCTATAGTCTACAATCTTGGTATATGTTATGAAAGTCAGTCAGTTTTAACTGCTTGAAGATGTAAGGCACTGTGAAGGGCATAAAACTTCACTTTGACTTTAGCCAAAATAGATTTCTTCGGTGAGGTCAAAGAAATATAACTCACTCAGACAAACTCTCAGTCCTAAATGTTGTGCATATGCAATTCCATAATACTTTGTGTAAGCACAGTTTGTTTAATGATCTGTAAGAAAGACCTAGGGGTAAAGTCAAGCATATAGGAAACTGTTGTGCCATCTTAGAGGCCACAGGCTAAAATAAAGTTCCTTCCTGTACACCTGGCTAGACTCACATTAGGTGAATTTGTTATGTTTCTTCTACAGCCTAGCATATTTATGGTGCACATCTTTAGCGCATTTTTCCATTAAGTGAAATCTGATGATTCTGTAAAAATGATGTTACTGTGTTGCAGCTTAATCAAAGCTTTTATGGACTTCAAGGATAACATTCATCTTGCAAAACATGCATCTATAAAGTGGATATCTATATCTTTACTCAAAACTTCTAGGTGTTAGTCACCAAAGAGAAACAGATACTGGTGTATAGTGCAGACATTCGAAATAGATCAGATGATCTAAACCATGTCTGTCTTTCAGTTATCTGTAAAGGAAGCCTGTGGTGATTAGCATGGTACAGACACCTGTCCTACTGATGTCACCTCATTAGTAAGTTGAAGTGTGTGGACCCTTAACCAGGTTGAGAGAATTACATCTCCCAACCACATAACAGGTCTGTGAACCAAGGATCCATGAGCTGATTAATTCCGCTGACCAAGGTCTATCTGCAAATCTGGAGAAACAGGGTTGTTTCACCACTTGTCTGCAGGTGTGCCAAGAGGGAGCAGTATTCTGGTGCTTTGCAGAAAAGGGGCTATCCATCCCAAAATTTCCAAGCTGGCTATAGATAACTTTGTTACTGCACAGCTTATAATCACCATAAAAACTTCATTTTGCAGCATATCACTCACTCTGGCGTAGCTTCTTTTCTGCAATACTTGAGGCCCCATAAGAAAGCTCTCACAAGAGGCTGATTTTGTGCAGTAATTGACCTTGATGAGGGGCAAGGAGAGATAAGGGCAGCCGTACTTCAAAGGCTGTCAATCAGAGATTTAACACACTCGTAGTCCTTTCATGTTGCCTTTGACATCTTTAATTCACCCAGGACTTAAAGACAAGAGATTTCTATTTCATGCTTATTTGCTGATATTACTGTCTAGGGAACATCAACACTTATGGGTCTGAAACATTAAATTCCTGAAGTTCTAGATGGTTTAAAATTCCAACATTATTTAGCTTTGTTGGTCTTGATATTCCCAGGGACAAACTCCAGCTGTTTGCAATGATACCTCTTTAATCAACTTTAACTTGAATACCCAGCAGCTCTGCAATGGGTTTTGAAAGATAATGGTAATTTTGGCATAATTTCAAGCTTATGTTTTCTCAAAGATTAACTGCTTTTAATCAATTTCTGAGGTGAACAAAGCACAAGACAGCTTTCCCACAGCAGCAAACACAGATCTCCTTTTTCCATTTAGTTTTCCTCCTGTATGTAATTCTGTTCTGATATAAGGTTAATGCCTTCTTTTACCTGTATTTTCTTTCTCATGTTCTTCCTATGAATAGTTGCAAAAAGATGAATGAAGTTTTAGCAAAATACTTCACAGACAGTGTATATGTGTAAAATTTAAGTTTAAAGAAATTAGCTTCTTTTTTTTCATACCACCCCTTTTTTGTTTGAGATCATGGAATTAGTACTGAAAGTTCAAAGCTGATTATGTTGTCTAGTCTTTTTTATGTCATTTGAGCCAGAACTACATGTACAGCCATAAAAATTTTGCAGACTTAGAGGCAAGTTTCCAAATTCCGTATCTAATTTTAGGGAAGTAATTTCAGATACCTACCTGTGAAACAATTTGCTATATGAAATTTCTTAGCCCTTCAGAAGTTCTAGAAGAGAAAATAAGGGCTTGCTCCTGTTCTACTGGTAGGTCCCTAAAAAGGGTTTATGGTGATTCACAGTAATCCTGCTAATAAAATATTAACTTCTTTTTATCAGCTGTCCCTGTTGTTCTCAATTCATATTAAAATTCTTCTTTTTCAGGTCTTGCAAGTGTCAGATCAGCATTTTTTTTTTGCAATAGGAGGTGAAACTACAAAATCCACAAGGTGGACAGGGACTTTGCAGAGAAAGTCCAGATTTAGGTAGGAATCCAACATCTGAGGCTGATTTACAAAGCATGTCATGAGCATGTCACTGAGATCTCAAGAATTAGAGATATCTGAGATAAAGCATTCAATATTCACTTACCATGTTCATCCAGTAGTATGTTGTCAGGTTTGATGTCCCTGTAAAGTAAGGAAAGGAATGCATTACAGTTCATACCCAAAGAAAACCTGCAACCTGTTTTCCCCATCTGGGTATGAGGGCCAAGTCACTTAAATCATACAAAACCAAGGAAAACCATGCCATACAGAAAGGCAAGTGATTTTTATCTACATCTTTTTACTGCCCTGAGAAAACATGCATACTAAAGAGACTCTCTAGGTTTCCATTTCATGTGGGTTTGTTTTCATATGGTTAGCACTGACGTGGATTTGGTTTTCAAGATTATGTACTTTATTGTTTATAGCAGCGGGAACAATGAGATGGAAAATTTGTATCTAGGAGGTGCCTGATTGCCTCAGGGACTCCACATTTGACAGACCCAAAAAATCATTTAATTGGAAACATCGGTGATCTACCCTTTCTGCCAGACCCTGCTAATTTGCCATGCTCACATACATGATCACTCACATATTGTAAAGTCCTGCTAGTTACCTTACACTAACTGGGTAAGCCTAGCAGCTCTCCTTTTAGCCCCCGAATCCCCACTTGGCTGTCTGTAACAGCAGGTAGCATACTGGGGAAAGGAGCGGGGATAAGGGAGGATGGAGACTATCATGTGCTGAAGCATCAGCTCAACTCTGCTGTTCTTAGCACAAGGGAAAAACATTGCCCTAGAGAGCTACGCTTTCAGGATCATTTTACGTTGACCTACGTTCATGCTGCTGTCAGGAGAGATGGAGACAGCTTTTACCCACCATTGTTGGGCATTCCCACCCTCTTTCTCGGCCCAGCGTCATTGCTCATGGTGCAGACCTGTTCTGGGGGAAACTCATCTCCTCCCTTTGCCAGCCTGGATCCGTCCCGGGTTTGGATCACCCTGCATCTTGGTGAGTGTGATGCGGCAGTGTGGTGTGGCACTGCCTTTTCACCGGCAACTTGCGCTTCATGCAATTTTGAAGCCATGTTCTTCGTGTGGCATTGCCAGAGTGGGAGATGCATCAGTCCACCTTAGGCAAAACATTTGCCCCTTGGGCTGAATTTTCCACTGCTCTCAAAAGAGAAGGCACTGTAAACTGTCAAAATAAGCTGTCAAATGACTCTGCAAATGAAATCCAAAGAACTTACACCTGTATAATTTTTTTTAGCTGAGGGATGACTTGATTATTCCAATTTAAACATTTCTCAGAAAATTCTATCCTGACTGAAATATGTATTGATACATAGATTTCACTAACAAGTTTTGTCCAGTGTGCCCATAAATGAAATAAGGAAAAAACTGAAATGTTGCAAAAGGAAAATGTATTACACCAGAACACATTTTTTTTTCTTTTTTCTTTTTTAAATTAGAGAATGACTTCTAAAGGAAACATCATACAGGAATAAGATAGCAGTAGCAATTATAATATGTATATTGCTTGCATGATATGAGCTCAGTCATCACCCAAACTAAACACTTTTATTGACAAAAGAAGGAAGTTTACAGCTTAATATTCTGAATTCCATGCTTTCTGGCCTTTCCTGAGAATCATATGAAATTATGAAGTACACTAGGATTATGTTTACAATTTGTGTAGCACCAGCTGGGGAAACGTAGGATAAATAAGAAATTACTTTGAATCATTCCCTGCACATTTGGAAATAATGTAGGATGTGTATGTGTCTGTGTAAGGAAAAGGATCTCACTATGAATTACCATCTGGAATGGAAATTTAAAATTATATCGATACTTCAGTGTGAAATACTGTATTCCTTCTGCACAGTTTACAGGCTATCTATAATTGCCTGGTTCAGCAGCAGTTCTATTTATATGTGTAATATAAGGGGAAATCTCTCCTACAGCCCATGTCATTCACAAACGTCCAAACTCTGACTTGTCTCTTTCCTCTCCCCTGTAGTCACTTGTATCATTTACCATATCAAAAACTCTCCTTCCCCTGGTTTCATATGGGTGAAGTTGTGAGTTACAGGCGAACTGTAGGATTAAATATCTTTGCTTATATTTTAAAACTTGCCTTTGGTTGAATTATCGTAGGAAATTCTATACATTTTTATATGTAATGTTATATCTAATCTCTCAATTGATGAGACAGTTTTTGGAAGAGCTACTGTTCAGCTGGTATCAAATATATTTGCTAGTAACAAAACGATCTCTTGTTTTTGATAACTGTTTTCTGATAAGAGTTGGAATTGTGATTTCATGTTGAATAGTCTGTGGCTGATCCACGACTTGAAAATACAGCAATGACTTTCAATGGAAATAAGCATGTCATAGTTTTGAACTAAATTTTTTAAACTTTGTCTTCACCAAGTTTAACAAGCACAAACTGACTTTGCATTTCTCACATGGGTAAAAAAATTGGGGTCACACCAAAGTACATTAGGGTCTTTCTTTGGCTTCCTAAGAGCAGTGATATATTCAACATCACTCCAAACTGTTTTCCCCACTTTAAGAAAATAAAAATTAACTGTATGTATCATCAAATATATTCTTCAGGCAGTTGCATCTGTTATGTTCAGAAAGTTGAGTGGTAAAATTAGATCTGTGCTTATCTTTCTGTGACTGATTCAGGCAGTGGCTGATACTTGATACAGAGACACACAGACCATAAAGCCTTTCCTACATAAGGGATCTTCCCCACCATGGGCTCTGCTGACTTTGCTCATTTTGCTCAGAGGCAGGACTGTAGCTGGGGTACAAGAGGGTGTATCGCCTTGCACAGAGCAGCCCAACCCCTCAGTCCCTGAGGCAACTTGACAGACTCATAACCATGCCTCAAATCTCAAAACAGGCTATTTTAAACTGCTTTTACAGCAATTAAATCCATGGGATAACTTAAGCCAGAAGGTGAACAAGTATCTTAAGTAAGATGCTGCTGTTTTGGGATGACATACCTGGAGACGCGCATGATGTATAGATTCACGTGGCAGGTGAGAAAGCAAAGTGCAAGGTCACCATGAAGAGTGCCTTCCAGCAGCACTCTGTTATGTGGTTATCCCCACTTTACAGCATGGCACTAAGAGTTCTCCTCTCCAGAGGCAGCTTCTTGAAAGCTCCATGGACTGCAGAGGAGCAAGGCCACTGCTCTGTCCTTGCACTGACCACTGCCTGCTGGGTACAGGGCAGGGAGGTTTCAACACAGTCAATGGAAAGACTTAGCAGGTCTAGGAGCATTGCAATTAAAGTTACTGGATATATTCAGAATGGAGGGCTTTCGGCATCTATTATACAAAAGACAGCTAGTTCCTTTAAATAAATACTCTAGTTAAATTCATTTAAATAGTAAAAACACTGTTTATGTAGGAAGGTGGATTTAAAAGATAAAAAACTCTTTAGTTAAGCAGTTTAAATTCAAACATGTTAAATAAGTGAAATTCTGTTTTGACTACACATCAATTTTTCAGAAAACATTTTTCCCCTTAGCAAGCGTGTTCAAACAACAGGGTGTGAAATTCAGCACCTTAGCTTCAGGGTTTTCCTGTTGTGCATATCCCCAGCTAAGAGAATGAACTGAAACACTCATTTCATAATCCAAATATCTTGAACCAGCTCATAAGAGAAATTGAAGGACTTTTGCAAGGAGCAAACTCACTCACAGGTTGGATTCAGAAGAGCCCTGGGCTTCCCTCTAACCATTCACCAAGCAATGACCAGCAGAGCTGTGGCAGTGTCCTTGACACTGATTTCATAAACACAACTTTCTCAGTCAGTACCAATGCTACTCCAACTCTTTTTATACACAGAAAAATCAGAGCAACATAGAAATGGGAGTAGAGAAACCTTTGCTCAGTGACAGGACCAGGCCTAAGTAATATAACAGCTGGCCCAAGAAACTCAGAGGTGCGGACAAATGAGAAAAACATTGGAAAAATCACAGTTTAATTGCCACTTGTTGATGCTGCCTGTGAAACCATTTCTAGCTTTCTTCAATTGCCTTAGCTACAGATGTCAAACTAAAGCTGCCTGAAGGATGAAAGTACAGTAAGAAGGTGCTGCATATAATTTCCAAGTAGGAAAGAATGATATCTTCTATAATATCTAGGCTGAGTGGGCATCCAATACTTGAAGATATTCCCTCTGCATGGAGGAAAATCATGAGCATGGCTTGACTCATGTTCACTGCATATGCCAGTCAGAGTCCCTTGAACTCACTGGAAAGCCTCACAATGATTATAAAGGACTCAGGTTCAATTATATGCAGTTTTAATTACCGCTTCCATCGATATTTCTTTCTGGTTTTACTAAGTGAGGTAGGAGCAGATTTCTAAATTAAGAAGCAGAGAGGTCATGCAGTCTTCATTCTTGGAGGTTTTCAAGACCTGACTGGATAAACCCCAAGCAACCTGGTCTGATCTTAAGGCTGACCCTGCTTTGGGCAGAACATTAGACTAGAGGCCTCTGGAGGTCCCTTCCAGACTGAATTAATCTGTGAGTCTATGAAAAATAAAGTATCCAAGTTCGAAGTCCATTGTTCTTATTCCCCCTCCTTTTGGCTACAAGGAAGTTCATGAAAGATTGAAGAGACCTGGGAGAGAACTGTATATGTGGAATTTAGTAAGTCTTTGGTATAGTCCATTGCAGTTGGAAGCTAGTCAGAGTTTCTACATGTTAAATTCTGTCATGGGGCTTGAATGCTTATGAAGAAAATAGTAGGAATAAATAGCCTATCTTCAGCACGAAAGGGGGTTAAAATTGAAATGCTCTGCAGTTCAGCACTGGAGAGGTGTAACACAATATTTATTAGCTATGTGAAGTGGTAAAAGAATGAAGATTATTTCACCTGCAGAGGATGCTGAGAAATCTTAGTAAGAGTGAGCAAAACTAGGTGATTATATTGCCAGTGCCAGATAAAATGAAGAATAGACACAAATTATACATGTACATCAGAAGGGGAGAATCTGAATTACTCATCGGGATTAATAACCATAAATAATCTTCCAGAGGTCACACTTTTGTGTTCATTATGTAGGTCAAGAGTCATAGAAAAGAAGATTGAAAAACATGTGATGATGTAATTTGGTCTAAAGCTTGAAATCCAGAACAATCTCCAAAAAAGTTTCACATGTACTGCTATGAATTAGCAACCAGAACATTGTTACTTTTGATCTCTATTGATGTTGACTGGACTTGAAACATCAATCTAGAAATGAAAGGTGTGTGGTTGGTGAAGTCAACCATGAATTGCCCAGTTTTCTCAAGAAAAAAATGTAATGGCTGGTTCATTGACTACCACTTCACATTGGTAACAACTAATTCTAAGTAGGTTACAGAAAAATACTGAAAAAAAGGTATTATGCTGTAATTTAAAACAAAGGTAGGTCCTTCGGGTTACCTGATTTCATAGGATCTGAAAGAAAACAGTCAAAAAATAAAAGATCTGGGGAAGGCTGAACACAAAAATTCCCTGAGAGTAAAGAACAAATAGATTAGGGTTGTTTAGTTAACAGAAGAGATCTGTAAGCTGTGATGTGAAAGGCATATCAAATAATAAATAGCACCTAGAAGGTCAATAGAACTTTTCTATTTGCTTTTGGAACATGAAAACAAGGTTCATATTTCAGAAAACTGAAGTGAACTAAACAAGCAGGTTTTTATTTATACAACCAAGAATTAAACTCAAGTTGATTACTACAAGACATAATTGCATAAAAATGCTTCAGAGGCTTAAACAAAGATTTAGCCATTGATGTGAATATAGAGTTCCTCCAGCTCAGATTAATCTGATTGACTTAGGAAAGCACTTCTACAGCAAGTACAGATGCTGTCTTCCTTTCACCTTTTTGAATCACATCAATAATAATGCCAAACACAAGATCTATGCTTTTCCTTAAACCTGTGAGAACTGAAAAACTAACACTGCCCATCTGTTTTATTCTGCTTTCATATTTTGCAGCACACATACAAACACCACAGGCTTGGTTTCTGCCATGTTGAAATTTGTGATTTTTTGCTTTTGCCTATATTTTCTCCTTATTTCATCAAAAGGTTTAATGTGTTTCCAACACAGGCACAGCTGTTCTTTGCCAGTCCAAGTTGCTTTTTAATATTATCAGAGAAAATATTTCAGTTATAACAGTTCTGGATGGCTCTGAATTCACATGTGTAATAACCCCTAACCCTTTATTTGGTATCAGAAAAAATCCAAAGTACATTCTTTCAACTTTATGTCTGGTGAATTTCTCTCTTTGCCTTGCTGGCTCAGAGCAGGATTTAATGCATTATCAGATTTCCATTCTCTTGAGTTTCTAAAATCCCACAGTAACATCTATGAGCATTTCAGTTGATAGCAGTTTTACCAGCATGACTTATTAGGAGTATTTCCACTTTTTAATGATGATTGGTTTTCTCTGAACAAGGACTGTTGAGGTTTCAACTCTTCATTAACCAAAGGTAACTTACAGAGAAAACTCAGTTGTGTACAAACTCATTAAATGAAGTCTTACATTTTTAAAAGCAGCTCTTAACTGCTTTTATTTGAATAGACAGAAGACATGTGCTCACTTTCATTCAAAAGACAGAATCTAGCATATGAACTACAGGTGTAAATTGAAACAAGAGAGGTTCAGACTAGCTATAAAGGAAAACTTTCGCTATGGGAACAGAAAAGCAGTGGAACAGGCTGCCCAGAGGGGCTGTGTGGTACCATCCCTGGAGTTTTTCAAGATATGACTACATAAATCCCTGGGAAGCCTGGTCTGATGTTATAGCCCATCACACTTTAAGCAGAAGATTGGACTAGAGACCTCCTGAGGTCCCTTCAAACCTGAATTTTTCCCATGATCCTTTATGTATAGGCAAGTTCTGCAGGGAGCAAAAAGGACTTTCTCCACCATTCAGGTCAGGAGCAGCATCTGAGTAGCTTCCTATAAACCACACCTAGCACTACAGCCCACAGTGAAAGTCCTCCAGGGGCAATGGTAATGCCTAGAGCCTATTGGCAATAAAACTCCATGGGTCACAAGATATGCTTGTCTCAGTCTGGATGTGATGAACCCATATTTACATGTGTATCACTAAAATTCATTGGCTTACAGTTGAGGCAGCCTATGCCCTTGCTGAATGCTAAGGGTTTTTTTCTCAGAGATCATTTCAAAGTATCCAACAGAGAAATTAAATTAGGTGGATTTTGCATTCTCAGAAGGATGCAAAAGAAGCAAGATCCAGACAAAGGCCCTTGAAGTCAATGGAAGGATTACATTGGCTTCAGTAGACATTGTTTCAACCCTAATACAGTTTTTCTTGTACTCTTTTCTCTTTAGTGCTGACAAACTAACTGTATGACATCTAAACTATGCTGAGTTTAAAGGCTTTTTTCTTAATTATGCAGCTCGTTTCTTATATTAATATTTTTTTCCTTATGCAGAAATAGGCATTTGAAGTTACTGTTTTCACTGGGAAAAAGAAAATTGTGTTAAGATCACAGAAAGTCACGTTAACTAGTTTTTAACCTACAATGACCTTCATGATCCTGTTTGCCTTGTCTTTGTCAAAATAGTCCCAACAGTCATGACTGAAAGTGAGCATTGCTTGTATTCTTGGATATAGGGAATGCTATACGAAGACTAGGAATCTGCATTGACTATTACATGCAAGTTGACTGCAGTGACTAGAAGACAGCTGCTACCATTAAAAAAAAGCACAATAAAAAGCAACAACTTCTGGATAACAGCCTGAAGTCATGCAGGGATAATTCCAATAACCTCAGTTTACCGACTACCTGATTCTCTCAAATATTAAATTATTCTCAATTATTTGCTCATAACCCATTTATATACTACAGAATATACCTGACCAGAGCCTTTTATTTTTTAATTAGGGTTTTTTTAGGTTTAGTTAGTCACACCAATGTTTCACATTAAATCACAAACATATACCTGCCACATAATAATAAACTAATGTGACATGAGTAGTTCTGGACAATTTTCATTAAGATTAATATTAGCCATATAGCAGTTCTTAACAGCCATAAAAATGGCAATGAGTTGGGAAATATAAGCTTCAGCTATGGATTATTCGAGTTCATGTGAGACATCACTATATCAGAGCACTAGAGTGAACCATATCATATACTATAAAGAGATTGTGAAAATTCTGGTTTTCACAAATAGGGACCTTATTTCCTTCCTATTTGATATTTAGGTTCACAAATAATACACACATCCAAGGTGTGCAGTTCGTAAAGAAAGTGAGTGCTTACATAGAGAGGTTTTCTTATGGCAAATTTGTTGAAGCTTTGGATGAAGGAAAAGTCAATATATACTGGCCACTGTACAGCCCAGAGATGAATTTGGTCAGAGGTGTTTTGCTTCTATAAGGGCAGCACAGAACTGATGTATCCCCCAGAGCTGAACCGTGCAGAGTACCTACCAAGAGTGCTTGCTCGAGGAATAGCCTTAATAAAATCTGATGCATCCTCTCTTCCTTTCATCAACACCTCATCACTCATTTATCTTTTTAGGTTTTTTGTTCCTGACCAACATCCTTCCTAGTTTCAAGAAATGTTCAATGGTATCAAAACAAAATTATAGTAAGAATTTCAGAGTTCTTTACTGTTATTTTCTATTAGATGGATGGGAATGAAAGACTTTTGACTGCTCCAGACATGATAGACAGTTCACATACCCCTCGCTTAGATCTCACCAGTAACTGCCGCCACTTACTGTCCTTTCATAAAAAGACCTTCAGAGCCTTCTGTTCCTGCTCTAATGAATGCCATGACATGACACAACCCTGTGAATCCCTGTAATTTTGAAATTTAAAGACTTCAGGAAAACTGGAAATTAGCAGAGAAGATGTGGTACTAGATTATGAGAGATCTGTAAAGAAAAAAACATCTTGTGGATGCTTGTATGAATCTGGATGTGTTTCCACAAAGCCTCTGACACCCAAGCCACCAGAATAATTAAGTTCAGAAATAAGCTTTCACAGTTCATGGTGTCTGACTAAAACAGGAATGAGGAAACAATGTCTTGTTAATAAAAGCCACTGGTCATAGGTGTGGACAGCAAATGCAGAAACAAGTGATTGAGATGATGAAAAATTAAAGTACTGGTCCTGATCGTTACATATTTAAACTTGGGCTACAGAGACAACCAGACAACCAGAGACAAGTTACACAGGTAATTTATTGTTGCATAGCTTTTGCTGAGCTGAGCTATTTATAGGAATAAATAAAAAGGAGTGCACCTTTTTTAGCTATTTCTTTCTTGAGTAAGGAGAAAACTCCAGCACAGTTGAGTTCCGCTAATTCTGCCTGAAAGCAAAATAAACTGCTATTTTGCGCCAGGATGTCCATGCATAAATTTATCTTCTGAGAAGCAAAGGGTACAATAAATCATTCAATCAACTCAGCCATTTCCATTTGCACTTTCTGGAGCCTGTTATACACAGAGGACTTGCAATGTCAAAGGGCATTGCTTCCAGTGTCCTGTTTTAGTCTGAAATGTCAAAAAGCCTAAAATATTAATTGGTCTCAGTTCTGTCCATTGGAACTTACTTAGTCAGCCCCATCTCCATCCAGAAAAAAAAAAATAATCTGCATTTCAGACTCCAAATAAGGCATGGAGCCAAATTTGTAGTTTTGCAGTGATTTACCAGATACAGTTTCAGAATCATCAAATTCCAGTAGAAGATCTTTATTTTCAAATAAGTATATGTATGTGGATAGATAGATATCAGATGTCTTAGAAAAATTAACTCTTTCCTTCAAAAAAGGCTCAGACTAACAAACGTTACAACTTGAAAAGTAATCTGGTTTTATCACAATGTTTTAATAGTTTTATGATTCTTTAATTATATGTTCAAATCTCACAGCACTCATTAAAGCAACTTCTAAATCTAGAAATTAATAGAATTCCACAGAATTCTGTGTGAAAAAAATGAATAAAGGTTTCAGGATTTGAAAATCAGTCCATAAAACTGAAGCAGCTTTGACAAGATTCTATACATGCAATCCCAAATAATATATTTATCACTAGTCAGAAGTATGTAATTTTGTTATTATACAATCTGTGATGCATTATTCATGAACCCAAAGTACTCAACAAATCAGTAGGCCTTGAAAAAAAAAAAAAAATTTATTGTGTCTTCCTATTTAAAATCTTCTCTTTTATTTGAAATCTTTTATTTCTCTACAATTCCCACTCCTGAGGTTTTAATGCAGAAAGAAAAAATCCATAACTACTTCCAACTAATTATCTGGTAGCATGCATTCATATGATACCAATCAGAATCCTATCACCCAGCCCATTACCCAGCCCACTTTGGAGCCTTTTCCTTCTCTGTGGCAACAAGTCCATTTTCTAGGATGTACACAAGATATAACTGCTGTAATAATTATGACAAGTGAAAAAGGTCTCACTAATGAAGGCCTCTGAAGACACTACCTCTTCCTTTGTACCTCTAAAGAGTGTCTGGACACTTGGCTCAAGGCTTGGGATTGTAGTACCTAGATATATCAAAATATGTTACTGTGATGCTGAGCATTATGGTGCCTGTGGTTCCTTTTCAGTTTAGTACTATTTTTTACCAGGTGTCCATGAAGATCTTGGATTTTCTTAGCAGTTGTACTACCCAATTGTATATAGCTCTGAAAATAAAGATGTCAAAGAAGGCACCAAAACATGCTTATTTATAAATACCTCAACTACAACAAGCTTGTTATTTTCCAATTTTACTTCCATTTGGAAAAACACATGAAAATAGCTTCACTTCTCTACTTGTAACAATAGGTGGCAGTAATGATATCTACATTTGTCTGAATGGCCAGTGGTCTTTGGAAACACTGTATTTGTAAATTTTAGCTTAGAGAAATAGTTGTAGTAGATATTTTTACCCCAGGTTGAAGAAAATGACCTTTTTAAAAACAGGAATCCTATACTGAGCCTTCTGGGTATATATAGCCAGATAATAGTCTTATTTGGCTAGATTCAGCTCCTGAATTTGCATAGATGCTAAATTAAAATAAAAATATTAAACACAGAATATTTCATTATATTGTTCTTCCTGAAGATCCAATATGACTTTGTCACAGAGGTAGTTATATACTGCATGTCCTGGTTTTGGCTGGGATAGAGTTAATTTTCTTTCTAGTAGCTGGTATAGGGCTGTGTTTTGGATTTAGGATGAGAATAATGTTGATAACACGCTGATGTTCTAGTTGTTGCTAAGCAGTGCTTGCACTGGTCAAGGACTTTTCAGGTTCTCGTGCCCTGCCAGTGAGAAGCTGGGAGGGGGCACAGCCAGGACAGCTGACCCCAACTGCCCAAAGGGCTATTCCATACCATATGGTGTCATGCTCAGTATAGAAACTGGGGGGAGTTGGCCACGGGGCTGCGATCGCTGCTCGGGGATGGGATGAGCATCGGTCAGCGGGTGGTGAGCAATTGCATTGTGCATCGCTTGTTTTGTATATTCTTTTATCATTATTATTATTATTATTATTCCCTTCCTTTTCTGTCCTATTAAACTGTCTTTATCTCAGCCCACAAATTTTACTTTTATTTTCTAATTCTCTCCCATAACCCACTGTGGGAGGGAGTGAGTGAACGGCTGTGTGCTGTTTAGCTGCCTGCTGGGTTAAACCACAACACTGCAATAGCAAGAAAAATAGGTGAAGATTCTTATGTGCTATAAAAGCTAGAAAGATTTATCCAAAGGAGAACATGTACCTGTCCTTTGCCTCCTCTGTGTTGCATTGTATAATGTCTCAGAGACGGATTGGAAAGCACCACTGTGGATAGCTTTTACGTAACAAAACCCAGACTATGTTATCCAGGATTCCTCTTCTGGACACAGTGGTTCTTCTCCAAGTGAACATTAACCAGCACAAATGACTTGCAGGAGATCCAATGGTTAGTTTTCATCTTGTCTGAAGGACTCAAAGTAATGACAAATTTTCCACTTCCTTTGCTAGAACTGCTTTCTAGAGCTAACACTAGACATGACCACAGCCCTTGGACTTTTGGGTAGTTCTGAGGGGATCCTTGAACAACTGTCAACACTGTGATGATGCCAAAACATCACCACATTTCAAATAAAAAGTCTTTTCAGCCAAATGGTTCTCCAGATCACATGGAGGAGGCATGCAGAATCACCATGTAGCGGTAATTTGCTGATAATCTCACAGCCGATGACTCTAATCTTTTCTGTGTTGTAGCATCAAGTATTGCTCAGACCTTCTGTGCGTACAAGGGTCATACCCCTACATGTGAATCAGCTTTCAAGAACAGGTGACATCTCTGATAACCACAGGAAGTGCATGACTCATTAGATGCTAACTGGAGTGTGGCATTTGGAAAGAATTATCTGGTCCAGCAGGAAAGCATATACAGTGCAATGGTGATATTCTTCCCTCAGAGATACCACGTGAGAGCTTTTGACTAGGAATAAGGGGGAGAAGGTACTCAGCATGTACTCTGCCAGCAACTGCACGAGTATCAGTCTCCTTCCAGTAAAAGGCATAGGTCCTTTTCCAATTTACTCAGGCAGAAATCCATGCGTGAAACTAAATGAGAGAAGAAATTGATGACATTTTTCCTCTGGCTAAAGACAAATCAGGAGAGCATTGTTACTGATAAGCACATTCGGCTTTATCTGTTGTAAAAAGCTAGCATTGAAAGTGTGGTGTTTGGCAACAGCTGAAATTCATATAGCTGATCCTTTGTTTTTCACTGCATGAAATACAGAATAGATCCATTCAGACATATCACATGTCCAAGAGTTTGCTCAGCTTATCAGACAAACTCAAAAAGAAAATATACAGAATTCCAAACACACACGCATGCTTAAGTCAGCCACTGGTCATAGTGTATAATTACTGTATAATATCCCTAAAATTTGCCTTAAAAGCCCTACCAACTTCTATACATAAAAGTTCATCAGACCTGTTAGAACAGCAGTATACACAATAATAATATCACATTGTTTACCAACTGTTTCCTTCATCCATACCAAAGTGCAATTAATTACAGCCGACATGGCTGGCAATTAAAGTACAGTATAGCATGGCGGACTTCATGTGCAGGCCAAAGAAGATGACAGCAACTTCCAAAGGTTTCACATTTTCAGCGAGTGCCTGGGCAGTCATGCCTTCAACGCAGCAGTGAAGCTTCCCATTGAGCACATTTTCTGCTGATCCAAGTTTCAGCAGTACAGTGTAGCGGGAAGAAGGGCTGTAGACCAGCAAGCAGAAAACAATCATGCGATGCTTTGTTGCTCACTCTGATCTGAAACCCCAAATGTTAGCTTGAATGTCAAATTCCCCATCACCGTTACAACTGCCATCATCTCCTGCTGGCTCGTGCCCGTGACATGAGAACCATGGGTATAAATGTTTGGGCCTTTATTCCTCAAATTGATCGCCTCAGACCCTGTAATATACGCAACCAGGACATATGACAGAGAGGAGGCTGAATATGTTCCACAGTCAAGTGAGCTTTGATGTCCTGCATATGCTTCCCCTTCTGGGTGGTTTTATAGATTTAATATATATAAAAGTGAGCTGCAGTAGACCAGGCTGGGAGGTGCAGAGTCTATGCTTGAAAAGAAAATTGTATTTGGTAAATGATTAAAAAACCTGACCTGCTACTACCTGAAATGTCAGTAGGGGCTGGCTGGTCTTCTTGTGAAATCTACCAACAAATGGATTAATTCTTTGAAACTAAGGAGCAAATATCTCATTTTATGCTGCATTTGCTCCCTCCAACCAATCTTTAATGTTTTGAACAGAAATCTCATGACACTTTTCTACCTCCAGCCTCACCTATCCTGGAAAGGAATGCAATAAATTACTTCTAAGAATAACTCTGGATGGTTTTAGGAAGGAACATTTACAAAGAAACTCCCAGAGCAATAAATATATGAATTCCTGGAGATTGCTCATTAAGATAGATGAGATGTGACAGGATATCTTTGACCCAAACCACAAGTCATGTTCCAGTACACCACCTTTTTAAGAAGTCTCCCTGTTCTAAGAGATGTCAACAACATATTGCTCAGAATCAAACAGCCAAGTATTACAACTCCTCTTGATGAACCTGGATAAGGAATGAAAGATTGGCAATATTACTTGAGTCCACAGACTGTAGTAGCAACATCCTGGTTAAGATTACTAGGCAAGAATACAGTACTGGTGAAGGTGTTTTTAAACTAGACTCTGCGCAGAGAAACTGCTGTGACAGTAACTACTTGTACTGAAATTATTATAAGGATTATTCTTGCTATTTATTCAACTGAAAATAAAGATGGGATTCAGCTCAGATTAAGGTACTTGCATTAGGTTCTATTGTGAATTAGGCATCTATATTCCCATTTATAGTCAATGTATGTATAAACAACACTGTCACTGGAGTGTAAAGAGCCATTCAGATGACTAAATGTCTGGTTTTGGATGAGCTGAGTAACTTTTTAGATTCTGTTGGCTGTGTTGACTAGGTATCCACTTGCTTGGACAGCCAACTAAAAATAATACAGAATCCTGTATTTACATCTTGGTGAACTGTGGAAGAGATTTTTAAAAACATAAGAAATATCTTGCATGCTGTGTGGAATTACGAAAACAACTGCGGATGTTCTCGAGCCAAATTATTCTAATGTGTTATCACAGAAGCGCAGGCAGGTATTTAAGCCTCTTGCAGGAGTCACGCTTCTGGAGCTCATTGTCTTGTTTGACGTCACCTCACACCACGAAGAAAGCAATCCTTCATACATGATAAATTGTGATGTAGCTAAAATAACTTGCATGCTTAAGAATTTTTTTAGTTGGTGCCATCAAATAAAACATCCTCCTCATTTGTGGCATGAAAGCCTCTGAGGTTCTGTATGGTCTTCTAGCCGGGTGAGGCTAAGAGAGGGATGTCTGAGGAAGGAGCCCAGGGGTTCCTTGCTCCCCTCCAGGCAGGTGGCCATCACCAGCCCAGATGTCTGTGGCATCCAGGGAACCTGGCACTGCCACACAGAGCTGCTTTTGTACAACTGGAGCCACATTTCATCTCAGGGAGATAAAATCTTGTCTGATGTAAGGAAACTGGTAACGAAGTATTTCTTAGGAGGGAAGAGCAGGCAATAACTGAGCACCACCATTCTTTCCATTAATTAAAGAATTACACTGGTTTGATGTGTATGTTCAAAAATCTAGACAACTAAGGCTTAATAATTCAATTTCTCAGCTTTAGATCTCATGTGCTATTCCTTTTTGACATTGTATCTTCCAAAAGCAAATATTAACCAATAATGACAAGATAAATGACTGTTGGCTGGAAATGGACAACCTTACCTATATGCTCATAATTCTTAGTTTCAGCAGCAGAGGTACTCTGGAACTCAGGGAAATAAGCTCGTACTTTAATTAGTGTTCAACTCTCTGTACATATGTAAGTGCATGTGCCTGCATTGGGGTCCGTCTGTAGAGCGTTTCTGTGGCTGAGTAGGTTTGCAGAAGAGTTGAAGGGGTACCATCAGGGGAAAATTCTGCAGCATCTCAAATTAAGAGGCAAGCTGTGAGTTTCTGTAGATTTTAAAGGCAGAACTCTAGATAACTAATACATTTAGTTAGCATAAAAGCTGAGAAATGCAGCATTCTGGCAATAGGTTTTCCACTCAGCAAGTCTTGCTAAGTGACTATATTAATAATTGTTATTGATTATTGACAATAAGTTAATTATTGCTTATTGACTTGCATTCAAAATAGATGTCTGACACTTGTTGAGTAGACCTGTTGATCTGATATTTTTAAAGAGGACCATATCTTAATTTTTGTAGCAAGTTGAGAGAGCAACATAGCAAATCTAAGACTGCATTCCCCCACATCAGCAGCTTTTCTAGGAATACGCAGAGAGATTAATTTTTATGCCAGTGTATTAATTCCCATCTGCAGAACCCTGAGCAAGGTTTTTCACAGCTGATGCATAAAGCTGTTTGACTCCAACAATGACCAAGAGAGACATATTCAAAACCACTCAGCCTTCAGTAAGCCTTACCCCTGGAATTCATATACGGCATCGACTCCCTACTTCCCTTGTTACTGCACCCCCTGACTTCATGGTGCCTCTCTTCCACATTCTCCACTCTCTCTGGTCACACCTGATTTTGACTTGCAGGGATTGTCCCTCTCCACAGCAGCTTTCCCTTGCCCACACCTCACATGGCACTCTCTCGTCTCTTCTTCAGCCCTCGTAGTGCCCCTCTGGATATCTCCTCTGCACTTTATGCAGGAAAATTATGTCCTTTTTCTTCTTGGTACCCTCAAGTCCATGTCTCTTACACCAATTTCTTTTTTCTTCCTACTGGTTCTCCAAAGTGTAGCTGTTCAGCTGGCTGAAAAATCAGCCACGTCCACTGAAGGTCCAAACTGTGAACTCATGGGCCAGACATTCAGAGCTCAGCATAAGACTGTCCAAACAGTTTGGTTTTCTGACACTCTTAAATAATTGATACCTTCTCTGCTGTTATTTTTCTTGTAGTTTTTTTTATCATTCATGAAGTCTTTTATCATTCCAGTTCCATCGCACATCATTTGACGTTGAATGATAACAACCACAGAGAAGGATGAGATTTTAAGCAGTATTGGTTTTTACTAAAAACTGATGAAGTTTGAGGGTTGAATAAAGCCAGAGAAAAATACGGTTTGAAGCTCAAATCTGAACTAAACCTGACAGCAGAGTAGAGACAATATCTGTGTGTAGAAAGAGGGCCAACAGTTTCATAAGAAACTCATATTTATCTTCTAAAGTACCTGTGCTCATAATTAAACCCCCAAATCTAAAAAAAAAAAGTGTGAAATCTGCAATAAGAAAATCACTGAAATAAACCGTGAAACTATAACATGATTAGACACAGAGTAGTCACTGTGAAAGGAAAAAAAAAAAAAAAGAGAAGCTCCAGCCTTGTATTGTTTTTATCCTTAGACTAGAAAGCAACTCCTCTGCATTCAGAACAGCACCAAAGTTTCATGTGTATAACAAGATGAACAGAGAAATGACTGAATAAAAACTGGTAGCCACTGGAGAGAGGTTATTTCTCATTCTTGTTAGTCTGACTGTAAAGATGATTTTGATCATCAGTGTACAGAATGATCAAATTCACCAGAATCTAATTTAATAAATTTTGGTTCATTAAAAGTGTACTGTTTACCAAGTGCTGTTCCCACCTTGCAAGGTCCCAGTTTGGCACAATATTTTAAGGTCTTTCCCTGCCAACAACAGTTCTGCATGTGCAAGAGCACCACAACTGCCAAATTACAGGCTTGCCTTGTCTCCTCTGCTGCAGGAAAGTGCAATTATCCGCACTGGGTCAGCAGGAAATTCCCCAAGGGATGAGTGTAAGCTGTGCATGCACATGTTGGGAGAAGCGGAGGCTCATCAGTGGGACTGTCTGTCATACAGCTTCAAAGCTTTGAGCTGCTGTGCTTTCTCCTCTGTAAAACCCATCCAGGGGAGCTGGGCCAGGAGTTCGCAGAGGATACAGAAACGTTTGAAAATAACCTTGAGGGAATGCCCTGAGGAGCTCCCAATAAAGGACAGAGAGAATAAATGCAAGAGAAAACAAGTCAAGAAGGTAACTTCAGCAGAACAAATCTCATAGCAATCTGTATCTTAATTACAGCCCCTTCCCACCAGATGATTTGTTTTGAAAGATGAAACTCTGTCAGATGATCAGTCTTACAACTCCCACTCTTTCTTATTGCTCCATATATCTGCTAAGTCAAAAATTGTACAAAGCAGACCACATCTCACCTGAAATATCAAAGCTGTACTGAAAGCTGCTGAATGCATTTGTAAGGCAAGAAGGAAGCTTAAATTGCAATATCCTTTAACAAAAATGCCTTCTACCACACCATGGACAATCTACTCAGTTCCTGAGATATAAAAGACTATTGCGCTCATGAGGAAATAATGTAAATGTGCACTTTTTGCCTTAAGTCTTTGTTATTTTCCATATATTAAAACAAAACTTACATTGTAAGGAAATCTCTAAGGGAATGATAGAATACTCTATGTATGTATTGCCCATCCAAGCTGAAAAAATGTTGTAACTATTAAAGCAGAAACAGGAGAAAGAAGCAATTGTCCATATGCTGCTATTGGTTTATACTTTGCTCAGCCTGAAGTTTAGTCTTTTTCCATATTCCCTCCCTCCATCTACATACTTTAATCAACGATTTTAAATTTCTTCACTGACTACAAACAAAAAGATTACTCAAGCACATAGCATGCAAATCTGCCAATTCAGTGGAGAGAATATGCCTGCATACAGTAATGATGTGAAATTTCCAAGATGCAAACATATCAGAATACTTTTAATACAACATTAACACCAAAGCTTAGGAAAAAAGGATCAATGTTGTATCAGAAGGGGTTAGCTCTTGTTCTCTCCCCTGTTAATTAAGACTTCACATCGTTGCTAATTTGATCTTGCTGGTGAGAAGAGCTTTCATTCAGCCTCTCCTCCCCTCCCAGCTGGCGCAGGGAGGTCGGGACAGCAGCACCACCCTGGGATGGCAGGTGGAGGGTCACAAAACCAGGGTAAACCAGGCAGTGCCATATGAGGCAGGCAATTAATACTGTGGATACTGTTATGCTTCTCTAGAAGGAGTGCCTAATCATTTTAATTACTTATTCAAAATTATTTGAATTTATTTATTAATACTCTTGATTATTATATTTGGAATTACAATATCAACATGCTATTAATACGGTGGTCTTTGCTAGTATACATAAATTGGGAGCAGATGCCTGTACTAAAATAACTTGAAGCTTTAAAGCAACACCAAGAAATTTGTAACAGATTTATGTGAAAGAGAGATGGCTCTGATAACACTCACACTGCACTGGCCACAAAGAAACTAGCAATATACTAAAGCAGAAAACTAGCATAAACCAGATCAGATTTGCGGATGGAGACCTGAGATAATCTTGAATATAGAGCTCTGCTTCAATTCTGTCAGCATCTTTGGCTTCAGTGTCTGAATCTCTGAAAATGATTCATGATGAAAATTTCAATCCTGAGGAGTGGGGGAAGGAAGGAAGGAAACCATTTAATTTCATTATCCATCAATAGGGTTATAAATTGTGCAGACAAGGGACACATAGTATTGTAATACATATCATGTGCCCTGAAGGCTGCTTGTGTAAGACTTCTCTTCCTAAAAGGTAGGTTAATGTGAAGGGATTATTAAAGAAAATCAGCAGGAGGGGAAAAACAGTAACACAGACAGGTGACGGCAGCTGATTTAGGTGGGAGTGCACTCTGCAGAAACTATAAGCAATTCACAGAAGCAAGTCATTATAACCCCAGAACAAAAGTAAGGATGGGCTTTAAGAAAGCCCTCTGGAAGACAGATGTAGATGAAAAAGCCAAACCAATGGTGTACCCCTTGCCACAGTGACTGGAAAGTGCGAAATGTAGAACATGGAACTGGCAAACTGGTGTATAATATCTACATGGACTTTATATGTTCCCTTTGAGCACACTCCACAGAAAAGTGTGTGCTGAGCCCAGGCATCAGTGGACCTGCTGGCATCTCCAGTATGCTGGCTATCAGACTCACTGCAGCAGCAAGTGCTATGGCTAGGTAATTCCCTAGTAGCTTTTTGTTGCCCATTTTCAAAAAGATTTGTACCTCCTGACATGACAGAGAACCTGAATTTGCCTGGGTCTCAGTTTCTCTACATTGTCTCCTCTTCCTGTGTACTTAGCCGTGAACAGCATGAAGTGCTGATTCCCTCTATGGAAATGCTTTATCTTGCTCCAAGAGAGCTGTGTTTTCTGGCAGTGAGAAGCATGGAGCTACAAGTGGTAGGAGCAAGTCAGACATGTATAAGTCCACAATCCCCTAGTGATGGTATTGTGATTTTAGAGTTTTAGAAAAAACAAGATTTTTTCATGTTTATTTTGTTGGTTGCAGCTAAATGACAGTGAGGTGAGAAAGGATTCAGGAAAACCTTTAAATAGTGTGTAAAAATTAGAATTCAGATGAAATTGTTTGACATTCTTTCTAGTTACATTATAGAAGAATTAGTAAGAATTAATACATAACTTTTTCTTCTACATGCATGTCGTACACTCCTCTATGTCTAGATCATATCTGTGCTTGTCTGGGTGTCTGTTTTTAAACAGAGAAGCAAGCAATAAGAAAACCAACTACAATCACAGAACTTTTTTTTTAGTGAAGGACACTTGTTCTCTAGAGCTGTATACAGCACAAACACTTGGGATGGGGTCAATTTAGGTTATCTTTGGCCACTAGAAGTTTGTCACCTAATGCAAGATCGTTGGCCAAGCTCAGTCTACAGTTCAGATCTTCCCTCTCCTAACATTGACCAGACACCTAAATTTTAAATGATGTAGGGCTTGTGAGATGACTTTTCCTTGGCTAAACAAAATATTTAATGTAAGCACATTCTTACAACTTAATAAGAAGAAGGAGGATGAAAGAAAGGGCCAAGGGTCAACTTCATCTACTCACTTGAAAGCTGTAAGGAACCAAGCAATGCCCTGCTGACTGGAACGAGGATCCGTCAGCAATGGGGTATGAAAGGAGTGAGGGTGTGGAGGGTGTCTTCTGGTATTTCACCTGAGTGATGAAGGGAGAGCGCATTATGCCCACAATAAAAGATGGTATCAGTGCCAGTGGCAGGACTGGAGCACCCAATGCAGCATCATGCATCTCAGAGTGTTCCCTGGGTCTCTTCCCCAGTACAGGCAGTTTTACTTCATTAGTAATCTAGTCTCTGGATATTGAAATCTCATTGTGTTTCCAAACCAACTTCATTTATTTGCAGTATGTCATCTGGTACATCAAATAACTTTTTCTTTTGCTGTTGCCAAACAGAAGTAAAATTAATTTGTTCTTGTAGGTAGAGAGCTCCCTTCAAAAGTTGAAAGGCTTGTTCTCTGCATATTCATATCTTGTGACACCTAATTCTTTTTTTAAGGACACAACTGAAATTTAAATACCTTTTGTGCCTAGAATTTGTGAATCACTTTCTTTTTGATCAGTGCTGGTTCATAAGCATTCAGCAGGTTTTCTGTGCTTTGTGGTTTGCATGGTGTTTCTTTTTTGGCTGGTTTTGTTTTCTAATTTGCTTCTCTTACATAACTCATTGCTCAGTTCCTGCAATTTGTCCTTGGAAATAATGTGGGCTTGCACTTGTTTAAAGAACATAATACAAAGACATGGAAGAGACATAGGAAAGACATTAAGAAAATTCAATGGACAGGCCTCTTGACCTGTCATGATCTTTGATAGTGCTTATGAATAGTAGTCATATTATGGCTATTTTTCTCCCATTTCATCTGCTTCAGACTCTATTACATTTTCTTCTTTGTCTGCACATGCTTACCAGCAAGAAAAAGACTACTGAAATCCATAAGGATCTGTGTCCTTTTAATATGTCCTGGTAAATCTGAGGTTGGCACTATTCTGCCTGTGACATCTGTGAGAAACAATAAAGGGCAAATTCTCCATTTTCAAATAATTTCCAAACCTATTTACTGCTTACATACTAAATGGACAGTGTTATGAAGGGAATATTTTAAATTAGAGTTTGTTCTTTTGGTGTATGCTGTCAACGGGAAGGCCCATTTTTAAAGAAGAGTCTAATCATTTAGACATATTATCTTATTTCACCAGACTGCTGGACACCTTGAAAGGCTCAGTGGTAATGAACAAACAGGAATCTCCTACACCATAGCTCAGCCTAGCAAAGCTGAACAAAGAGTACATCTTGTCTAGCTGGTAGCAGCAAGACACCCTTACTCTGCAGTGGATCAGCTGGCAGAGGAAAATGTAATGCTCGATTTGTCACCATTTTCCATTAGCTTTTGCCCACCCTGCACTGCTGCTGAGTAGCTGTTCAGAGCTGGAATAGCTCCTGGTGCTACTCTCCATTGGAAGCAGAACTTGCAGGAATGGAAAACAGAGTGGTGATCACAGTAGTCACACAGCACAGACCTGCCAAGCCGGTCTGATTCCAGTCATATTGTGCTTCAACCAAAAATTTATATTTATGCTTATATATGTACACATACACACACAAATGGTTTTGCATTAAAAAACCTCACTGAAAGAAAAAAGCCCTGGGCATGCAGATCAAATAGCTAGTCCAGTATACTAAAATTGTGCTGGAAGGTTATTGCAATTTGCTTTCCAGACATCTGCCACATCCAGTCTTCTTTCTGAGCAGATGAAAACCAATGGAGCCAAACGATGATGAAAAGTTGTAAGGGCAATGCAGTTAACACTTGCCCCCTTAGAAAGAGAAAATGTGATTTTATCAGCATGAGCGTGTTACTTGGGCAGCAGCCGCAGCACCGCAGGGCCAGCGCTGCTCCAAGCCAAGGCTCCTCTAGCTGCAAGAGTGTCCTGGGAGAGACAACACTGGAACTACTGCTGGAAGAACTAGCTGGGTGAAAATGGGAAGCCTACTTTGGTGAGAAAGCAGGTGGTTTTACTGAAATGTATGAACAGCAACATTTGTGAAAGGAGGAGGTTGAGTTACTCATGGCTGAAATAAGTTTATTCAGCCTCTGACGGGAAAACTTTTGTCCAACACATTATTCACTGGTATTATACAAGCAGCTCTGGACAGAATGTGTTTAGTCATACTGTCTTGAAACTCGATGTCTGCTAATGCAGAATGGCGGATTTGATCCAACATTTGCGAATGAATGAGACCATGTGAATTGTCAGAAGCCTTTCTGTGTGTACTGGATCCAAGGGTCCATAATAAACACCACTCATCCAACCATTAAAGAATTATTTTTTCATTTAAGAGATGTGGATAAAATATTATTACAGGAGGGCTGTGGGAAATAGGGTTTTGTGATATAGCCATTACCTGTGACCAACAATTTAGATGTATCTCAATATTAAGTTAGCTGTTGTTTAAGTTAAGTGATAAATTTGCCCAAAATAGTCTTCAGATCATAGCTTGAAACTTATAGCTTTTCTTTTTAAAGTTTTTATAACTGTGGCTGAACATCTATGTAAATGCAAACATTTACAGTAGAGCTGCAAGTGAGACACACAGTGCAGCATTCATTATTGTGCCATAATAAATAAAACCACTATTGCAGGATTATGCATGATAAATATGGATTTAAATACATGGATGTGGTTAATAAAAATGGCGAGTTTCATAAACACACCAGAACAGTAGTGGTTTTTACACTATTTATGGTTAAAGTTGTCTCTGCAGAAACAATACTTCTATTGCTGAAATGATTGCCACGTTCAAAGTACACAATGCTAACCACATCAGCAAATACAGAGGCATTGTATGGCATCTCCAAGGGGAACTGGCATAACACCAATCTGAACACTTGTACATCCATTCATCCATGCTTGATAATTCCTGTCTCCTTCTTAACCGTTTCCTTTTATAGCAAACTCCTGGGACTGCAGGTTAATCTTGAAAAAAACCTTTCTGTCATTTTGCCGGATGCAATAGTAATGGAAACCTGAACACATTTCATACACATCTGTAAATATTGAGGAGGAGTTAAGTTCCTGACTCACACATCATATATTCATCTCTTTATAATACTGCAATTTGCAAATCCACCTACCCAGTCTGATGAATCATTCAACTATTCTTTCTTTGTATCAGAGACAAAATTTAGTAGGAGGCTCTCTCAACGACTCTTTGACTCCCTAACCTTTTTTTCCCCTTTTGCTGCCAATGCACTCATTTAAAAGTGAAAGATCTAATACAGTTCTGTAGGTTAGCATGTCAATGCTGGCTGGAAGGACTTGGTCACAATGATATTGCTGAGGTCTGCTACCACGAGATATAAACGCCAACAAGCTCATTGGTTTCATCTCTGACCGAGATGGTGTGTTTGCAACAGTAAAGTAGTGGCTACATGTCTCTTCACTGTGCATCGCTGCTGGCTCAGCTCCTGAGCCAATTTAAATCAGCATTGCGCTCTTCATGCCAGCCATGCTATAGAGATTTATGGCAGCTGAAGACCCATCCTGCAGAGTGCTGTTCCGGGTGGCGGTGAGACAGAAGGCAGAATGTGCTGGGACTCTCCTGGCTAAATAACGTGTTCAGATCTCAGGTCTGCCAGCTTCAGAATAAGCATCTCTGCTATAACATGGTGGAGTCCTGAAACAGATCTGTTATACCCTAAACAATAATCCTAGCTAACCAGCCAGTGAGACTCACCACAGGCTAAGAAACAGGTATTTTGACACATCTGGTTTTGTGAAAACTTTTGATGTAGAGTGAAAGCAAAAACCAAACTCTAGAACTTGCCCCCAAATGGAGCCAGCAACCAGCTCCAGAGCCCCATGCCTTCCCCTCCCTTGGTGCAAATCAAGCGTTGAAGGCAGTGGTGTTACTCTATACTACAACCAGTGCAAAAGAGAAAATTAAGTAAAATCAAGTGCTTACTAGTCATGATGAAGTAATACAGAAGAGAACAAAGTGTCTTGCCCAATTTCACAGTTGGACCATGGCAATGCAGACACTGTCACAAAAAACTATAAACAACCACGATGACTTCAATCCAGTCCTTCATTCTCTCAAGACATCTGCCACTTTTCACAGACGTTTCTGTGAAACGCTTTTAAGTCACAGGCTTGTAGCAAAATACAAGTTTTGATTATAAACTGGATTCTCTCATGAATGTTTTGACAGCCTATTTGCATAAAATGTCTCGTCATTAAATTGAGGGTGAGCAACACACTTATCAATTTGCTTTTCACCAGGAACATTCCTTAAGGCATAGAAACAAAGGTCAGCCAAAATTCTGAGCTCCACTTTAAAAATATTCACTGAGAAAGGAAAACGTACGCAAAATACATGGAAATCTACTAAAATAATAACAGTGTGCTAATGATACAAAATTTCAGAAGTTGTTTGCAACATTTGTGGGAGTTTTAATTGCAAGCAAAACAACTGTTGCAATGTTTACTTGAATTTTGTCTTGCACAGTTTCAGTAATGCAGAACACCCATCTACCACTGCACCTCAGATCAGAGAGATTTCGTACAGACTCTCCCTCTTCACAAAGTCAGATCATACTATTTATTGGTTCTTTATCGCAAAATCATGAGGCAGCTCTGGTAGGTGGACAGGATGAAAACCCTCAGTTAATATATTTGGAGGAATTTATTTATAGTGGACACTGGAAGATCTATGGCACAGCTTATTTTAGTTTGGTCTCTCAAACTCACATCCAGCTTCAACAACACACAAAACTAATTATTTTTGTATTCAGACCACTGTAAATCAGGGAGGAATATCCTGAATATAGCCTAAAAAGAGTAAAATAGAGGCTCAAGCCCATCGTTTTATAATTTCATAGCTGCTGTGTTAACAAAAAAAGAGAAGTTACCCCGCTGCTTCAGTTAAATGCCAAATTGTTTAAGGAAAACAAACAGACCCTGATGCTTGACACCTTTTTTCGACATGAATACTATGATTTCCTGCTGTAAGGCAGTAAAAATAACAGATTGTTGTAATCTAAGAAGTGCAAAAGGATGCACCATCTATCACTGTTCCTATTTATTTCTCCTATTTATCTTATTTCACCACCTCTCTTCCTCCTTCTGACTTTCATGCAGATTCTGCAAGTAAACAAAATATTCTTTATTCTCAGCCTTTGGTTTTGTGACCTTTCCCTGATGCTGTTGTGTGAAGTTGTTGTACTGGATTACAACATTTTTGTGTTCAGGAACATTGGGGCACTGGAGAACTAAAAGTAAATTAAAAGCAGCCAGGAGGTGGTTACGGGTTGTATTTAGTGTTTAAGGACCATAGTAAAAAACATATATCATAGTGTGAGATAAAAACAAGAAAAGGGCAGATTGAGAAGGATATGGAGCTACTGAATGGCTGAGGACAGAAAGAAAACACTTAAAAAAACCTTTTCAGAGCCAAATTCCACCCTTGGATAACAATGAAAACTTTTCAGAGGTTTTGAATGAACAGAACCGTGTAATCAGATATGTGATAAAATTCCTCTGCTCTGCCAGAAGAAAGCAGCCCATCCCTCAAATGAAATTCACTCACCTGTGAATGATGTGGTATCTCTGCAAATAATCCAGGGAAAGCGCCAGCTCACAAATGTACAGTTTAACAGTTCCTTCATTAAAGTGGACGTTCTGCTGCAAGTGGTAACGCAGATCACCTCCGAGTAAGAGATCAACCACCATGAACATGTCTTCTTCATCTTGAAAGGAATACCTGGAAGAAAGAGTTACAGCTGAGATATCAGGGTCAGTGATGCAGCCACAGCCGTGCCCTGGGGTAGCTCTCTACAAGTAGATCTGTTCAAGGCAAGTCCATGATTTGCTCAAAAGGCGTACACCAGTTTCTCACTGCTGTGGTCCAACCCTGAGACCAGACTTTGATTGTGGTGGGACTCTCTGCATATTCAAGGCAAGTGGAGCTTGAACTGCTGCTGTACTACTATCTTGTTTTAACCATAGATTAACACCTGAATGTTGATAAAACAGTAATTAAAATACCTTTCAGGTTTTTACATTTTTAAATAACCGTATACTCATTCAGTTGACAAAATGGCTTGCTAAATAGCAGCGATAAAATGGAAGGTCTTGAAACACGCTTGGTATTCACACACTTACAACTGTAGCTCAGTGCCTATGGAAAGTATCCTGACAAAATCAAGAGCTGCTGTCCCGGGGATATTTTCCAGATTCAGTAAATATACACAATGTTCTATTAGCTGAGCATTTTCTATAGCTTGCAGTGTAGCTCCAAATTCAATATGAAATAAAACTGTAATTTTACTGGCTAACAATACATATTTTTTCAGTCTGCAACTTAATATCTTATAAAATGACAGTCTTCATGTTTACTGACTGAATTCTTCTGGACCCTTTCCCAGAACTGCTTGTTGAATACCCCGAGGACCAAACTCTGACCTGATTTAAATCCTGTAAATCCAAAGGTGTAGCCAGTCAATGTATAGTGTATATATAGTGCTTGGCCAAGCAGGAATTTCCATGTGTTTCTACTTACCTTGGCTATGCTGCCATTGCTCTGTTTATTTCTGATCTGAGTAAACTGACAGAAACTCTCTGGTTTTCATTTCTGAATGCAACTGTCTAAGATACAATATTTTAGATTTCCCAAATGGGGAATGGTGAATACCTTATACCTAATATGAAGTCACTCTTCTCTTAGAAATTGTTTTAGAATTAATTTTGATGTGAAGTTGTATTAGCTTATACCAGTTGTGGATATGGACTGCTGAGAGGTGAGCTGCAATGATAGTGCCTCTTCCATCACCTTTTCTCCCATGAGGTGTGTAATATGTGTTGGCTACAGATGTGATTCAGTTCTCCTGAACTGTAAAATATATGCTAAGGAAATGAAAAAGAGTGGGCTTCCAGAAAATCAGTGCCCACCCTCTTCCCAAAGGCAGAAAAGTCTATATTAGATTATTTTAATTGACAGTTACGTACAGTTTCACTTTCATTCCCAGGCTTGCACTTTCTGAAATGAGGCACTGCTTAGGCGTTGTCACAGATGGTTTGTTTTGAATTTAAATGCTTTCTATTCTTTCCAAACACAGTTCTGAGAAGTGAGTGTCTCTAGGTACTATGCTATTCTGTTGCATTTCTGTATGCCTGCCAGATACCAGGAGGGGAAAGCCATTTTATTTGCATTAAGCTTACTTCTCAATAAGCCCAATCTCTGAAGCAAAATAGTGAAGTAGGTGGCACATGGTGTCTGCTCACCTCTAGAGACTCAGAAATTCATAACATACACGTTAAAAAAGAGAAGGCTTCAATTATATTCAAATTACTCTGAATGTTACGCATTACTGAGCCTGGAGCAATTGCAAAAGGAAAGCTTAAATAGGTAGTTATGTTTAAGGTTTTTTTTTTTCTTTTTTGGCACTGCCGTTATTTTAAATGAAGTAGTTGTAACATTAAGCAGATGTATTGAGAGGTGTTATTTGTTCCTTCAGTTACTGCTTGAGTAAAGTGTAGATTTTGTCTGATTCCTTTCTATATTAAAAAAAAAATCCAAAATGAAAAGTTACAGATTGAAAACTCTACTTAAATGTATAAGTGAAATATTGTGTCTAGCCTGGGACTAAAGAGCTCTCCTGGTGTCTAGAATCATATGATTACATGTCAGTAGAAATGTTTCTGATGCAACACTGGTCTCGAGAAGGAAAATGTCCTGAGTCATTTCTTCAGTGATTCAGCCACCATGAGGCAGAGGGTGAAGGCAGGGTAAAGACTGACTGCTGTGAACTTGCTTTTAAATTCAACGACTATTCCTCTTTCTGGGAAATTAATGAGTGTGTTTCAAAGTGTACCCATGAATGTTTGTCTAGATAAAAAAGCCATCATAACAATCCAGAAATAAATGTGAAATCTTGTCCACATCCAGGTGAATGATAACACTTGATGGAACCGGGTTTTCATTCCAAGCACGTGTTTCTGCTGATGAACTCTGGTTTCCTATGCTTGTGAGTAGGGAATGGTGGTCCTTTGTTGTCTCCCAAGCAATCTTTTGGTGCATCTGTGAACCATGAATGATTTAAAAGAGAGATGAAAAAGTTGAACTGGAAAGAGCTAGGACTCTATCCTGTTGCATTTTGTCAGGAAATAGTACTCTTTGCATAGAAGAACATGTCTACAGTCAGGTGCAGAGGGTTGAACGTTATTTTTGCTCACATTCCGTAACAAAGTAAGAGCAACCACACTACGTCAGCCTAGACATCTATCTAGCTTGGGAGTCACCAGAGTGCAGACACTCAAGGAGGAGCAAAAAACACTATGGAGATATATAAAGCTTTCCTCCAGGATTCAACTGACCTCCACCCATTCGCTGCTCCTGGACTTTCTGGGACTCCATTTGGCATCTCTGGGAATCCAGGCTGGGATGACGAGAGATGGGTTTTGTCCTGGGACCTGTCAGACCTGTTAGTGAATGACTGGTCTCCTGCTACTACACCTTGCATCTCAGGTAAGCATATTAAGGTAAGTGCAATCCGTACAGACAGAGCTACGAGGCTTCCAGAGATGACTCTATGTCTAGAACAAAGTGTTTTGAACCCAAACAGACAAAAAAAAGAACAAAACCAAACCTGCAGAGACTCAGAAGTATGGCTAATGTTTGCACTCATCAGCCTTCTTGCATCTGTCATGACCTGTGAACGGAGCACAGGCCAGTTTCATCTACATGTTGAAGCTAGAATGGTGCACACTGAGACATAGATCTTGAGGAGCTCTGGATATCCTTTCCGATGTTCTCCTCTTTCACTTGGAGCCAGATTTTTATTTCATTTATAATCATATATACCTGCGATAACTCTGCTGATCCTGTCAGGAGTATTGTGCATACTGGTGTAGTTAAGATATGAGCTGTATAGGCCCAGTTTGAAAGAACAGGTGCTGTGGATGGATATGTTCAGTATACCAACAGACTTCTTCACCCATGCTAAATTATACTGCACCTGACATACATCATTACGCTAATCATATGCATATAGCCATGGATAATGGTGTTTTCCCTGGACAGTCGAACCAGTTGGGTAAAAGCTGTGTGGATGGCATTTCTCTGACTATCTGGATCAGACCAGAGTGCAATTAAAGCTGCTGCAAACAAGACCATTCCAAGAGATTTTCTGTAGGGTAAATGAGTTCATCCCAGTGAAATTACGTGTCTACGACCTAGAGGAGAGCTTGGACATAGCAAACAGCAGAAGATCTTTAGAGGTGATGGCCACTCCACTAAGTAGCTCCAGCAGTTTTAAGCTACTGAATGTAGAGCAGGAGTTGCTCCAGGTCCTGCTGTGCAGTTGGGTACTGAATGCTGTTGCTCCTGCTCTGCGTTAAGGACTCACAGGACTTGGTGTACCAGCTCCTGACCAGTTTCGTTTGTCATGGTCACAAGCAGTCATGCCCTCTGTCTCTCTCCCTTCTACAAATCCAGTATTCTTTCTTTACACAAGAAATGAAGTATTCCCTTTCAGCTTCTTGCTTTTTCAATATTTCAAGAAATAAGTGGTTTTGATTTATTGGTGTAAGAATTGAAATTGACAGCAAGTGAAATATTTGCCACAGGAAAAATAAATCTTTGAAAATATTCCTGCAGGTTGGGGAGGGGCTGGTGGCAAATCAGTCCAGTGGAGATTAGTTTTTTGAGTAAGCACTGTAATTTTACTTTTGTAAGCTTCTTATCTGCTCAAAGGCAAATGACATACAAAAGGGCTGATTGGTTTTTGAAGTAAAATCAGAGGTTGTTTGGGATTTTTATGTTAACCAGGTAACTGAGAAATACCTACTGAATGAATTATAGCGTTGTGACTGATATTGAATACTAAGAATACATTACTAAATTACTGTAAAGACAAAATTTTAATCCTCCTTGAAATGAAAGAGCAAATGACTTGGAGTAAATTTCTTTTTTTTTTGTTTCTTTTTGTTTGTTTGTTTTTTAAGTAGTGTCATGAACCATTTGTAGGAAAACTGTTCTAATTACAGAGCTAGTCTCTGCTTTTTCTTGCTTGAAGAAAACTTTTAATGCATTAGAATCAGCTTTCTCCAAATTAAGATAAAATAATAATGCCCCTAGCAACAGCGAATTGGATTTTTGGTTATCTTCAGACTGGAAGATAAACTACCATTGAACAAAATCCTCCATGGAAACAAATCTAAACAAAGCACTTTCTGAATAAGTTATATCTGATTCCATATTTATATCTGTATATTTGTTTTAATAATATCTATTTTTGTATTTATATCGTATTTGTATTTATTATTTGTATCTCTGTCTCTTCACAAAAGCAGTTACAGATGAATTATTAAGATCATTTTTCTCCTTTGCATTCCTTCATCTTAGTTAGCTAGGGTAATTTTTTGTTGAAATCCTGCCAGATGAGGCACCCGCTATACAGAGTTCTTGTTTCATACATATTACCTGGGGAAAAGGACATCATGATGGATATTTTGTATATGACTAATTTAAGAGTAAAAACACATTAGCAAAATTTCATCATTAAGCCCAAACCAAACTTCATAAATCTGAGGTAATCAGTTAAAGGAAGATATGCACAGTTCAGACATTCAGATAACACCTCTGCTCTGTACTGACTATGATAAATGATTAAGTCTTGGTAGCTCCTAATTATAAATTTAAAGAAGGATCTTTCTCCAGTTTTCCCCTGGTAGCATTAAAGGGAGGAGGTAATTTTTTTAGTGACATGAAGCCCCTAGCGACTGTAGATTTTCCCAGTGTAGATGTAGATGTCCCAGAACAGTGCAAAGCAGAGAACTGTAACAGTGCATTGGTTCCTAATTTTGCAGTCAAAATAAGGAACACCAACAGCTTGGGAAGAACTGGCCTTGTGTCTCGGTGCCTTGCGGGTTCCCTCTGTGACGCCTTCTCAATTCCTGTTGCAGAGCTGCTCAACACTGGCCTGGATTAGCAAAGCCTTGAGGAACCTTTCAAACACAGGCAGATCCCAACAGGGAAAACTTCCATAAGCCAATTCAGCTTGTCCAAGAGAGAGCAGGCAGGTACTGGTTTGACCCTCATTAACTGCTCAGACTGGTGTCCTTCAGAGAAATCCTGTGGCTGCATCTGGACTGCTGAGGGCAGTCTCACAGAGAGGTCTGAGCTAGGTCCAGAGAAACCACCTCACCCAGACACAAGGTTAGTTGCGGCACTGCAGTGTTGCCCTTTTTGTGAAAGCAGAATTTATTACCTCTGGCAAATCATGAGGCTGGTCTAGTTAAGCTAGTTTGGCTTCCTGAACCCAAGCTAGCACCCCTGAGTGGTGTTGTGTGAATGTACCAGCTTCTCTGGGAAGAGTCAGCTCCACTTAGAGTGCTTCACTGGTGCTGCAGTCTTGAGTGGTCAGATGGGGTTTGAATTACCCGAGTTACCACTAACCCTGTTCATCAATGAGAATTTGCTCTCTGTAGGAGAAAGATTGTTCAAAAGTAGACTTCATACTTCACAAAGGAGTGCAAATGTCAGAGCCCCTACCCCAAATCAGGCTCTCAGGGCTTGAAGCTCTGACAGTTCCAGGGATCTCCAGATCTCCTAGAATCTTTACCTCACGACAAAATTTCCAAGAAGCAGTAGACTGACAATGCTATAGCAATCTCCTAGGAAACTATGCCAGTGAGCTGTGGATCCCAAAGGTTGGGGGACCCTTTTTGGAAGGTACAGCAAAGCTGAAAACTGGGACCTTTACTTAAGGACAAGATTTTGAATTAAGACCTGCTTTCTGCTGGAAAACCAATGTGACCCATCATGTTACCTCAGCTGATTCTGCTTGGCTTTCATATAAAGGAAAGAATTTTTACCAGCAAAATAGTTATTGACTTACTCTGTTTTTACATTATCTATGGTTCTACATGACTCCTAATTTGAAGGAGTCATCTTGCTACATTGCTAAACAGAGGAAATCAATGCTGCAGTTGTATTTGCATAACAAAGATGCCCAGTGAGTGTCATGAGCATACTGAGACAAGACTGGTTTCTGCGGAGCTCTTAAGGCTTGCACAAAATAAGAATGCATCGAAACTGCCTCTGGAAAGACAACAATGGAAAATGCTATTAGAGTCTCTCTAGGAAATATGAGGTGAAATGGTCAGGGCAGCCCACTCACAAGACTAGGTAAGGCACAGCAAATGCAGCTGCAGGTGAGGCAGGGTGAAATGGGGATGTCGCTGCCCAGCTGCACTGCCCCCTCACCCTTCCAGTGCGAGCACTGCTCCAGGAGCTTTCCTGATTCTTCTGCTTGTCCTCAAAGCTTTTGGGGGCAGGGAAAACTGTTCTATACTCTCCGCGTGACACATAGTGCAGAGAAGTCACCAGGTACCTAAGTGCTGATAATATAGCATTTACTAAGATTAATGTTCCAAGTAACTAGGATCCCATATCCAACTGGCTTGTAATTTGTACAAGCAGCGTTTATATACAAAGGGATTTATATTTTGCTGGGAAAGAAAAATCAGCATTTTATCTTTCCTTTATAAAGCAAAATGTACTGCAAAAATATAGCAGACAGCCTCATTACACTTATTTACCTGAAAGAAGTAAAAAACTGAACAAGAAAAAAAAGATCAATTGGTAGTCTGTATGTAACTTATGACAAGAAGTATGTATCAGAGAAACTGAAGAAAAATATAGGTCCAAAACTCCCTGGTACGGGTATGGTGGAATATAATATAGGTATAGTATAGGCTGGTATAGGTATAGGTTATAGTATAGTATGAGTGCCAAAAATAGCAACTTTTTTAATTCATACATCAAATCATTACAAACCTGCCTGTGCTGAAAAAGTACACTGAAAACTATTATACCCACTGTGACTGAGAATAGAAAATACTTATCTTTGAATTACATATTTTATAAGATGATATGGTGAAGCTAATCAAAGTAATGTCAAGTTTGTGTGTTCTGCCAGCCAAGAACAAGCCTCAAGAGGCAAACCCCCCAGATTTATGAACTTCATAAGCACAAGTATGCAAGTGTTATGAAGGAATGTTGGAAATGTTCCTTCATAATGTCTGTTTTGCTTACATTTCTATAGATTTCTTTTGTCCTTTTGGAAAATGGATAAGCATTAGTTATTGGGATGTGCAATTTGTGCTTGTAAAATATTTAATAGAAGTCTGTTGTTGCAAAGAAATGGAAATACATTTATTTCCAAACTCAGAAAGACAAGAGTCATTTCTCCAAATGCTGTTAAGAACAAAGGACGATTACTTCCTTTATTTCTTTATAAATATATTAAAATATCTTTCAAGATTATGTAAAAAACTTTTGAGAACAGGAAAACTCTTCTATAAAGTTGTTGTTTATGCTTATTTGAAATACCTTCTTAAATTAGCTCTGATGTGACCAAAGGGGACAGCTAAGAAAAATGACTAAATAAAAAATAGCCTGAAATGAAATTGAAAGATGCCAAGAATTTCTGTCTCAACAAAGGTAGTAAGAGACATGTTATAGACTTTTCAGCATAGTACATCTTCATATAACCAACACCAATTAATATTAGCTCCCAACCAGCTAAGGCCTATCAATTACAGACAGTTTAGTACTCATCCACACATGGAGGAAAAGTCTTTTTCTCCCTCCAGGACGTTGAGGAGATAAGGCCACAAACCCTCTCTGACCTGAAAAACAGCTGCTCATCATCCCCATGTGCACTGCCACAGCATTTGGCTCAGCTCATCATGAGCTACACAATCATGCAACAGGCAGGCAGCAAAGAACAGTAATGAACGAAACATATAAAAGCAAAATGCAAAACAAATAACTGCTGTTTCTTGTTTTACTACGCACTTTACTTTCACGTCATGAAATAAACCTCATAAATGTATTTTTACATGCATAAACTACAGGTTATTGATCAATGCTATTCTGACCTGTTCAAGTTCTTTGTGAGTCCTGATCATTTGAGATGGTTTGCCTTAGAGCAGCTTGTCTTTTACTCCTTCATCCGGCTCTAATCAACCAATGCTTTGCTCTCTCTAAAGGCAGCATCTTTATTTCTTCCTCTGATTTTGCACATGCTAGTGGAGGATGAGGTCATTTTGAGTTGTGGGTTATTGTAATAACTGTGGATATTTTGCTTATCCTTAATCATGGTGTCTTCTCTGGTATGGTAGGGAAACCATGTGATTAAATGTTGGTGGTCATCTACTAAATTAGAAAGTGTTTTTACTGTTTAAACCATTTTGTGTTCCTCTAGACTGGGGGTGAAGAGCTTACAGCCAGGGTTTGCATATGGCCCACAGTCACATGAGATGATACAAATCTTTACATTGTGATGGAGTAGTGTTCACTGAACGTTAAGACAGATGTGTAGAATAATTTTGGATGGAAGGGTTCTCTGGAGGTCAACAAGTCCAACCTCCTGCTCGAAGCAGGGCTAATTTCAAACTTAGGTCAGGCTGCCCGGGGCCTTGTCCAGGGCAGTTTTGAAAATCTCCAGGGATGTAAATTCCACAGGCTCTCCAAGAAGTGTGTTACAGACACTCATTGAGTTTTGAAGAGACTTTTTGCTTACATCCAGTTGGGATTTCTCTTGCTGCACCATGTCACTCTTGTCACTCATCCTTTCAGTGTACACCTCTTTTAAAAAGGGTTTTTCTCCACCTGTAGATATTGCCATCTTTATGTCATCACCACCACACCCCTGGGTAGCGGAAGACTGCAATTAGTTCCCTTCCTCAGCTCGGCAGCGTCATGTCCCAGTTCTGCTCTCTAATCCAGGAGCAATGATACTTCTCCAAATCTTGTAAACAAGGGTTGGATGAACTTATTCCAAGAAAGACCACTGCAGGAGGTAACTTCTGAGACAATGAGTGACCCTTCACAAACATTTGTTTGCAGCCTAGAAAATTTCACACAAATAGGATGAATTTTTGGTGCACTATGAATAGCTGAAAGCAGAAAAAACTACTATGCAGCCACACTGCTAGCAATTACTATGACTCTGACAACATTTTTATTCCCATATATTAGGTGATCCATTTTTCCAAGTCCATCTCTAAAAGTGCTTTCTGATAACTTGTTTTTCAGGAGAAAATTAATTACTTTTCTGTCTCATTTGCTCATATACTTGTAGATTTAATGGCACATTCTCATGATAAAGTCTGTGTTTTCTCAAATATTATTAGATTAGACCAATGATAAAGTAAGACTTGCAAATGAATGCAAAATAGGCTCATGTCTCAGTCTATTTGTTTAAGATTTTTAGCAGACTTGGATGCAATATTGTCAAAGCTCTTTTTAATTGTTCTGGTATCACAAAAAGCATGGCAACTTTCACCAAGTTCACTCAGTTTTACTCTCTGAGTCCAAAGTCAGCTTCATTCTTCACCAATTTTTTTTTCCAAGTGTTTTATCTTTCATAGATATTTTGTTGAGGGGATTAAAGAAAAGTCTCCACTATCTCCTGTTCTATGTATAGCCTTCTTTACAGTAGGTACATCACAATTACACGAGAGCTCTATTCTGGTTGAGTGAATAAGAGCATATATAGAAGGCACTTCGGATTTGCTGATATTCTCAGCTGAATGGAGTCTCCAAAATCCATTCAGCTGTGTGGGAGATATGCTGTGACTGGCTATACTCATACTTAGCAAATGTTCGCCAAGTTCTTCATTATCATTTTGTGTTATTATAACTGCCAATTTATATCACTTCATATGCACGTGGCACTACAGCAGTAGCAATTATTTGTATAGTGCCAACTAGTCTCTCTTTTCCCTTGCTTGTCTCAAACACGTCCAATTAAAGCAAGCAACAGACAGCATATGTGAAGAAATCAGGGAAACTGCTCATACAAACAAGTGCCCCACTACCTATACAGGAAATAGCTCACCAAGAAAAGCAGGTTCTTGGGAAAGAAGTGGACAAGGAAAAAGTTCATTGGGAATAGTGGACTGAAAACATGGACTGAATTTGGAATGCAAGTCCAGAGCTCAGTCTTCAACTTGCAAAGCTTGGTATATTTGTAACTTATGGTCCATCCTGATGAGTAGAAAATCAAGCAAAGGCAGTAGGAAGCTGGCATGGATGAGCAAGGAGATCCTAACTGAACTCAAACAGAAAAAAGAAGTGTAGAAGAGGCGGAAGGTGGGGGCAGGTGATCCAGGAGGAACATAGAGTTGCTGTCCGATCTTGCAGGGATGGGGTTAGGAAAGCCAAGGCTGACCTGGAGTTGAGTCTGGCAAGGGATATTAAGGGCAACAAGAAAGGATTCTACAAGTCAGCAAAAGGAAGAGTAGGGAAAATATGGGTCTGTTGCTGAATGGGGCAGCGGAGCTAGTGACAGATGACATGGAAAAGGCTGAGGTGCTCAATACCTTCTTCACCTCAATCTCCACTGGTAAGACCAGACTTCAGGAATCCCAGGCCCCAGAAGGAAAACCTGGAGCAAGAAAGACCCTAGGTGGAGGAGGACGAGGTTAGAGAGCACTTAAATAAACTGGACATATATAAATCCATGGGGCCTGATGGATTGCGCCCATGGACGCTGAGGGAACTGGCTGATTTCATTTCAAGGCTGCTGCCAAATACTTTTGGAAGATCATGGCAGTTGGGAGAGGTGGCTGAAGACTGGAGAAAAGCAAATGTCACTCCTATCCTCAAGAAAGGCAAGAAGGAAGATCTGGGGAACTACAGGCTGGTCAGCCTCACCTTGATCCCTAGGAGGGTGATGAAGCAACTAATCCTGGAAATAATTTCCAAACACATGAAGAACAAGAATGCAATTGGGAGTAGTCAGCACAGATTTATGAAGGGGAATCTCCTGAAGTTCAACAAGGTGAAATGTGCACCTGAGGAGCAACAACCCCATGCACCAGTACATACTGGGACTGCCTGACTGGAAAGCAGCTTTGCAGAAAAGGATCTTGGGTTCCTGATGAACACCAAGTTGGCCATAAGCCAGCAATGTGCCCTTGCAGAAAAGCAGGTCAACAGCATCCTGAGCTGCATTAGGAGAAGTGTTGCCAGCAGGTCAAGTGAGGTGATCCTTCCTCTCTCCTCAGCACTGGTGAGGCCACATCTGGAGTACTGCATCCAGTTCCGGGCTTCCCAGTACAAGAAAGAGTCCAGTGCAGTGCCACAAAGATGATTAAAGGACTGGAGCATTTTTCATACGAGAAGAGGCTCGGAGAGCTGGGACTGTTCAGCCTGGAGAAGAGAAGGCTCAGGGGGGATCTCATCAATGTGTATAAATACCTGACAGGCAGGAATGAAGAAGAGGGAGACAGATTCTTCTCAGTGGTGCCCAGCGACAGGACAAGAGGCAATGGGCACAAATTAAAACATACGAATTCCATCTGAACACAAGGAAATACTTCTTTGCTGTGAGGGTTGTCAAACATTGGAACAGGTTGCCCAGAAAGGCTGTTGAGTCTCCATTTGGGGAGATAGATACAAAAATCCCAACTGGGCAACCTGCCTTAGGTGACTCTGCTTGAGCTGGGGTTTTGGATTAGATGAACTCAAGAGGTCACTTCCAAACTAAACAATTCTGTGATTCTGCAATCTTTTCATTACAGCAGCTAACTGATTGGCTCTCCAAACTGGGGCTACATACAATAAAAGGAGTCTTGAAGAAGAGAGTTTGAGCAGAGTTTGTCTCATGCAGAATTTCCTCTGTTTCTCTTCCCTCTTTCTCACAACCTCATCATTTGAGGTTCACAATACTTCATTTAGTGGAAGATTTAAAAAAAAAATAGTTACCAAAATTTCTAAATGGAGATAAGCACTAATTACTAAACAAGTATTTCAACCAGACCAAATAACCCAAAGTTTCATAGTATTTAACAATAAGGTTTTGCTGGGGCAACAGCAGATATTGGGAAAAGGCTATTGCAGGTCTGGACTCACACTTTGGTGGAATTCGAAGTTCAGCAGTCAAACTTCTTATAGATTACAACAAATGATCTCCAAACCCTCTCTATTTTTAACTTCAAACACTGTTCTGTTTTAAAGACAATTTTATAAGAGTCTTTTTTCAGGTTTATGAAGCAAAGAAACATCAAAGTTGCAGCACTCACCATTAAGCTTCAATCATAACAAAATTTAACCTTCAGCACATGAAAAACTTCACTGAATGAAAAACAAACGAACACATTTTGGAGTTAAAAATAGACATAAATCTTTGCTGTATATAACCTTAGATGCTGCAGTGATTGTGTATGTGTATCTGTACACAGGAGGCACTCTGCATGGGTTGAGAGGCTTAAAATAGTGCTTTTTTATTTATTTAGGCATTAACCAGGTTTTCCTCTGAGCTACATGAAAACCTTCATTTTTTACATGCTTACCTTGCACACGTATACCTTCTGTAGGTAGTTATCTCATTGGAATTGGACAGATTTCCAATTACGCCCTTCCCTCTGCCTGACTTTGCTGTAGACTAAAACCTCTCTGCTACTGCAATGAATGGTTCATCTTCTTCTGTTTTTGTTAGAAATACCCAAACACTTTTCAGCCCATTTTCTGCAGAATGTCCTCCACTCTGATACTATCCCTGGTGAATAAAAGCAGCTACTCAAAAGGTTTCACCCAAAGAGCTCCTCCTATTTTCTGTAAATAAAATAGTTAATTTAAAACAGTGGTGTGAAGCATAATGTTTTCAATGACATGTAGATGCCTCCTAATGTTTTCAGTGAAACCAATTTTTTAACTGTGAACATTTCTGAAATGTTAAAATAAATTAAACTTGTTGGACTGAAACACTGCTCACTCTGTTGAATCTTTACTAGCTCATTTCAGGCTTACCTTCTTAATTGTCATACAAGTTATTTTGCAAGCTTTTCAGGCCCCAAAGATGGATCAAAAATCTGAACAGTAATGTAAAGAATGTAGTGCAGAGCAAGTCAAGCTTATTGTCTCTGTCATTTTAAGTGAGGACAGATAGCTGTTTTCAGTTTGAACTTTTTTCCCCACAAAAATTTCCTTACAATCCATTCTTCTGGAAGGAACATAAGATAGCAGCGTGATTTAAGTGATTCTCCAAGTAGCATGAGCATACATGAAACAACCTTTACTTTTTACTGTTGTTTCTCACCCATACACCAAATCTAAGAGAAACCTTGGAAAACATAGAAATAAAGAGGTTTTTGTTTGCTTTCTAGAACATTAGTCATAAATCCAACTGGTCAAGAACTCAACAATTTACTAGAATTGAGCTTCTTAGACCTGGTTTTGTCCTGACTACCTTCAGGCATGTTATTAACGTGCTTTGGGTTAGCAGAGTAGTTTCTCTAGGATCGCTGTGTAGTAAGTAGACAGTCCTGATCACAGGTGTGCTAACTGCTCTCTAGAGATTCCCTTTTTTTTCCACTGATTATAGAGGTAGCCCAAGGGCATGAGGCTGATGTCTCAAGTCAGCTGGGAAGAATTCAAGTCCTCTAGAGCTTGTCTTTTCTGTTTTGGAAAGTCCCTAATATGATCAGGGCATCACATTCGCATGTATATTTTGGCTGCTAAAGAAGAGTTGATAAATATGACAGACAGTGAACATTTTTTGTTCGATCAGCAAAGGCAAAAATAAGATAGCATTTCTGACTTATGCTGGTCTTACAAGTGATGTGTTCCTTCCTTTAAATGTGGTGCATGTCTTGCATCTGATCACTTAATTGATATTACATGTAGCTCCAGGAAAACAGAACTTCATCTATTCACATTAAAAAGAGAGGAAAGGTATTAAGTTGCAAATGCAATATGTTATAATGCATAATCCAGGAAAAAGGCAAATAATGAAAACTTCCCTAATTTTTGGTCTCTGTTCCTCAACCTCTTCTGAAGACGTGTGCTAGTTTTGGCTGGGATAGAGTTAATTTTCTTCACAGTAGCTAGTATGGGGCTATGTTTTGGATTTGTGCTGGAAACAGTGTTGATAATACAGGGATGTTTTCGTTACTGCTGAGCAGTGCTTACACAGAGTCAAGGCCTTTCCTGCTCCTCACCCCACCCCACCAGCGAGGAGGCTGGGGGGCACAAGAAGCTGGGAGGGGACACGGCTGGGACAGCTGACCCCAACTGACCAAAGGGCTATTCCATACCATATGGCATCATGCTCAGCATATGAAGCTAGGGAAGAAGAAGGAAGGGGGAACATTTGGAGTGATGGCATTTGTCTTCCCAAGTAACCCTTATGTGTGATGGAGCCCTGCTTTCCTGGACATGGCTGAACACCTGCCTGCCCATGGGAAGCAGTGAATGAATTCCTTGCTTTGCTTTGCTTGCACGTGCAGCTTTTGCTTTCCCTATTAAACTGTCTTTATCTCAACCCAGGAGTTTTCTCACTTTCACTCTTCTGATTCTCTCCCCCATCCCACCAGGGGGGAGTGAGCAAGCGGCTGGGTGGGGCTTAGTTGCCAGCTGGGGTTAAACCATGTCAAGAAGCTTTTGGTTAATGTTAAATTTCATGTAAATGACACATTCTTCTTTAACAATAAGATTTACTGTAAGGAGACATGGAAAGAGTGAGGAGCCCTTTAGGTTAGGGATATCCTGAAGTAAGAAGGAGATGCTTTAAGGCAGTTAAAAATATAGGAATAATTAAAATTAAATAACCATAGGAACTTTCCCTGTGCTTTTTTTTTTTAGTCTTTTTATATCGCTGTCTCTAAGTTAATATCAGCATATCAGTGAAACCTAAAGGAAGAAAAGTTGCTCAGAAATCTCCTCTGTTTAACACATCTTACTCTTGTATATTGATAAGCAATTGAGTTGGCACACAAACTGTAGTGATCAGACACACAGCTGGTCACAAAGTAACCTGCATTGGTTCACATCACTGTCAGGATGCAGGCTAGGACATACATATGGCTAGTTCTCAGCTGGCAGCCTTTTAAACGTGATTAATTTGAATACAAGCAGTCAGATAAGCAAACCCCAAGATTCTTAGTGTTCTGTTTCCTGGCAGTTCTTGTGCCATACTCATCACCATAGGAACTGAGGGGCTTCCAGCAATATTTTGTGTATGTGCCACATGTTCATGTTGCCTCCTTTTCTTAGCATGTGGAGTGGAACATCTTCCCTTAGGAGAGCTTTTGGATCTTTTTGTTTTCTGAAATGCACAGCACTGTGAACTCTATGTTAGAAAAGTTCTACCATGTTCTCAGCAGAAAGAGAAGAGGTTTGATATAGCCCTCAGATCCTGGGGAAGGCTATGTCTCTAAAGAAAAAGGAAAAAAACCCTTTTACTGCATTACTTTATTCAAGTTCAGTGTTGTGAATCAGCCAAAGCTCTGCGTAAGCCAGTGCACTGTATGGAAGTCCAGGTCTTAGGAGAGCAGCTGGGAGAATGGCAGCTGCTCCCAGGTTAGGTCTTCCCCACCCCATCCTCCAGCCAGAGCACCTGGCACAAATATACCTGACAGAAAGCATCTGTTTCTTGGGCCTGTCTGCCCAAGAATGGAATTTTATGATCTCTTCACATGAAAACAATAACGAACTTATTTTGGCCTGTTTTCTCTTTGTTTAAATTTTCTGGGAACTATTGTCAATGATTCACTGTTCTTTATTTATCGCAACTGCTGCCAAAGAGTAATATTTTTGTCATGGCAGAATTTTATTTCAGAATATGAATAATCGGATCTTATTGCCACTCCTAGATTCAGCACCTTGTTTTCCCAATTCCAATTATAGTCACAATAAATGTTAAGATTTGTTATAAAACTGAGATAACTCTTGCCTTCTTCGTTTACAGTTGAGTTTATCAAGTTGATTCAGAGCAATCACAAAGAAGGTACTTCAGTTGTCAGCTACTACTGTTCTATCTCACCCCAGACATTTAAATTTATTCTGCAAAATTGTCTGTCAAGCCTTCAATGTTTACGCTTCTTTTTTTAATTTTAACATGGCAGAGTGATGTTATTTGTGGTAACAGTGCTTAGCTTAATGGAGGTGCAGGGAGGAGGAGCATGTCAAATCGTTAGGAGCAAGGGAGAGACCCCAACAACAGCAAAGAAGACACCTTTGAAAGCAACATTGCACTAAGGAGGGATCATTAACTTTAGGGCTGCACACAGAGCTATGTCATCAGGTGTCTTGTCTCCTGATGCAAACAGGAGCAGACATGAAGGAGTAATACTGAAAGCACACATACTTCCTCACATGCACTACTTCCCAGCTTCCACATGTATGGCTTCTTAAATCACTATTTATATATTAAGAATATAACAAAATACAGCAGATATTAATTGTATACAGTAGCTATCAATGGACTTACTGGTGTCTTTGAGGAAGACTTCCCTGGCTGCATGTCTTGCACCACTACAGGCCTCCTGCCAAAGATATGTTGTGTTATTGGTCAAGAAGATGAGACAGGGAATAAGCTGGATGTAATTGTTGCGGATGCCCAAATCTACAGCTGAAGAGCTACAGTCCTTTATCTATGTTGCCAAGCTAATGGCTGAACAGTTGCTCTTTCCAGTGGCTCAGTAGGACAGCATCCAGTATTTCTTCCTTTCCTGACCTGTCCTGCCTCAGCACACGTATGGCCTGATCTTACCCTGAATCTCTCTTAACCTGCATCTTTATAAAGAAAAATAGGAGACGGAAGGAAATTTAAGCAACAGTACTTCAAAATTTGGTTCACTGATGCTCAAAACATCCATGGAAATCCCAGGGTTTTATCCTTTTTTCCTTTTTTTTTTTTTTTTTAACCCCTGTGCCCAAACTCTACAAAAGCTGGTAGAAATACCACCACAGCCAGAGTACAAGAGTTTTGTCTATTATTATTATTATTATTATTATTAAGTCAGGATACAAGGGGAGAGGTGGAAAGGGTTTCTGGGGATATAGTAACCCAGGTATTTCCTTTGGATATTTCCAGAAGAAAACTTGCAGCGGGAACTTCTGAGTTTCTGCGCCGTTACAGAGCTTGTTCCCGTGGGGCGCAGGAGAGGCACCAGCCTGCTGATGTGACAGCCTCAGAGCTGGGCAGTCTGGACACTGAGGTGGGCATAGATCTTCTGGCTCAGGCAATCCAGCAGTCTGCCTGTGGGGGAAGGAGGCAGAAAGCCAGCCTGGGAGCCCTTTCTTCTTCACAATCCACTAGCAAAGTCCAGAGTCTGGCTGTCTAACAGTCCTCCAGGCAAGAGAAGAAGGGGGCAGGTTTCCAACAAAATTTTGTCTTAATTGACACATGTCTTCAGAACATTTGAATCACTTTAATTGAGGTTTTCCTCATAGAAAACAGTTCTCCTGGAAAAATTTCATCCGGCTCCAATAACAGCAAATTTATCTTGCTGCACACTAAGAGAAAATCATTATAAGTTGTCCCCCCAAATTGTATTTGTCTTAATTTGAAGTAATAATGCAGTGGATCTGACTGTTGGTGCTAAGGCTGGCAGCTGTAGCTAAATTGGACAGGACAATGGAAACGATATATTCATTTAATAAGCTAGTATAAGACTGAAAAACATTTTGGATTGGGACTGGGACCAAGAAAGAAACACCGCTTTGTTGTACACATTAACCAAAGCTTCTAACAGAGGCTGACAGCAATTTACACACTATAGTAAATGAGAGTGGAAAGATACTTTTAGCATGCAAATATGTAGACTGAAGCTGTAAATTTATCCTCTGACAGGAAAAGGCAAATAGCTGCAGAAATCATCCTTTGTGAACGCATGTGTTAACTATGGTCTTGAGTATAGATTCAGAAATAGAGTGAAAGCATCAAGAAAGCTGAAATTCTGAGAATGAAGCTGGGTAACAGGCTAAATACAAGACTGGCAACGACAAAATCTTCATTTCTTTCTTAGTCACATTCTTCTGTAATTCTTAGGCCACATCTTTGAATAGGCATCTAAACAATCAGGAAATTGTTTATATCTATGGGTTCATTCGTCTGTGTGTAAATACGGAGTCACCTATATACACCCCTGAGCATTAGACCAGTGGGATAAATCTCTCTGTCATCTCTCCTCTCTCCGTAATGACGACAATATTCAGCAGCCTCACAGACCTGTAGCGAGGAGGAACAGAGCATCCTATGCATCCTATCGAGACTGTCAGTCTACCGTTCTGGTTTTTGGTTCTGCCTCAGGAAAGTAAATTTTAATGCAGACTGTAGGTGTGGCTGCTCTGCAAAACAGAAATTAAAAGCAAGAAAGGAAGAGGTGGCTTTGTAACCATGGGCAAGGCAAACACTGGCCTTCTGTCACTGCTCTGTTTTTTGTCAACAGCATCCCATTTTAACACGAGCACAGCTCTTCTGCTACACAGGGGTGGATCTCCGGGTCAGAGATTTTTGCAGTCTGGCTTCCCAGTGGAGGAGCAATCAGTCAGCACTGGTTTGTGATGGAAGTCTGTTTCAAGTTAATATTTATGAGGAAACCAATCTGAAATTTCCTTGGCTTTACCCACCAGCTTATTACATAGAAGGGGGAGAACGAATGGCACTTGCACCACCAGGTGATACCCGTTTCACTTTGAAAAAAAGACTCCAGTTGCTGACATGCAGGAGAGAAGTCTGGGCTGTGACGCTGCCCAGCTAGGTTTTACACACCCAGCCTGCAGAGTCCAAATCATCTCCTGCCTTCCTTTCCCTGCTGGCGTTAACATGGGTCCCGAGATCCCCACCCCAGGGCTCTGCTTGTAGAGATTTATATTGTGCTATTCAGTCCTAAAGCATCTCCCTTCCATTTTGGCTCTGCACCAAATCACGTCCACCCAAACTGCTTTCCTGTGAACCATCTCTGACTTAATCACTGAGCAGTGGCTTGACTATTTGCATTAGTTCATACAGAAAAGCAGATCCAAACCAGAATCTTTAAAGCAAGTCTTCTCACCTGCTGGGAGGCAGGTCTTTCAAAAAGAAGCCCAATACTTTTTGAGTATAACTGACTGGCAGTTTGTTACTTACAAAATGAGGAAAGAAAATCACTATTTAATCAGAAAAGCTCAAAAGTGATCACATCTGTAATGTGACATTTATAATGTGGCATATGCGATGACGGTCTGTGCTCAGAAAGATAAGGGCAGAGCTTGAGATAAAAAGTCATCTTTTTATCTCAAGGGAGTAATATTAAGAACAAAAGTGGGCTAATACAATTATTTTCCCAAATGCCAGACTGTAAATCACCTTATCTCACAGCTTCAAGGCTTCTGTCACAATATGGAAGAAAAATAATTGATTATTAAAATATGCATTGCATTCACATCCACAGCACAAAACTCCACAGAGCTCGATAAAAACAATCAAAGCAATTACTACAGAAGAAAAAAAGTACCTTTAAAAGATCTATTTAAATACCTATAAGGAATGATGAACCATTTGTTTCTTTCTTTGCTATTATAACTAGCTTGCTTTGTTATTGGCATCGCTGATGCACCAATTTTCAAAAAGATGATCCAGTGGGAATGGGAAAGGAAACAAAAGAGCATCAGCAATTAGTGAAATGTTAAAAGGGTAAAAAATGCACAATCAGCTGGTGGCAGCATGAAGCCATCAAGGTACCAGCAGTACTGAGGTTTGGTCTACATGCCAATGGCATAAATTGTGTATGAAATGAATATTTTAAAGGTAGGAAGAAAGCCCTTTGAAGCACCAGAGTTTCATCAGAGAGCACACAAAAAGGCCAGTGGACACCTCTACCTAAATATTTCCAGATCAACAGCTTGACAGCTGGGAAAGTTACATTTTCTGTACTTTCTACAGGTCCCCAGCCATTTTCCACATCAACGGCATAACTAAATTCTGTGTAGCAAATTCTTTCCATTGATGGTCTGCTCACAAATTTGGCAAATCTGCTGACATGTGTACATTTGAGTTTTTCAAATATCCTGAGATATGCACTTTCCCCCCAGCAAGTCTTTTTCTTATTTTTCCAGTTATCCAGACTTAGGATTTGGCGGGGAATAAAATAGTGTTTTAGACAGTTAGCAATTTCACCTCTCTTACTACTCGCTTAGTCTTCTTTTCTAGCATTTCCTTGTACTGTGAAAGAAAAAAGTTAACAAAATACATTTAGACAAGTGATAAGTATTCAAGTCTGCTTTTTATGACTTTGCCTATATATAATTAATACACCATATTGGGTATTTATTTGTGTGATTCCCAGCAGAGATCTTTTCTTATTTGTATTTGACCAGTAATTCACAGGAAGATTTTGGTCTATTTTTGCCCTCTTGTCTCTGGCATTTTGACATAGTGGTTAAAATCTGGATTTTGTAACTTAGGGGAACTCTGAATGATAAAACTTTCTAGCAGCCCCCATTTCTTCCCTTTTTCATGATCATGTGCCAAATGATCATGTGCACATGATCATGTGCCAAATGCCAAAATGAAGCATAGTAAGAAGCAGAAAAAAAAAAGAGTTAATATTAGCTGAATCTTTATTTCCTGATGTCAAATTAGTGAGAAACATCATTAAAAAAATGCCACATTATATTCCTAATAAACCAGTTTTGCTAAATCAGCACACTGGTGACTTTTAGTTTAGTTCCAAACTTTAAAATACATGAATTTTCGAACCACCTCCCACTCCAACTCAGAACACACAGTTTCAGGGACAGTGCCAACTCAGGGAATCAACGCCATGGTTAAAATAAAACCAAAGTGCTCACAATTCATTAGCACTGATCTTGACTATTAAACCATCATTGTTGCCACCTCCCCCAGGACAGCAAACTCATTTCTTGTCATGGGAGTTACTGTCCCTCACCAGGTCTTCCTCATAGTTATTGTCACTGCCCAGAAATATGTTCCAGAAACTAATTTTTCTTTTCAAACCCTATCCTTTCTTTTCCTTGCTGCTGTCCAGCTGTTCAAGTTCAGCTTACCAAGAGCACATCCTCAAGAAGAGGCACATGCACAACCTGCTCCATCCCCTCCTTCTGCCTGTCCACATTGCACTCTGAATACAGCGGCAACCTGTGAAAGCGTGTGAGCAGTTTATTCATACAATATCATCAGGGGTCCTAGTTTTTGCACAGCTGGACTTGTTGATACCAGAAGAAAAGCTGCCTGTGTAAATCCACTGCTTGCTTTGTCCTTCTTTTTCTGTGTAGAGTAGTTCCTGCCTGTACATCAGGAGTCACAAGATACAGCAAAAATGGACTGAGCTTTTCAAAAGAAAAGGTATGAGCTCTCTGCAAAAGCAAATCTCCTTCAGTCATCTTTATGCAGGAAAGGGAGAAATCTTCAATGCCATTAAAGAGAAGGAATATCACATTGATATGAATTAAAGAATTAATAGTTCTCAAGTGCAATACTGATTAGTGACTTCTAACTGCATTCATAGCATCCCTGTTAATTATCTCTGAGTAACACTCATGTCTCCATTCTACCAATACATATTTGAAACAATAAGATAACCTAAAGTTGCTGAGAACTGTTCATCTCCTCGGTAGTGGAACCTGATATTAAAAGGTTAGGATTTCCTAATACCTGTCAGTGGGCACACTCTGCCATAAGAGCTCAGCTTAGTTCTAACATCAAATTAAATAAAATACAGTTCAGTGTCTTGGTGTGTACCATTTGATTATGTAAAATACTCACTCAATGAATGTAATTGCCTTTCTCTCTAATGGCTGGTTTTAACTAGGGACCAGCTCGTTAGTATGTCATAGGTGCAGTTCTTCCTTAAATACGCTGGTAGAAAATTGGGATGTTGACATTTCAGGTGATTCAAAAGAAAAGGGGAAAAATTCTTGATCAAAACCTCAGTATTTAATACTTATTGCAGAAAGACTATCTGAATCTGTGCTGTAATGCCATGGTCTTTTAATGTGCATGTTATGGCAAATTTCTAAAAGACTGATGAGATGTAAGAGTCAGGACATTTGGAATTCACCAATGAAAGAAGTGATATGGGAGATGAATGAGTTTGAAAGTCTAATGGAGATTTGTTAGACTTAATAATGAAAATAATGTGCTGCTTCCTTAGCTGAATTACCAGATGTTTTAATCAGTAGATTCGATAATTGCCAGCTACTGCTCATAGGAATGTGAGTGGTGTTCTGCCAGAATGGTTTCTGGGCTGTTGCATCTGCAAATATAATTCCCTACTGGTTTTGGGATGTTCATTTCAAATCATGAGTGATTAACTAAGATTGGCACATGCCTTTAGTTGAACAAACACTTTGTGCTATTTCTTATCACTCAGCTCCTGTGTGTGATTTCATAGCGCAGAAAACACAGTCAAAAGAGTGTGGTCAAAAAAGAGTTTACTCAGGAAAATTATCCCAAGCCAGTACAAATAAGCAATTAAGATGAGTACTTGGCATGATGTAAGCATATACGTCATGTTTCACATAATTTACGGAGATAGCTGAAAGTTTTACAAAACGTAAAACTTTTGGGTGAGGTGTGTGAAAGTCTGGTGTGTCTGTTGAAGAAACAAACCACCTGTTCACCTGAGACCATTAACTAAAAGAACAAATATTTCAAGTGATCTAAACCACCCATTTTATACAGATATGTCTAATCTCTTCAGCCCACCAAAGTCAAAAGTAGGTATTTTGCATTCTTTTGGAGGGGAGAAGGGGGAGATTGAGAGCAATCAATTAGCTGAACTTTCCTGCAGTAGAAGTGATTGCAAGATCCCATTTTCACATTTAGGAAGGGATAGTTGATGGTGCCACATTCACTCCTTACTCTCTCTTTCTCTCTCTCAGAAGTAAGCTGTTTGAAATGGCTCATGGAATTTAACTATTGGAATAAAATTTAGTAAAAAAACTTTCAAGGTTAATTTTATTCATTAATCAAATTTTTCTCCCTTAAGCCCACAGGGGATACCGTAGGATTCAGGCAGGGAATATCGACAATATTGATATACCAGAGACACTCACGTACTCCTGGGCCATGATATTTGAATAAAAATATTGTGAATTTAAAAATAAACAAACATACTTTTCAGGATTTTCTTTTTCTTCTGTTTTTTTTAAACTTTCAATTCATATATTTGAATTCTTCTCAGCTACATGATAGTCACACACTAAATGACATGCTTCAGATCTCAACCGGTTTTCAGCAGTTCCTCTGCTCTAGGAACTGATAAATAAATAAAAACAACACATGGAGAAAGTAAACACCATCTTCCAGATTTTCTCAAATACTTATCAGGGTTCAGTCTTCAGTATTTCATTTTCTCTCCTGTGCTCTGATTGGTTGGAATTACTTCTTAAAGACCCATGCTACTCAACTATTTATTCCCTTTGGTGAAAAAAATGTTTTGTCCAAAAAACATTTTAGACAATAACTGTCACTGGGCACTATTGTTTTATTTAAAAAGCATCAGAAATGTTCCTGAACTATATTCAGCTGAAGTGGTTGCTGATTTTATGGTTGCAGTCTTTGCAGTTAAGATGTCAAATTTGCTAGCCACAGATTCCTGAAACTCAGCTTCCACTTGACATGGAAAATGCATGATGAAGTACTGCATATTCTGACTTTGATCTGAACATCTAAGCCCTTAATTTGGAGGACATATACACATGAATCAAAGAAAGGATATACCCCAGAGTTTCATACTTAATTTCAGAGTAACAGAGTTACAGTTGCACTATTATTTCTGAACTTTTCTACTTGACTATGTACTTAATGGAATGAAAGAGAATTATAGCAGGATGTGGAGTGTGATTCAAGCTCAACTCTGGGTTTTGAATTATGGATGGCTGTGTTATCTTTGCACGAAGAGAAAGGCAAAGTAGCAGCTAATAATCTGCAACAGAATCGAAGTACACAAAAAAAGGGAAGTTAATTTACAAGCTTTTCAATTTTTATGGAAGATTGGAAAACAAAACCTAGTAAGCAAGATTAATTAATATGTTAGTACTTTGAAAAGAAAAACAACACATGAAAATACATAAAGGGAGAGCAATGAGGGAGAACAATATCTCAGCAGGGAATTCTTCAGTTTTGTCAAAACTAGTCAGATAGTGCCACCAAAACATGTCAACTATTTCCTAACAATTGGAAGATGTTCCCAAACAAAGAATGAAGCACAAGGAGAGTGTTTTTGGGAGAACAATACTACAAGCTTGTTGAACTGGCCATTTTCTATCTGTTTAAATGAATTTCAAATATCTCACTTTATGAATAAGACACAAAGCAGCTTGAGAAGCCTCTGGTAGACACAGAGCACATTTGAGGTGATCTTCAGCAAACAGCGCTTACATCCCACATCTCAAGCAGTGATGCTGTGGGTCTCACACTACAAGTACACACTAGTGTTTCTTCCTCAACTCAGAGAAATTGGTTCTGTTCTTTTCTGTACTGCTTGCAGACATGTTCAATATACCACAACTCTTACAGATTCTCTTGAAGAAGAGAGATGAAGAAGATTCTCCTCTTGAAGATTATCCTCTTAGTAGGCTGCTCAGTGCTCAAAAGAGGAGGATGACATGAGTTTTTTGAGGTTTACTCAGAGCCTGCTCTGAACCTTCTGGTGTTTCAGACAGGTCCAGGACATGGAGCCCATGGAGCAGACTCCAACACAGAGCCACAGGTGGAGAATTTTAAACAGGATTTTTTTCCTGAAAATGGAAGGAAAAGAGGAAAGCTCAACAATCCCTCTTTCTCAAACAAACAAATAAACCCCCCCCCCCAAAACACAACAAAAAACCCCAAACCAAAAATCCCCACTATGCCCTATCTGCTCATGGTGTTACTCTGATATTAGACCTTCCTATGAGAGCTGACATACAAACAAAGGGCAAGGTATGAGGTTCTGGTCCATTGAGTACAAGGAGCATTTCAAAATCCCAGCACCTGTGTATAACTGGTAGACAGCAGCTGTTTTACATTAATGGTTAGGAGAGCAGGTGCTGACTCTTCCTGGAGAAGAGAAGCCCACACTATGTTAACATGCCAAAAGGCCTTTTCTGTACTGGTACCTTATACAGCCATAAGCTTCATCCATATTCCATCCATGTACAAATGACTTTCCATCAATCCCCCTGGCATGCGGGATCATCCTGGTAGGCCCTCCACACCCAGCCATGCTTCTGAATCTAGTCAATACACAGTGACACCCTTTTAAATGTGACCCTGGGGATGCAACATCACTGCTGGCCCATGCTTGAAGGACAATTCAAGACATATTCATCTAGACTTGAGCTAATATTTAGTAGAAATGACAAATCTTTTCTTACAAGTTCATCAAACTAGTAAGGAAGCCATTAAATTCTATGATGAAAGAGTCATCTCCACACACACAGGGATGCAAAAGAGCCTAGAGGAGCAATGGGACAAGGGAGAACCAAATTGTTCCTTCACCTGGCTGCTCCCAGGGTTATATCACAGGAGAGCCATCAGCCTCATGGGCTGGGCTTGATTCCCACCACCATGAGTCAACGGGAGACGCTCTCTGGATGACCTTTCAGACCAAACAGGGGAGTTAATGCTGGGGAGTTAACTGGGAGTTAATGCCCAGGGGCATGAGATGCAGGGAAAGAGACCAGGATAAGCAACCTGGGAGCTGGTTACTGAAGGGGCCATAAGTCTGCACTGAACATACACATCTCTCTGAGTGAGACAACAGGAGGAGCTGGCTAACAGAAGGACCAGGAGTTCCCAGACAACTGCCAGGGAGACTGTGGGATCTGTGGGACAACGAAGAGAGCTGTTTGCATATGTGTGTGTCTCTGTGCTCAAGGCAGCTAGAGACAAGAGGATCCAGGACCCAATAGCTGGGTCAGCTAAGAAGTCCTTTAGACTTCCCAGCTGCTAGGATGTCTAAGGGCACTTGCTGGAGGGATCCATAGTGTCTGTGTGCATGTACACACATTGCTGTGTGCAAGGGTGGTGGTCAGTATCAGTAAGTAGAGTGGGGCTGTGAGCCTCAGGGGTTCACACATCCAGCTGCCAGCAGAAGTGAGACTGGGATGCAGGGGCAATTAGACAGACCACTCAAATCTAAGTCCAGCTTCCAAAGGGATCCACACTGTATATATATATATATATATATATATATATATATATATATATATACACATATTTCCTAGTAATGGACCTTCATCCCGGATAAGGCCATTGGTGGTGTTTGTGAGTGGTGTTTTCAGTCTGTGTCAATCTGTGTGGCTGGCCATGTGTGTAGGTATGTATGCGTTGTAGAGTGCGTTTATGTGTGTGCCTGTTGGGAATACATGTTCAGCCTTACTACTGGTGAGACCTGGAGGTGTGGAGCTCTACTGGACTACCAGATTTGGCAACCCATAACAGATACAGTGATATTTCACCTTCACAGCAGACAAATTACACCAGCAACAGTAAGATTTTGTGACAGCCTTCTTTTAAGATTATGTAGTAAAACATGGACATGTCTAAAACCCTAGTTATTTGCATTTTACAGATCTGTTTTTACCAAACTCATTTGCTGATGTTATTTCAGTGGCAAAATCTGGGTAAGAAAAGACATCTTGTCATTTAACTGTTACTTTCCAGACTTTACCACATATTAATATGCTTACAGGTGTTCTGCTAATGGAGATGGTATCAGGTGAATAGCCCATTTTATTAATTTTGATCTTTTGCTTTCAATAAATAATTTGCAAATGCATTTTGCCCTTGTTCATTGCATTTTTTCATTGTTGATTGGATGAAGTGTTATGTTTTCAGAGTAATTGGTGAAAACTGCTAGTGATGACTAAACAGGATTCTTCCTTAGCACAGCAGTAGATGCTGGAACAAAAGATCCAAGTCCGAGACTGGGTTATTGCACCCTTCTAGCTCAGGGGTGCACACAGCCTCCATAAGGAGGGAGAAGAATTTGTGCCGAAGCACTCCTCACAGGAGGGAGAGCTCTCCCTTGGGGCTAAGACTGCTCCTTTCTCCTCTCCCTGCTGCCAGGAAATCTACTTCTGACAGTATTTAGCTGGTAATCATGGAGTCTCATGAGAGTCTTCCCTTGAATCAAAGGCATTCGGAACAAAAATCATAAAAGCTTGTGCAAAGATGAGTCAGAGCATTAGACCCCGCAATGCTCATTTGCTCAGACTCAGAAAAGAAGAGAACTTGGTCGAGCTGGCACGCAAAACACCCTACAACTAGAAGACAAAAAAAAACCCAAACCAAAAAAACCCCCTGATTTATTTTACCTGTAATTCTGCAGAGGACAGTTCTGTTATTCCCTTCACAAAGTGCTAGGAAGATGAACAAACAATGATCCCTTATTTCCATGAGACACACCATGTGCTCTAAATTACTCTAACATCTGTTGAGCTGTACAAAGATTAACCAGGATACCCCTGAACTAACAGAGATTCCTAATTATGAAAGACCTTACTAGGTTGCATCTCAGGAAAGCCTGTAACAGACCTCATTGTTGAGCCAACGACCTGAGCATGAAGAAATGGAACTGTGTGAGCCAATAGATGGCTGCAGAGATTTTGCCTCTCCCCAACTTTTTTTTTTTTTTTTCCAAATAGCTCCTCTGTCTTCTTTGCTCCTCAGTCACTCTCATGGAAAGTCCCTGATGCTAAATTAACTACTAAAGTGGACCAGTGAGAAACTATAAACAGGGCAGACACAGACAGATACTGAGATAGCAGTTCATATAATGTTAGTCATAAACTTGTTATAAGGAAGAGATCTGTTTTGTGAAAACAGAAGAAACATTATTATCACCACCAGCTGAAAAATGGCAGCACACATAGTTGGAACTGATGTGAGCAGTCTTCACATTGCATTAATAGAGAAGTGAAGTACTGGGTGGCGATCTTACAAATGCATTGACAACAGTCTGCTTCGGGCAGATCAAGGAAAACAAGGGATGGAAATTGAGCTGTCGACTTGAGATGTCAAGTACCTGATGGGGAATTTGAAAACTTGGTTTTATTTCTGCATCAAAACGTGTGATACAACTGGCAAAACATTTCACTTCTCTTGGCCTCTAGTTGAAGACACTCTTTTCTCTTACCTGTTTGGTACGAAGACCATGCTTTACTACATGTGTGAGCTGTACATAAGATTGCAGCTTGGTTTGTAGCTAGGTGGGATCATTAGTAGGGGGTAGATAAAAACCACAGTTTTCTGTTCATGACAAGACTTGTCATTTGCACATTTTATTTCAATCCTAATCATGCAAAACCATGCACTTTTTCAACTCTTGCCAAGTCAGAAATTGTGCTGAAACCAGCTGTTTTGATTTCACTGAACAGATGGCCAAGTCCCCAGCTCCACCAGCACTTTCCCAAGCCAGGGACACCAGGACTGTCACATACCTGAGCTGCTTTTCAGTGGCTGCTGTGTGCTCAGGAGGGCTCAGCCAGATCTTGGGACACCAGCCCCAGGCAATCTGCTTGGCCAAAGCAACAGTCAGTGTGTCCCAGGACCTCTGGGAAGCCCCAGCCCTGAGTCTCCAACAGGAGAATAGACAACACCAGTACAACCGGGTGCCTCACCAACAATAGATTCACTGGTCTTTACCCTGAGCCCCCTCATTTCTCTGTGAAGACCTAAAGACACAGATTGAGACACAACCAGAGCTGCTAGCAATTTACCAGAAATTCCTAAGTTCCTAAATAATGTAACAGTGAGAAAAATCCAGGGCTTCTTGACTGAAAAGCTTAGATGAGCTAAATCTTCATTATCAGTAGAAGATATGTCCTGCACCTATAGCCAGCGCTGACTGTATCTTATACCCACAACTGCTCAGGGCACAGACAATGTTGCTATTTTGCTATTGCTGTTCCCTTCCCATATCAAACTAGGCAGTCAGTAGTGATTGCTTTCTAATGCTGTGATGAGATCTGCATTTAAAGCAGGATTGAAATTCTACTTTTTCACATTTACAGGCCAGATTCAATCAGGAAAACACAACACAATAACTCTTTGTGGTCATCCTGCTTGCCACATAATGTTTGTGAGACTATTTTTTAATTTTGTGGGAGAGACATTAAAGCATTTTTGTTTGTCTCCAAGACAAAATGTTTCCCTACCTCTTAAAGCCCTCAGTCAATAAAAATGGTCAGGCTTCCTATACAAATGCATTCTCACAATGTCTTGGGGATTAAATCTCAGAATTCAATTAATTGTGATTGTGAGCAATCACTTCCCAGATTCATTGCAATTTAAAGAGCTGTGCAAGAGGAAAATGGAACATCCTAGATGCCCAGCTACTTACTTTCTCCAGTACTGTTGGCATAATTCATTACATATGTCCTATTTTATTTTTAGACTATGCATACACCTTAGATTTAGAAACAACCAATGGGTTATCTTCCCCACCCTCCTGCACAACACAGGTCACAAGAATTTCATTCAAGCTTTCATATACTGAGTCTAATAATCTGTATGTGACTATACAAACTAGCTTCCAGGCATTTAAACAGTTTTGGCTCACTCTTTGGATGGTATCCATGAAAGAATGCAGAAACTTCTCCAGTGTGTACAACCAAGCTTAAAATCATTAAAATGAAAGTTCTTGCAAGAAGTTTATGGTATTTGCTTAATCATTAGAAGCATCCTGTTTTGTTTTGTTTCTTATAAAACACCCCCTCTCTTAGAATATCAATGATATCGGATGTCTGATACAGGATCTGAAAACTGAACACAGTGGAGTTCATCCTCCCTGAAAATGTTCATACCCTCTTGTACAAAAACACAGACCTATTACAAATTGTCGTGGTCTAGGAAGAAAATTAACTCTATCCCAGCTGAAACCAGGATACAAGTAAACAGAAACCTAATCCAGATAACCTAAAGTAAAAAGGAGCAAACCTTTTGTTCAGTCTTGCATTCTGGCTGCCAGAAAGAAACAAGACTAGATAATTTTTAATACGTTATTCTCTGTCCACCTGGGATTTGTAGATTTGAAGACCTCATAACAAACTCCTGCTCAATATAGAATAAAACCATAGTTTATATTATGTGATACTCTGAGGTCAATATGTATTTTATGGACAGAAGATAAAAAACAAAGATTGTTTCAGCCAAATTGGTCTTCCCTGAAGTTAGGCATGTACAGCAAACAACATCAATAGAGACTTATTCTGGCTGAAGTTAAATTTTCTCTCAAAATCCACTACTGAAACTGCTTTTCATCAGGAAATTTAGACCAATCTGACCAAAGCTGAGTTCTGAAATCAGATATCCTAAGACTATAATTGAGTAACTAACAAGCAACATTCAAGAAACCCACTAACTTTCTCTGCAATAAAAAGTGCATGCATCAGACAGCATTGCATCAGACAGTGTAACTATATAGTTTTCGTATGCTAAGGGTCCAAGTTGAGACTATATGATCAACCCCTCAAGTTTTGAAGCCTAAACAGACATTGATAGAGTTATCTGTAAGGTTTCACTTTATCCTCCTCTTCCTGCTGCTGCTCCAAAGGACACAAATCTTGAGAAAACGGAAATTAAGGTGAAAAAATTGGAATGACAGTAACAGTAGGAGTCAGTAACACTGTCCAACTAATTTTTAAACCCAACATCAGAGTAAAAGCTCTCAACTCTTACCAAAGTAGTTGCTAAACAAAGGAAATATCAGTGGTACACAATGATATCTTTTAAATCACTGCTGGCCCCAAGGGAGAGTAGTGGTCTGTGGGGCACATAAGTCCTAATGAAAATATGACATTCTCAGTCTTTCTTAAAAAAAATTAACTGACACCCTCATACCCTGCATAGCAATAACACAGTTCCAGAAAAACATTGCCTGAGGAGGCATGAGACAAAATACTAATTAAGGGGCTGCTTAGTTACAACTCCTTCCATTGAAAGCCAAATACACACACGTTTTGCGTGGAAGCTTTGACAGCAAATATTACATTTGTGAGACTGATAAACATCCACCTCAACAAGACATTCCATGATTAAACAAGCTTCTCCGTTTCTGATTCATTTTGTAAGAAAACGTGTGAAGTGAATAAACCCATTTAATTTATTCATTACATGGGTCATTAGCTTTTCATTTCTAAAAAGCAAACCTGTCACAGTATTTAGCTAGAATTATAATTAAAATACATATAAAGGGACTTTCGCTCCCCTATCCTTTACTTTTGTATTTGAATGACTAGCAAATGAACAACAAGCTCCTAGCAGAGGCTGTGATTACATTACACTTTTAGTTTGGTTCGGGACCACATCTTGCATCAGAACAGTCTTGGACGCAAGCTGGGTTTGCTTTTGGATGAAAGCAAATTTTAAAGTCAATGGTGTCAGGATACAATTTTAAATATAGAAGAAATAAACATGATCTGAGGAACAACTGAGAAGTATCACTTCTGAAAAATGGGCTTTCCATCTAATATGTGATCTTAAGATGTTAAAGTCTTTTCTTACTTGAGAATTTGAAGAAAAAGTTGACGTCTCTGAATTCTGTGAAATGCTTTGAGAAGCAACATGAGTTATTTTGACTGTTAATACAATATTTTAAAATTACTGAAGATCTTTACAATCTGTATATGTTATAAACTAGCAAAAATCTGATGAAACATCTGTATTTCATTTTCATTATTTCTCACTGATTTTTTCTTTTTTTGACAAAGACAACAAAATATATCTTACTTCAAGGAATATACTTAAGTTTTCCAGTAAAAGATTTAAGAAGATGACAAAATTCTGACTCTGTCCAGAAGAAGAAATTATATTTTTATATAAAATGGCAACCATAAGCATTGCTAATGCATTACTTTCTCTTCCACCACATTTTGCCATTTACATGGTACCCTATACTTTCTTTTCCCAGTAGAGTAGAGGGGGTGGGCATTTGAGAATATTTTATGTTGGGTTGTTGAGTTGTGGGTTTTTTGGAAGAAGGTTTAACAAACTGTTTCTAATGATAGTTTATCCCTTTTTCAAGATCCAAAATTACAGGCAAAATAAAATAAGTGTAATCATATCAGTAATTTGTTTCATGAAGAGACAAATACTGTTCTTTTACTGTTACTAAAAAAAGATCTGTTGTACTAGAAAAAGGGTATTTGAGTTACGGTTTCTTAAAGTTAAAAAATTTCTACAGAATAGTGACCCTTTCCTGAGAGCAAACAGAAAAGGAGCTAACCTGAAGAATGACTCTCCCTCTAAGACCAAGGACCCATGCATCATGTGGCCAATACTTCATGACTGAATACCAAAGAGATTCCACCTCACAGATGGGTCACGTAACAATAATACCATGAATGCAAACAACTTGATCTCAAAAAATATTTTGAGCAGTTACTCCAGAAAACTCATTTGGAAAAGATTAACACATTTGACTGTTGTGACTTTGCCAGTGCTATGGATATCCATCTACAGCACAAAACCTTTTAGGGCAGACTTTACAAGAACAGCTCAAGCAATGATGACAAAAGCTTTCCTGTGGGATTCCTGAAACAAGCATCACACCCAGGCAGTGTAATGAAAGCCATATAGCCCCATTCCTCTTATTATTGTCCTTATATATTTACAGGGTCATTCAGAAATTAGCCTGACCCACCCAGTTCTACCCAGGTATTTATTCTTATATTATACATTAAACAAATTTTCAATATAGAAGCATTTTCTTCACTGAATATATAATATTTCAGAATACTTTCTATGCTGTTACATAGAATTGTATTATATAGAATACTATATATTGTATTATTATAAATTCCATTATAGAATAATAATATTAATAATTTTTTAAGTGATACTGTTTTCCAACTTCTAATGGAGTTCAAGGGACCTACAGAAATAATTACTAAATAAACATTAAATTTACTGAAAAGTACAAAAAACCCCAAAACAGTAGCATAACAAATAAGTCTTCAAAATCAAGGATTTGAGTGTACAAGAAGAAATGATAATGTCCCAAAACCAGCATGGTCTCGCTAGAGGAAAATGAAGCGTATCATTGCAGTAGCCCTCAGGAAAAAGAAATTTAATAAGTCATAGGAGGGCACCATTGACACTTTGGACGCAACTCAGTATTATTAGGCTGCTTTAATGCAGCACTGTGTTCTCTGTGAAGCGTTAATGCAAGGAAAGAATGACATCTCAGTGTGCAACATTCAAATTAACTTTGACCTAACACTTTATTATTGGAAGGTTTGTCAATGAATTCTTCTCATAAAAAGATTACCTAAAGCTTCACTGCCAACTAGTCACCGATCTGAAGATTTTAGAGGACATCCCACTATAGAATGAAATATACATATTGACAAAGATGCATCTGTTTTAAAATCCAAGTCTGTGTAGAGTCTGCTAGAGGCAAACCATTTAGACATTTGGATAACTTGCATTAATTTATCATAATCTGTGTTACAGACAGCATAACCCAAAGGACCAAATTTTATTCCCGGAAACACTTGTACAACCTTAAAGCCTTCATGTATACAGTGGAATATCAGTAAATCTCAAATCTGAAAAAGTTAATTTGGTCAGTTTATTGGTTATTTTATTCAACCACATCTTTCAGATGTTGTTTTCTATTTAAATAGCAAAAATCCCTTACATTTTCTCTTACAGTCCACAATTCCTCTTACATTCATGACAGAATAAACTTTTTCCCCTCCTGTTTACTTCTATTATGATCACTTAAGTATTCCTGAGACAGCCACATCACTGGCCTACATGAAAAAAAAATCGTCAGAAAGTTTTAGCCATAATAAAACCTGTTCACATTAAAGAAATTAATTTCTGTGAAGCTTTGCTTATAGTACTGACCTTTGCTTTAGTACTGAATGTTTCTGTGGATAAGGGCCTGAGGCTGTAAATCAGCTGCAAATAGACAAAAAACCCACAGAGCTATGTAGCTATCAGAGACTATGTGTTGACTGCAAGGCAAGGACAGTCAGAAACAATGGCCCACACACATGCACAGTACCTTGGGGTCAACCATAACAACACTAGGCTGAAATAATCGGTAGGACAGAAGAACAGTGATCCTTCAAAATAGATATAATGATCTCTCGGATATTTAACTGTCTTTCCTTGTACCTACAGTCAATAGATTCTTTGCTAGCCATAGAACTGATTATTGACCACATACAATGCTTTTAGTCAGATAGCCATACTAAGGAAATATGCCTAACAGGCTGATATGTGGGTGGCAAGACATTTGCAGCATTGGGAAAGGGAGGTCATATTTCCTGTATTCCAGAAAATATTACACTAATAATTACAAATGGTTGCAAGAATGGAGGGTATTATTGGTGCTGCTTTCATTCACCTCAAAAGGACAGTTAACCAGTTGATGTCAATAAGTAGAAAAAAATGTTTTACTAAAAAGGAAGAGTAATACGAGCAAAGAGCTGAAAGAGAAACAAATAAAGATCAGGAAAGAAACAAGGAGGGAAGGAGCAGGCAGGGAGAGGACAGAAAAGGGATGATAAGAAAGAAGGCAGAAAGTTGCCAGTTCCAGAGCAGGAACCAGTTACACTTGGATGACCTGAGGCATCTCTGAAGACTGCTCCAGGTAATGGCACACAAGAGAGAAGTTTGTACCTTTCACAACTTTCAACTTCCTAAATTCCTAGCCAAAAAGTCTCGGGACCTATTGAAAACAGAGAAGGGCTGGTGGTGACAGCTACTGACGTCGTTCTGAATCAAACCTTTGCTTCCACAGCAAGAAGTTTTAATTGCTTTGTAATCAACACCCAGGAGACCAAAAGGAAAAGGAGGAAGAAAACAAGTGTAATGAAAGAGCAGGCTTTTAAACACATGGAAAACCTGACTCTGTGAGAAGTTATACTTTCAGATTTTAATCTTGAGGAAAGAGAGATTAGAAAGAGTATTCTGAGCTAAGAGCAAAATTAGAGTAGCCTTATTAACTCAGAAAATTACACTGGTATAAATCTGGTGATACAACTCAGACAATGCAAATCTTCTCATCCATACAACTAGAACACAAAACAAAAAACAAAATATATAGTATCTATGTCTAGTAATTTCTTGCCCTTAACCTGCTGTAATCCTTTCCTTCAGTGCGAAGAAGGCATGAATGTTGCTAATTGCTGTAGAAGTGCTGTCACAACTGAATGAAAGCATTTCACACCCATCTCTATGAAAATTTATATAGAACTTGAAACAGCAAAGACTTCAGACAAAAAAAGTCTGTCGTATTTAAATTAATTCTGTGCTGTTCACAACTTTAAGTGCAAGACAAAAATTACAGTTGTTAAACTGGTAGTAGTAAATTCACTGGATGTCAAGAACCTCTTCCTGAAGTGGAAGAAATTTTCATCTTTGTTGCATATATATATATATGTGCCTTTTAGTGTTGTAGAAACTGAGGCTAAATAACCCTTAAGGTATGTTTTCCTTGCAATACTCTTTAGAAGGTTGGGGAAAAGTGTAATGTTCCCAGACACCTAGAGGAAAGGCAAATGCCACTGATGCATTGACAGTGCATGTGATAGCACTCACCTATGGACTCCTGAAACCCAGGAAATTCAAGGGTAGGAGAAAGTCTAGATGAAGGGTAAGTAATAATTCTTCTCTCCACAGCCAGCTCCTGATCTTTTATCTGCACTAGGGATAAATAATTTTGGCATTACAGATGTATCCTTCTCTTTTCTTATGTGGATAAGAACTTCAGCTGAAAGGAAAGCATAGCCAGCTTCATCAGATAGACACATGCTTCACGGAAGGAAGGACAGGTACCAGTTCCCTCTACAGCTGGCTATTTATTTCTCTGAAAGATAAAAATTGTTCTGATAACCTGGCTGCTTCCTGTTTAAGCAGAAACAGATCTGGCTGCTGAAAGTGCCACACAGATGCATCTTTCATTTCCTCTCTTTCAGCTGCTGTTTATGACTCACCATTAGCAATTTTAATTACAAAAGCCTCCAGTTATCATTTTTGTATTCTACCATTATTACTTATTACTAAGTACCTAACTCTAATTACGATGAGGTAATTACTGTTGTTGAATGATGACAGTCCTCTATCTCTGATTTAAACTATTAGAATCAATGGTTCTGCCTCTAAAGAAGCCACCACCATAAAATATGGATCAAATAATTTTACACACAGTGGCTGGAAGCAGCATAATGCAGATATTTAAGACTAGCAATTAGCAGGACACTTTTCTGAACACAGTGGCATTTAAATCAGTAGTAGATGTCTGAAAGGACAAAGATATAGTTATCTATAGTATGAACTGTAGGGTGCTTCCCACTTAATGAGGGTTAAAGCTTTTCACTGCTCTGAACCAGGTCCTTGGAGACCGATTCAAAAATAATATTTGTTGCATGGTGCCTTAGGTGCCTTAACTATTGTAATACTGAGGAAGGACCTTTCCAATTATGTTGCCCACCCTTCACTTGTAACCTTTTACTCGCACACCCCAAAGACACTGTGGCAGTGCCTTCACCCCAAGAGAAAGCATTCCAAGTGCCTTTGCCTTCGTGGCGCCTCGTTGCCAGATTCTGCAGGGTTGTGTTTGTGGATTGGCCTTCTAGCTTTTAGTCTGTAACCCCATACTCTTCACATTCCCCTTGCAGCTTCTAGTTCATAAATTTACAGCCCAATAGATAACATAGTACATAATCATTTACATACCCCAAAATAGTAACTAGCAATATGGATGTACAGAGCTTAGCAGCCAGTCAGCATACAACCCACGCACCTGAAGCAGTGTGCTCCGATGGGTGCTCATGTCATCATAAGCAAGAACAACTGACAGGGAGTTTGAGGGAGTCCTGATGAAAGCTATAAAACTGCCACAGAACAGTGTTGGGAAACACCTCTGCACTGGTAAAGGTGCTCATTTGGGGCCCTACCACTTCTCCCAGCTGGCCACTAATGCGTTTTTTCCCCTCTATTTTTCCTCTCCTTTTCCTTCCCATGCTCCCACCCCCCATGCCCCCCCTCTCTCCAGTAAATTCGAAGTCAATATGTGACATCAGTTATGGACACTGTAGTAAAGCTTTGTACATGCAAGTCTATGTCAACTTTTTGTGCAACATATTGGTGGTCCTTTGGACATCAGAGTGTCCTCTGGAAGAGCTTTGCTATTTCCATTTGTTATGATAGGCTCTTGATTTCAGTGTCTAAGCAAGGTGCTACAGCTGTGCTTTTGAATGCCTCCCAAGTGGCATAAGCCTGAAGCTCAATACTTATATTGAGAACTACTGACATCCAGGAGATAGCATAAAATGTGTCTAACACTTTAGTTTAGAAGAGAAGCATACTTCTGAAGTGATTTTCCCCACAGCCCCAGTTACTGTGGTCTGCTACACTTTCCAGAGCAGTCTAAGAACCAATTCCTTTTGGAAGGAACTGGAAGATGCTCTTTAGAGATATACCTAGTGCACACCACCAGGCACTCAGTCCACAGGCCCAAACTAGATTTAGTCTGAAGTAAAGCACCCTGAAATGAACATAGCATGGATCTTAGAACCTCAGCAACAATTGCTTTGCTCTAGAAATCCGTTCCTAGAGGGCAAGCAATGTACTCCTTGCTAATACAGACACAGCCTTAAAGAACTTAATGAAATTAAGTCAGATGTTTTAGCTACCTCTCTGCTATTGCCTGTTGGTTGCAAAAATTTTTCCTCTGTCTCCAAAATGAGCTGGCATTTACCCCTGTGCTATGGATAAATTCATTTACCTCTTCATGATCACTTTAAATTTCTGTAATAAGGACCAATACATTCCAGTTTGGGTCATCTCAGTTCATTCTCCATCATAACTGATCTGAACTAATGAGCCCACGGGTTCTGGAACACTAACTAAGCTATAAGAAACCAAAACCTTGAATCTTTGGCCTCTGTACTAAAAATATGCTATTCCAGCAGTTTCACATACTGAAAGTTTTTTCTCCTCACATTTTTCTAGGGAAGAAATGCTAGCTTCAGTTGAATTCTTAGTTCAAAAAAGCTCATCTGCAAAACAACCCACTGCAACTTAGATGAGAGGACAACTTCAAACTCAAAAGACAAGAACTCTAGCTAGCTAAGTTTTCTCAAGGTCATGAAGGAAAGTTTATGATTACTTGAGTGCAGAATGATATTTGCATTGCCAATCTGGATAGAAAGCTTCGTCTTCCACAGTGAAGAATGTAACACGTTTGTTAGCCTAAGAATTCAGAAGAGTAGAAGGCAGCTTTGCGGCATCTTTTGCCTTGCAACAATACCTTAAAACAAAACAGAAAACAAAACAAAACAAACCTCCCCCCAAAAAAACCCACGTAAAATAGGAGTCCTCCCTTTATTTTACCCGGACTGAACCCTACTCCAGTTGTCTAAGGTGGTTTTTCCTGTGCGTTAGTGAGCTGCTTTGATAGGTAGATCTCATGTGAGAAATACAAGTCGAGATGGTCTACATACTTTGTAAAGCAAAGGAAAAAAGGTATATAAAAGCCCCTTAAAAAAAAAAAAAAGACAAAAAAGACTATTTCAGCCTGTAGTCATTTTTTGGCACAGAATCTTTAGTTTTCCCACCAGAGTTAGACTGCAGCTACTCCCTGCTCACTCCATCAAACAACTTCCCCCCCCACCAAAGTCAAGAAGCTTCTTTTTTCCTCCAGAATCGCTCTTCTCTCAGCCCTCCCACCTGCCTGCCCCACCACAGAGGGAGCTCAGAGGGGGATTACGGAAGCCTTCCTTGCCAGCAGCCTCTGCAAGGATTAGGAGCTATTAAAGTTACAGGAATGGGTACATTTCACATAGCATTTTATGCTGTCCTATTTTCTCTCTTCTTTTTGGCAAACAAGAAGGGAGTTGAGACAAAAATAGTTTTTAAGAGATATTTACACTAGTTTATGTTAGAGGCCAAAACAGCATTACTGCAGGGGAAGGTACCACTTACAGGAATTACGATTGTTCCTGTTCTCAAGTTACCATAAAATTTCGGTTCTTTCAGGGGCAAAGGGCTTCTTCTGCAGAGTACTTAAGTATCTGCTGCTTCCCAACTGTTTGGGCATACTTTCCTTCTTAAGCATATATACTCTTCATAGCAAATACGCTCCTGGCTTAAATATGAGGTACTCCCATTTCCCTGGGCCCCTGTAGCACTGGTCTCTGCTATACTTTGTCTCACTTCAAAGTTGCTAGAATTGTATTTACTTCTTTACCAAAGCTTCTGCCCCATTCCGTGTTTTTTTCTCCCCCCAGGGCTTGTGCTTTCTGTGGTAGTTTCATAGATGCACCACACTACTACATCCTTTAGAGCCTTTATGCATATTCACTGTCAGACCAGTCTCCTAGATCCAGCAGAAAAGGATTCCAGATACTCTTTCTGTTTGTTCTTTACAGACAAAAAGTTAATCCATCCTTCATCTCCAAGACTTATTGTATTGGGCTTGTGTGGCAAGGTTTTGGTAGCGGGGGGGCTACAGGGGTGGCTTCTGTGAGAAGCTGCTAGAAGCTTCCCCCATGTCCTACAGAGCCAATGCCAGCTGGCTCCAAGATAGACCTGTCGCTGGCCAAGGCCAAGCCCATCAGCGACGGTGGTAGCACCTCTGGGATAACATATTTAAGAAGGGGAAAAAAAAACCTGCTGCGCAACAGCAACTGCAGCCAGAGAGAGGATTTAGAATATGTGAGAGGAACAATCCTACAGACACCAAGGTCAGTAAAGAAGGAGGGGGAGGAGGTGCTCCAGGTGCAGAGATTCCCCTGCAGCCCGTGGTGAAGGCCATGGTGAGGCAGGCTGTGCCCCTGCAGCCCATGGAGGCCCACGGTGGAGCAGATATCCACTGCAGCCCACAGAGGACCCCACGCCGGAGCAGGTGGGTGCACCCAAAGGAGACTGTGACCCTGTGGGAAGCCCATGCTGGAGCAGGCTCCTGGCAGGACCTGTGGCCCTGTGGAGAGAGGAGCCCACGCTGGAGCAGGTTTGCTGGCAGGACTTGTGACCCCGTGGGGGACCCACGCCGGAGCAGCCTGTTCCTGAAGGACTGCACCCCGTGGAAGGCACCCACGCTGGAGCAGTTCATGAAGAACTGCAGCCCCTGGGAAGGACTCACGCTGGAGAAGTTCATGGAGGACTGTCTCCCGTGGGAGGGACCCCGGGCTGGAGCAGGGGAAGAGTGTGAGGAGTCCTCCCCAGAGGAGGAAGGAGCGGCAGAGACAACGTGTGATGAACTGACCACAACCCCCATTCCCCGTCCCCTGCGCTGCTCGGGGGAGGAGGCAGAGAAAATCGGGAGTGACGTTAATCAGGAGGGTTGGGGGGAAGGTATTTTAAGCTTTAGTTTTTATTTTCTCATTATCCTACTCCGATTTTGATTGGTAATAAATTACACTAATTTCTCCAGGTCGAGTCGGTTTTGCCTGTGACGGTAGTTGCTGAGTGATGTCTCCCTGTCCTTATCTCGACCCATGAGCCTTTTGGTATATTTTCCCTCCCCTGTCCAGCTGAGGAGGGCAGTGACAGGCCGGCTTTGGTGGGCACCTGGCATCCAGCCAGGGTCAACCCACCACACTTATTTATTTCCAGAAAGCCCCATTACCATCCTCACTGTCATTATTTCTGCTTTCAATTTGTCTTGTACTCAGATTATGTCAGCAGTACACAGAGGGAGAGGCAGAATTACTCTAAAATAAACTGAGCCAAAGGGGAGGGTTTTGAGTATCCCCACAAATAATGAACCAGTCTCTAACACTCTCCTGTAATTCCTTCTCTTTGAATGCAGGCTGTTACCACTGTAATCAGACTCCTATTCAACCCAGCCATTTTTATAATGACCTAATTCTCCGATACATCCTGTATCAGGAGGTTCAGTCTGGGCTTTCATTTGTGATTCTTTTTACTCTCATCACATCTTTACACATCAAACCCACTTTCATAGTTTTCTTTTTCACATAGCTACCTCATCCATACATCCATCCTCAGGCTTTACAAGTGCCTTGTTTTCTTCAGGAGCCAATGCTTTGCTTTGCTAAAATGTTAACAGAAGTAACAGGTTTGCCAAAGCAAACCTTTCTTGTACAAAGAGGACCTCTTAATTGTCAAAGGCAGAATTTAAATAAATCAATTTTTGCCTGGTATTTTTCCTCAAAGGCAAGTAATAACAGCAACTACTTACTCCAGTCCACTGTTACTAATTCAATGGAAGCTTATAGCATGCATCCCAATTAAACCTTTCAGCGAGACCATTTGTCTCAAGAGCCTTGGACATGAGCTTGTCTTCTCTTCCACTGCAGTTGTTTCCAGTGTTTGGTTTCTTTAAAAAACCTGAAGGAACCAAGCAAGTGCTCCTTCCATCACTTGAACCCCATCCAGAGTATACATCCTTGTGCTGTTCAGTGGTTTTGTTCTTTAAGTTGTGCAGTTTTCTGCCAGTTGCGACATGATCTCTCCTATATGCGGAAAGGGGTATAAGGTACAAAATACCATTTCTTATGCATAGCATTTTACCAGTTTGGAGGAGCAGGGTGGGTACGTATCTAGGCTTGCTCTCTGTAAGATACACTGCAGTCACTTTCTTGAGCCTTCATAGACACCCATAAGATTACCTCGAGAAGGACTCAGGGTGAGGCTGGAGGTGTTTGGGGAGCAGGTGGAGCATACGACTTTCATTATCTGATCATCTTCTGCATACCACCAAGAATGGGGTCTTATCAAGTCAGAGATTGTTCAGGCAGCTGAACTCAGCTGCCTGAACAATACCCCAGCTGCTGCTAAGTATGTTTCAACTGAAAATGCTGAATAGTTGAGTTGGGCACTTTTGCCCAGCTTGTCATAAAATGCGACAACTGCCCTGCAGGTGTCTGACCTCAACTTTTGTATTTTGAAGGTTCTGCTGCTTCAAATTTCTCTTAGAAAAAGCAACAACTTCTCTGGCTTGTGTCAATGAGACACAGATGCAACACCTCATGTTTCATTACTTTTGGAGCTATTTTAGGAGATATACTCACAGGCCCTGATGCTCCAGAAAGACAGCTGAAAATAGGAGGAGATATTCTGCATGTGTGTGTTTCAACGAAATATGTCAGTGTTTTCCATCACACAAAACAGAAATAGCAGTTTAAAGTGGGAGATACTGTTCATACAAAGTCAGCTGACCATTTTGGAGAAGGCCGCCATATTTTGTAAACCTAAATCAGATCCATTTGACAGCAAGAGAGTATTCAAACCAAAATTCTCCTCTGCCAGCATTTAGGAAAATTTACAATGACTTAACATTTCCCCTCTTTACAGTTCTACATGGGGAAGCCTACAACTGTCTTAAATACCTGTGCTACAGGCTAGCATTAATGATTAAGAACAGTAAAATAAATCATCAGTTTAAAGAAGTTTTTTTCTAAACATTTCTTACAGTAAGAAACTAGCTGTCTCTAAAAAAATGTATGTAAATGTATGTAAACTAGATTGTTGGGTGTGCCTAAACTCCTCTCGTCTTTGCCTCTTGAATGAAACAGTGAGCAAATGAATCAGACTACAATTTGCAGGAGGCCAACATTAGAGAATCAAGATGTTTCTGGATATTCTGATCTTTTGTAGTAGGAATAAGACATTTAGAAGAAAGAGAAAAATTAGATTTTAGTCAATATGCCATTTTCTGTTAAATTTTGTTAAAACTATTTTCAGCCATCTCTACATACAACTTTCATATAACTATGTAGGTAGGCTACAGCGTAACAGCTCCCACCCTGTTTTTATTACTACTATTACTGCATTAGTTAGGATAAAAACCCTTATTGGATTAGAATAGACTTCTCTGTAAATAGCAAAGAGTCAGAATTGCAGATCAGCATCCCATAATATTTTACATTTTTACAGAAGACTGCTGTAAATTAAGAGACTGCAGTATAACATGTGACCAAACACTCAGACAATCTAATTATTTAAATGTACATTACATTTTTAAGGCCAGTGACCAGAATGCAAATTGTCAGTTTTAACTGTTGGCTTTGACTGATTTGTCTCTCTTTGCTGTCATGGAAACCTACATTAAATTAAAGGCAAAGAAACAATGGAACCTAATTAATGTCCCATGCATCTTCTGTACAGCAGAAGTATTGGGCAGTTATTTGTAACATTATGGAAGCACCTGCAACGTGCTTTTCAAATACATAGTTAAAGGATTTCTGCTCAAAAAAACTTGTATTCCTATAAAAATATAAACACATATAAAGAGAAAGAAGAAGCACAAGATGGATAGAAGAGACTCCTTCCCTTCCCCCTGGCTCACATATTTTGGAGGGTAGATTTAAAGGAGAAAAGGCCATTTTGAACTGCCCTTTTATTTAGTCCCTGCAGCCTGGCAGTTTCTCCACAAGAGCAAGAACCAACCTGGGTGAGAAGCAACAGCCTGTCAGGGTGCCTTGAGAGGAGATGTCAGGGTGTGGGCACTAGTAGAGGGAGGAAGCATCAAGGTGGTGACGAAAGGGTGTTAAATAGTTGGGAAAGAAGGATCACTCCTCATTAAACACTACTTCATCACCTGCCTTCTTTCACCCATCTGTGTGCTGTGATGTCTCTGTACTTACAGATCTGATTTTTCCCCAAAGACTCAGTGTTTGAAGAGGTAGGAACCACCACATCTTACTTTTCTAGACTGGTCCTCAGAAGAAGGCTCTGCAGGCGCAATGGTATGCATGATGCTTTTATGCTCCTGCTGCAGCTTCAGGTTAAAAATTCAGTATTCATGAAGAATGTGGAAGAGGGTAGAGGACAGCATGGGTGAAAGTCCTGTAAGCTTAATCGGGACTTTTCTTTTTATTATTTAATCAAGTTCTCCAAGTAAGTAAGACAGGAGATTAAAAGTAATACTTTTTTTCCCAGGTTATTCAATGGATAGTTATAGGATTTTGTCTTCACCACTGATTCCAGACTGCGACAAAAAACACCATGTCTCATGGAAGGAGATGCTTGTTGGACACTATCATTTAATTTCACTATAACTATACATTCTCCACTTCTGGGATTTATGAATGAATAAAACAATGCATCTTCCCAGGGTTAAACTGAATCGCTTCACACATGACTGATTAAACAGGGGAAAAAAGTGTTTAAGCAGGGAGTGTATTGATTTCTGCTGATGCACCACCAAACTGGCTGGCCACGGCAGTGATGGGACCCTGGTGCCAGCTGCCCTGCGCTGTCAGCCTGGCTGGAAGCCTCAGCCGTGACTCCTGCCCTTTTTTGTGCACAGGGCTGCAAAACACTGTGCACAGTGCTGCTCCCCAACCCGACTGCATTTGACAGCTCCATTACTCTGAAGCTACTAGTGGCATCCTTATTTTCTTGTGTCCTGTATCTTAAAACCAGGTCGTGCCTGTGAGGTTGCAGAAGGTGTTGTTCAGCCAGGGTTCCTTCCTGAACAGAGGCTGGACAACAACTTGAAGGGCCCCATTTTTCTCTTGTCACTGGGAAAGAGCACAGACAACTCAGGAGAGCATAAGAGCCTTGGTGACATGCAAAGTTTTCAGATGTCTCCTGAGTGAGAGAGATAAAAGCAAACAAAAGTTACTTTCTAGAGTGTGAAATGAAACTGTTCATTAGAACAGTTACAGAATAATGAATATAGGATGTCATTAAAACAGTCTATACTTGTCAAAAGTTGTGATAACACTAATTAAAGATATTTTTTCATCTGAATTGGAGTATCAGCCATTGCCACTAATTATGCAGTTAATGTGCATGTGGCATCAGTTGTACTAAATAGACAGCAAAAGAAGGAACCACAGGCAACTCAGTATGTATTGATGGGGCATCCTGAAGCTGGTGTATCAAAACACTATTAAAAAGGTCATAAGATACTCTTGAATTATTGAAAGAAAGAAAGAAGAAAGAGAGAGACATTAAAAAATACTTAGTTTATCCAGCCACATTTAAGGAAATAAAGTAAACCATTTTAAAGAGTTCACCAGACATCAACAGCCTTCATACAACAAAATGGACTGCCAGGCAGACGGCTCCAGAGAAGAGTGGGACTGAGAGGAATGGGAGAGGAAACCCAGGAGACTGCATCTGAGGAAGTGTTTCTCTGTGTGTCACAAGTGAGTGATAGACCTTGGTGAGCAGAAAAAGGCCTAACGTGATTGATTAGGCACAGATACAGATGCAGTATGGAGCTGTTTAAGGGCTCAAAGGAAAATGAAATACAAGCTCCCTGGCAGAGCAGTGCCAACAGAAAAGTTTAATTTCTTCTTCAACATTGAACTGGGTTAAAGAGTCATAAAAGTAGTATTTTTTCCCCTGTTACTCTGAGTGAATCATGTTGTGCTGTTCAGCTGTCCCAGGCTGCTGAGGTGGCTGTTGGTCACAGAGCTTCTCTGGCAAATTGCTCCTCTTAGAGCCTTTTATTTGGGATGTGGAGGAAGAGCTGTTCATTTCTCAATAGCACATGTGCATGAGGTGGCCGCCTCACAGCTAGTCCCAAAGACACGCTCTTCTCTGTGACTGTAGATGCTCACAATGACATTTTCAATCTTTCACTCCTTTTTAAAAGCCTGCCTTATCAATCTTCCTATATCTTTATATCCTAATGACTAGTGCCACTTTTTCAGTATAGCTAAAATTCTTGTTTCCACTTGAACAAATGCTAGAAAACCCTATGCTTCATTGGTATCATTCTAATTGTAATTTATTACAATTGTAATTGTAATTGTAATGGTATTATATCCTTGTAATTTAGTGATCCCAAATATGGATCAGAATCAGACTTTTGTCATTATTTCATAGGAGCCTTGTTAGACACCAGATGCCACAAGGCTTTTAGAATAGTGACAGTACAACTGTAGGTAGCTTGTCTAAGCCCATACTTCACTAAAGACTACTTAAATGCAGGCAGCTAGACCATGGCTGAAGACAAATGGAAGATGGTGCTATACCAGGCTTCCCAGATCTAGTAAAAATATGCAGGTGTTCACATATGAACCCTGGATCATCCAGTAAAGCTGTTTCAAGAACTGAAAACTGTACTACCTGTCTTTTATATAAGGCTGGTTGTACTAACTGGAAAGAAGCAATGCTTACCCTTCTCTAAGGAATGAAGTACTGTACTATCAAAACTACAGGTGTCACCATTTACTAAGCGATGAACAACAATAATAAGGATAATACTTGAGACCAGCATAACATATTTTACCCCTCTCGGATGTTAATATTGTAACTTGTAAATTGTATCTCTACTTTTTTCTACTGCCTTATGAAGCTTAACTCCTAAAATTCCTTTTAAATGTATACAGCTTAGAATATGCTGTTCCATTTTTATCATATCATTTATCATTTACCAAATTATTTTCTCTGTGAAGAAATATTTTGGTTTGGATTATTATTTTATTTTGAATATTGTCTTCAGATAAAGGATATTTTGCTCAAGGGATTATTTCAAGTGCTCTAGTTCAAGGTGAACAAAATATTTTGGTTATTTTTTTAAAATGGTTGCAGAGTTTTCAGCTTCCACAGAAAGAACAGCATGCACAGAGTTACATAGCTCATCTCTTCTCTTCTTTGGAGAGACCTGAGAAACAAACCTGACTTCCTCTTCTGCTTTCTTTATTTTCAAATATCAGTAAAGGAAGTTCAGACCTTGAAGAGTCTGACTTATGCACCAATATTTGTCACATTTTCTGATTAGGTTAGATTTTGTACCCGCTGAAGGTGAAAAATGCCTTCTGCTTTCATCTCACAGTTCGCATCCCTCACCAGGCTCATTATCACTTCCGTTTGCATTCTTATTTTCTCCCACACTTCTCCCAACCCATCTGTTGGTGAGCCTGTGAAAGCTATGGTCAAGAAGAAAAGTTACTTCTGTTAGGTCCATTTTGATTATTGGTTTGCCATCAAGACTCAATCCCACCACCTTGGCTTTTTGCAAGAAAGAATTTACCCTCTGTGTCCTGGATAAATTCTACTTTAGGTACTTAGAAAGAATTTGACAGGCAGAAGTAATTTTCCTCCTGGACACAACTGTTTTGCAGAGGAATTTAAATAGTTATCTTCTTCATAGCCCATGACCTTTCCTCAGTCAGGACATAGTTCGTAAAAAGTATGAACCTTAGTTCGTACCAGTAGAAAAGGAACCTTAAATCCTCCTTTATGTGGCATGTACTTATGAAACATGAGAGTTAGTCTCTTCTAATGAGAACTTTACACTGCAAAACTGCCATTAATTTAGAAACAAGACACCATTAATCATTTTCTGAAGTCTTAGTATCAGCTTCTCACTGCACTTTACAAGTACAATAAATATCATTTTAGTTCAATAAAATGGAATTAAGTGCACACTTATGCTGTAAAAATCTGTAGTTGCCTTTTAAAATAATAAAAGCGTTGATAAATTTTAATGAACCAAGGCAAAGGGTCCCCTAAGCAGGCAATAATAAACAATAATGCATTACAAAACTTCCTGCTCTGGTTGAATTCCACTATTTGCCATTTTAAATCCTCTCTATTTGATACAATTCTTACAATGCAAAATTTAAATTGCCTTGCACTCAAGATTTTTATTATTATTTATTTATTTACACCTCTTCTATCTATATAGTTAGACTTTTGTCTTCTCTTCTGTCCTTTTGGACATTTGGCCAAAAAAGTCCCCAACTTCTAATATTTCGCAACAGGAAAAATAGTCTTGGCATTCTAGTGGAAGTAAAAAGGAAAGATCTGGCTTGAAGAGCTAACATATTACCTGAAGGACACAGACATTACTTCAGTTATCACTATTTTGATATTCCTTGCTTGTTCCATTGTGGGGGGTTTTTTGTTTGTTTTTAATATTGGTGCCCTGACTTTTACATCAACCTGTTATAAATAAAAAGGAATTCACCTATGTGTTTCGTCTCTGTTTTGAACTAAAAATGTCATTGCTAAAACCTCAAATATATTCTAAAGTAAACTACCAGGAATCATTTCCAAGCCATATTACACCACCAACAGTCTCCAAGAATAACTTGAACATTTTTGGACTAGGTGTAGATTTGTAGGATCTATTCAGTATCAAAGTTTTGCAGTGAAAGTGTTAAGCACTTATTTTTATTTTGTAATGATCACCTACTTTGCATTCTCTCTCTGGATGTCTATGGACGATTCTACAAGTACATTCAAGACAGTTTTGCAGTCTGATGGCAGTCCCACGGTTGTAGAGCTTTGTTAATGCAGTGCTGAGCTGCATCTTATACAGTCTACCTTTAGCAGAGCTTTTAGTACAGGCTAATTGCAGTCCCATTTTCCATAGCATAGGTAAGAATCGCCCATGCCTCCCTGAAAACAGTAGATTTGCATGATGAACTCATTACTCTGTCACTGATTATGAGAGCCACTTTACCTACAGGACCTTGGTTATCAGTTTAATTACACACTCTAGCTATCACGTTTGGCATTCATAACCTTTAAAGCAGAGAATGAAAAAAAAGAAAAAAAAAGAAAAAAAAGTGGAGAAAAAAGCACTGTCTGCCTAAATTGGCAATTGAGGAGTCTGAAGCAATGTCTAAGGGCCTTTCTTCTTTCTTTCCCATCTCATTAGGCTGAGAGCACTGAAACCCTTCTCCCCTGCAAGCTCTCCTAAGAATACCCCTGCCACAGGTCTGGAGCTGTGCTTCTGGCCAAAAAGGAACAATACTCATCCCTGCCACAAACGTGTGGAGAATTATTGTCACTGTCTACACCACAGACCTGAGACATGGCCAAGGCTAACCCCAAGCTCATGAGGGTCTGCTCTGGACAGCAGCTATCCCCCTGTGAAGGCAGAATGAGGCAATAATTGCGAATTCATAAGAGGAACTTGACTGAAACTGAACATTCTTAAAAGAAAAGGGATTATTTTTCCCAGCAGTTTCATATTTATTGGTGTTTATAATAAAACTCCTCTTGCAGTGAAAGCTTTGTGTGAGAAGTTGATTATGGGTCAGCAAATAAAGTCTCTGTCTCCGTAAGAATGATGCAGAAGAAAGGTCCCAGGATGCAACGAGACATACATGAGATGAAATATCTATTGCAGAAGTTTTTAATGCAAAAAAAGATCAAAACTTAAACTATGCCAAAGGCCAATTCCTGCTTTTACGAGGAATGTATTAAAGTTAAGTCCAAAGATATACATTTCAAGGTGACAGCAATTTCTCACAGGAAACAATTAGTCACCATAACAAAATTCACTATAGGCAGACTCGAGATAGTGTTCCAATACTGGCAATTAGTATCTTAGCGTATTAAAATCAGCACAAAAATAAGTAACTGTTGGATCATGCATTCATCAGTCAGTGACGATGTTACAGCTAACGCTCATTTAGCACAAGCATCCAGAGGTTACCAACTGGCAGTGTTGAGTCCAATGTAATTTCCACAGCCAGAAATAATATCCAGAATATTTGCAACTCAAGACAAATCTTTCCTGTATTCTCTTCTTCCAATTATCCTACCCTTCCTGCTTCCTCATCACCTTTTCCTGCTCTTTTTCCTCCATCATTATCTCTTCTAAGGCTCTGCAGAACAGACCTTTTTTTTCAATCTTAGATATAAAACTTCTATATCTTTACCTATTCCAGATTTACATTAATACAGTGATGAACTGATCTAGCTATTTGAGGAAAGTACTTATCCTTTGCTCCCCCTATAGCAAAAAGAGTTCACCCATCTAAGCTCTGTGCAAGACACTAAATATATCTTTCTCCCTTGATTTGCAATCTCTGCTTGCCTGGAAAGGAATCTTAGAGCCCATCAGATATCTAGAATGGCCCAAGATTACATGGCCTGGGGTTCATGACTTCAGCTAAAGTCACAAAAGAAGTAAGAAATGTATATTGTATCAATAAACACATCAGTGGCTGTTCTCCAGCACCAAGACCAAATGGCACAGAAAAGTCTTTACCTGGACTATTAAACTGCCAGCCTCAAAAAACAGGGTGATGGCATGCAAGCTGCCTACTGGGAGCAATCTGGCTGCACCTGGGGCTTCTTTGGAATAGTACTCATGCCCCAGCCCACTAGGCTAGGAGTGGGTCTAAAAATATTTAGCAGTATGGAAGATTGTGTTTGAGAGTCCAGGAAGAACACCCAGATTTAAAACACTAGCATAGATGTAGCCAAAGAGGGCAACATCATAGCCTTTCTTCCCATAAACCAGGCTTAGAGCAGCTGGGTATAGCCACAGGGAGTGAAGAACATTGAGCATCTTCATTACTCTCCAGGAAAACTGAATGTTTGTCAGGATCTGTTCTTTCATGACCTTTTGGGGATCTACCACATACTATTAAAGACAGACATCATTACAGCCTGACTTTCTTTTTCAGCAGGACTCCTTACTGCTGAAGAGGCAGTCAGGCTAGTTGCAAACACCCAACCTGTGTCCCAACAGGAAACATCACAAGCCCCTCGCTCCCTTCCAAAAATATCATGTAATTTTTCTGTTAGATCATGGACTTTAGTCACAGCCTTTAGTATGGAGTCTCATGAAGCTCAGAAAGCTGGTCATATTAGATATCAGAAAAGATATTTCCCATCCCCTATAAAATATTTTCACTCCAGATAAGGTCTACTATAGCAAGGCAAGTTACACAACACTGCAGCCACTAAGCAAACTCACCTAAGACCAACTTGAACCACCTCCTCTTGGTGCGTGGGGTCTCTGATAGGTAATTGATGCTCCTTGATTGGTTATTTTCAGCTGCACCCAGCAGTAAAACATTTGGCCAGGTGTTCTTGCTTCCCTGAGTTTGTAGGCTTATGCACATTTCTGATGCCAATCTGAGGAGCAGAGCCACGCTATGGGGCAGTTGAAGGTGATGTTTCTCCCAGCCTATTCTAGAAAGGGCACTTTCACAGAGAAGTGATATTTCCAGTTATGCGTGTGTGTGTGTGTGTACGTTAAACAACCCATCCAACACTTGAGACTGAACAAATAATTTCTTCTCTCCAGCATTCTTTTTTCTCTTTTTTACCTCCTCTTTCTTTTGAAGGCAGATTGGGGTATTAGGTGAATTCAGAAATGCATGAACATTTTTGCTACAATGTGTGTTCTTCACTTGTTCCAGTTTTCACTGGATTTGAAACTTAGTCTTACTCTAGCTGGTAGCAGTAATGTAGTTTTGTAGGTCTGTCTTATGAAATACATACAGTTTCCAGAGACTGATGAGTAGAAAGAAAAATACATCAAAATATAAAGCCACTCTGAGAATGCAGCTAACACTTCTTTATGGGTTGTTAAATATATCAAACACATTGTTCTGTCTATAGGAAAATGACCTATAAGCTGACAAAAGTAAATCTTCACTCTTCTCGCTCTGCTGCCTTTGAAATTGTTCTGACAATTTAAAAAGGATATAACAGCTTTAAGCAAGGTTATTAAAAATAAGATCACTTCAATGTTCCAAAAGTTTTGAGGACTGGTCCAAAACTTTTTTCAGATTTTTCTGGTCCACATCAGCAGAGAAACCATTTTGATACATGATTTTTTTTGCAAAAAAAATCTGTCTTTTGTGGTAAGCTGTATTATTTTCAGAGCAGCCAGTGGATCTACTCATGTTTGAAGACAAGTCATGTAATGACATGTCTAGCCACATTGGTAGATAGGGAGTAACCTGGCTCTTGGCTCAGTCCTAATGTATGTTGTGAGAAAGATATTTAAAATATGGATCCTTTCAGGAACACTACTCATCTTGCCCAGAGGACACCCAGATATTTGCAGAGGATAAACATGGATAAAATGCTGGATCTTAGAGGGGCATGTTGCAGTCTCAAGGTGGGACCGTGTTAGGAGCTGACATTTCTACAGCTCATTCATCTATGCTTGAAATACATGACATACAAAAGGTCTGATAAAAAACAGGACTGCTTTTCATTTTAAGAAGGAATCTCTATTATCAGAAATGTCTCTAATGGTGATAAAACTGGCTACAAGGCTCACATATCTTTAAGCATTTATTCAATTTCATTTCTAAAATGAAGGTTATAAATCAACCCCAAGTCCTTCCTGAAAAACGCTGTTATCCTCCAAGCTATTACGAGCATTTACAGAAGAATGATTCTTTTCTGTGTTAGATGTTATGAAAGACAGTTCATACTTCAGATAATATGATTTATAAGTTGAGATTGTGAAGTTAAATTTAATAAAGCTCAGAGAAGATACATGAACCTCAAAAAGCTTTTTAATATAGATCTTTTGGAGTTCAGATGCTACCCTTGTTTTATATTAGCTGTTCTGTATTCTTGTGTATGCTGGGGTTACTGATGAATGCCAGCAGAATTGCCCACTACAGAAGGTTTACCTTCTTCCCTCTTCTTTTTCTCTCCACGAGAATTTAACTGATGACAGATTGCTTACCCATATCTCATTAGTTCTTTGTGCATTTATCATGCATAACTAAAGGGCTTTCCAGTCTTCATGTTTGTTTCTTGAGTTGCCAACTTTTCTTTTTGATTATGTAATTCCTCAAAGAAAGATTAAAGTACTTGGTTAGTATTGCCTTTCATTCAAGGAATTGTTGGGAGATTTACCACTATATTAATCTTATTTTGAAGGTCCGGATGATTAACTTTCGAAAATCAGCTGTTCTGGTCAGGGATAGTCCCACAAGCTCATGAAAAGGTTGTCATGAGCAGAATTTCCTCCAAATATGCTTTTCAATATGGATTTGGGATTTGACATTTTGAATTAAAAGAATTAAGATTCCATTTCAATTCATTCAAAAGCAAAAAAAATAAATTTTGATGACACTGAAGTTCTTCTTCCAGAAAATGATACTTTGAAAAACACTGCAAGTATTTTGATAATTCCCTAATTTTTTCATCATGTATATCCCTTCCAGGCAAAAGAACAGCAGATCAGATCTGGGCTACCCACCTAAGCTTGAGTCTTGCTTCATATAACTGGGGATTAGGGGAGGGAGGAATCAAGGGGAAGGGACAGTGCAACCAAAATAAATACCTAATTTCTCTTTCAAATCAGTGGAGAAATGTAGATTTTTCTGAAGATTTTGGACTGTCATCCAGACTTGTCCAGCCACCTAATTACTTTTCACTGAGATTGCAAGGGGCAAATAAGATAGATACATTTATATCAACAAATCTTTTGGCACTATCATCACTTTTTCTGTAGTAGACAAGTAGTTGGCTCGTCTGGACAGCAGGAGACATGAGATCTAGGCTCCCTTTAGCATGGGCAGCTGGATCCACAATTCTTCACAAACTACATGACTGTTTAACCACAAGCCCGCAAAGTGTTTTCTGCAAACATACTTTACTACGGTTCCTAATCCAAAGACTGTTTTCAATTTTTATCCAATGACAATCTAATGTAAAATGCACACATACCACAATAAAACCATTTTGGAAACGCTGTGTACCGCTACTAGTCTTAGTCTGGGTCCTGCCTATAACTGAATTTCTGACTTTCTCTAGGAGCATTAGTGTTTTTTTAGTTAACAGAGTGTCAGTAGCTGTCTACTGATGTGGGGGCTGCAGCAGAGCTCCAGATGGCAGATTGGTACTTACCTTCTCAGAATGATTACTTCTGAATATCCTTGGGAAATCCTTGGCTATGTAGGGAGATGCCACTTAAATTTAGTAGGCTGATGGGATTTCTGAGTTTTAGTCACCAAAATCTTACCTTAGGCAGGATTTCTGAAAACTGGTATGCACCCTTAGAGAGTGTGATAGAGCCTAGAAAGACAGACTAGTCCAAAACAACCTGGTCAAAAGAAACTCAACATTTACATGAGCTGCAGCTGTGTTATTGCCCATAGACCATGACATAACTATTCCTCGTTAAATCAATATTCCAGTTTGTGAAACAAGATAAGAGTTAGTAGCTCCTGTTACAGCCCATTTGTGCATTTACAACTCAATTTAAAAAATGAACAGGAAAAAATATAACTCAGAAAAATGAAACACAAATCTAGCTGCAATTACTATAGAAGAAATGCAGCTTCAACTGTTTCCTTCCATTAGTATGCCAGGAATTGACTCATAAGAGGAAATCTCATGGATTCCTGCTAATCATCTAATGTAAGTTATAGCCACAGTGTAAATGTATTTGATGCAAATTATTATTGCATCTAAACTGCAAGTAAAAATACATTAAACAGGCTGCTAATTCACCAACAATCAATGAAAATGCTGTTATTTTAAGAGATTATTGCTGGGAACACATAAAATATGTTTAAGGAATATTCCATTTGTATTTGCAGTGTTCCTTTTTTCATGGTAGTAAATAAACAAATAAAATGTAATTTCAATTATTAAATAAATAAAATATAATTAGTATGTTTAAGAGCTTCGTATGGCTTAGTGTTAATAGAACAGATGTGACCATTATTCATGGGTCACTTGTGGTTTTTGTGTTTTGCCCTTGTTGCAGTTCAATAACAGAAGTCATTATTTGAAGACAATGGGTAGAACATCTTGAAATTCAGGCAAAAGCTGAGACAGAGCATTCAGAGGTCTGGAACATGCTACTGCAGTTTGCAAGTGTAGGCACTCCAGAAATATATCAGAAGCTATTTTAAATTCATTTAGGATTGTGCAAGGCTAATTATAGAAACATACTATGGGCTTGGTACAAAGAATGTGTTATTTGGGGTAGGCTAGATTAATTTTGGGGAGGCTTGGGTTCAAGATTTTCCTTTGCTGTGCTAGCCCAGGGTGAAATATAGGTTCTCCAGTAGTTCAATAGATTACTCTGGAGTTAGGGCTTTGAATCACTAGACATTTGAATGTGTAATGTTTGAGATGAACACTTCAGATAAAAATATTAAGTGTCAATGACATTATTTTTGGAAAATTTTCTACAGTTCTAATTGTGTATGTCCAAGTCCTTGAATCTCAGTAGAGTCTCATATATCCCGGGTTTGACTACACAGTTGCCCACCTTTAGCAGGAAAGATGGAGGTCCCCAGAGCAGGATCTCCTACTCTCATTTAGCCACTCTGGTTATCGTAGTAGATGAAACATGCTGGGGAGCATTTCCAAGCACTCAGGCCAGCTGGCAGGGAGCAGCTCGTGCCTCTGCTAGGAAGTCCTTGCTGCTGAAGGGCACTGGCCACACCACATTGATCCGTGGGACATTGTGACTCTGGAACTATCCCAGGAGCTGTTTGGGAAGGGGCTGGCTCACATGGGACAGATGCATGCCAAGGGCCAGTCCAGCTGCATCAGGCAGCACCTGGGAACACTCCTGGATGCTGTTTCACCTGCTAGCTTAGCTGTACCTTCACATTTTCATGTTTTTGCCCTAAGGACAACCAAAGTATGTTGTCTACATGGGCATTGCAGGCTGTGAAGCACTGAGATGCTAAGGCAGCAGGGGCTGAATGCTTGCACAAGCAAATTGCATATTTTCGCAGGACTATCCCTGAATGTGGGCACTGATTTTAGATCTGGATGTAAGTCTTCAGACTATTCCATGTTCTTCTGTTTCATACCATAGACCCAAAAACTAATCTTGGTGACAGGGAGACAGGACTGTTGGCTGCTGAGCTGGGTCACGAACTTTTGGCCGCTGAGCTGGGTCACAAACATTAATGCAAGTGACAAATTTCAGGCCCCATCCATGGGAGGTGACCTGTCATTTATTACGTGATCTGATGGGTGGGCAGGCCCCCTCTGTGCCTGCCCTTCAGAGAAAAATCTTGTCAATCTCCCTAATAAGCATCCTAGATAGACTGGTCAACTATAAGCATTGCTTGAGACATTGAATACAGAACATTGTTAGTGCACTGGAGCATCTCGAATAGCGTCCTTTTTGCCTGAAATGTTTTGTTAATTATAGAGTACCACATTTCTCTTTCATTTTCTACATTTTTCATATACACATATAGTATAAAATTTGAGTTTTGAGATCTTGTGACAGTATCTCAGAAGCACAAGAAGACTAAACTAATTATTTACAATAAAAATCATCATCACACCCAACACATTTTAAGGTATTGCTTATTTCAAGTTTAATCTTTGGCATGAAAAAATAAAACAAGAAAGAATATTTATTAGCTGATTATAATTCAGTAATTGGAATGTAGCATACTTTTTGTTTCACAATAAATATTTGATCTTTAGTCCTTCAGCATTGTTACGTTTACTGAAGTATCTTGTAGATCATGTTAACCTATGACTTTTTCTGCACAGTGTCTAGTTACACAGTGGAAATCTTTGCGGCCGCTTCTTAAAGATCAAAAGTTTGTGTGAGTTCAAAAGAGATTAGACAAATGCATGAAAGAAAAACACACAGGCTCTTAAGCACAGAGATACCACACCTTTGGTGAAGAAATCACTAGAATACAGGTTGCTGGAACCTGCTTCGACAACATACTGGGAAAGTTTTGTATTACAGTCACAATATTTGTATATTTTTCTTCAAGCTTCCAACAGGATATTAGGTTAGGTCAAGTATGATCACTCATGTCAAGTGGAGAGCACTTGAGACATATATATATGATTACGTCCTTTTTGAATGAATTTTGAGATCAAATCCTTTGCTGGTATAAGTGGGTGCAATTACACTAAAGCTGTGTTAACTCAAGCCAGAAAATAGTTTGGCTTTTAGTTCATGAAAGATGCTAAGCTGGCAACAAAAAATTTTCCACCTGTACAGGCCAAGAGTGAGCTAAAGGATGGTCAAAAGACTGTAGGTTAGGGATTGACCTCTAGTAAGACAGTTAGAACTCACAAAACAGAAGGTCTCTTTGCACTGTGACCATCTGCAGCCAATCAAGCTATTCACAAACTGAACAATTTTCATATCATAATGGTTTATGTCCCCTTTTTTTTGAATTATATAGGTCATTTTTAGATAAGGGAGGAAAATTCTGCATCCCATTACTACTATCACTACATAAAAGCCAGCAAATATTTTAAGTTGGTGGTGTAGTTGAAGCTAGTCATTACTCGACCAACATTTTCTCACACTCATATGTGACTGACGCATGCAGTGGCTAACACTGGGAAGACAGGAGAAATCCCAGGTGACAAAAAGATGTTTTTCTATTGTTCCATGTCAGCCATTTTTAAAGAGTGATTGAGTTTTGAATTTTTTCTGAATCAACTAAAAAAAATTTTAACTGAATGGTTGGGTTTGATATTCCACAGCCTTATAACAGATGTTTAGTCTGGGTGTTGTCAAAAAGAAATGATTAAGCTGGACAGAACAATACATTTCCACACACTGCTGTAACAATCTGGAGAGAAACCAAACCAGAAATGAAAAGGTGAATGTGAAGTTTAAATATTCCAATGCAAAAGGGCATCTTTAAAATATTCCTGAAAAATGAAACCCTCTGCAATACCTTAAAAAAAGAGGTAACCAAGAATTTTTTCCTACTTTTCAGCTTTCCAGCCTTCCATAGCCTGAACTGATTCAGCAATAAGAAGAAAACAAGAGATCCTTGACAGAATTTTAAAGGTTTGCTTACCATAGATTGACTAGGAAGGGATGCTCCAGGCCTTGCATTATCTGTAGCTCCCGAAAAACATTTCGAACTTCATCTCTCTCAATGCACTTCTGTTTATTCATATATTTCATGGCATACATTTTCTTGGTGTCTCTCTTCTGCACAATGCACACCTAATTGACAGTAAAGTAAAAGACAAAGTTTGACACCTACAGAAAGGAAACTCAGTTGTGACTGAAAAAAATGAGCCTTTTATGGTATTTCGATACCTTCAGAAAGTCCACATTACAGCTACACAGGATTCTTTGTAATAGATTGTAATTAATACATTTTCAAAAGAACACCCCATCCCTGTCTAAGAAGAAATGGGGACCAAGAAAAGTGCCATAACTTTCAGAAGTTACATAGTAAAGCTGGGAGGAATACACTCCAATTGCTCGAATCGCAGGCTATTTCATTAGTCACAGAAATTACTGCCTCCTGCCTAGGAAAACGCACAATCATTGTCCTCATTCCCGCAATTCAATACATACATCTTGATTACTGCATCATAAACATAGCCTTCACAAACCTCAATATTTCATCTAAATATCAGAATTCTGCTCCCTTAATTATTGTTGAAAATAAAAAGAATTTTTGTACAGAGATTCATCATAATATTTTTGAAGTCACAAGAGACCATTACAATGATTTAGTCTCAGCAGTAAATTTCTTTGCTTTAACTTTGTTTTCTTTTTTTGAAAAAAGTCAGATAATTTTGTAAATGCAGGAAGAAAACCTTAGTCAAGAGAACACGCATGTAAGTCCTGGATTGATTTTGATCATGGCAGTTTACCTTGTGAATGAAGCTGGAAAGTGTCACCAGCACCACATCTAAGAACTATCATTTTAAATATGATTTCTGGCAACACAGAAGTGTAAGATTGTTTGGTGCCTCATCCCCACAGCTGGTATAAATCTCACCTTCATAACAGCCCTATAGAGGAAAACTATATCTTTTGCTCTGAAGGGTTTTTCCTGTTAATTGATCAGAACTTTTTTAAGTGACACTCCTAGTGTGTCTTCACAGCCAAGAGAATATTAGTTGAAAATATTATTTTGGTGCAGCATTTATATTACTGATACAGCCATAGGTTCCAATCAGAATTTTTCATCATCAGGATATATACAGACTATGTACTGGAAGCATCTGGTTTGGACATCACGACTCTGTAGTGTCTAAATTCAAGGGTATTCTGGATTCACTTGGTGTGGGCACTATTATTTTATATGTATATTTATGTACATACACACATGCACACATACAAAGTCCCATATTATACACAGGTAAAATTATGGTATACACACGTAGTATACACAGATAAAAGTAGTGCTCAGAGATCAGATTACAACATGGTGCCAACCACAATAAATCCTTTGGTTTTCAGTTGTATTTTAAGGAACTTGCATGCTCAACATTCAGAAATGGTCTGGAGAAACTAAGACAACTTCCCACAGCTGAAACCTCTGACTTTAACAAGGTGTCATCTGGATTCTGGACCTGGTGACGAACAACCAGCACCAGGGTGAGGACCCTAGAGAGACCTACTGGGTGGTCACTTATTTCTTAATCGCAGAGGAAAGGCTCCAGGAGCGTATCATCAGCATATTTTACTTCCCCTACCTTTTTCCAGATCCTCCAAGAGAAACTGGGCCAGTGAACCCAAACCACATATATTTCTCTGCAACTCTATTTCCATGAAGTATGTCCTTGAGCTCAAATTTACTCCAAAGAGAGGAGTTAACAGAGTACTTTTAACCTATAATGATAAGGCGTGATTAAGCAGAGTTTCTAATTACCTTTCCTAATATCAGGAGATGTTCTGCTAATTAAGTAAAACATGGATGGTAATATTTTGTCTTGAGCCCATCAGTGTTGCACAATAGTGAGTACCGATGTTTTGCTTCATTTTCCTCCTTGGGCTGTTACAGAAAGTATGAATGTTGGTGATGTCCTTAAGATAACTAAAGGTTCACACTTATATGGAAAGAACCCAGGCTGTGGAGCAATGGGGAATTGGGGTTGGCCTTTTGGGGGAAGAAGAGGTAGCAGGTGGGGTTGAACTGAAATGGAGGCATGGAAATGAATTGTTCAAGATTCCACAGTTTCTTCAAAAATATAAGCAGAACTTTCAGGGACAATTCTTAACATCCTATCTGAGATTATGTGGACACTCCAATTTAGTGAATCATATTATAAAGTACAACGTTTATGGATTTTGGCTCAGAACCTAACTGCAGAAGTCACATGAATTTGCAGCATGATTTTCATATGAAACTTGGACAAGACTTGCAGAAGTCTCCTATTCCATTACATAAGAAGCCTCCCTGTTGAACCATTGACTAGTGACACTGCTGAGAGAATGGGGTTTTACTCAGCTGAGAGTTACAGGTTTGACCAATGTGGCAACTAGGATCATATACAGCACCTAAATATGTAATGTAAACAGGTTTTGAAACACTACTGTGACTCCAGAAGGCACTCAGTTCTCTTACCTGACAGTAAAGACAAGGGTATTCAGCACATTTGAAACAGACCTTCTGTTGTTAGTAGAAGATTGCCTAGCATACAGCTTTAAAGCAGAATGATGGTAAACATTTTCTAGTAATGTGTACCTACGCACATCTTTTAATGTGGTTTTAAAATCAATAGGATTTCAATGAATATGCTAAAGCTACTGCCTACTAAAAATCAGGAAACACAAGCTGCATCCACATTGATGTTATTGTGAAAAACGCCTGACATTGCTATGACAGTGCTGAATCATAGTGGAAACCCCGCGTAGCATTTCTACCTGCTGGCTGTCAGCTCTTCTTCTGAGCAGGATGTCAATGGGCTGATACTTTTCCACTATTGCAGGAAAGAAAGGAAAAGCCCTTGAGCTCTCCTCACATGTGCAGTCTTAATGGGAAATGTTTAAATTGGTTGGGGTTTTTTTTTGTTTATGGTTTAAATTCTTTCCAAAGAAGTCATTTTAAAACAGGGACAAACAGGTGCTCTGGCACCTCAACAAACAAATTCTGTGATGACTCATTATTGTGGAAGTCCATGCAGAATTGCCTTATTTACACCTATCAGTATGGAAGCCTGTCACGCTCATGTTACTAAAACAGCCTCTTTCAATTTTTCTGTGATTATCATTTACCAAAGCCCAGACAGTGCCCTGCTCAAACTGGTATCATTGCTTCAGCAGCCTCTATAGCTGATGCTTCAAACCAAATATAAGTGTCACGAACTCAACAACTATCCAGGTTCATAGTCAGCAGATAGGGACAGGCACATCCATCTCCACCTAAGGTATGGGTCTAAACAGGTCCAGGGGACCATCTCTACAGGGATGGCTTCTCTTTGAAAGTTCCCCTAAAGAGACCGTAGATGACTAGCTTGGATGTAGGCATCTGTGTTGTAGATGTTTAAAGGCAGGCTATATGAATCCCCATTAATTTTCTTTGGAGTTATATAGTGCTTATTTTTAAAAGTCTCTTGTGAAAATATTCCCTTTCTAAAAGAGGGCTTTTCTACATGTGTTAGCTGTTATCACAGGGTTGTAACTTTCTTATATCTGGGAGAAGGTAACAATGAATTGCCTTTAAAACTATCAGGTTAGAAGAAATTTGACCGAAGTGTGACTTCAAGACACTTTGCCTCAGAACCAGGGGAAGAAAACCAATAGATTATGACTGCAGGGCTAAACTTCATTTTTCAGGAGCAACATATGCTATGGTCCACTTCTAAGCTACCTTCTTGGATTTCTTCTGATTTCAAATGCAAAAAGTAGAGCACCTACAGATCGAGTCTGATCTGCAGATTAATAGGTCACACAGCCACTAAGACTGCTATGGTTGACAAAGCGCCCTATGGGCTATTGCAGACCTAGGTAAGTGAAGCGAGAGAGTTATGCTGAGTAGAACTGGGACAGAATTTGCTAATGGTTTGCTGCAGAAAGCTGCATAATGTTGTGTAGGCTGAGAAGCCATAGGTAGCTTCAGAGAAGCTCTTCCCAGAGCAAAAGATGGGAATGGCTGAAAAGTTTGACTTGCTGCAAAACACAGATTTCTCCTGTCTCCCACTAACTTCAAAAGACTTCTAGCTGCCATGTGCTTGGTCCAGAGAGAACAGCAGGGAGCGGGAGCACTTAGTCTCAAGAAAGCCATTTTGGTCTGAGTTCGGTACATAAGTACTTAGACTTCTCAAACTACCACATGATACGATTTCATGACAGGTCATAGAAAAGGAGAGATGCAAAACTGCAGCCAGAGAAAGCTCCTCTGTGCAAGGTCCCTGATAGTGGAGAGCTGGCAGCTGGAGTGCACACCTCAGCCTTGCTCCTGGGTCATAATCTTATGCATCAAGTATGTCTGGTCAGTAGATCAGATGGGGCACCTATAGCTGCCATGAGTAATCACAGCCCAGGGAAAGGTCTGTGACACTACATGGGCAGAAGACACTCACCTAGTCGTAGAGGACTACAAGAGAGAAATCAGCTGTGTGTTTCACACTCAGTGTGGGAATTGACAAATCTGCTATGAAGTGTGTGCCTGAAATACTGCTACCTTGTCTGTTCTTACCCACATACTCTGAAAAATTAATGCTCATAGTCTCAGTCTACAAGAGGAGTAGGAAAGATTTACACAAAGAGGCTGGAGAATGCATGTCATAAGTTTGGCTTTACACTGCCAGGGAATTCCCTTGAAATAGGGGGATTCATTCCCAGATTCCCCTGAGCAAACCATGACAGCTGGAGCAGGGACCAAGCATCTGCTTAGTCTCCTTTCATATTAACTCAAGCTAAAAAATAGGTGTTTATACTGTCACAAATATTAATATTCTGCAGTTGTGCATTATGTTGCTTTTAGGATAACAGCATATTTTTTCTGAAATACTTTGCATATCATTTAGTAAAGTACTCTCGATCAGTGTAGACATGATTCTGGGCTCCCATCTGTTTTACACCAGTGTAATTTCAATTACTTCAGCAGAGGAAGTCACTGTTTTATACAACCAAATTAATCAGAACTAAGTCCTATGTCTCAGCATCTTAGACAAATAGGAGAAAGAGTTTGTACATTCATATCATAATTTGAATTTAATTTAAGGAGGTCAGATTGTTCAATATACCTGCTCCCACGAACAAAGAACTTGAAGAAAATTGGTATTGTAATATTCCTGAAAACTAGTTGTTTCACATGAATACAAATTATTTTGTGGCAGTAAGTCTGCAATTTTATGCTTACTGTTGCAGTAAAGAACAATGATAATTCTTGTATTTCACTCCTAGTAAGTTTTGTACTTATTGGATGATCTTCAAATATATAATTTTTTGCAATATTTTGTTTGATAAGAATGATGGCTTTACATATAGCAAAATGGAAAAATTTAGCCAGATTAAACATGAGAGAACATTTTTAAGTTATCAAATGGCATAAAGAAATAAACACTTAGGCCAGTGTTCAGCATTTTTGGTTTGAGTATTTTAAAATGTCTACTTCTGAATTGACTTAGAAGGGAAATATTTAATATATGAGTAAAAGCTGTTTGGACAAAATTTATGACCTGGCCCACTTCAAATGTATTTGGAAATACTAATAGCTGGAACACGCTAAGCATAACTAGCTTAATGGTATTAAAAAAAAACCCAAACCAATGTTTCCTGTTACATATGAGGACACCAAAGCATAAGCAAAGAGCCACCTTCATCTACCTAGCAAAGCCAGGTCACTGAAGCCAGCAAGGCCACCTCTGGAGGAGTGCCACATACCTTGCTTGGGTACCACTGTCATTCTTGCAGCAGCTCACAGGTCTGTACCAGTGTCTGTATGTACAGATACATACACCGGGTATGTATACATGTGCCCAGGAGGGGGGACAAGTATTCAGTGAGTGGTCACACATCAGTCTGCCATAGCTTGCACGTCACTTGGCTTGAACAAAAGAACTGCTGACTTACACAGAAGCTGTGGCTGCAATGGTCCTACACAGGCTCAGAGCTCACTTCTTCATCTGTCCCTTACTAGGGTGCAACCTGAGCTCTGAAAGGACGCCTTTCCAAGTGGAGAGAAGCAAGCCTGGTTGTTTCCGGAAACAGGAGCATGTTTCTTGTTTCTCCTCTCTCCACACCCATTTCCTACACTCCTCACAACTGCTGTGATGTATCTTCACTTTTTCTGGGGAAGATGCTACAGTGCGTACAAGACTGCACCTGCTCTTAACATGTCCCTAAGAAACAGTGTGTACTGAGGCAGTTGCTTAAAACAGGTGGCCACTTCTCAGAAAAGACAAGCCCTTGAGATACAAAGCATTTGATACCAAATGGCCTAGGAACTCCTGTAACAGCAACTGTTGCTACTGTGAATTGAAAATGCCAAAGGAAATGGCAGGGACCTGCTTTCTGAAGCCAGCTGGGAGGGACAGAGCATAGCTGCTGAAGCAGTCAGCCCCGATGGAGGAGGTGAGGTGCTGAGGATCACCTTGCACTCTGTGCACAAGAGCGAGCTGGGCTGTGTGGAGTCTCTGCCATATCAGATACCTCCTGCAGCAATATCCTGCACGGGCCTACGGTTGCTGTAGCAACCACAGTAATTTAAGAAATATTGAGAGAGAGAAAGAGAGCGATTGTACCAACAGCAATAAAATAAAAAAGTAGAGCATGTCTTAAAACATCCTACTGCTCTCAGAAAACAAAAAAGGCCACAGAGCAGCCATAAAGGAAGAAGGCAGTTTAAGGAAGGCGTGATACCGAACATGGTGTTACATGTTGCAGGATGCTAGAGCACAACAGACGCCAAAGAGTAAACAGCGAGTCAATAGCGATTAGAGGTCTTGCATCACTTGTTGACGATTTCTGCTGCCAGGTACTTCCAGAAGCACAGTAATAGGAAAAGTTGCCAGCAATGAGGCTTCTAAATGAATGATAAAGGCAAGACTGACTCACAGAGAAAGACACTTGAAATGGTGACTGATTTTCCATGTTGTGCTTTTGGCTATGGTATAATAGGCAATTTTAAAATGGTTTTCTTTCTTTCCCTGTCTGTGGAAGGAAAAACCAGGTGATTGATCAGAAGCTTGTATTCATTTGGGAAAAATAAGCCTGTTATGCCAAGGACTCTTCTGTTGCATTGACAGCTGCAAAATAAGGATTTAAGTTTAGAGGGGACTTATGCATGAGTCCTTTCTTGCATTAAACATGTTCTCTCAGAGTTGTGAAACTCTGTTCTCACCCATACATATCACCAAAGCAGGTTCACAAGAACACTGCAGCTGTATGAACCTGTAAGGAAATTAGATGTTTCTAGAAATATCATAGAAACATTCACCGGTTTCCTGAATGCTGTGGAGAAGAGCAGATCAAACAACAACCAACAAACCTCCAAAAAGCACATAGGCTTGTTTTATTTTCCTGCATGATGTGGAAGGGTGAAGGCCCCTTTGAAAGAGCAGAAACAGTAGAGGTGTGAATGAGGAAGCTCTGAAGAAAGAGGGGTGCAGGTGATCTTCATGATTGCCAGCATGATTTGGATATATCTTTAACTGCTTACCCTGTAACTAACTTGCACTCCTAGACCTCTATTTAGTTTGACATGATATTCCATCAGTGTCTTGTGATAACAAAAAATTATAGATCTCCAGCCACCCTGGTTTTTAAGGGATTCTTGAATACCGTTTCACACTAGCAACATATTCTCCTACTGACCTCAAACAGGGTTTCTCTTGGAAACTACTGAACTGACTAAGGACCATGCCGTGAAGGACCATGCTGTTCTGTGAGAAGCATTTCAGGCCTCTGTAAAATGAAAATCATTTTTCTGCATAGAAGGTCAAGAGCCATCAAAATCCTGTGTATGTGCTTAATGCATAACTACTGAAGTAGCTCACCGGCATTCAGCTGGCATACACTAAAAAATCATTTAAATCAAGATCGAGATAGCTATTGCTTGATCAGTTACTGAAGTTATATTTCACCTTCAAATGTATTCCTGCAAGTAATGGTTTCTAATATTTTATAATAAGATTTTCTCTGACTGCATGGCCTTGTATTTACCCATATGAAAATTTAAAACCTTGTTATAGTCTGTATTATAGGAAAGAAAAGTCATCTACTCATGTAAACAAACCATTAATCTTCTCTGTTTCAGCAAAAGCCTGTTGAATTGAACAAACATTTACTCAATGATCATAATTACAGTGTATGTCAGTTTATACAGTCCCAAGTGTATTGAATCTATGTAAAGTGCCTTTAAAATACTGCAATTATTTTAAAGACATGAATAAGTCCAGAGATTTAAGAACAAGATCACTCTAGTGGACTAAAAAGAGTAGTCTGCTCCTACTTTTTTGTTTGTTTTTGTTTTGAGGACTGATTTCTAAATTCTGCTAATCCCTATTGAGGAGATTTAATTATTATAATCATTTTTACTCAATTAATTTTAGTGAATATATTGTAATAGAAATAATTTAATGAATAGTCAGAGTCAGTTCATACTGATGATCAGATGACTTTAAGACACAAAAGGCTACAAAACCAGTGTTTCTTTATCCTAGTCTAATCAAGTCACACCAGAAATACACAAAGGATTTCTCTATTAGATTTTTAACTGCTAAAAATAAATTGATTCTTACCTTTCCAAAACTCCCTTTCCCAATAGCCCGCAATATCTGAAAGTGGTCAAAGTTAACTGCAAAATAGAGAAGAAAAGGAAAACAGTTTGTAGAGTGCTAAGTCAGAATCATAAGTCAGATAAGAAAAGTAATGACAGTGTTTCCAAGTAATGTCATTTTACCGTGGGATATTTCCTTTTTCTCTTAAAACACCAAAAATATTAAATATCTAGCAAAGAGGAGCTTTGCTTTAAAATATGCTATGTTAATTTTATTCATCAACCCATCTTGGTCCAATGCCTCCAGTGCCCAGTATCTCCAAAAAGAAACATATCTCTGTCCTAACCAAGTAACAAGACAGTAAGTTAGCATTGCGCAGCCATTAGCAAAAACTGCTCAGCATTTTCCAGAAAGATTAAGATCTATTAAAAGGGTACTGAATAATTCAGGTAAGTAACACCATCTGCTTACAGATATATAGTAATATAAGGATAGTATTGCTACAGTAATCACTCTGCAGGATAATTCCTATATTCTGTTACAGTGATGGAAGCTTGTCCCAAGATGAGCTAGCAGGATCAGCCCCTCCGAACTTTGTCACCTTAATACAGTACATAATGCTAATATTGTAAGACTATTTAATAGATGTAGCATAGGTTTGTTTTGGGAGATTTCATTTTAGCTTGGCAGTAGAATGGATTTAGTCCTGCTTCATGAAAATCTGACAGCACGGCCTGCCCTAGACACTGAAGTGGTTTGCTGTGAAGGTGAGCGAGAGATTTCATTTCTCAGAAATGTCATTATTGTTGGTGTTGCATGAGACTGAACACAGCATGACCTTCCCTGGTTCACTGGTGGGTCTGGTGGTTTAAAAAAATCCAACAACATCCTGAACAAAATTGATACGGAGCCACTGAAACACAAACATGACAATGTGTGATACAGTTTTTACAGTCACTTGTCAGAAAAGAATCACACTTAAAGCTAAACTCACTGAACTGGAGTTGGCAAAGTTCAGTGCAACTTAACAGGATTTTTTTTAATTAAAACTTTCTTATGTTCCTGCCTTTGGTCATGTACCTCCATCTATGCACCCATTATTGGCCTAACAGGAATCAGCAAAATTATGGAGACAGATAGTCACTGCAAAAATGTGGTAACATGAACAAATACAACAAAAATGTGACTCACATCATGATGAAGAAGAAAATCCTATAAAACTAATAATACTTTATATATCTGTCAAAAAAGTTGTATCAGCTCAAGCTAAACACTGAGTAGGAAGTTGCAAGTTTGATATCAAGCCACTGAAAAAGGCTAAAATCTTATTTTCCCTGTTCTAGTAATATCTCATTTACACTATTAATGCCACTTATAATATATTTAAGCATTTGTTTATTTATGCTTGCTTACATTGTCTTCAAGGAAACATGGTTGCTCCTTTCATTAGTGCAGCTATAGCAACCACCTTCCTGGTAATTGCTGGAGACCAAATCAAATCCAGAGCTGACAGAGCTGAAAGCAGCAGACTCTAGTCTTTAGCAAACAAAGATGGTAATTCTGAATATATCAGTTTTAGCATTTGGATACTAAAATGAGAATGCATAACCTTGCAAAGGATTTATAAACTGCTTGGAAATTGGAAAACGAATTTTGTGCTGAATCACGTAAGAGTTAGGGTTACCCAGATGTCTGAGAAGCAAGATTGTCCATCAGCAACGTGCAGCTGGGGTCTCTGCCCACAGATTTTACCAGTGGGGCACTGTCTTGTAGTTCCTACTAGTCAATACTGGTATGATGGACAAGATAGTCAGTTTAGCAAAAACACCTTCCACACAGACTTATGTCAACTTAAATCTTGTTTCCCCAGGTCATCCCTCCCAAGCGCATGCACCTGAACAGAGGATTTGAGAGCTTAATGACTGGGATCTTTAAGCTGATCCTTAAGTTTAAGCAGGAATTCAACACAGCATTGAAAAGTTTCAAAACAATGTGTTAATCATCTCATTCATTTATTTGATAGGGAAAATTCAGCAATTTTTCCCTCCAGAATGCTGGTGTTGTCTGTGTCACTCCCCTGCTGTCAAACCTTCTGATGTTTCCTGTTTATTTTACCATTTTTTAAGAAACGTTCCTTAAAGAAAGCTTAGTTTGAGTTTGTTCTTTACCTTGCAGTCATTCATCTGAGGCCAGTTCCCAAAAACAACTGGAAAACTGTTGAAACAGTCTGTAATTATCTAAATTTCAGTCAAGTCACATTTCAGTAAGATTTCACTATATCATTGTCCTGAAGCCTGTCTGGTTTTGAAATACATCAGTTTGATAAATTATTTTGGTTTTGTAAAACTAAGATTAAGCATTTATTTTTAGCTATGAGAAGGACAATTTTTTATTGTCCATATAATTTCTATTCTATTTCTCTGTACTTCTTTCTTTAATTGTGTTTATTGCTCTGAATGACTAGAACAACTTTTTTTTAGTTGGATTTAACTGTAAATTGAACTTCTGTAAGAAAGAAATTATTAAATGAGGCATTAGACCATGGAATTTAAGATGGATTATTAGTAAGTCAAATAAGTGGTTAAAAAACACAGCCACAACAATTGATCAAATTTTCTCAATTTTTATGTTTAACAAATAGAAAGTGGGATGTTACACTTTCAGATCTTCATTAAGAAAAAAGAGTATTTTCTTTCTATAGTTCACAGAATCACAGAATCGTATAGGTTGGAAAAGACCTTTAAGATCATTGAGTCCAACCGTAAACCTAACACTACCAAGACCACCACTACACCATGTCCCTAAGCACCTCATACAAATGTCTTTTAAATACCTCCAGGGATGGTGACTCAACCACTTCCCTGGGCAGCCTGTTCCAATGCTGGACAACCCTTTCAGTGAAGTAAAATTTTCTAATATCCAGTCTAAACCTCCCCTGGTACAACTTGAAGCCGTTTCCTCTTGTCCTATCACTTGTTACCTGGGAGAAGAGACCAACCCCCACCTCGGTACACCCTCCTTTCAAGGAATTGTAGAGAGCGATAAGGTCTCCCCTCAGCCTCCTGTTCTCCAGGCTAAACAACCCCAGTTCCCTCAGCCGTTCCTCATCAGACTTGTGCTCCAGACCCTTCACCAGCTTCGTTGCCCTTCTCTGGACACGCTCCAGCACCTCAATGTCTCTCTTGTAGTGGGGGGCCCAAAACTGAACACAGGATTCGTGGTGCGACCTTACCAGTACCAAGTACAGGGGCACGATCACTTCCCTAGTCCTGCTGGCCACACTATTTTTTATACAAGCCAGGATGCCATTGGCTTTCTTGGCCACCTGGGCACACTGCTGGCTCATATTCAGGCAGCTGTCAACCAACACACCCAGGTCCTTTTCTGCCTGGCAGCTTTCCAGCCACGCTTCCCCAAGCCTGTAGCATTGCATGGGGTTGCTGTGGCCCAAGTGCAGGACCTTGCACTTGGCCTTGTTAAACCTCATACAATTGACCTCGGCCCATTGATCCAGCCTGTCCAGGTGCCTCTGCAGAGCCTTCCTACCCTCAAGCAGATCAACACTCCCGCACAACTTGGTGTCATCTGCAAACTTACTGAGGGTGCACTCGATCCCTTCATCCAGATCATTTATAAAGATATTAAACAGAACTGGCCCCAATACAGAGCCCTGGGGGACACCGCTTGTGACCAGCTGCCAACTGGAGTAAACTCCATTCACCACAACTCTTTGGGCTCGGCCATCCAGCCAGTTCTTTACCCAGCGAAGAGTGCACCCGTCCAAGCCATGAGCAGCCAGTTTCTCCAGGGCAATGCTGTGGGAAACCATGTCAAAGGCTTTACTGAAGTCTAGACAGACAACATCCACAGCCTTTCCCTCATCTACTAGGCGGGTCACCTTGTCGTAGAAGGACATCAGGTTGGTCAAGCAGGACCTGCCTTTCCTGAACCCATGCTGGCTGGGCTTGATCCCTTGGTTATCCTCTACATGCTGTGTGATGGCACTCAGGATGATCTGCTCCATCAGCTTCCCCGGTACCGAGGTCAGGCTGACAGGCCTGTAGTTCCCCGGGTCCTCCTTCCAGCCCTTCTTGTAGATGGACGTCACATTTGCTAACCTCCAGTCAGCTGGGACCTCCCCAGTTAGCCAGGACTGCTGGTAAATGATGGAAAGGGGCTTGGTGAGCACATCATTGAGAACTTATGGGAGTTCACTGTCCCATAAGCCTTTTCTTAAATCAAGGTACAATGATTGCAACAGATTTTGTGCAAGAAAAAAGAAAGATAACTTTAAGTGACTATGGAAGTATGTAAACACAACTGAGCCTACATTTGAAATGAGCTAGGCTCGCAGCCACTGTGGTCTTCTGGAAAGGGTTAATTCACTAAGGTGAGACAACTTAGTCTCTTTTGATCATTCAAACATACTCACGATGTTGTAGATTCAAAAACTGGGGAAGTCCCTCCCTTGGGATGTTAGGAAAGAATAATAAAAAGGATACCTTTGTAGTTGAGACTAATACCAAATTCAGCTGAGTAAAACTAAGATGCTTTAAGCAACAGTCCCATCAACCATGCAGATCAGCCATGCAGAAGTCACGTTATCATCACAGCCCTGATAAACAATGAATGGTCAAGCTAAGTTCACTGCCACCGTATTACTACAGCAGTCATTCTCCTCAAGTGTTTTCCTCAGGTGTTTTTAATCTCACACTCTCAAAATTTTTGGCTTATTTTGTTCATCACACCTTTTTTTAGGTTCTGTATGTGCTTTTTCTCCCTTTTGGTGAAAATTCAACACCACAGGGTCACCACTTATTCTGAGAAGAATTACAGCTCACCATGACCTCTGGCATTTCCAAAGTTTAAAATATCATCAAGATCAGACACTCTGTGCAACGAGGATATCACAAGCAGTGTATTCTTATCCTCTAAAACATGACATGTCTACCTCTTGTGGAGTCTGGTGGTGTAGCTAATGACATTTTTTCTAGCGCAAAGTCCCACTGAGATAATGGTGTGGCTGGCAGAAGGACACTTTCTTCAGTAACAGTACTATGAATACTACTCTTTTGAAAATAGCTGTCTTGGTATCCTTTACTCAAGAGGAAAAAAAACTTTCCAACTTTTTGAGCACTTCTTTCATTTAACTACCACACCATACTTTGGACATCTTAGACATCAGCTCTGAATTTGAGTCTTAGAGTATGGACATTTTTCAGAAATCAAAATTAGTTTATATTGTCTTCAGCTAATTTTTCATACATGCAAATTCACAGAATGAAACTAAGCATTAACAACAGTGTGAGGGAGTTTCCTTTCAATTTCACTGATTTTCACCAAGTTGGAAAAATCAAGAAGTATTATAATCTCCCACCTTCAGCCCTAAAAAAGTCACCATTAATTCAAAACTGAGAAGGATTGTGGAATAAAACAGATATTTGGCTAACTAAGGGAGAAAATAGATCAGCATTTATGGCATCTGTTGCATGATACAGTATTAGAGTGACTGATGCCTGTTAATTTCAGTAATGAGCTATATATGCATATAAATTAAAGCATTTTGTTTCTTTCAGTTTAGTCATGCACAAATAAATCTTAAATTAATTCCATTGCACAGCTTCAAGTCTCTATTAATAACTTTAAGTGCATGTATACCTTACTTCGATTATTTTCATGGCTTTGAAGTAGCCCCACGTAGAGCATTTTCCAGTAGTTTGCTCTTGAACTAATAACAGCTTGGATGATGGTAATGGGATTCACAAGCTGAATGAAAGGTTGCACCCTGCTTGCCTGGAAAAGTCAAAAAATGTGGTCCTAGCCATTACAGGTACTTGATCAAATGCATTAGTATACTCAAAAGTATCAGGAATATCTAGAAGGATGGCACAGTGGTTTGTCACCAACTTGGACACAGGAGTCCTTCTTCTGCCACAGCCTTCTCATGTGACCTTAGGCAAATGCTTCAATATCTTCTGCCCCTGTCTGTAGAAACATGAATCATTACACCTCTAAGCAGCTGTAACATTAGGTATAGGAGGTAGTTTAGTGCTCAGATACACAAGTAATCAGAAGAGTAGCGACAGCCAATTCAGGTAATAGTGCTTTATAAAAGCACTATAAAGACTGAAAGCAATTTTCAAAGTATGAGAAGTATGAAAAGTGTACACCGCTGTAAAAGTGGAGGTACAGAAATCAGTAGATGATTGACTCCAATCCCACACATCAAGCTGCCACAGAGCTGAGAGCAGAACCTGGCTCCCACTTCAGATCACACCATTTCTCAGGCACATATTTCCAATGGCATGAGCGCTGATAGGGCAAGCATTTGATATAAAACTTTCTAGCGAAAGATAAAATAAATATTTCTTGCTCCACTGCTCCCCAAGGATAAAGTATAATTTGGGGAAAATATGCACATCACAGACTATTGGGATTTTACAACCATACTGCAAAAACACTGGATAGTTTTAGTGGAAATGCCTATTATTCTTTTTTGCGCAAACTAACCGGTATTATGCACATAATGATATGTGTTATGACAATGAAGTCTTCTATATGCATTCACCTCTGCTGCATTATTCATGAGTGGTACAGTGATTTGAACCAGAAAAACCCAAATGAACTGTTACATTGATGCAGTTCATTAGGTGTTTGAATTATGACATCACCCAAGAACACAAAATTGCTACTCTTTCATTTGTAGTTTTGCTAAAGTAAAATATTCTCATGTTACCCATCATTTGTTCAAGTGTAAATTACATCTAGCTCAAGAGGCAATATCTATATTGGGTAGATTCTATATAGACCTGACATCTGTTGTTCTTACTGCAGCTGAGGAATATTTATAGCACGTATATGTGATCAGTCCAAATACAGTCAATAACCGCTACCTGAAAGAACTTTGTATCTCCAAGAGCAAATATCCAATCCAACATGGTAAAAGCAAGGGCATACGCATGCTTTGCATCACAGAAAAGAAATTAGGGGCCTTTTGATTAAAAAAAATTGGAAGAACTTGATAAGCATCCAGAGCTAAATCCAGACATTGTCCTTCTCTAGCTCATTTTCACTGATTTATTTGGACTGTCTGGCAGTAGCCAAAACCAGAACATGACTACTAAGGCATTAGGAGGTGTACAGTAAAGCCATATTTTTAACACAACGAGCATTTCAAGACATCTAGCTTTGTTCTCACTGATCTCAACAGAAAACAGAAACAAGGAAATGTGACGTGGCCATCAGCCAAGAAAATATATTTTTATTTAAGCACTGTCTTAGATGTTGCGTGTCTGTTTCAGGGTGTTGTAATGCTTCCTGCTTCTGTGTGAATCAGAAAAACAGAGTAATAACTACATCAGATTTTCCTTCTAGATTTGGCCTGTATGGTTTGACCTGAGACTCACTGGACAGCACTCCTATTAGGATTTCAAACCAGTTCTGCAGTCCTCTTTATATGTCTGTCTACTTTGCAGATTCTCCAGCCTTTTTCAGAGAAAGTCACGAGGCTGTGCTGACAGAACCTCAGTAGGTCTCAGCAGCCATCAAAGCTTGTTAGAATTGCTACTGTACTTCCACACAAAAACACATAAGATGAATAACCAGGTCGATACAGTCATATATATTCAGTACTCGTGATGAAGTCACCAGCTTGAATGGATATAGACAGGACAAGCATGAATAGTGCTTAAAAATTAGATTAAGGGGCATAAAATGGTTAGGGTAGTCATAAGGAGTCACATTCCATCATGCTCTATTCATGGGAAATTCACTAGTGAAGAAAGATACTGTTCAAATTAAGTATGAAATGAATTTTTGTTGACAGAATGATAAAGCCAGGCATATCTTTGAGGTGAGCAAAGAATACAAAATCTGTATAGCTTCATTAGGTTTCCAAGTGGAATGGGACATTCCTATACATTGACTGGGGAACCTACTCATTAGAAAAAGTTACATAACTGAAGGACAAGAAAAAAGCAGTTTCAGAGCTGGTTTTGTCTCATTAATGATGGACCATGGTGTTTTCTATCATTGTATTTAGGGGCTTTGCATTTAAATTGCATTGAAATGTCTCAATTCTTCAAGCTGAATGAGTATTTTAGTCTCAATATAAACTGTTTCTAATTATTATGTGAATAATTTTTATAATTATCCAGAGTTTATTTGCAATTAGAAAGAATTTAAGATCTTTGTATGTCAAACAATTTTTATTTAAAATTCAGCTAATTTTGCTTTGAACTTTAAAATGCATTTCGATCTGATCATGTTTGCACACTGAATATATGGAAAATGTAATTCCTGTCTCTTGGGAAGTTCTGATACTTGAACATTAGTTCACACTCAAAAAAAAAAAAAAAAAAAGGTATGGCTCTTAATGGAGCAAAATAATTATGACTTGATTTGAAAATGTAATTTTCCTACTTTATCAATTGAACTAAAGTATTTCATTTTGAACTGATACCATTTTTTCCATTTTAAAATATCACAGGCAGATTACAACAGTAATCAGCTTCCATCCTGCTGCAACTCCAGAAGTTGTTCAGAATAATGTCCATCTTACAAAAGGAAATATATACTTCAGTTTCCTCAATCAAAGTGAAACATTTCTGCATTATCAAGAGACTTTCATTTCAGACGTCTTGATTGATCCAAAGTGGTTTCTTTCACAGTAGTTCAGTACTACACTGTGCTTCCTTGTGATGATGAGTATGTCCATCTATGAGATGAGGTTGTTGGCTGGACTATATATCCCCTTATGTAGGTATACCCATAGCACTTGCATGATGCACACTTCGTTAACTCAGAGGTGGTGGTGTGTTGGATTATGGGAGATGTAAACAGGTACAAGATTTGGATCTACAGAAGGGAATAGGAGTATCAGATTCCAACACCTTTGAAGAAATGTCATATCACAGAAATGTAGTCTAGCTTTGAACTGACCCAGAATGAAATCAGTTTGAAAAGATAAACTTGAATTCTATTCAAACTTTCAAAACCAGCTTTGTTTTCCTAATATAAGGCTTAATTTTTGTAAAGGAAAATAATGGCATTTTGACTTGGCAAAAAGTTTAATTATTAAAACGTTATTCAGAGGAAAAGTCTGTTCCAAAATTCAATGAAATTTTACTGAAATTAATATTTTTCTGTAAAAGAAAAAAACCAAAACAGATTGACAGAGTTCCTTCTTATTTCCCATCTATGTCACCTTTCAGACATGATGAAGTGGAAGCAACCTCTTCTCTAGATTGCCAGAAATGGAGAGAAAACCTCAGCACTATGGTATTGGAAAAGTATAATTTTATACCTCTCTTATTTCTAGATTCTATGAATAAATATCTGATACCATAGATAAAAGAGTGGGCTAAATAACATCTGCTGTGATGCATTACAGGAATTCTTACTTCTTTATGTTAATCCTCCTACAAGGTAGTACTTCGCATGCAATTTAGCTACACATCAAATTTGCAGAATATTTAGATAACACACAGTTTGCTCATCAAAAGCAGTGTCAACATCATAGTGTTCTACACTGTATTCAGTGAAATCCACCTCACACTGTATCGTTAAAAGTGTGGGTTTTTTCCTAAATGACTGGGGAATTTTCTGAATGCATTAGTTAAAATGAATACTGGAAAAAACTACAACAGTTTACCATTTTCCTAAATCCTATAAAAACAGACTAGAAGAATTTGGTGAATCAGCTAATGATTTACACTGTTAGAGAAACAGGCATGTGTTGCCACACCAGAAATAAATTTGAAATCCTGAAGAAAACTAACGTTTGAAAACAACCAAGCTGCTAAAGAAGAAGATGCTAGGACTGATTCTCAAAACTTTGCTTCCCTTTTCATTCTGTAAAAGAACATAATTCCTTTTCTAATGCTATTCTGTAAAAGCTGCAAAAGAAATGAAGATGTGATTTTGCATTCACAAGGAAACTGCAACTCCTTCGTAAACAAGAATCTCTTTCAACCCAAGATTAAATGAATTTAATTAGAGCTGTTTACACCTCTAATAAGGCAAAATAAAATCATACTGCCATTAAATACATCTAGTCTGAAAAATATATCAAGCAGCTACCTGAAACCTGTAAAACAAAGTTTGCTCCTTGGGCAAGTAGAACAAGCTGCAAATCATTACAACTTTTCTTTGAGAGAAGTTTAAACTGAAACTACTGAGTGCCATCCTACAATCTCAAGACCTCTTCTGAGAAATTTGAGATACACCACCAAAACAAAACTAAGAAAAGTCATCCTGACGCTTTGAGTGATGTCGGTGTCTTCTTCTGTGAGCCACTGGAGGGATTTACAGGTAGCAGAGACTTGTCAACAAGCCATTGAAGTCAGCACTAAAAGTCTTATAGCTGTAAACTGCAGTAGGATTTTGATCTAAGAACACTGTCATTCATTTTTGCCAAAAGTCTACTGAAAGGTTGCCCTGTGGTAGCCTTAATAAGGGCTTCACCAGAAGCTCCAGGGACTGAGCTAACTGATTGTTATCCCAGGGGGGGAAAAAGTTTATTGCTCTGTGGAAGGTGTGGGAATGTTTGGCTGTTGCTTTGCTCCACAAGAATTTTAACACTGATTTGATGAAATTAGCTATTCCTTTCTGAAGGATGGAGCATGAATAGGTGTTTACTGGCATAGGTTAACCGTACTGATCAGAAGAGCTCTTCTGACTGCATATCTCTCCCACAGTCCTTCTTGAGAGCATTAGAGTAAAAAGTAAAGTCAATTTTCTTGGTTATATGCCTCTTTAAAACTAGTCCAAAATTTAACCACAAAAATTCATAATCGGAGAGTTTAGTGTGCTGCCTCTGTGATCTTCAGACAGGTTACTCTGTTTCAGAGGCATACACAGATACTCTGAGGTGGCTGGAAAAAAGACAGTAATTGAAAAGCAAGTTTTTGCCTGCTATGGTTTGCTTGGGCAAATGTAGGAAGAGATGAGAGGAAAAAAATTACTCTTTTAAATAAAAAATGTCAATCTGAAGGATACAAAGCAATATGAAAGTTCTCAACTTTTGATTAAGAATTTGATTTCAGCTCCAATGAAAGCAAACAGAAAATTATCTAGATTTGGGGTCCTTCTCATCTTTTTGCTTTGTGCCTGCTTTTCATTTTACCTCTTATCCACTGGAGAAGGAAGTGAAAGAATTACAAAATCAAAAGGTCTTCGCTGATCTTCACAGCAGAAATGAAAAATTTCTCAGTATTGATTCATTAAGATTTTCGGTTTGCTATTATTGTTGTCTATCTGTGTCCATGTGGAGTGTGTGTGGTTTTTTGCTGAAATCAGAATGTTTCAAGAAATATTACTTTTCGTTTTGCTTTTAGCTTTTCACAGCAAAGATTTCTGTTTTCAGACAGCCTAATAATGAGAGGAAGTAGAAAATACTTATGTTTCCCAACATCAGGAGCTTAACTTATATGCTTTAGAGCTTACACACACAACAAACTTCTCTCTAAGACCACCTCACCGACACTGGTTTAGCCCTTCTTTACAGTCTTTGTCATGTGATGCAATAAGAGCACATGATTGTCCAGGTAAAAGACTTGCTCTTTGAAAACCTGACAAGAAAATGAGGCAATCACATGGACACCATCTCTGGCACGCTGCAGGCAGCAGGAACAGAGAGGAGAGCAGGAGCACCCCTTTTGGTGGCAGTATGGACATTTAGATTGGATTAAGCTAATTGTGACTCCTGATGATAACCTACAAGGCTAGTTTTGTTAGAAGTCTAGTTTCAAGGGCAGTAGAATGAGATAGTCACCTTCATAGGGGAGTTACAGTACTTTTTAGTACAGAGTTTATGTATTTTATTTTTACAGAAATTGTTTCATATCAAAGTAGAGATCAAACACTGATCCCTGTCCCGTTAAAATATACTAACTCTAATACTTGCATTTTGTCCTCATGCATAAGTGAGCACAGGCGATAAAGGTAAAGACAAATTTAAAATGATCTGCTAAGCAGGCCTTTTGACCTCGATGGCAATCCCAGGAAGGCAACCAAGGCAACTGAAAATAAGTAGGAATAATAACAAACATCCTATGCCAGAAAGATTTGAGCTAATACAATCTAAAATACAACTGCTATTATTTGAAGGCAAAGTCACTCATTTAAACTAATGAATTTTAAATTGTTTCTTATTAATAAACCAAAAAAGGTCAAATAGAGCTGGAACACCTAGGCAGAAAATACAAGGAACATGAAATGTGTTTTGTCATTGCAAAAAGTCAGCTGGACAATCTAGTAGGGATCAAGCCCAAGCTGACAACATGTCCTCATGGGCAGTACAGTATAAAACAGGAAAGAATGACTATCTGTTTAGCGTCACCATTGATGATGTGAGCTGCAAAAATTAGCACAGAAGATGATACGTTTTACTTGTCTTTTTTTGGGATAATGCAAGGTCTTCAGAAATCCTGATGATGACTAATGCTACAGGCAATAACCAAGGTGAAGCTCCCTTGACAGGTACCTCAGATTTAAAATAGCAGCAGCTGAGACAGCTTAAAAGGAAAAATAGACAAAATACAATAGTGGCAAACATGAATGGAGGCTAATACTGCAAAAAGGCAATTCAATTTCTAATAATTCCTGCCCCAGGATATCATCTAAACCAAAAGGCATCAACAAGTTCAGAAAGAGGTAGAACTACAGCGTAGTGCAGACTCGAAGTGGGAAAGAGACTCAGACTGTGACTAAAGAGAGAACTGTGCAGAGCTGACCCCTTGTAGGGGAACCCCAGGCAAGAGATTCTTCTAATGCTACTTCCATGCCCATGGAGGTGGAGGGGCACTGATCTGGTCAATCTGAAAATAGTAATGCGGTACCATAGACTGAGAGCAAGAACTTGAGTGCTGATGATGGGCTATCAGCCTAGATGGTCTTGATTTGCGTGGGTCAGTTTAGTGTAATCCTTCAGCAGCATTATTTTAAAGCAGCCCTTCTCCACATCTCATTAGTCTCCTGTTATGATGATTGGTTAATCACCCATTCATTAAGCTAAAAAGATAACTGGACTTCAAATACAGGGGCTTTCACTTTTAGTTTTAACAGAAAAGTGAAAGGAATTTGCACTGCTAAATCTACTACTATTTTTCAACAAGCAGCAAATAGCCACAGACTGTTGTGAAAAGCCTGTAACGACTGATCAGGGATTTTACTGTGTGTGGACTGAGTTATACGGTGTATAATTCAGTCCTATGAACAATATCATCAGAAGTCAGGTTTCCTCAGGATGGACTGAAATGTTGTAAAAATTCTCACCTTTGCTACATAGCCATCATTGGTGTCTGTCAATGGCCAGGGCCTGGGTAACCACACAAGCCTAAAGGCCAGAAAAGATTTGGTGGTAGTTGGAAACAGTTACACATTAGTGTTGTAGAGATGGTTCACTTCTTGTGCACGGGATTCATTGTGACTGGCCACGTGAAAGCACATGATTCTCCAGTTAGGCTGCACTGAAGCTGCATGACATGAAGAACTGAAATTATTAGGTTATTATTAGGTTTGGTGCATTGGATAAAAATGCAACTGACTTAAGTCCATAACCCTGACCTCATTGCCACATCAAAATCATTAAGATTCAGTTAGGCAGTGTCAAATCTTCAGGTTAGTTTACCATAACAGAAGGTCTTTGCAACTGATTTAGCTGCATCTACATTCTGTTAGCATACAGCATTCAGGTAACATATTTTCTAGTAGAAAGGTTTATTTTGCATAGACTAACTTGTTTTAGTGGAAAGTAATTGGAACTTCTGATATCATCTTAATCACTCATCCATGTATCCTATTATAAAGCAGTAATTTATAGAATTTTTCTATTATAAACTCACAAGTCAGCGAATTTCTTTTTTTTTTTAAGATCAGTGAAAGTTTTAATTAAAGATCCCTTTTTGTTGCTATGAAAACAGTTTTGTTTTGTGACAGGACAGAGGTTTGGTTCAGAAAAGCTATTAACTTAGTGGCAACACTGGAAACATCAACAGTCATCAAGGAACAACTGAATTGAGGTACTAGACCTTATCACAGCCAGTCAATAGCAGGGAAGCCTTTGCAAGTCTCCATGCTGTTCATAGCTCTTTCAAAGGGTAAACTTGACATTGAAAATAAGGAGAAAAGTTTCAGGACCTGCTCAAATGTAAAGTGCCTTTAAGACCTTTCATAAGTGACAAAACATAACTGCCTTATATTGAGAAAAGAGGGTTTCTGATCGATGATGTTGCTTACTTATGAATGAGCTGACAAAAAGAAACTCTGAAATCTATTGCAAGGAGAAACAGGTTGACAGGTATGTCCAACAGAAAAGATACTCTTTGAAGAAAATATGTTGCTAAAACACAGAAAGTCTAAATTCCACTTTAACTGTAATAGACTTCCCTGTGAGATCAGGAAACACATAATAGACTATGAAGCATCTTTTTCAGCTAGAAAGTGGGAATATTCACCTCCTTCAGAGTTACTATGAGAATAACCTCATTAATAACTGAACTGGAAGGCTCTCTGAGGGAAGTTGCTATGGGAATAAAATGTCAGATTTCAGTGGACCAAACTGTTTTCTCCTACAATAAAATTTACCAGAATGATCCTCAGGTGAAGGAAAATTCTTTAAATGAAGTTACCAACAAAATCCTCAGTGAGGCATCAGTCAATCTTATCCACGTGGAGGCAATGCCAAACATGCCAGAGGGGAGCTAAGAAACCTCTTTGCTTCAGGCTTCTTTGGGTGGGAGCTCTGAGACCACTGTTCTTAGAGTAGGACTTCAGAAAATGAGTCTCCGTGCTATGTTAATGGGAGGTTAGGGAGCCATATGAATAGGATTTTACCCAAACACCTAGACAAAGTATCTCCTCTTTTCCTTCTAAATTCAGATCCCAACAGATGAGGAGCACATCTCCAAAATTGGAACTGGAAGAATTATCTCTTCTATTTTTCACCACAACTACAAATGAAACCCTGGGGGCAAGTAAGGACACTAAAGGGTCAGAAAGATTCACATTTCAATTGGGATTGCCTCCCATTTAGTGTTTTTAAACTAACCAACCCCATGGGCTTCAAATGAATGAGGCCAGTTCTAACTTGCAGCAGAAGCGTGCCTGAAGTGCAGAGCAGTAGGCTGGTTTTTCATTTGTCATTGTAAGATTAAAGCTCATCAGTTTGATAGCAGTGATGTTCTCCCAGGAAAAAACTTCCAAAAGAAGCAGGCAAACCTGCATGTTATAAATGTGGCTGTCCAGGTCTGGTTTATCTTTTGGGATTTGAAAATAGTATCAAAATTGCAAGAATTTCAAGAACATTTAAGGATCGTTTCTGAAGATGTCCAGGCATTTACGTCTCATGGCTCTTCCTCATCAAAAAGCCACAAGTATCAACTTGAAAAACAACCTGTATCTTTCAGGGCTCTGAAGGCACTAACTGGCCTTGCTAACCATGACCAACATCCCCTGCATCACCACCACCACGCTGCCCATGGACTCAGGAGCCCCATTGCATCTCAGGCCTGGATCAGGCTGCTATGAAATGAGCTGTGTGAGAAAGAGCCACGACGAGTCTGGCTGGGACCTGCCATGGCTTTGCTGAGCTGCGCTTCAGCTCAGTCCTCACCCGAGCTAGACTGCAAATATATCTGTGCCTGGCCATGCACTTCAGCTACGCTCTGGATCTTGGCTGACTCCACTTACTGTCACTGACCTGCTCGGCTCGCCTGGCTTGGGGACAGGGCAGCTGCACCCTGCCTGCTCCTGCTGCACAGCAGCATTTCCAGAGCTACACCCTGGGCCATGGTTTTACAGTAGTGGGATCCAACTGTAAGGTTGCACAGCAGTAGCTGAGGGTAGTATGGGAGCTGGAAACAGGAAAAGCTGCCTCTCATTATGGAAAAAGGCAGTGCTTAATTAAATTAGCAGCACATATGGTGAGTACATTTAAGTGCCAGTGCTCCCACAAAGAAGAGTTAAAGAAAATTGCAAGTATTCCATTACTGCCTGGCCACAAAGAAGCACCTCAAAGTCCAGCAGAAGCTAGATGCCTCTTATAGTAGCCAGATTTCCATTGACTGTTTAAATAAAAGAAACAACTTACTTTTAAGAGGGCTGACCTCCTCCATTAACCCCATCCTTTAACCCACCTAGAGTTATCCACAATTAACTGACTTTCACTATGTAATTCAGCACTCAAGTTGCATCTTACTCATAGTTCTTGTAAATTTTTAAAAATAAGTTATACTTCTAAAAAAAATAAAATCCATTTTAGGGATGGAGCCTCAAATCCAAACCTCTGAGGTTCCAGAGGGACTGACCTGAGTCTAGCTTTACAGTTCTGTTTTTCTGGAGCCAAAAAGACGCTGCTTTTTGATTCTAGCTAGGATTCTTACTGTTTCACTGTGTTAATCATTTAATTTCATAAGAATTACTTCGCTTTGTCTGCCATTTTGGAGTAAAAGCAGGTCTCCCAAAGGTTTTCTTACCTACACGTTCAAGACCAAACTTTTGTTGATCCAACATGATGGATTTTTCCCAACTTCAAATGAAGCAATAGCCTGAGTTATTAGTTAACATTAAAACACCTTTCTATTTTGATACTTCACTTTTTGTGACTGTTTTCCTTCAGGGTGTGTAGAAAGGGTAGAAGAAAGACCCGACAGTAACGGCTATATTTAATTCATAAAGAACTTGCGGAATTCCAGTGCAACTCAAATTTATTCATCTCAAAGTTTACAGATAAATATTTAATGGTGGAATTGGTAGTTTTGGTACTGAGACTGAAAAAGATGGATTGACTGCTGTACATACAATGAATGGCCACCTAACTGCAGAAGTCTTTTTACTTGGAGCTGATGACTTATTCTCTAATCATTGCACTACTTGCCTCTGGGAAATCCTTACAGTGATGAAGTAAAGATAGTTTCAGCCTGATAAAAGTGTGCTTATTTACACACCACAAGCAATTACACGAAAGCTGATAGGACCATGCATTGCTGAAAACAGTAAATATGAATAAGGAAATCAGGGCCTTTGCCTTATCCATCCTCTGCTAAGGAGGAGTGAAATATGAAATATTTAAAGCAAAGCAAACATAGGTACACTCACAAAAAAAACCAAATACACTTCATCTCCATTCCTAGGCTTTCATGTCAGCTGGCACAGAGGTGACTGAGGGGAGGAGGAGGACTTCAGACCAGCCACAGTTCCCAGATTATGGCCGGGGGTTGACATTAACAGCAGAAGGTCAGTAGACTCTCTAAGCCACAACTTAACTTACAAAGATTTACCTTATATCACCACACAACAGGAATAAATAAAAAGATTCATTTGATGTAGAAGGTGTGTAGCTGACAGATATTAATGGAAAGAACATAACTTCTAATTTTAACAACAGAAGTTGTTAGCTGCAAAGCACAAACAAATAGTGAACTGCAGAGGATAAAATTGCTCAATGTAGCAGAAGGTTTCTTAGTCTTAATGCCTGAAACATTCGGTGGTATTAAATGTGCTTATTCCAATTCTGTATAATCACAGAAACAGAATCTCAAATAAGTTTAATTATAGATGTTAGATGAAAATAATGAATATTGGTGACTCAGTTCTAGAGTTCCCTACCATATACACTGCGTTTGTTTTGACGAGAGTAAAGTACGTATAAAATTATCTATGTATATATAGAGAGAAAGAAAGAGAGAGACAACTATTCTCTAAAGTATATGTGTATCTGTATTATGTTTTCTTAACCAGGATAAAATGGCAAATCAGTAGATCAGAGCTTCCTCTGGCTGTTTATGAAAAGAATATTAAACATAATTGAAGTTGGTTTCTTCACAGTAGAGAATGGAAAATCTTCTAAATAGCAAAAAAAAGTTTATTTCCCACTATCAGGTCTATTCTTTTTTTTTCTTTTTTTGTTATGTTATTCAACAAATACAGGTGGAAAAAGGACAGGAAATCAGCTTAATATCACTAAAGACTAGAAGAAACATATTGCACATGACAGTAATCAGCAGTCTTTCCCGGGTGGTCTTCTGGGCTGTATTTTTCTTTTCCAAATTAGCATGTAGCACTGCAGGAGGTTCTTTGCAACATGCAGGATATCCCGTCACTCAAAACATCAGGATGTCATTGATCCATATATGTCTGTGGATCAAAAGATTTATATGATCTACCTAGCAGAGGAAGGTTAGGAGGCTGAGAGCTGTAGTTACTCATTAGCATTTGTATTCCCAGGGAAGCATTCAAAATTCTCTGCATCTTACTAGAAACAATGAGAAAACTGAATGCCACAAGCAATATCTTTTCTCTGTAAGGTACAGCAACTACACTGAAAAGGTTGCTTTCTATTAATGCATTTAAAATCCATGCCTGTGCTCCCTCTGACAGCTGTGAGAGAGACTGATGGCTCCTGGCTTAGGACAACCAAAGGTCTGAAGTCAGGGCAGCACTCAGCGTAAGTGTTTGAGACCACTGGAAACATGGCATTTCTTCACTGCCCCATATTACTTAATCATTTCTAAACAGCAGACATAACCTCTCCTCACTCTCAGAAAAGCCTTGTGAAAAGCCATTCAGAGAGAAGATGCTATCCTAGCAACAGCTAGAATTTGCCTAGCCACCAGACGAGCTCCACTTGCACATCTTGCCTCCCACAGCCAACATTTACAACTGCCTGGGCAGCTATTCTCTAGCTGTTCTCTTCTCCCATTCATCGATAGAGAGCTCCCTAACTCCAAAAGAACAAGGATTGCCCTGCGGAAAGTTTGGATTACCGGGAAAAGTTCTCTACCCTATGACTCTTTTCCAGCAAAATCTCACAGCACTTAGTGGTGACATTTTTGTTTAACAGACGATCAATAGATCCTGCAAGAAAGTCTTTCAACACTGAGATTTTTGCGGAGAATTTCACACTAAAAATGTATTTCTCTTTCTAATATATTTTTATCTGTTATTAGAATTTGTACCACAAAACAATCTTGTTTAATAGTTTATCTTAAAAACTTCTGCAAAAGACCTCAAAGACACGTCACTGGGCTGGAAAAGAGTTGGAAATAGTGGCATAATTGGCATACTGTTGCTGAAAAATCACATGTCAAGGCTGGGAAGAGAAGGATCTCGTGAACCTGCAAAAGGCTTCTGGCTAGTCTGTTCCTCCCATTACATCCAAATCAATCTCAGTAAAGGCTAACTCTTGTTTTATAGCAATGCCCTGCACATAAAAGTGTGTAGCTAGCTCTGTAGTTTCCATAGGCTAAACCAGCCAAATATGAAGCTGGACTTAAAGTAATAAATTTTGCTACTTCTCAGAAAGGATCTTTTGATTAGTTTTTGTTCTTTGACTTCAAGCCCTGTGTAGCAGATCACAGTGTCTAAGATGTGGTATTGCCCCAAAACAGTTTGCAGGCTTTACAGCTTGGACAAAGATTTTTCTAAACCTAACCCCAAAAGGCATAAAACCAATCTTCATACCATAATGTGAAAACAATCCAGGGGGAATCAGAGGATAGTTTCAGAAAGGTGTGAAGGGCACTCAGGAGGCTAATGGTGATTTTGTTATTATATTGCATCTCTGTTTTAACAGGGTTGCTAAGAACAGTTTTCATCACTCAGCAAGGGAGGCAGAACAATATCAAAAGGAAATAATAATTACTGGAAGGATTAACTTAGTTTGCATTTTGAGATCTTAAATAAGGAACAGCAGGTGTTCCCTTATCACTGCAAAAGTAGGAAAAAGAAGGAAAATATTTTTTGTCCATTGCAGTATATTGCCTCGTAGTATATTTGTCTTACTTAACACAAGTCTTTCTTACACAGAACGGTGTTAGTAATGCAATGACAAATCCAGTGCCCTCTTTCATTCACTATCAAACCAAGCTAAAAATGGCAGGGCAGAAAAGTACATCAGTTGTAGAACTTATCTAAAAGTTTCCAAACTTCAAAGAACTGGGATTAAAATAAAAAGAAAGAAAGAGAGAAAATGAGAGAGAAAGTGGAGATAAACTCAAAAGCAAGAAAATATTGCCAGATAGAAGTAGGAAGCTAAAAAGCACAAATTTAATTCATATTTAAATTTGAGTCAGATAAAGTAACTGTAGGGTAGATTTGATGAATATATCCAAAACAAACATTTTCAAGATAGAAAAATGTAGAAAAGGATTACTGAAATGTAAAATACAGATTTTTATATTATGATATGATATTATGAAGAAAATATTTATGGGGATATAAAATTTGGGAAATAAATTTCAGATTCATCAACTATGTTTAGTTCTCATTAAAGCCTTAAAAACCTGCATAATAGGCTGCCACCAACTCTAGTAATGCTTTCTAAGAAGGGTTCCTTGAATTTAAAAGGAAAATGCCTATGTCTTAATTATGGAATGAAGGAAAGTAACTTATGTGTCTATATTGCACTTAATAACCATGTCAGAAAATAGGGTACAACATTTCTAAGAATAAAAGTATTACAGAATTTGATGCTCTTGTGTCAAGACCTCTGACAGGGATCATAGAAAAGGGGTGTAGGAGAAAAACTGATTATAGATAGAAAGAATGTTCCATTAGTTATACCAGAAACTAATCATATGCAAAACTGAAAAAAGAACCCTGGTGGACTGAATACAAGTGAAATAAACTGAAATCATAGAATCATAGAATTATTTAGGTTGGAAAAGACCTTTAAGATGATTGAGTCCAACCATAAACCTAGCACTGCCAAGTCCACCACTAACCTATGGCCCTAAGGGCCAAATCTCCAGTTAGCTTTCCTTGGTTGCATACTGCTAGGTTTCCTGAGAGACAAAGAATGCCAGATTGGAAAACAGAGAAAGTTGACAGGCTCTAGAACTGAGGCGGTGATTTAAGAAGAGACATCAGATTTTTATGAACATTTTTTAAAGAGTTCAAATTTCCAGTGGTTAAAAACAAAACTGTCCAATTGCCTCACAAATCCTAGCCTGTCTGTTCAGAATGTTTCATTTACTTATGAAAATACACACGTTAATAAGAATAAATGTGGAAATTAAGGAAGCTAAAGATTAGGTCAAATTGATCAGGTGAGAGATTATTCCAGTTTAAACAAGTCTTCTTGTTATTCAGGTGGAAAATAACATATTTGGGAATAAAAGGAAGAAAGTCCTTGTTTCTGTGATGCAAAAGTACACCCCTACTCTTAGAGTCCCTTGTTGCTGGCCACTTCAGGTGAATGCTGACTGCCTAAGGGAATAGGCCAATATATAACACTAAGATTTTCCTGAGGGCAACCTGAAAACAGGTCACATGCTGCACTTTCATTATATTTGTCAGATTCTGGTAAGTGAGGAATCTGAAAGGGAAAACCTGGTAGTACTTACCAGTGAAGCAATAGATGCCTTTGTTCTTTCCTCTTTTCTCCAGAAATTTGTGTTTATAAAGGTACAGTACTAGTATCTATCAAAAAAAAGCTTTGCATAGAGGAAGTACAATAAAAGCCCATCTACTACATTAGACAAAGAGTAAGAACTTGAAGTGTACAGTATAATGTTGTACTGTATACACATGATGTATCATTTATACAGCATAACATTCATTTCTAAGAGTTTAAAATTAAGTCAAAGGATGTTCCACAAAATACTGTATGAAGAGAATCAGTTCTATGTCCTGATAAATGTATTAACACCCAACCTCCTCTTGTACTGAGAAGGTGTAGGCGTCTTGGGCCTCATCAGTGCTCATCTGAAGATACTGCAGGCATTTGATATGTTATGAACAAGCATTTCTGATAAAGGAGGTAGTTTCCTGGGATCAAATCCAAACAAATAAAAGCCAGTGTTATTCTTCAAAACAGTTAATGTATTAGAGACTGAACCTCGCAGAGTAAACCAACTTTGTTCTTCCTTAACCAAAGGAGAAAAAAATTAAGACATTTGCCTGTTCAGTTTCTGCAAACACCCTGTATTTGTTACTCATGCCAAATTGCGGTTGAGTCCAAGGGAACTCAGAATATGATCTGGTTAAGAAAACATTTATTACTAGCACAAGTTTTTGATCTTTGCAGAATAATAATCTTTTTCCTATTGCAGGGAAGCTTACATATACACACGTATACAGTGTTCACAAGTACAACAGCAAATTCAGCAACAGCTCAACATAGGCTTACATTAGGCAGTAAGTAATGTAGTTGAAGGTAATCGATTTAACTAGTTCATGAAATTAAGCAGAACTGTGCTCAAGAGAGATCAGGTCCCCTGATGTGCACACTGCTTATTACTGTTGCTCTTCCTCCTCCAGAAAGTCCATGCCTCTCCTGCTAAGTTTGGTGGATAAGTCCCTTACTTTTTGTCCCTTCCCCTAACATGTTTTACCATGATAGGATACTGTGGAACTCCACTACCAGGCTGAACTTAAGTTGTCCTTTTCCTTTGACTATCCTCTCAGAAATTTTTGCTTTGTATTGATTGATCTCAGTAGCAACCTTTTCTCTTCCACACCTTTCCACGATCTCAGCATTAGCTCACTCTAAGCTGAAATACTGTGAAACCTCCAAAATGAATTTGACAATCTTTTCCTCTTCTCCACCCTTCAGTGCTCAGTCCCAGGTGTCATTGCCCACTAGGTTTTGCATCAGGATGGTTTCTGCTTCTGCTTTCCCAGCCTTGCTCTTTTACGAGGAAGCTAGAAAAAAGTAAAAGTCTTGTGCTTGGCCAACAAAACCCGTTCCTTCTTCATTCTTTTGACCACATTCAGAAGAGACTGTACAAAGACAGTCCTGGTAGGATAGGACCTACTTTCTTTGAGTATCTATGAGCTAGATCATAATTCCTTACTATTTTTTCTTCCAAAGATTTTCTCAGTCATTTTCTAATTCAGTCAGGTGCAACATTTGATTCTGGGCTGAACTTCCTCCATTTACTGGACAGTGTGTTACTCACAGTTCACAAAAAACTGCATTCCCACATTTCTGTTAGCTTTGTAACCCACATCCACACATCCACATCAAGGAATTCTTTCACTTTCATACCACATGCTATCAATGACCCAGTGGATGTCACACTGGAGCCCGAGGGGAAGAGACAGACCTGTTCCCCCTTGTTCTGTGGGAAGGTGTCAGAGGGGAGTGAGTGCCACCAGCCTCACAATCTCCTTGGCAGAAGTGAAAGGCTGATCTTTTGAACTCTACTGGAAGTGAAGCCAATATTGAGGAGTAGAGTCAGTTTAATATCTCTGTACATTTGGACACCATTCGTCCATGGGAAAACCAAGCATTTACTTTTCAGTGTGCTGTTTCTTCCACCATTCGGCTTCTCCTGTCCTGTAGAACCCAGCTCTCTGAAAGCCTACTCTTTTGGCACAGAAAACCCCAGCAGCATGTCTGAAGGAGCAGAGCCTTACCTTTTCACTGCAAGAAACATGTGTGGGCAGGGATGGGAGACAATTTATGAATTTGTAAAGGAGTGGTTGCAAAAGCAATAGTGTTGAGATTTACACAATAATCTTGTTTTCTCACAGTTTATTTCACATTCAGAGTTTTCCCTGATCTCGGATAGGAGTCTCTAAGCTTATCTTGCTTGGCAGAAAAGGACCTGGGGGTGCTGGTCGACAGCCGGCTGAACATGAGCCGGCAGTGTGCCCAGGTGGCCAAGAAAGTCAACAGCATCCTGGCTTGTATCAGGAATAGCGTGGCCAGCAGGACTAGGGAAGTGATCGTGTCCCTGTATTCGGCACTGGTGAGGCCGCACCTCAAATACTGTGTTCAGTTTTGGGCCCCTCAGTACAAGAAGGACATTGAGGTGCTGGAGCGTGTCCAGAGAAGGGCAATGAAGCTGGTGAAGGGTCTGGAGAACAAGTCTTATGAGGAGCAACTGAGGGAACTGGGATTGTTTAGTCTGGAGAAGCAGAGGCTTAGGGGAGACCTTACTGCTCTCTACAACTCCCTGAAAGGAGGGTGTAGTGAGGTGGGTGTCAGTCTCTTCTCCCAAGTAACTAGCGATAGGATGAGAGGAAATGGCCTCAAGTTGCATCAGGAGAGGTTTAGATTGAATATTAGGAAAAATTTCTTTACTGAAAGGCTGGTCAAGCATTGGAACAGGCTGCCCAGAGAGGTGGTGGAGTCATCATCCCTGGATGAGTTCAAAAAACGTGTAGATGTGGCACTTTGATACATGGTTTAGTAGGCATGGAGGTGTTAGGTTGATGGTTGGACTAGATGATCCTAGAGGTCTTTTCCAACCTTAATGATTTATGATTCTATGATTCTATGTTTGCTTAGCTTTTAATTATTTATACTTAGTTACCCAAAAAGCCTATCTTGACATCCAGGCACACTACATAACACACATAGCAACATGGGTTAAATGTTACCTCTCCTGAGCACTTACACTTCCTAGATAACAAGCCACCAAGAAATTCCTTAACACTCTTAGAGGTAGGTGCCATGCCAGCCACTTAGGTAAATTCTGGAAGGCTACAAAAGCAGCAGCAAAGACTTACATGATGCCTTTGTTTAAGACAGAGGTCCTGACAAGGATGTTTCCACCAAAGCAGAAAAGTAAATCTTGGAATTGTGGAAAATATGTTTAGGAAGGATCTTGAAAATTCATCTGGTCCATCTTTAAGCCATTGCTGGCAGAGATTTTGTTGAATCTGGATGATGGTAAAGTAAAATAAAATGGTAAAATACTTCAGCTGTCCTTTGAAAGAGTCTTGGTTCTAATCCTGACAGTGTGAGGTAAATCAGATATTGCACAACATTTCTAGGACAGTCAAATGGGGGAACAGAGATGCAGCTCATTTGAGGGAGCAAGAAGCTAAGATGGAAGTGCCAGATTCATCATGCTTTTGTTTAGAGTTCCCTGTAGAAAAGGGAAATCCGTGATCTAGTATTAAACTTCACCCATAATTATCATTCAGTGTCTGAAGAGGTCCACACTATTTGTGTACATTGTACCAAAGCTTTAAGAAGACTGAGTCAGGAGGATAATGGCTGATGGTGGTTGCAATGCCATGACATTCCTCCTGAACGTCTTTTGGCACAGACCATGCAAACTCTTGACAACAGTTTGGCAGTTGGTATCTCTGTGACTGCCTGGAATTACCATATTGTTCCCCTGTGCTCTCCTTTCTGTCTATATTCTCCTACTGTCTCATACCATGCTGTACCTGCAAGCTCAACACTGATCACTATTTTGTTCTGTGTTGTACAGACACTAGCATTAGGGTTTCTGAAATGAATACTGCAATACACATAATGATGACTTCATGTCTAAAGTTCAATAAATGGAAAACAAAATTGTATATAATTCAACATGGTCATAAAACAAAAAATAAAAATCCAATGGTCTGGATCTTATTTATCTAAAACCTTGATATCCAGTATAAAATAATGCCCTCAACAGCTGTGTTTTATCCATTTTTTGACACAGAACAGCCTTAGAGAATTTTTAAGTCACAATGTGGTATTCCTACCCAATCCAGTTCTAAAAGGGAATTGGAATATTCATCTTTGTGAAGGAAAAAGTAGAATGCTACGTAAGCCACCATAGAAATTGCATGAACAAACCAAATCCAGCAGAAATATTAATCACACCCTATATTTGCTGCTTTCACTAACAAAAGGTAATTAGATTCTAAACCGTTTATTTAACTGTTCTGTAGGGTTATATTTTATGAAACAATTAGTTTGAAAAGAGTATGTTACTAGCCTCGTGATTCGAGCTCTTCGCAGTTGTTATATGACTGCCTCAGACATTACCCGTTACAGCTTTGCGGCGGCAGGCTGATGAGCACTGTCATATCACTGACAATAACTGGACGCTGCATACTCTATTTTGAATCTGACTCATTTTGACATTTAACCATTGCTTTGAATTGGTTCCAAGTGAAACCCTTGTGTGTCATTTTTCCCTATGTCGCTTTTACAGATCTTCAGCTTCCACTGCACTTTATATAAACTCAGCCATTTAGCTGAATTTAGCTACCTGACCCATATTAATTGCAGACCTTTTTGTTAGGATCTGTGTCTATTTTTTATGCTTTTAGTACAAGATGGTCTTTTCAGCAGCTGGTCATTTAATAACGACTTTTTCTGCAACTCGCCAACAATTTAAAATCCTTCATGTAAGCTGAAGGCTTTTCTAAAGAGGAGAGGTAGAAATCAATTTAAAATTACAACTCCAGAGGACGGATGCTGTATTCTTCATACATGAGATTTCCATTGAGCTCTGTAGTTATGACACTACAGCAGAATGAAGCCTTATGACTCAGGCAAAGCCGTGGGACTTCCTTGAAGTTAAGTAGATACATAAGCACTACAGTGAATTAGGGACTGGCCACGTAGAAATAAGCCAAGGCATGTTGCTATGCCTCATTTCCGTCATACAAGAGTACCGTACTGAAGCACAGCATGTCACACTGACCTCCGCAAAGGAGTGTTCAAGCTCTATAGCTTCAGGATGCTCAGTGAAAGGATCTTTGGAAATACATATTTGCTTTAAATGTAAAGTCATGCACTATAAAAATAAAAAAAAGCTTTTTAAAAGTTCAGTGTACTTGTTTCTAAAAGTAACTGTAGGAAAACTGACTTTTTAAGCCCTAAATAATCAAATACAACTGCCATATCACTTCACAAGACCAACTTCTAGCCTCTAACACTTTTGTTTCTTATCCTTTCTTCTGTATCTTCCACCACAATATAGGCAAATATGTTATTACTATTTGGTAGTAGTAATATCTCTCCTGAGTCAGCTCTTTCCTAAATGACTCTCTTCTGCTATTTCACTTTCACCTGTTAAATATCATTGAAGTTTTAACAGAGCACAGTCAAACAAATCCAGCATTAAAAGATACTCTTTACAATCACCAGGCTATTGCTAACATATTTGTTACTTATGATATTTACTGAGAATTTGCAAATAACATTTACCAATGGTGAGTATTCCCCTCACCCTTCTATTGCCATTCTTGTGAATTTATTGCTGTTTCTGAAGAGTTGAACATGAGGAAAGATGTACTCCTTTGCTCTCCTGATATTAGTCCTGGATACACATATTCAGGAGAGGATAGTTGTTATGAGAATAGGAAATATTCGAGGCAAAGAGAGTCAATGTTCCTTTGCTTCAGCAGTATTAACCAAAATGAAACTGTTTTCCTTTTACCTGAGTGCTGAATTGACTACACAATTAGCGTAGTATCTAGCTTGAAAACACTTTCTGAATGTCTGAAAAAATGTTATAGTTCCATGCCATTAAATTATCTAACTTTGATTAGAGGTAGCAATGCTGCTACACCAGACCTAGTTGTCTATCCAACCTATACAGCAATGAAAATCACGAAATTAAACATATTTTTCCATTGAGCTTCTTTAGCCAGAGTATGAAGACTCTGGCAAAGGACTCTGTCCACTGGATTTTCCCAGCTGTTGTTGTGCTTTAACCTAGGCTAGGAAGAAAAAATGAGATAAATACAGCATGGGTTTACCAGAAGTTGTTTGCGAAAGAGTAATCAGGTACTTTTCCTTGATGAAAAACTTACTTTGTAGATGGTAGAGTTGGCTTAGATTTCATTTTTCTCAATTTCAGTGAAGTGATATATAAGAAAGTATAAGCAAAGCTGAACAAGGTGAGGATTAACTGGCAAAACGCAAGGTGGGTAACACAGGAAAAAATGTTATTTTGAAATGGGAATTATGAGGCTGATGGGGGTTAACAGCAAAGGAGATGAAGTCTGGAAAGGATCCAGCTGAATATTTACACAAAATATTCAGTGGACTTGATAACTGGCATGGAGCTGATGAGAGTGGAGATAATACAAAACATTGGTAAAGTAATGGAGAATCACAAGGAAAGAAGTGGGTGATCATCTTTGAGAATACAAACAATAGAAATGGACCGAAATTCAGTCATGCAAAATGCGAGGTCATGTACATGGGAACACCAAAAATTTCTGCTGTAGATTGGAGCTTGTCAGTGGAAATTACTGAACAGGGCGCTGGTGGGCTAACTGATCACATGGTGACTGAACTATCCACATGATATGTCCATGAAAAGGGCATATGTAGTTATAGGCTGTACCAAGAAAAGTTATTTCCAGTAGAGATCAGGAAGCATTGTTTCCAGCAAAAGGTCCTGGTGAAAACTCACTGCAATTCTTGTATAATCTGGGTTATCTGTGTGCAACCAAGACAGGTCCAAATGCATGCAGATGAGGGGCACAGGGAATGAAAAAGCAGTAGAAATAAGAGAAAACTAGAAGAAACTTTCTTACAAATCAAAAAGTAAGAGGGGACATTTTTGCTGTCTATCAATGCACTGGAGTAATCATGGAGGGTGGAGGGCTGTTTAAGCTAACAAAAAAGTTGAAATAAACATAAATCTTATAAATAGGTTAAGAATCATTTAATCAGGAAAACAGATGTTTCTAACCATTCAAAGAGTGAAGTTCTGGAAGATCCTTCTAATAAAAATAGAACATAGAGAACAAATATAGCTAGTTTAAAAATTGTATGTATTATGGCCTTTAAAAAGATCAGTGTATTATAATGATGTGTTATGCTGTCTGTGATAACTGGGGATTTACAGCTTGTAGCCCAGCCTTCTGGCTGGATCATTTTTTATTATCCTAAGCATGGTGGGGAGTCTACACACAGCTTACAGTTTTTAGGTCTACTCAAAGGATCAACACCTATTCTCATTAGACAGAAATCATGAGTTGTAACTCTAGAGCAGATACTCTATAGGCTCGTCAGGCAGTACCTGGGTGCTCTTCATGTGCTATTTCCATATATTTCTTTGTTAAGTGGTACACTGAATAATGATCTACGATATCAATTTTCAAAGTGACAATAAAGAGTTTTAAACCTCTTCTTCCAAAATTCATGTTTTATTCTACATCCATCATTAACACGTATGAACATAAAATGACAATACTTTTTCTGCCCATTTTTCTCATTTTAAAAGGCAGCTGTGACATTACACACAAGACACTAAATAGTTTAGTTTCTACTATGCCTACATATTCATACACAACTCATTTATTCCGGTTCTCTTTGAATTGATAAGCATTGTCATTCTTGAGCAAAATTATACCATCTCAAGAAACAAACCTACTTTCTCTTGCTATACTTTCACTTTTGCTTTTTTTTTTTTTTAATTTCATATAGAGTCCATTATTGTGGAAAATAGTGACTCTTGTAGCTACTAGTGGGAATATGAAATACAGCTTGATTTTGGATTAAACCTTGTTAAGATACATTTTCAAAGAGGAGATATTTTCCTATATTATTTAGATACTTGGGAAAATGCCATCCTGAATAATGATTTGTAGATAGTATAGGGAATAGGTTATTGTTTCAAAAGCAATGGACTCTTCTGTACTAGATGGTTGTGCTAAGCATAATATCTTAAGAGGAAAAAAAGAGATGATGTTAGGAACATTCATATGGAAAAAAAAAAAACCAAACAGGCAAAGAATAAATAATGACCTAATAGAAATCCATAAATACTTTATGTGCTTTTTTAATTAGGTATTAATAATGGCTGCATTACAGAAATGTTTTCCCGAGGGAAAAAGAACTAAGTGGCATGAAGTCTTCTCTGCAGTAATTTACTATTGAACTTTGTTCGTTTTGTCCAGAAACTGACCACAGCCTTGTCTCATGGAAAAAAAAAGTGGTAATAATTCATGGAAACTGCTAACTCAAGAGCCCAATCACAAGTCTTACAAAGGCAAAGACATGGCTATTTTTTTACTTTATGCCGTATAGATAAGATTGACACCATGCTTTCACTCTTGGGTATTTCTTGGTGAGTTACCTCAAGGTTTACGAGACTAATTGCGCATGATCAAGATTTTACCTGGGGGGGAGGTGTGGGGGGTGTGTGTGAGTTCTTTCTCTCTCATTTGTTTGCATAGCATCACCTATGGTAAATGACTGAAATTTTATATCAGTACAAGAAAATCACAGCTATTGCCCCACAATACACAAATAGTAAATAATCTGTCCCATTCTCCACACAAACAACGGGGTCTTGTAAACCAAACCTCATCAAATACCTCTTCAAGCTTTGTCAAGGAATAGGGAATTATAACTGTGTCTTAAATGCAAGTAAATGCGTATTCACCCTTTTAAGCACTTTGCATGCATTTAATAAATTTTCTCCCTATTACCAAAACAATACAAGTATCTCCATGTGTCCTGAACATACAGGGAAGAGCATACACGTTTTTGATTTGTTATGAACCTCAGAAAGCCAAAGCAATGTGATAGTCTATCGAGACAAAATCACCCCCTACTAAAATATGTTGGGAACTACTGGGAAAGGAATATACTCAAAATTAAGCATCAATCATCCAGATAGGCAACAACATCTATCCCATAAGTAACATTAAAAACACTTCTAGTGATAATATACAAATATGTGGTTCCTGAGAGTGCAGTGTTCTCTTTGCTTCAAAAGCCAAAATGATTGTAATTGAAACACAGTCACATAACTCTGGTTAAATATGGTCTACCTATGAAAATGACATGGAAATGCATAAATAGTGAGGAAACGCCATATTTTATGCGAACTTTTCCATTGCCTGCCAAAAACTTTACAAGATCCACTTTCTTATGACATATTATCTAGGCAGGGAGAAAAACCTCAGAGTAATAGAACAAGCTAAAAAGAAGTTTCAGAAAGTAAAGGTGGCGGAAGAAGTATGCTGACTGAGAGAGGCATCACCGTTTAAAATGGGCAGGTGGGCAAAGAGTCAACTATAAATGAAAACAAAAAAGTGGGCATCCATCTCCCAAACGATGCCCGTTCATAAACGCGTGTCTGAAGTTACCTGCCATGTGCTTAAACGCCAAGCGACGCCGCGCTAGACTTCAGATCAGCTCGGCTGAAAGCAAATACCCACGCAAGCGGTGAGAACGGCGGAACAACGGCGGGCTTTCCCTCCTCCTCCCCCGGGCAGCTCACCCCACAGCAGACAGCCCGCCGCAGGATCTGTTCCTAACCGCTCCCCGGCGGAGGCAGGCGCCTGCCCGGGGCAGAGGGTGCTGCCCGCGGCCCCCAGGCGCAACACGGCGGCGGCGAGCGGGGCGCGCGGGCGCGGTACCGCGGACAGCTCCGCACTCACCGTCCTCGTTCTCGTCGAAGACGGGCGCCCTGTGGGAGTGGCTGCCCCCCATGTTAGTCTGCGGCCGGCTCCGCATCCCCCGCCGCCAGCATCCCGCGGGGCGCGCCGGCAGGCACCCCGGCGCCGGGGCAGCTGCCCGCCCGCCGCCGCCCCAGCCCCAGCCCGGCCCGGCCGGCGGAGCCTCCGCGGGGCTAGCAGTCACCCTGCGACATGAAAGCGATCCGCCTGCCCCCGGCAGAGATCGCTGCTGGCTGGCGCGCACCGACTTGGCCCGTCTCTCATCGCGGAGGGGCAGGGGAGGGAGGGAGTTAGAGGAGGTGGGAGGGATGGAGGGAGGGAGGGAGGAGGCGGAGGTCCTGCTGCTGGCGGCTTTTGGTAAGCGGTAAAAGCTGGATCTACCTGGATCCTCGCGGATCCTCCCTCCGCTTTTCCTCCTCCCAGACCGCCGCTGGGGAACGCGGAGCCCCCGCTCCTGCCCCGGCAGAGGGTCCGGCACCCGCGCCCCGCGCCGCCCGGGCGGCGCTGCCTGATGGCGGGGACGGGGCGGCTCCTGCCGCCCGGAGGAGCTGACCGGCCCCCGGCGGAGCTGGCCAGCGCCGGCACCGGCAGCCGAGGGCTCCCGGGACCCGAGCGGGTGCGGGGCTGGGAGGGGTAAGCGCTGCCTTGGGTCGAGATGATTTTTTTTGCCTCCCGACGGGGGGTTCAGCCCCGGCAGCGCGGAGGGCCGCGGCCAGTCGCCCGAACTTCACTGAGTTTACAAAGGGGAAAAAGAAGAAAAAGAGAGACATCCCCTCCCCTTTTTCTTTCCGCTGGGGCCTCCCCCGGAGCGCTGGGAGACAGGCCGCGGCGGGGCTGCCCTCGGCCGCGGCGGAGCGGGGGCCGCGGCGGGGCGCGGCGCTGGGGCGGGGCGCGGCGCTGGGGCGGGGCGCGGCGCTGGGGCGGGGCGCGGCGCTGGGGCGGGGCGCCGGGGCGGGGCGCCCAGCCCGGCCCCACACCGCCACCTGCCGGCGGGAGGGGGATGTCCCCCGGGCGGGCCTGGCCGGGGGGGGGCTTCGGGGTTGTCTATGTCTATATGTGTGTGTGTGTATATATATATATATATATAACAACGTGTGTGTCTTGAAATGACTCCACTGTAAACGTGCATTAGGGAAAACTCCCAGAAACGTTAAGGTATAACATGAATCACCTGCTATATAGCAAGTAGTGAGGTCTTTCTAGACTTGCTATTGATATTTATACACAGAAATAGCTGTCCCACTCCCTTCCAAAAATGCTACTGTTAGCAGCTTTTGAGGTGAAGTAGAAACAATTACTGGTGAAACTTTCTCCAAAGGGAAAGAGGTAAAAAAAAAACCAAACTCTACATTATTATACATTATTATTGTATCCAAGTCAAAGTCTGTGCAGTTCCTGTAGGGGAAACCCAGAGACGAAAAATCAAATAGAGGTTGCATTTTTGACTTCCCCACTGTTACAAGGGGAGAAGACGTAGAAGGAATAGGAGCCTGAAGCCAGGGTATATGTATTTTCATATATGCAGGCAGAAAGACTCTAATGTTCTCCTGTAATATCTACCACCTTTCTTTCAGTATAGTTGCTTAGAAAAGCCCAAGAACAAGTTCTACATAAAGTAGGAGAACTTTCAGTCTCTTTGCTTATGATTTTTACCTGCCTTAGTTACTTGCATCACCTGTCTTTGACCCCAATATAATCCTGCTATAACCTTTCAGGGAAAGGTTGGTTAGAATTGAATGCAGTGGGTAAGACCCTCTGCTGTGTGGCTGAGAGCTTGGAGCCTACAGCACCTACAAACCCAGAGAGCTGATAAATTCAGACACAGTGATATTTTTCCATAAGTAGACATGGACAGACACCTTATCACCCACTGATACCCCTTGCTTAAATTATTTGGGTTGCCACTATTTATATGTGAAAGCATTTGCAAAATAGGGAAGCTTTCAAAATGTTGACCCATGACTATTCATCTAAAACGTAGTCTGGAAAGCATCGCTTGCTCCTTGTTATTCTTTTGTTTATTACTCACCCATTCAAAGATCTAGTCATCCAGTCAAAAGCAGAAACAATATCATGTTACTGAGGTTATGTTCCTTCAGTCAGAAGACAGCAGTAGCATATAGAAATCATAGCCTGTCAGCTCTTTTGGGCTAAATGGCCAACATGGTGCTTTATGTTAATCCATTTCCTTTTGCATTAGCAAAGGAGGACTGCACTTACAGTTTAACACATTTCAGCTGGTAAGATTTACCTTCCACCTGAGCTAAGGGCTTACATCATGTTAATGCAATTGCTTCAATTCATGTCAAAGTATTTTAAAGTGACCTTCCAAATAACGGGAAGAAGAACTCGTTTGCCAGTAAACCCCCAGGCTGATCATTTTACACATAAGAAACACATCCATAGAATACAGACATGGGATGAGCAGGAGCAGTTTGGGATTGCTTTGCATGCAGAAAATACAAATTCATAAAAAATTACTCAAAACTATCTCCAAGAGTTACTCTCTTTGGTTTTTATGTCTGACTCCCTCTATATAGACCAAAAGTCTAACAAGTCTTCTGAGATGTCTTTCATGATTTCATATGACAAGGCTCACCGTGAACCAAAACAGTTCTAACACTTTACAGAGCACTGAGTTGTCTCCATTAATTAGTCACTCCTACTAGACTGACATGTCTCTTTGACTCCTATATGGATTATCACAGCTTTTCAATTCATTTGTCCTTGGTTTGTGAAAACCCTTGGCTTATGTTTAAACATCAGCATACCTAGGGAGTTAAAACAAACTCCATGCTGTGTTAATGTGAGACGTGAAAAAATAACATATATTAATAAAGTACTGATAAGCCATTCATTCATGATTTATTAATTGATAACATTATATTCCTCTATAATTCCTGCACTTGAATAGTGACAGACATTATCCTTCACAGTCATTTTCTATATAAATACATTAAAAAATGATCGTTTGACAAGAATTTTTGGGTTTGCTGTTCTGAAGGCAATGCAATGTATTCATTGCTACAGTGCCTTTGCTCTGAACAAAGATTTGTTTGTGCCATGCTCACTAGCTTCCTGGGAGCATCAGCATTTCTGTAGTTAAATCAAATGCTGTTTTCATGATGGTATTCAATGGAACAGAGAGCATCACGGCTCTAGATGCGTACTCAAGGCCCAGCAAAGACTCAAGGAAACCAATGGCAATTTTCCAGTACCTTCTATATGAGTAATATCAAGCCTTGAATATATAGGCTGCTTATTCACATGGTCCTGGACTCCCCCTTGTCCTTTGCAACACCGAATACATGCTAAACTCTCAAAAGATGCATAATTTCAGTATCTTTTTTTTTAATGCTACCCAGAACAACCTGAATTCCACTGCATCTGCTCCAAATTTAGCAACAACTCTTCAGGAGCAATTACTCATGTGTTTTTCCAATTGCTTTTGTAAATCAGAAATAAATCTGAAATTCTAAATCATAACATCATGCATATCAACGAAGTTTTCTGAAGCGCGGGCATTTTCAGAACAATTAAATATTTACTCTTCTGGGAAAGAGATTTCTAAGCTACAAGCAGTCAGAGTTTGTAAGTCTTGCAAGACCAGAACCAAATCCAACTTCTCATTCTTATCTGTTCTCCTAAAAAATGATCAGGTTTTGCTTGAGATCAACCAAGTTCTAACCTTAAAAACACATTTTGTTTTTAGCAGGTAAAAGCTGCATAGCCTATGCAGAAAACATGGTCGGGAAAAAAGACAGTGTAATAGAGCTTTTTTCCCCCCTGTAAATGAGAAGCTGCAATCAGCATGAACATCATTTTAAGATATTGTTTTACATTTTCATTTAAGGCCTACGTTGTCTGGCTTAGATTAATAGTGATTTTTTTCAGATCTCCATGCAGAGTTAGCAATAAAGAAAATCAAACATGATTACACTCCTTTGCATCATAAAACTTCCCTTAGGGAATTCAGTAGTTTAAAGACAGTAATTCTGTGATTACAGCTTTTGTATTAAAATGCTTCTGATGAGACTTACAGGGTGACCTTACAGTTCTTGATTTCAAAGCATACCCTGTTGATATGCTAATATTTGTAAATTGCAGAGTGTTTACACTGACATTTTTGTTTTTGAATACTACCCTGGAGTTAACAAACAAGATATTAAAACGGTATCTCTTATCTTTATGTTTATGACTACTTTAAAAGGAAAGCTGGTGGGTTAAATATAGTCCCCTCTTTGGAAACCAATAGAGTCCTCACACAGAGGTGGTTACTTCTGCTTGCTTCTTTCCTGAGAAGAACCACATTCGCTGCTGTGTGTTCTTCCTGCCATTGTGGAGACAAGGGTAGGACACTGTGATCATCAAGAGGCAGTGGGATTTTTAAAGTGAGTATCAGTGAGAGAGGAACACAATTCTAACTGTTTTTCCAACTCATCAAGAAGTGCTCACTGGTGGTGTGGTCAGATTTGTTCTCTGGAGAAAGTTCAAGCAGGGTAAGGAGTTAGAAACCTTCAGCTGTAGTCCAGTTCTCAGTTCAGGCATGAGAACGGGCTCTGTGGTTTAAGCCAACTCGTTGCCAGTTAGGCACTTGGACTAGATGATCGTTGTAGGTCTCTTCCAACTGAAATTATTCTTTTCTTTTCTTTTCTTTTCTTTTCTTTTCTTTTCTTTTCTTTTCTTTTCTTTTCTTTTCTTTTCTTTTCTTTTCTTTTCTTTTCTTTTCTTTTCTTTTCTTTTCTTTTCTTTTCTTTTTTCTTTTCTTTTCCTTTTCTTTTCTTTTTTCTTTTCTTTTCTTTTCTTTTCTTTTCTTTTCTTTTCTTTTCTTTTCTTTTCTTTTCTTTTCTTTTCTTCTTTTCTTTTCTTTTCTTTTCTTTTCTTTTCTTTTCTTTTCTTTTCTTTTCTTTTCTTTTCTTTTCTTTTCTTTTCTTTTCTTTTCTTTTCTTTTCTCCTTTTGCACTGGACCACAGTAAGCTTACTATGGCTATTTACCATGTGTCAGCTGAGGCAGTGGTAAACCTGCTGAAACTCTCTTTCCGAACAACATCTGCTCCCCTCCATCCTCTTCAGATCACTAAGATGTGATAAAAGGCAGAAGACGTTGAAATCAGAAAAAAACTTTGATCTTTCCATAGTTCGCTGTTGGAACAGGGTCTCTACCCTTTTTTATTTGTATTTTGGGGAACTTATGCATTGGGAGCACTCACTAAAGAAGGCAGCAAGAGACAAGAACCTGAAACACACACTGACAGTTTTCTAGTCACTCTTCAGGCCTAAGTACTTGCTGTTCCCAAGAAAGGTCAGAGCCTGTGCAAATTGACTGGGTCCTATTTCATCCCTGGATGAATTTGGAGGAAACAGTTTCTCCTAAGGTTCTATCAAGATAGTGTTAAAAAGCTGGAGTTTTATTGAGGTTTACTATGAGCAGCAGCGAGTCCAATTGGCATCATCTGGCATACTCATGCAAGTGACGGTGCAAGATTTGGTCCAAGCATAGGTCAAAGTTTCCTTTACTTTGCCAGGGTTATGACCTTGCTGGAAGGCAGTGGCTTAGTTTGGCTTCCCAACCTGCTCTCCCAACTGCTCCTGCCCCAGCTGTCCTACCTCCAATCCCCAAGGCACAAACTTGAAGCATAATGCAGTTCTGAACAGATTTTGAACTAATCCCAGTATGGGTCATCCAGGCATGGATTTGTGTGAGGACGAAAGGGGCTCTAGCCTTCCCATCAGAAAAGTTAATGGAGTATGGAATAGACTCATAGACAAGTTGTGCAGAATCGAATCCCATGGTTAGATTGCAAGTGTGTCTTTTCCCGTCCTCCATTTTACAGGGAGGCCAACAGCATTCAATAAGGTTTTTAAAAGGTTGCCAGCCAGCTGCTTCACTTGCATTGCACCAGTGTGAATGCAGCACGACTATGGCCATTTACACAGAGACCTGCTGTATACTCAGCCTTGTTTCAGGAGAGGAAGTTTTCAGCTAAACTTGGGAAATCACGGAAAGGCTTTACCACAGCATCTATAAAATGTGTTGGACATAAAGGGCAAGAAGAGCAAAGATATCTGTGCAAGTAATGTGTTAGAGAAAAACTAGAACTGTTTATTTGTACAGGACCCTAAACTGATAAAGAGGGGAGAGTCAGTTCTGCAATACATTGAATACATTGGGGTCCAAATTGCAGTAGCTTTGGGTCTGGGCTTCTAGCTAAGTTCTAGTCTTACTTATCATATATCCTTTGTCTGTACAATAGTGTGATATCAGCCAAGTAATCAAAGCAGATTAAATTGCCTATATGCACAGCAAACACCATTCCAGACAGCATTGACTCTAGAAACAGTCCCCAACCCACTGGAGTCCCTCAGAAAATGAAAGTCTATAGAGAGGAAGTCAGCTTCCTGTGCATATTCAAGGAGTGAAAAGAAACTGAAGTTACTGGAATCCGAGATCAGCAATGATTACAACTCCAGAATTGCTGGCCCCAGTTTGGACGTATTACTACTGAGTCATGTTTTTGCAATTGGCTTCAGTCACAGCCTGATCAGGTCCATTATGCCTATCTTGTGATTTGACACTGTTACATTAAATCTCAGATTGATAAACCCTAAGCAATTTTCACTGCAGCGTGTAGCAGAAATCACTTCAAAATAGAGAGCATTTTGTTCCTTTGTAGTTTGTACCTGTTTCTGTGGAATTCAACGTGGCATGCATTATGTATTTCCCTCAGCACAGAAATAACATGGAAAAGTTGTGGAACGTTTTTGTACGTTCTTTCCTTGGTATGACTAAAGTTTTGAAGTCCACGGTATGAGAAAGCAAAACCCAATGGTTACGGTTAGAATTTGAGAAACCCGGTGTCAGCCCTCTGCAAGATTATGTGTGTCTGTCCTGTCAAGCTCAATGGCAATACTCTGGTGTGAAACAGCTGCAATGGGAGCAGAGTCAAGCCTTTAGCAATGTGAGACCAAAAAAAAAAAAAAAAAGGCAAGAAATTGGTCTTTACTGCATGCAGGTACGTCGACAGGAAGCATGGACAAAATATATTCTGCCTGTACAGGTTCTGGTCACAGCCTTTAGTTTTATATTTGGGGTGTTGAAAAGGAATTTTTCTAAACCAGTCAAGGGCATCAAAACACATAAAAGACAAAAGACTGTGGAGACCACAGGAACTTGTGATCAACTTAATGCAACATCATGTGCTTGAGCATGGCAATGTTCAGCGTGGGCATGAAACTGAGACCAGGGATTCCCATGTTCCACTCCTACTGTGCACACTTCTTCACCATTGCACACTTCTTCATCTTTCCATCAGGTGTTTTCATGTACAAAGTACTTTTTTCAGAGCAGAGTTCTTGCAACTTAAGGAAGGGGCAAATAAAAGCATCTGAAGTATCTTCCCTTTCTTTAGAGAGACAAACTGGTTCCAGCAACAGGTCTGTAGGAGTAAGTGTTGCTGGAGAACAGGGCCAAGCAAGAGCAGGTGAGGGATGCACAGCCCCAGGATGTCTCCTGAACAGCTGCATTGGCTTTTTTCCAGCATAACTGCTACAAGGTCCTGCCAGTAACCTAACATACCTCCTGCCCCTCCCTACAGTAAATATTCCAGAGGAGGTCAGACTAGATCTGTGCTTCCTCAAGCAGCCTGCTCTGGGTGCTTTGCTGCTCGGAGGTACAGCCATTACCTCACAGTGTAATAGCTCAGCCGTTCTCTTTCACAGCCTGTACCAGCCTTGTATGGTTTATGTTCCCCTCAATCTTAGCTGTTTAATAAGCTTTACTGCTTAATGATTTTTTTTTCTTCCCGTCTTCATGTAATATAGCTGTATCTGGAGCTCTGGGGATTCTCTGTTAATAGCTTGTCCTATTGTGTTTTGTCATGTCCTTTCTTGTGACTGGTAATTTATCAGTAGTATTGATTGATGAAAAATTATAGACTTCCCAATCTTCCCCAGCCTGCAGAGTGTCTTTCAAGAACTCATAAAGTAGCTCAAGTGATGAAGAGCCCTACTTAGCAGAATAGTTAAGAGGCTGCTCTTTTAGATCTATTACATTTGGGCTATTAAGGCAAAACACTAAATAGGGATGCCAGGGTGACTTACAGCTCTCTTGTTTCTTTTCTTCTCAGGAGTATAGCTACACTTTCTCTTTCTGTTTTTTTTTTTATTTGGACATAAAACACTAAAACAGCTCAAGACATGTATTCTCATCTCACAGATAAGAAAATATAAGCTCATGGTTTGAAAACTGAAATCATCTGCTGAAGGTCACAAGATAAGCCCATGCGAGTTGAGCTTTGCACAAGGAGCCATGATGATTTTGTACACAGGTAGCTGAGAAATGAAAGAAAGAAAAATCAGTTGTTCACAGAAGTGGCACCTGAAGGAACGGTTATCAAAATTAATTGGATCTGTAAAATAAGAAGAAACATTATTTGCTGAATATCCCACTCAAGCTGTTTGCTAAAATCCGTCAGAGTCAAGCCTTGATAGATGGTTCATGAATTGTTCAAGTTTGCAGCCAAAGGGAAAAAAATCACGTTCAAATTTACAGAACCAATAGACAGAATCTGAAGGTTGCTGTCTGTCTGCTGAACAAATTGGATGAGAATCCAAACTTTTGTAGTGTTCTTGAAATTAGTAATTTTATCATTTTTGCACTACCTTAATTGCTTAGAGGGTAGAAAATAAACACTTTATGGTAATTTTCAGGAAAAGCTACAAGAATAAGACTGCATCCCAAGGAAAGCTGTCTAATAGCTGTATATTTTCCTCTGTTTGGTTTGTTTTGCTGTTCTTCAGATTTAATCACATCTCTCTGCCCTTATCTCATAAAGAGATTTCCTGCACATATATTTAATGCATGCATACTAGAGCGTAACCAGTGCAATAGGATGGTAGAAGAGACGAAGTAGGAGGGATAGGTTTAAATGTGCTTTGTGAGTGAGACTTAATGGTGCTTGAGAGCCACATGGCTTTGGAAAGTCAAAGATATGTAATTGCACCTTGTGAAAAATAGCATGGAAATATATTTCCATGAACAAATTAAGATCATGCATTAGTTCAAGGAAAAAATGAGACTGATAAAGCTTTCCATGCATTTATGTTTATCTTTCCAGCTCTAGGATCTCCCTAGAGTGAAACTACTGCAAAGATGCCCTTGAACAAACATGTCCCCTAGGACTGTGACCAGATGCTTTTTTTTTTCCCCAGCACTGGCTACATCTATATTACTGGTTTGGTTTGACACAGGAGTGCACTTTTAAAGCAAATCTCACAGTTCAGTCAACTTATTGTGCTGGGCTTTGCATCGTGGAGCAGTCTCAGAACATAGTCTGGATTCCTTTGGGATGAATTGAAACCAGAAGGTCCCCTGTAGGAGTGCACCTAATGCACCCCGACTGGTACTGGGCAGTCAGCCCACGGGATCAGACTAGAGATACTCTAAATGAAACCCCCAAAACACATACAGTGTGGACATTACAGCCTCAGCACCAGCTCTTTCCCATTCCAGATCTGCTCCCATGGCACTGAACCAATTGCTGATATAGATACAGAAGACGGCTCCAGGCTCCTGACTACCTGGCCTCTAAAGAGGCTGTAGCCCCTGTTTCATGCTTTTTTTGCCCCCCGCAGAAATTTCTGCCATTATATCATGGACATGAAGCAGCATATCATTAGGCTTATTGTAGAATGTACCTGTTCTTTCTTTCTTCCTTCTTTAAAAAAAAAAAAAATCCAAAAGCATAGCTTATGGAAAAACCAGTTGGTGAAGAAAATTCTCTGTTATGTACGGACACGTCAGCATTTAGTTCAATATTACACTCCAGCTTATCTCAATTTACATTCAAGCAATGATTCAAACAGAAAAATGTGTAGAAGTAGCAGGAGAGGCATCCTATTAAAAGTCCTCAGTGCAGTGCATATGTGCAGGCAGTGAGCAGGCTATGGCCGTATACATCAGCTGTCCTTAGCAACCAGTCAGCTGTGAGAAATGAGCCTGACTCCCGGAGGTAAACCTGCAGGATAACATACATTCGCAACAGCAATTTTTTTCTTGTTAGAGTACAATTAGACACCCAGTTTGGAATAGTCATGCTTGGTTAGAAAGGGTAAGGAACTCTTTCCACACAGGCTAGTCAGAGCAGAAGCGGAAAATCAGTTATGCTCATCACATCTGCAGTTTTCTAGGATCCCTAGTATTTGCAGCGCTGTAGATGCCGTTGATTTGATGCTGTCGTAAGTCCTTATTAGGGGAAGAAGTTCCCCATCATTCTGCCACATCTCCTTTATTCAGATATTATAGCACTGTTTTCCTCTGAGAAAGCTGTGTGACGACATATTTTAATTCAGGAAGGAAACTATTCTCAAGGTTTAAATTCACATTTAAATTATACTTTTGTTTAAAAATATCTTAATTTTAACATTTTTAAATGCATTTAAAATTACTTTTAAAATTAAAGAGTAATTAAACTTTTAAATAAATAGAAATCTATTAGTGTCATTTTATATATCTGATATTCTTCTGATTCTTCAGGAGAAAATCAGCCAGGATAAAGGAGGAAAAAGGCACAAAACATAGAATGGGCCTATGCCCAATTTCTCCTACTCTGATAGAGAAATGAGACTGATGACAGTCTGGATTTTAACATTTTTCAGATCTACTGTAACCTTCACAGCTGTCCTTGTCACCCTTTAAGACTATTTATTTCATATCTTTCCTGACTTTCTTTTTTATCTTTCTATACTCTTCCATAAACAAGAATGGAGGAGGGAAGGTAGTGCAGCCCTGTATTTGAAAGTATTTTCTACAACTGGTGACACAATGTAATGTGTTATTTTTGTATGAATTTTGTGATTTTACCTCCTTTTAAGGATAATGTTTTAAAATAGTTTTAGACTGCATTTGTGAGAATGATGACATTCATAGAAAATTATAAATCACACTAGAACCCTAGAAATGACACCAGCTTCCAATAGGATCCGTTCTGGGGTGCATATAAAGGTGGTTGTCTCTTCTGCTTCTCAGCAAACGTTTACAAGTAGAGAGTTACAAGTGGCCTCATTGCTCAGCAAACACCAACGCTGAGTAGTGACCGCCACTTGCGGCATCTGTTCTTCTGTCTATGTGTAAATTTTCTGTAATGAAAGCCGCATTGTGCCTTCAAGCTGGAAAATGAGGCTAAAGTAGCGATGCAGATGGTGAACTGGAAGTTAAAGAAATGAGGCTGAAGAAAACATGGTTCCTGCTTCCATTGCTCTGAAGCCAAAATGTGATTAACATCACTGAAGGCAGCTTTTCAAAACTGTTTTATTTAGTACCAAGGTTCCCGAAAGTCGGAGTCCCTTCACATCTCCTGAGAAACATGAGAAATTTTCACCTGCAGGTCAAAGGAGGATCACGTTTCCCACACAAAGGGCTTAGGCCCTTGGCCCAGAGAGGAGAAACACTGCAGCGGGACCATGGGAAGGAACAGAGGTTCCTGCAGGTAGGCAAAGTGCAAATATTTGGGTTATTTTTCTGCAGGAAGAAAATGTTTCAACTTGCTTATCTGTTTTGTTTCAACTCAGTTTGCAGCCTTTGTCTTGCTGAGCTGGGAGATGGTGATTTGGGATTTGGCGCACATTTGTGTGCCTGAATGAAGTCAGAGTGTGCTTGCTTGGAGGGAAATGTGTTACTGGTGTTGCTTGCTGTGACGCTGCTGCTGTTGATTGAAAGGAGCCTGCTGTGGCTTACTGCTGAAATTACAGGAATCTTCAATGGAGCGACTGACAGCCCTTGGAGGGGGATAAAAAACACAGAAGGAAAAATGTTAAGGTAAAATTATGTTGGTGGTGAAGCTTGTTGTTTATATAAACTGCTCCTGCTACGAGCCCAACAGTGACCTTTTCTCACATAGGGCGGTGGAGCTCGTTCCAGGCAAAAGTATTTGCAAATGTGCTCACAAATGAGGATTTTGCAGAAGTCCTGGCAGTTTCCATCTGAGTCACCTCCTGAGAACGGGGTAGCAGCAAGAGTGTGAGGGGCAAACCACCCCAGCTGGTGTTGATCTACTATGGCCCATGGGCATGGCAGCAATTTGGGAGCAAATAAATACTCTTACTGACTATCCACATAACATTTTCTGTTCCTCTTCTTTTCCCCATGCTTCTGATCTCTTCAGATCACTAACTACACAGTGCCTACTTCACTGGAAACCTTAGATACTTGTCTTACGTAAACACTAACAACGACCATACTAGTGGTTATACTAGAAAAAGTCACCTCTCGAAATCCAGCACAAAAGAATTCAAAATCTCCCCTTTTTCAAAAAGCCAGGACATCACGCTTCTTAGCTGGTTTCAAAGCAATTTGGTTTCAGTTGATCGCTGAAAATTAATAGACCAGAAAGCATCTAGTTTTCTTAGGAAGGGTACTACAGGGACTGTTTGGAAGGTAATATGTCCAGAGGAGTCAGAATGCACCTACACTGCATTGACCAAGTGAAAACTGAGTCTCCAGCAATATCCATCCTGGCATGTAGACTCTATTCACCAAGATACCTGTGTGTAGTTACCAAAGCATTGGATATAACCCAATTATTAAAGGTACTTTAAAAGCAGCTTTTAAAATTGAATATTAGACAGGAAAGAAAAATGGTCAGAATCGCAAAAATCAGAGTAAAATATGGTGAAACAATCAAACCATTTATTCTTATTTTTGCTTTACATGCTACCTGAACCTAAAGAGCTGTGGTATGTTCAGTTACTGAATAGATAAATTCCAAAGCAGTGTCATTGTGCATGCTTAAAACACATCTGAATGTATGTTTTCTTTCTGTATTTTGTCCCATCATTTACTTTCTTGCCAAAAAACCAATGTATTTTCTTTAGGCAGCATTGAACATACAACTTGTGCTTGCTTGCTTTATTCATGTCAGCGCAGAACTTGCTGGTCATTTACCAGTGTGACTGCTCGCCCACGGTTCATTCTGTGCTCTCCCGCTTCGCCGTGCCCTCAGGCTTTTCAGCTTGACTCTCGGCAAGGCACCAGCTCACCATATTTCATTTTCAGTCCTCAGTGTCATCAAGATAGAAGCCACCACAGAGAATATAACATCTCTCAAGCATGTGGTACACAGTCCAGTGGCTGGCATTGGACTTGTCTGTCCAACGCCAAATGAGCCTCCATTAGAGAATTATGGACATTAATGTGACAGGTCACCCATAGCAGGGACTGAGCTGAGGCCTTCTGAAGCTGAATACATAAGCTGGAGCAGGACAGCCAAGCTCTGCACTTGGCACTGTAAAAGCTCTCTCTTTTCTGGACTTTCCTTTTCTGATGACTTCCATCAAAAAGGAAGAATTTGCTTTTCAGGTTTAGACACAAACAGAAGAAACTGTTCAGAAAGACTGACACAAGCAATGTGCTATTTATCCTAAATGTTAGCAGATAAAATAAACTCCAAAAGCAGCATTTGTTCTTCTAAGGAGAACTGGTGGAGGAAAAGCTGGCCAGCCTGAGCATCCCATGTACACAAAAACCCCAAACCTGTCAGCAACAGCACCCAAACCGGATACAGACTTTTTCAGATGTATGTATGTGCTCTGCCTGTGTGAATGGTTAACACCAGAAAAGGTAGAGTGCTCAGGAACACAGCGTGTCTTGGAAAGGAGAGAAATTTGATTACCTTCTAAATCTCCTGTCTGAAGTGGGAATGATTCATTGATGCCAGTAGACACAAGTGAGGGATCCACCATATTAACACAGACATTTTTCATTTATTGATTTCATGAAACAAATACTAAGCAAGGCATGCAACTGCCAGACAAGGAAAATATGTTGTTATTAATGGACGTGAAGAAACAATCTTGGGAGAAAAATGGCAGTAGGTTGAACAGAGAAGTGTGCAGAGATTATAGCAAAGTTCTGCAACCCAGAGATCATCTTTTCACCACATGTTTGCACAGCTTCTAGCTCAGTGGGAGTCTTGATCTATGACTTTGCCCCCTAAACTGTAATCCATATAGCAGTGCGAACAACATATGTCATCTGGAAATTAGTCTCCAACTCTCAGCAGCATAGTAGATAATCACATGTAGTGTCTTCTTATTCTATGCTTCAAACATCCTTCAGTAAGTTACATTAACAGTAGACTTCATTCCCTTGCTGGAGGCTGTGAGCCAAAAGACAAAAAGAATTAAGAAAATAAAGCATGCATAAACAAAAAAAGCAAAAAATCATTACATTCCCTAAGGCATTTATGCTTCAGAAGGACCAAAGGCCACATGGTTTCTTAAAGAAGATTCTGAATTATGCAGTAAAAACTCCAACATAGAGTCAAGCAAAGCATAGCTCACTTGACTAGGCAGTTGCATGCAAGTATTTGTCCACAACTTTTTCTGGGTGTTCTTTCTTACCATGTATGCTGTAGGCACATGTGTGCACACAGTTTTAAGTAGAAGAGTGCTCTTGCTGAATTCAATAGTATGCCTAAATTCACGTGTTCTTAAGAGTTTTGCTGGATGTGGACCTTGGGCTTCCCTCCAAGAAGAACACCGTCTTCTCCTTTTAACCAGTGCTTTCTTTAAAAAAGAGGTCAGCATCAGATGCTGATCTCTGACACAGCTGAAACTCCTTCATGTATTGCACTGGAATTTCAAGCAATTTATACACCAGTTCTATATGAAGAATCTCTCAGCATCAGCAGTCTGATCCAAAATTAGCTTGTATTTCTTCCAAGAATATAATTGTCACACCTACTGTTTAATGTCAGCTTAAGAAGCAGAACAATCTGAAGGGGAAAGAAATGCCCTCATTTACATTAGTCTTATCCTAGTTTTTAAGTATCTGCTTTCTAATTACTAGAATCATTTTCTAAGAAATGATGGTATGTTCAACACTGCCCAAACACTTATGAAAACTTAGGCTCTACCCAGCAGTGCCTTTGAGAAAAACAAGCTGCAAAATCCATTGCAAGGCTTGTGATGTTTTTCTCTCTGAGCACAGCCATTTTTCTCTATCACTCCATCCTCAAACACTGGCACCTCTCAGGCTCTTTGTCCACTGAAGACAGGACCATCCACCTTCTGGCTCTTCCTCTGCTCTGCTGCCCCTTAGGGTAGTTCTTAATGGAGGGAGAGCCAAGAAAGACAGTCCTTGAGCTCACTGGCATGAGGGGCTGTGATCCTCACGGGCTTTGCTTGGGCAGCAGAGGTGGGACACCTGTCATTGGGGCTGGTTGCAGAGGCACGTCTCATGGTTTGGCCTCACGTTTGCTCATCCGAGCTGTCTGCATCCAGCCCACAATTCCCTGTTGTCTTTCCTTCTTGGGGTCAGAACCCACAAAATAACACAGTTAAATAAATTAAAAGCTTGATAAATAAATGTTCAATTAATAAAGAAGATAGATAAATAAATAAATGTGTTAAATAGATAAAGCTAAAAAAAGAAAGCACGAGAATGTCATTCAGTTTAAGAGCGGCTCTGGCCTATTAGTAGCTCCATTTCAGGGCAAAAGCCACATCCTAAGCAAGGGTCGGACTCTGATAGTTTTAATCATGTTACTGTATCTGTGGTCCTGTTCCTGACACTAGCTGCCAAGGGGGGTGCCAGAAGAAAATAGAGCTTGACTTTTCTCATAGCTCTATCTTTAGTGGGCAAAAGAAAAGAATGCGTAAAAGAGTAAACATACATCTTCTCTCATCTCCTCTCTTACACTATTTTTCCTCCATAGTCACATGCTGGATGTTCACGTTGCAGCATCATTCTGATTTATGATCATTGCCACTGCCCATGTCTGTCTCACACATGAGAAAAACAAGTAAGTGCTGGATATGCAAACTTTTTTCCATGTTTTTTTTAGCTCTGACATGGCCAGAGGATATAGGGCTGTCCTTGGGCAGTGCTCTCTCTGTTTGGAAAGTGCCTATATTGGTCCACAGCCCCAGCTGGTAAAAACAAAGAAAAATGTGAAAAACACAATTCAATATGCACTGAAGTTCAGACTCCAGACCCAGTACTGGTTTGTTTTCTGTTCAAGGTTCGAATTCTTCTAATACAGTGCCTGTGTGTGCGTATGTGTGTGTGTGGTTTGGCTTCAATATTTCCTGGAGGAATGTGTCCGCACAGCTAAACAAAATACCTCCCTGGGGGCAGCTTGTGCTTTACAGTTGCTGCAGCACAGAGAGAAAATCAGATTTTACAAAGACAGAAATGGAGTACATCCTGCCAGGGTATAAGAAAAGCTTCATGCTTGACATCATTAATGGTCAAATTATAACATCAAAAAATAATATTTTATTCCAGTGCATTTAGATCAGGAGCCTTGAAACCTTGCCTATCTCTTTGGGAAAGGAATGGGAGATAAATACATGAAAATAATCAATATTTTCTAGCTACAAAAGGACTACGACCAGGCACCTTTTCCAAACCGCTCTTTAAACATGTTCCACATGCTTTGTAAGTTGCTCTTTTCCCCTGAGGCTTGGTCTGTTAACAAAGAGGTGTATTAAATACAGATGAACAAAAAGATCAGCTCAGAGCTTTCCTTGTGCTTGCAAATGCTGATTCCTCTACAGGGCTACTCAGGCCTGACACCAGGTCTCTCTCAATGAGGACTCAGCATCCTCAGAGAGCAACAAATACATTTAGCCTTTTCCTAGCAAGTTCAACACTTGATAGCAAGGCTTAGAAAATGCATTTCACGAAAGATTGGGTTTTTTTGTTCCTACTCCTATCAAAGTATAAAGCTAAACAGAGCCGGTTTATTGGCATCAAGAACCGACGCACTGTGTTTGGAAAAGTAACCCTTCTTTGAAAAGTATGTGTAAAGCAGAATCAAAGAGTCTGCTTTGATCACTTTGATACTTTCCTGAATGTTGTTCAGTTTCTTTGACTCTATTCGCTCCATTTCTCTTTGTTGTCAGAGAGAAAATGGTGTGGACAATGCTAGCATTCTCCACCTGGCACGTTGTTTTATTACAGAAGCTCATGTACCTAAATTATGCAATAAGAAGAATTGAAACTGTCTTTTTGACATGAACAAAGTTGATGCCAACCTTTTTTGTTAGTGTACAATTAAAGGATAAAATGGGTTGATGTTCTGAGTGTGGTTCATAGTGTGGCAGCTGCTGTGCTGCCTGTACACGTGCTTTTCATATTCCCCAGGAGCAAACCCAGCTTTTCTGAGAGCGCCGAGTAGCTGCGTAGTACTGCTTGCACAGCAGTTTTAATGCTGTATTCAGACTAGGGTCCGGCAGGGCGACTGTACTTCTCTGGCCAGTGCATTACCACATCCTTCTCTGGGCTGGACTCCAAGGCCTCCAGCCTCTATTTCAGGCAGCTGTGGGCTCTTTCCTAGAAAGCCATGGACATCGCCCTATGCCTCCGCAGCTTCAATTCTCATATCAGTCATAATCAAAGGCTACTGGTCAGCAATCAAGGCAGTGCCCAATCCAAAGGGCAGCACTGAAGCAGAGTTTCCAGCTTGCCTGGGCTCTGCAGTTCTTGTGTGCCTGGATTTCTACTTCTTCGAGCAACTGGGATGTATATCGTAGACAGGCTGTCTACAGGAGCACCTCCTTTTCCGCCCCTGTTACAGAACTTCCCGGTAACGCCTATGGGAAAATGGGCTGTGAATCAAGGAGGCTGCGATGGGGCTGGAGTGCCCTGAGCCACAGAGCCAACAGCCGGCTTTACCAGGAGAGCAGCACAAGGACCCAGCTGTTGGAAAAGTAACTGGGGCAACAAGGAAAGGGAGGTAGAAGGGAAAAATGCCCACATTGTCCCATCTCTCCTGTTCACTGAATATTCTCGTTGTTCTTTCTGCACCCCATGCAGTTTGAATTCATCCTCCTCAACCATGGGTGACCAAAAGTGTATGTAATATGCCAGATGAGCAGATCCTTGCTTTTACACCCGTGTCAATATCTCCTTGTCCCTGCTGACTATAACTCCTCTGACACATCTTAAGATTACATTCACCTTTTTCATGGCAATTTTGACTAGTGGCTAATATTTATCCCATGATTAATGAGAAAATATGTAGTAATAAACTTAGCACATTTTTTGCATCCTCTATCATTGCCATATAATGAGCTCTTGCATTACAGTAGAAATTCTATGCAAAAACTCATAGCCAAACACATAATTCTGTTGGATTTAATTATTTCCATTAATCCAGTCTCTAGTGATCTTTATTTATTTCTTTAGGCTATTCTGATCTTCTATGTTGATACTGGCTCCTAAACTTTTGTTTTAAGGTATGTCAGTGGAAGAGTATGTGGTAATACTTGTCACAAAGATAGATCATGATTAATATAGTAAAGAGAATGCTTCAGCCATGTATCTTTGTGTTACCAGGAAGTCATTATTTCACACAAACTGCTTGGTTATAAGGTAGACGATGAATGTATTAACTCTGGATAATTTAAGGTAAACAGACAGGGTTTTCCTTTAGTATTTACCCAAGATTACTGGGGAACTGGGCAGCCTGTTTCCCCTTTGTGCACTCACACATGCTTTTACCGTTTTGGGGCTATTTATTTGAGGAACAATGTTTTAACAAAGAACATTCAAATTGCCTCTGCAAACTTTAGCATGACTTTACTCTTGTATACTCTATGTATATGTATATCAGAAGGACACTTTACATTTCAAAAGCAACACGCTTCTCACAGTTTTTTGAAGGCGGCTTCTTATTTCAAGAGAGTTTCTCATTTGCAAGGGTAGCCTCAGCTCTCAGCAAGAGAGATCACTGCAGTGACTCACTAGCTCTCATTGCTGATAAGATTGCTTTTTGCCCCAAATGCAGTTTGCCTGGTTTTCAGCTTGGGAAACTTCTTTAAATTCACCAGTGACTTTGCCAGCTAGACGACGACAGCATCAGAGTGTGAATCACACCATTTCAATGGGCTGATTGTGAAATAAATATGAACAGGAACAGCAGGGGGTGGCTTTTCTTTAGCAGTCACAGTTTCCTTTTCACTATATGCCCTTAAAATGCCCAGGCAGCCTATTAGCAGAGGGGAAGATTGATAGAATTGCATTTACATTTTAAATCAAGCCAAGTTCTCACTTCCCCAGCCACAACCCTTCTAAAACATCAAACAAACAAACAAACAAAACACAACAAAACAAGAAAAACTGCAGCCAAATAAAAAGGAGGAAAATAAATGTTCATTTGATTAGTCTTCTAATGGAAATTAGCTTAATGGTCCAAAATTAAAAGTGTAGACGTTAAAGACCTTGGCTTGTTCTACACATGAAAGGCATAATGCTGCGACTGGGGTGATTCTTCGCTCAAAACATTTCTCTTCGTGCCATCCCTCAGTGATTTCCTCAGTACATTACCCAGCTGTAATACTGTCTCAGTTTTGTATCATTATTTCTCTTTCCTTTTGGGAATAACCATAAGGGTAAAATGAAACTTTATAAAACCGTCAGAGTAAGTAGACATTGTAGCTGAGGAAGTCCCCCAAGCCACCCTTGGATCTGACTCGCCCTTCACCCAGCCAGCGACCATGAGCAACCATCCCTCCCCTGGCACCACTGCCCTGGCACCCCATGCCCAGGTGGGCTGGGTTGACCTGCCACCGGGCCCTCTCAGGGAAGCTGCCTGAGAACCAGCTGTGCGGGCAGGAGGGGCCCGTTTGGCACCTCGTCCTTGCAGATCTTCTCAGAACTACCTGTTGAACGCTGCCTACACCTAGCCAGATGGATGGGGGCAACACTGCCTCTGCTCTGCCGCTGCTGGGACGGCAGGGCAACCTCCTGGGGTAGACAAGACCCTGCTGCAAGCGACGGTCTTATTACCATAGAGAGCTGTCAACAATACCATGCATGTATGCAGCAACATTTCACATATCTTCAATTAATTCTTTTCTTAGTCACCCAGCTTAAACAAATACAAACTAAAAACACACTTGTAGGGACACTTAGTCATCTGGGAATTCATTACATGTGGTTCAGAAGCAGAAGGAGATTCTTTTTCCTTTTTTATCAAAAGGATTTAAAACAGAAAAGTTACAATGAAGAATGAAATTCAGGTTTAAATGACAATTACGTCTGAAACACAGTCTGGTATTGACACCAGTTTCTGATATGCTCAAATATTTATTTTTTCTTTGCTTCAAGGCAAGTTGACAGAACAAAAATACAATTATTAACTTTATTGATTTTCTTAAGCAGAATGAAACTCCACTTATTTTCATCACTTCTGGATTTTACCTAGTAGAGCAGATCATCAACTATTCCACCTTATTTTATACATTTTTCTTCCCTAGAAGAGTATTTACATGTATACAAGGTACTTGTCACATCATTTGGTTTTAGGGCACTGGCAAAGACAGCTCTGAACCTGTGTTGTGTCTCCAACAGACAGGACTCCAAAAGGTAGTGCTCTCTGTGAGAAACAAGAAATAATGCATCTGATTTACTGTTGCTTTGGTTTTAGGGCTTTTGTGCTACTAAGGCCAATGAACTGAACACAAGTTTTAATCTAGAGTGAGAATGTGGATCTGCAGGAGTCTGTGACTTGTGTCATTGATTTCAGTGATGGCAGGATTTCTTCCACTATGCTTAAATATAGAATGTGAAAAGCAGCGTACAGAAAAGAAAGTAGAACTATGGAGACATGATGTATTATATGGACCCATACTTTACCTTCTCAGCCAGCTGAGATGAGAATTTATTTTACCTTGTGGTTGTGCTAGCCTGCTGGAAGAACTGTTTGTATCTAGAAATATACACAGCAACATAAGCTTTGACGTTTGCAGGTTTCTAGGCAAGGATAAATAGAAAACTGAGACTGCTAGCATGCTAACCAGCTACCAAAAAGCTCCTGTGCAAGCTGTAGTTCAGCAGAAAAGTCTCTTTGGGTTCCTGCTTGGCTTGGACTGGGTTGTTATCCAGAGCTGCACTTTCAGTCTCATCCATTTATTTTCTTTTAGTGGCATAAAGCTTCTGAAAGGTGCGGGAATACTAGTCCTAGAAAATTAAGTCCCTCATCTCCTTGCAGATTAACCACAGCATAGACAAGAGCTCCTTGGAGGGACAACCTCTAAGAGCAGATAGCTCAGACCTTGCCTTTTTTCAGCCCTTGAATTCCCCAGTGGGCTTGTATTGGAGACAAATTTGGTAGATGAATACATTTATTTATATCACCTCTGATACATTCCTTGCTGGCTGACATAATTTTTCATCGCAATTGTAATTAGGGAGGGTGGGAAGCTGACCAGCAATGATAAGACCTGGAGCTATCTTCCACATTTGCATGTGCACGTGGAGAGAGAGGGGGAGCAAGGGCAAGAGGAGGGCAGACAAGCATGAATAACTTGCTTTTACTGCTGAGCACTGGTCTAAACCTGAACAAGGCTGTCTCCTCAAAACCCTGTTATCGAGGTCCTGACTTCAGTGTTAATAAAGAATGGTATTACCTTAAGATAACTGACACACGTGAGTGGTCTCAAAGCCCAGACGGAGCACAGACAAGGTACTTGTGTTCTCCTGGGAGGAAAGGAGGCAGCTCTGCCCGTGCCCACGCCCGGCCAGGGAGCAAAGCTGAAAGCACTGCTGTTATTTCACCGGAGAGATCCGCGAGTTACTTTGAGGTAAAATTGCCTTTTTCTTAGTAAGGCGGTGAAGGCTTAAGACTCTAAATCCTGCATTACTTGAATCAATAAGCCTTGCAGTCACTGAAAAGAGTATCACTGACAGGGCTAAAACCCCGTAATCTTCCGTCTCCCTGGTGTTGATGGCTGCATTCCCACAGCATCCGTGGGAAATACCATTATCCCCACTACACAGAGAGCAGCCAAGACACAGACAAGCCAGGCTACATCTGCACTGCAGCGACAGACGCTCCTGTGGACATCTCCAAGCCATCCTGGGCACTGCCATCCTGTGCCCCATATACCCCTGGGGATGCAGGAGCCTGCTGCCCAAGCCCCTGCCCTGCTGCAGAGGCAGGTTGGACACACCACCCACGGAGAAGGCTGGTAAGCACAGCCAGTGTTAATGATTTGGTCACTGGTCTGAGGCAGCACAAGGAAATTATTCCTGTTCCCCACCCCTGTTGGGCTGTCCTGTCTCTGTCCTGGACCACAGGACTCCCCATTTCCATATGTTTTCCTGCAGGGAAAGTGCCCAGTGTCAGGTTTGTGCTGGCAAGACCTCCAGATTTCAGAACATCTCGTTTCTTTTTCTGACCCAGATGGCTTAGCTGCTTCTATAACCATTTTATCTAAGAACAGGCTTTTGAGCAGTAACATCTGTTTCCTCAATATATATGTAAATTTTTAAAAATAACAACAGCAGTGTAGAAAAAAGAAGCCCGTACCACTGATTAAGCAAAGGGGATTTTTGCTTAACTCTCATGGGGAAACGGTGTTGCAACACCAGCCCAGCGACAGCCCTGATGTCCTGCCTGCCTTGTCCATTGCCCACAGATGCCCAAGCCATGCAGATCACCAGCAGAGACTTACTGCTAGCATGAAAGGGAAAAGGAGACACACTGGATCACTCCAGCTTCAAATGCAGGCATACTGTGCTGTCGCACCCGGCTGCCCTTCTGTACCAGGGCAGCTGGCAGCGTTGTGCACCAGCACCCCTGAGAACCAAGGCAATGTGTGAGGCTGCACAACCCCTATCCCAAAATTCAGTGCTGATGTCTACAAACAGGCTCAACAAAGTGCACTGTTGCACAGCAAGGAAAAACATGACAAACAGATAATACCTTAATCAAAACACCAGGGTTTCCAAAAAGCCCTGTGCTGAGACTGAAGCTTGCAGGGCAGTTTAGCTCTGCTCTGAAGCAAGAAGTGGCACCTTTGCCACAACAGCCAACTGAGTCACGGGGCTTTGAATCACTTCTTAAATACACAGGGCTTTCTCTGTAAGAGCACCGTTTTACTTTTCTTTTCCTATTTTTCAATATAATCTGAAGCTCATTTCATGAGGTGTCTCATGGCAGCCCCTGACCATTTTAAAATAAACATTTTCATTAAACAAGTGGATTTTGGTATTAGGAAGTCAGCAACTTGAAAGGGCTTTTGTCAAAAGTTGGTAGAGGCCTTGGTAGACTGTTCAAACATGGGAGGAATTTCTGCCTGCATAGTGAGTCCTTTGACTTTTAGAAAAATATTATTGTTTGAGCTTTCAGTAACTTGGAAGTAAAAGGACAACATAGCTCAAAACATTTTTTTAAAAATACGTACACAGTTATGTCATGATAGGCTTCTAAGTTTCCTCTCAGCCCATGTGCCTGCTTTTGCTATGGAATATTCCTTATAAAAGCGTAAATAAATGCCCTGTAAATAGCACTCAGGGCTGTAGTGACATCATCAGCCCCAAGAGTTGATGCAAAACTCAGAGCGCGTGTGTCCTGAGCCCTCAGACCCCTCATATCCTCACTGAATCGAGGAGTATGGTAAAGATGTGTCTGTGGTGGAGATGTCCATGTCATGATGATCATCACAAATGTGGTGGTACTGATTGACTCCTGCTGTGCCCCCTTCTAATGCCAGCCTGAGTGTTGTCCCACAGACTGGAAGGGCTGTAAACAGCAGCTTCTCCATAGAGGCAATCCCTAGGCGAGTTTTGACTCTAACTTATTTTGATCTTTACCTCTTCCCCTCCTGTATCTCTAAAGACTATTTCCATGTCCATTTTGAATATTGCCTCTATTAGCCTTTGTGAAGAACAGCTTGTGTCTCCCTGTTAAAGACCTTCTCTGCCCAAGGCAGGGTATGCACCAGAATTAATAAGTGGCTTTGCATAAGTGACTGGATAAAAACAGTCACTGAAAAGAGAGTCTGGAATTTCAAGGGCTTCAGTAACTGTATCTGGTTCAGAGTTGTGCCAGGTGCCTTAGACTGAAAGGACTCCCAGTGCCTGGTGTCACTGGCAAGTTCTCCTGAAGTCACCAGTGAGTTTCTTAGAGAAAAAGAAATTATTTGCTCATGTCTGGACAATAAATTGAATGTAGACACAGCTCAAGGATAATCTTGCTGATGAGCTACAAATGGAAAATAACTGAGAAGAGAGTATTTGTCTTTTTTGAACTGAGTTGCATATTTTGCATGCTGAGATGTGCAGAAGAGCTGATGAGCTAGTAGATGTTGGAAAATATCCATCTGGGTCAGAGTCAACTATGCATATAATCTGGCCCAGGGAGGAGAAGATTTAGGTGAGGAAATTAAACTCCTGTTCTTCCTTTTTTTCTGAAAAAAAGAAATCCTTTTTTCCTAGTATTTCTGAGGGTAGCTCATTTTTTTAACTATTTCAGTAGACATCCATCACAGGTGGCTTTCCTTGAGTTAGTTTATATGGGATCAAAGAGAAGCCACAAGGCAGGAATACTGCAGCTGAGCAAAAACTTCAGAGCAAATGACTTCAGCAATTTTGCCCCTTCACAAAGCAGAGAGTCCTTTTTTTAATTTGGTTAAATGGTGAGGCCAGGATCCAGCCTTTTCTTTGCTCTCTGGGCCAAGAAGAGCTTGGTCACTCAGCAAGTCATTGCATTTCCCTGTTCTGCAGAAGAAACTTGATGGGTAGATCATTTCCCATGCTTGTCGGTGGCAAAGCATCTCTGCAAGTGTGTGGGCTGAGCAAATCTCACCTCTTAGGACAAGACTTGTGGGTATGCAGGCTGCAATTGCGGGGCCAGGCAGACTTCAAGTGTAAAGGCATGAATGGTGGGCAGCAGTCCGTTCCTCCCCCTTCCCTTTGTCACTACCTCAGAACACGGCCATCCAACCCAACACCCTGCACCTTCACAAACTGAGAAAGAAATGAATTCCAGGTCTCCCACTTCTTGAGCAAAAATCATAAGCCCTCAGTGCTATGCAAGTGCTGGACTTTTCCTCCTCTGGACGTCTTCTTGGAACTGAGGGCCATGACTGCAATAGGTGGCGTTCAGCGCTTATGCCAGGCTCCCTCAGACATGACCTCTGGGTGAGGCTTCTGTGGCATGGGGCTTTCACCCCAACTTGGGAGACAGTATTGTGTTAGGCTATAGTAAGCTACATGCTTGCCTCTCTGGCCCTAGGCAACCAATGTATAGCTCAGTTCATAATGTAATTGCAAATTGGTGTTGGCACCTTTAACATTAGACCATCCTAAAGAAAGAGGTTTTTAAACAGCTTTCAGCTGCCTGAAAACAGGACACAGGACTTGAAGCATTGTTTTGCTCATGTTTCATGCCAGACAAAGAGTGGCCATGAGGCCACGTTTGTCACAGTCACATCTATCTCTTAGAATGTGATCCGTAGTATTTAACTGTAGTTTGAAATGGAGTCATCACTGTAGGCTTAATATAGGCAAAATACCAAGAAAGAGAATATTGCTTGCACATTAAAAAAATAATAAAAAAGCAAATGCTTCATTTTGAAGCCATCCTTAGCAGCAGCTGGGTTGCTGACTTCTTGTACTGGGAGAGCATTTGTGCTGTTCAAGAAGACTGCTCTTCTGGCAGAGCAACTATATTTTAGCAGCTTGCCAAACAAGAATGTGATAGAAGGGTAATATTTCACTCCTACCCTCAGCTACTCTTTACAGTAATGAGATGATGATTAAGAGTCTGTTTCTTTACCGGCAAGGCTCACAGTAAGTAGCATCCTTTCCTTGGGCATGCACTAGGTAGCTGTGTTCAGATCTATGATCCAGCTGCTTGGGGCCGTCTCAGAAGGTTTCCTGTCTACCTCTAGCCTCTTCATTCACTTGTCTAGGCAACTCCCTTTCCTGAAAATAAGACCCTGCAGCCCATTCTCCAAGGCCAGTCCTAAATTCCCCACAGCCAGGACTCCCAACTTTCCTTTCCTCTCTGAGTATCTACCACTTTAACCTTCAGGAGCACATGATGTTACTAAACCAATCGTTCTTTATGAAAGCAAAGAAATGTATAACAAGACAGTAGTATGCAGCTCTCTTTCCCTGTTTCCTCCAGGTGTTTTGGTGGATTTAAGTCAGAGTCCTCTGCAACATATAGGATACTTCTTTTTCCCCAAAACTAGTTTTCAAGAATCTGATTTTCTCTCTAAAATGGCTAGTGGGAAGCCTCTTTCTTTTGCAGATATTCAGTCATTTCCCCTTCTCCCACCTTCAGATGAACCTTCCTGATCTACTGCAATGCCAGGGGATTGCAGTACTTCATCAGATACTTTACTATTTTGCTCAATACCTAGCTAGAATCAGAATTTGAAAAGGGGGGGGGGGCAGATGGGGGGGCAGATGATAACTTGTGAAATAACCAGTTCTTCGTTCAAGGGTACCTCCATTTTACAGGACAATCAACGTGTAAGAACAACGTATGTTCAGCCTCACACCTGCATCCCAGCATCTGGATTTCTCAGCTCCGTCTGGCATCTAATAAAAGAACAGAGCCTCATAAATTCAACTTAGAAAGCAAAATAGTTTTTATACATTTATGACAGCCATATAGAGATGTATTCATTCTGTTTGAGACCATGAATGTGTAAATACACAGGTCTCCCCAAGCAGCCATAACAAGCACTATTGTTTTGATTAAGAAATTGTGAGCATCTGCATAGGTTAAAAGAGAAAATTATACTAGATCTGGGATGTTTCCTTTATAGCAGTAACCTTTCAGACCTGCTACAGATGATAAGCAAGTCTGATTGATACTGCCAACATATGACATCAGTCCTGGAAGGATTTCTTTCTATCTGCAGCCTATGTAGTCCCACAGCTGTACATTACATTCTCAAGAAAGAGGCATACGTGCCAAAACACATAGAGGATCAGGGCCTATGACACTTTGATAACCCTGTGCTGTTTCTTACACATATTTCTGTTGCTTGAGATGCTCACTTGGTTGTTTTCTTTCTGGAAGGAAAAGTGCCAGTAGTGTTTGTTTTTGTTACCCTCATTCCCTCCTTTCCCTGCTCCGGGCAGGAAAGTGCTAGCAGCTCTGACTCATAGGTTGGCAGGAAATTTAAAACGGCAGCAAGCTGCTGCTCGGACCACCCCCCGGCTTTTTTTTTTCCCATTGATGCAGGAGACTATTTAATTGGGGGTTGACCTGTCAAACTCACTCGTTGATGCTTACCAGCAGCTACCTAACTACTAATGGTGACTTTTTGACTCGCTTCCTCCTCCTTTGGACAAGCTCCCCACAATGAAGATGCTGCTGAGCCTGATTGCTCTGCTCTCTGCTGCCTTGTTAGCCAATGCAGCCCCTCCAACTTGCTACTCAAGGGTGTTGTCTCTGAGCAAAGAAATCACGGAGTCCTTTAAGGAGTTACAGACCTCCAAATCTGTGGTGAGTCTACCTAAAAACTGCCCCTGCAAAGACGCTGTGGGTTGCTTGCTTTTGACACAAGTTTCTCTCTAAACAAAATTGCAATGGGTCTTTCTTCTTTTCTGCAGGACTCATGTGTGGAGATGCTGCCCAGGCTGTACTTGGACATACATGTAAGTTTTCACACTTCTTTCTTACTGCTCTGCAGCAAATGCAGCTAATGGAAAGAGAGGATAACTCTTAAGATTGTACCCCAGAACAGTGGTTTGAAACGATTTTTTAAAAACTTAATTAACTGGAGATATAAGTGATGCCCCCCCAAAAAAATCTCATTTTGAACCTTATTAAAATCCTTCTGGAGCTTCTGAGATTGTACTTGTTTAAAAATTCAAAAATGAGGAAATCAATATTTTGAAGTGATTACCATTTGTACATTATTAATTTATTGTGACAACCTTTTCAGAAGTTAAATATGTGCAACAAAACTTTGAATAATAGTTTAAAAGAAGAAATGCAAAATAAACTTTCTTCACTTGATAAATCTACTTCATTTTATATCATGAGTGGCTTCTGGCACTGCAGTTTTAATAAAAAGAAGTACAGAAATACCTTGTTGGCTTTTCCTGTTTTAAATAGCCACTTGTTGAATCCAGAAAGAAAAAGTATACCTGAGGATATGGAAGTGTGATACTGAGAAAAGACAGCACTAGTCATCTCCCAGCAAAGACAAAATAGCCTCCTGTACACATAGTTTATGTCATAGTGTTCTGCCCTGGGATATCCGACATATTTTGCTTCTTCCCCAGTGCTCAACTGAGTAACTAAAAAGTAGAAAATATTAGACAAACCAAGAGATGTCTGACACATTTTGCCAGAGGCAACTACACCATCAAGTCTTGCAAGTCAGGACCCTCCAGATCTGAATTCCAGAGTTGCCAGTGCCTCACTTCATTGTAAAGACCAAGCCATGAGTCCAGTGCCTCAGTTTCCCTTGCTTTAAAGCAAGAGCTGGGATATTTATTTACCTGCTTCACAAGGACATTGTGAAATTAATGTTGGATGTTGGCCGTGCTTTATTTTGATAAAACAGAGTCTGAAGTAAAAATTACTGTGAAAAAAATTTTTCCTGACATTCACAGAATTGCCTAATTTATGGGAACAGAGAAATCATGTCTGTGAGATCTTGATAATCTGTTCACCACCTAAATCAGGTGCTCTCTTAAAAGGGAGACAGTGCACCTATTCCATAGGTAACTCCACTACCTACAGGAGCAGATTTGATTGTATTGGCACTGCTGCCTCCTCAAGCATGTGAGAAATAAGCTGGCAGACCAAAACTGTGTCTATGCACTTTTCCGAGCACTTATTTGGACGAAACATCTGTGTTATGAAATATTGATGGTGACTTTTTTCTAACTGAAGGTTACATAGATTACACATACATAGAGGTAGGAATTCGAGGTTCCCCCTGAGGCAGTAAGAATTTTGTAAGTGGTGGACGAGAAACATAAATCTGTGTTTGTGCAGGGTTACACATACCTCTTTTGCGTGCTTTGCAGAATTACTGTGTGTTGGCAAAACTCCGTGATTTTGTGGCCTACCCCAGATGTGAGAGAGTGGTTGAAGTGGGTGAGCTGAAGGAAAAAGCCCGGAGCCTGTACACCATCATGATCTCCTACTGCAGAAGGGTAGGTCAAGATGCACCAACAGGGACATAATATCTGCTTTTAGCCCTGTCTGTCTCCACGCTGTCCTCTGACAAGCAAAACTGGATCAGGGCCTGAGCTTCTCAACATTTTGCTATCTTCTGCCTTCCTCCTTATAAATGTTAGCCTTCTCTTTTGTTTCTCCAGGACTTGGTGTTCCTCACTGATGACTGTAGTGCTCTGGAAAATCCTATTCTCCCTCCCATCGAGCCCTACATCACTGAGAGCTAAAACAGAGTCAACCTAAAAGTTGTACCTGGGAAATTTTAAAGGAGATGAAGAGTCAAAATATGTATACGTGGTCAACCACCACGTTAAACAACAAAGATCTTTTTCAAGCACACCAGCAATATTATCTCAGACCTACCCATTTTTCTCAGCCTTAGCAGGAAATTAACTGCATGCCTTGCATACCTACTGAGCTGCTAGGGAAACTACGGTTAGAGAGCATTTTTTCATTTGGCAAGGCATGATATTTCAGCTTAGCCAAATGTATAAAGTATGTTTTGTTTAAACATTAGATACTCGATTTTTTTTTACTCTTTTATGAATAAGTAGATTCATATAAAGAAAATACATTATGATCAATATTCTATCCTGACTTAGCAGTTCTTCTTTTATTAGATGGGCATGGAAGGGACCATATTTGTTTTTCTTAAAGTGTTTGATACGAGAAGTGTAACTCTGTACTGGCAGATGTCTCTCTACCTGTGTAGCTCATATATGTATGCTGATAGTTTTTGATGTCAGACTTGTAAGAATAGAGGTGAAAGTAACCTGTCTCTGAGGAAATCTAAATAAAAACAGCCTTCTAACCCAAGATGCTTGTGTTACATCATGTCTTTCAAGATCAACCCAAAAGGTGTCATTCTTATAAACTTACTTTTCACAGTCACTTGCAAGTTGTTTTTCACAGCATAAGCCATCTTTAGCTTTGTTTCCATAGCAATGCAAACTTTGCTCTATCTGCATGATTTGACAATGTGTAAGTTTCTACTGGGCGAATTTTTCCGTACTGCAAATTATTTCTTTGAGGAAATTAGTGGATTTTTTTTAAATACTGTTTCTGTGTTGTGAGAATGTAAATTGTGAGGCAGTGGCTCAGAAAGCCTATTAAAGGTTTGGACAGATTGTTAAGGCACAGCCCATATACTGAGCTACTGAGATTAATAAAATTTCCAGATAATAGTTCCAGTATGGAACTAATGGGTCCCTTCAGTATCTGCAGGACATGAGGCCTTCACACCCAGCAGCTCTTTGGTGCCAAGAATAGAAAGGATCTTCCCTGTATTCTTGGAAGGAGCTTCTAGTACCCAAGAGAGTAACTTCATTCCCTCTCTGCAAGTGGTTCCTCTCTCTCCTGTACAGTATTTGCTGGTCTTTCATCTGCAGCACTGCTAACCCTGGTGACTTGGTCAGTGGTCTCACCATGTTTTATAAAAGTCCCATCTTCTGTAATCATGGGGTTATGTGACAATCGCAGCTCCTTTATCATCCTGTCATCCCGTGAATATCTGATGGCATAAACCAAAATGACTGACAACTGTTATGAAAATAAATGAATCATAACTTTAATTCAAAGGAAAAAACTGTGCAGGGGGAAAAAAAGCTTTTTTCCTTTATTTTGGAATTAGCCTATCCTGTAGAAACTACTAATCTGATTTTAGCCATAGAAAATTTGACTATCCCATTGAACCACAGAATAAGGGTGGGAAACTCTGAACCCGGGAGAGATAGAGAGGGAAGAAAGTAAACAACAGCTTTTCTTTCCAGTTTGTTTCAATTCTAAGTGTACATTCAAGGAATGTGTCTGTCAGACTTTGTACTTTTCTCCTGAAGATGAGGTCCTCATGTGCTAACCCTACTAATCCTCTAGATGAGCCATTCTGCCCACAGGCAGCTCACAGGCATTCCACCCAGGTGTCTCTATGGGCATCTGGTAGACAGTAGCAAGCTCAGCAATCTGGTCTAGTACCAGGCTGAACTCAAAAAACATGCAACAGCTCAGATAGATAGATAGTCCTACTGTCAGCAAAATCATTGCTTAGTTTGTCTTCTCCTCTCCAAGCCAGCAACCTCTCTACAAGATCCTACACACTCTAGAGATACCAATACCACTTCTTCTGCATCACCCAGACATACCCAAGGCCAAGTCCTTCAGCAGCAGCCATATCCTGGAATAAGGGCACCTGTTAGCATGCTGGTGGGGAGCCTGATAACCACATAGGGAGTGTGTAAGCACTGGCAGCTCCCTGGCTGAAGGAGAAATGCAGGCGGAGTTGAACCATTTGCTGTCAGACTCTACATTCAAGTTTTTCTCCCTCTAACCAGGGGCTCAGCCACTGCCTGGGGAAGCAAGCAGCGCTGGGATAACATCAAGGCCTATATGCTTCCGTACAAGTGCCAAAACCACATCACAGCCCCTGCTTTTCATACCTTTATACAAACACAGCCATGGATGTACCTTGCAAGAAAGTGTGGTATGGTCACCACAGGCCATGGTGTTTGCAGAGCTAACCCAGGGACTGGGCGGTACATGTGCTTGGAAGCTGGGAACAGAAGATGTTAATTTTTGGCTGTTTTTCCACCTCCAGATGTCACGGGTTTTAAACACAGGCGTGTTGTAAAGCTTGCATTGTGACTTGGCAAGCAAACTGCAGAGCAGGATGCGTTTCCTTTCCCACAGAAGCCCATGTAACTCTGCCCCTAGAACTGGACCTTGGGTAAAGTCTGTGCAGGTAACCGTGGCACTTCTGCCTTTGCTTCTTTCCTGTCGCATGGACACACACTTTCTGAAATGGAGTATTTGATGAGGATTTTCTCATGGATCTTCTCATAACTCCTCTTTATCCTTTATTGAAGTAAATAAGCCTTCCCTAGTCCATTTTGATGGAACTTGTGTTCCTAACTCCAGATTTCTCCCATAATGTTCCCATTCTTTCAACCACCTCCTAAATATATTTTCTCTTGCTTTAGGCTGATTGATTACATTTGCGAGGAAAATGTAGCCTAATTTCTTGAGGACAAAATATCTTGCAAGAAGTCTTTGGAACTGAAAACAGAGTAGAAATCATTACTTTATTTGCATTGCTTTAGTTAGTAACTTTAGCCTTCTCATGACTGACAAGGACACACTGCAATGCACTCTTAGCATGGTTACTTACCAACAGCTCAGTTCTGTACTGCTACATCCTACTTCTGCAGAAGCTGAGAAAAGCAACTAGATGCTTTGGGGACTGTACATACTTGAATGGACTTTAAAAGCCTATCCTCCGTTTGTAGATGCTGTATATTTTATTCTCAGAATCAGATTTGTCTGGTTGTTAGTGTGCTTTCACACCAAGTATATTCCCTATGGTTTATGCTGTGACTCTCTTCACATCTCGTATGTCATTTTTAATGGCAAGTGTGCTGAAAGCAAAGTTATGCTCTTTCAGTTCACAGTAACCTGCTGTCACTCAGACTGTCTTAATGAGGTTTGTGATTAGATGAACCCTTATGAACAACATCTTTTTCCAGGTTGTCACAGTCCAGGGGAAAAAAACACTGATAAAGAGATCTAATCCACTTCTAATTTGCCAAGAAATCATCCACTTCTCCCTTTCAGTAATACAGTAAGTTTACCAACTTTTTAATTTACCATTATACCAGGTATAAAAGGAGCAGTGAAGCCATTCATGCAGTTGAGCATTTATTCCTGCAACACAGCAGCCCATGCTCATTAGGGCCCCAGCCAACAGGGAGACCATGGAGGGATTAAGAAGGACATATTTGTTGTAATTTGTCAACTGGCATCTTGCCTAGTTATTGCGGAATATTACTAAAAGCACATCATTAAGAAACTATACTCACTTTGTACGATCATTAGGGAAGAACTGTAGAAAAACAAAGCGTCTGTTCTGTTTTCTTGCCTGTTGAAGGAGGTTTGTTGGAAGGAGCAGTCAATCCTAGGACTAGGTTTTCTTTTGCAGACTGCTCTCTACCTGCAAGAAGCCTCACTAAAGAGCAGTTCTAAGACTGCTAGACTCTCCCTCATATTATCATATGGAATCCCAAGGCAGTCAAAATGGTAGGTCTTGGGGACTGTCTCTGCAAAATTTTTCAAAGACATTAATTTCCAATTTTGCCAAAAGGTTATATTATGGCTTTTACTAGAACCAGGTCCTTTCCCATCTCTTTTGTTCCAGTCTCAGTCACATGAGCTTTCCTAAGGTAGGCACTCTGGTCACTTAACTCCTCATACACTGTTTTTTGGTGAAACAAGGCTAGGGATGAGGGCTAGCAAATGTCTAAACTCCGACTGCTACCCCAAGTCAGGAAAGATGGCAGCCTTCAAACAGATAACTAGATCATTCAAGGTGACGAGGTTGCCCTGGATAACATGTGACTTGCTACTAATTAATAGGGTACAAACTAAATATGGTCTTATGTTTTTTCTTTTTTTTTTTTTTTTTTTTTTTTTTTTAAGCAAAGAAAAAACAGTAATGCAGCACTGGGGAGGAATCTGAACTTTTAGGTTTTACACTTTGGAGCGGAGCGTTAGTTTGTCCAAACACCAGATTTGGGAGTGCCCATTTGTCCATTGCACCTTTCCCATGTATGTGGCATCTGTGGGTTGAGCTAATGGGATGCTGATGGAGATTTTCCAAAAATTTGCTACAATGCTAAGGTCCTATAAATAATGTTACCTATAAATAATGTTACCTATAAATAATGTTACAAACATGTAACCACTGTACTTTAACCAGTACTTTTTTCCACATTAAAATCTTCTCATTTTTGGAGCGTATGACAATGCAAGTGAAAATTACAATGGGCAAGCTCCACCAACTTTATTTGTGCAACTTGTTGGATTCACACTTTTCTTTTAGGCTTGCTGTGGTCAGGAACCCTGTGCCACCCAAGATTTTACTGTTAGCCTGCCAGAGTAAAAAAAACAGTCTGCAGGGGATCTGTCGGTAGCTAAGCCAAAATTCAGAAAGAATGAGCAGAGAAAGGCCATGATCTCATTATCAAAAGATTTTCATAGTCTATGTTTCCTCAGCATAGCATAAATGTATATCCTTAGATAAATCATACAGCAATGAACAGAAAATCAATTAAAATATCTGTCTTTTGAAGACAGATAGATACATACATATATACCCTGAAATCTTGTTTCATGTTCGTGGGTCCATAAAGAGGGTGTGTTCAGACAGATAAGAGGATTCTGAAGCCGAACAGATGCAAGAGCGAAGAAAAACCTCTCCAAAGATGTTTTGCAATAGATGATTGGAATATATTGACATTACTTCATTAATATTCAAACCTTACAGAAGAAAAAAAGCCAAAGTCATAGAACAAGAAAGAAGCTCAAGACCTCCTAATGCATCCCTTGAGCCCAAGACTAGCCTGGCTATCCCAGGTCATTCCTGATAGCAGTTTGCCTGAAAGATTTTAAAAGTTGATCTAGAAAGCCCAGAGCAGTTCAAATCAATCCATTCCAGACCCCCCTTTTGTTACAAAGTTTTACCTGGTACTCAATTTGCCCTCTCCAAATTTAAGCCCATTGCTTCCTGCTTTATTCATCACAGAAATGGGGATTGGATTGTTCTTTCTTGTCTTTGCAGCAGACGTTAGCACATTTGAAGACTTCTGTCTCTCTCTCCCTACTCTACAAATCCAATTCTTTCAATCTTTCTTCATTGATCAGAGGTCTAGAAAACATGACCCTTCTTGTTGTGTTTCTTCTAGCTCTATTCACTTGGTTCCCATCCTCTTTGAAGTACAGTGCTCGAAGTTAAATAGAGACATCCAGCTGAGGCTTTAGCAATGTCAAGTAGTGTAGAAAGAACGATTTATCAGTAATGTTCTGACAACAATAGATTACAAATGAAAAATCACCTCCAAGAATCTGGAGACACTGTTACACTTTTTTATTTAAATTTTAAGATGGGTGTAGAAAGTTAGAGTACAAGTTGGCCTCACTACTCCATAATGAAGAAAACGTTTGGGGGGCGGGGGAAGCAACAGATACTGAAATACAATGGCTGCTCCATTTGCTGTACAGGTAGATATAAAGTCTGCTTGAGTGAGTGCCAGTTTTTGAATAGACTATCCAATGAGGAATCACAGTTTTTAAATTCATATGGACTCTACAAAGTGATCCAAACCTCCTCCTTCCCAGGATACTGTCCCAGCTCCCAGGCTGTCGAATCCTGCCAGAACTGAGCCATGGCACAACTGAGGATGCAAGGTTACTTTTAGACCCCTACATTAAATGTCTTTGTGCCTTTCTCTGGCACTCTCTGACATGAAACAGTTCATGTCCTAACTACTAAACACTTGCCTTCCTAACTAGGGTGGCTGCAACCAAGCTGCCTTTTAGCAATGGCCTCTGGTCCATGCTATCTCCCAGACCACATCCAAAACTTGTTTGGAAGAGTGGCACCTGCCCCAGGTCCAAACTGTGCACAGAACTGTTATAACAATTTCCAAGTATAGCCAGGTGTGTTTCAATACCTGGAAATGTTCCTAACACCGAGCAAATAAGTAAAAGACTGATTTTGGAGCACAGCGGTTCCGTTGTCCTCCTGGGAGAAGAGCCGTGCTTTCCAGATTGTTAAGGCATTTCATATTATTATTGAATTAAAACACAAACCCTGAAGTAGTCCAGGGAACAGACCTCAAACCTGCCCAGTTTCCATATGATTTTCCCATAAGATAAGCACTGGGAAAATGAGTCAGAAATGTTATTCTTATTGAGAGAGAAAGGGAAGCAAGACTGTAATTTTTAGTAAACCAAGGTCAGATAGAAGCACTTCTAATGACCTAGGAAGGGAAAAAAATGTTATTTGGAGATCACAACTTCTTTTGTTTGCTTGTTTTCCACTGTTTAATACAGAGGAAGCTCTTTCTGCAGTTGCAGAATTTAAGCTATTTTTCTCCACTGTGAGTTCTCTGAGGTCCAATAAGTGCTTGGCTGTTGCTACCTTCTTATGACAGCTAGACAGCCAGAAGATGTGAGCTTGGAAAGCAGACTGTTTATCAAAAATTTTTGCTTGTTCAGGACAGAGGCCAGGTCAAGGAAGCAAAGAAATACACTCAGGCTGTTCTATAGCCTCCCTCTTGTAGTGAATAGGAACTGTCTCTGGGTTTATAACCCCAGTCACTAGCCATACATCTGGGAATTATTTGCATTTTATGCCGCCAAGCAGTTCTGTTTGTCTTTTAATTGCTGTAAAGTGTATTACTTGCTTTAGTGTCCTCCTTCGAAATTTTAATAACAAGCCATAATTTTTTTTTTTTTTTTCAAGAAGACCTACAAACTCAGACATAGACTAAAGCATGTCATTAGTATCTTTTGTTCAGCCTTTACACAGCACCAGTTTGTATAGCCTGGGCCTGGCCCACAACCAACTAGTGCAGTTAGGAGCTGGGCTAAGCCACAGCCTCTTCTGGGAGTACGGCAGGCAGTTGCATTTATGTAGCACTTTTCTTCACTCAGCACTTTTATCCCCTTTAAACACTACTGTCTCATTTTTATTAAGGATCTGATATTAGGATCTGTAACTGGAGAAGTCCTAGGAGCTTGCGTCCTGAGCTTTACCAGTCCTTGTGTGGACACTAGGAGAAAGTCTATGGCCAAATTATTTGCATAGCCATCCCTGAAATCCTCTGCATCAAAGGTAAAAAATGGCATGAAGTGATACAGGAAAAAGGAAGAACGACACAACATGACAGTCTGCGGGAGGGGCAAGGCTGGGCAAACTTCTACCATGGCCACAAAGAGCAGGCAGAAGGTCAGAGCCACATCTTCCCCCTCTCCCATCCCCCAACGCACTGCTCAGCACTTGTGAGAACAAATGGGCTTATTCGGTTGCCTAAGATAAACCTGACATAAGCCTTGTCTTTTTGCCATGATCTTCAGAGTCAGAGTTTTTAGCTGATCCTAAAGGTCCCTCAGTCAGTTTGGTGGAACAGAGGGAAGAGAATGGGAATGGGAAGAAAAGCCAGGCAAGAGCATCCTGCACCTTTGTTAGTTCAAAGAAAGATGGTTCAGTTTCTGCAAAACTGTTTTCCTCAATCAACTGCAAACGCATCAGACTTGCTCCATTCTCCTGTAATGGCATTTTATCACTTACATCCTCACAAAATAGTCTTATTCAGAAGAGAAATTATGCAAATAAAATACTTTCTAATGATTACTGTCTTCAAAGGAGGACAACAAAGAGTTGCTCTCGAGAAAATCTATTGATAAGGGTAATTATGCTATTAAGCCTTCTCAGTCATCTCTTCATATATACAGTAATTACTTTCAACTTGGAATCTTTCATTAGCATGGCATAAAAATCTGGATACAGATGTAGACAGGTAAAGAAAAGATCATTAAATGCTTTATGTACATTAATTACACCTCATAATACCTCTGACAACTCAGAAAGATATTATTAAATTTAGGCATTGATGCCTCTAAATCAGACTGCTTATTTAGTTATTTAAATGCAGTTTTGAGGATCTACATATGAACACTGTGGCATAAACAGCTTACCTAGGATCAGACAGCATATTGATGACAGTGACAAAAATAAAGCATACGCCTTTTGAGCCTCCTTCTCCAGCACTCTGAGCACTGCCTTTAGCCACATGTCCTCACATAGTCTAGGAGTAGCTCTTGTATTTACTGACAATCAGCATTTTACACAGCAATCAAATGGATTACTCTTTCATTGTGCCTGGCAAGCTTTTGACCAAAGCTAGATTTGTGGTCCAAATTTAAAATGGATTCTTATTGCATGTGCCAGAACTGGTTTGAAGAAATATTTCCTCCCTGCTAAAGCTCTTGTCAAGCCAATGAAAGGCCAGTCTATTCTCTGTAATACGTATCTCCCAGTGGCTTATACAGGACACATGATATTGAAAAGCAAAGACCTGATGGTCACAGCAAAATATACTTCACAAATTGCTTTTTGGAAAGAACATCATCCAAAATTCAGCAGCAAACAATAACTTCAAAACAGTCCTGGATTCCTAAAAAACCTTGAAATTCTGCAGAACATTAACAAACTGTTTAACCCAGATCTCTAAAAGCACGGTGATTTGTTATTAATGTCTTCAAAAGTCAATTCTGCAGCCACAACCACTGAAACCATATGATGCAAGTGCCTCCATACACTTTGCGTGTTTACAGTCAAACATCAAGCTGTACGACAAGGGCCCATCCTCCTCTCTTTTACCTGGGCAGTCAAATAACACCACTGAACAGCTGGTGAAAGTCAAAAGGCCTGTCAGAATCAGAGTTCACAATTCTAACTTAAAAATGAGGGAAAGGAACCGACATTTTCAAGAAGTGTTAACTGTAATGTTACAAACACTAGTATTTTAAGTGGGATTCCTACTGACGGTCAGGGTATATCATCAAGAGTCTAGGGAACATATCAGATGTTAGGTAATTGGTAATTGATACTAGTAAATGGGAAGCTCTAGCAGGCAGTAATATTTCCTTTTATGCAGCTATGTAGAATAGTCAATACCAGGATTTTACACAAATAGAGAGCACAGTGAATTACATGTTCTGCCACAGTGCAATTGCTGTAGGACTGAATGCATTGTAGGATGCATTCATTGGGGAACTCTCATAAAAGAAACATATGAAAGGAAAAAGAAATAAAAACCCTACTGAACTATCCACGTGTCAGCTATGCTGAAAGATTACCCAAAGCCTAGGTCCAGGTTCGGTACCTAGTCATGTACTGTAACATACGTTTATGCCATGCAGTTTACATTGCCTGTTCTTATCAGGCATTCCTGGTGCTTTGGTTCTGCTACCTTCTGTTGTAAAACCTATCTGATGTGAGCAGGGACAATATTTCTCTTCCAACTTTCTTCTCTTGCTGGCGTGGAGATGGGAAAAGAAACTTTGGGGTCTCTTTGTTTCCCCAAAGCAGAGGTTCAATTCAACCCTTTTCTGCACTGTGTCAGAGTGCAGAGATTTCCTTAAATCATCCACTATGTTCATTTGGGCCAAACTGCAACGACCTTTGCTCATAGGTAGTGATCAGACTCAAGATGCACACAATTTTGAGCATGCTGCTGTCCGGGAGCATTTCTGCGCTGCAACTTGTCAGTTCCTTGACTCCAGTGGTCACAGATACCTGGTTACAGATCTACTGCTCCATCACAGAGAAGCTGAACAGCCACACCATGATGCTGTGGTGGAGACCATGCCATCTCACAGGGCTCTACACTCAAAAGGAGACCCACAGCAGGAAATACACCCACAAATATCCTGCACCTCCCCATCACACACACTCTTGCATGAGTTGGCACCATGCTAAAACTTATGCATGGAGTCTGCATGGGTCATAGATTAAAAAGAAAAGTAGGTAGCCTTTTATTATTTCTATTTCAAGCAAGTTGATTTATTAAGCTATAAGTAACCCTTGTTCACTGCCTCAGTCTGGAAAACAGGCACTGTCTCAGTATCTGAGTCATTGAGCTGGACCAAAACAACCCAGCAGAAACACAGCTATCAACTTTTGAAACTGGCTGAGTACAACATAAGTTTTAACAGCACATTTACAGTAAAAACAGTGAAGTTGGCAACAATAACTCACACCTTTTGTCTTAGTTTTTTTGCAAACTTAGGCTCCCCCTTAAGAGACTGTGTGCTGGTTGATTCAAACAGGCTTCACAATCAAGCTTTTGGCATTTCACCATTTTTGCTTTTCATCTGTCCACAAATTTATGACTTCTACTCACCAAGTCAGATTGCAAAGTCAGAAAGCCACTGTGTGGACTATTTTTCTCTTCTCCATTCCACTTAGCTTCATTGATTTTGAAATCTGCCTCTCTACAGCTGACTCGGGGTTTATTATTAACAATAGCCAGACACATTTTGATGCTACTTGATACTGAAGATAGTTTTGGATAAATTGGAGGAAGATTGCTGTAATACAAGAAGGCAAGAGGATCAGCTTTGTTTCTGTGAGTCTGAAGTATGAAAAGTTTATTGTCAGGTTTAATTTATCTTTGCTGGAAGATGCATAAACTCTAAGAGATAAATTTGTCCCAAACATGCAGAAAACAGTGCACCTCATAAAAATCGTGTTCATTTATCCTTTCAGTCAATTCCCATAAATCAAATCCCCAAAATGCAATTTATAAATATCCTATTATATTATGGAAGTTGCAGATAGTAAATCTATTCCCCCTGAAATTACATTCCCTGTGCTCCATGCTTTTCAAAGAGAATATCTTTACTGATGCTAAAACAAGAGCACCGAAAGGCCTGCATAGGTGACCAAGGAGCTCCTGACGAAACTCAAATATAAAAAGGAAGCTTGCATGAGGTGGAATCGGGGTCAGAAGACCCAGGAGGAATATAGGGACACTGTCTGAGCATGCTGGGACAGGGTAGGCAAGCCAAAGCCCACCTGGAGTTGAATCTGGCAAGGGGCTGTAAGGGCTTCTACAGGTACTTGGACCTGCATTCCACAGCAGCATGGACCCACTGCTGAAAGGGGAGGGCAAGATGGTGGCAAAGGACATCATAGCAAACATACTCACTGCCTTTTTTACCTCCATCTTTACTGATAAGATCAGCCTTCAGAAATCCCAGGCCCTAGAGACTGGTAGGAAAGTCTGGAGCAAAGAAAACTTACCCTGTGTGGACAAGGATCATGTAAGGAACATTTAAACAATCTGGACATACACAAGGACGTGGGACCTGACAGGTTTCACTCACAAGTGCTGAGGGTTGATGTCATTGTGAGGCCACTCACAATTAGCTTTGAAAGGTCATGGTGATTGTGGGAGGTTCCCAAGCACTGGAAGAAAGCAAAGGTCACTCCTATCTTCGAGTAGGGTAAGAAGGATTTGGGGAATTGCAGGCTGGTCAACCTCACCTCCATCCCTGAGCAAGTCCTCCTGAAAACCATTTCCAAGCATGTGAAGGACAAGAAGGTGATCGGGTGTGGTTGGTATGGACTTATGAAAGCAAAAGTCATGCTTAACCAACCTGATGGACTTCGACAACCAGACGATGAGCATGGTGAATGAGGGGAGAGCAGTGGATGTTGTTTATCTCAACTTCAGAAAGGCTTTCAACACTGTTTCCCATAATATCATCAAAGACAAGCTGAAGTACAGACTAGGGAAGTGAACAGTGAGGTGGACCAAAAACTGGATTAAATGCCAGGCTCAAAAGATTGTGATCAGCAGCATGAAGTCTAGCTGGAGGAGAGTCACTAGTGATGTACCTCAAGGGTTGATATTGGGGCTGACAGTTTTGGCCCGCTGTACAAGTCCTGCACCTGGAGAGGAGTAACCCCATGCACCAGTACACATTAGAGACCAAGAGACTGGAAAGCAGCTTTGCAGAAAAGGACCTGGAGATCCTGGTGGACACCAAATTTAACATGAACCAGCAATGTGCCCTTATGGCAAAATGGTAATCATGGGCTACATTAGAAAGAGTGATGCCAGCAGGTCAAGGAAAGTGATCCTTCCCCTCTGCTTCCCCCACTCACTCTTACTGTGAGGGTGGTCAGACACTGGAACAGGTTGCCTGGAGAGGTTAAGGAGTCTCTATCTTTGTAGATATTTGAAATGCAACTGGACAAGGTCCTGAGCAACCTGCTCTAGCTGATTCTGCTTTGAGAATGTGGGGTGGACTAGACTTTCTCCAAATCTGAACCTTTCTGTGATTCTGCAATTACATCCATGGGTTTTTGCAGGCACATGTTCCTATTGAGCAGCACTAAGGAATATAGATTAATGCAGCTCTACCAAAGCTATCTGAAAGGTTTCTTTGGTTCTCAGCACAGAAAAGTCTCTATTACAAGATAGTCTATATACCAGACTCCACTAGTGCAGTTTTTCTTCTTGCAACTTTTTCCCCCAAACTATTAGTTTCTATGACAGAAGGATTAAATATAGACTTGGTCAGAATAACAGTTTCAGTAGTAAGGAGGTACAATCTTTGTAAACAACTCAGCTGGGATTTTCCATTTACAAGAGCTCTTTGCTAATTTTTACATTTGCAAATAGTTTTCTGTTAAGTCCAGCTTCCAACAGCAGAAACAGTTGCTTCTGTCATAGAAGGGGGAAGGGAGGAAAACCTGTATAGTATCTTTATTTGGAGGAAAGTCATCTTCCTTGAGAAAGGAAAAACAAACAAAAAAACCCCAAGTATTGTGCAAAAACACAGAGCTGAGTAACACTTGATAGTATGGAAAAGGCCATATCCTGGCAGTCATTCCAGGAGCTGCTGCCTTCCCATGCTCGATCAGTCCTTTTCCCTTCATGTTCTGTGACCACACACTCAGTGTTAGGAATAGTCCTCTAGGGAAGACATGCTATTTCCTTTTGTCTCCTTTTTTAATTAAATTCCTAATTGAGTCTCTGCAAAGAAGAGATTTGAGATATCAAAAGTAGAACTATCACCACCTCTTGACAGTGTGGGATGATGTGAAGAGATGCAAAAAACCTTCTGATGTTCCTAAAGCCCACGTTGTATCTTCTCCCTCACTAAGAGGAACAGTTTGTTGATAAGTAAGTATTCCCTGGCTCCATAGGGAATACAAGGGCTTGATGGCCCACCAAACAAACTGTTGTCACCTGTTACCACCTTGTTTAATGACTGTAGGCTCAGTTCAACAAATCAGATAGGTAGGCATTGATTAAATCTATATTTAAATTTTATGCTGAGTAGGAATGGATTTAAACACACACCACACACTAATTGGATCTTCCAGAACAGTTTTGTATGGAAATGTGTTCCCAGGCAATGTAGCCAAGTAAAGTGTGCCTATTTTACTTAATCCCCTTATTAAAACCAATGGTTCATGCTGTTCCAGTAAGAGAATAACAACAGCAAGCTTACATAAGGTGTTCTCCTCGAAGGATATGAATCTCTTTATATCTAGGGAAATCAAAGTCTCATTTCTCCAACTGCATAAATACTAACTGAAATTATACAGGGACATATTCATAAATTAACCTTTATGAGTACTAGCAATACCTTGTAGACCAATACATTAGAGGAATCATGCGACTGAACCATACCTTGCAGATATGTAGCCATGAACAACATAATTTGATTAGTCTCTTTGAATTCAAGAGATTGTCTGAACAGAAAAGTTATCCAGTATGCCTTAGCACCAAACTCTCCAAAGGTTAAATGCTCAAATACCTTGAAGAAGACTGGGCACAAGTGTCTCAAAAATTGGATCAAGGTAATAGAAACTGTCAGGAAAGCATGAATAAAATTGATACGCACAGTAATAGAATGGAAACACCTTAAAAAGATTTAGAGAATATTTTGTGTTCTAGCATTAAAAAAAAAAATTATGTGTGACAAGAAATAGGGCATTTGCACAACTGTTACTCTGTCAGACAGTTTCTACAATCACCAACAGAGATGAGAGTCCCACTGTGCCTATCAAATTAACTTGCGGTCTAAACAGCATATCTAATAAAAAACTAATGGATGGATTGACTTCCACTTTAGAGCTTTCTGAGACAGGTTTGATTTCTAAAAATTAAAAATTCTAGCTCTGAATGGTCACATCCAGAAGAACAGGATAATTCAATGCTGGTACAACACAAGCGCAACAGCTTTTCCTCCCTCTTCTACTCTCCCGGACGCCAGACACTCCTCTCAGTCTACTGGTGCTGACAAATGCCCAACTTTTAGAAGGAACGTATGTGCATACATACATATTTGTATACATTTTATTATCATTATTTTTTCCCTGAACTTACAGTCTGTTACTGCAACCATAAACACAACATCCAGTCACCTCAATGAGTCAGGCATCCCAGAGGTAGAGACCACAGAGAAAAATAAAGCCATATCACAGCAGAGAAAACAAAAAAAAATTTGTGCTTTATTCAGCATCACAGGAGGCAAGAGCAGCCCAGGCCAAACTGAAAAGTCACAGCCAGGAGGCTACCCCATCTTCTTCTTGCTTTTGTTCTTTTCAGAGCTGCCATTTTGTGGGCATCATGCTTGCACCCACATAGCCCGGAGTGTTACTGTGTCTTTTGAGTCTGGTCAATGTTCAACACTCCAAAGTAAGACTAGGTCCAAGTCTGAAAGAGCCTGACAATAGCATGATTTAGATGGACACAGTGAAAAACTGTGGTTTTTTGCAAAAAAAATTGACCTGTAATCCAGCAAACTGATGCACATAAAACTGCGTGACTTGAAGTTCCTTCAAGTCTAATTATTAAAGACAAACTTTTCAAAGTTTAAGTTGCAACAGTTGAAGTGAAGACAGTTCACAGATTCCTGTGCACCACAGCAGTCTTCTGTTAAACTATTACTCTTGTCTCCACTAATTGGTTTTGCCTTCTGATAAGGATTTTGCAAAGAGAAATTAATTCTGCTTTGGAGACAGCACACTAGTGGCAAGCTGGAGAATCTTATTCTAGGAAAGAGGATGGTTATTGAATGACTGTATTTCTGCCACTTAAAGCTTCCTTTTTTCTTTTTCTTCTCCAAAAGAGTGACTTGAAGCAGTCCTATTCTGATTACTGAATTCATTAAATCATACACATCACTACGGACTTCACTTGCTGCATATCTTGATCTGTGAAATGATTGCTTTAGCAATTTGGAGGAAATTTCTCAGGACTTGCAGACCTGTGCACTGATCTGACAGAAAAAGGAAAATATGTATAATTTTTGGCTAGCTCAGAGTGCTAGCCAAAAGAAGCAAAGCAAAGAAGAGCAGGTTATGTTAGCAGTACCCTTGTGCTAAGCAACGGATGATAGGGATAAAACTTGAGATGGGGAAGGGAGAAGACTTATCTAAAAATAAAGTTTAGGAGAGAAGGAAACCAATTCCAACAATCATCTGTCCAGAAAGATGGGCTTAAGCTCAAAAAATTGCCAGGCTCTGAGGAAGTGGGTCTGCAATCCTCCTCTGCCTGGTTTGTGGAGAGAGAAGAAGATGCACTTACTGGCACTTCCAAGTATGGGACCAGTACTGCCCTCCTCATGTGCCTGACAGTGACTCAGGACAGCAAGATCTGTGGAGAAACTTTCTTCTGGACATCAGTCAGATCCTGAATAGCCTTTGAGAACTCACTCCTGCCTGGACCAGGCAAATGTAGCTGTGCAGTCCTCCTGCCTCCAAATGCCATGCCATGCCATGCCATGCCATGCCACGCCACACCACGCCACGCCACCCCACCCCACCCCTCCCCTACCTCTTCACTCAGTCACACACGATATATATCAGCTCTGCTCCTTGTTGCTGTGAAGACCCATATGGTAATTCTTCCTTATCTCAAGCACCTGGCATGGATGTAGGCAGAAACAAATGCTTCACAGTAGCAGATGCAAAAATCTCTGTTCTTTAGTCACTTAGAATGGGATGACTCCACTTCATGGTGTCATAAAGCATCATCTTTTCCCTCATGTTTTATAAATGAAATCTAAAAAAAAATTAAAAAGAAAAATAAATCACACAGAAAATGCAACTCACAACAATAGTACAACTCATAACAAAATTCAACTCACAACAAAGTTCCAGGCTTTCTTGGAGTTAATTTTAGATCCAGCTACAAATTTCTACTAGCTCAGAACCATCACGGGGGCAAAAAGCCTCCATCTACTCCCTGACTGTCTAGTCATCCTTTTTCCGCCAAGAAAACAAAGTGTTATTGACAGAGAGAACCAAAATCCCCCACTGCCCCTTCAGAGAGGAGAGGCAGGACATGCATGTTTATAAGCATTTGGGATATTCAGCTGTCACTCAGCTCTTGTATGGCCTGAAGCAAGTTATTTTGCTTTGCTGTCCCACCCAGTCTCTGTCTCTCTGCGACTTGTCCCTCAAGTCAAAGGTCTGCTCTCTTCCCCTGCACCAAGGAGCACACCTCAGGCAGTGTCAAAGTGAAGCCCTCTTCAAAAGTCTTACACAGACCCCCTTCATCTCTGTCTGACCCTCCCTTCAGTCTCATTCCTGTCATGCTCTCTCTTGCCAGGTCATCTTCCAGCCCACATCAGTGGTCCTTTCCTCCACATCACTTTGTTTCCACTTGATCAGCTCTCTTTTCCTTACCCTGCCTCCCACTATCCCATCTTTCCACTCCCAAAACTAGATCTCTTTCCCTGTTGTTTATTTCAGACTCCAGCTCTTCCTTTGCAAGGCCCCTCTTTCCACCTCCTTCCGAGGACAGTGGGAAGAGCACTCCATGGTCTGGTGAGCCACCAACAAGCTCTCCTGCACCATGCCACCCCTCATGCTTCTCCTCTTCGCGCCAGCACCCTGCGCAGCACGACTCACACAGGCTGCTGCAGGAGAAACCATGTTTAAGAGACGACGACAACGTCACACAGAGAAGTTATCCAGTTCTCCGAGAATGGCAGAAGGAGAACTTCCATATGCTGATATTGAGCAGTAATGAGATTAATAAATTTCATTTATCAGCAGGCGTCAGTCCCAAGGAAGAGCATTTGTGCGTATGATGGACTTTAAGCACATGCATTCAATTGACTTCAGTGGAATTTCCCACCAGCCATACTTCAGCACATGCACAAATGCCCGCTGGATCCAGAGCAAACACAGACATGACCCTGACACAGCTGAACTCCCACTTCCAGCAGCTGCTGAAGACAGCCAAGGAGTGGCTGTGGCTGCAATACAAGTTGGCAGAGTTTATGGGTGGGGAGAACAAAACCGTGTGGTGGCTTTTTTCTGTTGTGGCAACATCAGGATTGAAAGCAGTAAGTAGGCAGGGAAGGATGTACAACCGTTCTCCCCACACATACCCCCATTCAACACATGAATTGGCAAGTTTTGCCTGTTATTTCCCCCACGCATACCTTTGTGAAAGGAGTATTCCCCACAGAAACATCCTCACTGTGCAGACACGTACACTTTCAAGTTGCAAGAAGGATAATTCATAAAAAAGCTATGTTAATAAATCAGGTCTGGGCACAGTCATACTTGGCAATGGCCGCGTCCCTTCCTGGTTAACACAGTTTTAAGGCCAGAGGGATTCTAGCTTGAGAGACATTGTCAAAACACTCCCAGCGCACTAAATTACCTAACATCATGAGTGGCTTTCACAGTGATTTTTATTTGGCATATTTAGCAAGTATATTAATATTAGTAGATGTCTAAATGAGCTATGTCTCTAATACTGTTCAGATAGACACCTGTGAAAACTGAAGTTTCTTAGTATTCCCCTTAGATTTTAGAATCCAAGAGACATGTAATTATTTACCATACAGCCATGCTGTGTTCAGATATTTCTGCTTACTTGTATGTAAAGCCGTAATAAACCTTTTTTTCTTGTCAGTGTAACATTCTTCCTCCAATCTCTGATAAGACATCACAGCACCTGCTCCACAATACCCTAGGTTTGTCATCTAGAAATCTGGTCAGCTTATTTTCAGTGCAGGAGAATACTTTATTGTCTTGCTTTAGGGGATTGTGATTCTATTTTTAATTAAAATAGATTTATATCCTCCTGTTATCACCAGGTTCAGACTGCAATTTCTCAAAATGGATTCAGGCCAGAAAGAAATGTGGAAACAAGCAATGAGTCCTATTGAACCTGAAATAGGGTGTTTTAGTTGTATTCACATGCTAGCCTGGTTTTGAGGTTTAACCCAGCTCTTGCAAAGAACATCCAGTCCTTTCTGCATTATAAAATTCATAAGATGTCTTCAGATTAAAAAAAAAAAAAGGCAAATTCTATTTCATTCTCAGTCAGAAGGTTGTTTATTTTTTCCTTTTGATGAATACATCCTATGGAATTGATCTTCGAAGATGGTCGGAGTTCTCTGTTCTTGCTACTTCTCCCACCCCTCTTAAAGCTTAACTTTTAAATCGATTAAGAAAATTATTTGAAATTGGAAGGATTTAAGCTTTCCCTTAACTTCTTTGTTTGGAAAAGGATTCAATGGAGGTCAGTGCTATACAGATCTTTAGCATCAAGGAAAACCCCACAGCTGCTCTATTTGAGATATATCCAAAGATGGCAGTGTCTTCGCAATAAAGTAATTCTCCAGTTTTCTTGAATGTTGGGATGACATTTAGGCCTCAGTGAAGTATAAGAGGTCACTTATTCCTGCTCCCTTGGAATTAGGATTTCAGCCCTTCACATTACCCATTAACAGAGACCATTGAAAACTTGATATTCTTAAACAAAATTGCCACCCTTTCATTTCCCTTCAAACCCAGTGAGTCACTGCATCTTGTTGCAGTGCAGGCAGGCAGACACAAATGAAGCAGCTATTTTGCTTTCCACTATCTATTTTCCTCCCTCAAGGATCTTCGCTGAGTTTTGCCCCAGCAAGCAAATTATAGCTTGCAATGTGAATGTTTGTGTGGTGACTCTGGAATCTTCCTCTTTTCTCACTAGACCTGCTTGTTAAAGCTTTAGCAACTTAAAATTTCTTTATTCCTCTTTTTGTGGGGGACAAAGGGAGATTAAATGCTGTCAGAAAGGATGGATACATCATTTCAGGTAGAAGATTCTCATCTTCTTGGCAGCATTTCATCTCTCTTTGACGCTCACATGGGCAGCTGCCTTTTCAGTTTTACAAAGCTCAGGTATCTGTTCTGTTGGACAAGTAACTCAGGAACGAGGATTTCCTGGGCGGGATGGAGGGAGGCACTACTTCAAGTCCACACTGCCCCACTTTGTGAAGCATGGCAAACTGTGCTCCTAAAAACACCAGTATAGATGCAAGGCAACGCTCCAAGAGTTGCTGCTGATTTACCCGGAGGAAGCACAGACTAAGGCTGATCCACAGCCTTATAGCTGAGAAAAGCTTTCCAGAAGCATTTACTGAGTATGTCCCCACCCGGGAATGTGAGTCCACCTTGAGACCTTAAAGCAAGAATGCCATATTAACTTCGGACGTGATGCCTTGCCTCATTTCACAATGCAAAGTTATTTAACTCCTTGTCAGGCTACAGGGAATAAGGTGACAGCACAGATGCTGGGCAATTAAAATAGAAGTGTATATGAGGTGAATATGACCAGTGGCTTGTTACTTGCTGGTACCAGGTGGAGTACATCATTTCACTTGTGGTTTAGTGGTAGCAGCGCTGTGGGTGAAATGCTGCCACAGCTGAGATTTAATACCCTGCCTCCGATGTTTCCCACCAGTTCAGGAGCTGAGCACCACAGGACTTGTAAATTCCCCCCTTTCACAAACAAGTATTCCCATGTGCAGTGGATTTTGTTGTGGGAAGGGGTTTATAGGCCAGCACTTAGTACCATCTGGTCAGTGTTTAACAAGAAGCTGAAGCTATAATGTAAGCATATTTTATTCATTCAAGGGCTCTCCTCCTGGCTAGCAGCCAACTCCCAGGCTCCCTAAGCCATTTCCCCCTCGTATGCTTTAGAGACTGATGCAGTAAGTTAAGCATTGAAAGAGCAGGCTCTCAGATAAGTCATCTGTCTCACCTTACATATCTGTCCTGCAGACACGATCCTCACCTTCCTCACCCCAGGGTTAGGTACTGGGGTGACAGACATGTTGGTGTGCACAACTACTTCTCCATCCATGCCAGAGCAGGAGGCAATGCCCTGCAGCCATCTCCTCCATCTATTTCAGGCAAGTGAGAGGTTTCAAGGCAGTTTCACCTGATCTAGCGGGGCTGCTGCACTCCTGCTTTCCACGTGGGCAGACATACCCACCCCATCCTTTGCAGAAAGGTGTTCATTTTCAGACAACTCCTTTCCTGTGCTACCTCACCCCACAATTGTCTATGTGGTAGTGGCAGAGCAGGAGGCAAAATCACACAGCTGGTGGGGAGAGGAGAGTCCAGCTTAGATTGGGATCAGATGCTGGGGAATCATGCTCTTTCCTCTGCTACAAGCTGTCTTGACCCAGGAGATGTGGAACTGCACTTAGGAGGAAGCAGCAAGCCCTGATGAGAGGTAGAATAGGGTGGGGCTTGACTGAGCCTTGACATAACGGGGGTGTATGACTTATGTGCAGTCAGGGCAAATGTGTTCACTCTGGCAGAGAACTCTCAGGCTGTTTTCCAAAGCTGGTGTAGATGTACTCATAGCGTAGCTTCTTTCTGCAGCACATCTTGTGCTCTTCAAGCACTCTTATGCCCCAGCTCTACATGTCCAAACTACACCCACTCAGCAGGTCAGTCTGGCAGACAAGCCACTGTCATGTGTCCATCCTGCCCTGACCGATCCTGAGGGCTACAGGACCTCTGAGTAAAACAAGACCTGAAGACTGACCCTATCAGGGTTGTACTGAGAAATACATTAGATGGAGGAAGTAACCAACCACTCATCTCCCTCCTGCCTCTACAGGAACAGAAAGCATCATCCAAGAGGGTAGGGGTTACTCTCTCTGGTACATGCAGCAGTCCACAGGTCAGATTTTCAGAGCTTTTCCTTGAGCACAGCCTAGAAGACTTAAAAGCCTTTGATAATAACTGAAAAAGATCCCTTAAGAAACAAGCCAACCCATCTTTTTGTGACTGTAATTTTGAAATGTCCTTCCCCATGGGGATTTCCAACAATTCCGCATTTGCAATCCCATTTATCCTTCTTTGAAATGGGCCCAATGGCTGGAAAATAGTATCTGTAATTTAAGTAGCTGAGGCATTAACTCCGCAACATTGTAGGTGTCTGACCCCTCTTGTTTAGGAGAAATTCTTATTCTTGGTCTTCTCTTCCATTAGTGGGGTTTGGTTTTGTTTTGAGAGTGTTTTTCTCCATGGAAGAGACTTTCCAGAGAGTGGCTAAAATAACCAGGCCAGGATAGGTATGAATTTAGATACCTTTGCGGTTACACAGTCCCTGAAAGCAAGCAGAAGTTGTGGATAGGATCATATCTGCATAAAGCTCACCTAAATCCCCAATAACAATAACTACATTTTTCCCCAAGGATTTCCCCCCTTCCATATTAGTTGAACTGTGATGAACTTGCATTAATATTCCAGCCGAAAGCTAGTAAACAAGCAAATTGCTGTTTTGTGTACCCAAGTTTATCACTTCCTTTGTCCTCAATAGCTTCATTCATCAAACCAAGCAACAGAAAAACCCCACAGAACTACTTAAAATAGTATTCCAGCCAGCATATTGGCTTTGCTACCATGTCTACTACATGCAGACTGTCAGTAATAAAAAGTGGAATTCACCTCATCCAACAAAGTCTACAAATTTGCTTGAGGATAATATGTTATTAGAAAAGCAGATATGTATTTGAGGCCCAAATTAAACAGCAATGTCCGGTTCTTAAGAAACACAGTCACTGTTGTAGCTACTGTTTATTAGCAATCCTAGCAAACCTCAACCAAAACGTTTAAAATACTGGATTTAACTTTTAGTCCATCTGACCTAGCCTTTCATGTTTGGTAATAATTCTTACCCTGTGCTTCAGAAGAATTGGCATCCACAGTGCTGTAAATAGAAGGGACCTCCAGAGATTTGAGACCCAGAAGCAATCAATTTATGCACAAACACTCTGGTATTGCTCCCATTGACACTTAAATGCCTGTTGATTTTAGTGTGGCAGACACTTAGACATAAAATGGCTTTTGTTGCTTTAGAGCCAGTGCCTACAAGCCTTTATTTCCTTTGTTATTAATGTCATTGCATTTAATAATACAAACTGCTCCCATCTTGGGAGTATGTAGAGTTAGGCCTTATGTACCAGATGATCAGGGCTCATGAAGGCAGCTGGGGACGAAGTCCATCCCTTTGCCTATAGAAGAAAAGGTCTGGCTCAAGAGGCTTTTCCCTCTATAAACCTGTCCAAACATTCAAAGCTCTGTTTGAACATCACAGCTGTCTACACAAACACACATGAAGGCAACTCCATGACTGTTAAGTTATTGCAGCAGGGTGCTCCCCCCTTCTTACCATGTTCAGCAGCATTTACAAACCTGCCTGCACCCCAGGACATGGCCAGGGGGGCAGATAACCTGGCCTTGTCCGAAGAGGTAGCAGGGACCATCAATACCATGTACTTCTGTCAAGCTCTAGGAAAAGTGCTACAGTAAATCCCTTGTAATCCATAGGGGTGATTCAGGAATGAGAAGGAGAAAGAAATATGAAAGAAGATATAAATTAAAAACTGCAGGATTTTGCTGCTGCTTTCAAGCACAAGAGTTAAGGGGCAAGTTTAACTGCACAATTCCTTGCCCCCAGAGCTAGCAGGATCCTATAGTAGAGCTGAGAGTAGCGATTGTTCTCCATAAGGCAGTGAAACAGTTTTGCTTCAGATATTGAGGAAATTCCTCTTCCTTGATGTATCATGGCAGCTGCAATCTAAGAAGACAGATGCTCCTGAGAAGAGGCAACCTGAATTCATGAAGTTGTCCTACTCTCTCCAAATGCAAGTGTAGTTTATGCCTTTGATATTAAATGACCTTTGGAACAGCACTTCAGATTTATCCCAAATTGACAATAACTGAGAGGCATAAACTACATAAGGCTAAAAGGTATCTCATGCAGGGACATAAAGTGAAATAAATAAGTTCCTGTTACCAAGAATTTGGCCATGCTAAGCAGAAGGTCTGTCATTAATCCCTTCCCCAGGCAGAAGGGTGACCACTGGTAGTGACTGGGTGAGTCTCTCCCTGCACTCTATCCTCAAGTTGCAACATAGCTGAGTCAGTGCAGTTAGTGCAGCCTGCAGCAAACAGATGTCCTTTCTCCGTGGTGTAGGAGGGCAATCTATCTCACAGAAATATCTATGAGTAATATTTCTTCTCAAAGCCTCTTTGTCAGATCTGCAATCCCTCTCCTGCCTTTTACAGAAACAAACTGTCAGAAGAGAGTTTGCAACCACTTTGATTCACACCAGGCGCACCGGTGAGATGTACCTCTGTTTTACAAGTCATACTTTAGTGTAGAAAACAGAAAGGCATTCTTATAGTTTTCCTTTTGAGGATAAAATATCTTTTCCATAAGGATTCAAGTTTCCCTTATGCGCAGAGATGAAATTCCCTATTTTTTAAAACTACACCAGTGTCACAGTATCAGCCCTCATCTGACTTCTGCTTTACCTGTCATCAGCTGATACCCTTTCCTCGTGCTAGCCAGCACCTCCAACAAGCCACAGCAAGGCCAGAATGTCAAAGGGGCACAGACCTGAGGACACTGCAGGAATTTGAAGTGTTCCTATTTATTTTTCCCCTGAATCCACTTCCAAATATTAGAAGATGACTAACCTTCATCCTTGCTTAGCTAGAAATAGATCAAATGTCTATGACCAGGCTGAAAACGCAGTAATACAACAACTCACATAGAGGTTAAAGCATGAGCAATACAGACACGGGCATAAAGTCCCAGGTCTTAGCATCCTGTAAATATGTTGAAATCTAAGCAGTACCAAGATGTTTGAGTTTGCAGACAACGTGGGATGACATCTCTTAAGAACGGTGAACTTTCTCTACCTCCCTGTGATACAGAGCTATGCAAGAAAAGGAAGGTTAATCAGGGCTTCCCCACCATGGGAGATCCTATCTGTGGCACAAGGAGAGCAAGCCTAGCGTATCTACTTACATCCTCCCCCTCCAACTCCTGCCACCTTCCTCCTTCGGGCACCTTTTGCAGTGCACAAGTTTTGTTGGCCTTCAGACAAGGAGGATCTATGCTGCTCACTCCTGAGCAACATCTACTGGAACCTGGAGTCCTCACCAGTCACTCTTACTCTGCCTTCTGGGAAGCAGCTTGTTTTCCTTCCCTCACCCTGCAAACAGAAAGCAACAAGAAGGAAGACTTTTACCTGATGAGTTGCCAAAATCTTGCCCGGCCCAGGGCAGTGAATGCCATCTTTTAAGACAGCATCTAGCAACAGCTTTGACATGTTCATGCAGAGATACAGGGCATAAACTGTGATGTGGTTCTAAGTCCAGCTCAGAGCAGCCCAATGGTCCCCTCCTTCAAAGTCTGCAAAATCTCCATTGAGAAAAATATTAAATTCACTGCAAGTTTTCAGATACTTAGAGAAATTAGCAACATAATTCACATGGGCAAGACAGTTGGAACCCAAAAACCCAATGAGTATCCTGTAGTATCTGCTAGAAGTGCTAAAAAAAATACACCTTTTCCACCAAAGCTTTTTCACTTGAAGTGAGGGGAGATAAAAGCAGAAAATGTTTCTTATAGCCATAATTTAAAATCTTATTAAAAATAATGGAGAAATGTATTTGTGCAGCCTCAGTATGATGGACATAATGATCTTACTGTGGCAAGGGAAAAAATACCACCAGTGCGCTCATGTGTGCTGTAAGCGAGCAGGGTTATTCACTCTGGCATCTTACAGTGATAAGTATCTCAAGACACACTGACAGACAAGCAGGAGATGTAAAACTGTAACCCAAGGTCTGTGTCACATCCAGCCTTGCCGCTTCGTGGGCTGCCAGGGATAGCCACGATGACAGGGAGGAATAGGAAAGGTAACGTGGTGCAGTCACTGGGGTGTCTGGAAGGACATGGGAACAGCACAGGGAGTCCCCTGGGGAGGGAGTGGGGTGAAAAGGCCCCCTCCCAGGAAATCTGGGTATGTTCATTGCAAAGTGTCACTAACCTCCAAAGCAGTGCTGTAACTCAACTTCTTCCCAGTTCTTATGTGGTTTTTGATCCTTCCTAGTGTCAACACCTCTCTGCACCCATGACCTACAGGGCAGAGAGCTCTGTAGAAACATAAAATTTCTGAAGAGCAAAACAGCATTTAAGAAAAAATATATTAACTCTTTTTTTTTAAGTTGACATCAAGGGACAAAATACCAGGTATTGTATGTGGTTATCTTCAGCAAGAGGAGGACTTAAAGAACATGAACAGTTCTTCATTTTTTCCTATGAACATTACTTAGAATAAACATAGAAGATTTTTTCCTCTGTAAAGAGAGCCATATAATCAGCCACACTTTCTCCCCTTCTCCTTAGATTTAAGACCTGCTTTTCAACTCAACAGCAGTGCTGGTGTTTACTAATTGTTACCCTGTCTGGCAACTCTTGCTGGACTGGCTTAGTTTTGAATTCAAATCCCTGCTCGATTTTCACTACACAAATAAATTCCACCAATCAATCTAACCTGGTACCTAGCCAAGGTGAGATGAATTAATCACCTGTAAATTAAGACAGATGCAATGCACATCTGGTGCAAATCACTGTATTTCTCTAAAATACAACTCCATTATCTCCACTAGGGACTAGGTTTTAATGGATTATCATAGAGGAAGCAGCGAAGCAGGGACACAGCAGACCTAAGGACGTGGTGGTGTAAGACAGTAGCAATGCTGGCAATGGCCATAGCCTGCTGGGCCAACACCACCACGGGCAGCCTTTGCAGTTTTTCCCAACTCCAGCATCACCCCTTTCCCTCACTAAGCTGTTGTATGAAACCATACCTAGTGTTAACTCTCTTGTGTCCTTTGGGGCAAGCCCTGGGGTACCCTGAAAAGTCTTTCTACACCTCTGTGCACACTTGTGTAGCAGAGAACAAAGGACTCCTTGTTTTACCTTCATCTTGTGGTTTGATTTTGAGAGCACTTGGTTTTTCAGCAAGTGCAGGTAATTGAACATTTATGAATCAAAAACTGTGACAGGAGAAGAGCGGCTGAGATTTAAAAAGAATAAGTAAGTATTTTGTCTGCTTTCTTCTTCTGCCATTTCTCCCCTGACTGCTCCCTGAGTCTGGGTGGATGTGATGCATTTAGTTACCCAGCTATTTCAAGCCATCTTTGGAAATAGTATTCATTGCTACATACTGCTATCTAGTGGTAAAACTGCAGATGTTTGGTGATGGGATTGAAGGGTTACCAAATATCCTCCCAGATGCAACTGGTTTTATACACTAAACATCTTTGCTGTGGCAACAGAATCTGTGACCCTATAAATAAATATTCATTCCCCTTAAATAGCCAGCACAAGTAAAAAGAATGTATTTGGTAAAATAGACCCATTTTAATTACAGTACTTCATATACTGCACATTTTACTATTCATGAAGGAAGTCTTTTCCTTTGGAACACTGTGTGAATCTAGCCCCACATGATTAGGGAAGATGAAATGAGAGGCTGATTTACAGAGACAAATGAACTTCCTTAGGAAGAGTGGAGAAGGTTATCTGGTAGAAGAGAGGTTACAGATCTCTGTTCCTTTGGGTACCGCTCCTTGAAAATTGCAGCTACTGTGGGTCAGCTGTGTCACAGAATACAAACCACGGAGTGGCTGAGGTTGGAGGGGACCTCTGGAGGTCATTGTGTCCAACCCCTCTGCTCACTGAGGACCACCTAGAGTTGGTTGTCCAGGACTGTGTAATGGCTTTTGCATACCTCCAAGGATGGGGACCCTACATTCTCTCTGGGCAACCTGTGCCAGTGCTTGGTCACCCTGAGTAAAAATGTTAACATCAGATTAGATGGTTTCTACTCTGTGACTGCATGGCCTAGCCATTACCAACAGCAAGAGTGTCTGAACTGCCCTTCTGTGCTCTAGTTCAGAGAGAGAGAAAAAAATGGCTTGTAATCAGGAAGTCGTTCAGTAGGAGGTTCTCATCTTTATTCCACTGAAAGGATAATAAAGTTGCCTGTGGACAACTCATCCTACATACATAATCTGAAAAGCACTGGATGTTAATTGAACTAAGTTAGTAGTCAGGTCTTGAAAATGAGGACAACTTAAATTGAATTATCTGTCAGAAAATTGGATCAGTGTCATTTCTCAAACCTGAGTTCAGACTCTTGATCTGTATTACTGTAACAGCCACTAATCATCAGTAAGACATTATCCTGCAACCTGTCTTAATACAGACTTCTGCTTTTTCCTTGGGTATTAAGTATACTGCATGAGCCATTATTCAGTACAAGCTCTTCTTTCACCCACTCCGTAACAGTACGTGATGAGGATATCATTTTTGCTTGGAAACAGTTTTATGAAACAACTGGATTTGTGGAGCCTAATCCTATTCTATTAACTGTTGCTCTTTTAATGTCCCCAGTTTCTCTGAAATTCTCCACAAAACTCACTCCACCCTCTCTGTGCCAGGTATTTGTAATGCTCCCATCACATTTCTTCAAAACAAAATGCAAAAATGAATGAATGAAGAAAGGAGAGCTGCAAACTGAGAGAAATCCCAGCTGCCCTTGATAGGTTCACTGGGAAATGAAACAAGCTGCTTTTCTTTGCATTGCTTCAACACTTGGGTAGGAAAATAATTTGGAGATGTAGCGTGTCTTAGTCTGCTGGAAAATGTGCACCTGAAGATGAGCTGCTGTGTAATACTGGCTCTGCCATGAGATATAATTAAGCAGAAGAAAGACATTTCAGGTCTAGGATAAACATCTGTTTTGATAATGGCATCAGGGTGATTGTTCTGGAGGCACATAAATCAACATACCCTTCACTTTGCATCACAGCCATGTCAAAAGGAAATGAGAAAGCAGGTCAGAGCAGAGCAGGAGAATGGAGGGGACTGTATGAGTGGAAAGCAGCTCTGGCACAGGAAAGCTCAGCTCCTTGAAGCTTGAAAAAAAGCGCAGAAAAGGTCAGACAGGAGTTGATGAAAAAGCTTTTACTACAATGGATTATGCTGTAGGTTCTACCAAATTTGTCAAGTAAAAGACCATCTATATTTCTTTTTTTCCTCCAACTTGCACTTTTCCAACCATTGCGGCAGTGCTACTGGCATGATTGTGCCAGGATCCCTTTGACCAGACACTCTTTAACCAAGGCTAGAGACAACCTAGCCCATGAGCTTTTATCAGGTGATGCTGCTGCTGACCATATGGCAATGACATGCTACTTACCATATGATTTTACCATACCATTTACTATATGCCTAGAGTGAACAGAGTCCCATTTCTCCTTAAGACTCAGTACGAATCCCAGGGATGTGGCTGGAAAGCATGTTACATGCATACCTGAAGTACCACTGCAGTCTCAGGCCTGAATTTTTGTTGCAAAAACAATATCATAAAAGGGTTAAAGGATCTTGGACCTAGTCTAGTGTCTTGCCTTTGGATGCAGCATTGTACACAAGAGCACAGAGAAGGCAGGAACTCTAATTTTCTTTCCCCCTCTTACCCAGGCCTTTTCTTTTTGTTCTGCCTTCATGATTTTGAGACATAAAATCAATTGTGCTGTTAATTGCACTTCTTAGATGGAACATTTTGCTCAAAACACTGGTGCAGGATTGTTCCTACTGATGAACTTTTCATTTCATGGTCATTATTGTTGTATTGGTGTTTCCCCTTTTCCAGTCAGAGCCAGCATTCGAAGCTTCATAAAGTAGTTTCGATTAGGGTAAGAAATACGGGCCTATAAATCAAGTGGGTTATTGTAGTAATTTAATCTAAAAAGAATATGCACAGAGTCCTGCTTCATGAACAAGGGCAAGAGAGAGCTTGCTTTGCTCCAAAATCTCAGTCAGTGGCTCTGCCCTGACTCCTTCCAGGGAGCTGACTCGGGCTCCTCCGCTGGCCAGCCCTGCCACCAAGCATAGCTGGTGGGAGCAGGACAGGAGCACTCTCTCCCACTCGCCTCTCCATTCCTAGCTCAGGAAAGCCCTCTTCAGGTGGGCTCCTTTCAAGGCAGCCACAAGCCTTGCCTGTGCTCAGAGCTAGCACTGCATAAATGCATGGTGCATGCACTTGGGTTTCCAGCCCAGCCGAGGGACGGGAACTGAAAGTAGAAAAGATGGTAAAACATTAGAAAGAGGCTGAAGCAAAGCTGCAAATGCTACTGGCGTACTGGCACAGCAGAAGGGGTTGAAAATCTGCATTGGTCAAATACTGAGTAGTACAAGCTGACAGGACCAAAACCTTCTTCACAGCACTCCACATTTGAATCATTCAAAATGGAAAGTTCGTACAGTGCCGTTGCTTTGTTTGCTGTGCTGTTACAGATATTTGTCCAGCTGAACGCTTATCCCTCCGAGCCATTAAATTAAGTGGGTACATCGTAAAACACGGATCTGTCATCCAGCGTAGGAAAGCAGAGGATGAAGGCAGCAATCACAGGTAATCCTCTGACCAGCGCGGGCAGGAAAGCACGTGTTTCTCAGTACCCTAATAACTGCCATGCCAGTTAACCGGGAAAACTGCCAGGGAGCAGATTCAGAGTAATGCATCTGAGCAATGAATAAATGACATAAACCGTATTAAGTACAGTAATTCATCTGAGTTTTGTCTGCAAGATGTTTCACAGCAGTGTCCAATATAAATGAATCAGTATCTGCTAGCAGGCCTTTCCCAGGGGGGACAGCCATTAAATCCTCACTGAGTCATTGTCTTGCTGTGGTTAAGACTAAAAAATTCAGGATTAAAGTGTGTTATATTAAAAAAAATTTTTACAGGCTTTGGCCCAAATTCTACTGTCGGCTACAGTAGTGCTACATCGTACAGTGTGTGGTCACTCTGATACTGCACTGAAGTAAAAATCCAAATTTTAAAGCTAGTGAGGAGCCAGTATTTCCATCCTTTGAAAAGACTGCCAGCTCATTAGAAACTCCTAACTTGCTTCCCTGTCATACATACACTCAAAAATTATTTTCGAGTGGACAGTTAAAAGGATAAATCTTTAGAAGCATTAATGGAGAAACCCACCTAGATAGCACTCCAGCATCCCAATACTGGCCTGATTTCCCTGCTCAGGAAGAGAGGAATCACAAGTCTTTTTGAATGCAAGGCAGACTTTGGCGGGGAAAAGTGTGGGCAGTTTGTAGATTCCTTTGGAACAGTTAAGAAATCACTTGGACTTTGAAATGCAGGGGAGGGGATTAGTTTATCTCATTTGAACTGAAAGCCCTGAAAAACTCAGAGATGCCCTGGCCATTCAAAACATTAAATCTAAAATAAAACAAAATTAAAGTAAGAATGTAAGGATTTGAAATTTGAAAATTTATCGCAGATTGAGACCGCTTTCAAAATAGACACCTAAATCCTTGGCAGAGAGTAAGCTAGTGCTGCATATCATAGTCTGTTCTACTGTCATTTATTTGAAGTGAATGGACCTATGTTAATATCTGCCAGCTGATCATGTAGTTCATCAGTGTACTATACAGCCTTGAAGATTTTCAACTATAATATTGGAAACTACCTCTGTAGAAGTACCTCATTTGACTACTACATTTTCATGCTACCATTTCCATTGTATGGTAGGCTCTTGGATTTATTTTCAAAAGCAAAGTCCAGCAGTTATTTTAGTTGTGAGTTTAATTTTGATGCAAAAACTGGAAAGACACAAAAATAGGATAAAATGGAATGGAACATAGTAATAATTTTGTTAAATTAAAAACACAGCTGACCTCTAGTGGCTGCTTGTCAAAATTAAAGTTGTTCAAATACTCCGTGAAGGGAAATAAATAAAACAAACATTTTTCTGATGAAGTCTTCAGTCTGGATTCAGAGAATTTTTTGTCTCTTTTCCTTTTCTTTCCGCATTCCTCTGCCAATTCCAGGCCTTCTCCAGATAGCATCCAAGAGTTTTGCAACAAAGATAAACTCAAATGTTTCAGTTGCTTTAAAACAAATTTTAAGTGCAAGTTTACAGTTTTGCAAATATTTTTAAAAGATAAAGTCCAATTTACTCAAAACAATTCGAATTTTCAATAGAAATTTGTCTTGCACAGTTTTAGCTTACCAAGTATTGCATAAAATTGGCTAGTCAGAAAGTAGTTTTCAGTAAAAACCCAAATGTTTGCTGCTAGAGCTAATATTATTTGTTTGCCTAAGAGTTTTTTTATAAGGAGGTTTTAATATTTTTTCCATTAAAACTTTGAAAATGTTATGTATATCAGTGAAAGTGAAAAAAAATATTTATATACACATAGATATATACACAAATGTTTGTCATTATAGCATTTCCTCTCTTCCCCAAATCTTCTTGAAAGCTGGGGAAAGCCCTGTATCAAAGCTAGTCAAGACCATGTGGCAATAAATCCAGGTATCCTCAAGGATTTTCATGAACTGTTCTCAAAAGCTCATTGCTGCCTGGCTCGCTCTCCTCCTGGTAGCTACCCCACCTAACCCGTAGTAACATCAAGACCACTCACGTAGCAGCACATCACCTCGCCAGGTCTGCTCTTGAAGGAGCATTTTCTGAAAGCTGGACATGTAAACCACACCATGATTTTATAATTTAATTTGGTAACGCACTGGCACTATTCAGTACCTGTGATGAATAATTAATCCCATATTTAATTTGGTAACACATTGATACCTCCACCTCATGTGTTAGCCTGGGCCTAGTCCATCAGGTGGGTACAGCCCCATTTTTTTAACATACAATGAGATGGAGTTATGTATTTTTAAGAAGCTGTCCCAGTTCCCAGCCTGTTACTCCACACAAGTCTCCTGGATAGGGCTGAAAGAGGTCGGTGTGAGCAGCAACTCAGCTACTTTGTTCAGGAAGGAGCCCCAATTACCTTGGGAACAGCTTAGTCTCTTGCTCAAGTCAGTCCAAAAGCAGCTCTTGTACCTCCTGCTTTCTTAGTCCCCTTCACCTGCCTGCTAGGCAGCATTGGGTGTGATGCCCACAGAGTGAGAGCCCCTGAGGTCACTCCTCCACGGCCTTATTCCTCTTACTCTTAGCATCAGGTCCAGGCAGAAGAGGCAGTCACAAACACGTTAGCCGTCCCACATTTGATGTGGGGGTATCTGAGATCTCTCTGTTCAGCCATTCCTTTAAAATCAAAACCTTAAAGCACTTGCATTCTTCTTGGTGATGGGATGGTTTTCATCATAAAAACTTCCCTTATTCCTTAGAAAATACTTATGTGGAGACTTTTGTTCCATCTGTCTTTCTTACTTCAGTGGGGCCCATGGCTATCATCACTTCTGCAGCGTGTCAGAGCGGTGAGCGTGAGTGCTAGGTACAAGAGAGGAGAGAGCCTGGCCATGGAGATCCCCTCCCCATGCATGTTAGCCTGCATATCGAGGGCAGGAGTCCAAAGGCCAGCTCAGCTTGGAGAAATACTTCAAACCACGGGACCTGCCTCCATTCACCCCACTCTCACACCCAGGTGAGCACGGAGCAGTTGTAACAGAGGGCAATAGCTCAGCTGTGTCCACACCTGGGGTGGAACCTCTCACATAAGGTCGACAGAGAGCAGTAACTTCAGTGTAAATAACTAGAACCATCTCTGCATTGAAAAAATAGTCTTCTAAGATGAAAAGACAATGTAATGTCTTCTCCAAATAGAGGCTGACCTTAGAGATTTTATATTTTTACACTTTTTTCTTCAAAATAAATCATACCAACAACCAGCACAGTGGTGCAGCTATGGTGGTCTAACGATATCAGCAATGCCTTTTAGAGAAAGGTAATAACTATTATTAGAGCAGTTGAGAAGCTGGTGCAGTCAAGAGTGTCTCTGCTTTTTCCAGCTCTATCACTTGGCATTGTAACATAGTGATTCAACAGAGATAGGAGGACCACAGTATTTGTACTAAAATGCAATTTGAAGAGCTAAATGTTTCTTTCCCTACTGTATTGGTTTATGTTCTCTATCTGGGTGCAGTTAAAGCGTGTGGGCATCAGCAGGGTGCTGTGCATGGAGTGCATAATTCAGATCTTGAGATCTCTGGAGGGATTAGTGGTTTCTCTGGGCAAAGTCACCACTGCTGTTGCCACTTGCATTTGCTAGACTCAAGATTGCACATCTTGGGACACCTGTACTATAACCAAGCTCCCACCCAGCTGGGTGAAGGTCAGTCTCCAGCTCACAGGTGGCCCAAATGGGGATGCTCATGCTGCCGCTGCCCCAATGACGAAGCAGCTCAGAGCAAAGACTGCAAATGATCTGGGTGGGCTTCAGGCAGAGCTTTAACCGAGAGCCTTGCAGGCTGTCAGCTGGCACCCTTTTATGCATATTGACATTTTTAAAAAGCCAAGACAACAGAAGTTTTTGAAATGGAGCCTAGATGCATAATATTTTTCTTGTAACTCGGTCTCAGAAATTGCACTGGGCCTGTACAAACTCGCAAAATGCTGAAAACTTGTATTGACGTGTGTTTGAGAAGTTCCAAATCAAGTCACTGTAATACCGTATAAAAATAGCTAAAATGGAAAATCATCAACAGAAAAACTAGAGTACTAAATGATCTATGTTATTATTCCCATAGTGATTAACATACTGCATTTTCCCAGCCTGTTGCAATTTATTAGTCCATGTTCTTCTGTATCAGTATCAAATATTATTTCATTATAAAAACTTGTGTGCTTGTTAACAAAAAAAAAAATCAAAATTAACTGTCAACATATGTTACTTTCACTTTTTCAAATTAGAGTAAGCAAACTGGCTCTAATTAGTTTCCTGATTAATGAGTGGATGGTAAGCAAGAGAATTACATTAAGAACAATTTCCAGTTTACACTGGTTAGGAGGAGGTAAAAAAATAATTTTTCAACAGGGATCAAATAAATCTACAGAACCTCATTTTTTTACAATGCTGTGAAAATATGCAAGGCATCACATTGTAAATTGCTGGTTAGGTCACTGGAGCAGGATGAATAAATACTGTTTGCCATATGAAATTGGCTAGTTAAATGAAGATCACAAAATTGTTTGTTGCTATATAAGGCTCATTTTTGCTATAAAAAGAGCAATTTTAATTTACAGGGGCTTAAGGCAATTTTCCATCTAATTTTATGTTTTATAATGTCTGCTAAAACACTGGTGCCTTATTAGTTTGTGTGGTCGAATATATATTGTTTCCAAATTTCAAGGCCATTGATTTATCTTGACCAAAACAAAACATGGTTACTTTTTCTTCCTAAATGCTAAGAAAAATCCATACAGATCACATTAAGACAAACCTAAATTAACTGTATCATAGATACATCTCTTTTTGTGACCAATAGAAAACACCATGGTTTATTCGGGTATGAGTAAAGACAGGTTAACTTCACTGGTCAAAACTATAATCCCTCCTATGCCACCCTTTGCTGTGCAATCTCACAACTAAAAAACTTAAAATTGAAGATAATTAAATGGCTGTTATGACACAGAAACAGCTGGATAGGCACATAACATGATTTCTTGAACATCTGGGCTCTGTTCTCACCAGCGAAGGTCCTGGCAGCCAGGTCAGATGTAGCTTAAGGCTTTTCATCCTCCTGTGGTTCAGAGGCTTCAGCTTCCTACCACCTCCCCTCCCAGACATCCGCACGCAGGAGGCTAACAGCATTGCCCTGTTTCCATCAGCCCGACCCTGTGCCATGCTGGCCTCACTGCTCAGAAAAATCAAGCACCCCACTTCTTGGCCACGACACAGCTGAGGAGGACCATAAGCAAAGCATCAGCCCTCCACCCACAGGCTGAATTCCTCCCAGGCTCCTCAGGAACCTTGGCCATTTATAAATCTCATCTAGTCCAAAAAGCAGCATCGCTGACAGGCTTCCAGACAGCTGAATTTTTTCTGTTTCTTAACTAACACTCCTTTCCCATTTGTATTTCAATAATGCAGAGTCTCCAAAAGCCAAGAAAGTATCTAGGCCATTTATGTTTCTTCCCTGGCTCACCATGAGACACTGAGGACAAGGAGTGGTGGATTTGGGGTTGGCTGGGACTTCATGGCTGATCTACTCTGACAATACAGTCCCAGTTTCTCATCTTTTCCTTCTCTGCTTCCATCTGCATGAGGGCAATACCGCAAGCTAGCTGAAGCTGTATAACCCCCTGTAGGCACTCTGTATGAATGCAAAGCAAGGTTGATCTCAAAGACATTTCCTCCAAAGACTTTCTCAGTTGATGCGTCTCAGCCACTGGTATTGTATCCTCTCTGCTCCAGATTTCCTCCAACTACATAAGCTTCAGTTCTTCCTTTCTGCATTCACCCCAATTTTTTCTTCCTGTCCTCAGTTCTTCTCTCTCCTCCCTCTTAGGTGTGTCCCAAACTTTTACCTAAATATGTACTAACCTCTTCTAACTTGGCAGGTTTACACAACCTTTCTTCAGGTTGCATGGTTGTGTATGTTGAAGAAAGATTTTTTTCCTAGTGTCAGTGAAATGGGCAAGGAAAGGAAAAAGGAAAGGAAAGGAAAGGAAAGGAAAGGAAAGGAAAGGAAAGGAAAGGAAAGGAAAGGAAAAAGTTTTAAAGCAGTCAATGTAGCAGGCCTGTGTGCAATTATTAGCTCTGCAATAAACTTGCTCAGATGCATCAGTGATGTGACCATCTGATCATCTGTGACCAGATGATCACTGAGTGACCATCAGTGAGAGAAGTGGGTTCTCAGCACTTTGCAAAATCAAACCATTTTATTTTCCATCTAAGTAGAGAGAACCTTATGTGGGGAAACTGGGTAGCAGTTGTGGGAGGCAATGATACCATGCCTATTAGAAGAACCACTAAATTGTCTTCTTCCATCCTTTCTACTTCTGAACAGACACTGAAGCGGAGAGAAGAAAACCCTGTTTCCTGACCCAGCAGCCCTGCTTTGTTATAGATTTTTGTATACTGGTCCTGCACAGAAAGGAGAGCTCTCACTAAAAGTTTTGCAGCGGACTGTGCCTTACTTTCATGTTATTTTGAACTTAGGTATCACTGAAGAGGTGGAATTGAAAACTGCCTTAGTGCGAGAAACCCCTGTGTAAGATTTGGTAAGAGGTGGCAGTGGCATGGTGAGTGCTGCGCTCCGCCAAGCCACGGGACTGGATGAAGATGTGAACTCCATCAGGGAAACTGGATGCTGGGACAAAGATGCAAGACAGGGAGTGTCCGAGGTGGAACAAGGATCACTGGACAAGTGGCACATGGAAAAGCTTGTACTGGAATATAACTGCATGCACAACACTTTTAGTGTAAGTGAAGTAACTGGGGCTGCTGGGAACCCAAATTTATTGGTCTTACAGCTTCTTATGTGGCAGTATAGACTGTTTCTAGCTAGTCAGGGACAAATGCAAGGCTTTGTGTCCAAACAGGAGACAATCCCATCTTTTCTGCCGAGAGGAGCACTACAACTGCACTGTGAGCACAGTAACACGTGCTAAGTGCTGTTCCTCCACAGCAAAGCAAGCTCAGGTAGGATGTCCTTTATAGACAAAAAGGAGTAATGCAATTATCCTAATAAACATCTTCATCAGATGTTCCAAGTAATTATCTTTTCTTTCCACAATCAAAAAAATAGAGTCATATAAACATAAAAAGAGACTTTAATTTTTTTAAGCTAACCAGGATTTGTGGTCATAAAGAATAATGGCAAAGGCAAGGGTTTTTTCCTTTGCAAGAAAATTCTTGGAGCAGCATGTAAACAGACCTTCTTGTGGTATTAATATTACCCCATTTATGCTGAAGCTATGCAAACAGAGACATATAAAATTGTGCTCCTAAAAACTTAGGTTGCCAATAAATATTTTTACCGCTTTTAATTTATACTGTTTGCAACTTTGCCCCCTTGCAGAAAAGTGATCCCAGAATGCAAACTAACTTATTCTGAGGTTATTGGAACTATCAGACGTTTAAAATAAAGATCATTTCTGTTCCTCTGAACTTAACCTGTTGCTTGTTTGGAAAGATTTGACTTGGCAGTTTGCAAAGCTTCATCTCATGGGCTGGTGACAAAAGCATAGAATTTTTAGCTGGAATTGATGGCAAGCAGCCTTGTTTAGTGCCTCCAGGGATTTGAGTTCCCATCTTGACTTTACCATATATGCCCTCACTGCAAATATTGCGTGTATTTTCGCAAGGTTACTGCTCTCCAGTTAGCTATCTTGATATCTCAGTATTAAAAAAGTCTTGGTGTTAAATAGATCTAATGTGCCTTGCTACATCAAGATACCAACCTGTACTCCATTAAAATGAAAACATAGCTTCAGGCTTCCTTTATAAGTTTACTGAGTTAATGGAGGTTACAAATTCTCGCTACACTGAAAAATCAGTGTGAAAAATCAGCACTTTTATTCTGGTGCCTGCATAGTACCCGCTGGATTTAGTACCTAATTTTCCTAGTTCTTAAGGCGATCTTAATCTTAAAAAGGTGTAAGCTGTGCCTCAAAAGAACTGTCTTATAAGTAACAAGATGTTTTGAAGTATTGAATTTGGACATTTTAAAGTTTTTCTTAAACCTTTTGGGTTCAAACTCCAAAAATTGTATCCGTATTCAATAGGAATAGAAAAGGGACAGCTGAAGTTCTCCCACAGTGCTTGAATACGTGAGTTAGGGAATTCAAAGGAAAAAAGAAGACTGGCAAAAGCAGGGGAGCTGACAACTCAGTCTGTCTCACGGGCTGTTTAAACTAGTTCTGAGCTGTTATCTTTATAGTTAAGTGAATAGAAAAAGCTAGAAAATATTTTACAAGGTCATGGGTAACCTGACTTTCTTCATTTTCGAGTGTTTGACTCAACAAATCTTTGACTGCACTTTTAGACTCATATACAAGGGATCACACTTCTACTAAGGTATGGATATCATCCCATTTTCATTTCTGTCACTTCTTCATTTTATAGGGATGTTAATTACAGCAATTTTTATATTATCTATTCTAGTACTAGTTATTTACTAAAGAAACCAATTATTTTCTATTTTAAAATTCCTTTGCTCTTAAGCAGTATTCAAAGCACTAAAGTAGCTCCTAACTGACTGACTTAGATCCTATAATTTTGGGACATAAGCCCATAAAACTTCACGCGTTGGCAAGCCTCTGCTCTCCTTTCATTCCAAACCTCTCCTCCTTGAGATGAAAACAAAGCAGAAATATTTGCAATTATAATGCCATAAACCACTATTTGCTTGTTATATGTTTTCAGCTTTCAGGCTGGAACTGAGGACGATGGATTGAAACCTGTCAGCTTGCTAATGAGGCAGCTTTGCCTTGGGGAGTGGAGAAATCTGGCCAAACAGGTACAACTGCAAAAGGAGGCAGCTGCAATTGAAGCATCTTCTCTGGGGTCCTGGTAGTCGTGGGGGTGGAAATACCCAGCTGTGGGCACTTTTCAGCTCTAGGTAGTCAGTATAGGGCTGCTGTGGGGTCCAGTGAGTTAACTGTGTATCTCCTGGAGCACCCATCAATGAGTATCATGAACAGATCCTGCTCAGCTGTTAAAATGTGCCATGGTGCTAGAGATTTGTAGCTATCCGCAACCTTTTCCTCAAACCAGGAAGAGTTTGGTGCATATACATGGAACAAAAAAAGTTAGAAGAGAGACAGTAAGTGAACATGACAGAAACAGACAAAAAGAGGAAGACAAAGACTAAACACTGGCAAATGTCACTGTTTTACAAAGAACAGTGTTGATGAAGGTCAATGAAGCTGGTTGGCAATTAGCCTTTGACTGTGTGAAGAAAGGACTTTTGACTAGTTAGTGCATTATTCTGCAGAGGTTAGTGTTATATACACTCACAAAATCCTCCTATGCCACCCAGCTTGCAAGCATAAAGCCAGGAAAAAATGATACTTTTTGCCAGTTGGCTATATAATTTTCAATGGCCAAAAGCCAACTGGTTGCTAATTGTTATTGCAGTGAAACTGAAAACAAAGCTCTTGGTATGAATACTTGGACTGTTTGTTATATTCCCCCTTGAAACTCTTCAGGAAGTGCCATGAACTGCTGCTCACACCCACAGCTCCCAGAAAAGATGAACTGGGTGCCTCTATCTGCGTGCAGCACTTGGTCTGCAGCCTTGGTGAATGTTTTCAAAAGGCTTTTTGCAGCTGAGATTAGCTGGCTGCAAAGAAATTCATTTCTTTACCACTTTGCATGCTTAGAGCATTTCCCAAAAATCTAGTGTATGTAGGTCCATGGAGGCCCCAGCAAATGTGTGAGGGGAGAGAGCTGGTGAAGGGTGGAATTGCTTTCAACCGTAAGAGAGATAACTCACACCTTTCTGCTATTAGTTGCAGGAGAAGCTCCTGAGGCAAGGAACAGCTCTTTGGTAGTTGTGTAGCAGCCAGCACAGTGGAGTGCTAATCCATAACAAGGAGGGCCAGGCACTGCCATGATTCAGGCAAATAACAGTGGTTATTTCCAGATCTGACTGAGCAGACACTAGCTGCATCACCTGTGCTCGCCCTCTGAGTCACACCCACCCAAAATAAACATGAGGGAAATGTGTCTTGGATCATTCTTATCCCTCTCTCCCGCAACCCACTCCACAGGGCAGCAACACTGAAAAAAAATTGTGTCTTAGGAAATTTAGACATATTCATAGGCACCTCCATGTTTGGTTGATTGATTGATTGATTGGTTTCCATTTACAGAACGGAAGGCAGATCTGTGCACCAAAGGTCTGTTGCTATTAGTTATATTGGTTCCAAATATGGATTAGTTGTGTCCCCATTGTCTGCTTTTGCTGTGCCCACAAAACTTCTAGTGTGAGTACAAAGAAGCAGGGCGGCCTTATGTCCTGAGATGTCCCCTTATTCTGCATGGGATGTTTGCCTAGACTGAAAAAAAGGAATTTGACCACATGCCCACAATTTCTGGATGTTAATGAGCCCTGTTAAAGCAGTAGTTTTAAATGGGTTGCCTGCTGTTTGGGTAGGTGGCCACTGTCTGCGGGCAGATCGGCCATGTGGCAGATGTGCAGTAGTTCCATGTAGGACAGTGTGGCCAGCGTGCATGTAGCATGCAGTACATGTACACAGACTTCCCGGGTGGAAATATAGAAGTCCACATGCAGAAAAGCTTTTTTGCCAGTTGATTCTATGTTTCTCAGAGTTGTGCTGTAACTGAGCTGACAGATAACATCCTCTGTTGGCATGTGCTGCATTGACTGTTCTGCCAACCTACCTACACCAAAGCAAAGCTGCAGCATATGTGGCATGCATGGGGAGAACATAGATGTGCAGAAATAGTTCCTTCTTCAAAGTACATCATATATGTTACATAGCTTCAAGGAGCAGAAGGAGCACCTTTTTTCTTCAGAGCTGTGGAAAAGATAAGGCATCAAAGGACTTCCATCATTTCAGTTCCTCTGTTAGCCAGCATAAATGTACCAAGCAAATACACATCTTTCTCAGACTTCTAGCTGCTAATGGTCTTCCCCTGCGGGTGTCACCAGTTGCAATGGAAAGAGAAAAGAAAGATAAGGTAACTTGTGAACTAGAGTTCAGGGACAGTATGTCAGAGGTGAGCAATCGACAGTGGAAATGGTGAACCTTAGAAAAAGAGGCAAAGAAAACCGTGTACATTCGCCAGGAAAGGAAAGCTGTGGTGAAAACCTTCTGTGGGTGCTTACTCACAATGAATCGCACCTATCTAACGTCCCTCAGAAGAATCTATACCTTTGATTTTAATGGACAATTTAACTACTTATTTGATATATGCTAATTCCTAATATTGTTCACGCAAACTTCAGGCATATTCCACAATTACATAAGACCTTTCTTAAAATTAATAAAAAATTGAACTTCAGAATATCCATCTACCAAGTGGACAGGTAAATATTTTATCGTTAGTATACTATTATTAGTTCAACGTTGTGCCTACGTAGCTAGTACACAGAATCAGGAACTGGATCCAACTGCACTGGTCACCTTGTAAAAACATAGTGAGACACTGTCCTTTCCCCAAGGCAAATCTAAAACATTAATCAGCAAATAACTAGGCAAGTTTTTCTGCATGCAATAATAGTCTTATTGCATGTAAGAGGATGGCTCATGGTAGGTAAATAGTCTGCACACATTTGCAAGATCAAAGCCTTACTTAGGGCAATTCACAGGTTGTGAAAAACACTGAGAGATAAAGGGAAAGAAAGGCTGAATACAACAGTAAAAGAAACATAACATGACACGTTAACATAATAAACTATTTTGAATGCAAAACTGTCGTTGTCCTAAAAACTGTTAATGATGCTATTAATCTCCATAGTAGATGTGTCTACCACCATTTGTCCCTCATTAATCAAAATAATAATACAAAGAGGAATATCTTTAGACATGAAAAAAAAATTATCGCTGTGCATAACCAAAAGACAGAAATGTCTTTCATTCTTCAGAAATTACTAAGGGGGCAATTTCTGTCATTGTTGTTATTGTTATTATGGAGAACTAAGAAGTGCTCCAGACACTGACCAAGTTCAAATCTCACAGGACAGAAAGGTAGTCAGTGCTGCTGTCCCCAGCTCTCCACCCTAATCTTCAAGGGCTCTGAGAGCCACAGTGCCCCAGGGAAACCCTGGGAGACATTCCTCCTCGGGGAGAAAAAAATGCTTCCCAGTCTCAGCAGCCTCTATATGCAGAACCCTTGATGTGATTGTATCTTAAATCATGGTTTGTTTCCAAACTATTATTAGCTTCGTTTGTGCCCCCAGCTACTCCCTCTTCAATCCCTGTGGTGAGAAACTGGTCACTTAGGCTGTATTGTCAACTGCAAGCACTCAAATATTCATAGGTCAAGCAAAAATAGGATTACTCTGTGATTTTAAGATAAATATTGGGAGTTTTAGCTGGTCTTTGGACTTCTGTAACTTCAAGAAACACATTTTTAGGTTTACCTTGGTGAACAACAGGACTGGGTGTTAACCACTTAGCTTAGAGTGATGAACTGCAATGCTGCTGTATCACTTCTTCAGTTTTTAGTAACTTAGGAAAAATACCCAATACCATTAGCATCAGAAACACTGCTCAAGTCATATGGCAAAATTATCCCTCATAGATCAGATGTCTGAAACACCCATATGCAGGAGCAGAGACTTCAGAAAGGTTTCACCATTTCACGGAAATGTATCCCCTGCAGATCTTAGAAACGTCCATTCATATGGGAATTTTCAACATTTTTTTACTTCTGCCATTATTGCTGGAAACCAAAATTCTTGACATGAGTGGAAAACAAACAACAAGAAACAGCAGAACAGGCTAACCAAATGTGGTATTATGAATCCAAATAATTACAACTTCTCTGCAAGATTCATTCAGCTGTGCATCTGATAATATTTCTCAACTGAAAATGCTTAACACTTATGTAATATAGTATTTATTTTGAATGGTTTTACAAAGGCTGCTATATAAAGACTTCATTTCTAGTTTCATTTGTACATTACATACATGGCGAGTCAAATAAAAATCACAGTAGAGTGGGATACTTGAAAGCCAGCATTTCTACAGCAGAATTTTAATTGCCTAGAAAGAAATGTATTCAGGTCAGCACATAGTGAAGCAGCTTGAATAGTTTAACAGATACTGAATTCTGCTAATAGTTCCCATTGCTAAGGCATGGTTAAAATTCTCCGCCGTTATTATTGTTTGTTCACAGGGAATTTGCCAGCAATAATACATGTTTTTATTATACGGTTTTAGGGCACACCCCAAACCAGACTTCGGTGGTGAAGAGGCAGAGGAGGGCTCCCAGGGTGGAGCCAGCCCTTGGGAGAAAAAACAAGTCAACTCCAGAGCAGCTGCTAAGAACTGTGTTTTCTCTAAGTTATAACGTATTTATTTACATGGTGTCCTGTTTAATGGCTGTAAAGTAGCACAAGATAGAAGAGCTGTGGACCTTGTAAGTTCAGAAGAGAAGAATTCCAACTTTTAGACCACCATGAAGCTGAAGGGCCACTTTGTAGAGAGATGTTTGTGGCACGCAGGAGTGTGCCAGGAATTCCTGCAGTGTTGCACGGATTCTTCAGCCAGGCTCCCTGGAAGATCTGTCTAGGTTTAATAGACAACACGTTACATCAGAGCCATCTTAGGGATGTATTTTAAAACACACAGGCAGGGCCCCCTGTGCTCTGAGGGCCCGGGGATTTGACATGCAATCACTCCTTGTCGCAAAAATGTGCTCTTGAGTTTCAGCTTTCCTTCCTTAAAAAAGTGTATGACTGCTCTTCATGACTGAAGAAAAGCTTGAAAGCATCTAAGCAATATCAGCACTCCAGAGCCCTGATTCTGCAGCCTCAAAATCTGTTGTTTCCTACAATGCACTAAAACTCAGCAGTTTTGGCATAACACTAGCTGGTTTGCTCCACTAGCTGGTTTGCTCCAGACATCACACATTTTTTGTTTTCTGTCCCCTTCTCAGAGAGGAGCTGCCTTTTGCTGTCCCACTATCCCCACAAAGGGAAGTGAACTGGACAACGGTATTTGCACTTTCTGCTCCGTTTTGTGGAGATGGGCAGTGGGGGAACAGAGCCAGTTATTATTGCTTTGTCAGAGACCTTTCCTCTGGTGCAATTATAATTACCTTGCATAGCTAGGATATAATTACTTTGAATGTATACATCTTTTCTGATCTTCACTGATTTGCTACCAGCCCCACTGAAAGCTCCTGAACCGACCCCAGTATCTGAGCACTAGCCTTACCCACACAGTCCTCCTCCCACCTCCAGGTTTAACATGACCTTTGCTTTTTCCAGAGTTGTGCTGGAGATTCTCTCTGTATAATGCCAAAGTGATTAGTGATTTTTCTTTCCTTACGAAATAACATTTTACAACTGCTTTTAGAATCTGAAAAGTAAAAATTAGATTTATATTTCACTGTTCTCTAATCTTGTGTGTGCTTTTCTTGGAATTCTAATCTTAAAAGTATATCAAAAGCAGTGTCTGGATTTTCAAACTTTTGTAGCAGCCACATCTCATCATTTCCAAACATAGCACACCATTTTCAAATGTAGGATTTTTTACAAATCTCTTGTTTGCTACAGAAAGGCTGCCTTGGGTCTTCAATCTTGCTGCAGATAATGACAGTAGTTCTTGCAGAACTCTCTCATGACAACCCCTTAAGAGCCTCTGTTTCACACTAAATCTTCTTTGTGTACAGACTTTCCTGCAGTGGGTAATGCAGAACTGAGCTTGGAAACATGTCAAGAAATATGTCAGGTGAGCACAGAAGACCAGTCCAAATCCCTTAAATCCTATTTCATCCTATTAAAATAACACACATGGGTTGGAAGGAGAGAGTCTCAAAAAGGGAAGAAAGGTTGAACAAGGAGTTCAACAATATTACAGCTACACACTGGTGCAAAATACTGACATGCTGATGTCATACGGGACGATCAGGCATCATCTGCCGCTATTGCCCCAACCATGCAGCACTGCCATCTGCTAAAGCTCACCTAAGCCAGTGCTACTGCTAATGCAGAAGTTTCACCCTTATGTCCGTCTTCAGCACATGTTTTTGTGTTGGGAGAGTCACTGCTCCGATCAAAAAGGAATCCTTCTTTCCAGGATGACTTTGGTTGAATCACAAGCTGATCCCCTGGGAAACCAAAGCAAAGGAAGGAGCAGGAATAAATGGCTGGAGGGGAGGCAGGACTTCCCATCCAGGGGCACAGAAGCTTTAGGTTGACTAGAGGTGAAGGTGTACTTTATACCAGAGAGCTGTTATCTGTCATCCCAGATAGAACACAGATGGCATAAAAGAGTATTTAGTATCATGGCCTAACTTGTTAGAAAAACAAAAACTAAATCAAATGTTCAAGTTGGTATCCTGGTGGAGCGCAGATCCAGTGTTCATCACTGCAGAAAGCTGGTTTGCAATCACAAGTGTATTCCAAAATGTATAAGGCAGAAAAAATATTCTGGCCTAAAACCTCTTTTGTGGAAAGTTAGGATTTAGATTTTAAAAATTTAAATGAGGTCTCTTTGTCAGAGAAATACTACTTTTTTATTGAAGAACCAAATACGCAGAGGCGGTGAGACAGGCACAGTGCTTCCCCGGAGCTGCCATTGGGTCTCAAGCTGTGTCCATCCTCCTCTGCAGATCAGGCAGAACCTCTGGTCTTTGTGTGTCGTGATGCTCTGTGAGAAAGGGTCACAACAACAAAACTGCATTCGCTTGCCCTGAGGTGCATGATGGAAGGTGAAGTCAAAGGATTCCTCCATAGAGAGGGAGTAAGACGGAAGAAATAAATTGCAATTCCTAGATGGTCTGAAGTATTCCCATTTTAATCTAAGATTATTTTTTGTTGTTGTTGCTTGTTGAAAAAATACACTTTTCTATGGAAAAAGTTGGGGGGATCCATTTTTATTGATAATATTCTCAGCAGGGAAACTTATGTTTTCATAGCAGTGCTTGTGTGCTTCTAAAAACCCAGCCAAAAATAGCCAACATATCAAAAGGAAGATTCAGATAGCTGTCCTGGATCTGACACAGCACAAGGCATTATTGCTCTTTTAACGCAACAGAGATGAGGGGGAAGAATTCATTTTCAAAAAAAGACAAAACTGATACCTCATAGAGCTAAGGTTTCACTCCACTATCACTGAATTTAAGCTAATCCTACACACAGTTTTGCCTGATTTTAGGGGAAAATGGGAACGGAAAGAAAGTGGTTGGGGACAGTGAGCAGGGCAGGGTTGGTTTGAGTTCTTAAACCACAAAGACATGCTGAGAGATGAGACATTTGGAGGGAAAGCTAGAATGGAAATGCCAAGGGAGAAGGTTTGCCCCATACTGTGAGACAAGGAATAGAAAAAATGAGCTATGACTTATGAGGATTCAGTGGTCACTTACCTGTCTGGTCATGTTTTCTGGTGTGACTCATAGAACCAGGTATTTAAAAGCCTTCAGCATCAGTGCTTAATGCTTTTTCAGAGACTTTTGATCTTTCTCTTCCTTTTTATCTCCATCTTTTTTCATGGGGCTGGGTGCGGGGGAGATGAGGAAATTAGTTTTTCACTCTCTTTCCTTGGTGGGAATAGGTGTGAGGGGATTAAGAAGGTCTTTCACCTCCCCTTCATCCAGTTTGGCTAACAGAATTGTTCCACTTGTAAACTCGAGTGATTACAAACACACCCACTAGTTCTCAGATCATCTGACACATTCATTAGGAATCAAAGGTCTTTTCTAGCTGGGAAGTCTTTACATTAAATACTAAAATAGAAGCACTGTGGCATTCTGCAGTCCTCTATAACAGATCATTACGCAGAGACAGATGGGGTTCCAAGTTTTCTATAGGGTAAGGTTAACAATGTTTTACTGAAGAAAAGACCAAACACAAAGTTCCTGAAACATCTAAATAGGTTCTGTCTTTTCCACAATAAAACATTTCACATATTTTAAAGTTATTTGAAGTTTTGTGACTTATTTTTTGTGTGTAATGTGATACAAAGTGCCAGAGTGTTTCTTTTTTTGCCAAATTAATCAGATATATCTTTTTTTTTTTTTTCTTCCTCATAAGAGTCCAAGTCACTGTAGCTCCACGTCTTGGGCCCATTTAGCTAAAGGTGTTTAGATTTCTCCTTTTTTGTATTGAATTATAACAGTGTTTTGGTTTTAGGTATCAACGCCTCTAAGTTAGAGTATGGGCTTGCAAACATGCCACAAATATAGCAGCCAAATCCAGATATTGGCAAGTTACTGAGTAAGCATAATTCATAGCACACTATGCATTTATATTGGCCTTGCTTCACCTCTTCAAGCATAATGGGATGCATTTGTCTTGGACTGTCTTGAATTTAAACATATGCTGTAGGAAGGCGTTAAGTAACACAGTCAAAGAAAAAATGTAGACAACATGCATAGGGTACAGCACGTGACTGAACACCACTGAACTACAGCAGCTCCCATGATGAACTTCCATTTATTAACGTATTTTTACTCTCTCACATTGAATTGTGATTCTGTGTCCACAGACTTCAACATGTTCTGACCTCACTGAGTGACTTAAAGTAGTACTAGATAACATGATTGCACTTGGCACATAATGTGCCAAGTACTGTTCCAGCTAACAAGATGTATCCAGCCAGAACAGAGTTTTTGCTTGTTGATACACCACCTTGCTCAGTGGGACCCTAATCCCAAGCTAGATCTATCTCCGCCGTAATACAAATGTACCTAAACAGAAACAATCCCACAAGATAACGGGCGCACTAATAGTATTCCATATGACCACACAAGGTGGTGTAATTTAATACAGAATTGATTTATAATATAAAACTATATTTTTGCTATGGAAATTTGAGGGGCAATTTATACCGTTTCCTATCAGCACCTGGCTTAGCATAGGCATGATCTCAGATTGATCCTCCTTCTGCTTGCTCTCCTGTTCATTAGCTACAGTGTAGGGAGAGCACTTTAAACCCTTTGTATATGGATTTCTGACTCCATAGCTGCTTGATTCCACATGAAACATCCCTCTGATCTCCCAGGCTTCTGAGGTTTCAGACTTGTGAAGAATCTCACTTTAGCAGCTGCTCCCATAAAATGGCATATACAAGCAAATTAGTAGAGACCTGAATCTTTCCCTACATACTCATGAAAATACTGGAGCAAAACCAGGCAGATTGACTTATTGCCACCATCCCAGCTGTTTCTTACCACCACCGTAACAGAGTCAAAGGAATAGTGCATAAAGGTACCTATGTGCATTGTAGGGCAAATCTAGTAGGATAAGCCACTTCCATGGTTGCTAGACTTTGTGCTAAAGTGGATTTGTGAGTGGATTTGTGCTTCTTCTATGGTACAAATGATTCCTTTCGATGTCCTATTGCAGAGCTTTGTGCTGAGCAGCATTTCAGATGCCCAGGAGTTCCCATAGCCCTCCAAAAGGCTACTGCAGGAAAAACAAGCAGCAGACACAGTCTCCTTCTTCCTGACGTGCTCATATAAGCCTTGCAGTGTGAGTAGTGGCTGAATTGAGCCTCTTTTTCCCTCCCGGTCTGAGTGTTCGGAAGCTAACTCACCAGGGACAGAGCTGTGAGAGTTCACAGTGCCAATTAATACGGAGTCAAATACTCAAGTTCATAGCCCTTCCACGGTAACCTAATGAGTAGGAGAGCAAACACAGTGTCTTAGCTCATACTTAACTAGAAACTGTTAAGGAACCATTTAAAATTACCCCTTTGAATTTCATAGCAAGGACATAGCTAGAAAGTGTTAGCAGAGAATGTGGCCCCAGACTCTGACAGTTTATGGCTTTTTTTTGCTAGGTAGCAGCTCCATTCTGCCAGCATCCCTCTCATTTTCCTCCAGGTTTTGACAAAAGGTCTTTCCTTCTAGCTCAAGCTGCAATTTTCCCAGCAAGTCAGTGCTGGTAAGAAGGTGTCTGACTTCAATATTTCTTAACAGAAACAGCACTTCCAAGTTTACAGACCCCAAAGGAGAAAAATCAGGCCTGCAATAAGGGAAAATCTGCATTTAACCAGGTCAGTCTCTCTTGTAGACAGAGTCTATAAGCAGAGCTGTGAAGTCTCACATGCTGAGCATAGGACTTGCCCCGCTGGCTTCTCTCTGAGGTCCCCCGGTGAGGGCTCTATCCACACAGTGCACTGTCCCCCCTATTTCCCCTCCCAGATGCAATGAACAGAGCAGAGCTGAAATCTGCTAACGAACAGTAATTGGCACAGGGTGATGGAGTGAGAAGGATGGGGCCAGCACGGCTGCCAGGGGCCCCGTGTTCAAAGGAGCCATAGAGGAGACACGTTCCTCAGCTCCAGCCATGCACTGTATCCTTTCCTCAGCACCTGCCTGAAGAAAATCCCTTTCCATGACGCTATTCATAGGTCCATCCTAACACACAATCCAGTGCCCCAGAGAGATACTGCGCCTCATCGTTTGACTGGAAATAGAGGATTGACCTATCTGAGTCTTATATAAATGTTGAAAACCATGGCAGGGGCTACCTATAGCTGTTTGTATCACTGAGACCATTCTGATGTGAAAATCATGTACACCCAAGAGCACTGTGGTAAATGACACCTTGAGGATCTTTGAGCACCAAACCCTGAATTCACTGTTGCTGGGACCCAAATACTGGCTGAGACCCAAATACTGGTGCGCACACAGCAACCATGTCCATTAACAAGGCAAGATGGGGTTTCGCTTTCCGCCTCCATCCCTTGCATCGCAACTTCCTTCTCTTCATCTCAGTCCATTGAATAAAGGCTTCCAAAGCTTTTACTGTTCATAAGAATGAGGACTTTTTCTCTGTTAAAATTATGAAGATCTCTAATTTTAATGAGTTATATGTTGTGGCAGCAACTTGATGCTAATGAATTACAGAACAGAGGTTGGCAGCAGAGACCTTCCATAAGTTGCAGTATACCCAATTATACTAACAGGCTGGGTAGCAACGAGTGAATTATTCCAACAGAACATAAACCAGCATAATTGTTTTCCTGCAATTTTTATATCAAATATCACTTGTTTTTAAAAACACATTTCTTCTTTCCTTTACCATAGTCTCCTTTTGAGGAGAAGCTTGATCTGTGCCTGATCAGTTTGTTGTACATACTGGAAAAAAGAGCACACATTGCTTAAAGATGGATTAAGCTGTCTTTGTTTCCTCATTGTTTTTCTCCTCTGACCTACCTTTAAGAAAGAGACTTGCACAAGGGCTTTCTCATGGATGCAGTCAGCAGCATTAACTTTCAGTGTGGGTAGGTTGCTACAAACCCTGAGCTGATACAGCTTGGACTAGCTGTCATTTTGGGTTCATCTACATTCTAAAACCCATAGTGGCCACACAGCACGTCACAGGAGAAAAAAGGGCTTCCTGATAGCACAGCTCCAGAGCTTTCTCACACAGGTGAGCTGCAGTGACACCACTTTGTGTCTGCGCCAGGGATTTTGCTGCACAGCTCTTTCAGTGAGTGCATATAGGTTGGGGTTTTTTTTATGATTGGAGGCTTTTTTTTTCCCCCACTGTTAATCCATAGCTTAAAAAAAAATATTCATGATTGAGACCTGGCCTTTCACTGAGGCTCTTTGCCCCAGCTCTGGGCAAGGCTAAGCAATTGCTGTATATAAAACATAACTTGCAGCAGTTTTGACTTTTTACAGTAAGGATTTGAACCAGACCAGCTTTATGATGCCTGATTTCTAATGATAGAGGTCCCCAGCAGAGACAGTCAAAGAAGAAAAATGAATTAATCAGCACTAATTTGTAGGTGGATAACATTTAGGGTGAAATTTTAAATAAAAATCATCAAGGAACACAGGGGTAAAAGGAGCCTTTCAGTTTGCCCTCTTCCAGGGGCACAGGTTAAAAGGATATGACTGTTGTAGTGGAAAGACTTCCCACATTTCTCACTCCAGCAGCTTGTAAAAATAGTGGACTGGGGTTTATTTTATTTTATTTTATTTCATTTTATTTTATTTTATTTATTGCCTTATTTTCACAGACTTTGCTGAGCACAGAGCCTTCAAGTGTTCCAGCAGTATGCAATCACTCGAAGACGCCAAGGACTGTGGCCCTTTAGGAGTCCCAGTGATGCCCTTTGGCATCCCCAAGCAGCCCTAAACCACGGCATCTGGCCATGTACCCCTCTACGCAGCGAGGCCTGATGTGAGCAACGCCTTCAGCACCAGGAACGCATGGACCATGCTTGACCTCATCTTGCGACCATGCAGTGCCATGACCTGAGAAGAACTCTGCAACACTCTGGATTTGGGGCAACATTTTGCTCCCACATGTAGCAGGGCATTCCCCCACCACCACCATCACCACCACCACCTCTGTGTGCAAGCCCCTCCCCAGCACGGTGGGAGCTCGCTCCAGCAAAGAATGTGCAATCAAGATCTGCAATTCAGATCCAGGAGCAGAATGTTGTCTTTAATTTATAAAGCATATACACAAAAGGAATCCTAAATATGATTTTTATTGTTTGTGCATATACTATTTTCCTAGTATCAACATAGGCTTATGCATATACTTTCATTTGTTTTGGGTTGAGTTTTTTTCATTTAAAAAATTCTCTTCAGCTCCTACTCAACAACATCCATCCTGTCTCTTTCTTTCTCTTAGCAAATTCAAATGTGTGTGCACACAGTTGTGCCGACACACACACACACACAAAGCGCCCGGTCAACCTCGTTGTGTTGCATTGAGGTTCCCCAGCGGTGCATTTCCTATTGCCCAGCTCCAGGGTCTCAGGAGCTGGAGCTCTCTCTTTCTATTTACATTAAAGTTACTCCTAAATGAGATTTTCTCCATCATGTGAGAACTGAGTTATTTCTGACTAGGTTCCCTACAGCATTAGGAATGTCAGGTGAGGAGGGACTTCAGGAACAATGGCAGCAGTCATTACTACTACCTCCAACACACAGCTGCTCTCAGAAACTCATGATGTCCCATCTTTAGGCTTTGCTGGTTACAAGAGAACATAAAAAATTGTAATCAGACAAATAATTTTTAAGAGGCAAAAACATTTGATATTAGCATCAAAGTCAAGCAATGTGCTTTTTTGAAAATCCTTATTAGTGAGGCAAAAGCCTTTTTGATTTTCACTGCGTTTTCCCATGTTGTACCATGTCCAAAATCTAGGAGGTACTGGATCTACCTGACAGACACTTGAATACTGAAGTTAGGCAATCCAAGTAGGTTACTAAGAACTGTAGCGGTTTTGTACACAATATTATAGCAATAGTGAAAAATGTTATTATGCCTAAAAAACAAACTAGAAACAGAAACAAAATAGTCTATGCTTTATAAAATATGGTAAATTGTGGGTTATGCCATTTCCTGTTTTCCTCCAATGAATTGGCTAAGAAGTATAATTTGGATACTTTTATTACTGCTGTTTCCATACATGGCATATTGTTAAACAAGATCCCACTCTGACTGAGGTGTGTCCTGCAAGAAATCTAGTGCCAGGGAGACTGATCAATGCCATCCACTTCCAGGACTGGAGCCTAATGGAGAGCTCCTGGTCTGAGCCCCAAAGAATGCAACGCAGGCACAAAGAAATGCAGTTCGGGCATGGGACTGAGCGGTCAATGGTGTAGAGACCACTTGTGAAAGAAAGAGCCTTCAAGGAACAGCGTTTAAGTGTGGAACTTGGCAGGCAGGAGCAGGGCGAAAGCTCCAAGGATAGCAATGAGTAAGAAAAAAATTAAAAAGCCAATTGTGGGAAACTGAGACACAGGAATCAGTAACGAAGTATGATCAGAAGTGTATGGCACGCGAGACTCCAAAAAGAGATGGAGAGGCTTTACCAACTTGTTTGTGCAAAAGTTGGAAGAAATGTCTGCCGTCCTGAGCCAGTGTCACTTTCCATCTGTTGTGTATTCTGGATGGTTGAAAACCCCTTGAAGTCTTCCAGCGTTTCACAGGAAAAGATTCTGGGATTTTCCTTGGGGGTGTTGGAGGGGGGAGGGGTCCTTTTTTCATTTAACATTTTTAGTATTCAAATTAGAAGACTTTCAGCATCCTGGGGTGAGACTCAAAAGCCTTTCCCTAGGAAGCCTGGGAGCATATCAGAAATCAATGGCATGGAGGATGGAAAAAGTTTCAAAAATGTGAGACTGGCAGGAAATACTGGCACATTTCTGTTTGATATTTACTTTCTTGGCATGCAGTGGCTCTTTTAGCGCCAGTGGAAAATCCTTTAGTGCCAAGCCACTCTCAGATAAATCTGCACACAAAATACACTTTGAATTGGCATGTAGCTTTTGAGATTAAGGTTTAACCCTTGCCAAAATATGTATTTTTGGATTCTAGCATCTCTCTTAAGTAAATTAGGCAACTTCATAACACTAAAATGCTACACATGACTGATTTGAATTTGATGCTTCTGAGCTCAGCCAAACCAAATGAATGGGGAAGGGTGAGGACACCTGACACGGAAGGAAAACCATCCAACTGGGTGCAGGTTTGCTGCTGTCTCTCTCACTACTAAAGCACCGATGCGGGAGTACCTCTGATCAGCAGTGCTCCCTGCAGCAGGCTGGGAGCAATTCCTAGAGCTCCAGGTCACACAGGGGTTCAGCATAACTGCATGATATTTCAGTATAATAAAGATGGTCATCTATATGATAGTTCTGAACTGCATAAAAAGATGTCATGGACAGGTGCACTGTAAATCCCTCACTATAAGTAGGGTCGTGGTCATTGGATCAGGAGTTATGGTGAAGATCAGGAGGCAAAGTCAGGAAGCACAAAGAAAGATCTACAGAGCAAGACAGCTCTGGATGCTAAACCCTTGGGCTGGTTCTTATGCCCATGTCCCACTTATTTCTTCTTTCTCATTCATCATCATTATGCAGAGCATTTCTCATGAAGGAAAGGTTCCTTTCATCCTTTTTCCTCACAACTTTCCAAAACAGCACACCTTCTGATAGTGCACCTCTCTGCTCTCAGTGGTACAACGAGAACCCATTGCTGCCTTTGGGAAGCTGGAGAATATCTGCCTTTGGTACACTGCTGGGTCAGCTGTAATTCTTGAAATTACACTCTTATTTGCCCATGAACATGTGAAGACAATACAGCCAATTGCAAAGAAATGAAAGATATGAGAACATAGATTAACCCACAAAATTCTGCTGTTTATTGTTTTTATATAGAGTTTAACTAGGCTGTTTTTAAAAGCCTATGACACATAAACTCAGCATGAATCCAAGTTACCTGTATTCCATAATCCCATTATTATATCTCATCACAAACCAATTACTTAAAATATCTCTCGCTCTAAGCCAGTCCTTTTTGGCAACAATAGAACAAGAATCTAAAACCTCAGCCATGTTAGCTAAGACAAAGCCTAGCTTTGCTAAAAAATGTGGGTATGCGAAGTCTTCCAGAGTAAGGAAATAGAGTAATATTAACTTTTAACAAAATAGGATACACTTCCTGTTCAATAAGGTACAACAGGCGTTGTTTACGCAATTTCTCTCTTCTAGTGTTGCTTCTTTGGCTTCAAAGCAGTTATGTCATATTTGTACAGAGAACCCTAATGCAAAGTCTCTAGCCCAGTATTTCTAGGTCTAATCAACTCACTGACAATGTCAGTCTCTAGGTTATTCTGACTGTCCCGCTATAAACGGCTTGAAATCATGGATTTATGAAAAGAGGAACATCAGCTGTCATCCCAGCTTTCCAGCATTTGGCTAACTTGCTTCTACCCTGTCAATAAAAATAGGTTGTTATTAACAGAGCAGGAACTCAAAGGAATTGCTTGAAGCATGTTTCTTAGATACATAGTTTATGGTATTCAGACAAATTCACCAAAAATGTGTTGGGAAAAAAGGTTGGTTTATGTATTTTCAGACCAAAGATCTCGTTATTTAAAATACTGTCAGGTTGTTTTTCATCTTCAGAGCTGGCAAGCACAGGAAAACATGGTGCAAATAAAAGCAGCCTTCCAAAATGTCATACTGATTATGCATTCACAAGTCAGCTACTTGAGGCTCAGCTAGATGACAAATATCACGAGTCCACTACATGGTTTAGCTGTTGTGGTTTGAGAGGCTGGACAACAGCCTTTTCTACACATATTGCAGAAACAGACATGTTGCAAAAGACATACCCAGTGATAACATTTCCTAACCTATAAATTTAGGTTTATGTTCATTGCTTTTGGTGGTTGATAAAATATGGTAAAGGCTGGCATCAAGCTCCTAGCTTTTTATCACATCACTTATTTCACAGGACATATGTTGACATGTTTTGTAATTTCTTCCACTATTTTTTCCCCACTATTTTTTCCCCACTATTTTTTCCCCACTATTTCCCCATACTTCAACAGTGACAGCAGCCTATGACCATCTAGCTCTAGGAACTTAGAAAAATTATTGTAATAGATGGTTAGACACGTTTTGCGCATGCAGAAACTTCTTCAAAGTCGTGAGATGTTCCCCAGTGTGTACCTTTCCAACAGTAATGAGATGTTGAGCAATAAAAAGAATGCATGTCAAATTGTAACTGATAATGGACAATGATTTACTTCCACTGACTTTACCTGTTTTTCTCTCTCAGAAAAATATTTAGTGTATATTTTCATTAGCATGGCATTCTCAGAAGAACAGGAAAATTGAGACTATTTAATGTCTCTTGAAGGAATGCTTTCAACTGCTGAGAATGGAGGGGAAAAGCCATGGAAGTAATTTGCTACTGAATTTCTTCATAATTACAGGGTTACCACACATGCAAAAACAATGAGTCTCCTTTTGAAATTCTACATGGGTGAAAGGTGAAGACCAAGCTGATTTGGGTCACTTGTTTATTCTGATGATGATAACAAGCTTGAATATATAATAATAAGGAGAAACCAAGAGCCACGTTGACATAAATGAAAAATAACACACCCAATTTTTCAGAAAAGCCTAAAATGATTCAGAGTCTTTCTTAGTCAGAAATTGTTTCTGCAGATTCTGGTAACACCAGTAAAAACTGATAAAAAATAAATACAACTTTAATTATCCCCATATTTATTAATGCCCATATAGCTTGTGTCTATATTAGTGTTCATAATGATAGTGTATTGTCTGTCTTGGAAAGCTGGCAATAAGTTAATGTTTGATAACATACAATAAATTAAGCTGAGTTAATGTTGGCTGGTATAGGAATAAGGTTTCTGAGGAAGCCATTACAAGGGGTACAGCTGTGCTGGTTTTGGCTGGGACAGAGTTAATTTTCTTCACAGTAGCTAGTATGGGGCTGTGTTTTGGATTTCTGCTGGAAACAGTGTTGATAACACAGGGATGGTTTAGTTGCTGCTGAGCAGCGCTTACACAGAGTCAAGGCCTTTTCTGCTCCTCACCCCACCCCACCAGCGAGGAGGCTGGGGGAGCACAAGAAGCTGGGAGGGGACACAACTGGGACAGCTGACCCCAGCTGCCCAAAGGGCTATTCCATACCGTATGGCGTCGTGCTCAGCATGAAGAAGAAGGAAGCGGGGACATTAGGAGTGATGGCATTTTGTCTTCCCAAGTAATCGTTACGCGTGATGGAGCCCTGCTTTCCTGGAGATGGCTGAACACCTGCCTGCCCATGGGAAGCAGTGAATGAATTCCTTGTTTTGCTTTGCTTGCGTGTGCAGCTTTTGCTTTCCCTGTTAAACTGTCTTTATCTCAAGCCAGGAGTTTTCTCACTTTCACTCTTCCGATTCTCTCCCTCATCCCACCGAGGGGGAGTGAGTGAGTGGCTGTATGGGGCTTAGTTGCCGGCTGGGGTTAAACCACAACAACAACTGACTTCTTAATCCACTAATGTTCTTCACCGCACACAGATAGACAATTTCAGCTGAAATTAGAATCTCTTTGTCACAGAGATGGTGAATGAACCATCATGACCAGTCCAATGTCCTGCACAGACCGAAGAGTGTCACAGAAGATGCCCACATATGGGTTTCTTTACAAATGTCAAGATGTTATTGATAGGATTTCCCCTTCTGAAGAATGAGAATCATAAATCTTTGTGAGCACAAGACACACATCATTGTTTCATAACAACTTTTTAATAGGTTTTTAAAGAAAAAATATTAGCTTCATCCTACCTGATTCACTGTAATTTCCATCACTTCATTTCCTCCCTTAGCACTCTAGGACTCCATATATTATCTCTGGTCCAAACACCTCAGCCAGAGATACCCTCCACATTTGCCTACAAATAAATGTGAAGAACAGGAGAACATAGCCATTGTCTTCATCAGATGGGCATATCACTAAAGCATTCATTGAAAAAGCTGCTTCTGTGCTGCTAAATAAAACAGGGACAGGGAGTAAACTCAAGCACTAGACCACTGGTTGTCCATGCCACTTAACTGTTAACATGCTGCCTGGCATGGCTGTGCCAGCTAGCCTTCTCAGGCACAGTGTGAGGGATAGACAGGATGCCTCCTAACCTATTTTGTCCTATTATGGACAAAATTCACAAGGTTCCCTCCATCTCTCATACTCCCCAGGGCTATCCCAGCAGACTTTGCCTCCTAACCACTCTTCAAGCCACTTTGTGGGCATGCAACACATATCCTCAGCTTCATGCTACAGAAGTACTTCTCTAATGGCTGCAGCACATTATTTCAGGCACTGTGAACTGAAAAAAGTCGGTATTTGTTTCACTACAAAATGAAATATCTGATCTTGCATGGAGTATTATCATTTAAATATGCCTGCCCGTTAAGGAATGTTCAGGTAAACTACAACCACCTTGATTACTCCCATCATCTGACTGCAGTTCAGATCCCATCACTTTGATATTTTGAAGGCACTAGATATGAGCCTCTAAAAACACTGTGAGTCAGCAAATTCTTCTGCTTTCTTTGGGAAGATGATCTAGATTTGCAGTGCTGCAAACAAGAACAAAGCCTGGCTGCCTGGATCTAAAATATATGCTGACTTCATATAATGATTTTTTTAGGACATAAGTGGATTAAATTCATTCTTTTGGTTTTGATTTGGTAAAGCAGGTTTACTTATGATAAAGTAGGAAAGGAGCCTGTTTGTGTTCAGATAGGTTTAAATTGTAGGTGTCTTCCTCTTGGGAGTGAAGAAGTAGGTTTTACCAGCTTTTATATAGTAAAGACTTAGAGTCTCCATATAGCCAACAGAGAGAGGTCTCTGAAGGCCTCCATGGAGATTCTCTGCACTTGAATTAATCCCATTGACTCTTCAGTGAAGGTCAGTGTAATTAAAGATTTATTAATGATACTAGAGAACAGGGAGTTACATTGAGAGCTTGTAGCCAAACCTAGTATTAAATCCAGATCTCTGCGAGTCAAATGACTTCTGTACAAGATCTTCCTTTTTCCTCAGCATGAAGACCAGAATCTTGATTAAAAGGTAATCTCGGTAGACCTGTAATGATAACTATGGGTAAGAATATGTCTTGAGAACACCTTCCAGGTGATCAAATCAGACTGAGAACTCATCGGCATTACTGAACAGAAAAGAACACTATTTGAGGCTGAAAAAGGGTACCTGTCATGAATCAGTGAATTAGCATTTCCTTCTAGATAAAATATAATGGCAGCATGCCCAGTTTGTCATGGTGAACAAAATGATCTAATAGGCTTCTTTCACCTCTAATTTTAAAAAGTCAATTATCTACTTTAACAAGATGCTTTTTTTGACAAGGGCCAACAATAATGATGATGGACATACCCTTTTCACTTACAGGGGTTTTTTTTGTAATTTACATATATAACATTTTTCATAGCATTAACAGTATTCAGAAATATGCTGAAAAGGTAATTGAAGCAAGTCTAGATCTGTCTCTCATGTAAACATGTGGAGTGCAAATACACATAGGATGATTATCAGTAGCTTAAGTGGCTTTTATCATAATGGCATTTAAGCCTTATTTCATGTGCTCTAGGGTTATTTTTAAAAATCTGTTGTCTAAGAAGACAAATCACTTCTTGGGAGTTTTCCAGCCATTTGATTAAGAACTACCCATCACCCCCAAAGGCCCTGCAGCTGTTCTAGCAGAAAACTTAAAGGCCAAGATATTATAAATATCAGGAATAATACTGCAATGATTGTATTTAAAGTGTATTTGTTCACTTGTTAGGATTCACTACACTCCCTAAAATATAATTCTTAAAAACTATAACAGGAACTCATTTAAGTAGCAGCTCAAAAGGCAAAGAACTCAATTCTCTTCTTCATTCAAAATATGTTTGTTTTTCATTTCGTGATATAAAGTATGAAATGAAGCCTGAAGCACAAAGATTAAAACATCCAACTATAACAAAAATGTCACCTTTCTCAATATAGCGTTTCCTGTTTCTTCTGATCCCGGTATTCCTTTCTCACAGCAGTATCTCTGTTTCTGTGCACAGACATCTGGGCCAGAGGTTGATTTCTCAGCTATGGAAAAAAATAGTGGTATAGAGTCTAAGTACATTCCTGCTGCAATTTGCCTTCTTTACTTACATATACCTATACCCACCAGTCCTGCAATAGGATGGTCCAACAGCATGCAAAGAAATCCCTTTTTCCAGAAAACTCAGCCTAGCAGTAATTGTGGGTTTGTGGGAATAACTGTCACAAGAATTGACCTAATCAGAGCCTAAAGCAAAGAGCAAACATTCCTTTTGCCTACACAGTTCCCTCTCCTCCAGCTATCCTACATACACCCTTGCACAACTCAGAAGCAATAACGCGTCCTCCCAAAGGCAAATGCTATTCATGTATTAAAAAAAGAACCAGGAGAGTATGGCTGTACCGACCCACATCTGTAAGCGTTGTGTTTGCAACACGATCAGGCAAAGACAGAAAATGGAACCAGGAGGAGATCCTGGAAAGTGCTGTATCAAGAGGCTGAGAGGAAGGTTTCTTGAAATGGGAAATTCATGTAAGGTTTCAAAGAGTTCACAATTACATTGAAGTTATTGAAATACAAAAGCGAAGATGGTTCCTAAGGTGATAATGCCATGAGGCAATTTTGACGGTAATTTTTGCATTATGACATCAGTTATTTAGAACAAGAGATGTGCCCTTCTCAAGATGTAAATCATATGATGAAAACAGAAGATAAAATTTGTTTTTCCATATTAGTCTGTTTGTGATTTTTGAGAACAGGCTTTCTACTAAGCCTTGCCATTTGTCTCGCTAGATGTGAATAACAAGATTAGAACTTCAAGGACTCTATCCTCAGCCAGTATATATTTGCGTACAAGAGTTGAGGCTTTGGCCTAAACTATTCAAAAGCCCATTTGTGTTTTAAAAATTCAAACAATTTTAATATTTCAATATTCCCCCTCGGGTTATTGAGAAAAATCAAATTTAATACTCACCAACCATCTGATTTATATAAATATCTTATAAACTTTAATACTGGTGCCTTTGCGCACTTAAGAGCCACATGGGATATGAGAACAGGGAAAAGTTACATGGAAAGTCAGTGGGAAAAGATCTGGTTTCTTAGTTATAAAGCAATAAAGGGCATGCATTTAAAATTACATATTTTAATATTTCACATAACCTATACTGGATGCTGCGGAAAATGAGTACATTGGTTTGGAGTTTTGCATATGCTTGTTGATCGTAACAAATCCAGGTGGGAGGCCTTAGCTGTGTTCTCAGGCACTGTGTGGTCATGCATGCACACTGAGGACTGAGGAAAAATCACCCTTCTGAACTCTAATTCAGGGACCACTCCTGCTTTGTGTGTTATTCATGTCTCTCATCTGCAGGATTTACCATCAAGGAAGGTACTGGGACCGTTGGTCAGATTGATGGTAGTGAAGACACTTGCTCTCTGGCACTGGAAAGACAGAATCCACTTGAATTCATCACCTGACCTGGGCAAAATTCATCCCTGCATAGAGGGTTGATATGAAGTGAATGTACTGCACAAGTTCCAGTTAAATCTTCAAAATAAGCTTCAGGCTGGGGAACGTAGGAGGGAAGCTATGGGGATGGAGGCAGGAGGAAGCAGAGAGCGGGGCAAGGTGAAAGCATGCCAGGCAGGGCTCATGGGCAGCCATCCTCTGTGAATCCCTGAGGATGTGATCGCTGCTTATGCTCCCCAGGAGTCGGAGAGGAGAGCCTGGAGGTGTCTGAGGGGCTTTTGGCCAAGCCCCAGGAGAGCCCCTCTGATGGACCAGGCACACAGAGGGAGGGCAATGATGAGCTGATGCGAGGGCTTGCTGCTGGGGAGAGCAACACAGCGTGAGCTGAGGATGGAGCTCAAACCCATATCCTTATCAGATATCATCTTTTACTGTATTATTTCATTTTATCATAGAACGATCTTTTTTCTGGGGTAGACCCTGTCATTTTATGCTGTGTGAACTGAGGGCTGAATTCAGGGCCCTGTGCTGAAAGCTGCCATTGACCCAAGAGTGAAAAAGCAAATAGCTGCAAAATGCTGACATCACAAGATGTGACGGGAGTCAAATCCCATAGCGGTGGTTCGACCCGTGCAAACCCCTGGCTATGTTCAGACCGACACTGGGCCCTGATGTCACTCTGGAAACTAAAGGCATTTAAAGTAAGCCAAAAGAAACCAACTCTTATCGCAGAACAAGAGTATCCCCAGACAGCACTGTAGCGATACAGCTATGCTGGAGCCGTGACACAGGAATAACTGGCGAAGCTCTCCCGTGATGACAAGCCCTCGGCTTGACGCTCCCTCTGGAGCACTCATGGCTGGAGGGGCAGGGAGAGCCAGGGGAGGGGAGGCCCACAGAAAGGCAGGAGCAAGGGGCAGCCTCTGCACCGTGTCCTCCGTCTCCTTCCACTCATCTCCAGCAATGCCGCCGTAGCAGCCAGGGACTGCTGGTGCTGGCTGGCGAGAGGATGGCATCCCCCGGGACTGCCAGCTGCAAGTGCACCTTCAATTGCAGCGTATCCAGAGCAGGGGGGAAGCTGTAGTAACCACAGTGGTAACCACAGCTACGAGGGGGGGAATCACAGAATCGCCAAAAATGAAAAGGAGCTTAAAAAGCCATTTAGTTCACCCTCCTCTCCCCCTTTCAAAGGCAGGATCAAATTAAAATCTACTCATGATAGATGCTTGCCTCCCTGTCCTTAAGGAATTTCTAATTATGGACAGTACACAGTTTCCTTAGTCATTTATTTCTGTCTTTCTTCAGTCTTTACAGTTAGAAATTTTTTCCCAATATCCCACCTAAATTGGGCAATTTAAGATCATCATTTTTGATATTACCCACAGCAGACAGAGAAGCACTTTTCCCCTTCCTCACAGAGGAATCTTTGAAGTGTTTGAGGACTCTAGGATGTCTTCCACAAGCCTCCTCTGCTCGAGACTGGGAATGGCAGGCAGATGGCAAATGACTTACAGAGAAAGCTTATGTATTGGTACATTGCATCCAAGTCTGTAAATGTAACACATATATAACATCAGGGTAATCCATCAGGCGGAAAGTCATCTACTCATACTTGGGTACTAGGAGCAATGGTTTTAATGGTGAAATTGAGCAAATGGTAAAAATGAGAAGAATCCAATCATTTTACTGAACTCTGTGCTACAGAATTGGCCTAAATTGACTTTACAGAATTTCTGTTTGCTGTCAATGGCATAGTGGTGTATGATCCTGTCATGGTTTAACTCCAGCCAGCAACTAAGCACCACACAGCCCCCGGTGGGATGGGGGAGAGAATCGGAAGAGTGAAAGTGAGAAAACTCCTGGGTTGAGATAAAGGCAGTTTAATAGGGAAAGCAAAAGCTGCACGTGCAAGCAAAGCAAAACAAGGAATTCATTCACTGCTCCCCATGGGCAGGCAGGTGTTCAGCCATCTCCAGGAAAGCAGGGCTCCGTCACGCGTAACGGTTACTTGGGAAGACAAACGCCTTCACTCCGAATGTCCCCCCCTTCCTTCTTCTTCCCCAGCTTTATATGCTGAGCATGACATCAAATGGTATGGAATAGCCCTTTGGCCAGTTTGGATCAACTATCCTGGCTGTGTCCCCTCCCAGCTTCTTGTGCACCTGGCAGAGCATGGGAAGCTGAAAAGTCTTTGATGTAGTATAAGCTCTAGTTAGCAACAACTGAAACATCTCTCTATTATCAACACCATTTTCAGCACAAATCCAAAACATAGACTCATACTAGCTACTATAAAGAAAATTGACTCTATCCCAGCCAAAACCAGCACAGATCTGTAACTTCTTAACCCAAGTAGCAATGCGTATTTTCTGACGGATATTTTTATCAATTTCTTCTTCAATAGCAGTGAGCATTGAATCAAGATAATCTGTTTCAGTCTGAAAAGCATACCTGGTTATTATGTTCATTACTCATCTATCTCAGCTCATCCCCAAATAATATGGAAATTGCTCGGTAACATTAATTATACCAAATTTATTAATAGGCATTTGTAAAGAAAAATAAAGCAAAACATCTACAGCATTTTCCATTGTCCCTTTCTTCTAAATTTTTTATTCATGCTTTAGTATACTTCTTTCTTGAGCAATTTCAACCTTCTCTTTAACTTAACTTTTCTTATAAATGCTCCAAATATATGCAGAAATGACATGGGAAAGCCTAAAGTATTTGTCCTGTATGTATTTTCCCAGACCAACAGCTAAAAGGACTGGGGATGGCAATGCTTAGTTCTGATAAACTATTGCTCCATGTCCAGTTTTGTATGTGCCACTCTTGCTAAAGCCAGGCATGAAGATGGAAGAGGCAAGAGGTGATTAGCACATTGGCCAAGTCTTTTGTCCCATAAGAGTGTTTTCTCAATAGAAAATGTCTAGATGATTCTCAAAAGCAGGCAAAATATTAGTTTGCTATAGCTTCTTAGGAGCTCAGATGTGGCTATGTACACTGCACGCTGAGACCTAGATTCATCCCCACTAACTGAATCATCAAACTGAGGTTTCCTATACAGGCAGTAGAGAAATATAGGACCCTCCAGAGGGTAGCATGAAAATCACTCACTAATTGCCCATTGGCTTAATTGAGGAATTAAAGGCAATTTTATTCCTAACTTTGTCACTTCAGCTAACCCAAAGCTCTAATTATGTAGCCCTAAGAGAAGAATTTAAGGAGTATGATCTCCTACAGACATTATTGAGGCCTTTAGTCTACATACAGTGATACCAACAATCTTTTCCTGCATATCTTGTTTCAATTCCTGGCCATAGCTTTACTGTACTGACTCAAACTGCAGCTTACCAGTTGCATTGATATCTCTACTACATTGTATTTATGATACAAGATGACAAGCCAACACTTTTCTTCTACAGTAATGTTGGCATTTTGAGCAGCATGAGCAGAAAAACAATTCTGAAACAAAGGAAAACAGAAACCATTTTAAAGAAAATTGCCCTCTTTCTAGAAGGAAATGGAGAGAAGAAACGCAGACATACCAATTATGCAAGCAAGGAAACATTTTTTATAGGTTGTCAACAGGTATAATTGGGCCTGACAATCCACCTTCAAAGCTTGAGACTAATTTAGTACAAGCAGGAGATCTGTGAGGCAATATGGAGTTTCCCACAGCGAGGTCACCTCAGAAGTGCTCCACGTTGACAGTAACCCAAAGTCATTATCACCTGGCAATCAATTCAGCGGCCTGTGTAAAACAAGTGGATGGTCTCAGCTCAGTTTCCAATTGTAAGGTGGCCACAGTGGGGAAATCTCCATTATAATTAACAGCAATTGGCAGCTGCACTAGCAAGGCCTCAGATGCTTCCATGAGAGCTAGACAAGGATGGGAGGAGCACCTTCAATGGGCAGTCGGTAGATAGCTTGCACCTGGCTGGCTGTGCTGTGCTAGTCTTAGAGCAGACTAACCAGTAATGTCAGCACAATTTATTTGCAAATGCAAAATTTGAATTACTATTTATTTCCATTTACAACATTTATTTCTCGATACCCTGAGTACCTGCACAGCATTTTTACCAAAAAAGGAAAACATCAGCTTCATGAAGAAATCCTCATTTTATGTATTCCCACCACATAAGGGCAAAAAAGACCAAATTCAATCAGCTGTCCTAAAGAAAATACAACACAGACTCACAAATCTGACGGGGAATTTGGTTTGTAAAAGCATTACCAAGATAATACAAATCACATTGTTTTTATGGCTAGAATATTGCATTCTGCTGTTGAGCCAGCGGCAGTTGGACTCCGCTTGGACAGCAGATGGTGTCCTACTGTAACACTAAGCTACACTGCTCAAAGAGGAATCTTAAACCAGCCTTTAAAATACTCTCCAATTTCTATTTAATTACTTTAATTGGCTTTATAGACTACAGAATAAAAATGATGGGTCTGTTTAAACACTAGGCCGAATTAAAAAATCTAGTGTGTTGAAAACATTGACTTTGAAACATAGGTCCCATTTCTGAGAGTATTTTCAGTATTGAAAGGAACTTTTGAAAAATGCGATCATACCACTTAAGTGCCTGAGTGGTCCTTTTCAAAGGCACCATGGGCAAATAAGTGTTAAGAATCCCTCTGAGGGTCAGGGGAGTCAGATGCATCACACTTAACTGTGCCTTTGAAAATTTTCTCCTTACAGTATACATTATCTGCATATAGTAATGAGAAATCTAAACTTACAGTTGTTCTGGTAAAGGCAATGCAAAGACTTATGAGCTCACATGGGAAAGGACCATTTTTTTTCTTCTGTGTTGCATAATGTCTTGTGCAGTGGGCATGTGGTCCCCATTGGAGCCCTCAGATACCAACTTAGTACAATTAAAAATCCACAGATATTAAATTTATCCCTGATAAATGACATACTGTTGCTGTGATACTAAATCTAAAGGAAATAATGTAATGCTTTCAGTCTTCATCCAAAGCCATTTTTCCTTGTATGGTTGTTTTTTCCCTGATCTTTAGGATGTGCACAAGCTCACAGCACTTTGTGACTAATGAGGTGAACTGGATGGTGAACAGAAATCTATTACATTAAGAAGCTACAAGTCTGCTGATGACACTGGACTTCAGGAAGTAGGTGGGTAAAAGTGAGAGATCCTTACAGGCTTGGAGCCTGGCAAAGTGTTGCGCAGAACCTGACTCATGACTAAGCCTGGTCTAAAAACACTCCTCCAGCAACTCCCCTTTCACATCGCTTACCGAATCACAGCTGTGGCCACTGCTGGGTTTGATGCATTGCCGAGAAGGCCCGTGTGACTCAGCTCAGGGTTATCTGGAGTTTGCAAGCCTAGATTGAATTTACCGTCACTGGGAGGGCAAAATTTGTTGGGAACAGTATTGTCATTCATACTGGGAGGTGATGAAATCTTTGCTTGCTGGAGCAGATAATCATCATCTTGTACAGCCAAACCCGGGCTGGGGCAGAGAAGTCATAAACGGTGTTATTCGCACATTTTTCTTTTTTCACAGAGACCCTTGTAAAATCCTACTCTCTTTCTGCTGCTTTCATAAGAAAATTATTGTTCCTCTAGCCCCAGGTTATGGGAGTAGCCTCACTGATGAAGAATCTCAATTCTTCATATGAGAAAGCACTCTTGACCTCATCCCTTAGAGAAAGAGTATAGTCACATGAATGAGATACCTGGTTTTCAGAAAACATTTTTATTTTCTTCATCCTCCCAGATATGACAGAGGATGCAGAGGTCAATATTCTCCAAAAACATTTACATAACCTCTCCAAAAGCAATAAAATGATGAAACCCAGAATCTGCAAATTGTGGTGATTTGTAGTGCTTTGATTTATAGCCCTGTTGGGTTCAGAGTGAATGATTTCTACAGAGACCAGTCCCTCTAATCGGAATTTTACAAGAAACGGATGTGCTAAAAGAAACAGAAAGCTAACAGGGCTTCTGGTTACATTTTCAGCTTGATTTATAGAGCTGTAAAACTCTCTGTATCAGGGAGCTGACACCAATTTCTAGAGAACTGTGAACATTTGTTTTCATCTGATTTTCCTGCAGGGTTTCTAGGCCCACTTCATTCACAAAAGACCCCAGTGAAATCCATGTCAGGTGTCAGAGAGTGTGGGACAGTGGTGTCACAAGTGAGCTGGTGGCAAAGGAAGACCGGTTTTGTAGCAGAGCAAAAAGAAACTAGTTCTGGGAATGTCTGTTTCAGGGACAGAAGTGTACTTTTAAGGAGTCAGGAGTGGAAATGGAGCTGAGACGGGAGCAGGCGTTACAGGCGCTGAAATGGCTAAGGGAGGTCCAGTCTGGCATGGCAAGGGATGCTGCAAAACTGAGCAGTCCCTCAGCTGAAGGCAAGCAGGTGGAGAAGACAGAAAGCCAAGTCTGGTGCTGCAGCAGCCATGCCACCATAGCGTGACCACAGCCTTGCACCTGCTGACAGAGGCAAATGCCACCCACGTGAGGATGCGTCGGGACAGTGGAGGAGCAAGGTTGTGAGAAGAAGGAGGTCTGGAGAGAAAGAATGGGGCACGAACCAGGGACAGGGAGGTGCAGCCCGGTCAAAGCTGCAGCCTCTGTTAGTGCCCACGACATGGCACGGGGACATGGTAAGACTGCTCAGACAGGCAGAGAAGCACCCGGGAGCCTTGAGCAGGGAGCGGGTGGCAGGAGAAGTCCCATGGCCAGGCTCCCCTGGAGACGCTGCCAGGGCTGGGCTGCAGGCGGGGACACACACTTAGAGGCAGTGCCTGTGGCCACTCGTGACAGTGAAGTGCCCCAAGGAGAACCAAAACAAACCAGCACATCTACCAAGCCAAGTGCAATGCCCAAGATGGGGGAGAGAAAGCCGAGAGGAGCAGGACATGGCATGGGTCAAGCACAAGAATCAGGAGAGGAGAGATGTGAGCAAATGCTCAGGTCAAGAGTGGGTAGATCACCAGGAATCGTCCTCCTGGAGGTGGGCTGTCATTCGAAGTAAAACCTCTGTCTGCCTCTGTGAGGATGCTAAACAGCTCCACGACTTGGATCTTGCCAGTTCTGCTCCTTCTTACAGCTAGAAATGTGTAGAAATGTTTGGCTTCTATTTTCATGCCCAAAATTAAGACAGTGTATAAAAGTTAGAACAAAATATAATCTGAGGCCTCTTTTGAGAGGATAAGCTCTTCCCTTCCAGAAAACAAATCATGTTAAATCACAGGTTATTACAGGTGCTCGAACTAGTATCCTGTCCACAGAGAGCTGCAGCAGATTCTAGTGGAAAGGAAAATAGAAAATAACTTTAAACAATCACTTTTAAGCCTAGTGGATCTCCAGATCTAAGGCCCTGATCCAACCACTTGTTACATTCCAGGACACTTAGCGAGGGTTGTGGGCAGGCACTACCATGCCCAATTGGCAAAGGTTTTAGGATCAAAGCTTGAGGTATTTATGTGTTGGCTAACAGGCTAGCATAAAATGGCAGCTTCTGCTGACATAGCATTTAAGAAAATGTTCTTACCTCGTTATGCTGTTTAAAGAAACCCTATCGGTTACTTTATTATATCAAATTATTAAATACTAAATACATTATTTTATAAAATGGTTTAGTAGTATGTCCATGTTATTTTGTTTTTAGAGTGTCAAGTTAAAAAACAGTTATTAATTAATAAACTAAGGTGCATTTTATTGCTCTAACAAGTGCAGCTCTAAAAATTTATTACCACTTTCCAAGGATTTACTTCCTTTATTTAAAAAAATGTATTGGTGTCTTAAATTAATTATAAAGATCAAACTTACATGGAGAGGCCCTGATCCAGCAAATGCACATGCTTATGAGTAATTTAACTGCATGAGTAACTTCATAGAATTCAGTGAGTGAGAGAGAAGCTGTGATCCGTGGGGCTCCTAATGTGGGTAAAGTTATTCATGGGCACAACTCTTTGCAGGACTGGAGCCAAATATAACACGTATACAAATTCCCATGTAGAAGAAAAGGCAAATGAATACATAGTAAAAAGCAATTACACGTTATTGAATGTTCTAACAACTATATATTCAATAATAAGCGCATGAACACAAATATGGATTCAAAGATGCACAGGGCCTACCTGTAATTGTCAGATAATAAATGGAGATGTAGAATGAAATGGAAAGGTGAAGTGAACACAGTGTAACTCTCTTCATGTCTGACTTTCTCTCTAATTGAGTTGTTTCTTAGATGCAATAAGTATACACAGGAAACATGCAAACAAAAAAAAAAGAGATTGCACTCAACTACCATCTTTGGACAGCGACTGCAGGTGTATGCTGTCTACAGAGCACTGGTTTTGTTCTCTCTAGATGTTTTAGAGCACCTAAGGCAGATGCTTAGATGCCCAGTGTGATCAGTACGTGAGAAGTAGGCACCTCTAAAGATTAAACTAAAAAAACCCTTGTACCACACTCAGGACCCTGAAATTACCTATGCATTTTGTATCAGATAACCACTAGCTATAACTTTAAAACAGAGCCAGGTTTCTCCTGTCGCTCATTCCCTCTGTGATCCCCATGGCTGTGTACCGCATGCTGCAGAGGGACACGGCTCCCGCCGGGAGACAGGAGGCGATGTCTCAGACCTCAGCAGGGGAAGAGGACACTGCCCCGGGAGGTGGGTACGTTGGCTTTGAACTCTTCAGGACAGCATGGAGGGGAACCCTGCTTGCTCTGAGCTAGGCTGCTGTGTCCTGTTCCAGATGTATTTTTGTAAGAGAGTGATGCTGACTGACCTACCTTATGCTGAATTCAGTGCTTCCCAGCGACTGAGTGCAGGTTGAGTGCCCACACACCCTCACTTGGAGTTGAGCTTCCTTGGGAGTGAGTTACATAGCTGCTTAGTTTCTGAGTTTCTGGCTTTTAGGAGATGCTGTTATGCCTCTAGGAAACTGTGCAGTCCAAGACAGGAGCACCAACTGGTTCTAGATGGCAGAGAGCGTGCCGAATTGCTCTCTGAGATTCAGATACCTGTAGTTTACCTGTGCTCCAGGACAAGCAGAATCCAAGTGGCCAACAGCTCTCCCACAATGCTGAAACCCTGCAGCTGGGAGAAACAGAATAATTCCCTTTTTGGCCTTTCCTCCTTATTAAAATATGCGTGAATACCTCAGTCCCCCTGGGCCGGGCTATGGAAGCATTAAGCACTCTGCAAGTTCTCCTTATGAATTGCCAGTAAAGTAGATGGTTTGCAAATGTTTATGTTCTTGCACTTATTTTGCCCATATGAAATAAATGCTGCTGCCAGGCACAATACAATGCACCCAGTGTCTTCCACAGCGTTCCTGCCGCTGTTCACTGGAAACGTGAGGGATGTGTTTCTATTTCTTCACCTCCCTGCCCCCCACCTGTGCTTTGGCACTCTCTACATGGAAGATGTTCTGATCGCCCACAAGGTATTCACTTCAGTTCCACTGCATGCTAGCTGGCTATTTTTACTTTGCATTTTTTTTCCAGAGTCGTTTCTCTGAGGTCGTTCTCCCCTCTGGCTGTGCTTGGCTGTCATACATCCTCCTCGTCTCCTGGAAGTACTTCTACTCTGGATGCTACCACAGTGTGGTAGGAATATTACAAAAGGGGCAATTATTTTGACAGGCCTTTCTTCCTGGTGCATGTTCAGGATGCACGCTGCTGATGACTAGGTCTTTTGTTCATGTACATAATATATAAAGTATACAAATGCTTGCTTTCTGTTTACACAGGAGGAAAAGAACATGAACAAGCCTTAGTAACCCTTTATTTCTCACTTGCAATTAGACTTTAAAATAAAAGATCCTATTCATATCAACAAAGAGTTTTGTGAAAGGGCAAGTGCCACTCTCTTCTTGGTGGCATTGTCACCTTACAGAGTTCGGTGTGCTCCGGCTTCCTAATTGCCCCTGCCTTGCAACCTCCATTTTGCCACTGCAACCATTAGCCAGGTCGTAGCTCTAAATCTCATCAGGCAACTGATCCAGGTTTAAAAATGCCATAAAATGTTTTGTGACACATAGCCAAGAGGCCCCTCTGTCACCTAAGGGGAGAAATGAGGAACGGGGATAACGAGGAGCAGATAAGCCAGTACCACCTCTAAATGCCTCAAAATGTGAAGCCACATCGCCAGGCACAATACAACTATTTCACAGGTTCATCAGGTGCTTGTTGGTAACAGGCATGCCTGAACATGCCTATTCCTGTATAAGCAATGGTGCTGCTGCCACTGAGGTTATATTCAGGCTAAACTCTCATGGAGGGTGGAGGGAGCTCTGTCTGAAGGGAGCAGCCAGTAGAGATAAGGGTTAATCATAGCTGGAACAGAGAAGAGCTGTATTACTTTCTGCTAGATCATCCAAAATAGTGCCCCTTCTGGTTTTTTTCCCCCCTTTGTGCAAGGATTGCTTTACTGTTTTTTTGAATGTGAGCTAACTTTGCTTATCAGTACCCAAAAAGCAAGTCCCTGCAGGGTCCCCACTGACAGATGCTGCCAGGCAGTCATGCCCTTTCCTCTGCACTGAATGCGGTAATTAGAGAGATGCAATTTTCCAGTAGTGCTTGACAGCCTACATCAAAGGCACAGAAACTGTTTCTGGACATTGAAAAGATAAAATTCTAATACTAACTGATCCCTCCTTCAGTTTTTATTGCAGTTCAATGTAAACAGATGCTGCTGGTTTTGAAAGTTTATGGTCAGATCTGTCAGAGTATATATATTGCAGCAGTGATATCTACTGTAGAAAATGCTGATATTTACCATCATGTGTATATACTTGATTCAATCATCTCTATGACATGAGCTGTATGTGCACTTACACATTCACAGATGTCTGTCTTTACGTGTACATGCATACAAATACAAACACATGCATATGAATTAAATGGAAACTGTAATTCAATCTTAACCAGGGTTTTAAATTAATCATAATACGTACACACACTTACAAACATCGGGCTATATTTAACTTTCACATAAGCAGTGTAGACCTATTATCTTCTGTGGAGCTCTGCAGTTTATGAGTCAGACCCAAAGCCTGTTAGTTAGCCGGTGGAAAGACGCCACTGACTTTATTGGGCTTTGGACCAGACCCGAAGCCAATGGTTAATTGTCTCATATAATATAACTTTACCTTCCAGCAAACTTAAGATAAACTTAAATTCTAATTCCAATAACTCTCTATAATTTTTTCCAAACAAATTCCTTATGGAATGGAAATGCCCATTCTTGTTCTGTGCGTTTTTCAATGCTTTCGCGTTTCTTTGTTTTGAAAATTGATTCAGTCATGTTAAACATTATGCAAGCTTGAAAAAGATCAGAGTCTCCAACTATCCAAAGTGAAATTCTCATACATACATAGCTCAGAAATAAATGTCATTAGAAACTTCAAACTTGGCTGGTATTAAAGCCATCTTTGAGGAAGGGAAAACAATTCACATTTGAAGAAATTCAGCCTGGTGTTTTAGAAAGTAAGAATAGTTTAGGATTACATGTCCATCTCAGCTTTCTCATTTTATTATACACCCTGTACAACTTTCTATTTTCTTTCCAGGTTTTTTGACTTGGATTGATTTTGAATACGTACTTGAAAGATGCAATTATTTAGAGGGAAAATTAGCATGTGTGCACCAAGCTTCTTGAATTAAAGGGAGAGCTGTCTAAAGATCCGCATTTGAACTCCGAGCTAATATGGCTGTTAAGTTCATCCTAATTCAGGTAGCATAGCTGACAGAAATGCAGTTAAGGACATTTCATTTTTAAGAAATGAGTCTTGAAGAGTCTTTTGACTAAAGATGTTGCCAGTCCTCCTTTAAGTAACTTCTAAATTAAAATTCTGAGTTAAATGCTCATCTAAGCTTTCTGAATGTAGATATTGGATATGCAGTTAATACTTTGGCTGTCTATAAAAAGAATGTGGCTGAAGTTTTTTAGCTGTGCTAATCACTAAAGAAAGTTTGCATTTGCATTACTATTTATATCGATACAGTTGTTATCTGATACAATCGCTGTTGCAGAGACATCATGCTGTCTTCTGGCGCTACAGGCTCTCAGCTGCCGGGGGTCCCTCAGGGTACTCGAGTTCGGGTTCCTGGCTAAGAGGCAACCAGGAACATCTCCGTTCAGTAGCCTACAGTGTCTGCATAGTCAGGTAGGTGCCTCCAGAGGCGGCAATGAATTCAAGGCAATTGAAGTGTTAAAGTGTCTTGAAAACCACTGACTCCTGTTTCTCTCTGTGTCTATTCCAGTCCCCCAGTCCCACAGCACATATATTGTATTTTTCAGCCCTGTTTTTTGTTTCATAAATAGAATTTAGTGTGTATTGTTTATGTAGCCTCCTACCCAAAGAGAGGATTGACAATGTCACAGAAAGAAAAATCTTTGGTCAGACTGACAACATCTACAACATCCCACTGTCTCTTCTTGTGGTATACCACGGACGCGGCTTTCACAGTAAGTCCAAAGCTTGTTACGAGGTTTTGAAAAGCACTTACGGCTTTTAGTGAGCAGAGTGTGAGGACCAGATGCTCCCCAGGACTAATGCACACAAGCTTGGCATAATGTGAGGGCAGGTCTCAGAGCCCCAGAAAAATCTATTCCAGTGCTTTGCTGATGTAAATGGGGACAGGTCCATCGGCTTACATCTAAACGCATTTACACCGTAACATCCTATCCTTACTTCTGTGTTTGTGTTAGCTGATATTTGCATAATAATGCCCTATGCACACAAAACATTGCATCAAAAGAAAGTTGTTCCTTCCTTCCAGCTTGTCTTTTGGAAATAATTCTGAGAGAGAATAATTCCTGAGAGCTTCCCCGCACCACTTGCAGTCTTCCAGTGAACATAATTTTGTCCTCCTTTGCTACCAGACCTCTTTCCCTCCCACTGCCGCTTCATTTCTCTCTGGCACGCGAAGGGAGCCTGGGTCATAGTGAAACCTCTAAATACTGCCTCCTCTGAGTGCTCTTTCTCTTTCTACCCCTACATCGGGACAGCAACAGTGGTGGCCAGAGGGTCTTGAATGTGTTTGTCATTGTACGGTACCTCTTTCTCCGACGTACATCGAGTGCACGTCCCGCCCTGCCTGTTGCTGTGTGTCCGATACAAAACACCTACAACAAAAGCATTGCTCAATTAAGCTGAAAGAACATTTAGTTTGGACTGCGTCTTTTTATGCCTGGGTCCCTGGATCTCAGTCGTGTCCAATGCTGATCACCCTGACCCTACTGCCCCGTTGTCTGCCCCAGCTTTGATGGGAGTGGGCCATAGACACAAAATCACCCCAATTTTGAACACCGTTCCTACAAAACTCCCTCCCAAGGTTTATCTTACAGCTCACTATCAAGGCCTGAGTCTGTACTATTTAACTGAGTAGGTTTGATTGTTGTGTTACCCTGTGAAAGAGGCTGGTTTCTCTTCCACAGGGCTAAGCAAGAAGAAACGCTGAAGCGTTGTTCACACCGTCATGGGATCAGCTGTGGGCTGAGGGGACTCCATACCACACCAGGCAGCCGCACAAAGGTGCGGCGGTTGCAGGCACTCACCTCCCACCTCCCGGCAGGAGTTCTACTCCGAGCCGCGGTGGGGTCCTCAGCTGCGGCCACTTCCCGAGATGAAAAGGGCAGCTTTGCACGGTGGATTTATTGCACATTCCCGGTCACACGAGGGAGACTGTGTCCAGGTAGCTCCCTCTCTTGCTCTCCCTTTAATCACTGCAGGGTGGGAACCGGATCCAGCCTGGCGGGATAAAAGGTCTCCGAGATGAAGAAGTACAATGGAGCGGAGTTAATGTCGGCCGATTTACTGTTGTAAGCAAATCACTGCTAAATCTCTCTTGTGCGGCATGTTACAATTTACTACTCGTAGTTAAATGAGTCAGAGCTGTTGCTTCTGGTTGTGCCTCCAGCTTCTCCTGCCGCAGAGCTGGACAGACAATGGGCCCGTGTTGCAGAGGGGCCTCGGGCCAGCCCCAAGGAGCTGTGTGTTGCAATGCCCATTATCGCAATGCCTCATTTTTAGGCTCCCTGCTGTGGAACAGATTGCTTAGGCCAGGGACAGACACCACTGTGCTTCACACAAGGTGTGGAGAGAGTTAAAAACTAATGAAAGGAAACTTCAGTAATCCACACACTCCTTGAATTAGAATATATATATATAAAAAATAATATATATAGTTGGACCCAGCACTGTGATAGGCAGGAAGAAGGTGTCTCTTTCTGCCACAAACTCCCTCACAGTTAAGTGCCTAAGCCACATCAGCCTGCTTTTGTGGAAAACTAGGGAGGGAGAGAACCAGCTCATTGCATCCAACAGCTCATTGGGTACAGTGTATCATATCCCAAGCAATGGGAGACTGACTTGCCAGTCACCACTCTGCTGGATTTAATTTGAACGGGCCTACGGCTCAGAGGAGTGTCCTGGCCACGAGGCTATTTGAGCAGCCGCTTTTTCTTGCACTCTCTGGCCACCTCTGTGTCTAATGTAAAATCAAATGTATCATTAGGAGAGATGAAGAGCAATTATCTCTGAGTCCCTGATAAGTTGGTGATCGGGATTTTCACTTTGCATACAAAATACCCGAGTTCAGCTGTTTACCTGAAATCAGGCAGTAGCAGGAGTTAGTGCTAAGTATGTCGTTTCTCCGTGAAGGTGTCCAGCCAGTTTGTTCAAGACCTGTCACTTCCCAGTTCTTTAGGACGAAGGTTTGATGTGACTCTGGAGACTCACACAAGACGATGAGCCTGGATTTAAGCATAGGAGTACTACCGAGGCGCAGGCTCACCCCCTCCCCTCCGCCTGGCCTTTACAATGGGTAAGTTAGGCAGCTTCCCTGCTCTGCCTCTGATTTCTGAAGGTTGCGTTCCCAGGCACAATTCTGAGCAGCAGGAGGCTGCTGCTGCTGTGCCTAACTCACTTGCTGCATTTAGCCTGCCCTCACTTTTGAAAACAGGCTTTTAGCTCCTAATTCACTTGACCACTACGGAAAAGGTTAGATAAAGCATTCAACAGGGCACCGATTCGTGTTTCGAGTTAAACAGCGTGAATTCGCTGGGAAGAAACCCTGAAAACGCCAGAAATTCAGAGCAGACAACAAATCCAGGGTTTAACCAAAGATTCGCTCAGCAGATTTTCCCGGTAGCCTTCTTCTCTGGAGCTAAAGCTGAAGGCGAGCCCTTCCTTGCTCTGTAACTGCTAAGGAGCAGCTGCCCGCCCCTCTGCCCCCGCCCGAAGCCCGGCTGTGCCGGAGCCGGCGCTGGGCGCGACGCGGCGGCGTTCCGAGCCGGGGCTCTCCCCGCCTGCCCGCAGCCGGTGCCGGGCAAAGGCGCCGGGAGGCTGCGTTCCTCTGCCCATAACGGAGTCGTTCCCCTCGTTTGTGGGAATAAGAGTAGAAAAATGGCTTCCCTTTTATTTTGTGCGTGGTTCTGCGGGTGTTTGCTCCCTCTCCGTGCTCTGGCGACTCTGCGCTTTATTTCCCACCCTCCGTGGAAAGCGTCGCGTCAAGGCGCGATCGCTTTCCCACGGCAGAGGATTGCCTCGTCTGTGAGTCCGTGGTGGTACATGGATGTGCTCGGGGCCCCTCTGCTTTCTCTCGTCTCTCTGCCGAGGCTCTCTAGGAGCGTGTGTGGAGATATGCATGGCGGGGGGGGTACTGGAGTGACTGGGGAGGGGTGGCGGGGGAGAGGGGAGTTATTAGGAAACTTTGCTTTGGCTACTCTCTGTCCTTGGGGCTGCGTGGCGCCAGCACCCTCAAGTTGAAAGGAAAACAGCCATTCTCACTTCCAACTGCCCACTGAGATCCTTAAGGCGACAAAGACACAAAAGTGAGTTTTATTTGCTGGTAAGCCAGAGGCAAGAAAAAAGAAAAGCCAATTCCCCCTTAAAAAGAGCCGACAAATCCTTTTTGCTCTTTTGTGTGAGCTTTTCCTATTCACATGGAGCGTTCATCCGTGTGATTCCCAACTTATTGTCATTACTTAGTTATTAATTGTTCTCATCTGGGTTTAATTGAGCAACCAAGGACTTTAGCCCAAGGGTCAGGGGGAAAACTTAAAGCAAAGACATGTTCAATAGGAATCCTGCGCTTCGAATATCCATCCCTAGTTGACATAATGTAAAAAACCAAACCAAACCAAACCAAAAAAAAAACAACGGACAAAGCGGAGAGATGAAAGGGGCTCGGCTCGCCCGGAGCCCCGCCGCGCAGCGCCCAAAGGTGCCGGCAGAGGGGAGCGGGGCTTGCGGGGAGCCAGCTCACGGCGGTTCTCGCTGTTTAAAATCTCTCTCGTTTTTTTGAGGGCTTCTTTACAGGATAAACCTGGCCTCCTGCGCGATTAGATCTTCTCCGCAAACCCGCGGGCTAATCGCGCAGAGGCTGAGTTTATCTCCAGCCTTTTTCTTGCCAGAGACACAACGTGGGAAAAAGCCGGCTCCGCGCTCTGCCGGTCCGGCGCGGCGTTGGGCGCTGGGGTCAGGATCACAGACACTGTCATTTGCACAGAGAAAAGAAATGATCGGAAAAGAAAGCCAGACCAAAAAGGAGGGGAAAAAAAAAACACACACAAAAAAACAACCACAAAAACCCAAAACTCACCCCAGGCCAGAAAGAACTGGGCGGCCGGAGCGGAGCGAGAGATGAGAAGAGGGGGATTAGAGCAGCGAGCTCTGGAGAAAGTGACTGGGTTCAGGTATGTTGTTCCGTTGAGTTATTGAAAGCATCACTGATATTTAGGAGATGATAAAAGTCCCGCCTCGCCCCCAGCTACAGTCTCGCTGGAGCCACAGTGCCTGCAGAAGATTGCCTAGCCTCATTACAGCAATTATTTTCCTTCTAACTTTGCTTCAACCTTAACGTTTTAAATTGCTGGAAATGAAAGCAGCGGGGGGAAAAAAAAGACAGAAAGAAAGAAAAATATCGAGTCCCCATTTCTCAGCGCCCGTTCCTTGACCGCAAAGATAAAGCACGAAATAAAAAAAAAAATAAAAAGGGGAAAACACCGCTCTCCCTTACCCGAGCGACATCGAACGACATCGGGTGGAGCGGCGCACCGAGGGGGGCTCGGGGCGCAACCGGCGGAGGGACGCGGCGAGACGGCGGCGCCGGTCCTGGCGAGGCCGGCGGGCGCGGAGAGGCGCGGAGAGGCGCGGAGCGGGGCGGCCCGCCGCCCTCCTCCGCAGGGTCCTCGGCCGTCGCCGGCGGTTTCCACGGGGCCGTGGCCACCGGGACGGGCTTCCAGCGGAGCCGGCCGCTGAGGGCTGCGGGGCGCCCGGAGCCACGGGGATGGGCAGGAGACGGCGCCGAGCGGTCCCGACCGTCAGTCCCGCGGGTCCCGCCAGCTGCCTGCCGCGGCCCCACACCCGTCCCCAAACACCACCGTCCCCACCGCCCCGTACCCTAACACTCCCTCGGCTCCGGCGGCGGCGCTGCCTCTGCCCCGCTATTAGCGCGCTTTTTGCCCTTCTCCCGCACCTCCCCGACAGCCGCAGCCCCCTCTCCTCCCCACCGCCCCAAACCCCCCGTGCTCCCCTCCCCTGAGCAATGCGGGCTGCCGCAGGGAGCTGCAGGGGAAGCCCTTGGTCTCTCTCTAGGCTTGGCACCGAGGTGGGGGAACGATCCCCAAAGCCTCCGGCGGCTGCGGCCGGGAGCTTCCCGGAAAAAGGCCGCCGGCAGGGAGAGGCGCAGCTTTCCTCCTGCCTAGGGCTGGGAAAGCCCGGCCGGGGCTGTGCCGAGCCCGGGGCCGCTGGGGAGAGCGGCAGTGGGTGCCCGCACCCTCGGGCAGGGGCTGCGGTAGGAGCTGCCGCCAAGGGGTGGGAGGGGGGGAAGGAAACAGCCTCAGACAGCCATGAGGACAGGGCAGCTCTAGGATACGCAGCAAGCTGAAAACGCAGCCGAGGCCTCACTGCCTGAGGCTGAATCTTCCTGGGCAGGAAGAAAAACGGCTGGTACAGCCAGTTCCTCTCTCCTGTCCCCCTGACACACAGGCAAGTTTAGTCTCTTCTTCTGTCACCCCTGGCAGGGCAAGGAGCAAACAAACAGCAAAGAGTAGCTTAAAATTAATTTATTTAACAAATATAGCTATAATATAAATGATAATAAAATTTCAAATATACAGTATATTACATAGTACACAGAGCCCCTTCCAAAGGAGCTGGTGGAGGAACAAACACAGGTAACAGACAGTGCTGTTACACAGGGACAGGAGAGGCTGCTCTACACTTCTGCCTCTTGACCTCGCCTTGCAGAAAGTAAGAGAAGTGTCCTGTCTTTCAGCCCCCTTTTTGCAGTTTCTCTTCCACAGTTCCTTCCCCACGGCAGGGGGCTCTCCCCAGGCTGCCAGCCGGACCCGGGGAAGTGGGGCAGGGCTGGCCCACCGCTGCCCTGTGCCGGGGAGGAGCTGGGGCAATGCCTCAGGTTCGTGCCAGCTGGAGAGCGGAGCAGCTCCCAGAACTGCTGAGGAGAGTGGAATGGGGCTGGACCGGGGGAGCCAACATCACAGGGGGAAGCAGAGAGGCCGAGCAGAGCTGGACTGGAGAAGTCTCTGCCACAGGGCCCGTGGGGAAGTCCGCAGCGAGGAGCCAGAGGAGCGGGGAGGGAGTGCGTGCGGAGCCAGCGGGAGCAGACAGCCGGCAGGCTGGGGTCGGTGGGGCTCAGCTCTATGTGAGGTGGTACATGCTGTATCCCACGTGCGCTGTGTACAGTCCCACAGGAGACACGGGCAGCCCTGCCCGCTGGAAAGGGCTGGAGGCACCGTACAGAGAGGCGCCGGCCACGGCTGGGCCGCCCAGCGGGAAGGAGATGCCGAAAGCAGCAGGCGGGAGCATGGGCTTGGCTGCCATCTTCAGCTTCTCCAGCTCGGCCTCCTGGAGCCGCTTGGCCTTGGCGCGGCGATTCTGGAACCAGATCTTCACCTGGGTCTCGGTGAGGCTGAGCGAGCTGGAGAACTCGGCGCGCTCGGCAATGGACAGGTACTGCTTCTGCCGAAACTTCCTCTCGAGGGCCAGCAGCTGCGCCGTGGTGAAGGGTGTCCGGGGCTTCCTGTTCGTCTTGTGCTTGCGAAGGGTGCAGGCTGGGGGGCTCAGCCGCCCTGCGCCCAGGAGCAGCCGGAGGAGAGGGGGAAGCAGAGAGACACCTCGGTTAGCAGCGCCCAAACCCGCACGCCCCCCAGAGCCCCCACCCTACAGCGGCTGGGGTGGAGAGAGAGGAGAAAATAAGGTCCCGCTCAAAGTGAAGTGGCCCAAAAACTCCAGGGCTGCCCGGGGCAAGCTTCAAATTGATGTCTCGCACGCCAGTAAAGAAAGCGGGCACTTTACTATGGAGTTAGGCTTTTCAAGACTCCTGGGACCGAAGTTACTTGCAGTGCTCCATAGTGAGAACCGCTCCGACTCCATGGAAAAACTCGGCACAGGGCAGGAGTCAGACATCCACACAACCTCCTGCCTTCACAGCTGATACAGGGGAGATATAAATGAAGGGAGTGACCATCCACAAAAAAAAAAGTCCTGTCCTTTTTATTGGATTAAGAAAAAAAATAAACAAAACGGGCTGGCTTCTCAGACTCACACCCTCTTCATTAGGCCCCTGGGAACCGGATTAAGCATGTAATTAATTACGAGCTATGAATTCACACTCAGCCTCTATCTACCGCTCTTCACCAGTCTGCTCCTCTCCTCTTATTTAAAATTTCTAAGGGTCCTCAGCCTCGATCTGCCCCGGGTTTACTTAACAACGACTTTTACTTTTCAATTTAAATAAATTAGACCACTGCGATACTCTAGAATTGTAACAAGTCCTTTCGGGAAACCTGCCTTTCTCCCAGGGAGAGAGAAAGCAGCTCTGTTCGCAGCTCTGCTCAGAGCACCCCAGACGCTCGGGAGAGCCTCAGCCCAAGCTCGCCCCTTCCCACGGGAGCCCGGGCGGAGAGGGAGCAGGATCTGGCCGAAGGCAGGCGGCCCGAGCTGTCCGGCCCCGGCCCGCCGCACTCCCGGGCTCAGCGCAGCCGCTGGAGAGGATTAACGGGCTTTTCTGATCTCGGCCCTCCCGCTGCTATTTTTATTATTTTAGATCTCTCTGTAGTAAAGCAGGAAAACATCAGTAATAGCGGCTCTTCGGACTTTAGAGATGCAACACTTGAGGGAGCAGCCGGTGGGGCTGAAGCCCGCAACGCCCGAAGGCGCCGCGCCCGGGAGCCGCTCTGTGCGGGTCGCCGGGAAATTATTGGAGCCACTTTCGGAGAAAACACCGCTGAGACTGCGCCAGGCTTTGCGCGGCCAGTTCGAGCGCCAGGTTAAGCTAACCGGCAGGCCGGGCTGCTTTTTCTTTTTCTTTCTTGCCCCCTCCCCAGTTAACATTTAGCACAAGATCTCGCCCCGCCACGGCCGTTCTTCCTTCGCCTCCCCAGCCCTCCTCCGGCGCTGCTCCGGCTTCGCACACACTCGAATCGGTTCAATATTTTGAACAGGCCGAAGCGGCCCGGCAGAGAGCGCGAACCGCAGGGAAAAGCATGCCAGGAGGGGCCGGGCTGGGCGAAAGCGAGAGGAAATCCCTGGCCGCCCCCGCAGCGCTGCCCCCGCGGGAAGGGCGCAGACGGCTCGGGAGCGTCCCAGCCCGCCCGCTCCCGGACCCTACTTACTCGGGGGAGGCGGCGAAAACCGTGGGCTTTGCATCCAGGGGCTCCGCTCCTGCTTCTCGGGGCTCTCCGCCTTGACGAGGGCGTCTTCGGGCAGCTTGACCAGCCCCCCGACGGAGAAGTGGCCGCCGAGGGGCAGCGGGGAGGCCGGCGCCTCCGCCGTCAGGGCGCCCAGGCGGGGACTGAGGCTGGCGCGGGCGGCCGCCCCGGCGCCCGGCGGGGGCCCGGCGCCCTCGGGGCCCTCCCTGCCGCCCGGCTTCCTGCGGTCGGCCATAAGCGCCTCCACGCTGAACGGCAGGAGGGACGGGGAGACCTTGGGCTTGTCGCTCTCCTCCTCCCCGCCCATCGCCGCCGCGACGGGGAGGCCGCCGCCGCCGGGCTTGCTGAAGGCGGAGGCGGGCAGCTCGTCGCTGCGGACCCCGGTGGGCGCGGCGGTCATATCCACAGCCGGGGCCATGCAGAGGCGGCCCGCCGTCGCCACCGCAGCGCCGGGCGGGAGCGGGCGCCGCGGCTCATGGGGCCGGGGCGGCGCGGGGGCGCGGGCAGCCGTCGGCGCGCTCCGTCCCCGCGGCGGGCGGCGCCGCCTGATAAAGCGGCGCGGGGGCAGGCACCGCCCAACCAGGGCGCGGGGGGCGGGGCGGCGGCGCCCCATTGGCTGCGGCGCGGCGGCGCCGGCAGCGGGCGGGGGGGGCGGAGCGGAGCGGAGCGGAGCAAAGCAAAGCAAAGCAAGCCGGGCCCGCCGTCGGGGCTGCCCGCTCCGCGCCTCCGGCCCCGCTCCGCGCCCCAGCGCGCACCGCGGGCGAGAGTGAGCAAGGCCGGGGCTGCCGGAACAGCGCTCCGCCGTGGGGACGGGACTGCGGGGGGTGGCTCAAACAATCGGGGAAAAAATGTATGAACGTCGGAAAACAGCCGGCCCTTCTGTTTGCGAAGCGCGAGGGAGCGGGCCCGAGCCGTGTTCTTCTGAAAACCGACAGATATCGGGCTGTCCTGAGCGTCACCGCGCGGAGGGAGCCCCTGCCTGTCCCACAGCCTGGCTGCGCCTTGAAAAAGGGGGTTTAGCCTTAGTTTGGTTGGTTGTTTTGCTTTTTGAAAGGAACGCCGGCCCTGCGGCGTGTTCGATGTGTCTGCGGAGACCTGCGCGCATGGACACACACACAGATACATAAATTGTGCCACGTTTCGTGGCATAGATGTGTGCGTGTCTCCAGATAATGAAATGCTCATTCACGTAAAAAAGAACATCCGAGCCCCAGACCCATTAGAGTCCCGGCTATTTTGTTTTGTAAATTCGTTTTACGATCCCTTATCCCTGCGCCCAGGACGGATGTGCAGTAAAACGCGGCCGCTCTCCAAGAACGTGATTGGCCGCTCGCTGAGAAAAGTTTATTGATAGCTGCAGGGCTCTAATCTCCTCGAAACACAGGAGGCTCCTGCAGTCATTTAAGGGTAATTATCCAAACGGGGAGGGACAGCGAATTCCCTTTCCTTTTAACTGGACCCAATAAAGATGGTAGATTAGGAGCATATAGATTATGAAATGAATTGATATAATAGACACTTTATTAACTGATAAGCAACAGGACCTGATTGAAGTGAGTTGTCCTGCACGCAGCTACACACGCACGTATCTTACACACGCGTGGGTACACAGCCTGGCGGTGTGCTTGCTGTGGGTACTGCCCTGCATGTGCACGGACATACCTTACTGGCACGTGTTCTGCCGTGCTCGTATACGATCCCTCTAGGTGAAGACGATTTGTAGGCGACTTGCAGGGGACCCCTGGGCGCTCCTATAGATCCGAGTGCACGCACATTGCACAGACCTATTCACCGACGTACAGACCTCGCACCGACGCATTCAATTCCCCTCGCGATTCGTGCCGCCCTGGTGAGCGCTCCTGCCAGGAGGGGACCGGCGGGGCCGCCGCCCAGCCCAGCCCAGCCCAGCCCAGCCCAGCCCAGCCCAGCCCGGCTCCGCGCCCTGCCGGCACCGGCGCCCGCGCTGCCCGCGCTGCCCGCAGCCTCCCCCGCGCTGCCCGCAGCCTCCCCCGCGCCCCGTCGGGCCGGGGGCCGGGCCGGGCCGGGCCGCGCCGGGCAGGGGTGTGTGGGGGGGTGCTCGGAGAAGCGGCTGCATTGCTAATTGCGAGAATAAACAATCTGTCACGATTAGTCAGTGCCTCTAATAGGCAGACAAGTGATGTTGTTTTTAGGCGCCAGCAGCGGTCTGATCAAAGGCTTCAGCTGGAGGGGGACTATTGAGGACGTTAACCCGCATCAAGGGAGCAAGGCGCCTTAGCCCTGGGACATCGGCACATTCAGCCTGACAAAATTAGTTTGCTCTACCAATCACACGACATTTTCCCAAAGCCCGGTGCTTGACGCGAAGACGCCCCCCCCCCCCCCGACTCAGAAAACACGCACAAATATCGATGCGTCGTGTTTCGCGGTGTCCCCTCCACACGATCCTACAGGTAGGATCTTTTTTTTTTTTCCCCCCCCGATCCCAAACGCAACCGCGCAAAAGAAGTGATGTGTTTATTAGACCTCCAGGCAGCCCCTAGGCTGCTTTCGATCTCATTGTTTTGATGGAAATATGAAAGGAAAAACAGAGCTGCTGGGGTTTTGTTTTTCCCCACTTTTCTTTTGCAGAATGGTTTGAACATCGGGATGTTGCTGAGGTTTGAGGAGCTGAGTGTGCGTCCCATACTGAGAGCGGGATCCCGCTCTCATTGAGAGTTGACAGAACGAGATAATTAGCTCTTTATTTATCTCCCAGCAATGAACGCTTTGTGTTTACGTTTCTGTCATACTCGGTGGTATTTTAATCACTGTACCAGCGCAAGGACTTGGTTCTAATTCACATGCTGGCAGGCTCTTGGGCTGAAAACGGGAAGCCAGTAAAGTTCCTTTCGTTTCTTGCTCCTTTCTTTCTTTCCTTTCTTTCTTAAGGAAATCTACAGGTTCTAAGTTAGGAATGAAGAAATCAAATTTACAAAACGAAATCTGCCCCGAGATGTATTTCTGTGTTTAGCGGAAATTTTTAGTATCCAAATCCTTCTCGCCTTGCTCGCTGCGCTCTGGGTGACCAAAACACCATTGGATTCTAGGAATTTTTTTTTTATCCGTTCCGTCGTGCTGGTACTCTGACTTGCTTTTAGATGCATCTCTCTTATTTTCCTCCCTGGGCTGTAAAGAAAACCGAAGTGAAAGGGCGGGGGGGAATAGGTGATTTTATTGGTGCTTGTTCCAGTCCAGTGTTTTTATTGGGAACCATGGCCCTTCCCTGAAGGCACTTGCGCTAGATAACAATATTGGGCAATTAGCATCCTAAACAGTCCCGTTTCAATATAATGAATGTGCTAGGCAAAGCCATTACCCACAGCATTTTATTTCGGTGGGAATACAACAACAAGGGCTGGGAGGAGTGCGTGGGGGATGGGGAGGGAGGACGGGAGGCAGCGCTAAGCCAATTCAGGGCATTGTCCGCCTTTTGTAAACGTTATCTTTGACTTAAAGGCAGAACTCAGAAAGGAGAGGGGTGTTGTTGTTTCCCTTGTTTCTATTTTATTTCCCCCGAGACAGCAGCTCTTAGGAGACCAGACAGCCCCGCAGGACACCAGGAGGCTTTGGGGACTGCCGGCTCTGGGGCAGCCCTGCCGCGCCGGGCACCGCCTGCGCGCTCCCTCCGCGCTCCCTCCGCGCCCTGCAGCCAGCCTCGCTGCAGCTCTGAGCGGCTCAGCCCTGGGGGCTGAGAGCCAGATCTATCGCAAGTGCTAAAAATGTCCCGCGGGCTTTACAAGCCCTCAAAGCCCTTCAAGCCTCAGCCCTCCCTGCTCCCGTCGCTGCTCCTTCTCCGCTGAGCGTCGGATAAAGCGAGAAGACCTCCGTTCTTTTCTTTGTTCTTTTCCCCCCCCTCTCTCTCTTTTCCCCTTTCCCATTCCGCTCAGATCAAACACAACTTAAAGTACTTTTAAGGCTTCAGGCACCTGGGATGGTCTTCGGGAGGTTACCCAGGGTGGTGATTTGGGCGGCCAAACTCCAGCCGCCGAGGCGTCCCCGGCTCTTTAAGGGTCGGAGGAGCGCGGCTGAAAGGAAGGCACTATTTCAAGTGGCCCAAATTAATTTGATCGCGACATTATGATGCACTTGGAAAAGATGAAAGAAAAGGCTGGCCGTCTCCTCCAAGATCTCTATAATTATAGATAATATATCCTATTTCAAAGCAATTAGCTCAATCAGGCGTAACGAGGCACTTTGCTGCCAGGGAGTAACAATGCCTTACGGTTATTTAAGCTTCAAGATGTCAAGCAGACTTCGAGACTCTGCTCTGCCCAAAAGGGAACTTGGCTGTCCTGGTGAAAGCCCCATGGCTAAGGCAGTGGTTTCCCTTCAGTGACAACACGCCTATTTCACTTTATACATATTTTTTCAAAGCTCTTGCAAAGGTGCCGGCTCTCCTCGAGAAGAGCACCGCTTCCCCAGGCGCATCTGGGGCCGGCATCTGCGTGGCATCGCCTCTGCCCCTGCCCGCCGGCACCCACCTGCCTCTCCTCGCCTGCTCGCCCCGGGATGCTTGTGCTCTCCGAGCCTTTCCCCCGCTCGCGCCGCTCGGTGCCTTTCTTCCCTTCGCTTTTTGGGCTCATTCCGACTATTCCTCACGGCCGTCTGCAGGAGAAGTCGTTGACGGGGCTCACCGGCCGATGCGCGGCTCCCAGCCCCGGCGCAGACCTCCCTGCAGAGCCAGCCGCCGCCTCCAGCCCCGAGAGCTTCACCAGCCCTCGCCGCCGTTTCTACCCGAAACGCTTGCGGATGGCAAAGGTCCCGAGAGCAAAGAGAGCACCGCACCGCCGGTTGCACTAACAGCGAGCCGGCGGTTTTGTTTATGTGCCTACCCGTGTGTGCAGGGGTCTCTGCAATAACACCTAGCTGTGGAGCAGGGGCTCAGGTGCCGAAATCCCCTCGTCCTGACCCAAACCCGCAGGAGGGGTGCGCAGAGCGGGCTGGCCCCCCCTGTCCAGGGGCCGTGGGCGTGGGTGCGGGTTTAGGCCAAAATGCCGAAAAGCAGCTCTTCCCCCTTTCGCGGTGCCGCTGCAAGCCGGCGTCCGGGGCTGCCTCTCCTGCTCCCCCGCCCGCAGCCGCGCCGTGCCCCGGTCGGCGGGGCTGCACCGGGCCGGGCGCTCCGCGGGGCCGCGGCCGCCGGGGCCCGGGCTGGCCGGGGGTCTCCGCCCGCGGCGCTGGGGCAGAGCCACCGCCGGAGCGGCTCGGCACGGCCCGGCCCGGCCCGGCCCGGCCCCGAGAGGCCGCGAAAGCAGAGCCGTGCTCGGATGAAACACTGCCGTAGGAAAATGAGTAACTGTACAATTAACCTGTCAGCTTTCCTTCCAGGGATTTTTATTGCGGGGGGTAACCCAAGGGGGGAGGGGTAAAGAAAAAAACAAAAAAAACATCTCCCCGTGGGTGAGTCATTAGAACTGGACAGTTCAAGGGAAACAGGAGGCCGGGGGCATGAATACGAACTAAACAAAGTTTAACCACCCCTCCTTCTTCTCCCCATGCGCAAAATGGAGACCTTATTATATGATTCACTGTGAATCAGTAGATTGAATGCGATCATTATGAGTAAATGATAGTCGGGGCTCCGCTGGTCTTTTCTTTCCTAGAGGCAAAACTATAAAATATGAAGGATATAAATGATCTTCTCTCTGCTCCCTCATAAAGGACATTCATTCAAAGCCGCACTCTGTCTCGCTCCCAACTCCTTTGGTCCCCTTGAATTCCACAACGATCAAGGTAGATTATGGCGAGTCCCGGTTTATTTGTCTTCACGTGCTTGTTTATTGGCAAAATGTCACGAAATGTAATTTGTCCCAAATTCTTTAACATGAGAAAATACTTTGCGGTTGAAGGAATCCATGCTGGTACCGCCAAGGCGATCTCCGATGCTCAGAGCAAGTTCATTATCATGCTATTTTACAGCGTTTCCATGTTTACTCCTCATTTCTCAGGAGCCTTTTACATATCGTTGCATAAGAAAAGGATTTCGCCAGCTCTAGTTATGAGATTTCCTAGACTTTATACAGGCGGAGCCGGTTTACAAAAGCTGTATTGTTTGACTGCGGTCTGGGTTTCCATTTGGGGTAATTATTGTATTCCCAGTCTTCTTCTAATCATTTGCTCACAAGGACACAGTTATTTTTCCTCGCCTTTTGAAGAAGATGAAATACTCCAAACTTGTAAGACCATTGGAATAATCCCCCTGCTTCTTTGCCTATTGTGTAAAAGCTATTCCTTACATCTCTCTCAAATGCTGGAAAACATGTGATGGAAAGGATGGTAAGAAAACATATAGAGCAGAAGAAACGCATGTCACCACATTTTGAAAAAATTCTGCAAACTGCAGAAGTCCCGATCTAAGTCTGTTCCCAATAGCGAGGTCTATGCAAATAGGGGGGGGAACCAAACACAAAACAAACCCACTTTTCAGAAGGAAATACGTTTCAGCTAGATACTAATCAGCTCCTGGGGAAAAAATAAAAAGTTCATAGAAGGAAAAAGCAAGGGAGAGCAAACGCCTATGTGCGGCAGGGCTGTGTCTGTACAGAAGGGTTTCTCCTCCAGCTGCTGCCTCCCGCTGCACAGCTGGAGGAGGGCCGGGAGCCGCGGCCCCGCCGGCGGACAGCGGCTCAACCTGCAGGCACTGGAGTTGAGCTTGGCAGGTCTCCTTTTTCTGGCAGCCTTTTCTGGACCTTCCTGCTGGTGTCACACAGTTTCCCAAGGCAAGACTGCCCCCCCGCCCCCCCCCCTTTGATTTGCATCTGCAAAATGCAAGGCCCAAAAATATACCTCTAAACTCACGGACAGGATTGGGGCAAATATTTCTTTTCTTCCTCGGCTAAGATGGTTTGAAAGTGATTGCCTTAAGCACAAACCTGCCAGTTGGGAAGACATATATTCAGGCATATACATATAGAAGGATTTTAATTTCCCTGTGCAAAGGAAACTACAGTTGAACAGCAGAGTAACTGGTGTCCGGTATCTTCCAGACTCTGTCTGTGGAAAAACAAAACAACATCACACTCCTGCAACTATCAAAGCCATCCGCAAGTATTTGAAACTGTCCTGATGATATGTAACCTCCTGCTTAGGAACTCCAGCGCCTTATTATTTTGGTGATGTGATCTCACCACATCCTTTTGCTGAGTGGCAGCCGATGGCTAGATATGATACTGGGAGTTACGTCATTCTAATAAATCAATGTAACCAAACAATTTCACTGCCAGAGGAGGAGGGAAAAAAATCCCAAATATTTTGTAGGGGAACTGAATTTGTCTTTCTGAAAGCTTATGTTCCTCTCAGACTTTCCATCAACCGCAAGAGTAGACATAATCTAAAATGTTCCTGGCTTGTCCGCTGCTGGGCTGATTAGCTTTTGGAACAAAAGAGATAACATTTCTAGACATCGGTCTGCCTTGAGCTGCCTTCATGTTATTCCCTGCATATGTGGTTTTGACATTATTTATGTAGCAAGTGTGGGCTCTCTATTGGTGTTGGGTCACTTTGCTTTTCAACAGCTGGCTTTTTTTCTGTCAGTCAAAGCAGAACTTTTCAGCCTTTCAAACAGCATCAGGCTTCTCCTTACAATCCACGGCTTGAAGTTATGACACCTTCCACACAGCCAAGCATCCCTCACAGGGGTGAGCCCAGGCTGGCTGGCGAAGGTCCATGGGTGGCTGCGGGGTGCCTGGCTCAGGAGTGCAGGCTGCTGCCCACCTTCTACCACCTCAGCAGCATGGAGCATGCTGTGGAGCAGGGTGAGATCCTGCCATGGGGTGGATCTCTACTGATTTGGGGTGGCACCAGATTCAGTCTGTCCGCTGTTGTTAATGGTCCCATTACACTTGGTCTGGATTTGGGTCAATTAGATCTTTACTTCTGAGACAACCTAAAGGATACCAACAAAGCGCTCCTACTATTTTCTTTCTCTATAAAATCATGGGAGAGATAATGAGCTAATGATGCCACATTAATAACAGAGAGACACAAAGAGGAGACTCTGACAGCAGGCAGGGCAGGAGTGTATTCAGGACACAGAGTTATCTCCCTTAGGTTTGCTGGTGGCCTTCTGCAAACCATTCCACCTCTTTTACACGGAAGTCTCCTGTGAGAGTCCACCCTTCACTAGTTACTAGTGCAGCTGCAAGCCCTGGCAGTAGGTGACATTTGCGCACACACACACACGCACACTTTGCATCCTGACTCCCACACTGTGGTGGCTGGGGCTGGGACGTGGGGGCAGATCGCCATCCGCTTGACCCAGCAGTAGCTATTTACAGGGAAAATCATGAGTGGCAGCCTCGCAGGTAAATTCAGGTCCTCCTCACTTGCCAACACAAGTAGCTAAATACTGGTGATGTATAAAACCAGCGTCAGAAAAAGAAATGTCATGGGGCGTACATGGAGCTGACGAGGGAGGGGAGCAGTGAGTTCACTGGCAGTGACAGGGAACACCTCTGTTCTAGCTGAGATTTTGAAAAATAAGGGGAGGGAGGGAAGGAGGAGAAGAAAAAAGGAGAAAGGAGTATGTTGAGCATCTTGGAAAGTCACTGGAAACTTTGTTCTTAGGAGTAAATCTGGCTTCTTGTGATCCCCTTTCAGCAGGGCTGGCTGGGAGCCAGCTGGGTCCCCTGGAGCCCCCCTGGCCTTTTTGTCTGGAGCCTGGGAATCTGTCTGCAGCACAAGGCTGGAGGGACCAGACTTGGGTTTGCAGGAGAGATTGGCTTAGACAGCAGCCATGTAGAAGAAAGGGGGTTTGCAGCCCTCAGGCTTCTGGGAGTCCTCCCCTGGGGTTGGTGGGTGGGCAGGGGAGCTTCCCCCAATTTGGGGGCAGCTGGGGACAGGCTGGGGGGAGGTGAAGGGACAGAGGAGCAGGAGCAAGGGCAGGCTGCCTGTCCCCAGACCCGAGATGCCAGGGCAAATGAGGTAGGATGGAGGGATGGAGGGATGGAGGGGACTGAGCCCTCACCCCACCAGCCTGTGTGAGGTGTCCCAGGGTATCCCGTTGTCCCCAAGGTATTGTTGCAAATAGGCAAATACCAAATACAATTAAAAATTACCAACAAACAGAACAAAAGAAAACCAAAAGCCTTCAATGGAGCCATGGTGCATTACATTTCCCCTGCCCCTCTAGCCCTGCCTTCCTGCAGACCTCTTCTGGAGTGATGAAAGTGTGGGCTCTTAAAGCTCCCTGTCAGATCCAGAGATGTTAATCGGCATCTTTCCAATACTTATGGATTTTCATGATTTTCATGAGCCCTTTCCAATGATTTTGTTCCCGTACTCTTTCCGACTCAGTTATCCTGGTACGTTATTATACTGCCCTTTTTGTGTATTCCCCCTCGCCCCCCATAATGACCTTTAGGGATAAAATTCAATTTATTTGGCTACTTTGCAGACAAAATCTAAAGCCTGCCTTAATTTGTAGTTTACTAGCCCTCTGATGTGAGAATACATAGAGAGCCCCTATCTGATCAAATGGCCAGTACCTTGACACAGCCCAATTATGTGAAAATATATCCTCGCTTATCATTTCAAACATCGTATAAGCAGAGAAACTGAAGTCGCTCCCTGTCTGTTTGATTTTCCTGTTCAGACACACTTGTTTAAACAGGCACCGTGAGACTTTTCTGTAATCTTACTCAGAGGAGTTCAAAAAGCATTTTCTCCTTGAAAGCCCTGCACCGGGTGATGGTGGCCACCCCCAGCCCGTTCCCAGCCGGGCAAGGCAGGGAAGGGGCGAGGGGGGGATATCCCCTGCGGCTGAGCTCTCGGCCAGCTGGCTGTGAAACCTGCGGCCAGGTATCCCCCTGCAGCATCCTCCTCCAGCTCTGCCCACCCAGATTGACCCAGCTGCTGAGCTGGTACCCGCACGGCCCTGCAGAAGTCCCTTTCCCAGCCTGGGCTCGCTGCATCCCCCTTCCCTGCCCAGCCTCACAGCTTCCCCACTCCCGGTGCCACTGCATCCCCCTTCCCACCTCAACCCCATGGCAACCCTCTTCCGGTGCCCTGCTGCATCCCCCTTCCTGGCCCAGCCCTTCTGCATCTTCTTTCCCAATGTGCTGGGTTTTGGCTGGGACAGAGTTAATTTTCTTCACAGTAGCTAGTATGGGGCTATGTTTTGGATTTGTGCTGGAAACAGTGTTGATAATACAGGGATGTCTTCATTATTGCTGAGCAGCGATTACACAGAGTCAAGGCCTTTCCTGCTCCTCACCCCACCCCACCAGCGAGGAGGCTGGGGGGGCACAAGAAGCTGGGAGGGGACACGGCTGGGACAGCTGACCCCAACTGCCCAAAGGGCTATTCCATACCGTATGGCGTCATGCTCAGCATATAAAGCTGGGGGAAGAAGAAGGAAGGGGGGGACGTTCAGAGTGATGGCGTTTGTCTTCCCAAGTAACGGTTACGCGTGACGGAGCCCTGCTTTCCTGGACATGGCTGAACACCTGCCTGCCCATGGGAAGGAGTGAATGAATTCCTTGTTTTGCTTTGCTTGCGTGTGCGGCTTTTGCTTTCCCTATTAAACTGTCTTTATCTCAACCCAGGAGTTTTCTTACTTTCACTCTTCCGATTCTCTCCCCCATCCCACCAGGGGGGAGTGAGCGAGCGGCTGGGTGGGGCTTAGTTGACAGCTGGGGTTAAACCACAACACCCAACCTGGCTCTCCTTCACCCCCTTTCTTGTCCTGGCCTCACTCCATTTGCCTTCCTAACCCTGCTTGGCCCTGTAAGTCCTGGTCACCTCCGAGGTGGTATCCACTAGACAGGGAAGTCATTAAAGCAGCCAGTCCCCAAATGCTCATCATCTAGCCCATGTTTACAACACACTGGAGCTTCTAGGCAAAAGCTGTCCTGGAGACCTGCAATCCCAGTTTTCCCTGTTACACCCTCCACTGCAAGGCCAAACATTTCCAGGTAGAGGAGGGCTGGGTTGGGGTCTCACCCCACAGCTCCCCTTGCTGTCCTTCACGACCCTCCTGTGACAGACTCAGAGAGCCAACTACATCCCGGCGTGAAGGAGCTGTCTGAACCCACGCACTCTGCTTCTCCCAGACAGAGCAAAAGGTACCACCTCTCCCCACTGTCCTTGCCTGGGCCAGCCTGAACCCACAAGGTAACAGGCTTGGCTTCTCCTTCTCATGCTGCTTCCCAAGGGAATACCTGATGAAGGATGGCAGCTTTAATGGGCATTGCATTCATATTTGCTAAAACGACTGTGTGGAACGCAAGGAGCAAGAGCAAAGCCATTCGCCGGCTTGAGGTGAGATACAGCTGGACTAGCTGTAGAAATCAGTGGAAAAGGAGATCTATCAAAACAACAGGCTATTCCAGTTGTTTGCTCAAAATACAGGGATCCAAACCTTTCCCTTCCCTTCCCTTCCCTTCCCTTCCCTTCCCTTCCCTTCCCTTCCCTTCCCTTCCCTTCCCTTCCCTTCCCTTCCCTTCCCTTCCCTTCCCTTCCCTTCCCTTCCCTTCCCTTCCCTTCCCTTCCCTTCCCTTCCCTTCCCTTCCCTTCCCTTCCCTTCCCTTCCCTTCCCTTCCCTTTCCTCTCTCAGGTTTCAGATTGGTCCCTGGGTGCCTGTAAAGGACTTTTTCAACTTTCTGATAATTTCATGGGAGCAGGTCTCATTGAAATCCATGGCAACACTTAGAGTGGAGTATATAAAATAGGCCTTGGGGATTTTAAGTATTCTTATGCTTTCCCATTCTAAGAATCTTCAATAAGCTTATCTTTAGTGACTTGACAAAATTCATTTTCTGCTGAAGTATACGCAGAACTGGTAAGACATGGAGAAAACCAAATTAAGTACAATAAACAGTCACTGCTTTTGAAAGATCATATTTTCTACTGATTTCCTTCTTTTTAACCTTTTTAACCCTTTTTTTACCCTCAACTGTAAAGATTCAATAAAACCTACTTTTTCCTGAATTAAAACTATGGTTAGTAATTTTGTTTGATACAGAAGATTTCCTTCTTTTCCTTTCATCTAGTTTTATTTATGTTTGTGTCATGCTTTGTAAGACTGACATAAAGTGCTGACTAGGTCTTCCATGCTGCTTCTACATGAATCTTCAAATTAAACTATGTCCAAAAGGAACCAATATATGAACATTTGAAGTGCTCAATCTTTTAGTTAGCAGTGCTATCAGTTTGCAGGGTTCAGAAAAACGAATCACTTACAGAGAGAGGGAGAAACTTGTGAACATGTTGAAGCAGACTGGAGAGGCAGAGATACTAACAGCAGAATCAGTCAGGGGCTTCTCTAGACCCAAGGACGTAGGGACCAGCTGGGATGCATTCCCTGGCTCAGCACTGTAAGGGCAGCATGTTATTTAAAGATTAGCTTGTAAAGACATTTTTCAGGTATCTTTATGGGAGCTGGTGAAATTACTTGACCCGATTACCGAAATAAAATACAACACAAAACAAAACCAAACCCCTTCTGTGGGGTGCAATCCTTAAACACAGAATGCTCCAAGTTCCTGCCCGGATCAGTGGGAACCAAATAACTGAGAGTACTCGCCACTCTCTCCATATGGAGCCAAGTGCTTATTCCAGCCTGGAGCCCAGCTTCACTTAAAGGAGGGTCGAGCTGGCAAAATGCCAGGGCCCAAGGGCTGCTCTTAATTTGCATGTAAGAGACCAGCTTGCAGATGATGCTATCTTGCAGAAGGCAGTGAAACCATGCAACGGTCAGGCTTGATCACAGCGTTCTGGTTGCATTGCTTGAAACGGAAGATTTCGCTCTGGGAGTTGCAGTCTCCACATCTGTCATCACCCTGAGAAGTTTTGGGGTTCATTTATAATGTCTAAGGACTGATGGGAACATCAGATAGCTTAATATGACTTCCTGTATACATTACAGGCCATTTTGTTTCCTCCACTTACAACAGTATTGAGTTCAAAAAAGTATGTATTTGGATGAAAGATAGCTTCCAAAAAGGTAGTTGTTCTTAAGCTGGAAATATTAAAACATGAGGAAGTCATCACTGAAATTCATATTGTTTTAGTAGTTAATTACCTGTGCAGTAAGAATCTTGTTTTAGTTGCAGCGAAACTTTCTGTCCTCAGCTTCTGGCTGTTGTTCCCTGTGATTAACCCTGCTAAATTAAGTGGTGCATGATCTTTCCTCCTGTAAGGAGATGAAACCCTCTCTCATGCTTCCTTTTAGTACATGTAACCACCTGGAGCTGTTTCTCCAGCTGTTTGCCTTTGTCTTCAGTCTCTAGACCCATCTGCGTAGGTCTTGTTGACAATTCACTCCAACATCATCCTATCTTTCTTAAAGTGCAGACATGAGACCCACGTTTGCTATTACAGTGTGAACTTCACTTGGATGGTGTACAGTGATGCTGTCTGAGCCGGTTGCTACTCCATGCTTAGGCTCCCCATGTCTCAACATCAGTAAACTTCAGGTCTATCACTGAGCAGTCATCCTACTGCCCAAACCAAGGACAACCTCCTAGGAGCATCCACGCAGACTTCACTTACGAATTATTTAGGTGTTCTCACAATTTACTCAAGGAGCTAGGCTTGCAGGGCTTCCTGCAGTCCTCCATAAGGCTTGAGAGGTGGAGAGGCACGCCACTTCTTCGCAGATGGGCCTTTCCTCTGCCCTTGACACCAGCCTTGAAGGGGAGCACCCTGAAGCAATTGTAGGCTACATTTGGATATGGAGTCACTTCTTCTCCTCATGCATGTCTAAAAAAAATCATGGGATGCACCATAGCTTGCAGATATATGAAAGGACTTTTTCTTTGTAGATCTCTGAGCCAACATCAACAGCTAATCTATTTACACTCTATTTCACACCCTGCACTGAGTTATCCATCACTTTTCCTCCTTCTGTAACATGTCTATGCAGTTTGTGTGCTTAGTGTACCTGCCAACTGGGTGGACAGTAACTGTTAAATAGGTTGTAATACCAGAGATTCTGATTAAAAACCACGCAGCACACAATGCACATATTATCCACTTCTGTGGAAACATACATTTACTGCAGGCCTCCTAACTTCCTTTTGTTTTTCTTCTCCCAGCGTTTGAGACCAGCAGCTTGTTTGGAAGTATATGTCCCACAGCAGCAGAGGACCATGCCCTCGTTCCATCTCCATGGCCTCCCTTTCTGGGTGTTTGGTCCCAGCCAGGCACAAAGTCATTGTCGTGTGCTGCAAATGCATGGGCTGCCATCACCTGGGGTCAGGGCAAAGCTGGGATTTGGTGCATGAAATATGGAATTGGTTGCCCTTGCTTGTCGTCCTTATTTCTTTGCATCTCAGAAAACAATCTGGGGAGGGAGGATCAGGAGGAAAAGGTGGGGACTCCCAGAAGGGAGAGGATGGCCATACTCGGCAGTAGCAGAGCCTGATTTCCAAAGTCACGGGCCAAGTCCTGTTAAATTTTGCTCCTCGATGTGGTCAGAAATCTCTGTTTAAGATGGACTGCCTGGCAGCAGGGTGGGCAAAACTCCAGGAATGGTCTAGTAGCAGCTGGTGGAGGGGCAGCAGGAAAGGCATGGAGCGTGTGAGCACATGCTTGGCTTCACTGAGGTTTTACTCAGTTGAGTGGGCAGGTCCATCGGGCTTATTCACATCACTGAAAGAATAGCTAGGACCAGGGAAAAGCACTGCCTTTCACACTTGAGTGTGTTGTGGAAGGTAAACTCAGAGTTCTTCCTGAAACACGAACAGGCAGTTTCCTATTTTTTTGTTTCTTTCTTTGTTTGTTCTGTTTTATTTTATTTCAATTTCTATTATAACATTCCTGTCATTCCTAGATTGAAAGGGGCAAATGGACCTTAAGCCAGGACTCAGTTCTGTGGTACAAAAGTCCTTTTTCTAAATACTGAAGTCCATTGACTCCTATAAGAGGCTTGTTTTGGTCCTGTTCACTGTGATAGCAAAACCTCCCTGAAATTAGTAAATGCCAGCCTGGAGCAAAAATCAGCTCAGCACAGAGGAAATAATTTTATCTGAGTGGTACTCGGTATGGGCTTCAGTAACAGTTAAAGGAAAAATATGGTAACACTTAAGAATTCAACAACAAACAAGATCAAGTCATCGACTTGTTGCAGTTAGTGTAACCCCCTTGAAGTCTACGAGACGAGTGCATGGGAGCTAAGAATCTGGCCTGCTATCCTATGGGCAGTCTTGGATCAGATAACACAGATGTGTTAGATTAAGGACAGAACCTTATAAAATAAAATACTGGCTGCACTGGGAAAGTCCTTTTTTTAAATCCATCCATTAAAACATTAAAAAACAAAACAAAAAAAGGCATAAGGCAGAGCAGAGAGGTAAATCAAAAGAAAAAGTTGATGCACTCCTCTAGATTTATACTCTTTAAGCTTTTTTTTTTGTCTCATGCACCCAACTGGTTTAAGGGTCTATTCTCTTTGTGGTACATGCATGCACATAACTACCATTGATGTGGAGTCTCCAGGTGATTTGATGTGCATTCCACATAAGGCATGGTGTCAAGTATATGATCCCCACACAAAAGAGCTGCCTGAGAACCACTCTTTGGGATATTTTTTTTTAGATTCCTTTGCTCTACATCTAGATTTTAGCAGATCAGAGTGCCTAACCAAGCAGTGGAACTACCACTGCTACTCTTTCATCAGCTTTGATCTGTGTAAATTTGGGGAGGGGGTGTCATGGGAAGAAAGTTTTCAAGTATGGGTGCAATCTTGCAAAATGCTGAATGTTTTGTAGCATAATCCTAGGAAAGACGTAAAGGGACTTAAGGTTTTTTAGCAAATCAAAAGAGGAAAACAGGAGTGAAAATGTGTATCTGTGGAACACACGAGTTGAAGAAATTATTTCACACATCACTGTATCATCTCTAGTTAAGTGTTTTTAGGTCTGTAGTGTGACTCATTCTGGCTGCCAAGTCCAGAGCAAGTCTGCTCTTCTCTCCACTGGATACAGCAAAAGCAGCTATACAGGCAATTGCAATTAATGTGAGATACAGAGGTTTAGCAAAAATAGCAGATGGGTATAACTATGCCCAGCAGCTGATCTCATGCAGGTGTCAGACACAACACCGTAAGTCAGGATGCACCAAGACTTGCTTTAAGGGTGGACTAAAACTGCATATCAGGCCTGGGACTTTCTGTCCTGGTTTGATATTGTACCCCTCCCCAGGAAATACGATTTGTTTTGGGGGGGAGTAGGATTTTTGTGCAGTAAAGTGATTGGTGGCTTTTTCAGATAAAACTTAAAACAAGTGTTCCATGTTGGCAACGCTCGACTTTCCTACGTTTCAGAAAGACAGACCAACAATCTTCATCGCTCCAGATTTTGTTTTTCTCTCACACATGCACATGCCATCCACATCTCAGGTGTGAGCCAGTTTGAAATTGTGAAAGGAAAACTTCTAAATTAGTGCTAATTTTACCAAGTCAGCAGAATTATCCTGTTTTAAACCAAATGAAAAATTGGCCCTCTTGGAGCAACATGTATGTGTCAGTTATTTCACATTTTCCAAGCCTGCCTTGCTGTTTTCTGTTGTTCTGCTCTCCCAAACATCCTGTTTGAACAGAGAAGCCAGGTGGCTAGAAGGAGGGATGAAGGGTTTGGAGAAAATTGGGGTGCAGGGTTTGAGGAAATAAAGAGAGGACACAGATACAAAGAGACTTTGTGGCAGGACTAGCATGGGCTGAGCAGAACATTGGAAAGAAAAAATGAGATTAATATGGATGTGCTGTAGGTTTGCTTTCATGGGGGAAGAGGAAAGGGAAATGTAGATTGTAGGGACTGTTTTTCATAAGGAAACTGAGCTGGAAAGAACTGCACGTATGGTAATAGTCCTCTGAGTAGATCTAGCTGCTGTCTGAAACACTTTTTCACTGAAAAATGTACACTTGGATCAGCCAAAATCAAATGCTATCAAATTGGCTTCATTTTTTTCAGTCAAACTCTTCTCTTTCTAATTCAGAAGACATCAGAATATTTTTTTTCTATTCAAAGCTACTTTTTATTTTACCACTTGTCACTCTTTTTTAACGTAAGGGAAACTGAAAAACCAAACTCAATTTAATGTTTGAACAAATTGCAGATTTTAATCTTTTTTGTATGCCAAGAGAAATTTTAAATTAAAATTCCTCCTTCTCCTCTGAATTTTTGCAGGCAAAACATAAATTATTTTCACAACACCCCAGACTCTTCCTCCTGCAGCATAACTTCCATTTCTGTGTGCATCTTTCACCATTCAAATAATTTAGGAGCACAACATGTTTGGATTTCAGTGCTGTCATTTCTATAACGAAAGCCCAAACACATGCTGTTAGGACAGTCCCTCTACCAGAGATCACACAGACACTGATGTCTTCAGATGCTGACACAGAAAACATGTTTCAAAGAAGACACCATTTACGATCTGATCCTGTACCTCATGGACTCTTAGAAAGGAAAAACTGCAAGCAGAGCAACCTACAGTATAATTTACAAAAGACATAACGTGCCTTATCAGTTGCCAAAACACTCAAACTTGTTATCAGGAAACACTGGCAGAGGCTGAGGGGCTCCTCTGGCTGTGGGGGATGAGGATGCTGAGATGCAGCTGGGGAACAGGACCAGGCGATGGCAGAGACTGGGAAGGGGAATTGCCGAGTGGGAAGCAGGGAGAGCTGAACTATCAAAATGTTCATTACCTGCTTTTCCATTTCCTTTTGCAGGACAGCTGTGCAGTGGGGCAAGCTTAATCCAAGCAAATAAAGAAGCAAAGAGAGAAAAATTATTTGCAGTTTCTGATCTAGCTATGTCATGATTTAAAGAATGCATGTGGATATGAACTAAAGCATTTCCATACATGTATTTCAAGTGGTAACTTTCCTATGTAAAGTACTGGGGCAGTGCCTCCTCACACTGAGGACTGAATTTCTTTTACACGGATTATAGTCATTTCTTTAATAATCCGAATGAAGGTGCAGCTATATTGTATATTGCGGTTTTGAGAATCTTTTTAATGACACAAATCCCTATCACACACCCGCAGAAGGACCAGTAAAAGATATTGTTTCATAGATGCAAGTGCAGTGTAGAAGGATTTATATCTAGATATCCCTACGGACTTTATGTTGCTTTTAGTGCTTTGATTTAGCAAAACCAGAAAATATACAGAAATGAAACTTCGGTTAGCAGGAGAATTATTCATTCGTTACTCTGAGTTACACGCACATTGAGGCAACATTAGCCATTTTTTAAATGAACATTTTATTTTAAAAAGTCAGGTTTGGAAGGGAGCATGGCAGAAAAACTCTTAAGTATCCTGATACTGTCAGAAATATGTTGACACACTTTTTTTTTAATCTCTCTCTTTAGTTTCAATACTAAGAACACTTTTTTCATGAAAGGACATGAGACATCTCTGTCTTGGAATTCATATGCTTCATATTTGAAGATAGCTTGTCATTTATGACAACACAGTTATTTTTTTCTTAGCAATGAATAGGATGACAAGAAAATAATTTTGTCTGTGGGTAAAAGACAGGGGAATAGTAGAAGTCATATGCAAACGTCTGATCTAGAATTTTCTTCCCTGCCCAAAAGATTATTTTGCAGAGAGTTTTAACAAATCTTTTCATGCCCTGTGAAGTTTTTCAGTAAAAAACGGTGAATTGTTCCTTCCTCCTTTTGGAGTTTCCATTTATTCTTGCAACTACACAATATCAGGAGAGAAGTCTCCGTCCTCTCCAGCTTTTAACTCCTGTAGGTTGAGCCTGCTAAGAGCTACCTACGCTGTAGCTGACCAGTAAGCCGACTTCCCACTGCTCGGAGGAAATCATATTAAATACTGTTAAGCAATAGTGAACATTTTAGGTCACTGCTGTCTTACATCCATACCAGCAACTTCTTTCTCTGCTTTTCTTATTCTGACAATGCAGACAGCTGAAGACCTGTAGGTTTTCAGGTTTTCAGGTCAATGGCAGGGCCATGACTGACTGTGCTGGGAAGTGGGTCAAACTCATGAAGCAGCTTAACAAATGTTAAGACATTTGGCCAAAGTATCTCCCTGAAAGCGTATCTATCCAGAGTTTTAACAGTTGGGAAATACACGCTTAGAAAATACACACTATTTTGCCTTTAAATTACCCTGAAGGTCAAAGGCAATGAACTTTTCCATGTGTAAATGGGATATACCTATTCTGCTGCAAATCAGCGTGGAGGGGAAGAATCCAGACATAAATAATCTGTCAGCCCAGTTGCCTGGTATGAATTCAGACAAATATGTTTAACCAAACATGGATGCTGCAGAGGTTGTTCTTGTGGTTACTCCAACTGCTTTCATTATACTTTTATATTAACAGTGTGTCTGCTCACCATGTGCAATAAAACAATTTCTGAGGCTCAGCCTCAGAACATGGGGCTCATTCACCGACTTGGATAATAGCGTTGCTTGTTTGCACTGTTCTTATTGAACTTTCTAAATATATGTCATTTTCCTTTTCATTCTAGGAGTGATTGTACATTACAGCAATTACAGACAAACCCTTCCAGACAGTTTGAAGACCAAAACTTTCTTTGTGTGGAAGTCCAAAGGCAATTATTGGCATTACAGTTTAAGAGAAGCATTCCATCTCCCTGATGCAACAGCAGTAGCTTTCTGTGGCATGTTAAATAAAGCAATTTGCCCTGTAGGAGACTAATGCATGCAGAGCTGTGATGAAAAAAAAATAAAATCATACAGCTGCTCTGAAAGAAATAGCAACCTCCTCTTCAATAAGACACAAAACTTATTCTGGCACTGTTTTAACTGAAAGACACTAAGCATCTTTAACCTTTGCCTTTACCTCCTTGACATTTCATATATTGCTTCAAGACTGAGACCCTATAAAGACACAGGCATGCTAATTACCAGTCAAATAGTTGCATTTTAACCAAATATAGTCCATTAAAAATGGAATATGACAGTGTTTTCATAACACATGCTAGAATATAGAAGTCAGTTCAAGCCAAATTTTTGTTCTCATAGCGGTTCCCATTTGCAGAAAAGAAGGAAATGAGTAGACTTGAGGCTAGAACTATAAAGACTTGACCTCAAATGGTCTGATAGTCATATTTTCCTACTTCAGGGAGTCTTAAATGTTAGGCAAATAATAAAAAACAAATTATTTTCTCCCTTCAGATGTGTTATTGACAATATTTAAACAATTAATTAAATTATTCACCTAACATAACTGTGAATTATTTGCCTAGCTCAGTAAGCTGTGTGAGTAACAAAGGGGGATGATCAAATATGCTTAGACTTGAGTGTCTCAGAAAAAGTTGAAATATTTTTTCAGCAAAACCAGTGAACATTTTTCCAGTACTTTGAGATCCTCAGATCTTTAATAAAAACTTTATTAACTGCTCACCCTAAATGTATTTACACCAGCTGAGAATTAGTCTGGAATAACAACCATAAGAAGATGAAGAGGACACTATTACTAAAACAATAAATGTATAGGAAGTAACTGTCAGGTGAGAATAAGAACAAACGTGTCTTCAGGATAATGTATGTGATTAAAATAAATGTATCAAATATTACAGCAGCTTATTGGCATTTATAAATGGAGTTGTAACAAAATTTTTTTCCAGACAAATTTCTGCTCTAGAGGATAGAGAAAGGTTTGAACAGAAAGGAAAGGCATTGCTTTAACAGCTGTATTATAGTAATGAAACGTAAGAGTAGCTGATTTCACCAGCCATCACACAGACTGTTCTTTTGAATGGTGAATGTGATGAGGTCTGCAATTAGAGAACACTAATTTTTCTGAGATGGAGCCAAGTTTACTAAGACAGGCCCAGAACATGAGGAAATTCCCAATTTTTAAGAACAAATTAAGCCAGTTAACTTTCCCTGCCATCAAAATGAATGCTAGTCTAACAATTTGACCGAAAAGATGAACTGGGCAAACAGGATTCTTAGAGGGAAAGGAAAGGTAGAAAATATTGGCCAGAGTCTGATGCTTTCTTGAAGCATCAAGCGGTAAGGCAAAGAGCAGCCTTTCTATAAGTCTACAGCATGCAAAAGCATGGGCTTGCTTATACCGTGTTAATGCTCTGACAAACACTTTTTTAATGGAAATTGATTTAGGATGGTTAGTTAAATTTGGGTGATTATTAATTTGGGATTTCATGTGTCATATGTGCTTCGGAAGGAATCAGTTTGTATCGTTAGTCTGAGTCTCACATGAAGTTTGATTATACACAGCATCAGCTGACTGGAAACCCTATCGCACCAGTTGCAAGGCCAGATTAAACTGATTAACAGTGAACACTGATGAAGTACTCTCCCATTAGTCCCCAAGAACTGCATCGTGAAAATCTTTCATCATCTAGTGTTGAGCTTTTTTTATACGGTCTGGCTTTAGATATAATAGTGAATCCTCAGGAAGCAAAAGAGAGTATTCAAATAAAATGTTTTTCTGAAGTTGGAAGAAACAGCCTTGCTATTGTTTATCCTCTGACCACACAAATACCTTGTGGCAATTATAGCCACATAAAACTGTAGCTCTCTCTCACTCCTTACATCTGAACAGCGCTGTAATAACAAATAACAAAAACCAAAAACTCACAACAGAATGTCAGCTTTCATTTGGAGTTGAGAGGAATTATAACATTGAGCAATAAAGTGATAAAATCAGCGAAACGGGAACTCTCCCATTGTGTGTGTCAGTGCAAGCTACTTGCACCATGGTCCTGTATGTCTGGTAAGGACCTTTCACAGCACTGCAGCAAAAACTCTGTAGCACGTCCCTGTCCATGGCAGGGGGTTTGGACTAGATGATCTTTAGATGATCTAAACCAAACTATGCTATGATTCTGCAATAAATAAATAGTTTTCATGTTCAGAACTGTGGAAATAAATCAGGTTCCACCCTCAAAAGCAGCTTGTTTGAAGAACACAACATCAAAAAGGGAGAAAAATCACTATCAGTCAACTCCCACTAAAGAAGCCAACCTTGCCTTTTTCCACCCTGAACATTTAAAAAAATGCAATGAACTGAAATATGTGGGGTTTGGGAGCATTTTGCAATGTAATTAAAAATATGTCAGGAAGAAAATAAAAGCTTACTCTCTTCAACAAATGATCACAATTAATCAACAAGAATGGAGCCTGACTCCTTAATAAATGTGTTGGAATTACCCCCCTTTCTGGAGCAGTCTCGCAGATGTTAACAGAACAGCTCCCAATGTTTACGGGTTTGCTACCATGAGAAACGGTCATGGGATCCAGTGTTCTGCGGTTTAACATGATCCATCAGCTGATCGCTTGTTCTGCTGCAAGGCAGATCATTGACACCATTACAATTTCATCCGCTGCCTCAAAGCCAATTTCCCTGCATATAAGCACTTCATTCAGAGCACAGAAAAAATACATTAGCGAAACAATATAGCGTACTGTACAACAAGGATTTTCCTGCACTGTAACTCTACAGCTCACCAGGCAAAACCCACTTCTTTTTATTCTAGTTCCCCAGGGTGCTACATGGAGACACCAATCCTGAGACGGATTAACTGTGGCGCTTTCATCAAGAGGAACTTGTCTTCACTCTGACTTTGGAATAGAAAGGACGTGCTATTACCCTTCGACTTTGAAAGAGAAAAGCTTTCTACCTACATTCCTTGCTCACTTCCAAAGTTTAGCTCATAGGGATTAGAATTTGCTAGATATAGGATAAGCCCCTTTCAAAATACTCGTTTAAGGAAAGACGGAGAGAGCTTTCAGATATCTTTACTGGATGTTTATTAGTCTTAAAAATAGGTAAATCAGAGTTAAAGGATGAACAGAATATCAAATCTTCACATGAAATACATGAGATTAGTCAGGAAAAAATGGCTTTTTTTTTCTCTCTGTGGCTTTTATAGAAGATTTGCTGTTTGCTGTTCAAAACCAAACTTTTCTTTTCCTTAATCCACAGGTGATTTCAGGGGTACTTTGATTTTGGGAACCTGACTTGATCTGTACCAAATAAAATAAAATTTCAGGCAGCAGGTGCTTAATATCTCCTGAGCATCGATGTTTCTGTAAAATATTTCAATACCTAGCCATGAAGTGTGCGGAAAGCCTGAATCACTACCTGTCTCAAGCCAGCATCCCAGCCCTGCCCAGGAATAAGTGTGTTTTTGGCTGGCTTCAAAGGAGGCTGAAAATAATAAATATTGGGCAAGGTCTGGTATCACATGATGATTTTGTAAACTCTCCCTGACATCTGGGAAGAGAAACAAGGCTCTTTCTGGGTTTGATTTGGATTTCATCTAAATGTGTTTCAGACTCTGCACTGATTTTAGCTGATTTCAGCTGATTTTACTGCCAGTGAACAAGTCTGGACTATGAGATATCACCGTCAGCTTCCTGGCCATGGGCAAGGTCAAATGGAGCCTAGCTTGCTCCCTGGGCTTTCAGACTAGCGTAACCAATCACAAAAACACCAGGCTGGCTGTGAAATAAGTAGCTAGGCTGATCTGGGAGAGGATATTCTTTATGATTGATGCCTGACAATATTGCTTCTGAAACTGGTGACTTTAGGTTTAGACAAAACAGGCAATTTTGTAAGGCAGCAGCGTGCGGAGGACAGTCAGACACTGGCTTTGCTCGTGCTGCTGCGTGAGCGAGCCAGGCTGGCCCTGCTGATGCTCCTGCCAAGGGCGCAGGTCATCCCGCACGGGAAGGACAGTCACTCGCCGTGGGAAGGGCTGTCCCGCGCCGTGGTGGCACTGAAACCAATTGTTCACACTGGCACAGAAATGCTCTTCACACGTCCCCAGCCCTTCCCAGCGTCTGATGGCAGCAGACCAAATGCCTCAAACACTACAGGAGAGCAGAGCTAAAGCATTTTTCAGTCCCAAGTCTCTGCAAAAGAAGGGAGTCTGTGAAAATACTGCATGATACTGGCCAGTAGGCAGTATCTTCACATTTTTAGTAATCCCCATTATTTCTAGTTTATACAGTGGGAAACACATCTGGTAGGGAACAGCAGGAAGAGACCTAATGCTTCCTCACCTTCCCTGTGCTGCCCACCCTGCTGTCGGGGAAAGGATTTGTGCAGCTCTGCCTAGAAGAGGACTAGGGAAGCTGACCTAGCAGAGGAAGATCTCATGGGATAAGGGGGTAATTCTCATCCCGGTGTGTTAGCCAGCCTGCTTCTCCCCTCGCCCGCTTGGCTGGATGAGCACTTCCATGCATGGGCAACAGCGGGACCTGGAAATGATCAGATGGGGAAGAAAGAGAAGTCAGGAGGCAGATTGCTTTCCTGAGTGTTGATATAAATACTTATCAAATGGCAGCATCAGTCCCACGAGTGTATCTCCAGTGGTACAAAGCGCTTAGGGCAGAGGCTGTTGCCTCACCCGTCCTGCTGTCCTGCAGCTGCTCAAGCACAGCTCTCTGTGCCTGCCTGACCAACCGGATCAGGGAATTGATCTGGCTGGAAAAAAAAATGTTAAAACACCCTGCAAAAAGCAACATGTTTTTCTTTCCAGCCAGAATCACTTCTCCCATCTGGCCGGCCGCACAGCTGCACAAACAGCTGCGCCGGCACGGCGGCGGGGCCGACCAGGAGCGAGGGCTGCGTGGGCTGGTGCAGGCAGCACCACCGATGAAAGGGAAACCCCTGCCTGAGCCCCAGCAGGCACAGGTCTCCCGCAAGGGCCCCTCAGTGCGGCCGCGCTCACCAGCCGCCCAGCCGGCGGGTATCTGTCTGTCCTGCTTTCCTCCCGCATGCGGAGGGCAATGAGCAATGAGCAAGGAGCGCGGCAGCATCCTGGCCGTTGCGAGGAGGGGATGGCTGCTCTGCCCCGGGGGGAAGCAGCGTCGTTTGTGTTGGTTTGCTCCCCTGTTCTCCTCGCTCCCTGTTCTGGGCTGTCCTGGAAGACAGGCTAAGAGAGAGAGTGATGCTGATATTGGATAACAGCCAGGAGCAACGTGCACTGTTTTGGGCCTGGAATTGAGGGAGAAGCTGGCTGAAAGGTCCAGTTGAAACTTGAGGAGCATTTGGGGGGCAGAGTTGGAATTTGAATACATAATCATATCCCAACTTTGCTCCTCTAGGAAAAATAAAAATCATTGGGATCTTTAATAATTTTCACATCCCAACTGAATGTAAGCTTTGTGCCCGCCAAAGTACGGCATCACCACCAGCACCAGCACCACCAACTGGTTCAGCAACGACTGGTGGAGAAGATAGTCAAGCACTGAGTCATTCGTACCACTACGCTATGAATACAGAGCAGTTGTTCAGTTAACTCATCACTAGGTTGACTCAGTATTTGAAATTGGACTAAACAAAATCAAAGCTGGAGGTATAATTTAGACCAGAATAACTACGGGCAGACTGACATAGTGTTGCCCATCTAAAGCACAGGGAGGTCAGTCAGCAAAGATTCCTTCATGTAAAGATCATGAGATACTGCCTCTGAAGCTTTAAGTTGCACTTGCGTCATATTCCCTCATATTTCTTAGGAGGGCTCAAAATAAATGAAGGCTGAGATTCCCATACCACCTACTGATAGCCACAGCTAGGTTTAAAAAAGACTCAAGGTACAAACACCAGAGCTGGCAAGTCTGTTAGTCAAGGAAAGAAAAAATAGTTCTGTTTTCAGTTTTCAGGTGCTGAATACTTGAACTTATCTTTGTGACAAGTTTTTTCTTTCTTTCATAAATCTTCCTTCACGTGCCGAAGGAGTAAAATCTCCACAGAGTGATATTTACTATTTTTACTAAAATAATACAAATTTCCCCACCAAAGGTGCACTAAGGTATTGTATTTAAAAGCCACTTTCCTACTCCAAGAGTGATACATGCCTCATGATTTGAATACTGTCGGTAAGATTTCTGATGGCACCCTGTACCAGAATTGCAAGTGGTTTTGTATGATCATTGTCTCTGTATAATTATACAGCGCCACAAGAATACAGGGACCAGCTGATGCTATGTAGTGAATTGGAAAAATGCTCACAGCGGATTGAACAGAAGGTAATATAATTCAACAGATACTGCAGCTAAATATTAATTAAGGTGGAGTGGTCTGCTGGCACACTATGTGACGGGTCCTGCTGAAGCAACAGTAAGGGCAGAAGTCAGTGTATGAAATGCAATAGCATTTGCTGGGACACACCATTTCATTCGCTCACAATCTGCACTATCAGATTCAACTTTATGAATACTGTAATTTTTTCATTTTTAGAAAATGTCTTCTTATTTCTGGTCAGGCATATTTTACTATTAGTGCAATGACTAAAATAAAACAAGTGACTCAAATGGATTTTGAAATAAATTGCATATGTTTGTGCGTATGTGTCTATATACATACATTAAAAATAGTAGCTTAATTTTTTCTGTATACATATCATTTTCACATTCAGTATATAGCAGACATTATTTCTTAAAATGATTCCAAGTATACAGCTTTGTGAAAGCAATTTTAAAGGATATCATCCCTGTAAGAGTATGCATTCAACCAGGCACAGAGTAAAATGTCACATTTTTCTTGCAATGGAATTTTTCTGTCTTAAGCTGTCTCATTGAGACTCTCCCCAGTCTAATGAGAAATACATTTGAATAAATGACAAGATAATTAATACGGAATCGGTTTCCTTTTAACAGAAACATTTCTTTGCATTGTAGTAGTATTATTATTAAACATTTACATTGTGGTACCATGTACAGAACATGATGAAAAAGAAGCAGCATACACAGATTTTTTTTTTCCTGCATTGCAGTTCCAGGCTTTTATTAACTGTTTCCATAGAAATATCACTATATTACTTCCAATTGCCAAGAACAGTGTATTAGAGTAAATATACAAGTTATCCTGCTGTTTGAATACACTCCAAAATGGTAATTTCTTTTATGCATAACTCTGAATCATTAACATTTTTCTCCTGTTGGTTTGGGGAGGACCATTTTATTTGATCTATGCTGACACTCTACATTTTTAAAACAACAAAAGTAAGTTTGCTCTAAAAGCTGAACTTCTTCCTTAAACTCTCCAACTAGTTAGCTGAGCGGGCTATTTTTAGAGGATCTTAAACAACTTAGAACAAATGCTTTTAAAAACCATTCATTTATTCTTCCATTCATCCAAGGCAACAAATTCTAAATTAAAACCTTTTCAAAATGAGTTTACTTAAAAGTTTCACTCTGATAGCAGACAGAAAACAGTTTGCAGCATATCAAAAATATCGGTTGTCTAAAATGCACAACAAAAAGTATATAAGCATATCTGTATTTTTCCTGTAAGTTACTATGCATAATTTTCTTAATAACTATATAAATGTTACAAGAGTGTGCTCTGGTTATTTTTTGTCTAGGAATTCAGGATGCATAACTACTGCAATAACAAAAAGGAAATTCTTGGGGCCGATTTATCTACTGAAAAGAAGTCTACGCGTCTTAAAATATAGAAAAGGCAGAGTATCAAGGGGAACTTGTTTACTTTCTCTACTGGAAACTTCACTGAACTATGGCTAAAGACTCAAGAATAAATCCAGTCTTTTAAATGCACAGGTGCATAACTGGGATCATTCATTTTACAACAGCAGAACCAAGATGAGAATCTGTCCCTGGAGCCAGCAGGAATGCCATATGATATCTGAATGGTAATTTTCTCTGTATGTGCCACAATAATGCCTCAGACTTGACCTTTGGCTTTGTTGTCACCAAGTATTATCATATGTATAATTTGACCTTTCTCAGTTGTATGAATGCTTGGCCTTGAACTCCGTCTAACCTTCTAGGAGCTGTAAAGATAATTTCTATACATTTACAATAAGGTCTCTGATTTGACCTATGACTGAAATGAACAATAATTTCTTAATATTCCCATTCCTCCTAAGACTATTTCCCGTAATAGTATAATAATAAGGCAATAAAATGTCCTTCAGTGAGAACTCATGTTATTCTAAATTTTGAAGGTCTGTGCTTCAGGGCATTCACAGTTCATTACATTTCTGTGTTGTCAAAAGATACTATCAGGGCATCAAAAGTTTCTAGAATTTAAATCAAAATGAATGAAAAGACAAAAGTGACATTATTTAACTGTGTCTATATGCAGACAAAACTAAAGACAATAATAAGCTTTAATTAGGGACAGTAAAACAAAAGCATATCTTAGCAATAACAGAAGATCATTAATAATCCTGCCATTTCTATTTAGCAATTTCAAAGCAGAAAAGTAAGAAATATACAAAAAACATTTCAGTTCTGCCCTTTGAAAAAAGAAAATAGTGTGTTCCACCATTATGCAACAAAACAATGAGTAGTCAAACATCATGGTATTCTGCAGCAAAATATAGTAATTGTGATTTTTTCAGAAAAAAAAAAGTCAGGGAAAATTATATACTGGACCATTCTGTTCTTTCTGATGTAACTAATGAAATGTTTAATTTTGCAGCGTTGGTTCTGTTACCTCACTAGACAATCAGTGGAAGAGTCCAGTCATAGTCCTGAACTCAGTGATACCTAGCAGGGCACACAGCTGCTCTTGCAGTCTTCATCTGTTTGATACCAAAGGTGTAATACGAAAAGACCAACTCTCCCAGCTTGCCTCCTCCCGGGCTTCCCTCTGCTCCCCCAGCAGAGCTGAGTGGGTATCACGGCACCCAGCACAAAGCTGAAAACCCCCGCAGCTCTTCACGACTCTCCCCAGAAAGCTACGGACCAGCAGGCAGCCAGTCCTTGACCAGGGACTATTTGCAGTTGTGCATTATTAATTCGCTCTGTGATCCTACCTTTTCTGCCCTACTGCAATTTTCAAGATTTCAGGACGTTAAGTAAACAGTCTCTTATACTCTGAATATCTACAGGATGGCTGTCTGTCTTGTTTGCTGCTCCATTTGGTACCTTGGAACAATCTGGCAGAACATGGAAAGTACTAAAAAACATTTTAAGGTGCTAACAGCTCTAAGGTGATACCAGCTTTGTTAAGCTGGTAACAAAGCTGTGGTTTGTGAAAGACTGGAAATTTATAAAACACACCAAGTTCCCTGGAGTGCATGTGTCATACATGGCTTCGATGATGATGGACTTCTCGCTCCATTTGTAGCTAGGAAGGTGTTAACTAGAGACTAACTTCTCAAATGAGCAGTCCCTAATATTGCACTCAACAATCTTAGAATTGCTTGAAGGTTTCTGGTCCAATGGTATTAATTTTTAATAATGTTGGAACACAAGAAAAATGCAAAATATTAGAAGTGTGCAAAGGAATTGTGACTGTATTTAAAATGGATCCAGCCTGATGACACACAATCCGTGACAATTGCTGAAAAGCACCTTTTTCAGCTGTGTAAGACTGCAAGATCACCCTTCCAACTACATGATTTTCCATCAGCACCTAAAACTGTATTTCAACCCAAATTTTGCTTGGAGTGGAATGTTAATGGGTCATTATATTTGGTCCCAGTACAGAAGTTTTCACTTTCCATGCAGCTGTACCCAAAACTTGAATACATTTGAACACTGACTGAAAGTAGAAAGCTCTGATTTGAAGGTCACCAATTCAGGAACTTGCTTCTGTACAAGTAGAACATAAAACGTACATATTTAGATTGCAGGCTCATGGGTAAGATAAATACAACAGCCAACATGGAGTGACTTAAATCAGCACAGTAAACAGCAGCTGAAACACCAGCTGCCAGCCATTCCTCAGGTTTTGCTGGTGTCAAGGCAGAGAAGAGTTTTTGGGACCATGAAGTGACGTTGGCAAGGCCAGCTGCAGCCAGGATATTTATGAAAAGGCATGTGCAGCAATAGACCTGCACTCGCTTTACTGCCATGACCTGGATCTACACTCCTCACAGTGTCTTCTTTTTTAACCAGCCAGGAAATCCATCCCTATATATGCTATGTAAAAGATTTTCCATGCACCCTTTTAGAGAAATTTTCTTCTTTCTTTTTTTTCTTGAAACAGTACTTTGCATGGCTACTACTACTTTGCAGAAACTACTTTGCATGGCTTTTGCTTTCTACAGCTATTCAAGCCAAGGCTCTTTCATGAAAATGGGAATCTTTTCTACTTGTTACTGGTAGTAATGCTATGACATGATCAATGTGGCTCTCCTCCTTATACAAATTGCTCCTTCCGAGCTATCTGTCTTGCTATCTTAGTTTTCTTCCCCACTGCAAAGGCTGGTGACACAAGACTAGCTCAGACACATCACTCGAGATTAATCAGAAGCTTCAGAGTATAGAGAACAATACAGGAGATAAAGGCCAAATTATTAGTAGAATACGCAAACTGAGATTCAATTCAAAACCTTTATGCTGCTCTACTTTTTTGCTTTCAGTTAGGTGGTTTATGTATTTCAATCTCGGTGGCAAGGGCCATCCTCCGTGACCACTTGGAGGTCAGCTGCCATGGGACAGAATGGAGGGTTGAAAACTGAATGATGAAGGTGCCTGTAGCTAATCAGATCTCTCCTAAACATAAAGTGTTTCTTTGGCAACAAGTAAATACTTTGGGTTCTTTAAGATTAGGGAGATATAGTATGGTTGGCCAAAAATAACAGAGTATTCAGAAAAGTTTGGCTCCAGAGCACATCTCTATCTTGAATAAGCAGATTAAGAATCACTTATTCTAAACTGTTTTCCCAACAAGAGTGAGCTTTGAATGCTTAGCTTGCTACAGATGTATTGGTCAGGAGAAATGAAAAGCACAAAACCTCAAGGATGAAGTTTTTAAATTCCTGTTTTGTCAGCTCAGACCTTCCAGAAAAATGCAAAATTGACACTGTTCTCCGATCTGAGCATTGAGACTTTCGTTAACTTCACAAGTCCTTCCAGAAATATCCAGCAGCCTCCTCTCCCTGCTTAAAATGCTTTCATTGTGTCCAAAGGACTGGGCTTCTCCCCGTGTCCAAGGGATGGGGGGGCTGAGCTCACTCAGCAACATGGGGGGGTCCAGTGCAATGGGGACGCATTGTGATGGGTCATGGGACACACTCCTTCAGCTCTTTCCACCAAGCCTCAGAGAACCTGTCCCCTTGCAGAGGGACTCGGGTAGAAGCCACCGCCGAGCGCAGCTCCTCACTCTCCTCCCATGCATTCTGTTGGTGTGCTAAAAGCAGTGTATCCCAAGCGTCCTGCCCTGGCAAATTGTTTTTCAGGCAGTGAAACTCTACTGGCTTCTAGCACCAGTAACGCTGGGAAGACGAGGGGTTGTGCTGGCTGCATTTGCTCCCCCTCACTCCACTGCCTGCGTGCACCCCACCAGCACCCTCTTCAGCAAAGGGGTCAGCTACCTTACACCCACCACGCAGTATGGTGGGGCAAAAGCATCTATTGGGGCACAGATACAATGAGAAAAGGGTGGTAAAAAGAACGTTAAACAAGGAGAAGACAGAAAATGGTGAGAGCCCTAAGGGACTGGATGAGGTTGGCAGTACGTGCGTCAGGCAGCAAGCAGATAACCAGTCAGGTGGCCAAAAAACCAACACTGCCATGGAAGGTGAAGGAGACACCCAAGCAGAATCCGTGCTTCAGTGGCTTTTGGGCCTAACAGTGGCTCTCTGCCAAGGGTGAGCAGCCCCTCGGCTGTCAGACCACTAGGAAAAATCTGTTTTCCACTCTGGTGTTCTTCTAGAGCTGCAGCCACAGCTCTCGCACCGTACCTGAGAAGTTTCTGCTCCATTTCACCCTCTGGGAAGTCCCTTTTGCTCTCGAAGCTCTTTCCTCCCTTCATAATCCAGCAACGTTAACAGCACCATCACAGGCAAGAAGGCCTTTCATCCTGCCTTTGAGGAGCAGTGAGGATGAAGGCGTTGGTTACTGCTGACACTGTTACTAATATTTTTTTACTAATAACTTGTTATTATTTGATGCTGTCACTAAAAGGCGGGTAGTTTTCAAAGGCAGAGGTTGCACCAGCCCCTACAGATTTTTATGGGGAGTTTGGCATCTATCTGACCCCTACAGTGTTATAACTCTCCACTAATAATAATGAAAGCAATACACAGCACTTAGACCATAAAAAGGTTATTTTTATTTTTAGTTTAACTCAAAGGAAAAAAAAGGAAAGGGGAGGGGGAATGGGAAGGGAAATGGGAGGGAGAAGGGGAAGGACAAGGAGAAGGACAAAAAGGAAAAGGAAAAGGGAAAAAAGGAAAAGGAAAAAAAGAAAAGGAAAAGTTGGCTGAGACATTTCTGAAATCCAAATGCAACCTCTCCTCCCATCCCCTGCAAACTGCTTTCTTATGCACTGGTTTACAAAGTTTTCAAGGCTGGATTAAAGAGGCTGCTATAAAACAGTTTGCCTGACACAGAACCATATTTAAATTAGTGATGCCATAAACTGCACTGTGAGGGAGGGCCTGCTCGTGATTCAAGGACATCATCTTTTGTATAATTTTTCCAGTATAATAAATTTCTGCCCGAGCTCCTAGCAGAACAGCAATGCTCCAAAATATATTGAATAGGCGTCTTTCATAAAATGTTATACATGGAACAGAATTACAGTGTCTGGATCACATTTCTTTAAGATTAGCCTCATGTGTATATATATATATACGAAGGTCAACAGCATGATTTAAACCCATAGGTTTTTAGATGCAATGTTACTTTTTACCTTTCTGAGACCTCTGTGCTTAGCTGGAGGGTGTTTACTGTGATTGAGGTATTTTTCTAAACAGGGAGGCGGATTATTTAAACCCTTTTGGTATGGAAAACCCACAGTTTGTCCACCTCCAACAATCTCTTCTCTCCCGCAGTTGTCACAGCAACAACTTCAGCATTTGAAAGGAATCTGCTTCAATAATCTAAGCCTCTGATCTTTGACAGGCTTATAATGAAGGAACAGTTTGTTAATGCTGACATAAACATTTTGAAAACTTAGAGGTGCAATTATTTCATGTTGTTTAGGAAGTCAGCACTACATGGTCAAGAGAACAGCATTCTGCAAAAATATTTACTCATGCAATTTCCTAGTGAGAAAAACAACTGCTGACTGTACAGCTGAACTGAGATTCCAGCCCTGTGGTTTAAGCGACAAGAATTTTTCTTTGTCTCCTGTCCATTTATAGTTCATTTTTTCCCTCTTATAATCCCATGACGATCTTTCAGATAATTCCGGGGTGTCTCAGCCCAATCTCTTTTTATTTTAAAAAGACAAAACCTAAAAACCCTGCCTGAATTAGACCCAATTCCAAGTGGATCTCCCGGCTACGCTGCTTGCAATAAAAAGACAGTCAGAACTGCTTCTCAGCCAGCCAGCTGTGATGGAAGTCGTTTGCCTGTTTAGCAAAGAAAACTGTTATTTTTGCTGGGAGGAGGGCGGAAAGCTGACACGATGACAAAGTTCCCCAGGCTGCGCTCAGCAAAGTAGCCCCCACGCCTTCCAGGCAAAGCAAAAACCGGAGCAAGCGACAAACTCCGGGCTGCACTTTGGAGTCAAAGCTACAGTTGCGCTGGGGAGACCATCACTCTTGGAGCAATTTTCTACAGTAGCGCGAGGGCTCCAGCGGTCCTCGGGGGTGAAATCCATCATGCTGCATGCTGCACTCTATCAAGCGGGGCTCCGAGAAGGGGTCAAGTGGTCCGCTGCCATGCTGTTTGAGCTCATCAGAGACATATTTAATTTAATTAAGGTTGTCAGCACTATTGATTTTGGCAGTTTCAATTACCGTGCTGTTATGGCTTCTGGATCTACTGATCTGTGATGAGCCCTATCAGCACTGGCACACATTGAGGAAAAAGCCCTTTGTCTCCTTTAAAACCTGACACATCCTGCCATAGGCCATAACTTATTGCTTTTATCCAGCCCAGCTCCTCTTCTGTTCCTCATAATTAATTTCTCATTAGACAGCTCTTTATTGTTTAATTTGTGCAGTTTATAATCAAATTGGGCACATTAATTGTAGCTGAATTTAAGGCTAATGAAAAATAAAGGTTTTCAATAACTTACTCTTCAATTATTTCAGACAAGATAAAATAAAACACTTTAAGAGTTGTCAGCTTTTTAAATTATAAATTAGGTTGTTTAAAGAGCATGGGCATTTAGGAAGCAGTTATCACACATTTAGTAATTATAAATCCTATGCTGCAATACAATTATTAGGATATATTTACAATTCCTCTTAGTTTTTTTCCACCCTGTTGTTAGTTAAATGCATAACGTCTAATTGTTGGTGGTTAAAAATAGCATGATCTGAAGTCTCTGGGCCTGATTCCTCTTCTTCCACAGACTGAGCTGTAAATCAGAGGCACATCTGAGGAAGTCCATGTCCATAATGCTGGAACAGGAGCGGTGTCTGGGTAAGAGGAAGAGGACCCCATTTGGTAAAGATTTTCTAAAATGCTGATCCTTCTTCTAGGCAGTATTGTAGGATTCAGTCCCTTTCCTTCAAGAAAACTGTAATACGTGATTTACATTTTACACACGGGACCAGGACACCAGCTGGCAAAAATCAGCAAATTCCTCTGGATGTAGACTACAATTTCTCCTATGATGCACATAGTCTTCATTTTAGTGATGGGGAAACCAAGGCAGAGAAGCAGCTTATTTGAAAGGGCACATCGGAGCTGAGGCCAGGCTTGCTGGAGCAGGGTTTGCTTGGGGTTTTTTTCAGTTTACAGCAAACGGGGAGGGGGAAGGAGGGTGGGAAAGAAGATGGGATGAAAAATTCAGGTGGCACCTACTTTCTTCCTTGCCAAGATGAAAAACAGGAAAACTGAGCTTCCTTCTTTGCTAAATGGCTGCACTCAGCGTGCAGCATTTCAAGGGTGAGGAAGAAAAGCAAAGGAACGATGGGCGAGTTTCACACCACCACTGAGGGGAAAGTCAGGGTGCTGCAGGTCCATAGTTCAGTTGTGGGAGGATGCTGGGGGAATTTGATTTCTTGCGTGCTCTAAGACCTCTCCTTGCCCAGATGTGCAGGATCCTGCAGCCCAGGATGCTACGCTGTGTTAATGTATTAACCTGACATCTGACGAGAGACTGGGTATCCTAGAACCTGGAAAAGCATCCTCATTGCCTTGTAAGAGAGTTATTCACCCTCTCTGTCTTAAATGGCAAGTAGGATAACTCCAGCTGGGCAGGGAGAGCTAACCTGTGGTTTGGGTCTGAGACCTCACTTCAAATATCCATCCTTAATGAGGGCTGGAAGGGATCTGAAATCAGTACTCCACCTCTCACCCGAGTGGTTTAGCCTCACATACTCCATGTGGTATAAACCAACCACAGAGAGAAACAGAGAGCAGCTCTCTGGCCAGCGGTTAGGATGCCCATGGGCAGGCCGGGGACCCCTGGCCACAGCAGGCGTACGGTGTGTGTGTGAGCTGCTTCACACCCCCTGCCCTAGCACCCGAATGCCCACCCCTGCTCCTGCCCAGCGAGAGCTACTGCTCCATCTGACGATGTACCTGCGCCAGGGAAAGATGGGGCAGAGCCGAAGGCATGCCTGGTAGCTACATACCAGAAAATGTATAAACTGAGATACTATATACAAAATGGTTACACCCACTGCTGCAAAAGTGCAAGGCTGCTGCTTTGATCTTCAGTCACTTGATACTTGGTTTCTTTTTAATTAAAAAAAAAATATTATGCTTGTGTTGTTCAAAGAGGATAAAATTCACCCACATCCTCACAAGGCCTGTTTACTACCCAAATCCTGTACATAATGAGAAGGCAATGTCAGAGATTTTCTTCACATACTCCAGTTCAAATTGGAATTATTTTCTAATTTCAGTGAAGTATGATTGGCCAAAATTCCTTGGTGGGGATCCTGCCCTTGTGGATTTGTAGGAATGTTCTAATTCACGTATCGCTTCCTGTCTGGAACAAAGAGCTCATCAATGTTGCTAAATATTTCAGCACCATCTATATGCTCTAGCTCAAAATTATTTGGGAGAGAGGGAGGAGATACTGTTTTTCCAAATACCCACTCTACGTCAGTCATCAATTGAATATGACAACCTCCTCCTGCCCAGCTTTTTGGAAGGGAAAGAGAGCATGCCTTCCTTCAACAAGGGTATGAGAAATGCTGGATGCAGGAGCTTTGTCACCAGCATGCACAGCTGGGGAGCCGGGGAGCCGGGGAGCTGGGGAGCTGAGGGACTGGGGAACCGGGGAGCCAGGGAGCCAGGCTGTGTTCGCCCAGTGCTGGGCGGCAGGGGGAGGAGAGGAAATCAGCGTGCTGTTGGGAGGAGAGGGCTGCTGGAAACTCAGTGTCTGATAAGGATACGTGGGAACAGCAGGGGAAAAACAGGTCAGCAAACCCTGAGTAATGTGTGATAAGAAGGCAGGACGCACTTTGTCCTTGGCCCTACTTGATATTACATGCAGCATGGGCAACAAACAAGAGGAGCTGGAAGCCATTGTGCAGCAGGAAAACTATGATATAGTTGCCATCATGGAAACATGGTGGGATGACTCGCACAATTGGAGTGCTGCAATGGATGGCTATAAACTCTTCAGAAGGGATAGGCAAGGCAGGAGAGGCGGTGGGGTAGCCCCATATGTTAGGGAGTGTTTTGATTGTCTAAAGCTTAATGATGGTGATGATGGGGTTGAGCATTTATGGATAAGAACCAGGGGAAGGCCAACAAGGCAGATATGATGGTGGAAGTCTGTTATAGACCACCCAACCAGGATGAAGAGGCAGACACTATTCTATGAGCAGCCAGAAGTCTCACAATCGCTAGCCCTTGTTCTCGTGGGGGACTTCAACTTACCACATATTTGCTGGAAATACAATACAGCAGAGAGGAAACAGTCTAGGAGGTTCCTGAAGTGTGTGGCAGATCACTTCCTGACGCAGCTGGTGAGGGAGCCAACTAGGGAAGGTGCCCCATTGGACCTCTTGTTCACGAACAGAGAAGGACTTCTGACCGATGTGATGGTTGGAGGCCGTCTTGGGCAGAGTGATCATGAAATGATAGAGTCTTTGATTCTTGGAGAAGTGATGATGGGGGTCAGCAGAACTCCCACCTTGGACTTCCGGAGGGCAGACTTTGGCCTGATTAGAAGACTGGTCGACAGAGTCCCTTGGGAAGCAGTCCTGAAGGGCAAAGGAGTTCAGGAAGGCTGGACATTCTTCAAGAAGGAAATCTCAAAGGCGCAAGAGCAGACTGTCCCCATGTGCTGAAAGATGAGCTGGTGGGGAAGAAGACCAGCCTGGCTGAACAGAGAGCTTTGTCTGGAACTCAGGAAAAAAAGAGTTTATGACCCTTGGAAGAAGGGGCAGGCAACTCAGAAGGACTACAAAGATGTTGTGAGGTTATGCAGGGAGAAAATTAGGAGGGTCAAAGCCCAACTAGAACTTAATCTGGCTACTGCCATAAAAGACAATAAAAAATGTTTCTATAAATACATTAGCAACAAAAGGAGGGCTAAGGAGAATCTCCATCCTTTATTGGACGTGGGGGGAAACATAGTGACAAAGGATGAGGAAAAGGCTGAGGTACTTAATGCCTTCTTTGCCTCAGTCTTTAATAGCAAGACCAGTTGTTCTCTGGGTAATCAGCCCCCTGAGCTGGAAGACATGGTCGGGGAGCAGAATGAAGCCCCCATAATCCAATGGTTAGTGACCTGTTACACCACTTAGACACACACACAAGCCTATGAGGCCGCATGGGATCCACCCATCTGTGGGAGTACTGAGGGAGCTGGCAGAAGTGCTCACCAAGCCACTTACAATCATTTACCAGCAGTCCTGGCTAACCGGGGATGTCCCGGTTGACTGGAGGTTAGCAAATGTGATGCCTGTCTACAAGAAGGGCCAGAAGGAGGATCCGGGGAACTACAGGCCTGTCAGTCTGACCTCAGTGCTGGGGAAGGTTATGGAGCAGATCATCTTGAATGCCATCACGTAGCACGTACAGGTGATCAGGCCCAGTCAACATGGGTTTATGAAAGGCAGGTTCTGCTTGACCAACCTGATCTCCTTCTGCGACAAGGTGACCCACCTAGTGGATGAGGGAAGGGCTGTGGATGTTGTCTATCTAGACTTCAGTAAAGCCTTTGACACCATTTCCCACAGCATTCTCCTGGAGAAACTGGCTGCTCACGGCTTGGACGAGCATATGCTTCACTGGATAAAAAACTGGCTGAATGGCCAGGCGCAAAGAGTTGTGGTGAATGGGGTTAAATCCAGTTGGCGGCCAGTCAGAAGTGGTGTCCCCCAGGGCTCAGTACTGGGGCCAGTTCTGTTTAATATCTTTATCAATGATCTGGACGAGGGGATTGAGTGCACTCTCAGTAAGTTTGCAGATGACACCAAGTTGTGCAGAAGTGTTGATCTGCTTGAGGGTAGGAAGGCTCTACAGAGGAATCTGGACAGGCTGGATCAATGGGCTGGGGCCAATTGTATGAGGTTTAACAAGGCTAAGTGCTGGATCCTGCACTTGGGCCACAACAACCCCATGCAACCCTTGGAGAAGAGTGGCTGGAAAGCTGCCTGGCGGAAAAGGACCTGGGGGTATTGGTCGACAGCCAGCTGAATATAAGCCAGCAGTGTGCCCAGGTGGCCAAGAAGGCCAATACCATCCTGGCTTATATCAGAAATAGTGTGGCCAGCAGGACTAGGGAAGTGATTGTCCCCCTGTACTCGGCACTGGTGAGGCCGCACCTCGAATACTGTGTTCAGTTTTGGGCCCCTCACTACAAGAGAGACATTGAGGTGCTGGAGCGTGTCCAGAGAAGGGCAACGAAGCTGGTGAAGGGTCTGGAGCACAAGTCTGATGAGGAGTGGCTGAGGGAACTGGGGTTGTTTAGCCTGGAGAAAAGGAGGCTGAGGGGAGACCTTATCACTCTCTACAGCTACCTGAAAGGAGGTTGTAGAGAGGTGGGGGTCGGTTTCTTCTCCCAGGTAACAAGTGATAGGATGAGAGGAAACGGCCTCAAGTTACACCAGGGAAGGTTTAGACTGGATATTAGGAAAAATTTCTTCACTGAAAGGGTTGTCCAGCATTGGAACAGGCTGCCCAGGGAAGTGGTTGGGTCACCATCCCTGGAGGTATTTAAAAGACGTGTAGATGTGGTGTTTAGGGACATGGTGTAGTGGTGGACTTGGCAGTGCTAGGTTAACGATTGGACTAGATGATCTTAAAGGTATTTTCCAAGCTAAACGATTCTGTGATTCTACTCTTTCAGTGAAAGCATGGGTGCACCTGGTAGGCACCACATGCAAAGGCTACACTCTTTAGGCCGCTTTAAGTTGCTCTCTTCTAGCAACTTAGTGTGCATGGTTCATTTCTGAGAGGGAGAACCTATTGCCATTGTGCTCTTCCTTTACTTAACCTTAAATTCCTGGATATGCTTATTTCCCAAAACCCTGGCCTAAGGTCTGCACTCTTGCTAGGAACCGGTGTCATCCAAGTAGGCAGGAGCAACAGACCTTCCGCACAGTTTGCAGTTTGTCATCACCCCTTTCTTCAGCTGACAGCAGTTCAGTTAGTTTTGTGCCATGTCACCCAGAGGACAATCAGATTCCCTAATTTCTAGCAGGCATCTAACTGTAAAAAGGGCCACCAGACCTGGTCGTATATGCACGGAGTAGGTATCTGAACCCTGTAAACCTCTCTCTCTTTTAATTTAAAAATAACAGAAAGATTTTTAAAAGGAAATTTATATTAAAAAAATATTAATAATAATTGTTCCCAGGCAAAGTCACTTTCAGCCAAGTTTCAGCTGTGAGGAAACTTTTATTAGCCAAGAAATGAACTCATGAAAAGAGAGGTTTATAATGGAAACAGTGAGAGACTGCAGCAGCACTGCTAACAGGTGCCACTGTTACAGCAGTGATAGGGTGAATAAGACTTTTAAAGATGCAATTCCTAGAGCTGCGCCCACCCATGCAGCTAAAGATCTATCAGGATTTCTGTTATGAACCTCTGTTTGCAGGGTTTTGATACTTTAGTCATAAAAGCATACCTCAGGCTGAGAGTGAGAAAATAGAGACACAGCACTCCAGGCCAGTTGAAAATAAATAAAATAAAATAAAATAAAATAAAATAAAATACATATAGTTGTTTTGAAGGATCTCTTTGGGATTTTGTAACTAAAAAAACCACACTTCTTTTACAATTAAATTTGGCAGATTATCGGTCAATAGCATTAACTGGGGAGGGTTCTTTTTCAGTTTGCTGCATTTTAATTTAGAGCCCTTAAAAAGCCTGTGGCATTTTTTAAGCTTAAAAAAATCTTATAGCTCAATTAAGGGATAACAGAAATAAACCAGGATTACCTGTGTGTAATTACACAAAGTTAAGTCCAAGAAAACAATATACTATCACAACCCTCTTGGGTAATTTGAGCAGTCTCCATAGGATCTCCAGAGGCAAGAAAAGGAAGATTGAAACTCTACAGCTTATACCTGAGCATTTACTGCAAGATAGCAAAAGACTCCCAAGTCCCAAAGACCACAGAAGTAGATGGAAAGACACCTCCTGTTTTTTTGATCAAGCTTTTAATAGTCTTAAAGTATATGTTACAATACTAAGCAAACCCTGGACTGGGGCACAAATGGGATTCAATTCTCAACTCTGTTCCTCAAGCTTTCTTAGTGCTTTTGACCATTCTGCTCCCACTGTCTTCCTCATGTCCACTAATATGCAGTACTGCAGTCCAGTTGAGCTTAATTACATATACCAGGCTGGCAGTAATGAAAATCAGCTCGGTGTACCCATATCTGAAAGCAGAAACTAGTATTCAGTACTTCCTCTCCAAGGAGGAGTGCAGGTTTTCTATATATGTCAAATTAATCCTCAAACGGCTTTAAGATGTGAAGACATCTTCATTGCAACTATTTGAAAATATCAGTCAACAAAATACCCTATCACACTCCTAAAAGAATAGGAAAGTTTCACAGAAGAGTTAGCTGGGAAGGAAAATAGTTTGATCCTTCTTCCTATATTCTGAGTGGGACTAGCTAAACTCAAGGCACTTTTTGACTGACTAACGATACCTGCAGCCACAGTGACATGCTAGCTGGACTTAGCTCTTCGTGTTATAGCTTAGCTCTTCGTGTTATAGCATTATAGCTGGCTCAAATTCAATCTGTTTAGATTCAAGCTTTTTACTCCTGAATCATTTACTCAAGCTTCAGTATTTTCAGTGCAATATGTATATAAGCACAGCAATGGATAATGGTATCCACACCTTGACTGCTTAAGAAAATTGGCCATAAAACCAGTGCCAATCACTTTCTTCCATCAAGAACTTCCAAAGGGAAGAGATTGACTCCATTTACAATTACAATATTAATTTTATTATAACCATCCCAACCTAGATTTAAATGTATGTGAGTAGCAGCACAGATACATACGTACTGGTACATGCCATTTCAGTAACTCAAAACATATGTCACGCGTTTCTTAAAAGCAGTCAGGTAGAGTGTAGCTATCCCCTTATCACTGCCAGAGTTCCCTACCTGGACCAAGCCTACATATTTATTGGTATTAGACATGAAGTGGACCTGCCCTCAGCTGTATTTGGTTAAACTTGGTATAAACGGTGCCTTTCAATCCCGAGGTCCTTTACCAGCCTGGTGATCAGACATCCATTCCTCAGTATATTATAGCAGTGTATTATAGCCTGTGAGCTGGGTTAATTTACACCAGCTGAACTAGTCCTATATGGACTGGACAGACACAACACCAAGACCCTGGGAGGCTCCTTGCATGTTACAGAAATCCCTGGCCTCCCCTTTAGAGCAACCTTTCCGCCCTCAGCACCGTGGAGACAGTACAAAGCATCTGAAGCTCGGACCTAACCTTTTCTCTTTGAACTTTTCATATTTATTTTTCTATGCCTGAACTATTTGCTTATAAAACTAATATGGCCAGCAGAATAAAAATGAGTAGCGGTTCCTAGCTTTGGCTTTTGGACTTTGTTCGACACGACACGTTCTGTAAGCTCAGACAGGGAGTGCACAAGGAGCACCGAAGGCGAGGGTTTTGAAACTGAACACATATGCTACCGCTGTTCATTAGGGGCCAGAATCTATTTTCAGACCAGGGAGCGGAGATGTATATTTATTTTATTTTGCTGCTTAATTTTAAGATACTTATTGCCATTTCCCTGGCAGCAGGGTTTCGGAGAGGATGAGATTGCAAACTCAAAGCAATGACCCTTTCCATTCCTTCTGCCCTTATTTAGAAGTGATGGCCTCCATTTCTTTTTTTATTTTTTAATAGGAAAAAAACTCTTTTTTCTGTCCTTCAGGCAAGTTCACTGAGTCCACTGTATTTCAACAGGAGCTAAAGACATGGTTCTACTTACCCTCCCCCAAAAGGTCTCTATTAATTGTTTTCAAATGTTGGCAGCCATGTGAAACCCTGCCTAGCAAGTCTGGCTCCTTATATGATTTTTATTAAAATTCACTTTGCACACAAGGCACATGAGATTTATGGCTGAAACTAATAGGTTGGTTCTCACTAAGACATAAATCCATGGGCTGTTTATTGAGGCTCATGGACATTGAGAACGCAGGTAATTGTTACTGTGAGTGTTCAGCTTAAAAATAGTCAATCATGTCTCTAAGGGAATTTGTTTAACTATACATGCCACATAAGCTTCTGAAGAATTACTTTATCTCTGATGGTAAATGGAAAGACTGTGCAGGGTAACTTCTGTATCTCATCTGTACAATTTAATTTCACTCATAACACTTTTCAAATTTTCCTCTTACATGGTGTCTTATGTTATAAAGAGCAAATGCAAAAAGCATCCCATTCATTTTCTTTCCACATACCTGTTTCAGTCATTCTCAGTTTATACATAAGAATTTCTACTTTCTTGCTACTGACCCTTATGAACTCCAGCTGAGATTTTGCAAGCCCAGTTCCTCCTGGCTTGCTCACGATCACAATCTGCCACGTGAACTCAGTGAACGATTCTGATGGCAATGCACAAGGTGGAGCAGAGCCCGGACTGATCTTTTCCTCTCAGGGTCTGAACACATTGCCATGTGCAAACAATTGCCAGCTAGACTAGCCAGTGAGCCAGCTGTACTCTGGAAGCCATTTAGATGCATTAGCTCAGTACTGTGCCCAAGCAAATAAGTCCTGCTTCTCAACATTACGTTACCTTTCAGCAAGACCCAAACCTGTCTAAATGGCTTCCAGCTCACATCTGGTTTGCAGCATGTCAGCTCACAGGGGAGAGAGAGGTAGCTCATGCCACCTGAGTGGATCTTCTACTCTTAAGTTGTGCTGGCAATATGATACTGAAGAGAAGACACAGACAACCTTCCTGCCCCAGTGATTAGGTTACCCAAAACAGGCTCCTAATATCACCTGAAATGACACAGGGCATCATTTCTGGCCTTCAGTCGCCCTTCCAGAAGGATGTAGATCTCACAGAGGTCCTGTATCATATCTTCCAGCCTCATGTGAATGCCTCAAGCATCCTAGGATGTCTCACATCTTTATTTATACACAGTACACCTTAGTAAAATATATCAGGTGGCTCCTAAAACACAAATAAGTTGTCATTGCTGCCACTGTTTGACTATGGTAAGCTTTTGAGATCACATATATTTATTACTGTGGTCATATCAGAACCAGCCCAAACAGGTGAACATTTCATTGACTGTTGCACAAACACATGGGAAGGCACAGACTCTGAGGTTACTGAAGTCTCAAGGAGTGTTTATGTTATGCATAAGTGTCACACCAAAAAACAGTGTAGCCACATCAGTGTTATTTTGGGTTCAAAATAACTAACCATTCTGGCAGATGGAGCTTAGTAGCTTGGGACAGTGCTATACTAATACAGTTATACTGCTTTAGCAATCTAAGCTAGTACTGGAGGCAGACTTTGTCTCTTTTGCACCATGCTGTGAAATGCAAAGCAAACCAGCCCTACAAAATAAGGATAAAAGTGTGGAAGACTGCCTACAGTGAAGCTGACTATATTTTTAGGTTGATACCTCATTCATTTTAAAATGGTATGTAAATACTGAAACCCCCCAGACAGCTAAAGAAATACCTAAAATTCCATAAATTCTTTAGCAGATGAAGAATTAGCATGAATACAGACTTCACCAATTTGCAGGAGTTTTGGTACCTTTATGTCAATTACGTTTACCCTGAGTTTCTCATACATCCTGATACCGCTGTTTAGACACAGAAGTAGACATTTTCTGAACAATTTCTTTCCTTCTCTCCCCCAGTATTTCCTTCTTGACAAGCTGCTTCTTCACTCCTTTTTACAGCATTTGCTTAGTAGTCTATCAGTTATCTAAATCTGTTAGGTTGTTGTTTGCTGATGAAGCCTCAACGCTCTTGTCTGATCTAGTGACTAGGTCAGCAAGGTTGTGTGTCCTGGGGACTTGGGAAACTGTATGGAGATGACCTCTGACACTCATCAAAGGCTCCACGGCACTGTTTGGCTCCTATCAGTTTAATCAGCTGGCTCATTCCTGCTCCTTCACTATTCATGACATTACTCGTATCCCTCACTGCCTGCCTTTCAGAACATACAGCCCTGCCTACACGCTGCTCCTTCACACTGCTTGGCTCCTATGCATGGGCCTCGTGCAACGTACCGTTCATTCTCTACATGACTCACATTTTACGGAAAACTTCCTTCATGCTGAAAGGAAGGGCAACAAATAGGAAGCTTTCTTTTATTTCAGAGACACAGAGGTCAATATTATTCCTGAATCTTTTGTGACAGTTTAAGGTGATGCTTAAACTGTAAAGTCCATGACTCTGTCACTTGCTTTTCAAGAATTAGAAGTGTTTTCAAAAAAACCCCTAAAATTACAAACCCGATAATATTTCCTTGAAACCGTGATGAAAAACACACTGAAAATGCTACAGAAATCTTTCCGCTCTTACCTAGTGAAAATAAAAGAAAATAAAAATTTTCTCAAAGTGTTACTCCATTTAAAAAAAACCATTAGGACACCATAAAATATTTTTCCTTTTTTTTCCTGCAGTATATAAGGCAGCAATTTATCAATAAAGCTAACGAAGCTGTCCCAGGTCCCTCGCTGCTCCCTCGTTAGCTCCACATATGGGCAACACATACTCTAGGTTACTTGATGCAGAGGCTATGAAACCTTCATAGCTTCTGCACATACATTGCGGCTGCATCTGGGCCTGTCAGTGGAGGACATCAAACATCAAAGGAATGAAGGTTGCACAAAAATTTAAAATGTGACAGCATTACCCCTTAAAGTCTACTAGGGGCTTTGTACAGGAAAAATTCTCCTCTGATTTTTCAGCTAAATTACAACATAAAGACAGTCTCACATCATGGATTACTTCATTTTACCCAGCTGTAAATCTTCTCCCCAAAACTATCAGAATCTAAAGACCGATTGAGAAATAAGGCTGTCCACAAACACTGCAGCCTTCTGATGAAGCAGGTTGTTTTCCTGTTAGATAAAGGACAAGTATTGTGTTCTTCTGTGTTTCAACCATGCAAGCGAAGAACAATTTGGAAAGAAATCACATTCCAAGTCAATTTAGACTAGGAAGTGGCCACTGCAACCACTGCTCCTTCAGATGCCGAGAGGTATCCCACAGTATGTCATAAAAACTAGCCACAGCACAATGAACTCCAAGCAATACCAGCAAGGCTCAGACACCTTGTCTGCAATGAAAAGATTATAGTATAATGCTGTGTGGACATTGACACAACAGCATGAATGCACTTAATTGGAGCAATATCAACGCAGCTAGAGCAATATTAGTTACGCTGACAATACTTCTCTGTGCAAAGAAATGCTTAAACAGTCTTAGCTGAATGCATTTTTTTGCAAGACAAGAGAGGTAGAAGATTATAAAAATTACAGCAGTTAATAGCCTTTTGATTCATCGCCGAGTCTTGCAAAAAGAGAGACTAAAGTGATTCCTGAGGTAGATAAATGCTGTTGTATAAAGTGAGGATCAGTCTTGTAATCCGTGCTAAATCAACAGCTCTTTGCTCTCATTGAGCTCAAAACCTGTCCTGGGAGAACAGGAGGAAAAGCAGTCTTTCACCATAGAAAACAAAACTATTTCTAAATATTTATTACTTTTTTCTGTAGATGTTATTCATCAAGAAATCTTAATTTTCTGTAATACTTTTCAGAGCTTTTTCATTTTTTCCTAATCTTTACTATTCACTCTAAATTATGAAGTGGCAAGTTAGACTAGTAATCTCATTAGCAATTGAATTTGTTTGTCTCCTCTGATATGCTTAGCAATGACCTGTTAGTATTAACTGTTAAGTTTCTTTCTGTTTACTGAATACCTTTAGCCACTCAACCTTCACAAAATACACTATTTAAAGTACATGGTTTTATGTTTTCTTTAATAACTAAGATAAAGTATATAGAAGGCAAATATGAGGAAGCGTTACTTCACGTTTTTATGTTGACGCTTTAGCAAACTATCAAATTGCAAAATACACACTGTTGCAATGAAGTTAACAGTTGGGTTTTCTAAACTTGTATTTCTGAGGTGTCAGCTCTTCAGCTGTTGTAGATTATGAAGCTTCTCAACAGAGGAGGATCTACCTCTTTCGGTGTGTCAACTAAATTTTTTTTCTGCCTTCTCATGCCCTCCACTGAGCTGATGAGATTTCTGCATTTAAATTCAAATCCTTCATGTGAATCATCAAAATAACTGACTGTCCATAGTGTGTTAAAGATTAGACTGACTCCCTTGAAGGCTCAGTACAGTAAACCCCAATGTTTATTTAATGCTTTTTGTCAGTATATATCAACATCACTGTTACACAGGAAGCAAGTGTAATTATGTATTTGGGAAACTGAGGCACAAAACTGAAGTCTGAGGTCAATAGCAGAGCCAAGATGTGAACAAGGGTCTATCATGTTCCAGATTTTGGCTCCATCCTCTGGTTCACCTTATCTTAGGAAAGGAGGGAATGCTTGTTTAATTCTATCATATATTTTAACTTAATAATATAGATTGAACCAATTCACCTTGATCATAGGTGAATTCCTTAAAAGCGGCCTTAAAGCCACCTTTATTTTCTGTATTACTTTTCCAGAAGTAGCTGGGTTGGGAGCCCCTGGCTTCGTGCACCTGCAATGCTATGGAAATGAATGAGGTTCCTCTTGAGCGCAGCCTTACAGCTGTGCAGAACAGGTACAGAGAAAAGCAGGAGTAGGCAGAAAAGAGAAAGAAAAACAAGACCACCACAAACAGCAAGTATTCAGCTTTCTGTACCTGTCCCATTTTTTTCCACTAGCATGTAAGTAATGGACTGGAACTCCACCTTATGCCACCTTTTTCACTTTTAGTGTGCCTTTAAAAAGGCAGGTGGAAATCAGTTACCTTGTCTACCTCTTTTATTGGGGCGGGGAGCAGGGGAAGCCTCTTCCACCTGCACAACAGGCTAGCCTCAGCTGTATTTAGTTAATTACCACCAAAAAAGTTACATGGCACATATGTACATATCTCAGTTAGTATAATATGTTACAGAAAAAGAAATATTATACTTTAATATCTCGATTAAAGTAATATATAACTACTTTGGCTCTACCATCCATCGTTTACCTTTCTAATGGATACAGATTTCAATGGATTTTTCTATAAAATTGTAAACTCTTAAAAAAGAGGAAAGGCTTTTAAAAATGAATATTGTTTTGCATTGTTTTTGGAGCTTTGCATTTGTGTGGGGATTTTGGTTCTCTTTCTTTTAAAACACACAGTAGAAATTAATGGAATGCTTAAAACTAAAGACCTTTCAAAAGACACTTGTGCTTTTGTTTTTACTGGGGATTGATGGAGGCTGCAGTCAGGCATAGTGTGCTTTTTTAAAAGGAATTCAAATTAAAGAGATGATTCAGTAATACAATAATTACTTTTCGTGTCCACATTATTGCTGCTTCTCTGTTTATTAGAACATGACCTATAAGTCAAGAAGTAATATTTTGTACCAGTGCTACAATGCATAAGACTTTATAGAAAGTGCCCTTTGATCCAAATTATATGCCCTTTGAACATTAAAACAATTAACACTGAAGTACTTTATGAAGTATGTGAGTAGTTATAGTTGCATGGAGTGTCAAAGACACTAAGTCATTAAATGGTGCCATACAGCCTACACAGAAGTCAGAAACAAATTAACAATTTAGTAGGAGATCCTCCAGAATCACAAGTATGAATTTTAGTGGTTGGATACTAGTTTATTAAAATATAAGAGAATGGTACATGTTAGTTGCTATTTTTGTTTAGTGGTTTATTAAAATATAAGAGAATGGTACATGTTAGTTGCTATTTTTGTTTAGTGACCAAAGAAAGCTCTGGGACTAAAAATCAGAAGGCATAGGCAGGTGATTTTATTAATGTCCTGATAAGATATTGGTGATGGTGATAATAATGTGCTGCAAGTATTCAAATGGGTCAATGGCACAGAGCCTACAGAGGTAATGCCTTCCTCGAAGCCAACATGTTTGACTGTAGTGTGATGGGCTCAGTATTACAGTAACTGTGCTATGCAAGAGATCTTTAAGAGATCTCTTGATCTGCAAGAGATCAATAAATAAAATGGCATGTTAAATAGGGAGAAACAGCTTTATTTGGCACCCTTCTTTGGATGCTGCATTAGCTATTATTTAGATAAACCTTGGCCCCATCTCCAGATAAAGGAAAAATCTGTGAAAGCAGCTTCAAGGGTTGTCTGGTTAGAAATGGGCCAGAGCCACTAATTCTGTTTTTAAGAATCTGCCTAGAGTAGTTATCCACTTGGGCTTTTAAGAGAAATGGGACAAAATGTAGTGATACCTGGAATACTCTTGCTTGAAGCAGGTACAGTTGGTGTCTGGAAGCTAAAGCAGAGATTCAGAGCCCTCTATCACAAGCTTTCCTTCATTCATCAGACTAGAGAGTCATCCAGTTCCCTATAGGAACTCTTCTTAGTCACCACCTAAAAGCAGTACCAGATAGGACTTGGAGATTCCTTTCAACCTAATCTAATACATTCTTTACAAATAGGTATGCAGATAAATTCTGTCAGCCAAGGGCTAAAAAGAGAATCAGTCTTGTTTCACAGAGACTCCATGTAGCATTTGCTATGCTGGCACTATTATGGAGTAAACATCAGCCATGCCAGCTAACAACTGTGGCAAATACTGACACGTGGGACATGGGGGAAGAAAGGGGGAGAGAATCAGAGAATGTTAAAGTCATCTAATTAAATTTCTAATCCAGGTTTACATAATTAAGCAATAATGACTATAGGGAAGGGCATTTCCTGGCAGTTAATGACCGGCTGGAGGATTTGAGGGCTTGAGGTAAAGCCAAGTGTTCTTAACACTGTCAGTCATTAATTGCCAGGAAATGCCCAACTCAGGAGGTTATTACTGCTGTTATAAACCAAGAATAGAAAAATATAAAGAAAAAAGACAGTAATTACCTTTTTAAAGTGTTGAAAGCTGAGCACTGAACTGCCTGTCGCTATGGAGACAGAGTTTTATTTATAGCATCAGTCCTTTGCTAGCATTTAAAGACTGCCCCAGTACCCAAAGGAGGGCAGGAGTTAGTTCTCAGGGCTCCATTAGGTATATAATTGGTAATTCAGAACATCAGCTCTGTGCCACGGGCCACATAACATCTGCAGACATCAAGAGTATCACAAAACTTTACAACACTGATTACAAAATACTGGCAGCCACTCAAAACATTTTATAGTTACACATACCTTCAGAAAGCATTTCCAGTAGTTCCTGCTTTGATCTGCAGAGTGTGTGTCTCTAAATAGGATCCTTGTAATGTCACATTGTGCTGTTTCCTAGAAATTAAGTACTTAGGGACCAGATCTTTAAAACTGATTAATGTCATAGCCAGACTGTGATCACTAACCAGTTTTACAATTGTGTAACTATTGATTTCATTGGAAAGGCTCCTGATTTACACCAGTTAGTATAAAGAAGGAGTTCAACCCATAGTGTGTAACAAATGCAAAGCCCAAAACCTCCTTCCTACCTTCTTTTAAGCCTCTGAAATAAATTATTCAATAGCTAATTCCTAAAGCAGATAAAAATAAAAGTAATTTTGTTCCTTTTAATGTTCATTGCCTAAAAGGTTCTGTTGACTTTTTTTTGGATACAGTATTTGAAATTTGACCAATGCTTCAAGGAACACAGTCTTCCAAATGAATTGGCCAAAAACTTAATTTCTACCACTTGACTAATTTGGAACAATAATTAAAAAAGAAAGGTCCAATAAAGAACTTAGGTACCTAAATCAGGATAGAAGCAGGACTGAGGTGCCTGACAATAAAGTAATAATCCAAAAAATTATTGCTGCATTTTGACATCCTGCTAAATTCACTGATTGTCAGATTTATAAATTCTGGTTCTGTGCACACGCAGGGCCTGATCTCTTAGATATTCTCACAGCAGATGAACCAGACATCAATAGAATAATTTCATTTTAAAAGAAAATGAGATGAGGATAGGTGGTTTCTGCTCCCACTTCTCCTCTCCTCTACCTTGTGTAGCAGCCTAGTAGTATGAGTACTCAGCCAGGAATACGAGTACTATACAACATCAAACACTGAACCTAGATCTCTCTAATCCCTGCTGAGTGCCCAAACCGTTATTACAGGGTGAGGATTCCTTTTGTGCTTGATTTCCAGCCCCATTAATCTTGCATCCTTTGCTGATTGCAGCAGAGATCAACAGAGGGGTACTTGTGTTTCTTTATTTGACCACATTTTAAAAGAGAAGCCTGGGCCTTCTGAACCAAAACAAGCTCTTATCTCAGGATTGATCTTTGAAACGTGGATCTTTAACCACCACTCTATAGATGCAAGCATAGAATTTTACGCTTAGTAAAATTAATATACTTAGCATAGTATTTACACTTCAGAGAAGGGTGAAAATAATGCCTTCTTCTTCTTCCTTCTTCCTCACCTCATAATTTTCCTTTAGTGTACCATCCATTCAGAGGTTGAGCCACACAACTGGTTATAGGCAGATGTGATCTTGTTTTGCCTGTTCTGTGAGATGGCTGGATTTGAGCCAGATGCTGTCTAGAAGCTGTATTAGTTCAAGCACTGTGCCATGCTGATGTGGCTGTGAAGCGACTGGATTGTGGCTGGACTGAAGTGACACTTATCAGCCAGAGTCAACTAATGGCAGAGAGAACATATCTTCAGTTTGATGACTAAAGTAGGAGCTGCCTAACTCTTCCCAGAGGCTTTACAGGCAGCTTATATGCTGACTACATGAAATCTAGACTCCACTCTGGGCACCAAACACCTTTTAGAACAAAGCCTTCATTAGGTTTAGGTGACACTAAATGCCAGTAAAATCTCCTACACTTTTCAAACTACTCCTCAACCTACTATTCAAGATAGATGCTGCAGCATCTTCAGTGTAAGCTGCAATGCAGCAGAAGCTGGGCACTTCTTCCCAATTCCTGAGTTTAGTGCCTCAGCCTTGAAAAATTAATAATTTTACTCAGAAGTCACATTTCTTCTATCCTGGTGCATGAGCCAATGATGTACTGGATGATGTACTAGGAGACATACCTGTCACAGCAGATGCAAGGACATAGCAGAGGCCTCAGTGATGTGCTACGGTGAGGAATGCTTCAGTATGGGATTCTGTTTTGAACATGATGCTGTGGCTTCTCTCCTGTTCAGTGATCTCACGCGGCAGACACAGCTGGCTGGCAGATGTGGCCAATCAACCTTATCTTGTATAAGAAGTCGTGGAGTAGTGAAGAGTCTGTGATGCTGCCCTGTGAGTGCATAAGACACAGGCCTGGATGGGGAAGAGAGGGAGGTGAAGATAGAGCCATTGGTTTTATCCCAGGAGAATCAGTATGTCTGCATTTGCAGGAGGGGGGAAAGAAAGGGTGATTTTTTTCCTGAGGTCAATGTAAACTCTTGGCCTTTGGGTCACAGTGTCAAGTTTTTCTTTTACATTATTAAATCATGATAGCTTCCAGATTTCTTGCTGAAGTATAATCCATATAAATTTTTATTTTTTCTTACAGAGCATGTAACATAACTATACCATTCCGTATCATAGTTTTATCTCCAATAGTTCAATAGCTATTTTTTTTTCCTCTTGACTAGAAAAAGGTCTATCCTACACCGAAATATCAAAAATGCTTCTGTACAGGCCATTTTCCCAGCTGTTACTTTGACTGTTTCACTCTGGATTCTTTCACTGTCCCCTTCTTCTCTGTTTCATAAAATACAGGAAGTGAAATAGAGCTAAAATATTGGTACAGATTCATATTCTCACAAACACTGCTACACAATCTCCTTTGCAGACGTATTTAGGAACACAGCATTGCTGTAGAATTCATTGCTCAGAAGAATGAGAACTACCCAGTGTGTTCACCAAAGCAAGTAGTCAACAATGTGTTTTTACCTGTTTTTATCCCAGTACTTATTCTAATGACCAAATGCAGTTGTGAATACTATAAAACATTGGAGGAGCTCATGGACAAAAGCAGTACGGCTGCAGCCATATGTGTCCTTTCATAAGAAACAGGAAGGAAAAACTGGACTTGGCGTTTACCCGCTCGAATCAGGAATGTCAGACTGTCAGCAATGATCCCACACTCTTTGCAGATTCCAGATTCCCCGGCACACATCAGGTAGTCTGTTTCACGTCCTTTCGGAAAACTTCTGCAAAATGACAGCTGTATTATTAGTTTTTCTACGTATTTAGATTAGTTTAGCTCTGCTGCCTAGACTGGAGAAGCAAATGTACGGTTATTTTCAAGGCAGGGTATAAGGCATATGCAAAGGACTAGGGAAAACTTTTGAGGAGCCTTAAAACAAAAGATGCTAATGTACAGAAACAACCAGAAAGTTGTAACTGAGCTCTTCTCTGCTTTGCAGGCTTGGGGATTGGCAACACATGGCTCCTTTGCATTCTAGTTTTGAACAAGCAAGCGTTTAGATACATGCTGGAGTTCACTCAGTGTGACTGTTAGATCTGAGTAAGAACTTTCTAACCATAGAGATTATTACAGATTCTCTTGTTTTCTAGTAAATATTTTAAAAGTAACAAACTATAAGAAACTGAAAATATCAACTTAGGAAATTGTCATTGCACTCTTTCGGACACTTTCTTATTCTGTGGCATAGTTCATAGGGGGAACAATAATCCAATATTGCAAAACCTGATTAATTTAGGGTCTACTATACAGCTAGAGCACATTATCCCGTAGCCTAAGGGCCAGCGTGTTCCTCAACACTTACCATAAACTTTACCATTTTAAAGCTAATTGGATGCCTATCATAAACTTTTTAAGCAAAGACAAACCTGATAACAATCATAACTGTACAGAGCTGTAGACATTATCCTCAAGCTTGGCTCAACAGCTAAAAATAGGCTTTTTGTCTAAAGCTATGATAAGTTGATTACTTATAAATGGAAAAACATTCAACTTTCATGCAACTTCTTATATTAATGAGCTTTTTCATCAGAGAATTTCTACATGTCTGGGCCCCTAAATACAATCATTACAGGCAGAGTGAATGGAGAGGTATCGATAGCTATTGTAGCCTGTATGTTATCAGCCACAAAACTGAAATGCCATAACTGCACTAGCCTGACTGGGTATGCAGGCTTTGGCAGACCTCTGAGCTTTGTGTTAGCAGGAAAAGGGAAATATTACAATTGAGGAGAAGATAGAATTTTTATTTCACAAGATTTTCAGTACATCCACTTCATGATTGGCCAGAAAGTCCTCCAAAGTAAAATAAAATGCATAAAAGAAAATGCGAGAAAAAAAATGTATGTTGGTCAAAACTTTAATTTAAATATAAGTCCTTTTGTTCATTTTGACTTTTCAGATACCTATTATATGGTACTAACTAAAAAAGAAATAAAGTCTTTTCATGATCCAAAGATTTCATATCTTTGCTCAAGAGCTGTTGAAATGGTACCTTCCAGTGTTTTCAGACTTCCATAATTTTCTTTTCTCAAAACAAATATTAAATAAATGCAATTTTGTAAGAGTTTAATTTTGGCAAATATATTGCATATAAATATGATTTTTTTAATTTAAAAATTAGTAAGTGCTTTCAACAAAAAAAAGAGTTTTTCCTCAATGTACCAATTTTTTTGAAGTAGAAATCCTTTCATACTGGATATAAATGTTTTCTTACCTTTCCCCTTTCACCAATGTAAAAAAAAGATAGATCTTTTTAATGAAACTTTTTTCCACCAAAGTGAACCTCTTTCATAAAAATATATGTTTGAGTCCAAAACACATAAAATATTTTCCCAAACCACACATTTTAATGAAAAATTTTATGTGGTGGAAAAGACATCTTCTGTTTGAAAACAAAAATAAAAAATGCTTTGAGATTACCAAATTATTGATCAGCACTAAATTAAAGAATATGAATGGTATTGATTTTTTGTGTGTGCATGATAAAAGGACAGACTCAAAAGTAAGGCTTTACTTGGAATTCCTAAAATGTACTTTGGGGAGAGCATTAACTCACCAGCTGATTATTAGACATCAGGGAGCCAACATTAGAATCACACAGTGAAAGAGTGGATATCCGTTATTATTTGCTGGCAGCATAATGCACAAATATTACAAAGCCATTACTCTGACTCTATGTTGGATTTTCCTGATGTCTAGATCTCACTATAATCCATTTATGGGGGAGTACCATCACACTACAAAGTCAAACGGGCCTCACCACAAAAAAGAAAGGATCTGTAACTCTCATCATAGATCAACATAAACCTGCAATGGAGTCTGCTGCTCAAGACGTGATCGGTAACATGGACCATACTATCTATTTATAATAAGATCAAGACACATAACCATTCCTCAAGCTAAAAAGCTTGAAGAAGTTGTCTACTGAAAGTATAGGAAATTATGCTGATGCTGAAGTACAAGTACAGTAAATCCAAAGGCCACTGAAAGAATGCAGTGGGCTTTGGAACCCATCTCCAAAACCTAAGTGGAGTCCAAGTTACTTACTTCTTACACATCTCCTCACATTCAGTTTGACAGCTCAACGCACTGATCGGTTGTGCCCTGTCTTCTGCTTGTGCTTCTGAATACTGCGCAAGGCTCATGTTTGACAGCTGCAAAGGCTGTGATGGAGCTCAGCAAAATTGTCAGAGCTTTCCTGAAAGGTCTGACTTGCTCATGATGGGACCTCCTGTGGTATGGCATGGCTTCTTCTTCATAGTGTTCTTCACAGTGTTCTTCTGTACCTCTCGCTGCTGGATCTCTGCTTTGTGTCTCAACCCACAAGTTCAATAGCTTTGGAAAGGAACTCCCAGTTGAAAAAGAGAATTTGGAAATATCCTTTTTTGCTCTTAGATCAGGAAAATGTACACAGGGCCAAAAAAATGGTCTGACATGATGCATCCAGCAGAAAATGGATAGGAAGTGCTCATGTTTGTGTTTAATTGGAAACATCCAGCATACAGAGGTTATTCTTCTAATGTAAAAAAAATAAATTACTCTATCAGGTACATCATGAAGTACAATAATGTAAATTGCAGTTAGTGACTCACAAAAATCTCCTTACCAGATCATTTCTACCAGTATTCTTGGAGATGTTACTAAATAATCAGCAACAGGCAGCATTTTGATAGTATGAACTGAAGTTTCTCAGAGGACAACTTCATTAAGGATTAAAGTCATCTCTTTAGCATAAGTGGCTGGTTTTAATGACTTTGTGTTTTCATCATATGATAACCTCATCATCATATGATCTTGTTTGGTATTCCAATACCTGTGGAAATTTATCACTTCACAGACCCTCAAAAGAAACACAGAACCCAACCAAAAAAAGGCAAAACAAAACAGCAGCTGGACAATGATTCCTGGTACCTCTCAACTCTGGATACTGCCTGCAAACAGGATAATATCTATTGCTTTTCTGAACCTTTCCTGTGGAGGCTTCTTACTCCTAGATTCTGCAACTCTTCTCTTAAAGCTGGGGTTTTCAAGCTGCAGGATGCAGGTCCTTCAGAGGAGGATATTGCTCACACAGCCAAATGCTTCCTTCTGAACACGTGCATGTGCAGTGCAGAGCCAAAAGGAGATGCCATTACCAATACTAAAGCAGCCCTAGTGCAATGTGAAATGAAGGTGAAACTCATGAGGGAACACAGGTCACCATTTCAGCCACGTGAAGCTGGTGAAAGCCAGCACTGCTGCTAACATTGCCATTCTCACTGTGGAGCATCCCTGTTCCCTTGCCTTGGCAGGCCATTTCCATGCCTTTGTCATTCCTTCCATTGTGCCAGCACGAGAGATTGTACAGCTGAACGATGACTCAGAGTGGGGAACTGATCCAACTGAAAATTAAGTTTTGGGGGTTTTTTTCTGGCTATGTTACTTCTATCCTTTCTCAAATCTGGTTCACTGTGTGGCCACAAGAAAACTTGTTCCAGCAAAAGGAAAGGCTCAGCAAAAAGAAAGAAACAAGTACCACTACATTGGCAGTGCTGGATTTTATTAACTGAAAATGATCCTGTGGAGCTGTGAGAGTAAAGACTACTCCCAGCTACAAACTAACTTGCTGTATGCTGTCAGGCTAGATGCTCCAAGTCTCTCTTCCAAATTTCAGTCTATTTAGACTATATGTTCTTCAAAGCAAAATGTTTTGCTTATTATGTACTCATGTAATTAATTCCTAGTCTAGGTTGGGGAACTGTGGTAATAAAAAGAAATAAAAATAATGATTTCTGAGGGCAAAAGCAGTTTACCTAAGGGATTCACATTAGCTAATGGAAATGTAAAGAAATCATCATCTCATGCAGTACTGCTCTATAGTGAAAACTGTAGAACATTATATTCTGTTTATCAGTGAGATCAAATTTAATCACAAAGTCAAGAAACTCATGTGAAAGACATCTGCCTAATAAAGGAATTTGCATTATATACAATCTCTGTAAAATTAACATTATATTTGGCATTTGAAATGCTACAGATTTTGTTTCTTGTTCAGAAGCTAAAATAATCTAAACATTTTTATTTGCATTTTAATTTTTTAGGCTATCTGGGCATACATTGTCATAAAATTACTAAAACTGTTCTTTGGTGTGATTTGGGGGGAGGAAGAAGGAGATATTTTCAGATTATTTTTATAACCTTTATATCAGCATATCAGAGTGGTGTGAATGGGTTATACCTGAGACAAGGAAGTTATTCCACACATGAAGAAGTTTTAACAACGGGTTCCTAGGACCTCCTGTGGGTCCCCTCTGGCACTTCATCACCTTAGAGACTTCAGTGGTGCTGTTAGTGCTCAAGGCTTCACTTCGGCACTAAGACTTTTCCCTGGGTCTGTGTTTCTGTTTTCCTTTGCTACAAACAAGGCTGATGGAGAAACATTGCAATAGTTAATTTTCCCCTTGAAAATGCACAAGGTTATCTATTCTAGCTTTTTCTCCATACTTTTCTGGTTACTGGTGTACATTTCACAAAAAGGAGGATCTCTGCATATTAGCAGATGGTTACCCTGGTGATGGAGACACAGTTCAGCCAGCATCCCTACCCTCACGACTACTGATGGAGTTAAGCAGAGATGGCATTAGTAGGAAATATTGCGGTAGGACAAACCAAGGAGAGAACACTATTGTCTCACTTTCCCTGATTTAAATTAGTAGTAACAGTGCTGAGTATGATGTAAATTCCGTAAGCAAGAGAAGATTCCTTTCTTCAGGGACACTGTAGGCTATACTTTTCATCCTATATCCAAGTGCTGAAGCTTATTAAAAATCATTTTTGCTTTGCTAGTGTCCCAGTAGGAGTTTAAGAAGTCAGTTGCAGCCAATTGTACTTTCTCCTTTCTCTCAAAAGGGGATAAAGCTTTCAAACGATTTGAATAAACTGTGATTACATCTTCATTTGTCAGTAATGGGATTACCACGCTGATAAAAGAGACTTCAGACAAACATACATGTTTAAGATTGGTGTAAATTACCCAAGAGGGTCGGGAAAATCCTTTGGGTTCCTTAGGGCCCACCCCTCCCTCTTTGAAAGCTGGCTGGCACCAAGAGCCCTGAATAGGCTGGGACCAGCTGACCATTCCCTGCTGGGGGTTGTGGCTGTTTTCCTGCGCACATGCTTGCTGAACTGGAAAATACAATTATACACATCCAAGCTCACAGTTTTTTGACTATAGCTAACAAGCTAAAGATTTTTCAACAGCTAAATAATTTTATCTCTGGATGAAGAAGATGTCATAAATCTCAGTCAGCTAATAATGATTAAGAGATAAAAGCAACCTGAGAAACATATAAGTGCTGTTGTTGCTAAATGCCGATGGACTCCATGGTGAGATAATCTTTTTAACATGGCGACCCATCCCACATACAAAATGTTTGTCCAAAGATCCATTTGTGAAGGAGAACAAATGGGGAAATCTGAAAGCAAGCAGGAAAGATATGACTGAGAAATGAAACGCAAATTCAAATCCTGTTAGGGCTAAAGAAAAAGAAAGTCTTGAAAATAATCCCACTTTGAGTCTCTATAATGAATTGCATATTACAATACAGAGGGATTGATCAGGAGTATTCTAAACCTCTGTAGAGAGCAAGCATAGGGATTAGTTAACTTTGTAGTTGTCTTCAACTTTATGAGGTCTTGATTCTGCCATCCATATACCTTTTTGGTGGGTTTTACTTGTATTGGCATCAGTGGGATTCCTTGTTCGGCTAAATACTACCCAGAAATGTATGGGCTGCAAAGCAGGGTGTTTATGTTGGAAACTGAGAAATATAATTTGAGTATGTGGGTTAATCTAGTGGGGAATAACTTCACTGAAGTGAACTGAATCACATCAGCATTACATATGTAAAACTCAGGAAAAAAAGGAAAGAAAAAGTATGGTTTGGACAATTGCTATATATAATACACAGCTTTGAGTAGCCAAAAAATATGTTGTGGTAAGATTGGTCAAAGATTTGCTGATGGCACTTTTTACATCTGACATCTTTTCTTGAATACATTACAAGTCTTTGTGGGAATTCATCAGTCAAAATTTCCTACTAGAATGAATCAAAGCTTTTGTTTTGCTGTTATCATGGTGCAGGGCATAATATAATACAATTCTGATTAAGTTGCAGTATTTAAAGAACATTTAATTCTGGAGAAAAGAAAGTCTGAGATGAACTTTTTCTCTCAAAGTTTCAGAATCTTCTGGAGAATGGATTTCCATTACTTTGAAGTCACCCTCAAAAGCACAATATATTTGTAGATTAATAAACTAAATGTGTAAGAACTAAAGCTAGATTTTGCTGATTAGGAAAAGTTTATCTCCTTTCTAAAGGCTTAAATCAAGGATTGCACTACATGTATGCATAAGAAACAAAAGCAGTGACATCCATTATCTCTTTCTCCAAAGATCCCTGCAAAGGTCCTATATTTAAAACCTTAATTTGAATATTACCTTGGACTTGACATAATTTAAACCCTGTTGCTACTGAACATTCTTTTCCAATGAAGTGAAGTGAATGACTTTGGGGCATCTTATTCGTAATGCTGATGGAGGAGCCCATATTTTAAGGAAAAAGGGAGGGTTGATATTATGATGGTTTCTGTGTTTATTATTCAGGAAAAGGATATCCATCTTGCCAAGATGGAAGTAAAACTAAATAAATTAAAGACCTTGTGCCAAAGATCCCAATATCTACCAAGGCAGGATTCAACAACTAGCTAGAATAACTAATGCGGAGTAGCATGAGTAAAATAAATCTCTTAAGTCTCTCCTGAGGATTTCTTTAGTTACCTCATCAGTTTTCCTATGATCCTGCCAGAAGAAGCAAGTTTTGAGGACCCAGTGGCTTTATGGAGCAGTTCAACATGTTCTGTACATAAATGATGGTATGGAAGAAAAGAAGGATATGCAATACTGAGAGGGGGCTGAGTTGCCAACAGCACTGATCATTAACTGATGTAATAAAGTTGCATGTAACACATTGGAGGAGAAGAAGGATTCAAAGAGAGAGACAATATGATCAGAATGTCATGGTAAATATATTTACAGGTATAAAGAAAGTATCTGGATAGATATGTGAGCATGATGTGGACATCAAGGAAGCCATAGATGAGAAGATCACAGTTGTCAGGTTCTTCTGGTTGACTTTGGAAGAAGAAAAGTCAAGAATTCAGAGAAAGCAAAGTAGCAAGGTTTTTGATATGGGAAAGATGAAAAATTGAAGTCAAGAATGGCTTTCCAGAAAGGAAGTGGAATCACAGTTGACATCCATTTTTATAGTGACAACTACAATATAGTAGTCATCATCTGTGACAAAAAAGGAGGAGAAAGGAAAAGAAAACCCCTTGACATTCTGACAAGCATTAACAACTTGACAAGTGACAGGTTTTAATATATCATATTTAAATGGACAGATAGATAGGCTCAGTATAGATGAAAGGTGATAGAAGATATTGGTGAAAATAAGAGACATAAACAGAAAAACAGATTTTTGAGTGTTTACCACAGGAAGGGTAGTAGAAACCACATAAGAGGATGAGGTTGTGGAATCAAAAAGTTGAGAGAAAGGGAAAAAGAACTCTGGAAGATGGTACAGAAAATAAACCACCTATTTAAAGAAAAAGAACAACATTGCAGAAGACAGAAGAGTAGAAAGGGATAGAGTAGACAAGGGAGTTAGTCATATCTGAAGGAAGTAGCGAGTCTGACAGAAAAGTAATAGAAGGGTATTGTCAATGGCTCAGTAAGAAGGTGAGAGCCAGCCAAACAGTGAGTTGGCAGGAAAATTAATTAGCAATTGTTCAATAACACAACAAGCCAAGCTATAAAATAAGGCAATATAACTGTTGCAAGGATTACCAAGCAACAGGGGCCATTGGCTAATGAGAGTCAGTGGGTGAGAGAAGCAGAGAGGCTTCTTGAACAGTAAAATTTAGAGCTCAAGAGTTTTCAAATGATGTCAGAACTTGTGGGTGCCAGTAGTGATCCAAAGTCATGATGTGAACAGAGGGTGATCTCCTTCCCAAAACCACCTTCTCTCTCATGTTGGTAGTCCTGTCTGATCTCTGCCTTTGATTCTAAGCACTAAAATTTGTCAAAGATCTCAAAGAAATCTCTCTTACTATTCAAGCCATTCTTTCCCCCTTCATCCCCTGTTTCTAATCTATTCAGTATCAAGAGAAAAGCCCCAAGGAAGTATTATTCTGATGATCTTTGAATCCAGTAAATACAAGTTCTAAAATCAGGACCCATTTGCCTAGAGTATTCTCCCATTAACTACATGCCATTTATATAAATTTATATAGCTATATTTTTTCCGCTTCTTATTGGGCACTTCTTTTCCCATTGACAATTGCACTATACCCCTCTGAAAAATTCAGCAATCACTTGCTGGAGAGAGGATTAACAAGGTTTTTTAAGCCTGTAGTTCAAGGTGCACTGTTTTACAGGAGTAGTTAATCATAAATGATCATGGTGTCATGTTAGAAGAGACACCAAGAACATCAACTATAGAGAGAAATTCTTTTAGGCATCTATGCAATGGCCTGAGTTTCATATGTTCTGAACACACAGCAGCTTCTTAATAAATTTAATAACTTAAATAAATTATTACAAACTACCAAACACTCAAGTCTTTTGGAAATTCTATCCTAAAGAGTAATCTAAGAGAGTTAAAAGCCCAAGACTCACGGTTTTCAATTAGACTTATACTCCTAATTCCTTTGTGTATTTTTAGAAATCTTATTCACAGACACTTTGATAAAAAAAATTGGCCCTGATGCTCAAACGTATTTCTAAGTTCTTGTGATTTCAAAGGGAGTTAGGCACAAAAACCTTTGGAGGATTAGGTACTTGGTACATATGAGCAGCCCAAGTCAAAGTCACACCAGGCTTTACTGGAAAAACACAGACTTTAAAAATTGAGAGCTGATAGACATCACAGCAAGTAGTAGCAGCGTACTTTGTGTGAAGCCGCACTTAATCACCAGACACTGTAACAGCTGCAATTTCTGGGTAATTTGAAAGTGTAACATCAAAGCATCAAACACAACATCCATTGTGGAGTGGGATGTATCGAAAATAAAAGGTAGTAAATACCTTATGAAGTACAGAAGCTGGGAACAACTGCATGTTACCTATCCAAAAGCAGTAGGATATCTCACAAGCATTTCTGAATGTGAAGTGGAAATGGCAGGTATGGACACTCAATGAAGGGCAGTAATATAATCTTTGCTTTTTCATTCAATTATTTATCACAGTCTAAAGGACTTCTCAGACTTCATCAGTTCTCTGTGGGGAATGAAATGTTGTCCCTGAAGATGTAAAACATGGGATCTAATTCCTTATCCTCTTATACATGTTTTCAGTGACTTTTATTAAAAGTGTTTGGATGTTATTACAATCTGCAAGAATAGCACTAAATTTCCCTATTTGCCCTATTTAAAAATCATGGAACTGAAATGGAGGGGCGCTAAGTCAAGTGTTTCATATCATAACAAGGAGTCTATGGTACAGCAGGAATCAGTATACAAGCCTCCAATCCACGATAAGTGCTCTAACCCCATGAGACTTAACTATTCTGCAAGAGCAAGCTACAAGAAGGCAGTATGCATGTCTCCCATCAGATGGTTGGACATACATCCATTAAATAGCCCACATGTCTCTGATTTTATTGCAGGACTCATATTTGTCCCTGTCATCAAGGCACAACAAAGGCATACTTTTGTATCAGTCATGCCATCACCTGTCATATGACCATGGATGCCTCCCTGAGATGATCAAACTGCAAACTGAGCACATCTGTATCATTCAGGCACTCTTCAGTCCATGTGAACCACTGCACGTACAAAGATTACTGTGTGACTTGATCTGGGCCCAACACATAATGGTGTGGCTGCAGTTTGTCAGATTATCGTACGTCTTGCCATGTGTATAAGACATAGTCATAAAAAACTGTGTCAGGAAGAAAACAATTTTAACATTTAAGCACAATCACTTACTCCCTGCCGAAGTCTAAGAGGCCTTCAGGAAAGAAGACAGGAATAAAATACCTGCCCCACAGGTTGTTGGATGGCTATCTTTACCCTAAGCATTGAAACACTGGTGTTTCTCTCAGTTTGGTGAAGTTTCTCTTCATTGATATACACAAATATAAAACAGAATGAAGATCTCTATGACAGAAGGAAAGACTTTCACAAACCTTCATCTTTTGATACAAACACAAACAAATTGTAGAAGTGGCTGTGTGGCTTCACAAGAACTACTACATCTACATGTTTTCACACAGCATGAATTGGTTCAGATTTAATGGGATCTAAACCAAGAATCTAGTCCAGGTTTTCAAGTTCAAATGATACCAAGTTTTGAATTCATAACAAAGAACTTTGCAGAACTCAGATGTAAACATCAAATAGTTTGTTAATAAGTTTGTCATCATAAGCCAATGACTGGAAAGTCTTCAAGGGAAGTGACTTTCCAGTTAGAATTAGAGAACATCCTAGTGATTGGATGTTAGGAACAGAGGTAGAAATATTCAGAAAAAAGGTTTCAGAATAAGAGGATGTAGTCAGACTTGAAAAACCTATGTACACTTCTCTTAGAGGAGAAGAACAAACTAAGTAAAGTGATCACAACAGAAGAGAGCTAGCCACCAGCCTAGTTAGAGAAGAGAAAAAGAGTGACATTCAGTATCTTTGTACAATGGGAATGTAGCCAAGACTTGTTTTGAGTGTCTTAAAATATATATATTTTAGTCTATTAGGTTTCTTTGTTCCACATCCTTTGTCTCCTAGTTATATATATGTATCACTAGATTTTTTCTCATCTGTAAACATCAAGGTCACTCTGAGGCCAAGCCTAGATGGTCTATAAGATGTAAATTTGCTTTGGCTAAGAGAATACTTGTGGCTGGGTCATGTGATACTGCCCTTTCCTTTTATTTGGAATCTTTCGGATTAGAGAGCAATGGCCTTAAAATCTCACACAATACTCTGCAAATTAGTCCATCTGTCTATCAGTCATTCAATTGCTTCTACAGCCCACTGTGGTGATTGTGAAAAGGACAGTAGTCCCTGGGGTGACCTTCAACAAGGAGTTTGCGAAATAAGTCTTTTCATAGGATGTTTGAAAGGAATCAGTATGTTTTTTCTAAAATGTTTTTCTTCAGTTTATGATAAAATTTCTCTGAAAAAGTTCTGTTTCTTTTTAAAATATCCTTGCATCTGTATATGCACAAGTACTGTACATACGTGACTGCATGAGTGGGTTAACATTTCTAACCCTATTACATATGAATCTGTATTTCTCTGGAAGCGTATTAAGGGTTGTATGATGAAAGGCAGATCCAAATCCACAAACTATTTATACAAGGACAAGCTGAACAACTGTGGTCAAATAAAATATAAAGAAAATATCACAGCTAGAAATCATTTCTGAGAAATAAGTCATAGAATTGGAAGAAAGTTTAACTTCAAATGTCTTGGTTTTATTGATCGGTTCCATAATGTGGAATGTTTCAACACACTCCTAAAACTGCCCCTTCACAACTCGGGTAGAACACACTGATTTGCATCTTTTGGATGTAGATTGGCTTTATGTTTCCAAATATGTTTTCCCACCCTCATATGACTCCCTGTTGTACAATGTTATGCCAGTGGAAGGAAAAAGAAAAATAGAATATGAATCAGAGTTCACGTTTTGAACATTGAGTAATGGTGATTAAACTTATCTAGACTCAGTTACTGCCTTGAGAAATAATATTTCAAATGCCATTCAAACTTTTTTTGGAGCTGTCTGCAGAAATCAGGATAAAGACCACAGCTTTTAAACTGCAGGGGTGAACACAGGCTTTAGAATTTAGAGGAGAGTGGCCTGAAACTAATCAGGCACCTGCAGATCTGATCACTTCAGATGTCTTGGCTGGGCTTTAGAAGCCTTCCCACACATCCCTTGCCAACAGTCATCACTAACCTTCTTGCACAAAGCTACCAAATTGATCCATAATACTCAAAAGCTAGCATTTCTTACCTGCCTTATAATTTGACAGGTATTGAATTTAACCTTGATGAAGTTTAGGGTGCCAAATTACCTTCATTTTATACAGCTGAAGAAAGTCACTAAGCTCATTTTTAGAAGCAAGTAGTTAAAACTGTTATCTGTACCTTAAGCATAAACACAGATCAAAAGGCAATGCAAAGGTGTTTGCAAGCACTTATGTGGGAGAAATAACGTAATATGGACATACATTGAAAAGGTGTGAGACTCACAGCAGATAGCCCAGAGAAGATGAGAGAAAAGGCAAGAATAATATACCAGATGTAACCACAGAAGTAGTGCAAAAATATGAGAGAACTTTTTAGCCAGAGGCTGGATTAAAGAGGTTTGGAGCTATCTGTGAAGAATTTGTCTCCTCTTTGATTTCTTCTGTGCTTAGGGAAACAGGGCTTTGTACGTTGTAAATGAGCAGGATTGCATCAGAGATGCCAGACTCAATTATCACTCCCCCTAATGAAAACAGTTTGTGAAGCTCTGCACTTTGGCTAACTGCTCTGTTTAAAGAACAGTAATAATGCTGATGCTAACCTGATGCTATGTTGATTCTTTATCCGGGAGAGGAATTACAAATAATGTCATGTGGCAGATGGATGTACCAAAAAAATAGTAGGGACAAAATGGTGACTGCATGCTACACTAGAAATTTGTTAAAATATGAGGAGCCTGCCTTCTGATTTTTTTGTAAATGTGAATTTCCATAGCATTTAAATCATACATGTTATATGAGGAAATTAAATGAAGCCCTGTGATTTCAGCAAGTTGCTGCTTGGATTTTCTCCCCACACACGAGTAAAATTTTTCGCTAATCCGCGGACTGAAAGTAATGTTTCTGAGCTGAGCCCAGCTGTAGAAACTTGACAACTGTAAAGAGTAAGGGGGATTTTCCACTTCCTGGGGTGGTCTGCTACTGGTATCACTGATGATCACTGGATTGGAATATGTCTCTACCAAAGAAGAAGATAGTGACGCATTGTTTATATTTCTACAGAGAATCACTCTACAGTTAACCAAGATCACAGGCCTCTCAAATAATAAACAAGAGATTCTATCAGCTTGAAGTAAGCTGATGCTTACTTCATGCTCACAACAGAAATTGCTGTCCTGTGGAGCTAGGTTCCATGGAACGGAAGCAACGGAATATATTGCTACTCATAAAACACTATATGCCAACATAATTGTTTTACCTGCAAATAATTCATAAAGTAGTTCTTTAATAGTGGAAGCTGACAGCTATATATAACCACTGAGTAGGCATGGTTTGGAACTTGACATTGGCTGGACCTCAGCAGAGCCTCAAACCTAAGTTTCTTGGAGAGATGTTTTGTAACCAAAGGCACTTTTTGTAACAATAGTTTCAGAAAACAATATAAAGGCAGAATGCTAATCATCCTTTAATGCCATATATTACTAAGGTAATATATTACCACATACCACCACAGTCCCAACGTTACTTGTGACAATTAATTTTAGTAAACATTTTTTAAAAACAAGACTATGCCTCTCACAACTGATTAACATGTTGGTTGATAACTAATAAGTAAATCCACGGATAGCCTCCAATTAAACAAACTGTAACTGCATACACCCAATATTGTTATTCTTTTTGTAATTTAAATGAGAATCTCAAGAGAAGTTCAGCTGATTACCAAGATATGGATCTTGGAAATTCTCTTGAACTATTCAGGTTTCTTAAAAGATCATACCAGACAAAACACAAGTCATGTGTTTGAGATCAGTCTGTGCTGTAAAATGTACTTTATATGCACAGAATCAATACTAGTGAAAAAGGATGAGCTGCCAGGTAGCAATGGGCTACGCTGTGCTGCACAAGATCTGCCAGGAGGCTATGCTACTTGGCATTCTACAAGTGAAGGTAACAAGGTGGAAATTTGGAACAAAACTGGGAAACAAATTCATGCCATGTACTTGAACTGCACTGGTGGTTAGTAGGCATCCCTTTTTCATCACTAATTATGTTAGAGTGTTTAGCAAATATCTAGTCATAATATTATAGTATGTTATTGATATGAGATAAAGAGAATAAAATGTTTAACACCTGCTCCTAATAAATCTCCAGAACACCACATTTGAAGGACTGGTGGAATAGAAACTAAGTCCTAGTTTCTACTTCACTTTGCAAATAACAGAAGGTTGGAAAAACAAAGCAACACAGAGGAAACAAAAACATTATATTTTAATTCTCATGTTCATGTCTCATATGCTTATGTTCAGACCATAGTTCCCAACAATTTTATATTTCAGCTGCATGACTTCAAAACTTCAGGGGTTAGGATCCAAGGAGTTCAAGTTAAACAGTAAGAACACTAAGAGAGAGTTTTTCAGCAGGACACTGAATTATTGATGCTCTGTGAACATCTGTTGCAAAGCCTACATTTAAAATGGAGGTAGGTGTTTTCAGGCTGAAAGTTAGGAGCCTTCACCTATGGAGATTAACACTTTTAGCATCTAAATTTTTGAACAGAGTTAATAAAAAACTCACAAATAAAGTTAGATACCAAAGAAGGAGATTCATAGCACCTGACAGCTAACATACCAGTAGAAGATGATAGACTGTGGTGAGCGCAATCTGTCCTAGATTTAAGGACATGAATTAGGTGGGTAGCCAGAGTCTGATGGACTTGATGGATAACAGGTGTATTAGATCATCCCCATGAGTCTGGATGATTGGTTGCTCATTTCTTAGAAAACATGGGAGAGACTCTTATCTACTTATTATATAATATCCTTACAGTTGGACAGCTTCGTCAGGAAACAGGTAACATGAGTAACACGATACAGCTAAGCCTGAGCTAAGTATAGTATGTCTATCTCACAGCTACAGGTAAATTTGGGGTGAGCACACCTTCTACTGCTTCCTGGTGAAGGTGGGAACTAAGCAGAAAGGTACATAAAACTCATATAGTCAAAGACAGAAACAGACAATGTAACTCTGTAGCAGTGGTGAGAGCATGCTAAAAAACTGGGAATACTTGGTTCTGGGCCTTTTCTCAGTATTTTCTAACCATTAGGAGGCAGCGAAACATTAAAATAAATGTTTGAACCAAAGATGGGCTGAGAACGGTCAAAGTCTTGAGTACTTCACTTATCAGGAAGTCCCAAGCCACTGGTCTATTACACAAAGGTGGAGATCAGTATTCTCCCCCTCCCAGTGTTTTTGAAGAAAAATTGTGGCTGTTGTGTTCTGGACATCTTTGTATTTAACATCAGTATTAATCATTGAGCACATTTACCAGATCAGATACTTCAAGATTTACTGTCAGGCTTCTTAATTTGTGAATTCTCAACTCACTTTAAGCAGGAGGTGGCTGAGCTAGGTATCTCAGCATTTAAAACACATTTATAGCCACAATTCCCCATGAACTAAAGCAAAACATTAATGCCTAAGAGGCACCTGTGGCTGGTGGCCGACAGGCCTGAGCTTTTTGGCCAGATATATTTAAACTTGCTGGAAATGAGGCAACTCTGATCTGAAAGCTCTGAATCCATTTCAGTGCTGTGGTGTAAATTAGGAAAAACTAGGAATTTATAGACCCTAGAATTAAAAAAAAGCTTCAAGAAGATCACTCTTTCTTTAATGGCTTTGTTTTTATATATTGAATAGTATAGACTCAGTAAATCAGCAAAGACAGAGTTAGGCTAGAAGCTTAGGTTCATCAAGTGTTGTTCAACTGATATAAAACAAAGAAGCAAGTACACTCATTTGTGTATGGAGGAAAGATTCACTTATCATTCCATGATATTTGGGGGCCAATGTCTGCTCTAAATATTCCCCATACAGAGTCCAAGGCTGACACAATCACGTGTCCTTAACTTAGACACTTGAGACATGATGCTATGTAGCTGTTATTGATAAGAAACAAAACAGCAGAAGAGTGAGGCCAGGGACAGCTGAAGTAGACGATAGGCCAAGCCACTATCCTTCTCTAAATAATATTTCTTGGACAATATGAGATGTTTCTACAAATAGATCATGTCAGAAAATAATTTGTCCACCCAACTTAATATTATAAAGGTTTTCTGTAGCTCTGTCTTGTGCAGCCATCTAAGGAATTAAGTTTCTTTCCCATGAGCAATCTGTCTACATTATCATTCCCAGCCCAATGGCCAGATGGATAGAGCAAACAAAGAGGGGACAAAACCTTGATTCAGATTTGTCCTGCCTCCCAAACAAAAAATATTAAGGAACTGCTCCTCCAAAGAAGCAGCAAGAGATTATGGCCCTCTCTTACCTTTTCTATCTCCTTCACCTTTCTGACAACAAGGTGTTGAGCAAGGATTAAATAATGACCACATTAATTACAGTTTGGTGCATGTGAAACACATAGGGTTCAAAGAGGAACAACCTTCCTTGCATAATACTTTTCTGGCAGGAACAGTCTAACCTATCATACTTACCTGGCTGAGAATCAGAATGCAAACTGACATTGAGTTAGCTGCTTCTTTAGCTTTAATGACTGATTTATTTGTCCTAGTAAGAGCTCTTAATCTCAAGAAAGACAATTTCTTACAGAAATTATGGGTTAACCACAGTCTTGAGAAGATACTGGTACAGGGTTGCATTTGTGTGGAATACCATGGGGAAGTGGTGCAGGGAGGGATGGAGTTAAGGTTCCACTTCATCACCACACTCAGTTGGAGCTCAAAGGAAGGGAGATATAATCTCTATTGCAGGCACTGAGAATTCCCATTTTCCCAAGTTTGTAGGTGAGGATAACTTTTATAAACAGACCAAACACTGTCAAGGGGTGTCTAACTCAGAATTTTTCTTCACAGGCTTTCTGCAAAGAAATATTTGTTTGATAAGGGATTTTTTGTTGTTGAAAAATGGCAGCTATTTCAAAAGATTGGTCAACACTATTGAAAATGCAGAATATCTGCCTACGTGCATGGCTGCATTCTGCTAGGGAGCCTATGCTACTGCTAACCTAGTGGGTGTAGCACAGTATCATGACATGCAGAGGTAATAGCTTGAAAGATTTACCTAGCCACATTACCATTATTAGCCACATTAGCACCTAAGTCAGTAAAGATTTTTTCCCAGCAAAGCTATTTTTTTTCTAACTGTATGCTACACTGCTTTCAGCCAGCAGGCTAGCTCAGCCAGAGCTGTTAGGAGAAAAAGGAGAAAGGGAAGAGGAGATGGAAGCAGTGTCCTCTCCCTGCACCAAGCTTCATTACAAAGCATGCACAGCCTAGGAGAACTGACTCCATCACTTTCATCCATCATATTTCATTGAATTCCCATACAGCATTGTATTGAAATGAGGAGCTACTAAGTATAAAGTCTTTGTAGTCTTCAGTTCATAAACCCAAGTTGTACAAGTTTGTGCCCGAAGGAAGCAATCCAAGTTCAGCTACTAGAAATCTAATTGTGATGGAAATGGCACATTAAATTATCCAGGGGTAATGTATGTGTAAACAGAAGGTAGTGCTTCCTGCAAGTGAAACATTTGGATTTAAACCAGAAGGTTAAGATTGCCTAGGCACGTAGTTCAAACACTCCAGGAAAAAACATTCAAGTCCCAAGACAAAGTAGGCAAGTATGGGTTTATGCTCCTGGTAGAAGTTATTTTAAATTACCAGAATGTTATCAGTTAAATAACAGCAGCTGCCATAGTGAAGATATGGTAGGAAATCTGTGTTTCTCGAAACTCTTGCTTTGGACAAAAATTTGGGTTGTTAGGCCTCAATCCAGACAAAAAATATTTTAAAGCTCTCAAAAAAATCCAGAAGCCAAATATATATTTATAGCTGGAAGGCCAATAAATAAGGAATAGTTTTTAAACTACTTATTCACACTACTCAGATCTTACAGGAGCTGGACTTAAATATATAAATAACCATTAATAAATCTTTTTAAATGCTTTTGTTCTCAGGGCTGGATACTTATATATCTCTTTAACCTACAACTTGATTGATGTATTTAGGTATTTTAGAAATAAGCATGACCATGGAAATGTATTTAAAATGTGGTTTACTGTGAATGGTCTCTAAAGTTTAGTGTATTAGCAGCTCCCCGAAATCTCTTCCATCTTACTCATGCAGAGTAATACCTTCCTGAACTGCAGGACCTTACCGCATCTCCCTGTGTTGCCAATAGAAATGTTAGCAGAATCAAACCCTTAACAAATGTATGTCAACATGGTAATAATAGATTCCAGTCGTGCATAGACTTATGCATGTGCTTAATACCAAGCACATGAGTAACTCCAGGCTAGAACCTGAGCATACAAAAGAGCATAGTCCAATTCACTGAACTCCTGTGTACTGTTTGACAGGTATCCTTTTGTTCGCCACCTCCACTCCACCCCCCAAAACAAAAGTCTCCCTTTTATTAGTTTCCTAAACTTAGATTTTTCCATCACTTAGTGCTTTTAAGGTCTCAGAACAAAGAAAATGTCTAAAAACATTAGAATATATTAGACAGCAAAAATTATCAAGAATTCAAGATTTTATTAAAATAAATAAATAAACATGTACCCTGACCTTCTACATTAAATATACAGGAAAGGCAACAATTTAAGGAAACAAAACCAAAGCAAAGCAAAATAAACAAGCCATTTTCAGGTAATGAAATTCAGTGGGAATTCTGCCAACTTTAGGACCATTTTTGAAGACTGCATAAGTAGGGCTAAAATCTCATCTCAAATTCACCTTGCTCTTCTTTGGCATGCTTTTGACATATGCCTCCAAGGTGACTTAAGAGAGCAGATGATTGTATCCAGCATTTGAGGTGCTATGATGAGCACCACAGGGTAAGCTGGGAACAGTTTCGGTCTTGACTTCCTGGCTTCTGTGGGCTTGTCAATAGTCTGTCAGGTTGTTTGGGTTTTTTTTCCCCATGAATCCCATGGGGTTTTATCCCCTATGAGTAGAATACTGCACTAACTGAAGCCAGGAAAAATATTTATTATCTCGTTTTATTTAAATAGACAAAGTTTTTCCATGCCTACTTGCTACTTGTACTTGCTACAGTACTATTTGCAAAGAGTTCTGAGTTATGTCTTAAACATAGAAATGGCTGCATAGACCTGAATTTAACTTTCAGTGGGTATCAGAAAAGTCTTTTTTAAGTAAAGTGCCTTGGCTTCTTGATTCCCAGCCATAACGAATCTTTGTTTCATTCTTTTCTCTTTTTTTAAAAAATAGATTATCTACTACAGAGTACCTATTATTTTACTGTTTCATGCCCTGTAAACACTGTTTTCATGCTTGTTGTCTCTTCCTGCGGTAGTGGCTTGGGCTAAATCCCCGCCTTTACTTTGTTGCCAAAGTAAAAGTAAACTGTTTTACAACATCAAAGAATAAAGCTGGTCTGGATTGGATTGTCAACATCTAAAAGCCAGCTGGCATGAATGCTTACCTGTCTACAGTCACGTGTAGCTCCTTCTCAACTAAATTTTGGATATCAAATTGTGAAATGCAGTTGTTTCTAAGCAATTTATTGCAAGGTGAGAAACTCCTGTTGCTTTCATTCAGATTATTTACCAAGGACACCACATCAATTAGACCCAGCACCACTGGTACGATATGCATGCTCCTGCCCATCAGACACAGCAGCCTTGCATATGGTTACACAACTTTCCCCACGCAGACCTCCAGCTTAGATGCTGGTCATCAACGATGTTCAGTGTATGCCAGGACTGGGCTCAAGTGATTCATTTAGATGAGATCTTCTTACTCTCAAAAATAAGTATATAGTCTGAATCGGTGTGAAGAATCACTGCCATTAGTGAGTTTGAGTGGATAGTACTGTGGGAAAAATTCTTTTTGTATAAACTATTTGAGTGGTTACTGCTATTCAATTTTTTAAAAAAACAAGCTATATCAATCGATCTTCTCTCATTGCCAAGCAAAACATATTTTGTGGCTTGAAAAGTGACTCTAAAACCTCATCCCAAAAGCCTACTTGTTTCCTCAATAAATCTCGATTTCAAACAAAATGAGATTACCTTTGCAAATGTGTTTACTGTTGCCCGTTTAAAAAAAATCTGCTGTTGTAGGAAACGTAAGATAAGAGTCTTCTTTAACAAGTGATACTTTCTCTGACCTTTGTTTTCATACTGTGATCATAGGACAGAGGGCATGTAAGTGATTCAGCAAAGCCCTGTGCAGAGTCAGCTGGCCAGGGACGAGGCTGAACAGTTCCCTAAAACTGCTAGCCATATCTGGCTGTTTTGCAGGAGTGACCAGTAGAAGATAATTAACCAGTTGTCCCCAGAGAATGAACAGATGATTACTGCCCAGGATCTAGGCTCTCTGATACTCAGTGAAATTGGACGGTCTGAACTGCTGTAACCAAGTGTTCATTTAGCCACTTATGCAAATGATACATAAATCACAGCAAACAATAACACGTCTGGAGAAATCCAGGCACCGAAATCAAATAGTTCTTTCCCCCTTACGTCCCTCACCTCCCCACCAGTACACTGTCCTCCTCCACCTCCCCACCAGAGGCCTCTGCCAGCCTAGATGTGGTGGCATTTGCTCCCCATACCACTTCTGCCCCTCCCAGGGCTCTCCACCTCCTTCCCCATGCAGCAGATGCCATTTAGCCCAGGTGGGTGCTGCAGAGGAGAGGCAGAGCTCTCCCATTTCTGACAGGATGCGGGAGGGGCAGGGCTGGCCGCCATTTGGGAACCGCGCTGTTCTCTCCCCTCAGAAATCAGCCCGAGTGATGGAGGACAGTGGCTAGCATCTGTTAGGGCAGCTCTGATTGGTTGCCAGTCCCCACAGAGGGGGAATGCAAGAAAAATAGCCAATCAGAGAGAGTTTTTCAGCAAGCTTTGCTAGGCAGCCTGGCCCCTGTAAGAAATGGGTCTGAGAAGATGGTGGCCAGGGAGCTGGAGGAATGTCTCCATGAAGCTACAGAGCTTTATGTCCTTACAAAGAGAATAGCTGAGCCTGATTGGATCTGTCAACAGCAACACACAAACCCCCACAAAGCACATGGCAGCCTTCAACTCACCTGAGCATCTGTAATTAGCCCATTTTTAAAATCCACTCTGGCTTCATATGCTGCCATGGTGCGTGCTGTGCAGTCAGGCTGTGGGCTGCTGCAGGCAGGCCTGGTGAAAGTGGCTGCTGGTGCTGGTGCTGGTGTGTCGGGAGTGGCGGAGGTGAGGAGCCATTGCAGACAGACCCCTGCATATCACAGTGGTACCGAGGCTTTGCGTGGGGACTGGGAGCACAGAGAGGCAGTGGTCTCCCTCGCTTCATTGCCAAACGCAGGCAGTAATGGGAGCAATAAGAAATATTTAGGAGTGTGCAGACAGGGTGGAATAGCAAAGATTTTAATGCAAAATATTCCCTCTTTAGTACTTGCTCTTCCACATCCTCCTGAACTACCACTTCTTTCCAGGATAATTCAGGAATGGGTATCTTTGCTCTGCACTAGAGGTAGATGTCTGATGGTAGGCAACTATAATCATAGTCTTTTATTTCCATGACAATCCAACAATGAAAAGTTTCCCCGCTGCCTCCCCGTGAAATAAAGCGGAGAGACAAAGAGAAGTGGTCAGGCAGAGAAGTGAAAGACCCTCTCTGGAGCCAGCGTCATTTAACAATGATTACTTTGCAGCTCCTTGCCCAGCAGAAATGAGATGGAGGTGCATTAGGGTAAGAAAGTGATTACACTGCCTCCCTTTCAAGCTCTGGACCAGTGCTGTGACTTGATATGGTTTTTATCAGAGACTGCAATGCTGCATTACCAAGTAAGCAGTAAATTATGTCGAAATCAATTATACTACCCCAAGCAGAGATTCTGAGTAGAAAATGAATGGGTCTGGGGGTGGAAGGAACAGACACTGCTTATGCATTTTGATTAGATAGCTAGCTATCATCCTCCATGAGAAAAGAACAGCCAGCAAGTCATGAGATCAGGAATATTAGGTTGACTTTATCACACCTTATATTTTATGTATGTTTTACTGCAGCCTACAAAAGGAGATCATGGACCTTACTAGGAGTCCTCTAGTATGATAGAAGCTTTTCTGTTTTTAAGTGCTTTAATCCAGCTTCTGAAAAAAAAAAATTGTATGACCTACATGTATAGACTGACAGAGACTATATTCACTGTGAACCTTTCTGCCCAGAAAGTGTATGGATCAGTGAATCTTTATCTCTAAAAGGCAGGGTGATAAAAAGAATAGATTTATGTTGAAAAAAAAATTTTGTTGCAAATTGTAGTGGCATTAGCGTGGAAATGATCAGACAAAAATCCCTCCTGAAATTGTAATGGATGAAAAGATTCTTGTTACAGTAGATTACTATGAACAAAAACCTAAGCATTTACTGCCAGCCTGCTAAACAGAGCAGGAGGAAGATTACGGAGGCTGACATTCAGAGTCTAGTTACAGGCCTGTAAAGCTGAAGTAAAGGATAGTGAAATTTCCAGAACTGTGTTATCTCCCAAATTGATGAGAAGTATTTCTATTATTAACTTCTCTCAGTATCATGAGCAGTGCTTACATTTGATGACTGACATCTCTGGATTGAGTCAAAAATAATCACTGCCTTTGGGGCCGTGGGGTCTTAGAGGGATGTGTGCTAGGATGCTCCCATCATATAACAGGGCATCTGATCATTTGTGCACAACAGATTGCCATTCAAGCAGACATGTTACCCTAGAAATTTAGCTCCCACTAATTTTCCTTCAGTGCCACTGAAGAATGTGAATATGGTGAGATGCAGTGGAAGGCAGCATTTGCTTCCTTGGATATAAATATAAGCTATCCCATTGGACCTGTGTTGAGTATAATGCTTCAGCCTAAAAGTATTTCAGTAGTCTTGGAGTTTCTTTACATTGCAACAGTAGACAGTGGCTTCTAGGAACAGGTTGATCTGGCTTTTCTCTTACAGAAAAGTGTACTTCTGTGTGTCACTGCTTTCTCATTTTTCCCATTTCTGCAGCAAAGATAGCTAGAGAGAAGCCATTAGAGAGGTGCTAACCCTTGAAAAGGCTCAGGAGTCCACTCTCTCCTCTAACTCCTAGCCCTGGGGATAAATTCCACTCAGAAGTGAGACTATATTCTCTAGAAAGATGAGACCTAAAATGACCCCGTCTGTATTAGAATGAAAAATTAATGTAATAGAAATAAAAGAAAAAAAAACTACAACTGTTCTATAAATTCTAGTGCACTTTCCAATGTCCTGATACTTAGCTTGCCCCATATTTGATTTATACTTTTATTGCCTGAGAAGCCTTGTCCTATTAAAAAAAAGAAAAAATCCTGCTAAAGCAATCACACCTGTTCTAAAGTACCCCTGGAAACCTGCTTATTGAAGAAACCTGGATTTGATTTAATTTTATTTAAAACTTGGTTTCTAATACAGCAGGTAAAGAAAATGAAGTTCTATACCTGACTCACAGTTCTCTATAGCAAATGAGAGGCTTGCTTTAATTTCTTCTGTGATGGGATGCAGCATGGGTCATTTTAATGACTGAACTACTGCCTTTATGGGTGACACTACTTTAATTACAGTTTCTCTACCTGTAAAATGGGTAGTGTTATCTTCTAAGGTGTTTTGAGATCTACTGTAGTAAAGAGATATTTGAGAATTTCCCATTGAAATGATAATTAAATGATATTATTGATATTAAATTCAGATGTTACCGAAGCTAGCCGTGTTAAACCTAATAAAAAGGGCGCTCCTCTGTAATGCTGTCAGAACTCTGCTGGAAGTACAGTCTTTAATAAAGTTGCCTTCCTAAATACTTCTGAGCACAAGATGCTAGCAGCGTCTGTGCCATGTTTTAGCAGTATGGTTTACAGAGCAGGCTAGAGCTTGCACATTCCGTAACTCAGCTTTTTTGACTGTGTCACAAGGATGTCTTCATGGTGTCTTCTCAACATTTATAGGCAACCTTAGTCTGCTGATACCTACAACCACCATCTTTCCTGTTGGTACTTGATGTCATGGCCCAAGTCAACTTGTCTGACAACGGCTACACAATGGCGCCACAAAAGCAAACAGCATTCATGGTACCATTCCTTCCACATTACAGGCACGCACATGGGCTGGTGTTTTGGGCACAATGTGGGCTCTGTTCCAGATAATGTTCTGGGATGATGATAATGTTAATGCAGGCAAGTGTGGACTTAAGCACAGGTTCAAGCTGTGCTTAAATTGTGTAACACGTATCCAAAGTTCCCAATTACCTCATGTGAAAATAGAGGCATTTATGCATATGCTTGCCTAATTCTCTTGTGATCTTTTTCTAAATCATATTGTCTTGAACAGTGAAAAAAAAGTCCTGTTTCACTCCTGAGGATGAAGTTCAGTAGTCGTATGTAGGGGCTGATAGGTGCCCTACATGAGATGGGAGTTCCCATATTACAGTCTCAAATCCTGTGTCCCTTACTGAAAGCAGATGGGGTATGGTTTTTCTTCTTTTTCATCACTTACAACTGGGGAAACTGAGGACATTTATAAAGTGCCATGAATCCTCTCAAGTCTCTGTCCTGCCACTGACTTAGACTTTATGTATCCTGGATGAGGGGATGTAGGGCCTGATGCCTGAGTTTGAGTTGTGGCTCTGCACATCTGTATGACAGTAGCTGCACAGTGTGAAGTGGGGTCTTACTTTCTATGCAAGAAATCCTCCACCACCTTATTCAAACCTGGGTTACTCTGCACTTGTTGTTCCTATTATCCAGCTTGTGTCTGTCCTGTCAAGCTGTCAGATAACCCAATCCCTTTTTCTCTTCCTTGGTCTGAACTGCAGCTGATCTAGACACAGACCATTTCAATGGTATGCATAGGGCATAGAAGTGTCTGTCTGCTTGCCAGCCCAGCAGAAGAGACAGCTGGAATGGGAACCTCCTTGTATGCCAGATGGAAGGGGGAGAATAGAAATTCTGATACTGTTACTTTCATATTTAAAGTCTGGCAACATCAATAGCGGGTACAATAACCTCTTTCTTTGGGGCTAGGATGGGTAGTTGTGGGTGTACACCAACACTTAGGGAGTAAAGTGTGATTGAAGCTATCACTGAGAGGCACTTCATCCTTTAAAAAGGGTAGAGTTCCTTCCTTATGAAAGGAGTTACCTGGGTGCAGAAACATGGTTGTTATTGCTGTTAGATAAAACTTTCAAGGACATTTCAATGGTTTTGGAACCCAGATCTGAATGACAGTTGTAGGGACCTAGGCTCTTAAGCAACTTCATTGCTTCTGAAAATGTTATGTATTTTTTTATATGTTTATAGCTTTCCTACAGCAGGTTTCTCTGTGGTGCTCTTATAACTTTCTGTCAAGGTATATTTTACAGTATAATTTAGAAAATTTTGCTGGTTTGTATGTTATTTAAATGCTTTTTGTTTTAACCCATTCCCTCTTGCATCTTTAAATTTTCTGCCTATTAAAAAGCCTCTTCAAGCCCTTCAACACACAAAGTCAAGGTTTAAAAGAAAAAACAATAAAGCAAGGCTCTCCTCCATGTACAGGCAAGTTTCCTCTAGTGTTTCAGAGCTCTAGGGGAAAATAAAGCACTTGAACGTAATGGCATACAATTCCATGCTCAAATGTAAAGGCACTATCAGTGTAGTGTATACAAAGTGATAGTGTAGTGTCTGTTCCCTGAGGAAGAGTAGATAAAGTAATCTACCAACACAAATGGACTTCAAACAGTAGGTTTTAGCTAACAAAAACAAACACCACATCCCAGATTTTAAAAAAATTAAAAATTCTTTGCAATTCTCAGCTTTCCCCCAGGAATATTCTTCCTTCCTCTGAGCTCCATGTTGTCATGGAGAGTGATGTGTTAAGGTCTGTGAAACTGGCAGGCTGCTTACTTTCAATGTTTTAATTCACAACTAATGTCCGCTAAGCAAAAGGAGGCCTTGTCTTCTGCTGTAATAGCAATAACTTTACAGTGCAGAACTGGCTGCAGAGTAGGAAATGTAGGCATCTTTCCCTGTAGAGTCCTATTTTCTCAGGTGCTTGAATTAAGTATTCCACTGAAAGCTCTTGGGTTTAAAGATGTGAGTACTGTGGATTATCCAAGCAGGTTTTTTTCAAGTTAATTCTGGATGAAATTATTGAAGGGGACAACCTGTAAAATTTGTGTCTGTATTTGACTCCTTCCAAGAGTCAAATGTTTGGAATATTTAAACCAAGAGTTTGATTCGTCAATTGCTTCCAACTTACAATTTCAAATCCAGGTTCAAGGAAGAACCAAAAGGCTGTTTGTGGGAAAAGATCTCAAAAATAATTGTGAAAATGAAGAATCAAGTCAACATCAGAAAGTTGAGAAACAATGTAGCTGAACCTAAAATGGCAGGCAAGATACTGGAAAGAAGGAATAGCAGAAATTAGCAAGAAAATCAGGAAAGCTCCCTACAGCTACAGATCCTTGGTTAAATATTGCTTCATTTTTAAAAAGATTGCTCACAGGAAGGATTCCAAAGTACTACCATTAATTTAAGATAAATCTTTGGAATATTATCAAATTCAGTTATCATTTACCTTCTTTGCTATATTATGCACATCTTGTTTTCATCCTGAATTTTGTGGTGGTGAGAGTATCTTAAGAGACAAAGTCTTATGAAAACAGCATTTTATATATTTATTAATTTAACCAAGAGAAAGCTTCTTTGCTATCACATAAGTTAAGAGCAACATTGAAAACTTTAATTAAAAAAAAAAGAATATAGTATTAAAAACATAAAGAATATATCTGTATCTGTATTGAGAACTACAGAGTATCTTATTTGAAGATACAGCTGACAGAGTTGGCACTGTATACGTGTAAAGAGGCAGCATAAATTAGATATTGATATAGATTCCTTCAGTCCTCAGTGTAAATACATGGAGGCTATAACCCAGTTTCTCATTTTTTAAGGAAATACTAAAAATAACTTAGTTGTAAATTTGTAGGGTCAAACCTTCAAATCTAATATCCCAGCTCTTGACTGATTGTATCAAAGAGTTTGTAGAAACTAGAAGAATATTATTTGCCCAAATATTTGGGTAAAAATGTTGTCTTCTCCCTTTCACCTAATATGTTCAGTGCTTTTGATACATGAAGATATTGTCATTCACATCAGACACATTACAGCAAATCTGGAAAAAAATGGGATTATTTAGAATAAAGGACAAAGGTAAAAATCAACTATTTTATTGACAGTATTTGCATTGAAAACAATGGCAATGCACATCACTTCTGCAAACACTGTAAAAGGACAGAAAGGCACATTTTGCACTAGATTTACTGAGTATATCCCCATTGTTTACTAATTTAATATTTTCGTCCTAGACTTGGGTAGAGAGGACTGATTACATTGTTTCCTGTGCTTATGTGAATCCTCTTCACAGTTGTTGCACTTTTGCAATATTTATTACCAGTCATATGAAAGCCTACTTTGTGTGGATTCTAGCACATAAACAGTTATGCTTGGGTTTTGAGGGTTTGTGCATCCTGTAACTTTTCGTGTCACCATGTCACTTAAGTCACCACTATTTCATTTTTATTCCTTCTGGTCCTCATAATTCCCTGTCATTCAAGTCTTTGAAATGGGCAGTGAATGAATCTCCAGAAACTTCTTGTCTGATGATACTTGGCTGGTCATAGAATAAAATACCACTCTGAACTGTGAATGGATGGCTTCTCTTTGTTTCTTAGCTTCATTTCAATCAAAGGGAAATTCCTTCTCTTTCTATTAACAGGGATTATGTTTTAGTAGGAGATAATGTATATATATCTTTCTCTGTGATGAGAATATACCAGTAAAATAATTTTCACTTTCATGGTGTCTTGATAATAAGTAATCTGTGCTGTGATTTCTGTACTAGCTGTTACACCTTAAAAGTATTTCAAGATAAGAATGTATTCCAAAATCAATAGCTATGAATCTTATAAATAGCTGAAAACAAGCAAACACATATTTTGTCATTTCCTCCGCTGGAAGAAATCAAGCTAAATTCCATCCAGAAACCATTAGGTCAGCAGTTTGTCAACATAGGCCTAAAAAATAAATAAAATAGAATTAATTAAAATCATACATAGCAACTTCAAAATCCTGCAGATTAATTTGGACTCCTTTCCTCTGCATGATTTGAAAAGAAAAAAGAGACTGTAAAAGCTTTTGACACTCAGTGTATGCTATTCAATCAGAATAGAATTAATTGGCTTGGAGAAAAAACAATTTGCTAAAATAACAAGCAATACATGTCATCAGTGCGGTGATTGAGCCAATCCCAGTAAATAATTGCTGGGATCTAGCCACTGTGCATAAGTCAAAAGTGCTAATCAGAGAATTTGCAATAGCTTTTGTATTCACTAAACATTTGAAAGACCCATCTGTCTTCTTGAGTCTTATTTGCTGATTGTCCTGGTTTCAGCTGAGATAGAGTTAATTTTCTTTATAGTGGCTGGTATGGGGCTATGTTTTGGATTTGTGCTGAAAACAGTGTTGATAATACAGAGATGTTTTAGTTGTTGCTGCACTAGTCAAGGACTTTTCAGCTTCCCATGCTCTGCCAGGTGCACAAGAAGCTGGGAGGGGGCACAGCCAGGACAGCTGATCCAAACTGACCAAAGGGCTATTCCATACCATATGACGTCATGCTCAGTATATAAAGCTGGGGAAGAAGAAGGAAGGGGGGGACATTCGGAGTGATGGCGTTTGTCTTCCCAAGTAACCGTTATGCGTGATGGAGCCCTGCTTTCCTGGAGATGGCTGAACACCTGCCTGCCCATGGGAAGCAGTGAATGAATTCCTTGCTTTGCTTTGCTTGCGTGTGTGGCTTTTGCTTTACCTATTAAACTGTCTTTATCTCAACCCTCGAGTTTTCTTACTTTTGCTCTTCCGATTCTCTCCCCCATCCCACCAGGGGGGAGTGAGCGAGCGGCTGTGTGGTGCTTAGTTGCCGGCTGGGGCTAAACCACGACACTGATGCATATTTTCCTAGGTTGCCTTTAAACATGGAGTAAGAACTAATGAGATATTTCAGTACTATGAAAAGCATATTTTCAAGGCTATAAAGCCAGAAATGCTGACCTACAGCACCTTTGCATTAGTTCATAGGGGATGGGACTGACCTTTCAGACTGCTAAAATGTTCAGTTTATTCAAAGGGATTTTATTTTCTTTTTTTTTTTCATGCTGACATGGAAATGTAACTACTTTGAGTCAATGTCTGACTTTGTCAGGCAGAAGATACTTATATGTATTTCTTCCTGTGTAAACCCAAGCACTACTCTGTTCAGCCAATATGTGACTGATGGAAGAAAATACCGTAAAATGAAAGCAAGTTGGCCAGTATATGCAATGTGGCTAGGTAATGTAAAGCTAGGTTTGGCATAGCTTTGGAGAATGACCAGGCAGTTACAGCAGAGAGTCTTGACAGTTAAATTAAGTGCGGATGGTAGCAAAACATAAAAACAGAGGCAGTTACAGAGAACTGTACAAGAGAGCACTGTCACCAAAGGAAAGCAAGTAAAAAGTTATTACTGTTTTGTATTAAGTACAAACATTCTGATCATCTCCCACCACGGAGCCTGGTATGAAGTTGGGAAAAGTGCACATGCACTGGTATGACTATCTTTTCCCTTTGCTCGACATGACATACTGATTATATAAGAATTCCCAAGATTTGATTTCTCACACGTCACTCCACCCATATTTTGTTCATGAAACTTCCTTTTTAAAAATTTTTTCCTTCTTCCTTTTCCCTTAAAAGGCGAACTGTGTAACCTGTAGAGAAGGATCTCATTCATGTTTGGCCACGTAGTCAAAAATCAGATTTTTGTTATATTTTCCTATATTCAACATTGATGAGTGATAAAATTACTATATCCTCTGAAGAGCCCTGAAGAATGTGAAAGAGCAAACTATCTAGACAAAAGTATGACAATGTGTATCAACTTTTTAGTGTAGTAACCTTAACATTGTTCTCTTAAGCTACTTCACAGATAACTGCTGAGTTACAACAATGGAATGAGGGAACAGCCTCTGCATGTCAGAATGGTACAAGTATCACATAGTACAGAGTATCATTGCACACAAACTGTGATGCAAGATACTTTAGCAATAAAAATTTAAGCCATAGATGTTTCCTGTGGGATAAGAAATACTATCATTTTGATGAACAAACTGTAAGAAAGGACTGATATCGGAGAATTTTTATCCATTCGTGGTGCTCTCTAGACTGGAGGTAGGAGAAATAGAAAGATGCTTATACGCAATCTTTGCAGTCTTTGGGGGATAAAGCAAATAAGAAAATCAAAACTCTTTTGTTTATACTTGAGGGTAATTCAATTTCATCTCATTTGGAACATGACAGAAAGATGAAAACTAAAATGAAAACAGCTTTTGAATTAAAGACAATCTTTTCAAATCAATCAACATTAAAGAAGAAAGGAATTGGAACAATAAGTGAATGACATGCACTATTGCTTGGAAACTTTTGAAATCTTAGCTTTGTAAACAAAATAAAACCTTCTATATTTGTGTATTGATGGGACTAATTTCATCACTTACATTCCCTGAAACCATAATACACAGGGTGACTCCAGTCATATTCTATTCATAAAGCTGTTTGAAATTTACTCCCATCTTTGAATATTTGGCTAGTCTTTATACACCTAAATATTCTGTTGTCTTAACAGGGAATATCTATCTGACATAAAATTTATAAGGAGTTCTGTTTATCTCTTGGTTGATGAACACTAACCTATGAAGTGTTGCAGAAGTGTTCTTGTAGGTTTATGGAAGAGAGTATTCAGCTTGGACAGAGCCCAGTAATTCATTAGAATTAATTTATGCACGACATCTCAATCTCATAATCCAATCCTTAGTAAGAATTTTGGTGTGTAAAAGCCCATTTTATATTCTTCCATGTCATTTTGTGGGATTTGGACATTTAATTAAGGAGCTTTAAAAATAAACTACTAACTACTCAGTTCTCCACTATATTTCCCCTGAGAATGCATTAAATTAGGTGACAATAAGGTGAATTTACAGATTTTGTACATATTAGTTTTCTCTCACTTTTACACTTGATTGCATAGTAGAGTGAATTAAAATGGGACTAACTGAAAATGCATGAAATGGGTGGTTTGTACTTCATCATTTCTTTTATGCCACATGTCGAAGTGCAGTTCAAGTATGTGTCCATGGTACACCCAGTTCATAGAATATTCATATGCACATACAAAATGGGTGTTCCTGTAAGAAAGTTCATCTAAAAACATGCATTAAATTCAAGTGTTGAGCATTATGGCTATTTGTGACATTAATGGTATGTTAAGATGTTTTAGTGCAAAAGACTTTAAAGTCACTTTTTAATTAAAAAAGATCCTCTCTCTACTTTTTCTGGTTATCAGGTCTCATCTCTCACACTTTCCCCATGCTGCCTGCTTCAGCTGACATCTTCTTTATTTGCTCATAAATGTCTCTGTGGCCTTTGTGCTTTTCCCTGCACTATTCCTCAAGCTAGGAATTTCTTGCCCGAAGTAAATATTGTTCCTCTTTCATGTGTCTCTTCTATGATTCTACCACAAACCAGACAAAAATTAGCTAACTTTAAATGGCTAATTGAGAGTCACTTGGAGCCTGAGGGACTAATGGAGAAAGACTACTTTCATACATTTAATCAAAACCTGATTAAAATATATATGAATAAAAAAAGGTTTATATTAACTATCTGTTTTTTTCCTCACTCATTACCTTTTGTTTTTTCTAAGATTTCTTTGTGGAAGGGTTCATATTTAGTTTCTGTTGTACAGCATCTGGTACAACAGGTCAGTTCTTGTTGGAATTTCTGGGCTTTGCTATAGTGGAACTGTAAGACAAAACAGTAAGAATAAAGTTCTCTCCCATGTTATGCAGTCATTTTAAGCTAGCTCTTATTCCAGTAGAAGTCAGCAGAGTAAAATTTGAACTTTAATGAAATAAGTCACAAAGTCCCATTGATTTTCTTTTTTTTTTTAATAAAAAAAAAGTTGATCCTTGAAGTTTTATCACTACCTTCAGTAAGTACAGTCAGGTACTTTATGAGTTATTTCACCTCAGATACTTGACTATCATGCTCAGCCAAGTAAACCTGAGTCTAATCTGCAATGCAATCCTAACACAATGTGAAAAACCAAAGGTGAGAAATTCAGCAATCACTCTTTGTGACTGAAGAGCTTTGTTTGAATCTCTGCATTTCTCCATTTTCTTTATACTTAAAGTACTCTGTGGAATATTTTTTGGAGTTCTAAACATAACTTCAGATTTTACATCTGTCATTGAGCAGTAGCTCTGATGCTTAATAACCATGCTCCATTCAGGAAATATCCATTACTCATTTCCAGTGTACCTTCTGGCTGATGTACTGAATCTACCTTCTGTTGGAGAGTTTTCTACTAGATTGAATTGGCCTTTATGTGGCAGTGCCTGAATACCCAGGTTTTTTAGTTTCAGCTTTTGCCATGCTCCCTGTCTGTAACTCCACTTGACATCAGCCTAAGTCTTGGGAATTTCCAACAGGAAATGCTGCCCCCAGTATGATCAGACACACTCTTGTTGTCTGCAGTTGGTGTTTTATTTTGAACACCAAGCATTCCTCCCTTCATATATCTGAGAGTATTTCAGTTCTGTGATTAAGGCTGGTATTAGATGACCTTTAGTCTTCTTTCCCTTGCTTTCCTCTTAAGAGTTAAATGAAAGCCTTCCGTTCCTCTACAGGGTACTTAGAACTAAGGCACTATGGCGCTAGCAGCAGGTTGGTTTCATTACATTGATAGGATACATGTGCTGTTTTTTATCTCTAGCATTTTCTCAGTAATTCAGCACTTTAAAGTCTCAGCTGTCTACCGATCTGCAGACAATTGTTTGGTGTAATACTATCCGGAAAAAGCTGATAAAACACAGATGTGACTAGGTCTCTGAAATTTGTGGTTTGCTAAGTGGGTTTTTTTCCTTTTTTTTTTTTTTTTGCCATTCTTGCCCATGGCAAGTTAGCTTCCCTACCAGGCATGAAGGCACAGACTTTTATTAAAATGTTGCAACAAGAAGGTAATTGCTAAAAATTAAGGAAGTTAGTTGAAATATAAAGCAGAAACATTATAACTCTTTTCCCTATTTTTCATCATAACCCTTGGCAACCATCTCTCTGTATTTTGCCCAATGCACATCCGTAATAGTTTTCTTTTTCTAAGCATTCACACTAAAGTGTGGATTTCTGGCAGTCCTATACAGATCCATTTTAAGCAAAATGTTTTCTAGGGTCTTCTATGCATTAAGAGCCAACAGCTTGGTTTTTCAAAGGGGCTAAGATTTTACAGCCACAGTGAGGCTTGTCTAGATAAAAGATTTGATTGTGCTTGAACAAGATTGGAAGCAATCTAGTTAGATGGCAGGATGTTACCATCTCTTAGTGGTTAGTGTTTAGACAAGGACAAATTATATTCACCATAGCATCAGCTGAACACAATTTTTCCTGGCTTCCATTGACCTCTAACTTGTGACTGGCCTCCTGTCCTCTCACTTAGTTATCATAATTCCATTCAAACACAACCACATTTTGTAATGTAGGTAATCCTCACTGACAGCATAAGAAAGTTTGCATGTGCTCAGTTCTTTTACAAACCGGCCCACATCATCTTAGGCTTTTCTACACGAGGGTGTTGCTTAGCCAGTTCATGTACTGTAGATGTTCCTTAGCATGGTAGGCTTTCATCCTGATTATCTGATTTACGTTTTTAACTCTGGTGGTTAGTTTATGATTATTTTTTTTAAAATTTATATAACTGGACTAGTAAAACTTTGAATGTGAATGCAGTTTGTTAGCACAGTGGTACTTGGTTTACTCATGTAAGAGTTACCACTAACAGTTAAAGTCATACAGCTCTTTCCCTCCTCCCAAAGAAACTCAGTCTCAGCAGTGTAGTAACCAGTTTTACTTAGAAGAGACTGACTATTCAGCAGGCTCTAGGTTCCAAAGTAAGATGAGAATTTCTGAAGACTCTAAATAGATGAACACAACCAAAAGAAAACCAGACTATGCTGTAATATTCCTATTTAGCTGCAGAGTGTGGGGGAGGGAGAGAAATTTGCAAAAGGATGCTGATTGACATCTGTGTGTCTGTATGATAACTACACACAGCTTTAGTGATTTATGCACTAGACAGGTTTTCCATTCCGATTCAAATGAAAGGCCATCTTGCAATTAAAGGCTCAGTTTGCAGTTCCTGATTTCTGAAGGAAGAGGGCGTTTCTATTTATTCCAGAAACATTTAGTGGTTACATGCATGGCTGGCAGCAATTTCCCACAATGTGTAAATTAGTCAATCCCAAAGTCAGTAAACTGTTGCTTTGAAGTGGACATTAATGAAGTGCACCATTAGAGCCTAATGATTGTTCACATTTGTATTTTAGGGGCCCCTCTTGCTTTTGATGTCTTAGTGCCTTGGTTTCTTGACTTTAGTTATCTAAATGCCAGGACTGCTAAACTCCTAAGAGAACTCAAAAAAAATTTAATGAAAAAAGTTAGTACTGGCCTGACTGATGTTGGCACTTCAAAGCTGGAACAGACTAAATTGCTGTAGACTGCTTAATTCAAAAGTGCTCCCTTGTGGATGACAGTGCATGGTGACAAAGTTCAATTGGCAACAGGAGACAGGCAAGATCAAAGACCCTCTATTGTAATAGTTTTGTTCCATGAAGAATTGCTTATTGTCAGTAGTTTTTCAAGCCTTTACTGGCTCCAGCTTCATATCAGGATTCCCTGGTTCAGAATCAGCTTAAATAAATAATTGTAATTACATCCTTCTGATAATACATTGCACTTCTAAATGCTGCATGTTGTCTCTCTCCAAGGTCCAAAAAAGAAAAGTGTGTGTTAGGAACCAGGACTTGGGGGAGAACCTTCTTTTTTGGAACCTTCTTTGTTCAGAGAATCCAAAATCTGAAGTACTGCAGAAAGTTAATGCCATGTTAGCAGCAATTGAGACTTGCTCCAGACAAAGTCATGCTTCCTTTACTATCAGGGCAATGATGCTGCTTTTTCTAGTTTGCATCACCAGCCAGTCTGGTTTAACATTGAATTTAAGATTAAAATGAACATAATCCTGTAAACTGTGCTTTCTCTCTCTGATTAAGGCACTAGTCTGAGTGAATTCTTAAGAAATGCTGAACTTCACAGTAGCAATGTTAAGACTACAGAAATCTCAGAAATATTCATCATTCACAGCATACCACATCTTTGTTTTCCTTTTCTGACACATATGCTTCCAAAAAATACGATATTTTTTCCTAATCAGAAGCAAAAAAGAGTCCCTATCTGAAATTATCCAGTTACACTGGAAATTGTGTTCATTTTTAGTATTTTTGCTATTGTTTTTTTTCCCAATAGTGTTCACCATGTGTAAGGAACTGTTGAAAGACAAGAAAGGCACCATCCTTCAGTAACAGTATTCAGGGATGTTGTCTCATAAAATGTACACGGCATCGTCAGAATTGCTTGTCTTGAACTAATTATGAAAACATGTTTGTTGACAATTAAGGAAACCACTGTGTGATCATTTTCATGCATCATATTGACAGAAGTAACTTTTGGTTTTTAATAATCACAAATGACAACATTTTTCACAGAACATTTCATCATATTTAGCACAAAATGAGCAAGCAGAAAGGAGGGATGAGCAAGTACACTAAGAAAGGAAGCAACAAAAAGAAATGCATTGCAATTAAATCACATATGGAATGGACTCAGATCTGTTGATCTTCTGATCCTATCTATAATTTTAACTTCAACAAACCAAAAGACAGCATGCTGTTCCAATCCTTCCTTAAAACTCATTTATGAAGAGCATCAGAAGTGTGGTTAGGTTATTTCTTTCTTTCTTCTTTTTTTTTGGCAAGCATTCTGAAAAAGCATTCTAAACAGGATTAGAAATGTACTATGCCTATACAATTTAGCTCTAGCAACTTCACGGTTGTAAATTATGATGGAACACATCATTAGCTGCAGACTTGTATGTTCTCCCTTAATCATGCTGAAGTACACATAGGCCCCAACTGAGCAATTATGAATAATTAAATCAATTAGAGACAGTCTAACACCAGGTCTTGTGGCTAAACTGGTGTCAGCATCCATAATATTTTAACAGTAAATGCAAATGTGTGCATTTGGGTGGAGGGAAGGAGGTGGACAAAGGCTTATACAAATGCCAAAGCATGTTGCTTAGTGATGGCTTTACAATAATATCAGGAAGATTATAAGCTGCCTTTCCAAGGAAAACAATGGTAATGAAATTCCAATAAAATATTTTTGTACAAGGTTTAAAGCTTAGAAATTAGTTAATTAAAAAAGGATAAAATGCAAGGCCTAAAAAATACGCTGAATAAAGTAGGACTTTACATTCACCCAAAATAAATACTTTCCTTCATGAATTGTCCCTAGCCTCTTTGGGTACAATAGTTTTCTGTAACCTTGCGCTAAAAGAAAATAAATAAACCAGTGTTCCTCCCTTAGAACTCTGTCAGGAAAAAAAATTACACATTTTTTTCTACATTTTGTAGAAAGAAAAATGTGAAGAAAAAATGCAGATTTTGCACATCAACTAGACAGTAACAGCACTATTTGATACCTTGTAGAGCAAGCCCCACGTGTTTGCTAACAGAAAGACAGGTTTTAGACCTCTCTGGACTCTTTCTAAGGTACAGAAGATGTGAAAGAGTCCCTTTATTCTCTTGCCATGATGTGCTGAACCACTGCTGTGTAATGATCTGCTCTTCTATGGCAGCCATCAGGTGTAGTGTTTGTTCTGCAACTGCATCATGACCATGCCTGTAACAGGTATTGAGTGCTCCTCCTCCTACTTCATTCCTCCCCAGTGAGGAGGAAAGAACAATTTTGGCTCTCTCCCACCTTGTCTCCTCATGCAGGGAAATGATATATTTCCCCTTTCTCTAGATTAACTACAGGCCAATGAACCAGGTCAGAATTAGCACCTGTTTAGAAGGCTGCTCTCTTACATATATGTTTAAGTTTAAGCACGCATTTCTATCCTATTCACCGAGGTCCAAAGCAGCTCCTTACAGGCATTTAAGTGCTCTCCTGACCTAGAACACACTTCTGTACAACAGTAACAAGGAGTTATGTTCAAGACTTAGTATCCCCAGCCAACCACAGAAGCAAGTAAAGCCTGAAAGGAATAATTAGTTAATTTTTTCTACAAATCTATTTATTTTATCAGCAAAATGACTTACAAGTAGTATTTGCTATAACTGATCACCAAGAGACTGTACAAGTAGTGATTCTGCTGTTGTTGTTATTAGCTGATTACATTATGGGAGAATTTAAAGAGTCCTTGTAACCTCCATTGCACAAACATAAATGAAACAACTGTCCTGCTTTGGAAGGCTCAAGGTATCTTGAAGCACTTGCCAGTGGTTATTACAGCAAGCAATTTAGTAGGAAAGTGTCTAAGGATTATAGACATATTGAAAGATAATCAGAATTAAAAATATTTAACATATGTTGTCTTTATATTGCTGAACACATAAATTGAGTAAATACTCTCAATTTGTTTTAAAAGATAGTTATCTGCATCCCACATGATGTCTTTAAATATGTTACAAAAGCAATGATTATAATCGTTACTACAAAGCCTATGCAGCAAGTCCATGAGGGAGCCAGAAATAGAATCTGTTTCCACAGTCTCAGCCCACTGCTCCATCTGCCAGGAAGCTCTGCTTCCTTGCCCCCCTGCAACTTGATCAGCATTGAGTAATTCTCATATTTCGTGGTGTCCATTGTAAGAAACAGAGCTTCACACGTGTGCACCACTGAACTCAGAAGATCATGGTACACATGGAAAGCTTCTCTTTCTTCCTACTTGTGGAGAGTAGGCCAGTATCTCTGTAAAAAGCATGAAATCTTGGACACTGTTTCACTTTTGACTAGGATTTCATTGTGAGTATTTACTATATAAACATACACACAGTTACGTCCCAATCTCACTGCAAGAGCTGCTAAGAAAACGATTAATGCAGGAATCAAACTATAAACTGTGTGACAAGAAAAAAATGTCAAAACCTTTAGAGATGGCATTTATTTCTCTAGATGTGACATTTCGAGCTTGCCTATATGGTTGTACTGACCAGCGTTTATAGTGAAGTAACTCCCCATGTGAACTTTCTTTTCTGGGATAAGGGGGTTTATTCTAGAATGATTACTTGTTTGGAAAAGTAGTGATTGTTCCAGGATTAAATCGCTTTTTCTGCTAGAATAGACTACCCTTGAACAGCCTTTCTACCATAACTATTTCAGTGGTTTTCCTATATAGACAGGCCCTGCTGGAGTTCAGGGGACTGGAGAGGTTCCAGAGCAAAAGCTAAGACTGGGAATGTCTGAACATAAGGCTCCAGCTACAATGACATGGGGCTTTTCAAAAAAAGAACTCTTGCCAAATTTCTTCTTCTGCCTCTTCACCCTATGGGAACTAATTAGCCTCAGCAGTCTAAAGTCATACAGTCGTCTGAGGACCGGCATAAGCTGCTGCAGGGGCTTAATGCCCCCTTTCAGGGCAATGGTAGCGTTTTATACTACTTTTGCAGAAGTGCAGATGAGAGGAAAGTGATAAGCCCATTATCCCTGCCAAAGAATAGGATTCCTTAAATACTTGAATGATTATGCTGCTTCAGTCTGACCCCAAGGCGGTGCAGAGGTACCAGAGATGGATCTCTGACAGCTAACCTGAGCACTGGAAAGACTAGTGAGTGTAGTGCACTGGTATCTGTACTGTTTCTGCATAAGCCAGCTCAGGTAGAAAAACAATCTTACCTAATTTTCCAGGCACCTTGCTAAGGAGAATAATCCTTGTGTAGGTGAACTGGCATGCCCACCAGCAATACCCTGCACTAGATAGTCCTTTTATTTTCTCAGGCTAGTAGTACTTCCAGGATCTTTTCACTCCTCTTGCTTATGCGAGGTAGACATATTTTGCATTAATCAACTGGCAAAAAATTGTATGATGGTGACAAGCATTTGAATTTGCGGATCTTACATATGTAATCCTAGTCATTCAAATAATTGGGCATGAAATCCTCCAAGAATAATTCTCCAAGAATCACTCTCTATTCCTCCTTTCTCCCCTGTTGTTCCTAGGAAGAAATAAACTGTATTTCCTTATTGTTCAGTGCAGTACATTTTCTTTCTCTCCTTCAAGTGCACTGAAGTGGTGGTGAGCCAATGTTCTTTTCTGTTTATTCCTTGCCTACATATTCCTTGGGCATATGGGATATGCGATATTGTCCAGTGATCTAGGATCTGCCTCGTGATGACACGCAGATCAAATATGCAGCTAGTTCAGTTTTATATTTCTGGCAACGGTTTTGATAGAAGAAACTTTATTTTTCTGCGAAACGTAGTAAGGTAAAATCTGGTGATGATCTCAAATCTCATCTTTAATGTAAGGCATGCAGATTTGAGTGCCTTTTGATGGCTGATGGATCCATTAGCTTCTCTGGACTTATGTACTAAAGTTAGACTTTTTAGGATCAACCCTCTCTCACTTTGCCTTGCATAGTGCTAATTAATTTGCTTGCAGTTGAGAGTTCCTGTAGGCATTCAGTAGCAAGCAGAGCTTTAAAAAAGGAAAACACTTATATTTACTACTTTCTCATTAGTCTTATTTTAAATTTCTATAGCCTGTTTCATCCCCGTGCACTTCACAATCATTTTGCAATATTCTTTGGAGTCAGCTATCAAGTGGAGATATGCAGCTGTTCCATCCAACAGAAAACACTGCGTCAGAGGATAAATCAGGATATCTTAAATTCGTTTTCATTCTCTTTTTTGGGGTTTACTCTAAATCAATTTTCTTATTGAAAACCAGAATTAATCTGAAATCATTCTCACTGCACATCACCAAGTGTATCCAGACTGTGAAGTGTTGTGTGGAGGAAATAGGCATGAGAATCAGATGAAGGAATTACTGTGTTTGATAGGCACTTTTTACGGACAAATATAGAATCCCGGTCAGAAGCACTAGTGCATACAGACCTGTGTTCAAAAGAAATTCAGACTATGGTCTTTAGCATCAAATCCGGGTCCCCTCTACATGCAGCAGGCTCCCAGAAGATTCTGGATGTACAAGATACACCTCTGCATAGCATAGCACTGCAGTGGTCCCTGCAGCAGAAATATCTTTTCTTGTTTCTGAAGTGTTTACAGTCCAGAGAAAGTAGACATCTACTTCAGAAAGCTAAGTGAATTAAAAACAAACAAACAAACAAACAAACAAATCCCAACAAAAACAGGAAAGTGGTTTTCAGGTGAGAGAGTAGGAACTTTAAACAAAGAGATATCAACAACAACAACAAAAATCTAGGACTCCTGGCTATCACTGTAAACTAGTCTGCTTAACATCTTAATTATATGCAAAGTAATGATAAGAATCAGATGTTATCTTTATTTTCAAGTGACATTCCAATTTTTTACAGACATTAACGTAGCATGATTAGCTGGCCTGGAGGGAAAAATTGAGGATAAATTGTACGGTTATCAACTGCAGGTTTATTGGTCTGAGACTTCCACCACAGGGGAGTGGCTGCTGTATGGAATTGATAAACGTAGAGATTTATAAGGTCAAGTTTTATGAGTCTACAGATTCCTTGTGGTGTATTACCACATCCTTATTACAAGCCCCTGCTGCTGTCCACCTAAGCCACCAGAGGTAATATATTACACTTGCTTGTCTGTTCTTCAGGTTTTTTTCCAAAGGAAAAGAGGAACAGGTAAAAATAAAATACAGCTTTCTGGGGTTGTATTTGCAGCTTTCTTTGGGCTTTGGGGGATGTAAGGGCAGACTGTCAGGAACTGGGGAGTCAGTCTTTAAAAGGTGGAAAAAGTGATTGTTTGTGACATTGGGAGAAACATAAAGTGAAAATCTTAAGGAGGCAATGATTTTGTTTTAGGAAAGATAAAGAACAGTTACATTAAATAGTGACATCTTTAGTACAAACAGAGTCAGTGGCTTGAGTACAATAGGTAAGCATAAGGTTCTCGGCAGGTGATGTCTTGCTAAATGATAATTTCTAATAATTATCTAATTTGTGAAAATATGAAAAGTCAGCAAATTACCTGATCATTCTAAGGTGTTGGTACATTTGATAAAGTTGTATACGGTTTCAACATGCTATTTTTAGGACCATTCTATTAACAGGATTAAGTTAGGTGTCTGTGCTATAACACCGTGCATAAAAAAGAAAGGTGTGCTTTTATCTTTTTCATAATTGCTTCCTCTCTGTCATATCAACAGACTGTTGCATGTGCTGTTGATGATATTGACTGAAACACACTGATCTCCTATACAATTAATATGTGCTATGCCAATTAATGGAAATACTATTGTTCATTTATTTCACAGTTCTGTAATATGGCACAAGAAGGGACATGACTAAGATACCCTATGTAAGTACTTCAACAATTATTTAACTCAAGCTGATACCTTCATGATTTAGATGGGCAAAACACTGATACTAATATAATCCTTCTGCCTATTCCTTAGTTAATGCAAAATTGCTTCTGTTATGAAACCACAAACTTATAAGTTATGCAAGATTCATGTAACTTCTGTTATTTCAGTGGCATTGCATATTGTTAAAAAAAAAATCATAGTGTTGAGTGCCCAAATAAAGGGACAGCTAGATGGAATGATAGTGTAAACCCTTCTTGATTGACACAATATGTAAGCAGGCCACTTGATTCATTTATAGAAGACACAGGAGTGGAATGATACTTCTAAAAGTCCATTTGCCATGTTCTTAGTGGATTATTTGGGTGTAATATTGTTGACACTCATTTATCTTAACAAGCTATGTTCTGTCCCTAGAATCTGATGCAAAGTTGTACAGGACCTTAAAGCCTAACAAGAAAAGGACATTTAAACTTTTTAAGCATTCATCATATAACTATCTTATTATGTAATTGTGAGCATCCTTCATTGTGTTCTGCCTTGCACACAATTAACAGCATTGTAGATTGGATGTGTCCCTGATCTTTAGCCTTTAATCAATTGCAGAAGTCATTTATTGCCTTAAGTAGTACAAAGTAACAGAAACGTAACTTGAATGGCCAAATTCCTGTTCACATAACAAGACTCAGACATAGACTACAGAAATCCCTGATGTTCATAGTGTAAAAATTTTTTCTTCCCGTAGCTTCAGAGAAGCAGACTAACATTATCACAATCAGAATTACAGTACATAGATTGGAAGAAATTGCATTTTGATATCATTCCAGTCTTTAGGCAAATATGATTATCCAGTGGAAATGGCTCATTTACAGTAAAAGTTAGCAAGGTTTGCATCCAATGGACAAGAGGTGGTTTTGAAAGAAGAAATTGTTTTTCAGGAGTGATGACAGTGGCAAAGTGTTTCATCAGCCAAAATCAGCTGCTTTTCAATATAGAATTATTCAAAATACCAAAAAGGTAAAAATTAGAAGAAGTATGAAGTATCAGTGCTGTATATCAATTGCTTTCAGGATTCTTCTATTCTAAGAATTCCTCTTAAAATCCCTCCATTTTAAAGCTAGCTCAGCAAATGGCCTTACTTGTATACATGAGAATATTCTGCCTTCTTCCAGCAACAACAACAAAAAATGAATAATGTGGGTTTTTTTTTTTACTATCCCTACTTTATGTTACAACTTACTCACAGATCTTAAAACTGAATAACATTAGATCATCCACTCTGACGCTCATTTGACTCTAGTGCTCTATACATACAAACTCTTGGTGCAGAATTTAGGGAAAGGAATTCACAGGCAGGGCCTGTGAATATAATTATACTGATATAAAAAAGGCAGTAGCTTCAGTGATATGGTAGCAGGCATGTTACTGCATAAAAATCACTTTGGGTCAGAAATGAAGTATTTCTTAGTGACTGACAAAGCAAAATGACTTTAAAGACATTTAATCTGATGTCTGGGCTATTTGCCGAGGATGTTGGAGAAGATGGAATGGGAAAGCATTGATGGGGAGATAATTATTTTTCTAAACAGAAAGAAGAATCCCTTAAAATGTTAAAAATAGTTAAAACATAATGGGAAGGTGTTGATAACAAAAGAGAAAATAGAGGGAAATAAAACATAAAATCTTGAACATAAACTAAATAAAATGGTTGAGAATAAGGGACATGTGGCAAGAAAGAGGAATGCTTCAACTTACTCAGCTATTTTATACAGTAAATATGATAGTAAACTTCTCTGTCTCTGAGTTTTTACCCTACCTCTGAATATGACAGTTTGGTCAAATGATGGTGTTCTGTGGCTGCTGAGATGACTGTCGAGTGATACAGAGGCTTGGAGATGAGATGAAGTTCTTCAGATGACAGCCTCTGAATTAGATCTCTGCTGCCTTTTCCTGGTACAGATGATAGAAAATTGGAAAATATCTTCTTCCACAGGAAAACAACACATTTCATGTTGGTGACTTTGGATTCAAGGAACAAGTATTTAAAACTTTGTATATGTCTGGTTTAAGGCATTTATATAAAATGAGTAATAATGAATAGAAAAAAATGAGAGAAATTACAGAACAGAAAAAGAGGTGCCAGGAGATGAAACAATGCAACTGGAGAATGAAAGACAGAGAAGGGAGAAACTAATAGTGAAAGCAAGAAAAAGAGGAAAAGAAAAAGTTTTTTCTTCCCTTGATTTTTGTCCTCGTTCTTTCGGTCTTCCTGCGCTTTTCTATTTCTCTTCACTCCCTCCTTTTAACTCTCCCTCCTCACAGAAGGTCTTTTTTTTTTTTCTCAATTTGTAACTGAGTAGGATTTATGTTTAAAATGGAACGTCCTTCTACCCTCACACTCAAAAAAGACATTGAAAGAGATCTCTGTATGGCAGAGAAGAGAATGGAGGGCCGCTTTTTATGTCATAGAATATTGGTTCAATACTGAAAGAGAAAAATTCTCTAAGGCTGTTTAATATGTGTTTCCTGACCCATGGGACTTGTCAAATCCTCAAACAGTTCCACTTTATTAAGAAGTAGTTAGAGCAACTGGAAAGTGCTTTGACCTGTTGGCACATCCTGAAGAGCCTCAGAGATTCTTTTATACTTAAACTCAGCATTGAAACAACATTAACCATTGAAGTTTCTAGCTCTTTTTGTTTGCTATTCTCTTCTCCAAGCCTTCAGAGAAAAAAAATATTTTATTTGTTCCTATAATTGTTGACAGCTTTATGCATTATTGCATATTTTAGCCTGCTCATTGAGATCAAACTAGGTCAACATCAATTTTTAAAAACGTTGGATATGTTTTTTGAACTTCCAGCCTTACAGTAAAACTCATTAAATAAGGCGAAGATAAATTTGATACAAAAAGGGGACATCAATCCTAAATATAAATACAAAGCAAATGCAGAACTTCTATTCATACAGCTACTAGTAATTTATTTCAGTTTATAAACTGTTAAAGCCTGGAGACGTGAACAGATACCTGGATCTTAAAACCACAAGGAAGGTATAAATCTTTGCTCTCTTACTTGGAAGGGCAGCTCAATCATTTCTACTGCATAGTAACAGGTGGTGTTAGGAATGTACAAGAGAGATAAAAGAAGATGTCATAGTCACGGTTGCTCTAATATACAATGTAGTCCTTTGTTTACGTGGTAAAGAGACAGAAAATGTCCACAGAAACTGTGGATTTGTTTTGTACGGATACATTCAGCAGAGCATTAACTTTCAATACCCTCCTAGATGCAGTGGAGCAGAATATGGCTGACTACTGCAGAAATGTTGGCAACCTTAAGCAGCCGGACTGCTGTTGTTATCCAAGGAACTAGGAGCTTGATCCAAAGTTCAGCAGTTTCAGAGAAAAAGTTCACATGGATTTCAGTGAGTTTTGGATCAGATCCCATTTCTTAATTCCTCTTTGTTTCCACAAGGTTTTACACTCATGCATTTCCATTGACTTTAAGTGAAATTACTTCTGACATACCATTAAAACTGAAGACATCCAACTCTATAACACTTACGTTCTTCCTGATGCTCATACCTTGTACCTGGTAATAAAATTAGAAGGCACATAGTGATTTTGAAGTCAGCAGAGCCACTGACTTTGACAGAACTATCTGTTTATACCAATACATGATCTGCCCATTATTTCTCCATGTCATGGTCATAATTCTGTTTATTAGTAATCAAGAGCTATTTGAAACTGGGACTTATCATTACTTAAATGTTAGATCCTCACTCCTGATAATCCTGTAATCAATAGGAAGAGCTGAGCATTTCCAGCAGATAACTCATCCTAACTGTTTTAGGAAGGAATGAATCGTTGCTAGAGTTACCTCCTTCTTTTTATTAACTGCATGGAGAACTTAATTAAATTATCCACCTAATTTTTAGACAGGTACCAAGTCAGGGTAAACAAGCTAAGGTCTAAATTTCTTTAAAATCAGTTATCTGTATTCTGTACTTCCTAGACATAACACTGCATCCAGTTCCTTTGCAAGGAACATACATGACAGATGATTGTACCATAATGACAGAGCAGCCCAAATGAAATAGACTTGGCTGTTTCTTCTGGGGGACTAAAAGCTATTTGGGAATGGTATACATGAAATTCTCAGCTACGCTCTGCAGCTTGTAAGTTTTAATTAAGAAAAACAAAGGGAAGAACAGACTAAAATAATGCGTGCAAATGTAAACATACTGATACTGGAAATCTCTAAACCTTACAATACCTTGTGTTGTCCTCTATAGGTTGAAAGAAAATTATCAATTGCATTTAGAAAGCAATATATCTATTTTTCACTTTCTGAATCTTTTTCTCTCCCTAGCCAGTCAGAGCCCTGCTATTTTTACAACACTGGGAACCAGCATGATCTGACAGGCCGTGTCTGGCTTTAAGTTTCTCATAAAATCTTTTTGTTTCTCATCACCTCATCCTTTCTTACTCAAAGACTACTTCTGATGTTCCAAGTTCAGATTCATGCTTTTATAAAGCCCGCTGACCAAAGATACTTCACTTCACATTTGAAAGACATGAAAAATAATCGCAAATAAGAATCAAAGACCTAAAATTTTTAAATGCAAAATGAATATGCAAGACTCATTTGTGTATTTTAATCTCTTCCTTCACAGGTCTCCCCTCTCAACATTTGACAAGGTCTGTCATCTAGATGTGGGAAGAGTGCAACTATATATGGGTCATTATATGCAGAAACTATTTCCTCATTTTCTTCCTGGAGACCCAATATTTGAAATGCCTCCCTTCTGTTAGGCCCTCCATCTTAGGATCTAGGTGACTGAATCCTGGTTTGCATGTCACCTGCTCCTACCTGGTAATGGCTAGTTCATTTTCCATAATGCCAATTGAAACTCTTTGTGATCCCTTTAGGATAAAGGAAGGTTAAAAGGGGAACAACTGCCAGGAGAAGAGACGAAGGTTTTTCAGGAAATTAATGGTTTGGCTTGGAAATGAAAGTTTTGATTTTGCTCAGGAGTATTATTACTGAATTCCTTTGGTATAAGATCAGGCCTTACTTAAACTTTTCTCAGGTGGTGGAATACTTACCTAGCCCCAAAACACCAGGGAGAAAGGCATAGCAAAGCTCCACAGAAGCTTTTGCTCTTAGATTTACATCTCAAGCTGCATGCCTGTTCATGCTTCACAAAGTGGACCCTTGTCAACAAAAATAAATATGTCCTTTCCTATTGGCTCAGCTGTAGTGAAAACTAGTGGGTCAGCTTTTTTTTTTTTTTTTCTGATCAGCTGCCAATATCTAGTTCCAACAGCTGAGTTTCATGTTTTACTCAGTGAAAGTCATAGCTTCGAATACTGTGAAATCCCAAGTTGTGTCATAGTAGTAGATCAAAGAATGGACCTCATAGAAATCCATTCAGAATAAGACACTTAGCAGATTTTAACTAGTAAACTTTATAGCAGTTTAAAGCATAGGAAAGAAGCAGTTATAAAATAATGACTGAAGTCTGAATCAACCATTGTTCAATTCTTAGCTGTAGCATATGTCATTCCTTAGGGCATCTCTTGAACCTAGGTAAGAATTATATTAAACTGCATTAAAGAGGAGTAAAACAGTTAAGAAATTCCACAAAGTTTCTTCTATAGTTTTAATTTGGCCACTTAGGTATGTGATTTTAATTATACAATTACTTTCCATTCTCTAAAGCGCTGACAGAAGTAGCGCTTAGTCTCCTTACCCACGTCCTGTGCCTCTGTCCATTTCAACATCATAACCTTCACTGAGCATACCCACTCTGCATAGCTTCAAGCCACTTTCTTATTCCCCTCTCTGTCATGCCTAGGTAACAACATGAAAAAGGACTCTTCTTCCCCATGTACTTCCTGTGCACAGGATCATTGCTGTCCATAATGGAGCAAGAACGATTGCAGAGAAAATCACAGGGAGTGTTTTGCTTGGATGTTAACATTAAACCAAATAATGAGCAACTAAAGTTAGGCTTCTATAACATGAAATATTAGACATCTTAACAGTGAGAAGTGTCATGAATCTACCTCTGCTGTTATGTGCTTGCATTGCAGTAGTGCAGAGGAGACTCATCTTGATCCATTACTGAATTCTGCTGGCGAGATAAAAACACAGAGTTAAAAAACAGCTCCTGTTTCCTAAAAGCTATATTATAAATATTCTATTCTTTTATTATTATTTAATCTATATCTTTATTCAGAAATAGATAATTCTTTCAGTTTTACAGCTCATCTGCGATTACGGTTTTCACTGTTAAGGTCTAGTTGCTGCTATAGCCATATATATATATATGAAGCAGCTGCGATTGCTATCTCAGGGTGGTGCTTGCAGACACCAATGATCACCTTCCACTTCAGAAGGCAGACACTGAATGTTGGGGAGCTGCTATTAACACAGCAAGTTCCAGTTACTTTTGTTGTTGGAGTTGTAAATTCAAACCACATTGGCAAAGACAGAGCAGACCTACTGCAAGTCACCATTTGCACCTGAGAAGTGTAATGCCTAATTGAAGCCATTTCATGAACTCAAATTGAAGTTCACACAGCCTTACTTGGCTGCAGAGGAGGTTTGCAATGGTAGAGCAGTGGTTCTGGCTGGTCCCTGATGGATATAACCAGGGAAATCCCCTGTGCAAGACAAGGTGTATGTTTCTCTCATTGCACATGCCCCCATGTGATAACAATAATGTTGATGAGACAGATCGGTAAAATATTAGCTGCTCCCTCCCTCAGTACATTTAACATGAAGTAATGATGTAGTTTGCCAAAAACAAAGGTGAGGGAGAGCAAATGTTGTGTGAATCCTCAGCGGAGGGTGTCTACTCCTGACTGTTTATTTCGTTTCCTTTTTGCATGGTGTTTTTACTCAGTGTCATTCTGCCCAGAGATTACAATTTTGACAAACTCTGAATAAGCCAATGGTTGTGTTCTGGGAGACTCGAGCTTTTCTGAATAACACATGCGCTACAGCTGCAGTTGAAATCTGTTTCATATTTAGTGTAACAAATTATGCAAAGTACACCAAATAAGACCCATTTCAAATTCCAGTGGGCCTTTCTGAAAACATTTTAGAGAAATGTTTTCTTTGCTGTTTCCCTTCTGCTCTCATTAAAAAGGTGAATCACTAAAAGTGATTGTGTAACAAAACAAAATGACAATCGGTTCAGAAAACAGCATGACAGGCCATAGCATTCCCAAAGAAAAGTCTTCATGTCTTTTGTATTAGTGAGAGTTTAACTACATGATCCGCAATGGACACTTGGCTTAGAAACTGCACATTCCTAGCCAACAAGGAAAGTTTCAAATATTTCTTACCATAAAATATTTTAAACTACCCTTCTTAACATTTCTTCTGTACTGAACATTTTTTATTTACATGGAAAATACCATGTAACATCAACAAGACTGGATTATTCTGAGGGCTGTTTAAAGAACCAAACAATTTTAGTAGAAGAGATAATTAGAAATATTTGAGGGAAGGAGGAAAGGTAAAAGAAAAGACTGGAAGTAAATAGATGTCCCTGGTTCACATCAAAACTCAGCTGGTGGTTAGAGCAATTTATTTTAGTTCCTTGGGGGACACAGTTTTGTTGTTTGTTTGTTTTTTTAACACGACATTAACTTCATATTGTTAACCTCAGATGTTAAAGTCATGTCAGGCCACAGTAATAATGACATTTGGAAAACTAAGAATTTGGAGGCTTTTTATTTGTTGTTTTGGTTTATGGCTTTTCTTTAAAAAAACAAAAAAAAACAAAACAAAAAAAAAAACAAAAACACAACCTTAAGGTCTGGAAATTTTCTGTCTGATGTAATCGCATGGCTCCAAAACAGGGGCTTTACAGAGAAGTATCAAATATCATGACCATGATAAAAATCACAAGAACAGGGAATACTCCTAATTAGTGGTTGGTGACGGGATGAGGGAAAATTAAATCTGACTAACATTCTTGCCTTTAGAAGTTATTGAGCCATCCCTGTCCTGGCTGAGGCATAAATGTTTATGGGAAAAATGCTGCTCTGTTTGTGTGTCCTGTATCATATTGGTAATTATTTATAAGTGTCTGTGGTGTCAAGATACAGGCCTCTATGAGGTCATTTGGCTCCGCATCCCTAGCTACTAACTGGCTGACATCATAATACCGATCTTTATTGGTAAGTCTATACAGCCATGTTAGTTTATGGCTCAAGCTAGCATGCAAGACTAAATTCCCCAGCCATCTATACTGCTCCTATAAGTTATCTCACACTTTGGCTCAGATCTGGAGCAAGGTAGCATATTTGCCAAACAGAGAAACTCGGGGGTGGATTAAGCAGTATAGACACAACCACAATGAATAGAAATCTGTACTTGGACACAGCTAATGCAGTACAGACACACCTTTTGAGATTGTCTCAGTGACTTGAACCAGCTACTGTCATGTAAAGGCCCTCACCCCATGAAGTGCTGGAAAAAGGTTGCATCCCAATAACATCTTGGGATAACTCCTATTGCATGTGGTATTCTTCTGCCTTTTTGTCCATATCACCAGACAAAAAGAAGGCAACATGCAGAAAGAATCCTAGGAAATCTGAACTTACTCAAGCTCAGGGGATAAATATGAGGGAATTCCTTTTCTGATTTCAGCATCAGAAAAAGGAGATAACGGTTCATTCTTGATTTAACTCGTCTTTTGCCTTGCCTTTGTAGCCTATCATGAGCATGACATTCTCCAGAATGTTTTTACTATTTCTTCATTCCAGGGAAATGTTTTTTTTAACTGAGTTAGCATCTTAAGCTAGCTTGTTAGGTAAAAAAGACAAAAAAGCCAACCAAAATACATTGTTAAATCATCTCTTCACAATCATTTCTGTGAGATGTCCAAGACAGGGCATGCCAGTATAAAAGAAATTAAATTGTTTGCTTAGCACATTTAAATTTATATTGTGTAAAATGTAGCCTAGATGGCACTACTTGGGTTATCATTCTTCTTTTCTTTGTGCTTTATGCAGCTGATGCATCTTTTTGGCAATGCGGTATCACAAAGTTTAATAGTCCTATAATCTTATAGGGTTTTATTGCTGTATTCTTTATCTAATATTGTTATTTCTCAGTAAACCCTAAGAGCTTAAGATTGAATTTCATTATTTCTTTTTTGCTGACATATTGCCTTAGAAACTCAGATGTAAAGTCCAGTTTGCTAAGTATTATCTCTACCCATGATCTCAGCACAACTGTTTTCAAAGCTGTTTTTTTTTTTAACTGTATTCAGGATGAACCTCTAGGAAATATAAGAATTAAGTATTCTCATGTTACTGGATGGTAAAATGAGATTCTCCCGGTAAATATGTGTTTTGCTTGTATTTCTAGCCTTTCAGTCTCCAATGTGATATGCTTCCTAGGTAGTAGCATCGCTTTGTATTTGTTGGTAAGTGCTGACAGCATGGTTGGTGCTGTACAAAACCTTGACATTAAGGCAGAACTGTGTTGAAGTGTTGTCCATCTCTATGTGTGAGTAAATTTCAAGAAAGTTAGCTAGCTTCATAAGCATCACGTTTTCCTCTAGCCAGATCACCATATGCCTTGCTGTGTCTCTGGGTAAATTCTCCCTCTTGCTTGATCACAGCCATTGGGCAGTCAGTGGAGCGGGGCTGCTCACCCTGCCAAACTGAGTAACAGAAAGAGTCCATGAGGAACCGTACTGACCGTTCCACTAAGACTCCAGTATCCTCCCCCACTTTTCTCATCATCTACTAATTTTGTTATGCTTTCCCATAAAGAAAACAAAACAAACCAAAACAAATAAACAACTCGTCTGGCAAGAATTACTCTTCACCAAGCAATTGTGGTTGATGGTTCAGTTGTCCTCTGAGGGGGGAATTTTCAAAAGCATTCAGCACTGACCTAACCCCAATTCTGTCAAAATCAGTGTTAGTTTTACCATTGGCTTTAATGTTAACAAAGTTAGGCTAATGTTGGCAGTTTTAGTGCCACCCTAATTCATTCCTGTGTATGTTTTCTTTATTATTTTTAAGGAATAATTTAAAATTCATGGTACTTCAATTTTCAGTGGGTTTTTTCTTATTAATATCTGATCAAGGAAACTGAGTTTCATAGTTAATGTTGGGAAGATTACCACCAATTCCTATCCTCTATTTGTTCAGAAAGAACCACTTCTCTTATATTTGTAAAAGCTAAGTATTTTCTTCTGAATCCCTCTAGGAAGAAAACTTTGTTTCCCCATCTGTAAGTTTTAAATGACCTTCTGTTGGACTGCACTTATTTGTCCTTCTCTTTCCCTCTTCTTATCACTGCCATATTCATCCCTACCCAATACTGATCTTAGCTATTTATTATTTCCAAATTTTTCATTTTCATGGAGGGTGTAATTTATTGCAGCTTACCATGGCTCAGATCTTATACACACTCTTCAGTTCAGATTTGGTCATATTTGTAACTACCTTGACATTTAAATTGTTTTGGCTTTGGCTGTGGCCATGTGGCTCTGGAAACTTCAATACACTGGTGCAAAAGTAGTATACAACAGGTACACAATATTTACAAGGGATATACAGTGTACTCAGTTTTCAGATGCCTTCAGTTTTTACAGCTATTGCTGGTTATATTCAGCTTTACATTCAGCTTTATATATTATATTCCATTTGTATTGTCAGATAGCTGTGAGCTTGTTTTTAGTTGTGACACTAAGGACATCTCATCTTTCCGTTGATTTCTTTCTTATAGTTGAACTGAGATTTCACTTCATAATCCACCCGTCAGAATTTCCATTATGCCTCCAAAGCCATAATCATTGTCAGATGCTGTATCATTCCTCTTGATCATTTGACATATTCCTCAAATATATATACAGACATGGAGGTAATTAAACTCATGTATCCCTACTATTCTTCTTCTCTTGTTTCAGAAAACCATATCTTCCCCTTTACTTTGCAACAACATCTGAGTTAACAGAACTCTATTCAGCTGCTATGGGTTGAAGTATATTCAATAACATCTTCATGTTTATCAGTGCTCCTCCTACTACAATGAAAATTGTTTCACCCAAACAGACTATTGGCCCATTGAGACATCCTGAGAATCAAAAATCTGCCTCTTTCTACTGCCTTGATGAAAATCACATACTCTGGATGTGTTTCTTCCATATAGACAGGGCCTGTCTCTTTATTCTGAAATTTTCTCCAAACCAATGCCCAAACCATGTTCTTCTGGAGGCTAAAACTTCATAGCATCAAATGATTAAACTCATCCAACTGCAAATGATATTTCTGTGATGAGGGAAAATGGATGGCATAGTCTAACAGTTCCTGATGAAAAAGTTGAAAGTAGTAGAACTGCACTATATTTCTGATTATTAAAACAAGGCAGATCAGTGGAGGCTAGTTGAAATTATGTATGGTGCGTGAAATTATATGTAATCTGAAATTACATATAGTAGGCATCTCTAAGTAAAACTATAAAAGATCAGGGGCAACATGTTAATTAACTTGTCTAGGTTGCTGAAATCCCCATTTATTATCTAAAGGTGAATATAGGACAAGCCATGTTGTTCAAGAGTGTTTTTTGAACACAAGTCCATCTGGTGATTTGATAAAAGTATTTAGTTTCTCAAGGCAATCTGAGTGTATACTCCCTAGGCGCCACCGTTTATAGCTTAAATATGACTTGCATGTGGATTCAGCATTACAAATAGGAAACAGCAGCCCTTGGACTTGTACTCTAATGTAGTCCTTTCATCACCCAGTTACCCTTAAGCATCTCCTTTCCTATTGTAATTTGGGCTAAATGCAAAGCATTAGTCCCATCAACAAAAACTAATGGTTCTACTTAGAAAAAGAGAGGTATATTTAAAATAAAGGAGAGAAGTAGCTTGCTTTTCCTTGTATCCAGGAAGTTAACTGGATACTGGCCTGCAGCCATCCACTTCTGGACATAGGACTATTGAAGCAGCACCGTTGTCATGAAGGATCAGCCTACACCTGCATCCTTAAAAGCAGTTTATAGGGGAACGCATCTTAGTAACTAGTGCATGCAGCCAAAATCAAGGAACAGCTTTATTTTTCCATTGACGGTTTTACTGAAACCAGTGTTACAGTCCTAGTGAATATGAGGAAACATAACTGAAGAAATAGGCAGCATAGATGCAGCACCTGGAATTTTTACAATTTTTTGTCACAGTGAGAAAAATGTAACCTTAGTTGTCTTTCTTCTTTTAGGTTAACTGATGTGGTAACTGAACTTTATTTTTAGTGCTGATGCTTCAGTTAACATACTCAAGTCAGAACCAAGAGATCATTATAAAAAACACACAGAAATTATTAAAATGCCATATTCCAGTAAATCAAGGCAAAAGTCACATTTCAAACTGCGGTTAAGCAAGGTAATTACAGTAAAGTTAAGAGAAGTATGTTTAACTTCCCCTAGCTGAAGATTTGACACCGTCTGCTGTTGGTACTAAGAAGTTTGAAATAGCACAGAATTGTGTAAATTCCCCATGTCATAAAAGATGCAATTTGCATAAAAAGAGAATCTGCACTTCAAATGTGAGAGAAATATTTGGACAAGCTGCAACTACAAAATTCAAAGTGCTGGTTTGTTCAGGAAAGCAGCACTGAATCCTTGCATCTTCACTCGGGAGAAAAAGTTTCTTCATGGAACCCATAATGAAGTCAAACAGAAGAGTAACAAATTCTATGCAACATTTTTATTTGTTATGCATATTCATTACAGTGGAGAAATCCAGATCTCGCCTCGATAGTCCAACAATTTCTGACACTGGAAGTCAGCCTATTCTTAAACTTTGGCATAGCTGCAGTTTGGCAAAGGTAGCTGCAAGAACCATGGTGGATAAAGCTAAACTACCAGTCTTACAGATAGTAAATTCTTTTGTGGCCCAGACAATGTCCTCTGTGTAGTGTGCAGCTCCAAGCACAGCAAGGGATGTTAGCAAATAGTTTCTCATCCTCACTTTCCAGGGAAAGGTTTGCCTCAATCCCCCTATTGACTTACCCTGTTTCCCCCCAGCAGCCTGACAGATTCTACTTCCGTTAGCCTCTTTGTTTCACAAAGGACACATGCTTTTGTTTGTTTCATGCTTCTTATCCCTGCACAATGATTCTCCTTTTTTCAGATCTCTCTCCAAAGCCCTCAGCTTCCAGTTAGGCACCCAGTGCTAAGCGCTTCAGTCTTTGTTCCAGTCTTTCCATTTTAGGTTGCTGTAAATGGGCAAGTTTCATCTGTAACAGTAAGCATATTTGTGACCTTTCAATCTTGCAATAATTCTTGTCATCTTGCCCTTTTCCCAACCACTTGCACCTTTTTTTAATAGTTACTGTTTTAGTTAATTGGGCTATGGCCTTTTTTTAAACTGCCTGTTAAGCTCCATAGACACCCGGGGCACTGGATACATAAATAATAATTAGTAAAAAACAATGAGATTGAAGCTCCCATTAAATTGTTTCATGGTAACTTTCACTCAGTGAACTCACATCCGGCAACAGGAAAATCAGATACCTTGTAAGGAGTATTAAAGCGGGTTTTGAGGTAATTAATAAAAGATACACTGTTAAGAAATCTGGAGGACCTGGAAAATACCAGCTAGGGGTCTTTGATTAATGGATATATTTAGGTAATTGAAACCAAGGAAGCATTTGCTAGATTCCAAATAGTTATGGAAAATAAAAGAAGAACACCTGCAATCAGTTCCATGTACTAGGTGAGAGGGAAAACCTATTAGTCCATAAGCCCGTTTGGAATTCTCACAGGACAAGGCACAGTTTTAGCAGCAACATTCCAAAAAGCTCCTAAATGCATATATTCATAATGTTCAGAAAGAAGTAGTTCAGTGACAAAAGTCAAGAGGAATATTAACTATTCCAGTCCCTCGAAATTCTGTTTTAACTGTTCATATCTGGGGGGGAATGTAATGTAGTTCTAGATCTCATTTCAATCATTCTGTTACTATTGGGATCTCTAACTTGTAACATCTCTGTGAGGTATAGCACAGTAATTGTCCTAACTTGAGATATGGAAAATAGCTACACAGAGAGTCACCTCTAGATGGACTTAGGCATCATGGTGCCGTGTAATGCTGTACCTAACCTTTGCTACCTACTGCAACCCATAGACATAAGTATTTCAATCCTGTTTACATTCCGTTGGGAGATTTGGGAGGCCAAGAACATGGTCTGGTTTGAATATTCATTCAGAGACAGGAAACCTGTGCTGAGCTGCCTACCTTCTAGAAATAAACTATTCTCCCAGGGAATGACCTCCTTAGGTGGTTACACAGAGCCTTGAGAAGGGGATGAGGTGGCTGTATACGTGTGTCTTCTGTTTATCTGTTTCTGTTGCTGATATTGTTCCTATTTGTTTGGCATAATCAAGATGTCATTGAGCCAGAAAGAGATGAGACGAAACAGAGAAAGCATATATACAGAAAAAGACAACATAACCTTGTAGGTAAGAAACATACTGTGATGGGGAAGGTGTGCATCCACATAATCTTACAATTAATTCTGAATCCAAAAAACATCTTCAGTAATCATTTGCAGGACTGAAACTTTGGTTTCTGTCTCCTCAATTGAATACCCTAACTCAGAAGGTTATTTAATTATACTCTCATTTTCTGCTGCCTGTTATTGATATCAATCAGCAATTTTAAAAGATGCACAGCAGGGCTCCATCTCAGTCTAAAACTTTGCAATTCAAGTACTCAGGTAGCAGAAAGCAAAGGCTCCAATTGCTTCATAAAGAAAAGGAAATCAAATTTAACACACCCATGTCACCACTAACCTTTGAGTTGTGGTTCCTGTTGAGTGCTGTGGGTTTCAGTGATGGTATCATTACAAGATTCAGTACAGAATCAAGGAGCTAAGTTTTCCCGAAGCTGTGTTGACTCTAGAGAGCCTATTCAGGAAAACATGCATTGCTCCTCCAGAAGTGAGAGATCTGAGGAAGCAACACAGTGCAGAGACATATTAGTGTCTTTGGAGAATTAGTGTTCAGCCAGTACGCTTGAGTTTTGCCAGAGCTGGAAGGGGAGGTGGCAATGTGAGGACTCGAGAGACACCAGCAGCCTGGTGCAGCAGAAACAAGAGTGAAGAGGCAGCACATGAAGGCCTTATCCGGGGAATAGGGAGATAAGATCATGAGAGTAAGAAAATGGGGGGAGGAAGCCAGGGGCAGGATTACCTAAGCCCAGACACCACCAGTTTTATTAAACTAGTATCAGCTACCAAAATGTCAGAAACTGCTGAATTAGATAAAAGTGAGAGAAACCCACCTTCTCCCACTATCCATTACAATTTGGCTTATGGATCAAGTCCTGCAAACAGGATGGACACTCCAGCTAAAGAATTCTACCACACTTGGGCAGTCCTGGGCACTACCAGGAGCATGATGTCTAGTGGGCTTTCAACTTCCTTTTTTTTTTTCAATTTATCTGAAGTACTTTTAGTTAATTTACATTAGACAAATTCTTCTTGCAACACGTAAAACTTCACCAAGACATGAAAACCCATCCACAATCAAAACAGTGCACAATTGCCCGGTGTTCTAGAAAAGCACCTGTAAAAGACTTTCCTAGATATCAGGGGCAGTTTTAATTAACCTTTAAAAGTCTAAATTTGCTCCTGGTGTATGCATTTTCAGAATATGGCTTTGAGACTAAGAAATATGTGTATAAGTGTATAAGCAGCATGCGTGAGTGTGTCTCTGTGTGTGTGTGTGTGCCTGTATAACATACTTGCACTTAGAAGTACAAAGGTGTTACAACGGTTGCACAAAAATTCTTTAATTTTACCTATGATACTCCTATGGGGATAAAACTCTGGTCTATAAAGACAACCTGTAAACATGTTTTTCCTACTTGTTCTTTTTTTGGTTTTGTCTTCTACTTGTTACTGAGAGAAATGGTGAGAAGGGAGGTGATAGACATTGGCGATCCCATAAAACGTGTTCAATTTATTAATAAGATTTTAGAAAAAGATGAGACCCAGCAGCCTGTAGGCATGAGTAAGTTCTACAACAGTCTGGTTACCAATCATTCTAAGAGCCAGCTAACAGCTGTCTGACCATTGGATATGGCTATTTGCATGGCTAACAATTGGATGTCTATCTACTATGTGAATGGCTTGCAACAAGCTGTTTGTTTGGAGACTATTCATAATGGCACAGTCAAAAGTCTCCTGAAAGGCATACTCGTTTCCATTTCTGTTCTTTACCCTTCTAAAATTGGCAATTTATTACATCAAAAAATAGCAGTCAACCCAGAAAAGGACAAAATTGACACAGTTCCCTTTTGATCTTTCAGTTTTGAATAGGCACCCACCAATGAACTTCCCAATGAATATTCATTGGATGCAAAAGAAGTACCCAGCATTTTTTTAAATAGATAATTTACTTTAAATATTTAATAAAAGGGATAACCGTTGATACTTTATACAGCACAGATGCATTTTCAAATATCTTTAGAAAAGAGAGACTTAATCTCCTTGCATGCATTTGCTATATTATTCCCTTTCTTTTTATATATATATGCTTTTCCTCTATTTCCCCATATTTCTGCCCTTGTGGCAGGTTATTCCATACCTCTTCTTTGCACAGTTTCTTTTACCTTTCTTTAAAGCAACTGATATTGTTGCCTTTGACATAAGCATTTTATACCATTAGTTTGAACCAATATGCCAAATGCTGTCTTCCTTTGCAGTCTATACAATGATTTAAGAATTTACAGTGCAGAACAGGGAAACTGTCTGAAGTTTCCTTTTTCTGCAAAAAGATAATGGGCCAAAATACACTTTGTATGTGTCAAATTCCATTCATCAAAACTTCTCTGATTTCAAGGTAGTAATTCCAAATTTTCACCAGTGTAATCAAGTGTGGAGGTTGGTCTAACACTTTCAGCAGAGGGCTGTTGATTTGCTACAAATTACTACAAAATAAAAATTAATTAATTTTAGGGTATGCGAACTCAGCAGAAGGGCTTTTTTCACTCTATGGCAGGATAGATGGATAATATGGTTTCATGCATGAGACATGCATTACATTTTTGTCAATGTTTTTCTTTCTTTTAGACCTAGTAAGATAAAAGCTAAATAAGAGCCCTTAAGGGCAGAGCCTACTGTCTTTACATAAGATATTTACTAGCTCCCCAAAATATAAGATATATTAATTAATATAATTAATATATTAATTTTACATCCACTGTAATTTCATAACATATTATAGTGTCATGCTCTACATTAAAGTATTCAAATGTTGCCATGTCAAAGCCATTTGAAAGTTCTGTTCAACAAAATTGGCATGCTCTGCAATATTTAGTTGCAAAATAAAAGACAAGTCTTTTCCTTCAGACATCTTAAATAGAAACTTGTTATGACTTTGAAAACGTACAAAATTCAGTCCCAGTGCATGACTTCAGCAGGAGCTGCTTTTAGGACTCTTACCAAACTAAGGAGTCTGCAGATTGGAGTTAACTGCAAATAGGACCAGATGTTTTTGCAAATGTTTCTTCAACTCACATTGAAGCAGCAATTTACAATGCAGCAGTTTACAACTGGTAAGATACAATGTTACTTAAGATTGCTGTTGATATGATATTAAAATGTTTGGCAATGAGATTTATAACATAGAAATCAAATTAATTATAACCCCTGGAAATACATAAACAAACGCAGATTCAGAAATACTAAGGGAAGTTCATTTTGTTTTCCTTTTTTAACTAGTAAGTTCTTCCCATTCTGCCACATTTTGCCTACAGTCATGCTTTTCCATTCACTGATTAGATTACCATGCTGCTTGCTAAACATATTATGCTCCTGAAAGTCACTCAGAAGCTCCAGCTGGTGCAGATGCAGTGACCCGCTTCTTTAGTCAAACTGGTCAGAAGAATCACACTGCACCAGTACATTAGTTACTGCTTCCCTTCAGAGTGCAAATTAGCATGCTTTTTCCACTTTGAGAGCCTTACATGATCTGAGACTTAACTACCTGAGATGATACATTTTCTCTCCTCATGCACTGCTGCAAGTCTCTTGAGAATAGCTGAGACCAAGTGATTTAGTAGCATTTTAGCTGCAGATGAGAACATCAAATTCTCACCAGACTTCTCAGCTCTGGAGTTTTCATCCTCATATTCCAAGAGTGGCTGGGGCTGCATCTTCTGCATGCAGAAATTGTACTACTTTGATTAATTAGATCCGCTTACTTTAATGATACTATCCTAGTGATGGGTATGTAGCTATATGGGAATTAAGATCCTGCTTTTACTATATTACTCTGCTGCTCAAAACATTAAAAATAGGATTAATCTCAACTAATATATTTATAATGTGAACTTCTCCAGCTGAACAAATCATCTAGCCTTCCTTTAGAGTCAGTGAGGAGAAATAGAAAGAAAATTATTCTTGCTAGTTTAAGGATCAGATCTACAGGGATCAAACAGTGGAAAGTAGTGATTAAGTCTATATTGTGTAAGTCAGAACCACAGTAGAGACCAGCCAGTTAATTCTGAGTGTGCAAGTTTGTCCACAGAGCACAGTGCAGCATTAATTTAAAGTAGATATTAAAGCCCAGAAACAGCAGAGCCACATTATCACAATTCAGTGGTTGACTTACTATGACTATCTCTCAAAAGGTTCAATGCCATCTTAACACAGCTACAATTTTTGACTTCTGTCAGCTAGAGTTAGCTCAGATATCTCTGCAACAGGATACAGTGCAGGCATGCCCCTTTGCATTCACTCATCAGTGAGTTACGCTTGCATTGAAATAGCTGTATCAGCTCTACTAAGATCAAGCATCTTCATACTGGTAGAAGTGCATCAATGTCAAGGGTTATATATGTTTAAAATCAGGCCCCAAACTGACATAGTTATACTAGAAAGCTATATGGGTAGACCAAGTCCCCCTCTATTGACCTTCAGGGCACAGTGCAAAGCCCATCTCTTTATTCAGGCTTTCCTCCAGTGTAAATAGCCTTTTTTTTTTTTTTGATTGCTCAGCTGGAGGGTTAAGGACATTCCTTTTGTGTCTTTGTTGTATTATATCATAGGTAATTGAAAACTTAAGTAGTTTAATCTTCAGGCAGGCAACTGTTGGCAACGTATCAAATTTTATTGAATGGTTTTAATGTGGGGTGTACTATGAGGCCAAGGGCAAGGCAGAGAGTTTCAGCTTTATTAAATCAAATTTGGAGAGTATGTATTTGGTCTCCACGTATACTCTATTCATGTAGAACATAAAAGACTTTTTAACCATCCAAAACTTGGAATTTTATCTCTTACTGCTCAGGCTGACTTGTACTGTTTACATGTTCCCTGGTGGCTGTAAATTTCCCTAAAGCAAGTATGCATGCCACTGTTATGGCTATAGGACTTACAGATCATGGCTACTAGCAATGATCTCTCTGCTGAAATACTCCACTGAATCACATTTTCTCTCACTAGTTAAAAAAGACCTACTAAGTCAATGCATGTGCATATATAGCCTCAAACCTGCAGTCTACATTCTAGTAGTGCTCTGAAAAACAGCAATGGGTGGGTTGATTTTGCTTGAGTTTGGTTCAAGATCAGTGATAGGGTAAACATAGCTCAGACCACCCCAGTGTGAACTACCCACTGTTACATATCTTAGCTACAACTTAGAGGAAATGCTCTTAGTAACAGGAATATCATACAGACTGTGTCCTGAAAAATCACCTTTCTTATAGCTGTGAGGGTGACTTAAGGTGAACAGATCAGTTCAGTTTTTATTGAACAAAATGGATATGCAGGGACAAGGACTTTTAGTAGGTCACTTAGCAAGAGGTCTTGAAATTCAAGCTGAAAAAAATGCAGTCAGAAACAGGAGACAATGGTGTGTCCAAAGTTGAAAAATGCAGATTTTAAGTCCTGGATGGGTGTATGGTTGGTTGGTTGACTAGAATGATTGCCAAATTCTTTTCCTTTAGCCCATCACATGGAAAATAAAATTAAAAAATGGCACTGTATGAAAAAATACATGGAAAAGAAGATTTTGCTTCTTGGATTAAACTATAAACATGAGAATGGTTTCTTCTCTTGTTAAAAGAAGTCTGGTATGTGACTATGTCATTAGCAGGCAAAAGGTTTTGAAATTATGTATCCAGTAAAGTGAGTTAAAATGGATTCTGTACCATGAAATAGTCATCATTCTATTCTCTGTAGAAATCATCTTTGTTTGCTTACAAAGTCAGTAATGCTCCATCTTCCAAGTCTGAACTGCCTTTCTGATACCTCCTCCTAGCTCTCCAAGATATGTTCATACCTCCAGATCACCTGCAAGCCTGATTACTCTAAGGTTTCTTTGCTTCCATAACCTCTTAGACACAACTATCTATCTACACTGGTAATTTCTCATCCAAGTTCTTATGTAACATCTGGATTACTTTTACTGTAACAAACACAGTTTTGTCCCATACATGTCAACACAAAAAGTTCCTATTCATCACTTTGATCATGGTACATTTCTGATGGCATCTCTCAGTTGGTTCCCATTTCTCTAATAGATCCAAGATAGGTTCCTTATCTCAGGTACAAAGGCCTTCATGACATACTGCATAATTCATACAATTTCTATGCAGTATCCAGAGGTCACGTACCACCTCTCATCATGTCAGTTGACTTTGCACATGTCCCAAATAAGCACTTCAATGCTTTCTCCCTTGCTGCAGAGAAATTTTCTGTAAACGTATTCAAAGTGTTCTCTATCTTCTTTCAAGCCTGACCTGAAAGTCATCCTGCTAAGCTTCCCATCACGCCCCAGACCCTTGCTTACCATAGTTAACAGGAAGTAAGATCTAATATCAAGGGGCTGCTCATCTACAGCGTGCATTGTTTCCCTCTGGGGCACAAGTCATTATTTATGACTATCATGCCTGGGCTGAGAGTGGAACAGACAGCAACCAAAAGAATTTCGAAAAAAGTCTGTAGCAAATGAATTGATTGCTGTATGGTAAATCAAGGTGCTCAGAAAAATGTGAACTCTTTCCTTTCCTGTGGAAGGGGGCACTGTAGCTATGAGAATGCAGACAATTTAGTAAGACTATCCATGGAGAAGTAACTGGACAATGAGGGTCTAGAGGCAGCATCTCAAGCAATCACAAATTAAGCACTGTAAGCTTTATAAATCAAAAACATATTTAAACTTCACCCAGAAATTAGTGTTGAGTGTTGCCTTAAATACAGTTTGCTACAGGGGAAACATAAGTGACCTGTATTGCTCTTTGAGAAGTCTTGTGCCCACAAAATCTTTGATCTCTAGTAAATAAAATGTAGCATTTTGGAGCATGATGGCTATAAGACTTAACTTCAATAATTACAAAAAGATCTAATGCAAATAGAAACAGACATTTTGGCATATAGACCTGCTTTAGAAATCTGCAGTAAATCTCAAGTCTCTTCCCTGCTATGAAAAAGAAAAAGCCTGTGATGGATTTGTCACAGAACTGAAGCATAAAGTGAAGAATTTCTTTGAGAAAATACAGTTAAAATACCTGTAATTTACTAGACAAAAATAAATAAATAAATATACTTTTGGTGCAGAACTTGGTAATTCTACCCAGTATTTCCGAATGTCAAAATGCAAGCCATGGCCAGTCCTCCACTTAGATCAAACAAAATAGGCAGGCCCCTTTTTCCTGATGCGAATAACAATTTAGCTATAGTATTAAAAGACTGTGCCCCATGGAGAGTGTAATCTGAGATACTAAGATCACAATAAAACATTATACAACTTGTGTTAAAATGTCTGAAATTACTAAGATAGTTGAGAAGGTAGTTGAGAAACCATTGAAGAATTCCCAAAAGAATCAAGTCCTCCATCTCTTATTTGTTCTAAAAATCAAAATTATACAGAAAAAAAAAAAAATTCCTTTACAAAACTTCCCAGTGTTGTATGAATGAAAGAAACGCACCAGCCTTGTATGAATGAAATTAAATACCTTCTCATACCAAAGCTGGTAGATTCACATACCACATATTGATCATGATAGCACTCTGCACCAAATAGAGAATAGTAAAACTAATCTGAATAGATTTTCAATAAGCCTTGAAAACACACTGGTTGCGTTATCAAGCCCATTCACATTTACAAGCAGAAGCAGCAGCAGAACTGAAAGAATTGCTGTAAGATTTAAATAAAGAAAAGAGGGTCCCTTTACATTCTTCTGGCCAGCTATCCTCAGGATGTGCTGCAGCTCCCAAGCTCCCACTAGCTTTCATGGGAGCACTTCGTACATGTCTTAGGGCAGAATATTACAATTAACGGTCATAGACCTCCTCACACCAGCACTGTGCAGATATCGCTATTATGTAGACATCTTACAACTTACTAACCAGCCTCCATTAACTGAGTCAGCTGTGTGTTGTCCAGTGGTATCTTGGTGAAGATATAAAGTAATTAGCTGTGTATTCATAGTTTTTGGGGCAGAGCTAAGAGCAAAGCTGCTTCAACCTGTAATTTGATAGCAAGAACCTTCTCAATCTCATGCTGCTACTTCAGACTTATCTGAGGTTTCTGTATTTCCTCCCAGCATGTCCCTGCGCATGAAACTGGTGCAGGGACTGTGATACCACCTTTAGCTATCAGAGTATTCTCTACAAAGTGAAATTTCCAGCTGGTGTGTAATTCAGCAATAGAAATAATTTGCGTAAACAATACAATATAAAGACATTCTAGCTAAGTTCAAGATTCAGCCCTATGAGTTTGGCAGAATTCAGGTGCTCTAATAAACTTGATGGTGCCATGTTGTAGTTGCCGCTGTGCATACACTGGGTATAATTCAACAGAATATTTAAACAATGGCAGTTTAGCTGATATATGCCAAAAAGTGCTATAATGGCTCTTTAATACACTAATTACACTGTATGGTTATTCTTTTTTAGATTAATAATTTAATTACCAATAAGCTCTATCATTAGAATGTTTACTCTGAAATAAATGTTAGAATGAATGCAGTCAGATTTAAAAATACATGTTAATTATGAAAGTGAAAGTGCGGTAATGTATTTACATGTTCAGTATATAAATTTGAGAATTAGCCACAGTTACTCAAAAAACACAGCACAATGTAGTAATATTCTAAACATAGTGTAACTATAGTAGTGTTTATTTATGTATTATAAACAATATTTTCTCATGGTCTGTTCTATGACATAAAAGTTTAAAGTGTGTGGCCCAAACCCTTCTCACTTCTCATTCATTAATTCTTTCTGTCCAACTCCTCTTGGAAGCTCTCCTATGCTTGTGAAAGCATACTATGACAGTGAAAGACAGTGATGTTATGATATGAAGTTGTCAGAACACAAAATGTACCAGATTGAGATTATCTTCATAATCCATGCAGCACAATTTATATCATATAAGAAGATGTTTTACTTGAAATGTTATCAAATGAAGTGTTTTGTCATTAAGCGTTTATTTTGTTATGGTCTTCACAAATGACAGTGAAATGAGGTCTTGGTTTTAGACTTGTCCCTAGGCATGTATAGGCATCCCCTCACTTTAATTTGTGAATATTTTTAATCTTTAATTTATTTATCTTTGTTAAAAGTTTCTGTGGTAATGATAAATTAGTTCCCATTCATAGGTGAGAACTGAGACACAAATAGGTGAATAGTGAAAACATGAGACAAGTCTTATTCTCAACTTCTAACTTAAATTCTACATGTATTAACAGACCTAACATTTCTAAGAAAATTACGCATGACAGGCTTGTTGCCCCATGTACCAACTGCAGTTCAATATTTCCGATGAGATGTGTGAAATAAAAACTCATGCATCCTCTTATATGAATGTTAGCTTAACAGCAGCTAACCACAGTATGTATTTGCTTTTCCATTCTTCATTTTGAAAATTGTCTAGTCTGGTTCTCACTTTTTCTCACCCTTCCCTTTATCTTTCATGCTGGGTTTTTGGAGATGGAAAAATCTGAATACAAGCCACCTTAATGTCATTCATGAAAGTACCATATTCTGTTATAGCTCCAAGAATAATGCCATGACATTGTATTTTGGCAGACTTAGGCAAGCAAATACTCTTCAAAATTCTGATTACCAGAAATAGCTGTTACTATTATCTTATAAAAATATTCATAAAATATTTTATGTTTGTGCCTCGGTCATTTCTACTTCTCCATGACTGTTTAAGTCCTTTGGTGTGATATCACAAATTCACCATCCATAAGGAGTTAGCTGATCAGTGAGTGCCTTACCTCTGATGCCACAACTGTACCCCTTGACACTAAGCTTTACCTAAAGCAGCAGCAGAAGGAATCAAGTCAGCAGTGGTGGAGGGGAGGAAGAGAAATCCACTTCAGTGCCAAAGTTCCACCATTCGTCAATGCTTCCTAGCCAAAAACGTGTTTAAATTGTCACCAAATTGGTTTTGCTTGATTGGAATATTGGAATCTCACATTTTCCAGCGTGTCTGAAGGATAAAGCAAGCTGAAATGTTAAGTGGGAGATCAGTTTTGCTCACTGTATAAAATAATACTCACCGTACATTACTAGAGTAGACAAGGCTTGGTAATTCATGGCCATCAGATTGATGAGGAGAATTTTATTGAATTACTGAAGCTTCACAGCAATGACAATGAGACCCTGGGAAGCTAGCTGAAGAGAAAACAAGATTACACAAGTCAAACAATTCAGAATGAAATCATCAGTCTAATGAGCCGTGAAGTTATCCACACTATTGTAAAGGAAATTAATTGTGGTTCACAATACCATTCTGTCATAGCTGATAGAACTCAGGATTACATAGATATAGCATGCAGAAGAAAAGTGTCCATCTTCACCACATTGACCCTGGCATGCAAACTAACAAAAACTCGGTTATAATTTCCTAGACACCAAACAATTCCATGGGCTTCATTGGAAAAACTGCTTACTGACATAGAGTTACTTGTTGGTAATGCACAATACTCATGAATAAATCAAGAACATTCTCGACATAATGTCCTTAAGTGCACATACTTTCAAGTGTATGTACATTTTGAAATGAGATGGGATTCATAGATCATCTAGTCTGCTCCTTCTTCGTAAAAGAACAGGTTCAATAGAATCTAGTATCCAGCCATATGAGATATTCTAAGGAAATTAAAACTGGAGGTATAAAAACTAAGGCCAGCAGTCTCTCAATGGGAGAATGCATCTGTAAATGTGCTTGCTTTAATGTCCTACACTCATAAAACCCCTGATGAATCTGAAATAAAAGTTTATAAGAGAGCCAAAGCACAACACTAGGCAGAGTATGTCAAGTAAATTTTGTCAAAGAAAAGTTAATGAGGCAAAGAACTGATTCAACTGTGTCTATTATTAAATAAGCAGAAGAAATTGTCTAAACATTAGACTTGGATCCAACAGTACCTCCGTAGCCCAAAGCTTCCTCTGATATTGTGCTGTTAGAGGAGACAGCAACTTTATGTAATCAAAGGAAATGAATTTTTCAGACGGCAGTACTTCAAAGAAATTTAAGTGTGTTTTGTCCAGCTGAAGACCTCGTTCCTGTAGGCTGATTTGAATGAATATCCACAGTTGGAAGGAATGTTTCATGTGAATGTGAATGAGGAATTTGCTGGCTGTGAACCTGAGGAAAAAAAATCATGATTAAGAAATATGCCCCACTCAGAATCTGACCATATGAAATATAACTAGGGACATTTTGCACACTAGAACAACTCCTGTTGGGAGCATGCAGTCTGGTAACTGTCTCAGCACAGCTGCAGTCCCTTCAGTGTGACAACTTCACCATCAACTGCCACAGAGAGGCTGTGACTGCAGAGCTCCACAGTTGAGCCACCTCCAGACTGGACTGAGGACAGATTAATTTATTTTCCTTTTCTACCAACTTTGCCTGCAGTGTTTGTTATTATACTTACCAGCCCAAAGATTCACAGCACATGCTGTTTCCCCAAATGTCTGCTTTGTTAGGAACTGTCTAGCTTTGAATGCTCTGCAAGCATCATATCATCATTTCAGGTCGTATCAGGGGAAAGCATGCTTTATCAGTGCCTTTACGCCTTATACAAAGCTGTGCATTTACCCAGAAGACTAACACAGTTTTAGGCAATATGCTTAACATGCACAACTTAGAAAAAGGAACAAAAGGAGAATCTCAGGCGACCCTTGTTAAAATTTCACTTTGAAAAGTTTGTTTGGCTGTTGTAGCTTATTCCTGCTCTCACTACCGGTGAATCATCCTTGCCAGATGTGACACTCCTGTAGCTCATAAGAATATGTCAAAAGAGAAAATCTGGTGACTTTGGAAAGGTGTTGGACAGCAATCTAATCATGCCTTTTCACCCAAAAAGCTCAAGGCAGAGGGGGGATGAAGTGTTAGCACCGTGAGCTACCATAAGATCAGGGGAATTACTTCAGAGGTAGAAATAGCTATCAAGTACACAGAGAACTTGCTGTCAACATTCATCAATTTGCTAAGCAGGTGATGGATTTGATAGACTTTCTAAGTACAGCTATCAGTTGAAAACTTGAACTTTCAGGAAAATTGTGCAAGTAGTTAAAGTGGCTAGATTAATGTAAGAAACCATCAGTTTACCTGAAAACTAAGGTACTCTGGCCTACTATGTGACCTCAGCTTTTCATTTTAAAGAGTCTTTATTTGAGGGAATATATTTGAATCTGTGAGAATGTTCTGACCTTCATGTATCAGCCAAAGGTTGTATTTGATGAGGGGAACAGAAGACAGTTGCCAACTTGAGATGCTTCAGTCAAAGTCGAAGTATAAAAATATACATAGAGAGATAAAGAGTTTCAGAAGCATTTTCTGGATAATTTGTGTGTTATCATTTCTTTGGGGCTAAGAAGCATTACTTTAAAAACTTATTTTATGCAGTGGAGAGATTTTAGCCTGTTTTTGTCTTAAGTAATGGGTACGGAGATATCCCTCCATCTTGCTGCATCACAGTTTACCCATTATGAGAGGAAATAGAACATTTTGGATTTTTTGGATACTTTCAGAAAAACTGATGTTGCAGAATAATAACTGTAGTGAATCAAGTCCAGAATCTTGATTCTAACAGCAATAGATGCTAAATGTTTCAAAGGAAAAGCTATAGTATTTATACCACTGTAGATTTTAGAGCAAAAATCTTACATCCTGAGGCTGTTTCCTTTACCTGCTTTTGCTTTAGTGAGGTAGAAGCCTAGTGTATGCATGATTAATTTCCACATTCCATTGCAATAACTTGACTAATTTTGAAGTGAGGTTCCTCAGTGTAGTCTGTTCACCTGTTCATTACTCATCTTCCATTTTCACACCTGACCAGTTCCTTACAAGCACTCATACTGCCAATTTCATTACCAGTCTCATCTTGCTACCTATGGCTGCTCTTGAACAATCCTGTTCACCCATACCTGCATCTGAAGGGTATATAAACCTGCAAAAGAAAGCCACTGCATTGTTGCTAAGAGTGACTGTATACTTCACAGCACTGTGACCAGCCAAGGTTTGCAAGAAACCAGTGCAGAAAGCAAAACTAAATCAGCCAGGAACACAAATTTCTTGCACATCCAGTACATATATCCTTCCACATCCAGTTCTTCTGATGAGACATCTTCTGCTATCCAGTAACCAAATACGTTTGTTAAGTAAGGTCGTTTAAAAGTAAGGAGCCACGAAATAGCAAACTGCCCAACTGCAGGTCAGTGCACAATCCTCTCTTGTCCTGTATCTCACACTGGACCAGATTCATAGTCTGGCTTGTAATAAGCAATAGCAGTATCTCATAGTTCGGAAATGCAGCTACTCCGTATAAGTTCAAAATTGTAGAAAGGATGGAAGAGAGCAGAAAATCCCTGGGGGGATTTTCAAGAATACCTGGTAATGGGAAGAGAGGACTCAAAAAGCACACGACTTTTGTTGGGGTAATATAGAGAGCAGCTCATCGGTGACAGTAGTTGTGAGGTGACTAGCTGTCAGTAGAGCTACATCATTTTTAAAATAGTCAAATTGTCCCGCTCAAGAAAATCCAAGGACAGCAAAACCCCTGAAGTAAAATTCAGCTGCAGTAGCTGGAGTGTGTACCCCACAAAAAGACAAGAAGTAGTTCTGTGTCTCCCCACCTACACTGTATGAATTGGATCCTCTTGTTTTCTGTTACCTCTTCTACAGCCCATATATCTCTACTCACATCCTGGACAACCAAACAGCACCCAATACTCCATCCATAAGTGTAACACACCAAAGCAACACACTTTGGCAGGTTTCAATCCTGCAATTTCCTCATAAAAATTAATACCAAATGTAGAAAAAATCACTTAAACATAGATTAGCCATTCAGACATTTCCCTGAATATTAGAGAAACATAGCTTACAGCTACCATTTTTCACTGTATCTCACTTTCTTAAACATCCCAACAGAAAACCACATGCAGAATTACTTAAAGTGTAATTCATGAAAGCCACACCAACCCTAGAGTAATCATTGTACCATAGGAACTTATAACCAATAAACATTGTTTAAAGTACAAGGCTGTATGCTGGTGGCTCTGGATTGAGGTGGGAGTATGTGGGTTGTGGGTGATGGAAGGGAAGTAGTTGGGGTTGAGAAGAAAAATTGATCAGTGGACTATAAATGGGGTGTGGAATGATTTAACTGCTTGTTTGTCTTCATTTGTGGGCTGTGAAATTTAGGAACCTTGTCTCAAAGTTCATGAAGTTCTGGTGCATGAGTATGTGTCCGTAGTGTGTGGGGGTGTAAAGTAAAATTAAATATACATTGCAGTACATCAAATTTTCTTGGAGAGGAAATAAATTAGAGTCTGGTTCTTGCTCGTGCATCCAAGTAAAAATGGTGTCATTTAATTGAGAAGTTATGAGATGACACTAGTAGAAAGCGAGTGAGAGAGAATGAGAGCCAAAAGCTATAAATGTATTACTCATGCCCAGTGTTTTACTGAGAGCTTACAGAGCAGCATTTAGAGAACAGATACAACATCATCTAAACGCCCCCTCTTGCGTTTGTTCTGAAAACGGCAGGTCTGGGCTCAATAGTGGGACAGGAGAAACCTCTTTTTTAGATGGTAAATCCCCCTTACAGCAATGCTTAATGACATTTTAAAGACTATACTACATATCCTAACACTGAATGTAAAGACAAAGCCAGGTTGCAAAGATTTTTGTAAAAATGAACTTCAAATGTGCAAAAATGTTTTGCCAATATAAAATCACCTCAGTAGAAGGAATTCTGAAGTTCTGACAAAGCTTTTCCTTACAGACAAATCTCAGCTGTGCTTTGAAGATGCAAGATACTTGCATCTACAAGTGTGTTCTATATTTCACAATAAAATTATTGTAAAAGTGCAAAGTAAACAAATAACAAATGTGAAAGGATATTTTGTTGAAAGGCAAGCATAGATTACAAGGCTTTAAGGGTGGTACTCAAAGAAAAGTCAAATGTGTGAGTAAAGTTTCACTACAGAAAAAATAGTGTATACAACAGATTCTGTTGCTGTTCAAACCTAAACTCAGAAATCGCACATGAATAACTGTCAACTTCACATTTTGCCTGGAAATCTGACCACTCGGAAAGTGCAGTATATTTTGTTAAAGGTTTACTGCCTGTGGCTTGAAAGCACTAATATTAAGTACAAGAATTTTAAACCAAAAGTAAGAGCTGCTTTGGCACATGTTTTTATAGCTTGCATACTTGAGGTTTATTTAAAATCTGATCCACAAACTAGTCTGATGCAAACATGCTCATTTAGATGCTGGTGGCATTATTGGTCATGTACTTGTCTCATTTGACAAAGTAAGTATGTGCAAGCATTTTTGCAGTAAAATATTACTTTTGCAACATTTTCTGTCACAGCAGTTAAAAAATCCTTCACTTCATTGTATAAGCAAATGAGAGGGATAGGAAGTTGGTTGGAATGATTAGGGAATATAAACACATGGTGGGAGACTCGTAACTAGACAGACAAATCTAGAGTTAAAACAGAAGAAACTGTTCCATGTTATCAGTTGCAAGATGTCATTTCATTTTTCAGTTTCTAACTATTTGACAAATGTCTGCTTGTGCTGAAATGCTGAGAAAATACAAAATACACGCATAAACAGATACTTTTCAGACAATTCCAGCAGGCCTTGACAATTTTTTTATTGATTCTCCATTCATTTCAATTAGTGTTTTGACTAAGGACCAATAAGAGTTATATCTCAGTCTTTTGTCAAGATTCTTATACTGGCCTTAGCTCTTACAAATCCTTATTCATGTGAATTCCTCTGCAAGTGTGGTCTGTCCCAGTGTATTAAAAAAGAAATAGAAAAACCCTACTTCTACTAGTGGAGTTTTATAGGACTTGGACGTGAATGCCCACTGTTGTGGCATATAGTCACTTCCATGACTATTCTTATCCAAAAAGTTGGGAACAGTTATAATGCAATTTGAAAGCTCAGGCATCCTTTTGCTATTTTCCCTGGTGTTGGATGTTTCATTTGTCACAAAACAAGCCCTGTGTCTGTACATGCAGCTGTAAAGCAATCCCCTTCCTGCTTCATTCCTAACTACTCACAGAAAAGTTAAGCTCTGAATAGACAACTGCTAGCCATTTCATTACTATCTTCCTCAAAATGTTCTTTAAGAAGTTCTAGCAAGAGTGAAGGCAATCATTTCTCTGTGAATTCATTCCAAAACTAAAGATGAGAGAAATCACATGAAATTTCCTAGAATCTGTGTGCTATTATCCCTCAGCTCTGTAGAGCCAAAATGTCTTTGGCGGATTTTCTCCTACCTCTTTTAGCCAAATGCATATTTTTCCCTTTGATGGTGATTCATATTACAAGCAATTAGGTCTTGCTCAATATTATCTTTCCATGTTCTTCTTCATTGGCCTGAGGATTGAAACTCCTAACGATGGCTGTCCAAAATAAGCCTCCCTGGTCTGTCTTCCATCATCCTAACCACATACTCTGCCCACTCAGGTCACTGGGATTTCACTCCATTCACTGCATTTGGCTCTTCATAGACCTCCCACAGTCCCTTGTTCAATAGTTCTCTCCACACATCTCTCCCTAACTGGCCCAAACATTTATCACAGGACTTTATTCTCAAAGATCTTGAACTGTCTTTTGTTCTTTTTTAGTAAATTCCCTTGTTTCCTAGTGGTTCTATATATTGGCAGCTTGGTTTTACTCTGCAATTGCCTTGAGCTAAACATTATCTTCGGAGAAAAGCAACAACTGTTCCTCCCTCTGTACTAATTGCACATTTTCCATCACCACAATGTTGCTGAAGTTTTCTGGAATTCATAGCTGGAATACATGATTTGGAAATTATCTTTAGAAATTATGAGTTTAATAGTTTTGATTAAACTGCTATATTTATCAGATTTTAGTAATATTTGATTCATATCTATCATAATGTTTTTATCACTGCTTTCTTTTTCCCTGTCACCTAAACAATAAAGTTTCAAAGCTAAAATGTCATTTCTGACTTTATTCCAAGTTTCTAGTGTGAATTATGTATGCATTATCACATGTACTTATCTTCCCAGAGCTATTGTTATTTTTCCTGTTGCTGACCACCAAGTTACGCAATTCCAATATTGCATATAGTTTCCAGATTAACATGGAGGTTTCCCATACAAACAATAGTTTTATTACATTTTACCCATATTTACATTTTTTTAAAAATCAAATCCTCTAGTATTTGATTCCATGGCAGAGAGGGAACATAATATGCTATAAAATTAGCCTTAAATCATGTAAATATCCCCTAATTCCTTTAGCTCCAGGCAAAAGATGGTATCTCTGAGAGAAAAGATTTTTAAAGCTTAAGGACTCCTATTTTGCATCCAAGCAGTAAAATCCACTAAAGTATTGCTGTTACCTTTGTATCACTATTTGTGAAGAACAAAGGCCTTTTTAAGCGGTGAACAGCATATTGGTGCAATTAAAGTCTGTTAATAACAATTGAAAGTATTTTCATAAGTCAGTGCAAACTGGGGTTTTAATCTTTGGTGAAAAGATTTAATCAGGAATTTCTAACACACTGTAATTACTGTAAAAACTGCCAACTTGGTAAGGAGTTAGAAAGAGAATTTATCTCCTGTTCATCTGTCTATATTCTTCCCATTTGATATTGCCTTGTAAGCTCACTCTTTATCCATAGCTTTAATTTCATTCTCATCTTTGTTTTACTCATCGGTAGAACTCAGTATGATCACAACTTCTGTCAAGTTTTAAAATTAATTGGGCTGTAAGAAATTCCTGTTTAGAAGTGCACTGCATTGTAAATGAAAGTCCAAAATATAAGCATTAACCAAGAAAGAAACAAAACAAGATTCGGAGTATAATGCAATGAAAGCACGGGAAGGTTGGAAATCACTTTAACAGGGTTATGTAGAAGGTGACTGTGGAAGAAGTTACGCTCTCTGCTGAACATTTTGCCAATGGAACAAACAATCCCTGACATTTGGGAAATGGACAGCAGCACACAATAATGCTGACAAACTCTTAAACTCACTTAAAATAATTTATAAATTCTAGTATAAAGAAGCTTATTTTGCTTGCAGGTGTTTTAGTGGCTGCAAACCTCTCATACTGCAGCTTGCTGGAAAGCTATCAATCAGACTATTTAATTTTTTTCTTTACATAGGTAACCAAGGGCTTGCCATCAGAAAGCTTTTGCCTTACAGAAGGTGTTTCCCGTGCCATTTTGCCCAAGCTTGATGTTACTAACCTGCATTTCACACCAATAGGCATCATATGTCTTCATATGGGCCTTCAAGCCAATTTAAGCAGGGGAGGAGAGGTGACGGAGAAACCCTGGAGGCAGCTCCCCTGTGTAAAATGTTGATAGGAATCCTCCCTTTACCCTGCATTTTGTCTGTCCTTCTGTGTAGAATGTAAGACCTTTTGACAAATGACTGTCTCTGCTTACAGGCCTAGTCTAGAGTCCCTGAAGTAAACAGAAAGACTTTGATGGTCTTCAATAGCACTTGATTCCCAGTGTGTGGATGTACAAAAACCCATCTAGGTCAGGGCATGTCAATGCTGTTGCAGTTATAGAGAAGCTAGCTGTAACTCTGCCATGAAGGCTCAGTTACTGTGTACCCAAAGCAGAGAATGTATTATCCAGGCAGCAAATCCACCCTGTATTTACAACACAATTTTGGAGTGCAGGATGAGTCTTTTTAAGTCTCCAGGTAAATACATTATCTTAATTTAGCCCATAATTTGTTTAAAACTGGGTCTGTCCTTCAAGAAATTTAGCATCTGTGTCAGTGTTTTCTTTGAGTCTGGTTACACATAATGGTAATCCAAACACATTAAGATTAGGGCAGTCTGGCACCTAAATAACTTTAACTCTGCCCTTCAGTTATACCACAAGTAGAGAAAACATAGGATTGGGGAATCTCATGTGCTTTTAAAAATGAAATATAATCTAATCCAGGACCACAAATACAAAATGCTTTAATTATAATCATATAATTACCACACAGTTAAAGATGTTTCAGACCCTTAATCTTCATTGATTACCTTAATGAGTGGATCTCTTTTAAGTTTAATCACGTTTTCCAGCTTTGACTTTGATGTAATTGAAACAAATCTGTACAATATTTTTCCTTGAATTAATTGTTTTCTTGGTTTTAACACTGTCTTAATTTAGTTTTTTATCAGGGCATACCAAGTAATTGATTTATAAAATGAGTAGCTATGTGCCTAGATCAATGGAAAAGCTCATTTTTCAAAAGATTTATACAGCATGTTAGAAAATACCTCACTTCAGTTGAATTAAATGCCCTAGCAGTAGGATATAGAGGGAAATTACTGAGCTTTATAGCTCAGTTGATATATCTTCATGTATAATATGAATATGAATATCTGCTTTTAAATAAAAATCTTTTAACACAGTTTTTCACATTATTTCATTTTTTTACATATCTCCCATTATTACAATTATGTTGGAATTTGATCACATGGCATATTTCATTAAACACAGTTCTGAAAGCAGAACACAAAAGGTAAGTGATCTAGCAGGCAAAATTGCAGTTTATATATGTCTTTATCTTAGAATTACCTTGTCTACGCTTTAAATAGGTTAGCTTTCCATGTGTTGCTACAAATTGCTCTGTCAATAAATGCCTTTGATCAAAATCTAGGGAGGAGCACCACCCTTTGATTACTATATCTATTTCTTAAGGCCACTCAATAGTAGAGGTTGATAAGAACAGAGATAAAAGGTTACCAACAGCCTGAGATTTGGAATGTAATTGAAAGCTAAGATACCCACAAATCAGTGGGGTGCTGTTTAAAGTGTAAAAAAATGGGATCATGAACAAGAAACACGAAGAGTGTGTGTTTTGCATGTTATGGTTATGAGGGCTATCCTTGCTTGTTATCAATGTTGAATGACTAATGACCAAGCACTGCATTTTGCAAAGGTGGTAAATTAAAGGTGGAACTTTTAGGACAACTCATTGAAAGATGTATATGTAAAACTGTCCTAGATATACTCTTCTTTTTGTATCAAAACCTGACAGTCTAGACCTGATATGTAGTAGCAATACCTACATTTGTGGAGTCACAGTCACCAGAAACTGCAGGAAACGTAAGGCTGAACGGGCCCAGTGCTCTCGGGTCCTGCTGCAGTCAAGAGGGGGAGCTTGCAGTCATGCAGCCAGACATGCAAGGTGAACAGGGAGGGCAAGCACTGACAAGCTCTCTGGAGGCTGTGGTAGTAGCTGATATAACAGTGCCTGCCAGTTAAGAAAATGATGGTGACAATGACAGCCGTTAGCAAGAATCTTTTAGAAGTAACCCTATGTAGACTTCCTTTTTGCCATAACCATTTTCAAAACAATTGCTAATTCAGTATGGCCCAGCTTGTGCCACTCCATGACAACAATACCTTACTCTCATGTTGTCCCATTACTTCAAAAGGGGAAATTCAACCTCAATCCAGTGAAATTTAGAGAAATGCTACCATCTACAAGCCTGATGTGAAGCTGGTTGTAATGCTTGCTTTAATGTTTTGCTGAATCAGAACTAGACCAAAAAAAGGAAACAAAGAAGTATCTCAAGATTATAGGGGGAATGGGAAAAATAAGTCAAGCTCTAAATAAAGAAACACAATTCACTGAACTATATAGAAAGTATCTAATTTTGGCAGAACTATTTTACAAGTGATTGGGTATAGGAAGAGCGATGACCATGTGAATAACAATTTGCTCTGTTCCTGCTGCTCATTCTCTGTTCACTTTAGCACTTTTAGAGTTAACTTAAAAACATTTGAGGCCCTTCTTTTTATATTATATACAAGAAACAAAGTATACTTTAAGCTAGGATATGACTCTACTCCTAGACTAAAGTTTCTGCAAGAATTTTCCATTATGTGTATATTGCTTCCTTTGACGGGACACTAGGAATCGGTTTCTGGGACGTTTTGTGTCAAGTATGCTGGAAGAGACACATGATATGGCTGAGCAAGTGATTATACCTCAAACCTGAGCCTATCCAATACTCCATGCTGGGACAAAGCCCTGTCTGAGACCAAGATTGTCCCTGCCTTCAGGCACTTTCTAGTCCATTCAGAACAATTATTCAGGCATTCATAAAAGAGCATTAAAATTAATACTTTGTTTATAAATACATATTTTCCATGAAGCTCACACTTATTTCTAGACACTGTGAAAGTTCTCAGGGTGATTGTAAAGCATAAAATATATCCCTAGAGTGCAAGAATGTGAAAATAAAAATTATCCTAAGAACAGTAATATGAAAATTATCCTTCAATGGTTGCTGAGCTTGTTTTAGTTACTGGCTAAATAGTTATTAGCTATTCTACTTATATAACTAGCACGTAGTTACTATGCACTAAAGACTGAAGTAGTTATTGAATAATCGTATTTGTTTTATTTAGTTGAAGCTCATACTTGTTACTTCAAAAGGGCTAGGAGTTTACCCCCAGCTTAGCTGCCCCACTTAGCTCCCTGGAGAAAGTGAGAAACTGCAGATGGGATTTATCTTACCTAAATATAGCTGCCTAAAGGTTAGGAGTCTAGTCTGCACCACTTACCCAGACTTCCTGTATAGCCAGTGAAAAACTACGGTCATCTTCTCATGCAATAAATTCCATCTACCTCGGATGCTTTATTACAGCTACAGCTACACAGCTATGAATCTATAGCTATGGTTTCCTAAAATGTCATGGAGGATGCACTGTTTCTTCCATCTTCCTCCAAGCCTGCAGAACACTTCACTCTGGGATGCTTCCTACACTGCTGTGTTTGTGAGGTTAGCTCTGTATGGCCTTTTCTACCTAGCTTTTATTTTCAACGAATGCTCTGACTTCAAAGAAACCCTGCTGATTTTCTTTGTTACCAGATACAGTCTATGAGATGATTAAGCTAGAGTCAAGCACAGATTGCTAAGGGGGGCAAGGAAGAGCTGCAGTCAGAAGACTGAACACATGAGACTGTAGTGATTGCAACAGCAGTGGAGCAGAGTCATGGTCCAGGCATTTGAGAGCTACATTTTCTTGTTTGGTCAGAGACCTAACTGCTGAGAGGCCATATGCAATAGTTTCCTAATCCATCTCTCTGCTGTAGCTCTGACTGTATGAATAATTATATTCTATTTCAAATAACAAGACAAACAGGTAAATTTAAAGCTTCCTCCTTACTAGTGATTTCAGCTAGCCCATTTGTTTGATTTTGCCTTAAACAGCCCTGGAGCCCTCACAGAGACTGTTAAATTTCTCAGCTACGCAGCTACTGTCTGAAAATCAGCACCTCCTTAAACCATTTCTCATATGAACCTCACATTTTCAAAGCCAAGTCAAGCCTGCAAGCTTGAATTGTTTTTGGAACTTAAACCAATATCAGAGTAAGGAAGCAGTTTAAGAAGCTGTTCCTTCCTGCTTTCAGTAGTTAATTACCACTTCTCAGCTCAGACTGGGTACCCAATACATATGTATATGAGGGCTTATTTGGCTAACATCAAATGGGAAAACCAATATGACATGTTAGCATGATCCAGTTTGGGGATTAGAATATAGCTGCTTTTTAATACTAGCTAAAATCTTCAGTCATTCTCTTGATAAAGACATTCCCCGACAGACTGAAATTCTTCTCCAGAAGAATTTTTCTACAGAAAACTTTTTTGCCAGAGCATGCTATTTTCATCTTCTGTTCCTCATAGATCACTAAATGGCTTTATAGTCTCCATACTTTCTGTAATGAAGATTTGCAGCTTTTGCAAACACTTTTTGAGAAGGAGAGACTTGAAAGACTGCAGTCTTAAGGGACCATATAATCTGCTGTTTTATTCAAGCTTATCTTCATGGTTAACTCCATGGGAGAGTAACTGCCTATCCATACACCATCTAGCCTGTTTCCTTGATTGGAGCTTCTAGTTGCTGCTGTGAAGAAAAAAAATTAGGAATTCTCACTGTTAACAGCTTTCAAAGTTAAGAGCAATCACTGCAATATAAACCTAAGAATGGGTGGTAAAATCATCAGGGATTTATTTGAATGTGTTCTAGTATTTTGAAAAGATCAAGAAGAAATAATCTAAGATCTTTGTCTAACTTGCCAGGAAGTGACTACATAAGGCTGAATTTAAATCTCATGTACTTGCTCACTGTGAGTTGAGAGTTTGATGACTCTAGTGTAGTGATGTTACACCTAGCCTCATGAAATTGCACTTGTAACCCTCAAAGGGGGTTGTCCTGCTCTTGCATTGCTTCTTTCATATGCTGCCTGCCATGTCACTTGCCTTGGACCTAACCACCAAGTGACCTAAGGGTGAGTTAGTACAGTTTGCGGTTCCTGTGGAAAAGTAATCCACCAAAAGAAAAAAGAAAAAGAGTAATTTTCTGTTGCATCAATTCACTGAACCATATCATCCTCTGCTGGAGCTGACACAAAGAAGGGAAAAAAAGCAAATGGTCAGAGAAGCGAATGTGACCAGTCATCCTGGAGGAAGTCCACAAAGCTTTGAGTACAATGAACCTCAGACCCTGGTCTTACAATTGGTTTAATTTGATCTAAAAATGGACTGCTGCCAAAAAGCCCTATATCAACCTCCATGCTGCTGGTAATGTTTTCACATCGTCCCTTACGCTAACATTGCATCTAATTGTAGCTGTGCCAGGTACCTTATGTACAACAAAACTGCTTTGCGCTATCAGCAAGTCCAACCACTGAATTTTTTAAAAAGCAGCATTTTCTGAGTTCTTTTTGGTAAATTAAAATTCAGCTATGTCAATTCCCTGATCTAGATCATTGGGTAGTTATCTAATTGCTAGAGTTGGCACAGGAAGAAACTCAAGGTACAGGCAGTGACTAAGAAAGACTCGGTGCAGCCCCTTTGGTAGTTTGTCCCTAAATCATCTTAAAGCAAATGTGAGATGTGAGACTACATACAGGCTATAGTGGATATCAGGTTTAGATTTAAAACACAGAGAAGGATAAAATACCATCTGTGTTGTAATTTTGTTGCATCTTTTTATGCATATCACCTGTTTCATGCTTGTAAGGTTCATATTCTGTGCAGAAATAACTACAACAGCTATTCTGCTAAGCTCATTTTCAGCGTTTTCTCTTTCTATGCTGCTATAGTCATTATTCTGAAAATCTATAAATAATACACACGATTCTGAAGATAATTTCTGATTTTGACCTGTTGATTCAAATAAAATGTGTCTCTAATTAGCTTCTGAAAGGAAGTATTATATGTGCTGGGTAAAAAAGTGCCATTTTTTTTCAAGCCTAGAGAGATTCTGTTCTGCTAAAAGAAGAAGCTGTGCATAAATCCAGAGTATAACATAAGTAGTCAAGGGACTGAGCCGCACACAAAATGTGGATTAGAGGCCGACAGCTTCGTGATATATTTTTGTAAGGTGTATAACCAATTTTTACACCATGTATTTCTTCCTTCTTTCCATTAAACATGAGGCATATGTATGTGATCCCTTTAGTGTAAAAGTCTTATTTTTCTTATTTCACACCTTCTCAGGACCTTCTTCCTAGTAATCTTTGATATTTCTTGCAACTTCAACCTCTTCAGGGGACAGAGAGGCTTCATCTTCCACTCTGCTGCACCGTCTTCGCTTTTGGTTGTGGCTTGCAGCTAAAACAGGTCTTTAATTTTCAGCAAAACTTCTGCTTTGCAAAACCTGCAAATTAAGTCCATCTATTGAATATAATGATCATCCGCAGGCATTTTAAATGCTGATCCTTGTGTGCAGTTCTTTTAATCCCTCTTACCTTTTGCTTTCTGTGACAACATATTGTGGAAAATAGGTGTATGCCAGTATTGAGAAAAATAATTGCATTCTTTAAAAATATAAATAACACTTTCAAAGGATGAAGGTACTAAATACAGTAGCTCTCATTATATAATTGTTCAGAAAATAGAGTAGGAAATCAGTAGCTGTTGTGAATAGAAAACTAAGGCATAGAAATATCCTGGGGAAAAAAATGTCTAAGATGAAATCCTGATTCTTTTAAAGTCAATTTCCCATTGATTCCTATGAGGTCCAGATTTTATCTCTAGCATTTATGCTAATTATGCTTACTATTAACTCCTTCATCCTCACCACAAGACAGTAAACTTTAATTTTCTTTCTTCTTCTTCGAGAAATTTGGGGATGCACAGAATTCACTCCAATAGATTTCAACAGCCTCAAGCCAGAAGTCAGCATCTTGTAAGTGATACAGTCACATTTTGAAAAATGCTTGATCCCAAGTTGTTCCCTATATTCTCTATGGCAATGGGAGGGAGGGTTAAAATATGACACTTGGAGTTTACCGCAGATTCTCTGTTGCACAAGCCCCAGAAAGGTACTTGATGCAACGAGCTACTTGGAGCTCCAAGCATCTGAGCTCCTTCACATTTTTTACATATGAAACAGTAACATTGTGGGGCCTTTCATCTTTATGAGCTTTCATGGTGTTCATTGTGAAACAGTTCTGGGGAAACCTGGAACTTGAAAGTGGTTAATGAGGCTGCCATGCTGCCATTAATTTAATGGAGAAGCACAGAAGATGACTATCCGTAGTAACCACAGAAAGGATGCAAGACAGTGCCAAGCTTCTTTCATCTCCTGAGAATACACCCTAAAATAGCTCTAAAATATGAATAGTGGAGAAAAATTAGGAGCAAGTCAGGTATCCATACCTCTTGATCTGCAGTGCAATGTAACACCCAGAGGCTTAATGTTATATTTCTTAATTTTTAAATAGTTAAATAAGCTATTGTCATCTAACTCTGCTGAATCAACAGAGTATAGAGGATTGACAAATATGTGAGTATCCATTCTTTTTACAATGAAAACTGCAGAACTATGTCTGTGTTTGTGATCAAACACAGGCCCAGGCTTCAGACATATGATCAACCATGATGTTAAATTATTAGCATAATCCCTAGGACAGTTTTGGCCTGTGCCAAAAAAACAATCTCCCAAACTGCATCTGGGGCAATGACCATTATCAACAGATAGTTTGGATTTGGCCTCCTGATTTCAACAGGAGAATTCAACCATAAAGATGTGAGCTGTGTCATACCACTTAACCATGGGGCCAGAAAACAATCTGTGGCTTGTTTTATTTACTGGTATAGATAAGTGTGTCAAAGAAGAGGAAATATATTTCCCGATGCAGCATAAGAAGCCAAGAAGACTGATGCTTTCACATTCTTAAGCACAGCAGTTACAATTGCACACACGCACACACTCACACACAAATTCCCTTAAAATTAAGGTGTATAAAAATACACTTTAATGTATCTTAATGTAATGCTTATGTTTTTGTCTGGATTATTTTCTTTGTTAGAATCTTATTCAAAATATCACTGGTTTTGGTAAAAATATATTCTAGTCATTTATTGTGCTTTAAAAGCTAAAAATTTTATCTTCTGACTTGCATCATAAATATAATCTTGCCTAGTTTTTTCCATCACATTCCTCAAAAATTGAAATGTGGAATTTGTAAAAATGTTTGTGATCAGAAAGGCTGGACTTTAAAACAGCTTCTGTTTCTTTCTCTATGCATTTTTACATGCCTTTAATTCCAGATAAAAAAACAGCAGAACTGAGTCAAAAGAAGCAAAGTCCTGCTCTCGTGCAATATCAGCTTCCTACCTCAATGGAAAAAAGAAGTCTCCATAGAGATTCAGAAAGAGATCAAACCAGGGGGTTCTAGCAGTCGCATCACTTATCATTGGGTATGGTGCAAAAGTTCCAGGTTATTCCAATATCAAAGTGGGAAGAAAAAACCCAAAAGCTATAAATAAGCCAATATTTAATAGCACTAAAGAGAATTCAAAGCTATTACCAGATAACATGTGTTTTACATGAATACAGGAGTGTTAAAACTGATCTAATTTGCTTTTGTAAATAAAGAATAACATCCAAGCATGCACGTTTATCTCTTTCTAAAAGATAAGTGTTCCGTCTGCCAGTAGGCTCTGCCTACAAGGCTGGGTTTTTATCTTATTGTGTATTTTCCACATCTAGTAATCAACAGTGAGCTTTCCCATGTGGAACTGCTTTGGCATTCTGACTTCATTTTAATCTTATTTTTAGTTAGCTACAATTGCACTTTAACATATGATTCATAAAAAGCAAAATTAGGTTGCCAGGGTCTGGGTCTTAATAATCAGTTTTGTGATATCTGCTTTCCTGCACTAATGGTTCAAATAAATCATTGCTGAGACAGTAGAATTTAATGCTAATAATCACCTGTACATTTCCCTCCTCTTATCCTTTAGCACTTATGATGGTGAGAATTACTGCTGTCTTCTTCAGTGTAGAAGGTGAGAAAAACCTGGCAGCATGGTTATGTACCTATAATGTTGTTCAAGCTGCAAGCACTGATGTATGATATGCGTATGTGATAAAATTTCTGAGAAGAAATATGATCAGACAAATCATTATGCAAGTTGTGGTTTAACTTAACCTTTTTAGTCCGTGAACATATTTGATGTTTTCTTACAGCAAATTTAATAAATTCAAACATCCCTAGACTTCCTGGCCACCACTGTCCTTTACTGGTATGTAGATCTTTGGAACTTGAATAGCTGGAGGTAACTTACACAGTCTGTTCATGCTACCTTTGCTACTTATGCTTTAAGCCAGTATAAAGCAAATAAACTTTCATCTTCCAGGCACTTAAGCTAATTACGTTTAGCCAGAATCTCAAGTACTGGAATCAGTTCTATATACAGCCATTACAAAGCCAAACATCATAAAATCCAGATGCAAAAAACATGGCAACTTAGTCTAACAAATTTTCTTTGGCGTGAAACATAAACAAAACCATATCGACCACCGTAGCACTTCAGATGTCAAACTGTTAATCAGTGTTTGAAAATAAAAACTTATTTTACTATGATGGTTATATACATGTACATTATTACTAAAATGTACTTTGATTCAAATATTAGAAGACGTTAGTCTAACTGGTATGTTGAATCTCTGAAAGTTCGATACCCATGTGTTCAATTTCCCAGAATAGTAATCATAAGTTATAAAGTCAACTTCAGTTTAATTTGATACTGTCTATTATTTTTTCCACTGAAGGGATTTTCTGTATTCTCATTTCTATGCCACAAGTATTGGGGGAATTACTGCTTTTTCAAAAACTACTAGTAGAGATCATAATTATAAAGAGTCTTTTTCAAATTAATCCATCTTTTAACACTTGAGTTAACCCTACAAATTTATTTCCAAGTCATACTAAACAGTTGATAAAATAAAGCTAAAAGAAAGATCTCATAGCGAAGAGTAGGGATGTAATCTAGCTGCCTCATTTTTGGCAAAATAATTCATATATGTGCCAGATTGTGTGATATATTAGCCTCCTGTCTTGCACAGGTACATTAACACCCTGATTTGGGAGCACATTACTCCATTCTGCACAGTGAAAACTGCTTTTAATATTCATTTGCTATATGTAATCCAGTAACAATGTAAATTAGTTCAAGGTCCAGAAAAGGTCGGTTTAGCTTTAGAAAGCTTTGCAGTGCTTTATTCTTCTCTTACATTGCTAGTGTAAAACTGTTCCATCTTCAGTGTTCTGATTCCCAAACTCACTCTCTACTTCATACTGCTGTTCGTCGCCTTAGGTTCGTAAGGTTGTTTACATAAAAGTAAGCCCTAATTATTGTATGGATTTTATAGGATCCATAATGCACCTCATTTTGGCAGTAAAAATTCCATTTAAGCTAATTTGGGTGTTTTATGTCTTATTAATTCATTGTAACTTGTTTACCACTGGGTTCATTTAGTAAAAGGTGCACTGCGAATGAGCGTGGGGTTCAGTGCCTTTTGTTGTTAGAAAAGTAATTTGAAAAATGATCGTCTGGCAATTCCTGGAGGCAGTCTGTGAGCTCGTCTGCTTTTGAGTCATTATGAATCCTCAGTGCCTGTGAAGCAAACATGACACCTAGAGTTCATCAGGGATTTCCCGTCATGTCATTTTCAATCAGTGTCAGGTCGTCAAAATCAAAACTCAGTGCGATATTTGACCAGTTCTAATGAAGGTGCAATTCTTGTCCAAAATAAGAGAAGGAGAGTAACCCACATTAGACTAGACAGTATCTGGGATATGAGAGAATAACGTTCAGGATTTAGATCTAGGGTGGATTTTTTTATTTAAACAGCTCCTATAAAAAAGGCTGAGAAGATCCACCTCAAAAGAAGCAGATGGTGGAGTCATTCACGGAGGATTTCGAAGCCTGAGGCAGGGCATGGATATAGTAGGACAAGCTGAAAATGCTAGTATTCCTTTTTTGGCTGCGGACTATTGCCCGAGCTCTGCTGGAGGAAAGAATTATATTCATGCTGCCTTAGAAAAAGCCAGTTAAGATACATTCAATTGTTAGCATAGGTGTTTTGATATTGTCTGATACAGGCTAGAGAGTGTTTTTGCAATTATTCCTCTGCCTTCCCGCTGGCAGAGAGAAGGGAGATTGTGCACAGTAGGTGTTGCTTGAGCTGTAGGACACTGTCTCCACTGCTTTAGATTCAAGTCTTTTGCATCTCAAGCAGAGCATGACGTGGGTTTTCTCATAACATAGGTTTAGATCCTAACTACTGGTTCTCTCATCTTTTTCTGCTGTGAGATAGGAAATGTCTTTCCTTATCACTTTTACTGGTAACCATTATGTCACAGAAACTGATAGTGAAAGCATTGAAGAGCAGAAAGGCGAGATATTCCAGGGTTCAACTCTGTTGCTGACATGCAAAATGCTTGTTAGTCAAAGTTTGGTTAAAAGCTGCCTAAGGAAAACTTATAAGTGGATTCCATTATTTCAGCATCCAAACACCAAATTAAATGACAAGCCTAACTTGACCAGTCCCCTAAGCTCAATAAACTTCTGAAGTGGATGACACTAGCTTTCACTGTAACACATTTATTTAAGCCTTTAAAAAAAGACTGACCCATAGTTTGTTGTTGTTGTTGTCATATTACTGCTGGCTTTCCCTGAAACATGATTATTTCAAGGACAAAACCCAAAGCAAAACCTAAGCCATCAAAAAGAGAATCATAATACTGGCATTTTGAAAGGAGTCAATGCCACGCAAGTTACACTCCAACTTCTTCACAAGGAATTGCCAAATCTTTGTAGTGTTTAGGGGGATTCCTTCCTTCACCTAAGTAACCAATTATCCAGCAATACAAAGTTAATAATGCAATTTTAACAACCTGTGTTATTTTTTTTCCCCATGGGTGCTCTAGGTTGTGAGCTTCCTCACAGGCTTTCTGTGAGATTAAGTTCATATATTTGCCTAGGGAAAAGCAAAATATGATTTATTTACACTCTGTCCTGTTAGCACATCTTACACACTAGTATACATTGAGTCTAAATATTTTAAGTTTTGACTCTCCTTGTGCTCTAATTAGTGCTACTGTGCCTCAACAGAAGTTATACTCACAGGAAAGGAGTCCATATTATCCACATCAGAGTAATCATGACTTATAGACATCTTCAGACATACCACCTATATGTATTTGAGGAAATCTGAATGTAAGTGAATTTGAGGAAATATAATACCTTATCTACATAAGAAATCTACTAAAAATATTTTAAATATTTTAAATATTTACAAATTTATATAGTTGCGTTGGTGCAAACCTTTGCTAAAATAAGCTTAGTTTTCATAAATAAGTTAGGAGAGCAGATCTGACATTTCTTGGGTCAGTACAGATTTTTGCACAGTGAGGGTCTGAACTAGCTGAAGTGTGTAGGCCAATCTCAGTGTAAACTTGTAATAACTGATGACATCATAGATTTTCAAATGCATGGGTAGCTCTGGATTACTTACTTTCCACCAAAAGTCAACAGCAGTTAGATGACTAGTTTCCATGGTGATCCCTTTCTGTGCAATTTATTTTTCATAGCCATTAGATTTCAACTTACAAGTATATTTTAAAGCAAAATAAAAGTCATTCTTCTTTCACACACTGCTCATAAACTTAGAGCTTGGTTTCTCCCATGGAGAAAGGTGGTCTATGGGGAAAGATAGGGTCTGTGACCAGTGTACAGTCACTGTAGAATTAAGAGTCTGTTTTAATCTAAGTATTTGGTCATATTTGAAGTATGATAAGCTATGCAATGCCTTTATATGAAATGCTATTGGGACAGTATTCAGACACCTAGGAGGTCTCTTCTAGCCATCCATTTTGTTTTGGGATCAATTTGTGTTAGCATACCTTTGCCACAATGCTTCATTAGACTTACAATTCAGAGGTCTTATTCTTCTCTGAAGTCAGGGTTCCCTGATGTAGCACGGTCACATCTCCCTTCTGGCTCACTGGACAAGGTATCATAGGAACTGTCTGACACGGGGCATTCAAGGCCATTTATATTGGAAGTTCATCCAGTGAAGGAGAATCAGGCTTGAGTCATTCAAGCTACAATTCCCATGAGACAGCGTGGCAGTTGAAAGATAGACATGGTTGCAGGCCAAGACTAGGCATTTGGGCACATATCTGTGAAAATGTCTCTGCTTTAATTTTCTTGGCATTAGTGACACTGCATTCCAAAGTAAGGCCTATTTCTTCAGATGTCTGCCCTAATAAATGAGTTGCTTGAAAATATAATTTGCAATACAAAGCTAAAGAGGGAAATTCTTAATGTACTATTGAACCAGCCATGTACTTCGCTTCTTTAACCAGACTGACAGAAAAACTGTCAGCATTTTCTTAGACACTTAACACATTCAGCTTTTCCAAGCGACATGGATATCTCATTGCAATATTTGAACTCTGTTAAGAACAGCATTTTCTTCTAAGAATGGCGGAGAACTTTCCTGTTTTTCCTTTTCTTTGTTTTTCCCCCAAAATATATAGTTTTAGTGAGGGTCCAGTGGGCCGTTAAGGACTGTCTTTATTTTGGCTTTCCTTTTGACTGAGTTCTTTATAAGAGATGATGTGTGGTTTCCCTTTAGAAGAGGAGTTTTGTGAGTAGTTAAGGGCAAAAAATTGAATTTGTTAGTGGTGCATTCCACACTTTTATGACTAAGCCCATAGCACATGTCTATGTAACTGGTACCTAACATGATACTAAATCAGCCCACATAACTAAATTGCAACATACCATTGATTTTAGTCACTAATAAAACACATACATGTGTTTCAAGTGGTTTTAATTATCTGTTTATTATTAAAGTGTGTTTTCTCTGCTGTGTTTCTATAAAGTTTTGATGTAAGAAAGAATTTTGCTTCCAAATTTAAGCTTAACTGTATTACTTGGGACATTTTTGGACTGGGCAAATAGTGACAAATGGTCATTTACCAAACTATTGTTCTTTAACTTTGACCTCTTAAAGGTGCTACAGAAATCATGCCTGAGAGCTGGTGTTCAGGGAAAAATAATTAAAGGTCCAACTGATTGCATGATAGGCCTATGTGGTTAGCTTCACAGAAATGAACCACTTCTTGAGCTGAGGCCAGAACAATCTGTAAGCCTGACTAGCAAACTCGCAGGAAACCAGCTCTCTGCCTCACGCTCTATTCCCTTCTCTCGATGATCCGATAATTCCTGCCTCTGTGATTCACTGTCCCCCACTTTTTATTTTGCTTTTATCCCTTCTGTGACAGCAGAACTCTAACTCACTCCCATTACTCCTTTCCTCTCTTCCTGATCTTGCACAGCACAGTATGACTTGGTGGCCTAGATGCCTTCCTGCACTATAGATGTGTTTTCTCCTCCAGTTTTGCCATTTCCCTAAGTAATGTTCTTCAGAGTAAATCTACTTAATCCAGTAACTTTTTCCACACCTCTGACTCACTCCTTAAGCTTTCCATCCTCCTGTATCCACTTCTCTCTCTCCTCAGATGGCATCTCGCTGAAATCTTTGGAGAGGAAATCAGCAAAGGCTTCTGCTTTGTCTTGCTTTCTCTTCTCCTCCTCAACTTTCTCTCCTTTTCCCTTGAGGCAGAGATGCTATGGTGGCTCTCTTCCTCTCAGAGTTCTGCTTTCTCCAGCAGCCCCATCCCACCACTTGATCACCGTCTTCTATTTTATCTTTACTCTTCCTACAGCTTTTGTCACTTGCCCCTTTCAGTACAATCCTGTTTCAGTCTATCCCACAGTCACCTCCCCACCCTTGTCTCTCCAGCAATTGCCCTATTTACTTTTTACTTTATAAGTTCACTGGAAGAAAAATTGAGTTACTTTCCTCTGGTTCCATCATAGGACATCTTCCAGCCACCGCTTTTTGTATTCTACCAAAACGATGAGTGCCAAAGTATTTTCAGACCTTTAGACCACATATCATTATCCTGCTTAGTATCTCTCATTCATTTTCAAATACTGGCTCACAGATATTTATTAATAGGAACATAATGGCACTCTCAGCAGTTTATACTCACGTAATAAATTTTAAAACAAGCACCTTCATTCGTTTGCCTGCTTTGTCCATTATGCCTGGGAGGAACTATCCACAAAAGTTGACAAGATCCAGCTTCTTCACAGTCTTCTCTTTCCTTGATGTCTGTGGGTAATCAGACAATTGCTAGATTACTGGCCTGCAGAGACCTTTACTTATCACTACTTTTACTAAATTAATCCAATATTGCCTAGTTTCCTTGTACTCATTTGTCTGAATCTGTTCCTTTGTCTTATCTTCAGATGATTTTTGAGGCAAGACTGTGGTTTTTATCCATTCTTCATAGAACTCTTCCCACGGTGGGGTCTCAGTCCATGACTAAGGCACCACTTCATTTCAGTAATAACAGCCATACCTTAAAAGCTTAACTGAATTACAGCTGTATCTAAATGCACATAATTGTTAATAAACCAGACTCCTATTTTTATTGGAATTGTTTGAATTTAAGGCCTTTTTCAGTAATTTGCTCTTCTTTGTAATTAAAGATAGTGAGAAACATATGGTTACCCTTTTTGATCTGAGCAACTAGCCATATTTTGAGATCTCATAGGTTATTCCCATTGGATAGAGAAATTGATGGGGTAAATTTTCTTTGATGTTTATTTCTGGTTATTTCTGAGAAGGTTTATTTCCAAGAAAGAAATTCCTGCTTTTTTGAAACCATCAGGATTCAAGCTACCAGAAATAACACATCCTCCAGTCAGTACCCAACCAATAATACACTCTGTAGACTTCTCCTACAGCACATACCAGCATTGGTTCTTTTTATGTCTTCAATCTATTTCTGAGCTTTGCTCCACTTCTCAATTTGAAGTCTCTTCTACACACACATATATCCATGCATCTGCAAGCTAATAAAAACTGCTTCACTATTTTTATTTGGATTTGTGTTTTGAGTCTGGAGACTGCTGCTTGCCTACATGGAGAGGTTGACCTCTACAACTATTATAAACAAACAGCAAATTCATCCCTGTCCCAATAATGTATCTATTAAACTGAGGTTTCTTTTAAGAACTGTATGCAGATGCATTTACTATGAATTTTGTGACATGATCTGTAAAAAACTGGCAGATAATAAAACTACTTTTGTATTTTGGCTTTGTAAACCTCTGGAAAAACTGTTTCACTCAAGAACATGAAGGATTTTTCATGGATCACCGGAAATGCAACGTTTACATTGAGACATTGAGATATCTCAATTTTAAAGCTGTAAGAAAAATATTTTTTTTTCATGCAGTAAGAGAGAGAAATTTTTTAGGAAGTCCTTTATTAGCACTCACTGGGCTCTGTTTCAGAATCTGTCAGAAACCCAGCCAGAACCTTTGCATGTACCTGTAGGCTTTGCTGTTTGTGCGCATTTGGAAGACACAGTTGAGACTATATGGTTATTTCATGTTGATTTTGTGGTGAAATGAACAAAAGGCACATCACAGACTTTATTATAAACTATAAATAATGTAGTACAGGTCTTGCTAAACCAGTTGTGCCAGGTCCTGCACTTGGGTCACAACAACCCCATGCAACGCTACAGGCTTGGGGAAGAGTGGCTGGAAAGCTGCCAAGCAGAGAAGGACCTGGGGGTGCTAGTCAACAGCCAGCTGAATATAAGCCAGCAGTGTGCCCAGGTGGCCAAGAAGGTCAATACCATCCTGGCTTGTATAAAAAATAGTGTGGCCAGCAGGACTAGGGAAGTGATTGTCCCCCTGTACTCGGCACTGGTGAGGTGGCACCTCGAATACTGTGTTCAGTTTTGGGCCCCTCGCTACAAGAGAGACATTGAGGTGCTGGAGCGTGTCCAGAGAAGGGCAACGAAGCTGGTGAAGGGTCTGGAGCACAAGTCTGATGAGGAGCGGCTGAGGGAACTGGGGTTGTTTAGCCTGGAGAAGCGGAGGCTGAGGGGAGACCTTATCGCTCTCTACAACTACCTGAAAGGAGGGTGTAGCGAGGTGGGGGTCGGTCTCTTCTCCCAAGTAACAAACAATAGGATGAGAGGAAATGGCCTCAAGTTGCACCAGGGGAGGTTTAGGTTGGGTATTAGGAAAAATTTCTTCACCGAAAGGGTTGTCAAAGCATCGGAACAGGCTGCCCAGGGAAGTGGTTGAGTCACCATCCCTGGAGGTATTTAAAAGACGTGTAGATGTGGTGCTTAGGGACATGGTTTAGCAGTGGACTTGGCAATGTTAGTTTATAGGTTAACAATTGGACTCGATGATCTTAAAGGTCCTTTCCAACCTAAATGATTCTATGATTCTATGATTCTGTATGTATGAGCCATGTTACTTTTACCCACACACTCCGTAGCTAGTATTTTGCTGTCACTTTTTATTAGCACAATATAACTACCAGATATTTTATAAGTGTAATATGTGATGATATATTAAAGAATGCATAATGGATTTCTGTCAAATTTTCATTTGCCTTATTTTTTTCTTTGCACTTCCAATTCTAAATTTGTTTGTATAATCTGCTATACATACCCTGTATGCAATAACCTGTGTCCCAGTGGCAGTCTGCCTACTGTGGGGGAAAAAGCTAATTTGGGATTTTTATATGAATATTGTGGGTCATTTTCCTTGGATCTTAGTTCATATTGAGATGCCCTTTCCTGCTTTAGTAATCCTATTGGATCATTATCATTTCACCTTTTTTATTCCCCCATAAATTTTCCACCTTTGCTAGTTCTGACAAATTAGAGTCAGTTCTACCAACACTGAGATTCATTGCCTTCACAGACACAACAGACATGAGTGTGCCCTGCCCTGCTTTTGAGATGGCTGCTTATGAGCCTGCTCTAGTCAGAAAGCTGGTTAGCTGTGTTAGTGCCACACGATATCTCAGCTAGACAAATTTGCTGAGAGGCAGGTATAGTGTTTTAGGAATAGTGTTCCCTAATGCCGTTGTATGGCTCCTGGATTGTTCATGACTTGTACCTACCAAGCTCATGACTGTTTGTCTATGCATAATCAAGATTAACATTTTGTAATTTAAATATTGTGTTCTTCACTTGACAGTGTTCAGATCACTGGTGCATTGTCTTCATTCAGCCTTAGATCAGGGCAGATAGAGAAAGTTGAGTGGAAGACACCTGCTACAGCTGTATGTATGCATCCTCAAATGATACGTGCAAATTTCTGGAGCCCCATGAAAACAAAAGTTCTTTTTCAGTCTCATTTATAGTATAACAAAGTAGTTGTTATAAACTGTAACCTTTCAACACTGATCCTGATGAATATGCAACAAAAAGATAAGGTTTTTGAGAAAAGCAATTGCAATGATCTAACTATAATAATACCTAGCTCTTGTACAGTCCTTTTCATCAACTGATCTCAGAGCACTTTAGAAAGGAGATCAGTATCATTACCCCTATTTTACTCATTGGCTTCATTTTCTTACAGTGTATTGTCTTGATTTGCAAAATGTATACAAAACTCTTTATATTCCTCTTTCAGATCTAATGTGAAGTGGGAGTTACACTCGCTCTGGCATGAGAGGGTGCTTTTTGCCTTTCACATCCTCCAACCCCTACGCACACAGACCCCTCTATTTTTTTCTGACTGAGTGGTTTTGCAGAGCAGAGATCAAAAGGAAATTTATCAGTATCTGTCTCCCTTCAGACCATTGAAGCCAGACTTCTGACAACTGTGTAGCAGCCTTAAAGCTGAAAGAGGCATCAAGAACAGGGAAAGAAAAGAGAGAAAAAGAAAAGTACCATGGCTACACTCTCATTGTCAGATTATGGAGGAGGAAATTGCAGTATGAGAGCACCCACAGATGCTTTGAAGGTAGGGTGGCAGGGGCTGGGGACTGTGGCCTCACTTGATTGTTGGTTTGTCCAACTCAAAAGACTCCAGAGTCCCCAGTCCCTGAAGACCCTTGAGCTCTGAAGTTGAAACAACATCCTCATGTGTTACACAGTTGTGGTTAAAGGAGACCTAAAGTGTTTTAAACACATAAAGCTCCTTAAAATGTTGGATCGCTAGCAGAACATACATGTACAATCAGAAATTACAAATACTTAACTGAAAATGCAATTTAAGGTATGTCATTTAAACATAGTCCTTCCTTCATCTAACTACTAACAATGGGGCAATAGAGTTCAGAATTTCCTCTGTTAGAAAAGTTCTTGTGTATAAATGCTGAAACCTGGAGTAACAACTTACGAGTTACTGGTCTGAACTTTTCCAGACTCCGAGGGATTCGGGCTAGGGATTGTCTGAAGTCTCTTGCTTAAATACGCAGCCAAGACTGCCAAGGTGATATTAGACAGCACAGACTCTGTTCAGCCAAACCAGAGGAAAAGAGTCAGTGGATCCATTTATGTCAGATGTGCTCAGTATTCCTTCAACAGTATCCTCTATCTACTGTATTGCAAGGGACTTCACTAAAAGCGCTGGGGAGAGCTCTGCTTCTGCATTGCTTTAAATAATCATGTTAGTAATGTGATTCACTGATGAAAGAGGAGCAGATAAATCCCTGAGCTCTGAACATGGAAAGCAGAAAGAAATGATGGATGAACCTTCTGCACTGGCAATTCAACTGGGTTCAGATAATGAATCAAATGTTTAGCTGCTTATCCGGACCCTATCCCCCAAAAACTCTCCAAACAGTTATATCTGATACTGGGACTTCATCCAGCTCCCTTTGAAATCAATTAACAGACTCTCACTGACTTCAGCAGGGAGGAGAGCAGGCCCTAGGGCTCAAACAGGTTTGCTCTCATGTGACTTACAGATTTTTTTGCATTTTGGCTGAGATGGGGACAAGACTGACAGAACACTTGTCTAAAGATAAATTTTCAGTCAGGGAGAAATGGGACAAGTGAAAATGCCAAGGACTTTAAAAAATCCTCTAAGAAAACCTCTGGTGGCACACCATTTTTATGTATTTATTTTCTTAAGAAAATAGTTGATTGTGTTCAGGCTTTGTGGAAAAAAAATCAGATTTATTCTTATTTTGACTATTCTGGTTCACCTGCATCAGTAAAATGCATTACATTTCATTGTCAATAGGTAATTATTTTGAACTTGATATCTGAAAGATGCATTTTGTTAATGAGTAGGACCTGAAAGAATCTTTCTGAAAAACATTCATATTTACCTTTGAGTTAAATAATGGCAGCATACATAGCAAATTCTCCACCCATGGTTAGGGGAGAGTTTAGAGGTTCCATATGGCAACTGGCACCAAACAAAAGGAAGCTGGTCAAAGAGGTTAATTAATTGGGACACATCCTCTCAAAGTTTTGCACAGTGTCATTACTAACCAAAGATATTCAACAGGATGTGGTTACTTTTCGTCTCCTTGGCATTTCAGAAATGTATCTGAGACTGCACTGTTGAGCCCTTTTCAGATTTAAGAGCTGTCAGTCCCAATACTTTTGTGTGACAGTGTAAATAAGAAAAAGATATATGTTTATAGGGAGGTTGTCAACATAGCATTCATGTATTTACACGGGGAAAAACATCTCTACATCTCTAGAGCTAGAAATATTTTTTTTTCAGGAAACAACTTTAGGTTTTAATCTTTTTTCTAACAGAAAATGTAAAACATTTCTAATTGAAATGTAAAAAATGGGGTTTATGTTGGAATTAAATACATTTTCCTCATATTTTTCTTGTAAAAAACTTTCAATCAACCATTTTCTCATAAAAAAACCAGACTCTGATCAACAAAATTACACTTTCTGATAGGAAGAAACATGTGGTAAGAAAGTGAGCCAGTTATATTAATAACTCCTTGGATCTTCATAACTACTTGGGGGATATTTCTGGACTCCATGGTTTTCCTTCCAAATTAACCTTGTTAATGTGAAGGGGAGAAAAGAACACAGATGTTTCAGTCTCTGTGTAGTAGTTGGGGCACAGCTGAAGACCCTTCTTATTTATTTCTTGGTCCCTAGCCACCCAAATAAGAGTACAAAAAAGCTTTGAGGAAGTGAAGCCACAGCTCTCAATGTGGTAGTGCCATTTTAGGCCATCTCTATCAGAGCACTCAGCTCATCAGGCACAGCTGACAAGAGGAGCTGTAGGGATAACCATCTACCTGTGTGACCATGCACAGGCTCCTTCTCCAGGAGCACAAGGCACTCTAATATAAAACGATTACATAGAGCTGTGATGAACAAGACCATACACACCCTAAAGCGTGTATTTCTGGCCCCTAGTCTGCAGCATGAAAACTGTTTCATGGGCTTCTGTGGAGTGACTGTGGTCTCTGAAGATTTTGGGGAAGGTACAATTTAGTATATGCCTGTACAAGGAGGCACAAATGCCAGACAGAATTGGGTCCGAAATATTTTTTAATCCAATGTTCTTATTATTACCTTCCACTTGAGTTAAATGCAAATGGAATACAGAGTAGTCCATGTTACTTGCTTTTATAGCTGTTTTCTGACTAGGGTCATGGTTCTCAGGCACTCCTAGAGTGTTAGCTGGACTCACAACACTGGAAGGGAATATTCAAATGCAAAACATTTCCCTTTATAATGAGCATATATCATGGCAATATTTCCATTCCTACTGTCTTTCAAAAACCAACTTCATGAAACCTAATTTGAGGCCCTAAATCACATGGTACAGCCCTTGTAGTGGTAAAAACCCTATCTGAAACAAAATGTTATTTTACCTACTTAACTACTATTTCTGAAAGGTGTATTTTTAATTTCTACTCAGTTGAGGGTCGTTGTGGTGAAAGCTGTTTTCTTGAGGAAAAATGCAGACCTTATATTGGTTCTGCTAAGAGCTAATGTGTTAACTTAATTGCATCCAATGCAGAAAAAATCAGGACTTGAAGTATGTTTCCTTCTGTGGCTCTTGTTTGTTTCCTCTAAAAGTAATCTAATATTGGTCTTATCAGTAGCAGGTTACCCCTCATGCCTGGATCTGTTACTTGCGGTACAATGTACACAGTGCTTGAGAAGACCAAGCATGCCTGACGTGCCATGTCAAAACCACAGGAATGTCATAAGGCTTTTTCCTTAGTCTATATTTGTCTGAAGGAACTGGCCATAAATCCCAGTGCCTTGAGTGTGCCTATCCAAGCACGATCACTGTGAGGTACAGTTTGGCAGATACTGCATTACACTGGTGTCCAAAGGCTGTTCTGGAAACATCTCCCAAAAGTGGACATAAAGATTAGATGGTTTCTTCAGAGAGCTGGACAATGGGGACCTCAGGTAAAGGAACCATACTGCACAGGAATAACTAATGGAGTTGTTTGCACTCTAAGTGCAAGTCATTAGAACATAAGGCACAGATGATAATCCTATTCAGAACAGTTTATTATGAACATCCAAATTCTACAAAAATCACAAAAAATTCCCCATTCTCTAGTGGTGTTTGTCACAACATAATGAAGCTCTCTTTCAGACTGTTTTGGACAACAGGTGCTTGTAGAAGAACACTTTGTGTTGTGGGTAACCTCACAGGAGAATGTATTCTTCCATTTAATTCAGAGAGTATTGGAAAAAGTAGCTTTGGATTCACATCAGCATACTGGAGATCGGATGTAGCTCACGGGTGGAAAATCTTGCCTGTTTGTGGAGGTCATTTGTGAAGACTGCTGACATTGCTGTTTCAAGCCTGATGTCACCATTCATCAGACATCTACTCTTTTTTGTCTAATGTGCATATGAACCAATGCCGGTGCAATTTTGTTGATGGAAAGTACTGCTTCTGAACTGCTCACATATATATTTCAGGCAAAGTCAAAATCCAGCACAGAAAATATATGTTCTTTACAGTAGTTAATTAATTTGTTAAAAAAGATGGTGTTTCTTAAGACTAGCTACAACCACTGGGACATTTCTTTGTAATGAAATGTCTCAGGTGATATCATTCTTAATAATCAGGTCAAACTACACATTTGCAAGTCTAACTGCTCCCTGGAAGGGCATCCTAAAGCACAACCATGACTGAATAGCAATTCAGTTGAAAACTGGAAAAGCAAAACCAGCATACTGGATAGAAGAATGGCAAAATTATGTATTAGGCCCCTTCATTTGCTGTCTTCAGCAGGCCATATCCTGGAGTCCTTATTCAATTCTTACTACCCTTTCTAAGCAAAAACATCATTAAAGTAAAAAAGTAATAATTAAATGATAAATCAACATAGGAGGCTGTTTGGGGATGGGGGGATAAATTATGCTAAGGTTGAAATTTTCAGTATTGGATGCATGAGAATAGCCACATTTTGTAAGTACTTAACAAAGCAACCTAATTTTCAGGCAAGTGGAATCCACACAGGGAATGCTCTTTTTGCACTTGGAAAATTCCTTTTTTTGCTTACTCTCTCCAGAACTCCATCGTCCTTTCTCCTTTTGGCCTTCTGTGTTTATGACTATACCCATCATGATTGCAATGCATTTGGAGAAAGAGAATGTATTGATAAACCTCCTCACTTGGTTACAGACCCAAAATACAATTACAGCAATTACATATAATAGTGGCAATATATTTTAACAACCTTCCCTGAGACAGCTGTTTTGAAACAATAATGAACATCCATGGTTTAAATCACTTACGACTGAGATTAGCTCTTTTGCCTTATTTATGTTCTCCTATTTCTGAGAAATGTTTCTGGAAAATATTTAAGGCAGAACAGCATAGACTCGCCATTGAAGTTTTGTGGCAAAACACGCAAGAAGCAGACTTAAAAACAGAGATTACAGTCACCTACTGAATTGCTCTAATTTCTTAATTACTTATTCCCACGTGTAGAATTGCGGTCCTTAGGAAGTGTTTTAGGACGACATGAACTCTTTTTGTGCCAAAATAAGTAGTTGACCTTCAAGACTTCAGCACCACTTGACAGAAGAAAATCCCCCCCCAGAAGCTCTACCCTGGGATCTGCTGTGTGCCAAGCATTTTGAAATGTAAATCTCACTTACCTGTGGGTGCTGAGCTTTTCTGAAACTCTGGTCCTCTGATATTCCAGTGATGAATGATCTAGAAAAACGTAAAGAGTTACAAATGTCTGTTTGTTGTGGCTTAGACTACAAAATACTTTCAGGACAAAATCCAGATGTTTATCCCCTAAAAATAGATTTGCCTCTTACTTGAACTAAAGAACTATCTACTGACTCCTTATAAATGTCTATCAATCAAGGCTGTTTTCCTCTCCTTCATTCTACATCATTGATAGACACCATTATAAGACACACTTTTCTGTAGAGAGAGATCATGGAATCAGCATATAGCCACAAAGTCTCTGCTTTTTCTCTGGTCCTATATCACCTGACTCACTATATTTTAGATATCATCATCTCATATTTTTAGATATTTTTAAATTAGCACTTTATAATGGAGACTTCTGGAAAACTTGGATGATACTAAGCTATCACAATCTGACAAACTTTGCACATCCTTTATTCTGCACAACCAGATGTCACTGCAGTAGGCATGTGCATTATATATATCTATTTGTGCATGTTTACAATGGGTGCAGTATATGCTGATGGTGGTGTTTTTCCATAAATAAGGACTTAGGCTCCTAAAGCTGCACTTAGGTAGAATTAGAGACTTGCTGTCTCACTCATTCTTAACCTGTAATCACCGGTTAATAAACTGCATCTTTCTTTCCCTCTCATTGCATTTGCTCTTTTAATCCCCATTCTGAATAATTTAACTTTTGAATTGCATGGGAAGCTTTGCAGTGTTATGTTCTTCAGTTCATTTCAGAGGACAGATGACAAAATGTTAGCTATACCACTATTTAACGTTATAACTACATGTCTTCTGAGATACAGCTCCTAAAGTATTGTAGATGAAGCTTTCAGAGGTAGAGCTGGTGAAGAAAGATATAATAAAAACAACAAAATTGGACAGTAATGTTTAAATAGCAAAATTTTAGTCATGAAAAATACATTAACATGCAACAGGTGATTTATATTCCCATGCAATTCAAATGCATTTGGAGATCATGAGGAGAGCATTTGAGGTCAGTTGGGAAGCATTGGGCATCTTGCAAGATTAGACCCATACAAGGTTGTCCTTAGAATTACCTTTTTTACTCATCATTAATCACTTCTACCTCCTTTTCTTTCTTAGTCACTTTATTTGTTTCAAGGGGACTGATAGGGCCCATAAGGCAGTCCCATAATGATACTAATTAATTAATAATTGGTAGCAATTTGGGTGTGTTGAAGAGCTGACCTCGGATAATTAATGCATTGTGACATTATGTACTTTACAGTGCCAGCAGCAGAAACAGCAGGAGTGCCATCCTCCAGCTGCCAGAACTAATTATAAGCAGTTTGTCTTTTCCCTCAATGGCAGATTCTGCTTGTTTCACAACAGTCAATTTGAAAGTCACTTTTAATATCATCATCAACAAAGGAATACCTGGAAAAAATGCACTCACTTTTGATTGAGAAACTGCAGAATGAGTTGGACTTCCATGGTCACTTTCATTAATTCAAACAGTAAACAGAAGGCAAAACGCAGATAGAAAATCTCTCACAGGAAAATATAAAAACTGGTATTGCTTTTCCTCAACTGATGTGGTGCTGATGGGTTAGTTAACACAGCAACTTAAAACATAAAGTCCCTTCCTGAGGCTCTTATATTCTATGATCAAGCTTATGACAAAAGACTACAGGCTACATTCTCTATGAAAACTAATTCTGTGTAAGTCTTAGTGGGGACAAGGTGCTGAGAAAGTCATGTAGTCTTATAGAATGATCCCAGTGTTCGTTGAAGGAGAAGGTAACTCACTGTTATGAATTCTCATCCTTCCTATTATTCAGTACACTCACACCATTAAAATCCCTTCTTAAAATTTCATCCTTCCTCTATAGTAAGGTGAAAAGGTTAATTCCCAAGGGACTAATCCTGTGAGGTGCTGGGCTCTCTCAGCTCCCACTGACTTCAAAGCTAAATATTTGGTTCACATGAAAGCCTCTTTAATTCCCCATTACTGTAAGGTATACTTGTATACAACAGTGGGAGCAGTTGTCATTATAAATCAGACAGTTTATCAGGGGAGCTATTCTCCAGGGCAGAGCAGATTCTAACGCACCACGACATACTTTATTTGTTAGCCTCAATTCCACAGGAATTTTATTCAGGCAGACACCTCAAGGCATGCATCTTTTCAAAGTGTTTAGGCAGGAAGCGAAATTCAAATTAGATACACTTACGATGCAAATGCATTATTATTTAGCTCAAAACGACTGAGGCTCAGGGGTCGTAAATCCTGCCATAAAGAGATCTTTCAATTACCTTCTGTTCAGTGAATTGGAGAAGAGGAACCCTTTCCCTGGCTTTTTCATGCAGAACAAATTTGACTCCCAAACAAATATCAATCACCATAATACTCTATATTTTGGCCTCTATATAGACCTAACTCCAAGCTGTTTTATATGGGGTTTTCTTTTAAGACGGTGTCAAGCCAAAACCTTGCATCTTTAGTGTGACTGAAATCTGAACCCAGTCCTGAGTGGCTCCTCCCTTTGTGAGCCGAGCCAAAACTCCAGACTAGAGGATGTTTGAAACCTGGAGCCAGATCTAGATCTAATTTAAGAATTATTTTCTTTCCTTTGAAATTTCATTTCTTCCTCAGCTCATCCCTGTCCTTCATTCCAAACATCCAAACTACAGCTAAACTTATTACTGCTTTCTCCCTAACATTTCCACAGCATGACTTTTTCTGGTGGCTCACACTTCCCTTCACCTCCTTGCTTGATGTTTGGCTTTTCTAAGATTCACCCAGTTGCTTCTCCTTCTCCTCCTTTCCTGTCCCCAGCTGTGCCAGTCTGTTCTACATACCATCTGCCCATTCAAAACAGTGCTGCTATGGTCATTATCCACCGTATTGACCATGTATCCATCATAGGCACCTTGAATCCTTTCATTAGTTACTGTCATTCCACTGCATCGACTTCACACCTTTTTCCCCTCAGGATGCCTTGAACCTCTCCTTTCCTTTGTTTCTCTGTTCTTATGTTATACTGATCAGTTACACCAATCTGCTCCCCAACAGCCAAATTTTACATTAGCATCCTTGAGTTCTGTTGCACAAGACATTGGGAAATTTTTATGTCTCCTTCTGCTTTGATCTTCTGAACATGTATAAGAGCAGACAAGCATAACATCTCTTTTCATAGTTCTTTAAAAAGCATGTGAACACCTGTGTCCACGGACAGTACCTTGGCTGGGAGTGTCCCAGTAATTGCGAGGTGTTTGCAGACAGCATAAGGCTTCACTCAGTCAGTTCTTGGCATGTATATCCACTTTAGATTGTCTGTAGGAAATTTCAGTTTTCTCATTGCACAGTGATGATTGTATAAGTGGTGGTTTAAAGCTTCTGTATGACACAAACTAAAGGAAAGAAATGTCTCCTCAGATACACAAAGCCATCCCAACAAAAATTCACAAAAAGCTTATTTCTCTGACATGGAGAAATTGTACGCCCAAGTTCTAAGTTCCTTATATTTAAAAAAATCCTTAGGTCCATATTTATATATCATTTGAGGCCATATTTATAACAATACAGATATTCCAGCAACATTTTATGCAAATATATCTTGTATATATGTTCAGCAGAACAACATTTAAATATATCTTCCCAGCAAAACTTCCTAGTAAAGTTCACATTCATCAAACTAAATATTTGGTTCATTCATCAAGTTAAATATTTGGTTGTATTCTAATTGTACACATGTATTTCCTCGCAGAAAAAAATGAATTGCTATAGTTTTCAGTGTGTTTTAAACAGGAGCATGCTTTTAAAAAATAGTGGTGTGGCTGCTGTACTAGTGAAAGGTGCCAAATAAATATCTTCAGAGACTGCAATTTTCTATGGGTTTCATCTAGAGACTATTACTTTACATGGACTATGATAGAAGAAGTACAGGTCCTGCGGTTAGGGAACAGAGGCGTGTGTCAAGAGGTCAGGTTTCCATTCCCCACCCTGCTGTACCTGCTGCTTCACCTCAGGCCAGTCGCCTGATCGCTTTGTAACTCAGTTTGCCCATCCGTGAGGAGGGCTTAATCTTTCCTACCTACTCTGCAGGAAAGCTATGAGGCTTATTTTGCTAATGGTCATAAAGTGCCTTGAAATATTTGACTTGAAAGCAAAGCATATCTCTTGTGGTGGTGTTTTTATCCATAGAACTGGTACTTCATTTATAGTCATGGTACTAGCTCTCCAACACCACTAATAAAACTAAGTCCTAATGAGAAGAGTGGTTCCTATAGTGTAACTTTCACATTTTTTTCTTCTTTTCTGTTTCCTCTTTTTCTGTTAGTTCAGGTGGTTTTTTATTTTATTTTATTTTTTTGCTTCGCATTTTCCAGACTAAAACCACAAAGGTTCAAAGGCAAATAATCTACTTTTCAGACTTTCTCCCTCAATTTCAACCAAGAGGAGAACAAAAAAAACCCCAGTTTGGATTGTGTACATTTAAAATTATTTGTAAATTAGGCTTTATGATTATGTATAGCAAATAAATACAATGGAAGCAACCACAGTGCCACAGCTTAAAAGATAATATCACTGGTTCTTGAGTTTGTGCAGGCCTGCTTAGGTCTTTATCGGTGATTCCACTATATAAACAAAAGGTTATCTTTCTTTTGCCGTCCTTATCTTGTTCGTCAGTTGATTGTTTGCTAAGCATCTCGGTGAACAAGACCCCGACGAAAATGGCTGTTCATGTATAATTTGTTTGGATCAGATTAAATTAGAAAGAAGGTAAAAGTGAGAGACAGAGAAAGCAGAATGGACCTTACAAATGAGTAGTGGAGGTCAAAATGAATTAGCAAACATTATGCTTGAAGTTTTCTCTTCCTTCTGTCTGACTTTTCTGTGTACTTTCTGGAAGAGGGTAGCTATAACAGCATGCCCAAAGGAAATTCTTTAGATCATGTGGATTTGAAATGTCTCTTATTATTGTAATGTAAGAAAATGTCTTGGGAAGAATAGAAGAATCTAACACAATTAGAGTTAACATAGTTATCTCCCCTTGTCACACTGTTGCCTGCTGACAATTCTTCCAGTGGCTGCTATTACTTTCTGCTCTACTATGCATTTCTCATACTGATTCATTTTAACTGTTGTATCAGTGCAAGTCTTTGAAATTGATCCTACATTTCTGCAAGAAGATTCAGAGGCCTGACTGGGATGTGATTTGGAAGGGAGAAGCTAACCATGTTTAAGTCCTTTGTTGTTGTTCTGGTTTTGTATTGCAGTAATACCTGTATCTGAGATTCGGACTCTGTTTTGTTCAGAAGCAGCGCTATCTTATGACTTTATTTCAAGCAGATAAGGTAATCAAAGGATGCCTGGGGAATAAAAAACTTGCAGGACATCATGGCTTGCCAAAGGCACAGCAGGCCGGCAGCAGCAGGGCCAGGATTCTGGAGATCTGTTGTGCTTCAGCAGCATCCGCAAGCTGCTAGTATAGGCATCTTTCCCGCTTCTCGCTCTCTCCCCAGCTCCTCTCTACTTCACCCTCTCATAGATGTAAATCCAGAGGAAAAATATCGTTATCTAGTCAATGCCCCTTCATTCTACAAGCTGGATAATTTTGTTATGGTGTCCTTCTTCCATTCCTTCTGGCCCGTTTTTTAATTAAAACAGATTTGTTGATTTAAAACCAGAAAGAAATTCACAACACTGCTATGTAAACTCGCACCCTTGAATAACCTCTTCCAAAGGCTAATGGCTCCCATTTTCTAAAATGTATGATTTATTTTTATTTTGAATTTTTCAGGTTTCAGTTTCCAGATGTTGAGCCTTGTTAAGTATTTGTCTGATAGATTAATATCTCCCAACTAAATGGATGGGTTTGAATGGTCTTAAGCTTCTTATAGATAAATTAAATAGATTAGGATTTATAGTCTTTCACATAGATCTTTATAGCTCTTTTCTATACTTCTTCTGTTTGTCAGTATTTTCTTTTGGGAAAATGAGTATTCTTACTTGGTATAATATTCTGCTTCTGCAGTGGTTTCAGAAAGACCAGGCACAGTTGTAACATTTTCCTTGGGTTTGGCTAGTCCTCGGCTGACATAGCCAGAGATCTTCCAGCCATACCAGTTCATTATTTCCCGTGATGACTAAAAGCAGATAGCCTGTATGTGCCTCAGACCTCTGTCCACACAGTCTTGCTGGTCTCCCACTGCCACAAGATACTGATATTGCTTGATGATTCAACCACCCCATTTAACGGAGTCCCCTCCTCCATCGAGTTACCTTGCCTCCCAATGCCTAAACTCACAGCTCCATAAGTCATCCTAATTCTTTCCTTGCCTGGGCCTCCACTGAACCCCACAAACTCCACAGATCATTTTTCATCCCTGTTGTGAGCATGACCAAGAAGATGTGATCCAGTGCCAGCAGCAGGGCAACGATTTACGTCAGAGACAGCTCAGAATGAAAAGTCCTAGCCATCATTTCTATGTGTCCCCAAAGTCTTTCTCTGTTGTATGGAAAAGGTCAATGGGAAGCCAACAGAAGAGAAGAGGAAAGGAAAACATGTAGCAGTGTTCTTTCAACAAGCTACCTAGTCTACATTTATATGCTGTATATGCATATACATTTTAAAATTTGCAGGGCTGATATGCTTCCCTTTCTTTGCCCATCTCATGGAGACATTCTCAGGCTTATTATTTAGTCTGCCATGCGCTTTGAGATCCTCAGTTCACAAAGAAACTGAAAGCATTACTTACTCATTGACAATTCATACAAAACTGGAAAAACCCCACACTCCCGGGATGATGAAATCTCAAGCACTATTAAACAGCGCTCGGTCCACAAAATGCCGCCCTAAAGACTCTGAAGGGACCTCCTCTGAAACTCCGTGGTACTTAGCAGACTGCCGTTTCAGACAGCACACCCCGATCATCTCGTTCGGACCTCGGTACCTCCCAGAAGGCTCATCCCAGTAATGACACTCCTTCTTTGTGAACTTTAAAAGTCAGTAGCTCTCTCCTTAGTGCATTCCAGAAGATAACAGACTATCACCTTTTCCAAAATAGTATGGTTCACATTGGAACATGAATTCGACTTTTTCTTCCTTGTTGACTGTGAGGAATCCTCACGCAGAGGATTTCAAAATGCAGCCGGGCAGGCTATTCCTACAGTGAGCACTGCGTCGTGGGAGAGCGTGTCCGTGGAGCACAGCTTATCGTGTTGTGGCCGAGGACCAGTAAGCGTGCCTCTGAATTGCCCCGGTGTTGGTCGGCTTGTTCCGGCAGATGCCTTGTGTCGCTACGTTAAAAGGAGTATTTCTAACGGTGTGGGAAAGCGAAGGGCTTGTTAGCAGGACAACATTACATGGGAACGCTAGCCAGGGTGGACCGCGTTTTGCCAAGGCGCTTCTCCGCGCAGCGCAGGCCGTAGCCCCGTGGTGCGAGGCGGGCTCCTCAGCAGCAGCCGAGGGACGCGGAGGGACGGCCCCGGCCCCGCGGTGCCGAGGCGGGCCCCGGCGGCTGCTGCGCGGCCTCGGCGGGGCAGCCGGAGGGAGCCGCGACACCAGCACCGCGGTGCGGAACTGCAAGGCTTCCTCTGACCCTGAAACCAATCGTTATTCACTTGAAAGCCAGACTTGCACAAACAAATATTTTGTGTCGCTGTTATGATTATTGTCAGTAACTGTCCCCATTGTTCAGGCGCAGGAATTCCTTTGGTCTCATAAATGCTAAACCAAGTCCTCCCCTCCCCCCTTTAACTGTCAGATAATTACACAGTTGGCTTTAGAGTTTAACTTGTCAAAGGAGTTTCATTACTTTGTTCCTTTTGGGCAGCTTCCACTATTGTGCTTTCTGAACACTAAACAGAACCTATATTAACTGTCAGTTAATTACACACCGTTTTTCTTCAGTATTTACCAGTCAAAGGGGCAGGTAGGCTGCAATCCTATCATCTCAATCACTGTCTCTGCTCACAAAAGAATCAATAAAGATGAGTCACTTAGTGTCACCCAGTGTCTGATACTCAAAGCCACCCATTCCTAATTGCCTTTAGAGATGGATGATAATACAAACTTTGAAGTGATAATCAGCCTAATGAGTGGCCTTGCTGAGAGGGTAGATCATGTGTCAGAACAGTTTGCAGATGCTTACAGGCAAACAAAGCCCGCTTTCCTTTTAGAGCTGAGAGGACCATGGCAAGTCTGGTACCCAGAGCCCAGCACAATGGCAGAGACTGGAGCACAGCAGGACGCTGTAGCCTGCTGATCACAACTGACTCCATCCATCTTGCTCTTTGCCTTTAATCAGCACAGTCAGAACAAGTCCTCCAGATCTCTGCATGTTTATGCTGGATGTTTAGGCAATAAGTGTGTAAAAGATAAATTCTCTGATTCTGAGTCATTGGATTTAAATAATAGTGATTGGAATTGATAGGTAATGGCCGGTGATCCCGGCTAAAACTACTGAGTAAATGTAATTAAATACAATCGGGTGCAGTCAGCCAGGCAAAGGCAGAGACCATAAAAGGCTCATTCAGACAGCAATGAAAACAAACAACGTCAGCAACAAAAACAAAACCAGTGTTTGGTTTGCTAATAAGAGCATGATCTGAGGCCTGATCTACACTCAGTTTTTGCACCCAACGATTTGACCAAATCAATAATTTGAAAAAAACTGCAACAAACAAACAAACAAACAAACAAAAAGACAAATTAAACTGTTAGAATCCCTTAGTCTGGATGCAGTTATATTATCATAAAGACATTTTCTTTTCAAAATAGTTAAGCTGTCATAAATGCAGTCAAGTGTGAACAAATAGGCTATGACCATGTTTGTGCTAATATGACTGTCTCAATATAAAAGGGTTGTTTTGGTTTAACAGCCTTTACCAATTTAGCTAAATTTTGACAAGACCTGACTGTGGACACGGCTTCAAAATCATCTCACGCAAAGACTGAGAATCTGTAGGAATACACCAATTTGATTTCAAAGTATAAATGAAATATATGAATATGCATAAATGGACTGGTTAACAATTTGGACATAATTTTAAACTATTTTTGGGACAAATGCTAAAATCCATGTTCACTTTCTTAGCACTAGTTTTCAGTGATTCACTGTGAGGGAGAGAAAGGTGGTGAAAAAGCTGAACAAGTGGGTTCAACATTTGACACTGTTTTAATAAGAAGCTGTCAGGGGTTTTAATATTTTGCAGTCAACTATTTTGCTTGTAAAACTTGTCATGCAAATAAGGAATTATTGTGATAAACCACATGAGAAACAGAAATTGTTATAAAAGCAAACTAACCCTTTGAAATGAAAAGAAAGATTATTGCTGCTTTTACAAAAACTACAGAATGAGGCCTCTTTCCGATAAAACCAATCACATTTACATATTTTTACCAGCTTTACATCTGCCCTGCTTCCTATCTTCAAGTCAGTGAGAAAAGTGCAATCTTTAGGATATGAATGGAGAGAAAAGATAGCCTTTTATTTTTTGTAGTTCATGTATGAATGTAACAGAAGTGCCAGTGGAAAGGTTTTAGAGCTGTCTGATTGTACTAGAGTTTTCCTTTTGAGGTAGCGTTCTCTAACTGATGTCTAGGAATACTTTCTGTACGTTCATATGGAAACTTATGTCTTCAAACTCTCTGCTATAATTCATATCAGTAATTAGCCCAACCTAACACTATCTGAAACTGAATTCACAATAAGGAGTTAGTTTAGTTCTTTTTGTAAAGAACACAAGAAAGGAGATACTTTACTGAATTCATAAGTGGGCTCCAGAGACACGTGTCCACCAGTGGTCATAGGCTGCCAGAGAGCACACAGGATACCTAAGGTCCCTGAATTCACAAAGCTGAAAACACATACGACTGTCCGCCAGCGCTGTGCTCTCACTCTTGCAGTAGCCAAGCTAACTCAACTCTTCTGAGTTCCCTCAGTGGCAGCTGTGAATAACACAAGAGTTTTCCATGCGCTGGGGCTGTGGGCTTGTTCCCTACAGACCAACTGCCCTTTCATCTCTGCCCACAAAGCATCGCAGAGAACCAGACTCCTCTAACAGTGGTACCACAGAACTTTTGGGAAGTGGTTTCAAGCTGTGGAGGCACGTCACCTTCCTTCTTACCTGGGGAATCAGCTGGGAAGGACCACCTTGGCCATACTAAAGTAATATTCTTCTCCAAGGCAAATTCTAACCCACAGTTATATTTCTCCTACAGATAATACTCCTTTAAAACCCTCTTAGCTGACACATTTGTAGTTCATATGATTCAAGTTAATTTTTAAGTAATACAGTTATTAAACTTTTTTTTTAATCACTGAATTACCCCATATGCATATGCATTGGATTATATGCACACCATAGGTTCATGCTAATTTAGCTAAACACAAATGTATTCAGAAGCACGCAAGTCTAAAAATGCTGTTTCAAGCACAAAATATTGCTATCATTACGTATCTTATCACTTATAATCAGATTCAAAATCTCCGTCTGAGTTCTAAAGTGTGTTGGACAAAGGGAAAACTTACCTGCTTACCTGTGGTCAGACCTATAGAACTGAAGTTGATAATTTGTGATTAGTTAATGGAAATGTGTTGACACATGAATTACAGATGCAAGTTTAAGCATGTATGCTGCAGGCAACTATGGGTTGGAAATGAAAAGGGACGATGAATTGAATAAATGTGTTTGGTGATGCATGATAGCTCATACCCACGCAAGTAATATTGATTTAAAATTTGGATTGGAGGTAGAGATGTTAAAATCCATGTGACATGATACACTGCAAGGAATTTACTAACTTTTTTTTTAAACAAAACAAACAGGACTTTTAATGTATCTTTGAAATCCCCTCAGTTGATACTAACCTTAGGATATGACTTTGCTATTATTTTGATATCTCCTATTTGTATTATTGCATCTCATAGTCATAAAGAAGGTTTTTTTGGTGGTCAGCTCTGTACAGGTAACAACAAAATAATCCACGTCTGAAAGACTTCCCTAGACATAAAGCCCTAAGAAAGAGAATTATAGCTGTGATTTTCAGAATTTTTTTAATTTTTTGGATGAGCTCAATTTGAGCACCTTAAAGGGATCTGGTTATCAAAGGATTTTGAATTTCACATGTTCTAAAAATATCTTAAATTAGATACCCAGAAACAGAGGCAGCCATAATCACTAGTGATCTTTAAAAATCACGGGTGTGGTTTCTCCATCAGTTTATGTCACTCTTACACAGGGGCACTGCTCAAAAAGGGAATCCTAACCTCCCCGTTGCCTCTGGTTATGCACTCTCACTGCATGAAATGTGCTGGCATTCGTGGTCATGAGCAAGCCAATCTGATGGAAATATAAGCCTACAGAAAACGCAAGGTGATCTGGTTGACTGGGCAGACACACAAGTGGTAATGACAGCACATGGGCATAGGCTGCCAGGGCTGGCAGCGGGCAGGACAGGTCTTTCAGCACCAGCCTGAACTCACATTACCTTAAGAGACGATGGAACTGCACCCTGAGTCTGTGTGCATTTGCTTCTTGTACTATGTAAGCAATCTGCTGGTGCTTTGCCAATAGGAAGAGAAAGAAATGCAAACAATACAATAAATATTAACCTTTAATAAAAGAAATACTTTAACTTCATGTTAGAGTGAGAGAAGAGCAGAAGAGAAAAAGACTGGAAAGCTTACCAAAGGATGCAAACCAAGTATGCTCTTGCTTTAAGCTTTTGATTTACATACTGAGATTTACAGCGATAATGAGTTTAAACCAGCATCTCCAAGCTCTTTTACAAATAAGTAGCTCCAAGTGTTTCACAAATACTTATAGAATTCCATAAAACTTTCCATGAGGCAGCAAAAGTATACCAGGAGCTAGTCACCTGCCAGTGGAAGGCAAGGACATCTTGAGGAAAACACAGCAGGGGTAGTAAAACCTAGCAACACTATACATAAGAAATTAAGGCGGTTAAAAATAGTTACTGGTGATGAAATTTGGCCAGGACATGATGGTGTACAATCCTTTTCTCAATCTCAATCATATTAAAAAGTGCCATGAAACTGCTAATGACACACAGGAACTGGAATCTCCTTTTGTCTCATCTGAGACATATCTCCAGAGTAAGTAAGAAGCTTGCTTTTAAAATGGTTAGCCCTGTATTTATTCTCGTTGAGCCAGTAAATTTTACCAATTATTTTAATTGGACCAGATCCTTGTGTGTTACTGAATAAATTCCCAAACCCACTTCCTACTCTTCTTGGAAATGTCTCCATTTCCCATATTCATGCAGTCCAGCTCTTCTCTGAGCTTCAACTCTGTCAAGTCTTACAAACTACTAGGGGAGGAGAGAACTGTGGAAGTCTGCAGCAAATTTTGAACATTTTCTTTAACACATGCCGTATGGTAGTATAATTTTAAGCAGATAAACTATATAGCAAAAGTCACACTCACAAAATCAAATGTGGCTTTTGCAAAGTCTTTTCTTATTTTTTAAAGAAAACACAGTATATGATTGCTGATATGCTAAAATGCAGCCTGATTCAGCACCGGGTTGTGTTGCCTTCCCTCCCATTGACTTCAAAATGAATAAACTCAGCCTGGGTATTTGAGAATTCATCGCTGCTAAGACATATTCTGGCAGGTCAACACAAGCATTATTCATAGGCCTCAATTCAGTCTGTCATCTGAAATGAAAGAGAGCCTTTCTTGAAAAAGCTAAAATCCATCTTTAATTTGTTATCCTAGTAACTGTATCAAAAACTGTTTTAAAATAAATATTAAAAATGAGAGCAAGCTGATGAGCAATTGAAACACAGTAAAATAGATCTGGAAGTGACTGCAGGGCCACCAAGTCCATGCTCCAGCTATTGCAGGCAACCAACTCATAGAATCCTTTTCATAAATATATCAAGCTCTATCTTAAAAGCATCTAGTTTTATTTCTTCAGTTACTGCTATTGTGCAGTTATTTGTATTTCTTCCAGTTTGAGTTACAGATTCATAGATTATACGCCAGAGGGGACCACTGTGATCATCAAGTTTGACCTCCTGTATAACATAATCTGTAGGATTGCCCTGAATTCATTTAAGAAGCCAGTGATTTTGCAGCCATGAGGTTATTGGGGAAAGGGCACATGAGCCATGGTATCAGTGTTAGACTGATGGGATTAATCAGCTCATGTTAACACACTGATTATCATATAGTAAAGGGAAATGTTTCAAAAGAATACTCCAGTCTGAAAAATAAAGTGAAATCATTTGGACTTCCAGAGAGGTCATGGTTGAAATATCACAAAACTCCCTTTACTCAAAGCAGATGCTTATTAAGATTAATTTAGTGTGAAAAGTGAACCAGAATGCATATAAAAGACAATGCCTCCTCAATTATGTAATAGGACACCTCCTCATTATATTGTGTTCACTGAAGATGATGGTATTTTCCTAGGGGATGTATAACTACAGTTTGCCAAAGTCCCTCTCCCTCATTTTAGATTAAATGTCAGACTGCAGAGCATGAAGCCAAGTGAACAGAAACAAGAGAACTCAAGTAAACATTAATTTAAATGAAAAAGAAAAGGCCTGTTATGTGTGTTTTCTAAATATACATGTTCAAAATAGAAAGTTACAATGATGCCAGGATACAAATACAAAGAATTACTAGCATTTAATAGAAACAGAAATACCTCTTTCCTACATTTGTACATGGATTGAAATGAGACGCAAGCTATAGGTGTAAATATTCACGTAACTTTGCACGTAACTGGAACGACTTCTCTTTCTTGCCACCTTTTCTCTTTTCTTCCTGTCTCTTTCTGTGAGCTCCCTCCAGTGTTCTCAAGGAAGTATTGAATCATTTCATTTTGGTATATGCCATTTTTATCACATGAAGTACCATGATAAGAAAGATTGCATTCGTCTAACCTAAAATCATCCGCCTCAAAACTAGATGTCTAGTCTAAGCTGAAAGTCTAGTCTAAACTAGACTCTGAAGATAGGCACTACAAGGACATGCATCTCACCCGTCAGAGATGCCCCTTAGAATCAATAGCACGCTTTGCCAAAAGGACTACTGGCTGTAGAAGTGGCTAGAGCATGACTTGAGACTGTGTACCAACTTTGAGATTACTTAGAGTTAAGCCATATCAATCATTTCCTTCTTTTCCCCTTAGGGGCTAACAAGAAGAATTTCTGCTCTAAATTAGAGGTTCATCAGTTGCAAAAGACAGACGACCAGGAAAGCCCGGACACTGAGTCTCAGTCATCAACATGAAAAGAACAAGTCGGCTCTAAGACCCTATCAGGTAAGCTACATTCTGTATAGCAATAATAATGCCTTTGTACAAGTCTAAGCTGAAAGGCTAAGGGGGATATGATTACACCCTGGCAGAAAACATTCAGGGCACTGAATCCTGTACGCTGTGGACATGCTAGCCTGCTTGGAGCCAGCTCAGGGATCTCTATGGAGTGCTGCTATGCAGGCTGTAAACATGCCATAAGTGCTCTGACACCTATTTACAACAAGTTTAACTCCTGCTTCTACCAAGATAAGCAATAATAGAGTCAGATGCTATATTTTCTATGCCTCTTCTACTGGCTTTGTGGAGTTACTAAATTGAGCTGATACAAATGAGAATAAAATTATTCTCTGTTAGGCTAGTCTGCCTGGTTTATTTATGCTGGTTTGGTTTTTGGGTCTGTTCACTGGCAGAATAAACCAGTATAAGCTGGTGCTGTTGCAGTCCCTTTCTACCCTTTCTTCCCCAAGCTGTTTGTTCCTATCCCTTCCCTTGTACCCACACTAGTGCTTTCTGCAACTGGGCCATGAAAAAGTTCAGGGAGTTTAGCTGTAATAAAACTAGGCAAATATTGTGAGAACATACATAAGCTTAAAGTCATAAGCAATAGAAGTAAAGAGAACTTAATTTTGAGTACTGCAATGTCAATTAATTTGGTGTCTTTACTGGTGCTTTATTTATTGTGAAAGCCACTATGACAAGCCACTGTACTGCTAATCTGCATGATATTCAGCAGATAGTGAGCCATTGCCTAACCTCAGAAATGTCAGAATGGAGCTATGGAATTACTCCAGTCCTTTGTGGGTTTGGCAAAGACTTTGTAGGATCTCTAGTGACGTATGCTGGGCCTGATTCAAATCCCAACAATGAAATGCCTTTGATTTGGCTTATTGTTATTTCTGACCCTACAAATGTGGGGAGCACTGAGGCATTAAGAAAGATATTGTTTCTCTGACATATCAGTTGGTCATTGCAGTTAACATCAAATGAAACAGAATGAAAATCCCAGTTTGATTTTTCCTCTTTTACTTTTAAAGCACTCATAATAACATAAATTCGGTGCCTGCCCAATCATCATGGTTTGTCATGTACACACCAGGATTTGAGTTTCTATGAGAAAATTGAACAAAAATGATCCATATTTCACAATTCCCTTTCTTATACCATTGTCTGTAAATAACTTCAGAGAAGCTCTTTCCTTTTCCTCTCCTCTTCTCCTTTAAAATAATTCTTTAAATAGTATCTTTTTACATTTTAATTTTTCTACCCTTTTTGCATTTTTGTTCTACCCATCCTCCTGTAAGGGCCACTCCACCATCACTTCTGCATGTTGTTAACATGGAGTCAATGGAAAATCACATTTAAATACAGTTCCTCTTTAATGCAAGACATTAGCATGCTCTGTGCTGTGTTCCATGATTGAAGTTCATCTTAATATTTTATAACATATTTTTTCTTCTCCATTTTTATTAAGGGGTTGGAATTTTAGAGAGTAGCTAGGTTGGTTTCACTCCTAAACCCATGAATCTTGAGAAATAAACTGAATCTGGACTGTGTTATGGGGAACTGCTGTGTCTGCACTGCTTTTCAGTCTTCATAGTAGGATGGTCCCTGAAAAGTGTCACTTTTCAACCTCTCTCCTACTCTTTTCACAGTGGGCATATCAACATTATTTTTCTTGGGGAATTTCTAAAGGATCTCTTCCATATATACTTTTAGCTCTGCTCACTGCCAGTAACTCAGAGCCTGTGGGACAATGTGAGCATCCCACATATAGAATAATTATTGCATATATATTTTCAAGTCAAATCCTCTTGCATCCGATATGGTGGGCAGTGGTGTCCAAAATCCAGGCCTGTCTGGTTTCTGCTCATTGTATCCCATTTCTAAGGCCCCATAGCCTGACAGCCACATATGTAGTTGTTAGTGATATTAATTCTCTTCACTACCTATATTAAATTATACTTGTAAGAACTCTGCATTGAGATTCCTTTGTGTTGGCTGCTGCTCAGTTTACAAGGGTTCATCTACCCAGGGAAGCTTGTGAGCCACAAACTAAGTTGTGAATGTACTAGGCACTAAACCAAGCTCTACCTAAAACATCTGGACTGTGCTTAACGAAAGCTGCCTCCTAACATTCATCAGTGCCATTTAGAGAGTGTTCAAATGGCTCACTTCATCTCAAGTGGGTTATTGCCACATAAATTTTCACAGTTCTTAAAATTCAGCTGCATGGAGTTGTCTGTGCCCTGCCTCGAGACCTTCCAGTCCTGTATTTGTTTTACAAGCTCTTAATTTTTTTTTGCATTACACTTTGCTCCCAGTTTGAATTTATTGTAAGATTTGAATTGGTATAGACCTTATCTGCATCTCTTCTTCAACTTTTCATCTTTCCTCTAAGCTCATTATATTTCTTTTCTCATTCTTAAATTCCTATTCTTCTAACTGCCATCATTTGTCCAATGAAGAAGCTTTTCAGATAGCCGTATGTTAAACTATAGAATATGTAAGTGCAAATGTTGCAGGCCTAGCAGCAAAGAGACACGTGGGATTCTTCTATATACAACATAGAATTGGTCTGAGTATATGCTCAACTATTTTTTTCAGGATTTCCAAAATCAGTGGTTTTGGAAGGTCTGAAAATGTTTTGCCTTCATGAAATGTTTTTCTTAAAAATACACGATGTGCATGCTGTCCCTGGAGACCAAAATACAGTGTTTTCAAGGCACATGAAAAATAACAGCTTGGAGTAGTGACAGTGCAAGCTTTCCTGTACTATCTTGCTAATATTTTACTGGCTGTTCTCAAAAGCGTCTTCACTGATGAAAATTAGAAGGTAATCCAGCTGCTTCATCAGCTATCTACTAAGATTATCCAAGCACATGGGAAACAACGCCTCTTGTTATTGTGTGTGTATTTTTTGTTGTTGAAAAAATATCTCCATTTTTATTGCTTTTTCTTTTTGCCTGGTAGACAACACATGTCCTTGTTCATATATATAGAGGCCAAGTTTCTTTTTCATCTTCTTAGACAAATATTGATGGATGTTGTTGAAGAACTGAGGAAGAACAGAGTTTGACTTTGTGAGTCTCTGCAGTAGTGTCACTACAGAATTCAGTAGACTGAGCTTCTTTGTGTGAGTGCTAGCTGTATTCTTTTCCTGCAGAGCTTCACAGAAGAAACCATCCAGTCTGCAAGAGTCTAGGAGGGTATGGGAAGTTCTGAAAGGAGAGAGACTTTGAACGAGCTAAAATCCCTTCAGCAACATTTAAGACAAAGAACATGTCTCTTGACTTTTTCCAGGCATACATGCTGGTTGTGGGAAATGACTGCCATAGGTATTACTGGCCTTATTTGTTCTACTTATGACAGTCACCATGATGACATTTAGGTGCCCACTGTCAGGGCAGAGTGAGGACCAGCTGCTCGCTCAGAGATGGGGAGCTGGTTGCAAGTCCACAGCCAGCAGAGCAGGGCCTCTCCGGCTGGAGCCTGTCCTGCTGCCCAGAGTGAGGGGAGCAGGGCAGCCAGGGGCACCCCCAGCCCGGGGCATCGGGCACCTCCCTGACATCAGCCCACAGGGAGCTCACGAGGGAGGGCCCAGAGGAGGCTGGTCAGGGACAGTCAAGGCTGTTGGTGAGCCCTGACACACAAAACGCACTGAAATCAAGTGATACATAAATACTTTGCATGAGATTCAGATCTCCTTAGGAGTTAGGCTCCTAACTACCTTTGGGGAATCTGACCTAAGGCTTTGATTCTAGGCTTCCTCTTAGCTACCATTGCTTTGGATCCGCTAGTCAGGTGCTATCCAAGTTAGATTATAATCTGCCTAAAACACTAGCAGCAAACAGAGTTGTTAGTTGCACGAATACATTTGCTGTAACTACTGCTGCTGTTGGATCAGTCAAGAAGCAGTAGTGATAAAAGGCAAAAAAACCCTAATATACACTGTACTATAAGATTCAAAGCTTTGTAGGATAAGCACAGATCTGCAGGTTTACACTTTGAGTTGTGAGCAAAGAACTGAAGATTTTACCCTCTGAAGTCTGCTGCTTTGGAAAATAACATTTATTTCTGTGCATAGGTTAAGTATATAAATGAAGTCATTCTTTTTAATAAAACCTTGTCTATAAGGTAATTTTTTTCTGATGAAGACCTACGATTTTCTTCCTCACTTGGAATTTCACCTGCTTTTTACATTCAATGTCCAAAGGCAGGGACAGTGTTTCCATTTACATGAGGAAGAATCAGCACACCTGAGAATTATTCTTGCATGCAGAAGCCAGCTCTTTAACATTTCCATAGTTCAAGCTTAATTGCATTGAACATACACATACACACACACTTCTTTGATGATGTAGTTTGGATAGCAAATATCATGTTAGGAGTTGCATTACAACTAAAGAATTGTTTTATACATAATGTCTCTAAGAATTAAATATGCCTCTGAAAAATTGGAAAATCAAGTTATCATTTTTTCCCTGAATTTCTACTGTTAGACATCATAGATACAGATATATTTTAAGGCAAAAATATATTTTACATGAGGGGGTTCTATTTTTTTAATATTTTTGGTGTAAATTTGGGTGGGATGGTCTAGTTTCAAAAGGAATAACAGAACCTTGATGTTACTGCCAATTGAACTGGCTTCTAGCGGTCAATATTTGTTGCCACAGGCAATACAAGTTGCTTATAGCTATGTTCATATTCATTCTTTCCACAAAACTTCGTTTCGTTGTACACAGTGACCATACTTCCTTTGTACAAGTTGTATTGTCTTACAATCCTTCTTTTAAACACCAAAGATTTCTTTACACATCCACAAAGTTGTTGCATTTACTTTGAATTTAAGCCAATAAGCATGCATGCTATTGGCTTAAAAGTTTAAAGTCATCAAATACAGCTTCTCCCCTTTTGATTTGCCTTGATTACAAATGTGCACTGTAAGCAAATTGCCTTCCTTTTGATATTTTGTTCAGTTTGCAACACTGCCATCACATAAAGTTACTGGTTTTATGCCAGAAAAAATATAAAATGTATAAAATGGACCATAGATAGTTTTCTATTGTCCATGCCAAATTAGGACCTTTGTAGCTGGAGTGCATTAGAGGGGAAGATGTTCAGGAGCTTTACCTCTTTCGTTTACCTCTCACACAAAAGGAACTCAAAACACGAGGAGTTACCTGTCTGTGAGTGGAGATGAACCCCACCGTCCCCTCTTTAATGGGCACATTGATTGATAACCACAGGAAAACATTGACTCCTTTTCACTAGCAGCTTTGCCCAGGACATATTACTGGACATGCCTGTTAAGCAGGTACACTAAGACCTGATGATCAGCACGCTGTCCTCACACTGCACACAAAACTGGTGTAGTTTGCAAACTCCTAATTCCTCCTCTTCCAGACATACTTCTGCTGAGGCACAACTGAGTGCACAGTGCATGTGTTCTTACAGATTTCCCTGCATTGCTTGTGGTGGGACTGTAGTCCTTTGTGTGTGTTTTGGAATTTTACTCCAACCTTAAAATCTTAAATTTCAAGGTTAGTCTTTTTAGCAATTACAGGAAGCTCCAGCATGTACTATTGAAACGTATCTGCTCCAAAGTAAGCTTTAAACTTTCAAAACAAGGTGGCTGTCGAAGTGCAAATTAACTACTGAGTAGATGCAGTTACTGTATACAGGAAGCTAGGATCAAGTTCAAATAAAAGCTCCGGGCACCAGTTCTTAGCAACTGATTTTAAAGCAGTTGTAATCTTCAAAGCTATCTATTTATCTCTACAGCAGAGGCCCTGGGTATTATATACCTAATGAGTTAGACCATTTGAGCAACCTTCTTTCACATTAAAAAGGTACTTTAACTTTTTCCTTTGCCAGATTAACTGTTCAGTCCATTTCTGACAGATGAGATCAGCTATATGGAATTTTAATACTGTATTTCTTTTAAAATGTGTCTCTGTTTATTTCCTTGTGCCTGAATTGAAGTTTTAAGACTGTTGAGGTTCAAAATTGGTTGTGTAATATTACCATTACTGTTTTGGGGTGTTTTTCAGTAACTACTGGTCACACACATAAAGCACAAATAAATAAGTAAAAGTAGAAATAAAGACACAATCTTGCTCCCAAAGGATTTGCAGCTAAGGTCCTGATCCGGTAAAAGGGTTATGTGCTTAATTGTATGTGCCACGTGTGGTTCTGTTGACCTTAGTGGGAGTATTCACAGTATTCACAGTGGTTTAGTACGTGCATAAATCTTTGCAAAGTTAGGAGGTAAACTATAGTATGTCCGTTAAAATTTACTTTGCTTTAATGAACTGTAGTTTCTTTTTTTCATCCAAAAATGTATAGAGTATTCCAGTTATTTTAAAGTACCTAAGTTTCATTAGAAAGTGAATAAACTATAACATAACATAGGCACCAATAAGTTGTTTTTTTCTAAAAGCAGGAAGGGAAGGTGAAGTTCAAAATTTCAAAATAACTTTCTTATTCCTACAGTTTAAATGTAAAAAAGCAGCACTCTAATAGCAAAAATCTATAGATTCTTATCCAATGCCCACTTAAACAGGCATACTTCAAGGCAGTGTAAACATTAGCTTCATTAAATGTTGGAACAAGATATATAGCTGAATATGCACAAAACCAGAGGTTAATTCTATCACCTACATTTGCAGGAGCACTCTACTGTGGGCCAAGCTGTGAATTCCTTGTTTCTATTGGCAAGAAGTTACCTGTGCAAGCACCTGTGAAGTACCACGTTTGTGGACTGAGGCATTAGTTACTGTAAGGATGGCAGAACCACAGCATATGAAAACCACCCTAACACATAGCATTGGTGAACATGTCTCAGAAGTGTCTTCAGGGAGTTTCAGACTGAGGATGTCAGTGTGATCAAGGCGTTCCTGGAATTTTATTAAATGTGCTTACTTTGTTTTTGGTAATGCAAAGACAAGGTAAACAACCAATTTTAGGAAACATACCTGAAAGTATCTGATTTACTATGTGTAAATTCCACACAGCTTTATTAAATATGTCTTTTGCTAAAGTATCTTTATACTGAATTTCTTACTCTTGAAAGAGCAAAGGCATTTGGCTCGAGGTTCAATCAAATGCTGCTGGCATGCCTGGAATGAAAAGTTTAACCTCCGTCATTGTCCACTTTTTTAATACCTTAAATATATTTTCATGGTAAATCCAGCACCGAGGACAGGGACTTAAAACGGTCTATTCCTTTAATTAGAAATAGATATCTGTACCACAATAAAAACACAATTTAAAATAGAACAATAATAACAGAGTATGTATTAATACTAATCACAATATGACTATGACGGAACCACTAATCTATAGCTAGGGCTGAACTGATGAGAATTGAATTGAAAGCAGAGTACTAATCAGCAATGGAAGAAAGCCTGGTACTCTGGAGCAGATAGGAAAAATAGTTGTGGTTGATTAAGTTCCAGTCTGCTGGGGAGCGGCAGGATTTTGAAATCATGTTCTTTGGAGACTGTCTCAGGGAACGTGCTTCTGGTCAGTGAGAGCACACTTAAAAACTACATGGTATCTGCTGGATGCCAGAGCATTATATGGCATATTATATATATATATGTGTGTGTGTGTGTGTGTGTGTGTGTGTATAAAAAACACCACCACTTGTTTATGTGGTCAAAAGTTTTCCCCTCTGTGCCATGCAATTTCACGTAGCTCGTCCACTGCACAGAACATGGTGATACAGTTGCCTCAGTAACAGAGGTTTCTTCAGAATCGGTTAGATCACAGACAGTGCTGTGTGGTGACTGACTGTGATACATCTTCCAGGTACCGGTGTGATACTGTCCCAGTGTCTGATGGCAGCAGACCGGCGGACCTCAGAGGTCAGCTTCCCGGTGGAGAAGAAATCGCCGCTGCACGTTCCAGGGGTGACAGGGTTGCTCCACCGGTACAGCTCAGGGATCAGTAATCGGGGGACATACACGTGTGACCCTTTCCTAGGGGAATCTCACACCAGCGCTAATCCCAGAGCCCAGTGCAGATCTGCTAACATGTATTGATTAATACATTAAAACTCTAATCATCTTGTCTTTCCACGGCTAAGTTGCCAAGCTAAAAACTTGGGAGACTGCGTATAACAGCACCACCTGGCTACACCTGCCACGACGCCATGGTGGGGTGCTCTGGGCGTCAAAGATTTGTTGGAATATAACTTTTATTCCGCAAAGTCGCTATTTGCTAGGAGGAGGCAGTAGCCAGGTGCAGGGGAGCCGCGTACAGCCCCGCCGCAGCGCTCCCGCCCGGTGCGTGCGCGGGCCGGCGCTGGATTCAGCTGACGCGAGGCGAGCCCTGAAGGGGAAGGCAATCGCCTCTCCCGGACGCGAGCACCGGCTGCCCGCGGCTGAGCGGGCTCGGCCTTGCACTCCCCGCCGCAGGCCAGGCCGGCTCGGCGGAGGCTGACGAGGAGCGTGGCCCCGCGGCCGGACGGCGGCAGTGAATTAAACTGGGAGCGCGGGGAAGGCAGCGTGGGGACGAGGCCTCCCCTGCACCCCTCCCGCACCCCCACGCAGGGCGGAACGCGCCGCGCGGGGCCGCGTTGCGCGGGGAAGAGTGCGCGGCGGCACCGGCACCGGCCGGCGGCGGAGGGGGCGGGCCGCCATGGCGGTGGACATCACCCTGCTCTTCAAGGCCAGCGTGAAGACGGTGAAGACCCGCAACAAGGCGCTGGGGGTGGCGGCGGGGGACAGCGCCAGGGACGAGCTGCTCAGGCGGAGCGCCGCCCGCTCCAAGAGCGACTTCACCGGCCGGGCCCGGGAGGTGGTGAGTGCGGCGGCGGGCACCCAGGCCCCGGGGGGAGGACGGGCGGCAGCCGGGCCCGCCGGCGGCCTGCGCTTGACGGCGCCCCGTCAGCGGCTCCGCCTGGGCGCCGCCGCGGGCAGCCCGCCCCCCTCACCCCCGCCTCGGAACGGGCCGCCGCGTCCAAGCTCTCCCCGGGGGCCCGGGGCGAGCGAGCAGGCCCCGGAGTCGCCCGCAAGCGACCCCGGGGCAGCTCTTTCCCACACGGATGTGGGCTGGGAGGGAGGGAGCGCAGCGTGAGAGCCGGGAGCCCGGCGGCTGATGTGGCGGCTGGGGAAGGCTCCGAGCCCGCCCGCGTTCCCCCTGGCGCGGCTCCTCCCGGGCAGGGGCCCGCTCCGCGGCAGGGGCATGCAGGGCCGTCCCGGGGGCCTCCGCTGGCTGCGTCCCCTTCCTGCGAGGGCTGACGCTTCTAGTCGGGCACAACCCACTTTCCTTCAGTCTACGCCGCGGTCGGGCATGCATTCACACGGGTGTTTCCTCACGCCAGTTGCCACGTAAGAGATCGCTTCCATAACAAATATGAGCATAAGCGTTTGTAATGTTGCACCGTATATGCTGTCTTTAGTTTTGGGGTTTTTTTTCTGTCACACAGTATGGCTGTAAAGTGCTAATTCTATACAAATTGCGTGTGAAAAGGTAATCAGGACAATTTAAGACTTGAAAAGTCAAGCACGGAGAGAGAGGTTAAGGAATTACAGAGCTGAAGGCTGACCAGCATTAGTAATAGTCCTCAGTCTGCAGTCGTGCTGTAAAACCAAACCTGTTGCAGGTTATTTTCCTCCCTACTGAGTAAAAGGCAGGGGAAAAAAAGTCTGATACCAAAGCAGGGCTTGAATAACACGTGTTTAATAAGGCACTGGAACATATTTTGAAAAACTAAAAGAAAAAGACTGCTCAGTACGCTCTCTGAGGAGACAGGCTTACAGAACGCATATGCAAGTTTAGGACTAAACAAAGAATGCACAAGTAACTTTGTTCTGTCATTTTATAAGTTATGAATAGTTTAGTTTTCAAGCACAGATATTAACGTTACATTTCTGCGCTCATTGTACTTATCCCAATTCTGAGAGAGAGAGTACTTAAAAACTCATGTGTTTTATAACACTTGCATTTGATGTTCAGGAGCTCAGTGATTGCTTTGAGGCCTAAGCAGAGGGTGTCAAGTTGCGTACCTGTTAAATGAACATATAATTATTAACCATTACAAAAAGTTGATTTAAGTGACTTGTCAACTGTGAGTTCTATGGTAGGATCTATCTGCAGTGATCAGACCAGTCCATAAAACTATATTAAAGATCTTTGTCCATGAGATCTACCTTTTTTCCCCCACTGCATCTCCTGATTTTAACTAAAGATATTCCACATTCTGCAGTGTTAAAGAGAACAATCTCCTTCAATCTTACCCCAGAACAGGGCAGCCTTTTTACTTTTTAACACAATGTGTGTGTATAAATTCCTAGAATTCTAAAAAGGATTGAAATTTTACCACAGGGCATCATGTTGACATTTATCTGCATCATCAACAGGGCTGCAACTTCTAAATCTGCTGTTCAAAACTCCAGCACTTGGGCTGATGCTGAGGGCAGGTCGTTACCCTCTAAGAGTTTAGCACTAGATGGTGTTGGGATACTTTGCTGAAGTGTTTCACAGTTACTTGCAGTAGCAGAGAAAGCAAGAGGAAATCTGAGGTTTTTAGGTTCCATTCTAGATACTCTTATAGCCACAGACTTCTTTATTCCCTCCAAAGCTTTTTACCTTCTGCCTCATTGCCTCCAGTACTCTCTGTCTGTGCTTCAGTTCGTCCCTCTCAGTTTCAGTGTCTGTATTCCAAATAATTTATAGCCTCAGACTAGGCTCACACCCACTGCTTCCTCCCTCCTAGTCTTTTCTCTCTCTTCCCTTTCTATCACCAATGCTCCCTTGCTTTTGCTTCCTCCCAGTTTTGTTTTGGTTTTTTTTCTTAAGTTCTGTTCATGCTCAAGCCTAGCCTCATCTTCTTCTCACTGCCCAGCTGTAGTCCTGTGCAGTGATGGCATGCTATAGCTACCTCCTTTTCCTCCTCGTTTAGTCCTTTGTTTTCCCTCTGTTTACATCTACTATTTCCTGCTGGCCCCAGTCTTCTCTCTGAGCTCCTCATCGTTTCTGAGTTTCCTTGGGGCACTGTCCAGACAACAGAAAGAAGGACAAAGATGTGGATAAAAGTATCTTGTTTAATTACAAGAGCTTCAAGTGAAGTAAATAGCTAATGCCAATGTGGATGAGCTGAAGGGTCTGTCAGAGGGGGAGAGTGGGTTTAATTAATGATACTTACATAAACAATGACTTTGGAGAAGAAGCCAAGGCTAAAAATGTGTTGCTGAAGCACGTCTGAACATGACTTCTATCAAGATGCTGATCAGTGAGTAGGAGTGAGATGGATTGGCTTTGCTTTGCTCCTGTAACTCAGGTACATTTGTGATGATGAGCCAACAACTTGCCAGACCAGAGACCACCATTTTAATGTGTGAATAAAACATTGAATCTCCAGCTAGAAGAATAAGCTTTGTAGTAAAATAAATTATGATTTTAATTGCTTATTTCAGCGAAATAAAGTTTGGTTTGATTATGTGTCAAACCCTCTTTCAAATACTTTGTTGTAGCCTCACAATTAAAAATTTAGCTGCTTCTGCCAAGACTATGCAACTTAGCTTGGAAATGTAATCTTTGGAAGATGTATTAATTCTTTAACATATTTTCTTTTTTAAAAAGCTCCCCAAAAGCTAGTGAATTCTTCCATGTCTATGTACAGGTTTTTTGTTTATTGTTCAATCTGAGGAACATATGAAATAGTTAATTAGTGTTGTCTGTAGAAATTGTCGTGAAAGATACTGGTCAGAATCCATATAGGATAGGAGTGGAGACCCTGAATAACCTACACCTAGTCACTACTTTCATTATGCCTTATTTGGTTGCAGAATAGAATAGTTTCAGTTGCAAGGGACCTACAGCGATCATCTAGTCCAACTGCCTGACCAATTCAGGGCTGAGCAAAAGTTAGAGCATGTTCTTAAGGGCATTGTCCAAATGCCTCTTAAACACTGACAGGCCTGGCGCATCGACCACCTCTTTAGGAAGCCTGTTCCAGTGTTTGACCACCCTCTCGGTAAAGAAATGCTGCCTAATGTCCAGTCTAAACCTTCCCTGGTGCAGCTTTGAACTATTCCCATGCATCCTGTCACTGGATACCAGGGAGAAGAGATCAGCACCTCCCTCTCCACTTCCCCTCCTCAGGAAGCTGTAGAGAGCAATGAGGTCGCCCCTCAGCCTCCTTTTCTCCTAACTAGACAAACCCAGAGTCCTTAGTGGAAGTTTTCCATTTCACATGCAAATGTGAAAATGTTGAAATATTTATGCAGACTCTACACACAGACCTACTCCTTTCAATGTTATATTCTGGGTAGGTTTGCCTCGCTTCTTGCAGGTAGAGTCCACTGACTCCATTTGCGCTCCAAACTGCGGGAACGGCAGTCAGCCCTGGTCCAAACATGCGGCAGCACAGCTCAATTGTGGGTCTGGGAGGGTGCTCAGCCCTGCCTGGGGCAGCTGCACAGCTGTAGGATTGGAGTTCTCCTTTCTAGCCCATCCCACAGAGGTTTTGTATTGCATTATTAATGTGTTTAAGCACTTGGCTGAACTCTATTAAGCGATGTAACTCTCTCTGTCATGCATAGTATATTTTCTTCCTCCTTTTTCCCCCAAAGGTCTATGAGTTTTGCTGTAGGATCTGAGGACTGTGGAAAAGTTTACTTTTTTTTTGGTCTTCTTCATAGACAGACTCCAAGTGGTGTTTAAGAAGGAAGATTGAAGGTGCTTAGCATTTGGAGAAGAAAATGGCAAAGTTGTAATAGTTCCTTATTTTCTGTTGAATTTCATTTTTCTTTCCGAAGAAAGCTCTGTGTCTGCACAGTGGGCTTCTGTATTTATGGTAAAGTGTCACTGCACCTGGGACATACAGTTATAGAGTCCTGTCTTACATTCTCAAACTTAACATGATTTTTTTAGGTGAAGTGGGCACAGAGAATGTGAAATATTAAGAGCTTTGACTTGAATCAGTATTGTGTAGGGAAACCGGTTTAGAGATGGGAGGATACATTTTGTGTGTTCTTGGTATTTTGCCTTGGTCACAAAAAATACTTCAACTTTCTGTATTAATTTGTATTTTTTGAAAGCTGGCTGGTTTATGCTCAGGTATGCTGTATTGCTGCAGTCTGTGGGGAGCTGATGAAGGGTTTTGTATTTGAGACTTAACCTCTTAACATCCTGGAGTTACCAACTTATCTAAAGCCAGTGTAATGTTAGTTGCAGAGACTGCTGTTGCTGGTGATATTGTTAAACTGTGACAAAACTGATCTGTTTGCATATGGATGCTCTTCTAAATCAAAGACGACTGTTATGGCCGTGAACTTCTGAAGGGATTTTCTTTGCTCCAGCATTCACCCATCACTCTTTATTTGATTTGGTTTTTTTGATCTGTCAGCTGCATTGTACAACCATTGGATTGTCTGATATGTAATGAAAGATGACTAATGCTGTACGTATGGTGAATGTTTTTGGCATCTCTCCACCTGTTCACTAGTTACATATTGACTAGGACCAGGTAAGAAATGATTGTTGAAAGATTCTCTACAAGAAAGCCAATAGCAGTGACAGACTTTCCATTGCTTGCAATTTATAAGACTGTTAGAATTTTAGAATTCATTACATATATGTTAGTGCTTTTTGGTCAACTAAAACAAAGGCAGCAATTTTTTTTTTTTTTTGTCCTTAGACTTTTACAGTGACATGGCTATTTAAAATGTAGTATGCAGGGATATTAAAGTTTGCATTTCATCGTACATTTACAGGCTCATGTAGTTCCTTGATACGGTATCAGATTTGAGATTAAGCTGAGTTAACCTGCTAAGTGATTGAAGAATTTTAAGGATTAGAGCAAAAGTATTTAAATAAAAAAAACTGGGCTTGAAGTAAGTGCTCAGGGACAAACATAAGCAGTTCAGATGTAGTGTAGGCCCAGTTTATGTGACGCTTGTTCACAGCTTTACCATGGTCTTAAACCTGCACTTTTGGATATTTTAAAAGATTGTCAGTTTTGGAAGGTGTTTGGCACTTGAACTTTTGTCTCAGGGACAGTCTTAGGAAATCTCACTGTTTATGCCTTTCCTGTTACTCTTGTTTATGGCAAGTATGAGCTATTGGGAATATCGTCTGTCAAATATGCTTTTTTCTTAGTTATTTGAAAATATTGAAGGAATGAGAACTTTTTGTCATTGCTGACTGTTCGATATGTGTTGGAGAAATGGTATCAGTTATGTATGTGATCTGTTAATGGCTGATACAGCCTATTAACAGAAATAAAGATAAATTAATGGTCAAGCAGAATTTCATGGTGGGCTGGATTGCAGCTGTGAATGAAATTTTGTGTTTTGCTAGGGAGATGCTGCTCTTTAAGGTTTTGTAAAAAGCTAAGAAATTAAGTGCTGCAGCATGAATTCTTCAAAAGCAATACCAGACATATCTGAAAACATATCCTTGAGAATGGAAAATTTGAAACGTTAAATGTTTCTAAGTCTTTAAATGCAAAATTTCAGAATGATCAAATGTCTGTGTTTGAAGTTGTTGAACGCATAAGGATGCCAGATTCATGAGGCTACATCTGTTATTCATATAACTTCTGTGTATGGATTCTGTAGGATGATTAACTGGTTCTTCAAAAAAATTGGTACGATAGGGCAATATTCACATCAAGAATATGTTCAGCTGCTCTGTACAAATATGTAATGAGGAGGAAAAATCCCCGCATAAAACTTGCCTCCAAAACTAGTTCTTGTGAAGGCCAGAGCAAATGACTTTTAATATAAATTTTGAGCAAACCTTTTAATTACAAGGCCACCTGACTTTCGTAGTATACTGCTCTGGCTACACATAGGTTAGCGGTGGCTTTTTGTTTGTTTGGTTTGGTTTTTGGTTTTTTTTTTTTTTTTTTAATTTTACATAGTCTGAGTAAAACAGTCTTTTCATGCATACCTGCGTAAGTCCAACATATCTCATTGTTTGGATGCAGCCCATGGGATAATTCAAAATAGCATTGCTATTAGAAGAGATGGAAAGCTGATGTTTTGTCCTTGGTCCCAAACATGGGATCTTCCTGCGCTTGTTTGCACACTTTGGTATTCAGAGCGTTGTCGTAGGAGAAAAAAGGGGTAGGGATGTTTGTATATGGTATTTACAATGGCTTAATCTTTGCCACTGTCACTGCATTAATAAAGCCTAAAAAAGCATGGGGCATGCCCAAACCAGTAGTTGGTCCCCCAAATTGACCATATAGGACTGCCTTGAATAGCATGACATAATTATTGACATAGCACAATTAAAAGTAAGTGTTTTTAAACACATACTTTCTGCTCCCTTTCAGACTCTTCAGGATTGTTTGAAGAGGTACGAAGAATAAAATTCAGCCACCAAAATTGTGTAATGGGTCTGGTTACAGTATATAATCATAGCCGTTACATGGTGCTAATAGAGAAAGACAAGTTTGCACTCTCACTGGAAAATTTCTAGGGGTTTACAAATCAAAAAAAGTTTGAAAAACATTAGGAGATGATTAGATCTAGATTTCAAACAAATAATTTATTGTGCTTAATACCATTTTAGTATCATAAGAAAAAGGAGTTGGCTTGCAGATTGGGAAGTCCACAGGGTTTTTCACTGCCTACTTTTGCATATATAGTAGCTTCGGTGGTAGGCAGGTACCAATCTACTGATGCAGGGAGTAACACCATCCCTGTTCTAAAAGTAGAAGGTATATGAGAATAAAAATGCCAAGTATTAAACGTTTTGTTGGAATATGACAATAATTATTATGCTGCTGGTTCTGAGTCAAGTTCAGGTTGGTGTCTGCAGAACATATCAAATTACCTCTAAGCTTTTTAAAAGACTGAGAAATATCCAAAATAATGAAATAACCAGCTTGCTATATTAACTTTTTATAGAATGGTACATGTATTTGCCAGATCTAGAATAGACTTGAATGGGGCTTAATACTAAAAACTTCCTTATGGGAGAGTGGTACCATTAAAGTCCATGGCAGAACACAGGCAGTGCATCAAAGACTGCATGGTCACATAGTGAACTACTTCTGTTGTAGTTGGATAGCTGATACTAATCAGTGCTATGAGGGAAATGGTCAAAAATAGTTAAAATTGTGTGCTTTAATTTTTTTGGTTTTATACTCAAACTAAAAAATTCTAACCTGATTTACTAAGATTAGTTTATATGATCGTTTTGACTCTAATGATTATATAAGAATAATTCCCATGAGAGAATATTTGGATGCAAGGGAAATATATAGTGCTTATGGTATAGCCAGTTATAGTCTTTATTAGAAATTAATGACTGTGCCAAATTTTGGACAGCAGGTGATATTTCAGTTCACTTCTTAACTTTTAATGAGAGGTAAGTTCTAATAAATTGGGCGCATAGCTGAGGTCATTAGAATTAATTCTGACTTCTCCCATGTACAGTTATGAACAGTTGCTTTCTTCCTCAAAGTTCACTGATGGTGCTGCATTTTGTACTCATTTACATGCACGTGGGTTTCCCTCCCCTGTTTTCTAGGCATAAAATATGATTCTACATTATACTTTTTCAAATGGGGACTTACAGTGTACTGCTTTCTAATATTTCAGATTGATCGCTTTGCTTCTGCAAATTATGGTTAATGTTAGTTTTTTATTATGAACCTTTATTGTTTTTGCCTCTCATTTCCTTGTTAGAGAAGAAATTTAGCCTGAGAGATGTAAGGGAAAGAAGATGATAGTTTTAATTAGTAGAGGAGAAACACATAAAAAGCCAGCTAAGGAAATAGCAGAGAATTTTTTTTTTAAAGATTTTTGGAGAGGAATGAAGTGCTGACCTTGTTTAATGCAATAGGATTAAATGCCAAATCACTAATGTTCCCCATGTGATGCTTCTGGTTTTAGCAAAACTCACATCAGTAACAGTGGTGAGGGTATAGGTTGGCCTTGGGGGAAGAGTTATGAACTCTTATATTTTGGGAAATGTCTGCAAATGTTTGTCGTTGTCCTCCCCTGCTTTGTTTGTTTGTTTTTAAGTACATTCTTAACTCCGTGGGAATTATTTTCTGAATATAACTGAACAGCAGGATCGAAAGTTGGCTTGGGAGACAACTTTCCTTAGTTGCCTATTAGTTTTGTTTTGACTAACTGGACCTCATGTGGTGCTGAGGAGTCCAAAAGTGTCTAAGGCTGCAGTTCTCATTTTGAGAACGTTGTTTTCATCTTCACCTCGCCTTCTTCCAGGGCTAGGTTGGTTGTGGGAGGTTCTTTCCTGACTTACAGTTGTTGGAGGAACTGCTATATCATGTAGCTGGTCACTACGAACTTTTTCCCAACTATGGTTGTCCATTAAACTGACACCTCCTGTGAGTTCTTGATTTGTCATCTTGCTGCAAATAAGGATAAAATTTATGGAAGTCTGTAGTGCATAAGGAAGTGCAAGAAAGCTGAGGTTTATCATATGTAGCCTCTTTCTTTTCTCAAACGTATAGATTACATTAGCATGACATCTGAAGAAGGAGAAAGGCAGGGTAGGGGCAGGGTGCTGGGTCCTGTGGCATCTGCAAAGCTGGAGTGATACAATGGAAGAGAAAGACAACAGAAAGTGAGCAGGCTTAGCTGGAAGAAAATAGAATGACATAGGTTGGGGAAGAGACAGTCTAACATAAGAGGTGGAAATATGGATTTAAAAAAACCCAAAACGGAAAAAGAACGAATACCAAGAAATTATGTGGAGGTTATGATAAAATACATCTAAATAGGAAAGAAAGGAAGGGAAATGAAAGAAGGAAGAGTGAGAATGAAACTTAATACTTACAGGTTAGTGAATTTAATTGATGCAGTTATGCTTTTTACTGTTTCTCTGAGTTTTATATAAAATATTTTGGAGCAAGAACAGCTCATTATTTTGAGTACTTCGATACATTGTCATTGGTAGAAGCTTTGGGCTCTGTATTTATATTTTTAAAATTATAATCTCTTGTTTGGGACAGAAATGAACTTAAGAATAAGCAGACCCAAAAGAATATCAGTGTGATTCGTTAGAGATTTAACTGCTGGGATTTGTTTTTCCAGGTATTAGCAGTGAGGCCAAAATAAAGCTAGTTCCTCTGGAAGTTAGTAACTTCAGGATTCTGATTCCCTTCCTCCTTGTCTTCTTTAAAAATAAGACAAATTTTGTGGATAGTAGCCCAGAGAACTTACCCGTGACTCTTCCAGCACCCTGCAGTTCTCATTTTCTGTGTGCAGAAATGCTTGTTAAGTTAGATAGACAGGAATGTTCCTTACGTCTTAGACATTTGAAAAGTACTACTTTTGTTAGCTTCTGCTAAATCTAGACTTGGACTAAGGTGTTTTCTTGTCTGTGACAACTAGCTAACAGAATTTCTCAGTTAATTGCTTTGAACTCTGAAGTGTATTGAAATATTAATAAAATGAGGAGATACTGTAATTTAGGATGCTAGCTATGCATCACAAGTGATCAGCAAAAAACCCCAACATTTAAACCCTCTTAATCTCGGGGAGCAGCTATTTCAGAGCATATTTTGCAACTTCTCATAAAAATCGGTTACAAATCATTGCTTTCAACGAGTAGTACTGACACTTGTGTTTTTGCTAATTGGGGCTGGTTTTGGTCATCAGGATTAGTTGCTGTAATGCTGAGCTGATTCTTTGTGATTTTTGGTAATGAGTGGATTAAGTTTTTATGTGTTTCACCATAGACAAAAGGATATAATTTTTCAGTGAAAGATTATGTAATTATATGCTCTGTCTTTGAAACTTCAGACCACTATCCTTGAAAATATTTTTCAGACTGGCAAATATTAAAACTTGGTATGATGGCTTCAGCAGTTAAAGCAATTAAAGGGTGAAAATTGGAGGTATGAATCGTTTCCAGCAATTTTGGGAAAATGTTCTGTAGTGTTGAAAATATTACAGTGTGATATAATTGCATAGAATTTTAAATGATGGATACTTTCTTGAAAATGTAGGTTTCCTGACTTCAGGGTGGTGTGTCAAAACTTTCTGTCTGCCAAAAAATGGCATTTTATAGTGATCAGGTACCAGCCTTGAGGTGTTTGTTGTCCCTTTTTACTCTTTCATTCTGACTCTGCCTTCCTTTTTGATGGAGGATGGTGAGAGCAATAGAAAAGCAGATATACTGCATCTGCTCAAATGTAAATCTGTTCCATTTCCATAGGTATTGTCCAGCATTTGAAAAACAAACAAGCCAAAACCCAGATACAGTTAAATGTAATCCAGTTTACTTTCAATCTTTGCTTTTCCACTATTAATAGATTGCTTGACATTTCCCACTGGATATTTCCTTTTTTTTTGGTTTACTTTTACACGGTTTTGAATGTGGATGTAATGTCACTGATTCTAAATTGAGTATTTAATTTCTGTAGTACAAGATGCAACTGACTGGTGTTTCCCATCTCTCCACGTCTCAATTGGATAGCAAGTGTGAAATGGGTTTCAAGTGAATGTCAGTGGAGGTTCTGTGAGGATATCCAGAAGCTCTTAAACGTTATGTTGGTCTGCAGTTGAAAATAACAGAAGGGGTCTTGGTTTGACTCATAAGTTTTAGACCTCTAATATTCTAATTAGAATACTAACATAGTCATTCAATGATTTTCACCTGTACTAAACTCAAAGGTTTAGTGCAGGTGAAAGTAAAATATCACTATATTTAGAAGACCAGAAATAATCTTGCTGCAGGACTTCTGGGGGTTTCTAGAACAAGATACACACCTGAGGCCTGGCAGGTAAAAGAGGAGCTGAGAACCGAGCACCGGGTTGTATGGCAGCCCACCATGAGTGTCCTGGGGACTCTTTGCACTGGCTCCATGGCAGCAGCGTGCTGGGGAGCACAGAACACCCAGAGTCCTCAAACAGTCTCCAGAGAAGGGGAAAGTTGATTAAAGGGGCAGGAAGACAGGGGAGTTCGTCAGCAATGTGTTGAAACCAAGGTGTTCTACAGAGCATTGGTATTTTGAGGAGGAAAAGCATGCTTTTGGAGTTCTGAATTGTTTTAGAAGCATTGTATCATCTGCTGTTTTTCAGATTGATGTGTTTAAAATACAGACATAATTGCATTACATTATTTTTTCTTGCCTATTTTCAGGTGGTTTGGATGTTCTTACAAAATAGAAACAATTTTGTGTTCCCAGGCTTTTTGAGATCTCTCTTTCTTAAAGAAATTCCAGTTTTCCTTTGAGAGTTTTGGGCTGAGTTAGTGGTCTCATTTTCCCCCCTACCTCATCTCCAGTTTAGCAGGTTTTTTTTTTTTTTCTTGCTTTTACTCTTGCTCTTTCCTGGAAAAGAAGCAAAACATTGTATGAGCTGCAGAGGAACATACTGCTTAGTCTTATGGCACTTCATGTATACCATAAGGCATGTTATATATTATATCTGTCTTTTTTTATAACTAGTTCACTTTTATTAAAAATAAATGGTGATAGCAAACTGACATGTGAAAGACAAACATGTAATGGTGATGAAAACCATTTAATGATTAGTAAGGAAGCAAATATTTATTGAAAATAAAAACCATGTCTAAAGGCTCTAATGCTGACTTTTGGAAACACTACCATGTTGTGGTATTTGCAATACCGTATGTCCTGTACAGTAGATATTGTTTAAAATTGCTTGGGAACTGGAGCTTGCAATTGTGAGCTTGGAATGTCCTGCAGATAATTAAGTTGTGGTCAGGCTTTAGAAAAATAAAAAGTTCTCGAACTATGATTTTATAAACATGCTACAATAACATTTCTTTATATTTAACAGTTTCTTATAGAAAGCTGATACTCTCACAAGGCATTGACTAAAGGTAAAACATCAAGAAAGAAAAAATATTAAATTAAAACTTCACTTAGGATGTTGACAGTTGGCTTGTAATATTAAACAGATGTGCATGTTCTTGGGATATTCTTCTTTCAGAACCTTGTTGCATACCCATTTTCAAGTGACAGCTACAAATTTTTGATTAATTTAAAATTCTCCTTTCTTCAGTTGTCTTTGTTATACATTATTTTCTTTGGGTCAATTCAGCTGGACAGTGTGATGCATACTGTAGTTTCTGCTGTGATATTCAAGGGAAAGAGTTCCTTTTATGTAGGCTTAAATTGAGGCATGAGTCATTCAACTATATAGAAAAATTATTACATGTATGCAAAGATTCTTGGGCGCGGTATTACCTTTGCATGTGTAAGTATGGCATTTATTGATCTGGTTGTGGATATGATAGGGCATAATTTGGTCTCTTTGGCTCCTAGTCAATACTGCACATAGGAGTCAATACCAAAATAAAGAAACTTGAGTTTTTAAAAGATGTAAGTTTAGTGAAACGTAGAGGGAATTATCAATTAAAGGAAAAGAGTATAGCACTACTAAAATGACAAAATGTCGTGTCCAGTTCTGATGTCAACCTTTTTCAGGAATGTGGTGGTGGTGGTGGTTGTTTGTTTGTTTTTCTTTTTACAGAGGAGAGGTACAAAAATGGTCTAAAGTCTGAAAAATCTACTTTGTGGTGAGAAATTTTCTCATTCTGTTTTGTTAGGGGACATGATCACAAGAAAAAAAGTCTCCGATTGTTCATAGATCTTATGAAAAGGCAAAAATAAGATACAATGCTGAAAAAAGTGCACATTATTTGTGGTGTGATTCAGCTGACCCTTGACTTGGTAGATTCTGCATCGCGTGAAATCTCCAAGTAAAGTGTGTATATTGCAAAATACATATGGTACTCAACAAGTAATGCAGGAGTTAATGCGTAGGGATGGCTCAGGAATTCCTTTTTGCATATGGGACACTGCTTCGTACCAAAGCAAAGAATTGGTTACTGGTTTCCCAAATCCCAGACTACTGCTCCAGTGACCTATGACTCTGATCAGTCTAACCTTAGACTGTGCAAATGTATGAGTGTTCTGTCTTCATTTTTAATAATAAATGAACTTACAGGAAACAACATGTTAAAGTATTTCTAAAATAAAATAGCCATATTGGACTTAACAAGGCGCTTAATCTAGTTATCTACTACAGAAGTTACTTACTGCAAAGTAAATAATGTCGTCTTTATGATTTTTTTCCCTGTATGTACAAAGACAGATAAATTTTTTTTTTTTTTTTTAAGAATAAAGGAAGAATTAACCAGTGTGAGGTATTCATTGGTTAAATAATACTACATTTCTGTAGTCTTTATACCAAATCAGTTTCATGTATATGTATTGGATATTGCCTGCCTTTGTTTTTTAAAGATTTGTGTAAAGACACAATGATACACCATAATGTGAGCGAGACTAGCTTATTGTAAGAATACACTTTATTTCTCTTAATGATGTTGTTTCCAATGCCTAAGATTTTTAGCTCACTGTGGAACTCATTAGGGATGGGAAATACTTAAGAGAGCTCAGATACTGTTTCATATGCTTTTGAGTGTGATGTAAAGGAGCGTACAGCAAATATGGGAAAATACATTCTAGATATAATAAAAATGTAAAGGGAGAAGAAAAAAGGAAAAAATATCAAAGAGTTAATTAGTTGGTCTAAAATGTGACCTAGTATAACTTCTTATATCGTATTTTATTTTCTTCTGTGTTATTGCATAGAGGATACATGGTGCTGTGGTCTGGCTATTACTTTACCATTGCTTCACAATTTATTGTCTGAAAAATTACAGTAGTTTCAGGAGTGGTTTGTGGGTTCACACAATACCCTTGAAATACATATTATAATTTTATTTTGTAGGGAAAAGAAGGCATGTACATTTTTTTTGAAGGAAACTTTTTTTGCTTACAATGAATGAAAAGAAGCCTTTTCTATATAGCTCTTAAATAAAGAACAATTCTTATTTTATTGAATTAAGCATATGCATCCTATCTAATCTGAATATTATTCCAATTTTAAAGAAATACATTTAAAAGCATCCATTAGAGGTATGGGAAAGAAGAGAATGCAAATATTACATGGGTTTTATCTTTTGAGTAAATTTGCTTGCTTGTGTTTGACACTAATAAGAATCAGAAGTTTACTTCAAAGACCATTTTTTAAAAATTTGTTTATACGTGGTTGTTACTGATGCTTTTACATGTAAAAAAGAGCTACTATTACAAAAACCTATCATTTGTTTGCAGGCATTTTATGGATTGAACTGTTTTGAACAAACTGATTTGTATCAATCAGTTCTTAAAATACAGTGGAAGAAGTTTCTTCTTTCAGTCAGACTTGTAAGTTGTAGTGGGAATTCTGCACAGCCTGATGATGATAGGCACGATCTTCTATCTGAGCAGGCATACTAATAGCTCTGTTGTTATCATCATGGATCTTTCGGCTGGGGCTTTGTGGTGGTTGGTTCTGACTTCAGGTTTTGTCCCTTACATGGAGGACTTCGAAATAACATGGATAAAATGTTAATCGTGGAAATTACATGACATAACTTGCTACGCTCTTAAGCCTCTTTCCTTAGCACACTCGGAGACAGAGGGACATTATATTAACAAATTTCCTATTATGCTTATTACTGGTCTTAAATACTAAATCTCTGGCAGAACAACTCTATAGGTGTCTGATCTTACAAAGATAACTGTTTGACTGAGGCTCTTGCCAGTGAGATGTTTTTGATTAAACACAAATGTATGTTGTAACAAAAAATATTCTTATTGGAATTTTATAAGCAAGAAGATTGTTGTAATACAAATAACTGAAACTCTTGAATAGTAAGTTGTTTGGAATTAAGTTTCCTACCTCTTTTAAGACTATGAACCAAACTATTATATTGCCCTCTGATTGCATGGTGTGTTTTCTGCTTTACATTGCCATTATGGTAGCTCTGAGAGTCCCTAACTGAGAGCAGAGCTAGATATCCTTTGGAACATTTGAACTTGTAACTAAGCAAGACGTTTAAAGACGCAAGATGAAATCCTGGCTGTACTGAAACAGGCTGCAGAGTTATGGTTGATTTAATTGAAGAAAAGATTTTTGCAAAAAATTCTTAGCACAGAGTGAAAGTTTAATGCTCATTGTTTGTTCCACATTTTATCTTGTGAGTGAAAGTGAGGATGAAGGCTCAAATAAGAGAACACTAAAAGGGAAGTCTTCTCGAGTGCTTTTTAGGATTTTTTTATTAAGGTACGTTCCTCACTTTTTTGGTTTGTAAGAAGAGAACTGAATTCATTGGGACTATTTATACACTGTTGAATTGGGTCCTAAGAGAGCATTCTCAGAAACTTCTGACAAATGGGAAAGAATTATGAGTAAGAACATTTCTAATTTGTGTTATTTATTCATATTTCCAAAGATATTCTGTACCCTAAACCAAAATAATTCTACAAATACTTATGCATAACAGTTGTTGGGTAAAACTTGCAATTTTTGCAAAAAGTGTAGTTTTGAAAGTATGTAAGAGTTGTAGCAATTAACCTACATGCACATTTATAATTCTAGAAAATGGACAGCGTATTACATGCAAAGACTGGATCTGATAGACCCAAATTGCTTAAAACATCAGTTATTGAAGATGTCCCCCTGGGACTTTGAGAAACCATTTAACAGATGAAAGTACATTTTGAAAAGTTTGACCTTACAGGCAATCATAAAATGAATCAAAACAGTTCTTTCCTCCCTGAAATGTACAGAGCCCATCTGTATCTAATCCAGTAATTATAGACTGAGTTCAATTACCTTTTCAAACTTGGAGCAGACTGGAGACTAGGCAGTGAACAAACATAGGGTTTTGTCTAGACCTCAATTGACCACAGTCTAAAACTTGAATTTATATCTAATTTTATTTTTAGCTTCGTTTGATAGTTTTTAAAGGATTTATTTTGCTACTTAGTTGCTAGATCATGAAAGTTTTTACTTCTTGACCTAGTGTTTATGGCTACATTTCTGTCCCAGTGAAGTTAATAAAATGACACCAAGTCCTAAGAGTTTGCTGGATAAAACATTTTAAATGTAACAAGAGTGGGTTAACCAGCTCCTTTGAGTCTTTAATATTGCTACAGTGAAGTTATGAAAGAATCTGAAAAAAATTATGTAATTTATTCTCTATGCTTGTATCTGTATATTTAATGTTCAGATTTAAAAAAAGCCTTGATGTTGTTTTTTGCTCTTTTAGCAAAATGAACCCCAAACCTACCTGACTGCACTATTGCCAGTAGTTGACACAGATTAGAAACTGTGCTGAAAATGTATTTTATTAATTTATTTCAGTTAGAGCAAACAGACTATCCATTCAGCCATACAGACTGTGTTAAAGAATACATACACAGCTACAAGTTGTAGCAGCTAGTGTAGGTTATCCCTTTGACCACCAAGTTGAAGCCCAGGCATTTTTTTGATCTTATCCTACAAACGAAACAAACCACATAATACACATCTTGTTGAGAAGTATTGTGTCCTGCGTTCACTGTCTGACATAACAACATTGTCAACATGGTGTTCTCATTCCTTCTATGACGGTTTATGTGCAACCTTCACTTGAAAAGCATTCTTCGCAATAAAGATGTGTGTAGTTTGCAGATGCTAACCGCAGCGTGTAAGACTTCTGTTACAATAGTACATTTCCTATCTCTTGGGTAGCAGTGGAGGAGCAATGATTAAGGACGGAATAAACACTATATTTTTAACTTCTAATTGTGCCGTGTGCTTTTGATGGACTCGCGTCTCTTGGCAAGTGAAGGCTATGATAATTGGTGCGTTTAGTTTAACTTACTGATTCTTAATAGTAATCAGTGTTTTGTAGCAGTTGCTGTAATTAGTTAAGAATGTGGTTCATGATGACTTCCAAGTCAACACGTATTTAGCAAATAAGACGTACTGTTCCAATGAATAGTAAATTTGATGTGAAAAGCAGGAATCTTTTGATGTTTAATTGGTTTCCCTTGTAACACTTGAGGAAAAAACTGATCTAAAGAAATGTTGTGTAACTGTAAAGCTGAGAGGCCCAAGAAATTGCATTGACTATTCTGAGTGTATTTTGTGTCTATATTACATAAGCATGGGAAAAGTTCTCTAATACTTGTCCTCTGGTTTTTTGTAGTGTATAGTAGTTTTTTGGACGTATGATAGTGTTCTGAAAAGGTAATATGGAAATATATCCAATTATTTTCATAATCATAATTTTAAAGCAAAATTTGTAATAGTATATGATGAGGAAACATAGTAGTTTTTGGTATATAACATCAGTCTGGTTTTTTTTCTTTCAAAAAAGGACTGTCATGCACTCGGAAGTCAAGAAATCCAGTCTTCAATTTCAGTCCATCATCAAAATCCTATTTACAAAAGCACTGAGAACTTGGTTATTTCCTCCCTGCCTCAACTCCACATCAGGAGCTAAGACCTTTCAGCTGTTGCTGATGGCAGATGTCATAACCTGTTGTACAGTCATATTTGTATTAGTAGGTTTATCGTAGAAGATAGGACCATATGCTGTCTAAGAACAGTGAGCTCTTCCAGTAAGCCCCATAGCACTTTTCTTCTCCTCTTTACCATAAGGGCCATAAGAAATAAACAATTCATCTGGAAATTCTGGTAAAGTTTGTGCTGCCATTCAACATACCACCAGGCTTTGTAATTGAAAGTAAGGATAGTTGATACAAGTTTCTGATTTTTTTTTTTTTAATTTATGTAATAAAATTGTGTTATGGCTTCATAGGAGTTAGAAAAGCGCTGCTACATCCAGGATGCTGAACCTGTTACTTGTGCTCCATTTCATTTTATAGGGCTTCGGTGTTGCACAGCATTTCAGAAACTAAAGCATTTTAGACCAACAGCTGAAATGAATATGTTCTGAGAGTAAACTAAGGCAATGCCTTTAGTCTGTACATTACCTGAAATGAGAAGTCTAGATTTTGCACTGTGTTTAGTCTGATCTAGGTAATTTTAATTCTAAGATCTAGTGACACTCCTTTCACCCCAAATACTAAGGCTACTGACAGTAATTGTTAGAAGAGTAATGCCTGCTACAATAGACAAAAATTGTGTAACAGTAAAAATGGAAAAATGACTGTTTCAGTCTCTCTCAAGATTTTTCATGACCTTATAAACTCTGTTTGTCCTAAGTGAGGGTTGGTTGGTATGGTTCCACCTCTTTGCTAATGAGCAAAAGGAGTTTGTTTGTTTTGTGACTGTTGCAACAAAATACCTAATTTCAATTAGAAAGTCACGTTCAACTAACACTGCCTAATAGATTCTGCCACGTGCCTTGCGTACACTATATGTTTGTAATGTAAAACAGTCAGTACTATTATTTTTTAAGCAACAACTGTGTTTTCAGTTTAATGGAAAGGGAAATCTTAAAAGTGAAAGTATTTGTCCCTTGTACTTCAGTGGATATTTTTCTGTTGACTATTTTCAAACCAGATTACTTAAGTCAGCTCTAACCATTGCATGTACATCCTCTGCCTTGGAGTGCACACTCCGAACTGGGTGGAGAGCACACGTCTTTTAACTTCCTCTGTTCAAGTAAATGCATTTAACTTTCCTTGTAGGATCACTTTTAAATCTAAAGGGAATATTAACTATATTATAGTCCCTGGATTTGACTTTGGCAAAAAATAGTGGCTCTTCAGGAGTCACTCCATTTTCTCCTGTTTCACTCATTTAAAAGGAGGAGTAGCTTTCTTTTGCCCACATCTGTTACTTCCAACTCTTACTTTTTTTGTTGTGTGCTTTTATTTCTGGCTCTGTGTGTCATATTTCATCATAGCTCTCTGTTGAAATCTGTCTCACAATTTTAGTGTCAGTGATTTCTTATTGTTAATATTTCTTCTTTGTTTGCACTCCATTTGATTCCTTTGTTACTGTGTTTGTTTCCTGCTTTTTCTGCCAGCACATATTACAGAATTAATAGTGGCTTATTTATTTAAATGGTAAGGAAATTTTAGCTGCAGGAAGGATAAATTGATTTCCCACAAATATCTAGTCAGTTATTTCACTTTGTTTCCGCAGCAGAAGGCAGGCTTATTCTTTTTGTTGCTGTCTAATTTGTCTTATAAGACAAATAAATTAAAAGGAAAAGGGCAGTCCATGTGAAGCTCTAATCTATATAATTTATTTTTCCTTTGTCTTTTTTTCCCCTCTCTTGTCCAGCTCTTGCTTTTTGGACTTTTTCCTTTTCTTGACTCCATTCATATCATTAATTTGTATTAATAATGGCTACTAATTTAGCAATAAAAAGATGCATGCAGTTATTAAAGCTATGCTTTTTATTTTCTAAAGTGCAAATTTCTCAAATCTGTTTAAATAAAAGAAAAATTATGTTGAGTTACCTAAACTTCATAAGGAGTCACAGTTCAGCTAATTGGATGCAGTGCAACTAAATATGACTGCACAAAGTTGCATTAGTAAAACTTTCTATTTAAGCAAGGCTTTTTTATTTTCCTTCTCTGTTTTGCTATCACTAGTCATTTTTGTCTGTCTCTTCTATGCTTATTGATGCTGTAGTCATGTCAGACAGACACTTGAGTTGCTTATTGCAGAAACAGTGTTTGAATCATTATGAAGAGGACTGAAGACCACTCAGGACAAAAAAGAAAAAAATACCTTAAAACTGGTTTAGATATCATGGCTTTCAGTATCTTCACTGCTGCTATACAGTTATACAGCTATACAGCGCATGCAACAATATGCTTTTCTGTTGGTACAATATTAAAAATGCAGGCATTTGAAATTGTTGTGTGTTTCTGTGGGGGGAAAAATAATTTTGAGATGCTTTAGTTCTAATGCTGATGTGCCAAGGAGTAAAACATGCTATTAAAAACATGAAGTCATGTTAACACTCTCTTTGCTAGCATATATATAGCATACGGTGTTTTGTTTAGGCTGTTTTGAACATTTTCAAGGAGAATGTTTTACATCCTAATAGATTTAATTATTGGTTTGGGGGGTTTGTTTCTTCCCCCTATTAAGTGTTTTTTCTGTTTTATTACCCTAAATAAGGGCCCTATTCTTCCCAATTCCCTAGCTCTGTCTCTGGTATCTGTCTCACATTTGCACTGAAAATACAGTTATTGTTTTAGCCAGGATGTATCTTACGATGTTTTGGGTGTTTTCATTCTTTACCTCAGACCATGCCCTTCTGCTGCCATTTTTAATCTCTCTTGCATCTTCAATTCCTCCCTTCCTTCACTTTTCAGTGTTGCTCTTCTTTCCCCCCCCCCCCCCCCCCCACCTCTATGCCACAGTGAGTTTTACCAACTCCTGTTCCATCTAATCATACAGTCAGATACCTGCTTGACGTTTACCATGTAATCTTGACCAGTCTCCTTATGGTAAATTCTCTTCCTAGTATTAAGCTTTCATGTTTTAATTTTGATTCCTAGCCTTAAAATTTTCATCTTAAAGTTGCTAGTGAGATAGCTCCCCAGTAGAGAGGTACCTCATGCTTACCTTTCTCTCTTCCTAAGTACATCATGCCTGTGCATGGGCAGAATACTGAAATACTGATGAAATATATTTCAGTAATACTGACTCATCTGTAGTGCAGAGCAGAACTGTGGAGCTGAGGTGTGATATCTGTAAATCAGGTGTTTGTAACCCAAATAAAAACTGGAAAACATAGTATCACATCTGTCCTTGACATGAGAGAGACTGTTCACAGAATTCATATAAGAGCTGTAAAACATGGGTGTGGCAAATTGCAGTAGCATTTTACTCTAACCTTGAGTGAAAATTGTATACAAACCAGTATCCATCTTACACTAGATATTCCTATTTCTACATATTCGTATCTGCTGGAACACAAGTATTTTCTATCCAGTTGTTTTGTTATTTCCTTCTGGCAATGCAGTAGCATTTAGCTACTGCAGCCAAACCTGGGAAATCTAGTTGTTATGGCAAAAGACACAGAGGTAACATTGATTTCTTCACTGTGTACAGGTTGGCAAGACACAATGAAACTGCTCGATGGACACTGAATCTTAACACAGAGCTTCTTAGTAGCTCTTATGGCTTCATCTATAAGCACAATCTCTTTCCTTTGACTGGAAGTTAACATGCTCTTATCTCGATGTACTTAGGTGCTGGATAACTGAAATGTGCTCTCACTGCAAAGTGCTTGTGAACAGAAATCTGTCAATAAATTTAAGATGTGTCAGGGTGTGTTTCACAATCTTGGTTCCTAAGATTGTCTCTCAGCTGGCTGGGTGCTCAGCTGTATTTATAGTCACAGTAATTTCAGAATGAAGACTGTGTTGCTTTCCTGAGCAATCATGAAGATAACTCTGTAGTTTACAGCCCTTTCTTCTTGGAGGCCCTTCAGAGTTGATGACTGGCTGAAACCTCAGACTCTATGTGGCAGTATATAGTGGTGGTATGTCTCAGCACAGATGCTCTTTCCTTTTATTTCAGCCCTTTTCTTTCCTTCTCTTGTGTGTCTGTGCTAAGTTTTTGCCTTAGGTTTTTTGGCTTGTTTCTGTGTTCTCTCCTGATTTGCACATAGTATATTTTCTTTCCTGTGGATGCATACCATCAAAAAGCTACCTACTGTGTTAAGTTGTGTGTTCCTACGTGTTTGAGGCTTTGCAGAGATAGACATAATGCTTTCAGAATTGAGTAATACATTGCAGGGAGAGGTAGCCTATTACAGTAAACAAGTGAGTTAACTAGGAGACAGGAATGGACTGTTGTATTTTCAGGTGTCTTGTATGGCCTTGCAAAGTTCACTTCACTGAGTCTCTTCTGTCCCCTTTGCATTACAATCCAAGCGTTTGTATGTCCATGTGAGCCTTGAGTTTGGCTGAGTCTCCTAGATCATTCTCCCTTACAGACTGGGGGAAGAGAAGGAGACCAGAAGCTTATATATCCCATGTTAGCATTGGTTAGGATGATGCATATTCATGTGTCTTATTACACAGTTGCTTAGCTCGCCCCAATCACATCCAAGTTTCTTTTCTGCTGACTAATAATAGTGACATTGCAAGAGCAAGCATTAATTTGGGCCAGTATGCTCCAGGCCTTAAACGTGTGCAAGTTTGACATATTTTTGCCATTGCTGCTAAAGAACATTGCTAGATACAGAGGATTTCATAAATCTCTCTTTGAGGTGCTGGTAAGAGGAACATATAGTATGTTCAATGTCATTGGGCTTTGGACACAGCTGGAAGAAATAGAAGTTTTTCCTGGGAGGGTGCATGTGTGTGAAGGAGGGAGTGGGGGGAGGATAACAGGAGCACACGATTTACCTTTTCTGCAAGACAGGAGAAGGTTACTTTGCCAGGAAGAGTCACCTACATTCTCTGTTTGAGAGAGATGACTTTGGAGGGAGCTCATGTTAAAATGTTGTCTGTCAGTGTGCCATTGCATTACCTTTGTTTTCTTGATGGTAAAAGTTAAAGCTGTTGTAAGTAACGCTTTCGTTTCTGGCTGTGAATGAAGAGCCAGGTTCAAGTTTCGCTCAAATGAGGTTTTACAGGGGGATCAAAAGTATTTGGAGTAAACCAGTAACACTGCAGATTGTAGTCTGGTTGGATTGATAGGGGCATCCTAGAACTGTTCATACATTGGAGTAGAGAATGTCGTTATTTTATGTATTGACAACAGAAACCTACTCTTTGAAATCAGTGCTTTTGTAACGATTGCCCTTTTACGTTCAGCTGTTAACTTCCTTCTTCAAAAGACCCTCAGTCAAGGAGGTAAGGGCAATGCCATACTGGAAACTGATCTCTTTGTCACAGGCAGTGAGAAAAAAAATTACGTTGAAATAAAGTTTTAAATGATGGTAAACATTATGTTTTCAGCTGCAAATATCGTAGCAGCTTGCTGGTTTTCAAATAGCAAAGCTAGACAGTGAGTCACCCCATGTAGAGGGGCTTCCTGAGGACTTGAGAGTTGGTACTCTGGCTTATGAACAGTTACTGTCTTTGTAGAAACTTATGGCTTTTAAGCAGCTTAATCTTCTTTCTTTCTCTTCTTCAGTTATATATCTGTCATTGTATAATAGGTAGACTAATTGGGTTTAGCGTATAGAGTTTAGAGTTTAGCTTTCTAGTTGTAAATAAGGCTGAATTTTATTCTTTTTTCTGACATGGTCTGATAATTTCCTATTGATATGATTGAGGGAGGCTTAGAAGAAGGCCTTATATACAGGTAATGTAACAACTAGAAGTGCCACATAATAGTTTATCATAATAGGTACGGGAATTGGAGAAATGATCTGTTAGGTTATATTTCTTTTGATAAAGATTCCTTCTACTGTGTACTTGTATATTTTTCACAACTTCTGTTAAATTATGTGTCTGTTATGGGTGTTCCCACAGGGAACTATTTCAATCTATTGTGATGTGCAAAATTTTCTAGGTTTTGGGCTATGATTTCTTGTTTTGATGTTATATTGTGAAGCATATCAGTGTTTCCTCATGTGAAATTCAAGTTCTCTTCCTTGCTTGTTGAAAACACAGCAAATGCTGATGCTCTTTTAGCTCTTACTTAACTGAGCTATAAATATTTCGTTATTTTAACCTTGAAGTTCTTTATGCATTATCATTGTTTTTGAGGGTCTGCATGCTGGAATGTTTCATGCAACTTTGTGAATACTCTTAGTCTATAGGAAACACTGTTTTTTCTGAACATTATGTAATTTTTTTAGCTATGCTGATGTATAAAAATGTCTCCCACTTTGTGCTTTTTTTTCTTCTCTCCTATTTCCAAACTCTTTGTATGAAAAACTCATAAAAATTTTTGTACTGTTGTCTTGTTGGCCTCACAATGTCATAGCAGTTTCTCATGATTGCTCTTATCATTAAAAATGTTTCTTACATTTAACTTCAGCTTCTTTAATCTGAAAAGTCTTAAACTTTTTTCTTACTGATTGACATCTATCTCGAGTAAAATTAAAATACTCAGAAATCTGAATGCTTTGTTCAAATTGGTCGAGTATGATTAAGTTGTAAGAAGTAGCCCATCAAATAAAATCTTACGACTGCATACAAAGCTGTCTGCTGAATTAAAAAATCAGAAACCCAGCTTTCATTTGCAAGAGCAGTGTTCTGATTTTCATTAAATAAATTATGTTTTACTCTATTTTGTTTAAACTCAAGATTAATTTCTATGGTTACAGCAGATATAAATCTCTAAATTGCTTTTAAAAGGGATTGTTTAGTCAGAACAGGGCTGACAGTCTCTCCTTAAGAGAAGCTATTACTTAATTTTATTTTTCTAAGTTTAAATGTTTAAAAAATATTTGTAATGATACCCCAAAGGCATCATAAAAATGTAAAAATAATTATACTCTAAAATTGCCAAAATTACAGGAAATGGACATTTAAAAAAATCTTACTGAGATTCATCGCTGAGAAAAAGTGAGAAAGGAAAAGTGCCTTACTTCACAACTTAAATTCTTGCCAGGAGTTTCTGCTTTCAGTGATTAAAAAATATACTTTTGAATTGTCACCATTACTCAGACACGAAAGAATAGCATTGATTTCCCTTTTAATTACAGCTAAAGCTTACTGCTCTGAAATTCTGCAAGCACTTTCTCAAGAGAAATTTCTACGTGACTATCTGCTGGAATTTTTTCAAGTAGAAATTATTCTCCCCCATGGTTGGGGGGGACCATTTTTTTCATAGGCCAAACCAGTTGGCAAATTCCCCTAGGCAGATCAAAACCAACATGAACAGCATTTTGTGATGAACAAACGCAGGGGTCCAGAGACATTTTTCATGCCACATCATACGTTACCTTGGAAAGCTAATAGTCATTTAGTAGTTAACTTAAGAGAAATCTGACAGAGCAATGTTCTCTAAAGGGAGGGATTTTTCTCAGACATTATGGCTGGACTTCGGTCATGTCAGAAGATTCTCAAGTGGGGACAAAGTAAGGTGCCTTCATTCTCAGTGACACTTTTAGGCCAGCTTGTGCTCTGAAAAACTCCTAGCCTTTGCTATAGAGTTGACAACCTGTCACGGTTTGCCTTAATTACCATTTTAGAAGACACTTCTATTTCTTAGAAAGGGGCAGGGTGGAGGGAACGGGATAATATTAGCAGACTGGATTTCAGACTGACTCTGTTACTATCCCTGTCTGGTCCAAGTGTTATTAAAAGGATTATCGGGGGTTTTTTGCTACTGTTGTTTTCCTCACCTCAGTTTAGCCACAATTTTTGCTGTTATAAGGGCTAGTGGAGGGCTAATAAGGGCTATTTTTCCCCAGGGATGGAGGAGGGATTTTTTTGTTTGGTTCTGCTTCCTAGATGCTATAACAGAGGAATAGTAGCTTGCTCAGAAAAGCAGCAAGCAGTCCATTTGAAGTGAGGCAGCATGGAAGAAATCTGTGTGTCTAATTGAGAAACTTTGTCTAGATTTACCGAAGATGTGAATAGCCTCTATCAGTGCGTCACTCTGCATCAGCCACATAAGGACTTACAGTGACCAGGGCCTAAGTCAGGCCTTAGGACTTACAGTAAGTTCCTAAGATTTAGGGCAGATGATCCAGGTCTTGGGGTTTCCTGTTATGTGAGGGGGTTAAAAAAAAAAAAAAGAGGCCCTTTGTCTTAATTTTTCTGCCGATAGCATAAAGCACTTGAATGAAAATCTTAATGTGTACAGAATTAGCTTCTCTCCAGTATATTTATTTATTTGCTTTTGTGCCTGATGTGTACACGTTCCTTAGATAAGGAATCATAAACTTCTCACTTCTGACTGGGCATTTGCTTGGTCCAGTCCAGTATTTTAATGGGGGAGAAGCAGTTGGCATAAATGCTAGAGCAACCACTACAGTAGTGTTTCATCTGCGTAATGCAAATGAAGGTGTTGAAATATAATGAAAGGATTTTTGCACTAAGAACACTATTGTACCGATGATGAAAATCCAGAAAAATACTTGAACACTAAAACAGAACGGTGCTTGTCCCCCTGAATTGTATTTGACAGAGTGGTAGGATTTTGAGACAGAGTAAGTGCTGTGTCAGCTTGTGCTGCATCAGCGTAGAGGTGTAAATACACCGAAAATGTAGAACTCTGAATAAAAAGGGCCCGGCAGAGGAGCGTGGGACTGTGGTGCGCGCGAGGGAGGCTCTGGTCCGGCTGCGGCTTCAGCAGAGAGCACGCTGGCACAGCTGATGCCACAGGCTTAACTGCTCTGGTGCCCTGTGATGGCTTCTGCTGAAGCGGGTTCAATTTAGTCCCAAAGTGAAGCACATGCACATGTAACTCTCTCTGAATTGCACTGCAAAAACTTGGATTCTGAATTTCATATGATGGTCAGAGTAACCTTTTATGAGACTGGAAATCTCTTCATGTCGTGAAACATCTTTGAGTCAAGAAAACATAGTGCTAAATGAGTTCAGACTGTGAGAACAAGGGACAAGAAAAATATCTCTTACAGAAAGACACAAGCAAAGCTGAATGCAGTTACTGAAAGGTTGTAAATGGAGCGTTTTGAGCAGCAATGGTAAAGGCCAATTATTGTAAATATGTATTTTGACCAATTTACTTTTATCTCTCAACCGAAACATTCCCCACAATTGTTGTGGGGTTTATATTTTAGTCAATGAGGTTTTGGATGATTGTGTAAAAATGTAAATGTTAAAGCAAGTTATGATTAGAGTTGGACAATAAACAGCAAAAAGGGAAATAGTAAGTTCTATTAAAATCAGATGTTGCTTTTTTTTTTATTGAAAGTATTTGTTGCCACAGAGAATAAATGAAGACTGGTTACTAAAAACATTTAGCATGACATTATGTTTTAGAAAGCCTACTGCTAATTTTTTGTGGAGGTTGCCTCATGTTCCTGTTGACCCTCTACAGTCCATTTTCAGAATATTTAGGTGTGCTTCTGTACATGCAGGTATCAAACCAGTGTGTTCTCGCAAGACCTAAGAAAACAGTGACAAAATTAACACAGACCTCTTTATCTTAAATTCTACATGTATTGTAGTTTTCCTGGTTTCTGGTGCAGAACTGAAATTCAATGTTTATAAGTAATTATCCTACAAAATATTTCTTTTTCTGTATTTATAAATGCCTGAAATACAAAGCATTAAAATGGTTTTAAGAATAACTTCAATCTTGAAATAAATTCAATGGCTTCAAAATAATTTTTCTATACACTTGGAGTTTGCTGTAGGTACCATACACATTTTTAAAACATGCAGCAACCGCACCCCCAAATAGCACCCCAGTAAAACCTAAATCCAGTGATAATACTGAGTACTTGCAGTCTTGATTGTGGTCAATGGGGAACTGGAGCTTTCGAGCTCTTAGGTCTTAATTTTACTTTACTCTTATTAGAATAGTCTTGAATGAAAAATGGTTTGCAATTGTGTCGCAAAATTCAAAAAATAATATCTTCATCATGTACTTGACCAAATTTTATACCAACTCTGGATTATTTTTAAGGAAAGCATGGTAAGATGTGAGGCTTTTTGGCTGATAGGGATTTATTTACTATTAAATTTTCCACTTCGTATAAAAAATCAAAATAACCAAGTGCAGATCTAAAATGCACTTTAGAGGCTAAGTATTTCAAATATGAACAGACAGTAGCAAAAATCAATGAGACAATTTTTAAACCATAGGCAGTATTTATAGATATAAGTAAAGCAAGAATTAAGAAACAAAAAATATTTCCTTTAAAAGCAAGCTGGTTTTTTTCTTTACTGTGCAAGATGGGGCTTTTTCACTCTTCCCTTTTTGCCAGTTTGATATTAAGCAAAAGGAAGCATTTTCTGCTCCAGACCAGGCGTTAGGAAATTTGCTTTGCTTCTTACTGCAGTTTAGAGGTTTGTTAATGATCACCAAATAGTGCCTGTGGTATCCTGCAAATAGGTTTTATCTCCCATTATCCCACAATGGCTAATGCAAATTTTTGCAGTGATTCCTTCAAATTTTGATTTACTTTTACAAAAAAATATTGTGCTATTTTAAATTTGAAAAATACTGATATTACTACACATTTTATTTTTAAAATCTTTTTAAAGGTTTGTACCATCTTTATCTTAAAGAGTCAAAATGCCTCAGTCTTCATTTTCAAGGCTTTTAATTCAATTCGGTTTTGAATGTTCTTACTCCATGTACCATACACTTTTATTAATACAACACCCCCATTCTTGGTTATGTTAATTCCTTTGCTCCAAATGCAAGACTACTAATAAAATGCAGTTAAAATGTTGCCCTGCCCATTGCTGCTGCTGTAACATATATGCTGATGTAAAGCAGAAACTGAACAAAGTCACAATTTTCCCGAGATTAGAGGTAGCCAGGCTGGCTGTCTCCTCGCCTCCTGCAACCCGCTTCCAGCGCCGGGCCACCCCCACGCCACAGTTTAGATATTATTTGCTCTTTTGGGTTTCAGATTACGAGAGCAATTGATCTGTGTGACCTATTTTAGAAACTTCACGTTTGCTGGGGAAACCTAAACCAAATGTATCCCCTCAAGAGACAAATCAGCTGAAAACTGGCCAGTTGACATTTGGAAGCAGCCAGTGCTCCTCTTCAATGAATTCTGGTAGGACAGCACCACCTCATGGCATACTAATAAGTCACCATCCAAACCCCTTTAAATAACAGTTTTCACACTATTAAATTCAGAGCTGAAGCTTCAGCTCTGAATTTAATCCTTGGTTTAATTTAATTGGTTTAATCTTCATTGTGTGTCACTGTCTCGGGGAATTATATAATTTTGTCTTTTGAAGGTTCCAGTTTCTGAAATGTAGAACCCAGGTCATAGTATTTTAAAAACAAAATCTTGTCTGTTCTTAGGCAACATCCTGTAGGAGCCTGTGTGAATTCAATGGGCTGACAGTGCTTAAAATATAACCTAGAAGGAAGCTGTGTGGGACCTGGCCTTTCATGTGTTGTGTTTTTAAAATGTTCATAACTCTTCTAATCAAAGGTAGTTTGTAGTGGAAAACATGAAAATGACTCCATAGGAGTCATTTCTGCATCAAAACCTTTCTAACTAGTCTTTCCCAACTGTAATAGTCTAGGTAAGAGCCTAAGCTCTTAATTTTAAAATTTATTTCATATAAATTGGTTTTTTGTTTGTAGTATCTTTTCTGTTTGTATTTTAGTCCAGATTTCTGAAAATGCTTTCAGTACATGCACTAACCATGGAAAATTTCAACTTTTTTTTTTTTAATATGGTTTAGACATTGGAAACAATTTTGTTGTAATAAAAACAAGTGTACGTTCTTACACTTATTAGTGTATCTCCTCCTAGTACTAAGACTGTACTTTTTTTGGTCAGAAACATGCAGTCCCTGTACATCACCTAATGTCTTATTGAAATTCTTAATTTCTTCTGAAGTAGGCAGTGGATATGTTTGGGTTGACTGTATGTTTGGAATTGAAAACATGATAGGTGCCTATTAATATTATAATATTTTTTAATTTTTCTGCTCTTTGCAGAAGGCATTGTAGAATGTAGTCACCTTTTCATGAATCTGTAGATGGAATCTATTTAGGTAAGACATCTGAAGATCAGGCTTTTTGGACATATTGAAAAATTAAATGTAAAACTTTTTTTTTTTAATTTTTATGGTTAATAAGACACTTCCATCAGCAGTGCTTGTCAATGCTGCTGAATCAACAGTAAATGCCGTGTCTCATATGACTTGCAAGAGCCTTTCTATTATGATTTGGTTTTAAGTACTTTTAAAGTTTTCTTTAACAAAGTACATCTTTTAAAAATTCAGAATGGCAGTATACTGCGAAGTGTAACAGTCAATTTTATATGGTAGTAAATAGTTGCTTATTGTTCTGATGGAAGAGTAAACTTGATAAAATGCTATGTTTGTTCAATGAAAATGACTATTCAGTGCTGTCGAATTCTCCCTACAATATGTCACGGGAACCTACTCCAATCATTTTAATCGTAAACAATGCTGCTGCTTCTTGCATTGGGTTAAACGTATGCAAATTGGAACCTACTGTTTCATGAGTGATCAATTCTTTGTTGGGAGTGGAAAGAAATGTTGTATGTATTGCTAAGATACTGAAGGAAGCATAGTCAGCATCTTTGTTCTAAAGTATATGCATCTTTTGAAGATGCTGCATTGGAGGGAATGCTTTCCTGTTTCTCTTCTTGTTTAAAAATATAGCCTGCTCTAAAATCATAAGAAAAAATCTCTAAATAGACGAACATCTACCATTTCTAGCGAAGGCCCCAAGTATAAATAGAGCTGTGCATGCCACCTGTGGTAGCAGATGGTAGCCATTCACAGCTTCCTTTTGTGTTGGACCCGCATTATAGGCAATATTTGCTTTTATGTTTTAATAAGACCTGTTTAAAAAAATCTACAGTGGCAACAAAACACAGATATGTGTGTTAAAGAGGTAGTTTACAATGAAGATAAACTTTTTGAAGTGCAAACTGGAACCTGAAATAACTTAAAACAAGTTACATTAGAGGCTTTAGTGTGAATTTATAGAGTGGATTTTACTTGCATGATGCTGACACTTTTGTTGCCACCCAGTGGAAAACTGCTGCTGCTTCACTGTGGAGAATCAATTGTTTTATTATGATCAGAACTACCCTTGAGAGTTTTTAAATAACGCCTGGAGTTTCCAGCTTTGGTACCTGAGCTTAGGAGCTTGTCATTTCAAGTTTCTTAAGTTGTAACTAAATATACCTCCTTTCATGGCAGATGCGTCTTTTAGGAAGTTCCCTACTGGTGCTATCCAGCTTCTGCTTTCCCTTGTGCTGATACAGGTATTTGTGGAGCTAAAATGAAAGAAACCAATTCTTTATATTTGGTCTTAAACATTATTAACCCCCATTTCCAGAAGAGTAACTTTTAAAAAAGTAATTTCAGTGTTTTGGTGTGTGGTATTGACCCTCAAGGGAGTGCCAGTGGGAATGGGAAGAGAGGAGGGAGAGCCTGGACTTTCGTAAGCGGTCTTTGTTGTCAGAAAGAACATAACCCTCTGTATTCTGGTAGTGGACAGAAGCTCGAGAACATGCTGTTAGTATAATGATGTAAGTGATGTTGGCAGTAGTGGGAGGAAAGGTATTTTTTTCCCATGATTCTCATAAAAATGTTAGTTATATCTGGAAATTCAGTAGTGTTCTTCCCCATAAGGTAAGTTTCATCTTAATGTAGTGCAACAGTGCTGCAACTATGAAGGGCATTTCTCTAAGTCCTCCTATCCCTTCAGGGGAAAAAAAGGAAATAATTTCATTATTTCAGGGTTGAAGGAGAGGCTTATTTCTCTGCTCCAGACTTTCAGAGAAGAAGAAAGCCCATTTCCAGAGGCAGAGAATGGGAACCATGACAAGAGGCCAATACTCAGATGTGTTTGTGCTTCATCTTCAAATTGCTTTCATCTATCCTTTTGATGGCTGTGTCAACTGGTGGTATAATTGTTTTGAAAACAGGCATATACAGCAAATGGGAAGTTGTAGTTATGAAGGATGCGTAAATGGAGTGGAAAAAATTGATATGCTGAAATGCAAGTGGGATTTAAAATTGTTCTAGGTCTACTCAAAAGATTAGAGAAGACACAAAAAATTAGCCCAGAGGCAATAAAAAGCAGAGGGAGAGACAGACAGTGACTGGCCAGGAAAACTGTTGCAGAAGGGAAGAATTTGTAGAGATAAAGTCAAGTTTGGCAAAATTCACAATGAATTAAGTAATGGTATTAAAACCCCCTAAAGTTAAAATATTCTTTAGCTATGTAAATAAAAAGAGAATGAGGAAAAAAGTGGATTTGTCATGCAGCTGGAGTATAGATTAAGAATAGTTTAGGCATGGTCTCCAGACTAAATTAATAACGAAAAAGCCATGGACCAGCAGGGTAAAACTAAGATATGCACTGGGAAACAAAGCATGGAATTGGAAATTTATACAAAATCTCAGAATTTTAATGCACTCAAATTGTGGTTATCAGATAATCTCTGGGTTGAGTTCAGACACAGTGGATTTGAGAAATCCCAAGTTCTGAAGGCAGCTATTTTTAATGAAAATACCTTGAATTGAAGATGGTACCATTTGGTCAGAGGGAAGCAAATGTAATGCCTATAATTAAGTCAGCAGAGGCAAACTGATAATGGCATCAGCAGGGCCTGACCCAGAAGTGGTCCAGAATTCAGAAAAGATTTTAAGGGGAAAAAGATAAATAGAAACAAGATACAATGCAGTATAACTTCCTGTCTTCCTAAAAACAGGATGTGTCCAGCCAACTTGATGCTTCAAGAAAATCTGCTTTTCCTTCGTTAAGATGACCTGGTGTCTGATAAAGTGCCTGATAAAATGCTAATGGGAAGTCTAGAGGAGGTTGGCAGAGAAAATATTAACTCAATAAGATGAATAAGCAGAAGCAATGCTTCTGTATTGGAAGAAGTGTTGGGCTGAAGAGAGGTAGAGAGGTTAACAGTGGAATTACTTTTTGCATTCCCCAAAATAAGAACAGTACTAAACAAGATGAGTTTTTAAATCAATCCCAGAGTAAGATGGATGGGTAAAATTTACTGATGAGGGAATGCTGAGAGGAAGGGAGGAGCATGATACGTTACAGCAAGTGGTGAATGACTCTGGTGTCTGGAGTTGTGGGGAGAAGAAAGAAATTCAGCAGTAGAATATGTATTTAGCGAACAAAACAACAAAGAATAAGCTCGAAACTAGTCAATGAAAATGGTGGAAGAAAAGATACTTCCAGCTGAGTTACAAAGTAACTAACATCAGTGAATACCCTTCTAGTCATCTGCATTGCAAAAGGATGGATACAAACTGGAGCAAATGTAAAGGGAAATTATGGGTTAGGCAAATGCAGAACTGTCTTATGAGACGGAACTAAAAGCTTGGGGTTGTTTGTCTGGGGCTGTACAAGTTAGAGGGAGATAGGATTATTGACGATAAACTCAAACACACATGCAGGGAAGCAGAGCTTTTGAGGGAAAGGACTGCTTTGAAGCAAGAACAGATGGATAGAAGTTGGTAATCAGTAAACCTGGAGATTTGATGGTTCTTATGAATAAGAAGAGTAGTAGAATTCTAATAAAGCCATTCAGCTGGACTAGGGAGACGCTTTATTACCTTTAGGCTGGAGCTTGATAACTTTGTAAAGAGTGTATGGCGTGCCTCTGATAACGCCAGAATAATTGCAGGTTGATGACACTGGAGAGATCTTCAAGATTTATATTTGTATAATCAGGGATATTTTATGTCTGCAGAAGATTGTGTTGCACCAAAAAAAAAAAATATCTTTTTTTTTAAATAAAATTCACATTCCCTATTATTCTAGCAAGACCTTCTTTTTTGTAAAAATTTTTTAATTTTGTTGATATGGCAATGACAAATTGAATCCAAAACTATGCCAGCAGTACACGGTAAGAAAAGGCAAAAGAGAAATAGCAGCAGTGCAGGATCGCAGAAGATGCTGTTAGAATTTGAGGGAAAGTAGAACAAGAAGTCTCACTTCTGATGCAAATCTTGGGAACTAAGAGCTTGATGCGAGTATGGGCATAATGGTGTCATTCTAAATTCATGAAAATAGCTTTACAAATGAAGGAGAGGCAAAGTGGGGTCAGTGCAATTCAAACACACGATGACAATTTTAGCCTAAATAGAATGCTCTTTGTGACTAGATGAATTAATTACTGTAAGACAGTGTTCTTGCTTGTCATTCTGATTCTTTCTGCTTGTTAATCACTCCTAAATTGTAGCTATTGCAGTAATATTAAGATTTATTACTTAAAAAGTTTTGCTAATCTCTTTTCTAGTTTAGTGTTTGTTCACATATTAATGTAAATGTTTTGAAATGTGTTTCTTATTCTACATTTCTACTCTTTGTCCTCTGTACTACTTTCTTTCTGCCTATTAAGTATTATTGTTCTATTGAAGCACTGTATGACTGTTTTAAATGTTTTGCTTTCATAGACAAGCTTAATTTACCTATTCAGCAAATTTCATGACATACCGAGTCTGAGCTGAGAAGGAGATTAGTATACAAAAAATAAGTTCCAGTGGCAATGAGAAGGAACATCTGTAGAATGGTTTAGCTTATTCTTTGTGCCTCATTGATGTTGTAGTGATTTCAGTATTTCCCTTCTTATTGCTTATGACGGTGCTAAGACTTTAGGAAACTTCAGATCTACTGGAGGTACTAACAGAACTCAGTTTGCTATGGATGGGATGAAATTTCCCATCCTGTTAATCACATGGAAAACTTTAAACATGAAAACTGGGAAAATTCTTATCCAATATGATGAGTTGTAGTAAAAATGAAACAGCAAATAATAATAGGGAAGTGTATGCGTATTTATTTGCACAAGGAAACACTTATTTTTAGTTGTACAAATCACTGCGGTCTTACAAAGTACATTTTTTTTCCTTTTTACTTTTTTCAAAGAGCTGCTGGTCTTTTGGAAGAAATAACTGCAGGAATTAATCTTCTATTTATCCAAACTATTCTGTGTTCTTTCTCTGTGGTTTTTTGTTTGTTTAATTATAGGGAACATTTGCATGAAAATAGGATTTTAAGACTTGAACAGCTTCTGATGCTTTTTTCCCAGATACATGGAGTAAACCACATTTATTGTATTTGTAAACCAAAACAACTATTGTTTTGTAAAATTCCTTGCATGCTTTTTTACACTGAATTATTAATGAATATTTGAGAATATGCTTTAGAAAGGTTCCCCCTGCCTCCCCCTCAAAAATACATACCACTAATGTACATAATTCTCCCCCCTCTTCCTGCTCCCCATCATGTGTCCTTCAAGACCTGCCAAGGAAGTCATATTGGTAGTCATCTCATTTCTGTGGCCAATTAAACTTGATTTCTGTAGTTCCGCCATTCTCTAAGATAAGCAGCATCTTATGCTACACCAAATCTTTTAAATCGGACTAAAGTTTGCAAAAGTTCTTTCAGATTTTTTGGAGTGTTTTCATCTTTTCAAAGGATCTTTGTAAAGACTTTTATTAAAGAAAATCAAATGGATTTATAGCAAAATGTATCCACAGTGAAGTGGAAATCCAGAAACAGAAATTTGATAGGGATGTATGTTCTGGCAAAACTTAGCAATGATTATCAGATGATAGAGATACTGCTTTAGTTTGGGCACAAACTGGTCGCTCTATTAGAGCAAAAATAGATAGAAGAGGGACAGCACCTTGCTCTACAAATTCTAATAACTGAACTTGAATATTTATATCATGTCTCATCAGCAAAATGTTTAAAACTTTCTTGCGTGACCTTCTAAAATGAGTTTATTTTCTAAAATGTACATTAGGTTCTGGATTGCCAGTTTAGATAATGTTTTGTGTTGTTATTGTCATGCTTAATATTTTTAATGTTTAATATTGTAGTTATATTTAGTGTTTAGTAGTGTTTTGTTTATGTTTTTTGAATAGAAGACATGTATTTTGACTACTTTTGAGTTGTGCTTTCATACAACAGATCTTTTTTAGATTATTTTTATGTATTGACTGCTTGCAAAATGTGGACATTCTACTATAAAAGAGTAAATTTTATGATTCTGTTTAATTACAGAATAAATAACTTTACAAGTTCACGACTGAAGTTTAATTATGATTTCTATTAATTTAGATTTCTCATATTGGAAAGCTGAAAGATTTTCTTCTGCAACACAGAAAGGATTACATTAATGCTTACAGGTAAGCATGCATTGTGTTTAAATAGATTTATTTCCAGATTTATAAAGTGAACTGCTTAAAAATCTATAGTCATAATGACTAAAAACAAAATGCAGATTGCTTATTAATTGGCTTGCTGTAAGCTACTTAAGATGAAGAATGGTGCTGTCGCAAGAAGAAAATGGTCCTAAATAAAATGAGACTCAGAATTTGAAGATTTCTGGCTCTTAGAAGTGAGTTCTGAAACAGAACAACCTGGCAGTCCAAGTCCAACACCTTTTAAGGAACTGCAGAGCAGGTCTCTGAAGTGGTTCCTGAGACAGCAGAATACTGGATTCAGTGATCCAGGTTTTCCCTTTCACTCTATGACACTAAACCTACCTGTTATCACTAAGTATACAGTCAGTAGCATTAGCAGGTCCTGGAGGAGAATGGTGCGAACCCTTCAGACTTCAGACTCTGAAATGTGAGTTCCAGATGACGGACACTGTTGAGAACACAGCAGCACAGGATTTGCTTTTCTGTGACAAAAACCGTAGGCTTCAGTTCTGGTAGTCATCATGTGGAGAAAGTTTTGATTCTCTTCAGCCATTAGGAAACATTCAAAACTGCTGTATCTGCTTACTTGCTGATAGCTTTAGTAGTGGGATTTTTAGAAGATTAAAAAACAAGTTTACAGGTTGGTGTTAGTAAGAAAAAATAAGAGTGTCTTGTGATCTGCCGATTTAACATTCTTAATGAATTACTAAATCAAGTTATCCTGAGATCTAAATGTTACTGCAACTTGTATTTTTGGTGAACTGAGTACAAATAATCATATCATGTGAGACATGGAAAACTTGCTTTTTAATGAAACTCTTGTTACGTGCAAACTTAGCAGTCATATTAAAGGTTGCACAATATTTCATTGCAGAAATGGAAAATACTTAATAGGTGTCTCCACTTAACTAACTTTGCTGTTGTAAATAGAAGTATAACTGTTCCAGTTGAACTCGTCATCAGCTTATTTTATTTCATATTGTAGAAGTGGGTTTGTGACACACTTATGACTGCTATAAATATTTATTTGAAAAAAGTAGGTATACTCTGTGTGTCTTCACAGTGCAGACCCCACAACATCTAATTAATCATTCCTTTCCTTCCTTCTCAGTCTACGGGTATGTCTAAGATAAAAAAATGAACAGGGCAACATAACACACAGTGAATGCTGTCTTCTGGCGAAATACATTTGTGTGGGGAATAAGACTCGCTGAAACTGCCTGGCCTTCGTCACACTGTCATTTAAAGCGGGTTGATCTGCCACCCTGGTTATGCATAGGGAAAGAGGTGTTCTCCAGGGTTCTGCGACACCATTTTATTTTGAGATTTGTGGTTCAAAACCAAAACTTTTAAAATTCCAACCAGATGTAAAATTGGAAGAATGTACAGTGTGTGCAGTACAGAATGCATCCCAGTTGGGATGTTTTAAAGAACTGGGATGCACTCTTTGTAAAGAAGCCAATGAATTTCTACCAAGTAAAGTTTCCACTTTAAAGAGAACGTCAGCAAGTTGTTCTTCAGGTGGCAAAGGTGGATCATTGTGGCAATGCCCTTCTGGGGGGGGCGGGGGGGAGGAAGGGTGTGTGTAATATCACTTAAAACAACAAGATGGGGGTTTTTTTCACAGTCATCCAAGAAGCACACAACCCACTTGGTTGGGTTTTTTGGGGGGGGGGGCGGGGAGGAGAGGAGACATATATACAAATGAAACAGTGTAGGTAAGCTTTCCCTTTTAAAGCATCTTCTGAAACTTCACAGTTTCCTGTGTTGTATTTCTCCAGTCCCTCAACATAACTTTGCATGGGTGAGTCATGCAGTGTTGTGTGGGGTGAGTCAGCCCTGTCTGCATTCTGATTCTGCCACAACCCTGACTAAAGCTAAGCTGTTGCTGCAATCAAGGTAGAGAAGATGCAGTCTAAAGTCATCTCGAGTTGAAGACACCGAGTCCCAAGTCAATGTAATACCTTTCTCCAAAAGGCTTCACAGGTACCAAACAGGAGCGTTATCCAGACAGATATCCATCCCCCAGGAGAAGGCAATAGGAGCAGATGAGCCATCTGCTATTCCTTAGGCTTGGTCCATACTGGAAGAACAGTCTTTCTGAGAAACAACTTCCAGGCCCGAAAGGGTCTGTCACAGTAATAGCAATACTATACAATCAGTAGTATCAAAATGTGTCTCTAAGTAAGTTGTCGGAAGATTTCTGGCACTTTTTTTTGTCTCCCTGAGATTTTAAAAGCAGTATTTTGTTGTTTCAAAAATGAAACAAAAAAAGAAAGAAGATTTTGGCATGTTTTATAAGTGTAAGGCCATGAGAGCTATTTGGAGTCAGTGCTGATGAAAATGAAGCCCAGGGGTGTGGGTGTCAATTCTGTGTGCAAGGTGTATGAGGAACTGCTTTTCCAAGCAGCAAGCAGAAGTAATGTACAGCTACATGTTCCGACTAGCTCTCCACTTCTCAATTCCTGTTGGAATAGGTCATGAACAACACTAGGTGGAGCTACCAATTTAATACTGAAATAACTATTTTTACTATATGAAAACTTCATGTGAATGCATAAGCTGAGAAACTGCAAATAATTGCAGTAAGAGCAAACAGTCAGTAGCGGTTAAATTTTGGGTACTATTTGTATTTTATTAACAGTATTGTGCATAAAATTAAAGTGATAAGAGGAGTAAAAATTTGTCCAAGCTATTTTGGTTCCTAAAAGTTTTTTAATGTTCTTTTTGTAAACTCTCTTTTAACCGGTTATGGTAATTCTCAGTGATTTTCACACGTCCACACACCTCAGGTATTAACTAAGGAGAGGAAAAAAAGAAGTGTCATTTCCTCCAGATCTCATCTGTGATTGCAGTTGATCCTGTCCTTAATGGTCAAACTTAAAATAGATAGTCCTGTCAAATTCCATACTACATTGCTTATGCTGTTCTACTTTGTGGATGCAAAGAGGATCATAGCATCCATGCTGTCAGTCTCTCAGTCTTAGCAAATGCCTCACTCATTCAAGACAGCAATTTTAATAACTTTTCAATACTTAAGCTTTAGGGAAAATTTTTAAACAATTTAATACTAAAAGGCTGTGCTGGAATTTATGTAGGAGGTTTAATTTTGTTAATGAAATTTGACTACTCTGTATTTTGTCAATTCTGCTGTTTGTTTTTTCAATGATGGCATGATGTGTTGGTGAAATTCAGCTTTTGAGTTACCAAGTTGAATTCTTGTATGCCTTGTAAAACTTCTTCATGATGTGTTACGTCCAGGTCCTTGATTGCTTCTTTGACCTTACTTTTGCAGACTATAAATTCTTTATTAATAGTTTTTATTTTTGGCGTACATAAAATATCCTGCTACAGAGGGCATGTCTTTAATTCATTTTTAGAGGAAGATTTTTAACAATGCAAAAGACAACTGGAAAACAGGATAATTGAAACTTAAGGCCCTGAGCCATTTTACCAAACTTCAAATATTAACTGAAATACCTAAATTGAGTCCAGAAAGCTCAAGAATTAGTAATTGCTTATTCACCTTCTTTCTTCTTGATTTGACTGTTAGCTATAAAATACGTGAATGGCAAAACACATTAAACTGGTGATGCAGTGATCTAAGCTTACTGACTTACAAGCAATTTCATCTTTATCCTCTCCTGTTTATCAGGATTCATTTGCTTTCTCTTACACCTTGGTTTTCAGCTTTCTGTGATAAGGAACTTTTCTGTTTTGTCATTTTGCCTGTTTTATCCTGTCTACTGTGATTCTCTCTTCTGGATAGAACTTCTGAGAGCTTTAGCAGTACCAGAGATGTGGTATCATCTTCCACTGGCAGCATGAGTTACAATGGAAAGAAACTTGAAACTGGCCTGTTAGAAAACTCTGATTTAGAGGGACTCATAGAAGCTTCTCCCTCAAACTTCTCTCCAAATGTATGGTTATTTCTTGTCATTTGGATTAAAAATTGAGGGTTGTATTCATCTTAAAATCTGTGGCAATAATTGTGTGAAAACTTGGGCTTTCTCTACAACACACGTTTTAAGGAAAAAAAAGTAATTAAAACACTGAATGAGTAGCAAAGACTATGAGTGACTCATTATTATTGGTTACACCTACTAAGGGATGGACCAATAACTGTATGTACCATCCATTGCTTTTATTTAACATTAGAGCCTTGTCTTAAAGAAAAATAACTTAAGTAATTAAAATTATTTTTTTGCTGGCTTCATATACACATTTCAAACCTAACAAAGCCCTTTGGGTATCATACTCATGATCAGTGGACACATTCAGTGGCAGGGTATTTTATAAGAAATGTGTAGCTAAATCATGAGACATTGCATCATCACTGTTCCTGCTAATAGTAGCTGTCTCTGAGCTGTCACTTGTGATGTTGTTAACTGCAGTCTCTTTCCAAGAATCTTTGGAAAGAAGTGAAACTCAACAATCAAGAAATGCTTTAGGACATCTCAGAGTATGAAAATTAATTAGTTTCTGTTGGAAAATGCTCTGACAATACTTAAAACCAGCAATGGTAAACAGTATTTGGCTATTTGTTCGTATCTGTTTTATGGTTTATCTCAAGGACTTCCTCACCAGCTTTTTCAAGTAGGCTAATTAAGCTTCAGAGCAGTGTTTAGAAAGCGCATATGGGGTGTAGTCCTTGAGGCAATGTATAAGAAAAATAGCTAAGGACTTTGCTTAAAAAAGAACTGATTAACTTTTAAAAAAAGTTTACTTGATAATCAGAAAAGTAATTTTCAATCAATGAGTAAATAGGGTAAACACAAGACATTTATATATTAGAAAATTATCCCTGCTAAATTGTGATCTTTAAGGACTTTCCCAGCAATGTTGCATTATGCGTATCTTTAGTGAGTTAGTGATGAACAGTACCTTAAAAAAAACCCAAACAACCCCTTCCTGACTCTATGAAAGTCTGAATATCAGATTCTTATTCTTATCTTGTAAGTGATATGCTGATGAGGCTTTATTGACTTTAGTGGAATAATTTCTCATTTATGATGCCATAACAGAAAAATGAATAGTAGCTTTCCTTTTTTCAGTTCTGTAGAGAATTAGCTGTAAGGGTAGGTGGCTATTTCTTTCGTCTCCCTTTGGTCATAAACTGTTTCCAACAGAACAAGTTAATCATCCTTCCTGGAAAGGAGAAGGCAGGGACTCTTGGTTCCTGAAGATGTTAACAAGATGTGGGTGCTTTTTTATTTTTGCTTATTAAGCAAACTGTGATCATTCCCTTCAGATGAGGATTGTTACCTTCCCATTTTTAGTGTGTGACTGGTGTACATTCTTCCTCTCAGTCCATTTGCTGTTATGCATTCCTGCATTGCTTTCTACACTGTGCTGTGTGAGATCCTATCTTCAGTTTTTGGTAAATTGTCTAACGTTTCGTCTGTGAACAGCTTGTGCCTTTGCTTTTCATCATCGGCTCCTTCATGTTTTTGATCGTTGAACCACCAAGACAGTTTGTACATTTGTGTTAAATATAGTTCGAGGAACTAGCTGTAGTGCCCTAACACTTGGGAATTTGAAATGATCCTCTTGGGATTCCTCCACAGCCTCCAGTTTCTCTGACGGATCTTTCAAGGTTTAGACAGTTTAAAGACCAGTAGTTATTCCTACTGTTTTAATCAGACATTAGAAAGGAATTGAAAGTATTCTAGATTTTGACCACAGAACACCTCAGACATAAAAAGGAAAAACTTTGAGAGAGGAGCTTTCCATCTGGGATTATTAGACATCTACTTTATTGTCTTTTGCAACTATAGAGATACTTAGGTAGTTCATCAGTGTAGCATAGGTCGGTTCTGAGTAGAAATGATGCTTTTTCCATGGGATCTATGGGAAAGGCTGGATGGGTGGCTTCTGATGTGTCTTCATTACATGCTCCTGTGGTCCTTCTGTACAGTTAAGTGTTTGAACATTTCATATGTTGTTTATTGCAAATAATATAGTTGAAAAAAATTCTTAACAAATTATCTGTCTTAAAAAATAATGTTGGTGCCCAGTAATTATGGCTCTTGCCGTAGCATTTATCTACCTAGTAAAGCTGAAAAAAAAAGAAGCAATAAATCAGTTACATGTTTGCCACCTAATAGAAAATTGTTGAATGCTTACCCTGTGTTTTGTGGAGAGTGTTCCCTTGGCTTAACCAATAAAAGAAAAGAACTAGGCATTAAAGAACTCTAAAACTAGTGTCTTACTGGCTCCCCTACAATGCCAGACTGCTTTCTTGTCTTGACTTAATTGCATTTTTACAAGAAGCAAGGCTTTGTTATACTAAGATAGTAAAACATGTAGGTGATCTGTAAGGACTTTCTTCATGGAGGGGTATATAGTATTTTCTTGTTCTCCAGGGAATTATTTTCAAATTATTTCTCTTTTTTGATTGTACTAAGTTCATATATCACATTTTAGAAATAGTAATTCTTCATAGCAGCATTCTGGAATTTCTCAGCAATATTTTACAAAACTGAAAATACTAATTCAGGTATGCCTGTACTGCCTGTTCTAGTTGCTGAAGCTTCCTCACAGACTTAAAAAAAATAATTTAAATATCTTGTTGTGGAATGTTTTGTCATTTGAGTAGACAAGTTTTTACCTTGGATTTATGTCAGACAGCATTTGGATGGAAAAAGGCAGTAAATTAAAATATGGTAGATCACAAAACATAATAAATACTGTTTAAATCTAGTAGTTCAATAAGTTATAAATTATATAACATATATATGTTACATATATATAAATTATATGTATAAATTATATAACATTTATATAAGTTATAGTTAAATAAGAAATAAAATAACTTAAAACATACTAGATGCCCAAAGGGAAGAAGTTTAAAAATGTCTGCTGTATTTACAACTAAGGTTATACATGCATGTACATATGTGCATATACCCACACACTTATGTGTGTGTGAGCATTTATGTATATATTTGTAACACAATATCTGCAGGTGGTAAATTGCACATATCTGCTAAAACAGTACATATCAGTAGTTTAGAACTGGTTTATTTCAGCTTATTGCTTCTCTCTCTTTTGTAATATGTTGTTGGAGGAAAATCAAGTTTTTCTGCTTGATTTGGTGTCTTTATTGAATCAGTAAGCAGAAAATATTTTATGCACTAGCAGAAAGAGTTAGTAATTCCAAAAGCTGGTGTAATGCCTCCATCAGCTCTGGTTCCTTGTGCTTTGCCAGCAAAATAGGATCATAGAAATGATAGGCTGAAAGGAGCATGGCTGACACATTCAAAAAGAGAATGACTAGGTCATTCTAGCACTGTGTTTTGCTTGCTTTTAAATATTTTTCAGTGGAGATTCCATATCCTCCCTCTGCTTTTTCCTGTTTCCTTATCCATGCTACTAGTATTTTTTTTTTTTACACTAACTTATTTTGGTTTCTCCTCAGTCTCTTTTAGAATCAACAATTACAGTATATTTGGTTTTTCATACATGTTCTCTTTGACCTTTGATCGTACTGTTTCCTCTCCTTTGGACACTGTCCCAGTTGGTGTTGCAGTGAGGTGCTGAAATGAAACAAAACTCCATCTGAGGCCTTGCCCAAAGCTAACGATAGCAGAAAGATTAATTTGTAATGGATTATATTGCATTTATGCATACCATTGTAATAATGACTTTTTATGCAACAACATGTTGTTATGTTCGGTCTATGATCCAATATGATCCCAGATGACTTTCTGAAGAACTGTTCCCTAATCAGTTGTTCCCCATTCTCTGTGGGTTCAGATAATTGTTCCTGCTGCAATAAAGAACCTCTGACCACTCCTTACTCAAATTCTTTACGTCATTTCTCCAAGTTGGTGGTATTGTTTTAAATTGAAGTCTTGTTCTCTTGATACAGTTTTAATTCACTTAGCTTTATGCCTCTGCAAATTTAATAAGAGTATACTCCATTCTACTGTCTGAGTTGTTAATGAAAGTATTAAATAGCATCAGATTCAGGACAAACCCCTGTGGAACACAACTCGGTGTGTCCTTCTGTTTTGGTATATAACTACTCCAAATTCAGCTTTTCAAACAGTTTCACATCCATATGGTGCTTGTTTCTTCTAACTCATTTATTAGCTGGTAGCTTATGAGAATGTCATGTGAGATGGTAACAAAAGCCACACTAAAGAGAAGATATATAGCAATGATTGCTTTTCATCCATCCATAAGACCTGTTACTGCATCCCAGAAGTAAATTACACAGCATATGACTTATTCTTGATACATCTTGGCTACTGGTTATATTTTTGTTCTTTCCTGAGTACTTAAAAATCGTTTCATTATTTGTTCCTATATTTTCCTAGGCTGAGTAGTCTATAAGTACTGTCCTTTTTTTTTTTTTTTTTCTCCTTAACCCTATTTTTTAAAGATAGTTGCTATACTTCATCTTTTCATTGACCTAGCACTCACTCGTTCTCCCCTAATTCTTGGCAGTGAGGATACATCCTTTCATTTGATGAATTTCCTATTTTAGGTGTTTTTCTTAGTAATATTTGCAGAGTAATCTCTTGTTATCATTGGTATCCCTTGCAGAATTTCAAATTATCGTAATGTCATTTCTATACAAAAACTACTAGTTCACCTGAATTCTTTTCTGTTCCTTTTTAGGTTTCCCTTTTCTATGCAATTTAACCTACTAATTTTTCTAGACTATTGAAGTCTGCCTACTTGATGGCCACTGTCTTTATCTTGCTGTTCACCCACCTTAAAAATCACAAGTAACCCAAGTTGCCTTCCAGCCCAAGTTTCTCATGAAGCTTTCTCCTGTTGATTAGGATAAAAATCTAGAAGAATTTCTTTTCCCCCTTTCTCCCTTCTTTATCTGCATGCATTAGCCAGTGTGTGTCTTGGCTAATTCTTCTGATTGCTTCTGAAAAACCTGGTTTGTTTGACCTTCCTTGATTTTAGTGATGTGTCAGCTCATTGCTATGACACTGCCACTGCACTTCTGAGCAAGTATTTGTGTATCTGACATGCAGGACACAGCTGGATTTTTTTGTTCGGTTGGGTTTTTGGTTTTTGTGTTTTTGTTTTTCCTTGGCCTGTTCTTTTTAAATGTTCTTTTTACGGTAAGGCTAGAGGATGGTGATTAGATGGATTTTCAGTATAATCGCCATGTGCAGATTGACTGCAGAGTGCAATGGGGACTTCAGTACCCTGTTAGTACTAGTGGATGCCATATGTGTTTTGCCATAATGGAATGTGACCTGTATGACTCCATTCTTGCCTTCCCAAGGAGGCTGGGTTTCAGGTATCCTTGCCTCAGAGTGCCTTGACCAGCTCTTGTTCTAACGTGCTGGTACCAGACACTATGTAAACTGTAAGCAGTTATAAAAGAAAAAGTATTCTATTTTTTACTGGATTAAGCTGCATTATGCTACCTTTGAAGCTGTGAAACTCGTATTTAAGAATTTGATCTACCATATTTTTGTATTAGCAACTATGAAAAGTACCCGAACAACTCGTTTCCCAATGTTAAAGCTGTTAAAATTATCCTCAGTGTATCACTATATTACTACTAGTTACACTGTTAGTAAAAAATAAAGCATGCCTGAAGCAGGTTTTTTCATATGTATTTTTAAGTCTGATGTAAAATAAAATTATGGTTTGCATTTTTTAATCTTTATTTTACCCTGTAGTGTTAAAAAGTGCATTGAAAGCATAGAACTCTGCAAATACTACAAAGCTGGGCAGGGTACAAGAACCTAGACGTATAAAGACAAGAACTTTATACTCTGTTTGGTAGCAGACCAGCCAGAATTTATTATTGTAATCTGAAATAGAATAGTGGAGATTTTTTTTTTCTTCATCAAGGGGCCATCATGAAGCTGTTACTCCATCCTAATTTTCCATCTGAATCTGTGCGCCCTAACATTCTCAAGTAACTCTCTAGGCGTGGATTGCTGAACGATGTTATGTATTATCCCATACCAGATGATCTTAATGGTCCCCTTCTGTCTGGGCCTGTGCGGTGATGGATGTAAGAATGGATTTTCTGGCTTTACACATGCTGAGAACTTGCTTATGCCACAGACTAGTAATAAAAAGCCCCATCTATGTAAGCTGTGCAAAGGGAGTGGGGGAGAGATCTGTCCTAATACCTTTAACAATATAAGTTATCTTATATTGCATGTATATCAATATGTCATCTTAAACAGGCTGTGGAAAGCCTTTCCATCAGATGTCTCTAAAATCAGACTATTTCAAATCTTTCATCATTCAGAAGTGGCTTTCTCAGAAAGTGCAAATTAGAGTTACAGCTTAGAAGACCACTGATTACAGTTGCAATAGGGATTTTGCCATGAAAAACCCATATGAAACCCATCTGTCCTGACCAAAGGAGAGCAATTTAGCTAGTAAAATATAAATGGAAATACTATATATGTCTGCTTTTCTCTAAGTTTTCTGTAAGTTTTATAAAAAATAATTTTATAACATTTAGAATAGTTTTAACGAGAGGGGGGAAAAAAAATCCTGATGTTTAGATGTCAAATGCATGACAGTGTTGGAAACAAACAAGTGAAATACAGAATATTACTTCTAATTAGTTTGCCTTACTGTTTGTTGGCTAATGTGTGCTTGTGTACTAGCTGGCCAGGAAGCAGAAATTAATTTGGGAATTAAGACATTTTGGTATTATACTCAGGGACATTAGAGTAAGCTTAAAACTTTGTGGAGGAGATCTGGGAGACCCACGATGACAGTACATTGAAGATGTGGGAAGGAGCTGGTGGTTTTGTATGTGATGAGAGATGATGCGACGGGGTGATGCAAATTGGTTGTAGGCATTCCCTTGGCAGGGATTGCAGCAGACACAGGGAAGAATTGGCATTATTGCAGTGAAGTATGTGAGATCTCTAAGGGTATCAGGCTAGCTTTGCATATTGAAGATCCTTTCTTTTTACTTGTATTACTGCATTAATATAGTTGCATTATACATACCTTCAACAAGTGGGAAATTTTCACATATAAATAAAAATTAAATTAAAATGAGGGTATGAGTTGAGGTTTTTCTTCCCGTTTTTTAAGATGAATATAATAGGCTGTGATGACTGTATCATCCAGAAACCCAAGATGAACATAAGATAAGCTGCTGTAGCAAAGTTTTATTATCCTGTCATCTATGGCTGTGGAAACACTGTTAAATACCTTTATGCACTATGTTTTTCTGGTGGTTATCTATAGTGTGTTAATATTTTACTGACAGGCCTCCATTTTTATTAATTTAGTAACAAAAAGATCTATTAATCCTATTAGAAAATATTAAATCATAATATATAATCTAAAATAGAAATAACAGGAACAGGTTTTCATAAATCTTATAATTGACTTGATATTTAAAAATGTGCATTATTTTCCAATATTCTTCTTTACTATGGTTTGAATTCACAGGTTTCATAGTACAGCTACTTTGAAAATGAAGCTCAGTATTTAGGATAATGAAAACATACATTTAAGTAAAATAAGTTCAAATTTTTTTGGCTTCTTTCAGCATTTGAGCTATTCCTTTATCCTACTTGTTTTGGTGTTTTTAGACTTGAAATACGCCTCCTTGGAATAAGTACTGAGGGTAATGGTATATTTTCTAGTTCTATTTTCTCCTTGTCTGCTCAGTATTCGATTATGTAGGAGATTATAGCATATATTGCTTTTTCTACATCTTTTACCAGTCAAAAAATGTTTTATAAAACCTTTCAGCTTTATAGAAGTGGCATTTTTATCAGTGATGGTTATTGTACTTTTTACTTCTTTTTCTGTGAAAATCAGTGTTGCAGAAAAGCTTCTGTGGAGATGGTAAGTGGGAAGAAGGTCTAAAATGTGTACTTGTAGATTTTATGTTGGGGATTTCTTAAGTGACAGTTTATTTTGTTTCTCAGCCATATTATGTCTGAGTATGTGAGGATGACAGATACAGAGCGTGATCAGATAGATCAAGATGCTCAGATATTTATGAGGACGTGTGCCGATGCCATTCATCAGCTGAGAACAGAAGGTAAACTGAGCAACTCTTAAATGTTTGTTTGGTGTTTGGTTTTTTGTTTGTTTTTTGTTGTTGTTGTTTGGGGGTTGGATTTTTTGTTGTTTTGGTTTTTTTACTTATTGATAAAGGGTAATATAATGCTGAATATTGGATGGTGAATCTGAAATGCATTTGGAAAGAGATTGGTGAAGTCTCATTGCCTTTTTCTTTGCATCTGGGTTATCCCATTAGCTGATTATTACTCTACTTAATTTTCTTTAATGTTAGTGGAAGGAGAAGCCAGAGCATAGAATTCTGTTTATTTGTTCAAATACAGTAATTAGCAAGTGTAAAAAAAGATAGTCTTAAATATTTACTACTTGAATAGTAATCTAGCACTGTGGCACAGAGGCCTGAACCAAAGCTCGCTAAATTCAATGGTTGTCTCTATCTACCTTGTCCACTTGTAAGGTATTACAAGTAGTCTTTCCAAGTTTGAGATAATTAAAGAACTTCAACAGAATCCTGGTAAAGTAATAGCATTTTTGACAACTTGAGAATGGGATCATACCTCTACAACATTATCTTTTGAAAGTTGTAGAGAGAACTTTTGTTTTGCCATTTTCAAGTTGACTTGCTGTATGTGTGTGTTTTATCAATATACGAAAGATTTTCATCAGCTTTGAAATGCCATCTAAACCCAGTTGTAGCATTATTCAGAATCATTGAGTCAGTCACGCATGGGAATTGCATAGTATCAAAATAAGAAATATTAATACATGTGAATTAAAAGGATGCTTGACACAGTAAATCCCAAAGATTTCCGCATAGTCTGTACACTGGAGAATTTAAAGTGTTAGAAGTTCAATATTTTAAGCAAGTTAAATCTCTAGATCTGTTTTGCTATGCTTAGCGTGGTGACATCTATTCTTGTTCAGAAATTGAATTGACATAATATGACTCAGTGGCATATATAACAAATCAATAACATAAATATTGTAAGACGCTAGTTGTTTTCAGCTTTTGGTTTGTTGTAATGATTTGCTGTTTTACAGAACCTGTATTTAAATATAGCTATGTTTAAAATAAATACTAATATATAACATATAATCAAGAGCCTATTAAAATTTTATATGACTTGTGTATCAACTGAAAACGCAAACTTTTGTGCAATTCAGTAAAAAGTTAAAAGATTGTGTTATGTCTTTCTTTTTTATTTCAGCACACAAGGGTGTCCAGTCTGCTCAGGTAAAGGAGCACAGAACAGCTGTCTTGGACTTCATTGAAGATTACTTAAAAAGTACTTAGTATTTATTGAATGGTTAAAAATGAATGATTGTGTTTTCCAAGAAAGAAATCGTGCTTTTCTAACCTGAAGTTTTGTTTACTGCTATCTTGAACAGGAGTGTGTAAGCTGTATTCTGAACAAAGAGCCATCCGAGTTAAGCGAGTGATAGATAAGAAGAGACTGTGAGTAATGTCAGAAAATAGTTTAACTGTGCCTTTCATTTGTAGGACATTCAACAAAACTGTTACTCATGTTTAGATTCTAAGCAGATTGTTTTAATGGAAATCTGTAGTTGGATGAGCAACTTCTGCTGTCAGCAGGTGCATTCCAGGGCTCTTTTACACTTCTGGCATGTGAAGTTAAGTCTGTAAATGGCAGAGTGCCAATATAGTGTTGTACTTCTCATTTATGTTAAATGATTAAAGCACCGGATCAGTAAAATGTGGGTTGATAAACCTGTTGGACTTCTACAAATGCAACAAAATATTTTGTGTGTCCCATTAAGTAATATTCTGCATAAAATAATTTAGAATGAAATCCTGCACGCTGGTAATATGTCTCAAAGATGCTATTTAGGATACTGTTTAGGTACAAGAGATGGTCACTTCTCTCTCCTGTTCTCTTTCTTTTTGTCTCTTTTTTTGTCTTTTTTTTTTTAAGCCACTATCTTTCTACTAAAACAAGTGATTATGCTGTGAATAAACGCTACTTGAGATGGCAGGTCTTCATGGCGAGTAGAAACATGATTAAAATAAAAATCTTGAATGTAACTTCTTAACTGAAACAAAAGAGTTTCTGCTTCCTATCGTGGCATACGTTCAGGCTGCTAATGTAGACGTGAAAATGTCTAGGAGAAGTTAAAGATGATGTGCTTGCTGGCTTTTTGGTCTGGCTTGGTTTTGGTTGGGTTTGTAGGTTTTTTTTTTTCCAGTCAAGTATCAAAACCCATACTTTTTCACTTTCTTTTTCTGTATGCTCCCAGGTGTAAGAATGTCAGGGAGAAGGAAGAGGTTTGCGATTTATTTAATACCTGAAAGGCTTTCCATGTCTTCTCAATCTGCATTATTTGAATTCTAACCTTAAGTTCCATTATGTACATTTTAATTTAAAAATAACAAATTCTAGAACATACACATCAATAAATAAATTATTGAGTGTTTTTCCAAGACTTCATGCTGCTTTATCAGTTTGGTGTTTGGCTCGACCAGCTATTTACATTGAAACTAGAGAGATGTTTTCAAAAGTCCATAAGTACATTTTATTCAGAGTGATTCAGCATGATTAAGCACAACTAGATTCACTCAAATATATCCTCCTAAGACACAAATAGTAGTACGAGCCAAAACCAAGTAAACACAATACCCCAAACCAGTTCTGAATTTTGGTAAGAAGTAATGAGAGAAAAGTAAGGCATTGGTATTTTTGTAACTCGCATAACTTTTCAGAAAAAACATACAGAAACAAACTGTGTGATATTTTTTGTGTGTAAAAATACATAACCTTGACAGTATTCTTCACGCTGAAGAACTTCAAAGACAGATAGCATGGTTCCTGCAATTATAGAATGTGCTAACAAATACCAGCTCTTCTGTTTGTTGTACTCTTATATTATTGTTTCCACATGAAATCCTAGGTTCAAGATTTCTCAGATGACTAAACAGAGAAAACAGCTCAATTTGTGTGTATGATATATGCTAAATGTGGAGCAATGAAAGAGCTACTTCAGAAGTTAGAATACCACTTAAATAAAGAGTAGTAAGGCATTAAAAAATACCCCAGAAGATGCAGTGCTTTTATGTAACATTGGAGAATACCGCTTTGCCTCTTTTTACGGATGTAAGAACTAGAAAACAGATGTTGACCAGGTGGAGTCTGTATGCGTTGCAGATGTGATGTAATGGCTAAATTGTCATTTAAATTAAAATTCAATTTAAATAAATCACAGGGCATAAACCAATCTTTATGATGACTTGAAGAAAAATTGTCTTTTTTCATATGCCTTCAACTAGTTGATTCATAATTTCCCCAAGGATTTCAGCAGATGCTTTATGTGATAATAAGAACGTGTTCTATCACTTAAAAGAACTAGGCATTCTTTAAATAGTGCATCCCAGGCATTTTGTTAGTTTTTAATTGAAAACTTCATACATTAGCATACTGTGCAAAGTAAGGACAACAAATGATAAAGGAATACATTTCTTTAAAAGAATCCTAGTGCAGATCTTTCCTGCAATTTAGTCAATTTAAAATATGTGTGCATCAGACAATACTGAAAGGTTTGCAGTAGAAATATACTTCATCATGTTTCCTTTTATATTGATAAACATCCTAAGCTCTTCAATAAATTGCTTGAGTGTTACAGTCTTCTCACATAAGTTGCCTTTATGTATTAACTCATATTTTTTGATTAAAAAATTCTGCCAATTACATAGGACTAGTTCCCCAGAATGAAAAGTTGAGAAATAGAAACACAAGCAGCTTTTTCTGTAAAGGTACTTGGTTGTGATTTTCAGTTTTTATGTTTATTGGTATTCAAAATTATATTTCATTTGAATTTTAAACTTCTTTTTCCATTAGCATATCTTGTGAATTATGTATGCAATTATTCAAATCAAGCTGATATTTTTATTATCTGGGGAACTGGTGTTTTATTAGTATCAGAACTATTATTTGAACTGCATGGACATCCAGATAAGTCTTTTTTTCCTTCATTATTAGACAAATTTGGGACTTGAGAGGGAGGAGATGAGAGAAGAGGAGTTCTTTTTTTGTAAAATGACCAAAAGCCCAGTACTTGCAGAGTTTTTAGAACTAAGAAAGGTTCCCTGTTACTGCTTTTTCTTGTTTAAATAACATAGTCACTCAGTGATGACTAATGCATTATATTCTGTTTTTCTCAGAATTTTCTAATTATCAGTTAGAATTTAGACACAATACGAAGAAGGAAAGGAACACAAAATGCAACACCTTCTGTTAAGCAGCAGGGGAAGATTGCAGATCATAATGAGATTAACTGTTGATTATGTTTGAGAGGGGAGGAAGTGATGAAGGTGGCACAGCAGGTGATTTCAGCCCATTGCTTTTTGGTTTTTTGTTCTTTACCTTCTCTAACAGTGTAATTGCTAAGCATTTAACTGTCTACTATGTAGCAGTTACAGAATTCATTGTAGACAACAATAAACCACAGAAGTTTACTGGAAAAAATACGTTGTCACTAATTTTGAACTTATTTTTGGTGCTATAGTGAAACATACTTGACAAGTACTTAATATATAATCACTGAATATGCTTCTCATTTTTTTTGCATTGCCTTTATATTAAAATTACATAGCAGGGACTTAGATGTAGTGTATATCTGTCCACTGCATATGTTTTTTTCTTTTCCTTGCTTCTAAATGCTCTATTGTGTCTTTTGGCAGACAAGGTAAAGATCACTTTCATCCTGGTTAAACTATTCTTTATGCTAGTTAAATAAAAGTACTTTTTTCAGGAAAAAGCTAATTCTGTTGTATTTTCTTACTTTTCCTTTGTGACAATTGACAATATAAAATAAAATTGTAATTATTACTTGGGGGGGGGGAGGAGAAGTAGTGGTGTTGGCTATTGCTACTAAAAAGAATTTTCAGTATGACCAAAATGTTGTTTGTTTGGTTCTTTTAAAATATATATATATTAATACACTGGATTTTTGAAAGGAAGTTTAATAAAATGTTTGTGGTTTTATGCTATAGCCTTCAAAATTCTCCTCAATTCTGAACATGTAGTGTGGTTTTTTTCAGGAATACTGTTCATGCTTTCTTTGCTTTAGTAATAATATTTCAGTGAAAGTTGCGAAGTACATTTTGTATCTTGGCTGGGAAATCTTTACTGTGAAGTTTGTAAGAGTTAGTGCTGAATTTAATAATCTGTGGTTGTTCTCATTTTACAGAAAGTCAACTGTGTAATATCAGTTTAAATTATAGGCTCTTGTGCTTCTAGGTCCAGACTTGAACCTGACCAGAGCAACGTGTCCAAATCATCTCTTTCCCCTGGAAAATCATCACAGAATCTTTTAGATGATTCTGAAGAAAAACCTTCTGCTGAAGAAAGCAAAGGTAAGAATAAAACGTAGTTATATTTTGCTTTTTGTGGCAAGGCCTGTCTGTTCAATAGTACTTTCTTCACATTACAAGGGCCTGCTTCTGTGACTTGCACCTTTTCTATTTTCACCTTCTCTCAGTTGATCAGGCTTTTGTGAAGCACATTGTGAGACTGAGGAAGCAAAATCTTGAACTTTTTGACATGCTGTTTCCAACCAGCTAAAAAAGTCTTATGCCTTGCTGGATTCCTCATCCTCTCAATAAACTCTGTGTGAACTCTCCTTTTTATTTATTTTTATCAATATCCATCTACTTACATGTCTTCTGAGATCTGTCTGATTTTTTTCCACATTCCTTTCACTGATGGCAAGGAATTAGAAAGTAGCTTAATGACTTTCTGGGAACATTTTCTAGTTTTTAAGCACAGAGACCTTGAGTTGGACACCTCTACAGTAGGAACTTGAAGGTAGAATATGCTCATAGAGGGGAGGTTACTGGCTGGCCAGATCCAGTAGTTCTGGGGATGATGTTCTCCACAGCATTGAGTTTCCCTATTGGAAGGATTGCATCTCATGTTTTAGTGGGCAGGAGATAGCCAGAAGTCCAAAGCAGTATCTCTGACTCCAGGGTCATTTCAGCTGGTGCCGTTCTTGACAGGACTTGTGAACACTGCTTCTGATTCTTTGGTGGCCTGCTTCTGAGGCCAGGGGATGCAAGTCCCTTCTCTTAGCCATTTCAGTCTGTCCTGGGATGTGTACACTGGCAGAACTTCGGAGTACCACCACTATGCAGATAATTTCAGGTTTCATACCTAAATAGAAATCTTGTTTCTGTGATTCTGGAATTGCTTTCCCTGGCTTGAGTTCTTCTGCTTGTGCTGTCTAGAGGAGTCCAAGGTACCCTGTGATTTACGGCGTGAAAATCATTTTTGGAAACAAACTGTATGAAATGTGACACTACATTGGGATAATACTTCATCAAGATAGAAGAAATGCACTGGATAGGCATATTATTCTGATAATCAGTTATTGTTTCTTCGGTGATTTTTATTAAAAGAGTAAAGTTCCTCTGGCTGGTGACTTTAGGGCCATACAAAGGGTGGATTCATGTGAAGTGGGTACTCCGTTTCTGGATAAAGACTCTAATGCTGAGTTACATCATAGTGTGCAAACGGTTTCATTTTCTGATACGGTATTGCTTATCTTCCTAACCAGTTTGTACTTCTGCCCCCCTATCAGTATGTTGGGGGGGGGGGGTCCCCTGACACTGAATTTATTGTAAGAAGTAAAGGTTTTGATGATATGTCATTTCTAGCACTTACTACATTTTTATAGTATGTCTTAAGCGATGCAGCACACAGGCACATAGATGAGTTTCACCTTAACACGATATCAGTGTTTTGCAGCTGTGAGCTAGTGCCAGCAGAGAGGCAGCAGTGTAGTAGCATCTTCATTGCCCTGTGCTCTTTCTTTGTTACTGAATGTCTCCACAATCTCTGAAAGTGTGCACTCCCACCACATAGTGTCATCACAATTTTTAGCTCCAAAAACCTGTACCACATTGTCAAAAACACTGTTCTTTGGTTGCCTTGGACACAGCAAACCATTGCAATAAACAGAAATGAAGCTTTGTTTCTTGCACATTAATTTTGATTACTCCCGTTTTCACTTTTATGAGTTTATGCTTTAATTTTTTATGAGAAAGTAGAGGTGCCATCACATAAGTGATGCTGATGCAGTATTTATGATGGATTGCTGACTAGTCTTTGAGAAAACTGTGAAACTTGTATATCAAAATAAATCTGTCTGAAATAGTTTGTAAATGCACACAGCCTGTGATTCCTCACATAAGTGTAAGTGTTGGTTGCTGCTGCTTGTAGAGATCAGCCTTGACTTCGCTGGTAGGTGGTTGTCGAAGCATGGGAATAGCATGAACAAGATGACTAGGAAACAAGCAGCTCAGTTTAAATCTTGTAGCCTTTGATAATTTTTTTTTTTTACAAGTAACTTTTCAAATTTTTAAGAAATTGGAGAAATTATCATGTTTAGAAATAAACTGTTTCATCCTCAGGATGTTGGTGGTTTAGAGAATGCTGATCACCTGTATTTATGAATTAGCCATCATTAGCATGCGTGGGTCCCTTGCATAAATATCTCAGCTGTAAAGATAGTTCTTCTGAGAGCAGCTTGTGGTCCTGTCCTTAAATTGAAAGTTATGATGAACAGCTGAATGTCCTACTTGGCGTGCTGAAGCACAACTTGGGTTTTGTCTATTTTTTTTGGCAGAAACCAAAGCAAAATGTGATTACTTTTGTTTTGAGGCAAAGCACCTGTTTACATTAGAATTATACCGGACATGCCTCATGGTAGGAAAATTAGTCTCTCCGGAGATGGCTTTTATATGCTGACAGTATTTATTTGCGTATTACAAATTTGATATTTAGTTTATGGAAATAAATGTAAATAATGAGTAGCTTTTGAACTGGTCCACAAGCTTAGCAGCTGTCTCCTTTCAGCATGGGAAAGGGTTCAGAGGATTTGTTCATTACTTTGTATCTCTGTCGTGCATTAACTACTTCTCTTTCTGCAAAAGAAATGTAGCTTGGCTTTTGCTGGATGAATTGTAGAAAAGCATTAATGTCAGCTCCATGAAAGCTGCAGAACAACTTTCCCAGTAGCCAGAAACATACTGCAGTGACAGGAGGAACCCTGGGGAGGTATGTGTTTCTCACTTACCTCTTACCAGAAGTATATTTGCTTATTAGCAATCACATTGGATACAGGTGCTGGTTTTTTAACAGTGCTGACAGCCCAAAAGTAATTGGCTCCTCTGGGATAAAATAGGAATATATCATATTTCTTGGCTCCATGAACTAATTTTCTTATTTTCTTTGAGTCCAGGAAATAATTCAATATAATTTTGATATAATGTAAATACAATGATTACCTAAACAAATAAGTTTTGTGTTTCTGTGAAATAGGCTTGAAATACTGATGTTACCCCATGGAAAACAGAGTTGAATCCTTTCTAAACAATCTTTAAAGATATTCTTGGTTTTATTTCTTATTATTTGTAAGAAAGAACAGATCTATTTTGGGGGTTGGTTTTTTTGTCTGCTTTTTAAAAAAAATTTACTGTATTCCTTATCCACATCCCTCATTTGTAACATTGTCATTGTTTGTACATCCTGGTTTGGTTGTTGGGGAGCAAAATGTAAGTTTATAAAGGAGACATAAAACAATACTATTTTATAATATTTATTTTTCAAGAGTTTTCACAAATATTATAATGAAGAATAAATCCTTTTCATATATTTGTTTATAAATAGGACTGTTCCTTTCAGAGGCTTCCCAAGAGAAGTCAGTATCTGATGACAATGCATCAGTGCTCCTTATGCAATTGAAAAAAACTAGGTTTAGAAGGCTATGAAAAACCAAACCAAAATACTTACAAATGCCTGAAAAAATGACTGGGATAAATAGGAAGTCTGAAATCTATGAAAAAGTAAAAACTAAATCTTTCTGTATTTTAATTTGCAACCTGCATCTGATAAGTCAAAGCAGGTTCAGCTTTGATCCATTGTGAGGTTTGGTGCAAATCTCTCTTTTGGGTTTTGTAAAAGTGTCATAGCCAGTGGGGAGAAGGGAGGCCTTCTCAAGAGTGCAGTCTTGTCGTTAGGATTTTGAACACTGATGCTAGAACAGCTTCAGAAACAGTAGGTTTCTGTAGCGTAGTTTCTTCTCTTTCCCATTCTAACTTCTTTGTCTGTAATCAGAAGTATATAATTAAGCCTAAAAATAAATCTTCCAGAAGGGAATATCCCAGAAATAGCCGTTCAAGCTCTTTTGTTCCCAACTCCTGCTAAGATTTATGCAGATGATTAGCTTTAATCAAAGGGGAAGTACTATTGAAATCAATGAAGCAGCTATGATGTGTAAGGGTTAGTTTGTGGGTTCAGATCTCATTCCTGTTATGCGCAGGAAGACCCCTTGCACAGCATGCTGTAAGATTTGCACTGTAATGTGCAGTTTGAACAGCTTGAGAAAATAGAGTTTGTCCTGTGAACTTTGCTCAAAATGTCTTTGAGATTCTGTTTTTACTTTTTGGAATGAGGAGCTGGTGGTTCTGTCAAGTCTCACTGGAAGATAATAGTTTGCATATAGACTGTCATTTTGAAAACTGTGTTTTCTTCTGTTAAAAGACAAATGCTGCAGTATTTTGTGTCCTAAGAAGTCTTAGCACATTGTGAGTTGTTTTACATCCTTCACTGTCAATATATTAGTGCAGCTCCTCATAGTTCACAAAATTAAACATATGCGTAGACTCTTGTCCCAGTTTAGAAGTTAAATGTTATTGGTGTAATTTTGTGCTGTAAATATAGGGTAAATCTCAGTTAATGACAAATGAGATATAACAATTTCATCAGGGTTCTGAAATGGATGAAAAATGATTTTCACTTCACTATTCAGTGTCCTGCATTGTCTCAAGTGTTTGATGGTTCTTCTACAGACAGGAATCTGCCTGATGCCCAGAGTAATCTTGGATTATGGGGGGACGGCAAAGGTGAAGATGAGCTGTCACCTGAAGAAATACAAATGGTAAGTATATCTTGTGTCTTATTATCCATTTTATTATATTTTCTGCTGTATTCATATGTGTTAAGAAAGTAGATTCACCCAAATTCATTGTCAACTTTCATTTTATGGAGAATAATGCTATAACAAGATATACCTTTTGCACATGGCTTCCTGGTTCTTCTGGTAGCAGCTAATATTTAAAATTGCTACAAAATACTTACATGGAGCCATGACATTAGTAACAACTACTTTTCAGCAATTGAAATAAAAATTGTTTTTAAAATTACAATTATGAATTGCTTTTTTTAGTCAAGAAACAATAGAAGTCAGGGCAACATCAGAAAAAGCATTATGAAACTTCTGAAAGAATGAAGCGTTGGCCGTTTTTTACTTAGACTACTTCTAAAACACATCCTTAAATAGTTATACTATTTAAGTATAACTATGAAGTTATACTTCATTTTATTCCTTTTTATTTTTTTGGATTATCAAAATCAGATTGGTTTACTAGAAGGAATAGCTACAAGCTTTCTGTCACAACCAAATCTCACGAATTTTACCTTTTCTGCATTTCCCCATTATCAGCATGTTTACGTGTTGTCTGATCCAATTCTGCTTACAGTTGAACTGATACAATACAAAACTTCTGACATAGGCATGATTGCTGACAACCTACCTGTTAGACTTTTTGATATTCCTAAAACTTATCGTTTTGAACATGGCTCAAAATTCTTAGAAAACCTCTGTACATTAGCACACATTGCCTTGTTTTATATAAAGAAAGAAAAACTGATTTACAACTAGCCAGTAGATGTGCAGTTTTCAAAATGGTGAGCTTTACTAAGGCAAAGGGCTGCTGCAGTATGAATATGTGAAGCTTCCTTGGCAGTGATTAGAGATGTTCCCAAACACAATATGCATCACTCTTCCCATCAGAGATGAGTAAGTTGCACATAATTATGGTATGGTTTGTCAAAGAGAAAAGGTTCTTCTGAGGCTGCTCTTGATGCTCTCATATTGTTCTTGAGTGCCAGTCTGAAATCTAAAGGCTTACTCCTGCTTTCTGTTTCCCTTTTAAAGAGAATTCTTTACGTATTTTCATTCTTCTGTGTTTAGGCACAATATTATTAGCCCCCTTGCTGTAAGCTTCCAGAGGATCAGGAGGAAACAAGCATCAGAGGTGATGGCTCTGAGACAGGGCTTACTAGTAACTGACTCCTAAATGTGGGATTGCTTTTTGTAGGCATCATACTGTAATTAAGTTTTAAACATGTTACATCCCTTGTCATGGTACTTTGGGAATAAATACATTTCTTTTTCATGAAATCCTTTTATACTTTTTAGAGTAAGGCCCCAGATACCTCACGACTCAGATGAGTTGGAAGTCTGTGAGTTTTGTTCTGTTTCTGTTATCAAGACTGAAGAAAGATAAACATCTTCAAATGCTGATTTTTGCCCACCGAGGATTTGAATTTTTCCCTGGAATAAGTTTTCTTTATTGACTTGTGAGGGGGAGTGATTCCAGGCCTAAGTAAGAGAAAAATCTATGTTCATAGTTTAATGCTTTGAAGGATTTCTAGACTCCTAAATCTCCAATCCTAAACTGCTTCTTATTAGGCATTTGGACAGCTCTTCCTAGGGGAGAACCAACAGACTTTTTTTTAAAAAACATTATTATTCTTTACCCATTCAGAGCTCTCCTGTGCTATGCTTTTTTGTATTATTACATATTTTTTAAACTTTTACTGGTTGTTTTACACTGATTTACTTTTGTGCTTTCAGGAGTTGCACTTCCTGTGAAAAGTGGTATAAAAATAACACTGATGCTCCAAATTAAACTTTTATCTCAGATAGACTATAATAAGTCCTTTTCCTAGCTTATGCAGTTCTGCCTATAGTTTGCAAGAAAATTTATAGGGTATAACAATGCCTTGATGTCAGTGCCATGATTAAGCCTAGAAACATGACTTGTGCTGGAAACTTTAGATCTCAGCTTTAAGTTTATCAGTCTGCTCCATGGGAAGAGAGAGACAAATTTACTAGTCTGTTTAGAGAAGCAGAAGATCAAAATGACACCAAAATAAAAATAACATACTTTGAAGTCCTATATATATTAATACACTGAAATAGTTACTGCTCTTGTGCCATAGCTTATTCTTAAATTTCCATGTGTGAATTTACATTTAAAATTTATTTTTGTTATGTATTCTCAGTACTTGTGTTTTAGTACTGATACTAGGAAACTAGAATTGAAAAAAGCATACAAAGGGAAGTTACCACTAGAACAGCCTCCTCTCTGCTTATAATTTATTCTGAGTTTTGCAGAAAGCTGGTTCTGAGCTGGATGTCTGAATCTCCTGTTGAATCTTGCTGTGGTTCTGATCCCACCCAGAGCTGTTCTTGCCTGTTGTACCTCACTGCAGGCTGACAGTGTGACCACCAGTAGTCAGGACTGTCTGTATCTCAGGTGCTTCTCACACTGACTGGGAGTCTGTGCTTCTGGCACTGTTGTGAAGAAATACAGGCTTGCTTTCTACCTCTCCTAAAAATTAACAAGCATCAGTTACTTCCATGTTATGCCTTGGAAGGAGTCTACATTTATTATGATTTAAAAGAAAAGTGAGTCTGCATTCATGGCAGTGTTAATACAGACATTTTTTTCGTTCTCCACCAGTTGTCAAGTAGAAAACGAGCTGATTGTTTCTAGTTATAGTTAATGTCCCGCAATGAGGGTCATTTCTTGTCAGATAAGTTTTTTACCGTTGGATTGGGTTGCATATTATTGGAGTTGTCAAACTGTAGACAGAGTTGTATATTGGTGTAATATGTATATGTGCACAGCAGAGTTTCAAATGTAAATGTTGCCACTAACATGTTGATGCTCAGAGCTGAGCAAGCCATCACTCTGTTCTGTGGACCTAACGCGATTTTTTTTTTTAAAGGGATTGTTTTTTTTTTCATTTTATGAACACTATAATTAGCTAACTTACAAAGGCTAAGGATGTATATGGTGACTATTCCACAGCGAAACTGCTCTGTCAGTGCATCTTTGAGGAAACTTATAGCTAAGAGTTGGCCTTTATTAGTAAAAGCTAGATACTGTATAATTGCACTCCTAACAGACTTTAAAGTCATTGGATCCATTATTCTAATTTTAAGGTAAATTTGGGTCCAAGGTGTAAATATAGGTGTAACTAGGAAATAATTTGAGTATTTGAATGTGCTTTTTTTTTTAATTGCTTGCATAAATTCTTCATACTAACTTGGCAATATTTAATGACTTCATCATGCTTTTAACGCAGGAATCAAAGGGTCTTTACAAACGCGTAACAAATCCTCACAGTTTTAGTTAATTTATTCACTCAAAGGACAGTTAATTATTTCTCCTCTGCATTATGTTTGCTGTTACAGAGAAGTTAATTTCTACTTTTTGAACATTTGATTTGTGAAGCGTGGACCAACTGCATTTGAGTTACTCAGAAAATCCAGCAGTTCTCAGAAGAGGGTAGGGTGCAGTGTAGAAACTGCTGTGTTGGTTTTAAATTGGAATGTGTTGTGTCAAATCATACTTAACAATTCTCAATCATGGTTCCGTGATCCTTCCTGTGGGTAAAATAATGAATTAAAGTCCTATCATATTGCTACAGCAGCAATTTCTATCAGTATTTTCCCCACAGGAGAGAGCTTTACATTGTTCAAAATGGTTGCAGGCTATTGTATGATTTGCACAATAAATTTCAGTTTATAACCCTGAGTACAGGTATATTCATGGTTTTTATAGTTATTGTGAGCAGATGTCTTGTGGTTGCATTGAGTGAAAAAATATCTGGTTCTGCTGTTGGAGTTGTGAAAATATCTAATTTTCCCTGACTTTATCTTTGTTTGTTTGTTTTTGTCTTAACTTCAGGTACAGTACATATAATGACTTATCTCATGGGATAACAAAAAAGAACTGTGATTCTCTTCTACGCATTAGATTTTTAGACATATCTTAAGCAGTTTGTCACTTTATGCCATACTTTGGTAACAGAATATTTCACTGTCATAAAAGAGGCTACTTTAATAAGCCATAAATCACTGAGCTATACTGATCGCTAGAGTTTGGCTTATGTTCCCATCTTGTAAATCCCTTTGTGACACACTGGCATATGATGTGTTCTGTGCTCTAACCTTTTGTTCAATTGACTGTTTTAGCATATCTGTTTTACCGCTGTCTGCACCAAGTGGTCCATCAGCCATGATTTCAAATTGCAAAGATCATTTAGCAGTTTACAAGGCAATCCATGCCAGTGGAGGGTTTCAAATATCAAAGGGACTTTTTAAAGAATACTTTCTCAAGTGGATTTGTGCTATTTGTAAGGGATTAAAATCATTCACTGTTTCTTTATTGAAAATTTGCCTTCTAAATGAGTTATCATCTCAGTTTCTAAGGCAGCAAAATAGGGAATTTTGACGTTGAATATTTGTGCAGAAATACTTATCCTTACGGAAGTCAGAAAAATAATTACAGTTTGTTGGCCCCATTTAGTCACGTAAGGACCAACCAGTCAACTCGGTGCTAAATCTCATGGCTCTATTTCATTGCTCTGTTCCTTGGCTTTGTTCTGAGGTGACTCCACTAAAACCAGAGACATAGAGTGGTGTGAACGTAAAGGAGTGCAGTGATGAAACACCTTTAACCATCCGCTGCTGTGAAGTAAATATCACTGTATTAGTCAATTATATTCTAACAAATGCTCTGCTCTGTAGGAGAAGACAGTACAGACAGCAGCGACAATGACATTTGAATGTATTGCAACACTGATACTTTTTTTATTTAACAAAACCATTGGATCTTTAGGGTGGAAATCAATGGGACTTCAGGGAGCTGTGCACTATGTTCCTCTCTGTTCCCCCTCGACCCATGGGGCTGGGCTCCTTCCCCGAGGCCTCTACCCCACAGTGAAGGTGACCGTCGCCAACAGCCCTCCTCCTCATCTGTGATCTTGGACTCTCTGGAGTCCTTTAACTGAGGAGAGAAAGCTGTTCTTGCCAATCAGGTAGATAGTGAACCTCTAGTACAAAAATAAATTTGTATTTTAAAAGAAATAATGAAAAATTATTTTTTTATTCTTCATGACATTTCTTCATGACTTAATTTTTTTATTCTTCATTGCCTATGTCAGAAGACTAAACCTTTTTCTATGAGATTCAGTTACCCTTCTTTGAACATACCTGTCATTTCACACTCCTGCCGAATTAAACCTACAAATTTCTGATTTTTAACACAGTAACCATTTCCCCTTAAGTCATGCAGGTTGACATTTAATTTGCTGTTGGCAGAGAGTCAGGTACTGTTTCTCTGAGGTCCTGATGAGCCTGAAGCAAAATGAAAAATGTTACAGCGCAAAGTGTGAGGGACAGGGGTGATGGTGTGGGGTGTGAGAACGAGGGAATGAAGGTGAAGGGTATGAAAGGTGGCTTGCCTTTTCTTGTTTTCTTGCTTTTCTGTGTTCCTCTGTGGCAGCGCAGAAGTCTTGCTCAGCTCCTGCTACTCACTCTCCCTTAAGCCAGCCCTATCATCTGATCCTGTGGTGGGATTCAGTTTACTCATCTACCAGAAAACTCAAGAGGAAAAAGTGGTTAGTGAGCTAAAATGTCATACTGTGAAATCAGATGAGCAGCAGCGCTCACTTAGGACTGGGTATGTGGGGAGAGAGAGGAGCAGGACAAATTCCTCAGTGGCTGCACTAGATCTTTTTCACTTCACCCTTAGTAGTATACACACTTTATTTCTTCTCTGTGTTAGTGCTATGAAAGTACTTGATATGGCAGGAGCTTCAACTGGAACATTCTGGATCATTGCAAGGGGTGCATACATCAGCATCGGAAGCAATGCGCACGAGGAGTTGCACAAGCTGTGTACGGAAGATCTTAAAAGAGCTGGGATAGAGATGCTGGTGGCATGGTTGGGGCAGGGTGGGGGTCACAGTGGTGAGCCAAAGATCGTCACCAAATGTAGCAGTATAACAATGTTGAATTTCCATACTCCTACAGACTGGCGCTGTGGAAGAAACCATGGCTCAGATGAACTGTATGTCGTATTATAGCCACTAATTTTCATGTTGCATCTCAATCACAAACTGCGTTGTTGTTTTAAACTACTTCGAAATACTAAGTGCTTCATTTTCAGCTATTTCAGTAGCACTGCTCAAAAAGCAAAGCGCCCATCTGCCTTTCACTGATGTAACATGACCCTCACTGTTACCGTAATTCTTTGCCATTCAGACTTTCCCCCTCCTTCTTTCCTTTGCTCTTTGCACAAGACGATAGTTGTTTTCAAATACTTACTATCTTCTCTGAGCAACACCTTCTTTTCTTGCAAGCTTAAGTGTTGGGCATATGCTCAGATAGCAAGCAATTCCTGTTGCACCAACTGAAAACCAAGTCTGACGTGTAAGCAGTGCTGCTCTGTTGGCGTTTTCATCTTTGACAACACACTGCTCTGTCTTAAAAAGGATAACAAGACCTTGCAAGGTGGCTGAGAGGGCTGCTGCACTTTTACTGCTAATGAAATTGTAATGTGATCGAATTATGCCAAAATCCCAGTGTGTGAAGTAGGCTAGTTCAAAATAAGGAGATAAACTGAACTAGAACAGGCCTTGTTGTCTTGCGCAGCTCCCGTGTCAAATTCTTTGCATTCTGAATCCTGTTTTCTGGTATTTGCGCTGCTGCATGTATCACTCAGGTTTGTCAGGGACATGTTTTCAGCAGAAACGTGTATCGTGTGTGCTGTTTCTGTATAACTGCGTAGACCAAGTCTTTCCCAGCTTTGTGAGAGAAGTGCAAAGATCTAGTTGGTTGTGTCCATACTGCAGAGGTCCAGCTGTTACCGAGGCTTTGGCCATGTAGAATTAATTGGCAGAATACCTTCAATACACTTCTCCTTCCCCCAAAAGGGGACTTGTGACCCTTCTGACAGGAGGTGCTCTGCTGTCCCTGATGGCAGGAGCCTTTTGGCCAGGGCAGGCTGCAGCGCTCCCCGAGAGCTGCGGGGCAGGGAGCGGCACGCTGCAGGACCCCTCGGGCTCCTCACTGGCTGTAGCTGGCTGCCAGACTGCAGGATCAAACTCATTCAGGCATCTTGAAAATCCCAGCTCAGTATGTCCCAACGGGTTCTTTCTAAAACACAGTCCTTATGATGCGGTTTCCAACAAACTCCACTATGACATGGGATACCTTTCTCAGCTGTGTTTTGGCTGTGCAGATTTGGTTTCAGCAGATCATAATGATCACTTGTTCTGTAATGAATCCCAACTGATCTGACAGTCACGTACATCTAAAAAGTCAAAGCTTATTTTCCTGTAAAAATTCTTCTCTTTATGCTTGTTTTTGAAAAATGTAGTGCTAAAAGTGTATTTAAATATTTCATTGATTACTCCTGAGTTTTAAGTGGAAGAGATCTGCTGGAATAACTAAAGCCAATGCGTTTGTAAAGTATGAAGTACTAGATGTCAAAATATTTTGTATTGTAGCAAAATCTAAAAGCTCTTAACTTCATGCCATGGGCAGTACATGAGTAACGTGAATGACAGTGCAAAGATGTCATGAAGAGAATAACATGCTTTCACAAGCATGAAAGCTTTCCCCACTCAAATTTCTAAAATAATATAAAAGGACAGATTTCATCCACTAACATTTTTCTTACTGCAAAGTAACTTGAGCAAAATCTTCAAGTTATTTTGGGGTTTCATTAACAGGAGGAGAATGACAAGCATTACAGTGACTGGTTACAAATAAGCAGATTCATATTGTTCATTTAGGCCAGTATTAGTAATTCTTGAAGATCTTTTTACTTGAGACACATTGTAAATAGGTTGCAAGGAAGGGTGGAAGTTGGTTGATCAGGGGTGGGGGTTGAAGGAAGTTCCCGAGTCCAAGCATGTGAACTCATGTGTGTGATTTCCTTCTTCCCTTCTTCCAGTTTGAACAGGAGAACCAGAGACTTGTTGGTGAAATGAATAACCTCTTTGATGAAGTCAGGTACACTTTTCTGTTACTTGACAGACTGCTGTGCATGCCAGTCCCATAACCCGGACAACACCTACACACTGAATTTGCTGCAGGAGACCTGGCTGCGTGAATTGTAGCGGTGTGGTAGGAGGAGGGACAAAATAGGAGTGCCGAGGAAACGAACTGTATGAGTTTACACATTGTGCTGTCCCACAGTGTAAAGAATGGTTCTGCGTGACATACAAACTATCCAAAATAGCACTGGTTAAATTTGGAAGGTTTACGCTCTATCTCACTTATCTAAGTTTTAAAAGATTAAGTTTTCCATTTGTATCACGCTGTCCGCTGCATATACAGGCAGCAGTAGGGGAGGTGCAATCGCTGACCCCCACGCAGAGACCTGTCTTTGTGGCAGGGCGGCAGTGCCGTTTGCTCTCTGCTTGCTGTGCAGAAAACCTGAGTGGCTAACTCAAACTACAACTTTACTTTTAGGTTGTTAGTACTAGGCAAGGTGAATTCCACGCTGCAGAGTAGCATATAAAAAGGGTATGTCAAAATTAACTGCTTAGGGTCCACTGTGGATTTTGTTGTCTTAGATGAAAGAAGGAAGATCCGTGAAGCTCTCACAGTGAAGGCCCCTGTCAGAGAATCTGCGGGTGGTGCCTTTCCCAGAGCTTCACCACGGGCTGGTCGTCTTCCAGCCATGAATTGCAGAGCACTAGCCACAGGCTATTGCTGCGTAACGGACGGCTAACAAAACAGCCATGCCTTTTGAATAGCCCACTTACTGCGTTGGAGAATCTGGGTCTGCAGGAGCAAGAAATGCTTGCGCTAGTTTCTAATGAGTATTTCTGTTCTTTGCCAAGACAAATTGAAGGAAAAGTGGTGGAAATCTCCAGATTACAAGAGATATTCACTGAAAAAGTCTTGCAACAGGTTAGTATTGTTTAATACTACAGCAGCAAATACAGCTTGAAGACTTTCTTGGGGGTATTTTGGTCTTGGTTGCATGCAAGGTGTAAATGTAAGATTAATGAATCTTTGATGCAAATGTGAAGGAAAAGATTTTCGTTTGTTTTTCAAATGCAAAATTGAGGTATTTACTGTTGTTACTTATCAGTATGTACTGGGAATGGAAAATGCAACGTATGTGTTAGAATGATCCCTCTGCCTCAGAATTAGCGTCCTGTTTAAATGTGTTATTTAATAGCATCTTTTCTGTAAGTGGTAGCACCTCTTCCGAAAGAGCTGGCAAAAATTAGACAGGTTAGATTTGATTCTAAAGAAATGGGAGACTTCCTATTGATCTTGGTGGTCTCCATTCAGGCTCATAAAATCACAGGTAAAGAAATTACAACTTAACTGCCTCTATACCTTTGCATCATTGAAACAAAGATGTTAATAATAGATTTTATTTTATATTTGAGTTCTGCTTGTTCCCCAAATCCTTGGAAGTATTTTTCCCAAAATTCATCACTGTTTCTCAAATTTGTTTTTTTTAACAGGAAACTGATATTGACAATATTCATCAATTAGTTGTGGGTGCAACAGAGAATATCAAAGAAGGCAACGAAGACATAAGAGAGGTGATGTCTCCAAGTTGCATTTTAAGCTCACTTGTTTCTCTTCACTTCCAGTTTTGCCCAAGTGTCGCTTTAAGCAGCACGTGCAAGCGCACCCATGGCATAGGTGCAGTGGGTCCTGGGGTGTCAGGATGTGGTTTTGGAAAAACTGTACAAGTCAGCTAAGGTTCTTAATAGTTCACATTGCTTCCCTTGCTAACCATGATTTGAATAGCTATACAGCTCTGCAGAAACCTACTTGGCCTCACCTGTTTTTTTAAACATTAAAGTCACCTGGTGTGCATTTAAGCACCTGTGAAGTTTCTTTAGGGAGCAGGGGGAGGGAGAAATTGCAGACTGAGAATAAAAGACTCTGCTGAAATTGTTGAAGCTGGAGTTAAATGCAGAAGAGTCTCTTCACCATGCTGAACGCATCTCGCATGCTCCTAGTAAACAAATCTATCCCATTGTCTTACTAATTAGAATGAAATTATGTTTTCTTTCAGGAACTGAGATTTCAATAAAAACAGAGTTCCTAAATTAGGCTACTGAGTAAATGGCTCAGTTCATTCTTTCTCCCTCCTCAAAGCACACAGAATGTGTAACTTGAGGATGAGTTACCAGCTGCTCAGCTCTCCTGGAAAGTGCATCGCACGTGGCACAAACTGAAGCTATTTTTGCTTCATTTTTCACATTTGTAGGTAGAACTGTTTCCTGAACTGCATGAGAAACAGTAGAAAAAGGTGATAAATACAAAACTTCGTCACTCACATTAATGTTTGTATCACATAAAAAAAGCTATTCCGTGTGTAAATCTGACAAATGAGAGAGGAAAAACTGGTCCCCTGCTATATGCTGGTCTCTATTTTGGGAAGGAGAATCCAAGAACAATACTTGCTCCGTGCTCTACTTGTTCTCAGACTGAAATACGTGACTGATGGTGCCAAATCCAACCTCCAGAAACAGGGGTCAGGATTTGGGTTTGGGGTTTTCTTTTGGTTGTGGGGTTTTTTGGGTTTTTTTTTTTTTTTAGGCAGAAGATGTTTATTAGAATGATGAAGGCCTGATTATTTCTGATCACAGAATTTCACTTTTGGAACTTAAAACTAACCTTTATGCTTGTACATTTTGGTGTAGTTCTTAATGTTCTGGGTATATTTCCACTGTGTGGGATCTTGCAGTATTTTTTTTTTTAAATGATCAAATTTAAGATTTTTTGAGAGAAACTTTAGTGTGATAAATCTAAAGAGATGCAGCCAACCTGACTTTTATGCACCTGAAATTAATGGCAAGTTTTGTTCTTTTTCTTGTGGGAGGGAAGAGTGAAGCCACTAACAGTCATCTTGGGTTGCCCTGTGGGAATTCTACTGTGTGTTTACTGGTGATGGTAACGGAGATAACCTTTTCCTCACAGGCCATCAAAAACAATGCTGGATTTAGAGTATGGATCCTGTTCTTCCTTGTGATGTGTTCATTTTCCTTGCTTTTCCTGGACTGGTATGATAATTAAAAATATAATATTGTCTACATGCTTTGTTTGTAAAACTTGTGACATTTTTTCCAATGGAGTGGGGTATATGGCATAGCTCTATTATGCATTTTTTCATACTGCTATGATGGAAATATTTTCCAACAAATAAGCATGTGTGTGTATCTGTTAGTGCAGAGGGAGCTGACAGCATTCATTTTAAATCCCTTTATCAAACATAAAACCACACTTAATCCTGCAAAGAACATAGAAACCTTTGAAAGAGCTGGTAAGAAAGCTACAAGCTGGAGCATAGCTAACAGAAGAAAACAACCGATAATGGTTTTATCAGTCACCCACACATCTGTGACGTCTGAAGTCCAGCTCCCAGCGCGCAGACCAGATCAAGAGAAAACTGTTACTGTGCAGAAGCATCTACACTGTCTCAGGCTTTTATTTAATCATACCACTTCAGTACATAGTGATCACTTTGCACATGTATGACCTCTACTTCTAATCCTTTGAAACTACTTGAGTCAGAGACCAGGTTGATTTAATAGTAATAATAAGTCAACTAAAGAGCTTTACTTCTAGGTGAAAAGAGAGAATACAACACAAACAGATTGTGCAGTGAAACAGATGTTCTGGGATGTCGGAACAAAGCCAAAGGATAGACAGTAATAAAGCCAAACTCTTCAAAGTACTAACATTGGGAGCAATTTGTTAACCAAGAAAAAAGTCTCAAAACGAACTGGAAATAAGAATCAATAGACTCCCTCCTGTTAAATCAGAGGAAAAAACAGTTTTGACTTCAAGAAGCATAAGCAATCTGTTTCTCCTAGGTCATAAAGCTTAGTATTTTTTAATGTTTAGTGTTATGAGAGAGGGAAAGAAGCTGTTTCTCATCAGTACTTCCTTTTGCGTTAAAGTTTTTATTGTCCTAAATTTAAGGGGAGGAGATGTATCATGAATCATTTCTAGGCAGGACAGTCTTGGGGAACAGATCTTTCTATCTTGTAAAATCTGAATGTCCTCTGTGAATATGTTGATATGAAATGTGTGTTTTGCTATTTCTCTTCTGAAATGTATATTTCTATACATTATATGCAACAAGCAGCAGCATCCCTATTCTCTACTCTGTGCAGATTGAAAATGTCAAAAGTTACATGTGAATTAGTTACCTTCAATAAAGCATACGCCTATTAAAAAATGCAAACATGGTATGTTTTGAGTATTTCAACATAAGCTTGAAATTTTTAAATGCAAAGAAAAATTTGGCACAATTTATTGCTTTTTATGCATTCCACATACCATAATGACTTAATAAAAAGCCTTTTACAGATACTACTGTGTAATGCACATTTCATATCAAACCTAGAGAATTAAGCAGTAATGGTTATTTTTACTATATTGCTGATAAAGCAATTCTGCTGGAGAAAAAAAAAAAGGTAGAGTTGACCATGTTTGTTCTACTACAGATCTTGAGAAACAGCCCATACTGATGTTTTCCCTTCATTTTTGTATTGTCTCTACCAAAAAAAAAAGGAACTTTTGACATGTCCACTACACCTTGTCCCATTCAAGTTACATGAACAAAAAAGGTGACTTGCTTGCCCAGATGCTTCACACACTTTTGTCTAACTGTTAAATTAATAAGATGTCTTTTTTGTAATATATATTTAAGATTTATAATAAAAATGAAAACATGGTTTCACACAAAGAATAGGTAAGTTTGTAATTACAATGGAACTTTAACGTGCATCCACAATACTATGTTCTTCTACATCTCTTCCCCTCCCAAGCCATACATAAACAGTTCTACTCTTCACTCAGTTTCACATGTCACTTTAAAACAGCCAGTCATGTATCTAATATGCAATTATTTCACTTGTGATGCTCTGTTTTAAAAAGTATAAAACTGCAAACTATATATAAACTGAAAGCTCTTCCTGATTAATAAAAAGGGAAAATGTTAATGTAATCAAAGAGAAAATTTAGACATCTTACTCCCTTCTGTTGTATCCAACAAATTACATAGTGGACTACGTCTACTGTGAATAGGCTTTCTGCCTCTTAAGTATGATCAAAAGATGTCGTTTCTCATTAGAACATCCTGACCTGTGTATTTTTTACACTATCCTCAACACCCATCACTAAAACTGTCTGTGTTTTTCCATAATGTCTAGCTAGTTTGTGTTTCAGTGTTATCCTTACCAAGATGCTAAAGCCACAGTGGAAATGCAGTTAAATCCTGTTGACAGCGATAATAAAACATTGAGCATGCCTTGTTGCAGAGAACTTCATTATCACTTACAAATAAACAACAGTAAAGAAAATGTAAGAAAAATGCTACCTGACAGTTTCTTTCTCCATACAAGTCATTACATTATGCCCTTGATATCAATGCTGACTATCATTCTTGCTTGAGCCAAAACTAAATACTAAATATAGCTTTCAGCTAAACAAGAGATCACTCTAGTTATGGCTGAGGTGTTTCAGTTTGCAAAATGACAAAGAATAAAAAAATTAATAAATAAAGTATCAGTTCAGACAACAGAACACGATTTATCTAAGGTCCAAGCCCTGAAAATCCAGCAAAGAAATCTGTCAGTATCCAATAAACTGCAAGAACATATCTCACATTGGATTTTTTTTTTAATATTGAAAATGGTGTCAGAGCTCTAAAGCAATGCTGATATGCACCTTGTTTTATGCCCATGAATGTTCTGCAGCATGTTTTTGGGTTTGGTTTTTTTTTTTTGGTTTTTTTGCAAAGCAGTATCAGCAAACAGAAGCAATTGCACCATAAACATGAGTAACCTCTAAATTATCCATAATTATATTTAATGAAAAGTTTCTTAAAGTCCCTTAGTTACCTTCAAAGGACATAGTGTTAATAATTAGCTTATCATACTAAGCTGATTTCTCAGCAGCTTCAGTCTCCTGTTCAGATAGTTTCTCTTCTGACAGTACTGTCATCCACGGGGACACTGAGCGCGTGATCGTTTGTTTGGCCAGATTGTAGTGGTTTATGACCGTGTAAAATTTCCCCCGAGCACTGGAGTCTTGTTCAGAGTAGTAGTTTTCCAACCCAGCTGGAATGCATTGATTATTCTGAAAAGAAAATCCATCACTTAGATTAGATACGGTCCCATACACAGCAAAAGTAGGTTAGGTTTTTCTTTTCCTTTTAGTCTAAGCCAACATTCACTTTCTGGGAGTCAAGATGCAACATACAGCAATTAACTACAGCATTGTCCTACTGTGTTCAAAATGTTCTTCCCTCCAATCCTTAAACTACTTGTGCATTTGCCAGGAAGACCAATCTGGGTTTATATGCCAGAATAATTAGCATACAAGAAACATGCTTCCCTAAAATTATTTTCAAAAGTACTCATCTCTACTTCCAGACGTATTTTGCTGTTTTTTCCTCCTCACCTAGTTCCAACTGTTTGGTCTACAATTACACATCTGCGTCCTACCGTTAGATTAGCTTCAGGCACTTTAACACAGTGTTTTCAGTCTGAGGGACAGAAATTAATACAGCTATACTGGTGCCAAGGTATGCACAGTTTTATAGCCCAATAAATAAGACATAAAGGGAAAATATTGTGGGTGGCCAAGCTTAGTGCAAGTGTGCACACATACAAAATACCTCACTCTTGATTGTCAGAAAGATGTGGCCAACAGCAGGCTTTTAAAAAGCTATCTTTAGCTGTGGGACTACATTATTTAATTTCCCAGAAGGTTAAGAGCACTACATAGAAACTGCTAGATGCTTAGAGCTTTTGAAAGTGAAATACCAGATTTAGAGAGTTACATACTAAGTAGGATCCAAACTTTGCTGTCATCTTAAAAAACAAAGTGAATGTGCACGTGCAGTGCGTTAGTCAGCAGGTATCATCTAGCAACCGTTCCAGTGAGGATGCAGTAAAAGCCTACAAAGCAGCTAGTTGCATAGAAGGAAAAAAATGACTTAGTCATATCCTATGACCCCTCCAGGTTTTGCTCCAGAAAGTCACAGGTCTCTCTGTGGGTCCTCTGCCATATCTGCCAGTCCAGCAGTCTTGCCTGATACCTCAGAGTGTTGGGGCAGTCATCTGGGCAACTGAATGGACCCTCTAAAATATAAGCTATGAGTAGCTGCAGCTTGAGGAAAAATAAGTTTAATCATTTCTACTCTGACTGTAAAAAGAAATAGGCTGTTCAGCCTTCCTGCTTCTAGCACTAAAATTTATAACACTACAGCACAGCAACTTTGAACTGCTACTGTTCTCACAGAACTTGGCAAACGGAACTGAGTACTGGAAATTCCTGAGCACAAAAACACATGCAAAAATAGCATCTGGTCCTAAAAATCACGACATCTCAAATGTGTCCACATTTACTTTTGGGTTGACTCGTCAAAAAAAAAAAAAAAAAAGTGGCATAAATAAGCACCAGTAACAACAGTTTCAAATGGTTTAAAACATAAAGCACAAAATGATTGGGCAAAAGATCCAGCAGTCTTGGCTTAATATAAATTTTGCATCCTAAAAATGTTAGAGTGAAAAAAAGCATCAAAAGGTATGAAAGAAAAAAGCAAGACTTGCCAGAACAGCAGGCCTACAGGTAGTCTGATGAACCTGCCTACCCCCGATGAATGCAATCTTGGGGCAGATTTGACTGCTGAAAGAAGACTCGCTGCCACAAGACTAGCAGCCCTCCCACGGAGTTAACAACTCATCAGTTCTAACCTGCTTGTGTGACAGAAGCCCCCATGTGTGTCAGACTCACAAGAGCGCTCAAAGTTACTACATCCACCCGAGTTCAGCTTATTTGTTATCTTTTTGTAGCAGCCAGGGCAAATCTTCCTAAACAGTTTTGTTTGAAGTAGCACTAGAAAGCAGACGGGATTGAACCCCGGCTAAGCAGACACTTTTGCCTGTTCAGCACTGTTTCAGTCAACAGAGGTTTCCCCATGGTCATAATCATTGTATATGCCAGCTGCAAGACTGGGACCTAGATTAAAAAAAAAAAATAATCCAGGACAACTCTGGACTAGAGCTATTTGATACACCAACCGTGCCATCTTCTGGAAATATTACCCATGTTTTATCTGGGATAACTGACATTACTTCCCATGTGAAAAAATGACTAAGAAGTACGTGTACACAGACATCTTTGTAGTGATTATTTCATCCAGTCATGGGATGTAGTCACAATTCTAAATATTTAAAATGGGGGAAGGAACGCAATCCATTGATCTAATGAAATCTGCCAAGGAAATTCAAGCAAATATAATCAGTGCTGAAGACAAGCCAAGATTACTGCCAGTCTAAAAAAACACCACAGAATCTTTTGTTGCTTTTAGAAGCAATTTGCTTTGTAACAGGCAAAATGACTCAGTAACGTTATTTTTTGTAGTCACAAGCATGCGCAACATCTGACAGAAGAGCCTAAAGAAACACAGAGCAGAGTTTCCATCTTGACTGCATTTTTGCTCCCAGGATTTCATGCTTCTAGAAAAGATGGGAAAAACCTCTCCTTTTACTTATTGCTCCTTGTGTAGTGCCCAAGGACAGCCCCCTTTCCTTAGCTCCTAATCAAGGCAAGCCGTGCAGCACTTGGGAGTGACTGAGCGATGGAAACTGGTGGCGATTCTCATCCTGCCGCTTGCCTGAGACCTTCAGCTTATGCAGAACATTTCTCTCTATCCTTTTTATTTGTTTCCATGGTTCCCAGGTGAGAGAAGTGATAAGGAAGGCCATGAGAAGAAACTGGGATGCTCCAGAGTGAGTTGCCAGTCTCTTGTTTCTTTCACAATCCTTCTATTTCAGAAATTAGTTATGGGTTAAGGCCTTTGATGCCAGAGAAAATCCTGGCTGCCAGTCTGTATCTGGCTGTATTAAGATGACTCCTTTTATTCCTCTGACATAAAGACCCCAGTGGTATTCGCTTATCAATAGTATCTTCTGTCACATTAACTTTGCTGGGTCAGTAATTCCAAACTTAATAGATGATGGTGGTGTCTTTAATGCATTGAAATTACTTCATTGTACTGTCCATGAGTCTGACAGAATGCAGGTGCCTCGGCAACGAAAGCTAAAGGGCAACAGATGCAGTATGGAGCATACTGAAGCCCTGGAGAAATTCCTCCAGGATGTAAGTGCACTGAGGTCTTTGAGGAAAACTCCGGTGAGTCTCACCAACAGCCACTTTAGTGCTTCAGAGGAGTGATCTGCAGAACAGCAGTATTAGGGCTGTGTCACAAAGCTTCAGCAAGCACAACACTGAGGCTCAAGCAGTTTAAGATTGCTATACAAAGGAAAATAAGCACCTTTTTAAGCACACCTTCAAGCTCTGGATGCGTAGGACAGCAGAAAGGCTGAAAACCCTGAAACCTTTGGAACTGCTCCACGTATGAGCGCATCAAAGCAGAGAAGAGTGAGCCTGACTCACAGCTGCGGTAGCTCAGCCTTCATGCAGAGGTTCCCATGGTACCAGGCTTCCTGAGGCAGGAGACACTTTTACCCTTAACCAGGAAATCACATCAGCATCCAAAGCCTGAGGACATCCAGGACAGAGAACATTGTTGAGTCCACCTGAAGCACAACGCCAGTCCACAGAGACACTGGTCACAAGGTGACAGACTTTTTCATCTCTCTTAGGACATCTGTGCCAAGCTATGCCATGACATATTATGGACTCTCCCAAAAAAAGATGCAAAGGCAACAGATACAAATTCATGTCAACACTGGTAGTTTCAGGCATTGTGTCATTTGCTAACGTGTTTATCCTGTAAAACTCTTAAGAGTTACATGACCAAAGATGCTGTGTCTCCTGGCATTATTCCATCAAGCAGCTAGGAAACAGCCTCCACAAAACCCAGCGCTGGGAGAATAATAGTAACACAGCCCTGTGTGTGTGCGCGCTGCACCTTAAAAACAAAGCATGAGCTATTGGGCAGCATGAGCTGCCCAACCTCTGTTTCAAACACAGGGCCCTAAGGAGAGAAACCCAAATGGACTCTGCTCAGAGTGCAACTGAAATATAGCCAAGAAACTGTTCTCCCCTTAAATGTTTGCAACACTAGGAAGAAAAGACAGAAGAAGCCAGAAGACTGCAACTCCAAGGAAGGGACAACATGGTATTAAAGAAAGCAGAAGCAGCAGACTGTTACTAGACTTACAACAGGAGCACGTAACTGGCCATTCCTGTCAAGTCAGGATCACATCAAGATAGGCTCATAGGAACATACAGTCGATATTCCAAATTGCTCAAAGCCAAGAGAAAGCTTAGAAAAAAAAAGGCTATCGTCCCATGAGCACAGCAAGGTTTCAGTGCTTGTCTGAGACAACACAAAAAACCAACAGCAGAACCAAAAGCTGGATCTCCTGAGTTACAGCCAAATATTCTAACCACAGTATCTTTTGCCCTTGAACCAAGGGAAAGCAGTAACCTAAAACGGAATACTAGGAGCCAAGCTAATCCAGCAGGGCATCACTGATTATAGCTTTGGACTAGGTTCTTGTAAGATATTTATGTGCCTGAAGTGGCAGAATCAGAAGTCCTGAACAGGATCGTCAGGGAGGGCTGAGGCAGCCATTCCTTCTTAAATCCTTTTGAAGATCATACTAGGTACCCATTTGACTCGTTACATGACTAAATAGTCTTAAAAAATTAGAGGGAAGAATGCCATCATCACTGCTACTTTTCTTATCTAATTACAGCCAAGTTCAATGCTGCTAAATTTACAGCTGAGAAATCAATGCTACCTTTCCGACTTTCAGCCCAGCTCATAGCTGAGAAGCCAGCACAATCATCTCACATGAATGAAGTGAGCCCCAGCCTCCCTTTCGGTTAGCACCACTATTTTTTCCAACAAATCTGTTTTCCCTTTTTTGGCATCACTTTTGGCCTGTGGCAGTAGGGCTCAGAGGTCACACTGTTCTAGAACAAGAAGTTCTTTCTACAAAAATAACCCTAAGGTAACTCTGCTACTCTTAATGAGAACATCACTCTGCTGTTTCTTTGACACATATTCCAGAGTAATTTTTTTTCCTCCAGGTTTTATCATTCTCTTCTTTCCTGAAACACATTTGGAGGAACATGCAACATTAAACCGTATGACCCAATAAATGAGGGCTTTGTCCAGACAACTGCAGATCAAGTACGTTTGAAGGACACTGGTGTTGTGACTTTTGCTGTATTTTCAATGTTTAAAGCATTAGCAAAATAACAATGTTATGAAAATTGTGCAATAGTACAACCTCAATTATAAATTAAGCAGAAAGAAGCATAGCAGGAAGCACGCTAACCTATGAAAACAAACACAAATTTCTATGCAGTACAGCATGACTTAATCAAGGTTATGCAGAAAACAACACAGTGAATATGACATACTCTCCTGTTTTTCTAGAATATGTACGCAATTTACCTTGAAAACAAATCCTTCTGGACAGGTATGATCATACTTGTAAACCTTGTAGACTACCAGAAATACAACACATGTTAAGAACGCAAGGGCAAAAAGGACCAGCACAGTTACCTGTAAAGAAAAATAAAACATGCTTATGTTAGTAATGCACTGCTTATTATATTGCTGTTTGTTACTGTAAGCAGCAGAAGTGAGCTATGAATGCAGTTTATAGTAAAATCAAGCAAAGGATAAAACCAGCTTCTTAATTATTGAGGGAGAACAGGAGAGCAGCATGTAAGTGCTTCTACCTCCCCATTCTCGGAGAAGAAAGCAGATGATCTGGGCAGTGGCCCATTGTCTCTGTACTGCACGGCTTTTTTGGTTGCGTTTCTGTCCAGTGCGCACATGAGGCCAGAACGACACATCGAGGTAGCCTGGGTCTGCTGCTTTCTCAGTATTTGGATGATGTAAGTGTAAGGATAGTTTATGTCAGCTCTTAAGCATGTTTGTTTTCCCTGTGCCTGCCCAAGAATGGAGTCAGGTGACAGTAAGTAGCACAGGTGTCATCCAGGTAATAGAAAGGTGACTAAGAGGGCAAGGAGAAAGCAATGTCTGCCCTCTCTTGTTAGGATGAGAGTTTGTTGCACCTGCTATGAATATATGGAGAGTTACAGCAGTAGTCTGCATGCTTGGTTGCTCAACACTCCTTAATTTATAGGTTGAAACAGTACTACTTCATCACACAGAGACTGTACAGGAGTAGTTCACTGCCAGATCCATAAGGGAATACACCATGTTCAACACGGGGCTAGCCTTGAGGAGTTCTGTTGCACCTCCTTCCACAGTGCTCACAGAGAAGCCATTATGGACTGCATTACATGGCACTGACTTTTCACCATGTCCTTAAGTACCTCCCTGGTCCTGAATTTGGGCTGGAGGAAAATCCAAGACACACCTTAAGTTGAATCTGAAATCAGCGTCAGTATCAAGCTAACCTTTCTCGGGAATAAACTCCAAGCAGCGGGAGACTGGCAGCCTTTTAGGTGAGACAGGAGACAGAACTATCTCTAGAATGACCTCACCCATTGACAAGAGAAAGCGCAAGCCTAGCAAAGCTCCCTAATTCAGACTCGTTTGTGCGGAAGGTGTGAGGTGAGCAAATAGCATTCATTACCTGGGAGAGTGTCCCAGATGTGTGTTTTTATTATTCTAAAGCTTCTACTGATAGACAAAGGAGTAGCTCAAGGAGATTACAGAGTAACAGTGGTTAAGCTTTGTTTTTTGGCAAGTTAGAAAGAAGCCAGCATGTGCTACAGCATAAGAAACAGTAATAAACAGAAACAAACAAGACTATGTGATTAATTAAAACAAAGTATAATATGATCTAAATTTTAAACGAAGACAAGCCAGCTATCTACACCTCCTAAAAAGAGAACTTAGGCACACCAGGGTCAATTATGAAGACAAGAATAATCTGATACTTGAGAAAGCAACAAAAACAATTGTAGCTTTGCCTCTTGGTAAAAAAAAACCCACCACGCAGTCCCTTTATAATAAACCCCAGAACTAATAGGATTTGCAACACTGCAAACTGGGTGTGGCAGTGGGACTAGTATACTGAAGGACTGAGATGAACTTTAAGGGACTTCTCATGCTGGGGAAGCAAACTTCACCATGGGCAGACAAGAGCAAGTGCTAAACTCCCTGGCTGAAACAAGGTTGGGCAGTATTGTGTGCTGCTGAAGCCAAGGATTTTATAAGGATTTCTGACAGACAGCAAATAGACCAAAAAAAGGAAGGCTGGAAGAGAGGCAGGGAGAACTACAGATCAGAAAGTAATTTAGCGGAAGAAATGTAGATATTAATGTAACAATGCCAATCGAAATGAGACATGGAGCAAAGGACCTTTCTGGTTAATAGCAATATCTCCAGTTTCTCAGAACAGTCACTGGATTAAAAAAAAAAAATCATATTCTTAATCACCCTCTGAAAACCTCACACTAACATCGATTTTCAAATCCAATTAGTCTTTCCCCAAGTTTATTATTCGTTTGCATACACGAAGGTTAACATGGATACATCACTCTGTCTTGCCAACCTCGTATTTTCTGCTCACATGTCCCATGTCTCAGTATATCCTGCATGAATCCAAGAGATAAAGCACATTTTCCTTTCTGGTCATTCTCTGTGGCCCAGTTTAATAACGAGCAACATAACCCCCCCCCCCCCATTCCTGGCCAATCCATGCCCTAGCTCAGCCCTTCTCATATGTTTTTAATCAGGCCTCTCCCTTTTTTCTTCTACAGTTGTTTGGGGCCCCTTCCTGTGTTTCCTCAGCTATCCCACCCACACACATGTACAAGGCCCTTCACCCTCTGGCTTGGCCCAAACCTTGAATCCCCTCTTCCAATGTTTTCCCCTCCCCACAACTGTCATGAGCCTTATTCTCTGTTCTTCCCCCTAAATTATCCTTGCACTCCAGGCTCTAGAAAAACTGACCTTTCTCCCCTAAGTCTGCAGTTCCCACTTGGGGCTCCTTGTCCCACCTCCCTACCGCCTCGTGGGTATCTCTAAGTCCCACACACTGCCCACGTCACACTGTACCCATATGCAGATGTCCAGGGTCCATCTGCCCCACCAGGCCAAGGGGCCCTAACCATGCCTGGGCCCCAAAGCAGGTCCACGGCCCTGTCTGCCTGTGGGGCCATGGGACCAAGGCCTTCTTTCCCTGCTGAGCTCCAGCTGCTGCTGGGCATCATGGGAAGATGAGGAACCACAAAGGAAGGAGCACTCCTCACCCAGCCCAGCAGCTCTACAATACACATGGGCCGGTCCCAGTTGCACGTTTTGGGTCATTCACTTCCCACTGACTCAAAGTGTATGTTACACTGTTCCTGTTGCTCTGACAGTGACTGCTCTTTCCCTTAGAGAAGAAATGGAAAAGAGGCTAGAAAGCAGGGAAAGAAAAGATAAAATCCAGACAGGATTATTGCTGAGGCTTCCTGTGCTCTACAAGATATATTCCACACAGCCTTCAAGAAAGGCTGCTCCCTCTAGGAGCACAGACCTGTGACATGGGACACGGACACCAAGCAGAACAATTGCTATGGTACAGATTGATTCAGCTCACATTTGTCTCCTCCGCAGACAGGAGTAAACAGTTTAAAATGCTTTGAAAAATATTCTCAAATTTCAAAGCATTTTAACCATAATCCCTGGCCATCCTACTAGCAAGAAATAGTAGAATTATAACATTATTTCCCAGTCATAACCATTTTGACATACAGATGAGGCCTCAGGAACATACTGTAACACTAACAAGCTATTTTGTAGTTGAGACCAAATACTAGACAATAGAAAAATATTTCTATTTCCACAATCACTGCAGAATCACTCTCTCCAAGGGTCTGAAGCTGTTTTGGAAAGTAATTATGTTTTTTGAAAGAGGTCACAAGCCCAGTGTTGTGTGGATTGCTGGAGCCTGGCAAGTTGCAGAGCCACAGCCTCAGGGCTGATTTGCTGAGACATGGAGCATTTACCTGTTTCACTGACCTACGTGGAGCTGCGAGTTCTCACTGCTCGTACAAGTCACGTCCAGCATGGTTCTTCCATTGCCACACAGTAAGCCACCGGGAAGAGCTCTCAGGGCTCCTGGTTCACAATTCTCATGGAATCTTTCTCTCTCACTTACTGTATTTCCTAATGTTATTAATTTTGGTATTAACATGTAAATTTTTACTCTCATTATCTCCAATAACTTGCAATCACACTCCATTTGCAAATCCCTAATCAAGTAAGCTCTTGTCTCCTTCCTATTAGAAAGGACGCTCCCTTCTCTTACCATCCTTCAGGATACAAGTAATTTCTATGTAAGTGAAGGACAGTCACACATGCACATGACACAGATAGAAAGAAAACCATCAGTGGGATCAGTGATCCCAATCACCTGTTAATCCAATCCACTTCTCCCTTATAAGCTGGAAATCCTTCTCTTCCTTCTAACAGCCATTTTCCTTATCTCATAACAACCCACCACCGATGGTCCACAATTGTCAGATCCCCAGGTTTACTTCTGAACCTGAGGCAGTCCGCCTCTCTCCCCTCCCAGTAACACAGAGCAACACTACCTCTCTGCCTCACCTTCTGAGCCCTCTCCTCCCAGATGCCCTTCAGAAATAAAAGCACGGAAAGAAGGAAGGCAACAAGCTACTCTTTAGACCACAAGCGCTACTAAAGCTGTTGTTTTACTGCTTTCTTCCACAGAAACTTTGCACACTCACTATAAACTAAAGGAAAGTTATTCTCTTCTTCCTACCAGGGCACTAGCAGCAACTTGCCCTCTTCCTCTGTTCAAGGCAGGAGAGGATGCAATGCCTGAGCAAGCACCACTCCCTGTCTTCTAGAAGGAAACCTTGAATCTCTTCTCCTTGCGGTAGCCAGCTGGCTGAGTGCAGGACCCCACACAGTGGGAGCAGGAGTCTTTTGAATTACTATGATCATTCACTGCCATGTACATCCTGCAGAACTCCAAGGTGCCTGTCACACCACAGGAGTGATGGGCTTTTAAAGTACTTTTTATGACATAACTACAAGATAGCACAAACAACCGTTTCTTTTAACTAGAAACTCAAAAATGTGGTTTTGTTTTCATCTTGAGAGTGTCCTTTAAAGTTGGTTTTAAGGGGATCTGGCAGCAAAACTATGTGAAGAGAAAAGATGACAAGATATTATGTATGCGGTAGATTTTTTAATAGATTGTAAGTGAAGAGCAGAAGAAGGACAACGTCTAGCCAGAAGCCATTACAGTAATCGAAATGAGAGATGACTAATGAATGAACTAAGTGTACCCACAGCAAAAAAACCTGTCTTCAGACTGTAAGCACATTTAGGTGAACAAATGAAACTCACCAGATCTGACAACTACACTAACATGTAAACAGCTCATGATAATGCCTTATCATCAAGATCTGCTAGATCTTCCCAATCAGTCCATCCTACTTTGCTACAGCTGCAAAACACTGCAAGCTGTATTTTCTCTGCCTGGCTACTGCAGTCCCCTCCTTTGTCACTTCACTAACATTTATTGTGCTCCCTTTTTAATCAAGCCAGAATATTACAGCAAAATTCATCAACTGCATCAACTGTGCCTGCTTCTCTTCCCACCCCTTCCTGGCTCCTGTCCCTTTCTGAACAAATTACAAGCCATGTTTCAAGGCATGCACAAGTCTGCTCCTTTTGCTCCTCTTAGCTCTATCTCCTTCTGTATCTGTATTTTGCCTGTATCCTACCATCCCACTAAAGCCTGGGTGCCATCTGATTTCCCTCTGCCTTCACCTCTACCTTTCTTGTCATGCCTCCTCTTGCCTGAAATTCTTTCATTAACCCACTCTTACTGTGCTGGTTTGCACCACCTTCCTTCCTGCTTTTCCTTCCGTCACGCACCTTTCAGCATACAAACCCACCTAGGAGCATTCCTATTATTATGAGAAGTGGAACTAAAGTGGAACTAACAAGACACGCAGTAATTTTCACTGCTGCAATCGCTGACACTTGGTCACATCTCATCTCTGCTCTACATCTATGCATTATCTATTTCCAATTGCAGCCTCTGGGGAACACAACTTTCATTTCTGATTTGTCTGTAAAGTGCTAGGCACAGACTTGGTGCTAGCACCAAACAAAAAGAGTGAAGACATACGTTTATAGAGCACCTTTCATCTGAGGTGATTTACAACCAATTTATGCTTTGCTCATCAGTGAAATACAAAGCCCTCTGGGATGAAATACAGGAACTCTGTACAACCATTTAGGAGAGGAAATTAAGATTATTGCTATCCAATTTAAAATACAACAGAATTTTAGGCAGGCAGACTGTAATTACAATAGATTTTGTCTGGCTGCATCCCACATCCCACAGACTAAAATTCGTGTAACATCACATTGACTTCCCTGCAAATGGCCGTGACCTCCATTTCACCTCTCTCCACTAAAATCCTGCATCTCCAGCTGCACAATGCCCTCTACCAGCACGTTAGAAAACACTGGAATCAGCTCTCCACTTCCCGTAATTCCTGCTTTTCCAAAATTATATTATTCTTTGCTATTACCTGGGCCTGTCCCTAGAAGTTTACATGAAAGATGCGTCTGAAACAACACACTTAAGGAATAAGAAATGTTCCATTTGAAGTAAATGGCAATGTGAAAGAAAAAAAGGAACATTCACATCTATACATGCAGCATTTGACTCATATTCATTTACAGAGCAATTCAAATTATACAAAACAACTTGGTACAATTTCCCATAGTTGCTATGGAAATATACATACATAAACAAGATGACCGGTGACTCAAAAGACAAGCAGGTGCCTCATTTCAGAAGAGTATTTCTAACATCACATGTCATGTTTAGCTATATGACTGGTATCTATCTATTAAACTCAACTTCTTCACCAGAACATTCCCATCAAACCTTTGTGCTCAAAGTGGATGATAGTCTTGGGGTAGACTGTACAGGAAAAGGAGGAGAGATCAAAAGACTGTCCTTCTCAAACAGAGTTGACAAAGAGGAACAGAGAACTGGCTTGGATGCTTACCTGGAGATGATTGGGAGTAGCAGCAAGAAAGGCAGATAGATTCATGAAGGACAGTAACTGAAAAGAAGCTACAGACTCAGTGCTTATTAACAGTGACAGTACAAGACAACAGAACCAGCCTGCAAGGGAGTCGATTAATGAAACCCGAGGGAGATATTGTTAGACAAAAACAGGTTAACAAGGCAGTGGCCTTGAGAGTCTAGCACCGTGGCTTAACGCAGCTGTTCATGACAGCTTTCTCATCATCTTCCATCACACGGCACCATGTATTAGTTTCTTAACTACACAGATCTGAGGAAGCAGTTCAAGAAACCCTGTGGCCCTGAGATAAGAACCTTGTTACCTTCCCATACAAACCCAGAAGGTATTACTGAGGCCAGGAGAAAGGCTGGAAAAGGTTACTACAGGAGAGGAAAGGCTATGTAAGTGTTACATCTGGACAGACCCAAAACACCTTCTGTGTCACCAGTGTCTCTGGTTTTGCTCCAAGAAAAGGATTTCTAATGGATACAATGGCAGAGGACACCTGACTTAGAGCTGCTGTTAGGCATCCACTTTACTTAAATCTTCCAGCTCTGACTGTAAAAAAATTCCCTTTAACCAAAAATTTAGCAGGAGGATTGTCAATGACCTACCAGGGAATTATCAAACATTTAAAAAAATGGAAAAACGACAGTTGCCATGCAGTACCTTTACTTACATCAATTGTTTTAAAATAGCAGTTACACTGAAAGAAGAATCTCCTTTATTTTTCTTGCCTGAAGTAATAAAGGAAGAAGTCAAAGCCTGACAAACACTTATACTTGTGAGCAACTTTAATCCTGTGAGTAGTTCTACTGAAGAAAACAGAACTACTCATGGCAGTAAGTACCTGTCACTCTTCCAGCACTAAGTGACAGACACAGAATATACCTAAGGAAGTTATATCCTGTACAGGAATCAGCTGACATCTCATGCACCTAACAGACTTTTTAAGTGGGAGCAAAGAGCTACTCAACACACAGAGTAATCACACAGAAATCAACAGAGAAACAATTTTCCTTGTCTGTGACTATTTTTGCATCAATAATCATCACCGGCATTACTAAGAACAACAGGTAAAAAAGTCCTGAGGCAGAAACACGTTTTAAAGGATGCCCCCTTAAGACAGATCAAAAATGGAATATTTAAATATGTTCCATACATTTTTTTAGTCTTAAAATGACCAGGCAAAACTGTGAGAACTGATTTTGAAAGGCAGTCTCAATTCCTCTTCCATAACCTCATGCAGACATTTCAGCAACTGCTTGCTACTTGATAGTACATGGCTTGCACCATATGGTCTTACCACAGAAATAAGCTTGAGGCTTTGGCTCTGCAGTTAGATGTATGTAGAGATGTCAAGGATAAAGTCTGAAGAATTGAATTGCCTTTGAATACAGCCAAATGGTTTAAGGCATACCACAGCTTGGGTTTATTTAAGGGCTTGAAATTTATTGGGAAACATAAGTGTTTGCTTTCAAAATACTTCTGAATGTTCTTTATTCAGGTTTCCCCAAAGACAGAAAAAAACTCATGCTTTGATACAACAGACTTTTTTTTTTAAATTGGTATGTTTGTGCACAACTGTCAATTGTAGCCCAATTCAATGGGTGCCAGAACAGACATCCCACTACAAAATCCAACTGGAGTTTGTAAAAATGCTGCTCTGTCAATGGGGGAGGCAAAGGTTGGCCTTGGGTAACTGATACCAACACTCTTCCCCTGCAATAGCTTCCTCCTATGTCCTGATTCATAAGACTCCTTTGAAATGACATTTCCAGCCTTGCTGTGTTATTCTGTACAGCGGACAATTTACAGGAGACAAAAATCTGCCTCGTTTCAAAGCTGCTTTCCAGATGTGAAGGACCAACTCCACACATTAGCCTACACTGTTCAAAGAACAAAGCAAGACTTCTGTTTCTCAATGAAAAATAATCTTCAGTGAAAAATCACATCCTCCTTGGTGTGGTTAGTGCCATAAAACTAAATTAAGACAACAGGGTTCTCAGAATCAGGAAGTCTTCACATTCTTCTGATAGATTCTGATTTGAATTCAGAATGTGGCTTCATAAAGGAAAATTATACTTGCAGTTTTCTTTGTAAACATTCTCAGCTTTGTTGTAATAACTGTGGTAATGTGGACTGAATGCAGAAAATACGTTTTATAATTTCTTATTCATCCAGCTGCTAAACCACCAAATTATCTACATGACATATGCACATGCTGGAGTTGCTTCATTTGTTATAATGTATAACTTCTCAAGAAGAACAGCTTTAGATGATCTGCACTGCTGAATCCCAAAAATGCAATCTGCTTTGTCCTTATTTAAGAAGTACATCTTAGAATACACATGTGAATTATTTGTAAATATGACTGACTTTTTTTATTTTTAGCACAACATTTGGGCTGTGTCTTGTGGCAAGCTCATGCATCAGTGATGTACAATATTAAGGTCATTAAAATGGCATCTGAAACTTTTTTCATGAACACAAGCCAAAGTCAATATCCTACCAGTTAAATAATGCATTTCATAATTATAGCAAATATTTAATTTTCAAACAAATATCCTTTTGCGCTCTCAGAATCAACAGCAGCAGTTAACATGATGGTTCACAATTAATAAGGACCCAGGAGAAAACCTCAGACAATTGGTACTTTTCATCTGCATATTTATGAAATTTCATCAATTATTCATGTAATATTTACTACTGGGAGTGGTGAATATGACAATCATCCTGGCTGGAGAACCAGTCAGGTCTCTTTAAAATGTTGCAAGCAGCATAATTCAATTCTAAAACTGTTATATAGAGATTAAGGGACATTAAGACCTGCATGTTCTGCATGAAACTATTGTTTTCAATTAACTGAACCACAATTTTCCCAATTTATCAACCCCCACACTCTTCTTTAGAAGCCTAGACTTACAGCCACAGTGTGAATCACCCTGCAATTCCCAAGAGATAGCAAATCTTATTGAAACCTCTCTCTGATGCAGTAGTTATCTAGCAGCAAAACCTAGCAACCCTGTAGTAAGATATTAATCCCAGAGTGATCATCATATAGTAATATCTAAAACACATTTTATTTAAGTATGCCATCCAAAGATATATAAAAATGCAACGCAAAAATGCTCAGGCTTCTAACTGTTCAGCTATGCAAATCTGAAAAGACTACCGAACAGCACGACGAGCTATTTATTTGTTGTTCAGTGAGGTCTCATTTGCTCAGCTCTCCCAACAGAGACAGAAAGAACCCAGATCTACAGAGAGATGCGCAAACATTTAGATGTGACTAAGATATTAAAAACCCTTCCTTACCTACAATGTAATGTCCAAGCGATGAAATCCCTTAGTCCCTACAGCTAGTGCATAAGTGCAAATTCCTCAGGCATAGGATGTGCTCAGTTGCTTGGAACCAAAGTCCTAGCAGGGTACTCAAACTAAACACTTTCTTCCCTTTCTCTTCTACAACATAGTAAGCATTTTCAGATCACTTTAGTGTGACCAGGACATGAACAAAAGACAGCCAGGCATAAGTCCTCCTTGTTCTGAGCTGTCCATCTGCATCCTACTCAACAACATAGTGTGCACAACCCTCACCTGAGAGGAAGGGGATTACTCTCAAGGACTGGTACTATGGTGCCAGGAGGAGAAAGAGAGAAGGTCAGTCAGAATGTAGCATTTTCCCTGAGGGATGGGATGTCCTTGCTCCAAATCAGGGAATAGAAAAACTGGAACTAGATTTCTTACCTCCTTAGTAAATCCCTGCCACACCCTGTAAGATCTCTTATTAGCTATCTGGGGTGGTTCCCCACACAGCTTACTGGGAATTTACATGCTTCACTGTATGGCTGAAAACTCCACCAAGTGCCCTGCACTTAAAACATTTGTCCTGGCAACACTCTGCAAAGTTCTTTTGCAAGTGTAGCCCAAAGCATCTATCCCCTCCTTGAGCCTTCACTTTGTTTGTTTAGCACACTCCGATTCCACAGACAACTGTATATACACTTCTGAGGTAGGCTTGGGCCTGGGCAGCTTTTGGAATCACTGGTCAGGCACAGCTCCTGTGCTTTATTCTTCAAATTACAGAACTAGAATCTTTGGGTGTGCCCTAAAACTCCTACCATGCAAACAGAGGTTAGAACTGTGCAATATAAAGAGAACCCACATGTTTACTGAAACTCTGTATTTTTCCCTCATACTAAACATTAGGCTTTCCAAATATATTTGCACTTGTGCACTGAACAGTGTGGTAGCCTACGGTTTAAAAATCCTTTGGCATCCTTGAGTAAGATGCCACATTAACAGCACTGAAAAGCTGTAGTCTTCCTTTACTAAGAGAACAGGTAGGAAAGCATGAGCTGAAGTGCCAACTTTCCTGCTTTGCTTTACTTACACAGAGCAAGAAAACCTATCCTCCAGTGAGAGGGGGGAAAGGCAATTCAATCATTGCACCAGTTAAGCTCTCAGCTTTCCTCTGGGACTACTAAAGGGAGTAATAGGGGTGTGGATACTAAAGAGCAAATCTGAGTCAGATTCTTGCTGAACTGCCATCTGCCAGTAACAGTCGTCACCAAGCTGTAAAATACAATTGGACCAGGAAAACTGATAGCAAAGCTGGTATACATCCCTGAGCTGCCAAGTCATACATTTAACTATAAAAAAAAAAATGTAATGGACTATGACAGTGCTTTTAAGAGAATGGTTTGGCCACAGTGAAAAATAATAAGCCAAAAATAAAACAAATAAACAAAGAAAACAAATGTGGTTCTTGGCCTTCAACACTAACAGGAGCTTTATCCATACCATGAGAACTACCTGTGTGCAGCCCACACATAACCTGGCCAGCCACATTCTGAAACCCACATGCTGACAGAAGGGCCTTCTGAATTCATCTGCCAGTGAGGGATTACAAGCAATAATGCTGCAAGATTTTATTTTGCTTCTAATTGCTAAATACCAAACTATTATAACATTAAATTTATTTTTCTCATGTCCATCTTTACCCACAACAGCCACTCTGTTAGTTATAGCCAGTTTTGACTACGATCAGCAATTGATTTTAAGCACTTCTGCGAGCACAACTGAGTCATTAACATCTTCAGATAGCACTGCTTACCTTAAATCTTTCTGAAACCCCTTCAGTGATGCTGATTGTGAATTCAGCTATTTTAGGAGTACGGAACTTTCCCTTCTTGCGATCAGGTTCATATTCTGTTTTCGTTTTGACCACAACCTTTAAAAAAAAAAAAAAATCAAAAAGCTATCAGCTGAAACTAGCCACAGGAATCTTATTTATCCATTAACTCTTCTTTTACCTGCTCACAAGCGCATCTAGCGCAAAGGTTTTTTTACCCCCACTTTGCGTAATTCTTCTTTGGAAGCTGTAAGCTGTTAGTTATTTTTCCTGTCTTAGCAATCATCAACAAAATTATCTCTCAAAGTGGTTTTGATGGACCTACAGGAAAACTTGTTATGCAGCAATTTCACAACCGTTCCAGCTTTTTCAGCTGTGGTGGTACTGTGCTGCTATACTAGGCAAGCATCTCTAGTTCAAATCCAAATCATGAAGCTTCCCACTTTGTATAGTTTGAAAATAGCCCCCTCCATTTGCTTCAGGAGATCCCATTAATGGGATTTCAAACTAGAGACCAATAGAACGAGACTATTGTTGAAGAGTGCCCATAGAAATCTAGCAGATGATGATGCCACCAGTAGCCATGTTCTTTGACGGCAGGATTTTGAGTTTAAAAGAAGTGAAATGACCCATCTGTTGCTATTCACTATCTGCTAGACTATAGCTCTTGGCACTCTTATTTTCAACATCTAACTTTTGAATTATCAGCTGCAAGCAGCAAGATGCACACAAACCCTTGTGTTAATGAGATTTCTTGAAACACCCAAGGCTCTTTAACTTCAGTTTATTCTCTGCTATGAGCTACTGCCCCAAGCTACACAATTTAGCACCTTACCTGTATTCCTAAAATATTCATTATGTCAGTCATATCTCTAGTGCTCTCCTAGGCATTCTAATTGTACAAAATTTTCACATACCTAACCTATTTGCCTCATTTTTGTCTTCTACAATTTTTCAGGATCTTTTTCAAAGTATCACTCTCAAGGTAGGGTGCAGTTTATTGTACTGATGGTGCTAGTAAGATTTGCTCAATTTTCTCTGTTGTTCCACAGAATAAATATCTAGACCCTTTTAGATTTTTAGAACCAAATTCTATCTTTAGAGCAGCCCATGGTATCAATAGCAACTACATTATTCTGAGATTAAGATTGTGACACTCGCAGGTAGCCAGGTACTGAAATTAAAGCTTTGGGTTCCCCTTTCCTCACTTCCCTGAAATGGTATCTAGAATGTGTAACTGTACCTAGACTTAGTACCACAAAGCTTATTAGACACTTTTACAGCATTATACACATATGTGCAGGACATAGGTAGCTTCTAAACCTATTTCAGCTATAATTAATAAGATAACAATTATAACTATATAACTTTACGATTGCTCAACAGCATCATGGAAGTAAGCTGTCTGAAGATTTCCGGAATCGTTTTTAACATTTTAGTTCCCTTCCTCCCCCTTTATGTTGCACAATCTCAGGCAACTCAAACCACATTCAGCTGACACTGAACATACAGTTCTATCTGCTTGGTTATGTAATGTCTTCTTTTGTTTAACATACCTAAACATGAATTTAAATCAGTTCATCCCTTTAATTTAGAAGCTGTCAAAATCATCAAATTCTTAGCACTGTAGTCACTACTGTTCAGGAAGTTATGCTTCACCTCCATACTGGAGCCTTGTAAGTGAATAATAAGCATAGATATATGAAGTATGTACTCCTATTCATCATACATGAATGTCTTCGTACTTCAGAATTTGATCAGTGTGTCAATCTTGACTTAATGCTGTTTCTTTTTTTCACATCAGTTGTTCTACTACTGCCCTGGAGTCTGTAGCAACCAGTAAAGACACGCTGCCATGACTAATCAGTTACGGAAGGAAACCAGTAGGACCAATAAATACATGTGTTTATTTTTCCCCTCTATGTTTACAAAAGGAAAGGAAAGGAAATATACAAATAGACAGTGGAAAGAGTAGAAGAGCCAATCAAATATTCCTTTATTTAAGCTTCTAGACTAGCTGTACATTTGCTTTCGTTCAAGGCAAATGCTGTGAAGGTGGGAGGAGTTCCGCCCCATTCTAGTAGGAGCAATCAGGCTGGCACAGAACCTCCAGGGTTCACTACAGAGGCTCCGCTCCGGTTAAACCTATCGCCATACAGGTCCCTAGTTCAGACTTCTGCTTAGCAGTGCAGCAACATAACAAATTCCTTTGTACGTTGGTCCTTGGTAATCGGTTACATCCAGTCACCAGTTGGCAGGCGTACCAGACACAGTAAAACTTAACTTGTTTTAAAGCTTTAGGGTGCAATTTTGTTCTCAGTTACAAGATTTATACGCATGTAACCGAGGGCAGAAAGTGGACCCTCAGGCTCTCTAACAGCTGTTATGGCTTATTGCATTTATGCCTGCCAACTGGTCACCAAACACAACACAGAATGATGTTGATAGCAATTAAAATGGAGGTTCCAAATGTATCTGTATTGCCTACAAACAACACTCTACCGAGGCAAATTTCACAAGCTAAAATTCTTTACCCCAAGATAAGATTACATGAATTTTTCTGAGCTGTGAAGAACATATAGCTATCAGTTTATCTAGAAGTAGAATTGAGCTCATGGATGACACAATGCCAAAAATAAAAATCAGCATGAAGATATTACTGACCACTTCCCAGTTAAATTTTGTATTTTTCAAAGACCGCAAAGCTTTTTTGCCAGATGCATATGTGAGAAATGTGCAAGTAAGTTTTTAGTAAAATAGGATACTGAAACACAGGATACTGAAATATCTGAAAAAGTATCCTACTACTGTATGCCTTACCTGTAGTAACACTTACTGAATTCTTTATTGTGAGGAGAATAAATATATTTACAGGCTATCACATCACCTTCCTAAACCCTTAAAATTAAATCCTTAGCAATCAAGCCATATGAGGAATGCAGGATGCACACTTCCCTTCCAACTTGTGAGCAGCACAGTGGACTGCTCCCTTCCAGCTACGGAGCACCTGAATCACCTATTTGGAGGGTTTTGAAACAAATAAGTTGCCAAGGAGAAAACTCAGCAGCCTGTTCTCATCTCGTTATTTCCGCTTGTCTGGGGCTAGCGTTAATTTCCTACTGAAGCACAGAAGGAACATGGAAGTTCTTTCTCTCTGTGGCCAGTCTGCCCATGTACATCTTGCAGTGACATAAAGCAGTGCTTTATTCCCCCATTAGGAGGGCTTTTCCCGGACAGAGAAAATTCATGTCGTTCACAAAGAATACACAGTACCTTCCAGATGCAAAAAAAGAAAGATACAGAATAGGAAGAGCTATGACGATACAGCATAGAGAAGCTTGCATTTGTATGTTCATATATTTCATACAGCAGCACTGAAATCTATATATGCTTATTGCTAACATTTCCCGCTGCTTTTTAATGCAAATCATGACTACTGGATTTTTATTAGCTTAACTGTTAGGTTTTTCCCCAGCAGGAACTAGCATGCCTTAAAACACTCCGTATTTCTTCACATTTCTAAGATGCTCGTTACACATAACCTATTCTTTTGTTGTTTGCCTGAGATTTGGGTGTGCTTCTCCAGGGTGGAAACTAAAGCCTACTGTACCTTATCAGGAGGTGGGAACTGGAGCTGATTGACATCCAGGGGTGTGATCAAGGGGATGGTGTCAAATCCATCCTCCAAAAGGGGCTGCTTTGTGCTCTTCTCGCTGAAATTATTCCCCAGTTTCACCATTCTTCCAGGATAGAGGGATTTTCTGCTGGCACACACGCACAGAAATGCAAAATGTCAGAAACTCGGGATGCAGCAGACCTTTCCCCAGCCCCCGGGGAACCCGAGCTATCTTACAGCAAAAAAGGGAAAAAAAAAAAGAAATTACGCGTTGGTCGCTGTGAGTCAGTTACATTTTGACGTTCTGGGAAGCAAGAACGATGGCCAGCGCTTTTATTGTCAAAGTTAAAAATAAAATAAAATAGAATAAAAAAAAACCAAAACCAAAAGCACCCCAAAATCCTCGACACGTTAGCCTGATCCGAGCGATGACTGCCCGTACGGCCCCGGTGCGGCATCGCCCCCCAGCCCGCGGGATCGGGAAGGCTCCGGTGCTGGCCCCCGCCCCGGCCCCACCGCCGCATCTCCCCACCCGCCCAGCCCCGGCTCCCCTCGCTGTCTGCCCCCCACACCGGGGCCGTGTCCGGAGGGCACGCCGCGCCCTCCTCCCGCCGCGCCCCGCCATGGCGCTCCCCAGCCTCCCCTCACAGGGGCAGGGGCAACGGGCCCCCCCGGCCGCCGAGCTGGCGGCGCCGCCGCCACTCACCGCCGCGGCTCCCGGCCCTTCCGCAAGGGACGACGAGGTGTGAGGCAGCGGCCCCACCACTCACCGCCGCGGCTCCCGGCCCTTCCTCGGGGGGCGGCGAGGCGTCGTTCCGCCGCGGCCCGCGCAGCAATGGCGGAGCGGGGGGCGAGGCGACGGCTCTCCCTTCGCGGGGTGGCTCTGGGCGGCCGCAGCGCTGAGCCGTGACGCAGCCGCCGCCTGGCTGAGGGCAGCTCTGGAGCAGCAGCACAAAGGGGCCCCGCGGGGATGAGGCGGGCGGCTCCCCCCAGCCGGCTACTGGCGCAGCGGCAGCAGGTGGAGGAGGAGGAGGCGGCGGGGGGACGGGACGGGACGGGACGCGCCGCCCTCCGCGCCCCTCCCCTGGCGGAGTCGTACGGTACGGTACGGTAAGGAACGGAACGGGGCGCGGCGCGGCGGCGGCTGCCCGTCCCCTGCGCTAACGGCTGCTGGGGCGGGCGGGGGCCAGGAGGGCCGCCGCCCTGCCCCTCACGGCGGCCCGTTATCCCTGACGTGGGGGCAGCCTCGGTACCTCAGGCGGGGAAGCTGCGCTGAATAAGGCGGCGGCGGCGGAGAGGGGGGGAGCCCGGCCTCGCCTAGCCCGCCGGCAGGGCTGGGCGCCGGCTGCGTGAGGCGGGGAGAGCCGGGGGGGTTATCTGCGGTCGGTTAGCTTCGTCCTTAGCGCGTCTCCTTTTTTCCCTCCAGTCGTTCCTGCAGGGAAAGGACGAGCGTGCTTGTCAGGACGGTGAGACCGAGTTTCCTCTCTGCAAGGGGGGCGGGGGGGGGGGGAGCGAATATTGGAACCGGCGCTCGCGTCACTTCAAGGTAAATGCGTATTGCAGAGCTTTGCAGCCCGAGTGAGAGAGGACATCTTACGATCTCGTGTGTCTTGGGGGGGGGGGGAGTGATTCACATTCACTGTGCTGTCTGCTATAAGCCAAGGCAACCAGCACGCTCATTTTGTAGTCTTGCAGGTGCATTGCTTTCCAGCGTGTGGAGGGAAAACCACTGTAGACGATGCAACAAGTGACTTGGATGGTAGGCAGCTCTCGAGCGAGAAAAGGCAGACGGGTGCTCAGCCTAGAGCCAGTTTTATGCTTCAAAACCAACCAGCCTCTTTTCATGGATAATAGCATGAGCAGCCCCTCTTTTCCCTTCTGTGCTTTGAGCGAGCGCAAATTATAGGGAAAATATTGTAAAGTATTAAAAACTAGATTGTAGAACTTGAAAGCGACTGCAATTCTTAGTTCTCAGAGCATCACTGTGTTAGTTCATTGTACCATTCGGACAAGATTCTTCTTGGTACCACAAGGGGCAGGGACTAAAGGTTTGCTTGTGCTTGGGATTCAGCTGTCAGTCCCCAGAAGTATTTAACAGTGCTGATGCAAGTGTGAACTGCAGATAAAAGTCAAACCACGCTGATCACAGCTTCTCTTATCCTAGGAACCTGATATGTTACAGACATGGCTTTCCTGCTTTGCACTTAAAAGCAGCAGACACAGGTCATCGGTGGCTGAATTTGGGCCAATTCTAACATAGGCAAGGTTGTAATGTGTGTAGATAGAGGATACCAGAGCTATTTCAGCAGTGATCCCTTCTACCTACAAGTCAGAATTTCATGTCTTTTAATGGGAATTTAGGCTTTTCTAAAAATAGCATGGCAAAACTAAGGGCTTGGGATTTTTTTCCCCAAATGTCAAAAACCCCTCTTATTTTTGTGAGTGTTGTTTTTAATCTAAGAATTTTATTTTGTCTGAAAATCACATTAGCCATCTACATCCTTTTTTGGCTCTCATGCAAGCTCTTCAATGGGTGTTAAGAGTGCAAATGAAACCTGAGTTCAATTACAGTCACTGGAGAAAGTCCTGTTGACTTCTCTGGAGTCATGGTTTCACTCACTTCACATAGGAGAATCTTAGCAGATCTGGTGCAAAGTTAATGAAAAAAAATGTACTCAAGACTGTTTAACATCCTATTTCTATAAAAATCTCAATCTCACAGTTTAAAATTATAATATGATTTTTTTTTTTTTGTTGATCTCTTAAAGAAAGATGGTCTGGTTCCTGTCATCTCTTTTCATTTTTTCTCTTTGGCAAATAATTGATTTTTTTTTTCTCCTTTCTTTCTCAGAGGGCATAGAACAATGGATTTTCCTTCACTGGCTTTGTTTTTTTTGTCATAAACATCATTGATAATGCTAGTGTCATCACCACAGTTCTGGGAAGTACAACTTAAGTAGTTAAACTGCTGGCTGGGTAACTACCTTTGCAGCAGCCAAATAAACATACTGGAAGGTGAGAATGATCAGTGGGCTAATATTTATTTTTAAAGCATTCTCAACGGAATAGCTTACTTCAAATATAGAACAGAATACTCCCAAACCAACACAAAATATTTTCAAGGTAGAAATTGCTTGTTGTGCCTCTCAATTACTGAGCAAGTAGTTCTGATTTTGTTGTTGTTGAAGATCATACCAAATAGAGGAGGACTCTCAAATAGTGAATTTACCTCTGAGCATTATAAGGGCAGCAGCATTTATATACCTCTCAATGCATAATTTTTGCAGCCTTACATGTTCAGAGCATCTTGACCCCTGTGTCTGGCAGATATGGCTGGCATTCAGTCATTAGCTCTCAGTACATACTGACTTTGTATGTGGTTTGTTCCAGTTGTCCAATTGAAAACGCAGTCCATCTCTCTTTTTCCGAGGTCAATGGTCTGTAATGCAGGAGGCCCAGATTCCCTTCCTGGCTGTGGCATAAAGCAAGTCATGTCTCTGACTATGGATCATCTTGTCTCTCTCATTTATTTCTCCCATCAGTGTTCTGTTCTGAGTAAATAAACTGTAAAATAAGCTTGTCTTATTTGAGTAACATTTCATAAATCATACTTGAATGTGTTAAGTAGAAAAAAATACATTACTTATTTTATATAGAAAATTGCACCTGTAAGTGGAAATGAAGGGGTTTCTCAAAAAATGAAAAGCACTTTAATTATTTAGTTTTGGCAATACCCTTGTCTTACAAGCAAGTGTTCTAGAACAGAACAGAAGAATAACCCACGGATGGAGGAGTATAATCCATTCATTTGTGTGTGAAGCCAAAGTCATTCAGAATCCAAATGACATCAAAAGTCCAAGTAATGATCAGAAGTATATTTAACAGTATACTATAGGGAGCCAAAATAACACAGCAAATGGTTTAACAAATTGACTGACTAGGTCCTTTCATCTCCAGCTTATGTGATGTTATATTTGAGCCCTTCTGTTGGCTGAAGATGGTCAAAAGCAATAGGCAATTGTATTAAGTGTGTGCCTGAGAAAGTATCAGATTAAGATGAATGAATGTAAATTCCCCAGTTGACTGGTGAGGCATTTTTTTCAGTTATTTGAGCACATTCACAGGGTACTCTGTTTTAGTGTCCCTTGTAGAGAAAAGGAGACTTTTGGATAGCCTATCTACAGTGTAAGTTATTCTTCTCTTCGGCACTGTGCATTTCTTTAATGGTAATTTGCCTTTTATGAATTTAGCTAACTAGGCATAGTCTTACCCAGTTCTCTAGTTTTACAGAAAAATCCTTACATAGCATTTTTGTTAAGCAACTAGATACTGCACTGTTGCCATGTAGTACAACTACAAATACTTGCCTTACCATTTTTAATTTTAAGTGCATTTCACCCCATACACTATGATGTAACAGAAAAAAAGATATGTGTTTGTGTGTGTGCATGTGCATATACATACACACACAAATATCTATGACTGTGTCTTTATTTGCCAGGTATCTGAAATGAGCAGCTAAGAGGATTTAATTTCTGATATCAAATAACCAACTATAGTTTGCTGCTGATGGTTTTAGAAGAAAGAATGAGGTAACTTACTAAGAAAACTGGCATGCTTCCCAGTCAGAGGCTGCTGCCTTAAGGATGCAAAAGGTATATATTAATGTAAAGAATATTTGAAAAGAAATGTGTCTTCAAAACTAGTACACCTCTTTGCTCCAGCACTCCTGCTGTAGGTTGTTTTGCTATGGTTATTCAGGGGGTTGTAAATTTTGGGAAAGGACTGTCCTCTTCTGTACCTTCTACAGAGTAACTTGGCAAGTTCCAGGTGCTTAACAAATAATGCACATCCTTGCTGAGGCACTTGAGTGTCATGGCCAGCAATCTTTATCTAATGTTAGTGATCTCTAAGGAAACACGATAGCTCCTCATGGGTTTTGACTGGTATGTAGGCAACAGAAAAAGCAGCCAATGCACAGAATTGATGACCTAGCGGCTAGTCTCATTAAGTCAGATTGTACCCTGATTTACTTACTCTGAAACCTTAATGGTCTCAGTGGGGTTAGAATTCACTGTGTGTACCATCAGCCTAACTATGAAAGCAGAAAATTTGCACTACCATCAAGCAGATGTAGTTCTTCCTAATGAACTAACTAATGGAGAAAAAAAATAGGAAGTAATGCCAAGCTTGTGTCTTTTGGCACTTGGTCCAGGAAATGATACAGAAGTCTTCCTTAAATAGCAGTAGGTCTATGTCTCACAAAAGCTGGAGAAAGACCAATTGCATGGGACAGCCTGCGTTTTGACCCAAACCAAGAACACAGGCCAAGCCCTCATTTTGTAGCAGAAGTATGAAGAATAAAGTCACACACTCTCTACATATGGAAATGAAGGAAATACTGTAAATGGGTAAGGGCCATAGGACTGGACTTCTGATTCATCACAGGCAAAAGCTCTGGAAACTACAGGGGTTTTTTCTGCAAAATACTTTTTCTAAAAATGAGGACAAAAATTGTGACCATTAACCTATTATTTGTGATTTGATGATGCTTTATTCAGGTTGCCCACGTCTTTTTCTTTGTGGATTGTAGTTTATTGACACGATCAACTGAAATGGCTTTTCTGGAGCCATTACAATTTGTTGTGTTAGTGCAGCTGAAAACACTTCAACATACCATGTGTCACGCTCTGTCAAGTTAACAGTTGATGTTTCCAAATCAGGATTAGGAACAGTGCTGATGCAGTGCAATGCAGCAATTGCTTGTGCAACATAAGCATTCATGAAAAGGGACAAACTGCTGAAGTAAAGAAGCACTACCTATTGTTGTTTTTCAGGTGTCCCAGCAGTTTATTTACACTAAAGCATCAAGTGGTCCATCCCTTCAGTATCTGAGGTTACTTACAAATACCAAAGGAAGAAGAGCATTCTCATATAAATGCTCACAAACCACTAGTCCATTTTAACAAGCCAATAATCTTCAGAAATTTCTTCAGAAATTAAACTCTTAGTCAGCAATAGGGAAACACAGATTAAGCGATGTACCAAAGGAGATGCAAGAAATGCATCGCAAAGTCAGACAAGTAGAGCCAGCTGCATGGCTACTAGCACATGATACAACCAGGAGTTCACCTCACCAGATAGTGCTAAGGTTTATCTCTGCCCAGTAAATCCGCGCTGGGACAGCAATGAAGCTAAAACTGAGCTTCCTCTTTAGGATTTTATTATCTGATGTGTATATGTGATAGGCTTATGTGTGAACAACTCTAGACTTGTTACATTCGTGCTGAAATGGATAATGGATAAATGGATAGTGAACCTGTGTGTGAAAAAAAGTGATACCTTGTTGATGACAGAAAACAGCAATATGAAAAAATCGTGATTTTCAGTTACTGCCAGTTACTGTCAGATCTGTAGAATTGCCGAATGGAAATAAAGGTATTGATATTGAAGAATGCATATCTGTTATTTCCAAAATCACTGAAAAGGAAGAGATTGAATTCTTCTTTGGGGAAAATTGAGAAATGGTCACTGGAAAGCTGTGAAATTCTTTAAAACATCAAACACTTCTTCAAGCCTGGCTTCCTAATGTTAATCATCCTGTATTCATATGTAGACATCTAAATAAGATTTTGCAGAAGGAAAATAGTCCATACATTGGAATAACACAGACAGAGGAAGTTCTCAAGAGCAGCATTTCTCAAATGGTGAAGCAAACATCAGTGATATACCCACATAAAATACAGCGCAGTAAAAGCCAGAAGGATTGCTCCGAGAGTCAGTACTCTGAGCTTGCAAATGCAGCAGGAGGGAGAAATTGTGCTGCAAGGCAGATTATGTACTGTACCTCCTCACACGGTCTGTAGACCTGCAGATTCATCTCTTAGTGAAGAGAAAGTACCAAAATACACCAGGGGAGATGCGTACTCTGGGTCTGGGGGAGAAGGGGATAGGCAGTACTGACAGCTGAGTTGTTCTCCAGGCCTCTTGCTATTCCCAGCTACCAGACCCACCACTTTGCTAAGTTGAGGCGGAAAGGTGACAGTCCTGACGATGAGGAGGCAAGAGTTCTGGCACAGGGATTTGGGGAGACAGCAGTGATGGGATACACTTAAATGCAAGGAAGTGCTGCTTTAGGGGTAAAGTGAGGTTGATCTTTTACTGATCTCTTCCCAGGTTAACCCTGCTTATGATTTAAACGGTCATTTAAATGGCTAAAGTGATCTGCTTTAGGAAAGCACAATAATGTTTTAGCTATTATACAAATGGATTTTGAACAGCATCTAAGTAACACAAGGTCATGCAGATATCCAAACGATCCTCTATTAATTTAGAGTATTACATGAATTTAAAGGATAAGATCAATTTCAACAGAAGATTGACTTAACCACTGAACTATTTATTTAAAACAAAAAGTGCATAAACAAACCTTTCACCAGGAATGCTAGGATGCGATCCTAGACTTCTCTTTGGCCTTGAACCACTTCAAATTAATTGGTTTGGAGCCAAAGGAGGTACATAATATAACATCACAATTTATATTTAGGAAAACTCATTAGAAATGAAAAAGTTATGTAACTCCTCAGAGAAAGCAAAAGAAATATAGGACAAATTATACTCAAACACTGCAGTTAAATTATTTTAACAGCAGGATAGCTTTAAAAAAACTGTTAGGACAAAATCCTACATAGCGTGGGGAAAAAAAGCTTTTACATCTTACTGTAATTAGAAACTCATCAGGTTAATGGGACAATTTTTCAAAAGCTGCCATTTAAGTTTTTGCACATGGCATTGATCTTGCTGTATTTCAGTTTGCAAATAGAACTTGTCCAGAGGAAAAAAAAAAGCAATCAGGCATTTTCTAATGTACATGTAAATTCAAAGCTCTGTATCTTTGTGTCTGTGCTTTTTCCATTCAATTTGTACTTGTGATAGAATTTTAGAAGATTTCACTTTCACTTCAATATCCACTGACTGAAATTGCCAAAAGCACCAAGTGATTTGGGGGTATCTCAGTCTTTAGCAGGGAAACTGAAAGGCTTCAAGAAAGCAAAGGGAAGGGAGCCATCTAGTCAAGATCCACTCTTAATTTGAGCACTTAAAATCTGAAGCATAGGAAATTAATCATCACTTTTGATAATTTAGGTCAGCACTTTAAAAAGTTGTTCAATATTTAGATATATGATGAGAAGAGATGCTGAAATGAAAGGAAAGGGATGCAGCATAATGCGAAAAGTTTTCCAAAATAGCCAAATGAGAGAGGAGCCTAAATCTGTAGGGATTTCAGTTATTGACTATGGCAGTTTTCATATGTGTTTTTCTATGGCTCCTAAATACGCTTATTTACAAAGATATCTAAATGTCGAAAGACAGAGGGGGAAGCACAAAACATCTGCTCACTCCAGATAACTAACAAGTGAAAAATAAGAGTCTGCAAAGCAAGTCATGAATGAGCCAGCTACCTTTACTGAAAGGATGGATTATTCTTTTTAGAAAGTAATGGATTATTAGAATTAGGTGCCTAGACTGCAGCAGCTCTCCACTGTAAGTAATTTTTTTTAAATAAATCTTTAAGTATGGTACACTGAAAAACAATGGAATGGAATGGAATGGAATATTTCAGAGGGAAGGGACCTACAACGATCATCTAGTCCAACTGCCTGACCCCTTCAAGGCTGAACAAAAGCTAAAGCATGTTCTTAAGGGCCTCTTGTTGTCCAAATGCCTCTTAAACACTGACAGGCCTGGCGCATCGACCACCTCTCTAGGAAGCCTGTTCCAGTGTTTGACCACCCTCTCGGTAAAGAAATGCTGCCTAAAGTCCGGTCTAAACCTCCCCTGGCGCAGCTTTGAACCATTCCCACGCAAAATAGAGTAACTCAATGAATGAAGCAAAACTGTGTAACTAATTCACTAATACCAGAAGGGTACTCTTGACTTCAAAATGTATTGCTATTAATGTATAATATTATTAGTTTTATATTCTGGATGGAAAGGGCTTTACACATGCAAGTCTTGCCTGTTATTAAGAACCATAAAAGCAAAACCTCGTTCACAGCTTATGTGCACTGCATATCACGCTCCTTTGTAAGATTAGAGCTTTATCATAGCTTTAAAACAGCAGAGTTTTTCCTATCCTGGTAACCCATTTTGCATTCCTTTAAACTGACAATCCACGCAAGAGAAGATACTTTGAAAAACGATGACAAAAAGATGTAGTAAGCAACATCAGTAGTAACTTCAAAGAAATAGTATTAACCCTGCAGGATCGGGTTGCCACAGGAATAATTCCCTCTCTGCTAGCTGAAAAAATGAAAACCAAGACCAACTACATCCAGACAGCACAGATGTTGACTAGCACAGGATTACTGGTACTTCACAGCAAGAGATCTAAGAACTTAAAAAAACCTATTTGTAGTCTGTAAAATATGCAGCATTGTCACCACTATATTTGAATGTTACTTCAGGAAACTGCAGCTGAAGGCATTAAGCACCCTAGATGCTACGAAATCTAAACCCAGTACTTAGGAATTTTAAATCAATCAATTCTCTAAACATGGTGCACATTTGAAGAAGAATTAGTCAAAATGAAAACGCAGTGAAAAATAGAAAATAAAAATGACAAGCGAGGAACAATTCCAGAAATATAGGGTTCCCACTGAGCGTTAAAGTACAGCTGCTGAGGAAATCTGCCAGACACATTCAGGACTCTCCATAAATCGGGTTCTTGAATCAGTGTCTTCAATCAGAACTGGCAGTAAACACATCCAGTTGCCTTTTGGGAACAGAAGGGGAGCGAGAGCTCCTTGAATTCTCGGCTAAGGGCAGGCTGTGGAGAGCAAATGTTAGATTCCTTTGCCTGAGGAGAATATGGGCAACTGTACCAAGCAGCTTCCAAAAATACTTTACATCTTCAAAGCACTGGACAAAGATGAACTAACAATTCCCTGCTCCATTTCCCTTTATAGACAAAGCTGAATTCCAAAAGAAAAGCAAATCAAGCCTGAGGCTTGAGAGAAAAGAACAATTTTTCAACAGTGTTAAAAACAGCTGGTTGGCCAAGCTAATTCACAGTAGTAGTTTAGTGACAATCTCCAGGTTATAATCCCTACAAAGAAGTCCAAAGTGGGGTATTGTAATACCTTCCCAACTGCCTAACTGCATTTTGCTCAGCTGAACTCGATCCAACTGGCTCTGAACAAAAAAAGAATTTGCAGATAGACATAAGATCGTAAAGCAACAGCTCACCGGACACAGAGAGGAGCAGATGGATATTTTTGTCGTTTCCCAGTAGTCTGTTCTTGTTTTCATCTATCTCCAATTATCGTACATAGATGTCGACTACTAGAAAGTCAAAAAGGAGCGCTGCATAAGGAAATATCCGGCAAAGACAAGGAAGTATCTATCACTTCTACTACAGGAGGATATCAGCCATTCAAGAGCTATCCTATCTGTTCTGCCAGTCTAGTCCTACTGTGCAGCTGTGGATATTGTAAAACATTCTAGAACCAGCAGCAGCAGGGACTGGTTGCGTTCTCCCCACTGCAGGGGAATAACTTTTAATCTGGATAGACATTTTTTCTTAAACTAGATCATGCTGAGTTTCAGTAAGTCTAAGTCTCTAACACTTGCTTTTGGGGAAAAGTTGTGATCTTAATTTGTAGAGGCTTTTAATTACTTTCTTACTCAAGACATTTTTCTAAAGGATTAGCATATTAACTCATGGAATTTCGGAGAAAGTTTAAGCCTGTTTAAAACGCAATTTTTGCTCAGGCTACAACTATGTCAGTTTGGGACATGATTTTTTTTAAAAAAACCAATATCATCACGCCCACAGAACACCACAGTGCAATGGTAGTTCCATTTGTATGTAGTCATCTCATTCTCATCAAGCTTACTCTTCCTCTCATTTGGGAAAAATTACACTTATGTCAAGCATAAATAATAATATTGACTACAAATGAATAGCAAATATGGTTCACGTGTTCCTTCAGTAGTCTAACCAACCCAACACACATTGTATACACAAACTCTAAAGAACACTGATGTCCAGCTCTGCTGGAAACTGAAGGTCAACTTTTAAAGACATTTTTACATATGTCTATAGGTACCTGTATATAGGTAGGTACAGGAGGGTGTCTTTTTGAGACACCTAAGTGCTTTTACAAATCTAACAAACAGCCTGAATATCCTTAACATCCTTGTCCAATGTACGTAACTTATTTAGATTACTTAAAGAAAATCCAGTTAGCAAGACACTACTAGTATCAAAATATAAAAAATATTTGAAAAGTAATTGTTTTCTACGAAATAATTGATTCAAGTTGTTCTAGAATGTTTTTGGGGAACAGTATTTTAACAGATCTCTATTACAAGACTGCCTATTAGTAAAACAATTGACAGTCAGTTCTGGTAGAGCTGAGTACTTAAAATATGATAAACAAGCATAGTACTTGTGGTTATCAGCTGCTGTGCACTCAGGAAACACAAAGCAATATGCTTTCAAAGAGTAACTAACATGTAAATAAACACATTTAGTTAAGATTCACTTGGAAAAATACTACTGAACAGAGTTGAAAATGCTATAGCAGTAAAATCCCTGTTGAAGCAAGAGGGAGGTGCACATCCTGTTTCAGTTCAGCAATCTGCTGGTTTTCTGGCAGTGGCACAGGTAGTAACAACGTGGCAATACCAGTTATAGTGACAACAGCCCTTACCACAAATGGTAAAGCAATGAAATGTAGTTGGGTTGTAAAGCTAAAGTACTGACAAAGTCATACTATTTGACTCATAACACTTTATAGATACCTTTATTGCTGCCAGACCTGTAAGTAAGTTTAAAACCAATGGTAGTGTTTGATCTGCATCTATTACTAACTTGTACAGCTAAAATCACAAAGCCAAACATTGCAACTCCATATCAAGACATCCTTGGAATGACATGTAAGGACCAAAATCCATATTTTTCACTTTACTATTAGAGCTTAGTTTTTGTACATTTTTCTGAGAGAATATTTGCTTACTCTTAAAGGAACCACTTTCAGATTCTTTTTTCTTGATTTTTGACCTATTCTCCTCTCATTCTGGGGAGGGTACAGCTAAGTAATTTCAATCTTGCAATTTCCAAGCACTCATACTTTAATTATTCTTAACACAGACAACTTCTCACTGTTTATGCTTTGACTGGTTTCTCTGATCCCTGCCCTTTCAGTTTGAATACGTGCAGCTGTGCAATACTTTCAGATCCTTGCCAGAAGTAGAAGCCAAGACATTTGTTCTGCAGGGAGAATTAGCAGGGAATGACTTCCTAAGTTAGTAGGTGAGTTGGCAGGTGGGCATCATACCATCGAAGAATGGCAAAAGGTGGTTACCAGTAAGTTCAAAATAGTGTTAGAACTACTCGGTGTGCTGAGCATCCTTTCAGGTTAAGCGAAAGAAGTAATTAAGGGTTTCTTTAGGAAATAGTATCAGGAAGCGGTAAGAGGTCCCCAGAGGCCACAGACCTCTGCCATGGGGTCAGAGCATTTCCCTAGGGACCACTGCATCTGTGCTAGGGAGCTGGCTTACTTCGTGTAACAACCTGCAGCAAGAGGAACAGTATTGTAAAGTATTAAGGCATAAGGTAGGAGCACATGTTCACAAAACACACGGTGATAAAGCACATTATAAAACTAATGATATTTCTATTGCGCATCACAATATCCACAGGAGTGAAGCACAGGCGTACTCCGGCTGTTGTTGGCAATGCTGTCTCCGGCTGTGCTGGGAAGGTATTTCTAGGGTAAGGAATTCTTTCCTTACAGTGTGTTACAGATGGAGCTAGCAAACCAGTCCAGGCATCGCGGCGCCCTGCCATGCAGGCACGGCCCGAGGAGCGGGGACGCGCGGTGAGAAGGTTCTCCGGGCCGAGCCCCCGCCTCCGCCTCCGCCGGGGCCGCCGCCCAGCCGTTCCGGCGCCGGGCCCGTCCCGTGGTAACCCGGGCTCTCACCGCCACCCGGTGGACAAACGGCTTCACACCGCAGCGGCTCGGCGTCCGACCTGCGCGGGACCGTGCTCCAGGGAGACATTTGGCCCAGTGGGTTCGTAGGAGAAAATAAATTGCTTAGCCTGAATTCATGGAGGAATAAGGGGGAGATGAAGGAACCTATTGCTTGATACAAACCGCACATTCAAAAATCATGTGGGTGTATCCTCAAGCATCATGAACGTGACATACAAATAATGGCGACAAATATTTTTAAATGCCTTTTGCCTTCTGATTTCCAAGCACTTACAATATGTCAGGCTTTTCTTGCAATACCGAGGGCTAACCCCTTTTGATGGTAGGTTTTACCTGATCGCATCTTCAGAGGGAAGAACTTCTGAGAACAGCAAATAGCACAAGTCTTATACTTAAGCTGCTGAATAGTGGTGATACTAACGGTGGTTGACAAAGCTTCCTTGTTTAAAACAAAACTTTCAGAAGTGATAACTCTTTGACAATTCCACTACAGCCAAGTTACTAACAAAGACAAATGATATGCAGGACACTCAGAGCGCTCAAGATGCTCATCCATATCGCAGTCCACAAATGACAGCACTCCTTACCAGAAATACATTACACAGTATCATTTTATGTCCTAGACTTTGATTATTATTTAGTATTTTGTCACACTAGGGTTCTTCTAAGCACTTAAAAAATACAAAGGGATGTGACAACAAGAAAGAAAAACAGAAGTTCCAGATGCCAAAACAAAGTGGAAGCACATGGCTCATAAATACTGTTTGTGTAACACTTGCATTAGGATTTCAGTCAAAAGCATCCTATAGGGTTATCACTTCTAGGCTTTGGAAAAATCAAACTAACTTGGTCCTAGGTATTTAAAAGCCACATTTTATTTTGAAAGAGAAAGTTCTTTCCAGCTGGGCACAATCAGGATTCCTTTTTTCCCCATGTGCCAGTGTAAACATTTGGATCCGGAGCTCAACAACTTGTATTCCTGACAAATATTCAAATTACCAGAAGAGTCACTTACTAGCCAGCGGGAGAAGAACAAAGTATACTTTTCTTCCTATTCGACTTGTTATGGGATGATTCCAAAGGCCTTCCAGGCACCTAGCGAAGATCCTTGAGTCCCTAAGGCCCCAGGAGGCATCCTTCTACCAAAGATGAGAAAAGCAGAAGAGCTTTTAAGATCAAAACCTTTTTGGTCAATGTCCTTTTTCTGGTAGTCTATTAGAAGACAAATAATTTATCAGGCTCTGTGATTATGTTCTCCATTTCAGGCTGTAAAATAACCGCTCTGAAGCAAACAAGGCGTAATCTAATCTACTTTACCATAACAACAGCTGAACTGAGCTTTGACGGTGATTTTCTTTTTGTATGCTCAATTCCTAAACTCATATTGAAGTTTGAGCTTGAGAGGGTGCAGACTACAGTGAGTGAAACCAAAGGCAACATTCATATGAATCTTAATGAAGTGAAATTCTCAAGCTTCAGGCAACTTCAAGTCTTCCGCAAGTCAGACAGATGATCTGCATTACATGAGAACTTGATGTAACATTATGATACTCTCACAAATACAAAAGGTTGTATTTTCCGCTACCTGATTCCCCTGTGACCCCACTTTTAAAATCATGATTATGAAAGGTTTTGGGAAGTGAAGAGAGTGTATGAAAAAACAGTGCAAATTGTTTGCTTAACAGCATTTGCTTTTAGAGCACGTCCAGAAGTGTTAAAAATATGCTTCAGATGACAGGAGTGATTCATGACTAGACAGCTGCTGAGAGAGACATCACTGACAGGAGAGAGAGGGAGAGAGCGTGTGTGAGAGAAGGAGAGAGATTTGACATGCAAATTACTTGGAGAAAAAGAAATTAAATACCTTTTCTTCTGAGCTTTAGAATTTAGGAATGATCTTAATGACTTTTGAATTGAAACAAAGTTGTTGCATCTCCTGAAGCTGTCAGAACTTCAGGGCCTCTCAGACCTGTTTCACAGGCTACAGGCATTACTCAGCTGATGTGATGACTGTTGCCATCGCTTTCTGGGTAGGAAAAGGCAATATTCTTTTGTCCATTTGGTGTTTTGCAGTATTAAGAGACTGTCTGCTGAATTTCCTGTCAAGGCCTAACTTCATAAATAATGCAATTCTTACATAGGTGCCAATCTTTAGACAAAACCCTTAATAAAGTTGGGTGGAAGTAAGTCCCTGCTCAACAAGTAGAAAGGATACTTTCCCCATTCTGGATCCATGGAACAAATTCAGAAAGTGACTGATTGAAATCCAGATCTGAAAGTAATGACTAAACCATTTAACACTTGAGTTTGAACTTTGATGTTCCAGTGGTCTCTGGCATTCCCCATCTGAAAAATACGGCAGAAGTGCTCACCTCTGGTTTATACCTACAGTCCCACTGCTTTTCCCTGTCCATTTAGCACAGACCTGGTAGCACAGCCCTCAGCCTGTGGACAGAGGACTTTACTGTAACAGCCTACTTCTAAACAGCAATCTTCATTGATTTTCTGCTTTGATATTGCTAATTTCATATATACTTGCAATGGTATGATGTGCCCTGGAAGCCCAAGCTTAAATGTCAGTGTTTGTCAAAGCTAGTCAGCCTTAACCTTGGCCTTTTCATGACTCCACATATACATACCTCCTGGATGACTTAATGCTTATGGCTGTTTTGTACATTTTTCCCTGAAATACTGTGCCTTACTTTTTGTGCATGGCAAGTGAAAATGCGGAGGGCCTTTATTCTGAAGTGGAAGTAAAACACAGTAAAATCAGCTAGAACTCTCTGTACCTAAATTTACAAATTTTCAGCCACTTCCAAAATAAGCATGTCATACTTTCATATATTTGCATTGAAAAAGCTAAGCTGATTTTAGAAAACCAATATGATTAAATCATAGGCAAATTTGTGTTGACCACCCCCTTTTTAGAAGGGGCTTTTTTAGCTTTCTTTGTTTCACCAGAATACAGATTATCTATTTGAAATACACAACTTGAATGGACTTCCCATTGAGGTTAGTGTATTCTAGCATTGTAATAAAGGTTATGAAAAGATGTCCGAGCACCAGCTGGCCTTCCTTTGATCCTCTCCATTCTTGTGATGATACATTTTCACACTTAAGATGATTCCCTTCTACCTCAAAGGCTGAGAGCTGCTTTGGTCCTTACAAATATTAACTGCAATCACAATGACCTATCTTTCTGGTTCCAGTCATCTGTTTAATATAGAGTGGAAGGTCAGGACTACATTAAAAGGCCCTGAAAGGCTTTATTTCAGTATACTGCCTCCTGCAGAGCTCCACAAAAAGCCGGCAGACTTGTAGTTCATGCATGCACGCTCCTCAGCACTGCATTGTGCAGTTCTATTAATGGGCTTTTGTAACCTTCCAGGAAAAATTCCCTCACCAAGAGAACAAAACTGTTGTCAGATCTGAACACACATGTGAATATCAACTACAAAAAAAAAAAAAAAAAATTAAACAGTAGGGGTACTGTCTTTAGAGAAAAGAATGTGAGTCACTAGCTTGTGTCTTCACTAGGCTGTGTTTTAAAGATAATTTTTATCTATTTGCTAGGATGAAGATTTAATAACAGAGATGGAAACCAACTGTTTAGAGAAGGCAAATTCAATAATAGATGTCAGTAAGGATTAATGAGTAAGGCTATGGACCAGAAAGCACAAGCCTGTGTGTACCCATACAAAGAAATCTATTTGCAGCACAGTGGAGCACAGGTCACTTTGAAGTCATTAGCATACTGAATTACAAAATAGCTGCATCTAAGGCCCTTCAGTTGTCATTAGAACACATTTCCCAAGCTATCACATTTTCCTCCTTCAAATCTGCCTATAAAGCTCATGTTTGCTTGCTTTCTATTAAGTCTTCTGTACAAGCAGGACCATCGACTTTGTCATGTTTGTTTTATGTATCACTCCTGAAACAAGCTCTTTAGCAAGAAAGCTAAATATCCAAAATCCCAGCACACACCCCAAAATATGGAGACTGGAGATTTTTATAGAGTTTTACAACTATGTGGGACTCTGTTTACCTATATGCCTCTACATTTTTCCTCACTGAGCTTGAATACATTAACCTCTGGTCTGGATTATGAGGGGTGGGTAAGTGGCATGAAGTGAGCAGCAAGAATTGAATGCAGCTGTCCATGTATGAATGGAGCTACCCACAGTGGGGAAGACAATGAAAGGAAAGAAAAAAGTGGATTCCAGAAGCAAACGGCCTATGGGGCCAGTTCCACTTGCTTCACACTGATTTTGTCTTAAATTTGGCTTGCTCTTGTATATGCCACTTAGATGTTTTGGGAAGACTTCATGTGTAGCAATTACTTCCCTATAAAATTATCAACAGGAGTTTAAGCCTATTTGGACTTGCTGAAGAAGCCATGGAAACAAACCACAAGTGCTCTGTTCTAAAGACCAATCTCTGAATTCAAGAAACTGCAAAACATCTAGTAGGCGAGGTTTAAAAAGAGTATGAGAGAATGCAGATAAAGTCTCAGATCACAAAAACACTATACATGCTCAATGGCAACAGGTAATAAACAAGTGGTAAGTCCTTCCTAGTGAAGCTCTCCTTCCTTAAACAACTTCTTATTTTCAGTTCTAACTAAACTAGATTATAAGTCTCAAGATAAGCAGAGGATTTTTTTTTTGGAGGGGGAGTTATTTGAACTTAGACTTAATTATATGATGTATCATTTTCCTATGTACACACAGAAAACATACCCACATAAAAATGGCAGGTTACATTTTGTATAGGTTTAATGCACTTAAATCATCCAAAACCCACAAGTAATGCCTTCAGAAGTTTAAATACTGCTATCATTTAATTTTTTTTTGTATTGTGCAGGAGTCAAATGACAGAGATACCTCCGCACTGAACAAACCCAGACTAAGCCCTGAGGAGTCACCTGCATCTTCCGGAAACAAAAGTGATTCAAGTTTGCAAGATGAATTGAACAGCAGCTCTGAACTGCAGGATAGCTATTCTAATAAATAACAATTAGCAGTCCTTCGATTTTACTATGCCAGGTTGGTTACTTTTTTTTTTTTTAAATAGCATGCCATTTACATCGATTATAATGGCACTTCAGCAGTGCCTGCTACTAGCCAATTGACTGATGCTTATTCATACCCCTCAGCACGCTGGCTATGGATATTTATGAGCAATAGCTCTGGCTGGGCGTCTGCTGCTTGTGAATACTATTGGCTCAATAATTATGTCATGGTTTCCACCTGTTCTTCAAAGTTACAGGGTAGCTGCTGTTTTCCAACTGTGCCAGCTTTATGGCAGCATCAGGACTATCAGACCGTATTTGCTATTCCCACTGAAACATCCTCTTCATTATGGACCTATGGGTTGGCATAGGAAATTCTTAGGATACAGAAAAAGATCCTCTTTCAAGGTAATTTTCTATAGAGGTCTCACTGAGAAAAGCACTAGACAATACTAAATTGACATGACATACTATATTTAATTTTGGAAACACAAAAGCAAAATACATCTTCTTGCAGTCAGACAGTGATATTCTCACTGCAAAGTGGCTGCAGGGATGGGGCTTCTTAATCCAAAACTTCTTACTCCATACGTAAAAATTCATTCTCTTCCATCTGACTCCATCTATGTACTCATCTTTTGAATTTTGTCTCTTGCTCAGCTTTTCCCTCAAGCCAGCTAGAAGTAACGGTTCTTAGTGCTCCTGCCCGGTGCTGCAGCTCTTGCTTTTTCTGGTTCCAGCTGCACCAACTCAGATGGACTGCTTTCTCCTACCAGTGTTTTCTCTACTTCCTTCTCAAAGATGCCACATTGCAACATGGTGTTTTATCAAACTCCCCAAACTGCACACAGTATTCACAATCTGGTAGCAGGTTTGAGAACCTTCATGTTTTTGGTGTGAAACACTCTCACAGAAAGAAACACTGCCAAGCAAGAGAAACTATCCTTTGTGCAACATGGCTGTCCTCTTCGCACAAAGCACTTGATACCTAGCAGTCTAATCTATATGCTTACAAGCATCTCAAGATGCCATTTTCACTTTAAGACAGTCTTCAGCAACAACACATTCCTCCAAAACAAAGTGTACAGACCTCCAATACTGTTAGAAGAGCACAAAGGTTGAAATATGGTCTGTTTTAAGCCTAGCCTGTACTGACTCCACCAAAATACAACAGAGAAAGCAAAACCATTGCAGAACCAGAGGCAACTAAAAAGTTAGGAGGTTCGCAAATTGCAGATTCGTCCTTTCCAAACAACAGAATCCTCATGGGAACAGAATCAAATTTCTTTTTTCTCTTGGGATAAGTAAATCTAAAAATAGTTTCTGACAAGGGGAAAACTACAGAGCTAGTGACTAGCAGATACCCACATTTTGCCTTAGGCCCTAGTGCAAGGAAAGCAGAGTGAGGGCGAGCGTGAGCACACATGGTCAGGGACAGAACCATAATACATGGATTGTTGAATAGCACATGGATGATTTCCACAAAGATCTGCAGTGTTCACCAGCAAATAATGTAAAAGAAAATGAATGAGAGAAGAACTAAGGGTTCAAATGTGTTCCCTGCTTAATCCTATGTGGGATCGTGTTCTGCTAGCCTACATGCTATTTTTAAAATTAGGCACTGCAAAAGCTTCTTGGTTTTGACTTCACTGGCTGGAAAAATATAGATGTTTTAGAGTTTCCTAGTATATGTGCAGTATAAGAAAAGGAAGGTGAAAAAAATTCCCAATTTGCTCTCCCAGTACATCTGGATTTTTTTTTTTAACTGCTCTGTTAACATAGTGAAAAAAAGTTTTTCATAACATCAGATGATTGAGAGAAATTTGCATCTTTCAAGACTTGCATACAGTGTAATGTTCTGCCCCTTTTGTTTTAAGGAGTGCTATGCTCTAGCCAGCAATATTACCCTTCTCATTGCAACTCAGGTTGAAAGCAGTTAAAAACAGGGAGGTGCAGGGCCCAAGTAAAGGAAGGGAAGCTACAAATTGCAATGGATGGTGTTAACACAGTAAGAAACTGAACAGCTAGTTTTGAATTCCTGGGGGAAAAAAACCAGTAAGCACTTTAAAAATATGAGAAGTTCCAGGCTCTGAACTTCCGCAGAATGCAAGCAGTGGACTGTAAGTCACCTGTGGTCTACGTTCCTGTTCTAGCAAAACTAATTCTTGTTCTACCAAGAACTAGCCAATTATAACAGATTTGAATTTTTGTGCTTTAGTGGGATACAAGTGACAATGTATTTTCTAATACCAGGAAAATGTGACATTACATATAAATTACTAGACAGTTCCAGCTGTTAGTTTTACACAAATACAATTTTTTCAGCAGAGCAACTGCAGTGTTATTAAAATAGTGGTGATACCTGTTAGCTGTTGCAAAAAACTGAAATCTACTTCTCAGCCTACAAACTGCTTCTTTTCACAACCAAAATTTTTATATAACCAAATGTTTGGGGTTTTTATGTGATTTTGTAGTCCCAAATAAATGTTGGACTATTTTTCATCCAAGTGCAACTCTGAAGTCTTGCAGTCTTATCATATAATACTAGAGATACCAGTACTCATAGCTGTCTTGCTAGTGGTGAACATTGAGACTCCTTATAGGAAATAAGTAGGTACTTCAAACAGACTTTCCAGCCTGTGAATGAACTTCAGAAAAAAGGTTAGTATAAGGATATTTCCATTTCAGAAACTACAGTATCTAAGGAATGTTTTAGCATAAAGCTTGACAACACACTGCTAAAACTTTTTGATGGGTTGAAGAAGTTCGGCCAGTAAAACTCATGTGACTGTAAGCAAGCAGTTTGAAATGCAGCAACAGATCTATACTGAAAATGAATACAACCATTGAAAGCACCAAAGCAGAAAAAGGCCTCTAAGCAAAGTTTCTATCCTGTAAGAGTCTATTCATTCCATTAATTAGCCAATGTTTTACACTAATTCACTGAAATACAAGACAATCTACTGTTGTATTGATTGCACTTATTTTATAGTGCAGCTCTTCTTGCGGCAGTATCCCCATTAGCACTGTAAAGATACCTGGAATAGATGGAAGTATGTTATTAAAAATCTTTCATAAAAAGATGAAACACACTGAGCAATTAAGATACAATGTAAAACAACTTCCCTTTATTCACATTTCCTGATCTTGGTCTTCATTGTACAAATAATCTGCTGTGCAAAATAGTTTATAAAATACTAAAAAAAGCTTTTATTGTAAAAAAATAAAGTTTCTAGATATACAGTTACTTTGCACTATCACAAATATTGTCCAGTATTTAACATTTAAATTTAATATCACAATACTCAAGTAATGTAAACCAATGATCCTACTGGTAAGAAAGCCACTACTGAAACAAGTTCACTAGGGATTTGTTAAATATTTTCCTCTTTTCATATCTACACCCTTACACAACTCTGATGACCCATACTTGAATTGCACCCATATCATGAAATTAGACATTGGGCCATCCTTTCCTCCATTATCAGGTAAAAAATACCAAGTTAAACGGTAAATTTAGTAAATGGTAAATTTTAGTAAATCCTGGCAACACGATCTACACAGTGCAGTCACAGAACAACAACGGTCCTTGAAACTAGATTTGAACTTTGCTGAGAAGCAGTGTAAAGGCAGCCTACACTGGGTTCTGGGCATGCGTATCTTTATTTCTACCAGTATCCAAGCTAGTTGGCTTAAAAACTAGCTCTGATCACTCTATGCTGCAGTGCAATCACAATCACTTTAGCATGAAATGCCTCTGAGAGGTTTTGATACAGTCACCTGAGCCCTCATTGTTCCAATTCGCTTTCATTCTGCAAGGTCTTCATAGCTAAACCCCAGAGGGTCATGCTGGAGAAGAACGGTCCTTCATTATTCTTGTATGCAGCAGATGATGTTCGACTGCCCATTGGATCACTACAATGGCTGTCCAAGCTAACCATAGAGGAACGAATCATGGGAATATTATCAGACTGTAAGGGTTCTTCTGCAGAAGATACATCTACATCTGCATAAGCATATGGTGGTGGTGGTGGAGTTTGTTGTGTCTGAGCTTTTGGGAGTTTAGCAGAATGCACATTCAGTTTCTGTTGGTTTGCTGAGTCATGGTGTTGAATCATTGATCGCAGCTTACAGTAAGAATCCGCAGAACTATCAAATTCAGTTGAATTTGCAGTTGGACGAATGGGAAATTTAACAGACACTGGTAACAATGTAACAGACATTTCTTGGCCAAAAGAGTCAGAACTCTGAGATTTGTCAAGATCAGAAGTTTCAATCCCTTGAGTAAATTCATCTACTGTGTTTGGACCTTCATCAGTGGCTTTACAATGCATTTTCTTGTGCCGCCGTAGAACAGCAGAGCGAGTGAAGCATTTGTTACAAGTTTCGCAGGTATAGGGTTTTTCTCCTGTATGAGTCCTCACATGTCTACGCAGGTCACCAGAGCCTGCAAAACATTTCCCTACAAGACAGAAGTGATATATTAAGATTTTGTTCTTAACACTAGTGTATAAACATGTTTTAATTAGAGAAAATATCAAGTGATAAGGTATGGTATGTCCCAGTTGTGGTATTTCGTTTACCTAGAACAGATTCAAACAAGTTCCATCTATTTTTACAATTCAATGACTTGTTTCTTCTTCTTGATCTGATTCTCTAACTTGTGTTTCCCAGTGCTTTAGTCTTTGTCTCCAGAGACAGGAATATCCATTAGTATTTGAAAGCTGTGAGTGCTCGCAGTGTGTATCAATCTTCGTGGAGGAAAAAAATTTAAAAATAATCAATTTAATTCATCTGTCTGGAAAAACAGTGTGCTGATAAGCTTCTAAATATATCCTTCCAGTGAGAACTGCATCACAGAAAGTAATGGTTTGTTCATTACCAAGGAATTATTCTTGAAGTGCTGACAACATTAGCTTTTTTGTTAACTTTGAGCTAACGTAATGCAGCAATCCATTTTTTATATTCTAGCCAGAGAATGTGTCAAAATTGTAATTTTTTATTGCTGTAAATATTAGAATACAATAAAATATTCAACTGTTTGCCTATTTTCAGAACCACAGGCTCAAATAAGCTCAATTACCACACTGCAAAGAAAAAAGTGTCTGAGGCTGAACCAAGGCAAAGTGTAGAAGAACAAGCAGAACAAGAGAGCATTAATTTCCAGAATTGCTACATGATTCAGACACCTCACATTCTTTAGGATAGTAGAAATAAGCTGGTACCTATTTGTGATTTTATCTCATTTTACCTAGGTTAAAGATTATTTTATTTTGTGTGGACAGATACCAACTAAAATGAACTGTGTTATCTGAAAGCCCAGTAAAACTACAGTCTCAGTTTTTGGCATCATACTTTTCATTCTACTGCCCAGATTTCTCTTCAGAAAAGCTATTAAACAGTAACAATAAGATTACAAATTACTGGAATAATACATGTGGATCTTTTGCAGTGTGAATGATTTCTTAACGACTGATCAGATCCTCTTTGCACAATTTTTGCCTTCTCAGTACAAGATGACCTGGCTAAAATGAAAAATAATGAAAAGACCACTACAAGACAAGATGAAAATAAGCCTATTTTAATGACAGCAACACAACTGTTTGTTTATACTTTCATATCCTGCATGTCTGTATTTCCTCCCTCTGATGCAAGACCTCCTGATAATTTTAGCTTTTCTTGTGCCTCAAGACATTATAAATAAAATATACTGCAGTTGGACATTATCATATGGAGCTACCCTCCTCCAAAGCTGATTCCTCAGAACATGAATGAAATTATACCAAAATAGCACTTAAGGGCAGAAAAGTAAGTAGTATGCAGGATGCTAAGTAACATATGAGATAAGGACAGACAATGCAATTTCTGAGAACTATGTTATACAAGGATGAATCATTGATCAAAGAGCAATTTTCAAACCACCTGGAAGTATGACCTACCTAGCAGACTTTGAAAATGGGTGTTCTCTGGTATGAAGCATTGATCGAGTTTTGATTTTATTTCAGAAGTTGAAGCAAAGTAGCAAAAGGTTGTTACTATCAACTCTGTAGCTGAACGCAGTTAAATGTGAACAGTATTCAATTGGGGGGCAAAAAAAAGAAGGAAAAAAAATTCCATTGATAGCCAAGTGATGCCAAACTTAGCTTTCCATCAGAAAGGACTATACTGAAAATAAATCAATTTTTGAAGCAGCTAGTATCAGTACTTCTCTAGCCAACATGTAGACATCCAATGTTGATTCCTCTTATTTCCTTTCTCTATTCTTCAACTGAAATTCACTTTTGAACTCATAACAGCCGAAGGCGTCTAATACACTAAATGAACGACTCTGAAGTATGCAAGACAGAAGATTTTGTGAAAAACTTTCACAACATGGTATTTCAATTTAAAATCATTTTGGTTAATTGTTATTCTGCTGACACAGGAACTTTTACTTATCATTTAAAAAGCAAAGACACGACCAAGCTATGCACAGTAAATCTCACCACATGCTGAACAGCTGTATGGTCTCTCTCCGGTATGCCTAATTCTGTGCTTTACTAATTTTCGTTGCATGTTGAATGACTTCCCACATTCATCACAGGTGAATACTTTATCTGCTGTATGGGTCTTTTTGTGCTCCTTTAAATTACTGAAGTTACTGAATCCTAGAAAAATATGACAGACACTGAGATTAAAATGACTCCTCACATTACAATCAAAAAACCTCAGAGGCAGAAACTTTGGTTCTTACCTACCTCTGCCACAGATATCGCACAGATGAGGCTTTTCTCCAGAATGAATAATAATATGACGCTGAACATCACCAGAAGCAGCAAATCTGTAACAGAATACGGAAACCCAATTACTGTCTTTATAAGCCCCTTATTCTCCTAAACTGAGTGTAATGTGGAAATGAACTATAATGAATGTCTGATGTTCTGAACAAAGATTAAAATCTAAAACACATATAAGTGGATGCATTTAAGAAAAACATTTTGAAATGGGCAATGTCCAATTAAGTTTATGCTAGGGAAAAAAAAACAAAAAAACCTTTTTACCATTAATATTAATAATTTCTTCTGCATTTAACTTAGTTTAAGTACAAATGCTACTCCTAAATTAGTGTATTTTCTGTCACCTGTTAGCAGAGGGCAGAAACATTTAATGCTTAGCTTAAATTCATCAAATTGCCCATACTTCATAATTTCCATAAAATGTAACAAAACTTGTATGACCAAATAATGAAAAAAAATGTGAGGGAAAGGTACAAAACCGCATGATTTATTGTGACTCACACTGTTCAAAATACACACAACAGTATATCCTTAACTAAAGGATTTTTTGTATACTAAATCAGTATACAAAAAATTAAGACCACAGACTATAGATGTGGTGACATGTTTATCTTATTATTGAGACTTGCAACAAGACACTTGCAGACATTTATGTATTTTAATCCCATCAGTACACATTTAAAGCCAATGTCTTTTAAACAAAATTGAGCAGCATGCTGCCTTAGCTCTTGGCCCTTAGTTTATAATGAAGATTAAAGAAAACACGAACATGTTTTATCATGTTAACTTTACTAAGATGAACAATTCTACTCACCTTTTCCCACAGATTTCACAAATGTATGGCTTTTCACCAGAATGTCGGCGTAAATGTGTCTGGAGATTACCTGCCTGAAGGGACAGTAATTTAAAGATTTAAATTCAGCTAGCCTGTTGTTGTATACAGATAAAAAGACAATGATGGGAACTATGAGGCTGGCTTTTTATTCCTAATTCTAAGGCAGTGAAGACTACAAAGCATGTAGGAACTCAAGCATTCTTATCTAGTAAAGACAGACTACCATGTCCTTCAAGATCAAATTGCTTATGTATGCAATTATACACTGACAAAAACAGAAAAAAAAAAAAGCCTGGAATCAAATGCTAAGGAAAAAGAAAGACCTATAGTTGAAAACAGATCCAATTACAAATGAAAATTATACTATTTAGATTGCAGTGAAGAAGAAAACTTACTAGTAACATGGTTCATGTTAGTGTCATTTTCCCTGTCCTACAAATAAAATATTGTTACATCAGGATGTCTGAATTCACCTACCAGGAGGTTAAAAAGAATAGGGTAAACATTTTTCAGTCCATAAAATACTCAGAGCCAAGTGCTCCAAACCTATAAATATTTACTCATGTCAAAAGAAAACAGAACAGGAAATACAGAAATGAACAAATGGGATTACTGGTAACTAATTTTTATTACATATCTTTCCTCTCCCAATCCTGTAAAAAATCATGCTAGTCTAGCAGGCAAACCAGATGACTAGACAAAACCATCTTACTCATTCCAACTTCTTTTTTTTCAATTTTTTTAAAGCCACCGGTGCTTCTGAATGGCTAATCCACTGAGAGACCAGTTCTCAAAGCACAAGATACAGCTAGTCTGGATAGAAGAGCTGCAGATGTTCCATAAATTGTGCATACTTCCACAGTCAGTTTTTAACCCTTCCATTTTCTTTGATGGATAACTGCCTGGTTTTATCTAAGTACACTAAAGGAACTTTAAGTCCTTTCAATCAGGAAAGAAAATTGGGGATGCAAAGATTATCATGTCCTCCTTAGTCACAGTAAGACAAGAAAAATATGACCCGTCAGTAATTTCTTCCGACTCCTTCAGACAATAAATTACGTGTGATGATCACTGTAATAAGAGCTTATAATATACCAGAACTAAAGTACTGCAGACACACACAAACAGACACAGAGGACAATATTAAATGGATCACCATTTGAACCCTGGAAGAGCTTTCTTTAACCCCTGTAAAGTTTTTCAGACAACAGTATGACTGAGCCACTGTTCTCTCAGGCCAAACTTTATAATACTGAAACCATGCAAAGAGAGGCATTAGGCACCTATTTTTGAGGAAGGAGAAGACTAAACTGACTTCTCCATGGAGCAATTTGTGCTTTGCAAAGACAAGGGATTTTATGCAGAGGTGCATTTCAGAGAAGCATACAAAAGACAGAACCTTTACCTCTATCCACATCACAAAACAAACCGTATCATAGGCATTTGAAAGTTATTCTGGATAAAGACAGAGGGTGAATTTGAAGTGCAACAATTATTCTGAAATAGTTCTCATACAGGCATTTTTAGCCAGAATAAAAACATTTTACAGAAAGTAGCAAGTAGATCCATTTCTTTATTACAAGCCTATGTCAATTCCTCCTAATGAGGGCAAAAGCTTGTTATTAACTGTGCCGAGACAAAAAAAAAAAGGTAAAAACATCAGTAACTTGTATTCTTCCTAAGCTTTTAAGGTGGTACACAACCTTGGTTAAGGCATAATATGTCATCCCAATGAAAAAGCATAAGAGGACTTTTGCTAGCATTTCAGTGAAAGAAAAAAAATGCTCAGAATAATCCTCTTACTGATACTGGTTGCATACCACTCCTCACAAATTTGGAGAATAGAGAAATATGCTAGACTTAGTCCATTTGTAACTGGCATGCTTTTAAAGTGACGGAACTAATGCATATGGTCCCCCAAAAGAAGCTCTGCAGAAGGAGGCAGTCAGGAGGTAAAACGTTATATCCTGGATCACCAACCAGAGAAGGACCACATGCAACAGGCTGTGTACTAGTAGTAAGGGAAGATGCAGGCCTGGAAGTACAAAATGAACCTTTTTCTCCAAAAATCAAAGACATTTATGGTTATTTGTTCCAGACTATGAGTTCCTATGTCAATTTTTGCTGCTTTCTTCATTTTCTGTTTCACATTCCAACACATGGAACATCAGTTACATTCAGCAGGAGCAGATGTACTATCAGGCACGACAACTGCACTGTATCAAAGGCAGAGAACATGAAGGCTTAAATAGGAAAAGTGTTAGTATTTTTGTGCCTGCAGACTGAGATGATCAAGAGCAAGACCAGAGATGGTCTTTTAAGCAAAAAGCAGATAGTAATTATCCTTGCATCTTACTTTCTGGTAGGTGGAGTCTTACTTATTTGCACAATTCAAAAGCAAGTACCTCAGAAGTATGCAAGTTCCCTTTTATGACCAGAGAAAGAACTGCAGCACACATGCTGAACGCTATGGCTCGTATTCTGGACATGTAGGTATTGTCCATCAATATGTATCTACCTATACCTTCAGGCAAGTGAGGTAATCAGGAGGGAAGGGAAGGGGAGGGGAAGCTGTTTAAGAGTGTTTTAATTAAAAGGCAGAAATTTCCAGGTTTGTTGGGGTTTTTGTTTTAATTGAAGAGGAGCAATGCGTGTTGCATGAGGAGTCTGTCATGCCCATCATGCACTCTGAGTGCGTGAAGCTTTTTTATTTCCTCTTCCCCCACAGTAATGGTACAGAACACCACTCCATTTGCCAAAAGTACTTTTAATGGAATTGGGAAATACATACTTTTTTCTTTTAATAACTAGAAGTTCAGCCATCAAAATGAATGAAAATGCACTTTCTTTGCTTAATAAGCAGACCCAGTTTTGCTCAAATGGCTTGATAAACATGATGAAACAGTATTGCTCACTGGATACAGTGTTATATTCATATTTAGTAACAGGGTGGAGGATGCAACTGCATCAAATTCATGTGTCAAAGAAGTCCTACTGGTGGGCTACAAAACTGGAGCAAGAGAAGTGCAAGCACTGGTGAGTGGGTACACAAAGACCACATAATTCTAATCTTTAAAACACAAGAAAGACCAAAGTTATTCAATGATAATTATCTAATCTTAGTGTAAAATTATGCACCTGTCTATTGTCTCCTGTACTTAGGCGCACATATTCCAACCAAGAAAATAGAAAAGAAAGAGACATTTTGGAAATGTGAGACAATTAGGCATCAAATTTGTAGAAATACAAATGAACTGTTGTACCCAGAAGAGTAAGCAAGCATTGGAGGGCAAATTAAGGCAGCTAAAGCTTAGGCCATGTATGTAAGTAGGGAATTTCACAAGAATTTTTTTTTCTAAATCATAGCTGAGTTTTGTCACTTCAGACAGACTGTGCTGTTCTTCTTCATAGAAGGAAACTGACTCAAAAAATCTGCTTAATAATTTATGCCATTTAGGAAGATGAAACTGTATTGTGAATACAACATTATATAAAATTCTAACCTGTATTTTTTTCAGACACTGTAAAAATGCTATTCACAGCATATCCCTAAGCATAAGGCAAAAGCACAGTCTGAGAATTAATGTTCTCTGTATTTCAAATACAGTTGTGGCTCTGTATAGTTAAACATTCATTTGAAGGTAAAATACACAACACATCTACTGAGAGCAGACAGAATCAAAGGTACAAAACGTATCAAAAATCTAAAATATTTAACATGTTATTTTCAAAGACGACATTTTAATATTTTATCCCTAAAGTCAAGTCTGTCTTTGAGCAAAAAAATATCTAATCTATAGACTTAAAACCAAGTTTATTTTTAGAATCAACACATAGATGCATTTCATTTTCAAGTGTAAGTACCATAATATAAAATATTCCCACCTGTGAGAAGTGTTTCCCACAAATGTTACATTCAAAAGGTTTCTCACCTAAAAGGAGAAGAAACAGAACATAGAACTTCTAATAGTTGCAATAAAATACAATTGTTTTAAATTGGTATGCTTCCTTTTAAAACATGTAATGTAAGAGTAAAAATATCCCCAAAAGGACACTTACCCGTATACTTAAAGGGAAATTCAAGAGGGAAGTACAGCATTTACCATTAAGCTTGTAAGACAGACTTGCTCAGAAACAGAATTTATCTTTCAAAACAAGTAGGTAGAAGAGTTTTGATATGAATGGCAGTGTTTTGTTTGGGGTTTTTTTTTGTTTGTTTTTGTTTTTTTTAAATACCTTTTTTTCCAAATGAAAGGGGTACCATACCTCCAGGAAGAACAGAATAGACGACAAGGTCCTACAATAACAACAAAAGGGAAGTGCACCAGTTTTTCCACTTGTACACACAAAGGCCAACTCTTAAAAAGAATAAGGAATGCAAAAAAGCTAATTTGGAAGGATTCTGTTTTCTCTGTTCAATGTGTACCATACATCTCTGATCAGCACGTAGCCATTCACTTCCAGCAAAAATATATTTGCCTTCAAATTCTCGTCCTATGTAAGAGTATCTGATAATTAACCCATGTATTTTGCTCCAAAATTCTGAATTCATACAGATAAAACTGGTATTCTTGAATCTCCAAAAACTTATGAGCAGCTTTAGTAAAAAACTAGTGCCGCCCACTTTAGCTTTTCAAAATAACTTGACTTTCAATCTAGAATGTGACTGTACAATACTTCAATTCTCTAGCTGTCAATTTGAGACAAATATATTTTTCTAATCACTTTTTCTCCTCTACAGTATTTCATAAAGGTATTTTTTTTCCCTGTGTAGTTCTTGGTTTCCTAGTTTTTACACTGTTGACAAAAATCTCTGCATCTTCTAGAATTTTTAAAACAATAATAATGCTCAAATATTACTGAATTCAATTACAGTCAGACTTCTAATGATATTTTCATGAGTCTAACTGTACTTTAAAAGGACATATGTAATCTGGCCCACAGGTACAGGGAAGCAAAAGAATTAGTGTAAATCCTTGTCATTTTGAATGCTGATATTTCCAGAAGAAAAGAGCGATCTTACACTGTATTTCATCTTGGTGCTGATTCAGAATCTGTCTAAAGATTTTTATTTACTTTTTTAATCATCATTGTCCTGATTTTACAGAACACCTCTTGGCCATTTGTAGCCTTCTCTTCCAGCAAGTATTCTCTAGATCAGTATTCTTCCTCCACCCTTGGAAGCGTTACAAGCAACATCTACAATATCCAGATGTTGAGGTTCCATTTTCCTTCCCTGCTGCCAAATACAGGTGATGTTCTTTCAACATATTTCAGGATCAAGGACTACATGCAATCCTCTTACATTTTAAAGCACAGAGTAAGCATACACAGTTATGTGGCTTCACAGATAGCAATCTTGCAGTTATTCTGACAACTTGAGCCTAAATCTACTTTTTCTACTTAATGAAGAATGGAAATCTTACAGCAGTTTTAAGAAAGCTTTTATTCAATTAAAGATAAAAATTAAGAAACCAATAACAACTATAAAGAGCACTGAGGCTTGATTTCATTATGGCTCTAAATTTGCAAAACACTAAAAATTCTGGTACTGACAACACAAATATAAATGAAACCAACAGGGAGCCAGATCTGTGGCAACTAGGAAGGCTTCTGACAACTATAAAAGCATCAAGGTGAATTGAAATGGAGGACAAAAAACACTAGTAGCAATTTCTGCAGAAATTACCTACACCAAAAAAAAAGTTACCGTTGGCACAAAGACTATTATCTGAGCAGAAATCCACCCTGAAATAACTAGAGGGGGAGGGAGAGAATTGGAGGCTCAAATTTCTCAAAACTATTGTTGTAGGCTACATGCAGCCTCATTATAGCTGTACTGATGCACAAGGAGTTGGAGTTTTTTCCCCCATGATAAAGATAAAATAAAAAAGTTTTGTTTGAAAAGAAATATCAAATTAGTTTTTGGAGAACAATTCTGCACCTGCATAAAACTCCAAACCACCAGGCATATCAAGTAGCTTATTCCAAGAATGAATTCTAGCAGAAATACTAAATTACTCAGTGTTGTAGCATCCCTCAGGTAAAGTGAGGCTAATTGCTTCCTAGAGCGTATTAGTAAGAGTGCAGCTAGCAAGCTGAAGATGATTCTTCTCTACCTATCACCAATGAGACCACATCCAGAGTCTTAAGAAGAGAAGGCAGACAGGAAATCTTACAGCTGTCTACATGTAATGGGAAGACAGATGCAATCAGGTTGTTCTTGAATGTACACAGTGATAGGACAAGAGGTACAGACACAAGTTAGAGCATGAGAAATTCCGATTAGATATAAGAAAATAATCTTTTACCCCATGAGGGTGGTCAAACACTGGAACTGGTTGCCTGGAGAGGTTGTGGAATCTCTGTCCTTGGAGATATCCAAAATTTGACTACACAAGGTCATGGGCAAAATAATCCAATCTAATTTGACCTGCCTTGAGCAGAGGATTGGACTAGACGACCACCAGAGGTCCATTCTAATCTAAATTATTCTATGATTCCATGACTGTCATGAAATTCCAAACCAAAAACCTTATCCAAGAACACTAATCTTCTCAAAGACGACAGCTGGATCAACAGCAATACAGAAAATCTGGGGAAAAGTAGTAACTGAACTACAATTAAGACAATGCTTAAACAAACATTCAGGGGACTTTACTTTTGAACCCTTGGACTGCCTTGTATTTTCTATCTTCTGTTGCATCCTTCTTGTTCAGCACTCTGCAAGAAGAGATGAAGATAAAGTACACAGTAGTGGGATCAAAGCAGTGGTGTGTCAGGTCCAGAGAAGAAAGGCACGAGGGCAGAAGCGGTGTTCCTGAAGAGATCACAAAGGTGAGGAGCAGGACCCACTAAGGCATGGAATGCTGGCAACTTGCTCAAGCAAAGCTCAGAATGAAAAGGTTGAGGATCAACAGTGTATTACATGACAGTGTAACTCTGCTCCTGTTGTTTTCCATCCTGCCAGGAGTTCTTTCCACAGGGTTGGGTTGGGTTTGTTTTGGTTTTTTTGTTTTGTTTTTTTTTGAGAAGTTTCCTGAAAATATTTTAAAAAAAAAACGAACCAAAATGCTGGATCTACCTGGATTGGTAAGTACTGTCTAAGAGAGATATATTTGTTTCCTTTTTTTCCAGACAGGTCAATCTAATAAAAAACAAATTATAACATTCAGTCAAGTCAAAATCAATCTTAAAGTCAATGCAATAAGCTCTATTTAAAGATTCCTTTAAATATCCACTAGCAATACAGTTAAAACAGCTAGACAACCCAATACACTGACTTGTGTTGAACACAGTGTGCCTGTCCTTCACATAAACAACTCATCAATGCAACCATGTTAACCTGTAAATTCTTTAGCAGTTCCTAGTGTTGAGGGACAGAGAATTTCACTTGTGCTTTTTCTCAACAACCAGGCCACCACAGCACTTACACTGACAGTTATTATTTGTGGGTTAAAAACTGGCTTGCCATTGTGAAAGGTCCATTTTAGTAACTTGCGTCCTTCATCTCTTCAGCAAAACCATATTTGGAGGACTTTCAGTAAGCACTGTAATACTTGCTGCTTGCTAACCCTTTTACTCAGTTCTAGAAAATGAATGTTTTTAAATAAAATTGATTAGCTAGCAATTTGCTATGCTTTCTGAAGTCGCAGATGAATGGAAATGGCTTTTATCATACACTTATATTACTTAACTACCAGTATACCTAATATTAATGATACAGATGTGCCCTGTACCTTCAGGTACACATCCGTCCCATATTAACATCCTACTCACTATCCACTGCAATTTTCCAAGTACTCTTTTTGCACTAGTTGGATATTTAAAAACAAATTAACATGACCCAAAAATAACAGGGAAGCCAACAGGCATATCTAGTCATATTCTTGCCTCAGTTTTTCTATCCTTCTTTGATGTGCTTATTATCTGTTAAACTTACGCTCTTAAACTTTGTCAGTTTAGCACATCTATAGAAGAACGTTAATGCCATGTTAAGTAGCATTCAAGTCTGGAATTTTTTGAAAACTATTGGAAGAACATAGTGTATGAAAAGCAGCATGGAATTCCTGAATCCAATGTATACTCAGACTAGTAGAGAAGGACAGCAACAACAACAAAACCAAATCTAGGATCACTTTTCTTACACAATGTATAAAGCTAGTTCGTATCAGGCAGTGTTGTGGAATGTGAAACACCACCTCCCAGAGCTTAAGTGGAGTGGAAGCACGTGTAAATACACAGACCTCAAATAAGAACAAAGAAATGAATTGCAACATACATAAATAACCTTGCAAAGCTACTGCAACCCTTTTCCTCTTTTCCCATTTCCTACACTTGTAAGCATTTGCTGGCCATGCTGTGTCTAAAGAAAAAAAATATTTGTAAAACACTTGTATCAGGGGCTATAGTCTCTTTCTTCTATAAAGCTCAGTACCCAGTCCACTCCCCAACCTTCAAGTTACAATACATTAGAAGAGAAAAACTAAACTTTGAACCTCATGTCTTAAATGGTTTAGCAGACTCAGAAACATACAATAATTGAGGCTATCACTCCGGCAACACACTCTTAAAACACAAGTAGTTTTATGGGCACCAGTTTTATGGCACAACTCACAAAATCCAGATTCCTTCCAATGATTAAGATGTCTAAGGAAGGGCAAATTCTAACAGGTTTCTCATAGTTGGGGACTCTCTTTCACATAGATTCACTAGCACAAACTCACATGTTAGTGACTTCAGAGTCTCTCCCTCAGTTGGGACTTCTCTAGATGCTCTATCTTCTATCTGATCACCTGTTTTCCTGAAATTTCTAAGATATTAAAATATACCTGATGATGTCAGCTCAAATCAGATAATAGATTCAAAAAAATACAAGGCAAAGAGATGATCTAGGTAACAGACACACGCAACTCTTTCACAAGAGACCAAATTAAAAAGAAAAAGTATTAGTAATGTGAACACACAGAAGTAGTCAAATATACCAAGTGAAAACTTCAGGAAGCTAATGCAAAATGTTTGTATTTTCAGGTTCTGGAAAGATTTTTCTACTAATAAATAGCAGAAAAATAAATTCTTAATACTAAGGATCAATTAACAACAGAAATTAATGTCTGCTAAAAGGGATTAATATTTACTGTCAAAGTACTGATACATGTATGCTTATTTGCAAAGTGATTTATTTGACAAGATTGAGAGATGCATTTGTATATTTAATACAGGGGAAAAGAACAGCAAAAAAATATTCAACAGCTTAATCAGGAATAAAGCGATCTCAAGGACTTGAAATTAATGGTGTTACGTGACTAGCTAAGGTAATTCTTAAAAACCCTTTTAAAAAACCATATCTAAAGTTGTAGAAATATAATAGAACATGCTGGTTAAATTAAACAGACAAATTAGTTAATTCAAAGTTAGATTGGGTCTTGTTTTTCACTAGAATAAAGAGATACTTAGAAATAAATCTATGCTAGGTTTAAAAATAATATTACCTGTGAGTTTATAAAACAAAGTAATTCAAAATTCTCATTCACTCTGCAGCCTACTTGTCTGCAAGAGCATTACTCTCTAGGTAAACGCAATGAAAGTTGTTCACACAAGGAAGAAAGTATAAATTAATTAGAGCATATTTCTACAGGTTAAAAAGAAATGACCACCAAGCCCTAATCACTTGTGTCTTACAATGAATATACAATCAGGGAGAACTGAGATCGTCTAGAACACTTGGACTATCATCTTCTATCTGTTTACACTTTTCATTGTTATCTGACTCAGACTTCTGGGCCATCTGACAAACTGACTAGAAAGGCCTCTTCTAAATGCAAGACAAAAATAAAATTTTCACGGAAATATCACACAACGTTCTTTGAAAAAGAACCCTAAAAAAACAAATATGAAGGAGAAATCTTTAATACAACTAAAACTCTCAGCTAAACTCAGTTTTACAGTCTTTATTCCTGTATGATTATTCATTTTTTAAAAAACGAACAAACAAAACGCACAATCTTTTGAAAGTAGACCCTTAACCAGCATCTCTGAATCAAGAGATACTGCAAGACATCTGCTTTAATTGAAATATTTGATCTGCAGACCAAGTTATTGATAACTGTACCTGTATGAGACCTTTTATGGAGCTCCAAATTGCTTGGATGTTTGAAAGCCTTCCCACATAATTCACAAGTATATTGCCTCTGCGACTGAAGAGTCTGTGATTGCCCTTCTTGTTCCAAAGGACCTTGAGATCTTTCAATTTCAACAGGTTGTTCAAAATTCTCAGAATTCACTAAATCTTCAGCTTCTTTTTCTTCAGTAACTCTAGCATTCGTCATGTCCATGGTACTTTCATTTACAGATTCAATTACTCCCATTATTCTACTGTCATCTCTTTTAGGCACAGGTGGCTGCTCTGCAGATTTCTGAGATCTTAGAAAATTTAACTTTTTGAGGTGTATTGCCTTTTTTAGCCGCATCTGTTTGGTGGGCTGCATAAGCGTGCTTTCTGCATCTTGATCTGGAGCAGCTTCATTCAAGGACTGAACCAGAAAGTTTGATGGTAAATGATCAGAGGTTTCTAGAATACACTCAGAGTGATTGACAGTGCAAGAATTATTCTCTACTGTGTTTATTTCTGTAGACGTGTTGTATGAAAAGGATTGTTCTGCTACTCTCTCATGATTAGAGCAAGCATTTTGCTTATAGAACTGTTTACTGTAAAAGTTGCGTAGTTTATAATAGTAATTTGGTTGTTTAAATGGAAGTTCTGTGCAGTTGCCATCTAAGGAGTCTTGTGGTTGTTTCTGTACATCACCTGAGGCTGCATGAAGATTAACAGACTGCGATGCATGAGAATGGTGGTCAGCCAAGACTTTATTAGCTTGTGTGTCAGATGAGCATTCATGCAATAGGTTTGTTCCGTAATTGTCATTGGCACAGCTAGTATCTGCAGTCAAAGTATTCTGCAGCGAAAATACACTATTACAAGGCATGCTGGCTGTTTGCTCTACAGCTGTAGAAGATTTTAAAAAGGTGTGGCAAATGTTGAGCACATTTTGCACTTGGAGACACTGTGCAATATCCAACATAGCTTGTACATTGTCCTGGCTAAGATCCAGGTGAGAGGTGTACATGAAGTCCAAGATCTGGCCTATCCCACCTACATTTTTAATGTCCAAGTGAAAAACATCATTCTTCTGGCCTGAAGAATTCTGGAAAAGGGTCCTGATAAAATAAGGCAAATATTCAAACACAAACACAAATAATTCACAAACACTTTTATAAAAAAATACACATACACCTCAGACTACCTGGTGTGAAACAACAATTTACACTATATGGTCTTATCTAGATTGCTGTGGTTTTGCAGATTAACATCTCAAAACTGCTCAATTACTTGTCTTATATATTAGTCCTACACTAGTACACAAAGTATAAATCAAAGCAAATGATCCTTTATATAACTTTAATTGTCTATTTTTTAATGTTTTGAAATCACGCCCTATACTTGTGGTTTCCTATCCAATGTTCTTTACATATTAGGTGCAGTGGTGTATTTATGGACTATTTGCAAAAGTCAGTTGACGCAGAATGGTGTTTCTCCTTCCATCATGGCAAATAAAACAGGATACAAGAAATTTTCTAGTAAACAGGAGAAGATAGACCTCAAAGTCAGCTAAACTATTCTCTTCTGGCAATGGAGCATGTCCATCAAACTTATTAAAGTTCTTATTAGTTCTTTCTCCGCAAGTAGATGAGAGGATGGTAATAGCAAACAAGAGGATGGCATTATTTTCAACCTATTCTCATATCCAAAAAAAGTATTTTTTTTTACTGGTACTGGACGAGAACCAAGTAAAAGAATAATGGAGAGTACAGGTACATGAGCCTAAAACAGCAGTCCAACCAATACCCACTGAACTGTCACTGAATCCTTAAAGTGTCTGAATTCACAAGACTTCCTACTATTTGAAGTAAAGTATTCCTAGCATCAGAGCTGTGGTAGTTCACATGCATAACCAGTCCTAGATTAAGTGGGTTTGCACTCTCCCTCAGTCAGGAACTTCACACCCTTCCATTAAAACCCCCAGTCTCTAACCTGATACTCTCACAGTAAACAATGATATATAAATGGGGTCAGGTCACTCCTATGTAGCTATTTTCCTACACTAGGAAATGCTCTGAACTTGATTCCTCTCTGTGGGTTAACTCTCAAATTAGGTTTTGTTTAAAGGTGGGCACAGTATCAATGAGCTCTGAAACTTAAACAAATGAGAATCTAGGCTTAAACTTTAGAAAGGCAGAGTTTCAGATGCATCCTCATATTTAAGTTGTCCTGTCATACTTACATGCTACTCTGAAGCCAGTGTCCACATCCAAATTCTATCATAAATCCAGCCATACTATCTAAATTAAAACCAGAACTATAATGAACAGATCTGCATTGAGTGTCTAAATTAATTAGTCACTTATATCCTATTGAATTTTAATAAGAGTTGAAAGCTTAGTTATTTTTAACTACTTTACAAATTCAGTCTTTGAGCATAATTTCACTTTGTGATCAGGATTACAACACTAGAAGAGAAAAAGGAAAAACAACCGCTCGTCTTTTTTTCCCTGATCATAACATAAAAATAATTTTCTTCCGTAAGAACTGGTAGTCAAGCTTTAGAGATGTTTCAAGAAACAAGGTCTAAAAACTGCCAGATCTAACAGCTTACTCACAACTAACATAAAACACTAAGTTGGGAGATTCAGCATCCCCCAAAATTTGGAGAATCAATGAGGGCTATATAGAGGGGAAAGAACCCAGTGATGTGGCTTCATGGGCCACCTGTATACTTTAAAACACAGATGTTGTCTCTGAGAATCTGTTCTAAATAGAGATTCAATAATAACCTATATACTCAAATTTTATTTTTAATATATAATTGATGAAACAATTCACATTATCTGGAAATGGATAGTGTGAATTGTTTCATCAATTATATCCCTTATCTGGCTCTGTTCATGTACTCTGCTATGCTCCTTGTAAACAGCTATCTTTTCATACTGAAATAGTGAATGCAATTCCATGCCAGAATCCATTATATGAGGCACCGTAAGCAAGTAAGGATGAAGAAAATACCAAACTCAAACAGTGTAGTAGTTAGCTACCTATATCTAGAAAATAAATTAGGATGGCCACAGTTTTTAATTAGATTAAATACTTGATACAGATTTATCTCTGGACAAACAATTTAACTTTTCCCCTTACGCTCCAACAGTTGCTTAGTCTGCAACGACCAGAAAAAAATACCCTTCTCAGAGAAAACCTCAGCCAACAGCATTTAGTTCACTTTTTTAATAAAAGAATTTTCTATCACATACCTGAAATATTGACTGAAAGCAGCTAACACATTTTTGTGTGCTTTGAAGCAGACACCTTTTACCACCAGCATGCAGTCACAGAGAAGACCCTGAATGCGCTGTTCATGTAGCTGCTGGAGAAGATGACAACTATGGCTAGCAACAGTGTCCATGCTAGAAAGTCACTTAAATTACCTACAATGAAATAGAATGCTAAGATGAATTTTAAACATTAAATTGCAAAATGAATTTATGAAGAACATTTTTACAATTTGTTTTAGCTCCCAAAGGAAACAGACTTCAGTTTACACCTGCAATGTGAGCTCTAATGACATTTTTTGATTAAAGATGAGTCACAGTATTGCTCACCAGTAGAAATACAACAATATGCATAGGAAACATTGATTTTAATGAAGTTTTGCTTACAACAAGGAGCTTCCGCAAAGATGTGCTAATGCCGCTGCCAATAAAGTGAACTCCATAAGCACAAAAAAAGCAATTTAGACAACTTCGACAAGAATTCGATTCTAAGGCAAAAACATATCACACCTACAAAATCAATGGCATTTGTAGAGGAAAACCTCTGTTTGTTCACCCTCTAAACTGAAAAGGGAGAACATTGTAGTAGCATTACTTATGCCATATTTGTTGCTGTTGTAGCTAAGCACATATCCCCAAAGATCTGATTCATTAGACAAGTTAGTATGGTAATGTTTTTTTATTTAATACAATGTAAAGTCTCTTTTAAAAATCACTTATTTGAACAGGTTGAAGGGAAGACAAGTAACATTCTCACACAACACGTTTACATTCAATTCTATACTTCCTTTTTTTGGAAGAAAGATGAAACTCTTCCCCTGCGCACTTGTAAATAGGAAAGGCAAATTCCAACTCTTAGGACAATTAGAACTTCTAGTCTTCTAACTAATGAATGAAGCGGAAAAAACACCTTGGGTTAAACACAAGAAGAAAGTGGTTGCCCCCATTCTCAATTCTCATGAGCACTAAAGGCTCCACTTTTTAACTTATTCTGTTAATCTGTGATTCACTGCCTCCTGTTGTATTAAGGTAGGCTATTATATTGTACTTTTTTTCTATTTATTCTTATCATGTCTTTTACCAGGCTTTAAAATAAAGAAACTACATATGTTTGCCAAATAACTGCTTTCTTTGTGTACGTCTCCCACCACAGCATCTTGCAAGTACTTTAACAACCTGTGAGTTCAGAATCTCTCAGCAATGAGGTGCCTGTCTCCCAACGGAAAAGGCAGGCACGTTGAGCTGCTCCCGAACCAGAGGAACCCCAGCAACACAGTCGCTATTTACGCTTAAACTGCCATTTCAAGTTCCCCTCAGTCTTGCCTAGCTAAAGCTCAGGCTCCAGATGCTGCATGGAGAGGGAAAGAGAGGAAGGGTTTGCCTCAGAACACAAGACCGGGCACTGCAGGGAGGGCGGGCTCTGCCCCGAGAGCAGGCCACAAGGCGGCACCGCGGGAAGGCGCGGAGACGCCGCCAGCGGAGCAGGACGGGCGGGGGGCCGGCAGTGGGTCCGAGCAGCCGCTGCCGCGGGGGCACGGGGCTGAGGGCGGGCCGAGCACCATCCGCCGCAGCGGGAGGACACAGCCGCGGCCGCCACACAGCCCTCGGCGGGGGGAACGCGGCGCGGCCTGGCAGAGGCGGGGAGAGCGGCCGAGGGGAAGGAGCCGGCCCTGCTCAGCCCAGCGCTTACCGGCTCCGGCCACCTCCCAGCTCCATCCCCGCGCGGCCGCCCGGCGGCAGCCCCAGCCCCACCATCGGCACCAGCCCGCAGCTTCCGTTGCCGCTCCTTCCGCTTCCGCTGCGGGCGGACGCCGCGCAGGCGCAGAGCGGCGGCGCCGTGGCGGGACGAAGTGGGGGGTAGGGCGGTGGCGCCTGCACGTGCCGCGCGGGGCGGCCGTTGGAGGCGGCGTTTGAGGTGTGGGGGAGCAGGTAACGGGAGGGGGGAGCGGGGTGAGGCGGCACGGCAGCAGTCTGCTGCCGCCGAGGAGCGGGGGTGACGGGCCGGCCGGCCGGCCTTCCCGCCCCGTGTGGCCAGGCGGCCCCCGCTCGGCGGTGCCGCTCGCCTGGAGCCGGTGGAGACGGATCTGCTGCGGGAAGCGGGACGGAAGGGTGGGGGGTCGCGCCGGGAAGCGGACGGGAACCGTGAACCGCCGCCTGCGAAGCGTATCGGCATGGGGTAGGGGGGGTTGCCAGTTTCAGGGTTACTGGTTTCCCTTGTGCTCAAGGTGTCTGGAGAAATGAGTTTTCACCTCTGAACTTTTGCACGTGCAAAATCAAACTGCTTAGATTGTCTGTTGGTGGATGCACAGTTGCGATTCTTTTTGGCCATCCAAGTGCTGCTTTCAAGCTGTAAATGTAAGATCTCCTCCTTGTATTTCTAGGGCTGTGCTTGTCTGGGGAGGAAAAAGATTGTACCCATTTCACAGAAGCTACTGACGACTCACCAACATGGTAGTTTTCACATGCAATGCATGTGGAGAATCTGTGAAGAAAGCGCAAGTTGAAAAGCATGTGAACATCTGCAGAAACTGTCAGTGCCTTTCTTGCATGGATTGTGGCAAGGATTTCTGGTAGGTAAAGGATGGGAAATAGCCTTCCTCACTCTGCAGTGGTTGTCACAAATACAAGGTTTTCCTATGGTGTATTAGAATTAAATTTGGCAATTTCTGAATAATTCATATTTGTATTTAAAAATGATACATGTTTTTATATAATTTCAAGCTTAATCATTGAAGTTTGAACCTCAAGGACAACTAAACCACAGAGTACACAGAGTTGCAGTTTCTTCTTTTACAGTTATAAGTGACAGTGCTTTTAGCTTCTGATCATCAACAACTGTTACTTATTCTGCTACTGCAGAGAGAGTGAGATTGGCAATAACGTGAAAAATTCTGAATTTTGTTGTCGCTTCTCAGAACTCAGAAGAAAGCAGTGCTACTATCTGCTTTCGAAATATAAATACATGAATTTGCATAAGAAAATAAGATTGTCCTCAAATAATGATTATATTTCTCAATACTTCACTGACAGAAGATTAAGATCTATATTATTCATTCCTTTTTGGGGGCACTTACACATTGGTCAGAACTACACTACCACATTAGTATATCTATATTTAGGAATTAGGTTTTTGCAAGCATTTTTCACCTGCTTTTCTAATTTTAAAATGTGTCAGTGTGAGTAGTAAAACACAGATATGTGTTAATAGCTGTTCATATGTTACATGTACAAATGTGCATAAGTTCTAGAGTCATTGATAAAAGCAGCAGTACACTGAAGACTCAGATCTGATTTTGCAAACCAGAAATTTTCACTGAAGGCTGTGGCATGACAGAAATGTCAGCAGTCCTATAAGCATGTACTTCAAGCACGTCAAATGTTACTCATATAAGCGTTGACAGTATTAAGGTTTAAATGTTAGATGCTATCATCTATTGCTTCAATTTGTTGATTACATAAGTCTTGCATAGTTCGAAGGACTGAAATGCTTAAGTAAACTACAGTTAAAAATCTCCTGTGTTCAGGGGCGACGATTATAAGACACATGTGAAGTGTGTAAGTGAAGACCAGAAATACGGTGGAAAAGATTTTGAAGCCAAAACTAACAAAGGAGATGCTAAACAACAGGAGTGGATTCAGGTAATGTTTGTACTATATGCAGGTATGATAAATAACTATTGTTTATAATCATTAAAGACACAAGAGAGGCTATACTGGATCAAGCCCGAGATCTCTTTTTCCCAACATCCACAGCTTGCTTTTGACATTTCCTTGGTAGGTCTATTGCTTATCCTGGTAAGAAACACACCTTTTGTTTGTTTTCAATCTGTCTCCTACTAGTTTGATTTCATGTTCCCTAGTTCTTGCATACAAAGAGGCACTGATCATTGTCCACCCTCTTCATGCCACATATGCTTTTGTAGACCTCCTTCAAGCATCCCTCCCCATCTCATTGTCTCTGTTCAAGGCTGAAAAGTCCTATCCTGCTCAGTTGTTCTTCATACATGAATTATATCTTTGGTCCTCTGAAGTCTTCCCAGTTCTACTGTATCCTTGTGAAATGAAGTTACGAGAACTACATACACTGTTCAAGATATGGATGAACCATAGATATACTCTGTGTCATAATGATGTTTTCTGTGTCCTCCTTTATTCCTTTCTTACTGATTTTTGTCAGTTGATCTACTTTTTTTTTGACTGCTGCTGATCATTGTGCTGGCCTTTTCATGGAATCGGCTATTTTAACTCCAAGATCTTGTGTCTAAGCTCCAGTGATCAACTTAAAGCCTGCTATTTTAGATGTGAAGTTATGATTGCTTTTCCTATGCATGCTGCTTTACATGAATTTGTGTTGAATTTAATTCACCTTCTTATTACCTAGTCACTCATTCTTTTAAGATCTTTCTGGAATTCTTCACAATCCTCATCCTGAATAGGTTCATCATCAGGAAAATTTTCCTGCCATCTTTTCAGATATTTTGTAAATATGTTGAACAGCAGAGGGTGCAGCATAGATCACAGGAAATGTCTCCTACCCTTTCTGTCCTACTCTTCAGATAGTTATTTATCCTATGCAAGAACCTATCCGCTTATGGCTGTTAGTTTCCTTTAAAGGTTTTAGGGAGGAACTCTCAAACACATTTTTAAAACCCCATTAGATATAATTAGTTAGATCACCTTTATTCACAGATTTGTTGATTTCTATCTAATATAGAACACAATCTAACAAAGTACTAAGCTCCATGCATACTCAAGGCATATGAATAATACCATTGAAGTCAACAGATTAGTGCCATTGTTGACATTAAACATTGTTTGATTACGTTGTTCAAAGGCAGTATGATGTGAATGCTATTGCTTATTAAAATTGTTAGCCTTCCTCAACAGTAAGTACTTTCTACACAGAAAGGTGAGAGATTATTACAGCGTGTCCTTTTCTGGTAGTCTTTAACACATCCACAAAACCTTTCGGTAAACAGATTTTCAGAAGTACAGGAAGGCTCTCCAGTGTCCAGTGGCTACGTCTTTAGATAATGGGAAGCTCAGAGCCTTTTTTCCCCCGCAAGCAGCAGTGCTGTTTAAGTAACTGCCACAAGGCCCTGGCCTAACCTCTGTTTTCTTGTGCTGGCACTCATAGCATAGGAATATGCCTGAGCTCTCTTACGGGGATTAATGGTTGTTGAAGCTGGCACTGCTGCTAAAAGAAATGCATGTCAAACTGTGGGCTCAAAGTTTGCCTGATTTTTGACAATTAACTCCAGAAGTTTGCAAAACCCAATCAGTTGACAATTGTGTTTCTTAATGCAGGTCTTTTTCACGCTGCAAGAATCCTCTATGTGATACAGTTACTTTGCTTTTAAAAGTTTTTATTACAGGTTGTAGCTTGTACATTAGAAAGCATTGGTGAGCAGTCCTACTTGCCTCTGCTTACTATATAGGTATACATATTTATATAGATAACTTTGACGTATCTTATGCTCTATGATACTAAAGGTCAGTGTTTTTCTTATTGAACAGTTCTTTCGAGCAGGCTATACAGTCTGCGGGTACTGGGTGATTTCTGCCCAGTGTGTTTCTGACTTGCATACCTTGCATGTATCATTTGATCATTATGCTTCTTTGCTGATTTAATTCTGTTTTTCTTCATTCAGAAAATTCATGAAGTAATGAAGAAGCCAAACATAAGCCCTAAAGTGCGGAACATTCTGGAGCAAATGCGTGTCTTTGATAATATTCCAAGAAAAAAAGTAAAGTTTCAGGTATGTTTTAATAGAGATGTGTAGTAATCCATGCAGTGAGCTTAAAAATAGACTTTCAAATAGACTTTCTTAGGGAGTGTGACTCTCTTTTAACAAAGGTGGGACAAATTGCTTATTTGGGCATTGGTAAACAGATGGTGTAATAGCTGAGTTTCAAATAGGCAATGTTTGTAAAATACATCTTGCTTAAAAGGACTCTCTGTGTGCCATTTTAATTAGGTATTAAGCCAGACTCACCGTTCAGTTAATCACCATGCATAGGCTTGTTCTTTTTTTTAATACCTTTCTTTTTTTCTGTTTGCAATTTCTATGTAATGTCAAAATTCTTAGACATACTTTTAAAGGATTCTTATTTCTGTGGCTTTGTTTTTTCCTGGTAAAGGCAAGATACTGTTTTGAGAGTTTTCCTGTTGCTCAGTATTCTGACAGAATCTCCCACACTGGATGCTTCACTAAACTTTGCATCACAGCCAAAGCAAATTTCAAATGTTTTATGTGGTATCGGTAAAGAATTACTGACAAGCTGGCCTTTTTTTTCCTTTTTTTTCCTTTTTTTTCCTTTTTTTTCCTTTTTTTTCCTTTTTTTTCCTTTTTTTCCTTTTTTTCCTTTTTTTCCTTTTTTTCCTTTTTTTCCTTTTTTTCCTTTTTTTCCTTTTTTTCCTTTTTTTCCTTTTTTTTCCTTTTTTTCCTTTTTTTTCCTTTTTTTTCCTTTTTTTCCCTTTTTTTCCTTTTTTCCCTTTTTTTCCCTTTTTTCCTTTTTTCCTTTTTTTCCTTTTTTTCCTTTTTTTTCCTTTTTTTTCCTTTTTTCCTTTTTTTCCTTTTTTTGCCTTTTTCCCTTTTTTTCCTTTTTTTCCTTTTTTTCCTTTTTTTCCTTTTTTCCTTTTTTTCCTTTTTTTCCTTTTTTTCCTTTTTTTCCTTTTTTCCCTTTTTTTCCCTTTTTTCCCTTTTTTTCTTTTTTTTCCTTTTTTCCTTTTTTCCTTTTTTCCTTTTTTCCTTTTTTCTTTTTTTCCTTTTTTCCTTTCCCCCCTTTCCCCCCTTTCCCCCCTTCCCCCTTCCCCCCCTTCCCCCCCTTCCCCCCTTCCCCCCCTTTCCCCCCCTTTCCCCCCTTCCTCCCCCCTTTCCCCCCCCTTTCCCCCCCTTCCCCCCCCCTTTTCCTCCCCCCTTTTCCTCCCCCCTTTCCTCCCCCCTTTCCTCCCCCCTTTTCCCCCCCTTTTTTTCCTGTTCTGTGCCTCGGATTGAGAGGCTGAGAGAAGATCATGATTACTTCCAAAGCACTCAAATAGAACTTAATAGAGCTGCGGTGAAATTGCTGCTAGTGAGCTGAAGGTTAGAATACCTTTCCACAAAATTAATGTTCTAAGCAGGGAAAGTGATATTGTTAAGAAGCCTCTTTCTTTTTGGTCAGATACGTTGCAGTGGAAGATCAAAAGGTTTTGCAGTTCATTGTTCCGATTTACTAGTGCAGCTTTCCTGGGATTTTCATTGCAATGCAAAAATCTTTACATTAGGTTTTGCCTAAAATTCCATGTTCCTGAAAGCTGATCTGTTGCTGATAGTGTGAGCATATTATAAGCAGAAATTTACTGCTTTGTTTTCATTTTCAGCAGGAACTCCTGCAACAGCCCCAACAACTTTCAAATGTTTGCATTGAGATATTTGCTTAAATTTTCCTTTTCTGTAATAAAGTAAGATATCCATTTAGGAGCATGACCATCTGTCCAGTACACAAATAAATAAATAAGATCAGATCCTTACTGTTTTAACTCATGGGAACAGTGAGAAGGTTTGGTAGGACATTGACATAACCAGCTGTATTCAAAAGCTTGAGGATTATTTTTGCTATATATTTGCCTCTTCTGGATTACTGTTGGTGAGTCAATGGAGAGGCATGGTATAGCTTTGTAACAGTACGCAGGCATTAAGTGAAACAATTTAGCATGGAGGTTTAAGAGAGTCATAGAGGGTAAACGTCTAACCAGATATTAATCAGAAGAAGTGATTAGATTCTTAAATGAAAAATAAAAACAAGAACCAAATATATGGTAATCAAGAAGAAAATCAGAGATGCACCTTTTCGGTTATTGTTTTTTTCCTGCACAGAATTGGATGAAGAACAGTTTGAGAATTACTGACAGCACTTTGCAAGACCAGGTGTGGGATATTTTCTCTGAAGCAACCAGAAATGTAAGTTAAGTTAGAGGTACAACATCGTACAACAGAAATGCAGTCAAAAATGTTGGGAGGAAAACCTTTCAGGCTCCCTTTGTAGATGTTAGCAGAAATATTGTCTCCCATTGTTGAAATGGATTATGTTATAATGTAACATTCCTAGACTAAATTGCTAATTCATGGAATACTGTTGCTGAAGTAGTTGTGCATGCTGGGCAGGTTGTGATTAAAAACTTGGACGCAGTGACACGATTGTGACACGATAATCAGAAGGCTAATTTAACTTTACGCTATTAGTACATAAGGAAAGGAAAAACACTACCTTTATCTTTGGTTCCAGTCTTTTACCACACACTAAGACGGAATAAACCAATGTCTTTTCAGAACTTTATTGGCCTCAAATTAATGTGTATTGGAGTGGGAAATTAACAGCACCTAGTTTACCTATTTTATTAGTGGAGAGAGATGAGATCCTCCAGTTTGTGGTGCAGATTCCTCCCACTTCTGTGTCCAAGTCGTGGACTCGCACTGACCTTCTTTCTCAGTGGCTAATTCTTTGCTATTTCAGTACTAGCTTAGCATGTTTTGGTAGAGTGTTGTTTTGATTGTTTGTTTACGTCTGTTTACTAGAAAGCTGTTACAGAAGCTTACTTCTCTGTTGATGTGAAGATTGCTCTCCCCCCTCCCCCCACCTTCTTTTGAGGAAGAGCCCAGGCATAGCTTTAACATTAATCCCTTGTTGATCACGCTTAATTTTCCTGATTTGATGATTCCAGTTTGATCTATTTGTAGTTTTTCTGAAGAATCCACATATAAGAGCCAGGAAGGAAGCAAGTACATTTTTTTTTAAAGGATATGACCATAACATAAACTCTGGGCACTGAATTTCAAGTATATTGTCTTGCTGGAACATTAATTCTGAGTTGATACAACTTCACTAAAGCCAAAAGCAGTTCACTCTTGATTTAAACTGTTTTTTTTAAAAAAAATAAATGTTGACTCTGAACAATTATTTTATTTAAACACAAGTAAACAATTTACATTTTCCATAGAATATAGCATTAAAGTAAAATATGTAACACAACTTCCTTGCTCAGATCATTTCAATGCACCTTTAAGAGTTCTTAAATACATGTTAAGATATTCTTTGTAATACATACCTTGAAGTGTCTGTACTCAAGGAAGTTCTTAAGTGGAATTCAAATTTAGTAAATGAGTAGTTGAAATTACTCTTCACAAAAACATGTTGGTACTAAGTTGCTTGTACAAACACGTATTCTCTTTCTAAATAGCCACATGAACATTTCAGTAATTGTATTTCACTTGTAATTACTAAAATGAAAGTTTAAAGATAAAAATGTTCATTAATATATTAATTCTTCTACAAGAAAATTATGATAAGCCCAAGAACATTAAAAGAAAACCAAATATGTTAAGGTGAGAAAAGTACAATTAAAACAACCAGCACTGCCTTTGTTGACATCATGCAATAATAGTTTGTTGTCCCAGACACATCCCAAGACAGGGAACTGGATGGCAAAGCTAGGATTATTACTCAAGGGCCGTATATTTGGGGATAGGTTCTGTATCTTGCTGTAATATGCTGTATTTTGGCTGCGTAAATCAAAGAGTTGTCTCTCCCTTAACTTAATTATATTTAGCAAATATGTTAAAAAAATACATAGACAATTATTTCAAATGGAAATTATATATGTTGTAAGATAACATTTCTTCTGTGATGTTAAGATAATTAGCATTTAGGCTGTTAAGTTAAAAGAAGAATCAGCCACACTATTTAGTGCTATTCCTCAGGTAACTGGTGTCACCACCTGTAAGCAATTTAATTGAATTCAGGATATTAGTGTTCTTCATTAATGATGTAGTAGAGAAAAGCTGCAATGTCAAAAAAGGCATGTAAAAATTGTAATAATCTGTCTTTGAACAAAAGATTTCAAGTGAAAAAGAACAAGACAAACCACAACAGAAGGAAGAGCGGCAGTCTGCAGAAACTGGGCAAAATACAATGGCAGAAGAAAATGGAATTACAAATGATAACATTGAGAGGAAAAAGAATAAAAGAGAACGAAAAGAAGAGAGACAAAAGAACAAAAAGAAGGAGAAAAAAGACTTGAAATTAGAAAACCAGTTAGAAGTAAAAAAGAGTAAAAAGTCCAAAAAAGGAAAGGAGAGCTTGGAGAATGAATTTGAAATAAATGGAAATGGCCATCAGAGTGAAACAGAAGAGGAAACAAATGTAAAGAAACGCAAACATAACCATGTAGAAGGTATCCATCCTACACCTTATATTCTTGTTTGTTTTCAAGGTGCTTTTTCTCAATGCCTTAAAGCTCAATAATCTACTTTAGGAGAATTTTTTTAGTAAGTTACATATACAAATCAGATTATTTTTTAACACTGCAGTTGCACAGTCCTTTTATAAAATCTGAACTTCTTAGCAAATATAAACTCGTGTAACAAGAACAGAAACTTTAAGTCACGTCAGAACTTTTCTTCTAGTTTTATAATTTTTTGTGTATGTTTATCCAATTCCATCTCTAGAGGAACCTCATATCACAACAAAGAGAATGAAAACTGAAAACATTTCAGAAGACATGGAAACAGAAAACACCAATGGCAAGGAAGAAAATGGGGGAACAGAGAAAGGTATTCTTAAAGGGGGAGTTTTGATAGTTAAAAACTATGCTGCAAAAATCTAGTGCAGAATATAAATACAGTGCTTCTGCAGCAAGCCATGAAATAAATTGTGCCTCAGTATACGCATACATATACATATGTATATTCAGTAGACATATCTGTTCCAGAGTAAGTAGCCTGTGCTACACTCAACACCTGATGCTGAATTACTTCTCTCATTTGTTGCTTCTCCTGCGCTGACAACCTTTGGCTATGCTTGCTTTCACTGGGCATTGAGGAATTTGTTATGTTTGTTTCGCCACAGCAGGTCTCTTCCCTGCTGCCATGCACATTGGCCAACATAGAGGAAAAAGGGCAACAGCGCTCTTACATGTCTTTGTATCTCTTATATCCCCATTTTTGCTCAGTGAATCATAAATTGGACTTCAGCTGTGTTTGACCTTAGTTTATGCTTAGATAAACCTACTTGTGCCTATCATCCAACACAGTATTACTGTCAGGGAACGTCTGTACTTGAACATACAGATTGTTTATTTGGAAACTAGCACTTAATGACCTCTGAAGTGGGTACTGTATGAAATTCACTACCTGTGCTCTAAGGGTGAGGAGACAGGATCTTCCCAACTATTCCTGTATTATGTAAGTGTTGCTGCTTAATAGCTGAACCACAGAAGTTAAGTAAAAGCAATCCTGACCCTAGTCGTTCGAGTAGTATGTTGGTTCTTCATGTTTATCCTATTATAATCTTCAGAAACAGCCTACCCGATTTTATGCTTAAGACACCCTGCTGTTGTAGGGTCAGTAAGATAACAATGAACTGTTGTGGCAGCTGAATGGGTTCCGAAATTAAGAGATTGAAGGCTGGTTCCTACTAGAGAAGACAACCTGGAAATACCTAATTTTACTAATGATGTTGTATACCTAATTATTTTCTAGGTAAATTCAACTGGAAGGGAACCATCAAAGCTGTTTTGAAACAGGCTCCAGACAATGAAATTTCAATTAAAAAACTAAGAAAAAAGGTAATGTACAACATGGGTTTTTTAAATCTCCTTTGGTCTTGTAAATTTATTTCTGTAATGCTTATGTTCACAAAATCCTGTCCCACATAAGCAAAAAAGTGTGACAAAGCAAATTTTGCTTTGACTTTTTTGCTTGCTTTTTTGGTCAATTATCAAAATAATTGATATTTAACAGAGTATCAATTGACAGAATGTCAACTGAAGGACATGTTCTTTATTACTTACTGGACTACAGAAGAAATTCAGTGCTAATTCTGCAAAGGAATAATAGCATAATAGATACCATGCTCCTTTTAATACAGTAACATGAATGTATTATTGCTTAAAGTGGAATCATCGTCACTAACTCAAAACTGTTGCTCTGTCTTTGTGCAGGTTATAACTCAGTATTACGCAGTAGCTGGTGAACATCACAAATCAGAAGAGGATATTCTAGCCATATTTAATAAGAAAGTGAATAACAATCCCAAATTCAAAGTTTTAAAGGACAGAGTTAAACTCCTGAAGTAAGAGTTTGCATACTTTTTATAACCTTTGCATTTTAATCTTGCAGACTGGGTTTTCTCAATTCTTTCTTTTTCTCAATTCTTCTGTCAGCTGTACAAATATCATGCATTGGTCTCAATTTAAATTGTGTATGTGAGAGCAGAATTTAACTTTTTAAGACTGGATTCCTCCTCTTTTTCTAGATTTATCACATAACATTTTCAGATATTTTATTTTTTGATTTTATGGAAAATGTATATTTTTTGGTACAAGTTTTAAGAGGTATTGAAAATGATTACTGCCTACTGTATTAAAATTCTTCCAGTAATGGATATACGCTAAAATTCAAAATGGTATGACTGATATCCCCTTTATGCACTGTAGCTAGTATATGCAGGCTTTAATAACCTGTTAATTTTGTGTTGTAAAATGTATAATTAAAGTGTCTGTCAAGTTTGTGTATGTAATATTGCACATTCAGTGAAAATCTGAGTTCCCTGTATATGCATAGCTACTGAATGTTTTAATTAGTAATGCAACTGACTTTGGTGTAAGTGGTCACATGGACTAAGAACTGACAGAGGAAATGAATTACTTCAAAACACCACCTTAAAGATAATAAATCTTGCCACTTTATGATTGTATAATAAGTCCACAAATTATAAAAAATTTGAAGAGGCTGTTATATTGCAGTCACTGAAACAATTTAGGCAGGCCAGAAATCTTACGCGTATGTAAGAGACAGAGCTGCCTGGGGAAAGTTATTTGATAAGTTTATAGGGTTTTAATCAAATGCAAAATAATTCCAGATAGGGAGTTTCCTACCATGAAGTAATCTGTTAAAAACAGTGGTAGAAAGCCAGTGAAAATTTCTTGCAGTAGATGGTATGGTGTTTTGGAAAATTTCATAATGATTTCAAGCAGATACACTTTTATAAAACTTCACAATGAAAATATCTGAATTTATAGAAATACTGAATATATTAAAAGTATAAAGATGAAAAAAGTAACTGATACACTGGGTCCAGTTTTTCTGAGTACATATTTGTCTCATTTATTATAAAAGTTGCAATAAAAATACCTAATAAATTTAAGATCTCTTCAATAGGTGTTTGTTGTTAATTCATGAAAATGGCTTTGGAGATAAATATAACAAAATTTATTTACAGACATGGAGAAACTCCGAGAAGTTATTTGAACACATTTCAAAAGCTTAGATTTATTTTTTTGTTGTTTTTAATTTAGGAAAGGACATATAAAAGCGTAAGTCCTTGTCAGCGAAATTCAAATTAATACAGTGCTGTTAATCTTTTCACTGACTGTATTTATTTTACTGTTATTTTGTAACAACTATTGTTACATTAAGTTCCTGAATAGTTTTGTTACAGTAATTGTTACAGGTTTTAATTTTTTTTTGTTTAGAATTAATTCCAGATTATGCCATTCTCTTATACTTTTCATCTTCCATTGTTGTTGACCACAGCACGTGTTTGACACATATATAGAAACATTTGCTGAACTTCTGCTGATGATATCCTATGTTCTTGTGATGACAGCAGCAGTTATGGGTGCAGTCAGCAGCTGCTACAGTTCTGGCGGCTAATTCTGTGCCATGCCTCCATCCTCTTCTCCCTACCCTCAGACTAGGATCTAACCTCTCTTTCTGCCCTACACTTCAAAATGCCAGTCCCAAGTCCACAAGCCAGGATTGTCTTCCTGTTCTCTGCCTCCGCTCTCATCACGCAGCTGGTTCCAGCTGCCTTGTGGGAGCGCATCTTACAGCTCAGGTCAGTTTCTGAACAGGACAGCAGAAGCACTCTCTGCCCAGCGATTTGGGGAGTAGCACTACTGGCCATACCACTGTTGACAACCTGCATTACCCACACATTTTTTCAATAAAGGCCTATTTTCTTGACATGCTCATAAACTCATCAGCTGCATCCTTTTTCAAACTGGTAAGGGCAGTTTGGATTGTTTATGCTATGCATTTAAAAATACATATTCACAGCAAATTCTTACTTTGAAGTGTTGCAAGTTATCTTTTACAGCTTGGGAGAATGACAGTTTCTGCTCATGAAAAGCATCAGCATTTTCTAATCCACAGACAAAAAAGCTGATCTATATCCGATGGAAACAAGTTAAGAGTCTAAAAGAACCTCTGAAGTTGTACAACAGTTCTTATTCAGTCTAACAGATACTTACTTGGTTCCTGCCATTGCAGAGTGCTGGTGTCTGATGCTCAGGGTTTACTTCAGTGATCAGTGAATGAAGCGAAGCAGCAGACTTAAGTGTTCAGAAACACCATGCATCAGTTTAAAGCTGAAAATAAGGAATACTGTATCAAATCAACAGTACGCAGATGAGCTCTCTGAGTAGGATTTGACCTGGGCATTTTTTCCTGCAGTAACTGTTGTGATTCTTAATAGTTCAAACACCTGACTTATCCCATGCATTGCCATGGTTGCGCTAGTAGTGCCTGCGTGGGGTAGTAAACGTGACTTTTGCATCTTATTCTTCCCCTCTCTGTGTAAAGGGCAAAGCAGCACCAGCTGCCATTCAGTTTCTTCCTAACAATTTGGCAGACATGGATCAAATTAATGCCTCTTTATTGATGGTCACTGCTGGGACTCTATTGCAACTAAGTCCTCTTATAATTACAGTTGTATTACCTCATTATACATCATTATAGTAGTATTACCTTTTCCTAGGCCGTTGGCAGAAAGAAGGGGCAGGGGGAGCAATATGCTTTGTAGGTGTATTTTTCTTTCTGAATGTTCCTGGAAGTATTGTAGTATGGTAGATGAGTCTATGCCTCTAAATACTGATGACTTCAAGTGCTGTTGAAGTCCCTGCATAGTTGCATTATTGACATGGAGGTCTCCAGTAAAAAAAAAAACAAAACCAAAAAAAACCAAAATGACCTCTGTGGTTTTTTATTAGACAATTAATAGATTCCTCAGAGGACTGAAATTGGCTTTTCCACTTACAACAGATTCAAGCTTTAATTTACTCCTTGCAACTAATGATGTCTCGATCAGATTGAAGTTACTCTGTTCTTTAAAACTACCAGTTTAGTGGTAATCGTTTCAGAGGGAGGCATAATCCATTGTAGACTGTTCAGAATATTTCATGAAGACAGAAAAACAGTAAGACCTATCTAATTTCTGTTTGGTGATTAATCAGCGTATTTACCAGTATTTTTTTTTAATCCCATGGATCTGTTGCGATTAAGTTATGTACCTTGGATGCTCTTTTCTTTTTAAGTGGGGGGAGGATGTACAACCTTAAGATTTACCAAATGGAAGAGGGCAACAGTATCAATTACCTGCTTGCATTCAGAGAGCGTGTAATGTTAAAAATTATTATTCCAGACAGTATAAGGGAACAGCAAGGCACAACCCACAGTGGTAATGTGGAAACTTGCCGAGCACCTGGTTGCAGTTTAATTAATATGTTCATTAAGCATTATTATCTGATCCCAGCTTCTAGGTCAGATGATTAATTTGATTGAACAGCTCTTAAGTCCTCATTTGAGTGACTTTGGGGTCTGTCACCTTCAAGAACAAATGACAGGACCGACATCCATCCGTGCATGTGTGTATTTGAAGAAGGAAGATGTAGCTCACAGTAATTGCAATGGTTCTGGGTGTTGTGCATATGCTGATTGCGTGACTGCTATCCCTCCCTTTTGCTCTATCTTTGACCATCTAAATCGACTACTGCAAGCCATTGCCATTGATGCCAAGTTTGATGCCCACGGAAATTTAGCTGACATGATCCACAACTGACGTTTTAAATACATTTGGCAACAGGTACATGATGAACCAGAAAGTTCGTCATCTTTGATCTATGTTCTCTATGACATAACCCAAGTCAATTGATGAGGGTTATGCACGGACAGGAAAGTTGTGGGTGCATTTATCAAGCACACTACTGACCTCCTGTTCAAAAATATATGTCAAGTACAGAATATTTAAAAGAATGTCATGACAGTACTAAGTAGCCGTTTATTTTAACATTTTTTCTGACAGAACAGCTGTGATATTGGACTTTCTTTTAACAGCATGCCAGTGTATTGGGTTTGCATTGCTATATACTGAACCATTCCGTTCATTTCTTGTAGCATTTGGTCATGAAACCATCAAAGCCACATCCGAGTAATGAGTTCAGTTATATACATGGGGAGATTCAGCAAAATCTAGCACACATTGCAGTCATAGAATTAAAAAAACCCACAAACCCAACAGCAAACCAGAGACCACTGAGCTGTTGCAGACCCTCAAAATCGAAATTGCTAGCTTACAACATTTCCACTTTTTATTCTGATACCTTTCCAGTTCTAACAAACCCTATCTTTTGGTACATGAACTTGCTGGGCAGTTCAGATAATATTAGTATTACGCAGGTCAGTAAAATAAGACTTAAGTATTAAGTGTTTGAACATCAAACAAACAAACAAAAACCCTGAAGGCCAGCAGCACCTCTGCAAGTTCTTTAGACAAGGTATTTTTAGAGCATCGTTGCCTTTCCAACTATTATTTTTTTCTGTTCTTTCAGGACCAAGGGGCATTGCTTAACGTTGATTCTGCAGTGTGGCAGAATCATGCGGCTGATGGACACACACCTTTTGTTGTGTTTGTCTCATAGCCCCATACTAGCTACTATAAAGAAAATTAACTCTATCCCAGCCAAAACCAGCACAGCAATCAACCAACAGTAATAATCAGAAAGGGACTTTCCTATCTTGCAGCTGCCACTCTAGATTCTGAGGAAAGGAGAGGGAGTCCTTCCAAACTTTGGAGAGGCAGAAAAGCTACTGTAAAATCCCATAACTTAAAAAAAGGAGATAAAGTAGCATAAGTGTCAATTCTATTTTTGTGCATTTCCTAGTTAGTTACATGAATTTATACCATTAAAGCTAGTATTTTAATATAGTTGGTAGAGATAGATCTCAATAAATGAGAATGTAAAGAGTTCTGATTTTCCTAGCAAGAGCTGGGTATTTAAGTGTTACAGTATGAAAAAAAGTCATAATATTAAATATTTACTTTGTAACTACATATTTTACACTTGTTCTGTTTCAAATTGAGATGTGAAAACAGGTAAAATTAATGTTAACATTTTACAGTTTTCCAGTATTGACTCAGTACTGTAACCACGGAAATTTCGTTGTTGTAACATGGGTCAGGGTACTGAAAAATGAGTGCAAGAGAATGCTTGTTTAAAGCTTCACTTAGCATTTAATACAAATTGACAAAATCATGCAGAATTAATTTTTTTACTTTCCACAAATTATATGTTTAGCAGTCATTGTTAATGTCAACAATCACAATAAATTTATGAGAAACCATCAGATAATAGTAGCATAGCATTACAAAATTTTCCAGAATATGTTTGTTCTGTTGATTTTCTAAACGGCATAACGTATCTCCGTAATAAAATATGCCTTATTGCTAAAATTTTCCTTTCTAAAGTAGCGTCTTGGAAATTGAGTGTCTTGGTGGCGGGGGGGGAAGGAAGAAGTAATTTAAACTAGAAAATTGTTTAAAGCTAGTAGCTTTCTTGATAAGTATAGCATAAGTATTTAAGCAGGGAGTTTAACCACTGAAAGAAGAAAGCTTCAAAGGACAGCTACTTATTTGTTGTGCTCAGCACTCCACTGTACTGGTGCATTAGAGTAGTTCATTCTTCTTTCTCCCAGTGAAAACCAATCCTCCCACCTGGTGCTATAATCCGATTGCATCAGTACAATGTAGTCAGACCCCGACATGAGTAGTGGCTTATAGCTGATGACCACAGCACAGAGACCCAATACATGACTTCATTCAGAAACTTTTAAAGCTGTAACACTCACCCCTGTTAAGGAAATAAGAGAGCAAATATTAAACTTTTTGTGCGAGATAAGCAAAAAAAGGCATATTGTTCTATACATTGAGCTGTATTCACAGGTTACAAGATATCTCAGTCAATATATTCAACATTTATCCCTTTCTTCTCCCAATTTAGCTTTTAAGAAAAAACAAGAATAAGTCCTCTAAGTTTCTTTTCTGCTCTGTCAGCCAAGAAAAGCAGCATATCATGTTTTCCATTAGTACTTTTACAGGAAATGTTATTTTATATTGAATTCTAAATTTCACTTGGACTAGAGGAAGTTTTAGTAGTAACTTTTCTTTGCACTTGTTAAGACACAATTCCTTTCGCACCTGTAACCTACTGCTTTTCTTTGCACTTGCTGAGATATAATTCCTTTTGCACCTATATCCTCATGCTTTTATGCTCTCACAGGGTAAGGGCTGAAAAACCTTCATGCTTTTTGCTTAGATTGAACTTTTTTTCTGTAAACTGCAGATCACAGAGCTTAGTCCTTTCTCAAACATATCTTCATCTTATTTTTTATTTATCCTTCCTTTTTAAATTTACTCTAGAAGACTTAGAATTGTGCAGTCTTCAAACAGAGGCTGTGTGTTTATTCAGATCTTTTGTATAGAAACTGCCCTTGCTACTCAACTCTGTATCTGAGTTACAGCAGAAGTAAAATAACTGATTCCTAGAGAAGTAGTTCTGTAGTTCCTGAAATGACTTGAAAGTAACAGAAAAACAGAAATTATGTCTCTGTATGCCTACCCATTAAACTACTATTCTCAAACTTTTAGGTAGAATGCATTACAACTAAATTAGTATCAAAATCCTAATTGAGGCTTGATTACAGATTCAAGCTCAACTCTCACATATATTTATTTTATTAGAAAAAAGGTGCTTTGAAACATACTGAGATCTTCCACTCACGCAGCATGAAATCCATCTGAAAGTATTCAGGTCACTATGTCTCATTTAAGTGACAATGAAAAATAACACCCGAATTCCACCTGCATTGCAGCTGGCTCAAAACATGCGATTTTTACTCCTTCATTTTGTTCTTTGCAGCAGCCATGTAATGAACTCCCATGATCCAACCATTACTGTATAAATACAAAGCATGAAGTACACTTTTATACATTTGATTTATTGTCCTTCTGATGGCCTTTGATTCTTGATGATGAGAAGGAATTCAAGGAGGAATACAGAGCTATTGACACTGTATAGTATCCATGCATGACAAAAGCTAATGTTTTTCGTGGGTGATACAGGACCAGAATTTTCTCCTAGACTTTTCTTTCTTACCATTAAAGTAAGTGTTTCACTTACTGAAGTGAGTACTTTGTGCCTGCATTTCTGCCTTGCATTTCTAAATCAATTGCCAGTATAAAAGCTTTTACTGAATTGTACAGACATCTCTTATGCTTAGAGCGCTTTATTGATTTTTCTTTTCATCTATCCATTCTACCATTTACTATAAGACATTTCATGGACTGTTTGTTCCTACAATTTCCTTGTCTTACACCATGAAATATGTTTCCTCTTCCCTTCTTGCTGATACAACTCTGTCTCACCTACCTTTGAAAGTTCAGCCTTTTTGGTGAACTTTCAGAACTTAAGTGGTTTCAGAGGTTACCGCTGGATAAGTTTTCTATGAGAAGAAAAAATATGAACTCAGTCTATGTTCTTAAAGACCTGTTCATGTCAAGCAGATTAGCCAAAGCAGTAACAGGAATTGTACAACAACCCTCCAGCTAAAATTTCAAATTGAGGTATTGCTGAATTTAGTTTTCATACCAGCAAAACATCTTTCTCTCTTCCTTTCTCTCTCTGACAGTATAGCACTCTGTCAGTGTTCCCTCTAACTCTGTTGTCCAATTACAATCCCAGATCAAAATATATGAAAAATTGACCCTACAGGATACATAAGTGGTAATGGACTATGAAGGACAATGGTAAAGAAAACCTGCTTATAAACCTGAATGAAATGTGTAAGAGCTTTGTTTTGTGTTTATTTTTTTCAGGACTCCACAGAAAAATTATCCAGGCAAACAGCACGAGCTGAATTCCACACTATATACATCAGTGAGATGTTCCTATGCTGAACACATTATGAAAATTATCTGTACTTCCCAATCTTGTAACAGTGAGGTCCATGTGCCCAAGAATCTTTGTCCCTGCTTCATTACAGCAGCCAAATCACAGGCAGTGGGGACACTAGACCATCTCCAAAACAACAGTTAATATGCTACCACAGCCTAAAACAATGCTAACCTCTATCAATACAGAAATAAGGTGTCATGCCTAAAGAGAGCAATACTCCTGTAGAGCAAATGTTCAATGAATAATAAACTTGAATGCCCATTCCCACAATTGATACACAGTCTCTCCTATGTGAATTAGGTCTGTGATCTTCATTATTCAAAAAAAACCCAAACAACCTTTAGGATGTTCCTAAATGCCCTAAGTATGAAATTCTCATATTGTTACAGATGCATGGTTGCACAGACTTTTTCATCAGTGAGGAAATCAGTTTCAGTAATTCCCAAGTGTTCCCTTTCCCACCCTCCCACATCTGGCCATTTGTTTTTGCCTCTCCGCCACCCCCTGCATTTTTGCAGGCTTTTAAAACCAGATCAAATCCTCAAACTGAGAGGTATTATATACCACTACTAGGGATTGAGTAGTCAAGAACAATTATAGCTGGAGTATTGCTGCCAAGTGCTTTGTATCATTAAACTGTAGTCTTAGGAAAACATTTTGAGAGCCATTGTACTCCCTAAGAAAGTATGCATAGTTAAGTGAAACTAAACTCAAGAAATGTTTTAGGAGGGAGAGTAGAAAGATTTACTTAGCAACTTCTAGGAGAATGGTTTATCCAGATTTATTTCATTGGTTTTGTTTACACATTTGAAGATCCACGCTGGAATGAACAGTCTTCTCATTTTATATTCTTAATGCTGATTATAGCAAAAGGCAAGAGTCAAACATTGAAGCTACCTAACATTTTTAATCTGGAAAACTGAGGGTGTTGAAATGGTCTTCCATCAAATAGATACTTCAGATTAAAGTAATGTTCTGGACCAGCTACTTTTTTGTAATTTGCAGACAACTTTCAAGGTGAAGAATAACATGCCTAGATAAATCAGATGACATTATATGGTGCATTCTTTTCCTGTTCTCTTAGATGCCTTCTTCACCTTTTTAACCGCCTTTATCTTTTCTGCTTTCTTTTCCTTCGTGAAGTTAAAATGCTTGCATGCTTATATATAGTGCATTCTTGGTATCAAACACACTATTATATGTATTGTTTCCTTCCTAAAGGGTCAATTCAGGGCTGCACTGTAATTTAATACTCGCATGAGAATTCAACTCGAGTTCAATAGTTTGTATATGTACAACGTTCAGATTCGATTGAGTTTTAACCTTCAGTTGTTTTTCAGATCTGCATGAAGTTATTCATACCAAGTGCTTTCAAGTCCTTCGGTGATTTTTTCCATTGTACTGAATTTAAAATAACTAAAGGAATGCTAGATGAAAGCAAGAGAACTGTAGTACTACTTGAAGGCTTTTTTCTTACCCAGATGACTGAGACAATGCATTTACTTTTTCATTTGGTGTAAGAGAGGATATGCAATGCTTTACTCCAAGAACAACGTTTAGAAAGGATTGAGAATCTCTACCCATCTGATCCTTTTACTCCTGATGGTGGAAGATAAGCAGCAGATTACTACCCACTTCATTATTTCTTAATTCATGAACAGAAAGCACAGAGTATATTGTACAATCATTCCTCAAAATGAAGAATATGCATATACTGTAGCCAACCTCCTTCAGCTGAAAATTAACATAGGGAGCCAGCCCTACTTAGATAAGGAATGAAGAAAATTTCAGTCAGGTCTTTTGTGAACAGGTAACATTTGGGCTAATTTAGCTATTGACTTCTGTAATGGGGAAAAACTTATGAATATTTGCTAGAATACTAGAAAACTAATTTGAGTTTCTAGAAGCGAGAATTTAACTGAGAAGCCTAATTCCCAATCAAGGAACATAAAAAGCTACCTCTTGTGTGTGTTGTTAAGAGTTACCTGAAAATCAACATAAAAACAACTCATCAGTAGACGGCAAATACTGAGTGAGCAACAAGAAAATGAATTTTAAAATATCCAATTAGATGCTAAAATTCAGCTTTCGTTTGTAACTGCAAAACCTGAATATTTAAAAACATTCAAATAACTGACAAAGCATTATTTTCTATTTAAAAGAACACAAAGGCGTTGAAGTCAGTTTCTGAAAATGTGGGAAGAATTCACATTATGCGAGAGACCAGGAATACATTTAACGAAAAAATTGCTGCAAACTCTACCCGTTGTACATTTCCTTCACAGAATCTTCAAATTCACCAATGCCTTTCACAGACTGTTAAGTAAATTTATCAGATCGAGCACCACATTTTAAAATACTTCCTAACATTTCTGCAGGGATTCTTAAACTTTTACTTGCAAGAATTAATTATCCATAACAGGCCCGTTGTTTAGATGCTTTACTAATTATGTTGTTCATTTTGTAACAGCCTCAGTTCAGTTCCTGATTGCTATCTACTCTTTAACAGATTAATAATTTCTGAATCAGAGAAGCTCTGTGAAAAGATCACAGAAAACATCTCAGCTCTACAAACACTGAACATGAGCGGTCTAGGTTAAGGTCAATAGTGAGTCAGGGAAGGGAAGCTCTTATTTCAGCTCTTTGCACAATACCTACTCTGTAGGTAAACAGGAGTCTTCAGTTTAACAATGCTAACAGATCTTAACCTTTTCAAGCATACATATTTATTTAATTGCTACGTTTAAATCAAAGATATTTCCTATGAACAGCTTTTGCAAAGAAAGTACATGAAGATTTCCTTTGTTTCTTATTTGAATCACTAGCATGAAAGTGAAGACTGAGGTAATCATTTCACTCAAAGGAAATAAAACAAAGAAACCTCTATTTCATTGCTAAGAAAGCAGAGCTCAGAGGCTCCCACGAGCTGTTAACTTCAGAATGTTCAACTGAACTAAATAAAAAAAAATCACTGTACTCACTGAAGGCTATGATGTGGTTGGCCCTTATGTGAGACATGTTCTAAGGATGGGAAAAACAATTTCTACTCAGAATTCAGATGTAAATGAAGGCCCGGCTTTCTGCAGAAAAAAAAAATAATGTTCCATTCTTGTATCTTTTAGGCTGAATTTACTCAAAACTCTATGCAAAGTAATAAAGAATAACCAGAACCCTTGCTGCCCTTGTCCCTAGTACCTCACTCATCTATAAAACAGATGACATGCTATTTAGGAAAATGTAGTCATTTTTCCCTGATAAATGACTGTTAGCAGCCCCTTTGCTGAAAATATAACATCTCCAGGTAGATTATACAACACAGTGTATCTACATATCAGATTATACGACAAATGAAGAGCCAGTGCTATTTTTCTTCTAATTGTAGAATGTAGATTAAGTCAAATTCTCCATTATTTCAGCACCTAAAATTCAAACCAAATGTAAGAAAAAGTTCTGATAATTAAACATGTTGAAAAAAATTAGTCTTATGTACTTTTAGGCTTCATCATTACACTAGTTAAACTGATGTAAGTCTACTGAGTTAAACCTGCTATAACACTGTATGAATTAAGTTATATATGCAGAAGATCTATTATTTTATTAATACTTGTTCCAGGTTTTTTCCACCCATTTCAAAGGGCATTTGATAAAGTCATTAGTTACCCAACAGGTTCAGAACTGCTTAAAAACAGTGCAGGTCAGAGCAAGTCTAGCTTGTACCCTAATTAGTTTCTACCGCTTAGTTTCTACCCTTAGGATGGCCTGACATTTTTAAAGGTTTACTGATAAAATAGGTAATTATTTATCCACAGCCTACATTCCATTCTTTTTGCTTTTCTTGTTTTCTCAACATGAAACTACAGAGGAAGTATCTGCAAAACTTTTAGTTTGATAAATGCCACACAATATGCAAAGAATGCGTGTTAAGTGAAAATTTGACATATTTCTCATACTCACTGTTTTCACACAAAATACTCAGTTTGCCTTCTAAAAAGAAAAGTATAATCAGGTAATTAAACATTTGTTTTTTGAACTTTACACACAGCTAGAAGGACTATACATTTTATTCTGGTAAATAAAACACGCATACTGAAGTTATTTTTTTTTCTTCAATCTACCTTATAATAATCTGAGCTTTTACTGAATATTTCTACATTTAATCACACTGTAAAGAAAAGCTACCCATAACAGGTGCTGTATCGGAGAGGTGCTTCCATTCTGTAGTCAGTGGGACTTCTGCCTTAGGAGGAACTTTATACCACACAGGATTTTGTCTTAGAAAGCACAGGATTTGTATGTACCACATATATAATCTAATTAGCCTTTTACTATTAGGAATTTACTATTACATTACTGTAAGAAACAAATTTCAATTTAAAAAGCCATGTTATTTGTTCAGTGAACACATGCCAGAAGATAACAACATACATATTCACAGCATTCTTATAAAACAGGAAAAATTAGACCAGACCTGTTCTGATATGTCAATATAATTTATTAGTTTTGAGTTTGTCCATGTGAATAAACAATAAAGCAACACTAATCTCCTAAGTTTCAAGGTTTTGTTTGCAGAAACATGCTAGTGTGACTTCCTATCTAGTTATGCAGAAGATTCAGCTAGAGCTGAAAGAAAGGCCGTCTATGTTACCATCTTATTATTTTAACTTTTATCTAGTTTGTCTTGTAAATATGGTTATTATTTTCAAGTGTGGGTTGCTCTCACAGTATTACAGTATTCCTACGGTTCTTGAAACCACTCAGAGCTTTGTATTTGACTTCTGTTCTATCTAAACCACTGCTCTGTGTCACGAAAATTGAAATTTTCCTAACATCTGTTCTTGAAAGCACCTGGTTTGCAAAATGCGGTAAGAATATTTATACGCACCCAGTTTTTCCCCGTTTTTCTTAATTATTTTGACAAAACAGTCCTCAGTCCGGCACTTGGATTTACATCACACTGTTTACTATTTTCAATGGGGATTAGAGCGATTCATGACACTGTTGATTTATAATATATTAGTGGCCACTAACACGGTCATCACTTGCTATAGCGGTGCTACGAAGGCACCCGGCGCCTTCCGCCCCACTCCCGCCCCGGCACCCGGGCACCGCCGCGGGCACCAGCCGGTCAGGCTAGCTTTCCGACCGACCACGGGCTTGGCGAGGTTCTGACCTCCGGAAAAGGCCGCTTCGGCGGCCCGCCCGCCTGCCAACTCCCTCTGCCCTACACACGGGGCCGCCGCCCCTCACGCCAACGGCCGTAACAGCCGCCGCGCTTCCCGCCCCTGCCGGCGTCACTGCCGGAGCGGCCCAAGATGGAGGCCGGCGTCAGCGGCGGGGACCCGCTCCCGAGGCTCAGGCGCCCTTTGCGGCGAGGGGCAGAGCCCCGCGACCCGCTGCCACCGCAGCCGCCTGTCGAGGGCGGCGGGACGGCCGGTGGGTGGTGCTGGGGACGCGGGCCGAGGACGCGGACACCCCGCCGGGAGGGGAGCGGAGCCAAGCTCTGCTAGGCGGGCGGTGTGACAGAAATGCCCGGGCGGGGAGTGGTGACAAGCAGCGCCTGCCGCAGCGCTGCCCCCGCGGCGGGAGCGGAGGAAGGGGACGGACCCTGCTCCGGCAGGAGTGAGGGGGCTCCTCGGGTAAACGGGCGCCCTGCCTTGCCGGTGGGATACTGCTTGCTTGTAGCCAGCTCGCCGCCCCTTAGGTGTCTAGTCCTAACAGCGAGTTGGATGTGAAAAGGGAGACGTGAGTTGTGTAAGAGACCTGCAACTGCGGATTTCTTGATGAGGATGAGGTGCTTAAATGCTCCAGACCCAAGCTCTACTAGATGGGGAAGAATCTAGGAAATAAAAAATAAAAATGCCTGTAAACTCCAGCAGAGCTGTTAGTACATTCAGCTGGTGATAATGCATGTGGAGGAGCCAGCATACATTGCACTGCGGGAGGCACACAGGCCACCAATAACTTCTAGTTCAAAGTATGAAACATCAAAGGCAACTTTGACACCTTTTTTGGTCAGCGTGTATAAGTATGGAGTGTGTTAGTTGGTTACTGTCATGCACAAAAATATGCTTTCTAATCTGCTCCCTCTGTTGTCTTGCTTTCTCTAAAACAATATATGGTGATGAGGGGAAAAAAAAGATACTTTTCTGCGTAATGATAGTTTTAGTTTACCTGCTGAAGGTACGCAGCATGAATCAACTTAGCTCCTGACATTGAAGTTGAAAATCTCTTGTGAAGTAACTGCAGTTGAGTACAAGAAAATGATTTATGCTTGAAATCGGTTTGCAAATACTGAAATCAACAAAAAAGGATAAAAATAAATCTGTAACTGGAAATACCAACCTGACTTTCTATATGCTAGATTAATAAAAATGCTGTAATAACACCAGGAGGTTTTTAATTAGTTAAATAACCCTTACAAAATCTAGTCAGCTGTTAATTTCATAAGAGGGTACACAGACACAGTATGTGCTGATTGTTACTGCTTTATTGTTTTATCAAAGGTACCTTGCTTAGTCTGTTTTATTTCAGGAAATGTGCAGAGCTTTTTAGAATACTTCCTCTGTAATACAAAGTGTATTATACTAAGTATAATAATCTCCAAAGAGAAATTAATTAAAAGGATAAAGCATCATGTTTTACGTAACTATAATCATACTCCATTTAATGACTGGCTTTAGTGCTATAATTATGTTCTTATTTACAGAAGAGTCTACAGCTGTAGAGAAGAAGAGGAAGCCTCTTACCAGACTGAATATTCATTCTGCATTCTGGATTTTGGCATCGATTGCTGTGACATACTACTTTGATTTTTTTAAAACTGTTAAAGAAACTATTCAAGCAGATAGGTAAGGTACCTTTTCTTACAAAGAAAGTTGTGTTTTCATCTTAGAATCATGCTCAGTTTGTTACACTGTGTTTTAAATCTTGGATAAACAAGATCTACAATAGGAATAGAGAGAGCTGAGACTGTTCAGCCTGAAGAAGAGTAGGCTCAGGGGCATCTTGTCAATGCATATAACTACCTGAAGGGAGGGTGCAAAGAAGACAGAGCCAGGCTCTTTTCATTGGTGCCCAGTGACAGGACCAGAGGCAGTGGACACAAACTGAAACACAGGAGGTTCCCTCTGAACATCAGGAAACACTTTTTTGCTGTGAGAGTGACTGAGCACGGGCACAGGTTGCCCAGAGAGGTAATGGAGTCTCCATCCTTGGAGATATTCAAAAGCCATCTGGACACAGTTCTGGGCAAACAGCTCTAGGTGACCCTGCTTGAGTAGGCAGGTTGGACCAGATGACCACCTAAGTTATTATTATTAAACTAACTTTTAAGTAAATAAAATGCTTTAAGTTTTGCTATAATTATTTTTTTCTTTAGGCTCTACTGAGCCATCTGTGTACATGCAAAATTTGTTCTAATAGCAGGATGTTTTAATACTGTACCTTCAAGTTTACACTTAAATACAAGAAATCGCTGCCTGTTTTGTTGAAAGTGTTGGGGTTTTGATTTTATTTTAATAAAAAACCCTGAAATTAAATGTCAAAATGAAGTTAACTTCCTTAGAAGTTCTCTAGACTTCTTTGAGTAGATCAGCGAAAGATTAGTGAAATAATTTCTATGAAGTAATTTCTATTTCTTTTCTACTAAATTATTTTCTATGGGATTGATGGGTGTTAAATATTTTTAGATAGCTTCACCTGGAAGTACTTTTAAAACTCTCTCATTGTCATTGTCATTGTATCAGTATGTGGAAGCTGAACAGGGCCTTGTTCTGTCCTGTGAGGTTCTCTGGAGCTGCTCTTCCAGGCTGGTCTAGATACACCCTACATCCAGTTGGCTGTGGATACAAACTAGTGACTCCAGGATGTGATCAAGGTTTTGGGTGGCCCCATCTGCTCCCTGCAGTACCCTGTCTTCCTGCGTTGCTTATTTAGGTAGACTATGGCAACTGCTCTCTTAATGCAGATTTCTTAATTGGTAGTATTGAGATACCAAAATAGTATATGATATTTGCTGTACCATACCAGAGCAAATGTTACCTGAGTAGAAAGAACCTTGATTACCCTTTGTAATCTAGTAATTAAACTATGGTCATAAGAATTAACTTTTAAAAATTTTTATTTGATAAATACCCATTCAGATAAGTACAAGATAAAGTGCACCTTCCTCCCAAGTTGTCTTTCCCATCTTATTCTTGAAATATGTCCTCAAAGAGGCTCAAAAGTGCGTCTTCTTAAATAATCACATACCCTGTGTTTTCTTGATTCTGATTTTGAAATCCTGGATTCCTCTATGGTTTTCTTCAGCTGCTATAAAGAAAAATCTTCATGCTTCTTGTCTGTTAAATTTGAGAGTTCATAAACTTAAAACCTTATTAAAGCTTTCTGCAACATTTCTGTTGCACAAAAGTCAGTCGCCTAATTTATAGTGAGAAGCACAGTTGCAGTGGAACCTATTTTATTTCATTACTGACAAAGTATTTTTGGTGTGGTAGTATAGCAGATCACTGGCAAGGTCTGTTGCATAGCATTTCCAAAATATTTAAGGGAAAAATAAATGACAAGAATGTTGCATTGCAAAATTAGACTCAATTAGTTGTATAGACAACTTTAGAAGGGCAAAAAGTGTTTTGTAAAAGTAATTTAAGAAAAAAACCTACAGGAACTCTAGGCCAATCCATATAATTAACAGGTATTGTCTGTCTGTTTCTAGACTAGAATGAAGATTAATGTGCAAACTGCAGTGTGACCGTGCTTAACATGGTTTAACATGCTTTCCCCCCCCAGCTGGTGGTTTGCCTCTGGCAGTTGTTTATTGGCTGCATGTTTATCTGTTGCCTTTTACTGCATACTGTATCTTGAGTGGTATTGTGGAATTGAGGACTACGATGCACAGTATCCAGCACTGATACCTATCACAACAGCTACCTTTATTGCAGCAGCAATTTGGTAAGTTCAAACACTGTACACACTTCTGCTAAACCTGTGCAAGTCTAACTGTATTAATGGGCTAATTTTATAAAAAGTATAATTTCTCGAATTCTACCAGGTGTATTGGTGACAATACCAGTTCTATGTAGCATAATTTCTTCCACTTTCAACATTCATCCACAAAGCAAGAGTTGCAACTGTCGAAACTGCATATTAAGTGTACTTGTAGATGTACCGGATCTTTTCTGTCTTGAAAATTTATGGGAAAACTGAAGTCCTTAGCTTTGTTGGTGTAAATTGCTCACCTCTGACAACTATTTGTGAGATTTACAAATTAAGACAAAGGTGTATTCTCTAGCTGAGAAAAAATTTATGACTGATCGGTTTCTGATACAGAGTTCTTCATTATCAAACAATCTATAAATAACAAACATACACTGAAATTTATGCTTCTAACTATTGTTATATGAGCTTTAAGGGTTTATAGCTTGTCAGAGAATGGTACTTTTAGTAAGAGCTACTTTATTTATGAGATTATAGGAGTCAGAATTGAGCAAATATGCATGTGAATGGAAAAAATTATGTACCTGTGTGCCAGTATATTTATTTGCTCTCTGCATGAAAGCTGGTTCTCTCTTTAAGTTTAGATGTTGTATCTGAATAACATCAGCCAGTATTCGTTGCAATGCTGCGAAAAAAAGGAAGACTGAAGAAGATAAAGGTTCCATATCATTTAGAATTAGTCAAATCTACAGTGCTTGTAATTCAGTTGTAAAATAAGTTGGTTTTCCCCCTTTCTCTTCAGTTAACTCCAATCTGCTTGGCTGGAAGTACAAATTAAGGCTGTTCTCAGTTGCCATGTATGCCCGTGAAAAAATCAAGAGTAGTTAATTTTCAGGTGTTTCATGTACAGAGATTCTGAAAGTAAAAGGTATCTTTATGGGACTGTAAAAGGTATCTTTAATGGTATCTTGATGGGACTGAGTGGACTTGCTCCATGTAAAATCTGCAGCAGCTACTGAAGTTCTAGGATGAGTTGTCAGTAAATAAACAGTAAACTAAATTACCAATTTAATAAGTAGGTACTGGGGTCTTTTTGTTTTCTCTCAAGTTGTAAAGAAACAAGTATTTTTCTAGGTTGAGTAATTTAAATGTAATTTCCTCTTGTGCCATATTTTCTTTGTGTGGCTGGTATTTCCATAATATGACAATTGAACTTACCAAAAACTTCCTGCTTTTATTCCCAGTTTCAACATTGCCTTGTGGCCTGTCTGGTCGTTTATGACACCTTTGTTGCTCTTCATTCAGTTTATGGGTGTTGTGATGCTTGTGTCACTCCTGGGATAAGTCCTTCAGGTAAATAATGAATTGTCTAAGCACATAAAGATATTTATCTTGTTGCATGAACTGTTTTGTTAGACATTTAAGGATTGTAAGACCATTTAAGGATTCCTTCTCTATGTTTTGTCTACACTTTTAGAATATTGACATTTTGTGGCATATAGAGTAACCGGAGAACATGCGAGTATCCTAAGGGGAAGAATATCCTTTTTCTCTTCTCTAAGATTCCGTTCTAGACAGTGAAAATAAGCAATTGGTGAGAATGGATGGTTTGGGGGAGTACAGGCCAAATACCTGCAGCTTTTACCCAGACTGGGAAAACTTCTTAGTGAAGTTGCTTGAGCTGATAGTAAAGGGGAGAAGCTATTAACATCCATATGCAACTCTCTTCTCTATTTTTATTTTTATTTAATTCAAATTCTTTGTCTTATCTTTGTCTTCAAGTATGCTGTTTTCATTTTCTGTGATGAACAGTCCAGATCAACCTGCTATCTGGAAAACTGCCAGATATCAGAAGTTCTTTGTTCTTCCTAAAAAACAACCTTTCAAAGGCAAACCCAGGTATTTTGTTGACTTGAAAGATTCATTCTCAGTAACTGCCATGTTGAAAAGGGGCTCTCGCATCTTTTGTTAGGATATACTATTCAAATGACTCCTGTGAAATTGAAAAAGCTTAAGGAAGACATCAAAGACTGCTCAGTAAATAGGGTAAGGGACGTCCCTTGTATCACAGGCATCTACATCATCCAGTGAAATTACTCCTTCAGCAGGTCTTGTTCGCTGTACTTCTCAAGGGAATGTGGGGAAGCCTGTTTGGTTTTGCTTGCCATCACAAATCCTTCCCAGTGAGGAAGTCCCCCAGCATTTTTATGAGTGCAGCAAGAAGAATGAGACAGTGCTGGATTTTGAGTGTAGCCTCTTGTAGTGCCAGAGTTGTAGGCAAAAAATACTTAATGGCTGGGACAGTGAAACACAGCTTTTGTTTGCGTAAACAAACTGAAACTAGCGTTGCATTTTTTCCCCTGTTTTCTAGATATCAAGAAACCTGATTTTTTTAAGGAGGCAATTAACTTAGGTCATACTCTGACAACACCTATAGACTTCTGAAAAATACAATACTTACTTCTGAACCTCTTTACTGTATTATGGGAGCTTCAGTCACACTGGTTAATGCAGACTTCTTCAAATCATGTTTGTTCATTCTGTCATTAGGTATGTTCTGTCAGCACTGGAAGGATGTGGGGAAAGGACGTGTTTTAGTGTGTTAAAGCTGATATTATTAACAGACTAAAATAACCATTCTGCATTGATTTGTACTTAGAAAGTAAGAAGTACAAGTGAATTACAGATATCCTGAACAGCTGAACCTTATGAAAACATTCTTGTTTTCTATATGAATAGCCAAGTAAGTTCTGTTATACAGAATTTATTAATTCTGTATTAGGCCAAATAATTATTGGCCTAATAATTGAGGCCTAATTATTCCTTGGTGATGCAATATCATTAACTAATCAATATTGAATCAGTACAAGATACAGCTTGTGCAGTATATACAACCTTACAGCATTTTTTTAAAGTTGGATTTGTTTTTTCTTTCAGCTTCATGTGAAGGACTCAAGTAACTGTTATCCTGCAAAGTGGATGTCACTTTTGTTACATTCCAGTACTTTTATTATTTCTAATACTGCTTCTTTGCTCTAACTGATACCATAATTCTTAGACGACCTGATTTATAAATCAAATGGACATAACCATAGGTCAGCCAGTGGCTGGGAAAAAGCAACCGATTAGTGAATAATTGAAAGAGAGAGAGGTTTTACCTCTCTTAGTAACATAGAGCATTTCATCACTGCTTTGTAAAGCTTTTATTTATATTTCAGTATCAAGCAGATGGGTAATAAGTCAGTTATGTAGTCTTAAATCCTATTTGGGGACGCCAGAGGTCACCTAGTCCAACTTTCTGCTCAAAGAAGGTTGGTTGGTTTGAAAGTAATTGATACTTAATAAAAGTGGTGTGAGTTTTTAATACTATATTCTTTCAATTTGAATTGACAGCTGAAATATTGTTATCTGGAATCTGTGTCTGTACTTGTAAACTTACTCATAGATGACACAGGAGACATTTCTTGATCTGTTAATTTTCTAATGTTATGTGTGTTATCATGTAGAAAATATTTTATTACCTAATCTCTTGACTTCAGATCTACTAGTGTTGGAAAAAAGATATGGATTGGGGTAAGGGCCTAGAAAGCTGGTTGATGTTTACATCATTGTTAATTTGACAGTGCCATCAGTGAAATAAATAGATTCTACTTGTGCTGATATAGTTTGTCTACAGCCAAAGACAGATGATCAAGCTGTGAATAACAATAGTATGAATAGTATTATTGAATAACAATCATATGAACAATATTAACACTACACAATAAGTTAAGAGCACAATGTAAATTCTTTTGATGTATGCACTATTTTTCAATATTCGGGATGTTATTCTTCTGTAAATTAACCTTCCATTCTCAGCAGTGACTGTTGATGAAGTTGCCATTTTTCTTCCTCAGCAATAGAGGCTGGTATTAACTTAAATGCCATTAGTCACACACAGTTGGGAAAATAAAATAACTTTGTCTGTGATACCTAAGCATCTGGAAACCTGTGCACCATTTAGTTGCTAGATGATTTTATATAGATCCTTGTGTTAAATAATTTCACACCCAGACCTTTTGGAAAAGAGGAGAATGTAGAAGCTGGGTATTGAAACTTGTTAAAATTTACTCCTTGTGACTGTTGCTTGAAGTCTGGACTGTTAGAGTGTTCTTCATTCTGACTTTCAAATTCACACCATTGCTGAATATACAATATATGAAATGTTTAGTAATGAAAAAGATAGACATTGTCTTAAGCTACTACAGTTTCATTAAAGAAAAAAGTTGCTGTTGGTGTGCAATACAAAGGATCAGTCAAACCAAAATAAAATACATTTAGCCCTACTGTTAAGTAGCTTGTAGAGTAAGTTAACAGCTCGATTTGTTTAAATGTAATATTTAAGTTTTCCAAAACCAGTTGTACTTCACATCTTTAAGGGGCAAGTTGCTTATCTTCAGGTCTTCATCTTTTAACACATATTAACAATTTTACATCTGCATACACAGGTACATTTGAGTAACTTTGTTTATTATGGTACTTAAATGCACTGTTGCTCAGGGATGGTAATTATGACTGTATTTTCATTTGTCAACTATATAAATGCTTTAGGTGTTTTAAGTTGCCTTGTACTCTTGAATTAAAATTACTATTTGCTACATGTCTTTTTCAGATTTATTCTCCTGGTCATCTTAATAAACTTTGTACAAAAGTGATCAATTATTGTTCAGTACTTAATTGTTTAACCATCCAATTCCACTGTTCTTGGAGACTGTCAGCCCATTATTTTGCCTGTAAAATAGATGTTCATGTAGATTTTGAATACTGTACTTGACATGGAGTATGTTTATCTTTCATGACCTCTCAGCTGGGTTTATTGAAGGTGTAATACCATTCTGTACACCTTTGGAGAGCTAAAATCCCAGGTAGATATGCTCATTGTACAAAAGTCCTGCCGAGTCTTTCAGTACCAGTTATGAGTATCCAATGCAATCCTTAGTCATTTACTTGCTCAAAAGGAAGTAGTGCCGAATCTGGAAAGAATTTAAAACAATGTTTGCTGTAATTAGCAATGTGACAAAATGTTGCTGCCACTTCCCAGTTCTGTGAACTCCTTGCTTTGCTTATTTGCTCACCACCAAATAAAGAAGTTAAGGCAAGAGATTAGAAAGAGGTGTCTCAATAGTTTCCTGAAAACAATTATTAGGCGCTCAAAATCCCTACCTCTACCAAAACTTGAATATATTAGCTGGCTACAGATCACCATAGATATTTTCTGTATCCATTTACATTAATGCCATTTGAGGATGAGAATGTGTACCAGCACCAAAGAGCTTTTCTTCACAGGTGACAAGGGATGCTCTAGAATAATCTTAAAATAACATAGAAATAAAATAGTCTAGAGAGTGAAGATTATTTATCAGTTACCTGTAGCAGCTCTGTGAAATGGAAGCATCTTCCTTGGTTGTTCTTTAAAGGTTATGTTACATAAGACAAAAGTAGGACTTGGCATTTCCATAAGGTTCGGATAGTGATGGATGTAGCTCTGAGCTAGAGGTGGTTGAAGCCTTAACTGTTTGTCTAGTTATGCTTTTTATTTATACTGCTGTTATGGGCCAGACAGAAATATAGGGCTACCTTTCAGTTAAGGGCATTTTTCAAAAGGCAAATTTGTAGATGGCTTCAAATACCTGTTTCTTGAGAGCAGGCCAAAATGAATAAAGGCCATGAGCTACTACTTCCGTATGCTTACCTGAATAGGGGATTGCACAGAATTTACTCATTCCACCCTTCTGCCATTTTGTTCTCCTTCCCTGTTTAAGAGGAATGCGAACCTCAGAAATTTACATACAAGCTCAGAAATGTCTTTTGGTACTTAAGAAAAAAATTCTCTTTATTCATTTCTGGCTTCAGAAGAGAAAAAGCTTAAAACCTCTGTAAGTTTTGCCAGTGGAAGTAGAGTAAAATAGATGCTGTCTTATAATTTCTCCCATTTTGCTTTTTTAATGTAGCTGAATTAGTGGCTTAATTTCACTCACTCACTTAATTTCACATAGGTCACTCACTGTAAAAAACAATGCTTTGGATATTCGATATGCTACCAACAGATACAGGGTAAAAATGTAAGAGCTGCCTGGCCAGAACAAGGACCAGTCCACCTTGGTATCTGGCCCCCAAGCTACGGCTAGGTACCCGAATACCTAGAGTTAGGAGAGTTTGTACTGTACGCAAAAAACCCCTATTTAAAATATGTAGTGTTTTACACTGGGCTGAATTCCTCTCAGCCCCTGTAGACAACCAACTGGTGCTCCAAATCTTGAGGTTCAAATACATTAATATCTTATGACCATGGGTCACAGTTACAACTAAGTGGTTTAAATGAAAAAGGCCAATACTTAAAATGTGTATAAAAATGGGGAAAATGAATAAATAAGAAGTGGACTAAATCCTGCAGAAGCCTTTGCTACTTTGAGCTCAGTAGTTGCTACTCCACCTAGCAATTGCTATGATACTCTGTTGGCAGAATGGGACTTACTAAAAAAATAAGGTAAATTGCTGCCCTTGAAAGGTCTAGAAAAATCCTGAAAAGAGGGGTTATTTACTACCAGTGGAAGTGCCAACTGCCAAAACGAAGGCGGACTGTGGGGCGCAGGGCGTGAAACCGTGGCGGGTGATCCCATTCCCAGCCCCGGGCGAAGGAGCTGCCTCACCGGCTGCTCGCTCCCCGGGCTGCCGGCCAGGCTCCCTCGGCCCCGTCCTCGCTGGCTCCGAACACCTCCCGCACGTTGCCCGTTCCCCGGCTGTCCCGCCGGCCGGTCACGGTCAGGGGCGCGTCGTCCCCGCTCGCTGTCCTCCCCGTCTCCCTGGCTGGAGGGCATGTCGGGCCCCGCGCGTCTCTGTCACCTCGGGGGCAAGCGCCCTGTGCCTCCCCGCAGGCGGCCGCGCAGGGCTCCCCTGCCCGCCTGCAGGGGACGTGGCCACCTCCTGACTGCTCTTCCGCGGAATAAATTCTCCCTTACCCCTAATCTCGACCCTACTGTTGGCTGAGTCTAAGGCAAGACCCCCCTGCCCCGCAAAACCTCGGCAGCCTTTACCCCCGGCAGCCTACCTTCCCCTTGGGCAGCCGGGGACCCCCCGGAGGCCCCCGCCCGGCGGGCAGCGGCTGCGGGGAGGCACGGGGAGGCCGGCGGCCCCGCTCCGCCCCCGGCCGCCGTCGGGGGACGGGCCAGCCGACGGCCTCGGGGCTCCCCGGGGAAAGCGGGGCCGCCTGCTTGCAGCACCTGGCCGGCGGCGTGGGAGATGGAGAAAGCCGCCGGTTTCCCCTCCGTGGGCGGCAGCTACCCGCAGAAAAACGCCGAGATCCTCAGCAGCCAGTACGGCATCAACCTCTTCCTGGCCGGGCTGCTCCTCACCTTCGCCTGGGCTGTGCATGCCGTGGGCATCAGCAAGAGCCACTTGCTTTCCTACCTCATCACGCTGATGCTCATCCAGCTGCTGTGGATGCTGTGGTACCTCTGCAGGAGCTGCACGCAGAGGAGGCTGATCCGGGACAAGGACACGCACGCCGGAGCCCGCTGGCTGAAGTGTAAGTACTGGCCGGTGGCACACAGGGTGGTACCGCGCACGGGACATCCGTGCCATCACCCGTCTCTGCTACCACTTCGTTACCCTCTCCATCCCTACCAGGAGGCATCCTGGTATTCATGAACTTAACACACATGCAGTGCGCTCTAGAGTAAATATATGCATAAGGCGAACGTACCAGGAGATTGTATGGGAAAGCTGTTTGCTAAACATCCTCGCTTTCCAACCTACCATTTGCAGTACTGAGAGCTCTGGTGCCTTTTTTCCCTTACCAGGCTGGTTTGGCGACACTTGAAAAATAAAATATAGCTAATGGAAGAGGCAATTTTGTTGATGTCATGCAACTCTTTTGGAGGAACTATCACCTTTTCCAGACAATATAATGCAACTTACTTCAGGCTAGTATCAGTCAGAAAGGTCCTCAAGTGCTCTCTATGCCAATGTATATCAGAGATTCCCATTTATATGTGTGCAGTGATGCCTTAGAAACATCTGGAGTTAGACAGAAGAGGACAAAATCCCTGGCCAGATCAGTTCATAGATTAGTACATAAAACATCTAAGCAAGGAAGCTAAAGCTAGCATTAGCTTGTAGGAAAAGCATACAAGTTTGCAAGGGTAGTGATGGGATGTGATGGCCCTTATCTGCAGAGTCAGGTGCGTACTGGAGTAAGGATATAAAGGTATATTGAGAGAAGGTGGTTGGGGAACACATCACAGAGTCAGTGACAGGAATGCTGTGTTTCTGGGCCCCAAGAAAAAGAAACAACCCACATCAGCACTGTGTAGAGTAATAGGCAAGTCCAGTTTTACCGACCTCTTTTTCAGTCTCAGCACTGTAAATGTTAGGTTCAAAAGTAAGTACGTAAAATGGAGTGCTATAAGACAGCTTTTCCATAAAATATTTCTGTCCTGCTAGCAATGAGACAACAGTTATCACAGCAGCTAATGAAATATCTAAATGAAAATCCCAAGAACACCTAAAACCTGATTATTTTGAAAAATAAGGTTGTGTTGTGGAAGTTAGTTTGTTCTCAGTCTCAGTGCTTGTATGTCTTTTATTTTCTTTGCAACTGTTAACAATTGTGCTGTACGAATTGCTCAGGGAAAATCTTTTTTTTTAATGTCTAACATACAGTCAGGGCCTGTAGAGTCTTTCCTGAAATGTGTGGAGTTCACGTACCAACTGTTCAATTTTTCTCCTTGATTATTCACTGTTTTCCAAAACAATATTCAGCTCTTGGGCATTTTTCATTTATTAGCTTATGTGGCTTACAATCTCCTGAAATTCATTAATGCAAGGCTTAATTTGATCCTATTTTGGACCAAGCTATGCTTTTGTTACTCAGAGGGTAGCTTTCTCCTCCTAAGTATGGAATAAATACTGCTTAACATGGGTAAGTACAGCAGGACCCCTTGCCCTTTTTCTTTTGGCACAGCATTCACAGCATTTCATTTGTCCTACAGGATATAAGGAGTCACAGAAACTTAGAAATAAGATCCTGGAATGAACTACTAGGTTACCTTATCCATTTCTTTTACCAGCACAGGATGGCTCTTTGTACTAGCTTCTCAAGTGGTGCGGCTTCCACTGCTTCTCTTGGATGTCTAGGCTGCAATTCAACAAAGTTGCCCTTAGGGAAAGACCTACACTTTTCTATTCTGAGGAGTTTCTTGTAGTTACAACAAGGCTGTACAAGTCCTTTATCCTCTGTTGGTAAAAGAAAACTTATTTGAGCTAAGGAAAAACTCAGGTAGCAATTCCTCTGCCAAGATCCCCCTTGCCCTCCTCTGCATCAATGGTTTTGTCATAGAAATCTTTTATCTGAAAGATTAAAAGTCCAAAAAGAAGGAGGGGGGAGGAGAAAGTTTCATCAAGTCTTTCTACGGAAAGCTCTCTGCAATTTTTGACTAGCTCTATCAACTGCTTTTGAAGAATGACTCCTTGCTCTCATCATTAGAGAAAATGTTCATGTACAGTTAGAGAAAATGTCCATGTCCAATGTCCAGTATAAAATGAGTATATTTTCATGATTCCCTTCAAACTGTGAATATAATTTTAGTAGAAGTGGTGGTAGCTGGCTACTTAGAGCATTTTGCTATCACAAATGTTGAAAAAGAATGACTTAACAAAAACCTCCTATAACAGAGTCCTTGCACACAGTTAACAACAGTCGAAGGACAAATAGCTTACAAGAATCGGTCACAGAAAGGTTTCCTTGAGCGTTTTTGCAACTGTGTGAACCCTAGAGCACAGTTGTCTTCCCACTTGTGTGGTCGACCAAGAACTGCTCTTACAGTCTGAATGTGGGAAAAGTTTCAGGGAGAGCTTTGTCTTGAATAGGGTACAGTTATCCCAACCCAAATAATCACAGGGAAGTTTAGGAAGTCCTTTCCTTGACTTACTCCAAGTGTTACTCCCCTGAGTACACTCTCCTGTTAGGGAAAGGTCTCTGGCCATTATTTGGAAGTTCAGCCAAGTGAGACAGAGAACTCAAAAGAAAATCAATTTGCTTCACAAATAGCTTTATTTTATCACGTTCTCCAGCAGCACAGCTTCCGTTTAAAGCATAGACAGCTGGTCAACTTACAAAGCTCTTGGCAGACTTCAACTTGTATATTTTTCCTGCTTGCATTAAATTGTCTATTATTTAAAACCAAATAATATTTTAAGTTTAGAGTGGCATTTTCACAGCTGTATCATTATGGCTTTTTTCTTCTTGATGGTTAATAGAAAGAATTAAGCCAGCACTTAGCAACACTGGAAATCCTGTTCTTGATTTCCTAAGATATGCAGGTTTCAGTGACCATTTGAAAAAAATCCCAATTTTTTTTTTAATAATTCAATGCTCAATAGCAATAATTTCATATTTCTTTAACTTTCAAATAGAAATAGCAAAACAGTAGCATGATCTTCATAATTTATAATTATTGATATATATCTAGTAGTTAGTATTAATATACAATACTGAAGTTTCCATCAGGAAAAGTTAACATGGAAACCATTAGCATACCATATGTATGGTCATTATAGTTGTGCTTTGATTTTTGCCTAAGCAAATTAGTACAATCATTCTCTTTTGAAGCCCCTTAAATATGCATCTTGGACACCTGGCATATGCTTACAGTGTGGTCACCTGAGTGATTGCCAGAAACATCTAGATTATCATTTGAATAAGTGAAATAATTGAACATTAAAAGAAATGAGCCATATAAAATCTTCTAATCCCTGGAGGACAATGGCAAAACTATTGACTTCAGTGGGAACAGATTGAAGCCCACCAAATCTCTGATGAAGGTAAAGGAAAAATGAAGAGGCATACTAAGGCATAAACCAAAATGCTCAATGTGAAAGAAACTTTTTGTTGTTGTTGTTGGTTGGGTTTTTTTTTGTTTCCCCTCCAAGGGTCTGATGGACTTTGACGTAAAACTGTAAAACTGTGCAACTGAAAGAGTGATCTTGTGAAATGCAAGCAAGACAGAGTGGAACTACAATACAAGTCATCCCTGTAAAGACAAGATGCATATATGGTGCAGGAGATGGATCAATAACCTAAGATGCATTTGCTTTTTACGTTAGTGAATTTAAACCTGAGCCCCTTGCCTTGCCTTCCCTTGCCTTCCCTTGCCTTCCCTTGCCTTCCCTTCCTTTCCCTTGCCTTCCCTTGCCTTCCCTTGCCTTGCCTTCCCTTGCCTTCCCTTGCCTTCCCTTGCCTTGCCTTCCCTTGCCTTCCCTTCCCTTGCCTTCCCTTGCCTTCCCTTGCCTTGCCTTGCCTTGCCTTGCCTTGCCTTGCCTTGCCTTGCCTTGCCTTGCCTTGCCTTGCCTTGCCTTCCCTTCCCTTCCCTTCCCTTCCCTTCCCTTCCCTTCCTTTTCCTTCCCTTCCCTTCCCTTCCCTTCCCTTCCCTTCCCTTCCCTTCCCTTCCCTTCCGTTCCCTTCCCTTCCCTTCCTTCCCTTCCCTTCCCTTCCTTCCCTTCCTTCCCTTCCCTTCCCTTCCCTTCCTTCCCTTGCCTTGCCTTCCCTTCCCTTCCCTTCCCTTCCCTTCCCTTCCCTTCCGTCTTCTAGTTAACAAGTCCCTTGTGCTCCTATTCTGCTGAACCACTCTCATAAGTAATGGAAGCAAGGATGCAGAACTTTTACATTATAAAATACATTTCCACCCATTTTGCTCTGATGTTACTACTTCACTAAAGCAGTTCCCCAGGGCTTGATCCTGCACCATGAATTAACTGGAAAATTACCTTACTAGTGTCACGAATGGAGAATTAAATACCTTTCTGAAATACACTGTAAAGTCAATATAGGCGTAACAATTCACTGTAGAGTAATTGTGGAAGATTGTTGTCATCTTTTGGCTTCAGAAGATAGCATTTTCCTAGTTATTGAAACACAACACACAGTAAGTCATCTTTGACATCTTTCAGACAAAGAGTGAAACAGGCTGAGTTTCCCACATACTTTCTAAATAAACCACAAACTAGAGAATCGATCATAGAATAATTTAGGTAGGAAGGAACCTCTGGAGGTCATCTAGTCCAACACCTTGCTCAGAGCAGGTCCAATTACCTCAAGTAAAGTTATTTTAGAAGAATTAATAATTCTAATTTATTTTAGAATAATTTAAATTCTTTAAATAAGGAAGGAAACTTATCACTCCATCTCAAGAGTAGCCTAGAATTTTGCATTTTGTGATGCCATTTACATTTATACATAGCGAAAATGGCATATATATTTAAGTATGGGCTCTAGTCCTCTCACATGTGTTAGAAATAATACAAATTAGCTGACATAATAAGCACAAATAAAAAAATGTACGGGATTATACACATGCATGAAGTACAGAGCAGAGGTTTTAGATTTTGAAATACGAAGGCAAAAGTTGGGGGGAGGCAAACTGTCTCTTGGTAGAAATAACACTCCATCAGTAATTTGACATTGATTTTATTACAGAGAGATTATAAAACAGAAACATAAAATCCTAATGGAATTCATAACCTTGTGGTTAAAAAAATTTCTGGTCTATTTTTGTTTAATTGTAAAGGATCAATGAAATAGTAAACAAAAATATATTGTATTTTTATAATTTATACTTAATTTTTATCAATGCAACTTTAACAATACATGTATTATTAATTAAATAAATTATTAAATTAGTGTTATATTTTATTAACACAGGTCAAGTGGAACATGTGGTGCTTATAAGGAAGTTAGGTTGTGGGCCCTTATAAAAGATAAACATTCATCAAAGTCAACACTAGTGATGTTATTTCCTCTGTGAGGAATTACAAAGAAAGTTTAAGATTCTGATGCTGATCTATATCTTAAGGTCCAGTTAAGGTCCATGGATAGATTTTTATCTAGTCTTAATTCAAATAAACGCAAACTAAATCCAGTGGAAACTTGTTTGAATAAAAACCTAGAGAGAAAAAAACCCAAGCAAATGAAGATTTTGGAGTTTGGTTCAGTAATTTTATTGCCAGTTGTGCTTAGTCTTACAGGTACAAACCCAATAATATACATTCTGTTACCATGTAGCTTTCCAGAATAAGTTTGTAACAAACATTTGCATTCCTGAAAGAAAAAGAAAAATAAACAAGGGGAAACGTATTTTGAAAGTTCTTTAGGATACGAAATACGTATTTAGAGAATATTAAGGGGCTTTTTGTGTATGTGTGTGAAAATAATAGATACTGAAATGAAATCTTTGGTTCCTTTCTAGGAGAACAAACCATACAGCTCATTGTAGTTTTGGTCTCAGAGTCAAAGCGTAACCTCCTGAACCATGGGGAAGGCATACCAAGTGATTGTGTTACTTCCCACTGTCGAGCTCTTGGGCCAGGAGACTGTAACATGATTGTTCAGCTCTGGAATGGTATAGTTTGCTGTGTGGCTGTATCGAGAATTAATTCATGCACTGTATGGCTGCTTCAGTGCTACCGTTACTTGAGAGGCTGACCTTGCAAGGAGCTGGGAGCCATCTGCAAGGTGCTGAGTGTCTCCAGGTCCTGGCCACTGCTGGACTGGCTCCTCTGCACTGATCGTGCAAGGCGTGTATGGGGATGTGCTTTCGTAATATATTGGGCAGAGGCTTTCACAAATTAGAGGGACTTATTACACTGAGTCGATTATCTTCATGAACATCAATCTACTTTTATTTCCCTAAACAAGAACCTGGATATTGATTGACTTTTATTTCCCTAAACAGATTTTAGCAGATATGGGTACAGATTGTCTCTAGGCACTATAACTGTCCATTGACGCTTTCTAATATCTTTTTCATTTGTAGGTGGGATTACATTATTTGCAGTGATTACTTTATTTCTGGACTCTTTTAAAATTGGATATTATATTGATTTTTCAAACTGTTTATCACCAACTGAAGGCATTTTTCCTGTTACACATGCTGTGCACACCATCTTACAGGTAAAAGTCACTGGTTGCAGTTTTATATTATACCTGTATTTCTCACCAAAAATATATTTTACCTTCTCATCATCAGTGAATTTTACACTAATTTTATTTCTAAGCATATCACAGGATACTTTTGAGGGCTAAATTCTTGTGCATATATATCCTTTCTATGTGTAAATTCAGGCTTTGCAACCTGAAATTACTCAGCTGTAAAACTCACATGTGTTCAAAAAAGAAATAATCAAAACATGCTCTCCTATAGTTGAAGTTACATGCTTTTTTTAGTTCAAGTTACATATATAATTTTCAGAATTTTCAGGCTGAAATGAGCAGCTTGGCTAAAGACAATTCACTTATTTCTATATGTAGGACTTGCCACACAAGTTCAATTCAATCTGACTATCCTCATGTCCCGTTGTGGTTAGGGGTGGAGGCCTGATACTTCAAAGGCACAAAACCCTTCCCATGTATTTAGCTTGTTATAAAATACTTGCACATTTTTCCTATACCAAATGAACATGGATTTTCCTTCTAGAAGCATTTGGTTATGCTTATCAGTGGCTGCACAGTAGCAAACATAGTCAGTGACTCTGGTAAAATAATCCAGCTGCTTGTTTATTTTAAGGCTTTGGGTCTACATTATATGGTGATATTCCATAGCTGATTGTTTATCACATGAATTCCTCTGAGCCCCTGTCAGCAGATTTGTAGGAAAGAAGGAAAAAAAAAAGCCACTCAACTAAGATACTGAGTTATAGCCAGGTCATTTAGTGCACTTTCCAAGATGATTAAGTCATTCGGAAAGAAAAGAAAGATTTTCCTAGCATGTAAATGAGCATTTGAACAACCTACATTTTTCTGTTTTCTGTAACAAAAAAGCATTGAAATTTAAGCAGTAACTCTGACTTCTATCTTTTTCTCTGAGGGTGAAATTCTGATTTCGTTGAAGTAATCTTAATTTCACTTTCTTGTAATATCCACTCTCCATGTCTTGCAACTTCTTTGCTTTACCTCTGAAAAACAAACAAAAGAAATTAAGCCTTTTTTCCTTGCTGGTCTGCATGCAGCATTCTTCATTGCATCCAGTGACCCTGAGATGACAAGGTTTCCAGCTACCGTGAACTGGAGTGGGGAAGAAACTGTATAACAATGCTGAACAAAGGGAACAAGAATTCTAATTTAAATTTTACATCAGCCAATGTTGCTGAATTTATTGTCTACTTAGCTTAAAATAATGAAATCTTGAATGTTAGCCTGAGCAGTCAAAGAAAAAGTAAAAAAGTTATTTACCAGATACCTCTTACCTAAGACAAAGCTTCTCATGTCTTTGAAACACAGGATGAAATTACAGCAGAGAACATTCCTAATAACGTGTCATCTAAAAACCGAAGGATTTGTTTTCTACAGAATATGTGTCAGATTCTGTTGTATTTTACTCTAATGAGGCATCCTGATACAGGCCATTAAATGAACAGATCTAGACATACTGCACCTGTGCAAGCAATGAACTAACACATACCTGCCCTTCCAAGATGGGCTGTGATTTATGCTCTTTCACAGGCAGAAGTCCCTTTGAGGCAATGAGTACTCTATGAGCAAAAATTGGATTTTATGCTATTTCTTTACCTTACTGACTTTTCTGTTCCTATTTCCCCCCACTTTCTTGACTCTACTGTCTGAACAGATCTTCGAAACTTATGTTTTTTAAGTTTTGAAGAATGCTTTCACATCTGCTGTTAGATTTTACTACATCTATCCCAGAATGGGAAATCGAACATGGCATTAGATGAGACTAAGGTGCTAATTTCAATTTGTTTGATTTCAGTTGAAACCTCCATGATATCTTGCAGTCTCTACACCTGGGGTTTTACAGTGGTCACACCTTTTGAAAAATGCTTCATTAGGGGAATGAATGAACATGTTATTGCTGGATGATGTAGGTGACCCACAGAGAACTGCATTTTCCTAGCTTTTTCAAAAATCAGATACTGAATGTCTTGGACAACACCAGCTGTGGTTTAGGATGCCTACATTAATGGGCACAGTGGTAAAATGGGCTTCCAGTTACTTTAATTGCTGAAGAAGAACCCAAAATTCTTTGCACTTTTCAGACCATTTCTGGAACATCAAACCAGGCAGGTTTCTAAGAGAAACCTTTTGGACCGTTTCTCTCCTGATAGTTCACCTACTGTCAAGTTCAGTGTCCTAGGAGCTATTCTGGGTAAACAGGACTCCCAGTTTCACCCTAACATCCCTGAGGAATATTGGTATCGTTCTCCTTGCACTTACTAGCACTTGGAACCCGTTTTGTAGCAGCAACAATCTGTATCCTGAGGTTTCCATTATCCTCGCACAAACAGAGATTCCCACTTTTAATATTTCTTTCCCCTTTACTTGCTAAATCAATGCTGTTACCTTTCTCTCTTTTATTCTCCAGGTTGAGCTTTCTGCACCATGCTTGAGTTCAACTGCATGCGTTCCTAATGGGATTGTCTCTCGGACTGATAGTACAACCTTTTCTCTTGCTTCCTGGGTGTCCGTTGTTTGTTTTATTAATCAAGTCTGGCATCCTTTCACTTATCTCTCTCCCTCCCTAGAATTTAATGTATTTCATAAATTATTCAAACTTAGCATCACCATGCCCTGCAGCAATCATCCTGCTGTCCACAGCTGGTAGCTTTATTTCCTTTGAAATAAAAGCCTCTCCAGATACAGCCACGAGATATGTTTTGGTCAGTCATACTGAGACTTTCTACTGTTGAGCCACTGACTTTGCATATAAGAAATCTCAGGTTCATCATACCAGAGAGGTTCTGGGTGAACATCAGAGGAGATCATAAGTTATGTCATATGCGTGGAGATGGAGCTACCTCAGTTTAAATCTTCAGAGTTTCCGCCTACAGATGCACTCTCCTTTTTGAGTGTCACACATGCTCATTAGCGTAATGACATTTTTTGTATTCCTTTCATTTAGGTGTACTTTCTTTGGTGTCATGCAAAGGATATTATCCAGTCTTTCAAAACACTTGAAAGGTAAAGTGGATCTAATCCTCATCTGGAATGCTAATAGCTGTAGGTCTGCACAGTGCTTTAACACCTACAGTTTTACTGTATGAGGGACATTGAAAACTTACAGAGCTTGGTTCTCATCTTAATTGTGTTAATATAAATAAAAAGTAAATTCATTTACCCAAGCGAGAAGATAATAATTAGTCTGAATTACTTTTTTTCTTATTTAAACTGTGCTTATATTTTATAATATACAACAGTCACAGAATAAGTATCTTTTTATCATGAGAGAGGGAAGTGGTCAATGTATGATACCACAGTGTCACTTGCTCTTTTTGAAGGAAGGAAGGGCCATGTATGTGTCTTAGGGCTATGCACTATATTATGTTTTCTTTATTTAGCTACTGAAAGGGAATCTGCATCAGCAACCTGCAGTCAGTGCAATATATCTGAGGTATTTTATATGGATTTTTGTGGAAAGCACCTTTTGGAACTAGGTGCAAATTCACTGGGAAATACAACCTCCCCGGTGGTATCCCATATACCCAAATCAGTAAAGGTTGTGCACATTTCTGACACCAGAACTTGGTTGTCGCAGTGTAACTGATGTGTCCTCTGAACAGCTGAATACATACATTTCTTATAGAACTGAGGACTAGTCTTTGAGGCAGCAGAGTCAATTCCGATGTATTTTTGGTTTTGTGAGAAGGTGGATTAATGTAGATTATCTGTACATAGAACATAAATAAACAAATATGGTAACTTTTAAAATAGTCATCTCAAATTATCAATGAGGTGACCAGTTTCTATAGAAAGTAGAAGACATGTACTCAGAAACGTCATTTATGGAGAAGGTTCTCCTTTTGTTTTGCTCTCTTGGGTAAGTGTTCAAGCCCCATGCCAATGAGGAGAGAGATCGCAGAAGGCTTGCAAAGTCAGCTGGTGAAATCAGCTCTGTTTATAAGTAGAATTTTAAAAACCCCTAACTGCAAGTGTATCAGTGAGAACAGTGCAGTAATAAAGAACTATTTCTTGGTGAAGGAATGTTACCAGCCTCAGGTGCAGGAGGAAAACGCCTGGCTTGTCAGAAAGCAGGAGTCCCAAAAATACTTGGAGACCTACCTTCACTGTACCAGTAGTCTGAATGGGATAAAGCCCTCTGTTGGCTTCAACTCTCTCCAGGAGACAAAAATGAATGGACTAGAAGTTAGAGGAGGTGGTGGTATCTGTGAAGAAAGACCAGCCACAGTGAGTATGAAGGAGCACCGCAGAAGGCTGTGAAATATGGCTTGCAAAACAATTAACCCTGTTCAGACTATTCAGTCACTGTCATTAACATGAAGCTTGTGCAGCCCAAAGAATAACAATCATCACATAAAAGAGCATAACAAATAATAACAGCATGGTATTAATGGTTTAATACATTACGCCATTGTGTTTCTATAAAATTTTGGAAGTCTAACATTCATTGTGCTCCACTGAGGAACTTCTTTAGAGAGATCAGTTATGATTTTATTTTCCCTGCACTGACAACTAAATAGTGCCACGTAGCATGTTTACAGAAAGTTAATGCATTTTATTTAACATATACGGAGGTATACTCTGTGCAAATTCCTTCAATAATTACTTTATTTTTGTAGGTTTGGTGTTATCCATTCCGTGTTCACAAATTTACTCCTGTGGACAAATGGAGTGCTAACAGAGTCAAAACATCAACTGAATGAACATAAGGAAAGACTAATCACACTTGGTTTTGGGAACATAACAATAGGTAAGTGAAAGGGTTGATACATTTTGCAATTCCTGCTCTAACATGCTCTCATACAAAATACTGCATCACTGTAGGATGGAGCTGGGTCATTCATGACTATGTCGTTCCTGGGCAAATGGTAGTGAGCTGATACATGAGCAGTGCAGATCACAACTAAAATGTTATATGATCATTATCATATATGTGATTCGGGCCATAGTTTTCTGTTTACTCGTCTCCCCTTTGGATGAGGTCCAGAAGAAAAATAAATGCTGGAAGTTCCAAACAAACAAACAGATTTTTAAAAACATTTTGTCTGAGGAGTAACATCTCTGAGGAACCCCTTTATTAGTAAATCTTAGAAGTAAATTGAACGTAGCAGTGTTAAAAACAGAGGTTACTATTTTGTAAATTATTCATAGCAAAACAAGCATGGATAATCCTGCAGATCCTTCCCAGGAGAGTGGCGTGTAATCCTATGGCATTCAGTGGAATGGCTCAGAGGGATGGGGGTTATCCATTAGTGCTGCTTTACAAGACAAGGATTTTGCTCTGGGTGGTTCTTTTTTTGTAACGAACCATTTTCTCCATTGGTAAGATGATGCAAGTTATAGTCAACAAACATTGAGTATAACTGCTGGGGATGCCTTCTGCTTTCAAATGCCACTGAAGCATAGGGAAATAAGATGTGCTTAACTTGAAAGAGAAAATAAAAGTTCTCAGCAGCTATAAGTAATTTTCTTCCCATGAAAATTTATTGGTACAGCTGATAAATTTTGATTGTGTTCACAAGGGAAAAGACAGTCAGCTTTTGAAGAGGCAAATGTATGTTTTCCCACCCAGTGAATTCAATAGTGCCTGTATCCTAAAACCTCCTGATTTTGGCCTACAAAGCCAAAGCCTGAACTAATTTCTTATTTGTCTATTTATAGTCTGTATAAATTGAAAAATTTTAGGCATTTTTTAACAATTCCTGCCAAAGTTCACATGTAAGTGAAAATTTTAAAATCTGTAAAACAGTATTTTCAGTATAACTGTGTCTAAAATTATGCCCACAATTTTACCTCTATTTGTGAGTGTTACCCTTTAGCTGTATCTATGGAAACTGTCTACTTTCCATTAATAATCAGGTAGCTGAATTGATAGTTCAGAGATTTTGTAATCATGTGGAGCATTAGTAGAGAGCAGGCAAATCACAAGTTAGTGGCTCTTCTTGATATTTCTACTGGTTAAATAGAAGCAGTTTCCTTATATTATTTCCTATCATTCTGCTGCCAGAATTTTTACACAATTATGAATAGTCAGAAATAGCATCTGAAACAAGGGGGAGTGAAGTAGTGATCTGCAAGGCAAGTTTGGCATTAACATACAATCCACTGCAAAAACAACTTTTTTTCATCTCTTAACAGTGTGTGCTTGAGACAAAACAATACCAACTTTCTCCTCTCCCTTTCTCTTCTAAAATTATAGAAAAAAGAAAAACTTCCAGGCAGAAATCTAAGATCAGCACCTAAAAATGTGTTCTTCAGCATGTATGTTTATGTATTTATAAATAAACACATTGTGAAAATAAGTATCTTTTTTTTCTGCCACTGTGGAAATTTCTGATTTCTGAAATTATTTGCTTAGGCTATAAATGCACATTAAATATATTTATTTTACAAATACGAGCAATTGTTCATTGAAATACCTTAGTGGTTTACAATGCGGGTAACTGCACTGCAGAGAGATAATGATTTCATAGATTCTTCTCAAAAGGAGAAGATTGATTTTTAATTTTTTTTTAACCTTAAAACTATACTGGTACATTGAGTGAGATATCTGTGGTTTACTTCACCTCTTTCCTAGACATAAACAACTTTTTAATAAAGTGATTTTGGTATCAGAAACCACACTAATGTAAATAACTGATAAAAATGAGAGTAGAACTGAGCCCTTTCCTTGTTAAGCTTGTTTGTGATCTGATCCACAGATCCCTGGGCTTCTATAAAAGCCTTCTAAACTGAAGAGCTGAGGACTCAAAGCCCTTGGGATCTGGATTTCTGTGTTACAAAAAAGTATTTTTACCAAGACCCTGCTGAAGTTTGGTGCACTTTGGTGCAGTATTTGTTCATGACGTGATTATTGCTCAGTGGCTGAGCAGTGAAGTCAGAGATCATACTTCAGTGCATGTGCAAAAGCTTTGTTAGGTTAATGACTTCAATGACGAGACCTTTTCTTAGGTGGCTAACTGGGTGGCGTGATATGTTGTTTGACCTTTTATGTTTTATTATTTTATTCATGTTTTATGTATTCACTTTAAATGAGAAATCCTTATAAAGCACACAACTAATCTCTCCCTCTCCTTTAGTTTTAGATGATCATGCACCTCAATGCAATTGCACAACAACAACTCTCTGTTCGATATTTTCTCAAGGAATATACTATCTATACCCCTTTAATATAGAGTACCACATCCTAGCATCCACGATGCTCTATGTCCTGTGGAAGAACATTGGCCGCAAAGTTGAGCACCACCAGCAACACAAAACTCCATTCAAATTCCACGGCATAACTATTGGAATGATTTGTGGACTAATCGTGTTAACTAGCACAATAGGCATAGTTGTTGTGTATTTAATTCAGATTGGACGTTCGAAAATCAAAAGCGAGTTAGCACTTACTATGTTTTACTTGCATGCTATCTTTGTGTTGGCTCTCATGTGTACAGCTGGAATTGTCGCCCTTCTCATCTACAGACTGGAAGATAGATCGTTGGATAATTCAAAAAATCCTGCTCGAAAACTTGATGCAGAACTGCTGGTGGGCACAGCTGCAGGGTCCTGGCTCCTCTCCTGGGGCTCAATCCTTGCCATTATCTGTGCCCAGGCTCATCCAAAATACACATGGTATAACCTGCCCTACTCCATCCTGGTTATTATTGAGAAATATATTCAGAACCTCTTTATCATTGAATCCATACATCGTGAGCAGGAAAAGGTGAACGATGATATTAAAACTCTTCGAATAGTGACTATATCTCGGGGGAGCACTTTATCACTTACCCCCTCGTACAAAGAGATTTACAATGGCAGAGCCGCTCGTGACAGCAGAGAGGTACCCTGCCTGTACAAGGACAGTATCTGTGGGAGAGAAAATGGTGGTGGTGGTGGTGCCAAAGAAGAAACAAGTCAGGAAAATAGTTCAGTCATGCATTCAGCCTCAGATTTCTCATTTTACAGTAGAAACTCAGTTACTAACAACAAGAGAAGAGTTCTGAAGAACATTGCTGCATTTTTATTCCTATGCAATCTTTCGGTAAGACGTTTTGAGCATAATTCACAAGTTAATACCCAAAAGCTTCCCAACCTTTCAAGCCTGATAAGTATATTAAAATTACATGGTTCTATAGCTTGTAGCAAGTAAATTTTACTTCTTCTGGAAGAATAAGTGAATGTGCCCTTGGGGAACAAAGTTTATTTAAACATGGAATCTGGGACCCTAGCCTCGTTTCAGTCACAGTACAAAAACTGTAGCAGCAGTGGAAGCTGAAATCCTCTTCCACCAGTGTGCCCCAGTAGCAACCGGGAGGGTTTTCCTAGGGATTTCTGAAACCAAATTGCAGTTCAGTGAGTTCACAGTCATTAAGGGCTAGTCACTCGTATCGCTGGTGATTAATATTGGCCTTGCGTTCTTTCCTTGCAGCTTTGGATACCACCGGCATTCGGGTGCCGCCCGGAATATGACAATGGACTAGAAGAAGTAGTTTTTGGCTTTGAACCCTGGATAATTGTTGTGAACCTTGCAATGCCTTTTTCTATTTTCTATCGGATGCATTCAGCTGCCTCACTCTTTGAGGTCAATTGTAAAACGTAGATCATATACGGTCCCTCAGGGAACAATTGATTGAATAAATAATTAAATAAATAACAGTTGAATGAGTGGATGGATGAATGAGTGAATGTAACAACAGCTGCTCAATAAATAGGAGATTCAATAATTTTTTTTTAAAGACGGGACCACAGCTAATAGCATGTAATTTTTTTTTTTATTTTTCTTCCATATATTTTGTTATATATGTGGTGTTATTGTATAGGTACACTTTTCAGAATCATATTAGTGTTAATATGATTAACACTACATAGTAAAGTTAATTTGATCTCATTAATCTTTGTTTTAGTCATCTGGGTTTTGTCCTCTATATAATTTGTATTGCTTTGTTTTCATTCATTGTAGCTTGTGAAAAGGGTTTAAAAAAAAATTCTATATGACTTAGGAGGGAAAATTCGAGGAACAGCTAAACTAAGTGATGCTCCTGAATCACAGAGATACTATGAAAACTCCAACTCTTAATTGCTAGCTATGTTTTTATAGTAAAAACTGAAAACATTTGCTATTTAGTTGGGATATGAGAATTATTTTAAACTTCCTGAATACTGATTAAAAAATCAATATGTAATTATTATTTTCTTATCATGCTGTATATAATTTCTTCTGATAAAATATATTTCTTTTCATGCATCCCCCCTGTCTTGTATTTACTATATGACATAACTGAGAAATAAAGTTACTCCTTTTACTTAATTCTTTATTCACACATCCTTGAAATGTTTTAAGAGAGAAAACTAGTCTTATAGCTTATGTTTAGGTATATATGTTCTGTTGCCAGAATGGTATATATTCCCTGTACAATTTTTTTATAAGCTGCTAATTTCTTTGTCATTCAGTCTCCTAGTTGGAAGATAATCATATGTCTTCGTACAGGGATGCTGTAGAGCGTAGCTGATGCCTCTAGAAATCTAGAGGGCCCTTGGCTGAGGATCTTACAAGCATGGTTTACAACTGTTTGAACATAATCTCAAATCCCTAGGATATTTAGTTGCCTGAATTCTCACAGGAAATAGTGAAAGTCGGGTGCCTGAATATTCTTAGAATCTGGACCTGTAAGATGGGAAGACTGGAGCAATGACCAGAGTACTAAAAGGGAGTGACAGATCAATTACTGGATAGCCCTTGCTAACTCACTAATGATCTAGTCCTAAATCTGGTGGGTCAGGGGCTGCAAAATTTCTGCCCCTCGTTCCTCAAAGGGCAGTTATACTTTTAACCACAGTTGCCACTGCCACCTGCCTGGAAGTAGTCCTATTTCTGCATGGGAGAGGTCTGCTTCTGGGACAGAACATTTCAGCAGTCTTGCCTGCCCTTACGCATCAGAACAAAAATTTTGGCTTTGTACCACTAGATGGCAAACACAGACCATTCAATAAATTACCCGAGTCCTTCCAGAAGTTGCTTCACATCATAATTAATCTTCAGTTCTATTTTGCGGTACACACAGCCATTACCTGCTTTGCCTGTTGCAAAACCCAGATGAGGCAAAGCAACTTTCATCTGAAGTCTCAGGTGAAGTCTGGATTAGATGAACCGTCAGCAAGGCTGAGCGAAGCAATTCCAGTTGTTTGAGTGGTTTTTCAAAGTCACCACCTGATCACATTGCTGTAATCGCTGCCTTTCTCTAGGGCCACTTGTCGTGCTCTTTTATCACATCTCTGTTAGTTCTTACATTCGTTCTGGAGAGTAGCCTTTTCTATCTTTCCACTTGAACATAGTAGCTTGATCTCACCTACTTCCAAGCAAATACCAGCTCTAACCACATCACTTGGTTGTCTCTTAGACTGTTTTCATTTTAAGTAGAGTGAATAGGGCCATCCAGATAATTAAATAAAGCTTTAATCTTCCTTCCAAATCAACTGTTGGACCAACTCTCCAGCTAATTCTGGTATCAGAAAAAAATAAATTCACTCAGTAAGCCCACAAATTCTACTTCATCTTTTAAGCGCTCATAAAGATGGCTAGAGGAAGCCTGTTTCTTCTTCCTCCCCTTCCGTGGGATGGGTCCCATGTCATTCTTCAGCTAGAACTGGTGCTCTTTAGCTGACTCCCAGCATTTGTGTTCAACCAAAGCAGAGCTAGCTAATCCCTAGGGCCAGGAAGGGGCCATATGCTCTATTACACTTAGCACACATTCGGAAGTTCCAAAAATAAACAACATCCTTATTTGTTATATTTAATCTGCAATTACTTAGACCTTTCTGTTTCTTAACATTGCTATTGAAATAATTTCATTTGTCCACAATATTAAATTGATTTTGAGTGCTGAAATTGAAGTTTATTCAGAAAAGTGAATTAAGGCAGCACTCTGGCAGTGAGCAAATACTTTAAGCATGCTAATGGGCAAATTCTATTCTGAGCTGCACTGATGAAACCCCGCTGACTTAAATGGTTCTGTTTCAGGGAACTGGAGACTAGATTTTGGTCTGAGAAGCTTAAGAGGTTTTCACGACAGGACTTCTCTCAAAAAATATTGTTTCATCCAAATGCAGAATATTTTATGGAAGTATGTCTTAGTTTAACTCCTCTTGAAGCAATGATGAGTCATGAAGTTCTGAACATTTTAGAAACATAGATTTTTAAGAAACATAGATTTTTGGACCAGGAACAATAACCAGATTGTTTAACATAGTGTGACCTCTAGCTCTCTGATCAATGCTAAACCTGGGCTTTCTCAAACATCTGCTTTCAAACTTCTCTTTTTTTGTCTTTCCCTAGCATATAACAACAATATTAATTTATCACAGTTTTAAAAATATAAGAAATAGCACGAAGTTACCGTATTTCTGCCTACCTATCTGCTCAAGCATGTGACAGGAGGCTGGAGAGCTGGCCTACGTCTAACAGCTGCTCATTGTTATGTTCCCAAGGTGCCTCTGGGGGACAGTTTGTCTAATGTGAGATCTCCAGGCAATGTCTTTGAGACCAATTTAATATTATTTAAAAAGAGATTTTTTTTTTAAAGGGAATTTCTTTAGTCAACTCCAAAATGCACTTGATATGTAAAGGATTCTAAATTTTTGCTGTATAATTTTAATCAGAAAGCTATTCTCTGATATTCACCATATCCTTCTCTTAGACTCTTCCACTCCCTCTCTTCCTCCCTAGATAATTTTATTTATTCAATAATATGTGCTTGGATATTATTTAAACTCATATACATACAGGAATAAAGGCTGCTAAGGTGCAAAAAGATTCCTACAATCCTCAAGCATTTGCCTGAACAATCAAACTTGCATGACCATAGATTTTTCCCAGTGTTTTTTAGTGTCAGTGACACTAAGGTGGAAGAAGGTGGAGGAGTCACGGTCAAGTCTTTCTAAAAGAATTGAATTCCTTTTACTAGTATTTCTCAATACTTTGAATTTCCTCTTTTAATCACTTTAAAAAACATTCCAATGACCATTTGATAATTTTGGAAATATTCCTGTTTTGTCTGGCCCACTTGTGGCCCATAAACTTTGACTGGGCTATATCAGTGCAGAGAAGTAGATGGGTCCAGAAAATGGCAGAGAGGGAAATTATCCAGGTAATTTAAGCACATGCTTCTTTCCACTGACTAGGGAATTTAAGGTCCTTATGAGGATGATTAGTTAATTAAAAAAAAAAAGCTGACTGTCTCTTCCATTGAGCAGCATGTAATAAATCCTTCAAGATCTAATCTGCTCTTTCCTAAATAGGGGCACATAGTACCTCTTGCTTGTGTTATTCTGCCTTTTCCTGCAAAAGCGCTGAACAAAGAAGGATTTGGCTAAAAAGAAAATTAAAGATATAGTAGTTTTGTTAAGCTGTAGGCTTTGTTGTTTGCTGGAGTTGTTTCTAGCTGAAAATAAAGGGCAAATTTCAATCATCATCATAATGCGACCAGGGTAATTTACTTGTAAACTTGATGACAATGTTTTGTGTAGCCAATCTGAATTTTAATTTAATTTATTACTTAATAACATTAAGAAATGCTTAGAAATCACATTTGCAAGAATAAAGAGAAAAAGGCTTTTTAACAGGGTAGCTCTTCAGAGCTTTCTCTAAGGTGAGGTTCTGGACACTAGACTGTGGATTTACAGACGATGCTTTCATTTTAACAGTTAACACCACTTCTTTACTTGTATCTGACTAGGCCTGTGATGGCCCTGTTGAAATTTTAGCAAGGCAGGTCAGAAAGCAGCTTGGCAAAACCAATGAATACTACTTGAATGTTATGTATTCTCTATGTGACCTGACAGTACGTAAAACGCAGGTTGAATGGAGATATGAGTATCTGCTCGTAGTGATGTACGAATACCCTTAAATGATTCATTTCTGGATCCTGAAAAATGACTCTGTGGATACCGCTGAACATATCTTATATGAAGTATTATCAAAACCAAACATGCACTCAATAAATTACATCTGAAATCTAAGAAATAAAAAAGATCCCTAAGCTCGAAGATTTTAATACAAACATTCATTTTAAAAATTTTCCTACCTTGCTCTGTCAGATTAGAGATGATGTACACACAGCTGGCTCATTGGATCCCTTATTCTCTAGGACTCTTGTCCCCAGGGATTTGGCCTCATTCTGGGCATGCATGAATAAAATGAGATCTGGATTTAAACAGAATTGAAGCAGCTGAAATTGTTAATAGGAACCTTAAAAAACAGGGTTGGCTCGATTAGCTTTAAAGGATGAATTTGATCTTGAAGTTGATTACAGTGGGAAATCTCACTTTAATGTCAATAGTTGATGGTTAGAGTCCTTTTTTTTTATTAGGTGTGTTATTTCCCATAAATTCATTTGGCTGAGATTGAAAGCAAAACTTGCAGTTTTCTATGGCATGTCTCCTGTCTTCCTCTGCTACTATACTTCACCTAAAAAAGAACTGAGTTTCATTCCTATAAATATGTCCTTTGGTAAAATCTTTACCAACACATTTTTGAATTCTTGCCAGAAGTAAATTCAGGCCTAAGAATATGTTATCAAAGAAAGATAGATGCAGTAGGTGATTTGTGAAAATACAGGGATGGCAGGAAAACCAGTTGCCATCTCTCTCCTTAACTTGCAACAAACACAATTTATTATCTTTACACAACATTTTCTATCAAAACCTGTACAAGCAGTGGGTGCTTCATGTTTATTTTCCAACAAATCTTTGCTTTAACATCACTGCAACATACCTGGAATCAAAAGCCAGTTTGTGAAAAGCACACATTGATACATTAATTCCAGGGAACCACATCAGGAGGTTAATCAAAGCAGAGTGAAGAACAGCTCCTGTCCACACAGCCAGGATTATCAAGGATACCGTAACTTCTTTATTCAATTTATTCTGCAATCGAATATTTATCAGGCTTAACTGAAGATCAGAATGCTTTTTAAAAATGCATGGAAACAATTCATAACATATCTAGGGCTAAATCTACACTTGGTGTTTGGTTCAGACTTGAGTCCATCATCTTCTGAATTTAGTAATTTCACCTCTAACAGGCAATGACCTTTGTAGGAAGGCAGCAACTAACAGCTATGAGGTAGTAAGCAACAGCTTCATAACAATGTCTTAATGGTAGCTGGTTACATGGTTACCTTCCTCATCCCTCCTGTTGCTCCTCTCCCAGGTATGAGGAGCGCTCCTGCAGAGCTCCCCAGGTGGGATTTTCCATCACTGCCTGCTTGAATCAAATAGCTTAATTACCAAGAAATTCTTTAATAAGACGTAACACCAGTCAAACTTTTGAAAATATTCTTGAGTCCTTTTCCAAGCATCAGTGACTTTCTTCTCTCCAAACCTTTAATTTTATTTTCTTTGCTCACCATTTTGGAAAACCTTTCCCGTGCAATAAAAGTCAAGAACCCAAACTTCACTATGTCGAGAAGAGATGACTGTGCCTGCATTTGACATCAGCTCTGCATGTAGGTGTGGCACTGGCACTGAACCTGTGAGATGTGGCCACCACGTACAGGTAAGACCTGTCAGGGGGAGGCCAGTCCACACACTGCTGGGTGGGGACCTGACACTGCGACAACATAAATTAGTGGGGCATAATTAATAGATTTAATGACCCAAGGAAGGAAACTACCTCATATTCTGTCAAAGCAGCCGCAAATGTTAAACTTTTGTGGAACTATAATTCTCATGATTATCTTTTATGTTTGGATAGAGCTACAGCTAAAATAAAATAGCCCATCCTTCTTCAGGCCAAAAATCTCAGTCAATAGTACTAAAAGGAATTGCATTAGCTAGTTATTTTTAACCATAAAGGCCACGGCAGCAACAATAAGTATTTGCAAATTATTCTAAAATTAAAATTCAGATCCAGAGCTGGGTATCATTATTGCAGGTAATTAGTGCAATCAGTACAGCCTATGTGAAACAAACAATTCACAAATATCAGATAATTTGATCTGCAATATTTTCTTTGATGAAAGCAGCTAGACAATATTTCAATTGATAGTTTCTGTCCTTGGCTTTGTTTTCTGCTCTAACATTTGGGAACCTGCTGCTCCCTACAGCAACTCTTTTTGTCTCAGATCAATAGACATTTTATGTTTCATGAAGCCCAGCCTGTGTACAGTTACCTCTGCTGAATCCCCAAGGCAAAAATAGTCTTTTAACAGATCTTCAAAGTTAGTGTATATAAGAGTCTTCTGATTGACCAACGCTGCCAAAATAATATACAGAAAATCTTGCTGGGTCCAGTTTCAGGAGAAACCAAGAGAATGGCAAACCTAGACACAGTGTAGGACGAAATGCCTCTGCTCAGCATGCAGAAGGCTATTCCTAATTCAGAATAAATAGCTATTGCTGTCTCATGGATGGACAGAAGAATACACTTTAATTTTTCTTTGTCAACCCCAGTACAACTCTGTCTTGTGTTGGCAGACTGACGTCTTCATCAGCAGTTCCTCTGTGTTCTGTAATAGCACTAATAGTCCTAAGGATTATTGCAATAAGTATTTAATAAAGAACTTTCTAATCCCTATTGCTGATATTCTGCTACAGAGATGAATGAGACCTGTTGATTCTAAAGGAGCATTTTATTTTAAGTCTTACTTAAGGCAAAAAAAAGGCAGAACTAAGTAAAAGCAGTAATTTATTGCTGTTTATCTCAAAGTGACAAAGTTGCTCATTCTTACCACTAGTGTTTAAAAATTTGAAACTGGAATTCTTCCCCCAAATAAATCCTGAACTACAAAATCTAGCCCTGGTCCTACATGACTCTTAAAAATACAGATCAAAAAACATATCAGCTCTAACTGTTGACACACTGGTAAAACTACCTTGCGTTGTAGTTTTCTATTTAGCATTTGCGACAGGCTGTCCCGTGAGGATACAGCTGTCCCACAGTGCCAGCGAAGCAGCCGAGGTTTGGGGGTCCTGCTTCCAAACCCCATTCCCTTCCATCCAGCAGCTGCCTTTTGGGAGGAGGGAAGACCAGCAATGAGTTACTGTCCGACCCTATGAGACATCACCTGCTTTCCTCAAGAGGCCAAGACCCAGCTGCTGACTTCTGTCTTCTGAGTCCCCTTTTTCTATCAGACTTGAAAGTCTTCAAAATAGCATCTGTTTTCATTATGGAAATTACTGTTTGTTTGATTCCATAGAGGATTTTCTTTTCCTACTCATTTTGTGGAAGACAATCTCACACTAAGCTAATGAACTGGGTAAAATCCCAAGATAAATGATGTTGATTGCAAGTGTTCTGATAAAAATTATTAACTAAAAAAGCCTGTAATTTACACATTCAATATAAAATTCATAGGTCCTGTTCATTTACAGTGGGTTAGAGAAACAGAGAAATCAGAACACTGAAAAGAAATTTGTTTTCAAATTACTCCATAGGGCAAATTGTTATACTATTTAAGCCAGAGACAAAATTACAGTGACTTCTTTGGGAATTAAGCCCACCTGATTTTTATTTACAGTTAGGTAATATAGTTGACAAAAGACAAAATAAAAATTTTGAAATGTTCAGTATTAGAAAATTACAATCGCTTTGTTCATCTTGATAGTTTTCTCAGGACAGATGTTCACCTGGGATGTAGCCATGCATGCCCAGAGAATACGAATAACATACCCAAATTGTACTATTGTATAAATCAGTTTATTTTCTTTTTTCTTTATCTTGCTTCAGATGTCACTGATCTTTATAGCTGTTCATCATGTGAGTTCTTGCTGTATGAGCTGCATCTTCTGTAGCCCCTGAAAAATAATGATACTAAGTTTTAGTATATAATTATGAATGTCCAAAACTACAAGATAATATTTTATAAAACAAAATGAACTAAGATGGTCCACCAGGAAATCATATTTACAGTCCTATTCCCTTTGCTTTTGATCTTGGCTAGCATACATCTCTCATCTTTTACCATTGATTTAAATGAAGTCAGGCTCAGTGTGAATAACAAAAAATGGAAAATGTTGGAAATCTCTTCTGGTAGCATCAATTACTTCATGATTTCACCCAGAGAGTGATCAACAGCTTATGTAGGAACCATATCACACTCATTACAGACAAAAAAAGCAATGAAGATACTGGGAGGACTGTTCATTCTGTTATATATGGTTAATTAATACCATTCATCACAGTTCCAACTCAACAAAAACTTGAATAGGTTTAAGGCCAGCAGGGATAATTGCAATCGTCTAAAATGATTTTTCCCACAACGCAGACTACAGAATGCTGTTTGGTACCATCTGAATCAAGACAGAGCTGGGGGGTGAGCTGAGGCACAGCCTCCAAGAAATGCATTCAGCCTTGGCTTTCAGGGTGCAAATGATGGCAAATCCATTACAACCTGAAATCAATTGCATCAGCCATTAATCATCCTCGCTGTAAAAAACGTGCATCTTATCTATACTCTGATTTATCATAGAGTCAGTTTCTAGCCACTGCAGTTTTTATAACCTTACCTGAAAGATTAAAAGTCATCTATTATCAGAAAACTTTCCCCTCTGTAAGACATCTCCAGCTGTTTCTAACTCTTCTAAGCTAAGAAAGTTTCCCAGACATAATTCCTGTAACACTTTTCTGATCATTTTCCAATTGCTCATATTTATTTGGTTTGAAACACGAGCAGCAGAACCAGACCTAGTCTGCAAGGATTTTTCTGTGCTGAATCAATTGATGATACTAGTTTTCTCCCTTCCTTCCTCACTATTTTCACGTGGCTATATGTACACCTGTGTCTTTGACCATCCCTGTGCAGTAAAGCATTTCAGCTTCAGTGAGTAAAACTGATGGACCTTAAGCATACGTTCAGCGATGCTCCTAAATATAGCTCCACTTGAGCATGCTTCTACAGCTGAGAACGTGTCCAGCCACTTTGCTAAATTGGCCTAATATACAGTGACTTCCAGCCTCCTCCACCTCTACCACTACATCTTCTTGCCTGTTGTAGAGCCTAACCATAATGGGAGGTTTTTGCTGGGATGCTTTTATAGCCTACACCTCAGCAGTACATCTGTGTCTATATATTTTGACTTCCTTTTGACCTTAATTATTTTTTATCTCTTTACATTGAGTATCTCTTAGATGAGAGAATGTGTGAATTTCTGAGTGACGTCTATTATTAAATAAATATAATTCAGCAGAATAGTAGTTCTGTGTATTTTGAAATGGAAATAGAATATGTGGCAATGAAGGGAAAGAGCTGGTAAAACATACACTTCTGAAATCAGGAACTGCAAAGATTTTTTTTTCGCTCAGAACCATTGCAATAGCAGTTAAATTCCATTACTTCCAATTTGCCAGCTGTGAGAGAGAAGTGCAATTTTAACAGGTGAATAAAAAAAAGAAAAACAAGACAAAGCTCTGAAGGAAAAGCACAAAAGCCATTACAAAGATGATTTCAGGATGAAAAAAGCCCACCCCAATCTCTCAGCAAGTGACAGCTGTGGTTTTAATGGACTAGTCTTAAAATGAGATTTATATGCAAACTGCCTACAGGAAGTAAAAAAAGGATGCTAACAATGTATAAATCTTAAAGGTTTTTATCTCAGGCTCAAAAAATGTTGATGGCAATGGATGGAATATTATACCATACCATAAATGTCCCCTTTACACGATTGCTGCTCTGGCCTGGTGCTGATACGAATGATCTGGTAGAAGCGCTGCAGCAAAGCAGTTGTCCTGTTGCCTGCTTCTGCTCCACCTCTTCCCAACCCACTGGAGTCTATTAGCATGGGGGGGGGTTAGTCTCATATGCCACCCCATCACAAACCAATATTCTTTTCTACTACTATTGAAAATATTCCTGATGTCCTAGTGCATTCCTGTGACTTGAAAGAAAGTTCTCAGCATACATGAGATGTTGGATCAACATTGAAGGCTGTATCACCAGTGCACCTGTAGGTACAGGTGCGTCTTTGGCTGATGAAACTTCCCCCAGCTCAATGATAGGTCTTTTTCCATAGGTATCTCTGGTGAGCAACTTCAGCTCACACCAGCTGAAACTCAAGAACATTTGCCAAAGATGAAATAGGTGGGAGAGGATATTATATCCTCTAAATTCTGAGTTATGCAGGAGCCAGACAACCAAATGCAACACTTGGCCGATAAACAAGATACTTTGGAAACTCCTCTCTACTTTGGGTCTGCCTATTGCAGACAGTAGCGTAGAAAGCATAGTGAAATTTCATTCTTTAGATGTCTGACAAGTGAGCTCTGACAATTTTTGTTTCAATGGGTTAAGGCGTCTTTCCTGGCTGCTTGCACCTCCTCTCTGCCTGACTCCACCACAGGCAGCAGAGCTGGCAGGAGATAATGTACGCCTGCATCTCTGCTGCTCCCGGCCACAGCCCAACATCTTCGCTTCCAGCGCTGGTGCTGATTTGTACCAAGCCACCAGCGTGCACGTGGTGCTGCTGAGTTGTGGGCAGGCTATGTTGTTATTGGGCTACTATTATGATTAAGCAGACAGATACCTCACATGTATTTAAATAGCTAATGCATACTGACTGCATGCATGTAAATACATACATGCATATAGATACCATATTATATATATAATTTGTGCTGGTGGATTTGCATGTATACGCACACACTGGTGAAGCAATGAATATAAGCTAAACCAGCAAATCAGATCATTGCTTTTTTACGTAAAATATCCACATTTCTGGACCAGCAGCTTCAACAGGCACGTGCACAAGTACTTGTGCAATTCGGTCCTTTGTTTATACAAATTGTACGAGGCACTGCTGAGGAAAGCAGAGTTTGTGCAAGCAACACATTGCCTCAGCGTCACAGCTTTAGTCATGCTGTTTAGAATTCAGTGGTAACGAAAGCTAAATTCTCCCTCCAATATTAAATATAACTCTGCTTAAATGTGGAAAAGTAGTGCCAATTTCTTAAGCGAGAGCTAAAGTGAAGCTCCAGATTTCCTTGTGACAATTTTAGAAAATTGCCTAAAAGGTTGCAGAGCTTATTTATTTTTTTTTACTCTTTATTTAGTAACACTGAATCTGCCTTCATGTCACTGCAGATCCAGCAAGGTATAGCGAGTCTTGTCCTTCCCCATCTGCCTGGAGAAGCAGCTGGAAGGCCCCTGAAGAGTGGCTTTCTCAGGCCTTCTAGTGCCAAAACAGGCTGTTGAGTTAAGAAGGGGTTTGATCTCTGTCAATGGTTTTAAAAAAGAACTAAGTTCTGGAGAAACTAAATCCGTAATATTTTGAATAAAACTCACTAAAGTATGTTCTCTGAAACACAGGCATGACATTAGTGCACGGCGAGTCCAACAGCACAGCGTTCACACCTGTACTGCTTAGGGTCATAACTCCGGTTTCCAGCTGTGCTGGAGCCCTACCGAGAGGGATCATTCATCCCAGGAAAGAGCTGACAACTGACAACGCTTTCATCTGCCGGGTTTCTTGTAATACATCCCAGCCCGTCCCGCTCCCTCCACGGCAACTTTCAGCCCCGCTCGCTCCCCGCTGTGGCCGTGCTCGTCCCCGGCAGCCCCGCTTCCCCCGGGGATGCTGCGGGGTGGCATTTCCCCTTCCCCGCGGTGGGACCGCGCTTTTCCCTCCAGCTGCGCAAAACCACCGCGCAAAGCCGGTGACGGCTGCAAAAAATTGCGGGGATGACTGGGGTTCGGGAGGGAGGAAAGGAGCGCCGCAGGGCAGCCCCCCCGCCGCGCCGCCCCGCCCCGTCCCGTCCCCGCAAGCCCCGCTGCCCGCCGGCCCAGACGGAGCGTCCCTGGCGGCGGAGCATGCTCAGAGGGCGGCGGGGGGCCGGGCCGGGGAGCGAGCAGCGGGGGCGCCACTCCGCCGAGCTGGGAGCCCCGGCGGGCGCGGGGCGGGCGGAGCCGCCAGCCCGGGCGGGAGCCACCTGGAGCTGCGGCGCGGCGCAGCGCGGAGCGGTCACCTGGAGGAGCGGGCGCGGAGCGGGTACCCCGAGCAGGGGGGTTCGCTGAGCGGCGGAGCGGAGACCCCGAGCAGGGGAGCGCGCTGAGCCGCGGGGCGGGGAGCGCAAGCGGGGGTACGCGGAGCGGGTACCCCAAGCGGGTGCCGCGGGGCAGAGACCCCGCGCAGGGGGACGCGCCGCACTGCGGAGCGGGGACCCCGGGCGGGAGCCGCGGGGCGCGGAGCGGGGACCCCGAGCAGGGGGACGCGCTGAGCCGCAGGGCGGGCGCCCCGTCCGAGAGCCGCGGGGCAGAGACCCCGGGCAGGGGGACGCGCTGAGCCGCGGGGCGGGGACCCAAGCGGGGGCCGAGGAGCGCGGACAGGGACTCCGAGCAGGGGGCGCGCTGAGCGGCGGGGCGCGGAGCCGGGAGCCCGATACGCGCTGAGCGGCGGAGCGTGGCCGCCGGAGCGGCGGGGCGGGGGGCAACCGGCAGGGGTGGCGGCGGGGGCGGGCAGCGGCCCCATGGGGCCGGGCGGCGGGGCGGCGCTGGCTGCTCGGCGCCTCCCGGCCGCCGCCGCCCCGCCGCCGCCGGGAGCCGCCAGCCATGCTGCGGGGCGGCCGGAGCCCGCTGCCGCCGGCGGCGGGGTCCCCCGGCGGGGCGCGGGGGCCGGCGGGCGCCCCCGGGGCGGCGCAGGTGGCGGCGGGCAGCCTGCTGGCTCTGCTCATCCTCTGGACGCTCTTCGGGAACGTGCTGGTGTGCGCGGCCATCGTCCGCTACCGGCACCTGAGGAGCAAGGTCACCAACATCTTCATCGTGTCCCTGGCTGTCTCGGACCTGCTGGTGGCTCTGCTAGTCATGCCCTGGAAGGCAGTGGCTGAGGTGGCTGGGTACTGGCCCTTTGGGGCTTTCTGCAACATCTGGGTGGCCTTTGATATCATGTGCTCCACGGCCTCCATTCTGAACCTATGCGTGATTAGCGTGGACAGGTACTGGGCTATTTCCAGCCCTTTCCGCTATGAGAGGAAGATGACCCAACGATTGGCTCTGGTGATGATCGGTGTGGCATGGGCTTTGTCTGTGCTCATCTCCTTCATCCCTGTCCAGCTCAACTGGCACAAAGGTGGGGATGTTGTTGCTGCTGGTGATATTGGAGATGGATTTGGCACTGGCTGGGCAGCAGCAGGTGCTGTCACCACCTGGGCGGAAGATATCAGCACCACATGGATGGCATTAGCAGCAATGAGACCCTCTGATGGGACCTCTGGCAGCAATGATACCCTCACTAGACCCTCAGAGAGCTGTGACTCCAGCCTCAACAGGACTTACGCTATTTCATCTTCCTTGATCAGTTTTTATATCCCGGTGGCTATCATGATAGTTACCTACACTCGAATCTACCGCATTGCCCAGGTGCAGATTCGTCGTATCTCTTCCCTGGAGAGGGCAGCTGAGCATGCGCAGAGCTGCCGGAGCAGCCATGTTGACTGCCACCATCACACAAGCCTCAAGTCCTCCATCAGGAAAGAGACCAAGGTGTTGAAGACTCTCTCTGTCATCATGGGTGTCTTTGTCTGCTGCTGGTTGCCGTTCTTCATCTTGAACTGCATGGTTCCCTTCTGCGAGAGCCCACCCAGTGACCCCCATGCTGGCCTTCCCTGCGTCAGTGAGACCACCTTTAATATCTTCGTCTGGTTTGGTTGGGCCAACTCCTCTCTCAACCCCATCATCTATGCCTTCAATGCTGACTTTAGAAAGGTCTTCTCCAACCTCCTGGGATGCGGTCAGTTTTGCTCTAGTACTCCAGTGGAGACTGTTAATATAAGCAACGAGCTTATCTCTTACAACCAGGACACCCTTTTCCATAAGGAGATAGTGACTGCTTATGTTAACATGATCCCAAATGTGGTTGACTGTGAGGAAAATCGCGAGGACCCTTTTGATAGGATGTCCCAGCTCTCCCCTGACCACGAGATTGCCACTGACTCTGTCTGTGAGCTGGACTGTGAAGGGGAAATTTCACTAGGCAAAATAATACCTTTCACTCCAAATGGTTTACATTAAATTGCATCCTGTCCTGGTCAGTTCTTCTTGGATTATACAACAAAATATTAGCACTGAGTGGAAAAACCTGCTTGATTTTATGCTGTAGTTTGGTCAGTCACTTCATGCTAAACTCAATTCTACGTGTAGCACTTTGCAGGATGTAGACCCTGTCATACAGGGAGCTGGCAGCACAAACTTAATTCAGCACTTCCCCAGGCTGAGAGAGGAGCAGGCAGTCGCGTTGATTAGCTGTGGTGAGGCATTGTGGTATAATTACAGTCAGTTCGTGTTTATAACGTGTTTGCAAATGAAAGGTGCCATTGTCAGTGCTAAGTATTACAACTTCTAAAATCAGGGACAGATGTGGCTGGCATAGACATTAAATAGAAAAAAATTCTAGGCTGTTCGTTTGTTCAGATCTTATGTTTCTTTTTCTCTGTTGTTTTTTGTTTGTTTGTTTTGTTGTTGGGTTTTTTTTTTTAAAGATAGAAATAGTGAGGTGGTGATTTGGATGATTATTTAAATGCGTGTTTCTGCCAAAACAGTTTATGTGAAATCCATGTTCTTCTAGGCGGCATTGTTGCCTATGATATCCTATATTCTTGCCATGTTCCCAGATGAATAAATAAAAGTTACATTGATCAAGGGGTTATTATCTTTCATTTATCACCCTGAAAGGTTTACAACAAGTATTCAAGCTTTAACATTTCTGTTTGAATGGTTAGAATGATTAACAGCTAAACCCTATTATTTTAAAAGCAAAATAGTCTGTACAGAAAATACAATTTTTGAATAAAAGCAAGGCTCATAGGAATGATTGACTTAAATGATTTCTTTTATATGGCTTTACTTACAGCTAGATTTATGCCTGTTTTGCTTTAGTATTATAACTGATGCTATCCCTCTCTGCAGCTAAGAATATCAAGTATACATACCTACAAGCTATTAAAACTTTCCACTTAATTCTGTACTTGAACTTACTTTTTAAATATACTATTAATGAGAAGAGTTTGGCGATAGAATTAGGAGCTAGATATGTCTAAAACCAATAATTATGTTTGAAAATGATGCTAATAATCAGCATTTCCCAGTGTAGACATTAGGACATTAGAAACATTTTAAAGCAGTCTTTTAAAATTGTAAAAGAGTATTTTAAGCTGTGTTTCTATTGAAACATTTATATCAAATGGAATATTTTATTTAGAAACATTTGTAAGCTTTTAGCTCAGAAATCAAAAGTGATCTTGTTTCCAAGATCAAAGGTGGTAAAAGCAATACCAATATTAATTTCAAGTTTTGGCTCACAAAATGAACATTTGAATTAATTTGCCCTTTAAAAATACCCATGCAATGAGCCGGCAGATTTAAATCGAATTGTAGGTGTTGATTCAGTAGCAGTCCCTGCTGATGGCCCTGACCAGCCTCACCTGGGACCTCCCCATCCTAACGGGAAACTGAAGGCCCCTGTATGATGTCTGGGGGACAAGTAGGATCTGCACTAGTCAGCATGCTTCAGGGGAATTCATTTAAGCAGATGCTGGGATTTGTGAATGTTACGCACTTAGGTTTGAGCCTCTCTGGAAGTCAAGCCCCTCATATTGGTTTGGGGGTTGTCTTACCTCCCCTTGGGATGTGGGGTGGAAGAAGCACAGGAGGTATGTGATTGAAATCCCTTCGTGGTTGCCTCTGCTGCAATCGGTTTTGTCTGCAGTCAACGTTTTGTGTGTGTAGTCTTTGATATTAATTGGTTATATTGTCGTTTTGGATTATCTTTTCAACTGCTTGTCACTGAAGATTGACATCTACCTGAGCGTTTTCTTTGCTGTTGATATGAAATCTCAGTGTAACATCCCTTTGCAGCTGTCCTCAGAAAAGGGTATTGTGACTGTGTCTTAGGGAAGCTTGAAAAACAGAAATCTCATGCCCAGAACCAGGTTCAACCTACTAATGGCTTGACGTTGAGGGTGAGTATGTTATTGTTTTTCTACTAAAGCAATCATATGTTGCCAGGAGTTAACCATAGTTCTAGCCCTGCTGGTTAGATAAACTTGCCCAGAATAAAATAATTTTCCCAAATAAAAATGAAGGAAACTGCTTCTGGTGGTGCAGTGATGAATTATCCCAGCCAGAATACAGACTTTTGCATTTTCTAGTTACTACTAAAGTTTTGAGGCTAGTACAGCATATTAAACTTTCCGGATCTCTGCAAAAAGCCTATGATACCCAGATGCAAGAAGTGCAGGCACCTGGTGCTGATTCCAGCTCTCAGGGCAAGGCCTGTATTTTATCCAATTTGGTCCATATTACATCAGAAACAGCCCATGGAAATGGGGAAGGGAAAACAGATGATATCTTCCTGAGCACCTGCGTGCCAACAGCCTGTGTGGTCTGATGCTGCGTTATACCCCGCTCCAGCAGCAGTACAGAGCAGCAGAACAGCTTCAGCAGTAACAGCGAAGAGGGTGTCCCCCCACCTCCCCAAGTAGCCTTTCCTCTTCGAAATAATCCCTGTGCTGGTGGTGTGACAGTTCCCTTGGATCCAGTTCCCTTCAGGTGTGGTAGAGGGGTAGATGTGTGCAAGAAGATGCTAGTCCATCCTCCTGACAGGTGTTTTTCTCCTTGTTGAGGTTTTACCTGCCTGAGTTTCTGGAATGAGTGGTTGTGCTAACACTGGGATGCAAGAAGATGATGTCTCCATCAGAGGGTTTATATAACAGCTTTGCACAGAATATTAGAAACAGTCTTATCTCAGATCTGAAGGAAGGCAATTTTTAGCCTGCTGCCAGAATTTGGGAGCATGATTAGGACAATAAAGAAAACGGGTCAAATTGCCGCTTTCTGTTATGAATTTTTAGTTTATGACTTCAGCTGGTAAATGATTTCTGATGATGGCTCTACGATGTAATCTCTCGCCTTGGAATATGTACCTGTCAGGGGCTTCATCCTTTGGAGCCTAGGAGCATCTGAAAGGGAACACTTCTGCTTCAAAAGACAGAGGGAAGGTACACTTTTGCTAGAAGCACAGGTTGACCTTACGGATCTTAACACCCCCCCCCTTTTTCTTGAGTTGTAACATAGGGACAATTTGTTGCTTTTTAATGTGTCTTAATTACTTATCACTGACAAAGCTAGAGTATTCAGAATTAGTAAGATAGACTTTTTAAAGAAATGTGTATCTTGCCTTGAACTATAAAAAGGGGCAGATGGTTTTCCTGAGAACATTCCCCCAAAAAGATTGTTTTAACTGGTTTCTCTCAGATAAAACTGCTGCCCTACTTTTTTAATGGTTTCCCTTTTAAGGACTAATGCATCTGCCTAGCTGTAGAGGGGAGTTCACTGGAAGTACAAGTAGGTTTTTATAATCCTCATATCCTTGTGGTGTCACTCTGGAACTCATCTGTGCCAATGGTTTTGTGCCTCCCATCAACATGTTTTCTTCCGTGAAAGTCACCTTGCTCCTGTCATGCATTTTACTCCCTAATTAAGCATGATTACTTATTGCTAGGTCAGTTTTGGGGGTTTTTTCTTTTTTTGTCCTTTGTGCTTTAATGATTTGAATGTACAGCGCAGTTTGGCTTTGAGTCATCGTTACTTAATCTAGTCCTGAGTGATGGCTGACCTTCAAGATCCCCGATTATTTTCCGTTTCTGTTTTGTGTTACTGTTTATATATCTTACCTTGCAATACGTGCCACTGTTAAATTACCTCTGAGCCAGCCAAATCTTCTGTTATGGCTTATTCTGTTAGTCCTGGATAACTCCGTACCAAAGGAGGGTCAGTATGTCAGTAATCTGTATGTTTTCTGTCTGAGTTAACTAATAACAGAGGAGTTCATTTTAATGAAAGAACAGAACACGTGAAGGTAACTTAGTTCATTTTTAAGAAGCTGGGACATGGAGGACGTGAAAGTACAGTGTTTTATGTAAAATGCTGCGAACACCATGAAGACGCTTTCACTATTCAAATCCCCAAAGAGCTTTTAACAGCACTGGCTTTAACAAGGACTGGTGGGTTGTATAGTGTTGGGTGTTTTTTTCCCCAAGCTAAAGAAATGTAGATGACTTTCTCAGAGGTGAACAGAAACAAAACACTTTTCAAATGGAGAAAAATTACAGCAATATTTTTGGTAAGTTTGGTACTTTATCCCTTTGCTTTCACTGTGTTTTTTACTTTTGCCAGCCACATCTGATGTGTCTCTGCAGGGAGGCTCCCTACTGAAAACTCCTGTATTTTTGTAACATATAATAAAAAAAGGCTTCAAAATTAGGAAGGCTTCTTGTAGAAATAACACTAAGCACAATCTTATGCCATTTAGGAGTCAATCATGTATAAACTCAGCATTCAAGAGACTGACAAGACTGGAGGCAGTGTTCAGAACATGCATCAGACTGGAGGTTTGAGAGGTGACAAGTCCTTCAGCTGCTTCTATGTGCCAAAATTGCCACTCTTAACAAGGAGGGCATTTTCGTCACTGTCACACAGAAGGCAGGGTATACACCTATGTCGGTGTTAATAATTATGCAGAGATTTTTCTTTCCTCTGAGGCCATCTTCACTACTGTTTAATTGGATTCATCAGATCTTTAAAATTATTCCGTGCCTATTTAAATCAGTAGAAAACCTCAGTGATGGATGTGGGCTTGGGTCACAGAGCAACAAAATTCTTTCTCCTGGCTTCTTATGAATATTACTACTGGTATTCTCTGCTGGTGGATGATGACATGTTAAAGTTGGCATGCTGAACAAAATATTTCGCCAGATGATATGCAGAAATAATTCTTTTATTCAGATTTACTTATGTGTTTTCAAACTTCAGAAGACTTTTCGAACTTTCCACGAGCTTCACAAAGTCTACATAGAGCATCTCCACTTTGATCATATCTCAGATCAGCAACAACTGGTTGCATTTTTAGTGCCCTGGTAGCTATATAGTGCACTATGCTTTTGTGAACAGAATTATGCCTCTGTAAGTTTAAACTGATGTTTTCAAAGGTAAAGGTATACTTTTGGTCTAAAAGCACAGATGTGCACAAAAATACCTGTAAATGAGGACATTTCCATTATTGATAGGGCACCAAAGATGTGCCTCTTTCTTCAGCCTTTTGTTTATTGTAGCAGTGAGCAATAATGGGATTAGGGGTGTAAAGAGTGGAAATACAAATAATATTATCATCTGAAGCAGATGATGGATTGTTTCTTTCAGGAAGCCTGGTGGCTCTCTGAGGATAGTTTAGTTTAACAGAAAATTTACAAGATGATTTTATGTTGTTACATGTCTAAGTCCATTCTCAGTTGTGACTGGAGATAACGTTCAATAAGATTTATAGTGGACAGATAGCTGTTTGAGGCTAAACATTTTTTGTGGACTTAATCATTTATATCACAGCCATCACAGTCACATTTGTGAGGTTTGCAAAATACAATGCAGTAATCATTAAAAAATAATTAAAAATTCCAGTCCATGAAAAAAATTTCTTCCTATATATTATTCCCCACTTTTAACAACAAATATTTGTTTGTATCTTGTACTGCACACTCATTGCTACCAGAAGAAGCTGGAATGCTCTGACCCTGCTACTAATAGTCTGCTGATTCACATTAGGAGGAGGGTCTGAAAAATAAGAAAAGAAACGTCAGCAACGCATACAGATAAGTTCAGTTCGCATGAAATCCGTTTAGCGTCAGCCAGCCCTTGCAGGGGACTGCATGGCAGTGTGCCATTCTCTCTGATGCACGAACACCTCAGCCTTGACTACAAACACCAACTCCCTAGACCTTGGCTGCATGGTAGACCCCTTGCTCCCAAGGTGGATGCTCAAAATCTGCATGTAATGGTTAGGAAATCTGAACTTTTTAACAACTGCTCTGACTTTTGTTTGCTACTTAAAAGAGAAACCACACTTTTTTTTTGAGGTTATACTCTGAAATAAGTGGTTGCAAATGACACCTGATTGGTGTAGCCTCTCTGGTTTAGCTGCTGCCTGGCTAGTGCTTGAACGGATGTGGCTACACTAGCTGCTTGGGGTTTAGATATCTGAACTGCATGTATGTTGTAGTTTAGGGGCCTAATATTGAGTGGAAGAAATCCTAAATTCATATAGTTTTTCCAGAGCCCCTGAGCAGTACTGCAAAACACAGTGTGGTGGTTGCAGAGCAGAGATGAGCTTCGACCGCAGCCTGAGCTTGGCTGCTTCTGTGGACATCAGAGAAGTCTAGTCTGCAGCTCACCTGCTGCAGTTTTGAAAATGTTCCTTGAGTAAAATATTAACAAGGAGGTTCAGCGTGCCCTCTTTTACCCTTTGACCTCATTTTTCCAATCTGAATAATTTTTAGTAAGATTAAAAATCTACATTTCTAGCCTTTGGCCTTGACCTTTTGCTTTCTCTGTTAACTTCATATAATTAGTCTCTTTTGGTGAACAGAAGCTCCTGGCATGGAGTTAGCTGCTTGGGTACCTCATTGTCACCAAATCTGGAAATACCTCAAGCTACACTTAAATTACATTATGTCTCCAGCCCAAAGCGAATCTTTTAGATCTTTTTTTTTTCCAAGCGAAAACATTTCCCTCCTCAACACAAGATTATTCACCAGAAACATAATTTAGAGGACAAGCGTAAATAGACTTTTTTTAAAGCTCTTAGGGATTTTGCTTGATTATACAAAATGAGAATGGATCGGTATTAGGCATAGAGATAAACAGAGTTTTTTTCTACAAGAGGTTTAATTTTTGGCTTTTTACAGAAATAAAGGCTGGATGTTTTCATTGTGAAGAGTATATGCATTTGATTTTATACACTTACATGCATACATATGTTCTTTTATATATATACACACACACAAAATATATTTTTCATCATATTTATAGCGTAATTAAATATATTTCTCTCTATATAAATACAAAATGTGCAAATTCATCCAGACGGAAGCAAGTCAGATCTTAAAGTTTTACTATTATTCTTTCATCACAACAATCAAATACAAGTATACAGTCTTCCCAGATGTTCAAAAGGCATTTTGGCTGTCGAGAATCTTTGAAAATCTAAACTTGAATGATGCAGTGAAAGGGAGCATAGAAAATTCTTTCAACTATTTTATATTCAAAGCATTTTTACAATGATTTGCTAATTGATCGTTATCTATAAGCATTTTGAGACAGATAGCAAGAAGAAGAAATTATTTAGAAGTAACTCTTGAATGTCTTTCAACAATAGATATTAAACAATGCTATTGTCTTTCCAATTTGGTGAAACAAAAGTGCAGACTTCTTGACAGTGTGCAAAATGTTTCTCCTTCATCAGAAGATAAAATGTATTGCATAACCTTTCAAAACATCAAATTTAGGTAACACAGTGTCTGGATTTTAAATGGCATCTTAGGTAGAAGTATTTTCTGCATTAAACAACGACTTTGATAATTCAAATAATGCCTGCTCTTAAAAATAATATTTGGAAAATGTCAGGGTTTCATAGGTCAAATGGGATAGAGAAGTGCAAATTCAAGGACCAGCTCAGCAGCACTGAACAAAGTAGGCAAGACTGAATATCCTGGCATTAGCAGAGCCGTGTCTGAGGACAGGGAAGTTGGGTATGAGGCAGGGAGAGAATTTTAGGGAGGAATGAGAGAAACCAGCTGAGGGTTCAGGAAGCCAGACATTTGTTGGTGGTGGAAGAAGGCAAGGGACCAGGAGGAATCAATATGGTTGCAGGTGGTTGAGGCAGGGGTGATAACAGAGGTCAGTAGGTTTTGGAGTGAGTGGGTGAAAGGGGGCTGGAAGGGGTCAGGATGGGGTCTGAGCAGTGAGCCTCTGTAAGGCCTCGTGGGGCTCTGGGAGGCTGTACAGAGACGGGTGAGATTTCTGTGGGGAAGCTGAGAGTGGACAAGTTGACCACCCTTTCCCCTCCCAGGATCCACAGACTCTCCTGCTCTGTGCAATCCCCACCTACCACTTCTGATTAACTTCAATATTGCCACTTCATTTTATCATTAAACTAGGTACAACTCAAGTGTCAGTCTACTGTGCAGCAGATGAACAGCTGTCATATTTATTCCATTTTATTAAAGCTTCGAAAATAACTTCCACAGCAACACCCTACATCATCTTGCAAGGAATACTTAGTCAAGGAGTGGAGAGCAAAGAGAGCTTTGAGATCATCTTCCCACTGTGCTGGATAGCGCTGTTTTCACTGTGGGATGGTAGGGTGTTTTAGAGGTTTGTCCTAGTTCTGCTGGCTTGCTAGAAGCAAATCTGTCTTCCAGAAACTTTCTGAAGGTGCTTAGTCCCATTTGAAATCTCTGTTAGAATGGTCCTCAGTATGTCAGTACTATGATTTCTTTAATCTGTGCAAATAAGGTATCAAAGATAGTAAAAATCTGCTGCTATATATTGAATGCATATATTCATTGTGAAAAGCTGATCTCCTGTGGTGACTTGTAACATGAGGTTATGGAGTTTACTCTTAGTGACTCAAACCTAAATCTGACAATGTGCAACTACAAAAGACGTGGGGGTTCTGCTTTTTGCTAAATACAAGTATTAACAATATTTTTTTCAGATACAAAGGTACCAACTTCTACTATTGGTTTGCATATTGAGTACTGATACCTTTATACAGTGATGGGACAGTTGGAAATGAGCTCGAGACAAAGCTTAACTTCATAAATAGTTATATATCATGTAATATCTAATAGGAAAATATTCAGTTCTGTACTATACAAGGCTCATGCTGGTTTGCATCTTTGCAGAATGCTTCTCTTTTTTTTTCTTTTCCTTTTTTTTTTTTTAACCTTTTAGTGGCTTCTGTCAGGATACCCAGGTGATGGTAACAGCCTGCAGAGATCTGCAGAGTAAACTGCAAAATTTAAATGTTTTGCTTATGGACTGTTTGGATGAGAAGTCACAATACCTCTGTTTGAATGTATTCACCATGTTAGCACAAAGACCCGCACCAGGTAAAGCTCAACATCTCATACCTGCTCTCCCTCTGGATCCGTGCACAGCACAGGCTTGGCCCCGTAGTGCCCCAGGTTTGAGAAGGGGAGACAGTGCCCCTGCTCACACTGCAGCTCAGCAGCTCTCCTTGGTGGTCGCAGAAGCTTAATCTCTCTGTTTTCAGCAGGGTCTCTAACCACCAGACTATGATACACATTGCAAATGCTGTCCTTACTGGGTACATTTCTGAGTCAAGCTAAATGGCAGGCTCTGAGTGTACTCAGTAAATCAAGCAAGTGGCAGCAATGCAGGAATACCTAGTCTCCAGGTGCCAACCCTCCATAGCTGGTGGGAAGGTGTCTAAGCAAAAATGAAGGCCAGTGGGGTGTATGTGATGGCACAGCTTTAGACACTTGGAGACAATATTGCCTTAAAAATCAGCTGGGTGTGGAAGTGGGATTTTTTCCAAGACTGTTGTCCTACACTTAGGCACCTAAATTCCACGTAAATGGAAATGTAAGCATTTTAGTACCTTCTAGGTTACAGATGTATTTACTCAAGTATGCCTGTACATGTTGCAAATGAATCTGGATCCCAGCTGGACAGGCTTTGAAATGCAACATAAAAGTGTGTAAACCGAATGACTTTGCAAGCACAGATTAAGCAGGATTGCCCCTTCTCACTTGCGAGCATCACCTGGTTCAGCGTCTACTTTATATTCTTTCAATGTGAGATGAAGCAAACCACTGGCCCCTGCATACTACTGCATCCATTTATGTACAGGGGATATTAAAACACCCTGGAGCAGGGTCTTCCAGCACTGGGACCAATGGATGTAAAATGAGGACCATCCTATGCGATGTGCCCCCCAGCTCGGGCTGGCCAGAGAACGGCTTGTGCTACATCTGTGCCTCTTTGCACGTTCAGGCAGCCTCGGGGAGGCTAAAAGATGCCCTTAACTTCACGTTTCTGGGCTGAGAGCTTTATTTTGTGGCTCAAAGAGGCACAGCCGACTTTCAGTTGCTTTTTTAAAAAGATGGTATGCTTCAGTGCCTTGTGTATAAAAGCAAATGCAATGAATTCAGTGATGGCAGCAATACAAACTTTATAACTTTAATCTACTAGGACAGATCATTCAGTGGTGAAGATGATTTAAAAGAGATGACTTTGCCATTCTAAAATTGTCTTTTTTGCTGTCTCTCCTCTCCTGCTTAATTTCCTAGCATATTAGCTGGAGCATGAGAGAAAATTGTTTGGTACAGGAAGAAAAGTTATTTTCTGTTTGGTTAGATATAATAAATTGTCCTAAAAGTGTCTGATAGTCTCCTTAGGGAGCTGCTAATCAATGGCTGGAGGAAACCTACTGCCCAGATCTTGCCTCTAGCCAAGATCTCAACTTTCTTCTTTCCGGGCTCCCTTCTTTCCAAGATGACGACTTCTTTTTGGGAATCCTGCTTTTCTGCACCGCCTCTGCTTTCCAGGACCCCAAGCACCCCAAGGCTATGTGCAGAAGCACATTGTGTGATCAGCCTCCTAATTGGTGACTGTCTCTCACCTCTCTATTACTGGAGGATTCAGGATGTGCCACTTCAATTCAGTCCAGGTTTTATCAAAATTTACCTGCCTATATTGGTTGCAGTAGCAGGCTTCTGCTTGAGAGTTCAGAAGTTTGCTTTCAGATACTAATCCCTGCTCCTCCATACCAGTTATCTGCAGCCTGTTAATGTTCACAATTTAAGTTCTTTCTTTCACCTACAACAGCTAGAAATGATTATAGGCTAGAAATTGTCCTCCACAAACTCTGTTTTCTTTTTCCCTGTGAAGGAACTCCAAATTCAGAGGAGACTCATTTCTGCATGTCTTGTTCTGTGTTCAAGTCACTGGCTTTCAGCTTATATGAAAATATCTCTTTGGCTCTGTGTATTCTTCCTAGTTGGCAAGCAGCGATGATCTGAGGCCAGACTAGAACTGGGCTTCTAGCTTACCTACAACTGACCTGTGACTGAAGTGAGGATGGACCATTCAGGGTCCATCAGGGTGGTGTATTGACTTCAGTTTTGTCCAGTACTGGAGCCAAACTCTCTCCCTTTGAGAATCTGCTCTCCTTTGAGAAAAGAGATGCACACTTTCCTAGGTCCTTGGAGGTCTCATTTGTTGCTTGTGTCAGGTTATGAAGTTCCTGCTACTCTCAACTATTCAGTTAAGTCTCTGACTCTGTTGGAGGTGGTGGAATCTGCACCGACCTTAGCTGCTAGCACTTTGGAGTGATGTTGTATCTATTGAGGCTTTGAACAGTGGGAACGTGGTCTTCTCACAGCTGCCTTCTTGCCTTCTCTACAGGATGCTACATGCTGTGACCAGTCCCCATCTTTATGAGTTAGAATATCCATACACAAGAAGAGACTACAGGAAAGAAGGAGAAGGATGAAATACAAGAAGAAGTGAATAGCTATACAAAGACTTACAGTTTATGGTCCCAGCATCCCATGCAAGGCTGGCTCTTCATGAACTGGCTACACCTGTGTATCTTCTTCCTCCAGCAAGGACAGATTTGGAGGCAGCTCACGCCCAGGCTCACATTGGCAGCATTTCTCAGTCCAGTTCTCCTCTCCCAGCGGGCAGAGCTCAGAAGGTCTGGTCCTGGTATAAATAATGTGCTTTGAAAGCTTAGCCCGGATTCGGTGCCCACCTCTTCAAAGGCCCAGTCCAGATCAAAAGTCCTTGATAAAATTAGTTGGCTGGCATTCCCATCCCATAGCTTCCACTTGTTTGGGATTTTCCAAAACTGAGAAATAAAAGGAAGTTGGAAATGCTTTTCTACCCTCTTGGCTTTTGTGCGGTGTAGCCCATGTTGTGCCACACCACTGTTTTTTCAATTTGATATGATTTGATGTTCAGCCTGACAAACCTACGCTTAAAAAGTTAAAGGAAAAAGAACCAACAAAAAACTTTCTAGGGTTAGCAAGCAGTAGTTGGATTGCTTTCTGGCTTCATTTCAGCCTCAGTTGCTTCCTCCCACTTCCACCTCTTAGCAAATATTTGATACAGCAGCAGAAGATACCTAGAAGGTGGATTGTACAAAGTGTCTCTGTATTTGGCCTCTGGTTGGAATCCAGACCTGGTTAGTTATTATAAGATCAATGAAGTCCATTGAGCAACCTATGCAAGATAAACTGTCATACTCCCACAGCACGAAGGTCTTCCCCTAGGAAGAAGTGGAGCAAGAGCACTGAAAAGTGTCTTAAATGGCTCTTGTCAAAATTCTAATAAGGCCTAATGTGGGTATGGCAAAGTGTTAGATTTAACTTCTTCCACAGTTAAGAAAGTTTATGTCCTATTTACCGGGCTGGTATTGAAGGTATTTGAAAATGAGCCAATAACTCTTTCCTGGAGCAGGGAGGAGGTTGCTGAGGTCTTCAGGAAGATCTTGCACTGAAATCCCAGAAGAAAGGAACTATCACACCTGGTAAGATGTGTGCACGCTTTGTCTAACCCTTTTGAATATTGCAGCTCAAAATGAAGGCATTTCCTTTTCTGTAGCTGTTCCTTGTTAAAGTGTGCTTAAAATACTGGTGTCTGAGGCATGTTGTTTTATACTCCATCCCTGATTTCTGTTGTCATTGACTATTATAAATCCCAAGAAAGCTATAATACCTTATATTTAACTGATACAATAAACAGTCAAACTTCTGGGAACAAAAGCCCTTCTTCAGCTCTGAAGTATTTTGCCTCTATATCTGATGAAGCAAAGCGTGTGTGTTTGAAAGTCTCTTTTTTTGTCATAGAGGATAATAAAAGATACTACCACCTGCTACAGATAGTGCTGTCCTTGTAGCCTTGATGAGCAGTGATTCCTCTACAATTTTAACTAACTTTAGATATTACTGAAGATTGTGTAAATATCCAACTTGGTCTTAGAAGTTCCCTACAGTTTCACTTTCAGATCTGAGGATGTCAAACAGCGTTTGAAAAATTGGTTCCTGTGATCAATTTTTGATTTGCTGCCTCTCTGTTTCATCTAATGCCTCCTTATTTCTTGTGTCACATGGCAAAGAGAACAAAAACTCCCAGTCTAGTATTTTTGTGAGCTTATATGCTTTTAAGGTGAATGGTTCCAAACTTTTCAGTTACACTTTACAGGGAAGTTGTTTATGACCCTTATAGTTCTTGTGCAAAACCTCTGCCCTACTACAGTTCTGCCTCCCTAGTTTATGTAAAGTATCCTGTAACCGCTGTAGGCCTGATTCAGAACTGAATTATGGCAATTTTACACCACCTTAATGCATTGTCTCAGTAAAAGCATGGGTGTAAATTTGCAATAGATTGGTAGGAATCGTTATTTGATAATAAAGCAAGAGGAAGAAAAGCAAAACCAAAAAAAAGCAAAACAGGGACCATGGTTCAGACAAAGAGTTTGACTCACTGATGCAACTCAGAGACATTTGACAGAGAATCATCTTTTTCTTCCATGTATTTTCAACCTTACGGAAAAGTTTTGAGCGTAGCTATCTTGCCCTGTGAGGATCTGGGAAAACATTGAAGTTATTTTTTTAAATTATACATCTAAGGAGTGGCAGGCCTGATAAAAGAAAATGACTCAAGTTTTACTTAACATTCCCATACATCATTAACCATTTGAGTCAGCACTGTGCAGATAACATGGCATTAAAAAATCTTCTTCAGCCAGTGTTCTTTCCTTGCCTGGAGGATTATAGCTATTTTCATATGCAGGGTTTAGTAGAAAAAAACCCCAACATATTAGGCTGAGGAAGCAAATGAAATGCTTTTAAGTGACAGAATGTGCTGTAGACAGTGTTGTATGGGGGCTCCAGTCCTGCATTTGTGGGTGTGTGAGTGGCTGCATGCAAAGGCCAACTGTCATTTTCCTTCCTGCAATTAAAATGCAGAAACCTATTTATTTCAGTGTTAAAATCTGGAGGTAACTACAACAGCAAAAGAATAACTGCAGCATCCTACGCTAGTAGGAGTAACTGAGTAGTTTTGTAACTGAGTGGGTTTGTCATTTTTATATCCTTTTTAGGACAAATCCGATTCTAAAGCTGATGATGTATAACAAAAGCGGAGTTGTCATGCATCAAGAGCTTTTGAGGTGCAGCTGACGCTCCAAGATTTGATGAGTCTAGAAGTTCACTAAGCTTGATTCTCCCCCTTCCCAACCTAAAACATACTAACTCAGACTCCAAACAGGAAACTGAAATGTGTGGATTCAAGTAAAAATATTTCAGTCAGACGCATTTAAAGTAATTTGTATTTCTCCAATTGATTGCCAAATTGTTAGGAAATTCTATCAGCAATATTTTATTTCCCCTAGCTCTTTTCCTCCCCCACAAAAAAAGTAAGTTAAAGACAAGGCTGCTAGGTGCAATTTAAGAGAAGTATCATTACATTCTCAGTGGAAAGCAAACAAACCCACATCCATATTAAAACTCTGCAACTTGTGCTGCATAAACAATTCTGACATCAAATTTAGTATTGTGTTCATAAGATTTTCAGTGGCCAGCTCACCCAACTACATTAAATCTGCCTTTGAAGATGCAGAGGCAATTTTGATAAATATAACAAAAATATGATCAGCTTCTGGCTATGAATTCTATATTGTTAATGTAGCTATTTACAGCCAGAGCTGCACATCTCATCTGAAAATCAGCTCTTCTGTACTGGCTCTGGCTGGGATACAGTTAATTTTCTTCACAGCAGCCCATATGGTCCCGTGTTTTAGCTTTGTGACCAGAACAATGCTGATGATAGCACACTAATGTTTTAGCTTTTGCTGAAGAGTGTTTGCACAGCATCCAGGCCTTCTCTGCTTCTCACTCTGCCCCCCCGGTGAATAGATTGGGGATGTGCAAGAGGTTGGGAGGGGATGCAACCAGGCATATGACCTGAACTAACCAAAGAGGTATTCCATGCCGTATGATGTCATGCTCAGCAATAAAGCAGAGAGGAGTGAGCTTAGGTGGGTTAGTCATCTTTTGGTCAGGAACTGGCTGGACATTGGTCTACACAAGGAAGGTGCTGAGTGCTTGTCTTTCTTTGCATCACTTGTTTTGTTTTTTTCTTCCTTCCATCCTTCCATCCTTTGCTTATTAAACTTGCAAATTTATCTTGACCCACGAGTTTTCTCACTGTTACTCTTCCTTTTCTCTTTCCCCATCCCACTGGGGGACAGTTTTCTTTCTGCTTCTAGATCATTGTGTGACCTGTTAGTGTAAAATCATCCCAGTGTCTCATCCACTTCAGTGTAAGGTCACCAAAAGCAACACCGTGTTCATGCACCTTGTTATTTCACTATGCTGGCCAGCATAACCTTTGTACTGTGGACGCTTTTAAATACAAGGGAGGAATTACCCTAGCAGAGGACAAGATGAAGTTCTTGCTTGCAAAACTGAGAAAAAGTTACAATGAAAGCAGTAGTAACAGAAGGCAATTACAGCATACTTTTGCTGACAGAATCTGTTATAGATCAAAGAAGAAAGCTGAAAGAAAAGCCATTAGGGCTGGATTGGAGCTGCAATTGCAGCTGGGCAGGATGGTCCCATACCCAGGGAGCTCTGTGATATTGGTGGGGCTTGCAGGACCCCTTGTCCTGGCACAGGCACCAGCAGCTGGAGCAGGGGCAGGCGGGGCACAGGGGCTCTTACGGTCAGCTGCTGGGGCTTCTTCCCTGCCAGTTCTTTGTGAGGCGTAATGGCTCCCACCACTTTCCTGCTTATACCACAGCATATCTAACATTAGCCCAGTGGCTTGCCAAACCTGGAAACTTGCCTTAAAGAGAGGGAAAAAATGAGAGGGTGAAGAGCTGATGGCTGGCTGGTGCCTTCTGTAGGTGGCAGATGAACGTAGATTGATTTGAAGAATTTGCTGTTTGCACGGATGATCTGGTAAAATTCAATTTTATTAATACACCCCAAATTTATGGGTGATTACTATGTCTCTACTGATGCAGACATTTGTCTGTTTGAGTATTACCTTCAATCATGCATTGAGAGATACTTATGCCAGTGGAATTATCATTATAAAAAGAAATATTTTCTCTTTTTCTTCCAACAACTTGACTCATCACTCTAGTAAGCTACATTTGTTCTTATTTAGAAGCTGTTTTTCAAATATCCATTTTCAATCCAAGCCAAAAATTCTTTTCACAATTTTCTTTCCACTTCAGCTAAAAATGACACAAGCTGACAAAAGCAAATAAATTTCCAGGTAATGTTTGTCTTTTTTTTTTTACGAATCCCCTGATGATACCCTTGTTGTTCCTCTGCCTGTTGGTCACTCTGTAGCCATCGCTGTGGGTGAGTTTACAGAACAGTAGAGGAGGTAAAGCACATGTGTTTTAGTGTCATACCAGCAGCAGAGGTGACCTGGTGTGAGCAGGGTCGGGCATCCTGGGCACACAGCTTCACAGTGAAGAGCAAACAGGGGGTGGACTACACGCACCTTATGTATATCTGGTAAATCCCACCCCAGTTCTCAATAAAGCACTGAGAAGCAGCAGCCAGGATAGAAAAACTCATTAATTTTCATTCACATCAATTTTTTCAGGATTCTACAGAAAAAAAATGGTCATGTTCCATGGCAGGAACTTCTAAAAAATGGAAGTGATTGCAAGATGTCACCCTAAAGTTGAGGTTTGCAAACACTCCCAAACATCGGTCATTTTACATGAATGCCATCACACTGACCTTGGAACTGTGGCTGCAGGCACAGCTGCTGTTTGGGACAGCAAAGGACTGTCTGTGGCTTGGGAGATCAGTATGATTCTTCTTCCGTAATGTATCTATCTTCAATGTAAATTAGTGATGGACCCCTAGACAGTGAGGGTTGGTGAAGCAGGGTTGGAGGCAGGAGGGCGGAGTGGGAGTGGAGTGGAGCGTGGCCCTCAGCTGAAGGACTCACTGTTGGATTGGCATTGAGAGGGGGCTCACTTGCAGGCAAGGAAGAGTATGGAGGAAGAAAGGGGGAAATCTGGAGAGGATGTTTATGCACTGGAGATAAGAAACTAAGAAAGAAACTAAGTAGTTGAAAATCAGTATTATTTTCCTTTGAAGACAATAAAAGTGAACTCTCCCTCTGTGAAATTACCAAGGAAATATGTTAACAGTTATCACAGCTACGTGGGGAAGGGAGGTGAAGCAGAAAGCTACAAAGACTAGTGATGAAATTTGCTTTCTTTTTTTCCCCTCCTGGCTCCCCCTAGACTAGAAGGTGATTTCTCATCTCATGATTTTCAGGTTTGAGTCATGATCTGAACTGCAGAGCTGGCAACACAGCAATTCCTAGTTAGGGCTAGAAAGACAGACAATTTCCCCTTTAATTTGAAGAGGTAAAGATCACAAAGACACCTGGGACATGTCCCCAGAAGCCTAAGCAATGTTGTAGAAAGGCTTAGCTGCTTTGTCTAAATTTGTTCTGGGAAGCTGGAGTTTGAACATCCCATCCCAGACAAAAATAAAGCAATAAATCCAGGTCTGTTGCTTGCTGTGCTTTAGCCACTAGGCTACTCTATGTCAGGTGAGCAATAAAGAACAGAATGAGCTCAGAGGAGCTCTTTGAAACCTTCCCAGCAGATCTCAGTCTCTGGAGCCCAAGGGTTGGAAGTTCATCTGCCCATCTCACAGCCCTGAGTTGAGGCCCAAGCTCCACTCCAAGACCTGGTGTTTGACACCAGCTCTGGACGGGTCTCTACAGTGTGCTGGGGGGTTTTGGGTAACCCTTTTGAGGAGTCCTCGCACGATGTGGAAGCTGGACACCTGCCTGTGCCTTTGTACTCCAGCCTGGAGGCCAGGTTGTGCCCCCTCACCTGCGAGCACTGAAGTCCTTCGGTGGCCTTAGACCACAGCAGCTCAGATGCGGCTCTCCTGCCTGGGTGCTCACTTCTGGCTAGCCTGGATATTTTATACTCAGGTGCGGGCCATTAGGACAATCTTTTAATTGAAGACAGATTTAGAGCGAATATTGGCCATACAATGTAAAGGTTTTGAGCTGTGTTTGGGGTTTTTGATCCTCAGAATGAAGCAAACCATGGCTGAGAGGTGTGGGATATGCTGCTGAGGTGCAGTCCGGCATTGCTTGGAAAGGGCACAGAGGGTGAAAGGAGCCTCCTGCCTTTATGCTCCCGAGTGCCCTCGGTCAAATCTCCCATGTTTTCTTACTGGCCACGATGGGCACTTGCTAGTATCCCTGCAGTTGCAGATTGCTCTACCAAGGCTGGCGAAGACATAGGTCCATGAATTACCTTACCAGCTCCATAACAGGCAATCAGCTGGAAACATGTACCCCATATACTCTAGGAGGATAATAGGCCTCCTTTCTCCACCCTGTTTTGCAAAAGACCACTTGGCTGTGTATGACTGCATGAATTCCCAGCTCAGGACTGTGGTAGAAGCTAAAAGGAGAGTTCAGTAGATTCCTGTTTGTGCATGTTTTGCTGGTCTTCCCTATATCACAGAGGTTTGATGGTATTTGGGAAAAAAACCATCTGTGTATCTAGTTGTCGTCATGCCATGCATTCATTTGCTCTGGAGCTGTTCTCATTCATGCAAAACTTTCATTAGCTTTAACGAAGCTCTCTGCAAATTCTCTGGCCATGGTCTCTTATTCACTGCTATGGCTCCAGCAGGAAGGGAAGTCCCTCAGCTTGACTTTGCTAGCCTGGACAGCCATTCTTGATCTGCAGTGAGCCTTCCTGAGATGGTTCCTCTAATTTAAAATAAAATAAAAACACGCTAGTTCAAAATGTCTCCACCTCATCAGCATGAAGCATGAACTACTGCAATAGCAATGCATTATTAATGACCTTTGGGGAAGAAATTTTTTTTTCTTAAGCTACTCACTTTAAAAACACGAAGGTTCTTTGAAAACTGCTGACGTATTTGAAACATTAGTAATGATCCCATTGGAAGATAGATTAGTAAGTGAAGATGAAAATGCCCAGAAAGCAAATAAGCTATATTTGTTATATAATTCTAATTACAGCTTTTTACCTGCATGCTGTTAGCTCCTTTTAAGATATTACAGATACCTCCCTAAATTCTTCCGCATCTTGTGCTTTTGGGCTTCTTGTGGTACAGACAGTGCATACCTGTTGTATGTAGCTAAGGTGAATGCCACTGTGCTGCATTTCTGTTCTAAAGCTGTGGTTGCTTCTGCCCAAAATGTGGCTGCTTTTTTTACTACACCCCAGCAGTATTGCAACACCCCCCCACACCTCAAACAGTGCAAACTGGCTGACCTTTCTAGAAAAGTTGATTTTTCTTTACAAAGCTCTTGAAATTAAATTGGCAAATGTGCTAAGAAGTGTGATGAGTCCATGTCATAGCTTTCAGAAATATATGAATGTAATAACTTGATTAAGGGCTTGAGCATACACTGAATCTTACAAGCTGTGGAAAAGTTTACTGTCGCAAGGCAGTATCTTGCCTTGTGGTGATAGGTGATCTGGTGATAGGTTACTTCTTAGAAATCTGTTTCCTCTGATCACCTTCTCCAGGGCTTTAACTGGTTGCTCTGCGTTGTTCTCGGCAAGATGGGTGCCTGTCTGAGAGATGAATCATCTCCTTTTGCTTTTAGGCTTTTGATTTATGCCCCATTGGAGATTCTCTTGAGAATGGCAACAGCTTTATTCCTGCAACCTGAACTGTGTACTTGTGAAATCCCCAGGGAACTTCTTTAATAATATCGTAGTTGCTTTAGTGTTTTTGTGTTTCCATGTACATGGTCCTCTAAGAGTCTTCCAGATTCCTCCTGGGGCTCTGTACGCTTTTTTATAATTATATCCACCCTCTTTTATTCCAGTTAAGAACAAAATGCTCATCAGGCTTTTTAGATTTATGTCAGAATGATTCCTCTCCTTTTCTTCTGGGAAGGCAAATGCCTTGTCAGTATCTCTGTTTTGCTCTCCGTTGCATATCTCACTGGCCTGACCTGTGCTTTGCAGCTCCTGAGCTAAGCAGAGCTGCAGTTCAGAGTCTGGTGAAGAGCTCTTTCCACTCATGCTTGTCAAATTGAAAGCCATTTTTGGAGTGCTGAACTTGGGAACTTTGGCATTTTCTTTTTCTCTTTTGCTAGTTCAAAATGAGTCACCTCCTGCCACTTGACGATCACAAAGAATTAAGGCAGCCGTTTTCTTTTAGGGAGCTCTAGTACAGTATGAAAAACATGATGAGCCGAAGGGTGGCTCTCCCCAGCCTGAAAGTGCAGCACTGTGCTTGGATGAACGGCTTTGCCCTGTGGCTGAGCACTAGGGCATTGGCTGTTACTTCGGAAGGTACAAGAAAGTGTCTAAGAAAAGTAATTTTATCGTCAATAGGCTTTGGCTCATAAAGGAATCTGTGTAGCCAGTGGAAACTTTTTAGGGGCCAACAAATAGGAAAACATTGACAAGTGTGAACCTGGAAACTTTTTTCTGGTTTCCGACTCCATATTTGAAAAAAACATAACCAAAAAGTTTTTCATAATATTTTACTGAGAGACAGTGATGCTACACACACAAGCACTGTCTCCAAAAAGTGGGGAAGTTGGACCTATTACCAAGATGCATGAACTCATGACAGTGCTCTGCAGTAAGAAATAACAGAAAAATGAGAAATTGCTCATCAGGAGCGGTCCTTGGCTTGTCCCAACTCCCAGACTCTGCCTGGGAAGTTTCTGGGAGACTGCCAGTCAGCATGGGCCAAAACTGAGCCAGGGACCTCTATAGTGATTTAATGCTATAGACAACTGTAAGGTTAGAGTGCCCAGGCATGTTTCCTTTTGATTTACAGGCTCAGACTTAACCGTCAGAGATCATAAGGAATATTATTAGGTTTTGGACCACCTGGTCTCACTAAGACAGGTGCCGTTCCTCTGTGTACCTCCGTTGCCTGCTCTGGCCCCTGACCCATGTGAGATTTGCAGGGGGAACGTCTCTGAAAGCAGCACATGGCTGTTTGCCCCGGGATGTGTGCATGGGGGCTGTGCAGCCGGGAAGTTTCCCTGTCACAGGCCAGGAGCACAGGCAGCGGTGGCAGAGGGATCAGCTCTGGTCACTCTCTTGGTCCCACCAGCAGCTACACTGTGAAACCATATGGAGGAGCAGCCGCTTTGCTGTAATGTATGGCAGGAGGTTTCCACTAGAGACCAGGCAGCTGCTATGAACAATACCTATTATCATTTCAATTGAAACACAAATTCTGGCTCTGCAGTAAGGGTGCAAATTAGACAGAGAGTTATACAGAACTTGCATGCAGATCTTCATTGATGTCTGGCTTTGGATGAGAGCATAATAAATACTGACTTGTTTAAGAATAAATTTAGTGGCTAAAATCTTTACCAATGAGAGGGGCAAGGTGATGGTGTCCTCTAGAGTGGAAATATAACCTGCTACTCTGCTGGAGTGAAAAGAGAGATATACAGTAAGGGAGACATTTATCTCCTTTGCTGGTACAACAGACTCTTATCCTTTCTGGAGTGATCTGAAAGGTAGTTTCCAATACATCATAAATTTTGCTTTGGTTTATTACTTTAATAGTGGTCTTGGGCCAAAATGCAGCTTTCACCATCTTTTACACAGTTTCTGTTTTGAAGCATGTGGGGAACGTACTAACGTTGAATTTAATGCTAAAGGACAGGAGAGCGATTCCGGAAATTACTTGTGCCACATTATGAAGTAATAGGGTGTGCTTTGGGACTTGAATTCAAGCCTTTGTAGGTAAGAAATTGTGGAACTTAATGTGCACTGATTACGTGCTATAAAATGTCTTATGAACTGATAGAAAAGTTATGTTTTCCTCTGACAGCTGTAATATTACAATTAAATCAGTTCCAGATACCTGGCTGTTATATCTGAAGTAGCTTGGAAGTGGAAGGATGTCAGTTTATTCCAGGTGGTTCAGAGCCTATGTGCACATTAATCCAATGCACACCTTAATTTTTAAAAAGGCTCTAGCTCTGAAATACTTGAATGCTGGCTTTCCAGGAGCATGGGAGCAGCATTCAGGACCAGGGTCCCAGAGTTTGGTGTGGTGCTGTGTGGATGTAAATAGGAATCAGGACTTAGGCTGACGTACTCCCAGGAATATCAGTAAAACAAACAGCTTCTGCCACTCCTGTCCTCCCAGATAAACTATTTGCAAATAGTGCACCCAGTCCTCCTCAGCTGGAGCCCAAGACACAGTCAATGGCTGAAAGTGCTTGCAAATAAGAAAGTTTTGCAATGACTAAATTAATATTCTGCAACAAAATGATATATTTTGTTTATTCCATTGCCAAATTGTTTTAAAAGCCCATTTAGATAAATGTCATAAGTAGAAGGAGTGATTCTTTTCTAAAAAGCACAAAACCTGTGCACTGCATAGTCTGATCATCTGTAATGACAATAATTACCATTACACTTTAGTGTCTGCCTTTGACAGCATCAACAGAGATTGATTAAGGATCAACAGAAAGATCCAGGAAGAAAAAAATTGGAGTCTAGATAAAGTCTATACTTATTTGAAGAAAACAGCACATGGAAACAATACTTTGTATTTATACCATCTTTTCTGACTGGAAGGATCTGCAAATGTTGTACGAATTAAGTCAAGTGATTTTCAAAACATGAGACATGCTATTTGTACATTACCATCAGAAGAAACCATATATGTAGATTGATTGTATGCTATGAATAGCAGTAATAACATTTACACAGCATCTCTAGCTATGAAACAAGTACTGATTAAAGTAAATTGCAAAGGGGAAAAATGGAGTAATGGCCTTGTTTTCTTCATCATAGCCTTTCACACTACTAGCTATTCTTGAAAATAAAACTTTGGTTAGCTGCCCCTACAGTAGCTTTAGGCAATGCACTGAAGGTACAGTATCTTGATTCTTCATGTATGTAATATAAAATAATACAGAAATAATTATGAAAGGCACTTCTGATAATCTGCACTGCTGACAATTTGTGACAGCTAAAATCTTTTGCTGTTTTGTGCAGCTCTTGTGCCTCCACATCCATCCCCTGCTTACGCCTGCCTGGAGGCTGCCTGGCCCTGCCCAGGGGCTGCCAGAGCACGGGAGCAGAGGCTGGAGCCGGGCATCCCCTCTGCCAGCTCATCTCGTCATGGCTGGGCTGGAGCTGTCAGGTCACGGGGAAAGGTCCCGCTTGGATTGGGATGGTAAGGGAGCTTCTACAGGGCCTGTTCAAGCATGGCAATGGCTGTGGCTCATGCGAGATCTAGTGAGCAATCATCAGGTGGTCTGTGTAGGTTTGATCTTTTGACACCAAGACGCATTTCAATACAAATCCCTGGAAAGGGTCTGTACCTCTTCAGTTGTATGGTTGCCTACACTTACTACGCAATAAGTACCCAATTGCAAGGCAGTATTAGAAAAAAAGGCTCACTTCTGCCTAGTGGGCCTCATCTTCCTGGCTGCCCTGTAGTCAAGGGGGGAAGGACGCCCCAGGACGCGGGCTGGCAGCAGGCAGTGGGCAGGCAGCCTCAGGACGGAGCAGCCTTTGTGGATGTCTCTCAGTGCCTTGGCAAGCCTGTCAGTCTTTTCCTCCTGTGAGCATCCTTTGTCATCAGGAGCATTTCAATATTTCACATCTCATCTTAGCATAAAATGTACATTTCTTGGGAGTATAAAGGACCAGGATTTTATCACCATTATAGTGACATAAACCCAGGGCCAATGTATGCGAATTTACATAGGCACAATACCAGTCAGAGTCTCACCAGAATTGAGAGGATTATTTTTACTTTAGGAAAATATTATTTTTGCAGCTTGTTGCCCTAAAATTTAATTATGTGACCATGGAAACAAAGCCCTGCATCCAGCCCTGGTTACAGCTGGGGCAATACTTTTGGTGGGAAGCAATGTAATGCTATCATTCACTTATCACCATTGTATCCAGGTATTACTTATTTTTCTCAGTCTTGTGCAAACTGCACACATTTCTCAGCTTTGCAGCCTGATATTCCTGGCAAAAAGTGATTAAAAGTGTGACTCCAGAAACCCTGGTATCTCTGACAAAATAGGCAATGTCAAGATAGACAGGGAAAGAATAATTTAGATAATTCATAGGTTCATTTCTCCCCCTGTATGTCACATCTTTCTATTTAAAATTAATTTGTGTAACCTGTAAAATAGGAAGGTGATCATTAGATTACTGAGCAGTTGGACAGGAATTTGACTAAGGCAGATTTGATCTCTGCATGAACCTTGTTGCAAAAAAGCTGGCACTTGAGTTCAATTCCTTAAAGACCAGCTCAAACCATAATATTTTAAAATCATTTTGAATAATTTGAAAGAGCCATATTTCAAAATCTCTCTGCTTGCTGCACTGGAGCTGGACCTTTTCCCAGTGCTCAGGTGCTGACAGAAGAGCCCTTTTTCAAAGATGCTCATGGCCCAACTCGCCATGCTCATGTCATGTCAAAATCTAACCACTTCTGTTATTGCTTAAATGCATTTCAAGGTCTCTTGAACAGCCTGTCTTTTATCACTAGTATTTTAAAAAATAAAAATCCAACAAACTAAACATTGCCAGTTGCTAGTGTCAGTCTGTGAGCAGCGGATGCAGTGGGCACAGGAAGTGTGTGTCCAGCAGTGGGACAGGGGCTCTGGGGAGGGAGCAATCTTAAAACTAGCCCCTATTTTTCTTATACTGGTAGAAGAAAGCACTAGACTTTATGAGCAGTAAAACTCAGGGTGCTGCCCTAATTTTAGGGCTACATTTAATTCCTCTATTTTTTGTTACACTGTCAAAGTTTTGTCATTTTTTTTTCTGAAGTTCTGAGGTCATTCAGGTATTTTAGCAGCTGGCAAAGTGCCACTGCTGAGTGAAGATAACTCTTAGTATTTGCCAGTTATTCACCACATTCATCAACATTAAGGCTTTTTAGACTGCCCTCTCATAGGTAAAGAAGAATCCTATGGACAAGATGATTTTACTGGCTGGTAGATTGGTATATAACAGCAGAGATATTGCCATATTACAGCAGACATGCTGTAATAGGGGCTTGCTATACCTATGATAGTTGCTGCCACCCCTGCCCCCTTCCCCTCCAATATGTCCAGTGTTCACCAGTATTTCCAGGACTCTCTGCTTTGTCATGTGCAGGATGCTCTTGTTCCTCCTCTGGGCTGTGGATAATGCCAGCATGGCCAGGCGCCTGGGTGTTTGGCACTTTTCTCCCTCTAGCTGTAAGTGTTTATTCAGAGCCTGTTACAGAAGTACTTCTGAATGCCCAGACCCCAGCTAAATTCTCTGTGGCAGGGGTCAGTAGCTCCATTGACCTCAGCAGCTCTGCAAATGCTTTTAAATGGCAAAGACTATGGGCATAAATCAGGTGCTCCAGGAAGAGTACCATGTTGACAAGCAAGAGATGATGGCAGCTACAGCTGCTGTGGAGAACGAATTTGGTGTGTCATGTGGTTGGCTGTAGGGTGAGCCAGGTAGGATGATCCCATAGGAGATGCTGCCTGGCTGGCTTGGTCATGTAAGTGTGAGCTCCTGAGCCAGCACAGCCTCACTGCCAGTGAGGTGACATGACCCGAGGATGGGAGCTAAGTTTTAGCTGCCCAGGAGTGAGACACAGGGGATGAAGTGTGGATTGGCCACATCTGCACTGCAAAATGCCTTTTATAGCAGTAATAATGGAAAGAGATGACAGTATGGAGAGAGAAGGTCCCTTCCATCCCCAGGGTCACTGGTACTGAAGTGGGTTCTGGCTCTGAATGTCATTAACAATTAAGCATGTAGTAATATACCTTCATCAGCAGTTTCCAGAGCCTAAGAACAGATTACAGTGGGATTTACTGGGCAAAAAGTAGGTTAGGGATGTTAGAGGTCTCCTCTCTCCCCATTCGTGTGTCCTGGTGAGGTGCTATGGAGCATAACTGCTGGGAGCCAGTTAAGAGTGGGGGCAGAAACATGCGTAGTCCTTTCTGCCTCAAGGCACTGCTGCCACAGAGCAGACTGTTGCATTTGGTTTTAGCAAGTGCTCAGAAGCACTCTGATTTGCTTTGGCTGTGATAGGGATGGCCAGCTTCCCTGCCTCCTCTCAGCCTCATCTGACAATCTTTGTAAGGGAAAGAGTCATCGGATTCCCCCGTGCCTCCAAATGCCCTCTCTGACAGGAGAAAAAGACCTTGAGAAGATGACGAGCAGAGATGAGAGCAGCTCCTTGGGAGTCCCGCTGCTCTGCTCTCAGAGGAGGACGAGCAGAGTCTGCAGATGGGTCCCTGACTTTTCCCACCCCCCCCACCGGCACGTTGCACCGTTTCCCGTCGCGGCAGCTCTCATACCAGTGCAACTCCAGTACTCGTCATGTGGTGTTAGCCAGCGCCGTGGTGGCTCCTGAGGTGCTGAGAGGTCATGGGCCATAGCTCACCCCTGATATATACATTATAACTCTTACTAAGTTGATGTAAGCATGCTGTGGAAAGGTGATCTTTAAAACATACTTTACAGGGTGTCTCTCTTCCAAAAGATAGCTGTTAAGGTAAAGCACTATGTAATTACTGGAAGTAGATAGTCACCTATTCGAAGTTGATTACCTCTGCTAAAGAAAGGACTAATATTCTGCAACTGTGCAGTGTATGTTTATTGTGGAACAGATGTTGGGATTTGGAATATATACTGAAGAGACTTCATTTTCTGTTTATTTTCAGCATGGTATTTGGTGCTTGAGTGTATATTACCATGACTCATTTGGGGAGATTAAACTTGCGCCTACCAAGTTCCTAGCGCACAGCAAGGTGCCTTGAAAGTTCTCAGTGGTTGATGGTAGAGTTCGCTCCTTCATTTAACCGCACTGCCTTAATGAGGAATGCATTTACAGCACCCACTGGTCCCGTCCAGGTGACACAGATTGGATTCTCCCACTCCAGAATATCAACACAAATCACTGCCGCCACCAAAGTTGAGCCAAGAGAATAAAATTATTGAGCAGCGATTTTATTTTTTTTGCCACATGGTTTTAAAACACAGTGTAGTTGAATGTTGTGGCATTTCTCTGTTGTGAGGTTCAGCTGTAATTACTAGAGACTTGCCAGATCAATATGTTCAGCATTTTGAACTTTAGATGCTAATTAAAACGTTTTTCCTATTCCCATTGATTTCCTTTATTTGACTTTTTCCATCACAGTGAAGAGGAACACTGTTATACCCTGTCTCTGTGGAAAACGTACAGACAAGAGCAGCTAGCCACGTTTGAAGCAGTGTTAGCTAGAAGTGATACAATCAGTATGGCTATGGCTAACTTTTCCTCTGATGCACTGTAAAACAATTTCAGGGAAAAATAAGTTCTGAGCAAGTAAAAAAAAAAGGATCATCACTACATCCTACTGGAGACAGAAATATATGGATTAACAGGAAAGAGGCTTTTCTGGGTGAAGTCACTCAAAAAGTCAACAATTATCTCTTGTATCCTGTCAATTAAGAAAATTGCGCTGAAAGGCTTTGATTATAGTGTGGAAAAAGAGAAAAGCATGAAAGATTAAAAGAGCTGAAACACAGGTTATTCCACATGGAGTTAGAAACATCTGTGTCTGATCTGTGGCTTGAGCATTGCCTGCTTGCAGCTCCCTCCCGGCCAGGGCTGTGGGGATTCGGGGGCACTTCAAAGGAGTAAGAGAAATGGTTGTTACGTTCCTGCTCACTATGCGGTTTCTGGCTGTTCATAGTCGCATTGTGATACTGTTGGCTTTATCCTGCCTTGTACCATGTTGCCAATGATCTACTCCAGAAGTTTGAACCTGAGAGCCCCAGAAGAGTGTTGCACAAGGCTACGGGAGATCCATGGCAGCCACTTAGTGCCTCGTCAGAGAGGGATTAATTGCATCTAAACCGCCTTTGTACAAATTATTCCTTAGACTAACGCAGAGAAGAACCTTCCCCAGCTCCCACAGCCACCTACTCTAGTGTCATGCTATCTTTACTGCCAGAAAAAATTTCAAATTGCAATTGAACCCCACTGGTTCTTGTTGCATCCAGCAAGAGCATGGCTAGTGCCCTCCCTTTCTGCAGCAGCATCTTACATATATGGGTTTTCTCAGTGTGGTGGGTTTTTTTATGCTAAGCCCTGGTTCTTTCATTCTTTCCTCAGAGGCTGATGTCTGTCAGTACCAAAAAACTTTGCTTCTCAAAACTTTTGCATTAGGTTTGTTTCGTGTCAGCACATTGTTTTGTGATTTGCTGTAACGACTGAACTTATCTCCTTGTGAACCCTGAGTAGTGGCTCAAACAAGTGTTGTCAGCTTGAAGTCTGAGTGAAAAACGTGTAAATCACAATTATCTTCAAAAGCCTGCAGGACCGCAGTCCTGAAACACTGTCTGTGCCAATGATGCATAGGCTGACAGAGAGCAGAAAACAATGTAATACATAGATAGTATGAGGAGAGGGCTGGAACTGAGTGATGAGTGAAGGTGCTGTGGAAATTGTGCTTAAAAGATGATGCTGAAACTAAGGAAAAGGATGTTATCAACGGGTTGGTGTTGTTTTGAAATTGATTCAACAGGTAGGCTGAATAATGTGGTTTTCCCCACCATATCCTTAGTGGTTCCCCTAAAAACATCCATCAGGAGCAGGGATTTTGAGGTGGTCAGGCAGGCTTGTGAGCACCCGCTGAGCCAATTCAAACATAGAGAACAGTTCCAGCTTGTGTAAAAAAAAGGGGATCTTGCTTTCGAGGACTAAATTACGAATTGTTTTACTGAACCTGAGCCATCGAGTCATGTGTAAACCTAGGGTTTGGCTGTCAACCCCCAAAGACTCTGAACCTATGTTATCACATTTTTTTCTATAAACATTGTAGAGTATATAAAAAGATGCAGGCATCAATGGATTAATATAACTCCCCATTCTACTGCCAATATAAACTAAGCAATACAGAAAGAACTTCACTATTTCAGTATTAACAAGATCATAAAAATTCGTGAGGCATTCAAAGCTGCTAGTTAAACTGTGTGAGAATTTATGAATATGCTTTATATAGGACTAGACTGAAAATAACTCATGAAAACTTATTTTCAGTGGCTTTTTAAGCTGCTCTAAGGTCGGCAAGAGTTATGATTTGCAGCCTACTATTATTTGGCCCTAGCTTTGCACAGACATCTCACATGGAAGTACACTGATAGTTATTACAAACTTTGCAGCAATAACTGGGAAGGAATGTAGAAAAATCCAAACCAGCAGGGAGCTGCAATCCCTCTTTGCTAGTTATGCACAGTTGCATTTATATTTCAAGGACTAGAACTATTCCAGTGACGATTTATAGAACTTCCCTTTTCTAACTAAAGAAAGCAAATCACTAAACTCTTCACAGATACATACAAATTTAATTTAAAAATCTGTGAACTGGTCTGGAGAAGTGCTTCAGTTTGTGCAATTTAATAAAGTCATAATTAATCCAACATGTGCAAGGAGATACAGTTTACTGTATTTATGGATTACTGCTATTAGAATATGGAAATTTATTTTTTTTTAATCTTGTAGGGCACATAAAGTCATAGTTTTATATATTTTTATATATATATAAATAAATGTATATGTATATATGAAATAAACGTATATGTATAAAGAACTCTGCACATGAAAATATATATAAAATTATTTCCCTAGTGTGCATCTGATTTCCATTATTCTAGGAATGGATCTGGCAACTGAATGCAATTATTCCAATGACAGGCCATTTTTGTACACATTCTCTGTTTTGAATAAAAAGATCTCTGCACTTGTAATTTTGGAAATTAATCACATAGCTGCAGTATTAACCCAAGAGCAAGACTTTTCTTGAGTCTGAGATGCACATTTCTCTGTGCATAACTATTATTTGAATACATTGTAGAAGAAACATCTGAAAACAGCAATTATCTGAAAATTATCTGAAAATGTCTATTAAAAAACCCCCAAACCTCTTTCACTACCATCATAACAACAGAAGGCATTTAAAATTCATGAGCATTCTTGATAGTATACTGAATGCATATAAGGAATAACTGACTAATATCTATCTAGCTGTCTAATGTATGTTTTGCCTTCTGTTTTGCATTGGGATACATCTGATGCAGAGCCATTAGTCACTACAGTGACAGAACTGCATTTGATCCACCAAATAAAAGTGAGGTCTAACCAAACTGGTATATGACCACAGTGTTATTGTCAGTGGACTACCACACCTGAAGACAAGCAAACTTTTGACCATTACACCTCTTTTTTTTTTTTTGCAGGCAGTGATTTTTCCTTGAGCTAGAAATGTTTGTAGGCATTTATGCTGTGTGTTAAGTTTAATGTGCCGAGGATGCACCTTAGGTCAGAGGGTCAGCTGGCAGAGCCTTGCTGGTCAGAGCCTGGCATTTAGCTGCTGTTTCTGCTTCTCACATCCCCTTCACAGTTTGGTTTTTGTCTGAGAAGCTGTTGGAAACATAAGCAAAATGCAGCAAGGTAGAGCAGTGCTGCTCCTTCTCCTGATGTGTGGTAGGAGCTTCGCAGTCCCCAAAGCTGTCGTGCAGGTGAGAGGTGAGCTGGCTCCATCCAGGACAGAGGCATCTGGAGGAAGAGGGACTCTTCAAGCCTCAACACCTTCATGGACCTTTATAACATTTGTTCTTGTGCTGCTCCATCCTTGTTCTCTTATAGCCTCCAGGGAAATCCAGCTGACAAAAATACAGGCTTTGAAAGGGGTTGTGATGATGTTGTTTGATGAGGTATTAAATAAATAAAATTCAAGGTTATATTTTGGTTCTATAATGCAAGAGAATCTGGTCTCCTAGGTGTCTGCAGCTTAGCAAGAGGCAAGGGCTGGAGTTCTTTTGCTATGAAAAATATATGTACAAATGAAGAGACCACCAAAAAATACAGAATGAAGCAACTCTTGAAATTCATAAATATGAAGCACAAAAGGTCATAGAGCAGGTTAAGCATTTATCATGTATCTTCTCAGTAAGTTGTAAGGTTTTGTCCTTTAAGTAACTGTTAAAGGACTAAACCAACCATTTCTGCCAGGCAGAGGGAGAGGGACCAGATCTCAGATCTGCTGCCAGCAGTGACAACGCGTAGGAACTTGGTCCAACCCAAACAGTTGTCAGGAGGGCAGATCGCGTGCTGGTCGAGTTGTGTATGTAGGTCAGATGAAGTATTACAGATAAATGCCCAGGGCAAATCCGTTCATTGTACTAATTCCTACAGAGCAGTTTCTCAAAGTACAAAGCAAATTGTAGAGGTGGTTTTAATTTCACTCTTTTTAGGTGGTGGTACTAGTATCCTGGTTAGCTCCATAATAAATCTATAGGACCGCAGAGGTGGGAGATTGGTAATATCTGCTGTATCTGCTGTTTGAGGAACAAGGATCTAGTCCTGCAAATTTTTCACCTTCTGACTAGCCCTCATTTATGTTGTTAATCAATCACTTTCATACCACTGCAAAGCATTTATGTGAATATTCAATGCTGTATAAAAGTTTTGAGTGAAATCCTGACCTGTGATGGAATGGAAGGGTAAAATGCCAATTAGCTGCCTTCAGGATAATGCCCACCATTACCTACTTCAGATCCCATCTACAGCATTTAATGGTAAAACCTCTCCAGGAACTATGGCCTGAAACTCCAGAGCTGTATCAGTTTTACACTTGGCTATTCTGTCATTTTTGTTTTGATCATGAAGTAGGAGCAACCTAAAAGACATTATCATGTGGGGCTAGAAGGAATTTTCTACTGTTGGTCTGGTGGAGCTGTTCATAGTATAATTGATCGTAAGTGGCCATCAAATAGGTGTCCATGATCTAATATTGTATACAGAAGAAAGTATTGTCAACATGTTTCATTTGAAAGAAAAAAGAAATGTTTGCCTTCAAAATCATATTTTTGAAGTAGTCTTGAGTAGCTTAATGACAGTGAAAGCATGTATGATGTGTTACAATTTTCTGTCACTTCTAAATTAAAAAAAAAAAATTATCTTAGAGCTGTGAACGATTTTGCATTCCAGAGTGATCATCTCTTCGGCACCACCTACATCCCGCGTGCCAACATCACCCACTTGATTTGGACTCCATTTCTTCAGCCTGTTAGTTTGGACCACAAGACTGACCCCATTTAGTAATATAGTTTGAGAATATCTAAAAAACCTACTTATTAGGCTTTTTAACTTTTAAATAATTGAAGCCAGCTATCCTAGTTCATAGAAAATACACAAGCTTGCCAGACATGCTGATTCTCCTCCTACTGTTACTGAATTGTTACCCTTTTTTCCTGTCTTACTAACACTCATTTCTAATGCTTATTAGCCAAGGCTGTGAGCAATCAGAAGAGGCTGAAACTTGTACCATATAAGAGCTTTGCAAAATTGAGTTAATAAAATGTAGCAAAGCTCTTAAAAGAGCAAAGAAAGTTCAGCACACAATTTCCCAATGATTATCACTAGGCATAATGTTCCAATTTTCATCTGAAAAGCTCCCTCTATGGAGAAAACTTAGGGGGTTATTTTTGGGAACAATTGTGAGACTTAGAGTCTGATTTATTTATCAATTGGGCAGTACTGGGACTTCCCCACTTCTGTTGTATTCTGGGTCAGCTCATAGTGCTCACTGCCACATGTAAAAATTATGACAGCGTGACTGAGCAATGATCCACATAGAGTGCTGTCTTGTCTCCATAAATTATCCATACATCTCAAAAGAAGGTGAAAGAATGACCTAATGGCCATTTATAGGCTACTCAGCTCCTCAGAGAAATTTCTTATCTCCTATTAGCTGTAGCTCTTCCCTTTTTTATTTCTCTTGCCTAATTTAAATTCAAACGATCTCATAAATTTAAATATCTAATCCTATGAAAATTCATTAATTCTAATTTGTGCCAATGAATTCTACAGCTTTAGTTATGCATTTTTAAATTTTTCTATCAGTTTTAAATTTATTTTTAATTGCTCATTGAATAGGTCCTGAGTCATGTACTGTAAAAACAAGCCATCCATCTGTCTTGCATCCTGTTTTCCTCAGCCATGTTTCTTCTTAACTTTTCAAACTCTCATTTTCCATTTGAACACTTCAAATAATTATCACCTGCCTCCTCCTATGCTCCTTTTAAGAGAGGGGGACCAGACTTGTAATATTACATTTTTCTTGCGATGTCCTTTGCTATCCCTTTGGCCCTTTGTTTTCTTTCATTACTGTTGCAAAGCGAGCAGTGCTTTCATCATTAGCTCAGAATGATACCTGAGATGCCTTCCTATATGTTTCATCCTAATTAATCAACTCCAGCAATGTCTAAGCCACTTGGATGATTTCTCACACATGGATTTCATCTGTTGGCAGCTGCTCGGTCACAAACTCTGAGTCTCTTCCACCTTCCTTGCAGTTGCAGTGTTCATGCCCTCTCTCAAAGTCTATTAAAAAAAGTTAATAGTGAAGCCATACGTGTTTGCAAGAGGTCCACGGGTGGCAGTGTCATCCTTTCATCCCACTGAGACCTGACCCCCCCTTTCTGCCTCTTAATACTCTTTCACTTCCCAGTTGATGAAAATGTCATTTCTAATGACATGCTGTTGCACCTCATCCTGGAGCGTGCAGCATGAGAGGCAAAGCACAGCCCATGGCGGGGGAAGGTGGGGATGGAGGAGGGAAAGGAAGGGAGGGGGTGGCAATGAGGCCTCCCTACCAAAAGGTTGAGAGCTTCAGATGTACAAAATACATCTGAGTTTCACTAGATACTGGAAGAGTGTATTTGGCTTAGTCCAGACTTGGATGCTAATACATCCTGCTTCTTGAGGGACTTCAATACAAAGCTGTCCTCTTTGTATTGAAGTTTTAATGTTTTCCTTTGATGCTTCAAAAGAAAACCCAAAAGTTACCATTAAGGATAATTTTTCTATTCATAAATATGGAAGCCTATTTGACAAAAGGAACTTAGTTCTCTTACTACATGTTGGCAATTATTTTAGCATTAATGTCCAGAACTGGAGCTATCCTGAGGATTTCCCCCAGCTTTACGTTAAGGTGATTCCTGTGCTGTGCACCAAGCACGTGAAAAGCTCTTGTTGACTATTAGTTATCCACATGATCAGTCTGGCACAGCCCAGTGAGTGTATCGATTAGGAAGATAAGGCTTCAGCAAGTCAGTGACAGAATAGAAATTGTCTAACTTTGGCTTATTGCATTGTTGTATTAAAGCAATATATAATTTCTTATATTAGCTATTTACCCCACATTTGTTTAACAAAATATAGTTCCATAGAATTTAGAGAAACTCCATTCTTTTTCCTTTGAAGAAACGAAATTATATATTGTAATACTATCTATAAAGATGTTAAATATTTTAATATAGATAATACATACACACACATAAATATAAATAAATTTTATATAGATAAAAATTAAATTAATTTATATATATATTAGCATAGTAGTCTCCACCTAGCAGTTTAGAAAAGTGCAAAAAGAAAAATCTAAGGCTGTCCAAAAGGAGACAGCCTTGCTAGACAGCTCTTCCAAACCTAAGATCATGCAAATTTTAGCTAAGTTTGTTAATGCAAGTATCTGAGCACCATCAAAGTCTAGTTTAGAACTTGACGTAGTATCCAAATGGCCCAATTTCTTTTATGTATGAGAATTAAAGCAGATGAACTTTTTCCATGGGATAACATAAAAGTCTCTCTCTATATACATATGCATATATATAGTCTGTAGCGTTTAATTCAAAGGGATGAAACCATATGAAATTTGGATTTAAGTGATTAACTCTTGAACTCATCTTCGAAAATGTCAGCCTCTAGAGAAAATTGTACTTATCATTTTTATAATCTTTGGCATGTTTGCTTTTCCTAAGTAACTATTGCTTTCCTGTTTTCAAATCTGAACTGTAAAAATAATTATATAATTGGGTTAAACAAGTCAGAAACAAAAGGTGGAACAAATGTAAAGAGGTGAGCATTGCATTTAGCTTGACTGATTTTTTCACTGAGAGAAACAAGAGAAAATGAAACAAAAATCAATGTCTCTGCATGGCAGCTTACATAGCAGCAGACAAATTATCTCCTACCCTTGCAAGATCATGCTCTTAACGTATTGCATTTCAGGGGTCTGACAGAGTTATATTTTGCTTTTTATCTTTTGGGAATTATATTAAGACAACCAGCAACTCCAGCAGTCTCATGCTTGGTACTCTTCTTTGGCGTATGAACCAGACTACTAGTGGTCCCACTTAAATCAAAAAAAAACAAACCATCAACCAACCAACCAACCAACTCCCCGCCCCCAAACTCAGAAGAAAAGCAACAGATCAGTGCTTTTGCAGCACCTGAATATTGTTTTTCCAGATTGAGAAAGCAAGCCATCGGTTTACTATCTAAAGAAGATAAAAATGTGCAGGGTTTCTTAAGCTTAGAACTCCTTTATGTATACCATGCCTTTCTTGGGTACATTTGTACGGTTGAAGACACTAGAGGAGACTTCTCTTGACTTCACTAATCATTGGATGAAAGTCCCCTGAAAGCTTTTCTTCTATGCTTTTTAAAAGTCGAAAGCTGAAGTTTAAAAGAATTTGACGGGAGCGCAGCCTTAGCAGGAACATCTCAAGAAGGAGCTTGACCATCCACTGCCCATGTTTCTCTTAGGTCACTGCAAAGCAAGGTTAATGCAGCTTAGCTTGCAAGGAAGAGGGTTGTAGTGACTCAGGTTATGCATGATTGCTTATTGAGCTGTGATAACTTGATTAGGAGTCCAAGTACCAAGCTTTTGCCATGAAATTCACCTTTTCACAGGGCTCGCTCCCAAATAATATCACTTGCTGAGAGAATTAAGTATGGACTCAACCCTGAGTTTTTTAACAGCTTGAATATTTGCATTAACAAACCTGCTTCATAGTTTGGGCCTATACAGTTCAGGTTTTTAGATTGTATCTGAACTTTATATTCTGGAGTCAGGCTGAAAGAAAAAGACCGCAGGCATCTCCTAAGAATGCTTTACTCAGATTTGTTCTTCCTGCTGTGTGAGGTGATGGGAGCTCTAATACTTTATATGGTAACTTCTGTATGAAAAAGCACATAAAAATAGTCAAAGGGAAGAAAGCAAATTTCAAAGAGTTGGTTTTGGTGTTTCTTTTTTCATTTTACTCTGAAGATGAAAATTGTCCCATATGGCTGAACTACTCACATCTTCCCCCACTAGAAAGCAGATCCTTGTGGAGTGAAAATTGGCTTCAGAACCTGAAGTATGAAATTTAATTTTTTAAACATATTTCAGATCTCAGGTTTTGCATATCTTTGTAGCAGAAATAGTCATTTGACTGAATTTCTCGTCAGAAAGTAGAGCTTTAGCAACTCAGTCATCCATTGCAAATTACAACTTTCTGAAAAAAGGCCTCACCAGATTCAACAATTCGTATACACAGTTATTTCTACTACTAGCCAGTTTTAATCATTTACCCCTCACTGATGTCTCTATTTTTATTTCTAAAGCCCAATATAAACATATGAAAGAATGAAGTGTGGAATCTGATTTGAGAATCAAAATGTAAATAATGCTCAAAAAAATATACAGTTTCAGAGATTATTTTCTTCCCCATAACTCCCAACTGCCCAACTGCAGAGTCCAAAATGACTTGAATCATCCAAATGTAGGACTGTACAGTCTTGTACTGGGACATACAAAAACCCAGGGAATCCTACAATGAAACTTGTACAGCTGTAGATATTCAGATTTACCCAGAACAAAACCTACATCACTTTAGTTTAATTCCAAAGGTTTATTTTGCTATCATTGTGCACAGACATAGTTGATCACATACATGTAACCCACCTGCGGTACTTGTACAAACACCATCTCACAGTACCTCATCCCAATGTCACAGACGGGAAAAGAGAACATGACACCACACAACACTCACTGACAAGCACATGGGCTGTAGACAATTTGATACATTCAACAAGCAAACCAAATGACAAATTGCTGACATTTTCCACTTTGTCCTCTCATTGCTGGAGAAGCTATAGCAGCGTAACAACGGAAAAAAACCACTATGGAACAACTTGAAGAACAACACAAAACTCTCGTTAGGGTCAGAGATGAGAAAGTTAATGCAGTACCAGTACATCTGAAGTTTCCTCAGAAACTTCCACAACCCAAGGCAGAGGACACTGCAGCTACCTTCCCTGGCCAGTGAGCAAAGCACCTGCACACATACACATCTGGAGACTGGAATTGCTTTTAACCCATACCATAGGCTGGAGCAAACTGCTGGTAAGACGTGCTACCACGGTGTACTCAGCATGTAGCAGCTCTCTTTACAGTTGCACAGAAAGTGTGTATCTGGAGTGTGCCTATCTCAGGTAGCGCAAGAGATGGGCAAATGGGGCTGCAGAAGAGAAAACATAACCCCCTGCTGTTAAATCTGTACAAGCCCCTGAGCTGTGATAGGAAATTCTATTGAACCATCTCTTTACCAACACATTCAGAGCTGGGCTCCAAATGCAACTGTAAGCAACTGTAAGACAATTTTATCTTGTTGCAGAAGTCCAATACAACTGCCGTATCAGGCCAACAGGATATTTTATTGAAGATATCCAATGGCAACATTATCAACACGTAATGCCTGTAAGGTACAGTAATGAAAAGCATTAAGTGCTAAATTCTCTTAATTCTAATAATAATAATGGTTTCCAATCCTGCCACCTTGACTCAAATCAGATCACATCATACCATGTTAGTAGCCCTAACTGCAATGTAAGGTAATTCTCAATCTGAATAAGAGGGTCTGAGCTTGCCAGTCTCGCACTGCAGGCAGAAGAGGAAGAATTTCTTCCTGAAATTGTCTGGAGGGGTGGCATTCAAGCTAATTTTTTACATAGCCATTCACTTAGCAAGCCTCATGTAACACATGGAATAGGCAACGAAAGCCACTGAAAGATGATATGTTCATTTGCTACATATTTAATTTTACAAGTGGTTATTAGAAAACATCTTTCTTCTCTTTTCTCCATAGTATTTGATTAGCTTCTCTATATGGTTATCAGTTGGTATAATCCTGATTCACTCTGTTTCTTAACAGTAGCACCAATATCATAAATCTGATTTTTCATTCTTAATTCTCTTGCTCATATATATTTTCATTTTCTTACTTGTTGCTGTACCTCTATCCCAGTAAAATAGCATAAATCCTGGCATAAAGGCTCAGATCAATTTTTTTTCTATTACCCAGTACTGAAATTGCCCTATTAGGTCAGCTTACAACGTGTGCTGTAAATACGCCACATATAAATAAATCACAGTATAAAACCATATACATCATTTAGTAGTAATAGCTGAACATTAGGATCTCTGATTTTGATTTACAGTATAATTTACAGTGTAAAACAAAACAATAAACAGCTTACCACTGGGGGAAATCTGAAAAAAACAAGTATTGGAAAGCAATTCTCCATTCTATATACATATGAATATACATATTCATATATTTCTGTATTTGCAATATATTCATATATATATATGAATATATATATTTTTTTTTCAAAATACCCCCAAATGTATGAACTTCTGGATTAGTAAATATAACTTGTGGAAGCAGCTGGCTCTACCTAAATGCTTCACTTGCTTCTTGTGCCTTACTCATAACTGAGAGCAGCTCTAAGACTTACTGACTTTTCAGATAAAACAGCTAACTATTTAATTTAAAAGTGCTTATTACTCCCTCAGCATCCAGGTACCTAGAAGGATCAAAAAACCCTATTATTAAAATTACAAACTGGAAAGATGATGTTCACCAAAAAAAAAAAAAAATCCCACATGGAAGGGAATGGATAACCTAACCCTTGACAGCCTGCTGAGTCTTTCTATCATGAAATTAAGCAGATTCTGAGGACAATTTTAAATAGCATTAAATAGCTTAGAAACTTATTAATGTGAACTAGGTCTGGAGCTTCAGAATCTAATGCCCAAATGAAAATTAGTGTTTAAATATGAAATAGGCACCCAAATTCCTTTGGAGATCTGAGTGTTAAGAAAAGTCATTTGTTGGGTCTCAGGGAAATTTTGGCTCCTAAGACTTGTTTTAAAAGGAACCTGAAAAGCAAAAAAACAATCAAAAAACCCCCAACCCTTGGAAAACTTGTTTAATTTTTTTTTTAATGCTATACCCTACATGTACCATCAGAGTTCTCTCACTTCACCATGAGGTTTAGTTTTCATATTAAAGCTTCTATAGCTATTCTTAAAAAATAAAATTAAATATACATCGCTCTCTCTCTCTCCCCCCGCAGAAATGCAGTGCCAGCAAACCCAGAAACTAGAGGCAACTCTATTACTAGTTGATCAGGATTTACAAGAGAGACAAGGAAACCCATCAGGACCTGGAGCTCCCCATTTGTGAGAGGCTGGGAGATGTTGAGACTAAGCAACTGAAAGTCAAAATAGCTGGTAAAGGAATGGGAGGTCGGGGGAGTGTCACGAGCCTTCTTTCAAGTCCTCAATTCTCACCTGCAACTTTAGTGACATATTGGGAAACGTGGAGAAATGCGAGCCAGTACCATTTCAGGTTCGCTTGATTCTTAGCAGGCCCCTGCTGGGATCTCTTCCCTTTTCCCTGCCTTCTCCTCTTCCTCCCCCTCCTCCTCCTCCCTGGCAACTGCACACACACCTCCCCGTGAGCACACAGGGGTGCTCAGCCAGCTGCTGAGCACAGCCCCTGCTCCCCACCACCACTTCGCTTCGCCGAGTCTATATTCCCCACCCCACTCACCACAGCACCTATTTCACAGGTGTTCAAGAAAATTCTGGCTTTTATGGATTTAGTCAGCTGCCGCTACTGCTGCCTCTCGTTTCCTCAACCATCACCCTAGCTGCTAACGAATTCACTCGTACTCACTTAAAACATTCAAGGGGGAAGCATTTCATGCTGTCACATAAAAAAATACAAGTTGTGCATTGCTATAAACATACTGAATGAAAAGAGCATGTTTTCCCCCGTCCCCCAAAAGAGCATCCTGGGTTTACACAATCCCTTTTTTGGTTTCCCCATTGTCCACCGAAGACGTAAAGTTTGATTCTTGTTCTGCACTCGATTTCCTGTCCCCTGGGTAGTGGTTCATTTCTTTCATTTCTAAAGATACTTTATTCCTTTTGGCAAATGCCTGGCTGATCTCATTAAATGTCTTATTTTTTGTTTCAGGCAGGACAAAAAACAGGTAGGTAGCTCCTGCGAAGCAGATGGCAGCAAACACGAGGAAGCAGTAGGTCTGTAAACCACCCTGCAAATAGAAAACAAAGGAGAAGGTCATTATAAAAGGGACAAAAAAGTCAGAAGAAAAGCAACATCAGGAATGGTTTGAAAGAAAAAATGGGTGGTATGGAGCAATTTTTAACCAAGTACAGTAAGTGCTGGCATTCATTGCAAGTCAGAGCGCTTCGAAGTTCATAAAAATGCATGAATCTTTAGTTCTTCCAACACTGCCTGTGGCCCATCGATGGAAAAGCAGGTTCCTGGCAGAGGCACGCAGATCTGCAATCTAGGCGATGCTGGGAGACACCAGACTGAGTTCAGGCACTGCGGGTGTGAGGAGAGCAGGTGGCAGCAGGGCTTCTGCTATGTGCATGGCTTAACTGAGCCTTGCGCTGCCGTGGTATTTCTGGAAATGAGGCTGATGTTTCTCCGGGTTGCTCTGCATACTGCCTTGCAATTTCTAGGTACAAAAAATGAGGCACGCTTTTGCAACGCCATGCACCTGTACACAACACATGGGAAACCTGTTATAGCCAGGGGCATCTGCATCACAGTAGTTACAAACTTTGTGATTTGCAAAATAAACAAGGAAAAAACCCAAACAAGAGACATTTGTATTATTGCTAAAGTTACGTGAGCTTACAGCGGGAAAACAATCCCTAAAATGCACTTCCTTCATGCTAGAGACTAGTCTAAGAATTAACTGAAAATTAAGTACAGGCCATATTTGAATGTTTTGGATTTTACTTCACTACAAAAGAAGACACAAAAAAGACAGAAAGAAGTTAATTTATAAACTGATTATAAAGGCTCAAACCAACTACTAGGAGTTGCACTTCACTGAAACATAAGTATTTCTTGCCTGGTGATTATTAGATCATTTAGTAGCTTTCAGTTATGTTTCAATAGTCCAGTTTTGAAAAACGTTTGGTAATTACAACATCGCCAGTTGTGCTTTGTTGAACTAGGAAGAGGTTTGGTATTGTGGCTCCAGTGAAACCTGCCAGCCTTTGAGGAAACCTCCCTTCCTCCTCTATTGATTTACCTCACTGTGTCCTGAAAACAAATGTCCAATGAACACATATTTTTGACTTGTTTTTATTAACAAGGCTGATTTAAACCAAAAGGGGTATCTCCGGCTCCAAAAATAAGGTGACCTTTCTGTGGTGCCTTGCGTGAGGTCATGAAGAGCGAATAAGAGGAGAGCTGGACCCCTCATACATCACCCCAGGTGTTGCAAGGCAGAGGTTACCCCAGGGAAAATCACTCAGGACGGAAGAAGCAGACATGGCTTCCTATACATATTTACAATTGCCATTAAAGGTATGTATCTGAAACAATTAAGACAGAGCTAGACAATGATGTAACCCTGACTTTCCACGTTTTTCTAATACACTCTCATTGTCGTTAGAATCATAGAATCATAGAAAGGTTTGGGTTGGAAGGGACCTTAAAGATCATCTAGTTCCAACCCCCGTGCCATGGGCAGGGACAACTTACACTAGACCAGGTTGCTCAAAGCCCCATCCAAACTGGCCTTGAACACTTCCAGGGAAGGGGCATCCACAGCTTCTCTGGGCAACCTGCTCCAGTGCCTCACCACCCTTATAGGGAAGAATTTCTTCCTTACAGCTAATCTAAATCTACCCTCTCTCAGTTTAAAGCCATTAACCCTTGTCCTATCACTACATGCCCTTGTAAAAAGTCCCTCTCCAGCTTTCTTGTAGGCCCCCTTCAGGTACTGGAAGGCTGCTAGAAGGTCTCTCCGGAGCCTCTTCTTCTCCAGGCTGAACAACCCCAACTCTCTCAGCCTGTCTTCGTAGGAGAGGTGCTCCAGCCCTCTGATCATCTTCATGGCCCTCCTCTGGACTCGCTTCAACAGGTCCATGTCCTTCTGATGTTGGGGGCCCCAGAGCTGAAGGCAGTACTCCAGGTGGGGGCTCACGAGAGCGGAGTAGAGAGGGAGAATCACCTCCCTCAACCTGCTGGCCATAGTTCTTTTGATGCAGCCCAGGATACACTTGGCTTTCTGGGCTGCAACTGCACGTTGCTGGGTCACGTTGAGCTTCTCATCAATCAACACCCCCAAGTCCTTCTCCTCAGGGCTGCTCTCAATCCATTCTCAACCCAGCCTGTATTTGTACTTGGGATTGCCCCGACCCATGTGCAGGACCTTGCACTTGGCCTTGTTGAACTTCATGAGGTTCGCATGGGCCCACCTCTCAAGCCTGTCAAGGTCCCTCTGGATGGCATCCCTTCCCTCCAGCACGTTGGCCGCACCACAGAGCTTGGTGTTGTCAGCAAACTTGCTGAGGGTGCACTCGATCCCAGTGTAGTTATACCAGTCCTACACTGCAGGCTGGTTAAGCTCCCTGCTTTGGGGGCTCAGGGTATACACAATTCCTAGGATTATTTTTATGTTTCTCTTGCTCCGTATACATCATATATGGCATGGAAGAAGAACATGAATTCACGTGCGGAACAAGAAAGAAAAAAAGAAAAAACCCTTTTCTGCAGCTGCTTTTTAATACCATGGCTAATTGCCAGCCTGCCTAGTCACAATGTTTTCTGTGGATAATTCATGACCTAGTTCAGCCCTTCAACTCTTGTCTGTAACAGGGAAAGCTGGAAAGTGCATCCTCTGATATTGACTATGGACTCTTGAGATCATCAATGCTTTTTTTGTTAAATCCTAGAAGCACGAACTCCTGAGCAACCTGACAATCACAAGCCAAAGAGCACGGATGATGAGGGGGGAAAATATTCTGGCATGGGAACAGATATGACTTTCAAGCTTATACAGAGGCAGAAGCAAATGGATTTAGTAGACAGGAAAAAATAACTTCACAGATAAATCATCCTGTCATGTTAAGAATTCAAATTTTCCATCTGGATCTTCTGCATTTGAAATTGTTGTTCAGCAGAATGGTATAGCTCCAAACTGGAATCATGTTTTTCCCTTTTTAAAATCTTCATTAAACTAAATCTTCTCCATGATGAAAATGAACCAGTAATGCCTAGTATGAATAAGCCTGGCAATCAGATGCCACAAGTTACCAGCATCTCTTGGTGGTGCAGCCACAACTTTGTCCCACCTTTCTTATTCCTGTTTATTTCTTTGCTGTCCATGATCTAAATTAGCGTTATCTTCTTTGATTCATGTCTCTTTAAACCTTTTCTAATTGAACTGAACACTCTCATGAGTGTGTATTTTATTTGCAATTATTTTACATAATGTATTTACATTTATTGGTAATAAACTTGCTCTCCTTAATTTCTGCAGATCCCTTTAGAAGTAGCCCCCAAGGACCTCCAACTGAAGTTCCACAGAGAATAAGCTAAAAATTAAATTTTACTATAAATCTTACAAATGGGATTGTGGGAAGACACCAAGATTTTGCACTCCTTGTGTTCAGCAGGATTAGCACAACAGAGCCCTGATTCCTGGACAGGAACACTGCAGGGCAATCACAAAATGCCCTTTTCTCAGCAGCTAGTCTTCAGACATAATATTTCCTTAAAGCTGGTTATTATTTTACACACAGAGGAAAGACTAACACACATATTCATAAACCTTTCGTAACTCATTCAGAGTTCAACTCATCTCACCCAAACCTGCATTTGGCAGAGAAGAATGTCACGTGTGAATTAAATTACTCGTTATAAGCACGAAACCTTCTACCTGCTCCGCACACTGATAAAGGATGTAGGACAGATGTACAGGATAAAGTGGAAGGAAAATGTTAAATCCTGAATCCTAACTCAACAGAAACCCTTGGTGGGACATTGGGGGGATACAGCTCAGCCTAGATGTTTAATTCATTTTTATCCATTTCTGATGTATTCTGAATTGCCTGGTGCTGGAGGAAAGATCTGAGGGGTGGAAGTATTAATAGATTGGCCACAACATATTTGATGTGCCCATCAAGGGATCCAGAAGCTAGGATAATGTGCTGGGAAAAGGGTAAATGCTGAGTTATTGAATGATGGCTACTACAGAAAAGGTACTGATAGACAGATCTGACAGGAAAATGGATCTGTGTCTTTGTTCCATGAAATTAGTATAGTTTCTCTTATTTATATTATATTATATTATGTATTATATTATGCCCATGAAGCCTGTATCTCTCATTTACTCTTTGACATCTGTAATCTCCAAATCCATAGTCTCTCTTTGTTGTTTTACTCCTTCCAACTTGCTAGAGACAAGACATCTCTAGAGACTTTGCAGCTGCCACTCTAGAACTAAAACCCCAGAGTTTTGCTTATCTTGGTCTGGGGTGGGAGTAAAACACTGAGGAAGAACTTCAGTTAAAGTCTTGGGTGGCAAAGCACAGATACTCTGCAACTCTGTGTATTTGGCCCAGCGGACATGGTCTCAAGGTCCTTTACTGACATGTGCATTCTCAATGATATGAGAATAATGACAACATATATGATAAAATTTGAAAAGGTAAATGTTTTTCTATACTTTGTAACATTATTTCACTAACTGCATGGGATAGAAGCCTCAGTGTTCAAAAACTGAATACTTTTATCCACCTGAAGAGTAGTTTGACTCTTAATAAAAAATACCATATCCAAACAGCTGGAGGCGAGGGTTAAAAGAGGAAGGGAAGGGCGGGGGAAGAAGCAAAAGCAAGCCAATTCTGAATGGAAATTCTAACTAAATACAGAATAAATTCAAGGAAAGTATGCGGTTTCTGTTACTTCTCAGGTATCCCACATAAGGACGGGTCACTCCCTTACACTCAGCTCCTAGAAGCAGCAGCATCAATGCTGGCCAGGCAGGAGGCACTGAGCCAGCCCCATCCATGCCCCCGCCACATCCACTCAATTCTCTTCAGACTGCCTGCACGTACTGCTCAGGTTCAGAACAAGCTGCCACCTTCACCAAGGTGTTTCTCCTCCTCCAACACCAGATAGGCTTGCCAGAGCTAGGAACACAGTTCTTTAGCAATACCTGAAGCCAGGCTTTTATGTACAAGGTTAGAAACCAAAAGGAAGACAGAACAAAGCGCTACAATAGTCCGTGCTTTGTAGCTGTTTTCCCCTCACATTTCTTCAGTATGCCCTCCTGCATGAACATCCAAGGTTCAAAGTTGCCCAAAGTTTCAGGTGGTTTCCTAAATAACAACGGCTCTGTCTCTTGATAGGCTCATAGATATTCGTTCAGAGGCAAGGTCAGATACACAGGTGAAGGTCCTTGAAAGCCCAGGCTTTCTGTGGGTTACTGAAGGTCACCTGCCCTCCCAGGTGCACAGGGGAGGGCAAGAGAACAGCAGACACACACACTGATGCAATCTCCCGAGGAAAGCACCTTGGATACCTACAGCCTGTTCCTAGTTATTCAGCAGGCTAATAAAACCTTTCCAAAGCAGGATTTACATTAGATTTTTCAAGACTGGTGAGGGCTATTTCTATATGGGATATTTAAAAGTTAAGCATAAACTTTTAAACTCATCACCTTCTATTTTCACACCAGCTTTCTAAGGAGGCTATTTAAAACACTGCATTTCTGAAAATGTCCTGCCAGCTGAGTCTTGAATTACTCATTTTTCTCTTCTCTTTTCTGCAGCCGATCAAGGCTCTGTATTTGTCAAAAAAAGGAAAACCAGGAAACAATTCACCTAAGACACGCATGCAACTACCACAAAAAAGAATCAAAGTCGAAGGACTCAGGCAATTCCCCCAGATCAGATCCCAGGTGTGTCAAGCAATCAAACCTGACTTTGAGGATGAGATGTAGCTGCATAAGCGAGGTGTATAAATAAGTAGGTGCAGCCCAGCCACATTTTCTTAAGCAAAGAGGTTAACAAACATATTCTCAGCTTGTGTAGGGCTGCTATACACATTAGACAGAATGTACAGGCATTTCCTCCACATCCCTTTAAATAAAATGGTAAAGAATACTTAATTTTTACCACTATGAACAGACTTAAAGTGCCCAGAATGAATGAGCAAGAGCTCATTTTTTCAAGGTAAAAAGGAAAATGAAACAAATAAAAAACCTGGCATTGAAATGGCCAGATTTCCGGTTTTGATTAAAAAAAAAATTATCAATTTGCCACTTCTAAAGACTGCTAGCTGAGAACAGTCTTCCTGATAATAGCTTACATGCTGTGAACATTGTAGTCTGGAAAAATATAAAAGTAGTTCAGTAGAACATCATCACGTGCTATTGAATGATGGCTGCTTACTGACTTAACTCATTCAGTAGCAAAGGTTAAATTCTAAGCAGGACTGTGACACTGAAAACAGGAAAATAGATATTCTAGGGAAGATGCAGCAAAATAAATGAGCAAATGAACAAATTCTGAATCAGATTTAGCAAGCTTAAGAAATTAATATTTTTAAAACAGAATTTTTGGCTCTTCCCAGCAAATGCCAAAATGTGATTCTAAACTCTCAACTTGCAATGTCACAGCCGCTTGGCACTGGCAACGGGTGCGTGCATTTGGAACTTGCCATGAAGATGAGAGTCATGAGATGAGGGTCAAACTGGATTTTGAAGTGATGAAGTCAAATTATAATGGTTAGATGTCTTACTAAAATGATCAGCAGCAAAACAGTTATTCAGGTAAACATTTCACTTTACTTTGCCTCAAATTACTATAACCCACTGAAAAAAATGGATGAGAGAATTTGTCTCCTCTACCTCTTGTCCTTCTTCAGTTTCAGACATAATTTAAGCTTCTGCTGAAGGTGCAAGACACAGAAGAAGAACAGAGCACTAAAATACAATGTATGAAACATATTCCCTAAGTAAAAAATAGAGACGTTTTCAGACATGAACTGCAATTTCAACCCCAACCCTCACACATTCACTACCTCCTCATAAAAAAGTTAACAGATCCTTGTATTTTATACTTGAAGTGGGTTGCTTCTAATTAAGAGCATTTTTTCTCATATCTAACCTTCTGATAGCCTACATTTCATTTTTTCATATTTGAGGGGAACTTTAGCCATTTCCCTTAATACAGGTGCACTGTAGTAAACATCAGATGTATTTGCAAAAGCTTAAAATAGCTTGGCTGAGGGAATCTATGTATAGGCTTCTGTGTACACCTTTGTTACTGAAATTCTTGTGCTGCATAAGAGAAAAACTCAAGCGGTATTATTACACAGTAAGGAAATAATAAGGAACCCAAAAGATAATCTTCCTGGATAAATGGATCTTGATGCATGAGAAGGAAAATCTCAAGTGTGAAAATAAGGAAAAAGCAGAACAGAAGTGCAGGAGAGCCTCCCGTAACAAGTATAATGACTCAGAAGTATTACTTCACAGGCAGAAATAAATTAGTTTCTGAAAGAGGGAAAATAAACACACATATAGGTCTTTGCATTGTACTAGTAAGCAATCTGAACTAAGGCTACAAGCCTTGTAGCACCTGTATCCCATGTGATACTGAGCTCCATCTGGATCACAGATCCAAGCATGTTATTTTTCAAGACACTTTAGTCTAAAAAGAAAAGAAAATCAAAGTTTACCCCATTTCTAGCTAGTGACAATTTGTACTTTACTTCTTTCAGATGCCTTCTACCCTAATGTAAGTAAAAAGCTTATATCAAGACACATGAAAATTCAAAGAGTACCGTCTCTGAGTTCCTCACTTAAAAACCCAGCTAGGAAAAGCACTTGCTACTTGGCGGACATGATGTCTACCCAGCTATTTATTGTCTCCTTTCCTGTCATCTCAGCACCTGCCTCTGCCTCTCAGCATCAGCATCTGCCAACCAAAGCACCAACCCTGGCCTCCTACGCCAGGGCACAAGAATTACACCTCCACCCACCAGCTCAGAAACTGGGCACAACCTGACTACGACGGGCTGCAATGAGCTGCACATCTACAGCTATGTCCTCATTTTATTGTCCTTATGCAGAAAGGTTAGGCAAACATCAGCGCTCAACGCCAAGCACTTCTCCATTGAAAAGGTGTTTCCCAGCCACAACTGCAGAGGATATAGGCAGCTCTTCATAATAAAAATTTTAAATTTATTTTTTGTCACACAGTATTTACTATATAATTTCTTTCATATCCTTCTCTGCTCATGCTCTTACACTGTTCATTGTTTTAATGTTCTGAGAACAAAGATATTAATAGGATTTTTTAGTTATTTTAAAGGTGTTCCTAACGTTTGCTATGGCTCAGAACAGGCTATCACCTTGTTGGCTGAACCCTCCTGTGAAGACACACACCGTTATGGGCGGGACATTGACGGGGTGTGACAGGACAGCCCCAAAACTTTCCATCAATTTCTCAGATATTACTGAAGCCTGCCCCAAATCTAGTGACTTGTTCATCCATCATAAAAAGCACATAATTTTCCATTGCCAGTGACACTGACAGGAATTACAGAGGTCATTTCTGTCAGTCACTTGGTTCCCCAGCAGCCTGAAGAGCCAGGCACCTATGTATAACTTAAGCTTTTTACGCAAGTCTTCATTAAGGTCTGAGTGTTCATCTCTGGAACCTATAGCACAATATATATCTGCTTTATCAACATGCCCCAATTTCCAATTACAGGGAAACAATGCAAAAAAATAGATGATGGAGGATAGATACAACTATTACGACTTTGCAAAATCAAGCTGGTTTTTTATAAGTGGACAAAACATTTAAACTGCACAGTGACATTTATTAGTCCCTGCAAAAATGAGATATTCTACGCTATTGCTCTGCCAGAGAGCTGCAAAATGTCTTGCAGTTTATTACTATTATTGCCTCAGTTTTGCTGCAAAAATGCTGCAAGAGAATGATGCCTTTGTATCCCATTTTGGGATAACACAAGTTTCTTGTGGCAGAAGTAAAAGACGGGAAAAATCCCTGCAGTCCTCAGGGACTGTATGTAGGCCTGGAAAGATGAAAAAGAGGTTCCTCCCATTTCTAAATGAGCCTCGTTTAAGTCCTTTCTTTTTCCGAGGAAACCATAGCAGCAATTCAGTTCTTTGTCATTTTGATAGGGAGCCACATCATTTTCTAGTACAACCATGTGGAGAGATTTGAAGACCTCCATCGATCACTTCCCCAGCACTTCTGAGGATTTCAAAACTCTCTCCTTGCTGTAGGCATGTAGTCCCACAGTGCCAAAGGTAAAAGTCAAACCCCAGCCAGGACTAAAATCAGCTTTCCACTTAGTTGTCCTGTAATCATAACTAGGTATTCCTCTGCGATCCCTGGTTATTGGAAACATCTGTATTAGGAGGAAAGCCCAAAGATGAGTTGTTCTGGAAAATTCCTGAGGGGATAGGGAGGGAACCAGAGGAGCAGTAAAGATGCAGCTGGTCTCTGCAGGGCAGAAAGGTGGAAAAGGAGGGCTCTGGGCAGCCAGTTTTGGTTGCTGAGATGGAGCAGCCAGGCAGAGGCTAAAGCACACTCATCAGACTGAAGGCCAGTTGAATGAGGATTGCACAGAGGCTAGCAAAGAAGGGTACAAAACAGAGGCAAACATAAGCTCAACCAGCTGCCATCACCATAATCCAGGGAGAGGGGGGATGCGTGTGCAGCAATGGGGCAAGCAGCAGGCAAAGGTAACACAAGAGATGTTACAGAACCAAGTATGAAACCCCAAGAATATTCATGGCGGATAAAAATGACTAATTTCCTGATTTCCTCTCTGGCTTACATCTGCTTCCAGTGTGTTACTGGGAAAGGAAATTGCATTATTCTACAATGTAGTTTAGTATATCCATGCTAAGATTCCAATTTCAGTAAAATACATAGCAATTTAAGTATTTCTTGAATATGCACTGAATATACACCGTGACTTTGACACCAAAAAAGAACTCTGCACAGTCTTCTAGAAAGAGAAACTGTTATAACAGAAAACTTCTGGAGAAATCTGCTATGTTGTCCTGCAGTATAATACTAATTTACCATGTGGTCATTAAGTGCCTCATAACAATCTAATGGAACAAACTGAAATATGAAATAATAATGCATCAGCACGTAATGAAAATAACATGTTATGAAATTAATTGCTAATTATTAATGCTTAGTAATTCTTTGTATTTACACAATACATTACAAAAATTAAACAGCACCTTTTTCTAGATAACACGTAATTTAAGGTCCTACGACACCATTGGATTACGGAAGTCTGTCCCTGCAAACTTACTGTTACTGAAGAGTAACAGCTTAACGCACGCCTATTCTATTGCACCAGAGGTTTTCAAGCCTTTTAGATTGTGCTTTTCTGCTGCTGTAAGTTTGTCGCCCCCTCTGCCTGCTTCAGCGCATTGCACCTATTTCCACATACACACACACTCTAATTTCTGATTGACCAACTGTCCCTGTTCTCCACGCTCTAGCACCTCCTCAGCATACCAATTTCTACCAGCTGTCACTCACTCTTTAAAATAGATTTTTGAACTGCAAGCTCCAGCAAAGTCAGGCAAGGCCTCAGATTTTGTTTCCAGCAACATGAAATAAAACAGAAAATCTAGGGAGGTGATGCCAAACAATATCCACAAGTAATGATTTTGAGTCTGGCGAACTGTCTGTATCCATTTGTGCATGTACACTTTTACAAGATTTGGGGTTTGTTCATCTGAGTGCTTTGGAAAGAGTTTCTGTTTATACATGTGCCTGTGAGAAAGAGAAAGCAGGAGGCTTATGGACAAGCAATCATATTTGTTTTATATGTTATTTAGCCATTCATTATTCTGTTTAAAAAGTTCTTCATTAAATCAAGGACTGGAATAAATATCCTGTGGGATGATGAACTCCTTATGGTTTGTGAGTGACTTACAGAAACTCCACTGCTTGAAATGCATTCACATGAACTCTTCAGCCAACAGTTAAAAATACATCAAAATCCCCAGTCTGTTTTGTTCAACAGAGGATTAAATAAACAAAAATTTGCAAGAAATAAAGTATCTGATGGCTGAATGGTAAAGTCAGTTAAATTTAAAACAGAAATAGATGAGATTTAGAATTCATCACTGAATACCCTATTGAGAAGTATGAAATCCACTGGAAACCTTCAGTGGTAACTGAGTACTGTACATAGAAAATACTAATGCAAGTAAGTGATATTTGATGGCTTGTACCTTAAACCAGACAAGAATATATAAGTTCCTCTGGTCATACTTGTGGTTTGTTTTTTTTTTTAATGAGTCACTACTGCCAAAGGGAAAATGATCTGTTTCCTCTCGTTACCCATAAAAGAAGGAATATATGAAATAGTAATAAGCTTACAGAAGGATGACTAATATAACCTTGAAGGCCTTCAGGTTAGAGATTCCTCAAATTTCCATGGATGCTTGATTCTTGCCCAAGTTGTTCTGAAATTCACAAGGTTTTCTCTTATGTGTCAGTTTCTGATCCTTTTGAAATGAAGAAAATAAGTGACCTTTTCTCCCTCCTCAGTTGTTCACCATTAGCGTTTCCTTTCTCAAATCTTTTCTCCAGATGGAATATTTTTAGATTTGCTTTCTCATACTCCAAGTTCATTGCAATTTTTGCTGTTTCTTCCTCTTAATTTTTCTGCAGTTTTCAAGATTATTTGGCCCAAAGCATCATTACAGTATTCCTACTATGCCATCACCATTTCCAAGGAGAGGAGTAATTGCAGTTGTCTTTTTTTTGGAGTTTGAATTCTTCTGCCACCACAACCTGCAGCAGCCCCTCTTGCAGTGACACTGATGTATCACAGTAACAAACAAACAAACAAAGGAGCCTTAAATCTCAGTTTAAAGGAGGCTTAAAGGAGCCTTAAAGGAGCCACATGCTGTGTGTACACTTAATGAGAGACACTTCCTGCTCTGAAGGCTTAAAAATGTCAATAAACTCATAGAAAACCAGGAACACAGATGCCAGCCAGCCCGTTCCCATTGCTAAGGCAGCCTCAGTTCTTGACAAACATCTGTCTGCCTGTCTTTTATAGATCTCCAGTAATGGACAAGCTACAGTTTCTCCACACATCATTAAACAGTTCCACTATTCTCATGATTAAAAGGTTTCCTAATATCTTTCTAGATGCAGTTATCTGAAAATATAACATGCATTCTCTCTGCTTCATCACCCTTCTTGCTGGTGAAATCACTGAACAGAACAGGTCTGGACCCAAGACAAATAGAGAATGGGGAAGCAAGTGCAAGTGGGTCTGGCATGCCTGGAAACTTTCTAACTGAGTTGGGTATCAAAGCACCTCCCTGCTAGAGCTGTTAGCTGAACTAACTCCTTCGTAATGCTCAGTTACTGCAGAGGACCTTGTGCTGGATCTCATTAAATGTGAACTTCACATTCACTGTAGCAATCAATAAAAGAATCAATTCATTCCAATGAAATTTGATAAAAAAGTTTTATTATTCTTCATAAGGGTTGCAGAAGCCTGAAAAGCAAGGCTCTGCTCATATCTGACAGGCAGCAAAAGCCACCTGGGATGGGGACACATGCAGCTGAGGAGCTAGAGCCTCTGATTGCTATAACTATTCAGCCCTGACCAAATGGGCAGGCTGCTGGACATGGTGCAGAGAGCAATAAAATAGCATCCCCTTTTTAAAAATACATACTCTAGTCTCTTAAGTGCTTTATTCTTTCTGTATAACTACAACTAAAAGGAGTATCCCACCACCACTGCCATCACCGGACTTTTTGAACGTGTGGTCTCATCTACAATTGAGTACTTTGTGCTCACTCTTGCAGATTAAAGCATGGTATCAGCATCAGGCAGCTCTGCCCTTGATTACATTAATAAGATTCCTAAGGACATACTACTGGACCAGTAAACACTACTACCTGTGAAGCTGGGTCCAAGTGCCCTGTTGAAAGTGAAACACACTGTTTCCAGATGAGCAGGGATGCAAATCTAAGTTTCTCACACTTCAAGACCCTCTTCTGACAAGAGGTTTAGCTGCAAATGCAACCCCAGTCTGGTTTGCAGTGTGGATAAGTAGGGAGAGATGAAGCATTGTTGCTGGAGATTGCACAGTGCTAATATAAAAAGGGAACTACAGGCACTAATATTGTTCCTAATGTATCCATATTTAGTAATCAAGCAGCTCTGTGCAGGAAAATAGCTTTGCATATTTTCCAGACTAACACCCTTCCCACTGAGAGTGATGAAGATGCTCTTAACTGACTTTGACCTTAAAGAATACTTATTCTCATGTCTACTATACCAACATTCACGCTTTCGTAGTATGGAGTCACTTTCCAGGAAAGAAAGTTAAGATTTGGTATCTGACAGGCTCTACATGTTGGAACAACAGTCAGCAAACTTAAACCACATAATTTATTATCTTGGGAAAAACAGAAGCCACATAACCACTGCTGTAATTAGTCTAATTTTAAAAGGTCTGCAAGTGCAAGTCTAGATTAAAAACACACATTGCTAGGAAGAAAGCACACAGAACACAAAGAAGAGACCTTCAAAATTCTCCTTTATGCTGCCTACAAACAGGTACGCTTTTGCTTCCCGCATAAAAAGCTCGCTTCTTTTTAAAATATCTTTGTGAATTCTAGTCAAAGACTAATTGATGTCATGTATTAAGCTTCTTAGCAACCTGGAGGGTTTATAAAATACCTACAATGTAATTATTGAAAAGAATGCTTCAGTCTAACCACGCAGATGAACATGTTACACATATTAAAATAGATGGAATTACTCAGTAAAACTTACACTTTTACCAAAACAACAACAAAATTTTAAAAATATGTATGTTCTTCTTCCTCCTAGAATTTCCATTGGCTAAAATAAATTATGGAACTAAGTACTAATTATTCTGCCGGTGCTATCCATTCTAGTCAGTGGATTTAACCTGAAAATCTGACATATTTAGGTTTGTTATCCTGAGCTGTGATTTAGTAATATAGTAGTATATCACCGCTAATGAGATTAGAACAGAGACAGAACAGAGGCATTTAAGGAGAAACGCCCCCGTGACAAGGAAGATCTCCATGTAAAGTATGTCTTGGTGAAGGTGGGCTTCCTGCTCCCCTAGTTGGGGACGGTGCTGGTTTTGCCCCGAGCATGAAAAGATCTTCACAATGGCTTACTCCTATAGGAAATAACAGTAGCATCATCGACACTTGTGTTCTCATCAAAACAGCATTAGTATTTTTCTCAAGAAGAAACTAAAGAAACTGGTTGCCTCACATTGATTTCTGCAGACCAATAATATCACTGATCTGTAAAGCGTAAAGTGAGAAACATCCCACATACACCTGCAGATCTGTGTATCAGGAAGAACCACTTGGTTGCTGCTTGGTTATACTGAAACATGGGAGAGCTTGAAGGGAAATTTCTCTATTTCACTATTACAAATGTTTTGCACTCTTTCTCACATGTGCACGAAGTTCACAAAATTCACATGATACAGGAACTTAAAATGGTCCTATTTTGATTTTGTCTTTCTTCTAAAGATGAAATCTATCTCCAACTGTACAATCTCCCTTTTCTCTCAAGATGAACAGATACCCTCTGTCCCATAGACTCTTCCTGATTTTCTAAATAAAGTTTCACAGAGGGAGAGTAGAACAGATGCACCTGTTAACATCCAGAAAGCATCCATTTATTAAGACAGGCTGAAGCATTTGTCATAATTTACCCTATAAAATACATTGATGAGCAGCAGGAAGTCTCATGGTCTTTTCCAGAATTTTTAGTGAGTTTTATTTCAACTCAGGATTGATAGTGAATAATATTCAATTTTTAAAACTGAGATTAAAACTATTCTCAGAAATGGACAAACTCTGGCTGCATATTAGCTACCATCAGTTTTGATTCCTGAGTCCTCTGAATTTAAAAGCTAACTAACACAGAAGTACCAAATCTTGGTGTTTTTTAAGAAACAACTGGACAAGCTCCTAAGAAACTTGGCCTGATCTCACAGCTGACCCTCTCTGAGGAAGGGGCTGGACCAGAGACCCCCTGGAGTCCCTTCCAGCTGGAATGATTCTATAATTACATCCACAATTGCCCAACACTTTCACTCCAAAAACTTTGTTGGTTTATGTCTGCTCATTTGAGGCATAAAATATTATTCCCATTCCCAAGGGATGATATGAATAAATGATGGAATGATTTGTTCTGGATAACTACAGAAGCTCATTCTCAATATGCTTTCTGCACACAAAAAAAAATAAAGTTAAGTACTCACAGGTGTGCATACTGGGCATAAACTCTTTTCAAGTACCAGCAAATACTTGAGGTCTGTTTTATGACACTGAATTTGCTCCAGGTGTTACAGCTAGCTCCGAATTTACTCAGAAAGAAACCACAAAGAGAATCTGTGTCTTACATTCCCAGAAGCTAAACCATTAGGAAACAGAAGTTACACTAGCAACACACGGAGAAAATGACTAATCCTCTGAGCTTGCCATGCCACATTCATACATTGAGATACTCTGTCGATATTGTAAAGCAACCAGAAGCCCATTTCCATCAATGCATACTATTTTAAAATGAGTAAGTGAATTTTATCAGTAGTGACAACATCTAGCACTTTTTCTCAAGAAGAAAGACAACAAATTGTCTATGAGGGAATTTCAAACCACATTCATGTTCCCACTGCAAGCTCAACTGTGACACAGCTTATGTGCCACATGAGGATTGCGTGCTTGGGTGATCCGTACACAAGATGTCCATGATGGAAATGCTTATTTTAGACCTCAAGAAACTGCATTATCTGGAGGTCTCAGGAGAATTGCTAGCATTTGGAAGACATTTTCTAAAATAATTTCATATATTAAGGAGTCATATTTTCAAAGACTGATTTGTTATGAACACATCAAAAAGAACAGTTGCGCTTTTATATGCCTTCTGAGCAGGAAAGTGCTTTAAAATGTTTTTCAGAGGATATTAGTCACAAAAGGAATAATGGATGATTTGTAACACTGCACATCAAAACTGCAATATAGGGCTGAAGCAAGAATCAATATTATTTATCACGATTGTGAGACAAGCCCTGCTGCTGCCCTGAATTATCTACAGCAACTGAATCATGACAAAGAGCAAACAAGGGAGAAAGATTTGGCGTTTGAGGGAGTTTAGCTGAGTTGGGTCTTCACCCAGCTAGCTATTTGTGAGATCCTGACCCCAGAGCATTTCTGCTGAAATTTCAGCAACACAGCTGAAAATCAGATAAATTTTGTAATTTAGTTTAAGAACTTACAGGAATCTATCTTTAAAGATTTTGACCAGATAGTGTGGTATCTAGTGTAGCAATTTCATTTATGTGGAAGAACACACTGCACAACTGCACATCTTTTTTACTTTTTTTTTTTTTTTAAATTTGAGTCACTTAAGTAAATTTTTTTAAAGGAAAAATGTTCATAAATCTTTTAGGAAAGTGAACAAATTACAGATGCACAAGGAAAAACACTATTATTTTCACCTCTACATACTGAAACAATGAAAAATGTAACAAACAACAGATAACAGACATGAATTGAACAACCAATGTTTTAGGTTCAGATCTTTCAAAGGCATATGAATGCACATCGATAGCTTTATGAATGCAAGCTGCCTTTAAATCAAATGCTGGAATTAAGTGTTTGCATAAGTCTCTAAGAATAAGGACACAACGTACCTATTTAGGTATGACAATATATTCAATATGCTTTTCATCAGCTCACACAAATTTTGAACCTTTCTAAATAGCTATTTTGGTTAGCTCACAAAAATTTGAGACTCAAATCCCATTACAATGCATTAAAATATAAAGTATAGTATATAATGTAAAGGCAAAATAAAAAGTGTTGAAGTTGTAGTTATTTCAGATAAAGCATTTTAATTCCTTCAGCCTTACACAAGCATTATTATAACTTCAAGCATTCTTCCCCAAGTGGCGAAATTACTTTTTTACTGTTACATGGTTGATTCAGTGCACATTGTCACATCCTGTGGCTCCATTCTGAAGAGAAGCTCCCTACGCTACCGCTCACAAGGTGTGAAGCCAGAGGTTGTTTATGGACTGCTATGATCTCCTGACATGCAAATGCCATACAAAAACATGAGATACGCAAGTCAGAAGAGAGGGCAGAGAGCTGAAGTGCTTTCTTACTTACTCCAAATACTCACTGATGGATATTTTGCAGGAATGAAAATTTGGAGATTTGGCATCCAAGTAACAGAGCATTAGGACCCAGTTCTAGCACCTGTGGGAGCACTGAAATGCTTTGAAAGGAGGGGCCAGCCATGTCTTTATGAACCGTTTCAGGCATCTCTGGTCTACCGGTTTATCAAAGCTGTCTTTGTCCCTTCACAGCTTGTTGTTCAGAAAAGCCTCATGCCTTCATTCTCAAGTAACGGCAATGGGAAAGCGATACTGTTGAGTGTCACTCAAGGTGACATGTTTGACATTTCACAAGGTCAAGCTCTATGTTAAACACAAGTCTGAAATGCCTTCAGACCTAAAACCAGATCTTTTATAATTCCTCTGTATGTTCTAAGATCCCATGCAATAAGGCTTCTGCAATTACTGTATTTTGCACTAAAAAAAAGATTTTAAAAAAGGCACATTTTTGACACCTACAATATCAGACACCTCTGAGCAATCACATAGTATCAAATGTACTTGTGAATTCAATATACTATCAGTTGTCATTTTAACCTCAGTTCTGATCCTTCGCACAAACAAATTTCTCAAATAGGCAGTGGTGAGGGCTGGAACAGTAGCCACATTTTAAGTTTTTTGTAATTTGTCAAAAATTGATTTGTATACTAGCTTTTCAATCTCATCCATACGTTTTAATGTATGACTCAAGCCAGTGTTTTATTTTATTACATGTATCTACAGATGGTTGAGGGGAGAAAATCTAGGCATTCAAACTAGTTAATTGGTGACATTTGGAGCACTAACTACTGGTTGATTTTTTGAATAACTCTAAAGTTAACATATTTGTTTCCCAGACATTTGGGATAATTTTGTAGAAGCACACCAATGATCAAAAAAGTATCTGTTGTCTCTCAAGCAATCAGATTAGTATTTAAATACACAGAAGGGATTATGCATTCATTCTGTGAAGGCATTTTAAAGATTTTTTTTCTGTTTTAGAATTACAAAAATGAGCTAAGGAGAGGATATTGCCTTTCTGTAAAGAAACAGGTGACTCACAAGCTAAATTTTGAGAATAAGGCTGACTGAAATAGGAAAAAAGTGAAAGTTAGGGACTGAGGAGACATCATAGTTTGATCTTGTGAAAAAGCTTTAAAAATCAAAGTCTGAGTAACACTGCTTTCATCTTTAGGTGCAAACTCTAAGCTCTTTCTCTTTATTACTTTTTAAAGAAGAGAAAACCAAAAACCTTGCAAGGTGAAAATATAATTTACCTTCATTAAAACTAAACTGGTAATTTCATAATCACAAAATGGGAAATTTTTATGACACAAAATGATAAATTCCCCAAGGCTACAGCAAACTTCATATAGATGCATACTAAATCACTCAAAAAGCTTTAATGTGCATATGAAAAGTTAGAGAAAGTAGTTTGCCTTTTTATTTGAATTTACTGAGGGCCTTTTTAAACAGTTGCCCCCAGGTGATCTGTCAGATGGGATTAGCAGGACAAGAAGGGAGAGCCCTGAGTTGCGTGAATTCAGATATGACTGACGGCCAGAGCTCAGGTAACTCCTCGGTTTTGTGCACGAGCCAGAAACCACTATTTTAGAGAAACTTGGTTATTCCTTAAATGTCTCTGGATAATTTAAAAACATAACAAATAAAAGTATTCTGATTATTCACCCCTAGATTTGAGACCTCATTCCCTGCCACCTGCCCGGCCGCCAAGGAGGCAGGCGGTGGGACAGCTAGTGCCTGGCCAGCCAGGTTGGAAGGCAATCCCCAACGCTGCTTAAACAGTCAGTCCCCATCTTCTTGGAGAAACAGCTATTAATCCACACAAAAGCACCTGCGTGCTGGATGAGCTTGTTGCTGCCTCCCGGACCATACTGATGCTGATGACTAAGGTTAGGTTTTCAAAAACACAAGGGTATTGTCTAATTCTTTCTCTGCTGTATTTGGTAGATGTTCTAACGACCTCAGTGAGAAAAGAATTATGTCTCTACCTGCTTTTGAAAATCTCACCTTAAATGTCTAAGCTGGCAAGTCCTTACTCTGTGCCATGAAACTGGTGAGAAACATTAATTGATTTCAGTAAGCATTAAAACAAGCTCTTAAGGCTTATAGATCTGAGCAGTCTAATTGAAGTTAATGTTAGTAGGAGTGCAGAGTTTGGAAGGGTGACAGCCTTTATACTATGTTGACTTTTGAAGGTGGTCCAAGTAATCAAAATGACTACAGACTTTTTCCTTTTACAAGAAATTTTAAATTAACTCTCAAACTTAGATCAAGGGTCAGATGTTATAAGACTTTCAAGTTCTCCCATAAAATATCTCATACAGATAATTTTAAACAGTACTACTTAGTAAAAGCAGTTTTACTTGTCAAATGAAAATTAATATATAGTCTTACAGTATGATGTAATTTTACAGTATATGCAAATACTGTTATACAGTATTGCATATGATAAAGTATCATATAATTTTCAGTTGTAAGAAGGCACAAACAATATTAACACCTCCTTGCCTGTTATTCAAATCTCTTACTCAGAGATGATTTGAAGGGTAATCCAAAATCTCTCTCCTGGTTGTGAGGACCTGCAAGTAGCCTGGAGGGCTTGCTCCCTTCTGTGCCCTTCCCCTGCCCCTATTATTTTCCTCTGTGCATTAAAAAAAAACAGTTAGGACTTCTTCATTTTGTGCTGTAGTTGTGAGCTTCATTCTTAAACTGTTATCAGTGGAGGACGGCTCTTTAGAGTTTGGACATGGTTGGTCAGGGGACTGATCAGCTGTCCTTCAGCTCCTGAGATGGAGAATCAGCTCCTGTGTGAGCTCCAGAGACTGTGGATGGTCCCTGGGAGAGCTTCATGGTCAGGAAAAACCTCAGTGTGGTTTTGAGCAAGAAGCTGCTTGAAGCCTCCTTTGCCAGACAACGACACATCAACAATGATGAAGCGTTCTTTGGAATCAGAGGGGAAAAATGCTGTTCTATGTTGAACTTTGAATTTTATTTTTTCTTTTTCTTTTTTAAATTTAAATTTTATCTTTTTAGAAAATAGACTTACCCTATTAGAATACAAACATCAGTTGTCAGACAGCTCTTGATGAAACTGGCCTCTGTCCTCCATACAACTAGTTCAGCCAAGGAAATAAAGCAATCCACTAAAAGCAAAACTTATGGGAGCCTGGGGAAGCTGGGACAGGAACAAATTCATCCATGCAGCAACTAGGCTGCAGCAAGAAGGAACCAGCTAATGAAGATAAAAGCCCGACAGAAGAGACTGAAAAAAAGAGACATGAAGCCAAGCTTAGACGGGGAGGGGAGAGGAGAGGAGGGGAGGGGAGAGGAGGGGAGAGGAGGGGAGAGGATCTATTCCTCAATGAGACCAATAAGGATTCTCAAAGCCCAGGGTAAACCAGAAGATGGGTAGCCTAAAGGCTGAAGAAAAAGGCAGTGACAATCACCATCAGTGACTGTGAACTCTTGACACAGCCATTAGACTGCATTGCTAAAGCACTCCTCTGGGGAATTTGCCATACAGGGTTGTCCACGGTTACAATAATTTTTCTTTTGCAGGACAATTTTCTCCAAGACATTCAAACAAGGAGATATGTAGGTAGCACAATTGAACTGTATCAAAAACATGGTGGGAATTTAATCCACTTAAATAAAAAGACATTAATTATTACCTGAAAATTACTATTCAAACATTGTATGCTACACTATACCAGCTATATCATAGTATATCAAATATCAAGGCTGCTGAGTACCTGAATGAAAGGGAAGAGCAGTCCGACTGCAAAGTTGGAGAGCCAGTTGACTGTCCCTGCTATCATGAATGCGGCCGGCCTCTGTGACTGCTGGAAAAACTCTCCGGTGAGGACAAACGGAATCCCACCTGAAACAGGGTCCAAAAAGTCAGTGGTTTTAGTAAACTTCCTCTGCCAAAAGCTGTTTCACTTACAGAGGTGAACGTGCTCTGTGCTGCACACCTCAGTGACTAGCACTGCTCTACAGCTCTCTGCTTAGGTGTACGCAGGGCTTCTGAGCCAGTAAAATGTGACTTGTCAAAATCATACTTCAGAGAAGTGACACCTTCCTCTTTCATGCCACCACATCTCCTGTTTCACATCCTTTCACTGATGGCAAGCAGGTAACAGAGCAGTGAATCCACACAACAGCTTCTCGATTACCATGTGACGAGCCATTTATTAAAAATAACAATGATTGTTTCTACTAAAATGCTTGAAATTCTGAAAATTCAGAAATACTCCAAAATAGTTTCAGGCCTTAACAGTTGGAAAGATGGCTTCAAAGAGATTAAACAGTGGTTTTTTTTATAATTATTACCCACTTTATTTCAGCAATAAAAAAGGCAAAACGTTTGCTTCTCTATGAGCATACTTTTCATTGATGCTTATTTAATACATTCCCTTACTAGATATACTGCTGGCACTTCTGGCAAGGTCTATTTCTCCCATCAGCCAAGGACTCTGACCTCCATAATAACAAGCTCAGTTGAATACCACATTTGTCACTCGTGTTTCCTTCCACTTAGGCAGTGGACTACTTTGTACAGCACTGGCATATTGCTGGCCTGACAATAACCCCCAGGGAATAGCTGTCTGGTAGCTGAAAGTCTCAATCTATGATCTTTGGCTTTCTTCATTCCAATAGGATATTTCAATAGAAATATTTCAATTTTTACAGAATAAAACATGGATTACATTTGCTGATTGGCTACATATTTCAGTTAATGTTGCACATTAGACATGCATCTACTTGCAGAATTATTTCAGCACAGTTTGGAGAACTGTAAACCTAGTAACATCAGTCAGGTCTTCAGTTCTCTGGTGCTACTACTTTCTACCTCTAGGTTCTCATGTCTGCCGGTATTATCTGCCTCACCACTTAGCTTTGTAGGTGAGACCCATGTACACACATACTATGTAAGCCCTTTCTCTGTTTTAAGCATTTTAACAAGTTGGTGTGAACAGTCAAAAGCATATTAATGGACACACTTCCTCTCAAAAACTTCTGTAACAATCCTGACTTCCAATATATATATAAATTAAGATAAATACACCACCAAAAACTTATCCATCTACTGGATCTTATTGCACGTTTTTGCTTGATCTATGTGTTTATCTTTTGTACTGCCCTTACTCTTGGACAGTTGTGAATACATCTGTAAATGCTTTATGGTGACACATTGTCAGGTAGCCCCTTGTGCTCAATGGCACTACACTTAAACACATGCACCAGAAGCTGTCCTACAAGTAGTATGAGATAGGAATTTGTAAACACATAACAGGACATGCAGATGACACATGGTATCAGATATTCCTCCATTCCAGATCTTTTAGATGCAGAGACTATGAATACATGCATAAAAGAAAGGCAACATGATGCACCAAACAGCTATATATGTTAGTAGGCATCACTCTCCATCATCAGCTAATGTGACTTTTTCTGAGAACATATCTACAATGGTAGCAAAGGCTTCAACTGAACTTTCTGTCCCAAAGGCTGCCAGTATAAATTACACCAAAAAAAGTACAGAGCAAATAAATTTATTTACTCCTACTTTATGCACAGGAAACTAAGATATGGAGAGTTTAGGCCATCCAAGCCCTAGTTTAGTGTCTTTCTACAAGCCATATGTAGTATCTGTATTCTGTGACTAAAAAAAGTGACCTCTCCCAATAGCACTTTGAACATGTAGAATAAGCAGCTGAACAGACATAACTTAGCGAAATTCAAGCAACACGTGGTCTATCAATCCTTGGTGGCTTCCACTACCTATTTTATCATACACTTAAGATTTGAACCCAAATCCCAAGATATGGCAGGCAAAACAACAATCACATCTATTCTGTCAGCATCTGTTTTAGGTCTCAAATGCCATGCGAGGCAGCGGTTTACCAGGGCACTTGCCCCTTGGAGAGAGGAACTGAAGGACTGGAAACACAGAAATCATGTAAGATGATTTATTTATGATCATTTATTCTGTCATGCCTTTGCTGTAGGACAATCTACAGAGGTGTTGCTGTTCTTGTCAGTATAATAAAAAATGCTGTTCGAGACCCATTTGGGAAAATACACATTATACAAGAGAGGAAAAAAGCCAGAGGCAAAAAAAAGACCAAAAAAAGTACAAAAGGACAGAAACATATCAGAAAGCATAAATGTTATGGAAATAAAAATGCATGGGCACTATCTTGGAAAAAGGTTCCTTGAAATTCAAATGTAATTTCTAGGTACGTATTAATCATCACTAAAACTTATTATTAGTCACACTTGCCACAAAAGCTCTTCAATCTAATTTGAAAAATAATAAAATAATCTAGTGATGGTAAAAATAGTATTTTGCAAAGTCTAAAAAAAATAAATTAGCAGCTGCTCTGAGTTCTTTCAAATGTTCTGTAGAGGAATGGGAAAGGTGGCACAGACAGACCTCCAGACTTTCTCGTAGCATAGACAAGCATCTCCATAGCATCACAGAACAGAGAAAGTCAGTTTCTGTAAAGGGATGACTTAAGACAAATTATACTGAAGACCAAGGAGCCTGAAAAGAGAAACCAAATGAAGCTAGGTCATTGCTGTGTATTGTTATATGCCTCTAAGAGCAGAGACTCGATCTTACTAGGATGCAGAGCAGGGGATGCAAATATCTACCAAAAGCCACACCACTGTGAAGAACACACTCCACAACTGAGTGAAGTGAAAAAGAAATTAGGGCAGCCTGAAGGAAAAATGTAAAGCCTTAAGACACAAACAGCGAAGACACCTGAGATCAGCTGAACTGATAGCTCCCTGAGTCCATCCCCAGCCATTTCATGGTGTCAGAGGTGTGTTCAAGGACTCCTTTTCTCCTGAAACTTAATTTATTTGAGAAAGAAATCCGGGTGCATGGGATTGAGGGAAGCTGTAGTATGCTTTGACTAGGTCAGTTTGGATCCAGGCTGCAGTGTGCCACTACTCAGTCTGCAGATGCAGGCTTGGTCCTCTCTCACTCTCTCTACAAAATCCCAGGATTTTCCACCTTACTTTTTGAGTAGTTGAGTCATGACAACAATATAGCATCTCACCAAACATTCCTTACAGAGTCAGTCTCATTGCAAGGTTCTCTACATAATCACTAGGATAGATGAGTCCATACTGGCCTGTGTTCAAATATAGATACTTGGAAACCACAGCCAGAAGTAATCAACCAAACCACTGTATTTTTTGAAACAGTCTTCTTGTCATGGGTTTTGCAACTTTAATATGTGTTTGAACGTGGGTGAGATCGTTTCACAAAAAAGCTAACCAACGTTCTTTCTCATGGGGGATGAACCTGGCATTAGCATTTCCCCTGGAAGGCTTTCCACACAATTTTCAGTGGAACAGCTTTATTTTAGCTCTGATCATAAAACCAAAAATGTATATTAGGATTTCCTGTAGGAGTTTTTCAGCAAGGTAGCTTCTGAAAATGAATTTAAAGAGGTAATGCATTGACCACAATAATTATAGTGATTCATTTCTAATACGTTGTTCTTTTCAGCATTGCAGTGAACATAATGGAAGAAGCTCTTAACATACTGCAGTGCCATTAAAGAAAGATTGTTATACCTGTTAGCATGCTACATCTATTGGAAATTACAAATTTCCTATTGCAGGGCTTGTATATCAATGGGCTGTTTAATGAAACTAGATTAAGTCCACGTGACACTATAAGACATGCAACAATACTTCTAATACCTCCGTAATTAGTCCAGTTACACTTAGAATCAACGTCATTTGCTGGTAAACATCCAGAATCTCAACCCAATAGTCCTTTATGCATGAACAGAAATAATATTCTTGGTATACATGCTACAGATGTTCAAATATGTATTTAAATTTGCACAAGTATCAATATGTTTTCATATGAAAAATTAAGTACACATATTTATTGTTTTGTTCAGTGAGCACTTACAAATAAACACTGCTTAGCGGACATTACTCAATTCAGTGCAAAAATCTGAATACAGAAAACACGAAAAAGGAAAGAAAATACCGAGATCCTAATTCTGTTTTTATCCAGTACCTAACTGGGAGTTGAAGTAATGGCTATATATATGATTTATGAAATGAAACTGTTAAAAGAATAAATGCCTAATACAAATCAGGGAGATTTATTACATTGGTAAATCACCTCTAAAGGCGATGGAAACTTTGTGCCCTAAGAACCAGTAAAGAGAAAGGAAGTCACTCCCTGAGCCAGCAGCTCATCTTTCAATACACACGCAAGACAAAACTCTGTGTGTTTAGGCAGTGGCTCCACGGCCAACCATGGGGTTTCCAGCCCCACCAGGAGAACCACCCATGGCCACACAGCCTAGTGTCCTCCTGCGCGACTCAGCACTCCAAGTTCTGCCTGTACAGGAGGGCGTCTGGGGCAAGAGCTCCCAGACTTTCCAACTCCAGGCTTTGAGAGAAGGAGTCTTCAAAGTGAGATGTTTTGAGAAAACAGGCAGGTACTTTGCAACAATGTTCTGGTTTGGAAAAAAAATGTCTGTGCAGCTCTAAACAAGATCAAGCAAAACAGCTTTTGACTGCAAGGCAAGGCATGCAGAGAAGACTGATATATCCTAATAAGGCTGGGAGATAAAGTACTATCTCAATGAAAGGCTTCAGTATTTGCAATTCAAGGGGCAAAAGATAACTCTAGAGGGCAGCTGTGGAAGAGAAGCAATGGAAGTGAGACGAAGATCCTGGAAGAAAACTGCTGGAAAAACAACCCAATATTCTTGAGTGAGAGAGCAAAAGGCTGTTAGTTTCTACCCAGAACTTAGCTATACACAAACAAACAAACAACCCCAATCAACCAACCAAAACCCCAAAAAATCCCCACCAAACCCCATGGGAAAATATACTGCAGAGTACTGCCAGTGAGGGATGCAACGCAACTACTGAGTTTCTTCTGTGGGTCTACAGATAGAAAAAGAATTTTGCAAAATACATATCTCAAGCTTTAAAGAGGTGTTCTGTAACCTGTCAGATTATTTTAACATGTACATCCTATTTGATAGAATAATACCCCACCAAATAACAACATTACATAGTCAGATATGACGGCTGTATTGCCCAGCTAATCCTGTTGAGAGAACTGGGAGCAGAACAGGTGACAGGGGTGTACTGAGTCACAGCTTCATGATACAGACTTTGCTATCTGTCTCCAGCTCTTCTCCACGGGAGAACTGTTGGTCTCATCTACCACAGAATTAAGTAAAACAGGCCCTTTGCTTGTATAAAACAGTATAGTTCATTAACCACATTAATTTGTACCATTTGAAGAGCATGGTCTTTTCTGCCCTAGATTAAAGGCCACTTGAATGAAGAACATTTAAAGCTAAGTCAGTCTATGGCAAACCAAAAGGGCAAACCATAACATCAAATTAGAAAACATAAATAATACAAAACCTGGCTAAACAATAATACAATAAATAGTACCTATAGTTATTAACAGTCTAGTTTTTAATACAATATTTTGTGGAAAGGGTTTTTGCATTGATTAACTGGCCTTTGGTTTAGCATCTATAAAACCTGTTACTCTAACAGCATATAGAAAGCCAGTTCTGGAGGTATTCTGAACTTTGTTGGTGCAAGGTAACCCACATCATTCAGGGTAAATAAATAAACTAAGCAATGGTGCAGAATAAAAATACTGATATACTCTGTCGTAACTTCATTAGTTAAAATGTTAATTCTCGGTTCTCGGGTAATTTACACTAAAATGGTTGACATCCAACAACAAGTTTATTAGCTAATGAGGAAAATATATAATATTCTTTCTACGTCCATTTAGATTAACTATTTCTAAAGCATATATTCCATGTAATTTTGTAAAGCAAAAGACATAAGAATACCCTTATCTGAACCACCTGATAATTTCTTCTTCAGCAAATTCTCCCCCTCTTGAATAATAATTAGTGCATTTTCCTATAATTTTTAGTTCCATAAGGCAGTGCTCTCAAGCAGAATTTTATGAGCAGTCATTTACTGACTGAATCATTTTTCTCTGAAAATTTGTTTAATGAAGGCAAAATACTTACTACGTAACTGATGAACCCCAATAATTTCAGTACTTTTAAGATATCATTCTTTACATGAGTTGTAATAATTCCTTTTAAATACAGCTGTTTCCTGGAAGCCTGAGTAATATCTTCAGTTTTTAATAGCTTTTCCTTTTTTGCCTTTTTTATTGTAATAGAAACCAGCAGTCCAGACACAGGCCATTCTGCCAACTACTGTACAAATCCAATACATCTTTTTTTGGGTGTTTTGGTAACACTTTCAATCTGGTGGGGTATTTTGTGATTTTTTGTTGTTGTTATTTGATTCTTTTTTTATGTTGGCCTTTTTTTTTGCTAAAACTGAACATCAACATTAAATATCTACTGTGGTACTTAGCAGTATTTCTTTTTCCTTCATCATTATAATTCTGCATAACTACTGGAGAATAAAATACAATTTAAAAATACACTCAACTTTTAACTACATGTAAATAGTCTTTTAAACATTTCTGCTATATTTTCAGACTCACTTTATCATATCAGAACCTTAATTGTAGCCTGACTTTCTGTTCTTCTATTTGAACGTGAAGAAAAAATTTCTTTACTGAGCTATGACTAAGTCTTTATGATATAATTAATAAGTATTCTCAGTAACAATGGTGATCAGACACTGATTAGCATCACTTCTGTTAATATTACATTATTAAAAACAATGATCTCAATGACGAGACCAATGATAAGAGAGTTTTTACTTTAAAAAAAGCACAGAAGTGTCCTTTACATTTTCATCTACTATGCAGATGGCAGTATCGTGGAAATACCTGAATTAAACACTCACAAGTGTGATCAGTCCTAAGTAAGTGAAATATTCATACAGTCACATCACTATGACAGGACTGAAAACAGAAAATAACCCAACCCCTAACTAGTCTAGGCTTATTACTTCTACAATAATCTACTCAAAAAAATATATAGTCATCAGACATGATTTCCCTGTCAGGAATTCAGGTTGACAGCCCATTAGCACAAAATGCTGCTGGTTGTGAACCTATGCAAGCTAAAACAGTCTTGAAAACTCAGCGTGGCATGTCAGGCTTTCCTCATGAAATATTTTAACAAACAAATTAATCATAGTAGCAGTGCACAATTATGTCATGGTACAGCTGCATTCATCCTGAAGGACCCCAAGAGAAAAATAGTAGACCAAATTTTCAGAAGGACCCCAAGAGTAAAAATAGTAGACTAAATTTTCAGAGAAGCTGGGACAAGAGTCTCTCCCTGTCCTCCTCCTCCTGTTTAAGTTGGTGTCACCTTGAATCACGTATATATGAGTATGTATTTTAGAATATTTTAGAATATGAGTACGTATTTTAGAATCTTTTAGAATAAAATAGAAATAGTATAAGAGTTATTAGCAGTTAAGAAGGGATCACAGTTAGAAATAGAAACTAGCGTACGAGAGTGTGAGAATTGTAGAATCTTCAAGGCAACAGATAATGCCTAAGTTAGATAAGAGGGTACGGGCACTGCATATTTTACTAACAAGCATATGTTTGTCCTAAAAGAATGTGAAGCTGTAACACTTCAAAGACCAATAACGGGAACATCCTCTTACTGGGAGAGCCGTAAAGATAAAGGGACACCACAACAACCATGAAAATGACAGGAATCACAGTAACTAGGGGAAAGGTAAAGGCAGCAGGGGGAGATCGTGACCACTGACCCAACTGGGGGATGAAAGGACTACCCCCCCAACTCCTAGTGAGCATGCGCAGTGAATTAAAATCACATTGTGGCTTTAAATCGAAGCGGAGAAAATATGGACCAGTGGAAGAAGAGGATGATTAGTTAGTCTGATGATTATGTATTAGATAGGCGTGGTGTGTTAACTTTCATGTATAAATACTGAAAAGAATTGCAATAGGTGTGCTTGATTTGTGGAAATATTCCACCTTGCACCCTGCGCAGAATAAAGCAATGTCTCCTCTCTAAACATACTCTGTGTGTTTCGGGAGTTATTTTCCAGCGGGGCAACAATGGAACGGACCACATCTTCACTGTTTATGATTTCTGGAAACTATTGAAGTCTTTAGGACATGGGGCCTCAAATGCCAGTGATTAAAGAATACGGCTGCTGTTCCAGGATGGTAGACAGGGTACGGAGAGCAGAAGATGCAAAACTAATGAATGTAAGACAATAAAAATATTGTATTTTCCCTACTGTGGCTGATAACCAAAATAGATATAGCAAATAGCAATATCTTTTTCCTACCAAACAGAAAGGAAAATGAAGAGAGCGCCAGAAGGTGCCCTTTGACTAGACGTACCAGCTTGAAGAAAGACAGTCTTGCTGCAATGAAAGATATAAACCTTCTCTCTGATGAAATTCAAAAAGAAGTCGCCAAAGTCATAACTGAGCGCTCCCAAAAAAGTGAAGTTTCCGGAGCAGGACAGATAACATTGGGAGGTTCAAAGGAAACAACTGCTTACTTGGTCAAACTGACACCATCAGACTACCCGTGTTCATGCAGTTGTCCTTCTGACCTATTTTTCCCCCTGAAAGTCTCCTACTGCTGTTTATTTAGCTTTCTACATAGTAGGCTGGCTATCAAGAAACACTGTCCAGACCCTAGAGCAACTTTCATTGCAACATAAAACTAGTAAACATTTGCATTTAAATGCTAGCCATGGAGCTTAGCCAAAAATAGATGAGATGAACTTAGAACTTTTCTTTGCTGTGCATTGTGCCTGGGCACAACAAAAATAGAATATTTTTATTGTCTTACATTCATTAGTTCCACATCTACTGTTCTATTTATTTATTAGTTTGCACTTTTGTAAATATAAATATTTTATACTAATTCACATGAGAAACAGTATAGTTTTTTACTAGGCTTTCTATATCCAGTCCCCATTAATCTGAATAATCTTACATAGCTTTTGAATAAGTCAATTTTTCACAGTTACATGAAGCTCTAAAACACATGGGTGCATTTTTCCAGCAGTAAATTTCTTAAGTGTTGGAGTTGTGAGCCATCAGCAAGTAATTAACGATCATTCAGGAAAACATGCTAGTTCAGGTAAGAGGAGTGCTCTCAAGTGTCAAAGCATTCACATTTTGAAAGCTTCAATTAAGATAATTTGCAAAATCTGTTGTTAAAGGGATAAAGTTCATAAGTTTTCCTGCTGCTAAGAACTCCATGTGTCATCTCCAGCAACTCCTTTATCCAACAGATATGGTTACCTTTAAAGTACTAGGTGTTCATTTTTCTTTAGAACTTCCACTAATTATAAAGAATTGAAATCACTTCTGTAACAGAACTGTTAAAAGCTACACATTTACTCTATGCTGCTCTTTAAAGAGAAAAGTATTCAAACAGAACATAAATCAGGTATTAATCCCAAAATATATGTTGAATGATGCTGTATTCAATAAATTCAAGGGGAATGTTATATCTCCCCCCCCCCCCCAATTCAATGAAGATGCAGCCAGATTGAAAGCAATTCTAGTTTTATTTCTTAACAGCCCCAAAACTCAGTTTGTTCACTGAAAGGCAACCAAAGTATAAATCCTCATGTGAAGCCTTTAAACTTCCCATCCTTTCATCTCCTTGACTTAATAGAAGCAGCTGAAAATACTCCTGCCCCCAAGTGCAGGCAGGAGCTTTTTCCATTGCTAGAGAAAACCAGAGAAGGAGAGGTAAATCAGATCTCCTGTTGCTGTGCTTCACAACCCACATAAATTAAAGCAATGGCATTAATAGGACAGGCCATGATGGCTGGCAGCTGGGAGGCTAAAATGCCAACCCTAAGGCTACTTGTGTTGGATGGATGGTAGTCTGCAGCAATGGAGTGGCACAGCAGGGAAGGGGATGGGGCCAGAGATCCCTCAGCAAGTCTTCAACTGAGACTGGTACATATTGCATAATAATTACATATCTCCAGGTTATTATGAGTTCCTGAACTGAATTGTGACTCAAGTTTGGAATATTTAACTGCTTTTAGTGCAGCATGTTTTAAATTTACTGTTGTGCCCACAAAAGTCTTACAACTATCAGCAAACCAAACCTTTTCTTAAATAACCAGGAAAACTAAAGGTTATTTCTGCACAACCCCCTTCTTATCTGATGCAGGAACTATTTGACGTTATCAAAGGACGCTTACGTGCTGGAAAGACTGTAAAGGCTTCTAGCTTACAGAATAAAAGACATTTTGAAAATTAACCTAAACTTTCAAATCTACCACTTTTTAATTAAATATATAGCAACACGGGTTTATTTGTTTCTTTTTAACATGATACACTTTTTTAGTACAAAGAGAAGTTGTTTTCCACTCAAGCAATCTCCAAACTCTTTCTCAAAGTACTAAAAGAATGCTTCTGTGGGAGGCCACAAGCATTAGAAATTCTTACATCCCACTCTAAGTGGAGAAGCTAACACAACATCACACAAAGCTTCTGTAAATGCCTATTTCAGGCAATAGTACTGATGCTGCCTTTCATTTCAGTACTTTTATGTCTACGTGTGTGCTATCACACCTTTGTGTTTCACATCCAAGAGAAGATTTTTTTCTTCCCTGGTGGCATTTCAGATTGAACAAACCTCGTGACTTTCAAAGTGACCCTTTTAACACAACTGCTCCACTGTCAATACAGCTGCACGTTGGCATTCAGAGTAAGAGCACAGGCTAATTTAAACTTTAAATATCAAAATATCTTTGATAGACCTCAGGGCACAGCAATTATTTCCTCCGAGTTTTCTTTTGTTTACTTCATAATGTCAATTTAACACATGCTGAATATATCATTATCATGTTTCTATTGTGTCTGTATTCAGCTGTGCTAGGGAAGACTTCACTCACACTCCATAAACCATGACAAGTATTATAAAACTCAGTTATAAGACAAGAATCTCCAAAAAGATATAAAAGGTAAGTGAAACATTTTTCTGAAATGGGCTGGTTTGTTAATGTTTCTTAGCTGTGCCTGAAAATGCAATCGTTATGAAAAGCAACAGTCGAAAAATGAAGATCTCGCTACCATAAAATTACTATTTTTTCAAATTCCATCAGAGACTGAATTTTATTGATTTCCCTTTTCTGTGATGAGAATGTGACTGGAAACATACCACTGATCTGAGTTTGTCATCCTTATGCATACTGAATAGGAACTTATTTTAGAAGTAGGAATTGAAGCAAAATCACACTGATTCACGTTTGATCCTATTGACACTAAATTCAACCTTACACAAACTCCAGTGAAGTCAGCAGGACTTCTGAAGGGAAGCGACACTCATCCACAGAAATACCTACAGGATTCAGGACCAGAATAACTACTTCTAAGTCGTTAAACGGCATAGGACAGTAAAGTCAAATGCCCTGAATCTACTATATAAGAACTAACTAGAGACTCCTGCTTTCTTCTCACCATAGCACCACTGATTTAAAAATAGCAGCTATTGATGTAAATTAAGTCAGGGGCTGCATGCTCTGCGTAATGACCAGCTAGAAGATCCTCTCTCAGAACATGCTCGTCTTCACAGACACATGGGCTTTTTGACAAATGGAAACAAAGAAAGACTTTATACAGAGGATCAAGCATCTCACATAGAGATAAAGGAAGAACACAGGACTTGGAAATAAAGGAACACAGGAGATAAAGGAACCACATCATCTGGTTCAAATCCAATCCTCAGCTGCTTCAGGCAGCATTTCATACAGTCCTTTTAGAAATTTGTAAAACTCCTGTGTTTAGTTTCTCCTTTTGCTGCTTCCATTGAGAAGCTGATACAGAACTCAGCTTCTCTAGTGCCCAGGAGTTTTCCTCCAATTTCTCTTCTAAATTTATTCATGGCTAGCTAGCACCTAGGTTTGGGTTTTTGTTGTGATTTTCTGCAGCAACGTTTGCCTTCAGCTTATTCTCTCTTCTCAGTGTTATTCTCCCATTTGCCCATGTATTTAGAAACAGAAATAATATTCTCATTCTTTTTTGTTAGACACTATAAAGTTATTCTGTATCTTTTCATATATTTTCTTCACCTTCACAGCAGCCCTTCTTTGCAGCCTTCCTGGCAAATTGCTGCATGAGCAGTTTTGTGCTCCAACATTCAGCTCTAAGTCTTCATCTCAAAAATGATGACATGACACATGACAACACAATAAGCATTTTTCACATTACAATACAGAGAGACAATGCATGACAATATGATGCATTAGGTCTCTAAGAAAATATGTAAAAATGTGCATATAGAGTGTTAATATAAAACAATCTTTCAAATGACGTAGATAAACTATAAACAGCTATGGAGAAGTTTTCCATGTGACACTTAGAGATATCATTCTTATATTCTCCCTTAGCTAACTGGCATTTTCAGACATCCTTAAATCCTCACCCTGTTCCTGAGTTTCTAAGTCTCTTTTTCTCTCCAACTGCCTGCAGTTATATATGTCCTATTACTAGAAACGGGTAAACTGTGAAAGATGAAGTGAGATTTCAAACAAATCACTAATCTCAAACTTGGAAGTGCTACCAAAATAATGCACTTCCTGCACAAAGATGGCTTGAGCTATGATAATCAAGCAATGGATATAAAAGCAACTCCTCAGATTTCTGGAACTTCCCCTAGTATTACTGCTTGTTGTAACAAAAGTTGATTTTTTTTTCCTTCCAGAGGACTCCAAGGAACTCCTGGGGCATGTTCCCTGGAAGAGGGAAGGTTACTGCATGCCTGCCTGGGCACACGTGTGACTGACCTCCCTCTCAGCTCGAGTGGTTGAAGGAAGGGCAGCACACTTGTGCTACACAAACACCTTTTACAGGTCTTACTACAATAGGGTCTTGGGTTATTCCTACTTATTCCCAATGGTAAAATAAGTCCAGTGCTCCAGTTCACTGTGTTTCCAGAGCCACAAAATATGCAAAGGTTTGATTCAAAAATGACAATACTTTTTCAATTTCTGAAAGAAGGTGATGAAGGAAGGATTACTTCAAAGCCAGGTATATTATTAAAACAATCCACCTCCTCCCACCCTTTCATTTAGTTAAAGACAGGCATCATACCTAACCTCCCCCACCATGGTTTCCTTTCCCATCTCTGCAGCATTGCCTCCTCCATTTATCAAAACTGGATAGAAGGCTGTTACACTTAAACAGAATATTCTTCTAAGGAAGAAGTATTGATAAATCTCTTCATACAAAGATATTGCATGGAAATGCTTTATGCCAAGCTTCCAAAGTTCTCAGGGTCTCACTGTATCTTTGTCATGCTTATTTCTATTGGGAAGGTTATCTGGAAGTCCATGCCAACATTGCTGTAATCCTCAATTAATCAGTTGATTGGTTTTTTTCCCCTCACATGTTCCACCATCTGGGGTGAATCTCGTGACACATGGCAGAAGAGCCATCCTCTGGTTCAGAGAATGAACATTTAATTGTTTTATACAAATTGGAACAGCATCAAAATCAAAGACTGAAAGGCCCTCATCCCAGGATACATGACAGCCTCCCTGGCAGGTGGGGTCACATCCCTGCAGGCAAATAAGGAAACTGTCCCTGGATTGGACGCAACTGATTCTGGGTCAGTTGGGGTTTTTTTTGTTGTTGTTGGTTTTTGTTTTGTTTTTCTTTTTTAAACTATTTGGCTGGTAGAGAAAAGGGGTCAATCTCCAGCAACTTTATAAAACTATCTCCAATCACCCAATGCACACACACGCATATAGATATTTTTCAATTCACCCAGCAAAATCAAAAATCTCTTGTTTGCACAGCAACTCTTGCAAAAGCACAATGGATGAACTGGGAATTCAAGTAAACAGATAAAAATAAGCAGAACCTACACTTTTTCTGTTTAAGTCAGATTTTAGTGTGGTTTGCCTGAAAGAGACATAGATTCTGCAAGCACAGTTCAACATGCTTCAGTGTCTACGAAGAGGCAGCCACACAGGTTTAACTGAGAAAGTAGGGATAACTGCTTTTAGCTTTTCCTTGTTCCTTAAATACTATCTAAGACAAGGTTAAAGGAGGAAGACATTTTGCATGTACTGAAGCCCGTCTATCACTACTCAAATTTCCAAGGAGCTGCACATTATTTACCCACTCAGTAAAGGCATTCCAAATCGATGCATTGCTCATGATGCCTAACCCAAACAGCACAAATGCTTTGTGGAGATACTGAAAATGTTCTCTTACTATTTTCCGTTGGTTTGTTTTCTCTATTGATTTTTTTTTTTTTTTTGCTTGTTGTCTCCTTAGGAGCCAGAACCAATCCCCTCAGTCCTTTCTATTTACTCTTTGCTGGATGACAATTCTTCAGTTGAAATGTATCATACATTTATTTCAGGTCAAATGTGTGACCAAGAAAAAGATTTCCATGAAGCTTCTACCTTTTTCTTGAAGTGAAAACTGTAAAATTATTCACCAACATGTTCCCATAATCAAAAGTAATATTTGAAAACAGTATGTTTCTTTGCAACCAAATACCTTCACTCGTGTATAATGAACCAAATGGGCACAATGAAGCAACTGTCTGGAACAGCATGGCTCCTTAATCTATAAAACAATAAGCGATTTTTGAAGGGTATTTTTCTTTCAGATCATAGATTGACTATCTTGAACATAAGGGTCCCTTTAATTTTTAGTAAGTGCATGAAAGTTTTCTGCTGTTTGTCTTTCGATAAAAATGATTAAGTACCAAATCACACGCATGCCTGAAGGTACCTGTTGTTAGCATTACTGTTTCAGTCCCTAGCAATATGCCTGAAAAACATCTGCAAGCTGAAAAGCCGAGCTCAGAAAAATGAAACAAATAAAAACACCCCACAGTTTATAGTAACAGCTGATCCTAGCTGTAAAGGAGCAGATGGGACTCATCCATATGCTATCAGGAAGTGGGAGACCACACAACATCTAAGCTATCAAGAAAGTATCAGATGTTCTAACAAGAGGGAAAATATTGTATTTTTAAGGCACTTTTATGGTCTAGAAAGTTATAGCAGTATTTTTATAAGCTCAATTCCTCACGTTATTTACTATTTTCAGATGGGATAATTCTTCCAAGTACCAATAGCTCAATGAACGTAAATTGAATTCATCCTAGATGAAGATCTGTATCTGCAGAACCATTACAAACCATGTGAGATTTACTCTGAAGAATGCTGAAATGCTCTCAATAACTACAGAAGGAATTAAATAAGATATTAAGCGTTAGTAATACCATGACAATAGTACCTTTTTAACCAATACAAACAAATGACACTCAGCCTTCTACAAAAGGCTAAAAACATTAAAAATCTGCAACTTAATAAAGAGTATGCATTGATTTTCTTGGGGAAAAACCCTTTTACTGACCAGAAAGGTGGGAAAGTTATTCCTAAACTTCTGCCTTGTCTTGTTAAACTACCAGACTGCTGCAAAAGAATACTAGATATTGAAGTGTGAAATTTTCCTGCTAAAGGGCTGTCATAAAATATCACTGAGAAGAAAGCAGTAAGAAATAGCCATTCAGTCTAGAAAAATCTGAGATGATAAGGTAAAAGCCTACAAGACCACAAGAAACTTGAAGAGGGAGGAAGGGGATCAATTGTTCCACTTCTTCCAATGCAAGACCTAAAGGGCATCACACAAAGCAGAACAAAGGATGTCTTCATGCACAGGAGAGGTGGTAGACATATAGATTTATTTGCTAAAGGATGCTAAAATTTTGCACAGTTTCAGGCAGAGAATGAACAAATTCATGGAAGACTATGAAAATCTTGGAAACTACGTCTCAGGAAGACCCTAAGCTGAAAAAAATGTGTACTGGTTCTGGAAAAGTGTCTCACCTGCTTGCCCTGCTCATACTTTTCTCTAGACACTCTCTAACAGCCACTGCATTGGAGATGTGTTCAAAAATGTGTTCTTTCCTACTTACTTCCTCTTGCTAAAACTCTAACATTAGTAGGAAATGAAAGATCAGGTTAATTTTCAGCAGTGACTTTCCCATTAAAAGCAATTATGTTTTTGTGTACCGTGATTCTCCACTGGCATTGCACAGTTCCCTGAGAAAAAACTTAGTTCCTTAGTATATGTATGATATATACATGTATATGCCATATCTGTCACATACAGGGTATCTTAGTATAACTGTCACAATATAGTTTTGAACAAAACAAAGCCAATTTTAAATCAGTCAGTAATTGCTAGCGAGTAGCACTTGCCCTATCTAGGAAGATTCAGAAATACAGATTTCCCACTGGACTACAGTGTTCCAAAATAAAAAAGCAGAAGTACAAACTATTCAATTTTGATCTTTGTGTAGTAATCAAGGACTCAAAATCCTTGGTAGCCTGCTTGACTGTCTATAAGCAAAAAGCTTTTCCTTATAGTCACTCTGCATCTTTCTTGTTTCAACATATGCCTTTTGTCTCTGAGGCGTTCCCAGGAGCCTGGCTCTGCCATCGCAACACCCTCCTCATAGGTACTGGGGCTGCTCTTAGGTGCCCCCAAAGCTGTCTCTTCTCCAGGCTGAACAAGTCCAGCTCACCCAGCCCCTTCTCACAGGGCTCCTGTCCCTGACTTGGTGACTCCCCAGTGGACTTGCCCCAGCTTATTGATGTCTTTCCTGTACTGGGAGTTGGGGGGTGGAAGTAAAACTTGACATGGTAATTGCACTCAAATATTGAAGTTGTGCCTTGTGATACAAAAAGCGGTGGAAGTCTCATTTTTTGGTAATACTTTATCTGTTCAGAAAAAAATATATATGCTCTCTTCTCATTCATACACTTTAAAACATGGCTAACAATGGAAGTTGCTTTCATATTCTGAAAGAGAACTGCTCCCAGCTAAGAGGTACCCAAGTAGTTTAGATCTCCTAAGCTCCACTAAATAGAACAGAAAAGTTTCAATGAAGATAAATCTGGCCCCATTGAAGTCAGCTAAAATATTGCTATTGATTTACACAGGAATCAGAATATGATTCTTTGCAACTTCTTCTCAACAGAAGTGTCAATTAACAAAATTTTCATAAAAAGCAAAGCAATGTTCAATGCTACTGAGATATTCCCACTATCGTCAGGTATTACAAATGTGTGAACATCCGCAGGAAAGGTGGAGAGGCCAACTAGGTAGCTACTGGTACAGTATTAATGTTCTTTGGCTTTAAAAGCAGTGAGCACAATGAGAAGCACAAAAGATTTAATTTTAAAGAACTTCCGTATAAAGCAAGTCAGTAATATCAAACAAAAGCTGTTTGTCTTGCATGTATCTGCAGACACTGCTCCAAAGAGAATGCAAAGTACAATAAAAAATCCTGAACAGCATCGATAAAAGGAAAGAAGCTAAGTGAAGAAAACCAGAATCCATTCTGAAGAATGGTGAGGTGAAGGAGAAATGTAGAGGGTTAATCTTAATATGCTGAAAATACAACATGTAAGAACATATTGATCTGCAAGTTCTAACAATCAGTAGAACACGTCTGTAATATGGAAAAAAATTACAATTTGTTTCAATGGAGTTTTTTATAAAAAACAAAGGTAGATGTATGCAAGCAGCTGTGCTTACTTAAATTGTTTGAGCTACTTGAACACTGGAAGGGAAGTTTTCAAGAAGTTTCAAGTCAACATTTGACTTTCCTTAGGTATTCAAAATGCCAGGAGCAGCTCTATTCCACAGAATTCTTCTTTTAAAAAAATATCTCAGTCTAAGAAACACATGTCTGCAATACTAGGGACTTAGCTGAACCTGAGATTTGTCCTTACGAAGGACAAAGAGATTGCAAGATTGTTTGCACTATTTGCCTTGCAAGAAGAGCTGGAGGTGAGGAAGAACAGTGTTCATAGGCCACCTACAGTCCAACATTAGGTGCATTAGTGACCCTAGTCAAGCCTGTTTGACTCCTTTTTTCCAGTCAGCTACCATATGCAAAGGAACAAGCACAGAGATTAGTAACAAACTATATCCCCAGAAGCAAAGGGAAAAGGAATATTTTGATCTTTCTCCCCATTTTCCTCTAAAGCAGCATAATTTTTCCTCAGCTTTTCCAAAAGATGATCCACAGCATTACAGCCATGTTTCATTAGTCACACGAAACATCAGCAACTCTTTCTTTCACGAAATAAACCACAATCAATTAATTAGATCACTTCAGGGATGAAGATGTATAAACAGTCGATTAATGTTTAATGTCAAACTCTTTATAAAGAAAAAGAGGCAATAAATGGTGCATGAAAAAACCTGAGAACTCAGGGGAACAGAATTCTTGCTTTCAGGTTTGCAGCAGAATACCTGTGCAAAAACTCCTAAAAAGCAGCTGATTTTTTCCACTTTTGTGGAGAACAGTTTGTAAGAGAATCTTTGAAAATTTAAGCACTGTTTTGACATCTTATTCTGTACGTGTACTGAATTTGTATTAAATTCCTCTTTATCCATCTGCAAATAATTTTTGTTAATATTTCATTATTTGATAACTGCAGGATCCGATTCTAATCGAGTATCTGAAGGCTAGAGCAACACCGTTTAGAGAAATACTACACTCAGGTAAGCATTTGCATGTTATGCAAATCTATTAAAATGCATTTTCCAAGGACATGATGCAATCAGAATCACAGGATAAATTAGGTTGGAAGGGACTTCTGGAGTTCAGCTTCTGGTCAAATCAGGGCCAGTCGTTCATGAACTTGTCCAGTTTTGAATAGCTCCAAGGATGGAGATTTAAAGGCCTCTTTGAGCAATGTCTTCCAGTACTTAACCACTCTCAGTGTAAAATCTTTCCTCTTCTATCCATTCAGAATTGCCCTTGTTGAGACTTGACTGTTGCTCTTGTCCTTTCATTCTACACTTCTGAGAAAGGTCTGTCTTTATTACTTTATACCTTAAACATGTTCTTTGTTAAAGCAAATAAAATACAAAAATTACAACCAGGGAATACTGGATTTTCTATAAAGTTGTATCCACCTCTAAGTAATCAAAACTGGGCTGGGGAAATAGATCTGATAAACTCATTACAACCTACAAAAACAGTTACCTGAGGGCATCAGATTTGAAACGTATGCAGTCAGTAAAGAACTGCCAGACAAGAAGCAGCTCCACCATCAGGACATCTACCTTTTCCAACATCTTCCTAAGGAGAGTACGTGTAAACCGTCTTGCACAGCAGTTCTCTGTCTTTGGAAAGGAAGAAAAGAAAGGAACCACACACAACCGTCCCCTTCCTCCACTAGTGTCCAATTTGCATCCTACTGGCATTGAACTGCTAACTCAAGCATTGATAAATAAAACACTCAGCTTCCAGTCTGAGTGTTTTTTGCAGGTTTACAAAATCATAGCAATCCTACAATAATAGCCAACATTTTAATTTGGTACTGATTGCAATTTAGGCACTAGTTCTCAATTATGCTGGCAGCTAAGTGGGAATGCATGTGTACGTGGGTTTTTATTGAGAATACTGCTATCACTTTGTGTTGCTATCACCTTTTACTGTCTTAGATCCCTTGTGGTCATCAGATAAGGGTAAAGTGAAGCTCCTACAAGCAATTTGTTAACATAGTGCCAATGCAAACATACCTGGGCTTTGATGTACAAAGAAACATGAAAAAATATAGACATACCTGGTCCAATGCAGAACGATGCAATGATTGCAAGGATGCAAAATATACTGAGGTAAGGAAGCCAATGCACGGTTTTCTGGGTAGATAAAAGACATTCATGGTAAGTATATTGTACGTACCAATATTAAAAAAATCACAGATAATAGATAGTGGTTTTCACGATTCTTTTTCTATTTCAGAATTTAGTCTAGGATTACTTTAGAAAATCACAGTACTTCTGTAGAACTTTATTAGATGACTTGTATTAAAGGTCTTGGTCTCTGTGGACTCCCTGTAGAGAAACACTAGACAAGCTCTTGCACCACAGAAGTCACAACTCTGGAAGTTTACAACTTCTTGTGCTAAAGTTCAGGCCATCCCGGAAAAGAGTTTTTCTTTCCATTAAACAGCTTCAGCGCCTCCATCCTCCTCACGTATTTCAGCCATGTTTAAAAAGGGGCAACTATGATGGCCCATAGAGCTTCAAAGTTCCCCAGTTAAAGGCTGTGCTGAAGTCTAGACACGACAGGCTGCCTTTCGGTAGGACAACTGTATCTGAACCTTAGCAAAGCACGTGAAAGCCACAATCCAGGGATATTAGCCATAATCTGATTTTGCAGACAAAGAGGGCCACATGTGCAAACAACAGGTACAGGGAAAAGAGAACAAACTGTAAATGGTTCTTTAATGGAATTGTAAATGGAATAATTTTGGAGTTCTCATTGGAACTCAGATCCAAGGTTTCTAAAGGCACTGAGAGAAGGTGCAAAACCAGAACAGATACAAATTCCCCTAAGATCAAGCCTATTTGTACCCTTGGTCCTTTGTTCGAAGCAATACCTGATCTCTCATACTTAACAGATTGACACACTTCTGAAAGGAACTAAAACTGGAAGGCACTCAAACTTCAGAGATTTACAATAGCTGAAGGTCCTCATAGATCAGACTGGGTTTTAAAAGATTTGGAAGAGAATTTTTTACTGTTTACTTGCAATAACATCTCTCTTCTGGAGAACTGCCTTATCATTGTCATGACAGGTATGTGAAGTAAAGCTTTATTGTGCTGTACATGCAGGTAAGTCAAATAAAACTGTGCAATGGTGTGGCATATACCTGCTAGTCAAACCGACTTACTGACTCTCTTCAACCAAGGAACAAGATTTGAAAGTCAAATGAATGGCAAGACACAGGAATCAACAACAGCAGAAAAACAACTTGATGAAAGACCACCCAAAACCATGCCATTGCAGACTGTCAGTTTTACTTCTCAAAAGCCTTCAGGAACAGAAAGAAACTGCATCATTATGAAAATGGAAGCTAAACAAGGAAAAATGGCTCAGGGTCAGTATTTAGATTAGTTTAATAATCCTCCTCCGATCATTTGAAATAGCTGGAGAACTCACTGCTAATAACATCTGAGAACTTAAGTGCAGATGTTCTGCAAAGGCTAAGTCTTGATATTTTCGATAAAACATCAGAAATGTAACTTGAAAGAAAGAGCAAACGTGGGAATTTTTCACTACAGGAAAAAAAAATCCAAGCCTAAGAATAAGAATGACATACAAAGTACAAAAGAAATCTCAAAAAGACTGCATTACAAACAAAGATAAAACTACGGACTATGGGTAAACTCTTTACCCAACGATGGGTAAAATTGTCTTCATAATAGTTCATGATATGCAGGAATCTTTGAATTAAGGAGACTGAATGTGACAAAGCCCCTTTGGCTTTTTAATGCAAAAGCTGCTATGGCTAACCATAGTCCATTGAAACCAACAGATTCACAAAGAAACAGAAGAGACCTTCAAATCCTTATGTCAAACTGATTAAAAGGACTGGCTTATGTAGGAATTCCGAGGCAAACAGGTATTGAGCACCTGGTGTTTAAAATAGGCAAAAGAGAGAGTAAAAATATGTAGTGACTGTAGTGTTACCTGTAAAGTCAGAGAGACGGTAAGTACTGCGAAGAAGACAACCATCAACCCAAAACCCCCAATGAGAAGAGGCCTGCGTCCCAGCCGTTCAATAACTAAGCCCTGGAAAACAAAAAGTGGCATTTGACTTTCTTGATAAAGCACTGAAAAACTCAGACCATGTAATATGTTCTCCTAGTAAATGTGAGCACCAAAAATAAAAGCATGAGCGTTGATTTTGTACTATTCATCAGCTATGATGTGTTTGTAATTGTGTTCACAATTATGTTTATATAATTCAACCTCTTTGCAAAAACAAGTCAGCATAGCATCCTTATTTAAAACCACTGAAAAAAGTGGGAAACCATCAAAACCAGTACTTGTTAATAGTCTTATGCCTGGATTTCCTCCTATAGAACAAATATGATAATATTGATAAGAAAGATGCGCAACTGTTACTGTTTAATACTGTTAGCATGGTAGATTTCAAAGTTACTACTACATTAAACTTCTTCCATAACAATTTAATAGTAAAATAAGGATCTTTTAGGGGAGAAATAACTCTACATTGGTTGAACTGCTTACAAATTTGCACCAAATGCCTATAATAATGTTCTTAAAATATGTAATTTTTAAATGTCAAACAGTTCAAACATTCTGACTATTTCTTAATTTCAACATCTCTCTGAATTTAAGCTTAAAATTTAAGCTTAAAAACTTTTTAACATAGGTTAAATACTTTTTTATTAATCTAAAATTTATTTTTAATTTCTTTTTTGTCCAAACACAGAAAAAACATTTAGTCATGATCTAGGATAGTTAATGTAATTGGAATAGCCAGATAAAACAAATCCATCCATCAGAAAACTTTGCTCAGACAAGGGATTGTAACTGATACTTGTGCACTCACATACATTTTGAATTTATATTTAACACCTGAAGATAAATCAACTTCATTAAAAGCAATCACAAAATCTGAATACTTATCTCCTAGAACAGAACACAATGAAGAGATTCTTGAAAAGCTGTAAGATGGAACTGTATTTTCTTTGCTAGTCTGACTCATTAAAATAAGCTAATATATATATTTTAGGTCATAAGATCTAATCTACTATTCCTGTTGATAATTACTGTAATTGCTAATTACAATTGGCTTTCTTATGAGAAGGATAAAACAATTTCATGAAGCCTGAAATGTATCGCTTCAAATAACCTGAAGTCAGCATCACACAACTGTTTACCACATCGTTATTTACTGGAGACTGAAATCCCCCTTTCACACCTCCCTCAACCAAAAGATAAAACGAGCCACTAAAATGAGATCTGGAGCAATACCCTTAATTCTGGGAGACGATGCACACCGTTCCACTGTAAGCATCTAGAAGAAATGTGTTAAAGGAAAGTACAAAGTCACCCAGGGAAGAAACGCCTTGCATGTCAAGCACTTCTCCCACAGCATCAGGTTCACCAGCAGATTTTAGCACAGGCTTCAAAACACACTAACCCTGCACCCTGCTGAGCTGAACTTCCACACCGGAGATGTACGCCGTGATGCTGCAGAACATGGAAAGCAGCTCTGGGGCGAGCTTTAGCTGTTTTTATTTCTTTAAATGAGGAAATATATTCATTTTGACAATTTCCACAGCTTCCATAATAGAATTTATTTCAGAGCCACGTTTAAAATAGACCTGCACTGATGTTATTAACATTTCACATTGTGCTCATGGGGTCCAAATGTTCCAAAACTGCAACTGCTGCACTGTCAAAACCTCTATAAGAGGCCAAGTATTTTCCACTATGATTAATGAATCCATCTTGCAAACACATGTGGCCACACATACACTTAACCAAGAGACATTTTTTATGGCTATGAGGGAGGAAAAGTTATCTGATGGGTCCGTAAGAAGATGGAGACTTCTGCAATAGATGCTTCACGTGTAATTTGATATGAATTACATGTTCAGCAATAGATGCTCTTCATGTAATTTGACATGCCAGGGAATTTCCCTTATTTTTCAATTTTTTCCCTATTTTTTCAATTCTAGATTGGTGGTTGTGATTAAACAAACTTGGTGTTACATCAGCTGGTGGGTTTTGTATAAAAATAGGGTAAGGGATGAATGTTTCTCTTAGAGGGAAGAAAGTTCATAGATGGCTCTCATACAGAGCAAAACATGGGAAAAAAAGTGCTAGATGGTTTCTGGTCATAAAGCTCAAAGAAAAGCAAACCCTGGTAAGGGAGGACAGTTTGGACTAAGTTCTCCAAAAAGGTGTCTGTATGCACTTGTGCCTACTTGCATTGAGAATAAGTAGTCTGGACATATTTGGGCAAATCTAGGTGGGCTGGTGAGGAACTCCCAGTTTTAACTGAGAGCAGCCAAGCACAGATACAGTTACAGCAGATCTGCAGGCTCCATATCCTTTTTACAGAAAAGAATAATAGTTTCTAATACATTTAAATTCTTTTTTATTCAGAGACAATTCAGGAAGAAATAAAGCAAATCCATATGCAGTCATTCTTTTCCCTGAGCTGATGCCAGGTTTCCCAAGCATTCATCATTGCTATTTATTTAATACAGTAGCAATGAGGAACTTGAATGCTTCAGCTTCTGGGCGCTCCCTGCAGTTTCTGCCCCAAAGAATTTACAGTTACAATTCTTGGTGACATTTCTTGTGATTTATGGAATGGACCAACTTTGTCCACTGGAAAAAATAAGCAGCCATTTTGTCCTTATTCACAGGGACGCTATGATGTACCAGAATTGCTGGGAATTGTGCAATCATTTCCAAAGTTGATATGAAGTTATCATATCACTGACAACACTAATAAATCTAGGAAATACAGACTCAGAAGGCTTCTCAATTAGACATGATTAACTTGCATAGTTATGGTGAGATAAATGCTTACTTCCATTTTAAAGCTAAGGACACCTCTAATTTGTTCAAATGCATGACCTACCTCTTGTATCACCAGCTCCAACCCAACAAAACACATCTGCTTATGGCACAGATTCAAACGAGGCACACCAGTCTCTGCTGCAATAGGGTACTACACAGAATCAAGCTCATGAAAGGCCAAGCACAACAATCAAAACCATGCTCCCTACCTGGTTATAAATTATAAAGCTGTGGTCTTGGGAAAGGCAGCATGTGTGCTTGGAAACACATGGGTCTGTGGCTTTGCTGGTCAGGAGGCAATGCAGAAGCATCCCAGGGCCCATTGGCAGATCAAAGTTGTTCAACTGGGAGCCAATCCACAACAGAAAAGCCTCTCAGGAGGCACCATCTTTCATCAAGACCAAAAGCGTTTTTTGAATTGTTTAAGCGCTTCAATAGCCAGTCCATCAAGCTGTTTAGGTCTACAGTATTTCGAACTAAAATGTGATTTATTTTTGAGGATTTCTTAAGAAAACTTATGACAATACATCAGTACCTCAAATTTCTCTGCTGAACTGTTTGTTTCCCTTTTCTTGATGGGAAAAAAAAGCTCAGATAAACTCTGAAGTTTCAGCAAACACTTGAAAAGAAAGTTCTAACATGTCTTCTAATGTAATGGCAAGTTTCCCTGGTGAAAAAAATGCTGGTTTTGAGGTTATAAACAGACAATTTCATTTTTAGTTATGATTATACAAATCCAAAACTTGTTAACTTGCAAAACCCGCTAAGATGCTTATAACTCATAAGAAGTGGAAGATGATTCACCAGTTTTCAAGTATTTATAGATCTGAATGCTCCACTGCTATGCGCTGGTAACTGTTACCTATTGAAGACCTGTAACAAGTCAAAATATACTATATGGTAGAGTAAATGAAATAACAAGAAATTGAGTATATGCTCAAGTACCGTCAAAAAAAGAATCTTATAACTGTTTTCTGTGATAGCACACTGAGTTATTTGCCAAATTGTGTGGGCTGATACTTATTTATGTGTGATCATAAACATTCATTTGTAAAAGCCTATACCCAGTCATGGTAATTAACACAGCTGAAATTACTGAAAATGTGTAAAAAAAAAAATTGCAACCAAAATTCTCCCAAGACAATCGTTTGGTGATAATAAGGCAACTGATATGCAAACTAAGTTAACAATTCACACAACTTACTTTTGTCTGGCAGGAAACACTTGTGAATAAAGTTAAAAAAGCAAATGTCAATCTTTTCACTTGAGTCAGCCACAGATACCCGGGCTGACATAACGAAAGCACAGTGCATTAAAAAAGGTCAGACAAGCTTCTCTGGATAAAATGAATGTGTAAGCGAGTTCTACAGCCCAAATGGGAGGTCACGGAATACTACTCCCTACTTATTTCCTGGCCCTAAATTATACTAAGAAAATCCTATTAGATTTTCTTGATGTCTCAGCTCTTTAAAGAAGTTTGATCTATATGCTAACGTCAACAGTAGCCACACTTTTTTCTCATATATTTTGGATATAGGTCTGAATAAGACTGTACGTCTAGACTCAGACTTAATGTGACAAGCTAACTGTGTTATTTCCATTTTAAATAGGACGATTAAAATGGATAATCATATTTATATTGCTGTCAGGTCTATTTATGACACATTATGTGTAGTATCTTGCATCTGGGAAAAGGAGAGGAACAGAAGACTGGACTGAGGGTTACAAATTGTTTTTTTGATTCATATTTTTATGTATATCCATTTACCTACTGTATGATTTATACAGTTGTAAAAGAAACAGGTTTTATTTAAATACCTAAATTGGAATTTAGATGCCTAGCACCAAGTTTGACCACATAAGCACAAGCTTTAAATAAATCTGTGCCTACCCTGGCTCTCACATCAGTTTGCCTGTATCTGTGTTAATTCCATGACACGATAAGATCCTACACATCTTCTGTAGTTACCAGGCTAGGGATTACTATCAGCAAAGGGTGGAACTGATTGCTAAGTTTCTAAGCTCAGTCTGAGCTATTCTGCAGTAAAGCATCCTTAATCAACTTCACTTGGCAGTGAAATTTTCCATTCACAAAAGAGGGTCTCCTCTTGCTTCAGTGCCTGATGGACCAGCATGACCAAGACATAGCCCATGCAGGGATTCCCTCTAGTTGGCTACTTTCACTTCAGCAGTGCCTGGGAACAGCCCTTAGGGCAGCACCAAAAAACCCCACTATCTTATTCCTATTATGTCCCTGTAGTAAATTGTAGATATTTTTGAAGCAAAGCTCCTTCTGTTGATGATTTATTTGTTAAAAGCATTAAGTTTTGTCTTGCGTCAGGTTCATGTTATAAAAGCTAGACTAGATCTTGATCTTGATCTGTCCCAGATTACCATGGTTGGTGCTTTATTTTCTAATGATGGTATTTGAATGCCCTGATGCAGATCATCTTGAATAGATTGGGGAAAAAAAAGCTACTCAAACCCAATTTTTTTTTTAATACTCAAAAGCAAGAGATACGTCTTTAAAACTTTCAATTTCTGAATGTATCCTGCAGAAGGATTTGTACTACATAAATGCAGTCTCTAACCCACTGTATCTTGGGTCTTAGGAGTGGTGTTGTAAGGTAGACCTTCATAAGGAGACTTTTTCTCCTGGAAGGCACTACATGGTTACTTCAACACGGGTAATCTTTGTCTATCCAAGAGTCCAAGTGTAATAAAATTATTAAGAAGGAATAATGTTTTTATCTAAAAACAATCCCATTGACCACTTGTGGATTAAGTTAGCATGTGTTAACAGTCACACTCTGCGATTCACCCTGCAGTGAAAATGTGCCCACATACACTCTGACCGTCGACAAATACCACGGTCTGGGAAGCTGCTCGGTCAGTATCTCTTTTTTGTACTGCTGATTCTTTCTGATTTAATTTTGCCCAATATAGTGACATAAATCAGTATTTTTCCACTTACAAATTTGCTCCATAAAGATTGCACACATTTACATTTGAGATCTGAAATGAGGATGAATTTGTGACTAGGGAGTAATTAGTGACTCCCGGCATCTAAAAGAATTCAGTATCTTATATTCCAAATGAATCACCGAGTATTTTTTGGGATTTCACTTATTAGACATACTTAGCATTGCTTTTGTAGGACTGAGCAAAGCATATGTAAATCATCTAAAAATTCATGCAACTGAAATTTTATATCGGCCAAACAAATTAGTGTGGTAGGCAATTTTGGAAGCCAACTGTTTGCTCATGTAGGCAACTATTTATGGCTTCTTAAAATGATAGATGATGAGCTGCATAAATATTTCTCTTGGATAAAATTAATGGTCTTTGGTGCCAGGTAACTTTTTCCCCAAAAAATATGCAGTAGCATATTGACTAAAGACTATCTTTTCACCTCACAATTTATTAGCTAAAATGAGGCTTTCATAATGATGATTAATGAAAATCCCAGAAATCTTGTGAGTTGATGGCAATGTCTGAGAGCACTGGATCTGGGCAGATGGAGCACCTATCTTCTGCTACTCAAGGAGAAGGAAGACGAGGTCTGGCTTTCACCCTCCCCCAAAACATTAGGATGAATTATTAACCGATCAAACAGTCTGACAGCAGCTAGAGGAGAGTAAGGTGATATGAACAGTCAAAAGAGATTTGCTCAGTGCAGATCGGTGCGATTTCTTTCACTGTTGGAGAGGAAGCTGAGTTGATAGATAGAAAATGAAAAACATGATAGATTTTGACTTCAGTAAGCCTTTTGACACAGTTCCACATGACATATTGTATTTGTGCATACGACTTTTTCATTCCCAAAGTGCAGTACTGGGTACCTTTCCTTGCTGAATTTCATCTTACCAATTTCAGGCCACATGTCTGATTTCTTATAATCTTCCATCGTTCTTGCAAATACTTTTCAGTTTATCCCTTTGGAGAGTTTGGATGACATAGTCGATTATAAAAGGCTCTTTGTTACCTCTCCCATATTATTAATGGATATTTTTATGATTAATTGACCCAGGGAAAACCACCACAGAATCTCACTTGATATTTCTTTGTATGACAGTGAAGTGTTGATTGCTACTTGCTAAGAATAGTTTTGCAGTTAGCTGAGCATCCACACTGTTATCATTTCATCCAGCCCACACCTACTGTATCTTGTATTCTCTAATCTCAACATGAGGGACTTTTTCATACAATATGTAGTTAAACTGTGAAATTCACTGCTTTGGGATTCTGTGGGTTGTAAAAACATACGAAAGTTGAAAAGTAACTAGATAAATTCAAAGAAAAAAATCTATCAAGGCTATTGAAGACCAAGTACCTTCTAATTCTGGTACTCCTTGAGCAACAGCTTGTCAGGGTGAGGAGAGCAAAAGGGGAAAATGCCATGTTTGCCCCATTCTTGCACTCTTCTCTACTTACAGTCTAGTGGGGATTATGGGTAGGTGAAGGCTGTTTCTGACCTAGTGCAAACTATGTCACATGGGACTGAATTAAGTGTCTTACTAAAAATCAGATTATAGCAAAAATTCCTAAGAACCCTCGAGCTGAAAGTATTTGTCACCCCATTTTTTCCACTTGCTACAACTGGCTGTCACTGCAACGTATTTCATTCTGTTCTGACCCCAGTGGAGCCACAGAGTTTCAATGGAGATATTTTGCATTACCCTTTGGATATCACGGAGGAAATGTTTAGGCATGAGGACACTTACTGAAGTGTCTGGAGTACCCTTGTTTTAAGATGTGCCATGCCCTAAGCAGGGAATCCCTTCTTGTGTGTTAGGATCTATTAACATTAAAAGACACAGAACAAGTTTAAGAGCCCTTTCTCATGACATCCCAAAGCACAATAACATCATCTCATCTAAGAAAGCTGGCTTCCTTGAATTCTGTGTGATACTGCAAAGGATTTCCTATATTCTTTTGTGGTCTACTACCAAATTATGTTTTAAATCATTCCAGGCTTTGCAAGGCTTGCCTCTGTCACAGGCTTTGGAAGGCACATTAGTAACACCTTGATGCATCACCTTATGGGAAATGCTTAAGGCATAATCTTCTCAATATAGTCATAGCTAGTCTCTTTGTGTGAACATTATATAAAGAACAAATGTGTTGCCACAGATGGCAAAATTGGATGTGGGATGCTTAATTTGAATAACATTCCCTTTTGTTCTGTGCTGGTTTCATGGAGGGGGGAGGAATCTTTTCACATACTTACTTCTGTCTCCCTTTCCATTCAGCCTGTTGCCTTGTCAAAGAAAGGCACTGGCAAATCGTTCTTTCTGTCCACTAAGAGTAAGACTACAATTAAATTAAATTAACCTCAATTAATAAAAATTACAAAAATGCCACAGTAACCAGTCTTACTAAAGAATAACTAAGTTTGTGGGGTCCCCTTACTGTAGAATTTAAAGAACAGACTTCTAATAAACACATATTTGCCAGGAAATTATTGAGGTATATTCCATCCTGCTTCAAAGCACAGCATCAGGTTAGATAACTTACTGCTGAGACACGTCTATGAGGAAGAAATCTATTCAGTATTTCATTCCAGAGATACCAAAATTCTTCAGAAGCAAAGTGAAATTAATGGGCTCTCTCATTAAAAAGTAGTTTGTCTAGCCAGTCCTCTAAACTGAATCTGTGTTCAGTACAATGGGTGGAGAAGTCTACAATTAACTGAAAAACATACATAACATTTATATCATCTCCCCAGGGAGAAGCCAGGGCACCAAGTATGCAATGGTATGCAATGCCTACAAAGTATGCAATGCCTACAACACAGGCATTTCATGAAGTAAACTAGGAAGTGATGGTGTAAGCAGGAGTTGCAGCCAAATTATATAAATGACAGGAAAATTATGATGCGCGTGTTTCTTTTTTCAATGTCTTGTTTATGTGGCTTTTGCTCGAGAGGAAGAAGGATGGAGCTGTAGGCAAAGCATGCTACTAGCAGTCATATCAAGTGATCTGAGGCAAGAGAGAGCTATAAAAAGGATGGAACATTGTTAGCCTTTCCTCAAGGACCACATCAACATTATTACTATTATGCTGCTGCTCCCAGGATACACATTAAAGGGAAACTTTCAAAGTTTGAATGATATTTTATCTCCTAAATATTACTTTGCTTCTCTGTGAAATATATTTATTTCAATCTTTTCCTTTAGCATTCATATGGGGCTCATCAATGGATGAACCTCAAGTATTCTTACTGAGGCAGAGAGTCTCACGACCACCTAACACATGCACAATGATCGGAGATGGTACAGGATTTCATTGTGGTCCTCTTCAATAGCTATTTCATTTACAAGGACAAAAACTCTACTTCTATTACTGATAAGAGAATCTACTGAAATCCTGGAATTTATTGTTAGTAAAATCTGGTTTCTGCTAGCATGCACAACATATTAAAAAATACCAGGAAAATTAAGTTCTCCCCTTGCTTTCTCCTGCTTCTTCCCTCTGAGTAGTACATAAGACATATGCACCCGACTTAATATTTAATGCTGCCAAATATATTTAAAAAAAAAAAAAAAGGGGCAAAAAGAGCAGCTGAGACATTGGGAGTGGGAGGAAATTCCCCATCCTTAGTTCTAGGCATGAAAAAAATTTAGAGGAAGCTACTTGTAGAAATGAGAGGCTGCAAAATCTTCAATTGAAAAACCAAATTCATGTTGTTGCTCCTTTAAACAGCAACAATGAAACATTTATGAAGATTATGGAAATAAAACTAAGGCTACAAAGCAGCACTTCTCTTCAACTGAAAGAGCAAATTTGAAGGGAGCAGAGATATCAATACATCCAATACTTCCAGGGGCACAGCAAGTAGCTTAAACAGAAGAAGTATTAAAAACACTCCTCGGGCATAAAAAAAGTTACCACACATATCAGGAACCAAAGCAGACACAGCCACCTCATTATCTATGAACAGTGTGCTCTGAATAAGCCCCACAAACTCATAGCACAGAAGGAACTGAAAAGATGACAGACCCTATTTATAGAATGGCTTTAATATCATGGAATCATCTCCATGTAATTTTCATCTGTTTCCACAAAAAAGAGGTGTATTCTTCACTTACATCACTGGCAGAATTATCATTATTATTTTTACATGTATCTTAAACAAAGAAGCATTTCTGCAGTATCACAAAGAAGAAATTGTAAGAGGTAGGGATTTCCATACTTCACTATTTCCACCTATTAAAAAGAATGTCCCTTTAATTAAAGACAAAAAATAAGATGGTTTACCCAAAAATAGATTTGTGGAAATTTACAAAGATCAGAAGAAGATCTTTGTGACCTTTGAGAGTCCTTATGTCCTAGACTATAACAAAATATACTTGATAGCTGGATTTAGTTTAGCATTTTATAGGTCATAAGCAGTTGCTCTGCCACTGGAAAGGATTTTTTTTGCCAAAACCATTCTTCTGACATTTAAAAATGCTTGTCTGGTGTGTCCAGTATTGTGCAAATAGAGTTGGTATAGAATATAGGAAGATAAGGAAAAATTCTAACAAAGAAGGAAGAGTATTTACTTGTTTGCAACTTTCCATTCCAAAGACCTCTCCCATTGTTTCTTATTTATTGCAGTGCAAACAGAAATGTATTTCCTTTAGCAATTAGTGGTGTATTCACCTACTAAAACTTTCAGGTTTAGTTAGCTCATTTAGTGTATATTTTTCTTCCTAGTCAACTTTTCCATTTTGAAATTGGAAAGAAAAAAATGTGCATGGATAATTTTTTCTATTAACAACTTCCTTTATGTTCAATGCACAGCAAAGGTACATGACCTACTCAGGAGCTCACGTGTTATGAAAGGATGCCTGCTTGCCCTCGGTGAATGACATAGCAGGATTTAACACAACATGGGACAACCTTATTCTAGCATGCTGGCCTGCTTTTCCAACAAGCTGGGTTACAAATATTTACTCCCATATTTTTAAATGGCTGAAGAATTTTCCTCGCTGTTCGTAAGCTGCTATAGAAAATGTGTCATTAAAACGTGCCCACTAAGACATATGGCTATTTCTGTGAGCCACACTGAACACACGTAGCTGTACTATGCCTGAGCTTTCTCCAGCAATACTGCCTGCTTCCCAGCAGGCACACAAGAAGACTCTGCGATGTGAATAAACTGCTACCAGGTAAAGTCGTTCTACCAGGTGAAATAATTTATGAGTTATCACTTAATATACTTCGGGCCTTGCTGTTCCTGCCTTCTTCCTCTTCACTCATACAAAGCACCTCAGGATATATCAACTTTTTATGCTCCTTTTATGCAACTAAAACTAGAGAGCATCTTCTTAAAAAAAAGTCCCAAGCCACAAAAGTGGTTTTAGGATTAAACCTAGAAATAATATTTTCAATTGCTCTATCAATCATTACACTTAATCCTCAATATACTATTGTGTTTATATTTTAACCTGTATAAGGAAATAAAATCAGTCATTTAAATATCAAGCATGTTAATGGATTTTTATAACCATACTTACAGAAAAAACAGCAGCCACAGTCTCAACAGCACCAGTACTTAGAGTAACATAGGGGATTGTTTCATGATTGATCCCAGCTTCACTAAAGATGTTGTTTGTGTAGTACCAAATCTGTATCAGAGAGAAGAAAACGAGTTATTAATCATTATGGCTTGAACTACAATATATCAGTATTCAGTTCAAGCATGTGATCTGCCAGAGGCCAGACTTGTTAAAACACTGAGCACTCCCGAATGACCGAAGGCTGGGCAGGACAACAAATGAAGGGAAGGTGCAAATTTCAGGTGGATGAGTCACAACACTGCTGTACTTCTGCTTGCAGACCCAGGCAGAATTACAAGCAGCTTTAACTCAATTTAGCTTAATTCACTTTAGGAGTAAATCAAAGAAACTCACTTTAAGCTTGAACAAGAGGATACAAATAGGTTTTGTGTGGCTGAGCCACGCTGCTTAAAAAGCAGGTTTGGGTGGCTTTACGGAATGCTTCAATGGCACGTAACAACAGAGGAGAGAACAGGAAAGAGATGCTGAGAGGCACTGCAGAAACTGCTCCTTTTTGGACAGAAGGTGTGAGATTTATCTCGCTTTAACCTCACTACAGTGTGGACATCTGCAGTCAAGCCATCACCCTAATCTCTCTTTATAATCAACAGAAAGAAAAGATACTTTCAGAGTGAGAGTTGCTTGGTGAAAAGTAAAAAGCTGCTTTTAGGTTGAAATGAATCATAGGCTAGAAGGAGCTGTCACTAATGGACAGAAACACAGGGAGCACAGGGCTACCAGCTTAGAGGAAGTCATTCATGTTTGGTCAGTAAAACCACATCCAGTGGTGACAATATCCAGACAGAGAATATATAGTGGTAATATGCCAAAATAACAAGTCTGGTATCAGAGTTCACATCACATTCACATCACAAATGAAGTCTGAAAAACATATAATATTTACGTTGGACTCAAGGTGACAGCAAAGAACTAGCCAAAGATTTTGGCTTGCCAAAAGCATGCAACAAGGAGAGACTGCCTTGGAGAGAGAAAAGATAACTGATTTACTAGAGAAGATGAAAAACAATTGAAACAACAGATTATCAGAAGAAAATAAAGTTCTAAACTACAGCTGACTACCTGTGACAACAAAACTGAAAGCCAGAGATAATGGTGGCACTAAATATAAAAGTAGCAGTGATATTTTTTCCCATATGCTGTCCATGTGACAAGCCCTAACAGGGCAAGAACTGCTAAAGAAAAGGCCTATCTGATGAATGGAAGTGTTTTGATCGTATGAGGAAAACCCTGCTGCCTGCCAGCGTATTATGCATGTGCTACATCTGTTCATCAAGCTACTAACTCGGGATCTTTGTAAAAAAAAAAAGTAATTCCAAATGGCCCACTAGCCCTTCAGCAAAGCTGCTTGTCCCAGACCAAAGAAGAAAATCCAACTCATCTTACATAAAAGTAAAATAAAATACGGAGGACTAAAAAGTCACCTGTATCACCTTAAAGATAAAGGGAAGCTGACTGAAGACTTTTATGCCTACTGCTGGCACACCAGCTCTCACCAGAATAGATGCAGTGACAATAAGTGATAGCAGCAAACTTCTCTATATGAAGTAATCTGCCTTCACGTAGGTGTTAACTGTGCATTTCATTGGCCTGCTGATACAGAGCACAGACTGAAGCAAAACCAAGGATCAGCTCCCAATTCCCTCTAAAATGTTTATGCCCACTGATAAATTTTTTGGGACTCAGTACTCTGACAACCTATTCACTTCCCATACCCCTATGCAGTATATAATGAAAACAAGGTAACACAAAACCATGATAAAAGTAATTTTTTTCTCCATACTGCAAGTTACAAGATTGAAAAATTCATGCAATGAAAGTTAGAAACCATGTAATTTAGGCATTCCATTCTTGATAACAGTTTTGCATAGCAGGTAGAGCTTCTAAAAATGATGGCAATATTGCAGGTATGCAGACCTTGAAAGAGAAGGAAGAGGCCAAAGAGTCACTTAATCAGACAACTCCTGAATGCAATTTGTCAAAATGTAGCCTCTAGAACGTAAGATGTTTTGCAAGTGGTTTTACAGAAGAGCATGACTGACCATTGATGGTAAGAGTGGTAGTAAAACAGCTAGCTTAAAAAACTGGCAGAGCAAAGACAGGATGAGGTTCATTGATTTATTAGTCTTTGTAGCAGCACAAAAATAAATTAGGGTAAAAATTAACAAGATGTACCCATTTCAAAACAATGAAAGTGAATGTTTTTCAGCCTGTGTATCATTAAACAGGGGAATACATTGCTCTAGGATATTACTGAGACAAACTTACTAAGCTAATGATGACTACTCTACTTTCACTTAAGTTATTTTTCTAACATGGTTTTTGTTAGCTAATGATTTCACTAGCTAACAAAATTAGCTAATGATTGGGCTAAAAGTTTTGGAATGAAAGAGCTGTGGAATATGGGGCAGAAGGTCCAAAAACCCAGAAACAACTGCTGTCCAGTCCAAATCACCACAGGGACATCTGACCTCCTACATCCATGATGGGTTGCTGTTGCTTCACAGGCTGAAGTAAAATTTTGCCACTTAGGTCAGTTAAACAGCTGCCATGAAAAACAGCTGTATCTCTGCAGTCCGATTTCTGTGAGTTTGGAGGTAACAATTTAGCATTACAGTTAGCTGCATGAAAGTTGCTTTCTTTGCTTATTGTAAGGTTTTACTCCTATAAGCTCTTACCTTAAAGTGGCATGTGTTATACATTATCAGTGGTGTTCCCAAACTTTCTCACACCATTGGCCCCTCTAGCATTGACTCAATTTTCCAGTCCTTTTATTTCTCATCCAGCTCCCTACATACATTTCTTCCTAAGAAACTCAACTCTTCAAAAGGAAAAGAAAGCAACAAAAAAAAGATGGGCAACAACACAGACATATACTGTGTTGCACACTGCATACTCATCCCTTCCTATGCTACCTGATGCCAGGTCTTCTCCACAGCAAATGTGAAGAGCACACTATGGTAGATCTTTTGCATACTGAAAACATGCATTGCTGCATGGACTCCCATCCCCAGCACGATTTCTTTCCATTTAAAATACAGCCCTCTACCTTAAGGCCAGACCCCACAGAAGTCTGGGGATCCCACTTTCGGAATTACTCTGTTAAAGCAATATGCAGTACAATGTATTTCTTGATATGAAAAAGGATGAAGTTCACCAATGAGAACTTCACTTTAGTTTTGTGTCTTCTTTAGGACTGAGATACAATGGTGGAAGATAAATAAATTTATTATGGATGATATGTATAATGGATAAACTTTATCAGATTAAAAGAGACTAATACAGATTCATTTATTTATGTCAATTTAGGTCAGACTGTCTGGTATTTCGTTATAATTGAATACATTAATATGGTCAGGGTTTCACCATGATTTCTGTTCCATGTGGAAACCAACAAATGTACTCTTTTTAAGCAAAACAAATTTTTATTGTAAAGTAAAAGCCTTAAAAGGAAGCAAGTGTTCTCAGATACCAGCAGGATGATTACAGAAGTCTGCCAGTTGGTAATTTCCCCAGAGAGTGACCTGAGACTCTCGCCTAAAAGAAGTCCAACTTTCCCATATGCCCTGCCCAGATGGTAGTTGTGGAAAAGACCAGACTGACTAACAGGGCACTATAGACAAAGCAAATGATGGGAGCTATGAGTTAGAAGGAAGCATTTGCAGCCAATTAAACCTTGCTGACGCTGGCTCATACTCAGCAGGTTATCTCAGATGCAGCCAGGCAAACCAAGACCTGGGTTCAGCAGTATCTGTCACCCCTGTACCTGCCCTCTAATCTCTGAGCTTCAGGCAACTTGAGCAAAATCAGCCAGGAAAGCCATGCAGAAGAGACAAGGAATTGAAACCTGTCTCTTAATCAACTGGTCCAACGATTTCTCTTGACCTCTCTTATTTGCTTGTTTTTCCTGGATGAACTATTTAAAACATTAATTTCAGAATGCAAATTTTGCGTGAATAGTTCTTTTTCATGTTTAGTGGCATTATATGGGAGGAGAAACAAAGTAATAACAAAAAAAAAGGTAAGGCTTAAAACAGCCAACTTGATACACAGGTTTCCTGACAAAAATAGTTTTTCTGAGACATATTTTCACAAAGTGGCCACCTAATGACACTTTAAAACAACTCTGGTATTCATTGTGGACTGGGCATGTCTCACTATCCCCCATGCCCCCACTCAAGCTATGAGAGTGTGGCTCTGTACTACCACGGAACACTGGACAATTTCTGTCATCTATTAAATATCCTCAAAGCCACAAAACTCTTCTCTTTCCCCTGAAAATTTAGCTGTGGCATTCTTTTTTTTCTTTTAGGCAATGTGCTTCATTATTTTAACAGCCTGTTTCTTACTATAGGCATCATTTTATTTCATTTATGTCTTGATAAATCTTAGAAAGACTGGATGATAAGATAATTTCAATTCTTTTCTTAAAAAAGTATCCACAATGAGGAATAAAATAGCCTGTCATTAGCACCGAAATCCTACAATTAGAAGAAAACACCACCTATACTAAATATTTTTGTAGTTCACAGTATGAAAAATTCTTCTAGCTCCCTCTTAGTATTTTGTTAAAAACTTTTAGATACCAGACTTCTAATTGCATTAACCTTTCAAATAGTCTCGGACAAATTACTTTGTATTAGGAGTTTTAAAGCTATAGAGATACCTGAGATAAGCCTGAACTAGTTGTCTTAGAGATCAGAAGCATTTACACTTATCACTGATTAGCCCTGGAGGAAAAAAACTAGCTGAAGTATGCTGTAATGCACAAAGCCACAGTGAGAGCTCCTTTCAGCAGCGATAATACTGCCTTTCATATATATAAGCAATTAATGCCTTTGAACTATGACAAAAACCCCTTTTGCTTTGAGGCACTTCATGAGAACATTTGTGTTGTGCAACGTAAAGCATCTCAGCCAGATGTCACGAGCTGCAGCAAGGAAAGTGCTGGTTGGATATAAAGAAAATGCTTTTCACAGTGTAAGTGGTGAAAACACCTGGCGCAGGTTGCCCAGGGAGGTTGTGGACTCTTCAGCCTTGGAGATATTTAAAACTCAACTGCACAAAGCCCTCAGCAGCCTGAGTCAACCCTGAAGTCAGCCCTGCTTTGGGCAGGGGGTTGGACCAGATGAGCTCCAAAGATCCCTTCCAATCTAAATTGTCCTGTGACCCTCTCCTAGCTGATGCAATAGGCTCAGACAGATGGAAAAGGAGACTTTGATATCCGTTAGCCTCAGACACATTAATGGTCAACAGGACTTCTTGCTATTGACTGTTTTGCATCTTTTTTCCTCTTTTGCTCCACTTTCCAAGAAAGGCATATTGAAGTGCAGCTTACTCTTCAAATTTTATGAAACAACAAAAATCAAACGTCCAGTGCAACCTCTTAAAATCACCTACAGGAACTTTTGCTGGCTTCTATAAATACAGAACTGAATTAATCCAAGCAGAAATGTCTACTGAAAAGACCAAGTTTACCTAACATGAACAAACATGGGGCATATCAGACCAGATCTTAACTGACCAGAAACAGGGAATCTGAGTATCAGAAGCAGAAGCTGCACACTCTTTCTTTGCTGACCTGTGCTACCTTTTCATGTATTCCTTCGAAGTTAACACAACATGGCTTCTCCCCCTTTTTTTGTTTAAAAAAAACCCCAAACAATACAGCTCTCCATGGACCTTCCCACATGCTGGCGTAACAAAATCATTACTAATAAGAAACAGCCAAAAATAGAAACTCATAGAGGTTGCCGAATGGTATAGCACGAACCTTGTATTAAAAAGAAAGAAAGAAAGGAGCACCCCAGGAGATGCCATGGTCTGAAGAAGGACACTTACAGCGTTTAGCCCACAGAGCTGGTAGCAGCCCATGGTGACGACCACGGTAATGACCTGCCATCGCACAGCACGGGTTCTCAGGAGCTGAAGTATCGACACTAACTTGGTGTTTCTTTGGACTCGAGACTCTTCCAAAACTTCTTCTACTTCATGAGACACGTCATCTTTCCCAAGGAAGGTCTGAAATGCTACAAAAAGAGGGCATGTATTTAGGCCAGACACTTGGCACTATGCGCATTTATAACAGACTCGTCTCACAGAAATGGAAATGTGTGACACAAACAGGAGACATCCATGGGCTACAACTTATAAATTGGAATATATATATATAAAAGTTATATTATAACTTATAAATTATTTGGCACCCTACCAGATCTCTCCCTATATTATTTCGTATATAATATAGCCTAAGGTCCAGTGCGGAATCAAAACCCTGTGTAATCTGAAAAAAGGGTTTAATAGCAAAGCAGTTCTGAACATTATTTGACTTGGCTACTTCTGCAGCCTAACAATATAGCAGACTTCATTGCTGGAGCTAGACTGGATAGAGAAGTAATAACATGTAAGAAAGTACGTAAGTCTGGTAAACCAAGAAAAGGCAGACATTTGAAAGGAACAGCTATCACTCTTCATCTTACCTCTTGTTTTCACTAGCATATAGACAAGAATTCACTTTGTCAAGATGATTAATATTAGAATTACCCCAGAGCAGTTCAAGACTTTCTATTTGTCAATGCTGGAGACACAGGAGTGAATTTACCCAGCAAATGTAAGCAAACAAACAACCTCGTCTCCCCAGAAAAACATACCATTTAGTATTATATTATTGCACATTGATGACTTACTGAGATATCCTTCCACTGTGAATAAGAAAAGCTTTCCATCTCACACCTCCTCCAAGAAGATACCTTCCATACCTCCTAATACAAACAGATACCTCCTAATGGAGGTGGTGTATCTCCACCAACCTTGTTTTACAGATACCGTATATGCTGCTGATACTTTCATCACGATCTTATGACCATACCCCAGGGGTTGGCTTTTTAAGACATGCTTAAAATGCTTATCACCGTGGAATGACTGCAGAGCAACAATTACATTACACATACCCATGCAACTAGGCTTTGCGACCCAGTAGGATGCTAACTCTAAAAACAATCTTTACACAGCAGGTCACTTAAAATTGTTATTTTTATTAAGTGAACAAATTAATTCAGTTCTCCTAAGAGCCAAATCCATTCTTCTCTTATCAACAGCTTTGCACAGTACTGTCTATAAATAAATGACCTTCATATTTTTCAGTAAGTATGCATTCTTTGGGATCACGGAAAGGACTTGAATGGTTAAGAAAGCGAGAGACACTGACTAGTCATGATTAAAACTCCTGGACTCCATTCAGGTTTTGAAGTTATAAAATTTAATGTTACCCAGTAGGTGAAAAGGCCAAGTAGTGGCATTTCAACGTTGTGAAGGATAGGTCACACAAACGAACTGGTGGCCTCCCCAGAGCATCCTTCTCTGTCTCTTTGGTGAATGTGCAACGCTGTGCACTCTGCCTGGCTCCTACTCTGGCAACACAGGGAACTAACTTGAGCTCTGGGCCAAGATTTTCAGATGCAGTTAGCACTTCTATTGCATTTTAATGGGCTCTATGTGAGTCTGCTTAACAAGAAGGATGATTTTTTTAAGGGATGAACAGTGACCACCTCTGGGTTTTGAGTCAATTCATAACATTCATTTATTCTGATATCCAGTTTCTCTCTTGGGAGAGGAGAGGTCAGGATTTTTAAATCCTTCAGAAACAGCATGAGATTTACCTTTTCACGTAGGCCTTACAATCAGAAATAGGTTAATACATTCAGACCTGAAGACCCAGAATTTAAGTTGCTGAGTTTTGTCCTTGTGCCACTGCCCACTTACTAAATGACGTGCTAAATGCTTGTTAAAATGAGTGTGATGTATTTAAAGGCTACGATAAGAAATGTAAAATTAGAACAATGTGTGCCTATGGTATGTTACAGTCATGTCTCACACTTAAATTACACTTTCCTCGGTATTACTAGAGCACTGATAAAGAAAAATTCAGATAAAGATGAGAACAACCAGACAATATATCACCGTACTCTTCTTTGAAAATATTCTCTCAGATTTTTAAGCATCTGTTTTATCACTGTGAATTAGGTCAGCGCACAATTTGCTTTATTTTTCCTGTCCTTAGAATCGTCGGCATTCCTGTAGGGCACACAAGTCAAAAATATAGGTGCAGTCAAGTAAAAAGAAAGCAATCTGTCTTTTCTGCACAAGGGAGCTTGCTATATTTCTAGAGGGACTGGGAAGTAAAAAACTGCAATTACCAAAACTACCAAGTGCAAGGCAAGAAAAATATAGACACCTGCTTTCTTCTTCTTCCCTCCCTGGTATTAGGAACAGAGATGTAAGTGCCACTAGGAAACTTTGACGGATACTTAAAATTACCAAAAAGTCAAGAAATGCTAAGAAAATACTATGTTATATAGGCATAGTTTTGAGTAGAAAACACTCAGTCTTCTTGGAAAAACACATTTTCCTGCTAGTCAACACATCTTTAATTTTCTTCCATTAACAGTTTTTCAGTACAGTAAGAATCACAATTTTATACCTAATTCATGTGGAAATAAATTCTGCATTAGCAGGGAGATGGGAAAACTCAAAGGTCTTTCAGTGTGTGATGTTCAATTCTATTCATTTTACATTTTAAACCCCTGCATTATTGGCACTGAGAAGCACAGCAGTCATTCCCTGCTGCAATGACTTATTTCCCTCTGTGACTGGCTGCTTCTATCTGTAGGGAAGTCTTATTTTCATGTCACGCTTAAAACCATCTAAGGATTTACAGTTCTAGCAACTTTTAGACCTTTTCCAGATTTCTTTTTAATTCCCTTGGATCAGAAGGTCCTAGATGCTTGTCTTTCAAAAGCTGGTAAACTGCCTTTATAAATAGCAAAAGAAGTGGATGGTTCCAGTCAAGGGGAAAGGAGATAGGAAACCCTTCCATTTACACCACCAGCTTTTATTCATCTCAGCTAAGTGAAGATGAAACATTTGAAAGTGGTTCAAAAGTCTGAACGAAATCAGGTCGGTACTATCTTTAAAACCAATCAGGCCTTTAAATTAACTGAAGATGGGCACTCAAGAACTCAACTATATGGGGAATTACTAATTCTTTTTCCACTGTAGTACTTCCACAACTGTGCAAACAAATCAGCTGTTACTGTAAAGACTGAATTAGCATGTAAACTGTAAGAAGACATTTAAAAGGATCAAAATGCTATTGTGTGGTGTACAGAATAGAGCCAGCCCCAGGCAAGAGGAGGCAGAAAAAGAGAGAAGCGGTCACAGGTAGCCATTTGGGCAATAGGGCTTATGCCTTTAAAAACAAAAAAAAAATAAGAAGCTGCATGAGTATTATTGTCATCTGTTTCTCACAGAGACACTCACTTTCACTTCACTGATGATTAAGTATACTAAACCCAGTGTCTTTAACACAAAGCTTTGTGTAAGCTCTGCTTGAACACCATGTTCTTTGGCCACTGTGGGAGACAGAATACTGGGCTGCATGGATGCAGTCAGGCACCTCCGATTAATGCTGGCTGCTGTTCTGAGTGGCAGTAGACATATGAGGTGCCTCGCTGTTTGCCTCAGCACTAGCAAAAAGTTCACCCAACTTCAATGCTTTTGAATTGGATATGTAGTAATTTCCCTGTAGTAACTTCATGTCATCACAAAAATATTTGGCAAAATTAAAAAAGTTATTTTCATATACCACTAATTTCATTAGAGTACTGAATAGCCAGAAGAATAATTTAGATGCACCTTGCTAGAAGAGATTTAAACAGCTATTTAAATCTAGCAATAGCTATTTAAATCTAGCAAAATATTAATTACTAGCATGTAGCATAGCAAAGTTTAAGAATAAATCTCAAATTTGCTATTCCAATTCAGTAAACATAACTGGAAGCAAAAGGCTTTAGGCTTTTCCCATGTGTCACCTCCTTCTCCTTCTAAGTAAAGGAACACACAGATCCTCTGTGAGTTATCATCCACTTTGGGATTACATCTTTACCTGCTCTTACGTCTGGTTTCACAGACCATCAAGACAAAATAGCCCTGTTCAGGTTCACTTGAAACTAGCCAAGATGTACAGGTAAAACAAAATATCCACATGCCACCCTAAAATAACACAAGAATTGGTAAACCAAGTTGTATCAAAGGTCCAGCGAACCAAGTATCCTTTGTAAAAGACAGGAGGTTTAAGAAAAGCTTAAAAACAAAAACAGACACACCATGATCACTCCAGCTTTTGGCAGTCAGCAACCATCTGAGATGGAGCCTCTACCATAAGCCAGGAAGTTTAGTAGTCATGGCTGTCTCTTCCTTTCCAATAAGCATAGCTTATAATGCTTAGAGACATACAAAAAGCACAGATAAGCAAAAATAAATCATATATGTCCTTGTTGTCAGTCCTAACAACTTCATTTAAATCACTGGATTTGCAACAATTTGCTCCTGCCGTAACTTTGGTTTTAATAACTCTCTGTCCATGTGGGCCCCATGAGGGGCTTTGTAAAAAATTAGCTACCTGCTCTTTTAAATCAAGAATAGCCTCGCTCTTTCATCACATCAAAAGGTATCGACTCTAATCCATCTTTCTAAGAATTTAAACCTACACTTCTCATTATACCTGGTATAATGCTTCTTTCATAACCATGGGAGTTTTAATGTATGACCGAACATACTAGATGAACAGATTTTGTACATCACAAACAGATGTTACTGTGACATTATATCTAAGTTATTTGACCCTTAAGACATAACAATATTCTTGTTCTCTGGCAAGCTGGGATGACATCTGAATTCCAGTACCAATTTACATGACATGCTACTGTAGCTGCATTGAAAATTCAGGTTTCCTACTTGTAACAGTATTCAAGAGAAACGCATCAACTCTCCAACTGAGAGTGTTTATAACCAATGTAGTTAGTCATAAAACTGTTCTGTTTTATCACATTGCTACTACTGTTTTTATTTATATTGCATCATGGCTACAGTCACAGATCAGGGCTCCACTTGGCATGCAACTAATAGACAACTAATGTCAAATTCCTGTCTTACCGTCCTAGAACTTGGATGGTAAACAGCCTGATATAATTACAGCAGCAGGTTTTCTTTTTCTTCCGGTTTCTATCCCTGTTACTCTTCACTCCCACTGCTCTCTAGCAACTGAATAACAATCTCCTTCCAAAGTCCTTCTCCTCAATCACTTGAATACCCATCTCCCCTCTGCTGTCTGGTGAGCATTATGAAGAAGGATCACACCAGCTAAATGCCAGGCATTTTTGCCCTTCTTTTCTTACCAAGAGAGAAGAATGTTAGTTATGGGACCTGGGAGGGGAGCTGGGATGGTTCTTCCCTCTCCCCATTACCAGACTTCTAGCTTTTGAGCAAATCAGGTTTATGGATTGTGCTGTTGGTCCAGTCCATTGTTCTCCCCGCACAACACATAAATCAGTTCTCCCACATTCAGCAGCGAGACAGGAATAGTTAGCTCCTGTTGGTCTCAGGAAGTCAGATACAGGATGATGACCTCCAGGAGGACAAGCAGAGCTCAGATGCTAGCATTGCTTTTGTCAGCAGACAACTGCAAGTCAGCCACGGTGTCTGAACGGCTGATCAGCCAGACACGGGCTCAGCCACCCACAGCGTGCACCGTTTGCACTGCTAGAAAGGGGAAAGCAGGGAACCAGGTAGATCCCTGTTAGTGGAGTTCAGGAGACATCACTCATCTGAGGCCTCACTACTCCTGTACTCACGGAGTAGCTTCTCTTGTGGTGGTGTGGTTTACGTTCGCACATGATGCCTGCCTGCTCTGACCTCATCCCTTCTCTTTTTTCGTCACTTACACAACACATTTTGGTCCTTCTCTCTCTTTCAGTCTCTTATTTGCCACTTAAAGGCATCATGCTCTTTTACACCTCTGCCAAAAAGAGAATGAGGCTGCTTGTATTCGGTAGTTATAGTCTGGTTATCTCCTGAGGACAGAATAAAAGGAGAGGATGAAAGCAGGAGCAGAACTTTGTGGAAACTCAATGACCTACATTATTCCACCGTATTTTTATTGCTTTAAAACAATTAGGAAGATTAACTTTGTCATCTCCATTTTAGAAGCTTTGACATACACGTACATTTTAGAGTATTTTATAAAGACTAATGTAGTCATCTGCCTTAAATACAGCAGGCCTTTTACAATAACAGTTTTTTATTTCTCCAACAAGATATAATCCACTGTGAAATGTATATTTGCATGAATAGCCTTGATGCATTAGGGGAAAGAAAAAGGATTTAGTCAGAAGAAGGACTTGCACATTTCTAATATTAATATGCAGATTTAACCTAAGACGCAAATAATTCAAAAGCATTACTGTAGTCATCATTAAAATGGAGAATACCACATTGTCATTATATGGCTTACACGCAGTAGGTTTTTTTAATAACCCACAAACTCCTCTGGTCTCCCTAACACTCAGGCTTTTTCTCCTCCATTTCTGCAGATAATGCTAACATCCAGATGATTTTTCTTGACTGTAGATTCACAGTTATTCACCCTCCTATTTTGTGAATTCCCCCCACTCATTTCCATTATTACACTGCATTATTCCAGATACCGAAGACTTGGCTCGTGCCTAGTTTGCATTTCTCCAAGTGCCCTGGGGTGGGGAGGAGGGCTCCAAACCCCCCCGCTGGGCCAACATCACAGGTGTCCTCTGCCCGGTCCTTGCATGAATCAGCCCAACTCCCTCCCCACCTACCCCCATGGTGAACAGAGATCCGAAGACATTCTCACTTGCAAACCTACAGTAGGAGAGGGGGGATTACAAAGGATGTGCAATGGTAGGAAAATTACTTGTGTTCTAACATGCTTCATAATAAGGCATGTAGACACTTTATAGCACAGAAGTATAAGATGATATGATCTATGCTGCCTTACAGGTGGATTTTATGGATTATGAACTCCAAAATTATGTTTAAGAATCATCCTTACCTATTTTGCAGCTGATATCCTACAGGCGGCCTTGCCTGTAAAACAAGGTGGCCAGTTCTGGAAGCATGGCTGCTTGATAGGCAAGGAATGGGAGGGAAATTCAGGGGGATGTATACACCTCACTGCCCTATGGTCCTTTGCAAATCTCTGTCTAGAATCATCAGTCCCTAGCTGTTTTGAAAGCTCTGTAGACTACACTCCAAATGAGTTTCACTCTGTACTACAACGTATCTCAGTATTAAATTTTTATTTTAGAATTAATCAGGTCCAAAAGCTTCTACGGATAAGCAGTTACTTTGACAAGTTTTTTATATCAGCGTCCTCTTTTTTTCCTCAGAGTGTCTAAATTTATAGTCTTTAAGGTGGCTCATGAAAGCCACTTTCTCGTAATCAGCAAGCCAGTTGCTAAAGATCATTTCCCTTCAACTACCAAATAAGGTGTGGGTAACTTTGCTCTCCTCATGTCTTCTACTCCAAAATCCACCTCCAATGCTTCTAAATTAGCTTTCAAATCATTTTCAGAACACATATGCTGAAAACATCCCAGACTGCAGTTGGTTTATTACCAGCAACAGTAAATGGTGTGAATTTCAAGGCAGGTGGTGTTATTTTACTGCCAATTTTTTACAATTTTTAAACTCTACCTACAAGAGGCCCAGCTTCACTGTCAGTGCTGAGGTTTCCAGGTATGGTGGCAGTATTTCCAATAGGTCCCTATAACAAGTGTGACATTATGGAGTAGCATTGCAGATGCAGACTCTTTGCCAGCCATAGCTCTGGAAATTTACAATTTACAATCCACATTTACAATTTTATCAGGTAGACATGAGCCAGTTTAAGCTTGGCACCCAAAGGTGTTTCTTCCCAGCCCAGCTGTGGTGCTGCAGAAGTTACTACCCAACAGCAAGCCCCAAGCTGCTCACCACTGAGTCCCTGCTGGGTGCTCTGACCAGGGCTGGCAGGCAAGCCCCTTCCTTTGTGGTCCCTGGAAAAGCTGTTCTCTGCCTCATCAAATCTCTCCTGACTCTGTAAAGCTACAGAACTCTCCCCAAAGCCTTGTTGCTTTTGCTCTCTCCTTCATTCTTTTTTTTCTTTCTTTTTTTTAAACGCTCTACTGTATCTTTAAATGTTTGAGGCTCCAACATTTACAAAATTCTTCGTTCAACACCAAACTGAGACAACATGGGAGTCCCTTCATTAGTGTGCCATTTCTATTTCAGAGTGCTCATCAGAACAAAAAAGGCCAGTTTTTCATTTGATAATAGAAGAAACAGAATAGAGTGAGTTGCATTAATTTCATGCTAAAAGATTATTAAATTTAAGTTTCAGGGGCTGATTTACACTCTGCAGGTAATTTTGCAAGCAACTGAAAATGTTAAGAGTTATATTCAAATCAAGTTTTTAGGAATAATTTTCAAAGCTCAGTTATGTTCTGCAAACATCTTGGTATTATAATCAGGCTCCTTCCTTCTTTGTACACTCCTATTTTTAATGCATCCCTATAATAAGGAAAAACCAATTTTCAATATTCTCTCAATCATAACGGGATGATATATTGGAACGTACAACTGACCATAGTAATTTTAGTGGGGCAGAGTATACAGCAGCTGTGATCACACAAGCAATTTTTTTAACATATAGAACCTAAAGAAAGAACAAAATATTCTGGTCTGTGTCTGTGAAACTGAAGCAAGCTATATGGAAGCACTGAAAATTTTCACTTAAATAGGTGTACGAGGTTTTTATTAGATCTACATAGGTTATTGAGTTACAGAAACACATGGTCAGACACAGCGACTACTGAACAAGACCCAGCCACAGAACTGGTGTTTCTGTAAGCCAAACTGCAAACACTGTAGATAAGAGAGAGTCATGAAGACTGAAATCATCTTTCATTCCTGAATGAACCCTACATATAGTGGCTGATGCACAACAGCAGGATGATTTGGTTAGGTTTGTATCACCATGCATAATGCTATGTAGGCTAGTTTGTCGGAGCATTTCATTTATTTAAAAAAAAAAAATCAAAGCAACAGTTATTTTTACACATACACACAGACAAACAAAAAAGGTGAGGGAAAAGAATTGCCATGAGAATCTCTCCTATTGGAATATTCTGCTTTTACTGTGATATGAGAAATACTGTCCAGCCTGCATCCCTACAAATAAACATCCTTTGTTGCAACCAAGTAACACGTCATACCTTTTTCTGCCTTGCTTGTGTTATGTTTTTCAAGTAGGAGGTAACGAGGACTTTCAGGAAGAAAAGGCAGAATCACGACTTGTATCAATGAAGGAACAATGATCGCTCCAAATAAGTAAGGCCACCGAGATTCCTGCAAATGGATGCAAACGTAAGTCAGTAATACTCTCCCATAGTGATACTAAGAAGAAAAATAGCTTTGATAGGAAATGTAACTTTTCATCATTCAGCATATTGTGTCAGTGAGCAGAGTGATTGATGTCTTCTGCCTGAGCTTAGTAAGCAGTTTAAACACTTCCCCCTCAGATCACCTTACTCAGGGGCCAAGGAAGACAGAATTCAAGCTATCAACTGCCTGAGCATGGAAAGAGAGAGGCAGGGAAGCTGGAAAACAGCAATACATAACATGTTTTTCCTTTCCATCAGCATCAACAACTATACATGTAAAAATATGATATATACTCAAATATATATTCTACAAGTCATCCCCACTCACAGTAGTATCACTCATTAGCTTTAAGAAACAATACAACCCTATTTTCACAGTTACATATACCTGCATGTTGTCTCTTCGTCTAATCTAATTGATCTAAAAAAAAAAAAAAAAAATATATATATGTGTATCTATTTGGCTCAGTCCTCTAATTGTCATAGTATGGGTAAAATCCTGACAACACTTCATCTAATCTGCAGTTTAGCAGAGTTTTGTGGTTCTCGGTGTAATGCAGGCAGTGACCGTTCAGCATTTCACAGCTGCTGGGAATGAACCAAGTTGGGCTGAGGTCTCACCACAAGCCTCTTCTACTTGGAAAAACACAACATTTGCCTTACAGGTACAACTAACACACAGTTGGGCAGTTTTAATTTCCATTCAGAAAAGAAGACATACACAGTTCAACACAAGTAGAGTGAAAGACAGCTATATAATTTAACAACAAACAAGATGCCTGGCTAACCTGAGGAAGGTTATCTTTATGAATGTTTTCTCTTGCAACCATTGATTCCACCTCTTAAGCTGCTTTCCGTGCTAATTTAAGTATAAAAAATGGGTTTCACCTATCCCCCTGCTCAAAATCATAGAATATCTCAAGTTGGAAGGGACCCATAAGGATCATGAAGTCCAACTCCCTGCTCCTTGCAGAACTACCTAAAACTAAACCATATGACTAAGAGCGTTGTCCAGATGCTCCTTGAACTCTGACAGGCTTGGTGCCATGACCACTTCCCTGGGGAGCCTGTTCCAGTGATTGACCAGTCAGAGAATCACAGGACCTTAAAGACAACCTTTGGTTCTATGGTAGTGTAACTAAGAACAATACATTATACTGTTTCCCACTCTGAATTAGCTAACCTAGTTCAGATGTTCAAATGAAACACTGACAGCCCTGTTCCCAAGTCCATGAAACAGTACTTTTTCTATTGCCTTGCAAGTAATCTGCTGGAAGTCTCCAGCAAGGACCTGAAACAGAGAGCCATCTGCAGCATCCCCACCAATGCAAAGCACTGCTGACCCCTCTCTGGCAAGTCCCCCCTACAGAAGGCAGGCAGTTTTAACCTGCCAGTGCCCCACCGCGGTGTAGGCAAAGAGCACAAGGTGCTGCACTATCCAACACTATTTATACGAATCTACTCAACTGCTAGCAGACTTCAGATACAACTTGACTTGGATAATTTTCTTTGAAATCAACTGAGACAAAGTTGTTAACATCCTCAAACACATTCATTATTTAAAACCAGCTACAGAGGGCGACCTGAGCAAAGCCCTTTCAGGAAAAGGCTGGGAAAGGCAGCAGAGAGCTCATCTAGCTCTCTGGGCTTACTCTCAAGACAGGATACTTTCAAGTAGCTGAAGGAGAAAGGTGCCAGCAGTATTATTTTTCTCCTGCAAAATGGCCCTTGATCTGTCCATGTTCTTAAGATGCCTTCTGTTCCAATTGACTGTTAAGATGAAATTTTTTAGTTGTTTTCTCCAAGTTCCGCGTTCATCTATTTAAATCAATGCTCTCTAATTTGAGACTTGGTTCTTAATTGAAAAGCCTGCCGAGACTGCAGTGGGCCTACTGTTCAGGCATCATGTCTAGCACATTTTCAAAAGCTTGGCTAGATCAAAAGCAGATTGCGCTGCACCCTGGCTGACTGAGCTCCAAGAGGCACCGGCGGTTTGGATCCCGTCCCTCCATCAGAATGAATCCATCCATTCAGAGCCCACATTTCTCCAAACAGAGCTGGATAAATTTTATTCCAATATCATTTTCCACAGTTAAATCAAAGGTCAAAAGCTCCCAAAATACTTCCTGTTGATAGTTTTTATTTTACATCCTCCCACTTCAGCAATGCAACTGCTAAAACACAACTTACTGCACAGTACGGGATGTAATCCAGGCCTCGAACCTGATTTGGGGCCTGAGATAACTTAATAACATAGAACATAGAATATGCAGAGTATCTCCTAATGAAACTTTTCACCTGCCCTTTAAGTGAGGTTTGGTTTTTTTAAATCTCCTGGGATAGGAAAACAACTTGAGAAAGGGGTTTTTTTTCAAAAAATTTAAAGCTCAAGGTTATCAGTCTTCCTTAGAGCCTCCATTACCATGAGGACTTAAAGATCCTATTTCTTCATTCTGAATTTTATTTTTGTTTAAATGCAGCTGAGTGGAGAACTTTACCTAACATAGGAGAACCATGAGTGGTTAACAATCTGTTTATATACAAATGAGCCTCAGTCTTATTTTGAAAATTAGAAAATTAAATTTAAGTTAAGACTTTAAGATCAGTTAATAAATCATATTTTTAAAGTTACCTGTTTGTAAAGACTAACTTAAGAAAACAGGCAGTACAACTGATCTGTTTTAGTCTACGTCTGCCTGGAATCAGACATTTCTTTCATACAAAGTTGTTTAAAAAATTTTTATTTAATCTCTATCATTATTTCCTATAATATAAATACACTTGCTATGTACCATGTAAAAAAGTTTATAGGGAGTTAGAACTTTTTACAATACTTCTAGATAAAGATCTTACTCTTGATCAGCACATCATATTTCCTGTAGGTTTCTTCCACAATGCCAAGGACACTTTTTAAAGGGAAAAAAAAAAAAAAACATCTCTCCTGCATATTGTTGTTGTTAACATTCTGCCAACCTATGGAGACTTACTCAGAACAAGCTTTCATCCCTTTTAAAGTCTCCCATAGTGTATGGTTTTTCAGTTGGTCACATTTCTCTCAAATAACTCTTCTGAAAGTGTTATTTTGAAAAAGCTGTGAACAAGACTGAACTTCTGAACTTACCCTTCGCAATAAATAACAGATCCTGACAGTATAATAAAAAGCCCTCTATTTTCACAACATAAGACACTGAGCTTCTTTTATTTCCTCTATGAAAGATTTCTGGTTTACTTTTTCTTATGCTAACTTTTAAAACCTTAAAGTAAAACAATCATAAATATGCTCTGACTTGCCATTGCTGGCATGAGTTGATCAGTAAGTCACTGAAGTCAATGGAAATGTCTCCATCCATTTCAAAAGTTTTTGGATGACACCTATTCAATGCTACAGAACACGCATTCTACTTGCTTTTATCTTAATTTACATTATTCACATTCAAATTCTTCATCCCACTACAGAAAAGAAATAGGAGGACTAAAATGAGTTTAAAAGGTCCATACCTTTGTTGGTCTGAAAGTATAAAATTGCAGAAAAAACAAGCTGAATAAGACCCTATAAAGAAAATTAAAAGAAGCAGGGAAAAGAGGGGTTCCCTAACCTTTTTAAGAAGGAATATGACAAGATACAAACTGGGACAATGCTCAGAAGCAATAATAAGGTAAAGGCAGAAGCCAGCATAGGCATGCCTTGGAAGACACATTAACATTTCACCTCAGTTGTCATCAGTAAGGAAAAGCACACAGGCACTACAGAGAGAAATGAAAACAACCACATCCCATTTTATCTCAGGAACAACTTTAAAGAGCATTAAAGATTTTAATTACAGGGGACCTGACTCATCACCTGCTCAGAATCGGTACAAATAGTATGTCAAGATGGTAAGACTTTAATTTTAAACTGTCATATTCTGGATATTTGCTTAGGCTGGAGCATGAAAACCGCAGCTTTGATCTGTTTACAAAAGACAGTTAAATAGTAGAGCGAGTTTAACAACCACACACTCATTCAACGGTTGATATAATAAAGTGCAAAGCTGCAGAAATACAAGGGGGGGCGGGGGGGGGAATGGATAAAGCACGACATGGATTTATCAACTGCAAGTTAGACAAGATTAAATTATACCAGAATACAGTAAAGCAAATGTTACCATGCCAGAGATTCATCAGCTAAAGTGCAGAAAATGAAACTTACTGTAACAATTAAAAGGTGGAAAAGAAACTGGCATGGGGAAAATGTCAACAGGCACTGCTGACAGCTGAACTATTGGTCCATATGAAGTTCAATGACCTATTTAAGCACTGGTTACGTTTAATATTTTCCCTAATTAGGAAGATTTTGGTAAAATTTGAAGACACTTTCAACACTGAAAAGGCTAAGAATATGCACATATATATAAAAAATTTAAAAGAGAGAACTGAATCATTGACAAGGTCATACAACAGAGGTGGGAAGAACTGCTGTACTGCCCTGTACGTGGGCACTCACTTTTTGAAAGATCTAGTAAGGCCAATTAAGTATTCCAGTACAAGATGTATGACATGATAAAAAAGACTGAGTAAGGAAATACACGACTGCCACAGGCTCTACTGTCTCTCTCTCTCAATAATTTTATTTATTTATTTAAAAAGCATAATCTGGACATGCATCCCACTCCCCATTCCCAACTGAGTATCAAGCACTACACCGCAGTCAGGCTCCTTGTTTGCTCTCTGCCCCGAGTTTGGTTTCCTCTGCTGTGGAGACCTCCATGTCCAGCTGAGCATCCCTGACCCTAACTGCCCCAGGGCCCGCTTCCCACATCCCTGTCTCCTGTCCGTTCTAGAGCCACGGGGAAATTACTGCACCCCAAACGCCCAGAGGACTCCAGCCCTGCTTTGCATCCCAGCCTAACAGCCACGCCGCCTCACAGAGCTATCGAGGGCTCATTTAGCTTTACTGCTTGAAACTGGCAGGAGATCGTATCAGAATAAATACTCACTCTTTCTCATTCAGTGCACAGGATGAACTGTGATCTCTCAGTGAGCAGATCTGTTTACCAGTCACTATTCCAAAGTCCTTCAAGTATTAATTCTGGAATTAATTCCTTGGGGAGGTGGGGTTATGATGGGTTTACTACAGCACTGAACACTTTACAAACAGCAATGATTTTTTTGTATAATATCTTTCCCATGTAAAATGATATATTTTTTTTATTTTACATGTGGGGAGCAAAGAGACAAAAGCCTCTTGCATCCAATGCAAGATACTCAACATGTCCAGGAACTAGTGATTTGGCAGTCTCTTCTTTTTCATGCTCCTGTAAGAAGCAGGAACACATTTAAAACTTTAGTTTAGCAAAATATAATCACACACAGAAAGACAAAAAGAATTACATCTAGCAGAATTTGTAGATGCCCTGAAGCATCTTGCCTTGCCTCCCGCTGCAGCCCCAGGAGTTTTCTGTGTCACATCTGCCAGTCCCACAGGGACATCTAAGGTACCCTAAGGCATCAAAATGATACTATATGCTTATGTTCAAGTAATTGAATCTTATCCTCTTTAATAGAAAGTTGGCGTGAAAACTTCATATCATATCAGAAATATTCTGTTTGCCACACCAAAAAAATCTCATTCCTGCTCCGAACAGACTGAATAGACTTACTCGCATGTGCAAAGCTGAGAAGCCTGCACAAGTCCAGTATTTCTCTGTTAATCTATTGCTGTGCCACATAAAACACTCCTAAAGGTAAAGGACAACCTCCCTGGCCTGGGGCCAAGGACCGGAAAGGCATAGAGATAGAACTAATTTCTTAGCATTAGAATTGTCTTTTCTTCCTTGAGTCAAGGGTATGGCACAGAGGTGATGAGCATGAGGCAGCTGAGAAATGAGTACATCTTCTGTACCTCCGGCTTCAGACCAGCTACTCACATAACGTGCAGGACAACTACCTTCCTCTTACCTTCCTCGTGCCACTCCAACCACCGCTCTACAACCTCCTCTGGCTGCAGAGGAGGGCACTAACCTCCCCGTCTAACAGTTGCATCCCTGCTGGATACAGTTTTCTCTTTGCATGACCATTCCTGTAACCCACTTCTGTCAAAATATGTTTTAATAACAGCGTTATGAATTGCTTACCTTCTCGTTTAAAACAGAGCCAACCCAGATAGTATGTGTATTTCAACTCTGTTCTGCACCCACATGGATATTTATTTTTATATGTCACTACTACAGATATAGCTCTGACAACACAATTACTGAAGTCTCAGTGTCCTCCCAGGTATTAAACAGTACAGAAAGTTACCAGATTTAAGGCTGTATGATCCTAAGCTAAAATTCACAGAAGTCAGCAGGAGGTTTTTGTTACTGAGTAAACCACCTTTGGATCAGGACTTAAAACAGCCTTGAAAGTGGTTGGTGTCCAAACCGCATGACCTTCTGTTCATTAAATTGCATGTTAGATCATGTTGTACATATTGAGAGGGAGAATTAAAGTGTCTGTTACAAGTTCCCAACATGCTTTTTGGTCCAACTTTTTACTGAAGTAACAGCTAGCTTTTTACTGAACACTCAAATGGCACAATTTGTCTTCACTGCTTATTAATTTCTGAGAAAAGCAAAAATTTGTGAGAAAAGCAATGGGAAATGGTGAGCTTTCAAAGGCGATTATTATATACTTGAGCTTCTTTAGAAAGAAATATTAGAGGCACGTTGGAGCTACGCAAAATTTCAGACAAACTTCCTTTCAGCAATGCATGTAGACTCAGGTTAACTTCTATAAATAATATAATATGAAATAGTAAATTAAAATAATAGTAAATTAATATAATTGAAGAGGATAAGATTCGGTTGCTGGAACATAAGCATATAGTATCATTTTGATGCCCTAGGGCACCTTAGATGTCCCTGTGGGACTGGCAGATGCGACACACACAACTCCAGAGACCTGCACGCCCCTGGGGCTGAGGCAGGAGGCGAAGCAAAATGCTTCAGGGCATCTAGAAATTATATTAGATGCAACTATTTTTTTGTGTGATTATATTTTGCCAAACTAAAGTTATAAAGGTTAGACTAAGGTATATCAAAGTTAAGGAAAAAAAAACCATAAAAAAACCCCAAAGCACATTTGTTGTTTTTAAAATAATTGAAACAGCTGAATATTTAATCTTGACACTTTTTTAATGGAGATATCTGTTTTAGATTTTAAAAAAATCACATTTTAATTTGACATTTACTTTAAATTAAAAAAATCCTTTAAAATACTAATCATGAGTATACCTCCTGATTTTTCTTTTTGCCAATGGTTTCAAAAGCAAAATAAGAAACACAAGTCTAGAAAATACACCCTACTACTCAATACAATGACTGCCTGCTACCCTATGATGCTTGACCAATTTACCACAGCATTAATATCCAATTTGTAAAGGACAAATTTACATATTAGGAAATGAATTTGCAGTAATGGGTGATTTTACAAAGGACAATGGAAATTAAAACTGAAATGTTAATCATCCAGAACTTTCTAAAAGGTTTGAACGGTGGTTATCTCCCCAGTGTGCAAAGCACACTGGGAAGGAAGTCACAGGTCAAATAATTTTAGATTTATTGCTTAATAACAGATTAGTAAATATTATCAGATACTCAAGCACTAAGGAGACAGGCAAATCTTCATCTAAAAGGTTTACTTGCTCATAAACTTCTGAAGCAGAGTCCAACTAACACAGAGTAAGATGAGGTTTGTAGACAGGATACTGTCTGTTACTAGGTCAACTACAATAAGTGAAAAAGTCAACCTTTTTTAAGTCTGACAAAGAAGCAAGAAGTCAAACCTTATATATATATATAACTAATATAAACAATTGCTCTAAGTTTAGTTACATGTGTTAACTGTGTTTCAGTGGCTCAAGAGAAAGCAGTATGACAAATTATAAGCAACTGCTCTCAACTTCCATGGTATTTTGAAGTCTTTACTTCAGACCTGTTGAAGGACTTCTTTCCATGAAAGCTTGTCTACTGCTTTTCCAACTGACCTAGTTAAACAGAGTATCGCTACATAGAAACCTTATCTTCTCAAGGTGGGCACTGTTTCAACTGTCTATGAGACACTAGTCCTCACTGATGATAAACTGTCATCCAAACATTAGATCCTCTGCCATTAAATCTGTTGTTCAGCAGTTAAGTCTAAAAATAAATAAGTATATATATATCCCCATAGTTCTCTTTCTTCTATAACCACGCTTCCACTTCTATATTCAGACAAATTCTCTCCTGCAGGATGCTCCCCTTCACAGATGCAAAACTGCAACATTTGAATATTACATATGGCCAATCAGCCATGTGTTGTTCCTAAAACTTCGGGAATAGAAGTCTCACAGCACAACTTTAATGGACTGAAACTCATTTGCAAATACGAAGACTCACAGCTGTTTTCCCATGCATTACTTAATGAGTTCTGTACAGAAGAGGGATGAATAAATATCTTCGTGTCTGTCTGGGGGAACCGATAAAACATTGATTTATTATCTCCAGTAAATACATAATCTCAGCTGGTCCACAGTAGATATAAACAAAATACCTCATTTAATGTCTCCATTACAAATATATCAACACCCACCACATCCCACCAACGGTGCTGGTGTAACAGAGCAGACCTTCTCTTCCCATGGGTACTACTGAACTATGAATACGCAACAACCCAGAGGATCCTGGCAGCGTTTCTGTACTCTTGTCAGCACCACCAAGGCTGTGCATCTCTAGCCTGGTGGGTGCAGAGCAGCTTCTCTTGGCCTCATCAACTATTAGGTGAGGTGACCACCAAGCCCCTGATCAGCAACTCACAGCTTGTAATTAAGTGCAAGTGCCTTGATAAATGACACAGAAATTGCTTCAGCAATAAGAAACTCCCTGCCCTATGTGTTACTGTGAAGAGATGAAGGAAAATTCCCATTGCTAGATAAAAAAGGAACCCAGTGCATACTTTAAAAAGTATTGACATCTTCAAAATCACTACCTAAAGCAATTCTTAATTGGCATGTCTGGTACCAGTTTGGAGGAAGTGCAGGCAGATTTCCATCCAGATACATGTAATCAATCCAGGCTCAGAAAGGCATACAAACACCTGCTGAAATCGGTGATTATCTGAATAAATGCTGAAAGGTTTTCTTGTTCTGGGTTTCTGTGTTTTTTCTTTTTTTGTTGTTGTTGGTGGTGGTGGTAGATTTTTTTAAAAGATTGTATTCAGAAGTTCCTTTCTTTGTAAGGGTGTTTTTCTGAGCTATTCTAAGCAGATACCATGCCACTATGGATTTGAGCAGCCATTTACAAGCACCAATGTATCTCCTGTGTCCTTAGCAGAAGTTTTAAAATACTCTTCTGGGAAGGCTCTAGCCTTTAAGTCAGAGTTTTGCATTTTACTACAAGAATATAAAGAAGCTTTGCTTCTGTGCTTTTAAGAAACACTGTACAAGCTCAGCAGTCCAGAGGAATGTCCAGGGTAACTTGGAGTCACCTTTTGCAAGTCTGTCTCAATGGCAGAGCGTTTACAGGAGTACTTGAAACCACCTCCTCAAACTCTTGCAGCAACTTGAGGTGACTCCTGGTCAAAAAAAAAAAAAAAAAAAATTGGGGACCAGAACTGATAAGCCGAATTCCTAGTTTATTTTTCCCATGTCCTACACTAATTTTTGCTCTTAAGTTCTTACTAAGAACTAGCAATTTATATACTACAATTGGCTCCACAAAGCAGCACGTTTCTAAGGATATAAACTGTCCACTGAAATTAACAGGACTACTCACATATTTGGGCATACAGTTTAGTTAAAGTCATTGAGCTCAGGTTTAAGAGCCTTAGGAAATCACTCTTCAAAAGTTCAACATGAATACACTGAGATCTTTGCACTGCAAATTGTTATATATAATTCTGTGTACAGTTAGTACTTCACAGAATCACAGAATAGTTGAGGTTGGAAAGGACCTCTGGAGGTCATCTGGTTCAACCTCCCTGCTGAAGCAGGGTCACCTAGAGCCGATTGCCCAGGACCGTGTCCAAATGGCTTTTGAGTATCTCCAAGGATGGAGACGTCACCACCTCTCTGGGCAACCTGTGCCAGTGCTTGGTCACCCTCACAGTAAAAAAAAAGTGTTTCCTGATGTTCAGAGGGAACCTCCTGTGTTTCAGTTTGTGTCCATTGCCTCTGGTCCTGAGCCTGGCTCTGTCTTCTTTGCACCCTGCCTTCAGGTCAATATACATTGTTAAGATCCCCCTGATAAGATTGTATATATCAATATACATTGATAAGATCCCCCTGAGCCGAGCCTTCTCCAGGCTGAACAGCCCCATCTCTCACTCTTTCCTCAGTGCTCCAGTCCCTTCACCATCTTAGCAGCCCCTCTCTGGACTCTCTCCAGTCTGTCCATGTCTCTCTAGTACTGGGGAGCCCAGAACTGGACACAGCACTGCAGGTGTGGCCTCACCAGTGCTGAGCAGAGGGGAAGGATCACCTCCCTGCTGGCAACACTCCTCCTAATGCAGCCCAGGATCCAAAAGGATCCTTTGCCACAAGGGCACGTTGCTGGCTCGTGTTCAACTTGGTGTCCACCAAGACCCTAGGTCCTTTTCTGTCAAGCTGCTTTCCAGCTGGGTGGCCCCCAGCATATATTGGTGCATAGGGTTGTTCCTCCCTAGATGCAGGACTTTGCACTTTTCCTTGTTGAACTTCATGAAGTTCCTGTCTGCGCATTTTTCCAGCCTGTCGAGGTCCTTCTGGGTGGCAGTATGACTCTCTGGCCTATCAGCTACATCTCCTAGTTTGGTGTCCTCTGAAAACTTGCTGAGGGTGCACTCTGCACCATCATCCGGGTCATTAAGGAAGATACTGAGCAGGATTGGACCCAGTATTGACTCCTGGGGTACCCCACTAGTTACTTGCCTCCAACTAGACTTTGTTTTACCTTGTTATATTTCTAGAATATAACTAGACAGAATGAAGGTGTTAGTTTTTCTATTCTACACAGCCAGATGTTTGAAATCATCACAAACAGGACACTTTGGGAATTAGAGTGATTCTGGAAAATGCTAAACTAGTGGACGCTTTAGTCCTACTCCAATGGAAGCTACAAACACCTTTTTATATTCTGTAAACAGCATGCATCCATGAGGCATAAACTGCTTTCATTTCCAAGATGCTTCACACAGTGGCAAGAGTTCACCTGCATAAGTTCTCCTCTGTCTCTTATTGCCACAAGAGCTCTCAGTTCTATAGTCTGAAATAAATTCTCACGCATATCTTTAAAGATAAATATCTTTAACTATAGTCACTATCATGGCTCAAGGGGAAGATAAACAAGGGGAAGAACAAAAGAGCTCACAGAAAAATATTAGGAAATTGGTTGATTCATACTTTGTGTTATCATGCTAATGTCTAAGATTCATTTCAAGACCATCTCCAACAGACCCTTTTGTCATTGGTGTCCACCTGCAGGCTGCAGGTCCCCAGAGCAATTCTGAATTGCTTTCTTTTCTCATCTCTAATTCACCGACAGTTTTTAAGGAATCCTTGAATATGAGTCAAGAGTCTTAGGAAGAAAGATCAGTTAAAAAAAAAGAAAAACAAGGAAAAAAACACACTAAAAATGAAATTTTGACAAGTAAAATCAAAGCTTAGTTTTCAGAACAGCCTTCAGCTATGCAGGCTGTACAACCACCTATTCTATCACTGTCTATTTTAGTGCAAGTGAAAAGAACTTGGTAAAGCAAAATGAAAATTTCCTATACAAACTTTCCTAAATACACAACTATCTATCACTTCAAATATGTCATTTTTAAGAGGTCTTGTAAAGAAATTTAGATTTTGACACAGCATCTACAGAAGTTCTTAGTTTGATTTTTAAAAAAAGAAAACAAAACCCAAACCCACAACTATTCCTTGGCAAGGCCCACTTGGATAAAGAAGAACTAACTTGAAAGGGACTCATCACAGAGATCTTTCCTTACTAGACATATAGTACAGTGTCTATGAAGTTCATTAGTCCTTTCACAAATTTAGCTCATTTTGCTGTAGAAATTGATATTTATATCAACGACAGAATTTCTTTGCTAAAATAATCAGTTGTGGGGGGAGGACAATTTGGCCAATATCACTATGTGTCACAGACTTACTTCCAGCTAACTCCTTTTTTAAAAAACAGATAATTTCTAGCCAGATATGCATTAAAGCTGCTCAAATTCTTCAAAAAAGTGGAATGTAAAACTGTAATTCAAGTTGTTTCAATGACAAAGACAACATCCAATTAATAAAGTTTGTAACCGTAACCGCTAACATGGCAGTTTTGTAACATGGCAAATTCCAACTATGTTTAAAAAAAGATCGAGGAAAATCCAGACAAAGACAGCATGTCATTTAAAGACAAATTCACACTCTTCCCTGGTGTACTTTGTTTTGCATTGCTTTAAGTGTTTACCCAGCATGGGGTTACCCCTAGGAGCTGTCAAGCCTTAACCCAGCCTTTTCTCCTCAAGAAGCCACTTCCCATCTCTGATCATTGCTGCTCCTTCCTGTACCTTATATTGCTCGATTACACTCTTTTTAAAGCAGGATGACCAAAACTACCTGCAACATTCAAGAGATGGACACATCAGGAATTTTACAGTTTTTCTGTCTGCTCTACATTTTTTTTTCTGGAAACGCCTACCGTAGGAATAGGGATTATTCAGAAAGTGTTACCCTAATAAGTCTTAGGATGCAAGCAAAGCAAGGTTTTTAGGACAACATACTATCCACTGTGAAACAGTGCAATATAGTTAGACAAGCTTGTGGGTGCATGACCTAGAAACACTTGAAGTGTATGAAATAGGGTTCCCGAACTAAAAAAAAAAAATTAAAAAAATCTATTTTTCCATTGGCCTACCTATGGCAAACAGCTGTTCTGGTCAGAGAAGCAGCCGGAGCCAGCCAGCCACTCGGGGCAACTCCAGGGGAAACAACTACAGCTCGGCAAAGCCTTACACATCACAGGAAAGGGGGCTCAAAGCAGAAGTCTGAGGAAAAGATGGCAACAGGCAACAATTCCAGTTTTATCTGTCCTGAATACATACACACGCTGTGAAACATTTTTTCCCCCCTTTCTCATATCCGTACACAGATGAAAGAGATACTGACGCTCAAAAAAAGGGTCATGAGGCTCATAAAAATACTCAAAAATGAGGCTCATAAAAAAAATTATGAACCTAGTAACTACAGCAAATGTATTAATAAACTAAATCCTCTATCATTTAAGGAAAGATTAAAGCCCACCTGCATTAAACAAGCTGAAGCAACAGAAGAGAAAGCCTGGTGGTCTACAACATTTAAAAGATGTTACCATCCTAAGGGAAACCTTTGGAGCAGGACATTACATGCAGGAGGAACAAGAGATATCTGAGGATACGTGGAATACGCCAGAATCAGGCCAGACAATATTCCCCCAAGACGGTAAGTGTAAATTTGAACTTTCAAAACTGAAGTTGACAGTGCACTGGCCTTTGCTTTGCAGGGAGCGATCTGTCAGAAAAATGGGCTGGCTGATTAAATTGCAGAATTACAGAAACAGAGAGAATGGAAATACCTGAAGGGCAGTGTTTGAAGAATTGACATGTCTGAAACAGTTACGCCTTATCTTAATATCTGTTTTTTCCTACAGTCAGATATATGGAAAGCTGCACAAGCTGCACATACAACCAAAAATGCCCCAAATTAAATAACCTTGTAGCCAGTAGCAATAATTCAGTGCCCACATTACAGCAGATAACATGATTGCACTCCTGTGGGCCAGCACTGAGTTGTCATCTACAGTTGCCATGGCTTCCTGAAGAATTAAGGGCTCTGGCTTATAGAACACTGAAACAAGATGCTAGCGCATGAAAACAAGCACACTTCTCTCAGCAGTCAGGGTGGTGGAGAGAAGCAAGTCACCGGCACGTAAAGTGGTTGTGCTCTGTAGTCTGACCACCAGCCAGCTCTACCATCGCGTAATTTCCCAGACCTCAGCGGAGACACAGTATATGTGGTTTCCCACAGGTTATGACTGACAAGAATCAGAACCTTGAATAAAAAGCATTGCTGGGATTTGTTGGATGGGAGAGAATTAAGACAGGGGAAAGAAAATAAGAATATCAAACCACAGCAGCAGAGGACCAGTGTCATGACTGCAGCTTTTCTCCTTTGGAATAATCACTCTTGGTGAGCATTGCTCACTAAAGGAACACCTTCAGACTTAAATACTCTAAAATTAGTACCTCTGGAGACAAATAAAATAAAAGAATATATATATTATATTCAGAATCTATACAGAATATAGATATATAAGAATATATATATAAGATATATATAAGATATATATAAGAATATATATCTATATATTCAGAATCCAAAAGAATGCCTGTATTTAAGTATTACAATCATTAGATTTTTTGCTCTTTTTTACTATAATTTAAAAATCGGATGTAGTAGTATTTGGCAAGTTCATGTCAATATGGTATGTCAGGAAAAAAAAAAGTAAATGCACTTCTAGAATATTCCAGCCAAAATATTTCCAGGAGAACCAGGAAATAAGTGAGTACTTCATATAATTCTATTTTTAAAAGTACTATTTCATCTGGGTTATCTGTATAATCTTGTTCTCTTGGGTTCAAATTTAAAACCAGAATTGGTACAGAGAAAGGCACCTAGGATGAGAAGGAGATTAAAGAGCTTGTTTTACTAGAGGAGATGAAGTCTAACCTGAAATGCAAAGATCACAAGTGATGGGGGGAAGAGAAAGGAAACACACTTCAGGGGGTGGTGGGGGAGGACGGGACAGAAAGAGAAAGGTATTAAGGGATAAATAACAGTTGAAGAAAAGAATAATGAGAATAAGCTGACAGAACTGGCATGAAAAGGTATCAGAAGGGAATGAGAAGATCCTCAACCATCAGCCCTTCCAGTAGAAAGCCTGGGAAGGCTGAAGGAATAGGAAATAGCCAACCAGCCTTAAGACAGTAACACAGCCAAAGCTGATCATTGCCCCCCAGCACCAAACTTGGGGCTGCCCACATGCCTCCTGCTTCACTTGGGCTGGTCTTTGTAAATAAAAGATTGCAAAAAAATCCCTTTGCGGCTGCTTAACCTACTTGACACAAAAAGCAGTAAGGACTTTCTGAATTGCCTCAAGTAATAAGTGCTTCAGAGCTATTTTTATCACACTTCCACATTTAAAGGAACACTGTTGCATTCGATAACAGAGGAAGTTATCAATTAGGTTGTTAATAAAAGCTTGTAAGGCTATGTCCCACAGCCTACATAAACACTTTTCTTTTCTGTGGAAAGACTTCTACAGAACCACTGAAGGCAACAACCTCATATAATCCAGATAAATGCATCAAGCTCCAATTTAGAAGTTAAATTTTCTGCTCAAGCTACTTCAGCTGGGAGTCTGTTCCAAACACCACTCTGCTGAATTTCAGCATGGAATTACTCACAGAACATTTATAAAAAGTTATTCTTGTAGCAATACTGTCATTGAGATTAAACCACTCTATTCCCTCTGTCGTTCTTGCATTAACATGGTGCAGTCAGTTCCTCTCCCTTCCCTCTATTTACTTGGGCACACAAGCAATGTTGCTGTCATCTCCTCTTACAAGACAAGACCTCAGCCAGGCTTGCAGCCCTCCCCATGTCCATTCCTGTTCCAAATAGTCTCTTCCAGCAAGATGCCCAACTAGGTCTTTGTACCTCCTTTCTTCAAAACTGTCACGGCTTAGATACTAAGGTTAATAACTTCTTAGATGCTTGCTCAAGTTACAGGTAATAGATACATGAAAGAGCTCAGGAGAAAATTGTTTTGAAACCATGACAGAAGACAAGCATTTGTAACTAGTATTATTTACAACTGATTCTGAAAGAAACAAGCAACCAACCAGAGAGCAACAAAAAACACTCTTGTGAGGTTTTACGCCATGATCATTAAAAAGCTGGACTTAAAAAAGGTGATTTTCCACATGCTGGTGCAAACAGGTGCGCAGAACAGTGATCATTGGTGACAAGCTCCTACTGATCACAGCTGTCCTGTCTATTTTCTTTAAACAATTTATGAATTTTACAAAGGTAGAATTACACCACAGAATGGTGTATTACAGCCTTGGCCTAAGTATAACACAATGACCTCAGGCTTCAGAGGAAAGCAAGAGTTTGCTTTACAGTTACAGCTAAAATCATTAGTAAGACACCATGAATGCATAGCTGTCTCCGCAATACAGTGGCTGTGGATCTGGAAACTGGCCTCACTTCAATGCAACAAAGATTTCTCCAACAGAAGAAAAGGGAGAAAAAAACCTAAATAATATGGGAAGGATTTGATAAGAAGCTTTTACATCATTAGTGAACAGAAGTCATGATGTGAATTCATGAGATGCTGACAACTAGAAAATACCCTGCAAATGTCTTCAACCTACTTTTTGAACTTGATTGAACAAAGTGACAGAAATTTGAGCAAGGTGTTTGCCAGGGAGGGGAGAGGGGAAAGCGTTGCAAGGACTAAAGAACTCAGAAGGAGGGGAAACCATGTTTGCTGCCTCCCAGCTTCAGCAGAAGTGAGCTGATCACATGTACCCTCTGCAGCCATGTCCTCTGGCAATGACTGCTGTTCCTGGTGCAGACCTCCCACTGACTTCAATGGGAACCACACGAAGCTAGGGAAGAAAATCCTGGCTTGACTGAAACCAACAGAAATTTTGATAAAGCCTTCAAAGAAGGATAAGACTGCACTAGGGAATCATATTTCAAACAGCCTGAGGTTCCCCCTCAGTGCTAAATTTTACTAATATATTAAAAGGAAAATACACCTACATAGCCAACTGGAAAATTCAAGCTGGCTCCAATAATTTTGCTGGAAATATACTAATTCACACCAGCCAAAACTTTTCTCTTTTTGCATGCTGATGTTGCCCATCTTGAAAAGAACTAATTCTACAGATAAAGCATATTTATTTCTTCTTACATAAATTAATGGCAAACTTTAATGGTTTAATATTAATTAAGTGCATACTAAAGCAGGTTGTAGAAGCAGAAACACAACCTCCATAATTTGGTAGTGACAACAATTGGGAGGGAGGGAAGGGGAGAAGAGAAATAAAAAGAGTAAGAGTGAGCTGAAACCAAGGAATAAGTATTTCCTACTCAAAATATCTCAAAGACGTCACAGGGAAATACGAATTTGCATGACACCTCACCTTTAAAAGTGTATGCATGTTTCAAGAAAAAAATCCCCAAACCAAAAAAACCCTACTACATAAGGGCTGACATATATTCTAAGCAGTCGAATGAGCCTCTTGACATTTAATACACTAATTTGTAACAGACTAGCTTTCAAAGCAAGAGAAGGGACATCTGTAGAAGCCACACAACAAAGGTCAGTGAAAGCCATTTTAAGCTTTTTCCTAAATTCTGTTGCTTTGGTGAGGGGGAGTAATCTGTCCTTCAATAAAGGGTAAATTGAATCAAACCATTTGCCTTCAGGAGAGCTGAACAGGACAAGTGAGCCCCAGGATAAAGGGACTGAATAAGAGAGCCAGTCAGACAAAAATAAAAGTGTCAGGGAGGATGGTATCGTGTATTTACAAAGGAGTTGAATTTGGATGGACACAGGAGGACAAGCTCTCCTCACTTTTCAACTGTTTACTACTTTTGCTGGCTGTCAGAAGGGATTCTTAATTCAGGTTTCATTGCGAGAAGATTGCTGCAGACGTTTCCTCCACACTGCCTTGAAGATTCATCTCTGGATGAAAAGTATTTCCAAGTGCCAGCCTGAATAAACCTTGACTTCATTTATTCAGAGTAATGACGACATCCAGTGGCCACCAAGTTAATCTCAGCCTACGACAGCAAGATAACCTCTTATATCAGAATGGAGAATCTCTTTCCATAAAGGTATATATTAACTCTGCTCTTCCACCTTCTAGTGTAAAAGCAGGAGTGCGTTACAAGGAACACTATAGCCATTGAGCAAGAGTCTTCCTATCCAGGTCCTCATACAAACTCTAACCAAGCCTTTTTCAGTTCTATCTCACATTGAAAAATTATAAATGAAAACCACAAAAACTCTTAAGCACTTCCATGGTACCCAAAGAAACTGGAAACCAGCAAAAATAAAGGTGCATCAAGAAGGGCGGTGGGGTGGGAAAACCTGCATATGCACACACACAAGCCGCTCTAGATGCTTGCCACGTCTACCAAACTCAGTCACATGTACACGCTTTTAAAAGACATGGAAGAAACCACTTTTCAAAGTGCTTCAAAACAAAAAACAATGTTTCTGTTTTCCACTTTTGTAAGGAACTTAGTCAAAATATGAAAATAAACACTTTAAGCATGCTTGTGTTCTTTCGCAGAAAACATCTGTTAAATACTTACTTGCCCAAATATTTCTGGCAGCCCCAAAACTTGACCAGTGAAAACACCAATACAGATGAAAATCGCTGTGACCTGACCCAATGAACCACGGATTTCCTTAGGAGATATTTCACTCAAATACATGGGAAGGGCACTCAGAGAAATGCCTACAAAGGAAGGAAAAAAGCATATATTAAGTCAAATCACCTTTTCATTATGCCAGGTACAAAACAAACATCTATTGAAAGGAGTCTGAGTGCTAATCTGCTCACAACAGTTGCATAAAAACGTGCAAAGAACACAATTATATCTATCCACAGATAATATGAGTTATCTTCTCTGCATGTCTAATTACTCTTGCAGCATTTAACAACTATGGCATTGATTATCTGTTACAGATCTACAGTGATATGTGTAGGCTGCTATTTGATGAGAAGTACCAATGGTTACTCAGACATGAGAATCACCAGGAGAATAGATTTTATGTTTTAAATTTGTTCATTCCAAAGCAAGCAAAATCACATTAGCACTGGTGCAGGTAACGCAAAAAAACCCCCAATGAATCAGACAGAGCAGACACTTTCAGGTGAAATATTTTTACTGCAAAGGGTATTAGCAGAAGCTCCTCTCAATACAGGCTTACAGCTGCAATGAACTCTTAATAGCAGGCATAAAATAAGGGCAAGAATGCTGCTCAAAGCCAGGAGAAAACAGATGCATGACCCTGGTTAGTACAGTGACAATTTTTACAAGGCTCCAGAAGTTCGGTTGTGTGGTGGTAATGTGAGACAAAAATTAGCAGTCAGCACCAAAACTATCCATGAACTTCACATTGCAAGCAATGGACACATCCACTTTCAAACTGTAGTCTGTGCTTACTAACAACATAGACAAAGCTTGCCAGGAAGGGGGCTTAGCAATGCAAAGGTCAAAGCATGTTCCATTGTTTAGAGTAAGGTAATTACACTGAGAGTGTAAAACCATCTTAATTCATCAAGTCTGTCTCCACGTTATTTCTCACCATCTACTGATCTGTGAAGTGGCTGAGAACCTCACTGCTAGCTGCAAGCCTATTCTGGTGCAGCAGTGCCGCCATGATTTACTTTTAAAGCAGGAAGACCATGTTGCTAGGAGCAAATGATGACATACCAAACCTTCCACTTAATCCTACTGGTATTAGCATGGGATCAAACAACTTCTAAACACAAAGCAGCAAGCAGCTTTAATAAATAGACTACACCCTCTTAGCCAAAGGATTTTTATGGCATGAAGACAGATACACTCCACCAGGACTGGAGGAGGAAACAGGGAGGAACAACCAGGGTGGACAGCAGTGGCTAGCACCCATTCCAGTGTCTTCTCGAAACATCAGATCCTCCAACCCTTATTCTGCTGGTTTGCCCCAGTGAAATCAGTGTGGCTAGTCCTCAAAATGCCTCTTTAATGTAAAGAAAGATCTAACTGGGGGAGAGGAGAAAGATTATGCATGGCGCCAGCACTTTGGATATGTCCAGCATGATTAAAGCTTACCTGCATCAACACCCATTATAATGCGGCCCAGTATGAGCATTTCAAATGACCCTGCCAACAAGGAGAGGGACATCAACAACGCAGCTGTCACTGCAAACACATTATTGAGGAGCAACGTACATTTCCTAAAAGGAAAAGATATTTTATGTAAATACCAGCATCACAACAGTTAAATCTAGTCATATTCAAAGCACACTAGGTTATCATTCTTAAATATCCATAAATAAAAACAAAAAGTGCCTAACAAACACTGTCTCATATGTTGTGTAGAGTTCCAAAACACAACACTATACCCAAAAGGATGCAGTTCCAAACCTATGCCACAGCTTTAAAATCAAACATAACATAGTTAACTAAAGAGCAGTACTTCAAAGGCATAGCAATTAGCCATCCTACACATCCTAAGAACCCAAGTGCCGTGCCTGAAACTCTGTATATTAATATAAATAAGCATACTCTGGATACATGTACGCATGTCGGAACCAGAGAATATACTTCAAATAGCAATAAGATTATATAACTATAGGCATTTTTATGCTACATAATAGTTTTTGCCATTTTGAGAACTTCCCAACACTGACATATTTATGTCATTATAATTAATCCTTAAACCCATGATATTAAAAACATACACTGAAGAAAATTACTTACTACTTGTAGAGTTAGAAAAAACACTTGGGCTCACAGGAGGGATAAAAATTAACCTCTTTCCAAAAATTGTTGAAATTAACCAAAATATTGATTCACATCTTTTTTTCCCCCCAATTTTTAAGTTATTTCATTCTATAGCAGTAAAATAAAATGTGAAAAAAAATATTTATTTCAAAGAAAAGAAATGTACTTTATGGAAAATTATTACTTTGTTGAAAAAAATACAAATAAAATAACGAAAATATGTTTTAAAAATTTCAAAACATCTCAATTTCTCCTTCACACTATACCAACAGCTGTATTTCTTACAGTTTTCATCTTACAGTCCTTTCTGCTCAAGTTTGAGGGACTCATTAATTCAACAGTGACTCGTAAGTCTCATAACTTCTGCAGAAGGAAATACTTTACAAAAGAAATGATATGTAGGATTTCATGGGCTTTTGACAGTCAGATTCAAACACTGACATCCAAGGTCTCGTTTCCTGAACACATGCAAGAAGAGTGGTTAAAGATATAAGATCAATAGCTCTGCTGCAATGATTCTCTATTGAAAGATGAAGTAGAAAACCCACCCAGAACTGAGACAATCACTGCTACCTTATACACACCTCTCCACAAATATGGATTTAAGTGGCTTTTTGCTAAATTACACCCTGTAGGTGAATGGCTGGAGAAGCCATTATCATCAGGTTTAGCCTTGTGAGAGACTGAAAAGTTTCTTACAGTTCCCAGGCAGACTCACAGCCAGGGCTGGGATATCTGCTGGAGATGTGGTGGCCTCTCCACAGCACATCACGAGACAGCTGCTTTGCATTGCTTATGATCTAACACAAGATAAAACACCACAATTTTCACAATTACATGGCAAGAGAATGATTGCACACTATGTTTTCCATCTGTGAGTCACCTCACTTAGTTATATGTGGTAAAGCAACGGACCTTTGTCTTTACCAGTCACATAATTAAGCACAGTCTTGTTCTGGCTCTAGAGGTGCAACTCAACACTGGAGCCTCCAATCCCACTCGGAACAACATATGAAGGAAACAACCAATTTGAAAACAAATTTACCTGGAGATAAATGTCACTGATGATGTAAATTATGAGGATTCTATTAACTTTGACAGTAAATGGCGCAGGCTGAAAATATACTGATTTTATTTGAAAACAGAAGTGGTATTAAATTTGTAAGTATTCTCAACAGATTTTCAATCTCTATATACTGTAATTTCCATGCAAAAGAAGAGCAATGACCAGAAAGGCTGTCTACCTTTTTCTTTTCCAAAGCAGGTAACAAACTGACCCAGAGGTCCTCATTCTTCTTGAGTTCAACACATAGGTACCAACTGGAAACCAGCTGAACCAGTTGTCCAACTTGTTACAACAGTCAACACATTTTTGATAGGAAATATTTTTAATACTTGTATTTCTAATTAGTTTTCCTGCTTTCTAGTGTTTTTTTGAGCATTGTTTGAATGAATAACATTGTCTGAAGATCAAACAATGAGATACAGCTCATTTAAAGTATACGTTTATACAACATAGCTGTCAAGCGTGATGACTTTACCATTTGAAACAAATTTTTCAAATGGATGTAATTTGAGAGGGCTAAAGTGATATAAATAATACCAGCAATGGAAACAAAATGTTCATTCAGGTCAAACAAGTGCTATACATTCACCTGAAGTAATTACTTTTTTCTTCTTTATTTTAACCTACAAAATATTTATCTTTTTAGAAGTTGGCCAGCCACCCCTTATTCTATGCAGCAAAGAACAGAAAAGCGCAGCCTAACTAACAAAGATAAAAACAAAGGATTTTGTCTTTGCTAGATTGGAAAAAAAAATGAAAACAAGAAAGTAATGCGCTGTTTAGAGTGTTACTATATAAAGCATGTACATTTTTGGTAACAACAACACTGTGCTGGGTGTCTGTGGCAGGGTTTTGGAAGTGAAGGGGCTGCAGTGGTGGCTTCTGTGAGGAGATGGAATGAGGGAATAACAAGGTCAGTGGAGGAGAAGGTGCTCCAGGACTGAGCAGGTACATCCCCAGAGGGACTGCGGCCCATGGAGGACCCACGCTGGAGCATAGGAGATGAGTGAGAAGGAAGGAGCAGCAGAGGAAAGTTGCTGTGCACTGACCCCGACACCCTGCACTGCCTGTTCCCTCACTGAAGGGACTGAGTGTGACCTGCCATGGTACCAAGGGGGAGGAGAGGAGCCTGGAGTGATGTTCAGCCTGGGAAAGTGGGAGGAAAGGTGTTTTAATGTTTGTCTTGTTTCCCAATACCTGATCAGTAATTAAATATTCATGCTAACTGGCAAGAAATTAAGTTAAATTCCCCAAGTGGAGCCTGTTTTGCCCGTGACAGTAATTGGTAAGTGTTTTCCCCTTCTTTAGTTTGACCCATGAGTCTTCTTGCTCCTGTTCCTATTTCTCCCCAGTCCCGCCGTCCCACTTCGGGGGTGAGGAGTGACGAGCAGCTGGGTGGGTGCTTGGCTGCCAGCTCGGGCCAGGCTACCACAAACATAAACAGTGGGAACAACTTCTCATCATAGCTCCTAAGAAAAAAATACAGCAAAACCCTCCAAAGTCCCCATGCTGTCTGAGTTTACTTCCAGTCAGGTCATACATTCAAAATTGCTACAATCATTAAAAAAAACTATGCTTTCCTGGTCACGCAGGCCAAAACTGTATTACCTTAGAAACAAGCATAGAAAAAAGAAACAAATCAAAAAATCCCAACAAATCACTGCTTGTACAGCTCTAATGTAAGTGATATAAAGATACTGCACTTAATAAACCACCACAGCAGACACCTTCCCTTGGGAAACTCCAACCAGTCTTGTCAGATAACTGTGCTCACCACACTTACAAAGTGTAAGTGTGCAAACTTCAACAGTAAGCCACCATAAGAAGAGACACACGCTGATGTGTTGGTCAGCCGAATAATTTCTCTCACATTCCAAATCACAAACTGATCAAGCAATTGTCCAAATGGTACATGAAAACTATTGAAGTATAAATATCATACCTAGTCCTTACATAGCACATTTCATTTTTCAGTCTTGCTGAAGGTTATAGAGCACATCAATATCCCTATTTCTGTAACTGGGTAAACAGAGGAATAGATAGCGAAGTGGACTCAACCTAAAGCTAACGTGCAAAACAGTGCCAGACCTGGGACAGGGAACCTGGACTCAAGTTCCAGTCCAGAGCCCCACAAGGTTCTGCTGCAGCTATTGCACTAAAAATACGAGACTAGCATTCATTTAGATATGAAGACTTTTGTTCCTTCCATTCAAGTAATTCAGAATTTTCTCCAGCCAAAAGAAATAAAGCATTGATGCATTCCAAAAGGAAGATGCTTTCAAAAACTTCCAATTGAGCACAAAGCATTTGTCACAAGCAGCTATATCCTAAGCCAAACAGTAAGTTTTGCAACTTAGTGCCAAAACTGGTTCTAAGACTGACTATCCATACTGTTGCAGGAATGTAACTTCCAATCCTGTACTCAATCTGAAGCAGTCCTAAGAGAAGAGCCATTTGCTCAGTAGAAATCGGTTTCTATAAGCATTCCAGCTGAGACAGACAGTTCACCCATCAGCGAGACACAAATAGAGCTAAGCCTTAAGGATTTTTTTCTGCCTTTTTCTTTTTTAGGTATTTTGGATATTGAAAACACTTGAGAATCTCTTCCTCAGAACTGTCCATGCCTTTTTGCAAAATCACATATGATTAATCTCTTGTGATTTCAAGGTTGTCATTTGCTCTCATTATATTGGATAGTTCCAGAGACCAGAACACAATCCTAGCGACTACATGCCCTCCATGGCTGCAATAACTTTAATTAAGGATATGAATTAATAGTTCTTTTGTCTAAAACTCGCAACTAGGAAAAAGATAGAATTAAAGTTGCATCAAAAATGTATTGTTGTCTCAAAATTCAGTAATAAGAAAGACTCTAGAAGCTCCACCCAGGAGCAAATATAATACCTTATACAAAAAGTACAGTAAGGAAACCAGGTGTTTAAATAACAAGCTGTGTGTTCTTAATCTAGGTGTTTAAATAAAAGCCAGTAACAGATTGAACACTGGATGACCATTTCAACTACAGTAGACGACTTCAGAATAAAGAAGTGGTAGAATTACTAAAATAATCCAGATAAATTCCCTTAATCACTTCATACTCAAAACGGTTCACTGTGCTAGAGGGAAGGCCTTGTCCCTCTCCTGCAAATGCCTCCCTAGCAGTGGCCTAAGCAATCCACTGACCATATCACTCTGGGTGTCCGGGATACACAACAGCAGCTGCTCTTTGGTAGAAGAAGAGAATTTAAATTATGAAGTGTCAAAGCCACATTTGAACATGGGACTTATGCTTATGTGGATGAAGGCTCTTTGAAAAAATTGCTCTACATCTCTCAAAGTAAGTAGGGCCTAGAAATCTGGTAATTTGGAAATTATGTTATGAACCTTACAGCAATATGATTCAAGAGTGCTCTTTTTAAAGTCATACATTATTTCTGACTAATGCTTTTGATCCCACTTAGTTCATTATTCGGTGTCAGTGTAAATGGAGCTCTGCTTCATCATACATACAACCCTCCAACCTACACTTGAACAATTTAAGAGCAAAGTATTTTATTGTTCTGTCAACATTTCATAATGTGCTCCTCAATTACCGTACCAATAAGTCAGTCTCATTTCCTAGACCAGACAAACACACTGCAGTGTGAACAGCAAACTCAAGAACCACACTGTGACAAGCAGCCTTTATCCAGTGTCCCTGAGAGACGCAATCCCTTCCCATCTCTAATCAAATACTCGTACACCGTATCTATGAGAGAGCTTTTTCACGGTTTAACAGGGATGAACAATAAACAGGGGCAGAGTCTGCAAGCTTTGAAGCTCTGCCCTGGAAATATGATCTGCTCCCATCAAAGTGGTATTCATATGACTGAGATCAGCCACCACTTTAACAAACCTGCATACAAAGCTGTTCTACTCTTCACCAAAAATTCAAGCCTTCTACAAACCCATTTTTTACTTCACTTTTTAATAAAGTAGAGTCAGTGGCAATTCTGGGAATTAATCAGTCCGAGTCAGGCATAGTTTCCTATATTTAAGACATGTGTAAAAGCCAAATTGATGATTTGGCAGAAGAAATTGCAAACCTAAAAAAAATAATGTGATTATGAAAAATATATAAGAATTGAAAATCAAATGATGAAGTGAAGGGACAGACTAAATTAATGAAGAATGGATAACAGATTTACTGTAAGCATGAAATGGAAGAACCTGAAAACATACTCTTTGAGGTGAAAAATGGGATGTCGAAGAGTTGGGAAAATGACAAACAGGCCTAGGAGAGTACAACTTAAAGTGATGGAAATAGTCAAAATGTAGAACAGAAAAGTAAGAACAGTGGAGGTGGATGATTATATTTAAGCCTCCATGATGACCTTCTCCAGTGATTTAATTGAGCAAAAATTATCAAATTATATAGAATTGACAACTAAGGAAAAGCCAAATGAGCAGTTAAGATGAAGGCTATAATGGCTTTTTTTTTCATGCCCTTCTAAATATAGGTAAATTACAAATTACTTTTAAAATTCTCTTTGGGAGACTGTATGAAACAAGAATTTGACAGAAATATCTAGTTAGTACCTTCAGCAAAAATGCAAACATACACCAGCACAAACATTCCTAAAATACTCATGTTCCCTATGGCCAAGACTTGGTCAAATACTGCATTGCATAGAGCAGGGAAGGCGTCCCCAAGCTTGGGGAAAGCCCAACACAAGCTTCACCCTAGTTTAGTTCTTTGAACTGTATTTTAAGTTGACACAAGGAAGAAATAAAAAAAGAGCAAATTTTTATTACTGTATGGCAACAAATGTCGAGTAGCAAATGAGACATGTTGATAGCTTTATGTACAGTACATAAAGTACAGTGTGTACAGTAAGATACTCAGCAGACTCTTGAAACAAGAATCTGCCAATCCTTTGTGAAATCTTTCCTATTTTATGGTATTTTCCTTTTGCACTCTTGACAATTCAACCTCCTTGACATTTCAACCCACTGCCCATTCAGAGGAAATGTCTTCTGTGACTCAAATGATGCACAGTAAGGCCAGGGAGAAAGGTACAATTTTACTCTTGGAAATTAGGAACTCTTAGAAATGAGCTTTCATAATTTGAAGATGTTTAAATTTGCATTCTGGTGAAGAGGGTTTTTAAAAACAATAAAAGTAAAGCCTCCTAGAGAGGCCAAGTGAGAAACTGCTTTAGAAACTAGAAGTTTTCCAATACACTTACCGTCCGAAGAACTTCACAATTGGGGTAACAATAATGGCACCCACAAGGCCACCAATGGCAAAAATAGAAACAGTTATAGACCAGAGGAGAGTCAGTGTGCTTTCATCCACTGAGAAGCCATATCTTCTTTCCCAAGTTTCATTGTAAAACTTCTTGATATACTGAAAGAAAATACATAATAATAATACATGTAAAAATCACACTTTAAGAACACAGCTGACAGAAACAGAACTAAAAAACAGTAGCTTGCTTGCAGGAATCACCCTTGCTCTTCTATGTCCCTCCTCCAAAAAATGGGGCCTCACTTTTAGATGCAACTGCAATACAGACTAACTGAAGCAGTCAAAGCATACATACATTTAACTACATGCCAGTCATAAACAAGGTGGGGAAAAAAACACAGGTAGACATGAATGTACAAGAGTCTTATAAAACAGAAACTCCTATTCAGCAAGGATGTTACCATTTAGGTTGTCAGCAGATTAACAACAGTTTGTTTTAGCCTTACTGTGTACGCATATATAAACATTTCAGCCCAAACTGGGGCTAAGGGCTCAGACACAGAATCACAGAATGGTTGAGGCTGGAAGGACATCTGCAGGCCATCTTGTCCAACCCCCCTGCTCAAGCAGGGCCACCCAGAGCCAGTTGCCCAGGACCGTGCCTGGAGGTTTTTGAATACCTCTAAGGAGGGAGACTCCACAAAGTCACACCACCCATTCTTGGCAAGGTCCTGCACAAGGTACTGCACGTCAGCTGAGCTCCACTCACGGCTCACGTACATACTCTTAACCTCAGGCAGGTGATGTACCACATCCTAGCCTAACAGGATGTCCTTTTGGACAAGCCAAGCAAAACTGCACTGCCTAGCATTTGCAACGACTTTTAAAAAAAGAACATGCATAAATGCTAACTACTGTTAGTCAATCAATTAGTTGAGACACTGATCATTAAGCAGACTCTTACATGAGGAGCAAGTAGTTTTACTGCTTTTTCATGGATCTATAGTACGAATAACTTGGAAATACAAAAGAGGGAGGGAGGGAGGCAGGCTCCAGTAGCTTGCAGAAGGGAAAATGTCTTAAAGAAGTTGGTGAGTTGGCAGAAATGCAAAGGTAATGAAGAGGAAGGGAGATGCAACCAATTCCTGCCAGACAGCAACATGACTGACATCAAGAGAAGAGTTTGGCTTGCCTTACAGGACAGAGCACCAAGTGCCATTTGTTGATAGGTTTGGGTGTGTGTGGGGGAGTTCACATGTAACTTAGGAAATTCCCTGGAAAAAGTTTAAAGATGCTTTAAAATTTATGTAAGTAGGAATTCTTTTGGTAAAAGCCTACACTGTGCTTACCATTAAATGACATTTATCATCTCTATTTTGTATTTCAGTACTAAAACATAGATCTCAGATTTGCTTAAAATTAAGTGCCTTTCACTAGACTATTTTTTCCAAAGGGCCAGTATTGTAACTCTATAGCCATTCTTTAGCATAACATTAGAAAAAAAAATAGAGTGAATTGAAAACAATTAGCATTCATGGATTGAGGGAAGAAGGGAGGCTGCGTCCACTTTTAAACTGTATTTATGACACTGCCGCATCTGGCAGCCATACAAAATCAAGGACCTACTAAGCCAAGCAACGAAAGATAACATTTTTCTCCCAAAGAATTTACAGCTAAGACAAATAACTGTTAGAGGAGGGAGGCAAGAGCTGACAGCTGTTGGTTTGATACTGATGGGGGAAAAGAAAAGCCCACAGTATCAGTCAAAAAGAGCTAGTTGTCTGACACTGTTAAAATTAATAATCTCAAATCACTTTCATAAGTATGTTATAGCTTCTCCCCTTCAAATTTACATATGCTGTTTTTCTGAATGAAGTTCAGGCTGCTAAACAAGGTAAGCAATTTCTTTTCAGTAATGAAAGATGTATCAAACATGAAATCAGACACTTAAGACCCTGATACGAATCTATCTGCCAGACAAGCTGGTTCTTTTAAGAAATGAGAATCTGAGACCTATCTTCTAACTCTTCAGCTATCCTCAGACCTACATTTTTTTCCCATGGCAGCTTAATTTCCTTAAGAGCCTTCCATAAGGGCCCTTCCAGGGTATGATTTGAAAGTCCAAGTGCCTCTTGAATCCCTGGAGAACTCAGAGGCCCGAGTCACGGTTCTCCTTTGCAAAAGCCATGCCAGCTCTTCCCCAAATTCTCACTTTTCTACTACAGTTTCTGCTAGCTTGTCAGGTACAAATAACTAATTCTTAGCATGTACATTCCAATTTTTCCCCCTAAAAACTACTTTTTTCTTAAAGTCACATTAACCCTCTCAGTCTCTCTGTTACTGAGGCTATTCAAAAAGAAGCTGAACTGTGATACGAAGCCTATATTTTGGGTTATTTTTTCAGTCTTGAACAAATGCTAAGGTATTTTGGCAACCTGACACAAAATTGTCACTAATTTTATTCCATATCTCTACTGACATTTCAGCTTCTCCAATACATCCCCTCTAAAGAAGGTTCCAGTGTGGGACATCCCCAGACTTTTCCAATCCAAAACATTAATTCAGGTTTCTCGTTATGTCCTTGTATCTTCTGAACACCCTTTTCAGCTTCATCTATCAGCCTTATATCCCCAAGCCCTCTGTCTGGACATTTTTTACACCTGCTAAAAGTACGCAAACCCCAGGACCAGCTCACTTTTTAGCCTTCTATGTGCCAGAGTTTATATTCTTTTTCTGCTTTCCTCACATGAGCACAACTGCAGGTTTCTGAAGGATGCCTTCTAACAACTTCCCTTCCCTGCTGTTCAATTACATCAAAGTTTATTCATCTTTCTAAAAGGTAAAGATGTCATAGCTCCAGTATGATGTTTTTACATAGTCTCTGTATTGCTTGCAGAGACATTGTCTATTTACTTCCTTTTTAGTCAAGCGTCCTTATTTTCATGCTGTTCCCATTTTGAAATCAAGCAAAGCTCTGATGCCACTGTGGTGTCTAATGCACTGGCGACGATTCAGTACCAGGCGGTCACTACTGCAGAAGGGCACAGCACGCTTGTGTAACGCTATCACCCATTCTGTGTCACTGCTCCCCAACAAGCTTTACAGTATCACAGAGTTTAATCTTGGCACTTTTCCCCAGTTTCTTCTCAGATTTCCTCCAGCACGTCATAGGTACTAAATTACCCTGGGGCAGGACTCAGCGGTATAAGCCTAACACCACGTTTGCCTTGCTCAAACTAGGAATTTCAAACTTTAGGTATTTCAGCCTTGGGCACATAGACTGTTTGATTTGAGGACTTTATTTAGTTTGAAACACTACCTCTCCACCTGCAAAGTACCTAAGAATGGTGGAGGCAGAACATACCACTTACTGTCTTCCTTCTAACAAGCTTCTCATAGGCCTCTTGTGCCCTGAATTAAAAGGAGGACAGGGATATTTCTCCCATCCTATATGTTTCTATACAAACAGACAGAAAAAACACACACACACAAAAAAGTCAATTTGGTGCTTGGACCATTTAGAAGAATCTCACAGTAAACTTTCAAATGAATCTGCCATTAAATCAAGTAATACATCTTATCTCTTTAACACCAATATTCAGATTATATTTAGATTCAGTTATCTTCTTGTTTAGTTGAAGTTCATTCCTCATAGTAATTAATAATAAGAGAAGACATTTTTAGAACACTATTAGCATTTCTTGCTAATGATAATGGCTAAAAATAGTATGCAAATTATTCTCCCCTTGTGTTATGACTAATTTTCTCAGCATAGCTTTTTTATTTACAAGGAGACATCAAATAACTGCAAATGTTCAAGAAAAGAAAGTACAAACTACAACACTCAATAGTAACAGATAAATGTGCTGGCATGTACATCACCTGTGTCTGGATTCCCACCGCCAATAAATGGGAAGCTAATAACACGTACAGGTTTTGAGGAGTTGCACATGAAAATGAAAATCCAAAGAACAAAACAAATCTGATCCAACAAATCCACTGGATGTGAATCCACTGAATTCTGTGGAAAGGCTCCTTTGGGATTTTAATCAGTTGTCTGAACATCACTAACGGCATAAACGTGTATACAAAAATTTTAGCCCCTAATCAAAGTCTACAAGGAATGGTAGCTGACTGATATCAGTATCTCGTATTCTGCTGCCTCAGTTCATTAAGGTAGTAGTGCTAGGGTGGGAAATACAAGGAATACATATATTTTATATCTTTATATGTATATATAAATATAAGGGATATATTTTAAATATAAAGGAAATATTTTCCTTGTCTCTTTAACTGTAAATAACTTACATAAAGGGAAGAGATGAGCTGGTCTTTAGAGAAGAAAAATGACCTTACCCATAGTTACAAGGGTCACTCCCACATAGTGACAACTATCCAACTGGTTGACACAGCAGGCTATACATTTTTGCAATACTCTCACTTTCCCCATATCAGCTCTAAAAGGAATGTAGAGCTGCAGCCGCCCGCAAGAAGGGGGCAAGGGCTGCACGGCAGTAAGTAGCAAAGACTTCACTTCCCGCACAGAGCACAAAGCGCATCATTGTTCTACAGACCTTGCCCACAACCAGTCCATGGAATGAATTGTAGAAATTCAGCTCAGAAAAAGACAGCTTCATCTTGTATTCAATTAAAGCATTTGTCTCCTTACTGCCGAATGCTTCCATGAGTTTTTAATAAATTCTGGTAACTCTTTGAACAAGCCCATGGAGACTTCTAATTCTGGGTTTCTTGTGTGGTCAAGCACTGTGTGCAGGGGGAAGCACACCTGCAATGGGCCACTGCTCTTTCCCACAGAAAAGTAGGGGACTGAGTGGGAAGTGATCTCTGCTCTGAGCAGAGCTGGTGCAGTTTATTCCCCCCTTGCAACAAAAAGGAAGTTGGACTGAATACCTTACGAGATGACCAGCAGTAAAGTTCACCGGTGAGAACTGTAGGGGTATTCCCCTGCAGTTTGACGAGCTGGCACAACTTTCAGCACCGAAAGTGAACATACACAAGAATTTACAAACAGTTCTTCAATGCTTCAGTCTTAAATGAACTTCCCTGCCCCCCAGCTCAGTCATCGTGCTGATGTGTTCAGTTCCAGGATCCTGGAAACATCCTGTGTTTTAGTCAACAGTCATTATCAAGCATTTTTTCAATACCTCTCAAAGCATCATATAGTCCTTCTCTAAAGCTGGAGGACTTCAGGCATCAAAAGGAACTGTACTGAACTAAACAGAGGCAGAAGACATCCAACATCCCGGAGAGATGCTCATACAATGCAGGCTGTAAGCTGCACGTCACCAGAACAAGTTATTTGTCCTAACAAGTTTATAAATGAAACTCAGCTTATGGCTTTTAGGAATTACTGCACTCCCCGTATAACCTCTTATAGGAGTGCTCTTTATCTACAGCTAGAAGCAGCTCCCCTTTGATTTTCCTCAGTCACCTTACATCAGTATTCCCAAAGGGTCACCTCGCAGCAAACTGATTTGGTGACATACAGGGGGAAAACAGATGAGGCAAAGGTTCCTTTTCTTGTGCTGCAAGAAGCACAGCTTTGGTATGGCTCACTCCTCTCCACCACGGCTACGGGAAGAGCCCAGATTCTTCCCTTAAACCTGGTCACTGCAGCTCTGGGAACAGGGACAGGAAGGTGGGCTGTCCTAGGCAAATGGATGACACAGATTAATCCTGGGGCTAGAGAGAGGACCAGAGGTCACACTGGTATTTTGCTCTTGAACTACACAGCTATGTATTCCTTGTCAGTAGGGTGTATAACAAAGACTGGTCCTTAGCCCAAGCTAATGTATGGCTTAACATGAATAAGAAGGACACGAAGTTCTCTAACACTGCAACACCACGCTGGAAAAGGGCAGACTTCATGCATACCTGTCAAGAGTATGACCAAAGCCATCAACATGGTGTCCAGCTTCAGTCCAAATGCAACAGTAAAGATTTCAAGCAAAAATGGACAGCCCTGGAAGCGCTACTAACCACAAGGCCTGGAATTTTGTCATGGTACAGTTGTACCTTCAACCTCCCCACCCGCACTCTGGTCACCACTATAAACTATCACATGGTTCAAACATAACCGTCTGAGTGTTGCCAAAGAGCACGCCCTATCATCCTTTCTTTCCTTTGCTCCTGCAGAAAGTTGCAGGTGGGCTCTGATTACCAGGATGGCTCATTTTTTAAATGGCGCTTAAAAGTTTAGAAATCTGATCATTCTCACTGCTCTGTTGACAGTATCGAGGCAGTGCAGGAAGTACGTCTACCATCAGGACAATTAATACCATTGCTCACAGAATTTCAGCTTCCTGCTGATTTCTTCCAAGCCATGTTTATCTTCTGATGACTGCAAGGTGAAGTGATGCTCCGACATGTCATGCTAGAATAAACATCCAATCTGTCTAACCCTGTCTTATTGGCACAAAAAGTACTTCAGGAACGTCAAGAAAATTCCCAGAAGTTACGAAGGGGGTAATTAAAACTTCCTACACAGTGAGTCTCTTCCTGGTCCTTTGGGTTGTCAGTTTACAAAATAAAACACACATATGAAACATAAATTTAAAAAAAATTCTTCTTTCATTATTTGCATAAATATTGCATCCATCTTTAATGTGACCAACCTGTTTAGGAGGAAACCTAGCCACACATTTTATAACAGATTTCCATAAAAGAAGGAGCTTAGCTTTGGAAAGGACCTATTTTGAAATGGAATTTCCACAGTTAGTTGCCAAAATTTACTAGCTATGTTTTTGAAATAGTGTTGCTTGTAACTCCACTGAATTGCTTACTGCTGTGCTTAACTGAATTAAGAGGATCTCTAGACAGCCAGAGTTAAAGCAAAATGTTCAGATTTCCATTTGATAACTGATATTTTAATGAAATCCCCCCAAATATTGTACACTGATTTCACAGTATTCTATTCATCAAATCTATTCCATATGTTGCAGCCAACAGATGGTCAACACAGCAGTTTTGAATTCAGAACCAAACAAGGCATCGCCACGAAACACAGAAGAAGAGGCCCATTATTTAAGAGGAAGCCAGAGGCACTTTTTATAATATCGGTGCTGTGGGAATGAAATGTGCAATCCTCCAGAACTGAACGATGTGAACAGAAGTTGCTGAACATGTGCACAGAGCTACCAAATACTCACTAGTCAGAAAGACAGACTATTAGAAACACCTTATCACGCAAAAGCATGCAAGAAGATTTAGTATTATTCTGGGCTTGGGGAAAATGAGAAACAAACCACGTGCACCCACTCACCTCAACAGCAGTGTTTTGTTTCCTGACAGGTACTGAATGAAACAGTATGGTTTCACCCATGAGGGTGAATTCCTCATGGGCAGCAGAAAGAAGCTTTCAGGCAAAGGAAAGTTACCATATGAGATTTAACCTCTTCTACTACATCAGGAGGATTATGAAACCAGGACGTTGAGGAGCGCACACTAGCTGGACAAGGCTGCCCTCTGCTGCTATACTCAATTCCAGTTTTGTCAGTCACTTACCACTGCAGGAGCGTTCACCACGGAGAGATTGTAACCATAAAGAAAAGATGACCCAAAAGCACCAATTAGAGAGGCTACAATAAGACTCCCAGACCAATTCTGAAAAACAAAGAAAAGATGCAGCTATTGTTAGCATACTTTAAATTAACGTACCTCAGATTTTAAACACTCCTTACGCTACCTTGCATAGCTCCTGCAGCCAGATCTCCTTGCTGCAGAACGGCCTGAAACACTTCCCCTTGCTGCAATCCGAGGAACAGTAAATTTGAAGTGACAGCATCTCAGTTAACATTTACCAAGGCACAAGTGAACATTTTAATTTCTTTCAACCTCACAGATTTTTGCTGCAAGCATCCCATCAGCGCCCATACCAAAAAGTAAAATGCTGGAGAAGCATATTCTCAGCAAAGGAAACTATTGGCAACATCCCACTAACACAACGAAGCAAGGAGTAGCGTGTATTTGATGCAACAGGTCTTTGGGTAGACCTGACTTAGGTGAAAGCCTGGGAGATGGTGTGTCCCCCACTCCCATGCATATAAAGATTAGGGAAACTGTGACCAAACAAATGAAAATGATGCCTACTAACTAGGTTTTGTAATCCACATGCAAGTCTCCAACAGTAATTTGCTGCCACACCCACACACACAATCCAGTGGAGATGCCATTTGCCCTTTATTCCCAGCGACACACCTGTACCTCTCCCTTTTCAGCTCTCCTTCCTCCATCCCCCTCATCCTGTTTTTAGCCCACCTCTGCTAACAGTTTCTTCTTCCACATCAGCTGTTGAATAAAAGGTAGGACTGCTTAGATACTGGAGTTTCAGTCAGTTGATTTGAGAGATTTTGCATTTCAGAGTCCTTTCCACCTTCCCCAGTATTCTTTTCTGCCACTCAGTTCTCCTGCTGCATTACAGAGAGTAGCAGAAGTGACCATTGCCATTCCCAAGACACGTTAACATTAGTGTTTTGCTGGTTGGTTGTGAACGTTGTTTTGTAGATCATGGAAGACAACTCACCCTTCTTGACCTCCAAGTATGTTAAAGTGGATGGCTTTCTAACATGTTTTGAATTTTAAAAAAAACAAACTCTGCTAAGAATCGAGAATTTCAGGCACAGCTCACTGTCATTTTATGTCCAGCCTCATCACTCATTGAAGCCTTGATCCTTTCAAAGGGAGAAAGACCTGCTCAAAGGAGGCTTAGTAAACTCAGCTTCAGTTATATCACTTATAGCAGACACAACAGGTTAATGAGTCAATACATTCTGTCAGCTGCACAAAGCTGTATGTTCGCTTTGGCAGATGAAGATTTGGAGCATGAACTAGCTTTGTGTAGCTAGCACATGGCATAGCAGCAGTGACAATGGACTGGAACGGGCTCCACCAGCCTCACAGGCACAGCAGGGCAAGTGAACGCACCATAGTTGTCCGCATGTGCCAGAGCTCACGTTCCACACTGTCGCTGTAGACTCTCTATGGTCTGTGAAGAAGGGATGAGATACTCGGGTACCAGGGCAGGGACCGCAGCATACAGCCCAGCACGCGTGGCATGTGCCACGTTCCATAGCTGCCACTCCTGAGGGCTCAAAACGTGCCCTGTGGGACAGCTGAGTGTTTTAACTTCTTCTGCATGGTGTGGGAACTTTTTAAGAGATTACACAGTTCATTAACCAGTCTGGTTTTGGTCAGGTGAGGAGGAAGTGTACAGGGGGGAAAAAGCTCCATGTAAGTAATATATCCCGTTGAGTTCATTACATAAGCCAAATACAATTTCTTATTATTAGACAGCTTCTTAAAATGAACCTGCCACACACACAAAGCTTTGCACCATTACTTTGGTAGCAAAAAGTAGAAATTTTGACACAAGGCTTTATTTAGCCGCTGGTGGTAACACCGCATATTAGGTGTCCATTATTCCTCTACTATGCACAAGCATTCCTACACTTAGGAGGAATGGCTGCTACTCTGAACTAATGAGGAGACTAATGAATGACACTGAGGAGAATTTTCCTGGAGGTCTACCAGGCTGCTCCCAAAGGGTTCACAAATGATAAGCGCGATTTCACAAATGCTATGCGGTAATCTTGATGCAATATTGCTAAAGGGCTCTGCTCCAACAATGCTAGACCATCAGAAAAATCCTGCAAAGGAAATGATTCAGATCATATAGCCTAGTGTATATTAAAAACTCCAGTGAATGCTTAAACCTTTCAGCACAGGCAAATTATATGCACATGAAGATAAGTGGAAGATAATGCAGGACAAATCACAGAAGCACTGCCAAATTAGAAAACCCCACATCCACTTTATTTTCAAGTGTTGCAAATAGCTAGGTTTAGAGCCTACTTCAATACCAAGAATTTTACAAGTATACAGCCTGCTGCAGAAAACCTCAGACTTACTCGATTCAGAGTTTTATGGTTTTTAGAACACGAACTTCAACTTCTCCATGACCTATCTCCTCACACACTATTTTAAATATTTGCTCAGGCTTCAGCAATGCCAGATAAAAGATGAAAGCACAATGAAGCAAGAACGCAAAAAAAAAAAAATCATGAAACTGTTGCTCAGAAAAATATTAACCCTGTGGCAACACTAACAAAAGGAAAGGAAAGAAAAAAAACCACCAAACCAATGTGTTTTACAGTGACCGGAAAACAAGGCGACCACGCCTCCCTCATAGGTGTTCCTTCACCGCCATCCGTGTGCTCATGCGTGGCTGCCGTCAGCGCAAGGGCAGGTAGGTGTGACTGTCACCACTGCAAGAAGTGTGCAGCCAGGAAAGCTGCACGTCGGTTCACAGCAAAGACCTCCAGGCACCTGAGAACTGCTTCCTTATGAGAGTCCCCTTTTTTGGTCTTATCACAGATCCCAGGGCACCGTGCTCTGGAAGATGCTTTTTCTCAACTCCTGTCCTTGTTCAGCATAGCATTTGTGTCGGCTACTATGAGCCTTAAATTGTCTTTTTTAAAATGCATGCCAGTTTGCACTTCAGTTTTCAAAACACAGTTTAGAATACCGTATTTTGGTTAGTTAGTTATAATCCCCTTCTCAGATTAAAACACACTCGTAAGCGTACACGAGGAAGTTTTAATACTCTTAAAGAGATACTGCTAAGACCTTCTACTGACACTGGGAACCTGGATTTTGGAGCACCTTACCCGATGCCCTTAACGAGATCCGGTTTTAGGAAAGCATCAAGTACCCAGGCAATCCTGACCGCGGGGAACGGCCGCGCCCCGCCAAGCACCGCCGCGGGCCGGGAGGCTCCCGCCAGGTGCGCCGGTGGCACGGCGGGCCTTCAGCTTGCTCTGCCCCTCGGGGCTGCGGGAGAAGAAGGGAAAGCTCCAGCCCCCGCTCCCCGGGCTCGCCCCTGCCCTGAGCACTGGCCGGTGCGGGTGGTCTCGGGAAGAAGCGGCGCAGCCGCACGCGCCCTCGCCTCGCTCTGTCCCGCCGCCCCCGCCGCGGGGTGGCTGCTGGCCCCGTGCGGGCGCACGCCGGCTGCCGGCGCTGCCCTCCGCCCGTCCTCTGGGTCCCGGCTCGGCGGCCGCGGTATTTTTAGCTCTGCCCCCGCGCCTGCCCGCCGCCGGCCTCTCCTGCACCGGCACCAACAACTTTCCGAGCGGGGAAGGGTTCGGCGCCGCCGCCGTGCAACCTGAGCTCTGCCTCGCTCTCGGGGGAGCAGCGGGCAGTTACTCCGGCGCCCACAGCCACCGTGCAGCAGCCGGGCTTCTCCTGCCTCGCCACCACGCTGGGAAAGGACTGAAGTCACCCCCTCTCCGGTTAATCGTCCCCGCGGCGCGGGCAGCGCAGGCCGGGCTCCCCGCCCGCCTTGCCTGCCTACGCCGCCGGGCTCGCTCCCGCCCCGCTGCCCGCTCCGCCGAGGACCCACCGCTAAACGGCGACGGTCATTTCCAAAACAAAAAACCCTCGGGGAGACGCCGCGCTGCTCCGCGCTACTTACGCTCCTGCCTGCGCGGCGGCGGCCGCCCCCCCGTCCCCACGCCACCAGCGTGGCCGCCTCGGGCCCCGCCGCACGGTCCATGCTGCTGCCGCACATCTCCGGCGGGCAGCGCGCGGGGCGCAGCGGGGGCGCGGCCGCGGGAGGCGGCGGCGGGGGCCGCGCCTGGCGCTCGGGGGTGCCCGGGCGGGCGGCGGCGGTGCCGGCGGCCCTGGCCCCCTGCTGCAGCGCCGGCCGCGGGAGGACATGGCTCCCGGGACGGGAGAGCGGCAGTGGCGGGCGCACGCCGCCCGGGGGCTGCAGGCAGCGCTCGGGGGATGGCACACCCCGCGCTCATTTATCTGCGTGCTTCTGCACAGCTCCAGCAAGTGTGCGTGCCCGGCGCCGTGCGTGTGGTTTCCCGGCAGGCCTCTTCCCTCAGCAGGGATTTACCCAGCAGCGCAGGCAGGGCAGAGAAGTGTCACGACCCCCACCTGTAAATAGTTCATCGCGGCCCCCCGCCGAGTGGTACAGGGGCTGGGGACCACGGCTTGCAGGGGGTGCCCGTGCCGCGGGTGCCGTCTGGAAACCTAGAGTCTGGACGCTAGAGTAAGGAGGGGAAGAGTTTTCCCGTGTTGCCGAGCCTGGGAAGTGAAGATACCACAAGCCTTGTAGCCAATTAAGATGTTAACCACACGGTGTATGGATGTTTCCACAGCTGTAGGAGGTTTAGATCTGACACGCCACAGTACTGCTGTGTAACAGATGGTGATTAGACGTGCTTTCAGCTACTACTTTTGAAGGTACCTATTTGCAAGCATGGGGATTTTGAACTGCTGAGAGTTAAATTACACCTTCTAGTTGGCAATGGATGAGTATTAAGTGCATCTGGGAGCTATTCCTAGATGACTGCAGTTAATATTGGTGTAAATCTGTGCTGTTTCCACTTCTGACATGCTACATACCTCACGGCTAGCTTAGAGCTCTCAAAGACACAATAAGTTATGCCATAAAGCACTGCAAGTTTGAAAGCAGCTTATGATGCAGCAACTTTGCACCTTGCTTTGAAGTGTCTTTGGCTCAGATCAAGTTGAGCAGCATTTGAATAGAAAGCCAGATGCTACTCATTAACATGTAAAATTATTGTACATATTGAGAAACGTCAGCATAGCTAGATGATCTGAACATCATTTATAATCTTTTTGAAAGCAGTAAAAAAGTCAAGTTAGGAGAATCAAGCTTCTAAAATACATGGAGTCTATTTGAGATGAATCAGACACCTGTGTTTGATTTAGTTTCATTTTAAATAGCACAGTGCAAGTAGTTCAGTTCATATTCAAATACGAATAATATGGCTGCATGTGATGTACATAATTTCTCACCTTAACACACTCACATTTTTTTGACCTTTTACAATTGCCGTTAGTAAGTTACAGAAACTAAACACATGCTACTCTCTACACCCCTCATATTTTCATCCTGGCAGCTTCCCCTTGCTCAAATCTCCATGTTCCCATGGAAAGAAGCATCAGTTTGCTCTTCTCTTACATGTCAGAGTGGAAGGGGAAAAAGGGGAAGAATACACATCTTTGCGGATTCTTGTAGAAGGTGTCAAGAGACAAAAATCAAAGCTTTTTTCCACAGAATACATCCTCCCAAAATCTCCTTTTGAAGGCACAGAAACTCTCCTCCAAAATGTTACCACTGTCCTCAGTTACAGAGTCCCTCCCATAAAAGTGAGGCTTTAACCTATCCTAAAGTCATGTAATTCCAGAATGGTTTGCCTAAACAGTTTTTTGGCTAGTTCAAAACCAGACATACATATAAAGAGAAACACAGAAAAAATTAGTGGCCTGTGATGCAGATGCCCAGTAAACCCATTAGCAGTCCAGGTACGAAAGGCAGAAAGGAAACAGCAGCATTCCTTTGTTTAGGACAGTAAGCCCATGCCTGCAAGTATTCATATAGGTTCCAAATAGTTATTTTCTGCCTCCTGTCCCCAAATAGCAAACAAATGTGTTAACAGAAGATCTGGGGAATTCACTTACCATTTTTTTCTTCACCGCCTTATTTTCTTTCATCTCACCGTTGCTTTGCTGTTTGTTCTCCATTCTGTTACCTTGTTAGGTAAAAGGTGAGGAAGAAAAGAGGGAAAGTTGTGGTACTGTTCAGCTGAGGCATTGTTTTGTTTAATAAAATCATACATCTGACCCAGGAAGTACTTGAAAAAGTGTATAAGAAGCCTAGCTACTCCCTTCAAAAGTCAGACCCTCGTTCAGGAAGGCACAGTAGCACCAAACTGCATGCAGTTAAAAGCAACCAAAAATCCATGTTAACTATGTTTAAGAAGTTTACTAATGCTCTTTGGAGCAGCAATAGTAGTTCTTATAACAACTAAAGCATGAAGAGGAAAAAAGCTATGGTATCAGGCCCTTCAGTGAACGTGCTGTCTCTGTTAGAATAGGAACATCAGACCACTGCAACTACACAAGGAGTTTAGTTAGTCAGGTGGAACTACATTACTATGGCTGGGTTTCAGCCAGGACATTTGGATTAATTGGTGGTGTGATTCTAATGATTGTTAGACCTTATATTAGCTGGGGCATTGCCTGAACGTGTTTGCAAAGGAGGGGTCCATTTATTTACTGCTCTGTCAAGAAAATACTTGCCTGAACAGAACCATATATGCTTTAATAGTGTTAAAGGACATTTTAATCATCATTTGTTAGGAAACTAAACTGATTTCTGGGGTTTCGGAGGCGGTGGGTTATCTGTTATTTACACTGTGCTTTATTGTATGATCTGGGGCAGTCTATCAGTCTGTTCAGTTCATTTGGAATATGGATTACTGGGTTCTTCTATCTCAACATCTTGAGATGACAGCACATTTCAAGATCTTTGCTTGCTTGGACATTATGGTAATGATAGATTCAGTCTTGAATACAAGTTGTCTTGTAGACAAGACAAAAGGCTGGGACAAGGTGCTTCAAGATTGTCCAACTTGAGAACTTTGGTTCCCTATGCATTGTACTGGAAATAGGTAGGTGCTTCAGAAGACCTTTTTTTTTTGATTCAACACTAAAACTCTAGTAAAACTCTAGATGGAAGAGAAAAGTTTTGAATCTTACTCCTATCCTGTAGCTTGTGTGCTTTAGAGCTACTGCTGCTACCTTTTTGCACTGAACTCAGAGCCGAAATTCTCTGTGGCTGACCACTTGTGCCTCTCAGTAAAGGAGCCATCCTTGCAAAACTTAAGCTGAGGACTTCCCTGTGCTTCCAGCTGGATGCTTCAGTTACTAGTCTATGGCATGTACTTCAATGAACATGCTCCTCTCCCTGTACTGTAAATCACACATACACACTTACACAAAAGAAATCCACCATTGATTAATGAAAGATTGATTAATTAGAACATCCAATGTGAAGAACACATTTCAAGTTTCTATGTCCCCCCGACCAGGAACAATTTTTCTATTAGATCCTGATAAGTGACATAACTGTCTGGTGACATAACTGTCTGTCTAGGTGTTCTGGAACTCTATTAAGAACTGAAGGGATTATTTTCTTCTCAAGTATTTTTGTTAAGCTAGATCTATTCTGGTGCAAGTGAGACTGTACAAGTCAATGCTTCTTATACTGTTTGTGGAAAATGTCAAACAGTCCCAATATTAAAATAGCATTGCTGGAGTCAGGTGTGGCATGACTTTAATTTGGCACAAAGCATTCCTATGGTACTGAACCATTTAGTAAGAGTTAATCTCAAATACTGTAGACACCCCAGCTTCCAGAAATACCTGTTCTCTTAAGTAATCACTTGACAGTGTTATGTCTCTTTTTATCCATATGTGTATTTTTATCTATTTTTATCTATCTATTTTTATGTGTATGTCTCTTTTTATCTGTATCTGTAGAATCAGTCCTAAAGAGTCTTTACAAGATGATGAATTATTGTATCTGGATTTCAGTATTTCATACAAGTCACAATCTGATCTCTTCTACTGAGAAGGGGAAAGATTGAATTTCTATTTCAAAATGAATGTGGGTTTTTTATATAAATTGGGGGAAAAATTAAAGCTATTTTCCATAGAAATCTATTAACCAGGAGAGGAAGACAGAGATTTCAGAGTTAATGACGGCTTATATAGAAACTGAGTACTTGACTAGCACAGGAAATAATTTGTTTACAAATTTCACAAAATTGGTTTATACCAAGATAAATCTATTCCTCCCTCCCCAAGTCAAACACTTGAGAGCATTGCCAAATTTGAGAAGTTGCTCCAAAGTATCAAGTCCAGCTTCTAGGCGCTACTCACCACTTATCCAAAGTGTTCTTCACTTCCAGTGATTTCTGAAGTTCAGTGCAGTTCAGAAGCAGCCCTCTTCAGGATTGCTACAGCAGCCGTCTTCTCTGAAGTAGGGACAGTTAAAACACTGAATTACATTCAGAGACAGCTTTAACTCTTTTATACCTTTTCAGAAGTAATAAATAATTAACAGTAAAAACAAAGGATAGTATGACGCTTCAGCTGGAATTCATGCAATAAATCTTTACTAACCAACAGAAAACAAACTGCCTTGTGTGGCTGCAATACCATACAAGAGGTCTTTGTTTCAGTTGCCATACAACATGAAAAAGCTTTGCTTCCCACATTTGAACCAATAGACATTTGAAATGCAAGTGCCTAAGGCTAGGACTCGCATTCATATACTCTTACCCGATTATAAGTGAGTGACCAGGTGGAGGAACACCCACAGCATTCCATGTGCTGCAAATGGCTTTTAACAGTGATGTGTTGGGCCAGTACTTGTGCACGTGAGACAGCGTGTGGTACTTGTCAGGAGTCACCCCTTTGCAAGGTTTTGAAAGGCTGGGACAAGACATACTGTACAGCAACAACACCCACAGTAGTTCATAAAAAGATTTACCTTGTCTGCTGTTATGGCTTTGTGCCATAGAGAGGAACTCCATATCAGTGTTAGTTTAAATACTAAATAAAACATGGGTCAGGATAAGTGTGTAGCAGTTCTGACTTTGCTTTTGCTATCAGTTCCTTACATCCCAAAGCTAAGCAGAGATAAGAATGCTCTTTGGTGTGAAAAGGTGCTCTCTGTTTTGACTTTTCCCTGCTGGTACGTGTATTGCTTTCTCTGAAAATCCAATGTTAAATTAGGCTCATCAGCATTTCCTCAAGGACCTTAACAGATAATTTAATTGGATTGTCTGTAAGCTTGCAGATGCTAAGCTATCCAAAATGCATTAGGTAGAGAGGCAGCTGTACAGACATGAGTTGGCTGAAACTGTAAATTCTGGCTGGGATTTGAAGTAATCTTGTTCTTTTAGGGAAGGTGGCATTCTTGAGCATGTGGTGCTTGATTTGTATTTCAGGTTATGATTGTTCTGGCAGCTCCTACGGATCACTTTTGACCTTGTTATATAAAGCTTAGTGAAGTTCTCAAAAGATATTACCATCAAATTTGCTTCAGCTAAATGTAAGCATCTTTCTACGGTTACAAGATGCTAATCAATGAAAACACCACTTTGGGGGGACAGAAAAGAAGTTCTGCATAAGATCCCCTAGCGTATTTTATCTAAAGGTGTCTTAAACTTGGCACCCAATATCTTACAATTAACAGGAAAAAAGTGAAGTCTTGTACCTTAGCCCTTTGTAACACAGGTGTTAGAGTGGTTTGAAGGAAACAGGAGATTGTCTCCTCACTCTCTGGAGTGAGAGTGAGGGATTGGACAGGTGAGGTTCAAACATATCTTGTATCTTAGATGCAAGTGACAGATGATACCTTCTAGAACTATATACATTTAATTTACATTTTACATAATCTACATTTTAACTGAAATCTTCACAACTTTTAAATTAAGCCAAAGTGATTAGGTTTGTGACATCTAAAAGCAAGATGCACTACTTCTTAGTAGCATCCGTCATTTGTGGAAAGGACTTGTTGCTCAGCATGTCCCATGATTAGCATAAGAACAGGAAAATAAGCAAGACAAGGCTATAAAGCTGGCACTGCTACATTATAAAACCAGTTATATGTGGTTATGTAAGCTTTGGGAAGACATGCCTGTTAAAAAAGCATGAATTCAATGATTATTGAAGAGAAGGCCACTCCATGCTAGAACTAATCCTTTCAGACTAAACAAAGCTACCTCTTTGATCCAAGTTTTCCCAAGTTTTAGATACAAGTTTATAAATTTGGCCTGTATCAACTTGAGCAAGAATACAAAGAAACCATCTCAAGGGAAGCTTACACAGTTATGACCAAGAAAGAGGACAAACAAGAATTGCTTTGTTAGATACCATGCAAGAAAGAAGCAAAGATTTTTTTAATTGAAATTTAAACACAACAGAAAAAAATAGAGAGAATCTTTACAAGCAAGCCTAAGTGGAAAGCTCACCAACTGAATATTCAGACAGAAGTCTGTGAAATTTTAATTTCAAGATTAATTTTTTCATTGTTAGGAAGTTAGAAACAGAAATGCTGGTGTACATGTGATAACCAGAGAGTATACAGTGTCTGTAACTATATGTGTGAATGCTCATTCACACACGAAGATGTAGCTGGTTTCTATGCAGGTAGGTCCCTTTGGAAATTCAGTCTCAAATTGGTAAGCCAAACCGATGCTTTTAGTTCTATAAAAACGCCCTGATATGGCAACGCAGTAGTATACAGTTCAGTTTTAAACCTAATTCCATAGGAAAATTAAGCATGTACATAAATACTTTGCTAGTGAAAGTGAGAACATCTAGCTTCTTTCTTAGTCAAACCCCCAAAACTGGAATTTGGACTCTTTCATGGCTGCATGTCCTTGATGGAAATGTATCGTGTTCCTGCACTGCTAAAATCATAGTTTTGAGAGAAAAGCCAGAACACTGACCATTTTTATTTACGAGTCTTTTCAGCTTAAAAATGTCAAAGCTCCCAATACATAGGTGTCAGTACAAGCAGATGTAACAGATCGGAGGGAAAAAGTGGAACAAGAATATTGAATATTTGAAAATAGTTTTTACTGATTATTACATAGCAGTGCCTTGGATCAGCTACAGCAGAGTATTTCCCAGTTCTTTGGAAGAAAAAGTGGTTAATAATTACCCTTTGTTGTGTTGGCTGTTAGTGTTGTTTTAACCATTTTCTCTCATTTACACATGCAAGTCTGGTATGTCATCATTTAGGAAAAATCTTACAAGCCATGAGTTTAATGTTATCATTACGTTACGGTTATTTCCAACATTACCTTCCATGTAGATTAAAGCTAGTTAAATCTTTGCCAAGTTATTTCCAGTGAAGTCAGCCTAGCATCCACCTGCCATTTAGTAAATGTTGAATTAAATATTGACAAGTAAAAGCTTTTATGTTGTAAGGTCATGCCCTGAGTTAAGACCAGAGCTGCTCCTGGGTACAGATTCTTTCCAGGTGGAAAGGAAACACACTCAGAGTAACTCTTGTTATAAAGAAGGATTATGCCCCCAAATGGAGCCCTTCTAGGGTGGTAATTTTGGGCTCAGTCCCAAAGAAGGCAAAGTACCCAGCATCTAAGGGGTTTTTTGGTTGAACATTGGAGAATACTTTCAAAATTCCCAAGACCAGTATGTTTGAGCAGCTTCTGTTGCCTTTATTAATGCTGTAAGCAAGGAAACAACTTCTCACCAGGGTACTAGGGGCTTGAGCCTTCCTCCTCTTTTAGTGTAGTAGCAAAACCTGCTTCCAGCAGGCAGATATACCCTGACAGATGAATTATTTACACATCTTTTCCTAAAGTCTCATTATAGACATCAAGAACAGGCAGGAAAATTCTACAGAAATTGTTTTTCCAGTCAGCGGTCCTATTACACTTAGGAATTGTTTCCTACTACTCTTAAAATCTTCAGAGGAGAACCAATGATCTTTTTGAAAGACCACTTAAAGTGCTAACACATCAGGCTCTAACACAAGGCCCCTTCAGGTGAAGCTCCATGCTCTGACTCACAGTATCATCCTTGACAATATAATGACTCCTTCTAGCCTTAGACATCACTCTTGACCTCTGTGGAGGGGGAAATGAAACAAAATGCCTTTGCATGCATTACACTCTCAGCCAGTCGCTAGCTTGCTCAAAACTTGAGTTGCAGAGCTTGAGCTCCAGCCCCTTGGGAGCAGCGAGTACTGCTCGAGCCCAGAGTCCACGCATTCCTTACAATGCTGAATGTGCCTAAAAAGGAGGCAGAGCAAGCCCAGAGTAGAAATATATACTCATGTTGCTTTCTTGTGAAAGTTGGTCCTGGAAATCAAGCTAGGAAAATAAACTTTGCCAAAATTTGCCCTATCCAACCTGCCCAGTTATTTTAAATAGCCCCAATCCCAGTTTCGCTTCAAGCTGCCAGACCCTTTTAGGTTGTCTAGCTGTAGTTTTAGGTCTGATATCTCATTTTTCTTCATCTAGGGACTAAAAATAATGCAGAGATATTTGTGTAACAAATTATTCTCTCCATTATATTCTCTCCGCAGATTCATGAAACCTGGCAAGCAGCAGGCCACAATTTATTCTCTTGAAGGCTAAGAGATATTACCAAAGTATTCCCCTCTAAAAGTAGGGAAAGATAATGTAATATAAGAATTGGCTTTAAAGTGTCACTACCTTAATTTGTGTAATTAAAGCTTCATATGTAAATATGGTAAAATGCTGCATGTTGTGAACATAGGTGTTTTTCTCCCACTTTGAGGAACTGGAGAATGAAAGAAAAAACTGTGAGATAGATAGAGCCTCCCGCCTCTCCCAAGCTTTAGCTGTGATTTCCAGGTGCATTTAAATGTCTTTTGTTGTAGTTTTAAAAACATTACAAAAAATGTTTCGTCACACTCAGTAAGTTTCAATTACAGGAGCATAAAGATGTGAAACTCCCTTACATTTCCAGGGCTTATGAAATACTGGAAAGGCTGATGGCTGAAGTGCCTGCTTTGCATTTCAAAAGCTATTGGGGTCAAAGTCGGTTAGTTATTACCATTTTCAGCAGTTCTTGGTGTCAGGGGCCCGAGCACATCCAGGGCTCAAGGCCAGCCTTAGAGGATGGGTGCAGGCACCCAGCCATGAGGAGAGCCTCTTTGAACAGCAGGGACTCCCCTCCACCTTCACTCTGGAGAGCATGGTAAGGGGACGTTCTTGGCTGTTGTCCTCAGTCCAGGTTAAGCTGATCTGGACCTGTACCCTGACCAGCAGTCCTGACTTTGCAGCTCAAACTCAGACCTGCCGCATCACTGTGGACCTGCCTGTTGATCACAGGGCTGTGCCTGACCCTGGGTGCTGGGGTCACAGGTCTGACCCTGACTTGCTGACTTTGGTTCTCATCTGAGCCTCAGACCTGCCTCATCACCAGGGGTTTGTCTGCAGATCAGAGCTCTTGGCTAAACCTGGCCACTGCCACCAGGTGACTGGCAGTCAAACAAAGAAATAGTCAACAAAAATAGTATCTAACATACACAGAAGGCACCATTATATAGTAAATTCAGATGTCATGTTGTCCTGGTTTCGGCTGGGATAGAGTTGATTTCCTTCCTAGTGGCTGGTGTAGTGCTGTGTTTTGGGTTTTAGTATGAGAATAATATTGATAACACGCTGATGTTTTGGCTGTTGCTAAGCGGTATTTACACTGGTCAAGGACTTTTTTCAGCTCCCCATGCTCTGCCAGGTGCCCAAGAAGCTGGGAGGGGGCACAGCCAGGATTGTTGATCCAAACTGACCAAAGAGCTATTCCATACCATATGGCGTCATGCTCAGTATATAAAGCTGGGGAAGCAGAAGGAAGGGGGGGACATTTGGAGTGATGGCGTTTGTCTTCCCAAGTAACCGTTACGCGTGATGGAGCCCTGCTTTCCTGGAGATGGCTGAACACCTGCCTGCCCATGGGAAGGAGTGAATGAATTCCTTGCTTCGCTTTGCTTGCGCGCGCGGCTTTTGCTTTCCCTATTAAACTGTCTTTATCTCAACCCACGAGTGTTCTCACTTTTACTCTTCTGATTCTCTTCCCCATCCCACCGCGGGGGGGGGCGCGGAGTGAGCGAGCGGCTGCGTGGTGCTTAGTTGCCGTCTGGGGCTAAACCACGACACATGTGGAGCTACAGACCAATAAAAAAGAACAAAGGACTGGAGGTACAGATGCCTTGTAATAACCCGCCCCCCACCAGGGCAAAACCATCAACCTTAGGACCTGGAGGAGCAGGGGATGGGTAAGCATGATGCTAGGGAGAGGAGCAGCAGCTGAGGAGTGTGTGTATAACGCTTCTGACTCCACTGTTATTCTCTCTTCCTCTGTAATAAATAGATCTGGATTAATAACGAGACTCTTAAAATTCCAATTATAACAACAATAAACTCACAGTTAATAATAAATTCTTAGTAGATCTAAGGTGTCCTTCCTCTTTGCCCATAAACAATATCTTGAGTGTAACAGTGTTTCTGTTCCATGTTTTTCTGCTCTGGAAACCAGAGTCATTTGAACTGTGATCTCTAGAAAGGGAGGTGGATGACACTACAAGAGTTTAGTATAGTACCTTTATTTGTCATAAGCAGGACCCTTTCAGCTGGTTTAACACTAGTAACAGCAAAAGGAATTCTCCGTAAAAAAAGAAGGATTGTGTTCGTTTCAGTTGCAGTCAAATTGTAAAACAATTTTTCTGCAATATGCTTGATTTTCAGTCTTTGCTCAAGATTATAAGTAATACTTATTTAGGTGGTCTAGTCATTTATAGAAATGATTATTTAAGCAGAAGAGTGTATTCCAAGAAGACATTAGAAATGAAATTAATTTCACTGTGATTTCAAGTGAATAAGGTATCTTTGTATGCAGTTTATGGAATAAACGGGCATTGACAGAAATGCATTATTTTGGATCCAAACTTTTCCTATGGAGAGGAAGAATAACTTGTGACAGGTGAACTTACATTGCTCCTCTTCACACAAGGTTTGCTACATTTAAAGCCCATTTCCACAGGGAGCTAAGCATGTCTCCTGCAGTGGGACTGAAGGTTAAGGATGACTTTTTCAGGAATAACCACTCACCAGTTCAAATCTTCTACACCATATTATGAAATAGCTCCATAAAACTTATTTCCTGTGCTCTCCCTGTGGTGTTGATTGTCATGTAGTGGACGGAACACAACTTTGTAATTAAGGGCAGGGAGGAAGAGTGACCTACCCAGGGACTCTTGAAGTGTTTCACACTGCAGTGTTGCAGGCACTGATTACTGATTACTGATGAAGAACGCACCCTGAGCCTTCAGAGAAGATGCCTAAACTCTACAGGAAGGTATCATGCAATTGGTGAATGGCTCTTAGCAAGAGAGCTCTTCCAGTGAGAAGATAGCCTACCCTGTAACTGCATAAACTTCCAGACAGATGCATGCATAGCTTCTCAGGTTACACAAAAGCACCAAGTTATAAATCTGCATAACACCCTATGTGTGCTGGTTTTGGCTGGAGTAGAGTTAATTTTCTTCACAGTAGCTAGTATGGGGCTGTGTTTTGGATTTGTGCTGGAAACAGTGTTGATAATACAGGGATGTTTTCGTTACTGCTGAGCAGTGCTTACACAGAGTCAAGGCCTTTTCTGCTCCTCACCCCACCCCACCAGCGAGGAGGCCGGGGGAGCACAAGAAGCTGGGAGGGGACACGGCTGGGACAGCTGACCCCAACTGCCCAAAGGGCTATTCCATACTGTATGGCGTCATGCTCAGCCTATAAAGCTGGGGGAAGAAGAAGGAAAGGGGGGACGTTCGGAGTGATGGCGTTTGTCTTCCCAAGTAACCGTTACGTGTGATGGAGCCCTGCTTTCCTGGAGATGGCTGAACACCTGCCTGCCCATGGGAAGCAGTGAATGAATTCCTTGTTTTGCTTTGCTTGCATGTGCAGCTTTTGCTTTCCCTATTAAACTGCCTTTATCTCAACCCAGGAGTTTTCTCACTTTTACCCTTCTGATTCTCTCCCCCATCCCACCAGGGGGGAGTGAGCGAGCGGCTGGGTGGGGCTTAGTTGCCAGCTGGGGTTAAACCACAACAGTCCTTTTTGGTGCCCAGTGTGGGGCTCGAAGGGTTGAGATAATGACAGATCTGACCACAGCACGTTTAAACAAATTTGTTATAAGCATTCATTATTAGGTGAATAGTCGCTGGTCGCAATGTTGACTTATTTGCTCTCAGAGCTGTGTTATGTAGCACTTTACTTGCTGTATATGTTCCCTGTTGTGCTGTTTATCATCTCTGGGGGCTGGATTAAGGTTATCCTTTTGCTGTGCTGGGTAACACTGGCTTATGATATAATAAAATTACTGGTCGTGAGACTAATCTGGTATTTGTACTCAGCATTGCCATCAATTCTGTACTACAGGAACCATCTCTCAGAAACTATTAATAATTACAGTCTTTACCTTTTCTCCTCAGAGAGCCAATTTATGGGGGAGCTGGCGGGGGTGGGACACGGCCGCTGCTCAGGAACTGGCTGGGCATCAGTCAGTGGGTGCTGAGCAATTGCATTGTGCATCACTTGTTTTGTGTGTTCTTTTATCATTATTATTTTTTCCCTTCCTTTTCCTTAAATTCTCTTTATCTCAACCCACGAGTTTTACCTTTTTTCCCAATTCTCTCCCCCATCCCATTGGGGGGAGTGAGCGAACGGCTGTGTGGTGTTTAGCTGCCTGCTGGGTTAAACCACGACACTATGATAGCCCAATATCCTCTGTTTGGGTTCCTATGACAGCTACCATATAAGGTTTCTTTCCACCTTTTCCGCTTTACTCATGCTCAAGCATTTCCCGTTGTGGCAAACTTTTGGTCTGTTGAGTCTTAAGTACTGGCTTTTAAGCTCAGTTGGAGTTGACCTCTTCCCGCTCTTGCTGGTGAAGGTCTGCAAGTTGAGCAAGCTACTGTAATTTTATGGTGTAAGCTAGTATATGAAAGGAAGAACACTGATACGATATCAGGCAAGTCATTAACAGTAAGTTTGTCACTAGATTATCAGAAGAACCTAGGACATTTCATGAGACTCAAATTTTATTGCTCATTATGCCAAGAGGATGTAATAGTGACTGAATTATATCCAAGTGCATGACTCATGCCATGTATTTCAGAAAAATCCTGGAACAACACTATGTTACTGCATTCCACTTTGCCGTTGGTTCAAGGGGCATTACTTTCATGTTAAGACCTATGTTGTTAATTAGTAAAACATTAACGTGAGAACAGAAACAGGAATCTATAGGTAGTACACACTAAGCCATCAGGAAGAACGTACAAAGTCATGAGCTTATTCCCCAAGTGAGTATTGAAATAATTGGTAATTGCATAGCAGAGTTTTGGGTATAGATCCCCTTACTTTCCCATTATGGTTGTAGTGAAAAATCAAGGTTTTAAGTACTTTGCGTGACACGATCTGCAAAAGGTAATTGACTGTTTCAGACCAGTACAGGATGCAAGAACATGCTATCTAAGCACACAAGCAAGTTATGCAAGCACTAAAACACCATACTAAATTGGGTATTGGTCATACTGCTGACTTTAGCTACTTCTGCATAAAATTAATTCCATCAAACGTTAGAGTAATGCACAATACCACCATTATCTGGGAATTGTATTGCTCAACCTATCATTGAGTTATTTTGAAAAGGAGGGCAGATGTGAGGAGAGTGTTTGTGTAACAGTGTACTGAGGACAGTCAAATCTAAAGCTGATTGCAGAGCTGTAGAAAGTCACTTTGTGTTTTAAGTGACAGATAAAATTAATTGCTCATACACACATATTAATCAATGTAGAAAAAAACCTTAATACATATACAGTAATGGACTCACAGGTAGCTATTTTAATTTGGGAAGATGTAGAAAGAATCGTGGATAGTCCTAGGAAGCTGTCAGTTCAGTTCTCTGAGGCAGACAAAACAGGCAAAGCATGAAAATAAATCTTAATAAAAGAGTCCTTCTGTTGCTACTGATCCAGACTGCAGCCAGCAGTACATTCTGTTATGGACCTCCCTTCTCACAAAAGATGCAGAGAAGGACAGAAATGATGAATGCTACTGTGTGAGACTGAGACTAAGGACTCCTTAGCTTAGGAAGGAGATATGCCCTTTCCCTCAAGTTGTCCTTTCCTTGCAGAACCTTTGCAAGGTACAGATAACTACACTAACAGTCTCACTTTAATAAAACTAGCCAGCGCTCTATTTGGTCCAGCCCTGTAGTCATGTCTTATAATGGCTAGTAGTGGATATTCAAGGATGTAATAAGAGACAAAGCAAGTATAGGAAAAGCCTTCCCCAGTTCACCTGCCCAGCTTCTGGTTATTGGTTTCTTAGGAACTTCCTAACTAGAGTATGTATTTGGATCCACTTTCCATGCTCCTGTTTCACTTCTCCACTTTATTTATATTTTTTGTTCCAAGATCCTAACAGCAATGAGTTCCACAGGACCGATACATGAGATATTGTCAATTTTAGCTTCTTTTCTGATGACTTCTCTGGAAGCTCCCTAATTCTTGTGTTGTGAGACTTATTGGCCATACCCTACCTAAGCTAAGTTGTGCTGGTTTATATGCACATTTGTGCATCAACTGTTTGGTTCCCTGGGCACACTCCTGTTGTGCCACATTAAGCAATTACACCTTACAGGCTGTATCTAAATTAGTCATTAAAACAGTTCTCATTTTCCTAAACTTTACAAGACATCCAGTTCACATGCTCCAAGGCTTCTCTGCCTCACAAGCCAGAACACGTCTTTGTTTACCGCAATTCAAACAAAAACACTACTGTGGTTGCACCATAATATTCCCAATGTGCCCAAGGAATCTCTCCTCATCTAAAGCTATAACAGGCAGCCTCAGCCTTAGGTTTCTCCCCTACCAACAGTGGTTTAGTATGTTTATTTTAAAGAGGAAGTGCTCTGCACAGGAAATGTCTGTTTTGGTACAATTCTACACTTTTCCCGAGGAGCTGCAGTACTGCCAGGAACTGGTGCAAGAGATTGCACTGGTGCTCAGAGCAGAGGCAAAACAGAGGTGAAGCCAGACCCTCCAGTTCAGAGAGAAGCAGGGTGCCACAGCCAGCACTGCTTGCTGGGGAAGCCAGCAAAGGGGAGTTATCACCAAAATGGAGCACTGCAGCCTATGAAGCAGCCTGTTGCTAGTATAGTCCTACAATTTAAACACCTTCTCTTAGAGCAAGAGGCTGAGAGTGGGAAGGAAAGAGCAGAGAAGTCAATCACATCCTGAGGAAGACTGGACTACTATCAGACTATTCTCAGTTATTAGTTTGCCTTTGGGGCAATATTTAATTCATTTCTTTTTTCCTCACTTTTTCTCCATCCTCTCAAGCTTCCTGCAATAAAGTTCTTTGTTCAGTTGTTTCCTTCCATTTCAGAATGGGTTTAATTAAAGTTCTCTCCCCTTCACTCCCATTATGCTGTTTCTACTTCAGTTTTGATACAGCAGATCTTTAGTGTCTCTCGGGGAGAGGGGTCTGACAGCTCCTGGCTACCTGTTCCTAAAGACCTGGAAAATGAAATATTGTAATTATATAAAACTGTATAGCTTCTTGCCTGTTTTTTGTGGCTGAGGAATACAACCCATCAGAGTGTTAAATATCACAAGTGTCTGTCATGTCTTCTCCCTTTTCCTCCCCAGCCCAACCCCTCTCTGAGAGGACTGCATGCACATTAAGCTTTGAGTGGTTTTTGTTCACTGACATTGCACAACAAAGGTTTGTGCACATCAGATGTGTAGGGTGTGCTCCTGACCCCCACAAGCTGCTGCGATCCCATTACTCTCAAGTCTCACTGTAGAGGTGCACAGGGCAAACAGGCCTATTGACAAACTCATTAACTGTTTTCCTTTTATTTATTTTATAAAATAGAGTGGATTCTCAATTAGCGAGCCAGGCAGGTAACTGTAGCAGCAGAAACAGACATGTCTTAGAGGAACTTCTGAGAGCTTTTAGCACTATATATATAGTAAAATACTTCTCTGGTCTTATGCACATTTTCTGTTTTTCTCCTCCCCACCCCCCTGACAATTAAATTCTGAACATGAAACTTGCAAGTCTGATATACAACAATAAGAGCTCTGCTCAATAGATGGTTAAGTCTAAAACTGCTCATTGATCTTCCATAACACATCACGTATCAACTGGTGAGATGAAGACAACATATGAATCCTTTCCCTGAAAGAATCTTCTGCATGGCATTTAAGCTTCAGACTAAGCAGTGTAAAAAGCATAACATGATGTTTTGAAGAAACACTGAGAGCAAATATCCACCCTGTAGTTTAATAACCGATTATCAACAAATGGTATGACATTTAAATAGAACCAAATACTCTTATCAGCTGCACCAGAACAAGCTGATAATCTGGAAGCAAACATGATAATAATGCCACTGCAGTCAGTTTTTCCAACTTTGTACTCAAGATCTTAACAGATGTAGAGAGAAGAGCCAGGATGGAAGAGGGAAACACCATGAATTTGTCTAAACTGAAACTCATTATGATGTTTCACTGGTTAGTACAGACTCTGTTTGCTATTCCCTCTTCTTTCCTAACAGAGAACAGATCAATTCTCAAGCAGTTAATAACAGCTGGAAACTTGCCTGATTGTTTCATTTGGCTGCAAGAGCATAACCCAGGGAAGCAGGAACAGCTAAAAACTAACTTGTGTAATTACTGTTGCAAGAGAGGCATGCAGCTTCTAGCCAGCCTGTAAGAAACAGCTATCTAATGTACCAGAATATGCTACACAAACTTTTAATGTAGCCACTGTTACTCCTGTATGAATTCTTACAGTCTCAAAGGAAGCAAAATGATGACATAGCGTATGGACATAACCTCTCTCACTACAGTACCTGCCATCATAACTGCATTAGGTGGGCACATAAGCCATACAATATAGACATAAATGCTATTTCCATGGAATACCCTGCCTATATGTAACTCCTTGAAATAGTTCAGTGCTGGTGTCCACTCTAGTTTGATGCGCTCTCAACAATCCTCAAGGCAGGAAGGAAGTGTAAATGCTATATTCTGCAGATCTGAGAGACTTTGCACTTCTCTTGAAACAGACATTTGGACAATTTTGGTGATTTCTTCCATTCAGTCTCCTGTGGCTGTTTTTTCTTACTATAGTTTCCCATTCCACTCCCCACAGCATTCGACCAAGGCACAAAATTCATTCCTGAAGCTCCTGAACCTGCTGTCCCCATCTTGCTTTTCCTCATATTTCTGCAAGACCAGAACATGATGTTATCCAAGGCTGAGTTCTGCCCCATGGCTCCCACATCCTTGTGCCTTGGTTTGTCACTTAATCGTTTTGATTAATATTTGTTTCCCTCTAGGTGCAAAGCACTACCGCAGCATCCTGCTGTCTGCAATTATCCCGGCCTCAATTTTGCTTGAAACCCTAGCTTTAACTCTTCAACTCCTTTCTCTGTGCATAAGTAATTTAGACCTAATTCTAGTTGGAATGAATACATAATGTGCTGTTCCTCATCTCTTTCTGGGAGATTACCCTATGCTCACACTTCACCCCAAAATCCACAAGAACAGATACTAATGCCAAAGACTGTTTACCACACCAGACCCTATGGCATTCAGACCTCATTAAGTGACCTTTGTCCTGACCTACATTGGTTGATTAAAGCCTTGTATCCTTTGTGGGATACGATATACCAAGGACAAGATAATCTCTCAAATCAGGGGTTAGATTGCAGCACATTTACATGCACATCTTTGCTGTGACTCATGCCTGTACATACAGTTCCACAGAAGCCACAGCCCTCTCTGGCCAAATCAAGACTTGTTTGTGTTACACAAGTCTGACTGACCATAGATTTTCGAGGCAGCAGATTATATATGATGTTATTCCTTAGATCAATGCTTCTCTGTTGTGGTGGGCTGTATATGAAAGGGAGTATGGAGAAGACTCCGACTGCATTTGGACACTGACCATCCAAACCTATCCCAATTCACCATCACCTCTAAGCTGAAGTGATCTTAGCTACTGATACAAATTGTTGTTCTATCCAGGTTGCCAAGGAAATGCTTGGAGATCAAAGCAAGGGAGCTTGCAGATATGCGTAGTGAAAGAGATAATGTGATGGCTTCAAATAACTACAGAGATTGAGAACAAGGCCTCACAACTTTTGTTCACATGCTGCTTAACTTCTTTTTTCCAAAACCCAAGGAGGGAGGAATCTGGCTGTGACTTTCTTTTAACCTGCCCTCTTCCCTACATGTTCTTTCATGTTTGCAGGGATTGCCTTGAAATACTGACAGCTTGGCAAACAAAACATTTTTTTAACTATAGTTGCTCCTCCTCAAGGTTACTGTTAGGTGCTTCTGCATGAAATGGGTCCACTCGGTTTCTGTAGCAGCGTAGGGTGACTCCAAACCCTTTGTAAGACTGTGAGAGTTGATACCACTCTCTTCAAAGTGATCTGGCAATACACACTCTGTGTTATGATCTCATTCTATCTGCTTCACTTGCTCAAGAGCTCCAATAAGTTATTTTTTAATCCTATTGAAAAACAGCTTGCAAGCCAAAAAATTTGTAGTGGAATAACTTCCTATTATAGAACCTTTTCATCTGGAAATCCAGGTATCATCCAATATTACCTATTTGTTCTTCCTTTTAAACTTAAATTAAAAATTAAAATCAGAGTTGTTGTATGGCCACAAAAAACTTTGCCACTTTGTAAACTAAGTGGTGTACTTTATTACTACACTTGCAGTAATAAAGTAATGGAACAGTAATAAACATTATAGCAAGCTGATTTGACAACTCCCTAGTTAAACAAATCTCTACTATTTTTCCTTCTACCCATTGTCTGTGATGTCTGTTCATAACATTTCTTCCTAGTAAAAGTCTAGGATCAGTCAAAAGCTTCATTGCCCCGTCCACTACAACACCAGGGTTAGGAATGAGGAACAACTTCTGGCTGCTAAGACAAAGCCATGAGAGCACCATGTCCCTCGGTAGGGTTCCTCTGTTTCAGTGCAGTGGGGAAGAGAAAGAAAACCCCTTGCTCCATTACTTGTCCATTTTCTTTTTTCTCATTCATGGACCAGTTTTGTCCAATTCAAAAGACAGAAATAGATATAAACTCTTTTTAAGCAGTTTGGATTATAGCCTAGCACCAGAAATAAGGAGTTCATTTCTATTTCTTACCTGCCCCTGTTTTTACTATGAAGGAGGACTGAAGAATAATCTTCAGTGATTTGCTGTACATTTTTAGAACCTATAATTTGATGTTTTGTTACTATAACATGAGACTCACTGGGAAACATACACCCCTGAGGTACAGAGAGATAACCAGGTGGTTAGGGTCTGGCATTGGATGAGGGAGACCACCTCATGCTTCAGCACAGTTCTATTCGGGAGGTTTTGTTTTGGGGAAAAAAAAAACCAACAAAAACAAACCACACAGATTACCAGAACTGAGAAGCATATTATTCTGTCTGCCACCTTCTTCCTCCTCTTCTGCCCTTGCCCTCTCACCACTGTGGCTGAGCAACACAGAGAAAATCTCATCCTCAGAGTGAGGACCAAAACTCTTTCTCAGTGTGAGGAGGAAAGGAAGGGATGAATGGGGTATACGAGGATGACAAGACTAGAACAGGGGCTTATAGGGAGGGATCTAATACTGTCTGGAGTAGGAGCCTGGGAGGTGTGAGGTCTTCTTGCTTAAGGAGCAAGCAGGGCTGCGTGCAGAAGCTAGCATCAGCTGGCTCTCTGCCAGTGGTACTGAGCGAGTCAAGGCCAACCATTGCAGATATCTGAGACTATTGGAAATATTTGGATTTTATACACATTTTGACTCATCCTCTTGTATTACAGTTAAATACATTCACTAGAATAGTCTACCAATACAAGAGGGAAGTGCTTACTCCCAAACTATGGTTGTCGGCCAGCCTAACTTCCAGCTTTGCAGCCTTAGAGCTTTGCAATTTATGACTTAGTGCAAGTGGATTTTTTTAGCTATTCCAAATAAAGTATTTTGGGGATCGAGCCATTATGTGGCACTCCAAAACACTGGGGACAACAGATGAGACCATTTCTGAAAAAATAGACAGAAACAAAGTTAATAGTAAACCAGTAAACAAGCCTACACCCTCCACCTCTGGTTTTGTCAGTTATTGCCTCCTGCCTCCGAGGACAGATGCCCCAAAAAAGAACTTGCAGAAAGAAGGTATTTTATAGGTCTTGGGGTATTGTTCCTCTTAAAAATCTTGAAGCAAAAATTTACTCCAAATCAATTAACACCAAAGGTTATTAAAAAGAGATGTTTTTTCTGATCTACTTGACAGACTTCAGGCAGTCTGTGATCTTTGCTTGCCTTTTACACTGTGTGCCTAAGCAAAGGGTGCTTTCTGTGATTTGCTTTCTTCTGTCTTAGGACTCAATGAATGAATAAAAATGAATAAATAGTAAATGGATAATGAATTAAAAAAGATACAAGATCAGAACCTCAACTTAAGCCTTCAGTACTTTTCAGTGTTTTTCAGGAGAACAGCTTAATATACAATAACATCTTTCCTCCATGAATTGCCTCACCATAAGTAACACATGTAATACAGAATTAGGCCCCTTGACTAAGGAATGTATTTATTTCATTAAGAGGGATATGGTGCAAAGATTTCCCAACCCCACTTTCCTGCCTTCCAGTTAAGAAAGTGTCCTTCACAGTTTTAGAAATGTATTTAGACCTAAACTAGACCCCATAAGAACAAGTGGAGAAATTCCCATTAACTCACACAAATATTTGATCAGCCCTTTTATGAACATACATAAGTCTATGGGAACCTGATGAGATGCATCCCAGAGTCCTGAGGGAATTGGCTGATGTAGCTGCCAAGCCACTCTGCATGATATTTGAAAAGTCATGGCAGTCAGGTGAAGTCCCTGGTGACTGGAAAAAGGGAAACATTGCAGCCATTTTTAAAAAGGGTAGAAAGGAGGACCCTGGGAACTACCAACCTGTCAGCCTCACCTCTGTGCCTGGGAAGATCATGGAACAGATCCTCCTAGAAGCTATGCTAAAGCACATGGAGGACAGGGAGGTGATTCGATACAGCCAGCATGGCTTCACCAAAGGCAAGTCCTGCCTGACCAGCCTAATGGCCTTCTATGATGGAGTGACTACATCAGTGGACAGGGGGAGAGCTACGGATGTTGTCTACCTGGACTTCTGTAAGGCCTTTGACATGGTCCCCCACAGCATCCTTCTCTCTAAATTGGACGGATATGGATTTGCTGGGTGGACTGTTCGGTGGATGAGAAATTGGTTGGATGGTCACATTCAGAAGGTAGTGGTCAATGGCTCAATGTCCAGATGGAGTTCGGTGACAAGTGGCGTCCCTCAGGGGTCCATATTGGGACCAGTACTGTTTAATATCTTCATCAGTGACATAGACAGTGGGATTGAGTGCACACTCAGCAAGTTTGCAAATGACACCAAGCTGAGTGGTGTGGTTGACACGTCTGAGCGACAGGATGCCATCCAGAGGGACCTGGACAAGCTCAAGAAGTGGGCCTGTGTGACCCTCATGAGGGTCAACAAGGCCAAGTGCAGGGTCCTGCACCTGGGTTGGGGCAACCCCCAGTATCAATACAGGTGAGGGGATGAAGGGATTGAGAGCAGCCCTGCAGAGGAGGACTTGGGGGTACTGGTGGATGAAAAGCTGGACACGAGCTGACAATGTGTGCTCGCAGCCCAGAAGGCCAACCGTATTCTGGGCTGCAACAAAAAAAGCGTGGCCAGCAGGTCAAGGGAGGTGATTCTGCCCCTCTACTCTGCTCTGGTGAGATCCCACCTGGAGTACTGCGTCCAGCTCTGGAGCCCTCAGCACAGGAAAGACATGGACCTGTTGGAGCAGGTCCAGAGGGCCACAAAAATGATCAGAGGGGTGGAACACCTCTCCTATGAAGACAGGCTGAGAGAGGTGGGGTTGTTCAGCCTGGAGAAGAGAAGGCTCCAGAGAGACCTTATTGTGACCTTTCAGTACTTAAAGGGGGCTTTTAAGAAAGATGGGGACAAACTTTTTAGCAGGGCCTGTTGTGGTAGGACAAGGGGTAATAGTTTTAAACCAAAAGAGGGTAAATTCAGACTAGACATAAGGAAGAAATTTTTTACAATGAGTGTGGTGAAACACAGGAACAGGTTGCCCAGAGAGGTGGTAGATGCCCCATCCCTGGAAACATTCAAGCTCAGGTTGGACAGGCTCTGAGCAACCTGATCTAGTTGAAGGTGTCCCTGCTTATTGCAGGGGGGGCTGGACTAGATGACCTGAAAAGGTCCCTTCCAACCCAAACTATTCTATCATTCTAAATACAAACAAGCAAGGATACAAGCAAGAGTCTCCATCCATCTGTTGCAAGTTTTCACATACATTACTACATACTCTAAGAAACCACCATAGCTATCCCGCTTTTTTCTTTAGATCTTACTATTGTACTATTGTAAGATTATTTCCTTGTGTATTGGTTAGAATACTTATGCCAGACCCCAAGTTTACAACTCAGAATTTGTGCCAAGGAGCTGAAACTTCCCATGATTTTTTTTTTTTATAATGAGCATTTTACTGTGCTTGAAGACAGAAGCAATTTGCAATAAAGCCACTTGCCAAGTTAGCATATGATTAATCTATACTTACATCAATGAAAGAAAGCATTAGAGAATTTGTTGCCTCCGAGGAACGCCATGGTTACAGAACAGTGCCTTCAGAAGATAAAAGCTGTGGCATTACATGCACAGACTCCTCTCAGAATCAGAAGATTTCCCTTAAAAACAAACCTTTTGTGAATCAGTAAACAGATGAGTGATTGCTGGGCACCCTCTGCTGTGCTGGCACTCAAGTGAAACGATGAGAAAGTCAGGAGCGTCTTTCTTCCCTCCCAGTCAACAGAAAGGACTCCGGACAGTATTAGGAAAGACAGCCAACCCCTATGTTTGCAAGTCAGATTCAGTCAGTGCATGGCTGACGGAGGTGGAGGAAGGCGTGCCTGCTGTCCCAATTGGCTAGAAACTGCTAAGGTCTCACTCTGTCCCTCCTGAGTACAGTAACTAAATACATCATAAAACATACCTCTCTGTTCACCAAGAAAACTCTTCCTATGTCCAGTACATTTGCTCCCAGCACTGGGGTGATAAGTACTTAGCTTTAAGTTTTTCAGCAAGAGGAAGAAGCTGAATGGTACCTAAGGAACAAAGTCAGCTAGCAGGCAAAGAAATGTACAGCAACTAAACTAATCTCTTGGCTTAATGTTAAGCCATTAAGTGTACTAGAATAAAGATGAAAGAACAGAGATCAGCATAGTGAGTCTTTATTTGCTTTGTTTCATTAGTTTTCCTGTCAGTCAATCTGTTTTACTGCAACAAAAGCCTTAAAAACACAATAGCACCTATCATAGAAGGTCTTTGGGCTAAGAAAAAAAAGAACAGTTTCCTATATTAAACATTAAAACACTAATACAGAATTAGTATTCATTGAAATATCCAGCTCTGTACTTGCTATTTTTTGTTTGATCTTACCTTACAGAGAGTTCTGAGGAACACACAAGCTGAATATTTAAAGGATAGGCACATCTAAGAAATCCTGCATTTTATAGCTTCAGTCACATGGTTGCTAATAAATTAATTAAATTTGAAGTTGACTCCAGAATCTAGTTAGTTCTTTCAGAATTCTTTTGAAATCAGTATCTTTGCTTGGGTGAACTTTACTGGAACTCAGCCTTGGGCTCACGACTATCACGGAGATTAGCAAGTTCCACAGACTGAGCGCTATCCAGCCAAAGTGACCACACACTGCTTGAATAGGCACTGAGAAAGAACACGCTGTTGTATTTATGTTAGTGGCTCACTTAAGGGTCTAAGTGTGCTTCCTCTAATATCTGCCAGATCTTCTGGCTTGGATCCAGGAGACTGTAATAGCAGTGCCCGTAACACTTATGGGTGATGCACCCTTTTTCCCAAAGAGCCATTATCGTTATCACTGATATTAAAGATTTACACAGTAGTGACTACAAGCCCCAGGATTAGCATTCTACTTCACTATCCAATGGATAAATAGTGTCTTGGTAGGGAGTTCACGGCACCTTTGGTGAAGAAAACAAGATGAGAACAACAAACAAAAGAAGAAAGGACAAATCCCAATTAGTCATGCGATACGCGTGCATCTTATCCTGCTGGAACCTCCTGGCCACCACAGTACAGGATTATTCTAAAACTTTGATGAGATTTTTCAGGAAATACTGAAGAATTATCTTAGTTTTCAAGACTATGGCTGAGCCATGAAGAGTTTGCTGAGGAATTTGTGTCTCAGAACTATGCAAATGCTTTAAAGTGAAGCATATACCATGGACAGTGAGTCACAGAGTGTGCTGCCAAGTTTGTCTCTTATAGTCACATCATTGTTACTGCTTTGGAGATTTACAGCTCAAAAACCTGCTGTGAGGACAATGCCAGCAGCCATTCTTTGTGGGAACAGACTAACAACCACCACCTGTTTGCTTTTCCCCTAAAAACCCAGGACACTTATGATTCTAGCAGTGCCACTGCTATCACCTGTAACAGCCTAGGAAGTGGGAAACTTGGCGTCAGTCTCTTCCTCAGCATAAGGAAATTCAGTCCCATTCCTCTAGTACCTGCATAGATCAGGCTCAGACTATGGGAGACTTGGAAAGGCACTGCCGCAACCTGTCCTGATAAAGTGGTACCCATTGTGCAGCAATGAAGATGAGGCTCACTAGGGAAAAATAGTTTAGCTAAAGGAAAGCTTGAGGCTGTGGCATAAGTGGGTATGACACTCCAGTATAGAGGCAGGTTCACAGCCTAGGAGACACGCTTGCCAAACAGGCACAAGAAAGACTGTTGTTGGTGTGATATTTGCAGAGTGACACAGTCCTAATCCCTTCACCCATCCAAGAGCAGCCGACAGCCTGTGACTTGGGGTGAGCAAGCCTTTGAAAGTCACTGAAGTGAAGAGGGCATTGAAGCTGCTCCTCCAGCTACATGTCCATGGCTGCCTCTTTTTTGTCAGGTCTGATCCTAGCTGCTGCATTAGGGCATGCAATAAGTACACCTGCTCAGAGAGCTTCTCAGCATGCTCAGAGAAGATTCCTGGTTGAGACCATTTCTCTCACTTTAGCCCAAATTGAGCACTAGGGCTACTGCAGAAGCAGCAGATGCCTAGAGAGAGTTACCTACTGTGCTTAGAGCTATCAGCTTCACACAACTGAGTTTAAAATCAAAGTTGGCTGGGCTTTTAAAAGGTCAGTTTTGAATGTTCCAATTCCATCTAAATCATGTGTTGTACTAAATCTAATATGCCAAATAAACCCCCATATAATCCTGTTAATCTGCAGTCACTAACTAATCATCATTCCAGCCCGGAGTCAGATTTACAGAAGATTAAAGTGGAGAGCTCTCCAAGCCGGCTCAGAGACAAGAGGTAGTGTTAGGCACATCAGTCCACATCAGCCCAGTGGCCACAGAGCTGCACATGGGGAAGGGCACAGCACAGAACCAGACCCCAAGACCTCACCTTTCACCCTGGGCTGGGGGGGTTGTACCAGCTCAGTGTGCTAGTGGAAGTCCCCGCACTATGCTCCTATAGTCACTGTAGAAGTAGCTGCAGGTGGGAAAAATAGACTGTGCACAGACCGCACTAAAATAAGTCTTGAGGAGTTTTCCTATGAGCTCTGATGATACATTAACAAGACAAGATGCTGAAAATGTTGAGCTAGCAGGGTAAGTATGAAAGGCTGTTAACCCCCCATTGGTCAACTTAAACTGAGCTTAGATACATCCTGGAAGGACACAGGCCATAGCTGAAAACAATATACAAGTATTCAACCCAACCCAATCTCAAGAGACAGCGTGCTGGTGTTCATGATGTCTCCTGTACCAGAATGGCTTCTCTGTGGAGCTGCATGAGAACTTAATCCAGAGACTAAAACTGACAAAATAATGGAAGAAACCTGTTGAAATAATAGAAGAAATTTCATGCACTTCAATAATCACTCAAGTATACATGCAGTCCAGCCATACATCCTTATTTTCCACAGGGAATCTTTTTCTATATGTACGTAACCTTATGCTGAACCAGAACAAGCCATGCTTAATCTTGGAGCACAGAACAAGGAGTACAATTTACAGAACTACATGGATTAATTTATTTAAGGCTTTATGTGAGCACAGTACCAGGAAAAAAACCCCAAACCTGTATATATGTATAAAGTAATTCTACATTCATACACAGAAATAGAAACCTTAGAAGATAAGTAAAAACCCAAAGTTGGTTTCAGTGTATAATAATTATGTTTTGAACAACTGAAGACCTGGCCTTTAAAATTAACTTGGTTTCTTTTTTTAAAAACTGTTAGCTATGCACAAATGCTTACTTGAATTTGTAAAAAGCACAAGCTATATTTATTCTTTCATAACACAACATTTATGTAACAGATATTTCTGCTCCTTTCTATTAGTATTTGCATTGATTGTTACTTTATTCTACTTCTTAGGAAGATTATCTGCACCTAAACCAGAGTTTAGTCTTGCATGAGAACTTCCTGTTCTAACACCCCTTTCTGATCCTACTAAATACATGCTAATGTGAGAGGTAGCATTACTAGACTAGATTATGCTAATAAATATGCTCCAGTATGCATAATGTGAAGATTTTGTGGAATAAAAATATGCCTTTGGGATTTTATGGTAAATGCTAAGTTTTATTGAAGAATAAATTGTGGTTAATTATGTGTCTCAAAGGATGGAACTTCTGGGGTTCTTATTGCTAATGCAAACAACCACAGTGTCAGTTATTTAGTGGTAGTAGCAACTAGAAAGTTATCCAAAGGAAAAGACCCTTCCTGGAATTTGTGCAAATGCTGTAGGCAGGTCAAGGAACATAAACATTTCATAGTTTTAAGGTCTGTTATAAATAAATTTTTTTTGAAAAGTTGCTTAGCAGTGCTTCTTTTTTGACCTAGAAGCCATATCCTGAGTAATTTGAACAGAATAACAGATATGAAGGTGGATGTACAAATGGAAGAAAAACCTGGAATCTGATGTGAGCCAAGACAACTGTAGTAGATATGTTAAAAAAACCCATGCACACCCCATAAATTAAACACTTGCCTGACATACAAGAAAAAAAATATATATGGAGACATAAGTGATTATAAGGAGACAGTATCAGTCAGCATGTAAGGAGTCTGGTCATATGAGCTTTAAACAGATCACAACCTATGCCAGCATGCCATATTTATATACAGTTGAAAAGGGAACAAAATAGCCAGCCATCTCCCCCTGCACACATACACTCTTCTGTTAACATGCTAGCTCAGTATGCCTCAATTCAACATCCCAGCATGTAAGCAACTACATAAATATATGGGGACAAAAAGTACCTATTTTATTAGATACAGTCTTCTACTTACTATATCCTTAATTCAGGCTGAAATTTATTCTCCTACACATTCTTCCAGCAAGTCTTCAGTTCTTCCTCTTCAGCACGGCCAACCCTCTTTTATACTACTTGTCCTAGGCGTGTTTGTACATCCTTAATTCAGATAAACTGACTAAGCAAAGCAGTTCAGCTGCTTTCCCTCTGCTCAAGTGTTCCTGGAAGGGGAGGAACTCTTAACCCCACTCTGAGAGGAATTTTCACACCTAGTGACTGTTGAGAAAAATAGACCCATTTCCTTGAGCATTTTTCTATGGAGATTGCTCTTGAAAAAAAATAAAATAGAACATGAATTATATTCAATATAAAGCAAAACCAACAGAAAAATTTGCTGTTTATTCAGTATTTTCAAAAGTTCTCTGATTTCAAACAAAGCAAAATTAGGCAAAAATAAACATTTTAAAAATGGTTGGTGATTTCTGTAGAAACATGATAAGCTAATCCTGAATTTTTTCATAATACTTACCTCTTATATTTAAGCATTAGTCTGTGGTAGGGATTTAGCTACTCTGGGATATCAATACAGACCTCTAAACTCACACAACCTAGAGAAATTCCCAAATTAGATTCTAGAAGAAAAATTATAGCTCTGAGATCTTTTCAATAATTCGTTAGCTTAATTCTTTAGTATTCTAAGAGATTTCTCTATGAGTAAGCACTGGTCTTAAAATTTGATTACAGGAGGAAGGCTAATGGCACCCTGGGCTGTAAGTCAAGGGACATGATAATGGACGATGACTTGGCATTTGCGATGCTGCCTCTGCAATACCCTGTCATGCTCTGGGTCCTCTGGGACAAGAGAGAGATGTGCAGATGGGTGGGAGCTCAGTTGAGGACTACGAAGCTGCTCACAGGGTTGGAGCATCCAACATAGAAGCAGAAGCTGAGGGAACTCCAGACTTGTTCAGTCTGGAGAAGAGGAGGCTTAGGGGTGAATTTAATTGCTGTCTTCCCCTTCCTGAGGAAGGGGGAGGCAAGAGAGGGCATAGCCAAACTCTTCTCAGAGGCAATGATCAGGTGCAAAAAGGGAAATTCTGGTTGTACCTGGAGAAGCGCTGGCTTCTGAGCAACCTGATTTAGCGTTGAAGGTAGCCCCACACCGCTAGTCCAGGAAGCTGGCCTAGGTGAAGTCCAGAGGTCCCTTCCAACCTAAATTATTTCATGATTATCTGACAAAAAAATTTTAATAGACATACCTTTTGACAACATAAATTATACAAATTCCCTTAAGGAAATAAATTATACTACCAAAAGCACTTTCTAATTGGCATACTTAAATTTATTTTAGGGCTTTCCCTGTATATAAAGACCACGAAAGCAGTCAAACTGATAAATCCATTGAAGACATTGTCATACTGACAACTGTCTACTGTAGTTCCAGTCTAAATCTCTAGTCAGTGGTTAGCATGAGGAATATACATATACAAATCATAAATCTTTCTGGTTAAGTCTAGAAATTAAATCAAGTCTTGAGGAAAACACATTAATGGCCACAGAATATTTCAGGCTATTCATCATTCTCCACTGGACTTTGAACTGCTGGACTTTTAGCTAATACAAATGAAAAGCTCATTGTAATAGGCACTTCCCACATTTACAAGAAATGGTTAATTTGTTGTCTATCCCCAGATTTCATTCTTCCCAAAAATATTCCCCCATCATACTTTGTTTTTTTTATTTCTGTCATACATGATATGCCTAAAACAAGTGGTCTGCCAGTCATATTTTCTTTACATCTTGATGTTTGCCAAGGGCAAGTGAAAATTTGAGAACTCTTTTTTAGCAGCTCCATAACCATTGGCAAGTTAGTGGTTTGAGGAGGTAGTTCCAGGCAACTCAAAAAATCATCCTAGAAGTAATTGATTCATTGATATGTTTAAACTAGAAACCCCTTTAAAATGTAGGAGTTGATGGATCAGGATGTATATCCCAAGTTGGTACTTAAATTACTTATACATCATTTACTGATCGAAAAGACAGAAGTATCTGTTCATCAGTCAAACCTCAAAAATATAATTCCCTGTCGACAGACTTCAGCTCGATTAGGTTTAGGCAGAAGGGGACTGAAGATTAAAGTTAACAGCTCATATAGATTTTACTGTGTTTGAGATCTCTGTGACAAATTATAAATGTAACATGGATTCCATGACCTTAAGTAATGTTTTGTTTCTGCTTCATTTTGTAGCCTGGCTGCACTGCAGATAAAGCCAGTTATTGGTACAGTCTGTAAACATGGCCAGTGATAAGGGTTTTGAAATGGTCTGAATGTTGGAGTTGGATAATAATTATGAATTGTTTTCATATTAGAGATCATTTTGACTACATAGCTGATGAGCTGGAGCATTTCAAGGAAAGAAAGTCAAGATCTGTTCCCATCCTAATATTAACCTATTTCTGGTTTACGCTCTCGTGATTACATAGCTTACTCAATTAGACAGTTATTTGTCATTATCTCTTCTTTCCTGCTATTTGTGTTTTTAGTCTTCTCTCCTTCTAGTCCAGCTACATTTAACATTACTTTCATATCTTCTTCTCCTTCCTTCCCTGGAGTTGGGCACCAACGTATCACACATGCTCAGGAAGAGCCCTAATCCATTGAAGTCCTGGCCGTTGTTACACAGTATCACCCAGCTGTCCCTGACCCTGAGAGTCTTCTCCAATTTAAATGATTCTATGATTCTATGACAGGCAAGAAGCTGGGGTGATGGCCCTCTTTGCCACCCAACGCCCTCTGCTCATGATGAGACTCCTGGCTCTCTAATCTTTCCTGTTTGGTTCTTAATTACCTGTCTCCCCTTTCCTTTTCTCTTTGGCCCTCTGGGAGTCTTGTTCTGCCCATAGGCAACTTGCTCTCCTTCAGGGGTTCAGTCCCTTCTATTGCCATCCCCTATCTGTGATGGGATGCAAATGCTCATTTCTACTCTGTACCACACAGTAGTTGAGGTCTCTGGTGTCTCACATACATCCCAGCACTATGCTTTTCAGCCAGCAGGTAAAGATATGGAATGTTTTGATTTTGTGTATAACAAAGTAGAGCTGAGGGGAGAATTCCCTCTGATAGAAATGAACCTATGGTGGATCTTCAAGTACCTTTTAAATTCAAGAAATCTCCAGGTTGAGAGTTTATACATATATTAGACACTTGATTTACACATCATTTAAATACATGAAAAATTTTACCTTTATCATCAACCCTTGTTTAGAGATGAGGAAACTGAGGCATAGAAACTGTAGAGTCCACAATTCTGATATTCACTATCATGCCACCTGACTAGAAAGAGGTTTTAAGGCTATGAGCACTTGTTCAATCCTGAACTCTCCTGCCTGACTAGCTTAAAGTGTCTCTTTGGGGAACATACAGAAGACATATTTAGGTCCAAAGTCAAAATCAGAGTGTCTCAAAGAAATAAACGTAAAATGCAATATGTGAAAAAAACAAAGTGAAAACCAAAGGTGGAAATATGACCCTCAGATGAAGAAATAACTTATTGCTCAAACTGGAAGTACAGGCCAGAATAAACCCCTACTATTAATTAAAGACCACCCTGATATCTGTCTCTTGGGAAGAGTCACCTGGCGCTGTAACAGCACAGCATGAGCTCTTAAAATGTCACTGAATAAACAACAGAGATTCTGAGTCCACATCTGGGATCCTTTCAAATCCTGCTCCTCTGGTTTGCGTATATTGGATTTCTCCCGGTTCATCTGAAAATGAGAGCTTGGGAGGTTCACTTGAAGGCTTGAAGCCTTGGTGTCTGCACAAACCAGGGCTTCTAGAGAAATCCTTGGCATTCTTCCTTAGGCTCTTGTGAACCTACTTTATTTTCCTTTAGTGCTGTCAATGCCCATATGCCAATTTCTTCCTTTGTTTTCCTCTCAGAAAAGGTTGTCCCTAATTCATGAAGGACTGTTTTCTGCTCCAGGGAGAGATTTCCCAGGGTACAGTCCCTTCTCACAGAGCATGCAGAGTAACACAACATGTCTGATTTTTCCCTTAAGGATAGAGGGGGAATAGGAAAACTGAGGAAGATGGTGCTAGAACACATCTGCTAGACTCCAACAACACCTCCATTTCTGTTTTCAGGTTATGCAGGCTGCTTCCATCTCTGAGTAAATCATGGTCGTCCTTCCATTTATTTCAGCTTCCTGTTTATATATGGAGTTTGTTCATTTTTTAAATGCAATTCTCATCCATACAGTCCAGGTGGCCTATTTTTTGTACCTAACAGCCACAATTGAGAGGTGATGATTTCCTTTGCTTTATCTGTAAATGTGACTCACTGGAAATTAGGGCACTTTGTAAGCACATCGGTCATGGTATTCACTTCCTACTGGAACTTGGATGAGTTAGTCAGACTTGGCATTTGTAAAGACATACGGAAACTTGTTTACTAGAAATATAACTGTTCTTAATTGTTGGTAATTGTATTGTGGATAATTGCACATCATCCTCAGATTTGGCTGAGAAAATATAAGCACAAGTCAATGTGGTTAGCAGGCTGGGAATACCTATGATTCCCTAAAACCCATATGCTATTGCTATGGGCTGGCTGGGCTACTTGCTTGGCTGAACTCAGAGCTGGCAGTATTAGTGGTGTACTCACTTGCTTTAGTGTCCAAAATGCATGGAAGGACAAGGACCCAAGGGAACCCACTCTGTCCCTTTTCCCTTCACTGGAAGATAAATGTGAGGATTTGAAAGAAATTGCCCATACTGAAGAGCCATTGATGTGCAAGAGTAAGGAATGACCACCCTCTCCCTCACCTCACCTGTACCTTATGATTGCACAGTGAAATACGCAACTACTCAGACTCAGGAGTTAATGTTGAATGTACAACGTGCATTCCTGGGGGGTCTTTTTGTACATGTACTATGGTACAGTCTTTAACGATAAAATCATATACTCTTTTACAATTCTACAATACAGAGACTCAGTCTCCCACCAGCCTTGACCTTGTATTAGTGGTCTTAATATGTTTTAATTGATAGTGCCTTATGAATCCCTATTCTTTTTAGCATGCTACATTTTGTGAATGACAAATTTGAAATAAAAATACCTGTAGATATATATCATTCAGTCATATTGCCCAGGAACTTTCAGAAATATTTCAAAAGGAAATTCTTGAACAGGAGATATTTTTTTTAAAAAGGTCATTTTTGGGAATCATAGAATAGCCCAGGTTGGAAGGGACCTCAAAAGATCGTCTGGTCCAACTTTTTGTGAGAAAGGGAGCCAAGATGAGAATATCCAGCACTCTGTCCAATTGCATCTTGAAAACCTCCCGTGATGGGGACTCTGCCATGTCCCTGGGGAGGTTGTTCCAGTGATTGATGGTACTCACTGTAAAAAATTCCTTTCTTTTATCGAGATGAAACCTCCCCTGGTGCAACTGGTACCCATTGCTGCTTGTCTTCTCCATGTGACTCCTTGTGAAGAGAGAGCCTCTGTCCTCTTTGTAGCCTTTAAATGCTGGAATACTGTGGTGAGGTCCCCCCTGAACCTTCTCTTCTTCAGGGAGAAAAGACCTAACTCCGTCAGTCTTTCCTCATAGGGCAGCTTCTCCAGCCCTTTGATCATCAGATGTATCACTTCATAATTATAGAGACCATGCAAATGAAACACAACCTGTTTTGAGCCATCTTGCTTGCTGTCTTCTCATAATATGAAAATGACATGCCCATTTTGTATAAAGCTGGACTTTTATTCTAGCCACTGCTTTTCTAGCACATTGGTAACAGCTTTCCAAACACAGCTATTAGTAGATGGAAAATTCTAGATTACAGGTTAAAACACTAGGTGTATGGTTAATTGTTGCTTGTTGTGGGATCAACAGATTTTGCCAAAGATTTTGCCATAACATAAAAAATGCTTCATATTAGCTATTACTCAATAAAACATTCATGTAACAGAGCTCACAGAGAGAAAAAAGAAAAAGGACAACATTTATACATTGAAACACAAACAAAAAGGTTTTTTTTTAAATAGGTAGGCCACAGTTTATAGGCAATAAACCCATAAACTTTGCTCTCAGTGTCATGAATTTCTTCTATATGCCGTTCTTCTCTTTGATGTCAACAACCATACACTCAAATTACCTTTGAGCTTCTACTTCATAAAAAGTGATTCCTCATTTATACTTATCCATGAGAACAACAGATGTAGATTGCAGCCCACCTCCATCTCCTATTTCCAGGCTAAAAGTAAGCACTTCCCTTCAGCTTTGGTGGAAGATATGAGGAAATTTGCTGAGAGTGTTTTGGGACTGGAAGCTCATGGAGGATGCAAAGACAATCTGCCTGTAAGGACAAAAACTCCAAGGACTCAAGTCTTTGACTTCTCATGTATGAAGAGCATCTTCAGTGTCACTGTTTTCACACTATAATGATGCAATCTGAGCAGTTTCCAACCCTACTCTGGCTGGTTTTAGGCCACAGTTATCATCAAGATCATGTTAAATAGTGGATACTAAACTTTTCATCTAGGTTCTGCAAAATACTGATTAATAAAGTATCTAATTCATTCTTACTGAGTTCTTATCATTAAGGTCTGAAAAGATCACCGTGTGGAGTAGGCTGCAATATATGGAAGCTGGGTACAGCATTTAGCATGTCAGAGTCTTTAGCCTGATAATTTTCTATGGCTTACTACATTACATTTTGCATATGACAATTAATTATATGGATTATATTTTTTTCTATATAATTGCAATAATGTATTGCAAGTCCAATTGATATTAAAGTGTATGATTCACTACTATATTACATTACATAATGCATTTTTATATATTCCATTATATAAATCTTACCATTTATTCCAGGAATTATAATTTCAGTTTTCATCTGCAGAATTCAGATGAAATTGTATTGGCTGAGCCTTACAATTTCCTGCCCATTACCTCAAGTTCATTCTATTCCAAGAAGATCAAGACAGAAATTAAAAGGATTTAGGAACAAAGTTAACTATACTTTTCAGTATAATAGTACAGTGAAACATTTCTCCAAGTCATTGAAAATAATACAAGATTACTGGTACATCGGATCTCCAGGTTACCGTTTCAATATTCTGGATGAGCTCCCTTGCTGAATACTCCTTAAGAAGGCACTACCACCAACTCCTCAGAAAGTTTCAGGCCCTCCAAGCTGTGAGTGCCTGTGTTACCAAATAGCTCTCCTGCCTCCAGCTGCCACGTGAGAGACAGGAGTCCTTGATCTAATTGCCTAGCCCTGGGTCTAGTAGTAACCCCTCAGATGGAGACAGTCCCCTTTAAAGTTTGAATCTTCTGATTTACTGATGATCTCGGGTTTACAGATGACCAACATAAACAAGCAGATGCACAGAAATAGTCTTTGGAGGGAGTTTTTAACATTCTATTGTTTTTTGTTCTCAGGATAGGAACAAGAAAGTAAAGGTCATTTAGAAATGGCCCATTTCGAAAATGCAATGGATTTGTGTTCCCTCTTTGTGTTCACCCTTCACTTCTGATTCCTTTCTTGAAGCCCAGAAAAGCCAGGTCCCCCCTCCTTCATCAGGCTGCTGTAAGCACAGCTTAGTTCCTCCGCTGAACTTTTGTCTGGCTGAGGACCAAACCCTCTTTGTTATTTTTTAATCATGTCTCCTGCCAAAGTCTTCCTGTGCAAGATGTACTCTTCTAACACCTAGTTTCTTTGTTCAGATCCTGATAATGTTCTATTGCTCCAAGGCCCCTTCTGAGGGGAAAAATAATTTATTTTCTGATTTGTGCCAACTCCTGACAATTCAGGTACTTCGTTGGTCACAGTGCAATTGTTAATAAATCTTTTTTTCCTGCGGTAGGAGTACTGCCCCACTATGACTGAGGAAGCACCCCTGAATGGGGCTGTTATGGGATTTGTAACTGAGGAAAAACTTGGGGAGCAGGGGAAAAATACAAATGTAAACAGATATTACTGTAAATCAAGTGGCAACAGTAGACTGCATTAAGGACCAACAGAGTGGTAGTGTGTGGGATTCTCTGCCTGGCTCTATATTCTAGCTTCAGGATAGGAATTTCCTTCCTGAGAGCTCTGGTTCTTTTTCCCTGACTCCGGCTTCTGGGCTAGGGAATGGAAAAATGCTTTGCTGGTGCAGTCAGTTCTTAGATAGTGGAACAGGCCATGGTAGTTATCAAGAGCTAGCATAAACTGCAGTAACCATTTCTATCACTTTTACTGGATTCAGACCCATGAATTCTTGGGTAAGAGGTGTCATCAGCTCAGAACACAAGCTTTTAAAAGCAGATTCAGAAATGTGATACTTCAACACTGTGCAAAGAATATAATTTGGTGTAGACTCTCACAGTCCACCTTAAAAAAATATATAAAATTAATTGCTTCTTAGTTGTAGAATAAGTCCTTGTAAATGACAGGAGTTGGTCACAGTTTCTACAGCAGAAGCTACACTGTAAATAGTGAGCAAACCACTCACATTGCTACTTGTTGAGCTTTTAATAGGCTTCAATGTTCAAATGAGAAGAGTGTATTCCTGAAGATAGGTAGCAATAAACAACCAAATAAATTATTTAGAAAGAAAGGAACACTGCCTTTTGCTCTCTACCTGCATTTAAAATGCGCTTTCAGAAACACTGCAGTCAGCAAAGGGCCCGTAGGTGCACGTCTGACACAGAACAGAATAGGATCAAGGTGTGAAAGTCTGTCTGCAGAAATAACAAAATTCTCCACCCTCTATTTCAGCTGCTAAACCTATTACTCAGAATGATAATGTCAAGAATGCTTTCCTGCAACATTGTTGGAAGAAACCCCAGGTTAAGAGATTAGAGCATTGTACAAGCCTTAGCCACACGATGAAATTCTCTTAGCCCTGAAATGAAATTCTCTCCATTAATATACCTTCTTATCTCCTGCCTTTCTTATACTAACAAGGAACCACTTTAGTAGTTTCCTGTATCCTCGAGTGCGCTCCAGTCACTGTGCTGCAGTCTCTCTTCTGGAGGCAAGACAGGGAGAGCTACCATCATCATTTTCTCCTGGTTCTCCATGAAAGTTTAGTCCAAATGAACGTATTTTCAGAAATTTTCATTTTAAAGCCAAACTATCAGAGTGTTCCTGCTGAATCCTACTAAGCAGATGAAGCAATCCAGGAAGTTAAATATGCCACACTTTAAGATAAACATGGTAGTGGTTTTTTGGGGGTAATAGAAGAGTAACAGACCTGTGGTGAACAGGTAGAGCATGACTCAAGTCTATACCCACCTCCACTACTTTCCTAAGTGCATTTCCACCACAGTACATTTCTTGAATTTCCTTCCTCTTACACAGAGTAAATGACACAAAGAGCAAATACAAACATCAGAGAAACAAAAAATAACCATGCCTTTTTCCCAGGATTAATATAAAGACTACATAGTAGTTTCAGGAAACAACTGCCTGGGGAAAACCTTTTTTCTACCTTATACAACCCTGAACCTCCTGCAGATGTAGATCATAATGACGTCAAGACCTTCCGACTGACTTTGACCTGTGAATCCTAATCCTACCAGCAAGCAGATCTCATTTAATTTCTCTTCCTTTTCTTCCAGACTATTGTTAATTAGTTAATACTTCCTGAATTGTTAACAATATATAGTTATCTCTGTTTATATGCATTTGCTTCAAAAGATAAACTGTGAGTCAGGAAATGCAAACTCCCTCTGGGAAAGGAAGTGGGGAAGAGAATAAAGAATAAGCAAGGATGAGAACAAGAAACAGGAGAGTTTATATGATGCACATGAATAAGTAGAGCTGGTTTGGAATAACTTCTCTCCTGGTTCATTTTAACTGTCTTTTATAAACACCAAAATAATTATTGCTTTAGTGAAAGTTAATGCAAAAAGGAAGGTGGGGTTGTTTTCCCCATTTTTAATGACTGATATCTTTTTTTGGTTTTGGTTTACCTTTTTTAAGTGTCTTCTCAAATTTATGTAAAATTAAGAACTCTCACAGAAAAGCACATTTCAATAAAAAATAAACATTGTTAACACTGCTGGTAAGGATTTCATCTTTTTGTGCTATGATCTTTTTTTTAACATCCCAAAAGACACTATTAGCTGGGTTAATTTTCCCTATTTAAAAGTGTGTCCTATTAAGTTGAGATGTTCATTTAAATAGAAATGCTCTAAAGCTGTTTTGAAATGAGACCTGAAGGAAGCAAAGGGTTGGGGGTTGGGGGAGGTCAAACAAAATCGTATATTGCATCTCTCTTTCTTGGACAACTCTCTGTTGTCCTGTGACAGTCAGAGAATAGTTACATCTTTCCATATGTTGACCTAGGTTGTAAATGCGATGGATATCAACTGCATTTGAACTGGTATAACAGCGTGAAGTCTTTTAAATTCTGTAAAAGGTGGTCTAAAATGCTTTCTTTATCATTAGCTCCTGAATGTGATAGCAGATGTGAAAACTACCTGCTGAAACCAGGAACGATTAAAAGTATTTTGCTAGTTGTGCATCTTTTTGTTAATTATTAAATTTTTAACCTGAAGGTCTCAGCACCTTTTTCCTTGTGGGACAGACCTAACTGTGAAAGAACAATGATATTTGAAGAACTCCTTCATAAATGGCCCAGAAGAATCAAGAGAGACTGTAAAGAACTTTTCTTTCCAGAAGTACAGAAAACAAAGAAAATGTTCAAAAGTTTTCTGTAAAAGCCAGAGGCGATGAACAAACACAGAGTCTATAAGCAATCAGATCAGCAGTCACCTCTATATTGATTCATGTCTGCAGTGACTGATCTCTCTTATACATTAAAAGGATTTCAGCACTGGGAAGGAGAAATTTCCTGATGCCAAAATGGCTATGACAGCCAAGTGTACATTTCACAAGTTTTCCAGAGGCAGAGGCGGCAACTGACTTCCTGCCTAAATTATTTTTTGTCTATTTGCTGGCTCAGATGTATGTGATGTATGCAGGCTTCTTAGAGATCTGACACATCTCCTGTCAACCTAATGAAATTTGCATCATCCTGAACTTTCAGTATAGACTCCCTGCTTTTTTTAACATCAGAATACCTCAAAAATTCAAGAAAATGCCAGAAAACATTGGAAACAAAATAAGTTAGTGATATTCTCCTCGTCTGGTCTGAGTCGGGTTTTTCTTATCAGCTAATTGTCATATATCAAAGTTAAAATCCACTATGAGCCATTCTATAAAGATAAACATTTTGAATGAAAGAGGAGAACACAGAATTAAAATAAAAAGACTAGGAGAAAGCATAAAATTAGATTTTTCTTTTTTGTGTGAACGTGAAATACAAATCTTCTGCAGTGCTCAAATGGTGCTGTTCAACAACAAGAAATTTCCATTAGTTCACTTTTAGCTGAAGTTTGCATGCTTCACTAGGTTCTCATTTGTATTAAATGAAAATGGCACTTTAAATATTAAAAGCAATATTAAAAGAGGACAAATGTTAACATATTAGTATGTTAGTATAGGGCTGTCCATATCCTATGTCAAGAAGATGCAGAATATTTTCTCTGTAACTGCACCAAAGGCTGTTGTGACAGGCAACGCATCGAAGAGGCTGAGCAATAACAGGAGTAGGCAACTTCCGCAGTATCGGCGGTCAGATTTAATCACAAGACTTCAAAATTGAGAGCTGCTGGCCAGGAAGCATGGATAGTGAAGCTGGGAATATATTAATTCAACATACGGTCTTCTAGTGAAACCCCTGTTGACTCATTATTAAAGATTAAATCTACCCTCACATCAAACACTGTATGATAGGGCTTCCTTACTGTTCTCTAAGTGAAGTGCCCTAAGACTCAGCTCTGCAAGGAAATGCCCTCCTCACAGCTTTCAGCAGTTCAAACCCTCAGTTTGTCCTTCTACCTATTGTTAGTTAATTTGAACAATTTTCTAGAAGTTGAAGGCTTTTGACCTGTTTTAAATTTCAAATTTACCTTTTAGAGCAGGTCTTCTATGGAGTATCCTTTCCCTCTAAGAGAGAGAACATGGCTGGACAAAATGGTTGCATGCTCTGTGTGGTGCTGATGTCTCCCTGGGTACTTCTGTAGGGCATGAAGCAGACCAGGTGGCCTGTCCACAGCTTCTCCACCCTAGGGGAACACTGAGCCTTTCTCCTGAGGCACCTGAGGCAGCTCAGTCATCCGTATTGGCACTGCAGCGCCCTGGGCAGATCCACAGTAGGATGCAAGGAGTATAGCATTTTTTTTTGTTACACACAGGCTCCAAAATAACTGGAAATGGACCCCAGTTTTTACCTTGAATGCACTTGTGGAACTAGTTAAATATAATCTGAGTTTCCTAACAGCAAAGAATTTACTTGGGTGTAAACGTGGGCCCGGCTGTCACTTACAGCTCCAAGACATGCAACATTGAGTTCTCTTTTAAGTAGATTTGTATCTTACATATAATTAGGAAGTGCACTTCTGGAGAGAGAAAGACAGAAAGTGAAGAGATCTTTTGCATTTGTACAACATCTAAAGCAACAGGACCTCAGGTTTGTGATTCCATGATTTGCGATGGATAATTAAATACAAATGAATGAAAGTGAATGAAAAGTAATGGGAAAGGAATTCAATAAACTGCCAGTTTGGAGTTTTCTTTATCTATCTGCTTTGTCTCTGTTAGACTCAGTTAAGTGGAATCTTTAAAACTCAGGATGGTATTAACAAGGATGACAACATAATAAAATTATGAGCCCATTTAAGCTAAACAATTAATTTGATACAAATTTTTGAGTTTTACAGCTGTCTAGCTATCATAAGTGCATATACATTTATGCATTTTTAAATGCTGCAAAGTACAGGCTTATTTGTGCAGATGCCTGGATTTCTCCATGGGCTCCAGAAACACCTCCTCTCCCTCCTAAAGAGCTTACCAGCTCAGATGGAAAGGAAGAAGGTAGGTTTCAGAAGATTCCTTGCCTACCCTTATAGGAACAGTTGTTTACTTGGAGGAAAGAAACTGTCATTTCAGGCCCTTGCACTAAAAGATCCCTCCAAACATAAAAGATCCCTCTTTTGTCCAGAGAGGATATTTATTTGGGTTCACAGTCCCTTTGTAGAGGTGTCAGCCATTTCAATGTCAGTCAGAGGTAAAGGACCATCTGACTCCAGATGTTTTACTGGAGAATTTATGCTAGCAAACTGCAGAGAATCTCTGCAACTCATCAGTTTTCCAATACTATCCCATATGTTAGCACCAAGTGAGAATACAGAGGTGGGTCCAGTCAATTACAGAGGGTGAAGTTTATATGATAACAAGGTATGACATTATATGTGCCAGTTGTCTCCTTTCTAACAGATCTTAGGAATAATAACACATTATAAATACATAGACAAATGCTAGCTGCAGCTGCATGTAATCTTCAAAAATGCCAGTAGAGGTTCCCTGATTAGGATTAGGAATAGAACTTCAAAATCCCTGATGTTTGCACTCCTGTCTCAAAAGGCTCAAAATTTGTGCTGATTTGTGCTTATTTTTCTTTAAAAAGGAAGACAGAAAGTGGAGTAGGTATCCCTTAGTCATATCTAGGATAAGGCCTCAGCAGGATTTAGCAAAAGCTTAATCATTGAACCAAAAATGCTATAGTGGGTGTGATTTCATTCACAAGCAATAAAGTGGCCTGTTACAAACCTTTGCATCTTGTCATGTAACTTACTGGGGACAGTCTTGGCCTGATCATGGCAATAAGGAGAAATGTTATAACATATTGATATACTAAAAAGTGTACAAGAGTTGTAATTCTTGTTTACTGATAAAAAGTCCAAGTTTTTAAAACTTTAGCTCTAATTCACATGCTTTTATTTTAACAGTTCATTACAGTTATGAGTCCCTTGCAGTTGAAGATCATGGTACTGGAACTGGGATGGGTTAAGGCTAACACGTACTCTCCTGACCTACTTACAAAGGGCATCTCTATTGCAAAATTAATGACCCTTTTTAACCTATAACCTGGCTTGGCATTGCCACCACATATTTCACCTCAATACTTGTCTTAGCCTTGCTGTGCCATGGTTGCTCAAAGATGCCATAGCTTTCCCTCACTTCAGATTTCTGTTCCTGCTAGTTCACAGGTAAGACCTCAAAGTTGCACTCTGCTGTTGTGTTTTCAAGGCAAGTGAAAAACAAACCACACAAATGGACAAGGAGTCTGGTTTGCTCTAGAGAAGCACTTTTTGATGTTATTTCTTGTTATATCTAGATAATTGTTTTTATTAAAGTCTGCATGAGCTGTGTTCATAATAGTGACAGAAGGACTCCAAACAGCTATTTAAAAATGTGTTAAAGTACAAGATACCTGGACTTGTAAAGAAGACAGGCTGATCCCTTGTGCAGTGAGTGGGGCATCAGGGACCAGTGAACTGCCCTGTCCTGCTTGGTGACCAGGCTGCAGAGGGGAGATCATGCTCTGATTCTGTTAGGAAAGGATTTTTACATTCAACTCCTTTCTCATGTTCAATATTCAAGGGCCATTGTGAGAAACATTTCATAATCTAAGGCACAGCAAACTGGATTGAAATCTGCAGCAAAACCCTTGAGTACATAAGAAGGCCAGGAAGGCTGTCGTATGCAGTAGCATGGCTTTCAGAAGGAAGAATCCCTCCCTTTTTAATTAATAACATGGTCACCCTGGTTAGTTACTTAAAGATTAAATTCTGTTGACTTGCTGCTAGTTCATGGTTTTGATTTGGTCACAGACGTTTTGTGCTGAGTGCTGTCATGAATCAAACTGGAGCCGAATATGAATTGGGGAATTTAGGACACATTGGCAAAGTAGGTCTTTAAAAATTATCAGAAAAGAAAGACCAAACAGTATGGTAGACTATGTTGCCAAGAGTCCCAAAAGGCAGTTCAGTTTGTGAACAGTTTTTTCAAGGAACTGGCAGATTCAGGAAAACCAATCTAGACCACGATAGACTTAGTCCTTATTTCCAAAATTGTTTTCCCAGACAAAAGAATTGAAAATATTTTTATGAACATAACTGAAAAAAACCAAACAATACTCTACAAAGGGGTAAATATTCTGTATGGGGTCTCTAACATGGAATCACGGAGTACACAGACTCCTGAGATCAGCACTGCTGGAGTTATTAATCTTACTCAAAGACACCCAAAGAGCTTGGCTGGGGATGATGAAAAGGACAAGTTTGCTCTTACAAAGAGCCAATGATGAAATTATAATTAGAAGTCATCCATGAGTGTCAGGAGGAAATATTTATGCTACTGTTATGATGTCTAGACATGATCTAGACACAGTCCTGGGCCACTGGCTGTAGGTGGCCCTGCTTGAGCAGAGGGTTTGGACAAAATGACCTACAGAGGTCCCTTCCAACATCAACCATTCTATGATTCTGTATAGGTATTATACATATTAAAAGAGAATGATTATTTTTAGAAGTCAAGTAGTTTTAATGGCTGTGGCAAAGCCACAGTGAAAAGAGCATGAGGAAACAGAAACATAAAGTATTGCCTCTATGTTTTTGCTTGATCAATGACTGTGTTCCTCAGTTTTTATGTCACTATAATTTGACTGAAATCAGCTTTTTCTGGCACCCCAGGGGATTCTACATCCAGCCAGTTCCTTGTCTAGCAGTTTGTTACAGAACCAAGTAATCTCCTGTGATGTTTAAGTAGGTTAGTCCTTCATTCAGTGTTGGTGCTTTTAAGGGGAAAAGACAGAATTACTCTGTCACCATCCATTTTTCATTTATTCAAAAAACTTACTGTTCAAAGAAAATCCATCCTTAGTCAACAAAAAGCTTGCATATATGTCTGCCAGAAAGGCATGCAACTTCTTCATGGGTTCATGAGTCCAGGGTGAAAAGACGTGTCAGATCTTCTTACTGGGTTTGGGACTCTACGTCCCATTTCTATACTGGTTCTTAATCTGAGCTGGCATCACCTTCTCCCTAAATCAGAACTGCTGCTTGACACAGTTACAAGCTATGGGTATGCTGCTAAGTAACAGGGAGAGGCAGCAACCTACAGCACTGTAGTGATTGTCAGTATGTGGCATGGCTTTTGATCTGTCCCAGTTAACCCACTATGAGATGGTAACTGGGCCCAGTCTGGAAGACAGCAGACTACAAGGACCATTCACAATAGGCATTATGGACAAAACTGTGCCAGGTTTGGCTTCTCTACAGTACACAGTCCTCCAGCATTGTCCCAGCAGACTTTGTACCCTCAGGTGATTCCTGAAGGCATGCAACACACCCAGGTCATGTCATGTTATTGAACTATGCCCCTGATGGGTTGCAACACAGCACTTACATGTATTTCAGACATGTTGAACTTAAAATTGTGTCTTAGGACCCCAGAAACTGTAATGTTCAGGAGAGGTACAAATCCAAGCACTACGTGGTGTGGACATGAATAAACTGTTCCACTTTGACCGTGCTTTATCTTGCAGTGTGTAGCTGGCCCTGCTTTATTTTGCAGTATGCATGCAGCCATGGGATCTTTGGCCTCCAGGCTTGTTAATCCTGGTGAGAGGAAGAAATAGTATTTCTGCTGGGGGTAGAGGGAGGGGTCAGTCTTGTTAAACACCAGACAATGGTATAGTTTTATCACCTGAAAACTTAATATGTAACAAGTAAGACATTCCTGGGTGAAATTTAAATGCCTTTGATATGCATCAGGCCAAATTTGATGATCTAATAGTTCCTTCTGACCTTAACTTCGCCAAGATATGCCACACAGGGAGGTGGCTCACCAGGGGTCATTGGGAAGCAAACTACAGCCCACAGAAAAGTGGCCTGAATTGTTTCCTTTAGCAATTTTTTTAGCATGACACATTACTGTCTTCTCAGGTAATAAATGACAGGGAAAGCCTTTTCTTGCCTAAGAAAAAGGAATTTATGAGAAAAAAAGTACTAAGACAGCACTGTGTTAAATAAGGTAACAGCAACATAACATCAAGTAAAATTGTCCCATAAAATTTACTGGCATGTAGCAATGATTATAATGAAGGTGTTATCTTAGGTGTAACGTGGATGGTACAGATTGCAAAAGAGACATGGAAACTATGGTCATGCTGGATAGCAAACAGGAAATTGTTCCACTTACAGCACGCAAGGAAAAAACTCTCTTCTATAATCAAATAAACCTGACTAAATCATCAGGATATCATCAATTACACTTGATGAATGGCCACTTATACTGTGCAGAACACAATTTTGGCAAAGCATCATACTGGCAGAATACCAGTCCTGCCATGCTCGTGAGGCAGGCGTGTGTGACTCAGCAGAGAAATACGGTGGTGTTGAGTGACTCTAGGCTCCTCTTCTACCAAAACCATTTGAAGTGAGAACTTTTGTGCTGTGAATGGGAGGTGGGCACACAGTCAGCACATCTCTAAAGGGCAATGCTCCCCAAATACTCATAATGTGGTTGCTGGTGGACATTTGGGCTCTCTTTCTGTATTGAAAGGGCACGTACTAATAACAAATGAGGCAGACAACAGAGCAAAACAAGGAGTTAAACAGATAAATAAATAGTGCAAACCAGTTCTACATACTTTCAGTAATGCATACTGCACTAGCATCCTGCTGGTCATGAAAAAACATCACCTAAGTGATAGGATACATACCAGTATTTGATACGTCATGCATTAGCCAGAAATGGACAAACACATATATTTTTTGCTTCCCATATAACCCATATAAGTTTGCTTCCTGTATTTTACAGGAAGAAGATTTTTAGGTATAGAATTCCAATTTTAAAAAAGTTCTGTTCCAGTATACATACCAGTAAGTGCATTGTTGTTATTACAGGGCTTGCCTAGGTCACGGTAAAGAAGGATTTTACAGTTGAAGAATTTCAAGCTGTTGACTTCTACCTAAAAGAGTAGCCAAAATACAGGTTAGTTGATATCTTTAAGAGCTTATCTCTTTAAGATCCTAGTTTCTATGGAGAAATCAAACCACTGTGAGCTGAATTAGGAAAATTATGATTTATATATTAATCCCTCTTAGAAGTATAGTATTTTTTATGCTGCCATCATAATCTAATAATGTAAAGTTTAATGATTTAATGTGAACTTCACAACCCAATGCCAAAACAGACATATTTATATTCAAAAAGAGTATCTATTCTATTTATCAGAATCTGGCACCATTTAGAAAACCACTCCTAGGACATGTTATCTTTGGCACTCAGGTTCCCATTATCCAAACTCGCTTTTCTTTTCCTTAAAAATATCCAGAAAGTTAAAAATACTTGGCGTAACTTAATTAATTTTGGTGATTGGCACACTATATCCTAAAGCCCAGTATTACAGCATTGCTGCTTAATGTATAATGCAGGTGTCTCAGAAGTTAATACTTATATTAGTTTAATGCCAAGGTGATATAGTGACTTGAAAGCAGTGATACCTGGGAAAGCAAACTCACTTCTGTAAATAATCACTCAAAGCCAGTCTTACATTTCCGCATATCGCCAGGCAGAAGGAAAAGATGCCAAAAAAATGATTAACCCATAAATGTGATATCTTCCCACAGTGCCGGGTGGATGCTGCATTCCAGTAAACTCTCCACGGATCTGGGAAAAACCAGCAGCGAGAGTACATGGTGTACTTTATCTCAAGCTTTCCTTTCAAAAACCTGGCAGTAGTTCCTTACCTTTGGAACAGAAATGGGGTGATCTGTGCTGTCCATCTGTTATCTTATGGAAGGGAGTGCATTGGTCAGGTCATTTAGACACTACTCCAAGAGAACAGGAAGAGATGCGATAACCTAAAGAGTTTAAAATAAGTAGCTTCTATCTCAGGACAGCATTTCCAAAGGTCTAGCAGGACCTCATGATGACAGGCTAAGACCCTCTGGGAACCACAAGAGTCACATTGGAGCTAGCAAGTGCTGGCTGGTGAGATCTTGTTTCTCTTGTTGGAGCACACAGAATGGGAGAGCAGCCACACCGATACCCAGCCATACACCTGATCTGAATAAGGGATAAAACAGGCATCTAGCAGAAATACGTTAGAAGCAGAGGCCTGATTTTTTGGTCTGGAAGACTGATCTTAGGGAGGTCCTCCTCAAAGATACACTAATCAAAAGCCATGATGTGGCTGGGGCCTGGCAAAAAGTAGCAGATTCTTATAATTGTCAACATTGGAAACCTCATCAAATAAAACCCAAGAACTTCTTGGAGAAGACAGAGCAGTCTGGCTGGCTGAGCTGGAGGTTTTCTACTACTTGCTATTAAAAAAATGCTCTCTTTCAGCCACTTGTCCATATGGGTGTGCCACGATGTCTGTTCTCTGCAGATGGGCCACTGTTGAGAAGAAATGGTAAAAAACCCTTGAACTCGTTAACAGCTGAAATAGTGGGAACTGATACCAGTTGATGATGTAGGTGCCCCCCCAAGCTCCCAATGATTTTTTCTGGAAAAAAAGAAGTGCCAGGTAAGATACGCAAAACTCAGATCATACAAAACCTGCACCCCAATCCCAGTTGCTGTGACAGGAACCTGACTCAAAAATGCAACTGACTGTGCTTCTTCCTTAAAATGCACACTGCTGGCACGTGGAAAGAGCTTTGACTCTAGATTATAACACAAACTTGAACTATGGACTTGCAGATAAAGAAACTTTCATCTTCTGGAAAAGGTGGGATGAAAAACATTTGTAAACAAATCTAGCCAACTTTACATAGTCTCCTCTGGATGCATGGGAAAACTGTCTCCCTCTGTCCCCAGGTGAACCCCCCGCAGGCCCCGGTGCTCTCCCCATGGGGCCTCCCAACCCATGTGCCCACCTCCGGCTCTCCTGGTGTCTCCACTGAGTGGGCCCAGTTATGGTGAGTGCAGGCACAACCCCCCCGTCCCACCAGCGTGTTGTCCAGGGACCAGGGTGCCATAGGCTGGGCAGGGCCAGTGGGCAACATTCTTCCTTGCTGTCCAGCCAGCTGCTGGGCACTGAGCCTTGTTCACACTAGACATGCAAATCAAGCAGCTATATGGTCCAGCATGGTGCCTGGCCATGCTCTCTTGGACTTGACCTTGACAATCCAACAGCTGAGTTTCTTTGTATCCAGTGTGGGCCTCTATCTCATTTCTTTTTTGGTATACTGTAACCAGGTACAGAGGAGTCCTCCTGAACACCTTCAGAGATGAGCAAAGAGGAGATTTCCCCAGAGTCATAAGCTTTTATGAGAAGAGTCCTTGAAAAGAGACTGGAGTTGGAGAGCAGACCTGGAGGCTACAGCTAAAAGAGATGACCTCCAGCCCAAGATTATCTGTAGGTTGGTGTATTCTTGGAGTAAGATGAACTGTTCTGGGAGGACACTGAGATGGTGGCTGGAATCACCGATGGTGGTCAGCCTCTCTCCACTGCCCTGCCAGAAATGCTGCATGTGAGAGGAGGAACTGATGACATCATCAAGGGAGACTACTGTGTGTGGAAGCCCTTCCTCTTCTTTGGTGGCTCTGACCATCTGTGAGAAAGAGAACAAGAATGGTTGAATAGTACATGCACTGGGCAAGCCTTGATTTTTCTCAGTCATCTCCTGTGTAGGACTGTTGTGCTTCAGATTTTTTTCAGGTGTACCTGCGTCACCAAGAAGCTTGGAGAAAGCTATGCTGCCCGGAGACCTAAGTCAGGTCAGGTGGTGTCTTCTGGGTTAGGTGCTATCCCTGTGCCCCTCGAGCTGTGCCCCCTGTGCTGATGGCACATCCCACATTGCCCTTGGGGCCCTGCCCACATTGCCACCGCAGGACTGGCTCTGCAGGAGGACCAAACCAGTCAGCTGCAGCAGGCTGCTCGCAAAACCCAAGAGCACTCCTCTGCCAAGGAGTGTAATCTAACCACCTTGAAAGACCTTTCCTTCATATCAGTCCTTTGTTGGCTCAGCTGGTCACTGACTCTTGCACAGTCCAGCTGTGACGTTCTCTGTGCATTCATGGTTATCAGGGTAGGGTCAGCAACTCTCTCCGGTTCTAGCTTTTCATACAATTGATTTTGCCTTGTTATACACTGCAGATTTTACTTCTGCTCTCACTGACTCTGTTTACCTAGACATTAATAAATCAAGTTGTGCTGACCACAATAAAGAGGAACTGATTTAACTTGTTTTGTTGGTAAGTCATATATGATCTGGTCCCCTGATAAATAAAAGCTCATTTGTTCATATTTTGTTTCAGTATCAAAGCCACTGTACAAACCTCCACTGTTTTCAGCTTTGAGTTTTTCTTAACTGATCAAGCACCTCGTTGATTCTCTTAGCACTCTTCTACCCCCACAGTGACCACAGGTGCCAAAGCTCCAGTGCATGCATCTTCTTCCATCAGCTCCTCCCTCCTGCCTTGCGAACGGAAGACATCACCTTGTCTTTGATTCAGGTTTGATCAGGCGTCACTTTCTCTGCTCTTGTAAGGAGAGATTGCTACAGACTTGCCCTTAAACATAGGCCTTAAACATAGGCTTAAACATAGGCATTTTTACTTAAATATAGTAAAAATTTAGGAATGCATATTTCTGGCACTGCCTACCTTTTCATCTCTTCATTTACTTTTGCCTGTGTAAGTTCTAGCCCCCTCAGTGGCCCTTTTCTATATAGTACGTAATAGAAAGAACCGTCTTTGCTGGCATGGCAATATGCTGATCTGACATGATGTACTGACTATCGACTCCTTGTTAAACGGCCTTCTTCCCCGTTAGACACGCTGCTCTGTTCTGTGGGACCTCGCGCACTGATAGCGCTGGGTAAATGAACGGCAGCAGAAGAGAGCTGGACGCGCGTACGGACGCGTAGCACACGGAGATGCGAGCTGTTTGGCCAGGGCTGTGAACTACCCTTGTTACTGTGTGTGCTGCAGGTTGCAATCCCACACGGGACCAGGTAAATCATTTCCGAAACAGAAATAATTTCCAAGCGTCAGTCTGGCTAGGACAATCGGCTGAAAATAGTGGGAAAAGCCGGCGTGGGAGATGCACTCGGCAGTGCTGCCCTGCCACCTGGTGCCGGAGCCCCGTCCTGGCGGGTCCCCGCAGCCCCCCGCCCCGCGGCAGGTCACCCAGCCCTGCCGCAACCCTGGCACCGGCGGCCTGCCTGTCAACGCTGCCGGCGTTACAGCTAGCAGTCCAAGACAGACATGCACCAGATTGCTACATGTAACTGTGAAAATGCTCTTTAAGTCTTCGAATACTAGTAAATGCCGCTCCCTTTGCACAGGGCAGTGCTGGTGACTAAACCCTGTCCTAGAATGTGGTAACTACTGGTTGCAAAGATGTAACTGCTAGTTAGCCATTTTTAGGCATTATTTTCATTCTTAATGTCTAAGTCTAAAAAGTATCAAATATGTACATGTATGATCTGATTAGGTGTGTTCTTAACCCCTTCCTTACCTTGATGTTTCTATTTTACGTTTTTCTATGATGCAGGTGTTTCTGTAGTCGTAAACTGAGGCACAGCTGAGTCTGCTGCACACACTAAGGATTTGTTTTTTAACTGCTTGTTTTTAACTGCTTTTTAACTTCACTCCATGAAGATTAGCAAAACTACTCAGCAGAAGGGACCGTTTACTACCTCCAAATAGATGTTGAGAAATCTGTAGAAAGGCTGTGTCTAAGTACCTTACACTTTAACTTACTGGGCTGTAGCTACTTCCCCACACAATTTCCCCATCCTGAAACCACTGCCCCTGCCTTGTGGGGTCGTACCTGGGTGCAGTCTCCACCTCTAGAGTCTCTGCACTAATAGCGATACTGAGACCCTAGCAGAGCAGCAGCAAGCCAGTGCTGGCCCCCTGCAGGTCGGTGGACATATGACGGACCTTCAGGGGCAACATATGCAGCAAGCCCCTAAGTTCTGTCTCGGCCATGCACAGGTTGCAGGCTGCGTATATGCAACAGGGTACAGGAAACAAAGGTTAAATATGCCAACCCAGAAGCCTGTGTCATTTCTGGCTCTGTCTTCAGAGCATATGAATCACAGCATAGACATCTGTTAATATTTATTTGGCCTAAATATTCACCCCTGGCTACCCTGAGGAGAATCCCCCCTTCCCATTTTAATGGTTCCAAGCTTTACAGAGTAAAGCAAATCAACAGGCAAACACTGAGACCTGGCTGACACGTTAAGCAACTTTCAAGTAGTCAGATCCTCTGACAACCTAGCCTGAATAATGTTGATAAACCATGTTTTCAGGTGTTGCTAAATACGGATGACTCATTTGTTCTTGTGGAACAGACTTACTGGCAATCATGCAGACCAGGCAATTGGGAATGACAAGCATTTCTGGGTATCCAAGAAGAAACCCCTTTTGGTGTCAGAGATAAACCACACTTCAAACTTCCATCTTTCTCTAAGGGAAATCGGAACTGACCGGTCTAACTCACAGACATGTAAGGGCTGACTGCCCACAGCGCAAGCTGGCTGGTCTGAACCAACAGTAAATAACCCTACTGCAGATGCTCATGGTTACATAGGCTGTATACTTAGCTGCCAGCTAACCTACAGAATGGGAAAAGAAAACAGCTAAGCCTGGCTTGTATTTTGTGTGTGCCTCTCTCAGCTTGGCTTATAGAGAGCTAGTGTGAGCCATGAACTGTGGACCTTCATGAACCTACAGCCATCTACAAACCTCCTCTCATCAGGATGTAATTGTTATTACAGCTACATGATTGAATATTTCAGAAATAAAGATGGTAAGTTCAGAATGAGTTTGAAAGTGAGGCATATTCCTCAAACTTGATATACTTCCTGCAAGTCCCAGGCAACTAGGCCACATAAAATAAACTTTCTTCTACTGTATCTGCTTTAATAGAGAAACATGGCAGCGCTTCATATATTTATAACAGTGCACAATGCAGTTTTTTCTCTTGAAATTTTCAAGGAAAAGTGGTGGCCTGTTGTTAAATGGGGGAAATAACCTGGCACCAGGTGATAGAAAAAGCTCAAGTGCTCAACACTTTTTGGCCTTGGTTTTCACAGCCAGGCCTGCTCCCAGACCTCTGAGTGTGCCAGTGTGCTCTGAAGAGGAGAGGGGTGGCCATCAGGAGGAAGCAACATTAGGGTCTACTTAAAAACTGGATGCATTCAAGTCCATAGGGCTGTGGTGGGACCCACCCAGAGCTGTTGAAATAGTTGGCCAGCATGATTATGAGATAGTTATCTATCAATCATCCCTGAAAAAATCACATTTATCATGGGAGGGCCTGATGACTGGAAAAAGGGTGATGGACCCAACACACTGCTGCACCTTTGAATAAAAGGAAGACCCAGGGAACACGGGCTAGTTCGCTTCCGCTGCAGTCCCCAGAGGGATGAAGGAGCACTTCCCATTGGAATTCAAACCTAAATACCTGCAGGACAAAGGAATAGCCAACACAGACTTGCCACAGGCAAATCACACTTGACCGCTTGATAGCTATGCATTTCACCACTGATAGCAATGCAGATGAGGTGAAGGAGCAATGCAGCACATCCTGACTTCATACACCTCCTCCCACAGCAGTCTCCCTTGGAAGCTGAGGTATGTGGGTTGGAGGAATGGACCACGGGGCTGAGAGAGCAGCAGTCAACAACTCAACATCCATCTGGTGGCCAGTGGGTAACAGAGAAAGTATTCCAGGGGGACAATACCAAGGCCATAGTGTTCAACCTCCTCCTGCTAGTAACAGAAAATGTAAACAAGAGACAGTGGCCACCCAATACAGCTTGGGAGTCTCAGGTTGGACATTAGGAAAAACATGACTGGAACAGATTATTCAAAGATGCTGCATAATCTCCATCCTTTTACATTTTCTAAGACTTGTCTAGAAAACAAAACACAGCTGATCTGGTCTGGTATTGCTCATAGCCCTACTTCATGCATGAGATTAGACTAGATGGAGGGATGAAGGGGATCTTCAGGGTCCCTTCCACCAATATGCCTATGAATTTGGTGTAACTGATTTCATTCCTGTCAGTAAAAATACTGGTATTTCAAAGGAACTGCCTTTAGTATGCAAAAGACATGCATTTATTCATCGCAATCTATAACTTTCTTACGGCGGGGGGGGGGGGGAGCAGCAGAGGGGGAGGTGCTGATCTCCTCTCTGGTGACCAGTGACAGGACACAAGGAAATGGAATGAAGGTGCGTCAGGGGAAGTTCAGATTGGACATTAGGAAAAGGTTCTTCAGTGAGAGGGTGGTCAGTCACTGAAACAGGCTCCCCAGGGAAGTGGTCACGGCACCAAGCCTGTCAGAGTTCAAGGAGCATCTGGACAACACTCGTAGTCATATGGTTTAGTTTTAGGTAGTCCTGCGAGGAGCAGTGAGTTGGACTTCATGATACTTACGGGTGCCTTCCAACTTGAGATATTCTACGATTCTTTCACTGGTTAGCTTCATTCCCAAGCCTCTCTGGGGAGCTCTGCACTCTTAGCACAAGCATTTGCTGTATATATGAGAACTTGTGGCTTGCTCTCAGCCCAGCCAGTTAACTGCATCATTCCACTCCTGGGCACAGGGAAGGCACCTTTTTCTTCTCAGTATATTTTCATCGCAGAAATAGCCATGGCTAAATTTATCATAGGGAAAAGGTTTGATCAGCAAATCCTTCCTTGTGCCACAACCATGAAACAGTATCTGCAGTCACATACTAACACATGCAGTAGGAGAAATTCTTGGATTCTCTGCTTAGAAATGTAGCTTCAAAAAATTCAATTCTGGCTTGAAGGATCCCACAGCTTTGGCATTTTGCTTCAGAAAAATATTCATGTAAATAAGATTTTCAGGCAGTTACCCTCACTCTGAGAAGCTCTAATGGTTAAGAGCAAAAGCATTTAGCAGAGGAACAGAGGTGCCAGAACATCTGTTGTGGGTCTATCCATAATTCTATCATGTGTCCAACTTTCTACAAAGCAAACAACTTCCATCTCCAAATGGATTTGTGATGTCCTTTACCTTTCCATCTACCCATTGCCAATTAAAGATATCATTTAGGATTTGCTGATGATATTCCACAGAACAGCTGCTGTTAGTTTCTGGCTGACAGTATAGACCAGCTTCTTGGAAGGCCAATGTTCTGTACAAGCGTTGCAGAAATGGAACAGGCAACTGGGATTAAATCACACTGTTAAAGGGGGAGGGGAGAAGAACTCCTGCAGTACAGCCTTGTGAGGAATTACTGGTCACATTATTTCTCCAAATCTATCCCTGGCCTCATTAAGCTGCATTTTCACTGTAAAGCAAGCGAGCTGCCAGTCATGGTGAAGTGAAACCTGCTTTCCAGTCACTGCCAGCTAGAGCTCAAAACAATGTTCATGCTTAAAACAGAAACCTTTAAGAGCAATGGGGCTTGAAGAGCCATGTTTGGGCAGGGCTTGAACTAGCATTAAAATACTGACAACTCTTAATATAGCAGCACCTAAGAGGTTTTGTTGTTGTTATGGTTTGGTTGGGTTTTTTTTCATTTGCATTCCCACTTACAGCCTAGTTTCACATTCATGTCAAGTATCTCACATGTTTCCTTTTGAGGTCACTACAATCTGCACAGTACTGCTGAAGAACAGAATTTGGGGATCATGGAAGTCAGGACCTCGTGACAGTCCATCCAGTCTATTCCTGCTGTTTCTCTGTTCCAGAGCAGGCCAAGGGGTTGACAGCTTGCCACAAGACCAGCCTGCCACCAGCTGCCATCTCTACGCTCTCTCTCATCACAGGCAGAAGAGAGCTCACAAAATGGGAAAGAAAAACAACGGTTGAAAAAATCACAATTTGTCCAACAGAGAGAATGGCTTCCATTCCTACACATTTTATAGTCACCCTGACAGTGAATGGCTATCCCTATTGTTTTGCAGAGGCTGACAGTCCACAGTTTTCAGACCAATTAGGGTTGTTGAGGAGAAAGCTTAAACTCAGCAATGCTCTACTTCCATGTAGCTATCTCCAGAAAGGTCTGCAATCTCTCTGAATAGGTCTTTTGCTTTACACAGCCAAATAAGAGTTCGGTATTTGTTTCCCTTTTAGAAAAAAAACCCAAACCCTAAACCATGATACTCCTGGCCTTTTAAGTTATCAGTGGAAGGCTCAGTGAAAGAAAACCCAACCTAGGGGTTGTTTGTGCAATCGAGATTAGAACGCAAGAGTGAGACTGTAGCTAGGTGCTCCTGCCCCATCACTATTTCTTGACTTTTGCGTTTAGCTCAAGGCTTTTTCAGTCTGGAGCAAATACAAGTAATATAGGGGCCTGATTCAGAACAGTACACTGGGGCTTCTTCGACTCAGTTTGTGATCTGCCTATGCTGGATAAACAAGCAGCCTGTGCTATGACATTTGGTCCAACAGAAGAATATCTTTTCAGTTTTGTAGTCAGGATTTGCTATCCAACTACAAAGACCATATTAGTCCTTAAGGAAGTAGAAGCTCAGGCCATATGCCAATAAACTAATCCAATGGAAGCTGAAGCACGAGCAACCACCTCCACAGGCAGGCATCCAAACACAAGTCTTAATACAGGGTTTCTAGCTAACTGGCATTCCACATGAGCAGTATTACAAGGTCTTCCAAGAATTAAAAAAATACCTTGTCCTACACATCACCTTTCAGACATGGTGCACAAGCCCTGATGTGCAGGAAAGTATCAACTTTTAGTGGTAGGAGGCTTCAGGAAATTATACCATTTCCCTCAAAAAATACATTTCAGGAGCAGGTCCATCTCTTACAAAAAGCAGGATTTGCCAGTGAATTCTGTTCTTTGCCCATAGACATCTGCACAACTTTTTTTCCCCCCTTTTATCATTACTTAAGTGACAGGGATTCAATTACAACAGGAACCCACTGAGCAGATTCAATAGCAACTCTTCCAGATCATACTCTGGGAACAAACAGATGAATTGCACAGGGACTAGCACAACAATAGGAGAACAAGTTTTATAGGCTAGACACTGAGAAATCTCGTTCATTTGGATCTTACGCCTAATTTCAAACATGCCCTTTTCCAGAACTTCTTGTCCTTGCATTGTTAATAAACAGACATGCAAAATTGCTAATGGAGAGATGCAGTATGCACAAAGAAACCATGATGCAAAATATTCTGCTTCTTAGATAAAGCCTATGTCAACTCTTCTAATGTATATGTTGGTTTGCATGCCAGAAGACATCTGATCACCAGTCCTAACAATAAATCAACATTTTTCCTTTTAAAGAGATGTTTCACCAAGTCATTTTTGACAAGCGATTTTTTTCAGCAATTGAGCAATGGTCCACAGTATGAGAAGCAGCAAAAGCACTTTATTTGCTGTATAATTAGTGTCATTAGAAATATGATTGGTAAAAAAACAACACACAAGTCCACACAGAAAGGAAAGCTTAATAAAAACCAAAGAGCACTGGAGGGCTGGTGGTGGTGGTGAAGACTTAGCAGAGAAGTTTTTGTTTTTGTTTTTTTTAAAAAAAGTCTCCCAGAATTCTGGGCAGCAACAACTTCTTTTGGCCACTAGAGATGGTAACAAATCTTCCTACTACTTTGCATCAGAGTGTCCTCCTCCACCCTTGTTGGATTGCTAGCTTCAAATCACTTAAATGTGTTGTAGAGTGCGAGAAGGGAACTAAACACAAGATCATGATCTGTTCGCATTAGATAACGGCTTCCATGCAACTGTTCTGCACATGCAAAGGCATAAAACTTACTCAGCAAACACTATCTTCTCAAAAATCACTTCAAGTCATAACAATGGTTCACTTCAATTCCTGCATTTTTGAAAAGGTGGTAGAAATACTGCATTTTTTAATTAATAACATGCTTCTCCTCCTTCAAACAGAAAATACCTTTAATCTTTGAAACAATGATTTTTCTGACATTGAAATGACCAGACATTCTTAATCCATGAAAGTAACAAATGTTTCTGAAGCAAGAAGTTGCCACAACGATTATTTGTAAACATTATACCCACAACAGTAAGTACATCAAAACCCCACACTTGCACCTTAAAATAAACCACAAAGCTTTGACATGAAATACATAAAAAGTTTATTATGTATGTACCCCATTTTGTTATCTGGAGGAGAAAATCTGAGGCAACAGTTTGGTGCAGTACAGAGAAGCAAAGCAATATACAGTAGCTGCACACAGCTTGATTGGTTTCAGATCACAACTAAATACTCTTACTATGACCGTTAGTACAGAAATGTTCTGTAATTAGAAAAAATGAGAAGTATTACTCTCATGCTGTACAGTCTCATGTTTCTTGGTTAGAAAAGAACAACGGATTGAGTTTGAATCTTTCACGCCTGAATCTTTCACACCAACTTGCTTGGCTGTTGCCTCTGGAATGTTCAGCACAAAGGTTAAGCTCCAGACATAATTTAAGTGCTTTTCATGTGCAAACTGTTACTGGCTAAAGCTTTCAAAGTACATTTAATTACAGATATGAACACCCTGTAAAGATATGAGGATATGATAGTAGACCCAGAGGCCAATACAGATTCTTTAAGAGAAATGCTATGTTCCACTGCAGTAGTTCTAGTCCCTGATTAGGTCCTTCCAAAGAGAGGGCTTATTTCAATCGTAGGAGATAGACCACTCTTTGACTGAAGCATCATGGGATGTTGTTACCAGAGTATGTTCATCCAACCACGCCAAGCCGCTTACATGATGTAGCCTGTGAGCATCTGTATGGCAGTGTGAAATAACAGAAGAGAATTAGGAAGGCTAGGCTGACAAAGTAACTTTAGCACATATTACAAATGTGATTTTCAGCTGCATTAAATACTAGTAGTGTATTTTAAAAGTGACTACAAAATAACATAACAGAAGAATTCTGGCTATTTGTTGTGGTTTAGCCCCAGTCAGCAATTAAGCACCACACAGCAGCTTGCTCACCCTCCCCCCCTGGTGGGACGTGGGAAGAGAATCAGAAGAGCAAAAGTAAGAACACTCGTAAGATGAGATAAGAACAGTTTAATAACTGGAACAACAACAAAATAATAAGAAATTGTAATGAGAAGGAAAACAACAAGGGAGTGAGAGAGGAACAAAACCCAGGAAATAACAAGTGATGCAACTGCTCACCACCTGCCAACTGACACCAAGCCTGTCCCCAAGCAGTGACCACTGCCCCCCAGCCAACTCCCCCTAGTTTCTATACTAAGCATGGCATCATATGGTATGGAATAGCCCTTTGGGCAGTTTGGATCAACTGTCTTGGCTGTGCCCCCTCCCAGTTTCTTGTGCACCTGGCAGAGCATGGGAAGCTGAAAAGTCCTTGACCAGTGTAAGCACTACTTAGCAACAGCCAAAACATCAGTGTGTTATCAACATTCTCATCCTAAATCCAAAACACAGACCCATAGCAGCTACTAGGAAGAAAATTCACTCTATCCCAGCCAAAACCAGGACACTGTTGTAGCTAGAGATTAGCATAAAGGCTAAATTAGTTTGGGAACAAGGGGAGAGCTAACGGATGTTGTCTACCTGGACTTCTGTAAGGCCTTTGACATGGTCCCCCACAGCATCCTTCTCTCTAAATTGGACAGATATGGATTTGCTGGGTGGACTGTTCGGTGGATGAGAAATTGGTTGGATGGTCACATCCAGAAGGTAGTGGTCAATGGCTCAACGTCCAGATGGAGTTCAGTGACAAGTGGGGTCCCTCAGGGGTCTGTACTGGGACCAGTACTGTTAATATCTTCATCAATGACAGACAGTGGGATTGAGTGCACGCTCAGCAAGTTTGCAAATGACACCAAGCTGAGTGGTGTGGTTGACACGTCTGAGCGACAGGATGCCATCCAGAGGGACCTGGACAAGCTCAAGAAGTGGGCCTGTGTGAACCTCATAAGGTCAACAAGGCCAAGTGCAGGGTCCTGCACCTGGGTTGGGACAACCCCCAGTATCAATACAGGTGAGGGGATGAAGGGATTGAGAGCAGCCCTGCAGAGAAGGACTTGGGGGTACTGGTGGATGAAAAGCTGGACATGAGCTGACAATGTGTGCTTGCAGCCCAGAAGGCCAACCGTATTCTGGGCTGCAACAAGAAAAGCGTGGCCAGCAGGTCAAGGGAGGTGATTCTGCCCCTCTACTCTGCTCTGGTGAGTCCCCACCTGGAGTACTGCGTCCAGCTCTAGAGCCCTCAGCACAGGAAAGATGTGGACCTGTTGAAGCAGGTCCAGAGGAGGGCCACAAAAATGATCAGAGGGATGGAACACCTCTCCTATGAGGACAGGCTGAGAGAGGTGGGGTTGTTCAGCCTGGAGAAGAGAAGGCTCCAGAGAGACCTTATTGTGACCTTTCAGTACTTAAAGGGGGCTTATAAGAAAGATGGGGACAAACTTTTTAGCAGGTCCTGTTGTGGTAGGACAAGGGGTTAACAGCTTTAAACTAAAAGGGGGTAGATTTAGACTAGAGATATGGAGGAAATTTTTTTACAGTGAGTGTGGTGATGCACGGGAACAGGTTGCCCAGAGAGGTGGTGGATGCCCCATCCCTGGAAACATTCAAGCTCAGGTTGGACAGGCTCTGAGCAACCTGATCTAGTTGAAGGTGTCCCTGCTCATTGCAGGGGGGGTTGGACTAGATGACCTGTAAAGGTCCCTTCCAACCCAAACTATTCTATGATTCTAACATTCAAAGCCTGCTTACCATTAGTTCTAGGAAACAGGTACTGTGTTGGATTTCAAGAACTACTAGCAACTGACAAAAATAAGATTTTGAAGGAAAAATACCTGGTATCTTGACTCTGGTCTCTGGATCACTTACGGTCCAAACATATACCATCATGTCCATGCCTCCAGAAGCAAAGTGTTCATTGTCTGGTGACCAGGCAACACAAACAATTTTTGCATGGTGTCCGTAAAAGACATTGTGTTCCTATTTGAAATTTAGAGATACAGTGTTATTTTATTAGTTTAAGCTATTTCAGGAAGTCACTGGCTTTTAACATGTAGCATCACAATAAACTACTGCAGGACTCCAGACAATGTATATCTCGGGTGCAAGTGGATGCCCTACACAAAGTGGTGGCTTCATTTTATGCTATGTAAACACTTATCAGGCCAATAAAATCTGAACCTTTTTTACAAAACACTTTTTTGAAAAAACAAAAACATACCACACACACAAATGCTTATTTTTGTAAAAAAGACTTTCTGTGAAGGCTGGATCTGTAAAGTGCATGTGCAACAAGTCACTTCTTGCTTAGAGGTTTTTAAAATAACTCCACAGTTGTTTCTAAAATAAAATTCTTTCCATTTTTACTTAGAAAATGGAACGTTTTTGTTGAATGCCATCCTGCAGTTTTTACTTCACTGTAGTTTTGGTCAAAGCTTAATGACTTTACAGGCTGATACACATATTGACTGCTCAGCTGGAAAGCGGAAATTGCCCATTTGTTGGTTCTTGGTTAAAAGACACTACATTGAATGATAAAGTAAGATTCCCTGCCCTAACGCATTCCTTTCATTGCTTAGTTCTTACCATGGAAATGTGTGCCATAGCCGGCAGAATTTTATTGCTAAGTCTGCTTTATTTATTTCATTAAACTTTATTGTACTGCATGATTCTTATCAAATTGAGCCTGCATTCTTGTCCTTTTACAAAAATGCACACAAACTCTAACAGGCATGCATATATTTTGTTGACTTTTTTCCCTTTAAAAAAAACCCACACTAGTGATCCAGCTGACCTGAACAAGGAACATAAATACAAAAATTTACAGAGTATGTAAGTACTGCTAGCCTGTGGAAGTCCAACCCCTCCCCCATTTAACTATGTGTTTGTTATTAGATGGGTTTGAGTGTTTTCCCTGTAGCCAACCTACACCATACATTTCCTCATCTAGTCTTATGATCTGGAGGCTTCACATAGGCTGCTGTGAAAAGCAACACTAACTCAAAATACCAGGTAAACTGACAGTCACAGAAACACCAAATATACATCAATGATTTAACGATTAAGTCTCACCAGCTGCACTATATTTCACCACAACAGATTTAGATATGAGATGCCAGTCGATTTGTTTTTAAACAAGCAAAACTCCTCATACAACAATTCTTACCGCATAGCCATCAGAGACACTGAAGACAGTGACAACTTTGTTTGCATCACAGACTGCAAGAAAGGCACCATCGTGAGAATATGCCAGGTCAGTAACAGGACCTTTAGCTTCCAAAGACTTATCATCATTTTTCAGAGAGGTTCCTTGGATTGAATACAAACGGACATTCCCATCCTGCAAATGAGTAGTGAAGAAGGGGGGAAGGTACAAAAAAATCACTTTGCAATAGAAAGAGGAAAGCTTACTGAGTTTCTGGAACTTTTTGCACCAATTCTATCTGGTAGTGCTTATATTAAGAAATAGTTTAAAAAACCTGTCATTTATGCTGGCTACAATCCACCAAGTCTAGAATATAGACCTGATTTCTAGGATTTGCCTACTTTAAGCATACACTGGGTAAAAACAAGTTGACAATTTAAAACCAGCAAATATAAGATAAAAAAATGAAAGAGACATTAGGCCACAATGGTGGGAGAACTGGGGGAATGAAAGCCCAGGAATACCAATTACACATAGTTTACTTGTTACAATGTTGCTGTTGTTACAAACTGCCACCTACTACTTCTCAACACAGAATCACAGAGTCATATAGGTTGGGAAAGACCTTTAAGATCATCGAGTCCAACCATAAACACAACACACCTACTATTATTAAACACTTCTGTTACTAGTTCCAGTGTTCAAAGTAGTACAGTTTTAGGAAATGCAACCTTACCGCTCCTCCCACTGCTGCTGTACCTCCTCCGGGGTGAATGGCTACAGCTTCTGGCTCATAGCCAAGGTCATCAATTGCAAAACATTTTTTCTTATCTTTCATCAAGACAATCTGTAAATAAAAAACCAGAAACTAAGACCCTTCTTCAAAGTGCTTAATACAAAACTATGACTAAGCCACATTGCTTAGTCATAAGTACAAATCCACTCTGATTGCTCAGAAGTTTACTATATTCTGATCTTAAGGGAATAGTTTCATTCTTTAAAGAATAATTGAAAGAAATGCCTACGTGTGGTGACTAACTAATCCGCTGTACTGGAGTATTTATGTGCTCTAAATAGGTAGTGCAGGGCATGCTCTACTGCCTTCAGCTTCGCCTCATTTCGTTTGAGCATGAAAGAAACATGGACAAGACAGTATTTTTAGCAATGCTTACTCCCGTCCTGGTTCACTGTTAAAGGAAGGGAGGCAGGACCAAATCAGTAGCAAGTTAATACTGCGATGTTAAATTTTAAAGGGCTATTTCCTATGGACAACTGGAATTATAGAACTGGATAGTATAACTCACATGGAAAACAGGTTTGGGGAACACTACTGAAAATCCCAAGCATAAAACCAGCATCCATACAGAAGGCATAAATCATTACAAGTTAAGCATGCTTTGATACAATATAGTCCTGGTGCAATCTCTCTGGTTTTGCATGATTTGAATACTACCGGCAAGCAAGCTAGAGCTACCTATGCTGCACAACAGCATTAGTTAATTGGTTAGTTGGATTAATTGCAAAAAAAAAAAGGAGAAAAAAAAGCAGGAGCAAGACATCCTTTCCCCAAAATCGCATCACTAAACAGATCAGGCAAGAGCATGATTCAGACTGGTATAGCCTTCCAGCACCAGGCTGTATTGATAACAAATTCAGATGCATCCACACGAGGGACCATGTGAAATTTAAACCTATACATAAGACTGTCAAATTGGTACAGGATGCAAAAAGACAAGCCTATCAAGTATCCTGCTTAATTATGTTCCCCATAGCTCTTATTAGGAAATTCTGCAGATGTGCAAGGTGATCCCACACTAAACAGGTTTGTCAGAAACCATTGTGTTACTATACACAGCATTATTAACAGAGCAATTGTGTTGATTATCGACAAGTTAATACTTACTTGTCCAATGCATAGAACTACAGTATAACCACCAGGACCCACAGCTAAACATTTTGGCTGAACATCCATTTTCACAGCATCCTGGCCACTGGAGGAAGGTGTGCCAAGGTGGAGAAGCAGGAAGGACAAAGCAGAAAAAAATTATTCCATGCTTACCATTATTTAAAATTGCCTATTCAAATAATCACCCCCTAATGATCAAGAACATGCATAGTTTAATTTTTTATTATTGTTTTTAATAATCTGCAAAGTTTCCTTCTGTTTACTGTTTAAAGCATTAGTATCTTGATCAGTTAGTACACCTTTGAAGTGAAAGTCAATGTTACTATACTAGAGTCTAATTTTTTTTAAACTAACTAGGTGATCTTAATAGGATTCCTTAAAAGTTTTTTGCTTCAGTTGTGGTTTCCATGAAGAAACAGCTGTGTCCCACCCCTCCTAACCACATTTATTACCAATATTCCTGTGTATTTATGAATCATAAAATGAACACCCTTCCCACAGTTCCTTAACTAAGAGATCTGCCTTGTATCGGGTGGCTATCTAACCTGTGGAAGGGATGAGACAAATTGAAAAGTCTGGGATGCATTTCTTGTTGTCACAGAAAAAAAGCAAGGTTGGCACAGCAATAATTTCTACAGTTTCCATGGCAACTTAAAACCTGAATAAATTGCAGCATAAAATTCTTTACCATATAAAATCAACAAAACTCTTGCTGTAAAATAATTAGGGCTGCAATACTACAATAAAAGGCAACATTTTAACTAACCTGTAGTCCCTCTTGCTAAGGTTGGTATAGCGCACAGTGTCATCCATACTGCAGGTGACCAGCTGATCCATTTCATCCACTGCCATTCTAGAAACCTGGTTTGTATGGCCTTTCCCAGAAAAGCCATCATTCTCTCCAGTTTCAGAATCCCAGTAATGTGCATAATAGAATTAAGGAACATTTGAAGATAGTGGTGCAGTCAGATACAGCGTCATAAAGTTAAATAACGGACAGAATAGCTAAGGTTAGAAGGGACCTCTTGAGATTGTTTAGTCCAACCTGCTGCTCAAATCAGTGTCAGCTACAACAGTTGGGTTTTAAGTATCTCTAGGGATGGAGACTCCACAAGCTCCCTGGGCAACCTGTACTAGGGTGCAGCCAACCTCATACCCTTAAATGAACCTCTGATGTTCTGTAATGAGCTAAATGACCTACCATAGACAGTAGCAAATACTGGAACAATTAACATTAGGTCTGAGGATAGGAAATACTTTTTAAAGAATTACAGTTAGAAGTCCTGCAACATTGGCTTTCCCTGATGTTATATGTTAACATCAGTTTGAACTATTAACGCTATAGTACAGGTTTGTAAAGAAACCAGTCCTGTATTTATAACGGTTTATGCCAATGTGAAATCATTTTAATGCATCACAGCAAGCAGGATGAAGGACTGCAGTTTTATTTATAAGCTTCAGAACATTGAAAAAAAAAAAAGCCAAGTCTTCTAGCTGAACACATCCCAACCTCACCCTTTAAGATGCCCTTTTCGGGAACCAGGCTGCATTCCCAGTGTTTTGCTCCAGAAACCAAGAGGACTGAAATAGAGTCTCAAAAGAAGTACAAGTTCTCTTCAGTAGTGAGAAAGCCTGATGACATTTAGGATTCCAAATAAACAACACAATGTGTCACAGAACTACAAAAAAACACACCTTAACACAAGTGGGAAAAACACAACTGTAAAGAGAAATGCATGTTAATGGGTCAGAGATAGATGAGCAAGAGTTTATCTTTCTTGTCCTGAACATCTAAAAAACAAGATACATGACTTTCAGCACATGTTAAGATCTACCTATTGCATGTAACAGCAAGAGACAGCAATACATATTTTGCCTGTATGACAGAATACTTGGTAAGTTACAAGAGCCTAATTTATGTATTTACTTGCTCCTGCATATTAACAATCTAACTACCACAAAGTGACAATTGGAAATTAAGAACTTGTTTATATTTAGCAGGCAAGTTTAAAGCAACCAGTAAAATAGGCAAGTTAAGGGAAAGAAAAACAAACTTCTTCAGACATAAAATCATAGAATTATAAAATAGTTTGGGTTGGAAGGGACCTTTACAGGTCATCTAGTCCAACCCCCCCTGCAATAAGCAGGGACACCTTCAACTAGATCAGGTTGCTCAGAGCCTGTCCAACCTGAGCTTGAATGTTTCCAGGGATGGGGCATCTACCACCTCTCTGGGCAACCTGTTCCAGTGCTTCACCACCCTCATTGTAAAAAATTTCCTCCATATCTCTAGTCTAAATCTACCCCCTTTTAGTTTAAAGCTGTTAACCCCTTGTCCTACCACAACAGGCCCTGCTAAAAAGTTTGTCCCCATCTTTCTTAAAAGCCCCCTTTAAGTACTGAAAGGTCACAATAAGGTCTCTCTGGAGCCTTCTCTTCTCCAGGCTGAACAACCCCACCTCTCTCAGCCTGTCCTCATAGGAGAGGTGTTCCATCCCTCTGATCATTTTTGTGGCCCTCCTCTGGACCTGCTTCAACAGGTCCACATCTTTCCTGTGCTGAGGGCTCCAGAGCTGGACACAGTACTCCAGGTGGGCTCTCACCAGAGCAGAGCAGAGAGGCAGAATCACCTCCCTTGACCTTGTGTCCAATAAACATAAGTTTTTGTCTTTGGCAAAGCTTTTTTTTTCCCCCCTCCTAATGAGCTCTCTCAGACTATAAGGCTAGAACATATATCACTATCATTCAAAGGATATTAATATGACCATCATTACTTCCAGAGTAAATATAGGACTTCCCACCGTTTTTATGTACTGTAAGACACTGAATTGATTTACTATGACCCTGTGAATGGGACACAAAAAGTAATTACTCATGGGCAATTTTTCATCTTAACACATACATAAATCAAACCTATTTGAGAAGAATCATAGGTTATTCAGAAAATAACGTATCATTTTATTCACAAGCATTGAAAGTCACCCAGAATACAAATCACTAGTTTAAGTGACTGCACCGTTACTGTTACAGCATTGCTATTTCCATGTACCACTCCTTGAAGAGACCGTGAATAGACACGGTGAATATCGTTATTAGCCTGCTGGGCTAAAATATTTTAATGGCCTTTTCATCAACAAAGTTTGCTTTTCAGGCACTTTATGATTCAAGGAAGAGGGCTAAATATGGTCATGTACCCACACCAACTGCCAGAACTATAGCAGCAACAGCAAGAATCTGGGACGTCTGTTTCTAGTTCATGTAAAAATGTAAGTTCCCGTGAGAGTGCTGTGTCAGCGAACTCTTTAATTCCTAAAATTAAAGCTCAATTGCACAGTAACCCTAGTCACCTTGTTCACAATACACTAGGTCTGGTAGAATGAGACATCACTGGTAGTTTTCTATCTATGCTGTATTTCTTTTCTCACCTCAAGAATGCTTAAAAGCTGCTATGAAAGATAAATTGATAACCTTAACTGAAACCAAAAATCAGTCTGTATATTTGCACAAAGTACAGTATCATGCATGTAACATTTTAACTTCCTCATTCATATGCCTGCAAGAGTCAGTCACACACAGCTTCTCTGGCAATGCTAATTTAACAAAACCATTTTTCAAGTTATTATTCCATCTAGACAACTTCAACCACTGAGTCATTTATTGCAGAAACTGGTGCAACAACAGAAGTTTAACCTACCTTTATGACACGTAAAGGCTTATTTGGATTGTTCTTGTCCAAATAATTGATATAGCCAGACAACGAGATAGTCAGTAAGTGATCTTTCTGCCACAAACAACCCAGCTGTTGATCCAACACGTTTGATCCCATGTTAAAAGTATTGACAACAGAATTAGCACCAACATCCCAGATTTTAGCAGTTTTATCTCCAGAAGCAGAAAGCAACTGACTACTGTCAGGGCTCCAACTAATCTGTAAAAACAAATGTCACCACAAGATAGTAAATGCATTTATTACTGCAAGACTTCACAGTCCATGAACTTGGTAATGAAATACTACGGTCCATTTATACAAATGAAGTGATACTTACAGCATAAATACCTCCATCATGAGCTTTGCCTCCACCAAGAGCACACACTTTCTCTCCAGTCTTCCCATCATAGACAAAAATCTTAAGAGAGCACACAGACATATAACTTAAAGGGAAAAGCAGTAACAGAAAAACACCCCAAGAACTGAAACACTGTTACTTGCACTGCACAGATCATTCTTTCATTATATGGCAGGCTTGCAGGTTTGTCAAACACTAGATTTTTGAAGAAGAGGCACAAGTATTCCTACATTTAAGATTAAACAAAATGAGATGACAATTGTAAATAATCACAGTAAGCCACTCAGTACATTGGATCCTGACATTTGAAATTCTGGAAGATGTTACATTTTTTACTCCAGCTGTGATGGCAGCTGCTTCGCACTGCAGTCATGGGAATCTGCTCTCTTAGAAGGAGGAGCTACCTATGGTATCAGTGTCATTGTCAAACCTGCCCTCATCAGTAGGGACTCCACATGGAGCTGGGTTGCTATCTATGAGTTTAGTATTTCAGCCAGACTTCTCAGGATCCTAACAATGACATAACATATTCCAAAAGTCTAGTATGTTCCTGCCAAGATAACCTATAAGAGAAGTAATATGAAAGGGAGATGAAACAAGGAATAAAGCTGAGTGACAATAGTGTGTTTGACATCAGTTGTTACAGCTTTATAGGATGATACTTAGGAGTTTAAGCCAGTCATTTCTTGGCGTGAAAAAAGCAGCAACATGTATTTTACAATACTAATCCTATTCCCAAAATGCACAAGAAAATCTCATGCTAAAATCACTACAAAAAGAGTTCCTTGTTTTTTACCTGGCCATCTGCACTAGCTGTAGCAAATCTGTTCCCATCAGGAGAAAACCTCACACAGTTCACAAACCGTGTATGGTCCTGTAGGAAAAAAGTAAGAATCACACACAAAATGAGAACAGACCTTTTTACATAGAAGATAATCTAGTAACAATGAAGTTCTCTTACATGTGAACCATAAGTTAGCTGTGTAGGAGATGCCTGCTGTAGAGAATTGCTATGGAACAAGTCTAGCCTCTATCTAAAGAGGATCATGGGGATCAAGAACAGTCCAGGGAAGAAACTGTGACATCAATACTGATTTAGTTCAAGTAACTTAGCACACTACCAGGTGAACAAGTACCCAGTTTCAGGGATAGGTAGAAAAAACCCCGCAGCTGCAGCCTAGACAAACACGGGATTCTTCCCCTCTGGTCACTGAATTATTCTGCAACATTCTCCAGATTTTGACTCTTGCTTCATTGTGCAAGTAAGTTTGACACAGAAGAGTACTTTATCCTTCTTATTGTAAAAAACACAGGCATGAAGAATAAATTATTATTTTACGGGAATTCCATTTCTGGGAGATTGCATTAGTGGTAGCTCTGTGAAATAAGCAGGCAAGACTGATGTATGCTCCCCAAATAGACTATTTACAAATAGGAGACTATTCAAACCATGCTAACTAGAAAACACGCGTTAAATAGGGAAGCACCACAATGAGGCCAAAGCTCCCATGTAAAGAGATTTGGGAGACTATTTTTAGTATTATGAAAGGCAGGTTCTAACCTACCTACTTTAACTATAGATTTTTTTTTTCCTGATGATACCTCAAGCTCTAATCTAAACCATGTAACAGCCTGTACCAGAATCCCATACATCAACTCAAATATCACTTTAAAAGGAAGACTGCATCACATACCAGTCTAAGCAGCACTGGTAAGCGATTCAGACTTCAGAGTTCCAAAAGAACAAGCTTAGCAAAATGCAAGTATCAACTTAAGTTCAGAAATATATTAGGCAACTACATCATTTCATTGGATTGCAGAGCTCAAAACAATTCCTTTTCTAGAACTGAAATGGAATCCTTACTAAAGTCAGTGTACGAAGACTACTCAAGGCACATACTTAAGAAAATAAAAGGCCTACTACTGTGTTTTTAAAAATGAAATAAGAACTAAACATCTTGAATGTACTACTGCAATAACATCCAGTATCTCTGCAATAGTTTTGTTTTTTTGTTTTTTTTTTTTGAGGCAAGAGACATGTCTTCTGCCATCAGAAACAGCTGCAGAAGCTTTTGGCTTTTTATTTTCTTTGGCCTCAAGTAACAATGAATGTCTTAAATGTGGTACTTCCCAGCTTTGTTTCATTTACATAAGAGATTTTAACTATCACAATAAGAAACAAAAAGTGAAAAGAAATGTAGAAACAGAAAATTGACCACAGAAGTTACATACCCATTCCTCATTGTAGAAATCAGTTACTTTTTCAAACATCTACACTCATCCTTTCTAAGCTGCCCTGGGATTTCAGATTTAAGCACACTTAAGCAGATTGGAAAATTCCATTCACACCACCATATTTCTTGAATCAAGCACCTTGGAGAATATTAAGAAATTCTACGCAGGTCTGCACTGGGAGGCAGAGCTCAGAAAGCACCAATAGGGCCAATGAAACATCCTACTTCGTAAGTTACAGAAGAGGATGAAGAGCCATTAAAAGAAAAAAAATTGGAAGAAGTGCTTCAGGTTTTCTTCTTAACCAATCATTTATTTCAGTTTTCTTGGCATAAGACAAGCCTTCAGTTATATTCATATATGGGTTTAAGAAAGCCACTTGACACCAACAATGCCTCAAAAGGGGGAGCTAAGAACTTGTTATAACAGCTAGTCGTGACAAGAACTGCAAGCTTGTTGGAAAGCTTTTAGTCAACTTGCTGCACAGTTTAACAGAGCCATATCTAAACTTAAACTCACACTTATTGTAAACTTGAACTTGAATGGCGGTCCCTCAAAGAAAGCAGCACAGTTGTCATCACTGCCAGTTGCCAGACGATATGGTCTTGTTTGTTTAATGTCCACACTATTGATCACTTTGTTGTGCCCAGTAATCTCGCCAACAGAAGAACCACTATCCCACAGGAACACTGCTCCGAATCTAGTTAGAAAACCACACAATAACTACAATTCATAAAAGTTACATGTAGATTAACTCCTTGAGCATCTGCAAACAGCAGATTTGAGTGCACACAAAGAAAAGAAATTAGGTCATCTTGTTAATCTCACACAAGCGCATCATAGTTCCCTGAAGGATATTTGAGATCTTGCTGGAGAGAGAATCTAATCTTCAGTAGGAGACATTTGCTGAAGGGGACAGACAAGCAAGTTTTATGTATAAAGCTTCTAAAATTCAGAGATCCAAGAGATATTCTTCAGTAAGTCTGTTGGTTTATAAAAGAAACCAGTAAGTTATTCTGTCTGCCTAGTCACTACACAGAATGCAGAAAGCTAGGATAACAATGTCATCTGATCATTTATCTGATTATTTAGCCTAGATCGGGTACCATCACTTTTACAACTATTATTACTTAAACATTTAAGGTAGAAGAGTTATAACAGCACTTCTGTCAGTTCTTACTTTAAATCACCTTAAAAAAAAATCAGTATAATCAATACAGTGGCATTAAACTGACAGAGCATTGCTATTAAAAAGCGGTTCTATAGAATCACTTCAGCAAAATTCTAGACCAAAAGCACTCCACCTAACAGGAAACTGGCAGACTTTTTAAAGTAGGAGAGCAAATTTACACAGTATCTAGCCAGGAGCAGGTGGGGGTGGAAGGAAGGATGGAGGACAAAGAATCTCTCTCAAATATCAGGACACAGTACATGATGGTGATTAAAAAAAATGGTGCAGGGCGTCAGGGAACAGGACCACATCATGTTTTTCAGACCTTTAGGCATAAGACTACCTGGTCTGGACTCTGCCTTAAAGATCTGTCAGTCTTTAAACATTAAAGAAAGGACACAAACCTGACTGTGCTGGGCACCTCATTTAGTCAGACAAGGACAACTGGTTGTGATTTTCTTTTAATTAACATAGTAAGGCCTAAAAATACAAGCATGTTGCTGAGACAGAAAATTCAGATACACTTTTTTTTTTTTACTCTTATTCGATCATGTCCTCTCAATTTGGGAGGAGTGAAAGAAGAGGGAGAAGAATTATCTTGTGGTTCTACCTTCCTACTCTCAGAATTAGACAAAAAATCCACCAAAAGGCATACTGAACAGCTATTATTGAATGCAATACCCACCTCAAAAACAAACAAGACCCACACAATTTTAAACTGAGCAATTCTAACAGAACTGTATTTTCTAAGTAGTTTTACAGCTGTCAAATACTGCATAAAGAATTCTGCTGCAGAACAGCACAACTTGAAGTCTGAACAGGGAACTAGCCATGATTTTCTTTCCTTGAAAAATTAAAAGCTTTCTGCAAAGAACCTGCTTTGTTAGAATACAGAGCTTTACAGTATATATGTGTGTATATATATACACACACATGCGCGCAAAAGAATTACTCACTTTTCCCTTCCTTCGCCAACCACAGCAATTCTCTTGCTGTCTTCAGTCCAGGCAAGGTCCTTTATTTTTCCTGCAAACGGCTGATATTCATACTTCAGTAGGTGTTCCTTCTGTGTAGTATCCCAGATTCTCAGCTTTCCAGAGACATCTGCCATAATAAAATAGAATATAACTATTGTTGTTCCAGCATGACTCAGTCACATGACTCAGCAATCTGCCAGGATACAGATTTTCAGCTACACCAAACATTTGTACTGGGGACCTATTATCTTACCCTATTACGATTACTACAGATCACTTGATTTAGGAACGCTGAAGACTACATCTGCTTCACTGAATTATGTTTTTAACCAGATATTAAGGTTCAAAACATGCAGCAATAAATACAACACACGGAGACAACTTTTGCAAACAGACATGTGAAAAAAGTTGCACAGTAAGAGGGTAGAAACTCTAAAGTTATCAGCCAGTATGCGTTAAGTATCTGTGTCACACACAAAAAAGAAAACCAAACCACCCCCACCTCCCCAGCAGCTACAAGATAGCTTACCCACACGTCATTGGGAAGTAAGCCACCCTATGCCTACAGTAAAGAGCAATCTGATGGACAGTAGCTGATGCACTAAAATTCATACCTCAGCTTTTTTGTACCTTCAAAGCAAACCTGTTCTGCATACAAATACCAGGTATACATAAACATACAAAGAGATTTCTACCCATAGAACTCAATGAATGCACACTCATCGGCATACTTTTTCTATACAGAAGCATGTACACACTTAATGTTGCACGTGGATACCTGCACTACCTGGATTACTACAAAGGAATCCAACATTATATTAAAAAATGGTAATGTCACAAGCAGCAGACATAGCACAGTTCATAACAATTTAAGACTTAATATAATGAAAGCTTCCTTGGTCACCATTTGCTCTCAGTATTACACAGCCCTAGAGCTTGCTTCTATTCAGAGCAATTACTGTGGTGCAGCATTGTAACCAGAGGAATTGTTCTATACACAGACGGGTTTACACATCTCTAATGAAACCCACACAGCAAATTCTGTGTGTATTGGACCCTTCATAAAAGCCACTGTTTTAGAATAAACCACATGCTAAAATATATACCTTTCACCTCAGCAGAACATTTTTGAGTTCTGATTACCATTTATTGGTGCATCTTCACCATTCAATTTAAACATACAGCAACCCTGTATCGTTGAGACCTGATCATAGACTCATCTTCTCCACTTCTGCTAAAAGGACAGATGCAGAATCCTCCATTTTACATAGAGAACTTGTTATTGAAGCAGAATTTTAATGTGAACTTCAAAATCTAATTGTTTGCTCCATCTATGAATAGATAGGAGACATATAGCTTTAACTTTGTGGTATCTCCCATTACTACCTCCGTTATGACTGCAGTAAGAAATTACCATAAAAGTCACAAAGCATATTGCCAAAGGTTTGTCTCATCAAGCACATGAAGTATTAATGCAGGTTGCATGGCTAATGCAAATTTATAGATAGAGAAATGAATCTTACATGTTATACTTAGAAACAGCTTAAACAGCCTGATACTATCTTCAGACTCCATGCTCAACAGTATCACAAAACTTTATAAACAACATACAGAAGACACTTTTTAAAAGGGAAATATTAACAGCTGAAACTAATTTACTTGGATATGACAGACAACTTTTGAAAAGAGTCAACTGAATACTCCCCCTCTAGGAGCAAGGAGCTTCCTTAAGCTGATCACTAATGAAAAACTTCTTCACAGATCAGGCTATGTATATATAACTGTTCTTTTACAGAGGACTGAAAATCTGCAAGGCTACAAGAACAAAATAGATGGTTATTCTGAGGATTAAGTACAGCACAAACCTAGAGCACCAAGTCTGTAGAATAAACAATGCAAACTGGATTTTAAGAAGGTATTCAATTTGACATATGGTCCACACACAAGACTGAGCCAAGAAAATCCTGGCTCTGGTTCCTGGGGCGGGGGGGGGGGGGAAAGCGCTGTGCTATCAGTGTTCTTAAAGCTTTCCTAGTACTCAAAAGATACATATTCTAATACAGCTTTCTGATATGCATGAAGCCAAGAAGGAAAGAACATTTTAAAAAATATTGTTCCCTTAAAGTTGCTGTGAAAGAAATTCCCATTCTATTAAGACCTGTGCATGAGTCTGGACTCCCTTTCTAAGGAGCTCGTATTCAGAATATTTTATTTTCAGATATACTACTTAGAAAGTATTTCTGTATTTGGACACATTACTTGCTTCTGAAGTGTTTCTAATTGACAATGGCAAGCAAATTAAAAAAAAATCCATAGATTAGCCGCAATTGTTTTTAAGAAATGGAAGCTATAGTATTGAATGTATCAATATTCTTTAACTGTATACCAGTCCTCCTGAAAAAAGATCAATTATTTGAAGCAAGCTTCTATTAAAAAGGGTTTGTTTAGTTCTTTGTAAAACTAAAATAAAAAACTGTAGCCATTTCAGCTAGCAAGCCAGGAAATTCATGCTGTAGAAATTCATGTTACCCATTCTCAGACTCTTGATTCACATACATTACATGGAAACTGAGAATCAGCCTTCTTCCCTGCTAACTTACCAAAGAAAGCTTTTTTAGTTTAGGTTACAAATGTAAGAAAAATCATACCAAGTCTTGCCAAGTTTGGTCAGGAAGAAAGGGGGAGGGAAAAGAAAGGAGTATATACTCTTCTAGAATCCCTCCCCTGTCCTCAAAGTATAAAAGTTTGTTAATAAACTGAAACAATAGCCCTGTATTTCAGAAATAACTTTTCATTCTGCTGCACGTACACAAGTCATTCATTACACTAAGATTTGTTCTCTTTACGCTTCACACTAAGTATTTAAAGTTCATTTTCAGGTTCTTTTTGATTTAAATAATAAATTTTAAGATGACCAAGCATGTCACTAAACTCACTGCTTTAGAAAGAAGTTAGAGGAACAACTACAGAAATCATTCCTCCCTCAGGCATGTATACGTAATTCCATTGAAGCATGCCACATTGACTACGTATATTCTGTACATAAATGTGAAGCGTTACTACTCTGTTTTGCCAGTAAGTTTTGCATCAAGCATTTTAACAGCTCTGTCCACATATCTCATGCAGCATGTGCACCGATACTTTACCTCCAGATGCTATGTAGAATCCACTGGGAGCATACTTGGCAACTACAACCTGATGGGCATGCTCAGTGTAGATGTCAGCAACTGCAGGATTCTAGTTTAAAGGAAAAAAAAGTTACTAAGTTGTATTTCCTGGTTTTCAAAGGAGTAAAATCAGACATTCAAAGATAAAATTCAGAATTTCTCCTCACGCTCCTTCTCCCACACCCTTCCTTCCAGCTTAAATGGAGCTATTGTCTAAAACTGAGAAGTGCAGCACACATTGCAGAACACTGCTGTCCAATATGACTAAAACACCACACTAATTTCTAACAACTGACACAATTAAAGTACTTCCTCTAACAGCCAGAACTGTTGTGACCCTTTCCTCTCCAACACCTGCTGAAAGGTAGAAAAACACTCTCCAAAATAATAGGCCAAGCATCGGACTTTCTTTTTATGGGGCTAGCCCAGGTAAGGCAGTTACCCAAGTAAATACCAAACATGAGCTGTGGTTTGCAATATACATCCAAAAGTTCTACTATAGTTGAGTATGAAAATTAAGCATACAGTTAACCATATTGCATGGCTGTTAATCATCACCATGTACTCAAGATCACTCAGTAACCAATGAGGTGTGCAAGGCTTGCTCTTTCTTGCCAATTGCTCTCTGGTTAAAAAGCTAGTAGATGGATTAGCTGAAGAAAAGATGTTTTCCCTAGTATTAAGAGCTGTACTGGAATTCTGAAAGAAATTCACTGCCACTCCAACACAATTTTATCTCTTCAGTCTTAAACATGTTTTCAGATGCTTCAGGTTGGACACTAAAACTAACTCAGTGTCTCAGCAGATCAGTAGTGTCATACTACAGAGGTGCCACACAAATCAAAAAAGGATGACATCAAAGCAAAATCTGCTCTCAAATTAACTGTATAAAGAACCCATTCTGCACATCTTCCAAATACAGTGCATATATGCTACAACAGTAACACACTACTCCTTAGAAAAATTTTTCTACCAGTTAACAGGTATCTTCCAGCTCCAGAAACTTGACTCATATGGTCAAGACAAAAGTCCATTTTAACTGCTATAATTAATACAGATTTATTCAACCAAACCAGAAAACCACCTGATGTTATGGTATGACTCAGCCATCCAATCAGGAAAAACTAAAACACCTGCTCTGTGTAAGAAGCACAGTCTCCTGCTTGCAAGAGTTCTTGCTGTTGCAGTACTGTTACATCTCAGGAGACAGAATACAGCTTACTCATGCAAGAAGCAGTTCTTTTTCATTCCGGCTTTTATACATTGCTTGAGTGCGTTATAGCCCTACTTAAGTCACAATCATCTGCATTTACAGTATGCACATTACTCTCCATTCTGCATGCAACTGGATTTTAACCAAGCAAGACAAGATAATGTTTTCCCCATGCTATAGCTGCATCAGCTACAAGTTCATGGAGCTCAAAAAACCCCCACACTTCATTAGTAATGGCATACATTAGTAGCTGCTATTTTACAGCAAGAATCTCCAAGAGTCCAGGAAGCTAAGAAGATGAGAGACTGGACTTAACAGACTGACTTAAGGGGTTAAATGAAAGATAGACTCCTAAATTTAAGATATAGTAAATAAAATCAGGAAGCCAGGTAATAAGTTAGAGCTGCCAATTTAAATGCCATTTGATAACATTATTTCTGCTTGTAAAGTCATTTTTTTTACCTTGTATGTCTTTCATATCAAAACCCAAAACAACCCCACTTCTAAAGAGATTTTAGGATAAGATTATATTGTTAGCTGGGACAAAGGCAGTACCTAATACTAGATTCAACAAGAAGAATGGGCTTGTGTGGCTTATTTGAACGCTGAAACCAGAGCCACATATGAAAGTGAGCAGTTGAAGTTCCAAGCTTCAAAGTAGGTTTAGACCCATGAAGACAATCAAATATTAACGAGGTATGAAACCTTACAAATATCACTAGCACTTCTGACTCACAGTGCTTTTCCAGCACCGTTCTAGGACTTTTTCTCATTAAAGTAAGCCTCTAGGTCATGCTCAAAGATTAAGCATTAACCCTGAACACTATATTCATCACCACTGATTAGCTAATACTAGATAGCTTGAGACTTAAAAGAAAGGTGATCCCTGCATTTTGATGACCTGTTTTTTTAATTAGAGTAAAACCATCCCACTGGAGAACTGTTCATGGACAAATTACACACAGACCTCCCAGTATTTCATCTGGTTGTTGCAAACCATTATACAGGCTTCCATATTTTTCAGAGAAGGCATAGCTCAACTAAGAGCGGAGACACTTCCATGTCAGGTTAGGAACAAACTGCAACGTTCTCCAACACAAAAGCCATAGCACAGGCTTTAGTCAGTTTTTGTGTCACTGCTACAATACATTCTGTAGTTGTCTGCAGAGCATCGCCTGTCATTTATTAACAGTAGCAGACTCTGCTTGCCAGTTAGGTAAGTTTGCATATTAGCATGAATTACACCATAAAACTGAAGGATTTATGACTTCCATTCTCAACTTCCTTGGAGAGTTTAAACAGTCTAAGTTGAATTCCCACAACCCCACCTCGCCTGTACTCTGACCTTGCCATGTGCTCTACGTTCTGGCTCATGCTGGGACTAACATTTGCACTGAGCAGATCTTCAGTGAGCTGATTCAGGAAGATAAAAGCAAATTGTTTTCTTCCAATTTAACCCCCAAAATGGGGTCAGATGAGCACTAATGACAGTGCAAGGGAGGAGGTCACAATCCATAACTTGGGCAAAAACTGTAACATAAGCAGAGTGGCTTTTCTCTCTTCTCTCATCACACTGTGTGCCATTACAGTGTTTAATTTGGGCTTCTGGTTTCAGAAAATTGAACTTCTTGATACCAAGAGTGAAACACTATTACAACAACATTATTCTGAGACATTGAAACCAGAGTGGAAGCTCATTTTTGTTTTCAAGTGGTTGAATTTAAACTGATATCAAACAAATATGCAAAGAATTAAGTTATTAGTAGCATTTCTGTATTATGGCATGACAATGAAGAAATGTCTGAATATAGTGCGGATGACGAGATGAGTCAGGAAAACAGCTCATAAAAATTCAGTTTGCAAAGGTGATTTACAGAAGCAGCCATAAACAAATCCACTGTTGTGGAGACCTAGAAATTCCAGAGAGGTATGACTTGTCCCCCTGCAGCCCTCCCCGCTGCAGGCCAAATCTGCAGTGAGAGAGGAAAGTAGACGAGAATTTGATTTTCTAAAGAACAAACATTTACTTTGAAGAAAAGTATTTTTTGAAAACCAGTAGCAAGACAATAGCCTAGACTTGTAATGCTTCCTCCATACTTCTCAAAAGGATGCCATCTTTGAAAAGAAATAATTTAAATAACTCACTTAACATTTCTCTAGTTACTACCAGAGAAGAAAAAAAAACAAACAAACCCAAACCTCCACACCACTGAAAACATTAACTGGGGCATTCTAATATTTAATCGATGGGAAAAGTTCCCTGTGACCAGGGCTGAGAACTCAACATGCAGACAGCTTGCCACAGAGTCAAGCAACTGATAACTGTTTTGATTCCTGGAGCAGGAGGGGAGAAGCTACGAGCTAATGCATTTAAAGGTAGATGTTTGCAAGTATTTGCATGCTTCTCTTACAAGCCAATGCAAGGGCCCAATACGGCAAATAGGGAAGAGTTAATCTATTAGGCAAATACAATGCTCAACTTCATAATAGTGATACTTAAGAAGATAAACAGGGCCAACCAGAATATACCAGTCTCTCATCTATAAGTCCTATGCAAAGAGAGGGAGGAGAACTGCACATTTTGCTGAGATTTTCTACAGGTTTTTACAGTCGCTGCCCATGGTTTTATGCCTGAGTCATGCATCCTGCTTATTCCCCTGCTGCTGATCACAGATCTGTGACCTCAATTGAAATTACCAAGAGTGAATGAAACACAGGCTATTAAGGGAGAGGGGCCGGGAAACAAAATGAAACTTAGCGAAAGCTCTATACTACGAAACAAAATAAATTAGGATACATTACATCAATGTTTCTGATGACGACACATTTTCCATTGGTATAAAGAAAATTGTTGCCCTTCGGATCACCTCCGATAATTTTGGAAACGCCTCGTTCAACCTGCGGGAGGCTGGCGAACACTTTTTCTACGGGAAAAAGAAAAGGGGGGAGGGGGGAAATAAGCCTTTCGTTCCTCCCCGTTAACGGACGCCAGCCGAGCAGCCAAACGCCCTGCCGGCAGGCGCGGTCACTTGTTGCTGTCAGCGGGCTGTGAGGAACCGCCGGCTCCGCGCCCGCCTCCGGGGCAGCAGAGGGCCGCCCGGCGGCCCCCCAACCAGCGGGGCTGCGCGCCGCCGCCACCCAGTCCCCAACCCGGCACCTCGCCGCTCCGGCCCGCCCCGCTCCGCCTCGCCGGGGGCTTACTGATCTCGTACGGCATCTTCGCCCACTTGTTACTGCGGCGGGCGGTGGCGCTGGGAAGGAAGGGCTGGGAAAGGGGGCGAGCGCAGCCCCGCGCAGCACAGGCGGACCGGCCTCTCACTCTCCCCGCCGCCGCTACCGCTGACTACTGCTGCTGCTGCCGCTGCCTCAGCCCCGCGGCGCCCAGCGGCACGAACCAGGAAGCGCCCGCGCGGCTCGCCGCTCTCCCCTGCCTTTGACCATATATAGTCAACTCTGCTCGCGCCGCGCCGCTCCCCGCCAGCCCGCGCCCCGCTCCCTCCCCCGGAAATGCCGTCGGCTCGGCCGGGCCCGGCGGGGGCTGCGCTGGGGCGGCCGCAGGAGCCGGCCCCGCCCCGGCAGGGAGCCGCGCGCAGGCCGCGACGGGCGGGGGAGCCGCGGCGGGCGCCACACGGCGGCTCTGCCCGGCCTCGAGGTGGGCGCCGCCGGGCGGGCTGCGCATGCGCGGGCCCTCCCCCGCTGTGGGCCTCCTCGGCGCATGCGCACTAGTGGCCGTGCAGCCGCGCTGGCCGCGGCGAGGGGGGGTTGGGGGGGCGGTCAGCGGCGTTGTTATGGGGACAGCCGGGCCGGTACGGAGAGGAAATCCGCGCTGATCCCAAGGGAAGGCGGGGTGTGGGGAGAGAAGGAGGCCTAGCGACGCTGAGGGAGCGGGAGCTGCGGGTGTGTGGAGAAACAGGCCGGGGGGAGCTCCCCCGCTTGCCATGTCGCTCCTTTCCTGCCTTCTTGTCATCGTGTGGTGAGCGGCTGCGGGGCAGCTCCCACTGGCTCTCTTCACCTTGAGGCAGCAGCTTCTGACTCCCATGGCATCGCTAAACGTAGCTGCTGTGCGGAATTTGTCTCAGTGATAGCTGTTGGGGCACCGGGTCTGTGCCCTAACTTATTGAGAGGACAGACCTCTAGTTTTGCTTGGGAACCACCATATTTATAAGTAGGGATTGCGTCAGCTGTAGTAACCTGCAACAGAGGCTATGCAGGTCTTCTGGTCCTTGATTTCCTCCTTTTACAGAGGTGTTGGGAAGGCACTTCCTGTCTGCAGTCTGTATTTCCTTGAAGATCAGTCAATCTCATCTCTTAAACATTTATGATTATGTTATAATTAGAATTATAGAATCATTTAGGCTGGAAAAGACCTTTAAGATCATCAAGTCCAACTCTTACATTAATAACAGGGCATATTCCCATAGTTTTATGCCATCCAACTCCAGATATTGCTGAGGTACTTTACAAACTGCGAGTTTATCTCAGAGTTGTCCCCTGAGGTCAAGTTGGATGTCCGCTTAAATTAACGTGGACAGCAAGGCATAAGGAGAACAACATGCTATCCTTCATGTCTCCTATTATAGCTTTGGATAAATTGTATTTTTCTCTCCTTCCTAATGCTATTAATATAAATCATGAGTATACCATCGGTTCTGCATGATACAGCAAGGCAAAGCATTTATATCTAAGTGGCAGAAACTCCTGAAATAGGTGCTGGTTTGTACTTTTGTCCCTTTAACTTGCCTCATTCATAAAGTGAGTTAGTTTTTTCATATGAAATGGGAAAAATGCATCAGGATAGATGGGTATGACAGGAATGCCTTGCATGGCACGTAAATATAGTATATAGTAATAGCAATGCTCTTGGTGTGTTCTTGGTCAATCGACCTGTAAAACAGGCCTGGGGAAGCCCTGTGGGACTCTCCATTGGGGGTTGGGAGAACATGGCGGGGGGGAGAAGAGAAATAAAGTTTTAGATTCTCAAATGCAGGAAGAACCAGCATTGCAGTTTAGGGCTATAGAGACTTTCATGCAGGCAGGTCTAGGCAGTTCAGGATGAAAGAATGCCAAAACTTCCCCAAGAACCTGTCCTGAGTTGGCTTGTGTAGCCACTCTGCTTAAGGAACATTGAGAGCAGCACACAACTATGCTGGGATTACTGTAAGGGGTTTGTGTACTTCTCACTTCTGCACTAAATGTATTTGGGGTTTTCCCTTGTCCAGTGTGTGGCTTCACAAAGTTATCTTTTCCTTGAATGATTGCCATGTGCCCAGTAAAAAGCAAAAAAACCAGATTTTTTTTTCTTCACCTGTTTGGATTTTTCGGAAATAAATGAACCTGTATGTATTTATTATGTCAATATTTCATGCTGAATACAACATAAAAATTCTACATTTGCCATAAGATGTTTTTGTGCACCAAAGCTGTATTATCTCTTATGTACATGAATAAAATCTTACATGCCCAGAATCATGTTTACATTTTTTCAGCTACATTAGTTCATAGAAGATATTTTCTCTCCCTGCAAGGGTTGCCTTTGTAGTTTCTTCAAGTGCTGATCTCTGCTCACATCCTAAGATTTTTAGTATAAATTTGATAATTACTTGAAATTATGTAGCTCATGTATTATGGATATTTTGCTCATTAATTTCTCATAAATATCCAAATAATGGCCTAGGCTTAGAAGTAGCAAGTATGCCTGCAGAGACTCCTGTGAAAAATGTGGAGTCAGAAGCGATTTTTTTTTTTTTAGGTGCTTCAAGTATTTAAAAGGCTAGAAATCCAAATCTGAAGTAGGCTGGTAAGACTCAGCACGGTGCTCCTGGAGCTCCCATTTTTCAGCTCATAGTGGGGGATGGAATTGATGAATTGTTACTTTTCCCTCTGCAAAGACTTGACTTGGTTTTTAACTTCGTTAGCAAGTCTTAGCATTTTTTTCATGTTTCCACAATCAGCCTCACACTTCAGGAGAGTCTTGGGTTTTTTTTGAATGGAGATTTCCAGCCAGCTCAAGCTGCAAGTGCTCAGCCTCTTGGGGAATCACAGCTGACTCGTATTTGGTGGCAGATTTATTTGTAATAGTTGAAGAAATTACTGCTCCCAGCTGTCACGCAGCTCTTCTCTTGAACGACTACGTGGGCATCTGCCAATGTCAGTTTGCATCGGCATACCTGTGGAGAGGGTCTTTGGCAGAGGGTGGGCGGCAAGTGCTAACTACTTCATTCCGCCGTACTAAATCTGCCAGAAAAGTCTGCTGCCCCTGGGCTTTACGCTTGGCACGCATCAAGACATTTCTAAGTATTTTGGAAAGCCAAGTTTCACTACGTCTTTTTCAAGAGTGTGAATGTGCCACCTGCTAGAGTAAGTGCTTCATCTTCATAGCATTAATTACATAGTGAGGACATGGACATTGTATTAGGTGGTTTTAGAGAATGCTCAAATGTTATTATTTACTTAGTGGATCACAGATGCATATAGTGGCTTGTAAAACATGTAATGGTCAATTCCAGAAGGCTCATAATCTGCAGCCTCAGTTCTCCAGGCATGTAGATGTTTACCATTAGGCATGTGATATCAAAGATGTTGTTAACGTATTTAGAGTAGAATACTAATGTTATGCTTAAGGCTCTGGGCCAGCATTAAGATAACAATACACATAAATGACAACATTGTATGAGGAAGGTGTGTGGACTTAAGGCTGGACTTGAGACCACTAGCTAAGAAAGTACTGAAAAAGTCAAAGATTACGCTGTTGCATTCCTCAGCACATGGAATTTCTAAAATTCATAGCAACTTTTCACGTTTTTTTTAGCTTTATTTACTGTTCTCCTTTGCTCACTAACAAATATGACTTGAATACTGATGAAAACACGCCCCTTAAATTTGCAACTCAGCAGTATAGCCTCAGGCACATGTTAACAACTCCTTAGAAAGTATTTCACAGTCTTTTGGTATTTCCACATCACTTAGCATAGCCCTGCATTTATACACAAGTTTTGTCTGATGCTGAGTGGCCATCAGCTTTTCTAAAAGGAATGTTAAATAAAATACTTCTTTGTGCTGTGTTTTTTTTTCCAGACTGCAGCTAGTTTATCTCCATGTCTTGAGGTCTAAATGGTGAAAATTGCTCCCAAATAGTCAAAAAGAAATGGAACAAGAACTTTGAAATGAGAATTAATGTTACACATCATATCTGCTGCTATTATGACAAGACTTCAGAATACCAGATGTCAATATGTAGGTGCTTTAGATAATATATTATTAATAAATTTTTTATTACAAATACCAACAAGATAAACACTCTGTTTTGTGCCCTAAGAAATACTGAATTTTCATTCCAGCCAGACTTGTGAGGTCAGTCTCAGAATGCTGATCATCAAATCAATGAAAAAAGACAGACTATGATGAATATTTTCTGACCCTGCTACCCTGAAATACACTGAAAGCTGAAAAATACAACAGTTTGATTTACTATCTTCGTAGAAATACTATAGCAACATGATGATTCAATATATAAAAAAGCAAACACACTAAGAATGAGGGTGAAATTCTGGTTTCACTGACCTTTGTAGGGTTAGAATTTGTTCCAGATGATCAAGTTCCCTGCAGTTTAAAAGAATCTAATTCTGGGTTGCTGCAATCCTGCACTTGTAGTTTCCCCAGGCCACACCTTATTCCCCCATCCCTTGTTCAGATACTGGCATTTGTGCGTTCCCATTCCTAGATCGGAGACCTGAACTGTGCCAAACCAGATGAAATTTTCACCAGGTTGGTTTTCAATTAAATGAGCGCTGGCCTGTTTCAGGGGACTGTTAAATGAGCTCAGGGATTGGTGCAAAAGGCTGGGAATGTGTGAGAGGAAGGTTGCAAAATCAGCAATAGAGTTTTAGATTAGTTTCAGCTGTTACAGAGGTAAACCTTAGTTATTTCTCTCTTTTACAGGTTCTTAGCTTTGACAAAGCTCTGACAGCTTTGTCAGAGAGCTAAGGGAAAATTGGAGCGAAAGCCTGAGTGTCATGAGACCATTGGAATAATAACCACTTGTGCACTTCACATGCCCTAGCAATAAGAAATGGTTGCAGATTCCCCATCTCTCTGTGACCTCTGTGTGTTGAAAAGAACTGTGGGAGCCCTAAAAAGCCAGTAAAAAGTAAAGGCTGTTGACACTTTATACTGTGGATCATGTATGGACCTTTCTGGAAAGGCCAAAGTTCTGTGCTCTTCTCCAAGATACACAATATTGATCTCAGATGCTCTGAAATACAGGGTTTTCTGTTAAAATACTGTTGTTGGTCCCCCTTCTCCAGAAGCTACATCCCTCTTTATGTTTGAATCAATACAGCTTTACCTGGAGCTATTAGTAATACAAGGATATGACCTTGTTACACTAAATTCTACCTCAACAAAGGTAGTAACATTGTCAGTAACATTGACAAAAATGTAAAGATGTATCTCTAGTACCCTCAGCTGTATAAAGGAAAGGAGACGGGTATGGAAAATTTTGAAAAACAGAAAAAAAATAAACCTGTTGTATCAGCCCAGTCTGTGTTTTCACCAGTAATATAGCATTCTGTTTTGGACATCTTGTCAGGAAATGTATTGGAAATAATCTGAGGAGATGACAAATTAATTAACAACTAGGGGGAAGGAAGGCATTTTGATACACCATCCAGTTAAATTGCATAGAAATACAGCACAGGAATATAAAAGTGAATTTCAGAGGGGTAGGCAGTTACAAGTGGTCCACAGGGAGGCAATTAGATCCTTTTCACCTTCTTAAGGGGACAGTCATTGAAATTAAGAGGCAATTGATTTAGAAGTGATAGAAGGAGTGTTGTATAATTAACTCATGGAATTCTTTGCCACAGGCTAACTTCCAGTCAAATTCCTTCACTGAATTCAGTCACTTACAAAGATAACACTTAAGATGATACATACATTAGAATACTATCTATAATTGCCTTAACTAAGAAGAAAAACAATTGTTTTCCTGATTAAAGGCATAAAGTATACATCACCTGGAAGTAGGTGTAAATTCCCCCGTGTGAAACATTACTTGAATGTATTGTGGAGGTTTTATGTCTTAGAGTATATAGCTTTGACTGGTGTCTGCAACATGATACAGGTTATGGGCTACTCTCTTTTACTCTACTGAAAATTATCCTGACTGAAACAGATGAGATCATGATCTTTCATAAAGGAGGCTTGGGAAACCATATATATTTATACCTCCATATTTCACAACAGCCTAAACCAAATTAAACGAGGCAATTTACAATTGCCAAGGTTGTTGAGCAGTTAAAGCTCCCCTCTTCCTAACAAGCTTAAGTGGTGTAAAAAAGGATCTTTATTACAGCTGGGATTACAAGACAGAGTTGTCATGTAATGGAACACATTATACATTTGTTACGATGACTGCTATGCTGTAGATACTCTGGTGTTAGCAATGTTTCCATGTCTGCTGCCACGCACAGGAGAAGCCATACCTGTGTTACTCCTAACAACAAAAGGAATACATAGCTTCTAAAACAGGCAAGCTTTTGTTCTTCCCAGAGATGTTTTATACACTGTCTGTAGTGAGACACAGCTACAAACAAAACATATTCCTTTCTAAATGCTCATTCTTGATTTGGTCTGACAAGAAAGGCTGTAATATTTGGTTACAGTGCTGTTACCAGCGTGAGGAGAAATGTGAAAGTATATTGGAGACAAATAAAAATCCTTGAAATTTCTCATCATACAAAGAGTTTTAGCTATTTCAAAAAAGAATTATTAAGAGTATTATGGACAAACATAGACTTTTAAAAAATGCATTGGCTTCCAGCTGTCACTCATGTACCTGGGATACCCCTGAGGGTTAGGCAGCATCCTTCATTTGCTGATGCTCTTGATGCCATATATGGGATTCGAATTTGACATCAGCATTTTATTTTGAGTCGTGATGCTCTTTCCTACATGTTGGCTTTGCAGCTGATAACTGGCCACTCCATTTATAGTTGTCACGTTTCACTGGTGACTTAGTCTCTGCTCCCTGTAGCATACCACTAATGCCACTGGTAAGAGCTAAAATAATTTTGACTGCCATGTGACATTGCACACTGTAAGATACAGCTCTCTGGGATGCAGTAGCTGTCCTGTGCCATTCAGTGTACTTTGCTTGGATTCGGTGTACTCTGATTTTTAACAGCCTGAATCCAAACTAAAATTGTCAAAGGTGAGCACATTGAGGAATGCCCTTTAGGCCTCTAAATAAGGTTGCCTCATTTTCAGGTGTAGTGAGTACATGCATGTTCCTTCACCTCCATTAAGAGGGGTATGTGTGTGTGTGTGTATGTGGGTACCACCATAAAAATCAGACCTATAATGGAAACAGCTTAAAGTAATTACCTTGAGGCACCCAAATTTGAAAGTGTTGATCTTCAGCCTTCTGATGGTAGCTTGTATATGCTTATGGTTCCTATAGCATAGTTAATAACATAAGGAATATTTCTTATATCTTGAGGCACGAGAAGGTTCTTCATCCTAACATTAGTATTAATCTTGTACTGGAGATTAGATTGCTTTCCAAGAATTAGAATCATAACACAGTTTCTCCATTCTACATTAACAAGCTGTTTAGGAGCTGGGTTTGGTTCTCATTAGTAGAGCAGAACTGTACTCTTAATTAGGCAAATGAGGCAGACAAAGACTGACATATGCAAATTTGAAAGAAGCCTGGTAGGCAAGAGGAACAAAAAGAGGCAAAAGACTTCAGAAAAGCAGTAGTGTCACAGGATAATTTATCTAACTACAGGGAACTACTGAAATGACTGTGGTGAAGACAGATTCACAGCAGTTGTGACGATGTATCCAGACAAAGATGTAATCCAAAAAGCTTTACTTAGAGCTCTGGAAGAGGGGCTGTCTCAACTCCAATATGTAAACCACCAAAATGTTCATTTACATGGGGGCTTAGTCTAGCAAAGGGAACTCTTAATTGTGCAACATTTATGACAACATACTTGAAATGAACTACAGCCAGGTTGGTATCATTTTCCATGTAGTGAAAATCCGATTCCGACCTATTGAAGTAGCCTTCAGAGACCTTTGTTTTCCATGCTTCTCTGAGCTTGATTTTTAAGTAGAGTCTGCCAAGATGACCCCACTGAAAGGGGAATCAGAGCTTCTTAACTGAGAATCTCCTTAAGTGAGATTAGATTAACTCCATTTGTAACCAATTTCTTAGATGAGTATACTCGGGGAATTCAGTGTGGTAAATGTCAGGAAACTCTGCCTATTGCATAGGAAGTAGTTCTAATGTGCTACTAATTCAAAGCCCAATGTATTCAGTAAGAGTCTTGCCAATAACTTTAGGTCTATAAAGTTCAAAGCTCTACAAATTTAATAGTTCAAAAAGAAAACTTTATTTCAGAGGGCTTTAATGTACATGCAAAAAGTGCAATGCTAAGTGGCAGAACAAAAATTAAATACAGTGGTGAAGTTTCACATCGGCTTCTTAGCTCTATTTGTCTGTGTTCAGACATTATGATAGAGTTGGTTTAATGGTGGAGTTATTCATGCTTTAAAAGTGGATTGCTAAATATAGTTGATAATGATCCAAATTTCTCCTAGAATTTCTGGATCATATATAATGACTAACTTTTGCAGAGCCTAAAGAGCCAAAAGCTAAAATCATCAACACTGAACTGTCTGGAAAGCGATGGTGATCTATCTACTATAGAAAGACAAAAGCTTACATCCTTAAGGGAATTAGATGTCTAAATCCTGTTTAAATTGCCTCTTTCCACTGAAACCACTGAGGATTAGGTCTTTAAATAGAAGTTAAAACCTAAATCTCTCTGTGGTGTTGCACCAAAGTCATCACCTGCAATATCTGTGTATATAATGGAAACACCATAAAGAGCTATTAAACTGTTTTATCAAGTCATCTATTGATTGTTGTGCAATCTGTGGGCATCTTTGGGCTACATAATAATTGAAAATGGAGGAAAATAGCTTTTGGAACAGTTTACATGTGAGATAACATGTCCATGAATTACTGTAGATATACACCTCTTTTGGATCACCTCATGTTAGCCAGATGTTATCATATGAGGAAGAATTTTGAATTTTTAGAAGGAGACCTCTCTGATGTTAGCCAGATGTTATCATATAAGGAAGAATTTTGAATTTTTAGAGGGAGAACTCTCTGATATTGCTGAGGATTTTGGCATGATTATTAATGATGGCATGTTGTCAGGCCTGTCCTTAGACAAGAGGCTTAACAGCATTTACTGGTGGGGACATTAGATTGTCCCGTGGGCCTGTTTGTTAGATGACATCTCATTAAAAAGCAAAAATTCTAGAAATGGTTAAGTTTGTGACACAGAGCACTTCCTGTAGATGCTCACATCTTCACTTCTGTCATGGCAAAACCATGCAGAATCATCAGCTTACTGAGAGGAATGCACTATAGTAACAGTAACAATTATTTTAAGCCGTAATTAATAAAAAATTGGTCTGCCGATTTCAGGAGTCAGCTCAATTAAATTAAATATATCGAAAAAGGAGATACATGTGCCAATAATGCCTTCTCTCATGTTTATCCTTAGGTATCCTCAAAAAAATACTGTAGACTGTAGTTGCTTGTGCAAGTTTTTTTTTCCCTACAGGTTAAACTAATTCCTCTTCAGAGAAAGAGAGCCTTTGCTTTTCACCCTTTGGTTCTCACTTGATCCCTGCTTTAGAAAGTTTAGATGTTGAGCAGTCCTGTGCTGTTATTTGGCACATATCAATGTCATTCACTCTGCTCCTGACAACTTCCTCTAGAGAACAGGGAGAGAGCAGACTGAAATTCAGGCAATCCTGGTGATGAGAGACACTTAAATGAGACATACCTATTAAAAAAACTAGCTTCAACTACTGAGTAAAGCAGGGGAGTCAGGACCTGAAATCTGTTTTCATATAAACTCACTATAAAAAAAAATCCAGCTCTTGTAAGGCTCTGTGAGATCCCCTGATGAAAGACTTTTCGTAAATGCAGAGAATTATAATATGAAGTAAGCTGTCAAGAAATACTGTTATGCCATAGAGATCACAGGCATCCCATGAAAGAAGGAGGTGTGACATGTTGTTCAGAAGCCTTTATGAACCTGGTGTGGCTCTTGCTAGACTGGCAGAGCTTACCTGGGCTGGCAGAGAGCGTGAGTGGCGTGTTGTGATTTACCCTAACACACAACTGCATCCAGGGTTTCCATGTTACTGAGCGAGGGCCTGACCTGAATGTTTCTCTAACTTGTATTAGTTACTTGATAATAAAAAGGTTTTGTTATTGGATAAAAACATGATTAATTGTTGTTGTTGAAGCTGGTGATAATTATGCCTGTCTGCCACGCTAACATTAGGAAGAGGAAACACTTTCATGGCCATTTCTCCTGGAGAACTCCCTGTTGGATTGATGTGGCTTCACTTGCCAGTCACACCAGAACATGGCTATACTGCAGCAATTACGGTGTGCACAATTTTGGTGTGCACATTTTGGTGTGGACATTTTCCAAATGATATTTATAAGAGATAAAAATGTGTTCATCCTGGCTGTTTCTTTAGAGTGGTTCAGGTGTATAGGAAAGTAAAATTAAAAGGCTATTTGTGAGATTTGATACATTTCCTAGTGCTTAAAGTACTTTTTAAGTTAAGACACAACATACATGACAAAGGACACTATCTTACATATTCTAGAGAATTTCAGTAGAATACTACCTAAAATAAAATTTCAACTCTTCTCCAGTTCTTTGGCCTCCTTTAGGAGGTCAAAACAGGTTAACCTTCTTTATTCACAATAAGTGTCTGACTTAAAAGCGACTACATACTTGTCTTATCCCAAAACCGAGTTAATCTGTGATGGCGTTTTTGAAAGAACTCAGCATTAGTTTTAGTGTCAAAGGCAGTGGTCTTTGTACTCTTGACTTCACAAGAAGTAATAAGCCAGGACTGAGCATTTTTAAAACCCTAGTAATAACCAAGAAAGATCCTGGTATGTGACAGAGTAGTGGGAAGCAGGGCTAGACTCCAAGGAGCTCTAGAGAATGTTTTCTTGCTAGATTTTTAGAACTTAAATTGCAGAGTTAAGTGTTTTGCAAGAGCTGTTGGTTTCCTTAATATATGACATTAAGAGTTGTGACTGTTAAAAGCAAAGCTAAAGGAACAAACAAAAAATTCCAGGTTCATAGTTTGCTTTTAGCCTCTAATAGCTAAAGTCAAGTAGTAGTTAAGAAATATCATCCTCATTAAAAACATAATGTGGATTTATAAAGAAACTGAAGAGAAACACAGATGATGTTCTAGATTAGTAAATCCCAGTTGTCAAAAGGTCAGTGCCAAAGAATATGGTTATCTGAGGTGAAAGATTGCTTTGCTTGGAAGACTGGGTCTTCAGACATGAAAAAGCTTTGGTAGTTTGAACACTGACTGCTTTATTTTAATTGTTGTAACTGGTTTTGAAATGATCTACATAATACAGTTGTTTGCAATGCTGGATCACCTCTCAGAAATGTGTGCAAGCTATTCATTCATTCATCAGAAGTGCTATAAAATGTTTCATCACCACCCCTGAGTGCTTGTTTAACAGCTTTGGGGCTGCTGTCTGTACATGCCTATGGAATACACTGGCTGCTCTGTCCGTCCATTTGCAGCTTGGCCTGTCTGTCTTTTGGAGAACTCTGCAGTTTCACTGCAAGGTTATGTAAGACTGTGACTGCTTTCTGAGTGACACACCTTTTTGGAACCTAAAAAGCAAACTGTCCTATTAATCTTTCAGTAATATTAGTTAAACATTGAGTTTCCATGAGATGATACAACAGTATCATAAATAATAATAAATTAGTATATTTTTAAGGACAGGAAAACTGTAGCACATAGTTATAAATTACTTTTCTCAGTTTATACAGGAATTTGCAGCAGTGCTGGGAACTGACTAAATGTCTAGAAATTTGAGCTAGAATTGTGTATATATCTCCTCTTCAGGATGGAGTCTCTCACAGAATCACAGTGTGGTTAAGGTTGGAAGGGACCTCTGGAGATCATTTAGCAGGGTCAGATAGAGCAGGTTGCTCAGACCAGTTAGATTTTGACTATCTCCAAGAGTGGACACACCACAACCTCTCTGGGCAACCTGTTCCAGTGTTCAGCCACCATCACAGTAGAAAGGATTTTACTTATGTTTAAATGAAATTTCCTTTATTTCAGTTTGTGCCCGTTGCCTCTTCTCCTGTCAGTGGGCACCACTGAAAAGAGCTCCATCATCCTTGCACCCTCCCTTCAGATATTTATATAGACTGATAAGATGCCCCTGAGCTTTCTCTCCTCCAGGCTGAACAGTCTCAGATCTCTCACCCTTTCCTCATAGGAGAGATGCTCCAGTCCCTTCGTCATCTTAGTGGTCCCTCTCTGGACTCTCTGCAGTCTGTCCATATCTCTTGTACGGGAGAGCCCAGAACAGGACGCAGCACTCCAGATGTGTCCTTGTCAATGCTGAGTAGAGGAGAAGGACCACCACCCTCGACCTACTGGGAGTGCTCTGCCTAATGCAGTGCAGGATAGACTAGACTAGACTAGACTAGACTAGACTAGAATATTTCAGCTGGAAGGGACCTACAACGATCATCTAGTTGACTATGCGTGATGATTGCATCGTTCTTTAAATGCCTTTCAATAGTAGCCAGTATAATCTCTTCCGCAATTTTTCCAGGAACTGGGGCTAGACTAACAGGTCTGTAGTTTCCCGGGTCTTCCCTCATGCCCTTCTGGTAGATTGGCATAATGTTGGCTAGCTTGCAGATGGCAGGGACCGCCCCAGACTCCCAAGACCTTTGGTAGATGACCGAGAGGGGTCCTGCCATGACATCCGCTAGCTCCTTCGGTACTCTGGGATGAATCCCATCAGGCCCCATGGACTTGTGAACATACAGCTGATACAGCTGGTCCCTTACAATTCCAGTGTCCACAAATGGAAAGTCACTGTTCCCACAGTCGTGGTCCTCCGACTCAGGGGACCGGGCAGCCCAAGGTCTATCAGTGTTATTAAAGGCTGAGGCAAAAGAAGCATTGAATGCCTCCATTTTTTCTTCATCCCTATTAGTCAGGTGACCGTCTTCAACGAGTATCGGTCCAATGTTTTCTTTAGACCTCCTCTTGCTATTAACGTACCTAAGAAAGCCCTTGTTGTGATCTGACACAACACTGGCCAGTTTCAACTCTAATTGAGCTTTGGCCTTTCATGTCTTCTCCCTGCGTATACGAACCACAGCGCTGTACCCTTCCTGCGAACCCTGACCTTGCTTCCAGAGATCGTACAATTTCTTTTTCCTCTTGAGCTCCACGTGGAGTTCCTGTTCAGCCAAGCTGGCCTTCTGCCCCGCTTGCTTGACTGCCGACACAATGGGATTGCCTGCTGCTGTGCTTCTGAAAGGTGGTTCTTAAAAGCTGACCAGCACTCAGGGACTCCTAAGCCCTCAAAAGCAGATTCCCAGGGTATTCTGCTAAATAGCTCCCTGAATAGCTTGAAGTTTGCTCTCCTGAAGTCCAGGGTAGCAACTCTGCCGTCCTTTTTTCTCATTACACTGAAAATTTTAAACTCAGCCATTTCATGATCACTGTGGCCAACACAGCCACCTACCATCACATCTCCCATGAGTCCTTCTCTATGCACAAATAGCAAGTCTAGGAGGGCGTCTTTCCTAGCTGGCTCACTGAGTACTTGTGACAAGAAGTTATGATCTCCTACAAACTTCAAGAATTTCCAAGACCTGCTCGTCCCCCAGCACTAGGATATTCCCCATTGATGTCTGGGAAGTTGAAGTCTCCCATAAGGACAAGGGCTACCAATACAGAAATTTCTCCTAATTGCCCGTAGAATAACTCACCAGTGCTTACGTTCTGGCTGGGCGATCGGTAGTAGACGCCCACTACAACATCTTCTTTCTTTTCCAGACCCCTAATCCTCACCCAGAGGCTCTCAACCACATCACTGCTAACTGTAAGGGCTGTACAAACAAGCCTCTTCCTTGCATATAGCGCGACAACTCCACCTCGCCTGCCCTGCCTATCCCTCCTGAACAGCCTGTAGCCCTCCACCCCAGCACTCCAGTCGTGGGACACATTCCAACAAGTCTGAGCACCACTGGAGTCAGGACATGCTTTCTTGTGTTCAGATGGAATTTCATGTTTTTTCATTGGTGGCCATTGGTTCTTGTCCTGTCAGTGGTCACTACTGAGAAAGGTCTGGCTCCCTTGCCCTCGTGCCCTCCGATCGGGTATACGGGCACAGAGGCATCTTCCCCTTAAAATGGAAGCAGAGCAGAAAACTGGGAAAGGAAGGAAAAAGGAGCCAGGGGAAGCATTCCGTTTTGGTACTACTGACCTACCTCAAAATGCCTCCCCGCTGCTTCTGCACCTGCGCAGGTAGCAACCCGCTGCCTGCCCACATTCCCCAACAAAGTGTTGGACAGACACTTGCAGACAGCGGGTTGGTTAAAACAAGCTAGTTTATTGTCCTATTTGCATTGCATAAAGGTCCCAGAGGGAATCGACTCTTTCCAACAGGATGGGTGGTCCCATCCTGTTACAGGTGGTAAGAGGAGCCCCAACTGCAAGGGCATCTTCAGCTGGACCGGCGGAGATTCCCCAAGCTCTGCTTATGCTGAGCTCCTCTTGAGCGGTGCCATCTCCGTGCCTAGTTTGCTCAGATCTGTGGCACAGGCTGCGCAGGCAGTCTGTGGGACGAGCAGGTTCTCTGTCCCAGTGTCCGAAATTGGCCCCCGGGCCCCACCAGCGTGGGAGGGAAGTAGGTCCTCAGGGTCACAGGCATGGGTGGAAAAGCCTGCGACCACCAGGATATGGGTGCAGAGCCGCAGACCTCTGAGGTGGAAATTGTCCTGCTGGGTGTGCCTCGTCGTGAGTCTGAAAAGCGGCAGGCATCTCGACAACGGCGCAGCTCTCTCTCCGGCCGTGGTGTGCTGCTGGTAAAGCCAGCCTCCGCCTACTCGAGGCTCGGGTAGGCGCCTGAGCTGCCTTGCTGCACTGCAAAAATCATCTCAGTGCAGATGTTCACGTTGGAGGTGCTTGTCAGCTGGAACCTGCAGGACTGGGAGGAGGGCAGCACCGTCAGCTGGCAGTGCTGCGACTGAGGCAAAAGCAGCCAGGCTGATCTCACCAACAGTTGGACCCAGCAGGCGATTTTCGCCACGTCTAAGTAGGAGCATGTGCAGAGGGTGCGTAGGAGGTACGAGCTCTGATCCCTCGGCAGCTTGTCGTCGGGGTGGTGGAGAAAGCACCAACTCTCCCCCAGCAGCTGCTCCCTCGAGCACGTGCACTCCAGCACCACCTGGATGCTGGAGCGCCTTGCTGGCAGCTGCCCCGTGGTGTCCAGCTCCAGGCTGAAGGAGTGCCCGGGGGGTGGCCGCAGGAGCACGAGCAGGGAGTAGGCGATGCTGTTCTCGCGGACACTCCAGGCTTCATAGGTGCCGTCCATCCCAATGGCTGGGTGCATCTGCGGCATGAAAGTCCTCTTGCAAAGCACTCGACAGGCACCAAGGAGGTCACCCACCAGCTCCTTCAGCACCTTGCACGTGTCGGGCAGGCCCTGCATTGGCGATGGGGTGGACACAGCCAAAGACCTGGCACCGTTGTCTGCACCATTGAGGTCTTCCTCCTCCTCGTCATCCTCCTCCTCACTGCTGGAGCTGTCCTGCTCGCTGCAGCTGTCAGAGGCAAGCTTCATTTCCCTGGCCAGCCAGCAGGCGTTGGCGAGCAGGACCAGGGCTCCTGCAGCAGTCCAAAATGTCCACTGCTGCAACACAGAAGGGAGCGTGGCTTCCTCCGTGCCCCTGCTCCGCTCAATCTCCTGCAGCAGCCAAGTCATCTGCTGATGCAGATACTCCTCACGCTGCTGCATCCGCTCGGCCGTGGCCATGTCTATGTGGGGATCGTGCTTCAGCCCGTGCTGGACGGCCAGCACAGCCAGGACGAGGGCAATTGCCGCAGCCATGGCCTGGAGGAGGTGGGAGAAAAGGGGGCTCAGCAGGGCTGGGTGGGAGGGAGCACGGGGCTGAGGGAGCGGGGCAGGAGGCGCCGGGAGCTGGGGGCCGGTAGGAGAGGGGGTGAGGGAGGTGGGAGGGAGCCAGGGCAGGGCTTGTGAGCACTGCACGGACGGGAGCCACGGGCTGTCCCAGGAAAGCGTTCGGGCACTGCTGTCGACAGGCTCAAAAGGGCCGCAGGCCCTGGCTGGAGACAGCCTGGGGCCCATCCTGCCCAAGCCGCCCTCATGGCCAGCCAGCCGCTGCCTGGGCCGTGCCCCGTGAAAGGGCAAGGGACACCCGAGCAGAGTCTGCCGAGGCCCCATCCCTGCCACCCAACAGCGTCCCACGGAGCCACGGGCACCCGGCACATCCCCAAAGCCTCTCCGGGCACCTGCCACCGCTGGGAGCCCCGAGCACCTCTGCCCCCAGCCCCGAGGGCGGTACCGTGCGCTGCCCTGAGGCGCTCGGCTCTCGCTCTGGGTTAGAAACCCCCTGGCCCTCTGCCCCGGCCCCCATCCAGCCCAGCCTTCCCCTGCATGCTGCACTCACCGATCGCCCAGGTCAGACAGCAGTGGGGCTGCCTGGCGATGTCCCTGGGGACAGCTCCCATTGTGACCTGTCCCCTGTGATGACACAGCCACCAGAGCAGCATCACCCAGCCGGCAAGCCCCAGCCTTCGTCCCCACCGCCCGGCCCAGCGGGTCCTGGCCATCACACCGAGTATGAACCCGCCCGGCAGGAGCGAGCTCCCAGGGGCTCTCTTGCCAAAGCGGGCAGACAGCCCCCAAAGCCGTAATTGAAATGGAAAGAGGGACTGTAGGTGGATGTCCCTGACTCACGTAGAGAGGTGCAAAGTCTTCTGGGCCAGGTGGTCTGACTCCGAGTTGTCTTGAAAAGAAGAGCTACGAGCCCTTGGGCAGAGACAAAACTCCTCCTGCCTCTTCTCCTCTTGGATTCCTTCTGCTGGGGCAGGACTTAGCCCTGCAAACCCTGATGGGCAGGCCACCCAAAGGAATTCAAAATGTGCACGTGTGAGAGAAGTTGACATGGCCCGTGGATGGTTTACTCCTGCTCTGCCACCCTGTGAGATGGATCGGCTCCCTTGGTGACATGTAGACATGGTGGTGCTCTTGGTGCCTTCGTGGCACTGATGGGGGGGTGGTGATGGTGTCTATCCCTGTGGCGGGATGAGGCCTCCCCATGGCAGGGTCTCTGTCCTTGCTGTGCTGGTGGGAGACCAGTGTTCCAAAAGAGACTCTATTTCCCAATGGTGATGAGGGGGTGCAGGAGGGGAGGTGCCTGGTGCTGCGGGACGCTCCTCCCTCCTGCGCCTGCCCTAGCTGTGCCTCCAGCTCTCAAGCTGCTGCTCTGCATTGGCTCGTGCCCAAGCCTCCCACCGGTGCAGCAAGCAGAGCATCCAGGGCCCCACTCCACACTCGTGGTGCTTGTTCCCTGTGCAGAGGGCTCACCACTTAGAGGCCATGATGTCCACCTCCCCAGGGGTCGCCCTGGGGCAATGCTGTTGGGCTCCCAGACATTGGTTTCCACAATTTCATGTGGTGCAACCCCCCTGCGCAAGCACAGCCACCTAGAGCAGGCTGCCCAGGACCATGTCCAGATGACCTTCAAAGGTTGGAGGCTCCACAGCCTCCCTGGGCAGCCTGTGTGAGTGTTCAGAATAGGCTAGACTAGACTAGACTAGAGTATTGTCAGTTGGAAGGCACCTACAACGATCATCTAGTCCAACTGCCTGACCACTTCAGGGCTGAGCAAAAGCTAAAGCATGTTCTTAAGGGCATTGTCCAAATGCCTCTTAAATACTGACAGGCCTGGCGCATCGACCACCTCTCTAGGAAGCCTGTTCCAGTGTTTGACCACCCTCTCGGTAAAGAAATGCTTCCTAAAGTCCGGTCTAAACCTCCCCGGCGCAGCTTTGAACCATTCCCACACGTCCTGTCACTGGATACCAGGGAGAAGAGATCAGCACCTCCCTCTCCGCTTCTCCTCCTCAGGAAGCTGTAGAGAGCAATGAGGTCGCCCCTCAGCCTCCTTTTCTCCAAACTACACAAACCCAGAGTCCTCAGCCGCTCCTCACAGGACATTCCTTGCAGCCCTTTCCCCAGCTCTGTTGCCCTCCTCTGGACCCATTCGAGTACCTGAACCTCCTTCTTAAACTGTGGGGCCCAGAACGGCCCACAGTACTCAAGGTGAGGCTGCACCAAGGCTAAAGACAGCAGGACAACCACCTCTTTGAGCGGCTGGTTATGCTGTGTTTGACGCACCCCACGAACGCGGTTTGCCCTCTTGGCTGCCAGGGCACGCTGCTGACTCGTATTGAGCCTGCTGTCCACCGGCACCCCCAGATCCCTTTCTGCAGGGCTGCTCTCCAGCCACTCCTCTCCCAGTGTGTGCTTGTGCCCGGCGTTACTCTGTCCTAGGTGCAGAATCTGGCATTTGGACTTGTTAAATTTCATCCCGTTAATCATTGCCCAATGCTTCAATCTGTCTAGATCCCTCTGCAAGGCCTCTTGTCCCTCAAGAGAGTCAACCGCACCGCCCAGTTTGGCATCATCAGCAAACTTGCTAACGGTGCATTCAGCTCCTGCATCCAGATCATTGATAGCTGTATGGAACAGAACTGGCCCTAGAATTGAACCCGGAGGCACACCGCTGGTGACCAGTTGCCAGGCAGATGTAACCCCGTTCACTACAACCCTTTGAGCTCTGCCCTTCAGCCAGTTCTTCACCCAGCGCACCGTCAACCTGCTCATCCCACACTTACCAAGTCAGTTAAGCAGGCCTTTCCCTTTGTGAACCCATGTTGACTATGCGTGATGATTGCATCGTTCTTTAAATGCCTTTCAATAGTAGCCAGTATAATCTCTTCCGCAATTTTTCCAGGAACTGGGGCTAGACTAACAGGTCTGTAGTTTCCCGGGTCTTCCCTCATGCCCTTCTGGTAGATTGGCATAATGTTGGCTAGCTTGCAGATGGCAGGGACCGCCCCAGACTCCCAAGACCTTTGGTAGATGACCGAGAGGGGTCCTGCCATGACATCCGCTAGCTCCTTCGGTACTCTGGGATGAATCCCATCAGGCCCCATGGACTTGTGAACATACAGCTGATACAGCTGGTCCCTTACAATTCCAGTGTCCACAAATGGAAAGTCACTGTTCCCACAGTCGTGGTCCTCCGACTCAGGGGACCGGGCAGCCCAAGGTCTATCAGTGTTATTAAAGGCTGAGGCAAAAGAAGCATTGAATGCCTCCATTTTTCTTCATCCCTATTAGTCAGGTGACCGTCTTCAACGAGTATCGGTCCAATGTTTTCTTTAGACCTCCTCTTGCTATTAACGTACCTAAGAAAGCCCTTGTTGTGATCTGACACAACACTGGCCAGTTTCAACTCTAATTGAGCTTTGGCCTTTCATGTCTTCTCCCTGCGTATACGAACCACAGCGCTGTACCCTTCCTGCGAACCCTGACCTTGCTTCCAGAGATCGTACAATTTCTTTTTCCTCTTGAGCTCCACGTGGAGTTCCTGTTCAGCCAAGCTGGCCTTCTGCCCCGCTTGCTTGACTGCCGACACAATGGGATTGCCTGCTGCTGTGCTTCTGAAAGGTGGTTCTTAAAAGCTGACCGGCACTCAGGGACTCCTAAGCCCTCAAAAGCAGATTCCCAGGGTATTCTGCTAAATAGCTCCCTGAATAGCTTGAAGTTTGCTCTCCTGAAGTCCAGGGTAGCAACTCTGCCGTCCTTTTTTCTCATTACACTGAAAATTTTAAACTCAGCCATTTCATGATCACTGTGGCCAACACAGCCACCTACCATCACATCTCCCATGAGTCCTTCTCTATGCACAAATAGCAAGTCTAGGAGGGCGTCTTTCCTAGCTGGCTCACTGAGTACTTGTGACAAGAAGTTATGATCTCCTACAAACTTCAAGAATTTCCAAGACCTGCTCGTCCCCCAGCACTAGGATATTCCCCATTGATGTCTGGGAAGTTGAAGTCTCCCATAAGGACAAGGGCTACCAATACAGAAATTTCTCCTAATTGCCCGTAGAATAACTCACCAGTGCTTACGTTCTGGCTGGGCGATCGGTAGTAGACGCCCACTACAACATCTTCTTTCTTTTCCAGACCCCTAATCCTCACCCAGAGGCTCTCAACCACATCACCGCTAACTGTAAGGGCTGTACAAACAAGCCTCTTCCTTGCATATAGCACGACAACTCCACCTCGCCTGCCCTGCCTATCCCTCCTGAACAGCCTGTAGCCCTCCACCCCAGCACTCCAGTCGTGGGACACATTCCAACAAGTCTGAGCACCACTGGAGTCAGGACATGCTTTCTTGTGTTCAGATGGAATTTCATGTTTTTTCATTGGTGGCCATTGGTTCTTGTCCTGTCAGTGGTCACTACTGAGAAAGGTCTGGCTCCCTTGCCCTCGTGCCCTCCGATCGGGTATACGGGCACAGAGGCATCTTCCCCTTAAAATGGAAGCAGAGCAGAAAACTGGGAAAGGAAGGAAAAAGGAGCCAGGGGAAGCATTCCGTTTTGGTACTACTGACCTACCTCAAAATGCCTCCCCGCTGCTTCTGCACCTGCGCAGGTAGCAACCCGCTGCCTGCCCACATTCCCCAACAAAGTGTTGGACAGACACTTGCAGACAGCGGGTTGGTTAAAACAAGCTAGTTTATTGTCCTATTTGCATTGCATAAAGGTCCCAGAGGGAATCGACTCTTTCCAACAGGATGGGTGGTCCCATCCTGTTACAGGTGGTAAGAGGAGCCCCAACTGCAAGGGCATCTTCAGCTGGACCGGCGGAGATTCCCCAAGCTCTGCTTATGCTGAGCTCCTCTTGAGCGGTGCCATCTCCGTGCCTAGTTTGCTCAGATCTGTGGCACAGGCTGCGCAGGCAGTCTGTGGGACGAGCAGGTTCTCTGTCCCAGTGTCCGAAATTGGCCCCGGGCCCCACCAGCGTGGGAGGAAGTAGGTCCTCAGGGTCACAGGCATGGGTGGAAAAGCCTGCGACCACCAGGATATGGGTGCAGAGCCGCAGACCTCTGAGGTGGAAATTGTCCTGCTGGGTGTGCCTCGTCGTGAGTCTGAAAAGCGGCAGGCATCTCGACAACGGCGCAGCTCTCTCTCCGGCCGTGGTGTGCTGCTGGTAAAGCCAGCCTCCGCCTACTCGAGGCTCGGGTAGGCGCCTGAGCTGCCTTGCTGCACTGCAAAAATCATCTCAGTGCAGATGTTCACGTTGGAGGTGCTTGTCAGCTGGAACCTGCAGGACTGGGAGGAGGGCAGCACCGTCAGCTGGCAGTGCTGCGACTGAGGCAAAAGCAGCCAGGCTGATCTCACCAACAGTTGGACCCAGCAGGCGATTTTCGCCACGTCTAAGTAGGAGCATGTGCAGAGGGTGCGTAGGAGGTACGAGCTCTGATCCCTCGGCAGCTTGTCGTCGGGGTGGTGGAGAAAGCACCAACTCTCCCCCAGCAGCTGCTCCCTCGAGCACGTGCACTCCAGCACCACCTGGATGCTGGAGCGCCTTGCTGGCAGCTGCCCCGTGGTGTCCAGCTCCAGGCTGAAGGAGTGCCCGGGGGGTGGCCGCAGGAGCACGAGCAGGGAGTAGGCGATGCTGTTCTCGCGGACACTCCAGGCTTCATAGGTGCCGTCCATCCCAATGGCTGGGTGCATCTGCGGCATGAAAGTCCTCTTGCAAAGCACTCGACAGGCACCAAGGAGGTCACCCACCAGCTCCTTCAGCACCTTGCACGTGTCGGGCAGGCCCTGCATTGGCGATGGGGTGGACACAGCCAAAGACCTGGCACCGTTGTCTGCACCATTGAGGTCTTCCTCCTCCTCGTCATCCTCCTCCTCACTGCTGGAGCTGTCCTGCTCGCTGCAGCTGTCAGAGGCAAGCTTCATTTCCCTGGCCAGCCAGCAGGCGTTGGCGAGCAGGACCAGGGCTCCTGCAGCAGTCCAAAATGTCCACTGCTGCAACACAGAAGGGAGCGTGGCTTCCTCCGTGCCCCTGCTCCGCTCAATCTCCTGCAGCAGCCAAGTCATCTGCTGATGCAGATACTCCTCACGCTGCTGCATCCGCTCGGCCGTGGCCATGTCTATGTGGGGATCGTGCTTCAGCCCGTGCTGGACGGCCAGCACAGCCAGGACGAGGGCAATTGCCGCAGCCATGGCCTGGAGGAGGTGGGAGAAAAGGGGGCTCAGCAGGGCTGGGTGGGAGGGAGCACGGGGCTGAGGGAGCGGGGCAGGAGGCGCCGGGAGCTGGGGGCCGGTAGGAGAGGGGTGAGGGAGGTGGGAGGGAGCCAGGGCAGGGCTTGTGAGCACTGCACGGACGGGAGCCACGGGCTGTCCCAGGAAAGCGTTCGGGCACTGCTGTCGACAGGCTCAAAAGGGCCGCAGGCCCTGGCTGGAGACAGCCTGGGGCCCATCCTGCCCAAGCCGCCCTCATGGCCAGCCAGCCGCTGCCTGGGCCGTGCCCCGTGAAAGGGCAAGGGACACCCGAGCAGAGTCTGCCGAGGCCCCATCCCTGCCACCCAACAGCGTCCCCACGGAGCCACGGGCACCCGGCACATCCCCAAAGCCTCTCCGGGCACCTGCCACCGCTGGGAGCCCCGAGCACCTCTGCCCCCAGCCCCGAGGGCGGTACCGTGCGCTGCCCTGAGGCGCTCGGCTCTCGCTCTGGGTTAGAAACCCCCTGGCCCTCTGCCCCGGCCCCCATCCAGCCCAGCCTTCCCCCTGCATGCTGCACTCACCGATCGCCCAGGTCAGACAGCAGTGGGGCTGCCTGGCGATGTCCCTGGGGACAGCTCCCATTGTGACCTGTCCCCTGTGATGACACAGCCACCAGAGCAGCATCACCCAGCCGGCAAGCCCCAGCCTTCGTCCCCACCGCCCGGCCCAGCGGGTCCTGGCCATCACACCGAGTATGAACCCGCCCGGCAGGAGCGAGCTCCCAGGGGCTCTCTTGCCAAAGCGGGCAGACAGCCCCAAAGCCGTAATTGAAATGGAAAGAGGGACTGTAGGTGGATGTCCCTGACTCACGTAGAGAGGTGCAAAGTCTTCTGGGCCAGGTGGTCTGACTCCGAGTTGTCTTGAAAAGAAGAGCTACGAGCCCTTGGGCAGAGACAAAACTCCTCCTGCCTCTTCTCCTCTTGGATTCCTTCTGCTGGGGCAGGACTTAGCCCTGCAAACCCTGATGGGCAGGCCACCCAAAGGAATTCAAAATGTGCACGTGTGAGAGAAGTTGACATGGCCCGTGGATGGTTTACTCCTGCTCTGCCACCCTGTGAGATGGATCGGCTCCCTTGGTGACATGTAGACATGGTGGTGCTCTTGGTGCCTTCGTGGCACTGATGGGGGGGTGGTGATGGTGTCTATCCCTGTGGCGGGATGAGGCCTCCCCATGGCAGGGTCTCTGTCCTTGCTGTGCTGGTGGGAGACCAGTGTTCCAAAAGAGACTCTATTTCCCAATGGTGATGAGGGGGTGCAGGAGGGGAGGTGCCTGGTGCTGCGGGACGCTCCTCCCTCCTGCGCCTGCCCTAGCTGTGCCTCCAGCTCTCAAGCTGCTGCTCTGCATTGGCTCGTGCCCAAGCCTCCCACCGGTGCAGCAAGCAGAGCATCCAGGGCCCCACTCCACACTCGTGGTGCTTGTTCCCTGTGCAGAGGGCTCACCACTTAGAGGCCATGATGTCCACCTCCCCAGGGGTCGCCCTGGGGCAATGCTGTTGGGCTCCCAGACATTGGTTTCCACAATTTCATGTGGTGCAACCCCCCTGCGCAAGCACAGCCACCTAGAGCAGGCTGCCCAGGACCATGTCCAGATGACCTTCAAAGGTTGGAGGCTCCACAGCCTCCCTGGGCAGCCTGTGTGAGTGTTCAGAATAGGCTAGACTAGACTAGACTAGAGTATTGTCAGTTGGAAGGCACCTACAACGATCATCTAGTCCAACTGCCTGACCACTTCAGGGCTGAGCAAAAGCTAAAGCATGTTCTTAAGGGCATTGTCCAAATGCCTCTTAAATACTGACAGGCCTGGCGCATCGACCACCTCTCTAGGAAGCCTGTTCCAGTGTTTGACCACCCTCTCGGTAAAGAAATGCTTCCTAAAGTCCGGTCTAAACCTCCCCGGCGCAGCTTTGAACCATTCCCACACGTCCTGTCACTGGATACCAGGGAGAAGAGATCAGCACCTCCCTCTCCGCTTCTCCTCCTCAGGAAGCTGTAGAGAGCAATGAGGTCGCCCCTCAGCCTCCTTTTCTCCAAACTACACAAACCCAGAGTCCTCAGCCGCTCCTCACAGGACATTCCTTGCAGCCCTTTCCCCAGCTCTGTTGCCCTCCTCTGGACCCATTCGAGTACCTGAACCTCCTTCTTAAACTGTGGGGCCCAGAACGGCCCACAGTACTCAAGGTGAGGCTGCACCAAGGCTAAAGACAGCAGGACAACCACCTCTTTTGAGCGGCTGGTTATGCTGTGTTTGACGCACCCCACGAACGCGGTTTGCCCTCTTGGCTGCCAGGGCACGCTGCTGACTCGTATTGAGCCTGCTGTCCACCGGCACCCCAGATCCCTTTCTGCAGGGCTGCTCTCCAGCCACTCCTCTCCCAGTGTGTGCTTGTGCCCGGCGTTACTCTGTCCTAGGTGCAGAATCTGGCATTTGGACTTGTTAAATTTCATCCCGTTAATCATTGCCCAATGCTTCAATCTGTCTAGATCCCTCTGCAAGGCCTCTTGTCCCTCAAGAGAGTCAACCGCACCGCCCAGTTTGGCATCATCAGCAAACTTGCTAACGGTGCATTCAGCTCCTGCATCCAGATCATTGATAGCTGTATGGAACAGAACTGGCCCTAGAATTGAACCCGGAGGCACACCGCTGGTGACCAGTTGCCAGGCAGATGTAACCCCGTTCACTACAACCCTTTGAGCTCTGCCCTTCAGCCAGTTCTTCACCCAGCGCACCGTCAACCTGCTCATCCCACACTTACCAAGTCAGTTAAGCAGGCCTTTCCCTTTGTGAACCCATGTTGACTATGCGTGATGATTGCATCGTTCTTTAAATGCCTTTCAATAGTAGCCAGTATAATCTCTTCCGCAATTTTTCCAGGAACTGGGGCTAGACTAACAGGTCTGTAGTTTCCCGGGTCTTCCCTCATGCCCTTCTGGTAGATTGGCATAATGTTGGCTAGCTTGCAGATGGCAGGGACCGCCCCAGACTCCCAAGACCTTTGGTAGATGACCGAGAGGGGTCCTGCCATGACATCCGCTAGCTCCTTCGGTACTCTGGGATGAATCCCATCAGGCCCCATGGACTTGTGAACATACAGCTGATACAGCTGGTCCCTTACAATTCCAGTGTCCACAAATGGAAAGTCACTGTTCCCACAGTCGTGGTCCTCCGACTCAGGGGACCGGGCAGCCCAAGGTCTATCAGTGTTATTAAAGGCTGAGGCAAAAGAAGCATTGAATGCCTCCATTTTTTCTTCATCCCTATTAGTCAGGTGACCGTCTTCAACGAGTATCGGTCCAATGTTTTCTTTAGACCTCCTCTTGCTATTAACGTACCTAAGAAAGCCCTTGTTGTGATCTGACACAACACTGGCCAGTTTCAACTCTAATTGAGCTTTGGCCTTTCATGTCTTCTCCCTGCGTATACGAACCACAGCGCTGTACCCTTCCTGCGAACCCTGACCTTGCTTCCAGAGATCGTACAATTTCTTTTTCCTCTTGAGCTCCACGTGGAGTTCCCTGTTCAGCCAAGCTGGCCTTCTGCCCCGCTTGCTTGACTGCCGACACAATGGGATTGCCTGCTGCTGTGCTTCTGAAAGGTGGTTCTTAAAAGCTGACCAGCACTCAGGGACTCCTAAGCCCTCAAAAGCAGATTCCCAGGGTATTCTGCTAAATAGCTCCCTGAATAGCTTGAAGTTTGCTCTCCTGAAGTCCAGGGTAGCAACTCTGCCGTCCTTTTTTCTCATTACACTGAAAATTTTAAACTCAGCCATTTCATGATCACTGTGGCCAACACAGCCACCTACCATCACATCTCCCATGAGTCCTTCTCTATGCACAAATAGCAAGTCTAGGAGGGCGTCTTTCCTAGCTGGCTCACTGAGTACTTGTGACAAGAAGTTATGATCTCCTACAAACTTCAAGAATTTCCAAGACCTGCTCGTCCCCCAGCACTAGGATATTCCCCATTGATGTCTGGGAAGTTGAAGTCTCCCATAAGGACAAGGGCTACCAATACAGAAATTTCTCCTAATTGCCCGTAGAATAACTCACCAGTGCTTACGTTCTGGCTGGGCGATCGGTAGTAGACGCCCACTACAACATCTTCTTTCTTTTCCAGACCCCTAATCCTCACCCAGAGGCTCTCAACCACATCACCGCTAACTGTAAGGGCTGTACAAACAAGCCTCTTCCTTGCATATAGCACGACAACTCCACCTCGCCTGCCCTGCCTATCCCTCCTGAACAGCCTGTAGCCCTCCACCCCAGCACTCCAGTCGTGGGACACATTCCAACAAGTCTGAGCACCACTGGAGTCAGGACATGCTTTCTTGTGTTCAGATGGAATTTCATGTTTTTTCATTGGTGGCCATTGGTTCTTGTCCTGTCAGTGGTCACTACTGAGAAAGGTCTGGCTCCCTTGCCCTCGTGCCCTCCGATCGGGTATACGGGCACAGAGGCATCTTCCCCTTAAAATGGAAGCAGAGCAGAAAACTGGGAAAGGAAGGAAAAAGGAGCCAGGGAAGCATTCCGTTTTGGTACTACTGACCTACCTCAAAATGCCTCCCCGCTGCTTCTGCACCTGCGCAGGTAGCAACCCGCTGCCTGCCCACATTCCCCAACAAAGTGTTGGACAGACACTTGCAGACAGCGGGTTGGTTAAAACAAGCTAGTTTATTGTCCTATTTGCATTGCATAAAGGTCCCAGAGGGAATCGACTCTTTCCAACAGGATGGGTGGTCCCATCCTGTTACAGGTGGTAAGAGGAGCCCCAACTGCAAGGGCATCTTCAGCTGGACCGGCGGAGATTCCCAAGCTCTGCTTATGCTGAGCTCCTCTTGAGCGGTGCCATCTCCGTGCCTAGTTTGCTCAGATCTGTGGCACAGGCTGCGCAGGCAGTCTGTGGGACGAGCAGGTTCTCTGTCCCAGTGTCCGAAATTGGCCCCCGGGCCCCACCAGCGTGGGAGGGAAGTAGGTCCTCAGGGTCACAGGCATGGGTGGAAAAGCCTGCGACCACCAGGATATGGGTGCAGAGCCGCAGACCTCTGAGGTGGAAATTGTCCTGCTGGGTGTGCCTCGTCGTGAGTCTGAAAAGCGGCAGGCATCTCGACAACGGCGCAGCTCTCTCTCCGGCCGTGGTGTGCTGCTGGTAAAGCCAGCCTCCGCCTACTCGAGGCTCGGGTAGGCGCCTGAGCTGCCTTGCTGCACTGCAAAAATCATCTCAGTGCAGATGTTCACGTTGGAGGTGCTTGTCAGCTGGAACCTGCAGGACTGGGAGGAGGGCAGCACCGTCAGCTGGCAGTGCTGCGACTGAGGCAAAAGCAGCCAGGCTGATCTCACCAACAGTTGGACCCAGCAGGCGATTTTCGCCACGTCTAAGTAGGAGCATGTGCAGAGGGTGCGTAGGAGGTACGAGCTCTGATCCCTCGGCAGCTTGTCGTCGGGGTGGTGGAGAAAGCACCAACTCTCCCCCAGCAGCTGCTCCCTCGAGCACGTGCACTCCAGCACCACCTGGATGCTGGAGCGCCTTGCTGGCAGCTGCCCCGTGGTGTCCAGCTCCAGGCTGAAGGAGTGCCCGGGGGGTGGCCGCAGGAGCACGAGCAGGGAGTAGGCGATGCTGTTCTCGCGGACACTCCAGGCTTCATAGGTGCCGTCCATCCCAATGGCTGGGTGCATCTGCGGCATGAAAGTCCTCTTGCAAAGCACTCGACAGGCACCAAGGAGGTCACCCACCAGCTCCTTCAGCACCTTGCACGTGTCGGGCAGGCCCTGCATTGGCGATGGGGTGGACACAGCCAAAGACCTGGCACCGTTGTCTGCACCATTGAGGTCTTCCTCCTCCTCGTCATCCTCCTCCTCACTGCTGGAGCTGTCCTGCTCGCTGCAGCTGTCAGAGGCAAGCTTCATTTCCCTGGCCAGCCAGCAGGCGTTGGCGAGCAGGACCAGGGCTCCTGCAGCAGTCCAAAATGTCCACTGCTGCAACACAGAAGGGAGCGTGGCTTCCTCCGTGCCCCTGCTCCGCTCAATCTCCTGCAGCAGCCAAGTCATCTGCTGATGCAGATACTCCTCACGCTGCTGCATCCGCTCGGCCGTGGCCATGTCTATGTGGGGATCGTGCTTCAGCCCGTGCTGGACGGCCAGCACAGCCAGGACGAGGGCAATTGCCGCAGCCATGGCCTGGAGGAGGTGGGAGAAAAGGGGCTCAGCAGGGCTGGGTGGGAGGGAGCACGGGGCTGAGGGAGCGGGGCAGGAGGCGCCGGGAGCTGGGGGCCGGTAGGAGAGGGGGTGAGGGAGGTGGGAGGAGCCAGGGCAGGGCTTGTGAGCACTGCACGGACGGGAGCCACGGGCTGTCCCAGGAAAGCGTTCGGGCACTGCTGTCGACAGGCTCAAAGGGCCGCAGGCCCTGGCTGGAGACAGCCTGGGGCCCATCCTGCCCAAGCCGCCCTCATGGCCAGCCAGCCGCTGCCTGGGCCGTGCCCCGTGAAAGGGCAAGGGACACCCGAGCAGAGTCTGCCGAGGCCCCATCCCTGCCACCCAACAGCGTCCCACGGAGCCACGGGCACCCGGCACATCCCCAAAGCCTCTCCGGGCACCTGCCACCGCTGGGAGCCCCGAGCACCTCTGCCCCCAGCCCCGAGGGCGGTACCGTGCGCTGCCCTGAGGCGCTCGGCTCTCGCTCTGGGTTAGAAACCCCCTGGCCCTCTGCCCCGGCCCCCATCCAGCCCAGCCTTCCCCTGCATGCTGCACTCACCGATCGCCCAGGTCAGACAGCAGTGGGGCTGCCTGGCGATGTCCCTGGGGACAGCTCCCATTGTGACCTGTCCCCTGTGATGACACAGCCACCAGAGCAGCATCACCCAGCCGGCAAGCCCCAGCCTTCGTCCCCACCGCCCGGCCCAGCGGGTCCTGGCCATCACACCGAGTATGAACCCGCCCGGCAGGAGCGAGCTCCCAGGGGCTCTCTTGCCAAAGCGGGCAGACAGCCCCCAAAGCCGTAATTGAAATGGAAAGAGGGACTGTAGGTGGATGTCCCTGACTCACGTAGAGAGGTGCAAAGTCTTCTGGGCCAGGTGGTCTGACTCCGAGTTGTCTTGAAAAGAAGAGCTACGAGCCCTTGGGCAGAGACAAAACTCCTCCTGCCTCTTCTCCTCTTGGATTCCTTCTGCTGGGGCAGGACTTAGCCCTGCAAACCCTGATGGGCAGGCCACCCAAAGGAATTCAAAATGTGCACGTGTGAGAGAAGTTGACATGGCCCGTGGATGGTTTACTCCTGCTCTGCCACCCTGTGAGATGGATCGGCTCCCTTGGTGACATGTAGACATGGTGGTGCTCTTGGTGCCTTCGTGGCACTGATGGGGGGGTGGTGATGGTGTCTATCCCTGTGGCGGGATGAGGCCTCCCCATGGCAGGGTCTCTGTCCTTGCTGTGCTGGTGGGAGACCAGTGTTCCAAAAGAGACTCTATTTCCCAATGGTGATGAGGGTGCAGGAGGGAGGTGCCTGGTGCTGCGGGACGCTCCTCCCTCCTGCGCCTGCCCTAGCTGTGCCTCCAGCTCTCAAGCTGCTGCTCTGCATTGGCTCGTGCCCAAGCCTCCCACCGGTGCAGCAAGCAGAGCATCCAGGGCCCCACTCCACACTCGTGGTGCTTGTTCCCTGTGCAGAGGGCTCACCACTTAGAGGCCATGATGTCCACCTCCCCAGGGGTCGCCCTGGGGCAATGCTGTTGGGCTCCCAGACATTGGTTTCCACAATTTCATGTGGTGCAACCCCCCTGCGCAAGCACAGCCACCTAGAGCAGGCTGCCCAGGACCATGTCCAGATGACCTTCAAAGGTTGGAGGCTCCACAGCCTCCTGGGCAGCCTGTGTGAGTGTTCAGAATAGGCTAGACTAGACTAGACTAGAGTATTGTCAGTTGGAAGGCACCTACAACGATCATCTAGTCCAACTGCCTGACCACTTCAGGGCTGAGCAAAAGCTAAAGCATGTTCTTAAGGGCATTGTCCAAATGCCTCTTAAATACTGACAGGCCTGGCGCATCGACCACCTCTCTAGGAAGCCTGTTCCAGTGTTTGACCACCCTCTCGGTAAAGAAATGCTTCCTAAAGTCCGGTCTAAACCTCCCCGGCGCAGCTTTGAACCATTCCCACACGTCCTGTCACTGGATACCAGGGAGAAGAGATCAGCACCTCCCTCTCCGCTTCTCCTCCTCAGGAAGCTGTAGAGAGCAATGAGGTCGCCCCTCAGCCTCCTTTTCTCCAAACTACACAAACCCAGAGTCCTCAGCCGCTCCTCACAGGACATTCCTTGCAGCCCTTTCCCCAGCTCTGTTGCCCTCCTCTGGACCCATTCGAGTACCTGAACCTCCTTCTTAAACTGTGGGGCCCAGAACGGCCCACAGTACTCAAGGTGAGGCTGCACCAAGGCTAAAGACAGCAGGACAACCACCTCTTTTGAGCGGCTGGTTATGCTGTGTTTGACGCACCCCACGAACGCGGTTTGCCCTCTTGGCTGCCAGGGCACGCTGCTGACTCGTATTGAGCCTGCTGTCCACCGGCACCCCCAGATCCCTTTCTGCAGGGCTGCTCTCCAGCCACTCCTCTCCCAGTGTGTGCTTGTGCCCGGCGTTACTCTGTCCTAGGTGCAGAATCTGGCATTTGGACTTGTTAAATTTCATCCCGTTAATCATTGCCCAATGCTTCAATCTGTCTAGATCCCTCTGCAAGGCCTCTTGTCCCTCAAGAGAGTCAACCGCACCGCCCAGTTTGGCATCATCAGCAAACTTGCTAACGGTGCATTCAGCTCCTGCATCCAGATCATTGATAGCTGTATGGAACAGAACTGGCCCTAGAATTGAACCCGGAGGCACACCGCTGGTGACCAGTTGCCAGGCAGATGTAACCCCGTTCACTACAACCCTTTGAGCTCTGCCCTTCAGCCAGTTCTTCACCCAGCGCACCGTCAACCTGCTCATCCCACACTTACCAAGTCAGTTAAGCAGGCCTTTCCCTTTGTGAACCCATGTTGACTATGCGTGATGATTGCATCGTTCTTTAAATGCCTTTCAATAGTAGCCAGTATAATCTCTTCCGCAATTTTTCCAGGAACTGGGGCTAGACTAACAGGTCTGTAGTTTCCCGGGTCTTCCCTCATGCCCTTCTGGTAGATTGGCATAATGTTGGCTAGCTTGCAGATGGCAGGGACCGCCCCAGACTCCCAAGACCTTTGGTAGATGACCGAGAGGGGTCCTGCCATGACATCCGCTAGCTCCTTCGGTACTCTGGGATGAATCCCATCAGGCCCCATGGACTTGTGAACATACAGCTGATACAGCTGGTCCCTTACAATTCCAGTGTCCACAAATGGAAAGTCACTGTTCCCACAGTCGTGGTCCTCCGACTCAGGGGACCGGGCAGCCCAAGGTCTATCAGTGTTATTAAAGGCTGAGGCAAAAGAAGCATTGAATGCCTCCATTTTTTCTTCATCCCTATTAGTCAGGTGACCGTCTTCAACGAGTATCGGTCCAATGTTTTCTTTAGACCTCCTCTTGCTATTAACGTACCTAAGAAAGCCCTTGTTGTGATCTGACACAACACTGGCCAGTTTCAACTCTAATTGAGCTTTGGCCTTTCATGTCTTCTCCCTGCGTATACGAACCACAGCGCTGTACCCTTCCTGCGAACCCTGACCTTGCTTCCAGAGATCGTACAATTTCTTTTTCCTCTTGAGCTCCACGTGGAGTTCCCTGTTCAGCCAAGCTGGCCTTCTGCCCCGCTTGCTTGACTGCCGACACAATGGGATTGCCTGCTGCTGTGCTTCTGAAAGGTGGTTCTTAAAAGCTGACCAGCACTCAGGGACTCCTAAGCCCTCAAAAGCAGATTCCCAGGGTATTCTGCTAAATAGCTCCCTGAATAGCTTGAAGTTTGCTCTCCTGAAGTCCAGGGTAGCAACTCTGCCGTCCTTTTTTCTCATTACACTGAAAATTTTAAACTCAGCCATTTCATGATCACTGTGGCCAACACAGCCACCTACCATCACATCTCCCATGAGTCCTTCTCTATGCACAAATAGCAAGTCTAGGAGGGCGTCTTTCCTAGCTGGCTCACTGAGTACTTGTGACAAGAAGTTATGATCTCCTACAAACTTCAAGAATTTCCAAGACCTGCTCGTCCCCCAGCACTAGGATATTCCCCATTGATGTCTGGGAAGTTGAAGTCTCCCATAAGGACAAGGGCTACCAATACAGAAATTTCTCCTAATTGCCCGTAGAATAACTCACCAGTGCTTACGTTCTGGCTGGGCGATCGGTAGTAGACGCCCACTACAACATCTTCTTTCTTTTCCAGACCCCTAATCCTCACCCAGAGGCTCTCAACCACATCACCGCTAACTGTAAGGGCTGTACAAACAAGCCTCTTCCTTGCATATAGCACGACAACTCCACCTCGCCTGCCCTGCCTATCCCTCCTGAACAGCCTGTAGCCCTCCACCCCAGCACTCCAGTCGTGGGACACATTCCAACAAGTCTGAGCACCACTGGAGTCAGGACATGCTTTCTTGTGTTCAGATGGAATTTCATGTTTTTTCATTGGTGGCCATTGGTTCTTGTCCTGTCAGTGGTCACTACTGAGAAAGGTCTGGCTCCCTTGCCCTCGTGCCCTCCGATCGGGTATACGGGCACAGAGGCATCTTCCCCTTAAAATGGAAGCAGAGCAGAAAACTGGGAAAGGAAGGAAAAGGAGCCAGGGGAAGCATTCCGTTTTGGTACTACTGACCTACCTCAAAATGCCTCCCCGCTGCTTCTGCACCTGCGCAGGTAGCAACCCGCTGCCTGCCCACATTCCCCAACAAAGTGTTGGACAGACACTTGCAGACAGCGGGTTGGTTAAAACAAGCTAGTTTATTGTCCTATTTGCATTGCATAAAGGTCCCAGAGGGAATCGACTCTTTCCAACAGGATGGGTGGTCCCATCCTGTTACAGGTGGTAAGAGGAGCCCCAACTGCAAGGGCATCTTCAGCTGGACCGGCGGAGATTCCCCAAGCTCTGCTTATGCTGAGCTCCTCTTGAGCGGTGCCATCTCCGTGCCTAGTTTGCTCAGATCTGTGGCACAGGCTGCGCAGGCAGTCTGTGGGACGAGCAGGTTCTCTGTCCCAGTGTCCGAAATTGGCCCCGGGCCCCACCAGCGTGGGAGGGAAGTAGGTCCTCAGGGTCACAGGCATGGGTGGAAAAGCCTGCGACCACCAGGATATGGGTGCAGAGCCGCAGACCTCTGAGGTGGAAATTGTCCTGCTGGGTGTGCCTCGTCGTGAGTCTGAAAAGCGGCAGGCATCTCGACAACGGCGCAGCTCTCTCTCCGGCCGTGGTGTGCTGCTGGTAAAGCCAGCCTCCGCCTACTCGAGGCTCGGGTAGGCGCCTGAGCTGCCTTGCTGCACTGCAAAAATCATCTCAGTGCAGATGTTCACGTTGGAGGTGCTTGTCAGCTGGAACCTGCAGGACTGGGAGGAGGGCAGCACCGTCAGCTGGCAGTGCTGCGACTGAGGCAAAAGCAGCCAGGCTGATCTCACCAACAGTTGGACCCAGCAGGCGATTTTCGCCACGTCTAAGTAGGAGCATGTGCAGAGGGTGCGTAGGAGGTACGAGCTCTGATCCCTCGGCAGCTTGTCGTCGGGGTGGTGGAGAAAGCACCAACTCTCCCCCAGCAGCTGCTCCCTCGAGCACGTGCACTCCAGCACCACCTGGATGCTGGAGCGCCTTGCTGGCAGCTGCCCCGTGGTGTCCAGCTCCAGGCTGAAGGAGTGCCCGGGGGGTGGCCGCAGGAGCACGAGCAGGGAGTAGGCGATGCTGTTCTCGCGGACACTCCAGGCTTCATAGGTGCCGTCCATCCCAATGGCTGGGTGCATCTGCGGCATGAAAGTCCTCTTGCAAAGCACTCGACAGGCACCAAGGAGGTCACCCACCAGCTCCTTCAGCACCTTGCACGTGTCGGGCAGGCCCTGCATTGGCGATGGGGTGGACACAGCCAAAGACCTGGCACCGTTGTCTGCACCATTGAGGTCTTCCTCCTCCTCGTCATCCTCCTCCTCACTGCTGGAGCTGTCCTGCTCGCTGCAGCTGTCAGAGGCAAGCTTCATTTCCCTGGCCAGCCAGCAGGCGTTGGCGAGCAGGACCAGGGCTCCTGCAGCAGTCCAAAATGTCCACTGCTGCAACACAGAAGGGAGCGTGGCTTCCTCCGTGCCCCTGCTCCGCTCAATCTCCTGCAGCAGCCAAGTCATCTGCTGATGCAGATACTCCTCACGCTGCTGCATCCGCTCGGCCGTGGCCATGTCTATGTGGGGATCGTGCTTCAGCCCGTGCTGGACGGCCAGCACAGCCAGGACGAGGGCAATTGCCGCAGCCATGGCCTGGAGGAGGTGGGAGAAAAGGGGGCTCAGCAGGGCTGGGTGGGAGGGAGCACGGGGCTGAGGGAGCGGGGCAGGAGGCGCCGGGAGCTGGGGGCCGGTAGGAGAGGGGGTGAGGGAGGTGGGAGGGAGCCAGGGCAGGGCTTGTGAGCACTGCACGGACGGGAGCCACGGGCTGTCCCAGGAAAGCGTTCGGGCACTGCTGTCGACAGGCTCAAAAGGGCCGCAGGCCCTGGCTGGAGACAGCCTGGGGCCCATCCTGCCCAAGCCGCCCTCATGGCCAGCCAGCCGCTGCCTGGGCCGTGCCCCGTGAAAGGGCAAGGGACACCCGAGCAGAGTCTGCCGAGGCCCCATCCCTGCCACCCAACAGCGTCCCACGGAGCCACGGGCACCCGGCACATCCCCAAAGCCTCTCCGGGCACCTGCCACCGCTGGGAGCCCCGAGCACCTCTGCCCCCAGCCCCGAGGGCGGTACCGTGCGCTGCCCTGAGGCGCTCGGCTCTCGCTCTGGGTTAGAAACCCCCTGGCCCTCTGCCCCGGCCCCCATCCAGCCCAGCCTTCCCCCTGCATGCTGCACTCACCGATCGCCCAGGTCAGACAGCAGTGGGGCTGCCTGGCGATGTCCCTGGGGACAGCTCCCATTGTGACCTGTCCCCTGTGATGACACAGCCACCAGAGCAGCATCACCCAGCCGGCAAGCCCCAGCCTTCGTCCCCACCGCCCGGCCCAGCGGGTCCTGGCCATCACACCGAGTATGAACCCGCCCGGCAGGAGCGAGCTCCCAGGGGCTCTCTTGCCAAAGCGGGCAGACAGCCCCCAAAGCCGTAATTGAAATGGAAAGAGGGACTGTAGGTGGATGTCCCTGACTCACGTAGAGAGGTGCAAAGTCTTCTGGGCCAGGTGGTCTGACTCCGAGTTGTCTTGAAAAGAAGAGCTACGAGCCCTTGGGCAGAGACAAAACTCCTCCTGCCTCTTCTCCTCTTGGATTCCTTCTGCTGGGGCAGGACTTAGCCCTGCAAACCCTGATGGGCAGGCCACCCAAAGGAATTCAAAATGTGCACGTGTGAGAGAAGTTGACATGGCCCGTGGATGGTTTACTCCTGCTCTGCCACCCTGTGAGATGGATCGGCTCCCTTGGTGACATGTAGACATGGTGGTGCTCTTGGTGCCTTCGTGGCACTGATGGGGGGGTGGTGATGGTGTCTATCCCTGTGGCGGGATGAGGCCTCCCCATGGCAGGGTCTCTGTCCTTGCTGTGCTGGTGGGAGACCAGTGTTCCAAAAGAGACTCTATTTCCCAATGGTGATGAGGGGGTGCAGGAGGGGAGGTGCCTGGTGCTGCGGGACGCTCCTCCCTCCTGCGCCTGCCCTAGCTGTGCCTCCAGCTCTCAAGCTGCTGCTCTGCATTGGCTCGTGCCCAAGCCTCCCACCGGTGCAGCAAGCAGAGCATCCAGGGCCCCACTCCACACTCGTGGTGCTTGTTCCCTGTGCAGAGGGCTCACCACTTAGAGGCCATGATGTCCACCTCCCCAGGGGTCGCCCTGGGGCAATGCTGTTGGGCTCCCAGACATTGGTTTCCACAATTTCATGTGGTGCAACCCCCCTGCGCAAGCACAGCCACCTAGAGCAGGCTGCCCAGGACCATGTCCAGATGACCTTCAAAGGTTGGAGGCTCCACAGCCTCCCTGGGCAGCCTGTGTGAGTGTTCAGAATAGGCTAGACTAGACTAGACTAGAGTATTGTCAGTTGGAAGGCACCTACAACGATCATCTAGTCCAACTGCCTGACCACTTCAGGGCTGAGCAAAAGCTAAAGCATGTTCTTAAGGGCATTGTCCAAATGCCTCTTAAATACTGACAGGCCTGGCGCATCGACCACCTCTCTAGGAAGCCTGTTCCAGTGTTTGACCACCCTCTCGGTAAAGAAATGCTTCCTAAAGTCCGGTCTAAACCTCCCCCGGCGCAGCTTTGAACCATTCCCACACGTCCTGTCACTGGATACCAGGGAGAAGAGATCAGCACCTCCCTCTCCGCTTCTCCTCCTCAGGAAGCTGTAGAGAGCAATGAGGTCGCCCCTCAGCCTCCTTTTCTCCAAACTACACAAACCCAGAGTCCTCAGCCGCTCCTCACAGGACATTCCTTGCAGCCCTTTCCCCAGCTCTGTTGCCCTCCTCTGGACCCATTCGAGTACCTGAACCTCCTTCTTAAACTGTGGGGCCCAGAACGGCCCACAGTACTCAAGGTGAGGCTGCACCAAGGCTAAAGACAGCAGGACAACCACCTCTTTTGAGCGGCTGGTTATGCTGTGTTTGACGCACCCCACGAACGCGGTTTGCCCTCTTGGCTGCCAGGGCACGCTGCTGACTCGTATTGAGCCTGCTGTCCACCGGCACCCCCAGATCCCTTTCTGCAGGGCTGCTCTCCAGCCACTCCTCTCCCAGTGTGTGCTTGTGCCCGGCGTTACTCTGTCCTAGGTGCAGAATCTGGCATTTGGACTTGTTAAATTTCATCCCGTTAATCATTGCCCAATGCTTCAATCTGTCTAGATCCCTCTGCAAGGCCTCTTGTCCCTCAAGAGAGTCAACCGCACCGCCCAGTTTGGCATCATCAGCAAACTTGCTAACGGTGCATTCAGCTCCTGCATCCAGATCATTGATAGCTGTATGGAACAGAACTGGCCCTAGAATTGAACCCGGAGGCACACCGCTGGTGACCAGTTGCCAGGCAGATGTAACCCCGTTCACTACAACCCTTTGAGCTCTGCCCTTCAGCCAGTTCTTCACCCAGCGCACCGTCAACCTGCTCATCCCACACTTACCAAGTCAGTTAAGCAGGCCTTTCCCTTTGTGAACCCATGTTGACTATGCGTGATGATTGCATCGTTCTTTAAATGCCTTTCAATAGTAGCCAGTATAATCTCTTCCGCAATTTTTCCAGGAACTGGGGCTAGACTAACAGGTCTGTAGTTTCCCGGGTCTTCCCTCATGCCCTTCTGGTAGATTGGCATAATGTTGGCTAGCTTGCAGATGGCAGGGACCGCCCCAGACTCCCAAGACCTTTGGTAGATGACCGAGAGGGGTCCTGCCATGACATCCGCTAGCTCCTTCGGTACTCTGGGATGAATCCCATCAGGCCCCATGGACTTGTGAACATACAGCTGATACAGCTGGTCCCTTACAATTCCAGTGTCCACAAATGGAAAGTCACTGTTCCCACAGTCGTGGTCCTCCGACTCAGGGGACCGGGCAGCCCAAGGTCTATCAGTGTTATTAAAGGCTGAGGCAAAAGAAGCATTGAATGCCTCCATTTTTTCTTCATCCCTATTAGTCAGGTGACCGTCTTCAACGAGTATCGGTCCAATGTTTTCTTTAGACCTCCTCTTGCTATTAACGTACCTAAGAAAGCCCTTGTTGTGATCTGACACAACACTGGCCAGTTTCAACTCTAATTGAGCTTTGGCCTTTCATGTCTTCTCCCTGCGTATACGAACCACAGCGCTGTACCCTTCCTGCGAACCCTGACCTTGCTTCCAGAGATCGTACAATTTCTTTTTCCTCTTGAGCTCCACGTGGAGTTCCCTGTTCAGCCAAGCTGGCCTTCTGCCCCGCTTGCTTGACTGCCGACACAATGGGATTGCCTGCTGCTGTGCTTCTGAAAGGTGGTTCTTAAAAGCTGACCAGCACTCAGGGACTCCTAAGCCCTCAAAAGCAGATTCCCAGGGTATTCTGCTAAATAGCTCCCTGAATAGCTTGAAGTTTGCTCTCCTGAAGTCCAGGGTAGCAACTCTGCCGTCCTTTTTTCTCATTACACTGAAAATTTTAAACTCAGCCATTTCATGATCACTGTGGCCAACACAGCCACCTACCATCACATCTCCCATGAGTCCTTCTCTATGCACAAATAGCAAGTCTAGGAGGGCGTCTTTCCTAGCTGGCTCACTGAGTACTTGTGACAAGAAGTTATGATCTCCTACAAACTTCAAGAATTTCCAAGACCTGCTCGTCCCCCAGCACTAGGATATTCCCCATTGATGTCTGGGAAGTTGAAGTCTCCCATAAGGACAAGGGCTACCAATACAGAAATTTCTCCTAATTGCCCGTAGAATAACTCACCAGTGCTTACGTTCTGGCTGGGCGATCGGTAGTAGACGCCCACTACAACATCTTCTTTCTTTTCCAGACCCCTAATCCTCACCCAGAGGCTCTCAACCACATCACCGCTAACTGTAAGGGCTGTACAAACAAGCCTCTTCCTTGCATATAGCACGACAACTCCACCTCGCCTGCCCTGCCTATCCCTCCTGAACAGCCTGTAGCCCTCCACCCCAGCACTCCAGTCGTGGGACACATTCCAACAAGTCTGAGCACCACTGGAGTCAGGACATGCTTTCTTGTGTTCAGATGGAATTTCATGTTTTTTCATTGGTGGCCATTGGTTCTTGTCCTGTCAGTGGTCACTACTGAGAAAGGTCTGGCTCCCTTGCCCTCGTGCCCTCCGATCGGGTATACGGGCACAGAGGCATCTTCCCCTTAAAATGGAAGCAGAGCAGAAAACTGGGAAAGGAAGGAAAAAGGAGCCAGGGGAAGCATTCCGTTTTGGTACTACTGACCTACCTCAAAATGCCTCCCCGCTGCTTCTGCACCTGCGCAGGTAGCAACCCGCTGCCTGCCCACATTCCCCAACAAAGTGTTGGACAGACACTTGCAGACAGCGGGTTGGTTAAAACAAGCTAGTTTATTGTCCTATTTGCATTGCATAAAGGTCCCAGAGGGAATCGACTCTTTCCAACAGGATGGGTGGTCCCATCCTGTTACAGGTGGTAAGAGGAGCCCCAACTGCAAGGGCATCTTCAGCTGGACCGGCGGAGATTCCCCAAGCTCTGCTTATGCTGAGCTCCTCTTGAGCGGTGCCATCTCCGTGCCTAGTTTGCTCAGATCTGTGGCACAGGCTGCGCAGGCAGTCTGTGGGACGAGCAGGTTCTCTGTCCCAGTGTCCGAAATTGGCCCCGGGCCCCACCAGCGTGGGAGGGAAGTAGGTCCTCAGGGTCACAGGCATGGGTGGAAAAGCCTGCGACCACCAGGATATGGGTGCAGAGCCGCAGACCTCTGAGGTGGAAATTGTCCTGCTGGGTGTGCCTCGTCGTGAGTCTGAAAAGCGGCAGGCATCTCGACAACGGCGCAGCTCTCTCTCCGGCCGTGGTGTGCTGCTGGTAAAGCCAGCCTCCGCCTACTCGAGGCTCGGGTAGGCGCCTGAGCTGCCTTGCTGCACTGCAAAAATCATCTCAGTGCAGATGTTCACGTTGGAGGTGCTTGTCAGCTGGAACCTGCAGGACTGGGAGGAGGGCAGCACCGTCAGCTGGCAGTGCTGCGACTGAGGCAAAAGCAGCCAGGCTGATCTCACCAACAGTTGGACCCAGCAGGCGATTTTCGCCACGTCTAAGTAGGAGCATGTGCAGAGGGTGCGTAGGAGGTACGAGCTCTGATCCCTCGGCAGCTTGTCGTCGGGGTGGTGGAGAAAGCACCAACTCTCCCCCAGCAGCTGCTCCCTCGAGCACGTGCACTCCAGCACCACCTGGATGCTGGAGCGCCTTGCTGGCAGCTGCCCCGTGGTGTCCAGCTCCAGGCTGAAGGAGTGCCCGGGGGGTGGCCGCAGGAGCACGAGCAGGGAGTAGGCGATGCTGTTCTCGCGGACACTCCAGGCTTCATAGGTGCCGTCCATCCCAATGGCTGGGTGCATCTGCGGCATGAAAGTCCTCTTGCAAAGCACTCGACAGGCACCAAGGAGGTCACCCACCAGCTCCTTCAGCACCTTGCACGTGTCGGGCAGGCCCTGCATTGGCGATGGGGTGGACACAGCCAAAGACCTGGCACCGTTGTCTGCACCATTGAGGTCTTCCTCCTCCTCGTCATCCTCCTCCTCACTGCTGGAGCTGTCCTGCTCGCTGCAGCTGTCAGAGGCAAGCTTCATTTCCCTGGCCAGCCAGCAGGCGTTGGCGAGCAGGACCAGGGCTCCTGCAGCAGTCCAAAATGTCCACTGCTGCAACACAGAAGGGAGCGTGGCTTCCTCCGTGCCCCTGCTCCGCTCAATCTCCTGCAGCAGCCAAGTCATCTGCTGATGCAGATACTCCTCACGCTGCTGCATCCGCTCGGCCGTGGCCATGTCTATGTGGGGATCGTGCTTCAGCCCGTGCTGGACGGCCAGCACAGCCAGGACGAGGGCAATTGCCGCAGCCATGGCCTGGAGGAGGTGGGAGAAAAGGGGCTCAGCAGGGCTGGGTGGGAGGGAGCACGGGGCTGAGGGAGCGGGGCAGGAGGCGCCGGGAGCTGGGGGCCGGTAGGAGAGGGGGTGAGGGAGGTGGGAGGGAGCCAGGGCAGGGCTTGTGAGCACTGCACGGACGGGAGCCACGGGCTGTCCCAGGAAAGCGTTCGGGCACTGCTGTCGACAGGCTCAAAAGGGCCGCAGGCCCTGGCTGGAGACAGCCTGGGGCCCATCCTGCCCAAGCCGCCCTCATGGCCAGCCAGCCGCTGCCTGGGCCGTGCCCCGTGAAAGGGCAAGGGACACCCGAGCAGAGTCTGCCGAGGCCCCATCCCTGCCACCCAACAGCGTCCCACGGAGCCACGGGCACCCGGCACATCCCCAAAGCCTCTCCGGGCACCTGCCACCGCTGGGAGCCCCGAGCACCTCTGCCCCCAGCCCCGAGGGCGGTACCGTGCGCTGCCCTGAGGCGCTCGGCTCTCGCTCTGGGTTAGAAACCCCCTGGCCCTCTGCCCCGGCCCCCATCCAGCCCAGCCTTCCCCCTGCATGCTGCACTCACCGATCGCCCAGGTCAGACAGCAGTGGGGCTGCCTGGCGATGTCCCTGGGGACAGCTCCCATTGTGACCTGTCCCCTGTGATGACACAGCCACCAGAGCAGCATCACCCAGCCGGCAAGCCCCAGCCTTCGTCCCCACCGCCCGGCCCAGCGGGTCCTGGCCATCACACCGAGTATGAACCCGCCCGGCAGGAGCGAGCTCCCAGGGGCTCTCTTGCCAAAGCGGGCAGACAGCCCCCAAAGCCGTAATTGAAATGGAAAGAGGGACTGTAGGTGGATGTCCCTGACTCACGTAGAGAGGTGCAAAGTCTTCTGGGCCAGGTGGTCTGACTCCGAGTTGTCTTGAAAAGAAGAGCTACGAGCCCTTGGGCAGAGACAAAACTCCTCCTGCCTCTTCTCCTCTTGGATTCCTTCTGCTGGGGCAGGACTTAGCCCTGCAAACCCTGATGGGCAGGCCACCCAAAGGAATTCAAAATGTGCACGTGTGAGAGAAGTTGACATGGCCCGTGGATGGTTTACTCCTGCTCTGCCACCCTGTGAGATGGATCGGCTCCCTTGGTGACATGTAGACATGGTGGTGCTCTTGGTGCCTTCGTGGCACTGATGGGGGGGTGGTGATGGTGTCTATCCCTGTGGCGGGATGAGGCCTCCCCATGGCAGGGTCTCTGTCCTTGCTGTGCTGGTGGGAGACCAGTGTTCCAAAAGAGACTCTATTTCCCAATGGTGATGAGGGGGTGCAGGAGGGGAGGTGCCTGGTGCTGCGGGACGCTCCTCCCTCCTGCGCCTGCCCTAGCTGTGCCTCCAGCTCTCAAGCTGCTGCTCTGCATTGGCTCGTGCCCAAGCCTCCCACCGGTGCAGCAAGCAGAGCATCCAGGGCCCCACTCCACACTCGTGGTGCTTGTTCCCTGTGCAGAGGGCTCACCACTTAGAGGCCATGATGTCCACCTCCCCAGGGGTCGCCCTGGGGCAATGCTGTTGGGCTCCCAGACATTGGTTTCCACAATTTCATGTGGTGCAACCCCCCTGCGCAAGCACAGCCACCTAGAGCAGGCTGCCCAGGACCATGTCCAGATGACCTTCAAAGGTTGGAGGCTCCACAGCCTCCCTGGGCAGCCTGTGTGAGTGTTCAGAATAGGCTAGACTAGACTAGACTAGAGTATTGTCAGTTGGAAGGCACCTACAACGATCATCTAGTCCAACTGCCTGACCACTTCAGGGCTGAGCAAAAGCTAAAGCATGTTCTTAAGGGCATTGTCCAAATGCCTCTTAAATACTGACAGGCCTGGCGCATCGACCACCTCTCTAGGAAGCCTGTTCCAGTGTTTGACCACCCTCTCGGTAAAGAAATGCTTCCTAAAGTCCGGTCTAAACCTCCCCGGCGCAGCTTTGAACCATTCCCACACGTCCTGTCACTGGATACCAGGGAGAAGAGATCAGCACCTCCCTCTCCGCTTCTCCTCCTCAGGAAGCTGTAGAGAGCAATGAGGTCGCCCCTCAGCCTCCTTTTCTCCAAACTACACAAACCCAGAGTCCTCAGCCGCTCCTCACAGGACATTCCTTGCAGCCCTTTCCCCAGCTCTGTTGCCCTCCTCTGGACCCATTCGAGTACCTGAACCTCCTTCTTAAACTGTGGGGCCCAGAACGGCCCACAGTACTCAAGGTGAGGCTGCACCAAGGCTAAAGACAGCAGGACAACCACCTCTTTTGAGCGGCTGGTTATGCTGTGTTTGACGCACCCCACGAACGCGGTTTGCCCTCTTGGCTGCCAGGGCACGCTGCTGACTCGTATTGAGCCTGCTGTCCACCGGCACCCCAGATCCCTTTCTGCAGGGCTGCTCTCCAGCCACTCCTCTCCCAGTGTGTGCTTGTGCCCGGCGTTACTCTGTCCTAGGTGCAGAATCTGGCATTTGGACTTGTTAAATTTCATCCCGTTAATCATTGCCCAATGCTTCAATCTGTCTAGATCCCTCTGCAAGGCCTCTTGTCCCTCAAGAGAGTCAACCGCACCGCCCAGTTTGGCATCATCAGCAAACTTGCTAACGGTGCATTCAGCTCCTGCATCCAGATCATTGATAGCTGTATGGAACAGAACTGGCCCTAGAATTGAACCCAGAGGCACACCGCTGGTGACCAGTTGCCAGGCAGATGTAACCCCGTTCACTACAACCCTTTGAGCTCTGCCCTTCAGCCAGTTCTTCACCCAGCGCACCGTCAACCTGCTCATCCCACACTTACCAAGTCAGTTAAGCAGGCCTTTCCCTTTGTGAACCCATGTTGACTATGCGTGATGATTGCATCGTTCTTTAAATGCCTTTCAATAGTAGCCAGTATAATCTCTTCCGCAATTTTTCCAGGAACTGGGGCTAGACTAACAGGTCTGTAGTTTCCTGGGTCTTCCCTCATGCCCTTCTGGTAGATTGGCATAATGTTGGCTAGCTTGCAGATGGCAGGGACCGCCCCAGACTCCCAAGACCTTTGGTAGATGACCGAGAGGGGTCCTGCCATGACATCCGCTAGCTCCTTCGGTACTCTGGGATGAATCCCATCAGGCCCCATGGACTTGTGAACATACAGCTGATACAGCTGGTCCCTTACAATTCCAGTGTCCACAAATGGAAAGTCACTGTTCCCACAGTCGTGGTCCTCCGACTCAGGGGACCGGGCAGCCCAAGGTCTATCAGTGTTATTAAAGGCTGAGGCAAAAGAAGCATTGAATGCCTCCATTTTTTCTTCATCCCTATTAGTCAGGTGACCGTCTTCAACGAGTATCGGTCCAATGTTTTCTTTAGACCTCCTCTTGCTATTAACGTACCTAAGAAAGCCCTTGTTGTGATCTGACACAACACTGGCCAGTTTCAACTCTAATTGAGCTTTGGCCTTTCATGTCTTCTCCCTGCGTATACGAACCACAGCGCTGTACCCTTCCTGCGAACCCTGACCTTGCTTCCAGAGATCGTACAATTTCTTTTTCCTCTTGAGCTCCACGTGGAGTTCCCTGTTCAGCCAAGCTGGCCTTCTGCCCCGCTTGCTTGACTGCCGACACAATGGGATTGCCTGCTGCTGTGCTTCTGAAAGGTGGTTCTTAAAAGCTGACCAGCACTCAGGGACTCCTAAGCCCTCAAAAGCAGATTCCCAGGGTATTCTGCTAAATAGCTCCCTGAATAGCTTGAAGTTTGCTCTCCTGAAGTCCAGGGTAGCAACTCTGCCGTCCTTTTTTCTCATTACACTGAAAATTTTAAACTCAGCCATTTCATGATCACTGTGGCCAACACAGCCACCTACCATCACATCTCCCATGAGTCCTTCTCTATGCACAAATAGCAAGTCTAGGAGGGCGTCTTTCCTAGCTGGCTCACTGAGTACTTGTGACAAGAAGTTATGATCTCCTACAAACTTCAAGAATTTCCAAGACCTGCTCGTCCCCCAGCACTAGGATATTCCCCATTGATGTCTGGGAAGTTGAAGTCTCCCATAAGGACAAGGGCTACCAATACAGAAATTTCTCCTAATTGCCCGTAGAATAACTCACCAGTGCTTACGTTCTGGCTGGGCGATCGGTAGTAGACGCCCACTACAACATCTTCTTTCTTTTCCAGACCCCTAATCCTCACCCAGAGGCTCTCAACCACATCACCGCTAACTGTAAGGGCTGTACAAACAAGCCTCTTCCTTGCATATAGCACGACAACTCCACCTCGCCTGCCCTGCCTATCCCTCCTGAACAGCCTGTAGCCCTCCACCCCAGCACTCCAGTCGTGGGACACATTCCAACAAGTCTGAGCACCACTGGAGTCAGGACATGCTTTCTTGTGTTCAGATGGAATTTCATGTTTTTTCATTGGTGGCCATTGGTTCTTGTCCTGTCAGTGGTCACTACTGAGAAAGGTCTGGCTCCCTTGCCCTCGTGCCCTCCGATCGGGTAGGCATCTTCCCCTTAAAATGGAAGCAGAGCAGAAAACTGGGAAAGGAAGGAAAAAGGAGCCAGGGGAAGCATTCCGTTTTGGTACTACTGACCTACCTCAAAATGCCTCCCCGCTGCTTCTGCACCTGCGCAGGTAGCAACCCGCTGCCTGCCCACATTCCCCAACAAAGTGTTGGACAGACACTTGCAGACAGCGGGTTGGTTAAAACAAGCTAGTTTATTGTCCTATTTGCATTGCATAAAGGTCCCAGAGGGAATCGACTCTTTCCAACAGGATGGGTGGTCCCATCCTGTTACAGGTGGTAAGAGGAGCCCCAACTGCAAGGGCATCTTCAGCTGGACCGGCGGAGATTCCCCAAGCTCTGCTTATGCTGAGCTCCTCTTGAGCGGTGCCATCTCCGTGCCTAGTTTGCTCAGATCTGTGGCACAGGCTGCGCAGGCAGTCTGTGGGACGAGCAGGTTCTCTGTCCCAGTGTCCGAAATTGGCCCCCGGGCCCCACCAGCGTGGGAGGGAAGTAGGTCCTCAGGGTCACAGGCATGGGTGGAAAAGCCTGCGACCACCAGGATATGGGTGCAGAGCCGCAGACCTCTGAGGTGGAAATTGTCCTGCTGGGTGTGCCTCGTCGTGAGTCTGAAAAGCGGCAGGCATCTCGACAACGGCGCAGCTCTCTCTCCGGCCGTGGTGTGCTGCTGGTAAAGCCAGCCTCCGCCTACTCGAGGCTCGGGTAGGCGCCTGAGCTGCCTTGCTGCACTGCAAAAATCATCTCAGTGCAGATGTTCACGTTGGAGGTGCTTGTCAGCTGGAACCTGCAGGACTGGGAGGAGGGCAGCACCGTCAGCTGGCAGTGCTGCGACTGAGGCAAAAGCAGCCAGGCTGATCTCACCAACAGTTGGACCCAGCAGGCGATTTTCGCCACGTCTAAGTAGGAGCATGTGCAGAGGGTGCGTAGGAGGTACGAGCTCTGATCCCTCGGCAGCTTGTCGTCGGGGTGGTGGAGAAAGCACCAACTCTCCCCCAGCAGCTGCTCCCTCGAGCACGTGCACTCCAGCACCACCTGGATGCTGGAGCGCCTTGCTGGCAGCTGCCCCGTGGTGTCCAGCTCCAGGCTGAAGGAGTGCCCGGGGGGTGGCCGCAGGAGCACGAGCAGGGAGTAGGCGATGCTGTTCTCGCGGACACTCCAGGCTTCATAGGTGCCGTCCATCCCAATGGCTGGGTGCATCTGCGGCATGAAAGTCCTCTTGCAAAGCACTCGACAGGCACCAAGGAGGTCACCCACCAGCTCCTTCAGCACCTTGCACGTGTCGGGCAGGCCCTGCATTGGCGATGGGGTGGACACAGCCAAAGACCTGGCACCGTTGTCTGCACCATTGAGGTCTTCCTCCTCCTCGTCATCCTCCTCCTCACTGCTGGAGCTGTCCTGCTCGCTGCAGCTGTCAGAGAGCAAGCTTCATTTCCCTGGCCAGCCAGCAGGCGTTGGCGAGCAGGACCAGGGCTCCTGCAGCAGTCCAAAATGTCCACTGCTGCAACACAGAAGGGAGCGTGGCTTCCTCCGTGCCCCTGCTCCGCTCAATCTCCTGCAGCAGCCAAGTCATCTGCTGATGCAGATACTCCTCACGCTGCTGCATCCGCTCGGCCGTGGCCATGTCTATGTGGGGATCGTGCTTCAGCCCGTGCTGGACGGCCAGCACAGCCAGGACGAGGGCAATTGCCGCAGCCATGGCCTGGAGGAGGTGGGAGAAAAGGGGGCTCAGCAGGGCTGGGTGGGAGGGAGCACGGGGCTGAGGGAGCGGGGCAGGAGGCGCCGGGAGCTGGGGGCCGGTAGGAGAGGGGTGAGGGAGGTGGGAGGGAGCCAGGGCAGGGCTTGTGAGCACTGCACGGACGGGAGCCACGGGCTGTCCCAGGAAAGCGTTCGGGCACTGCTGTCGACAGGCTCAAAAGGGCCGCAGGCCCTGGCTGGAGACAGCCTGGGGCCCATCCTGCCCAAGCCGCCCTCATGGCCAGCCAGCCGCTGCCTGGGCCGTGCCCCGTGAAAGGGCAAGGGACACCCGAGCAGAGTCTGCCGAGGCCCCATCCCTGCCACCCAACAGCGTCCCACGGAGCCACGGGCACCCGGCACATCCCCAAAGCCTCTCCGGGCACCTGCCACCGCTGGGAGCCCCGAGCACCTCTGCCCCCAGCCCCGAGGGCGGTACCGTGCGCTGCCCTGAGGCGCTCGGCTCTCGCTCTGGGTTAGAAACCCCCTGGCCCTCTGCCCCGGCCCCCATCCAGCCCAGCCTTCCCCCTGCATGCTGCACTCACCGATCGCCCAGGTCAGACAGCAGTGGGGCTGCCTGGCGATGTCCCTGGGGACAGCTCCCATTGTGACCTGTCCCCTGTGATGACACAGCCACCAGAGCAGCATCACCCAGCCGGCAAGCCCCAGCCCTCGTCCCCACCGCCCGGCCCAGCGGGTCCTGGCCATCACACCGAGTACGAACCCGCCCGGCAGGAGCGAGCTCCCAGGGGCTCTCTTGCCAAAGCGGGCAGACAGCCCCCAAAGCCGTAATTGAAATGGAAAGAGGGACTGTAGGTGGATGTCCCTGACTCACGTAGAGAGGTGCAAAGTCTTCTGGGCCAGGTGGTCTGACTCCGAGTTGTCTTGAAAAGAAGAGCTACGAGCCCTTGGGCAGAGACAAAACTCCTCCTGCCTCTTCTCCTCTTGGATTCCTTCTGCCGGGGCAGGACTTAGCCCTGCAAACCCTCAATGGATATGATAAAGGCAAGGTACCACTGTGTTCCTGTATTCATATATTTATAGAAAAAAGGAATACAGAAATTGAACAATATTTTTAGTAGAGTATATGGGAGAATAATTTAAAAGCCCATGATGCTGAGAAAAGTTAAATCAATATGGTAGCACTATTATACGATCTGGGACTGCTCTTCCTTCATTAAAGTTTCCTTACAGTATGCCTTTCAAATCTTGGAAGTGGCCCAACCGTCTTTTGGTTTCTGGCAGAGTTTGACGTTGATCCTTGAACTGGCTTGAGTTGTTCCTGAAAGTCCACTGTGGGCTTGAGCACAGTGGAGACAGTGTTGTGCACCATGTGGCTTTTTATCCAGAAATAGTGTCTCGGGGCAGGAGCCTCCAGTAGTGTAGAAACAGCTTTTGATTCTATCTGTTCTTGGTTAATGGATCTATTGAGACTACAGGCATTGTTCATCAGTCAGGAAGTCCATGATATGACTGGCTGTGCCCCCTAATCTACCCTTTTCTGGATACCTGCTGTCATGACCTAAGGAGTTACTTGGCCTGCAAGTGTATAGAGATTGTGACTGTAGGTTCATAGGATTCTGTAATATTTCTCTCCTTTATTACAGATTACCACCATAGCACAAAAATCACCACTAGCAAGTATACCTATGATTAATAAAGCAAATAGATATATATCAGGCTATTATAAATTAGTATTAGCAATCAGTACTATAGCAGTCATCAATAGTATAGCAACAACCAATTATAGCAGCACCCAATAATAGCAGTAGTCAAGCATATATATATCGTATTACAAGTTACTACAAACTTATTACTAGTGAAGCAAACATCGATAATATAACATCAGATATGGTTATGATTGATTACTTATATATATGCATAGTACCAAGTGCATTGAACAGATCTCAGAAGGGGATCCAACCATCCCAGAAGTAGGACAAACCAAACCAACCCCATAAGTGGGCCCAGAGGGGGACCAATAAAATAACAGGCAGAGTCTCACTTTGAAGATGATCCATGTCAGTTTGGAGTCAGCCAGGCATCTCTGGCGAGGGTCCAAGATCTTGTAGAAAGTTTGTGCAGAACTGTTTAGGAAAGGGAAAAAAAAATGCATGCAGCATGTACTAACAGCTCTTGCAGTTGAAGCTCCAATAGCAGCTAGACTCCTACTTTCTCAGGATGTTTTCCCCATTTTCCAGAGTATTTTTCACCGTTTCACATGGTAAGTTGCTGTTACAGTTCCTTGGTTTTGCCCTTATCAAAGCTAGCTCAGGATATCTCTGGTTTCTAGGTACCCAGCTGTACTTCAAGATGCTAGCTGCACTGGCAAGGATGTTCTGGTTCACACGCGTATTTCCCAGGCCAGCAGGCATTTTCTTCTGTCAGTATTTTTCCCTTCTAACTAGGTCACCTTTCTGGCTGCTCACACCTGCTTGTATGACTGTCTTCAGTTACTGAAGGACAGTGGGACAAGCTCTCCACTGGAACAAGAAAAGTCCTACATCTCAAGGTGGGGCCACATTCATTACAAGGCAAGACTACTATTGTGTTCCCCCATGTGAATTGCTCATAAATTGGAATTCAAAGGGCAACATGTAGCTGTGGGTGTGCACAGAGATTTAAACAGACAAGGGACAGTGCTACTGAGGATAGAGAAGAGCTGATGAAGAGCCAAATGATGAGAGATGCAGGTGGATGAAACTGAACAAATATGCAATGTGCTTTGAAATGGGAATACATCTATAGCTACCTCATTAATGTATATTCACATTGTATCTCAGTTAATCTGCTTCCAAGGGTTGAATGGTATATAAAATACAAAATGGCTGATATCAAGTATGTTTCATTCTGTATATAATACTTGAATAAAATATCACAGAATAGCAGAATAGTTAAGGTTCAAAGGGACCTATGGAGATGGTCTAGTCCAACCCTCCCTGGTCAATGTGGGGTCAGCTAGTATAACTCTAGTTAACCCACGATAGATACCAAATTCAAGCAACACACTATTTACCCTTTAGCAAACCATGTATTAATTGCATTGTATTAATTGCATGCAGAGACACAAAGACACGTGCATGTACATACACTTGGCCATTTCATTCAAAAAAGTATTATAAATAGCACCATGTGTTCTTACAAAGTTGATGACCACATCTGAGTTATAAAGAAATATTTATTAATACCTATATAACATTGCATCCAGCCTATGTTTTAATATGATTTAGATTTGAACAGTCAAAGTCTAGTTTTGGTGAACTCACTTAAAAGGAGGAAGCCCAGAAGGCACCCACCTCAGAGCCCTGTGACACAGGATCACACCACAAGCATTTAAGGAACTTAGAGTAAATTCACTCTTGTTGCTTTAATATCAAGACTAAATTATTCAAAGGATGGACTTTCCTCTGGCTTTGCATCAACAGTTAGTTTTGCCTGGAAACATCCATTTTTGCATCATTATACTGTACCCAGCTCTTACACACATGTAGGAAAGCAACTAAGAGCACATTCTCCCCACTCCTCTTCAATCCAAATTACACAGGCAGCACATTCAAATTTAACATAATATTGATAATCTAGGGCACCCAGTATTGATTTTAAACAACTTTTAAAATCACCCAGTTTATGAGTCCCAATATACCACAGTAAATTATGTGCTAAAAGCTTTGATTTTTTTTTTTTTTTTTTGGCTGTTGCTATTTCAGGAACACTGAGGTTTTATGGTCTAAAACATTTCTGGCAGATGGAATTGTTAAATCATTCAGATGCTGGTTCTCTCAATGTAGAATAGTGAGTTTATAGGTATGATATATTCTCAGCCATGAACTTCAGTGCCTAAAAGTCATTATTTAGCACATCAGGCTTTGCAGGACTTAGCACTGAGAAGACAGTGACAACCCTGATATGGCCAAGTGTACTGCAGTATTGAATATGTAGAAAATCAGTTACCTTCACAGGAGACTAGAAGTGTGCTTAACAGAGGGGGTTTTGCTAGTCATAGTTTTTACACATGTTCTGTGAACCTCTAGAGTCACAACAACCAATATTTTTGAGTCTTGTTATAATTTGCAAAGAGTGGAGCTGTAGAAGATACGGCTTTTGAGCAAACAGTTGCATGAGCTGCCATATGTCCCCTTCAGGACATTCAGCTCATTCATTTCTCATGAAAATTTTCACAGGATTTCACTAGCCAGTAGATTTCCTGTCCTCTTTCTCATACATATTATTTACCTGAGCAATATGGACCAAAATAACCATGTCAGGTGAGGAGTACCAAGGGCCCTCTAGAGTTAGTGGTTGTACAGTTCCAGTGGAGTGAATGGACTGTGCCAAGGAAGGCTTTCTGGTGATAATGGACCTTCCAGACATGGGCTGTGCTAAAACTGGCGTAGCATCATTTGAGCTGTTGAGAAATTTATTGACAGATCACTAAGTGCTGATACTTTAATGTCCAGAGGCAGATTTAGAGTTGAGTCAACAGAAGATGACTGCTCCTCTGCATCAAGGAGACTAGCAGACTTTGGAAGCTCTAGGAAGGCAGCAGATGTTATACCTCATCTCTGACTGTGGTCTGTGTCCTCGAGGTGTAGTCTAGCGACTCTGCCCAGCACTGACAAGTGCCTTCCAGCCGTCTTTGTCATTTGAGCAACTCATTCTGAAATCAGAAAATAGGACTTTGGGCACTATTCTTTGCCTGCTTTTCTTCTAAGGTGTCTGATCCAGCTGCTAGTGAGTCTTTTCCATTGATTTTGGGAAGAATTGACCCTAGGAGTCTTTTTTCTACCCCATTTCTTCATACTGCATAGGAATATAGGACTGGGAATGACCCTGTGTGCATCAATTACTGTCCTTTATTATTAAAGATGCGGTATAATTAATGACTTTCAAAACCCAATTTAATAACAGCTAGGTTGTGGCTTTTTTTTGTTGGGGCCCTGAGGGCACCAAGAGGCCTTATAGTCCCTTCCCAGCCCCCTGGGGGCCTCCCCCCACCCTGACCATGGCCCAGGACCCCATTTTAGCCCCCACCTAGGGCCATCAGTCCCTGCCCCAGGGACCTTGTAGGATGCTGGTCTCCAGCTCCCTTGCCCAGCCATGGGCTCCCCTGAGCCAGGCCCATCCATGGGCTGATGTCCTGGGCTGGCCTTGGGCTGTGCCCATCCCCAGGGAAGCGCCTCATGCCTGGGGCTGGGGCTGCCCTGGTGCCCCCAGCTGCCCTGCTCCTGGGCTGGCAAGGCCCTGCCCTGATGGCTCCCATGGGGATCTCCCACCCGCCCTCACTGTGCCCTGACATCTTTTTTGCACCCTCCATTGCAGCTGGAAGGCTGTGTCAGGAGCTCAGCTTACTTCTTATTCAGAGCTTTTTTCTAATTTTCTACCCAAAGCTATTTATTATGAGCCTATAATTATTAGTGACAAATTGTCATCTCACTTAGAATTTTCCTTTCCTAGCAATGCAATGATGTATTTGTAATCAATGATCAAACCAATTCTCAGTGCTGCTTTGCTGGATTAAATAATCCAAGCCACCCTTATGTGATAGGATCTCCAAATTCAGGGACATCCTGGCCATCTTTCAGTTTGTATCCCTCTTGAATATGAATGATTGGAATGATACGCATTACCCCAGAGAAGACAGCAGAAATGCTTCACACAATAACATCGATATTTTCCTATCTCTGCTTGAAGTACTGTAATTAATACATCCAAGGATTGCCTTTGCCTTTTTCAGAATTGCCCTTCATTGGCAGTCTGAAGTATCTTGTTATTTAGTACATCTAGATCCTCTTGCCTCCCAAACATGAGATTCCAGCTTCTAACAGCAGTTTGTGTTGTAAGTGCCCCAGGACACAATCATCCATTGTGTACCTGTGGTCTCCTCTTTATTCTCTTATACTGACAAGAAATGGGAGAATGAAGAAAGCAAAGAGTATAGACAGCAAATTCCCGAAAAGTGATGAGTTCAGGAAAATGACACAACACCTTAGGGAAGGCTAAGCTATAATTTTGAACTCTGCATTGTAAAAATATCAACATAGTTTAAAGAGAATATTTTCTGATCTAAGGGGAAGACTGTAACTGTCTGGAGTCCACCTGTGGGCCTCCAGTGCTGCAGGCTGTGGAGAGACATTCGGTTCTGTACAAGTGACATCTCACATTAGTCAGTGCATGAATAAGCACTGACTAATAAGCCCATCTTCCTGGGCTTTTCAGGTCTCCTTGTTTCCTTTTTTTTGCATAAATATAATTTCATAATTGAAATCTTAGTACTTTCAAAGAGCATCCTAATGGTTCTTAGCCAAACTCTGTGTACAGGATGGCTGCTGTTCATTCACAGCAGTGCAGAAGCAGCAACTCGTAAGTAACATGAAACAGCACACAATTTTGATTTTAGTACAGAATGCTTTTTGTGCACACATAAGAAACACTCTAGATTAAGAAACACTCTAGATAAACTCATATTTAATTATTCATTTTTTTATGTGTACCAAAGGACCTTTGAAATTTGGGTTAACGTTTGTTTGCCAGAAGTTCTACGGCAGCACACCTGTGCGTGTTAGTAACTTCAGTAAGAGAGTTCAGTATTTGAAGACTACAAGCAAGGCACACTTTAGGCAAGCTTGTTCATCCAAAGTGCTCTTTTTTTCTGCTTTTACATGAGGTATCTCAGCTCAGACAGCACAAATACAGAGCCCTTTTTGCATATTGAAATGGAAATTCAGACATTAGAAGTTTCATCAAATGACAAGACTGAGGTCCTAGTCTCTTTAGGAAAAAGAAGAGATACTTTCTACGCTAAAGTCTCAGAAGAACAACTTATTACATTAACAATGGAATTAATAATGCCTGATTTCTAAGGCTTTGTGTACTCTTTCTACACTCTTCTCACTATATTATATCGGGATTTTCCTGCTGTGTCCCTGTGACATTCTTCACACCTGTAATGCCTCCAGTAACCCTCACTTAATAGCTAACCATCATTTCCACACAAAGTCTCTCTTATACATTACCTAAGTACAGCTGTGTCCAGTATGGAGCTGTGTTGATGCTGTTTGGATTTTGGCAGGGCAAAGAGAAGAGAAGACTCTTGAGTTTATACTGGGGCCTTTCCTTGAAGGACACTAATTTAGTTTGCTTTCCTCTCCCTCAAAGACAATTATGTTCCTACAGGTTTCATGAAAACTGGTTAAACTTGTAGGAACCTAACTATCTTTGAGACTAAAATTGTCTGTCAAACCTGACTGATATTAGACAACTTCTCACAAATTATGAGAGGGATGGATGGATGGATGCACAATACAGTCACAAAAGCCCCATTTTTGAGGAAAACAGAATGCAATGATGGCTTGCTTCAGGCATACATTCAAAGTCTAAAAATGCAGCATGACTTGTCTCTTCCAAAACCTAAAAATAGGGAAATGCTTTACTTATTGGTTGTCTACATTTAAGTAATAGAAAACAAGTCTGCCCCAATGTGTCATTAATAAAACTAAATTGTAAAGCAGCATTAACTATTTCAGCAAAAACAGAGGTAGTCAAATGTAACAACTCCTTTTGACATTTTGTGGGAACAGGCATTACAGTTTCCTCAGTTTTGGGAAAAGAAATAGGTGATCAAGTTGTGCACAGACACTTGGGGTGTGAAAGTTACCAGTGCTGTGGTTTGCCAGTGGAGAAAGAGCCTTGAGAGAAGAGGGGAAAAGAAAAGGGAAAGAAAGGCAGATTTCCTGTGGGTTCTCAGTGTTCGTGTGAGTGCTCTGTGTATCTGTGATCTGTGTGTCTGGGCATGTATATATGTATATATGTCATATATATGTGCTCTGTGTACATTCCTACTAGGAATACATCTTCAGCCTCACTACTGGTTGGACCTGGGGATGTGGAGCTGCTGCAGCCTCGCCTCCCTTGGGTTGTTAGATCCAGCACGATAGATTGTCTTCTAACAGTGATACTTAGCCTACAGATGCTAATACTTTAAAATGATAGAGCTGGTCTGTACCCAGTGAAATATATTGAAAACTTGATATGTTGCAGCACTGCCTTAGCGCTCTGCAAGACTTCTAACCATAAACAACCTCTCTTTAGATAGATGTTTAATTTCCTTAAGTGAAGAAAAACAGTAGGGTGGTTATGGTTTCCCAAAGAAAGACTATCCATTATTAAAGGAGCATTTATAAAAGGTATATTCTGACTGTGAAGGCATATTTTCTAGGAAGAATTATTGAAAAGCACCAAAACACAACACCTCTACATTCTGTGTAGCAGCATTATTTGGTCTTTGATGTAGACAGACACCATCTCATATGCCTCCCACATTCCAGAAAGCCTGACTTCTCTGGGGGAGCGGGCAGAGGCGATGCTGACAGGCGAGCAAGCACCAGGGAGAAACGGCTCTTGCTTCTGACTTGGGCTTTAGCTTACTCCCAGGGCCTTTCTACCAGAGATACAGGATTTTTAAAATTTTTTAGAACTGTTTTCTTTACAGATCTGTGAGATTAATAGCAAGTGTCAGTCAACGTAGAAATGAGTCCAGGATCATCTGAAACTGTGCCATAGTCTAAAAATAAAAAGGATTTTTTTTTTTTTTTTTTTTTTTTTTTCAGAAAGCAGTCATGCAATATTAACTTCAGGCCAGCAGGACTGTCTGTATGCAAGTGAGGGGATTGAGAAATGCAGATGATGCAAGAACATGAAGTGTGTCTGATCCAGGCAGGTGCCAAGAACGCAGAACTGAGTGAGCGTGCTTGGGAAGCAGCAGTTCTGCCATGAGGTCAGTGTAAATCTGAGGGAACTGGTTTCCCCTTTGTGTACTGGGCTAGGGCTTTTCTGCAGGAATAGCGGCTTCTCTAGACACACCTTTGTAAGCATATAACTTTATTGCTGGTGTACTTCTGGCAGCAAAGCATAGTAGGCTGAAAACACAGGATTTCTTCCCTGTGTTAAAGTCAGGTCAGTCATGTTCTCTACAGTCGTACTGCAGCATTGCATGGGCTGATGTGTTACGCCCTCAGAAACTGCACAAGAAAACGCAGCCTTTTGGATTGCATTGAAGATGTGTTCTTTGGCCACTCTGAATGAAGCAGAAGAAAGCTTCACAATGACAGCCACTGGTTGTGGTTTAGGGATGAGGGAAGTATGAGTGTTTAACTGTGTTACCATGGCATTTTGTTCTGGCAAATCAGAATCTCTGCAGCAAATTAGATAGAGTTTACCAAAACAAATCCTGTTAGTTAATTTGATTCATTCCTGCAAAGAAAGGAGTCCCCATGATGACTTCTCTTGCATCTTTCTGGAAACTGTTCAAAGTTGCAGGGTGCGTGGCTGGAGTGGAGATGTTTACTAAATCCCTTCCCTTAGCTGCAGAAATGAGTCAAGAAGACTGCCAGTACTTCAGATCTGGCAAAGTGAATGTACTGCATCCTTATATGGATCAACGTCAAACCCAGTAGCATCATAGAATCAAAAGGAAAAAAATCCTTTTTAGGAACCATTTAATGTTACACGAAAATGTACACTATGGCATAAGGATTATTTTGAGAATAAAAATAAACATCATGAAACCAAAGATATAGTTTGAGATGCTGCCAAAATACTGTTCTGTTAGTGCTGTCTGTAGATCAAGAAGCATTAATAAATTAATGAAAGAAAGAGTCCTTCTGAAAAATTAACAAGAGCATAATGGGTTTGTCACAGTTTTAGAAAAAGCTATCCAAAGGCAAAATTAAGAAATCCCCTGTTAAAGCGAAGAATGACTGCTTTATGTCTCAATACACTTTCTTTGAAAATGGAGATGTCTGATAGGTTATGCCTGTTATGCAGATGATAAATAACTTGGAATTTTTCTTACAAGTGGTGCAGCAGTCTCTGAGAACAATAGCTTCTGGTGACATCTGATTTATGAAAATCCTAATCCTTGAAAACATAGCTAAAAGCTGCAGATGGCAGCCCTCAACCTCTGAAAACACTCCTGGAGATTTAACTGAGCACTCCAATGATGTTGGCTATCTATCTGTGTCATCGCTGTGATGAGAAGCCCTAACTGAGATCAGCTGCTTTAGATACTGCACACATTGATTGCGAGAGGGAAAGAATTTGCAGCTCAGATAGACAGAGACAAGGGTGAAGAAAGGAGTTGTGTTATTCCTGTTTCACAGAGAGAGGGATAAAAGCACAGGGGAAGTAAGGAGTTGTGGCACTCTGTTTCTGTGTTAGCAGAAGGGAGCTTGCTCCCTCTTGTGTGCCAGGCTATCCAGAAGCTAAGGCAGCTGCACTAACATGGAGCTGAATCTCAGCCCAGCTTATGAATTTGAAAGCTGCTATTAGGCCCCCTTGAAGCTGTTTCTTCTTCAGGCTGAACAAGCCCAGCTTCCTCAGCTCCTCCTCTTAGGGCAGGTGCTCCAGCCCTGGACCATCTTGGTGACCCTCCTTTGGGCTGACATCTTTCTGGTAGTAGGTGGCCCAAAACTAGACACAATAAAATCTTTTTCAGGTTCTTTGGATTTAGAAATGCACCACTTTCAGTTAAAAGAATTCCTTCTACTGAAGCATTCTTCAAAAGGTGGGTGAGAACTGCAGTATGAAACCGTGAGTTTCAGTGCTTTGCAGGGTACAAAAATCTAGTTAATCAAATTTTGGCGTTACTTGTTTTTAAGAATCATTAAAAACCTCAAGAGGGTTTTATGGTTCGTAAGACCAGGGTTTCTAAAGATAAAAAATTCTCTGTATTGGAGCAAACTCCAACCTCTAATTCTTGAGGATTCAATAGAAATATTTCCTGGAGATCAGTAATTCTCTAATCATCAAGAGCATCACTTTTTTCTACCTTCTGAGAAGAACTTTGTTAGTGACCAGATACTGGGCTAGTTGGATGCTCCACTAATTTAATATGGCATTTTTTCCTCTCTTAAACATGATGCTCCACCTCCCAGCTGTCTAGGATTGTTTCCTATTTTTAATTCACTAGCATTTTTCATGGCGCAACCTTAATACACTATTTCCAACCCCTCGGCTACATCTGGGTCAGCATGAGAGAGAACAGGGGAATTTTCTTTGCACCACGCTGAAGGACGATAAATCTTTAACCCCGCATGTGAACGAAGCAGGGACCAATTAAATGCTGATATGACTGAAGAAGGTCCTTCATCACTCTCACAGAAAAATGCGAGGCATGCTGAGTGTGAAGAGGATGCTGCCCCGTGGCTCCCCACCAACAGCGCGTGTGAAACTGGAACATGGGAGGCCCTTCCAGCCTTCCTGCCAGCAATGTGCACAGACGGAGATATCTATCGACGTCTATCTTTATATGCACAGACATAACGCAGGGGCAGAGTTGTAGGCGTGTGAAATCCCTGCTGGGTGTTGGGGACTTTGCCAAGGAATCGAGGCTTCTCCATAGCCTCTCTTCCTGACTGATCCTCTCTGTTCAGGCATCAGTCTGCATCTGAAACGATACTACTAAAAACAGGCTGAAGAAAAGGGCAAGTGTATTTACAGCAACAAGAACAAAAGGTTTCTATTCCTAAATATTGCAAATGCCAGCAAGGCACTAAAGCAGCCCTGCAGCAGGAGCCAGCCGTCCCCCCGGGAGACGCGGTGGCAACGACATCTAGTGTCAAGTGCTCAAATAGGAGGTTTCAAACCAGGATCTGTTCCGCTGGGCCTTTCTGCATGAACCCTATTCTATTTAGTCCTGTTTTCTTCCCAGTATCACACTTTCCCCCGCTCCCCCTGCCCCCCGCATAATCTTTTTAAAACTCATCCTTCTAACAGATACTGGATTTGAGGTTGCAACCTCCATAGTTCATGGCAAGGGTCCTAACTTGTGATTCGGTTATATTGCGCTAATAGCCTGCACAGATGTGTTTGGTAGATAGATGGGACACGTAGTGTATCCCCCACTGAAGTTACAATGAGAATAGTTAGCCAGGTTCAGTAGCCATTTTGTTGATCAGACATTTTCTCTTTCACTTGGTTATAGAAATTATGACCAGCTGCCAATCTTGCTGGCCTCTGCCAGCTATTTTATAGTTGGTCGTCTTAAGTGTTTTTATCCATTTAATCCGTCACAAGCTAAGGAGACAAAACTAAAAATATTTCATCTATCAGGATTGTTCCTCATGTTCCCAAACAGTGTCAGGGTTGAGCACATCCAGGATGAGGAGGGAGAGCTTTGTCTTTAGAAGTGGGGAAAGGTATTTTCCAGTGGCAGAACTACCACACAAGATATGAGTGTGCTGGGAAGCTATAACCTCTGTAACTGGATATATCTACCTTATAATGTCTAAACAATAAAGTCTTTTTCCTGTGAGCTCAGCAGAAACGTAGTGATTTTTATGTGATTCTATGATTCTGTGAACTATTTCCCTTGCATACCAGGGGAAGAAATATGTCTGGCACTAGATTTTCTGCTTGCAATATCATACCTCTTCCTGCTCCTGTCCTGGAGCTGGGCAGACAGTCCAGATTGACTTGATCTGGTGACATAAAAGCATGGATTTCCTAGGAGTTTTACTTTTTAAGGATTATGCCTAAAAAGAGTAAAACTGCAAAACCTTAATTTTAAGTGAAAACAGCAATTAGACAACTGGTGTAATTATACTCCTGGTTATGTCTACTTGCCACAAATTTAAAGGAAGTGTAAGCTTGGACATCAGCTTGAGCATTATCTGGGCCTCTTTGCTAGAGACCCTGATTTCCAATGCTTATCCCTAGCAGTGGCCTCGAAGGCTTTTTGCAGGGATTCCAGGACTTACTGTCATCTGCGCTTTGGATCTGGTTAAGTAAGCGAGGACGTGGAAGGAATTCTTCAGCCACTTATAAATGTTCCTAGACAATGAAGATGCTCCAGCTGTGAGAATCTCTCTCTAAAAGAAGTCAAAGGCTGGCTTATCCTCTTCATGAGAGTACATTTTCATCTCATTAGTAGAGTACCACTGCGACACACGGATCATGAGATCAGGTAAAAAATGTGAACTGCAAATAGCCTAGAAGTGTAAACAGCAATGACGAAGACATACAGTTCTCCAGTGTGCATAGATTTTTCTTTATATACGATCAGAGTGACCATTGCCTTCTTATAAAATTTCCTGCTCAAAAATACAACTTTTTTCAAATGTTATGTCAATGTGCAATGAGAAAACATGAAAAATATCAGCCGATTATGGTCTATTCAATTCTCCTGCAAGCAAATGTGACACAACGAAACAGTGAGCTCAGTGAACTGGGAAGGACACGTAAATTCAGTTTAAAATCTTCTTGAAGTCTGAAGGACTCTGTGGCTCAGATTTCAGAGAATGGTATCATTAATCAGTGCCGTCTGCAGGGAGAGTCCTTGTTCAGAATGACAAGATTCAGAATTTACTCTTCCCCACTGTGATCACTATTAAATGTAGAGCCAATTACATATAAAATATTTATAGTCTCTGTCTGCATCCCTTTTTATGGAGACATGGAGATACTCCAGTAGGTTTGATGTTTTTGAACCGATGCTCATTCATTTGCCAATCTCATCCCTGCTTATGTTGTCTCCTGGGATCTTAGTCTGAGTTTTAGGAATTTCTGCCCTTCTTACCAGGCAAAACTGGTGAGTTTGTATGTTCTGTGACACTGTTCCCAGGGGTATTCCTGGTACCCCCAGGAGTGTACACGTGGCTTCCTGGAGGCAAGAAGTAGCAGAGATTTCCTCTCTGAAACAATTGCTCAATAACTCCTGTTAACTGTTATTCCTTACAGACCATACCAACAACACAGACAATTTTTGCTGTGTCTGTAAGTAGTTAGCCTTCTCTGCCAAGCTGACTGTATCTTTTTATTTCTCTTATTAGAATAACATTATAGTCTGTTATTGGTTAGTGGGCTTTCTGCACCCTTTGTGGAAATGGCAGCTTCAGGTTTGCTTGAAGGGCTTTTTGTTGCAGCTGCTAATCTAAATGCAAAGTGTGAGACTGCCTGCTCCGTGTTGGGTAGGAGACACTGCCCAGTAGCTGGTATTCCACTCTTTCTAGTAGGGCAGAAAATATATGGGTATTCTTCTGACACTAGTCTCCTTGTCTGGCATTACCCTCACTTTCAACCCATCTCTCCTCCTGGTACAGGAATTAGAATCTGCTATACTTTTCTATAAATTGCTGACATACATAAACTTGTTGGTTCCTACTGCGATCAGAGGGTGATGAGAACTCTTGAGTTGACTGCTGTTTGCAGGTAGGCATGAGATTTCTCCCCTAAACTGTGCTACAGCTGTTGCTGCCAGCCATAAACTTCTGGGTGGTCGATATTTGGAGAGGTGAAAGGGAGAAGTGTCTGTTTAGCCTTGGTCCATAGTGAAGAGATTAATGACAGCTTTGTCAAATGTATTCCCCTATGTAATATTACTTGTTAATTCTAAATTTATTCAAGTTTTCAAGTTATCCTGAAAAGAATGGGACAGTAGTATCTTTTAAGTTGTATTGCAGGGACAAATGTCAGGATGACATTCACTAATGCCTAGTTACACGCTGCATGCCTTAAAAGCACCCCTCCAGAAGGCAGATTAAGACATGGAAACATTACTAATCATATTTCACTGAATGAGAAACAAGTTTGCTTTATTCTCTTTCTGAATATTTGCTTCTGTTCTTCTATTAATTTTTTACCAATTATTTTTATCTTAAAAAATAAGGCAGCAATAGTTATTAGCTAATAAACCCTGCCTTATAGGAATAGCCTAAAATACAGTTTCCTACTATACATATATGCGTTCTGATTTTTTTAATATGTTTGTGAATTTTTGTTGTAACTGACACTTTCTTATTATTTCATATATAAGATGTGGTACAGGTAACTTGTTTTCCTATATATCTGTTGAGTGCCTCATCCATTTTCAATTATAAGGCAAAATAAAAGACCCACGTTAGGAAACAAAATCAATCTTGCTTATACTAGCCTAAGTGAAAATAAACCAGAAATAGTTGGAGTTGGATCACAGCAGAATTATTAACATTATTCTCTGTATATTTTTTTTGAAGAAAAGCTTTTACATTTTTTAGACTGAAATTCTAGGAATACAAAAAACAGGTCAGAAAAGTAAAGGCTTAAAGTGAAAAGACTCCTGCTAATTTGGCAAAGTAAATGAATGTAAGAAGAGAAAATGGTAGATCAAAAATACTGAAGCTCTAAGAAGTGACAAATCTTTAAAGACTCAAAAAGCTGAGGTACAGGAGTCTAACTCGAAGCAAGCACCATCTTCCTGGTCATTAGCAAAGACCTTACAGACACGTGCATGCTTTAAATATAAACTGCAGAAACTGTTTTACCCTGTAGAAAAGGATGCTTGCAAGAGGCAATGGAAAACTGAAGGTACCTGGGAAGGCATCCAGGCAGCCCTCAGAGCCGGTACATGGCTTGGGCCAAAGACAGCAAATGTTCTGGAGGAAAGAGAGGAGTTTGTGGTATGGTGCTCAACTCACTGATTTATGTGTTAGACCTGAACAACTTCTTGGACTATTTCAGTTATTAGTTTTTCACTGGTGAATCATGAATCCGCACCTGTCCTTGCATTGTGTGTCCAGTGCTGTGCTGCAGACCTTCCCTGGCATGGCGGTGCATGACTCCCTGGCAGCTCAAGCTTAACACTGGTGACACCGAGCTCCTGATTTCTTGTTCTTAATCCTCTCAGTGCTGCCCTTCTCCATTGCTGCTGACAACAGCTGCATCCTGTCGCTCAGGCTCATAACGTGAAGTAAGGACTCCTCCCTCCTCTACATCCTGACTTGGCTGTGAATGTCTTTCTGCTCCTTCCCTCCATTCAGTTAAACACAGGTCATTTATTGAAAGGTTAACTATACCTGCTGTCCTTCAGGTATCTTTTCTTCCCTTGCTATAACATCTTTCCTTGCAGCCTCACTGGGAACAGTCTCTCTCCACTCCCCATCACTCAAAACACAACACCCCGCTAAACCTGCCACTGTTTCTCCTTTTTGTTCTTTTCCACCGGCTGGTTTAAATGTCTCATCTTTGTCTTGAAGGCCCTCACAGTGCCATCTCATTCAGCAGTCTGATCTTCTCTGTTACCTTGCTCCCCTTGCTCCAGTAATGGCTCCAGTCTTTTCTCCAGGTTGTTTTCTTCCTTTATTCCTCTCTGCAGGACCTCTTCCACATTGTATTTTTAGAGCTAGACCTGCCATCAGAGGCTCAAAGCTTTCATAAAGAGTATTATACTTTCATAAAGTATTTCTGGGAAGCTGACAGACACTGTATAAAACTTGACACACTATCAGTTCTTTAACAAGGCGCTAGTATGAACGCTTGAATCTCTGATTGGCGTCTCCCTCTCTTAACCTATGTCTGTCTGTAGGACTGCAATCTTTTCAGACAAAGGCTGGCTCTGACTGTTGTATCTTTTATGTGCCTAACTGTCATGCCTCGCAAGTAACTTTGTGAGAAATCTGGTAACATATTGCTATAGATTTTAAGATACAAGCTGTATTTTTGATTATATCACATATATGAGCAACCTTTTTCGTAATATTGGGGACATATTTTGCTGTGTTGAGATGGCAATTGGGAATGCAAGTGCAGACATTGGGAACAAATTTCAGAATAAATATCTTACTGCCCAGTTGTTGCTTTGGCAATATCTTTTAATCCCAAGGCTTTTCTTCTGTAAGTGTTCCAGAAAAGGAGCTGAGAGATCTCTTTCTCCCCTGTATTTAAAATACCTTTAAATTTGGGTGAAGTTGTCTGATATTTCTTCCCCATTGATTCCGTTGTATGTGCATCTCATAGATCATGATACGTGCTCATTAAAGAAGATGTACTGGTCTCATTTGCAGCCTGAATGCTATAATTTTAACTTATTAAAACATTACCGTTCATCGCTTTGCCTATCAGCTGAATGTGAGATGATACACGCATGGTAGAGCCTGGTGACAATTGAAGTACAATATCCAGTTGCGTTCTACAGTCTAGGAAAGCATTAATGTTTTCCCCATCTGTTCTCACTTCCATTGTAGCATTTTGCCTGCCACATAATATTAAAATGCTGACTATCTATCTCAAGCAAAACATGGACTGAATGTTTGTTCCTGTTCTTATCATTCTCAAACAGACTTGCATGTGGTTCTTATTTCACCATCACAAATTGAAATCATACACGCTGATTTAGCTGCAACATTCCCATTTTACTATGCTTGTACCTGTAAGGTACCTAGTAAACCAGCATTTAATGCAAATTAAACTGGATGAAAAGTATTCTATTTAAATGTTTTGTTTAGATACAAATAGGAATTTTAGCAACAGTGATGAAAGGCAACACTGTACACAGCTATGGATGGAGAAGAATCCAGTATATATATACATATAATATATTGATTATATAAATAGAGAGGTTGCTAATATTATATTAGTGTTATGTCTATTAAAGCAGTAAATAATCAATGAAATATTTTCTTTACTAGCTGCTGTAATTTAATTATAAAATCCTGGCTTTCCCAGCCTGGTGAGTTGCATTCCCAGAGCAGTACGTGCTGTTTGCTAGAGGCGAGTCAGTAATTGTGAACAATAGGTCCGTCCTTTACAGTGCATAAAATGTGGAGCTCACTCTCAGTTAAGAATGTGCAGTTTCAATTCGAAACAACTTTACGGATCTGAATGTATTTCATATCTTCACTTTTCTCTAGTTCTGGAGTTGTTTTTTAAACTTTGTATTTCTCAATATAAAAATGCAGAAAGCATAAGGTACTTGTTGTATGCCGTTGCTGCTGTGAAAAATCAAACAATCTGAAAACACAGAGTTAAACTCTGTATGTATGAGACTATATATGTATTGTGCTTATCATACCAGTCCTGTGTGTCATTATGTTGGCTTGATCAGACAGACAGTGTTACATGTGGGATTATAGTGCTGGCTTGTGAGTAAAAGTGGGACAGAAGGACAGAGTCGTATAATCAATGCAAACTCATTTATTATACAAACAAGCATCGCTGCTTGGTCTAGATGGATTATCCTTATGGACAGTTGGTGGCGTGGCATTCCTTTTGGGCAGATGGGGTGATCACGCTGATTTGGTTTTAGAAAATATGAGAACTGGGTTTGTAAGCATGTCCTTCCTTCTTCTTTTGGCTGGGTTTGGCTCTCTGTTCTTACAAGAGTGTGCACGGAGGGGAGTGATGAGCCCCAGCAGCCCTGCCTCACTCCACGCTGGTGCCAGCCAGTTCCCGCTGCTGCACGCGAGCTCTCATTACATGCAGGGCCAAGTGTAGGTGAGACACCTTAAACACAACAGTGCTCTGATGGGTCCAATGTGGAGTCACTTTGGCTTAAAGAAAAAGTGTTCAAAAGCCAGGTGCTGTAGGTAGACTCCACTCTTTAATATACTGTATGCTCGCTGCTCATTTCAGACCAAACCAGCCTTTTTTACCTGAACGTATTTTGCTGTTAATGGTGATGTACAGCATCACACAGCAATGGCACCATTTAATTCAAATCATGGGTTGTTTTCACCCAAGGTTAACTCTCCTCGAGGTACACATCAGGTTTCCCCATCCTTCTGCACTTGTTCAGGGTGAAGTCCCCCCACACCCTCAGAGATGAAAACTGTTCTAGGTACCTACCCATATTCTCCCATGCACCTTGCCACCCATGACCACACTGTGTCAGGGCATACCCCTGTGTGATATTCCTAAATAGCTGGTTAACCTTAGGAAAAGCCAGAAAGAGATTCTTGAGACACACCAATATGGGCATTCTGATTACCCAAGGATGCTGAAGGAACTGAAAAGCCATTGTAACAAGGCAGAAAGCATCTCTCCACAGAAGAAGAGGAAGGTGCCATTCTTTGTTTCCTCCATAAATTGGCTCTCGCAGAGGGAAAAGGTGTAGCTGTTAACTGTCTCCACGAGGTGGTTCCCGTGGTACTGGGATGGCTGCAATGCAGGGCCCAAACACCAGATTAGGCTCAAGGCCAGTGAGCTTTTAGCATAGTTCTCCCAGGCAAAACACAACCAAGTGCTACACAGCACAGCAAACTGCCAAAGCCAAAACCAGCCTTTAACAAACTCTCAAATTTGATGTACAGCAAGAGATGGAGCATGGCATGGAGCAGGTAAAGGAACAAAGTAGTGTTGAGAACAAATAAGTCAACATTGCAACCAGCAACTGCTAAACAGGTATGATAACTAGTTGCCTCTAGCACACTCCGATCAAATCTGTCATTATCTCAAACACTTCGTGCCCCATGTTGGGTGCCAAAAAGGACTGTGGGGGCGTCACCCTGGATGGCAGCTCAGCCTCACACAGCTGCTGGCTCACTGCCCTCAGGGGGATAGGGGAGAGAATTAGAAGGGCAGAAGTGAGAAAAGTCATGGGTTGAGATAAAATACAGTTTAATAAGTAAAGAGATAAAAGAAAAAAAAAGAGAAAACAAACCAAAACCCCAAGTGATGCAAAAGCAATCACTTCCCACCAACCAACCAATGCCCAGCCAGCCCCTGAGCAACAGACCCCTTGGAAAACTCCCTCCCCCAGTTATTTTATTGCTGCATGTGATGTTATATGATATGGACTATCCCTTTGGTCAGTTGGGGTTAGCTGTCCCAGCTGTGTCCCCTCCCAGCCTCTTGCCCACCCCCAGCTTGCTCACTGGAGGGGGCAGAGTGAGAAACAGAGAAGGCGTTGATGCTGTGCAAGCACTGCTCAGCAACAGCTAAAACATTGGTGTGATATGAATGCTGTTCTGGTCACAAACCCAAAACACAGCCCCATAAAGGCTGCTCTGAAGAAAATTAAATCCACCCCCGCCAGACCATGTACAATACTCTATGTTTGTGGTGTCTTTTAGATTTAAATTTGGATTTCCTCTTGGCCACAGAATGAAGGTCTTTGATGACATCAGGAGAAAATATCAGAGCCCTTCCTGAGATATGGCCCTGACTGGATCCCACGATGAGGAACAGAGGGTCAGCTCAGAGCCCCACAGCCTGGAATCATCCTTGGGTCTGTATCCCATATTGGGAAGCAAAGAAGCAGGTTTGGGCATGGTCAAAGGAGCAAAGATACTCAAATGCCTGCCTTACTGCCTGCTAACTCTCTTATCTGTACAATGTAACTTGGTTTTTTTTGCATGTCACATTTGATATTGCTTCCCCTCAGAACTGGCAGGTGGCGTGCACTAGCCATGATGAATGTGGATCAAAAGAAATTCTTTCAAGCCTGATCAGTTTTATTCTTTAATTCAGCTAAGTATGCTAAAACATAAAAAAAAAAAAATATAGCTGGCATTTTTTGTTTGCCTGCTCTGCTTGTGTTGAGGGGATTTTTCTTGTTAAAAGTCTTCAAATTCAGAAAACCATCCTCACTTTGAAGCCTGACAAAACACGTGAATTAGGACAGTTACAGCAATGAGAGTAAGTGCATACATTTTGAAGCACATGGAACATGTAAGTCTTTTGTACAGATTTTAAAGGAAAGAATAATTAAAGACATGAAGTTACCTGGAAAGTAGGGTAAAATGCAATATAGATTTACCAGGACAGATGGCATCTCCCTGTCTTGATAGCTCTTTCTAGAGAAATGAATTAATATGGATCTCATATGGCTTTCTGTAAACACTGTGTTATCGACTCATTTATTTTGTGAAATGTGCTTGACATTTCTGTTCAAGGTGTTAAATTTTAGATGGATGGATGCTGTCAGGGTTTATTAATCAAGAACTCTCCTAGTAGCCTTCCTATAGCCCAAAGGCACTATATGGGAAAGTGCTAACTAAGGTATAGAAGATGGGAATTAGTACAAGAATGGATAGGGAACTGGTGAAAAAGGAGGCAACAGTGGGCTGTGCTGCAAAGGAATGTATCAGGTCATGGAGCAGTGAGCAAGATAGCTCCTTGAACATCAGTCCTAGGACTGCTCTTGTTTGAAGTCTTCTCTGATGACTGTGACTCAGTAAGTGCTTAAAAATGAAAATTTCTCATTGCATTGGACTTGGATGCATTGTCAAAACAGAAGAGGGCCAGAATTTCATAAAGGAAGAACTAAACAACCTTTGCTACTGTAGAGATATAATTGGCACGAAAGTCAGAGCACAAAATGAAAGTGCAAGTTCTTGTATTCAGGGCCTGACAGATACGAGTCCTCCCCAAAGCTCAGCACTCCATCAGAAAGCAAAGAAAAAGAAGGACCTGAGAAGAAGCAGGAGCTGGATACATGAGCTGATCACAGGATAGGTATCGCTCACTCATTTTATGTTGCCATGAAAAGGGTGAATGTAATTCCAGAATGTACCAGGAAAAGCATTTCCAGCAGTGCTGGTACGAGTGGCAGTGTGAGAGCGCCTGGTGAGCCTCCTGGAAGACTGTACAGGCAGCATCACTGATGTTTCAAAAGGACTGGGGAAGAGAGAGGCTACTGAGATAGCTGGCGAAGGGAAGGCTTAAAGGAGCTCGGTTTCTGCCTATAAATGCATGTTGTAGAAACTTCACAGGTGAAAAGAGGAGCTATTTAAGGCAAGAATAAAGTTGGCACAAAAGCAGAGATATATGCCCTTGTCCTGAAGATACTTAAGAAAGAGTCTCTTTAGCTTCTGTGCTGGGTCCCTCTACGCCCCGCCTGCAAGGAGACCCAAGGAAGCAGGTTCTCGGCTGTTTGACAGGATGCTTGGGCCAGAGGAGTCTACCCAGAGCAAACAGAGGCTCTTGAAGGAATTCTTATATGACCCTAGCCCCTTTAGCTGGCATTGATCGGTTAGGGTGGAAAATAAGATTTAACCATTAGGCTTTGAAGTATCTTAAAATAATTCTGATTTTTGAAAATGCTACCAATAATAGAGAGACGACTGGTTAGAAAACAAAATAAACTTTTTGATCAAATATAGATTTCCAATCACAATAATATAATTTCTTTTAGAGATATGACTGCTAATTTTGATCACTGGACATATAGTTGCAATTATTTCTCTCCTTAAAGTAATTTAATAGCATTAAAATAATATTTTTTGGCTAGTTGTACAAGAATGAACAAAATAAAATGCCTGAATCTTATGTTAACATACCTTCAGACGCACTGTCTTGCAGCAGATTATTGTCTTTTTCTGCCACTTAAATTACGAGTTCTCTGAACTGTGTAAGCTGCCATTGACTACTTGGAAGAAGAATAATGATATGTTTTGTGAAAAGGACGGACAAATGGTCTCCCAGTGCCAAACCTGCCCGGAACTAAGCAAGGAAGAAAGACATAGTCTTCCATTCCTTACCCTTTCTGAGCATTTTTCTTTATTGACATTGAAGATTTGCCAGACTATATAAATTGGTACGTTTTGTGAAATTAAAAATAGTCTATCTTTGTGGCTTTGAAACTACCATTTGTATCTGGCTTATGGGTGGGGACAAATAGTGGAGGGGTGGAAAATACTGTCTACAAAATTGTCAGGTAATAGAGGTTTCCTCAAATATAACTGCAATTGCCCTAGTTCATTAGTCATGGTATTTGCAGATGGGCTTACATTGAAACAACAGCAGTCTGCAATCACTTGATGGAAATATTTCTGGCAGAGATGTCTTTGCTCTGTAGACAAATCAAACCTGCCTTCTGTTATAGAGTAATTAGTTTTTGAAGCCCTGTATTATTTGGAAAAAAAAATCTACCTTTGAATTCCAGTCACTGGAACTTTTTATACCCTTGTCTGCTGACCTCAGGAATTAATTATAAATGCCTTCTCATTTGTCTGGATCAAGAAAAATCTAAAATTTTAAAATAAAATAAGGAGTGGTAGGCCCAGTAACGATCACAAGCTTCATTATGTTCTTTCTTCATTACACATATTTTTTCTTAAAAATAATGAAGGAAACAGCCTAGTTTGCAAGAAATACACCTAGAAAAAGCAAGAAATAGTGTTGTTATATCTCACTTCCCCATTACTCCTTTCCTGTTATAGGTCTCTTCTACCAGTATATAGTGTTCCTAGTAATGCTGCTTCTCTACAGACTCATGCTGCCTTTCCACAGACCTGTGGAGGTTTGTTAGGGAGCAGCACGAGCGGGGCCACTCCACAAGGGACGGGAGCCGGGAGCCTAGGGTGATGGGCTGTGCCCTCGCCAACGGGGCGCAGTCCCCTGGGGGTTGAACGCGGGGGGGTAACAAGGTCCATTGACAGTCCCAGAAGCGGCAAGCAATGAACCAGGGCCAGGGTCCAGCCCGGGTGTCTGGTGAGCAGGAAAAGGAGATGGGACCAGAGACAGGCACACCTAACAAGGTAGCAAGGATGGGGTGCCCAGGTCTGAGCTGAATTGGAGATCCTGGGTGTGTGGGCTGGGGTCCCTGGTGATGCCGGTCTGGGCAATTAAAACCTTTTAGTGCCCTCAGGGCTCTCTCAGTTTTCTGGCTTTGTTTTTTTAAATTCACCCTTTCTCTTTTCCTTTATTCTCACCCCTCTCCTTGATGCCTTCAAGTTCACTTTGATCTCATCCAGCAGTGTCAGCTAGCTTGTTTTCAGGTCTCACAAAATACCAGTCTGCTTGTTACATCTCATCTGGGGATGCTGGAGGGAAATTAGCCATACAGAGACCATTGCTATAGCAGACTAGTGGCTGATAACAGAAAGGCCTGAAATCCTGCAAGCCAATGGATTACAGTGACAGTTTCCATGTATATCATAAAGTCAGTCACAGCCCCTGAGGGTCCTTCTGCAAAGCAGCAGCACTCCACTGACAAGCAGAAACCTCATATCTCAGTCCCTCCTTGCTTCATGGGGGATGAAATCTTGATGCTCAGGCCAGTCTGCTAGAGGAGGAAGGGGGTGGATGAGAATAATTCCTCCCTGATCCTGAAAATAATAAACTAGGTGGGCCTGATGCTTAGCAAAGGAGCAGCTGGCCAGTCACAAACACTGTTCTTAATTTGTGCCCTTCCTTAGTGTATGCCCCGAAACCCACCGGTAGGGCTGACATTATGATTTATTCACTATAAAATCAGTGATCAACACTGGGGGTGTGATCAAACACTTTCATTTTACATGGGGAAAAATGGTTAGTGGCAAGAATCCTGCATCCTGACCCTCGGGGAGAGGGAATTTGCATTGCCATACAAAATAGGAATGACAGATTAATTAGAGCTTTGGGCGTTAATTATATTAGGGTTGATAATTCTAATGTAAAAGCTGCACAAGAATGATGTGTATATTTTCACTGGAGAGTATTCAGTAACTGAAATCTGTAAGCCACTGCTACTTCTTTCTTTCATAGATGGTCTGAAACATGTCCAACACATTGAAGTAAAGGATAATATTATGTATTAGAAGCTTGATTTGAAAAAATAGCTGAAGAAACATCCTTTGGACTCCATCCCTTGCCCCTTCTGCATCTTATAGTATGGAAATGTGTAAACATCCGTAGTCATCTGTGGTACATTTAATGGTACCTCACTCAAAATGATGATAGTCCTACTCCTCTATATAATACATTAAGCTGGTACTTTGGTAATAATTTCACTTCTCTTGTTCACTTCTTTTTGAAGTACTGCATCTCCACAGGTGTGCCATCTTGGTGAATATAAACATTCTGAAAGCTTTTAAAGAAAGCTATCTATATTGAAATCCATTGTAGCATTGCTTATTAATATTGTAAAAACAGACATATTACTCATAAACGATGTTTAGAGGATAAAGCTGTGTTAGTACAGCACCGGATGTTTCTGTACTGGTTGCTGTTTTTTGTAATTGATTCATTATACTTAATATGTATTGTCTTGATCAACCTTTAATTAATTAATTCATCCTTTTTTTGGATACCCTGGATTGCTGGGCAAGTAAAAGAAACTGGCAAGGCAGGAGTAAAGAAATGTTTGCATAACTCCCATAGTGAAAATCAATGTGATGAAGGTGTGTAAGATTTCCAGGAGTTCTGTTGTCATGGCTCATGACACGTTTCATTTTTCAAACGCAACTCTGGAAAGGCAAGACATTCAGTGAAGATACAGGTATTCTTCAAAAAGTGCAGAGTTTCTGTGTCGTTTTTCACTTTGGAGTTTTTCATCTTTGGAGATGCCAGGGATCTCCCATGCAAAAAATAGAAGGGAACTTGTCCAGCCAGCATGGTCACTTGGGTTGCCCACAATACTTTTCCTTCCCAGTATAAGCTAACCAAATGTCAGCTGGTGGGGGCACACAGATGATAGGTGCAAGATACAAAGTGAAATATTGCAGACTCCCTGCTCATGCATACTTGGTTGGAACAAGACATCTTGCAAACACTGTAGTGTGGCCGTAGCTTACAGTCTTTGGATGTGTAAAGACCTTAAATTTGAGAGAGAGAATAAGATATTGGCTTGTAGATCATGAGGAATATCCAGCCTGTGATAATAAGCAATCATTGAGATAGCTGGTGTTGTAACAGATGAGTAGAAAGAGATGATGCTACAACAGCACTTTTAGGGAGCACATCTTGCTAAGTAGCCCTAACTGTGTACACGGAAAAATCCAAAGATTTCTAAGCAAACAACAGAGAGTAATACAAGTCCTGTTTTCCTTACTTTAAATGTAGCCTATTTTTGTCCTAATGAGTAGTTGGGAATCCTAACTCATATTATTATCCAGGAGCAGCATGGAGCAGGATGCATTTTAGCAGGATACATTAGTAGCCTCTGGTCAAAAGATGCCTGAATTCAAAAGCATACATATTTGGGTTCCCCAAACATTCCTCATATTAACCATTATAGCATGTAAAAAATGCATCTTTCCTGTCATAGTATACCATTAGCTGGAAGAGGAATGTGGTCATAGCTGCCACGGTCATTGTTCCCATAGTTATAATTGCTAACTGGTTGCTGTAGTCACTGGTTGTATTTGGGACAATTACAGATGGCATACATGGATAATCTATTGCCTGTTTTGGAGATGTGGTAGCCTGTAGAGTAGTCCAAGACAACTTTAGTGTCAAGCAAGTGTAGTGTCTCCATGGGTGTATAAAGCACTGCAGTCCTTCTTTCCTGATTTCACACAGTCTTTCAAAGATAGGTCTCATGGTGAAATCTCCTTGTAGTATCTATACCATTTTCAATTTTCAAGCCCATAAATATTTTCTTCCAGCAATGGAAAATTGTTTGAAGTGGATTTAAGCCTGAAAATACATTTATTTTTCTTTACTGTCTTTTGCAGACCCCTATTAGATAATCCAGGAACAAAACTGATGATTTATAGAGCACTACTACACATCACTGGTCTGATTTCTTGGGTAGCCTGCATTTCGTTAGTTCAGCAAATAAGCAATAAAATAATATTAATTAAGCAATAAGAATTAATTAATTCAGCAATAAGAATGGTATTTTAGGGAGCAGAAGTGCCAAGAAGCATTGTTCCTCTTTAAAAATCTAACCTGAGGAGCACATTGAATTAGTGAGGTGCCACAGTAGCAGGGTTATGTCATGACCAGGACTAGATATGTTTCTCAAGAGGTTTTAATCTTTCATTTTTATGGTTAACTGTTACACTAGAGCAACCACAGAACTACAAGACTAGAGCTGGCTCATACATGTGTGTCTTGAAGCTTGGCTCAAGCAGGCTTGATGGTCTAACTGTAGGTTTGCCATTATTGTGACAGTTTCTGGCACTATGTCATGCTCCATTTTATGCATTCCCTGTTTAAACAATGAATAAACAGCAGACTGTGTTACTCTTCACAATCAAATCCATCTTCTATAGTTGTATGGGTTATATTTGAGATTATAGATGTGATTATATATGAATTCTGTATTTGTTAAAGAGTTTTGATTTGATTCTTTTTCAGACTGTCACTTTATTTTTCTGAATCTCTGCTTCTAAATAAAAATGCTGTATTAGATCTTTATTGGTCATGATATCTAACATCCTTCAAATGTACAAATCAGAAGCTTAATTTTTTTTTCTTTTTTTATAGATTAGCATTATAGCTGTCAGTCTTGCAGTGAATTTAGTGCAAGCATTAGGGTAGTGTCATTTCTCAAAGAGATATAAAAACCCCACCCCCAGTGACTATTTTTAACTTTTTAACTCATGCTATAAGCTTTCTTGATAAAGCTATTTGGCCCAAGAAACATTTTCTCACTTATCTTAATATGTCCTATCTCATATTCTTAGTTTTGTACCAGAGTTTTCAAAGAACACTGATTTCTTTATAATTTTGTGTATTTTAAACAGTGACCAATTTGGCATGGTGGCTTATTTAAATACATGTATATGCATACATACATATATCTCTCCATATATTAATATATCTGCGTATCTATATCTATATATCTCTCTATATAATATCCATTGAAGGCTTTGATCTCTTTATGCAATTGATTCAGTGTTGTCCCCCATTTACTTCTTTATTTATGTTTCTTAGACTATAGAGAGTGTTTAAGTAAGTTTGTCTAAAATTTTACTCTTGCCTGTTTGAATAGGAACAGTAGGTGATTGCAAGACTGGTTTCATTGCCAGTCAAAACAACAAGTAGCTATAATTAGTTTCTAAGCATATATTTACTGTTTCTTTCCATGATTCACATCCTTGATCATGTAAAAATTGGTTCTTGAATTTCATGGGTAGCTTGGGAAGATCTTAATTCATGTCTGTACTTCCCTATGTATTGGGGTGTGATCAGAAATTACAACACTCCATGCATGTTTAATTTTTGAAAGATAGATACCCTAAAGAAATTTGGAAGAGTTCAGTCTTTTTATCCCCATTTGACATTTGGTGGTACCATATGTTTCTGTCATACAGAGAATAGAAATAGTACAAGAGAAGTTTTTCTACAGAGCATTTTCTTTGTTTTAATGGATTCTGTCCACTGTATTGTTTTTGTTTGTCAGATCTCCACCATATGCAGAATAATTATTACCTGTGCTTGTTATTTTTGAAACTTTCAACCTGAGATTCAGGGATATGTATCGATGCACAGGATTAGCTGGCTCTTTGAGGAGCTGAGGAACTCTAACCAGCTACATTTGTAATTTCTAGAAGGATACATGGTTTCTCCTTGAAGTGTCTTCTGCATTAAGATACCTGTAACCTTCTTACACACTGCTCCTTTTTCTGACAGTATCTGACTTAATATTTCAGGCATTCTTGGGGGTGACGTAGGACCAGCAATGAGGTGATTTGCTCAAGTTAACCAACAAGCCCATAAGACAGAGGAAAACAGTCCCCAGGATTCCTGTGCATAGAGTCCCAATGACAAGACTGCATAGCCTACATTAAATTTCTACACATTACTATCAGACAGTCTTTTAAATGCTGAATCAAACCAAATTCTTTTTTCAATAATAATTGGCACTGATTTTAGCATAGATTTTGAGGTAGCTTCTGTAGATCCAGTATCATGTGTTTATACTTGAGTTCCTGCGAGTTAAGAGATTGTTCTGTAAAATTAACAACTCAAACACTCAAGATGCCAAGGTAGTTTTCCCTGTGTAACTGAAGTGGTTGCCAGTGTAATGGTAAAGAACGACTCCTGAATGCTATAATTTTCAAAAACATGCTAAAATGCAGGGCTATAGCTGTCTACATTAAATGTTGCCTTATTTATTCTCTTGTCTTAGCCCTAAGTTTCCTAGCAGAGAAAGTGAATAATAACCCCATACATGAGCCCTATTTCAGGGCTTGTTACTACTGTACCAAGCAGCAGCAGCCACTGTGCCCAAACCCTCTTGGACTAGGCTGAATTAGAAGGGTTGTACTGTGGAGGGGGGAGCTCAGACCATTTTTCAGACACTGCTTGCAGAGCATTGCCACTGATGTGTGTGACATACCTGCACTGCTCTGAGCTGCTTATTGCCAGTGTTGCAGTATATCTGGGGGAAACAGTCCTCTCTGTTCTCCAGGCACATAATCAGAAGGGGAATTTTCCCAGCAGTGCTTCTTAAATGGTGAGTCCTGATGCTCTGAGGCTGACAGAGGGACTGACAGAGACTTGTGAAGTTTCAAAAGGCTGTAAAAAGACAGACACATAATTTTAAGAAATTGCAGTCAGTGTTCAGGGGTCTCACAAGGACAGAGGATCAACAAAAATTTTAATTATTCTCTCAAAAAGCTTGAGTAACTTGACAGTGCATTGTTCCTTCTTGTGCTTTTTCACTGCACGTTTTTGGGAAGCTTTGAATTCTGCTCTGAACCACATCCTTCATGCAGTGCTGACACTAATACAATTGCCATTTTGAACATAGGCACAAGATGCAGTGAGATGCCTTTTCAGCAGTCACTAAATGCCCTCAGAAGACAGCAACATCCCTTGATCAGTTTACCATCCAAGCCACAGCTATAAGTGATAAAGCCATGGGACGTGTATTGCAGCTCAGTCTTGATACAGAGGCAGTTGTAGCCAAGGAGTGTGAATGCCGAACGGGAGGGCAGGATTGCAGGCCTCGGAGGAGCAGCATTGCACCTGCATGTAATTGGTTTCATCTCAGGAGATGAGATGAGGAGATGAGACCAGGGTGGTCTGCACTCAAGTAGTCAAGTATTTCAGATGTTCTTGCAGTTTACCGCATCATCTGCATAGTCAAGGTCTGTGAAAGTCATCTTGCCAACTACTCTTCCTGAGCTTGGGTCACCTACCCAACGTGGGTCAGCTACCGGCCTCTGGCATGGCAAAATAATGAAGAAGGACGTAGGAGAAGGCTTCAGCTGCTCACGGTTCTCTTCCCTCCTCCTGCCTCTCTATTTTTGCCCTGTGGGACAAGATAATGGCATTTAGAGAGAAACCAGCTTTCTGTGCCTTGTAGCAGCATGTGTGAGTTCTCCACAAACATTATGCATGTGGTTTTTGAAACATGCTCTGCCTGTGTCATATTGAACCACAGTATAGGCTCATTCCCTTTCTGCTAAAGGGAACACAAATACGAGAACTGTGATGCTGAGAAATCAACCTGTGGCACACAAAGATAATTTAAGCAGACATATTGTCCCAAGACTGATTATTATTCAGGCCATTTACAAGAAACCTGCTACAAGTGCAGTGTGTCAGTTATTTTTATTTATAGGAATGGCAGGCTGAGCTTTTAGAAAATAGCTCTGAACTAGACTGCTTTGTCATTCTGTGGAAAAAGCAGCTGGTGGATCTCAAATTTGGTATTTTAGTTTCCCAAAACTTCAGCATTTATGATTCTTCCTGGTACTAGTACATGCAATTCTGTGTTTCGTTGCTGTGCTGGAGATAGAGAGAGAAGTGACATCCAGGAGACATTGGTTCATTGCCTTGAGACTTGCAAGGAAATTATTTTAAAAGGAGTCTAACAAGGGATCAAGCTTTCACGTTGCTCACATTATCTGAATGAAATTCCCTTTCACTGATGAAATATTTGAATAAAACATATTGTTGGCAAGGCTAATAGTAGTTTGAAAATCCTGGCTGTCAAACAAGGATCCACAAGAGGAGGAATACTAGGCTGAAAATTTTGGTGTGTTTTCAGAATAAAATTACACTATGACAATATCTATCATCGAGGTGTTTTCTAGCCAAATCCACCCACAATCCTATGACAGGAAAGGGACTAGATTTCAAACACTATGGAGAAACTCTGCCTAGTCTGGGCTTGAAAACAGGTTATAAGTCATGTAAAAGGAAAGACTCAAATCATAGTAATAACTTCTACTATTCTGAAATGATTTAGGGACTGACAGAGATTATCTTTCCCTATTAAGAAGCAAGTAAATCTCACCATTTGATGTATTGCTAATGTCAGATTCAAAGATATAATTGTGAACTAAAATACTGTCCTTGAATAAATTGAAATCCTAGACAGTTTTACAGCATTTCAACTCAGTGTTGCAGTGTAACAAACCCTCTAAGTGTTGTTGATTCCAGAAGAAGAATTAGGGCATTATAGAAAAAAAATTAAGCTAACAACCAAACCCAAGAAAATAATAAGGACAAATCCATCCTGCATCACTCTGAAAAATCAGTTCATGCAAATATCTAACCTTATGTGAAAGCGACACTTATTACTGTCTTGTAAATGGTGCTGTTTTAAGAAATGGCTAATCAATAGCTGTATTATACATTCCAGAACACGGAGCCAGAATGGGTTCCAGATGGGCTGGGGGTAGGAGGTCTGGGAAAATAAAAGGCATCTTGAATTCCAGTTTGGAGGAACTAGCCTTGTTTGTTAACTGCATTAAATGCTGCAAATGTTTATTTATTGGTAAAGAATGATGTAGAAAGATTTGTTCTGATGGCACTTCTCCAAACAAGCTTTTAAAGAAAGGAAAACCACATATTTTAACTCTCTTGTCAAAGCTCAGAAAAAAATGGCCCCTTTTAACTTTCTGTTTTCCACTAAGGTTAAAACGGTACCTCTGCTCAGTTATCTACTTCTTTCTATACAAAATCTCCATTTCACCAAAGTTCAAACCTGCCAACAATAGAAGGATTTCAGCATTTATCAAATTAAAAAATAAACTATAACGCAGACACATTCATGGGGGACTTCAACTGTAAAATGTGAAGGCCATGTTAGTCTAACTTCTACCTTGACTTTGACCTCTTCTGGTAGCAGAAATTTGTATTTGGGTATACACATGAGCCAAAAATGCCCATTCAAGTTTTTTTTCTTGCTGTGTTACTTGAAGCTGGTAAGGATTTGGCAATAGAGGAGATAGATGATGTTTCCAGCTGGCATTTTAATAGAGCATTACAAGAGTAACTGAAGGTCACCTATTCCATCTGAAAATCTTTGCTGTTATTTTAGCATGCTCCGGTACAGCTGGTAACACATTGCATCCTGCTACTGCTAGGGCAAGCCCATTTCCTGCCAGGAGTCCTGGAGTTTCACAATTAGCTCAGGCATGTGATAAATCATCTGACATCTAGTAGAATAATCTAACATCAGGCTCTATAATTTACATTTTCTAATTACTATAAATATAATTTGGTGTCTCTTAAAAGTTGTCTTGCTTTGTCAGGAACTCTATCAATAAGAAGCCTGTACCTGCAACTCTCTGGGTAAAGGAACAATCTCCCTTCAGTATTACATCCCTGGCCCCTGCAGATCAACTGACTGCTGCTACAGCTCCCATTTGAGTTAGTCATTGTGATGCTAATCTGTATCTTCTTGACCATCTTCCCCAAATAGTGCATTCTATGTTTCTGCTTCATTTTGCATTAGTTTTAGATTTGTTTTTCAGTTTTTCAGTCGTCGGTCATTAACTGCAAATTTTGCCTCATGCTTGAGCCATGACTGGTTGTTTGGGGTTATTGGGGAGTAGAAAAAAAACTTCTGATATACTGACTTCTCATTTCAGTCTCCTCTTTGGTGAAGTAACTGAATTCTCTGTTTTACTTCCCACACCTCAATCAGTGACTGAAATTGTGGCAATTTTCCATAGCTATGTCCTGGTTGCAAATGTATTTCGATCTTTATTTAATAGCAATCCTAATTTCTTTTTCAAATGCACTGCAGCTTCAGTTTAGTCATTTGGACAGAATAACGGTTAAGGTTTGGTTCTATTCCAAACAAAAATAGATTCCTCTAGCTTTATTCTTGCACTGGTCTGAGTCATTGAACGCAACTGGCTGTTATTTACAGCTGGCTGACAGTTGTAATACATTTGAAGCCTTCACTATTGCAGTCTGTCACCGGCGGGAAGCTTTTAGCAAATATCCTAGTTGGAGCCATAACAAAATAGTTTAGTGATTCTGTTAATAGCACACTGCATCTCACATCACAGGTCTGCTAGGTCCTGCACTGCTGAGGTAGCAGGGCTGAGCAGCATCTGTCAGAGCAGCAGCACAACAATAAAGCCAGAAAAAAGATGTGAAGACAGGGAACAAAAAGGATGGGTTCAGACTCCCACTGTCCTCCAAACAGCCGGCAGTGGAAGTAGGATACAGCAGCGCAGTGGCAGAGGTGCAGGCACGAAGCATCCTCATGGCCCACTACCACTCTGCACTATTTCTCCTGCCATTTTTCAACAGTGTGTGAGATGGGACACATTTGTAAAACTGTATTTACTTTATTCAAAATATATAGTGAAACCCAGAAGGATTTGGCTGTATATTGACTAGATATGACCTTTATCCTTTCAAATATTTTTTTCCTATTGATTAGCACACAGTTTATAATGTATTACTGTATTCTTCTTATGAACTACTGGAACTTCAGTTCTTTTTTTCTTCAATATGAAGCATATGAAAGGATTTTGTTCTATTTAACTGCCTCTTTTCCAAGAAGTCTTTTCTTTCACCTGAAGAAAACTGGTTAAACATGGTGAAAGTGATAAGCTGGTGAAGCTGAATAGTGATGTTTCTTAGACCCTATTTCTGTTCTGAATTAGTTTGTTCACCATTAGAATTATGAGGCAACTGTCATTTGAATTTAACACACTGGCTCTTTTCTTTTCTTTTGTCCACTCTCTTTCTTTTATATACCCCTGTTTGAGGCACATGCTCTATTCTTTTGTTTATATGCTAAATTCAGGTTGTAGTTCCACCTAAAATAAGAAGCAATGGGAAGTTTTAATTTGGTTTCATATTTTTGTATGGTTTTAGTCTAACTGGAGCTACAAGAACTATCTCTTAATTTAAATATAACAAGTTTTTTTCCTACATTCCCATTATCTATTCTGCTTTTTGTTGCATTTTAACATTGTGAGCTTAGAGAGTAGTATAATTTCATTAGATATCTGAATTCCATTTCCAATGTGGTTACTAAGTAGCTATATTATTTAATGCTTATATGTATTTCTTTTAAAGAGGTGACGTGATAAGTATTAAAATCATGACTGCTTACTGCAATTAACTCAGTAATGAGTATAATAATGATTACTACATAGAAGGCAGGAGAAGAATTCTTAATGCTTTCTCACAATTAACGAATAAAGTGTGCTAAGCTGTATGAAGAACCGACAATTGCTAAATATACCCTATGGACTGCTGGGTGTCAGGCACAGTCCTCAGTGTATTACACTAGCCCAGAGAGCTTCACCTAATCATCAGAAGAAATGTCTTTCTTGACCCATGTGATCCTAGATCTCAAACTGGCCCGAGCAGCTTTTGTGAAAAAACATCCTATTACCATTTGAATATCCCGAAACAGTCTGTTGGGACATAATGTCCATTGAAAATTCCAGTTTCCTACTTCTAAGGAATATAACCACTGCAGGGCTAAAGTTGTGTAATATTATCCAAAGGCTGACATCCCATTTCACTTGATTTAGGTTAAGATAAGTGGAGTGGAAAATATTTATTTACAACATCTCAAACAGCCGGGACAGCTACACAGTTACAAGTGTTTGTAAAAGGCATCAGTGAAAAAATGAAAGAAAACTGCACTTTAATCTTTTTATACAAAAAATTAAATCTAAAGTCTGCCTGCAATCAGCCAACCTGTTGTAGGCTCTTTGCTGGTCCACACAGTCAGGAACTTCTCTCTTCATCCAGGATTTATGTCAAGGGTTACATTTATCAGAACAAATATTCTTTATCAGTCCCTTTCTTGAAGTTCTCCTTATTCATTTTTAACATACTTGGAGATCGCTCTGGCACTCTTCCTCTAAACTAAGGATAGACATCTCTTTCAACAAACGAGGTCATTTTGGCAGATATATCCTGCACTTGATTGACCTATTCTGTTGGTTCTTAACAAATAAGTAAACATTCCCCATCTGGTACTCCAGTGAAAAGTGTGTGTACCTGATGAGCTATAAAGTTTGAGTGTTTGACAAGCATCCTTAATACAAACATGCAAATGAGATTCATCTATGCAGTTTATCAGTGGCTCTTAGCTGAGAACAGACAGTATGGGAGTCACCTACTTTAGGGTGATACCAGCATTGTGATGACTGAACTCCAGAAAGGTTTGAAAGGTGCTGTAATAATAGTATAACTTCAAATGAAGCAAGCTTCTAGGTGTACATCAGACACAGAGTCAGAAACAGCCTTAAGAAAATAACAAGGGAAATAATGATGGGTGCTGCAGAGGCAGGTGTGCAGGAAATTTCTAGGAGCTTAGCTACGAAAGCTCTTGAAGAGAGTCATGGTTCAAGGAAGTGTCTGATTATTTTGCTTTACTGTCAGAATAGTCATACAGGTGGAAATAAGGTTCACTTTACTTCATCAGGAAGGCTTTTCCATTATACATATGAAGCCTTTCAGGCAGGCAAGAAAACCCACTTCACTCAGCAATAGGGTATCTATCATGGCATATGATAGATGGCACATGATAAATGGCACACTATCTATGGCATATTCCATCTATGAAGGAATACAGCGACAGTTTCATAGCTCAGCACAGTCATTCACTGGTGACTATTGTACATTAGATTGGTAGAATCCAGTTACCTACTCTCAAAATGATTTTTTTTTGTCCAAGTGTCAATTTTTTAAACACTATGAAAAAACTAGTGAGATGTATTAAGTCATTGGTTCACCTTTGTCTCTCTCCTCTAATAAGTATTTTCACAGATAATTTTGCCATCTCATCATTTTAATTTCACTTTTTAGAGAAGTGCCTTGTTCATGGGATATTTTCTATAGAACTATTAAACATTTCCAATGCACGCACATCATTGTGACTGTTGCACCCTATTTTACACTGTTTCGGTAATAAATCACTGCAGTAATAAATCACACTGTCCTGTGGGAAAGTTGGAGCAGAAAACAGAGAGACACAAACTGCTTTTCAAAATACTTATTTACTTAACCTGATTATTTGATAAAAGAAAACTCTTTACATACAGCTGCTGGATCACAGGAGCAAAATGTGGGGGTGGCAAATCAGAAAGTGCTCCTTCTCTACTAAAGGTGAGGGAGGTGGCAGCTGTGGCAGAGCACTGACATTACTCAGACATTACTCCTCTGTAACTGGAAGAGAGGATGCTGGAGCAATTCCTTTATTTCTGCTCTTCCTTTGTTCCCTAGTAGGGACTGTGACTGTTATTTACACTTCCCTGTTATCTTCTTTGTGTTTTCAGTATATATGGGATGTTTTACATACATACATGTTCTCTTTGTGATGCCCTAAAACCAGCTCTGCCCGGCTCCCAAGGCTGCATTCCTGCGCTGATGACTCAGTGACCTTCTGTGGTTTGTGTTTACACCCCAGCATGGAGCCAGGCCTCTGCTGTTAGCCTCCGCCTGCACTCTCAGGGGCCTTTGCTACTGTGAAATCCAGCAGGCTATGGCACATAGTGCCAGATCTTCAAAGGGGAGTAGCATCCCAAAGCTCAATGTGGGACTCGGGGTCATGACGCGTCATCAGCCCCGCCTAAAGATGCTAATCACTGGCCTTTATCCAGGTGGACGGGCCACCTTTACTTAACCGGAAAAGAAACATATATATACTATATATGTTTGTTAAAGAGCATAATAAGCCCCATTACCCAAGCTCCCTGCACAGTCAGTGTAAAGAAAGAAGCTCTCCAGAGAGAAATTCAAAGTGGTGAAATTGGAGTTTCACTCCCTTCTGAAGCTCTTTCTGAAGGACCCCAGCTCTGACTGTCGATGCTAGAAGGAGCCCAAGATGCTCAGTCTCAGTAGGTTATATCAGCCTTTGAATATACTGCCCACCATCCACCATCCCCCACCTATTGCTTCCACAGCCTTGCTAAGGAAGCATAATTGTCCTGAGGAGCAATCAGTGTGGGATTGCTGTGTAGCACTAACAGGCGATACTAACAATAAATCCTCCCATAAACTAGCTCAGCCAAGGAACTGAGTTCAGTTATTGAAAATACAGAGAGGAACAATAACATTTGAAGGATACACTTTAATCCCAGTAAAATAAAAAAAGTGAGTTTTTCCATCTCGTATGTTATAGTATCACTACAGTATAAGTCTTCTTGGAGAACCTTTAAAGGACCAAGAGGTTTGTCTTAATTGGTCTCACTCATCAGTCATTCTACTGCTACATCTGAAAAGATTTTTTGGACACACCTTCTCACTAACCTCTTCTCCCTTCATACTTATCTGACTTTCCTAAAGAGTACTTACACCACTAGTGTTCATTCGTATGCCTAATTAATGAACTTCTTGTCTCTGACTCTAAGCTTCCAATTTTTTTAATATCCAAAGTCCACAATCAAAGTGTGGATCAGTTCTTGTGGATTACAAAATTATTTCATGGAGGAATAATATAAAAAAGATATGTCAGGTATTTGTATTATATAAAATTTATAAAGTAATGATGCTATTTGGTGAATATCTGAGCCAAATATCAATGGGTAAATTAAATTCCCACATGCTAAAGAACTCCAAATACCTTTGGACTTTTAAGTTACAACCTTGTTATATCACTTTTTAACTTATTCCTTCTGCTCATGTCGTTATAAACCTGTTCTTATGTAAGAAATGCTTATTGCTGATTTTGATGGTAAAATCACCCTCAATAGCTTATTATTTAATTATAGTTTATACTGATCCCTAGCAACAGCTCTCTGTTGCTCCTGTCCTTTCTTTTTGACATGGTGGAAGATCATTTGTGTTATGCATCAGCCTGATGCACAATACAAATTAAATGTGTTTAAGATACAAATACATAACTGCAGCAGCCCAAGAGTATAAAAATGGCACATTAGGCCAAAGGTCCTTCTAACCCAGCAACCTGTAGCAACCAACAGCAAATGCCTAGTGCAGAGTACAAAAACCAGTAATCATGTAGTGATATTTTCTGAGAGTGATATCCCTCTACTTAGCCCCCCATGGATATTTCTTCTTGCATCTGCCCAATCACTTACTGAATCCATATACACTTTTACAACGAATAACACTATCACTAGAATTGTTTCAGTTTATTTACTCATGTGGAAGATCACCTCCTGTTGTTTGTTCTGCGTCTGCTGCCTGCTTGTTTTATTTGAGAATAACACCCCTGTCTCTTGGATTGTAAAAAACAATTGTCCTCTATTTATTCTCTGTGTTGCTAATGGCTGCAGAAGCCTCTATTGTATTCCCTACTCAGCGGTTTCTTTCTCATGCTAGCACTTGTTCCTCACAGAGCTGGTCCAGAGCCTGATCTTGCCCTTCTCTGAACCCATTCTAGTCCCTGGGATGGGAGAATCATAACATCCCATAATACCCAAGATGCAGGCACACGGGTTTCATATAGAGAAAAAAATAATGTTCCCTGTTCTGTTCTCTATTCCTGTCTTTGTAATTTCTAGCATTTGATTTGTCTGACCCAAGCACTTGAGCACTTAGTTGACATTTTCATAAAATTCTCAATGCTAGTGAAAGATCTTTTCCCTCAATGGTAGTAGCAGTCAGAGAGGCCATTATTTTCTATATCAAGTTTTCCTGTGGGATTCATGTGATCTTTAATACTTTTCTCACTCCTGGTTTTGTTCCCAATACTCCTGGCCTTTGTTACCAATAATTCAGTGATGGTTTTGAAAATCTTGTTTTGCTTCAGATCATTTTCAGCTGCTGCCTGCTTTGCATATCGGAAGTACATATCCAATTATTTGATGTAAATCAAAGCTTCCAGGCTACTACTCAGTTTAAATTCTGCTTCAAAACCATGCCTAATTTGAATAGAAAAGGTTAATATCCCCCTTTTTATTCAGAGACATATTTTAATTCAACAAAGTTTTCATCACACAAGACAGTCCTAAGATCACCTTAGACCATATGCAGTTATTTTTAAAAAATAAAATGTCCTTATGCTTTTTCTCACAAAGAAATTTTCATCAGAATTTTTTTTTGCCATTAACTTAGTCCTGATCAGATCCATCATCCTTTATTCTGATCCCACTTTGCTTTTCTTATTCCTTGGAATTCCTTTGTAACTACCCACTTTTCCTTCAGTAGCATGTATATTCCATGTGGAATGTACTAGGTATGACAATTCTTGAATTTCTGGATTCTTGGTTTTTACCAAACTTATGTTGTCATCTGACAAACTGCACACGGTCATGCTGCATTATTTGTTGAGATTCAGGCAACTCAGAGTTCACAACATTCTATGCTGTCACTAATTCTCCTGCCATTACCTATCTTGTGCATTTCAATCCCTTAAGGATAGAGATGCTCTTCTGTTGTGTAATAGACTCTATTTTGTGAGTGCCACAGAGCTGGAAACTGCAGTAAACGTGTTTTCCCTGTTTGCCCTGTCTTCTTGCACCACAAACACATTGTGTTTGGATCAAAATTCATCATTAACTGCTTGCTGATCATACTAAACATTCATTAAAGAAACCTCTTTGGGAAAAAGGCTATCAGCAATTTTGAAGGCAAAACACATGATGTTAGGATAGGGAGAAGAGAGGAAAAAAAAGGAAATATTTCTTGTCCTGCTGGCAGTGGATAAATCAGTGCACTGAAACAACATTATACCTGATTCAGATTGTATGGGCAATTATATGCTAAAGAAAAAGAGGGAGCAAGAAGGTTTTTTAATTGATGTAAATTTATGAATGTATATAATTTCTCCACTTGCAGAAACATATTTAGTAATCGATACTGAAATAATTAGTATCTCCTTTTGTGCTGACAGATGTGACATTTGCAGCAGAAGATTTTTTCTGCATGTGCGCTGCGAGGAGGGACTGGAGTCCTTAATAATTTTTGTTTTTTCTCATGACAGATAGTGTAAATTGAAGATCATGGTGGGATTATGAATAGACCACCAAACATACTTACTAGTTGCAAATGTTGACAATAACTTTCCTAGAGCTGAACATCAGCCAGAACCACATGAGGCTTCTGTATTGACTCTCAGATTAATTTACCATCTTGAGTTTTTGGTTACCTTTCTGGACTAAGAGCTGATGTAAATGGCCACTGCTCTGGAGACAACAAAGCTGTGATGGTTTATCATAGGGGGGCTCTCATCTGAAGTCTCGTCTACGTTTATGAATGCAAGAGAATTACCGTTGCTTTTAGAAATGGTGTACAAATGTAATAATTTGACTTTTCATCCTTTGTTATTTTGTGTTTCAGAACTGGTGTGCACACCATGCAATGCCTACTTCATATTCAGCTTTGTTTCGCTCACACACTGGCTGTTCGCTGTGCTTATCCTGCAGTTTTATGTTTCCTCCTCTGCCTAGGGAGGCTTAGACTCACCCTGTGAACAGATTAATTAAAACTGATGTGGCCGCTGGCATAGCGAACATTGGTGATGTCTTTTAAAAGCCACTTCGTTTTACATAACCTATGTAATAATTCAACTGGCTATCCACTTTTAAGAAAGACGTGTGTATGTTGAGGTAGTAAGAAAAAACCCGAGACAGTTCAATTCCTGCTGACTTCAGACCCTGAGGCACGTGTGTGGGAGGAAAACGCAACACAAAGACATTGGAGGCAAGGATTTCCCTAGGCAGTCTGAGAGGACCACATAGTCTTACCAATGGGGTAAAACTCCCTTCAAGCTTACAGGTTTTTGCACTGCACTCTACAGCATTGTGCGCATGCATCCATTTTGCCAACGCCAAAAATAATTGAAAACAAAGACAGGGAACAGAATAGCGTTCTTAAGTTAATTCAGAAATGTTCAGTTTGTAGCAGGTTGTATCAAGAGAAATTAAGATCAGAGAACTAAGGCAATTAAATGACACTTGTACAGCAGGTTGTTTCAGGTCTGTCTCTTTAAAATCTGCCTTTACTAGTGTGCTGTTTCATCAGTGGTCTATCCAGCATAGTGAGATTAAATGAGAATTTTGACCTGCTTCATCATTTCTGTAAACAAGCAGATTCAATGAGTTTCAGCTTGGTCATTGACATAATTATCTAGGTCATCTGGCGTTTGACCAAAGCCCAGTGAAAATCAATGGAAAGACTTCTATCAGCTTTAGTGGATTTTGAATCCTGCCTTTGGAGCTTGGAATAAAGACGACAGATAGGAAGAAATCCACTTCTGAGCATAAAAAGAACAGCTCATACTTCATATTTTGTTTTATCAGTTAATGACTGACTTTTAAATACAGAATTGAATACAGACATCATGATGTTTCTAATTGTGTTATCAAGTGTGTTGATAGACATTTGTTATAAAGAAAATAAGAATATAAATGAAATTAATATTGGTAAAACTGAGTGACACAGAATGTAAAAGGGGGAGCCATTTGCACTTCTTAATTTTAGTTCTGAAGAAATATAGTTAAAGGTACTAGCAAACAATATAGCATTTTGTGTTATTAAATAAGTCAGTGATGTGTGCTGCATAAAGGCTTTAAAGTTCTGTTGATAATTAAAGAGGTAGATGGGGTCTTGGGGCCATTCAGATATGTAAGCACTGAAAGACCTTAAATAAACCATTTTTGGAGGTCTTAATAGCCAAAATTAGTAATAATTTAAGTAAGTCAGTCCATGGTTGTTGAATATTGCTCTACAGTTTTAGGGTTTTTTTAGGCAGAACTCCCAGAAACCCTCAGTAATAACATGAAACCAGACTAGTGCTTTGCTTCTAGAGTAAAACCGCTGTTTAAAGTTACGTGTCTAAAGTCAAGATCTTATGCAGAAGAACAGTTCACTTTAAGGACTTAATTAAATTAATCAATTTAAACTCAGAGCCATGTTTTAGCAATATCAGTGCAGAATAAAATGCACTATGATAAAGTAACAGCATAAAGAGTGTTTCAGTTGGAATCTTATTGTTGTTGGTTCCCTTTATGTTGAACCATTTCCAGGAATGGAGATGGAAGATTGTATTTTTCTTGAAAAAAATACCAATTTGCAGCTGCTAGGAAATGTATTCTAGTTTTGGAATTCTAATTTGACTAAAGATTTCCCTGTTGCAAACCTCATTATTTTATGAAATTATTTACTGCAACTAAAAATATCACTAAGGATGCCTGTTGAGACATCAAATTGACTTCAAAAAGCCAAATAAGCTCATTAGGTGTATTCAAAAGATTAGTTGCATCCATTATCTGTTCAAAGTCAATTAACTGACTTTTATTTAAAACCAGAAATCCTTTCTACAATTGTCCACATTTTTTTGAGTGATGATTACAAGACTAAACATATGTAAGAAAGTAATCATACTTTAGAATACATTTATACCTAGGTCTCTCCCCATCAAAAGCAGCTCAAATATATTTCCTTCTCATGTAGCTTGTAAAAGCTGCAAAAGAAATGAGGTATATCAGTCCTCAAACAGGAGTCTCCAGGTATCTAATATTCTGCCAGCATGGTTCTCTCCCAATTTGAGTTGCTCTCTGAACTGTCCAAACTGATGCCATCAAACTAGACTCAGGCAGCTAAATGTTGAAGCCTAAGAGACTCCCTCAATCACTCATCCAAGCTCTTGCACGGCACGAATTATGTTTTGCCTTTTGAGCTTGTCTATAGAAATAAAGAGGTTTAAAGCTCCAAAGGGGAGGAGAGAGTAAATTTAAGTATGTGGGGCTGAAAGTGGTTATACCAAAAAAGATTTTTTTTTTTATCCTTATCTAAAGTAATTTACTGTTTACCACCTTTCTCTTCTGGGCACATTTCAAATAAAAATATCTATAGTTGTAGTGTATAGGGAACAAGTGTGATAGTATTTATCAGATCTAATTTATGATAAAAAGTAGAAATGATAACCCAGAATTTAGAGTATTCAGTATGTTGTATTTGATGCTTAACAAATTGTTTTTCAGATTTGTGAATATACAAGATTTTTGAGGCTCTGTTTTGGAGCTGTTTGGTAATGTGATGCAATGTTCCCTCTCGCTACACTTGGGACTATGTCTGAAGATCAAGGAATTTGCTAAGATTATTTTGTGACTGTACAAATCTGAAACATTTTTTTTTTGTTCCTTAATATTAGATTGGAGGGAGTGAATGATTACTATAAAAGAGCAATGAGACTCTTGGAATGGAAATGGTAGGTCACCACAAAGAGAGTTTAATAGACACTTGTGACTCATCAAAGGGGTATTTAAAATGCATTTATTGCTAAAGTTGCCATAGCAGCAGGAAACTTTAAAACCCCATGGATCTCAAGTATGGAAAATCCGTGATTCTGCAGCATCTTCTAAAATTCAGGCTCTTTTGCATCAAATGATAAATGGGGAATAAGTTCTACAGTAGCAGGCTTGCTGGAAGAGTGTCCTAAAACCTAAACTCTTCTTCTCTCTTAAATTGTATGGGTGCAGCATTGGCACCCTTAACTATCAGGTGTCTGAGATACTTTCCAGCAATCTACAGGTTCAAGAAAAATTTAAGCCAGAAACTGTATAAACTTTTAATCCCTTTCGAAGATAAGAAATTAAAAGATGCCCCTTAAATGTGATTTTGAGAGGATATCAGGAATGAGGCAGTATGCAGTTCTCAAGCTTGACTGAAACAAGTATTTATTAACTCTAGAAGCTTGAGAATGACTAAAAATATTCCCTTCTATTAATTCATCACCTTTACCTTTTCAGGAATTAAAACTCATAGATACAAAAGGGAAACACAAACAATAACGATGATCTGAATTTCTGAGCTATGGGGAAAAACCAAAACCAAAACCAACCCCAAACTCTTCTTCTGTCTTTCTTCGTTTATTCTAAAGAAAAAGGCACACACTGAGCAGTTTTCTTCTGGATTTACATGTACTCTTGAATATCTTCTTTAATATGAAACTAGGATCCTTTTATAAAAAGTCATAAGGAAGAATTATTTTAAATAAAGGAATGTCATTTAAGGCCTCTATAGCTTCAACAGGTTTGAATATGTATAGATTTAACAGGTGTGATCTTCCACCTGTCTTTAATTTCCTCATAGGTGACATGACAATAATGAGAAAACAGAAGCTTCACAGAATGGCTAATTATCTGAAAAAAACTCTTGTAATAGTTACAATACTTAAAAGAGAGGTCTAAGGCACCTTTGAAATTTTGGTAAGTTGGGGGAATGAGGCCCCTACTGCAGTGGCGCAAAGCTGCTTTCACAAAAGTATGAAAACAGCTAATTTCTAAAGAAAAATATATGCAGTTTTGTTATCACACAGCAGCTAGCACTAATACAGGTAAGAAAACAGCTACACTAATTTTACCACCTTTTTTTTTTTTTTTACCTAATTTTACCACAGTGTGGTAAGCCTCTGCTGTTTCTCCCAGACAAGTATATTTTTCCTTGTATGAATACTCTCCTAGAGAATCTGAAACAGATAAATTAAGCCTGAGGAGCCAGTGTTGATGGCAGTGGTTCCTAGGAAAGCACTGGGTGTTCATGAGATATTGGAACAGGATTACTGCGAGGTTTGTTTTTAACAGATTATACCACCATACACTAGTAACGGATTGTGTTACTGCATGTGTATATATTTGGAAATGAAACAAATATCTAGCAGATTATTTATCCCACTTAAAATATACTGTAGTGTTGGTGCTTTACTGAACCTGCGGATGTATGTGAAAAGCCTGAAAAGAGTATTAAGACATGTTGTCGTGGTTTAAACCCAGTTGGCAACTAAGCACCACCCAGCTACTCGCTCACCCTCCCCCCTGGTGGGATGGGGGAGAGAATCTGAAGAGCAAAAGCAAGAAAACTCTTGGGTTGAGATAAGAACAGTTTAATAATTGGGGAAAAAAAAAAATTAATGAAAAGGAAAAGAACGAGAGAGGGAGAGAGAGGAACAAAACTCAGGAAAAACAAGTGATGCAACCGCTCGCTGACCGACACCCAGCCCATCCCTGAGCAGCAATTGCTGCCTGCCGGCCAACTCCCCCAGTTTCTATACTGAGCATGATGCCATATGGTATGGAATAGCCCTTTGGGCAGTTGGGGTCGGCTGTCCTGGCTGTGCCCCCTCCCAGCTTCTTGTGTGCCTGGCAGAGCATGGGAAGCTGAAAAGTCCTTGACCAGTGTAAGCACTGCTTAGCAAGAACTAAAACATCCCTGTGTTATCAACATTATTCTCATACTAAAATCCAAAACACAGCACTATACCAGCTACTAGGAAGAAAATTAACTCTATCCCAGCCAAAACCAGGTCATATGTTAATGATATCTGGCTAAGCACTATTTTTCTAATTTCTGTGTAAAATGTAAGACTCTATTTCAGATTTCCCTTACTGTATCAGTTTACAGGATACATCTTTACCATGAACACCTTTTGTTGCTTGACTAAGACTGTTGCAAGGAAGTTAATCTACCCTTAGGTAATTTCAAATGTTTTTAAGGAATAGCTACAAGCCACAAAAATAAGTGGTGAGAGAGAACTAGTCACTTGTAACTAACTGTGTTTTTAATCTAGTTGATCTACTTTTAATTTTTGCTTTCACTCACTTCATATTTCCTCCCCGTTCTCCTTTAGGAAGCTTTGGGGTGCACTAGGATCCCCACCACTGCCTGTTGGTTTCCTTCCTGGGGACTGCCGCTGGAGATGTGCTAGCTGACAGTGACCATCCCTGGGCCCTTACCCCAGGGGCTTTTCTCACTCAGCCACGAACAGGGAACACAGTGCTAGAAGGGGCTCTGGCTCAGCTTACCTGATTACTCTTGCAGGTAATCATTGCATGCTACCCTTCATAAAAGTGCCCAAGTCACCCCCAAATTAATGATTGCTCACAGTCTGTCTGCTGAAAAGCCATTGCAGAAGCTCCCATCTCCAGTAGCTCAGAACCTTGTTCCAGTTTCTGCCCTCACCATACTATCAGCTGGCTTCTCTCTCAATTTCCACCTTAATTTTCTTCTCTCAATTTTCGCCTCTCATTTTCCTGACTCAACTTTCGCCTTCTCTCTCAATTCTCGCCTTAATTTTCATCTATTAACCTGATTTCACAAGGGACCAACGCTTATGTGATCACACAGCCCACAGCCTTCACCCTCATGCTTAAATCTGTTTCCCAAATGAAACAATTTGCTCAATGAGTAGAGGTCTACATGAGAATGAGTTCCCTCTAAGGCTGTAAAACCTGGTAGTTTGCTGGAGGAGGGACAATTAAATTAATCCAACTAGTAGCTTTTCTGCCTTGCTTGCTACTAGCCCATCAAAACGTTTTGCTTGGTGAGAGGCGGAATGAGGCACTGCCACATAGCTCAGGAACAGAGGGGAGCGGGGCTTTGTCTGTGTACATTTTGGGGTGGAGAAAAGAGATACTATCTGTCAGTTGGTGAGGTCACTGACAAATAGGGATACGGGTGGAAATATTAGAAATGTTGGGGCAAGAGAAGATAGAAAAATGCAAGAGACTTGTATTTTCTTCCCCCCCCACCCCCAAGGCTCGACGTGTAAATTTCCTTAAAGTGGAGGTGAATGTCCGCAGACGAGTTTATAATGTTACAGTAAAACACTCTGATAACAAAACATGAAGGCAATCTTTATAGAGTACAGCAGCAGGGTTACACGTTGGCCACTAGAGAGCAATAGATAACCAGTAGTGGTATGCTTGGTACAGCAAAATCTGAGCACCCTATAGCCATGTAATGGTTTTAAAAATACAGATGCAGAAATTAACACTATAATGTAAAATAACCCTCTTGACACTTCTTAATAGTCCTAATGACCCCCAATCAAACAAAATAGCAGGAGGGAGCACTCTGGTAATTAGCAGCAACCTGTATCTAAAGAAACCTCTAGAATGCATCATATAATGTATGCACTTTGCTTAGCCACTTGAAGTGGGAATGTATTGTACAGCATTAAGATCAGCTGCAGAAATGCAAAGCAACAACTAAGCTGGCTCCTTCAGTCTCGAAGTCCAAGCCTGCATTATGAGGGGCTGGGAAACTTGCAGGATCGAAACTTCTTTTGCTGCTATTTTAAATCCTGAGTATTGTCAGTTTGTGCTTGCACATTTCAGAAAACAAAGATTGCATTTTTCTTCTCTAAGTGCTCTCAATGCTTACAAAATAGTATATTTTCACACTGGAAGTAAAAAAATTCCACTCAACATAATACAGATCTACAAAGTACATTTACAGAATACATACCCAAAAGAAGCTCTTTCCTCTCCATTCCCAGAGTTCAATAGACTGTGCTATTGCATTATTGCAGCCTGTAGAGTGAAAAACATATCCACCTGACTATAGTTATGATGGTGTCCTGAAGGGGGATAGGAGAAGCTGCTATGTGAGGGTACTGCAATTGCTCAGAGAGAAATTCTGTATGTCTCCAAAAAGTGCCCTTTTTAATTTTCAACTTGGATTATCACTGTTAGCTTCCAAAACATCACTTTCTTACCTTTTTGGGGAGGCTTGTAAATTTAGTAACAGGCAAAGCAAAACTGTTCCAAGAAAAGCTCCTAGAGCACCTGATTAATCTGGTAGCCCATTTATTCACCCTCTTTATTCTCTTTCCTCCCGAGCCTTCTCCACAGCTGTTTCACAGTTTTGCAGTCGAGCTGCAAAGCTGAACTCTACAGCAGCAACTGTCTACCTGTGGCTCTCATGGCTTTACCAGCCAGGATGCATTTCATGTCAGCTAATCTTAGAGGGTGGAAAGAAATGGAGGCTGACAGCAGGACAAGCAGCAGAGGAGTCGTGGTGAATTCCTGGTATGTGAGTGTCCCACAGTGCATGACAGGACCAGTCTCACAGGGGATAGCAATGGTGCAAGGATGCAGGAAGGGCATCGTCTCTTTGCTATAGAAACTAGGACCCACTACGAAATAAAATAGGCTACTTGCTTGCGTGCTGCTCCTATTTGCCAATTAGTGGCGTTACCACCAGCATCTCCTACCTAGGTTAACAACCCTTACCATTACTAAGTGATGACCCTCCCTTTAGAGTCCTCAGCACGGATGCTCACAAATGCCTAACACTGCGGGGTCGGCGAGTCACAGGACAAATTGAGAAGGAACAAAAGACCTCGCAAGAGCTGGGAATTCAGAGTTCACCAAAGAAGACTGCAAATGGCAAACAAACGGGGAGTGATAAGGTGGTAATTGCAGCAGAATTACTCCCTCTCTGGTAGTCTAAATAGGTTCAGGGCTGGAGACTAAGCGAGAAAGAGGAGCTATGACCTAATCTGATCTGATCGGGTCTGACTCATCTCTGCGAAGACAGCATTCACATGACAGGGAAAGGAAATGGAGTAACTTTGAACGCAAGGTTAGAAAATGCAAGGAACGGACTGAATTTATGTAGCTGGAAAACACTGAGGAAGATGCAAATTGACTCCCAAACTTTCCATAACAAAGGCTCTTCTGGGTGACATTGTTTAGTCTGGCTTTATTTAAATTCTGAATAATTTATTTGCATTTGTTACAGGCAATTGCCTTTCTAACGTCAGAGCAAGGTAGCTACACATACTTAAGGAAGAGTGCTAAAAGTGCTTAATCAGTATTGTGTATCAGATAAGTGACTCGATTTTACTGATATGAAGTATTATTTACTGCACTCTGGACTGTTTCAGATACAGATAGATGAGCTGAAAAAACCCATTTTCACTAGCAAACTAGTTCTTGAATTATTACTTGTGTAATAGAATATAATCTTTTATTTTAGGAATGTTTCTAATTCTTCTGGTTTTGAAGAAAATGATCTGCTAAGTGTAGCTCACTGTTAGGAAAATTTGCAACTGGCCCATGCTGACCAAGGAGAGAGGCGAGGACACAAAGTATAGAATTACAAGGGTAAATATTTATTCATGTGCATGAGGTGTGCCAGCCAAACTAGGTCACCCTGAGTGCGGTTTTACACAGGGTTCTTACACCCTTCAACTATTCAGGTGCAACATGATTTGACTAATTACTAAGACCCACACAACCAATTACTAATCATAGTAAAACTTTGTGAAGCAACTGTATTTCTGCAGCATTTCTGCTGCTTGTCTATTGATCCAGATGTCCCTGGAGTCAGTCTTGCTACAGTTACTTATCTATGATGCCAGATAACACTGGGAGGGTTTCAAAGACGTGTTAGATGGGCTGGGATGCTAGCTTTATCTTGGTTGTCCATGGGTATCCTTTATCCTTCGTGGACAGTTCTAAGCTTCCAAGAAGCAAAGTCCTTATTTCCAGGGCCGGGCTGTTTAGTTTGTTTTACTTGAGCATGAATAATACCAAAGTCTCCAGTAAAATTCCACTACCTCATTACATTGCAGTGTATACTGTGAACTAATATATATTAACAAAGTTAATACACTTTCATATTATAAAGACTGATCAGTATAATAGTTAAGGAAGTGAATTTTCATACCACCACATAATCACCTTTGCAGAGTAGCTGACACAAGTCAGTAAGTGCAAATTGTCTCTGGTGGCTTTCATGGGATCCACATACACAATTCCTACCTAACTGTTTACATTACAAAGATGATTTTTAGCCCTTTGTTATATCAATAGTCATCTTTTTTCAGACAGAAGCTTACTTAGTTGTTCCTTACATGAAAGTTGAGAGCAAAGTACCCTTGATCATCCTTTTTACCTTTCACTGAACCTTTTCCACTACTATTCTGTCTTTCTGCAGCTGAGGGAACTTGGAACCACACACAGCTTTCAAGATGTGGTCAAATCATGAATTTACACAGCAGCATAAGGATGCTTTGTTCTCTGTTCCTTTTCAAATTTCAGCATACAGCTTGTTTTTCTGAACTCTATTAAGCACTGAAGTGAGGCTTTCACAGAAACGCATTGTAATTCCAAGATTTTGCTCCTGCACAGTACTAGTCAGCTTGGAGCTCATAATTTTATATTTGAATTTAGGATGTTCTTCCCCATTGTGCATCACTTTTATCTATCCAGAGTGTAATCTGCCATTTTACTGCCTAGTTATGCAGGCTCATAAGGTCCTTCTGCAGATACTCATTTTGTCCTTAAGTCCCTGAATAGTTTGGTATCATCAAAAGACAGTCACTTGAGTGCCCAGCTCCTTTTCCAAGTTGCTTGGGAGTATGTTGAGCAGGTCCAAGCACAGATCGCTACGGCAGTGCACCTGTGACCTCTATAATACAAGTACCGCACACTCACTCCCACCCTCTGTGCTCCATCTTTAACCAGTTATTCATTCCAAGACATTCGGTCTTATGTCATTACTGCTTAGTTTCTTTGACAGCTTTTGTCAAAAGCCTTCTGGAAATCCCAACAGGCCCTATCAGACAGAAGACCTTCACAAGTTTTAAAAATGTTCAATAAACTACAATGTTCCAAACTCCACCATTAACTGTTTTCGTACACTGCTGACCAAAAGATGTAAGGGACTCTGAGGGCAACCTCTCATTTTGGAACTAAAAGATTCATAGTTGAGAGGATTCTTTTCCCCCAAAGCTCCCTGTCTGATAGCTTTAGTTTTCCCTTTCCTTTTTTGTGACCCAAAGAACCTGTCTCAAAATTCAAGATCCCTGAAGATCCATGTTCATGTCTAGACAATGGTAAGGATAGGTCAAGCCCTGTTTCCAGTCATTCCAGTACAGAACTGATCGGAAGATGTAACTTACTTGTGGTTCCTCTTATCACACAGAATCCATGCTAACAGAACAATCAGCAAAACAGAGTATAACTTTGAAGTCATGTGCCAAAAAGCTCAATTTTAAAGACACCATCTGGAAAGACTTTGGGCCCTATCTTAAATAAGGTTTCCTTTTTAAGCAGAGTGGTTAGATACTGCAGTGATGTTAAAGGTACTTTTAGAGGGCAAGATGCTGGTAGTTAAAATCATTTTTTCTCCCTTCAAATTGGACTAAGAACAGTTTATTTAAAGAGAAATTTGGATTTTATAGGAAGCATCCGAAAATATGCAACTATTACGTCATTGTGCTACTTAACTGAACAATCCCCGTGAAATGTATGCCTATGCCATATAATAATAAAACATGGTGGTATCAGCGGAAATGTAGAGAGATTACTGGGAACAACAGCTCTTCCTTTGGCCTGTTGTCCTGTCAGAATCCTTGAGGGACAGCCAGCTGGCAGCTACCCGATGGTGCACCTTCTTATATACCCTCGCCTGCCATCTTGCAGGTGTTTCAACACCAGCCCAGCCTCTTCCACCACGGCTCGTACTGCATTCCCCGCGCGGTACTAGGTCCCACACGGGTGACAGGTCCCCACACGGGTGCGGGCTGCGCTCCCCGGCGCTCCTCGAGGTGTCACCTCACCGCCGCGGCCTTCCCCGCGGGGCCCCACGCCGGGCCGGGGGGCGCAGCGCGCCTGCGCCGCCGCCGCCGCGGCCGGGGCACCTCAGTAGAGCTCTACACGGCGCCGCCGGCGGGAGCGGTGGTGCGGCGCTGGCCAATGGGGCGGCGCGGCGCCTCAGCGGCCGCTGAGGTCAGTTCCGTCGCCGCGGTGGGCCGTGCTGAGGCGGCGGCGGCAGCAGCGGTAGCGGCAGCGGCAGCAGGGGGTTCGCCCTCGCCCTCGCTGGGGTAAGTACCTCAGGGCGGAGCGGGAGGGCGGGAGCTGCGGGTCGGGGAGGATGATGATGATGATGATGATGATGAGGAGGAGGAGGAGGAGGAGGAAGAAGAAGAAGAAGAAGAAGAAGAAGAAGAAGAAGATGATGATGATGATTATTATCGGCGCTGCGTTTCTTGTGCGTCCGGAGACAAGGGGAGCGGTGGTGGCCGGCGGGGTCTGCCCCTGAGGGAGGCAGCCCTTTTTAATCCTCGGCCTCCTCCGAGCTAGGTAAGGGTCCCCCACCCTCGGCCTGTGCCAGCCGGCTCAGCGCTGCGCCTCGCTGCCGCCCTGCCTGCGTGCCTGCCCTGCCTGCGTGCCTGCCCGTGCGGGGGGGCCGGGGGTCCCAGCTGCGAGCGCGGGCTGCAGCCCGTTGGGCCGCGCGGTGCTGCCCCCTGCGGGCCGGCGGCGGCACTGCGCGGCGGCGCGGGCGGAGCCGCCTTCCCGGCGGCGGCGGCGGGTGGAGGTCTGCGCGGCCTGCGGAGGGTCCGCCACCCGCCCGGCCGCTTTCGCCGGGGCAGCGACGGGGCTCGGCCTCCGGAGACGGGCCGTCAGCGAGGGAGCCCTCTCTTCCCCGGGAAGGCGACAACACTTGTGTGTGGGTGAGCTGGATGCCCAGGAAAATGGGATTTTTGGTGTTGGCTGGCGGGTGCTGCTGTCTCGTGGACGCCATCAGGCAGCTTTAGACTCGACTGGACTGGAAAGCTGTTGTCCATGTTTGTCATCTTGGTCTTCTTCCTGAAGAAAAGAAGCTTTCGGGTTAGTAACTGTATTAGCAAAATAGAACATCCTGTATTTTGTATTTAAATTGTGTTCTTTAGAGAACTATTATTTAGAGAGTTCTATTTGGGCATAAGATTCGCTTAATTAAATCCTACATTAAATTTTGTTGCAAGAGAATCTATCATAGAAAAGCATTACCTTGGATATTTAGGATAGTTTGGACATATAAAATGACTTGGATTTCTTCTAAATAAATGAGCCAGTGTTATCATAGTTGTAGCCGAAGTGTCCTGAAATATACGTTTAATAAAAAAAGCCTGTTTTATTATTAAGATTACTGATGGTATTTCACATGATTTTGCTAGCATTCTGTTCTGCATTGTTACTACAGTAAATGGTTATAGTCAAGGCCCTTTTCTTGCACATACAGATAGTATGTGGCTAATTTTAGCAGGATTAAATCTGTAGAAATGAATTTTAGCATCTACATGAGTGTTTTGAGAACTGGGCACAGAGGGATATGTACTTCTAATGGGACTCTTCACCCCCTCCTCTCCCATTTTCTTCAGTGCCATACTTCCTTGCTTTATTGCTTACAGGCCTTAAAGCTTAGAGTATGGTAATGTTAAATACTAGTCAGTATGCTTTGGATATACAGAGAGATTTTGAAAATGGTTGTAAATTGTGTGAAATGATGAAATGTGCAGCATAAATTTAAAAGTTGATCATACATGTAATGATAAACAACTGTATAAACATCGCTGAGCTCTAAAATACTACTTTTGATGCAGTAGTTATTTGAGAATGCCTTGCTTAACTTATTGCAAGAAGACCACCAAGCAATTGAATGATATGTCAGAAATGTGTATCTTTCAGATACAAATAAAGCTAGGCCTCGCTCCTAGAGCCACAGAGAAGCAGACCTCCATTTCAGTAGAATACTGTATAGTACATATATGTACCTGACTTCTTACAGTGCTAATAAATGTCAATAAATTGGAAAATTTTTCACCTATGCATTCTAAAAATAGTGATTTACTTTTAATTGGTATTTTGCATAACTTTATATGATAAGTAGTAAAAATGTTGAATAATTGAATTTTTTCTGTAGAGTGAAATAACTGTATATTTTGTAATAAAAGTAAGCTCTGAAAACCTGGTGCATGGTCTTTGCTTTTCTTAATTCTTTGCATTGACATTCCTTATTCATGTTGATGGAAAAACTTCATGGGAATTTCAGATACAAAAAGCATTATGACTGTGTGATTAGCTGTTATTGTGAAAGAAAATATCTTTTTAAGAAGAAATAATTGTAGATAAAATCTCTTTGGTGTGTTTGAATAGTTTGTTTTTAATACAAAAATCAGTTCTTTTAATTATTACAATACGTTATACTTGAGTGAAGCACTTTGGATCTTTCCCAGTCATTAGGCCTAAAATTAATGACTGATAATTGCAGCTACATAGTTGGATCAGTAGAACAGTTAACTCTGCTTAACAGAGATAGTCAATTGATGTTAAATGGGTAGTATATGGCATATATATAATTGTAAAATACAGACAAGGTAATTTTAAGCTTACATAGATATTTAAGTTTTTCACAGAGACCTAAATTTTACACACTGTATCTTCCTGATACAGTGATGCACAGTGTTTTCCAATTCTGTTTAAACTTTTCTCTTAGGAGACGACTTATGTGGGCTCTTCAATACCAAAGCATGCCTTGATTATTGGATGCAGTCTGTGAACTTAGTGTGTGAGAGGTGTGCGCTTTGCTGAAGTAAGGTCTTATTTATTTGATCACATATGATGAATGCATGCTGCTCGTCACACCCATTTCATTGATAGCAGCATGCTGCTCGTCACACCCATTTCATTGATAGCAGCATGTAATTTGCGATAAAAAAGGGAACTAAAACAGTGGAAAATAAATATTTTTCTTTGAAATGATGAACAAAGTATTAATGTGTTTGAAGTAAATGGAAATTTCAGGAGTATGGAATAATGGGAAGACACTGGCAATTCCTGTCTGACAGTGGCCACATCAGTGGTTTGTGATCTACTGCAGTGCGAAAAACCTTGTACTGGATGAATCTGGCACAGTCAGGCTGCAGAGGATGTTTCTTCCTATTTTTCTTGGTTTTAGTTGGTCTTTGTTTTTTAACCTTTATGTAAATGCGATATCCACTGTTTGGAATGCCTTTTGACTCCTGCAGATCTGTTGATCTCTGTGTCTTGAGCAGCAAGGTTCAAGATACACTAGTGTTTGTGAAAGGTGGGAATATTTCCTTTCATTAAATGCCCCACTTTTTAATGTCACTGAATTGCAGGTGTTCGGTAGAAGGAGTGAATGAGAAAGTCTGGTTTATATTCCTTCTGTCGTCCTTTTTCCATGTCCCTGTAAGTTTTTTGCTTCCAATTTTTTTCAAAAATACTAGGGCCTCTAAATTTTTTGAATTTCTCCTAATTCAGGTACCTTATTGTATTTCAAAGTATTTTCACAAACTTGTTCTGAAAGACAGTGACTGGAATTGATTTTAACACTCCTAGTATCTCTTATTCCATTCTTCATCTGTCCTGTTCTTGTGTTTGCCATTCAGACACTATGTAGACTTTCAGGTCTTCCTTTAATGATATCTTTGGATTGGTCTGTGTGCTCTGCATTTGATTGTAACTTGAAAAATCGAGTATGTGTCTTTCAATTAAGTCTTCTGAAGCATGTCTCTGCTAACCCTTTAAATATGAAAACAAATCTTCAGGGGAATTCCCCCCACCCCAACTCTTATGGAGTGAACGGACCAGTGATTGCACCACTCCTCTGTGTACACTGATGGTCTCATTTTTCTGAAGTAACCAGAAAAAGCAAATCTTTTTTTTTTTTTTTTAATACAAGAATGAAATTACAATGTACTCTTGGGCTTGTTTTATCCAAAAAAATGATAAAGTGGAACTGTTTGCATCAAAAAATTTCTTGTTAACTATTCGGTACTCAGGAAAGATTGGTGAAAAAATAGCTAGGGTGACAACAGTGGTGTCACTTCAGCATCATCTGGTTATTCAGTTCTTTTTCACCTTGTACTGAGTCTGGCTGAAGAAAGTTAAATTTCTTCATAGCAGTCTGTGCAGTGCTGTGTTTTGGATCTGTGGCTAAAACAGTGTTGATAAGACACCAGTGTTTTGCCCATTGCTGAACAGTGTTTGTACAACGGCAAGGTTTTATTTTTCCTCCCTCTCTGCCTCCGCTGCAGTGAGTAGACATGGGCTGGGCAAGAGATTGGGAGGGCACGCTGCTGGGGCAGCTGACCAGAATTGGTCAAGGGGATAGCCCATACCATATAATGTCATGCTCAACAATGAAAACTGGCAGTAGAGGAAGTAGAAGGGGAGAGGGGGTTGGCTTCCAAGGTGGCTGTTGCTCAGAGACTGGCCAGGCATCTGTCTGCTTGTGGAAGGTGGTGAGTGATTTTCTTTGCATCACCTTCCAGTCTTTCCTTCACCTATTAAAGTGCCTTTGTCCTGACCCATAAGCTTTGCTCTTTTTCTCCAGTTCATTCCCCTTCCTACTCAGGGAGGGGTGGGGAGCCATTGAGCAGCTGTGCAGCTGCTTGGCTGCTGGCTAAGATCAACCCACTGCACATCTGAAATGCAGTTGCAGTAACTCCAACAACATTTGAAACCTGGATCTAGCAACATGGTATTTGTCACAGGTCTGAATGAAAGCTTGCTTTTGGGGTTGTATATCTATTTGTTTGCATATATAAAGCTATTTGAGTTAGGAAAGTTTAGAAGGATTACTAGCTTGTTCTTAGAATTACCTCTGTTAAATTTTTCTAGTGTCCTCTTGGACTGTGCAACCCAGATCTCTCTGGTAAATTGAAGCGTTCTTAAAGTGCTTGACAGTGTGTTTTGTATTTTCTTGCTCTTTAAAAGTGGTGGATCCTTTTTCATGTTGTCTCATAAGGTGAATTTTACAGTGTTAAAAAAATATAAGAAAACTCTCCATGTTCTTAATACTGTTTTTTGTGGTCAAGGATGTTGATGGCATAAAGTGTTCTATGCTTATCTTTTGGTCAGTTCATGTGGAGTGCAGTTTCAGTATAAATGGATAGCTGTTAACAGCAAAAAAAGGCAAATATTGATCTAACTTCACCCTTTCCTTTCAAGTACAATTCTAGTTCTAGTTCTTAAAGCTATATAGAAATCTTCAAAGCATCTTTGGTCTGTATCTTGAGCTTATCAAGTTCTCTTATTATCTTTCTCCTGAAATGAAAGAGTAGATCTCCTGAACATAGGCCTACCATCACACTCGTGTGTCAAGAAGATTCACCTTCAGTCCAAGAAGTGATATTAGCAGGGGAAGAATGGTCCATCTGAGACTACCAGAAACATTTGTTTTTCTTTCCTCTTTAGAATCTGGATAATAGAGGGCATAATGTTACCAACATTAGAATTGCTTAAAAAAAAAATCTTAAGATCATGCAACAGTAGTCATGTATCCTTTCCTCCTTCCTGGGAGGCTGCCATTGATGTGTTTTTCACCTCGGGATATAGAGGTTTTTCACATAGGGATGTACAGCTGTCTGCATTGCAATGAGATGAGATTACTACAGTCCTAAGAACTACCTGCTGAGGAGTTTTACAGGTATGCAGCCATCCATCTGCTAAAGAGCGAAAAGCCCGTTATGTTGTCCCTAACCAGTTTTCTAACTTATTTTTACTGTGGTTTGAGGTTATATCGGTACACTTGCTTTTTGCAGAGCCCCATCTTTAGGGCAGCATTCCTATAGCAGTTAGGCATATTGGCAGATGGAGCACAGGGAGATGCAAGAAAAACTTTCTGGATCAGATGCTTACTCCTGTCAAGCCATTGTGGAGATGTACCATAGTGTAAAGTTTTCCTCATTCATGTAGGGCTATTGTAATAGGATTCTACTTAAGTGGTCTCAGCACTGTGCTTTTGGAGCCCAAATCAGGCCCTGCTTTCTGTAGATAGACTTGGAGAGGAACTGGATTTCAGGAGCAGAAGCCTTCTGGAGGATGTACTGAAATCTAAGGGAATCTAGAAATAAGCTCATGAAATAGGGTCTATACGTGAATGCAGGTCTGTGCAACAGTATGTCTGTAAGTAAGAATGTTTGAGTAAGAAAGATGTTGAGTAGATTTTACTTGTTGCTGTTAGCTTTGGACTTTATCTTGTTTTATGTATGTCTCAAAAAGCTAATTTAGTTGTTTCTTTTCTGAATAACAGTGATCTCATAGTCTTGGCAAAAGGTTAAAGGCTGAGATCTTGTTCATATTAGAAAAGAGACAGTGCTGGAACCTGTAGGGCCAAATACGCTGCACAAGTTAATGTGGTGGTTTTACACTGATATTACTGTTCTCCTTCTGCCTTCCGTTGCATTGTTTGTTTCGCTTGATTGACACATTCTGTATTATCAGGATGGAGTGATTTATTTATGTGCTTGTCCACATATATAGAAGTGATTACACTGTGATATTAATAGAAGTGGAAGTAATTAATTTTGCAGCCACAGATTGTTTTGACTTCTTTACTTTGAGAACATGTGAAGTATAAATCACACCTTGTAATGAATTAGTGTTCAAGACTTTTTGGATCTGAAACGTTGGCACTGATTAGAAAAGAACTTCCTTCTGTACTTGAGGAATTTCCATGCTAACTTAAAAATCCTTGTATTTAAAAACAAACTCATAGCTGCATGTTTCTAGTAACCATTGTAGTCACTCTCCTTTTTCCTGCTGGGATTCACAAATGAGTGGCACCTGCAATGTTTCATAATATCTTTTCCCGAGTTAAGGGCTGTATATGAACTGAAATCATATTCTGCTGCTCAGTTCTGTTACCAAGTGTCTTTCTTGTTAGGCTTATAAATAGATTTCTTAAATGTGAAATTTTTAATGACATGGAAGAAATAGCATGAACTCTGTAGGTTTTGATGCATAGCAGATACTTTTATAAATTTATGAACATTTTGAATGAGATCAAATGTTAAAGGATTATTTGATTTGGTATGTTTTGCTTAGAGTTGTATGGTTGTATGTGCAGAATACAGTCAGTGGTATATTAACAATAGACTTGCCCTCTGTAATTCAGCTGTAGTCTACTAATAGTTCCATTATTAGTTCATTGTATTTCAATGATCAGTGAATTGTAACTAACTGACTTAATCTTCTGCTTTTTATTCTTTAGTGCTGCAAGTTGATTGAATAAAATTGAGAACATGGAATATAACATGGATGCAGTTCCTTGAGCGCTGTTTCTTCCAAAGTGTATATTCTGCAGATTGTTAGCCTGAATGATTGATTGATAAGCAGCATACACAAGACTAATATCAAGAAAACATTCTGTCTGTTGCTGCTGTGTTTGACAAAACTGGTGCAGAGTCACATCTTCTGAAATGCAGTTGAAAAAAATGAGGGAAATTTTACCAAGATTGTACCCTGGCCAAGTTAATGATAAAAATAATTCCTTAACTACATCCCCAAAGCAATCTTCTGAGGATAAAACAAATCCGTCAAAAGGGGATGATGACCAAAACTGCTGCTACCAAGGGACTGAGGCTGAGAATAATAAGTTGTCACTGATAAGCTGTATAAAATGCAGAAGTGTTCAGAAAATTTCAATGCAAGATATAGAAAAGCATAAGAAGCTTGGGTGGACTGAAGACAAAAATTTCATCTGCAAGGAGTGCAGTCATATTACACCACCAGCTTTCCATTTTGTTCCTGAGGGTGCCAGTGCTGTAGACTTCGAAAAACGTGAAAAAAAATCCCCAAGTAAAACCCAGAAAACATTTAAAGTTAAAAACTTTCTGCCAGGTAAATACTACTGTGATAAATGTAGATTTTCAACAAAGGATCCTTTGCAGTATAAAAAGCATGTAGGTCAACATGAAGAAATTAAATTTATTTGTTCCCACTGTAGTTATGTATCCTACACCAAAGGAGAATTCCAGAGGCATTTGGTGAAACACACTGGAACTTTTCCGTATCAGTGTGAATACTGTGAATACGGTGCTGTTAGACATGATTATATAGTGAAACATACGAGAAGAGTACATGAAACACCCACAAAACGGCTTTCAAATACTATCATAAACCACAAGCAAAAGAAGCCGAGTCAAAGCACTTTATTTGGAAAGCAGAAATATGGTAAAATTCCTTTTCAGAATGAACTTTCAAATTCGTCTTCAAATATGGTTTGTGAGATTCCAGATAAAGTAACTAAAACAGTCTTTTCGTCTCATGATGTAGAATGTAGCATAAACACAGCATCAGTCCAGGATAAAACAATATTGGAACCATCTGAAATAAGCGTATGTGAGAATCAAAGTGTTGAAGTTGAGGTTTATTCTCCAAAAATGGAGCCTTTACAACCTGGGATGCCTTTAACAGTAATTGCACCGTCTGAACTTGTAGTTCCTTCTAACTGTTTAGCTCAGATAGTAGAGATTAAAATAGTGAATGGAGCACAACAGCTGGTTCTTAAACTAATTCCTATGAAAGAAGCAACTTACAAACCTGTGAACAGTGCTGAAGAGGAACTTGAGAATCAAGGTATAGAAGGATCTGCGGAAGGAAAAAAACCATCTTCTGTATCTCAAAATGAATTACTAACCATGGAAGTGAATGTAGACAAATTATCCAGTGTTAGCAACCAGCTTAATCTGGATAGTCCATATGAGAAGAATTCTGAATGTTTTTCTGATTCTCAACTCTCAGATTGTAACTCTGTATCTATACAGAGGGAGGATGCATCAAAATTACGCTTTCATTTGGTGAAAGGTATTGATGTCCATTCAGGTGTTATAGAACTTTGTTCTCCATCTCTGGTGATGAATAGTACTGAAAAAAAAAGTGATCTTAAATCCTCAAGGTGGGAAGTAGATGGAAAAAATAACTTACATTATGACTTGTATTGTTATGAAGAAGGTATGGATATACCCCCTCCAAAATATGCTGCTATTTCTGAAGAGAAAAGTTCCAAGAACATTTCAGTAGAGGCTGCTCAGGAGGGCAAAAATTCCTCTCCTTCTGCAGTTCTTAAACAAAAGGATACATTGCCTCTAAAGAGGGATGACAAAGAATGTAGGAGTCTGCCAGTCAGCTCTACAGAAATACATTTAGCTGGTAAGGGTTTTGTTAAAAAATCTGTTACATCTTCTGAAGCAGGAAAAAACTTTCACGTCACTAAAACTCCACGTTGCGAGGACATGACTTTTGGCTTTAGCAAAGTAAAGAGAGCTGAAACCATAAGTGAAAAGAACAATCTCCTTCTGGAATCATTAGAACTACAGAAGATGGAAAATAAAGACAACCCTTTTGAGGGACCTGTTATTTCGTCTGTATTTTCTCTTAGCTCTGGGGCTGAAAATGTTCCAGAGGGTGTCAGATGGGATGACACAACATGCAATAAGAAGTCAGCAACACTGCTGTGTAGAAAGATTGCTCAGCTCATGTCTGCTGCTGAATCTAACATGAAATCCATGCCTTTGAGATGTCAAGCTTCTAGTAAAAAGGTGCTTTTCCCTCAAGAAAATTCAGCAAGCTGTGAGAGAGTTGTTCCTGCCACTGAAGTGGAACAGTCTGCATCTTTGCCTCAAGTGCATGGTGGAAGCAGTGTGATTAGTAGCGAAGAACACAGTAAAGATGAGTTGCTTACATTTGCAAGAACATCTAAAAGCAGGGTAACTAAAAATTCCCATGTTGCTACTCCAGTGTTTATCCCCAAAGGGACAATGCTGAGAGTGCTGAACGCTACTAGCAGTCAAAAATCAAATGGAATAGAAAACAGGAGTGAAACATCAGCTCCTTCTGTGTATTGCAATGAAATGTTTCTGCCTCGCCCGGTTCCTGTTAGTGTTTCTGAGACACTTAGTAGTAATTTTCCGTGTTTCCCTAATCAGAGTGAACCGAATGCTCAGTCCCAAAGTATATCACTCAGGCAAAGACCAAAGCGAGAGGCAAGTGTTAAAAATAATAGCAAACAAACTGGTGTACCATTTCAGAAAAGCAGTGATGTGAGTAAGCAAAGCAAACCTTACTCAAAGAGTCAACTACGTCCCAAAAATAAGGTGAAACAAGCAAGCTTCAGGGAACTTCCTAAGAGGAAGACAAGAACTCCGTCGGAAACCAGTTCCAGTTCTGACATGTCGTATCTGTTGACAGCAAGACGTCTTCGGCTTGTCCCTCTGAGAATGAATCAGTTGATAAAATGTCCTCGTCGTAACCAGCCAGTCGTGGTACTAAACCATCCTGATGTTGACTCGCCAGAGATAATGAATGTCATGAAGACTATCAACAAGTACAAAGGTCAAGTCCTGAAAGTAGTTCTATCAGAAAGGACAAGTAGTTGTCTTGGTGTCAAACGTTACCGAAAGCGTCTTACTCTTCAAAATGTTGAGACAGGAAACCAAGCAAAAAAGCAGAGTATGCTAAAAATGAAACTAAAAAAGACCCATAAAAACAACTACCAGGTGGTGGAAACTTCACCAGCTGAAACACTTCAGTGTATGTTTAAGTGTTGGTTTTGTGGAAGAGTATATATGGACCAAGAAGAATGGATAAGTCATGGACAGAGGCACTTGATAGAGGCAACCAAGGGTTGGGATGTTCTTTCTCTTCCAGCAAAAAAGCATTAATTGAGAGACTAGGGGGGTTACCCCTCTTATTTTTAATGAGTGCCACTAACTTGCTTGGAAAGTAAGATTGAAAGAACTGCTTTATTTTGCCAGAAGCTCTCTACTGTTAGCAAAGTGGGAGAGGAGAGCAGAGTTACAGAGATACAGAAAAGCTGATGGTGAGGATTAAGCACTACTTTGCACTCTCATGTTTGAAATTTGTATTGGAGGTCAACTTCATCTGTTCCATAGGAGAAATTTGAAAAAGATTTGCTATGCAAGCATTTTTCTAGTTACCATTCTCTGTGCTAGGATACTGTGCTGTAACTGGTTTGTGCTAGGTCTGTATGGATTAAAATCTTAGATGATGACATCTTTGTAAATTTAACAGGGTTTAGTTTGCTTTATTACAGCGTGGTGTTTCAGAGATCAAGCATATGTATACTGAAAACCACCTTTGATCCTCTGTGGACAGCAAGTGTATATCACAGGTTTTAGTGGCAAGTTAAGCACCATGCATAAAAAGTAAAACTTAAACACAAGTACTCTCTTTCAGTGAAACAAAAACACTTCTGCTGATTTCAGAGGAGATACAAGGGTGTAAATGAAGAATCTGTGGGATCAGAGTTACTCCCACTAGGTCAGGTAGCACTAAAAAGTTAATTTTGTTTAGTACTTAGTCTTTATCTAGCCTGTATTGTGTAGATGTGAGAAAGAGAGCAGAACACTGTCAGCTTTCTGTACCATCTTTGTTCTGAGCAGGCAGAGCTGGAGATACCATCAGGCTTGGACCGATAGGAGAGAGAAGCTTTTCTCTATATGGTCTCAAGGCTGTTCTGAAATCTAAGGAAGTAATAGCCAAACATAAACCCTCTTACCACCATGTGTCCATAGCTTGATAGAAACACATTTTCAGAATTGGGCATTTGGTTAGAACTCTAGTTGGTGTGTTAATGCTTATTAACAGGGGAGACTTGCTGAAGATGAAGACTTTTCAAAATGAAAAAACATGTTGCACAGCTTTTACATTGACAGTGTTGAACCAGATTTTCAGTGCAATCTTTCATCTTTCATCCTTCTTAGTCTTAAGAATTTAGATGTTGTTAGAATATATTTTTTGTAGGTCTCAATTCATACAAGCATGTGCCTAGTTACATATATATGTCTAATGTGTATCTACTGACTTCAGTACAGTGTAAACATTGTTCTGTTGCTTAAACACTTTAAATCAGGGCCAAATTTCAAGTTTTTAGTGAAGAAGAGGGATGGATGATACTGAAGTCTAATGTTTCTGTACGTGAACAATAGATGTTTTTCTTCATCTTGTCAATTTTAAATCATTTTAAAATCATATAGAATGAACTATATTGAAGCACATATTTACAATTAAAATAACTTCTTACATTTTTACAGGTAAGAAAATCAATACTGACTCTAATGCTGGATGTGTGTTCTATGTTTGAACTGGGACTACGCTTGAAAAATTGGTAGTTTCTAACTCTTTTCACTGTTGGTGCATTTTTGTAAACAGTTTAAGCTGGGAATATTTTTTTATATACTCCAGCAGATTAGACATTGTTTTGATAAAGTATGTATCGTATCTGTATTGAAATGTAAATATTTTAAAACTACGTCTGACTGAGGCTTATTTTCAAAACCAGTTAAAACATTGCTTTCCAGTCATTTTGCAATACAGTGTTAAAATCCTTCAGATAGTTGGTGCTTTAAGTCAGATCTTTTTCATTGTGTACACATGGAAAATTTTTGTATCATTTGTATCAGACTAACCTGTTCCACAGAACAAACTTCCTTTTGTCTGTTTTGTCAATAACAATGAAATGACAGTTCTCATTTTGTATTCAAATGGAATTATATTTTTTTAGATGGGTACACTAGAGGGTTTTTTCACTTCATATACTTTGATGCCAAACCTAACAGTACTATTTGCATTTTCGATTGTGAAAACAGCTTCCACTTTAAAATTCCGGCATATCACATATAATAAATATTGAAATTGTTAACTTAAGAAAAAAGATGGTTAAAATTCCTCCTTTGTTTTAACTCCTTCAGTCCAGGTTACTGTTTGAATTAGTTTTGTTTCTGTAGAAGCTGCTAAATAAATAGTTTTGAATTTGCTTCGTAAGAGTTGTCACTGGCAAAATTAGAACATTCCTCATGAAAGCTGTACTGGGCGGGTGGGGAAGTGTTGCTGCTCAGCATCATAAACTCTAGGTGGTTTAAGTATACTACTAATGCTTGTCTTTCGTAAGCAAGTTTACTGTTGTAGTAAACATCTGCAAAGCTTTGTATGTTACTGCCGTAATCTGCCATTTAAATTGTTAAGCTGTGTGTTTTTCATGGGTTTAATTTAGAAAATTTTCTTTTGTTTTAACATGAAAACTTCTTGTATGTTAAATTGTATGGTGGCTATGAAACTCTTAAAGCAGATTACGTCATGCCTCTTTTCCTTTTTATGAGTTCTGCCAAACTCTACTTAGCAGCTTCTGCTTTGTTAATTTTCATTATTATTAGATGATGTCATGTCAGAATAACTTCCTTCAAGTTTAGTAGTCTCAGTGGTTTGAGAGAAATAATTATAATGAATGTTCTCTGGCATTTTGGTGCAGCATTGAGAAATAAAAAGGTTGCAAGGAAATAACAACCAACTGCTAAATTTTTTTAGAGCTAGTTTGTGCCACTACATACTACATCATAAATTGGGTTGGAACGTCATGTTTTGGGCTTGAATGTTGTTATTATTCTTGTTCCTATTCTGTAAGGATAAAGTAACTGAGGTTGCTTTCTTAGTATATTCCAATTACCTAGTCAAACTTCTGAGTGTGCTTAGAAAGGAAGATTATGGATGCTTTGCAGAAAAATACTAAAGTTTGCCTTTCATATTTATAAACAATTGAGTTAAGCCTTCCAAAACTGAAATTATATGAATAAATATTACTGTATTTTTTTGCTGGAAAAATATCACCTTCTTGTCATCTTTGATACACACTGGAACATGTTTTCTTGCTGAGTTTGAAGCACATCTGCTGTTCCTACTGATTATTTTTATATTTGCACATGGTACAAATTCAAAGGGACTGTTTGCATAATGGTCCTACTATGTAAGTGGTTGAAGGCTCAGATATGGAATACAAGTATCTGCTACTTAAGCTAAAAGAATAAGTGTTAGTTAAGTAATAGAATTTACATAATTAAAGCTAGCTTTATAATCTGCTCCAATACCTATGAGCACCAGCTGATGCCCTCTGACTTCAGTGGCTGCTGAGCACAGCTTGTTATTGTGCAAACACATGCAGACCAAATGAAATTGTTACAGTGAATACCCAGATAAATAGCATTTCATGTGTATTTTTAAAAGCAAGATTTTTTTTTATATGACTGTAGTATGCTTTATTAGGTTTTACTACTATGTGAGCTTCAGTGACATTTGGGTAAGCAAGATTGAGTTTGGTTTTCATCTTGTGTTAGAAGATACAGTGCCAGATAAGCAAATTGCTCAGTCATTATCAATATATCAGGAGTCAGTCTCTCTTAACATTTTTCTGTGAATTAATACAATGGCATATACTTCACCTGTATCCTCAAAGTTAAAAACAAATTACAAGAATCAGAAAATGGAGTAGATTTGTATTCTCAGTTGGAGAGAAGTTTTTTAGTGGAGCATTTAGAACGCTTCATAATATGGGGAGCTCCTCACTCAAAGGCTAATCTGATTTTTGAGACATTTAAATTATTGTTCTATTTACATCTATACAAATGAATCGGTGACGTTAAGGCAGAAAACATCTTTTGCGCAACTTGAATGGATATGTAAGGTAGCATTGTTCTCTCTGGGTTCCTGATTTATCCTTTCCGTCAATGAGTGTGATGGGAACATATTTGTAGAAGTCAATGATTTCTTTCACAGAATTAAATTTCTGGGGGGAAAAGGAAAAATTGTAGTCAGTGATTGAAAATGGAATTGACAGATGTTTTTGTCTATAACATTAAAAGACTTGCAAATTACAGCATTAGAAATAGGCCATATTTTGCACAGAATTATGATTAGATTAGATGGAAGCTATCATAAAAGGAAAAGTGCCAGAATTTAATCATCTTAATTCCTTTGTGTCTCTCTGTTTTGTGTAGGAGAAAGCACCTGACTGCTTAGGGCAAAAGGGGAGCATGTCTAAGCCCTGAGAATGCAGTATCACCTGTAAAAGTTTGTGATGGTAGGTGCGATGATAGATTTTGAAAAGGTGAAGCAACTATAAATCATTACTAACTTTCCCATCAAAAGTTACACTTAATTAGTGGTACATGATCATAGAATCATAGAATGCTTTGGATTGGAAGGGACCTTTACAGGTCATCTAGTCCAACCCCCCTGCAAGAGCAGGGACACCTTCAACTAGATCAGGTTGTTCAGAGCCCCATCCAACCTGACCTTGAATGTGTCCAGGGATGGGGCCTCCACTACCTCTCTGGGCAACCTGTTCCAGTGCTTCACCACCATCATTGTAGAAAATGTCTTTCTTAAATCCAGTCTAAATCTGCCCTCCCTTAGTTTAAAACCATTGCTCCTTGTCCTGTCACAACAGGCCTTGCTAAAAAGTTTGTCCCTGTCTTTCCTGTAGGCCCCCTTTAAGTACTGGAAGGCTGCTGTAAGGTCTCCCCATAGCCTTCTCTTCTCCAGGCTGAAGAACCCCAACTCTCTCAGCCTGTCCTCGCAGGAGAGGTGCTCCAGCCCTTGGATCATTTTCGTGGCCCTCCTCTGGACTCGCTCCAACAGCTCCATGTCCTTCTTGTGCTGAGGGCTGCAGAGCTGGATGCAGTACTCCAGGTGAGGTCTCACCAGAGTGGAGTAGAGGGGCAGAATCACCTCCCTCAACCTGCTGGCCATGCTTCTTTTTCTTGCAGCCCAGAATATGGTTGGCCTTCTGGGCTGTGAGCACACATTGTTGGCTCATGTCCAGCTTTTCATCCATCAGTACCCCCAAGTCCTTTTCTGCAGGGCTGCTCTCAATCACATCATCCCCCAGCCTGTATTGAAACCGAGGATTGCCCCGACCCAGGTGCAGGACCCTGCACTTGGCCTTGTTGACCCTTATGAGGTTTACACAGGCCCACTTCTCGAGCTTGTCCAGGTCCCTCTGGATGACATCCCGTCCTTCTGGCATGTCAACTGCACCACTCAGCTTGGTGTCATCTGCAAACTTGCTGAGGGTGCACTTGATCTCGCAGTCAATGTCATTGATGAAAATACTGAACAGCACTGGTCCCAGTACAAACCCCTGAGGGACACCACTTGTCACTGATCTCCATCTGGACATTGAGCCGTTGGCTGCTACCCTCTGGATGTGACCATCCAACCAATTCCTTACCCACTGAGCAGTCCACCCATCAAATCTGTATCTCTCCAATTTAGGGAGAAGGATGTTGTGAGGGACCATGTCAAAGGCTTTACAGAAGTCCAGATGGATGACATCCATTGCTTTTCCCTTGTCCACTGATGTGGTAACTCTATCGTAGAAAGCCACGAGGTTGGTCAGGCAGGACTTGCCCTTGGTGAAGCCATGCTGGCTGTCTCGAATCACCTCCCTGTCCTCCATGTGCTTTAGCATAGCTTCTAGGAGGTTCTGTTCCATGATCTTCCCAGGCACAGAGGTGAGGCTGACAGGTTGGTAGTTCCCAGGGTCCTCCTTTCTACCCTTTTTAAAAATGGCTGCAATGTTTCCTTTTTTCCAGTCACCAGGGACTTCACCTGACTGCCATGACTTTTCAAATACCATGGAGAGTGGCTTGGCAGCTACATTAGCCAATTCCCTCAGGACTCTGGGATGCATCTCATCAGGTTCCCATAGACTTATATATGTTCAGGTTCCTCAGGTGGTCATGAACCTGATCTTCCCTTACAGTGGGAGGGACTTTACCCCCCTGGTCCCCAACATGTTGATACTTTACACTGCAAGTTTCTTTGTGACTTTTTAAATATACCTTTTATTTTCCCATTCAGTTTACTGAGAAAATTGCTATAAATTCCCTTTAAAGTATGGAACAAGAAGGTGCTCAGCAGGCTTTTTTAGTCTTGTTCTCTGGTATTCAAAACAATGACATCCTCCAAGCCCTTTCCTAAAATAATAAAGGTGTGGTTCGAGATTCCTGAACTGATCAAGCAGCAACAGAAAGCTATCCAAGGTATTTATCCTCATCTGTCCTGGTGGGAGTCTTTTAATCCTACCATTCTGATGGTTAGCAGTCCTTCAGTTTAAATAGTTCTCTTCCCTGTATGTAACTTGTAAGCTCTCATCATACCACTAAGCTGTCTTCACACCAGTGTTTCTCCTCTTGAGCTGTTCTTTGGCCTCATTGGTATTAAATCACTAGAACTGTACACAGTAATGCAAGCTTACTGTGACATTAATACTTATCCTGTATTTATATTATATCACATTTACTGTAAGCATGGGCATTCATTGTATATATGATGGTATCTCATGATAGTCCCTGTCATCTCCATCTGATCCACACCTTGTTTATAACAAGAGAATCCAATCTGTGATTTGGTGTAACTGTTCCTGTATTATTTTAAGATGAAAATTATTTGATCTCAAAACCAGTGTGCTATTTTTTTAAAGTTTTGGTTTTATAATTTTTACTTGTATACATTTGTTTCACTTTGCTGTTTTGTCTTGCCTTACGTTCAAGATCACTATTGCTACTAGAAATCTAGGCAAAACTGTGGTTTGTATTTCATGTCATACCAAAGTAATCCTAACTTTTTTTTATTTTTAACTTGCTCTTTATCAGTACCAGTTCTTTTTCTGTTTTCTCATGGGTTTTGTTGGTTGGAAAGTTAAAAAGTCTTACTGTAATTGTTGATCTGCTTTGGAAATTTGACTTGGCTTCACTTGGCTAATGTCACGTTATTCATCACTGTACCTTTAAGCTGTAGTTCTTTGGTAATGTGGGAAAAATGTCTCAGCTGTTACTTAGATCTTTTTTTTCCTATTTTATTTCATCCTGTACTCTTGTTTGAGTTAGTGAGATTTAAAATATTAACCTCTGAATCTCTTCTTGGCTGCTAGAACATGAAATTGACTTAGGCATCATACTAAGTGAGAACTGATGATCCAGAACTTTGTCCTTGGCCCTTTTAATGGAAATGCACACTTTGTTAGGTGTAAAGACACGTAAAGACGTAAAGCTGAAGAAAATTCAGTACTTCAGAATTGTTCATTTCTCTTCACTGTCTGAAGAGACTCAAACAGATCTCTGCTGCCTTAGGAATGTCCTATCTGCTGGTCTCCAGACTATTCTGGGGAGACAGGAATAGGGTCTCACAGATTGCTTGTGAAAGGTGTAATTTTGAATTCCATTGAGGTGGTGGTAGGACTCTGGACTACATGTTGCACATCCTGAATGAGAACAGTTCGTCCTTGAACTGTCATTTAAGCTGTGGACAAGATGTTTACCTTGTAAACATCTTACATCTCTCTCAGTTGAAAGTATTAGCATCCCCTGACAGGTGTTCACTGTGCCCATTTTCCTGGCAGTAACTTTTGACATAACACTGTCAGTGGAATACATTGTGGAAGTGCTCCCTCATCTCCCTCTAAAGAGTCAGGCCAGTTTAATGGCTGATGAAGGTAGTTGGAGCTAATCCATTTGACTCACTTTGAGGTACATTGAGTTGAATTGATGTGACTTGTACGACTAATGGTTTGAAAATGAAAGATAGCTGCAAATAGTGATAGGGAGTGGTGAGGGTGGAGAAAACATCTGTGGCCAGAACAGTGAGATCCAGCGATACACGTTGGGCCTTGCTCTAAGATTCTTTGTAAAACAGGCACTGACTTGAAGAGGAGCCTACTTCTGCCTTTGATATTTAGTTATTGCATTGTGAATTGAGCCTGATGCTGCAGACATGCTAAAAATATGTATTTTGTGTGTGGCAGATGTAGTTTTGCAAAGACGATAAGAAAAATATTTAATTTTTGTGTCATGATCAACTTTAAATGTGACCAAGGTTTTGATTTATTTATCTTCAAAAGAACTGTGTACATGAAAAGAAGCAGGTATCTCTGGATCTTTAATATCGAAAACTGACTGGAGTTGGGGAAGGCAACAGCCAAGTAAAGAGTGCCCAGAGCAGCAGTTTTGAATGTAAATGCCAAAATTCCACATATGTCCCATTTGGGGATCTGTCTTTAAAGGCCAAATCACATAAAGCTATAGTGAGCTCAGTATAATATATGAAATATGTATGTAGATCTGTGGCTACACAGATCTGTGGCAACATCTGTGGCTAAATTGCTAGCAAAAGACACAGCTCTACTAACAGTGTTTGTGCCCTTTTTTTTTTTTTCCTCTGCTCCTATTCATTATGTTCTAGCTTGATACTAATTTAGCTGCATGGGACTTCAGTTACTTGCCATTGATCACCATCACATAGGCATAGAAGTAACAATTTTTAAAAATAAACAGAAATATGATGATCAGTGCTCCCCCCCCCCCAGGCCTTAGAAGGCTATTTGAGAGCTAATGATGCACTCATGAAAGTTGAATTAGATACATTAAAAAAAATTGTTAATCAGAAGTCTTTTTTGATCATACAAAGTGTTAACACCTCATGAACTGTATATGAAAAATCAAGAGTTGCAATCAGATAGGGAAAACTTTGAATAATTAAATGTAAGGAAAAACAAGTTTTTAATGGATGGAAATAGACTAATTCAAAAGTGAAAACATGCTGCAGAAAATCAGTAAGATTGAACCTTTGAATAAAATGAACAACTGGGGAGAAGTGTAATAGGTCTGCACCTGTTTGTTGTTGTTTAGGTTGCTTTCTCTTTAGCAGGTGAAGAAAGAATTTTCAGCTAATCTAGATAAAGCAGCTAGTCTCTCTGCATTGCATACTGCAAAATGTGGTGTAACAAAGGGCTTCCCTGTGGAGGCGCAATGCAGAGCACTCTGGAAAGCATTTTAACAGGCATTGGAAAATTACAGGCAGCAATCTTGCTGTAATTCACAGCCTTACAAATTGTTTTCACCCTCCTGAGATAAGAACCTTAAGCAAGCTGCAGAAGTTGAGATGACAGTTTTCAAGAAAGAGCATTTTTGGGGAATCCTTTCGGACTGCCTGAGGTAGAAGAAGCTCTGCTGAGCAAGGTTGGTGCTGTTGATTGTTCATTATTGCACATGTGCTTCGTGCCCAGTCCAGTGTTAATTTTATTTTCATGTCTGCTGCTGAGAATAATGCATAGAAGTGGGAGGCCGTCATTTCTGTGGCTCCCTGCTACTACACATAGCTGACTAGCAAAACAATTCTGAATTTTTTTCTGTTGTAGTTGATCTATGGGAGGATTTCTGAATTCAAGAGAAACAATAGTCAATATTAAAAAAGAAGGCTTATGGTAACATGTCATGATTACAGATTTGGCCTGATAGACCCAAGTCTTAGATATACTCTTGGTTATTAACTAGATGCTTGAAATCCTTATTCTGGAATTGCAACTTTCCAATTTGACTGTTGTCAGTCCAGACCCACTGTTTAAGAAAAGGTACTTTCTGTGCACAAGTTGGAACATACAACAAAATCATATATTTTGGTATTTCCCGAGATGGGAGGGATTGTGTTCTTCCTTCCTTCTAGTTCAGTAAAAATTGTTCACATATTGTTCAGGTAATTTTCTAGTTGCCTTAATTGCTAAATCTGTTAAAATGATGAAAATTTAGTTTTATGTCTTTATTCTGTAGTGTACTGTACATGTACTACATTATCCTGTAGTGTACCATATTTCAGGTCCATTCAATTTTTTTAGTAAGTCATCGTTTCTAATCTGCGCCTTTTTTTATCAGGGCCATTACAGGAAGACTAAACAATGTAAGAACCATGGAAAACTAAACTTTCTTTCTCCTAAATCACACTAAAACTCCAGGAAGTGATCTGAAGAGGTTCAGTTCAGAAATGCAGACAATGTTTCACGGAAGACTGATGGTTTACTACAGCAATGCCAGGGTGATGGTACCTGCAGTTCAGTTCTCGATTTGTTCTATCCTTCTGCTTCCCAAACTGTTTCAGTGTGCTTGAACAATGAAGGATTTTTTTTCCCCTCATTATTAAACCAGTGATCGTGAAGAACAACTTGCCCATAAACCTTGCCCTTCATCTCTGAAAGCTCATGAATCCTATCCCACATTTTCTATTAAGAATCCAAATGTAAATCTTGGACCTGCCAAATTTATCAAGTTAGCTAGGGTCAGTTTTGATTTCTGTTTTTTTTTTTTAAGTCTATCTATAGAAAAGGTAAGTTTTGAAAGTATTGACATGCGTGAAAAGGACATAATTGATGATTCAGCTACAGAGGCTTTGCTGCTTCACCTTAGTTGGATTTCTGTCTGTCGTTTACATAGCTAATAACCCTTATAGTTTGTTGCTTTGCTTTTTTGCTGTGCAGGCGGTCCTCCCTTATGCTGAATTTCATGCTCAGCTGAGCATTCTTTAAGTTTCTTTTAATTTTTTTTGTGAGTATCACATCTTTGTAGAGATGACTGTTTCAGTTTTTCACACAAGGAAAAAAAAAGGTTAAGACATGCAGATACAGTATTTGTTATTTAGTTGTATAGGTAGAATAAGAATTAGACTCTTATCATGAATATAATTGAATTTAATTATGTAAAAAAACATTGCTAATCTTAAGGGGTTTTCTAATTGAAATTTACCATATCTGGAAGACTGATTGGTGGGAACCCACATGATTTAATTACTTCTAAATATCCATGACAACTTTTATCCTATTTCCTCACTTATTAAAAAAGATACTGATTCCCCTTTTGCCATATGAGACAGATAATAAGAGACATTATGCAGCAGTAACAGCAACAGGCCATGGTGTCACATATGTGGAGTTCTATATATTTTAAAATATCTGCTTATATTGTAACAAGTTAAAAAATATGCTAAAATAATATGTATACCTGGAAAGGGAAGACTTTTCTTTCCCTTTTACTTTGCAGGTGTTACTTAGAGTAGGTAAAAGTATTATAAGTGCTTAGGAAATTTTCACATCGATTTAAATCTGAATTTGAGCATGGCATGTAAAATTCAGTTTTAAATTGTTATCTTGAAGTTGCTTGAAACTTTGAGACATACTTGAAATAAGAGTATTGTAAAAACCTTTAATGAAACAGCAAGCTTGTTATGTGGGAGAGTTTATAACTAATCTTTAGTATTAAGAACTTGTGAAGTACGACATAAAAGCAATAGACTGTAAGATTAGATGGGATTTTACTTACATCATCTCCTCTGAGCCCTGTTCCCAGTGCGTATTGTTGGCTCTCTTCCAGAAAACGTACTTTAATGTTGTATACTCTTCTTCCGTAATAGACAACCAAAACATATGGTTCAGTGTTTGATTTCTTTGAACAATCTCTAACCAAGAATGTCTCATCCTGTATGACACAGATTTAAATTATGGATTGTAGGGTTAGTTCGCAAAAAAACTTGTAAGCCATTGTGGACAGTTTACAGACATTTTCTCCAAGAGTTTACACCCCAGGTTTCAAGGTAAATTGTACTTACAGTGTTTTCCTGTAACAGTGCCTTCTCTGCTTCATGGCGATCATATTCTCCAATGTACCATTCATAGTTGTTTAAATCCTTAATTTTAAGATAGTATAATCAGTGTATAGATATTAACCACAGCTGGCAGAAGCAAAAACCAGTGAATATAGATTATACCTGATCTGCATTTAAAGCAAGTTTAGCACAGTTTATAAAAATAATTGCAATGCATCTATGTTGAGAAGTCCTGTTAGGAAATCTGAATCAAATTAGCCGTGTAAATTCTTATCTGTGGTTTCAAGAGCTCACATTAGACTGTTTTCAGAGGTGCTGAATACCCACAGCTTTCAGACCATTGAACTTCTTGGGGAAATATTTTCAGTAAACAGCAGTTCTTATGGTGTGTGTGTGCCCTATAATGATAATCCTGTTTTCTAAAAACCTGTCTCCTTATGAAGTGAAGCGTTCTTTACCTTTTCAGTGGGTTGGGTAAGAGGTTGCATTTCCCATTTTACAAGTGAATGGTTTGATTTATTTTTGCATGCTGTGTACGGCGTAGGAGATGGTGACCTCTTCACTGACAAATTCTCTACATTTAACATGGACCCTGTAAAAGTAAATTCAGAAGGAAAAAAGTTGTATTTTTTAAACTTAAGTTATAGTTTCATTTTACCCTATTGGTTTTACTTAGTAAGCCTGAGAATAGCATTTACAGTTAGAAATACAGTACTGTGGTACTAACCTTTAAAATTTAGAGCTGTCAGTTATGAGTGGTCTTGTGCTAATGCAGCACCAGTGATTTCAGATTCATGCCCCAAGGGATTTAACATATTAGTTTCCTGATGTTTTTTAATTGACATCACTCTGCCAGGTTCTTGTGCACATAAACATAGCAAAATATTAAAGGTAAACTATTAATAAAATATCAAATGCTAAATAAAATAATACATATGGGACAAGTGTAACAGTTCATTCTGTTCTACTTTTGCCTTTTGAGCCCCTTGTATTTGTGTTGGATCAGAGCTGCTGTTACGTTGGATCATATTAAAGTGCCTTGTTATCCTATTGCCAGCTAGCATTGTTTCCACCAAGCTGTTGAAACCTTGAAGGATTCAGAGGTTCTGCCATGCTGGTGAATTTCAGTCTGCTCTGCGACTTTGAGTCACTGAGGTGAGCAGCTCCAGTGCCGGCAGGATCTGCCGCAGAGCGCTCCAGCGTGGTGCACAGGTGGGTTTCCTGAACTGGGGGAACCTCAGGGGGAGTGAAGAGACTGGCCAGGAGCCCGCAGCTCGTGCAACAGCAGCTGATGAGACCTGGGCAGGGGCCAGGAGCAACGGCGGGAGATTTAAACGCCATGTAACTGAAGCTAGCACTCAGTCACCAAGGTAAGCAGCTCCAGTGCTGATATGATCCAAACATGCACTTGAAAGGAAATTGTAGGATAGTGGGGGGAAAGGCCACTTGTTTGTTCTGTCCCTGTTGTTTCATGAGGGCAAGGAGTTTACAGAGGGAAAAAGAGATTGTGCCATCTCAGAGAGCCTGAATGACCAAGAGCAGTAGTAGGGACGGTAGGAAGTGTCTGAAGTGGAGATGGGTGTGGGGCATCCAGGAAAAAGATGGAGAGATTGCTGAGAACAGCAGGAAACAGACCTAGATGAGCTTTGTGGATTCTATGAAGACAGATTTTTAGTAGGTATCGAGAGGAGAGTATGTGGAATTGCACCCCCAGCACAAGAAGGATGTTAATAACCAGAAGTGGCTCAGTAGAAGGCCACCACCACAGTCAGGGAGCTGGAGCCTGTGAAACAAAGCTAGGGGAGGTGGGCTTGTTTAGCCTGGCAATGACCAAAGTTAAGGTGAATCCTACTTTATCTGAATAAAGAATATAGTCCATATGTTCTTCCTGGTGTTGTTTGCTTTTACCATAAATTCACATTATGCAACTCCTAGGTTGTTGGCACAGCTCAGGGGTTTTGATACAAAAGAGCATTTGCAGAGGCAGTTAAGGGAAAATATAAAAGTATAGTAAATGTAGTCAAGGACAGTAGGAAGTTACCAGCATGGTTGATTCCTATAACTCCTTGGTCCCCAAAGCTCCTGAGTCTCCCAAGCTACGAACTCTCTTTTTAAGGAATGGAGATGCAGTGTGAGCTAACTTGGCTGGTGCGTTTTAATGACATTCAAAAAACCAAAAAGACCAAGGTCATGTTATTTATATGTACTCCATCTAAGGTGTAGATACACCTCTTTATCAGTGAATCTTTTTGAAAGACAAATATATCAGAGAGTTTCCTTTATAGCATCTTTTATCTTTAGTATGCATTTCTGCAAAAAGAAAAACATGTTTACACAACAAAATGATAAGTGTTTTCTTTTGCTTACACAATTCTTATTATGAAGTTTGGCTAATAAAGGGATTTTGCTTTTCAAAAGTCTGTAAGTAGATGCTGGGGTGTTTTTCTGTCTCTTTTGGGTTTATGGAAATACTTTTTAAAGCAGGTGTAACTATAGTGAGAGGTAGGGATGAGCCACATAGAAATTTTGGGTTAAATAATAATGAGGCCGTATTTTTCTGAAAGAAGTTGGTGGACAACAGATACAATATGATATCACAGCAAAAAACTAACACAACTTTTAATGGTGTTTGTATAAGTATTATCTTCAAGTTTAGGGAGACAGAGTGCATATGAATGAAGTGATACTGCTCCTGTGTGTTGCATTCAGTTCTGGGAATCTTAAAGAAATCCAGGGAACATGAGCAGAGGGACATTGCCACGGTTTCCGGGCAAGCCGTACCACAGGCCGTTTCTTGTCAGTGCACCCCACAAATTTTAATGTTGGCTTCCAGTATGTTTCCTTAGGTAAAACCACATAGTCCAGGGGATGTGTGTCCAGGGATTACCAACCGTAATAATTTGACAGACCTGCCTGGTAGTGGCACTTACAAGTCCTTCCCTCTAGGAATCTGGGATAAATGTAAAGCAATTTCTTCAAAGATCAGTGTCTTTGTTTACACAAAGACATTAAACCCCTAGTAGCTGCTCTATAATGTCCTGAACATCTGTAGCTTCCATTTAGCCCAACTGATTGCATCTCTGCCTAGAAAAGCAGAGACTGTTGTGCTCACAGCATGCTCCTTCTCTGTGGGTGTCTCTTTGTATGCCCAATTTGTCTTCTCTTCCTTTCCCCATTGTCCTTCAGTGGCTCATCCAAATCCCCTTCCTTTTCTGGGTGTGGGGGTCTGCAATGGTTTAACACTTGCCTTCTAGGTTGGGCATTTCTTAGCTTGAACCAGGCATGGGGTATAGCCAAGCAAGTAACTCTCCGCTTGTTTATTCACTGCTATTGACTGTGCCATTGTTTTACTTGTTTTCTGCTTGCTTTCTTTAACAATCCCTTTGCGCTAACTCCGTGCATTGAAAATCCCTGGTGCAGACATACCCACCTAGAAACACGAATCTGTTCCTTATTCTTACTTATCCCTGCCAGGTTTAGTTTTCAAAGCAATCTCTGGTTCTTACCTGAGCTGCAAACGCTTTTAGAGCTCCTTGTACATTGAAGGCTAGGAGAAAGCGATGAATGAAAGTAACGTCAGAAAAATATTTCTGTTAGTGGCAAGTATTTAAGTAAGAGTCAAATTAGAGAGCAATGCTTAGCTGTGCTTCCCCAGAATACCCCTTCCTCCCTCTGCAGATTGCAGCTTTGGGCCTTCCTGGGCTTCAGGTGGTAATTTTGTATTTAGCATCTTTTGACAGATTTATCTTCCATTAATTTCACCAGCCACTTTTTGAAGTTACATAAATTTTTACTCTCCACAAGAGTCTTTGGCAAGAGTTTCACATTTTAACTGCATGTGTAGTGAAGCACAATTTGCTTTTGTTCATTTTGAGCCCATTCCCTGCTAATTTCACCTGATGTTCCCAGTCCTTCTGTATGAAGACCCAGGGAGCAGTTGTTCCCTGTCCTTTCTGATTTTCTAGACTGCTGCTGAGTACCCAGCTGGTATTTTGTTGTGCTATTAATTAGAACGGTTACACTGGGAAGAGCACCGACCAAATAACTTCACATAACAGCCACTGGTACCACACAAGAAGAAACAAAATGCTAGGGGTCAAAAATACTGCACATTTACTCCAGGCAATACTTTTATCTTGGGGAAATGCCATCATCGTAAACAAGGCTAGATGAGAGATGCAGTATTTGTCTAGGAAAGATGTGAAATCATTCATATACTTCCTCTACTTTATCCTACACTTTTAGTTTTTGTTGAGTACTTTAGGAGGATATAGATTTTAAAACACATTTAGAAAAGAAAGATAGGAGCAACTGTGGCAGATTTCTATGGAAGAATAATTGGCCTTTGGAAGGCCAAGTATGTATTCTTTGTAAATAAAAACAAAATAAGGGGGAGAGGAAATGCTGAGACTGGAGATGGCAGAGCTTCTTTATACAGTATATTTAACACCCTATCACGGAAAGTGAGGCAACAATGTAATACAGTAGGATGCTATTAAAGATAAAAACTGAATGTGCAATTAGAATAGCTTGAAAGCAATTACCAAAGATGGTTATTGTCATGCGTCACGGCAAAACATAATATATCACTACATGGCATTAGAAAGCGATACCATCTTGCTTTATTGCATAGAGAAGTATAATTTTCTAGGGCAGAATGTTTAGTCCTTGAAGCATCCAGTACAAACTCATGAAATTCTTATATTCCTACCTGGCTTCAGGATGATGCTTTGGTTTATACTGTTGTGCTCGAAAAGATATTTCAGGTTTCTTCCCCAAATCTGTAGCTACTAATAAAAAGAATAGGAAATTATTATTTCCTCTTATGTGTAACTTTGACAGTATCTAGCAACTACCATGAAATAAATTAACTTAATTAAATTCATATATGAGGGGAGGCAGTTCAATAGAAAAAGGTAATAGACTACAACCAGTCTGGCTTAAATGAGTCAGCTAACGATTTCAGTGGGAAACATTTATGCTAGTACTGAATGTTACATGGTGAACGTTACAGGTTTTGCTGATGCCAAATATGGCTTCACATAATGGTAAATAATGCAGAATGCTGTACTAGAAGTATAGAGAGGGTTTATAAATCCTTTTTATAGGACAGGATAGATAGGCATTGAATGTATTAATGCAGTCAATACTGCATTAATACTAGCTGAAAATCAGGAAACTGTGCCTTAATCCGCAAAAGGAACTGCCAGAGGAAATTATGAACTTATTAACACAGAGGTGTAAACAGCATAAAAATCATGCAGCCTTCACAGTATTTCAGAGTAACATTTTTCATGGACCTTCATGCACACATACACAGCGGATGGCTTAAGCTGTTTTTTTCCAAGCTGTATGTACATCTAAAGAATTGACATGTTTTTAAAACATGTTTTTTTTAAAAAAACCCTGCTTTTTGTAGCTCTAAAAACCTAAAGCTCTTAAAAATCTTTCAAAATTCTCACCCTAAATTACAGGAGAGGAGCAAGATGGAGAGAAGGGAGATATTCTCTGTGCAGATCCAGTCTTTTATCTTCAGGATATCCTTCCCTCAGTTTTTTAGGTTCCAATACTCTTATTTTCCCCAAGACCTGAAGACTTTGATTTGCTTAGAACAAATGTGATACCCTGGTTCCACAAATAGCTGTAGTTTATGCTAAGTTAAATTCCTTTTTTTGCGTCATCTTCCACAACTGTTGAGGTCACTCTAAATCTCTCTATTTTTATTCTTAGCAGATGTATACCTGGGGGATGTCTCTTACTCATTTAAATATAGAGCCAGACGGCCTGTTGCTACGTAGCAGGGTAGATGTCAGGTTCCTATACTGATTACTTCAGCTGGAGTTTTAATGATAGAATATTATGTTCTTGGAATATGAAGGAAAGATAACAAGTTAATATCATAATATTAAGTACTAACCTTGTTCTCTTCCAGGTGCCTATATAAAATGATAACATAGACAGTAAATATTTTTCTTTTACCAACTTGAACTTACCCCAACAGACCCAACTATCTTTTAATTTTAAAACAATTTATAGACATTCAATCATTAATACCTGATCACTTTGTCAAAAACTCAGCTGAATGTTGATTGACAGTCCACTGACAACGAGAACCAAATTTTTAGGGGTAGAAGTGAACATACGGTTTGTTGCAATGATCACCATTTCATAATGACTATTGTGCATCAGTTTAACTTACAATATGGTTGTCCATCATTGATCTTGTATTAAATCAAGAGATTGATTTTGATTAACTGGAGATACACTATCCAAAGATTAAAATCAGTCATTTATTTTCAGGCTCCTCCACTGACAGTACAACTATTTTTACTGTCATGGCAGCTACTTCATTCAAAATCACTGTATGGGGAGTCTTAATTCAGCATATTAGGTTACAGAGAAGTGAATGATAGACAGGTGTCTAGAGACCAGATTTTGACTCATAAACTTTCACTGTATTTCTGTATTGTTTGATTCACACAGGAATAGTAATTATTTTGATTAATTTGATACACACAAGACTATAATACATAAATATTAAAGATAAGAATTTTTTACTCTTTTCAGATGTTGCACCTTGAGTCTTCCTTAAAAGTTACTTCCCCAGCAATGTTTTCCTATTACTTAGAAATTCATAGTCTCATTCAGGTTGGAAGGGACCTAGGCAGGTCTCTAGTCCAAGCTCCTGCTTAAAGCATGGTGAACTGCAAGATGAGACTTGGGCTCAGAGCATTGTCCCACTGGGTCTCGTAAATCTCCAGAACCTAGATTTCAGTTTCTCTGGGCAACCGGTTCCAACACCCTCATAATTATTTTTTCTTCCTTATTTCTGGTTGAAAACTCCCTCATTTCAAGATCGTTGCCTCTTGTACTTCCAGTGTGCACTCTGTAAAGTGCCATGCTCTGCCTTCTGGATAATCATCTCTTAGGCACTGGCAGGCTGCTACTAGGTTCCCCCAGAGCTGCCCCCCTCCAGGCTAAGGGATCCCAGCTCCATCAGCCTCATTTCACAGGGCAGGTGTTGCACACCCTGACTGCACTGGTGACCCTCTGCTGACCCACTCCTCTCTGCCAACAGCAGCCTTGCGTGGTACTCCAGGTGTTGTCTAATGAGTGATGAGTAAAAGGGAATAGTCCCTTCCCTTGATCTCTTGGCTGTGCTTCTCTTGATGCAGCTTGATACGCTGTTAGCCTTTACGGCTACCAGTGGCTCGTGTTCAGCCTACAGTCCCCAGGTCCTTTTGAGCAGAGCTGCTGCCAAGGGGGTTAATCCATCCCAGGGCAGGATTTTGCATTTGTCCTTTCCAATTTCAGGAGGCTTCTCTTGACCCTTTCCTACAGCCCATCTGGGTCCCAGGGAAGGGCAGTCCTGCTCTCAAACCTATTGACCTGCCATTTGGGGTCTGAAACCCTGACAAGGGCATGCTCTTGCCTCCTCTTCTGTAGGTCACACTGAAACTAATTATGTCTTCAGAGCTATATGAATGGGAAGTGATCCAAAATAAATTTTATCTTTTCCCTGTTATGAGAGATACAATATTTCTGCTTAAGATGTAGTCAAACTAAGAGCCTGTTAGGAGCTGTGCAGCTGTACAATGCCCAGCCAGAAATATTAATTACAGATGTAAGCTATTTATTGTTCTTGGGGGTGTTTTCATATTTGGTTTGTAATGAGTCAGTATCTAGCATAAGACAAAGCTTTTTGTGTTAAAATACTATCTTTCTTGCCAATATCCCATTTTTTAGCATTAAATGTTGATTATAATATTGCAATCAAACCATGTTTTGTAATGATCTTTCAAACTAAAAGAGTTTCTAACCATGGGAGGACTGGGGTTCTGGGACAGCCTCCCAGTCAGAACTGTGGAGAAGAAAAACTCAAAGGGTTTGAAAGTTAGAGCTAGACCAGTCTACAGATTTGTGCTACAGCCCACTGTGATAGGAAATGGCTGAATTTAACTAGTATAGATATGCCTTTCTTTCCTCTGTTCCCTTACAATGAGAGAAAAAACAATATAACAGAAACATATTAGTGCAGTAAATAGAATATGCAGCGAGAAATACAAAATGCCATAAATTATACCCTATCTCTGAATTTTACAAACGTCCTTTAACACTCTGCAGTATTGTAGGGACTGTATCTCTTAATACATCTTATAGGAAACCACTTGTCATAACTAAACCCCTTTATTGCTAAACCCATTTCCTCTGCTTTACTTAATTGGCCTGAGCAGAAAGTGAAGGAACTTGTTAAAAACTTTTTACAGAAACTGGGATCTGAAAAAAAAACCAAAACCAAACCCAACCACTTTACCAGTCTCTGTGTAAAAGTTACTGCTTTCTGCTTTATATATGCCTATAGGTGAACTCACAGCATTGCCTCTCAGCTTCTGCCTTCTGGCCACAGCCAGCAGGTGCAGGGGTCGTCGGTGGCGGGGCTGCAGGTGGCCGTGCTGGGAGGAGAAGTGGTCAGCTTGGAGGTGCAGGGAGGGAGGGAAGAGCCCTTTTAGCCTCTGTCAGACAGGGGAACTCAGAGCTGCTGCTTCAGCATCGCTGGCGTTGAGAGCACACGCGTCTCAGCAGTGCCTCGAGCCCAGATCTGCCCTTGGTGGAGCTTTGCAGACTGGCTGTGAGGAAGGTGGGTTGTGAGCTGGAGGATGGGGCTAGTGGGAGATGAACTGGGGGATGTACTGGGGCTTACTGGGCTGCCCATGGCTCGGGAGGTTTGAGGACATAGCAGAGTGTGAGCTTTGGCACACTGTGGCTGTGGTCCTCACCTCACTGGGGAGGGCGGCGAGGGGTTCGGCTGGGGGAAGCCGTAGGACCACGCAGGTGCCTGAGCAGCAGCGTGGTGGCCCCCTCGGTTGCCGCCGAGCTGTTTTGCAGGCAAAGCTGCCCTTTGTCTGAGGTGACGGATTTTGCAGGACTTGTGAGAGGCCCTAGGGAAGGAGGGGGCGGGGGAGGAGAGAGAAGGAAGCTGGGGGATAATAGGTGAGGTTCATTCTGGATAGAAAATTTGACAGTGTTTTGTTTCTCTTCTTGAAAAGGGTCACATCATTTTTGAGGTAGCCTTGTGTTTACATCACAGTAATCCTATTACACTACTCTGTTAACCTTTACCATTTCTGTTTTCTGCTTTTAAAAATCTATGTGTAATCTCTGTTTCTCTGAAAGAGAGTGTCTCTCCTGCTGCTTACTGTTCATAGGCATCCGCAGCATCTGGTAGTTATGAGAGATGCTTTTATGTGGTTACTTGGGAAGGTAGCTTTACACTGTATGTATGTTTTCATTTCTGCAGGCAACTTCAGGAACTTACCTTACCATTCATACAGTAGTGGTATTGAAAATGTTACACACATAAAAGACAGATACATTTATGACCCAAAGCTAATATGATTCTTAGAGTATTTTTACCTAATAGGCTACAATACTGTTACAAGGGAGGCTGTGCAGCCATGGAATGTGTATGCTTTTTATCATCATAATATATACAAAGATGATTACTTACTTCATTTAGTTCCTTAACAGATAGATGTCTGGAAAAGAATTATATGCAAAACCTTTTGTTATCATAAAATAAAAATCACTTTGAGTACTTAAATACTTTGATTACATCATCACTGAAAATTAACAGCCCTTGGCAAGGGAAGAATTTTATTAGTGCTATAGAAATTCAGAGGCTGATTTTTTTTTACATAAATTATTTGCAGGAAAAGGTTATGGACTTCCATAAAAAAGAATAGCATCCACTGAATTCATTATGGTAAATGAGAAAAGTCTTTGTTAAGGATTTATTCTGGGAGGAGGGGAGAAGAGATATGAATGATTATCAGCTTTCTTCACTACTTTTCATCTCATGCCAAAATGTCTTATTACTAACTTTAAAGTGAGCTATAAATGGAGGTAAATTCCTTGGAGAGTTTCAAAAATGAAACATTCGCAGAGGCAGAATGGAAAATGTAGAGGAAAGGAGGTGCAAACCAGGAAAAGAGAAATAGAGAATGCTCCTCATGGTCCTGATTCAAGTAGGTGTTTAAGTATTTTTCTGCCTTCTCCTGATATACTTGATCACCAGGCGTATCTTCCTTTCCTGAAAAGGATCATCAGAAAATATTCTCCCCCAAAAGGGACAAGGTATTGAGTCAGACATCTTTTGTTACATGTCCTGGGTTTGATGAACACTCATGCTTTTTAGCAGCTTGTATCTCATAATAAAAGACTTAGAGGACCTGATTTTAGAAGTTATTCAGCAACATAAGGTGTGGATAGGCATCTAATAGTTTTTTGAAGGCTCTAGGATTTAGTCCCTGCTTAGCTTACCTCCTGGACTGAGAAAATACGACGGTGAGTTATTTTGCTAAATCAGTCAGAGAGAATGCAAAAAAACCCCTAGGAGCTACTTTTCAACACTTGTTCAGCAAGAAGGGGTCTCTTCCTTGTGCCTGTGCTGAAAACATCAGCATGGAGAGTTAGAGAGGTAAGAAATTTGGGAATGATCTGTTACAGGAAAGTTTCAGGAAGGCTAAGAGAAAGGAGAGGAACTTTTGGGTTTGGCTAGTTGCTTTTGTGTTAGCTTCTGCAATTTGTTAGCTTGGTCTTCAAGGTCATTATTTGACGTGTGAAAGCCTGTATGCAAGACATCGGGTGCACGGTAAAGTTAAGGAGCACATGCCTATATTTTTTATGATCCTGCACATGCCTATATTTTTTATGAGGCTATTTATAGAGTTTATAAATAATAATGTGTTTAATTTTATAAGTCTTCCAAATCTTGTTGGAAAACAGGACTTGCACTGCTAAATCACATCTGCGGTTTGATAGCTTTGCTTACAGTCTAGCAGATAACGGCTGTACTCCTCCACACTGCAGCTCATACATATGTTTTCTCCTTTCAAAGCTGTGGCTGGACTGAAGATGAATGAGAAATATTTTGAGTGAAGTGTTTGTGTGGGAAATTTGTGAAGTGCGTTCCCCAGATCATGTGTGGTCTTAGTCTCTTACACATGTGATTAAAAAAACCTAGCACAACTTAAAAACCCCAAACCTATTAGAAATATGTTGGTATCTATAACTGCAGTGTGGAGTTTGGTGGTTATGACTTTTGCTACTGCCTTTTAATTCTAGCATAAGAAATGACATGTATTTATATTACAGATTTTGGCTTTATTAATAGGACCTTTCAAATGCAAGTGCTTTGCATACTGATGTCTGCTGGCAAACATGGCTTATAACAGTTCTCACAGAGCTTTCAATGTATGTGCTGCCCTACTGAGGGAGGGGATCAGTCATGGGATTTGGAACTTTGCAGCTATAGGTCAGGTCTCGCATCTGAATATGAAGCTACTTCATATTAATAAAATGTCTTAACAACCAACAGCTTTTGGAACCTAATCCATGAAAGAATTTAAGCACCATTCAGGACCCCCCCCCATCCGTAGGGCTCGGTCCATAAGTATATACTTAACTTTAAGCAGAAGATTACTTCATTGGTTTGTTAGCTTTTTTTTTTCCCCCATGGGATTTGTAGTGATCTTTGTAAAATGAAGCAAAATTCCATCCTGATGAACTGAAATTGAAACTTTATGGAAGGATGGACAGGGTTGACACAGCTCAGTTGTGCCCTAACTTCTGGCTGCAATAGGTTTTTGTTGAGAGGCATTTGAGCATTATACCCTGTGGCCCCTGGCTGTGTGTCATTCCTGTTCCCAGCCTGTGTCCACCACCATCCCCATTTATGAATGTGCATTTTGGTCACACAGCAAGAGCACATACGCATCTGATTACATGGCAGTGAGCAGCATATGTACATGCTCATCTGAGTAGATACGTGTGTTAGGTGAAAAAAGCAACCAGACTCATAACCTGGCATATGCATATGCTTGGTCATACAGCTGGACACAAGCAGTCTGTGCTTCAGGACTCAGTGCTCATCCACACTGCCATGTCGGGATGCTGAATGAACATGGGTGTTGTATGACAGAGGAGGGCAAGACGGAAAGGGCAAGAAGCGACTCATAGTCTGGATTCATTGGCCTCGTGGGCTGGAGCAAGACTTCTGGCTACAGATTAGTCATTTCCTTTGCTGAATGTAATGTCCTTGGGATGTGGAGTGTATTTCTGGTGCGGTCAGTGTGTTTCCCCATCACTTGGGTCACCAACTGTGCTAAGCAAGTGCAATTGTTTCTACTTAGAAGTGGTTGCAAAACCTCTAAATGTTAGCAAGAAAAAGTAGGATAAACCTTAAACTGTTCATGAGAGTTCCACCTACTTTTCCACTCCTTTACCATTATTTTGGCAGTTTTTTCTTTAAAAAAATGCTAGTGTCACATTACGCTAAATACTTCTCTCAATTATTCACAGCTGTCTAAACAATAACTTTTTTTTCTTAAGTAAAAGCAGAGGTGCGATGGAGGTAAAATCTCATGGTTTGACTGGGGAGAGTGTTTTGATTCTCAGGGGATGAGGATAAGGAATGCACCCGTACCTTGTGACTTTTGCTGATATTGGAAAGGTATGAGCTTGGCTGAGCGTTTTCCTCGTATGAAAGAACTGGCTGCTTATCTTCGGCTCTGGAGGAAGTGGCTGATACTGCTTTGGCAGTGTCTTCAGAGGCCTAGAGAAGTCAAAGGAGAATTTGAAGAACTATTAGGGAATAAAGGAGGCGGAGGGACTGTAAGTGCAAGCTCCAGAAGTAAAACACTGGAATTTTCCAAGAGTATTTCAACGTCTGTGCTAAGCTTAGCTCAAGTCGAGGAGCTTCTTGGGGCCCTTCAATAGCAATAGTAATTTTGGATAATACTCTACAATTGCAAGACATTACTGTACTGTGTTATGTGCCACTTAACACCGCTTTCATGCGCTTCACCAGTATGTGCCAAGTACAGCTCTCCAGTGTTGGTATTTCTGGGTGGATATGGCTGTGTATAAGGCCCAGCCAGGGAACACACTGCAGTTCACACACACAGGAAAAAATGCTTTTCATCCCAGAAAACTCACAGCTAACACGGTGCCCAGTGTTTTCCGGCAGATGTGGGCATGCTCTGCCCATGCTCTGAGACCAGCCAGTCACAGCCCAGCTCCAACTGGGAGCTGTAGCGCAGGGAGCTTGGGTGAGTAAAAGTGGAGGTGCATCCATCCTGCACTGCAGACCTGCCCTTCAGTGGTGGGCTCCTGGGGAAGGACCCTTGTGTGTTTGCATGGTACAGACCAAAATTAAGTCAGGTGAGAGAATTAAGAACCATTCTGGTCACCATAATGCAAATAGAAACAAATAGTGAAATATTGTGGAATAATGAAATGAGAATGTTCTTATTTCTGTGCTTTTACAGTTTTGAATTTGTGAAGCTACACTGTCCTTTTATGGTCTTATTTCATATTTTAACTTAAAGAATAATCTGAATATGTCTGTAATGCGAATCATATTTTAAACTTGTTTACAGCTTTTATGGCAGTCAGTACATGCATTGAGGAATAAGCTTGTCAGTCCTGGATGACCTTTTGGAAGGATGTCTTAATGTAGCAGTTAGTTGTTATTGTTTGGGGCTGAAAAGATCAAGAAGTGATTAATTATTTGTTTGTGGGCATATAATAGAAAAATATATTCGTGGAACAGAACTTGGTCCATCTTCTATGGGAGTAAGTGTCAATATTTCTGTTGATTTCTATGGACACGATTTAGACTTGTAGCAAAAAATTGGCAGAAAGATTTAAGAGGCAATGAAGTCAGTATTATCATGGTGAACAGAGCCTAAGGCACCAATACAAATCGACAGAACATTTTTTTCCCCAACAATTTATATCTGGGTTGAACCAGATTCAGGATTTCTAGGCTTTTGACTTGGTTGTAGGCTCAGCCAAGTTGGTTTTAAAGATGCAGGCCTGAGCTCCAGCTATCAACACTTACAGCTTATGTTTTGTTCTCCCTAATTTAATTTCAGAAGCTAAAAAAGTCCAAACAGAGCCAAGTAGTAAAAGGATGCCGGCTCACTTCTACTCATCTCGTTACCATGAGTGGTACAGATGGATGTGAGCGTTCATTAGCACTGAGTTCCCTGAGGAACCACAGGTAAGTGCTCTCTTAAGTGATCTTACCGTGGGGGAGGCACAGGGTTCTGGAAAAGAGAGGAAACAAAAAATCTGTGTAAGTTTTTTTTCCTTGTTTTACTAAGAGAAATGTAAAGAGTTTAGATTAAGCAGACATGCCTGTGTCAACAGCCAAAGGGTTTATGTACTGTACAGCACATAACATCATACTTTAATATGCCATTTTAAAATCACGGAGGGGTAAAAGACATCTACATAAACCACGAATGCAAATAAGTGAGATAATGCAGGACTGCAGATATGAGTTCTCTTATCATTTAGTTAGTGTTAGCAAAATTGCAGCCTGCTTTTCAAAATATAGTCAATGGCAAAATGACCTGTAAAAATTTTAATTAATGAAAGATTGTGCTTACCTGGGGTCCACGTATTTTCACTCTTTCTCCTAAAGAGAATTATTAATAATTGTTAATAGAGTGCTGTCCATATAATTCACAAATAAAGGTATAGCTTTATTCTGGTATTGTTGTTATTATTATTGGCAGTCCAGCCCCATCCTTCCCCCTCCCTGGCTCTACCTCCAGAACTCAGCTCCAAGGTCATGTTGCTGTCCCCACAGCATTCATCCTACCTATCACATCTGTATCTCCATAACTTTTCCTGCTATCAAATGAGAAGCATTAATTTCTGTGAAGCTAGGACTGGAAGCTTCAGAGGTTCAGTAGGAGGTTGTTCTGTGTGGGAATGAAGGCAAGTCACAGCCTAGACCTAAGATGGAGGTCACTGAAGACAGGATTGAGTGTGTGTTTTCTCCGTTAGCTGTTCTGCACATGAGGCCAGTGGGCTCTGAATGAGGCTTATTGCACATGGTGTGGATTTTGTTTGATCTGTACTTTATTTAGCCTTTTTTTAAGGATGGATTCGTGGATGGATTCAGATGCAATTTGTAACTCATTCTCAACTGTTTGTGCTTCTTTCTATAAAACACAAGACAGTATACTTTGGTAATTATGGTGATCATAGAAGGGTGGGAATCTTCTTGCGCTGTAGCCAAGTAAATCTTTTTAATATCACTCACAAACATTTCTTTCATAAGATAAATAACTAGGAATTAGTTAAAGTTAAAGCAGGAAAAAACAAGCATTTTTGGTTTTTTTCAGCTTAAAATATAAAATAAAGGAAATTAAAAAATTGTCATGATACTTGATAAAACAGTGAACTTTGGTTTTACATCTGGCTTTCACAATGAAACATCTGAAGGTGATATTTATTCAGGTGTTGTAAATTTAAATATTGTTTGGGGACTTTATGTATATGCTTATCAAGTTGTTTGGGATGCATTTTTTGTCTGTTTTGATCTTTGTGTAGAAATTTATAAAAAATTTGAAAAGCAATGAAAGTAAATTATTTTTTTTGCTTTCAAATTTACCAAAATATGACTGATTATTTAAATCAACATAGAAGATCTTACTAATAAAAAACCCTATTTTACTCTATTTGCATTAGATTCTGATTTTGAAAATATTTTCATAAGTTCTACATACTGAAATCCTAACTAATGCATAAAGACATGCAATATATCTTAAGTTCTTCTTCAAGTAAACCATAACAAATTGCTCTGTATAAAATAATGGTACCTTAAATATTTAACAATTCTAGAAAACAACTGTTGACAAAAATTCTTCTGTGCTGTTCATGCCATCTTGTGGCAAAGCCACTTAATAGCACTGGGCATGAGAATAAATGTTAAGATACATTTAATAACAGTGTAGTTATTATCTAAAAATAATGGAGTCCTCTATAAGCAGTATTAGCTCAGGATGTAGTAAAAATATGTATAAGTTGCATTCTCAAACTGCAGAGTTTACCTGCATGCACTGTCTTTCGTTCATCTTTCTTAATGTCAGCACACATCTCATGGAGGCAGACAAACATATAAATCCAACCTACTAAATCCTGGTGGAATTTGAAGCTTTATCTAAACTGTCAAACTGTCAGTGGGACCTTTCCTACCGATTTCTGCAGATTTTGAAGCTGGCTTACTGGAATTTCTCTCAATTCAGCTTTTTTACAAGCTACATCAGGATTTGCTCACAAAAGTCAGTCTAACAATTCATTTTGTGAACTTTATAGTCCTTACTTTCTCATAATCTGTAGGAATTATTTGGCTCTATGTTTTGTATTATCGTATGAACTAAAAGGAAAAAAATAAATTGTTTTGCATGGAATTCTTTGCATTATTTTTCTGGTTGATCAAATGTAATACTTACTCTCTGAAAATCAGCTGTTACAGCAAACATAGAAAGGATCATATTTTCCTGGCTTGGCAATTGCATTCTTTTTGACCATATTTAGCATACAGTTCAAAGAGTTGAAAATGGTAAGAGAAAAAATATAATTCCCTTTCAAGGTTAATCAGATATTTAATCCTTCAGTAGTTGACTTAATGAGATATTGCTTCATTTAAAGTATATCAAATATAAAAAAAGTATATAGAAAAGTATACAGAAACCTACTTTTAAAATAATCTTATGATTGAGTAAAACCAATTTTATGATTGAAGGATTTATTAGTGGGACACCTGATTAGGTTCTTGAAGAATAAGATAGCAGTCTGTCTCTGATTTCACCACAAGAAACAAAACAGAACAAACAAAAATTAAAGGTACATTGGTGACTCAAAATTACAGGATTTTGAAGTGAATTTACAGTTAATGGTAAAGCAGTAGAGAAGAAATACATGCTAGGTGATATACCATATAATTAGCATATTCTTAGTAGGAGAACATTGTCAGATAGCTTTTGTAAATAGTTACCCTAGGATGTAAATCCTTAGTAGGAGTTGCTATAGTTGATACTACTATTTAAAAATAGATATTACATTATGCTTTACAAGGTATTCTTACAAAATGCTGAGAAGGATAGGGAGCCAAAAAGCAAGAGAGCATGAGAAGGAGAAGTGAAGCATAGCAGGCTGAATCTTGCAGCCTTTTAGTGGAACAGTTCAGGAGACACAGGCTTCCCCCTGTGCTTATGTCCTTATAATTGTAGGGAAAAGGAAAACCTGATTTTTAAATTGAATGGCCTTTTTTTCCTCACCTTGAGGAACAGAGAACTCATGAGATAAAATGTATCTCCTTTTGCAAAATACTTACTTTGGTGTTAGATAGTTGAAACAGTATTGCAATTTTTGTAGTATTACTTTTTTGGAAAGTGGCTGCTGTTCTGAAAACCATGTCTTTTCTACCATCTGCAGTCTCTACTTACGTACAAAAGCTAAATATAGAAGCAACAATTTCTATTTTTGATTGCAGAAATGGGTAGATTTTTTAATTATACCTCTAACACTCCTCCCCTCCAGAACAGGCGTGTCTTTCTGTCAATAAAACAAAATAAAGATGTGATGTTAGTCATCATCCTTGAAACTATGGCTAGTAGAAACGGCACTGCTCCTGACTGGGATGCCTCTAATGCTTGGTAGATCCCCGGCAGTCAACAAGTAAAAGCAAGTGGCGAGAACATTGGTGCAAAGTGAAACAGGAACAGCTCACAGGAACTTGTGCGACCTTGTACAAGCGAATGTTATGTGGCTAAGACTTTAAATAGACTGCATTTAACTTTAAATGGTATTACAGAAAAGGGGAAATCTGTTTGTGAGTAGGGTTTAAGATCTTTACTTACAGCTGAGTATTGAGGGGGCTGAGATGTGTGCTGGCTGTTCACTGGAGAAGTGGTACCTGAAGGTCTTAAACAACGTTTATCTGTAAAAGAGGAAGAAAAAGCAAGCCTGAGTAATTCAGTAATACTGTGTTTTAAGAAGAAGAGGTTTTAATGTTCAAAATACATTTTTCAGGTCAGATCTTGCCATTTTTATAGCATTTTAATTTTTTCCTTTTCAGAACTTAACCATTATTTTAGTAGCTGTATTGAGGACATAAGCATGACCCTGGTAATAGCTTTATGGTTAACCTCCTCACTGGTTAAAAAAAAAAAAAAGCCTTCACAAGCTGATACACAGTTAAGGCAGACATTTGACTGACTAAACTGTGAATAGATTAGTGAATTTGTTTTTCATTTGAACCTTTGTTCTTGGCAATGCCGTTGTGTTGTTCTGGTTTTGCAAGGGGTGTGTGGGGGTTTACTCTCTAGAGAACTTTTTAATTTTTACTTAGCTTTTAATAAATACTGCACCCATGGCCATCTAAAAGAAACACACAGGTTGTACACTAGCATGTGTTTTCGAGTCATTAATTTTATATCTTGAGGGCATTGTTACCTGTCTAGGAAAGATGGCAAAATGGGATGTATCATCGAGTTTTGCCTTTCTGAAAGACATTTTCAGACCTTTCCACACTCTTGTATCCTGCCACATTATAGTTACTGGGCAGAACATACTGTGGTGGGTTGACCCTGGCTGGACACCAGGTGCCCACCAAAGCCGCTCTGTCACTGCCCTCCTCAGCTGGACAGGGGAGAGAAAATATAACGAAAGGCTCGTGGGTTGAGGTAAGGACAGGGGAGATCACTCACCCATACCGTCATGGGCAAAACAGACTTGACTTGGGGAAATTAATTTAATTTATTACAATCAAATCAGAGTAGGATAATGAGAAATAAAACCAAATCTTAAAAACACCTTCCCCCACCCCTCCCTTCTTCCCAGGCTTAACTTCACTCCTGATTTTCTCTACCTCCTCCCCCTGACCAGCGCAGGAGACGGGGAATGGGGGTTGTGGTCAGCTCATCACACGTTGTCTCTGCTGCTCCTTCCTCCTCAGGGGAGGACTCCTCACACTCTTCCCCTGCTCCAGTGTGGGGTCCCTCCCATAGGAGACAGTCCTCCACGAACTTCTCCAACCCATGAGTAAGTCCTTCCCACGGGCTGCAGTTCTTCATGAGCTGCTCCAGCGTGGGTTCCTTCCACGGGGTGCAGTCCTTCAGGAACAGACTGCTCCAGTGTGGGTCCCCCACGGGGTCACAAGTCCTGCCAGAAAACCTGCTCCAGTGTGGGCTCCTCTCTCCACAGGTCCACAGGTCCTGCCAGGAGCCTGCTCCAGCACAGGCTTCCCATGGGGTCACAGCCTCCTTTGGGCATCCACCTGCTCTGGCGTGGGGTCCTCCATGGGCTGCAGTGGATATCTGCTCCACTGTGGACCTCCATGGGCTGCAGGGGCACAGCCTGCCTCACCATGGTCTTCACCACGGGCTGCAGGGGAATCTCTGCTCTGGCGCCTGGAGCACCTCCTGCCCCTCCTTCTTCACTGCCCTTTGTGTCTGCAGGATTGTTCCTCTCACATATTCTCACTCCTGTCTCTGGCTGCAGTTGCGCAGCAGGGTTTTTTCCCCTTCTTAAGTATGTTATCCCAGAGGTGCTACCACTGTCGCTGATGGGCTCAGCCTTGGCCAGCAGCGGGTCCATCTAGGAGCCGGCTGGCATTGACTCTATCAGACATAGGGGAAGCTTCCAGCAGCTTCTCACAGAAGCCACCCCTGTAGCTCCCCTGCTACCAAAATCTTGTCATGCAAACCCAATACACACAGAGGCAAAAAGCAGATTTTTTAAAATGTGTTTTCTCTGAAATCACAAAACAAAAATGGTGTCTTTTTGGTATTTCAGGACAGTCTTACATAAACAACAGAAGATGCTGACTGCTGACTGAAAGTTTTTACCACTAACCAAGATAAAAACAGTATTTGGAAATTACTTCAGATTTCCAAATAAAAAGCCCAAGTGAGTCGTTGGAACATAATGTAGAATATCTTGATGTTCAGACTGATTGTGATCTGCTCACACACTGATAAATTTACTCACATTGAAAGCCGCCTATTTGTTTAGACATCAAACTAACTTCCACAAAAATCAGTAGAAAAATTTTTGCTGACTTTGATGTGAACTGGAGCAAGCTTTCATACATATATTGATCCTGTATTTTCAGATATTTTTGGTTTCTGGTTTCCATTCTTCCTTGTCTAGGATTTCCCCCCAGTTTTTAATTATTTAAAACCTCCACAGAGTGTTTATAATGGCTTCGAGCAATGGATAGCTAGGATGATATTTCACTTCTGTAAATGGGATATTAATTGGCTATGTATGTTTGGGCGTTAAATGTGACTTAGAATGGCTTTAGTAAACCAAAACTTGATTAATGCAGATATTTTGCAAGGTTAAGAATGCCTGAGAAATACACTCAAAGTAATTGCTTATTACTGCTATTGAAAGCAGCAGAGAATGCCTGTAAAAAGAATACTACATTTCATCATCTGGAGGAAAGTTTCGTACGTTCTTTACTATGTTTTCCATCTTAAAGGTTTTTAGGCTTAAATAGCAGCAGGCTTTTCTGAAACAGTTGTGGGTTTGACCAGCCAGTTTTTTGCACATTCCAGGTGGAATGGGATCATAGAATTTCTCCCATGAAGGTAATATTAAAATTACAAAAGCAGCATGTAATTATTAATGTAACATAATCTAATGGAAATAAGGGTAACTATTGAATATGAAGATGCAGACAAAGCTCCTCTCTTGTTCCTGCCCAGCAGTGTTTTATTTTTCAGTTGAACCATTTCATTTTAAAAAATACCTGCACTGAAAACCCCAAGTCTGTACTGTTCCTATTTACCTCTAGGTTTGGCTCACTTTCCACAGACAGCAAAACTTACCTGCATATTCGGATTCTTGTAGAGGTTTGGCAGGAAGGATTCTCAAAGCATGGATGGCCTCCAGCGTGGAAGAACTTACAGTCTCATAATCACCTTCTTCCTCCTCAGATACTTTGGAGGAAGATTGTAAGTCACTCTTGCCCTTCATTGTCAAATCTTTGTTCTGGATAGAAGAAGAGATACACAGATAATACAAATAAATTTAAGTTCAAGATTAATTTCAGATTTGGAAATATTTGATTACCAGAACCAGATGTTTTGGTGCACAGGAAATTTTCTGATGGAAATTGAAGGGTGGGAAAGTAGTTGAGCAAGGGTTTTGAGGATCTAAATTTTTTATTTAGATTCATAAAATAGCCATTTGGGAGTCAGTGTAGGTCTCTCTCTGAATTTGGCCTGTCACCACTCTTGCAAATATAATGGGAGTGTTTAATTTTATGATAATTGCAGACATTTGAAACTGTGCCTTTCATTATAATATTATCCATGTGGTATTTGTATTGTACTGACTGTTTACATATGTTACTTGCAAGAATATATTAACTAGCTCATCACAAATGTCACACTTTAAAATAAAAACATTCACTGTTTTTGAGAATTTGTGCTAGCAAATGTGCAGTCTAAGTGAATGCGATAGCAAGTATGTATTGAACAGTGGAGTCCACAGAAATGTGGTGCTGAGAGTGACTCAGGATGTCTCTGGATGTGTCTCTACACTTGTACTAGGTTTGTTCAAGACTATGTTCTGGTGTCCTGCTCCACCCTTCATACTCACTGTTTACACGCTGGAACATAACTGCTGGCTTCCTTCAGGAGGAGACATGCACAAACAGCGCAGAGCTGAGACTACTGCTGAGTGAACTCAACTGAGGGCAGCCAGTGTCTTTGTAACTCATGTTTTGCTACCAGAGACAGTATAGGTGCATCCACATACTTGGATCTTCCCTGATGTTTGTTTTAGTCTCTTCTTGAACTCACTAGTAATGGGGAATCAATAGCTTCCTGAGGTCTCTTCTTCCACTAGTTAACTATCCTTTCAGTTCATGCTTTTTCTCGAGGGCTACAAATTAAACCAATTTGTTTTACCTTCCAAGGACACTAAAAAAATTGATTACTATCCACTTTATTTCAACCTTTATTATGCTAAATGCCTATAATTATATTTCTTTTTAGTCTTCTCACTAAGCAAGTACAATTCTTTAAAGCTTTCCTGAGTTGTCAATCAATTTAAAAGATTTTGAACCTCATATCCCCAGTGTTACTTTCCTGTGAACTCTCTCCAGGTTGCACACATCTTTATTATAACATCAAGCAGACCTCCAAGAAGTGTTCTTGACAGTACATTTCAGGGGGAGGTTTGCCTTTTTATAACAGTACATTAAAAAATACCACCACACCCTAGACAGACCCCTGCAGCATACCTGGGTTTGCAGGCTCTTCTGCTGCGTAACTCTTTCCAGTTCAGTAGCAGACTACTGTCAACTAGGCTGAGGGTGGATATTTTTTCAGTCAATTGTGCAAACACTTCACACATTTTCATCTAGACCAGGTCTCCAGGTTTCTACTTGTGAGACTGTCTTCTGGGAAATGTCAAAGACCTAACAAAAATCAAGACATATCACATCTACTGTTTTCTTTCTCCCCATTATGGTCCTATTTCTGCCGAGAAGGAAGTTACTTTGGTTTGAGGAGCTGATGAGATGTTCTTCGTGTTCTCATTTGCAATTTTTTACATAATCAGATGTATTATTTCCAAAAGATGCTTTCAGACTGACTTTGTTTAATAGTGTCTCCAGATATCCAATGAACCCTCAGGATTTGCTTGCTTTCTTGTAAGAAATTGAGGTTACTACTGTTCTTTTCCATTGGAGAGTTCTCAAAGGTAATCAATTAATGTCTCAGAAATTACTTCAAATATTTCCTTAAGTGCTTTAGCATAAGTAAATATTCTCCTGGCTGTTCTGCTCTGTGCTATTACTGTCTTTCTAGTTGGTATTAATCCCATATAGTGTCTGATTGTAATTAACCTTTCTATGAAACCTGAAGCAGCCAAAGTATTGATTGCATGAACCTTTTTTAGTCATCCTTTACTTGTTCAGCTTGCTTATTAAGCAATAGACTTGTGCTTTCTTTTCCTCTTTCTCTGACTTGTAAGGTATTTGCAGTCTTTTCTTATATGCCTGAGCTGAAACTCAAAACCAGCTTTCAGATACAAATGGGAAGACATTGAAATGTGTACTGTTAGCTTTTCAGCTTTCATTTGCATTGGTTACATATTAAACCTTGAGGTTTATGACTTACATACTTGTTCAGCTTGACTCCTGTTATTTTCATATGATCTTATGATAAAGATGTATTTTAGATTCAGACCATAAATGGAGAATTGACTAGTGAGTGAGTCACTTCTCTAATCTAGCTCCCACTAAAACAAAGTAAAAGTTCTCATATATACTTCAAAATTCTCATGCTTTATTTTGCATTAACAAACAGTGAGGATTAAATTTTCTGTTACTAGCGTTATAGCCAAGACGATATTAACATACCTCAGGAAGTGAAAGAAACATAAAATTTTAGGAAGAACAGCGTGATACTTACAAAATAATAGGTATTAGCAGGAACAGTTCTTCTGTTTTCTGTATGAAATGGAGAAAAAATGTCAGCAGGCATCATTCTGTAGAAAATGATACAGTAACTAATAACTTACATAAAGGAATAAAAATCTGCCAACTGCACAGTATTTTACAGATACTAAAACAATGGAGATGAAGCAAATCCACTCATGAGTTGTTGACCTGTGCACTGCATGAGGAAGTAGCTGTGTGGAAATGGGATTCACAACCACCAGCACGTCTAAGCCCACCCACAGAAAATACCCAGAGAAGGATGTGCTTGAACTCCTCTCTCTCTGTCTCTTCTGAGTTTTGCTGCTTGGTGCAGAACTGTAAGGGCTCACCCCGGTGAGCTTGGGGATCCTGGTCTGGAAATCTCTCTTCTGAGTAGAAACATATTTTGTTCCTTTAGTGGCAGAAGAAAATCTGACCTCCTGCTTTCAACACTGAACTGGAAAATGAGTTGTGCCGATATATTTTCTGTAGTAGCACAGCACTTGCCCAGGAAATTGGAGTCCTGGTTTTAGCTTGAGAAGCTCCAAATTCATGTTTCCCAAAACTCCAGCTACCAGGCTGTAAACTATTCTAGGTAGTGGCTGTCTGCCTGTGGAAGTTGTCTCATGGTATAGCCAGGAGAGCATGAGTTACAGAGCCAAAGAGCTGGTGAACAGGAGAGTGAGTTCTGCCTTTAACCTGATTTACACATTTAATCCAGTGACTTTTTAATGCAAAACAGCCATGGTAGGTCCTTGCCCAGTACGTGTTCTTGTTCTGGACTGTTGAAGCAATCCTTGCTTAGGCTGCCTGTAGCCTCACAAATCTTGCATCTGTGGCTACATAATAGCCTGATTTCAAAGGCAGAGCATGAAAGTCCTTCTATTACATATATTACAGCATGCTCTAATGCTTAGGAGGAAGGGAGAATTGTGGACTGAAACCCTTTTATGCCAAGGAGAGAGTTAAAACCAGGACGCCTTCTTGCCCAGGTGTTGTACCCTGTGCAAGTGTGTGAAGGATGGGCAGCATCCCACAACCCTCCCTTCCAGCCGTGTTTTGAAGGAAGCCAGTCTTTACCTAAACAGCCTCTTTACATTTGTCACTATTGTTCTTAAAAGAAGGTCTGAATACTGCATGAGCCTGGTATTGCAGACTTTTGTATACCCCAGCAGATGGCATTGAATCTTCATTTATTCAATATATGTAGTACTTTTATCTCTGCTCAGATGGTCATTCGTGGTTGGGGGGGGGCAGGGAGGGGGATGAGGAGTTATTAATGCAAACTAGTTGTCTGATTTTCTGTTTAGTTACGCTGGTGCAAATCAGGAGTAAGCCCAGTTAAATTAATGACATTGCTGAGGAAAACTGATGCAGACGAGGATAATTAGGTGGTACCAATATAATAATGAAAAAAGGCAGTCAGTGTCTTAAATTGTAGCCTTTTTACTTCTGTTAATAAAAAATGGTTATTCTATCCTCAACAATAAGAAATTAATAACAGTGGTAAATATCAAAGCTATTAGCCATGCATTTCCTGGCTTAATGCTAAAAGGGGACTGTTTGACACAAGCCTTTAGGGTGATTTATTGCTATCCAACATCAGTTTACAATTTGATGTCCAGGTTAGTTTATAATGTATTCTGTTATGCAGGGATCACAAGAGTTTGGAGGAACTCCAGCCCTCCCTCTCCTTTTCTTCTAACCACCACCTCTGCACAGTGTGAGTGAAGGGAGAGGCAGCGTTGCTGCTTTTCTGCTGGCATTTCCTTTACATAAGGTGAATGCCCAAATATTTGCTTTGTGCTAGCTGAGGAGTGCAAACCAGCTAGAAACTGCTTCTCCTGTTATTTAGGGATGACATTTTGGTAGAGAAGCTGAATATTTCATTCTGTCAGCTATACTGAATGTATTGGGCCTTCAGAATGAGAAGTGCTGCATGCCATCTGGGTGGTGGAAGACTGCTGAAGAGGCTCACTGCTTGGGGGGAGACTATTTCTGCTATTTACTATACATATCACCCTGGACCATCCAATTTCCTGGCTTCTGGTGCACTGGCTGTTGTACAGGGATGAAAGAGGACAGAATCTTTGTGCCATGTAGTTGCAATCAGCTGGACATTCTAACATCAATATTTTTTCAGTGCAAGCTAAAGACCTACAGCTGGCAGGAGTCAGAGTCTTCTCAAGCTATAGGGACTGATCATATTTTAGTCAGTCTGAAAAAATTTTGTTGCTTTGCTACATCTTCTGTGAAATTAATAAATGAAGTCTATCAGTTATAACAATAGTAACGTGTTCTATTTCTATGGCATATGCGTGGGTGTGTTTCTGCCAGTTGACAGAGAATGCCTGATGTCAAAGGACAAAAGGGAAGAAATTAATTTCTCTTTAATTTGCAAGGGAATAAAATTGTGTGCATTTTGTGGCAACCTTGCCTGCTTTTCATGGTGACCTAAAAAATTATGTTCAAAAGAGTGACAGGTTAGCAATTTGTACATGAAAACCCAACGTCAGAAACGTAGCCTTTCTTTAAACAAGAAAGCAGAAGGTAAATCTGTTCCCTTTTACTTCCCTGAGTTTATGAATGCACAGTGTTTTTTCAGTCACTGTTTGTGGTGTTTCAGCCAGTGACAAAAAGTGATAAAGTATTGTGGGTTATATTTTAATAAACCTTGTGATCCTGACAGGGTATACCTCCTAACCACTTCAACAGAAAAAAATGAGGCTGGAAATGCTGCAAGGAAGAACCTGCATAGGAGTTTTCAGAATCACTTTTTTTTCTGTCTGGTCCAAAAGTACAGTGTAAAAACTTGTCATGTTAAGTATATTGGCATCTCCCTCTAGCCTCTAGAGGGGTTAGGCAAGACAAGTAGAAGCTTCTTGAATTGGATAGGTTTAATTCCAAGACCAAGCAAAAGCCTAGGCAGGCTTTGCTTCAGAGACTGTGAAAAAGGCATGTGAATAAATGCCACTTATGGTGAGCTTTTGTGATATGGCCAGCTATCCATAAAGAATAAAAGACTTGCAATAAGATGATAGACTGCTGCATTGTATTTCTCCAGAACTGCTTTTTCCAGCCCTAAATCTAAATCTTCTGTATCATACTGATATTGAATGCATTTAAGCAAACTTCACATAACACAATAAACATACAGTATACCAAATAAATTTATCTGGCTAGTTGTGCCCCTATTTAGTTAGATAATTTTATATGCTTTGCATTAAATATCTCTTAGCTCAACTACAGTTGTGAAATATGGTATCATTTTCCACTGACTTAAGTAGGAACAGTGTTTTACTTATGACATCAATGTGATTTAAACACATGCTTACTCTACTGACCATAATCTGTCACGGAATTGGATTTAGAGATCTTGTGTCATTGTCCCGTTGTTTTGGAACAGCAAACAGCAAAAAGAGAGGAATACTTCATGAGTGGCGGCAGAGGAAAAAGGAAAGTTCCCTTAGTTGCTTTCTAGAAGTCATCAGCCCACGTAATGTTTTCAGTCTCCCAACAAGAGGATGATTTATTGATGGCTGTTTGCAGTCTATAACATCACGAAGCCAACTTTTTTTTGGGTCACTCTGGAAGTAAATACCTTTTTGCTTTCTTCGTTAGTGGGTATCCCATTTCCAATTAGTGGTTATCCATTTCTTTTCCTTTTTTCTTACAATTAATTTTAATTTTTATGATCTTACAATGTTCTGATCCTTTACTCCTTGCATGTTACAAACTATCACTGACTCTGAGTAGTAAGTATGGTAAAAAGACAGGCTATAGTACTTCCTTTTTCAGTATTAAAAGAATTTTACCTTTTGGATGTACATCCAGATTCATTGCTGCACATATGTTTGGGCAAGATCTAAAGACATAAAAAAAGAAAAAAACAATCCACTATAATATTAGAAATTGCCTTTGTTCTATGAAACTTCTCAAAGACTCTAGCTTAACAGAATGAGTGAAAGCTACAAGGATAATAATTAAAATTGAAAAATTATTTGGCAGATTTGGAAATTCAACAATCTTGGGTCAAAGCTTACATTTTTGTTCACTTACAGCTCCAAGTTTGGTACAGTTACAGACAGCTCTAGTCATTTTGCAAACATTCGTTTTAGACATAAATATTGTAACAGTCTTATTGGTGCTTTAGCATATTCAGTATATCGTTCGAGGGATGAACTTGCTTAGGGAGCTAGGAGCTAAACCTCTCTTTTAGCATGCAGCTGTGGCACTGCAAATGGCTCCCTTCCCATTCTGCCAGCCAGCAGAATAGGTATAACAGTTTCCCCTAGTCCTGGTGTGGTATTCTTCCATCCTGCTATTACTCTGCCATAGGGAATATATGAGGTATATTGAGCGTGGAAGAACACATAAACAGATCTTGACTTTACGCTAGTGTCCTGGATGATGGTTCTCTCGCCATCACCCTCTTTACCCACTGGACCTTAGCTCTGTCCAGCTACATTTATGGGTCGTTGCAGTAGTAGTACTTAGTATTCAGAAACAACAACAAGAAATATTTTGCAATGAAGATGTGGCCAGGGATGACATTAGGACTGCATTAATGCACACTTATTTCATCTAGTACCTAAGCGTCCACCCTTGGAATTGCCCAAAGTTTGTGAAATACCAACACAAATCTTTGAGTTTCAACTGCCCCACTCTTAAAATTACAAGATAATTGAGCTTAGCAGCAGCTTTTGAACAAAGAGTGAAGCTGAGTGGTTTCCTGTTCAGTGAGTAGGCTGTAAACCACACTAGAGTCATCTGGTCTTTTGCTGTCTGCTGCTTAGAGCATGGACACATCAATAACAAAACTTTTATTGATGTTACTTATCAGTGCTTTAAAAAGTAATTTATTTACTTACTTATTTTTTGGCAAAGTTCTCTTCCTGCTCTTTGAATCTGCTGGGCGATGTACTATCGTTTTCCTGTTGGCTCTGACAGAATTGAACAAAGTTTACTGTTAGCAAGCGGCAGTAAGTGGGGAAGAAATGTGAGTGCGAGCAGAGTTGAAAAACAAATTTTCAAATCTGGGAAGCACATCTCTGTAAATGATTCCCTTCTTCTCTACCTCAAACATTTCAATTCACTGAATATTTTGCTGATTTTCTTGTTGTTTTCAACTATTAGGAAAAAAAGAACAACGATTTCCTGCTGAGAGAATGAAAAGCTGGAAACTGAATTCCGGCATCCAGTGGTTTGGTTTCTTTAGAGTAGGGTACTTATTAAACTCTTGTACAACTGAATAGGAATTAAAACCCAGGGGCACCTATCCAAGATCTCTATTGCTAGTAAAATACTTGCTAAACACCAGCAATGTAGCTATCAAAGCAACAGAGATCAGTTCTCTTGGCCTCTCTACTTCTGGTTGCTCTTGAGCCCCACTTAGAAACAGAGCTCCTTATTTTACTCATGTAAAATAATACTGATATGTAAATCCTTGAAACAAATGCTGAGATGATTTTAACTTCTACTCTTTGACTACCAGAGACTTTAGTGTTTGCAGCAAAAGAGTTAGGATTATCGCACCAAATAATTCCTACAGATTGTAAAGATGGTCATGTTCTCTTGAACTATGTCACTTGGACCTAGTCCTGCCCAAATTCCTTTAAATTCATAGATCCTATAATCAGTGTTGCTAAATCAAGTTTCAACTTTTCTTTAGAAACATGCCCCCAAAACCTATTAAAAAAAAAAAAAGAACCCAAAAAACTCCCTTTAATCAATATTTGAACGTGCACATTGCTAATTAATTTTTCTAACTGTCAGTGTGGAAATACTAAAAGGCACAAATGCAAAGATGCAAATTTCAGAAGAATGAGAAAATATGATTTTATTTTCAGCTGTGGAGTTAGCACGAGAGGTGTGCTTGAACAGTTGCTATAACTATAGAGAATTTTGGTTAAATGGTTAAATCTATACTGCTGAATTATCTCTCTGGAACATCAGGAATACAAACAGGTATTTCTGTTATAACAGATATTTCTGTCATCTCTATGCTCTTTATCATTCATGTATAATTTCTTTGTCCTTTAAAAGAACAATTTCATTCTTCGCAAAACTCTTGCCCCAACTCCCCCTAAGGTAGTGTGTATTACAAACACAAAAGTCTATTGCATATGAATATTATACATATAGTGAACATAATTTTTGAGTGTTTGAATTTACTGCATTCCTTTGTGACCCTTCTGGTGGTGAATTTCCCAACATGCACCTGAAGAGTGACCTTCTGCAAGTTCTCCCTTGCCTACAGCAGGGAACTAGTTCAGTCTGTTTAGTCTGGTTTTTGTCTGCTTGTGAGATGCAGCACTGAGGCTGCATACCTCTTTTGCTGGCTACCTCCATGAGTCCTTCAGAACTACATACATGTTACTGGCAACTAGTAGCATAAATGGCTCAGAAGTACAGGATTTGTCAGAAACTTATCATGTGTTCAGACTGTGAGGACATTTGGCACCTTTTGGGTGATCTATGTTAATAAAATCCTCACCTTGCCTAAAAAGATTACAAAAAGTCTTTTTCACCAGTTTTGCTTTAAAATACAGCTATGCCATTTTTAAAATCCCCATGTCTAATTCTAGGGCCAAAGCATTTTTCCTTCACAAGATTTTCTTCATTCTCTGGTCAACGCTACAGCAACATTGCTCCCTCCTTCTGCAAGAAGGTGGGATTTTATCTATGCAATTTGAGACACTTTCACCTCTTTTAACTTAAGGGGAATGTGGAATTTCATTTAACTGGCTATGTTCTATAACTTTTTCCATTTATGATGCTCATTCCAGACTGACCAGATACAAAACTTTAAATTGTGTGTCTGTGACAGTGCAGTTTAGTGGCACAGACAGAGCAGCAATACCCATTCAGCTCAAGATTCAAGTTACATTACGTATGGCCAGAAGGCATACTGGGGAGAAGACGCGAGGGTAGGCTTCATTTTAAGTGATGATTGACTAATATTTAACTGCAGACAAATTGTAATGGATCACCTACAGAAATACGGATGACATTTACATTAATGTCAAGTGAATTCATCTTGATGGGTTCTGTTGCAATAAATTATGATTAATTTATGATGAATTGGTTGTATAAAAGTTTCTGTTTCAAAAATCTTAAAATTTCCAAGAGTCATGAAATTATTAGGTAAATTGTAAGACACTCCATTTGAAAGTTTATTTACTTCACAGCATTTAAGGGGATTATTACTAGGGCAAATTTTACTTGCCAGGAATAAAAGGTGGCTAAGTCAATACCTGAAGTACAGATGGTTAAAAAAGATAAAAAGTCCATTTCCTCTTGTCTTTATTCTCTCTCTTTTCTTCCATTTCAACAGTGAAACAACAACAACAAAAGTAGCTATCCTATTAAATAGGCCTCCTCTGACTGCAATACTTTACATGAAACAGTTCAATATTGTCTGACGCTTTGTTCAATCAATTACTCCTTTCCAAAGGCCCTGCCATACCCGTGTGTCAAATCCTTCTTCATGAGAGACTGTAAATGGCATAATTTGGCCCAAAATATTCAGAAGCAATTCCCTATTGGTTAAACATTATTGCAGTTATCTGTTTTTGTAGTTACTTATTTTTGCAGTTATTTGCATATTTATTTGGTTTTGCGGAAATGTTTGAGAGCTCCTATCACAGAAGAGATCCTTACTGTGCCAGATGATTTGCAATCATGCAGTCCGTCCCAGTCCAAAGGATGAATAAAACAAGAGAAGACAGGTGGGTGCAACTGACAAATGGGGGTTAAAACAACAAGGTGAAGGTAAAAAAAGTTTTGCTAGAAGGAAAGGAATAAAACGTGGAGCAAGCAACTCTGTGCTGACTGTAGACATCTGAAGGGGGTCAGTCCCTAGTTTGAAAATCCGGGCACCTGTCAGGCCCGTGGAGAGAGCAAACCACCTTTGTATCATTACGACTATTGAAAGAGGTCAGTATTGTATTTTATGGGCTAGTTAATACAACAAAAGGATCCTACTATTTATCACTCTGATTATCCGAATCTATGGCTTAAAGCTATTTTCTGAATAAATGTTTACCAGGTTGATTATTAAGGGATGCTATCGTTCAGAAACCAGCTTGCTTCCTGAAATGGTGGCTGAAGGTGGTATGTGCACTGCACGTGGCAGTGTGATTGGATCTGGGGGGACTTTGCAATTACAAGGTCATTCTGTTACATGGTGGTTTGAAAGTCCATTGCATTGTTCATTTTGTTTTCTGGTAACGTGTCTCTACAGATGCTGTTACTTAATAGGAGGGTTTGGGTTGGGAGGAGGCTTAGCCACCTCTGCTGTCGCCCTGATTAAGCAAAACTGCAGTCAGTAGGGCAGAAGTAATGTTTAAATCTAACAACAGATAACATTGTCAAAAAACCCTAAGGGAGTGCATAGCAGAGAGTTCACTTTTGGAAGTGATATAGGCAAGTAAGAGAGATCACGAACCTGGCTTGATTGGGCTATCTCACTATTGAAGATAAGCTCAGATTTTGAAGTTGCCTGAACACAGATGTGCCTTGCCATTTTGGGTGCCTGGGTGTATCCTGGCCTCCAGATGCTGCTCAGGAGGGAACCAGGTCTTTCGCAGATCTTGGACCGAACTTCTTTGGCTGGTGCCTGTAGAGTTGGGTATATCAAAGCAGGGTCCAAAATCTCAAGCTTGCTGAACAGAGCTGCTGTGAGCTAGTGAAGAGCAGCTGCCTGAAATCACAGCCTCAGTGGTTGCTCAGACTGCAGAGGAGGTGCATCCCTGTACTTGCAGTATACAGCTGGGAGCATAAGGCACTTTCTTCCAAGGGAAAGTGAAGGATAGCTATCCACCATCTTTTGTATTAAATAATCTAGTGATAAGAGGAGGTATGTTGCTTAGTACCTCAATCATTACTGTGTTCTGCTTATATTTGCTCTCCACTGAAAAGAAAACACAGGTACAGAAACCTGGCGTGGGCTCCCGTGCCCCAGCTGACCACAGGAACCGCTTGGCTCTTCACTCGCAGCCTGCTCTGCTGCATATGACGAAGGAGGAGTGGTTTTTCTGCATGGTGGTTGGGCGGGCGATGAGTGCTTCTCACCAAAATACCCTGCAGTCCTTGTTCTGTGCGTACTTTCCAGAAAGGGGGCTTGGGTTCCTCAAGGATGTGAGCCCAAATCTTCCTTTTCCCGAACACTGTAACTGTGTGCAGAAGGGCAGTGGGAGAGTCTCACTACTCCCACCATCCCTCCTATGGGTCAGCAATCAGAGGTGACTTTGGGACTGATCCTGCCGGTGGATGAGAGGTGCAGATGGGGAGTGCACGTCCAAGCAAGGCTGTTCAGGGCCTTTAACAGGCTGAGACGGAGCCTCTGTACCCTGACTTGCCTGTGGTACGTGCTCAGCTTTTAAGCTCTTTTGAGGTAGCTTTGGACAGGCACAGAGTCGCCTTTCTATGTACATGAGATAATTTGCAGTGCACTGTACTGGCTCTGGCTGGGATGGAGTTAACTTTCTTCAGAGCAGCCCGTATGATGCTGTGCTTTGGATTTGTGACCAGAGCAGTGTTGATAACACTCCTGTGTTCTGGCTGTTGCTGAGCAGTGCTTGCACAGCATCAAGGCTTTCTGTTTTTCCTGTTCTGCCCTCCCAGTCAGCAGGCTGGGGGTGGGCAAGAGGCTGGGAGGGGACACAGCTGGGACAGCTGACCCCAACTGACCATACTGTATGACACCATGCTCAGCAAGAAACACCAAGGGAGGGGTTTTTTTTGGAGGTAGCCACTGCTCAGTGATTGCCTTCACACCACTTGTTTTGGTTTTGGTTTTTTTCTTTCTCTTTCCTTCACTTACTAAATTGTCTTTATCTCAACCCACAAGTTTTCTCACTTTTGCTCTTCCATATCCCCCCCGTCCTGGGGGTGGAGGGAGCGAGCAGCTCCGTGGGGCTTCGCTGCTGGCCAGGGTCAGCCTGCCGCATGCCCAAAGGCAGGCAGAGCAGAAGGGAAGGGAGGGAGGAGTCACTTGACCTTCCAGCCCGCACAGGGGTTTCAGGATCACAGTTTTGACGCAGGCATATAAGCATCATCTGGGTCTGAGGCAAAGGCCTAACCACTTTTCTGAAATATGTCCCAGATACTGCCCTAAAATTGAGCTTTTTTTTTTTTTGCTTTTAATTTATAAAGGTCAACTTTATGAATCAGTAATAAGATCATCCATGGAAGCATTGTACTCAGTGTTGTAACATCAGAAAAAAACTCCATAAAACAGATGCTCATATGATTAACATATTTAAACTACTACAGCTGTGGTCCTCCAAGTGTGTCATGTAGGAGACTTGTTCTGTTTTTTTTACCTAAGGTAAATGTTAGAAACATAATAATAAATATTAAAGGCTATATGCTCTTACCATAATTATGTAACTGATCACTTGCAAAACTATTTAAAAATTTTGACTGGCACAATTCATTTGAATTATTTTCTTCCAGAAAGAGTGCTCTAGGTTTCCCTGGCAACCTTTAAAATTAGATGTATAAACACACCGACCAATCAGCATAATAGCAGTTCAAATAACCCCACAGAAACACAAATACAATGAACATTAATTAATTATTGTCTGGTTAAAAGCAGATTTTAGAAATGTCAAATAGAAACATTTGCTTAGTGCCAAACTTCATTAACAAGCTGCAAAATGCTAGCTCTTTGCAAGTCCACCTACAAAATACTAAAAGATATTAAAACTAGCTTTATCAGGGAAAGAAGTCCCCTGGTGAACGTGTTAGGAATCCCACTTCTCTAGTACTGGTTAATACAGGTATTCAGGCTGACAATTAGGATACACAGAATGCACTTTTATTTGTATTACAGCCTCATCTGGTTTGGAATTGCTGTAATGAATCCTAGCCAGGTGACTTTGCACTGGATGGAAGAGATTAAAAAGAGAAAAAATGATAACCCATTGGTGGCTGAAGAAAAGGATGGCCCTATACTAAGGCATGTTGCAAGCCAAATGTTTGTGATCTTGTAGGAGAAGAAAATATTTTACTCAACCTTAATTGCAAATACTCACAGAGTTTGGCCCTTTTAAACCGTTACTGTTGCAAAACTAAGATTTGTTTTTTGTCGTTGTGCATGACACCATGCTGTGCAGAGAAATGCCTGGAAAAGATTTGGTGTTTGGCACGGTTTTCTTCCCACAACTCTGGTATCGGATCAGACAAAACATATTCACACAGCAACAGAGTGTTTTGGGACACTTCAAGCCAAATGCTGCAATGTAATCTGAACCACATTGCAAAGCTTCCTTGGGGAGGTGTGGCATGAAAATTTTGCCCCTGAATAAAATAGTATGAACCATGAGCCTGCCTCCTCCTTGCTTTACCCTTCCTGTATGTCTCCTTAATGGTATACATTGCACGAGGCAGTACCATGCAGCTTCATTAATAATATGAACTTGTTTAAGCATAGCATCTGCCACCTCAGTCCACACACTTGAGACAAGCATGCATTTAGTCAGGTTCATGTAGTTTGAACCACTAATAAATTGTCAGGCAGTGACTTACTGGCTGAAGGGATGCTGTCAGGAGAGACAGGGCCTGTGGGTACCTAAAAGGTAACCATAGACATCTGACACTTGGAAAATGCTTTGGTACCTGTGGTTACTGTTCATATTACTGTGCATGTTTATGCCAAGCATTTTCTCATCTACAATAGCAGCTCTGCCATGGCACAGTATAGAGCAGGGAGATTAGGCAAACAGTGGATTGAAATAGAAATGCTTATTAAGTGCAAATAAAAATAGTCTCTCAATGACTTTTGCTAAACTCACCTGAAATCATGTATTCTATGAGAAGATGAGGAGAAGCATAAATGAACCAAGTCTATCATGTGGATAGGGTTTTCACATTTTTCAGT